>NW_026947490.1:35149293-40101793 GCF_034190915.1 Cavia porcellus | reverse complement strand
GGGGAAGTTGCCAGAAATTATCCTGAGCTCTTCAGACTGGAACCACTAGGTGACAACTCTGTAGGTTAAGCTCAAACGGTCTCCTGGCTTTCCACACACATCCCTGGACATGAACTCTGGGTTGGAATGGCTGGGTAGTCAAATGCAACCTCGGAAACTTAGGACTCTGAGGTCAAGAAAATCTTATTGATTGAAAAAAAGCAAAATCTTATTGATTGGAAAAAAAACCAATTTCCTTAGAGGAAAATCTTACCAACAAACAGGAACTCATGACATGAAAGAACCAGAAACTTTTGGTTTACAACAAGAAAGTCACCATATTTCCTCCCATTCCACTTTGGTCTCCAGTGGACCAGCCTGAAGCACACAAAAGAGCACATGTAGTGGACTTCTTTTAGGGCTACCCATGAAATGACTACTGATTGAATGGGTGGTTTGGGCCAGATGAAATTTCCCACTGTTCTCTAACCTCCTCACTCTGGCTTTTGTTCTCTTGCTGTCTAGAACCAAGGATATATTAGGACTGAACAACAGTGTCTAAAATGTCAAGTTCTGAGAGGAGAGAGCGAAACATTACAGCATTTGAACAGGTCAAAGAATATACTGCCATGGCTTTTTTTTTTTTTTTTTTTTGCTTTCAGAGGTTGCTAAAAACACCACTAAAATAAATGAGCAAACAGGTCCAGGATCCAAACATGGGCCACTGGTGCCATTTTGCTTCTCTGGCCCAATCAAGCTGCCCCTGGATGAGCATCAGGATAGTAATTCAGACAAAAATCTCCTGAAACCTTCAAGGAACAGCATTAAATGATGTACTTGGAGTTGGGCATGGTGACTGATGCCTAAAATCCCAGCACTCCAGGAATCTGAGAAAGGAGAATCACAAGTTCAAGCCCAGGCTAGGCAATTGAATAAATTAGCAAGACACTGTCTCAAAATAAAAAAGAGCAGAAGGAGAGAGGTGTGGACCCAGCCCTCGCCCAAAAAAGCTACTATAGCTGGATTACTTTTGATATAAATAGCTGAATCATCCCATTCTACTCAGTCTCAGGTTTGCAATTAAATATGGATGGCCTAGGGCAGAGAGGCACAACTACTTGGTTTGGTTTGGTTCCTGACACAGTGATGAATATTAAATTTATTTGATTCCAAGAGACCATCTGCAGATCCATGTGCAAAAAAAAAGCTGTTTCTTAAATCCCCAATGGACATCTTTGGCAGAGTACAGAGACCCAAAGTGCACACTATTGTGAGCTCCACGGTATGGTACGCACAGCCTACATTCATGCTTACCACACCACTAAGAAAGGGAGTGGCTACGTGTTAGGTTTTTATGGCACTTTTCTTAAGATTTCCTGGATATGGCTTAATGTGGTAATCAGGGTTGTTTCATTTATCTAAAATGTCACAGTGTCTTCACATCCTCATAGTAAAAATAAAAGCAATCCACTTAAAATAAATGAAAAGTGTATGTCAAAGTTAGAGATGAAAGAGTTGGAGTCCATGATGGGGAAAATCAATTTGCAGATCTGGCAGTGAGGTCTGTGCCTCCTCCACCTCACAGAGGCAACTGGCTCTTTGCTATTGGTTTGTTGGCTTTTGTGTCTGAGATTCCCTGCATTTATTACAGAAGCTAGAGAACCAAGAGCTGAAAGCCAATACTAATGTTTTAATTCCATGAAGTATGTTTCAATTCCCATTTTGCATTTTGCATTAGGCACCCAGACTCAGTCAATACTTCACGGCACCGTTGCTTGCGGTCGGGCACAGGGGCTTCACCTAAGCTGACAAATGATTATACCTCACAACATGAGCCTAAACGGGACTGAGTCAGGAACTTGCTCATTGCTCTTTCCTACTGCAGAGAGCAAACATGTTGTCTATTCACAATATGTTCATATCAGTAAGAGACCACCATGAATTGTGCTCCTTAATGTACGCTCCTTCTGAGGAAGCCACCTATTTTTTCCCTCCAAAATTATTAATCTCCAGAAATAACATGACCCTCTTTGGGAGAGCCAAGCATTCTCTCCCAGGATAATGGCACAGCAGATTAAGACGGGGACATCGGGTGGCCTTCCATCTCTGAAAACACTCCCTCTGTTCCATGGGATTAGTCATCTCTCCTCCCTCAGCAATGAGGCATGACAGTGTGGGCAGCTTCCTTGATTCTGAAAGATAAAGATGTCACAAATAAAAATAAAACAACTCTATGTCGGCTCCAAGCTGACACCGTTATTTTTGGTCACCTCCTGAAACCAGGAAATGTCTATTATCCTAACCTCTATTTTATTTTCTGCATTATAAATCAAAATATTTTCACTAGAAAAAAAGAAGCAGGGGAGAACAACAAACCCTGACATGAAGGGTCATAGTTAAAAGTTATCCTAAATTCAAAGTCATGTAATTTTTTACAAAGTATACAAATAAACACAATGAAAACTATATAACCCACAAATGTGGAGGTGGGTGGGTGTGTATATAAAACAGATGGACCTCTCGAATTCTTTTTCTTCTAACAAAACTTTCTAAATAAAATCAGAATCCAAGCCTTGATCTCCGCCAAAAAGCAGTTTTCAGTAAACTTTTTCAAAACCAATCCTCCCCTTCCTACTTCGGTTACACAATTCAGAAGAGCCCCTGCTAATCTTTTGCAGGAGCTGACAATTCAACTCCAGAGCCCAGTGGCCTATAGAAGTAGATTCTTGCTTAAAAACCGTCCCCCAGTTGCAGTTAACAGTGGCCAACTGGTTTACCTATCCTAATAAGAGCATGGCAAACTCTAGCTCAAAGGGGAGGAGCAAGGAAAGAAAAATGCCCTAACACAGGCTACGAGTCCTCACACATGAACTCCCAAGCCTTTCTTACCCAGCAGGTAAGAGGTCCTCACTCTCCCTCCACTTAGCACATTATGTATAAACAAATTACCTTCCTGGGATGGTTCCTTCTGAATTACTCCTTAGTATCTGAGTGGTTTTCCATCAGGACGAACCTTTTCCATTCCCTTATGCACCAGCAAACATACTGATACAATTTAAAGGTCATGTTCTTTTCAAACTGACAGAGCCCTCCAAAGTTTTGACGAGAGGCCCTCCAAGCCCCACACCCTACAGGCGGAAAGGAATTAAGTAAAGCATCACTTGGTGGAAGCTCAATCATGTGAACTGATTAGAAAACGCGTCCGAGGATAGGAGGCCTTCGCAAGGTGACAGGCAGCTCATCCCGAAAGGAGATGTCACACGGCCAGGCAGAGAGTCCCCGCCTCTCTCTGACTCATGTAAGGGTCAATGAAGATATAATTACCTTCCCACAGAAAGCCTCTTTATTTCCAAATCCCCGATGAATGCCACTTAATTAGCCTCACCTTTTGATTCACAGATAGTCTGAGTTTACCCCAAACCCCAAGACTGAATTAACAGCATCATTCCTTAGACTCAGAAGGACATTTACTTGGTACTAAAGAATTGCCCAGAGTATGGATTCTGCATAAATATGCATTGTGTGGAGACACTGATATATTTATTTACAGGTGCATTTGTGTTATCAGGGGACATGCAGGTCATGATTTTTTTTTCCCTGTCTCCAGAATAAAAAGGAAACAGTTGAGATGGTGCCATGTTGTGGATGACATGGCAGAGGCGGTCCTCTAGGAACCCAATCATGAAACTAGGCATTCTTCTGCTAATATTACTATCTGATGATTTTGTGTTGATTATTTTGTTCTTCAACTATAAACTGCTAAAGTTCTCCTGAGATGCGACACTGCTTGATTGTCCCAGTGGTTCCTGATGTTTTACCTTAAATTGGTGCACACGTGATAACGTCATCTGTCACAGAGAAGAGGCCACTGGAGAGAAACCCAGACAAGGACGTACTGGCTAGGTTGCACCCCTAGTTCTGCTGAGTACTCTGTCCAAGGCCATTCCTGTCATTCCTTCCTGAATGGCCCCTCCTGAGTCACCTGAGTCTCCCTTCTTCCAGAGGGACTCTGCAACTTTAAGCTTTATCTTTCAGAACAAAACTGTCCTAACTCCAAACACACACATACCAAGAACTGGAATACTTTGGTTGGTGGTAGGGCTTGTTTTGCTTCCACTTCACACACAACTTTCAAGTCAGTCCAGAGTTTGTAGAGCTTGTTAAATTTTTACAGGAATGATTTTCCTTTGAAGCTTTCCCCCGCTCAGTTTAATTGACTGATGTACACAAGTCCACGGCCTTGGTTACCCTGTCCTGGGAGTCTAGGGTTGTAATTCTGGAATTCAGTCATCAAATATGTTTTTCCTGTTGTTGTTCCTCAGTTGACCTTGTGTCACTCTATACCATATCATGTAACTTTTAAAAATGAAGTACCCCCTTCTCTATCTCTACCTTACGCACATGAGTTGCTCTAATCTCAACCATTTCCTCCAACTATCTCAGCCCCTCTTTTGGACCTGTCTTGACGACCCCAGAGAAAGAATTATGGTGGTTCATGCAAACACTTCTTCTTAGTCTTCTTCCCACTGATGCCCCCAAGGTGGTCTGTCTCTAAGTCTGTGTGTACTGTGGGCACATGTCCACCCTATGGGACAGAGAAAGGACTTCCCAAAGCAGGTAGTCACTGCCCTCAAAATCCAGACTACATGGTCATGCAATCACCATGTCAAGAGTGTTCAGAAACAAGGGGAAAATAACACTGGTGTTCTTATAAAGGCTGTACTTCATGTTTTTAAAACTTGACTGCCTGGACATTTCTTATCAGACCCCATTGTTTATTCTTATTATGTAGTGATGGAGAGAGGAGATGAAGTAAATGCAAATGCAATAATCAATCAGCATTTATGGAATACCTCTTATGACCAAGACCTCCAGCTATTGGAGATGCGAAAACAGGATTCTGTCCTAAAATTAAGGAGGCCTTCAGTGGCTCCAAGAGATTTTTCCTAAACAATCAATTAATTGCGTGGTCATCCTGGAGGGATTACAGGTTAATAGAAACTAATACAGATGTGTGAGAAGTTTTGTGAAGGTGGCAAAGATTTGAGTTCCTGTATTTTAATTTGGTCTACTAAATGGTTGCCACACTAGTTATTCATTCAGTAAAGCATTGTTAAAAACAGTGAGACTAACACACCCAACTCAGATCCTTCTCTCTCTTCTATATGAGATGAGGAGTTTTCCTTTAAAGCAGGATGGAAGGTGTATCCCAAGTGGGCTCTTTGCAAACTTGCTAAATAACTCTCCCTCCATTATTGGAGGAAAGATCTGCACAGCTGCTCACCAGTGCCACACAGGGAATGAATCCAAGACCTTGAAATAGCTGAGGCTCTTTCCTTATTTAAAACTTTGTTCCTGGAAGAAGTTTAGGGATGTTTTAGAAATGTCTTAAATTTGTCCTTCAGAGTTGCAGCTCCTTCTCCTGTGGAGAGTCACTGTTTCTGTTCCCTATGAAGATGACAGGACAGAGTTGTGGTTTACAGATAAAGAAGGACCTGGCTGGTGAGGATCCCTCCCACACCCAAGCAAATCCTGTCAACTGAGTGTGAGACATAAGGGACAGGGTTCAACCTGCCCCAAAGGGCAAGACAACCCAAACCAGAGGGGTTTTATGTTTTAAATCTTTTACGACACTTTTACTTATTAGCAGCAACTGTCTTTAAAATATTTTTCATGAAACTTTCATTTATCTGTTTTCATGATGAGCAAACCCACCATGCTGCAACAAGCTCGAATCAAGCATTTGAGGGAACATTCTTCAGATGTCTATGAAGAAATAATGAGAAGAAGTCCCTATCACTTCAGTGAAGCCCGTTTATAACAAATCTGACTGACACTAGTAGCCCATGTATCTCTGAATGCCTCATGCCCGCAAGGTCCACTTAAACAAAGAGGAAAGGATCTAGAGGCCTAGACCTGGCTTTGGAAGTAGCTTCCTTTTCATTTCCCCCCTCCAGTACTGGGCATGTAACTCAGGCTCGTTACACTACACTACATTCCCAGCTCTCTTTTTCAATTCTTATTTTGAGACAGAGTCTATCTAAGTTGCTGCTAAGTTGCCCAGTCTGAGCTCGAACTTGTGATCAAGTGGAGCCGTGCTGGAGATATGTCTGTACTTTGGAAAGCTCTGGGCTCTGGGTCCAACACTTGGCCAGTTTCCCATAACTAAGCAAAGTCCTAAACGTTGTCATTTCCTCCTGTATACATGAAGATGCTGTGTTGTCCAGACATCACCCAAAAATTGCACACATGCTCCTCACATCTGGAGGCCTGCAGGAGCAAGGCCATCAGAAACACAGTTCTGGTGCTTTGGGTTAAACTCTGCCTATTTTTTCAAGGATACAGCATCATTAAGCTGGGTGATATTTTCCTCTCCTGTGCAAAGGCAATAAAAGCAGCCAGCCTGGGCTGTGTATCCTGCCTGTGCTGCTAACAAGACACATTCCTTTTTGTTCACGGCAAGTAGTGTAAGTTTCTGTCTTATGTCACAATGTCTGACAAGTGCTCCAGCACAAAAACAGTATCTTGGCACCAAGAAAATGACCATCATTTTAAAAAGATGAAGCACCCAAGGATACCAAAGGGTAAGATTTCATGGGAGGTAAGCTATACGAAAGCCGGCCCCTCCCCTGTCCCAGAGACTACCCCAACCAATCACGTCAGAATTGCTCATTTCTCATCCAACTTCAAGACAGACACCGCAAAACTTTCTTGACGCAAATCAACCACTCACCTAGAGTTGATGTGTAGAACTTCTACTCTCCCATGAAGAGAGGCCATGACTAACTTATGGGGAAGCACGATTCTGATTCACATTCCTTTTCCTACTTTTTATAATTATTTTAATTCTCTGTGTTTCTTGTGGATCCTTAAAAAAGACTGAGTTCTCAGTCCAGACTATTCCATCTCCAAATATGTAGCACAAAAGCCTTCATCAAAAAGTTGTTAAAAGAGTAATGAAATGGAAATGCTGACTACCCTGATTTGGTCAAGAAATTATATATATTTAATTATCACACTAGACTCCACAAATACATACAATTAAAAATGATGATTGCAGTAGTCAGCTGTCTGTTGCTGGCAGCAAAAACCTATCAAACACAATTTAAAGGAGAGAAGGTTAATTTGACTCATGGTTTCAGAGGGTTTGGTCCATGATTTGCTCACTCCCAGGCAGGAATATCATGGCAGAATGGTGTGGAGGAAGAAAGCTGCTCACTTTGTGGTGGTTGGGAAACAGAGGAGGGGAACAGCAGTAGAGAAAATAGAGTCAGGGACCAGATATATACTAAACTAAGATCATACCTCAATGACTCACCCAGACACACTGAGAAGTTTGGAGTGCTCCCAAGCCCATCAATTTGACAAAAAAATCTTAATCATCACAACAGTAATAATACAATAATTTGTTTTACAAACCTTATGCCTCTGGAGCACCCAGGAGTGCTATTGTAACAGAAAATGGTCCCCCCAGCCAGTATAATCCAGTTTCTTAGTTGCGCAGATAATAGTTCCTGTTCCCATTGTTTAGAAAATTGTTAGAAATGGCTGGTCACTGAGATGCACATTGTATAAACCAGTCCCCAATTGGCAAGCCATTCTGCCTTTGTATTTCCTACTTGCTTTTCCCATGTAAGCCCTAAACCATCAAACTCAGGGTCTGATATTTTGAGAATGATTCCAATCAGTGCCCTAAATCTGCCTCCAAATTCTGGATGCTGTTTTGGTGTTTCTACTTGCTGTGACATCTGGCACATCAACCAGGAAGACTGACCATGCTGACCTCTTTGCTCATCACCATGGTCCTCACGAACAGAGCAAGGCCCTCTCCAGGTCCTAAGGAGAAGGGATGAAACTCATTCATCCAGGCTGATAGTCCAATTTTTCCTTAGTCAAAATGTGGAACTCAGAAGGGATTGTTGACACTTATCTTGACACAGTTATGTTACTGTCCCCTGGGCCTTGAGATTGGGCCATTGACCACCTACCTCTAGTTATGAAATTCCATCCCGGGGTGACCTTTCAACTGCATCAAATAGTATCCTGTGCCATGAGAGACATGGCTAAAAATTCAACCACACATCCAGAAGTTTCAAATCCACAAAATGTTTACAGACTATCAAACTGCTGAAATACACCTCTCCTGCCTGTAAAGCCGGCTCAAGATCTCTGAGCCGCCACCAGTGCCATGATTGCCCTCCATGTATGTTGCCTCAGCTTTCTGCCTCCCCCCACCCTGCTTGGTATACTTGCTTTGACGTGAAAAATGCTTTCTTCTGCCTTCACTTAGCTCCCATCAGCCAGCGCCTCTTTGAAAAGACTCCAGTTTTGGATTCAAAGTTTAACTGAACTGGACTCAACCTCCTAGAGGTTCAAAAACTTGTTTACTCACTTTGGAGAAGAGCATAGTTTCTTCTCCAAATTGAGGTTGGAGAAGTTGCCTTCTGCAAAGGCACAAAAGCTCTGCTACAATATCTGGAAGAAAACTTGTTACAAGAAAAAAAAAAACCCCTGCAAATTTCTTAGGGGTTCTGGCTTCTATAAAATCTAGATCCTTGAGTTATGCTTACTAGGAATCAGTCCCTAGGAGCACCCAGTGGCCTACCTGTGTAAATACTTGAATCCAGTCACTAAGGCTTGCATACTCTCTTTGCCTCTGATCTCTAACAGCTACTGTCCCTCTAATCAAGAAAGCTGACAAATTTATCTTAGTCTGGGACTTAACTGGCTAAGTGCCACGTGCTGTACTGGGATGAACTGTTCTAAAAACGGATCCTCTGGCAGATGCTGAGTACACCCTGTTTACAGATGGAAGTAGCCCTGTTAGAAATGGAGTTGAACAGGCTAGATATGCTGTAGTCACCTTGGACAAAACTGTTGTGGCCAAAATTCTCCCGCAGGGATGCCTCCTCATGCTGTTTGGAAACCTACCACCAATGAAGCAAAATAATCTGTTCCAGAGACCTAAGCACCCTCTGGGGATCCAACCGACTAAAGCATCAACCCCAGCTACCATACTTGCCCTTACTGTATTTTCTGCAAACTCAAGGCACTGTGCTGGCACCTGTGCTCCTGCAGCCATCTCAGGCTTCAGGGTCTGTGTCACTGGCCCTGAACTCCCATTCCCTACCTGTACTGAGAAGACAATAAAAGTTTGTAGGGTTCTACTTTGAAAAATCATCTGTAATATGGCCTATCTTTGATCACTGTTAGTGACCAGGGGCCTGCATTTGTAGCAGAGGTAACTCCAAAACTAGATTAAATAAAAACTACACACAGCTGTTGTCAATTAAACACTTGACCAAGATTGGATGAGCATCCAAAAGCACATTGGACACTCTCCTAGACCAAATTAACTCCCTCGATACCTTGCCAGAGTAATGTGCAGAATAGAGAGGCCTAAATTATGTCTCTTCCTGAAGATAATTTAGAAGAAAACTTTGTAATAAGTCAATACTGGGGAGCTTGACTAGGGCCCATCCAAGAATCACTGACAACCCTAACGTTAGTACTTCTAGCTGGGTGTTGTCTCAGAAGATTACATGTAATAAGTCCAGAAAAGATTTACTGGGGAAAAGAGGGAGGAAATGTCATAGAAAAGACACCTCCAGTCAGTATACTTCAGTTTCTTAGTTGTCTCTGTAATAGCTCCTGTTCCAGTTGCTTCTTTCTCAGAAATGCCTGGTCACTATGATGCATAGCTGGTCACCACGGTGAACACTGTATAACCCAATCCCCAACTGACAAGCCATTCTGCCTCTGTACTTCCTGCTTGCTTATCCCATATAAGCCCTAGACCACCTTCATCTCTTCATCAGATATTTTTGGAACGATCTCTATCAGTGCCCATCAATGTGAATAAATTTGCCTTCGAATCCTAGGTGTCATTTCAATGTTTCTGCTTGTCACTGAACTTTGATGGAAAAAATACAACAGGTTTCAATTTCATAAACATAATTAACTTCCTTTTTAAAAACAGAATTTGTGGTAGTTTAATAAAATATGGCATCTATAGACTCAATTATCTTGCAGGCACACAATAAGAAAAATGGTCATAACAACTGAAAATCATGGCTTCTTTGTGTTTGGATCCTTGCATTTCAGAGAGTACTGGTGGCCTTGTAATCTAAAAGTTATGCCTATTTTATCCTCATCATTCCAGGAATACAAGAGGAAGAAGAAGCTGAAACTTTTGAATAGGATGCAAGCAAAATCCTTAACCCAATGCTTGACTCAGGAAGCCCTTGAACTTGGGAGAATGAGCATTAGAGGGCTGCAGGTTTCACCCAAGTCCCTTTGACTCACCATCATGTCCTTCTGCTCCCTGATGAAGTCTAACACTTGCAATGTTATTTGGAGCTCAAGGTCCTGTGCACAAAAGAACTGACATTTTGAGAAGTTCAGACCTCATATACTGAATCTCTGTGATATTGTGTATTGACAGGATACAGCATTTCTAATATTTCTGCTTTAAAAATCACAGGAACCATGAAAATTCAGGTTCAACCATGTTCTTCTATGGCTGAGCAACATTCAAATCAAAAAAAGTTCATGAAGTTCAAGTAGTACTGTGGCTGTGTCCCCAATCATAGAAGCCCAGCTGTCTACCCAGCCCATTTGCCCCATTACACTAGGATACCTCCTTGTGGACACAAGGTCCATTCAACCAGGCAAAATCCACACCTTCCTCTCCAGCATCTCCCACCCAGGGACAGCTGGAAGCAGGGCACATTAGGTAGGGCTTTCAGCCTAAATGAAGAAGTCCTATATACCCAGGAAATATATTCCTGTCTTCCTGCTCACATTCCAATGCCCCTTCCAGTTCATACCCATCTAGACTTTACCTGAGGACATGAAATCTAGGCTGGAATGCAACAGAGAGTGCCATCCTGAGAATGAAACACTATAAACAGCTACCCACATCCCAGCCCAGCACATACACTAAGGAATATGTTTTTCAGTCGTGGGGATTGAACCCAAAGCATCTCTACTGAGCTATATCCCCAGCTTTTCTATTTTGTATTTTGGGAGCATGTCTCATTTAAGTTACTAAATTTCCCAGGCTGGGCTGGAAATTGCAGTCCTCCTGTCTCAGCTTCCCAGAAGGCTGAGTTTACAAGCATGCACCAGCGTGCCTGGCTTCCTTCTTTTATAGAATGAGAATGAAGTTCCAGTAAATAAAAGGAGCAAGACAGGGATTCTCCTACCCTCCGTTCCATGGAGCTTAAGTCAGTGACATCAGTAACAATCTAGGTATTTGGTGTTGTCCCTCAATAAGGAGTACAACATGATCAAATGTTTTTTCCTAAGAATGCTAGGAAAAGGAAGGAGAAGAGCACTCTTGAGAATAGAATATTCTCCAGGGTTGCAGATGTGTGGAAGGGCAAAGAGATGGGTGCATGTATGTCTGTGTCTTTCAACTAGGCAGTTCAGTCTCAGGTTATTTTATTTGACAAATAAAACTAAACTGCATATTTATGGACTAATGATGTGAGATATTGCTTTTTTATTCATATCCACTGCTGTTTAAAGACCAACTGTAAATATTACTGGTACTTTTTGTGAGTTGATATGACATAAGTAGGTGGCCCCAGAGTATGGTATTGCAGCTCTGTTAATGTTGCTGTCTTCAAGGTCAAGGTCATGAATTTGCCTCTTTTCAGTTACTCATCCAGAAAAATATCTTTGCAGTGTCCACAGAATGGAATCATGCACCTTTACAGCAATTCTTGCCAGGCTGCAGACTGAGCTTGTGTTTAAGAGATGAAAGGAGCATGCTGGATCCTGGCCCTGAAAAATAAGTATAACAAGGGAATAGTCAGTCACCAGGACAGAAAGAAGTTGGAGGGTGACCATCCTGTCAGGAAACTGAGATAGTTCCCCACTCCTCCTCAATGCCAAGGGCCAATGAGCACCCACCACTCCAGTGGGTTAGATGTTGGTTGAAGATGATTTCAGGGAAGATGTTCATCATGTTGCTAATCCTGCCACACAAATAGGAGAGAAGAAGCCTAGCTCTTGCCTCTGTCTCCCAAAGATTCTCTATTGGTCTTATTCCTGAAAAGGCACCTGCTGTCTTAGAGGAAGACATTTGAGCAAAGCTGTACATCAGAGCCTGCAGACCTACAAAGAGGAGCACAAGGTGGATCCTGGGCTCAGAACTTCCATTACAAAGCTATGGAGGAGCGGTCAGCAGAATGCTCTGTTCAGTGGAGAGCAGTGTGAGATGATGATGGATCTTGCCAGGGAGACTGAGAAGACTTTAGGGAGCAAGGGTAGGTCAGAAGAGTAAAATGTCTGTAAGCAAAGAAAGGGGAAGCAGTCGGTCAAATCAAATGTAGGACAACAGGAAACTCTGTCTGTGGGTTCTCCATGGGCTAAAGCAAAAAACCCAACCAGTAGCTCTGCATGCAAAGACCTGCTCTTCTCACTTTGTTGGCCTCCTTATGCATCTCCATCCATGTGTTTCTCTGAGCCCCCATCCCTCTCAACTCAGGCTCCTCTCAACCCAGAGCCTTTGCAGAGCCCAGCCCTACCACAGATGGCTTCTTTGGACTTCCAGGTTTTAACCTCAAGATCTATATACAGTTGACTATGACATCCCCTGGTGAGATTTTGGGCATGGCAGTTACAGCTCTCTGACACTATGTGATTGTGTGTGATGCTCATCAGCTGCTCCCCTGAAGTGTATCAACTCTGTGAAAATAGTTAACTTGTCTGCTTTGTTCAGGATCTTCAGAGGCTGGGACAGCACCTGCCCCCAGGAGCCCTCAGCAGCTTACTTCCTTGTATGTGAGCGACAGAAGGAATGGCAATGCCCTCACAGCTCAAGGAGGGAAAACAGAAAAATGCATTTGGCCCCTCTGTGGATGGGCACAGATGATCAGAAACTGTGACTCTATCTTCTTTTGCTTTTCTAGGAGTTTGTAAAGCAACTGAAGACATATAGGTAGGTCACTGGAAAACAGCCAGGGCAAAGCTGATGTACTCTGTGAAGAGATTGCTGCTCATTTGCCACTTTGGAGTAGAAAGATTCAGTGGAGATCTCTACAGAGACATACACATAGGCTCACCAAGACCCTGGGTTTGGGGGAGTTGATGGAGAGGAAGAGAGGAAACTTTCACTTGATCTATAATGAGTGCTGCAGGAAATTGTAGCTCTGCATTACTGATGGGATCATATATCCAGGACTCCAGGTGCCAGATCCTTTTGGAAAACAGGCTTTGGAAAGAAGCCGTGCACTGGATTCCCCAAAGTGGCTTCAATACACTCCAGGAAGGACCTGGTTGTATCTCCTACAGTGTATGGGAAGGGCTAATTCAGAGTGTGGTCCAGTCCAGATTCACAACTCATCGGAACCACACACTCTCAAATCCTGATGAGCACCAAGGGGCAGATGCCCCATGCATGTAAGAGCTTCCAGTAAGACTCCAACATTCAGGTCCTGCAGAGCAGGAAGGAATCAGGATGCAGAAGATATAATGAGAAAAACAGCAGATCCATATTTCTGGCAAAGCCAGGAAGGGCAGTGGGGGGGTTGCTTTGTGCCTCAGGAATGAGTGTTTCAGGTCACCTGTGGAGAAGCTCATTGGAACACCTGTTAGAAAAAGAGTTTGCAAAAATACCACCTAGCCACACTGTGAAAGTGTTAAACACAGGCCTTTGAGATTAGATTCAGTCACTCACTAGCTTTATGAGAGGTTGTGCATACATACACATATATATATATATATATATATATATATATATATATATATATATGTGTGTGTGTGTGTGTGTGTGTGTGTGTGTGTGTGTATGTATGCACAACCTCTCAGTGACCTACCCTTCTGCTTATGTGTTCGAGCTGCTAGGAGAATGCACCAGTGTCAGTAATCCTTGACCCTTGGCTTATGTTCAGAGACTAATCTTGTGCTTTCTCTCAACATCCTTTGTACCTCCTTTCAATGCTTTATCCAACAAAAACCCAGTGAACACTTAGGTCTGATGAATGAGTTCAGCTGGATACATCTCTAACTGCTCACGTTTCCTACCCTAGCTGAAAGCAGAAGCCCCTAGTCACCTGTTTTATCCAGCTCTGCCTTCTTATTGCCTCTGTCTCCATTCCCAAGATCAACCTTTCCTCTGCATCACCACCCAGCTGGAATTTTTTGCCTATTTCTTTCTCATTCCAAAAGAGTAGATGTGGTAATCCTGCACAGTTTGCATGATGAGAAGCTGATATTTGGGACCACAGAACATCAGAGATTTGGGCCATATAAACAACAGAAAAACCCTGTTCATTGAAAGGAATTGCTGCATGGGACTTTCAACGGGAAATGGAACTTAGAACATTCCCAAATTGCAATGTTCGAAGTCTCATTTGGCCAAAGGTAGCAAGGAGAGTGGGAAGAGAAGGTTCCCTCCACAGAATCCTTTGTATCTGCAAGACAGAGACAGGCAGGCAAGCCTCTATCTTCCTCCTGGCCAGGGAGAGGCTGGGGCTTGGGGAAGTTTGGTGTTTCCCTGAGGAAGCAAAAGATAAAGCGTTTGTGTTCTGTTTGAATTGATAATGATGTCAGTTTCAGTTATGGGCTCATTACAACAAACCTGGGACGTATTAACAGCTCTTTAATTGAATTTGGAAGTAAGAAGGAGGGTTTTGAATGGTCTTGTAAATAGTGAATGCAAGGAACTCTGCAATAACTATCTTCCATAGTAAACATAAAGGAACGAACACAATTTTCCCAGTGCTGCCCCACTCTGACCCTCTACCAGCTCCCCAAATGCCCACTGCCAGGCAACCTTAATCATTCCTGAGCTCATGGATGTTAAAGGAAAAGTGTAGACTGGGAAGAATTCCCAGAGAGTGAAAACTAGGCAGACAAGACGCAACCTTTGTAGCTCTTATCAGCATACAAGAGTTGCCGCTGACTGTCCAGCTCTGAGCAGAAACCCTGCAGAAGAGCCTGGAGTCCATGGCATCCCCAACAAGATTTCCAGTGCTGGCCTGCTTTGCCATCAGCTGTCCTCACTCAGAAGTGAACTCCTAAGAGCCAGGGATCCTGCCACATCCTCTTGGAATTCTAATGCCTCACTCAGGGTCTGATATGGGGAAGCCAAGAACTCTTCGCATCATGAACGAGTGAATGACTCACTGCCTGTGGGTTTTCCTTTTGTCTTTTTGTCTTCTCCCCTTCACCTTCTTCCTGTACCACATACCCTCCCATCAACCCTATATGCTGCCCCTTCCAGGAAATCCTTCTTAATTACCCAAATGTCTTTTTTATTTACTTTATGCCTACGTAACTATGCAGGCACACATATTTATTCTGCATGCACACAAACATATAGATACATATATCTCTGTGCGTGTATATATTATGTATCTAGAAGTTAGGGAAAGTTTCCAGATTTATCAAATAAAAATGCAAGACATAAAATCAAAGCATAAAAAGTGGACAATCAAACAATGACAGTACAAACCATTCTGTTTGATGAACTAACAAGAACTTAGTAGTATGGTTGTCTATCTTGCACACTTCAACATACATAGTTATATCCTTTCTTTCCCTTTCATTATCACCATATCTATTATGCATTTTGTATCTTATTACTCTTTCAGTTTTTTATTATTATTTTTATATTAGAGAGACAAAACAATATTTAAAAATGTGAGTCTACTAAGATAACAATATGTAATTTATCAACTAGTGATTTCTCACTGGTTTTTTTAATTCTGTATTATCTCTACCCTTTTTTCTGTTTTTCTCTAAATAAAAAAAATTTCAGGACATTCAGTTTAACTTGAATTTCAAATAAACAACAAATTATTTTTGTAATTACTTTTATTTACATGGAGCTCAACTTCAGATTTATTGAGCATTCATATTTTGTCTGACAGTCTTGTGTAGAGGTTGGTTTTATTTTGTAAAACCTAATCACAATAATCATACATCTTTCTTTCTTAGGATTCTGTGCCTATCCCTCCAATTTAACAGGTATAGATCAAGTAGGTCCTTTTAAGAGATGTATAATATTCCATGTGGTGGATATTCCTGTGGCTTGGTTATGACCTTTACATTTAAATAACTGTCACTACAATGAGTCCCATTTCATAGAGCCCCATCCTTAACAAAAGAACAGAAAACAACGTAGTGTCACTGCCCTACCCCCATAAGCTAGTAGACATGGCAAAATCAGACCAGTGGGAATCCACAGTGGGAGAATGTGGAGTCACTCAGAACAGCCAGCTCTGTGAGGCCCTGGGCTCCATCATGTGCCCTGGATAAGGCGAGGGAAAAAAAACAACAACAAACAACAACAACAACATGTCCCTGTGAAATATTTCTTCCCAGCAGGAATAGAACAATGGAGAGACGGAAATGCCTCAGACTTGAAGCTCTGAAATACATTCAGATGCAGAAGTTCAGACCAACTCATTTGCCCAAATCCACACTGGCATAATTATTCTGCACAATACCGCCCCCCCTTCTTTCATCAGTCATATCTTTGACTTCAACCTTGTTGCTGAAAGCACAAAAGTAAAAAAAATACATAGGAGCTCCGCTGACATTACAACAACAGCACAAGGCTCATTTTACCAACCATTTAACTCCCTCTAAGGACCCCTTCAGAGACACCAGCACGTTGATGGGAGCTGTACAAAGGTCAGTGATTTGGAGGCTCTTTCCGACAATTTGCCAGGATTTTGGCATTTGTAAGCATCCATAGGACAGCTCTCTAGCAAGCTGACCTTGACAGCGAATGGGATAAATAAACCTTCAATTTACCCCCTCCAGCTCTCCGCGAGCCAGCCTGGTCCCTACGGAGACTTCACCTGTCCATATCGTTCAACTGCCTGCAACTTCCAACTGACGAACATCCACAGCTCCGCAGCCCAGTGACAAACACCATCTAACAGATAAGGCTTCTGAAAAGTCAAAGCCAATACTGCTTCCATTGAAAATTTAATGCCGCTCCATCTTTGCCCATCATTCTTCAGACTGTTGCACGTGTCCCAAGAGGCCCTTGAAGCTAAAGCACTGCTCTATAACAGGTAATGACGTGGCATTTAATGATACTGTCCAAAGTGATCCTGGGCTTTGGGAAGTAATGTGCACTCATGTACCAGATAAGCACCGCCAAACGTACTGAGCTGCTGTATCTTTCACGGCCCTGTCACCAGATACAATGTGACACATCCCCAGCCATCGTACCTGCTACTCCTCCGACCCCGCCATCAGACAAAACGCACATTTTCAGAGCAGAGTTCCTAAGCGTTAAGGGAATTCAAGCAAAGGTAGAATGGTAACATATCCGTAATTAAGTATTCACAGCCTCTTTAATACTTCAGTGCTCTTGGATTCGCTACTAAAATCTGTGAATTATACCTCATTGAAAAATGTCCTTAATCGACTCTGACATGTTTTATTGGAGGCAGAAAAAATGTTTCAGTATGATAGATAAGGTTAAAAATGTTACCACTCTGATCATTTACTCTAGTGCCTGGCAAAAAAAAAAAAAAAAAATTTCTTCCAAAGCCAAAAACCATTTACATCATTCGTCGGATGCAATGGAGAAAAAAAAAGCCTTATCTGACAGCCCATTTTCGCTGATGGGACAAAGTGCACATTTTCAATTTTCTGACAAAGTTATGTTGTTTATGTAGATAAGAGGAAAAACAACTGTAACATTTCTACAGCATGCCATAAGGCCTGGAAATGTGACTTCAGCTGTGAAGTATCCCCCAGCCACGCTGAGCATTGCACAACCCGGCAAACATCACCTTTAATGCTTCAGACCAAATCATGCACTGGCATCTCTCTCCTCTGGAGCAGCCAATTCAGCCATTTCAAAGAGCCCCAGAGCTCCACTGGGATGTGTCACGTGACAACCCTGCAAGTACAAAAAGTCTTTCTCTCCTTGGCTTTAGCCCAAAGAGCTTGCAATGGGAAACATAGAAGCCATCGAACAGAGACTCTTAAAGCCGTGCTATTTCCTCTGTACTTTGGCCGTTGTTGCTGACAGAGATGGAAATCCAAACTGAAGTTCCATATTAAACCTGGGACCAACCTGGAAGATAAGATAGTCCACATATCCTGTAACCTCTTCACCTTCTTCCACACTGCACACACTTGTCTTCCTGGGCAGACCCACAAGTATCCTTACAATAAGTAAAAAGCCACAGGGCAGCAGAGAGGTTGGGAGGGTGTGTCCCAACCCATACGGCTGATGACAAATCTGTGGTCTAATGGTAGGCAGCCATATGATGCTGGGCAAGTGATTAATTCCCTGTGCCTCAGTGTCCTGATCTGTAAGTAGGAAAGGGTGATAATGGTTAAAGTAGCAATCTGCCAAGGTCGCATTCCTAATGCCCTTGTGAGAGTAGCTGGCACATGGTTGGTGGGGAGAGAATGTTCTTTCCAACTCACATGTGCGACAGCAGACTAAATCCAGCAGAGTGTCTGCTCCCAAGCATGTCACTAACATTCCATCAGTATTGTCTAAGAGCAAGTCTCTCTTAGACCAGTTACAGACAGGATTGCTTTCCAAATAGACTCCTGCCCTTTGGGATTGAAGTTCATTATTAACCTGCAAACACTCACCTGCTTAGTCCAGGTCTGGGGAAAAGAATCTCAGCAGATTTCCTGAGCCAGGCTACTAGGCCAGATAAAGTCAAAATCTCTGGAAGAAAAGGTGGCAGAACAAACAACAAGACTAAACAGCAAATGGTACATAGACCAAGAAGGAAATGACACAGAACTAAAATTTTGCTTCTTTCCAAAATGCATTGTCCTGTGTGTCCTATAAATATCTTGCATCTCTGATACCTACCGGCCAAAATCAGCTGGGTAGGTAGGACTTGCAGATGTGTTTTCTCTGACATACACAAAACATGTGTTTCAAAATGATCGATTACAGAGCCTTTATTTACCAGTGTCCAAGCTCAGAAGACAGCGGCCCATAAGCTAGGAATCAATGGAATCCCTCAGAATCATGGGGTACAGTTATCATAAACTACATATCGAGAATCTTTCCAAAATGCTTTGGAACAGAAAGTGGTTTTGGATTATTTTTTAATTTGGGAATATTTGCATATTATAAATAATGAGATGTCTTGGGGATGGAAATGTAAGCACGAAGTTCATTTGTGTTCCATACATATATTATACACATAGCCTGAAGGATATTTTATACAATTTTAAAAATAATTTCATGCATGAAGCAAAGTTTCATGTTGTGAAATTTTCCATTTGTGATGTCATATTTGCACTCAAAAATATTTGGAGTGGGGGCATAGGTTTCAGAATTTTAGATTAAAGATACACAATCTACAGTGAGATACATTTAAAACTCAGGAAATTCCACAGGAAAATATACTGTCTTGAGGGGAACAAAGTCCAGGATTTTTCTAAACCCACTTTCGGATTCTATCAAAAATAACAAGTGCATTCTACATACCTTGTTACTGTTCAGTGAGACTCAAGGTTTTGAGAAATACAAGAAATCATCACAGACTAGAGGCGACATGACAATCATGATGATTAAACTTCATATGGCACCTTAAACTGAATCCTGGGGCAGAAAAAGAGCATTAGTGAGAAAAACAGGTGATATCCAAATCTATCAATTTGGTATTTAAGTTGGCAAATGTAACCTGAAAATGGAAGTTGCCAATATTAGGAAAAATAGGTAAAGGATTACATGTGAGCATTCGATATTATTTTTACAACTTTTCTACAAATCTAAAATTATTCTAAAATAAAACTTTCACTTAAAACAAAAGGAAGAATAGTGTGTGTTTCTTACACATGCCATACTTTACTCATTAGTTTCTGTGCCTACAGCCTGGAGCCCTGAGAATCTGGGACTGTCTGACTTTCCCTCTGTAAGATAAATGTCTACAGCACCCCCAAATAATACCATAGCTCTATTTTCTGGTGGAGGGAAATTTCTGACCATGGTAACGTTAAGCCTGACACCTTCCCTTGGTCTGGGGTCTATGTGATGCGGAAAAGAGGAAGAGACAGAGAGCATCCTGTTTCCTGGAGCATATTTCTCACACCACTACTGACCAGAGCAAAGCAAATTGAGCATCGCATTTGCTCAGTGGCAGCATTATCGACTCTGTGACAGCTCCAGCATTGACCCACAGCTGCTTACCAGGCTCTTCTCCACCGACACTCTGGAGAGGAGAGCATCCTGCTGCACCGCCCCAGCAGAGCACAGCTTTCCCAAATGCCCCTGCCCCAAGCAGAGCTTCCAGCTACTGGCATAAAATGGAAAGTGTTTGCAATCCTATCACCTGGGAGGCTGACGCAGGAAAACAGTGAGTGGAGTCCAGCCTGAGCACCTTAGCAACTTAGTAAGAACTTGTCTCGGAAAATTTTAAAAGGGCTGAAGATGTAGCTCAGTACAAAGGCCCTGGATTCCAGAAGACTGATAATTCTCAAATTCTCACCTGGAGATCTTGTTAAAATGTCACCACCCAAAGTTTTACATTGAGTAGGTTTGAGGGTGAAGTCTAGGAATGTACATTTATCAGTTTCTGAGATGCTAAATTGTTGTTCCTGGATTATACTTAAAGAATGGATGCTACAAGCAATGAAAGCAGTATTAGTCAGGGCTCTCTACAGACACAGAATCAATAGAAGACATGGTGACAAGTGGATAGATAGATACAGCCATAAATGATTGAGAGATGATAGAGATATAGACTACTGACAGACAGATAGATAGATAGACAGATGGATAGATAGATAGATAGATAGATAGATAGATAGATAGATAGATATGATTTATCAGGAAAATTGATTATGCAATTGTGGAGTTCTATGATTATAC
This sequence comes from Cavia porcellus, assembly GCF_034190915.1. NCBI lineage: Eukaryota > Metazoa > Chordata > Mammalia > Rodentia > Caviidae > Cavia > Cavia porcellus. The sequence continues at coordinate 40,080,987 of NW_026947490.1, read as the reverse complement.
AATTAGAAGTTCTATGATAGGTGTTTACAATCTGGAGACACAACAGTGCAGGTGGCTTGGCTCAGTCCAAAACCAAAATCCTCAGAACCAAAGAAGTTTTCTTAGTAGCTTCTCTCTTATTCCTGAGACAAAAAACCCAAAACCTACATGTTAAAGGAGAAAAAGTTTGTTTAGTTCACAGTTTGCAGAGGTTTCAGTCCATAATTAGCTGGCTGCAAGGCAGGATGGCATGGCAAACAGACATCACAGAGGAAAAACAGTCCATGGCAGACAGAAAGTAGCAAAGAAACAAGGAACAAGCCTCTTTCTCTTCCTTATATTTTATCCAGGCTCCTGGGATTAGGGTGATGCCGAACCAATCAGTAATCACCCACCCATAATCCATGCACCCTTAACCCTGGCATTGCACCATGAACCAATCACACTGTCTAGATTCAGCCCCCTCTGAAAAAGGCCCTCCTATGGCAGGAGGTGGCTTTGAGGGGACATCTAAACATAAGCCATAACAGAAACCAGTGATGTAACACCTGGTCCGCGGTTGAAAGCCGGAAAACTTGGGAGTTCTAATGTCCAGGAACAGAGAGAGAAAGATGTTCTGCCTCCAGGAGTGAGAGCTGATTCACCCTCCCTCTGTGTTTCTGTTGTATCTGCCCCCACCCCAGCCAACTGGATAGTGTCTCCCATACTGAGGGTAGAGCTTCCCAACTTAGACCACTAACTCACCCACCAAACACACAGCTATCTCTTCATCTTGTCAATGAGCAATCAAAAGAGCCTTACCTGACATTATCAGTCTGTTCTTATTGGTCCCAAAGACAACTCAACAAAGATAATACTACAAAGAAAGACTGAGGCGGGGCCTCAGGGTAGGAAATGGTTCAGCCTGTTCCAGTGGGGCAGCAGTACTGTGTACAGTGGTTAAGAACCACAGGTTAGGAGTCATTCCACCTCACTTGGGTTCCCAATGTCACTGCTTACTGTGTGGGAGACCTTGTGTCATGGTGAGTTACTTAACGTCTTGCCAACTTAACTTGCTCACTTTAGAATGCAAATAATAAATCTTTCCTTCAGTATATAGTGAATTTACATGTTGATAAGCCCTAAACATGATCTGAACTCCAGATCATTTCTGTGTGCTACTGATTCTTACTTCAACCTCTACCCTAGAGAGGGTGTTTCACAATTGCGTCTCCAAGGTTTAAGTCCTGCTGCATGCCTCCCCACATCTTATCCTACAGTCTTCTTCATCTTAATTTCCGTTGCTCAGTACAAATGTGCTAAGGTCATTCCAGGAGCCAGGCTGAGTCCTGGGCCTCGGTGTCCAATGTCCTCACCCCCTTTCTACCAAGAACCCCTCATACGCCATCTCTACTTGCATTCAGTGCCTTTGAAGGTTTTTTGAAAAACTAGAGATGGCCACAACCTGCAGACCCATCATGCTTCTACAAGAACATCACTCAGACCTGGACTGGGAAAGGACGCACTCATGTTCTTTAACCAAGGCATAGGTTCAAGTATCTCAACTTCTATTCTGAAAACCAATACCATGACTCACTGAATGCTGTTATTTGGCTTTTAACTGTCCCCCAAAGGTCTGTATGTTAAAGGCTTGTTCCTCAAAGTAATGCTACTGCGAAGTGGTAGAAGTTTTAAGAAGTGAGATCTAGTGGGAGGCCTTCTTTCCAGCCATGAAAGGTGTGCTCTTGAAGAGAACAACAGAGCCCTATCCTACTGCTTTTGGGTTTTTTGTTTGTTTGTTTGTTTTGTTTGCTTTTCAGATTATTGTTCCTGAGATAGACAGGTTTTCTCTGTCACACATTCTTTATTCTTGCTATGATATGCTACCCCCTGCCAGAGGCCTAAAGGCAATAGGCCCCCAGTGGTGGACTAAAACCTCCAAAACTGTGACCTTCAAATTGAGGGGTTTTCTGTGTGACAAATCTCTGCTGTTCTGATCTGAGGTCTGTCCCAAGCCATGCACCTGAGCAGTTGGCTGGTCGTGCCCTAAAAATGCAGTGACAAGCACTGTATATTCAGTGTGAACATGTAAGATGAGCTTCTGTTCCCTAGCGATGACAACCAGTGAGCATTTCAGAGCAGGTTATTGAAGAACTACATCACCAGGGGCATTTTCCTGGGACAAGGTTGGGTTAGAAGCTAGAGTTTCAGCAGGATTCAGGGAAGGGCCAGACTTTATCTGGCACAGATAGCAATGGGAAGAGAAAGAGGGAATCACAAAGGGGTGAGAAATATGGAGTATCACTAAAGACAGAGATGAGGCAGTGAGGTGCAGTGGTGTGTCTGGAACATGCAGATTTGTATCATGTGACAAGTGTAGTGGCAGGAACTATGAGTTAGAAAGTTTCCCATTACCTCCCCAGGAAGACACAGTCATGGAAGCACTGAGACAGGACATAGAGTCCCCAGGAGGACATAGAGTCCCCAAGAGGACATAGAGTCAGATTGTACTGGAGGCAAAGGTGTTTGCTAGGTATCTGCTAATTCCAAGCATTCTTAGGCCACATCCTGGGAGTAAGCATACCATGTTATTCCCATAAAGTCTACCATTGTCCTGTGACTGGCACCATTACCCTGTATGGCAATTTTATACATTAAAAGTGTTCATATTTTAAATGCACTCATCTCAAGTATATCTCGATATTTTTTAAACTATCTTGAGATTTCCCCCATTTTAAATTATTACTTAAACTCATCTGAAGCCAGTGACCCTAATCCAATTTATGGACACCACTGGTGAGAACCCAAGTTCTTAGATTTGGATCTCAACTCTCCCTTAGCTGCTGATATAAGTCAGCTTTCTCATCACTGAGACCCAATATTGTACTTGATAACACAATTTAAAGTAGGAGAGGTTTGATTTGGTTTACAGTTTCAAAAGATCCAGTCCATGGTCAACTGATTCTAAGGGAGTAACATCATGGCAGAAGAACAAAGGTGCTTAGTTTCTGGCAGCTGGGAAGCAGAACAAAGGACAGTATCAGAGAAGGAGCCAAGGACCAAATAGTAGCCAGGATCAGATCTCCATGATCCATACAGATACATTCAGAAGTATGCTCTACTAAGGCCCAGATGGTTTCCAGTCCAATCTATTTGACAGCCTCAAGCTTAATCCTCAAAACAAAGAACATCTGTCATGCCTCATTGTTTTCCACAGGCTTGATGAGCTGATACACATACGTTTCTGCTCCCAGACCTGGCACAGAGCAAATGCTCACAGGTTTTACCAAGGTACCCAAAACAGGAGATTGACCTGAGAAACAATGCCAGGAACAGGTAGTGGATAGCCTTGGCCAACAGGTGGCTGGTTGCACAGTTAACTGAGAGCCTCTGCTCTGACCAGAAGTGACCTAGTAGGGCCACATTTTAAGGGAAAAGAGTCCCTTGCTGGTAGAATAAGGACACAGTGTTTCCACTGAGGTCCAACTCAAACAATTGTGCAGACTCGAGCCCACTGTGGGGCTGATGGCAGAGCCCCTGATGGGGAGCTGATAAGAGAGGGGCCCAGCCCCAGCCCCAGCCCCCAGGAATCAGTCCACACCTAGCCCCAAAGATCCCCCTTTTCATGTTTTCTCCATGTTTCCACCACACAAACCTGGCTTTTTTGAAGCCTGTGCTTTGTTTTGTTTCAGAAATACTGTAGTAAAATAAGTGTATCTTTCCAGTTATTAATTTTCTGACTTTTTGCTTATTTATCTAAGTAGAAGATGCTTTATTTGCTAACCAACAGTTCTATGAAGTGTGAGGAGCTGTTGAAAATCTAGCTCTACATATGGTTGAAACATTAGCAGATGCAGTTGAAAGAAACATCTTTTTCTCTTACAGGAAAGAAAAAGAGGGAGAGATGGGGAAAGAGAAAAAAGATGGATGGAAGGAAGGAAAAGGGAAAGGAAGGGAAGGAGAGGGGAGGGGAGGGAGGGGAGGAGACGAGAAGGGAAGAGAGGGGAGGGGAGGGAGGGGAGGAGACGAGAAGGGAAGAGAGGGGAGGGGAGGGAAGGGAAGGGAAGGACAGGATGGGAAAGGAAGGGAGAAAAGGGGAAAAAAAGGAAGGGAAAGGAAGGGAGGGGAGGGAAGAGGAGGGAAGAGGAGGGAAGGGGAGGGATGGGGAGGGGAGGGGAGGAGAGGGATGGGGAGGGGAGGGAAGGGAAATATATGTGTATTTTGTTTATTGATACATTGCTCAGACACAGAATCCTCTGAATCACAGTTTCTGCATCCAAAAATTCAATCAAATTTGGACTAAAAATACTATAGTTAAAAATTGCATCTGAATTGGACATGAACAGATTTTTCTTATTACTATTCCCTAAACAACACAGAGTAATAATCATTTACATAGCATTTACACTACAAAGAGTATTATAAATAATCTAGGGATGATTTAAAGAATATGAAAGGATGTGTATAGGTTATATGCAAATGTCACACCATTTTACATAAGGGACCTACGCATCTGAGGATGTTGGCCTCTATGTGGGCCCAAGAAGGAATCCCAGGATACAAAGGCACGAATGCCTACCTGAGTCAGGCTCTCAGGCTGGACCCCAAAGCAGGCTCCCTTCTCCATGTTTGTGGGCCCTCCTAGTACAGTCCCAGGGTACATCTGCGGCAGACCCAGCTGCAGGCTAAGGATGCTGATGAAAATATGGAAGCTGGGGCCACCTGGGGTGAGAGAAGGTGGGGCCAGGACTGAGACAGGGATGGGCTGGGGCAATGGTTGAGACCTGCGCAGGAAAAACCTTGAGTTTACAGAACATCATCTTTAGGCAGCATAATGACCTTTTGCTTGTGGTCCAAATGAGGTTACAGGTCAGGCTGGATCCACCCGGACAAGGAAGAGACCAGTAGGGCTTCTGTGTCATCCTTAGAGACCTACTTACTGCTACGGACTACATCAGGCTGCTTTAGAAGTAGGCATCTGTCATGGTTTATGTTTGTGTTCCCTAGGTCTCATGAGTTTGCATTGTTCATTTGTGATGGTTCATTGTATAGTGCTTGGATTGATGGTGTCAGTGGTCCACCCACATAGGGGTGGAGCCAGGATGTGATGTAATGGCAGGAAGAAGGTATGTCTTTCTCTTTGCTGGTTTGAGTTTGCTGCTGGCAGCCGCCATGAACTGCAGCCCAGCCATGCCTGCCTGTCTTGGAGACAACTGAGTGTGGACTGAAACCTCCAAAAACTGTAAGAAATAAACCTTTCCTTTCCCAACTTTGGGCTTCAGGTATTTTGTCTCAGCAACGAGTAAAAAGTAACCAAGACAGCATCACTGCATGGTGCCTCAGCTCTGCCATCTGTAAGGGGGAAAACAGTGGCCCTCCAGAGAAACCTTGACAATTCTCATTCCTGCTCCAAACACTGCTGTGGTGGTCAACTTTATGTGCCAATTTCACTGGGCACCAGCTTCCCAGAGACTTCCACAAATGCATAGATATGTCTGTGAGGGTGCTTCTAGATAAATGAACCTTTAAATCAATAAACTAAGTAAAACTGATGCATCTAATAAGGATGGGCCTCCTTCAGTCAGTTGAAGATCTGAATAAGAGACTGACTAGGTCCCGGTAAGAAAATTCTCCTGCCTGACACCTTCAGACAGGAATGTCAGCTCTCTCCGGATCTACAGCAGCCTCCCACCTTCAGACACAAACCGAGATCCTGATTTACCAGGACTGGGACTTGTCAACCCCCATAATCACAGGAGCCAATTCCAAACCTAGATGTGGAACTGTGCATGTTTGTGTGGTGGGTGTGTGTGTGTGTGTCTGTGATTTCTATTGATCTGGAGAACCTTGACTAATACAGTTTTTTCCCTAAAACATCACAGGCAGAATCTTAGCACTCAGCTTCTGTAAACTTTTCTGGAGGTGGGAGGGCAGGCTCAGTCAGGCTCTCTGGACTCCGCTTCCAGATTTACCACTTATAAGAGTCATACACCTTCCTTGGGTTTCCACCTTTGTGGTGTTGCTGTGGGAGTGATGTCAGTTTTCTTGGCACGTATTTATGAGATTATAGGAATAATCATTTCTCACCTTGTCATCACTGAGCCTAAAGATGACTGGGGTTAAGTGCATTCTCTGTAACAGAACATATACTGGGTCATCACGAAGTCTCTGTGACTTTCCGGTCTCCACAGTGTTTAAAGGCGGTTTAGCACCATTATGCCTCCTTCTATATTCTCTTAAATATCCCAGGGGCTAGAAAACTGAAAACTACATTTTCTAAACCTCTTGGCATAAGAATAAACATTTGTCTAAACTGTGACGGCAGAGACCAGCTCACTGCTCCTATGACAGCACTGGCAGGTGCGTGGGCTCTGCAGAATGAAGTTCTACAGCAGCCTGCACGGTGCCAGCTATGCGTAACCATAGTCACCGCTGGTGGTTTCTAGCGAAGTCTGCTGTCTGGAAGCCAGCGAGTGCCTGAGAGCCATAGCCATTCCCCGTCCTTCACCCCTCCAGTGCTTTCAATGATCTGTTTGTTGTTTATTGCAGTACTGGGAATTGAACCCAGAGCTTTTGCACTGACATCGCTAGCCTGATTTTACTTTTTATTTTGAGACAGTGTCTTACTAAGTCACTAAGTTGCTAGGCTGATCTCAAACTTGTGATCTTTCTGCCTCAGCCTCCTAAAATACTGAAATTATAGGCCTTTACCACCACAGCTGGCTTTTCCAGCAGTTTTTAAAAACCTCCTTGTATTGATGCTCTTCCTACTTGAGGAAGCCAAAATAATTTATGTCCCTTTCTGATATATATGATTATGAAAAAATATCCAACATCCCTCATATATTTAGTTCCATGTCTACAATTTTGATATATATGGAAATACTCAAAAATATTGACATAAGAGGATGGCTGTCGATTGAGGACTCTCAGCTCTGAGAATGGATAACGTGGGTAACAGTAGTAGAAATCCTTACTGTTTCCACACTTGATCTTAGCCAAAAGGCCAAAAAGTGATTCCTTATTACTTTCAATGGCAAATCTAGTGGTCTTATGAAACATATTTCATCACTGTACAATTCCATCCATTATATTCTAAGGGTCTTGGAAGGCAAGAATAATCTCTTTTCTTTTTGTACAAATTCCTGTATAATAAATTCCAAGTAAGTAGCCAACTCATTTGTTACCCTGTATTATAGTATATTATTATATTATAGCATAATTTATGGTATTAAATATTGCTGGCAAACACATTTAACATTCAGAGACTCTGAGCATTGGCTAAAGAGCTCCTTGAAGCTGATGGAAGCCACCATGAGGTCTGAGCTTGTTTACCCATGACCTCCTGAGTGCTGCAGAACGGTGATAGTTTGGGGGTGCACTGGGGCCCCAGTGCCCTCAGGAACACCAACCTTCACCTGCTCTCTGATCTTCCTGCTAAATGTAACATGTTTACCTTTCATCTCCTTCTCTGAAGTAACAGGCATTGTATTAAAAAAAAAAAAAAAACAGGATGTAGCTCATTAGTAGAGTATATCCTTAGGATATACAAAGCCCTGGTTCTGAGCGAGAGAGAAAGACAGAGAGAGAGTAAGAGAAAGAGAGAGACAGACAGACAGACAGACAGAGATAGAGACAGACACAGAGAGACAGACATGAGAGACAGAGAGGGAGAGAGAGACAGAGGCAGAGAGAGACAGAGACAGAGAGAGAAGGAAGCAGTTTCTCTCTTTGAGTCATCAGGACCAGCCAACCTGTTCAGATGAACAGAAATGAGGAGTAAGGGAAAAGTGCAGAAAGGGATCTGAGCAGCAAAATGCACCAAGTACACAGTGCGAAGGTGCTGGGACTCCAGAGTGAGCAAGACAGGCTCGCAGTTCACAGTCCAGCAGGAGACAATTCCGGTAAACAAGTGCGTAAAGAAGTCAGACAGATCACTTCAGCCGGCGACAACTGCCCTGAAGGAGACAGACATGTGACCACATAGAGCAGCCAGTGGTGAGTGGGCAGCTGTGTCCTTCAGACCCAGAGGTCAGGGGAGGCTTCTCCAGGAAGGCAAAGAACTGGATGAAAACGTTAGGCAGACAGGACAGCGTGTCAGAAGGAGCGTGGCTCCGGGTGGACAGGCAGAAGCCAGGGTGGTTGCAGCTGAGTGAAAGAAGGAACTAGCGGCTGGAAATAAGGCCAGAGCCAAAGGCTGGGTCAGAGCACACAGGGCTGCATGGGTGTTTGGAAGAGACTGGACGGGATTCCACAGGACTGGGGAGCCACCACAGAGTCACTCATTTGCTGGCTTGCTTGCTTGTGTTGCAGTACTAGGGGTTGAACTCAAGTTCTTTGCACTCATTTTTTAAGTTTTTTATTTTTGACACAGGATTTTGCTAAGTTGCTAAATTATCCAGGCTGAGCTAGAACTTACAGTCTTCCTATCTCTGCCTCCAGAACTCTGGAAGTACAGGCATGTACACCCAGATCACTTCAAGCTTTGAAATGGTTCCTCAGAGAATCAGGACACGCATCCACTGGTACGTGCTGCAGCAGATAACCCTGCAGTCAAAGTGGCCTTCCCCTGTGTAAATCAGCTCTGCAGTGTAACAAGTTACCACATACTTCATGGCTTCAAAAGGCACCCGCACAGTTTCTATGGGTCAGAAGTCTGGGCACGGCTCAGTTAAGTGTTCCACTCAAGGTCTCCATCAAGCTGAATTTCAGGTATTTGCCAAAGCTATGGTCTCACCTGAGGCTAGGTGAGATCTCAAATCCTTGGATCTGTAGATGTGAGACCCTTGTGGGACTTCTCCAAAGCGTGGCAATCCATTTCTTCAAGGCCAACAGGAGACAATTATTATGGTTGACTCATGCATTAAAGGTGCTAACCTCATCAGCGATTGAGTACACAGCTGAGCAAATGGTCTACCAAGCTCTGGGGTCCAGCTAGGGAGGTGGGTCAGTAGGGCCGTGATTGAAGGGTGTGTCCTTTCCAGACCCTCCCTCCCCTCATCGTTCTCTTTCTCACACAGTCTCACTCTGCTTTCTGACTGCCGTGAAGCAAGAAGCTCTCCCACACCATGACATTTCTGCTTTGAAACCAAACAGCTCTCACTTCTGAAACTCAGACCCCAAAATAATAAAGCTTTTTCACCTTTACACTGTGCATGCCAGGTATGTTGTCACAGCAACAAAAATGTAACTTATACGACAACTAAACCTCTCCTGCCAACTCCCTGACTTCTAGATTCTTTACTAAAGGGCTCACCTGATTAGGTCAAGCTCACTAAGACTAACCTCTTCAAAGTTAACTCAAAAATCAACTGACTTGGTATATTAATTACATCCTCAATATCCTTTTGGCTTTGCTGAGAATCACATCATATTCTCAAGTCTCAACCACAGCCAAGAGGAGAGGGTTGTGCAGGGACCATACATCAGGGAGCCCCTACTACACTGGCCTGAAAGAAGCTCCAGTCCAGCCAGATAGCTCGCTCGGTGTGTGACTGCGAAAGCAGCAGCCAGGCAGAAGACAGTCCTGGTCACTGGAAGGCCTGGTTCAGGGAACCCCTGCCACAGTCCGCCACCCCGAAGTGCAGTCCAGCCTCCTCTGTTCACACACGCTCCTCACACATCTTGTGACAAGTGGCATGACTTATTCATCATTTCAGATGGCAACTTTCTGTCTTCTCAGACACCCCCTTAACATTCTGACGTGTCCGTTCAGCCCTTAACATTCTGTCAATTGTTTCCTGAGAGCCCTTCCTGCATATCCTGGTCCCTTCCTGACGGCAGTGTATGCTGCATAGTAAGTGGCTCTGTGTCACCCCTTCATCGCCCATACTCCCAGATTTGCAGCTAAAGGCTCTACATGCCCATATCAAGCACCCTGGCTGTACACACAGCTTAGGCTCCCTGCTCAAGGAGGTACACACTGCCTCAGAAAGGCAGCCCGAACTGGTTTTAGTTCACACACTCAGGCCTGAGCAGAGGTTCACTCCCTCTCTGCCTTTTCCCAGGTGGTAAAGAAAGGTTATTTCTAGAACCTACAGGTGGACAGAACTCCCACACATTTCTCCTGTCGTTTCATTTGCCCTCATCTAGCCTCCCAGCAGGACCTGCTATCCATTCAGTCGGTCCACTCTGCCTCCACATGCTCAGCTGTTATCCCATTACCTCTCTGATCCCTTTTAGCACTCGCCTTTATGCACATCACAATGCAGTACAACCTTAAAATACAGCGTACATCTATCTCCATGGCATAGACCTGTAATTTCAGTAATTTGGGAGGCTGAAGCAAAAGGAGTATAAGTTTGAGTCCCACCTGGGCAACTCAAGGAGACTCTTCTCAAAACTAGAAAGTAAAATAAAATTTAAAACATAAAAAAGCTATATTCAGAACCATACAGAAAACATCAGTATATTCAGCCAGGTAAAAGTGAAGAGATCAAAGTCAAACATGATTACTTGTTAGTACGATTGGTAGCCTTTTGTAGACAGCATAGACCAGCAACACTTCTCCCCACAGAACAAATATAAGGTGGGACATAACTGTCAAAAGTAGTTTCAGGACTTTGGAAATTGGCTGCTTTAATCCTGTTAGTCACTATAACAAATTACCATAGACCAAGTGGCTTACAAACAACAAAACATAGCTTATATTTCTAGAGGCTGGAGCTGGGATCAGGGTGTCAGCATGGTTAGGTATGGGAAGGTCTCCCTGCAACATCTTTGACTGACACCTTCCCATTTTGTATGCATATCATGGAAAGGGATACTGCTGCTATCTTTTTTATAAGGGCACTGATCTCACTCATGAGGGCTTCCTTATGCTACCTTGTTACCTCCCCAAATGCCTCACCTCTAAATAATATCACATTAGGATTAGGGTTTGAGCATATGAATTTTGAGGGTACACAAATCATTAGTCCATAACACAGAACAAAGTCAAACAAAAATGTGGAACAGTTTATTCATGAGGAACTACCTGAACTTTGAACAAAAGCAGTGGGACTCCACAGCTTTCTTGTCTAAGGCTGTCCCTATCCTCTTCCCCGGCTAAGTTGGCACATGGGCTTTGTCAGATCAAGGTTGGCTGTGAAAATAGCGTCTTTACTGCCACCCGGGGCTGACCTGTTTTAGAGTAGAGGGAGAAGACGCACCTGGTGGTGCTGTCAGTAAAATCTGCAAACTCAGAAGAAAATTAATGGGAAAAACTCACAGCTCTGCTAATGTGAAGTTGCAGTCCCAGTTGGGGTGAGTGGAGGAACAACCAGAAATTTAATGGGGGCTTCATGGAAGAGCTAAATAAGCTATCTACACCTCCTGAGCAGCCAAGATGTGCAGGGAAGACTCAAGAGAGACCAGCAGAGACTAAATCTTGAAAACTGTCTGAACATGGGGTACACGCCCACTCCCCACACAAATCACCCTCCAGAGCACAGTGCCTTCCTGAGCCCAGTGCGTCTGAGCAGCGCCTCTCCCCAGTCAGTGACTGACAACCAACCTCTGCAGACACAAAGCAATCTTTAGGATGCCAGGCTGAAAAATAAAAATAAGAATTTTTTAAAAGTAAGGAAGCACATCAACAACCACACATGCTTAGAAGACAGATTCTGCAGATTAAGTCCAGATTAAGCTATTAAAAGAAATGCTCAGGGGAAATGTCACAATGCAGAATTGCTATAATATATGCATCAGGCAATGTTCTCTAGAGACAAGAACCAATAGGGTATGTATATAAAAGCATACTCATTTTATTGTTTTTCACTTTGGGGGCTTTGAAAATACTGTTATTTACCAATTGAAGATTCATGGTAACCTTGTGTGGAGCATGTGTTTCATTATTATTTTTTCAACTATTTCAGATGATTGTTAGCATTTCTTAGCAATAATATATTTTTAATTAAGGTATGTATATTATTATATTTAGTTATACTATTATTACATAATTGAAAGACTAGAGTGCAGTGTAAGGATAATTTTGGTGTGGGGCAATACCAGGAGTGAACCCAGGGCCTTTGCACTGACCGACATCTCCATTTTATTTATTTTATTTTACATGAGAAAAATAAAAACAACGATACAGAGTTTCAAAACAAGATAATAGGAAATTAACAGTGGTTAATATATTGCATATTGCTATCTTTAAAGTATTTTTTCAGAGTATAAGATATAGGCATGAAGAATTGATCAAAAATATAAGCACAAACCATTCTTTTCAATGAATTAATAGAAATTAGTAATATAGTTAGCACATATATATTCCCTTTTTCTTTTCCCTTCCCCACGTCCCCGCTGTTCTTTCTTTTTGAGCAGTTTCTTTCCCTTTCACTGTATCTTTTGTATGTTTTCATCTTATTCACTATTTCAGTTTCTTACACTTAGGAGACAATACGATGTTTTCACATGCAAGTCTGATTCATTTCACTTCTGACTATGGTCTCTAGTTGCATCAATTTACCTATAAAAGTCTTGAGATTATCCTTCCTTATAGCCGAGTAGAATTGCATTTTATAGAAATAGCACTTCTTTTCTTTTCATTCCTCTAAGAAGCTGAGACAGGATGATCACAAGTTCAATCCCAACTTGGGCAAACTGGTAAGTTACTGAGACTCTGTCTCAAAGCAGACAGTTTTTTAAATGACTGGAGAAATAGCTCAATGTGAAGGTCCTGGGTTCAGTCCTCACTGCTGAAAAGGAGGAAAGGAAAAAGGAGTGAAGGAAACAAGGAAGAAAACAGGGAAGGGAAAAAGAAGGAAGGAGAGAAAGAAGAAGGAAGGAAGGAAAGAAAGAGAGAGAGAGAGAGAAAGAAAGAAAGAAAGAAAGAAAGAAAGAAAGAAAGAAAGAAAGAAAGAAAGGAGAGACAGAGGGAGGTAAAGAAACCAAGATGAAATAGGTGATTCCCCTACAGAATATATTAAAAATTGCCAATGTGCATATAAAACATTCTCAACAGCATTAGTCATTAGAGAAATAGAAACCAAAATTACAGTGAGGTAGCACTTCACACTTTCATAGAAAATCACATAATGAGAATGTAGAGGGCCAGGGATACAGCTCAGACCACAGCGCCTGCCTTGCAAGTGCAAGGCTCTGAGTTCAGTTCCCAGGGCCTAAAAATAAATAAATGAATTTTAAAAAGCCATGTGAAGATGTAATATGACACTGTCCAAAACAGTTTGACATCCTGGACAGGGCTAAATATGGAATTTCTGTATGACTTAGTATATATATATATATCTTAAAGATTTTATGTTTATCAGAACATGGTTGCTGTAGATAAGGATTTGTCATGTATCTAACACATCTTCACTCTTTTATTTTTTCTTGCCCTTCCCTCCTTCCACCTCCCTCGGTCTCTAGATCTCTTGCCTTTTGCAAATGATCTATCTCCCCCTTTCATATTATCTATTTTTTGTTTTCTCAGTAAATGATTTATATTTTGGGTTTCTCATATACAACAAACTGTGATATTTATGTTTGTGATTAAAGTAGCGGCCCAAATACATGTGTATGCATGGTCACAGTGGTACAATTCAAAAAAGAAGATAAGTGGAAACAATGTAATATCTACTAGCAAATGAATGGATACAAAATTGCAAGATATAGATAGATAGATAGATGTATATGTATGCATACAAACATGGTCATTACAAATGAAGTCTTGGCATATGATGTAGTATAATATCCGTGAATCAAACTTATCTAACATGAGGAATAGAGAAGAAGTGAGCTTCAAACATACACAGAGACTCGTGAGACAGCAAGCACATGAACGCACACGTGTAGTGGGAGTTCCAGAACTAGAGAAGAGAGATACAAGGCTACATAAAAAAGAATATTCCAAGAAAGAAGAACCCAAAATATCCCAAACGTGATGAGACCCGATAATTTACACATTGAAGAAACTCAAACCCAAATGTAGGATAGACATATTTCCGTCAACCTGTTAAAAGACAAAGACAAAATCTTAAAAGGCAACAAGAATAAAATGCAGAAGAATAACAAACTACAGCGAGCCCAGAGACAGTGGAGTGACATTCAAAGTTCTGGGCAGGGAAAAGAAAAGACAGATGGCAGGTAGGTCACATACCAAGTCTCAGCTAGATTATTTGCCATTTAGAGTGTATTTCCTGATCATGATTAAATGCAAAATCAAAGAACAGAGAATTAAATCTCAAAATTTAAAAACATGCTTTTGCAGAAGGAATACTATCATTAGACAAGAGGAGGGGAATAAGCAGTTAGAGAGTGCAGTGACAGTATGAGGAGGAGCGGATGTGAGCAAATACGTGCATGTCTATGAAAAATATTTCACAAGTAAAATTTAGAAAGAACGACGAGGATGATGACAAACCAGTTGAACAGAACGAATAACAAAATGGAACAAAAGCATTAGTGCAGGAGAGAAGATGAGTGAGAAGATTTCAGAGGACCTGAGAACACTTAGCAAGTGACAAATGGCCAAATTATTTTGAGTGAGATATTGGGCGGGGGGTGATACCAGGAATCAAACTCAAGACCCTGCGCTTGCCAGGCAGGTGCTTATGCCACGGAGCTACATCCCTGGCCCTTATTTTGAGTGAGATTTTTAAGAGAAGCCTGTATGTAGACTCATGAAAATATATGTTAAAAATCCACATTTCATTATATAGCTATTATAATTCTATAAAGCTGTAAAAGTATGTATGTAGCAGTACATTTATAATAGTAAAAGCCCATATTAGAAAATAAAAAGATCTCAAACAAATAATCAAAGTTTCTACCTTTAAAAATCTGGAAGAGAAAATTAAACCCAAAGTAAGCAGAAGAAAAATAATAAATCGTAAAACAGGAGTTAACAAAGACAAAAACAGAAAAATAACAGAAAACCAGTGAAACAAAAAGCTAGTTTTCAAAAAGATTAAAAACTTGCTAAACTCTTAGTACAACCAGAAAAGAAGACAATACAGGAATTACCAAAACCAGAAACGAGAGAGATGTCACCACCACTAAACCTACAAAAATTAAAAAGATTCTGAAGACAATGTTCAGCTTTATAGCACCAACAGAGTTACACAATAGAGAAAACGAATTTGTTCCTAAACCAATCACAGATTAGCAAAACTGACCCAGGAGGAAAGAGAAAGATCTAACTAGAATATAAATAGATTGAATTAATCATTTAGAGTCTTCTCTCAAGAAAATCCTAGACTCAGATGGTAGCACTAATGAATTCTATCAATATTATAGAAGTAATATTAATCCTAAACAAAATGTTTCATTAAATGGAGGAAAAAGCAGAAAACATCTTCTAATTCATTCTACGAGTTCAATACTACTCAGATATCAAAGTCAGAAAAAGACACCACAGTAAAAATTACAGATCAAAATTCTTCATGAAGACAGGAAATTTTTCTATTAGACTTCTATAGAATGGAACATAACTGTGTAAAGAGATTAGTATTAGGCCTTGAAAATGATAACTACCCCTGGAGCATAGATTAGTTTAACATCTAAAACTTGCTTAATATAACAATATACAATATTAAAGAAGACTAAAATCCCATACCAAAATTAATTAAGTTGCTCAATTTGAAAAAAAGTTACAGATATTTAGGATAAGAATACTCAAAAAAAAAGCTAGATATAGAAACTTCCTTAGCCTAATGAAAGGCATCTATGAAAATCCTACAACCATCACAGTAATAGGTGAAAATTTGTGATTTCCCCCTAAGATCAGGAATAAGGCAAAGACACCTGCTTACATTTTCTCTGCACCATTGTATGAAGGAAGACCTAGCCAATGCAATAACACAAGAAAAAAAGAAATTAAAGGACTCTAGGTTGGACTAGAAGTAAATTTTGGTTTCTAGAGAACACCAAAAGCTAGCAAATTAATTAAACAGTTCCCCAAAGGCACGGGATACAAGATCAATATACAAAAACAAACTGCTTGCCAATATACCAGCCAGAAAAAATTTCCAGTGTATAAGAAAAAATTTTAATTAACAGTAGTATCAAAACAGATATTTAGGAATAAACAAAAGTTTATACACCAAAACCAGAAAGTTCCAACTACAAAATGCGTACACTGAAACTGACAAAGTGTGCCATGGAAGGCACCTAGAACCCTCATTCTGCTAAGTGAGAAAAAAGCCAGACCCAAAGGACCACAGACCGCACAATTCAGCCTACACGGTTTCCTAAAACGTAAACCATATTATAGTGAGCTTTTCAGTGGTTGCTTGAAACAGAAAGCTGACTCTGTATAATCCTCAATCAACTTTTAGGGGTATTGGGAATATTCTAAAGCGGGCTGTGATCACTGTTCCACGTCCCTACACATTCGCTAAAACTCACTGACTTCTACACTGAGGCTTTGGTGCATAAATCAAATCTTGCTTCAATAAAGCTGTCAAAAATATTACTGTGATACTTCTTTTTTTTCAGTACTGCAGATTGAACCTTAGGCCTCCACAATGAGCTATAGCCCTAGCCGGGGTTTGGTTGTTGTTGTTGTTGTTTGTTTGTTTTTAGTTTTTATTTTGAGACAGGGTCTTGCTAAATAGCAACAGCTGAGTTCAAATAGCCTCAGCACAGTGGACTAGTGACTAGTGGTCAATTCAAACACCAGCCAAACTGAATCAGTGTGGTGCTGAGCATGGATGGCCCACCTGAGGACTGCTAGCAGCATAAAAAGGAGACCTGGAGAGGAGGAGTAGTGTGTGGGTTCTCCTAAGTGAGTGCTGTTGTTTGGAGCTGTTGATTCTCCTGGAGGAGCTTGTCATGCTGGCCTCCCTGATATGAACTTGGCTGTTATCGTCTGAGGCACTCAGAACCTTGTTACTGAGAATGGCTGCCGTTCACTTGGCGAGAGCTTTGGTCTTTGAGCATAGCTTCCTGACTACTGAGGGGAAGATGTGTGCTGTTTAATTTCCAGAAGAAGCTTGTCACGCTGGCTTCTTTGATATGTTCTCATCATTGGAGGAGCTTGGGGCCTCAGTGTCACTGAGGATGGCTGTGGTACTTTTCAGGGGAGCCCTGGTCCTTATTTTGAGTGTTGCTTCTTGGCTCTACTGCAGAACTCTCAGCCTGCTGGCACAGATCCTTCACCCCGCTGGCATGGAGTTTCTAGCTTCCATCACTGGCGTTTGGGCCTTCCCAGTGCAGATCTATGAAATGCACTTGCATGACCCCTTGTCATGGGCTCTAAGCCTCCAGCTGGATTCATAGAGAGGCATCATCATGGGCCTCTCTTCACCTGGATTCATTCAGGACACTGCTGTGAGATCCAGGCCCTCGGCTGGATTTCCTTGAGTATGTAGTGTGTGTATAGATTTCCTGCACTTCCTTTGTATTTAATTCCTTAGGTGATCAGCATAAAATAGTGCTATAAATAATGTGTCCTGTATTGTAACTGTTATCCTTGCAATCCCTGACTACACACTCAGCCTACCAGAGTGCTGGGATAGCAGGTGTGTACCACCGTGCCCAGTAATAGTGCCACTTGAGAATGGAGCACATTCACCTTTGGTAATGCTGGAACAGATTATTCTATCATTTCCCCAACGAGATGAATAGAAAACCTAGAGGACATACTAAAAGAAAAAATGAGCTCCTCTAAGGAAGCAAAACTTACCAGCTTGTCCATTTTCTGCTATTATAACAGAATAACATTGAGTGACATATAAAAAACAGAGATGTATTAAGTTCATGGTTCTGGAGGTGGGGAAGACCAAGAGCAGGACCACGGCACTGGTGAGGGCCTTGTGCTGCATCATTCCATGTTGAAAAGTAGCACAAGAGAGGGAAAGACTGAAAGAATTAAAGAACATCAAACCCACTTTGACGATAACCCACTTTCATGATAACTAATCCATTCCTGTAGTAATGACAATCTATCCAAGAGACAAAGCCTTTGATTAAAGAATGATTTAAACACTTTTAAAATTTAAAAAAAATATGTTAATATTGATCTATTCATAATTGAGGTGGCATCAGAGACTAGACCTCTGTCCAGAGAGAAAAAAAATACCATACATTTTCATGAGTTCATAGCTAAAAGTTGGCCAGTAGTTTCTGATAGTTGGTGATTTACTGTTTACATTGGCCTTTGGTATTTTTAAGTAAGAATTTTAAAATATAATTTATATACCAGCCACAAACATAAAGCAAAATTAATAAGTACTATTTACCAGAATCATCAAAATTTGTATATAAAAGCATAGTGATAAACCTAGCAAAAAAGCACATGCTCCTCACATCAGGAGTTATAATACATAATTGAGAAAAATGTAAAAGGAGACAGAAATTTTATTCATATAGATTGGAAGTTTGATTTGACAAATTTTCCTCAAAATTAAGTATTCCGAGCTGGATGTGCCAGTCTACTCCTTTAATCCCAGCACTCCGGAGGCTGAAGCAGGAAGATCACTGCAAATTCAAGGCCAGTTTAGGCTACGAAATGAGTTCAAGTCCAGTCTAAACTGCACAATGAGACCCTGTCTCAAAAATACAAAACAATACAAAGCAAAACAAAATTAAGTGCTCCATATAATTCCAATAGAAATTCTAAAATATTTTCTTTTCTCTAGGAGTTTGACAAGGTGATTGCATTTGTTTTCCATTACCATGAAACAAAGTATCACAAATTTAGAAGCCTTAAAACACATACATCTATCACACCACAGTTTCTCTGGGTCAGGAAGCCAGGCAAGCTTAGCCAGGTTTTTGCTCAGTCTCACAAGGCTGCATTCAAGGCAGTGGTCAGGAAATATTCTTCTCTGCAGAAATCAGCCCTCTTGTGACCCACCAGTCTAGGGGCAGAATTCAATTCCCCCTCGTGATTGTAAGACTGAGACCTCATCCCCAAGAGGCTGCTGCATTTCTCTGCTAGGTGCTCTTCTCCACAGTCAGTTCACGCCAGAGCAGCTCACTTCTTCAAGGCCAGTAGGACTGAATGCAAGCAAAACCGAGTTTGCTCAATGTACATGTATACATGTATATGCATTAGGCATATACAAGAGTATATTAATAACACAACTTTAGTAATGTACCCAAAAGAAACTGCATGTGTGTGTACCTAGGTATAAGCACAAAAGGAGTATTCACAGCTTTGTTATCCAGTGCACCAAAAATGAAATTATTAAATATCTATCAACAAATAATGGAAAAATATCCTATAGTACAGTTATAAAAAGGAAAACTGTTGATCAGTGACAAAGGATGAGCTACACCAATAGGCATCAAACACAAAAGAATGCAGAAAATGTTCTCAATAATATAAAGTTTGAAAAACTAACAAAACTATGCTATAGTATGTAAGGAAGTAACCTTACATAATAAGGTATAAAGCAAAGCAAGGAGTTACATATCCTAAAAGTTGACAGAGTGTCTCCGTTTCTGGGGAAGTGAGAATTAGTGATGATTAAGAAGGAACAAGGTGTTCACAATTTATTTGTATGTTTGTGTCTTGAGCACTTTCTGTATGTCTTATTTTTCCCAATAGAGATCTTAATGACATTAAATAATAAAATATTGCAACATATATGGACAAATAATTATCAAATAGAAAAAGAAAAATTCAACATTTAGAAACTTAAGTAAACACTTTAGCTAGTCAATCTCAAAAATCAAAGACAATTCATTTAATTGTACAATAGAAATGCTCCACAATAAGGGAATTCCCATTCAATAGGTAACTGTTGCCAATGAAAGTGGTGAAATATTAAGCAATATTTGTGATATGCAATCACAAATAATATGACTGATAAATGAATAATACATTTATAAAACTATTTGAATATTGGAGCAAAGTAAACTCTTGATATATTAAAGGAAAATCCCACATTGCAACACGAACTATAAACAGTGATCCATTTCATTTTATATTTTACTTATTTTAATTTATATATTGTTTTTGTTTCTTCTTTTTTTTTTTTTCTTCGAGACAAGGCTTCACTGTGCAGGTGAGGATGCTCTTGAGACCACTTTGTAGCCCGAGTTGGCCTCGAATTTGCAGTGATCTTCTTGCCTCAGCCTGCCAATTTCTGGGATTATAGGCACGAGCCATCATCTTGGCTGTTCTTTGTTTTAAACTTACAAATCATACTTTTTGAAAGTGGAAAACATTTTGCATGGCTGAGTTTTTCCAGGTACAATGTTAGACCAAAATGCTATGGCATCATTTAGTTAGAATATATGTCTTTAAAGAAAAAGAGGGTTTGGGTTCCAGGACAACGAAGCTACCTGCAGAGGGAGAAGTCTCTAGACAATCACCCAGTCACTGATGAGGATCTCAGTAAATCAACAACTTTCAAAATTACCCATCTACCCTCTACGCACAGGGAACGCTTTGCCTGCCTTCTGCTTCACTCAGTGTGGGCACAATCCTGAGTCTGACAGTCATTCTCCTAACCCAGCTGCGGTGAAGTGCTCTCACAGCCCTGACAATATTCTCTTGTGCACCGAAGGAAGTGAATAATAATTAAAGGGCCCTTTGGACAATATCCTTCTATCTGAGGAATCATATACTCAAATAATCTAATTTGTAAAACCTCTTCACTACCTTCCTGCCTGGCTTCCATTTTCTTTTGCATATATTTTCACTACTCAACTAATGATGGATAGAGGGAATTAAGACATGGTTGATTGCATCTCATAAAGGCACTTGGAGGCATTAAAGATCACTGGCATCTTTTTTCTTCCCAACACTTTCGAATGTAATGTGTTCTCTGCACACATGTGTAAGACACACATTGATATTAAAGCTGCATTCTATAGAGCCTAATAAAAAGGATGCCACATCAAAAACCAGAGTTAATGTCAAACATGTCCTATAATCATTTAAAGGATTAGAATAAAGGAATTGGTGTGAGGTTGATGCCACCAAACTGCCTTCTGTCACTGCCTCTACCCATAACAGTGAAGATAAACAGCCCAGAGAGATGACGGGGCTACAGTGCTCATGACATTGTGAGGGCCACATAGAACACACATTTTGTCACCAGTCACCTCCAGCTAAACATAAATAAGTGCATGGAGTGGTGAAGATTGTTCATATGTTCTTATGTCCTCTAGAAGCAAAATCCTGCTGAGGACATTTTTCTTTACTAAATCAACCCCTCAGACTTACACCAGTTAAATAAACTGGTGTAGATCACTGGTTTAAAAATGAACCAGCCCAATCTATTTAGAGGCAGAAGAGTATGGTGGCTTTTTCTTGGGCTCTGTCATAGACTTCTGGGACCAAATGTTCTTACTGAGTGACTTTGGGCAAATTACTCAGCCTTTCCAAAGTCTGTTGTCCTTATTGTGAAATGGAAACTCAGTAACAGCCTCTACTTTCCAGAACGTGATGTTTGAAGTAGCTAGTCTATGAAAATTTCTCTTGAAAAGTTCATGAGGAACAAATATCAATATCATTAGAGCAGATAAGAAATACTATGTGAATTTGAACTATCATTTACCAAATGCTATTCCGTGGAATAAGCAAAATGTTAAGAAAGAACAAAAGATTATCACACCAGGGAGGGTTGTCATAGGTGTAAGCAAAGTTGATCTGGCTTGTATGACTTCAACAGATTAGAGAGTTTGTGAATATTACATGATCGAGTAGAATTTTATAAACTCAATTTGGAAATGAGATAAATAAACTTGTAAATGATACGTACAGCACATTCAAGAAGCATCTGAGGATAGAATCTGTCAAGAGTTGTAGCAGGAGATCAAAAGAGAAGCAGGAAGCCAGGCATTTTGGTCCACACTTGTAATCTCAGATTCTGGAAAACTAAGGCAGGGAGATCACAAGTTTGAATATGTCCTGGGCAACCTGTCAAGATCTGCCCTCAAATAAATAAATGGAAAGGGCTGAGGACATCGATCAGTAAGAAAACCATGGTATCAATCAGTGCCCAGAGAGAAGAGTGAGACACAGACAGAGACAGAGAGACAGAAACAGAGAGACAGAGTCAGAAAGAGAGAGAGAGAGATTCAGGATAGCACTGAAGCTGACTCCAAATTTAAAGAAATGGTGGGAAAGTGCAGAGTTGAATTTAGATGAAGACTCAGAAAGGAAGTTGAGTACAAAGAAAATCTCTCCAACAGCTTACTTAAGAAAATCATTTGAAGAATAAAAATGGTAAAAACTTGAACTATGTTCTGATTGCTCAAGATAAATATGATTTTAATGGCAATGAGAGCCAGTGCTGATTTAAAAGAAGAAAAAAAAACTATGACTTTCTCAGTATGGTTCTAAAACTAAGTTATACTCCCAAGAAAAATCTTTATGATCACTCCTGAGACCCAGGAAACTTCCCACAGAACCCTAAATGGAGATCCTAGAAACTGGGTCAAAGTTAATTCTCTTCCTCCATCTTGAGGCTCAAACATCAGCCAGCACATCAGGTGAAAATCCTAGGACAACATCTTAGGTTCTGTGCCCAGCAAAGGAAAGGACTCCCTCACCCACAGACACCTACCTCACTTTTCTGGGAACGCAGTCCTTACCAAAAGTGACAAATCCATTTTGGCATCACATGAAGCTCTAGATGATTGTTGACCATTTTGAAACTCACTCAACACTTTCAAAGAATAAAGCCCAAAACTGTCCACTTAAGAGGAAACATATTGCTAAAAGCAAAACACAGAGCAAGAGCCCAAAAGTATGTAGCAATCACTGATTCATTTTCCTAAGTATATGTAGATGACTATTTTAGGGAGGGGGTGACTCTTGTTGGCTTACTTTAAAGTTATCAGTCTCATTTCACAAAACTGAACTGAGCACAAAATGTGATACATCACGGTGTCTCATTCATTCATGGCAAATAGCTTCCATTTATCTTGAAATTATAGTGAAAAGTAAAAATTCAAAAAAGAAAACATACTCACCATCCGGGAATCTTGGTACATTTTCTGTGGGCCCCAAGTCCACCCAAACCAAAGTGGAATGAGCTTATTCTTTAAGTAAGCCCCTCACCCTCCAAGAAGCCGAGACAATTGTACAACACCCAAGTTTTAAACAATGAGAAGGGCAAATCCTGATGAGCACAAAAGGTGACACTCCCAACTTTCAGTGTTCCCCGAGATGAAGCCAATAACACTCTAAGGGGCCTTTTCTTTACAAAGAAACGTGTCTTGCTAAAGAAGGAACCGTGCAGCCGATTAAGACATTTCCCCAGCATTTGCTAACCTACTTACAGGCATCATTGCTCCCTTGGGCCTTGGGACCCCTCCACCTTCCTGAACGGAGTAGCTGAATAGGTAAATGGGTTATATCAGGCCAGGAAATCAATGTGTATACTGTGTTCTCAGCCACAGATGAGCATGTCGAAGCCATTTTATTATAGCTCTAGGAGCTGTATTGATCCAGCTGTAACTACTCAGAGGTGGCCAGCAATCCAATGAGGACGCATCCTTCTGTCCATCCAGCTGCCTCTTTCCCCCAGTCGTGCTTAGAGAGTAAGCATTTGCAGATTGGATTAATTTAATGTTTGCTTAATCAAAACTGACTACCCTGGAACTTAAATGCTATTAATTACTAAGAGAATCCAGAACTAATCCTCTAACACTGTCAGGCCAGGGAACACCAGCAGCCATGCAGAGAAGGGGAGCTCGGAGGGAGAATCAGTTTTTATTTCTTTCCAGATGTTCATTTTGCTTCCTTCTCCGTCCACTTCCTCCACCCACTTTCCCCACTCAGCCTTCTAAAACAAATACTTGCTGCTTTTGTTTCTGTTCTTCGCAACAGATATGCTATGCATGTTGGAATGTGCCAGCTGGACAAACAGGACTAGCCCTGATGTCCCAGAAACATCCACTGCTTCCTTCTCCAGTCTGCTCTGTTCAAATAGCATCCTGTTTTCTGACTAGCCAGTGGTGCAGATGGCTCTTTTCTAGAGTATCTGGGGTGTCTCCAGGTCGGGGACTCCACCTCATCGATTTTCGCCCAACCCCCAGCATCCAACACTAGGCCTGGCACAATGAAGGTAGTGGGAGGTATTTGCTGAATTGAAACTGCAGAGAAGATCGTGGCCCCTGCCCTTGGTTATATGTTTACAAAGTTCTCTGATGCACTGAAATTCCCCCAGGGACAGTGGCTCACGGGCTTCAATTCAACTGTCACCTTCTACAAATCTACCATCTTGCCTGTCCTTGGAAAGATAGCAGACTGTTCGTTCCCAGAACCAAGATCCAATGCCTGTCTTGCTCATGGATTAAATGTCACTCCAGGAGGAACAGGAGAGGGTGTTTCAGCCCCCAAATCTATTGCACTGTTTGGTAAAAGACTAAAATGTGTGTTTTGCCCCAGCAATGCCAGGGGCTTTTCATCGAACTTCTATTTCTCTAAAGTTTGTTCGTATGCCATCTCTCTTGAACACCTCATCTTTAGCTGTGACTGGCCTCAATACCTAATATATCTATGTATGATGCACAAAAGCTCTGCTCTCCAAAAGAAATTCCTCTGCTGGGCACACCTCAAAGCAGGAACTCTCTCTGCAGTACTGTCATTTCTTGTCCCCAGCTCCTACTAGGGGACTAACATTTTACAAAGGTCACAAACCCAAATGGCTACCAGGATACAGCAGGCAAGGTAACTGACCAAATCAAGCAGCATGCGCGTAAATACAGAGTATGAGGACCATGGAAAATCAGGGAGAACTGGCTCCTCTGTAAGGGGCTGCTGTGACTGAGCTTTCCCTGATTCCCCACAGATCACAGTCTCAACAAGAACAAATCTTACTTCCGCATAACATCTCTCTGATAGGACATGCCAGCAACTAATCCATCTCTAGAATATACACACATCATTCCAAGAAGTTCTGGAGTTGGTCAGTGATATTGTACCAGTGTTAATTTTCTGGTTTTGATAAAATTTTATGGTCACATAACATATTATCACTGAGAGAAGCTGTGTGCTATGTTTGCAACTTTTGTGAGTCTAAAATGATTTCAGAGAGAAGAGTTAAATGTGTGTATATGCATACACACACACACACACACACACACACACACACAGAGTGAGAGCAAAACTCAACAAGCTGTAAGTTTGCTCCCCTAGTTGTTGATGCCTTTGCTACATTCATCCAAATGAGGTCATAGCCATGGTGCCTCCTAGGCCAAGCAGGACAAAGACCTCAAGTTCTGGCCCAAAAACCTCCATGCATGGCCAAGCTCACCTGTTGACCCATGTCCAGAACTTGTCCTCTGGAGGTGATACCTTGCAGATTTAGTTCACTGAACTCCTACCTTTTCCAGCTTCCTGGAATCAAATCAGCACAGCGCTACACTACACTTACTAATTCATATGCATTTTCACCAATAATTCTTGCTTGATGAATAGAGCACCCGGCTTACAATTCAGCCATGGTGTGGTAAATTACACTGGCCAGATTAACTGTACAAAGAACATGTCTCAAAACAATGATTTCACTTCAAGCTAAGGAGGAACAAGTGCCCTTTCTTTCATTTCTAAATTACATTTTCAATCATAAATATTGAGAATTACATTTCTGACCACCGCTGTCACCTTGTGAATAGTGGCACGCAAGCCCCACAGACACACAGGTTTTTATAAAAGGAAAGCAAGGGCTGTTAGAACACACAAACCACTTTGAGTTTTAAAGGACTTGTTTCCCCAGCCCATAGATTATTAAAAAATGGCACCCTTTGGAGCTTGTAGAGCCAGGCAGTGGACACTGTGCTTGTATACAGGTTGTTAAACACTGGAAATCATCGCTCTGGATACATTACACCACCTTTTATGTATGAGAAGGTTACAGGTAGGTGTTATGCATGGCCATTAGCCCTGAGAGGTCTTCTGCCTGGAAGACCCTGAAACATCTGAGCTTGTGACTACACGCAAATGATTATTTTAATGTGCAGGCAGGTTGGTAAGCTTGCCTTCCTCTCAAATACGAAGAAACAAAAGGTCCAAACTGGAAGGATAGATCATTTAAAGGAAAAAAGAATGAGAAGTTCTGATTACCTGGCGGAGGCACTGCTGGAAAGAGTCAGAGCTGGGCCCAAGGTTCCAGCCAGAAAAAGGGAAGGACATAAGAGGTCACCAAAACGCAGGACTAGAAAGAAGCAGAGTTTGTCTAAAATACTCCAGCGGTGAGCTAGTTCAGTTGCAGGCATTTGAAATGAAGATGAAAATAGAGAATTTGACAGCTGGGCATTATGGAACATGCCAGTAATCCCAACACTGGGATGTGGGATACAGCTGGTCTGGAGGTCTTATTGAGTCAGTGGAGAGCAAAGTATCCACCATCTTTTCCAGGAGAATGAAAGTACATTGTGATGCTACTCTGGGGATGTATGTGGCCCATGCCTGCAGAGGAAGCACATGCTTGTAATCCCAGAATTCTAGGAGCCTGAGACAGGAAGATCCCAAGTTCAAGCACAGATCAGGTAACTTAGCAACTTAACATGACCCTGTCCTAGAATAAAATGGGCTGGGGTTATAGCTCAGTGCAAAGAATCTGATTGTAATTGCCAGCTTAACCAAAATAAATAAATACATAAATAGTGGGAATGTTTGCCTACAAAGAAGACTCCAAAAAGGCTACCCAATCAAGAAATTGCAACCTTGAAAACACATACTCCCAGAGCCTCCAGATAGGACCCTCACTAAGTCCACCTTCTTTCTGTATTTATGTACTAGTTAAGCACGTGACTGAGACACTCATTCATTGGTACATTAGTCTTGGCACACTTCACTGGCATCTAGCATGGATGTACTCACCTCCCATCGAATCAAGGGAAAACCCTTGATTTATGTGTAGAATATACCACAGCACAAAGACCAAGCCCTCAGTATAATCCTGCAACCCTTTATTGCGGAGTCCCCTGCTTCAAACTTAGAGTCCTGCCACTTCAAAGGGCAAAGTATTCTTTAAACATAGAGTTTGCAGGCCTGGTGTGGAAGTATCTGTACGCCACCTTTCAGCTCTGCCAGTATCACCTTGGCACTGGCACTAACGGCAGGTATCAGAGTATTCTGCATATACATACCCAAGAGATACTGCCCTGCCACAGCCCTCGACCCCGGATACATGGGAGCTGGTGAATTAAAACTCAGGCTTCTCCTCCCTGAGGTGGAATGACTCAGTCTGTATTTGTAATCTCCCGGAGTTCCCACCTGCACAGAGCAAAACCTATGTCTGCTTCCTTCGCTTCCCTATCCCAAACTGCTTGCGACAAGGGTCCAAAGCCTAGCTGTGTTGTCAACACTTTCCAGAGAGGAAACAGAATCGGAGAGTTAGAGAAACAGAGACATTTTAAAGAATTAGTTCACTTGCTTATGAAGATCACAAAGTCCAAATCCTCCAGGGCATGCCAGAAGGCCTGGAGACCCGGGAAAAGCCAGCTTTGTCGTTGAAGACCCAACACTGTCTGCTGACAGAACTCCCTCTTGCTCTTGCTCTTTGGAGGTCTGTCCCTTGTACTGCTCAGATCTTCAACTGATTGGGTGAGGCCCACCAACATTACAGAGGACCATCTGCTTTGTTCAAAATCTACCCCCTCAAATATCAGTCTCCTCCAAAAACACACTGGAAGGAACATCCAGAACAATTTGAACCAAATACTTGGACATCATGGCCCAGGCAAGTTGACACATGAAATTAACCATCAAACCTCCCTCCCTCATGCCCTGCCAGTGTGTCCCAGGATCACTGCTCAGAGGAACAACTTGCATTCCATTCTGCTTCTGGGGGGATCTGACTTCAAGTCATTGTATTTTGAGCATAATATGATTCAGAAAATAAACGTGAATATATACATCTTCAGCTCTCATTTAAAAGCCCAGAGTCCCATGGAAGAATTTGGCCACAGATTGGAAATGGCTGTGTCACTGCAGCCTTCAGTGTCTGGAAAGGCCCACGCAATCACCAGCAGTGAAAACACAGATGTTCCCAAAGTCATCAATTATGATTTTACAAGTCCACCGCAGTCTTAATAATGACGCAGGTATTAGGACTGCACCAACCGAGAAAGTCCTCCGTTTGTTTGCATGCAAAGCCCCTACCGGATCAAGACTCTTATCTGAAACCCAACCCAGTGCCAAAAGCAGCCATGATTCTATTTAAAAACAACACCTTTAGCCAAGGGTGTAGAAAACATTCACAAAATAAAACATATTTTTGACATCCCTAAAAATACACGATCATACTCTCTGTAGCAAGAAGTGACTCACTGAAATCATAAAGACTGAAAATTACAGCAAGGCTGTCTTCGAACAAAAATTGCCAGAAGACTTGCGTTTGTTTGTCCTGAGCTCCCTGGCAGTCATCTACCCCATCACGAGACCTGAATCATCTAAAGTCGAAGATCATCGCCTCCTCTTTGTATTTCCTTAGCAGATACCAGGTTAATAAAAAGTTTCAAAGTGAACTGCCTTCCCCCGAGATTTATTAGACCTCCTCCGTGGGGCCCAGCTGGGAATGGCAGCCGACACTCATTTCTCCAGAGCTCGCTCTGTCATCTCCCTCTGTGGTCCCTGAAGTCTGCCAATTAAAGACCTCCTCCGTGACATTCCGCTGCTGAAGTTATGCACACATAAATCATGGTAATAAGAGAAGATTGTTATGTTAACCTTCGCGGTGCAACTCTTTTTCTTTTGTGAGAAATATGAAAAGCATTCATTTGTCTGGCACCAAGGAAGCGATTTCCCAGCAGATGCCTGGGAGGCCCGCGGGACGTTGCCCCTTCCTGGTGGTTATGTAGGCAGTGCCTCTCGCACCAGCAGGCATTACTCAATGCCCGGCCAGAGCAACTGGGCCATAAAGCAGGCGGTATTACGTCAGAGACAGGATGCTCTGAAATAAATGGGGAGCCGGTTCGATCTAGAGGAACATTTTGCCATGTTTAACCAAGCAAAACTAGAGACATTACTGAGCACACAGTCTCAAAGGTCACTTCATGAGGAGACCAGTTCTAGGGAGGGGAGACAGAGGATTTCTACCACAACGTGTGGAAGCAGCCTCAAGGTGGCCGGAGTTTCTCTGTCCAGACGAGGGGCTGGTGTGCAGCGACTATGAATTCCACTTTGATGTGAAAGATTACAGCCGTAGGCCAAACCCCTGGGAGCAGGTCCCTGCAGCTGCCCAGGACCTGAGACTCAAAGTGGCCGCTGCTGTGTGCTGGCCTCAATGAAAATCTCAAAGGCTGGGCTCAAGATTTCGTAGAGATTTAGCTCTAACAAAGAAAAAAAAAGAAAGAAAGAAAAGCCAGAAAGAGAATTCTTTATCAACAACAGAATAAATATTAATGACGCATTAATTACTTATGTCTACATGTTAACTTTAGAAGACAATATTAATTGAAAGTTTTAAAAAGGGAAACCTAGGCATGAACTGAGCTGTTTCTTTCTATATCTGGTCAGCCACCATCAGCTAACCCAAGGCTGGAGTCTCCCCAGCTGATGGCTATGGGTGACCTTCCCTCCACAAGCAGCGCCCCCATCCAGAGACCACCTCTCTTCAGATGTCCAAGTGGGATTGCCAGCCTCAGTAACTCCTAAGCACTTGAGACTGTAAGTCAAATACATCCACTTTTGTGGGGAAAGTCCAGAGCTCAAAAAAAAAAAAAAATCTGTTGTTTTTCTTTTCAATTATATTGCTCTAAAGGAATTAACAATTTCAATAAATGAAATAAAAACATCTGAGTGGGAAGGAGTGGAAAGGGTTGATTGTAGGGGACAGAACATAATTTCTCTTATCACTGATTTCACAATCAGAATGAAATGTCTGTCTGGTTCACTCCAGAGCCATCTAGTTGCCCTTAGAATATCAGGACATCTTCTAAGAGGGTCCTAAAATAACAAATTGCATTTGATTCTACTGAACTTCCTGCACGTCACTTTTTAAAATGTCATTTTCTTATTTCCTGTTTTTTTCCTCCTTCAAAATACAAAGCAGTATAGCCAAGTGTGGTGACATAGGCCTGTAATTTCAGCACTTTGGGAAGCTGAGGCAGGAGGATTATATGTTTGAACCTATCCTGGGCAACTTAGCAAAACCGTGTCTCACAATAAAAAGTAAACATTCTGGGGATGCAATTCAGTGTGAAAACTAAGTTCGATCCAGTACAGGAGATATAAATACAGGAAGGGGCAGAGGGAGAGGTAAGGGATGGGTAGGAGGAAGAACAATAATGGATAAAGACAGGGATAGGGACAGGAACAGCATAGGGTAGGGATATGGGTAGAGACAGAGATGAATGAAAGAACGAATGCCTTTATCTTTAACCTCTGGTGACTGGCACCCTGATTTGCTAGGGAATTCAGGAGTTTCTCAGGTTGCCAGCTTTCAGTGCTAAAATCACTGGGCAGCCAGTCACCTTCTTTAAGTAAACACTTAGATATTAGCTTAAGCTTACCAAAAAAACATGATTGGTTAAGCACAGGTGCATAGTTTGGCAGCCACAGATTTGGCAGCATTCTCCCCAGGCAGGTGAAATAGGTCTCGCCAGGTTTCTGAGCAGAGGTGGGGCCAAGTCAGTCCTTGGCTGAGAATGATTTCTGAGAAAAGACTACAAGCTTTCAGGTGCTGTTGCACATTCCAAAGCACAAATCCATAAGGGCTCAAGTGGAAAGAGGAAAACAAGGGACCCAGTGGTCCCTTCAACGGAGGTGTTTCAAATCATCCCAGTCTCACAATTTAATACAGTTTTCTCCAGTTACCTGCAGCCTGCATCAGCAGCAATACTCCATCTGCACATCCAGCATGGAATGTCACCCCATCCCTACTGTGTGTCACCAGAGCACCATCTCACTGTAGTTTTTATGTTTGATTAACATATATAGGAAAAATTAAGAGTATGAAACCAATGTATCTCAACCGTATATATTCTTTATAGGCAAAAAATAAGTAAGATCAAAGTCAAGGTTCTGCCAGCTCAACAACACTGAAGATCCTTGAACTTTGGATCTTTTAAATGCCAGAGTGCAGTGAGCACCTGCAGCCAGGTAAAGGAGGCCTCATACATAGAGACTGGCCTTGGGGCGGGTCACACCTTCACCCACCCACCTGCTCATGGGGCATCACACGGGTGAATAGCCTGTGAGGTTCTTTATTAGATTGCTATTGTGGGGTTTTCATTTTCTCCATGCCTAAGTTGATATTAGCTGTATACCTGAGATTTTCACTAATCCATGGTCCTGATTAGACTTTGCTTCTCTGGAAGATGGGTCTAGAGAATGGAGAATACTAATAACCATGAAGAGGAGGAGGAAGATCCTCCAATACTGAGTGTTCACAATGCAACAGGCATTCTGCGAAGTGCTCTCCTACTGTCTTGTGCCCTAGGAAAATGCCCCTTGCACAACAGCACTTTTCTTTGATGCAGCCTCATTTCTTACCTCCTCTCTCCTTCACAACAAGCATACTGGTATTGTCACTGCCATCTCGGGACACACATGCACACTGAGGTTCTACAAAGTCCCAACCGGCGCCCAGATTGCCCTAAGTCTGGCTCCGGAGTCTCGCACCCCACTGCTTCCCCCAAATAATTCCAGCCCTTTTCTGCCTCTCTCTGAGCTGCATGCTGCTGACAACACAGGAGAAGCAAGCAGGACTGGCACGAGGGCCTCTGCAGGTAACTACATGGGCAGGGAGAGAGATGGCAGGGCTTGACTTGTGCCTGCTCCCTGCTGGGGTGGGACTTCGGTATACACTGAGTTTGAGTGCGTGTGGACATTCTGGGCAGAAGCAGGCAGATCTCCTCAGGGAAGCATTTGTCCCATGAAAGCACCCACATGACCGGCCCAGATGAAAACTGGGACAAATCCCCCATGATCTGTTTCCTCTCCTTCCTTCCAGGGCACCATATCTGAACACTGGAGTTGGCAGACCACAGTCCAGGGAGGCGACTGATCTAAATCCTCTTCGGGCCATGTTCTCCTTGCACTTGTTTAAGTTTATTTAACATTTGAGCCTTGTCTGTTCAACCTCAAAAATATCTCAGCTATGCATATACTTTATTCTGAAGAGCTTCCTTGGACACTATTTATCAGTCACTTTGATCTAATTCATCAGACACAAAAATCTCCAACAAGTACCAAGAGTCCTTGCTGAGAAGACAGTAAAAGTCTGCCTAACCCCCATTTCGCACAGCTTGGGCCGCTGGTGCCATGAGTTCAAAAATGTAATTAAAAGAAGACTGTCGATTTCACCATTGTCAAAGTGCCCTGTCACCCCCACCCTCAGAGGAGAGGCATGCTTTCATTAATTTCCCCCTCCATGCCAAAGTTTCGGAGAGACCCTTCACTTTATAAATCAACTCACAGCTTAGAACATCCTGGCAGCCCCTTCAAGGAACCGATCGGAATGACAGGGAAAGAGAGGATAACCATCATAGCTTGACTGGATACAGGTGTTTGCGTTTACAGACGAACCGCAAACGCCTGGATCTTTGACAGGCGTTGATGCTATCAGTGAATCGCAGCTATTATTGGCTCTGGTCGCCAAGGGCTGGGGGGCCCTTCCCTTAGCAACATCTCTGAGGCTGATAACATTTGGCTGAACTTTTCAGATCGTAACCTCCCTTCTGACTTTCTGCAGTCAAATCCGCCTAAACTGATCAGAAGAAGAGACACGCAGTGGGAAGACAAGTAAAATATTATTGACTGCAGTGTTTCATGTCTATTAGGAAGAAAGAGCAAAAAAGGGAGGGAGAACCTCACAGCTTGACAGGCTTCAAGATAATCAGGGGAGGAATCGGGGCTGCACAGTAACCCTCGGCGAGGCTGGAAAACACTGGCTTACAAGAGGTCGTTGTGCTGTGTGGGGAACAAACAGGGTGCCCAGCAAACAAGGCACAACTGCACTCCTCGGAGTCCATTGCTCCTCCTTCCCTTCCTCCTCCTCGTTGCCAGCCCCAGATCCTTCAACAAAGCAGGGCATGCAAAACAAAGACAGCATCATAGCTGGAGCAAGAGGAGGTTCCTGTCCCTGGATGCCATCATCTGTGCTGGCCTCTCTATGCACCCAGGACACCTCTATGCAGCACAGAGGAGAGACCTGCAGGAATGGGCCATGCTACCCTTGAAGAATTCATCTTTGGAAACTGGTATTTTCAATTTGCAGTTTATTTCCTGGCACCAGGAAATGGTTGCATGGTTGGGGGCATGGTTGCTAGACGGGCTTCCCTTTGTACCAAATGACCTTGAGGTCAGTTGCCAAGACCTGCAGGGATTCCACAAATGGGACACTGGATAGAAGACATTCTTCCCACTGCCCAAGATCACCTGGGAAAACAATAAACCCCACCTGATTACCAAGTTGCAAGGGCAAGTTTGCCATCTGAAACAGAGGGCAAGGTCTCAGGCACAGACTCAGCCAAAACAGGGCTTCCAGCCCCACAACCACTTTTATTCACCCCTTGGATTCATTGGCAAAAGCACTAACAGACATTGCTCAAGAAGGTCCCAGGAAAGTCCACATAACAATCCCTCTCATTCTATGGGTGTAATTCACCACAGAGCTAACTCTCTTTGGAAACCAAGTCTGTTTTCTTCAGACATGTTTATATTTTGTATCTCAGAAGTCTTGTTCACAGCAAGTGGTTTTCTGAATTCCAATGAATTTGTGCTTCAGTTGGGGAAACACTATGACCCTGGAATTGTGTGGCTTTGTCAAACAGAACTTCCTACCCTGCTGAAAGAAGGGGCTAGTTTTTCTGCACAGAAAAACTAAAAGAGAGAGACATGGAATCAGAAGATGGCAATACCAAGAAGACACCATTTTCAAATATTTACCCCCCCTAATGGGGAAAGTGAAGCAAAAAGAGACACTTGAGTTTACACATAGTAAATTCCACTGTGGCCCATTTCCCCTCACAACACATTTAGATATGAGCCCATCCAGGCTCCAGGAACCCCATGAGCAAGGCTCCACGCAACAGGAGTGCTCACCTACTCCCTAAGACCTTGCTAGGCTCCATCAGCCCCTTAATTGAGCCAGGACAAGAAATCTTGGGCCAACCAAGTTCCCATGTCTACAATACACACAGAGGGTACTGTAATTCCTCTTCTCCATGTCCAGTACCTGACCCACACTTACTCCTACCCCTCACTGCCCTGCACGTCTACATCCCCAAGACTTTTCCACTTATCATTTTCCCGTTCCATGCCAAAGAGCCTTCTAGAATCCTGGCCCTATGATGCAGTGATGATGATGATGATGATGATGATGATGATGATGATGATAAGGAGGGAGACAATAGCAACAATTGTTTTTTAGACTTTGCGCCGCCCAAGGTTTCACATGGATTCAGTTCCAGCACACTATGCTTTGCACTGTGGTAATGCAGCCCTTTCACAGAAACACCATCATTATGCCCACTTGCAGAGCCCACAGAGGTAAAGTGTTTTCTCAGGTTCACACAACAGAGTCAAGATTTGAACCTAATTGCTCTTCCACTTCAGTCACATTTGCCCAGAACTGCCCCAGAAGGGAGCAGTCACATCACTAGGAGGGTGGCAACTCTCCAAATTCTTATATTCCAAGACCACCTCTGCCCACAGCTGTCTCTCCTCCTAGTCTCCAAGGATCCAGGAAATGTCCACAAACATGGTTTTGATTCCCTGCTCCTTGTCTCAACCTCCTCTTGGCTGTTCACCTTTCCAACTCAGGCCAGAATCACCATGGTGCATCTGAACTCACAGATGCAATGCTTTTATCTCCTCCATATTTTTTTGCCTCTCAATCTGTAAAGTTTAACCCTGATCTGTCCTCCTTCTCCTACCCTAGACTTGCCTGACTGGGCACTCACGGTAAAAATCACAACCCCATGTGAGCAGGGGTCCCCAGCTCAGCTGGAACTTTGGTGCCCCCATCAGGTCTTTCTGCCTCTCTATTTGGTTCCCTGATTCTTCCCAATGGCGCTGGTGACCCTCATTCCTATCCTTTCACCTATTTGAACTTAGCAAAATTCATGGTTACACCTCCTTGCCACCAGTCCTACTGAGAATCACATAGAAGACCACACTTCCCACCCTGCTCTTTCCCATGTTCCATCGTTCCCTCTTTCCCCTACTCCAATCTCTTTATCACCACAGACTCAAAGTCATCTCACCCTAAACCAACCAAGCAGATAGACAGACAGCCACTATTGCATGACAACATTGTTCCACTCACTTAATTAAGAGGAACATGAGCTCCACACACCCAGAACTACAGACACTGCTCAGTTACATGGCGGACCTCTGTGCTACATATACTACCAGGATCACTCCTGCCATCTTGAATCTCCTTGTTCTCTACTTTTCTTCTTTCCTCTCCAATCACTCAGGCTCAGTTCCCTCCATTTTGCCTTTGTTGCTACTTGCACCTTGATAATAGTGGTCCCCAGGCCTCCACCTGCACCCATTCAGTTTCCCTCCTCACATTCTCCCCTCTCATCACTCTAACTGCCACCCCAGGTGCCAACCCAAACTCTCCCCACAGCCTGAAGCCTTTGGTTAAGCCCAAATGCCTTTACCAAAAGCACGTGTCCTACTACATTCCCAGGGTTTGTGATTTTTTTTCCACAGTGATAATGTGGCTTCAGATTACTGTCTGGTTCCTGATGTGATTGACTGTGAGCATAAAGTGCACTGATAATGAGTAGTGGGTGCATTTTTATGTCGAGTTTGGTAGATTTCTCATGGCAAATTAGCAGAGAATTACCCAGCACCTCCTGGTGAAGACAGCAGCTTCGGCTCTGATAATTCAGACCTCTACATGGGGCGTGAGCTTTGTGTGGGTGCTTTTTTTCACATTTAGAAAGTTTTTATTCATGTTTTTGTAATGAAGGCTGCTTATTTCTAAGTCAGCTCTATTTCCTCAACTATTTTGTCCTTTTATTATTGTATGTTGGCAATACAGAATAGTGACAGTGGTTCGGGGGAATTGGTACATACCTATAGATAGGTGCATTCGTACATACATGTATGTATCTTGATCATTTTCAAATGCTTTGTGTTCCATTATGCCCTCCGCTTCTCTAATCCTCTTCCTTATATTCAATAGCCTTCCTTCTTGTTTCCTACCATCTCTTCTTCCATTGATTCACTCAATTTTGGTTTTTTAGATAAGAGAAGCTAGGGGATATTTAACTTTCTGTGTCTGACTTATTTTGTTTAGCATTGTGGTCTCAGGTTCCATCCATTTTCCTGCAAATGACATAATTTTGCTTTTATTGGTGGCACTGGAATAGTATTCCATTGTGTGTACAGGTCACATTTTATTTGTCTATTTGTCTTACATCTAGGTTATTTCCAGAGAGTTCTTTTCTAAAGAACAGCAAAGTCAGCCATGTGCTCTTCCATGATATCAGTGGTTATGTCCATCTAGCTTTGTTCTAATCTGATTTCCTCTTGCACTTCTTCTGAACCTGGGCCCTTTATTTAAGAGAAACAAACACTGATGAATAAGCAGCAGTATCCTTCAGTGTCCCTAGCTCTAATTTGACCAGTGTACATAGGTGAACACCAAAGCCATATGTGGTTCTGCTTCTGGTATGAGTCTCTATTCACAAGCACTCCACTAGGAATGGAGTAACCCTTATAGTTATGCAATGCCACAGCCTATGAGTGTATCAATAGACAGCTGCTGCAAGGAACACCTGGTTCTATGATTTGTATCTGGATGTCCCCAAAACCCTCATGCAGTCATGGTGAAGAGACGGATTCAGAGGTAGCTGAATCTGGAGTTTGTGATTGAATCATGAGCCGATAATGGGATTAAGAGTGTGAGTGCAACACCCAAAGGGCAGGTAGCCTGCATACAACATAAGGGATGGAAAGAGCCTTGCTTCCACCTCGCTTGTTGTTCTTGCTGTCTTGTGCCTACTATGAATTGCTCTCCTCTGTAAAGCCACCCTGCCTTGGAACCAGTTGATTATGGACTGAAAGCTCTACAGACTGTGAGCTAAATAAAACCTTTCCTCCTTTATCCTTGGCTGTCAAGTATTTTATCTCAGTGATGAGAAAAGTAACTAACACACCTGATTAAACATCTCTGATGATGATCAGCTTTCAACAACTGTGCCCCTTGTTTACATCTTGAACATGGAGTTGACACACAGCCATTGATTTTCACTGCCGAAACTTTTGGAAGCATAGATCAAACAACGGGAGGATGGCTAACCAGGAAGCCTGCATTCAGATGCTCCCTCTTGCTATGTAATGTCTAGGTGACTTTGCAGAGGAACTAAGCTTGTCTGAGATTCAGAAAATCCTATATGCAGAATTTTGATCACAATCCTACCCTGTGTCTCACTAGGCTAATCCAGGGTTCTAACTGGGCATCCATAAAGGTATTAAGAGGAAACCAGAGGACAGAGGACGTAGCCAAGGGAGTGATAACTTTACAATGGCTTTTACCTCAGCCATTCAGATGTGGCTCCCTGTACTGGACCCACACTCATTGCCAGTATTGTCCCATATTCCAGGCTTCAGAGTCTTATCTTAGAGGGGACATTCTTTCACCAATTTTAGACTGGTACCAACCCCAGTCACTATCTGATTGCTTGTTTCATTCTATTTTCTTGGGAAATTATTTTTTAAAAAACATGAATTGAGATATGTTAGGTACATGTACCAATTCCCCACAATAAATGTAATCATTACGTACTACAAATGTATACTAATGCAAATTTTAAAGTTTAAGAAAGAAAATCTGAACTTCTAGGCACATAGGCACACACCTGTAATCCCAACACTCTGGGAGGCTGACAGGAGGATGGCAAGTTTGAGTGCAGACAACTTATCCATTTATTGAGACCCTGCCACAAGAAGTAAAAAAGGGCTAATGATATAGCTCAATATGAAGTTCAATCCCAGAAGTGCAAAAAGCAAAAACATAGTATAAACAGCAGTTACTGCCCACAGAAATGTTTTAATACATTTATTATATTTCTTACTTGCTTATTATCTGGTGGTCTGAAGATCAAAGATCTATTTTAGCTACTAAAGTAGAACATAACTGACCTATAGTAGGTCTTCAATGTACTCTCAGTGAATAGACAATTATGAAAGAATGTAGCTGACATCGTATGCATAAGGTTGGAGTATCAAGGATTTGGAGAACCTTAGTCCCAGGGCCCCAGTGGGCTCTGCTTCACACCACTTCTTTCTCCAGCCACTTCCTCAATGATACAAAAGCCAAGGTTCCTCCGCTGCACATATTTTCACCGAATTCAGGGCCCCAAGATGACATTAATGCTATAATGGGTTCTGATTCCCTTCACAGGATCCAATCCTGAATACAGTTCCCCATTCCTGCCTATGAAGCTGTTCTCAACAGAAAGTGACAAATTCTCCAGTATTGAAATGACCTGACTGCCCTGAAATTAGTCACTATTGGTGCCTTGTTGAAATAGTGGACAAACAGAGATGGTGCTTTTGCCCTTCTGATACTACTCCCAGAGTAGGGACATTTTATCCTTCATGTAAAGTCTTTCTTTCTTCTCCATCTCATTCAATGCCCCTGCCAATTCTATGAGAAAACAGGAACCTAGCAAATCATTCGCTATGCACAACGAATCCTATCAGTGTCCAGTGTTCCTGCTCCTTTCTCTCAATGGTGTGTCACAGTTACACCCAGACCTCTATCTAGTCTTCTAGTGACTGTCCTCTCCCTGTGCACCAGGCCACTCTTGTTCTCCATCTGGACTTCAGCCCCTTAGGGGACCAATTTGGGGGCACCTGGCCAGCCTTTCAAGCACAAAGTACCATTAGCAAATAGACCAATGTGTCACCTTATCCAGCAGAAAGACACATGTGTTCTGCAGTTTGGCCACCTGGAGGAAAGTGAGAAAGAAGAGACATTGAGAAAGAGACATGAGACAGACAAATTGCAACAAAGACACCCATGAAAGAAGGAAAAAAGACGTGAGCAAAAGGAAAATGAAAAACTAGTTTAAGAGAAAAGAGGAAAAATGAGTGACACACAGGAGCAGAGAAAGATTAGGGGAGAAAATTTTTTTAAAACTATTGTTTGTACGTGAGGGATCAAGGAAATTGTGAGCTGAAGCTAAACTTCAAGATCCACTTGCCCTGAAGCACCCAAAGTCTTCACCTCACCCTCTGCCATCTGCCATTGTCACATGCTGTAAACTACACAATGCTCCACTAAAGATCAGACAACCCAATCTCCCCAAATTAGAAAAACTGTCCCCACATGCAAGGACAGAAATCAGAGCAATGTCAGCTTCAGTCTTGAAAAACACAGGTCTGCCCATCCCTAGCAGCTTCAGAGGATTTGCCAAGCACCTTCAGAGGAGCTGCAGTCCTGAGGAAGACAGGATGATGCTCCTTGATTTTCCTCCCCTGCACATCCTCCATGCACCCTGGGCTTCTGGAAGCCAGGACTTGAAGCCATTAGGCGGGGGCCCACGGTCACATCTGATGGGTTGACATCAGACCCATGGGTTGACATAGGCACTGTCTGGTATCGCCACCTCACACCATTCATAAATCTGAGGAAGGCAGTACATGGAAGCAATGGAATGAGGGTCCACTACCATCTCCGTGGACCACACCAGAGTTCAAATCCAGACCATTTCTCCAAAAACACAGCCGTCTCTGGAAAAGCATTCATGCATGTCCCCTTTGTGCTCACAGCCTGTCCTTTTCTGCATATTTTGCAATTTTTCATAAATACATACTCTTTCATCAGCAAATGTGAATTCATAAACAGTTACTCTTATCCAGAGAAGCAGCAATGAGTGGTTCTATATAAAAGTTACATCTCCATTTAAGAAAGAATATATAATTCCACATTCCACTGTCCCTCGAACTTTATTCCCGTTTATGTAGATCTTAATACAGTTATATAGTCGTGGGGCTAAAGTCCCCTCCGGATGGTAATGAGGTCCTCTCGAACCCTTTAGCTGCTATAAAGTATGCAGAAGTTAAATGCACAGATGGAAAAAAATTTGTCTCAATTTTATACTTCTGCAAAATGGTAATTTTGTACTTAAAATGTACAAGATGGATGTTCAGAAATATAGGCTGATAGCCTAAATTATATTTGGTCATAATTTATGTAGTACAGTCCCAAAGAGATACAAAAAGGCAGAGCATAATTTATCTGCTGGAATCAGCGATAGCTTTGCTAAAACTCCCATTTATTCCATCCCCCATAGTTTTAAGCAGCCTCTGTCCTCAGGGCTCAGTCTATTTAAGTTTCCCATACTGCTGTTTGATCACATATTGTAGTCTATAATTTGCCTATCATCTGAAGCAAATTTAGGTCCCAGAAGTTATGATCTCTACATAGCAACCACTTTATTTGGTAAATGCAAAATATTTATAGCAATATAAAAACTAGATGAAAATAAAATTTCTATAATCATTGGAACATACACACTTTATCATTGGGGCTCATAAGACTATTAGTGGAAGACTAGAATGTTGCCTAATACAATTACTTTGGGGCACGCACTTGAATTTGCTGATACTTAAGAACCAAAGAAACTTTTTTCTCTAGCATCTTTTCCATTTTGACAACAGGAAAAAACATCTGGCCACAGGCTCTCGATGAGCTGCCCCAAGAAAATTGGATGAAAAACAATAAACAGTGAATCATCACTGAGCCCCAGGCACAGACAGGAATTTCTAAGCAGAAACCATTTGGTGAGGGCACCGCCCTGGACCAGTTCACCTCTTGCTCCCCCAGGAAGTGGAGCAAACTAAGGAACCTTGCTGTTACCCCATCTTTGAGCCAAGGTCAGTGAATTCCTTGTTTTAACCAAATGCTGATTTGAAACTCCTTCTTGAGTTTTCCTCCAATTCTGGTTTTTCTTACATCTCCAACTTCTCTCTGTATTTGCAAAATTTTCCTTGGAGATGTTCAGTCTGGAGCCTATAATATAACCCCTTTAGAAAGCAATTCACTCTTTAAACTCAGTGTGGCTCCGAGAGACAGAAGAGGCAGGGAAGGGATGGGAC
This sequence comes from Cavia porcellus, assembly GCF_034190915.1. Lineage (NCBI taxonomy): Eukaryota > Metazoa > Chordata > Mammalia > Rodentia > Caviidae > Cavia > Cavia porcellus. The sequence continues at coordinate 40,040,120 of NW_026947490.1, read as the reverse complement.
CCGCACTAAAATGGATACTGAAAATCAAAAGCAGTGGCATTACTGTGATCAATTCCAAGTCCTCACTAAGCTGCTGCTCCAGGTAAGCACTAACATGTAAGCTCTCTACTCCTCATGTCCACCCAGCAGGGTAGAGTGCATCATTCTTGAATGAGCTATATTCAGAAGAGGGAACCAAGAGCCACAGGGATTGAATAAATGGTGGAGGTGAAACCAACACTCAAGATTGGTGCCATTCAACCCAGCATCCTCCCTGTACTTTGTCATAAGCCAGGGCAGGACACCAAGGTTTTTAAGGCACCTACCCAGAAATATTGCTTCTCCCTTCTCAGACCTCTCTCCACCCAGCTCAGCTCCCTTCTTCCATCCAGCCCTCAAGGTTGCCTTCAGCTGAGTGAAGATGAAATAAAGTCTCAGATACATCTCTCCGATAAAAACTTCAACTGAAGCCTCATATATTTTGTAGATACTAAAAGATCTCATGGCTCTTTGAAGACAAGTGTTGGCATTAATCATTTGTGGTTGCTCAGATTATTTCCTCACTTTTAAATGTCCCCAGCCCTCCTACCCAAGAGCTACCATGTCAGTGTCCTACATAGCCAGACCCTAAGCAATGTCCTAGATGTCTTCAGATAGCTTCTGCCTTCTTTCTGCCAGCTCCAGCTCCCCGTGTCTAGGGGAATTCCTCTGTTTCAGAATTTTTCACCTAAACATGTTTCAGCAGAAATCACCTGAACACATATTTGAGTAGGTACTTCTGAAATCCAAATATTATTTCATACGGTTATTTTAAACCCTACCTTGCCCTGTGTCACACTGGAAGGAGGGACTAAAAAAGGGGAAAGAGAGACACAGAGATTATGATAATGTGTAGAAATGTCTCAGATAGTATTGAAGTGTCAGAGAGGACATAAGGGCAGAGGAAATACCTAGATCCAATATATCTCTTTATTTTATAATTATTTCAAGACCAAATATAGGCTTGTAAAGTATCACAGTGGTAAGAAATCTTAAGGCGCAAGAACTGTTCATTTGACAGGAAAACTGAGAGTCAGGAACAAGCAAGTAATAAACCAGTAAGGACACGCAGGGCTTTACTGGGGTCTCCTGTGTAGTATGTAAACAATGTGTGTGTTTTCAAAACTATTACAACCAGTTAGGATGTCAAGAATCTCTGATATAAGAACCATCCCAGACGAAAAAGACAATAGGGCAAGTCTTAGGGAAGAAGATGGATTTCATTTTCCTGTGGCCTGCAAGCTGACATTCCTCCCCACCCTGGACAGGAGGAAGCAAAGAGGCACTGCTGACTTTTGTCAAGAGTGCATGTGGTAGGCACCGGAGTGGGGGTCTCTCTCTCTCTCTCTCTTTCTCTGTCTCTCTCTCTCTTCCTCCTTCTCTCATCTCTCTCCTCTCCCTCTCCTTCTCTCTCTCCTTGAAGACAGCCCTATAAATTGTTCCATTACATACGTGAGATTTGGTAAAGGTCAAATATTTTCCTATGAACATGCACCACAGAGCGCACTAATATATAGTGTTGCCCTAAAGCACTGATGGCGAACTCTTTGGAGCTTTCAACGGTAATAACCAGGCCACGTAGAACACATGCCATAGCTCCCCACCACTGCGCTACAGGTTGCTCCAGAGGGAAGAACAACTAGCCATATCGGGGAGTGGAGGCAACATTCAAGTTGAATCTTACAGGCTGGGATGATATTTGCACGCAGAGGACAATTTGTGGGCAAAACACCTAACACCGCAGTAAACATTTGTCAGTGACCACAATCCAAGAAGGGGACAGATGTGCAATGGCCAAGGGGGATTTCCTTTCAAATCCATAGGAAACTCTTCTCCAACTGTTTAGGGAAGGGAATGGTTTTACATCACTTTCTCTGGAGTCATTCAAACCAGCACTGCCTCCCAGTCACCCTGCAGCCAGGAGCTTTTGATATGCAATATTATAAAGTGCTGGAATGTGAAAGGCATCACATAAAATCAAATTCTCTTTTATTTTAAGTTGAGTGGTGCACCCGTTCAGCTTTAAAACCTAATTTCTTAAAAGTTTCAGAGGGAAAAAAAATGTTCCTTTGCAATTGGAATCGAGTCCACATAAATTAACAAGCCAGCTATACGTATCCATCTTTCAGAACTTTCCTTGATTGTTCATTTTAATCAAGCGGCCCACATTCTTTGACTTTTCATCCTTCACTGCCCAGAATGATGCACTGCAGCTACTGATGACACACAAATGTTAATTTTACTCAAGTTCAAATATCAGCCAAAAAGGACCTATTTTAAAAACTGCTTGGCAAACACCAGCTGAAAATGAGGACGAAGTGAATGAGCACCGACAAGAAATTCAGGAGAGCGAAAGCTTCAGCCTTAAGGAAACTCATGTTTTCATCTGGACATCTTCAACCTCTTTGTGGCCAAGACTGGAACCACTGATTTCAAGACCTGAAAGTCAAACATCAGCCCAGCCTTGGCCAAGGTCATTCAGCCTGGCAATGAAGGAACCAGCTGATCCCGTTCTCCTTTGGAAAAGGAGTTTCCACAAAATGTAGATCAATACTTTGTGTACATGCACACTTGTCTATACACGCATGTGTGTGTGTGTGCGCGTGCGCGTGTGCGTGTGCGTGTGCGTGTGTGTGTGTGTGTGCGTGTGTGTGTGTGTGGAGGCGACAGTGGTGGTACAGGAATTAAACCCAAGACCTTTGCACTGAGCTATATCTCCAGCCCTTTTTTTATTTTTATTTTTTTATTGTCAGACAGGGTCCCACTATGTCACTAAATTGCTCAGACTAGGCAAGAACTTGCAATCCTCCTGCCTTAGCCTCGGGAGTGCTGGGATTATAGACATGTCCCACCATCCCCAGCTAAAATGCAAAATAATACATTTTGAGTGTTGCTATTATTTAACAGGTTTGAGAAATAGCAGGAAACACCTCACACACATACACCCCCTCCCCCGCTCATCCTTTCACCAATCATTCTTTCCCCCACCCATCTCCTCTAGCATAGAATGTGACCGTTGCCCAGTGAAGTCACAAGAGTGACAGTCACTCAGAGGCGCTCCATCAGGAATTGTACACTCAAAGGAAATCACCCAAGTGCACATGTGTTCATAGCCGAAATTAACTGAAATTTGTCATGTGTTTATTTGTTTGCCTCCTTGCTAAAGAAAGCTTCATCCAAAAAGAACCTCATCTATATTAATCACAGATGCATCCTCAGACCTACAACAGGGTATGAGTGTATTCAAAGAACACTTGTGAGTGAATGAAGAAATGGAAGAATTCTAGTCTATTGCTTGCCAGGATTCTCCACAGCAGGATGTACTATATATTATGAAGCCTCTGAGCATAAAGGTCAGGGCTCAAAAGTCCCCAAGACTTTGAGATCCATTCCCAGCAACATGACCCTGCAGCTAGCTGAAGATAGTTCCAGGAATCTCAGTGGTCGTGCTCCTAAAACACCACACCACAGAAACAAGACATTAGCAGTGACAGTTATCAGTTTCTGGGCCCAACAGAATGAACTATTTACAGTAGCAACCCATCTTTGGAAAGATCAGTGGACATAAAAAAAAAACCCAGACTGGAGCTATTCCCTGAGCGATATCTGCTGATCTTGAAATGCAGAACGTGTTTCATTTGGCTTATAATAATTGTGTTCTGTCTTTTAACCCTCAAAGTGTTAAGTATCGTCATTTCCTCCGGGGACAGAAAGATCTAGGGTTAACAACTTTCTCTTTTAAAAATTCATAAAGGCGCAGACAAACAGCATCACATCCAGTGGCTTCGCGTTGGAAGAAGGCAAAAAGAAAGAAGGGAAACCAGCAACAACAACAACATTACCCCCCACAGGATACTTGGCAATTAACTCCAGCTATGTCAGCAATTTTTTGAAAAATTTCCTAAACATGGAGAAGGCTCATCCTCACCATATGAAAAACAAAGCTACTGCAGTGACTCTCCCATGCATTACAATGTGTGTGTCTTACTTCTTAACCAAGCCGCTAATCACGCAAATTATTGCAACTAATTACATCTGAAGGTCTAATTAATTCTTTCAGTACCACATCATTTAGTACGCATTCACAACACAGCACCTGTTTTGAAAATCCTTGCAGTTAATTTGTTTATAAACAAACACTATTTGCATAAAATGTTTAATGAATGGTTTAACAGTTAGTACAATACTCCTGTTTTGTCTTAGTAGATCTGAGGTCATCAAAGGCCATGATAAATTAATTTTAAACCATACAAATTAATTTAAGGAGAATGTGTGAATTTCTCATTAATAAAGAAAACATTTCCAACATGTTAATTAATATCTCTGTAACAGGCTAATTACTGCCTGCACAACAAGTACATCTTGCAAGCAAACCTTAAAGATTTGGGGGGCAAAAGGGTGGGGCTACATAAAAGCTGGGGGGAAGACAAGTACAATTCAGGAAAAACGTACATTTTTTCAACTATGGTAAGCACTCACTATTTACCAGGAAAAGAAGCAATCCCCTTATTTTAAGAATACAGCACATTTTAGTCATTTAGAATGGGAGAGTTGAAAAACATTTTTCCCAGGTGCAGTCACTCTGCAAAGATGGTTAAAGGATGCCTGCCTTCTGGTACAAACACACAATTAATGAAAATATTAGTTCTTCTGAAAGTAAAGATTTCTCCTCTGAGTTAGGGCATATTAGCTGTGTTTGTGCCCCATTGGTAAATATAGATTTCATTAAGGAAATCTGCATCTCCACACTAGAGCTTGACGCTCAGCCATCATCATTCTCCCTCTGGCAAACCCTCATATAGAAACTAAAGAGGAGCGACGTTATTGCTCAGGAGCAAGCACAGCCCTTGCAAAAGCCATCCCTGAAATATGTTCCCAGTCCTAAAGTTTGTTTCTGATTTGCAAGCATTTTCACATTTGATAAGCACCTGTTGTAAATTTACATCCACTCAGGAAGTATTCTTGTGATAGGGAGCTGAGCATTGTAAAGCATATTTATATTCTTACCCTTGTGTGGTGTTGCCCCTTAATGCACAGGCTGATGAAATGATGAGCTACATGGGACCAGAGGGACAGACTGTACCACCTGGTTTTCCAGGCATTCGCCCCTGAGGAGTCACCAGTCCCTTCCTCATGGAGAGAGTTTTGTCAGCATTGATCAGCAAGCACTTGGTTTTTGTTTTAAGTCTGCTAATTTGAAGAAAGAGAAAGTGTGTGTGTGTGTGTGTGTGTGTGTGTGTGTGTGTACAGGGCATGGGGTAGAAAGACAAAGAGATGTACAAATTCAAACTGAACAACCCTTCCCTGGGACTGCCAATGTATTTCTAAGAAAACAATGGAAAAATAAGTGGGAGTCTCATCTTAACAGCACAAGGGAAAAGCAAGAACTTTCCAGCTTCTGATTGAACCCAGATTTCCAGGGTGGTGCTGCAGCCTGTTAGGGACCACACTGATAATCTTGTCTCTTGGTCCTGATCATTCATTAGAGGTATGTAAACAATGAAATTGTCCCAAAGAACCTGCCACCAATAGCTGGCACCCCAGTGAGCTAGAAAAGTAGTTAATGAAAGCTCCTTGTTTTGTGCCTTTGCCAGATATGTGCCAGCCCTAAAGCCTTCAGCACACCTGGGTCTCACTGCCTCTTAGCTTCAAAAGGAGGCTGAGCATTTCCTATGAACTTGGAGCTCCAGGGTGACGTAGTGGAAGGATGGGTTTCAGAAAGGGCAGACACTTCCCACTCTCTTAAAATTCTTTTATTCTTTCCAAGTTTCCCACCAACAGGCCTGCTATAAAAATTCAGTGCTTAAGAGACAAACATTTCTCGAGCACAGACTGTAATGATGAGGAGAAACAAGCCAGCCCACCTCTATCAGAATACAGATGAAAGCCCCCAAACCACAAAAAGGAAGAAAGGAAGGAAGCAGAGAGAGAGAGAGAGAGAAAGAGAAAGAAAGGGAAAGGATGAGCTATTGTCACCCTGCTCAGGACCACTGCCTCATTTCCCCATTGACTTCTTCTGGGGAAAAGTACTTAAGAAAGCCAGTGGAGGAACTGCTTGGAGTTGCAGCCTCACAGTTGTGACCCAGTGTTCAGGGTGTCACCCCTGAGCAGGCATGGATGAGGGTGGGGGAGGGGTGGGCAGCTGCAGAGAAAATGCTTCCTTCCCAGAGCAAACAGGAAGAGGCTCTCCACTCTGAAATGTAAGTCAGAAAGCCTGGCAGCTTGGACAGATTCCAGGACACACCACCCTCGCCAAGGCCAGTGCCTGAAACAGCTGTTGGGAACCAGAAGGCTGTATCTGAGCCCAACTTTGTCCCAAACTTCTCTTGAAAGTCAGTGAACCAGCCCCACCTAACACATCCGCATTATAGGCTCCTGCCACCCTTCTTGCACGAAATCATTCCAGAATCTGAAGCCTGGCTTTTTCTCTCCCTATTAAAAATCACCAGCATTTCGCAAATAAAGGCGATCACCATGTGAAAAATTATCTTTTAAAATAGAGTTTAATTTGCATATAAGGAACGAGAGATTTATGATGAGCAACATCGTCCAGTACTGCATCTGCCTAGTATCAGTCGTAATTTAGATTGTTTGTGACTGATCTTAAATTCTAAAGCTGGGAGAAGATGAAGTACTCTGTTGCTGTATTATTGTCAGGAGTCTAAGACTTACCAGAGATTTATTAGTAATCTTATCACAAACATGTCTCAAGTTTTTGCTTTTAATATGTGCCAAGCTCCTCTGAGGAATTTTCCTCCCTGCAATTATATTCCTCAATGCATGCATTCTGAAGCTGAGTTGATTTCCTTCCCAAAATAAAGCGACCTATCATTACACCACAGCAGCTCTTGTACATTTTTCCTCTGCTACTTAATAATCAATGTATTCATCATTAAAATCTGAGCCCTGAAGCAATGGTTTTTAGCATATTCTAATGACTAGCGACTTGCAAATTACAATGACCTTTCATGTACATTCTGTAAGCACCTTGTTCTAATGTGTACTGTATTTATAGTTTGCCAATACAAACTAGCCAAAGATTGGATAATTACTGTAATCTATTAGCTCGATTGCTTTCCCTGCTCATTTATAGCATGTGCCACGCAGGCCATTTTCAAAAGCTGGCCTATCTTTCATCTCCCGCAAGCTCAGAAAGTAAGGGATACTTCATCTTCACAATATACACACTTAGTAATGTCTGAAGAGCAGCCCATCTCAGCTCAAGGAGGTTTCAAAAATAAAGAATCTCCCTTCCTATTAGTGTCATAATGCTATTTGTGACTGACAAAAACCACCGCTCTGAGAGTGTAAACTTTCGTTGAAGAATGTCAAAGCTAGTTCCATTTTCTCCCCATTACTCTGACCTCCCAATAGCATTTAATAAGATCTGCTCGTTTCTTCACATGGGCGAAAAAAGATCAAGGCACTTCTCTTTAAAAAGGAACTTTTTTTGGCTATAAGTAAATGTTTCAAGTGAAGCACTAAAGTTTTCTTCTTTTTTATAAGCACATTGCAAACTCTGGAACCAATGAGAGCTACATGTGCAAGTGTCAGCCCAGGTCGTCGTCTCCTGACCCTCTGTGACGGTCTATTTCAGGCAGTTATGGATAGATAACATTACAGACACTGGTAATTAAAACAACACTAATTTTGTCTCTGTGGCCACGCTTTGTTGTTAGAAGCCATCTATCATGGCCTTCACGCATCACACAATGAGAAGACATTTGTCTACATACATTGTGCTTGGTCAACGGTTTTGCGAATCTCCCCATGTACCTGGATGCTGAGATGCTTAAAGATGTAGCGCTCTCATTTCTACTCTATTGCTCTGATTAATAAAACATTTTGCATGCTTAGTCAAAACACACTGCAATCTTTTCACCACTTATATTCATAGGGGAAAAAACAATGCTAATTTCTTTCCTTTTAGAAAGAAAACAACAACAACAACAAAGAAATTCTCTTTTGGATTGGAAGAGAAAGAAAAAGAAAGCAAACATGGAAATGCTTGCCCTCTGTGTAAAACAGAGAACGGCCTAATGGAAAGCATAATATTAAAGCACACACACGACATAAAGCATCTCTTCTAAGGCTACATATATTTTTAACCATATGTAGTGCTGATTCTTGTGCATGCACCCATTTGTTTCATTTGTGAACATTTGGTTTCATTTCATCTTTTTTTAATAAGACTTACAGTTGCTATAAGAATGATAACAAGTCAAATGTTTTTGTATTGGAGTAATAAGAAAAGAAAAGAGCTCTTCCATAGGACTTTATAGAAAATTAGGGATAGCCGAAATGCAAGATGACTAGTTTAGTTCCGTTGTAATAAACTAAAAGGAAACTGTAATGGTACATTTCAAAGGATCTTTAACAAGTGACACAAGCAAGAAAAGAAACAGACAGGACCATTTAACTTCAGACTCCCCTGAAAAGAGCTGGATCGTAGGCTTCCTACAGCAAGCCCGCTGGCTGCTATGTGGCAGTCTTCATTTCTCAGCGGAAAAGCCTCCCCCTTGAGACCCTCCAGGCACCCCCGGCTGCATTTTTTATCAAGTGTCTAAAAGGTGGGAGTTGTTAGGATTCTCTTTTCTATTCACAGATGATCACAGCCCTTTTTCCCCCTTTAGCTGCAGACGCACATGTAGTTTCAAATATTAGCTAGAACTCCAGCCTCACCAGCCCCTAATTGCTCTCTCAGGGAAGGTATCATAAACGCAGGTATGGATGACACAGACGTAGCTTCAACTTTATGCAGGCAGGAGTGCTACATCAAAGCTATTTTCAAAGTGACATAACTAGTTATTTAAAAGTACGTTTTTATTATATTCCCTGGAATTTGCATTCTTCGAGAAACCACGTGTATTTTTTTTTAATGTAACCTCAGAAAATGTTGGGATTATAGACCATTCGTGATATCTGCAGAGGAAAGGCACCTAAATATTTTTAAAGCCAGTTTAATAAATTCAAGTGTTTCTGTCACTGCAAGTGGCCTGATCATTTCAATAAGTTAATATTAGCGTGTTTCTCCTGGCGGCTCCTGGGAACAGTCGGACTGCAGTCATTAAGCAAAAAGGCCACGACAGTGTAGGTTGATCTGGTCTTCCCTGCATTTCTCCTCCTGATTCTACAGAAACAAATGGGAAAGAAAAACTTACTGACTTTTGGCAAACTACAAAGGTTAACTCTATTCATCATGGAGGAACCGATGCTAAGTGCTTTCCGTCTGTCCATATATTTTAAAGATTTAGAAGCACCTGGTAGTGTTCTTAGGAGACGGAAGGCAGGCACGTTTGTCTTTGGCATACGCAGAGTATCTCGTGTACTTTTCTCTTTACAGGGCTGGTACTGTTGAAATTCTTCGACTATCGAGTTGGGGAAATTAGATTATTTTTCAATGAGATAAAGCTTTTTCTTCTTGCAACTTTCCCTGAGTCTTTTTAGGGAAGTGGCAGGGTTTGAAGCTGTTGTTAACTGTTTGAAGAGAAGTGACTCGGTAGTTGCAGCGGCAGGAGTATAATTCTCATCACCCATATTGTAATAAAGGTGACTCTCCCCATACCAATAAAGCCCAGCTGAAGATGATTTCCGAAGCCCATCGGAAGCTAATGAAAGGGAAACCCAGAGGAAGTACACAGTGAAAGGACCACACGGCCTGGTTCTCAGATCTTAAAGCAATAGCTCCAAAGATGAGAGCCTGAACTGCAATCCACCTCAGAGGCTGACTGAGGACAAGGCGAGGAAGTTCCGAACCCGGCATCTGCCAAAACCCTACCAGGGCTTCTCGGCATGGGTCGTGCAACGCGCAGCACCAAATCTTTTCACTTTCTATAACTCATTTGCATGAATTTACTTTTTTGCCTTAAGAGGTTGTTGTAATGTGTGTTAAAACACACAGTGCAATTTTATCTCCGTAATATCACAAAAGAAATATTATGTTAGTATAAAGTTAAAAAAAAAATGCTGCGAGATCTGCAACGCGGTCGCAGGCAAAGCGTTACTCAAAAGCGCCACCCAAAGGCGAGAGGCGGTAAAGGCATGCGGGGAGTGATCGTTTTTTGTTAATTTCAGCAATCCGAATGTAAAAAATGACAGCGCCACGCAAGTTGACGGAGGCTTTTGATTGAATTGACTGATTGCCTCAGCTGCACCTGCGGAAAATTGATGACAATGCTGTCTAAACCATTCATTAGGATTTGGAACTTCACGCAGATGAATGCTGGATTCATAAATTTGCAAGACATGTGTTGTAGATAATATGACAAAGCACTGTTTTCAAATGAACATTTCTTTGACCTAATTTTATCGAAATCATGCAAAGGAGTGAAAGAACATTTTGTGCCCCAACTCTGGATACAGCTGCAACGAAGGTCTCTCTCCTCTTTCTCTCTCCGTCTCTCTTCTCTGTATCTCCCCTTTCTCCCTCTTGTTCCTCTGTCTTTCCTTTTTGTCTTTCAAATACGTTTAAGTGAAATATATTATTTGGATTCTAGCTGCTGGTTCAGTTTAAAATATGTGTTAGAATGGTGATGCACTTTTTTTTTTTTTTACTTACTACAAACAATGTTACTCTCTGCACATGAAAGGAAAATTATTTTGAGGTTTCTCCAGCCTCACATTTGCTAAATTGAACAGGAGTGGAAAATAGGTTTTAAAAATAATAATAACGTCCTCTCCACAGACATCTTGGGAGGAACCATTTCAGTACCAACTGGCCATGCATTTCTGTGAGAATTAGACTGCCTGCAGGCTTCGAAGGGAAATGAAATCTCTTTAAAATATTGACTCTTCTGGTCAAAAAACAGTGAAACCAGGAGGGGAAATGACATCTATATACATTTTATATAAGATTCCTGACTTGCTCTTGATTTTAATGTATCAAAGCACAATCAATATTGAATGAAGCTTTTTCTGCGTGTCAAAAAATAAAGGTGGCTGGGAAGGGGAGAGAGCACCATTTTTATACCTGGCTTAGCTTCGCTGCACGGAGCAGAAACGGCTGTGGCTGAATCTATCTCTTGGAGCAGCTATCCCGCTGGAGCTTTGAATTGTTAGGAAAGAGTTACATTTTTAGAAAAGAATACCTGGTACTGAAGAATCCAAAATTCTTGCTATAGAAATAGATCTTACTTCTCCGACAAGGACTCTCTGCCTATAACTTGGACTCTCCCCCAAAAAGCAAAATGAATATTTATTAACGTAAGAAGAACCTGGCGCAGGTTTGTCCACGCATTGCAATCTGCCAAACGCTTCCAAATCTCTTCGCTGGCATTTCAAAGAAATCTATTTTTACACGTTCTCGTGCATTTGGGTCTTACTACCAGTAAGGTAATTTCTGATTAGGCATCTTGGGTTTTTCTCATTTTTTCCCTAAAGAAACCCTGCAAATATGAGGTGCTTGTATTAACCCCACACCTGGATGGAGAGAAACTGCAGGTGTGAACAGTAAAGCTAATAGATCTGGGTTTTGCCAAGAATTTTCTTATTGTTCTAGCAGTTACATTGAACTGGAAGACATTATCCAGACAAATCTAAATAAGACTCTTTGAGGATGCCATACTCAAGCTGCAAAGACACAAAATTACCAAGTGAGTATGTGGAAACTCCTAAATGCAGAACAATTTAGGTCATCTTCTAATCGCCATGTTTCATCTTCTAATAGAGAAAATGTGTAAAACAAAACAAACCAAAAAAATAAAATAAAATAACGGGGGATTGGAAGCTCTGAGCAACAAAAGCAGAACATTCTTGCGTTTCTGTAAATTCTGTTATTCTATAGCCAGATTTGGGAAGTCTGGGGATCCCACAACCTCTAGCCTTTTTTGGGGCACAGTATTTGCTTCAAATATGGGGTAATGAATTTAAGCAAGTCCCTAGGTTTTTTTTTTTTTTTTTTTTTTAGGAATGGCCCTTGCAATTAGAATCCCAGGTGCACAAAGCCACTGAGGTCAAAAATCCAGTGACCTCACCAGGCTACCAACAAAGAGAGGAATAGGAACCCTCACTGAACTTCTGTGGCCTGGGTGCTGTGGTAAAGAATGACTCACATCCACACCCGTAAAGATGTCACAATCTGGTCAATGTGTGTACAGGGTATGTGTGTGTGTGGGGGGGGGGGTTAGTACACTTAAACTCCTAGTGACACAATGCAAGAAAACCCAGGTGGCCAGGCTGAAACTAATTGCAGATTAACTCAAAGCTTTAGTAGGATGGGGGCCTGGGACACAGTTAAAAAGCAAAAGCACTGAGAAAATGGTCCATGCAGAGCCACGTGCCTATGTGAGGGTCCTGTGATATGTGCAGCCCAACCTGTCTTCCTCCTTAGGCCTAGTGGGGCCCAGCCAGTCCAAAAGAAGGAGAGCCCTCGGTCAAGGTCCACACAGCCTGCAGTTCTCACCCACAAATGTGTCCTACCTGGCTGGGGAATCGCTTGCATCTGTGATCCTTAGTAGAGGTAACACTCTCTGCCTTCTGTCCTTGTGCCTTTATAAAAGCCTTTAGTTTTGGTAATGAAACAAAAGATTTCCTTCTTTTAAGGCCTTCAGCTAAGAATCATTTTATTCATCCTACACACTGTGGTCATTTCCTGTTCCTAGTTCCTTGTTCCCAGAAGCCTGGCATTGTAGACATACTATTCTCCTTCCATCTCAAGCTCTTAAGCCAGGGGCCTGTGCATTCCCTCAAAACCTACATACTCTAAATCTTATTCCTCTACCTCTTTTACTGAGACTTCAGTAAGAATACTATTGAAGGCTCCTGACATGAGACAGGCTCTGTGCACTTTGATCCCAAAGGCTTGGCATCTATTTTTCCTAAGACACAATGAAAAGAAACTAAAGCTTTTGAATATTGATTCCCGTAACACTAACCTAGTTTGAGCCACATGCTCCTCCAAGCAACTACCATGCTAGCAAACATTTGCCCACTGTGGACTTTCATCACGGTGCCTTGAGGTCCAGGCCAGAGAGGAACTTCAGCCTCTTTGCCAAGGAGCCAGGTCCTGGCACCAGCACTGCCCACACCAGGATTCGGGTTAGTGCATTCTCATTGGATTCGCCGCACTATTCTCCACTGGCAGGAGTATGACTGTCCCTCCAGCTTATATCCAGATGAAGCCTCGGAGTACCATTAGAGAACTATATTCCCCAAAATAAACAAACAAGTAAATCTGTGCGCCAGGGTCGAATCTGGCAGCTATGTTGGGAAGACAACACAGGCAGCAGGGAGAAAGAAAATGAATTAAGAGATGCCCCAGAGCTCTCACTTAAAAATCTGCCTGAGCCCCTCCTTCATTTAGATAAGGAAATGGCTGAAAAGTGACATGGTCAAGGCTAGGAACTGGCCCTGTGGGCCTGCTTGGTACATCTTCCCCTCCAGCCCAGGCTACTTCTCTAACCACCTGATACATGTGCTGCCTTGCAACAGCCATACTAGTTTACCAACTTGCCACCCACCTCAGATGCATGGAGTAGGCAGCACCAGGAATCCTCCCATCCGGGCATTTAGTCAGCACTAGAAGTGTAAAAATAAAAATTACAGAGACGTTGTCCTCAAGGGACACCCATCCAGCAGGGGACAGTGACCGTAAACAGAACCTTTGAGCCACATACCAGCAGTGGAGATGGCCTTGCACCAAACCATCTGCACACCTAAAACTTCTTTCTTTGTGCAAGACATGAGCATCATTAGCGGAGAGCTCTGCAGGGGCCATTCTAGGCATAGGGCTCCACCCTACTATTCCTTGCAAGAAGGTGCACGCGCGCGCACGCACACACACACACACACACACACACACACACACACACACACTAGACATATCTTACCACTGCTGAGAGATAACTAAAAGAAAGAATAAATCATTGTAAACAACAGTACTGTGCGTTTCTGTTTCAGAGCCTATGGCGATTGAATGCATCGCGGAAGCAGATGTGTGGCTCCAACTTTCTGTTCCAACTGCCACAGACTGCAAGGGAACTGCACATCAGCCCTTTACACTTCAACCTCCAAGAACTCAGTTTTCTGTACCCGGTGGTCCATCCAGAAGGCTGGGAGGGTTGTGTTCTCAGGAGCATGATTGCATCCATGCTGAAAGAACAGGGCCCCTGGGTAACATGCACATCCTACCTCTGAGCAACGTGGCTGACATTCTGTAGCCCAGTTGTCGACTGTACAAACCCCAGTTGACTACTCAGTGAAGGATTGCACAGCTATCCCAGGCAATGGCTAGACCAAGCTAAGAAACAGGGAGCATGGTTCCCAGACAGTATTGTGTCAGCCAGTAGTGGCAGGAGGTGTTTATAAAGTTAGATGCCTACCAGGCCAAGACAGAGAGCCCCAAAGGAGGTTTTCAAGAGTGGGACACAGGACTCAGGGTAGAAGAGACACAAAGGCATCTGCATCATCTACCAAGACTGATCATTCTGCATGGGCCCAGAACCCAGTGTTCCCAGCACCTCCAATTGTCCAAACAAAGCCAGAGACCCTGAAACTTTTAATTATGTGAAATCTCCAAGTATTAAACAGTAGCAAATAATTCATATTTCTTCTAAGTTGAGAACAAGGAAAACACATATAAAAAGAATAGAACATATATTCAAATACAATATTATTTATATGGGCTGATTAGCCCCACCTACACACACACACACACACACACACACACACACACACACACATTCTTTCATTTTGTGACTCTAGTATATACCCTTTATAGAAGCTCATACAAATACTTTTGTTTTTCTCCTGTACCTCAAGGCAGGTGCACTCCATTAGGTAGACGGGACTACAAAGCATAAGAAATAGTCCACGCTGTCCCCAGCTGGGCAAGGCTGGTGGCATTCTGAATAGGGCATGGGACTTGTCTGCACCGGGTCATTCAGAAAGAGTGCAAAGACTTTCCTGGTGCGCGTTTCCAGGCAGAATCTCCAGAGCATTCCTGGTGGGTCGCCTAGGAGCTGCGTCTGCCTCTCTGCATAACACGCCACAGCCTCTCAGGGCAGAGGGGCCGGCGGAGAGTTGCTTAGTGCGGCTGATGTCTGCTCACTGCTTGTCCATGGCAGGAGGGAAGATTATGCCCTGATGGTCAGGAAAGCACCTTTTCACAGCACTACAAGGTGCGGGCTGGGCAATTTAAATTCCAGCTTCAGTCGACATGTGCTTTCATCAGATTGTCCTTTACATATAGTTGTTTATTTGTATTTATAAATAGACACAAATCTATTTAATTTAATCAAAATGTATTGACTACATGTATTTTAGTAAATATTGTTCTTTTATGTATTACATATTTAATTGTTTATACACAGAAAATAAGTAGATGTAAATGTACTAAAATGTATCTACTTAAGTTTATTGTTCTTTTTATGTTGTATGTTTACATTTATATATAGGTACTAAATAGATGTTAGTATACTTGAACATATGGATTTAAATATATAGTGTTTTCCATGTATTACATATTTGTGTTTATACAGAGATGTTGACTAAAAATATAAATATGTTTAATTATATATATTTTAGAATATATATAGTTCTTTTTATAAATTATATATTTATTTTTATACATAGATATTAAATATTTATACATATAAATATATGTATATAGATATACATTTACCTATATTTATGCATAAATATGAAATACATACACATTTCATATATTTATTTTTGTATACTGATGTTTTTCTTTTTATGCATTATATATTTGTTTATATTTATATAAAGATTAAAGTATAAAAGTATATATAAATAAATATTAAGCACACATTATTCCTTTATGCATTTTATATGTTTATAAATACATATTAGAGAGCTAGAAGTAAGTAATATTTTTAAGTATATGCATTTATATCTATTTCATATAGCATATATGAGGGGGTCTCTTCTATGTCCTCACTGACATCTACAGACTGAGCTTGAAATATTTCTGTAAGGGGATTTTTATACATTAAAATGTGATCAGTGAGGCTCAGTGGGAATCCAGTTTCTTTGGAGTTCCCTGATTCAGTGCTCTCCGATATCAAGGATGAAAGTGGGGCTCCAGATATCCCCCCGCAAGAGCTGCCAATGAAGTACCTGAAAATCTTTCACCCAAGGAGGACCATGGAACAGATTCCTTCTGTTTTCTGGTTAGTGTCCGTGTGTATGCACCACTGTGAGTGTGCTGCACCTCCTGTCTGCAAATCCTGCTTAAGAATGCAAAGGTCCATACAGTGTCATTAAAACAAATGAGTATAACCCTGTGGTCATCTAGGTGAAAGCATTTTGTCGGGATTTTTTTTCAAATTGCTATTGCTATATATAAATGTAACATATAGCAATAACCATAGAAAGATACTGTGCCCTTGTGTATGGATAATTAAAATGGGAACATCTCCGGACTAAATTAAAATGTGTAAAAACCAAATCCTTATAGCATCCATGAAATTACAGAAGCTACAAGTGAATCACTAGCCCAGGGACGAAACATTTCTCTCATTACTTCATGAACCTCTTCCATGATCACAGTTTTATATTTTCACAAATCTACATGGTTCTTTTTATGTCACTAAATATCTCAGCTCACTTTTACTGCCCTCCTTATGTGTATGCTAGTTGGTAACAGCACGCAAATAGTCTCCAATCATTTAAGAGAAACCAACCCTTTCAGTGCTTTTGATGACACTTACTGCCACAAATTATGAACTAAAAATTTGAGTAATATAGGAGGAGATAAATTCTATCTTTATGAACATTAAAAAATGCATGCTTTCCAGCATCAGAATATCACAACCCACAGGTCATAATCTATGAATTAGGAGGAGCTGAATACCTGAGGACGTGTACACAGATTTTTTGCCTTAACCCATGACCCACACAATCTGTGTGATTCCCCTCAATGGAGAGCTCCGATATGCCCTTTTCTCCTCTGTACTTTGAGCGTAAGAGGTGTTATTACCCATAACTTTTTATTTAAAGGAATTGTGCAGCTGGGAAAATGAATGAATTTAATTATCAATGCAGTGTGAAAAAAATCATTAGAGCAAGGGCCTGGAACGCCACATATTAAAAATAAACAAAGGCTATTAAAAAACAGTTCCAAAAAAGAATGTCAGTTTTTCTTCAATTCTTAAAATGTAAATACCAAAAAGAAAACCATATGTAAACATCTATAGTTACAGAAGAAATTACTCTTTAAGAAAATGTTAAATGACTGACTGGATCATTTAACTTTAAATCTATACTTTATGCGGCAGTATAGGAAGGTCATTTGATTGCTATGCATAGAAAAATGAGAATTGTAATATGTTCTCAAAGTTTCACCTTCATAAGACAAAATTTTCATTATAAAATTTTATTTAATGGTGAGCACTTGGAACTTCTTCCTCAACTGTACAAGATGATGCTTATGTTACCAGACTGCAAGCTTGTCTTTGACTTTTGAAAGACAGAATAACTATGTCTTTTAACTAAATTTTGAAAATTACTTTGTATTAGTATTCCCTCCATGACTGGCTTGTAAAGGAATCAATTTAGCTGGAGCGTTCAGGGAAAATAATAAGCAAAGATGCCTCAAAAAGGCTTT
This sequence comes from Cavia porcellus, assembly GCF_034190915.1. Taxonomy (NCBI): domain Eukaryota; kingdom Metazoa; phylum Chordata; class Mammalia; order Rodentia; family Caviidae; genus Cavia; species Cavia porcellus. The sequence goes on along the minus strand of NW_026947490.1, from coordinate 40,022,536 downwards.
CCTGGTTGGCAACAGCTGTCTAGAAGAAGCATGTTTTCCAGGCAAACGGGGATGTTTGAGGGAATCAAGTCAGATGTGGAGGTGCACAAACTCCACAAGCTTCTTACAGCCAGACCGCTTAAAAAGCCCAAGCTGGGAGAACCCAGGCAAGATGGATGGAGGCTTCAGCTGTTTTATATCAAAGGAGGCCACAGGACAACACAGCCAGCCAACACAGAGTGTGGGATCTGTAGTTGCCTATCGGAGGCAAATCCCACAGCATCAAGCTCATGGGAAACAAAACAGTTCCACTCAGGAGGGGAAGACAAGGTGCCCTTGTTGCTTTCAGCCCAAGGTTATTGACCTTCTCGCTGCAGCCACAGAAGCTGGGACCCTGAAGTAAAGCACAGCCACTGAAGAGTGTGCAAAGATGCCCATTGCCACAGAAACAGAGTTATTTCCAGGCAGTGAAGAATTCATCTACAGTCAGAGAGAAAATAGCCCAGGAGTTGCTTTATATCTTCAACTATATTCTAGCCCCTGGTGGGCCAGACTTGCTGTTTGGTGACTGAAAAGTAAGCTAAAAACCATACCAACCACAGTCATTAGCAATATCACGCAGTCCTACTTGGTTTTGCCCAAAGCTTAATTTGCGTATGGTTCAGTTCTCTGGTCTCCACTGGGCTTCCCCATGGCCCTCTGGAAGGTCACCTTCCAGCAGAATTTAACAGCATCTAACTGGTCTTCCCAGCTTTCTTCCACTTGGGTCCTTGTGTGGATCATTCTCCAGTGGCAACTATCAGAATTGCTAATCCTTCACTGAGCCTCGCAGCCTCATCTGTAAAACTAGGACATTAAATAAAAGCACTTGAAGGTACATGGAGTCTTGGACCCCGTAAATGATCTTAACCCTACAAGTAAGAACCCTTTGAACCCCAGGGGAAGAAAATCTTGCTTGCAGTGTAAAGAGATTCATGGACCAACTCAAGGATCACACCCAAAAGCCAAGCTAAAAGCCTCTAAGCTAGCTCACCCATGAGTGTAGTGTCAAAGAACCTGAGGCCCAGAGAAGAGGTTAGCCACCCAGGTGAGTCCCACAGTCACCCAGAGGTTGGCATCCAAACTGGGATGATAGCTTGCTCCCTATTTTCCAGGTAAGGCTCTTTCTTTGGGCTCTGAGACCCTCTGCATCTGCTTCCTTCTAGTGAACCATCTTCCAGTTCCACAGGCATTGCTACTTTTCCAACTCCCCCAAGTAGCGGGGTGATGTCTGAGCCCTGCATCACTCTTACTTCAGAGTTGCTCTCCCAGCAGTGGCAGCAATAGAGGGAAGAAGAAAGGCAGATAGGATACACAGCCAGAAACGGCAATGTGGGTCCCTAAACACCAGTACCATCAGGTAAGCCCTGAATGGCCACACCTGAGGAACAGGAGGACACAGGAGGAGACAAACAAAAGGGGTCACCTGTCCCTCCCATGCAGAATAATGGCCCTAAACTGTTGTTTCAAAATATACTTTTGGTGTCTTTAAAAAAAGTAGAGGAGGAGGAGGAAGAGAAAAAAAAAGGATGCTCAGGCTAGATAAATTCAGAATGATTTGAATACATTACTGTAGTTAAGTTTAGTACATAAAGTACCGGGGATGGTTCTGCCGTGCATTTCAATGAGGCCCAAAATAATGAGACTCTGGCTGGGCTGTTGCAGCTTCGTCAGAGCGATTCTGCCCTAATAAGTGGAAAGGAGGTGTCCACGGCTCCCTGCCTATGATTGTGCTCTTGGGATTTGGCCCAGTCTCCCTCAGAGGGGAAGGCAAACTCTGAAGAGGAGAGAAAGCAGGCGATTGAGATGAGAGGTTGAACACCTGCAGGAAAGGACGAGCTATGTAGGTCATTTCCAGGCCTGAACTAGCTGAGGAGTCTATCAAGGTGCAGCTGCAACCTCCCTGCAGCATCCAGGTCTTCCAGAGGACTAAGGGAGTAGACATAAAACCTCGGCAGCCGGAAAGTAGCTGCTGACCTCCTAGCAAGCCCCTTTCTGTGTCCCCACCTCTGCTCATGATCACCAGAGAACACGGAACAATGACATGAATGAAGTGACTCAGGGGGCTCCTATTAATCCTTCCAGGACCCACCAAAGAGAGGGGTGTTAGAGAAGGAAGGAGGGATGAGGGTAAAAGAGAAAAGGCCAAAGAGGAGGGAAAGAGACAGACAAAGGTTTCCAGCTATGCCACTTGGGACCCTGAATGGAGAGGTGGACTGTACAGTTTTCTCTAGCACTTCAGGACCCAATTGACTAAATCTGTAAGAATGACTTAACTGTCACTGATGAGTCATGTGCTCCAGAAAACATCCCTGAAGCCCAGGTTGTAAAGGAGGAGAGATGTGGGTGTGTTTCAGATAAAGGATGCCAGGAAACATGGTGGCCATCTGTGAGGACTGTGCCACCGACCTGATATGTGACTCCATGAGCCGCCACTGGCATTCACCACACTGGAACAGAGTCATGAAGGTTCACAATCTGATCTCTCACCAGGGACAGAGCAAACTGTCCTGTCCCCTCTGTCCCCAGTCAGGGGAACTTGGAGTTCCTCTCAGAGGGGCCCAGCAGATGCTGGGAGCTTGCACATAGGAGGTGAATATTCCTACACTCTGTGTACAGGAACCTGCAGGCTGGGAGCTCACCTCTCATGGAGAAAGTATAAATAGTTAAATCTATAGAATCAGGCTCCTTTTCTGTTCTCTGGATATAACTTGCTCCTGGACTTCTGTGAATAGTTAACTGAAAAGCTGTTGGAGTGGACATCTGTTGTTTTTGCCTGCCCAGCCGCTTTCCTCCTTTACTGGAAATAGCATCCTGATTTTCCTTGAGGAATCACTCCTCCCCCAAGCCCCATCCATGTGGTCTCTCATGGAGCTGAGCCGACCCCACCCCCAGCTACGAGGATAGGCAAGTGACCCAGACCAGGACAATGAGAACATTACACCCGGATAGAGAGAACCTAAATCAGGAACAGCCTGACTCAATGTCAGGTCTTTGTATAAAGAGAGAATCTTTTTACTCGAATCCCTCAGAGGATAGAAGAATGGCTGAGGCTTTCAGGCAGCCATCTTGCCACTATGAAGAGAAGGGTCCATCTGTCTGGAAATGGAGTCGAGGCAGAGAACATCAAAGCTGAATCTTGCTGACACCATTCTTCCCCCTAGATCCAGCCATTCCTAAAGCTGCTCCCTCACACACACCCAGAGACTCAGTTACAGGAATGAAGCTAATCTGTGGTTTGATAAATTTATCTGACTTGGGCTTCTTGCTAGAATCTTAACTAAGATACTTGTTCACTGGTGAACTGATAGATACATAATGTAGCTTAGCCCACTAGTGCTGCTATAACTAATTACTTGGGGCTGGGAAATAAAAAAAATTTTTTTCACAGTTCTTGAGCCTTATATGTCCACCATCAAGGTGACTACCAGTTGGACTGGTGAGGGTTCTCTGCTTCCAAGATGGCGGTTTCTTGCTGTGTTCTCTGGAGAAGAGGAACACTAAGTCATCTTCACACAGTGTCTTCACCAGAAGACAGAATGATAACGGAAAAGAACATTGTGTGGTGCCTTGATATAAGGACCTTAATCATCTCTTGAAGGCCCTGCCTGTTAATTATTTCAATGAGTATCAAGTTTCAACACCTGAATTTTGAAGTCACATGTAAAACTACAGCATAAGAGTTCCTATAAAGTCACAGTATCAATGGGAGGCAGATGAATCACCTCCAGGTACCACGGTCTACAAAAAGCAGAATTGAGGGGGGCTGTTGCATTTTGGGATTCACTGTGGCTGAAGAGCTCCTTCCCCAGGAACATATCAAGTTGTGAAGTATTCACAGTTTTAAAATTACTCATCAGGAGCTGGATTTTTTTCCCCTCCTCTGCTACCTTAGTTACTGATTATTTCCAGATCTATCAGATACATAAACTCTTGTTTTTAAAATGCAATCAGCACACCCACGCACCCATCTATAGATAGTAGAGAATAGGTAGCTGAAGCCCCTGGAATGTAAAGCTATCATGAAAGAGGGGATGGATAGCATTACAAATGTACACTCAGCAGGAAAATACTATTTAGCTGGTAATTCAAGCTGGGGATGAATAATCATCTCATTTTGAATAATGAACCAAGAAAAGCACTGTTATTTGGAAAAACTTGGGGTCCGTTCTTGTGTTTGAAAGCCTGGTGTGTTTGTGTCACTCTGATGCAGAAGGTCACCGCCTCTTCCAGAGAGACCAGGCCACCGTCTCCAGTCAGCCAGTCACAGACAATTGGAGAGCATGCAAGCAGACTCCTCAGTTTGCCGTGTCTCAACTGGCTCCAGAAGTTTGGGAATCCATCGGAGACCTCTGATTTCTCCAAACACTGGCTCTGCAGAAGGGCAGAGAGCACACAGCTCTGGCCAAGTTTAAAAGCCCCATTTGTTGATTTCCTCTCTTTTTCATACATTGGGTCCCATCCCTGGGACTGCTCATGGCCAGCAGATGCAAGATCTTTGGAGACAGAGATTCTTCCAACATATCCTGACATGGCTCCAGAAAATACAGAAATGAATTGCCAGTAATGTGCACCAAAGGGTGTATAAGGACTTCACCAATGCAGAAAAACATACTAGATAAAAAATCCATGCAGAACCCATGACACCTGATCTGACTGACCCTGACCTAGCTTGAAGAAAATTGCTCCCTTCATAGGTATGAAAGTGATCCATTGCATGTCACCCACACTTTGCTCTCCCTCTCCCCCGCCCCCCGCATTATCAGGGATTGAACTCAGGGTCTTTGTACTGAGGCATATCCTCAGCCCTTCTTATATTTTAGTTTGAGACAGGGTCTCACTGAATGGCTAAATTGACCAGACTTGGCTCAAACTTGCAGTCCTCCAGCCTCAGCACTCCAGGAGTGTGAGGATTTCACACTGGCCTTTGATCTCATTTTCATGCATCATAACCAATGCACTTGACACCATCCTCCGGTCTCAATGGCTGAGTCACCACCCTTTTCAAGAAAAGGATATCCTCAGTGGGATCCAAAATCTTGATCCCGGAGCCACAGAGCTCATCCTAAAGCTAACACCTGCCAGATCGAGGAGCCCAAATAGTCCACACATTCAAACAGTTGCCTTGGGCCAGTGATTGTCAATCTTTTAACACTTTCAAAATGATGACAAATAGCCTACTGCTGCACACTGTGTCATGGGTTTGTCACCACTGTACTAGGCTGAAGCTATACACGTCTAAAAGCAAAAATCTCATCCACCACAGGAAGCTTTGAAACTTTTTTCCCATGAAACACTGACCTAATCCTTGCTTAGAGACTGCTATTTACATTAAAATTGGTCACATAATGAAAAAAAAAGTAGTTCATTAATATGCTAAGAAGTGCTAATTTGAACATTGCTGAAAAGCAATTGCAAATTCCATTTTGCAACTTGCAAATGTGATGCAGTGCAAATTAGGGCTGATGGACCCATCTTCAGACATTCAAACTTCATCTGGATGCTTCCAAGCCCCCCCCCTCCACACACGCACACCATGCCTCAGCTACCGAGATAAGTTTCAGGACCCATAGGGGTAATTTCACTTGCATGGAGAAGAAAGAGTAGCCTTCCAATAATGGGTAGCCAACTACTGGCCTCTCGACACCAACATCACCTGAATCAGAGGAAGGTTCTTCCTTAGGCAGTTGCTGAAATGACCCAAAAAAAAAGAATAGAAATGACTCCAAAGTTCACCACTTGACTTCTGCAAGATGCATCTGGAGCAGATCCACACCTTTCATACAACACAACCCACCCCAGCCTCAGCATCTACTCCCAGTGGTGACAACTGACTAGTACAGTGCTCTAGTGACCAAAGTGACTTACAGGATGGCTCAAGGCACCCTTTCTTACAGGGAACCCCCATGAGAATCGGAGTCAACTTTGGCAATTGGTGTTTTCCTCCTACGGGTACTATGGGGGCCACTCTTTTGGTGAAAAAATACAGCTCTGGGCACCATGCCAGCCTCCATTGTCCCTTCTGCCTTCCTACCAACTTCCCACTGCCTACACAGATGATGGAGCCGATGGAGTCAGAACCTAAATGAAGTTAGGATCCAAAGTCAACACACACTAGCATGTTGGTGTAGGGTCAAAAATGCCTTCAAAAGTCCCTAAGGTCAGCATCATGTTAGAAACCAAAACACCTTCTCCAGGTGAGTACACACATTTGATTTTTCCTCCATATTTGGCTGGCCAGGCTTTCTTCAGATGAATGCAAATAAAGTGACTGGCTTGCTTTGGGAACTATGTTATTTGATTTTGATTTTGATTGCAGTGTGTACCTTTAAACACATAAAAATCCATGCTACCTGGGTAGATGCTCTAGTTTTAAGAGCCACCTCCTAGAGTCTCCAGTGTTATTCATTGTCAAGGTCTTCCAGCTTGCAAGACCAGCAGGGAATCAGCTCCTGGGGTCTTCACACCACTCAGATTATTTTCCAGAGGACCAGCTTCCCTGCTTGGCTTCCACCCTCAGTGCAGTTGTGTCCTACTCCGGACTGGATACTAGATTATGTCTTCCTCCCTCTCTCTTTCCTCTATTTTTCCTTCCTCTCCTTCTTTCCTTCCTTCCCTCTTTCCTTCCTCCCTTCTTCCTTCATTCCTTCCTTCAACATAAGTTATCATTCTGTTTACTAGAAATACTACCCAACATTCATGATTTAAATGAAGAGTTTCATTTGGCTCACGTTCCAAGGGGATTCAGTCCATGGTCAGCTGGCTCCAAGGTAGAAATTTCATGGTAGAACGGTGTGATGGGATAAATCTGCTTAGTTAGCCAGAAAGCAGAACAGGGGTGCAGCACCAGAAGGAGAGGCAAAGACTAAGCATAGACCCCAAGGTCACACCATGATCCACTCAACCCCAGAAGTGTGTCCCACTAGGCCTCCATTCAGGTTGGCACTTCACCCTAACTCCCGTATTTCCTCTACTCCTCTCTTCTTCCTTCTTTCCTGCTTTTCTTTCCTTCCTCCTTCCTTTCCTCTTTTTCCTTTCGTTATTTCTTCACTCTTTCCTTCTTACCTCACCCCCTTCCCAAAGGCTTTGCAGAAAACAAAAGGATCAAGTAAACAGATGAAGAAACCTGGTTCATGCAAGTGTCAATCCATGAACATTCCACCTGGACCCAGTAATAAAGTGAATACATGGGCACATATATCTATGGTATCTAGAAGAGGACTAAAAACTTGGTCCTAAGCTTCCCATGAGGCGAAATAACCTGGGAACAAACCCATTGTGAAGCATGTTTCCACCTAATTGAAAAGGCACAGGTGTGCTTATTTTACAGCCCCAGCCTACTAGAAACATCTCTAATGGGTCCCCAGTAAAGAGTCAGAATGTCCTCACCTTGGAACTATAATAGATTTTAGAGAATGTGTTTGTCAGGTTGGCTTCCTGAAATGTCGCTTCATAGAAGCCCATGACAATGCAGAAAACAGGTCTTTGAGGCATCTTCCTGGTCCCAAGCCAGGGCCTGACTTATACGAGTTCTTGAAAGTATCTGTTTGGATGAGGCTTGTCTCATCCACCACACATGGTCACCTTGGCCTTCTGGAATCCACATGTCTCTTCTGTATCACCCATGACATTTTCAGTCTCCTTGCAGGATCTTGGTATTTGGCAGCAAACTTATAACATCTTCTATGTGCCACTTCTAAGCACTTTGAATACCTTAAACCTCACTAACCCTGTAACCTTGTAACAGGTTCTTTCACAAGCCCAGTCCACAGATGAAGAGGCACAGAGAGGGTAAGTAATTTGCCTGAGTTTACTCAGATAGTGAGTGGTAGAATCAAAAGGTCTGGCTATGGAGTTGGGGCTATAGGTTGCATGGTAACACACCCACGGCGAATTACTGGGTGCTGCTGAGCACAGTGCCTGATTATGAAGACATACAGTATAATCCATTTAAATTCTTCCTTTAACAGTGTTGATTTTCAGTAAAATGCAAACTGCATGGGCCCAGAGTCTGCTGGACAGCCTGGGATTAGTTCATCACTAGGTAGGGCAGCTGTCAGGGAGCAAGCATAACAGGAGCTGCCTACTTCAGATCCTGCACCACTTACAACCACACACTTACAAATCAGCCCAAAACCTGAGACATCAAGACAGATGAGGCATTTAAAACTGCCATTGTCATTTGTTCTATTAGTGACACCAATTATTGACTGCCATTGGTGACCATGCAAAAGGTCTATTTCTTGTTTGGCCAGCATGGCTCCATAGCCAGCTACTGGATGCAGGCATCTGTGGAAAAGGACATGTGTGGCCAAGGTGGCTGCCTTCAGCACTTAAAAGTCACACATTGCCCAAGTCCAGACAAGGAGTGCTTTGACAGTCCCTCTAGAATTCCTGAGAATGGAATGCATGTTCCTCAGGAAGAGGTCCTGTATAACAAGGGAGGCCCTGGGTGAAGTCTGCAATGCAGCCACTTGTCCCTGAGACACATGCTCTGCTGGGTTTCTATTGCATTTGTCATTCAGCAAATTTCCTGCAATGATGTCCAAGACCCAGAGTCACTGCTAAGTTAGCAAATAGAGCTTGAAAAAAAAGAGGGGCGAGGAATAGGGGATCCCACATATCAGAGTCCATGTACTCTGTGTCACACTTGCCCCTCTGCATAGCCCCTCTGGCCTCCTGAACCCTCTACCATGAGTGTTCACAGGGGTCCTTGGCCTATCAGCTTCTGTTTCTTCTGAACTCCTACTTGTCTGTGACTCTACTTGCTTGCCGTGATTTCCCGTGGGTCCCTCCACCCTGTGACTTCTTTACTGCTCTCAGCTTCAAATTTGAATTGGGCTTCCAGCACCAACAAACGGCAATGCCTAGGAAAATACCCACAAACACGTGGAATATGCCTACCTCCCACACTGTTTGCCCCACTCTCTTCTCCCAGACTCTTGTCCCAGAGGAATCCATGAGGTATGATGTCTCCCAAGATCCAGAAAGGTGGAATAGACCAGATGATCTTCCCCCCAAAATATTTTAGTTTATCAGAGTGATAGAAAGTCAGAGACAAAAAGCATCAACTATTCTGACTTGGTCTTGCCTGAATTAATTTTTCATTTTGAAGAATGAGCTGGCCCATCTAATGCGGAATCACCTGCCTAGGAGTAGAGTAGATAATCCAAGGAAAGAGCTTTGCTGAGGAATACCAGCTCCTACTGATGCAAGAAATCCAGATCTTACACTATTTTTTTCAGCCATTTATATATCAATCGCAGAATCTTGACTAATGTGAGTTCATTTCTAAAAGGCAGATTCGCTCTCAAAAGCTCAGAATAAAAACCAGTGTCTAGTTTTGTGAGGTTGAAAATCAAACTTCCAGTTGCAGTCAGATGACTACTAACAAATGTCACCTTGCAGAGATGCCCTCTGAGAAGTGCCTTCCTTCTCCCATCATATCCAGGAAAGCCCACACCTGAGGACAGAAAGCAGGCAAGGAAACTCGTGGCCACGACCTAGACTAACCATGAATATGTAGTGGAATCACGCAGGTCTCACCTCAGAAAATCTGATTTGATCTGGTGTACCACATAGATTTGGAGGGTTTTTGAAGTTGCAGGACAGTTCTACTGTGCAATCATGATTGGGAGCCACTCACTAGAGCATGGAAATCGTCCATGTGAATAGCGACCTCAGTGAGAGAAAAGCATCTTCTGGAGGACTGAACAGAAGAAGCTTGTAGCAACCAGACAGCAGCTTCCACCAGGGATCCAGTCCCCTGCCCTACCTCACTGAGTTCTCCCAGGCTGGTACCTGCTCATAAGGCACCTGTGCCTGCCACCAAGAATAACTGCTTGTCCTTTTGAAGTTCTTGAAGTCTTTTGAAGTAACTGACTTTGGGTGCCAGTTACAGCCTGTGATTAGAATTCACTGCGACTCTGGGAGCATGCAGCCCATCAACAGCCCAGGACTCCTGTGGCCTCGGCGTGGTCCCAGTGATTTAAAACCTCACAGGACAGATTCGCCACACCTAGCATGCATCACGGGGAAGGTTGCCCCCTCTGAAGTACACAGAGTAGGAAGTGAATTATTGCCTCAGACACAAGACTGAGAAGTTGCAGGAGGAAGTCACAATTATGCACCAACCTCGATGGGCAATTTGCGGAGAAGGTGACAGGGGAAACTAAATCTGTCTCCCCTTTGTCCTTCAAGTCTCCTTTGGGAAAACACCCAGCACCTAGCCCACCAAGTCACAGCCTGCAATGCCTGCAGCCCTGTGAAGGAGGTGAGCTTGCTTGAGAACCTTTCTCACAATGCCATGATGGAGACAGCATAATTAGTATTCACTTTCACAAGTAATAAATACACTTAAATTAAAAATACATTTGCCCACTCACTTTACTGCCGCATAGATCTTAACATGTAAATACATATTCCACTTGTCTTGCGCTAATCATTTACTTTATATTCCCATGTCGGTCAATAGGGCATGCACCACTTTCCTATGTATCTCAGTATCTTTTTTTTAATTTTATTTAAGAGGAAAAAGAGAAAAACACAAAACAAAACAAAGCGGTGTAAGGGTACACATAATACAGAACAACAAAAAAAATAACAGTAAGAAATCACCTGTTAATAGATTACATATTATCATCTTGAAAATAGTTGCTCAAATCACATTAATATTCTTGAAAATGAATAGGTTCTCATGGAAGACAGGATGAGGGGTACTGCTGACAGCATAGGAGACAATTGGAGAAAATCTATGACTTATGTGCTTGATTTACTTCTATTTGTCCAGTAAAACATTTAAGAAAGTCTTATTGTCAGGAGAACCAAGAATTAGTCATTTGATGAAGAGCTTTCAACAATTGAGGACAATGAAAATAGTCTCAAATTTGGAGTCGGAAGACTTTGCAGTGAGACCTGGCTCTAAAGCATCAAACTGTTCAGAGATTGAGGGCTTGGTGTCCTCTGTGAACTGACACCCTCACCTCACCTCACCTCTAATACCACCAGGGGTATCAGTAGGCCCCCTACTAGGCAAGACAGGCTAGTCTGTAAAGCAAGAATGGGCAGGAAACAGAAATCACCTGGAGGAACCGCAGAGACATGGTGGGCTTCAGGTGTGGGACTGATTGAGGAAAGAAATCAGAGTCAGGGAGGAAAATCCTAGAGTCCAGCAAGCACAGGACCCTCAGAGAAAGGGGCCCCTGACAAGACTGCTGCTGTGAGGGACACAGGAGCCATCAGATATGTGGCTTTGAAGCAGGCAGGATGCTTGAGATGGATCCCCCACTTTGTTCTCTGGTTTCCTTTGAAGGGTACCCCATGGCCAAATCCAGGTAGAGCTGGTCATCATGGACATCCAACTGGATGACCCTCCTGGGACCTAGAAAAAGACAGATAAATTGGAAAATGGGTAGAGTTGGGGGTCAAAACCAACCAGAGGCCCCTGAAGAGCTAAGATCTCCATTCCATCCCAGAGAGAAAAAATGCACTCCTTCCACGCAAGGGGCTTTCAAAATACTTCAGAATTCAGTTTCCTCAAGAAGCCGGTAAAGAGCAGAAGAGAGAGGAGAATGGTTCCAAGATAAGTAGAGACTAGTAAGACCATCCAGGAGGAAGGCCAATGCCTCAGATAGCAAAGGTTCACAACTGAAAGCTTACTTGTCTTCAGTGGGTTCTCCAAATACTTTGGACAAGGACCCTGCTGGTGCTCATTAGGCAGCCCCCACCTCACTCCTTTTTACCCTGAAATGTAGCTATCATGAGTTGGAGGAGAGAAAGGCCACAGAACAGCAGAAGAGGGGCAAGGCTAGCCTATACCCACCAAGGTTACATGACTCTCAGTGTGTCTGTCGCTTTTCTGGCTGACATTTTAGTGTCAATGAAGAATGGTGACATCTAGGGCAGTTCTGAGCAGTACAGATATTCTGGGACACCTGAATGTGTGTTTCACACTGGAAGTCCTCAATAAATGACCTATAGTGTTACAAATTTCATTTTAGAAGGACATTCCAAGTCGGTAATGTAGCCCAAGTCTCTGTTTGGCAGTAAAGAAACTATGACTCAAAGAGAGGAAGTGACTTGCTCAAGACCACAGAGATCCTGGGCCAGCTCTCCTGATCCCCAGGTGAGCTGGGTCCACATGGAAATCACGGGAATGAGAAACACCTTTGTTAGGATATGACAAAACCTAGAGCACAGGAGTTTCACCCCTGTGCATCTAGCTGTGTGAGGCTAGGCAAGATAATTCATCTTCTGAGCTTCAGTTTCCTCATCTGTAAAGTGGATTCATATCACCAGACCTATCTCACAGAGTTGTTAAAAGAATGAGATAGCGCGTGTAAAGTGCTTGGCACAGACTAAGCAACACAAAAATTTCCATTTTTTGCCAGTTCATCAGAATACCACTATGACAAAGACTAGCTGTGCTCTGTGTTTTCTTAGCCAGATCGAGCATCTGACTCTTGCTGGGTCATGGAATACAGCTGAATCAGCCAAGAGCAAAGCTCCTGCCATCTCTTTAGGAGGAGTAAAATATGTTAAATTATCACCCTTGGGATGAGGAGAACAAAGTCTATGGAGGCAGAAGAGAGAGAGAAGAAAGACCCTGGGCATGGTGGGATATGATTCTAATTCCAGTATTGTACAAGACTGAGGCAAAAAGATAAAAAGTTCAAGCCCAGTCAGGGTAGCTTAGCAACTTACTAAGACTGTGTGTCAAAAAAAAAGAAAAGAAAAAATGGGGGTATAATTCAGTGGGCACATTCTAAGTCCAATCAATATGAGAGAGAGAGAGAGAGAGAGAGAGAGAGAGAGAGAGCAGGCAGGAGGGAGAGAGGCAGGAAGAGAAGGGGAAGGCAAGGGAAGGGAAGGGAAGGGAAGGGAAGGGAAGGGGAGGGGAGGGGAGGGGAGTGAAGGGAAGGGAAGGGAAGGGAAAGGAAGGGAAGGGGAGGGAAGGGAAGGGGAGGGGAGGGGAGGGGAGGGGAGGGGAGGGGAGTGAAGGGAAGGGAAGGGAAGGGAAAGGAAGGGAAGGGGAGGGAAGGGAAGGAAAGGGAAGGGGAGGGGAGGGGAGGGGAGGGAAGGGAAGCAGGAATGGGCTGTTCTAACTACTGGCCTAAACTTGGACAAAGCTATGAGCCTGCCATATTTCACCAGCACCCAGGAGGCTGAAATAATAGCAGTATGACTTTAAATATGGAACTCTAAATACTGGAGCCCCATTGCCTTGATTCTGGAATTGAGCTCTCTCCTCTTACCCTCACTCAGTTTCATACCAAAGAGTCTTTAGTGGGAGTTTTTCAAACACTCATAGATGGCTCTGTGAACCCACTGCAGGTCCCCACAGCAGCGGCCATATTCTCCCCCTTTTCTGCTCCCCTGGCCCACATCTGTTTCCATGGAAACAGCGGAATGACCCCCTGAACCTAGGAGCTGCCTCCAACCCTCCAGGAGGCATCAAAGCAGGACCTCTACTAGTGTTGAGGAGGGGGAAGGAAGGGGTCACCCTCTTCATGAGGCCCTTCAGTATTTTCCTGCTTTTTCTCTTTCAACAGTCTCCGGGCCATCCCCTATTCTTTCTGCCATTTACCAGAGAGGTTAGGACTACTCCACTATCCTGTTTCTACACAGAACAGCAGGACCCAGCTGCCTGGAGATGCCGAATCACCCTGGAGCAAGGAGCTCCAGCATCCACTGAGACTATGGCCAGGGACACCCATGGGCCAGAGGATACAGACTTTAAAAAGAAAATCAAGAAAAGAGTAAGTTGGAGATTTAGCTCAGTGGCACAAATGCCTGCCTGGCAAACACAAGGTCATGAGTTCGACCCCTGGTACAAAAAGAAAGAAAGAAAATCCCCCAAGAAAAAGAATAAAATTGCTATTGCTTTTGAGTGAAATATCCTGATAATCACAGGAAAGGAGAACTTGAAACCATAATCATAATCATCTTTGGTCTTTGCTGGTAGAGACCTGGCCTAAGGCGTGAATTTAAACCCATGGTGACTCTAAAAACTACATGAATAGTTCATTTTCTAGCAAAACTGCCATACAGGGAAACAAATAATTTAAGTAGGGACAATGTTTCACCAGTATGCACATATTAAAAGTTTAAAAATCACAATCCAGGGAAATCCAGGGAGCAAAAGAAAGAAAAACAAACTTTGGCACTTCTATTTATTCCATTTCTTTTAGTTGGAAAGATTGCTCCATTCTGAGGCTGTCCACAGTGCTAGGAGAGGAATCTTCTTTTCCTCCAGAAGAGGGAGCAAGGAAGGAGTATCTTCCCCAGACAAAGTCAAAGTGGAAGACCCTCTGTGGAAGGGTAAAGGGGAGAGTCAAAGGAGAGAGACCCAGCCAGAGAGTCACAATGGATATTCTAGGAGGCTAAGACAGGAGGGCCACAAGTTCGAGCCCAGGGTTGGCAACTTAACCACCTATTGAGAGCTTGTTTCAAAACAAAAAGTGCATGAGGGCTCTGAGTTCAGTCCCCAGTACAAGAAAGAAAGAAAGAAAGAAAGAAAGAAAGAAAGAAAGAAAGAAAGACTGACAATTGGCAATGTGTTTTATAGTGAATGGGTTTGTCCTCCAGAAAAGTCAACAAATGCTTATTGACCTCAGATTCCTGTAATGAGGTCTACTTTCTAACCCAAGAATGTTATAGTACTTTCAAGTGATAACATTCTATCTTCTTGAGTACTTCATTTAATGTTCCCTCCAGAATCCAATGTATGGGGTATAGATTATTGATCACTCAGGACTCAGACCACAGGCCCTCTTTCAGTGTCAGAAGGAGAGCTACTGTCCCCTGCTCAGGCTTTTAACTCTGAATCACCAGACATTCACCAATATGGAACAATTACTCATCATCGAGTTATCCCCCTCAAGTTTATCAAGACTTTACACTGGAAAACATATGTCTGTCCCTTCCCGGGGCAGCACTCTAGATACGTAAAGTTAGCAAGAAGCATTCAGAGCCACTGCTTCTGATTCTGTCTTTAATATATACGAACCACAATGAGGCTAATATCGCCATTCTGTGAACCTGCCAACAGATAGAAGTTGCCACATTATTGTGGTCTGTTTCAGAGGACAAATAAAGTATGTTGCTGCTCTCAGTGTTCTGCAGAGCACGCCACACTACAGACAGAAGTGTTTCAAGTCAACACAATATGAAAAAATTCAAAATAAAATGAAAAGTGTCTGAAAACAAACCAACATAAATATACAGCAGTCCTGTTAATTATGATTATTTATGATCATAAGAACTGGCATCATTACTGTGGTTTCCTTTCCAAAATCTCACAAACTTGTTACTATACAGCAGTTTTGGAGTCCTATAGGCTTAAAAAGGTGGCGTGCTCCCCGCAATAGTCATTTTTGGCAGAGATGACACATGTGCATCTTGGGTGCAAGGGCTCTCTTGCACACATACACACTCGTGTGTGATGCTGACATACAATAAAACCTGCGCGGACTTCCCAGTGTCCCCACTATTAAACCACTAGTAATGCATCACAGATGTCCCTGATGAGCCCCGCCAATCTATTAAACAAAGTGCTCTAGTCGCCTGTGAGGGGCCTGAAGAATGATCTAGAAATCCATCCCCGTGGGGGAAACAGCCAATGGAACATCCCCGACAGCACTGAATATTTCATCAGGGATGACAGAACTCTTCTCTCCACATCCCCCCACCCCCACCCCGCCTGCCACTTGCTCCCCCCTTTCCCGATTTTTTTCCTCCACGCACTTGACAACTAGTCACGGCCACATCACTGCCGCCCCGCTGTCCTTGGAGCTGACCTCTGCCGTGCGCGGTGCCCAGCGGTCATGCTGTCCTCGTCTCTCTCCAACCACATCTGACAGGAGACGCGGCGCTCGCGGCACCTGAGACGCCCTGGGACTACACAGGTAAACCAGGGAGTCCGTGTTGTCTCCGGACTAACAACAGAGGGAAAGACATGACATCTCCAACCAGGAGCCCACGTCCGAATATTCAAAAGCTTCATCATGCGGGTGATGAAGGTAACCTCTCAGCCTTCTGGGATGAGGCCTGCAGAAGGCAGGAGGGGGGCTGGGGGGCACCGACCCTGTCCTCAGTGAGGGCAGGAGCGTGCAAGTGCAACGGGTAGCTCGGGCTCTGGGCAGAGGCACTTCAGAGTCCCCCCAGGCAGGCTCCAGCCCCCCAAGACCTGAGCGGCTCCTGGGAGAGCTAGGGAGCCAGCTCTTTCGAAGGGCCACACTTGCCCCCTGGCACAACCCAAGGAGACAAAGAAGGTTTATTTGTCTGAGAAAGGAACTAGCTTCATTAAAAATCACAGAGTAGTTTTGAGTTGCTGTATTCTGTTGCAACTCCTTTTTGGTGAAGTGTCGGAGTGGAGAGAAACATGAAGTATTTTGACTGAAATAAATGCTTTCATGGAAAACAGAGAGCCCTAGAGAGCATTCTAAGACTTGAAGAACGTCATACTATTTTAAGCAGGTGACAGTAATGTCACTGTCTGAGAGGTTACGGCATTTTTTTTTCTTAGACTTACAAGAGGGAAAATACAAGTTTGCTTCAAGGGGAGAAAGTTAACCAAAGAAGTGCACTTCTCACTGCATGGATAATTCATAGACTGCCGTGACATATTTCCCTGCACTTAGTCTTTGACAAAGCGAACCAGTTCCATCATGAAGGGGAGGTTTGCTAGCCCTGAGCAGAAAACAAAACCAAGTACAAACACACTTTTCCAGTCACCCCGACTTTTTCCACTCACTACACCACCTGCATTGACGTGGCTGCAGCACTGGTTCACAAAACCATTTCAGCCTTCCCTGTTTACTGAGATCCATGAATGGTGGGAGCAGGCATGCTTTATCCAACCCTGAGCCCAAAGCCTGAAGAAGATTTTTCAGCCTCTTGATTTTCCTTTATTCCCTTGGTAGTACTCAATAATCAATACAAAGGTAGGCAGCGTTTTGAAGTCCTTATCTAACACTCTAGGTATTCATGGAAATCTTTCCTTTCCATAAATTCAAAGCACTGAAGCATATATAAAGGAGTCCTGCAGGAATCTCATTAGGAGGCTTCACTAGGACCACATCAGCTTCTAGTGTTCTCTTTCCTCCAAGTTGTTTGCTTCTTCGAGAAAGTCTCAGCAGGGTGGTACAAATCACACTGCAGCCTCAGTAACTGGGTTCCATTGTAAGGCCATGGAGCCAGAGCAGATAAGAACACCCACTCAGAGGGACCTATAGCAGAGTTCCCACTCTGTTGGGTCTACCTTTTATTTTCCTGTGCCCAAATACAGCCTGTCTCACAAGTGGAAAATACACTATCCACTCCCAGAGCTTAACAGCACCTAGGGCTTCCAGGAAGAGAAAGGAAAAATAAAGGGAAGTGATTTCATTCTGAGCTCAGGAGATCATCCAGGAAACGACCAGAAGAGAGGAAAAGTGGTCTAGGAACACACCTCTGCCAGTCAGCTGTCACTTCTGTGTTAAAATCCCATTTTCCTAGAAACAAGTTAATGTTGGGTGAGCTGCACTTCCACAGATGAGACCCAATTATCAATCCTGAGAATATTGGGTTCCCTGGACATTGTCACCCTAACTGCTTCAACTCCTCTTTGTGGATGGAACCATTTCTCTGATGGATTTAAATTAATATAGTTTATTTCTGAACCCCCTAAAGGGCTCTTGCTAAGTTGGAAACACACACACAGACACATACACTCATTCAACTACTTGTGATGCCTTCTCTACCTAGGTATCCACAACCCTGATGTCACTCAACATTCAAGAGTCTCAACCACAGGAGTAGAATTTTCATCTAAAAAGTTCTCACCATCCCCAACAAATTGTGATGGAAGAAGACAATATGCTTTGACAACCTATCCGGTATCTTTAAAGTTAGCCCCCAAAATGCAACAAGAGTGAGTCAGGATGACATGGCTCTGTTGGCTTTGGGACTTTAGGACACCATATGGTCCTGCTGCAGCAGGCTTCTTCCCCCTCTAACAGAGGAATGATGATGGTCTACCACATATGCAGGCCATCAGTCTGGGAAGAGAACACCCCCACCCAGACACAAAGAAGCGTCACTGTGCAGGGAAGCTGAGGCTCCTCCAGGATCTAGCAATGTGGAACTAGGTCCTGCAGCACTAAGTGTAGTGCGGAGGAGAGTTTCAGATTGGTCTGAGACAGAATTCCAAACCCAAGCCAAAACTTCCATACCAGAGGCTCTCTCCAGGGCTTGAGGGACTGCCTTCACACCCTCTCTCACCTCACTCCCCCAGCTAGCCAGATGCCAAATTGGGTCACCAGCTCCAGAGAGGCCACCTGTCCCTAGCTTCTCAGAAAAGGTGCTGTCCTTGATCAAGACCACCCACAAGACTGTTGTCTGTGTGCACCAGGTTTTTAGTTTGGTTCTACTCCGGTTGTTGGGAGCATCCTTCTGGAGCAGGTTCCAATCTCAGCAGATACTTCCAATTTGAAGGCTGAACTGCAAGCAGATGTTAGAAGCATTCCTGTGAGGCTGTGAGGCTGGTACTGGAAGGAAAGAGCATCCCACCAAAGCTATGCGCCTACCCAGACCTTCCTAAAGGGGAGAGATTTGGACAGAGATGCCAGTGATGAAGAGGAGGCAGCCTACTACATCTGGGTAGAGACTTGAGTAGAGGTCTTAAAGAAGCACCAGGATTAATATGCTCAAATTATACAAGATCCTGAGGCTGTGGTGGAGTGAGGAGGGAAGAGAACAGTAAGGGCAAAGGGCAGAGAATCTAGAGAAACTGACAGAAATGAGGTCTCATGAAGCTATAGCTCATGGTCAAGAGACAATATTTTATTTTAAATAGATCAAAAGTCATGCCAAATTTTGAGCAGGTGAGCAAAACTCTCCTTTGCCAAAAAGACCACTAGGATGTCATCGAGGAAACAAACTAGGAATGGGAAACAGGTCACAAGGCTTCCTGTCCTGGGCAAGTAGTGATAGCAGGTTGAGCACAATGAGCTCAAAATAGGTGGAGTGGAATTAATAGGTGAAGCAGACATAGCAGCCATGTCTTTAGAGGTTAGTCAGCTTTCCTTACTGTGATAAAACACCTGAAATAATTAAATTATAAGCAGGAAAGGTTTACTATGTATCATAGTTTCAGAAGTTCTAGCCCGTGGTTACTGGGATCCATTGCTTTGGGCTTGTGGTGATGCAGTGTTTTATAGCACGATTACATGGCAAGGGGGATTTGTTCACCTCATGGTGGCCAGGAAACAAAAATGACTCCGGAGCTAAGGTCCTTATAGCCCTTGCATGGACTATATGCCCCAATAACCTAACTTCCTTCCACTCAGCCCTGACTCTGAAGGGTTCCAGTACTTCCAACTAGTGCCAAGGACTGGAGACCAAACGTCAACACGTGAGCCTTTGGAAAATATTCCAGATCCAAACTATAGCAGATGTGGCACCAACAGAACATTTAGCTGACTGAACATCTGTGTTTGGAGGGAGGTTGGGGGTTTTTCAAGGAAGAAAGGAGTCAATGATGGTATGCTGACCATTCATTTGTCCACCACAACAATACTTTATGAGGAAATACCACAAACTCGAGACTTGAGTTTGCACTTAGGCTGAGTTTGGCTGGACCATTCTGGCTTAAACAGTACTCACTCACACAGTCCCAGTCAAATTAACTGGGAGGAGGGCACTTGGGGCACCTGCTGGGTGTTCTCCAATAAGCTATCCCAGGCATTTTCTCACAGTGAAGGCCAAGATAGGAGAGTGGAAGGGCCCAACTGCAAAGTACTGTTCATGCCTCACTTATGTCTTGGTAACATGCCAATGACCAGAGCAAGTCACAGAAGAGAGCATAGAGTCAGAGAACACTGCAGGGAGAGATGGTAGGAATGAGGACGCAGACCACTTAAGCAGTCAGTCTACAACGGGTTTGACTTGAATATCTGAGGCAGTAAAGGTGTCTTTCTCAAAAGGCAGGCTGGCAGCGGAATGCACTGGGAGTTTTAGGAGTCAGGAATTCTATTTTGGTTTAGGGATATATTTGGAGGACTTATTGAGGACCCTAGAAACTGCCCCCCATAACTTATGGTGACTACGTTTTTTGGTGGTAGTGGTACTGGGAATTGAGCCCAATGCCTTGCACTGAAAAATATCCCCTACCCTTTTTCATTTTTTATTTTGGGGTGAAATCTTGCTACGTTATCAAGTTGTCCAGGTTGCGCTCAAACCTGTAATCCTCCTAGCTCAGCCTCTAAGAGTTGACAGACTATAGGTGTGTGCCACCATGCCTGACTCTTCTTTTTAAATTTTAAACCAAACTTACCAAGTTGGACCCCAACCCACCAAACCTTTGAGTGATGATGCCAATGGGCCTGAGTTGGATGACAAAGTGGCAGAGAGCAGTTCCCACCCATCCCCAAGATGATGATACCTGTCAGCTGAACAGTTGTGGATATTTGCTGACTTTTGCCTCTAGCGTCCACCATTCTGTCACCACTACAGAATGGGTTGGAGCCTCCATTTACTCTGAGAGATACTCCAATTTTATGTTGATCATTAACCAAGAATATTTCCCTCCAGAGATTTATTACATTAATGAGCTCTGAAATTACTCACAGTAATTAACTATATTGTTTTTAAACTCTTCAGAAATCATCAAAACACATTGGTTGTTTTTCAAAGAAACATAAATAAAGCATAACAAACCCAGCAGCTGGCTACCTTTGTGCTGGTTTGGGGAGTTTCTGGTCCCCAGTCTCCAAGGTAGATGTGTGCAAGCTCCACATCGCAGCACAGTGAAATCTTCACTCTCCGGAGAGCAGGATGCTGAGATGGAGCAGCCAGGCCCAAGATGGCCCTGATGTCAGATGGCCGTGAGAAGGGGTCATGGTCCTGCAAACTGCCTTCCATTGCCACCCACGAAGAAGGTGAGCTGCAAAGTTCACCATCCCATTTGGCTTCCCAGAAGTCTATTGTCACTATTTCTCCAGCATCCCTCACTTCCCTGGGAAACCAGATACACCATCATACACACGCACACACGTGCACACACACACACACACACACACACACACAAACTTATAAGAGACTGTTCTCCAACCTCCCCATGGCACAAATTCATAATGCAACCATGATGAATCTTTAGGTGGGCTACCTGAAATGCATATTCTCTTCACCTCTCATTGGCAAGTCACCATAGTCACACTCCACAGCTATGTCCAAGGCCAAGGGATAAAGGACCAGTTCTTGGATAGCTAGATGCCTGCACTCAGAATCAGCCTTGACACTCACCAGCTGCCCCTTGTAAAGAATCCATGAAGGCAGCAAGTATGGACCAGTGTTTGGTTTTCTTAAATAAATAGGAAAAGTAGATCTTAGGAACCTGCCCACATTATCTTTTCATTTTCACAGCTAAGAGATGGCAACTATCATTAGTGCCCACTTATAAATAAAGACACGTAGGCACTCAGAGGGCAAGTGACCTGCCCAAATCAGCCCTAGTGTTGGGGTTTCCCTCTCCAAGTTCTCTGGGCCTGGAGATGCCCCAACAAGGGCCATACATGGGCCTTGGATTGGGTGCTGCCAATAGGAGCCATGTAAAATGTCAGAAAGAGGAAGGAGAGGTAGAGGGAAAGGCATTCTTCTGGCTCCCTCTGAGAGATGTTTTTCCTGGTGCCACTCCACACAGAACCTTCTGTCTTCAAGCTCCAGATTGTACCCTCTCAGAGCTCAGGTCTCAGCCTCACCCACTGCATCATTACATCATGGACCCCTAAACCCATCTGCTCCTTTGTAAACAATTCATCCCCAAAGCCTCCTCCACTTGCACTCTTGAAGCTTCAAATGCCCTATCTGGGGCCCCCCTGCAGGGGCCCAATCTCCCAAAGCGATGCTTTAATCACTACTCCACACTGAGTGTGCTGCCCCAGAAAACAAGAAGTTTAAACAGCAGGGAAAGTTAGAGTCATTGGAATATTTTTTCACTCTTAAAGATAAGAAATACTGCAGAGTTCCTTATGATCTCAGCCATTGGCTGTACGTGATGCTGTATGCTGACTAAGACAGGAAAAGTAGAGGAGCACACGGCATGATCATCAGCATGGATCCTGATGGCCACAGACATTTGCAGAATTGGGTTATTTAAACCTAGCCCAGGACAATCACAGACACTCTACTCAGCTCTGCTGCAAACTCTTAGACCAGGAAAGTCATCACAGAGGCCCCAGAGTCAGAGGACAAGGCATCTAGAAACCTTCCACAGAGCCTCACATGGAAAGAAATTGGCTTACTTTTCAGCAGAATCCTTAAGTCCCAAAATCAAATAAGAGTCCTTCTAGGCCCAGGATGACCAGAGGGAGCTGGGCTCCGAACAGAGAAGCCTCTCCCACAGCGCCTCTTCTCAGATACCAACTCACAGCATGGGTTGGGGGCCTACTCTGAACTCATGGGGATGGTGAGGTCCTGCATGAGATCACAAGGAAGAGGAAATGGTGGAAATGACACTCGTACTAATGTCCTTGCATCTTTGTTTCTCATCAGAAAGCTGTGGGCTACCTGAGAACCTTCTGTATCACCCCATAGCACCACCTATGGCATTGTCAAATACACAGAAAAATGCCTCAATGCAAGCTGTGTGTGGTGGTGCACACCTGTAACCCCAGCACTCTGGGAGCTTGAAGTTAAAGGATGGCAAGCTCCAGTCCAGCCCTGGAGACTTACTGGCTTAGCCAGACCTTATCTCCAAATTTAAAAAAGGGGTTAGAGACATAGCTCAATGCAAAGCCTTAAGTTCAATCCTCAGTCCTGGAGAGGGAGAGAGACAGGCAGAGAGACAGAGACATACAGACAGACAGACAGACAGATCTAGCCTTGATGATTCAGGTATCTAGCACTATGAAGGGCCCAAATCAAATCTCTTCTCCTCCACAAAGGCGAGCTATGGGAGTCCTCCCTGAGCTCAGCTTACACTTGCTAAGATGTCTCTTCCTGCATGGTTCACCCAGTAGAGGCTCCAGGGAAACATTAGCAAAGCTTTCATATTTCTGGTTTCTCTCCCTCCCACTTCCCTAGGTTTACGACCTGGGCACACAGCCCACTCTAGAGACACAGGCCGGTGGTTCCAAATGCAGCAAAACAAAGAAAATTACAGGTTGCCGGGGCTACAAGGAACATCAAAGATTATCTGAGCCATTTTACAGATGGGAAAACTGACATACACAGCCCAAAGAACTCAGATCAAAAACCTGGAGACAGCCAGGGATTTAACTCAGTGGCATAGGTACCTGCCTGGCAAGCATGAGGTCATGAGTTTGATCCCCAAAACCAAAAAAAAAAAAAACACCTGGAGGTAAACTCAGGAAGTCTGACTTCAGTCCAGGGTGTTTGTGCTGCTGCAGCCCTGCTAGCCCTGTTGTATTTAGTCTGGTTTCTAAATTGCTCCAGAATCCTGAGGGCCCCCAGGAAAATGTATCCCATGAAAGGTCCAAATTCTTTGGCTTCTTAAAGCTGGACGAGGTTCTCTCTAATACTAGATACACCCTGGCCCTAAGGATTTTTGTGAAGTTAATTGATAATGTTTTTGCCATTATTACTTTAAGGATAATAGCTTAGGGCCCTTTGCAAGCCCAGTGCTATGCAGCATTTGACCTCGTTGGTAGGGTGGTGTATGTAAAAGGTGATCATCATTACAATACTTCCATAAAAATTAAAGCCTTCTATGCAATTAGTGCCAAACAGGCACATTCCACCACCTCCCACTCTCTGCCAAGCATTCAGTGCCAATAAAGTGTAACGATTTCAATATCCCTTCAGAGTAACATAGAATAAGGTGACCACGTTAAAGTAGCATTAAACAGCGCCTCAAAAAATAAACTAACAAAAGAAATAGGACAATGGGTTTCTATAGGTTGCCTCTGAATCCCAGACATGAGAAGAGCTGTTTGGGTAGCTATCAGTAAGAGGAAAGGGTTATTTCCAGTTTTTGAAGTGAGACTTTCATATTTTCATGGTATTGCAAAAACCAGGAAGATTTTAGTGCTCAATCAGAGCACACCCGCCAAAAACAGCACAGATCAGCAGGTTCTAAACCGACAAAAAAAATCATCTGTGAACAGCATCAAATGTAGCAAACCAGGAAGAGGAGCTATTGAGGAAAAGAAGGGTTTACCCATCCTGGGTTCAGCTCACATGTCTCCCCCTCAAGTTCTTTGAAGGCCACAGAACCAAAGCTGCACCTGTCTTCCTCACCCCGACCCCATGCCACCTCCACATCAAAGCAGGTGTCTTCACTGAGGTGATCCACTGATGGTCCTGCATAGCTAAAACCGAGCAGGAGCAAGAATCAACATGGGGACAGCTCTGTCCCACATGACCAGATGTGGCCAGAGCACGGTGGCCAATGTAGCCCTTCACTAAGAGAAGCTAATCATGGCGCCACGGAGAGACCCCCAGCCACAGCCAGGCTCACGGGCACCGTGATGTGACAGAAATAAAACTAATTTATCTCACTTGTCATCATTAAGACAAATCTTCATCTCCGTTCTTCGTTTCAAAAGCACTATATTTAATGAATGAGGACTGAGTCATGACACGCAAATGACTAAAATATAGAAATCATACTGAGGTCAACTAATGTATTTTTAAACCACGAAATTAAGAGACCCATTCGTGTCTGCCAAAGATGGTCACTATGATCTTCTGCACAGCTGCGAGTAAGCACTGAGGGACAAGGGACGCTTTGATCAGAGGGAGACCAAGCATCCATGCTGACTTTTTCATGGCAGTAAAATAGTGGTCACTAGAAGATAGGAAGGATTGTGGGGAAGAGGACTAGAAAAAGGTTAGATACTTGGTACCAACATACAGTTACATAAGAGGAATCAAATTATTATACTGTACCCCATACATATGTATAATTACTACATACTAATTAAAACTAAAAATAAAGACCAAAATAATTCTGCAAGACTAAGATGAAGAAATCTTGCTAAGCTGTTTGCCCGAATTCTGTGAGATGGCATCTCTGTGCCTGCATTGGACCCCCAGTCCCTAGAGAGCATCATGTGGGTTTACTGCAAAGGCCAGGGGTCCTTCAGGTCCAGGAGTCTGTGAAGGCAGCCCACACCACGAGTGCAATAGGAGAGTAGCTGTCCTCAACTGCACAGATCTCTAATTCCTCCCAGAAAATTCAGATGCCTCAAGATCTGAGTCTGCAACAATTTGGATGAGAATGGCAAACTAGAAAGTCTGAGACACCAAGAATCTCCAAGGAAAGCTGAGATGAGAAAGTGCTGGGTGGCGGTCAGCTTTCAAGGATTTGCTGCTGTCAGGTTGGAGTGGGCACAGTTTAGTTTTTCCAGATCACAACTACTGGCTTTTTGTTTGCAAAGAGCACCACTTCCCCCCTTCTCCTCTCAGCATGATGTTCAGGTTGGATTGAGCGCACCTGCAGCACCAAGGCTGGATGCTAGCTGCCATAAATCAATCAACATATGACTTTACCTTGACCCAGAGAGTTAATGACTCAATTCTGGTCAAGAAGATTGCAACTGTGTATAGATACGAAGATGACAACTACAAGAAATACTCACCCATGGAAGCGAGTCTTAGAACAGTTGAGAGGAGAAGGTTATATCACATGGAAGCTGATGATGAAGCCAATCCAAATAGGATCCAAGGTGACAGCTTTTAATTACCTGGATCAAACCTTACCTGAATCAGATTTGACTGGGAATACTATTGCCTCCAAAGGCCAAAAGACTCCCCTCTTGCTTAATCCAGTGAGGTGGTTTTCACAACATATGTTATTTCCAGAACATGGAGGATTCTGTCTAGAATCGTGTATCTTAGGGTACAAAGAAATACTTCAGTCTCCTCTCCCAGTACAAACAAAGATCTAGCTTCAAATTAGTGCTAGACAAGAACTGATAACACAACAAAGAAAGTCAACTGTGCTGGCAGCAAAATCCTGAAGCCCCCAACTTCCTGGAAACCAGATCAGGTTAACAGCTACTCCACACTACGTCCTT
Source organism: Cavia porcellus (assembly GCF_034190915.1). Classification (NCBI taxonomy): domain Eukaryota; kingdom Metazoa; phylum Chordata; class Mammalia; order Rodentia; family Caviidae; genus Cavia; species Cavia porcellus. The sequence continues at coordinate 39,996,500 of NW_026947490.1, read as the reverse complement.
GTCCCCAACAAACATGTACATATTGTGGCTGACTTCCTTTTCCTATTTTCAAACCACTGATTTTTTTCTTTCCTGGTGCTGGGATTGAACCCAGGGCCTTTGCACAAAGCTATATCCCCAGACTTTTTATTTTTTACTTGAAGACAAGTTCTCACTAAATTGGTAAATTGCCCAGGCTGGGCTCAGATCTGCTTTCCTCTTTCCTCAGCCTTCCAGGGTGCTAGGATTACAGGTGTGCACCACCATGTCAGGCCACCTTAGCCTTAACACTTGGAAACTACTGCCTCGAACTGTTGTGGATTAAGTGCCTTTGATAACTAACTCTCCTATGGCTCCATTGGGAGCCTGTGAACAAGGGACATGTTTTAAAACGCCTCCCACCCATGTTCTCTAGAAAAGGATTGTACTATTCTGCCTGCACTTGATCCCGTACCATGAGGCCTCTGCAGGGTCAAAGGAAGAGCACAACGGAGATTAGACAGATGTGGTGAAGCTGTCCATGCCCTCAGCAGAGATTGAGCCCCAAAACATGAGCATGGGCTTCCAAGCTCTGTATAAGTGGAAAGGACCTTAAATATCATTTATTGTGACCCTGAAATTACTGTTTAACTTCCTTCCAGTCTCTTCTAAAAGTGACCATAAAGCCTGAGTTGAATGCTTCTGATACTGGGAAACTCACTCTTCTCCTCCCTCAAAGACAGTGCTATCACTGGTTAGGGATACAAGTTGCAAAGTTTGTCCCTGGCTTGAGTGTATCTCCACCTTTAACTCTTGGGGATAATCAGAATTCCTATCCTCCCTTCGAAGGTTTTCAAATACAGAAAGCTAGAAACCATGCTCCCCTGGGTGTACAATATCTGTGTTCAATGTTCCCTTTTCATTTCTCATATAACCTTGCTCTGTGTATCTAACCCTGTCTCAATTTGTACTGATCACAATACTTTGCAGTGCATTCTGATCTGAGTGGCAGTATAAAGCTCTTTCCTATCACCTCCATTGTTCTTTATACCATGCTCCCCTTAATGAAGCTACAAGCATACCGTGGTTAGGGGGACCTGTAGGGATTTAGACAGATGGAACTTATCCTCATTTTTGAACAAAGGTAAGATGTGCTCTACTGATAAATCCATTTTCAAAATGCCATCCTAACACTAAAGCCCGGTTCCCTACTTTATTCCCCTTTATATAGTCCCCTGTGCCCAGCACCTTGGAGTAGTGAGGAAGCACATTATATCGTGGCAAGCGGAGAGCATGCCAGCATCCACTGGGGAGGGAGGAGTGTTTCTGGGCCCCGGAAATGAATGTGTAAGTAAAAGTGAAGTCTACCAAATTGAAACTGATCAATGTAGGCCACCCATCGCTAATTGTCACCCAGCTATTTTGCTTCCAGGAGTCACGTGATAGGTGACAGCCACAGATGTTGATGGATTCTGACCCAGACTAGAAATCTGGTTTCTAAAAACATGAGAGAGGAAAGAGAGAAAAAGGCAATGAAGTTAGAGACCCAGCATGCGGAGACGGGAATGGGAACAAGGGGGTGACTCTGACAGCTCAAGCTGAGGAGGAAAATTAGAAAAGAAAGCTGCTCTGCCACCATATGCATCTAGCTGGCTCGGACAGCTACAAGAAATATCGCCCAGCCTGAATCCCTGGCCAGGATTGTGATACATGCCTGCGTAAGGCTATCAATAACCCGGCATGATTAATGCTAATGATTTATGTTAATTTTGCCATAAGCTTTATTTGTGCCCAGTGTTGAACTTAAGGACGTCAAATCATTCCTTGGGAGGTTGTTAGAGATTTTTAAAAGCAAAATCTAAAATATAACACTGACATTCCATATATCATGGCCCCAGCCTCCCCAACATTCTTTGTAAGAGTAAGGTCACCATCCCCCATGTAATTGCCTCTTATCTGGCAATAAGTTCTTGGGAAAGGATTCCACAGCAGAGGAGGGATGACTCCACAGAGGCCCACAGTTTTCCTTCTCTTTTGCTGGAGACAGGAAGTGAGAGGCAGATTTCAGAACAGCTAAAGAAGCAGACTCCACCTGTATTAGACAGCTTTACCATTGCTAGATACAACACCCAACACACACAACTTCAAGATGGCAAGGTTTAACTTGGCTCACAGTTCAAGGGATTTAGTTCATACATGTTTGGGTGGCTCCAAGGCAGAACTGGCATGGTAGAAGGGCACGGCAGAGCAAGATGGTTAGTTCATGGCTGCTGAGGACAAAGCAAGGAAATAATGCCAGAGTGGAAGGAGCTAGGGACCATGTATAGGCTTCCATGACTCAAGCAGACACTCCCAGAAGGGTGCTTTTTTAGTCCTCTGCGTGTTTCTTAATCCAGTCAAGTTGACATTTCACAATTGATGATCACAGCATCCCTAGGGAGCAGGTGGGTGAGCATTGATACCTGCTACCTAGAATTTGTTACACATCTCACAGGTGGGGCACACATGCCAAGCCAGTCAAGTCTCATTTTAGATTACTGTAACAATCACTCCAATTTTGTACCTTCATTTTCCATCCTGTTTGGTGGAGAAGGAAGGAGGCTCAGTCACTTCCTAGGGAAGCAGAGAGGTTCAGATTTGATTACATAAGCTTACAAATTCAGACTTTATACAATTGCTTTGTCCTCCATACCACCCATATTGGTCACATTTCCCATCACTGGAACAAAATACTGGACAACTGAAATTTATGATGGAGGAATTTATTTTGGCTCATGGTTTCAGAGTATTCAGTCTATGGTCAGCTGGATCCAAGAAGAAAGGGCTTGGCAAAGGAAAGCTGCTCAACCCTTAGCATCTAGAAGGGGATAGAGCAGAAGAAAGGAAGAGAGGAAGAAAGGGAGAGAAGGAGACAGGAAGAGAAGGAGAGACAGGTACAGAGACAGAGAGAGACAGAGAGACAGAGAGAGAGCCTTCAGAAGCAAGTCCCCAGTTACCCACTTCCTCCAACCAGGCAACACATTCAGCTGTTAACTCATTAGTGGATTAATCTTCTGATGAGTAAAGCACCTCCATTACCCAAAAGCCCTATCTTTGAACACATGAGATATTGGGGAACATTTCAGATCTAAACCATAACACACTCCAAATATACACTGTTTTACTGAGTTCACCAAGACACCTCTAAGTACCTTGCTGCATTCCCAAGACCAAGGCATGGTGGCTGGTAGTTGAGAGAAGCTCTGGCTTTCAGTTGTCACCTGCCCACCCTGTTCCTATCTAGACCTGAGGTGTTGATCCAGATGGCCCTTTTGGCACCTCCTCTGTTCACTTCCAGGAAACCACATCACCATCCCCTCCCCTGGTAGGCAGCCCAACAAAAAGTGCTGGGGACCATGAAGAGCAAGAAAGAGGGCACAGGAAAGCAAATGAAACCTCTCGGGACAACACTGAAACCTCAAAGTCCAGCCCAATTCATAGCCAGTGGAATTGAAATAAAGGGTGTGTGCTCCCTTCAGAAGACAAAAGAGACACCATAGAAATGGTACACAAATGTCAATGGCTTGCCCAGAACAGATCCACTGGGTATGACAACCACCCGACATAAGTATATCTCATTTGGAAATTCAAGCCACACACAGGTCTGAAACCCAGAGAACTCCAGCCTTGTGCCACTGTCCTGGATGCCTCCTTTAATGAAGTTCAATCCTTTGCTTCTCTAATCCCTTACTTCCCCTTTGATTACAGGGAGAATCCCTCAATGGTCCATTGAAAGCCAAGGAGACAAGAAGCTTTTCTACCTGCAAACCAGTCACTGTGGCAGCTGCTGCTCTGCCCGAAGAATGAATCCCTTCTTGCTATCCTGATAGGGCCAGATTCAAACCAGGTTCCTTCCAGAAACTCAAGCCATAGAAGACACAAAGCCCAGGTCCCTCCCATCCTCCATCTCTTCCCTCCAGCTCTTGCTAGAAATTCATTATCTATAGCTTAAAAGCAACCATTTCTCTATGGGTTTGTATCACGAAGGAAATATTCTATCTGCTCTCTTGGCTTCCTGTGATGGAGCTCCACTAAGCCAGCATGGTCTGGGCTGTACAGTGAACACCTGTCAAAATGTATGGACCGTGCCATTTATCAAATAATCTGCTCCAAGAACAGATAGGCACTATCAGCAATCTGGTATTGATCTGTACAGGCCCCTGCTATTGTTCATCCCTGCATCCCAAATGGCAGCAGGAATTAATGAAAGAGACAAAACAATGCATACCAATCACTCACCCCCACAACTTCATTTGCTGCTCTCATTAAGCTGGGCAAAGTTTCTCCAGCTGCTCAGAAGCTCACTCGGGAGTGATAGACCCAGAAATCAACCTTCTAATGGATCGGTAGGCCCTCTGCTTCTCTGTCCCTTTCCCCAATCAGCACTGTCCAGGCTTGTTGAAACCCCTACTTTTTTGAAGCCTATGAAAGTGACATGCTAATGACATGCAAGAATCCCACATGATCTCTCCCAAGGTCTGGGCAAAAATAGCCTTACCTTTGGTGATTGTGTTTAAGCCTTACTTGGTCAGCCCCTCTCCTGCACAGAACTAGCAAGGGGAAACTCAGCCTAAGGATATACCTGAATATGGTACCTGTAGGTTGCCAACAAGAGCCATCACTGGATGGTAGGAGCAAGTCAAATTCTAGCTTATGCCCAAAAGCAGGCTCTGCAGAGAGACATCTGCCAACCTTCATCCTCAGGCCTCCTGCTCAACAGCAAACTCCTTAACCCTTAATGTTCACACACACACACACACACACACACACACACACACACACACACACACAAACACATTCCTGCCTTCCCATCACCCTGGCCACACCCAAACAGGCTTTAGAGCTTGGTTTACATGGCATTCCTTTAGGTTTGTCCAATCCCTTCACCAAGAACTGATCTCTTCCTCCACTGAGCATTCACCATGCTTTCCCTGGACAACAGAAGTAAAAACTTTGGGTTGCTTCCATCCTCCAAAACTCAGAAGGAGAAGCGAGTGGGGTGAAACAACCATATAGTTATGATTTCTGTCTTCTGAGAGTAGGGATATAGTCGAGCCATCTTCATATTCATATACAATGCCTAACAATGGATGGGTAGGTTGGGTGCATGGATGGATGGGTGGATGGATGGATGGATGGATGGATGGATGGGAGACAGATGGATGGGTAGGAAGATAGGTGGATAAATATGTAGGGAGTGAATAGACAGATGGGTTAATGGGTAAATAGATGGATGTGTACATGCACTGTTGAATGAATGATTGGATGGGTGATTCTGAACAAAGTATCATGGCCATGAGACTGCAATGAAGGCATCTTGGTGATTATGGGGTTCTTTTTCCTTCCTAAATCACAAAAGTATCTCTTCATACTCTATGTAAGGGAGCTTTCTCACTCTAGTAGAACAAAAAGAAATTCTGAGTTTCAGAAGATGAAGGCTTGCCTTGAGTCACAGAGCCATCCCTGAAACAGCAGACTTCCTGGAAAGAAACTTTCCCATTGTCTGGTCTGAGCAAGACCCCAGCCTCCAACTCTCCAGGACAAACACCCTAACCCTGCTCCCTGGAAGTCTCAAGACCATGGTGAGACCAAACCACCACTCTAGGGCATTAGATCCACTAAGTTACTGGATGCAGCTGTCACTGAGCCACCCAAAGTCCTGTCCTTCCTAAAAGGGCAATTTTCACATTGTCTTGATTGTTTCTGTGGTGGTGGAAAGAGACCAGTGTGTCCCCTGTGCTGGGATAGAAAAGTCTTCTCTCTTTAGATACTTCTTTCTCAGACTGGCAAAAGTCTTGAGCATGAAAACACTGAGAATAGAGCTTTCCAGTCCAGGTTGCAAAAAAAGTTACCTTGCCTCTGCTCACAACATGAAGCAGAGACTCAAAGTGGCACTGACAGAGGCATCATTCAGTTGAGCAGGGCCTACAGGGAGGCAAGAGACATTTCTAGTCTGGAAAAGCATAGCCAAAGGTCAGGTCAGACCAGTCAGCCATGGAACATGTCCTTCTCTAAGGACAGGTGGCAAATCTCCACTCAAGCAGGCCCCTTGAAGGTCACCCCGAATGTGAGGAACCTGCTCCTTCACCCCTGTCCAGAGGTTCCCTACAGTGTCTCCCGGACACATGATCCCCCTCAAGGCCACATCACATGTCCAAGATTTGAGCAGCCTCCACTTCTGAGTTTAGATAAAGATGACAAGTGTGGATGATGAGGGTAGGTGGGCAGGGGCATGGGGAGGAGGAAGCAAGGAGGAGAAAATCAGCTGTGACAAGAGAACTCATGAAGCTTTTCTTGCTCTCCTTCACAGTCTCAGAAATCATTGGGAAAACAGGGCACATGAAAACACGGTGTCCAGTAAGGAAAGAGGCCAAACGACAGGCCTCATTCTCAAGAACATGTCCTCTCCAGGAATTTTGGGATTGTGCAGAATATCAGATGAGATTCCCCAAGTTCCTCTGCTATGATTCCAGTGTGTCCCCCAAAGGTTCATATACAGGAAACGTGGTCCCCAGTGTGGTGATGTTAAAAGAAGGTAGGACTTAGTGATTAGGACATTGAGGTCACTGCATTTGGAAGGAGTTAAGTAGTAATCATGGGATGCTAAGAGCAAGTTTTATAAAAAAGCAATCCTGACCCTTTCCTGCTTTCTAGCTTCCTGTCACCATGTCACCATGCACTCCTGCCACAACTTGATGCAGCCAAAATGATGCTTCACCAGAGGCTAAATCAGTGGGGATACCTGATCTTGAACTTCCAACCTCCAAAGCTGTGAGGTAAGTCAGCCTCCTTTCTTTATAAATTACCAATCCTTAAATATATTGTTACAGCAATGAAAAACAGTATATCCTCTTTCTGAATTTCCAAATATATCTTGTCCAGTGGTAGCCCTTGGGCAAGGCAGCATTTGGGAGAAGAATTCTGTTTTCTTAAGTTCCTATTTCCAAATGTTGCTATGACCAGAGGATCTGCCCACCTACAGTCCAAATGACTTTAGTAAAGATCATCCTATGACTTGGGCATGGTGGCCCACACCTGTCATCCCACCATTATGGGAGGCAGAGGCAGAAAGATCAAAAGTTTAACCCCAGCCTGGGGAACCAAGCACCTTAAAAAGACCTTGTCTTGGAAAAATATTGTAAAGGTTTATGGATATAGCTCAATGCAAAGGCCTTAGGTTCAATCCCCAATACCACAAAAAAAGACACACTGTACTTGAAGGCTGAATCCATTCTCTACCCTCTCTGGTGTTACCATTCTGGTAATACCAGAGAAATACAGTATCCTTGAACAGACCAGGTGCTTGTAGAATCCTACCAGACAGGAGTAAAGGACAGGCTTTACCTCATGACTCCTGGTCCATTATATCAAAATCCAAAAACATGGTGGGGAAGAGGACTCAAAAGGCAGTAGGAGGCTTCTGGAATGGATGCCATAAAAGGTCAACGTAGAGAAAGAAGTGTTCAGGATGATGATGATGATGACCATTCCCAAGGATCCCACTGAATTTCAAGGAGGTAGGTATGGAAAAAGGCCCAGCCTAAGCAACCTGCAGCAGTGTAATTCAGTGTCCTAGTTAGCACTTGGAGTGCCAGGCTTCCAGGGTGAACACCTACTCTGAGAGGTAAGCCCTGATTGGAGGAGATAGAAATGGAGATGCTGACCCATGGCAATGTTTCTGATCCCTATGCTGTCATCAGCCACTGAAGTTTGACACCATGCAGAACTCAGAGAATCAATGGGCTAGGCAGCCACTGAGGTCACCTTTGGAAACAGGATATGGAAAGGGGACGGGCTGCCACCAATCTTGGACCCCATTGGGAACATCACTGGCACATGATGAGCTTGGGACAGAGCACATGGTGAGTTCAGCATTACATCTCCAGATCACACTTTCCCAGATAGATACTCAGCATACACACACACACACACACACACCACACCACACATCACACACTGTCCCTGTCCCTGGGGCATCCACATGTGCCGCTGAGCTGCTGCCATTGTACCTCTGAGTCCTGAGACTCTGACACTCTCAGCCTCTGTCCCAATGAGCACAGCTCTCCTTTCTAGGTCAGCTCCAAGAAAGCTGACAGAGCAGCAGAACTGGACTTCACAGCACCCAAGTGGCAACACTAGGCTGTGTCTGGGATGGCTCTGGCAAGCTTGGGAGCCACCAAGCCAGCAAAATTGCAGGCATCTCTCTGTAGGAGGATATTGCTTTGAAGCAGGTTATGTTTGCTGCCCACAGCCCCTCAAACCAACTGAGATGGTTGCTCAATGGGCTCATCTACCAATGCCTTCATCTGATCCCGCTTTTCACATGGACACCATCTTCACCTTGGAAAAATGAGCTGCCACCCTGCTCAGGAAAAGCTAATATGTTGCACCCCTCTCTCTTTCTCACTAAAGTGCACAGGCCATCAGCTCGCACTTCCATTATCAAGTAGCACTGCAATCGGGTACCTGCTGGTGTGGAGCCCACGGTGACACGCTGAGCAAGGAGAAACAGTGAGGCCTGGTTCTTGCTGTTTTAAAGGTCTCAGAAGATAGCAGGGAAGGAGAACCATATGGCTAAATAAGCAAGGACGAGTAACTGAGCCACCAGCCCCATCCGCCCAACATTGATTTGGGAATGACCAATGAGAGTCTCCAAAGTTCTCCTTTCTGAACTTCATATAGCTCTTGCCCAGAGTTCTTCTAGGTTTTATTATCCTCCTGCAGCTCCCAGAGAAGCCTGGCCCTGGGAAGTCACCCTCTGGTAGGAAGTTTGAACAAAATTGGACTCTAGCGGGACATACAAGAAGGTACATTTGGGCAGGACTTGTACCTTCTGCCAGAAGAATTCTTATCATGGGAATGGAGGCTACTCCTTAGTGATTAGGGCACTTCATGCTGCTAAATCTCATTGATCCCAAAGCTCATGAAAACCAATCAAGGAAGGCTGGCTGAGAAGAGATCCAAACAATTTCACCCCATTCCCCACACTGAGCCATGACTAAGCCCATATGGCTAGCCCCAGATGTGGGAGAGGCCTGGGAATAGGAAACAGCAGTCTCCCAACTTAGTATGGCATCTACAAATTGCTTTTTACTTTAATTATCCAGTATTTAAAATAAGAAGGTGTGATAGTTAATCTTGCCTGTCCACGTGATTAGCCTGAGAAGTGCTTAGAGGATCAGTAGAGCACATTTCTGGGTGTATCTTAGTGAGTCATGGTATTATGACATTGGCCCCTTTCTCTCTGGCTCTGTCCCAGTCTCTGTGCTTCCTGGATGCCATGAGTTGAGCAGTTTTCCTTTGCCAAGCCTTTCTGCCATAACGTTTCTACCTCGGAGCTAGCTAACCTGGAACTGAACCCTCTGAAACTGAGCCAAAGTAAACGTTTCCTTCTGTAAGCTGTGCATGCCAGGTATTTTAGCCACAGTAACAGAAAGCTGACTAATACAAACGATTTATTTTTTTTAAGTCTATAATAACTATCACTTCTACATTAAATAGGACCAGACAATCATGGGTGCATCTATGCCTGGCCACTGTCATCTGGGACAGAACAGCTGTGGCTTTCTCTAGACCATGCCATAGATGTCAGCTCCCCATTTGGCCAATGCAGGTGTCTTGGTTGTAGGTAAAGGCACAATAAGGAGGGTTCTTAGGGCTCACTAGGGCAATTCCCAGTCCTGGCAACCCTGAAATTGTGTGACCTTGGAGGATTAATTCTGTTTCCATGATGCAATACTAGGCTTCATCAGGTCACTTTGAAGCCAATTGCACATACTCAAACAGTGAAATTTTCAGATCGTTAAGGCAAGGTTTCTGTGAGTCCTTTAGAAATAAGACAAGCATCTTTGTAGAGTATGGTAGTGCACACCTATAATCCTAACACTTTGGGAGGCTGTTAGGAGGATGGCAAGTTTGAGCCCAAATGGGAAACTTAGTCGTTTACAAAACCCTGTCTCAAAATAAAAAAGGGCTGGAGATGCAGCTCAGTGCCAAGGCCCTGAGTTCAAGCTCCACTACAAAAAGAGGGGGGAAAGCAAGCATCCTAGCTCTCCCTGTCTTAAATGCAAGGGATTCTTCATAGGCAGCTGTTTCCAAGAGGCAAGCAGGTTCACTTTAAATGCAAAGAGGGGTCGTGATTGACTGCAGAGATCCCGTAAACAAAGAGGGTTAAAACAATAAAGCGAGGCTTCCTGTCTGCCCTTTGCACACTAACAGCCGCTGTTTGCTCGGGCTTCCACATGAGTAACAGGGGCGCGCTGATTTCTATTACACAGAACATTAATAAGAGGAAGCAGTGACCCTCGATTGCCGAGAACCAGGTAAATGACGGGGCGGGAAAGGGGCCGAGAAATGGTAGGCATTTTACAAGGCACGACTTGAAGGGGAATGCATTGACTATAAAGATGATGGGTGTTGTAGCACTGAGGAAAAAAACATAATTTTTCATTGATGTACGGCAGCGGGGCTGGAAGGAACACAAATACTACAGTAGATCCATTAACTGCATGACAAGAAACAGTGTTCACATTCACTCACTAAACTGTTTTTGATTCTTTAGTACCAACATGCAGAATGATCCTTACATTATGTTGCCAGGGAAAAACCTTAAAATGCATTTATTTCATAATGTAACTTTCTTGTATTATCATAATAGAGCCATAACGGTTGCTGCAAACACTATGGGGTCTTAAAAAAAAAACCACCTAAGTATAGTTATTAAATTGGATTTTTTAAAAGGGTGAAATTTGGAGTGTCTACAAAAGTAAAGCTGCTGATGGGGACAGAGAAGGTGGCCGGTGATGTCTTATCTTTTTCTGTCCACCCAGCTCCAGACTGTAAATGCTGCCAGTCACAGCCAGACAGGAACAGCGGGAAGAGGCAGGCGGAAGACCGGAAGTCGTTCAGAGCCAGTTAGTTACTCCATGCAAAGGGTCACTTGCAGGAAGGTGTGACAGTCACCTCTACCATTTTACTTTCCGCTTCTCAGTCCTCTTCTTCACGACGCCAGGGCATGTATGACCCGGGTACACAATGGGGACAAAAATAACTATTTGTGGAACATCCCAGCACAGTGCCTGGGCATCTGTGGGGTAGTACAGAGATGACTGAGAGCAGGACTGCTTTTAATTTCTCCTCCACAGTGGTGCTCTGAGCCCATGCTCAGTTATGCTATCTTATTTGGGCTTGGAAAGAACCAGTCCCAGGTTAGAATCTTGACTGTACTACATTCTCAGGCTCTCAAAACCAGTAGTTATTATTACCATGATCCTAATCAAAGTACTTTATCTCAGGGTTGATGTGAGCAGTGAGCACCCCGCCCCCCAGGTCTGGCAGGTAGCCAGCAAGAACAATCTGGAAAACTCCAGCAGAAGTGGAAACAAACCATGGGTAGGTGGAGGAAGCAATCCAGGAAGGCTTCTTAGAAGGGGCAACATTGTGAGACATGGGATTTCACAACAAGGAAGGTGACAAAAGCATTGTGGCAAAATGAGCGTTTGGACTAAAGGCGGCACACTGTATTGTCTGGGGCAGCCGACCCATCTGGTTCTGAGCTGCAGGGATCAAGGCCGGTGAGGTCAGGAGAGCCTGATTCTGAAGGCAGATTCGGAGCCTTCCTTAAGCACATCCAGGGTGGATTGGGAAAAACAGGTGAGATGGAAAGGACAGGAGGAGGGATAACCTTGCAACTAATCTCCCTTGAATGCCTGGTTGGTGACGGGGACAGGAAATGAAATGCAGAATCAGGGTGAGGCAGCGCGACAGGTAATCCTGGTCTCTTCACTGAATGAGCAAGAATACAAAAGAATTGGAACAGCGCTGAGAGTTCCCACAGGGCAGGGGTAGGATGTCCATTCTGCACCCACTGTGTCAATCAAGCCTCCCAGCCCAGGGAGGTAGTATATCCAAGTTGCACAGAGAGGGCAAAGTAAGTCATGTCAGCTGCACAGCTGGTTAGTACAGCTTGGAGCCAAACCCAGACCTCACCAACTCCAAAGCACATTCTCTTCCCTAAGACTGTCTTTGCATCTGATAAAACAAAAACTTTAGACAAAGCTAAGAGTTCATCTGAGCAAGGATGATTCTCAAACTTGCAGCACTCAGAGCCAGAAGCAGTGCAGAGAACTCTGCAACAGAGGCAGCATCCGTAGACAAAAAAGCTGAAGAAAGAAGAAACTATAAATAAAAAGTCGACTGCTCGTTTCAAAGTGGCTTGTTTCGTTGGGGTTAAAGCAGAAGCAACTTCATCAGGCTGGCTGAAACTGGCCTACTCGGGGATTTGGCTGTTAGCTCTGTCCCCTGAGGATCAGATGAACAGCTGAGCTCTGGTGTGGTGGCCTAGGACTTTAGCCTAAGTGGCACCAGTCTGCTTTAGGCTCTTGGGGCTCAATCCACCAGCCTGGTCTAAATTGATGGCCCACTATAAATTTCATTTAACAAAGCTCAGCTTCTCTGTCAACAACAGAGAAAGACTTGATGGCCTGGGTGGGAACTGTGAACTTCGCAGTCCAGCAGGACCAAGGATGACTCCATCACAGATGGGCCATTTGAGGGGGAAAAAAAACCACTAAAATGCATCTTTTATCCATACTTAACACTGCTATTTAAAAAGAATTCAAGATTGAAATGTGGCAAAATAAAACCATAAAACCTCAAATAAAAATTAGATGAGCATTTTTATAGTCTTGGGATGAAGCTGGACTTGTAAAATATCATTCTAAAGTCACACCTACTGCCCAAACTATCACCATCATCTGCTCCTCCCTTTAGCTGAAAACAGCTTGGTCTTCAAGCTCCTTTACTAAGATGCAGATTCTCTCTGAGAGAGGAATCACTTTTTATAGAAGTAGCTGGTGAGCTTTCTTTCTAACACAAAGGCACCAAGGACAAGAGATGGCCCTTGGACAAAGGCCCATGCCCTAGCCTTAACTGGGGTATGGGGACAGGAGCCAGGGAGCAGCTGTCCTTAGAAACCTGAGGAAAGAGGGCCAGAGGAGCCCTCTACATGCTGTAGAGAACTTCCCTGCAGCCCTCCACATGCATATCTCTGCCCCTGCAGCCAAGGCAGCTGAACTGAAATTCTGCACGCCTGCACATCTCCACAGAGGTTTCTCCACCCACTAGGCCATATGTTTCAGGTGGTAAAATGAAATTAAGACTAAAGATGGACTACATGCCTAGGTTTGGTGTGCAAGAACAAAGGGAAAACTCGGACTCTCTGGCATCTTAGGGGCAATGGTGTTCTTTTCTTTCTTAGGTACCGGGATTAAACCCAGGGCCTTAGCAGTGAGCTATACCTCTACCTCTTTTTTTATTTTTATTTTGAGACACGGATCCTCATGCAAGCTGGGCTCAAATTTGTGATCCTCCTATTTCAATCTCCCAGAATGCTGGCATTGTAGCATGTATCACTATGCCTGGTGAAAAGGTAATTCTGAAGACACTCCACATGCCAGAACCCTTGTTCCACAAATTTTCATAGAAGTGACCTGTCATTGATACTTTACTAGTCAGACCATCTAGCTTTGTACAAAAGAAGTTTATAAGAGGACTTAAACAATGCAAGTAAAAATATTCATTCTCCACTTAAGTGCTCAGGATAAGCTCTTAGCCTTTGACAAAGGCGAAGACTTCAGTGGCCAGTCCCCAGTTCTAATGGCTGCCTGCACAGAGAAGCAGAAACCTAATCACCAATACGCTTTATTTGAAATAGAAAATGCCCTGTTCCTGTCCCTGTTTGTACTTTTTGGTTTTTGTTTTAGTTTTCCAGTAACAAGGTTTGTACTGATGTGTTTGATATATGATGTGTTTGACGTATGTCTTAGAAAATTATCAGATGCATACAGCAGTCAGGATCTGGATCAAAGTAAGAGGTTCCATCTTCCCACATTGTTATTTGTCCAGAAGTGGCTGTAAATTTTCTACAAAAAGCAAGATCCCTGGTTCCCAGGGACAGAAGGGTCACCAGAAACAAATTAGGAAGACAGGGCTTTATTTAATTGAGACCTAAATATCTCTGGGCGTTATTTCTCTCCCAAGGAAGGTCACTTTGCTGTACTAGCATGTCACCACCTCCTTGGTGATTCTGCCCTCTGATTGGACCCAGCTTCCCTTTCTATATTACCAATTCCCTCTTCCAAACTACTGGGACCCAATCTGCCCAGCCAATATTTGGATTTCCGATATCATTCTCCACACACCCCTGAGTCCATCTCGCCTCCTCTCCTCCTCAGTCAGGTACTCAGAGGCCCCACTCATTAGCCACAGAGTCACAGCAACTCGCATGGTATTAAGATGGCAATATCATCTTATTGGCTATTAACACAAATGTGCCAATAAACAGAGTGCATAAAAATTATACATATTCCCTTGGAGTCCATAATCCCGAACTGATACAGCATCATGCAAAACACACTTCCCAAAAGTAGTGCTTAAAGTCATGATGTACAAATTGAATTTTAAATAAATTTTCTGAAACATCACCAATGGTTCTAGCTGCATTAGCTGTACACATTTGCTAAAAATAAAGCACAAAATGGCCATGCCTGCCCAAGCCCCAAAAGGATGGGATGGGTGGGCATTTATGTGCCTTGTCTTCAAGTTTTTTCCAAGGTAAGCTCACTACATAGGCATTTGGGGTGCTTGTTAAGCAGCCCAGCCTCTCTCCTTGAGGATTTCTCCTAATTATCAGTGATCATCGGGGTTCCAAAAGTCAGCTTGTCCTCACCTCAGTCTCCATCAGAGAGGAGATGCTAATTGCATTATCGCCTTGCCAACACCCTCTGAAATGATGCACTGATCATTAGCACCCTACCAGGGAGCCAATCAGAATAGGCCCAAATTCAGGACCAGACAGTAGCATCCTCCATAAGGGGCTTCTGCAGCTGCTGACCCTAGAACTACCCTCAATATCCCCATATACTCCCTAGATGATTGGGCTCTGGAATCCAGTGCCATAAAATATGCACAGGGACACACACAACATAGTAGTAGAAAACTACAAGTTCCTCCATCACTGAACTGCCTCCAGTCCCTTTTATTTTTAGACAGGCCTCACTAAATTTTCCAGGAAGGCTTTGTGACCCTCCTGCCTCAGCCTAGGAGTACAGGCACGTGCCAGAATGCCCAGTTTGAAGCCTTGTATTTTTTGCCAACCCTCTGCTTCTCTAATCAAGCTGATTACTCAGCAAAACAAAAAGCAAAGGGAACTAGAGCAGCGCACCCCTGAATTCAATACCAGGTCCTGCAAAAAAAAAAAAAAAAGGAAGAAAGTAAAGTTAAATTGTGTAACTGTGTCTTGTTTAATGAAAAACTACTCTATGAATATTGTCGTAGACAATAACTATGTATGGTTGCTTACACATTCATTTAAGCAGAAATTGAGAACCAAAACAATTTGCTTATTTCACTTATGATCTCAAGTGAGTCATAGTGTGCTTTTCCTACAAGTGTTCCTCCGTGTGATTCCCCAGGCAGGGCCTTTGTGGACTGATATAAGTGCTAGCTATCAAAATCCTCCCAATTCTTCAAAGCCTGGCTCCAACCCCATCCCGCTATGTCTTTTTTCTCAGCTCCATTAGAAGAGAGAAGATTAACTATGAACAGTTGATATCTTTATGCTGTAAAGAGCTCTTTCAAGGACTCAATCCTCAGGAAAAAAAATGGCCAAATCGTCAAACACTTCTTAGGAGAAGAAATATACATATACCAGACACATGAAAATGTATTCAACCTCTGCCATAAAAGAAATCTCAATTTTAAATATTTTTATCTATAAAGCAGGAAGCTTTATGAAGACATCCCTTGTTTGGGACTGATACTGCCACTGTCCCACACGGTCAGCAAGGCCAACTTTCCATAGCGGGCAAATTTTTGCAAAATAAATGGGCCACACACTATCTGGGACTTCCTCTTCTAGGAGTTACCCTTAAGACAATAACCAGAG
The DNA here is from genome assembly GCF_034190915.1 of Cavia porcellus. Taxonomy (NCBI): domain Eukaryota; kingdom Metazoa; phylum Chordata; class Mammalia; order Rodentia; family Caviidae; genus Cavia; species Cavia porcellus. The sequence goes on along the minus strand of NW_026947490.1, from coordinate 39,980,557 downwards.
GTGTCCCCAGTGACTCATACTAAAGGATATTTGTCACAACTTCAATAACATCCAAAAAATTAGGAACTCAATGTTTACCATGAAGGAAACAATTCAGCAAGATGGTATATTCATAAAAGGCAATTCTGTGAATTCTTAAGATTTAAAAAAAAATTGTAAAGGCCATCAACATGAGAAGTATTTGCAATGTGTTGAGGGAAAGAAAGACAGAGTTTTAAAAAAACTATCCGTGTGGTAGAATCTCAATTCTGAAAACATAATAATACATCTAAATGTCCGTGAGCCTGTAAAGAAATGCATAAAAAATTTAACAATGTCTATCTCTGGATGGTGGGATTATAGGCAGTTTTTATTTCCTTCTTGAAACTTGCCTATATTTTTGAATGTTGAAAAATAAATTTGTGCTCCTCCTCTCTTCAGAAAGCAGTGTTTTGCTTTTGTTCTTTACACGCTGCGAACCCCCATAGCACTTGCTGTCAGAATAACTTACCACGGGCTGCAAGTCACCCCCACCGCTGCGTGAACTTGGTTTGGCTTCTCCTGGCTGAGCCTCCTCTGCTTTTACCCAGGCCCGGGCTCAGGGCCTTATTTTCACTGTCTGCTCCCAAATACCTCCGATCTGACCATTTCTTTTGTACCAACAAATCCCAGACAGATGCCATGCCTCCCCTGAGGCACTGGAGACCAGAGGTAGAGGAGGCGGACAGAAGGAAGGAAGCCATGAGAGTTCTCCTTGATCCTGGGGATCCTGGGGACAGAAGACTTCACTTAGACAGGTGTCTAACTTGCAGGAATTTCTTGATAAGCACGTGTGAAAAGATTGATGGGACCTTGCTGTCAAGTGCTGCCTCATCTGTGAGCCTTTCCCTGGGGTAGTCTGAAACTGGTGTCTGCTTGGCTCTCAATCAGGGTGAGCTCTGGTTGGGTCTGGAATGACCCTCACAGCCCTTTGTGTTGAAGGCTTAGTCCTCAGCCAGGTGCTGATGGGTACAGTGGAGCCTTTAAGACCTGGCACTTTGTGAGAGGCCATCAGGTCATTAGAGACTGGTCTTAATGGGCACTGTGAAACCCCAGACTCCTCTTCTTTCTGACCATGAGATGAGCCATTTTGCTCCACTGCACCACTCACACCATGATGGCCTACCTCACCCATAATGCAACAGGGCCAGAGTCAGGGACTGAACCATCCCCCACAAAGCCAGGGATTTAGCTCAGTGGCTTAAGTGCCTGCTTGGTAAACACAAAGTCATGAGTTGATCCCTGTTAAAAAAAAAAAAACCTGTGACCCCAGTAAACTTCCTTCTTTCAGTTGCTTATCTTAGGTAACATGGTATCAGCTCTTCCATGGCCCTGGTAGCCTGATCATGTCACTAAAACTCAGCATGACTCCAGTGATGGGAAGAGAGAGAGCAGTCTGTCCTGAAAATAAGGTAAAATGCCATGCTAGATACCTTCCTAAGAGGCCTGCAAGGAAACTGCCTTTTTCCTGCTCTTATCTTCCCTTGTATTTTACCTGACTTTGGGTGCTACTTGAGTCCCCTGAGAATGTGGCATATTGTTCTGTGCTAACGTGGTGATTTTCCCATCCCACCAGGTCCCCAGGAAGCTGGTAGAGCTCCAGACACCATCTTCCTTCACACTCTTCTTCCCAGTCCTCCCCTGGCCACCCAGGGAAGGCTAACTCTCCAGAAGGGCAACACAGCCCTGCACCAGACACAGCGTCCTTCTCCATCACAAACAGTCTCCTCTAGATGGGAGGGGCACCATGGAAAGAAAAGAGACAAGAGCCTCCCTCTGTGCTTAGAAGGCAAAACACTCCCATTATCTCTTCCACAAACATTTATTAAAACTGTCATTTCGTACATGACTGTAGTCCTAGGTCTGGGAGGCTGAGGCAGGAGGATTGCAAGTTTGAGCCCAGTCTGAACAAGTCAGTGATTTAGCAAGACCCTGGTCAAAATAAAACATGAAAAGGACTGGTGATACAGCTCAGCATGAAGTCCCTGTGTTCAATCCTCAGAACTACCAAAAAAAAAAAAAAAAAGTTAGCTATCAGTTGTTCCCAACATGGGCTTGGGCTCTGGCTCTGGCTGGTTTGGTCAGGAGAACCCTTCTCTCAACCTGAAAATTGCCCAGAAGATTGATCCAAGCAGCACAGGTAGCAGGTCCTGGAAGACCACCTTTCATCATCCCCACTGGAATCAAATCTCTCCACCAAAAACCCAGCAGGTTATAAATGACCACTAACTCCTAATCTCTACCAGCACCTGTTATCTCTTAGCTCAGGGCCAGCTAACCCTTCCTAACAATGGCAGCTGCCCGAGGAATGCACCTCTCAGCACCCAAAGTGAGAAAGTTGCCCACTTCACTTTATGTGGCCAGTCTCTAACTCAATGCCACTATCTCTCCACTTTCTCCACCAGTAGGGTCAGCCTGTCAGCTGGCCTCAACTGCAGTGAGCCTGTCGTGACAAGGAGCCTGGAAACAAATTAAATGAGGCAGCGAGGCCGTGCAGTGATCATTCCATTATGTCTCCTCCGCTTCCTTTCCACATGTGACTCGGGCCATCACTTTTCGAAGGTGAAGCATCGCATTGAATCAACACTTAATCTCAGGCAGTGTCACAGAGGAGGGGCCAGGCGGCAGCAGGTACCCTCGGCCGGATCCCTTTATTCGCTGGGGACAGACTTCGCCTGCAGACAGCTTTGGGGGTTGGGGGGTGGATGAATTGTGAGGAACCATGACCCTGTTTCAGGTAAGCTTCTGATTTACAGTTCATTGTGCTTTCTAACGAATAATTTTTATATAATAATTCCAGCAGTAAGCACCAAACCTTCTTGGGAATGCAATTAAGGGAAAAATTAGCAATAAATTGTTTTCAGTACTTAACTGGGCTCTAAATTTATGGTTGCTGGAATTTATTGTTTCAGAGGCCTGAAAAATGGCGATTAATTTTATCCCACTTCCTGTCATTCACCCTCAAAACTGAAATGTAAATAAGGAAGAGTTCTCAAGCCTTGTGTTTCCTGCTTGTTCCAAACCTCAGATCTAAACCCCTCCAGACAGTGTGCTCTGAGGCTCTCAGACCTCAGAGGCAGAGGGAGACGCTGCTTTATCCGCCTGTACTGTGCGATTGTGTCTTTTTCTTCTGCTCCCTAGTTGCCGGCAGCCCCAGAACAGCCCCCAGTTCGGGGATGTGCGTTACAGAGTGGGTGTAAATGAGAAAACACTAAGTTAGGCTCTGACGGCCTGTGCTGAATGTATCGGTTTGCCCTATAAATAAGCACTGATCACCTCCATTTTATTGAACTCATTTTCCAGGGAAGCAAAGACCACAAGATTCCTCTGTACATTTTCTCTTTACACCCTCTAGTACTGCTACTAGTGTCAACTCCAACAGATTTATAGCCCATTCATTCATGGGAACAAAAACCCTGCCACGCCTGGTCATGGGACACGCAATAGCAGTTAGTTCAAAAGATAACAACTGCAATCCCTCACCTCTCCATTCAGCACTACAGAGCGGTACTATTTTGGAGGTAATAAATGCTTCTCGTTTGTGTGTTTTGAGTCATAATCCAGGAATAACTGTGGTGGGCCTTACTCCAGGGCCCACTTCTCTGGGAAACACTTTCTTCTCCCCCAGATGTAACTCCAGCCCCTTTTCAGCCTGGCAAGAGGGCGGGAGGGGCTTAAGCAGCCCTTGGTACAAACAAAGAAGTCCAGGTCTCTTCCTCCCAGTCTGGCCCACACGGCCTATGGCTGGTTTGCTTTGCAGCTCCAGCAATCATGTGAAGCTGAGAAGCTGGGCTTCCAACTAGTGAGTGGCGGTGTGAGTGCACGCTTTGTTCCCATGCAAGAGATGACCCTGGCCCCCAGCCTGGTTGCACATTTCCTCCACTGTCCTGTCCCCAGCTGTAAAGAGCCCAGGCTCAGGACCTGCACGGGCTTAGCAGCCTCCCGTGGCCAAATGACTCCAGAAAAAGCCCATGGGTTTGATGGAGCTTCTCAGGAGGATTGGCTCTTACCTCGCAAACTGATCAAAAATAAGGTGACTCTTCAGCCCTGTCCTCATGAGAAGAGGTAGCTGGTGTGACTAGTTCATCCCCACCTTTAGAGACTAGATTGTGCCAGTGACAGAGCAAGCACACACATGCAGGTGTTGAATGAACTGGTTGGGGGAAAAAAACCCAATGACCAAAAAAGGAACAGAGAGGGTCACTTCCACACCTCTCTTTCAGGAGATAAGGAAACTGAAGCTCAGAGCAGGGAAATATTTAGTCAAGTGAACAATAAAATAGATAAGCGTTATGCTTCATTTCAAAGCTAGGAGGTACCACTTATAAGTCACAGTCTACTTATCTGTAAAATCAAAAGAATTAACTATATTCAAGGTATCGTTGCTAGAATTAAATACAGTTGTTCCTCCATATCGATAGGGATTGCCCCCTACAAACACCAAAAGCCTTGAAGGCTCAAAACCATCATATAAAACGGCATGTACATTTATATAAGCTATGTATATCTGCTAAACTAGGAATCAGCTGTGGACTACTTATAATGCTTAAATGTTATGTAAATGCTACATAAACAGTTGTTTAGGAAAGAATGGCAAAGAAATAAAGTCAGAGCATGTTCACTCCAAATGCAATATTTTGAACATTTTTGGGCCACAGGTTAGCTGAGTCCACACATATGAAACCCAAGGCCAGAGAAGGCCAATTTGATTAATGGATTGACTGATTGATAGACCTCTAATTTAAAAATTTAGCACAATGCTAATCAAATAGTATATTTTATTAAATTATTTAGATTAGTCATACAAATATGAGATTCACAGGAGAAATTTTAAGAAAAATCAAGAGAAAACAAGGTCATGAGGAATGAGATGTGCTGAAGCCCTCTCACAGACACCTGCCCCCTGCATGCTCTGCAGCCTGTAGCCTTTGGAGGTATTTGGGTGCTGTTATTCTAATGATATGATAATTAAATAACAAAGAGAAAGATTAATCATGCAGGATCCTGTAGCTTTCTCTTTGACTTCTGCCACCCCAAACTGTGGCTCACTACTTGGGGTTCAGATGGAAGCTGGGGCATGAAGATCCTGCAGGTCAAGTGAGGCGTTTGAGATGGAAGCCCAGAGCCCCCAGGCTGGAGAAAGCCCCAGAGAGAGAAGCCAAAGTCAAACTCCCCATGAAAACGACAAATGTAGTGGGGGGAAGAGGCTGTGAAATGCAAAGAAAATGACACTGGGCATCAGTTGCTGTAAGTACATTCCTTACTAATCAATCAGCTTTTATTGTGACGCCTCTAGCTCAGCTCATAAGGCCGGAAAGCAGCTTCGGCAGCAGTTTAAAATGTTTCCAGTTTAATAATCCCTGCTAATTGAAAGCAGCTCAGAAACAGGGGGAGCTGGGGGCTGGGGACACACCAGCACAGTTTATGGCAACAGAGCTCTTCCTCTGGGGAATAAAATAACCTTTGATGCCGGAGGGGAAACCTGGTTCGCCATCCCCAAACATCTAATTCCTACAACTGTCTCCTTTGGCACTGGAACCTTTACTTCTTATGTTTTAATTGTGGAATGTTATAGCAGCAGAATTGCTGTGAACCCTGTTTTTATCTGTGGAAAATTAACCACCCCCTGCTGCAGAAACTGGATTTTTTTTCTTCAACAGAGAATTACATTCATTTTTATAATTGTTCTTTCCTTTCAAATCACCTAATATGACAAATGCTGGCCGACGTTATAGTTCACCTGCTAAAGAGTGTCTTTATGAATTGAGGCTTCAAATGCTTTAATGGAGAAATTGCCTGATTTAAGTAAATCATGTCACCTTCACCCTTGCAATCATATTTGTTGCAGATGTCTGCTGACCTAACCTGCAAAGCAAAAACAAAAACACATTTACATTTCCAGGCTGAGATATTTGGTTCAAATGATGTACAAATAGGTCATAATGAAAAGTAATTCTAGCACAAGGTAAAGGTACGATTTAAGCACACTTTTGACAATTTTTACACATACATAATTATTCAGTATTGTAATTTAAACAGGTAAAAAACAGATCTTAGCACAAAAGCCTCAGTTCTGGTTTCTTGGGCTTCTTAGGCAGACCTGCAACCAGGGATATAAATATGGCAAAAAGACATCATCTGTCTGATGTGCTAAGATTCAGCTGCACCGTCTGACTCCTTACATTCGTGGAAAGTCTACAGGGTGGATCTGAGCACAAAGATTTGTTTCTGTGGGTCTCCATTCATGCTGAGCCTCCACAGCTAATTTTTAAATGATGTCATCATTAAAGAAAGACAAAAATACAGTCTACACCCTAAATTCACCCAAGGATGGCCAACTTCCTGTCACTGTAACCCTAAAACACCAGCGGCAAACAAATTAAAACAAGAAAAGATCCAGTTTCACTCATTCTCAGAAGCTTCCATCCATGGTCCCTTCACCCCTATTGCTTTGGGTCTGACACCTCGGAAATTGTGATAGAGGAGGTGTGCTCACTGCATGACCACTAGGAAATGAGGAGAAAGAGGAAAGAAAGAGCTAAAGTCCCAGTGCCACCCTCCTCAGTGATCTAACTGCCTCCCTTGAGGCCCCATCGCTTAAAGATTTCAATAGCACCACAGGCAAGCCACAGAGTCTTTAGTACATTGTTTTTGGATGATATTTACAATCCAAACTGTAACACTCCTAAAATTTTGTAGAGTACTGCGCTAGGGTTTTCCTCCAATCCCAGAATTCTATGTTTAAAGCAAAGAGCCACCTGTTTCTTTCTCCAAAACTTATGTGCAAAACTCATCATCAAGACCTTAAGGAAAATTTAATAACCTTCACACATGTGCCAGATAGCAAAGTGTCCTCCCTAGAGAACTTATATTTACTTACTCGTTCATTTATTCAACAAATATCCTTCATTCACTGATTTAAATCAGGTATTCCTCAACAGCCTGATACATGCAGAGGCAATGTGCCTCGGGAACTAGGGTCACCTGGCCTTGATGCTGTGGGGATTCCTTCTTTGTCACAACAAAGAATGAGCTTTCCAGAGATCTACAGCAGTGAAAACAGGCACTGGAGTCAAGGTTCTCCCAAGCCATGTTCTCGCCAAATCAAGCTCCTCCATCTCTGCCCTGGATGCACCAATCATCCCCACCACACGTAGGCTATCAATAAACATTTGTTGAATTGTTAAATGAAAATGGTCAGTGTTTGGGAAAATTCTAAAAGGTCCAAAAATGTGAAAATGTCCCTAAATGAAGACAAAGAACTAAGGTCACAGGAAGCAGATACTCTCATCACTGAGAACTATACCCTGGTCATTCTCAAACCTGATTTTATTGAATGAACACCAATTCGATCTCTTTTCAAGATGAGGGTAGGGAAAGGAGTTGTCCATTCTCCCTTCTGCTCCTGCTGGACACCATGAAGGACTCCAAATGGGAAAAATATAATTATACACTTTGCTTCCCTCTGACAACAACTACACCTTCTCTAAGTGTCATAAATCTAGAAACAGAAGTTCCTAAATTTAGTTTCTTTAGTAAAAAGAAAATGATAACTTACACATAAATTTACTTGATAAATTTTAAGTATTGCCTTTATAAACTACCTTTCTATGAAGCTGAATTTTCTATTAAACTAGTCTATTTATAAGGCACCCTAAGGTTATGAGGCACTGTAAATGTTCTTATCTTATTTTAAACAATAGGACTTTAGCTTTGCAGACAACATCTTTAAAATATCATGTACAGTTAAACCTCAAAATTCCATCTACCTCACCTAGAATGTTTGAAGATTTTTTTTTCTTCTCTTCCTCTCTGCTCTACATCTCCTTCTCTCTGTCTCTCTGTCTCTCTTTCTGTCTCTCCGTCTCTCTCTCTCTCTGTCATTTATCTTCATGTAAAAACTTTTAGAATATTTATATTTTGCCCTCAGCAGAGATCTATGATCAGAAAGTCATATTTTTTCTACTTAAAAAAACTCTTTTAGAAGAAAGGCTCTGGTCCCACAAATGTCTGTTAGCAATGAATCTTAATTTCCAACCATGGAAGAGATGGGCTGCTTGGGCCAAGAGTCACAGAGGCCCCAAAGTCACATATTCTCTGGCATTCATGGTAGAGTAAGTAGGTGACACAAAGAAGTGGTGCCTGGTCCCTGATCCCAGCCAGGGTACTCTGTCCCAAGTAACCCCTTCGATTGCCTCTATTCCCTTCAAGCTGGAGAGAAGACGGGGACTCCAGAAGGCATTTCTCAAGTCAAGGTGGCAGATAAAGAGGGACAATACCCACTTCCACAATGACCATCCTGCATGTTCGCACATACAGCATAGGAGACACCTCTTCCTTCAATCAACAGATTCTGATGGGCTCTGAGTCATTTCTTTGGTGATCACAGCCACTTAAAAAAACAACATTATGTGACTTGGCAAGACTCAGTGAGCCCTCTGGAACCAAGATTCTAAACCTTCCCTGAAAATACAGCATAACAGAGAAGCTGTCAGTGGGAGGTGAGGAAAAGTGTACCAGAGACTGACTAAGGACTCAAGTAAACTGAAAGCATTTCTAATAAATCTGGGACATTTTGAGCAAGAAAATTTATAATTATAACAGGTTGTAACTTCTAGAATGAGGCATGTATCCCTAAGTCCATGCTGAAATACAAAAATAATTGAATGAATAAATAAATATGGGAGAAGGACACCTGTTCCTTAATATATAATTTCAATTAATAAGTAAAGAAGGAATAATGGGAACAGAAAAGTCACATATCAACAAATACCAAGGGAATAATTGCAGCTGAGAATCAGTGGTGGATGCTAAAATTAATGGGCAAAGGTATAATAAGAAATAAGAGATCTGCATAGCCTCACAGTATGACATAGCCTCCATGTCATGCCTACTGAGTACAAAGGGAAGAGCTGAACGTGAAGCAGAGAACCTGACAGACAATTCCTTCACCAAGTGATCAAACATGTGGTCATACAGATATATACACAGGCACATGCACCTCCTGATAAGATATGCAAGGTACTAAAATATAATGAGTTCCAGTTGGAACTACGTAAGGAGCTCCTTTCTCAAAAAAATGTTTTCCCATAAAAACTTCTGTTACTTATAAAACATAGTTAGGTTTTGATTATATGAGTAACAATATAACTCAAAGATAATATCAAATATGTTGGTGTCATAATTATATATGGTAATACAGGTTTTGATTATATGAGTAACAATATAACTCAAAGATAATATCAAATATGTTGGTGTCATAATTATATATGGTAATACAAATAATGATATACTCTGAATATAAGATTATTCTGACATGTGTTTCTGCAAATTTATACAAATTCATTTCTTAAGTCACTAAAATACTTATTTTTGAGAAGTTCATTTTCAATAGATACAATGGAAAATCATATCAAAAAATCAATATACATCTCAATACATCAATCAATCTGGGCAAATACAAGATTGCAAATAGTATTTTGTCATTTCAATTTGAGAATGATCCTTCTGTTACTTGAGATTTTAATATTTTACAGGCTGTAACAGCATTGGGAGATGTTTCTGATAAAGTGTTTCCAGATACAAATTTTAGTGCATCTAGAACTGATGATACTCATGGAATAATTTTTCTAAAAAGATTTAACTCTTCATTAGAATTAGCTTTTTGTTAAGTCGGGTTTAATTTTAAATCTAAATTTACACAATGGCATTTTAATGTTTTCTCTGACATTTTCTGTAACTTGTGGGGGTCATACAAGAAACGAAGTGGCTTCATGATTTGGGTATAATTCAAAATGTCTGTTCATGCATTCTATCCCTGTGTCTTCAATTACAAGGAAAAAATTAATTTTAAAATTGACTTCCTCAATAATAATTGGTTCATTCGAAGCATCTCATGAAAGAAATGCTCTCTTCCATCAAACATGACAATCCTTGAATCTAACCCTGTAAATATTTGCTTTGCAATGTAATGGTAGTTTTTAAAACCAGAGATTCTAAACTTTGTAAAGATGCTAATAACTCCTGAAGAGATTTTATTATGGTGTCCATATATATGCTTTTATTTCATAATAATTTACTGCCAAGTTTGCTAATGGAACATCAGCCGCTCCTGTACTGGTTCTCAGGTCGGAGTTAAGATTTATGCAGACATCAGAAAAACAGTTCCAGGGACAGGTAGATAAGCTAGCCACCTCTGTCAGGTCCCAGTGCTGTTCCCATGGCCATGGCTTCTGCCACCAACATTGCTGTTTCTGTTATGCCTGGGGCCATTACCACAGATGATCTTGAGGCCAGTTCCTGGTCACACAGGTACCCAGAGTGACTCCTCTAATCCTTTCTATGCTCAATTGTCCCATATGACTTATAAAATGCAAGTTCGATGGTAAACTTACCAAGAATTTCCCAAAATTCCAAAATGCTTCAGCAAGACTATGCCCAGCAGTTACAAACTGCATACCTTGTCTGTGGAGGTTTTATACACGAAAGCATTATACTGAGGGTTTTGTTCCACTGTCTATCACTCAACACAGGTCTCAAAGCTCTGTTCAAGTTAGTTACAGGTTACGTACAGAACTGCCTCACCCTCTCACGTGGCTGCATAGTATTTGGTAAGAGGATGTCATGGTTTATGTCTGTGTCCCCCAGGCCTCATGAGTTTGCATTGTGTATTTCTGAATGGTTCATTGTCTACTGCTTGGATTGATGGTGTCAGTGCTTCACTCACATAAGGGTGGAGCCAGGATGTGATGTAATGGCAGGAAGAAGGTGTGTCTCTCTTTTGCAGGTTTCTGCCTTGCTGTTTGCAGCCGCCATGAACTGCAGCCTTGCCATGCCACCCTGCCTTGGAGCCAACTGAGTATGGATTGAAACCTCCAAAAACTGTAAGACGTAAACCTTTCCTTTCCCAACTTTGGGCTTCAGGTATTTTGTCTCAGCGACGAGTAAAAAGTAACTAAGACAGAGGATGCACACTGTCTATTCTTTCTCAAGTTTTATTTTTATTAGGACATAATAATCACACCTATTTATGTGATACAGTGTGATATATCTTTGTAGTGAAAACATTCAAAACCCTCTCTCCTGGCTTTTCTAAAATATAACCTTCATTATTACTAACTATAATTACCCTACATGACAGTTAAACTGGATCATCAACTTTATTGGCTTTAGAGACACCTAGGGAATGAGTAAAGCATGCTCTGCATGTCCCTGGGTGGGTCGTGGGGTGGATACCGTTTCTGCTGCCTGGTCTCTTCCTCTCTGCACTGTTTCCCTGCTCTGTTTCCTAGCCACCATGAAGTAAGGAGTTTTGCTCCACTTTGTCCTTTCACAATATTCTTGCCATGATACCGGCCAGCTGCAGCCTTAAACCATGAGCAAAAAAATATATCCTTCCTTGTTTTAGTTGTGTATGTCAGATATCAAAAAACTGACTAACACACCACCGAACAATAGAGGCTAGAACCTGTTTGTCTTACTTATCTGTTATATATCCCTACCACTCTCTCCCTTCTATCCTTCACTTCTATGAAATCCACTTTTTCCGATTCTTCATATGAGTAAGAATACGTGGTATTTGTCTTTCTGTGCTTTATTCAATATAATTTCCTCTAAATCTATTCACGGTGTCCCAAATTACAGAACTTCATTCTTTTATAGCTGAGAGTATTCCATGTGAATACTACATACTCTTTACCCATTCATCATTTGATGGGCACACAGATTGATTCCATATCTTGGTCATTGTGGAAAATGTTACAGTAAATACAAAAGTATAAGTATGTATTCAGTATACTGGTTGCATTTCCTTTGGGTATATACCCAGTAGGGGGATTGTTAGGTCATAAGGAAGTTTTAATTTTGATTTCTGTGAAGAACTTTCATACTACTCTCTCTAAGGGCTGTACTAGTTTATACTTCCACCAATAGCAGGTAAGGGATTGTTTTTGTATCATTTGGTCCAAATCTTCACACAACATGCATTTACAAACAATTCTGCAGTCAACATCCTTTTATAGTTGAAGCTATTTCTTCTCTGGGATAGACGCCAAGAAGTGGAAGTGCTATTTTTTTAAAAAAAAATTAAAAATGTCTAAGCTTTATTGGATTGTTACTATGCATAAAACAGTATCCTGTGGGTTTTATATACATATATCATTTAATGTTCTGACCAGAACTATAAGGTAGAGAGTATTTAATCTCCACTTTATGCATAAGGACCATAAGACTCAAAGTAGGTAGATTGCTCAGGATATGCACAACTAGTGAATATAAAACCAGACTTTTTGTACCAGGTAGATTTATCCCAGAATTTGTGCTCCTAACTACTGTGTTCCTTTGCCTCCCTAGTCTTTTTATCTGTGAATCAGTTGTCCTTAATGAATTGAGAAGCCAGTGTTTCTCTTTCAGTGTATGGTAAGAAATGGGATTTTTGTGTGTGTCTCAATTATTCCAACAATTCGACAAAACTGAAAAGGTCATCCCCATGTATCAGAGAAGAGACTGAAGCTTGGAAATGTCTAGTTTCCTCCACTAGTAAACAGCAGACTCAAGACCAGTTTCAGAGCCCGTCTGCCCACCTGTGAAGAGCATGTGCTTCTGAGTATGTTCACTGCACCATCACCGGTGCATTTGCTCAGAAGGCAAAGCTGCCCAACCGGAGTTGGGGTAGGACCCTTCCCAGCCAAGTCTGGCCTGTGGTCATTTGTGTCCTTCATGCACAGCCACTTTTTTTTCACATCTCCTGATCCCTTTTCTTATGGAGAAGATCCTCAGTGTCACAGCACCTAGGGCAGATTCGTCTTTGATGCTTCTCAAGTTCTAGTTCCTCACAAGCCAGGATCAGGGTTGAACTGAATATGGTCTTAGAAAGGACAATGGTGCTTTGACAATTCACAGCTCGAAAATATGTGCATATGTACAATCAGCCCTCCATGAGTTCACTAATATGGAGTATGTCAAACATAGGCTCACAGTACTCAGTCAAAAAAAAAATTTCCAGAAAGTTCCAAAAAGCAGAATTTGAACTTAGCATGTGCAGAGTCCCATGCGAAACCTATGCAAATGAAGTGTGTATGTACTGTATCAGGCATTGTAAGTAATCTAAAGATGCCTGGAAGTATAGGGGTAGATGTCTGTAGGTTATAAGCAAATATTATACCGCTTCATTCAAGGGAGTTGAACATCTACCAACTCAGTGTGCAAGGACTCCCGGAACCAATTCAAAGATAACAAAGGACAACTGTCCACACTCATACACACAGCAGTTTCCTGTGTTCCAAAACAAAACAAACTTGGCATTTTCCCCTTGGTATCGCACCACACTAGTGTTCCAGATAAGACCTTTACACACAGAGTGAGGAAATAAAAGAAACCACTTTGGCTTGCTTCTATTTGACTCCCGTGCAGAGGAGGCAGTCAGGATGTGGTTAATTTGTAGTCTGAGAAGAAAGATGATTTTCCATAGAGAACCACACTCCAGACAGGAAATTTTCTGCTACAGTCTTTAAACCTAGTTTCCCTCTGACATTATCACAACACAATAAGCACACACATGTGCTGGAAGACTAAAGGCAGCTACTCTTCTGGTACCACAGCACATAGCGAGGGAAGACGTTATTCTCATTAACTTGGGGCCACCACAGCAAACAAGAAGCAGATGATTCTTAACACGCAGGGGAGGCCCTGCCTAGGGAGCCTCTGGCTGTGGCTCACAGAAGCTAATTTGGCAAAAGAAAACTATGGTAAATCTAAACTTTCCCCTCTTTTCTTTGGGTCTGAAAGATTTCAACAGGAGCTCTCATCCTGTCTCTCAGAGCTGCCCTGTTAGATAATCCTCTGATCTCCTCCATATGGGAAAGAAAAAAAGAGAGAAGTCAGAAGACATAAGGAAGTATTTAGCCATTCAAGATACATGCATAAATCTGAGCAATTAGAGCAAATGTCACATTATATGGCAGAGTTAGTGCAAGGAAGAGGAGAACAAAGATTATCTGGGTGCTCTTCAGGAGCATTTCCACTACGAAACTATGAAAAAGAAACCTCTGAAGGGATTGGTCTGGGGCAGGAGAGACATGATTGACATTTTTTTAAATGGAGAATTAAAAGACAAGCTCAAGAGATATTACAGGACTCAAAGATAAATGAAAATGAGAAAGAAATAAGAAACAGAGGGCACTTATCCTGGGTATAAATGTAGTTTGAAAGGAAAGAAAAGAAGAGTGGGTATTTCAGTACAGGTATGTAATACGTCCTGATCAAATCAGAGTGATTAACATCTCCATCTCCTTATCGTTGCTGTGTGTCTGGATCCTTTGGGCCCCTCTCTTCTAGCTATTCACAAAATATAAACCTCATAAATTGAACAATTATTATGAGTTAATAAAAAATTTTAATGTGTGAGGATATGGCAATGCTAACTCTCCTGATTTGATCATTATGCAGTATATAAATATATCAAATTATCACACGATACCTATAAATACGTACAATTAAAATGAAAATAACTAATAAAAATTTGTTAAAGGAAAAGTGGAGAAGTAATAAAAAGGAAAATAGGACTAGAAGTGTGGCTGAGTGACAGAGCACTTGCCCAGCATTTGTAAATCCCTGGGTTTCATCCCCACCACCATAGTAATAATAATAATTCTTAGTATACATGAATACTGAAATCATAAAGTTAGAAGAGATTCCTGGGAACAAAATCCTCAATCAAAAGAAATTAATGTAAAATATATTTAATTTCATATGAAAAGAAAAAAAACTGTAAGTAGCATCTAAGTACAAACTAGAAATGAGGGACTAGGGATATAGCTCAGTGGCACAGCTCCTACCAGGGAGCATGAGGTTGTGAGTTCGATTCTCAGTACTAAAAAAAAAAAACCTGGAAATGAGCTAAATGTTTCTATTAAAAGAATTAGTTTAGGTCAAAAACAAAATCCAATTTTGTGCTTTAATAAAGGAACACACCCATGATAAAATGTTCCAAAAAGTCTAAAAAATTTATTTATGCATATATTCATTAAACAAATAAATATTTAGTTTTTCCATGTGCCAAATAAAGTGATGGACAAACGTGTAACAGGCAAACACAAACAAGAATAAATCTGAGATGGCAATATTAACATTTAACAAGCTAGAGTTTGAAGCAAAATGGTCAGGGTGAATATTTTCCTTCTAAATCTTTCCCAGATACAGAAAGCAAAAATGAGATCTGCTCAACATTATAAATAATCTTGACTACATGTACATCATAAAATGTATACTTAAATTTTATATAAAAATTATATACTCAGAGGTCCAACACTGTATTTGAACAAAATGGATTTGGTCAGTTTTATTGATAAACTTGATATCCAGATATGTATATGTATATCTCTAACTTGTACCCAAAATTCTAATATGGTAGACACTAACATTACCAGTGGTTATTTGAATTCAAATTGTAATTAAAATTAAATAAAGTGAAAAATTAGTTCCTAGGTCTCATCAGATATGTTTCACATGTATAGTAGATAATGACACCAGTCAGAATAGATACATAATATTTCTGTCAGTGCAAAAGTTCTATTGGACAGCACTGCATCCAGAATGCAGTTTTTAAAATGCTACATAACACTTACAAAATTATCCTGCAATACAACATGCACAAAAAGTAAACTTTTTAAAAATTTAATTGACATTAATAATTAAAATCGCAATCTTAGCATAGATATTTGTGTGTCATTGCTTCTAGGTCCCTCAGCAGACAGAGCTGAGAAATATGTGTATGTAGACACGTATTCACACTCACAGACACATGTGCACACATTACAAAGGCATAGATACTTTTTTCTGTAGCTATAAATGATAGATAAGTAGCCAGCAAGCCAGACAAACACACAGACAATAAAAACCATGGATTCACCTGATACACTGGATCCCAATCCAACATGACAGGGGATATTCTTAGTCTTTTCTCCTTTTCATATTTCCCTACCAATGAGGAATTCAGTTCCATTATGCTCAATGTAAGTATTCATTTGTTCAATCTTAGAACACACAGAAGACATTCCAAGTTCTAACCCATGACCATTACAATAAGGGAACCAACCAGAAGGAACACTAACTGGGGCTCACTTTTTGTTCATGGTGGGTGGGTTGGTTGGTTGGTTGGTTGGTTAGTTGGTTCTAGGCAGAGGCCCTGTCAGAGATAACTGGGCTGGACAGGGAAAATTCTAAATGAACCTCAGACATTTTTCTGTGCCAGAAAATAAGGAAGCCTGCAGACTCATTAGGACATGTCAAAGGGAAAACTAGACTAACGAGAACCCAACTGCCAAATCTGAGACAATTTAAATATCAGTATGTAATTATATTTATGGATTACAAGCCATTGAATAAATTAAGAGTTTGTGATACCACACTGATACAAATTAATAGATGTTTATTAATTAAAGGGGTAAAGAAAAAAGCTCTGCTATGCCATAGGATGCTAGTTGATAATATAGAGTGAACTATGGAGTCAAAAAATCATCAGTGTATAATAAAACCAATAAGAGAAAACTTAATAAAGAATATTTACATAGTATGAAAGTATCTCCCAAATTACTTATTATTTATAATGGATAAAACAGTAACTTCACAGTGAAGGAGTATTATGGTTTAAATCTAAAATGTCCTCCAAAAGTCACATCTGTTTAGAGACAGGGTTTTCATTAAGTAGTTTAGTCCACAGATAAATTCATAATTCACTGACATTATTAGGGGTTATAGAAATTAGGAATTTGTACCTAGTTGAAGGGAGTGGATCATAGAACTTTAGAACTGCATATGCCCCCTGGCTCCTTCATCTTCATCTTCTACCCTTGCTTCCTGGATTCCATGAGGTGAGCAGATTTGCTCTGCAACCCCTTATACCATGATATGCTGCTTCACTTCCGGCCTACAGCCATGGTACCGCCAATTGCAGGCTGAGACCTCTGAGACGGTGAGCCAAAATACATTATTCTTCTTTTGAGAGGTTCTCAAATATTTATTTGGTCATACAGGCAAAAAGCTCACTAATACAGAAAATTGGTCATGAGTAGTGAGGTTGTTGTCATAATTAGAACTAATCACGTAGCCCAAAAGTTCTTGAATCTAGTTTGTAGGGGGAGTTTGAAGGAATTGAAAGCTTCAGCCAGAAACATTCTAAACTGTGGTTAAGCAGAGTTTAATACCCAACTCTGACGGGTAAGCACAGAAGGCCAGAATGCAGAAAATAAAGACTGCACTCATAAGCTTCAGATAGAAATAAGTACTGCATTGGGAATTGGACTTGAGAACATTCATGATATATCAAAGAACTTGTTTACATTTTGTCCATGCCTGCAGACTTTGTGGGATACTGACTAGTCTGACAGAGGAAATTTTGAAGCAGTCCAACACTCAGGGGGTGGCAAAGGTATTGCCGGCTGCTTTTAGTCAGATGTATAGTGAGAATCAAAAGCAAAAAGTAGAGCAAAAAGATTTAAAACTTTGCATTTCAGCCAGAGGAAAAAAGTGAATTTAAAGTTGAGGCCAAAGAAGTTGTGGTTTCTGAAGCAGTTAGTGACATTAAAAAGAATCTATAGAGAAAAATGACATAAAGATAGAAAACAGACAGAGGAAGAGGATCAGAGGGAGGGAGAAGGGAGAATAAAAGGGGAATGGGAGGGATGGATAGGATCGACGTGTTGTAGACATGTATGAAAATACCACAGTGTAACCCAATATTCACTTCAATAGCACTAAATAAAAAGAAACCAAGTACTTTGCACCAGAACTTGAGGAAAGATGGCTTAAAAACATCCCAGAAATCAATATGGCCTCACCCACACAGACTAAAGCTTAAGGTATAAACTTTCACTCAAAAAGAGAGCAGCTGGGCCCCCTCTCCAGCAGGGCTGCCTAGGGAATTGGTTCCCTAGGACTCATTTCATCATTCTCAGCCAGCCAGGTACACAGAAGCTGCTGCAGCCTTGATCTAAGTGGACCCAGCTACTGCTCAAACTGGTAGCAGATCTTTGCTTCATCCATATAATTCTGGTTTTGCAGGCATGCAGAATGCAGGAGTTACAGAGACATAGAAATCTCCACACAGATTTCAAAAGAGGCTCTGGGAGGCCAGGCAATGTGACAGAGTCAGAGTCCCTTAAGGCCACCCTAAGAGGACAGTATGTAACAATGTGAGAATGGAGACTCCAGAAAGTTAGAGATAGGAACATGGAGTGTGTGCCACTGAAAGCTGTGTGCAGTGAGCACAGCCAGCCCCAGAGGGCTGCCACCAGCAAGGCCACAGCAGTGATGCTGCCCAGGAGCTCTGGAACTGACATCACACCACCACTTCCCCCAATGCCAAGCATGGAGTTGCAGAGTTTAAAGTTTGCCTTTAGGTTTCGGTCTTACTTTGGTCAGATTCCTTACTCTGTACATAATCCTTCCTTTTGTAATAGGAATGTTTACACCATGTATGTCTCACCAGTAAAGGTTGAAAGTATATAACTTGCTTTTTTATATTTACAGGGCCTCACATATAACAGTTTGCCTTGTGTCTTAGAGGAGACACTGGACTGGACTTTTGAGTAGTTCTAGAACTGTTAATATTTGGTGTCTCTCGGAGACGTACCAAGTACATTTTGCACAATGAGAGGTACAAGAGCCTTCTGGAGTCTGGAGAAAGAATGTCATGGTTTAAATCTAAAATTCCCCCCAGAAATCCCATGTGTTCAGAGTTGGGCTTTTGGAAAGTGATTGAATCATGAGTGCTCTGATTTCAGAAGTGGGAGAATGGGATCATAATTTGATGGCATTATTGGGAAGTGATGAAACAGGAAGGAGGGCTTAACTGAAGGGAAGTGGATCATGATGGGAGTGACCTAGAGGACTATATTTGGTCCTTTGTGCCTTCTTCTCTGGGTTTGTATATCTCTCTCTACTTCCCAGCAGTCATGTTTTTCCACCATGATGTTATTCCTCATCTTGGGCCCACACCAGTACAACCGTGGACTGAATCCTCTGAAACCATGAGCCAAATAAACCTTTCCTCTTTAAACTGTTTTTCTTGGGTATTTTGTCACAGACATGAAATGCTAATACAAGGCAGTAATGTATACTAAAATTGATATATATGTGTACCAATTATATATACTTATTAATATATATCTACATAGAAAAAAGAAACAAACAGAAAAATTTTAAATTCAAAAAGATATGTAGGCATTCATTAAACTATTCTTGTAACTTTTACATAACATTTAAATAACAAATAAGATTACCAAAATAATTTTTAAAAGCTGAATTATTAAATAAACACAAAAATGAGTTTTTTAAAACAAACAAATACCTTTCAGGTCTTTTCAAAGGACAAAAGGATTGCATAATAGAAAAGATAAAATAATCATATTTATGGGCATGGTGCTATCCCTATAAAAGTACATAATTGGAAATGGGGTGTTTTTCAAAGGTAGTATGTGCATTGGGTTTGATTTCCAGAAGAGAAAAAGGAAAACCTCCATTGTATCTTTTAAACTGAATTATAGACTTTATCCTGATGCTACCAATTTTCCCACTAATGTCTTTCTTTGTGCCAAAATTTTGTTCAAGAAACCATATTTCACGAAGTCATCAAGTCTCCTCCAACTCCTCTCATCTGCCGTAGTCTCTTGGACTTTTCTTCTTGCCATGACTTTGGCAGCTTAGATGAGGACGGACCAGGTACTGTATTACAGATAATACCCCTCATTTTCACCCAAGTGGTTTTAAAAATCTCACAAAAATTTTTCAAATTTCTTAGAAATATATAGCTTATTAAAACTGCCATTAAAAGAAATATTAAAGCTTTAAAAAGAAAGAAAGAGAACCAGAATCATAGAACTAAGAAAACTGGTGATGGATTGATTCCAAAAACAAGTCACTAGATTGAAGTTTTAGGGCAGTTTCTTCGAAACACAGCAATCCTGAAGGCGCTAGAGTATTCCATGCCAGTTAAGCAATTGCAGAGGAAAACGAAACTTGGGGAGTCTCCCAGTCCCTTGTTTGACGCAAGCAAAATCTCAACACCAAACAAAACTTTCAAAGCTATAACAAAAAAATCTTAAACATACCAGTCCCATTTATGAATCCAGATGTAAACAACCTAAATAAGACATTACAACTGGGATCCAACAAGATCAAGATTTTCTTGCCAAAATGCAAAGGCATCTCATGTAATTCATCTCCGTGAAAAGTCAAAAAACAACCATGGAGTCACTGCAAAAGAAACTGAAAGGCACAATTGAATTTCAAATGTCTTCCTGATTTAAAAAATTGATAAATTCGGAATTGGAGTGTCTGATTTTAAAACAAAACAGCTACCCCAAACCATGGGCACTAGCACGCACGACTGGAAAACCAGCACCGTTTCCCTCCCTGTCAGCCATGGGACGAAGATGCCCATCATCATCATGAACAGCATTCTGTCTGTTCCAGGAAATTCAATTTAAAAAGAGCAAAAGTAAAATTTGTGACTTTCGGAAAGGCAGAAGCAAATTTTTCACTATTTCTCAATGGCTGTTGACCTGGAAACTACACGAGAATTAACTGAAAAAAATTGAAACAAGAACATATTTTCATAAATAGGGTTTTGCAGCCAGACACAGTGGTGCACAGCTCTAATCTCAGCTGTTTGGAAAGCTGAAGCAGGAGGATGGCCATTCACACTCAGGCTGGGTAACATAAGGACTTAGTGACATGGTGAGGCTTTGTCTCAAAATAAAAAGTAGAAATGGCTAAGGGTGTGCAAAGGCCCTAGCTTCATTCCCCAGCACTCTAGAGAGAGAGAGAGAGAGAGAGAGAGACAGAGAGAGAGAGATACAGAGAGACAGAGAGAGAGACAGAGAGACAGAGAGACAGAGACAGAGACAGAGACAGAGAGGAAAGAAAAGAAATTTCTTCCCAAGATAACCAGTGAAAACTAGCCACAGTTAAAAATGTGAAACAATATCCACGAAAGCAATTGAAAATCTGAATGCATAGAATAAAGTAAGTAACAAAATAATAAAGGACTTCTGCTAGTGAAATACACTGATCCTTCAAAGAAGGAACAGGTAGACGGACAGATATATCATGCTCTGATATTAAATGGTACAGATTTTCGATTAATATATAATGTGATTTCAAACAAAATCCTTTTAAAATTGCTCATAAAATTTTTGAAAAACAGCCAGGCACAATGGCACATTTCCATAATGCCAGCTACTCCAGAGAGTAAGGCAGGAAGATCACACTTTTGTGGTTCATCTGGGAAACTCAGCAGACCCTGCCTCAAAATAAAAACAAAAAAGGTCTGGGGATGTAGCTCAGTGATAGAATCCCAAGTATCATCAAAAGAATTTTTTTTTTTTTTTTTTGTCTTTTCCCTTTTTACTGGTTCCAGGGATTGAACTCACGACTGCCTGCTTGCAAGGCAGGCGCTTATGCCGCTGAGCTGAATCCCCAGCCCTCATCAAAAGAATTTTTTAAAAAACATGAATTAGAAGGGTCTTATCTACGACAAACTAAAATAAATTATGGAGATAACAGTGTTTAAATGTGTGTGGAACAGGTCCAGAAAAAAAGTCATTAAAAGAAATATACGTAAGAGAAAATAAAAATGATCAATGAATATATTAATGACATGTCTAGACCAATAGTTACCAAACAAATGTAACTCACTACAAAACAACATTTTTGGCTTCCACATGAGTAAAGATTGGAAAGGATGATAAAAATAGAGATATAGGAAATTGTGTAAACTTTATACACTCTGAATATAAGGGCAAACTTCTGTAACATGTTTAGAAAGCAATTTGGAAATGTGGAAGATAAACTGTAAAATGTCAACCTTGACTCAAAAAATTATGCTTAACATTAGAAGCAACTGTTCACTTGCCTTCATGGAATACTATGCAACCACTTAAAATTGCATGTTACACTATTAAGTAAAAAGATGCTCACATACATTAAGTGAAAAGTACAGGTTAGGAGTAACTTGGTGTAATAAGATCCCCCACTTATAAAGGAGCAGGCATCCAGAGAAGGTTAGGAAACAGACTCAGAAGGATGTGCTCCATTTAGTGACCTACAGCTACCAGGCCTCAGTCGTCAATCATTCCTGTTGCTGTTAATCTTCCCCTCCTCCGCTTTATCTCTCCCATTACTTTGGTCAGTTCCGGGTGGCAGGATCGTAATTCATTCATTCACTCACTTACTGTGTGAACCAAGTGTGGAAATAAAATGAAGACTACCCAAATGCGAAGAGCAATGTCTATTTATTCAGTGCTCACTGTGTCAAGGGACTCAGTCACAATCATTTGCATTTAGCAGATATCGAAAGACAGCCGGAGGAGTGGGAAAGACTGAAAAAGGAAAGGCTTCAGGTTTGCCCTGTGGACACAGAGAAGCGTTAAGTACGCTAACTAGAAGCTGGGCGTCCTATGTGATTGGTCAGGAGTGCCTATTTGGCTTTCTCTGGTTGGTCCTAAATTGGAAACAGGAACAAAAATCATAGACATAGTCAGTTATTAAGTAAACCCTGAACTTTACAGGGGGCATGTTCAGTTTCCTGATCTTGTTGCTAAAGACTAGTTCTTGGAATGGTTACTGCATCAATGTGTTGGACTAATCATTTCAAACTGTGGATCAGAGTTCTCTTTGTTTATAGGTCTGCTTGTTGCATATTCATAGTCTCATGTAGGCTCTGGGAAAAATACTAGCTCTAAGTATATTTCTTATCATCAAGGAATCAATCTTTTGATGGAAAAGACATCCCATTGGTTTGGGATTTCCTGGCTACTTATTCATTTTCTGTGGTAAGCTGGTATGTCTGTGTTGATCTGACACTATTGCATTTTGAGATAAAGCCCACGCCCCATCACTATGGCCTGCAGAATGCTGCAATATTTGACCTGGCCAACCCCTGCAACCTTCCCACTCTCCTCACCTCCCTTGCTGCTCCATGGACAGCACTGGTCATTCCCCCACTGCAAAACCAACCGCTCCAGAGACAGACAAGAAGGATGTGCTGTGCCTTTAGGAGAAGTATTTAAAATATCTCCATCCACCAACCATTTTAAATAGAGAGTGATTAAAAAACACTTCTCCCTGCAAAGGAAAAAAAGAAAGAAAAGAAAAAAGAAATCTGTTCCGATAAGCTAGATTCTAAACAATTGCCACCATTACGTGGGGCTTATAATATGTGTACAAGCTTCAAATTAGCATATTTTTATCACTTACATTTTAATACACATTGATCTCTGTCGTGGAATATAATTCAAACAATTCCCAGTTATGTAGAGGTCTCTAAGACACCTGGACTTGACTGTGTGCATTTAAGAGCAAGTTTTTAGGTAACAGTTTGAAATCACTGAATATCAGCTTGGGCACAATCAGAATATCCAAACTTCATGACTCTCCATATCTTTACATCTACATGGTAGAGTCAAAGCAAACAATGACTGGAAAGTACCTGCAAAGATTAAGTGGCAAGAATTATAGTCCCTCAGCTCCATTATCCAAGGTGAGCTTTTGGAAGTGTTTGTATGCTTAAAATTTAAAACAGCAAACAATATGTGTTATCTTTTTGCTTAATAAGTACAAATCTTAGCTCATGCAGGATTTTTGGAATTTTAATAATGTGTAAATTTGAAACTCACTGTTTCTATTGCTAACTAACTAAAAACTAAGAGAATGAAGGGAATTTTATAGCAATTGTTCGATTTCATAGTTTTATCCTAATGGGAAGATCCAGGTAAATTATCCATCACAAAAATATTTTCAAACTGCCAGAATTTACACTGGATCATAGACAACAAAACATTAAAGTTGTTCCTCGATGGTCTGTGCCCAGAAATTATAAAGGTCTTTAACTATGTAACAAACAAATGCAAAGAAATGAAAAATTATGTAGAAAAATAATCGAATTATGAAGAGAAATTTCAGGATAAATGACAAAAAACACCAGTTTAAGCACTGCCAAAAACTAAAGCATGAAGTTTAAAAGTATGGTTCACATTCACCAAGAATTGAATATTCAGACAAAAGCAATAAACCCAATACTGTCACATTCATTATCATTCAACCATACGTTGTGATTTTTGTTAACAGAAGAAAAAACTTGAAAGTTTTTACTGAACAAAATTGAAATTGATGATGTATTCTCTGGCCCTGATACTTTAGTGATTTTCGACTGGGGGAGACATCTGGAATGGGATTTTTATAAATCTCTGCCAAAATTACATTCAAATTTAAGATATTTTGGAATGATCTTTCTGTGGTTTCTTTCAGAAACTCTTTGAAATTACAATTAACGAAGATGTGTGTTTCAACCAAATTTGTGTGAAGAGAGCCTGCCAATCTGGCTGTAGTGGAGCTGAACACAAATGGATGAAGAAGATGAGAGAATGGTTGGCAAATCTGCAGACGTTACCACTCAGAGTGAGAAACTATAATGTTATTATTTATGACGGCAACAGACCAATACGTAGGAAGAAGTTAGTCCACATTAATGTAGTTTAATGGTATTAGCCTATTATGTGTTTTTCTTTTTGTACTGTAATTTTTCCTCTGGCAATGTTATATATATGAAGTCCAATAAAAAAAATGTTGTCACTGTCTACATTTCTATTTTCTGTTCATTATTATTATTTGTTTCATTTCTGAATTATGACCAAAAATCACTTTGGCATACAGAGGAAAGAGGATGTTGCAACAATCCCCACTGTGTATTCAGCGCGCTGTGCTGGCCTCCGTCCTGGTGTCTCTCAGGGTGCATCAAACTGTTGTCCAACTCTGAAGCTTTACACCTGCTGCATCCCCTGCCTCAGCCATTCTGCTCCCAGATCTGAGGGGCTGGATCTTTCCAACTCCTCCGTCACTCTCAGAGGGGACTCTCCTGGCCGCTCTAATGCTGCGCCTACTTCTGCAACACTGACTCCTGCGCTATCCTGTTTGTTTGCTTATCCATGGTCTCATCCTGCCACCAGCATGGAAACCCCGCTGCCCATCCTTTGTTTGCCTTCGGCATAGCCCCTGCCTTGGAGAAAACCTCTGTAGCACCGGCCGTGACCTCAGAGGAGGCACAGTTGACCTAGAGGGGCAGGAGAAGGAGGTGGGATCCATGAAGTGCAGGCCCGGAGCCTGCACTAGAAAGATGAGCAGGTAAACAATAGTCCAAAGGAGGGGACACCCACTTCTGGGAACTGCATCAGAGCACACCGATGTAACACAAAAACGCGAGGGTACTGAGACAGTCAGCCCAACCCAGGGCAGGTTACAGGGGATTTTAAGGTATTTGAATTTTATGCTCAAGAATGTACTTTGTATGCTTTAATCTTGTAACTTGAACAACTATTTCTAAGATGACAATATGTAATCTATTAACTAGTGATTTCTTACTGGTTTTTTTTTTTTTTTTTTTTTAAATTCTGTATTACTTGTACCCTTATACTGTTTTGTGCTTTTTTCCTTTAAATAAAAAAAAAAAAGAATGTAAGAAAGATGTCTTTCTGATTGTTTGTTTTTTCATTTTATGGCCTTATAGATTGAATCCAGGGCCTTTTCCCTGAGCTAAACCTTAGCCCTTTTTATTTTATTTTGAGACAAGTTCTTGATAAGTCACTAAGTTGTTCAGGCTAGGCTCAAATTGTGATTTTCATGCCTCAGCCTCCCAGAGTGCTGGGCTTACAAACATCCTCCTCCAGACCTGACTCAAGGAGGGGTTTCAAGCAAGGGAGTGACAAGACCTAATTTACCCTTCATAACTATCTGTGTGGTCACAGAGAAAGAGCAGAAGGACAAGAATAGGATGGGACCGGGAATGCAGTTGATCCAGGGCTGTGCTCTTTGGGTCTTCTGAAAAAGAACAGCATCTGAGATGCAGCATAAGCACAGGCAGATCACCTCCACCTGTCCCCCACTGGCAGGATTGCTGCTCATCAGGGATCAAGTCCTAGAAAGGAAAGATAGGGTTGGGGTGGCCAGAGAAGAAGGGAGATGGCAGCCTCCCTGGCTGTGGCAGTGGAGAGCAGCAGGCTAGTGGCTTTGTGAAAACTGGGCATCTGCAGGCAAAGATGGGACTCTGGAAGAGACACCAGTGGCTGTGACCAGATGTGCCCGATCCACGATGCTGAGTCTAAGAGCAGTGACAGGAGCTGCCAGAGGCAGAACTCATAATGCTTTCGGCCACTGTCCTCACTTAAAACAGCCCGGGGAGGCCACAGGGAGGTCTCCGAGGACCAACACAAATGCAGAATTTCCAAACAGGAGCCGCAGAACAGTGAGGACCCACCAAGTGTTCTTAGCTGCAACCCACAGTGGCAAAGAAGCCGCTGGAAGTCTGCCTGATGCTGAGTCCCTGGAACCCAGCCCCAGCCCCTGTATTCGGACACACAGACCTGGCTCAGGAGCTGGCAGAGGCTCTGGGGACACCCTCCCCTGACACTGGTGGCCACAGCTCCCCGTGTCCCCGACTCAGCTGCTAATGTAGGAACTCTCCTGGGATAGGGAGCAAGGGGCATGCTTTGAATCTTTACACACCACAAGGAAGAAAATCAATTTCAATGCCCAAAGGAAAGGATTACTACAGCAGAAGGTTACCCACCACTGTAAGTCGCTCTACTGTCTTGTAGACATGGATGGCAGAAAATGCCTCAAAATCAGGGGAGGATTCTCTGAGGTATGCAAAAATTCCCTCTCTCCAAGAGTGATGCCCAGGAGCCCACAGCAGGGAGAGAGGGAGGCTGTACAAAGGAAGAAATTTCTTTGTGTGTGCACGATTACGGCCAAATTCCAAATTCTAGATTGTGCTACAGAGGCAAGACCTTCCCTCTAGCTACAGACTTCTAACTTGTCCAATCGTGGAGCAACAAGCTGACATTTTAACATTACTGTGACAGCAGGAGCAGAACCAGCAGCAATGCCTACTTTGCTTGGACTGAAGATACACACTTCATAGGTGAGGTTCCAAGTCCTAAGTCCCTAAACACCGATGCAAGGTCTTTGGATTTGACTTCTAGACCCACTATGACAAAGATAGAGCGATCTCACCTACACCCAACAACCTTCCCTTTCGCTGGGGTCAGCACAGCACAGCAGGGTCAAAGCAGAGCTCGAAGGAGAGGTCCTGGGTTGGCACTGAAAACAGAGACCGTGGAGCATCCAGAGTCTTTCTCATTAAGGTGATGCGAAGAATAACGTGTGCTCAGTGTCCTGGGACTGACAAAGACATTGTGCAGGTCCGTTGAAGTTGCCACTTCCTGAGCATTGAATTAAATCACTATTTAGCTACTAAGGAGCAGTACTTCAACCTTATGTCCTAATATTCAAAATTAAAGAAACACAGGGAGTAGAATGTAGTGGCCCCAGCCAAGAGCTGGCATCCATGAAAGACAATGAAGCTTCTAGAATGAGAAGACACTTTGAGGAAGAGGGAGTAAGCCAGATGGGATGATTAATCTCAGCAATCTGAGGGGCTGAGGCAGAAAGACAACTGAGCTCTCAGCAGTCTGGGAGCCTGAGATTAAAAGATCCCAAGTTCAAAACCAGCCTGGGCAATCTAGAGACTTGGTATATCAAAATATAAACTAAAAACAAAAGAGTTCAGTGTGAAAGTCTTAGGTTTAATTCCTATTACCACAAAAAGGGCAGGGGGAGTAGAGACAGGAGAGTGTGGGCGAAGGTGTTATCCAGGAGATGCTGTGGAAAGACCCAGGAAAAGAAAGAGCCCCGAAAAGCAACTGCCTGGAAGCCACACCCTAACACTGTCCGCAGTCTGAGGCAAATTAAAATAAAATTAAAAACTGGAAGAATGACACCACAAACACAATCCATAAAAGAATGATAAATTAGTCTTCATCAAAATTAAAAACGTGTGCTCTGCAAAAGACTCTGTTAAAACAATAAAAAGACAAACCACAGCTTGCAAGAAAATATTTGCAAATCACATACTTGACAAAGGACTTGAATCCAGATTATATAAAGAATGCTCAAAACTCAATAAAAAGAAAATAAATAGCCCAATAAAATATAAGCAAACTTTTAACAGACTCTAAACCAAGAAAGGTAGACAAACAACAAATAACCACAAAGAAGGAGACTGAACATCATTAATCATTAGGGTAATGCAAGTTTAAGCCACAATGTTAATCCACTGCACCCTATTAGATTAGCTACAACACAGTAACACAAACATGATGATAATAAGGGCTGGTTAGGAAACAGAGCATCTGGAAGTCTCTTCCATTGTTTTAAAAATGGTACAACCATTTTGGGGAATAGTTTGGCAGTTTCTTATAAATTATAGCCTTGGAGAAAAGAAAATTTATGTCTCCACAAAAACCTAGACCCTAATTTTTGTTAGCAAATGTATTCATAGTCATCAAAAATTACAAACCACCCAAATATCCTTCAACTAATGAACAGATTAAAACAAACTTTTAAAAACAGCCCTTTGATGGAATACTATTCTGCAATAAAAAGAACAAACTCCTGATACACCCAATAATATGGGGAAACTTGAAATGTGTTGTATAGAAGAAAGAAGTCAGGCACAAAGACTGCATCTTATATTATTCTATCTCTGTAATCTTCTAGGAAAGACCAAAATACAGGATTAAAAAAAGTCAGTAGTTACCAAGTAGTAGGGGTGTGGGATGGGCTTGATGACAAAGGGACTTTTTTATTTTCCTTTTTTTCATGTATATGGGAGGATGGGAGGCAGCGTGCTGGGAATTGAACCCAGAGCCACTCTTGTTCAGTACCTTAATTGTAGTGATGATTATGTGACTGTTCAATTCTGTTTAAAGTCATAGACCATACACCAGAAAGAGTTACTTTTATCATACATGAATTTTAGAAAGCACATAAATTGGTGGACAGGTCATTTAGAGGTAAACTCCTCAAAGTGGATCTACTACCGGATTCAGTGACCACCACAAGGAGATCCCACCAGTCCTGAAAGTCTGCATGGATTTAGAAGGGCCACCACTTGTGTCCTCTACAGACCACTCCAAAACAGAACAGAAGCAGAGAGAAAGTCTGTCTACGGCCTGGGGTTTTCACAGAGGAGGTGGAGTTATAGCTGGACCTTGAGGAATGAGTGGACCCCAGTGTGTGGACACTGAGTAGGCAGAAGTCCATGTGTGCACACAGACAAGACTGATTCCAAGCAGGGAGCGGCTGTGGGCATGCGGGTGGGAGGCTGGACCACACACGCCGGTGGGTAACGCATGGAGGATCCTGCGCTGACTCGTTTGGGAGCCAGATGGACCATAAATAAGTATCAACATGTAGCCTATTTAAATCAAATGGAACAAGGGCGTGGGGCAAGCTAGTGCTGTAAATAGTCCATCAGAAGGAAAAATATCAAGGCGAGGTCATAACGACCCCACTGACAGTTACAGACTGCCTCCCGTGTGCCAGGGCTGCAGCAAATGCTGGAGGTGTATACTGACTCACTGGACTCGCCCACAGCTCCTCAAGACACTTTTATTACTCCCATTTTGCAAAGTGAGAGAACTGAGGCACAGGAGATGAGGTGACATGCTTGAGGTGACACACTCAAAGTAAAGAGGCAGAGCTGAGATTCCAAGACAGGCGCTTGGCTTTCACCACACCCATTACCTCTATTGCTGAGCTACTGTTTGCTATGGGTAATTAGAACTGCGTAGACAGCTCAGGCTGTGTTGTTCCCCCCATCTTTATCTTCACTTGTGTGTCGGCATTAAGCCACCCTCCTCAAACACATCAGACACGTTCAGCCTACCAGGCCCTCTGGAGTTCCCATTCACATTTGTGCAGGATTGCTTGGCACATGAGTGTGCACACAGACATATGAAGGGACACACACACTCCAGTCAGGTCGAGGACACACACAGTCCAATTTCATTGCTCACCCTACAGGAAGCCAACAGAATCAATTGAGTCAAATGCCACAGAGGAATCACAAGACATTAGTCCTTAAAAATAATAAGTCTTTTTCAAAAGAGGCGAGGACGTATGAGCAGCAGTGGGAGCCAAATGACGTCTGAACAGTACAGCCAATAAATTAATTTCATGTGGAAAAAAAACTAGATTGGCCCTGGGTTAATAAAGATCCCGTCAACATAAAGATCTCATTATGACACAGGCTTCTCTGGCAAAGGTCTTGTCTGCCGAAGCTGTTTTGGATTCTAGTTTCTCTGGGGTCCTCTCTGCTTAACAAATATTCCACATCAAATGCAAAAAAGATGGACCTGTCTAGACACCCCACTGCATATGTTAAAAAACAAACCACCCAGCCCTCTTTTCAGTTACAGAAGTTGGTCCTGTGTAAAGTTCCCCTCCTTTCTGCTCGCCGTTGGCAAAAGTGAAGAAGAGGGCAACACAGCCATTCTGACTCCAGAATAGCACTTGGGGTTGTTTCAAGAATTGTTATTGAGCTTCCAGAGGATTCATAGGTCTCCTAGAGAAAACTAAAGGGGGAACTTTGGGTTGCAGAGCCAGCAGCCTCCAGAGAGAAGCACAGACACATAAATGACTCATTGATGAAACACAGACGGCTCCAAATCAAAATCTGCAGTGCTTCGACAAAGGCCAAGATCAAGGCTCCCTTTGGTATGGCTGAATAACAAAACGCTCTATGAGAACACGGACAGTGTAAACATGGAATGGGCTGGAGACCTTGCTAACCTCATTAGTATCAATAATATTTACCCAGGGTTCATCAGTGTTTACTCAGCACCTACTCTGGGCAGGCACTCGGTGGGAGCTGGTATTCGGTGGCACTGGTGGAGGGGGTAGGTGTGTGTTCCTTGGAGCTTTCTGTGCAGACACCAAGAAGGACAATCAACTTCAGACCAAGGGCTGGGCCTGCCCACCTCTCCATCCTGGGCCTTACTTTCCTTAAGGTTGCAACCTTAAGGTTCAGCTGCCCTTGGATCCCAGCCTGGTGCCTTTCTGCTCGCCATTCTCTCCCTCTCTTTCTAAAGCTCTCACTCCAGTCTTTGTTCAGCTGGCTGCTCTCACACTTGCACTTGTGTTCTCAACTCTTCCCCAGGGGCCACCCCCACTGCCTGCAGAAATTCCCCCTCTTCCCTGTTTCCACGAGTTGACGCCATTTGCCCTGTTTACTTCCGTCACATAAAATATTCAGGTCATTGTCTTAGCTCTTTTTAGATTGTTATAGCAAAATATCTGAGGTTGGGTAATTTATAAAGTAACCACATTTATTTGGCTCATAATTCTGGTAGCTGAAAGATTCAAAATACATGGCACCAGCGTCACAGTCAGGGCCTGCTGGCTGTGTCACAACATGGTGGAGGAGTGGAAAGGGAACTGCCCATAAGCAGAAGGAGCCAAACTGTGGTGACCTCGCCATGTAATAACCTGGTCTGAAGACACAGCATTAATCCATTCATGATGCTGGAGCTTTCATAACCTAATTACTTCTCAATGGGCCCCACCTATCAAAGATTCCACCCTCTCAACAGCTCCACACTGTGCTCCAAGCCTCCAGCCCTCGGATCACAGCATGCTTGTATACTAATTTTTATTATCTGTCTCTAAAGCAGGATTAGAAGCAAGCAGGGGGCAGGAACCTAATCTTTCTTGTAAACCACTAGAAAGCCAGTTAATATAGAATGCTTGGTACCTAAAAGGAATCCAGAAGACACTTTTAAATAAAGTTATGAGGTAGCCTATGACGTAGGGAAGCTAATCTAGTAGGTGGTTGCCCCCACCCCTTGCGAAGAGTTGAAATTTATGCCAAAGTCAGAAGGATAACGAGTTCATCATGTAAAGGAGAAAGCACAGCCATCATTTTCCAGGAAAAACCTGGTGGTGCTGGGATTGAAGAAAGAAAAGCAGGGGTTACACTAATCAGCTTTCCATCACTATAAAAAACACTTGTGATAATTAACTTATAAAGAGAGAAAGGTTTTCTGGCTCCGATGTCTGGAGGTTCTAGTCCATAGCCAGTTGGTCCCGTTGCTTTTGGGTCTGTGGAAAGGCAACATGTTATGAAGGAGAGACACAGAAGGGCAAACTGCACACTTCAGAGTCAAAAAGCCAAAGGAAGTAAGAGAAGAGTCCAGGACTCCATGGTCTCCTTTAAAAGCATGGCCCCAGTAACCCAAAGACCTCCCATGATACCCTGCCTCTTAAAGATTCTACCACCTCTCCAAAAACACCAAGCTTTTAATACACGGGCTTTGGGGAGACATTTAGCATCCAAACTGTCACGGGGTAAAGTACAGACAATAGAAGATGTGGCCAGAGAAGAAGGCAGGAATATGTTAAGGATTTCTAACCCCATCCTAGATATGACAGGAAGGCTCCTAAGGATTGAAAGCAAATGAAGGATACAGCCTGATGTACATGGTAGTCATTGCATAGAAAACAGATTACTAGAGAGCAAAAATAGAGGCAAAATGACTAGTCAGAATGTTAAGCAGTAATGAGAAATAATGGGAAATGGGAAAATGAGATGAAGGGTGAAAACGGAGCAAAAGGATAGGTTAACACACCCTAAGGCAGAGGGTACTGACTGCAGAATGCAGGTTCTGTGAAACACAGGGGTTAAGAACAGTGCTATGACTCAGATCCACTCCCTGACGGTCATGTGCGAAAGGCCTGACCCGTGGCTGGCAGTACCGGGGGGTGCTGTGGGCTTTTAGGAGAGTAGGTCTGATGGGAGGTCCTTAGGTTAGCGGAGGTGCAGCCTCAAAGAGATTGTGGGACCCCAGGCTCCCTCCCTATTTCTGCCAAGGTTTCTGGCACCCTCATCAGGGGTCCAAAGCAATGGAGCTACCCAACTGTGGATTTAAACTGCCAAAATCATAAGCTAAATAAATTTTTATCTTTTATAAATTACCTCAGACATGAGGCTTCATATTTTGTTAGTGGTGCATGTCTTGAGGTAAGAAAAAGGGTTTAATTTTGGTTGTATGATATTGAGTGTAAAAGGGGCTTCCAGAAAAGTGGTTCGATCTGGGAGTCCAGAGCTCAGATGGGAGTCTGAGCTGTAAATAAAATAACTACAACTATTTTATATTTTAAAGCCAAGGAGAGGAATGTGACCAGCTGAGATAGAAGATCGGAAGAGAGGAGGATTCAATATTAAGTTCCAGAGAAATCCAAAACTTTAGAGCTGAACGAAAGGAGGTGAGCTAGCCAGGGAGGCTGGAAATGACAAAGAGGGAGAGAAAGCTCCTGAGTGGGAGAAGGTGGGGAAGCTGTCACGGTAGACAGAAGAAAAGAGGTCGGTTGTGTCGATGCAGGAAGGCAGAGGGGAGAGGAAGAGAAGGTGAAAGGGAAGAAAGAGGTCAAGAAGAGAAAACAGGGACTAAAACAGGACCCTGACAGGTTTTCTGAGTGAGGCACAAGAACAGAGGTCAGCCTCTAAAAATTAAAAAAAGACAGTGAGGCTAGCGTGGTGGCTTGTGCCTGTACTCTCAGCACTCTAGGATGCTGAGGAGGACTGAAAACTCAAGTCCAGCCTGGGCAACTTGGTGATTCAGAGAGATTTTTCACAATGATTTTTTTAAATGTTAGGGGTGTGGCTCAGTCACTCAGTGTGAAAGTGTTAGTAGGGAGTGAGGGGGAGAGGAAGGGCAAAGGGAAAGAGAGAGAGACAGAGAGAGGGGGAGAGAGAAGAAGAAGGAGGAGGAGGAAGAGGAGGAGGAGGAGGAAGAGGAGGAGGAGGAGAAGAAGAAGGAGGAGGAGGAGGAGGAGAAAGAGGAGAAGAAGAAGAAGAAGAAGAAGAAGAAGAAGAAGAAGAAGAAGAAGAAGAAGAAGAAGAAGAAGAAGAAGAAGAAGAAGAAGAAGAAGAAGAAGGAAGGAAGGAAGGAAGGAAGGAAGGAAGGAAGAAAGAAAGAAAGAAAGAAAGAGAAGAAGAAAAGGAGAAAGAAAGAAAGAGAAGAAGAAAAGGAAGAGAAGGAAGAGAAAAGAGAGAGAAATTCAGTCCCCACTTGGGGGAAGGAAAAATACAAAGATGTGAAGATGCCATATGTAGACAATTCTCCAATTCTCTTGGAAGCATCTTCACTTTTTAAAGTGATAAAAACTAAGGAAATGATCAGAGGAGAGATGTAACCAAGAATGACTTTTTTAAAAAGTGAGAGATGTGAGAGCTTAGTTAGAAAGTAATCTAGACCATCCAATCAAGAAAAGAAGAGGCAGAAAAAGTACAATAAAGTAGAGCAAAGCGAACGTGAGCAGGCAGAGACCCTGAGGAATTTAGAAGGGAGGGTGGATCATTGCAAAGGTCCCGGGTTTGATCCCCAGTGCTGCAAAAGACAGAAAACAAAACAACAGCAAAAAGCTGTTTCCACAAGCTTAGATCAGCTCTTGTTGCCAACAGCCCATTCATCGCGACAGTGGGTATCACTCCCCGTGCCATGGCTCCGGTTATAGAATCAGGGCCCAGTATTGAAGGAACACTGTTCTGTTCCCTGTCGTAATCCAATGCTCAGGAAACCAGCTCATGGGGTTTTGGTTCTTGTTTTTGTTTTTAACTAGGAAAGGAAGCAATTTCATGGTAATTTGTTAGGCTCTGCTTGGGGCTCTTACACATGTTGGTCTTGCATTAATACTGACAGGTGGAGGAAAGTCTGCTCTTATTTGTAGTGTTTGGAGAGGTTTCCAGGAACCTTGGAACCCAGGCAAGATGACAAAGGAATCATCTCCATGGGAAAGAGGGACACAAGCGCAAGCCTTTCACCTCCTTCTAGCCTTTGTTCAAATGTCACTTTTCAAAAGAGCCCATGGCAACCCCCCAATTTTAAACTGCATGACCATGTTGCAAGCTGGATCCTTTGTCTCTGGCCCTGTCTTTGTTAAGTAGTATTTTGTTAAACAGCACATATAGAATATCTGACACTAAGTAATTTCCAATGAATGGAAATTTATTTGACTCATGGTTCTGGAGGCTGGAAAGTCAAGAGACTTCTTGCTTTGTTATCACATGGGGAAAGCAGACCGCAAAAGGCCCAGGTCACCTTTTATAATGACACAGATTCTACCCTTGGGGGCTGAGCCTGCATGTCCCTATGACCTTCCATGGAATTCACTTCCTAACTCTGCTACAATAGCAACTAAATTTTACTAGGTGTTTGGGAGGCTGCAAACAGTCAGATACAATGCTTCAGCTTGGTTCTCCAAACTCATGTTGTTCTCAAACACAAAACACACTCTATCCCATTAGCCTCAAGACTCTTAATTCATCCCAAATTAACCACCAGTTAAAGTTCAGAGACTCTAAATCATACATGGGTGAAATTCGAAGTTCTCCTCACCCTGAGACAAATTCTCCTTCAACCACGAACCTGTGAAGTTATGCATGTCAGGCTTTCTAACTGCAGACAAAGGTGGAACAGGCATAGGATAAACATCCCTCTTCCAAAATGGATAAAAAAGACAAGAAAGTGGAGTTAGATCCAAAATAAGTTCAAAGCCAGTAAAAAAAAAAATGTTAAACTGTAAGGCTTGAGAATAATCTCCTGTGATTCTATGCTCATCTTCTAGGCACACTGGGTTGGGGCTTCCAGGTTTTGGGCAGCCCAGCCGGCATGGCCTTCCCAAGCTCTGCTCATGCCACTCTCCCGGAGTAGAGTCTGGTACAAGCAGCCTTCCCAGGCTGTGCTGCATACTGGTGGCTCCACAGTTGTGGGGTCTCAAAGAAGACCCCACCATGACTTCATTCCACATCATCCTACCAAGGGCTCTCCACAGCAGCTCTCCTCCCATACCACACTTCTGTCTGACCTCCACAACTGTCTGTGATGTCCTTTGAAATCTAGGTAAAGAAATCCATGCCTCTGCAAACCTGCAGAAGCCGTAACCAGGCGAACACCACCAAGATCACCACATGAGCCCTCTGGAATGAGCACAAATCACATCTGGGCCCACTTGAGCCACAGTTTGGGCAGCTGAGGATCTTTACACCACAATGCAGGGAGCAGAGTACTAGGACAGCACAGGGCAGCAAACGCATGACCGGCACCCAGGGCCTGTCTTCCTAAATCAGTCTGTTCTCAGGACTCCAGAGCTCTGGGCCTGTGATGGGATGGACAGCCTGTAAGACCTTCAGAACGCCTTCCTGGCCCTTCTCCCACGGTCTCGATGAACAGATCCTGATCCCTTATGTCCTTACTGTCTCTTTAGTAAGAATAGTGAAGGTCATCTTGACCGTGTTCCTGATGTTCCCTCCTAAGCATACTTTTTCTGTCTTTACATGTCCAGACTGGTACTTTCTATTTCTTAGTATATTAATCTTAAGTTCTGCCTTCCACAAAAATTCTAGAGCACAAATATAGTTCAGCTAAGTTCTCTGCCACTTTATACCGAGGATAGCCTTTCTTCCAGCTTCCAATACCCCTTTCTTCAGTTCTGTCTAAGATCTCATTAGAAGGGACTTTATTGTCCATAGTTGTGCCAGCATTCTGCTGGTAATCACTTAAGTAATTTCTAAGAACTTCCAGACTTTCCCCACAGCTGTTGTGTTCTGAGTGTTCACCAGAATCCTCATTAATGCTCTATCCAGAAAAATGTGAGTCTTTTCCAGCATTCACTTCAAAAACTGTTCCAGCTTCTACCCATTACTCACTTCCAAAGCCACTTTCACATTTTTAATTATTTGTTATGGCCACAGGCCCACTCTTGGTACCAATTTCTATCTTAGTCTATTTGTTCTACTGCAACAAAATACCAGATATAGAGTAATTTATAATGAACACAAATGTATTGGCAAGCAATTAAGGAAATTGAGAAGTCTGAAATTAAGGTGTTACCATCTGCCAAGGGCTTCTTGCTGCATCACGGTAGGGTGAAATACAAAGGTAAAAGGAGCTGTGCTCACCTTTTGTAACCACCTTAATCCCACCATGAGGATAAAGACCTCAGGACCCTATCACCCCCAAAGCCCAACTTCCTACCCCCATCATAGCAGCAACCAAATTTCAGCATGACTTTGGGAGGCCCACCACATCCAAATGCTTGAATAAATGTTCATATTTTATTTGGTTAATTGTATATGTATCCTATATGCATGATGCATCATATACATTTTAACTCTTCAATTTAATTAAACATAATCCAGATGTGGTGTCACATGCCTACAGCTCCAGAGTGTCTGAGGCAAGAGGATCACACGTTCAAAGAATTGAACAGTATCCTACACTTCAAGACCTTGTCTCAAAAAAACAAAGATCAAAACAAAGCAAGAAATTAAATACAAATGGAAACAAATAAGTTATACTTTCTTTAAGTATAAAAGTAGAATGTCTTCTAGTCATGAGACACTGCTCTTAGTAATAATGGAGCATGAATTGCATGTATACATTATAATTATCACGTTAATCCTCCTACATTCTATTAAAGGTTCGTTCATACCCTCATTTAGTGGCTAAGAAAACTGAGGTTCAAATTAACTAAGTAATTTGATTTGTATTCCAGCTAACAAGTGACCCAGAACAAAAACTTAGGTATGTCTGACCCCAGAAACTGTGAACTTCATGAGTAGAATAAAGATTATACACTTTTGGCAATTATAGTCAACCACAGACAAGGAATAACCCAGCACACGTTTCCAACTCACCATTTTAGGATGTGGACAGAGGCAGAGAATTGTATAGCACAGATAAGTCCCTAAGTTCTACCCTCAGTACCACCACCAAAATAAAATAAAATTCATTTCACCTAGGAAGAGAGAACACACGCAACAGGACGCCAAGTTCCACAGCCTGGGGCAAGTCATTTGGTGACCCAAGCCTTAAAAGTCAGGAAGTACCCTGAAAGCCCCTGTGCATTGGTCCAGGCCTTCCATGTTCATGCTGCTACCAGATTCCACCTTCTTAAGACACAGGCAGAGGGGTGAGTGAAATAATCATAGAACAATACCAAAACCATTTCTTTCTGGTTACACAGTGACACTCTTCATTTAACTAGCATATAGCTCTCCTTTAGCACTCAAAATGATCATTCTCAAAAAGTTCTGGGCTTACACAATAAATTAAATGGGCCACCCAGTATACACTCCAGCTCAGTACACTCCAGACTGAGCCCAAAATCTCCCCTGATGAGAACTGAAAATGCTATGATTTCTCCTATCTGAGCTCACACTCTCCCCCACAGGTTAAAGCAGCAGCTTCCCCTTATCAATGACTGAACTTGAGCAACTATATAAAATTCACATGTGAAGCTCTGGACATCCTGGATCAGCTAGAGTTCTGTTTCCATTAATCAGCCCACACTAGCTGCTCAGCTTGGCCTCTGGCCCCATTTAGGTCTGACTTCAATAGGAAAATATTATCACTTTATTAATGGAAGGTGTGCTGGGGCCACCACACAGAGATGATAAAGAGCCTGTTTGTGTTCATTAGAGTTGTTTAGTTCACAGAACCAGGAAACCAGGTACCCGCTTTGGAGCCCTATAACTGATACAACACTTGGAAAAGAATGAGGAAAAGAGGGTATTCAGGTAACCAGAGTCATGGCCACTCAGAACAGATGCTCTAGACATGTGAAACTGCCCTCCAAGTGCCAGAGGGCTTAAGTGTCCCTCCAAGTTGAGATGGTCCCCACAGATCAAATCTTCCCTCTTCCTGATTTTGCCACAAAACTCAGGCTTCCAAAGATACCCCAGGATGATGGTGTAAGCATGCATTCCCTGGGTGGCCCTGGAATTCTACCCATGCAGGGTAGACAGGACCAAAATGTCCACAGTGAGCTATTCCAGTTCATACTGACTGAGCCTGAAAGCTTATCACTGTCAGAAGTAACAAATAAATCCTTCATAAATTACCAACCTTGGGCCTGAGGAAGTTCCAGTGTCATTATATAGCTTTTCTGATTTTTTATCTGCTGTTTGGTTGTGGTCTCTCCCCTGAAGAAATGGAAGTAGAGGCAATTGGAGAACAATAGGAAAACTAAAAGGATTTTTGTCTCTTTCTCAGTTTGATTATTTTTTGGAAGGAGGGAAAGTACAAAGGAGTCCATTAATACAAACGACTCCACTCTAACGTGGGTTGACTTCCCACCTCAAAGCACAAGATCCAAGGAAAACATTAGGATCTAAGATCAAACACCATAAGGCACAGTAATTCTTAAAATCATAAGAAACTATTACATTATGTTTTTAAAGCCTGGTTTTGTTCTCTGCATTGTGGGTTTCCATCTCCTAGCAGGCTGGGGAAGGGGGACAAGCAACAGATAGTGGCCTTGACTCTGCCATTAATTGTTCATGAGGCAGTGAACAAAGATATACCCCTTTCTTGGCCTCAGTTTCTCCGAGTGTGTCTTCAGGATATTGGATACCAATAGTGACCCTGATTCTCAGTAGAAAGCAGCCTGTGAAATGCTACCTATTTCTGCCTAGGTATCCCAAGGAGAGCAAGAATGGAGATAGTTTTTTTCAGTGTAGAAAAAGTTTGCAAACTTATTCTCTTTGTTCAGAGAAAACAAAAGCTTTCTTTCTGGACTGTCCCCCAGAGACTTAAAGGTCAAGATTTAGTAGCACTGGACTTGATGGTGTTAAAGAGCAATGCCAGGCATGGCTCACAACTATCTGCTGGGGCCCCCACCTCCTGCTCTTTGGTTTTTTCCTGCATCTATAAGCAAGAGTCTCTGACATCAGTTGCTGTGTCTCTGCTGAGCAGCATCAAAGTGAACAGAAAATGATAGGAAAAGCACTCTCTAGCTTCACCCTTGGCCCTGAAGGAGGGACCCTGCGCCAGCTCAGACATCTGGGAGACAGAGAACCAGTGCTGTCCCAGCTTAGGTGGCAGGTGCCACAAGCAGAGTAAGCAGAGCTTCAGGTCTCTTGCCTCCCAAGACTCTAGACTGCAGAATCTTGAGGAGTTAATATCAACCCACCCTGGCACCATTCCACACCTACTAACAATCCCGACACAGATTCGTGGGAATTCCTTCCACTGATTTTTGATTTCCAAACATTTGGGGGGTCCAAGAAGAACCTGAAATCTAAGATTTTTGTTTAATTTTCCAATATATGAGTGTTGCAACTGGATTTCCTCCCAGCTTAGTTAGAGAAAAAACAAAGAGAAATGAATGAAGAAGAATGAAAGTTTAGTCGTGGCTTTTCTGAGGGAAGTCCTGAGACCAGAGATTCACCATGATGTATTAGAAGCAGACTTTTCCACTCTAAGCAGTTCAGTCTAAGGACTGGCCCCCAGATTGGGAGCTGCCGGTAGCTGATGGATAAACTAGCATAGTAGGACCTGTCAGCCTTCCCCAAAACATTCCCTGATACAAGTCACTCTAGGACATCTGAGTTGTAAGAGAAACACCAGGCATGAACCCCAGGTTATAACGAAAACTGACCCCAAAAACAAACTTCAACTCAAAATCATTGTATGGCATCTTCTGTATGTGACATTTCTTCTTTGAAGAAATTTATGGATACAGAAGAAATAAATAGAAAGCAATTACTAATATTAAATAATAGCAGCCGCTAATACGTTCCAGCAGATGGAACAATAAAAGATTACTTCCATTGTATTGATCGGGAAACTTTATAACTAACATTCATTGTTTCCTATCTTAGTCCATTTTCTGTTGCTATAACTGAATAAACTGAGTAAATTTATGAAGAATAAAGGTTTAAAAATTCATGGTTCTAGAGGCTGAGAAGTTGAGGAGCTAAACTTATTGAGGTTCTTTATGCAGTGGGGGAACCTCCTGCAGGTCTTGAAATAGTACAAGGTGTCTTACAGGAAGGGACACATCCAAAAGACAGAGTTCAACTAGATTTTCCAAGACCCACTCGAGATAACCCATTAATCCACTAATCTATGTATCCATGAATGGACTAATCTACTCATAAAGGCAAAGCCCTTAGGACCTAATCACTTTATAAAAGTGCCATCTGGTCACACCCTTTAATACTTCCTATTGGAGGTTGCTGCTTTCAACATGAACTTTGTCGAGATCATTCAAAGCATTGCACTAACTGTGTATCAGGCATGCTCTAAATTCTTTTAATGGACATCATATGTCAAACTCATAACACCCATAGGTGTTATACTAGCAAGATCATTCTGCATATGAAAAGCCTGGGGTTCAAAGAGCAAAGAAACTTGCTCAAGATAAGACGGCCTTTTGGTGATACAGTCCGACTTGATCTCAGCTACTCTGACTCTATCTTTCACATAAGGGTCAGGGAATGGAAATGGTTTTCCAGATTCATAGAAGCAAAGGCAAGGATCCAGAGAAAGCACCAGACTCTTACCCTCATGAATGAGTTCAGTATCTACCATGCATCCTCAACATGGCAGCCTGGGAGGAACAGCATCTGGTTAAAAGCAGGCTACACTGAACCCCAAAGGAGGAGATACACCTGCCATGTACACCTGCAATGCTCTCCACCGTTAGGCCCTTCTGAGGCTTAGGAAAATCCAAGGAAGGCAAAGCTGAAGGTGAAGCTGCACCTCTTGTGCCCAGCCCCTCCGGAAATGCAAACCATTCTCCCTGCTCCTGAAGTCTACTTCAGCCTCCCCTGCAAAACTACAACCTTGCCTCTCCCAGTTCCTCAACCCACACCCACTGCACTCCACACTCATCGCTCACAGCTTCACAGGAGCTATTAGGCATGAATCACTTCGCTCTGTCAAGGTTATATTTTCTTGTTTTAAAAAGAGTACCTATTCTTCTTATTACTCTGAGGAGGGAAAAAAGTTGCCTCTTTTTTTGGCTTAGAAGGTAGCTGAATTTTTCAATATATTCATGCAAACGAGATATTTCATCTCATGGATTTTATCCCAGTTCTGTCTATGCACATTTTAAATAAATTAAGATGAAATAAATCCATTTTATTATATTACCCAGTGCCATCTCCATGAAATAATGCCCATATTTGTATTTCCTAAGGAATGTTGACGTGGCTAAAAATGTTGCAGCAAGTATAATCTTTGAGGATTGTGCTGCCAGAAAAAAAATAAATCTAGGCCTTTGTTTAGAGTCTAGAGTAGCCCCACCTTTGATTGAAATGGTTTGAAATATCCATCCCCAAAACATGGACGAGGCAATAAAGTATACAAAATTGATAACCACTGGCTCAGAAACAAAAGTGGTGTGCCTTCCTTTGTTTCTTAACATCTGTTCTCTCCCTCCCCATATAAACCACCCCCACAGAAATAAATTATCCAAGCTCCCTTTTTAAGGAAAGAAGTGAAGGTTCACAGTGGTCATCCCTGAGGTGCCTTGCCCCATGAAGTCCAATCTAACTCCCAGGGCTTCTCTTGTGCCTGCCTCAGAGCCTTAATGACTCCAGACTCCCGAATCCCAGCATTTCTATTTCTAGCTCCTTTTCAAGAATGGAAGAATTTTCTCAAGATGAAGAAGGCTTGATCTCTGCAACCTCTTTTGCCCGTAAAGGGCAGATACAGGGGCACTGGTGATACCCATAAAGTCAAGCTGGACACAGAGCATCTCTCTGAAGCCCAATGGTCATCAGACACAAGAATCAGAAAAAACAGATTCATGATATGGTATAAATCACTCAACAGACTCCTTCAACTAGGAGTTAAAACTTAGGTCCCAAAGGATGGATGAACCTGAATGATGTTCCAAATTATCCACCACCAGAGCCATATCCTCCTGACTAAGGCTGTGGTTTTCATAGAACTTGAAGTATAATGCAGGGCTAGAAAAATAGAGCCAAGGGAAAGCAATGGGCAGCCTTGGTCTCTTCCCTGGGTCACCTGCCCTGCTCACTCATTGTCTATATCCCCTTCTCCACACTTCCTCACGGGTTCGCTCTCCACCTGCATCACACTCAACACACATCGGATAGAAGACAAACAGAGCACTCAAACTGCTTCCAGCATGGCTCTTTCTAAACACCGATCAGGGCATGGTAAGCAATAGTAACAATTACTGGCTGTATTCCCCAAAGATAGGGGCTTTACTCAGGCAAATTTGTGATATGCTAATACTCATGGCCAAAGCAAG
The DNA here is from genome assembly GCF_034190915.1 of Cavia porcellus. Lineage (NCBI taxonomy): Eukaryota > Metazoa > Chordata > Mammalia > Rodentia > Caviidae > Cavia > Cavia porcellus. The sequence continues at coordinate 39,937,579 of NW_026947490.1, read as the reverse complement.
TGCCCTGGTGTACTAGAACATCACAGCTAAGACTGCTCTTTTTGTGAATAGGCTTCTCGGTAGTGTTCAGATGCTTTTGGTGAAAATGAGACACCTTGTCAGAGCAGCCTGCCAGGTTCCCCAGCCAGCACCCAACACAAATAAACTACAGCCTTGCTATTCCCATCTTGAGTACAGGCAAGCACTTTCACTTGCCAGTGAGGTGACAACAGCTGGGAAGACGTATCTAACTTCACAGAAAAGAGGTCCCTTTTATCAGATCGGTGTTGATAGTAGAAAAGTGACTCCAGACCCTTCCTTGCCTGTGCATCCTCAAATATCTCAGTAAGGTGGGCAGTGCTGCCTCTGTCAAACAGCCTATTTCAGGGCCAGCTATGGAAAACTCGGTGAGGCCTGGTAGCAAATCCTCAGCCCTCCTGAGCTTACCCAGCCATGTGATATTCTGGGCTGGCTCCTCCTCCCTCCACTGCTATTAATGTCAATTAAGTTCAGCATGACAGGCCACCTTTGACGAAATGCCGGAGCAACAAAGACATAAACAACGCCAAAGCCTTTGGAGTTGATGTATGGTTGCATTTAATAAACATTTGTTTGCATATTTTTTATCATGCTAATGAATATAATTACTTTAATTTATGTCATCAAGCTATGATTCTGTTCTGATCTATATGTCACTTAAATGTGTAGTGTTAGCATTTTGCACACACTGGCAATTTGAAGAAGGGGAAGGATTAGCCCCTCCTGTGAGACTTAGAAGCAACAATCGATAGTTGCACACACCTTTTCAGAGGGTGAGCCCAGTTCTGCAGCAGGAGGTCCCAAACCCGTGCCCCGACAAGTGCAGATATGCCTTCCACTGCCTGGGGGGACATTTTCCAAAGAGCACACACTTCTCCTTCTCTGTGATCTCTTCAAGATGAGGGCGCTGAACATTTGCCCATAGCAGAATGTGCAGCACACAGCCAGGAAAACAAAAAAGAATTTTTATCATTTTCAGGGGTTTTACAGATATGAAAATATTGCATGTTTATTCTAAAAATTTTGAGAAAATGGACTGCAAAAAAGATCAGATGAAGATGGGAAGCTCAACTTCCACTCTCAAAATCTGAAATATAATGACATCTTGGTCCAACATGGACTTCATATCTTTTAATGATGATAACAGTAAATTGTATTTCAGTCTCTATTGTTCTGTTTCTATCTCTTTCCTTCTTTCCGCCCATCTCTCTTTCTCTGTTCTGTCTCTCTGTCTCTGTGTCTCGGACTCTCTCTCTCTCTCTCTCTCTCTCTCTCTCTCTCTCTCTCTCTGTCTTTGTTAACCTGATTAGATATAACCAATATTCATTTCTGGGGTACACTAAACTGTCTCAGTATCTAGCAGACCATACTTATCTAAGTTTGTATAAGTACACTCTATAACATTCATATAACAAAATCATTTAATGACATACTTCTCAAAATATACCACCATCAGTAAATTACATGTGACACCTGACACAAGTACCCCTCCTACACCACTCTGATATACAGAAAAGGAGCTCCTTGGTAGACCAGAAGACAGGAGACTTTTGTGAAATATAAAGGAAAGATAAAAGTTGATTGAGAAAGAAAACACACACTCAGTAAAGAACCACAAAAAATGATGTGAGAAGGACTGAGGAAGTGCCAGGTTTGGATGGGGCACCCCTGGATGCCCGCAAAACATTGGCTAAAGAGCTATGTTAGGAGAAGTCAACTGGATTGCTCCCCACCATTTTACCCCATGGCCAATGTGTCAAGCAGTGTATATTCAGGCATTAGTCTTCAGAGGAGAGGCAGCCCTCTCCTCTGTTCATGAGTGCCTCCTCCAGGAAGAGAGGACAGTGCTCACTCAACGTGGGTTAGTTCCCCACTTCCATAACTCGTGGGGGAGAGCTGAAGTGAAATATTAAAAGCTAACTGAGGTGCTATACCTGCGACTCCCACCCAACACTCAAAGACACCACATAATCTCTACCTAGAGGCACCAATAAGGGGTTCATAGCATAAAATGTAACCTTTGACCAACAATAAACCTTTTTCCTCACAGGGCCTAAATGCCTTTCTAACACTGAGGATACTATGAAGTCATAAAGGATCTTGTTGTAACAGTCACATAGTCCAAAAATCTCTCTCCATCTCTGACAGAATTGGGTAAATCCACACCTCACCCACGTTCCCAGTGTGGCAGGTGTGTGTGTGTGTGTGTGTGTGTGTGTGTGTGTGTGTGTGGTTGGGGGGGTGTTTTGTTTTGTTTTGTTTTTGTTTGTTTATGTAAGGAACCTTTCTCCAAAAGGATTTACCAGATATGCCAGCCAAGGGAAAAATGTTCTTCCCATTCAAGAATAAGTAGGAACCAAGCTTGTAAGGCAGCAGGTAAACCAAACCAATCAAAACAATACCACACTGACTCTGAAAATTAAATCATAGCCCAAAGGTAGGCCAGAACCTATACATTAAACCTAAACAGAGTGACTGCTTGTTAGTATAAAAGTTCAAATAGCATCCAGGATCTTCTAAAATAAAAGCCAAAATGTTCAGGACACCATCAGAAGTCACTTATATCAACAACCAACAAAATCGCAACTTGAATGAAAGATAATCCATAAATTCTAAAATGGCAACAAGCCTAATACAGAAATGAACTGACAAGGATTTCAAAGTAAGCATCATAAAAGTGGTTCTACACGCAGTTATACATGGTTTTGAAACAAGTGAAAAGTTAGAAAAATCAGTAAAATTGAGTAAATGAATACAGCTCATTTAAAAAGGATGAAATAGAGATTATAGAAGTGGAAACTTGAGTCATAGAAATACAAAACTTGCTAGGTAAACCCAATAATGAATAGAGACCGCAGAGCAAGTCAATAAACCCAAGGGCAGACCAGTGGACTCTACCCATGCTGAACAGCATGAGGAAAACAAATGGAAAAATGGACAGAGACGTGTGGACGATAATCACAGACTCAACATTTGTAGCAGGGGCTCCCAGAAGATGACAAGCAGCTTGGCCTGAAAGAACATGCAAAGAAATGACTAAAAAGCTCCCAGATCTGGCAGAAGATATAAGTACAGGGATTCGAAGAAACAACAAACTCCAAATAGTTAAAATCAAAAATGATTCCAAGGAAGATACATCATAACTGAGAATTTGAAAAAAAAAAAGACAAAGGAAAATCTAAAAATCAGCAGTGAAAAATGAAAATCTTACCAAAGGAAAATGCCAAATTGAATGTTTTAATACTGCCCATTTGAAATCATGGAGACTAGGAAAATTTGGCACATTTTCAAGTGCCTAAAAGACTGATTAACTACGAAGTCCAATTCCTGCAAAAAAAAATCTTTTGGAAGTACTAGGGAAATAAAGAAATTCTAAGAGGAAAGTAAATTCAGAGAATTTAAAACAACAGACCTACCCATAAAGTACATCTACATGAAATTGTTCAAGTAGAAATGAAAAGATAATAGAAGAAATCTTAGAACATCAAGAAGAAAAAAAAATAGAAAAACCACAAGTGTGGCTAAATACAATAAACCCTCCTCTTTTCATGAATTATTTTTAAATACATATGACAATAGCAAAAAAATATAAAAGATATACATGACTTTTTTGTTGTTGTTGTTACCAGGGATCGAACCCATGACCTCATGCTTGTCAGGAAGCTACTTACACCACTGAGCTAAATCCCCAGCATCAAGGAGAGATATTTAAATGTTATTTCCTAACATGACCTAAATGTAAAGTTTCCAGTATTTACTTAAGTGATAAAATATTGATCTAACAGTCTACATTAGTAGACATAAATCATATGTCAATTTGGGATAATCTTAGCAACAAAAAATAAAGGTAAATATGAAAAGTACTTGGGATCATTAAAAATGATCATTAAAAATGTTTCAGTCACCCATAGAGAGACAAATATGAGGGAACATTGGAAAAAAAAACAAAATAAAATAAAGTAATACAAATATACCAATTAAAATTCACTGATTGAATGCATAAAGTAATTGTGCCCCAGTTACATTCTACTTATTAGTAACTTATTTCAAATTAACAACATAAATATGTTGAAAATAAAAGAATAAAAATGAAAATATCAGTTTCTAAAAAGCAAGAGTGGCTATATTAGTGTCAGTAAAGTGAAGTTATAGTAAAATTGCTCAACAAAAAGGGACAAATAAAATCAATTATGCAAGAAGACATAACATTGTAGATGTATACACAACAAACTCTAAATATACAAAACCAAATCTGATAAAAGTGAATACACAAAAAGATAAGATAATCCACAATTATAGTTGGAGAAATTCACACCCTCCACAACTGATAAGACTATTTCACAGAAAATCAGAAAGAACTGAAATGATCTGGACAACACAATCAACCATGAAGCATATTATCTTTCATGGACAGATTCCAAAATCTACAGGTACCAATATTCATGCATGTTCCTGTGTCTTGTATAAAACAGTATAGTATTGATAAATAGTATATACATATCCTCCTTTACACTTCACATCAGACCAGATCTACATTTCTTACAATACCTAATGCAATATAAACATCATATAAATAATTTCCATCTTATATTATATAAGAATAATAGGTTAATAACAAGAAAAAAGTCAGCACATATTCAATACACATACTTTTTTTAATATTTTCAATCAATGTTTAGGTAAATTCACATATGCAAAACCCATTGATAGAAAGAGAGGACTATATATACTACTCTACTCCACTCTGTTTTCAAAGGCCTATGAAAGACCACGGTAAACCAAATTATGGACCATAAGATAAACCTCAATAAATATAAAAGAATTTAAATTATACAAAGTGTGTTTTCTGACCACAGCAAAATCAGACTAGACATAAGAAAAAGTAAAAAAGACAATGAGAAAATATTTTAAAAGGAGGAAATTAAATGATACATTTCCAAATAACCACTACTCAATGACGCTTCAAAGGAAGTTAATTTTAATAGCATAGAATTGATATAAAAAGGAAATATGGGGCTGGGGATTTAGCTCAGCGGCATAAGCGCCTGCCTTGTATGCAGGCAGTCGTGAGTTCGGTCCCTGGTACCAATAAAAAGGAAAAAGGCAAAAAAAAAAAAGAAAGAAATATAACACATCAAACTACATGGGACATAGCAATAGAATATTACTCATAGAAGGAAGTTTTATAGTATTAAATGTATATATTAGAAAGAAAAAAAGCCTTAAATCTACCATGTATGGATCTTCCTCAAGAAAACAAAACAAGAATGCAAAAGAAGAAAACAGAAAAATAAATAAGTAAAGCAGAAATCAGGGAGAATGGGCTAACAACAGAGCAAATCGATGAAACAAAAGCTGGTTCACAGAACTGATAAACATCAACAAATCTTTAATAACAAAAAGAAAAGACATGACCTGCCAGTAAAAAGAATGAAAATATGAATATCTCTATAAATCTTGGAACCATTTCTAAAATAGTAAGTACTACAAGCAACTTTTTCCTCATAAATTTGACAAGTGAGAGAAAAATGGACCAGTTCTTCCAAACTCATAAAATACTCAGTCAAATCAAATATATAATGTGATTAGACCTAGAACCAATGGATATGTTTTGTTCATACTATAAAATCTTTCAGACAGAGTGAGGGAAAGAAAAGAGGGAGGGAGAGGGAGAAAAACAGAACAGAGGGAGGGAGGGAAGGAGAGAGGGAAGGAAAGAATTCATCTCCAGGCTCTTATAACTCACTGGAAAAGCCTCCCAAACATTTAAAGAAGAATTAACAACAATAACACTGACTTTATGCAATCTACCTTGGAAGCAGGAGAGGATGGGCTATTTCCCAACCCATTTTACAGCCCACCACCCAATACCAAAGCCTTAGGAGAAACTTTTTTGGTTTTTTTTGTTTGGTTGGTTTTTGGTTTTGGTTCGTTTATTTGTTTTTGTGAGGGGTTTTTTGTTTGTTTGTTTGTTTGTTTGTTTGTTTTTTGTGCCAGGTGTGATACTCCAACTCAAGACCACACGCTTGCCAGACAGGCACATATGCCGCTGAGCTAAATCTCCAGCACCATGAGAAACTTTTAAAAGAAAATAAAATTGCACACCAATACTTCTCATGAATTTAGACACGAAAATCCTCAACAAAATATTAAGAAACCAAACCTAATTATATGTTAAAATAATCATATACCATGGCCAAATGCAGTTTATTCCAGGTGTGCAAGGTGAAATCCATCAATGCAGTTCATCGTATCAATGCCTTAAACAAGAAAAATCATGATCGTATTAATTGACAACGTAAAGACATTTGATAAGATCTAATATCCATTTAGAATAAAAACTCTTTGCCATTTAGGAATAGAGGAAAACCACCTCAGCTTAAAAAGATCATCCACAAAGAAATAAAGTAAGACAACAAGAAGAAACACTACAATAACACCGTGCTTAGTGGTGAAACACAGACTACTTCCCTCCAAGGCCAGGAACAAGGCAATGACCAACCACTCTTACTACCTTTAGTGAATCCAGTCCTGGACATTATGCTCCTGAGATATGGACATGAGAAGAAATTAAAAATATAAAAATTGCAAAGACAAGGATAAAACCATTCTTATTTGAAAATGGCGTTATTATCTACGCAGAATATACAAAGGGATTTACAAAAATGGCACTAGAATTAATAAATGCTTTAGCAAGGTCACAAAATGAAAGATCAGCAAAAAAATCTATTGTGCTTCTGTGTCCTTACAATGGATATGCAGACACTGAAGTTTAAAACAAAATTACTTGGAATCTCTCCAGTAAAGAAAAAAAAACATTTAGACAGAAATATAACACTGATTTATATGCTGAAAATTACAAAATACTAATAAATGAAATCAAAGAACCTAAGTAAATAGAGTGCTATATCAATACCAAATGTGTAAGATTCAAAATAGTAAAGATCTCTCCAAAATGATTTACACTTTAGAGGCAGTTTCTATCATGATGACATACTGAATTTTTGTGGACATGTGCAAGCTTGTTCTAAAGTTTATATGAGCTAGCACAAATCTTAGGAAAGCTAAAACAGTGTTTAAAACGAATTTAAAAATTTTAAAGAGTGATGAATTGCTCTACCCAGTATCAAAGCCTACTACACCACTAATGCAATAAAGATATTGTGATATTAATATAAGGAGACACATAAAACAGGGTAGAGAAGCCAGAAATAGACCCACACAATATATTCATGACTGATTTTTTGATACAATAATGAAATAATTCAGTGATGCTAGAAAAAACAAATATCCTTACAGGAAAAAAATGAGCCCAAGTTTAAGTCTTAAGCTATTTTAAAAAAGTATTCGAAATGAATCACAGTCACAGACTTAAATATGAAAGATAAAACTATAAAACTTTTAGAAAGAAAAAAACATCTTTAGAACTTAGGGCTAGGCAAAATGTTCTTAGATTTGATACCAAATACATGATCATAAAGGGAAAATTGATAAAACATACTTCATCAAAATTTAAAATTTTGCTCTTCAAAAAATCATGTAAAGGGATGAAAAGACAAGTTGCAGAATGAGAGAAAATATTTCAAATAAATCTACTCAACAAAGCCCTAACATTTAGCCTATAGAAAGAACCCTTGGGACTGTAAGGTAAAACTACAAATTATCAAATTGGAAAATGAATAAAACACAGACATTTCATTGAAGATGTACATATGTCAAATCCAGTCAATGGCATTTGCCATAAAAGAAATGTAAATTAAAACTATAATGGAATGTTGCAACATACCTATCAGAATGCCTAAAATAAAAAATAACACCAAATGCTTGTGAGGATTCAGAAAAACTAGATTGCTTATGCATTGCTTCTGAGAACACAAAATGGTAAGGCACTCTGGAAAAACAGGTTGGTAATTTCTTTAAAAACCTGAATATGTAACTCCCATATGACCCAACAATTGTACTCTTAGGCATTTATCCCAGACCCCCCCCCAAAAAAAAAATCTTATGCTAACATAAACCTGTAGAGATATGTTTAGAGAAGCTTTTGTTGTGATCATTCATTGAAAACAGTCCAGATACCCCACAATAGATGATCTGTTAAACAAAATATGAAAACTTAGCAACCAAAAGGAGTGAAAATTTGATTATATGCTATTAATAAACAGTGACATTATTCCTGCTGTAAACACTGCAAATAATTCTCACAATTTACTTTTAATTTCATTTATTGTGTCATTTGAAAGACAACTTATGTTTCCTTCCTTTTATCTTCTCTTTTCATGTCGTGTTAAAAAAAAGGTTGTCCTCATGATTACATAAATATTTACCCTATTGCTTCTCTTTTTGCATTTCAATCTTTAATATATCTGAAACTATCTTTATGGAAAGGCTCTGTTTTCTCCAGATAATTAGATGGTTTTTCCCAATACCATTTCTACTTTTGCCACTGGTTTTTAATAAATCTCATTTATTTTAACTCCATAAGAAATGTTAGAATATATGCCTTGTAAAAGTCGAGATATCCACACAAAGCAGAAATTCTCTTTGGAGGAACCTGCATCCCCAGTTACATTCTTGTGTCAGAAGTAACTGTTAGTCTCTATACTGTGCTGAGTTTCTTCCATAGTGAAAATATCATCTGGGAGTTATGTCATTTAGGAGCTACTCTAAGTGCTTCATCTGTATTAACTTGTGTTATCTTACCAAAAAATTACAAAGCAAATAAAATTGCTATCTCTGTCTTAATATTTTACAGAAAAAAAGAGACTGAGATAAACAGGGTGGAGAACAGAGAAACCTTCTCAGGGACACCCAAGTAGCAGAACAAGGATTTGAACCCAAAGAGTCTGGCTTTAGAATCAACCAGAACACTGACCAGTGTCCTGTTACCTCACGGTTGGCCCATGTGCAATTCAGTAAAAATTTCATAGCATTTCTTTTAAAGGGAAAGCTTGAATCTATAGGTTTGAGATATACTGTGCATACTACCGTGTAGCTTGCTTCTTTCAAACCTCAACAGATTTTAATTGTCTTTCCATATCAAATCTACAAATCTTCAATTTTAAAAAATCCTACATAATATGATTTTCCATAGTTTACTCAGTTCTTCTACTAGGTGTATTAAGGTGTTTTCAGCTTGTGGCCATCAAAGAGGCTGAAGAAAGAATCTTTCACATGACTCCCTGCACGTATTTATAAAAGTTTCTCTTAGTTTTTCTTGGGCTATGTGGTATGAACATTTATTAACTTAAAGATACAAAAGAAATTGCCTGCAAAATTTCTGAGCAATTCTAAAGCTAAACAAGCAAAACAATCAGAGAACTTGTTTCTTTGAAGCAACCCCAAGGGTGATGTTATCACATCCTTTTTTAAGTAAAATGAGTGAAACACGGTGTCTCCTCTTGTATTATTGTGGGTGTTGCTCACCACTAGTAACCTTGAGCAACACTTAGTGTCCATTCTTTATTTTAGTTTCTCTCTGAGTTGTCTTTTTGTATATCTTTATTATCTTCCATTTGGGTTAGTGACTTTTTAATTTCCAAATTCTGTATATACTTCAGATAGCAATCCTCTGCTTAATACAAATGCTGTAAACATTATCACTACCATATGCTCTATTAATTTTGTTCTTAATATCTTTTGTCACAGGGAAAGTTTTTGCACATATGTATGGGGTGTAATGTTATAATTTGACATGAGTACACAATATGTGATGATCAAACCAGAATCATTGGCATTTCAGTCTCCTTAAACATTTATCATTTCTTTTTGCTCATAAACTTCCAACTCTTTCCCTCTAAAGCTTTATAAACTATACAATAAACTGTTATAAACTGTTATAAACTCAATCACACCATGGAGTTTTAGTACTTCTTCTATCTAACTATATATCGATACAGATTATCCCAGCTCCCTGCATCTCCCCTCCCATATACTCACGCTGACCTTTAACGGCCATACTCTGCTTTCTGCTTCTGTAAGATCAGTGTTTAAGAAGCTTGAAATTTTATTGAGACAAACTTCTATTTGCCTCTATAGCTTATGTACTACAGTTTTTTTCACTAACTTTTTAGGTATTGTTTTTGTATAACAGTGAAACTTACTTTGACAAGCAATGTAACATAAAAAATACATTTTTTTCAGCAAAGTGTCGTGGCACACAACTTTAATCTGAGCACTCGGAGAGCTTAAAGCCAGAGTATCTCAAATTCCAGCAGCCTAAACAACTTAGTCAGATCCTGACTCACAATAATTTTTTTTTTAAGAATTGGGGATATAAGTCCAGTGCACCAGTACAAAAACCCTAGTTTCAATACTCAGTACCACAACAAATAAATAAAAATATAGATGATAGATTTTTCTCAAGTGGCATCTAATATTTTCATACCATGCATTCATTCTCTTTCTCACTAATACAAAACACTATTCACAAAATATGTGTATAAACAAGGATCTTTATCCCGATGAGTACATTGCTCTCGTCAAATCTTTAATATCAGTACTACTCTAATTTAGTTAACATTTTATCATAATGCGTCTTGATAATTCTTAGTCAGACTTATTCTGACTTTCAGTACTCTAATGGTGCTTTCCTAAACATTTTGGAGTGTTCATGCTATGTGAACTGGATAATTTTATCTATTATTTTTTCTAATGAGATAGTTTTTGTATATCAAAAATTATTCATTTTATATGTTTACTTTGTACTAGGCCACTGTGGAACTTTCTTAGTAACTAAGAAACTGATTATATCTTACCCTTTCTTAGGCAGGTTGCTTGAAAAAGTCAAAATGATACTCTAATCTCTTTTTTTACATTATTTACATGACTTTTTAATTTTTTATTATTATATAACACTGATTAGGAACTCCAATACAATATTCAATGTAGAATTGACAGGAAACCTTGTCTTGGTCATGCTTTGAATTTTCATAGTTTAGCCACTAGGATGAATTTCTGATAGACATCTTACCCTTGATAATTTTTCTTTTATAACCCACCTAGAAAACAAATATTGGACAGGGAGATTCTTACCTACAATGAAAGAGTCATTCTGAGCAAAAATGCTTTGGCTTATGATATGATTATGATATCAAATATATAGTAATTGAGAAACGGACTAAGTGCAGTTCATAACAAAACACTTGTCTATTTTCTAAAGGTGTGAAAAAATCAAATAACACAGCCATCTGAGCTTGATGACTTTCATGGAAGTATAACTTTAACTAGTTTTCCCATGTTTTCAAAAGAAATAGTACATTTAGGATGCCTTCTACATCTTGAACTAGTATTGTTAATTTTTATGTTTTTAGAAAAGTAATATTTCATCTATTTTGAGCTACTTTATCCATTATGATACTGTTCATGTACACTCTCTCTTTTTTCCTAACCAATTTTACTACCTTTGCTGATCTAATTATATTAGTATCAGTTTTTAATCTTTAATAAATCCTTCCTTCTACTCTATTGAGGTTTGATTTTTCCCTTGTTTCTATTGTTCGTTCTACTAAATATTATGTTTAGTACATTTGATTTCAATTTCTCTCAATTTCTAATGTCTGCATTTATGCCCATAAATTGTCCTTTAACAACTGCTTTGGCCACATCATAAAGATTTTAATATTTAATGATCTATTGAGTTATTTCTAAGTGATACGCAACTTTCATGTCCTTATTAGCACAAGATATTCTACAAATGTTTCTATATATGATTTGTAGCAATTGATTTAATCTTTTCTAGTTCTTTTCTCATTTACTCATGAAATAAAAAAGCCTATATAATTCCTACTTTTTCAAATTTGCTGTGATTTCCTTTATGATCTCATATATCATCAATTTATATGAATGATGTTTGTGTGTTAGAAACAAATATGTACTAGAAGTTAGTATAAAGCTGTTGACTGTGTCATCTAAATTCTATGTGCCATTATTTTTGTCTATTTGAAATACTTATTTCTTTAAAGGTATGAAATTTTTCTGCAACAATTGCAAATAAGTCACAATCTTTCTGTATTTCTACTAGATTTGTTTTATATTTTCCAAAGCTCTATCATTAAGCACATGATGATGTACAACTACTATATCTTGTTCTTCTTAACAACTAAACTGTTCTTCTATGTTCTTTTTTATATACCCCCCTTTTAGTGTAGTTATTCTTATTTATTGACTGTTTAGTTCCATTGACTTAACTGATTATTTTGAAGCATCGTACTTTTTCCCATTATGGCTTTACAAATTAATTTATTATCTGAAAAATTATTGAATATAATATTCTACCATTCATATTAACTTTAGATTTGATACTATTAAACTCCTTTATATATAGCATTATTCCCAATAATGTTATTGGATTTTTTTACATTGTCACAAGATGATAGTATGATTTCATGATTCCAGCACTTAATCCTCACTTCTTTTTATTAGTTTAATTATATTGTTCATTGGGTAATTATCCTAGATTTGTTTCAAGGCTGAAATAAGAATTTCTGGAGTGAAATGGAATCTCAGGGATTTTTTGATTAGCATCTTTCCAATGACCAGTGATACTGAAAATACATACTTCTTCATCTGAGAAGTGTGTATTCATCTCAGATGCCCAGTCGTGGACTAGATCTTTAACTTTTCGGAGAATCTGATTTTTTTTTCAGTTTTTATATTTTCTAGATATTAGCCCTTTTCAGAGGAAAAATTAGCTAAATATTTTCCCATTCTGTGGGTTGTCTTTTCACTCTGTTGGTGATCTCTTTTGCTGTGCAAAAGCTTTTAAATAGGATTAGATCCTAGTTGTTGATTCTTGGAAATATTTCTGTGTATTGTTCATTAAATCTTTGCCTACTCCTACATCTTCAAGATTCCTACCTACTTTGTCTTCCTGTAAATTTAGTGTTTCTGCTTCAATATTTAGATCTTTGATTCATTTTTATTTTAGTCTATTTTATTTTAGCTGTCTTTAAGGTGACAGACATGGGTCTAGTTTTATTCTTTGGCATGTGGAAAGTCAGTTTTTCCTGCACCATTTATTAAAGAAGCTATTTTTCTTTAAGTGTACATGTTTGTCCTCCATTTTTTAAAAAAAGAATAAAACCAAATAAAAAAACAGAATAAAACTAGAACAGGACAATAAAAGTGATACAGGACTTCAAAACAAGATAACAGAAAATCAACAATGGCTACCATAATGTCCCTCATTTTCTCCAAAATATCTGTCCATACTATCAGACATAATAAAATCAAACAAAACAAAACCAATCAAAGCAAAAGAATGTAAGCATTACAGGACCTCAAAACAAGATAATTTGAAATCAATAATGGCTGCCATATGCATTTCGTTATCTTCAAAATAGCTGCCCATACCATCAGACAACGTAAAATCAAACATAACAAGACAGAATAAAACCAAACCTAACAAAACTATGAAAACAAAACAAGAATTCAAAACAAGATAATAGGAAATTAACGATGGCTACCGCCTTCTCTTTTTAGATGTTTCCTTCCCTATCCCTTCCATAGTATCTATTATACATTTCGGGTCCCACTAACTTCTTCATTTTTTTATGCTAGAAGATAGCACGATGTTCACTTATGAGTCTGAACCATTTCACACATGAGCATGTGTGCATCCATTTACCTGTAAAAGCCTCAGGATTATCCTACTTTACAGCTGAGTATCTTTCCATTGTATGAAAATATCATACCATTCTTATCCATCCTGTGGTTGATGGTCAAGCTACTCCAGCTGTTTTCTGGTTTCCTACACATGGAACATTGTTTTCTCTCCTTTGACTTTCGGTCCCTGAATTTGCTTTTGAGTTAAATGTGTTTCTTATATACAACATAGTGATGGATCTTGTGTCTTGATCCACTCTATCTGCTTCTTTTTTTGGTGAACTGAGGCCATCTACGTTAATGGTTACAACCGGCATGCACTCGCTCATATCTGCCAAGCTATCCTCCTGTTGTTGGACCCTAATCTTCCCTTTTGTTCAACTGTCTGCCTTGTCTGCTGCTGTTCCTGGAACCATGGTCACCTTTATCTCTATAGAATATGTTTCAGCACTCTCCATAGAGTTGGTTTGGTGGTAATAAATTCCTTCAGTTGTTCTTTATCAAGGAAGTATCTTATTTTTCCGTCAATTTTGAAAGATAGTTTTGCAGGGTACATAAATCTGAGTTGAAAGTTTTTTTTTAAGGATTTGAAACATTTCATTCCAAGCTTTTCTTGACTTCAAGGTTTATGTTGAGAAGTCTGCCATGATTCTGATGGGTTTTCCTTTATAGGTGATCTGTTTATTTTCTTTAACAGCCTTTAAGATGTTGTATTTCTAGGATCTTGATTATTATAAGTCTGGGTATAGATATATTTTGGTTATGGCTAGTTGAAGTTCTATGCCTCGCCTATCTGTATGCCAGGTCTTTTTCCCATGTTTGGGAAGTTTTTTTGCTATTATTTTTGTAACTAGTCTTTTTGTGTCATTTGTGTTGACCCCTACTTTTTCACTGACACCTATAACTATTAAATTATTTTTCTTTGCATTGTCTTGCAACCATTAAATTGTTATTTCCTGGTCCCTTATTATTTTTAAGTGATCTTTTCTTTCATGATCACTAGCTGCAATCCTGTCTTCAAGATCTGAAAGTTTATCTTCAGTTTCTTTCAAGAGGTTTGCCAGCTTTCAGTGGAGTTTTTAATTTTATGCATCTTTTTGAATCTGTTCTATGCATTGTAATTCCTCTTTATGTTAAGGTTTCTATCACATTCCTATGTTTTGCTTTTTTATCTATGTCTTCTTTAGATATTCTCAGCAATTCTTTATGGTACCCTGATAGGAATTTCATTAAATCTGTATAATAATTTTGTGAGTATGGTCATTTTCACTATGTTGGTTCTTCTGTACAAGAGCAAGGGATATCTTCCTGTTTCTGATATCCTCTTCAATCTCCTTTTTCAGAGTCATTCTGGTGCGAGAAACTGAATGTGTAAATCAGAACTAACATGTATATTAGATGTTGTGAAATAGAAAAAAATGGTTTAAAAGGAAAGGGAAACTAGGGAGGGAGGAGGAAGAAAGGGGAGAAAAAAATACCTGAGCCAGGCATAGTGGTGCACATCTATGATCCCAGCACTCCAGAGGCTGAGGCAGGAGGATCACTTTGAGTCCAAGGCCAGCCTAGACTGCATAGTGAGTCTGGGCCAGCCTGAACTACCTAGCAAGATCCTGTCTCAAAAGACAAAAAAAAAATTCCCACAAGTTTTTCAGTTTTAAGTATGTTGCTCTTTGTTATGAGATAGATTGTCACATAAATCAACTCTCAGTCTTAGTACTATCAATATAGGGGTTGGATAAATCTTCCCTGGGGTAATGAAACTGTTTCCTGTGCATTTTGAGATGTTTAGTAAGCAGCACACTTGACCCATGCCTCTTCACAATCCATAGCACCATCTTCAAATCACAGCAATCAAAATGTTTCCAGAAATTGCCAGATGTCTCAAGACAAAATGTCCCTGGTTGAGAATCACCAAGATAATTAATTATTCCTCTACTCCTATTTTAATCATTGTTTTGATTTTTCTTTGCTCTAAAGATATATTTCAGAGATGTTAATAATTTCATGAATTGATAATTAAAATTTTTATTTACCCTTTTTATACCATCTGTAAAATATAAGATCTTGCCACTTTCTGATTCTTGTAATTTTTATTTATAAATAGTACATACTATTTTGTAACTATTTCATAGGTTTTAATACAGCTCTAAAAAGAAAACACTTCACTGTTTGAAACCAACTAAATCCTTGGAAACTTTGCCTACTACATCAGCCAAATATCAAAATAATTGTCTTAATTTTTTTTGTAAGTGTGAATCTCTCCTTTTCTTCTTGTATTGCTAATAATCTTGCTCACTATATCTCTCTACTATGCCATTTGGCATATTAGGATTTGGGTCTAGTTCAGTGTACTCGACGGTAAGCCCATAGAAGATAGGAGTCACATTAGTTTATTGGTCACTGAGTACCTGGTCCAGTATTTAATGAATTGAGGTAAGAATAAATCAGCAAGCAATACAACTTCAGTGTTAAACATATGCCCTTCATCAATAAAAATAGTTTCCTTGTTGCCTAATGTTTTTTTTTATTTTCAGTTCTATTTTAGTGCCAATATTATGTCGCCATATTTTCTGGATTCATTTTGCCTGATAGATGTTACATGTCTCATTGTTCTGCATTGTTTTGCTATGTTTTATTATGTTTCCTTTTTAGCCTTGTCCTGAGATCTATGAAATGTATTTTCTTTGTGATTGTCTCCAGCACACAGAGATTCAGTTTAGAATCAAATAATAAGTAGTTTTAAGTGTTTCCAAAGTATTTTAACACCATCTTTAACTTCTATCTTTGTCTAACATTTACTTCAGAAGAGTAATTGAGTCTTTTATTCTCCTTTTCAGCACCATAGAACTATTATACTTTTCTCTCTTCCTGACACCAAAGGACTGTCTCTCCTCCAACTACTCCTCAGATGTTTATTACATGAACTCAGATTTTATACATAGATTATCATTGATTTTTACACAAAATAACTTCTCTTTAAAAGTTCATTTGTAGCATTTGAATTTGGCTTTGCAAATCACATCTTGATTATTTTCATGTAAAACAAAAATGATGACTGGAATCTTCTCCTGCCTCGCCAAGCAATGCTAGATCTTGGGCCTCCTATCCTGCAGTGCTAGTTGCTATGGACCTCAGAAATGCTAGAGAGAGACAGAAGTCCCCAGAGCAGTTCTGTCTCTCTTGACAGGCCAGCAAGTTCTACTCCCATAAGGAACCTTCTGAAAAAGCACAGGGCAGGAGAGCAAAGTCCAAAGCACACAAACCTGGACAGAGCATCTCTGTATGCACACGCAGCAGCAGAGAAGGGACCCAAGGTCTCCCTGGAGGGTGAGGCAGGAGCCAGCTGTACCTGCTGCTGGGCATACATTCAGCCCGGCCCTTGCGCCTGGCCCTGACCTGTTGTCTCCTCTTGGAGGATATGAAGGTACTCTGGACACCGTGCACTTGGACTCACTCTCATCTGCAGACTTTGCATTCACTGCATTTCTGCAGATGTTCCTGTGGATGGGCCATTATATCACTGGCAGATAGTGGAAAAGGAGACACCTCTAAAATTCTGAGGTGAAAACGGAGCACATCAAATACAGAATGTGTGGACACAGCGACCATGGAGTTTACCACTTTATTAAAATTGTGATCGTTCACATAAAGACTCAACCAGGTCACATATTAATAATTATCACTGACAATCTTTAACATTAGCTGAAGCCCACAAGTGAAGCAATATTACATCTCCCAGTCTCATTTATCTTACTGCTTATGGCCCCTCTGTGGTCAACACGCTGTGAGCTTCGTGGACATTTAATTATGAGCGCATCATAAATGTAGCTGACAGGGCAGAGACTGCTGGGGGATGCTCCTGGCAAGGGGGGCTGCAGAAAGTAGTTGGTTATTGCACCCCCACGATAGAAGAGGCAAAGACCACTTCTCCAGGTGCGCTCTGCAGCTTCCATGGCCAGCTGAGAGGCCCGTTGAATGGGTCTTACCTGGTGCTCAGTGCTCCCTCTCACTTGCAGCTGCACAAAGCCAGTTGTCTTAAGCCTCAGACCGTCCCAGTGTTACGTCCTGTCTCACCCAGCTGAGTGCCTTGGCTTACCTCTGTCTCTGCCTGTTTACCAAGGTTCCCGCAGGTGGGTTTTACACTGATGTAAAGAAGCAACATAAATTTCCTCCCCATACCCCATGAGCCCAGGAAGCCCATCACTCCATTCATCTGACCAAAAACTACTCAGCCCTTACTGGGTGGAAGGGCAATGGAGGGTCACCAACAACACTGCAGCATGCCTCTCTACCAAAGGAAATTCCTTTCCTTTGCACTGCGTCAGAAAAGAGACCCCTCCACTGAGCACTGGAGCCGGAGGGCTTTCAGTTTGCTTCTAATTGGCGACTGCCCTGGTACACTAGCCACGGCGCGGCACGGTGCACTAATAAGGCCACAGGCTCTCGGAGTGGGCTTGGGTTGCAGGACCTCACCATGTCATGTTTCAAAGCAAGTGTCCTCAGAGGGGCTGAGGTACAGACTCCGCTGCCCGGGCAGGCTCCGATGGGGAAGACAAAGCGTATAATAAGGGCCGTGCAATGAAGGAGCTCAGAGGAGAAAGCTGAAAAGTAGCTATCATGTTGGCAGATAAATTCTACACACAATTATTCATTCCTAGCCTCTTGACATGTAGATTAATGAGTTTGATAACCCAGGCTTCTAAGAAGTAGATTCCACTCTTCTCAGGCTTTCTCCCCCTCTACCTACAAACAGCACACGGGTCTATGGAGAAAAAACAAATCGATACATTTGCAGTAGCCATCACGGCTTGCTTGTGATTGGAGCTCTATGTCAAAAATATGATGTGTCTTCTCTTTCTCAGCCAGGGAAAAACCGCTAGTGGCCAGAGGGGCACTGGAGGGGACCATGTCCTCCATTGGTTCCTAGTCTACTTTCTACCAAAGGCTGGGCTTGGAGCTCTTCTAACTTCTGCCCCGAGGTGAAGCAGACATTTACTGACACTGCTATCCCTTGCGGTTGTAACTAGAATTGGAAGCCCTGTTGTCACTGTCTCTAGTTGGCATCAAGACACCAAGGAAGAACTGTGTGACCAGAAAGACAATCACAGGAGTGAGACAGACACTCCTGCACCCACTCTGGGCTTTCATTTAGGATAGTGAATAGTTTGGTATTTAAACTCCAGATTTGAAGTCTGCTAACCCAAATGTGAGGCACTGAAATCCTTCTAGAGAGAAATTGGGTTCTGTGCATTTCTGGATCCACAGGATTCGATTTTATGTTATGCAACGGCACCATCCCCAAGCAGAAGTGGGCACAATTTTGGTGGTGCATTTGTGCTGTGAGGAGTGCATTGTTTTGGCTGGCTCCTTAACCATTTGGTAAAAATATTTCTATATCTCAGCCTATTTTATTACCTCTTCATTAAGTGTTTACATTCGAAAAATAAAGGTGCTTCTTGCAATAAAAACAAATTCAGGAATAAACAAACTAACAAAGGTAACTGTCTTCCACCTGCCCTTAATCACCCACAGTGTTGCAAATTCAGCCAGATTTCTTCCTGTGTTTCGGTTTATGCTGCAAGGGTTCAGGGGGCTGTGATGCACAGTTATGGGGGGGGGCCTTGCTGCCAATATCCTCTGTCAAGCATGCCCTCTGGGGCAGAGCGCATCTCCAAATCCTGGGCAGAGCCCTGCCTGGGCACCTGTTGAACAGATTCAGTGACCATGGAATGTATGTATATATTTGGGAGAGCAGATACAGGTGATCATTAGCACAGACATTCTGTAAAACACCTCCTTTTATCCTATGGCAATAGGAATGAAGGGAGGGGAATTCACTCAGCTCATAAATGTCCAGTGAGATCTTCAATTAGCAACATGGAGCAGCTCAAGAATTTGTGGAGATACAATTGAATTCCTGTGTGCCATCTATCTCACTTCTAAAAGAACAAGCCAAAGCTATGCAAAAAGAAGGAAATATTTTTCTTTATTAAACAGTTTTGAGGCTAAGCATGTCTCACAGTCTTGGGGTGAGGATCATCAAGCTTTGCCAATAAAAATTCAGGATGCTGTTAAATTTGAAATCCAGATAAAAAAAGTTGCTTTTGGGGGGAGGGGAGTATAAAACTGTGTCTTAAATATACACGAAGCATATTTATACTAAAATGGTAACGTTATATACTAAATATGAACTAGTATACTAAAAATGTAGTATTTGTGCATCCCATGGATATATGAGAAATGTTTATACTTTAAAAAATTGTTCATTTTCTGACATTCAAATTGAAGAGGACATCTAGCATCTCATCTGACAACTCCTTTCAGGGTGTCCTTGTGAAACTGCTCAAGAAAGAATCAGGAGACAACCAGGGAAAAGGAGAAAAACAAGCTCCAAACCTAAGACAGCACCTACCCCAGCACTGTCTCCCCTTAAGCCCAAATCCCAGAACTGTGAAGGAAAACTTGGACCATTGGTCCTGAGTAAAGATGAGGACCCCATATCTGGGTTCTGGATCTCTGCAGATAAGAGCCTAAAGTTGGGGAAGATATCTCAGGATGGAAGGATGCTTGTATTAGGAGAAACACCAAAGTCGGACCCCTCTTGTTTCCATGATGTAGAATCTCAGTACTTTATGGTAGCCTGGCGAGGGCTTTTCCTAGAAGACTGTGGAGTAGTGAAGCCAGCCTTCCCTCGTAGCTTGGCAGCAGTCCCAGAGTAGATCAGCATAACGCACTTGAGCCAGGGGTCGGGGAGAAAAGTCATCCTGCTTCCTTCATCAAATCAGTTGTGGCCACACTGACTCATTTTCCCTCTTAGATCAGAAAGCCCTAAATCTTGCTGCTTCCTAACACACATGCCTGAGAAACAGTATCCTGGTTCTGCCAGGAAAACCTCTATTCTCACTGTTTACTTCTGGATTTCAAGTACTGAGCTTCCAGCAAAAATGAGCTGAGGACTGTCCTCAGTAGTGACCCTCTCACAGTGGACAGAGCACACACCTGTCTCCATCTTACTGCTACTGCTAGCCTCCCATCAACTCCACTTACTTCTTTCTGGGCAAATCTCCACCTCCTGTGCTGCCACGATAGTGATGCAGTGAGAAGGAACCCCTGGCTTCATCATCACAGGATGCCTTCGCCTTCTGCACCTGAGCATCAGCCCAGGGGTGCATGCCCTGCAGAAGACTCCAGCAGATGCACCCTGCTCAGCACCAGGCCACTAGCTGAGTCCTGCACACACCACCATAAAACCAGCTCCTAGGAGCAAGCAAAACACTAGCAAAACACTAGCAAAACACTGCATCCTCCTCCTTCCCACAACTCTGGGAAATCGCTACTTTGGCAGTAAGTAGCTCCATCCCATCTGGAAGGGTCCTTAGCCTGAAAAGTTCCCAAAGCTCGGGGAAAAAATATAAGATAACCCAGATGCAGACAAAATACTCATCTTTGAAGTCCCAACAAAAGAAAGTTTGTCCAGGAGAAAAAATTTAGAAGAGGTCAGAGTCATAAGGACCTACACACTAAGTGCCTTTCAAAGCACAATGGCCAAATTAAGCAGTGAGAACCCTGAGACCAGGGAAGAGCAGCGAATGGGCTGAGATTTCCCAGTGCAGTGGGAGTGAGAGCAACATGAGGGCTTCACTGGTGAGCGGCCACCAGGGTCAGGGCGGTAGCCAAACTAAACCTGCTGGAGGAGCCCACGGAGCTTCCACCAGACAATCCCCCACTCTCTCCGGATCACGCCAAACGCCGTACAAATGTCCTCTTGGCATCCCTAGAGTAGAGGTCCGGTCCCAGACACTCCCAGGCCTCAATACAGCCCACAGTCTTCTTCATCACCAACCACAGTTTAATTATTTGAGTGAAATGCCAATATTTTACAATCAGAAGATTTCAAAGGAAAATCTAGATCTCAGGTTTCCCTTGGGAAAAAAAAAAAAAAGATTCTGACAACACTGGACCCGAGTCTAACTGGAGAGCCTTTAGATAAGTGCATACTTGTCAGTTGTCCTCAGTCCCCAGTCCTTCCTACTGTCTGGAATCTGCTGTGTGGGTACACCATAGAGGCCCTGTGTGCCCCTCCTGGACACAACAAGAGCACAAGAAACCTTGTCCCCCTAAAAGCTTTTCCCAAGAGTCCTCTCTCCTCTCTCACAAGAACTAGAACTCTAAACATCTTCCTTCCTATACTTACAGGTTAGCTCCCCGTCCACTCCCCAAAGGTTCTGGTTCACCAACTCTACCTCCAACAGTGGCATCCATTCATAAGACAGACAGTTGCAAAGCCTTGGAAACCATCTAGGATATAACCTGAGCAGAAGCAACAGCTGTATTCCAGAGAAAACTGGAATAAACTCATGCCCGAAGCCTAAGCCAAAGGCTACCATGTGGCAACAGTGAAGGCAAGAATCATGTGCCCATTTCACAGACAATGGCACCAGAGCCCATAGTCTCATCTTCCTCCTTCACTTCCAGGATGAATGGCCAATCAGTTGGGTAGCACGAGGGAAGTAGCATCCATACGTTAGGTGCTGACGTGGGGAAGAAAGTTCTGATTGGCTGACTCAGGAATTGGGATTCTGGGCAGAGCTTAACAAAAGGATAATGTATCTTTAAGCCCAGGTGCCCTTCAGGGGATGTATTGGATAAATGTCTTCTGAAAAGCCTGTAAATATTCCATCGCCTCACTGTCATTACTACCATGAAATGATAATGAAGCATGAAAGAAATATAATTCCATATTCAGATGACAGCATTAGCCTCCATAAGCAAACTGAAATATTTATTAGTAAAATGTTCAGTATCTATGCCTGTAATCTAAAAAAAGGACAAAAATGTTTTATAATAAAAAAGAGATTGAATGCAGAGGTAAAATCTGGTTGGCTGATTTTATTGCTTATTATTAAATCCTGGCAAAACAATTATTTTTTTCTTTTCATTAGTAAGACACCCAAATTAAAACTATGCCCTCCGGCTGCAAGGTTTACAGTAGTGATTAAAAACAAGAAATTGTGATGCATGGGGCTTTTGACAATGGCATAATCAAATTCATTCATATTGTTCAATCTTTCACTGACAAATATTTTTACAGTAAAATATACCAAACAAAGAATCACATAGAACAACTATCAATACAGAGAAATTAAGAAACCTTGTTATTATTTAAAAAGTGAGCTGATACAGTGTTGCCATAATCTTGAATACAAACATCAGAGTGTAGTTAATTAGGGTAATTATTGCCTAAATTGTGCTTAATTGTCTTATACTGAATAGGAGCGTGAATGAAGCTTTTTGAGCTTTCCACAATACGTAAGTGCCACCAAACTCTTTAGGTATAATTTAATAAGTTTTGATGGTATTTCCTATATGTCAGAAAACACATCCGAATGCAAGCTAAGAGATAAACAGGAGCCATAGGCCCTGACCTCTGTTTCACCTTATTGAAAAAGAGGCGTAAGAGAGTCATTTAGTATACAAGCGTCTCCGTCACCGAGTGCATTTCCCTAAAGGAGGAGGGGTGGGTAGTGCCTTTGAAGTGAATGAAAAATTAGAAATTCAAGTGACCACGATCAATTCTGAAACACTGCACAAAATTAATTACAGTTTTGCATCAGAAGCAAGAATGTAGATTTCAGACAGTCGGTGTCATTTATCTCGAACTGCACAATATACAAGGCGATTAAAAAGCCAAATCTGTGCCCACCCCCCAAGTCTAAGGCCTCTCAGAGGCTGTGAAGTACAAATGATTAACTCCAAATTATGCAAGGGACTGTGCAGCCGCTTCAGCTTGAATGGAGTGTGTGTCGAGTCACAGGAGCGGGAGAGGGACAGATTTGTGGCTCTTTATCAAAATCCAGGCTGGCCACCTCTGCCAGAATCCAGATAAATTGCCAAGCACTCTGACAGTACTGCAGAAAGCTTGCTCGGCGTAACCAGAATCTCTAATTTCTGTCTGTTTTTAATTGCTTGCCTTAGATTTGCATTTTTATACTATTAGGTTAAAGGATTTCCTCTGTTCTGTGGGCTACTCTGACCCAGTGGCTTTCCATTTCCCCCAGTCGCAGGAGCCTATGGGAAATGGGGCAAGAGCTGCCTTCTGAACCACCTTTAGCAAGCCAGCCCAGAGTCCAACCTCTGTGTCAGCTAGGGAGACTCCTTCGAGTTCTCTGGCCCTCGGACCACCTCCCAAGAAGCCCTCAGTGTACAAGGGACCTGGATACTCCCCAGGTCTTCGTCCCCAGAAGAGGCCCAATGAGTGGAGATGCAGGGACCCCTACTAAGAAGCCACATTGTACCCTCCCTCTCTCAGCTGGGACTGCTCTCTCATTAGCCCCCCTTTAAAGAGGCAGGATGTGCATGTGTTCAAAATACATCTTATTCTGTTGTCAAAACTGAGTATTAGAAAGGCTGACAGATTTTCCCTGACTCCAAGAAACCACACATGGTATATAACACACTCACACACACACACACACACACACACACACACACACACACACGTACACAAGCTGGGAGCCTGCTTCATTTAACCCTATATTCATAACCAATTTATTAACATGAGATTGCCACGTGAAAAGCTGTCATTTTAAGATCTGTAAATGCACCCTCACCTGACAAAGCCTTGGTTTTCAGCAGTTGGCTTCAGGTTTCCCTGGGGAAGCCAGGCTGCCCTCTGCCGCACTTTAACAAACCCTACCTGTCTTCACCCAGGTTCTCTACACCGGCTCCTGCTCATGCCTTCCACTACCCCTGCAGGACTCCTTCAATGTGCGGCTGCATATTCCCAGCACAGAAGCTTCTCTTGGGCACACCTCTTCTCCTAAGCAAGACTCCATCCCACTGGTCTCAGATGCAGAGGCTGCCAGATCTGTGGCGGTCATGTTTGAGGGATCCCTCTCTGTTTTGGGAGAAACAAAGAACCCTCCCTCTCTGACAGAAAAAACAACGTGAACAGCAGTAGAAACAGCCACTGCCCAGCCTGATGTCAAGGACATCAGGGCTTGGTAGAGACTTCAGTTCACACTGAGCACAGGATTCCTCTTGGGTTTTTTTTGTTTGTTTGTTTGTTTGTTTTGTTTTGTTTTTTCCCCTTTTTAATTGGTACCGGGCACCGAACTCACAGGACCACCCACTTGCAAGGCAGGTGCTTATGCTGCTGAGCTAAATCCCCAACCTCCACTCAATCCATACTGCTGTGACTACCAGCCAATCTTCATAGTCAGATACTCTGAAATGTCAGTGGGGACTGGAAATTTAGATTCTTTCAGAAACTTCCTTCTTTCATGCTGAAAAGATTGTAAAAGAAAAGAACATTCCACGGGCCAAATAGAAGTAAGCACTTCTGACAGCCAAACCCAGCCAGGCCTCTCACTTTATGACCTCAAGTCCATCCATAACTGGTTGGATATAGGCACTTTAATTGTGTAGTGATCGTAAAGGAGACACCTAGAATCCCCAAGGGCAGGAGGTCAGAAGGATGCTGTGCCAACAGCTCCTGAGTTCGTCTTTCCCTCCCACTGACCTCCCCACAGCTTCCTGCATCCCAGTGACCTCTAATGCAGTAGCCTTGATGATCTTGTGGACCAGCTTTAGGGTCCATCCCCATGTTACTTGAGATTCTGAGACCAACCTCCACTTGCTTTTCTTTTTGTTTCTTTAGTTTTTTGAATTGTTTTAATCCTTAGACTTTTTAAAAAGTTACATAAACACCTAAAAACAATGAATTCAAGGTAGACACACAAAGAAGCTGGTTCAGCCTGCCCTGTCCCTCTTTGCTGTGCCAGGCTAGGCCTCCTGTCCACTTCCACCCCATAGGACCTCTGCTCCTCTCTGCTCCTGGAGCTGCGTTCTCACCCCAGACTGACATTACCACCCTAGACTGTCGTTCCCATGGCTGTGAGCCGCCCAGTAGCCTCTGTCAGAGAAGGATGTGCTCTTCTGTTGCAGGCTGTCCTCAACTGTGCCCTGCCAGTGTCCTTCCATACCCCATACAGAGCATGCAGGAGATGGGGGAGGCCATGCAGAATCCCCAGCTAAATGCCTCCCTAAAATAATCACGGTCTCACTGCTGATTACTGAAGTGGGTTCATAATCAATATAGGAATCCAAGCAGCCAAACTGATAAATTTTGGGATTTTACTAGCTGAGCTCAGCAACCACTCGTGTAGACACCTGTTTCAGAGTCAAATCGAATGGCCTGAACTGGAGGGTTACAGGGAATTTAAAGCAGAAGACCATAAAGCAAGACATCCTGTTGGAAACAATTTAGCTAGAATCTTACATTAATTTTGGTTGACACCTGTATCCTGATCCTTTGTTGAGCAGGTTAAATTTTTTCTTGTGGGTGCAACTCATTCTGCTTTTCTCATGGGACTTGTACCCTGAGTAATTTTTCACACTTCTGGGTCAAATACAGGGCACAAGATGGCATAAGTTATGCCAAGCAACAACAATTACCAGCTAGGAAAACACTCTGCTCCAACATCCTGGCTTCTCCTCATCCTGATCTCCTGTCTGCAGATGTCATGGCAGCCACCACTAGAACTCCCAAGTATGTGCCCAGCACTCTGCTCTTGCACTTAAGCTCCTTTCGGTGATTGAGGAAGTATGAGCTGGTGGATGAGCACCAAACATGGAAGCAAAAACACATGATGGCTGTAGAGCCTTGGGTAAGTCATGGGAACTCGGAGCTACTTGAGCACATAGAATTGATTCCACCTGCCTTATAGGGGCTGGAAGAATTAAATCCATGGCTTAGGAAGTCAAATCACCATGTAAACCCCAAAGATAAGTCTTTTTTAAGAATCATATGGCCATTAGGAACAATGCCCATTTACAAGTATCAGCTCCAATCACAAAAGTTCTACACAGGGGAGAAATTCAATAACGTCCCTTTGAAATGAAATTAGTGGTAATCCTTTTCCTAAGAAACTCAGCCCATAATAATTCCAAAATACATTTCCTGGGCCCTGGAGGGGGGGGGTGTAAGAAATTAAGAATGTGTGGTTCCTACTCCCAAGGAGTTTCTAGTCTATTTGCAACGCAGAGCTATCTGATAGTAGAATAAGGTTGCAGGAAGGCCCAGGCGTCTAAAAGGTCAAGTCCCGCAGGTTAGGGCCATAGTTATGGCTCAGCTTTCCTTCTCTAGCCCTGGAAAAAATTCCCTGACAGCTCATGTGAGAAGCAAACCAGGAGATTACACTTAAATCATTTGTAATTTAGAATAAACATTCCCCTCCCAATCTGGAATCCTCTGGCTTCCATATTCCAAGGAAAGGGCAAGGAACACAGTGGGGGGTTGCTGACTAGGAATGAGTCCATCACCAAGGTTGAGTCCATCGCCAAGGTCAGTGTGCCAGTAAAATGAGAGGACATGTGGCACAGGATCCCATAAGTGGGCATCCATCTTTCAGAATTATTTCCAAAAAGATTCTGTTCCCTAAACTCAAAGGTTTAAACAGTATAGAAGAAGGGTTTGGTTTTGAGAGCTCTATGAATCAGAGCACTCTGGTTTCCACAATTTAGGAAATCATTCTTTAACATCACAAGTTTGTGATCAAGCAATGTTTATCAGTAGGATTATCCACTCTGCATATATGATTTAAAATGCAAGAATTCATTATGTGATATTAACGTGATATCTATCTTACCATTGATTACAGGAAATTGGAAACACTGATGGTACTGCTAATACTTCTGAATCACCATGCCTAATGAAGGTCCTGTATGCCATGAATTAACCTGAATAACAAAATTCTTTTTGAGAGGGGAAAAAACAACCATCTTCTGCCACAGAAGAGATGAGCACCCTGCCCACCCTCTTGAGCAATGCCATTTGTCATTTTCACAATCAGAATTTGGCCCTATAATAAGCAAACAAAGTATCAGAGAAGTGAAGTGGTTTCTAGAAAGGCTCACAGTAACTTAGAGACCAACTTAAGGCTAGACTGCCAATTTAAGAGCTCACTCTATATTCCTAAAGAGTAGGAAAACACTAATGTTATCAACACTTGAGTATCTCCGAGTTCATGGATCTTGAGCAAAGTCACCCAACCTCAGGCCTGAGGACAGAATCCACCTCTCTATGATTCTTGAGTTCCTTGTGAGCTTTACCCTACTGTTGGCTATTGTTAGAGATGCATCATAAATCGAAGGTGTATCAAGTCATCCACCAGGGGTAGGAGATGTGAAAACAAGCAAAATATTCTCAGCAACTTTAGAAACTTGAGTGAAACAAATCTCAAATTACAGGATTCTTTTCCAGAGCATCGCTCTTTAGAGGATGTGTATGTGGCTAGCTCTGGGAAAATGTTAGAAAAAAGAAGATCCTAAAAGAAGATCCAGAGATAAAGCTCACAGGACCCTTTTCATTGACTTGGTACTCAGCAATGCACCTCAGAGAGACTCTGGCAATGACAATCGCAAATAGAGTGATTTTCATTGCAAATTAGCTGTTGGATAGCTCATAGTGCAAAGCTCAGTCTTCTCAGAGAATCCAAATGCCATGCATCACATTGGTAATAACAGCCGAATAGGTTTCCTTAGAATAGACAATGATCTGAGGATCATGGTGGGCCTCTTTCCCTTGATAATGCAAGGATTGAAAGGCATCATGATGCATCAGAAAGAAAATTAATGCTAGAGTCAGGCGCTGCCATTCTGTGACTGACTTTGGAAAAAAATCCTTCAGTCTTTCCAGCCATAAAATGGGGAGATAGTAATTCCCAGTCTTTCTTTCAGGCTAGTCTGGAAGCATATCAGAGAGAAGGCTGGTGACAATACTTGGAAATCCTGTGGTATGGCACGCTCAGAGGGTCACTGCTGAGACACTGGCCCTCGGGAAAGCATACATATGGACTTTATCCCCCTTCACATAATTATCCACACTTGTTTTAAGAAGAAAATTGAGAATCCTCCCAATAAGGAATTTTTCTGTATCATTTCTTCTTTCCTTTAAAATAAGAACTTTATAAATAATTTTTCAAAAATAATAATGGCATTTGCTACCATTAGAGAGCTCACTCCAGTCCTTCACATGGAAAGATAATTTCTACAGGACAGGCTAAGGCAAAGCATGAGACCCAGGCTCCACCAATGACTGAAGCCAAGAAGGGATAGAGCCACTGCCCATGGCCTGTTGCAACCCCTGTCTGAGGCTGAAGGACAAAAGCCCCGCATAGGAGAACCCCTGTGGCCACTTCCAGGTCATCCATAACATGTAAATGAGGTGGCGTAGGGTACTAGGGGCCACCCATCTGCTGCCACCTGTTTGCAGATACAGAAGTGTCACGAGCAGAAACTGGACAACTGGCCTGAGCTGCAGACTTGGCCAGCAACCACCAAATGAGGGCTCCTTTAAGCCACTAAGCTTTGATTTTGGGGTGGCTTGTGGTGCAGAAGCTGCTGAGACAGCAATGAAATAAGCTCATTGTACAGAAGAAATGACAGAGGCCCAGCAAACACTCCTCCATCCTCTCCCCTCTGCAGCTCCTTCAGACCCACCTCTCTCTGGGCCAGGGTTGCTAATGTAAATCTGATTTTGACTTTGCCCTCCCCAGAGCCTGTATGGCTCTCCAGGGATCTGAGGAATTGTCTTCCTCATCTGACAGCCCTGGGCTGAACTCCATCCATGCCCTTTTATAGGGATTCTCCAGCGGTCCTAGGCAGGGATCCTCAACTACGATCAGCTGGTTCCCTGAAGACAAAACCCCTAGGGGTCTAAGTCAGCTGCTTCCACCCTCAACTGGCAGCTCCCCTTCCCTTGCACCAAGATGCTTGTCTCCAGCCATCCATACCACGACCTCTCTGCTTCTTTACTCAGCATCTGTTTTAGCCTGAGGCTCAGCCCCTGAGATCTGAGCTCTCTCATTCACTTTGGAGCACCCCAGAGAGCCTGGCACGGGCCCTGATAAGCATTCTGCAGCCACTCATGGGGTCACACACTCATACCAGCAGATATAACACAGGCAGGGTGCATGCAGAATGAGTGATGAAATGGGGGAATGCTAGGTTCAAGGTATGACTTTTTTTACCTGCCACCTTGTAACTGAAGGAGAAGGGGCTTATGGACTGGCCCAAGTCACAGAGAGGTTGACTGTGAAAGCAAGTAACTGCAGGCGCACTGCATCATGGGCCACATGACCAGGCATCCTCTTCATGTATTTGCCACACCTTTCTCTGGATGACAGCAATGCCAGTCATAGAGCATCCCATCCTCCCAGAGCCACCGCTGCTATCTTTCCCCATGTAATGTGTGCTGCTCACGCACAGGGTCCTTTCCTTCTCTCTCCCCCTCCATCGCTCTTCCCACCTCAGAGATGACTTCTCCTACCCACCAAGTTTCAGGAGCTGCCTGCCAAGCAGGGCGGCTGGGGAAACAAGGCTTTCTGTCAATTTAGGCCATTTCACAGATCTCAACAATCTTTAAAACCATACCTCTGCCCCAGATATGATGTCATATGTCTGTAATCCAGCAATCTGAGAGGCTGAAGCAGAAAGATCACAAATGCAAACCTAACTTGAGCAATTTAGCAACTCAGGGAGACCCTGTCTCAAAATAAAAATGTAATAAAGGGCAGGAAGAGTAGGTCAGTGCAAAGGCCCTGAGGTCAATATCCAGTACTATAAAAAAATCTTTACTCTTTGGAAACATATGCAATCTTAAAAAAAACTTTCTAATAACCCCAACCTACATGCAACCAATCACCCTGACTGACCCAGAGAACAGTACATTCTAGAAAAAAGGGGTCAAAAGCAATGTCCTTCACCCTGCCTGTGTTGCCTGTCGGTGCTGTACTTCCTGCCTTTCCACCACCTGCTTTGTGGTATAACAAGAAATATGAGGGGCTGGGGATTTAGCTCAGTGGCATAAGCGCCTGCCTTACAAGCAGGCAGTCGTGAGTTCGATCCCTGGTACCGATAAAAATGAAAAAGACCAAAAAAAAAAAAAAAAAAAGAAATATGAGGAGCTGCTTTTTAACAGTGAAAATGTACTTGTCCGACCAATAGAAAGCATTCCTGTGTGTAATCCCAGTAATAGATTTTTTAATCCTCTCTGCTGACACACACTGTAACATGTTCACAGTTATTATCTGTCCACTTCCCAACCTTAAGAGGTTAGATTGTTTAAAGATTTGTTAGCTATGAACTGCTTAAAGAAGGCCAAGTATAAACTCCCAGCTAATTGAAAAATAGCATTTTATCAGATTCTCCTCTGATATTATATTGTAATGGTTGTACTTAGAGTACTCTCAATACTTCAATAAGTGGTGAAATTAAAAAAATCACATCTTCAGGGCTTTGCAGAAAATGTGGCTGTTACCAATTTATACTGCTTTTTTAACCATTATTTTCTTATATTTCCCACAATGCCTTGGATCAGAAGCAAACAGAAACTGAGTGATTACCCCAAAGTGTGCTAGATGAACTGGAAAAAGTCTATTCAAACAAAGCTCATTAGTTCTGATACCTCCAGGGCTATGACAAATTAAGCTGCTGGTGTGTGTGCTTGCAGACAAAAGGGGGATGCCGAAAACTAGGGCTGAGCTAGGCACTGTGTCAATAAATTCCCCTGAAAAAGGTAAAAATTACAATTGGAGCTAAAATGGAATCCCTTTAAGGAGCATGTACAAAATAGATCATCCCTTCTTTCTTAAGTACATTTGTGAACCCGCCTGTGATGAATTACTGCAGCGGGAAGTGGCCACACCAGAGGGGCTAGTTGGCCAGGTACACAGAGAAGGTGCTGGCTGCATCTACTCTCAGTGCTCTGCAAAAGCTTGGCCCAGGCCGGATGGAAGTGATTCCCAAGCCAGCAGGCAACACACACACTTTCAGAGCCCCAGACTCAGGCCTCTGAAATTGCCCCTGGTTTCCCAGTGAGAGGATGTGTTATTCCCAAAGCCAGACCAGCAGCCTCCCAGATTTGAAGAGTTCCAGAGTTTTAACACAGCCTCGTTTCCAGCTTACAAAAAGAAAGTACCAAGCATTACAGCCATGGGTTTTCTCTTTCTTGATTTGAGTCAATTTTGGAAAGGAAGCTTTGAAAATTCTCAAAAGTAGTTGTAAGGAATCGGGCACATGGCCTTGCATAAATAGTTGTTGGACAGATGAAGGAAGTGGAATGAATGAGGTATTGGGGTTAGGGTCATTGATGAAAGGCTAGACCTGGATTCTCAAGACTCCTGGTGGATTTTTCTAGAATACACTGTGGCCACACATTCTGGGTGGCTGTGGCCCTGGACATGCCTTCTGGTGATTCTGAGACCCCATGGTCACTGGCCTCCGAGTCAAGACAGGATTGTGAAGGGCAGCAGCAAGTCCATGTGCAGGTGACAGCGTGTGTTCTCTTTAGAGGGATTGCTCCTCCCTGTCTTTGGTTCTGGAAATGTAAATAAAACGTAGGTGAAGCAGAAGTATGCATTCACTTCCTGTTTACCTGGAG
This sequence comes from Cavia porcellus, assembly GCF_034190915.1. Taxonomy (NCBI): domain Eukaryota; kingdom Metazoa; phylum Chordata; class Mammalia; order Rodentia; family Caviidae; genus Cavia; species Cavia porcellus. Next base: position 39,905,514 of record NW_026947490.1, on the reverse strand, counting down.
GGAATGAACTTCAGAGACCACCTACTGCAGGTGGTGCTTCTCTTGGTGACCCTGCTGGACCTAGAGAGGGTCAGAATGCAGTGGCCTGTGTCAGAAGTGTGGCCCGAAGTAGTTGTTAAATCAGATGTTGAAGAGACAGGTGGTCACAGCGGTCTGGAGCCCAGTTAATACAAGAATCCAAGAGCCTGAAGGATACCCTGCATTTGTATCGGGAAAGGGAAGCAGGATTTTACTGAGACTTATTGAGTGCCAGGTATTGCAGATAGATAACTACCACAGCCACCCATAATGAGACACAGCAACAGCATGAAATTTGGACCTCTGTGTGCAGACACTCACACACACTCTCTCCCTCTTCCTGTCCCTGTCCCTCCCCCTCTCACTCCTCTTCCCCTCCCTCCCTGTCTCTCTCTGTCTCTGTCTCTGTCTCTCTCTCTCTCTCTCTCTCTCTCTCTCTCTCTCTCTCTCTCTCTCACACACACACACACACACACACACACACACACACACACACCAATCACTTTCCACTGTGCAGGCAGCTCCAGGGAAAGCATCCATGGAAAATTTACAAGCAAGAGCACAATGTCAGGTTTCTGATTTCTAAAGTTGAGAAACAGTTGCAAGGAAGTCATGTGCAATCTGAGGGTTCCCATCACCTCTTCCAAACTGGCCTGGGGGAGAGGAGGTAGTCAACTGGAGAACACTGAAGAGTGTGCGTTGGCAAGAGTGTCTGAGAATGACAGGGTCTCGCCTGACACTTGACTTAGCAGGATCCAAGGTCCTGCAGGAGCCTCTGCACCTCCAGGCCAAGGAGGACAGAACAGAAAGGATCACAAGGGAACATGCAGCTGAGTCCCAGTCAGCCCCACCCAGCATCCTGAAGCTTCAGAGCAGCACGGGGAAGCCTGGAGGTTTCCCACCCTGCACTTGGGAAGAAGGCACAGGCAGCTGAGAGAGAAAGTGCTCAGAGCTGGATGAGAACCTAGTCAGGGATGAAGAGTAGGAAGGTAAGAGACATGGTGGATCAGTGGGAAGACGCTGGGCAGCAGAATCCAGTGCCTGTGTGCAAGCCACCTACTCTGCCCAGGGAGAAGATGAAGGGGGAGTCCCAGACCCAGCTGAGGGCCCCAAATTAACTTTATTTCCCCAGAATTGATCAGATTGTGTTGCTTCCATTGGGCACATGGAAGTTTGACATAAGACTCATCTGACTTACAGAAGCATAACAAAAGAGGCAATAGCACCCCACTTTGGCACGCCTGACTCGTAGCCTGGCAGTCTCCACCACACAGTACTTTAGACATTGTTTCTCCCAGGGAGAGGACACTTCCTGGCGGGAAGGAGGTGGGGGAGCATGTTGAGACACTGAAGCTCTAGACTGTGCCATGTCTGGGATTACTAAGGAGATGGGTTTACCTCGGGGCAAAAGTGGCCACAACTAATCAGGTCTCGCTCTCTGGTGCCTGACGTGCACATCCTCCTCTCCATCCCTAGTCCCCTCCTTGAGTCCTTGCCTCTTCAATTCTCCCTCTTTGTGCATTTGTGGGATCCTTCTCCTCTGCCCCTGCCCTACTCCCCCGACAATCCCCCTAGGTCCTCCTAAGTGTACCCAAATCCCTGAGATTCTACCACAATTCCCTTCTTCCACTTCTGTCTCCCTGGGGACCTGTGCACATCCCTCCCTAGGAGTGACCTACACATGTCCACTTCTTGACCAGGCTCAGTCTCCAACTTCTTCTCACCAGACATATCCCTCAGAGGCTCTGCTCATGCTCAGACACCATGTCAGTCCCTCCAATCCACTCCTGTGGGCAATTTGTTTCTGCGCACGCCCCACATTGAGATGTTTCTATGTAATGAGTCCTGCCTGGATATTGCCAGGCTGGAAAGCCAAGTGAGCAGGAGGAGAGGCATCTATCTGATTGTCCAGTTGTGGGAAATGAACCTTCTCACACATCACGCTATGATATTTTCACTACTCTTTGCTAATGTTTTAATGTCTCTCCAAAAATATACCAGATCTGCTGCTCTACCCATCCTTGACAAAACGCAGTAGTGGAGTAGCCTTGCTTGTCTCTAAGTGCCCCCAGTGTGGCCAGCACTGAGCACTTCTTTAGAAACATTTCTTTCCTCTGTTCGGTTCTTTCTTCACACATTCACCCATCAACATGACAGTATCTTGGAAATGTGGAGAGTTTTTTCATTGCAAACTGAAACCACCCAGAATTCCACATGCATCCATTTAAGCCACCAGCATTTGATTTCAACCCCTTCTCAACTGCATATTGGGAGTCCTTCAGTTTGGATCCCTCCCGGTAAACTCTACATTTGGGAGGTCCACGAGTGTATAATTAGCCCATTTTCTATTGCTCCAATAAAATACTCAGCTCTGAGTTTATTTAGCTCACAATTTTGGAAGATTAAGGTCCAAACAGCATAGCACAAGCTTTGGCAAGGACCTTGCAGCTTCATTATGGTGGATAGTATCATGGCAGGAAAGCTTGTAAGATAGAGCAATCACACAGCAAGACAGAAAACAGTAACACTCGAGCTCATTTTTTATAACAGTTTACCCTCTCAAGAACTAATTCAGAATCCAAGAGAACTCCTTTAATTCCTTCTGAGGGCAGCACCTCCAGTGACAACCAGCTCCCTCTGAGCTCCACCACCTCTTAACATTGCCACTGAAAACCCAGCTTCCAGCACATGAGCCTCTGGAAGGACACAAACATAACAGTGAGACTTGGTCTTTGCAATAAATTTCAGCTGCATACCCATCTAGAGACTCCCTCAGCCCCACAGAGTTTGTCTGTCTGCTACCTGGTGTGTATCTCAGCCCAGCCTTCCCTTCCCTACCCAACTCCGGGTGCTATGCTCAAGATAAATATATATATATATATATATATATAATATATATATATATATATATATATATATATATATATATATATCAACACATTAAATGAAGACAGGACCTAGACCCACACTGGCACCTTGCTTCTTTTACCTTATCTCTTCCCTTAAGTAAAGATCTTTACTTAAAATGATATCTAGTTCATCACAAGTTTTCACATTATTTTGGCCTTTATAAAATATTGCATTAAAAATGATGCATTGTGGTGACTGATTTTTTTGGGCATGTCTATAAATTTTGCCCTGGACACATCATTTCTCTCATCCTCCCTAGCCATGCACCTAGTTTTTCTGGCATCTCCAGACTTGTAGGAAACCTCACCTCACCTCCAGATATGGAGCTGATGTCATGAAAAGCTGCCTAAAATGCATCCCAGGAAGTGCAGGGAAATAAGGGAGGAGGGACACAGGCTGTACTTGGAGCAGTGGAAAATGAGAAAAAGGCAGGAGACATGAACTTAAGTTCCTCTTCTCTGCCTCCCACTGACGACTCTATGACAAATTCCAACCCACAGTCCATTTGGAAGAGAAGATGTGTTGTGGTTTAAATCTAAAGTGACCCGAAGTCTCATACCTTTGGAAAGAGAATGGACACCTGGATACCGAGGAACGGCTGACTTGCTGTTAGGAGGCGGGTCTCCTAGAGGAGGTGCTCACTGGACGTGCTACACGGAAGGGCCTCCTTCCTCCCAGCCCTTCCTTCGCTCTGTGCTGCCGGGGTGCTGTGATGGGAGCAGCTTTCCTCTACCCAGAACTTCCCACCATTCGACTTCTGTTTGAGCCTGAAAACTATGGGCTGAAAGGTCTGAAACTGTGAGCCAGAATTAATTCATCCTCTTTTAAGTTGTGGATGTCAGGCATCATGTCCCAGTGAAGAAAAAAATAACTATGACAAGGTGACACCAAGCACAGACACGGCCAGGTGCCTCCAGGGCCCCTCACCAGCAAACCCAGGGCAGGACTGCGTGTATGGCTTCCCTCCCGTCCCTTTCCCTTGCTCCTCTGTTCCTTCCCTCTCTCTGTTGACAGCTTTCACTTCCTAAATGAAGTATCAGCACTTTATTTACCTTGCCTCAAGCTCTGCTTTCCAGAGAGCCTGGCCTGTGGCAGTTTTGCTTCTGGATTTTGCGTTTTATCATCCTGAGCTATTTTGTGTCTTTAAAAGGCACTTTAATATCTGACACAAATTTTTTTCTTTCTTGTATTGTTTCCTCAAAACTTCTGTATTACTGATATATTATATAATCATCCTAATGGACTTTCCTAGAAGGTAAATTCTGGGTAAAAGAAATGGCTTTGTATATTTCAAATCTTCACATTTACTGTCTTTTTCCAATACAAAACAAATATTTGTTATCAACTTATATATAACCGCAGTTCTGGGCTCTATGTAACTCCAAGGAAACTAGAGGCTAACTGAGAAATAAAAGAGAATAACAGGCACCCTTTGTATAACCCCTCAGTGTAGACGGCAATAACCCCAGTCTGCACAGAGCTCAAATCGAAAAGGTTCATGATGGCTCGGAGTGGGAGTAGGCTGAGTGGAGATTGTAAAGTCCTGGCCTCCCTGACCTGAAAGCCTCTTCTCTATCTGTGCCCCCACCTGGTGACAACAAAGATGACCACAAAAAAAGCAAGCTCGTGGAGTCAGAAAAGTACCATGTCAGCGCTCATCAGTGCTTCGGTTGGGCACCGATGGTCAGTATGGCTTTCTCCTGACTGTGAGTACTCACTTTTGCACCCTGAAGATGTTACTCTACACACACCCCTGCTGCTTGGAGTAGGCAGAGCCCTCATCTTATTCCAGGATCCTTGGTGGCTTGTGCCTTCTTGCCAGAGGGATTTGTGGAGATGGCCTGAGGCCAGGGCAGTGCTGCCCCGCCCTTGTTTTGTAGAGTTTTTAAAATTGTCTTCAAATGTTCTATTTTCTCAGATTCTTCAAAACAAAATTTGACTTGAAAATAATATCCCTGACTGTGGCGGTGGTCTTCATGCCTTTTAAAAATACTTTGATCAAAAGCAAGTCCCACAATCATAATGTGTCGTCCACCTAATGAGCACAAGGTCCCCACCTTTGAGAAGATCATAACCTGCCTCCCTTCACAGTAGAGGTGTCCTGTCTTGTTGGGGTGCATCCTGGGAAGTTATTACAGTATCTACCGCTGTGAACAAAGTGAATACTTTGTAGGGAAAAAAGGAAGAAGGGAATGGAGTGCAGACGGGAGGAAATGCAGGAGGGCGGGAGGACTTTGACATCATGGTGGCTGCACTGACGAAGTGTTACAGAAGTTCAGGCAAAGGAGCAGCTACATGGAGCAGTCGACACTGGCTGAGTCAATCCCCTGGAGGAGATGGTGCTACTGAATCATTGACCCCCAAATTCCTCCTCAGCTGCCAGAGGCTCAGCATTGCCCATATCACCCGAGGAGCAAAAAGGATGACTGCACTATCCTTTGTTTCTGGTCATCTACTTGGACAAATCTTTGCCAGAATTTGAGGCAGGTATATTTGTCTCGGTGGACACTCAGAAAAGAAACGTCAATTTAGGGGTGGTGGTAAACATTGGGGGCGAGGAGACAGTTATTGCTGTCATCATTATTGTTGCTGTTGTTGTTTTGTGGTAGGAGAGATTGAACCCAGGGCCTTCCACTGAGCTACTTCCCCTCCCTTTTTAAATTTATTTTGAAATAGGTACCCACTAAATCACTAAGTCACTGTTATGACTTGCGTCTAGATTCTCCTCAGAAAAGCCTCATGGGGCTGTTTTGGAGGCAGCTGAATCTGGAGTTTGTGGTTGGTTCCTAGTGCAATGCTAAGATCAAGGGTTCAGGGATTGAGGGTGATCAGCCTATTGACCGGATTGGCACCACCCTCATCCCAGCAGTCTGGGAAGATACAAGGGACAGAAAGGGTCTTCTCTCTTTTGTTCTTGTTAGTGTTGCTGTCTTCTGCTGCCTTGAACCGTTGCCCCTCTGCCATGTGCCACCATGTCTTGGAACTAGTGAATTATGATCTGAGAAAGAAGTAGTAATAAGATCCAAAATGTACAATAGACATTGTGATAATGAAAAGTTTGAAAATGGAGCAAAGGAAGGAAGTGGAGAATGACTCATGGTTCAGCCTCCTGCAGTACCCAAAATGCAGGGCACACAGTCACGCAACACCCCACGTGCCTTAGTAGTACTGGCTCTGGGGCTGCTGCACACCGATTTGTCTTCTGCCTCCTATAATTTAGATATTAAAGACTTGACTCCCCAAGTGACTGTCTTGGGAAATAGGGACCTTAGGATGTAGGTAATGCTAAATAAAGTCAGAAGGGTAGAGCCCCAAGTCAACAGAATGGAAGCAGCCATGTAGAGCCAGGAAGGGTCTTCACTGGTACTTGTCCATCTGGCACCCCAGTCTGGATTTCCCAGCCTGAAGAAAGCACCCTGTCTATGTGCTTTGTTATGGAAACCTGAGGATAACATAGCTTTCACAGCCAAATTGAGCTTTACCCGCATCTCTCATTTCGCAAAGAATGTCATGGAGTGCTGGGGGCTAAGAGGAGGAAAGGTGGAGCACAAACCTCCCAGAAGCTGACAGCTGTGGCCCATACTTCACACCCTGCAGAGGCAGCCTCCTTACCCTTCCCAGCTCTACTGCCTTCTCATTCCCGTCACTTACGGTCGCAGAGCATCAAAAGCTCTCACAAGTGACTGCTCTACGCATAAGAAAAGCACTTCAGGTAAAGGGATAATTGGTCTCTGGTGCTCCAAACAGGTTCATGTGGAGTAGTGTCAAGACCATAACTCGTGCAACCCTGAGCCATCACGTCTCTGACCACGCACACCAGGCACATGGTTGCAGTGTTGCTCACGTCACTCTTGTCAGGGTGACATGGGAATCCAACATGGGAATCCAACATGTTCTTATCCATGTGATCAAAGTACAGGGATAAACCACGGAGAACTACAAATCTACTTCAGCCCTCTAAACTCTAAAAGGGATCAGATAATGCCCATGATCCTTGTACAAGAGCCCCAGATTTCCTCACTGCTATCCAAGACACAGAGCTCACAGAGCTTTCCTTTATCCTCCACCCCCACTCCCCACACACACTAGGAGTGGTTCCAGAAATTGAACCCAGAGCCTTTGCATTGAGTTAAATTCTCAATTTTTTTTTTTTTTTTTTTTTTTTTTGACAGGATCTTACTAAGTTGCAAAGTTGCCCAGCCTGGGTCAGAAGTTACAGTCCTCCTGCTTCAGCCTCCCAGAGTACTAGGATTACAGGCATGTGCCACCTGTGCATAAAAGTCAGGCAGGCGTTGGCACCAACCTACATTTACCACTGCTCTCCCTTCAAGCACTTAAAGGACAGCGTCACAATTCCAAGCACTTAAGAAAAGGAACTAGAAACCCCTGTCTGCAACGTTTTGTTTGCTATGAGAGACCGCAGCATGGACAGAAAGCTTCATCTGGGGATCTGTGAGAGAAGACCTCAGGCCCTGGAGGCTGGCATTCCAAGGACAATGCCTGGCCTTCCCTGCAGACTACCTGCCACTTCCCAGATCTGTATGACCCCATCGGAATGCCTTCTAATGTCAGCACAGCTTTCCAGATTCCATCCTTTCCCTAAAACAGGAGAAGCTTTCTGATGAAGTGATGGAATATAAAGCAGAATTTCTCCTTGGTGAGGCCAGTGTTTAACTCTCCTTTCCAGCCAGGGAAGAGCTTCTGTGGTACATGCATGACGACACAGCAAGTCAGTGGCTGAAATCCATTTTTGGACAATAGTTACACTCCTCACATGTTGCATTACCCAGCTGGAAACCCTTATCAAAATTATCCCTGAAGCTGGCTACATGGACATTCTTCTGTAATCTCATTATTCCTGGAAGCTGAGGCAGGAGGATCACAAGTTCAAGTCCTGCCTTAGCAAGACCCTGTCTCAAAATAAATAGGAAAAGGACTTGGAGTGTAGTTTAATCCAAAGGCCTTGGGTTCAGTCCCCAGTAAAAAACAAACAAAAAGGAATCCTTGAGCCTTATGCATCATAGCTCCGATACATCACACAGTCCGGGAGTCTTTCTGGAAACAGTGACATCCTCTGACTGTACATAAAACAATGTCCACCCTGATGTTGAAGGATCCTACATTCTCCTTTCTATGGGCACTGCTTTTTATTTCATCCAACTGGATCCTAAACTTTTAGCAGGCAATCAATTAGCAAAGTAGCATTCGAAAGGCAGTTTGTTCCCTTAGTCTGACATTGTGGTAGCATTCACCATTTTTCTACTAATAAGATCATTTGGCCCCTATCTGGCAGAATGCCACCCTAGAGACTGGTACGAGAGTCCAAGTAAATTCTAGCAGGCATCTCTTCCGCAAGGCCCAAGGACAAGAGCTAGCACAGCACTGCCAGGAGGCTCTTGTAGCCTTAACTTTGCCATCAACTCTTAGCCCTGTGATGTCCTAGACGAAGAGGAAGAGCAGAGCTCCAAGGCACAGATTTGGTTGGAGGAAACCACAGTGGCCCGCTTAGCTGATTTCTACAATGAAAGTCACTCAGAAAACACCCCCATCCTGCCACTCAGGATAGCCATGAACATCTCTACCCTTCCAGCCTTTCTCCAGCTGTAGGGAACTTCTGGTCTGGGCAGAGCATAAATTGGACCCCAGGAAAGTGGTCACCACACAGAGCCTGGTGAGGCTCTGTCCCTTTTGAAGAGCTCCAAGGTGTCCTGTTTTAAACTGTTTGTGCTCTCAGTGAGTGGTCCTGGGACACAGACTCCCCAGAGAAGAGAAAGGAGTCCAAAGAATGTCATTTTCAAACATGAATCATTGTATTGCCCATTGATGTTCAGCAAGTAGGGTCTGAAAGCCAAATACTCAGGGCAGTCATCTGTGTTCTTTCCTCCTGAACCCAGCCCTTTGTCCCCACCTCTCCTCTCTGTCCAGAATGAGACAACACCCATGCACTGCATTTAATGAGCAATGAGAAATATCTGGAGCAAAACTGCATCTGGACAAATCAAGTACATTTACAGAATTCAAGGACTAAAGTAGAGCTGGGCTTAGTGGCATGTCCTTATAATTCCAATGCTCTGGAAGGCTGAGGCAGGAGGATGGCAAGTTTGAGCCCAAATTGAAAACTTAAAGATATAACAAGACACTGTCACAAAACAGAAAATTGAAAAAAAAAAAAAAAACACACACACACACACACAAGCTGGGATACTGGTCAATGTGAAGGCTCTAGGCTCAGTCTCCAGTATCACCATTCCCCAAAAAAGAAAGAAAGAAGGAAGGAAGGAAGGAAGGAAGGAAGGAAGGAAGGAAGGAAGGAAGGGTTCAAAATGCAAATAAAAAATCTATAGTGACGGCCCCTCAAAGCAGGGTTGGGGACAGTATTCAGAGCAAAGGGGATGCAGCCAACTAAAGAGCACACCCTTTCATTATGGTCATGCAGAAGTGTCCAGATTTCCCTAAGAGATGCCAGAGATGTGGTTGTTCGTGTATAATGTGATTTTTAAATGCTATCCTCTAATTCTAGTTTTGTTAAAAACACTTCAAGGAAACAAAGAGAGCCCCCTAATCTAATCTAATTTGCTGCTCCTGCCCCAAGAACAGCTGCCTGGCTGAAGGGGCCCCAGACAGGCCCGGGCTGGCACAGCCCAGGTGGTTCTCCACAGTGCCTGTGGCTCCCTCCTGCCCTGGTGATGGCTCATCCTCATGCAGCAAGGGCGGGCGGGAAAGTGTGTGGGTCTCCCGCTGCCCGTCACCCTGGTGGAAAAAAGTGTTTGCACAAATTAAACTCCACACCAAAGTTCTGTTTCGCTGTCAAGTCAGCACCTAATTTGCAGTGTCTATGATTGACATGACCCTTAATGTGTATTTCTAAATGTGAAACCATTTTGTGTGCAAATATTGCAGGAACAAGAATTCCTTGCTCCAGCGATCCCAAGGTTTCCTCTCTTGGTTAGACGCCCAGAGATGAAATTACCCTTGAATATTATCCTCTTCTATTATTTTTATCTTGGGTTCCAAATGAAGCACATTGGGGAAATAGGATTCTGTGCAGCTTCTGGGCCAGAGGCCCTGTCAGATGGCCTGAATTTTCTCTAAGAGGCATTTGTATGAGGAGGCATGGAGTAGAACTTTGGCCACAGGTAGAAGACTGTTAACAGTTTATAATGAAAGATATGGCTTTAATTTAGTGCAGAGGTTAGGGTGGCATTTTAGGTAGGAAGTGCTGGCCCCCCGGGCCATCCAGCCAGGCCTGCTGACTGGGGAGGTAGGGAATAGCAAAGTGAGGTTCAGTAAAACCACGGCCTGAGCTCAGAGACAACATAGGACCACAGATTAGTGACAAGATGTGTGAAGAGTCCAGGACAGTAGAGTGGCACCTGACTGGTCCAGCACCATCCCAGCACCGCTGCCGGCTTATGGAGTTCCCAGTGCAGTCACCAGCGGGCTTCTCTCCAGCTGTGGAGGGCACAGCCTTGTGCCCCCATGACCTACAGTGCCCCGTGCTCCAAAGAGCACTGCTCTGTGTTTCATGCCATGTTGGCATGAGGATTAAACCCAGGGCCTTAAAACTGAGCAGCATCCCCAGTCTGTTTTATTATCTGACTCAAGTTCTCATAGGTTGCTCCTTGCCCAGGCTGAGTTTGAATTTTTGTGACCTCCTCCCTCAGCCTCTCACAGTGGTGGGGTTACAGGCCTATACCACTACACCTGGCTCCCAACTCATTTTTTAATAAGAGGCCCTGCTTTTCACTTAGCCCTTGGCCCCACAAATCGTCTAGCCAGCCTTGCCATGGAGCAATCACATGATGACTTCTGTATGGCTGTGGGGCTCAGTTTTTTAGGGAATTCTTCACCAAGGGAAGGTGAGCTGACTTGAACTTAGGGCTGCCTTATGGTTAAAAAAAAAAAGTCTCATCTAAAGCTGTTTGTGCATGGCGGTGGAATGCCCAGCAAAGCTCAGACAGGGCCAGGAGGCTGATGAGAAGCCCAGAGCATGCATGGTCGAGAAGGCAGGCACAGAGCTGGAAAAGCTGAGAATGGGTGGTGCTATGGGCCTCTGGGGGACAGGCCCAAGCTGGGACTGAACTGAACACTTTGGAGAAGCCATTGGCAGTGTGGATGTGTGGAAGCCAGTCAGCAGAAACGGGGTCAGCAGGGAGGGGGTCTCAGGGCCACAGCAAGAGCAACCTCACTCATCCTCCGGGGTCACAGCTCCTGTCACCTCCCAGGCACCCCCAGCCCCACATCTCCCAGCACAAAGGCCACCTGAATTCTCCTTGTAGCCCTGGTGAGAGGCAGTCAGTGAACAATGCTATCTGTGCATGGTGGTGCCCAAAATACGACTGTCATTTATTTCATTCTATGAAATTAGAGCGTGCCTTGTAGCCATAATGAATCATTTCCTTCCTGCCTCGGCCACACTGTCAGGCAGGAACTCAACACCCCCCATTCAGGGCCTTTCACTCCATTGCAGGCTAATAATAACTCACCTGGGTGAGCGTATGTCTTCCCCAGACAATGCAGGGCCTGGACGGGCATCTTGGGCAGGAGAGTGGAGTCCTCAGGGGCGGGGCCAGGGCCAGGCAGTGTGACAGGAGAAAGACAATGCCCATGGTGACAAGAGGCATAGTGTCCTCCACGGTGGGAGCTCACTGGGAAGTGGGGAGGCCGGGTCTCTTTTCTACCTGATGAGGGCAGAAAATGCTATTCTGCAGGGTCTTCTGGTGGACCAGTACCAAGCCCAGCCCAGAAGCCATAGCTACCAACCCCGTGACACATTCCCACTATCCCTACAGGCAGCCTTACTCTCTGCTTGACGCCCAGCTTCCAAGACCCTAGCAATTCACCCAGCCATTTACCAGCCCCGCCTGAACTGGAGGCCCCAGGAGCCGCCTTCTCTCTCTTCTGGCTCTGCCCTCTGCAGGAGCAGCTGCTCAGAAAACGAATAAAGGCATCTGATTGCTCTGGTTTAGATCTGAAATGTCCCCCCAAAGTCTCAGGTGTCGGGGGGGGGGCTTATTGGCAGTGATTGTGTCCTGGAGGACTTATATTTACTACATGCATCAGTGGATTAATCCACTGATGAGTTCATAGCTGAATGTGCTGTTAGGAGATGGAGCCTGGATGGAGGATATAAGTCACTAGGATGCAACGCAGAACAATGTATTTTTGCCTTCGATTCTTCCCTTCTCTGTCTAACTCTTCCTGCTCTCTCTGCTTCCTGGCTTCTATGGATTCAACATCTTTCCTCCATCAGGCCCTTCTGCGAGGCCCTTTCTGCCTTGAAATCAGCTGACCGTACATGGAACTCTGAAATTATAAACCAAAACATACTTCTTCTCTTAAATTGCTGGCATCATGCATTTTGTCCCAGTGATGGAAAAGTGACTGACATACTCATGGAGCCATCCCCAGATGTCTCCCTCTGGAGCTATCACCTGGGAGCTTCCTCTAGAGGAGGCGTCTCCTGATCAAGCCATAGACACATCCAGCCCAGAAGAAAACTAGCCTCCTATGCCCTGTGATCACTGTCTCTTCCATTAACTGTAACACTTCAGTTCTTTAACCTGCATACTCACAGATTAGACATACAACCAGTGATGTTCAATAAGAGAAAAATGAATGAGTGAACGGAAGTCAAAAGCCACTGCTAAATGGTACGGAACAAACCTAGCAGAAGAGTGGCCAGGAAAGGAGGGCTGACCAGCTGACACAGGTGACTTGGTCCTTCCTGTCTCAGGAGACAAGCTCAATGGGAGCCACACATCTCATGCCACCCCACAACTGCCAATCAATGCATGACCCCAAAATACCTGCCCAACAGCACCTGTGCATGGTAGCGGCCTCATCTCTCATCTCTCATCCGTGGCTCTCTGCACACCTCCCCAGCTCCAGGCTGTGATTTTGAAGATTTCTACCCATCTGCGCCTCAGGCCCTCATGGAGACTGTCCCCTGCGCCTGCAGCTGCTTTTTCTCACTCTTTTCCCGTGCTCCTCAGCACTGAGCCCAGGTCATGCCTCAGGAAACCTCCTAATGTTCCAGTCTACTTAAATTCACCCTACATAGATGACCTCATGGCTCCCACCCTTCCCCTCAATACATTACTACACACTCCAGGAAGTGTGTATAATCCCTGCTGGGAGACTCCATCTCACCAATCTCCCCCAGCCATAGGTGCTGGGAAGTAGACCCTGCATCTGCATTGCTCCCTGTTATCTCTTACATCTACCATAATACCAGCCACATAGAAAAAAAATCTGCCCTCCAAGATTTAAAAACCCAACCCAAAAATGAATATCTGAAGCATACACACTTCTCACATGAAGAAATACAAACAGCAAATGAATATGTGAAAAGATGTTCAGCATCACTAGTCTTTTGAGACGTGCAAATTAAAACAACACTGAGATTCCATCTCACCCCAGAAAGAATGGCTAGTAACAAGAAGTCAACCAATAACAAATGGTGGAGGGGCTGTAAGGAAAAAGAAACCCTTTTCCACTGTTAGTGGGAGTGTAGACTGGTGCAACCACTGTGGAAATCAGTGTGGGGTTTCTAAAAAAACTAGGATTGGAGGTCCTACTCAACCCAGCTACCCATCTTCTGGTTATCTTCCCAAAAGAGTTAGAAACATCCTACCACAGTGATATATGTGCACCCATGTTTACAGAAGCACAGTTCTTAATAACCAGATCTTGGAAACAGCCTAAATGTCCATGGACTGAGGGATGGGTAATAAGATGTGGTATTTTTATACAACAGAGTACTACTCATAAAGATTTATAAACTGGAAACTTTTATAGGTAAATGGATACACCTTGAGAACATACTCAGTGAAATAAATAAGGTACACATGTGTAAACATCATTTTGTTTCATTAGTGTGACAAGCTGAAAGAAAAAGCATATATGTGTTTATATATATGTATGTATAATAGTTAAGATAATTACACTATTGATTTCTCTGAGTTTGCTGAAGAGAAAGGTTTGTACTGGTATGGTCAGATAGTTGAAAGCAGATGTCTTATGCTCTTGAATGATTTGGGGATGACAATGCATGTGTTTATACCATTGCTACCTCCTGATTGATGTGCTTTAAATTTTTGTTGCAGTTGTTTTCTTCTTTTTTTTCTTTATCTTCACCTATGAGTAAAATGGATTTGAAAACTTAAATAAATAAAATGTCTTCTGACTGAGAATGAATGAAACCATTCTGTTTTATTATTTTGTAAATTAATATCAAAAACTGAAAACATTACAATTAAGCCATATGTGTAAAAAACAAAATTAAAATGTAGACAAACACTATTGATATGTACATTGCCCTCAGTTTTCTCTACAAAATATCAGCATCATTAATATCCTACATAAAATGGAGCTTTCTGTCTTCTTTACCTGTAACATACCCTAAGTGTTTCAAAAGTCAATTCAACTTAATATGCATTATTTTAATGACCACGTCACTTTTTATGCAGTACTGGGAATTGAACCCAAAGTCTTCACACTGACCTATATCCATGGCCCATGTTTTACTTTTTGTTTTGAAACAGATTCTCCCTAAGTGTCTAAATTGCCTAGGCTGCATTTGAATTTGTGATCTTCTTGCCTCTGCCTCCCAGAGAGCTGGGATTACAGGCCTGCACTAGCAGACCTAACTTATTTTTTCTTAGTTAGTATCTTATTAAAAACACAAGTTTTCAGTTTTCCAGAGTGTTAAACAATATTTCATGAACATCGTTCATGTTTTAGTGATACAGATCAAACCCAAGGCCTCAGGCAGGCTAAGCAAGCTTTATCACTCTGCTACACCACTAGCTCTTTCCAAGGTGTAAATTATATTGTTCCATTGCATTTTTGAATTGGCTAGCCGAGGTCAAAGCAGGTAAACATTTTACAATTTATAACTATTTCTAAAGCACATTATGAGAAATGTTGGGCCCATATACAATCCCACCCACAAAGTGCAGGGACGCCGTTCAGCACGAGCCTGTCAACACTTCCTACTTGACTGTCAGTCATTCCTGTTCAGTCAGGGGAGTAAAGAAATATAACTGTTTCACGCGTTTTCATTGCATGCGTTTCCGAATCATCTGTACACACGTTTTTCTCATCCTGATGAGATTGGATGAACCACTCCCCTATCACACAGCTTTCTGAAGAATTTCACATGAACTATGAGGAAGTAGAGCATCCCCCAATGCTCCCAAATCCACAAGAGCTGTGTGGACCAGCCTGCTCACCTTTCCAGCCTGAGACTACTGCTCAGCCTCAGTCTCAGAGGACACCCTGGAGGACATTAATTTCTGTTCCTTCCAGCTGGCTCCTACCTCAACAACTGGAGAGGCTCCACTCCAGGGGTGAAGAATATTGATACAAAAGAAAATATTTCAAGGGTCTAGACCTCACTCTGTGCATTTAGGCTGATTCACCCCAAGTCATCCCACAGAGAGATGCAAAAATTTTCATTTCCACATTCTCAATATCTATTTTTGCTTTTGTTCTTATTGCAAAAATAGTACACACTATTGGCAGACACTCTAGATAATACACCAAAAAGAAGAAAATTTAAATAATCCCTAATTCCACTCTTTTTTCTAGGTATATGTAACAGAGATGATATTTTTAAAGTTAGTTTCAGATACATTTCAATTCTCTATAATCCATGATTTATGCAGCAGAGAGATTGTTGTTTTAGGAGGTACACAGATCCCACTAGAACTGTGGATCTCAAAACATGTACCAGGGTCCTGGGCACTATGACAAGCTCCAAGAATACCACAGGATGTTTTAAATTTTTAAGAGCAACATAGCAACACCCAATGTGCACCACACAAACTTCTTTTAACTCATTTGCACCTGATACACCACAATGTGTTTGCTTAGTTTGTTTGCTCGCTTGTTTGTTTGGCCTAAGAATGCTGTTTTAAAAAACTACTGAGACACTGAAGATAGAGTGACCTGAGAAAACTGAGGAACGTTTGCACCACACAGTGCTCAGCAGTGACTTCCACATTAGTTTTTCAAGTCAGCACATTGTGTTGCAGAATGTGTGGAAGAAGAATGCTCTGGATTCCCTTTAATAAACCGGAAGCATAGAGTTGGACCCAGGCAGGAAACTGGAGAAAACAAGCCCCATTTCTGGCCCAAAGGATTGTGGGAAGAAGAAGGCATGCAAAAGAAGGGGAAGAAGGTAATGTGCTTATTCCATTTGCTCTTCTCTGTATTTGACCCCAAGTAGGAACCACACAAGGTCAAGCTTAGTAGGTTGCTGAGTTCTCAGGAAGGCTTGTGCTCTTTTCTAGGAAGTTGGAAAATATTGTTTCATGGGCTGCCCACAGACCTACAAGGAACCTCTGCAAATTCAGTGGCATTATAGGTAAGCAGACATGGATGAGAATTTAGTTTTTCCAAACCACTCTCAGTTCCCATATGGCTTGAGAGAGCAAAACAGCTCCTGAAAGAAAAGTAATCAAGCTGAGTTCCAGAGACCTCCCATGGAGATGTCTGTGACAAGGACCAAAATCTAGGATCCAAGGGTAGCACATTAAGGATAAACACAACCATAGAAACTGATTGTTTCAAAATAGCTAGCAGAGAGGACTTTGAATGTTCTCAACACAAAGAAATGATAAATGTCTTAGGTGATAATTATACCAAGGTTTCTGATCAGGTCATTACACATTGCATACTTGTATTGAAATGTCACACTGGACCACACAAATGCTCACTATTTTATGTCAGTTAAAAACTAAAAAACAGGACAGATTAGCCACCAGAAAGTCCAGATCAAAACTGTCTAGTCTTGGTTATGCTGCAGTGAAAACAACTCCATCCAAGGGGTCAACAACAAACGTCTCTCTCTCATTCCCACTGAGGGTGCTATTGTCCTCACTCAGGGAAACAGGAGCAGCCCCCATCTATGTCACAACTGGTCATCATGGCAGGAGCATCATGGGTCAGCACAAGAAGGCTTCTACAAAAGTGTCAGTCCTCATATCAGCTCATATCTCATGGCCAACGTGTCAAACACCATCATCCAACACCACACAGGGAGGATTCATAGTACTGCCGTGTAACTGAAAAAAAGGAACCAGAAATGTTGGTGATCAATAAGTTGTAAATGTCAGGCAATCCTGAAAGGGACATTCATATTTGGAGTCCTCTGTCGGGGCATTCCAACCAGCCACTTTGCCCCAGAGAACAGTGGGGAGGGAGCATGGGATTCCATGTTTTCCCCTTTGTCACCAAGTCCTATGAAACCCTCATCCCATTTTCTGAGTTGTCATCTTGAAAATGACCAGAATGAGGAGATTCAAGAGCCAGTCAGCCTGGACTGTACTAACGTTTAGAGGTTTCATCCCCATCGGATATGTGGAAGGCAAATGAATTTGGAAAATGAAGAAATTCTGTTTCTTACACATTTGAATACAGCGTTAATAAATTTGCAACTTCATTACACAGACTTTTTTTTTTTTTACAAAATGGTATCATATTATAAGTGCTACTTAACCTGGTTTCTTTCCCTTATTTGTAGATAAGAAAAATTTCTGTTAATATTTTGAAAGATTCCCATAGTTCCCCATTTCTTAAGAGACCCATGAATCTCTCTAGTCCTGTGTCTCCTGTTCACAGCAAAAAAAAAAAAAAAAAAAAAAAAACAAAAAAAAATTAAATTAAATTCCAGCTATGTGTGGTGGTGCACACCTGTGATTCCTGCACTCTGAAAGGCTGAGATTCAAGTTTGGCCCCAACCTGGGCAGTTTGCAGCTTAATGAGGACCCCCTGAACTTGTCTTATAACTTAAAAAACAAAATAAAATTTTAAAAGGCCAGAGATGTGTTTCAGTTGAAAGACTTGGGTTCATTCTCCTATTAAGAAAAAATGAAACAGAAAACTTAAATTCCACTGACCCTTAAGTCTATCTGCTTTTAACCATCACTTTAACTTAATAGTTGATAATTTCCCATTTGTATGTTTAAAAAGTCTAGTAAAATTATATATATATATACATATATATATATATATATATATATATATATATATATATCTGACACAGCTAGCCCAAGTCTAAGAAAACAACAAAATATATCATAGAAAAAACTGCAGAATTTATACAATTAAATACTCTTCATTGAGTGTTATTTATGCAAGCAAAAGACTGGAAACAACCCAAACGTCTTTAAATAATGAACTAACTGAACATAAATAACATAAATAAGCGATCCACATCTAAAAAAAGTTTTGAAAATGCAACTTAACAAGATCCTGTCTCAAAAAGCAAAATGGCCCAGGGAATTTATTTTTGTAAAGATCCTGGGGTTCAATACCCAGTATCACAGAGGAAGAGGAACACAAAGAAGATGAAGAAGAAGAGGAGGAAGAGGAAGAGGAGGAAGAGAAGGAGGAGGATATAGAAGAGGAGGAGGAGGAAGAAGAAAGAAAGAGGAGGAGGAGGAGTAGGGGGAGGAGGGAAGGGAGAGATGGGGAGGGGAGGGAAGGAGGAGGGGGACTAGAAGGAGGAGAGCGTGGGAGGGGAGTCAGGAGGAGAAAGGCTGCCTATTCACATGATGTTAACTCCAAGATATATTGTTAAGTAAAAAGCAACCTGGCAAAAAACTAAGTTTATATGGTATCATTAATCTAAGAAATTAAGGGATGCATACACACAATGCAGTTACTTATTTTTTTAAATTAAAAAAATAAACCACAACTTTAAAAACAATTAACTATGGATGCAGGAAGAGAGAACAGTAGGAAACAAAAGGGTTAGACTAGACTCAATGTAACTTGTGTGATAGATTTTCCTTTGATCCCATAAGATATTTAACACCATTGTAAAACCAAAAGTTAGTCCCCTCTGGGGAGATGAACTGGACATCCTTTTCCCCATTCTTCCTGCTGAGTGTGACTAAAATTCCTGCGCACTGTGGATCAAACAAACACAAGCATGCTCTGAAAGCTGGAGACACATGCAGACTGGGAGGGGCCTTAACATCTGAGTGATGAGTTCCTTGCAGTTTCTTTCCACTTCACATATGTGCGGCTTAAAACTAAAGAAATTTACAATGGGTCCAGACCAAAAAATAATAATAATAATCCCAGCAAAACCCTTTTCTCTCTTGTCAAAAGAGGGGCAAAGGGGCAGCCTAGCAAGACAGGACATGTTCAGACAGCAGTCACTCTATTCCAGCCAAACACCGCAGGAGAAACATGCTCCCTCCCACACACACACCAACAAAAGTCGGATGGAAAGTCCAGGCCTCCGCCCTCATGAAGCTGTCATGAGGAGCACAATGTTTCTGCCCGTGATGTCAGAGAAGGTCGGGTGCAGAGCCTACAACCCGCCAGGGCTCCTCCTGCATGGTGCTGGTGGAGCGCACACCGTCTGTAGTCCTGCTCCCAGGCGCAGCAGAGGCTGAAGAGGAACCTGGAGACTGACGGCATTCACACGAGATAAAATAGCCTACAGAGAAAAGACCACTACCAGATAAAGACAAGGATACTGTGGTAATGATAACAGGATTAATCCACCAATAGGACAAACCAACCCCAAATGGGTATACAGCAAATAACAGCGCTGTGAAATACATGAGGAAGATCGATAGGCTGTCTTTTTCTTCCACTAGAGGAGCAAAGTCAGAGAAAAATAATATACAAGGCCTACGTAAGATCCAGACTCTCATATAATACAAAGTTCCAGGATTCAACTTTTTAAATCAGTTATACCATAAAAAATAAGGTTGCAAACTGAACTTAAAAAGCATATTGCAACACCAATATGGCAGAGATGATAGAGTAGTCCAAAAAGACTTCAAAGAAACTATCATTAAAATGCTTCAGTGAGCAGTTACAAATACCTTTGAAACCAATGAACTCTCCAAAGAAATCAAAGATGTAAAGAAAAAACAAATAAAAATTTTAGAACTCAAAAACATAACAACAAAAAATATTCTTGAGTGGATAACAAGAGTAGAAGGAAAGGGGAAGAGGAAGTAATCAATGAGCTAGAAGACAGAAACAGAAACAGTCCTATCACAAGAAAGAGAAAAAATAGACTGAACAGTGACACAGCCGTGGGGACTTGTGGGAGTATTTTTCTTTTAAATAAAAGGTATTACATTTATTTTATCAGAGTCTTGTAATGAGAGAGGAAAGAGAATAGGATTGAAAAGCACTCAAGAAAACACTCACTGAAAATGCCTCAGATTTGGCAAGAAATACAAACCTGCAGATTTAAGGAGCTGAGTTTATCTAAACGGGACAAATACAAAAAAAATTCCATTCCAAGACACATCATTACTAAACTTCTGAAAACCAAAGGCAGACTCTTAACAACAAATAAAAGCAATTAAAATAACATTAGATTTATTATTTACGGAGACCAGAGGAAGTAGCACAGTGTTTTGAGTATTGAAAAACTGCCTATCTAGAATCCTATATCTAGCCAAGCCCTCCTTCCATAATTAAGGAAAAATTAAGATATCTCTAACGAATGAAAACAGAGATTTTTTTATCTAGAAGACTTACTCTAAAATAACATCTAAAGGAATTTCTCCAAACAGAAAAGGTGTTAGAAAAAAAGCTTGGAACATTAGAAAGAAGAAGAAAAAACAAGCAAAAATATGGTAAACATACAGGACCCCTTTCTCCAGAGTTATTCAAATTACACTGGATGGGTGAACAAAATATTATCACATTTTCACATGGTTCTAAATATATGTAAAAAAAATAAGACAATGACACCGAAAGTGAAGAAAATAATGGTACTTAAGTAGAGATAATGTTCTGTTCTTCATTCAAATTGGTGAAATTATGTCAGAACTCTGATAAATTATATAAAAATAGTGTAATACATTATGCACTAAAAATTATGCCAAAAGATACATGCAAAGGCAGTATAGATAAATAAAAATGGAATTCTGAAAAATATTTCAAAAAATCATCAAGAGATGGAAAAAAGAGAAATGAACTATTGGGGGGCGGGGAACAGGGCTGCGGATTAAACTCAATGGCATAAATACCTGCCTAGCAAGCACAAGGTCACGAGTTCAACCCCTGGCACCAAAAAAGAAAAGAAAAACAACAGCAGAGTCAATCTATAACATGCCAATGATTATGTTAAATATAACTATTTTAAACATACCAATTAAAAGACATAGCAGAGACGGACTCAAAACATAGCCCAACCATTTGCTGTCTAATAGAAACTCATGATGTAAGTAACAAATGGACAGGTTAAAAGCAAATAAATGGGGAAGATATACACATGAGCATTATCAAGGGAAAGCAATACTTACTGTATTAACACTGTATCCTGGGAAAAGAGGAATAAAGTGGAAGGCTTAAGTTTATCCAGAATTGCGACTCAGTGTATAACTATAGTAATCAAGACAGTGAGGTCCTGGTGGAGAGAGAGACCACTGCATGTAGATCAGTGTGGTAAAATAGACAACCCACACAGAAACGCTCAGATGATGTTTGACAAGGCACAAAAGCAATTTAATAAAGAAAAGATGTAGGCTTCTTAGTCATATGTAGGAGCAATTGTACTTCCACAGACAAAAACAAAAACCAATGGATCTTGATCTAAGTTACATGTTTTATTTTAAAAAGTGTTACAAAGTGATCACAGATTTAAATATAAAAGTCTCAGCGGAAAACACAAGAACAAATCTTCAAAATATTAAAAGTCCTAGACTTGATACTCAAAGCAAGATCTACAAATAAAAAAAAATAGTGTAAAAAATTTAAATGTTTGCTCTGCAAAAAACCATGTTAAGAAGATGAAAAGTGGGGCTGGGGATTTAGCTCAGCAGCGTAAGTGCCCACCTTGCAAGCAGGCAGTCGTGAGTTCGATCCCTGGCACCGATAAAAAGGAAAAAGACAAAAAAAAAAAAAAAAAAAAAAAAAAGAAGAAGATGAAAAAAAGCAAGCTACAAATTAAGCAAATATTTGCAACCTTTATCTGACAAAAAAACAGCATGTAGACTAGAAAGAACAATTCATAATCGCTAAGTCTTGGAAGCAGCCTCTATGTCCATCAACAGATGGCTGGATAAAGAAATTGTGGTATTTACAAAAAATGTAATACTACCCTCTCCTAAGGAAGAGTTACTTATAGGAAAATGGATGTACATGGAGCATATAATGCTAAATGAAATAAATCATACACAGAAGCCTGAACATCACATGGTTGCTCTTATATGAGGAGCGCAATATACAACTAAAGAGCAAAATAGAAGGCCGATAATAGGAAATAGGGAGATGGGTCTTGTTCAAATGGAAGGGGGATCAAGAGATGGAGGGAGGAGGAAGGAGAGAAGGGAAAACATGAAAAAAGAATAAAGAGGTGGCAGGTACATGTACCTATTCCCTATAAGGGACGTAATCCTTATATACTACAAGTATATAAATAAAAATAAAAAGGGAAAAATTTACACAACCCAATTAGAAATGGACAAAAACCATGAAAAGATCGTTCACCAAAGAGGACCTTAGCTAGTAAGTAAACACAAGAAAAGATGTTGCCCATCATTTCCATTAAGGAAATGCAAATTGAAACCACAATGAATAATGCTACACACATGTCAGAAAGTCTTCTGAGTGATAACACCAAATGTTGGTGAGGATGCAGAAAAACTGGTTCACTTAGTCTGTGATCAGCAAAATAAACCAGCAGACCACTCAGAAATTTCTTAAAAAACTAAATAATGAAATATGAAATTACCATACAACTCCTATATCCTTTCTGGGCATTTATCTCGGAGAATTTAAGACTTAAATTCACACAAAAACCTGTTCATGGGTGAATGGCTTTGTGTATAAAAGCTCTGAACTGGCAAAGGCCAGATGTCCTGCAAAGGATGAATCATCGGACCAACCGTGCTACAGCTGTATTACAGAGCCCTGCTCGGCAAGGAAAAGCAGCAACCCAGATGTTGAGTCTAAAAAGTCAGTTCCAAAAGGTTCCTCCTGTAGGATTCCATTTTCACACATTCTGAAATGACATAACTGTAGAAATGAAGACCGGATTATTGGTTTCTGGGAGGTAATAAGAGGGCAGAAAGTAGAGGGTGGTGTGGCCATAGAATGTAGCCAAGATGCTCTGTAACTTTCCTGTGAATTGACTGGGTCTCTGTCCACACCCTAACTCTGACACTGCGCTGTGATCTTGTACGTTGTTATCACTGAGGGACTGGGTGGGAAGTATATGGTATCTCTCTTACTATTTCTTACAAATTTATCATTTTACAATAGAAGGACTATTTTATTAAATCCTTTAAAAAATCAGGTAACCAAACAGTTGATAACGGGAAACTTTGTCTTATAGAAGCAACCAAGCTAGTGATTCAAAAAGGAGTGATAGTATTAGAGTACATCTATTTTTCAGCCTTCATGAAAGTCTTGTCAAATGTAGGAGAAACTGATCTACATCAGAAGATTGTCCTCACAAACCACTAAAATACAATTATCAAAACCTTTTGTGATACCAGAGGTTGAACCTAGGTCCTCTACTCCAGCCCTTTTTAAATTTTTTTTTTTTTTTTTTGGAGACAGTCTCCCTGAGTCTCTAAGTTGCCCAAGCTAGGCTCAAACTTGAGATCCTCCTGCCTCAGCTACCCAGAGTGCTGGGATCAAAATATAGAAATAAATGTGTACCTATTGGCCTCTTTCCACCCCCATCTGCTTTTCCTTTCCAGACACAGGCAAATATTGCTCTCTTCTCTGCTTCTATGAGATCAACTATTTTAAATCCCACATATGAATGAAATCATGTGGCACTTGCCTGTGTCGGGCTTATTTTATCCAACATAATGTCTTTCAGATAGACCCGCCCATGTTGCCGTGAATGATAGTTCTCTTTGTGGCTGAATAGAATCCCATTCTGCCCACATACCATGTTTTCTTTATCCATTCTTTCCATAGTCAGCAGTGACACTTTGTATACTTCTAAATAACTGTAAGACTGGATTTTGAATACTTTCATCACAAGTAATAAATTTTTGAGGTCAGGTATATGCTATGTAATATATATATATATATATATATATATATATATATATATATATATCTGAAAGCATCACATAGTACTCCATAAATGTGTAAATTATCATGTCCTAACAAAAATTTTTAATAAAAAAGCAAAAAAAAGCACCTTTATTTACTTATCAAATAATGAGCAGGAGATTAATAACTTTAAAGTGGACATGATCACAAATTCTATTTCAAAATACCTGCAAGAGCACCAGTGGTATATGGAAATACCAGTGTCAAGGCCACAGCATATACAAAATGACAAGCAGAACGACGATGCACCCTGTGGGATCCCAGTGGTGTAATTCATCCAGCCCCTTCAATACATTCCAAGAGATAAGGAGGATCCAAGTGGGCAACTTCAGTTTAGAAGTGATGTGCCACCAGGAACAGGGCACACACCTATAATCCCAACACTCTGGGAGGCTGAGGCAGAAAAATCATAAACCCAAGCCTAATTTGGGCAAACTAGTGACTTAGCAAGACTCTGACTCTCTCTCTCTCTCTCTCTCTCTCTCTCTCTCTCTCTCTCTCTCTCTCTCATATATATATATATATATATATATATATATATATATATATACTTTTTTTTTTAAAGGCAGGGGATGTAGCTCAGTGGGAGGGATCTAGGTTTAATCCTCAATTTAAAAAAAACTGTAATGAGCTAAGTCAACCAAATGAAAAAATAGACCTTATCTGGTTCAAATGATAGCACAGTTGAAAAGGACGAAAAACAAAGGAAGGATATGAGACAAGTAGAAAAAATTGAATATTGACATTATTTAGCAATATTAAGAAATTTTTGTTCATTTTAACTATTGTGCATATCATATCTTTTTTTTAAGAAGTCCTTATCTGAGAACCATTCTGAATTACTAAAGGGTGACATAACACAGCATCTGGGATTTGCTTTAAATAGCCTAGGAGAGGGGCGGAGACCCCGGGGGCGAGGCTGTGGGATCTGTGTACATGGTCACGGGTCCGTTTTCCTGTCCATGCTACCACCGTACACTTTTTAGCATTTCATAAGAAAGGAGCAAACATAAAGCTGCATCGTTGCTTGTGGTTCTTTGTTTTCTTCTAGGATTATTTTTTAAAGCCAATTCTTAAAAGTGGAATAATGGAGTTAAAAGGTGCGCATATTTTAGTTTTTAAATGCATTACTCAAGTGAGCTGATGGAACAGGAAAATTAGTCGCTGCTATGGCCCTACTCCCTACTAGGGAGCTGGGGGCATTTTCTCACGGGGCCTGTCCCGCCTGGAGCCTGCCTCCCTCCGCACTGTCAGATGTGCCAGTCCATAGAACAAGCTGGGGCCACCTTCAAAGCCCACCTCCCACGGCTCAAGCTTCCCTGGCTCGCCCACCTGTCGGCCAGATGTACAATCGTTTACTCATCAGAACTCATGGCCATGGATGTTTTACCACTTTCCTCAATATCATTTGCTGTTACACTTGCCTGTAGTCAATTTTGTGATCATTGTTATTTATTATTACTGCACAAATACCTAGAAGAGTCTACCTAGATCAAAAGAAAGTATTCTCTGTGCAGGAAGTGGTAGCTTTCACCTGTGAACTCACATACACAGGAAGCTGAGGCAGGAGGGTGCCAGCCTGGGCAACTTAGAAAGACTTTTTTCTCAAAAATCTCAAAATCAGATAAATTTTTCAAAAGGACTAATGATGTCAGTGATAGAGCACATGCCTGGCATGAGTAGGGTCCTAGTTTTAACCCTCAGTACTGCAAGAATGGAGGGGGGAGGACAGAAAGAAAGAAGGGAGGGAGGGAGAGAGGGAGGGAGGGAGGCAGGAGGAAGGGAAGGGAAGGGAAGGGAAGGGAAGGGAAGGGAAGGGAAGGGAAGGGAAGGGAGGGGAGGGGAGGGGAGGGGAGGGGAAGGGAAGGGAAGGGAGGGGAAGGGAAGGACAAGAAAAGATGAGCCTCCTGGAAACTGTCCCCAGTTAGTCCACTCAGCCATCAGTTGTGCTATGGGCTGCCTCTAACTAGGTACCATCAAATTTACAAACACTAACCAATGTGGTGAGTTAGGATAAGGTCATTTTGCTGGTAACATGAGCATCTTTTATCAATAGGAGGCTGAATACTTTAATCTGAACAACTCTCAATTCCTTGAACTCCCTCAAAAAACAAAGTCTGGCCCTAGCCTTCCCCAGGAGAGGAGGTTTCCAGCCACCAGTCCCTCCACAGCAGAACTCCTCACATTCCATGAGCCACGATTCCCACTGAGTGTCTACACCTGAGTGTCAGGCCACCCAGAGAAAGGGTGGGAAAACGCCAGATCACAGGCCCCTCCCAAAGCTACGGAAGGAATCAGTCTCCAGGAGCAAAGGGTGGTATCGTGGGCACTCTATTAAGGTCCCTGACCTGGGTAGAACCATTCCAATCCCTCAGCCACAACAACTAGGATGGATTAGTCACAGAAGCCAAGATAGGGAAACAACCCAAGTGTCGATCAGCAGAGAAAGGCATAAAGCAAGGTGGGACATATACACAGTGAAATATTGTCCAGCCACAGACAGATGCGATCTTATCACTGGAAACAATACCATGCATGAACCTGAGAGGTATTAGACTAAGTAAAAGAAGCCAGACACAGAATGACAAATGCTGCATAATCTTACTTACATGCGGGCTCAAAAGCAGTCAAAGTCGATGGGTCAGAGAGTAGAATGGTGATTTACCAAATGCTGGGGGGTGGGGAAATTTGGAAGACACTTGTCACAGGATACACAATTTGAGGTAGAGGAAGAAATCCATTATTTAAGAGATCCACTGATATCATGATGACCAGAGCTGATAATGATTCACTGTATGATTAGAAACTAATAAAAGAGTAGATTTCAACTTTCCTCACCACACCAAAACAGTAGTTGTTTGAGGTAATGCGTATGGTAATTTGCTTACTGTAAACTGAACAGGAGATACACACCTGCAATTCCAGCGCTCTGGGAGGCTGAGACAAGAAGATCACAAGTTTCAGCTGAGCCTGGGTAGTTTAGAAATTTAGAGAGATCCTGTTTCAAAATACAAAGGGCTGGGGAAAGGAGCTCAGTGTGAAGGCCCTGTGTTCAATCCACAGCACCATACCAAAAAACAGTTTTAGCTTGATATAACCATTCACAGTGTTTATCTGTATCAGAACATCATGTTGTTGTATATTATAAATAAAGACAACTTTTATTTGTCAATTAGAAAACAAAACAGAAAACTGATCTGGGACAGCAGTTGGAGATGTTTTGCAGGAGAGGATCATAAATGCTGAATGAACCCTTGTGAACGAATGAATGAATGAATGAGTGGCTAATTCATGAATGAATAAATGAGTTAATTCATTAACAAATGAAGACAGGAGTAAGTGGGTGGGTTAATACATGAATGCCTATGAGAAGAGACACAGAGCCGGTTCCATGCAGAGAATGCAGGGAAACAGCAGAGAAGGAAACCTGCCAGCCCCCTTGCTGTCTTCCGACCAACCCAGGCCGGTGAGGCCTGTGGAGAACCCACAACCCACACCCAGCTCCCGCTGGCCTCCAGAAGGTGACCTGTGTACCCCTGGCCAGGAGCTCCTAACAGCATTCACAGTGATCCCAACGCGAAGTAAGAGTTTGTGTTTCATCCATACTTTACAAGGAATGTGTCCTGTGCTACAAATAAAATAATTATTCACAGGGATGTGAAAGCCATTAGCGTCTGAAATAAAATGATCCAAGATGCTGAGCAAATGTGCGCTTGCCTCCTGGGGAAGCAGTCTGCCTTCGCAGGGGCTCCGCGGCGATCAGAAAGGTGTGCGTGCTCAGAACTGGAAGTTGTCTCTCCTTCCCCACCCCACCCTGCCGCACTCTGTCCACTTCCTCCCCTTCCTCCTTTGCTTCTTGGCCTCTCCTCCCCACCGGAGTCTTTGTCCTGAGGAGAGTTTGGAGCTCCAGGAAGCTGGAGAGGAGATGAGACCCAGTCATGACTCCCTCCCTCTCCACCAGTCCCCATCCCCACCGCACACTCTGCAGGAGCCAGCCCTGCACCTCCTGCGCATCCTTGCTTGGCAGTTAGAGAGACCATGGCAAGTTGGGATTTGCGGGCAGCTCACAAGGACCTCAGTGCTGGAGTGACGCTGTGCGTCTTGGAAAGGCACTCTAACCTCTCATGCTGTGTTTCTTCAGGCCCCATGGGCATCTGAGACCCCAAACTCAGGACTCCAGGCTCAGCTGATGAAGAGAGCATCCCTTTTAGGGGGTCGAGTGTGGGCCACTGGCCACGGGCACACAGGAGCTCATGGCTGCACAGGAGTGAGGCACTGGCTTCTCAGCCACACACCCAGGCGTCAGCTGAGGGACTTCACCATAGGAACCCCGGGGGTGGTTCGCTTTGCCTGTCAGTGCCTGAAGCATGAGTGAAGGTGGGGGCCCAGATCTTCAGCAGTTCATCCAGGGGTTGCTTTGCTCCTCTACCAGAACACCCCTCTCAGCCTGGCATAGCTTACAGAAGGCTGGAAATGCTCAGGACTAGTGACCCCGCGGGTTTTGTTTCTAGTCTCCAGTTTCGTCCCTTTTTAATTCTGTGGCCCTTGCTTCTGCCTCACCTTGGCAGGGAAGCAGGGTGGCAAAGTTACCGCAGGTGAGTTGCCACCCATCCTGTGAGCTGCCTGGCCCACTACCTACCGGCTCCTGCGGCCCGTCCATCTGGGGACCCTGATTACCTCCTCTTCTCTCCAGCCCCCTTTTCAGCTTCTCACCATAAAATGGAATGATGCGGTCGGTGTTTACGCTTCTAGCTACATTTATCTTTAAGAGCAAGATGTTGAGTTTAGTTTTAATGATGAAAAAAGGCTTTCACAGGATAACTCACTGAAACTCATTACATACTATAAAGGCCACTATTTAAAGATTTGGTAATTCCAGTGATAATCTTTTTAAAGCAGATTTATAGCAGAAAATAGTTAGATTCTTTGACTTCAGTTATAATTTTCCATTTTGTAATTTAATACTCCTTTAGTTTATATTTGCACATTAAAAATATAGCATCTAAAAGTCCATCATTAAATACTTTTAATAAGAGCAATAAATAAGTTTTACAGTGTGCATAAATCTAAAAACAAAACCCAGCATAAATTGTTAATCTTACACTTTTTCTCATTAATTGCAATACATAAACATATGTTTTATACAAAGATATTTGCTACAAAATAAGTATAATAAATACAGTTTACCATGTGTATTAATCTTAATAGTTACAAGCTGTTAATCTTATATATTAGGTAATAATTTGCAATAAATAATTGTTTATTATCTTGATGTTTGCTTGTCTTGGGTTTTAGCAATATGCAATAAAGAAATGCAATTTTGAATAATTTGATTGTAAGACTGCTGGGAAAATACTGTATGTTATAATTAGCTAGGAGAAGATTCTGTTCACGAGAAGAGCTATAGAAAAGGGGTTCAATAACCCAAACATATGTTATTGAGTCCATAAATAATTTTAAATCTTAAGTTCAGTTTGAAATGAAACACGAATTTTGAAACTTAAATACAAATGCAATTAGTGAAACATTTCACATTCTTTAGTGCTCTCCCTGTTTATATTCGAAGGAGAGGAAGAAAGTGGAAGGCCCAGCGTGGAGCTTGATGGGGACATGGCCACCGCCAGCAGGAAGAGTGGATGGCCAGTCCCCATGGACCCCAGTGGCAGCGCCCTCCAGAGCCCACCTTCAGCTGGCACTTGTTAAACTGCACACACGTTTTTCAGGGAGGGGTTGTCACCTTTTACTAAACTTAATAGAAACCACTAATCTTAAATGTAAAGGTAATAATTTGTCATAAATAAGTGTTCATTATCTGGGCATTTGTTTGTCTTGAAATTCGACAGTATGCAATAAAGCTGTGCAATTTTGAGTAATTTTATTAAGGCTGCTGGAGAAATACGCTGGATCGTAATGAGCTGAGGGAGGGTCCTGCGGGCCAGAGACACCACAGAACCAAACCACTGTGTCCAGCAAATGTAAAGCAGGAGGCCTGCTGCAAATACTATGGAGTTGTTGCAAAGTCACTCAAAGCCAAGGAGGAACCAGTTTACCTTGCTCAGGTTTCTGGGAAAGGAAACCTCAAAGGGGAAAAAGCAACTCTGAAGAAATGGAGACGCAGTCTCTTTATGAGACTGAAGTGGCCCCAAGGAAGCTCAGTCTTACACGTGGGTGCTGGGGGCAGCCGCCAAGAGGATCTTGGCTGATACCTACCCGCAGGCCAGCCGGCACCAAAGACTTTCCTATCTGCCTGGGAAAAGTAGCACAGAAGGGGTCACTTCCTCCAAAGCGCTCCAGCCTCCTCACAGCAGCCTCCACGTGGAGTGCCAGCCCTTGACGCAGGGACAGTGAGCACAGCCCCAGCCAGGGGAGCTGACCAGAGCCTCGTGGACATGGCCTTCACCGAATGGCAGGAGCATGAAGACTCGCTTTAGGAAAGGCTCCCCCAGCCAAGAAAGGGAGGAAGAGAAGAGGTGCAGAAGAAAAGGAACGAGGGATGGGAAGAAAGGAGAGAAGGAAAAAGGGACGGAAGAATGATAGGGAGGAGACAGAGAAGGAGAGGGGTGGGAAGGGAAAGAGGGCTGAACGCGACTCAAAGCACGCAGGGGTGTGTCCAGGCGGACAGCCTGTGGCGTTGATGATCTGCTTCTCCTTCGCTTCTCATGGCAGCTGCCCTCCTGAAGCTAGCCTGGCTTTTGCTCCGTTTGGGCACTAACTCCAGGCACCCTCTCCGCCCAGGTCAGCATGACACAACCCACAGATTGCGGTGGGGAACAGCTCGTTCCTGGAGGAAGTTAATGCCTAGCCCTGGGCTTCAGGCAGAGCTGGTTCCAGGTCCCCAGGAGCAAATCCTGGAAGCCTGTGGGCCCAGGCATCTGAAGACACAACAGGGTTTCTGCCCTCTCTTCCGTCCCAGAGACCCCTCCTGCATCGTCAGGCCCGCAGAGTGCGGGCTGGAGGGGGACAGAGCACCGCCTCCCCCCAAGAGCAGGGCCTCCTACAAAGCCCTCTGCCCTCTGCAAGCAGCTGGGTTAGGAAGTTGCACCCACCCCCACCCGCCGGAGCTCCTGCAGGGTCAGCAGGGTCCGCAGAGCCTGCCCCACCCCGGTGACTGGCAAAGGCGGGGAATGGCAGGAACATCTCCGAATGGTCATGCAATGCAGCCCAGCCGGGCCTGGACTCCTGGAGGTGGCCGTGGGCTCCGGTCAAATTCAAAGGAAAGGAAAAGGAGCCTGGGAAAGTCTGCGGTCCCCGGTAACGGTAACGGGGCCACCCAAGCCCAGGACGGCCAGCAGCGGTGAGCGGATGCTCCCTGCAGATGGAAAGCGCCTTCCCCTCGCCTGAAGACGCAAAGAGCAATCGGAGTCCCTGGACGGCGTCGGGGCAACTGCGGAAATCACGCAGCCAGATGAAGCTCATAAATTTCCCCTATGAACAATTGTTTTCATTTCCCTCCCATGCCACTAGATATTATAAGTGGAAAGCAAAACACAAGTAAATATGTTCATTCCACTCTTGTGATCAGTGATAAACGACAGGCTGCGGATGCTGACAAAGGTCAGCGGGCTGCGCGCGGCGGGTCTGCGAGCGGACACTGCCACCCTCCGGCCGCGCGCGGGACTGCACCGGCCGGCGCCGCCCGACTGGACTCTGCTGTCTGTCCACCAGCCATGGGCTGCGGATTCCTGTCCCTGCCACGAAATGCCACCAGGCTCCCGTTAGGACAGCGATGCTTGCAAGTTGAAGAAGAATTAGGCGTAAAAAAAAACACGAATTAAAAATAACTATCATCCATCGTAACCTCTCTCCCAAAGATAACCCTTCACTAAGATTTCAGTATATATTTACCCAGTCTGGACCCCTCCCATGCATTTTCTGAGGGTTTGTGCACCCTCTCACAAGCTCTACACCCAGGAAACAGCGTTGACAGTGTCAAGCCCTGATATTTCCATAAACTGTTCGCTGGTATCTTTTTAAAGGTTGCATAATATTTCAACATTTGCACTATTTTCCGCCAAGTAGTGTTCATTTTGAGTGTTTCTAACGCATTCATTATGGTAGGCAATACTTTAGCAAAAACCTTTATCAATAAATTTTTGTTCACATTGTTTAGATCGCTAAATGTGGAATTACTAAATGAAAGAGCTTGGGCCTAGTCCTGGCTCAGTAACATTGTTATCTAAATGTGCAATATATACCCGAATATAACCAAAAATAGTGGTCAAATGAATGACACGCTACTGGCTACCAGACAGAACGTTTCTGTATTGTCAATATATCAATTCCCATTTATCCAATCTTACACCTTAATGTAATTCCAATCAAAATTCCATCAAGACCTTTTAGATATTTTGTTACATTGACTCTAAATTGCATGTTATTTATTTTTTATTAGCACATGTTTGCAGTTCATAATGATTACATTTATTGTGAGGAATTGGTTCGTGGACACAACACATCTTAATTCTTTTTTTTACCCCCCATTCCCTCCCTCCCTGTTCTTTCCAACTCTTGAACAAATTTCATTTAAAAAAAATAAGCAATACATTTCCAGAAATATTTTTGCTTTTAAAAGAAAGAGAAGAAAGAAAAAGAAGAGATGGAGATTTTTTTCAGAGGTTTTAAAATATGTCAAATAAAGCAATAACAATTAAAACGTGAGCTAGAAAATAGTACAAAATAGTGAGCTAGAAAATAGTGCAAGAAGAAGTCCAAATATCCAAATGTTTATATTTTAATGCAAAGGCATTTCATGTTCATGGGAAAAGAGTAACTAGTCAATAAGGGTAATAGGTGAAAATTGTCATTCATCCAGAAAACAAACAAAGATTAGCATACTACCTCCTCTCACATATTTTAAAATCCTATCAGAATTTAAAATTTAAAAATTTAAGTGAAATCTAATGATTTTATCTGCATCAATTTTAATAAGGTTTTTTCTTTGCCAATTCCAAAGACAGAAACTAGAAGGAAAATAAAAGATAGCTAGGTTTGAGTTGTAAAAATTTAAAAGATTCTTATGTGAAAAACACAATTTTGAAACTGAAAAACAAACCAAAACCAGGTAAAAGATATTTTCCACACATAACTGAAAGAAGATGAATGCTTCTGCTGTATTAAGCTTTCTTACAAATGAGTAAGAGACAAATATTTCAGTAATAGAAAAAAGGGATTTAAGTCATGAATAGCAATTCACAAAAGAATAAATACAAGTGATAAATACACATGAAAGATGCTCAATTTTATTAGTAATCAAAGATAAGCAAATTTAAAAAACAGAAATGAGAGATCACGTTTGTCTCTCTGTTGGTAAAGACAAAAATGATGATGCACAATGTTTGGCAAGGAGAAATGAACCCTCTCGACATCACCACTGATACAGTAAATTAAGTAACATATATAAAGGGTAAACTTGGAAATATTGTCAAAATCCTTACAAATGAATGACCCAAAGGTTCTACTTCCAAAGAATCCATCGCAGCTATGTATAAAGATTCAGCAGGATGGTTGTTCCTTGCTATGGAAAATAAAGCAAACGTTGAACAATTTAAAAATATGCATGCAAGTATGTGTGTGACAGATAAACAGACACAAAAATCCTTGAGAATAATGTTGAAATGTACCTAATAACATTTGAAGATTTTTATAACATATTGTTTTGTAACAAAAAGTAAGTCACAAGCAGTGTAATCTTTCCATACACACAGAAAAAGGGCCTGTGAGATATTCCTCCAAATAAGAGTAATTGCAGATGAAATCACAAGTCATTTCTAATATTCTTTTTGCTGATTGGTATTTTTGAATGTTCTGCTTTTAATAATTCCCCACCAATTGTCAATGAGAAAAATAGCTTTGAGGGGTATTCTGGAAACATACCGCCACCAGCAAAGCAGGCTCCTGTTTGCTGTTCATTGTTTATCCATCGAACACTTTAGGAGCAAGAAACATTCTGGAACTCTGACCACAGCTGTGGGCTGGACAAAGCCCGTCCTCTCATCCTTGTGAGCTTCTTCAAGATGGACGACACTAGGAGACTGGGAAGAAAAACATAGGAAGCATCACCAGGGCACTGCTCTGATACCTGCTGTGGGAGAGGCAGGGCTGCAGGAGGAGCTATCCCAAGGGGCCTTCAGGGAAGGCCACAGTGGACAGCGGGCAGTGAGGCAACCGGAATAAGGGAGGAGCAGTGAGCTGCAGGGAACAGAGAGGGTGAGGGTCCAACCGGAGAGTGAGCTTAATGTGTGTGAGCTACAACAAGGGTACCTGCACGGCTGGAAGGGACAGCAAAGGTGTAGTGGCGAGAGGCGGGGACTGACACTAGGGAAGGAATGGACACACCCTGGGGAACCTCCTGGGCCACCCTAGAGGAAATGGGTTTTTCTTTGGAGTGTGATGGGAGCTGTCAGAAGATTCTGTAGGGAGAGGGATTCGATGCAGGGTCACCTTACCAGCACGCCACCAGCTCAGGGTTGAGAATGGAGCACAGCAGACAAGGACAGAAGCAGTCGAGAGGTCACTGCATAGACTGGGCTGAACCAGTGACCAGGTTTGTGGAAACCTGGCAGCACCAGCTGGGCACACTTGCTGATTTAGTAAGTCCTGGGAGGGCATCCAGAGGTGAGAATCTTGATGCTTTTTTTCTTGAGCCCTGGCAGCAGAGATGTTCAGACAACTGTCTTTCAGCGGATCTGGATGTTCCTGAAAAGAGGCCCAGACTGAGGGGCTGGCCATGGCCTATGTCTTCCTCATGACTCTCTAATTTCCAAGTCATCCAAGCCAAAACGTTCAGAGTTACAGGCTAAAAACAGAACTTTCTACTTGATCATGGCCATCACGTACACATCCAAGCACTTTACCCCATGTTATAGAAGAGAGAACAGCCAGACATGGTGGTGGATGCCTGTAATCCCAGCACTCAGGAGGCTGAGGCAGGAGGATTGCTGTGAGTTCAAGGTCAGCCTGGGGTACATAGTAAGACCCTGTCTTAAAGAAGAAGGATGAAGAGGAGGAAAAGGGGAAGGGGGAGAGAGAGAGGGAGAGGGAGAAGAGGAAGAAGAAGAAGGGAGCATTATTAAAATACATGTGACCAATACATTCTGTTCAGGATTGGGAGATAACAAGATGATTGGATTTCTCCTGGGCCCCCATGTAAACCCACTATATTTATATGGAGAAGGAAACTGTTTTCTCTGCTAAACCACTTTTAATCATTCAGTCTGGGCCTTTCTTGGCTCCAGGTTCTCATTGCTCATGCTCTGGGCCCTGTTTCCATAATGATCTGTGACTGCCTCATGTCTGTCACCTCTCTGGAGAAAGCTGCAGCTCTGTCCTCACAAGGACCCTATGGGATGGGGGAACAATGAGCCAGACACTGGGATGCAGCCTGCAGTGAGTCCTGTGGCTTCCAGGGGCTCAGACACTGGAGTCCACACTGCTGTGAAAACATGTCAGTGATGAATTTGTAACTTTTATGTCCCCACTCAAACCAGGATCTGGCTGCTCTGTGTATACCTGGAGGACCACGTGCTCAGGATGGTGGAACAAGATAAATTGGGTGTCCAGCCAGTGTCCTAATGACCATCCCCTGCCAAACAGATGTAAAGGTACCAGAAAAGGAGGTACCTGTGTTGACCCAGACAGCAGGGACTGCAGATGGTGGACTGCAGACACATCTATCTGCCCCGAGTAGGAGGATCCCAGGCATCATGCCGCACCAAAAGCGAACCCAAGACTTGCCAGAGGAGCATCGGAAGTGACCTCCAGAGCTGACCAAGGACATCTTAGTAGCAGCAATCCCTGACATCTCCCAGGTCTCCAAGTATCACAACTCAGCCCAGACAGTATCACAGAACCAAGAAGATGGCCACAATATCAGGTCAGCAGCTTGTCTGAAGAAAGCAGCCGGGACCCATGTCTGTGAGCACCGCTCCTCGGGACTTGAATTCTACTGCCTCACCCTCGCACCTAGTATGACGTCTGGTACTGGGTAGACATGCAAAAAGAGTCTGCTACATATAGCGAGGGACAAGGCAAGGGAAGGATGTGAAGACACAATCCAGGGGCTTCTCTGCCAGTTTCATACCAGAAGTAACACATTTCTGGGTAGACCTTAGGTCCCATCACTAAGGTCATACAGAGCATCAGCTATGGGAAAAAAAGAAGGCCATGCCTAGGCGTGGGTGGTTTTTACCATGCAGGAAATGCTCACTAACTTCTGCCGAGGTAGGAAGAAATAGCACTGCCCTGAGATGCCCCACAGAGTCAACACCAGCAGGCTTGAAGTAAAGCCCTCACCACCCACTCAGGTGCAGTTGGACCAAGCCAGGTCTCTGTGGCCCACATGGAAAAGGGTGCTACTCAGTCTGGCTCTCAAGACACAGTGAGCACAGAGGTCACCAGGAGCCAGGGCTAAGAGCACCCTTATGCTGAGTTCAAGGGAAGCAGAGTACATTACAGACAAGAGCAGGGGAGGTTCTGAAGCCTAATGCCTTGGCCACAGCCTCTTAGCCATCTGTCTGAGGCTGAATCTTCACCCTTGGACTCCTGATCCTTCTCTTAGGGCCCTGCAACCTGAGTGGGAGACATCCCCTGCATACTCCAGCGTCAGTGTCTCTGCTTAGCCAAGGAGCAGCCACTGGGTGATGGCATTGCTCATGGAGGATGGGAGAGCTCAAGGGTGGGGGATTGAGGGTCCCGTGTTTAAGGGTGTGTGCTCCAAGCGACCTCATGTGTGGGAAAATTGTGGCTGACAGACCCCATCACATTCCCTCAGCCCCAGAGGGGCGCACTTCACTAGGGAACAATATTACCGCCACCTCTGGCCGTGGAAATGGTCTCCAGTGAGGGGTGAAAGGGGAAGTAGCTAGGAAACAGAGGATCATTCCTAATAAACACAGACACAGTCTGCTTATATTTTGATTCCTAAGCTGATGCTCAGCCATGCTGACCTCACAATTAGTGTGGGACATGCCAAGAAAGAAGGGATCCAGCACACTGAGCCCTCCTCTCCCGCCAGGCTGACGCTCTAGGGATGGTCTGTGTCACTGCTCCCGTCACTAGGGAAAGCCTCTAAATGGGATGTGAGGAGGAAACAGAGATGAGACCATGCATGTGTGAGAGGCAGAGCTTCCCCAGAGCAGGACTGTCTCCTGCACCCCACTGGCATGCTGGGGGGCTGGTGGTCCCTGCAAAGGTACCCTTCAGTCATTTTCACTGCATTCAATCTCCTCGAAAAGACACAAAACTTTTTTTATTGTGCTGGGGATGGAGCCCAGGGTCTTTACCCTGAGCCAAATCTCCAGTCCTTTTTAAAATTGTTTAATTTGAGACTGAGTCTTGATAAATTAGCCAGGCTGTGCTCAAATTTATGATTCCCCTGCCTCAGTCTCCCAGAGTGCTAGATTACAGAGACATGTCACCACCCCCAGATGAGATGACATACTTCGAACCAGGGATCCTGCCCCTCAGAAGGACAGTGAGGTTGGAATGGGCAGCTGCTCCCTGCGAGCCTGGCCCACTGCCACCGTGCTCCAGGATGACGAAATCCCCCAAACTGGAGGCAGAGGAAGCTCTAGGCAAATCTGGAGAAACAAGATCCAAAGGATGGTTAGAAAATACTGGACTGGAAGTGGCCAGTGTGAAATAAAGTCCCTGTACCATGTCCTCCACCATCCTGGAGCCCCAGGGAGCTGAGCTGAGGTTCACGTGGCTGAGCGGGCAGTCACTCAGTCCTGTGGGAGCAGGGCTTAAACGTCCACAGTGTAGAACATGCCCTTTACCGAGTGATGCTTCACATTCAAGGATGGCCCCAGAGAGCTCTGCATTTAGCACCCCCTGATGGCCTGGGAGAGATGACTGAACCTTCCAAGCCTCTCCATGGAGAAGGGCATGACAATCGCAGAGCTGCAGCTTTTTCCACGGGGAGGGGGACACACCATGAGGTGCTGGGCCTGGGACCAACCCTGAGTCCCTCCTGCAGCTGAGCCGGATCCCTGCTTGTTTGCTCCAGACTCTAAAAACCAGGACAGAGACACAGGAGACACGGGACATGGTGCTGCTTTGCAAGAAGCTGCAGATAGCAGCAAAAGAATCAGTTGGGAGTAATTAGTTAATTACCTTGCAAGTTTAGGGTAGATTCCACATTGCTACCACTTCACATGGAGCACACAAAGATACTCAACCATCAAGGTGAATACAATCTTTTACAGATCAAAACAAATGCATGTCCTGGCTATTTCACACGCTTCGGGCTCAGAGTGCATTGTCCCCATTGTGTTCATCACCATTGTCTTTAAATATTCACTGGGGTGACCGCTGGGTTAGTCTCCTCCCCACAAGAGAGAGAGTAGTGTTGGACTGGCCAGCCTTGCAGAGCTTGGCTCTAGCTTGGAGCATGGCTCAAGGTAAAGAGGAGCCCAAAAAGCCCCGGAGTGAGCATCACAGATGGAGACAGTCCCAAGAGCTGCTCCCGGAGCAGCCGCCACTCTGTGCTTCTGCTCGCAGGCTGAGGACTCCCACTAGTTCCATCACTGCTGTCCTAATCAGCCCCACCTTCCTACCACCAAGGGCCAGACCTGGGTTCCAGAGACCCCATGTTGCCACTGTGAGAAGACTCATTAGATGCCAAGTCAATAATGCAGCAGACTCAAAAAAAGTCAGGTCCAGAGAGAGTGACTGATGGGTGTCCTGTGGGTGTGTGGCTTTTCTCCACCTGCTCACAAGGGTTCACAAGGGTCGCTGGGCAGCAGGAGGGGATGTCCTGCTGCTTCACACACTTGGGTGTCTGGGCTTCCACCCCTTGGTAGCCAGGTTGGATCCATTCCAAGACAGTCACTCTCTGTCCATTTCTTCCCGGAGAACATTTCTATTTTGAGGAAGTTTAATTTGGGGCTAGTCGGAATCACAGTGTAGGGTTTGCCTGAAACATGCTAAGATGCAGGCAGCTGCTAAATAAAAAGCCCCAAATAGCCACACTCTATTTTTGCATTTTTATAAGTTCTTTGAAAGGAAAAAAGAGATTGAGAAATACAGAATTTATCGCTTTTGCACCTGACCTCCCACTGGCAAGAAAAATAGGAAGACAAGGCAACGGTGGGGGAAATCTCTGTGGGCAGCCTGCCCAGTGCTCCTCTCCTGCAGGTGGGCAGTGCCCTTCCCACCTCCATATGCACCCATCCTGTCCCTTCTGATGTACAGGAGAGGTGGCTGCACTTTCCTGCCCCAAACGAAGGAGGAGGGGAGAAGTGCCCTAAACCACCATTCACTCCCCCAGCTCCAGGAAAGATGCCCTGCTGGCCAAGTGCCCACGCACTGCCCCAGGCCCAGCAGGCACAGAGCAGCAGGCTCCCGGGAACCCAGGCCAGACCGGGAACCACTTGGGCTCGTTGTTAAGAGGACGTGGATGAGCAGGGAGAAACAGCACGTTGTGTTGATTCTTTGTTGAAAACTAACAAGCCGTGAAGGCCCTGGGTTCAATGCCCAGGATCAGAAAAAGTAATTATAAAAATAAGCCTCACAGCCCCGCGCCTGGGTCAGTCTCCTTTCCAGAAGGGACATTAGGTGCTGTGTTTCCTCTAGAAGCTCCACAAATCCCCACATCTCTTCCATACACTATTCAAAACAGGGCTGCAAATTGCCACTGCTGCCAGGCTAAGCATCAGAAAGTTCTGCTTGACCTTTGATTAACATTTTTCTAAACCAATATGTTTGTTGGTTTCTTTTTTCTTTCTTTCCTTTTTTTTTTTTTTTTTTTGCTACAAGCACCCTGAGGAATTATGAAAAATACTTTTTTCTGTAGTTTATCCCATATGCACTTAATAGGCTCACAAATATAATACCATTATAAAAAAGAAAAACTGCCAACTCTGCTAAAAAAATTGTCATAACACTAAATTATTATATAAATATAAAAGGAGTATGTCTGTAAAATATTCACTCAATGAACATCCCAAGGTGACGGTTTTGCTATGTTGTTTTTATTCCTGAGAGATCCATAACACATTTGGATATGCCACATGTCACCACATGAATCAGGCAGTTAATGCATGTGCTTTTTAGAAGCAGGGATGTCTTCCCAATAGAATGTGCTATAAAAAAATGTGGAGATCTGGCTGCTTTGTCTGATAGGCATAATTTAATGTCTTGCTTATAATACTGCATCTTAAGGAAAAATACACACTGTCCTATGTAGTTATTTACAATATATTACTAAGTCTATGCAAATATGTTTCCCCAAGCCCAGGATTATATAACAAAGGTCAACAATGTTTGAAATATTTTGAAGCATATTCCCAATATGCTTAGTATATAGTGCTAATGTCCAATATATGCACATATATCTTAATATATTTCCAGATATTTCTGTTCATTGTTCTCTCCAAAGCTTCCCACAGAATGCTATTAGGGGAATGTTTTCTTCTGAAGAAAGCCAAACATTGCCTATCCATCTTGGAAAAATTTATTAAGGTGGCTAATTATGCGGTCCTTAATATTGCATTAGCATGGAGGTTGCTCAAAGCCACTGCGGAAGAGAAAAAGATCGAGCAAGCTCAGTAATACTGGAAGCAGAGATTCAACATCTGCAAAAACAAGCGCACACCGATGTGATCATATTTCTCTGTTATAGATTTCCAAATCACGCCATTACACTCAGACATCACTCGCAGACCTGTGCACGCACAAACACATGTGTTTGTGGTGCCGTCTACACCAAACCAAAATTACAAACCACGCATTCTGCCTCTCCCTTCCAAATACTGAAAATTTTGCCCTTATTTTTCTGAGGGCAATTTGCTGATCGTACATGAGTTCTATTCAGATTACTAGGGAAAAATGTTTTGGCTAATTGCAAGACGATCGGAGGAAAAGATTGCAAAACCCAGACCTTCACTATCCAAGCCATGCCCAGGAGAGAATGTGAAAGACAAGTTAGTGTGTATGGAAGGTCTCTGGAAGCTGAGTCTTCAGTTCCATCCCCCATTCCAAACCTCACTGTTCTCTTTTCTCTCTAGTTACTAGACTGGATAAGACTACACAGTCACTCAGACATGAAACAAGCATCTGAGGTCACTAAAAAGAGGGCAAATTCATGGAAAGACATTCATTCCCTGTGTGGGCCAGGCTGGACTGGGCAGTTAGCTTTTCATTTCTATGCTGCTGTGACCCTGTGACTGTCACAAACACCGGGTCACAGTGTCGCTCCAGAGATTCGCTCTGCCATCTTCAAACCACCCTGGTCTTTGGGGTCCTCAGGACTCCAAGACAAATGATAGCAACCAATAGTTTCTTTAAGACACAGACAAAATCACCTGTTTTTTAAGGATTAAGAAGTGTGCCTAGATGTGACTGCCATTAACTCAAATCTTTTCTGTGTTATCAGTTCAGCCCAGCACAGCCTGATGGAGAAAGGCTTTGAAAAGGACCAAAGCTGTGAAATAGGCTTTTCTCTCGTTCATGTTTTGCAGCCCTGTTTCCACGGGAATGGGTTTTGCAGTGTCTTCCTGAACAGGGGTCTCCCAGGAGAGTGACCATGGACACAGAAAACTGTAGGTATCCTTCTGAGAAGTCTAGCTTCCCTCCTCCTCCAGAAAGAAATACCATTACTAGACAGTGCTCCAGGAGTCTTCCTTTCCTTCTCCTGGGTTCCCTGAGCCCCAGGAGTGACCCCATATGTATGGGGAGATGGAAAGATGGGACAAGGCACATCTATCCTGTACATACAGCCCCTATTTGCTCCAAAACCACAAACCACTTCATAGAGCATTCCAGAAAATTTTGAGAAAGGGTTTTGCACAAGAGCCAAGAGAGCTATGAGCATCTTTGTTCTCCCCCTGGAAACTCAATGGTATATAAGAGAGAGCAAATGTTAAATCATTTAAAGAGAGCTATTTTTCATAGTTTCCAGTACATAAATGTGTTTCAGTACGTGTTATTGTAAAATAGTGTTTCTACTTACGTTCTTATACATCTGTTGTTGTGTTTACTCATCTCTAGTTCTGACTTTTAGAAATAGCAATAAATCTATTTTTTAATCCCCTCTGCTGATGACTGATTATTCATCGCTAAAAGAGATGGAGGGAAGTCCATGTGAGGAGTGATCCACCCGCCTGAACAAGCTCCACTTTTACAAGATAAACAGGGTCCAGGGAGATTCTTCTCCTGTCCTGGCTAGTTTATGCAAACTAAATAAGGAATTGGTGGCAGCTCAAATAAATATGAATTACCCTCCAGTGGAAAATCCAACCACTTGTTACAGTCAATTTCAGCAAGGAGGAGCCAATGGTGACAACTACAAAAACAATATAGCTCATTTTTATACTGTGTCTCTAATACAAAGATCACAAATGGCTTCCTGGAGAGTCAGTCATCACCGAGTTAAACCAAAGAAGATAGGAAGCCAAAAAGGGAAAGGGAGAAGGCCATAGAATCGCACTTCTGGACCTGGAAAGAACACAGGAGTTGCTAAAACAAGTGCCTAAAGACGTGTGTGAGTCAGGAGAAGTTAGGCTTACACTGCTGTAACAAACAACCCCAAAACCTTAGTAGTTTGACAGAGCAAAAGTTACTCCCTTGCTCCCATGAAAGCTGCTGAGTGTCTGTGAAAACTCACAGGGACAGCTGTCTGTCCTACAGTCTCTGGGCCCCAATCAGCAGGCTGTACTGAATCATGTGGCTCCTGTAGCTCATCCCGAGGCTTCTTCGATGGCCTGTGCAGAGGAAGTGAAAGAGCCATAGTTAGCCACACAATGGCGCTTCTGTACTTTTGCCTGGCACCAGCCCTCTGACCAGAGGAAGACTTCACTTCTCTTTCTAAGGGAGCTGAGCAATTTTGGAGAACAGAAGTAAATGTTTGGTGAACATCACTGTCTCTGCCACAAGTGACAGATCACTTTGGAGTCAATAATTGCATAGCCAAAGTTAAAAAGAAAACAATCCACAAGCAAAATATATCATAAAGGACTGTCCAAGCATTGTTCCTGAATGCCTTGTGTTACATGTTTGTTCTCCTCAAGCTATGAGATAGAGGAAATAATGTCCTCATCCATAAAATGGAGCAACAATGTCAGTCTAACAGTTTATCTTTAAGATCCAAGACTTTGTGTTTTTGTAAATGCACATCCTCAGTGCATAAATATGGTTTGGTGAGGATAACAGCCCTAGCTATCAGGCCAGGATCGCAGCATGCTAGGTCAGGGGTGCTTCCAGGACAGGAACTATAGCACCCAGAGCCCTCATCTAAAGATTAGCCCATCTGATTCTATCTGATATCCAGCTGATTGCTTTGGAATCACTTCTACTTCTAGTGCCTTTCAAATTGATATCGCTTTAACATACCTGCTGGTGCTATAGACGGGCCTGTTTCATGTCTACTGGTTCATACTTAGATTATTGGCTAGAATTTAGAATTTTTTAATGAATTCCAGCTCTATCCCAGGATACTTTTCAGCTAGGAGTCCCTAGAAAGTACTTAGATTTGCACTTAGCACATGGTTATTTGTGTTTCTTTTCCCATGCTCAAAGGGGAATTACAGTGGATCTATGAGAGGCCCACGGGGTCCAGTGTTTGTTATTTTGTGTTTTGTTTGTTTGTTTGTTTTGTGATGTTATGCTGGTTTACTTGTTGGGGGCTAGCTGTGCATTGAAATCTATTCTTACAAAAGCTTCTTGATACCTTATCATCTCTTGGTCACATAATAAGTGAACAGTTGCAAACAAAATTGAAAGTTGATGAAAGGAAAAGAATGAGCTGAAACTTTTCTTGGGTTTATTTGAAGATGGCATTACATGGTGGAGCAGATGAATCCTGGCTCCGAAATTAAGTTCCATTCTCAACTCTGCCATTTCCATCGTGGGCCATAAACAGATGGCACACTCTCTTTGGGCCTCTCCTGGCAAGAGAAGATGACAGTATAAAGAGGTTGAGTAAGAAAACATGGAGGACTGTGGCTGGGTACACAATGGGCATGTCAGTGAATCTTGATGCTCTCAAGTTTCAGGGTACATATTCATTACTGGCACCCAATGCAGAACTGTGTCCCCAAAATGCTCTGTGTGCAAGCTGGAGCAAGGGTTGCATATTGAATTGTCTCCACTTCATAAATTTTCTATTGATACAATGGAGCCAGCTCCAGAAGTGAGACTATAAGATACTCTTTGTGGTGTGAGCTATCACCTCCGAAAGACCCTACAACAAAGCTTATAGGTTTTCTTGCCCATTGGTCATTGCTACCTCCTCCAACATTATGGTAAGTGACCCTAGAACAGGGTTAGAATTATTCCTGAAATCAGTGCTTCATTCTCAAGTACATTGGCCGATACCCAGTATAGCTTTCTTTACCAGGTTATTGGCTGTTACAACCAAATTATAAAAACAGAGGGATAGAATAATTAGAAAATGCTAATTTGTCACTGAAAATCTAGCATGCAGAGCCCATATTTTGCAAGCAGTTTTAATATTATACTTTTGCTCTTTCCTCAACTAATTTAGCCTACTAATTTTCTATAATTACCCTGCATGCTCTTAGCTTTCCCTGGTCAGATGAGTTCCGAGACACTTACATAACTAGCATTAAAAAGATGCATTTAGCAGCTTAGATTGTTGGAGTAACAAAGCCTATAGAATCCGGAGGTTATTGTATTCTCCCAAAAGTACTTAAATAATAGCCTAAAATCTGAAGAATTACTTTAAT
Source organism: Cavia porcellus (assembly GCF_034190915.1). Lineage (NCBI taxonomy): Eukaryota > Metazoa > Chordata > Mammalia > Rodentia > Caviidae > Cavia > Cavia porcellus. The sequence continues at coordinate 39,860,839 of NW_026947490.1, read as the reverse complement.
ACTTCAATAAAAATAACCCAATTCAAAACATTTTCAAGGAAACATAGTTCTTTGCTCTAGGCTACCGAGTAATGGCTGAGAGAAAGTATATAGCCTGTCACTTCTGATTAGAGGACTGTGCCTCTGTGCTTTGAATGAGGGGCATGTCTGGTAATAGGAAGTGCAGATATTAAAGTTAATAAAATAATGTGGAATACGATATATATGAAACTTGACCAAGTATAGCACAGAATATAACATACATTACCCTGTTCAGTCAACTCCTGTGGCCCAGCATCTAATGACAGGCTTAATTTCTGTTTCCAATGAGAGTACAGCTAAAAATACAATTTCCAGATTAGACAAATATTTTATCCGACTCCCTAACAAATGGAACCAAGAATGGCTGACACGTCTCCACAGATGCCCAGCGACCATGAGAGAGAATTACTAGGATTGCAAACTGCTCAGCCTGAAAACTCCGTGAAACGCCATCATCTTTGAGGTCATTATAAATAATTATTTGCAAACACAGTGATGTTGAAGCTTCACAACTGGAAAGGGACAAGGGTGGATCCATTTCTCTCCTGCTCTCAAAGGCTTTTGGCTCCTTCTCGGCACAATTAGGCCTCCCAAAACAACTGGGCCCCAGGCCCCTGCACACCCATTACTGACTCTTTAATCTAAACCCCAGCGCCAACCATAATGGTTTTGTTTTTCGATACATTAACCTTCAACGTGTGTTTTCACTATTAAATAACCAGCTTGAGAACCTCCTGGATTTTTTTTTCCCAGTCACCTACAGGAAACCATGCGATACCCATGATGTGACCCTCTTAAGGGATTTAAAAGCAATTCAATGAGCTAATCTCAGTAAACCTAGAATTAAAGTTCTTGTTTCCATATTTCACTTTCAAAATATTTAGAACTTTGACAGATATGACATTATGTTTTCATTAAAACAGCTGATTTCAAAATGCTGCACTGTGCAGAAACGCCATAAACAGTTTATGATGAACTGCCACACTCTTAATTAAAACAATAAATCCAGCACACAATATTTGCGCAGCCTCCGGTCTGACCTTTGCCTCTTGCTATCCACTACCAAGCCGCGGCTGCGTTCCCAACGCCAGACGTGGAAGGTTTTAAAACATGATCTGAAAGGCACTAAAGATAAAATAAGAGAAAATGTACCATTAGTCTTCGCAGTTATGATTAATTCAGTTCATATTTTACAATCTGGTTATGGAGTAAAACTGCAGACTTTACATCAAGTATTTGCCATTCACTATACCTAATGTATAAAAATGCTTGATATTTTAGAAAATGGCACCGAGCTAATTCACCACAACCCCGTGAAGGACAGAAATTGAAATAATAAAAACAGAGAGTGATTCCCTATCCATCTAAAGTGACGAACAGAGCTCACTCGTTGGACGGTCAGCTTCAGACAATAAATATGTCAATTGCAGCAGCCCAGCCTTACCACGCCACTCACAGTTCGGTGCCGCTGGATTTTAGATTCAAATATTCCCTAAATTTCTCTCATCTGCTACTAGAGCAGACTGCAAGAATGTTAATTACTAAGCAGCAATGACAAGAATTTGTTGTAGTGGACTGGAGTCAGCAGGCTAACCTTGGGTCCAACCAGCTCCAGAGGCAATTGGGTCTTGCATGCATACCTCAAAGAGCGGACAGTGAGAAACTGGGCAAGCTCACGCTGCAGCCTCTCCCTGGATGATTGGATGGGTGGGCAGATGGACAGCATCTAGATTCCAGGAGAAAATGACCCAGCTGGGATTGGAGCACAGACTTTCATCAGAAAGAGGGAGGAATGTTCAGTCTCCTTAGCTCATAGTATCTGCAGCAGACTGGCCGCCAGCCACCTCCACATTACTTGATATAAACCCGTGACCCCAGTCCCTGCTTCTGCACCCTGACCCACTTCCAGTCCTCTGTGCTGCCAAACCTCCATCACCATCCAAATTCCCTCCACATTCATAAGACAAACACGTGCTCACTACATACGGACATGAGCAGAACTGGATACAGCATGTGAACATGAACAGGGCAGTCTTTAAAGCTGAAGGACCAGAGGGTGACAATGAGCTGGTCACCCACTGCAGATCTTTATCCAACTTACGACTGAAGCCCATCAGAGTTCTAGAAAGAGAGAGGAGCGGAAAGCAATGCTGACCACCAAGGACACATGGGCTCTCATTGCAGGGCCTGGGTCCACTCTGCCCACACAGAGAGGAGTGGAACCCCAAGTGAGCCACCTCCCACTTTGAGGACAAAGCCCCCAACTTGGCTTAGATAACTCTAGTCTTCATCCACCTCCAAAGCCTCATCATGCCTAATCTCTTCTCTTCAGGCACCTGAGTTCCTCCTGAGTGGCTCTTCCCAGGCCATTTTGGATGTGCAGCTCTCACCCAACCACTCAAGGGAACCAGTACTACTCAGTCCTGGGCATGGGGCCTCCCAAGGGGGCCTCCAGCAAGGGACACTAGGCTTATCCCCAGAGCTTCTTTTCCATCTGGGCCCAAAAACATGTCATAAATCCACCCCAGGCATCCTAACAGAAGAGTCATGCAGAAAGGCTGGCCTTTGAGGTTTCTGAGCAGCATGCAGGGTGCCTGTGCCCACCCAGCCCTGGACAAGGGACACCGTGGCCCTCTATAGAAACTGTCCCTCAGTGTCTTCACCCTTGCATCAAGGATGAGACTTAAGACGTGCCTTATGTATCACTCCATCTTCACAAAAGAGGTGCCCTATGGGACTGAAATCCTCTGCTCCCCACCACCTGCCCCACACTTGGATACTTGGACCAGAAGGCATAGCCCAGATAATTGGCACATGCCCTCCGTTCACCTGCCATGCCCCACATCAGCCTTTGTGCAGCCCATCCTGCCTGACAAAGGCCACAGTACATGTATCTTTGTGGTCTCATTTGGCCCCACCATTATCTCATGAACACTATTTTTTTTTTTTTTAGAAAGCTAATGGCCTAGGACCGGGGACGTAGCTTGGCAGCAAGGTGCCTGCCTGGCAAATGCAAGGTCATCAGTTTGATTCCTGCTACCAAAAAGGAAGAAACAAAGAAAGAGAAAACTGATGGCCTAGAGAAATAAAATCTCATTATGAAGTCACCTGGTTTGTGAGTGGCACTCTACAGTGAAAATCAGTACCCTCTGCTTTGGGAATTGGGCAGTGCTCCTCCATGGCAGCCCTTAGCTATTACAATAGGCAGCATCTCCTTTGAACAGACCATGTGCGTGTGTGCATGTGTGAGTGTGAGTGAGTGTGTGTGTGTGTGTGTGTGTGTGAAGCAAGGTCTCACTATGCAATTCAGACTGGATCTGAACTCCACTGCAGGAGGAACAATGGAGAGACAAAAGACTGAAATATATGAGGGTGTGATCAAAATATATAATGAGTATTTAAATTCTTCAAAAATTCATTATGGTAAAAGGCACATTGCCATTAATCCTCTTCAAAATACTCCCTCCTCACTTCAAACACGTTTATATCATTATTCTTGCCACTTTCTGAAACAGTTCTTGGAATCTTCTTTCTTGAGTGTCTTTAAACTTGTGATAAAAATGCACAGGGAATGCTGCCACTGGGAGTCATCTAAAGGAAAGGCAGGTTCATAAAAACTTTATGGTGTGCCCTTCTCTACTTTACCCACTACATCTGACACCATGTGACTTCTGGCCCTTCTCCAAAGTCAAAAGGACCGTGAAATGCAAACATTTGAATTGATTCAGGACATCATGACCACTACAAGAGCACAACTAAAGACCCACACAAGAGGATTTCCAGAACTGCTTCAGAAAATAGTCAAAATGATGGGATAAGTCTGTTCAAAGACAGGAGCATTTCGAGCAGTATTAATGGCAATATGTCTTTTACTGTAATAACTTTTTAAAATTTAAACATTTATCTTAATTTTTAATCACACTTCATATAACACATCTATGCCTTCCTCCAATTTTTTTCCAATAATTGAACTTTCAGGACGTGCAGAATCCACCTGGGACAACTGGAACCTTCTCTTTATGGTCTCTGTCATTCTCTTGGTTTCTTTCTATCCCTATAGCCTCCCCCTGGATCCATGTCCCAGGAAATGGTCAGTTCTTTCAAAACCAATGTTAAGATTTTTTGGACATGTCAGTTTCTTCAGATTCTGCCAGTGACTTTATTTTGCTAGTCTTGATAGCACTCGGAACATAACTTCATGTGCTGATAAATTATCTTCTCTTCATTATTGGCTCTTCATCAAGGAACTAGAGAGGTAAAGAAAGAAAGGGGCAAGGAAAAAAGAAATCCCTCCCCTGTCACCAGTGATAGCAACAAAAGAACAACTGAGTCACCTTCCCCTGACCTGACGCCAAAGAAATGTAATCGCACCAATCTGGATGTATTTGTCAGTTTGGGATTTGTGCTGTAAGTCATGACTAAGTTTCAGCAAAACAGTATCATCCTTTCCATTAAATGAACAATGCTATTTTAAATTGTATTGGTTTTATAATTTTGTTTGCATTCAATTTGCAAGTGTTGCTTGGTTTTATAGTTGTATAAAAGCTATAAAAAGGGGAGCTTACATTTACTTTTGTATGATCTGTAGTCAGGAATGTTACTATCTTCTTTATTGAGTGGCTATGAAGATTTAATGAAATAATGCAAGGAAAAGTGCTAACACGATGCCAAGCACATGGGAAGAACTCAGTAAAAGTTACGGAACTTTGATATCATTTTATACTACTATAACAAAATAATTCAATTATTGTGGATCTACAGTCTACATTCGTTAAGAATTTTGGCATAGTGGGTGAGCCGCTGAGTCTATAGAAGACCCAGTGGGGGACAAGCCTAGGACTCCTTCTATAGAGAAGAAGTAGTCATTAACTCACGAATGCCCACTACACACTGGGAGAAAGAGGATGGGAAGAGATGAAAAAAGCAAGTCGGGATAAGGCAGGAGCATTCTCACTTCTCCTTGCTCAAACATGGCTGAAACTCCATTTCTGGGAACTGCATGAGCCTCCTCATTTCAAACTAGACTTACGCCTGAACTGCTCTCCGCCTGGTGATATTGTCAGGAGAGCACATCTCCTAGAGCAGTGGATGGGGTAGAAGGCTTTTCATCTCCACCAGTCAGAAATTGTACCTTTATTCCCCATGTCCACATTCCTGATGCAATTTCACCCATCCTCCCAGACACTCTGAACAGGAGGAAAACAGTTAGATGGGCTTGCAGCTGGTGTGAAAACATCCCCAAGCTGGTGACTGGTGGACTGGTCATACCATTTTCACTCTCCCCTTCCTGGTTAATGTAATGGATTACAGGTTGGAGGGTTAATACCTTGGACAATGCACTCTTCAGAGTGGGGGGCAAATGCCCTGGAGGGTAGAATCTGCAAAGGCCAGGGAAGAATCCAGCTCTACGGAGAGCTCAACACGTTCAACCACGAACTTGCCATACACAGGCTTTGAAAGAAGCAGGTGAGGACAGAACAGGAGACAGATGAGGAGAGGCACTGGAGGAAAGTGGCAGATCCCTAAGGGACGGCTACCTCCCACTTTCCCCTCACTCTGTCCTACATCCCCTCCCGCCAGGGGAATCTGTAGTTTCAGGATAAAGGGAGTGAAGGTTGAAAGTCTCTTCCCTTCCTCTGGAAGTCTTCTAAATCGTCTGTTTATGTCTTCCATTCTGGGCTGAATTGCTCCCACCACAGCCAGATAAATTCATATGTTGAAGTCCTGTCCCGCAACACCTCATAATCTGACTCTTTTTGGAGACAGCATCTTTAGAGAGGTAATTAAGGTGAAGTGAGGTCATTAGAACAGATCTTAGCCAGTGTGACTGGCGTCCTTAAGAGAGACCAAGACACAGTGGATGTCAGATGACGTGAAGACACGGGAGAAGACAGCCATCCACAAGCTAAGGAGAAAGGTCTCAAAATAAATCACCCTCCCAATCCCTTGATCTCAGACTTTCAGCCTCCAGAAATGTGAGAAAATAAACTTCCTTGATCTAAGCTTCCCTGACTGTAGCCCGTGGTTATCATAGCCCTAGCAGATGAAGGCACCTTTGAACACTAAAAGTCAGGAACTTAACCGCATCTATGTTCTGCAGTATCACGCCTGCTACCAGGCCAGTCTGTGTGGAAGGAGGAGAAACAACGTGTGAGTGTTTCAGCCCGTGCCCCAGCCTCCTTCTCCCACTTCAACCTTTCCTATCCAGGCCTCCAGGCCCCTGATTGTGCCATGTCTTGTCCTCCTGGCACCCCGACTCTGTGCTGCACCACACACCTGCACAAAATTGAACACTTCCAAGTTGGAAGTGGGCATCTTCTCACTATGGTTGCACCTCCTGGCTGGTGTCCTGGTGGATGTGAACTCAGGCAAGGGGACAACCCAGACTCTAGAGCCCCCAGAGCAGCCCACCACCTCCCCATTTTGCTCCCCATCCCTGGGCCACCTGGCTTCCTGCCTGCTGCTCCCACAGCTGACCCCAGCTCTGCGGGGCAGGGGGGGGCTAGAAGCACCAGCAGGAAAGCAGCCCAGCTTTACAAGGGGACAAATGGACCGTTTCATTTCTCAAAATAGCCTTCCAGGAGCACTTCTATAAGAGGCCATAAAAGAAGGTTTAGAATCAAGAACTTTTAGAGCGGTTTTTATCTCCGTGAGTGTCTATTGAGTTTTATGCCCCTGCAGGGCATCCGTCGGCTGTGGTCAGAGTAGGAAAAGGCCTTTCATTAAATGCAGGAAGGAAGAAACGACCAGAAATGAGTCGGACTCTTCCCCATCTGGTTTTAAAGTACTAATTCTTAAGCAGTTTTAGAACTTCAATATTGTAGAAGAGGCAACGAACTGCACGATGGCTCCCCCTGGTGGTTGATAGTGATCTGAGTCACAACTGGAGATACAGCAGCGAGCCAGAAGCCCCATATTCTGGCCAAGTCCCCCTGAAGGCCATAGCCGGCAGGGACAATGAGAGACAGCGGCCCTGGCATCCCCAGGTACCCACGTGTATGTGTAGACATGCACACCACACTTGTACACACGCAGAGCACACACACACACACACACACACACAGAGGCAAGGTTGTTGCCAGCCTCTGAGGATCAGCGTCACCCACGGGGACCCAAAAAGCACAAGCTCCTCCTTACATTGACCCATCTCGCCTCAGCCCACAGGCCTGAAGGCCAGTTCCACTGTGGTCTCTCTCATCACTCTTCACTCTGACTCTCATCCTCCCCCTATGTTCACAAGTGCCTCTTTCAGGAAAGGCATTCAGTGGGAGGTGTGGCCACCCTGGCACACTCAGGGCACAACCGCACTGAGCACAGATGAGAACGAAGTCCCCCTCACTCGGGGTGCTGGTTTTCCTTGGGGCAGGTCCTGACCCTGATGAGCAGGTGACACATGCCTCTCCCAAGAGTGAAATAGAGGGGCAGCAGCCCCAAGATATGCTCCAGGAGGCTCCCCAACCTGCCATCTGTGCCTTAAAGCCACACTGTGTCTCTCAAGGTCACAAGTGAAGACACAAGGCAGGGCTTAAAGTGGCAGAATCAGGTCAAGGAGCCTTGCTCCACCTGCAAGCCATACTGCCAGCACCTGTGACAGCTACGTAGAACAGGTGCTTCTGGGAATGCAACTTGAGAATTCTGATTCCAGCAGTTGCCTGACTTGTTTATTTGGTCCAAAACCTCACTTTCCTCATCTGTACAATGGGAGAAAATCACAGAGCACATTTCACAGGCCTGTGGTAAAAGCAGACCATTCACTACAGAGACTGAGCAGCACAACATCAACCAGCATCTTTACCATCATCCCGCCATTCCTTGCTTACAGATACCGTATAACCTAGCCAATGTAAACACCAGTGCAGAAACCTTAAAAGCCCTAATTTTACCAAAACCCAAACAATCCACATTTTCCCACTGGCCCATGGGAGGAGGGGGCAAAAGCATTGGTCTGGGATTGCCTACACCACAAGACTCCAGTGCATCAGACCCCAGGCCTGGCTGACCCCCATCTGTCTGCAAGACTTATCAGATCTTTCTCTCACTCTAAGACCCTTGCAGTCCAGCTTCACTATCAGATAATCCTGGAGGCCAAGATCGTCAGAGCTGAGCTCAAGGAATAGTTCCAGGGGAGTAGAAAGGCCACTGGCTCCCCAAGTTTATTTCCCTCTCAGGGCTCAAAACTTCTCCAGCGATGAAGGCAGATCTGTGCCACAACAGCACCCACATCCTTCCTCAAGCCCTGTATCCAGAGCACCCAGCAAATACAGGTTGTAACTTTAAAAGTATGGAAATCAGGAAACGGAACGCTGTTAATTCTCACGGCAGCATTAACTCATTCGCTTGCACATATGGGGTATTTGGATCCCAGTAGGTCTTCTATATATATAACTTATTATACAGTAGGTGCAACTTGGGAGAATTAATGTTGCTATAGGAACATTCAGATCAAGGCTGGCTTCCAGAGTGAAGAGAGAAAAAATAAGTTTTCCTACTCGGTATACTTCTCTGTTTTGAGCTGCAGAGAGGAAGAAGCAATGTAATCTAGTCAAAAGAGGCAAGGAGGGGCTTCCCCTAGTGGTTTGGGGAAGGTGAGAATTCCTGGAAACCACTCACTAGGAAAAGAAGACAGAAGCTCAGAGTCTGAACCGGATGCCTGTGTTGCAGAGAGGCCTCGGGAGGAAACTGTCGTGGGGGTGGTCAGAAGCAAGGTTCCAGGTGCCAAAGCGGGAGCCTTGCTGGGGAGAGGGGCTCCTAACCCAAGGACAGGCTGAAGCCCCCTAAACTCTAAGAGCCCTGTGTTCACTTCTCCAAGCCACGCCTTGTGTTTTTACCCCCAATATTTTATCTTTAGCAAGGACAAGATAAAAACAAAAGGGAAATCACAGGTGAGTTCAGTGGTCCATACTGGATCCTAGGGAGACACAGCCCAGAGACCCATCTTGGACTGAAGATCTGGAGCAGGAAAGGGGCTGGAAGGTTGCCCGATCCTGGAGTACATAACAGCTTTCTTGTTCAGGGCAGTGACCTTGTATCCACCTATGAATCCCTCACTTAAACCAAACTATTTGTTAATAATCAAAACATTTGTCCACCATTACAGTTTTCCTGATTAATAAATTTGAATATCCACTGAATCCCCCACATGGTCTGAATGCATAACCCTAATGCCTCCTTTGGAGAAAGCAGGATCCTATATCTCCCACTCCACTCTTTCTTGGGACATCTGAGACCCTAACAGGCCACAGATGCTGAGATGGCCAACGCCTAACCAGACATTTGGCCTATAGTGAGGAAAGCCCCATAACACTTGAGACACACGCCCCACATAGACTGAATCACCTAGGCAGCTTCCAGAGTGAATTGGTTCTTCCTGGAAGCGTGCAAATATAGTTATGTGACAGGTATATAGAGATGGCTCAGGAAAAGTTAGCTGAAAGAATGGATATGGATCCCAGGATGGATGCAAAGCCAAGAGGTTCAAGAGAGAGAAGAAACATTAGCACGATTTTCCAATCAGCATTCAACAGGCGCTGCATTATACCCAAGGAGGCAAAAAGATAAATAAGACATTGCCTCTGTTCTCACCATGCACACAGTCCACCTAAAGCAGAAAGAGGGAGAGGCATGGGAATAAATCACCAAGGACCGTGTCTCACTCTGTGTCCCCATGGACCAAGCAGAGGTATGTCCAGAATAGTGTCCACAGAATGAACATCAAGAGTGCAGAGGGCAGAGACTTGCTCCATGGGTGTGGGGAGGACCGGAAGAAACACAGCCTTAGAGGATATTAATTCTGCATCATCCCACAGACCGTGGCCCACATACCCACCCTCCAAGGCCACCAGATGGCCAAAGCCTCCCTCCCCATTAGGTATTTCTGACACGTTCCAAATACCACGACAGGGAAAGGGGCTGCTGCTCCCCAGAGCTGTTGCTTTGCATTTCATTTGAAGCTGTGTCTACTTTTAAAAACATATATAACACTAAAATGGAATATCTAAGTACTTCCAGGCCACTCGGCGATCCGCACTGTGCTGCGCATCCTAACCACTTGGAAGGACTGAGCCCTGGGCAGGGAGGGCATTAGCATTCCCTCTGTGCCCCTCAGGCCTCCTACACAGTTAAAGTTAAGGTGGATCTGCCACATCCTTGAACCAACAATTTGCCAAATTTCACATGACAGACCAGCAAGGGAGAAGCCGAGTCTAATATACTCACAGATATTGGTTATTCTCAGATGAGGGGAGGCAGGTGCTTAAGGGTTATCTGTTTGTTTAATCATCAAAAAGTCCAATGGGCCTCCTGGGCATCACTGAGAGAGACCCTTTTCTCGGGCTCCCAGGCCCTGCGGAGCATCCGGCACATTATCACTGTGTTCCATGTTAGAAATTTTTCTCTTTGTTCCTTTCGCTCACTTTAACTCAAGTGTGGTGTTTTTAATTCTGTCTGTGGCATGATTTTGAAATTAAGCAGTTCGTGCACAGACAGCTGGTGTTACAACTGGCCTATTCCCTTCTGCCCCCACAAAGATCCAACTCGGTGGGTGCACAGCCTCGAGGGAACTCCACACGTCCGCAGCACCCAACTCCTCCACATGGGGAGCCTGGGGATGCTGCCAAGTTCAGAGGCTGCCCTGGACCTGGGAAGGACCAGGTATGGGACAGAAATCATCCATAAAGAATTACCTCCACTTTCCAAAACACCTTTCTGGGACACAGTCCAGATCCTAGATATTCCTTCATATACACCTTACAGGTCGGGCCACAGGTTCCAGCTAAGTGCCAGTGGCACCTGGTGCCGTGTCCCTTAAGTGTCACAAATGAGAATTCTGAGCGCATGATATGCTTGGAAAGGCCTATCTCTCTTTTTCGTTTTTCTTGTCCTCTTGTCTCCCCACAGGCAGGACTGCTATATTAGCCTGACATCCTAGATAAAGGAAGGGGCGGGACCTCCCAAGCAATGGGCATTTCCCAATTCCTGCTCAGACCAAAGTATGGGGTCATAGGCCTTGAATGCAGAAGCAAATCTGCAAAGGCATTGCCACAGAGACTGACTTTATGACACATGGAAATAATCATGTGCAGTTCCAAAGCCACATCCGTGTCCTTTGCCAGCCATTGTCAGCCACCTTTCTCACTCACCCATGCCATCATGAAGCTCCTACTGTGTGCAAAGTCTGCTGGCTTTATATATAACAGACAGAAGCGGTATCCCTGATGCTTAGGGTTGCAATACCTCAGGCCTCTGACAACCTTGGCATTACCTATAGTTGTTTTCTCCCTGAGACATCGGTAGTTCCCTAATTTCAGCCATTTTTTGAAACTAAGCATATTTCACAAACCCTAGACATAAAATGGAATTTTCTAAATGGTATTTTTCCAGTGTTGGGAGATTGAATTCAGAGCTTTGCGCATATCAGACAAGTCCCTTGTCTCTGAGCTACACACACAGCCCTTTGAAAATTTTATTTAACTAAAGAGCATTCTAGACCTCAATATGTAAATAAATCAACCAGTAATCTAGACACCTAACTTGTTCACATGAACACGGAGTTGTCATTTCTATGTAAGAAAAAGTATGACATTATTCATTATTCTTTTTGCCAAGTTCAATAACATGTTCACAAGACCCTTCATCCAATGAAATTTTTCCTCGGCTCCTGTTGCTCTAGGGATAGCACTTAAACTCCCACCAAATCTCCAGAGCTTGCCCCGGGCTGTCCCTTCCATCTGCCCTGCTGCCCATGTGCCCCACCTCACTCACCTCTCCCAATCTCGTCCATGCCAAGTTCTCCTGCCTCTGCTGGTGGCCTTGTGCCCACTCCTCTTTTGATGTCCAGTCAGCTTCTCCTCAGTCTTCATTTTCTACATGAACAATACTCCTTGAGGGAAACAGGCCTTTTCAGATACTGCTACAATTTGGATCTTACATGTCTCCGGAAGCCTGTGTGTGGAGCACTTTGTCCCCAGGTTGGTGCAATTGGAGGAGAGTAGGGTCCAGTGGAAAGTCTTAAGTCACTGGAGGCACTGCCCTCAGAGGGCTGTTGGCTCCTCCCACACACAACTGTGAGGTGAATGCCTGACATGATATGCTAGCAATCCACAGGCCCAACAGCAAAGGGACCAAACAATCACAGGTTGAAACTTCCAAAACTGTGAGCCAAAACAAATCTTTCCTCTTTATAAACTGATTACATTGGGTATATGTTATAGAATCAGAAGAGGGTGAATACACACTGTTATACCCTCAAAAACTCTGCTCCTTTCCTTGAGAGCATGTTTCCCCACTGCAATTATATAAATAGTTGTTAAATAGTATCTTTACTCTCTAACTGCATATACGCAAGAAGTGTACATTTTCTAACCATGGTCTTTTCCATCCAAAATAAATCCTCTGTGCTTAGTAAGAAATATGTATTTTTAAGAGGATTTTGTTTCTCAGTATTGAGTGAGCACGCCAGTTTAAAAGTCAAGTGACATATTTGGCCTCACCAAAATTAAAAACTTTGTTCTGCAAACTCCCTCTGAAGAAGACAGATAAAGACCAGGAGAAAATAGTTGTAAATCACACAACCAACAAAGAACTAATGTCTGGAATATATAACATGTTCTCAAAACTCAACAGTGAAAAAAAACCAGTTAGAAAATGAGCAAAATACAAACGAAAACAAAAAAGCACAGGTACTTCGTGGACAAGATTATACAAATGACAAATAATTTTAAGAAAAATAAAGTAGATCTCAAAATAAGTTTTTGGAAAGTTTCTCTCTTTATAACCAGAGACTCTACTTCCACAGATTTTTCTGAAGGAAATAGAAATGTGCAAAATGTTTCAGGATCCAGGATGTCAGTTGCAGAGTTATTTATTTACTGTATCGAACCTTCTAAATCTGCAATTATAAGGCATTGGTTGAGAAAAATGATTCCAGCCAAAAGCACCTAGAATTAAACTCCTCATGGTGAGCACTTTTGTTTGGGCACCAGTGCATTGCAGATGCCTAAAAGGTGCTTCAAGAAATATTATCAGATTGATTTTAATTGAATGATCAAACATTGGGCATCACAGAAAATCATGACTTGGGAAAATATTCACAATTCAAGTGAAAACTAAGGTACAGATCACAAAATCATATGTAGCTTGTAACCACAGTTTTGTTTAAAGGAGAAGTATTGTGTGTATCATTGCATATTAAAGGACCAATGTAAAATAAAACAAGACATAGCAATGGTTATCTCTAGTGGGTAGAATCTTAGGGGATTTCATATTCTCTGATTTCCTTTATAGTGTGGATGTGTGTGTGTGTTCTGTATATTTCAATTTTTACACAAAAAATATTCCTTTTACAAACATAAAATAAGACACTTTAGTTATCGGGTGGTTGTTTGTTTTGGTTTGAGGTTGTTTTGTTGTTTTTGAGGAAACTGAGATTGTACCCAAGGCCTTACCATCGAGCTACACCTCTGAGCCTTTTTCTATTTTTTATTTGGAGACAGAGTCTCACTTCAATGCTAAGTTGTCCAGGCCAGGCTGGAAGTTTCTGTCCTCCTGCCTCAGCCTTCCAGAATACTGAAATTACAAGTATGCATACATAATACTTGTTCATAATTATGGGCCTCTATTTGATACTTAAGAAACACGTATGTATTGTAACATGAACAAATCAAGATAATTAGCATGCACATCTCTTCAAATATTTCTCTTTTCTTCAGCTTTTGCTTTTTGGAGTTTTTTAATTGGCCCATAATAATTATACAAGGCAGCAGAGTTTTTAAGGCAACTCAGAAATCATACAGAATTATAGTGATTTCTAAACAATAAAGGAATTCTGGGGAGAGGTGACCTGCCCTGGGCCACCAGGCCCTCCCACCAACTGGGAAGCTTCCTCAGCTACAGGGAACCTCACAGCACCTTCAGGATCTATTACAGGAGACAGCACGACTTGTGTTCTTGCATAATCAATATTTTCTTTTAAGTTGAATCACTTTATTTAAAGAAAATTGTTTGACAGGAATTTTTATCACAATTATAAAGGGAAATCAGTATCAATTTTCATAAATAAAATGCAACTACACAGTAAATGCCATTTTTTACACATGGCATTATTTAGCTCTAGCTGAACACTGCTGCCTGCAGATGATTCTGAATCCAAGGCTTGCTTTCCCTTTTCTTTCTTTTTTATTTAATAAAAAGAAGTAAGCAAATGTAAGACATTTGCACCAAATGAACCTCTCTTCTGACATAATCAGAAGGCTGGCATAATCAGAAGATGGCAGGAAGAACGACATTTGATTCCATGTTATTTATTTCCATGTTCCACAGCACTCACCTACAAGCATTTCTCAGGACACCAGTGAGGCATATTTCATGCTCTTGGGCTCACTGGGCTTCCAGCACAAGCTTTAATGAAGCCCAGGGTATACAGTGCAGAGGTGGGCGGTGAAGGACACAGACGTTCAAAAAGGACCTCAACTTTCATCAGTCCCTAGAAAACTCCACAGGTCACTGTGATGCCAAGGGAAAGGTCTTCTCCCACCCTACAGAGGAGTCACCTATGAACTCCCCTCTTTCTCTAATCCATTAAAGGTGTGAGATATACAGTTTTACAGTTCAGGGGTGCTGGACAGGTAGAAGTGGGGTGAATGATCTGCTAGTTACTGAACTAGGAAAAATGATCCTTTTCTGGCCAGAGCATTATCAAGCACAATGCACCGGTTCCATTAGTGTTGGAAGCATCCATATGAAATTATGGAACTTGTGATAGCTTTGTCTGGGAAACTGTTCATTTCTGATCGGAAGTTCTATTACACATGAATTTCATTCTAAACAGTGTTACCAATAGACCCAAATGATTTACACTTAGGCAATCTTCTTTCATTATCTCATGTCGTGTCAGGTAGCAAAAGATGGATTTTTATGGACTTTGATGATGAGAAATGTTTAATGTCCCTAAATGGGAGCCTTTCTTACTCCAGTCACTCTGGCATGGAGTCCTGTGCTTTAGTCCTGCTCCCGCAGGCACATGTGAGCTCTGAGATCAAAGAGAAGGCATACAGAAAGAGCCTTCCAAACTTTTCTGAAATTAGACAGAATCAGGGTAAATGTTACCTGTTAGGGCATGGAACACCCCTTAGGATCTAGCATTCTCTTTCATTGAGGGAGAGAATGAGAGAGAAATATGAGAGAAACAACCTGATTTTAACCTTGCAAAAATGGGACAGAGATGGAGAAGCCAGGCTTTGGAGAAAGAGACACTCAGCTCCAGAGAGAAGCAAATATGAAATTTTTTAACAAATCTCGAAGATGGGGTCAATGAGAAAAGCCAGGTTTCTAATTTGCTTTGCATTTGCTTTTTGGTTTCCATGGGGACAAACCAGCCCAGAAATACCATGAAGATAAGACTGTCAGATGGACAGCTAAGAGGCTACTTTTCTGGAAACCTGTCTACACAGCAGAATCCAAGGAAACATTCCTCCAAAGGCAAATGATATTCTCCAGTTTCTTGCAGCTAATTTCTTCTCTATCTTTGGCCAAGAAAAAGCACTTAGGTTTGAGAAGGTGGCTTGAAGGAGCCTGTGGGATAAATGGTTGGGTTAGAGGCTGAGTCACTAGGAGAGAAAACACAGAATGACTTGTGCCTAGCCAGGGCTCTGCCACAGAGACCAGCAACTTAATCTCCAGTTAAATCATAGAACAAGTTCCAAATCCAAAAGTTAGGGAAACAAACAAAAGAAAGAAAATAAAATGCGCAAAACTCAAGTGTTCTGATTCAAGAAAAGATGCAAGAGAGCCTCAGAAAAAAATCATTTTTGCAGCTTTGGGGATCCTGCTATCCTTTAGTGTGGCTCAGATAGCCCTGGAGACACTACCCAAAGTAACCTGTGGCAAGTCCAGGAACCAGGCAGCAAACTGAGTTGTAGAATGGTAAGTGCCCCCTATGCAGAGAAACAGGAGGGTGTCCTTGAAACAAGGCCCATGGTTATCCTGAGCCGTGCAGAATGCTTCCCCCCACACAGTGCATGGTATCTTTAGAATCAAGGCTACAAACTGCATGAATAGCAAGTAATTCAATTAACTCTATAGTCTGTGATGAAAAAAAGGGCCATTTTGCTAGCTCTAGTGGAGCACTAGTTTAACCCTGGTGCTCAGGAAATTCCCAGGCCAGACAGCATATTAAACCAGCTCTTCAACTTAAGAACAATTACTGTCATTTATCAGCCTGAATAGCAATAATGCACAAATCGACAGCTTTCAGGAGGCAAAAAGCTAGCTAGGTGTAATGATATGCAAAGCCACAGCACTCTACATTTTGAACTGTCTCCATCCCATCAATACATCTCTCACTACCTACAATTTATCAATACAAATGTGGTGCCCAATGAAGGCAGGACCAAGAAGATAAATATGAACAGGGTGAGGGGAAAAAAGACCCAGGAATGTTTGAATTTTAAAATGATGAAGTACAGATCACATTCTTAACGCATTTTACATGCAATGACCGGATCACATCAAGTTCTCTCCAGAAAAAGGGAATTTTTTACCCCAAGGTTTCAGTCAGATGCAGCTCTTATTTCTCTTCTTGTTTTTAGACCATGTCTTTAGTAGAAATGTGTGATTAAATAGGGCTCTAAATAAAATAATAATGATCATGCATAGAGCATTTCTCTTAATTACTTTCACATCTATAATTTCATTTGAATTTCATTATGTCTGCAAAAGGTAAGGAGGCAAATATCACTATACCCATTTTGAATGAAGGAAAAACTGAGGCACATTGCAGTTGCGATGTCTTCTACATTAGTCAGGCACTGCAAAGCCAAGGCTAGAATCTGAGTCCACACTCAGGACTTGAAAAGTCACAGCACACCCAGGGATGAAACAAAGGCTGCCTGGAAGCATTCAGAATGGGTTAACAGAGATGGAGGAGGCAAGACAGGGACAAAGAGAATTTCTCATTTCAAAACCAGATGAATAGAATTTGAGTCTGTAGCACACACCGCAGTACACACCGACTGAGCCCCTAGTGGGGCGGGAGGAGATGCCGGGATGGAGGAGGGCAGCTCCCGCCCCAGCCCAGGCTTGGCTGGCAGTCCTGTCCTCCCAGCCCTCCCCCACCACACTGACATTTTGTTGGGCAGCACCACACTCAGCCCGATAGAATAAATTTACTTTATATGGAGGGCAGCCAGGGAGGGTAGTATCCAAGGTAGGAAATATTCCTGCAAAGACAACAGGGATGGGGTCCCACGGGAGCTCTTGATACAAGTCAGGCAAACAAGGACCTCCCAGCCTGCAGCCTCAGGGAGTGTGGGGATTGTTTACCACCAGAGTCATTTTTATTCTTCATCTTCCAACTATTTTCACAGGCCTATTCAGGTTTTCCCAGCTGTTTCAGCCCTTGAATTTTGCAATGACCACCAACTCTGGTGGGCAAACCACGCTCCCCGACAGAATGTATTTTTTAACCCATTTAAAAAAGAAAACTAGTGATTGGTTTAAAAGTAGAGGGCTATGCTTATTTGAAAGATTGGGGTTGTCTTTTCTCCATTCTTATCTTTATTTTTTAATACCTGCCAAATTTAAAAATCACACCTACAAAAATAAGATGATCATGTCTCATAAAAGCACTGAGATACTCATCTAGTGAAATGACATCCTATGTCTTAATGTTTCAAAGGGTGGAGAAAGCCCTGAACAGATTCTCATTTTCTGACATCAAATAAAGATGTGGGTGCATTTCCCTCCATTTATAAGAAATTACACCTTGCTCTTACTATTAAATTAGAACATCCTCTCCTCTTCTCCAAAATTTGGCTGCTTTACAATAAATACATAAATCAAAGAGGCAAGAGATCCAGACGCCAATTGGCAGACAGCACTATGAAATAAGCACCGGGACACAAGCGTGCGGAAGTGTTACAACCTGTTCCAATCTGCTCCCTGTTCTCCCCCATAACAAAAGAGGAAGAGAGTCCAAGCCCTCCCACACACATGCGCGTGCACACACACACACACGTACTCACATACACACAGAGAAAAGTTTGGGAGGCGTAAATAGAGCTAACACTGCTAGGAAGAAGAGCCACCCAACTGCTTAGGACATGGGTTTCTCACTCCTCTCGCTGAGCTGCAATATTTGCCACATCTTGCCAACAGACGATGGTGTGAACTTGCCGTGCAACTGCTGAGAAGTTTGGAAAAGTCTGGGGGTTTGCCAGTATTGTTATGGTCGTCGTCATCATCATTATCTTCAAGCCAAAGAAATCTTCCCAGCATCTGAGCTATTAGGATTTTTCCCAACAGCTAGAGGAGGGTGGTCATTAGAATTAACTCCATCACTCACGTAATAAAGTAAATTTGGAGATACAGAGGAGGCAGGGAATAGGTGAGCATAACAATTAGCACAGTTTTGGTAGCAAATAACAGTAAATCCAATCTAAAAAGACTTGAAGCAAAAGAGTATGTACTGGTTTACATAATAAAAGGTCCGCAGGATGAGCTGATTTGAGGCAGAAATGAATCAGAATCTACCACCTCCAATCTTCCCACTCTGTATTCTGGGATAACCTTCTTTGCCAGTGCCACATTCGGACCTGCAGGACACAATCCAAACCGAAATTCAGAGCTAAGAGTGATTGGCCCGGTGGCCTTCAATTGTGTCAGGAGTACAGCCTGAACCAATCACTGCCGCCAAAGGATAGAGTGCAATGATTGGCTGAGACTGGGTCACATGCTCCTCCCTAGCGCACAAGGGCAAAATCTTCGCTAAAGCAGATGAGTGGAGAAAAGTAATGTGTGAGCTCCACTCAGCTAGATTTGGAAGGTAAAATGCAACCAAGGTCCACTTCAAAGAATCACAATGCCTAACGAAATATCTTTCAATTCCATTGACCAAGATAGCATACCCAGAGTTCACTCAGTTTGATTAAAGAATCTAGCCATTTCTGCGTCAGGTGCCTTGAGCCTTTCATATTCAGGATTCATGTTGCCTCTCTGCCACCAGCATGTGATGGATTTACAAAAACGATTCCTGGAGATGAGCTTTTCAAGCTTGAGTTGAAATTACAAAGCTCAGGCCAGAAATCAGGCATCCCCTTAATAAAGAAAGAAGGCAATGAGATGACTGCAGGACCATAGTGTACTTTATGTATATTTTAAACTTCAGATGAACCTCACAAAGCAGATTAAGTAATTGCTTTCTATAAGAAATCAGACGAACACAGACAACTACATCAATTTTCAAGAAAACAATTTTACATTTAGTTTTATTCTTTTTTCCCTTCATTAAATTTCATTGTTAAAATATAATATGCTAATGGTAAAATCTATGTCATAAATGTTTACCTCGAATAATTATCCCAAAGTAAACACATTTGAGTAGTCTCTGTTGAGGCCAACAACTCCATTTGTACCCCCTGCCAATCGGTCCCCTCACTCTTCCCCTCATGGATAAGTGATTTCCTGACTTATAACAAGAAATGAAACCTTTTCTATTTTTTGGTAACTTATGTAAATGGAGTTATAAGGTGTAGCCTTTTGTGCTTGGATTCATCCTTCCAAAAGAGGCACCCATGGAGTTGCTACATAGAGTAGAGTTCATTTTTCTTTCTGCTTAATGGGCCTTCACTGAATATTCTAAAATCTATACATTCAATCTATTCACAATGGTCATTTGGATTATCATGTGAGCACTCTTAGACATATGCAGACATTTCTGTTGGGTTTATATCTAGGAGGGGAACTTTACTAAATAAAGGCAAATAGTCTTCCAAGTGAATACACCAATTTATGCCCCCAGCATAAATGGTAATACCTTCCTGAATACTCCCTTGATACTTTGTGTTCTGTTCCTAACCATGACTCAACTAAAGCAGACCACATGTACAGTTTTGGAAGCAGTAAGAGATCAATTTAAATTCCAGCTTCGCCATTTATTAACTGTGAGTGTTTCTTTGGAGAATTTTACTTAGCCTCAGATCCCTGACCTGTGAAGGACCCATAATCAGAAAGTTCTTGTAAGAATCAAGTGTATCAAAAACTTATATTCATGTTATAGACTAAGGAAAAGAAAAGTGGATCCTTTTGACCAAAATTACAGTCACCTACTATTGGGATAGAATTCTCCCAAAACCATTAGAAATGTAAACAACAGCAAGTTACAATGACCTAGTTTACTGTATCACCTTTGAAGAATCATTTAACCTCTCTGACCTTCCATTTTTTTCATCTGTGAAATGAAGATAGTAAGGATTTCATTGAGATGGTTATAAACATAAAAACACATGACATATGAAGAAGAGTGGGAAAAACAGCAAAATCGGGAGGGATGATAATGATAGACATCATTAGGAAAAATCCAGAAAATGTGATAAACACCTGTTTTTAAATTCTTTCTGCTGGTAATTTTATCTTTCATAATGAAACCTGGTTATGTGCAAAGTTATCAGTTAATGAAATTTGGTTTTTCTGCCTCAAGATCTTTTTATATCTATTCCAATAATTCCAAGATTCAGCATACCCAGAATCCCCATCAGTCAGTCCCTTAGAAAAAGCTTGCTGTCAAAAAAGACTAAATATAAAAAAAAGAAAGATTAAATGTTACCACCCCATGACAGTCCCCAAATGTCAAAGTGAGAACAACCTATTTGATTCACTTTTCAGATAGTGAAACTGAGGTCAAAAATCTAAGGTAACACTTAAATGCTGGTTGGTGACAGAGCCAAGGCCAATGCAACTCTCCTCAACAAACCCAGAGATGGCTATTTAGTAGCTTATGTAAGAGTTAATCTGTGTTGCCAATTGTAACCAAGATACTTAGTTTTTTTATTAAAGGTCTCTCAAGAATCTGAGAAAGAGTTAAAATATATCCAATCTCCTTATAAATGAAGTACTAGTCTGCCACACAGAAGGATAAACTTGACACATTCCTAGGTAAATGGATGCACCTTGAGACCATATTCTTAAGTGAAATAAATTGGACACACATGTGTAAATTCCACATTGTTTCTCTAATGTGAGAAACCAAAAGTATAAAAAGGGACCAAAAGGTATATTAGGTATTGTGAAATAGAATAAAATGTTCAAATGGGGATGGGCATGGGGACTTGGGGAGGAAAGAAGGGAAAACTTTTAAAAATAGTGAGAAAAAAAAGGAAAAATTGAGGCAAAACTTTTGTAAATGTGGAAGGGAGGAGGAAATGAAGGGATGGTAAGGGAATGGGGAGAAAAGAATCAAGTTATATCATGTACAGGTACAAATTCTCAACGATGAATATAATCATCATGTATATCTGAATTGTACCAACAAAATATGACTGAAAAAATCCAAAAATACATCCAATCTATCCACAAATTAATCAAATACTACTAAAATTTAAATTGCAGAACTAGCCCAAAAACAAATCAGTATTTATAACTTAAATAACATCTTCCCTTTTAAAAAGATACTTAAGAGAGTAGCCAAGTCCAGCCCCATGGGAGGCTGAGGCAGAAAGATTATCAGATCAAACCCAGCTTCAGCAATTTAGCAGCTTAATGATACCCTGTCTCAGCAAAGTAAGAAAAGACTGGAGATGTACCTCAGTGTGAAGGTCTTGGGTTCACTCTCAAGTACCAAGAAAAAAATGAGGAAAACATCCATTTCCAGTCATGACAGAATAACAGATGATGAAGCTCACTCTTCTGCCAAAAGTTGTAAAGCTAGACAAGCATATGAGACAAATGTTTTAAGACATTGAACAACAGACAGTGCAGACCGTAGTGTTCAAAACCACATGTGAGGTGAAGTGCAGGATTTTCCTGGGGCACCTTACTGCCAAGGTGCAAGTGGGCGGAGTTCAAACTGAGCGGCAGTTGCACTTGCTGAAAAGGAATTAGAGTCCTGGGCCGTTGAGTGGCTGGATTTGGAGGAGCAGAAATACAGAGAATAGGGGTCTTCACAAATAGAGGTTCTAAACATCTAGTTGAGGATTCACCATAGGTCCTTAGCTGAGGGACGAGGTATACAAATTGAAGCTCCAGGAAGCTTAGCAGATGTCTTTGGAGATGGAATTGGGAATCATATGGTTACATAGAAAGTATTAAAATTTTCACTAAGCCAAGGGAGAGAAACTTCACTGAATGTCCCAAGTCTCCACTTGAGATCTCAGAGAACCATCATCTCACACGAAAGCATCACCATAAGGCTATTTAAAATAGATCCTAACTGCAAACTAAGCCCACACTCACAGGACAGGAAAGGTGGGCCAATACCTGACAGAACAAACATTAAAGCTCTTGAAAGGAAGCTCTCGTAGTTTGGAACAGTTCGTCATTCATAATGTCTACTATGCACATGGAAATTACTAGACAGGAAAAGCATCATCAAGATGTGATCCATAATATTTTTTAAAACATTCAATAGATATAGATCTCAAGGTAATCCATATTTTGTTGAAATTAGCAGAAGGAACCTCCAAACAACTCTATAAAGGTGTTCAAAGATTTAAAAGACAGCATTACCATAATTAGTGAAAAGCAGTCATATAAGAATTTTTATGGAATCAAAAAATCTGGAATATTTGAAGTATTAGTATGAGCTTAACAGGAAACTGCTAATGAAAATTAAGTGCATTTAGAGACAGATCACTCTGAAGAACAGAGATTAAAATATTTAAAAAACTAAATGAACTCTCAGATGCTTTAAGGGAAAACATCAAGTAATTTAATGGGTAGATAATTAGAGTGCTGGAAGAAAAGGAAAAAGAAGATACAAAAAAGTATGAAGAAGTAACAGCTAAGTTTTTCACAAGTTATATGTGAAGGATGAGCTCATAGAACAAAGAATCTCAATGACACCAATACAGAGAGAACTGTAGCTAGATCACACCAAAAATGCTGAAAATAAAGAAATAATCTTGAAAGCAGTCAATTAATAAAGACTCATGGCTTACAGAGAAACAGTGATCTTAATGACAGTTGACTTCTCATCAGACTGGAATTTGAATTTGCAAAAACTAATGAGCAAGAGCAGAAGGTTAATATGTTGGAAAAAACAAAAACCATTTTGTTTACCTCAATTTCTCTGTAAAATAAATATCTATCAAAATAGTAACACAATGTCATGAGTTTTAGTAAATATTATTAAAAACGTGACATGAATAGTACAAAAGTTAGCTGGGCTTTACCTTTGTAAGGGTACTTTATATGAAATGATATACTATTAACTCAAATCTCTGATGTATTCAAAATGCACTAGACTGAGCCATAGAGCAATCAATTTTTTGAAAACATACCCAAAGAGATAGAGCTCTTAGTGTAATAAAATGTATAAAAAGAAGAATTAAAAGAGAACCCTGAAAATAATGAAAAAGTATTCAGGAAATAAAATGAACAGATTAAATACAAATTAGGTGGAGCAACTAGAAAAAATGCAAGGAGGTAGATATGAAGAATATTAATCATTATGTTAAATAAAATGGACTAAAGTCTCTAGTCTAAAAAGCGTAAGTTGTCCAATGGGATTCAAGGCTATATCTGATTATATATGACCTGTAAGAAACATTTGATATGAAAACAGGTTAGTTTAAAAGAATAAAAAATACAGTAAAAAAGCAAGAAATACTAGTAAGGCTATATTAATATCAGATAGAAGTCGGAAAAAATATTTCACAGTAATAGTGATTTCACAGAGAAAAAGATAATTTATTAAGAAAACATAACTCAATATGTACACAATAAAATGCAAAGAAACTTAAGTCATCTGTAGGAAAATGGATTTGATCTTTAAGTTAATACGTTAAGAGAAATAAATCAGACACTAGCTTAATAACATCACATGGTTTCTTTTATATGATTAAACACACGTTACAAATGAACTAAAGAACAAAATGAAAGATTAATAATAGTAAATAGGGAGATATAACTTCTGCAAAAGGGAAGGAGAACAAATGATACAGAGAGATGAAAAAGAAGGGAAGAGGAGGGAATAAGAAACCAGATTAAGATTTGTTATGTACATGGACCAACTCCCCACAAGGAAAGTAACACTATATATCGCAAGCTTGTACTAATAAAAAAGAAAAGAAAAATAGAAAATGAATGAATTAAACAATAACCAAAGGTCTAACAAAATTAAGGGAAAATATATAAAATTACAATTGTTATTGGTGATCTTAACATTTTGATAACAGAACAACCAGGCAAAAATTATTGTATAAAACACTGCAATAACATTATCAATTAATTTGGTCTAATTGACATTTTCATAACACTGTATCCAACAACTGTAAAATGCACATTATTTATAAGTAAGTACACCTGAAATATTCACCAAGATAAATCATATTTTTGGTCAAATTCAAGCCTCAGTAATTTTTAAAATATTTAAATTTTAAAGAGTATTTTCTCTGACTACAATCAAAAAGCTACCAATATTTAGAAACTCACATCACACTTCTAAGAAATCTGTAAGTCAAAGAAGAAATTATAAAGAAAATTGTAAAATATTGAAATCAAATGTTAATAAAATCAGTATATATCAAATTTTGTATAATGCTGCTAGAACTCAAGAATTTATAGCTTTTAATAGATATATTCGAAAAGAGGCATATAAATGATCAAAAACTAAAAAAGTAATTCAACAAGATGAGGTGAAATATAAATAAAATTTAAAATAATGTAATTGAAAAAATCAAAGCAAAACTTAATTTTCAAAACTGTCAACAAATGATGGATTTAATCCTTATGTATTATACATATGTACTAATAAAAATAAATTTTAATACAAAAAACAAAGTAAATATATAGTCCCTAGAAAAACTGTGGGAAAAAGATAGTAAATAATTTATCAATATCAAAAATAAAAAGTGGGGCATCTTTACAGACACTAAAGGATATCATATTGCAAATTTTATTGCCACTGTAATGAACAAGTTGCTTGAAGATTTGTTTTGCTTTGTTTTGTTTTGTTTTGTTTTTTGTTTTTTTGAGACAGGCTCTAGCTATGCAGTTCAGGCTGGCCTTGAGCTCACTTTGTAACCCAGGATGGTCTCTTGCCTCAACCTCCTGAGTGCTGAGATTACAGGTGTGCACCATCACACCCAGCTTGAAGATTTCAATTAACCAAAATAATTTTTAAATAAAAAAATCTGAAAAAGTCCATTAAAGAAATTAAATTTATAATCCAAAGCAAACTTGATGCCTAAATGGTTTGATTGGTGAATTCTATCAAATATTTAAGAAAAGAAGTCCCAGTCTACATGAACTCTCTCAGATAACAGATGATGAGAGAAAATTCTGCAATCAGTTTTATAACCAAGAAAACAGACTGCAAACATGACAACGAAATGACAACAAAGGGCAGTTACCTCTATTATGTCTTTGAACACAGGCATAAAAGTTATTTACAAAGTATTATCAAATAAAAGCTAACAATATATTAAAATAATAACACATTTGACCAAATAGAGTTTTTTTTACAGAATGTTGGTTGGTTCAACAGTTGTAAACAAATCAGTGTAATGCTCTACATTAACAAAAAAGTGGCAGTAAAAAATAAACTAATAAATTAATTAATTATAAGCTAATAAATTAGTGAGATTTAATGCCGATACATAGAAGAAAAAATTTTAGCCAGGAATAAAAATAAGATCTTTATCAATTTGATAAAAGGAGCCTCTGATATAAAACTAATATCATACTGAAGACTAAAATATTAAATTCTTTCCCAGTAAGATTGGAAATAAAGCAAAGAAGTCTTCTCCCCCACTATGTCTATACAACATTGTCTTAGAAATTCTAGTTAGTATAATAAGGGTGGAAGAGGGAATTTACAAAGAAGGAAAACTGTAACTTAAAATAGTGTGGTAGTTTACGTAGAAAACCCCATAAAATCTACAGAGATTTATCAGCAAATGTATAAACATTTTAGTTAAGTCAGTTTACAAAAATCAGTATTTCTTTATGCTAGCAGCCGCAAACAATTGGAAATGAAATTTTAAAACAGCTTCATTTGGCATAGCATGAAAAAATACAAACTAGTTACAAATATATGAGCAAAGTATTGCGAGATCTTGTATCTGAAAATGTTGACAAGAAAAGTTGAAGACTCAGGCAATGGGATACATCATGTTCATAGACTGAAATGCTTGATACTGATTTCTAATGCCGGAAATTTACAAATGAATTCTAACATTTTTATGGGAAATGAAAATAACCTGGAATAGGCAAAACAATACTGAAAAGTAAGAATAGTGTGGAAAGACATGTTCTTTAATGCTTTACTAAACTATATATATTAACATTGAAATGTCTAAAGATCAATGAAACAAAATAATGAGTCCATAATTAATCTCACACACATTGATCCTGTAAAATAGTAAGGCCATTCAATGAAGAAAATTAAAAAATTTTCAGTACTGAAAGACTTAATAGGGGGCTGGGGATTTAGCTCAGCGGCATAAGCGCCTGCCTTGCAAGCAGGCAGTCATGAGTTCGATCCCTGGTACCGGCAAAAATGAAAAAGACAAAAAAAAAAAAAAGACTTAATAAACATATGAAGCTAAGTGAACATCAACTCTTCACACTATATAAAATAATTAACTTAAATCTAAACATGAATGTTAATACTATGGGACCTCCAGAAGAAAACATAGGATAACATACATCCTTAGGTCTCCTGAAAATACCAAAGTCACTCTTTTTAATAGAAAAAAAAAAGATTGATGGACTGGACGTCCTCAAAATTAAGAATTTCTACTCTTCAAAATTTATGGTTAATAAAATGAAAAGAGAAGCCATAGAAGAGTAAAATTATTCACAATTCACATATCTAACAAAGTACTTGTATCCAAAACACAAAAGAATTCATATAAATAAACAGCAAAAAGTTTAAAACCCAATAAAAATAACTGAACACATGGAATAGATTTTTCAAAAAATATATAGAGATGGCCAATAAATACATGAAGAGAATACAACATTATTAATCACCTGACAAATACACATTTAATCATAAGACACTTTACAATGACTAGAATGGCTAAAATTAAAGACTGAGAACTAACTTGGTCAGAACGTGAAATAATTGGAACTCTCAAACATTGCCAGTGGAGGTTAAAATGGTACAATAAATTCAGAAAGGTAGCAGTTGCTTAGAAATTTAAACATACATCTAATACATGACTCAACAAGTCCATTTTACATATTCACCCAAGAGAAATTAAAATGTATGGCCACATAAACCTTGCCCACAACTATTCATAGAAGCTCTGGTCCCAGGAGTCATAAAACTAGATACAACCCCATAGGTCCACGAACAGAAGAATGGACAAACCAATTGTGTTGTATTCATACAGAGTAATACTTCTCAGCAGATATACTAAATAACATGGATCGATCATAAAAACATGTCCAAGATACCATGTACAAAAGAGAGTGTGCTATATGATTTCATTCACCTGAAATTGAAGACAGATCACACAAGTCTACCACAATGGAAATTACATCCCTAGTTGGCTACGAGTGGGGGCCTTTGCTGGAGTAGAAAGTTTCCAGAGTGATGAAAATGGGCCACAGATTGATTTGCAGTGTTGGTTTCAACAATACACTTTTGTCAAAACTTGTGGAATTATACACTTACGAGGTATATATCATATATATATATATATATATATATATATATTCAACTGTATACAAATTTTACCTCAGTTTTTTAAAAAGTCTAAGCACACATCCTACTGTCTCTGAAGCTAGTGGATGTATGGCTTCAGGATTTACTGAGGCTCCCCAATATACTCCGAAGTTCCTTCATAGTATATGTGCATGCTCACGGGTAGATCTCCTTAGTTTCTTGTCCAGGTTTCCGGGACTTCCCCAAGCATCCCTGACCCTCCTTGCCGTGATGCTTCCTCCCTCCCACTGTGTGTTGGATCTGGCTTCTTGAACCCTGAAAACTGCCAGGCTTTTTATCGGTGATGATGAGCCCCTACCCGGCACCTCCCAACACCTTAGAGGAAGCTCCAGAGCTTACACTTCTAGGAACGCTGCCTGCCGTGATGCCTTATCAGGTAACCGGTGAGCATCAGTGTTGTATTGTGGGTCAGGTTTTCGCTGTTGTCATATTTCTGGAACACTGCTCTTCCAGCTTCTCCTTAGATCCATTTTCAATCCCAGGAGGTATGGGGGCTGCACCAGGACCACAGTTGAGCAAGTGATGGCACATTGTCCTCAGCATCTTCACAGCTGAGTGTGACTCTGCTCCAAGGTTTTCCATACCATGACATCCACACCACGTCCACCTCCTGGGAAGACAGACAACCCTGGACCTCCTTTTAATCCAGTGATCCATCACAGGTGTCCAGACAGAACTAATGGGCTCCTACATCATGCTGTTCTCTTCCCATTTAAGTGCACATCCTGCTCTTAAGAAAATCTCATACTTTCTTTCACTATCCTCCACTTTTTAGTAAAATGTATTACAAGCAAGTTTATGTTATTGAGACTTTAGGAAATGAGGAGAAACCCGGAGCCCCATCATTTCTAATCCACTTAGCCCCCATTGTGAACCCCAACCCTCCCCCTTGCTTTCCAAAACACTGCTAGCATGCACTGAGCATTCAACAAACTTTACTAAAGCCTGAGGATAACAGGAGAGACTGTGAGGTAGAAGAGCAAAAGGTTAATGCTGCACATCGGATCTCTTGATCCCTTCAGGACCCCTTTGCTCCCTGCCTAATGACACAGTGTGAAGACTCTGGAATTTGCTCTATCTTTCACTTATTCCCAGATCCCAGCAGAGAAATCTGAAGGCAATCAAAGTAAACAAAAAACTGGATTAAACAGAGCATGGTGGTGGGCACCTGTAACCCGACCACTTACCACTCTGAGAGGCTGAGGCAGGAGGACCACAAGTTCAAGCCTAGCCTGGGCACTTTGGTGACTTGGAGAGACCCTGTCTTAGATAGATAGATAGATAGATAGATAGATAGATAGATAGATAGATAGACAGACAGACAGACAGGATATATTGCTTACTGTAAAGACCCTGGGATAAAACCTAGTGCTAAAAAAATGTTTTAAGGATGAGTTAATGTTATAGTAATCTCAGTGTGAGGAGTCCTGAGGATGCTATTTAGAGTCTCTGCATCCCCTCATAAGTAAAATAAATCAAACTCCCATGTGTAAATATCCTATTGTCTTCCCTAATGTAAAAAACACTGAAAGAGTGGTAGGATCCAAAATGTACAATAGATATTGTGAAAATTAAAGGTAAATAAAGTGCTTAAAAGTAAAGAACAACTGGGATGGGGGAAAGGAGAAAAGGATGAAGGGAAAGGAAGACTGTATACAGGTAAACATACCTATGTAGATGTATACAAGATAGATAACTATACTAATAATCACTGTAAGTTCATCAAAAAGAACAGTTTGTACTTTCATTGTTTGATTGTTTGATCATTTTTTCCATGCCAAAATCTTGTAACCTGAACAACTACTTCTAAAATAACAATATGCAATGTATTAAGTAGTATTAATTTCCTACTATTTTTTGAAACTCTGCATCATTTCTATCTTTTGTTTTGTTTTTAAAATAAAATAAAATAATAATAATAAATTTTTAAAAGCCTCTGCTTTTACACCCAATGCTTAGGGCCACCTCAGGGACGGATCTCCATCTCGGGGTTGCAGACATGGCTGCTGGGAATTCTGAGGGGAAAGTGTTTTCTTCCCACTTTCCTAACTTCCCACTTTCAGCCATCAGGGAAGTGGGAAAATTGTGGTCCTCTCAAGTTCACCCTCACCTTCCCCCACACCCTTCTGCAGATGCACACCCCTCCACTTGCCTTGATCTTCCCCAGGAGACCCCTCACTTCGTTGCCAAGAATGTCTGCAGAACGCACATTACTTAAGCTTGATCACGGACATGCAATGCCTCTACTGCAAGAAGCATTCTGCTGTTCTTTTCATTGTGTTTCTGTTTTTCACCTCACAATCCATTTAAGATGACTGCAGAACCAAAACAAATGATTTGCACAGCGAATAAGGTTCAAAGAATTAATTTGGGTTCCAGAGATACAATCGATAAAGTTGGTTTTCACTTACCCTGTGGGGTGACCTTAGGCAAGTTATATGAAGTTGCCTTAATGTTGCTTGGGAAAATTATGTCTCTATACCCTGTTTTCCTCATCTATAAAATGGGAATGATAACAAGTTCTGCCTTGTGACGTGATGTGAGAATTTAATGACCTTAGAGGAGTAACTGGAACAAAATGCAATTTAATTAAATATTTGTTAAATAGATTATAAATATTACATTAATTGTCCTCATAGCCTTTAAAAGGAAGATGTTATCTAGAGAAAGAAAACTGGAAGAAAAAGCCTATACTCATTCATATCCCTTCAAGTACACCACTGGTGACCATTTGTAATCCAGCTAAGAGGAAAATTATATACACATATACACAAGGTTGCTTTCAGCTTAGTCAACAGGAGCCGAAACTTCAATCTGGCAACATAAAATAACATCAATGACAACGCTGAAAGAAAGGTGAGTGATAAAATTGGGGTCAAGCAGTCTTAAATTGAGGGCACTGTCTTGGCTCTACTTCCCCTCACGGTAAGAAATACAGTTGGAGAAATTCATAAAAGCACACGGTCTCAGAAGCTGCCTGAGTGGTCAGAGCTGACGCTGCCCAGGCTAGCTTGTGAGACTCAGCTCTGCATCTGGGCAGGACCAGATGGGGGAGGGACCATCTTCAGTGTCCTCTTATGAGGCAGAGGGGACTAGACTATCCATCACAGAATCGTAATGCTTAAGCAGCATGAAGTCATAAAGCCAGCAGTAAAGTAGGTATGCTCCACTGCCAGCCAATTCTCCTCTCTCTCTCTCTCTCTCTCTCTCTCTCTCTCTCTCTCCTCTCTCTCTCTCTTCTCCCCCCCCCCCATTCTCCCAATAGCAAAAACAAAGAGGCCTGAGCAGCAGCCCTGCAAGTTGGCTACTGGGGATCTCCAGAGAATGGACTCTCTATCCTGCCTAGCAACGGTATAAAATCCAGGAGAAAATCATACGATTCATTCATTTGTCCAATAAATATTTATGGAGTATCTACCATGTGCTAGGCCCTATCCTAAGCATTATAAATATCTAAGAATCAAATCAAAAATTATCCCATCCATGATGATTGCAACTTTCCAGTGAAAGAAGCCAGACAATACCAACAAATATGACAAGTAAGTTTATTTTGTTAAAAGGTGCTGAGTGCTTTCAGAAACACAAAGCAGAGGAACAGTGATGGGGTTCTTGGATGGAGGACAGAGTGGTCTGCAGAATTAAAGAAGATATCAATGGGGCACATTAGAGACGAAAGTGAGAAGAACAAGATGATCAGAGTCCGAAATTTAAGCAGGTTGCTGGTCTCTGGCTCATATGAGTGCGAGGCCAGCATCTGAGACACTGCGAAATTTAAATTTCATGGCCTGGACACCTTCCCACTTGCTTTATCCTAGTGCTATTCCTGAGAAAAGGTCTCTTTGAGAAGGTAACGTTTTAGCCAAAATAACCTCAAAAACAGAACAAAGTCAAAGGGCTCACACTTTCCTGATTTGAAAGTGTATAATAAAACAGTACATTACTAACATAAACACAGACATATAGGCCAAAGGAATAGAAAAGAGATCCCAGAAATATACCCTCAGGTACATGGCCAAATGATTCTCTACAAGGAATAAAGACCATTCAACAAGAAAAAGTCAATTTTTTCAACAATGGTGCTGGGGAAACTAGATCTATACAGATAAAATGATAAAGTTAGATTTTTATCTTTTACCATATATAAAAATTAACCTTACGCTATATATAACCATTAACTCAAAATAGATCAATTGCCTAACCGTAAGACTCAAAACTGTAAAAATCTTAGACAACACATAGGGAAAAGTTTCATAACACTGAATTTAGCAATGATTTCTTACATATAAAACCTAAACCACAGACAACAAAGGCAAACAGATAAACTGGACTACATCAAAATGTTAAAACATCTGTGTATCAGAGGACACAACAGAGTAAGAGGCAAATGCACAACTGAAGGAAATATTGGTACATTATAAACCTGATAAGGGATTAATATCTAGAAAAATTAAAGAACTCCAATTCAACAGCAACAACAAAAAATAAGCAAAGGAGTTGAGTAGACCTTTTCCCAAATAATATATAGAAATGGCCCATACCCACATGAAAACATCACTAATCACTAGGTGTGTAGTTATCTTAATTATGCCAACTTGATTGGCTTAGGGATTAGTAAAGCACACTTCTGAATGTGTCTGGGTAGATCATGGAGGTTACTGCATGTACTACATTACTACCTATATAGTCTGTCATCCATCTTCTCCAGTATTCTTCCCACTATAGTTCCCAGCAACCGTGAATTAAGCAGTTTTGCTCCACCACGCCATTCCGCCACAAGTTTCCTGCCTTGGATCCAGTCCATCATGGTCTGATCCCCTGAAACAGTGAACAAAAATAAACGTATTCTCTTGTAAGTAACTTCTCTAAATATTGGTTACTTCGTCCCAGCAACATGGAAGCTGACTAATAACTGAAATTTGTGCCTTGTGTAGGGCTGTTGCTGTGATTATACCTAATCACATAGTTCAAAAGCATTTGGAACTGGTTTGGGGAAGGAATTTGAAAAACTTGGGAGATGTAAGGTAGAGAAGCCCTGGAAGGTTGTAAGCAAAGCACTGATTCAGGGGTCAGAGCTCAGAAAACCAGAATGCTGATAGGAATGCAAATAAATAAGGCCAGGTTCAGAAGGTTCCCATTGGGAACAAGGACGTCTATGGCAGGTGCATAACAAGCTATATGTGATATGTGCTACACTCCCGCAAAAAAAAAAATTGTCTACATTGTGCCCATGTCCTGAGACTTTGTGCAAGAGTGAAATTAAGGGTGATACAAATATTGTCTGGTAAGAAAATTTCATGGCAGCCCAACATAGCCTGTGGCATGGGTATGGATGACTGACGTTAGCTAGGAAAATCAGGAGCAAAAAGCAGATCAGGAAAACTTAATTTTTATCCCAAAAGAAATCATGTGTAAAACTGTGGTCAAAGAAGGTGTTGCTGATAAAGAGGAAAGAACCGTTGGAAAGAAACCAAGTACTTTGCACAGGGAAAGTACAAAGATGCCATATAGGCATCTCAGAAGTCAGTAAGATCTCCACCACTTACAGGCTGAAGTGTGCAAAAGTGTGAACTTTTCATTTGAGAAGAGTCCCTGGAACCTCTGCTCAAAAAGGGACTCCTAAAAAATTAGTTCTCTGGGATTTATGTCATTGTGCTCAGTCATCCAGGCATTCAGAGGCCACTTCATCCATTGTTCAAGGGGCCTTGGCTACAGCTTTCCCCTGCCAACAGACCTTGGCATCATCTGTATGATGCTGGTTTTACCAGCATGAAGAATGCAAGAATTTCGTGATCAGTGGCACTTCTGCCCAGATTTCGAAGGAAGATGCCAGCTAATGATCCCCTTGGAGGGCACTGCATAAAGTTCTGGAAATGAAACCAAACATGCAAGTAGAGACCTCAGAAAGTCAGTGATACCAGAACATAGAATTCTGCTGAGGAAATGTGTCAACCAAAAACAGAGCCAGCCCAAGAAGCGGGCAAGGTTATGTGGCAGAGAATGTCACACGGCCCCACTAAAGCTCACATCTCACCACCATGTACCCTGGATGCTGGACATGGAGCTACAGGGCTTAATGTTTGCCCTTCTGAGTTCTAGACTTGCTTTAATCCTTCTTTTTCTATCCTCCTGTACCTCTCTTTTGGAGTGAGGATGTTTACCCTGTGTCACTGTACCTTGCGATTGTAAAGTTTATGTTTTATTTTAACAGGTGTTCACAGCTAAGATTCTGCCTTGAGTCTTAAAAGAGACAGGTACTTTGTCTTCTGAAAATTTCCAGAATTGCTGAGACTTTAGAGAAGTAATTACTTCAATTTCGGTGATACTCAGGATAGTTGTAATATGTCAGATGGCATTATTTATGGTTATTTTATTCATTTGGAGATGAAGTGTGTTTTCAGGAGATGTATTTGGGTCTTGCTTTATTTTCTTGTTAATGAGACACAATGCCTAATATGATTTAAAGGGACAGAGACTTTTTGGCTCATGCCTTTTGGAGAAGTCAGTCTATTATTGTTGTTGGTTATAAGGCAGAAAGGGCATGGTGGAAATGTGTGGCAAAGGAAGGCTGCTCACATCATGGCAGCCAGAAAGCAAAGAGTGAAGGGAAGAGCTGCAGAGATACGCCTACGTCACACACTCAATAATCCACCTCTTCCAACCCGGCCCCACCTCCCAACAATACATTTAGGGTGAATCCATTGATAGGTATAGTGAGCATGATCCAATTATCTCCTAAAACTCCCAGGTCTGAGCACAGTAAGAGACATTATAGATCTAAGCCACAGCAAGCATCAAGTTGACAAAGAGTCAAAAATGGTAGTTCACTGCACTAGCTTGACTGCCTTGAAAGTCACTGAAGGAATTAGTAAAGCACAATTCTAAGAGAGTCTTGGGCATGAATGAAGCTCCTTGAGGTCTATAGCTAGTCCCTTGGCAATTACTATCTCGTGCTCCTTCTTTGCTCCGCTTCTTGGTCACTAATAGTTGAATAGCTTTACTATCCATGCCCTTCAGTCATGCTATTTCTGCCTTGGAGCCAGATGTAGTCTGTATCCCTTGAAATTATAAGCAAAAATAAACCTTTTCTGTTTTAAACTGTGCATGTCAGGTATTTGGTCCCTGCAACAAGGAAACTGACTAGTATACTATGGCAATGCAAATCAAAAGCACAATGAGCTATTGCTGTACATTCATCAGGATGAACTCTGGATAACAATGTGTGATAGAACAGCTAGTACACAGGAAAGTATTGAGGCTCCTCAAAATTCTAAAAATAGAATTACTATGTAATACAGCAACTCCACTACCAGATGTCTACCTAAAAGAATAGAAAACAGTATCTCAAAGAAACATCCATACGCCCTTATATTTACAAAATAGCCCAAACACGAAAGCCATACTTGGACCCACTGACAAATGAGTGGATAAATAAAATGGTAATACATCTATACAATGCGATAGTATTCACTTTTTAAGTGGAAGAAAGACTGACACATGTTATAATGTTGATGAACCTTGAGTACATAATGCTAGAATGGTCAAATTCATAAGAGGCAGAAATAAAATAATGGTTGCTAGAGACTGGGGGTAGAAAGGAATAAGGAATTATTATTTAACAGATACAGAATTTCAGTTTTACAAGACAAGAGAATTCAAGAGGGGATGGTGATGATGTCTGCATAACCTAATACTGAATTATACACTTAAAAAGGATCAAGACAGAGCCAGCTGTGGAGACACATGCCTGTAATCTCAGCATTTTGGGGGACAGGCAGGAGAATCACAAGTTTGAGACCAATCTGGGAAACTTAGAAACCTAGCAAGATTCAAAATAAAAAATAAATTTTCCTTAGTGCTAAGTCCCTAGATTCAATCTCAGGAATTAAAATAGTAAATTTAACATTATGTGTACTTAAAATATGATGATGATGATGATGATGATGATGATGATGATGATGATGATGATGGAGGAAGAGATGAGGTTGGAGTAAGCATTTAAAAGAAATGAGGAACTTAGCCAAGTAGGAGGAAGAGTAGATCAGGCAGATAGCACTGAAAAGGCAAAGGTTCTAAAGTGACAATATGCTTGGTGTGGTGGGACCACCTGACTACATGCCATATACCCATGACATTGCATCATGCAGCTGCTGATAGCCTAGATCTTAGTTCTTGGAAAGCTTCAGTTGATTGTCTATTCGTTTAAGCTCCTGCTTACCAAGCAGATTTAGGAGATAAGTGTCATGTAAAATGCACCCAGGTAACATGTGTTTGTAATGGACATCGTAGACCACAAGCTGAATGAGAACATTCCTTGTCTCATTTGCCCCATAATCCCTGACAATGTAGGCTGGTCCCAGATTGAGGCATCCACAGCTGCTCACCAATGAGCAACACGCTTGAAACAATAGTATGAGGAAGTGGAGAAAGAACAGCATTTCATTCTCCACAAAGGAATAAGGTCCTTGAGATATAAGGCCCTAGAGACTTAATGGATTATGTTGATTCACCAGCTTTGGTGATAAATAAGCTTCATCATTCCCCGGTCTGCTGATAATGAGGTCTCAGACAAATCAGTGATCAAACTTTAAAAGATGGTCTGTGAACCACTAATCTCACAGAAGAACAATTGCACAAAAGTTTACTGTAGCCATATGAAAGGAATTTTTATGAACCTTTTAAA
Source organism: Cavia porcellus (assembly GCF_034190915.1). Lineage (NCBI taxonomy): Eukaryota > Metazoa > Chordata > Mammalia > Rodentia > Caviidae > Cavia > Cavia porcellus. Next base: position 39,824,474 of record NW_026947490.1, on the reverse strand, counting down.
TCTGCTGATATACTTGGGGAGCGAGCGCATCAGTGGTGCATTTAAAAGTCTGTGTGGAAGTAAACATTTTACTGCATGTTTGGGAAGAAGGGAAAAGTTAGCCAAGATTCATATTTTCCAGGGCAAATGAGGTCATGCGCTGGTTTGTGGCTAGTTTTCCCTCTCATGGGATCCTGTAAAGATTCGCAAAGGCCCCAAACACTGCTACTTTGCTACTCCTGGAGATTTATAGAATTTTGGCAAAATGCAATAGTAAATATTCTCTCCAAGACAGTCCGGGAGGCAACAGATGGAAAATGTTGTCAAATCTAAGCAAGCCAAGACACATATGCCCTCCCACAGTGCAAGGATAGAAGACCCAGGTCCTCAGATAGACAGATTCAAAACTAAGGCAGACCTTAATGTGCAACCTGAGTCTATGTCTAGAGCAAAGGAAGACTCTTCCACCTACTCCTGCTCCCCAGAGCTATCCACAGCTTCTGGCAGGGACATAGTAAGATACCAGAGTTGCAGTGTACATGTGGTCTCAGTGGGGATGTGTGTGATCTTGACGGCTGAACATTCATTGCTACTTCTCTGTAAGTTCTAGTTTCTTCAAGGGTCTTCACCCTTCTGAGTGTCCTGCCATCTCCTAACAAAGAGGCAACCCTTGTCTTGGCCAATCACTCTCCTTTCCCCAGGTGAAGTGGTACAGGGAGGGGGCCCTTTCATTCCATCCCTGGTACTTGGATTTGCTGAAGCAACCAGATGTTCATCAATGTCTACCACATTTCTCAGAAACTTGAGCCACCCTGATTCCCCTCCTTTCCCCAAGCCTTGTTCTTCAGTCTTTCCATCCTTTCTTGGGCTGTCTGGAAGCCTTCCAGAAATTTTCTAATGTGCTGGATTTTGTTTCAGTTGCCTGTCAGTAAAGAAATCTGATGGGTACAGATGAACATAGCCTCAGGCAATGCTGATAATACAAACATCAAAAGTGCTTGCACCTACATCTCTAGACAACACTCATTCTGCCCCCAGAGGCCTGATCTTACCAAGACCAGTCTACAAGTTCAAATAAAGGGCTGAGGAGCTGTGCATTCATTATTTCCATAGCCAGATATAAGCCTCAGAATTCATGGCCCTGGTACAGACAGTGGATAAACTCCAAAATCTCCCAAGGATCTTTTCCCAACAGGATTCTCAGGTTGAAAGAACCAAAAGCCACCATGAATCAGAAGTGCAATCCAGAGTCCTGAATTTACTTTCATCTTAATTGTGGTAAAATGCACATGACATGAAATTTTACCGTTTTAACCATTTTTAAGTGTAGATTCAGTGGTAAAACACTTGCTAGATATGTGCAAGACCCTGGATTCGGTCCCTAGCAAAATGCACACACACACACACACACACACACACACACACACACACAATAAATTCACATTATGTGTAGTCATCACCATCATCCATCTTCAGAATTCATTTTTTTCCAGTTGAAACTCTGCACCTACAAAATGATAATTCCCAATCCACTCCCTTCCTCCATTCTTCAGCCTCTTGTAACCAGCATTTTACTTCCTGCCTCCATGACTACTATAAGAATTTTATATAAGTGGGATCAGACAGTTTGCCTTTTGGTGATTGTCTTATTTCACTTAGCATAATGTTTATGAGATCTATCTATGTTGTATCATATGTCAGAATTTCCTTCCTTTTCCAGGTGAATATTATTCCACTGCATGGTTATAACATGTATTAATTTTCTACTTATCTTTCAATGGACACTTGGGTTGCTTCCATCTTTTAGCTCCTGCATATAATGCTGCTGTGAAGGTAGGCATACAAATACCTACTCAAGTCCCTACAGGTGGAGAATGGATGTGGGAGAATTGAAATTTTCTGCTTTTGCTTAGCTAAATTTACTTCTGTATACAGCCAAATGTGATCTGTACAACCTTGCCTTTTTAAAAGGAATGAAGTACTCAAACAATATATTTTTGAGCACTTGCTAAAACAGTGAGCTAGGTTCAAGGGTCAAAGAATATACTGGGGCTCTTCCTTGGCACCCACTAGGAAAAAAAAGTGGTTCCAGGACTGTTGCCTGCTTCACACCCTCAAGGTCTCAAACATAATAAGTCCTCTAGGAGATCTGAAGAGTGGAGACCAGAATAGCTGGGGGATCACTGGATAGACCATGAAGGATGCTAGGGCATGGAGCCATAGCAGTGACACTCATCTTGTCATTGTCCATTAGACAAGGTCCAAGATAGGCTGTTCACCTGGGGAGGCAAACACACCCAGGTGAACACACATTCATTTCACATGAATTTTCAAGGTTGACAGTGAACGTCCCAGTGCATATTATCTTGGGTAAGTTATTTATCTTAGCATAAATTACCTGAGCCTCTATTACTTCATTTGAAAATTTTAGAATTGTGAAAATTGAATGGGATCACCATCTACTTACTTTAGTAACTGGCCACAGATATATACACCTGTGGCCAGGGTTTTAGCTCAGTGGTGTAAGTGCCTGTCTGGCAAGTGCAAGGTCATGAGTTCAATCCCTGGTACCAGAAAAAAAAAGGTATAGACACCTGCTAGATCCATCTAAGCGAGAATTCTATTTTCCTCACTGCTTTATTACCAGGGTGCTAAGTCGGTATACAGTAATTATTTGTCAATTTCTCTATCCTTCTCATCTTTCTCCTTCTCATCCTCCTCCTCCACCTCTTCCTCTTTTTCCTTCTTATTCTTATTCTTTTTGAAGAACTAGGGATTGAACCCAGGGCCTCCATACTGAGCTACAGCTCTAATCTTTTTTGAGACAGAGCCTTGGTAAATCACTAAGTTATCCAGGCTGAGCTAAAACCTGTAATTCTCATGTTCCAGCCTCCTAGAGTACTAGGATTCACGTCCAGCTTAACCTTCAAATTTTAAGAAAAAAAACCCCAACAGGCAGTGTATTCTATCTCTCAGCAAATCGCTACCCTTCTGTGCACATCTCTCTGGCACTGGGGCTAGATGCCTGCAAACTGCATTTTCCATCTCCTTTTGCTAGCTGACTGACTTCAGCTAGGTTCGACCAATAAGAAGCCCTAAGGTGAAAAGCATAAAGACGGAAGAAGAGCCATTTTCCCAGCTTCTCCAGCAGGAGTAGCAGGAGCAGCTGTGGAAAAGCCTTGCCAGGGAGGGAACAGCAGCCAAGACAGTAACAGTGGCGGCAGCAGCAACAGGCCAGAAAATGCAGGCCCAGGTTCCGTCTCCGCCAGCTTGTTCTTAGCAGCACAGCCTCAGCTCCACACCAAGGGTGCTAACTTCTCTTCCCTGTTGTTCCTCAAGCCTTGGGAGCGGCAGACACTTCCAGTAGCTGTTTATCAACAAGAGAACTCACCACTCCTTTTTCTCCTTGCACTCTTTTAACACCTCTACAGTCAATTCCCTGTATTACACTCCCCATTTTGAAATACCTAGCAATGTTTTACTGAATAGACTCCAACTGATGCAGTTAACGTATCTCTGAAGCAAGTACGTAAGGACTTTAGGGAAGCCTTTCTCCAGGTCACTCTACATAGAATGCCATCTCTTCATCTCAGCCCAGAAAAGCTATAATGAAGAAGTCCCATGGGGTTCCTAGCCTCACCTGAGACACGGGTGTCAGTCAGTCCTTTAAAACAAGACATGCAAAGGACATATACGCAGCTGAGATCTATTTGTCAGGTCTGGCTCCAGATTGCTAGACTCACCTGGGGAATATTTTCTAAATGCATGGGCTGATGATAATCCTGCTCATGCATGGTAAGGAAAGGAGCTGATTCCCAGATGATTCAAAGGATGAGTCTTGCCATCAGGACCAATGGGCATTTCCACTCAGGTGGAGACCAGGCCATACCCAGACAGTTTGAGGACCCAGCAGAGCTCTGAAGCAACCCTAAACCTGACATTAGATTACACAAAACATCCTCTGGCCTTCATCCCAGTTTGTGTGGCTGAGCTGGAAAGCTGAGACCCTGACCAACATGAATCTTTCTCCAGTGTTCCTCTAACTGTGTGAAGACTCCTGATCGCTAGCAAGCTGGGTCACATCTTAGCACTGCCAGTTCCCTCCAGGCATATGTGTCAACACTGTGCACTTGAAGGGTTTCGGATACCTCTGACTAAGCACAATAAAATGAAGCAAATCACCCACCACTGAAGTCCCCAACCCTGCAGAGCTCTATGCTTATTTCCCTATTGCTGGAAAGCCTTGCTACCTCTCCAAGTTCACTTAAATCGAGGCATCCACATTCTTGCAGGAGAGTGCACGTATGCTTGAAACCCTGAAACAACCCCTCACCATATGTGTCGATTTAAATGGAAACCAAACGGGGAAGGATTCTGACGACAGTCTGTCACTGACTGGAGCGTTGCTTCCTCCAGTTAATTTATGTCTTCCGTAATCAAGTGGATGCTTTTTAAAAGGCTCCACCTGTGATGGCACTTTTTTTTTGTGCCCATACGTTCACTTTAAAGGTCCCCAGTCCATGAGTTAATAGTCATTTTAAGACACGGTACTCTCATAGCACTTTATCTTCTGAGCACTTTACCTGTATTAATTAATTAGTGCTATAAATACAACCAGCACCTGACTATTCTGGACCTAATCAGTCACTGACTCAGCTCAGGACCTGGAGGGAAATTAGCAAAATTGAATCTTTCAGAAGTTAGGCCTTTGTAAGGTAATGCAGTCAATTCTATCCTGAAGGTCAATGGGGAGTGGCTGAGTTAGACTCCAATAGGGGACAAAAGCGAATTATAGAACAGCAAGAGAAAAATCCTAGTTGAATGATACTCTTGCTAGTATACTAGGATTTACTGAGGAACTATTAAATGCCTCTTCTTCCTGGACTATATGGTAAGTATTAGTAAAGAGAGTAAGACTTGTCCCACTTTTAAACTATTATGGCACAGTGAGAAAGAATCTGAATACAGCCCAAGCTCATAAAGTTTAATCCCAAAAATCAAACAAAGGAAATCAAAGGACTTAGGGTTGATGTAGAACATTACAGATTTACAAAGCTATTCGAAAAATGTATGAGGGCTAGAAATGTATGAGGGCTAGCCAGTGGTAGAGCACGTGCTTAGCATGTTCAAAACTCTGAATTCAATTTCTGCACCCAAAAAAGTATGTATTTATTGAATGTATCCAATGAATTTCATGCCAGACATACTGGGAAGAACGCTTGTCTCCATTCTTAAAAGGCTTATAGCTGCTAAAGAAAATTGCCATGTAAACAAGAATGTACCCAGGATTCCAGGATACTCAATCCAAGGTGGGAGGGGGGCAGTGCAGGGTGGGGGGAGTGGTCCTACAAAAGGATATCCTCAACTCTCTAATTTGCCTGGCTGTTGATGTGTCTAGAAAGATGTCTGGAAGAAGGAAGTTTTGTTGACTGAACCTTAGGTCTCAAGGACTGCTTTTAGTGCTGATCCAAAATTTCTTCTGTTTAGTTTTGACCTTAACTCTGAGTTTCTACATCCAAGTTTGCTTCAGATTGTTATTCTGGGCTGCTTCTGATACTAGGTCCCCCCTTCATGCTGGGCATCGGCCAGGTATGCAGGCTTCACCATAGATTTGGCCTTTTTCTGTATTCCAGGCAAATAAAGCTAAATGAGTAAAGAGGGAAGGACATTCTGGAACCCTACAGCCAGCTCAGGAATGTTATTTCTCTAGCTCAGTTTTCTTAATTTCTTACTCACTGGAAATTACAGAATTCATCCTACCCAGAGTCTTATCATAGATGTGCGAGTAGATGAATTACTGTAGTAACCTTTGAGTTGCTCTTATTCCTTGTCCATCTTGCTGATTAAATTCACCCACAGTTACATACATAGAGCTCTGTGAGAGGGTTACTAAGGATGCCAAAGTCCTAGACACCACCCCAGCAATGAGGAAAGGTTGTCTAGGGCTCTGGCTGGGAACGTGGGCCTTATGCGAGGATGCATGGATAAATAACATCAAGTCCCCTAGAAACCCTGGAAGCTCATGTTGGGTCAGTTGGATTCTGCCTGCTTAGGGTAAAGAGAGGAGGTGAATAGGAAGTCAAGCGGCCAGTTCCTGTAGTGGAAAGCCACTTCCAAAAAGAAGGGTAAAGCAGTCAGGGACAAAAAAAAAAAAACCACTGCAGAGCAAGGGAAGCTTGTAGGTGAGGACAGGAATATGTAGGGCATGCTGAGGATTTCTTTTAGTTTGTACATTTCACGTCCTCCCTTAGTGTACCAACCCCTTATCCTTCACTTGGTTGAGCATATTCCAACAGCAGCATAGGCAAGAATAGTTTCCGTCATCGCTGCCTGTATGGAAAGAATCTCTATGTCTCCTGAACTTTCCCTCCCCACATCCCTGCAAACCAGTGATCCAGCTCTATTCTGAGGTGGCCCATCTGGGTAGGAAGAGATGTGTTTTCTTCTTGCTTCCTTGATATAACAAACCACTCCCAGATATTTTCCTTCTGCTCCTCATGAAACAGTCAGAAAGGTCAAAACACAGATGCTTTGCCCACCCACATGGAAAGAAGAGAGTCCTAAGATTGAACAAAGACATTCTGAGCAGCTATAGATTAAAGATTAAGAAACTGTGAAAGAGAAGTCTCGATTCTCATTTTCTTAAGGTTTTTCATTCAACCACCACAGTAAAGTAGCAGGCTGGAAGGGGCTCTGACCACCTTCATTAATCCTAGACCCAGTGAGAAAATCATACTGAGCTTTTCCTGGGGCAGACACTGTAAGCTACCTGTAGACACTTCCTCAAATTTTCCCACTCGGAGGAGCACAATTTTGATGATGCCTAATTAATATCTTCTCTGCTTTCAGAAAGACAACTCTACTGCCAGAGATCTTTAAAAGCACCAAGTAGCCAATTCTAGTCCAGGCATAGACCCCAACATCCTCTAGCATACAGAAATCTTGCTACTTTCTAGACACTTTGTTTCCAGCTTTATAGAGGCATGATTAACAAACAAAAATGCTATGTATTTAAAGTATACAGCATAATCATCTGAAATGCATATATAATTATCCCTCGGTAGCTATAGGAGATTAAAGAACTGTCAAGAATATCAAAACCTGCCAATGATCAAGTTTATTACTTAAAGTGACCTACTATTTGTATCCAAACAATGCACATACTCCTGTATCCTCATCATCTCTACCTCACTTGTAATGCCCAATAAAATGTAAATGTTGTTATAGTTGATTGTTTAGGAAATGACAAGGAAAAAACTTGTTTGTATTCAATACAAACGCACTTTTTCATCCATAATTGAATGCAGGTATGTGAAAACTCTAAAAGGCTGAAGGTGTATTATGAATGATTACCAAAACTAAGCTAGCTAACATATCCATCACCTACACAGTATTGTTACCTGTGCATGGTGAATGTATGGTGAGAGCACTTAAGATAGATCTACTGCGTTAGCAAATTGTAAGCCCCTGATACATAACCTACAGTCACTATACTGTTCATTAGAACTTCAGAATTTATTCATCCCACATAACTGAAACTTTATATCCTTTGACCAACATCACCCCATGACTAGTCTTTGGCTCCTGACAACATGAGGCAACTCTCTGTTTCTATCATATGTGATTAATGTTTTTAGATGCCTATTGTGAAACCATGCCACATTTGTCTTTCTGTGTATTACTCATTTCATTTAGCATAATGTTCTCCAGATTCATTCATTTTGTGGCAAAGTGCAGGATTTTCCTTTTTAAGGATGAATAATATTCCTCTATGTGTGTATGTGAGTGTGTGTGTGTGTGTGTGTGTGTGTGTGTGTGTGTGTCAGAGAGAGAGAGAGAGAGAGAGAGAGAGAGAGAGAGAGAGAGAGAGATCTCATGGTTTCTTTATCCTTTTGGCAGTCACTGAACACACAGATTGTTTCCATATCTTGGTTAATGTGAAAAAGGCTGCAATTAACATATCTCTATGAAGTGATCATTTCCTCACCTTTCAGTATATACTTAAAAGAGAGATCGCATGGTCATTATGACAGTGCTACATATGTTGCATTTCTTTTTGGAAACTCTGTGTTAGCTACACTAATCTACAGTTCCACTGACAATGTGGCTCTCTCTATCTCTATCTCCATCTCTATCTCTATCTCTTTCTTTCCACTCTACCAACATTTGTGATCTGTTGTCTTTTTAATAATATCCTTCCAACAGGTGTGATGGGTAGCTAGCTCCTTGTGGTTTGGGTTTGGGTTTCCCTGATGACTACTGATATTGAATACTTTTTCATATGCCTAGTATCCATTTTTCTAGTCTTTGGGAAAATGTCTACTTATTTCAGTCTTCCTATTTTGAATGCCTTTTATATCTTTTTATTGCTTAATTGCTCTGTTTAAGATATGCAATACTTTGAATCAAAGTGGCTAGAGTGAGCAACCTTGTGTTGTTGCTTGTCTGAGAGGAAAATCATCTGCTTTCTTATTGTTGGATATATTATGCAAGCTGTGGTGTGTAATATATGGCCTTTACATTAAAGATCATTCCTTCTGGTAAGGATTATACTAAGGATCAACCTAATGTGTTGAGAGCTTTATGGTGAAGTGATATTGAATTTTGTCAAATTCTTTTCTTTTTGTATCTATATAGATGGTTTTTATCCTTCATTCTGCTGATGTAGTTACTGTAGCACACTTACCAATTTACATAATTTGAACCATCCTTGCATACCACAGATAAACCCCATTTGAACAAGGTATATGTTTCAATGTGTTTTCAGATTCAAGTTTCTAATAATTTATGGAGGACTTTGGCATGTATGCTCATTAGAGATACTGGCCAATAATTTTCTTTTCTCATAGTGTCCTTTGTTTATCTTTGATATTAGGATGAGCTGGCCTCATATAATGACTTTGAAAGTTCCATCCTCTTCAATATTTTTCTAAGAATTTAAGGATAATTGATACTGTTTCTTTAAACATTTAGTAGAATTCACTAGTGAAGCTAGCCTATCCTGCATTTGTTTTCATTGAGAAATTTTTGATTACTGATTCAGTTTCTTTATTTCTTGTTGATCTGTTCACATTTTTTGTTTCTTCATGATTCAGTACTAGTGTGTTACATGTCTTAGGAAATTATCTATTTCTACATTATCCAATATTTTTCATAGTTAATAATTGTCATTTGTGACTTTTATGCTTCTGTGGTATCAGTTGCAATGTCTTCTCTTATTTCTGATTTTGAGTCCTGTATTTTCTGTAAATAGCTAAAAGTTATTAATTTTGCTTATTTTTCAAGCATTAGCTCTTAGTTTCATTTCTATTTTTTTCAAGTCACAATTTCATTTCCTTTAGTCTGATCTTTATTACTTCCTTCTTTCTGCTTACTTTTGTGCATTATGTGTTCATTTATTTTTTTAGATCCTTGAGATGTAAAATTGGATCATTTTAGGTCTTTCTTTTCTCTTAAGATAGGCATTTGTCTATACAAAATGCCACAATACACTGCTTCTGCTATGTCATGTAGGTTTTTATATATTTAGTTTCCACTTCTGTCCTAAACATTTCTTAATTCCCCCTTTGATTTTTTTTTCTTCAACCCACTGGATATTGCTTTGAATGTCTGTGACCCTCTTGAAATCCTAACCCCAAAGTGATGTATTAGGAGGTGGGGGTCTCCAGGAGGTGACTGAGATTGCTGCCCTTATAAAAGAGACTACAGAGCAAGCTAGCTACAGTGAGAAGACATCAGTCTATAAAGAAAACAAGACCTCACTAGATTGCAAAACTGTTAGCTTTGATTTTGGACTTCTCAGCCTCCAGTACTATGACAAATAAATGTATATTGCTTATAAGCAAGTCCAGTTTATTCTATTTTGCTTGGTCCATTTGGTCTAAAGCACAGTTTAAATCCAATTGTTTTTATTGGCTTTTCTTTCTGACCAATTTATCAATTGTTGAAAATGGAATACTCGACTTCCTGCTACTATAGTATTACTGCCTATTTCTCCCTTCAGACCTGTGAATATCTGCTTTTTATGTGCTCCAAATACATATCTATTTTATATACATTATATTATATATATAGACAATTGTTATATCCCCTTGATGAACTGACCCTTTCATTATTATATAATGATTTTCTTTGTCTTTTGTGACAGTTTTCACTTATTTAGTCTAATGTTAATATAGCCACCCTGATGTATTTTGGTTACCATTTGTCTGAAATATCTTATTCTATCCTTTAAATTTCAGCTTACATGCATTCTTGAAGCTAAAGTTAGTAACTTGTAAGTAGGTCATAACTAGGTGCTGCTCATTTTTATTTGTTCTGGTTTGGTTTGGTTTGATCTTTAATACTACCTAATGTCTTTTGCTTAGAGAATTTAATCCATTTATATCTAAAGGAATTGTTGATAAAGACTCACTATTGTTATTTTATTATTTTCTGTCTTTTCAGTTTTTCTTTTCTTCCTCTCTTGCTTTCAATCTTTGTGATAAGACTTTTTAATAATGATATGTTTTTATTCCTTCTCTTTGTCTTTTATGTATCTGCTATAGATTTTTGCTGTGTGGTTCCCATGTGGTCTACATGGAACATCTTTCAGTTAAAACATCTGACTGATAACAACTTAACTTTGATTACATACAAAATCTGTATTTTTATCTTTTTACTTTTCCTCCCATATTTTTTGCTTTTATTTAAAAGGAACAAAAAAGATGATACAGAATTTCAAAACAAAAGAATAGGAGATTAACACTGGTCGACATATTGCGTATAGTCACTGTCAAAGTAGTTGTTCAGATTACAAGATATAGACATATATTTTGCATTTATTAACAAATTATTGTAGCTATAGTTAATGCTTTTATCTTTTAATCTATACATTAAAGTTAAAATTGATTTATAGATCACCATTACAGCATGAGAATTCTGAATTTGACTATATATTTATTGTTACCATTGGGTTTTATGTTTTTACATATTGTACCTGGATATCCATATCCTCCTCAATATTGAAGAAGTTTTCAGTCATTATTTCTTTAAATATATTTTCATTTCTTTCTCTTTTCTTCCCTGAGACTCCCATAATGTGCATATTATTTCTCTTTGCAGTGTCCCATAAAGTATGTTAGCTTTTTTTTATTCTTTTTCATTCTTTTTTCATTTCTCCTCTCACTCAATAACCTCAAATTACCTGAATTCAAATTCACAGATTCATTCTCCACTTAATCAAGTCTACTATTTCATTTTTTTCCTTCAAGCCATTGTTTATTTCAGCTACAGAATTTCCATTTAGTTCTGTTTTTGATTTCTATCTCTGTTGAATTTCCCATTTTGTTTATGAATTGTCTTCCTGATATTGAACTGTCTGTGCATAATCTCTCACAGCTAGATGAGCTCCCTTAAAACAATTATTTTTAATCCTTTGTCAGGCAATTTTCATGTTTTTCCACCCCTTTGAGGTCAGATACTGGAAAATAATTGTGTTCCTTTGGTGATGTGATGTTCATATTCCTTGAATACTGGCACTGCATTTGAAGAAGCAGTTTTTATGACTAGTTTCAAGACAGAAACACCTTTATCAAGAAGTCTGGCTAGGGGGCTGGGGATTTAGCTCAGCGGCATAAGCGCCTGCCTTGCAAGCAGGCAGTCGTGAGTTCAATCCCTGGTACCGATAAAAAAAAAAAAAAAGAAGAAGAAGTCTGGCTAGGAATTTAGAGACCTTCTCAAATCACTTCCATGGAAATGACTCTTTTACTTCTCTGGTTCCCTTTTAGGAGGAAAATTAAAACAACAATCTTAGAAAGCCAGGCTAGGTGATGTGAACCTACCACACACACACACACACACACACACACACACACACACACACACTCCTTAGATGATCTCCTGAGTTGCTTGAGTTTGTGTGCAATCTCCCAATCCTGCAGAGTCAAGCTGGCTGACTACACAAGCTTGTTAGTCACCTGGAAAGGCTCCCTCACTGTTCAAGGACACACACAGGAGCTGGTCATGAGAGATGAGAAGTGTGGAATGTAAAGCACTAGGTCATCCATGGACCAGTTTGACAAGGGAATCTACACACAAGTGAACATGCCAAGCAGATTTTGGGAAAGCCTACTGATGGAGTCCATATAGAAGTGAAATCAGCCCTTGGAACTTTTGGCACTCAAACCCTGGTTGCTTTGAGCTCCTAGATCTCTTCCCTGCTACCAGAAGCTGCCAGCCACTCAACTGTGCTGATCTTCTGAAGATAGTATTTGGACAAAATGAGGTTGACCTCTTCTGTATCACTTACACAGTAGTAGGAGCCAAGCACTCTTGGGAGCAAATGCAATAGTCTATCTTGGTAGTGAGCCATGACACCTTGTGGGACAGAGGATTTGGGTGAAGGAAAACTGTTACTACCCTCTATATTGTATCTATCCTCAGATTTTTTTATTTTATTGTGTGATGGAACTTCCCTGGGCCCCTGGACATCCACAGTTTCTCTCACCCATGGGTGATTGTCGAAATCATTGATCTATGGGAAATTTTGGTAGAATACTCCTATTCAGTCATCTTGCTGGCATCACTCTGCTCAGTATTCTTTTCTCTTTGAAGTTTCCAGTGCCCTCCAAGGTGCCTGAAAGGCCATCTACACAGGCCATGAGTGTCTGCTCTGAACTTCCCATAATTTACAGGATAACCCATAGAATAGTTTTGAAACCCAGATCTCAGAAAGAATGACTAAACCATCACACTAGACCCTACCTGTACTCTCAGAACAGAAGACCTAAAAGAATAATAGAAGTATAAGATTTAAGACCAGGATTCAGGACCACTTCAGTAGTTTTCAGATCTTCCAATTTAAGAAAGCTCATTATTCACACCCACTCTTCCTTGAAACTGCAACATTCAAAAAAAGAAGTGAGCAGTTCATCTCCAAAGATGTGTAAACAAAAGCACAGGGACTATCTGTTCAGAACCAGAAACATTCCAGCCTTGGGATGCTACCAATGTGGCCCATGGTCCACCCACATCACCACTACCTACAAAATGCAAAACCCTGCTAGAAATGCTTCATTCCAGATCTACTGAATTAGAATCTGTACTTTAGCAAGATCCCTGAATGATTCATGTGCAACATTAAAGTTTGGAAAGTGTTGATTTCCAGGCCCAGCCACGCATTAGAATCACCTGGGCAGTTTTAAAATTTGAACGCCAATTCCCAGGGCCCATGCACAACCAAATGAACCAGGACCTCTGCAGCAGAGCCCAAACATCCCCATTTTAAATTTCCCCAGAAGGATTCTCATGTGACATGAGTGAGAACTTCTCTTGAAAGTTCCTAAATTTTAAATCCAGATGGACTTGAGAAATTTTTCTTCTCTTATTTATGTTTATTTTTTTCCATAGGTAACACATGAGCATAACTTTTTTTGGTTTTTGTTTGTTTGCAATATTGGGGAATGAACCCAGGACCTTCACACTGAGCTACATCCCCAGCTTTTTTCAAGTTTTTTTCATGTTAAGACAAGATTTTGCTAAATTGTCCAAACTGGGCTCAAATTTGTGGTACTCTTGCCTGATCTCTTTGAGTGCAGGAATTACAAGTATACACCACCACACCCGGCTTCCCATAATTTTTAAAGCCACACAATAGAATCCAATGCACAGTGAGAAGAAAATCTCTCTCCATTGTTAATCGTCAATGCCCCAATTTCCAGCTCCAAAGACCAACGTTACCAATTTCGTATCTCCTTTTAGAGCTTCTTTAGACATGACTGAACATATCCATATATGTATGTTCTTCCTCTTTATATATACAAGGTTATTCTACTGTACATACTCCTTCACATCTTGCTATTATCACTGAGAAGTATGTCTTAGACATTATTATATCACAGTAAACATAATTCTACCATTCCTTTTGACAACCACATATTATTCCACTGAAAAAAAAACTTAATATGATTTAATAACCAGTCGCCATTTAATGGACATTCAGGCTGTTTCCAATTTTTATTAGAAAACCATCTTCAATGAATAATACATAAAAGAGTATACACTTTGGTCCCTTTTTCCCTCTTTTCCTATTCTTTTCATATACCATCTCAAAGCAACCACATCATTTATTAGGCAGACTAAAATATTGCAAAGAACAGAAGGGAGCACTAACAATTATTCTAAGACACAAACATAACCATCTCTGGCAACTAGGATACATGGTCACCCTGCCTGATTTACTACATATTTCTTGTGTATTTGTTTTATCATTTGCCTCCCTCACTAGAATGTAAGTTCCTGGAGACTAATAACTAGTCTATTTTATTCACTGCTATTTCTCCAGTGCCTTGAACATTGCCTGGAATCCAACAGAATCTCATTAAATATTTGATGAATTAATTAAAAATGAATATCTCTGAAGATCATCATTGGCAGATGTGTTCAATTCCTAGGAGTTGAATGTCTGTATCAAAGGGTATGTGTATCTTGTAATTTGATAGATATGGCTAAGCTGTACTCCATGGAGCATGTACTAATATTCTCACCAATAATGAGAGTAGGACTCATGCTGCCTGTACTGCTTGCATGTGTGCACATGTATACATGTACATATGCACACATTTGCCCATAGTCCATGTGCTCCACACACAGAGATTTGCTGTCACAGAAGAGCCAGGACCCAGCATTGAAGCTTGCTATTGGAGAGGCACATATTTTGATGGTGGAGGAGGAAAAAGAGGCCCTCCTTAATGCCCACCTATGAAGATGTTTGGTGCCTGCTCTCCCAGAGTCTTTTCAGGCAGAATCAACATTTGCAAATTACCTTCCAGGTCTCTGACTATCACACAGCATGGCAGCACCTCATGTAGGCCTGGCTCAATAAATGTTTAATTAATTAATCAATCAAGTCAAATCAAATATTAGGTTGATTATCTAGATATTTTTATCCATATAACACTAAGCAACACATTAATTGCTCTTTCTCTTTTTTGAAAGTTTCATACTGAAATAATATGTTTTGGCATTATGTAGATACAGCCTCAAAGGTCAAAAATCTGATAAGTATGAAATATTCCCAGGGTATTCTCCATAGCACATTGCTAAAAAAGCAATAGTCATTATCCTAGAAGTCAATACCTTAGTGTTACTATAATGCTGAAGTATAAAATACTCCAATGTATGATGGGATAACTAAAATCTACAAATATAGTCCTGCAAAAAAAATTAAAAGCCAAACTCTAAGATCCTATATCAGCACTATTTTCCCCACTATGGATGTTCATGCATATGCTGATCATAAGGACAAAAGAATATGTTATTGCTTAAGATTCTTAATTGTATCTTTCCCTGTGGGATTCTGTCAGAAATCCCTGCATGGCATAGCTCTGTATGAAAATATTATGTTGGATAAAATGTAAAGAAGTCAAAATCTGATAATCAAATTGCTACAGTGAGGAGAAATGTTTTGTGATTCCTTAAGTTCCCATGGTTAGAGGAGATTTCTAGAAAACTCCATCCAACAGCATCATTGAGTTCTATGTTGGCTTCCATGGTGTCTCACGTACTTAAAAGTCATAAATGCCTCAATTACAGATCACAAGATGCTGAGATTTTTGTGCTGTTTATTTTAACAATAAATTCTAGACTTAGCTTTCCTGGACATTAACCTGTTTGTAGTTATGCTCTTGTTGAATTGGGCACAACATAGGAATGTCATCTTGGGGGTGTTCTCTCCATGCTCCACAAGCAGCTCTCAAGGTGGATACACCTGGCACCTGCCACTGCTCTGCTGATGGCTAGAGCCTCAGGAAGGTGCAGTGTACAGAGCAGGAAAACCTAGCATAGTCAACCAACTAGAAATTTCCCATACTTCTAGAAACTGGAAAAAAATTCACAAAAGCATTTCCCTTTATTTTCTAAAGATTTGCCTTTGATTTTTAAAAAGCTCTTTGAGGTTGAGTTAGAGCACTCACTCACACATTCGTCTGGGAGGCAGTGATCTGGCAAAGGCCCATGCCTCAGAAACTGCCAGGAGGACTCCAGCTACTCGACAAGGCCCCCGATTCCTCACAGTCTGAGGCTGAGCACAGAGACGCGTGATCCCAACCATAAGCGCTGCCTTCACAGGCTGTCGGGGAGTGTGAACTCGGGACAGCAGAGTTGGCAGGGAGCTCCACAGTAGCCACTTCCTCTTCCATTTGCAGCAATGCAAACACTCAGAAAGATCAAGGCTGTTGCTTCAGAATCTCCCTTTTTACAACATTGTCAACACACGTTCAGCTACACATAGTGTATATATAAGTCCACAAAGCCACATGCCAACACACACATTCCTCACATGTCAATCTTTACGGTCAATTCAATACCTTTAAGTGGTATAGTACACACCAAAGGAATGGCCAACTCAGGGCTGGCTGAGGATTGACTCCTGCTGGGTCTCAAAAGATCCAAAGTCTGATCAAGATCCACTAAGACCTTGGAGCTATAATCTGGGGACCTTGCGACCAAGCACAGATGTTATGTGCCTTCTTTAGGTCTGGATTACTCTTGAAGGGAAGGGAAAATGCCTGAATGCTCATCACCACCAAAAAGCATAGAAGTAGTGGCCAGAAGACAGCACTATGAGGGATAGACCCCAGAGCTGTTATTGCTCCTCCCAAAGGCCTTGCATTTTTGTCAGTGATCCATCTTACATCAGATATTAGTACATCCTCTTAACAGATGGCAGCTCTGGAACAACTAAGTTCCAAATCATTTGTACCCACTGTCTTTCACAGGGGCTCTGATGAAAAGCCACCCAAATTGTATGGAAAGAACACAATTTTGGCAACTCTAGCTGTCTGACCTTGAACAGATAATAGCTGATTGACCTTGAACAGCTTTTAAAAGCTCTCAGGACTTTGTGAATCTTCAAAGTGGGGATAACATCCACTCTTTCAAGTTTTTTGTGAGGATTAAAGCTCTTAGCAGCCCATAGAAGTGTGGCACATGGAGGAAGGTGAGTACAACAATCAAGTCAGCAAGAACAATTGAATGTACTTCAGTTAAGGTTCATAGCTTTGGAATCGACCAGAATAAGTGAATGAATCAGGACATTAGGAGTGAATGTAGTGAATAGAATAGCATGTGTACAGGAACTACAGAAGGCCTGGGTCTAGAAGAACAAGAAGAATACCATTGTGATAAGTGTGCCCTTTCCACACTCCTAGGAAGAAGAGAGAGAAATTGATGGGTACAACCTTGAGGGATACTACTGAGGTACCTGTAAGTCTTATAGGTCTGTGTCCTCACCAGTAAATTCCCACCTTTCTGGTCATCATGCTCACATTTTGGTGTGGACTTTCAGCAGCAACCACACACACACACACACACACACACACACACACACACAAACACACACACAGAGTCACCAGATTGGTGAGAACTGATCCTGTGTAGGCTGTCAGGCAACTCCCTGGAGTACCTTCCATGGTAAAACCAATAAAGTCCCCTGGTGGCCCAGTAGGGTTATAAAGAAAAGCTTTACTCCAGTATTGGAATGAACTAAGAGCTAGGACATATACATCCCATCATACAGGAAGTTGAGAATGTTGTCTACATTATCATTATTTTGATCCAGGAGACCATATCTGAAGACACAATGGGGAAGTAACCAGGAAGATTCCTGAAGAAGAAAAGCAATGCCAGGAAAATGGCATTGGGAAGTAAATTTAGGAATCTACATAATGCAGTAGGAATAAGACAAAAGAGAGAGATTTCATTTCAGACTTCTTCCTGTAGAGAAATGATATTTAGACATGGTAAGTTTGATAAGCCACCTATGGTATGGGGTAACCCTCCAGGTCCATGTTCAAGTAATGAAGATGTCAAACAAAACTCTAAAGAGTATCCTATAAACTGAAAAGTGCTTTGTTTCATTTGTTTGGGTTCACAAGTCTTGAGTTTCAGAAGCTCTGTGCCAGGAAGCAGGGACTCAGACTGAACATTATTTCTTACCATATTGCAGACCTTCTCTTCTAACCTAGTAATTATGAATGGTCTGGGGTAAGGACTTTAGGAGGATTATAAAAACAATGTCTAGGTTGACATTAGAGCACAGCACTTATAGCACACATAGACACAGGAGCCAGAGGATGAAGGAAGAGCTGACAACTGCGCTGCAGAAGGAATACCACATGGAAGTCACAGACCTAGGTGCTCCCATTAGCCACATTAACGCTGGGGCTAATGATATTTGAGACTCTAGAAATGCTCCTTCCTCTATCTGAGTTTTATATACAGCCCTAAAATGTGCACATGCCCTGCCAGCTCTAACATTCTAGGACTCTAATTGCAGTTCATCTCTCCACAAGGCAACATGAGATGGTGGTTGTGGTTATTAACAGAGCATTTGTGCATTTATATGGGTTGTGCTTACTGACACAATATAATGAATTTTCTCACAAATTGCATGTGCAAAGAACTGCTCAGATTGAACTGTAAGATCACTCTGGATGCACTATTGATTTTCATTATTTTAGTTTTCTCCATCCCTGAGTTCCTTACAACCATCTTCCAATTTGATTTTATCCAGCAGAACAATCTCAGACTCCTCTTTCTTATAATCAGTTCATAAAACCTCAGGACTTCCAAGTCTGAGAAAGTAGGCTTGTTTGAATAGCATGTTTATCTTTCAGAACGAAAGAGCTTTCTGACCCCCTAGAATCAGTAAGGATTTCTCTGTCTAGCATACTAAGTGTCCTTCAATCGAAATGCAAATCACTGGTCATGCATGTACACACATTCTTCTTATACAATAAAGAAAGCAACTCCTGTAATAAAAAAATAACCTTCTAATGCACAAAACACCTTATAACTCTATGGGCATCATTCAAGAGCACTGAACAGCTTTTCTGCCTATGGTCTCTTATAGTGCTCACTATTCCCATCTATTTTGCCCTTCTTATCTTGATTTCTCATACTGTAACTTCTATGCAGAACCAGTTCCTCCAAAAGGATAAATAAGTAATCCTGTAGCAAGAGGCCTCTTCTGACTTTGCAAGAGACATCTAGGAGGCTGAGATCCCTTGGGTGTCCTTTTCAGTCTCTTTCCTCTGATTCGTTGTCATCCAAAAACAGATTACCCTCGCATACGAACACCAAGATATTAAAATTGGACATTGCTGTGCCTCTGATATTGGGGAACAGTCACAGATGGCTTTGTGTAGAATGACTTCTATGACAGAGCAACAAGATGTACAACTCCAAGGCTATTGAAAAATAAAGCAGGATACAAAGGAAAGCTGGAAGGGCTGCTCAAGGAAAAAAACTTTCAAGAGAACAGGAAATAAGTCAAGAACCTATTATGGAGAAAAATATTCCAAAGAGAAAGGACTCAGTGGTTTAGTGTGCTAATCTTGGGAACTTGGAAAGAGACCCTTCATCATTCATTCACTTGCATAAAAAGCTGGGAGCTGTCCTGGGTACTGAATCCCCACACTGCTGAGAGTAGTCTGGGTCTCTTGGCATTTCCAAGCTAGAAAGACCAAATATCGGATTACAAGTATATCAGACATAGGACTTTAGAAATTTATAAATACTCCAAAGAAAATACAACCAAATGGAATTATTGAGAGGCACTGGCACAATCAAGGAAACCATGTCTAATGCCTCCCTGAGGAGGTGATATTTAAGTATAGTGTGAAGAAACAAAGAAACCCAGGGTAACTCCTAGAGGGATTGTGGGTGCGGGGGCTTTGTTTTGTTTTGTTTTTTTCTCGAACAGTTTGATGGCGGTGAGTATTCAGTATGTCATTACTAGCAATAAAGCCTTTGTATCAATCTTGGGAAAGACAGGAGAAATTTGTTTGCTTGGTTGAGTGGTTGGTTTTGTTTTTTACATGTTTAGGAGCCAACTCCAAGAGATGTAAGTGGTAGCTAACACCCAACTCTGTAACATGAGAAATATTTTAGTTCTTCTTTGCACATGATTTTAATCTACTTCTTCAGAAGACTAAAAGCCAATCAGAGGTTAAAAATAAATGTTGGTATAAATATAAACATCCACTTTGTGAAGACTCAACCAAAGGCAGGCCCTTTCCTGCCAAACATTTATTTCTTATCTACAAAGGTTAGGAGGGACCTTAACACAACTGTTTGGTTGGGGATCCAGACTTCAAACTTACCCCAAGGATACTGAAGCCAACCTAATGGAGTGTCTTTGATAAAGATTCTCATATGTTTAGTGGATGGGCAAAAATAAAATGAGGTTCGGGGAAAGGGTGAGATTTTACAAGAGGCAGAATACTGAGGAAGAGAAACTGTGAAAAGATTAGTGAGAAGCTATTGGCTGACCAGCAGCAAATATGACTTGCATGTAAAGGAATCACACAACTATTTCCAAGTGCATTTGGTTGCTGTGTGGATGGCCTCGAATGAGACATAGTTTCTAGTCAATAGGATTTTACATTGCTCAGTGTCAGGCTGGCAATTTGTTTTGCATTAAACCCTTCAGCTTTGTTAATCTGATGAGTAACTTTTCTGGATGGGCAACTGAACTTGTTCATGGGGCTTCACTTTTTCCTTAAAATCAAAAAGATAGAGATGATGGTGCTGGTGATGGTGGCGGTGGTGGTGGTGGTGGTGGAGGAGGAGGAGTGGTGGTGTTAAAGAATATGAGTCCTGTTAGGTTTCTGTCTTGAAAGCATGAGCTCAACAAGCTAAAATAACCCAGACAATGGGCCTTTTAAAACCTTTTCTGGATTACTCAAAGGAGGAGTTCAATCCTTCAGCATTTCTCTGCCCTCTGCTCTTGCTGAGAGGATTAGACCTTCTCGTGTGTTTGTTTTCAGGTTCAGGATAATTTACAACCCTAGAATGACCAAGATATTCTGTGAATCTGGTCCAGGATGAACTGATATTGGGGGAAGGGCCAGTAAATATTTAGTAACAAAGATACCAGACTTCATTAATTTTGGTAGTAAATCTGAAATTTTTGCTGGACATGGTGGCACATTTTCCTGTGTTTATCATCATCAGGAAAAGGATTCTTCTGCTTGAAGGCACAGAAAATAAACCTTCCCCAGCAGAAGCAGTCCATTCATGGCCTCTCTCCAACTGATACAGGTAAAGTTAAAAGCCAAGAACCTAAATCCTTGAGCAGGCTCGCTGGAGATCTGTCATTTATCTTGAAAAATTTGTGGCCACTTTCTTCACATTCCTCCTACCTCTTGCCAGAACAGAAGGAAAGGAGCATGTTAGCATTGACACTAGGAAGCATTCAATAATTTCACTGATCCCTCTACAACTAAGCATTTATTTTCAAGCTTCCTTCTCACAAGGCCAAGGTAAAATAATTGTGAAACTCATCCTCTATGGAAGTGGAAAGCTACACTCCCTCAATCTATGACATTTGATTGACAATAACAAAAGGTTTGAGTGGTAATAGTAACAAATACCTTTGACTTACATTGAAAAAGAAAGGCTTTGCTTAGAGATGTCAGAACTCATGTGCACATGAGTATATTTGTACATGTTATTGTATAAGTGTACACTAGTATATATGAATGTGTACGTCTCTGTGTGTGACTTTCAAATTACCAGAAGCCAAACTGTCCACTGATTTTCTGACAAGCTGCATGATCCCTTTCAATCACCAAAAACGGAAAGATAACCATGAGCAGATGTACTGTCAGAAAGTTCAGGAAGTACACACAAGGAAGCCCTGAGAACTTGATTCTCCTCACCATTGGTAATGGATCACAGTGAAGTGTCTGCTTCCAGCAGGCTCAAAACAACCCTCCAGGCATTGTGGCTCTTGAGAGCAAACCCATAAGTTGCAGAGTTCGTTGGTTTTATACCAACATGTGCTGATGGAAAAGTTGCAGGAGAGATACAAATTGTTTCTTAGGAGTTTTGTCATCTAATCTCCTAAGATTTCAGACAAAGGTGATCAATTTCCATAGGTATCTATTTCCCTTATTCCTCTCTCAGTGTTAGAAAGCCCTAAGATTTCAGACAAAGGTGATCAATTTCCATAGGTATCTATTTCCCTTATTCCTCTCTCAGTGTTAGAAAGCCATTTGAGATGATCTAATCATGAGATAGTTCCGAAACTTACAAGCTTTATCAAGGCAATCTGTGGCTTTGTGAAAATTAACAAACAAGTAAGAGCTGATCTACAGTCCAAAACAGTCAGAGGACTGAGTTCTGGTCCAACTCCAATCTCCAAGAAGGCGACCTAGTCAGCACACAAAGGAGCAGCCAGAAGGCAGATCAATTCAGAAATACATAAAGTACGTGCTCTTATTGGTGCAACGCAAAGAACTTGTCTTGTGAGGCCATTTTATGTGAACATTTCCCAACATATTCAATCAGCTTCCTCAAATTGACACTGTCACCAAAGTTACATCAATACTTCATGTGAAGGAGGAGTAAGAATTTTAACTAATAATCAACTTATTTGAGATTTGCACTGCTGGTTGCTATTAACAAAAAGCACTTCTCAATTATTTACATTTAACTCTACATTACTTTGATCTTTGTATCAGTTGCATTCAGATAAAATGTGAGCCTGTAATTTAATTTTGTTTTGGATTTCCTATGACATATCTATTTATCTCATTTTCCCAGGAGAGAAAGGCCATCAGTAATAATGATAGTTATGGAAAACACTTACCAAGCACTTTTAACATGCCAAACTTGGGTTTCAGCCATCACTCGAGTTGTCTGCTTTAATCTTCTGACAAGTCTATGAGGACATGGATTGGTATTCCCATTTTATAGGAAATGAACTGGGGCTCAGACACTAAGTGCCTCATCTCTGGGATTAGACCCAGGCAGTCTGACTTTGCAGAAACTATCCCAACCACTTTATGACTCCATTTCTCAGTGGCATGAGTAATTTCCAGGAGAAATTTTGTAACATTTCTTACCACTCTGAGTCAGCAAATAATCCAAAGGCCAGCGACAATAATTCTAGAATGAACCTAACAGATGGCACAGTCTCTTAATAAGGTTAAAGTCACTTCTGTTTGCTATTATCTGCATTTTGATTTTCTTCTAAGATTTTTGCCTTCTTTAGGATTATTCTACAAAAGATGGAGCAGCCATCTAGCATATTCTTTAGGAAAGGGCCATCTTCTGTGTAAGAAGGAAAGAAAAGGAGCATGTAGATATGGCGTGACATGTAGATAAAGAATGTTTGTATAAAAACCTCAGCTTGGAATCTATTAACTTCCTAAGTAAGGGTAAATTCTCCATACCTAGGTTTCTTCATTTGCATTATGGGATGCAACATGGGATTTTAGAGGGGGCTGTAACAAGCAACACTAAGCAATTCACCATATGCTTTCAATGTGTAGTATGTCTTCCTATTAATGAATACACTATGGTAGAGACAAAGGCCTCAGTTCTCAGTTATATATGTTATAATCCTCCACTGGGACCCTTCTCACCTTGCATGAGGCCTACTATGAGGCTTTTATTCTACATTTTCTTTCTCTACTTTACATAAAGTAGCTCAGGGAATGTGTCTCATTTATCTCAAGATTATCAGTCCCCAACACTGTTCTCAATCCATAGTTGGAACTTGTGAGCATCTGCTTATTGAATAAACCATTGCATAGATCATCCAAGATTATGTCGAGATTGTATACCTACTCTAATCCCAGATTACTGTACAAACAAGGTCACCAAAGATCACAGAACTGAATGGTAGCAGAGCTAGAAGAGAACACAAGCCACTTGATTGCCCATCCAGCATCTGCACATCATAGCAAAGGGCCTCATGTTCACATTTTCTTAAAAATATTTTGGCAAAAATTAATATGATAGTGAGAACATCATTAATATTACCAAAGTAGGCACACATTCAGAATCTATTTTTCCAACTTCCTATAACATATATTTCAGCAACTCATAACTTGAAAAAAGACTTCTAAAAATATGACTCTAAAAATCTTGTGTCTTACCAAGCAGGGTGGTACATGCTTGTAATACCGGCACTTGAGAAACTGAGGCAAAAAAATTCCCATGAACTTGAGGCCAACCTAAGCTACATAGTGAGTCTGAGGTCAGTCTGAACTACAGAGGGAGACTCTGTCTAAATTAATTAATTAATTAATTAATTAAAAAATAAAAATGTTGTGTCTTACATCTTAAGTAATTACACAGTAATATTATGATAATCTAATCGCAATTGACAATATAAAATGCATAATAATCATTCTTTACCTGATATAAGCAATATTACTTCACCTAATACCCTACCTTTTACACAACTACTTCATCACTTGGAAGCTGCCTAGTAATGAATATGCTATTAAGTAGCAAACATTTTTAATTTACATGTTTCTTTTATAGTAATTCTTTAATAAATTTTTCTGACTTCTTTCATAAATAATTTTCATTATTCCTCATTATTAAAAAAAACTACATTCTCTTTTCCTGAAAGAATGTCATATATTAGATGACCCTCCTATGTAAAATCATAAATGAAAAGGAGCCAGGCAATAAGAAAATAAGTAATCAAACAATAGGGCACTAAACACAGTTGAGTAGACCTAAGGCATTATGGTGTAGTTAAAAGTCTGCAAAAGAATATTTCACAATGGAAAAACTGAAAAAGAATTTCATTTTACTACAGCATAAGACAAGTCCCAGCTTTGCACAATGTATCACTGATTTCTGCATTTTGTTGTTTTAAACATGCTTTTAAGACATACTGGATAACTAATAAAAATTGTATACAATTCAAATGACATTTCAGATAAGTTTTATTGGCTTAATGCTCTGATAATAAAATTATAACAATCAGTATTATTCTGATTTATTGCAATTTTTACTTTCACTTTGTAATGGACTCAGTGCATCACAGAATTGAATGTAATGTTGCTGCCACCTCAAGGTCACTCACTGAAAATGAGATGGCTTGCTTCAGTCTAATGCACTAAAGCAAGTAAGTAACAGGGCTTTATGGATGAAAATACCACTTTGTGGTCACGTCACAGTAAATCTAAACTTTTATTTGCAATGAAACAATGGGTTTTATATGCAATTTCCAATGAAAACATACTCCAATAATGCTAGTATGGCACTGTGAGTACTAGGTCTGTGCGAAAAAAGGCTTTTATACTGCAGTCCAGAGGAAAAAATGTCAATTCATCAAACTGAAAAACCATCTGTGCAATAAGTAGCATATTGACATGGTATAATTCAGATACAGTGGTTTCTTAAATAAAAAAAAGAGAAAAGAAATAGTCCTTGCATTTATTTTCCTTTCATAAAGCTTACTTGGCTCTTTTCCTCTCCCTCTCCAATCTTTCCCAGTTGGTGACCTCCATGAACTTGACACTCTTCCATCTGGATTTATCAAAACTACCCTTCACGTGAACAAACAGTTTCCAGAAAAGAAAATGCCAATGCGTTGACTCATTCAAGGAGATGGATGTTTTGCCTAACAGATTGTCAGAGATCAACTTTTGATATCATTGGCTTGGCAAGGTGGAACTGTAAATTAGAAAAGAAGGAAATATGGTGGTATTTTTCCAAAGTTTAAAATGTGTATATCTTCTGACCAGGAACGCCCTTTCTAAAAATTTATTTTTCAGATATATACATACATGTGCACAAAGATTTATGTGCAGAGAAACTTTATAGCAAAAGACCGGAAACAAATGAAGCATCCATCAACAGAAGACTTGTAAGTTATGATGAATCCATAAAACAGAATACTGTGCAGCCTTTGAAATCAACAAGGCAGCTCTATGTGTACTAAGATGGCACGATTTCCTAGATCATATGGTTAAGTGGGGCAAAAAACTAATGTGCTTCACAGGGTTCTAGTATGCTTGGTATGTATGTATTTGCATAGAATCTCTTTGTAAAAATACAATAACCTATTAATAAGGGTTCTTTTCTAGAGGAGCTAGAGGACTTAATCATCTTAACTGTAGATGAGGAGACAATTTTCACTCTACACCCATTTTTGTCTTGAATTCTATACTACAATATGTATGCAAATTAACTACTTGAAATATGTATATAAAAATTAAACATTTCTGAAAATTGCTTTGGATTGTAATTCAGAGGTGAAGTCAATAATATGGAAAAAACACAAAGGGCTGGAGAATAAAAAAGAAAAAGTCACAGGAAGGGAGGTAAAGCAAGGTTTCCCTGGGCTCCGAGGAAATGCTGATAGCTCTAACTTCCCTTTGAAAATTCCCCCAGTATGAATCCACCCAAACTCACATTTCTTCCCTGGTCTCCTCTTTTCCTCCACTCTCCTCTGACTTCCCATTAATTCTCATCATTTCCATTCATCCTCTTGCTAGGTGTCCATTCTGATTTCTATTTCCTTGATTCCTTGTGTTCTGCTTGTTGCTAAGGATCCTCCAGAGTTATCTCCCAAAAAGGTTCAGAGCCAGCTGTCCTGTTCCTGGTGCCAGGCTGTGGCCCTGTTTGCCAAGTACATTCTGCATGCACCCTGAATGTACAAACACGAGAAAAAGCGGCATGGTGGTTAACTGGCTCATCTGCCAGCCACCATCTACTGGGATGCAAAGAACTCAGCAGAGGGTGGTCCATGTTTGCTTCTATTCTGAGCCCAGATACCACAATGATAAACAATGCATCTGCCTACTGAACAGCATGGGCCAGTATGCAGAGGAAATGCATTTGGGCATGAGAGATACACCACAAATTTGGGAGAAGTGAGCAGGACAGGGAGTCTATCAGCTATGGATGGACTCAGGGTCACACAGAACAAATTGAATGTATGTGTTAAATATCTCTGCAGAGTGGGAAGCCCTGAAAACAGCAAAAGGGAGATGAAGAATGGTAGTGAGTATCTTCAACTGTTCAGCTTCCTCTGTTTATTGGATTTAATTTGCCTTTCCCTTTTATCAAAACAGATCTCTTACTATAATTTCTTTCAATGACACATCAACAGTGAAGTCAAAATTCATGGGAGGGGGAGGCTCTGGGGGTTGAAATCAGGTCTGAGCTGCATCCCCAGGTCTCCCTAAATTGCTCAAGCTAGCTTGAACTTACTTACAATCCTTCTGCATCAACCTCACAAACTGCTGGGATTACA
Source organism: Cavia porcellus (assembly GCF_034190915.1). Classification (NCBI taxonomy): domain Eukaryota; kingdom Metazoa; phylum Chordata; class Mammalia; order Rodentia; family Caviidae; genus Cavia; species Cavia porcellus. The sequence goes on along the minus strand of NW_026947490.1, from coordinate 39,797,443 downwards.
GGCATGTACCACTATGCCTGGATGAAAATTCTATTTGATATTACTTAATAACTCAAATTCCATCAGACTTCCATGGAAATACTTTTAAAAGCTATGGATACACAGCATTTGGAAGTATGTGCACATTCCTCCTGTCCAAAACTTCCCTTGGACTGGTGGGTTTCTTTTCTGTATTGAAAGCTCCCTGTTCAAAAGATAGGTGCATTCCTCTATATCCCTACTGAGTTTTACAAGCTTTATCCACTTTGAAAATAGATAAACAAGCTTTACTGAATTTGAAAAACATTGAAAAAAATAAAAGCAAACCAATTAACAGTTTATTTCCTCTTCAAGAGATGCCTTGCAAGATTTCTACCATATGGAAACCCTTCTCCACTTCCTGTGCTGAGACCCTACTGGAGAAGGTGAACATGCTGAGCCCTGCCACACACTGTTAGAGACAGTTTTAGAAAGGAAAGTGGTGCAGGAGCTGGATGCGTGGCAGGTTTGCTGAGTCTAGACTACAGTTCCACACTTGGGCTCCCCGCTGTAGCTCCTGACTGCTCTGGCCACCTCTGAGAAACTTCCAGCTCTAAAATTCTAAGACATTAATTCTGAGATAACCATGAAAGAAAAACAGGGAAGCAAACATAGAGAGCAATGAAAGTAAGAGTTGGAAAAGTGTAAATCAAGCCTGGAGTCTAGTCAGAGATAGGAAACAAGTGAAAGTCCATTCTCATTCTCTCTCTCTCTCTCTCCCTTCCTCCATTTCCTTTTCTCTCTCCCTTCTCCCCTTCCTCCTTTGATTTTATGTAACTATGAATGAAGAGATGATTTTACAGAGTATTTTGCCCCCCAGTCCCTACTTACACCTGTATAATTACGTGCAATCATCTGGCACATTTTAAAATACCCCACCTCACCAAATTATCCAAATTTGATTTTGAGATGGCATTCTAGAAAGATCTCTAGAAATCCAAGATGTGACAAGACAAAGAAGAGAGAGGGGGCAATCAGGTCATTAAGTCACAGCTGGAGCTTCAGGAAATTGACTCCTGAACCTAACAACAAGCACAGTAGTTGCAGAATGATGGACATATGAGGGCTCAGAGGTGGGATTAGGAGATAGAAGGGCTCCTCAAGATAGTACTTGAGTGGGAGAAGGAATTCTCTAAAAGGAAAGAAATGAAGAAAACAACTTTATGAATATAGGTCCAGGCCTCCTCATCCCATGACTCTGAGATGAAGCCTGCCTGCCATTATTAACACCAGTAATTGCCATTCTGATGCAAGGTCTCCCTGTTGAGGACATCCAGTGTGGTACCAAAGTAGATTGGTCAGAATTACTACAATCTCCCATGTTACAGAGTTTCAAGGATTTTTATTCCACATTTAAGAGATTTACAGGAAATCTCCAGGCAGTTAAACTGAGGGGCTGAGCTTGTCTCTCATGTGGCTCAGAGCCAATCGTTTGTAGGGTAGCCTTAATTCCTGGGATATGGAGTCATACAGTCAGGAAGCAGCCCTGACCCCAGTAAGGTCAGTGTCGTGGCCAACTATCCTGGGCTCAATTTAGAGACATAACTATGGCAACGACTGTGCCCAATCGGTTATTAGAGGAGATTTATTGACGGATATGCTTGAATAGCAGAGCCATTAATTGCAATTACCAGACAAGACACTTTGTTCATCTCGGCGAACTGAATGCCAAAATGCCCTAACAACTTTAAAATCCCATTTGCTCCTGGGCTCTCTGTTGGCCTCACTGCACCTGCTTCAGCTTCCCAGTCCTGAGAGGAAGAGGGAGGCTTGGCCTGACATGGCTCCAGCTGGAGGGAAGGCAAGGGCTGGGTGCTGGGGTGGGAACTGCAGAAGTCAGCTGACTCCACAGTGCCCTCCACAGAGGTGAGGAAGGCAGAAGCTGCGTTACACCTCTCACTCCTCTTTTCTGGGTCCCACCAAGAGAACAGGGTGTTAATCCACATTAGTCATTTGCTTCAAGACTCCTGAGGGTTGGGGACCTTCCTGTGCTTGGTGTTGCTCAGTCCAGTTTGAAATCTCCACAGGCTGGAAAATTGTCCCCAGATTTCATCTTTCTGGTCTTGTTCAGGGTAACCTCCTCTGATCATCCCATTTCTCTAAAATAGGTATTTCCACCTCCTGCCTCTACTTTCTATCTGCACTTGTTTCTTCCTTGCGTGGAATTATACTAGTTATTGATCTCTATTTATCTGCCTATTTCTATCTCCCTCTCGATTCTAAGGTGGGTATAAGCACAGACTTGGCTAGTTCTTCGTGCTATTGTATTCCTACTGACTGGCACAGCATCCAGGACACAGTCAGCACTCAAGAAATACTTGCTGAATGAATGAATGAACTCCATCTATTCTACTGCTCTGCTTACAGAGACCTTTTTTCATCTAATTAGAACATAACTTCCTCCAAAGCAGGGATTCTTCCTACGCTTGGAGCTCTTCTTCAGTACTATGCACACTGCTAGCTTTAAACTTCAAAAGTGAACGAGAGAGTTCACGAACTGAAAACCATTTCCGTACACTGGAATAAGTAAAAGCACACATCCCACCACTTTTCAAGGAATAACAACAGCTAACATTTAAATAGTTCTTTTTACAAGGACACTGCTTTGAACATTCTCGATTGTATTTATTCATAAAATTGACATGGTGACACTGTGAATTAGGGAATGGGATCCTCCATGTGTTAGAAGAGAGCAGTTGGGGTTACATAGCCACAAAATGACTGTGACAAACTCAGGGAAAGATTCTGGCAGTCCAACACAGAACCTGTACCTTAACCTCTATGCAATGCTATTTCTCTTTACTCTAAATATTAGGATAACAATAAAATAATTTTAAAATATCCCATAGGGACTGGGCTTGGGACAATAAAACTATGTTCCCTAGTTTTTTTTTCAAACTAGATTACAGATTACAAATCTCTGGTCCAAATTAAGATATCACTTAATAAACTCTTTTCTGTAGATAAAACATCAGGGTTATACTTAACCTGACGTTAGTTAATTAAGCAGATTTTTAGGAAAAAAGCCAAAGGAAAGTTGAATGTACTTTGTATTTGTTAGCTGGGACAAAATACCTGTCACTCACAACTTTTTTTTGTAGTACTAGAGACTGAACACAGGGCCTTTGCACTGAATTGCATCTTTAGCCCTTTTTAAATTTTAAGGTAAGGACTCTCTATGGCACTAAGCTGCACAGGATAGGCAAAACTCATGATCTTCCTTCCTTGGCCTCCAAGAGTGCTGAGATTAAAGTTCAGGCCACGATTCCCATTGCAACTTGCAATTTACAGGAGGAGAGGTTTATTTTAGCTCATTGTTTTAAAGGTCTCAATCCATGCTTGGCTGGCTCGAAGGGAGAAACAGCATGACAGAAAAGAATGGCAGAGGAAAACAGTTCAACCCTTAACAGGGAGGAAGCAGAGACAGAGAGACAGAGAAAGAAGGAGGGGCCGGGGAAAAGAATACACCCTTTCAGGTTATCCCCTCAGTGGCATTTTTCTCCTAATAGCACATTCAGCTATGAATTCATCAATGCATTAGCCAATTGATGAGTGTAAGGTCTTCATAATCCAATCACTTTCCAAGAGCTCCATGTCTGAACACATGAGCTTTTTGTGAGACATTTTTATCCAAACTATATCATACTTCTTTCCCAGCACTGTGAGAGTGTAATCCCCTCTTTCTAGACTGACTGTCAAGAATCCAGATTACATAAATGCTTGGCTAGGTGAATTTCTCATTGATGCAAAATTGGGATACCGGGTGCCCCTTTATACTATAGCATTTTCATGTTAAAAGGCAGGAGGGCTTTCAATTTAAGAAACTACTCAAGCAACTGAAATCTTCCATCTACAACACTGAAGTGCATTGATATTAAAAATGCTTTTATGTCACAACTTATGGTTTAGATCTCAAATGTTCCCCCAAATTATCATATATGTGGGAAATGATTGGATCATGAGGTCAGAACACTCAACAGTGAATCCATTCATTGACAAGCAGAGCTGGAGATGCTGTTAGGAGACAGGGCCCTTGTTGGAAGAGGTGGTTTAAAGGAGCTATAACTTGAAGGGCTCAGTCTCCCTCCCCCACTCTTTCCTTCATTCATTGCTTCCTTGCCACCATAATGTGAGCAACTTTCCCCTTAAATCAGACCCTTCCACCATGTCCTTCTTGCCTTGGCATCAGCCAATTATGGATTGAATCTTCTAAAAACATTTTCCAAAATAAATCTCTTCTAAGTTGTGGGTGTTGTATATTTTGTTGTAGAGGAAAAAAGTGTCAAAGACAGATTTTGGCACCAGAGAAGCGGAGTCATTGCTGTGACTATGACTGTGTCTGACCATGTAGTCTAGAGCTCTTTGGAAATAGTTCACAGGAAGAACTTGGAAAGGATTACATCTACCAGTTTAAGAAGCCTGAGGATGCTGTAATCTGTACTTCATGGGAGATTCTGGTTGGAGCTCAGAAGAACAGAATGCTGGTAAAAATGCAGACAGCAAAAGCTAGCCTCAAGAGATACAAGGATTCCACTGACAGCTGAACTTGAGGCAGTACATGCAATGCTCCAGCATAAATTTGTCTACATTTTGCCCAAGTGCTAAGATTTTGCAGAAGCCTGAGGCTGAGAACAGGGAACTGATTAATCTTGCAAAATAAATTTCAAGACGGCCCATGTTCAGGCTCTCACATGGGTACTGCTGATGGCTTTTAGGCAGATCTACAGTGAGAATCGAAAAGCTGATATAAAATGTTTTCAGATTTCAGAAAGGAATCACCTACAAAGCTGCAGCAAAGGGGAGTAGGTTTGCTGAGGATTAGCATTACAAACAACCCAAATACTTTGTAGGACAACAGAAAAGATGACTTTAAGGCATCTCAGGAATCAGGAAGACTCCATCTTTGGCAAGTTCAAGGGTAGAGAGCTACAAAACTTTCATTTGAGAAGACAACCCTAAGGCCCCTTGCTCAAGAAGGTATGGCTAAGGATTGATTCCTCCAAATTCATTTCACAGTGCTCATCAATTAATGCACTCAAAAGTTGTAGTAGCTTTGCTTGAAGAGCGCCCAGCTACTGCTCATGCTGGTGGCAGAACTTGGTATCATCCACATGGTACTGGTTTTACAGGTACACAGAATGGAGTTGTGGGTCAAGGAGGCTTCCACCCATATTTCAGAATACCTGGAAGGCCAGGCACTGTGCGCCTGAAAGGGTAGTATGTGACATTGTGAGAGTGAAGCCTCAAGTACAGTGGAGGTTCCTGGAAATTAGAGATGCCAGGAATGTGGAATATCTGCTGAGGAATGCTGCAGGCAATGAGTGAAGTCACCACAAGAGAAAGGCCATGAGGGCTGCTATCATCCGGGGTTGGGGTTGCCCAAGCCTTTGGAGTTCACATCTCTCCACAGCTTGTCCTGGGTGCTATGAAACTACAGGCTCTAATGCTTGTTTTGCTGAGTTTTGGGCTTGCTTTAGTCTGAGTCCTTTCTGTTCCCCTATATCTCCCTTTTGGAGTAGGAATATTTACTCTATACCATTGGATGTCAGCAATGTGTAATTTAAAAAAAAATAAAATAAAAACAAGAATAGCTACTTTGTCTTGAGTCTCAGAAGAGACTTTGGACATGGACTTGTAAGCAATGCAGCAATTGTTATGACTTTTGCAACACTGAGGGGTGGACTAAATCAATTTGCATCATGAGATGGACACGAGTAAGTTGGGATTAAACATTATGGTTTAGATCTAAAATGCCTTCCAAATTCTTACGTGTGTGGAATGTTACTAGAGCCACTATATTCTTTGATAGATTTATTCATTAACGAATTCAGAGCTGACTATGCTGTTAGGAGATGGGGCATTGTTGGAAGAGATGGTTCACTGGAGATGTGACCTGAAAGGTTATATTTCCCTCCTCAACTCTTGCCTTTGCTCTTTCCCCGCTACCATGACATGAGCAGCTTTCCTTCACCAGACATTTCCACCAGGCTTCCTGCCTTGCAGTGAGCCAACTATGGACTAACTCCTCTAAAATCTGTGAGTCAAAATAGATCTCTCCTTTAAATTGAGAGCATTCAATATTTTGTCCAAGAAACATGGAAGTGATTAATACATCCATTTTCTCAGTGGGTCCAGTACCCCACATAAATATAACCTACATTGTCAACTGTCAGTTCAATTCAAAAGAGTGATCTGATATTGAGGTGATTAACCTGAAGAAGAATGCTAGTCATTTAAGACAAACTTCTTCACAATCATCACTCATTCCTCATTGTTTATTCATTAGAATCTACTAGTGGCCAAACATGATGGCACAACATGGGACCTCCCAAAATTCACAGTTTATGAAGGTGGCTGACATTAATCCAGCAAGAAAAATATGAAAAAAGCTGTGACCACAGAAAGGGAAAAGGTCACAGCAGTTATCTAAGGCCTTCCTGAGACAATGGTACTTTTGTTAAAATCTGGGGAAAAAGAAGTAAAGATGAGCAGGAAGAGATAGGAAGGGAGAAATAAGTTACCATAGCTAGGAAACCAAAATGCACATCACAGGGACTGAGGCTGGGGCAGCAGTCAAGGATATCAGGCCATGACTTGACAGACAGACAAAAGGTCTAGGTCTTTACTACAAGCCACTGGAAAGGTTTAGACCCCTTAGACAAGGAAAGACTTAAGAACTACTGCTATGATTCAGACAAATAATATTAAACAGTGGAGTGCCCAATGATTCCAAATTCTTTTCCCACTCAAAACACTAGATGGAGAGAATTGACAAACACAAAAGTTCAAGCATTGAAGATAAAAGAAGGAAAAAGTAGAACTGAAAAAGAAGAGAAAAAAAGAGGCAATAGAAGTGAAAAGAAAGAAAGAAAACATGTCCTACATGCACAACGGGTCACTGGAAAAGTAAAAAAACACTGGTGATTAGACCAAGTAGCATCATCTTTTATAACCTCCTTCTGACCTCAGATCCAAGCAGTCAGCTGCTGCTCTGTGCTATGACTTGACAGTTCGCTATGAATGACAAGGCACACCCTATTTTCAAGTCTTTTTCTAGCTCTCTTGATTGAGAGGTTGCACTCTACTGTCCAGTCTCCTTTTCAGCTTTTCATGATTGACAGACCATCTCTTATTATCCAGCCAGTTTGCCATCCCCTAATTTCCTGCTTCACAAAGAACCATGTGCTGAAGACCGGGTGGTCAGCCTTGGCAGTAGTAGTGAGATTCTTTAGAAGATAGAGTCTAGTGGAAGGAAGTTAGTTTACTGGAGGCATGTCCTTGAGGTAATATTGGGCCCCATCTCCCTCCCATTTATCTCTGCTTCTTGGCCACCATGACCAGGCTTTCTCTGCCAAATACTCCCATCATGATATCCTGTGCTACCACAAGGCCAAAGTGACAGGACCAAATATTCATGGGCTGGAACTGACAAAACTGTGAGCCAAAATAAACCTTTCCCATTTCAATGTGATAATGTGTCTAAAGGCATAATCAGACTATTTAGAAGGTAAAATTGGTACCTTGGGATGTACCATTCATGTGAACTCTCCTTGTCTTAGCAGAAAACTAAAAAAACAAACCGAAAGGAATAACATAAAGACCAACAAGGGTTGAAAGGAAAAGTATTTCCTGGTCCATTTTAAAATAATTAGAAAATTAGATTTATCAGGATACACATCCTACTAGTGGTACAGGCTCTACCACCCTCGGCTTACTCTGCGTCATTTGGCAAATGGCCCAGAATCAACCTCAGAGCTTGAGAACACCAACAGTCAACTCAGTCACCCATGGACATACGTTTAATTCTACATTGCTTTCACTAAAACATAAAAAAAATCTGTAAGATAGCTATTATTCTTGTACTGACACCAACATTATTATGTATCACTATGTCAGGGTACTAATTTTAATCCACACAAAAATCGTAGACTTTTCATCCCAATAAAAACCTTAAACATCACCTGAATATTTGTACATTTTTCCAGTATGTTCACAGATGCTTTCCTGAATAGTTTATTTCTTGTTAATATGTATGTTTGAAGTGCTTTAAATAAACTATGTTTTTCAAGGGCTGGAGATTGTATATGTCTATATACATATATATAATCTATTTTCATACATACATATATGATATGGTCTTTAAGGTCCCCTTTGTTACCACCTAAACCCCATTTGGATGACAAGAGATACGGGCAGTCAGAGGTAGACAGAAACAGACATAGAGAGACAGACAGACAGGGACAAAGAAGGAGAGAGACAGACACACAGACAGAGACAGAGCCAGAAACATACAGGCGATTGTACCCAGATGGTGCTCATTCAATGCTATCATTCAGCTGACTTACTGGCAATAGACCAAAGGCTACCTCTGAGTCTGATGGTCCAAGTCATACAACTGAGACATTGATAGTGTCTCAATTGCAAAGAATCTTATTAAAAATATAAAATAAACATGGGGTGACTTAACAAAGCATGCTCCAGTGGCTCCTCAAATAATGGAACTTGAAGCCTGGCCCTCTTTGAGCAGGCAAGCAGTTCTTCTATCCACGGACAGCTTAAGCCAGGATCAAATGGGATGCTGAGGACACCTTAGGCAGACTGAAAGGTTGCAGGGAAGTAGGTATGGTGGCACATACCTATATTCCCATCACTCTCAGTGGTTAAAGCAAAAGGATCACAAATCCAAGCCCAGTCTTAGTGACATAGCAAGACCCTGTCTCAAAAACAAATTTTTTTAAAGGGCTGGGAATGTAGTTCAGTGTGAAAGCCCTGGGTTCAATCTCAAGTATCACAGGAAGGGAACAAGGAAAGAGAGAAGGAAATACATATATCAAGCAAACTGAGAGGGTTGTCACAGTTTGAGAAGGAAAATAGTTCTCTTAGACAACATCCAGAGCTACTTCCAGCTTTCCCTTTCTTTGATCCATAAGTGTTGCCCTGGCCATGGACCAAGTTCATGCAGACCAAGTAGACATTCTGGATTTCACTGACATGTTGGCACTTTTATTTTTCAAGATGTAGAGGATATGTAAAATTAAACCTGTAGAAACCAACCCCTAGATGTCATTGTTGCCGCTGAACTATCAACTCTTGAGTCTTTGAAAGTTTAAATCTGAAGAGATAACAGTGTTAATCTGAATAAGCCACTTAAATAATGCAAATTCAACTCATTTTTAATGTTTTAAAGCCAAGGCCAAAGTCTTCTGGACTTAACCAAAATTAAAATAAACCTTAGGATGTTAGTTGCCAATAAAAATCCGCATTTATGAAAAATAGGCTAAACACCCACATAATCATATGTGACATTACTAAGGAGCTCACATCGTATTCCGTAACTCATAAGCTGATTACAGAGTAGCAGGGTGATCCTGTCCCTTTCCTTCTCTACTGTCCTCTGATTCCTATACTAGCCTCTGTCATTGCTGGGTATACTACTGTCTGGACTCCAGGGCCTCTATTCCTTGCAAACAAGAATTCTAGTCAAGGGTTTCCTGAATGAGGAGTCACCAGCACTCAACTTCACACATTTATGTATGTATGTTTGTGTATACGTTTGTAATTCTGGTAATCCAAGGGCTTATACAAGTTAGGCAAATACTCTACCACTGAATTACATCCCCAGCCCATTTTAGATTTTATTTCCAGACAGAACCTCACCAAGTTGTCCAGGCTAGCTTTGAATTGTGATCTTTCTGCCTCAGTCTCCAGAGAAGCTAGGTCTATAAGCATGTATCACATGTCCTAGTTAAATGCTTCATATTCTTTGTTCTCAGTGTCTTAGCTTCACCGTTTCCTTCTATTTTGTATCACACCAGTCTCAGTTTGCAAATGTGAATCTGAAAAATTGGTGCTTATATGAAGGACAGTTACCCTAGGTCACACAGCTAGTAAGACCAGCAGGTCTTGAGACTCTGAGAGAAACCCAGTCCATGTACTAAGTTCTTAGGCCTTCTCAGAGTCCAGCTCCCAGTCCCCCAACTGGATGTCATTTGTGGCAATGTAACTGTTGTGTCAATTTGAGTAAGAAATGTGCAACCAGCTGGACTGGCATAATTCTGGGTGTGAGTGGATGGATTTACTGAAGATGAAAGACCCACCCTGTGTTTGAGTGGTAACAACCAAAGTCTCATAGCCTGAATAGAATAAAAAGGGAAAGAATACGGAAGCTTTGCTCGTACTTCTCTGGAGGAACTCCAGTCTCCGGTTTCCAACACAGACTCTTCAGCCTTGCAGTGCAGACTCTTCAGCTGCCAGATACATAATTGCGTAGGAATCTACAGTGAGATTCAGGCCTTGGAATTTTGAGTGGACCCTTCAAAGCTCTAGAGTGCAGACAGCCCTTTCCCACTCTTCCACATGTGACTCTGCACATGGCCACTATAAACTTACTTTGTAAATATACATATACTATACATATAGAGAGAGATCTTAAATATGTTTCCTTTTTTAGTACTGACTGATACATCATCTTTATTCTCTCTCCAAGCCCCCAGGCCTCTATGTGATGTCCTATCTTCCCAAAAGACTCCTTTGGGGTAGTTTCTCCAATTAAATCCATACCAAGAAGATTGTATGCTAAATGAAATCACTTTTTCACTCGATCACTGGGTATTTATTAAATGTAGCTACATTCTAGGTCCTGTCCTAGGCCAGGAGGAATAACAATCAACAAGACTGACAGGCTCCCTGGACCCACTGGGAGCACATTTCAACAAAAGAAGACAGATGTTGAGGCAGTTAGAGCATACATAATTAAAGACTATAGAGCTAAGTACCCAAAGATGTGTAAAACAACGTAAGAGTCCCTAACATGGAGTCCTCCACCAGCAAGATCCTCAACAGACACCCACTACCAGTCTCCGCTTGGCCTCATCCCAGGACTAACACGCCTTTGTTTGTAGCTATGCCTGTCTCCCACCCTACTGCAGGATAGAGGTCCTCTATCCATGGCAGAGGTCCTCTGCCATGTCCTGTGTCCTAACTTCACACCTGCAAGCATATGAGTGCATTTTTGTTAAAAGTTATATCTATATATCCCCTCCAAAGCCTCATGAGATCATAGATGGGGCTTTTTGGAGGTGTCTAGATCTAGGGTATGTGACTCTGGAATTAAGTGTGGGATGCTGGGATGAAAGGTGTGTGACTATTAAAGGAGTCCAGGTTGGTTTGCCATATTCTGTGTTGATGCAGGGTGCCCTGCCCTAGGTGTGAGTGCTGCCCACCTGAGGGTGGGTGGTCTGGGTAGGCTGTACGCAGTAGAGAGAGGCTCCCTTCAGGAAGCCTGCTGCCAGTTGCTTGCTGCTTGCCAGCTGCTGTCTTGCTGCTTCACCGTTTGCCACCTTCTGCTTTGCTGCCCTCGGCCTGCCATAAACTGTTTCTCCTCCGCGACGCCCTCTGCTGTGCCACTCTGCCCTGGAGCCAGCTGATTGTGGATTGAAATCTCTAAAAACTGTGAGCAAAATAAACTTGTGCCAACTTTGGGTGTTGGATGTTTTGTTTCAGTAATGAGAAAAATGCCTGAGACAATTTTCTTCCACACATGAAGTTCACTTGTTTTTAAAGCTTAGTTCATGCTTCTGCCTACCGTTAGCTCATCAGAGACGTCTCCTGCACATGGCTCAGAGATATGACCTTAAGGCGAAGGTAGTCAGGCAGGGGACAAGACACAGGAGCAAAGCAGCACTCTGCCTTACTCAGACCCAATACTGAGTATGCCACTTCCAGCCTGCGACAGATTTCAGTGGGAATCTCCTACTTTATGGCTCAGTGGAGCTTATGATGAGGCCAGAAAGGGCACGAAAATTGTGGCATGGACTTTTTAGGTATTGCATGCACTTCCCCTTCCCTTTCTCATTCATGTCCTCTTTTCAGTGAAATGTCAAGGTTTCCATGCTTGGTTTTCCATAGTATATAAAGAACTCAGAGCTGGAGGACCTTAGAAGGCAGAATATTTGCTATTTCTTGTTACCTGTTCACTGATTTCCTCAAGAAGCAAGAAGTAGAACTCCAGGCCACCTGATGATGATGCCGGCTGCTCCTCCTGTTCTATCACCTCAAGAGGCACTGTCAAAATAACAAATGACATATTTTTAAGCCACGATAACCCCTTAGCTAGGCATTCGTGGTTTGATTAGCAGCTACTTCTCTTCTGGGCGTTTTCCTTCATCATCATCTTCTTTTCGTTTTCTTCCACTGTGCTTTTCATCAATAAAGATCATGACTTTAAGGAAAATACTTCTCTGGGAAGAACTTACCAGTGTCCTATTACAACCAGATTGTCTTCCTCAGAAGCAGGTGGTATTACCTGTCAACGGGGCTTGGAGAATAGTAAATAGCCACCACCAAGTAAGCCAAGCTACTTCCTGGCTCCTGGGCAGATAAAGTGACAAAAGGAGAGAGCTTTTGGGAGGCCTCAAAATCTCATTTTCATTCCTCTTGCCGAGAAGAGACTGGCTTTATTGACTAAGACGACGGAAAATTGCTTGAGCGTCCCAATAACTAGTCTACACTGATGCAGAGAGACACTCCAGCGGAGGCGAGCTCCCTGCTCTACCACCCCCACTGAGCCACGTTTTGTTGCAACACAAGCCCAAGGCATATGCAGACCAGACTGAAAGGAGCCTCCCGTCATCCTCTAAAGCAGCCCCTCTCCACCTTCAGTCCCAGCCTGCTGGTGAGGTTCTGAATCCCAACCATCAATCAGGATACGTTCAGAGAATCTGAGCCAAACTCTTAGGTTGATTCAGGGACCCGGGTCAGGACCCACATGCCACTGGAACGTTCTGCAGCTTGACTGCACATTCCAGACAGACCACTAGATGTCACCATCATCAATTCTTCCCCTTGTGCAGAGGTCATGACACTTGCAGCAGAGGACTTTAGACTGGATTCCATCACAGCCTTGAGGGCAGGGCTGCCATGTGTGCTGTAACTGCCTGAGCTCCGTGGGGGCCTTTAAAAATCAGGTAGCATGTCAGACCAAAACAGCTTATAGGAAAAGCATAGATGGGCTAGAGCAAATCTCAGTCCTCACAATCAGGCTCCCTACTCTTTGTCCTCTTACTCTTTGTCCTCTTACTCTTTGTCAAAGACAGTTGTCATATATTCTGGTTTAGTTGGGTCCTCAACAAGAAATAAATTAATATGTGCACACTGTAGCACCAGAGATTTTAAATGTCTATGTGCATCTGAGATAACATAGGTCTGTGGCTTTTAGCAGAAAATGAACGGCAGATGGATAATTTATGATGATTCTTGAGACCTGAACTATAATTGTGAAGTATTTCTAGGTGTATATTCAAGATGCAAAGTGTACAGAATCCAGAGCCAAAGTTAATGTATTACTGACAGCTGTATATATAATAATGTCAAGTCTTTTAATCTTACATTCCTTCTGACTTACATCAAGCAATCTTTTCATTTATTAATAAAATCAAGTTTTGCCATTATTCTTAATGATGAAATTCCATTTTGAGCCTGGAGGGATCCTATAATTAAACTCCATATTTCTACACACCAGACACCTGAATCTCAAAAAAAAAAAAAAAGATAAACTGAATTTCTTGTTTTATAAGCAAGGTGAAAACATCAGAGAGATGGGAGGCACCTGCTCAGAGTCCCATGGGAGCTAAATTGCCAAGTATGGAATAATTTTTCAGTTTATCTTCTCAGCTCACACTACCATGTCATTTTCCCTTTTGCTCCTCCTGCCTCCTCTGACTCTTTCCTGACCTTTCCTTTTTTGAAGCAGAATACTTTTTAAAGGTAAAAATTATAGCTAAAAGAAAAATGGGTCACATGTATTTTCCAGTTTTGTGTGCTGTGCCAAAGACATGATTAATCCTTTCAAATAATATCTAATCTAATCTTATGACAACAAAGACAAGGTGTCCTTTATAAGTATCGGGTACTTGGCTGGAAACAAAGGTCTTTTTCAAGTTTCAACTGTGTCTCAATCCATTTCCAGCCAGTTATCACCTTACAACTTACTGTACTGTCCCTAAGAATTCCTAAAATACAGACAGCGCTCTGGTTTAAAGTGTAAAGCACTATGTATCATCAGACTCTCTGGCCACTTTATGAGACACAGACCCATGATACTTGTAGAAGTGAAACTTTTATCAACTAATTAATGACCCTAAAGTAAAATAATGAGGTGTGTAGAGACAGGGGTTCACTTATCTAGGTCATCTCTCATCTGGAAACAGAATCAGATTCCACTGAATAGGTGCTAGATAATGGAGTAAGCAAGTTTCCTATCTGTAACATTAAATCTTACTATGATTGGTTAATTAAATCATGATAAATAACATTCTGTGGCAGGTGGAAGGTGCTGAGAAGAGTTTAGATGAAATGTCTACAAGTTCAATGGAATTCCACCTGAATGACTTTGTATTCCTCTGACTAACTGTTTTCTGTCATTTTCTGGAAAGTTTGTTTACAAGAAAAATACTGAGACATTTGTGTAAAAGGCATTTTGAAGTTCTTTTTCTGCGATTGTGCACCTTATGCCTTCTTTCCTAATTCACTCCTTTTTTTCTGCTTGTAATGTCTATTCTTGGTACTATACTACACTCCGAGGTAGAGAAGAGTGTCAACAGTAGCAATGCCATGTTGCTAAACAACTCCAAAGCCTCACTGACTCGTTCACAACACAGAACTACTGTGGGTCAGCGAAGGGTTCAGTAACTTGTCAGAGACAGGGTGGCCACTACCTCCAACACTGGCAGTTATCAAACCAAGGGAAGAGTACTCTGGAGGGAAATGTACTGGGAATTAAAAGCTCCAGGACTGGGGTGATGACCCGCTCTTCTACAGGTAGTTCATACTCATGAGCTACAAAGAGGACAAAGAAGTTCCATCTCACCATGTGGAAAGAGAAACAAAATAGCTGATAAATATAAGAATGAACAAAGGAAATTCAAAGATACATTTACTTTTTTCTTGTTTTATATATTATTATTATTATTATTACAATGGTGCTGGGGGTCAAACCCAGTGCCTTTCAAATACTAGGGAAGCACTCTACCTTGAGTGTCACCCCCTTCTCCCCTGATCAAATAATTTCTGGTTTCTGTTGTGCTACTTTCAGATCATTGGCTATTAGTTAAGACATTGCCCAAGAAAAGCCTCTCTTCGCATAGTTACAAACTAGACTTGTTTAGCCCAAAGGGAAAAAAGAAATGTTCCTATTACTTGTTTTTACTTTTACCCTTCTGTATTTCTGGGTGTCTTGTTCATTTTTTTGTTTTTGTTTTACTTCTTCCACCCAAACATGCTCATCTCCTGCTCCATCTCTTTTATTGAAAACAATTACGGGCCGTGTTTTTACTTCTTCTTAGCTATTTGGTCCAACTGGTGAAACATTCTGTGGAATAGCAGAATTCTAAATTCGTTGGTTTCGCAACACCCAAATTCATGTGAATTTGTAATCCTGAAATACCTAAGTAAAACCACAGCCCTATCTCAACAGTGACATAAATTTTACTATTTCGTATAGTTTGGGTCTGCCACTTAAAGCAGACAGCCCAGCCCTCTTGTAGAGGCCCCTACCCATATTGAAGTATACAAAAGATAATCTGACCAAACAAGTCAGTCCACTGCTAGGACCAGAATTATCAGTTTTACGTCCTTGTCTGTCTTCCGCTCATCTGCTGAGTTTAACTCAGGTGCGAGGCGGTGTAGTTCCCAACATACCTGTACTCTGTGATGCTGGGTGAATTCTTCGTTGGCTTTGCATATCACCAAGTTATCTGGGAAGTCCAAACAGGACTGCTTACAGTTCATGAGTAGCTCATCAAACAGCTCCCTCTGACAAACACCACCTGTTCTCAGATGACATTTGAGTTACAGGGTCAAGGCCTACCAAGACCAGCCCTAAACCCCTCAACAGTCTCTCTGGTTAAAAAGTTTTCCCAGAGTCGCCCTGAATTAGAGCCGCGAACCCAGTTAGGATAGCTATCTCCATTTTAACCAAGAACCCCTCAAAAAGTGTAGCCCAACAGGAAGAAATTATACCAATTCACATAAAAATGAAAAGCACGTCAATGACTCCGAATGAGAGCCAATTTTGAAGACTTCGGGATGAAGGAGTTAGCACACAGCAGATTAAGCGACATGGGGATACTCCAAGGTGTTTCAGATTTACACGACCACGCACAATCAAGTTCGACAAATCCCCCGGGCGCCTGCCAGGTAGGCGGGGAGGCGAACTGCAGCGCTTCGGCCACGCACTTCCCTCCCACCCCGCCCCTCGCCCTGCGCTGCCCTGCCCCGCCCCGCCCGAGCCATCGGGGATGCCTGTGGGCGTGACCGGGAAATTGCCCCGCCCCTGCCGCCCGCCACTCGAGTCACCTGATCCGCCTATGGCTCACGTGATCTGTTCCTCACGCGGCCATCTTGGAGCTCCGGTTGAGGAAGGGAAAAGTGGGGGAGAAGAGGGGAAGGATCCGAGAGAGAGGTGGGCGAGGACGAGGGCGAGTACACAGCAGGGTCCTGGCCGGCCAAAAGAGGCTAGCGGAAGCAGCAGCCGCCGCCTGACAGCAGGTACCAAGCCCCGGGGCCGCCCCTTCTTTCGCTGTGAGCGCCGCCGCCGGCCATGTGCATCCTTTCCTCAGGCCTCAAGCGGCGTCCGCTTCCTCCTCGGAGGGCAGTCACCCGCCCGGTGCTCGCCAAACGCCCAAAGTTCCGTGCCCCATTTCTGCCCGCTGTGCCTTTCTGGGCAAGGCTGCAGAGACCCTGGGTTTGCCGGCAGGAAGGGGCGGAGGCCCTGGCCAGTGCCTCACAGTCCTCAGTCCACTGTTGGGACGGGCCGTCCCGAGCGTTGCTTCCTCTCAGCATGTGAGAGTCGGTTTGGCAAGTCAGCGTAGACCGAAGTGTTGGTGGCCCGCCCCTTGGTCACTTTCCTGACCCCCACTGCCCCGGCCGTTTCGTCAGTCACTCCTTGGTGTGGAAGCCTCCAGAAAGTCGTGGCCTCCCCACGCCTCAGCGTCCTCTGCAGGGCGCTGATCTGCCAGAGGTCGGACCCTGAGGGACTCTGGAGGGCACGGTTGGTGTCGGAGGCCTGGACGACTGGCTGGGCGAGGCAGTCCTCCCAACCCGGGGGTGGTCGGGCCTCCTCCGTCTACACTGGCTGTAACTTGCTATCCGTCTGCATCGCCGACATCAGGCGGTTGCTGGATTAATCACCCCCTGGAGTTTGTACTTTCTTCAGCACTTCACTTTCGATAGATTAAAAGAGAAAGTCTGGCCCTTCCTTTCTTTACTGCAGTAACTGGTTGAAAATTAACTTGACAGGAGGCCCAGTGACTTGCTTTCTAGGTGAAAAGAACCAGCATTCTTTTTGATCTTCTAGTCTCATTTGAGAATAGTATAAGAAACGGTGGCAAAAATATGTAGGACCAGGGCAGGAAACTGCATTAGGAGATGATGTAGATCAAGTCACTGGCATATGTTTTCCTGCTACTATTCTCACCACTATGTTTGTAAAATTTGCATAATCGCTCTTTACATTGTATTTTTTATTAAGATTAAAATAGTACTATGTAATTTAACGTTCCTCATTAGAAAATATCAGTAAAACCTATAATGTATTGGACTAGTTACACTCTGAGGTAAAAGAAGATTCACAATGTTTTTAAAGTTTCCAGGGCTATTCTTTCCTGAATTCTTCAAAACCCTTATGTCTAAATTGTTAGTTAAATTATGTGAATTTATATCACATAATTACATTGTATGAATATCCCTTTGAATTTCTTTTTGATACAAAGTACTGAAAAATTTTACACTGCCCAAATGAATCATTATTGTTTCACCAAGAAAGAGAAATGTTTGATACTGTATACTTTCGTTCTTGGCCACAGCTGGATTTTGAAGATTGATCCAAGGGACTGTATTAATTTCAGGAAATGGTTTGAAAGACACTGGCTCTGCCACTTAACAACCATGTAACTTTGGGTAAGTCACCTAAACCTCTGTGAGTTTCCTCATTTGTAAGATTGTGTAACACCACATAACAGATTCCAAAGAGTTATGAGGATCAAATACACTGACATTCTTCATACAACTTAGCTGTAATGATCTTTTCAGTGTGTTCTTGTTCTTATTAAGAATTGACAGGAAAGTTGGTATATTAAAAAGCATAGTTTTAGAATCAGATTGATTGGATTCCGTTTCTTAAACTGGCTTGTGTCTTTGACCCTCATGTACTACTTTACATCTGTGAGGTTCCTCACCTGCAGAAAAGAGGCTGGTATTACCAGGCGTCACATGAGTATTATACAGAGTCTACACAGATAGTATGCCCTGAGCTTGCATCTCAAGGACAAGGTTTTCCTCTTACACATTTTTGTAGTCTATTAACACTGTGCTTGGCACATTACAGGTGCTCAGTGAATTACCATATATCTATATATACATATATTGGTTAATGTTAGTTAGCCCTTAGGTCTTAACTGTAACTGCCAAATTAGAATATTATCTTACACTAGGTGACAGCTAAGAAGTTCTAGACTATAAAATTCTTACCCTTGAGATATTGATGCTTTTATTTTTAGTGGCAGCTAATAATTACATTGAGCTAAGGAGATTTTAAATCAAATAAATTGTAGCTGAGGTTAGTAAGGTAAACCTACAAAGTTAGGCAGCTTTTGAGTAACTTTATATAGAAAGTTTGTAATTTAGGCACCTGAAAGTTTACCCCACTCCACCCTCTCAATTTTAACCTGAAGGACCTAAAATCTACAGAAGTAGTGACTTGCTTAAGGTCACACAGCTAACTGAGAGCACTTTAGGGGAGAGACCTGTGAGCTTGTGTCTCTTACCTTTTTTTGGCCTGAGCAAAATAAATGTTTTGTACTTGTGAATTATGAGAATCTGGGAAAATAGAGAATTAATTGGTATTACTTCTGTTGAACAATTTTTTTCATGTTGAACAAATCTTTTGCGTGAGACAGTTCTTTATATCAAATTGTGCTGTCTTTGTATACACACAGAAAATTACAGCTTTTCTTCAGGCCCACATGAATTTGTTCAGCTTGATTTAACTTAGGATAACCATACTGCTGTAACAAAAAGGACTAATTAGATACACAAGTAAACCAAATAGCAAATTATAAGGAAGTAAGACAACTGAAATAATTTGGCTTTTAACTTTTCTTGGGAAAGACATTAATTATAAGTTTCTGCCTGAATATTACTATTGTCAAGGAAAGATTTAAAAGACTCAGTGGGAAAAGATTATAGAACTTTGCTGGTTTGGAAAACAATTTTTGAGTATTTCTGTGTAATAATTTGATCTCAGGTTATAGGTAATGATTTTAAACAAAAAAATCTGATTTCTCTCATATCTCTAGTTTTCTGTCTTTCTGTTGAACTTGCCTGTTCATCCCCTTTGATTTTTACCTTGACCTCTAAATAGTGTTTATTCTCACTGTTATACAAATAAATGATGTTATTATGGCAGGCTTTCTTGTCAATCTTGCCCTTATATGAACTTGTATCAGTAGTATTCCAAAGAAGCAAATGACTCACACATACTAGCATAATTCAAGGAGACTATATTTACAAAATTACTTGTACAAAGGTTTTGGGTTTCTCTATGCAGAGCACAGGAAAACTGCAGTTACCATCTAGTAGTATTAGGAGAAAGGAGAGGTGCCAGACCAGAAGCGAAGCCTGTAGAGGTAGAACAGCCTGTCTGGAAAGAAGTGGCTCTCTTTTGAGGAACACAGCTAGTCCAAGGTGACCTAGAGGTGAAGTGCTCGGACAGTGAATAGCATGTTCTCAGTCTGCCATCTCCATCTGATCTGTAAAGGCTCTCCATTGGCAGATCTTAACCAGAAGCCAAGGTGTAGAGGAGCTTAATGATGTCCTCCTGGGACTGAGAGCAGAATAGAAAGAAAGATTCAGGGAGGCTAGAGGGCAAATGGTTGATGTCTGGCATGTTGCACATCCTTTGGGGTCTGGTGTACATCTTACCTCTTCAGAAAGTCTTTTGCTTACTTCCCTAACCCGAGGAAGCTCTTCAGTTTCTGTTGGGATCTAGTCATTGATTGTTGCCCTCTGGTGATTTTACCTCTGTAGTAGTTAGCCCATTATTGGAAAACTGTTCATTCTTTTTAGCTTCTAAGTGTTTATCTAATCCACTCTGCCTGATTTGCAGCTGTCGGTCCTAAGAATTTAAAATGTTTTTATTCTTCCTACTACTTTCTTGGTATCGTGCATGTAATTTTTCTTTTGGAATTTTACTATGAAAAGCTTAAACATTTACACAAGTAAAACAGTATAATGAATCTTAGGTACTCATGCAACTTCATCTCTTACTCAAATAAGTTTTTTCTTCTCTTGACATGTTATATGTGTATATACAATTATAAATATGTATATGAAATCTTATACATGATATTCCATAAAAAGATCTAAGTAAAATATTTGTGAAAGTCTAAAAGTTGGCTTTTAAGATAACTTTCCCACTGCGTATGCTTTCATATGAGCTATTTGTCTAATCTTTTTTTAACAGAGGCTTTTGTTTTCATAAGTTTTAACTCATGCATTGATTTTTGCATGTGGACCCAAACTGGTTTTTC
The DNA here is from genome assembly GCF_034190915.1 of Cavia porcellus. NCBI lineage: Eukaryota > Metazoa > Chordata > Mammalia > Rodentia > Caviidae > Cavia > Cavia porcellus. Next base: position 39,776,840 of record NW_026947490.1, on the reverse strand, counting down.
AGGTGTTTCCTGATATATTTTATGTTGTCGTATCTTTTTTTGGGGGGAGGGGGGGGAGAATTGTGGATCGAACTCATGACCTCGCGCTTACCAGGCAGGCATTTGTGCTGCTGAGCTAAACCCCAGCCCATCATATCTGTTTTATAGCTGCCATTACTGTACTTATCCCCAAATGTATGCAGCCTCTAAAATGAGATACTTACATAAATGTTCAGGGAAAATTGGAGCATCTGCTGCAAATTTCCATTAGTTCCTAATGCCTGAGCAGCCATAGCTTTAAAAGTGTATTTTGTCAAATTCTTTTGTATGAGTCTTTCTTGAGATAGGATGAACTCCCTGCCCTCTCTTTTACCTTTCTTTTCTTCTCTTTCTTTTCTTTCTTTCTTTCTTTCTTTCTTTCTTTTTAAGGAACACTGAAATATCCATGGGGAATAATTTGCACTGTGCTATCTCCCTTCTGTTACATCGTTAAATGGAAGAGAGATAACACGAATCACCTTTGTAACTTGGTATGCAAAGTCTGTTGAGAAAACATTCACTGTTAACTTCCAGGTTATCAATCACCATACATGGATGTTATACTTCATGGGGGAAGAGACCTTAGATCCACAGTGAAGAACCATAGCTTATTCAACAAACTGAATGAGGATTCTTGTTACTAAACTTACTATTTAACTAACTTGCATTTAACAACTGAAATGAAAGAAATGAAATTTTAAGTTAATGATCCTAAAGGGAGCTCATATAAAAGAGCCACAGCTCCTCTTCACCAAAAAGTGTAGAATTCTACAGTAAAGTAATTTAGGAAGTGAGGAAAGGGTTTTTCCATAGAAAAAAATTCTTTACCCTTAATCTCTTCAGTTGCTTGAGGTTGAGTGTGGAAATCTAGAAAGAAAGTTCTTTCTGAGGAAGATGGAAAAAATGAATTTTTTAGAAAGTGATTTCAGAAGAGAATGACTGAAGGATCTTGTAGCCTTTGAGGGCTAGGATAGCAGCAGTGTTACAGTAGTTGTGGAATGCATTCCCTATTGTGAGGACAAGTAGAGATATGCCCCAGAAAAGAGAATAAAGTTAGTCTAAGAGGACGGAGTATAAGGAAAGAGTGAAGAAATAATACTAAAGAAGCCAGTAGTAAAATGTTTGCATTTTTACCTGATGTGGACTGAGAGATAGATAGCTGATATGCCAGAAAGAGGGGGGAAAAATGCTGCCACGAGATGATACAGGCAAACTAGCACTGAAGCAAATTTGAAGCTGGTAGAGTCCAGCAGGATAGTTTTAAGTCAGTCCTGCAAGGGAGGGCTCTTATGTGTTCATTCAGCAATGTGAGTTAGAGGAGCCATGATTTACCATCTAAAACAAAAATTCAGAGCCTCTACTGAAGTTTAAGAGTACTATGGTCTTTGGCCTATAGCTAATGCCACTAAAAATTTTGTTGGCTTTATTGAAAGTTGTGCGCAAGATTCCAGAATGCACCTAAAATGTAGAAAAAAAAAAAAACTTGTTGCTGGAAAAAAGCCTAAACTTAAAAATGTGATCCAAGTCAACAAATTAATTTTACTTTATGCCAAAGGAAATGCTTGAAATTGCAGTAATGCCAGGAAATATAAAGAATATTCAACATTTAGAAGAAAGATTTTATGAGTATTTTATGTTGGGTGACTTTCATGGCAGTAATGCCATGTATTAGTACCTATAGATAGCCTCTTTTAAGGATTTTGTTCATTTTAGGACCTGAAACACAATGGTAATGTCAACTTTTCCTTCTCCAATGCACCTTATACTTTCAGAAAAAAAATACGTGTATGTGGGTATGTGTAATAGTGGACCGCTAATATGACTTCTAGGAAAAAACCACAGCATACTTTGTGGTTTATTTTCAGGAAGCTAAATCAAAGGAAGTAAAAGAAGGAAGTGGGTCATTGCTTTTATTTAGTTTCATCTGGATATATGTCTCAAATTTACTATGTCCTTTATCATAGGTTGCATAACTGTGTTTTCACAATTTCAGAGATTTGAGTGGGAAAAAAATTTGTGATTTTAGTAATAAATCTGCAGTTGCATTTTTCTTAAGAAGTACTTGCTCAAGAATATTATTAAAGGACTGTGCATATATAGCTCAGTGGTACAGCACCTGCCTGGCAAGCACTGCAGAGTTCTGAGTTCAAATCCTAGTGTGTGTGTATGTATAAATAAACGGGACTGGAGAAGTAACACAGTGGTACCAGCTTATCTAGCATGCATAAAGCGCTCCCTGAATGCCTGACACTGCAGGATAAACAAAAAGACTTGTGTCAAATCATACTGGCTTTACATGATGCTGTTGCACAGTAACATGAGCCCAGAGAATGTGGTGTTTGTTTAAATGAAGGAATAGGAGTTTTGTTGCTTATTTGTCTTTGGCAAAAAGGAGAAAGTAATGATTGGGTTCAGCTAGATGTCAAGAGCAAAGTCAGTGAAGAAAAATGGAAATAAACATTGTTAAAGTCATTTCTAAAGAAATTAGTGAAGGATGGCAAGATCTCCATCATGAAACTGGACAAGAGATTGTAATCCAGAGAGAAATTCTAAGAAATTTAAGTCTATTTTGGGAAAAGCCAAGTACATTGATTTTCCTAAGCTTAGAAAATGCTTAGATGAGCTTAGACACTGAAATTAGAATGTATTCCTGAATTGTATAGCTGTAATTATCCTGTAACCTGGTGTGTCTTTCTCGTATATGTTCCTTTTTAGATATGGAAGAAAGCAGCTCTCTTGCCATGTTGGTGCCAGATACTGGGGAACAGGAAGCTGTATTGACAGCTGAAGGTGTCATCCGTCCTTCGTTGGAAGTTGAGGAACAAAGAAAGCTTAAAGCAGACCCATTAATCCATGTTATCCAGAAGTTAAGCAAAATAGTAGAGCATGAAAAGTCACAAAAATGTCTTCTAATTGGGAAAAAACGCTTGCGTTCGAGTGCTACAGCACAGTGTTTTGAAGGCCAAGAACTCTGTGAGATTCCAGCTAAAGTAACCCAGTCACCTGCTGTTGGTATTAGAAAAGCTGAGGCATCACAAGCAAATAGTATTCCTGACTCTCTTGCCCAGAATGATGAGAAGGCTATGGCTTATGAATGTGGCCTTTGTAAGTTTTTATCATCATCCTTTACTGTGTTAAGAGATCACATCAGGCAGCATGGTCAGCAGAATGAAGTGGTATTCATATGCTCAGAGTGCCATATTACATCCAGAAACCAAGAGGCACTTGAAGCTCATGTACTGAATGACCACAAAAATGATGCCAACAGTCACTCCCAGTCCAAAGCCCAGCAGCACGTAAGCACCTCTAACTCCTGTGATAGAAGCACAGAAAAAAGTGTTGAAACTGTTCCCGATACTTCAGTAAATGTGAGCAGTCCACAAACCCTTAATGTCCAAACTACGTCCATGGCAGAAATGGGTAGACGAAAGTGGTATGCATATGAACAGTATGGCATGTATCGGTGCTTATTTTGCAGTTACACTTGTGGCCAGCAGAGAATGTTAAAGACACATGCTTGGAAACATGCAGGACAAGTTGACTGTACCTATCCAATCTTTGAAAATGAAAATGAACCTCTCGGCTTGCTGGATTCTTCAGTGTCTGCTGCACCTGGTGGAGTCGATGCAGTAGTTATTGCTATCGGAGACAGTGAACTGAGTATCCACAATGGGCCATCAGTACAAGTACAGATTTGCAACTCAGAACCATTATCATCTTCCTCTCCTTTAGAACAAACGGTAGAGGATAGTGTACCCCTAAGTCAATCAGTTACCCTTGACTCTAATGAGGAAGAAATACTAGAAGTGATGTCTGATTCAGAGGAGAATCTGATTGCCGATAGCCTACTTTCATCAGCACAGAAAATCATCAGCAGTAGCCCAAATAAAAAAGGTCATGTTAATGTGATAGTGGAGCGTTTACCAAGTGCTGAAGAAACTCTTTCACAGAAACACTTCCTCATGAATGCTGAAATTGAAGAGGAAAAAAACCAGAACCCAATAGAAGCACAGACTGAATGTGGAAGAGTAGAGGATGTTTATCATGCTGATAAATGTACTGTTGATATTGAGGGATTAATTATAGGCTGGAGCAATCCAGAGAAGAAAGATAGTGAGTTAATAAGTAAAACCCTGGGTACTGATGAGAATGCCCCTCCAGGCCGAAGAAGGACAAATTCTGAGTCTCTTAGGCTACACTCCTTAGCTGCAGAAGCCCTTGTCACAATGCCTATAAGAGCTGCAGAACTAACAAGAGCTAATCTTGGGCACTATGGAGATATAAACCTTTTAGATCCAGATACTGGACAAAAGCAAGTAGAGAGTACATTGACAGCATATTCAAAAATTATGTCACCACTTAAAAACTCTTCAGATGGACTAACTGGTTTTAACCAAAGCAACTCTACCTTGGTAGCTCTCCCAGAGAGTAGACAGGAATTGTCAGATGGGCAAGTTAAGACAGGTATCAGCATGTCCCTGCTCACTGTAATTGAGAAATTGAGAGAAAGGACTGACCAAAATGCTTCAGATGATGACATCCTGAAAGAGTTGCAGGACAATGCCCAGTGCCAACCCAACAGTGATACAAGTTTGTTAGGGACCAATGTAGTGGAATACATCCCTAATGCTGAACGGCCCTACCGTTGCCGCCTGTGTCACTACACAAGTGGTAACAAGGGCTACATCAAGCAGCATTTGCGAGTCCATCGGCAGAGACAGCCATATCAATGTCCTATCTGTGAGCACATAGCTGACAACAGCAAAGATTTGGAGAGCCACATGATCAACCATTGCAAAACAAAACTATACCAGTGTAAGCAGTGTGAAGAATCTTTTCCTTACAAGGTAAATAATACTTCACAAAATCTTTCAGGGACTTTAGAATTTTAGATTGAAGAGAGAACTTAGTGCAGCCACCTTATTTTGTAGGTCAGGGGGATAAGTTCTGGAAAAACTGATAGTTTGTCTAGGGAAATTGCAGACAGTTAGTATTAAAAGTTGGGACTGGCATCCAGTTTGAATCTCTCCCATGACTGGTGCCTCCTTAACTGGCTTCAGCATTTACTGCTTTAATGTCTATAACTTTGAAATTATTACCAGGTATAAGAGGCACATTTCCTGTAATTCCAGCTCTTGAGAGGCTGAGGCAGGAGGAATGCCCCAAGTTCGAAGCCACCCTGGGCTGCATAGTGAGTTGAAGGCCAGCCTGAACTACATAATGAGACCTTGTTTCAAAGAAGAAAAAAAAATTGATTTTCAATCACAAGGGAATTTATAGTGGATTGACCACACATTCGACCTGCACAGATTTAACTGCATATCAACACAAAACATACATGTTTCTCATATACCCCTTCACTTGAAGTTAATCATCTAAGGTGCTATATAGCCAGCAGCAATTTCTGTCATTAGGAAGGAAAATAGGTCATATTAGAAAGCCAGTATGGAGGAAATAAAGCCACATATTCTGTGTTTAGTGAGCAGTCTAAGAAACTTTGAAGGACTATTCAAAATGATTCTGTTGTACTTACTATAAACCCATTAGCCAGTATCAGTGAGATTTATTTTGTGAAGGAGGCTTACCTTCATTGAATCATTGGTTTAGAATTCTTCAGTGTGCCAGGTAGCTGAAAAATTGTATTAAAATGTGTCTTAATTGTGCAACTAGAATATAGGCTTCAGTCAGTTTACCCAGAATTGGGAGCCTAGTTAATAGTGAAAAAGGTAATCAAATCAGAAAATCAAATTTTCTGTTTGAGAATCACTGCCGCTTGGCTTACCCTCCTGAAATTCTAAGTAGTACATCCAAATAGGCTGCAGAGGCATGTTCCAGAAGTTTCTTTTGTTCCTGCTATAAGAAATAGCTGCTGATTTGAGGAGTAGAAATAGATAAGGGTCTCTATTCTTGGGATAGCAGTCGTTCGTATATTTAGTTGATACTGAGAAGCAAAAAGCAGGAATCCAGTGGCTACTGATTGAATTTCTTATTATAGAAGTGTCACCCTGAACACTGCTCTTTCCATCTCTGAGCTGGCCAGTGGTTGATAAACATACACATTATGTTCATAAACACCTAACAGAGAGATGACTTCATTTCAGAGAATGTAAAAGGAAGAACTACTTTGTATTTTTTTTCTGTAAATTGTCAAATGTGTCAGTGTTTTAAAGGGTTTGATTTTAAAATATTGGTAATATGTTATAGACATTAAGAATTAAACCTTTTTTCCACAGTCTCCTAGTAAATTGTACATGTGTATTTACCGAAAATCACTTAATAATTTCTCTCATTTTTTTTTAGAGTAATCTAAGAAATCATGAGAGGGAGCAGCACAGCCTTCCAGACACCTTGTCAATAGCAACTTCCAATGAACCAAGAATTCCCAGTGCTACAACTGACGGGAAATGTGTGCAGGAAGGTATCTGCATTTTTAAATATAGGCTGCAGTGACTGATATATGCAGTGGAAAATGCCTTTTGTTATCATGTGAATTATTTTCAGAACTAAAGCATATATTGTCATCTACTTTTATAGCATGATGTCAGTGAATCTTAGCTTTGTTCCTAAGGAAATTCTGAGTACTAAATGAAGTAAATTTTTACCAGGTCCTTTACTAGAGTAATAACGAGTCAGTTTCCACTGTACAGACAGAAACTGCAGTTAAAAATTACTGTCTCCTGTAAGAGCCAGGCTATACCAAATACCCTTAGTAGGCGACATGCCAGCAAGCTAGAGAAGTTACAATATGGAAAGCAAGCCTCTTCTCTCTTTCTTCCTGTCAGCCTGCAGAGAACATAGCTTTTACAGATGGCAAACTCCTACCTCAAACTTTAATCAAGGCCCTCTGCTGTGATCTTACTCTTCAAGTATAACTGCCAGATTTTATCTGCATTCTTTGAAAAAAACACACAGATCCTTTTATATACTAGTAAGGTACTAGTCAGTTGAGTTTCTGGTAATAGGAATATTAGAGAATCAAAAGATTTAATTAGAGTTCCATGAAAAGGCGGATGCCACATTCAGAGAATTAGGGATAAAGTGTAATAAACCGTACTTCTTTGCACCAGCTCACTTAAATTGATAAACTTTAAACTTCTCAAGCATGGTACATAGTGTTTATGGGGAAATAAAACATATTGGGGTGACTTTTCTTTCTAGATTTCTCAAGAATTAAAGTTTGAAATGACTGCAAAGTAAAATGTTTTACCATAATGTTCCATTAAATTATACCCCAGAAAACATAACTGATTGTAGAATGTTTCTGAAAGAACTGATTTTGACACCACTGTAGCACCAAAATTTCCTTGTCAAACAGATGCCATCCGTGTAAAACTATCCAAAACAAAAGGAGTTTATGACACGACATCTGTTTCTGCAATAGATGGCTGAGCTAAAACAGTTTTGTTTCTGTTTTACGAAATAGCTCTAAATGCCTCCTTTTATTTTAATTCATTATGTTTCCATATCCCCTTTAAAGGAGACATTAAAACATTAGAAATGATTAGATATAAATCCCTAATGAAGGAATAAAGTGCTACTCAGCAGCACCACCTACAGTTAATATGTGCTAGGATGTATGTTTTCCAGTACCATTTTAAAAAGCAAAGTTTAAAACTGCTCAAATAGTTAACAGATTAAATATCACTATTTTAATGAAAATAACAAGATTTCACTGCAAAATTAAAATAACCATTCCACACTTTATAGTGTTAGCATGTTTCCATCACATCTTTGCAGCCTGTATCTTTATGGATTATGTTATTGTTCTTAAGGTTAGATACATAGAATTTCAATTGCTTGCCATGCATAGCCCCTCTTGTTACTATTTGCTGTTTCATAGTAGTGTACACTTCTGATATCTGATCTCATCCTGCATACTTAGATCTGGATGAGCACTTTATTAATTTCAGCATTAGATATTTTGAACTCTGGTTAACAGGCCAAAGAACAAAATTTTAGCTCCCAAAGAAGGTAAAAATCAAAGGTTGAAACTTCTTTAACTACAAAGTAAACTTACTATAAAAGAGGGGAACAGAGACATGCCTTTGTAGTTCCTGACTTACCAATCTTAAACTGTAGATACCTGCAGGAATGCCTTCAACACAAGTCCAGCATAACTGTACTTCAGGCATCCAGTCAGCCAAAAGGCCTTGCATGCCTGTCTTGAACTGGCTACTGTGCTGGGTGGTGGTAGGGTACAGTGAAGGGCATCACTGCCCTTGAGGAACCCAGACCAGTGGAGAACTTCCAAGGGGCTAATGCATTTTTCAGCAAACTCCATGGGTCCTCTAAGCACCACGGACAAAGCACTCTGTCATGTCGTGTTTCCTCATGACATTTAACTAATTGTCCTTTTTTTGAACTTACAACTTGTCAAGCACTGGGGGGTTCAGCATAAACAAAGCAATCAGGTCCTTACTGTCATAGAATGTATAGCTCAATAACAGGGCATAGAGTTTACCCAGACAGGCAGGTAATGTACAACTTTGGTGAAAACAAAATATAAGACTTCCAAGCATGCTGTGAGGTCCTAATGTTTCCATTTGGTTGATGATAAAACTGAGGCTTAAAGAGGTAAAATAATTTACCCATGATCATACTAGTAGTAAGTGGCTGAACAAGGACAAGGCCCAGATTTTAGAACTTTAAATCCAGTCTTTCCATTAGGAACATTTGTTTGAAGTAGCGTAGACTCTCATTCTGTGCTTTATTAAGTTTTCCATCTGTCACTTTTATTAGTTGTCATTGATCTGTAATCTATCTGACACAAAACCATTATCCAATATTTCACACTTCATTTTTTCAAAACTATATTTGGAACATGGCCATTTATAATCAAGTCCAAGTTTTTAACCTACCAATTAAAAGCAGTATTTAGATTATAATTGTTATTAGTGTATACATTAACGTTACAGATTTATATCAGGAAATTAGGACATTTCATTCTGCCCAACAGTGTTACTAGCTGGAGAAGATTTCAATTTTAGAAAGCTTAAATTTAACTTAAAGATTTTTTTTCCTGAAATTTTAGTGTAGGTTTTCTTTGTACAACTAATTCTACTTTTGTGCTTTGTATACTGTTGTTGTACCTACACTTTTTTTCCTTACAAAGGACGCACAGCTCTTTCCATCTATGGAATTTTTAAGCTTACATGCTTGCCTTGTTTCTGAATATAAAGCAGTCAAGGTGGAATAGCTGTGGACTTTATGCTGACAGAATAGATAAAGCATCGAATATCTTCAGAAATAGCTCCATAGGATCAAGTCATTCATCTTGTATTGCTCTGCTTGAACTGCTCAGTCCTGTTGTAGAATGACTTATTCCCATGAGGTTCGTGTTTTCCTGGAGAGCTGCATACTGTATTCATAACCTTTGCCCCTGTAACCTATCATTTTGCTAGATAAAATGAGCACTTCATGATTTGCAGTTTCATTTCTTCTCATGTTGAATTGACAACTGACATTAGTTGCAAACCAGGGAAATCCACAGGGTGCAACACTTCTTTGCTTTTTTATTGGGTTTGCAATATGTGTTTCATGATCATACTTGTAAGATTGTAGTATACTATTATAGTTCATTACCAAATCAGTGTTTAAGACAGTATATCCAATATTAATCAGACTAACACCTTTCAAATTAACAGTGTATTTCTGGTTAATTCAGCTGCCATACAATCAGTAGAGCAGCTGAAAGCAAGTATATTATACTTTTAAATTTTTTTATTTTTATTTTTTTGGTACTGGGGATCGAACTCATGACCACGCACTTGCCAGGCAGATGCTTATGCCACTGAGCTAAATCCTCGACCCTCATTATACTTTAAGAATTTTATACAAAGTTACGCAGAAACCAGCCTAACCTATCTGTAGTTATAGGTCAATTGTTCAGTTTGTATTTGCTGATAGTCTAGGTGCCAGAGAATCTATAAAGCCACTTCAAACTTGTTAAATTTAAGGAGTGAGAAAGCCTTTATTGAAATGTTAATACTATGTGGTATAAATATTCATTTACTATGAAATGTAAATGTTATCATTTGAATCTTACCAAGGCATGCTTCTAAAACTGTGAAATACCTTGTCTAGGGAGTAAGTCTTCAACCCAGAAACAATATAGATGTGACGTGTGCAGTTATACAAGTACAACATATGTTGGTGTCAGAAACCACAGACGGATTCATAACTCTGATAAACCGTACAGGTAAGTATGATAACCCTAGAATTTTAATGCTTGTATTAAAATATTGATAGAAAAAAAAAGAAGACAAATAATTATAAATTCATAACACTTGTTGAATCACAGGTTACTAGCTAACAAGTTCACCTACTTGCCCTCCCAAGTCTTGTTTAGCATGTTAAGAAATGTTAACTTTGGGGCTGGGAATTTAGCGCAGCGGCATAAGCACCTGCCTTGCAAGCAGGTGGTTGTGAGTTCGATCCCCGGTACTGATAAAAAGAGAAAAAGAAAAAAAAAATGTAAAAAAAAAAAAAAAAAAGAAATGTTAACTTTAAGCTTAAGTCTCAATACCATTGGCATTTTGTCTTAATTGAAATGCAGGGAGATAACTTGTCTGCTTAATGTCATTTGGGTATAAATTATAGCAGGTTTTGGTTCAGAGTGCATCTCAGTAATTCAGTGGTTAGATACTTTGACTTCCACCTAAAGGTCTTCAAAGCTTAAAGGCAGTAAAATTCCCTGTAAAGGTTCTACTTGAAAATTAGCTTGTAATGTGGAACTGTCATGTGTAGAATAAAGTTATTTAATTTAGTTTTATGAATTGATTTTTCACAAAGCTCATTCTAACATGCATTTAGAGAAAACATAGGCATTCTCAGTCAAGATTAGCTGGTAAACAGAAATCATAATTTAAGTAAACTTTGTTTTTTTTAAATAAATGTATTTGTTAATGGTTTTGTGGCACTGGGGCTTGAACCTAGGGCCTTTGACTGACCTGTATGACCAATCCTTTTTGTTTTGAGACAGGGTCTTTACTAAATTACTAAGTTAACTTTGCTGGCCTGGAACTTCCAGTCCTTCTTTTGTGCTCAGCCTCCCAGAGTGCTGGGCTTGCAGGCCTGCACCACCTTGCCTGGCTTGTTGTTTATGTGTAATGAAGGTATAGATGTCTTGTGAAGGTGTCCATCTATCCTGGAGCAGTTTGTTCCACCTGCAACCATAGTAGGATATCAGGTTCCTACTAAGCACTAAGCTGGTCTGTGTGATGGATGATTTTATGCCATAAACATGAACTTTTTTATTCCTTTTTCAAAACTTTTTCATGTTGTAACTCTCCTCAGGTTTTGTGGGTATGATACAAAGGAGTATGGGAAAGTTGCTCTATTAATTTAAGTGATAACCTGACAAACAGCATAAAGGTTCATTATTTCCCCCGTAGTGTGGTGCTGTCTCTTTAACTATGTATGGCTTTAAATATTTAATATGTGCCTAATTTGCTAGCCTGCAGACCTATTTCTAATCATACTTCTGATAGTGCATCTGTTTTAGAAGTCTTGTAGCTCTGTTGAAGGTACTTGACCTTGCCTCAGTATTTGTAATTTTTATTTCAAATAATCTTCAAAATTAGGATCCTTTGGGGCTAGGGATATAGCTCAGTGGCACAAGCATCTGCTTGGCAAGCGCAAGATCAGTTTGATCCCTGGTACCGAAAAACAAAAAAAAATTAAAATCTCTAAAGTTTTTCCAGAATGTAATGAAGATCATGATGATAGTAACTCAGTGCTATAAATTCTAGGTAAGGAATGACAAGTGGAGCTGAACATGAATCATGCATGATTTATACTGAGAATGTTTAGGTGAACATGAGGGAAACAGATACTAGTTTTCCTAATATAAGGGGAAGGGTTTGTCTTTGTATTTTAAGTATCTGTATTCTTGAATTTATGTGATTTAGGCAGTAATGTTTTCTGAATCTAGAAATAGATTGCTTATCCATTCATTAAGAAATACTGAACAAATGTGTTTCAAGAACTGTTCTAGACTATTCATAACAAAAAGGTATCATTTTTGCTCTTCTTGGACTTGAAACAAATACAGGTGGAGTATTCCTAATCCAAAAATCCAAGGGTTGAAGATGTAGCTCAGTGGCACAGCACTTGACTGATGTGTACATGTTTTGATTCTGAGAACCACAAAAACAAAAGCTTTTCAAGTGCTGATGTGATGTCACAAGTGGAAAATTCCATACCTGACTGCACATGACAACTCATAGCCAAAATGCAAGTAAACTAAAAATAATATTGTATAAAATTTTTTCAGGGTCTGTGTATAAGATACTGTGAAATATAAATAAATGTGATTAATTTGGGTTGCATCTCCAAGATACGTCATCGTGCATATTCCAGAATCCACAAAAAAGTAAAACATTCAAAGTCTGAAACACTTCTGCTCCTATGCATTTTGGATAAGGCATACTCAACCTGTACATAATTATGACAAATTTGTGAAAAAGATTAATGACTGATTTCTAGTAATACATTGGAGAGTTTTGTGTCTACCTGATTATACTAGTCTTAGAGTATAAAGACTCATTTTGGTAGCTATTGATGCCTTAGAGATAGATGTTTTCTTAAGTTCCTAAAATATTTACAGACTCAGTTTTATTTGTGGTTGTCTAGGATCTTTCTGCCAATGGAAAACATTCTATGAGAATCCTCCTCATGTAGCATCTTAGAGAAATCTTATTTCCTAATCTTCTGAGGCTCCTTTTAACCCCCTTTCAATACTTTAAATGCATATCCTCCTTTGTCTTTTGAAATACACGGTCTACATAGCATTATGAATGAACATATTGTATCCCAATATATATTTTTAGGACTTTGTCTTCATTGTAATACACTTTTGTCAGGAATTGAGCTAGTAAGCATAGCCTCCTTGATGTCTGATCTAATTTAAGGATTACTGTTTTTCTGGCTTACTTCGTATCTGCTTCATTCAGTGCTGTTAGCTGGCACACTCATGATCAGAGTTTGGATTTGGTTTTGATACTGTGCATTTCTGAGTCCCTGCATTTTGTTGAGAACTGTGGTGAGTTTCTGTCCGCAGGTTTCTCTGGAGCTAAGAATGTCTTGCACAGCTGGTCTTTGTGCAAGGTTATAACTTCGTGTTCACCTGTTATATAATAGATTTTCAGCAGTATTGATACCTTTTCCTTTTTGGTGACTTACATTCTATGTTGCCAATCTAGTCCTTCACTGAACCTATTTGTTTGACCTGTACATGTGTAAGAGTGTATGTAGCTTGTGGGGATAGATAATCTTAGAATTGAATCTGAACATCCTCGTTTATGGGATTTGTGGGCTTGAGCAAACTGTTTCACTGCTCTGTGCTTGGTTTTGTAATTCATAAAGCAAGGATAATTAAGGTTGTGAGAATTATATGAAGTGTTATATAAAATACTGTCTTACAGTAAGCAACCAGTAAGTAGCAGTAGCTATTGGACCTAGTCATCTTTTCTCAGTGATTCATTGGCTAGCCAGAAAAAGAAAAAGCAAGAAAGGCAGCTGACCTCTCATCACTTGGGAAACAAAAGAATAATCCTGTTCCTAGGTAAGCAGGCATAGTTTATTTCACAAGAGAAATGTGCCCAGGTAGAAATGCTGTCGCTGCTGGAATTGTTCTTCTTTGTTTTTTCCTTTCCTCAACTGCCTCTCTCTAAATTTTTTAATTAGAAGTTAGCATACATCCTGAAAATTATATAAATCATAAATGTATAGCTTGGTGAATGATCATAAGTTAAACTCATGCTGTTAATATAAGTCATGAGAGTCCCTCGTCAGCATCCCCTTCATGGGCCTTCCAGGACGCAACTAACCTTACTCCATCCTAATAATTATTGTCTTGACTTAAAACATCATAAATTAATTTTGCCTTTTTTTGAACTTAAAAGAAGTGGGATCGTACAATGCATACTCTTATGTCTAGTATTATTCACTCATTCACTCGATATCACTCTGTGTGTATTTATTTGTGTGCGACGTGCATGTGTAATGCAGCTTTAATGCATTTCATTGTTATATAATATTCTATTCTAAGACTACAATACTTTTTATTCATTCTCCTATTGATAGACATTTGGGCTATTGCTAGATTTTCTTCCCTATTATGAATAACGTTACTTTGAACATTGTTTTTACATGCTTTTAGATACATATATAAAATGAATCTTTTCACAGAACTTTTACATGTAGGAGCATAAATTTCTGAGTAACTGGCCATATGTACATGTATTAATCAACTTTCTCATTGCTGAGACACAATACCCTATACCCATTAGTTACAGAAAGAAAGGTTTAATTTGTCGATGTTTCAGTTCATGATCAAATTCAGTTGGCAGAAGGATGTGGCAAAGCAAAGCTCATTAGTTTAGGGAGGCCAGGCAGAATAGGAGAACAGCATTAGAATAGAGGGGGAGAAGGATCAGACTTAGATCCCAAGGCCACATCTTGACACACCCAGCACACATACAAGTTTGCTTCACCAGTCTCTGGGCAATGTCACAAAGCCAGTCTCATAGAAACTTCACTGTAACCATCACAATATGTATTTAGTTTGGGTAGATATTTAGAGATAATTAATTCATATCCTCACCAACACTGTACTGTCAGTCTTTGATTGTGGTCATTGTAGCCTATGTGTTGTGAGTGGAATGTACCATGGTTTGAATTTGCATTTTCCCAATTTATGAAGTTGAACACTTTCTCATTTGTTTATGAGGTCATGCCCATTTCTTTAGTGAATTATCTGATGGAACGGGAAGAGTTCTTTATGTATTCTGGATAAAAATCCCTTGTTATATAAATTGTCCATATCCCTTCCTGTGATATCCTCTCTTGTACTGTATTTCCTCTACTCTCTTGGTGATTTCTTTTCATTAACAGAAGTTTCTCCTATTAATGTAGTTAAATTTATATTTAGAATTTTTATGTCTTTATATTCTGAAATGGTTTTGATTTTTCTGATAAGATACGATATAGAAGTAAAAATGCATGTTGGTTTTCAGGGCTGTCACATTAACTCGGTCAAAAAATATTGTGTGCCTAATAAAAAAACTGATTCTCTATCACATAATAAATAAAATAAATCCACCAAAAAAAACCCCAACCCCTTCCAGGAAGGTTTTAAGCAAGGAAATATTTTGGAATGACAGAGTTTCCTTTTACTATGGTCAGTCATTGTTGGATTTTAATATAAATATTAGGAATAATAATGTCCTGGTTGTGATGGTATATACCTGTAATCCCAACACTCAATAAGGCTGAGGCAGGAGGATCACAAGTTCAAGCCCAGCTGCTACAACTTAGTGAGATTCTGTCTCACAGTAAAAGTGTACAAAGATTGTAGCTCACGCTCTGGGTTCCATGCTTAGAACCACAAAAAAGTAGAGCAAGGTAGGGTAAAGAAGTGATAACACCTACCACTTTTTAAAACACTGTGGGCAAGGCAAAGTGCTGAACAATGTGTGTCTGCTTGCTTACTTCTCACAGTAGCCTATATGTAAGAGTATTACTGTGGCAGTTTTGTAGATACAGAAACAGAGGCTGTAAAATGTAAGTATCTTTTCTCATAGGGGAAGAGTGGGGATGGAGCCCTTGCTCTCAGCAGCCATGCTGCTCTGCCTGCCTATGCTATGCCAGGGAAGCGTCCCGCTGCTGCAATCCAGACCACCACCATTCAGAGTGAGCACCAGCAGCCATGTCCTTATGCTCAGGGATTCTGTGGGTCCTGAATGTGGAAAAAAAATCACAGGTGGTATGTATCTTTCCCATATGGTCAGGGGCTTCTGTAGGAAGACTCAAAGGCCAAAAGTGGACTCCCACAGGCAAAGGTTTCAGTTATCTGAAAGCTCCTTCACCAGTCTGGTAGCTAATGCTGGTTGTTGGCTGGGCCTCAGTTACAATATACGTACATAATTTCTCCCTGAATCTTTGCAGGTGTGCTAGTAGCATACTCTGCACCTGATGCAAGTCCCCTGTATAAAACAGTATAGTATTTGCACACAACCCTATGTATGTCCTCCTGTATATTTTCTGTCGTTATAGATTACTTTTTTCCCTTGTTCCTTGTTATTTTTACTTAATCAGTTTTGTATTTTACAGAGAATAAAACCAAGCAAAATAAAATAGTAAAGCCAATGAAAACAAGACAGTGTAAGTGACACAAGATTTGAAAACAAGATAGTAGGAAATCAACAATGGTTAACATAATGCCTCTTTTTATCTAAGAAATAGCTGCCAATACCTTCAGACGCACTAAAATCAAAACAGAAACAGTGGGCCTGGCATGGTGTTGCATGCCTGTAATCCTAGCATTTGGGAGGCTGAGGCAGGAGGAATTCAAGACCAGCCTGGGCTACAAAGTGAGCTTGTCAAGGCCAACCTAAACTGCATAGCAAAACCCTGTCACAAAAAGACCAAAAAAAAAAAAAAAAACAATGCAATATAGGACTTCAAACCATAATAGTAAACCAAAATGGTGAATATAATATCTCATTATCTTTGAAATGGCTGCCTATGCCATGAGATATAATAAAATCAAACATAATAAAATAAAACCCAACCAAACAAAACAATGGGAATAAAACTGGAAATTATACGTTACTTTTACTACTCAATTTTTAGGTTACTCATATTTAAACAATGTAAGTGCTATGTGTGTATGATTTTTCTTTTGAAATCTTGTATCTGCAGATATAGAAAGCTAACTGACACCCTTTGTGCCTTACTCTTGAAAGTCATATACCATTACTCACATTAGTTAGAGAATTAAGTCTGCTTTTATCTATAGTCACATTTGATCTGTAGTCAATGATGTTGGTTGGGAGAAAACTCCAGGTCTTTGAAACCTTGAATTCATTTTAAGGAATACAGTTTAGCGGATAGTTTAATTTGGAGGGAGAAAATTTGTTTTAAAGGCATAACACAAAAAAGTTCATTTTTCACAGTGACAAAAAGGCTTTTTCAGGTTCATCATGAAACTTGAAGTGACCATTTTTTGCAGGATATGCATTTCTTTAAAAGCACAGAAAATGAATATAGTAAGACACACCTTGTTGCAAAATTTCTGTTGAAATGTTTATATCCATGTTCAAATCATACTTAAGTCATCCCACACCTTGTAGGACATCCACCTTATGCTTTCTTCCACCTAACCTGCCTCCTAGCAGTTGTTTCTAATTGAATCAGATCTATAAACTTAGGTTGGAGGCCAGGGAAGGAGATTCTTTTAACCAAAATCCTTTATTTCCATGGGGTTCCAGAACTGACATAACTGATATATCTGCAGTGGAAGAAAGCCTGTAGGAAATAAATTGGACTCCTGTTTAGCTGGGGTAATGAGAAACCTTGGTGGTTTGTTTTGTTTTTTGTCTTTTTTAAAATAGGGTCTCACTATGCAGTTCAGGCTGGCCTTGGGCTCACTTCGTAGCTCAGCCTGGTCTCGAACTTGCCATAATCCACCTACCTCAACCTCCCAAGTGCTGGGATTACACAAGTGAACCACTACGCCCAGCTGAAACTTTGGTTTTTACATTGGTTTTCTTTTGGTTAAAGCTAAAATAGCTTTCTTCCATTGGAAAGGAATTGTTTTATACAGATATGGATTAGTATCACTAAATGACATGAAATTTTGTTTATTCTAACATTCCAAAGCTTTGATCCAGCGGTGGCCTTATTGACATGCTACCGAAACTGCCCAGCAGTTGAGCCAGGAAGGTATTCTCATGTCACATGTATGATCCTGCCTTTCTAGACTTACATACTTAAAGTACCAAATGGCTATGTTATCAGGAATATCAGAAAAAGAAGCAAAACAAAACCGTGACAGGTGAAGTTATGGTAAATGTGCCCATGCTGCTACTATTCTTTTTACCGGTTGATTTTATTAGTTTGGGTGTATACTCTGCCCCCTAGTGGACTAGTAAGAGTAGGAAGGAGCAAGTTATCCTAAATTGAAATACAGATACTGCTTGTCTATTGGCATATTAGACAAAGTTTCTGTAATGAAACATTTTCTGTCAGTTCTGTTTTCCTAGGTACTATATGTATTTTGGTCAGATTGGAATACAGTTAACTGTTCACTTTCTGACTCAGCCAAACACATGATCATTGAATTTACATATTCATGAAAGAAGATAAGTAAAGAGAATTTTAGGAAGTACTATGACATAAAACAGGATGATGCTATTACAGTGGTACGCTGTAGTTTTTTTTTCTCCCAAGGAAATTTGGTTAACTTGTGAAATTATTCCCTGTAATGGCCCTTCTGTTTTTGAAAGTCATTTTAGGTAGTGTTTAGCCTTATCACCTTTTTTTTGCATACTTAGATCCCATCATGGATGTTTACCATTGTTGGTGTCCCTTCAGAATAGCCTCCATACCAGGCTAAGGAAGGTACTCGTGAAATTAGAGTTTGGTTTTTAAGCACATAACTCCTGATTTATCTCTCCTTCCACTGTTCAAGAGGTATTAAGGACTTCTTTATCACAAAATCCTTTATATTAAAGGACTCTGATTAGCCAAATCTGTGAAATTTATTGGTATAAGTTTTTGTCCATTAGGATAGGAAAGAGTTTTTGAAAAGATGAGAGCAAGAAAGCAAAAGTCTGTGTCTATATACATGGTTTACATAGGAGAGCTAGTGAAAGTGAATCTAGGTTAGCATGTGGATTACTCTGTTTGAATTATTTAAAAGAGCATTTCTGATCACAACTACTTCCCTGTAAGGTTTAGCTATTCTCAAATTCTTCTTCAGCATACTTGTCCTTGTGAAGCTATTTTAGACATAATTCAAGCATTGACATCTAAAACTATGTGATTTACTATTTATATAAATACTTACTATTAATTTAAATGCACGTATTTCCTCATACTTAGTTTCTCCCTAACACAGTAAATGCTGACAAATGAAAGCCTTAAAAATGTCCACAGTCCAGGAATGTTCTTACCTCTGGGAAAGAAACAAGGTACTCAAGGCACATAGGACTCAAGTGTATACTGAGAATGCTCTGTTTCTTAGCTGTGAGTGTTCACTGTCACTTAATTATCCATAAGGGTTCTTTAGGCAAAATGAACTTTATCCTAAAGAATAATGAGTGATGTACTTAGTGTGATGCACAAGATATTAGTTACAGCACAGTTTATCATGCCAAAAAGATCAAAATCATTGTAGCTCTGCAATGCTAATAAAATATTTAAATTATGATGCTTTTGTAAAATGGGACATTACATCCCCCATTAAAAATGCATAATTTTCAATGAGAAAATAGGGAATATTCTCAAAAATAGGTTTAAAATTTTATAGTATAATTTTATATTTTATATAGTATATATTCTATACTATATACTATATATATAATATAGTATATACTATAATTTTCTGTTTATAAGGTTAGTACTATTCAGAATTTTTGTACTTGTCTGTGTGTTCCGTTTGTGTGTAAGGGATAAAGGTTATATAATCAGAAAAGTTTTAAACACAGCACTTGCCAACCAATTGAGTGGAACAAAAATTGGCTCAGCAGTTTCAGCTAAACCACTATAAACAGAAAGCTGGCATTCAGACAACATAGAATAGACTGCCTCTCAATGAAGATAACTGAAATGCGGGATAAATATTGAAAACCACTTTTAGATGTGCTTGTTGCAATTTCTGTTAGGGAAATTGAGAAACTGTAGGTGTAAAAATCAAAAGCAGGTACCTTGTAAGGTAAATAAGCTACACCTGTTAACATGGGTGACTCAAAAATATTACACTAAAGGTAGAAAGGCAAGTCAGAATACCTAAAAATTTTACTTATATACTCAAAGACATGCAGTCAAATGATTGTTCAGGGTTACATAGAGGTAAAACTAAGACATAGAAAGCAAATCATACAATAAAAAATTCAAGGAAATCCCTCTTTTTGGGAAGAAAGGGTATGAGAATTGGGAAACAAACATCTGAAGTAGTAGTATTGTTCTCCTTTAGCAGATGTTATATATAGAATGTTTTATGAGAGAAACGGTGGTAAAGAAATGAATTTGAAGTATGTAGATTCTGTAGGTAGGTCAATTTCTTACTGTTCTGAAGAAGGGAC
Organism: Cavia porcellus; assembly: GCF_034190915.1. NCBI lineage: Eukaryota > Metazoa > Chordata > Mammalia > Rodentia > Caviidae > Cavia > Cavia porcellus. Next base: position 39,756,732 of record NW_026947490.1, on the reverse strand, counting down.
ATATATGTATATGTATTTTCTTCATGTATATTATTGTGTAAATGTCAGTTTTGTATATTGTACACACATGGATATATTATGTATATATACAGATAGTTTGTACGTTAGCATGAGATCATAAGAATGACCATGTAAGATGAAATCAGCCAAAACAATTTAAAAATAGGGAAAATTAGGTTCAGGGGTTTAGCTCAGTGGTGCAAGTGCCTTCCTGGCAAGCACAAGATTGTGAGTTCAATCCCTGGTACCAAAAAAAAAAAAAAAAAATCCAATAGGGAAAATTATAGTTATTCCCCTGATCTTTAAAATTCTTTTCTTGAAACATTAAAACTGTCATTTACAAATGTATGGAAACAAATAGTAATACAATTGTTTTTAGTATACTGTATTTTAGTTTATTCAGCCTGTAATAAATACTTTATACTGAGAAATTTATAAACTGCAGAAATTTAGTGCTTGATGTTTTGGAGGCTGGAAAGCGCAAGATGGGGTTATCAGTAGATTTGATTCTGGTGAGGGCTGTCTTTCTGCTTCAAAGATGGCATTTTTTTGTATCCTCGCATGGTGGGACAGAAAAGTTTCCTCAGGGCACTGATCCATTCACAAGGACTCTACCCTCATGGCTGTCACTTCGCAAAGGCACCATCTTTTCATCATCACTCTGGGGCTAGGTTTCAACATACAAACTTTAAGAGTTACACACATTCAGACTTTGGCATTCTGCAGCTTAAAAACTTAGAAATTTTAAAGGTTAAAATGTTTTTATCTTTTTGTTAAAAAAAAACTTTACAAAGAATAATTTGAGTAGTGCTTGCCTTCTCATGATAGCCCTAAAATAGGAATTGGCATCTTTTTTTATGCCTTGGCACATTATCAGTTGTCCTAAGTATAGATCAGCTATCAACGTTTTATTATTGGCGCTTTCAATATCATGAAATTTCTCCAGAAGTTCTTTTAATGTAAAATTTTTGCCAATATCCTTTCCTTGGAAATGATACTTCTCATTTATGTCATTAAGGTCTAAGGTCTTCTTCCCTAAGATTCTCTGGCTGCGTAACTGCATCTCCAGTTTGTTCAGAAGCTATAGTGTCTATGTTCCTGTGGTCAGCTATCTGTTCTACAACTCCATTTGCTTTTGTTCCAATTTCACTTTCAGGGTTAACACTTCAGATTTGTTATTGCACTTCCATATTGCCTGTTTTGATTATCCATTTTTGTAAACTATAGCTTGAATTTATCACCAGGAGACAGGAATACAACACAGTTACATAATTTGCTATTTGTGAGTGAACTGAATTAGAAGCACAGTGATCAGTGGCTCACAGACTTTGAAAGAAGCAATGTGATTGGTCACTGATTGTGATTCACTTCTGTTTATTTCCCTGAAAATTAAACTGTACAGTTGGTATACTTACACCTGTTAGTAACTAATAATTGAAGCATACTGTTGGGAGTAATGTTTAAGCCATAATAATTGAAATTGATACGTATTAGAACTGTGTAATGTAATGACTGTCTATACACACACATACTTAGGTTAGCTTATTCTTACGTATTTTATTTTTCCACTGCTATTAATATATGTATTGTGAGCCAAGGATATAGCTCAGCAGCATAGCACCTGCCTGGCAAGTGCAAGGCAGTCCCTGAGTTCAGTCCCTGGTACAAAAAAAATGTGTGTGTGTGTATTTTATTTTGTCCAATGTGTGCATTAATATCTAATGATTAAGTTATAAGTGGTTTTTTTCCTATATATTTTTGATTTTCTGCAGTGAATCTTGCAATCAGGAAAAAAGTAATTTACAAAATTAATAACCTGGCACTCAAATCTTGATTTTTAATAGTGCTCTCTAATAAAGGAAACTAAAACTAATTGGTGGAACCTAGGACTAGGGTAGAAGATATACAAAGTCATCCTGGAGCACTTTGTAGTATCAGCAAGTGACACAGGAGACTTACTCAACAAATAATACAAATATATCACCACAGCAGAGAGAGCACCCAGTGATCAAAGCTGGAATGATTTGTGCAGTATATTTTTGAAATAGATCTCAAAGTATGATTAATTAGCCACATATCTGTACTGATACAAATAAGTAAATAAGTGAGCAGAAATAGACAACCTGTAAGAATTCTAAATTATGTCTAGCTATTCTACCCCCCCCCAAAAGGTGAACTATATTCCCATTCTTTAAGTACGAGTGTCACTCCTCCCAAAGTATGTACAGTGTGGGAAGAAGGATGATAAAGAGTCCCTTTCCTGTCAAGGACCCTCACCGGGGCCAGATGGTCAGGGTCAGTACCAGCACTGACGAGCGTGGTGGTGGGGTGGTATGATGAGAAGGGCCTTTTGCCCCTGTGGTCTTTCCCCAGAGATCAGCACCCCAGTCTCACCATGAGAAAAACAACACACAGACCTAGACTGGGGGACATTCTACAGAATGCCTGATCAGTGTTCTTCAGATCCGTCAAGGTAGTTAAACCAAGGGCAAGTCTGAAAAACCAGGTCTACTAAATGTAATGTAGGGTCCTAGATGGGACCCTGCAACAGAAGAAAGACATTAGGCATAAGCCAAGGAAATCTGAATTAGTAGCGAACTTCAGTCAGTAATTTTAACATTGGTTCCTAATATGGAGCAGATTTACCACAGAAATGCAGTATGTTAACAAAACAAATTCAGATATTCTGTAAATCTATATTTCTTTTAAAGAAAGCAGTTACATAACTAGTTTTCGCTATTATTTTTTCAACATTGGAGTAACAGAGTAACATTAGAGGTGTTCTGTAGAAGAAATTTGCAATTTCTGCTGTTTCTCTTCTGACCCAGTTTTCTGAAAGTATGAAATTCTGGTTGCATAAGACTGCTTTTCATTTGGGAGAACCTTACTATGTTCAGCATTCTGAGCCTCATTCTAGATGTAGAATTTTCTAGTGAGACTTCAGGGCAGACTAAATAAATGTGAATAATCTGAAGAACCAGGATTTCATGTCTGTTTCTCCTTCGTGTAATATGAACAGAAGGGTATTCACACTGTAAATTTCCATGTAAGACATTCATGAGCATTGTACTTGGCTGAAGTACTAGGCGGAAATTCATAGACATCTCTTGCCTGGTGACATACAACTACAACAGTCACTCTTTCCAAAGGAGTGATCTGGCGATAACTTGAAAAGGCCACTATAACCATGTTACACAGTGGTAGTACTGTAGAGTTAAAGAGGCAGACACTGATTTAATAGCTTGGAGGCAGAAGTAATTACCATGATAAAGATATTAGTGAGAAACAAATTTTGTGGGATTTGTGAAAATGTTGGTGTATTTCAGATATAAGTGGGCAAAGGAAATTTGAATTAGGGTTACTTTTTTGTGTGACTAATTACCAATTGATGGTTTTGCTTTATTATGTTACTGTAAAATTGTTTGTAGTCTTAAAGACAATGCAAACTATAAAGTCATTGAAATCAAACATTTTACCACATTTTGAAAAATTAAACATTGTAAATAGAACTAAAATACTCACTGTATTCTTTATCTCTTCTGTCTCACAGGTAATCCATTGTCTCAATTAATGTATTGTATTTAAGCATTTTTAAATGACTGTATAACGTGTATACAACATATAATGTGTATATATGTATATTATGCATACATAGTTTTGGTATTTTAACAACTTTTATTTAAACTGTGCACCAACCACATTTAATGTTAGCTTTTTTTGGTCTTGTTGAGACTGGGTCTCACTGTGCAGTTCAGGCTGGCCTTGAGCTCACTTTGTAGCCCAGGCTTGTCTTGAATTTGCAATGATCCTCCTGCCTCAGCCTCTTCGAGTGCTGGGATTATAGGCATGCACTACCATGCCCAGAGTGTACCACCACACCACATGAAATGATCAGTGAACTTCTTATACTCACTGATTATTATTGACATTGGTTCATGGTTATAAGTACAAATCGATTTCTTTCTTACTACTTATAATGTTCCACTAATATTAAAAATACCAGGGGCCAGTGATGTAGCTCAGTGGCAGAATGCCTGCCTAGCAAGTGCAAGACCCTGGGTTCAATTTCTGATACCAAAAAAAAAAATTGTTTCCATATGCTTATGGAAGAACAGTGGTTGTGGGTTGTATCCTTCATTTTGCTATTCATGGCCACAGCAGTCATTCTTTCACTATGTGTATTCTTGTCTCAAATGTCTTCAGAGTAGACACTTAAAACTAGATTTGGGTAGCTACAGGTTTGTGCTTCTTTGGTCTTAATAGTGCCAAACTGCATTTCAGAGTCCATATACCTATACATAAAGTTGGCATTTATTTTTCCACATTTCTGAAAATCTTATTGCTCTTACTAGATTTAGCAGTCCTGCTAGTTCTATGAATGTAATGCATTTCTCAGATTATTAGTAAGATTGGGTATCTCTTTTTCTATTTATATTTCATGGCCAGTCTATCAAGAATTGTCTGTGAAGAGGGCCAGTGTTTTTTAAGGTCAAAGATCCTTCACTTTGGACATGATTCTTAAAGACATGTAATGAAAAATAGTGCTGCATGTTGTTATAAACTTAAGTTGTCAGTGCATTAGAAGTGGTGTTAAAAGTCCTTGCAAATATTAATTATTTTATTTATTCTTAGATCATTTAATATGCTGATCATATCTCTGACAGGTATAAGGAAGAGTGTTATCTGATTTTAAGTATTTAACAAAAACATCTTTGTTCATGTGTAGATTCTTAAAAATATAAGCATAGTTTTACAACATAGTCTAGCAATTGTACACTAAGACGTTTACCCAAATGATGAAAACTTTTATTCACACAAAACCTGCACATGTATGTGTGTTGTAGCATTACTCATTTACTGCAAAAAACCTGGAAGCAACCACAGTATCTTTTAGTAGTGAAGGAATAAAGCAAATGGTACATCTATATATAAGGTAGTTATTAGCCACTGAAAGACACAGAAAAACCCTTAATCCGTACTCCTGTGATTACAATTATAGTATACAGTATTCTAGAAAAGGCAAAACTTAGAGACAATAAAAAGATCACTGGTTGCTAAGAATTCAAGAGCAGAAAGAAATGATTAGTAGGTAGAGCACAGATTTTTAAGTCAGTGAAACTATTCAGTATGACACTGTAATTGTGATTTCCCTGTACTACATTTGTCAGCTATATAAGATTGTACACCATAAACCATGAACCTTAATAAAAGTATGGACTAGAGTTAATAATAAGTATCAATACTGGCTCATCAGTTGAAACCATACCTAGTGTAAGATGTTAAGATTACAGATATTGTTTTATTTGTGAAATTGAAATTGTAGAAACTTTTAGGAGTACCATTCCTTTTCTGTAGCTCTGTAAAGCAGTACAAAGTTCATGTTGAGAATTTTTCTTTTTTTCTCCTTGATTAATAAACATAGTGGTATAACATTAATTTTATGTTTTTCTTTGTGTGTGTAGTTAAAGAGTTCAGAGCAAAGATTTTCTGTGTCACTACTAAAATATCTTTCCAGATCTTATAATGGCTTATCTGGGGTGTTTGTCTGCATTCCTTTGTATCTCATATAATATAAAATGCCTTCTTTCATTGATTCTATTATATCTGTTCTGAAAGTGCACTGAAATTAATGTCTCAGAATATGTGCTATCTTAAGAGTCAGTGGGGGCTGGGGATTTAGCTCAGCGGCATAAGCGCCTGCTTTGTAAGCAGGCCGTCATGAGTTCGATCCCTGGTACCGATAAAAAAAAAACGAAAAAGACAAAAAAAAAAAAAAAAAAAGAGTCAGTGAAACACATCTAATAAAGTACCAGAAGGAGGGCTATAATAATTACTATAGGATCAGTATAATTTTTAAAATACCATTGGATTATTCTGATTCTCCTCATCCCTGCCTTCCAGATGTTCTTTGTGTGGATATGTGTGCAGCCACCCTCCTTCTTTGAAGTCTCATATGTGGAAACATGCAAGTGATCAAAATTATAACTACGAACAAGTAAACAAGGCTATTAACGATGCAATCTCACAAAGTGGCAGGTATCTGATCTTACCCTTAACCTTCCCTTTATTGCTATATATAAATTTAAGTTAGGATTAAATCTGCCAGTCCTACAGTATAGCCCACTCAAGGTTTGGTATGTTTTGTTTTGGTTTTGTTTTTAAGAGTTCTGGGGAAATCACCTGGAAAAAAACTATTAAACAACAGTGAAGAAAGAGCTGATCATGTCACTGGAAGTTCAGAAAATTTGGTGTCATCCTCAGAGCTGATTTCCCAGGCACCCAGTGATGTCTTAGATCCCCATGAGAATGAGAAACTGAGCCCTACAAGTAATACCTCATACAGTTTAGAAAAGAACTCTAATTTGGTTCCTCCTGGGATGGAGTATTGCGTTTTACTCTTCTGTTGTTGCATTTGCGGTTTTGAATCAACCAGCAAAGAAAATCTCTTGGATCATATGAAAGAGCATGAGGGTGAAATTGTAAACATCATCCTAAATAAGGACCATAACACAACTCTAAACACGAATTAGCTGGACTAATTACTTGAAGAGGATTTTGTTAAACCAGATTCACCAGTGTGCTGTCAGATAACTTACTAGACATAAGAAATAGTTGGTGTGACTTTTAAGGAAATGACAGCTGTGACTTTGAAACCAAACTTGTCATGTAATTAAAATGAATTCCAATTGGGTAAGCAGTAATAAAATTTAAATATTTTGAATGAAGGGAATTGAGTTGAATTGGAAGTAAATATGTATCTTCTGTATTAACCCTGTTACTGCTTATTAGAGTTGAGTGTATTTATTATTATAAGTTTATTATGCTTTAGAAATGCAAGCAGCAAAAGTTAAGAAAGGGCTTTTCAGGAACTGTTATAAAACCTGTTATAGAAATGTCACAGTCTTAAGCTAAGCTTAGTTTCCTTCATGCTCATTTTGGCCATTCCCGCCCTAGAACAGACGCAGCTTGTGAGAAAAGGGGGCAGTTGCTGGAAAGGTCTTTTCAGTGTCACCAACGAATCAACAAGGAAACGGAAAGGGCTTTGAAGTGATCTTAAATCATTCCCTAAATCAGTAGGAATTTATTAGTATTAAATTTTCTTTTATTTTATTTTCTAAAAAATGTACCTCTAAATTAAATCCAGAATCCACATTCAAGAAGTAAATAATTGTCTTAAATGTACAGTGAACTTGTGAGCAGAGGAAGAAATAAGTGAATTCCCATCGTATTCAAACCAGATCTGAAGCAATTTTGAGCACATTGTACTTATCAAAGGCTCTTTTCAGTGTCTGAAATAGCGTAACAGGTTTTCCCATAGTCACGTGAACTTTCTAATCTTTTTTGTTGTTAGACACATATACACACCCTACTGTCACCACCCCACTCCACCACACCCTACTGTCACCACCCCACCCCGCACTCAACATCTCAGAGTCACTTAAAGCAACAAACTACAGAAGTTTGCATTTGATCATGAAGCTCTGGAAAATGTTTGAACTCTAAGATAAAAAATCAAATGGATGGGAAAGTTTGAAATTCAGAAGAGAAATAAACAAAAGTGACTAAAATGTCATAAAAATACAAGTGGTTTATAAAAATCTTAATAAGCATATACTGTTACGAGTATTCTGGCGCAATAGAGAAGCAAAAAGTGCAAAGCGAACAGGGTTATTGAGTTGAGGACCTGGAAAGGGGCACGTAACCTATGGTGGCTGGGCTGTCTCCCTCAACCAGATACAGAGAGGCAGAGGATTATATGACCTCTGATTGGAAGTGGTGCATGGGGCGGATATTGATGGCATATGAGGAACTGATTGGAATTCTCTGTGTGTGCAAACTGGAAGGGGAGTTGCAATTAGGCCTGAAGAAGAAGCAGGAAGTGGTAAGGGTTCCCACTTTGGCCTTCAACCACATTAGACTTGCACAGTAATTTATACTAAGGCAACAACCTTTCAAATAGTATTTGGCAAAATTAGGATTTCGGTCCAAAAAATTCCACTGGTAGAGTCCTAGGACATAAGGAAACCAATTAAGAATATTTTTGCATTCCAACTATCAAATATATGTTATTTTCTCATAAATTATGTATTTTATAATGATTTCAGAGGATGTTTTTGTTGTTGTGATCACACTTATACATTACTTGGTTAAAGTAAGTTCTGCCTACACATCAAAAGCCCAGAACACCATTCACTGCACCTTTTTCACAGTGCTATTTCTGAATATCAGAAGAACACTTTGAATAACCCTAATCCTAACTTCTAACATTTAGAGTTGAGGCTGTGATTCTGATTTTAAACATCAAAAACAGTTTTGTGAAGAGAATACTATATATAGGCATGTTTTAAGAAAGCATTTGGTTTTCCAAGTCCAGGTATAAATTAAATGAAGTATTTTAAAGATAGTACTAGAAACTATAAAAGTGGAGCCAGGCTTCTTGAAATGTTTTCTGATTTTTAAAAAATTTTTACTCCATTTTGATGATGATATTTAAGCAAATGATTATAATTTTGAGCTCTTTTGCTTTTTGTAGCTTTAATTTATTTATAAGTTAATCCATGTCTGATATATGGTCTTAATAAAAAGAATATTTAAAAAGAATTTATACATACAAAAACATATCCCCCAAGTCCACTGTATGTAGATTTAAATACATTAAAACATTTATATCTAACTTTAAATTCAAATAAAATACTTTAAATAATGCCATTTTTATCACTCTTATTGTTACTCATATTGTACATCAGTTTTTCATTGCCAGTAACTATGATTCAGCGTATCCTCATAAAAATCTGTTATTCTGAAAAGTAACAACTTTGGCTATCATTTTCCTTGGCTTCTGTTTTATGTAATCACTTGGAAAATACTAATATTCAAGAATTTGAATGTTAACATTTTAAATCACCTTTCTTAATTTCCTTAAGCCACTTCCATTTATTGTTACTTAAATTTTCCATTTAGAGTCATGAATATAAAATTCTCCTACCTTATGATGAAGAAATAACCCAGAAGTTCAAAGTTTAATCTGATTGTGGCTTTAGTATATCCTTAAAAATGTTGTGCTGGCCTATAGGAAGAATCATGAACCAAGGACATTCTGTATTTTACCTTGATCATTTTATAGCAAGTCTTACAGCAGTGTCTCTACCAAGAACATCTGATTTTTCTAAAAGTAATAATAAAGATTAAATATGTAATTATAAAAGAAATTATTTAAAAAATAGGAATTCCCTTTATAGGAGTAGTGCTTTATTAATTACTACTAGACCTTTTGTCCCAGAAAGCTTGTACTATTTGTTTTCTGCTCTGAACATTTCTAAGACTTGATGGTGAAAATAATTTTTAAAAGAAAGTTAATTCAGCAAAGATAAGAATGGGATGATGATGCATTCTGATCATTATAAATATTTTTACGGCTCTGTCATTTTCTCCTTTCCTCTTAACAAACCAGGAATATGATTGGTGACCCAGTGTTCCAACCATTTCATGTTTGTATTCCATTTGATCAGGAGACTGAAAACTGTGGCTGGACAGTACAGTGTAGTGATACTGGCTGAAGCCTGTGTGACAGATTCTTCATTCTATTCAGGATAGCTATTAGTGGCTTTCTAATTATTTTCTCAGTTTTGTTCTCACAAAGCAAATGGTGGGCATCCGTGTTTACATGTATCTTCTGTAGTGTACTTAGCTTGACAAAGACAAGCAAGCTTCTCTATTGAGACATATATTTTTAGTTTTCATAGACACTTATTTAATCGTTTTTTGTACAGCAAGGTGCTCTAAGTAATATTCTATAAAAGATATTTAATAGAAATTTGAGTTTGATATTCATGGACATGAATACATGTATTTTTTTAAGAAATAAGTATTGTGTAACACTATGGCATTGCTTCTATAGCCAAAGTATAAAAATTTCTGCAACAATGACATGTACAGATTACAGTTTATTCTGACACTGTATGTTATTAAAATAGGATGATTTGCATATTGTAAAATTATCCTGCACATCGAGCTGCATGCCTTAAAGCCGAAACCCTAGGATTGTGTCCATGGTAGAACAGTTTATCTGTTCAGACAGTGAAGCAAGGTTTATAGCATTTCTTCAACTACCTTTGGAAATACTGTACAATGTTAGAATATTTATTTTGCTTTACAGGAGTTTGTCATGTATTGACTTTAATATTGTATTTTGGTAATAAATTTTTTGTTAAAAACCCTTGCGTCTAAGTTTTGTTAACAGATTATGTTCCTTCATATCTTGGAAATCCTCATTTAATTACTTAGAAAGTTGTATTGAAATAATTAAAAGCTTCCAAAGGGTTAAACTAAGGTTTGCAGTTACATATTCTAGGAACTTGTTAAACAGTTGTCAACTGGTATTAGACTGTGTTACACGAAGATAAGTGAAGGAACACTTTGATTTTTAAATTCAGTCTTTTTCCTTGCTAAACAGTTCATTTTATCTTCCAGATCCCATGCTTGTATTATACGCCTTTCAATTCTGATATAATCAAAGTGCTCATGACTAGTTCTGTTAATGATAGTTAGCCTTCTTTACTGAATGCCAAAGATTTACATTAATGAGCTAAACTTTTGATCGTGTTGTAGTCTGTATCAAATATCTTTTGACATCAGATTTTTTGGATTGGCAGGTGAAGCTAATATTGCCTGACCATATTGTTGTATTGGTTGTCAATTTGTACCTTAGAATCTTGGCCACCTCAACTTAAAGTGACTGAAGCCAGATATTTCTTCCCAACAGCTGTAATCCCTTGTCCTGTGTGCCCCCGTGTCAACATCATGGCCCTTATATGTCAAGACCCAAATCTCAGCACTGTGTCATTAAACTCCACATTAGTTGTAGAAATACTGACCTTGAAGGTCTAGAACATGTGATCCAGTTTGGTAGCCATAGCCACATATGACTATTGAGCACTTCTGAAATATGATTGATACCCTCTGTATGGAAAATACACCATGGTTACAAAGATTTAGTACAAAAAGAAATGTAAAGTATCTCAATAGTTTTTATACTGTTTACATGTTGACATGATATTTTGGATATACTGGGTTAAATAAAAATAATAAAGTTATTTTACTTGTTTTCATTTTTTAATGTAACTGTACTAAGATTTTTAAATTACATATGTGGCTTACATTAAATTTCTGTTGGTAGTGCTGGTATAGAAGAGATTGACAAATTACAAGGCTCACTTCAAATCCAGCCTGCCACCTGATTTATAATTAAATATTTATTAGAACACAACCATACTCGTTTGTCTCATATTATTTTCAAGGTCCAAGAGCAGTATTGAGTATCTGTGAGTGACAGAGACTATGACCTACAAAGTCCCAACTTTTTTTTTTGACAGTTTGCTCACCTCTGAGCTGTAAAACAATAGACAATCTGTGCTTTACCAGACAGAAAGACTTCTCATAAAGAAAGTTTTTTATAGCAGTAGTTTTGTTTTGTTTTGGGGTATGTTTTTATACTGGGAATCAAACTGAATACCTTGTGCTTGCCAGGCAGGCACTTATCCTGCTGAGCTATATTTCTGGCCCCTGTAGCAGTGTTTTATAAGTAAATTGTATTTATTGTGTGATTTTTATCACTTGTTTTTTGCAACTCATCCATATTTTATGACTTTAATACAACTATTTCATCATCTGATGCTAAAAAAGTGTTTAAAATGCGTAATTAAATACTGTATTAAATAATGCTGTTATGAAAAGTATAGTTTTCCTCCCAGTAGCCTTAATGTCCATGTGAACCCTGTCTTTGTCACCCTTGCAATGCTTTGGCTATACATTAGGTGAGATGGTCATGCCACCTGCATATGTCACCATGGTGCAAAATGACCTCAGTAACTAATCACTTATCTGAGATGACTTGATTTGAGTCATCCAGGCTATAAAGAAAAGAATCTTAGATCCATGCTTTATAAAAATAAATAACACTTGTGACTCTAAAGCCAAATTCATGGGTGGAGAGAAGGTTATAGTTGGCTTTGAAGCAGAGCTGTTGATTAAACTGGCAGAGCTAAGAAAAAGTCACAGTACTCTCCTACATGGATTTCTTCCAGATCAATCAGTAAAGACATAAAATGAGAACATACTTGGCCCTGTAAATTCTTAAGAGATGCTTCTCTTTTTAATTGGTGCCATACGATAGGCTTGCTTAAGTAATACGTTTTCGAATATATCTCAGAATTCATACACTTGTAAAATGCTTAAACCATTTATAGAACCCTATATAGGTAGAAAAAAGTTTGCCAACTGTGTTACGGGATTATAAACCTCATTTTTTGGGAAAGTACATTAATCTAAGTTTATCATTTGAACTATGAAGCATCTGTAAGACTATGCCAGCTTTTTTTCATTAATTTGCTTTTTTCCAGTAATCACTGTAAATTGTTTGCCTTATGACAGTAGATCTTTTAATTAAAAAGCTTAATTTTAGCCATCTAACATAAATTCTGATTGCCATATGACAAAATTGTCCAATGTTAATCTCTTAATTTAATCATATTTGCACCAGTTCCGTTACTGAATCCAGACAGGGAAGTTGCCATTCTGTTACAGTTTGCCAACTAAATATGAGTACTTTTGTAGTAATGCTCTACACATTAGGTTAGATGGAATTTTATTTAAACAAATCAAAAAATAATCTTTGGCCATGAGCTCAGACTCAATTATTTCATCTTTCTGATCTTTCAGTTTGTCCTTCGTTAAAAGGAAAAATAAAAAAGTATTAATAACTGTGTCTTTCCCAGGGCATCAGTAATAATCTAATATAGTTTATAAAATTAAGAGATAGAACCACACTTGGTGGTGCACTCCTGTAATCTAAGCTGCTTGGGAAAGGGATCACAACTTTGAAGCCAGTAGGGACAACTTGGCAAGATCCTGTCTCAAAATAAAAAACACAGTTAAGGATGTAAACTCAATTAGAGAGCACCCTGGATTGAATCCCCAACTCTTAAATAAAATAAAATTAGTAATATGTTTAGGGGAAAACTCAGTGGTAGAATACCTGGCTAGCAGACATGAGGCCCTGGATTCAATCCCCAAGCCAAAAATAAAATTAGTAATAAAAGATGTATATGTTAGAAAATTGTCACCTGAAAAGACCCTCACAAAGTGAAATTTTCAGGTCTTCTATTAGCACCTACTAGCAATATTGAAAAGCTTATTGTCACAATAGTGCATATCTCTTGAATTCTTTTCTACTTGTCGTTTTATTAATTTTAGTATCCGCACTTCAGAAACAATGTGGCTGCGTCTCACTGAAAACAGGCACATCAGTCCACACATCTTGCTCTTTTTTGTTCATATCTGCAGTCTGTTTAAATTCAGAATATCCAACTACAAAAGGTGTTAGAAAATTCTATTTCAGACTTATGAGAAAAAGTACAGTAGAATGTGATTCAAATTTTAAGCTGTCTTTATTTCTGTTCCTCTAAACTAAAAGTTTACAGAAAGTTATACTGAAATAAACAGCTGTAGGAAGCGAGTGATTGCAAGTTCCCCTCACTTTCTAAGCCCTTCTTGTAGGAAGTGAGAACAGTTGGCAAAGTAGTGCTGCCTCCCTGCAGTGAGGACAAAGGGCCACGCAGAATGCTACTGTACAGGGCAAAAACCTACATCTATGCCCACCTGGAGCAACGTGTGTTCAATCTGCAAATGCTTATAAAGTTCCTACAGTGTAATCTGACAGTTTTTAAGAACTTTTTTGTAATAAGTAGAGGGAGGAAGCATGGCTCTTCCTAAAGGAAAAGCAGCCATGTCTTATCTGAATCAAGGAAGGACAAGCTTCACATCCGGCCCACCCTGGACAGGCTGCACCCAGGGTGTGTACACAGACCATTTAGGAATAGTAGTTCTTAAAGAAGGTGGAAATGACCTGTCCCAGACTGCAAGGCTCTCACACAGGTTACTCTTCTGACCATCTGACAGGATATTTCACTGACAGGACTCCGGTACAAAGCATTCTGATTCTGAAGTGTATCCACAGGCAATCCAGCTGCCAGTCTGTTCCTGTCATGTGCTGGCCTGCAGCTCTGGAGTGTAGCTTTCTAATTTTACCAAATGGCATTGTGATTAAGTAGGAAAGTGGCAGAAGTAACAAAAATAAAACCAAATCAGTACTTGTTTTTACCCAGAATCCACTGATGTTATCCTTAAAAGATTAAATGAAATGAAAGCTTGGTGGCTGTATTTCCAGGTATGTTATACTTTACAAAACAAAAAAAGAATACGTATGGAAGTGAGAAACAAATAGCATGGTCTATAAATACAACAAGTCAAAACGCTAAAAAGTAACACCTCCTTTGAGTCGAGGTGCTAGAACTGATGTGTACCTGCATCCATGCCATGTATTAGATACTCTAAGTGCTTTTTAAGTTCAAGAAAATATTAGGCCAGATGTAGTGATGCACACCTGTAATCCCAGTATTCTGGGAGCCTGAGGCAGAAAGATCACAAATTCAAACTCAGCCTGGGCAAATTATGATTAGCCAACTCTATTCTCAAGAAAAGGATTGAGGATGTAGTTCCTAGGTTCAATCCCCAGTACTGCAAAAATTTAAAAAGAGGAGGAAAGTAGTAACCAAATCTTGCTAACACAATAATTTTTATTTACATAACACCTTTCAGCTGATAACTCAAACACTTCAACATGTACTGGTTGAGTCCCTGAGGGAGCTCTTGTGGTGAAACTTCTCCAAAAAACTGCAGTTTTCATAATTAAAAAGTCTAAGACTGGAGAATGATGGAGCAGAAACAAGTATGAGGTCCTGAGTTCAATCTGCGCACTGGAGAAAAGACAAGAGGTGGGAGAGAAAGGAATGAAAAAGAGGTTTTCCTTGAAGTAAAGGGGGAAAACTGATAACCTGGGAATCTGCATTTAGTGCCAAATCAGATTATCCGTATCTTTTTCATTGATTTTTACCAACAATATTAACTATAAATTACACTTGTATTTCTCAGGCCTAGGTTATTCTTCCACACTAGCCTCTGTATTACATTATTATTCTGACACCTGGGCTTACAGGGTTTATGATTGTCAAAAAAATAAAATAGTGTACATGAAACAAGGCACATTCAATCTTAAGCTTCAAAAGAAAGCACCTTTCATGTGAGTTGTACATTCCCTACCTCTGTGCCCCAACAGCCTTCCCACCATGGAAGACGTTTTAGCTGAGCCCAGCTGGACAGTTATTTCCCAGCCTCTCTTGTAGCAGCATAAGCCATATGGCCAAATTATGACTGAGAGACAAACAGTGACGATACATTAAATTTCTGGGTTGTGCCTTTAAAGATTAAGCAGAGTTCCTTGCCTGTCTTCCTTTTTCTGCTGGCATTCATGTGAAATGTCATGAAGCCTCACTGACTGCAAAAACAGGTGTAGGGAGGTGTCACTGGCAGCCTCGGGAAGGTTCAAGTCGCTGCCTGCAGGGGGCGGGCCAAGGTCTCCAGCAAGTCAGATTTAAGCACAACAGCTTGCACTGATGAGGTTCACACCCAGGGGGAGTTGCGCTGAGTCCTGCTGTTCCTGTCCTTGTGTATAGGCCTGCAGCCTGGGCTTACATCCATTGACCCTGCCAGAGCATGGTTTCAGCTTTGGAGGAGTTGCAGAATGATCTAGAAAAGGTAAAGACATTGCTGGAAATGTCTTTAGGAAGAGAGTACATGATGCCGTGGATGCCCTCACAGTTGAAAAATACAAGACCAAAACAGAAATAAAGAATAGGATGCAACAAAAATCACAAAAGAATCCAGAACTTCTTGACAATGACAAACCAGCTGCTGTGAGTGCTCCCATCATAACTGGATATACAATCAAAACCAGCAATTATGGATGGGATCAGTTTGTGAAAATTTATATTACCTTAACTCGAGTTCATAAAGTTCCTGCCAAAAATGTGCAGGTGTATTTCACAGAGAGGTCACTTGACTTTTTGGTAAAGAATCTTAAGGGGAAGAGTTACTGTATGATTGTAAACGATCTCCTTGAAATCCATCTCAGTGGAAGGCAGCCCAAAAAAAAAAAAAAAAAAAAAAATTGGGGCTGGGGATTTAGCTCAGCAGCATAAGCACCTGCCTTGCAAGCAGGTGGTCATGAGTTCAATCCCTGGTACCAATAAAAAAAAAAAAGACTGATAAAGTTCTTATCTTGTGTTGAAAGAAAGTGGAAAACTCAGTGGGAGTACTTAAGTTGAGAAAGAGTACAAAGAAAAGTCATCCTATGATGCTGAGACAGATCATAGTGAGGGATTAATGAATGTTCTAAATTTGGAGATGATGACATGAAGCCGACCACTAATAAAACTTGGGTGGAATCCAAAGAGAATTAAACCAGTGAAAACACAGAATTTTGAGACTTTTAATTCCTTTTGAGAACCCAGATATGGAAATACTGGTATTTCCAGTAAGAGAATGTTAGACTGCACATAGGAATTTGACAAATAACTACAAAACCTTCAAAATAAAGGCAGTGAATTCTCCATTTCATTTTTTACTGGAGGATTTATTTAAATAAAATATGCATATTAAGTACTGCCTCCAAAGATGGGTGTACCCTGGTCATTTTGTTCATAAAAGGGTTACAAAGCATTCTCACTGAAATATAAAGGCAAGTGTTGCCTAATGAAAACAATACATTCTGTATGTTTGTTTAGGTAGGAGGTAGAAAACAGTTATTTGCTTGTCTATGAGTTACAGGTGTCAGCTCCCACTAATTAAGAATAAAACTGAATTTTGTATAATGAATTTTGTACTTCAGATTTGCTATAGAGTGGATAATTCTCCATTGCCAACTTGATCAGTTCAAATAGCAGGGATTACCATGCACTAAGCCAATCACAAATATTCCTATCTAAATTTAAATATATTTATTTATGAATATCAAATTGAAATAATAGACAGTCATCTTTGTATAGTGCCAGTTAGTTCTTCTTCTGTGGATCATATAGCTTCAAAACTAGTAACCATAAAGTAAAGATAATTAATTTGAAAATCCATCTATTTCTATGTTCAATAAAGTTGGATTTTTTGTAAAAAAAAAAAAAGTGTGATAACTTCTGAAACACAAGAGAAACCACCCCATTCAAAAATGGGCAAAGACTTATTTCCCCAAAGAATATATAAAAATAGCCAGTAAGTACATAAAAGGTTGCTGACCATCACATCATTAAGAAAATGCAAATCAAAACCACAGTAAGCTACCTCCTCACATCCATAGGATAAAAATAATCACAAGTGTTGTGAGGATGTGAACAAAGTGGAGTCCTTACACATAGCTAGTGCGAATGTAAAATGGTATAGCCACTGTGGAAAATACTATGGCAGTTTCTCAAAGGTTAAAAATAAAATCACCATATGAGCTAGGAATTCCACTTTAAGATACATACCCAAAAGAAGCAAAATGCAAGTTCTCAAAGAAATACTAGTATATCCATGTTTATAAAAATATTATTCACAATAGCTAAAATACGGAAGCAACCCAAGTATCTTATCAAGGAATGACTCCATGAGCAAAATGTGGTAGTGTACCCAAACAATGGAGTATTATGCACCCTTAAGGGAAGGAAATTCTGCAATGTGCTGCAACACACAGGAACTCTAAGGACATCGTGCTAGGTGACAGTTACAAAAACACAAACACAGAAGGTACTTTATAGAAATCAAACTTAGAAGGTAGAATGGAGGTTGACAAGACATAGGAAGAAGGTGGAATGAGGAATTGTTTAATCCATAAAAAAGCTCCATCTTCAAAAATAATGAAGTTACAAAGATGGATGGCAGTGATAGTTGCACAAAATTATTTAGTATCATTGAAGTATACACTTAAAAGCTAAGATCTTAGGTCAATTTTATGTGTGTTTTCGCACAGTATTTTTTTTTTTTTTGGACAGTACTAGGGATTGAACCCAACACCTCGTGCACACTAGGCAAGTGCTCTACCACTAAGCAACATCTCCAGCTCTCCCCAGTAAAAAATTTTAAGTGTGACATCCAGGTTAGGATTCTGGGTCCTTGTTACCATGAAACTGGGCTGCTTACATGACATTTAAATATCTTGTTTAAGTCACTGTATTTTGAACTATTGTTTCAGTAGTAGAACCTACAGCCTAGTGAAGGCCAAATCTTCAGTGTGATTTCTAGTCTCCCTGTCCCTCCATCCGTGTTTAGAGGAAAATGCTTAAGAGAATTTTTCCTGCTGGGGAGGATATTACCGTTGAGAATGTATGAGATATATAAATGATATATGTAGATATGCTGATTGCAGACAGTTGTAGGGAGACTTCAAACTTCATGTCCTGGTATCTTGAACAAATATTCAAAGAGCTCACCCAAAAATTGCAAACTTTTAATAAGAGGCTAAATGTGTTGACTTTCACCCTGTGATGATCACAGAATTAAAGCTCTGAATTTATCTGGTACTGTCTCCATGCAGCTTTCGGGCTAAAGTAAGTCCTTACAGTACTCAGACTTGAAAAGTAGCAACCAAACCTAGGAATTCTGATGTGTAAAAAGTCTTTCAAGCTAGCCCATGTATGAATGGACTCCAGAAGATATGAGGGAACCACTGACCACTATTAGTGAAATCCAGCCCCACACTACATTAGCCATGATTCAAGGCATTATCAAAGATGTCTGAATTTGAGAATCTTAGAAACATATATTTCTAGCTAAAAACCCTACTTGTTACTACAGAAAAAGTATTTTAAAAAATCACCCAGGCCTGACAATACATCTTGGAATCTGTTACCAGGGAAAATCTGTCTCTGGGATTTTTAGACACCTGGGTGTACACCTGTTGTGCTGGGGATGACATTAGAATATTCCAAGGAAAGAAACTGGAAGGATTAGCAAAGACCAGTGATTCTTGGACTAAAACAGCTAACATTTAGGAATCTTCAAATCTGGCAAAAAGCTTGTGTGCTAAAGCATCATCAGCTTTAGTTGAATAGCTTGACTATTCGTATCCTCTTAAAAATACACAATTACAACAGAGTGTAGGTGGTAACCATGGTAATAAAAAAAAGTACAGGCAAGTAGAGGTAAGAAGAATAGTTGGTGTTAAAAAAGAAAATGAAACAAACTTGATTGTGTTTAAATATTTTGCTAACTTTAATTTTATATAAAAGAGCCCTTAATTGTAAGCCTATGCTAACCTGCCTATAAATTTCACTATTTTAAACCACTGAAAATCTGGTTAATTCAAAGTTGGTCAAAGGAAAGGAAAAATACTAACAGGATTTCAAGATGCCTTTTGTTAAAACTCATAGGGAAGGAGCCATAAATTGACAAAAATTTTAAAGGCGGGAAGGAGGAGTGCAGTAGTGTCAGTTCCTGTACAACTCTGGAATGATTTGTGAGCCCTAAGAAAGCTGATTCCCAGAATTTAGCATAGGTTCCCCAAGAATCAAGAGTGCCAAACCAGACACAGATAAATGCTACAGATCCACCCTACCTGTGGTTTCTGACATGAGTCATACACAAGGAAGATATAAAATAATCCAGTGGATTACAGGCACAAATTATTAGGATTTCTATTCACAGTTATTCCAGTTAGATTATGTTTTTATGTATACAGAAAGGGAAAAAAATTACTATTTGGTAAAAGTTTGGAAATCACTCTCTGCTCTTTTATTAAAATACTCAAAAGTTGGCCTTAGTGGACAAGAAATAGGATTGCACGAAAGTTTCATTGGAAAAACGTAATAGGCCACACTATCTTTAATTGAATACATGTGCTTATAATAGAATGCTTGGCATTGTAAAGATCTCATTTTCTCCAAACATTTCTGCCATAAATTCTTTTCTGGAACCTGGAAAATGACTGTAAAGTTTACCTGATTGAAGAAATAAGCAAAATCATTGAGATATTTGATGTGTTTAAAAAAAAGTATAATGAAGTGTCAACTGCTCTCCCAATATTGAAAAGCATTCTATCAAAAAACAGTAATTAAAAACATGTGGAACTGTTGTAAGGCTAGTTTTTTTAAAAATCATTTAAACATAATGGTTTATAAACAGGCCATATCACTACAGGAAATTAATATGTGATACAAGTAATTCAAATCAGTAGGACATACCCATCCAGTTAGAAAAACATTGTCAGATTGCAAAAAGATACAATATTTTCAAGTGAATAGAATATAAAAACTTTAGTCTTAGACCCAGTGGAAAAATCTAGAAGCTATAAAGGAAAGATAATAAATTTGACAATATTAAAGTGAAAAATCCCTGGATTATAAAAGACAGCATGATACACAATAATGATACTATCTGCAACATATATGACAAAGGTTAATACAATCCATAACCTATAAATAATTCCTTTGTATCAAGATTTCAAAGAACATGCAAAGATAAATCACAGAAAAAATATGAAGAGCCAACGAGCCCCTGATATGATTGCCTCCATCTCGCAAATAAAGAGGAACATATACTGATACACCATTTGTCATCTAAGATTGACAAAAGTGAAAGAAATTTATTGTTGGCAAAGGCATAGAGAAATAAGCATTGTAATATACATTAAGGGTAATTTTAAGATAAAGTAATAGTATTTGTAACCTTTGTGGAATGCAGCTTGCCAATGTTTATCACAATTTAGAATATGAGTTCTAGCAGTTCTATTTCTAGAAACATTTCTTAAAGAACTGCATAAAGACAGTCCTTTTATATTATGCTTAAAATAACAAAATCAAACTAATGTCCAGTTAGGTAGGAATAAATAACAACTCATCCATATGAGTAGTTGTTATTGTATTGGTTAACTATGTATTATTATGTTACAGAATTACCCCAATACTTAGTAGCTTATGACAATAAACATTAATTAGCCTCATGGTCTCTACATGGCAGATACTTAGAATTAGCATCAATAGGCAGTTCTGGCTCATCATCTCTTGATATCAGCTAGAGGCTGACTTGGAGCTCACCAATCTGTCTCTAAGATGGCTCACTCCATGAGGTGTTAGCTAGAAGCCAGGCAGTGGCCCTCACCCACTGGTTACTGAAGTGTCCTCACAGTGTGGTAGTCGGCACCCTAAGTGAGACATGTAGGAGAACCTGAAGCTAAAATGGGGATGTCTCTTATGACCTAACCTCAGAAGTCCTGTGCTGTCACTTTTGCAGTATTCTCTTGGTCACATAGAACAGCCATGATTCATTGTGACAGAACTATACAAGGATATGAACAACAGACAACAAAAATCATAACCTGACAGCTAAAGGCCAAATGGTAGTTTGTAAGGTAAAATTAATACAGGAAGAATCACATATACAGTCTTGGGGTAAAACTTTGGAAGAAAGTTCTATGACTAGAGGTAGAGATGAGACCAGAAAGGCATGCAGAATTTGATCTGAGGCAGTCTTTGCAAGCTCAAGGAATTATTAAGCTGTTGAGAGTTTATTAATAAAAGCCAGGCATGGCAGCACATACCCGTTATTGAACACTGGGAGGCTGAGGCAGTTTGGGGCCAAAAAAAGTGGGAAGTGTTAGGGATGTAGATCCATGTAAAGGGTTCAACCTACAGTACTATATAAAAAAGGAAAACCTTGCTCTCCCTGTTGCCGCGCCCCCCACCCCCACCCCGCTGCTGCCTTAGTGCGCTGCCCAGGACCCGGGGCCCAATCCCTGCCCCAGCTGTTAGGTGTTAGCGTGTCAGGGCCGGGTGACACTGCCCAGGTCTCCCACCACGCCTGCCGGGCCACATGGAGCCCCTCAGAGGGCCAGGGAGGGATCATTAAGGAAGTCGAGGTACCGCACACTGCCCTGGGTGTCCCAGCCCATGGGACAGGGCAGTGGCCACTCACTTGTGGCTGAGGAGGAGGTGGGCATCCCCTCCCAGCAGGTCTCCTGCAGGTCACAGAGAGGAGACAGCCCCTGAGCAGTGTCACCTCTCTGGAGCTTGACTTTGACCTCCTGGACCTCACTGAGCTCACCGATATGTCCAATCAGGAGCTGGCCAAGGCCTTTGCCGACTCTGACGGTGAGAACCTGACCAGTGAATCCTCACCCAATGCCCTGGCCAGGCTGCCTGCGCTTCCCCTCCTGGATGAGGACTTGGCCATGAGCAGAACCACAAGCGGCAGCCCCTTGGAGACGTTGAGAGGCAGGAAGTAATCGTGGACACATTTCGCACCATAGAGGGACCCAAAAAGGATTAGGCTATCTCAAACCTGCTGGGCCACCCACCCTCATGATGGCAAATGCACAGTGTTGGCCTAGCATTGCATGCCACCCTCCCCACGGGGTTTCAGCAGTCACCTCTTTATGGCAGCCAGGGAAGGGGGCTGCCAGCCACAGGCCTCTGGGAACCCAGCACAAGCACAGCCCAGCGGCCTTACCTCCAGCTGCTGCCCATGCCTCAACAGGGACAACATGGCCACAATGTTACTCCTCAGGATGAAGCAAGCACAGCTTGGGCCTTCTAGAACCTTCTGTCCATAGATCCAGTCTCACAAATGCCCCAATCCCCATAGGTCCTGTGTCATCACTCGGGAGCCAGAGTGGGCCTGATGTAGCCCACAGGGTGCTCCACCACCCAGCCACACATGGGGCCGGGGCAAAGACCTCTACCACACTCTGTATCTGCTCTGCCCCTCTGCAGGTACTGCTGGTACCAGCGCCCCCTCTGCAGTCCACTCCAAGACCTGTGTCTCCCCACTAGGTCCCCCAATGTGACAGCCATGAGGTGAGTATGGTGCATCTCCTCCCCACCTTGTAACACCAAATAGGGCCACTGTCTCAGAGTCCAGACAGGTGGGACAGGGCTCACTCTCTCCCACCAACCCTCGAGTCTGCTCCCTATGTCCTGCACCTGTCAGCTGCATGCAGGAGACAGCCTGTCTCTGGATGTGTCTATGAGGGGCCAGGTCCACAGCTCTCTGGGAGGATGGACATTCACTGCAAATGGACACACAGGTGTCTGAACTGACCATGAATCCAAACTAGTTTTGAAGTGAAAGTTCAAACTTACGCTCCATCCCCAAGTCAACTTGCCTTTCTATCCCTGCTGATGCTTCTAAGGCAACAAACTCAACCTTACTTGCACCAGACCTTCCTGGAGACAGGGCAGCTGCTCCGGCCAGAACCCAGGAGTGCCCCTCCAGAGTTTCCCTCTGCTTGGGACCACTTCACCAACCAGGCCTCACGGTGAGCACTGTCTCTGGTTCCTAATGGACAGAAATCCCCAACTTGTACAGTGTGAGCCCCATACCTTCCCCTCAACATCTTGCTGTAGCTTCCATAGTGTGTGTTCACAGTGGGATTAAAGCTTCACAACCATCAAAAAAAAAAAAAAAAGCTTAATAATAAAACTGTTAAGCCACCAAAGGATATACTTGATCCATGAACTTAATTCTTTTCACAATCTGGTCACAAATTGAATATGACAAGAACAAAATCAAATTTCCCCTAAGGTCAACATTTATCCTAACCACTCAATTTGTTTCGGTTCTTGACAACTTCAGTTCATGACCAGAATTGTGGAAAGAATTAAGTTCGTGAACCAAGGCACCACTGTACATTTTGGTATGACTATTCGTTACACAAAGGATGGGTTGAAGGAACAAGAACAGGGAATAGGAATGTAGGTAAGGAAAGCAGATTACCAAAATGATCTAGATAAGAAATGATAACTTGGGTAGTCATAAGAGAGAAAGTAAACAAGTACTGAGATACTTAGGAGATAAAGCCAGCAGGACTGTGTTTGATTGGCTGTATGGAGTACACAGCAGGGAGGAAACAAAATTGGTTCCAACACTTTTTACTTGAGCAATTAAGTAAATAAGACATATAAAAGGAAGAACAGAGTTGGTCTTGGGGATTCTTCAAAAAGCTTAACTTTTAAATATTTATTTATTTTTGAGATAGGATCTCATTATGTAGTGCAGGCTGGTCTTGAACTTGTGGCATCTTTCTGCCTCGGCCTCCTGAGTGCTGGGATTACAGGTATGTACCACACTGCCTGGAAAAAATCTGAATTTTTAACCAATTGAGTCTGAAGTGTTTGCAAACATAGAAATGTCCAATGGGTATGAGACCCAGGGGTCAGGATCTGTGTTTGGATATAAAATCTTATGACTTAAACAGAGTACCAGTGAAAACAGAAGCCATGAGTAAAGGAATAAATAAGCACTGATTTTTTAAGAGGAGGAGCTGCAAGAGACTGAAAAATGAATGCCAGAAAGGTAAATGAAGAAATGCCTGTGAGAGAAAGATCAGGAAAAAAAAGCTAGCAAGAGAGCTCTCACCCATGGTGCCAAGGCAAGACACTTACTTCTATAGGATGGATGTGATGAATGGCATTAATGTCTTCTGGAGCACTGCTCATTAAAGCATGATGTGTATCCAATCAGCTAGGGATCATATTAAGTTGCAGTTTCGGCCTGTATTATACAGGTCTTGTTTAGAACCTGAGTGTGCGGCTTTCTAAGGTCCCATGTGATGCCTATGTGACTACATCTGCAGGCCACATTTGGTTCTACAGTAGTTCTCAAATAAATATCACCTGGAGATCTTCAAGCAGATGAATGTGCTGGCACCCATACAGATTCTACTTCAGTAGGTCTAGATAAGACTTGATCATGTGCATTTCTCACAAACTCCCAGAGGATGGTGCTAGTTCTGGACCAGGTCACCAGACCATACTTTTAAGTTCCACAGCTCAACCACTGCTTACTCCAGCAGAGAAACAGCCAGGGAGTCCATTTGGGCTTCCAAATACATAGCAGACAGAAAGTTTTCCGGTGCCGTCCTGTCCATTACCAGAGCTTTAGAGTCAGTCTCTCCCTGACAGCATTCTTACATGGCCAGGAGGCCACGACATGTACTTATTATCCACTACCCCTAGGGCCACTGTTTTCAGACCTTAATTAGTTTATTCATTCCCAGGGCTTTCAGCAGTGAGTGCGTCCTTCTGACAAAGTACCAAAGTTTTATCTTGCTTAGTAAAGCCATTTCATAATATTAAACCAAAGAGCAGCTGATGAGTACTATTTCTTTTACTCAAGGGATGCATGTTTCACTACAGTCACGTTTTTCTCCAATGAGACAATATAAGCACAAAAGCCCTATCCAATAAGAGAGGAAAATTCTACTTGAAGAATAAATTTACACATGTATTTATTAAGTACGCAAATATGTTAAATACGAGGCATCTTTAAGTCCACATTAGAAGAGACACCAACAACCACGATGAAACACGGTGAATACCACCTAAAAAAACAGCTGGCACTGGTAGTAAAGCTAATCCAGCAGATACCTCAGTCTAGTCGCACAGAATGTGCTTGTTATTAATAGAGATGAACACACAAAGAAGAAAAATATCAGCAGGCAAGAGTGACTAGGAAAAGCTTCCTAGACGAAATAATTTCTTGTTGGAAATACATGGATGAACTGCCTTTTCACAGGTATTATAAATAATATTGTGTGTACAACACATATAAAATTTATACTATATAGCATATATTACATTTATATATACTTTTCAGTGTAATATAACAATGTATAGCTTATGTGTGTTACAGATATATTTGTACTATTACATAATACAAAATGTATACATAGCATATATAATGTACATTACATGTATAATGTATTTAACATGTAATTATGTGCTGTCAAGTAAAAAGTTTTAATCTGTTTATCAGTGTGTTAAGAAAGACAGCTAGGAGCCTGGCGTGGTGGCTCACGCCTGTAATCCCAGCACTTGAGAGGCTGAGGTGGGAGGATCCTTTCCAGTTCCAAGACCAGCCTGGGCTACAAAGTGAGCTCAAGGTCAGTCTGAAATGCCTAGCGAGACCCCGTCTCAAAAAAGACCAAAAAAAAAAAAAAAAGACGATTAGGTATAAAGCACAATATATACCCTCAAAAAAGTTTTACAGCTTTGTAAACCTTTTTACAGCTTTGTAAACCTTTTTTACAGTTTCTCCCTCTAATATAGAAAAGACAGAAATACATGTTAAGACTCACACATACGTAGAACCTATAAACAGTTTATGAGAACTGATCTTACATGATGAAATGAACAAATACTTTGAAGGGAGAAAGACACTACAGTACCCAGTGCTGATCCCAGAGTGTCATGATGTGAAACCCAGCAATACTATTATTCTTTGTTCAGGGTGATTTTAGCCTGCTTGAGTTTGTTTAATCTCAATATAAATGAAGACATGGATGACTGCATGTGTAAGTGTATAGGATTGATAAACCACATTAAGTTTTTGTTGAATAGTTGAACAGAACTGTTGGCAGTCTCACTGTTTGAATTCTCACTTTATATTTTCCACTTTTGTATCTTGAATATCTGTAAGAGGACAATCTGTAATCATCAACTAGTAATTTCTTAGTTTACTTTTTTCTTTGAAAGTATGTATTATTTCTAACCGTTTTTTGTTTTGTTTAGTCTCTAAATAAAAATTTTTAAAGGTTTACAGTCTAGTGTGAAGATGGAATAACAGGAGATTCAACACGAAAGCATATTTTAGAGGAAAAAAGCTGACAAAACAGTGCCGAGGGCACCAACACAAGAAGGTGTCTGCAGATGCAGAAGTGCCAATCCATCTAACCACAGCAGTGGAAACCAGGGTTTGTGGGAAGGGAGATGATGTCAAGACCAGGGAAGGGGGAGCCCCAGCCTCTCAAGCTAGGGTCTTGTCCAGCCGCTCGGACCTTCATAACTTTCCCTTCCAAACCTTTCACATCCGGCAGCACAGGAGCACTGGAAGCACAGGCGAGTATTGGCAGGAGGAGAAAAGTTGTTAGGTTTTTTAGATGCGGGTCTCGCTGTGTAGCCCTGGCTGGTTGTGAACTCACTATATAGTCAGACTGGGCTCGAACTCGTGGAAATCCAACTTACTACCTTTGACTCCCAAGTGCTGCGATTACAGGGGTGAGCCGCCACGCCTGATGGGTTGTTTTTAAACTAACAGCGCACTCCGAAGCCGCAGGCCTTCAGGAGCCCCCAGGCACGCAAGGCTCTCAAGCCCAGAGCCAAGGTGAAGCCGCTGTTCCCGACCGTCTGACCTGGAAAGACTCTTCCTCTGAGATGCCGGGCCGCTCCTCCCCGAACCACAACACTCGTCCCGGCCTGGGGCTACAGAAACGGCCACTAGGTAGCTGAAGACGAACTCTGCAACCTGAGGCTCTAAGGCAGCCAGTAATCCTGGCGGGCCCCAAGACCGGAAGTGTACCACTTCCTTCCGCCCGGTGCCGCACGAGACGGGGCGGGGCGGCGCGGAAAGGGGCGGAGGCTCACGTTGACAGACAGCTCCGTGAACCTATGGATGCAGCTGCGGCCGCCCGGCCTCCTCGGCGCGCCCCTTCGCGGGGCTGTAGACGCCCCCTAAGCCCCCCATCGCAAGGTGTTGCACAAAGCTCTGCCGCTGCCTGGTCCTGCCTTTCCCTGCCGCGCGCTGCGGACCGTGTGCGGCCCCGCCCCCGCGGCCCTCAGCGCCGCCTCGCCCCGCTGGCCTTTTCCCCCTAGGAGCCGTGCGCGAGGACTGCTGAGGCCGCAGGTCTGTGGCTGCGTGTCGGGCAGCGAGGGAAACGCGGGCGGCGGGTCCCTGAGATCCCGCGGACGCCGGCTGCGTCCCGCCTAGAGGCGGCCGCCGACCGCTCCTCGGCCGCTCCGCCCCGCCCCGTCGTGTCGCCCTGTCGGGAGGCGCGGCCGCGGCCCTCGCAGCATCCGGAGGGGATGGAGCGCGCGGGATGCGGGCCGGGCTGGAACTCGGTTTTGGGCAACTTTGCGGAGCGCTCTCTCCGCAGCCGGCCGCGCGGGCGGAGGGAGGGCGTGGGCTCGGACCTTGGGGTTCGTCACTCGCGGTCCTGGTGCACGAAGGTCCGAACTCCCCCGCCTGCCGTCTCTCCGACGGCGCCCGCCTGATGGGGCTGCGCGGGCTGGAGGGTGCGCGGCGCAGGTAAGCGGAGCTCGGTGCTCTGCCGCGCCCGGGGGATGCGCAGTACTGTACTAGGCAGCCTCGTTAATAAACGATCGCTTGCAGGTCCCTTTGCATATAGTCTGCTGGTATTCCTGTCTATTCGCCGAAGGAACTTTTGTTTCAAAGTTCGTGAGACTACTGCCGTAGTCCAGATACATAATTTGCACTTCTAATATTTGCTGACTTCTGTTTTAACATGTTAGAATTTATGCATTGTGGGTTTTTTTAAAGCTCTTTTTCCCCTTAGAGCGGGCACGGCTCTACGATTATTAAGCCTTTTGGGGATAAGCTCATCGCTGGCTGGGCCACTGTGCTAACATTCCTTTTCTCCTTCACTGCTAGAGCCTCTCCGTCTCCCGTGCTTTGAAAGCACAGGATTTAAATTTCTTCTCCGCCTTCAAGTCTTCCTTTTCACAGTTCTTTCAGTGAGTGAATGAATAAACAGATTGTATCATGTAAGTTGGTTGTTCTGTTCTACAGGGCATATTGTTTAGGGATTAGTAAACTGTTGAAACAATCATGCCAGGCTACTGATCATATTTAATAATTAGTAGAACGCTACTCTGTTCAAAGGAGAGAGGCAAGATGTGCTGGGGGACAGAATTAGCTTACTCACTGCCACCACACCCCCGCCTCCCACTTGCAGCTTCCAAACTAGGCACTGCACCCTGCAGCTACTCCCACTATTACTCCCTGGGATAAGAGCTGCCCTGATTGGCACATTCCCCTGCTGTCATTACCACCCAAGCATAAAACCTGCAATGTGAATTGCTTAAAAGAACACAGGTGTTAAAATTCAGATACCTGAAGGAGAACAGTGTTTCAGTTTTTCAAAATCTGTCAACAAATATACTACTGAATTCCCTCCCACGTGGTCAGTTCCCTGGATGATAGAGAAGACTTGTTACTGCATAGGGAACCGTAGAAAATAATATAAAACTGTAATTACTTGGCAAATTGCACGATAAGTGCTATGGCTTATGAGAGGAGATGATCAAAATCAACAGGGGTTGGAGCATCCTAGACAGCTTCCGTGAAAAAGGATAAGGGTT
The DNA here is from genome assembly GCF_034190915.1 of Cavia porcellus. Taxonomy (NCBI): domain Eukaryota; kingdom Metazoa; phylum Chordata; class Mammalia; order Rodentia; family Caviidae; genus Cavia; species Cavia porcellus. The sequence goes on along the minus strand of NW_026947490.1, from coordinate 39,727,720 downwards.
CCTGTGTTCAGCTCAGCTACCTGGCAGTATCTGCTGGAGAACATCAAAAAAAGTATGATTGAGTTAAACGTTTGTGTTGCATCTTGAATATACTTTGATGCAACAAAGTATGTTGGATGGGAAAATGAGAGGGGGTGCTAAGCAGCAGACAACAACCAAAATTAAAAGTCACTTAAACACAAATGAGCAGAGGGTGTTTGTGGGGAGGATGCTGAGGTATCCATGGGCCATTTACTGTATTTCTGTTTGTAGGAGTGGTTGAATGAACAATGCTTGTGAGTCTTTGACACCATGATGTACATACGGCAAAGAAAAGAGGTAAAAACCACTGAGGTTGTCGATGACTTACCTGCACAAGAAGAAAATGGGAAGTTAGAAAATAAATTACCATCTGGTAGGTGATTTAACCTGAAGCAGCATTTGAAATTGCTTTTATTTCTGCATAATAAAATATCACTCTCCCATAAGGTAGAAATTATATAAAGCTTAACAGTTGAGGAAACTTGGTCCAGCACCCTGATAGTCTGATCACAATTGGATTGTTTTGGTTTCACAGTTTTAATTGATAAAAGAGCTTTGACTAGTACCCTGTATTAGTTTTTTGTTCGTTAATTTAGGGTTATGCCAATCTGATGCTCTCACTCTCTAGAGTAATACTTTTCTTCACCATTCATATTTTAGTCTAATTTTTCTGGTTTATATGTTTTAATAACTAAGCAGCCTTTCAGTTTCCATTTTACTAAATAAAGATGAATTGCCATTTATTTTCAGTCAAATCTCAGATATTTTGCTTTGCATTTTTATGGGGATGGGACAAGAAAAATTGTTAGAACTTGGTAAAGTTTATATAATACTAAAGACTTGTTAAGTGACACATCAGATGGTATTAATTGCCAGCTTTGTGCTTTCTGGATTGCTGTCTTAACTAAATATGGTCAGGTTCTTAAAAGTAAGCAGGAAAGATTCCGTGCTTATCAGCCATTTTGAATATCTGATAGAATTTATGGTCTTTTCAGACATTCTAATTATTACCAGCCGTAACTAATAAAGTAACTTGAGGATACAGTTTAATAAAATAAAAAATGTGTTTTGGGAGGTTATGCCACTCAGATCAGCTATTAGCAACTATACATTTTTTTATTTTAAAGATAAGTAAAATTTAAGATAATAGGAGAGTAACAATGATTAATACATTGTGTATTGTTATCTTTAAATTAGTTACTTAGAGTGCAACATATAGGCATTTAATTGTTCAAGCAATATTAGAACAAACCTTTTCAAAGAATTAAGCACTTAGTAGTGTAACTATCTTATGTATGTATACGTTTTTGCTTTTCGATTTTTTTCTCCTTTCCCCTAGTCTCATTTCTCTTTCCTTTTAAACAATTTCTTCCCATTTTACAATATCTATTGTACATTTTTTATTTTATTTACTTTTTTAGCTTCTCCACACTAGAGACATAATACAATATTTACAAATGTGAGTGATTTATTTCACTTATGAATATGATCTCAAATTCATCTGTTTACCTATAAAAGTCTAGTTTATCCTTCTTTATAGCTGAGTAGTACTCCATTATTAAAAGACCATATCTTTTTTATCCATTCCTCTGTTAATAGGCATTTGGGTTGTTTCCAAGATCTAACTATTACAAACTGTTGCTATAAACAATGTGCATATATATTGTGGTACATTGTTTTTAATTCTTCTGGGAAGATACCCAGAAGGGGAATAACTGGGTCAAATGGGACTTCCAATTCTCATTTTTTGAGGAATCTCCACACTGATTTCCATAGTGCATGCACCAGGCTGCACTCCCACCAACAGTGGAGAAGGGTTTCTTTTTCCCCACAGCCCCTCCTGCATCTGCTATTGGTTGACTTTTTGATAACACCTATTCTTTCTGGAGTGAGTTGGAATCTCAGTGTTTTTTTCATTTGCAACTCTTGAATGACCAGTGATGTTGAACATTTTTTCATGTTTATTTGCTGTTTGTATTTCTTCATCTGAGAAGTATATATTCATCTCAGCTGCCTATTTTTGGATTGAGTCTTTCAGTTTGGGAAGTCTGATTTTTTTTTTTTCATTATGTTCTGAATAGTAATCCTTTTTCTGAGGAATAGCTGGCAAACTTTTTCCCATGTTATGGGTTGTCTCTTCAGTCTGTTTGTGGTTTCTCTGACTGTGCAAAAGATTTTTAATAAGGTGAGATCCCAGTTGTTAATTCTTTGTGATAATTCCTATGTGATTGAGGTTTTATTCATAAAGTCTTTATTAGCAACTAATACATTTTAAACAATGCATAGGACTTTCTGAATACAATGCCAATTCAAGTTCATTTCTTTTAAATGAAAATATAACTGGGGCTTATTCATTTTACCAAAGCAATATTTATCATATCAGAAAAGAACCTGAGAACTAAAGAAAGTTGAAAAAGAAGCAAAATCACTCCCTTGAATATCCATCCTAAGACTCACACAGATGACACTGTGCATCTGGCTGTTTCAGTGTCATTCTCTGAACCCATGTACTCCCCACCAGCATTCATATGTAGTGTTACGAAATTGAAAGCCATGTGTTGGCTGGTATGTTGCTGATTTTCTCTTATACTGTAAACATAAGGCAGTTGATATAAAAAATATTGATAGCCCACTCTGGGGTGCCCAACAGACCAGGTTCGAAACCCTTCCCAAAATGCCATTTAAGGAGATCCGCAGTGATGAAACGCAGGGAAGAGCCTTAATCAGCTAGGTAGTACAGACAGAGACTCAAAATCTGTCTTAGAGGGGCTGACAGAGATTTGAGGGTTTTATAGAACAAAAGGGGCAAAAGCAAGGCCAAGGGGTTTGCAGAAATGGAGGACTTGGCTCACAGTTTAAGCTGTCTTCGTCCTGTCCTGGTCCCGTTGATAGTCTTTCAGAACTGGTTCTCTAAAGTCCTGGGAGAGACACCACTGCTATAAGAAGCAATTCAGTTTCCCTCATGGGATGACAGCTCCTGCTTAGGCTGTGACCTCCTTTTAGGGTGGTCTGTGAAGCTCTAGAGGCTCCTACTGGGATCTGAGGTGGCTGCAAGTTTAGGACAGTGACTGAGGCTTGCAGACACTGCTCCAGGGTGTCTGGAAGTGGATGTTGTAACAGCTGACAATTAAATGTCCCTGAAAATCCTAAAAATTACTTTAATTACTCTTACTCTTGAAGGGGATGAGATAGACTGGGTAAATTTAAGATTAATAGACCTTGTAATACATTCCCTGAGTGATTAGCATACCTCTGTGCAAACAGGGGCAAGAGTCTGACCCACAGTTTTAAGGTGATAAAGGAGAAAAGTCAGTGGAAGATAGAGAGGCCAATGCTTGTGAGACTCTGTGGACTTAGCCTCCAAGTCCCTGTTCCATTGTTAACATGTAATATTACATGGTGTGACTGTAGCATAATTTAATTCACTCCTTGTGGAATGCTAAAATGGTTTTGTAACCTTCTAAAACAAATAGAACTGTGACAGATATCCTTGTGGCAGATGTTTATTTAAAACTTTAATTATTTCTTTAGATTATATGCCTAGACATAGAATTCACAATCAAATGGTATACTCATTTTGGTGGCTTTTACTCCTGTTGCCAGGTTGCATTTCAGAGAGATCACAATTTATTCTTCTACCACCAGGTTTTAAAGATGTTGAATACCCTTTCTAAAATAGAATACTAGTATTTTTAAGCTATCAGGTTGACTAAGGTTTTAAAACTACAGCTCATTGTTTTAATTTGCATTTTTTTGCACTAGTGAATTTGATTGGATTTGAGCATCATTTCTTCGGTTACATTTATTGGTCATATTTTTCTTTTGTGCTTGTCTGTTTATGTCCTTAATCTGTTTTCTACTGGAGCATTTATTATTTATTATCTTGAAAGTATCCTATATTAAAAATATGTAAGCTTTCTTATTTATGCTGTAAATACTTTTCCTAGCTTATTTATCATTTTAGTTATTATGTATTTTTCCTATGAATTTTTTTAAGTAATCAAAGTTTTGGTAACTTTTAATGAATAAACCACAAATTACCAGTAGGTCATCTCAAAGATCGTTCCCATCTTAGATTTATAACCCATTTATTCCTCTATTTAGCAAACTTCATAAAATCTAGTTGCTCAGTTATGCCTGGATATTAAAGGTGAATAAGACAATATACTTGTCCTTGAGGAGCTCACATTCTGGTTGACAAAATGAACAAATGAAAGATTAGGAACACTGCAGTAAAAAGCAATGAGTTGCCAGGTGTGTTGCCTTTCGTCTATAACCCCAGCACTTGGGAGGCTGAGGCGGTAGGATCACTGAGTTCAATGCCAGCCTGAACTGCATAGTGAAACCCTGCCTCAAAAAAGGAAAACACAAAAACAAAACTAATAGCTAAGAACCAGGTGGGTATAGTAGTACTTACCTGTATACTCAAGAGGCTGAGAGAGGAGGATTGCTTGAGCCCAAGAATTCATGACCGTTCTAGGCCACATAGCAAGATCCTGTCTTCAGAAAAAGTAAGAGAGAAGCCAGACCTGGTGGCACATGCCTGTAATTCCAGCACCCTGGGGGCTAAGGCAGGAAGATTGCAAGTCTGAGCCCAGATCAGGCAATTTAGCAACTTTATAAGACCATGACTCAGAAAAACACACAAAGTTGGAGGATATAATTCAGTGTGGAGTCCTGGGTTCAATCCCCAGTATATGAGAGAGAGACAGAGACAGAAGCTGTCTGCTAGGGGACAGGGAATGAATACTCCCTTACTTGATAGCCTGAAGTAGAAGTATGAAATTCTAAAATTTTCACTCATTTATGTTGCCCTTTCTCAAAGGTTGTACCAATGGAAGATTTTGGAAGATTCTATCATTCACAGTTGGTGGAACCACTGCCCTTGGTATTGGACTTCTTACGTCTGTCTACCTTGCGACCTTACATGAAAATGACTTATGGTTTTCTAACATTAAGGTATGGGGTTTATATGATGATTGTATGATGTATTCATTGATATCTCCAATAATTAGCCAGGTAGATGAACCAAGACAACATAGTCTTGCCTTAAAGAATATAATCTCTGGAAAGATTTGACTCTAGAGTAAAAAAGCTTGTGTTTATTATTTTAAATAACATCAGAATTTTTTAAATCAATTTTTCATTAACTTTTCATTGACTTCAATTCTTCTGCAGTTACTCTAGAATTTTTCAAAATATAGATTATGAAATTGGTGCTGTAGGTCATAAGTAACATTTTTCTTGATGAAATCAAAAAAAGAGAATACTGGGAATTTAGCTCAGTGACATAAGTGCCTGCCTGGCAAGCATGAGGTCGTGAGTTCGATCCCTGGTACGGAAAAAAAAAAAAAGAGAGAGAGAATACTATTGTTTTGTGAATTTAACATTTTGATTATGTATATGTATGCAAACTGAGTCATAGTAAAAAATGAAATGTTTTTTTGTTTTGTTTTGTGTTTCTGTTGGTCACAATAGGAAAAAAGAAAGAGAAAATTGAAGGCCATTGTTCTCACCCACGGAGTCTCAGTCAGGGTCCACAGATGGACTTCAACACACTGTTATCTTCTAGTACTGTTTACAATTGGTCTTTTCAGGAAGTCATACTTTATTTGGAGAAAGGAGTTAGAATTTTCATCTGGTTTTCAGAAGGATCTGTGACTTATTTGGTTATTTATTTATTTACTTATTTTACTCAACATTTCTAGAACTTATTTTGGCACTGGTTTCAGAAAAAAACCTATACATTGCCAATGTTTTTGATCCAGTATATCAAGATCTTTGATCTTATTATCCATGGCTTCTAATCATTAACTGCCTGCAGAGGTACAGTTCTAGAGGTTAAACACCACAGGTCCTTCACACTGACCTGCATCTCACCTCCCTGCCTCCCTTTCTTCCTGCCTCCCTCCCTTCTTTGTGACAGTCTCACTAAATCATCCAGGTTGGGCTTGAACTTGTGATCTTCTTCCATCAACCTCTCAGAATAGTTAGATTATAGTCCCAAAGAGAGTTTTCTAAAACATTTTGAGGTTCAGTCCCGTTATGAGAATGAGTCCCCAAATGAGACTACTTTGAATAACAAATCTAAATAGCTTCTATTATGCTTATTTTTAAAAGCTGACATATTACCTCATGAGTACAGCACATATCTGCATAGATATCTTTACACAAATCATCATGGTAACAAAGAATAATAACTTATTCTTCAGGAGCATTTGGTGGGTTTTTATGCCAAGAAAATTTTTACTCATCTCTTCTTACAATGGAGCACTTATAAATAGATTCCCTGGAATTAAGCAGTGTGCTTATTTATTATTAACATATTTTTGAATAAAGGCTGAAATATTCCAGTGTGGGCTTCTAGCTAAAATTAAATATTGGTAACAGTGTAGCAAGGAGAAGTGTCCAAAGCGATCATATAACTTAATTACAAACTGTAAGTTTAGCTCTTTAATTTAAAGCTTATAAGTAGCCTTTCTAGTATCCTTAAATAGGGATATGTCATCATCAAGAAACCTCCACATCCTTGAATTTTTTCTTTTTTTTCATTTCACTGGATTAGGATCATTATACTTTTACCCAGTATTTATTGAGCACCTGTTTGGGTAACATTGAATTAAACTCCCTGGGGGATATGGAAAGAATAACAAAGCCTTCTGAGTTTGCCAGCTTATTTTCTAGTATAACAAATGAATTCAGAAAATATGTATTAAGCAGCAGGCCAGCAGAATGCCAGCAGATACTGTGTTCATGATAGCAGTACCACTAAGTAAAACACGCTATGTTCTCAAGGATCCTGCAGAGAAGGAAACAGGTATTCAGACAGTTCTGGGACGTCAGTCAGTGCTGTGATAGGGTGAGACAGTACTGTGGGAGTAACAGGAGGGCAGCCGGCCCTATTGAGAGTAATCAGGGGAAGTTTTCCAGAGGAAGCCATGGTTGAGGCCTGCAGAATGAGGTACACTAGGGAGGAGAGGTGCGTGTCATAGGAGATGGATATGTACTGGATATTCAAAGAGCAAGGGAAGCTGCGACATTGGAAGTATCAGTACCAGTGCAGGAGAATACACAGGGAGAGGGAAGGACTCGGAGTGGAAACAGGCCGTATTGTGAAGGGCCTGTGCGACATGTCTCAGAGATAGAGCTCTCTGTGAATACAATACAGAGACTCCTCTTCAGTGAGGCAATGTTTGTCTTTTAAAAAGATGTCTCAGGCTGTATTGTGGGGAATGGCTTTGAGGAGGGCAAAGCTAAAGACAGAGAAAACTGCTACAATAACTCGGTAGATGCAATAAGATCTGAACATCCAACTAAGTTATTCAAGCATAATTCTTTTCCATGTGCAAGATACTCTTCTAAGCCCTGGGAATGTGGCACTGAATATGATAATGGAATTTTATTCTGATGAGAAGGAAAAAAATCAGAAACAGAACAAAGTTTTGGTAAAAGTCAAACAGGATAATGACATAGTCATTAGAAAGCCACTTGGAATTGGAGGGTAAAGCAGACTACTTTGAGGGCAAGCCATGTAAACCAAGGCCTACATGCTAAGAAGGAGCCAGCCAAGCTAAGATCTGTGAAGTCAGAGCAGAAGGAACAGTGAACCCAAAGCCTCTAATGTGTGAATGAACTTGGCAAGTTGAGAATGGAAGAGAAAGCACATGTGGCCAGAATTTTATGAGCAATGAAAAGAATGGTACAAGAGAGGGAAAGACTGAAACATACAGATCCTCATATGCTAGAAGAAATTGAAGAGAAGTGAACACGTTAGAACATTATAGGAAGTAGACTTGGAAAGATGCATTGATCCTGTTTATGTGGAAGGTGAGTGACGGGGACGAATGATCAGTGACCATCCGCTTTGTCCCATGAACTGCTGGCATATGGCAGTGAATTTAACAGCAGGAACAGTTCTGGAGGGCACAAAGACTTTTGATCCCACTACCCCGGGTTATACCAAAATTCCCAGTTTGAGGGTACAATTTCCCACATGACTGCCTTCATTTCAAATGCTATTTTCAAGTCTGGGGCTCCCTGGATAACCCTCACTTCTAAACAGTTGACTGCAAAGTCTGATGTTCCCAGGTTCAGCAGTTCACTGGAACAACTTGTGACTGGCTAGCATGGAAATTAAAACTAAAGCAACAGCATGGATTTACAGGCAAAAGCAATAATTAGAAAATAAGAGAAAAGGATAAGGACTTTAGCTTAGGTAACTGATAAAGATCAAGCCTGCCCCTCCGCAAAGAGAAAGAAGAGAAAATAGAGAGAGGATGACTCTAACAAATAGCTAGAGGGGGCACACTGATGAGGAGGATTAGACTGGCCTATTCCCAAAAGAATGCAGGCTAGTTTTATGGGGCACTGTAGTGAGCTGGGGGGTGATCAGTCCTCTCGCTCCTGGTTTCGCAGCTTCAGAGGAATCCTCAGGATCTGTGGGGTAATTTAGTTTCTGTGTGAGAACTGTCTCTGAGGCAGTCGCTGTCTTGAGAGCCTTTGCTAGAATCTAGTTTGACTTTAGGTTTAGGGGACCAGAGACCTCTGGGAATAGCCGAATGTCCTTGTAAATATCCTGATGTCCTCAGTATTGAAGGGTGATGACATAGGCTAGGTAAATTTGGGCCAATAAACTTGTTTGGCCAACTTTTAGATAGACACTCCCTAAATGACTAAAAAGGTTGTATACAGAGTTGGTAAGGACTGGACTCAGAGTTTTACATACTGATGGTCTAGCTTTGTTCTCCTTTTAGTGACCTACCAGATGTCTGTGAGGGTCACCTTTTTTATTTTTTTTTTTTAAAGCAAAAAAAGTTCTTTTAAGTCCCTGTCTCAGAAGAAAACAGGAATCATGGTTTTAATGAGTAACAGGTCAGGGACTCAGAAGTGTATGTGTCTTCTGTCCCTGTGGTTTGAGAAATTGCCAGAACTCAGAAAGGGCTAAGATTGCAGATGCATTATAGCAAAAGGGTATAAACCGGAACCAGCCAAAGGGAGCAATGTATAGGGCAGAGTCTGGGAGGAAAGGCTGCACTCAAAGCTTCCGTTGTTCTTTCCTTGTGGAGTCCGGCTGTTATACTCCTGGCACATCACTGTCTGCCATGATATGTGGAGAACTAATGGTCCAGCAAGCTCACCTGTGTTACGGGGGTCCGTTGTTTACTGTCAGTTACGTAGGCACAGTTGACTGAGTCGTGGGCTACTGGGTGGAGAATTAAGTCTTCAGCCCACATGCCGAGTATTTTTTTAGAGACTAGACTGCAGGACCATCCTGCTTCAGTTGTTAGTACATCTATCAGATGTGCTCCACACAACCTAATGTGCATGACAGAGACACTTATCACTCAGAGTTTTAAGAATTTAGAAGCTACCTCCCAGGAGCTGAGGACAAAGAACAACTAAATGTTTTATTTCTGTAGCTTAGAAGTTACCTCCCAGAACCCAGGACAAAAACCCACCAAATTCTCTGTTCTGCAAGAGGCGAGACAGAAAATGATGAGCCGAGGTTTGGCTCTGTGAGGAAGTACTTTCAAAGCAGTCCAAGTAAAAGGGAGTGAAGGCAGCTGGATTTGTCGCTTCAAAGACGGGAGTTCTTCACTGTCAGAAATGGACATTTTTGTGTTACCAGCTTGTAGATTTGTGGGCGAGATTGTTTCAGAAGTGTGTGAAATGAGAAAAGAAAGAGAACCCAGGCCAGTATCATTCTGTGCCTCAGATGCCATCTGGGAAGCCATAAAGCTGGCATATCCTCTAACAGGTGTCTCCTCACCCACCACCCCATCTGCCAAAAGCTACCATCGAGCTCAGAATCTTATTTAACTTTTTTCCCTTTATTCAAGGAGAGTTTCATAGATTCTATCACAAAGGAAAGTCACTGATGGATCGCTCTAATGATTCCTCTAATCCTCTGATGGATCCTCTGAAAGGGCAAAGTCTGTGTTGCTGCGGCTGTGCTGCCCGGCCCTTACTGCCTAGCACTCTTGTCAGTAACCTGTGAATAGGCATTTAGGTTAGTTTTGTTTGTTTGTTTGTTTGTTTGCTTTTTTTTTTTTTTTTAACTTTTTATTGGTACCGGGGATCGAACTCACGACCGCCTCCTTGCAAGGCAGGTGCTTATGCCGCTAAGCTAAATCCCAGCCCCCATTTAGGTTAGTTTTTATTTAGATTATCTAGATAGCACTATCCCATAGAACTCTGGAACAAAAGAACTGCAACATATCTGTAGTAGCCATGGCTAGTGAACATTCAAAATGTAACATGGGAATTTTTATTTCTATTGAATTTTAATTGATTTCAACTTTAAGTTGAAAATGTACATCCATTTTATCAGTAAGCAATTGAAAATTGTAATCACTACTGATCATTTACTTAGCCAAAGGAAAAGAGTGTTTTCAGAGCAAATATGATTTTATAAAGAAGTCCTAAAATTTGGATGATTTTTGTATTATGGAATTAAAGAATATTTCACAGAAGTAAACATTTTCCTTTTGTATTTGCAGCTTTGAACTTGTTATCAAAATTGGTACCCAGTTTATAATGAAAGTACTTTGATGTTACATTGAATACCTAGAATTAATTATAATTATTCAGGGATTAAAAGTACTATTTATGAAGTAGACAAGTCATATAATGGCTTTGTACATTTAAATTGTTATTTAAATATTCATTGAAGTGTTAGTATTTGAAAAGCAGCAACTTGAAAGTTACAAGAAAACATATTGATTTTTCAATGGTCATAGAAAATCTGTATGTTGTCTTCTCTCTGCTTATTTTTTTTTAATTAAAAGTTACTTTCCTACTGTCTTAACCATTGTGTTTGCTGGGAAATTGAAAGTACTAGAGATTCTTTTTTTAAACACCCTTTATTGGATGTCTGCTATGGACTCAGCACAGTTTTAGATGCATTTTGTGCATATTTTCTTTAGTCTGGCTGTCTTCAAAGCCCAAACATTTTAGTTCTAAATTGGCCTTTAAATGCAGCCTGTTTTGTTGCTGCCTTTTATTGTAAACAAAACAAACTAAAAAGGCAAAGCCCTTGTTCCTGTTTGTTGTGCTGCCCTTACGCCTGGCACATTATCAGTGCTAAATAAAGAATGGTCTGTTTGGAGTAGAGTTGACCTTCGGGGTTGTGGGAAGTAGGGAAGGCAGATGAGCAGAGGAGGCAACAGGCTGCTGTGAAAGGTCTGGCTTTGGAACTGGAGCAGAAGGGCGCAGCGTGGCGAGCCTGCCTCCAGGGAGAGGAAGGATGTCCTTAAGGACTGGCAACTGGGGAGCCAGGCAATGCATTTTCATGATTCATGTTGAGTAGAGGTTGTAGTAAAAACTATATGCTAATTCTTTTTATTTATTGAATATGTGTCTTATACAAATTATACTGTGACAGTGACACAGTTTTAAAACCAAGAATAATGTTCTGTATTCATTATTCATACCAAAAATTTTTCAGGCCTGGGAAATAGCTTAGTAGTAGAAAGCTTACCTAGAATGCAGGAAGTCCTGAGCTCAAATCTTACACCATGAAAATAAAGGTTTTTTTCCTTCTGTTCCTCAGTCTTCATGCAGATGGATTGTACTTACTTATGACTCCAATATTGATAAATTTTATAATTGGCCTTATCCACTACAATATGTTTTTTTCCACATATATTTATGTGTCCTAATAAAACTTCTTCAATTATTCTGTAAACAATTTCAGTTATACACAGGGTAAGCAAAAAAATACAGTGACTATTTAAATTTAAAAACTAGTTTACACTAAAAAGACATTTTACTATTAATTCCCCTTAAAATACTCCCACTCGTTTTGAACATACTTACCCTATTGTATTCCTGTTATTTTCTGAAGCAGTTCTGGAAGTCATTTTTCATGTTTCTATGAAGTGTGATTTAAAATTTTTGATAAATGTTGCTGCTGAGTGCTAGCCAGTAGAAGGAAGGCTCATACAAATTTTATGGTTGTGTTCTCATCGTCCTCAAAGTCAAAATGACCATGAGAGATAAACATTCTGATTTCTTTTCTTTCCTTTTTTTTTTTTTTTTGTTATGGGGATAAAATTCCCAACTTCACACTTGCGAGGCAGGTGCTTGTGCCACTGAGCTAAATCCGCGGCCCCAACATTTTGATTTCATTTAAGACATCAAGACAGCACAGCACTGCAATTAAAGACATGAAAAGGGACTTTCCGAATGTTAGAAAGTAGCAGGAACAGTGGGTAGGTGTGTCTCAAGTGAGGGAGAATATTTTGATGGGTGTTTATCTTTTCATATAAGAAGTCTTATAATTTAAACATATTGTTATCACTGGTGTACTGTTTCCTTCCTGCCCAGTTTTGGTGAATTAGATTGTTATATCCTTAAATTAAAATTTCTTCTCACTTTAAGTAGCAGTATAAAAATGTCAGTTCCTCCTTTTCTTGGAATTAAGTTAGAATAATTTTTAAAAATGAAGATAGTCAAATTCCATCTTGTTTTTTTGTTTGTTTTTGGTGCTGGGTAGGGAATGTAGGGTCTCATTCATGCCAAACACATACCTTGCCATCGAGCTATACCCTCAGCTTACACGTTTCAGCTTTGATGAACCTGCGAGCCTTTAATGTGGAGGGAATCCAAATTGAGTGAAACACACAGGAGCGTGAATGATACTGAGAGAAGATACTCTGGCATGCAGATCTCAGATGGTGCTGCGAAGTTCAGTGCCTAACCCCTTCTGGTTTTTGGCATGTCCTGAAGGGTAAAATCAGTGGGCTGCTTGGGGCGTTGGACATGGGAGTGAGGGGTAATGGCAGAAGCATTCCTGGATGTGCTGGTGTGAAGGAAAGCAAACTGGGCAGGCTGAAGGGGCGCATTGTGGAAAAAAAGCTGTAGGAAGTGGAATTTAAGAGAGTAAGAAAAGACAGAAAACTTGCAATTTAACCAATCCTGAAGCTGTCAGTCTCTGTTAACTAATTTGAGGGGAAAACTAAAGAATTCGCTCTTATAAAGCACCCTATATCCTAAGAAAAATTTTTCTGGCCTGAGGCAGGCGCCACAGCTCTTCCCCATGTGAACTTACTGCAAGCAGCTGGTGTACTCAGAATTTGCCGCACTCAGAAATGACTAATACTCAGGAAGGAATTAATGCAAAGTCTCTAGAGTGATATGATTAAAAAAAAAGAGAAGAGAAAAACAAGAGCAAATGGTTCATGAATAGTCACCAGAAAATTGTATGGCAGAGACATGAATATTATGACCAAATATTCAGCTTAAAACACTGAAGTATTTGCCACTGTGGAAAATGAGTTCAAAGCAGAGACCTATAAGAAGATATATACCTTCTCAAAAGAGGTATAGAAAAATAACAAAAGGAAATGAAACATGAGCTGGCAGAACTTAGACAATATTTGCATTTAAAGATGGAATCATATTAGAAATGACAACCATACTGGATGCAGTGCACAGAAGGCCAGAATCTGCAGAAAGCGTAGAAAGAGAAATGTTAGAATATTTTTAATAAAAGTAAACAAGACGAAGTGAAATTAGTAAAGCTAAACATGTTAGTAAGAAAATAGCAGCCAAGGAAGGCAAAGACCAGCAAATGTATAATTTATGTGTCTTAAGAGAAGAGAATAAAAACAATGAAGTAGAAGTAAGTGTGTGTGTGTGTGTGTGTGTGTGTACACAGAGAAATAATTTAAGGGAACTTTCAAAAATAAAAGATTTGAAACTATATAAATTAAATGGTAGAGTGGATCTAAAGAAGTGGCTTAAAAAATAATTAGCGAGGTGTAGCTCAATGAAATGAGGATCTAAATGTAAAGAAAAGACAAAAAGATCAAGTCACCTTTAAGGGCACACTTCCAACTTTTCTATAGTCACATTTAGTGCTCATGAGCCATCAAGGGTCCTGCCAACTACTCAAAGTGATTACGGATTTGAAGTTAGTCATTTCCTCATGTATAAAGATACTATTCAAACTTTCCTGTGAATTCATACTTATGAAAGTAACCCCTTGACTAAAAATATAAATCTCCCAAATTCAAAAAGTACAAACTCACACAGAGAGAAAAGCAAACAGACACAATTCATACAGGGAAATGTGTTCCAAAAAGTACTAAAAAGCCTGACACAAAAATACCTTAACTCCAAAAAAACTTATGCTTTTAGATTCTGTTTTATTTTACGAAGGAGAAGTTAAGTTATGATGGCTTGTGTGTAGCTATCCTAAATTTGCAAGAGTTAAAATTCAAACCCTGTCTCCAACAGCTGGAGCTTCTTGGGTTTTGCTGCCTGACCCATACTGTTAGCACCCTCTGATGATCTTTGTTTGAGAGCTGAAAAACAGCTGACCAGAGTCAGAGACCACACACTTTGGACAACTCAAATTTTTCACCACGCTGTGCATGTCTGTTTGAAGATGACTGCAAGTATTGATTTTGTCTGGTTTATCATTACAAATTTTAGTGAGTAAGCAGAGATGTATATAAAGAATCCATAACTAGCGAGGGTGTATTGTATGTACTCTTCATGGTATTTTAAAAATGAACTCAGAGGCTAATCTTACTTAGGTGTATGGAAGAAAAAACAATCCTATAACTGGAGGAGAGAATCCAGTATCATATTTAAAATACCATCACCATGAATAAGACATTTTTCTGCCAAGAATGCAAAGGACATTGCTGGAAAGTCTATTAATATTCTCATTGGCATATCAGTACTGCAAAAGATACCAAAAAAAGAATTTAAAGACTTTCAGTGTCATTTCCTTAGCGCATATATAACCGGTGAAATGAACAGATCAGGTTAGCCCACCACACCAACTAAATAAAAGGTAAAGATCATATAATTATCTCAAGTGTCACAAAAAAAATTTTGCAAAATTCAGGACTCCTTCATGTGGAGGTATATAAAAAAGTATAAAGACACTAACTAGAATAAAACAGAACTGCAATCTCATGAAGGGCCTTTGCCAAAACAAGCCACAAGCTAGCATACTCACTGGTGGAAGACTGAAAGCTTTTCCCCTGAGACAGGAACAAGCCAAGGACGTCTGTTCTCAACATCTGTATTCACAGTTTAACTGGAGGTTCTAGTTAAGCAATTTAGGCAAGAAAGTAAAATAAAAGGCATCCACATTAAAAAAGAAAAAAGTAAGAATACTTGTCTATGACATAATCTTGTTTGTAAAACCCACTAAAAATTTATAAGAACTTATGAATTTAGCAATGTTACAGAATATAGCAGCAGTATACAAAACTTGTGTTTCCAAATAGCAACAATGATCAACTCAAAAAACTGAAATTAAGAGACCAAGTCTATGTGCAGTAGCAACGACAAAAAAAACCTGAAATGCTTATGGATAAATTTAACAGAGAAAGACTAAAACTTAAAGCGCGTTTGTGAACTGGAAGACAGTATTGTTAATTACTCCTCAAGTTGATACAGAGATTCAAAATGATTTCTCTCCAAATCCTAGGTAGACTTTCATAGAAATTGACCCACTTGTCCCAAAATCTCTATGAAAATTTAGGGGTCCCAAAATAGCCAAAACAATTTTGAAATAGAACAAAGTTGGACTCACATTTCATAATTTTAAAACATAATTACAAAGCTGTAGTAATCAAGATAGTATGATAGTGGCACAAGGATAGGCATATAGATCAGTGGAAGAGAATTCAGAGGCCAGAAATAGGCCCTTGTGTTTATGGTCAGTTGATTTTTGCTAAGGGTGTCTGGACAGTTGAGTGGAGAAAGAATAGTCATTTAAACAAATGATATAGGGACCATTGGATATTTACATGCAGAAAATGAAACTGGACCCCATCCTCCTACCCTATACAAAAATTAAATGGAAGTGGATAATGGACCTAAATGTCTGAAGCAAACTTACGACTTAATCTTCATGGCCTTGGAGTAGGCCAAGGCTTGTTAGATATAAGGTCAGAAGCAGTCAGATGTGACTAAAATAATAAATTGATCTTCATCAAAATTAGAATTTTTTGTGCTTCAAAATACATGGTAAAAAATGTGAAAAGGCAATCAGAATCGGAGAGAAGTTTTACAGCTTACATATCTGATAAAAATTGGTACTGCAATAAATAAAGAACTAATACAAGTTAAGACTGAGAAGACACCTTGGTTTTTTGTTAAATGGGTACAAGACTTAAATAGACATTTCTCCAAAAGCAATATATGGATGGCCAGTAAGCACAGGAAAAGATACCCACCATCATTAGCTGTCAGAGAAAGGCAAAACAAAATAAACTATGAGATTTCGTTTCACCCCCACAGTAGGGTTATAATTTTAAAAGAAAGATAATATCAAATGTCAATAAAAATGTGGGTGATTTTGAATCCTTTACTACTGGTAAAGACATAAATGGCAGCCACTTTAGAAAAAGTCTAGTAGCTCCTCAGACAGGTAAGTACAGAAATACTATATAATCTTTTGTGTTTTTGTTGAGACAGGCTCTCACTGTGTTACCCTGGCTGTCCTTAAACTCTTGGGCTTAATCTGTGCTCAGCCTCCCGGCAGTGAACTATATACATAAGAACTACCACATCCAGTTTACCGTAAAATCTTATCTTTCATACTTTGTGTGGGGAAAGATGGAATACTGGGGTTGAACCCAAGGCTTTCACACTAAGCTACATCCCTACCTTTTATTTATTCTTTATTTTGACACGTTCTTTCTAAATTTCTAAAATGCCCGGGCTGAGTTTGAATTTGTGATATTTTTGTCTCAGCCTCTAAGAGTGCTATCTTCTACTTTTAAGTATAAATCCAAGACAAATGAGAGTAAATGCAAAGGTATGTAAACAGTTGTTCATAGTAGAATTTTTCATAATAGCCAAATGTCCCTTTAACTAATAAATAATATGGTGTTATATCCATACAGTGGTGTAATATTTGGACAGTTTTTAGACAGTTTTAGTTTTAGTTTTAAAGAGAGTTACCAATACATACTTCAGCATGAACCTTGATAAAATGCTAAGTGAAAGAAGCCAGGTATGAAGGACCATATATTGAGTGGCTCCATTTATATGAAATGACCATACTAGGTCAATGTAAAGAGATAGAAAGTAGCTGAGTGATTGCCTGTGGCTGGGGGCACGAGGATTTTAAAGAGTGACCATTCAGTGGTATATGATTTCTTTGGGGGTAATGAAAATGTTTTAAGATTGATTGTAAGGATACGTATACAACTTATGCAAATACAAAACCATTGAATTGTATACTTTAAATTCATAAATTGTATGGTATGTGAATTCAATCTCAGTAAAGCTATTAGAATAAATGTACTTTTAAAAATATGAGCACATGTCTCAGGCCAAATTCTAAGATCTCATTTCATGGGGAAACAGAACTGACCAATAAAACTTTCTGTGAAGATGCAAAGTTCTTTTCCTATGTTCTGCTGTCATTAGCAGCATTGCCAGTTTGCAGGAACTGAGGAAGTGGCTTTTTCGTTTCAGTTAGCTTTAAATTGGGAGAATGGCTACAAGCTAATGCTTCAGACCACACAGTGCTAGAATCAAGGAGCTATCCATCATTACTACTTTTATTTAATACTGCCTAAAAGGTGCCAGCAACACAGCATGTGAAGAAGCACAAAGTATAAAAATTGGAACCAAGAGCTGGGGATTTAGCTCAGTGGCATAAGCATATGTCTGGCAAGCATAAGTTTATCCCCAGTACAAAAAAATTAAAAATTGGAAAGGAAGAGGTAAATTTACTCTTTGTAGATGAGGTGTTTGTATACCTGGAATCCCCAATCAAATACAGTAAGTCATAGACTTACAAGCAAGTTCCGTTCTGGGAGAACATTAAGTCAGATTCATTGGTGAATCCCGACAAAGGGAGTCTTTGGACACTTTTGCACTTTTTGTACATTTGTACAATGTAAAGCATAAAAAACCAAACACATACAAAATAATGTAAATAAACTGGTTTTACTTTTACTGTTGCACTTTTGTTTCCATGCTTACTGCTTAGCCTTTCTAGCAGCCTCCTCCACTCACCACTTTCCTCTTGCTGTATGCTGTTGCATCATACACAAAGCACACAGCAGCACAACTGCAACAATGTCCAGCAGAAATGTCAGCTACTTCTGCCATTTATTCACATCTAGGAAAGTTTGTAATGCAAGGTCCCATGTATCTGTGAAAGTTTGTAACACGAGTGTTCATAAGTCAGGGACTTTCTGCAATTCAGAAACTGCTACAATCAATAAGAAAACTCACCCAGTTGCATGATACAAAATTAAATCTACAGAAGCCAAAATGTTTTATTTTTAAATGTATCAGGTTGAGATTAGAGAAAGAAGAGTTCAAATACACCCTGTTGAGCTACCTGGCGGTCCTGTTAAATGTCCTTTAACCGTTGACTCCCTGCCTTTCTGGACTACTGTTGTGACTTTTTCTTCCTTCAGAACTTTAGGAGTCATTCCCTAATCTCCTTGGCAGTGACATCTTATCCTGTTTCACTGAGAAAGTAGAGGCAAGCTGAAGACATGCTTCTACTTCCCATCTGATTCCTCCTGCCCATCTGTGCAGACTTTTTGCCACTTGTGTCTGAGATCCTGTCTCCTGCCTTGTGCCAAAGCATGTAGCTTGAGCAATTGGTTCTCTCTCTGACTGTTTCTCCCATCCTGGAGGGCAAGGGGGCAAGCTTACTATTATCACCCTGCTTTTTTACCTTAATACCGAAACTTGCCAAAAAGTTGATTCACCTAGGATTGCTGTTCCTCTTTTCTGATAGTCTGTTTCTTGAACCACTCAAGTCAAGCTTTATGTATAACACAGCACTAAAAATGCTCTTGTTAAAATCACCAGTGATGAGACCATAATCTCGTAAGTGAAATAAAACACACATGTGTAAACATTATATTGTCTCACTAGTGTGAGAAGCTGAAAGAAACTGTGTGTGTGTGAGTGTGTGTGTAAAAGTGAGTGCTGATTTCTCTGAGTTCACTGAAGACAAAGACTGGTGCTGGTATTGTTCAGACAGTTGAATGCAGATGTCTTGTGCTCGGGTGAATGATTTGGTGATGACTGCACAGTAACATCCATTGTTGCTCCTTGATTGACTTGTTTTATTTTTATTTTCTCTTTGAAATAAAATGGATTTGAAAAAAAATAAAACCATCAGTGACCTCCAAGGTGCTAATTTCAGTGGTCAGTTGTCCTCATTTCACTTGACTGTTAGCATTTTTTCTTGGCTTCCAAGACATTTTCCTGAGTTTATTCTTGCTTCTCCAACTGATTCCTTAGCCTCAGTACAAGCTTCTCTCTGACCTCTGGTCCTTTTATTGGCAGAGAACCCCAGGACACTTTTGCCTGTCCTCATTTCCAAGAATATTCCTCTCTACTGTTAAGTGCTATGAGGGTGATTCCCAAATATAAATTCCTACTCAGACTCTGCACTCCAGACCTGTATATCCAGCCACTTGGCCACCATTGTTTGGATGGCATGTAGATATCTGATACTCTACAGATGCAAAATCAAACTACTGGCTCTCCTTAAGTCTTCTTCATCTCTGAATTGCTACTTCACTCTTTAGTGGCTCAGTCAGAAACTTAGAAGAATCTTAGACCTCTCAAACTGCACATGAAATCTCTCAGCAGACGCTCTCAGCTTTACTGTCGCAGTATCTACAGTCTGTCTGATCATCTCACAGTCTCCACCTTTTCCGCCATCTGGATTGTCCCAGCAGCCCTCTTTCTGGTGTCTCTGCTTTGCTCCGGTTCTGGATCATCTATTCTGAACACAAGAGTCAGTGGATACTTTGGTTTTGTTTGTTTGTTTGTTGATACTTTGAACTTTACATCAGTGTGCGTCTCTGCTCACAACCTCACATTCAGACCATCAGGTCTCAAGACACATTCCCGCCTCCTTTCTCCTTCACCCTGCTGGCTCTCAAGTACAAACCCAGAGTCCTCATCCTCTGCTTCGACTGGATGATCTGTCTCTTCCTGCCTGGCCACCTCCTGACTTGATTATCTGCCCCACAGTTTCCCAGCAGGCCACCCTGCCACTCTTCTGTTCCAGGGCCCTTCGGATTGCTATGTCTGACTGGCAAGTTCTCCCCCAGGCAGCAGCCTAGCTCCTTGCCCTGCTTCCAGTTTCTATGTCAGTTTCTCAAGTGGAGCCGTCCAGTCACAGCACCTGCCCTTGCTGCCCTCCCCGTCCTTTTTCTCAGTTCTCCTTTTTCTGTATCACTTAAAACCACCTTGCATAGTAAGGATTTTGCTTGTTTACTTGCTTTCTTCTCCCTGTACTCTAAATTGTAAAGTTAATGAAAGCAGAGAGTCTTCTGTTATAGTCACTGCTGAATCTCCTCGGAGAAAAAGCTTGATGGGGGTCAATAGATATTTATTTATTTATTTATTTGTTTATTTATTTGATGAATGAGTGAATGGGAAGATAGGTTGAAGAAAGAAGCCAGAGATGGTTCATTCTTTACCTCTGATACCTGCATTTGCTCATTTTCCTTTGTTCACAATGTATTGCATTCTCTCACTCCTTTTATCTGTATCTCTGTGTGTATTTGTTTTTATATTAGGCACTGAACTCAGAGCCTTCACATTTGACACTGCATACCCAGTTCTTTTTTATTTTGAAAGATTCTCATGAAGTTGCTAATTTACTCAGGCTGGGTTTCAATTTAAAGTCCCCCTGCTTTAGCCTCCCAGAGTGCTGGAATTGCTGTCATGTACCACCACTGGAAGTTGTGTTGTTCTTCCTTGTAGGGCATAAACTCTTTGGGGTCAGGAACTTGATTTTTACCTCTTTTTGTTTCTCCAGCCAGTAGATATTCAAATAAATGGTGGAGAAAGGTCATTCTCATTAGCAAGAAGCATTCAGGTCACTCATTTCCTCCTAGACTTTTTCCTTATGGAAACATTTTATGTTACTGTGTTATGTATTTGACACTGTGGAATATGCACGTCTTCCTATTGAATATTCCTGCAAAGCAAGGAGTCTGGAATAATCAGGGTAACGCGCACAGTAGTAACCTCAGTAGCACAAGACGTGACTGCTTCAGCATAAGCCTAGTGGGAGTACCGTCACTTCAGCTGCAGCCTTCCCTCCTCACAGGCACTGCTGACACCTCTCTCGTGTCATGACTTTCATCAACTCTAGGGCAAGAATCCTTCCCTTCTAACAGATGGACATGAATTTAACCAGACAATAAACCACGTATATGCCATAAATATGTTTGCTGAGGGCATGATTCCCAGTACAGAACTTTAAGAACAGCTGTCTTATCATGAGCTACTGTTTCTTGGTGAGATGATTTGTTAACATAATGCTGAATAGATAGCATCATAAAGTTAATCACTCATTGGATACCCTACCACCAGCAGGCTAATTATTTGGGAGGGCAACATTTATAAACAGAAGTTATTTATATGAGATTTTTAAAAGCTAACTTAATGCATTTTCTTTCCACATTGAGTGTCATTTTCCCTCAAATGGCTTGTTAACCTTTTGTGCATTGCCAGCAACTTGCCTTAGTGCCTACAGGGGACACAAATCATTAGTGGTGAGCAGCCCCTTTTATTTCTCTTTGATGCTTTGACTTTTAATTACTATATAAACTACTAGTTAAGTGGTTTTATTTGCATAGT
This sequence comes from Cavia porcellus, assembly GCF_034190915.1. Classification (NCBI taxonomy): domain Eukaryota; kingdom Metazoa; phylum Chordata; class Mammalia; order Rodentia; family Caviidae; genus Cavia; species Cavia porcellus. The sequence goes on along the minus strand of NW_026947490.1, from coordinate 39,706,090 downwards.
TCTTTAGAAATACAGTTCCTTTGTCTTTTCACTTTTTTTCTGTCATTTATCTTCGGAGATGTTTTCATTCTTTTCGCAAATCCTGCTTTCTTTGTGAAACCTATGCAAATTAAAATGTGGAGTATGTGTTCATTTTGCATTCTATGGTGGGTAACTTCTATTGATGTACATTTTCACTGGTGTGATCCACCAGGCAAAGTATAAATTGCTGTAAAACTGGAGAAGTGTTTGAGTCAAGCAGATGTTCTCTTAGCATGAAGCAGATGTAAAACTTGCTACTGTCTGTCTAATAAAGTATAGCATTTGGTTCTGTACAGCTGGTGCCAAGATTACCAATTAATCATGTTTGAATGCATTTTTACTAATTAGATCCCCCTCTGTTTGTTATTCTGGGTATATTGAAGAGAGGAGTGGGGCACAGAAGCTTTCTACTTTTAGAACTTTAAGCAATGTTTTTCCCCCTCATCTTTATATAGCTATTTTGTTTTATTCTTAGAACTGTATAGGAAGTGTAGCCCACTGATGTAGGTGAATAATTTGGCTGTGCAGTTAGGGTTGTTGGTTTGATGTCAGGCTATTCAATTGAAGACATTAGTAGTAATTTGAACATTTTAAAGCAGCGGGAGTGACAGGGGAAAGAAGAATTAAATTGCAAGCAATTTTTCTGTCTCATTTTCTGGACAAAAGCTAATATTTGCTCAGTTAACATCAATTCATAGCCTCTGTGATTGTATGACCAAGTAGAGATTTGAATATTCCAGAAATAAATGATACCAGTTTGGATTTATTCTGTAAAAAGAATAGAGCAGTTTTTCTCCAAGATTAAAGATGACTAGGGCTACATAACTACTAAGAAAAGCTGCTTTTACTCCTATAAAAGACAAATACAGATGAGTAGCAGCTATGGAAACTAAAAAAGCTGTTTTATCCTGTGTTGTCCTTTTTAAAAGCAAGCATACTAATTAAACTTCAGAACCTCAAAGGCCTTTTTAAGTGCTTAATTTCCCCCAAGATAAATTTGTCTCTGTGAAAGAAAATTCAGTATATACAAAATTTGCTGTCTCATCCCCACCCATGTTTCTAATGGCAGTGACTTAATACTGATACAACCTAATTGTTTTTTGGAGCCAGCAATTAGATGTTTACACTTTTAAATAATTGAGAAATTACTTCTTCAATGCTTTCTTTATGAGTTGATTTATAATATTTTTAAAGGACAGGAGAAACACTTAAAAGGTAAGAAAACGACATTAAATATTTCTCAGGACTGAAGATGAATAGCACGAGTGGTTCTTTTATTGAAATGTTTATCAGTATATGAAAAACATGGGGGGAAAGGGAAACAAAGCTGTGTTAACAGGAGTTCTCTGCTCAGCATCTATCGCCTTCCCCCTCCAGTTGTGTGTGCTTATCAGGTACAGATCTGCAGTGATAAGACATGGATGAGATTACACTTAAGACAGTGTGCCCTGGATTCTAGGACCTGGGCTTTGGAAGACAGGTACAAGAATATATTATGACAAATGTTATAACTTCTTGTTCACTTCTACTTTTACATGTATATCAAATACACCATTAATGGGATTCTTCCAGAAAATCCTCATCCTCTTTTCTCATTGCCTCCATATTTTACGTTAAAAAAGCATCTTGCAGCCACACTGACTGATAACCATTTAAGTGTTTATTTCTTACCCAAAAGCAGTTGAAGTACTTCATGTGTCTACTTACCCACATAAACATCTTTTCAAGAGGGTTAATTTTCACAGTAAAAATCATGCAGAAAGTCTAAATAATTTATATTCTTAGAATAAAAAAAATGTTGACCTGTAATATCACTGCTTTATTAAACAAGTATCTAATGCTGTTACAGATCTTTTCATTTGGGAGGGTTTTGTTTATTTGTTTGTTTATAATGTGCCTGGATTGTATTTCACTTGTATTACTTGAGAATAGTGATGTGTTTTATTTTCTTAAAATCCAATTTTTTGTGACATAAAAGCAAAACATTCACTTTAAAACAACTTAAATGGAAGTAGTTACTAATTATCTTCACTTTTAAAAACATGGTTTATTATAGAAAATGTCAACACAAAAGTACAAAGACTGGTGTAACATGCTCTCAGGTGTCCCTCACCCACTGCAGCGGTCATCCTGTCATGGTTCTTGTTTGTCAAGATTTCTTGAGAATCAGGTATGGTAGCATGTACCTGCAAAACCAGAATTAAAGAGGCTGAAGCAGGAGGCTCACCTCAACAAGGATCACTGCATAGTGAATTCAAGGACAGGTTGAACTATACAGCAAGACCCTCTCACCAAACCAAAAATAAAATAAATGATAGCAACAAAAGATTTCTTGTATTCTTGAAATGATAAACTATATTTATTGGCTTTTTCTCTTTTAAACTGTAATTCTGGATCCTGTTTCCACAGTGACAACACATATTGATATAAAACTAGGTCATGTAAACCCAGTAGATCTAACTTTGTTTCAGGAAGTGGAGCGAGAAATCTCATTCAGAACAGAATGTGGATTGTATTACTCCTACTACAAGCAGATGCTGCAGGCTCCAACCGTCATGCAAGGTAATTACAACTAATAGTTTCATTTGGAGTGTGCTGCATTCTTTGGAACCTTTTAGTCAGAATATACTTTGCAGTAAACATTTTAAATGTCTCATAGAACTTGTATAGTTTTTATCTGAATTTGTGTAGCTTTTTCTTGTTAATGTCTGGTCATCTCATGAAGATGGTTTATTCTGTAAGAAGCTATGTAATACCTTGTATAACTGTCCTGTCCTTGCTTTCCAACTCTATACCAACCCACAAAGCAATCTCTATGATTTCTTAGTTTTGTTGCTGTTTTTCTCATGATCATTTTGAAAGGGGTTTTTGCAGGTGAAAGGAGTACTGTCCAAAATTATTGGACATTTCAGTAATAAAAATTTACTTGGCCCTCCTGTCCTCACTGTCCCCATTAATTCCTTTACCTGGAAATTGCCCATTTTCATATATTTTCACTTTCTGTAGGTGATTTAGAACCTTTGGACCTTTCCTGCTCCTAATGGAAGGCTTCCAAGGTCTCTCCTATTTAACATGTTCAACCTGTGCACACATGGCAGACTGTTGTTCTTTTCAATCTCTCCTTGGACTCAGCTGTGATATTTTTTATGTGAATTCTTCATAGTGATATTTTGTGCATTTACTTTGATCACAATAAGAGACATGAAGTTTTGGCTACCATTGTTTTTGTGCTATAAAAATTAATCACTTGCTTCTTGTACTGATAGCCAGATTTATCCATCAGAAAGCTGCTCGGTCTTCTACTTACTGATACCATCAACCATTGATGATTATTTTTTATATCCATTATTTCATAAGGCTGCAAAATGATGACATTCTAACCTTTTCGTGCCTACTCTGTTTAATTGGAACTTTGTTCTATAGAAAATCTTTTCTCATTAATTGATTACCTGAAGTAGCTTACAGAAGACAGCAGGCTAAGTATTGATTTTTGCCTCTTATGACCAATTCTAGCAATATAGATTCCAAATTTGCAAAATCATGCACTCAAAAAAATTTATTTCTAACACTCAATAATCATGGTGCTTCTACAGCATTCATGGACATGTCTAGAGCTGTGAAAAAGTCACCAACTCTGCCTCTGTTCTCAGCCAAAGCTGAAACAGGCAACCCTCTCTGGGTTCAGCTCTCACATTACAGTATCTGTCTCAGTTACTTTTCTTATTGCTGAGACAAGAGACCTGACACCCACAAGTTTAAGAAGAAAAAGTTCATTGCAGCTCACAGTTCATACAGGTTTCAGTCTGCAGTCAGCTGACTCAAGGCAGGGTAGCCTGAAGGGGTGTCACAGAGGAGAAATAGTACCTGACAACAGGGTTTTGCTTTGCATTTCAGGTTGACCTTGAACTCACTTTGTAGCCCAGGCTGGCCTTGAACTTCAGCAATTCTCCTGCCTCAGCCTCTGGAGTGCTAAGATTACAGGTGTGCACCACCACACCTGGCTTTCCCTTTCCATTTTACCCCATTTAGGCTACAAACCTTTTGAGGGGTCCTATCCATTAGCTTCACCCAGAACTATGCCAAATCAATCAGTAGATTAATTTAGTTATCACACCCTTAACCATACTCACACACTCTAAATCCAGCTGCCTCCAAAAAGCCCCACCTATGAGCACATGAGGCTCTATAGGAACATCTAGAGAAAAACAGTAAGTGTCCTTTTCACAGTCTGTTTAGTGCCATGAATTTTAACATTTTTATGCTGTTTTCTGGTTTGATGCTTTAAAATGGCTTCCACATATGGTGTGCAAGTACTGTGTAGTATTCCTAAGTGCAAGAAGGCATTGACATGCCTTACAGAGAAAACGTGCTAGGGTTTGTTTAGGCAACCCAAGTTTTATTGCTGCTGACCACAAGGTAAGCAATGTAAAGGGGAAAAATTTTTTTTGATGCTAAGGATCAAACTCAGGACCTCACACTTAAGCAAGTGCTTAGGTCACTGAGCTAAGCCCCTAGAAAATATTTTAAATAGAAGCCCACATGAAACAAAGTAATATGTTTGAGTACATAATTATAAAATTGCAAGAACCACTATTTTCACTGTGACTTTGTAGAACATTATTACTATGAATAATGAAAATTGGCTCTTAGAATTAAGAGTGCTTTCTAGCATCCTCAAAGCAGTGTTTCTTGTTTGAATGAGGAGAATGCCCTTAGAGGGTCATCCTGAATGTCTGGAGGAATTTTTGGCTGTCACAACTGAGGATGGGTACTGACATCCAGTAAGTAAGAGGCCAATATTGCTGCTAAGCATTCTAGTATGCAAGGCAGCCTTGCTACAAAGAACAGTTCACCCCAAATGTCAATAGTATTGAGGCTGAGAAACTACTTGATAGATGCATGATTATTTTCTTAAGTATTGTGACAGACTCGGGCTGACACGTTTCAGTGCATTGATGTCATCCACTGAAATGATTCTTTTAGCAACTTTCAAACAAGTAAAAAGGTAGAGTGGACCCTATAGTAGATTTCTGTGTATCCATCATCTATCTAAAACATTTATCAACTCATAACCAGTCTTGTTTTGTCTGTATCCCTGCCCTAAGCCTGGGTTATTTTGTAGTAAATCCAAGGCATCATGTTTCTTCATCTGTAAATATATCCATATGGTTCAACAGTGTTCTCTTTTCCACTTGTCTTACAGATTTTTAATGCAGCTTGTTTGATTTTTTTTGTCTGTTTGTGTTTTGTAGTACTGGGAATTAAACCCAGAGCCCTCATACCAAACTATATTCCCATGCCTTTGTAAAATTTATTTTTATTTTATTAGGACAGGATCTCACTAAATTGCCTAGCCTGGACTTGAACTTATATACTCCTGCCTCAGCCTCCCAGAGTATTGGGATTATAGGCATATGCCACCACACTGAACTAGATTTTTAATACAGTTTTTGCGATGCACATACAACATCTACATTGCAATCATTTGATATGTATGTGTTTTCATAAATATGTCAGTATCCTTCGTCTTTTCCCATGTAATTTTTTATCTAATGTATGATTTATTTGATAGAATTTCCCATTTTCTGCTTTTTTTTGGAGCTCCATGGTATCATTTAATGTTCTTTCCTGAATTTCCTGTTACTCGTTAACTAGCTTGAGGCTTGCTCATATTTAGGTTCTGTTCTTTGGTAAGAATACTTACTAGATGGTATCATGTACTTGCATATGAGAAGGCACACACTGTCTGGCTGTCTGTCTATCCATTATTAAATTCTCAATTAGCTTTTCACTAAATGCTTTAGTACCATTGATGATCATTCCCTAAATTCGTTAGTTTCATGTACCATAAAATGGCGATGATCTATCATTCCTTATATTATTATTGGATAGAATTTATTTTGAAAGAAAAACATTTTCTCAGCAACTATTTGGTAAGCCAGTTTAGTTCATAAGGGCGGAAAGGCAGAATATTGTTCTTTTCCCTTTATTAGTTTTAGAATGAGTTGTCTTTCTAGCATGCCCTTAAGATCTTTTTATCTTTTACTGGGGATTTGTTGTAGTCAAGGGTTGTACACAGAGAACAATTAGGATCCAAACATGTAATTTATAATATTTTTATAATGGTCACTGGGAGTTAACACAGGAAAATGCAGGAAATCTATCTGCAACACCAAAGACATAGATTATTTAGTCAAGAGCCTAAACCCCACAGCAATGTCCCACATGAGTCCAGATAAAAACCCAGAGCTCAGAACAATGCCTCTCATGAGTCCAACTGGAGGTCCAGAGCCCACAAGAAGGACTCACGCCAGTCTCTTATGGATCCATGCCGAGAAGACCCAAGGGTCAGCGGTGGAAGCCAAAAAGTCTATGCCAGCAGGATGAAGGAGCTGTGCTAGTGGGATGAGGGTTCTATGCTGGAGCCCAGAAGTCACACAACAAAGACCACAGCTATCCTGAAAGGCACCACAGCCATCCTCAGCAACACGGAGGCCCCGAGCCCCTCTGATGACAAGCACAGTTGGGTACATGCCAGGAAGCAGCGTGACGAGTTCATCCTGGAGACAAGCAGCACACGTCTTCCCCTCCAGAGCCAGGAAGCAATGCTTGATGTAAGGACCAAAGCTTCTCCAGGAGAACCAACAGCTCAAACAGCAACTCGGAGAACCCACAATGCCTCAATGCAATAACACCTTAATGCCTCAACCCTCAACACTTCCTTTCTTCTCCACCTATTTATCCTGGCAACTTTCCTCAGGTGGAGCATCTTCACTCAATGCCATGCTGATGTAATCTAGCTGGCATTAAGTTGACCACCTGTTCTTAATCCATAACAGGATTGAATTCACAAGTGCTTTACCACTGAACTATAGGTCACCCTGAAGCATTTCCTTTTAAGGGTCATCATAAACTTGTAGATTTGTAACCTTTGATGTGTTTCAGTCCTTGGCAGGTGTACATTGAATTGCCCAGTTGCTTTCTGGTGGTCACTTTTTCGTTTTTTACATGGCCCCAGTGGTCTTGGACAACTCCCTTGCCTTTTAGCATCATGAGATATTGGAGACGCATTGTGTATTTCCTTGCACTGACCTAGAATCAGCACTTCCTTCCAGGAGCTATAGTTCCTTTTAGTGGATATTTAGAGACTACAACTTTGGTGCTGAGGATAATTAATGCAACTGGATAGGTCATTGTTTCCAAGTCTTTTTAGTGAGGGGAACTAGAAAATGTCATTTTCCACCCTATAGGAAAATATTAAGGTAAGTATTTTCAGGGCAAAGTTAAAAGTTTTTACTTCTTTTACATGTGTAACCCTTAATTTATTTTTCCTCTTAAATTGAAAAATTTGATTCCTTGTGACATTAACCTTGTCACTTATTTTATGCTGCCATTTATGATACTTTCAAAGTAACAGTAATAAAATTGCTACTTAAAGTATGATTACCTGAAAACAGTTTAAGCTGTCTTTGCAGTCACTTTTCACCATAGCTATAACCCACCTAGCAGTGTACAGTCGTGTTCCTATATCTTCAAGTTAGCTTGAAAGAGTTCTTTCTGTATAACCAAGGCACTGACTCAGTAGGTTTGTTTCATCTTCTGATTTTTCAATGGTTTTTATTTAATTTTTTATGTTATAAAACAAGGAACATTAAGAGGAATCTACTTCATTGTTGCTCCCCTCCACTGTTTCCTTTTTGTTGTTGTTTGTTTCTTTGGGTTTTTTTCATTATTTTCTTCTTGGGGTGTGTGTGTGTGTGTGTGTGTGTGTGTGTGTGTGTGTGTGTGTGTATTGTGCTAGAGACCAGACGCAGGGACCTATAAATGCTATATATTGTAGTCAGGAATTGCAAGGAAAAGTATGTATTACATACAGGACACTTAATTTATAGTGTTATTTATAGTAGTCACCCAAGGAGACAAATACAAAGATAGTACAGAAAATCTGTCCATGCACCGAAGACCTAGAGAATCTAGCCAAGGACCTGGATTTCACAGTAGTGTCCTTCATGAATCCAGGTAAAGGCCTAAAGCCCACAACAAAGACTCATGCGAGTCTATTTCATGAATCTGCAGTGGAAAGGCCTAACAATCAGTGGTAGAAACCACAGAGTCTACCAGAGCAGTGAAGGACCTGTGCCAGTAGGTTGAGGGTTGTGCACTGGAGCCAGGAAACAATGCCCAGAGTAAGGACCAGGGATCTTCTAAAAAGTACCACAGCCATCCTCAGTGACAATGAGGTTCTGAGCTCCTCAAGAACAGCCAGGCGCATATCAGGAAGCCAGTGTGACAAGCTTCTAGAGATTGAACAACACACCCAGCGTCTTCCTCTCCAGAGCCAGGAAGTGATGCTCAAAGTAGGGAACAGGGCTCTGCCAAAGTGAACCACAGCCATTCTTCATAACAGGGGAGCTTCATCACGAGCTCCCCTGACAATGAGAACAGTCAAGTTCATATCACAAAAGAAGCTCAGCGAGTTCCTCCAGGAGAACCCACAGCAACAGGAGAACCAATAGCACCAAACAGAGACAACAGCTCTTCCTCCCCAGATCTCCTTTTTATGCTGGCAACAATGCTCAAGTGGGCCATCTACGCTCAGCACCACTCTGATTCAGCTCAGCTGCTGTTTAAGTTGCCCATCAGTTTTCGATCTACCACACTATACCTGCTTTCTTTTTTGCTCTATAATCATTTTTATTAGTTTTTGGTTTATTCTCCTAGTGTTAATGTTCCAAATCTTTTATTTGTTTATTTTTTTTGGTACTGGGGATCAAACTCTTGACCTTGCACTTGTCAGGCAGGCTCTTACGCTGTTGAGCTAAATCCCCAGCCCTAAGCAAATCCTTTTAATATGTTCACATTTCCCCATCTTATAGTATATACTGCTTCCTATTTTGCTTTTTCCACACAATAGGGTATCTTGGGGGTCATTTTACAGTGGAATAAATGATGATCCTTATTCTTTTTTGGCACTGCAGAGCACTCTTTCATGTGGATGAGGACACTTGTTACAAATAGTCTCCATACTGTGCTCAGTATACTATAACAGAATACCATAGACTGGAAAGTGCAGCAACAGAATTTATTTTCTGACAGTTCTGGAAGCTGGAAGTCAGAGATGGGGTAGAGGGCATCGTGCTCACTGTTTGGTGAGCACTCTTCTTGGTTTGCAGATAGCCACCTTCTTGTTGTGTGTGTTCATAAAATAGAGACTAAAGACAACCTCAGATGGTGTCTGTCTTGTGAGGGACTAATCCCATCATGAAGGTCCTGCCCTTTAACATATGAGTTACGGAAAGACACAAACATTTAGTCTGTACTGCTCCTGCATTAGCCTTCCAGATCTGCCATAAAATACCACAGACTGTGTGACTTAAACAACAGAAATGTATTTTCTTGCAATTCTGGAAGTTTAAGATCAAAACACCATTAGTGCTTTGAAGCCTCTTCCTGGTTTGTAGATGCCACTCCTCTCTGTCCTCACATGGTCTTTCCTCTGTGTAAGTAGAGCAAGAGAGAAAACAGGGAGATTGTGAAGCCCCAAAGTAAGCAAGTACAAGCTCCTCTCTGTTCTCCCAATTTCTCCCCACTTATGACCTCAGTTGGTTTTTTAACCTCCTTCCATGCCCTGTCTCCTGGTGTAGTCATATTTGAAGGGTTAGGGTGTCCACATACAAATTTAATGGGAGCACAGTTCAGTCCACGGTACTTCCTACTGGTAAGCATTTGGTTGTTTCTGATCTTGTGTTCTTGTCAAGCAGTGCTGCATGATTAATCTTATGCCTGTGTCATTTTGTGGTTTTTGACAGTTTTTCTTTGGGGTCAGTTCCTAGCCATGGGAAAATGCACATGTGATTTTGCTTTGTATTATAAAGTTGTTCTTCATAGAGCTGATACCATTTTGCATTCCCAGCTTCAGTGTGAAAGAACCAACTTCCTTATAACCTTACTAATACTGTCTTATTTCTTGAGTTTGCCAAGCTGGTAGGTAAGAAATGGTATTTCAGTGTAGTTTTAATTTGTACTTCTTTTGATAGAAGTGGGGTTGAGTATCTTTTCCCATGTATAAGGACTATATGCATGTTTTCTTCTGTGAACTATCCATTCATTCTTTGTACAGTATTAATTAGCTTAGTTATAAGAACAGATGACCTCAGTATAGCAATGGATTTCTATAACAGATTTATTGCTTAGTCTCAGTCTACGTCTGCCCTGAGACATGAGCAACCCTGCTCTGCCTTAAACGTCCTCTCCTGCCAGCCCTTATTTCAAATACGACAGTGTCATGCAGACAGAGAGCCTGAGAGGTAGTAGAAACATACATTTCTTTAAAGCTGCTGATCAGACATGGCAGCTTCATGTGCCTACGATCAAAGTGAGTCAGATGACCAGAGCTGTCTGAAGGTGTGGGAGCGCTGTGTATACTCTGCAGGGGAGGAACTGCTACCAGTCACACGGCGGAGGGCAGGTATAAAATCCTCTTGCCTGAATTTCTATAGAAAAATAATGTGGTCCCTTTTTTTTCATTTCAGTCACAGATGTCTTAATTTGCTTGGGTTTATATAACCCAGCATATAGGAAGCTCTCTGGGGGAAGACTGTTTTTGCTTACGGTTACGTTTCCACTGCTGTCTACATTCTCTGGCACATACCAAAGAATCTGTGACATAGTTTTGATTAAATAATGATAATTTTTCCCAATTTTTCAAACATTCTTAGGTTTTTATGGCTTAATATATGATAATAAGACAGAATCTATGAAGACAATTAATCTCCTGCAACGAATGAATATTTATCAAGAGGTTTTCCTCAGTATTTTATATAGAGCTCTACCCATACAGGTATGTCATGATCTGTGCCATTGCACTGTCTCTATCAGATGAAAGTCAGAATCTGCGATTTCAAATTGAAAATTTCACACATGTTCTTCAGATCTTGAACTGCTTTGATAGAAAGCAAAAATAAATAAGAGAGCAGAAATACCGTAATTTTTGTAATAAATACCATATTACTGTAATAAGAACATTATTTTATTAATATAAGATGCTGTCTTTTACCTATGTTATAAGATTTTTATATGTAGCTGCTTCCTGTTGTATTATATTATTTGTGTACAGTCTAGAAGCTTGATAAATACTCATTTGTAAATGTATAATCCTGATTTATCTTTGAGATGAAAAAAACTATAAAATTAGCAAATCACAGTGACCCCTTCTTGTGTGATAAGGCAGATGGACAAAGTCAGGTGTAAAGAGTGAAAGCAGAACCCCCAGGCCTTTCCTCCCTGCTCGCTTGCTGTGGGAAGAAAGATTGCTTGCACATTTCTGGGTGGGAAACAGCAGTGTGCACTTACGACTGGGAGTTACCAGCAGGCTTGCACACACTGCCTTCCTATTGACAGATTTTTAAATGGCGTAGGAAGGAGACTCAGGACTTTTCTGACAAACATTTTTATTCTTCTCCTTTACAGAAATATTTAGAGCCAGTTTATTTTTATATTTACACCTTATTTGGACTCCAAGCAGTCTATGTCACGGCTCTTTATATAACCAGCTGGCTCCTTAGTGGTACCTGGCTATCAGGACTATTAGCAGCTTTCTGGTATATCACAAATAGGTGAGTTGGAATCAGTATGCTTCTCTTCCTTTCCAAAATGTAAGTAAAATAAAGTTACTTTATTTCCAGTTCAGAGACATTTTTTCTGCTGTGTTCGGTTAAGAGCATTTTGTCTTTGGTTTAGCCAGTGATTTACTAAACATTCTGTAGTAAGGTAGAGAGAGTCCTGCTTTCCAGCTAAGGAACACAATATTGAATTGCAGATCAAAAGAAACATCTGTTATAATCCCAGTTCTCTTATATGTTTGCTGTTCAGTCAATATTTTTGCAGCCACATTTCTCATCTTTTAAAGAGTTGTAGTATCTGTCTTCACTATCAGTCTTAATAGGTTTGAATACTGTTCCCAATTAGCAAAGCGTAGCCAGGGATTTAGCTCAGCAGCACAGCATCTGCCTGGCAAGTACAAGGTCCTAAATTCAGTTCCTGGTTAAAAAAAAAAAAAAAAAAAATTAGCACCCAATAGCAAAGCATAAAGCACTGTACAAATGCAAAGAAGAGTTTATATTATTTGATACATATTAATTTATGAACATTGGAGCCTTGTGAAATAGTATTTCTAAAGCACGTATTTCAGATATTTTGAATTACTGCCTGACATACAGTAGCACCATCAGTATTTAGTAGGGGTCCTAAAATTTAAAGATGAATTCTCACACAGATTTTGTTTTGTGGTCCTAAACAAATTATTTTTTCTTATAGTCCTTTTTGCCAAGTACTTTACAAGATGCTTTATAACCACCGTGTAAGGTAGATAGGATTATTAACCCATTTTAGAAATAAGGAAATTGAGATATAAAAGGTTGTACTATATGTATACGAACACACACAATCATTTATTGAATGCCTAGTATGTTCAAATTCTGCTTTTGGTACTGAGTGTACAGAGGTGAAAATTTACATGTACTTCCCCTCTGAGTGGTAACATTTTAGAGAGGCAAGAAGTCACCAGCGAGAAGTTTAAATAAACTACAAACCACCGAAAACTATGGAGGGGAGGAATGCACAACATTGCCTATTGGCATTTATTAAGTTAGAGAAAAAACTAAGGAGCAGTCTGGCCTGACACCTGTCACCAGTCAGGCTGACATGGATTTGAACCTCAGTTCTGCTACTTAGCTAAATGTATACCCATGGACTGATCATTTAAATTGTCTCAGTGCCAGTCTTATGTTATGGGGATGATGATGATGGGTAATGACAAGGACAATTACTAAGAGCCAGTCTATAGAAGCTGGGTATACTTGTACTTAATGTAATCATCTCTGACTTTAGAGAATCTTGGAGAGAGTTATTGTGAAAACTATCATTCTGGCCATTTGTGTTTTCTTTGTGCAGAATAGATACCACAAGAGTTGAATTTACCATCCCTCTGAGGGAGAACTGGGCACTGCCATTCTTTGCGATCCAGATAGCAGCAATTACGTACTTCCTGAGACCAAACTTACAGTCTCTTTCTGAAGTAAGTTTCTATGAAACTGTATAATTTTTTTTATTTATTTATTTATTTATTTTTATCTGTACCGGAATCAAACTCACAACCGCCTGCTTGCAAGGCTTATGCCACTGAGCTAAACCTCCAGCCCCGAAACTGTGTAATTTTAATTTGCCAGTTTTATATGAGAAGCTTTGAAAAATATGTTGCATGTCCCAGTCTGAACAGTTCTTATTCCATGACCAGGTTTTTAACTGGAGTTTCAAGTTTTCTTTCTCTGAGCTTTTTCCTACTTTGCAAAGAAAATGTTTTCATTTTTTATGTTAAAAATGTACTCTACATAATCTACCCTTAAATAGTTGCAGCAAGCCCACACACAATTTCTGTGAAACTGTCAGAATTTTTAAGCTGTTGCTCTTGAGATGTGATTTGGTGCATTATCGCCTCCATAATAGTGTGGAATACACATACTGTATGTGAATATTTATATGCAGAGTGTCACTTTAGGATATTTAAAGCTTAAATAACAAATGCAAGGGTTTTCGGAGCAACAGTTTATGGTTTTTCTGTTTGGTTTATAGAGATATTGGCTGCTCTTGAGAAAACTTGTCTGCAGGGTTTTTTATTACTAGAGACATGTAAATTATACAAAGGTTTTCTTTTTACAGAGGCTGACACTTCTTGCCATTTTCATATCAACTTTTCTCTTTAGTCTGACATGGCAATTTAATCAATTTATGATGCTGATGCAAGCATTAGTGCTGTTCATACTGGACTCCTTGGACATGCTGCCTGCTGTGAAGGTAAAGCTTAGCTTTTCATTGTCATTGAGATTTTTATTGTTTAGTGTTTCATATCGTGGGATGAGATGAAAATACGCAAGTACTTAATGACAAAGCTAAAGCTCCTTCCTCTAGACCTATTATAAACATGCCATGGTCAATTGAAGCTGAGGAATGTGTGCAGCACCATTTAACAACCGTAACTTTTATTCTGCTTACTTTATGTTAAAAAATGGACCTATTGGGGCTGGGGATTTAGCTCAGCGGCATAAGCACCTGCCTTGCAAGCAGGCAGTCGTGAGTTCGATCCCTGGTACCGATAAAAACGAAAAAGACAAAAAAAAAAAAAAAAAAAAAAAAATGGACCTATTGGGGGGACGTAAATCAGTTGTCATTTATAGACATGACTTAAATTTTAGAATGTGATAGCTCCTTTAAAATTTCATAATATGTATTACTTTTTTCCCCAAGGATCTCAGTGGGTATATAACAATTTTTCTTTAACAGCCAGCTATGTAACAGATGTTCTGTTGGGAGTTTTTTTTTTTTTTCATTGTTGTTGTTCTTTAGGTCTTTTTACTTTTTTTCTGTAGTGACTGTATGTCTTTTAAAATTAGGAAACAGAATAAAAGTACTCTTTGAAGTACACACAATTTTAAAATAATACAGCTAATTTATTTCATGTTAAGTTCTAAACTTTGACTTTTATACTTAAAACTATGTTGGTGTTAGAAGTAATTGTAAGTATCAGATTTTAAGCAAGAACATTATTGTAAAGAAAAGATCCTTAGTAATAAAACCAATTTGCTGCTATCAACTCTGAAAATAACTAGTTCTTTAAACTTTGGTAAGTGATTTAACTTCTTTAAGTTTTACTTTCTCCATAAATTAGAACCACTTATCTGTAATCATGTCAAATGGAAAAAGAGAATAATAGGTTTAGAAAAATGAAAGACAAAATGAGACCTCCATGGGGTGACAAGAGGCAGTGTTTTCTATAGGACACAATGCCTTCATTTCATGAGTGATGGAGAACGTCCTGCTGACTGAAGGTCAGGTTTTCAATCAGGAATGTGAATAAAAGTTTTAAAAGATAAAGCAAAACAGCAATGGCATTAATAGTGGGCTTTTGCTTCATTAATGTCTAACAGGATGCAGGTTAATTATGTTGTATTAACCCTTTGTGGAAGCAAGATACAACAATGGTAAATGCTTTAGGGAAATTTTAAGTATTCTATCTGATTCCAGACTAGATGGGATAACACACTTCTCCCTATTCCTCCCCTAAGTACAGGATGCATAAAGTGAATATGAGAAGAGTTTGAGAAGTAGAAAGAAGACAGCCTCCATAGAGACTGAAAGACCAGCAGGAGAAAAACAGCAGGAGTCCCCTGAGGTTCCCTCTCCACCACCACCACCACCCCTCCCCCCACCATCTTTCCTAGACTGGGTACTGAAGAAGTCACAAGCTGGAGGTAGCAATGAACTGAGACAAATAAATAAATAAATAAAACCACCAAAATTTGGGTATGGTGATACACACCTATAATTCTAGCATTATGGGAAGCTGAGGCAGGAAGATCACAAGTCTACACCCAGGCTGGACAACTTAGTAACTTAGCAAGGCCCAATCTCAAAATTTTAAAACAATTTAAAAAGGGCTGAGACTGTACATCAGTGCAAAGGCCCTGGATTGAATCCCCAGCACCACCAGTATTCTGTCTTTGTAGCAAAGGACCAGGAAATGCGAGCCTGGCAGGAGGGAAGTTCCAATCATTAACTGCCACGTGCTAGCCAACATGACAAAAAATATGTGGCCCCCTCCAGCCTTTCTTGGCGGTCCTCAGAGAGTCTAGGTGTCTGCCTGGCTGTGATAGAGCACTCACTGCTTCCTGCCAGGGGTAGGTCAACAAAGTCTAGTGGAGAATCAGGGCTTTCACCATTTCCCAGAGCCATCAGGTATGGCTACTTGGGGAGCCTAGATTTTAGTCCACACTTAGTGGTAATGAATGCCCCTTCCTTTCCCTTCCATAGCAGGAAGATGTCAGAGGAGGTCAACAGAAAAGCTGGATCACCACTTGAATCACACTCAGAGGTAGTGAGCCCCCTCTCCTTCTGCCCCACTCCATGGTCAGTGAATGATGTATAAGAATTAACCAAAGCTTTTCCTTCCAGGACAAGATGGTGTCAGCAGAATCCCTGAAGGGAACATGGGCTTTGTTTTCATTTTACCCAGCAATAATGAGGCATTCCTTGCTCCTATACCCCAAATGTCTTTAGAGGTCAAGAAGGCATTCTGGACACATTCCATCTACAGATAGCTAGGTAGCACCCTTTTCCCCCACTGACAGTGCTACAGTTTGCATATTTGTATCCCATAAAACTTTTATGTAGAAATCCTAATCCCTAAGATATTAGGAGGTAAAACCCCTTGGAGGTGCTAAGTTCCATTATGAAATAGCCCAAGGAGCTCATTTGTGAGGGCACGGCAAAAAGATACCATCAGTGAACAAGGATACAGCCTTTCACTAGACAAGGAATCTGCCAGTGCCTTGGTCTCGGACTTTCTATCCTCCAGAACTGTAAGAAAATTTTCATTGTTTATAAGCTGCCCAATATATGTTATTTTTTAATAGCAGCCAAAATAAACTAAGATGGTGTCAGAGGAGGCTTACCCAGATTTTAAAAAGGTACAAGCTTTCTCATGTACTAGGATATAACTGAAGACCATTTGGTATGTTAAGAGCCAGAAAATCTCTCTCAAAAGAAGTAACAGTTATTAACACAAAGACACAGAAACTGAAATTATCTGGTAAGTTTAAAGCAGACTTCATAAAAAGCTTCACTAAGCAGTTACAAGCAAATTGAAATATAAACTCAAAGCAAAGAAACAGAGGATATAAAGAAGGAAAGGACAATTTTAGAAGTGAAAAATTCCAGAGCCCCATATTAACATGGTGGATAGGCTCAACAGCAAGGTGAAATAATCAGAGAAGCACTCAGCAGAGTTGAAGGTAGAGCAATTGAAAAATGTCTTCCTCTGAACAAGAGTAAATACACTAAAAAACACCCAAAATGAACAACTTCAATGGCAAAAAGTCTAAAATTCATGTGATCAGAATCCCAGAAGAAAAGATGGCGTTTAAGGGTGAAAAAAAGTACTCAGATACGTATTTGAATAAATGACTAAAAATTTTCACCAATTTGGCAAAAGATAACAGATTCTAAAAACTGAGCTAATGTCAAATAGAATAAACAGAAGAACACCAAAACATGTGATAAAGTACTGAAGACTGAATTAAAGTCTTAAAAGTAGTCAAACAAAAATGAGACCACCATTGGTGATTACAGTGCCCTTGGTTATGTCAGCACAAACCATGGAGGTCAGAAGGAACTGGCATATTTTTCAGATGGTGGGAGAAGAAAATAACTGTCAACCCAGAATCCTATAGCCCACAAAAATACCTTCAGGAATTAACAAGAAAGCAAAACATTCTCAGTGAAAAAAAACTGATATAGTTTATTGCCATCAGACCTATCCTAAACGAATGACTAAAGATAGAAAACAAATGATAAAAGAGGAAATTTTAGAACATCAGGATGAAAGCAAAGGTAATGAACATGGTACAATATGAACAAATCTAATAAATGCCTCTTCAGTTTATAAATTACATTCAATGGCTGAGGCAAACATAATATTATTTTATATTCTCAGTATATGTGCAGGGAATATATAGGACAATATATTATAAATGGAAAAGGACGGGACTTAAATGGAGGCTTCAGTGTTTCACTCAAACTAGTAAAATGTTCATCTTAGTAGCATGAAATAAGTTATGAATGTACTATAATACCCAGAAAAACCACTAGAAATGTATACAGAGATATACTAAAAAATGCTATGGATAAATAAAATGGAATTTTAAAAATGTTCAAATACCCACAAGAAGACAAGGAATTTTTCAAAAAACAAATAGGCTTGAAACCTAAGGTAGCAATAATTATATTAAAAATAAATGATCTAAAATGCTAATTGTTGACAGAAATGAGAGTGGATTTTAAAAAACATGATTCAACTGTTGTCTATGAAAGAATTCTCCATAATCACAGCAGTATATGTAGATTGAAAGAAGAGAGACATGCATATGTAAGCAGAAGAAAGATGTGATTAGACAACGTAGATGGCAGATTAAGAACATTTACCAGGGGCAAAGCAAGACATAACCATAACAGGATCAGGGTACGTGTGCGTGCACCAAACGGTAGACCTACAACATATATGAAACAAAAGGTGACAAAATAAAAAGGGAGAATAGAAAAATCCACAGTGGTAGCTCTCTCTCAACAGTTAATAGAATGATGGAAAATCATCAAGAATATAGGGCTCCACAATACCAAGAGAATCCAATAAGCATTTATGGAACATTTCCCTAGAAAAGTAGAAGAGCTGTTCTTTTCCAGTATCCACAGAATACTTACCAAAATGGATTGTGTGTCCTGGGCCATAAAACAACAAAAAAGAAAATATTATGATCACAGAGAATATGTTCTCTGAGCACAGTGAATATAAATTAGAAATCAGTGCAGAGAGATAAAAGGAAAATTTTAGTGCTTGAAAACTAGGCAGTCGTGGTACAAAAAGGAAACTTTGAGGAACATGGAGTCCCATGCAAGAGCAGTATGTCAAAACTTGGGGGACTCATTTGAAGCAATGTATGAGGGAGATATTTGCCATGGAAAAGGGGGAAAGTCTGAAACCAGTAATCTAAGTCTTTGCCTTAAAAAAGCAAAATAAACCCAATGAATGTAAGCAGGTCAAAATAAGAAAGGTAAAAGCAGTGAAATTGAGAACATAATAATGAGAATTGTTGAAATCAAAAGAATTAGTTCTTTGAAAAGATTGATAAAATTGTAAATCTACAGCACTACCCCATAATGCCATGGAGCATTAAAAGGCAACCAACAGATTTTGGTACCAGAATTCTGAGTCTCTTTGGCAGTACTTAATATTCTAACTAGTATGGCATAGTGGTTAAGAACATATACTCTGGAGCTAGACTGCCAAAGTTTAAATGAGTCATTTGTAAGTCCTGTGGGAGAACCACTGAGACATTTTGTGAATTTTAAACAAATTTTAGCTGTCATTGTTACAAATGATGAAGAGCATGAACAGGATCCATTAAGGAAAATTCTAGTTATTGTACACAGAAAGGATATATTATTGCTGTCTATTTCTAGCCTGCAACTCTATAATACAGAAAACCTGGTTAGGCACATCAGATATATCACTGATAACCAAGGCTTTCTAATACATGCAGTGTGATCAAACTATAGTAAAGGTTAAGTTTTTAAGACTATTATAGTAAATCAGACATTGTCATGCATCCCCATAAAATATTCCCCTTCACTTTGAGTACTTTCCGTCATTCACTTTCTGAACTGTTCTAAAAGTCCTCTTTTGTGTCTTTAAGACACTGTCCTGGCTATCTCGATATTCTGAATTGATTAACACATTAACATTTTGCGCTCATTTTGACTTTGGAGAGGAACCAGAGGTCACATATCTGGTGACTGGTGAGCCAGATCTGGTGAAAAGATGGGTGAGGACACACTGTAATATTGTTATTTAGCAGAAATTACCATAAGCATTTTGAATCAATTTAGGAAGGAGACTGAAGTAGCCACAAAAGGACACTCACAAAATGGAACTTCTCAAACTCATCAGAAAGTGGCAAGAACAGTGTGCTGAGAGTGTTTGAAGTAAGGGGAGATATTTTGAGGAGAACTAATGACAATGTGCCTCTTACTGTAATTAACCTTTAATTCTTTAAAATTTAAACATTCACTGTATTTTTGGGGTGGGGGGTCTTTTTCATTTTTATCGGTACCAGGGATCAAACTCACGACTGCCTGCTTGCAAGGCAGGTACTTATGCTGCTGAGCTAAATCCCCAGCCCCCATTCACTGTATTTTTATGACCTCAGTTTGCTCAGTTTTATGTTTCTGGCTGCTCATCAACAATATGTCTCTTGAGCTTTGTGTATCATTACACTTATAAATGTATACAATCTTATCATTACACAAACTACACCTTTTTCTAGAAGTATGTCTGCTTGATATCAGAGTCATTCCTGACACTAAAAACTATGCTCTAGATAAAGATAAGAACATATTAAGTATTCTTAAATGGGTTGGTATCCAAAAGATTCCCACAGATTAATGAAAAAAAATTGTTTTTAAAGAAGAGACCAAAGAATATAAACACTTCCTGGAAAGAATAGCATCAAAACAAATAAAATCCTTGAGTATAACTGTAATAAAAAAGCAAAAAATTGATCTTAAAAGCTAAAACACATTGCAAGTTTTAAAAACTTAAATTGGAAAGTTATGCCATGGTCATGGATTTATGGACTTATTAAGATAACAGTATTCCCCAAATCTATCTACAGAGTCAAAATAATCCCTCTCACAATCCCAGATAGCCTCTTAAAAATTTCAAATGGACTTTGCATAGAAGTTAAAAATCTGATCCCAGAATTCATAGGCAAACCCAAAAGACCCAGAATGACCAAAACAATCCTTAAAAAGAAAAAAAAACAAAGTTGAAAGACTCAAACTTGCTGAGTTTAAAATTTCCTACAATGTCATATTAAGATAGTGTAATACTAGCAGAATAGACATAGTTGAATGTTATAGAATTGAGAGACCAGCTTTACTGGAGGGACATAATGACAAGATGTCTCACAAAAAGTCCAGACACAGGTCCTTGGGCTCCTTGCCTTGGAAGTGCAGCAGTAGACATCAGAGGAAGGCAAAGAGCTTCCCCAAGGATGTCCCTTTCAAACCCATCCACTTCACATCCTTTCTGGCTATAAGGTGAGCCTACCCACATGGTGCGTGAAGTGAATAGGTCAGGATCCAAGGTGAGCAAGAAGGAATTGTGGAGGACATGACCATTGTGTTAACACCACTTACAGTAGTTTTAGGCATTGTGGGCTACATGGAAGGCCTTTGAGGCTTCCAGACAATCAAGACTGTCTTTGCAGAGCATGTTAGTGATGAGTGTAAAAGACACTTTCATAAGAACTGACATAAATCTAAGAAGAAGGCCTTCACCAAGTACTGCAAGAAATGGCGGATAGCATGGGCAAGAAGCAGCTGTATACGGACTTAAGCAACATGAAGAAGTACTGCAAGATCATCTGAATTATTGGCCACACCACCATGTCAGAATGCCTACTCATAGAGATCAGGAGCACTGTGACCAAGATCCTGGACTGGACCCAGGAGAGGCTGGGGTAGCAGTTCCCTGTGAGCCAGGTGTTCAGGTATGACAAGATGATCGATGTAATCAGGGTGACCAAGGGCAAAGGCTACAAAGAAGTCATCAGTTGCTAGCACACTAAGAAGCTGCCCCACAAGACCCAACAAGGTCTGGGTTCCTGTATTGGAGTGTGGCATACTGCCTGTGTGGCCTTCTGCATGGCACATACTGAGTGGAAAGATTACATCACTGCATGGAGATCAACACAAAGCTCTACAAGATTGGCCAGGGCTACCTCATCAATGACGGCAAGCTAATTAAGTTAGCTTACCACTGACCACAATGTCTGTGACAAGAGCAACCCTCTGGATAGCTTCTTCCACTATGTTAAAGTGACCAATACTTGGTCATACTGAAAGGCTGAGTGTTGGGAACCAAGAAGCAGGTGCTCACCTTCTGCAAGTCCTTGCTTGTGCGGACCAAACAAGAGTCTCTAGAGAAGACTGACCGCAAGTTCATTGATATTACCTCCAAGTTCAGCCATGGCTGCTTCCAGAACATGGAAGAGAAAAAAAGTGTTCATGGAATCCTCAAGAAAAACCTCATTGTCAGGGAAGAAGGCACTTAACAGCAGGAATGTCCTCAGCCGCTGGTGGGGTCTCAGTGGAAGTTGTTGAGTGGAAAATGCGGGACAGAATTGAGAGACCAGAAATAAAGCCTCACCAGAAATCCTCAATTGATTTTTCAATGCTAGTCATTTTAACAAACAGTGCTGGGATATTCACATCCAAAAGAAGTTGAACAAAAAACTTTTGTGATTTGAAGTATACCAATCCTAAAATGGGAGAATCGTATAACAATTTGCAAATCATTTATCTGAAAAATCTATAGAAGAAGTCTTACTGCTTTTTCAACAGTAAAATATGGGCAAAGGATCTGAATAGAGTTTTCCAAATAAGATACATAAATGTTGAGCAAGTGTGTGAAAAGAGAAAGATGCTTGACATAATTGCCAAATAGTGAAATAGAAATGAAAACCATAAGACACCACTGTATGTCCACTCAGATGGTTGAAATTTAAAAAAAAAAAAAACATAATAACAAATGTTAGCAAGGGCATGGAGAAATCGGAACTGTTAGATGTTGCAGGTGAGATTATGAAGTGGTACGGTCACCTTGAAAAACATTTCCTCAGAATTTAACCGTAAAGTTGCCATAAGATCTAGCACTTCCTCTGGCCATTGAGGTGCATACTGAAGGAAATGAAAAGATACATGCATTCAGAAATTTGCATATGAACATTCACAGCAGCATCATTAATAGCCAAAAAGTAGAAACCTCAATGCCCATCTACCAGTAAATGAATGAACAAAATGTACTATATCCCATATGTTGTTAGTATTCAACGTTACAGCAGAATGAAGTACTGATACATGGTACAACATAGATGAAAGTTAAAAACACTGTACTAAGTAAAAGAAGCTGATCACGAGAGACTGCATGCTCCATTATTCCATTTTTATGAAATGTTCAGAGTATGCAAATCTATAGAGAGTACATCAGTGGTTTCCAGGGTTGAGGGGCAGAGAAGGGTAGTAGGGAGTGATGGCTCGTGGGTATAGGACTTCTTTTGAAATAATGAAACTTTCTTAAAATTAGAGTATGGTGATAGCTGCACAGTTCTGTGAATACATCAAAAAATCATGAATTATACATGTTAAATGGAAGAACTTTCATTTCTCTAACTATAGTAGTATCCTAAAGAAATGCATTTGTGCCATGAAAAGGAAATAGTGGAACAGTAAACAGCCTTTCTGAGATACACAGTCCAGACACTGGGATATAACATTGTAGGGAAGACAAAAAGAAGGAAGTGGATCCCCTGCACTCAAGAAGAATCTAAGGTGAGAATTGAAGCCCACAGAAAGTAAGAATAATTTAAATGAAGTGGGCAGTAGCTTGCTGCGCCTTCACCTGGAGTCAGACCCACTGTGCTAGAGGAGCTGTTGGAACCTGAGAATGCACGGTCACTGTAAGGGTGATGGCTGGCGACCTTAGAGGCCTCTGCAAATAAACGTGACAGTAGAGGGGATTGGCAGATACAGAGGACTGAACTTGGTGGTGGTAGTGAGTGCCGAACTCAGTCCTCTGGCTGGAAAGAGCAATTGGCCAGGAGCTATTTTGAAGTCTGGCCAGATAAGCCCAGAACCAGAACTACTGCCAGATTCCTCTGCAGCTCCTAGCTGGGTGCAGACTAGTGGAAGTTGCTTGGACTGAGCCTTATCCCCATGCACACACCACCAGCCATCAGGGAGCCAGTACAGGTGGGAAAAGCAGCTGACGGCCCTGCACCAGTTCACCCAGTGGCCACCATCAGATACAGCCAGCACTGGCTGGAAGAACCAAACAGTCTTGCTTCAGAGAAATTGTAGTCAGTGTGGAAAGTGCCTGGGACCCCACTACCCACTTGTCCGGAGGAACCCAGGAATATCTCAAGACAAAGAATCAAAAAGCAGTCTGTGGTCTCCAGCCCAAAGAGGGCAGGTCCAGAAGATGTAAACGTGGAAGAGACCGGAGTCACACACCTGAAGTTTCTAAAGAGATGGCAACTGAAGTAAAGAAACAACTTTGTGAGCCTGTGAAAGAAATTAGAACAGAAATACTATCTTAGGTAAAAGAAGAAATGAAAAACATAATAAAAGAATTGTTAAGCATCTCTAAAGAAGACATAGATTAAAAAAAATAGAAGAGCATAGGAAAATGAGGAAACCTCAAATAAGCAGTATAAAAAAGGTTTAGAATACATGCAACAGGTTCAAAGGGATATCCAGGAAATTAAAAACTCCATTGAAAGCTGGCAAAAGCACTTGAAAGAAACTGAAGATAGAGTTTCAGACCTTGAAGGCAGACTCATAGCTTGTAATTGCAAAAGAAAAACTCTCCTAAAAATAACAAGGAACCAGGAAGTAACAATTCAATAGCTGCAAGGCAACCCAAAGAAACCTAACTTACAAATAATAAGTATGAGTTAAAAACCCAGAGGTCAAACAAATGACACTAGAAGTCTATTTACAGAAATATCAGAAAACTTCCCAAGCATGGGAAAAGGAAGTCACATTCAGTTAGGTGAGGCATATTGCACTCCAGCTAGACATGACCAAAATATATCCAGACATGTAATAATCAAGAAACCAGAATTTCAACACAAGAACAGAGTATTAAAAGCTGTTAGAGAAAAGAAACAGATTACCTATAAAGGAAAACCTATCAGAATCACAACAGACTTCTCGACACAAACCATCAAGTCAAGAGGACGTTGGAGTGAAGTATTTCAAGTCCTGAAAGAAAACAACTTCCAAACCAGACTGATAATATCCTGCAAAATTTTCACAATTAATGGAGAAACAGGATACTTCCATGACAAAGAACAGCTGAAAGAATTCACAACCACCAAACCAACCCTACAAAGAATACTAAAGGACTTTCTAGAGAGATAAAAAAGACCACAGTTCCAGGAACAGTGGCAGTGGGGATCACCAAACAGGGCAAACAATTGAATGAAGGAAAAGTTGACAGCCAGGAGCAGGAAAAAAGCATGACAGAGACAAGGCAGTACATGTGGGCCATAACCATTAATGTGGATGGCCTCAATTCACCAGTAAAAAGAAGCACAGGCAGAGTGGATCAGAAGAAAGGATCCATCAACATGCTTTATACAAAAACACATTTAACTCAAAAGGGGGTTCATAGACTGAAAGTCCAAAGAGAGAGAACAATGCTCTATGTGACAGGGAACCAGAAAGAAGTGGGGGTAGCTTACCCATCAGCTGCAGAGTGGACAAGAAAGACACGGCATTTTTATACAAGGGAAGCTACCCAGCTACAAAAAAAAGATAACCTTGAGGCTCTTCTAGAAGGATACAACTTGAGATCATGCTCATGGATGAAATGGTCCAGAGTAATGTGTCTCCCTAGTATAAAAAACAAAAGGAGTTAGTGGAATCCAAAATGCACAATACATATTGTGAAAGTGAAAGGGGAGAAAATGTCTAAAGAGGGAAGGCAGTGGCCATCGTTAATCTGTTATCATGATTTGAAATCTGTATTATCGTTGTTTACTCTGGCTTTATTCTGATTCAGTTTATCTAATTTTATTAGATATTTTATGTCATGGACAGCTATTTCAAAGATAACAAAAATATATTATGGTAGCCATTATTGATTTCCTGTTGTCTTGTTTTGAACCCCTGTATTGCATTCATTGCTTTTTTTATTGATTTTATTGTATTTTGCTTTGCTTGATTGTATTATGTCTGATGGTATAGGCAAACTACTTTGAAGATAACAAGAGGCATTATGGTAGCCACTGTTGTTTTACTATTATCTTATTTTGAAGTCTTGCACTGCTTCCATTATTTTGGTTTTATTCTGTATTATTTTATTTTATTATGCCTGATGGCATGGACAGGTATTTTGAAGATAATGAGAGGCATTATGGTAACATTATTAAGTTCCTTTTATCTTGTTTTGAAGTCATATACCATGTTCATTGTTTTGTTGTGATTGACTCTATTCTGTTTTATTTCATTTGGTTTTATTCTCTTCAAAATAAAAAAATTCATTCTTTAATATTAAGTGAGTGACCCTGTGCTAAGTGAGAATTCTTTTAGGCCCTAAGGAAACATCAGTAAATAAAACTAGTTAAATATGACCTGAGGATTATTTTAAAGGGTTGTTCATAATAATTTGTTTTTGCAAATATTAAATCTTTTAAAATTGCAGTAAAAAACACATTATCATTACTACCCCTCAGAATACTCCCACTTAATCCAAACACACTGATCCCATCATTTTTGCCACTTTCTGAAGCAGTTCTCTAGCTCCTCTCTCATGAATATAACCTTAATTTGTAGTACAAAGTAGCAACACTAGGGATTCAGTGGTAGACAAGTTGTGGTATATGGTAGAATATTATATAGTCGCTTAAAATGTAATTTTTTGCAGAATAGTTGTTGATGTAAGAAACTTACGGTAAATAATATGAAGTGTATAAAATGCTATATTTGTGAACTATTATAGGGCTGCTATGAAATCAATATTATTTTATAGGTAATGGTGTTGGGTTTTGACTCTTGAACCTCTCTTTCTATTTATTGTTTTTGTTTTTCTGAATTTCATAAATCTCCTAGAACAAATTACATTACAGTATCTATAATTCTAAAATTTATCCACATCCTTTAATCCAAGTTGCTGTTAATAGCAGCATACTTAGAGAAGTCAGGTTGGCTGCTGAGTAAAATTGGCATTTTTCATGTGCCAGTAGGAGTTTAGAATCGTCTAACTTGAGAGAAAAGGAAAACTAACTGAAAAATTATCATCTTTATTTGGGATTGGTTTTTTTCCCCTTGTGGCATGTTTTTATGCTCAAATTGGATATGTTTTGCTCATTTTGTTGTCAACAGTGTTTTATTATGCCAAGAATGATCTCACTGAGTGGTTATATGTATTGGGCTAATTAAGTGTATGTTTGTCGTACATAATGTTTGCAATCGTTGTGGGTGACTGGTACCTGTACATAACACATCTCAATTCTTTTATTTCCCATTCTTCTCCCTCCTTTTTTTTTTTTACTAACATCAGATTAGTTTATTTCTAAGTGCTTATAAAGTTAATTATCATACATGCAGATTCAAAGCTAGACTAACAGGCCAAAAAACTTATAAGACACATAAGATAGTTATGCTAAATAAACATACACTTTTAGATACATTGTCCACATTGGACTATTAACTTCTCTTCCTCTCCTGTTGTCCCTCTTTCTTTTTGCACCTTATATATTGAGTTTCTCATATAAGAAAAGCCATGCAATCTTTAAGCTTGCATGTCTGATTTACTTCACTTAATATTATACTTTCAAAGTGCATCCATTTACCTACCAGTGAGTCAAATTTATCCTTCTTTATGGCAGATTCGTACACCACTGTGTATAAATAACACATTTTTTTATCCATTCATCTGTTGATGGACATATAGCATGCTTCTAAGATTTAGCTGTTATGAATTGTGCTGCTAAAAGCATGGGTGTGCATACATCACTGTGTGTACTGGCATTTTAGCACAACTTTAGACCTGCTGTCAGATGCTGACCATTTCTGGCACATTAAGATCACCAGAATTAGGACTCTATTACAAGTGCTGTTGACCCCAGGCCCCAAGTTCTTAGCCACTGTACTGAACCTGCTGTGAACCAAAGAAGTAAGGGTAGAAAATGTGGCTGCAGGAGGAATATTCAGTCTATCCTGGAATTAGGGACGCACAGAGACAAGCAAAAAGTAGACAAAATACAATCCTAAAGTATATGGTCTAGAAAATTAGGAAATAATAGAACGTGATTTTCATTGTTGGCTGAAGGCAATAAATGCAATGAATATGATTAAGTTTCCTGTTTTAGACTGTTTTCCTTAACCTAGGTGTGTTTTCTGCATTCTTCCCAACCTGGGATGTCCCCATGCAATGGTTTCCTGATAAAACCTGCTTAAGTGTCTAATCTTTGGCTGCTGCAGGCAACATGGCTGTATGGTATACAGATCTCAGGCTTGCTCCTGGTCTGCATTCTTCAGTTTTTCAATTCCATGATTCTTGGATCATTGATTATCAGCTTCAACCTTTCAGTAATAATTGTAAGAAAACTTCAGGTAAGACCCTGTGTGTGTGTGTGTGTGTGTGTGTGTGTGTGTGCGCGCGCATGTGTGTGTGTAGGTATCTAGGTGTCATGTTACTGAGGACTGAACCTAGGGCCTTCATGCTAAGCTCCACTGTCAGTCTTCTTTTGGTTTTGGTTTTGGTTTTTTGAGACAAGGTCTTGCTAAATTCCTCAGTTGCCTGAGCTGGGCTCAAACTTACAATCCTCCTGTCTTTTTTTTCTTTTACCTTAGTCAAAGTAAACTTTTTTAAAAATTGTAGTTTACTAGACCTGATTCTAATATAATATCCAAAGGAAATTTTATGACCCATTTAAATGGCATTATTTACTTTTTTCTTTTTGGTGTGCCTGTAGTAGTGTTTTAGTTTCAGCCTTTCTGACACCACTATGTGCTCTGTCATTGTTTCAGCAGTTGGTTACAAAATTAATTCTATTCGGGGATTAACCAAAGGTGTTTAGTTGGGTTCCATTGACTTAATGTTGAAATAAAGAACAAAAATTTAAAAATTTGTGTGTGACTGAGAAGACCTTGCTGCTTGTACAATGTGTTCATCACAATGTAACAGAAAATCTACCACCACCACCACCCCCTGCCCATATATTTCACATTCTTAGTTGCCCACATAATGTTCCAGTTCCAGTTGCTTTTGTCCCTTAGAGACCAATGGTCACTGTTATGCATGTTGTATAAACCAGTCCCCAACTGATAAGCCATTCTGCCTTTGTACTTCTTGTTTGCTTATCCCATAAAAACCCTAGATCATCAGAGATCAGGGCCTGATATTCTGGGAATGATCCCGATCAGTGCCCATCAACTTAAATAAATCTGCCCCAAACACATTGTCCTTTTGGTTTGCTGTTACAGTAGTAGTTTGCTGTTACAATAGTAGTTCAAGTTGATCTGCTCCTTCTGGTTTATTGTAGTGATGCTGCTCTGTACACTTCTATTGCTTTTTAAATAAATTAACTGTTTTGAGTATTTTAAGAATCTAAATAAATACCTTTTAGAATGAGATATTTCCTTAAGGTGTCATAATACCATGTTTGAAATCTTCGATCTGGGTCTCAGGTGTAGCTTTGTAAAGAATTCTAGCCTGGTGTGCAAAACTCCAGGTTCCATCCCCAGCACCAGTTCAAAACGAGAAGAAAAATGTTGACCTCGTCTTTTGGCTTTACTATATAATTAATTTTTTTTAATTTGCATGAGATTTGAGAACCAATTTATTTTTCCTTAAAATTGTAACAAATCCAGTTTCCTTTCTCATGTGCATAAACACTTCTATCCCAAAAGGCCATTTTGTTTTCACCTTTGGGAAGTGAGAATAAATTTTCCCATTAGTCTTTTGACTGAGAACTGCTGTGGACAAACTGTAAGGAACGTTCTTTTTTTTTTTTTTTATTGGTACCAGGGATCAAACTCACGACTGCGTGCTTGCAAGGCAGGCCCTTATGCCGCTGAGCTAAATCCCCAGCCCCCAGGAAGATTCTCTTTAAAGGTTTTTTTTATTTGTTATTAAGAACAATCATTCATCCTTTTAACCTTAATGATAAATAAACATCACTCATATTTGAATTCAAGGTATTATTATATTTAGCAATAATTAGGATTATATGTAAAAGAGCACAGTTTACTTTTTTTATACTGATAGGTCTCATTTATTTGGGTTATGCCTATTTTTGTGACATATGAACTAATGAATAAATGATGTAATGATTTATCCAGTCAGCATATCCCAAATGCTTCCCAAATGGCAGACCCCAATGTTCTGTTATGGAAAAAAGAGAGAAAAAAGAATAAGGCACATTTATTTACCTTATGAAGTTCATCATTAAAGGATTCATTAACTAATAGAAAATTAAAGACTGTATGACAGTTTAACTTTATGAAGTTGTAGCTTACATTTCCCACATATGTTTTTACTATATGTTGCATAAACCAGTGTTTGGAAACCTTTAATTAATATTAATATTAATTAATATTAAACTACTCTTTTAATTTCTAGAAAAACCTGAAAACTGGAAACTTCCTTAACAGGATCAGGAAACTTTTGTTACATTTATTTATAGTTTTCTGTTTAACACTTTTTCTCAACAATATTATTAAGGTAAGTTAATAAATGGCATTTAATATATTTTTTAGATGAACTGATGGCATTGGAGATAACTTTCTATTTCAAATAAGTAAATCTTTGCTTGATAAAGTGTATCAGCACACTAAATGTTTCATTTTGGTCTTTTTTTTTTTTTTTTTTTTTGTACCAGGGATCTGACTCACGACTGTGTGCTTGCAAGCAGGCACTTACGCCACTGAGCTAAATCCCCAGCCCCTGAATGTTTTATATTGAATAGGCTCAGTTTTAGCTTTATCTGAGAATAGGATGATTTTGTTGGTTTTAATTATTCATTTATATTTATTCTTTTTTAGAATGTTCTATCTTAAATTCACCAAGTTAATAAAATTTGTAAAACTCAACCATAAAAACATTAAATAAATATTTCTCTAAGTTTAGATAATTTTCTACACTATGGTTGTTAGTAATAAACACATCTATCTAATTTATCTAAGAAAAAAGAGCCTCTTGTTGCTAGATGTTCCCTAAAATTTAATTGACTCAAAACTAATCACCCTGCAAAACAGAATAACCTCATTTAATAACATAGGCCTGTACTTATTATATGTTCAGGAGCTTTGCTGAGTTGTTTTTTTTGTTTTGTTTTGTTTTTCAAAATGCCCTGAGAGATGCTTAATTTCTGCAATATCTTTTCTTACTTTTTTTTTTTAGCTGAAAACTTTATTTCAGGACCTTGATTCTTCATTTGTTTTTATGCAACAGCAAAACTACAATGA
This sequence comes from Cavia porcellus, assembly GCF_034190915.1. Taxonomy (NCBI): domain Eukaryota; kingdom Metazoa; phylum Chordata; class Mammalia; order Rodentia; family Caviidae; genus Cavia; species Cavia porcellus. Next base: position 39,675,424 of record NW_026947490.1, on the reverse strand, counting down.
TTTCAGCAGATAATTTTGCCCCTCGTAGAATGCTGGTCTCAGCATAGAAGCCACCTGTAAAACAGTTCTGCCCTTCCCGTAAGAGTGATAGTTCCCTGGACTGTTGAAGAAAAAAAGATTCTTCACTCAGCCAGTCACAAAAGTACCTCACTCCATGTCCTTGTCACTGCAGCTTTAAACTGTGTACAGTTCAGTGCAGACAGCCCTCCATATCCATGAATTCCCATGTGTAGGCTCCTCATTCTAGCATTCAACCAACCACAGATAAAAATGTTAGGGGAAAGCTTGTGTCCATACTGACATGCACAGACTTGTTTTCTTATTACTGTTCCCCAAACAATATAGTCTAATGACCATTTACACAGCATTTATATTGAAAAGGTGTTATAAGTAATCTAGACATGACCTAAAGCATAAGATTATATGCAAATACTATACCATTTTATATAAAGGACTAGAACAGCCAAGAATTTTGCCCTCTAGCTTTATCTCTCTCTGTCTCTGTCTCTCTCTCTCTGTCTCTCTCTGTCTCTCTGTCTCTCTGTCTCTCTCTCTATCTCTCTCTCTCTCTCTCTCTCTCTCTCTCTCTCTCTCTGTGTGTGTGTGTGTGTGTGTGTGTGTGTGTGTGTCTGAGAGATTTCAGCTTTTCTGGAAGGTTGGTTGAAATGTATGCAGTTCACTCCTGGTCACTTTAAATGTTGAGTGACCTGTTCATAGACTAAGTGTGTGCCTGGACCTCTACCTTTTTGACACCCCAAGGAATAACATCTATTGGTTTGTACCCTACAATGAGAGGAATTAGAAAAAATAAGCTTCAAGATGATAATATGTAATATACTAACAGGTGATTTCTTACTGTTATGTTTTTTTGTTTGTTTTGGTTTTTTTTGTTTTGTTTTGTTTTTTTGTAGTTCTGTAATACGTGTACCCTTACACCGCTTTGGTTTGTTTTGTGTTTTTTTCTTTTTCCTCTTAAATAAAAAAAAAAAGAAAAAAAGAAAAAATAAGCTTGAAACCACTTTGCTATTTTTACTGTACCCATGGAAAAATTTCTTCTGAGTCTTATTTCTAGGACTATTAGGATCTCTTCCAAGCAACTGGTTAGTTTTAATCTGTAACCTTTAATCTGTGAGTAAAATAAATGTTTTTATCTTCCTCTTCCCATTTACTGCTATAATGCCTAAGACTAGATTTGTGGCTCTGCTCTAATGTATGTAAGTTGTGTACTAACCTCAATTCTGGTTTCCTCTTTTTTCTGTCATTTTTCTTTTGATATTAATTTTTCACCATTTATACCATATTGATTTTGTAAATTATAAAGTAAAACTAAAATTAAAAGTTAAAATTTCAGTTGCTAATGATTAAAACTGGCATTTGTCTGTTAACCCTTGAGGATTAATGTCTTTGAATGAATGAGTCTTATTTCAGTTCTATCTATAGATCCAAGTCCCTAAAGCCCAATGGGCTGCATTTCTACTTGAAGTTTCAGGTCATATTGTTTGTTGTTGTTGTAGACGTTGTCGTTTCAGGTTATCACATTGTTTGTTGTTATCGTCTTCATAACTGTGGTGACTACGGTAGTGGTACTGAGCACTAAACCAGTCCTTAGCACAGAGCTTCATCCTCAGACACTCCTTCCTTTTTTGAGTTGGGGTTGTGTTTAGTTACTAAGTTGCCTGGGCTGGTTTCAGACATAGGGTGCTCCTGCATCAACCTGCCAGAGTGCCAAGATTGCAGGTGTGTACCGCAATACCTGACTCCGTTCATTTTTTGATAAAAATTCTAGGCACTGTGCTTCAGCCTTTTCCCTCTCCCTGAAACCAAAACCAGCTATGTTTTATCTATTTTCTATATTGAACTTATGCATAAAATGTTTGAGGAAAAGATTATCCTTATGAAAGGGAGGTGTAGGAGAGGAAGAAGTTTAAAAGCTCTGGCTTAGAATCAGTTCTGAGAAATATTGTGAACTTTTACTAGTGTTCTATGCATACGCCCTGTGAAGCTAGACACTGGGAATGCATATCCATTGGGAAATTGTTGGGAATCCATACCTAAGACACTAATAGAAATTTTTGTCTTTTCTCTCCTTGATAGAAAATTCTTAACCTGAAGTCAGACGAACACATATTTAAATTCCTAAAGGCAAAATTTGGGTTTGGAGCAACAAGGTACGATTAAATTAGAATCATGTATTTGTGTTAAATACTAACGCAACAAGAATTTTAAAGCTGAAGTTTGTATTATCCCCTCAACAATTAATTGAAGACTTATTTTAAGGAAAACAATAGTGTTATTTCCTTGCCTTGTATTTAATTTAACACTTTTCTTTCCATTTGTTCCTCAGGGATTTTGATGCAAATCTATATCTGTGTGAAGAAGCTTTTGGCCTCCTGCCTTTTAATACTTTTGCACGGCTTTCAGATACTCTGCTCTTTTATGCTTACATATTTGTGCTGTCCATCACAGTGATCGCAGCATTGGTCGTTGCCTTTCATAATCTCAGGTATGTAGCATTGCAGCATGTTTAATGGTCTGCCTTCATGAAATTGTCCTAGGTGTTGCAAAATATTACTAAGTTAAAATAAAATATCAGACTCAAAACAGAGTGATGCTATGCATCCTAAAGAGGGAAACATATGTAGGATAGAGAACTCTACTCTGTAATGACAAGATCCCAAGGAGTGGTGGCCATAGTTCTAACCAGTCTGGGTTTGAGTCTCGGCTTTCACACTGGGAGCAAGGTGATCTTTGAGCTAGTTATGCAACTTCTCAGTACTTGTTTCCTCATCTATAGAATGAGAATATGATGAGTACATTCCCTACATGGTTCTGTGAGGAATAAATCAATTAAAACAACATAAAGTACTTAAAATAATGTCTGATACCTAGAATATTCTATAAATGTTCCTATCATTATGAGTTTATTATTTTAGACTCGTGGTTCTGTAGCTTGTCTCCATTATTAGTTTTTGGCATTTTTCTACTCTTGTCTACCTATTTCTTCCAAATGATTTTTACAGTATTTCTTATGAAATACAAAGAGTTAATAATTATTCATTTGCTTCTTTACATCTTGTTTCAGAACTAACGAAGTTGGAATGGACCATAATTATTAGTGTCTACTAAAAATCTTAAGTAATGTGTCAGTTTTTTAAAGCTTAACATGTTTAACTAGTCTAGTGAAAAATAATCAGGGAATATAAAGACTTTTTTTTAAACCTGCAGAATATCTACCTATTAAGCTTAGGGTGGTTTTTGCATTTGTGATCCCTGTTGACTGGAAAGACAAGTATAAGAAGTCAAAACTACTGTCATTGGTGAGAAATGAATTAAACTCCCAAAGAAGCTCTTTTTCTATGTAGGGACCTGGCCAGTTAGGGTGGTGGTGAACTGTGATTCACAGCCGCAAGAGAGCTGTTGTGAAAATGAGTCCAATCAGATGAGGTATTTTATGATTATTAGGAATGAAGCCACGTTGAACCATCAAAATACTTCGTTGGCTATAAACTATTTTAGTATCTTTCAGAAGTGTTCTTTTTATACTTACTCAATATAAAATTTAACTGTGTGAAAATTATCTACATGAACAGAGTAATTATCTGGACACTGTAATTTAATATTATTCCAGACACAACAAGTGTTGACAGGGCTCCAGACTGCATCCAAAGTAGTTGTCCTGTGGTGTCTTTGTGAAAATGTCTCCTGTGTTCAGTGTGAATCTCTGAGCCTCCTTGATTTGGTGTATGATCAGAGATAAAGATTTTAGAACATCTGCCACCTTGGGATTTTAGATCAATATTAGAAGAAGAGCACTACATGAAAGTAATTAAAAGGTGATAATATCTTAATATAAATTTACTTTTAAATAATGTGAAGTATATCTGTTTTAATACCAAGTACGTAAAGTATCTCCCTGTATTAGTACTAGGAAGGGTTATACTGCTATAGTGCCTCAATCTGTGAACTTAATTTGTTCGATGATTTTGGAAAAGATGACCACATTTGTGTCAGTGTGGCAAATGTGACCATGGTCACTCAATGCAGAGTTTTCAGCCAAGAAAAAATTTTGCCAAAGGCTTCTATTTGCCAACCAAATTGTTTGCAAACAAGAGTGCTCATGAATTGAGATACAACCGTATTATATTCACACAAGCATATCTACATTCATGCGCAGGATACAACTGAAAGGGGTACAGTGTTCTCTGACTATAGGATTAGTAAGAGTTGTTCAGCTTGGCTGGGTAAAGGCATCACAGAATTCCCTTAGGTATCAAGGGAAGATAAGAGCAAATTTTCCTGCCATATGTGGTGGCTCTCAGTTTCAAAGAAAAAAAAAAGGGGGTATATTTTTCTTTTCTGGAAGAACCTTATGGTATCAACATAGAAGCCAATGTCTGTGTTCTAATTTTTAACCTTTACATTAAAATTATTACCAATGGTGAAAGTTCCCTTAGAGTAAATTTTAATAATCCTACAAATCTGTGATGGTGAAATAATGATTTCTAGGAAATAAAAGTCTTCCAATTATGCAGAGATGCATCATACAAACCCAGCTGTTTTGCATTTGTATGAAGAGTTCGTAAGACCTTTATGAAAGTGTTGTTTTTGTCTTAAACTAGCAACCCTTACTGTTTCCTTCGTAACTACAAACTGCAAACTAGAATTCACTGCAGTCTTAACCTCCCCACAGTGGACACAGGAGACAGGATACGCTTCACAGTGTAATGCAATATAGAATAAGTTGTGTCTCTATGAAGTGTTCTTGTCCCCTGACAAATAATTATGATAATCTCTAGATTTATTACAAGAAATGTGAGAATAAAGAAATAAGGTAAACATCATCATAAGAAGACAATCGGCCAGATCTGGAAAGTGAAGAGTTACAGTACAAATAGTACATTTTCGTCACCAAATAAATGGCCTGTGAAAAAGCAGGGCAGGGTAGGATAACTTTTATAAACCCAAAGATGTTTGAAGAGATACATCAAGAAATGCAATGCACAAGCTTTAGATTCTTTCAAAGAAACCACCTGAAAAAAAAAAAAAAACAGTTACTGGAACAAAAAATAAACACATATTACATATTAAATGAGGTTGAGGCATTAAGGTTAATTTTGTTCTAATGATCTTAATGTAACTATGTTTGATAGACACGCTGTATTAGACAGATATAAGGAGACTTTGGTAGGTTAAAAATGTGATCATTTGCATAAAAGAATTGAATTCCAAGTTTATGGATATTTTTTTTACTTATTTATAAAAGTTTACAAAATACTCATAAAACAAATAACTGATAAAGCATCTTTAAAGGTCTCCAATTTCAATGTTTCCAAATGGAATTTTTCTGCTATTTTCTTTTAACTTAAACAATTGAATCAGGGCTGGGGATTTAGCTCAGCGGCATAAGCGCCTACCTTGCAAGCAGGCAGTCGTGAGTTCGATCCCTGGTACCGATAAAAAAAAAAAACGAAAAACGAAAAAGACAAACAATTGAATCAATTTAAAGTTTTGCTAAATTAAAATCTGTGAGATTTTAGTTATTATATTTACCTCTGCATTTATATTATGATGATTTTAGCCTCAAACAACTTCAGAATTGATCAATGCTAATTCATTTATTTAGGGGAAATAAGATTTAACTAAATACAAATTATTTGTTCAATTTAAGATTTGTATGTGTTTGCCACTTTATTCAGTGACTCTACAATTCAACAATCCATGGGTAAAATGGGAAAATGCACAGTTGATCTGAAACCAGAAACTGCTTACAACTTAATACACACCATTCTGTTTGGATTCTTGGCACTGAGTACAATGAGGTACTTTTGTCTTCTCTGATTTCTTTCTCTTTTTTTTTTTTTTTTAACCACTCTTTACTTTTAATATTAGTAGTAAAATTTAGAAACTGACGATCATCTTCATTAATGGTTATGGATCCCATAAAAATGTCCTTGTCACAGTACAAAATATCATTCCTACTCAGTTTTTTCCCAGTTGCAAACATTCTTTTAACTTATGTGATAGTTCCCAAAAGGCAGTGGAATTAATGACTAACCCTTTGGCAGCTGATTTCTGCACAGTTCAGAGAAACTGTCACAGACTTTAAAGCTATTTTACAGCTGTCTCAGACTTGAGGCATGTATACCACTAGGAGCTGCTGCCTTCCACCCTTTCTGTCTTTGCAGGATGAAGTACCTCTGGACATCACACATGTGTGTGTTTGCATCATTTGGTCTGTGCAGCCGTGAAATATGGGAGTTACTTCTGAAGTTGGTCCATCTTTATAACCCAAAGAGGGTCAGTGCTGTCCCTTTTTCCATTTAACTTTTAATGATTTTTTAAAGTATTTTATTCATACCAGTTCTCCCTTCTTTAGTAATTACCCATGTATCCATCATGTAATATGGATTCTAATACTTGAAACTGGAAATAGATAATGGATACATTACAATTTCACAAAGAATTAATATTTTAAAATTTTATTGTTAAATTTGATTTTATTTTTTTAAATTCATCTTTTCCCTGCACTCTAAATTGAATATGTTCTTTGTACAGAATTTAGAAATACAAAACACACACATACATGCATAAATAAGGAGATATAAAGTTCACCAATAATCTCCCTAACTAGCATTATAACTGTTCTTATTACAAAGTATTTTTCAAAGAATACTTATTAACAAGTATATAACAATGTGTAATAGTCTACAAATGTAATTTTGAATTGTTCAACCCTCTATATTCACTAGGTGGCAATATGGTGGAAGTTAGAAATACCATATAAATGATTAAAATCCGACATTGACTTAGTTATTCTGATACTGGAGGCTCATGCTCCATTAAATTATATTTTTGTTGTTTTTTTATAAAGTGCATATATTTACCAAGCAAAAACCTAAGGCAAAAATGTTCAAAGTGCTTGTAATCTAAATAGTATCTTTCTTGTATAGATATGTATAATGCGATATTCAGTTCCAATATTAATACTGCTGTATCTGTGCTATAAGGTAAGCCTGATTTTCCTTATTTTTGTCATTAATCTTTTTATTACAATAATTGCTTTGACTCGTATTTTGTATGTTTTTGGAAATCAAGATGGGTTTATGCAGTTTATAAACACTTCCTTAGCATTTTACTGCAGTTGGAATTGATAGGAAAACTTTCTCAAGTAGTTTTTAGCAAATGAAAAAGCATGATAACAAAAAGACACTGGCGTTAAGTCATTCTGATTAGCTTTGCAACTGTTCAGTAAATTCTGAAAATGTTTTCAGACCTATTTTTGAGCAAATAAAGAAAGAAAATTATTTCCTGCTGTTACTTGATTTATAAAGAACGTTTTAAAATGTATCTTATTTTTAATCTACATATATCATTAGATGCTTTTCTTTATAAGAAAACTAAACACATCTAAATAAATACAAGACTAAGATTACACATTTTTAAAAATTCTTTTTGCACTTTCAATAGGGAGTAGTAGAGTTTTTCATGTTCTTTGCTGGCTGATTTCTGAAACGCTGGCTATGCCTCAGCTCTGAGAATCCCCTGAGATGGTAACCATTGTGGTTCTTTTGTAACATCCCACGAGATTTACAGGCCTTGCTGTATTACTTAGGCCTCTAGCACAAATTACTTCATCCAGTTGAATTTTTGCTTTCTCTTTAAAATCAAAATACACATTTGCGAATTTTGGGTGCTTTTTCTTCAATTTTTTTAAAATATTAGAACATTGGATTTCAAAATCTGCTATGTAGAATCTCTGATTTGGGGGGAGACATTGGATGTAGAGATAGGGGCCACATCTGGAGAGGACTTTCTCTCTCGCACGTTCAACTTTTGGTTTCAGTGTTTCTGTTTTCATGTTAGTTTTTGTAAACCAAACATGTTAGGCCTAAAAATGTCAGTAATCACTATATTGCAAATATTTCAGAAAATTACATACCTAGTATATACCTATATATAGTGTATACCTACACATGTTACATATACTGTGTTATAACTATATACCTATATGTCAGAACCTCCCAAGTGCTAGAAAACACAGAAATAGTTTTCTACCTTTTGGTGTCTGGGAATTTTGCTTTTATATAAATAAGTAAAACTTAATCTGGAAAGCAGCAGTTAAATATTAAACAGGATATGTTTAATAAGGAATAAGGTAACTTTCCTATTATACATTTATTTGAGGCTAAAATCCCCTCCTCCTAGAAAAAATGTAGCTCATCATCCTTTGTCTCCCCAGTAAGATGTGTGTAAACTATGGCAGTCTTTCCCATCATTTGTATGTATGTAGACTGAGCTCCTTTCTGTCTCAGATGCATAATGAAAATCTATGTATTTTTTTAAAAAGCTGTTTGAGGATCTAGGTCTCCTGTTCTTGGGAAAACTGAGGAAGGATGCTGTAGAGGTTGTAAACTATGCGGTAGAGGGAATTAAAGCACAGTCCTCAGACAAGCAGCATCAGGCCATTGGGGAGATGCAGGCACTTGGGTCTCAGTTCAGAACTGCTGAGTGGGAGGCTGTGGAGCAGAGTCCAGAAGTTGGTGTTTTCAATGGTTCCCAACAGTGCAGGTGGATGATTGGAAGCATACCCATTTGATGGCAGTAGCACTTCCCTCTAGTTGTGACAGCCAGTGATGTCCCCACAAGTTGCCAAGTTTCCCTTGAAGTAGGAGTGTTATAACAGTCCACTGTTATAAAGGAACAAGTGAGAACAAAAGCTCTGGAAAAGCCATCATTCCCAGGAAATCCTTGTAATTTTCCCTGCAAAGAATCCTCCAACCCAAGCATAGCAGTGCATGTCTGTTACCCCTGCACTCTGGGAGGGTGAGGGAGAAGGATCGCAAATTCAAGCCCCCTTAGCAAGGGCCTTTGTCAAAACTTTTAAAAATAAAATAAAGGGCTGAGAATACCGCTCAGCACAAAGACCTTGGGGTCAATCTCTAGTGTGGGGGTTAAGGGAGACTGTAGTCTCAGTTGCTCTTGGAAGTTAAGGGAGACTGTAGTCTCAGTTTTTACTATATAAAATACTTCAGCTATTTCATCTTAAAATTTGTGAAATATAAAATGAAGGGATCACAGAGTATGAAGATATTATGCACATTCAAAGTTACCTTGAAACTGAATCTATTTTCCATCTGTCCCAACTATTAGATTTTATCTATAATGTGAACTCATATATTTCAAAGTCTGATCTGAGTTTTACCTAGCAACTTTAATCAGGGTTTCAGACTTTGTTAATAATATCATTTTGCTATCTCTATCTTTAGGATTATCTTTTTTTTTTTTTTTTTTTTTTTTTTTTTTTTTTTTGGTACCAGGGAACGAACTCACAACCTCACACTTGTCAGGCAGGAGCTTATGGCACTGAATTGAATCTTTGGCCTAGGATTATCTTATTAAAAGGGAAAAGCACATTCTAGTATCTACTTTTAAGTCAAGTAAAATTTATTGTCATCCTGATTAATTTATTTAGGTGGTGAAGTTGTGTATAAACTATTGTTGATTATTTACCAGCAGCCTTTATTTTGTTCAGTACTTTTACATTATTTAAGGAATTTTCCACAAGGCTCTTAGTAGATTTTAATATTCTTAGCAGTAATAACAGCACCTTCAAAAGTATAATGTATAGAATGTCATTGGATTCACATATACATTAAAAGAATTAGCATTTCATTAAAAATTTTGTATTACCAAATTAATAGGGAAATGTTTAATTACAGTATTACAAAGGGATTGTTTAATCAGTAATTTTTACAACACTTCTACTGAAAACTAGAAGCAAAAGTGCTGACTCCTGATTCTCCATCCCTCATGATTTCCTTGATTTACCCTCTCAAGGGACAAGATGTAAATGAGCAGTAAAAATGACCTGACGTGAAATGATAGGATAAGAAAAGCGGTAGGACTAAAACATCCATAGAGACATCAAGTGTTTCTTTGGTTCTTAGAAGAAGTTCTTAAAGAAAAGTATTACATTTTCAACATTAATGAAACATAGGCACTAGTCATTGTCTTCTGCACCAATATGGGAAATGAATTCCACAGCTAACCTTAAGATGTATGTGGATGATGAAGTCTTGTTAGTCACCCATCATTTGATAGAACAGTTAAGATATAATTCATTGATGGATTAAACAGACTGACTCTTGGATAAAGACTGGATTCAGAGTGTAATTTTTACATTTATGTATAAGTAACCTTAAATAACTCAGGTTGACCAAGAGACACCAGCGGTATATGTCTTAGATTTTCCTGGAGTGTCATACTTTCAAATATTCTCTCCCATTATAACAATAATTCTATTACTATATGTCAAACCATATGACCGAGATTTCTAGTGCCAAAAATACATTATTCAATGAGAAGGGACTGATTGTACAGCCACATTGCAAGTCGTGGTGCTGCCACTTGTGATCTGGTCAATTTGGGTCCTTCTTTGAGCCAGTTTCCACATTTTTAAAATAAAAACTCCAGTGGTGATGCTACCTTCTGCATCTTAGCACATGAGTTATGAGAACTCATGAGACTCTATATCTAAGAGTATGTTGTGCAGTTGTAAAATGGTGCTATCTCCTATAGATGCAGTCTGCTTTTAAGGGTAGATTGCATGGCAGTAGTTAATTACACTTTCCCAGTACACTGAGAGCATTCTCGTAGATGGTATTCCTGTCACATCAAAGTAATGTTTTACTGGTTATTAGCACCACATGCAATAGCATTTTTATGTAAGATAAAAGCACATTTTGTAAAGTTGATAACACCTCTGGTCTTAATTGGCTTCAACTCAGGATAATTTGAGAAGCTTTTCTCAGGCCTCAGCCCACATGTGCTGGAAGGCTGGTGGCAGAGGGGAAGCAGTTCTGGACCCCTCTGCCGTGTCTGTTCAGCTCACAAGTGTGCACTTTGTCCTTTTTTCATGTAACCTTAGTGATAGGTATCAGTGTGGGGGTGGATTTTGGTTTTGTTTTGTTTTGTTTTCAATTTCAGTTCTGGCCAGGAATGATGGATGAACTCTCCGAGTTGAGAGAATTCTATGACCCAGATACAGTGGAGCTGATGAACTGGATTAAGTAAGAGGAATTTTTCTAACCTTTAAATTTATAAGACCCTTTTTAGATCACATTAGGTTTGGGGTGGAGTGATTGTTTGATGGTTGTGAATCTAATGGTAAAGAAACATTCATTTTCATTCATCTTTTCTTTAAAACCCCATGTTTGGAAATAACTCTTCCACTCAAAATATCCTGTCTCCAGTTACATCCCTTAAAGAAAGGAAAATAACCATTGCAGAGAAAATAGGCTCAGGAAATAAATTTTAAGCACAGATAAAAATGGGAATGAAATTTTACTTATCTGTTTTTAACACAGTTTTGTGTTCTTTGCCAATTTTATCTTTACTATTTTTACTATTTTACTGTATTTTACTGTATTTTTACTACTATTTTTACTATCTTTACTATATTTACTATTTTTACTAAATTTTAATACCATTTAGTTTTTGTCAGCACTGACACAAAAGTATTCCATGTTAATTGTTTTAAAATTACCGCGTAAACTATAGTTTACTAGAGTCATAATGGCTCATTGCTGGTTTCATTTTTACTAATTATTTCTGGCCAGGGAAAATTTAAAGTACAAAATTTGGAGCTTTTCTTCTCTTGAACATGAAAATACTTTACCATTCTACTGGTTCCTTCCTTGCTCTGCCTCAGTCTTCAGCCTCAGAGTGGAACTCCTGCTTCAGAGCTACTCGTGAAACCTGATTCTTACTGACAAAAATAAACTTTTCTACCCAGAGCAGCATTCCCGTGCACTAAAGTACTATATTTCCCTATTTTATAACCAAAAAGCAGCTGTGTCATTACTCACTCCTAAATAGATGTCACAAATCTTGTGTGACATACTGTGAAAGCCTTGGCTGCATTGTCTCCATCACTTAGAATTTTAGTGGCCGTATTGGCACATGCTGATGACTGATGTCCCTAAGCAGTACAGTTTAGCGCTGCTTGTGTATTAAGAGATGGTAAATGTTTGATAGCTTTGGCCTCTTGAGTGCAATACATGGATTTTTATCGAGATTTATGTCTAAAATATATATGTGGCTTTGGTGCCAGTGTTGGGCTGAATTTGACTAGATGCGACGAGTGTAATTTTTCACATATTTCCAGTGCTGAGAGTGGTAAGCAGTGCTTTGTTTTTATTTATTTATTTAACTGTAAATCATGGCAGACAATTACAGAGTAAATAATTTGTTCGGTATTTATAGTCTATAGGAAAGGAAGGCTATTCATATAAAGGAAAGCTAATTACTTTTGCATTAACTGTAGTCAGGGGGGGATTTATGACACATGCATCTAAAGGTGATGTGGAAATTTTGTGTTTTTAAGATTATGCTGTCGAAATTCATGCTATGGGAAGCCCACTTTCTGTAGCATCCTGAGAATGGTGGACCTCTTTTGTCAACCTGGGTTAGCATTGTAAATATTCTCGCTCACATTACCTTATCTTTCAGGAATAAATTATAAAATTATTTTAGCTGAGCCCTAGATAACCTTTGGTTATCTCAGACTGGATCTTATTTGTGATACCTTTGCTTTCATGCTTTTCCTCCAGGAAAATTACTTAAGGTAACAACATTTCCCACTCACTGTGAGAAGCTGATTGAGAGATCATGTGCAGTGTGAAGAAGACTGTGTTCCTTCCTGCTGGGGAAGGGCCCTTGGGCTTGAGAGTCTCCTTTCCTTGCAAGCTTCTGTCCCTGGCTAGTCCCCTTGTAACACGCTCTCTATGCTTGGTTGTTTTTTTACTTCTCAGCAACTAAAGATTTATATTGTTCTAAAAAGTTGGCTCCATTATGATCTAATCTTGCTTATTTTCTCCTAAAATTCTTTAAATTATCATTTTTGTAAAAATAGCTCCTAGGCATGTTTATAAAATAAGCTTAAGTGATGATGAATGTATGCCAAAATAGGGTTTATTTAGACACAAAGTATGTTTGTTTAAATCAACATTCAAATCAGTGCTGGTCTGCCAGCTTTGATTCCAAACACCAGGGGATATATTTCATATTCTTTTAACCTTCCCTGATTTTTCTATCTTTGAAACATAAAATATAATCTCCACCTTAGACTTGATTGCTTTGGTCAGTCACATAGTGTCTGTGTTGTTAGTCTGTGTGAGCCACCATAGGGAAACCAGTGTGGCCTAAGTATCCTAGAGTGGATCTAAAAACAGCCCCCAGACTCCTGGCCGCCCAACCCTGTGTGAGAGACATCTCAGGCCACATCAGCCTGTCTGTTCTGTCCTGAAAGTGGCCACACTCACATGTCTGTCCTTTGTTATGCAGCCAGGATGGTGTAACTAGGAATGGTCACCTTTGCAGGATGGCTTTCCTCAGGATGACTTGCCAAAGTTTCAGACAACACAGGTTGTCTCCTTTGTGAAGTGTCCAGTGGCGGCCTATTGTCATTTCTCAGTATCCGCTCAGGATGGACCATACCAGCCTCATAGTTGTGCTTTAATGTCATTGAGCTCCTCTTTGAACTTGGACTTCCCAAGTGTTTGCTTGGGGCTCTCTGCTGTGGGTAAAGTGAAAGCTGCCGTTGTCTCAGCAGGAGTTCTCTCTCTCTCTCTCTCTCTCTCTCTCTCTCTCTCTCTCTCTCTCTCTCTCTCTCTCTCTCTCTCGGTCTTTCACTGTCTCTTAGCCATGGGGATTAAACCCAGGACCTTCATGCTGAGCTACATCCGCAGGCCTTTTTACATTTTGAAACTGGATGTTGCTGAGTTACCAAAGGTTGAAATCAAACTTCTAGCCACCTAGAGTTTTGGGATCACAGATGTGCATCACCATGCCCAGTTTTTTCCTTCGTTTTTGGAGGGCCTTTTAGTAAAAGTAAAGAAAAAGTAAAGGTTGTTACTTCAGGATGACATGAGACAGGCCATGCCATTGGGCCTGGATCTCTTTGAAAACATTGAAAACCTTCAATTATAAGTTTTTTTTTTTCACATCTAAAGTTGCACACTTGTTAACACAATTTGACAGATATTTACTGGGCACCAGTTGTGAATATGAATCTATAAGACACTGTGGGAAACATGTCAGTTTGCTTGGTGACCCATTAGAACGGCCTCTTCATGGGCATAAAGCGCTGTTCTTTTTACCCATATTCTTTCTCTGCTCCATGTTACAATTTTTGGAGGCTCAGCAGGGTTAGTGGGGAATGATTTTAGAATCTTAATTTTTAGTCACAGAAAAATGTTGCTTTAGTCTTTCCTATCTTTAGTTCCCTTAAAGGAGCAGAGATTTAAGTTTAAATATAAAACCAAGAATATTTAGGAATTAAACCTCTCTCTCTCTCTCTCTCTCTCTCTCTCTCTCTCTCTGTCTCTCTCTCTCAATCCCTCCTTTTCAAGGACATTTTGGACATTTTAATTAAAGGCATTTTGATCTGCGAGGACATTCTGTAGAAGTCAGGTCCTGGACATGACAGCCCCAGCTACCATTCCTGCAGGCCCTGCCCTGCTCTCCTGACTGCCTGCCTCCACCTGTGCCAGTGCTGCCTGCCTCCTCTCCAAGCAGACGGAGAACACTTATGTTCACGTTTGCCCTCCTTGGTGATATTTCCTAGGTGCAAAGATTAAAAGCCTGTGTCTTGTTACCTTCTGGTATCTCTTTAAGTACAAAGCAGGTGAGAGTTTTACATGCGGGCTTTTTGTGCAGTTAGCAAGGCATTTACTGCAGCAGGGCTGACTGCCCAGCAGTCTTGCTTATGCCTTGTTCCTCGGTGTCCTTGAGTCATTCAGTCAGTCTCAGTCTCCCTCTCCCTCTCTCTCTGTCTCTCTCTCTCTCTGTTCTTGAAATTTTTCTTTGACATTGTGTAATTAAGATACACAGATCTGTAGATCTGAATATTTTGAAGTACGGCATTTTAATTACTTGGCTTTTGGAGATTTTCACTAGAAATCATCACTTTCCAGTAATGCATGTGCAGCATTTTCTCAGTGGAACTGAAGAAATGTACCAAATTTCTTTTTGCACTTAGTCAAAGTATAAAGAATTGCTGTATATCCTAAAGATGATTTAAGCTAAGTTCAGACCTTAAGTGCCTATAAACCTCTTTTATGTTTAATGAATCATTTTTGGTATTTGCATAATTCTATAAATTTTTCTAGTGTAGATAAAGCAAATGTTCACACATTATATTATAATGCTCAGTTTACCCATTAGTTCAACAGTAATTAACTTGTTGAAGCTTAGAACTTCAAAAATAAATGAAGTTATTTGTTCAAAATGCCATCAGGTCTTCCTAGAATGACATTTAAATTATATAATGTAAATCCATTTGCCCTGTAAGTCCTTGTCATTATTTAATGACATTCCTTACAGAATAAATCATTTGCAGGCTGGGCAGCCTGCTATGGAGTTGGCAGAGAGCTATAAGAACAAATTATCATTTCATTTTATACATCATTTGTCCAAACATTTGTTAAAATTGCCTTGTTTTTCTATAATAGAGAAGTGTCATTCAATAGTTAGAAACACATTAGCTGTTTTAGAGACAGACCATAGACTGCATCAGGCACAAGTGTCTGTGAAAGAAAAGTGCTCTGTATAAGATCTCTCATTGTGCATATTTTAAGTTATGGACAAAGAATCTCTTTTCCCTTTGCCTGAAAATTCTACCACAAAAAAATATACAATGAATATACAATTAGGTTTAAAATACAAATGATTTTTTCTGTGTTCCTCTTTCCTTGTTGCTTTGACTTTTACCATTGCCTTATTGATAAAATTAAATATTTAAAGTGCCAATGAAATATCCCAGGTTTGCCATGGGCCCAGCATTTAAAACCTAGTCAACATAATTAAGTAAGTGTCAACCCTTCTAGCCTTGAAAGTCAATAGTTTTCAAAGAAGTATTTTTTCTAATTCATTTTCTAGCCATTGGATTACCTTATTTTACAACATTAAAAGAAAATCAAGGCTCCTAATAAAGGAGTATGTTAACATCCTAGAGACTTACACTCACAGTTCAAATGATTGCATTTCTTTTAAACTTTCTAACTTTTTGCTAATAAGACCAAATGTGAAGACATGATGCAATATAATGAGTTGTATTCCATTTTTCTCAATTTCTCTAAGCAGCCATGTGAAATGGCTTCTTTCTGATCTGCTGATAGCTTGCGGCTACCTGGGACGCAGAGGGTCAGGGCAGGTGCATTTAGGGCATCCTGAGCAACAAGCATTTAGAAAGTGTTTGTCTGTAATAAAGCTGAGCCTGGCTGAAATGACCAATAAGCTTGTCAAAAACAGGTTATCATACCATGGTTATCAATTGAGCTGTTACCTCTCAGTGATACATTTTGAATAAATAAAGAATAACTTTGTAACCCCCACCACCACCCACACACACACACACATAAGCAGTCTAAGACTTTTTGACATTTAAACCTTCATGCACTCTGTAATTCATCAGAGTATTACTGTTACAGTCTGGGAAGCAGGTTAAAACCTTGATCATTAGCTATAAATAGACAACAAGGTCCATCTCTGTCTCTGCTGTAATTATAAAATGCACACTGTGAACAGCTCTTTGCATCTTCTTTGTGCCTATTCTTGTCACATTTTTTTTTTATTAAAATGGTGATGTTAAGACAGGCACAGTGATTTGACTGATGTTGGACATTCAGCAGCTAGACCTGTCTTTTGAATAGAAAGGGCAGTTAGGTGTGTTTAGGTAGCAAGTCTATTCCAGCCAGGATCGTTTGCATCTACCTCATGCTCTGCCAGATGTGGAAACCAGGCTCCTTTCTCCTGCATTAAGAATTTGTCTGTTCTAGGATAGCCCCTTTTTGGCATTAGCATGTGGTGTTATTGTGTGATTTATTCCAGTGGAGTGGCTTATACCATTTAAGAGTATACAAGAAAGAAACAAAGAAACACAGAAAGAAAGAAAAGGCTTGAAAAAACAATGGCACTTTCTTCAATTCTTATTTGTTCATATTCTCTTTAGGAATTACCGTGATATACTCTAAATGAGAGTAACATTGTATACAAGGCCCAAAATGAGTATATACTGAACTGGTGGTAGTGCATTACTGTCCCATCAGGCAGCATGTACCGCCGGTTGTTCAAGCTAGCAAGCACCATGACATGAATTACATCCCCTTTGTGAACATGTTCAACCATTCTGTTCCTCTGACCACATGAGACAAATGTCAAATATCCCCCATTATGCCTATACGGTGACAGGGCAAGCATCTGTCTGATCTTGTGTTCCTCAGTCTGGTTGTCAGAATGGTAACAGCTCATCAAGGACAGCCAAGCTCTCTTGAAGCTTCTTTCTGTTGGAATCCACATTCTCAACGCTGGCATGGATGTGGAAGGATGCAGATTATGTGTCATTCCTTTCGTGCTCATTGTAATTCCATCCACTTTTTTCCCCTCACTTAAGAAGGCTTATTGGAATGCAAGTGAATGAGTGTCATCGTTAGAAAGTCTTGAATTTTTCAAAAGCAAATTATTTGTAAATGTCATCATTTGAATAGTGGGACGTCTCGCTCACAGACATCTGAAGGCCGCTGTTGGATGGCATTCATGCTGTAGTCTTGGCATTGGGTTGGAATAAATAGCACATCCTACTGGGACATATGAATGTGATGAAGCTTCTCTTAAAAACCTCAGCATCAGAAGCTTCATGCCATGCTCTCCAAAAACATTATGCCTGCTATAGTTTTTTCTGCAGAGGATGATTTCAAATAGATTCCTCAAAACTGTCTCCATCATTTTAGTCAGTGCAGCATAGATGCCTCTTTCTTAGCAAAGGAAGGGTAAGCCTACTATGCAATGCTCCTAATGGGCCTGTGTGGAAATTCTGCACTAGGGAGAATACTATACCTAGAAGAGCTATTGTTTTCTCCATGGTAAAATAACACCTCATTGGTTTGCACCTCCCAGGTTCCAGAAAACAGAAAGAAATTAAATTAACTACTAAGATTCCTTTTTGCTGGTGGGCATTGAGTTCTTTGAATCTATTCTTCTCCTCCATCATTGTCCCCCAGAGCCCCTAGGAGGCAGAAAATCATAGATGGGCAGTAATTGGAAAGTAAGATGTGATTACTGGTGGGGTGTCCTGTATCCCTAAAGCTACAAACGCTTTTCCCTGATCAAGACCAAGGAGAAGGAATATTTCCATGCCAGAAATAACACACATCCCCATATTGACTAATGAGATACTTTTTTCAGAATCTTCTCCCCATGTTCTGTTTTTATTAAGTTTTTTACTTAATTTATAGTAATATCTGAGATTTTTTTTCCTTTGTTTTAAATAAAAATCCTTGGAAATAATTCACAATCACCTGTATTTCCTGACTTTGTATTTTGTTACTTTTATCTAGCCAGCCCCCTTCAGTGAAGTTTAGTACTAAAAGCAGTGGCAATCTTCTGAGTTCTTTTTGTTAGAATTTTGCTTCTCTGAAACAGTAGAAAGAGAAAATCCTGAATTTTAGCCTAGAAACTATAGACTCAAGAGCTATCTACCAGTTTCCTAAGATAGTTCATCTTAAAAGTAAACTCCTCCACTCTAAGAGCTAGAAGCTTCCCAAACATTGTTCTAGTCAACAAAAAGAGATATGAAAAATATACATAAAATAGATCGAGCACAAACCTTAACCCAGTGGTGGCAGACCGATGGCACTCGTGCCGCAGCCATACCCAGACCCTCTCACTGGGTGAGCAAGCCAAGTCACGACAGCTTGGTCTGCAGCAGCCCAGCATCAGACAGCGTAGGGATTATGCACATGATCAAAAGGAGTAGCAGTGCCAGGTGATGACATCTACAACAGTCTGGGCGTTCCACCTCTAAAAGGTTTTGCCATCACTGCCTTACCTTGGGGTTTGATTTGGTCTGGTCTGATCTGGTCTGGTTTGGTTTTGCTTTGTGCTTAATTCCTGTCTCTTAACACTTCTAACATAGTTGGGTGAATCTGAAGGTGTGATGATGTCTTCTTGAATGTCTTTGAGAATATCTTAGCAATGGGCTTGATTCAGACTCTTAACATCTTTTAGCTCTAACACCCCAAGAAAGGCAGTGTTTGCTGGAAGCATGCAGTTACTGGCTGGAGTCAAGCTGTGCACAGGAAGGACCTTAACCAACCACCCGCACTACGAAGACAGCAGCCTGAGGGAGCGAACCAAAGCGGTGAGGCCCAGCTCTGTTTTTTCATGCTTCTCCTAAGCCAGCCAACAGCTCAGCTTCCTTGCATGGAGAGAGATGGGTGTCAGGCTGCTCCTCCAGTGTGTGGGGTAGGGACAGGCATGAAACGTGCCTCTCAGTGGATAGCAGCCTGCCCCCTCGCTTAAAAGCTGTTTAGGCAGCAGCCTCTTCTTGGAGGGATAACCAAGAAAATCCACACCTGGAGTGTACTAAAGAGTATTTCAGACAAAGCCCTCCGAGCTTTTGAGTTAGAAAGGGAAACACAGGATGAGAAATGGTAACATTTCTATGTATCATTTCATGGGCCATTTCTCGGTTGTGGGAGTTTTGTTGCTCAGTTTGGAAAGTTTTTATATTTTGATTTTGTGGTATTGAGCACTGAACTCAACGCCTTAATATTGAGCTGCTTTTTTTTTTTTTTTTCAGACAAGATCTCACTAAGTTGTTCAGGCTGAGCTTGAATTTGTAATTTTCCTGCCTCAGCCTCCCAAGCTACTGATATTACAGGCATTTGCTGCCATACCCAGTTGCTGTTACTGTTTTTTTAAAATAGGTAATATAGTCACGTACTTCAACAGTCATAACATATGAAAGGAAGTGCAGTGAAAAGTCTCTCCCATCCCTGTGTCCCAGGAAGTAAGCAGTGTTAGCAGTTTCTTCTTTATCTTTCATCTGGTATTTTATGCTTCTACAAACAAATACACACATGTATATTTATATTCTTTTCTGCCTTTTTTTAAATAAAGAAATAACAATATACTTTGCTTTTTTGATAATATATTTTAGGAATCATTGTGTCTCAGTATATTATTCTCGCTTCCTTGTTAATTGTAAATTATATGTATTTTATGTGGATAAAGCATATTTTATTTAACCACATAGGCAGCCTCTGTCTTTTGCAACTATACATACAGTGCTCCAAACAATGAACCTGTGTATGCATCTTTATAAATGCAGTGATATCTGTGTCCATCAGATCTCAGCTGTCTGGGACACAAAGTGTGGCTGTAGCCCCCACCCTCTGTGCAACGGCATCTTACATTCCAGTCTTCAATGCAGGAACACATCTGTTACCCTCAGTCCTCACCAACAAGGTGTCAGACTTTAATGATTTTTCCTGAGTACCCTATTTTTTTAATGGAAATCATCTCAATTTTTTCGGCTAAAATTGGAGTTTCTCAGTTGGCCCAAGTGTCCCAAACAGCTCCAGGTTCAGTAGAAAGGTGGCCGGTTTGGGAGGAGATGTTGGTTAGGCAGGAGAACTGCAGAAAGCCATGTCCTTTTGGGCACCACCCGCTTCAGGAGGCACCTAGTGTTGTTCCCTGAAACAGGCATCGTGAAGATCTGCATGTTGGTCTTCAGTTGTGAACTTCGACTTCTGGAAGGCCTTTGTCAGGCCCTCTGCCAGCCTCTCAGCACTCACAGCGGAAGCAGCTCACCTCTCTCCCTTTTCACCCAGGAATGTGAGCAGTACTGACGAGGGCCTCCCACTCTGTCCCAGAGTCACGGATCTATCCTGGGAATCAGGGCAGCACAGGAAGTGCTTCTTCTCTTAACCCACTCCCCACACTCCACACAGCCTTCCCCAGTGCCAGGTCCCAGGACACAGGACCCTCGGTCCATGTATTCACCTGGGCACCTGGCAGGGACTGGGGCCAGCCCAGCTCCCTTGTGCTCCGAGAAGGATGAGAAGTGGCAATGGATGCCAGGCTCTTCTGAGCAAATCATATGCAGTGTAGTGGCCACAGGACAACAAGTGCACTCCCTGTTGAGGACCAGGGCCCCCCAACAGTGCTACTGTCAGCAGCCGGATCTCTCCCTTACCAGCCAGTGTGCCCCAAACTGTACCATCACCCGCACTGGACTATTCTTGTTTTGGGTCCCCTTTGTTGTCTTATTTCCTTAGCAGTGTTATTTACTTTGTTGCAGTGTTCTTAGAGTTGACATCTACTGATGAATATATTCCTAAATGCAAAGAATACATTCCCAATCCAAGTGTATTTGGTGTCTGAATCCAAATGCATCCAACACATCTCACAGCTAGATAATTATACTATTTTGGAAATTTCCCCCTGCACACCACAGGACTAAAGAATATGATTACAGCAGTGGCCTTGGCAGGAGTGGGGAGACCTATGTATTTCAGTCTCAGAGTCCCCTTCATGGGAGGTTATAGCACACTCAGTGAACTCAGAAGCGGCTGAGAGGTATTTTGCCTATTCTGTTTTGATTGCATTCTGAAGATTTATCAGATATATGCAAAGAGGTCCCCAGAGGAAGTGCATGCCCTCCTGAAGTCCTTTGGCACTGACTACGTGATCCTGGAAGACAGCATCTGCTACGAGCGTAGGCACCGCCGGGGCTGCCGGCTTCGGGACCTGCTGGACATCGCCAATGGACATGTGAGCATGTCGCATTACGCAACAGGACTCTGCAAGAGAGAATGGGATTTCAGTCAGTTTGAATCCTGAAGTCTTTATTCCGTGTGTGTGTGTGTGTGTGTGTGTGTGTGTGTGTGTGTGTGTACATGCATACTTCTTAAACTATATGTCCATTTATTTAGAGTACTGAGGGTTGAACCCAGGGCCTTGGTACTGAGCTACATCTCCAGCCCTTTTTTAGCTTTGAGAAAGAGTCTCCCTAAATCACAGGTAGGGCTTGAATTAGAATCCTCCTGCCTCAGCCTCCCAGAGTACTGGGATTATAGGTAGGCAGCACCTATTAGAATGGTATTGTATTCAAGTCTTCTGTCCCTTCTGTTCTGTAGAATCTCTCCCATAGCACTTTAGTAACTGCCACAGGGGCAAGTAAGGGGTAAGAGGACCCGAGGGTCCCCAGGTCTGTTGTCACACAGCAGCTCTGTCTTTGATTGGTTGACATAATAAGGCCCTGCATAACATTTAAACAAGAAACAAAGTTTTAACCTCTTCCAGCACTGCTCCAAGCCTCCTGTCAGCTCATCCATGGGCTACTGCCAGCAGCAGGTCACCCCCTCTCCCAAGAGCAGGGTCTGCTCTTGCTATTCCTTCTCCCTCTGCCTCTCAGGCGCTCTGTGCACAGCCACAGAGATAGCCTTCTGTGGCTAAGCTTGCACTCCAGAGCAGAAAAACAAGTTGTATGTCTCTTTCTCCTTCCAGGGAAAAGTTTCTGAAGTTGTGCTGGGTCTCAAATAGGAATCTCCACCTTTAGAACCAGGGTGGACAGTGGATATAAAAGCTAAGGGTTAGGGGGCTGGGGATTTAGCTCAGTGGCATAAGCACCTGCCTTGTAAGCAGGCGATCGTGAGTTCGATCCCTGGTACCGATAAAAAGTTTTAAAAAAAAAAAAAAAGCTGAGGGTTATATGTAAATGGATGAGGTGAAATAACAAGCCTAACCTAATCTGAAAACAAATTAGTGATTTGAAATTCAAATTTTTGCCCAAAGGAAAATAATAGTAACTTTCTCAATTCGGAGACAGTAGAGACTAATGACATACATTTACATTTTGTTTGCACATGACTTTTTCTCACTTGTGCATCTGATGAGTTGGAAAACTTTCTCTAGTCAGAGCAGTTCTGTGTATTTCATTGTTGTGAGAGGGATAGTATGTATACATTTCTGAGAACAAGGGGATCTGAGTTCTAGTTCTGACTTTGCCGTTAATGGTGACCATTGTGCGATGCTCAGCCCTCCTTCTCAGCCTTGGTCTGCACTTCTAAAGAGGAAGAACAATACACCAACTGACCTCTAGTTAGTTTCACTAACACGTGCTTGAGGAAACCCAGTACCTGACAGGAGTGATCAAAACCATGATGAATACTGGTTCTCTTTAAATGCATTTCAGAAAAAGGTGCATGGCCATCAGTCCCTCTCAAGGTGCTCTCCCCTTGCTTCAGACCCGATTAGCCCATCGTCTTCCCCGCCTCTGAAAGAGTTCTGGAAGCCCTCTTTTGTGAGCATGTCTTTCTGTTTTGGTTGCCTGGTGTCCGTATCCACTCACCGTGGACAGTTTTCATGGTCAGTTTCACTTTAGGGAAGAGCCAGAGGTCGTATGGTGCCAGATCGGGTAGATAAGGTGGATGAGGACACATTGTAAAGGTTTTGTTTTTATTTTTTGAAAGGTTTTTATTTGACAGAAATTATCACAATTGGTTGATTGAGAAAAAACTACAGTGAATGTTTACATTAAAAAGAAAATATTATAGTAAAAGATATATTACCATGAGTCCCTTTCAAAATACTCCCCTTCTCTTCGAACACGCTTACCATTCTTGGCAATGTGTCTTTTACTGTATTTTAAAATACTCATTATCTGCTGTACTTTTGTGTCTCTTACAAGTACGTTTTACCCCCACATTGAACGTGGGTTTGTGTTGGGTTTAGATGATGGATGGCCCAGGAGAGAATGACCCTGACTTGAAGCCTGCAGACCACCCTCGATTCTGTGAAGAGATCAAAAGAAACCTCCCTCCCTACATGGCACACTTTACCAGGGTGTTTCAGAACAAGACCTTTCACGTCTACAAGCTGTCCAGGAACAAGTAGTGGATGTTCTGGCCCTTCTCCGTTTTGGACACTGTGAAACTACATCGTAAGGGGAGTCGGTAGCTGATGGTTCCAGGGTGAATGGGTCAGTGGTACCCAAAAGCTGTGACATGCAGACATCCTGCACCTGTTAACACAAGTGTCACCGTCTTCAACAGCTGAAGTCTTTTTTTGTCTTGATCTTTCACATATTGTAATATTCATTAGACGAAATGTTCACAACTGCCTAAGACTCATCTGGAATTTGGCTCTTGGGTAGAAGGGTGTGTGCTCCAGGTAGCCTGGACAGCACCATGCCATGCTGAGACAGCCAGCCTGATCAGAATCAGAAATACTTTTCATTTTTACAGGACACCGCTGACTGAATGGAAAGGAAAGGATGCATAATTAAATTATTTAATATTATTTCACTAGGGAAGATCAGTTGGTGGCTTTTTAAAAAGCTGTTTGTTGTCCTTTTTCATCTTTACAATTTTATAATGTTTTCTAATTTTTCTGATTTTAACATGAACAACAACAAAAAAATCAAGTTAAGTCTTTTATGTATCTTACACATCACGTTGTACCCTAAAATGTCATATATTCAGTAATCTATGTCACACATGGACAGTGTTTTAATACTGGGCAAGGAAGAAGTGTCACAAGTTCTATGTGGTTCAGTCCTCAGAAGTCTATTTAGGAGAGTAGAATTTCTTAACTTTTTAGTCTTATTTAAAACAAAAGGAAAAACAAACAAACAAAAAAAAACTATTGATACTCTAATCTCTCCGGCAAGTAAAATAGTTTGCTTCATTTCTTACTCATTTCAATTTACTGGGTTTGCAAAATTTTGTAAACTTTTTGTGTTTTTAGCCTTTGTATTTTTTACAGCCTAGAACCTTGCAAATTCTGAAAATTTTTTAAACATTGTGTCTTGACTAGTTGACTAACGCAGTATTTTTGGCAGACAGCCTTCGCCTACCAAGTTTGACTCGTGGTCTCCAATCTTATGCTGAGGGCCCTGGTAACGTTATTCTTTTCCTCGCTAAAGGGTAACCAAGTGCCTCCAAGTTATGTTATTTGTAAGAATGAAGAAGATTATACAAACCTGCTCAAAATTTTTGATAATTGCTTTTATAATTCATTTCTAATGATTAGACATGTAAAAGTTGCTGATAAAAGCATATCGTCTATTTAATTAGATCAAGCTGGCTAATGAAATTAACTTTCTCCCCTGTTCTTGGCAGCTGGAAATGATTTACATGTTTCTCCTTGCAGTTGCAGTGAAGTAAATTGCCATCGGCATCAAGATGGATAGCATCACACGTCCACATGATTTCGTATTCAGCTACTACTTATTAAGAGTGTTCAAAAACATTTTTACACTGTCTTGTTGGACACAAGGGTACTTGGTTTTTATCAAAACTTATTTAAATAAAAAATTGGCAGTAGCTGGGTTATTAAATTATGCAACTGAAACTCCTGAATTATATCTTTCCTACATTTGTTAATAAGGTTGGAGACCACGGCAGTTTAGGGTAATACAATAATAAAACATTTTAATCAGTACTGAAAGTTTAATTAAGCCAGTAGTGATGCATGCCTGTTGTAGCTGACAGCATGGGTCAGTACACCCCTTGGCGGTGCCTTACTCTAACTGAAACCAAGCACATGTAAGGTACAGTATGTTGACACTATGTGATTTTTTACAACCTCTGTTACTCTTTCAGGCCTATTTAAGTTTATTTTAAATATTCCTGTGTGTATTTGTCTTAAGTATTTGGAATCACTATACAAGGAAAACGTACTTAAGTTTGTATGCTCATCTCCACCACGTTGATGGCATCCACTGAGTTTTTTCATAGTAACACTGTTGCCAAAACATTTAGTGTTCAGTCTTTAGTGAAAAATATAAAGTGCCAAAAAAAAAAATATTGCAAGACAGAATCCATGTATACACTCTTTCCAAGACACTGTGACCATGCACAGTAGAAGTTTTTATTTCCTGATGATCCAGTTTCCCAACAAATCATGTTAGCTATTTTTAGAACCTGTCAGATTTCTCATTTATGACCTTGTTGTTGACTCACACAGGAGGAAACAGGGAGAGCATCTGGTCTGGCTGTAGCTTTAGCCTCTCTGCAAGCTGAAGCAAGAGCCCTGTGGCCTGAACTCCCCAGCACACAAGCCTTGGGGGCTGTTCCATGTTTGGTGACAACCTCAAATTATGGCTCTCACTTTCTGGACAGAAACACCCTCTGACTTGGCTTCTGGCTTCACAGTCGAAAAGACCTCCTAAATACAGTAGGAGTGCTTATAATTGGCTCCACTTGTGATTCCCCAGAGCACTGAAGTCCCCATCCCTCCTGTGGGCTGCTCCCCAGCCCGACACAGCAGACAAGAGGGTGTATTCCTGGTGCCCTTGCACCCCACCTCCACTGGATGCTGCTCTTGGGGCTCTCCCTGGGAATTCGTATTGTGAGTGCACAACTCAGTCAGCTGTGTATAAACCTAGGAGACTTGGGTGTAAAAAGAAAGAATTGTGTCTACAAAAATTAAATGGAATGTTTTGGTAAGATTTGATGAATGCTGAATTGCTAATAAAACTACTTTTTGATCCATCAGGTTTAAAGAAGGTTTTTAAATATTGGGGAAAACATAAAAATCAAGAAAATTTGTCTAGGTATTCATTCTGCCTTTAAAATGCCTAAACCAATAAGAAGGTATTAAAATGTACCCAAATTGCATTGTTGGTGTGATTTATGCAAGGAGTAGAACCACAGTCACTGTATTGTTACAAAGAGGAAAGTCGCTGACTTCACTGCAAAATATTAGGAAATGTAGGACTAGAGATACAGCTCAGTGGCAGAGCACGCGCCTCACATGTGAGGGGTCCCATGTGGAGGACCAGGAAAAAAATACCCATATGTTACGCTTCCCTATTTATCCTACTTAATAATTAAATGACCAACTACTAGTAATAATTAACAGTTTGCTAGTAGAAATTCTACCCAAGTTGAAAGGTCCCTATCACTTTTCTTGCAGGCCTTTATAGAACAGCAGTTCATTTCAGATGTATTAGTTAGGAGGTTCGGAGGTTAGTCCATAAGGGGTGATCTAGGTCATTTGCTGTCTCTTAAAGATGATTTCCCTGACCTGTGTGAGTCCAGTTAGGTTTAGAGTGTGTGCGTGTTGGGTAGGTGCTGCTGGTGACAAGGACATATATAGATGTCTCATCTGGTCTGCATCTTTATTTCACAATTAACTAAAATGAGTATACTGACTCCATATTAATTTTTACTATGATGTCAAAACTTTGATTCATCCTTGACCAAAATTCACCCAATATTTCACATAGAAATATTTAATTTAAAAAATTTAACTCAGCCCTTCACATTAATAGGAAGATACCAAAATTTTCTCAGCTCACGTATCTTGGTTAACACGCTCCCAGATATTTTATACATGACAACCTTTTAGCCTAGGACAGAGTGATTGTTCATGGGAAAAAAGCTTTTAAGATGAGAGTAGCTCACTTTCTTGTGGCTGTTGAGATTCTGTTTTTAAAATCCAATGAGTAAATCTTACAAAGAGCTTTTATAATTTGTTGTACTGAATTGTATGGAGATTATATACTAAATAAAGCTCTTTTAGATTACACAAAATGAGTGTCTCATTTCTTTGAAGGTCAAAACCAAGGACCTACTTTACTGGAGAGGAGGAGCTCAGCCAAGGTCTGACCAGGAAGTCGGATCTGTCCTGGAACTCACTGTGTAGCGCAGGCTGGCCTTGAAGTCACAGTGATCCTCCTCCCTCAGCCTTCTGAATTCTGGAAGGAACCTCTTGTTGAAATGCAGTAAAGATGTCCAAAATAGGGTCAGTCACTACAGAGGGGCGTGGTGAGGTCTTCCTTACATTTATAATGTTGAAGTTCATTTCTTCATGTGACTTTTTGTTTGATAACTACAGTGACTTCAGTTGACTGATAAATGACTGATTTCATTTGAATGTTCGGTGTTCAAAGTAGAAGTTGAAATTTCAGGCAGAAATGATCAGAAAGATAAATAGAAAAAACCGGCAGTGGGATCTCAAATACATGTATGGACAGGTGGGTTCTAATGCAGGGAGAATCATAAATAATACAGTTAAGTGCAGCTATGAATGGCCTGAATTGTAATGGTTTGGCTTGAAGCATCAGTCACTTAGTGGATAAAAGGATTTTTCTCTCCCCCTTCCTTCAGAAGAGGTATCTAAAACTCATCTCATGAGCTTTTCAGTTAATCTAATATTTATAAGCTTGCTTTATAGGGTTTTCAAAATGCAGATAATATAACTAACAGTGTAATGGGAAATCAATTTAGTGGGTTGCAGCCAACATTTAAAAGAAAGGCAGCAGGTAAGATGAGTCCATGTGGTAAATGCGCTGTTCAGGGCAGTATTTGTTTCAGTTATGCATGTAGGTATTAATGTATTGGGCACAATACAGAATGTATTTTTTCTTACAGATGAGAGCCAGAGTTAGGAAACCATCCTCGCAGCGAGCGGGTGGGGATCCTGGAAAGATGGCAGTCTTAAGGGGACTCTGCCCTTGTCCCGACTTAACACTAATAGAACCACCCAAACACTGATATTAACGAATTATGTTTATATTTTTCAGGTATGATATGTACAGTTTTTGGCTTTTTGTAACAAAGCATCATTTGGTAGTTCATGTTGGCCCTTGAATCCACTTTGTAGCCCAGGCTGGCCTCAGACTCATGGCAATCTTCCTGCCTCAGCTTCCAAGTTCTGGGATTATCGGTGTGTATCACTGTGCCCAGCACATTTTATTTTTAAGTCCTTTTAAAAATATATACTGAAATATTTATAAGGCAAAGTTGCATAACCAGGATTTGCATCAAAATAATTCTGCGAGGCATCTAGATGAAATAAGATTCGCCATGAATGGCATAGTTCAAACTACTTTGGACTTTTTTTATAATGAAAAGAGGGAAACTAGAACCAATTAAATAAACCAGGAAACTAAGAAGATTTAAAAGATAAAATCTGAAATCAATCAGAAACCATAGAAAAGATAAATAAAAACTCCAGTCCTTTTTAAAAGACAAATGAAATAAGTATCTGGTAAACCTAACAAAAAATCACAAAAATATAAAATATTAGGAATATGAAAGGAGGTATAATCCCAGATCAGGAATGGTTTAATGACATAAGAATAACATATGCCATCCTGTGAAAAAAATGTAAAACCTTAAAAAAATAGATAATTTCCAAACAAAATAGAAATTGTCAGATTAAAAACTTGAGTAGATAAAACAACCTGGCTAAGAGTTGAAAAGTCACAGAGGAGATTTGGACAAGAAAGGTACACAGTGAAAATCCTTCAGAAGAAGAGCTGGGTGTGGACATAAATCAGTGGTGGAGTACATATCAAGCATGAGGAAGCCTTGTTTGATCTCTGGCAGTGCAGGAAGAGAGGGAGGGAGGCCAAATTTAATGAAACTTTCTCAGCCATTGAAACCAAGTTTGTTTTAGGAAGCTAGTCCAATTTTAACACAATTTGTTATACCAATAGTATGGTATAACCGACACTGAAGAAGGGCATTATATAGGGCATGTTCATGGCCACAATCATGGGGATTTAGAATTCTTTCTACCACAGTTTAAAAGAATAACTGAATATTAGGTAACAACTAACAGGCTTATAAAATGTCAGTGAAGAAAAGATCACAAACAGTCCTAGTTTCACCCTCAATTTCCTCTCCCTGCGAGTCTTTTCCCAAAGTGTGTCATAGAAAAATGGAAGCGAAGCAGAATATGGAAGTTTTACAAGAGGAAATAGATTGGCGTTCACAGCTGCTGAAGCAGGATTTGAAGTTGAGGTGAAGGAGGTGGCACTAGAAAGGGAACTGCATAAAGAAAACCTGAGAGTTTCCCGCTGGGCCCACCTACAGAGCATGGCTTAGTAGAGAACAGCTGGAAAGTGGCAGAAAGCTAGACACACACATATGAGCAGTCAGCAGTGCTGAGGAGACATAGGGCCAGGCCAGGCCTGAGACCTTCAAGATTCTTCCAGCCATCCAGTTGAGGTCTTGGAAAATCTACAACTCATTCTGGAATTAGAGACAGTTGTTCACAGTTCCAGACAGAAACAAATACAAATATGCTATGGTGTTAGTTTTCCGTCAGTGTGGCAAAGTATCTGAGATAATCACTTTATGAGGAAAGATATTTTTTGGCTCATGATTTCAGAGGTTTTGAGTCCATGACTTTGTGGAGCGCTGTTGATTTGGATCGTGCTGGCCCAGAACATCATGGCAGGAGCATCTGTTCACCCCCATGGTAGTCAAAAAGCAAAGAGAGGAAGGGAAAAGGGCCAGAGTTCCAATATGCCTTGAAGGATACATCTCTGCTGACCTAAGGACCTCTCACTAGGCCTTACCTCTTACAGGTCCTGTCACTTCCCAGTAGGACCACAGGATCCAGTGGAACAAGGCTTTCCCAATGGGCCTTTGGGAATAGTCCAGATCTGAACTATAGCAACCATTTTACCTACCCATGGCCTCAAATTATCTTGACAATTTTTATGTATACTGTGTAGCACTCAATCAAAAATAACTAGGAATAAGTTTTTAAAAATATTGAACTAGTTGAAATAGAAAGGAAATCATAAGTAAATAGAAGATAATGAAGTCTTAAAGCATATTTTCATATATGGTGGCTATGTCTATTATATTCAATAAATTAAATGACAAGATGGAGAATTTAAGTAAAAGAATGAAAAACTATAAAAAAATGGAAATAATATAACTGAAAAGTACAGTAAATTAAGTAGTCATTGTTAATTAAAGAGCAAATTAGACATAGCTGAAGAGAAAATCAATAGACTGGACAATAGTTTAAAAGAAAAATATCCAGACTAAAATGAAGAAAAAAAACAATGGAAAGAGCATGAAACATTGTCTAGACCATTCTGATTTATCCTGTAATTGAAGTCCCACAAAGAAAAAAAGATGGACCTGTAGGACTCTAAAAACTCGTCTTAGTCCATTTAATACTACAGTAATCACACCCAAGACTAGGTAATTTCTCATGACCAGAAATTGTATTTCCTCTTAGTTCTAGAGGCTGGAACATCAAGATCAAGTTGCCAGCATCTTAGGATGCCCTCTTCCTGCATCATAAAATATCACAGAAGGGCTCATACAGGCAAAGAGCAAAGAGAAGGCATGGGAAAGGGAAATGGGACTAAACTTGTCCTTCTGTAAGTAAACTTTTCCCATGACAGTGATGTTAAATCATTCATGAGGGCAGAGCCTGGTGACCTAATCAGCTCTAAAAGCCCCACCTCTTAGCACACCTGTAATCCCAGCACTTGGAAAGCTGAGGCAAAAGGATCGTTGCAAGTTCAAAACCAGCCTGAGCTCTATAGAAAATTCAAGCCCAGACTGAACTATATAGTAAGACCCTGTCTCAAAAACCAAAAGGAACAAAGGACCTTCAGTAATTTCATGTTAACTATTCTTCCCATAGTAAATATCTTAAAAACAAAACAAACGAAAACAAAGAATTTATAATTTAGAGGATTAGTAGAACAGCTCGTAAGGAAACCAACTTTTTCCTGAAGTATGTATTACATTGCAAAGAAAAAAAGTGTGTGTGTATGTATGAGTATTCACATGTGCATGAACATGCAAGGAGAATTAACCATGAACAAGGAGTAAGAGGGACTGGTGCATTGATTTTAGAAAAGTTATCACCATTGTTGAAGATAATTGTGCAGGTTCTGCCAAGACATGCAGCTCCATAAAGAAGTGGCTGATTGTGTACAAATCTGCTTAAGAGGAAAAGAGTGAAGGAACATGATTTCAGGGCTAGCACAGTAATTAGAACAACAGTGTGCTAATTAAGGCTCATAAATTTAATGAAACTATTAGCATTTTCTCTTGCAAGAAAAGGTGAATTTTTCCCCCCAGGAAGTGACACCTGTGAACAATTATCTCTCTTATTATTGCTATTAAGATTATTTACATAAGATATGCTCACTTAGCACCTGCTGCTGTTAATGACTTTTTTACACAACACCTGATCTCACAGTAGAGTCACTCTCTGGTTAGGAAAGTACTTTGGGGATTATTGATCATTAATAGCATAGCACAGATAGGCATGATCACTTTTATGGACCCCACTACAGTTACTTCACCGCCTTTGTGGGCAGTGTTTTGTTTTCTTGATGGAAGAAAATGGTCCAGAATCTTGGGGCACTGGAAGGAGTCCATTGGGCTGTGGACATAAGAGACACAGCCTCTTCTGAGGCCACCATCAGCTCAGTGACTCCATGAGAACTTCCTGAGTCCCTGCTCCAGGCAAAGGCAAAACCTGAGGACAAGATTTAGGGATAGGCTCATGATACAGCTGTGAATTGCAAGATCCTATTATCGCCCTGAATGAAAATGGCTAGTGGCCCTCTGAAGGTAAGACTACCAAGTAGAAAGTTTCCTATGGTGAGTTACAGAAAACTAACCGAGCAAGGGAAATCGTAAGCACACTTCATGGTACCTCAGGCACTTTGGGAAGGCTTAGTTCAATGTCTCTGTGGTTAAACTGTGCACTGAGACCTGCAACACTGGGAACACAGGAGTGTGTATGACAGGCAAGCTCCATATGGCCCTTGAGCTGGCATTATAGTGGAGGATATCGACATCAGATAAACACAGAAGAAAATGGCAAATGTTTGGAGAGAATTAAAGCAAGCAGCTGTGGGAGCGTGTGACTGGGTTGCCACTTGATTTTGTGGGAGTGCATGATTCTTGGGATTGAACCACACTGAGCTGCATCCCCAGAACAATTTTTTTTGTTTTTGATTTTTATTTCAAGACAAGGTCTCACTAAGTCACTTAATTTCCCAAACTAGGCTCAAATTCACAGTGTTCCTACCTCGGCCTCCCAGAGAGCTGGATTACAGGTGTACACCATCATACCCAGCTCAGTCACGTGGTTTTAAGTACTCAGAAGGCTTCTCCCAGGTTACATTTAGGTTAATATTTGAATGACATGACTTCCTTCGAATTTTCATCAGCCATGGCAAGTACCAAAATCTCCTCAGCTGCCGCTTTACAAAAGTAATGGGTCTGTAGTGAATGAGCACACAACAGCAACTTACTAAAATCAATTTAAAACATAGCAAAGAGTTCCGGGAGAACATGGTCGATAGATAACAGCAGCTATGGAGGCTCTCTGAGATATCCCACTTAAAATCCAGGAATGGTGCGGGGCGAGAAGTCCTAAGCAACAGAGATATACCCAGCTGACCCAGGAACGAACTAAATTAAGAGAAACCAACTGGAAACTCAATCCTGGTGCTATAACAGGAACAGTATAAGGTCTCAGTGCAGAAGCTGGAGCCCACGCCACTGGAAGCCGCGATTTGAATTTCCTGCAGCCACTGCTGTGTCCCAATTGGCACGGCAAGGAGAGAGGCGCAAAAGCTCTGAGAGTGGGAAGCGGCGAATGGAGTTGAGAGCGGGACTGGCTGGGGGCCCTGCATCGACCTGCAGTGAGTGAGTGGATCGGGGATCCTTCCATAGAGTAGGAGGCTTCAGCAAAGGACATACTGGGACCAGGCAGACTAGCCGGAACAGGATGCTGCAGTGCCCTTAGTCGCATATTCCCTTCTGAAGCAGGATTGCTGGGGAGTGCCTGGCCTGGGTGATGCCGCTGACTTAAGACCCAGTAGGCTAGCCCAAACCAGGTTCCAGCACCTGGAGGTGCACCCTAGCAGTGAAGCCTTCAGTAAGTTGACCTGGAGGGACAGGCCCAGCAGAGGCTGCCCAGGTTTGTGTCTCCCTAGTACACTGCAGTGGGCAGGAACACCTAACCGGCACAATTCAAACAAACTGTAACCAACAAAGAAAGAAACTGGGCCTCCTATATACGCTTGTATGGAAAGAACAAAAAATATGGGAAGAGGGGGCAACAAGAAAGGGTGCTCGGCCCCCCATGCTGAGAAACATGCAATATCAGACACAGCACCAATAGACATAAAGCGATATCTCTAGAGCCTCATAGACAAGTTCAAAAATGAAGTTATTAACGACCTAAAGCAAGATATAAGTAGAATAGTTAGAGAAATGCTAAGCACCACCCAAGAAAAAACAGATGGTGGAATGGAAGAACAGAAAAAAAGGGGAGAATTGTTTGATGGAGAAAATAGAGAAAACATAGAATACGTGAAGCAGGTTCAAAGAGATTACCAGGAAACTAAAAACTCTATTGAAAGCTGGCATAGCAGCTTGAAAGAAACTAAGGATAGATTATCTGAACTGCAGGGCAGATTTGTAATGTGGGAGCATGAAATGAAAAACTTCTGAAAAATAACAAGAAAACAAACAGCAATATTACAAAAGCTAGAAGAGGATAAGAGAATCTATACTTAAGAATTAAGAACATAAAAGAAGAAGTAGGGACACAAACAAATGGACTACAAAAGCTATTCACAGAAATAATCCAAGAGAATTTCCCTAACTTAGCAAAAGGTAAAGATACTCAGATGTATGAGGCATACAGGACCCCAGCCACCTACAACCCAAAAAGAGCTATACCCAGGCGTATAATAATCAGAAATCCAATATAAGAACAGAATATTAAAAGCTGTCAGAAACAAGAAACTGATCACTTACAAGGGAACACCCATCAGAATTACAGCAGATTTCTCGGCACAAACCATCAAATCACGAAGAGCGTGGGGGGAAATAATTCAAGCTTTGAAAGATAACAACCTCCAGCCAAGATTGATATATCATGCACAACTGTCCCTAGAAATTGATGGAAAAACAAGGTGCTTCCAGGATAAAGAGGAACTAGGGGAATTTGCAACCACCAATTCAACTCTACAGAGAATACTGCAGGATATTCTAAAAAAGGAAAATACCAAGATTCCAGAAATAGTGGCAGAGAGGCCACAATGAATGGAGCAGAAAGCAAAATGAAGAAGACAAACTGACAACAAACGACAGAAAAAGATCTCAACAGAAATGAGGCAGAGAAGATTGGATGATAGGAACAGCTATTTTGAAGAAAACAAGACATCATAGTAGCTAGTGCTGATTTAGTATCATCTTGTTTTGAAGTCCCATCAAGCTTTTATTCTTCTGTCTCCATTGGTCTTAACAGGTTGTATCTTATTGGAGTTTATTATATGTGATAATATAAACAAAAACTTTTATAGGCAAGGAGATTATACAGAAACCATTGTTCATTTTCTGTTAGTTGGTTCTAAATACCCTGTAATACTATCATTCTCTTGAATGGTTTTACATTGTCTGGATATGTTTGGTGCTACAGTATACGAAGTTATACTCAAAGATTTCAAGGAAAGAGACATTATGGTAACTACTTTTATGTCAGGATATCTTATGGTGAAACACTAATTTGCTCAAATGGTTATGTTTTGACCTGCACTGTTTTGTTGTTATGTCCTCTTTCATCTCAATCTCCTTTTTTTTTTGATTATTTACTTTTATTTTTATCTTTTTAATTAAGGGAAAAATAAATAAAAATAGCAGGATACATTATAGTAACCCACTTTGATTTCCTATTAACCTGATTTGAAACCCTGTATTGCCCTCACCATCTTGTTTTGACTGATTTTCCCCTCTTCTGCTTAGCTTGATAGTACCAAGTTCGAAAGTATAGGCAACAACTGTGGAGACAATAAGATTCATTATGAAGCCCATTCTGGTTGACTATTATCTTCTTTTAAAGTCCTGTAATGTCTCCAATGTTTTTGTTTTATTCTTTACTGTTTTGTTCAATTTTATTATAACTGATGATATAGGCAATTCTTTTTAAGATAAGAAGAGGCAGTATGGTAACCATTGTTGATCACCTGGTATTTTGTTTTTACATTATCTATTATGTCCATCCTTTTGATTTGACTGACTTTGTTCTGATATGTCGCATTTGGTTTTACTCCCTTCAAAAAAAGTAATAAGAACTGTGGGAGTAATAAAACCCAAAATGTGCAGTTGTCATTCTACAAAACAAAAGAAAAGAAAGTGCTCTAAAGGTTATAACTGCATATATGTTTAAGTGTATAAGATAGATAACCATATTACTGAGTTTTATTGGATCATTGAACAACTGTTTGCAGTCTGTTTGAAAGTCCACTTTATATGCTTTAATTTTGTAACTTGAACAACTATTTCTAAGATGAGAATATGTAATCTATTAACTAATGATTTCCTTTTTTTGTCTTTTTCCTTTTTTTATCGGTACCGGGGATCGAACTCACGACTGCCTGCTTGCAAGGCAGGCACTTATGCCGCTGAGCTAAATCCCCAGCCCCTAACTAGTGATTTCTTACTGTTTATTTTTTAAATTTTGTGTTACTTATACCCTTTTTCTGTTTTTTTTCTTTTTCTCCCTAAATAAAATTTTTAAAAAATATTTGAATGACATGAAGAAGGCCACCAATCTCAGACTGGAAAGAAGAAGGTTCTAGATGGATTGGACAGCTTCAACAAAGCTCTGAATGCAGGAAGGAACTTAATATTAAGTGAATGTCAAAGGCTTGAACGAAGACAGGAGAAAAAGGACAGACAGGTTCAGAGCACCTTGCCACAGTAACGAGGCTGAATTGTTTTCCAAATATGACAGAAAAACATCAGAGAGCCAGGTGAGGTGGCCCAGCTCTCTGGGAGGTTGAGCAAAGAAGATGCAAGTTCAACACCAACCTGGCAAGTACTACAGAAAAAGAGAGAGACAGAGAGACAAAGACAGAGGAGAGAAGAAAGATAGACATTAGAGGATTTGTTGAGCAAAGTAGCATTATCTAAATTGCATTTCAAAGAATACATCCATGGAGAGCTGGAATTGATGGAATTTATGATGGCCTATAATCTAGCACTCTGAAGGCTGAAGCAAGAGAATCTCTATGAGTTTAAGGTCAACCTAGACAATATAGTGATTTCAGGGCCAGCCTGGACTACCTAGTGAGACCCAGTCTCACAAAAACGAAACACAACATGTGTCTGCGAATGTGTTCCAGTTGAATCCACTTGCTGAATCTCACAGGATGCCATCCAGAGGAGAAATTCCTCCCAACTTGCACTCAGCATGTGCTATAGGAAATACACATGTGTTGATTCGCCACTGATACTTGAGGGTTATTGTACCACCATCTCCCCAGTTCTGACCTGAATTACCATAGGAGAAATACAGCTTCTGGAGGAGCCTGAAAAGAAGAATGATACACTGATCATGTCAGATCAAGATGTTTAATTAACCATTGGTATACCCTGAAATTGTGCCTCTCTGGTCACCTCACTGCTCTGCTTCAATTAATATCAATTTATTAACTCCATTCTCACAAATCTTTTCCTGTTTCTAGAATAACCCAGTCACTGTCAAGGTGTACAAAGCTACTTTTCAGATAACTCCAAGGTCCAACAACAGTGCCTTCTTGAGCCAGCTCGCTTCATGTGTCTGCTGATCTTAGAACCCATGACTTTTAATAACAACCTAATCTTGAGGGAATCAACCAGGATCCCACAGGACCTACATTAAACCCTTCCTGGGGCAATATCCCCTAATTGCCTTGCATTAGGCCTTACTTCTTAGAGGTCCCACCACTTCAACAATGCCACACCATCACCAAGCTTCCAGAACATGTACTTTGGGAGACACATCTCCCAAAATATAGTAGAAACTATGAAAACAACAAGTAACATTTTTGTCAGTGCTGTAGAGAGATATCTAAAAAGTCTACAATGAAGCTTTTGTTTTGTTTTGTTTTTTGCTTTGTTTTGTTGGCTTTCTGATACAGGCTTTTGCTGTTTAGTTCAGGTTGGCCTTGAATTCACTATATAGCCAAGACTGACCTCAAACTCTTGCTGATACTCCTGCTTCAGCCTTCCAACACTGGAACTGCAGGTGTGAACTGCCACACCTGGGTTTACAGTGAAACCATCTGTAGCAGGGCTGTCTTACCCAAAGAGGCCCATCCTCTGTGTATTTGGAAATGTGATTCAAAAATACTCATCAGTCTCCACTGGCAACTTGTATTAAGAAGTTGGGGATGGAGAAGCAGCTGTGTGCAGTTCAGAGCAGAGAAAGTCACCCTGCAGCCTGCAGTGAAGTAAACACTAAAAACGAGCAATAAGAGGCTGTCTGGTTCCAGTGAGAAAACGAGAGGACCCTTCACTGGTGACTCGTGGTCTCTCCTGTGTTGATCTTGCTCACTGCTCACAGGTTCCATCCCTGTTAGATTTCTAATACATTACTTCTTTGACTTGAACTAGTTTGATCCCTGATGAAGACAGCCCTGAGGCAGAGTTCTTATGAGTCTGTTTCCTCGGGGCAGACATCTGTTTGGCATAGAGTTCCACAGAGTTAATGTGGTATTTCTTACCTTGAGTCATTACTAATTGATCTTTCTACCCTTCTCGCTGTGATTTGAAGTTCCTGAGGGTAGGAATGATTCCTCTTCATGAGCAAGTCCCCAGGAAAGGCTCAGAGTGAGTGTGCACCAAGGGTGTGTTGCCTTGGATGTCACAGGTTCAAGTGATGCTCAGTGAGCTAGTGTCAGTGGGTTCCTCCCAAGAAGAGAACTGGAAAGTGAGAAGAGACCATGTTGTCTGGCAATTCCTGTTACTTATCAGATAAACTGACTCAACTGTTGTGATGGTTAAACTTAAATGCCAACTGGATGGGCTTGGGAGCCACGTGGAGAATATTAAGGGGCATTTCTAGGAGTCTGGTGGCTCGTGGAGGCGTGACCTTGGGTCCTGCATCTTGCCCTTCACCGCTCTTTGGTGCTGTTCTCCAGCCACGCTTGCTGGCCACACCATGAACTAAGCAGCTTTGCTCCACCTTGCCCTTCTGCCATGATGTTCCCACTTTGGAATCAGTCAGTCAAGGACTGAATCCTGTAAAACCATTAGCCAAATAAACCTCTCCTTCTTTAAATTGTGGGTGTCAGATATTTTGTCTGGCAATAAGGAAGTTAAGTAATGCACCTATATGTTGCAAAAGAAATACAAGAAGATGAAAACTCTGCTAAAAGACACTCAAGTCAGCAGCCATCAAAAGAACATGGTGATGCCAGCGTATGTTTATTTAAAGGAATTATAAGATATGCAAAGGAACCAGGAAAGCTGACCTATCGGCAGGAAAAACATAGGTAATAGAAACTGCCTGTAACACAACCCACGTGTCAGATTTAACATAGATTCAAGGCAACCATTTAAAATATTCTCAAAGAAATAAAGGAAATCATGCTTAAAGAATCAAAATAATGTATTATTAGATAAAAATGTCATTGAAGAGACAGAAATTATTCAAAAGAACCAAATGGAAAGTAGAAAAGTATGGAAACTGAAATTTAAAAAAAAAATAACTAGGGCTTCCACAGTGCAAGAAGATAAAATGAACAAAATTAAAGATAGATGAATAGAGATTATGCAATTAGAAGAACAGAGAAAGAGAAAATGAAGGAAGAGTCAGAGTCTCAGAGACCTGCGGGACACCATTTAGAATACAGAATTTCAAGGGAGGGGTATCTGTGCACATAACACATACATATATGTAATAGCTGAAAACTCCCTAAACACAATACAAAATATTAACCTTCACATCTGAAGAGTTTAACTAATTCAAAGTATACAGACACACAACAGTAAAGGAACAAAACACAACAACCAACCAACCAAACAAACAAACAGATGAAGACAAAGAAAAAAGTCTTGAAAACTGAGAACCGAATGACCTGGCGTGTACATAGGAGCCCCAGTACAATTAACAACAGACCTCTTCGCAGAAACAGTGGTGACCAAAGGCAGTGGGGTGACCTATTCAAAGTACTAAAAGAAAATATCTGGCAACCAAGAACTCTATATCCAGGAAAACTATTCTTAAAAACATGGAGGAGAAATCAAAACATCCCTAGACAATGCATTGCTAGCAGAAGAGGCAAAACCTACCAAACAAACAAAGATACTAACAAAATGAAAAGACAGTAGACAGTAACTCAAACCTACATGAGAGAATAAAAACTGCTAGAAAATGTAACTGCATAGGTAAATATATAGTGTAAATGTATTTTGTTTACATCTTTTCCTCCATCCTATCTGATTTAAAATGCAACTGCATAAAACAATAATTACACATTAATTTTTATTTACTTATTCTATTGTAAATGGAATTTTTTCCCTAATTTCATTTTCTGAATTATCATTGCTAGTGTAAGTACCAATAATTTTTTAAATTTGCTGTTATCACCTGAAACTCTGATAAACTCTTATTCATTACAATAGCTTTTTTTTTTAGCAGAATCCTTAGGATTTCATACACAAAAGATTTACCCCATTTGCAAAGGGAGATCAATTGTTTCACTTCCTTTCCAATTGGGACGCCTTGAAATTCTTTTTCTTCCCAATTTCCCTGGGTAGAACCTCTAGTAAAATGTTAAATGTAACTAAGAAAAGTAGATATCTTTGTCTTTCTCTGATGTGATAGGATGCAAAACTTACATCACTATAACAAAATACTGAGGCTTCAACTTATTAAGAAGGAAGGTTTATTCTGTTTATAGATTTTGAGGCATCTGTCTATGACTGGTTGGTTTGAGTTTTGAGATGTGGTGAGGCAGCAGACCATGGTGAAG
The DNA here is from genome assembly GCF_034190915.1 of Cavia porcellus. Classification (NCBI taxonomy): domain Eukaryota; kingdom Metazoa; phylum Chordata; class Mammalia; order Rodentia; family Caviidae; genus Cavia; species Cavia porcellus. Next base: position 39,635,043 of record NW_026947490.1, on the reverse strand, counting down.
AGCTCATGGCTGAAACACAAAAACAAAAGGGCTGGGGTCCCACTGACTGAGTCCTTCCATGAGCCTGCACCTCTTAGAGGTTCCACTGCCTCCCAACAGATCAGACAGGGTGGCGGACCGTGTTCCATCTTTCAACAAGAGGCAGGATTGTTTTCCTTAGACATACTATGTTTGGTTTCTTAAATTCTTTATATGAAGTTGTTTTCTTTTATTCTCACTTCAAACATTTTTATCATGAAACATTGATTGCCTGAAAACCAAACGGAAGAAAATGTTGAATGAGGTAATAAGTAAATATATTGATTAGATTAGTGAATTCTGTGTCCTGTTGAACTGATAACATGGCCAGAATGTTTTCTGTGTGTGTGTGTGCGTGTGTGTGTGTGTGTGTGTGTGTGTGTGTGTGTGTGTAGCGTTTATTTGGAATGAACCAGAGCCTTTACACTGAGCTACATTCCCAGTGCATTTTTAAAAAACTTGTTTAAGAGACAGGGTCTTAGTAAGTCATTACATTGTCAGGCTGTGTTTGAACTTGGAATCCTCCTGCTTCAGCCTCCCAAAACACTGGAATTACAGGCATGTACCACCGTGCCTGGATGGCCAGATGGTTTGCAGTCAGGCCGACAAGTGGAGGGACACAGCATGTATCACTACGAGGGAAAAGACCATATTGTGTGTGTTTGCCTCTGCTGAAATTGCCTGTCTCCTTTTCCTCAGACCACTTCCTCTCTCCACAGTTGAATCGGACATAGCACAGAATTCCAAGTAAATGAGATTTTTCCAGTGAAGAACTAGCATGAAATTCTATGAAGAACTAGATGCTCCTTTATTTTTATTCTTAGATTCAAGTGAGTGACCATAAAATTCAGAAAAGTTACTTTCATGTCATCAGGAAATTGCAAATTAGAACAACAAAGAGATCATGGCGTACCAATTAGAATGGCAAGAATCCAAAACATTGCTGACCTCACATGCTGGCGAGGATGGGGAGGGACAGAAACTCACCCACTGCTGGTGGGACTGCGGATGGTGCGGCCACTTGGCCACGTTTGACAGTTTCCTATACATCTAAATACGGTCTTACCATGCAATCCAGCAGCCATGCTGCTTGTTCCTTATTCAAGTGAGCTGGAAACTTCAGCCCACACTAAAATCCACTCATACCTATTTATAGATTTATATAGAAAGGTCAGACTTGAAAGCAACCAGCAAGTCCTTCAGTGGATATAAATAAATAAATAAACTGTGAAATGTATAAATAGCAGTGAAACATTGTTTGGCAATAAAAGTGAGCTATCCAGCCCTGAAAAGACATGGAAGATTCTTAAATCCTTATTACTAAATGGAAGAAGCCAAGTTGAAAGGCCACTTGGGTGGTCTGAATATGGTTTGAACCTGTCTCTCAAGGGTTTGGGTGTTGAAATTTAATCCTCTCCTGAGGTACTGAGAAGACAGATTGTTGACCTGACTGTGGGTTTACAGTGGGGCCTTTTGGAGGTGATTTGCATTAGGTAAGATCATCAACGAGGTGCACCCAGGACTGAATATTTTTGGGTACTTAAGAGGAAAGAATCCAGAGCCAGGCATGGGGGTACATGTCTGTAATCCCAGCACTTGAGAGGCTGAGGCAGGAGGATCTTGTAAGCACGAGACCAGCCTGAGCTACAAAGACTGAGTTCAAGGCCAGCCCGGACTGCATAGTGATACCTTGTCTCAAAAAGACAAAAAAAAAAAAGAGGAAAGAATCTAGAGGATACGAACACAGGAATGTTCTGTCTCTTGCCACTTGAGGCCCCATGCCATTGGGGGTCTCTGCTAGCTAGAAAACTGTGAAAACCATCACTGTCTGCTAAAAAAAAGCTTGGACCAGAATTTTGAGCCAAAGTGAAGCTCTTTTCTTTATAGAATTTATGTGGTCTGTGGTATTGTGTTCTTAGCAACAGGCAGCAGATAGGTCTACTTCATGGTGTATAGTTCTTTTCCTGTGTGGTATTTTGGAAGATGCAACTATGGAGACAGTGAAGAGACCAGTGGCTGCCAAGAGTTACAGGAAAGAGGAGGCTGGCAGGGGCGGGGAGCACTGCGGAGTTTTAGGGCAATGAAAATACTCTGTATCATTCCAGAACAATAGATCCATGACATTTACACTTGTCCCAGTTCCCGGGAGGTACTAAATAGTCAACATTAATGTAAGCCATGAACTTCAGAGAATAATGTCTCAGTGCAGGTTCAACAACGACAATAAATGTCCCTCCTTGGTGGGGGATACGATGCTAGGGAAACCGTGCAGCACGGAAATCTCTGGCCCTTCCTCTCAATTTTGCTGTGAATCTAAAGCATATTTTAAAAAATATTCTTACAAAGCTAATTAAATGAAAATCAGTCACTAACAGACTAGCCTTGAAACTAACAAGGAAAATAAAATGTGCCATATTTGAACCTATTCTAGAATAGCAACACTATAAAGCATGAAGAATCACTATTGTCCATGATCAGAGTTGGGATTTTCCAGATTGTTTTGAGGGACACAGCATATTAGCAGCTGAGGTTTCAACAAAAATCATTACCTTTTTAATCCCTCCATAATGGTTTAGGTTAATATGCAAAATTAGTGTGCAATCTTTTAGGAATCTTATGGCAAAATAATTAGTCATCTGTAAATCTAAGCTGCTTGCTATCTGATTACCAAAAATCTAATGGTACTTATTACATAAAGATATCTAAAATTAATTTTCCCTTCACATCTATAATTCACTTCATTAAACTTAAGTTATAATGCACATTATTTTTGAATACAGTGTTTTCTCATTTTCTTCCAAGAGATTTGGGAGAAGGCAGCACACAGCAAAGGGTCCTGCCCAGACATCGTCTCGTGCCCGCAGCGTGATCTTGGGCACATTATCTGTGTCTCAGTTTCCTGAACTGTAAATAGATTAAATCAATAGTCTTATCCCATTGGGTTTGGAAAGGATTAAATTAGTTAATAATTTAAAGCTCTCAGAACAGCGCCAGGCATGGAATAAGCACCTAATAAATATTTATTGCTATTATTAACACAGTTCTGACACTTCCTAAAAGGGAGTTTGGCTTGTGTAATTATTCTTTTTACCCTCTGATATAAAAAGTTTCCCCTTGATGTGGCTATACTGTAGATTAGTAGAAACCTACCTACCCCCTCTTTCTTCTGCTCTGTGCCTGTTCTGAAACACTGCACTATCAGCAAAAAAGCAACTAAAGTCACAAAGCACTGGCATTCCTTGAACATTCCAAGCACAGTCTCTGCAGAGAGCTCTTGCATGGGCCACCCCTTGGCCTATGGGTTTCTTCCCTCTTGTTCCCGGTAGCTTCCCTCCCTCTCTCTCCAGTCAACTCTCCCAGCCCTTCCAAGAAAGACCTACCCTTGTGGCTTTGACTCTCTTTCATCCTATCTGATATGGTGTAGGTCTAAAATGCAACCCCCACCCCACCCAGCTCATGTTTGGAAGTGTCTGCTATACTCATCAGGATGTTCATTTCTTGGTTTGTGCGGTAGCTAAATGTGCTCTGAGGATCGGGTCTGATTGGAGCAGGGTCACTGGGCCTGAGACCTGGGAGGGCGGGTTCTGGTCCCTGGCTCCTCCCTCCTCTCTGCCTGGCTGTCTCCTGGCTGCCAGGGGCTGAGCATCTTTCCTCCACCACATCCCTCTGCCATTCACTTCAGCCTCAGAGCCAGCTGACCACGGACCCCTCCTCCTGCATACTGTACGTGTCTGGTATTCTGATCAGTGAACGCTAACTAAAACACTATCAGTATCTGTGACGATAGCTTTGCTAGATCTGTTTTCTCTCTGCTAGAATGTAAGCTTTCAAAGGGCAAGGGCTTTATTTTATTCACTTTCTTTTGCTTCAAGAACCCATTCTAATTAGGATGCCTTGGCCTCCATTCTGTCCATCCGTTTTCCTCTTCTTTATGATGCACATTCCTATCTTATGTGTTTTTCTGTGTCCCCACAAGAACACAAGCCTCATATCCCCATGGGTCGCCTATTAGATGATTAATACTTTTTAATAAACAAAGAGTACCTGAGCTGGGCACAATGAAGCACATCTGGACCCCAACACTAAGGGAAGCTGAGGCAGGAGGATCCCAAACTGTAAGCCAACCTGGGAAAATGAGGGAGACTCTGTCACAAAATAAAAAATACCAAGGCCTGGGAACATAACTCAGTGGTAGAGCATCCCTGGGGTTAGTCCCGGAGAGAAAAGAGAAACTGTCTGGTGCATAACGGCTGCTGCAGTTTGGGTGTGCAAGCCTGTCCCTGAAAGGTTATGGTTGGGAGCTTGGTCCTCAGTATGGCAGTGTGGGAGGCGGGAGGGCTGGGAAGAGGTGGAGCCTGGTGAGAGGTGCTAAGTGATGGGGAGCACTGATCTTGGAAGAGGTTAATTACTGCAGCTCCCTGAGAGCCAGCTGTGATAAAAGAGCAAATCCTCTGCTTCCAGTCTCACCCTGTGAGCTCTCCTGTCTGCCCTGAGGCCCCTACCAAAAATTCAACAAATGAAGCCCCCGATCGTGGGGTTTTCCCATATAATCTAGTCTCAGGGATCTGGTTTGGTTTGGTTTTTTGAGAATGGATCTCACTATGCAGCTCAAGCTGGCCTTGAACTTACTATGTAGCCCAAGCTGGCCTTCACTTGCAGCAATCCTACTGCCTCGGCCTCCCAAGAGCTGGTATTACAGGTGTGACCTGTGGCACTGGGCAGATATTCTGTTGCAGCTACAGAAAACAGATTAATAAGTAGGCTCTCAGCAAATATTCTAAAATGATACATTTCCCCAATGATGTCATAGAAAGATTAAAGTTCTATTTCCCATGGCCAATCTAAACATAATAAAAACTTTCTTGTTTTTAATTTTATTTTATTTAAGGAGAAAAAAAAGACAGAAAAAGGGTACAAATTATACAGAATTCCAAAAAAAAAATAAATAGAAAATCACTAGTTAATAGATTACATATTGTCATCTTAGAAATAGTTGTTCAAGTTACAATACTAAAGCATATAAAGTGGACATGCAAACAGTGAGACTGTAAACAGTTCTGTTCAATGATCCAACAAAAACTCAGTAATATGGTTATCTAATCTTATACGCTTAAATATACATGCAATTATATCCTTTAGAGCACTTTCTTTTCCTTTCTTTTTTACAATGACAATTACACATTTTGGGTTTTATTACTCCCACAGTTCCTATTACTTTTTTTTTTGAAGAGAATAAAACTAAATGTGACATAACAAAACAGAGTCAGTCAAATCAAAGAGATGGACATAGTACATAATGTAAAAACAGAATACAAGGTGATCAATACTGGTTACCATAATGCCTCTTGCTATCTTAAAAAGAATTGCCTATATCATCAGTTATAATAAAATTGAACAAAACAGTAAAGAACAAAACCAATAAAACCAAAACATTGGAGACATTACAGGACTTCAAAAGAAGATAACAGTCAAACCAGAATAGGCAACATAGTGAATCTTACTGTCTTCACAGATGTTGCCTGTACTCTCAAACTTGGTACTATCAAGCAAAACAGAATAGAGTCAAATCAGTCAAAACAAGATGGTGAGAGCAATACAGGGTTTCAAGTCAAGTTAATAGGAAAACAAAAAGTTACTATAATATGTCCTGCTAATTTTTATTTATTTTTCACCTTAATTAAAAAGATAAAAAAAATAATAAAGGAGATTGAGGTAAAAGAGGACATAACAACAAAACAGTGCAGGTCAGAACATAACCATTTAAGCAAAATAGTGTTTCATCCTGCCATAAAATAATTACCATAGCGTCTCTTTCCTTGAAATCTTTGGGTATAACTTCGTATACTGTAGCACCAAACATATCAAGACAATGTAAAACCACTCAAGAGAATGACAGGATTACAGGGTATTTAGAACCAACTAACAGAACATGAACAATGGTTTCTGTATAATCTCCTTGTCTATAAAAGTTTTTGTTTATATTATCACATATAATAAAATCCAATAAGATACAACCTGGTAAGACCAATGGAGACAGAAGAACAAAAGCTTGATGGGACTTCAAAACAAGATGATATTAAATCAGCATTAGCTATTATGATGTCTTGTTTTCTCCAAAATAGCTGTTCGTACCATCCAACCTTCTCTGCCTCATTTATGTTGAGCTCTTTTTCTGTCATTAGTTGTCAGTTTGTCTTCTTCATTTCGCTTTCTGCTCCATTCATTGTGGCCTCTCTGCCACTGTTTCTGGAATCTTGGTATTTTTCTTTTTTAGAATGTCCTGCAGTGTTCTCTGTAGAGTTGAATTGGTGATTGCAAATCCTCCTAGTTCCTCTTTATCCTGGAAGTACCTTGTTTCTCCATTAATTTCTAGGGTCAGTTGTGCAGGATATATCAATCTTGGCTGGAGGTTATTGTCTTTCAAAGCTTGAATTATTTTGCCCCACGCTCTTCGTGATTTGATGATGATTTGTGCTGAGAAGTCTGCTGTAATTCTGATGGGTGTTCCCTTGTAGTGATCTGTTTCTTGTCTCTGACAGCTTTTAATATTCTATTCTTATATTGGATTTCTGGTATTTTGATTATTATATGCCTGGGTGTAGTTCTGTTTGGGTTGTAGGTGGCTGGGGTCCTGTATGCCTCATAGATCTGAGTATCTTTACTTTTTCCCATATTAGGGAAGTTATCCTTGATTATTTCTGTGAATAGGCTTTCCAGTTCATTTTTTGCATCCCTGCTTCTTCCTTTACAGATCCTCTTATCATCTTCTAGCCTTTGTATTGTTACTGCTTGTTTCCTTGTTACTTTTAAGAAATTTTTCCTTTCATGCTCCCACATTACAAATATGTCCTCCAGTTCAGATAATCTATCCTTAGTTTCTTTCAAGCTGTTATGCCAGCTTTCAATAGAGTTTTTAGTTTCCTGGTAATCTCTTTGAACCTGCTTCACGTATTCTATGTTTTCTCTATTTTCTCCATCAAACAATTCTCCCCTTTTTTTCTGTTCTTCCTTTCTACCATCTGTTTTTTCTTGGCAGGTGCTTAGCATTTCTTTAACTATTCTACTTATATCTTGCTTTACTTGGTTAAATACTTCATTTTTGAACTTGTCTATGAGGCTCTGGAGATATTGTTTTATGTCTGTTGGTGCCGTGTCTGATATTGCATGTTTTCTGTCCTCATTCTCCTTTGCATTTACTTTTCCTGGATCAGTGTTCTCAGGATTGGGAACTGAGGACCCTTTCTTGTTGCCTCCCCTTCTCATACTTTTTGTTACTTCCATACAAGTGAATAGAGGAGGCCCAGTTTCTTTCTTTGTTGGTTACAGTTTGTTTGAATTGCGCCAGCTAGGTACTCTTACCCACTGCAGTATAATAGGGAGATACAGATCTGGGCAGTCTATGCTGGGCCTGCTCCTCCAGGTCAATCAACCTTCTGAAGGCTTCACTACATTAGGGTGCACTGCCAGGTGCAGGGACCTGGTTTGGGCTAGCCTACTGGGTGTTAGTCTGCAGTGTCACCCAGGTCAAGCGCTCCCCACCAATCCCACTTGAGAGGGGAATACATGACTGAAGTCACTGCAGCATCATATTCCAGCTAGTCTGCCCAGTTCCAGAATGTCCTCTGTTGCAGCCTCCTAGTCTATAGAAGGGTACCTGTTCCTCTCACTCACTGCAGGTTGATGCAGGGCTCCCCGCCAGCTCTGCTCTCAATTTGGTTCACTGATTCCCACTCTCAGCACTTTCATGTCTCTATCCCTGCTGTGCTGATTCAGATGCAGCAGCCGTGGCAGGAAATTCAAGCTGCAGTTTCCAGAGGTGCGGGTTCCAGCTTCAGTACTGAGACTTTAGCTGTTCCAGTTGTAGCACCGGGATTGCATTTCCAGATGGTTTCTCTCAGTTTAGTCCATTCCTGGGTTGGCAGGGTATGTCTCCCCCTGCTTAGGACTCCCCACACTGCACCATTCCTGGAATATAAGCTGGCTATCTCAGAGAGCCTCCATAGCTGCTGTTATCTATCTGCCCCTGTTCTCCTGGAAGTCTTTGTCTTCCAATAAAAACTTTCTTTAAAAAATATGATGACCTCACTGCCTCTTGCATAAGGCAAATTCGTTCTATTGTAAAGCTCTGATTGCTCATCTTGAATTAGCCCTCACCATTGTCCTACTGTGTTGCCAGTCATGTCTCACCTTCCAGAATAACCATATAAGTCTTCACCCCTCTCTGACAGTCTAGCCCAGCAAAGTAATCTTTTCAGAGCTTTCAGTAATGAACGCTTGGCTCTGGCATGTGTGTTGTAGGTTCACCACTACTGGTAGCCCCTGCTCTTCATGCAGTAAGTCCTTGCATTATTTACTTGTTGTTATGTAACAAATTACCCCAGAATGCAGTGCCTAACAGCACATATTGTCTTTTTTTTAATTTAAGAGTAAAAAGAGAAAAACACAAACAAAACAAAGCGGTGTAAGGGTACACGTAATACAGAACTACAAAAAAAAAAATAACAGTAAGAAATCACCTGTTAATAGATTACATATTATCATCTTGAAAATAGTTGCTCAAATCACAGTATCAAAGAATACAAGGTGGACATTCAAACAGGGAGACTGCAAATAGCTCTGTTCAATGATCCAAAAACATTGATATAGTCAGCTATTTAACACCCCTAAACACACTTGCTGTTATATCTGTTAGAGCTCTTTTTTTTTTCCCTCTCTTTTTTACAACAAAATTTACACATTTTGGTTTTTATTACTCCTTAGTGCTTATTACTTTTTGGGGGGGGAGAGAATACAGTCAAATATGGCAAAACAAAGCTGTCAGTCAAAACCAAGGATAGACATAGCACATGGTGTAGAACAGAGTACAAGGTTATCAACAATGGTTATCAACGTTGTCTTTTGTTTCCTTAAAAAGAATTGTCTATCTCATTAGATATTATAAAGTTGGACAAAACAGTAGAGAAAAAGACCAATAAAACTTAGGCATTGTAAACATTACAGGACTTCCTAAGAAGACAATAGTCAAACCACAGTGGGCATCTTAGTGAATCTTATTGCCTTCAAAGTAGTTGCCCATATCCTCAAATTTGATACTATCAGACAGAATGGAACAGAGTCTAATCAGTCAAAACAAGATCGTGGGAGTATTACAGGACTTCAAAACAAGTTAATAGGAAATCAAAAAGAGTTACTATTTGTATATCCCAAATTTTTAAAATTTTTTCCCTTAATTAAGACAAACATAAAAAAATGACTAAATAATTTTTTTAAAAGAATAAGGGGGAGATTGAGATAAAACAGGACATAACAATATAACAATAGAGGTCAAAGCATGACTGTTTCAGCAACCTAGTACTTCACCACCATATAACCCGACTTAATAGTAGTTACCATAGTGTCTTTTTCCTTGAAATATTTGGATAAAACTTCATGTACTCTAGCTTCAAATATTTCCATATCAAGAAGCCCAGAATAAAGCCTTTCTAATTAATGAGTGAAAACTTTATAAGGCTTCAAGGCCACCTAATGGGGAATCATGATTACCACATATTTTTATATATTTGAATCACTACTTACATTAGGGAAACTATTCGGTATTCACACATGCGAGATTGATTTATTTCACTTATGAGTATGGTCTCAAGCTGCGCCCATTTATTGATAAATATATCAATGTGATCCTTCTTTATAGCTGAATAATACTCCATTGTATAGAAATACCACAACTTTTTTATCCATTCCTCAGTTGATGGACACTTGGGTTGTTTCCAAGATCTGGCGATTACAAATTGTGCTGCTACAAACATAGGTGCACATATATCACTAACAGCACATATTGTCTTATCGCTCTGCTTGTTCAGGAATCCAGGTGTGAGGTAGTTAGATGCCTGCAGCTCAACCCGTCTTCTGGGTCTCCTGTAGATGTTCAACAGGTGTAGGACCTTCTTCCCAGCTCACTCACATGGCTGTTAGCAGGAGTCAGTGTTCTACAGGCTTCTGGTTAAAGAAGTTGCTTAATTTCTTATCCTGTGAGCTTTTCAATAGGGCAGCTCAGAACATGGCTGCTGGCTTTCCTCAGCGTGCATGTGCATACAATGAAGCATATTAATTTCCATCACAAATTTGGTGTCTTTTGGGGGGGGTACTGGGGATTGAACTCACAACCTCATGCTTGCCAGACAGGTGCTTAACCTGCTGAGCTAAACCCCAGGCCAAATTTGGTGTCTTAAAGAAACAGAAATGTAGTCTGTCAGAGTCTGGAGACCAGACACCTGAAGTCAAGTCCCCCTCTGCAGACTAGGTTTAATGGATAATTCTTTCTTGGCTCTTCTCACTTTTGGTAGCTCTAGTGGTTCTTGGCTCATGGCTGTATAACTTCAATACCTTCCTCAAGTTTCACATGTTCTGTTCCTTGTGTATCCTAAATCTCTCTCTGCATTCCTCTCAGAAGAGCCCAGAATAATCCAGGATGCCCTTGAGATTCTTAATTACATCCACAACAACCCTTTTCTAAAAACAGTTACATTCAGAGGTTCCAGAAGGGCATATGTTTTGAGAAATTCAACCCACTATACCTGACCCACTGGTGGACAGCTTTAGCCACCGGGTTTTTCATGCTAGAAGACTTATAACTGTGTTTGTGCTGCATTTTCCCTTGTTCCTCATAACTTATTGCCTGTCCCTCAAAAGCCTACAGCAGCCTTCTGTCTGTCCACAGCTAGCCCTGTGTCCTATCATCCATTTTCCACAGGGTACAGAGGAGTTGTTTGGAAGTGCAAACCTCACCCACCTTATTCTCACCTGCTCACAGCTCCTAGGGAACAGACTGGTAACACTAACATCATCTATATTAAAAACCAACATTATAAGAGGTCAGACTTTAAATTGTGAAGCTTTTAAGATAGTGGTATGCAGGTGGGGAAAACAATATGTAAAACAACTAAAGAGAATCACTACAAAAGCTGATGAGTCTGTATTCATGAGAACTAATTGAACTATTATAGTAGAGCATGACACAATATATAATATTGTTCAATGGATATTAGTCAATAAATTCATAGTAAAACAGTGAATGCCAAAGATTCCCTTATTCGTTTAGCTTTTGAGTTCTTTGGTCAGAGATTATGTATGTCATGACTTCACTTTCCCTAAAAGATTAGTCAAAACACTCTATGGTACCTAAAGTTCTTATGATCAAGGAATCCTTTTGGTTTGCAATTAAGCCTGGTTATACCTATGAACCAGTCATGATAACTAGTTGGTCAGTTAATCCTGTTTCCAGTTAATAGAAAGCAGAGCTCCTAGAATAGGTGTGGAGGGGAAAATAGACTAACAAGGGTTCCAACAGCATGTTGGAGAAGAAAGTGATTCACAGGTCCATACTGATCCAGAAGCCCTCAGCAGTTAGCCCTCACCTGCCTGCCCAGCAATCAACTGGTTGTGTTTCAAATGTGCTTATCTGTAAAGCGATGCATGTAGGGTTCATATACTCTTTCTCCTCCTCCTCCTCCTCCTCCTCCTCCTCCTCCTCCTCCTCCTCCTCCTCCTCCTCCTCTTCCTCCTCTTTTCCTTCTTCCCTTTCTCCTCCTCCTTTTCCTCCTCCTCCTCCTCCTCCTCCTCCTCCTTCTTCTTCTCCTTCTCCTTCTTTTTTTTAGGCAGGGTCTGGCTCTGTAGTCCAGGCTGGCATCCAACTCATGGAAGTCCTCCTGCCTCAGTCCTGCGAGCTCTGGAATTTAGAATACATTTTCTCAAAGGTTCTTTCCAGTTGTTAAATTGACCCTGATTCTAAATTCATGAAGCTGAATTTTAACCATTTTAAATTTAAAAATAAAAAACACTACATTCACTTCAGTGGAGTGCGTTCCTCAGACTTAGAAGTTGTACCTGTGAAGTCACATCTAGCCACTCTTTCATGTCAGTTGGATGAGGAAGCAGGGGAATAGAAAATTTTACCAAAGGCTAAATAAGTATTTGGTTCTCAGTTTGCTTGACTTGGAAGATCCTATTTTTACTAATCTGGATGTCTCTATGTTTTTAAAAGCCCCCACACCCAATACCTGCCTCTGGGTAAGAAGAGTTATAGTGCTCATTTGTGAAGACTTCCACCCTGGAAAGTGTTCTCCTGCTCGATTTAGCTGAAAAAGCAATGAGACTGAGACGCAAAAAAACAAAACAAAAACCCAAAAGGGGAATTGCTGTTCATCTTTCTCCTTGAAAATAAAAATAAATTTCAATCCTGTAAAAAAATTTCCAAAGTTTCTCCAGTTGTAATTTTTAGTATACATGTGTTCTGTTCACTAGTTGATGTTCACATACTGTCCTCTTACAAACAGTTGTTCAAGATACAAAAATGGAACATGCAAAGTGGGAATTCAAACAGCAAAACTGCAAACAGCTCTGTTCAGCTGTCCAACAAAAACTTAGTAATATGGTTGTCAATCCTATACACTTAAACATATATGCAGTTATCTTCATTTGTGTTTAGATTAAACAAACTAAAGCAGGTTAAAATCATTCTGAACAAAGAATAATAGTATTGTTGGATTTCACATCATGACACTCAGTGATCAGCACTGAGTACTGTAGTGTCTTTTTTAAAAATTTAATTTAAAGAAAGACTAAACAAAACAGAAAATAGGTAGAAATAAGATAATTTCAAGGAAAAAAATAAACAGTAGGAAATCACTAGTTGATGATTATAGATTGTCTTCTTACAAATAGTTATTCAAGATACTAAAGTGGAGCATATAAAGTGGGGATTCAAACAGTGATATTGCAACCAGTTCTGTTCAACTATCCAACAGAAACTTATAAATATGGTTATCAATCCTATACACTTAAACATACATGCAGTTATCCATATGTTCACTTATGTTGAGATTGAATAAACCCAAGCAGACTAATATCCCTCCGAACAAAGAATAATACTATTGCTGGGTTTCACATTATGACACTCCAGGATCAGCATTGGGTATTTTAGTGTTTCTTTTTCTTCAAAGTATCTGTTCATTCCATCATGTGTCATAAGATCAATACTCATAACTGTTTATAGATTCTAGACATGCATGAGTCTTAACATGTATTTCTATCCTTTCTATATTAGAGGAAGAAACAAAACAAAGCAAGACAAAACAAAACATATTCCTATAAACACATGAAATGAAATAAACATATAAGACTTGTAGAAAGAGTTCTACCATGGTTCCTGTGTTGTCTCTTGTTATCTCCAATAGAATTGACTATATCATCAGACATAGTATATTGAATGTATCAGTACATAACAGTATTAATAAAAACACAACTTTGTATATAGTATAGAACTTCAAAAACTGGCAGTTATCAAACCAGAATGTGTGTTGAAGAGTCTTGTCATCTTCAGTGTTGACTTGATACTATCGATCATATCAGTTTTGAGTAAAATCTTCTCTGCCTCATTTGTTATGCTCTTTTTTGCCATCAGTTGTCTGCTTATCTTCTTCATTCTGTTTTCTGCTCCATTCATTGAGGCCTCTCTGCTACTGTTCCTAGAATCCTAGTACTTTTCTCTCTCTCTAGAATGCCCTGCTGTATTCTCTGTAGAGTTGGTTTGGTGGTTGCGAATTTCCCAAGTTCCTCTTTGTCTTGGAAGCATCTTGTTTCTCCATTAATTTCTAGAGACAGTTTAGCAGGGTATATCAGTCTGGGATGGAGGCTATTTTTCTTTCAGGGCTTGAAATATTTTGCTCCAGGCTCTTCTTGACTTGATCATTTGTATTGAGAAGTCTGCTGTTAATCTGATGGGCCTTCCTTTATAGGTTATCTGTTTCTTGTCTCTAACAGCTTTTAATATTCTGTTCTTATATTGAATTTCTGGGATCTTGATTATTATATGCCTGGGTGTAGCTCTGTTTTGGTTGTAGGTGGCTGCAGTTCTGTATGCCTCATACATGTGAATATCATTTCCTTTTCCTATGTTTGAGAAGTTTTCTTTAATTATTTCTGTGAATAGCCTTTCTATTTTATTTATCACGGTATTTCTGTTTATACCCCTGCTTATTCATTCACATTCTTTATTTTCAAGTTATAGATCCTCTTGTCATCTTCTAGCCTTTGTACTGTTACTGCTTGTTTCCTTGTTACTTTTAAAAAGTTTTCCCTTTCATAATTCCACATTGCAAAATTGTACTCCAGTTTGGATAATCTGTCCTTAGTTTCTTTCAAGCTGATTTGCCATCTTTCCATAGTTTTTAATTTCCTGGTGATCTCTGAATCTGCTTCATGTATTCTATATTTCTTTATATTCTTCATCAAATGGTTCTCTCCTTTGTTTGAGTTCCTCCCTTCTTCTGTCTGTGTCTGCTTGAGGGGTGCTTAGTATCTCTTTTATTAATCTTCTTATATCTTGCTTTATTTGGCTAAATATTTCACTTTTGAGCTCATCTATGAAGTCCTGAATATATCTCTTTATGTCCACTGACATTGTGTCTGATATCGCATGTTTGCTATTCTCATTCTCCTTTGTATTTTCCTGTCCTGGGTCAATGTTCTCAGGATTGGGACCTGGGGACTTTTTGTTGTTGCTTCCTCTTCCCATCTTTTCTGTTTCTTCCAAAGGCCCCAGTTTCTTTCTTTGTTGGTTACAATTCTTCTGAAGCATGCTGGCTAGATGAGCCTTCCCACTGCTGTGTACTATATTGAGTTGCAGACAGGGACAGCATATGCTGGACTCTCCCCTCCAGATCAGTCAAGCTTCTGTGACCTGCACTGTATTACTTTGTGCTGCCTGCCCCCTCTGGATCAGTCAAACTTCCAAGGCTTCCCTGGGTTAGTGTGGTTAGTGTGCGCCACCGCTGTAGGAACTTGATTTTGGATAACCTATTGGGTCTCAGCCAAGTCATGTGACCCAGGCCTAGCTCACTCCACCAATCCTGTTCAGGAAGGGAACAACTGACTGAAGTCACTGCTGCCCCTGTAATTGCCAGTGCTGCCTGGTCCCAGAATGTCATCTGCCGGAACCCCCTATTTATGGAATGGCTCCACTCTCATCACTCACCACAGGTCAGTGTAGGCACCCTGCCAACTCAGCTCTCCATTTGGCTTGCCGACCCCCAACTCAATGTAACTGCACTTCCAGTGAGTCAAAGTGGTAGGATCTAGGACAGGTTGGCAAGTCGTGTCAGGACCTCAGCAAATCACGGTGGGACCTCGGCAAGTCACGGAGGGATCTCAGATGGTCAGCAAGTCGCCTGCTTAATTTCTTCTGGGATGAGAGAATTCATCTCCCTTTGTTTGAGCTCCTCACTCTGTATTATGTTGTGTTCTAAGTTGACTATCTCAGGGAGCCTCTGTAGCCAGTCGTTATCCATCCACCGTCTTTGCTCCTCTATTGTCCTTTTCTAAAGCAGGCTCAAAGTTCTCTTGACTGTCTTAAGTTATGCTACTGTGGCTGCTTCAGTATTCTGAATCATTGCAAAACATTTTCCCCTCATGGTGACTTAGACTTTGAAGAAGAGCCAAGAGCCACATGGAGCCAGCTCCAATGAATAAGGTGGAAAAGGACACACGGTAAAGTTTTCATAAACCTGCCTTCCCTTCGGATGGCACCCAGGAGCAGCATTCAAGGTTATTTATTTATTTATTTTTATCATGCTTTAAAGACACTCATGAAAAAAGACTGCAGAACTGCTTTAGAAAGTGACAAGAATGATGTGATATGTGTGTAGCAAGGGGACGTGTACTGAAGAGTGTTAATGGCAATATGTGTTTTATTATAATAATTTTTTAAAATTAAACATTCACCATATGTTTGGATCACATCTTATAATGAACACAGCTCTACTAAAAAGTATTTTGAATTGATAAAATTAAACGTGGCTTCTTCTATACCCAAAGCCATTAATTCCATGATTTTCCTAGACCCCTTCTCTGTAGCCCATAAGAAAACAAAGTCACCAAAAACTGCTGTTAAAAGCCATCTGCCTCCCTTCACTGCTCAGCACACAGTGAATACCAGGACAGCTGAGATTCCCTCCGAGCATTTCTGCCAGCAGCATTTTAAACTTGTCAAACTTGCTTTGCCTATGTCCATCTCTTTTATAACTCTGCTGCTCCGCTACTCAACTGAGTTATCCAAGTAGATTCTGAATGATGGGCTTCCAAGTTGACAACTTTTACATTCCTGTCACTTCAAAACAATCTACTCCAATTTATGTTCTAATAATAGGTAAGTGGAGACATTATAGGTCAAACAGAAACAAATCTGTAGCATAAAAAACATGACATCCATTATCAATCATAAACTACCTTCAGACTGTCTGTGCTGTGATGTACTTAGCCCTGGGCTAATTCCACTCTGGCCTTCCACAAGACTTTGGTCCCCCAAACAAGATGAGAGAGTGCAAGGTGATTTTATGTCAGTGAAATGTTCCCTTCATGGTTTCTGTTTTTTAGGATGGGCTCAATTCTATAAAACAGCCCTAAAGCCTTGGTAGCTTACAAGAGTAAAGGATTTTTTTTTAAACACTATTGTTATATATCCAGCAGCTGGGCTGTTATTTTCCATCTTGTTGTCCTTCATCCTAGACAAAATGCGAAAGCATCTACTGTCAGAGGTGTGCCTGGTCATTCTGGCACAGAAGGGATAGTTTCTGAAGGTCTCACTCCAAAAGTTAAATGCTCTGGCCTAGAAGTGACACATGCCTCTTCTGTTTACAATTCATTGGCTGGGATAGCCAGATGGCCCCATTCAACCACCAGGGTCCTGACTGTGCAATCTATCCTGTGCCTGGACAGGGGGAGTAGTAGAGATATTAACAAATAACGCTAAAATTACCATCTGCCCTCTGGCCTCTAAATACCTGGAGTAATTTCTTTCCAACAAAGTATGTTTTACTCGCTAACCAAAAAAAATAATCCAAAAGTTTCACCCCATTAGAATAACTGTGTTTTAAATAGGACGTCTGGGTAGTGCATAAGAACCTCTATAGTAGGTCAAAGAAGGGAACAGAAGACCTAACAGCATTCCAAAAGCTAGTTCTGTTACCCAGAAGCCATAAAAAGGTCTTCAGATTTTGATGAGAAAGTCTATGCAGCCTTAGGGTCTATACCTCTTTCACTGTAAGGCCCCAGAAGATCTATGGATGGTAGATGCAGCCTTTATTGCACAAAAAGCATCTCATAACTGTAAGAAAACCCAGTCTGACAGATGACCATACCCTCTAGCTAAAAACTAATATGCAAGTAGTAAGGATTATGGACATTAAAAAAATAATCGCTTCTTCAGATTAAAAGAACCCTCAAAGGCTTGAACCTGAATCAAATGACAACACCTTCATTGGTCTGAAATGCTCAGACTATGTCAGACCAGCCTCCCTTATTCAACTGGGCCAGCAGAAGCCCACAGTACAACCACTGATGCAACTGGGATTCTTGCATCTTGCCCCTTCTGCCAGAAACAACTTGCACCCTGGGAGGACATCTCACCAAATTCCCTTATAAGCCAATCCCCATACCACTTCTGAGAAGAGACCTTCTCTTCAAGTTAAAAGTGACTTGGTCTCCTTCACACCAAGTCAGTCAGCCACCTTCTCATTTAACCCTACACTTTCAACTCTGACTGTTGCCCTAAAGGGACACAATGCCTGCATCAGCCTGAGACAGATAATCATAATCCTGAAATTCTGAAAACTCTCCTCCCAGACAAAGACTTGCCTTCAGGCCTGGCCATCAACCCTGCAATCTATGTCATAGGAATTGCACAGGCACCCAGCTGCACCTCAGCCACCTAAGCTGTTCAGGATCCTGATATACTGTTATTATGTGCCTTTGTCTGCTTTTGGGTTGCTCCCATAAGCCAACACCTTTTGCCTTCAACTGGGAAGATCCTGAGACAACATGCAACTCACTTGGACTCAACTGCCACAAGGGATTAAGAGTGATTTCACTATTTGAGGGAGGCTCTAGCAACAGATTTGGCTAAGTTCCCATCACCTTCTCTTCATGACAGCCTGTTTTTCTATCTCATTCAGCTACATTTCCTGCTTGCCATCATGGTCCCCTGAGAAAAGAATGCTGATTGTAAACTCCATTGCAGAGCAACCCCCACCTGCATTAAACAGTACCCCATACCACAAGAGGCTCAACCAAGAATTCAACTACACACGCAGAGGCTTCAGAAGCACAAAATACTCAGACTGTAAAACTGGTGAAATACATCTCTCCTGCCTAAGAAAACCAGTTTAAGATCTCCCAGCTGTCACTGCCACTGCAATTGGCCTCCATATGTGTTGCCTCATTGTGACACCCATGGCCTGCTGGTACACCTGCCTGGCAATCCGCCACCCACAGCTTGGTGATACACTAGCCTGAACCTAAAGAATTCCTTCTTCTGCCTTTGACTGGCTCCTGTCTGCCGGCCCCTCTTTAAAAAGACCCCAGTTCTTGCCCAACACAAAATATCATTGCACTTTTGATTAATGACACACAAGCTGCCTGCTGGAAAGATGCAAAAGCTCTACTGCACTGTCTGGAAGAAACCGGTTACAAAGTATATTGGGAAAAGCACAAATCTGAAAACAAAAGATAAAAGGTCCTCTCTATAGCCCCAACCTGAATTTCAGATATAGCTGAAATTCAACTCACTTGTTGATAAATGATGACACATGGCTTCAAAGATGCTTACTCAGACTGTCAGCCCCTGGGATAGCCCAGTAGCTACCTGTGCGATTACTTGGATCCAGTCACTAAGGGCAGTCTCCCCACTTTGCCTTCATGCTCTAAGAGACACCATTATTCAGATAAAGAAAACTGACAAGCTCATCCTTTTGGAGACCTAACTGTCCAGGTAAGACATGCTGTATTGTACTCTCATATACCTGCTCACCACGCTGGCCCACCAGATCATGTCTGCCTGGTGCCAAGTGATGAACTGCTCTCAAGCCAACCAGATTTAAAACTGAAGCCCCTGACAGATGCGGAGTACACCCTGTTTACAGAGAGAAGTGGCTCTGTTAGGAACGGAGTCCAACAGGCTCGGTATGCTGTGGTCGCCTTGAACAAAGTTGTTTTGGTTAATGCTCTCCCACAGGGATAGTCTGCACAACAAAGTCATGTAAGCCCTCAGTTGCTGAAAACAAAAGGGTCTACTGCTTCCATTTGCCATTTAGATTAGATGCCAATCCTGCACTCAAAACAATCTGAGAGGCTTGAGCCTCTCTGGGGATCCAATTGACTGAAACATCATTCTTTAAAAACACTGAAGTTAAGTCTTATAAGAGCTATAGGTGTCTATTGATGCTAGAAAGTTAACCCGGACCAGATAACTCCTCTGAATCTTATTCTGAAGAGACTATGCACTCAAAGCCCTGTCTTGGTCACTCTGGATGCTGACCAGTTCATGAATGACTGAAGCCTGAGGATGCTGCTCACAGGATTGTTCCATATCCCAAAGCACTATTTTTGTGCCTTTTCAAGGTTGTTCACCCCAGTGCTTATTTCCAGCTTGGTTTTTGCTCCCTGCTTTCCTGCTAGCTGTGATTTTTGCCTTGGCTCTATGAATGGTTGCATCAAGAGATTAGAAACTACAAGTAGTCAAAAACTTTACCAAGATTTGATGAGCTTTCAAGGCACATTGGATACTCTCCTATATCAGATTAATTCCCTCACTTTGTTGCCATGGTAATAGTAAATCACAGCCACTAAGGGGGAAACGTGCCTCTTCCTGAAAGCAACTTAGGGAGAGACGCTATAATAAGGAAAGCAAACCACAAACTTGTGGAACTTTCCCATTTTGGGGACCTTGGCTAGGGCCCATCCCAAGACCACTGTCAGTCCTAAATGTTACTGCTTCTAGTTGGGCCTTGTCTCAAATAATCACACGTAACATGCCAGCAAAGAATTGCTGGGAAACTAAAAGAGGAGGAAAATGTAACAGAAAATGTCTCCCCCAATAGTTTACTTCAGTTTCTGTTAGTTGCCTAGGTAACAGCTCCTGTTGCAGTTTCTGTTATTTCCCTTTGCTAGAAACAGCTGGTCCCTGTGATGCATATTGTAAGAACTGATCAAAGACAGCCAAGCATTCTGCTTCTGTATATCTTGCTTGCTTACCCCATATAATCCCCAAACTACAAAGGATCAAGGCCTGACATTTTTTCTTGAGGTCAGTTCCCATCGATGTTAAATAAATCTGCCTCCAAATCCTGGGTGATGTTTTCTTTGTTTCTGTTTCCTGTTGCAATACTAGAATCAAGAAGTAGTCTTTAAAAAAAGAAGCAGTCTAAATAAAAAAATTGTTTAGAATCCAAGCATGTTGGCATACACTGGTAATCACAGCACTTGGGAGGCTGAAGCAAAAGGATTGTGAGTTAGAGGCTAGCCTAGGCACCATAGTGAGTGCAAGGCCAGTCTGACTTACATAGCAAGACCCTGTCTCAAACAAACAAAACAAAGCAAAACAAAAAATGATTTAGAATGCTTCCACCAGATGAGCATGTTACACTTATGGTCAGAAAAAAAGAAAGTGACACAGAAAATAGAAGTGAGGTATAGAGACAGTCCAACTAGTTACAGTTCATATGTCTTATTTCAACATGGTTAGAACAGTTGGCCACTTGTGATGAGCTGAGACTCCACCACTTGATACATGAATAGGTCCAATCTAGTCAAATTTCAAATTAGGTTATAGTTCACCGTGGACAGAGACACCTTTAGGTCAAACTGAAAATATGTACCAAGAAAAGTTTAGACCAAAGTTAACAATAGAAGGCACTCAGACAATAACTTTAGTGCCTTTTCTGTGTTATATTTATTGCACTTAATACTTACATAGTGTCAATTATCTACCAAGAATGCCTCAGCCCTCTACCTATATTAATTGACTTAATTATTATTGTACAATCCTATGAAAAGGGTACTATTAAAACCTTGTTTTCAGATGAGGAAATGAAAAAATTCATTTCTGCAAATATGTCTGTGGTGGGATTTTTCTTTTCTTTTCTTTTTTTGAGACAGGATGGCCTTGAACTCACTACATAGCCCAGGCTGGCCTCAAACTCATAGCAACACTTCTTCAGCCTCCTAAGCGCTGGGATTACAGGCATGTGGCACCACACCCAGCAGCCCGGAGTGAGATTCTGATGGAGGAAACTTAGCTCCACAGTTTTCTTTCTCTGCAGAATCTCTTCATCTTTAGAGACTCGTTTTAGAAGTATGTATTTTCCATCACTGGGACAAAATACTCAACGCCTGCAAATAAAGGAGAAGAGATTTATTTTGGTTTATGGTTGCAGAAGGTTCCATTCATGCAGGTTGACTGGCTCCAAGGCAGAAACAGCATGGTGGAAGGGCATAGTGGAAGGAATCTGCTTCACCCATGGCAGCCAGAAAGGAAAGGGAATAGTGATTCTTTTGTTTTGTTTTTGTCTTTTTGAGGTAGGATCTCACTATGCAGTTCAGGCTAACCTTGAGTTCATTTTGTAGCCTAAGCTGGTCTCAAACTTGCAGCAATTTTCCTGCCTCAGACTGGAAGTTACTGGGATTACATTCATGACCACCACGCAAGGGAATAATGTTCTGAAGACATTCATGAAAGAGGACTTCCACAGCTGCTTCAGAAAGTAGTAAGCGCAATGAGAAAACTATGCTCAAAGCAAAGGGAAGTATTTTGAAGGAGATTAATGGCAACGTGTCTTTTACTATGATAAAAATCTTACATTTTAACACTCAGCCTATATTTTGATCAGACCTCATATATGTTAGTCTTGTACAGAAATGATTTGTTCCTGGAGTTACCAGTGCCTACACATTCAGACTTCCCCCTGCCGTTGTCCTCTTCACCCAGGATGAGGCAGGCAGATGTTCACCTCTTTCATGGCGGAGCCCTGATAGAAGATGGAACACCACTGCTTCTGGCTTTCAGCAAGACTCCCAACAGAAAGCACTGTTACTCCACTGCTGGCAATGAGACAAACCCATGAACGCTGACATGCTGCTGTGAAGGGAAATGGACACAGAGGTTACACATCCAAAGCCAGAAGTCATGAAGACTGAAGAAGCAAGAAGAAGAAGAATCCAGAGCAAGAAGTCAAGACACCTCTATGTGCTGGCTCTGAAGGTGTGAGCTCAGGGTTCCCTGTGCCCAGGTTTCCCTTAGGGGTAGGAAGCCTTGCGGCCTGACAAACAAACAAACAACAACAACAGTAAAAAACTAACTCTGCCTGCATGCAGAGAGAGGCAGGGATGGGAGGAAAGATCCTAGCAGCCTTCAAATCCCGGTTGTGATCTTCCCTAGGTATCCTCACTGGGTATAGACGCTTGCCTTCTAATGCTTGTTCAAGGTAGAATTCTGTCCCTGGCAATCAAAATGGTAAATACATTCTAATCTGCTTAAACAATCTCCTATCAAAAAACCTCTGAATTTTTCTAATTTTTGCTACTGGAAATAGTACTTGATAAACTTTCTTGTTCCTTGAGCCTGACTGAATATGTCAATAATGGATGATCCTTAAAGTGAAGCTTTACATTTAAAAATGCATTAAGTTTTTATGAATACTTTTTCAAACTGATGGATACTGCTTGTTCTAAATTGCTAAGCGAGTGTATAGACCCTCTGGTGGTACATAAGAGGCCTATACCTCATCTCCCCCACTAGCATTTGCTAAATCAGTCTTTGTTGATAATTGATACAATTAATGGTTTAAAGTCCAGGTGCTGTAAATAAGACCAAATAAGTTGTCCATGTTGTTTTAATCTTTATCTCTTTAATGTGTAAGGTTAAACATTCTTTGATACTTACTGATCACTTTGATTGCTCTTTACATTTAATTGCTTACTATCTGGGATTTATTTTGTTGTAAAAAGAAAGACAAGGGTATAACTTATTTTTTAACTGTGTAAGTAACCTTTCAATACCACATTACTCTAAAATCTGCCTTTATTATAAAATTAATTTCCTAATATACTTCAAACTAATTATGAACCTGGTCTGTGTCATTTATTTGTCCCTCTGATCGCAACTATTCTTTTGATTTGTTTTTGTGTTTTCGTTTTTGTAGATTTTGGACAGGGTTTCTCTATATAGTTCAGGCTGGCCTCAAATTCTGAGCAGCCTCCTGCCTCTGCCTCCAGAGGCCAGAAAAACTGGCATTTGCCACCATGCCCAACTCTTGGCTTATTCATTCTTATAAAAAGTGAAAATAGAATAAAAATAACCTATTAAATGAGACAGATTCTAAAACTGGATAGGAAGACTGAGTTTAATTCTGTACTGTGGCTATGAGACACACCTGAAACAGAAAACTCCATTGTATTGAAAACAAAAGGATATATCAAAATAAATAGGTCACGGTAAACAAAGAAAGCATGGGAGCAAAATTGTCATCATAGAGAGATAATACATAGACGTACATCCTGGCCAAAAGCACTGAGTCAGAGAGTCTTCATTTGATCAAGGTTATAGTCCACGTATGGAGATAATTATGTACTTTTATGCACCAGGTAATGTGGCTTCAAAATATCTCAAGAAAAATATACAGAGTACATGAGAAGGACCGTGTATACATGGCAGCAGAGAGAAGCATGTCCAAAACCAGTCAGGCAAAGTGTATGAGTGACTATAAAGATCAGAAGTGATTTGGTTATATTCCTAATGTATACCTACAAGGAATTTCTTAAAGTTTTTGATGCTCTGAAGTTAAGGGCTGGTATGAAATTGTCAAAGTAATTAATAGGTAGTTTTATTTAAAACATTCAATAATAAATTGATTCTCCTTTTCAAATAATGAAGAAATCAACCTACTTTCCACTTTCATTCCCTTTCTGTCACTACTGTTGTCACTAGCATGGACTTCTGTGATTTATTACATTTCTCAAATAAGTACCCAGTAGGAAAGTAACATTATAATAAGTGAATTCTGATTTTATGGCCATAAATCCCAGTCATTTAGACCTAATAATTTTGTTTATTTACATTCAAGTTCCAGCACAAACTTCACTCTACATGCTCTTAAGTCCTCCACTTTGATTTTTATTTTAATATATATTCCACCAACTAAAGAAAGCAGGCCTTTTAAGAAACATCTACAAGTAATTGTTCCATTATCTGTTGGCATTTTGGAAGAAACTCAGAAGCCAACCTGAAATTTCCCATGGTACACTGACTTTATTCTGCCCATTGTGCATGGAATTTTTATTGGTCCTGATGGCTTTATACTCATTTGTCTTGTTATAGGAGGAGAACCCTTCTGCTGTGCAATTTCCAGCCATCTTTCTATTTTTATCTGTAAATTCAGTTTTGTAACATTTGCTCTTGTTTTCCTCAGTAAAACCCTTTTTGTGCTGTTTCATTACCACTGACTCCCACATCCATCCCAATTATCTTTGCCCCTCGGCCCTCCTCTCCATGGCAGCTGTGCAGAGAGGATTCTCAGATGCATCTAAGGTGGCTTTCAGCTCATGGAACTTTTATCTTATATAACTCATTCTCCACGAGCCACTTTTTCCATCTGTATGTTGTTTAATCCTGCTGGCTTTGACCTTTGCCTCAGGTTCGAACT
This sequence comes from Cavia porcellus, assembly GCF_034190915.1. NCBI lineage: Eukaryota > Metazoa > Chordata > Mammalia > Rodentia > Caviidae > Cavia > Cavia porcellus. Next base: position 39,610,498 of record NW_026947490.1, on the reverse strand, counting down.
CTTACTTCATAGACACGCCCCCTTTAATGTCTTTGTGGATTTGGGCATGTTTGATCTAAGTGGGGTTTTTTCCTAATGGCATGATCTAATTCTTGTTCAAGGTGGAGGTTTTTGTTTATCTGCTTGCTTGCTTGTTTTTTGTCATACTGGGGACTGAACATTGTGTTTTCACACTGAACTAGATCCCCAGCCCTTTGTATTTTTTATTTTGAGACAGGGTCTCACTAAGTCGTTAAAATGCTAGACTGGACTTGAACTCCCAGATTACCAGTGGGCACCACCATGCCTGGCTTCAAGCATGTATTTGCTGCTGTCATTCTTTTTTCTTATTAGTACATGTTTGCAGTACTTAATGTTCACATTCCTTGTATGGAGTTGGTACATGTACATAACACATCTTGATTCTATTCTTACCCCTTTTCCTTCCCTCCCTCCGCCTTCCCTCTATATCTTGATCCCTTCTGCACCCCCCACTTTCACTTTTTTTTGTACCATCTGAACTTTTTTGCAAATCACAGATTGACTCCTTTCTGGTCATCCGTGAACAGGAGTGGCTCTCCTGCAGCCCACCTGAAAACAGCATAGTGACATCACACCCCTTCCCCTTCTTCATAACCTGGGCTCTGTTCTAGTTCTTCACTTAGAAAGAGAAAGAACATTAATTATATATAATGTAAGGCACTTCTTTTTAGAGTGAGTTGAACAACATGGCAAGAGTTGGTAAAGCCTGACGTGTCTGGCCTAGTAATGTATCACAGTCTTATAGGAGAATCCCAATGTTTAATAGCATAGAATCACTTATTATTGTCTCTTACGGTTCTGTGGGTTGGCCAGACTCAGTTGGGTAGTTCTTGCTCAATATCTCATGCGGTTTCATTCAGATGGCACCTGAGGCTGGCATCATCTCCTTCACTCTCATGTCTGGCACTGGGCAGGGATAGCTAGAGAACCTAGGGGCTCATGAGGTGCTTCTTTCTCCAAATGGCCTCTTCACAGGACTACTTTGGGCTCTCTCACTGTATGATGATATCAGTAATCTTACATAGCAACCAACTACTGCCTGTTCATGAATTCTAAAGAGTGTAGATCAAGCCAAGTGTGGTGGCACACTCCTGGAATCCTAGAACTCTCAGAGGCTGAGGCAGGAGAATTGTAAGTTCAAATCTACCTTGTGTAAGTTAGAGAATCCTTGTCTCAAATAAAAAAAATATGTTTCTAAAGGGTTAGAGGAATAGTCAGTGCAGAGACTCTGGGTGCAACTCCCAAAAAAAAAAAAAGAAAAGAAAAAATTTATAAATTAGCCTTAGATGGAGATGCCTGCAAGAGCTTGTGTTTTGGCATTCCTGGAACCTAAATTGGGGTGACAGACTGATTTGTGCTAGGACAAATGCTCAGAAGTGTGTGTAGGGGGGTATGCATTCTGGTATGTGGGTTATAGTTAATCTGTGCTTCTTAAACTTCAGAGTGTCCAGAAACTACCTGGTAGTTTGGATTAATGCACAATATTGTGTAACCACTGTCACCTTACAATGTCACAGAGAAAAAAGTGTTGCTGCCCCGAGAAAATCTCCCACAATTCACTGATTCAAATTCCCACGCAGGCCTCTGGCAATCTTTGATTTATTTAGCCCTTTGAAGATGCCACCATGCCCAGCCTTGGTTCATATTTGTGCATTTAGACAACCAGCTGTTCCAGCACCAGTTCATGAAAAGATTGTCTTGTCCTTTCTCTGTCGAATTTCTTTTGTGTATTTGTCAAATATTAGTTAACTAAATCTGTCGGTCCATTTCTAGGATTTCTCTTCCGTTGGATTGATGTATGTATCTCTTCCTTTGCTAAGGCCATTCTATCTTGATCACTGTAGGCTACAGAAAAAAGGGAAATTGAGCAGTAGGAGTCTCAGTTTTGTTCCTCTTCAGTATTGGGTTCATTATTCTGCATCTTTTGTCTTTCCAACCAAAATTGAGAATCAGTTTATGAATGACTTACAAAATAGTTTATGGGAGTTTTTATTGGAATTGCATTGAGTTAAGTTAGGAAAAATTGATGTCTACAATATTTGAATCTTCCGATTCTTAAACATGGAATATCACTTGATTCAGTCTTCTTTCATTTGTTCAATGGTGTTTTGGATAGATTTATAGTAAGTATATATAGTAACTGAATTTTGCATAGGTACTTTATATTTTTCAATCTTGCAAAATTTGCCTATTAGTTCCAAAGAGTTTTTTGGCTGCAAGATATTTTGCTTTGTTTCAGATTCTTAAGGATTTTTCTAGATACATAATGCAGCCTGTGGATTAAAATGATCTTATTTCTTACTTTCGACTTTGTGTAATTTTTTCTTATTGCACAAGCTAGAACTTTTGATATGATATTGGTTAGAATGGTAAAATACAACATTTTTACCTTGTTCCCAGGCATTGGGGGAAAGTGTCCAGTCTGTCACCATTAAGTATCATAATAGTTACAGGTTGTTTGTAGATGAGCTTCATCATGTTGAAGAAGATTCTTTTTATTGTTAGTTTGTTGAGAATTTTTATTATAAGTGAGGATTAGAGCTGTCAAATTCTTATTTATCAACTGATATAATCACATAGTTTTCTATACCTGTTAATACGGTGGATTACATTGACTTCCCCATACAGTTTAAATAAATCCCATCTGGTTGTGGCTTCTCAATCTGTTCTCATTCATTATTAGATTGGATTTGTTACCAGTTTGCAGAGGATATTTGCATCTATGACCATGAAAAATAGTGGTCTATCATTTTTCTTTTCTGTAATGTTTTATCTGGCTCAAAGGATGAATTAAAAGCTTCTTGTGCTGTTATTTTATGAAAGAAATTATGGAGTATTATATTATTTCCTCCTTAAATGTTTGTTTGAATTCACCAGTAAAAGTTTAGACAGTTTGAGCTTGGTGCTATTTTTTTAGGTTAGTGATTGTTGATTCAATTTCTTTAGTAGATATAGGGCTACCAAGATTACCTTGTGTGAGTTTTTGTAGTTTGTGTCTTTGAAAGAACTGGTCCATTTTGTGTAAGTTTTCAACTCTGGGCATTTGAGTCATTTGTTTGTTTGACTCAGAGTTTCACTATGCAGTTCAGGCTGGCCATGAACTCACAGAGATTCTCTTGCCTCAGCCTCCAAATTGTTGGGATTATCTGTATGTGCCACCATGCCTGGACATAGGGTCATTTATGACAGTCCTTCACTATTCCTTTATGGTGCACAGAATCAGTAATCATGATCTTTCATTTTTGATAATTTGAGTCTTTATTTTCTAGGTTAGCCTAGCTAGACATTTATCAATTTTATTGATCTCTTCAAAGAATTCACTTGGGGTTTCATTGACTATTCTCTATTACATTCCTGGTTTCACTTCACTCATTTCTGCTCTAATTTTTATTGTTTCTTCTCTTCTTATTGTTTTACACTTCAATCTCTTCTGCCTAGTTTTCTAAAGTTGAAGCTTAGTTTATTGATTTTAAATAAGCTTCTAATATATGCATTAAATAATATAAATTTTTCCCTAAGTACTGTTCTCATTGTGTTATCAATTTTGATGTTGTAGTATCATTCTTATTTAGTTCAATTAAAAATATTCTCAGGAATTTAACCTTTGACTTATTTCGAAGTCTGTTGCTTTATTTCCAACTATTTGAGGATTTTCCAAGTATCTTTTTGTTACAGATCACTAGTTTCATTTCATTTTGTTCTAAAAGCAGATTGTACAATTTATATTCCTTTAAACTTGTTAATGTATATTTTATGACCCAAAATGTGGCCTATTTTAGCAAATGTTCTACTGTTGTTGGATGGAGTGTTCTAGAAATGTCAGTTAATCAAGTTGATCAGTGGTGCTATTCAAGTCATCTCTATCTTTACTGATTTTCCTCCTGATTGTTCTATCAATTACTGATAGAATGGTACTGAAGCCTCCAAATAGTAGGTTGATCTATTTCTTTTAAGCTCTTTAATGTCATATTTGAAACCAAAATCCTAAGATTTTTATTTTTACCCATTCATTTCATTGATAAAAATGGGCACATGGGCTTGGTTAGAGAGACAAGAGCAAGGAATTACACCTCTGAGCCCCTCTGTTGCCTGCAATACCTGCTTCCCCGCAGGTTAATCGAAGACATATCTGAAGGTTATCCAGAGACAGTTAGGTCTCTACAGCACTTACACACCACAAGCACATTACTCAGAAACACTAGAATACCAAATGGGTGTCATTTCCAATTGGTTGAAATAAACATGACACGCAAATAATTGTTGCCAAATACATCACTGGGCAGTTTAGAGTTATAACTATTCTTTATCCTAACTCACAAAAGCCCAGGTACAACTCTGGACAAACGGAGCTCTCTGATGGGGAAAGGGATGTCCCAAATTCTTTACCTCATAATGCAGATCTGCTTTGAAACAGCATTTGCTAGGTATTATGCTTTAAGTCATATGGTCCTTTCATAATAATTTTGGACATTTACCATGTGTACTCTCTTTCATTCTCCCTCAAAATTGACTGCAAACAACATAAAAATCTCTTTGGACCTACAAGAGGTAGACAAATGTGATTCTGTCTCCTCCTACATGCTAAATACTTTTACTGTTTGTTTATACATATTATGTAAACCTCATTACAAACCATTTTACAGATAAGAAAACCAAATAGTACAACCTAAAAGGTAGTACAAATTTCTTTACTTTTTGTCTAAGAGTATTCAATATTTTTGGACAACAAAATATTAAAACATACAATACAGATTTTTTTTTAAAGCAGCCTAGTGGGAGATTTTCTGTTACACTTTTACCTGTACTCAATAATTGATAGGTTCAGCCTTTAGAAAGATCATAAAAGCTTATGTATTTAAAGTCAGTGTTTTTCTGTTAATAAAGTAGAATATTCTGATGGGAAGTAGTTATAAAAGAGAGAGGCAGGCTGGATGTGGTGATGCATGCCTGTAATCCCAGCTTTCTGGGAAGCCGAGGCAGGAGGTTCCCAAGTGCAAGCCCAGTCTGATCACTTTGTAGCATAGCAAGAACCTGCTCCAAAATTTAAAAAAAAAAAAAAAAAGAGTGAAGGTCCTATATTTAATTCTCAGTACCAGGAAAAGACAGGGAAAGAGCCACCAGTGTCCTACATGGCTAACTAGTACTCCACTAGTGTCATCTCAGCGACAGAGAAGAGACAGAGGACACCAACTCAGATGTGACGCTGGACCACAGTCCTTAGGGGCATAAGCACCTTCTCTCCTGGTATCTCAGAAAAAGGAACTGTGGCTTGAACAGAGCCATGGAATAGTAGCTTCCATGCCCTCTAATCACAGTGTTTTCCAGCATGAAAGAAGGTAATGAAATCTATCCTCACAGGCCATTGCAGGAATTAAATGAAGGGAGGTATCTGAACTTCACGCAAGGCCAGCACATCTTAGGTTTTCAGAAACACCGTGCCACCCACCACTTCCCACTCAGCCTTTTAACACCTAAGGGATATTCCCAAATGCACTGAGAAGTGAATGTTAAACCTACACCCGGTATGGCTTCCCTCTCTCATCGCATTTTCAAATACGGAAACCCTATGTGACGGAGGTGGCCTTACCAAATAGAATACTCAATATAAAGTTGGGATGACCTGTATAGAAAAAAATAAAATTGAAATGCTGATGAGTAAAATTCTTTAAGGATTATTTACTGGTTAAGCTTCTCTGGAGGAGCAAAATCAACAAGGGGGAAAAAGAGCCAGTGGATGCAACAGCTGTTCAGTCTAAGAAGCCGGAAGCTAGGAACAAAAGAGATCAAGGATGTGGTGCCAGTGGGGTGTCAAAGGCCTAGAAGCTCCCTGGAGAGTAGCTGGTGTGAGTCTGCATTGAAAGACTGAGAAGCTGGAGTTTGGTGTCCACAGGCAACAGCAGCAATAAGAGATCAATGTGCTAAAACAGAATGAACTTCCAAAAAACAGTGTGCAAAAAGGGAAAAAATAAACCAACAGCAACAATGGGCCAAATAAGAAGCGCAGACTTCAAGGAATCAGCAAACATACTTTATCAGTGAACAAATGTGTTGATAAATATGTAATTCTCTTGAAACAGGTTATATTCTGCGTATCTAACCTTGAAAGACGTGAAAAAGTGAAAGCCAGTAAAAGTCTTTCCTTGAAGGAAGGAGCAAACTGGATACTGGAAGACTCAAAACCTCAGTAGAATCTAATCATGCAGCAGGGTGATTGATTCAGTTCAGTGGAACTGTTGATCTCAAGGAAAACCAGATGGTCACTTAGGTGGGACAGCCCTCCTTCTACTAAAGGGCTGCTCTCATTGTGTGCAAATGGAAAGGGCAGGAGACCTACAGCAGTCTGCCGAAGAGACACTTGTGCCTTCCTACCACTGAAAAGCCAAAGTGTCAGAGAGACATCAGGATCTGACACAAAACCTTCTTTTGAAAATTAACCAACGGTATGCACATTCCTATGCCAAGGGAGATGAGTTCTGTTACTTTGAAAGTTGTTTCCAGCAAGCATTGTCTGCCATGACTGGGTCAAATTCATGTTCTAAGTCTCTTGGGGTATATGGAGAAATCCAAGCATGGTCCTGCTTCAGCCTCCTCCAGTCCTGCATACAGAAACCCTCAAACAAATTGAAAGACACTTCTACAAGTTCTCTAGCTTAGTGACACAAGGCCATTCCTTATTAAGTCATGATTTTAAAATGTATGACACAATTTCTAAAATGGCAATAAAGGCTGATAATTTGTTAAACATGGAATAGTTAGATCTTACCTATCACAAAGCCTTACCTCCATCACAGTACAGAAAAATGGAGTATGACGGTTAATTTGATGGTTAATCAAAATGGTACCTTTCAATTCCCAGCTTACAAAATGAGTTATAGCTTCACAATCACCAAACAGGTGAAACAGTACTTTTAATATGACAAACTGACTGATAAGCCTTCCTGATAAAATCTTTCCTGTTGTAAAGTGTTCTGACACGATATACTAAATGGAAAAGACTTCTGGTGTAAGGTTGAGGTAGGAATTCATAAAAATCCTGCAGGTGTTCAGTCTTTTTATCTGCCTCTATAGAATTTTAGCTAAATAATTCACATGGGGCTCAGCATCTTATTTATAATAAGATTGAAAAAGATAAGTATGTCAGGTCTGTGACCATTCTACCCCAAATATAATTTCCTCATTATAAAGCACAAAACAGAAAAGAAGTTAAAGAACTTCTTTAATAAAAGCATTGAACTGCCACAAATCTAATGGACTATTAGAGCCTAGATGAAGATGGAAAATTACCTAATAAAAATTGCAATTTGCATAGATTTGCCCCATAATTACAAAACTTATTAAGCTCCATTTTTCTGATCCTGTAATAGGGTTCACCTTTCATTTAATGCGATTTGTGATCACTGACTACTGCAGGCAGCAAACGTTTGGTAAAATCAAATCCGTAATTACATTTTTGGTTCATATGTGAAAGACTGAAATATTCATTAACTTATATATATATATATACATATATATATATATATATATATATATATATATACATTACACACACACACACACTATTTGTTAAAATTAAGTAGAATGAAAAATCCAGAATAGTTTTCCTTTTCTGTGGCTTTTGGTCCACTGGCATGGTGAGATTACAAAGGTGAAAAAGGAGCCAGAGTTATGCTCACTCTGAGTCGATTTCGTCAGCCTCGTTCAATACAGAAAATGTTTATTAAAATCTTTTCAGATGTGGTGTTAGCTGAATTGAGCAGTCAGCATCGTGACCAAATGTCTGTGTCATGCAGAAGCTGGGGAGTGGCAACTGCTTTATGGTTTTGCGGTATCCTAAGATGGGTAAAAGCTCCATGGCATCATGCCTCCAGAGGCCACGGGATGGTAGGATTTTCCTCAGCACCACCTTCTAAGCTGGCCTGTGACTTATTCTGGCTGACAGAATGCAGCACAAGAGAGGCTGGGCTTTAGGAAGCCTTACAGCTTCCTCTTCTACTTCTGCAATCTTCCTATTGATTTGTGAGCAAGACTGGGCCACACTCCTGAATGACGAGTGACCAAATATGGGGACAGAGCCAGTTAACACTCACCCACACCCCACACACACTCACACTGACACTACCCCCAAGTCCCTAGCGTCCTGGAGCAGGCAGATGATGGTTATAGTTGAAAACCTGAATGAGTGAAACCTAGGTTTCACTCATGTTTAGTTAATCTAAAAAAATCACTATTTCTGGCCAAACCCAGTGATCTATGCCTGTAACCCCAGCCACAGCAGAGGCTAAAGACAAGTGTAAATCTTGCCTGGACAACTTAGAACCCATCTCAAAAGAAAAGTTTAAAACAGGGTTGGGGATATAGCTCAATGGTATAGCACTCCCTGAGTTTCACCACCAGTATGGGAGAAAAAACCCCACTACTTCTGTAGGTCACACAGCTGAACCCCCTATATTATTAGTCTCCATTGGCTCTATGGTACATAACACCTGTAGTGTGTGGGGCTGGTGATAATGGTTGCCTAGGTCACTTTTCAGGGACTTAGCCACTAACTCTTTCTTTAGACCCATGAAGGTGGCCAGAGGATGAGTTATTGACTTCAAGTGACCACAGTCTTCCACCTCAGATCATGCTAGATCTGCCATTTTCTAATATGCACACACCACTGACTATGGCCCGCCACTCACCTTTTCCCAGCCTTGGACTGCCCTGATTTCTTCTTCCATAAATGCACAAAAATTCTATCCTTCAGGAAGATGAGTTTGGGACTTGGGTCTTCCCCTCCACATTCTTCCACACTCAACCAGCTGGCAAATAAAAGCTTTCTCTTTTGTAAGCCTTCCTATTTCAGTGATTACAGAGCGTAGTGGGCAGAAGGGCTTGATCCAGTAACTAGTGAGGTCCCCTCTGAGCCCGGCCCTGAAGTGGTGAGAATAATAAAGCACCCAAGTTTGGGTACCCTCGGTACCCCTGCATGGGTTCCCAGTTTCCCAAGGGGGAGCCTCCATGATAGGAGTGACAACTGTGGATACCAAGAACAATCCCCCAAACACAAACTTACACGGAACTTCCCCTTGTCCATTTCTTTCACTGGTAATTATTGCTGCTAGTTTAAATGACCTCTAACAATCACAGTAACATCTAGGATTTTAAAAAGCTTTGTAGGAAAACAAAAATCAAACAAAACCTAGCATATGTACAGTAACATATGCATAAATGTTGTCAATGCATAGATTCGTTGAAGTCACAGAGTGATCGTCACACGTGCGTTCTTCCCAACTGGGTGGCATCTAGAGTGGATTCTCAGGTACACAAGTGATGGTAGTTTAACTGCTTAATTTACAATGTGATAAACCTATGATGTTTATCCAAACACTGTGTGTTTTACTGAGGATTAAACCCAGGGCCTTCACACTGTGCTTGCTACTTCTCAGCCCCTTTTTAGTTTTATTATTTATTTATGTATTTATTTTTGAGAGAGAGTCTTGGTAATTCATCAAGTTACCCAGACTAGGGTTGAACCAAGGATCCTCCTGCCTCAGCCTCCCAGAATGTTGAGATTTCAGGCATGTGCCTCTACACCCAGCTTCTGATACTGTTCGTTCTGTGTAAAACAGCACAGTTTAGAAATGCAGACAGGTGAAGCTCACGTGGGAGTTTTTGTGCCCTGGGTCTGGTTCCCCAATCCTGTGGGGACTGCTGTCCTTTCAATGTAGTCTCCTGTGCCTGGTCTTTCCTCATTCCTCCCTCCTGGCCAAGACCTGGCCAAGTGTGTAGGCTCTGAGTGCCTAAACCACTTTGTGGTTAGGTGAAAGGGGTGACCCACTGTAAGTGGCAAGAGGGGCAGCAGGACACTGCTCCTGCATCCTTGAATGGCTTTCTCTAGACGGGGCTGCTTTATAGCTCTGCAGAGAAAGAGGTGATTCTAGCAATTATTTTTTTCTTAGTAAATATACAAATAAGACCAATGGAAAAGAGAACCCCAGATCGTATATGGTTTATGGTCCTGAACGAGATTAAACAGTTCACTGTCTAACCCAGTGTCATGGTTTATGTCAGTGGCCCCCCAAGCCTCATGGAATTATGGACTCAACCAAATTTAGTGTTTGTGATTGGTTTGTTGTCTAGCACTGGGATTGGTGGCGTGAGTGCTACACCTGCCTAGGGGTGGAGCCAAGATGCGATGTAAGGGCAGAGAGAAGATGTGTCTCTCTCTTTTTCCAGTTTGTGCCTTGCTGTTTGCAGCAGCCATGAGTGGCTGCCCTGCCATGCCACGCTGCCTTGGAGCCAACTAAGTAAAGACTGAAACCTCTAGGAACTATAAGAAAAAAAACTTTCCTCTCTTAACTTTGGGTGTCAGGTATTTTGTCTCAGCAGTGAGTAAAAGGTAACTAAGACATCCAATAACCCTAGCCTAACTTTTTTTTTTATGAAATTGCCTAAGATATCTAGTCCCTCCTCCAATGTACCTTTGTAATTTTAAAATTTTTTCATCTGCATATTAATGAATGAGTCGATAAAAGTATTTGGTTGTTGGGAGCCGCAGCCCCGAGCCTGGTCGCCTTACTTGGCGGACGTGAGGCCTGTAGGAAAGAGCAAAGCCTGAGCTAGATTACCCCTCCCATCGAGTGTGCTAAGATGGCGCTTATCTCCTGCTTGGTAAACAACCCGCCCTGTAAGATCTCCTGCTTCACAACCCGCCCTGTAAGATAGTCTGCCTAGCAACAACTGATGTTAGCCAATCAGCCCGCATCGCGCGCTTTGAACTGGTTGGCCACTGTAACCCTATAAAAGTGAGTGCCTCTCCTGCCAAGAAAAGAAGAAGAAGCAGAAGAAGCAGTAGAAGCCCAGAAGGAGCCGCGGAGAGCGGACCGGTAGAGGCTTCGGAGCGAAGCCCGGAAGGAGCCGCGGAGAGCGGACCGGTAGAGGCTTCGGAGCGAAGCACGGAAGGAGCCGCGGGGAGCGGACCAGAGGAGGCTTCGGCTGGGAGCGATCCCAGGGCAGGCTGTACGGAGAGAAAATAAAAGAAAAGGTTGTCCACTGCCAGACTTTGTCGTGTGTCCTTCCTGCCGGCCGGGAGCGACATCGACATTTGGTACTTGTTCTTTTTACTACTGTGTCCTGTTATTTAATCTTTTGTGAATTGTACCTCAACATAAAACAACCCAGAGTCTGGACGAACCACTCAGCCTCCCAACGCAGCCACTGCCAAGTGGTGCTTCCCTCCCTCCCTCCTTCCCTCTTGCACTCCATTGATCCCCTGCCTGCTCCTGCTGTCTCTCCATCGTTAGGGGAAATGGCCACCCTACAGCTCTCTCAGGTCTGTATATTCATAATTTACAAGAATAGCACAGAATAACCAGAATCATGAAGTCTTGAACCCATTTCCAGAGAGAGGGAGAGGAAGAAGAAGGAAGAGGAGGAGGAGGGGAGGGAGGGAGGGAGAAAGGGAGGAAGAGGAAGATGGGAGAGGAGATGGGAAGGGAGGAGAGGAGAAGAGAAGGGAGGAGAGGAGAGGAGAGGAGAAGGGAAAGGATGCCATTTCAATTTTATCCCAGCATTTTCCCCTTGACCACAGAAAGAAGACAGGGGCAAGGCTATAAAATGTCTGCATTTGTGTGGCCAGAAACATCGCTTGAGCTCCTCTCAGGGACCTTCAGTAGGAGCTCTCAGGGATCACTGCTTCTTGGTGCCCCCAAGAGAGCCACCCCGTCTTGAGGATGGAAGAAGAGAGAGAACAGTTGTATTTTAATAGTTTGCCCCCCTTCCTATCTCTGTGTTTGTGGACCCTTTGTTACTCACCAATGTTTTCTGTTTCTTATTCTTGATTAGCATCCACCAAAATTTAAGTGATTTTGAACTGTTTCAAAAGAACTATTCCGTGGATTTCAAAATTGTACTCTGAGCCAAGGGTGGTGGTGTACACCTGTAATCTGGCATTCTGGGAGACTGAGGTAGGAGGATGGCAAGTCTGAGCCCAGCCTGGGGAAGGCAGCAACTGAGAACCTGCCTCATAGTAAAAACTGTTTAAATGGGCTGAACATGCAGCTTAGTGCAGAGGCTCTGGGCTCAGTCCTTCAATTCCCCTGTAAAAGGCACGCACGTGTACACACACACACACACACACACACACACACACACCTACTGTGTTTCTTTTTTCTATTTGGTGTTCTTTATTTTTGTCTTCATTCTAATTTTTTGCTTGGCATTACTTTGGGTGTTCGAGCTTTTCCTGGCACACTGAGTTCATTTATGTGCATCCTCTCTTCTATGACATCAAGAACAGTTCATCTTCATCCTCTGCACAAGTCTTTGCCTGTATCCTCTATAAACTGAGGTTCTCCCTGCCTTCCACGCTCCCAGCTTCCACGAAGCCCACGGTTGTTGTTTGGATTTCCTCCCTCATAGAAGGGTTACCTACAAGGCTTGTTGAATTTCCAGGTGTTGAATTTTTTAAATTAACCTTTTGTAATTTATCTCTAGTTTTATTACATTGTTGTCCCTCTCCCCCCAAATAAGGGAAAGAAAAAGACATGCCCTGCTGTGGTCCATCCTGCTGTGACAGAGATCTTCTTCTTGTGACAGCTTCATAGGCTGTGAGATTAAGATGATTATGCACCAGTCGTGGTTCCATGGATGCCTAAGACAAATTTATTACCAACCCTCTCTTGTTTTTGCCTACTTGACCTGTCAAAGATTGAGAATGGTGTGTTAACGCGTCTATGATTTTCTCATGACCATTCATTCTTTCATTTCTTCTAGTTTTGCTTCGCATCCTTCAAATTCAGTAAATTGCCATGCCTGTGTTGGTGATGTGAACATCTTTATTGTGAATCATATCTCCTGCACTGTTAACATTTTGGGCCGAATCTGTATCACATATTAACAATATAACTTCAGGGGTTTTTTCCTTGTATTTCTTGATATTCATTCATTCATGAGCATCCACTATATGCCAGGGCACTTTACCTGGTGCAGGGGACAAAATAGCAAATGGAACCAACAAGGTCTCTGCCTTCACAGATCTTCATGGAAGGAGACCACAATAAAATGTACTAACAATGCTAGATTCCCAAGCACACAGTCTCACATACACATGCACACCCTGTCACAGTTACACAACCTCATAAACACACACATATACCCTCATACACACACACACCTGCCACACACTGCCGCACACTTAGACACTCACACACATTCTCACACTCCCTTGTACCCTGTAACAACATTCCTGCAGGGCGTATTTTTGGGCAAAGAATTTGGATGCTAAAAGTCATCAACATTTTAAATTGACAGAAATTGCCCCCACTCACTCTCTCCAAAGATGGCACAATTTTACACTCCCACCAATGGAGAGAAGTGCCTCTCTGCCACACACTTAAACATGTAGAATTTTTTTGAGATTGTTGAATTTAAGTTAGTCTAATAGATAGTGACAGTGACATTTTTGCCAATTTGCTTATTTTTCTTTGATTCATATACTTAAGCACCTTTTACCATATATTTGTCATATCTATTTTTAAGAGCCCTGTATACATTCTGGATGTTAACATTTTGTCACACATCACAAACATGGTTTGAGTCTTGCTATTTGTTGTCTAACTTTGTTGATGATGTGACTTTATAGTTATATTTAATGTGGGTCCTTCCCCCTTCTATTGTTTCTAGACTCCTTTTCCATCTCTCAAATCATAAAAAAAGCTCCTGTATTTTTTCTGTTATCTTAGCAGTTCTTTTACATTCAAATTTTTACACCTGATCTTAGCCAAAAGGCCAAGAAGTGATTACATTCAGATGTTTAATCCATCCATACATTTGTGAATAATGTGAAAGCTGAGGTGAAATTTCTCCCCAAGTAGAGATCTAAGGTCCTGGCAGCATTTATGGACTAATCAGTTTAACAATTCACCAAAAAGTAAATTACTATTTCCAGAGAAAGGGGTAGAAAAGAGGGATTCTGGGCAGAGAACAAAAACAAGTGTGTGTGCCAATGTGCAAAGTTCCCTTTCCAAAGCTTGGAGCCTGTATCCAAGGAACAGCAGCAAGTGGATGGTGAAGAGCATGTCCCCCCAACGGAGAGCTCACCATGATTAAGAAAGACAGATCTCAATTCATAGAGACAGGCTTCTGGTTTGAGTCCAAGATGGAAGAAAGTGGCCCCTGAGACCTGAGCAGTGCTTCCAAATCTCAAAAAGAAAAGAAAAGAAAAAAGAATGTCCAGGGAGCAAAGGAAGCCGATGCAACCTGCCTGCTGTGAACACTTCCATGGTGACCAACCACATGTAAAGCCAAATCCTTTGTTGTGATCAAACTCAGATGCTTACTTTGGGGAGACAGAGGGGTTGTCATGGCAACTCTTTCAGAGACAATATGTTCACCCGAGACCAATTGTTCCAACGATGGTGAACAATCTTTGCTTCTCTGGTGACAACTGAAGCCTAATGGGCAGGCCAAGCCCACCAGCCCCAAAACACTTCAAAAATCATAAGACAAGGACTTAAGGATATTTCAAAAGCTAAATCAAGTCTTGCATAGATCAACTGCTTTACTACATGGTTATGAAATAGTAATAAATATGACAAATTGAGTAGTGTGGTAATTATGGCAATATTATAACAAGCTTGTATAAAATATGGGACTGTTCAATACTAAATTAAAAGACAAAAACCTAAAGTTTCTCCATACTCATCATCTGTAAGTTCTAAACTATCATCTTTTAATGTCTTTAACCTGTTTCTGAGTCCTCGATACCTGGATCTGACAGCCCCAGGCTGACAGTCGGTGCTGAGTGTACAAACAGTTATAAGACAGCAGGTAAGAGGTGGGGTCTGGGTTATTGGAACCTACAGAGGGAGAAGCATTTAGAGGCCAGTGACTGGGGAGCTGTTACAGCCTGGGTCTGCAGGGGTCAGAGAAGGCAGCCTTCCTTCCCGAATCTGTGAGAGCTGAAGTTCTGAGAGAGGGTTCCCTCCCTGGGAGCAGGGGCTTTAGGTGATGGCAGCAAGTGTCTGCCAGGTTCTGTCACCAGAAGGGGTCTGAAAAGGTCTCCCAGAGAGGAGGCAACCTCAGCTCTCCGGGCCTATGGGTTAGCTTGTAGATTCACTGACGTTGGAAAAGAATTGCAGGATACATTGTTAGGCCAAAAGAAGTGCACACTCCTGAGGGAAGGCAGGTGCACACAGAAAGAGAGCTTAGGGCCTGGCATAGGGAGTGTTATGTGGTTTGCGGAGTGTCCTCAAGACAAGTGATCCAGGACATATTTCTTGGTGTCTGTCAGGTTACGTTAGAATGCAAACTGTCTGCCTGTGTTTGAAGTGTATACGTGCTGCCTGCTTGGTAGTGTTTTTCCCTTGAAATGGAGGTCCGCGGGATATGTGAATAGTCAGGGCAAGAAAAACTGAGGCTCACTTGACAGGTGAGAATCACAGGCTCAGTTTCCAGGCTTATTGTATTTTTAAGATCCTTAGGGATTTTAGAGGGGGTGGTGAGTTTCCTGGAAGGAAAAGAGGCCTTGTAACCTTAGGTAAATGTGTCCGGAAGCTGCAGCTTTCTTAAAATTACAATTTTAAAACTATAATTTCCCCCAACTTTTTCCTGCCTGTCTTTGTTTATTTTATGTTACTTCAGTTCTAGAATTTACATCTTACCTGACAACATTGCATGTGTTGATTTCCTCATCCATAAAGTATGGATAATAATATTACCAATGTCATAAGGCCTAGCTTTCAACTCCAAAGTCCAAAAAACCTTTGCAGCAGTGCTTGGAGCTGCTCAAATACTGGGACCTCAAACACTGGCATCTTAGTAAAAATACTTAAGGATTTAACCATGTCAATTATGCAGATGAAATAAATTTAACCCTGGAACTTCTAACCTAGGACATCTGTCACTCACGGGTTTCTAAAGTAAAAAATACAAAATTTAGCCCCAGTCACTCTTTGTGAACCTGGGTGCATCAGCCAATAGCAAGACACTCCAGCGAACTCAGTATTTATATGATAAAAAATATTCTCCTGCAGGTAACGTAAATGCTATTTTGGATTGTGTCTTTTGAATTAGTCTCTGGACAGATGAGGGAAAGCAGTTAAAAGGGGAAAATGTAAATGTTGTTACCTTGAATATATAGAGACAGGGGCACATGTGATAGAAGCTGGGAAATTAGGCAGAAGGAGAGGGGAAGGAAGTTAGATCACGTACCTTGCTCCCCCTGATGACAACTGAAAATTGATGGAACAATTGAAGGAACAGATGTTTAAGTGAGCTACAGTTAATTCCATGAAGGTAACCAATATGGCCAGCAGCGAAATGAAACTAAGGAGAGGAAAGGAGTTGGGATGAGCATACTGAACCGCACCTGTCACGCAGAGGAGTCGGACTGTAACATCTCTGGAGTAGAAATGCAGTATATTAATCACGGTGAGGGGTGTGAACACTAGAAAAACTTAGTGCAAAATGGCACAACATGACTGAGAGTGGAAGATCAAGAGGCAGCCATTATAAGCAATTCTCATTTAGAGAGTTGCTAAATTTAATAATTTAAATTCTTTCTGATATATGCTATAGTTTGAACTTTTATGGTTCCCCAAAGGTCCAGATACTAAAGGTTTGGATTGCATGTTGGAGCTATTTGGAGGAGGTGGAAACTTTAGGAGGTAGAGTCCAGGGCAAGATGTTTAGGTCATTGGTGGGGATGTACTCAAGTGAGACTGTCACTTCCTATTTTCTGTCTGCTCCCTGGTTTATGAGGTAAGCAATCTTGCTACACCATGCATTCCCACCAAGGTGTGCCTCTCTACACCCAAAGCAAAGGGGCTGTTTCAGTCATAGAGTGGAACCTCCAAAACTGTAACCCAAAATAAACCATTTCCCTTTGTAAACTGATGATCTCAGGTACTTCGTTATAGGGTCAGAAAGCTAACAATACAACATTTAATCATCTCCCTGATAATCTGCAACAGATGGCTTTGCCACTTTAAGAAAGACTTGATCATCATCAGGAAAATGGGGGTGACATACAGACTGACAAACTGGACAACATCTCAGGCAGTAAATATGTTTTTGATCTTATCTAGAAACTAATCGTAACAGACAAATTAAAAAGTGCTTACAGATGAGATAGTTCAAATTAAAGAATTGTAGGGAGTTGGGAGGCTACTGGGGATTGAACTTGGGGCCTTCATGCTGAGCTACACCTGAGTCCTTTTTATATTTTGTTTTTTGAGCCAGAATCACTAAGTACCACAGGCTGAGTTTAAACTTGTGACCCTCCTCCTCCCTTAGGCTCCCAGAGCACTAGGATTACAAGACTTGCCACAATGTCCAACTTGCAGGAATATTATGGTTTAAATATGAAGTGGCTCCAAAGATTCATAAATTGAAGTTCTTGATCCCCAAAGCAGCACAATTGGTAGCTCAAATGTGGGCCATAGAGAGGTAGCTGGATTACGAGGGCACTAACCTCACTGATGGAGTAATCCATGAATGAGTTCTAGCTGAACGCTCTGTTAGGAGGTGGAGCCTAGTTGAAGAGGTCACTGGGGTTATGCCTTTGGGGGGTATATCTTGTCCCTGGCCTCTTCTTGTATCTCTGGCTCTCACCCTCTCTGCTTCCCAGCAGCCTTATGGTGAGCATCTCTGCTCTATCACATCCTCTCTGCCGTAGTGCTTTGTCTCATCTTGGCTCCTAATGATGGAGCCAGCCAACCATGAGCTGAAACAGAGAAACTGTAAACCAAAATAAGCCTTTCCTCCTTCATGTTGTTTATGTCAAGTATTTATCACATCAGTGGAAAGCTAATACAAGGGAGAAAGGGATGTGCAAGATAATGGTGCTTACTATTCCTTATTTTGTAGAAATATAAACAGTAATATTTACAGATGAGATGATGTGATGTCTGGGATTGCCTCTAAATCATTCATAGGGATGGGGTGTGGATGAAAGCTAGTTGGCAGGAGATGTGGGACTTAATCATACTATTTTCTCAACTCATGTGTATGTCTGAAATCTCCTGTATTAAAGCTAGACACAAACTAGGGTTATACATTAAATGGCAATAATATATATATTTTACATCTTATTTTTTAAATTAAGTAAATGTTGTTCTGTTTTAACTTTTAATTTGGGAATATTATCTTCTTCTAAGGGATCTCAACATAAATTTCTGACCTGAAGTGTTGGAATGTAGGCCCTGTGGGAGACGCCCTAACCGTTGAGTGATGTGCAACCCTTGAGAGAAGCTGGTCACACACACAGCAGAACTATTCATGGTTCCCCCCAAAATTCTGAGAACCTCCTGAACCATTGTCTACACCAAAAACTTGTCTACACTTAGCTTGCTTGCTTGTGATGCCAGGCCCAGATTCCAATTTGGCTTGGGAGGGGGCCAAGATTTAGGATTGAGAACCAGACTGCCATCTGGAACCATGCATACAGTGGACATTTAATAAATACTTAACTGGAAAGAGTGAATCAAATCACAGGAACTGAAAAAAAGATAGTAATTTTTTCCCAGGGATCAAGGAAGAAGTCTGTTGATAAAGGCCATATTTTTTTTTTAAAAAGTCTATATGATTTCTACTATGGTCTGAATATCTGTATCTCTCGCCAAATCTCGTCCAGGGAAATAGTATCAGGAAACAGGGGCCCTGGGACAGCGATCAGATCGTGACAGTGGAACATTCAGGATTGGAATTAGGAGACACACAGCCTCTTCCACCGTGGGAAGGCATAGCCGGAAGCATCAGCTGTGAGTAAGCAGACCTCAGTCACACACCAAACCTTCCTGCATCTCCATCTTGGACTTCTCAGCCTCCAGAACTGTAAAAAACTTTTCTGTCATTTATGCATGCCAATTCATGGTATTCAAAGTGCTATAGCACTTTGAACAGACTAGGATGAAGTCCAGCCAAAAGCCAAGAATTTCCTAGCAAGAATGAGTTGCCCACAATCCAAATCTTCCAGTGCTTCTTTAATGGTTATTTTTGCTAAAAAAAAAAAAATGCCCAAGGATTTTCATTAATTCTTCTCTAAACTCAAACATTTACCTTTTTAGAGTTCCATATTATTTTTCTACTATGATTTGTTGATTTGCCTAGTGTGGCCACCACAGCCTATCCAGTGTTAAATATGTACAAAAGGCCACCATTATGCCAAGTCAAAAGAATTTAAGAAACAAAACATGTTTCAAAAATGTGACTCAAATATAAGTGGAGAAGGCTTTGCAGACATGGCAAGATTCCATATAAATTGCTTCAGCTGAATTTAGACACTCAATTAGGCACTTAATTATCTTGAAGCCTTATTGATGCCCTATTAGAAGTGGTCCCACCCCTTCTAATCAGAGAGACAGGTCAGCTCCCTGGAGGAGGCTGAATCAGGTCGCACGCAGCGAGGGTTTGGTAGCATCAATCAACAGTTCCCAGGCCTCCTCCTCTCCTGTTGTCCTGGTCACGCCACTCATTGCACAAGCATTTCCCCTGAGAGCTTCTGAAATCTGAATTTTAAATGTGGATTTTCATTCAGGACTTCAAGCAGACAATCGCTCTGCGTGGCCTCACTACAAGAATGTTAACCTTTAGTGACAGCCAATCGCTCTCAGACCATCAAAGGTCATCATCGGAGCCTTTCTGGTAAGCTGCTGAAGTCGGGCTCTGACTGATGGAGTCTCTTAATGGCCCATGCCTTCCCCCAGTCCATTAATAACTCACCTCCATGGCAGCAGCTCTGGTCCCTGCCCCTAGTATCACATTATATGATAATTATACTCACATTAGTTTTTTATACCCTTTAGACAAAGACATGCTAATTTGGATTCTTAGACATTAAAATCTTATAAAGTTCTCTAGTGACTTTAGGTCCAGTTTCTTAATTTGGGTGCTTTATTGGAAAGAAAAGACATAGCTTCCAGCTTCCCACCAAGAACTGCATCCTCAGTAATAGGTAAGAGACTAACAAGAAGCTTCTGTGCAGATGAGCATTGTGTCATGCTGAATTGAACACCTTACTTTAAAATGTACATCAAAAAAGACAAATACAGTCGTTCCCCTTATTATCCACATGGGACATAGTCAGGATCCCCCAGTGCCTGCCCAAAACTTCATTTCAGCAAACTCTATACAGAAACACTTCAATACCACAATAGATCTGATAACCAAGAAGCCTATTACATGACTAACAGGCCCAATAGTAAATGACCTTGCTTATGTGAAGAATCTAAAAATATTAAACTCATAGAAATTGAAGAAAAGAGGCTGAAGAATCAGAGGAAATGAGCAGATATGAGTGAAAGGTTACAAAGTCATGTATAAAAGGAATACATTCTGGATATCTAGTCTACGGTATAGTGACCGTAATAGTATATGGTATAGTATAATAATAACTTACACTTAAAATTTGCTAAGAGAGTAATTCTTAAGTGTTCACACACAAAATTGATAGCTGGGTGAGATGATAGATATATTAACTATCTTACTTCTCATTATGGCTTATATCTAAATGTCCCCTAAAGCCTTATAAGCTCCTAGGTGAGGTTTCTGAAAGGTGACTGGATCATGGGCATATGATACTGGATTAGTCTACTGATGCATTTATGGCCAGGTGTTATGTTGTTGGGAAGTGAAGCCTGGTGGGAAAGGGTGGCTCAATGTGAGGGTGGCCTGAACAGGTATATATCTCTCCTCCTCCCTTGATCTCTGTGCTGCTTCCTGCATGCCATACCATGGACTGTTTCTCCTCTGTGACACCCCTCTGCCATGTCACCCCACGTTGGAGACAGCCAACTATGAACTGAAACCTCTACAGACTGTGAACCAAAATAAACCTTTCCTCCTTTAACTTGTGGATATTGGGTATCTTGTCCTAGCAACAAGAAAGTAACTAAGACACTTGTAATAATCATTTCACATTATGTATGATATCAGGTCATCATATTCTTCATCTTAAATTTACACAGTTTCTTTTGTCAGTTACACCCCAACAAATCCAGGTCAGAAGGAGGGCCCATAATTAAAGCACTGACCATCCTAGCACTGGCTCCATGGTTCATATCTTCCCAACCTTAAATGCCCACAATACAGGTAGCAGTTGGAACTGATGAGCCTGCAGGCACTGGGTGAATCCTTCACTCCTCACTCATCAGCGTCAGACACAACAGAACTCTCAAGGTCCCAAAAGGACCTTGTAAAACACCAGTCGCGGTTCCCTGTCCAGAATAGCTGCTCCCAGCTCAGGATTCCAATTACCAGCAGCTCCGTTTCTTTGACTCCACTTCCTCATGCAAAATGGTACTTTGTAGGATTAAAATAGTGTCCAAAAGGCACAAAGCATTTTCCATACTGCCTAGGGAGTGCTCTGTATCACATTGTTCTTGATTTCCATTGTAACTTAAAGGGAAATGTTCATAATTTCCAAAGTGCTTGATGTCCTGCAAATGAAAGAGGAGGATGTCAGAGACACCACACCTTCCCATGAAGCAAGCTCCACCATGCTGATGGATAAGAGCCTCTGCCAGAAGAAAAACTGCACCTTTCTGTGAGCCAGCGAGTGTGTGGGCTAAAAAACTAGGAGAGTGTATAAGCTCAAAAACCCCAAATGTGCTATACTTATTATAACTTGTTCTCTTCCTTGTAAACCTTGTGTAATTGTCCGTTAAGTTGCAACTTTATAACCATAACTCCAAAAGGTGCTGTAATTGTTACTCAGTGTGGCCTTATAACTGGTTTCCGTTCTGTAACACACTGCCATGTAACCCCCGCCCTATTTCCTTGGTTCCTGTAACTGCTGGTCCCATTCCCCGATGTCCGCGAGACTTACGTATTCCGAGCAAAATTCAACAAGTTACCTTTTAGGGAACCAACCTGATCCTCAGACCCTGAGGCATCCCCTTGTGGCTTGTTTTACAGCTCCCTGCAGCCACTCACTTGGTGCAACACTTCCCCGGCAGCTTTTTTGGGATACTGCTGCCGCTGAGCTCAGCTAATAAAGCACTTCTTTTTAATTTTTGGAGTCCATCATTTTTCTGCCCATATCAGAGAGAACCTCACCACACTGGTTTGGAGGACTCAGGGTAAGCTGATAGCAACTGAGGAGAAGGGAATAGCTTGATGCTTGTGTTGTTTGGTTGACTCTGCAGGCCTGGGGCTGGTGGTGTGGGCATCTACTTGGAGGATGGCAGTACAGTGTGCATTGTGTTATCTGTGGGGGATATCCTCGTGTCTTGTTTTTAAAATTCAGTGTTTTGTTCCATTTTACTGTTTTATTTTATTCCTATATATGGTAACCTGAGCAACTATTTTGAAGATAACAGTATGCAGTATTGTTCTCTCTGTTTGTTTTGTTCCAATTTATTGTTTTGTTTTATTCAATGTCATGTTTTAATTGGTATTATTCTGTTTTGATTCTGCTGTGCCTGATGGTATAGACAGCTATTGTGAAGACAACAAGATACATTAGGTTAGCCATTGTTGATCTCCTATTATCCTGTTTTGAAGTTCTATGCCACTTTCACTGCTTTGTTTTGAGTGGCTTTATTCTGTTTTGTTTGGTTGGGTTCTATTCTCTCTAAAATCAAATTTTAAAAAGAGGAGGATTTCCTACAATTCCTTGCAACAAGAACCTACTTAGTGTCACCAACCTAGATATCCAGATGGAAAAGTCTATCTACAAAAGGAAAAGTGATGTAATTTACATCATAAATCTGAAGAGGACCTGGAGAAACTCCGGCAGGCAGCTCGAGCCACAGTTGGTTTTGGAAACCATGCTAATGTCAGTGTTATATCCTCCATCCAGCAGTCTGTGCTGAAGTTTACCACCACCACTGGAGCCACTCCTATCACTGGCCACTTCACTTCTGGCACCTTCGCTGACCAGATGCAGGCAGCTTTCTGAGAGCCATATCTTGTAGTGGTTACTGACCCAGGCCTGACTGCCAGCTCCTCATAGAGTGTCTTCTGTCAACCCGCTGACTGCTCTGTGTCACAGAGATTCTCCTCTGTGCTCTGTGGACACTGTCATCCCATCAACAATCAGGGAGCTTACTCGGTGGGTCTGATGTGGTGTACGCTGGCCAGGAAATTATCCACATGTGCAGCACCATCTTCTGTGACTGCTCAGGGGAGGCTGAAACGAAGAGCAGGCTGCTGCTGAAGAGGCTGTGACAAGGAGGAATTTCAGAGTGAATGGACTTCACCAGCTCCTGAGTTCACTGCTGCCCAGCCTGAAGTTGCAGATTAGCCTGAAAGCATGCAGGTGCTTTCTGTGCCCACTCAGCAGTTCCCTAGCAAAGACTGGGCTGCTCTGGGCTGTGGGGAGCCACAGAAGATTGGTCTGCAGCCCCCACTGCCCAGGCTGCTGAATGGGTAGGAACCACCACTGAGTGATCTTGAGCTGTTCTGCGACACCTAAGCAAATGGAAATGAGGTTGATGGAAAATAAATCATCAGGTTCTAAAAAAAAAAAAAAAAGAAAAGAAAAAAGCCTAAACCCTGGATCACAGAGCGTCCAGCAAATATCTCCTAGGAAGATTCTAATATATGTATGTTTGTGTGTGTATGTGTGTAATATATATACATATATGTGTGTGTATATATATATGAGTGTGTATTTAAATTTTTAAAATTGTGTTACAAATTCCCTGTCTGAATTCCCACTGATCACTGAACTCCAGGGATCTCTGAAACTGATCACCCAGTGGTATGTTCATATAGTGGATTAGCATGCAGAAAAGGAAAATGAAAATGTTCTTGTTGTTGTCCGGATTTACAAAGGAACAGATTTAATACAGGACACAAAGTTTATAGGATTATTTTATAATATTCACCCAAAAAGTCAAATGCAGAGGAGTGCAGGAAATCTGTCTACATGCTAGAGACCCAAAGAATCCAGCAATGTCTCATGCAAGTCTCTATCAAGGATCTGCGTTGGACCACAGTTCTTTACACATTTATATGAAAAGATGCTAGAGACACTGTTCAGTGAAAAGCAAAGGGGCAGATATATGCATAGAGTATGCATTTTGTATAGCAAAGAAAGAAAACTATGGTATTTATTTCATATTTATTTGTGTATATATAAATAATCTAGAAGAACACATAAGAAACCAATGATAGACTGGTACGGGGTGCACACCTGTAAATCTGTAACAGAAAATGCCCCCTCCCCAGCCGGTATATTTCAGTTACTTAGTTACTGAGCTAATACTTTCGGTTCCAGTTCTGGTTACTTCTGTCTCTTAGAAACAGCTAGTCACTGTGATGCACTGTATAAGCCAATCCCCAAAGAGAACAAGAGACATATGGTAGCCACTGTTGACTTCCTGTTGTCTTGTTTTGAAATTCTGTGTTGCTTGTATTGTTTTGTTATGATCTGCTTTGTTCTGTTTTGTTTTGTTTGTTTAAACTAAATATTTTGTTTTATTTCTTTAAAATAAATAAATAAATAATAAACCAATCCCCACTGTCAAGCCATGCTACTTCTATGCTTCTTACTTGCTCATTCTATATAAGCCCCAGACCACCAGAGATCAGGGCCTGATATTTTGGGAGCAATCCCATTCAGTGTAAACCCTGCATGTTCTTTTGGTGTTTCTGCCTGCCATTGCAATTTCAGCCCTCAGAGAAGCTGGGACTGAAGGATCACAAATTCAAGTCCTGTCTGGGAAATTTAGGGACTTAGACCTTGTCTTAAAAAAGGGTGGGATATGGCTTAGTGTGAAAGAATTCAATAGGAAAGAAGAAGGGCGAGAGAGACAGACAGAGACAGAGAGACAGAGACACAGATGGAAACAGACAGAAAGAGATAGAGACAGAGAGAGGAAAAAGGAGAGATAAGGGGAAGAGAAAGAATGGGAAAGAGAGAAGGGAGGGAGAAAAGAGAAGGAAGAAAAGAAAGAAAGAAGAGAAAAGGGACAGAAAAAAGATAGAAAAATATGGAAACAGTATGCAAATGGAAAGGGGACCAAGAGTTAGAAGGAACAGGGAGGGGTGAGGGGGTAGGGGACAAGAGGAGAATTAGGCTGTGTTGTGGACTATAACGCCCCATGATAAATGTAATCATTATGCACTGCAAACATGCACTAATAAATTTTTTAAATTTTACTTTTTAACTAATAAACAGCCTGTGTTTAAATTTTTCCCAGTATGTCCTTTATGCTTGTTTGTTTTATTTTGTTTTTCTGGCCCGAAGTCTAGTCCACAATCACACAGGTACATTAGTTTTTAGGTCTCTTTCATCTCTTTTAACCCAGAGCAATAAAAAATAAAGTAGTCTTTCCTTTTCACCTGCCTCTCTGCCGTTTCTCTGCCCCCTCCTTATTTTCTTTTCTCCTTTATTTGAGTATCAAGTCCTTGACAAAAATGTCGGGAATTCTGAAAACTAGAAACTGTGACCCCCTCCAGTATTCAAGGGAGACAGCCTCTTCATTTGTTTCACAGGCAATTTTCTCAAATTGAAATAGATTATAATTGTGTTATTTGAGGGATTATTTATGAAAGAAAGAGTCTCACATAGTCAACTTCCAGTCAGATTTTCTAGGGCTGGGAAAGAAGAGGAAGACTTTCATGTAATACAAATATCTATTGAATTTTCACAGTCTGTATCTAATTGTTACTCATGACTATAGTAAAAATTAATTTTATTCACTGTAATTGTATAGTTTGAATATGTAATCAAAATGCAAAGCTTGATGATGACTTTGATTTTTAATTTCCATAACTAATGTTTCTTGGTTCACTTAGTTTAGTGATTTCTAGGCAGGAACAACTTTTTCTAATTAGTGACTAAAATATATGCAGTAAGTAGTTCAAGATCTCCTGATGGTTTAGACTACTCCAGATAATGCATTATTTTATATAATGATAGTACTTGACCCCACACCCCACGGGAATGGTTCTTGAATGCTTTTTCTATTTTAAAAACAATCTTCTCAATGATTTGCTGCATTCTGTTTGCAAGTATTCTATTGAGAATTTTTGCATTTATGTTCACTGGGGAGATTGGCTTATACTTCTGTTTTTGGTTGGAACTTTCTCTGATTTGGTGCCAGAGTAATACTTGTCTCTAGGAATGTGTTAGGGACAATTGATTCCTTTTCAATTTCATTACAAAGTTTGAGAAGTATTGGCATTAAATCTTCTCTAAATTTCTTATAGAATCTTGTGAATCCATCAGGACCTGAGCTTTTCTTTGTTTGTTTTTAATTATGTTTTCAACTTCAGTAACTGATAGTGTTATTTAAAATTTTTATATCTCCTTGATTCAGCTTTAATAATTCATGTGTTTCTAGGAATCTATTTCTTCTGTGTCTTCCAGCCTATGTGAGTAAAGATTTTCCAAGTAGGTATTCATGATCTTCTGAATTTCCAAAGAATATGTAATAATTTCACACTTCTCATTCCTCATTTCATGAATTTGAGTTTTTTCCTTCCTTTTCTTGCTAAAGTTGGCTGGGGTTTATCGATTTTATTTATTCTTTCAAAGAACTAATTCGTCAATTCTTTGTATTGTTTTCTTAGTCTCAATTGCATTAATTTCTGCTCTGTTCTTTTTAATTCCCTCCCTTCTATGGGCTTTGTCCTTGACTTGCTCTTCTTTTTCTAGAAGCTTGAGCTACAGCATTACGTTGTTTATTTGTGCTTGTTCTATTTTCCTGATGTGAGAATTCACTTCTATATATATTTCCTTCTTAGGACTTCTTTCATTGTGCTCCACAGAATCCAGTATGTTGTATTTGCATTTTTACTTAACTGTAGATATTGTTTAATTTCTTCTTTATCTGTGACTCATTGGTTGTTCAGGAAGGTGTTATTTAATTTCCATGTGTTTATGTAGTTTTTGCAATCCTTTTTGCCATTAATTTCCAATTTCAGTTCACTATGGTAAGACAATATAGTGGGATAATTTCAGTTCCTTTGCATTTACTTAAGCATATTCTATGAGCTAATATATGGTCTATTTTAAAGAACATTGTATGTGCACCCGAGAAGAAGGTGTTTTTATGCTGTTGGGTGGAACACTCTGTAAATGTCTATTAAGCACATTTGTTCATAGATTTGATTCACTTCTGTTATTTCTTTACTGACTTTTTGTCTAGTTGATCTGTCACTTTGTGACAATGGAGGATTAAGCTCCCCCATTACAATTGTGTTATTGCATATTTGAATTTTCATGTCTGTTAGTATTTGTCTTATATAGTTGGGTGCTCCTGTATTTTGTGCATGTATATTTGATTGTTATCTCTTCCTCTTGAATTTTCCCCCTAACAAGTATATAAAAACCTTCTTTATCTCTTTTGATCATTTTTGATTTGAAGTTCACATTGTCTGCAATCAGAACAGCTATCTCTGCTTTTTTCTGTGTCCCTGTTACATGGAATACTATTTTCTTGACTTTCAGTCTATGAGTTTCTTTTTGAGTTAAATGTGTTTCTTGTATACAATATATTGTTGGACGTTGTTTCTTAATCCATTCCACCAATCTATTTCTTTTAAGTGGTGAACTGAGGCCATTTAGATTGATGCTTATAACTGATATGCATTGGATTATCTTTGTCATCTTATTTACCTTTTGCCGGTTCCCTGCTTTTCCCCTTTGTTTAACTGCTTGCCCTGCCTGCTGGTTTCTTTCTGTCACTCTGGGAATTGTATATCTTTCTAGAATATCTTTCAGCACTCTTTCTAGTATTGGTTTGGTAGACATGAATTTCTTCAGTTTCTCTTTGTCATGGAAGTATCTTATTTCTCCACTAATTTTGAAAGATAGTTTTGCAGGATACATCAATTTGGATTGGAAGTCTTTTCTTTCAGGGCTTCAAATACTTCACTGCAAACTCTTCTTGACTTGAGGGTTTGTGTTGAGAAGTCAGCCATGATTCTGATAGGCTTTCCTTGATAGATGATCTGTTTCTTTTCTCTAACAGCTTTAATATTCTGTTTTTGTGCTGAATTTCTGGGATCTTAATTATTATATGTCTGGGTAAAGATTTATTTGATTATGGATGTTTGGAGTTCTATATGCCTCACTTGTCTGCATGTCAGATTTTTTCCCATGACCGGGAAATTTTCTGCTATTACTTCTGCAAATGGTTTTTAAATGTAATTAGTATTGAATTTCCCCCCTAACAGGTATATAAAAACCTTCTTTATCTCTTTTGATCATTTTTGGTTTGAAGTTCACATTGTCTGCAATCAGAACAGCTATCTCTGCTTTTTTCTTGTCCCTGTTACATGGACATGTGTCCCCATGTTTTCACTGATATTTATCAAATTTACATTGTTTTCCCTTGCATCATCTTCGAGCTGTTGAATTGTTATTTCATGGCTCCTTGTCGTTTTAAGAGTTCTTTCCTTTTGTGATCACTAGTTGAGATTCCGTCTTCAAGATCTGAAACTATATCTTCAGTTTTGTCCAGTTTTGCCAGCTATCAGTACAATTTTTAATTTCCTGGATAGCTCTTTAAATTTATTTCATGCATTCTATTTCTTTCCTATATTGTCATTCAAGGTCTCTATGATTTTCTCATGCTCCTGTACTTTTTTTTTATCTATGTCTTCTCTAGCTACGCTGAGCAATTTCTTCACTAAGATTGTCATTTCTTTTTTTACCTGAGAGATTATTTCTGATCTGATTTCCTCGATAGCCTCATGATTTTTTTGCTCTATTTCACTTGCTATCTTTTCTTGGTTCTTGAATTCTTAAGAGTCCTCAGATTCACATCACCCTAGCAAGCAGAAGGCTCAAGTTCACCTCTCAATTCTAAAATATTTTACAAAGATACTAATGCAAATTCAAGTTTGCAACAACTGGAGCTGTGTTCTAGTGTATTAGTGAAAAAGTTCTTCACTCATAAGCAGAAGAGACTCAGAACACCAGAGTAGCATTCTCTTAGCTTTTTAAGATATAGGACAAAATTGTCCTGTGAAATCCAAATTCTGGCTACTCGGGGCTGGGGGTTTAGCTCAGTGGCATAAGCACCTGCCTTGCAAGCAGGCAGTCGTGAGTTCGATCCCCGGTACCGATAAAAATGAAAAAGACAAAAAAAAAAAAAAAAAAAGAAAGGACCAAATTCTGGCTACCCTAAACACTTTTCTGTTCAGGCTCAGTCTTTGTCATGGTGTAAATGTATTCGAAGTCTATCCACAGCCACCAAAAGCTCAAAGCCAAAAAGTCTCAATCAAAATCATATGCCTTCTGGGCGCTGAGGATTTAGAGCAGCGGCATAGTACTAAGGGTCCTGAGTTTTGAATCCTGGTACAAAAAAAAAGCAAGTACCTTCTGGTTCTTTGGGAAACTGTTAGGCACTTCAATCTAGTGATGTTCAGTTTACATAGTAATAATGATAAAGATATCTGAAAAATCAAAAAATAGTATGTGGATTTAGTTATGTAAAACAAACTCAAGGAGTCTTGTGTGGCTAAATAGCACACTTCACACTTATGAAAATGATCTGTGTTTTTCTTTTTTTGGTAAATAATCTTTTGCTATTATCATGATCACAAGCAGGGAGATATTATCAGAAAAAAATGTTCATGACTTGGATTACTTCGAATTTCCTGACTAGTAACAATTTGGTTTATCTGCACTCTTTCTTGCCTTTGAATTTTTTTATAACTTCGTTAATTGTTGAAAGCTGGTAGTAATGCACATAATTATTTTCCATAGAACTGCAAATGAATTTGGTTTGGTGGGAGGTCATTGATTATTGCCCTGTGGACTCATCAATTTGCACTTATTTCAGCCTTCTTTGGAAGAGAAAAAGGCACTCACTGTGAGCACTGGAAGGGCATCCCTTTCCCTCAGGCCAAAGAGTAGCAATGGGGTTTCAAAAAGCTCTGCAAGTCCTAATCCCTAGCTCAGCCCAGAGGATTCCCCTCCTGAAGCCCACTCAGAGCTCTCTTCTGTATCACTGTCTTCAGTGAGAGCCTTTTAAGTTTCCTCATTTTTCCTTATGTTTTGCTATGCTGCTTTTGTCTCCCCAAGTCATCTATGAAAGTCATCCACCAACAAATAAGCTCTTCATACTGTCTTCAGTATTCCTAAGTCATGCTTTGAAAAGTGAACATTCTTCCTGTGATTGTTAAAAACAAAACTACAGAAAGCAGTTGAGTGTGAAGGCACACACTTTTAATCCCAGAATTTAGGAGAATGAGGCAGGAGGATCACCATGAGTTCAAGGCCAGCCTGGGCTGCACACTGAGACCCTGTCTCAAAAAAATCAACTGAAAATAGCAGTGTATGTTCCGGTTTTTCATATACCTCTCATGTCTTCCAGTTATTTTTCTCCCTCTGAGGTTTACTGTGCTCATTCTGTAAGACCATAATTTCTTGATTTATTTCAACTCCTCTTCATACACCCCACAAAATGACCTCTAGTCTGACTGCCAGTAAGATCCTGTAGCAAAGCACCTAAGCTGAACTCCAAGATGCTCCAAATCCAAAAATTTTTGAGTGCCAACATGATAGCAAAAGGTGGAAAATTCCACACCCAACTTCAGATGACACACCATCATCAAAATGCAAACACACTAAAAATGTATAAAATTACCTTCAAGCTACATGTATAAGGTATATGTAAGACATAAATTAACGTTGTGTCAAGACTTGAGTCCAGAAAAAGACCAAGAGATGGAAGGAAGTGAGAGAGAGGGAATGAAAAAAAGGGTGAAAAAAGGGATGAAGGTGCATTCCCCATGGTGGACGATGAAAACACAGACTCATAAACATAAAACTTAGCAAAGAAGATTTGGGTCCCCTTCCTAAGAAATCTCATTATGTACATTCAACTATTCCAAAATAAAAATAAATTTAAAAATCCAGAACACTTCTGGTCCCTAACATTTCAAATAAAAGATTTTCAATCTGAACACTGGAGAAGCAATAATAGGTGTTGATATAAAATATCTGAATAATAAAAGGTAACACAACCATTAATTTCTGTACATTTTAAACAGAACAAAACACAATCCTTTTCAATATCCATAGCATATTACAAGTAATCATCTACTAAGCTACAAAAATGATACATTGGTTTTCAAAATAACAACTCATAACACTTAACAGCATGAAAAAAACAGTAAAATAATTCATTAAGTAAAAAAGACCCAGTGAGTCACAAACTGAGCATCCATAATTCACTAGCTACAAATAAATGACAGTATAGCAAAACTTGTCAGATGGGATCAAAGCTATATTTAGAAGAGTTATCTCTAATTAAAAAAACAAGGCCACACAATGTACTGTAGCTCTACCCATTAAAGAATACCTTGTTCCTCTGCCCTTGGACCTGAACTATCCCCTCACCAGTTTTGCCCAACAGAATGTGAGGGGAGACATTGCACAGGCTTCTGACCCCAACAGTTCATTTTGTGCCCAGCAGTTTGCTGTTGCTTGACTATTGTCCCTTGAAGCAGGACCAGCCCACGGAGGATAAGAGAATCCCACGAGGAGATTAAAAGGACCAATGCTAATGCTTGACATGCAAATGAGGTGTCTCATATCTTCTAGCCCAGGCCGATCTATCAACTGAGTCCAGTTCCTGACCCAAGAGAAATTAACAGAAGAACCAGACAGCCAACTTTCAAAATCGTCAGAAACAGGTGTGGTAGCACATGCTGCAATCCCCTCACTCTGGGAGACCAAGGCAGGAGGATCACAAATTCAATCCAGTCTTGGTATTTAGCAATTTGAAGAGAACTTGTCTGAAAGTTAAAAAGTAAAAGAGAGCTGGGGATGTAGCTCAGTATGAAGGCCCTGGGTTCAACCCAGCATTCATCGGATAGGCACACTCAAGTTGTTGGGTTCCCCACACCTGACCAGGGACCTGGGCTCCATTCCTCTTCCAGGGCTTGTCAAGGCCCTCAGGGTTTCAAAGACGTCACCCATGTGTGATGGGCAGAGTCATGGGGACACCGAGAGGACACCTTCCAAGCCGGTGCAGGACACAGTAACACTTAGGGATGCCCAGGGGTCCTTGTTACAAATATCCCCAGCTGGGTCCTCAGTCCGGCACACTCTGGGCAGGTTTCTCTCTCTCCACTACCCAGCAACATGGGCTAAGGATCTGAGATTCTTTGTGGCTCCCAGTTCTGTGCCTGAAGAGGACAGGAAGTGAAGGAGAACAAGAGAGGGTGTCTTCAGGCAGAGAGAAAGACTTGAAGACCTACACCTAGGGCCCTGAAGAAAACAGCATGGAGGACCCACATCAGAGGTGAGTGACTGTTAGACCAAGCACACAGGCACCCTGAGTAAGTCCCACTCCAAACCAATATACTTTGTTTTGTTTTTTGGTTTTGTGGCATTGAGGATCAAACCCAGGGCCTTGTGCCCAGAAGACAAGAGCTCTGTCTATGAGCCACATCCTCAGCAAAATTGATATACTTTGGACTTCAAATAAAAATTTTAAAATACAAAAATCATTCTATGCCTTTTTCCAAACTGCCTAACTCCTTCAAGGGGTCACTGTGGTGGTTAATATGTAGGTCATCGATTATTCATTCGATCCCAGTGAAGCAGGCTCAGGAGGCAGCAGAGCCCCAGCTGAGCTGTGACAGGCATGCCCCGGCTGCTCTGTGCAGAAGTGGCTGCACTGCGCTGCTCTCCCTGAATGTCAAGGACTCGCCTTAGATCAGCCCATGAACAGAGGGCTTTGGGTTTCTATTCCTGCCTCTGCCTACCTCTGCAGGGCAGAACTGTAAGGTAAGCACTTTCCTGAGGTAGTGACAGCCTCCCACTCCACTTCCAGACAGCTTATCCTGAGGTGACAGAACAGAGAGGCTCACAGACCAAACAAGATCCTGGAAGAGACAGTTTGGAAAACAGAGCAGACAGCAGGGAAAAGATGTATCAGGTCTGTCAGAGAAGGCAGGAGGTAGGAAAGGGATCAGGTTTCCTGAATCCCTGCATGTGCTGCACTGTTACGTCCTGTCTTAGGCTCAGGAACATCAACCTTCTGTGCTATTAGGGAGCAAAGTGACCATGAGCATGCAGGGAGGCAGCAGGTACTTGGAGATTGCCCACATCTGCTGGCAGAGAGCTTCAAGTCTGGTGATGCTTAGCCTGAAGCATGATTAGTCACCAATCTCCTGAGCAGCTCAGGTCATGAACAGAGGACTTGTATGGCCAGAATGAGACCCAAAGTAAGGGGTAAAAGTAGATGAGCCCAATTTTAGCAACACCACATTGCTAAATAAAGAACCATCCTTCAACACAAAACACAGAAGATCACTGTACACATGTTGACACAAAAGGGGAGCTTTGGCATGAAAATAAGACTAGAGTCAATGCAAAAGAGACACGATGTCTCAGACTACGTGGTCTCAAATCTGGAGATGACAACATGAATCTTGCTGTAGGATTGACTGGACCCAGGTTTTGGATATTATTTAAAGATGCCACTGCCCAGTTGTGAACTGTAATCATAATGATTTAGTGTTCCAGACAGTCTTAAACTTACCATGAAACTGTTAGAGGTCAGAAAAGTGAAGACTAGAGGTGGAATGGAATGGGGTTAATGTAATTATTGGAAATATTGATGCATAGAGCAAGAAAAACAAACCGCAGAGCAGGAGAAAAATCCATAAAATGTGTTAGGAGCAGAGGGCGAGTAGCACCTGTGAGAGATGTTAAAGGAATAAAGGAACCCAAATACAGAGAAAGAATGGGACAGATCATACCATTACTTCGCATAAAGAAGGAGGGAAGGCGTACACATAACCCCAGCATTCTCTGAGAATGGACAGGGAGATTGCAAATTCAGGCCTACTCTAGGCAACATAGAATTTGTCCCACAGCAAAAAAGAGAAAGGGCAGAGATGTGCATAGTTCAGTGAAAAGGTCCTGGGTTTAGTCGCCAGTACCACATAACAAAGTAAGGCATTAATCAATTCATGACCTAATTACTTCCCAAATGCCCCTCCTCCTGATACTTGAAGAATTGTTTTAAACCTTAGCTTTTAGAGAAAACAAACCATATTAAAGCTATAGCATTGACTCATTCACAATGCATAGATAAGTCTGCTCTACCTTGATGCCTGTTATTTTTACCTCATTCCCTCACTGGTGACAATTTTGGTTCCATGAGTTCCCCATGTGAACATACAGGTAAAAGTCACAGCTGCTCAGCAGAACACTTGTGAGCCAGAGTCATGGCCATGCCTCTATCTTCTCCAACTGAACAAGTCCATGCTGATCTTAGTCACCTCTCATTCACTGCCTTTCTATTTTCTCTTGTCTTTCATTGTATTTAAAAGGGTTCAATAAAATGGACCTATCAAGTTTCCCAATTTTGCCGTAGAGGCTTTAATCACCAGCAGGGTGTCCCAGCCAGTAGTGGAATGGGAGGCTACATTGGCACCAGGTAAATTTCCACCACTTCAGGAGCAAGGTGCATGTTGCCAGTTATGAGTAGAGTGTAGCACCTTGAGTTAAGAGGCCACCATGTTTCTGATGGATCTCAGTGATATCTATCTTAGCATCCCTTCTAATATCTCAGCTAGTCATAACCCAGCATGCCTTTCCCCAGCATCTTCCAGATAGGCTTGCTGAGATCATTGGCACAGCACCACCTGACGGAAACTGTACAAAGGGTAGGTGCATTTTGTGTCTCTAACATTAGCAGACCCAAACGCCTTGCAGGTAATGGCTGTGACACACCTGTCCCGGCAGATTTTACCAGATAGGGAGAATTCTGAAACAAGACGCTGAGCTTGTCAGAAAAATATGAGACAAAGACAGAAAAGTCTGCATATTCTCAGTCCTGGTTTATCTGAGACTACCCTGGTTTTTCATTATGCTGTTCATTTTGCCCAGAAACAAATAAAGAGACAAAAGAGTTGAAAGCTTGGTGTAGTGACACACGCCTGTAATCCCAGCACTCAGGGAAGCAGAGACGAGAGGATTGCAAGTTCAAGCCCAGTCTAGGCAACTTAGCCAGAACCCGTGTCAAAAAAGACAAGGAAAGAGAAAAAAATAAAGATAGACAGAGAGAGAGAGAGAGAAAGAGAGAGAGAGAGAGAGAGAGAGAGAGACAGAGAGAGACAGAGACAGAGAGAGACAGAGAGACAGAAAGACAGAAGTGCAAAGGCTCACAACAACAAAAAAGATTTCTTTCAAGAAAGAGTGGACTGAAAAGGGAGGAGAACCATTTTGCTGGAAAATCAGTTCTTACAAAAAATCTTTGAAACTCATGAAAAGCTTAGCAGAATGCTTTACAAACATTATTGCCATAGATGAAGATACTGTGCTAGTGATACTACATGAAGATGAATACTACTGTTTTCTTTCTATAGCCAATGTCTCATTCTAAAAACTAGCAATAAATAATTATAAAACAAATAACAAATACTTTTAAATAACATTTAAAGTATCAAAGAGATCCTATAAGGATAGAAACCAGACTTTAAAAAACATGAAATATTTGGGAACATATTTAATTAAATAAGTGCCAGACATCTATACTGAAAGCTACAACTTTACTGAGAGAAAATAAGGAAGTCAGTGGATGGAGAAATACACAATGTCAGCGGACTAAAACCTTCACCTTTGTCACAATGTCCATTCTGTCCAGATGAATGGTCAATACAAACTGCATCAAAGTATCATCAGGCATTTCTGTAGAAACTGCTGAGCAGATTCTAAAGTTTACTAGGAATTTCAAAAGATTTAGAATGGTCAAAATACTTTGGAAGGAAAACAATTGGAAGACTAACAATCCTGATTTGAAGATTTACTATGAGCTATAGTGTTGACATTAAGGCTGGTCTATAAATAGAACATAATAGAAACCCAGGAATAGACTTCCTCACATATGAGTCATTGATTTTTCTACAAAAGCACAAAAATAATTCAAAGAAAGAATAAATAATCTTTTCAACAAACGATGCTGGAACAACTGAATCTCTGTATGCAGAAAAATGTACCGCGATGCTTATCTCACACTGTACATACACAAAAATCAAACTGAAATGCAAAGACCTAAAAGTCAAAGATGAAACATAAAATTCCTAGAAGAAAATGTAGGCGAATTCTTCGTAAGCCTGGGGCAGGGGAAGAAGTTTTATTAAACTTTTTTAAAGCACTAAATATTTTTTAAAATTGACAGACTGGACTTCATCAAAATTAAATGTTTATCCTTTTCAAAAATCACTGACAAATTACTCATAACCAGAACACCTAAAGAATTTTCACAAATCAATAGTTAAAAAGTTCATACCCATTTTAACAGCTTTACTTAGATATAATTCTCATGCTATACAATCGGCCCACTTAAAATATTCATCATGATAAACTTCAGGACTTTTTATTACTCAAAAGAAACCCTGAATTCCCCTCTCCTCTGGCTATCACCCCTAGGCAATCATGAATCTATTTCCTGTATCTAAATATTTGCCTACCCTGGAACTTTTACATAAATGGAACCATAAATACAAGATCTTTTATGCCTACCTTCTTTCACTTAACAAAATATTTCCAAGCTTCACCCATTTTATAGCATGTTGTAGTATTTCATTCCTTTTACTCCAAGATAATATTCCATTGCATGGCTATCCCACAACTTGTTATCCATCTATCAGATGATATATATAGCATTTGGGTTGTTTGTAGAATCCCCTTTTGAAGAATGTACTAGACAGTTGGACAGACACTTCACAAACAAAATTCACAAGTGGCCACTATAGAGATCCCTTCCCAGATCTCATCACTATCTGGGAAGTTTATATTTGTAATCCCATGGAAAAGTTTTTGAAATTCCAATAAGTTAATTCCAATCTACCACTTCCAGTGCAACCCACAGTGAGAAGAAAGAGACTAAGACATATTTATAGTTGTAGCGATTGATTGATTGTGTTAATTTGAGACATTTAAAAGCTTAACTAAATGATCTTAGCAGCTCTACACCCTAGGGTATAGAAGAGCCACCCTAGAGTGGACAGTATAAAAGGGAAGGAAGAAGAATGAATGGATTCCATTCTTTGAAAGAGCGCCAGTCTTCGCCTTTGGTTTGGACATTGTCTCCTGGCTTCCAGTGTAGATTTTCTTAGCTTTTCAGCATAGACACTTCAGCCTTCCAGCAGAGACCTTTGACCTTCTGTCAGAGACCTATCAGCCTGGTGGTGTGGACTTGCATGAGACAGTGGGATGAACTCCAGACCTTGGGTTGACTCTTTGACCTCCCATGTACAGACACCCTCTGCATGTTTCCTCATCTGACTCTGTGGCCAACCATCATAAACCAATCTTGTAATTTCTTATACATTTGTATATCTCATGTTATATCTGTTTTCTCTAGTAAAAGCCTGATTAATACCAGTGGAGTTGGGTCCTTGCTGTGACTGTACCTGACCATGCGGTTCAAGAGCCTTTTGGAATGGCTTGTGGGAAGAGTTTGGAAATGTTTGAAGAAGTCACCTGAAATAGTGGTGCTGGAACAGCTTAGGCTGTTCTGCATGGGAAATTCTGGTCAGAGCTCAGAAGACCAAAAGGCTGATAGAAAGCCTGCCAATAAAGACCAGGTTTGAGAGGCTTCTGCTGGGCAGAAGGACAGCATTGGTTGTTGGACTCCACATGATGTGTGTTATGGCTTGGCAGAAGGGTTGTCTGCATTCTGTTTATCCCCAGAGACTTTGCCTGAGATGAAAATTAAAGGCAGTGGACTAATTAATCTGGCAAAAGAAATGTCAAGGCAATCAAATGTTGAGTGTGGCATGGCTATTGTTGGGGGTTTTTATCCAGGTTTATGTTGAGAATCAAGAACAAAGAGCCTAACAAGGTGATTTAAAACATAAGTTTGGCCAGAAAGCTGTGAATGTAAAGATAGAGTTGGGATCTCAATTGCTGAGAAAGAATAGGAAAATAAGATAGATAGTTGGGGTCATCCCAGGAGGCAGCTGGTCCCCCATACTTTGCAGCCTCAGAACTGCGAAAGTGAAAGGCTTTGCTTAGAGGAAAAAGCTACAGAGCCCCATGTTCCAGAGTGGTGATGGAGGCCACAAGACGTCTCAGAATGGCGGTGGCCAGACCAGGTTTTAGAATGGTGGTGACATAGAGAAGCTGTTCCTCACAAACAGGTTTAGAGTGCTCAGCAATCCAGGCACTTGGCCACTGCAGCCAAGAGAGAAGAAAGTCTGGCTCCTGCTCCAGTTGGTAGCAGATCTCGGCAGCATCCACATGGTAGTGGTTTTAGGTGTATAGAAAATGCACACATTCTAAGATTAAAAAGTCTTGCACCCTATTTCAGAAAAAGATCTGAGAGATCAGGCAGTGTGCCTCTGACAGGGCAGTGTGTAAAGCTGTGAGTGTGAAGCCCAACGTGCAAACTCAGAAGTCTGGAAAAGCCAGGAGCATGGATCATCTAAGGAAAGCTACAAAAATTGAGCAGAATGGACCTAAGAGAGATGCCTTGGGAGCTAAAAAACATTGGAAGTGCCATGATAGGGGAGTCATTTAAGTCTTTTGGAGCTCACAACCAGGTTGCTTCAAATGCTGAGTGTGGAACTCCAGAATTTAATGTTTGCCTTGCTGGATTTTGGACTTCCTTTGGCCCCATTCCTTTGTATCCCCATGTTTGTACCTCTTGGAATAGTAATATTCATCTTGTGACTAATTGCCATTCTACGTTGGAAGCAATTAACTTTGTCTTCACTTGTACAGGGGCTTGAAGCTAAGAGTTTGCCATAGATCTCAGAGGAGACATGGGACTTGGACTTTTCAGCAGTGCTGAAACTGTTAGGACTTTGGCAACTCTTGGAGATGCACTAACTGTCTTTTGCATAAAAGATGTACATGAGTCTTTGGGGGATCAGAGGTGGAATATTATGGCTTGTGTCTAGGTGACCCCCTCATGCAGTCATAGAGTTAGCCAAATCTAGCATTTGTGATTGTTTTGTTGTCCAGTGCTGAGATTGGCAGTGTCAGTGCTGCACCTGCCCAGGGACAGAGCCAGCATACAATTTAAGCTAGAGAAGAAGGCATGTTTTTCCTTCCTTTAGCCCTTTCGCTGTTGCCATTTGCAGCTGCCGTGAATGGTTGCCCCTCAGCCATGCAATCCTGCCTTGGAGAGAGCTGAATACAGACTGAGATACCCCCAAAACTGTAAGCTAAATAAACCTTCCCTTCCCTAATTTTGGGTGTCAGGTATTTTATCTCAACAAGAAAGAAGTAACCAAGACAATAGTTATGGGAAGCCAAGGGGTTCCTAAATCCAGCTAAGATGGTGGATCACTGGAACAAAGGCCTTGACCCAGGGCCCAACCCAGATTTTATTAATTCATGAAGTGAGAAGTAGCTTGAGGATGAATGACTGTGAGAATGGCAGGAAATATGTGAGTACTGTGAACTGGGCTAGGTAGGAGGCCTGAAAGCACCTCTGCAATATGCAGAGAGAAGAATATGCAGAAAGACCAACTTATATAACACAACTGATGGACTGTCTGTTTTGGGGTCGGTGCTTCATCTCTGATGTGTAAACTTTTCTGCCCTGCGAAGTCATAGCCCCAAGGATCAATCCCAGGTAACAGCATGCAGTGATGGTTCTTCAGCCCACATTTTCGGGGAGTCATAGGGTGACTAATTGCCTAGCTTTAAAGACTATGCAGCAGCACCTCAGATAGTCTTATTTACATAGCTTAAAGCCAATTGAAGGGTAAAGAAATGGCCTAGCCTACTCTGTACATATATCACTACATGGAACTAGGGCCAGGTTTAGCCAAAATTGAGATAATTTCTCTTTATTCAAGGAGTCATCTGGGTGGTCCCTCATAGTCCACAGCACATTAAAGGGGTTCAACTGTATTAATCATTAGGCTCTGTGATGAATGTGATCATTAAGTCTATCTAAAATGTACCAGTAAACTCTAATGTAAAAAATCTTTAAGGAAATGCACAATGAGATACATACAGGGTTAGAATTGTTTAAAGGTGGAAAATTGAAAGCCCTGATGAGGATATCAACCAACAAGAACTCTTAACTGCTGGTGGGAAATTTAATGAGTGGTGCAATCACTTGGGAAGATAAGTTAGTGATTTCTTAGAAAGTTAAAAATGGGGGCTGGGGATTTAGCTCAGCGGCATAAGCGCCTGCCTTGTAAGCAGGCAGTTGTGAGTTCAATCCCTGGTACCAATAAAAAGGAAAAAGACTCCCCTCCCAAAAAAAGAAAAAGAAAGTTTAAAATGTGCTTATAAAATGACCCACAATTTTATTTCTGAGTATTTAGCAAAGAGGCATAAAAACATATCTATACAAAAACTTGTCATAATTGGTTCATTACATCTTTGCCTGAAATAGCCAAGTCTGGAAATATTCCAGATACCCATCAACAGAAAAATAGATCAATATGCTTTGGCTATCCATACAATGGAATTCTTTACAGCAATAAAATAAAAAGATACTGATTAAAATTATGCAAAGCAAAATGATTCAATGATCAAAGAATTCATATTGTATGGTTCTATTTATATAAAGTTCAAGAACTGACAGTAGTCATCAGTAGTGATCAAAATCAGACCAGTGGTCATCTGGAGCTAGGCGAGGAGGCGAGGGGAGGGGAGATTGGAAAGGGGCCTAAACAGTGGCCCTGTAGCCAGTGCCAAAGGCTCAGGTGAGAGTTGAGAAATTTGGTAAGTCAGTTATTGAATATAAGCATTATTAAAAATTAAACTTAAGTCAACAGTATTAAAACAAACATAACAAAAACTTCAATATTCTCTTCCCAGTCATTTGGCTATGCTTTACTATTCCCTCTGCTCTTGAAGTTATTTACAGCCACTGTATCTGTATGGTGGACACACTATTCACTGTACACTATTCACTATGCACTTCTCTTTCCAACTCCATGTCAGGTTCAATCACATTATTTTTTTAAATTTTATTTTGAAAGTAGTAAAAATGCTACAGCACAAGGCAGAACAAAGCCAGTTGAGACAATGCAGTGAAATTGGCACAGGATTTCACAGTAGGATACTGGGTAATAAGTACTATGGTATATCTCCTTAATTTCACAATAGTTGTCCAGTCAATTAGGTATATCAAAATCAAACCAAAAATAGAACATTATAAAACCAATTGAGAATAATCAATAGAGCAAAAGAAACATAACAAAACAAGACAGTGAAAACAATCTTTGCCTTCAATCAGAAGATAGAAAGAAATCCCTCATATTTGCTATACTGCACACGGTCATCCTCCCAAGAGATGCTGAGACATCTATCCCCAGGAGCTATGGGGGGGGTGGTGCTTGATTTTCAGCCCATATGGCAGTAGGCTCACAGGTAATGGTTTGCTCCAGGCCCACTCCGCAGGTGCTTACCAAGAGGGCAGGTGAATAAGCTGCCTGTGTCCCACCATGGGCGGATCTCGGGAGTTCTAGGTTCAATCATATTATGTCTTGAAATTGTCCAGTGTAGGAGTAGCGGAAATTGGTAAATACTATAAGTCAGATCTTGATTTATTATTCTTTATTGTTCAGATCTAAAGTAGTTAAAAATGTTTATCATGCCCACTAAACTTAAACATGAGTAAATTTTATAGTTGTTAAATTGTGACTAACTAACCAAAAAAACCAATAAAATATTCTTGTGCTATTAAAAATCATTTCCTAATTCAGCAAATGACAATGCAATGTCATTGATAAGCAAGTGATGTTCCAACATGTCCTGTTGTTTTTTTTTTCTTACCCCATAAATGGAAATAGTAGTCAACGTATATGTCAGAACTTCACTTAATTGCAACCATTGGCTTCCTATAGATAAAAGACTGTGGCAAAAATCAATGGCTATGCAGAATTTACAATCAAGAATCCCATTTGTTTTATTGTTATTTATAAATTATGTAAATTTTGTAAATTATATTTATATATTTAAATTATATTTGTAAATTATATAAAAATATATAATTTATAAATTATGTAAAAATATATAATTTATAAATTATGTAAATTATGTAAATAGTAAAATTTTTACTATTTTAATATGAGAAGTCATTAATATGTTAAATATACAAATGGTAAATATACAATATTTTCCCTAAGAGCCTGCTAGTAAATATTCACTGGATACAAGAGACATTTTGGGTGATGACCATGATTTTTTTTTTTTTTTTTTTTGGTGGCACTGTGGATGAAACCACTGCCAGGAGAGGAAACCAAAAAACCAGGATAGGAGGAAACATTCACAAATCTCTATGGTCTGCCCTAGTGAAGCTTCATAGTCATTGTTTGGGAAGCAGCCAGGCCAAATTGTTTTGGTCCATTAAAACTTTTCGCCTCTTCATCCACACAGTTCACAATCCCATAATCCCCTATCACATATATAATATAAACAAGATTTTTATGAGAAATGAAAGATCTTGTTTTTATTATCATCTAAAATATACTTGCAATTACTTCGTGGCCTTTGGCTAAGATCAAGTGTGTTGTCTGTTCTTATCAGTTTAAAATATACTTGCACATTGAAGGCTTTTTTTCCCTCACTACTGGAGGTACTGAGGATTGAACTCAAGATCTATTCATTATATTTTTATTTTTATTTTGTAATGCAGTCTCACTAAATTGCTAAATTGCCTGTGCTGGGTTTGAATTTGTTACCTTTCTGCCTCAGCCTTCTAGAGTGCTAGGATTACAAGCATGTACCTGTTTGGTGGCATGCTTATATAGAAAAGTCACTGTATGTAATAATTAAACAATAAGCAATCATAATATAAGTAAAAGGTTAAATGATATGTGAAAAGACTTATGAGTAGAAATAAGTCTCTTAATTAGAAAATAAAGTAAAAATCATTACACATTAAGAAGTTTCTAATTTTGCAAACATTTTGATACAAATGTTTTTTAACTACTGTTTCATAAAGTTTTTATGGAAAATCCATGAGTTTAGAAACATGCCATTCAAGTGATCTTATGCAGATCACATTGGCTTGTTAACATAAATTGTAATCCCTACAAATCCAGTGGTACTGCCTCTTAAAATTTAAATGTATAGCCTTGGGGCTGGGGATTTAGCTCAGCGGCAAAAGCCCCTGCCTTGCAAGCAGGCAGTCGTGAGTTCGATCCCTGGTACCGATAAAAACGAAAAAGACCAAAAAAAAAAAAAATGTATAGCCTTATGATATTCAAATTCCACAACTTACATTTATTTTGATTTCTTTAGAAATAAGTTCTAAATTTAGAACTATATAAAATGTATTTAACAAAGGCTGGTATTGGTCTAAATTTCATTGTATAGATAAAAGAAAATTACAAATTGGCACAAGAACACTTTTCACAAGTTTTATCTGTGCCCTCATTCACAATTAACACAACTGTGTCACCTAAGAGTATGTGCTTATGAATGTGTATACACATGTAAAAGCTTCTATTTCAAGATAAATGCTTGTTGCAAAAGAAAAATTATTTTCACCTATTATTTTTGTGAGTTAAAATCATACTCCAAGTTTTGTCTTAAGCGCCCTAACCCAAATGACTTGGAGTTCAGTATTTTTTTTAGTTCACTACCAATGATCAATCAATAGACATTTATGGAATAGTGACCCCATATTCTTTTTTTTTGGTACTGGGGATCAAACTCACAACCATGCACTTACAAGGCAGGAGCATAAGCATATGCTGCTGAGCTAAATCCCCAGCCAGCGACCACATATTCACAGCACCTTCCTGCAAAGACTGCCATTCATTGCTTTGTGTTTCTTTACCCACTCTG
Organism: Cavia porcellus; assembly: GCF_034190915.1. Lineage (NCBI taxonomy): Eukaryota > Metazoa > Chordata > Mammalia > Rodentia > Caviidae > Cavia > Cavia porcellus. The sequence continues at coordinate 39,566,802 of NW_026947490.1, read as the reverse complement.
GGTAATCCCATTTCAGTTTCCATTATATTCTTGCTGACCAGCAGAGGAAGAGTGACACTGTCACTCTATTGCTATTAATAGGGACTGGTCAGGACTGTTTCGTTTAACACTTCTGCATTACCACTTAACCTTGGATTTTCACCCTCAGATGACTTGACCACCCAGAAAGTCTTTAAATTAATAGATTAATAAATTTCTTATTAGTGATGAATTTGGATGATTCTACAATGCTAGCTAATAATTGGCAATGCATTATTATTTAAGGAATAGGGGACACATTTCTCACGAATCATAGTATCTCAACACAAGCTCTGGAGGAAATAGACCTGAGTAAGTTTCAGGGAAAGTCACTGAGCTTTAGAAGTTAGCCTGCTCAGCCCCATCACAAGGAGAGGAGAGGAGAGAAGCGGACTCTCCACCTGAGATTTTGCTCTCCTTGTTGTCTAAAACTAGCTCTGGGCTGGGTGTTGTGGTGCACGCCTGTTATCCCAACATCCTGGGAGGCTAAGTAGGAGGACTGCATGTTCAAACCCAGCCTACGCAACTCAGCAATTTAGCAAGAACTTGTCTGAATTTTTTTTTAAAAAAGAAATAGGGTTGGGTGTGTAGTTCAGTGAGAAGGCCCTGAGCTCAGTCCCAAGTACTGAAAAAAAACCTTAATTCATTAGTTAATTAAAAATAAATTCTTAAAAATCAAGCCACCTCTAGTCACATTGCCCCATATGCTTCCTGAGCCAAAGAAGTCAGTTGGGCACTTGAGGATATTGTAGCCCAAGAACCTAGCCCATGACCACTGCACACCACTGTGCACCAGGGGAGCCTGTCTAGAGAAAGTCAGGAGGATACCTAGTCAAGGCATGGAGATGATACTTTAGGGTTATCTGGGGTTTAAGGAGTAGCAATAGGGCCTCACAGTACAGCAGAACTGTTTTATGCTCACACACACCCACTGGAAGACTCCGATTGGTTCGTGTATTTACTCATAGCCCACTGTGTCTCACAGAACAGGGTTATTTACTCACCACGTTCACCACTTTTGTTCTATTACATACAATCTTCTTCCACAGAGAGGAGTTTTACCCTCGCTGTGTGCTGGAGCCAGCTCCCACGGGCTTGAAAACTCAAATGCTAAATCTCCTGAAAATGTGCAATTATTTTTGAAATGTAGTCATTATTTAAATTATGTGAGCTTGCAGTTAAATAAACTGTATTAAAATACAAAGGTATAAATATTCTGAATGTGATTGTCAATTATTTCACTTTTTTTTAATTGTCATGTTTTTCCTTGAAGTTATTTAGGTCCAACAGTGAGAATACAATATAGCAATGGATATAGATAACCCAATCTGAACTCATCTGCATCTTCAGTGGCCTCATATGGATAGCCTGAAGTTGGCCACAGCAGAAGTATTTATACTATAGGAAGTAGCAAACACAACAAACCAGAGGTTTTTTTGTTTTATCTTGTTTGTTTCAAGAGGCATTGTTATACTTTTATCAGCCCACTGCTGGATATAGGCATACCTCTTATGAGACTGGAATGAGTTGAATAGTAACAGGTTGGTAAATAGCTGAAGACACTCTCAGAAAAGTGGATAGACTGCATTGATATTTGGATGCCTATTAGTCAGCTTTCCATCACTATAATGAAATACCTGAGACAATTAATGTATAAAGAGAAAAGGTTTATTTTGCCTCTTGGTCCTGGAAGTTCTAAAATCAAATGGTTCCATACTTTGGGCCTCTGGAATTGCAGCACATCATAGCAAGTACATATGGTGGAGCAAACTGCTTACCCCATGTTATGGACTAAAAACTGGTAGTCAAGTTAACTCCAGCTAAACTAAATCAGCATAGTGCTGAGTGTAGATGGCCAACCTGAGGAAAGTTGCTGGCATAAAAGGAGACATGGAGCAAAAGAGTATGATGTTGTGGGTTCTCCTGTGTTGTTGTTATTTGAAGCCATTGGTTCTCCTGGAGGAGCTTGTCATGCTGGATTTCCTGATATAAATTTGGCCATTCTCATCAGAGAAGCTCAGGACCTTGTAGCTGAGAATGGCTGTGGTTCACTTTAGGGGACTTTTGGTCCTTATTTTGAGTATCACTTCCTGTCTCTGGAGGGGAAGATGTGTGCTATTTAATCTCCAGGAGAAGCTGTCACACTGGCTTCCTGATATGAACTCAACTGTTCTCATTGCCAGAGGAGCTCAGGACATTGTAGTCGCTGAGGATGGCTGTGGTACTTTTCAGAGGATTCCTGGTCCCGATTTTGAGCATTGTTTCTTGGCTCCAGTGTACAACCCTCAACCTACTGACACAAATCCTTCACTCCACTGGTATAGACATTCTAGTTTCCACAGCTAACCTCTGGGGCTTCCCAATGCAGATCCATGAAATATACTTGCATGAGTCAATGTCATGGGCTCTTGGCCTCCAGTTGGTCTTGTGGGAGGCATTGCCATGGGCTCTAGGTCTTCATCTGGACTCATGCAGGAGGACATTGCTGTGGGATCCAGGCCCTTGGCTGGACTTCCTAGGTTTTTAGTGTTATGAACAGATTTCCTGTACTTTCTTATATTTAACTCTGGGTGATCATCATAAAATAATATTGTGAACTCTGTGTCCAATATGTAATTGTTCTCCTTACAACCTCTGACTACAACACCCCATCAGCCATCAGTTTTCCTATCATCTCTCCCCTGATTCTACTTTTTCACTTCTTCATCAGATAGTTTTCCAGGTATCTGGATCCTTGGTCTCAGAGAGTCTGTATTTTGCTGTCCATCTTATTGCCATTTTTTTTTCTCAAACCTCCTCTCATCCAGGAAGCAAAGGAAGAGGAAGAAATTGTGGTCCCTTTGAAAGTATGTCCCTAGTGACCTAAGGACCTTCCAGAAGGTCTCATCTCCTGAAGGTCCACCGCATCTCCCAATAGCACTACCTGGGAACCACGCTTCATTTAACTCATGGAACTTAGGGGGCCAACAGCCATATTCAGACCACAGCAGAGGTAGAAAGAGATGGCACAAGGTGTGAGCCAGGCCACATCGAGACTTTTGGAGGACTCAAAGGATCAAAGATAATACAGACTGAAAATGATGACAAGAAGCTCTTTCTCCTCCCCATCCTACCCTAGAAACAACAAGTAGGAAATTCTTCAGAGAAAAAAATCACTGTGGCTGAGAAAAAAGTTGCCCCAATCCTATCCCTCACCCCCAGCAAAAGCCCCAACCTCTCTGGTCTGTCTTTACCTGGAGGAAGCACATTGAGAAGAAGTATGGGTGAGTAACGATAGGTGCTGAAGAGCAGAAGCCCCACCAGAGGAGGAAGGCCAGGCCCAGTGTCTTCTTCTGATTCCATCCTAGCCCCATCCCACCCCCATTCCATCTCCAGTCAGTGCTTTGAGAAAGGCCTGAGTGAGTTTTTACGGCCTCCTAGGACTACCATAATACTGTACCAGCCACTAAGGGTGGAGAGGCTTAAACCACAGACTTATTTTCTCCTGCTCTGGAAGTGGCAAGTCTGAAACTAAGGTGTTTGAAGAGTTGACTTCTTCTTAGCTTGAGATGGCAATCTCTCTCTCTCTCTGGTAGGACTAGGGATTAAACTCAGGGAGCACTGAGCAACAACCCTATCTCTTTTTATTAATTTAATTTATTTTGAAACACAGTCTCACTAAATTCTCTAAGCTGATCTTTAATTTCAGATTCTCCTGCCTCTGCTTACAGCATAACTGGGATTACAAGTATCTCAGTTACTTCCTTATTCTGGGACAAAATATACGATATCCACATGTTGAAGTAGAAAAGTTTTATTTTAGCTCACAGTATGTAGAAGTTTCAGTCTGTAGTCAGCTGGCTCCAAGGCACGATGACATGGCACAGGGTATGGCAGAGGAGAAACAGCCCATGGCAAGACGGGCAGGAAGCAGCAAGCAGGTAGCCTTCCTTTCCCTTTTATTCTAGCAAGGCTAAAAGTCTATTGGATGGTGCTATCCACACCCAGGGTGGGGCTTCCCATTATCCACTCCCAGAACTATGCTAAACCAATTAGTGGACTAATTTAGTTATCACACAGCCTTAATCTCTCTATTCGCACACCCTATATCCAGCTACCTCCTAAAGGCTATACCTATGAGCACATGATGCCCCACCTTTTTAATGCTATGAGCTCCTGACAGGGGTCATCTAGATTCAAGCCATATTAGTAGGCATGGATCACCATGCCATGTTCAATAAATTATTTCTTGAGTGAATTAGTGAGTGAACATTTTGCTAGAAAAAGAAAAAAGCATTTCTTCTTGGAGCTTTTTTAAAGGACAGATAACAGTCCTCCTGGTTTTATTTAAGGGCACTGGTTCTTTTAGTTGCTGATGAATATGGGCTAGGACCAAACTCCACCTTGGTCCCTACCATACAGGATCAACTTTCCCCAAATCAGAAGCTCTCCAAAGACCCAAGGAGGTACATGCAACCTGAAAAAAAGGGGCAAAGGGCACTAGAGCCGAACTATCGAGAAAAAATGCAAAGTCATTCTTCATTTTAAAATTCTATTTTTTCATATTTTCATTCTTTGGCTTATTGTGACCTTTACACTAAAATCTAATCACAAGAGGGAAAAGAGCTCTTCAGTGAACAGAGACATGTTCTTCAGGTCCAAATTGCAAATAGAAAGTTGTCCATATGATGTGATTTTAGAACTTGGAGAAAACCGTGAGTCCAGTTCTAAGGGTCCATCCCCAGAGACAGGGTGAGTGCCCGAAAATCCCAACACACTTCATCTTATCATGCTTCACAGATACTGTTGTGTTTCACAAATTGAGACCTTTTGTGTAACAGCCTTGTATCCAGAAAGACCACCATCGCTTTTCCCACAGTTTAGATGGCATTTTTTTTAGCAATATAGTATTTTAATTAAGTTATATATGCTGGTGTTTCTGACATAATGTTACTGAACCCTTAATATTGACTGCAGTATGGTCAAAACATAACTTTTTGTGCCTTAGAAATCAAACAATTTGTGAAATCAGTTCTATGGCCATATTTGCTTTCTTGCAGCAGTCAGCACCTCTAAGGCCACCTATAGATTTAATGAAACATAGGTCAGTGAGTATCCTAGCCTTTTGTCATCATTTATTATTTACTGACATATAATATCTGACGGGGAATAAGGTGCATTTGTGCATGTTCAACATTTATGTAGCAAACGCTATGAAAGCACAGTGGCCTGAGAAGGTTTTAGACTGGGTTCTGCTTGTTCATTTTCTCTCCACAAGAAGAGAGTCATGGCAGGTCACTTGTCACCCCTCTCCCTCCTCACCAAAATCTCTGCCCCCCCAGCAAATGGCCATGAAAGCTTGGACTCTGGTGCTTCTAAAGTCAAAGACGCTGTGGCTGGTTAAGAAGAGACATCTTTTCTGAATGTTTCCTGTTTGACCCCGTTGGTATGATTAGTGTCTAGATGCCACCCCTCCCAAGCCTCGTGTGGTCATAGGTGGGGCTTTTCAGAAGTATCTAGGTCTAGGGTGTGTGATTACTAAATTAACCCACTGATTGATGTTCTGGAGTAGATAACGGGAAGGTCCACCCTGGATGTGAGTGCTACCTGCCCTAAAGACACAAGCCTGGAAGGGGATGGAGGGAGGACTGCTGCAGTTCCTCTTCACTTGCTGCTTCTTCATTCCTTTGTTGCTTGTTCCTTCTGCCAGCCATGGCACCCTCCCTTGGAGCAGAAACTATGAACTATGAACTATGAACTATGAACTGAAATCTCTACAAACTGACCTAATTAAACATTTCCTCTTTTGACTTTGGTTGTCAGGCATTTTGACAGCAGGGAGGAAAGTAACCAAGATGCCCCTTTACTGCAAGGTATAGATAACAGCTTGTCTGGGGTCAGTATGAAGAGTGGGAAGGATTTTCTTGTACAAGTGTTTTAAAACTTGGCCAATTGCTTTGAGTTCAAATAAAGAATTGGGAGTGTTTTGGAGGAAGATAAACATTTTTTTCCAGCAAAAGAGCACAGGAAGGAATAATCATAGTATAACTTCACCATGATAATAACTCTGTACCCCGATGATTCCAACACCATGCCAAGCTTCAACAGTGAACCCCAAAAGAATGTTAAAGAAAACCATTCTATTTACTGCAATTGTGTGTAAAATAATACTGATTGGAGCAAAGGAGTATCAATATCTATTACTTAGAAACAGATGAGAAGTAGAATCAGAAGTTGCTTGAACACAATAAGACACAATCACATGCCATTGTTTTGTGTGTCCAGATGTTTTTTTAAAGTGGTCCAAACTCTCCTTTTGCTTCTTACATCTTGTCATTGTCATTGTCAATGAGGTCACTAGTGACTGTCCATGATATAACAACTGATCAGCTACAGGCCATGGCTAATAAATTGTTAGAAAACCACTGACTAAGATATAACCTTTAAGTATGTAAGGTGACAATGTGCAATTCAACATGTGGCACACACAGTGCTGAGCTCCTGCTCACCACCAAACTGGTTGTGGCTTTCTTGGAATGAATCTGGGCGTATGGTGGCATGATGCAGCATGAATTTCCAGCAACATAGATGCACAAGGGAGATTAAAGCTTCGTCAGTGGGGACATACTGCATGACAAAAAACAACAACTATGACATGTTCTGCTTTGTGTTATGAGAAAAGCAATCCCTTTGGTAGAGTGTGGGCTCCCTCTGCTGCTGGCAGGAGACTCCAGGCACTTGGCTTCTGTGGACTCTGGATTAGAGAAGAGGAACGTTTTGGGGAAGGGACAAGTGATGCTGACAGAAACAGAGGGACCAGCTTGTTCTGCAGGCACTGGCCCTGTGGGACTATTGGGCGAGAAGCAGCAAGAAGTGAAAGTAATGGAAAAGAATCCCGGAGGTGTAATGTGTGGACTGTAAGGCATCACGCAGGCCATGCTGAAAGGCAACCTGTCCAGAGCAGGCCTTCCTCGGCCCTGGTTTCAAAGAGTAGGGTAATGTTTGTCCTTTCTTTTCCTTCCCTCTTTCTTCCCTTTCCTCCCTTTCTTCTCCCTTTTCTTGTCTTTTATACAACCGCTGTGAAAGCTCCAGAACTGTGCAAACCATTTTGCTAGTTTTCTGGGTTCTGCCCTGACCAGAACTCCACCCCAAGTGGTGCCAAACAGGCTGCATCCCTCAGGAAGTCTCACCTTCCCTGTATCGGCAGACAACATCTCTCAATCAGTCTGTTCTCACCCACCCAGGTTCTCACCACCAGTTGACCTTGGACAGCTCTTTGCAACAAAAGGACATTTTGAGGTAGCTATTCCGAAAGCAAAAAAAGTTGATGCCACAATTCTGTTCTGCCCATTTGGCCAAACCAAAAAAAATCAATCCTTAATTCCAGTTGTTTCTATTCCCAAGATATAAGGGAGAAATAATCAACTCCATTCTCTAGAAATAGGCCATAGGAGTGCTGAGGGTCAGGGATGCAGATGAGACACCATACTTCCAAAATGGGACTGAACCCAGGGCTTTCACATGAGCTACATCCCAGCCCTTCTTCTATTTTTAATCTTGAAACAGGGTCCCTCTAAATCACTAAATTTTCCAGGCTAGGCTTGAACTTCTGATCCGTCCACCTCAGAGTCCCAGAGGGCCGAGATTATAAGCATGCGCTACTATGTCCCGTTCAGACACCACAGTCTTTGAAACTAGGATCACACTTGCTCCGGTTACAGAGAATCATCCTAAGTAAAACATCTATCGTTTTCTGTGATAAATCTGTTCTTTTCATGATCAGTAACTCAAACTCTCCGATTTCTCTTTTACATGCTAATGATCATAGTTTCAGTCAAACAACTGTGTGTGACTTCCTGGTGATGCCTGCACTATTTCACTGGGTGTTCTTTCTGATGCTGGGTGAGAAGAGAATCAAGTAATTGCCAGTCCTCTGGTTGGTAGACAAGTATGCTGGTATATTTCTGTGCAGGTTGCACAGAAAAATGTTTTATCACATTTCTCATGGTGGACTTTGCAATGCGTTTTTATTTTACTTTTACTCTCAACCCTCACAGCGTTTCTTCATTTGCTCATTCAACTAGGAACCCACCATGTTCATCAAGATGAGAGAGGAAAGTGGTGGGGCTAAATCAGGGGCTGGAGGAGGAGGTGAGGAGGGGACAGATTCTGGAGAGAGTTGGTGAGAGACTCAAGTGAGTTGTGAGCGGAGGCAAAAAGAACAGTCAAGGTGACTTCAGGATCTTTGGTGTGTGGCTACAGGATACCTATATTCTGACCTGGTTGCAAAGTGGTATCTTTTACTGAGATGGTGAACAACAGAGGGAAAGTTGTGGTCAAGACTGTGTGGGCATGTTGCGTTTCAGATGCCTGCTAGACCTCAAGGAGAGGCTGGGTAGACAGGGAGAGGTTGAGTTCCAAGGAAGAAAGGGGCTGGAGATTGGTCCTGAGATGCATCAGTGCATGGATGCACTGGGGGAAGTTGCTGGAGAGGAAGGGTAAAAAGCCTGGTGCAAAATCCTGGGGCCATCCCACCGATTGTGTCAGGCAGTACAGCCAGATGGATCCAAAAAAATAGAAGCTGCTTCTGTTAAAACAAAACAAAACAAAACAAAACAAAAAAACAGAAGATAAGTGACCAAGTGTTTTGAAGCAGAAAGGAAAGATCAAAAATCTCTGGTTACAGGTAAGAATGATCATTTATCTTAAAGCAGCTTTGGAAATCCAAAGTGAAGTACAGGAAACAACAAAAAATAGAAGTAAGAAGATGGAGACAATCTGTTTAACTAATCTTTTCAGTTTTACTAAAAAGGAGGGCAGAAAAACCAGGCAGTGATATGAGGGATTTATAGCATCAAGACATGTTCTCATTTTCGTGTGCATTAATGGAGCATATATTCTTAAACTTTTGTGAGTAGTATACTCTAAAATAACCACACGAGTATATCACAGTAAACACATAAAGCAATAGCATGGGTATCATCACTATCAAGGACTATACATTGCACAGAACTATATGTACTATAATATTATGCCATTTCCCAAACAATTTTGTTAATATCAAATATGTGAGTAGTGTGTGGCACTATGACATTACAACAGCTACGATGTCACTAGGCAATAGGAATCATGCAACTCCACAATAATCTTGAGGGACCACCACAATGTATGTGATCTGTTGTTGACCTATCATTGTAAAGGGTATGACCAGATTTTAAAGTATTATTTGCTCTGGCTACCATAACAAATTACCATACACTTGATGACTTAAATAATAGAATTTATTTTCTCATAATTCTAGAGGCTCAAAGTTCAAGAGCAAGGTATTTGTAGGTTTCTTCAGAAGCTCTGCCCTTGGCTTGTGGTTGGCTTTCTCATGAGGTCCTCTCTATGTGACTGGAAGTCTCTTCATCTCTTTGTGAATCCAAATCATGTTGGATTAGTGCCATAATCTTTTAAATATATCAAGCATTAACTGCATCTTTTCTTTTCTAGTACTGGGGATTGAAAGCCTTCTTTCTGAGGTATCTCCTCAGCTCAATTTTAGTTTTTACTTTGAAACAATTTTTCACTAAGTCTTCAAGATGCCCAGGCTGGGTTTGAATTCACAAACTTCGTGACTTGGCTTCCCAGAAGTACTGGGATTACAAGCTTGTGTTACCACACACAGCTTTACCTCTTTAAACCCGCTATCTCCAAATATAGTCATGTTAGAGATCAGAATTTCAATATACAATTTTTAGGGAGATGGTTCAGTCAAGGGTACTTAGCTCTTTTTTTTGTTTTGAGACAGAGTCTCATCATGTAGTCAGATTGGCCTACGTAACCCAGACTGGTCTTGAACTCATGGAAATCCCCCTCCCTCAGTCTCCTGAGTACTGGGATTACAGGCATGCACCACCATGCCCAGTTTAGTATCTCTTGTAAGTGGAATCATGTCATCTTTGTACTTCTGTGACTGGTTTGCTTCACTAAGTTTGTGTCTGAGTTTTACCCAAGTTACAACATATGTCAGAACCACATCCTTTTTAAGGTTAAATAGGTTCACTGTATATACATGCCACATTTTGTTTTCCAGGTTATTCACAAATGTTATTTCCTTCTTTTAGATATTGTCAATAATGCTATTACTAATATACAAGTGACTCTGCAAGACTACTTTCAGTCACTTGGGACTTGTATCACTAAGTGAAAGTACAGGGTCTATAGTGACCCTATCGGTTAGTGTGTGTCTTAGTTACTTTTCTCACTGCTGAGACAAAAATATCCAAAATACCCAAAGTTAAAGAAGGAAAGATTTACTTAGATCATAGTTTGTAGAGGTTTCACTCTGTAATCAGCTGGCTCCAAGGCAGGGTGGCATGGCAGGCAGGCATCACAGAGGAGAAACAGCTCCTGGTGGGCAGAAGGTACCAAAGCAAGCAAGGGGGGACCAGAGCTCTTTCTATCACTTATGTCTCATCCAGGCTACTTAGGGTGGGGAGCATTCACACCCCTAATGCTAGCGCCCTTGATCCTGGCATTGTACCATTAATCAATCCAGGGTCCCACACTCTAGATCCAGGCACTTTAAAATAGCCCCACCTGTAACTGCATGAGGCTTTGAGGGGACATCTGGACACAAACTTAAACAGTGCATTTTGATTTCTCTAATGCATCAGTACTATTTTTCAGAGCAGCTATGCCATGGTACCCTCCCAACAGTGGTGGGGTCCAGTTTGTCCATTCTCACCAATACTTTTTACTTTCTGCAGCTTTGTCAGATTTTGGTTTTTCTGATAGCAGCCATCCTAAAGGGTATGAGTTGATATTTCATTGTTGTTTTGATTGAACATTTCTCTAACGAGCAGCAGATATTAAGCATCTTTTCACGTGCTTGTTGGCTCTTTGTATATTTTAGAGAACTATATAGTCAAGTTCTTTGTCCAGTTTTGAATCAGATTTGTTCTTGTTGAATGGTAGAGGTTTGCATATATTGTAACTATCAGTCCCTTTTCAGATGTATTATTTCCAAATAAATTTTCCCTTGCCGCAGGTGGCCTTTTTATTCTGTTGATTGTGTCCTTTGATACACAGAAGTTTTTTAGTTTAATGAAGTCCAATTTATCTATTTTTGATGCTTGTGATGTCAGTGTTATATCTAGGAAATCCTTGCCAAGTCCATGTCATGAAACTTTTCCTCTAAGAGTTTTATAAATTTTTGCTCTTATATTTAGATCTGTTTTTCCCATTTTTTATTAGTACATGTTAGTAGGACATGTTTACATTCCTTGCGGGGAATTGGTACATGACTTATTGTGAGTTAATATTTATATATGGTATAATGTTAGAATGTTTTTTATTGGTACTTGGTTGCTGTTGTTAAAGAAATAGCAGATAGCAGAATATGGTGACACATGCCTAAAATTCTAGCACTGTGGGAAGCTGAGGCAAGAGGACACCAGTTCAAGCTCAGTCTGGGCAATTTAGCAATTTAACAAGACCCTGTTTCAAAAATACAAAAAGACTGGAGATGCAGCTCATTGCAAAGGCTTCAGATTCATTCCCCAATACAAAAAAAAGAAGGAGGGGAGAAGGATATTATAGCATATCATTGGGCTGATAGGATTAACCTAGCAGAGGAAAACGCTGACATGCAGACGGAGGGTAACTGTAGAGCAAAGCCCCTGAGTAAGTGAGAAAGCCTCCACCAAGCTTTAGGCAGGCTCTTCTGAGCATTCTTTCTGACTAGGTCTCAACCTTGATCCAGTCCTATCTTTGGCCTGCCCCGCACATTCTTAACAAGGAATCCGACTAAGTGGTTCTCTACTCTTGATATCCAATCAAGTGTTTCATCCCCATCCTTAATGGCTAAGCGTTTATCTTGCTAAAAATGTTGGAATTTTGTTAGGCCAGTTTATCAAGAATTGTCCTAGAAAATACCTTGCAGCAGAAAATGCCCTCCAGCAGTCTGTCAGTTGCCCAGGTGACAGTTTTTGTAGTTTCAATTGCTTCTGTCTTCTAGAAAAGGGTGGTCACTATGATGCACACTGTAGAAATCAATAAAAGACAGCCAAATACTCTGCCTCTGTGCTTTGTCTTTTAACCCCATAAAAATGTTCCTCCCTGAGCCTTATTTTGGAAATAATCCCAATCAGTGCCCATCAATGTAAATAAGTCTGCCTCCAAGTCCTGATGTCACTTTTGTGTGTCTGTTATTACAGTCTCTAAAGAAATAAAAATGAAAACGAAACATTCCAAAATGAATAGGACGCAGTGAAAGCAGTGCCAGGAGACGGTTAGAAGTGTAGATATTTATACTAAGAAAGAAAAAGATTTCAAACCAACAGCTTACCATAACACCTTTAAAAACCTGGGGGAAAAATTGGGCATGATGGTTACTTGCCCATAATCCCAGCATTCTGGGAGGCTGAGGCAGGAGGATTACAAATTCAAGTCCAGCCTGGGCAACTTAATGGTTTAGCAAGATTATCTTGAAAGAAAGAAAGAAAGAAAGAAAGTTGAGAAAAGGACAAAATAAATCCAAAACTAGAAGACAGGATTATAGCAAAGATAAAGTAGAAAAACAATTTTAAAGGTCAACAAAACAAATACTTTTTTTTTAAGGTCACAAAAAGTGACAAACTTACCCAGACTGACTGAAGCAGAGGCTTGGGTGTGCAGTTCAGTGGTAAAGTATTTGCATAGTATGTGTACAAATCCAAGGCACTGAAGAAGAGAGACACGGAGAGAAGCAAAGGGAGCACAAATAAAAACAAATGAAAAAGTAAGCATTATGACCAATTTTACAAAAATAAAGACTATAAGAGAGTTGTATGAACAACCGTGCACAACCAACTGAATAACTTAATGAATGGACAATCCCTAGAGACACACAAACTGCTAGGACTAACTCACGAAGAATGAGAAAAGCTGAACAGATTGATAACCAGTGAGGAAACTGGATCACTATTCAAAAAACTTCCAATAAAGAAAAGCCCAGGACAGATGGTTCACTGCTGAAAGCTATCAAACATGTAAAGAATGAACATTGATCCGTCTCAAACACTTTCCGTTTCATTCTATGAAGTCAGCACTCCCTCAATCCAAAAAAAGAAAAAAACAGACAAAACTACTCTCAGGGTTTGGATATGAAATGCCACCGGAAAGCTCATGTGTTGAGGGCACGGTCCCCAGTGCAGCAGTGTTCAGAGATGGGGATTTTGGCAGGTGATGGGATCATGAAGGATCTGACCTCATTAGAAGGATCTGTCTTCATCATATATTAAGGGGCTATTAAAAGATGACAGGAACTCAGGAGGTAGGTGCTAGCTGGAGGAAGTAGGTCACTGAGAGTATATCCTTGAAAGGTTCAAAACAAAACAAAAGAGGCTCCTTTGCTAGACATGATGGCACAGGCCTGTGATCTCAGCTACTCAAGAGACTAAGATAGTATTTACCAACAATATATAATATGAAAAGAAGATTAAGAAGTTAACTTTACTTGCCATAACATAAATAAGAATAAAATATTTAGGAATCAGCTTAACCAAAAAAGTGAATGACTCATACAATGAAAACCGTAATACACTGCTGAAAAACATTAACGAAGTCAATAAATAAATGGGAAGAAACCCCATGTTAATGTACTGAATATTAAGATGTTGATACTGCCCAAAGTGATCTATGGATTTAACGCAATCCTTATCAAAATTCCAATGATTTATTTAAAAAAATTTAAAAACTTATTTTCCAATTCGTATGCAATCTCAAGGGACCCTGAATAGCAAAAAATATTCTTGAAAAATAGCAACAAATTTGGAGGATTCACAATTCTGATTTCGAAAATTTACAACAAATCTAACAGTAATAAAAAGCTGCCAATGGACACTAAGTCTGCTTCATCTTTTGACTACTGTGAATAATGTTCATAGACAAAAGAATGGAATAGGATAGGATAGGATAGGATAGGATAGGATAGGATAGGATAGGATAGGATAGAAAGCCAGCAAATAAACTGTGATATATATAAACAAATTCTGACAAGGGTGTTGTAACCATTCAATGGGGGAAAATATACATCCTCTAAGGAGAAGGTGCCTGTACCTGCCTCGACCTCAAAGACTGTTTTAACTTGGCTATTTAACTCGCCAGGAACCTTCCCCGGGTCCCTTCAACTTTCCCCTCCCTTCACTCGCATTAATTTATTTGAATTATACAATTTATGACGTTGGTTTTTTGGGTCACAGCGGTCATGGAGGCTTATGCCTGTAATTCCAGCGTTCTGGGAAGCTGAGGCAGGAGGATTGTAAATCTGAGCCCACCCCTGGTGATTTAGGGACTTAAAGAGACTCTGTTTCAACGATTCTTAAAAATAATAATTTTAAAGGGATAGGAGTGGGGATGCATGTAGCTCCGTGAAAAGATGTGGGTTCAAGCCCCCATACTGCAATTAATCAGCATAATAAGAACGGAAAGGGTTGTGCAATCATCACCATAATCATCACTCAGGCTTTCTGGGTCCCTGGCCCTTGGTCTATAAATGGTTATACCATTTGCTTGGCATCAACAAACTACACCCAGAATCACTATCCTTGCTGATGTCACTTATCTAGATATTTATCTTTTCCAAGCAGCAGTCAGGTTCTGTCACAGCTGCCAAGTCAGGGGCCGACCCAACTGGAAGTGGATCCCTAAAGATAGCGTTCCATGTGTGTCCCAGCCCCGCCCCAGAGTGCGATCGGGGGATCGGGACTCTCCCCAGCTCCCTGGCAGTGGCAGGGGTCGCGGATCCGCGCTGGATTAGTGAGGCCTGAGTGCTGCGAGCGCCTGCGCAGTGAGCCGCCCAGTGGAGGCTGCGTGAGGTGGTTCCGTGTGGGCCGGGCGGTGGCCACGGCTGCTACCCCGCGACAGTCTCACTATGGCGGACGAGGAGTTGGAGGCGCTGAGGAAGCAGAGGCTGGCCGAACTGCAGGCGAAACACGGGGTGAGCTGGCGGTTGCCTCCTTCGCCCAGCCTGGAGGCCCTGGCCCCTGGCGGAGGCTCGCGGTGTCTGCTCCACACGCGAAGGACTTCTCCGCGGCCTCCTGGCCTGAGGTCCGAGCCTTTTGCTTCGCGTGCGGTTCGCGGGGGCGCCTGGCATTTACGGGGCCCACGCTGGGTCAGGGGTTCATCTGGCGGCTGGAGTGTAGAGTTAAGGGTTTCTGACCCCAGTAGGCAGCGTTCATTTTAGGGTCTGCTGACACGGTGGGTACCTGGGTACCTGCGCCCCGACGGAGTTTACAGTGGGAATTGGCGCGGGGCTGGGAGTGCGGGGTCCAGAATGTAAAAGCAGAGTGCGGGGGTAACGCCTGTAGGAGAGCGACGTGAGCAGCCCCGAAGGAATCGTCATTCGCAAATTGGGCGCGTTTTATTTTTCCAAAAGTTATTGTGGCCCATAAACACAGTTTCCGAGCACAGGCATTTTCCTTCCAGTGTTGTTTGCTTGCTTGCTTGCTTGCTTATTTGCTTGCTGTACAGGAATTGAACCCAGGGCCTTGAGCATGCTAAGCAAGTGCTCAACCACCAAACTACACCCTCAGCCCCCAACATTAGTTCATATTGCAAGACTTTCTAGGAGGTTGTGACTTTAGGAAATCACCAAAACATTTTACGTGTGGGTTAGGAGTGTGGCTGATAGAACGCTTGTCTAGAGTACAGGAGGCTCAAGGTTTGATCTCCAGCACCACCAAACAACAAGGGACAAATTAACAGCAGCTAGGCATGGTGGTACAGGCCTGTGATCCCAGCATTCTAGGAGGCTGAGGCAGGAGGATCTCAAAGTTGAACCCAGTGCCTGAGCGACTTAATAAGACGCTCTCTCAAAATTCAGAGGGCTAGGAATGTGGCTCAGTAGGAACACCTAGAGTTCAATGCCTAATACAAAAAAGAAGGAAAGGAAAACCATCTCACTGACCTTTGTGAACCGCAGGTTTTAATTAGTAGATAAGCCCTTTACCAATTTAAGAACATACTAGAAAATACAGTCCTGTTTTTTGTCCTTAGTTACACAGTATTTAATTTTTTTTTTTTTTTTTTTTCAGGATCCGAACGATGCAGCACAACAGGAAGCAAAGCACAGGTACGAGCCAGGAATCTGAATCTTTTGAAGGGCAGTTTCACCAATTGAATTTTTTTCTCTCTTTAGGACTGTTAATAGGTGTGTGAATCTTGAAGGTTTTCCTGGCATGGTGATCTTCCTTTGAATTGTCATCAGGGTATCTTTGGTTTTTTTGTTAATTAAATACATGTGTGGAGTCCCATTTACCTTCTTAAATTGCAATTATTAGTATTTGTTTCTGTCTGTAACTGATTGCCTTACCACTGTAAGAGTTACATGGGTGTGGTGCCTAACAGCAAGTGTCCAATAGATACTTACACTTTTTTTTCTTTTATCCCATAACATAAATGTAGAGACAGCCCACACCCAGTGGCAGGTTTACTAAATGAGTATTTGATTATTGTATCATACCATCTTTTTTTAAATTGTAGTAAAAAAAAATTCACTGTCACAGCTGGGTTTAACTGTATAGTTAGTTCTGTAGTGTGCTCTCTGTTCATGTCATAAGCTACATTTATTCACCAACTCTCCATTTCCCCTTCCCCTGTCTTTTAACGCCATTCATTCAGTTGAGTACCTGCACTGGGTGAGGTATTGTACTGGGTCTGCAGAGCAGGTGCAGGAGGAGAATGATGTGAGCCTCTGGAGTAGTGCTACAAAGACAGTAAAGCTACTAGAGTTTCATTGATTCTAAGAAGTGTGTTTTCTTACAATTTCAAGTCAGAAATCGGAATGCATTTATAATTGATTGGTCTTGTCCTGTATCTTTCCAGAGAAGGCTTGCTTTTGCCTGTGCCATCTCTTGAGCAAATTTTGAATCTGAAAGCTTTTAAAATTAAGTTCTTTGCTTGAGATTTTTTTCCTGCCTCCTCCCAGGTATTGTGAATTAAATCAGCAAGGCTACAAAACTAAATTAGCTTTAAGTCCAAAGTCTCAGAAACTTCTTTTTTTCTTCTAGACACAGGCATGCCTCCCAGCTGTTCTTTATTTCATTTCCCTTGTGCTGAGGATGTTTCTCTTTTGATATCCCAGCTTTGACTAGGGTCTCTTCATAGACCTCTCGTCTACAGGTGGTTTTTCTTCTTTTTCGTTCATTCTCAAGAGATACATAAAACTGTGGGGCATTTTAGATTTAGTTAAATATTTGCAAGTCTTGTGTGCATGCCTGTAATCCTAGCACTCGGGTGGCTGAGGCAGGAGGATCACTGTGACTTTGATGTCAGTCTGTCAGTGAGTTCAAGGCCAGTCTGAACTGCATGGTAAGACCTGGTCTTAAAAGAAGAAAAGAAATAAAGCAGCCATTCAGTAGATCATGACAGAGCCAAAATACTACGATTTTATGAGGAAATGGCCTTTAGTTCCATGTTTAATTCCATGAGCCCGAGCTCTTAAGCTTGGATGAATAATGGACATAACACACCTCTGTACTCCAGTTCAACTCAAGCATCTTTGCTGCTGCTTTGTGTTACTAGATTATTAACAAAAGGGCTTCATTTGAAAAAAATTAAAAATCTACTTTAAAAAAGTTTGAAACCACTACTGTGAACATGGACTAGTTTTCCACTTGCATAAGTAGGACAGATGCAGAATTAGACTTTAATTCTCCTTCCTCACCCAAAAAAGTTCAACTGAATCTGTAAAACATTGAATCTGGCTCTAGCAGGGCAACTGTCACCTTTGTCTGTTTAATGAACCCCCCTGAATCTTGGGTTCACCGCTAAGAAAATTACACAGATGAACTGAATTGCTTGGTCCTTCAGATTGCTTGAAGTCCCACTACAAATTTCTGGCATGTATCACACAAGGCACTTAATAAATGTTGGTAATGGTGGTTAAACTAAATCTCCAGTGTAATTATAGAATAAGAGGTTTCCTGCCAATCTGGTAGGTTTTCATCTATATAATATAAACCTAGCTCTTGGGAGGCAAAAGCATCTCTTAAGAAATATATTGAATGAGTTACATTTTTTATGTGTTCAGTAGACATTTGACAGTTTAGACCTAATTTTGCTCTGCCTATGTTTTTGTTGTAGGGAAGCAGAAATGAGAAACAGTATCTTAGCCCAAGTTCTGGATCAGTCAGCCCGGGCCAGGTGTAAGCATCTTTATATTCCTGTATTTCCATAAAACTAGCTTGTGCTGGTTGAATGGGGAAAGATATATGTAGTTATTGTTATCTCTAGATCAAGTATTTTTTTTAACCTAAAAACTCATGAGATACAAGTTATCTGTAAGAAATACAAAGTTTATAAACTTAGAGAAGTATGTTTAAAACATTGTTAAATTGCCAGCTTAGTTTTTTTTCTTATCAAGACATTATAGGGAACAGCTCCTAGAGTCACTGTTGCAGGCACTTGATGTGAGTGATGGGGAATAGGGGCAGTTTTAGTGTTATGTTTAGAATTTTCCATAAACAACAAAAAAAGAAAAATACTAAAATCAGCATGACCTATTTTGTTCCCATATAACTTGAAGTCCACTTGAGTTGTGAAGAGGCAGCTGTGGATAAAGTGCCTTTCAGAAGGCAGTCATACATAGGAAACGGAAGTATGGGGTTTAGAACCTGACGACCCAAGTTTAATCCCAGCTGTACACCACCTCTTGTGTGTCTGCCTGATACTGACATGGCTGCACTTTAGTTTTCTCAGTGGTAAGTCGGTGATAGCACCGTCTCCTCTGCCTGCTGTGCTGGTTGAGAGCCACAGACAAGCAAATGAGCTTGAGAAGTGCTTTGGAAATAGCAGTGCTTAATTTTAAGGGATAAGCAAATTTAGTTTTGATACCTTTTGCATATATATATATATATATATATATATATATATATATATATATTTTTTTTTTTTTTTTTTTTTTTAGTAAGTAACTTAGCACTTGTAAAGCCTGAAAAAACGAAAGCAGTAGAAAATTACCTTATACAGATGGCAAGATATGGACAGCTAAGTGGGAAGGTAAGCTTGGACTTCCTTGAGGGAACTCTACCTACTGTTATCTACTTTTTACCCAAAACATGACTTCACCAGGTCAGATTCATACGTGATTACAGAATGTTTGATTGTATGAAAAAAATTTTAAAGGCAAAAAAAGTCATATGTGCCATAAATTTTAAAAGATAATTGCCTTTCCCAAAATGCTCTGTTCTCTCCTGGCATTGCTGTGGAAACTTGTTGGTGTCTCTCTGACCCAGTGACTATTAGGGTTGGATGGCTTAAATTGTCCCTGCACTGGAAACAAAGATTGTCCTTAGTATCAAGTAAAATTCTACCAGTATAGTAGAAATTAGGCTCATTTTGCAAATGAGTGAATGCCATTGGGGTTGTAGCATTCTGGCAACCTCAACCTTCCTTCAACATCCACACAAGCCTCATCTGCCTCCGCCCCTGCTCCCCACTGAGCCCCTCACACTGAGAATCCTTGCACTGAGAGACACAGTGATCTTTTGAGGGTGCATCTCTGCTAAGGAAGCGTCTCATGGGCAGTAAGCGCCTATCTTTTAAAGTTACTGCTGTGGTTTGCGTTGTCTACCAGTGGTAATAAAGATGTTAGAAGCTATTTAATAGTTCCCCTTCCTCGGATGAGAAATAGCAAGGGCAAAAAAAAAGAGAAATAGCAAGGGCAATTTTATTTGGAACTTACATGAGTAGTTTGAACCTCCTCCCCTGCCCGTCTCCCTGATGACCTCTTCTCTCACATTCTGGAAAGACTGGAAAATGACTTACTTTGCTAAGAGACTGTTTGCTTTCTTCTGATATCCTAGGTCTCAGAACAAGGTTTAATAGAAATCCTTGAAAAAGTAAGCCAACAAACAGAAAAGAAAACAACAGTTAAAGTAAGTTTCCCCAAATGCACATGGCAAAAGAAAAGGTTGCTTGCTACTTTAAATATTAAGTGTTGACTGTACGTTTGCTGCTGTGTATTAGAGCACCTCTCAGCTCACAGTTATGGAAGTTTGGGAAGAAAGGCTAAATACATTGAGGGGGTCTAATAAGGTTTTTGCCCTCTGACTGTTTCCTGTTTTGCTAAGTTGTTCTAAAGACTTAGTCTTCATTAAACATGTTATGACACTCATTTAATTTCCCTTCTAGTTTAACAGAAGAAAAGTAATGGACTCTGACGAAGATGATGATTACTAAACTAAAAATGGTTAGAGACTGAAACCTAATGGAATACTTCTAGGACAAAAGTTAAAATCTGTTTAAATGTTTACTTTGTTTTTGTCTATATGCCTTTTAAAAAATAAACTTATTATGTAAAGTAAAACGCTTGGGTAAGTTGTTAAAACAACTAAAGTGTTAAAGCCAAGTGACTAGAAGATTGGCTTTTAAAATTATTTTCCTTTTCTACCAACAGCTTTTAAATATGTGGCAGACTCATGTGTATGTGCTTTGCAGGTGTGACATTTTATTAGGTAGAGGAAACATCACAAAGAAAAATAAAAGCTTGTGTATTTAATGGAAGAAAACACCTAGTTTGGTTTGTTCCATAATCTGTTTTTGAAAGGCACTGAGATTGCTGCCTAATAAGTTATGGCTTCCATCCATAATAACTAGTGTGATACTTCTATTGATAAAATGACAAGGACACAGCAGTAATACTCAGTGGTAAACATGTTTGTAAGGGAAATGTCTTGTAATTATAGAGAGCCCATTCCTGTCCTCATGGCCTAGGAAAGTTTATATTTGTAATAAATTTCAGTTTACCACTTCCAGTGCAACCCATAGTGAGAATAAAGACACCAAGGCATATTTATAATTATGGGGAGCCATGGGATCCTAAGTCCAGCAGGTTTATGGGAACAAAGGTCTTGACCCTGGGGCCTAGCATTCATTTTATTCGTGTAAAGAAAAGAGTGACTTGATGTGAAAATGGTGGAAAATACTTGAGTATTGTGAGTTGGGCTAGTTAGCAAGTCTAAAATCACCTCTTCAATATGCAGAGAGAAAGATAGGCAGAAAGACTGATCTGTATAACAATTAATGTAGCATTTAATGTTTTGGTGGCCAGTGCTTCAGCTCTGATGTGTAAATTTTTCTCCTCTGGGAAGTCATAGCCTTTTATCTCAAGGTTCAAATCCAGTTGACAACCATGGAGCCATTGCTCTTCATCCTGCCTGACCCAACCAGTTTTGGGAGTCATGGGGCAGGAAAACAGGGACTGTCACCTAGCTTGCATGAGCACCTCAGCTAGCCCTGTTTACACTGTTAAAGCAACTGAAAGAACAGAAAGGCATGTCCTAGCCAGCTTTGTATAAAAGTAAATGGAGACAGGGCCAGATTTAGCCAAATGGAGATAACTGCCCTTTAGTCAAGGAGTCTTATCTAGGTGATCCTCACCTCATGATTAAAATCCAGCTTGTAACAGTTCTACTGTTACATGATCTAGTCGGAATGTTCTGTATTCTTCAGTGATGAAGCTGCAGGTGACCTAAGGCAACTATCATCTCATACTGGGCTTCACTTCCACCAAGTTATAAAAACCTTTGATCATTTAAATCATAAACAACTACCAGCTGTTTGTTGTTACAAACTTTAAATGTTTTAGTCCTGTGAAACTCGGTCTAGGAGTAATTCTGTAACAGTAAGATGAAGAAGGTTAATAGCAGAAAAGTGTTGAGGGTGTGCTTTATGATTCCAATCTCTACTTTAGTCAGCAGACTGCTGACATTTGTTTATATTGTAGTCAGTAAAAGTTAGTGGAGGAGCATTCGGGAAGCTCTGGTTTGTCCCAACACCACATTGTCAGTGTTAGAAGAAGTGCCTTCACGGTCCCAGATGAGTGAGTGAGTTGAATATAGAATGATTAAGAACAGTAATTTCTTCTTTAAGAAACAAGATTGTCATAGAATTGTTCTAAATTTTGCTTTTGGCTTTATTTACATAAAAATGCTAGTATTTTAGAAAATTCTCAGCAGGTTTTGTTGTTTCCTTTCTCTTGGTAACTTAGCAAGACCCTGCCTCAAAAATTTTTAAAAAGGGCTGGAGTTGTAGCTTAGTTGTAGAGTGCTTGCCTAGCATATATGAGACCCTGAGTTCAAGCAGCGTACTGCAAAAAGGAAGAAGAAAAAGAAACTCTGCTGATGCCAGCTACTGACATGTTTCAGTGTCGTCAGACTTTTCTTAGACACCTGAAGATGAAAAGTGGTTGCATATACCAAGGCAAAAGTTTGTGAAGGCAGCAATGTTGCAGTGTATTTCAGTCTAGGGACTCTCCAGGATGTAATTCTCAACTTTCTAAATTTAAGTCAGTGGCTGGGAATACTGTGAATTCAAACCCATTTTTTAATTAAATTTCGGCATTACCAATTTTTGAATTAGCAAGTCAAGTTTGGTTTTTTTTTCAGGTAGAGAAAATAACTGAAAAACATAAAGTAGTTTAAAAAGTAATAGAGGTAGTCCCTTAACATGCCTGTCAGTACAGTAGCTCCAGGAGGACTCTTCCCCAAAAATAGGCAGTTCAAGTCATGACACTTGTGTGTCCGGGTGAGGGCACATGAGGTTTGAAAGTGCCAGTTCGGTGCCATTGCCAACCAGGCCTTGACGTTGTCTCCCAGGCAAATCAGTCCTTTAATTTTCAGAACTGTTTCCTCATTAGGTCGTTCTATCCAGTGTGGTAAGTGCACACTGAAAATAGCTTCAAAATTATATTGTCTCAACTAGATAACCAGATAACATCAAATGTTTGTATTTCCATCTTAAGACTGTCCTGACAAAGTGTATAGGACATAGTTCCTTAGGTGAGATGATACAAAACCACAGCAACTTAGGTCATTTTGTTTTAAAGCAGGAAAACAGCCCATGGTGGTGATCACACACCTGTAGCCCCAGCACTTGGAGGCTTGAGGTAGGAGGATCAAAAGTTGAAGCCCAACTTGTGCAACTTAATGACTTAAGACCTTGTGTTGAAATGTTTTTAAAGGGCTGGGGTTGTAGTTCAGTATGAAAGCCCTGGGTTCAATCTGCAATACTGTAAATTAATAAGGGAAGAAAAAGGAAGAATCAATTAGAACAAAGAAAAATAAGCAAAGCAACACTGCTTATTTTCTGTTTGTAGTAAAAAACTATATATAGTTATCCTTATAGTTTTAAAAGAAAGAAACTTCTCTGTGGATCTCTCAAAGTAGTTTGTCCCTTCAGCACTGTAAATAAAACCAAAAGCAAACTTTATCTGTACAAAATTCCTGAACAAATTTTATGACACTCTTGTTTCTTAAAATATTTTTAAATGTTCTTAGTGGTTATACTAATTCATTTGTTGACTCAACTATCATAATTCAGCCCTGGTTAGATAGGTGGAAAACGGTCTGCTCAGAGTGATGCTAAGTGTTTTCCGTATACCTGGAAAACGAAATAATGTGTCTGTCTATTTGGGACCATTTTCCTACACACAAAGCAGTTCATAGCAGACAGAAACCTGTCTCCATAAGAAAACATTTAAAAAGTACACCATGACACACTCAAGAATCATAAAGTTTACTATTTCTTTTCCATCGTTTGGCACATATCCAAGGCACATTAGAAAATTAGAAATCATAAATTACTTTGTAGAAAAATAACCAGTCCCTCCCTTCTATACATACACAAGTATTTCCAAGAATGTGCACAAAACCACTTTCCCATTACAAAGTTCCTTGAAAATTTTCTGAGGACAAACTCATGTTTGTAGCTTTAGGCCAGTAACATAAAAAAATAACAATATAATCTATAGAAATTTATAAAAAAAGTAATACGTGGCAATAAATTCTAACTTAAAATAACATTGACCTGGTTTGTGCTGTAAGTTTTGAAGCTGAATCAAAAGATTTAAGGAAAGATGTGCCAAATCTACTCTCTAGTAACCATCCATTAGATGTGGCCTTTAAGAGGTTCTTCTTAAAATTTTATTTCAGTTTTTTGGTGGTGCAGGGGATTGAAGCCAGGGCCTCACTCATACTAGGCAAGTGCTTTGCTGCTGAGCCCCATCCCCAGCCTTTAAGGAAGGCGGTTCGTAGCGGAATAGATGTTTCTGGGAACACTGCTACAGATGCATACATGCAGTGGCCAGATGTCTGTCAGAAGAAAAACTAGAGCCCACTTTCTCTGTATGCATGGTATAGAACAGCTCTTACGTGTGCTCACCAAGATGAACGTCAGAATGGCATTAGACATCTTTTTGTTCAGGTGTTGCTTCGCAAAGGAACATTTTTCAGGTTCCATTTATTTCTTTGTTTTGATGTGACGTTTCTGCTTGGCCTCCATAGTACCATGAAATGTAAGTTGCTTCTCCATGGCTTATCTCAGATGAGGGGATTTTCTTGGCGCAGGGTTTGCTAATTTATCACAGAGGTTTAGCACCCTGCAGTAGAAGGAGGTCAGAATCTGACAGTGAAACCTCTACCTGTAGCCAGTAAATTCTGATACTTGGAAACACACTTCAGATGAAGTAGCTGGACACTTACCAGAATTTTTGTCCATTCCATTTCAAGTGTATTTATTAGCTTTAAGGAGAGAGATGGTGAAAAGTTTTTGTTGCATTTATTATTTTAGCCACAGAAAAGCTTTCGGGAACCTTCTGAAGATGGTCTCAAGCCAATTATTTAAAAGTATACTTAAGTATAAGCTGTGTTCATGCTGAGTGTTATCATCTCGTGTGCTCACTTGTGGTAAATATGACCAATCCTGTTACTCTTGAGGCTGGGAGACACTAGCCTCCTGGGAGGTGGTTAGGCTGCCAGCAGTCTCTGGGTCCTTGGGTACTACCGCGACATCAACGGTGTGCCTGCGGACCATTCGCCGGTTCCCAGGAGCCGGAACCAACTGCTTCAGTCCGGGCCTCTCCTTGGGCAGGTCGTTGCTTCCTTCACCAGCTGTCTGCAGTCGGCTCTGCTCTGGCAGGTGACTGTTTTTGTGTAATTCTTTGCCTCTCTGGCTAAAGAGAAGGTATGGTTCAGTTTATGTCTGCGTTATATGCTGTAAAACACGATGTGTCAACAGCAGCCACCTTTGAGGGCTGCTGTGTCGGATCATACGCTCAGCACTCCAGGCATAATACACTGCAAGTGTAGACTTCATTGATCTGCTTAAAAATATATCTCCAAGTGGAGAAAGGAAAATGAGAGCAAAGTGGGAAGTATTGGGTAAACAGTGATCTCTAACTAGGTTGTCGGACTGTTTATCCAGATGGAATGTAGCCCTCTCCTTACTGCATTATTTAGTCAGTTACGAAAAGAAGGCCAATTCACAGTCAGGCTACTGTAGTCTCAGAAAAGCGACTTAGTGCCACTGAAAGAGAGAGAGCTTATTGGAACAAATATTGTACTTAATATTTTAAACTAAACATATTTTTTCAAAGAAAGTGATTTCTATGAAAGTGACTAATTTTACTATCATATTTAATGTCCAATGGTTTTGGTTGGAGACCTACTCCTTAGCAGG
Organism: Cavia porcellus; assembly: GCF_034190915.1. Taxonomy (NCBI): domain Eukaryota; kingdom Metazoa; phylum Chordata; class Mammalia; order Rodentia; family Caviidae; genus Cavia; species Cavia porcellus. The sequence goes on along the minus strand of NW_026947490.1, from coordinate 39,541,320 downwards.
AAACCCCAGTAATGAAGAAGACTACCAAGAATAAATCGTGTACCATGGATTACATTTGAAAAAGGCAGGCTTTTTTAAAAAATAAGGTTTTAAGCTAGAATTTACTAACTTGCCTCATACAAAGAACCTTCTATAAAATTAGGGACTCTTCTATTTTTTGCTGTAATCTCCCTTGAAGTCCTTCCTCTAAAACCCAAAATAAACAGAGTATTAAGTAAGTATTTGGGGTATTTGAAACACTGTTTGGTCACAAGATGGCAGCACTGGGTGACATTTGTACTGCGGATTAAAAGCTGCATATACGTAGCTTCCACTCAAACTGCAGGGTCAAAAGCACAGAAATTGGACAGGGATATAGTTTAGCAGCATAGCATCTGCCTGGCAAGTGCAAGGTCCTGAGTTCAATTCTGGTACCAAAAAGACTACAGAAATTAATCTGAATTTTATACTCACTTAAACTGACCAACTGAGTGAACAAAATAAAACTGTCTTGTAAAAGGCTCATCTGGTAGATCATACATTTTTGAGTTCCCTGAAAAAGAAAGGATAAATGTTTGAAATCAAATGGTTCAAATGCCCCATTTTCTTTAGCTTAACAAAATACAGAAAATTAAGCGTCAGATTTGCTTAAACATATTAGATACCTATCATACGAACCTTGTAAAACAAAACTGTAAATCCTTAATACACTGACACTCAGCTGATTATGGTGCGGCCTCAGGATCACCAAAAACGTGAGTAGGTTATATGTGTCACTATGCTGTGAATGCATTATGTGATTTTAAAAGAGAGAACAAGGACCCTTTGTTTAACTTTCAGGAAAAAGGACTAGTCTTCAGCTATTTGGCTGCTACTGTTCTAATTACCATCAACCTATGTGCACCTGCTGTGATGGGTGATAGCCCATCACTTGTCTAGCTTGGAAACCAGACGGGCAAACAAAAAAATGTTCAAGGAATGTGCACAACATCTGGCTTTGGCATCTGAGGCGTGAGAGCGTTTACTGGAAGTCTCTCCTCACCATTTGTTAGTTGGGGGCCTAAACCTTTAGACAAGCCAAGAGTATCTACCTTATCTCCTCAGGAAATGTAACAATCAGCCAGGAAGCTAATTTAAAAACAAACTTTCCCTTGATCTGAAAAATCAGAATGTGACATACATTTCTGTGGTTCCTGTATCCCTGCCTGTCACATCTACAATTACATTTCACATTCACAGTTAAAACCTTTAGCAACCCATGATTTTCCGAATAAACGCCCGTGAAGAATTAAAGAGTGTAAGTCCTTACATTTTTTCCTGATCTTAACAGTCACACACTCCTTATGGTCTGTCTCAGCAACGTCATCTAATGAGGCAACGCAGCTTGGCACAACTTCAAGTAACTCCAGTATTTTTGAATTCTACAATTTAAAAGGGAAAATGTAACGTGATTTTTTATTTTTTCTTAGCAGGTTATTACTTGTTTTCTATGTAAGTGTTAGTATTGGTGTGGCTGAGTCAAATTAAAAAATAAAGCAACTACAAACAGAATATTTAGGTGATAAAGCCTAGTGGTAAAAGCAACCCTGTGTTTGCAACCTGGCTGTGTCCTCTGTAGGGTACTCAGGGCTGCGGCTGTCACTGCTCCACGTAGTTGGCCTGGCGATAATAGGACCACCACATAGTGAGTACTCAATAAAACAGTCATCACTCGAAAAAGTACTGAACTAAAGTGACCTGTTAAGACAGGTCACCGAAAGTTAAAAATCAAGAGGCCTATGGTTAAGCTGGATTTACAGTGACTTCAGCATCCCAGCTGGATCATTTAATAGCCTTCCTAGCTGTCCATTCTGAGTAGAAAACTAGATACTCATTTCAAAGGTAAGAAACGAGGGTGTATCACCTTTGTCCATGATAAATACCCACCACACTGGAAGGGGGTAAACTGCAATCACACTTCTCACAGAACTCTAGGAGTTTGAAATCCATGAATTCAACATGCTTTCTGCACTGAGCTACGGGCACTGGCAGAACCAGCGTGGTAGTATAACTTGCCACTCCCTTGGCACTGGCTGCACAGTGAGAGTGTCACGCGAGGGCACATACTGGGGTGCCCTTGGAAGACTACCCACAAAAGGATGGTTCCCAGCTCCCTGAGCTGCTGCCCTGACAGGTGACATGAGCAGGTGTCCGGTACACCAGTTCCAAAGGTCTCAGGACTGTGGCTGTTGAGAATCTTATTCCAACACTGTGAGCTGCAGGGGAGCTTGGGACCGCAGATCCCTGGTGTCCCCGCTCACCTGTTCTGCGCAGTCTATAGCTGTGCACTGCCGCTTGTTGAGGACATGCACCGATGCTCCATGAAGCAGAAGCAGCTCCACCACGAAGACGTGCTTGCCTATCACAGCCTCGTGCAGGGCCGTATTGCCCTTATTGTTAGAAGCATTGATGGAGGCCCCGTGCTAGAAAGAGAAAGAGCACAGTCAAAAGGGATGGGACAAAATGTAAATGTGGAACCTAGGTGGTGTATGGATATTTATGACAAGATTCTTTTAAACTTTACTGCATCTCTGAAATTCTGAAATCATAGTGGTAAAAGTAAACCAAGAAAAAAGATTAATGGGCAAAGATGCCCACTGTAGCATTTATCATAGCAGAAAAAACAAACCACTTAAATTTACAGATCAGTAATAGTTCAGAAAAGTGGCACACGCCTATAATCATAGCTACTGGGGAGGCTGAGGCAGGTGGATCACAAGGTCAAGTGTAGTTGAGACAATTTAGCAAGACTCTGTCTTGGGGAGTTTTAAAACGGGTATGGGGCATGTAGCTCAGTGGTAGAATGCCCCTGCGTTCAATCCCCAGGATCACAAAAATATTTTTAAAACTACTGTGGGACATCCAGACTTACCTGACCATTCAAAATCTAGGCTGTAATAAAAGTTTTCTACTGGAAAACAGTTTAGTAATCTAAATATCCACATTTTTAAAAGTTCACCAAAATGAGTTGCTTTGAGCAGGAAGGTTTGGACAAGCCCAATTTTCCCACTGCTTTAGACTCTGTTCTGCCATGCAATATCCAGCAAGAGGGAAATCAGACCAGGCCCAGACCTTCAGAAAAACAGCCGAAGTCCTCAGTGCTGCAGCCCTGACACAGCATGGTCGCTAGGATCCTCATTTGCCCGCCCTGCAGAATCATGGGGCATTGTGGGGAGGGGGGCTGACCTGTAACAGCAGCGCTGCAACTTCGTGATGGCCAGCAGAGCAGGCATAAATGAGGGGCGTGTTTCCACTTATGTCCTTCTTATTGGGTTTTGTATTAGAATCCAGTAGGTACTTCACCACCTAGGCCAGAGGAGAGAAAATTTCAGCCTTAATTAAAATTTGCAAGAAGAAATCCTCTAACTTGAAATTCTGACTCTTCCCTAAGCTTACTGAGGCTTTTCAGACATGCTGACCCCTCAGGAGAAAGGACAGCAGCAGAGAGGGAGGGACACTGTTTCTGAGGCAGTGTGCTGGGCACCAGTGTTTCCACTTCATCTTTATTTCTTCCCTATGGAGAGCTGGGATCACAACTCGCATCTGACAGATTAGGGGCTGGTGCCAAAAAGCACTCTGCTAGTTCAGGGGAGACACGGACTCAGGTCTATAAGCTTACAGTGGAACTGAGAGGAAACTGAAAAATATTCACATAGGTAATTTCCACCCACACCACAGGATTCATCAGTCCCAACTTCTCTGGAACCCCTCCTGTGAGGCTATGCCTTTAGGAAGTACTGAACTGTTTGGCACAGACACAAAAGTGGTAAGGTAACCCAACACCTGAGCAAAGGAGACTACCTAGAATGACACCCCTGGGTCCCCCAGATGTAAAGACAGTGGAGTGGGGCTGATTATCCAAGAGAGGACCAGAGTTGCATGCTCTGCTGCAGAGTGGTCCTGCCACACACATCGCAAATCAGGAAGGAGTTGTGCTGTGATCCTGAGCCCTGGCCCTCTATGCACAGGTCCCAAGTGGTGCTTTCACCCAGGAGTAAGCACCTTGTACGCACCTAAGAGACAGCCCATACCTGAAAGTGGCCCTTCTGGCAAGCCAGGTGGAGGGGCACAGCTTGGTTTGTGTTCCTGGCACTCGGGTTGGCACCGTGTTTCAATAGGAGGGGGATGAGGTCTGCCCGACCATGCAGAGCAGCAACGTGCAGTGGAGAGGAGCCGTCCTGGTTGGTCACATTCACCCCGAGCCCACTAGCAGGAATCTTGGCCAGCTTCTAGTACATTCAACAGTTGAAACAAAAATCTCATTAATGTCCAACAAGTCAAGCTGAAGGAATATAAGATAAGCCATTTGCCCTCCCCTGCCTTCTATGCAATATGCGGGATCCAGGATCACATGTCTCTAGGTGAATCCCTGCTACTTTAGAAAGGTGTGATACACCAGAAGATTAACTTCTAGTTTTAGTAAAGCAAGCCTGCTAGAAGGATGCCCTGTTATACCAGGCGCATCAAAAAGGACAGTCTGTGTCGTTGCTGAGGCAACTGAATGTCCACAGGGGAATGTGGCACATCAGCCCTTCCTCATTTCAAACAAATCAAAAGTCATCACAGACAGATACGTAAAAGCTACAACTACAAAGTGTGTTTATTTATTTAATTACATAGAAAGTATCGCTATATAGTTTAGGCTAGTTTAATATGTAGCCCAAATTTGCAATGACACTTTAATATGGCCTCAAACTTGTAATGATCCCCCTGCCTCAGCATCCTGCAATATAGGATAAAAAGCAGGTGCCAGCATGCCCAACTATAAACTATAAAGTCTCTTAGCCAGGTACGGTGGTACAAATCAGTAATATTAGTAACCTCAGGAGACTGAGGCAGGAGGATCACAAGTTCAAGGTCCACCTGAACTACATTGCAAGTTTAAGTCCAATCTGGACTACATATTGAGACTGCATGTCAAAAAAAAAAGAAAAAAGAAAAGAAAGCAATAATCTTTACTAGGGTAAAGATTCCTTAGAGAAGATGCAAAAACTAAAAGTTTGATAAACTGGACTTACTTTAAATGTTTGTTCTTTGAAAGACATGATTAAGAAGATAAAAGAGCAAGTTGCAGAACGGGAAAAGATGTCTACAATATCTGTATCTCAAAGTACTTGAACCAACCAGAATTTAATATTAAAAAAAACTGAAGAAGACAGTCCATCTTAAAAAATAAAGAAGCAGAAGATCTGAAGAGACCCTTTCACACAAAAGACGTAAGCGAATGCTCAGTCTTTGAGAACCTAAAAAGATGTTTCTCGGGAAAATGCAGACCAGGGTCAAGAACGACACACGGAGGGGTGAGGAGCAGAGCGGCGGTCTGCAGGGACGCGGAGGCGCGAAGCAGTCTTTGTAACTGCTCGTTACTTATTGCAGTTCCTCTCCTTCACTTTTAGCATAACCCCTTAGCATGCACAGTGGCTCCTCAATCAGCAACGCTGGGAAGGACGACAAGCAATAAAAAGGGCAACACTGCTCGCAAGCCGATTAACAAACACTGAGGCATACATTCAGTTAGCAGCTGAATTTTACTGTAAGTAAATTATACCTCAGAAATCGAGAGCAAATGAGGAAAACACACACACACAATATGAAATATCCCCTCATATTTCTAAAAAGGATCTAAGTGGAGATGCACCCCTCATTTCTACCCACTCCTGGCCATCATGAGCCACCAGCCATGCAAACTAACAGTTAGCGCCTGCACCACAATGGCTCCCAATAAAAAGTCAAACGCTGAGTGGTGAACCACACGTAGAGCAACTAAAACTCTCACACTCTGCTGTGTGGGTAGAAAACACAACAACCGCTTTGGGAAATTAGTGGTTTCTTTAGGGATGTTCACGGTCTCTGCAAATATTTCAAAATCTAACAAACTGAGACACTTCTGGTGCCAAGCAGAAGTGATACTCAGCATGTACTTTATGACTCCAATTCTACATAAAATTCTAGAAAATCCAAACTAAATCTCTGGAGATAGGTGCCTGCAGCAGGGGAGTAGGGAGAAAGGACTGACTGCAAAGCAGCAGGTAGGAGCCCTGGACGGACACACTCCCCACCTGGCCTGTGTGACTGCCTACACACCTCTAGCAGCTCACTGCGTGTGAACTTGGCATGCACACCCTCCACCGCATGTAAGTCACACCCCAGGAAAGGGTTTCTGTTACTTGTGGTTTTCTGGGACAGGGTCTCATTATGTTGCCGAGGTTGGCTTCAAACTTAATCCTCCTGCTTCAACCTCTCAAATGCTGGGTGAAGCACCACACTATTTTCAATGAAGAACTTTTTTTGTAAAATGAATTCTAAATACCCCAAAAGATATGCTAGAAGAAGATGATGGCGGGCTAGAAGAAGATGGTGGTTGGGGTGGGGATTGTAACAATTTCAGACATAAAGCAACAGTGTCATGTCTTTGAGAAATTACAAAATGGAAAAGAATTTGAAGGTTTTAAAAGAGCAGGGAGTGTAAGACTTTATCCAATCAATTCTACCAATACTTTAATGTAGAATTCCATTTCTTGCTTGCTTACAGTCTGTGAACTGTGAGGTGGGGAAGCACAGTGAGTAGGTAAATCACAGCAAGAACAGAAGCAAAGACACAGCGCTTGGGGGCTGCAGGCACGGGCACCGACTCGCTGCCCACCGTGCTCCTTAGGAGCGGCACCTGCCTTCCAGTTCCTGTTTGTCACAGCAGCCGCCTGAGAAAATCGGTCTGGGGACTGCACACGCCCCACAGCACGGGAAACAGAGAGCTGCACTCCTCAGTGGCCAGCTTAGCCTCAAGTGAAAGCTGTAGGTGAACGAAACCTGTTGTTTTCAGCATTCTTAGGTTAGGTAACCCCACAGCTGTCTTTTTTTTTTTTTTTTTTTTTTTTTTTTTAAGGCTGTAGTATTCTCTCAGAGCATAAAGGATAACACCACTGGTTTGTGAAGGCAAATTAATTTTCTTAGAAGGAGATGTACGCATTTCTAGTTAGCAGCCATACAAGTACATCTGATGAACATAACACCATTTACAACTGCTCAAAAGCAAACAGCTAACAAAAGGGAGAGTATATGTGCTACAAATCACAAAAGGTTGAAAGAAATCCAAGGCCATAGTACTTGGAGATGTGGCCATGTTCGCAGATGACTCCGCATCACAGAGACATTATTTTTTCCCCAATCTATAGATTTAATGTAATTCCTATCGAAATCCCAGAGATATTTTTTTTTTGTAACCATATGCAAGCTTACAAAATGTAGAAAGGCTCAGGCCCTAAAAGAGCTACAGCAGTCCCAGCAGAGACACATAGATTAGGAAGACTCGCTCTGCCCAGTATGAAGACTTACTATAGAGTCTCAGCAATGGAGACTGCATTAGTAGTGAGGGAGGCAGATCAGTGGGACGCAGCAGAGAACACAGAAACAGATGTGCACCACTGAGGTACAGAAGCCACTCTGCAGAGGTGTCGGAGCAAGTGGACAGCCAAAGGCAAATATAAAACCTTCAACACAAATCTCACACATTGTCTAAAATGAACTCAAGGTCCCGCACAGTGGTGAACATCTATATTCCCAGCACTCTCAGCACTGAGTAGCTGGCGGGACAGGCACATGCCAATCAGTGATTTCCAGGGCCAGGCCAAACGGCATGGGGCGGGAGACAGGGAGAGTGTTAGGTGCAGTTAGAAAAGGACACGAGTGATTCTTCTGTTGAGAAAACCCTTCTCAAATGTTACCGTGGATGTGCAAGCCTGTAGGTGTCCACAGGTGTGACAGAACTATATAGAATTAAACACATAGATGTGCACACGTAAAATCGAGAAAGTCTCAACTAAGATCAGTGGATTACATTTGCCTTCTAGTTAGGATTTTCTTACTATAGTTTTGCAAGACACCCTGGGGGAAACTAAGTTAAAAGTCCAAAGGATCTCTCTGTACTGGCACGGGGATCCCCAGGAAGGGTGAATGAAGCCACGGAGCAAAAGGAATTCCAGCACAGGGACAGCCCCCCCGGGCACATCCGCTTACAAACTCCTGCCTCGTTACTGGGCCCCAGAGCGCAGCTGAGACCTAAGCAGGGAGCGTGTGCCGGCCCACCCAGCTGCCATGGCAGGACGCAGACAGCCCAAGCCACATCCCGCCCTGGTGCTGGTTTCTTCCCAGCCCCAGCTAGTTAGTCCCCAGCACATCTCAGCAGACACTTACTCAGAGCTCCTCACTAATTACCTGGCTGAGGAACAGAGAACTTTCCTAGGGGAAGAAAGAAGAATTTGCCTTCCCGCCCCTAACAACAGAGGCAGAGCCATACCTTTTGAGCTGGAGCACATTTGGGACACTGGCACAGGGGGTGACAAAATTCAAGATCCACCGCACTGACAGCATCCTCCGCTTCGTCCAGGTCCTCCTCTGTCCACTCCAAAAGGTACCGCACCTAGTGTTGGAGAGGAAGGAGACGTGGGAGCCGAAAGTTACCCTCTGTGCCTTTACAGGCTACAGTGCCACCCCCACACACTGAACAGCTCCCATGTAGGGGCCTGCACTTTCTTCCTCAGCCACCACAGCAGTTTATAAATGGTTCCTGTAACCCACCGCATTCACCAGTGCACAGGCCTTTGTAAGTTCCGCGAATAAAAGTTAACTCCAAGTCAGACACAATGGTGCACATCCGTAGAAGATGGAGAGGGATTTACCTGTTATGTTTGCGGCTCCTGTTGATCCCTCCTCTGTCTTACAAAGTGGTGTGCTGATGCCACCAAGGGCAGGCATTCAGACCAGTCCTGGCGCCTGCAGTCTGTCCCCTTACGTTCCCTAGCTATATGCATCCCGTGCCCCAGAGGAAGCTCCAGAGCCTGCCCTCCTTACCTGACAGAACATGTGCCTTGGGCAGCCACCCCAGCCCAGTGCACAACCAGTTGGGCAGTGAGACCCACTCACAGGTGCCTGGGCTCCACCAGTGTGTTCTGCCACCACACTTTAGACCCCCAAACAGGGCCAATTTATGTGCCAAAAACACTGGTTTCTAGGATGGTAGATGCCTAGAGAATAAGCATATTAATGCATTTCTAGGCCTGGTTCTGAGTACGGCAAACCAGCACATTCCTGTGAGGAGGGACAGTTTGTTTTGGGAGGACCCCTGTCAGTTCCACCCCTTCGCATTCCAGGTCCCTTCCATGACCCTGATAATGAACACTGCCCACAGGACACACTCGAGGCTTTTATGCAGGCATCTACCAGCCTAGGTGACACATGCAGTTCCTCATGGAGAGAGAAAGGGAGAATAATCAGGGTAGGACCCTGCTGGGTGTTATACTAAGATGCTGAAAAATTAAAATAATTGATTAAAAGATAATTAACAAAAATAGTTATTTAAAAAGATAGCTATTAGCAATATTGTCATTCTGTACTGAGCTCATTACCCTAGTAACCAAGCACCAACCACATAGTTATAAATTAACTGACCGCATCATTCTGCTGTTCTATAATGCATCATCCCCACCACCTTAGTGACCTGTGTGCTATGTCAACTTTTGTTCCCCTTGTAAGAGACAAATGATGCTGTCTCAACCATTGTTCCCTTTATGAGAGACAAATGTTCCTGGAATTGGCAGACCAAGGGCTATGAATTGGCTAACCACCCACTGTGAAATGCCTCTTACCTCAAGCAAAGGGGAACAAAGACCCACCTTATTTCTGTTTCTCATCACTATGTACTTAATGATCAATGAGCTAATCATAAATGAACTATAAAAATCAGTCAAAACTCTAACTCAGTTGCACAGCTTTGCAAATTCCATCTGCACTGTGTCGCTGGGCCAGCTAAAATAAAAGCTTCTTCCTAAAAATGACGTCATTCCGCCCCATCTTTTCCATCTCAGGGGTTTTGCCCCATTTTTCATCTCAGGGGCTTTTTGGGGAAGTAAAACACTGGGCAGGTGACCTGGATAGGGGCTTGGACAACAATCAAATGTGAGATCAGTCTGAGGACAACTCGGGTCACGGGGCAGCTGTCTTGTCCATTACCTGCTGCCTCACAGAGCAGATCACCAGGACAAGGGACAGGCACCAGCGCTTCTCCACTCGGGCTATGCCTGGCTCACACCTTAGCATTCTCCTTTGGTTCCACAAAGGATGCGGGTGATCCTGGGCTGGTCTCAGCCTTGGCCACATGCTGACACTCATGCTCCCCAGAGACTCTATGTGTCACTCTCAGACCCACAGGGGCCTCTGGGTGAAGACCAGTACACCAATGACTATGTTTAGATCCTGCATCCAAGAGGTGGGAAGAATCGGACTCCAGCAATTTCTGTCCACCACCTCAGGCTACTCAGTGAAAAGCACTCTTGAAACACACATTGCTGTTCAGCTCTCACAGAGGATGATTTACTCAGAGCTTTAAATGGGTAAGCACCTCATTTACTACCCCATTAAAAGTGGCAGACAGAGGCTGGCCATGGCAGTGCATGCCTATCATCTTAGCATTTTTCCAGGTTAAAGCAGGAGAATCATAAAGACCAGCCCAGCCTGAGCAACTTAATGAGACTCTGTCTCAAAATATAAAAGGACTGGGGATGCAGGTCAGTGTGAAAGCCCTGTGTTCCATCCTCAGTACCACACACACGGCGTACTCCCTTCAGCAAACCAGGGGAAAGCTGGGGAAACTGCCCTTAGGAATCTCCCACAACCTCTCTCTGCTGTCCCCATCTCATCAGATATGCCCTGTCCTTTGCAGTGTTGGTAGGGCGGATCCCTTCCATCAGCAGCCAGTAACCACAGCAGCAACTCTCTGGCTTGTGACTGTCAGGGCCCCAGGCCTCAGACCACAGCCGCAGCCCAAGGGTCAGAGCCACCTCCCACTGCAGCCAGGCTGTGGGCTGGGCCTTGGTCTCTGTCATCTCCTCTCCCCATGACCCTGCACTCTCTAGGCCACCGAGCAAGGTCTGGTCTTCCCCACATCTCACCATCCCTGGAGCAGGCATGTCTTCATCCTGTGCTTCCTTACTCATTTAGAAAATACAGCATTGCTGCCACCAGCTACACAATGCATGCACCACCCTGTCTGATGCAGACCGAGCAAAGAACCCAAAGCTCGAGACTGGAGATGGAAACACAAGTGTAGCTGTTTTGGACCAAGCTCTAGCTTCTTAAAGTGCTTGTCAAAAGACTCACCATCTCCAGGTCTCCATCAGCAACTGCTCTTAAAAGTTTTTCTACCTTAGTGAAGGAAAAAAAGAGTGTTAGAAAAATTATCTTAATAATAAAATAACAAGAAATAATATACACGTTCTGAAAACATAGTAGCCTTTGTCTGTCTCTTGATGTGTTTAATATTGACTTATGTAATACCTTTTAAATATCTCCCTAAAATTGCTCCAAAAGAGCATCCTGAGAAAAACCATTGTCATTTAAGGCACATAGAAACATAACTACTAGCTACACATAATAGCAGATACCTGTAGTTTCAGCACTCAAGAGACTGAGGCAGGAGGAGCTTAAGTTTGAGGCCAGTGACTTCACAGTGAGGCTTGTCTCAGAATAGGAACAAATCAAACCAAACCATCAAAGCTCTTAGTTACTGGCCTGTAGAAAGGTGAAATGATGGTGACTGGTATACACTGCTTTTTAAGAAGCCAGGCACCCTATGATTCAGAACTACACATACTCTGCTCTCATTAAATACCAGCTGAGAGCACAGGAGGGTGGATACCCTCACTCAAGAAAGCTTTCAGGCCTCTGTCAGCCTGTGCACTGTGTGTCTCTTAGCTTTCTTTGTGGGTGCTCTGCACAGGCTAAATTTGTTGGGCCTCCAAGGACAGGTCACAGCTTGGGTCTTGGTGACACTAGGGTCTAGTCTCTAAGCAGCCAGGGGTGGCACGTTCAGCTCATTAGTCAGGGTGCTTATGGGTTGGGGATGGAGAGCAGAGAGCTTTTCAAAAGATCTCAAATCAGTGGACGGGCAGGTAGCTTTGCTTGTATTTTTCTTAGCATATCCTCTCTCTGCCCCTGTCTTTATCTCCTCATATACACAGTTCAGCAAGCTGCTAAGGGAAACCCTGGGAGGGCCCAGAAGTGAAAAGCAACATGAGGTGCAGTTGGACCATCACTATAGAAATGGCCTGTCCAGTAACAGGTCAGCAGGCTGGTGGGCAACTCTCATCAGTTTATGGCTTTTTGTTTTTGCAGTACTAGGGATTGAACCTAGAGCATCTGCCCATACATCCTTGGTGACCCCTGCCATTGTCCCCAACCCACATAATTTTTTGGCATGATCTCATTAAGACATTAAGTGGCACAAGCTGGACTCAAACTTGCAGTCCCCTGCCTCAGCCTCTCAGAGTGCCATGATTACAGGCATGCACCACCATGCCCAGTTCAGGCTATGGCACTTTAACTGGCCACCATGACCCGAGATCCACCAGGTCCGCTTTACCATTCTCCCAACAGGAAGGCTCACCTCTCTGTAGTCCTTCTTGGGCTCCTCTTGTTTAGAGCTCGATGACATGGAGGAGAAGCTAGAGGTGGAGGAGCCCTGGCTAATGGAATTCACAGAGTGTTGAGGGGACAGTGCAGGGACCTGTAGGAAATACACCCAGGAGAGAGAAGGGTCATGGGCATGGAGACACATGAGGGCCACAGATGGGCCTGGAGCTCTAATTTCCCCAGCTAGTGTAGCCCGCCAACTCACCTCAGAAGACTTCAGCCTCCTTTCAGAGGACAGACGATGGGCTTCCATTATAGACAGGATCTAAGAGGACACAGGGCACGAACAGCAGCATGAATGAGATGACCAGCAGCAAAGGATCATCACCTGTGGTCCCTCTGCCCACCTGTCCCACAGAATGCCAGCGCAGCAAGAATCTGAGGTCCTCCAGCCTAGCCATGGCCTGGGACATACAGCAAACTGAGGCCTGGTGCAGTGGGAACGCAGTCAGTATCACATCACACAGGCAGGGCTTCTTGCCCTTGTACTGCATTCCTCCATTCAAAGTTCCCTGACTGGCCCCAGCCTGCTGTCCACAGCATCCAGTGTGACTTTCCTACTGGGACCCATGACTCAAGCAGGGAAAGTCCAGAGTTGGCAAGAAGGCAGCCTGTTCTTTCCTCTGCACCTTTCCCTGCAGACAGGCCTCTGGGCAACCACAGGATAGAGACTCCCCTACTGCGGCGTCTCAGTGTGGACCCAGGGTAGCAGGGCCCACACTTCCCAACTGCTGCAACCAGGACCTTATGCATGTTCACAGCAGTGCAGCTGAGGGCCCTGGAGCCAGGAGCAAGGGTGCAACCCTTCCAAACCAGTGCTACTGTAGCCCTAACGCTAAGCATTCTTATCACACACAGAAACAGCAGCAATAAATAATGGGAGGGGGCTTGCTGGTGATGGCAATGTTTCCAGCAGAGACCGTGGGCGTGGCTGTACCTAACTTCAGATCCATCAAGTTGTCTCTCTGGAATATGCACAGCTTTTTCTATGCCAACCTCAATAAAGTGGTTTAAAAATAGATGAAAACTGTGCTACTCCCAGAATAAGATGTGAATAAGATAAAGAAACTCCCTGAATTGGAAATAATCAGAGCAAGCTAGTAAAACATCAAAAGGCAGAAAGTTGGACCCATGTGCAGGGGGACAATTGGAGCCTAGTTCTAAAACAGAATCACTTATATGAGCCACAGATACCTAGGGGAAACAGTAGCAATGGCTTCCACTGGAAAATCACCAACCCATTTCTCCCAGGGTGCTCCTTCCAGAAGGGTGGCATTGGGGTGTCAGAGGTAAGGAACTGGCCCCCATGAGTTGCTTTCTTCTCCACCCGCTAATAAGCAATGGCCACTTCCATGCCAAGTTGCCAAAACATGTTTCTAGAAATCACTAACAGAAAAAGGTGTGCAAGTTCACTATAAATCACTGATGGAAGAAACTATTCCCAATGATGTTCAACACTAGCCAAATGAAAATAAAGCTTCTAGCAAGACATGGTGGTACATGTCTGAAATCCCAGCACTTGGGAGGCTGAGGCAGGAGGATCACAGCAAGTTTGAGACCAGCATGGGCTACATAGTGAATTCAAGGCCAGCCTGAACTACATAGTGAGATCCTGTCTCAAAAAAAAAAGCTTCTAGAAACTGAAGTGATAGCAAACAGACTAGGGCATGTCCTGCTCTTATACCCCTTCCCTTGTCTCTGCTTCTGTCACCCTGAGTACCACTGTCACCTAGTCTCCTGCTGGGAAGAAGTCCACAGCATTCACATACTGGGCCAGCTCAGCCAGACCAGCGCTTAGCACGACAATGAGAAAAACCACTAGTAAAATTGAAAATAATCTAAATAAGTAAAACTCATTAACAACAATGTTCCAAATGTAGCAGAGAGGGTGCAGGCCAAGTCACACCCGTAGGCACATTTGCCCTTTGAAGCCAGTCTCTGGACACTGATTGTTTACAGTCACATGCTGCACGGACATGAAAAGAGCTACCTTTGGGTTCAATGCACACTTGAGCGCCGTCTCTTTCAGCCTGTTCTGGATCTCTGTGGGTGCCCCGTTCTGCAGCAGTGTCTCTATGATGCCTTGATAACCCCAGCGCGCAGCGATGTGAAGAGGCGTGTCCCCTTTGTCATTGCCGATATCTAGTCTGCAGGACTGCACATCATAGTAGACCAAAGCCTTCACACACTGCGAGGAAATGGGAAGGTGGCACTTTTTTAGTAACACACCAAGCCTCGGGTGGCATCCACATCCCCACAGCCTCAATCCATGTCCCACTTCAGCAGAGGCCCTATGCACCAAAACAAAGTAAAGCCACAGGATCCATGTCATCTGGGCAGGACACCATACTGTTTTCAAAAGAACAGAACTGCCAATCAGTGAGAAATAGCTGCCTGAAACTGTGAGGTCTCCATGTAGAGACCTGAGTCACCATGGCAGGCCTGAGACTGCTCTCCTTATTTAAAGGCCTGCCCACGAGACTGTCCCTCAGCCTGCAGTGTTCCTCAGGTCCTAGATGCAGGGAGAGATTCATGGTTCCTGAACTCATAAGGTGCAGGCTCAAGTGGCCTGCACTATTTTGAACAGCAAAGCAGTTTATGCTTCCCCCAGGAGCATGGAATTCTGGACCAGACAGAGGATACTCAGAGGACCGGGTGTGAATAAAAGTCTTGGGCACCAAGTCCCTAACAAGCTTCCCTAGTAGATGATACTTGGTGTGTGTCACCGCTGCAGGAATAAAGCACATCTTGTGTGACTCCCCAGAGAGAGGGCTGTTTACAGCTCTGCTCTGGTTCCTCCAGACTTCATTCCTGTGCTTTTTCCCTTGGAGGGTTTTGCTATGTCCTTTTGCTATAATAAACACAGCTGTAATTCGCACGACTATATTGTGAGTGTTCCTCGCAGTCGCTGAACCTGTTTGTGGGCTTGAAAAACCTCACACAGTACACATGGATCGCTGTGCTATCCAGGTGAGATCTATGCTGACCGACCCAGGGATTCTGATGACATGGTATTAAGGTGGAAAAGCCTAAAAATGCACAGGATATGATCTCATTTTTGTACATTAACCCCAAACCCAGACTGAACTTTACATGTGCATTTATCTATTTTCATATATTTGGGGAGAAAAAAGCGGGGGGGGGGGAGGAAGAGGAGAGTAAATAGCAAAAAATAACACAAGCATAGTAAAATGGTAAGCTGAAATGGAAACTATAAAATTCCTAGATATTACTAGTAAAATGGAAAATTTGAATATGCACCAAATTAAGAAGCAGATGGTAGTGGAAATGAGTGAAAATGATTTAATTTTAGGATAAGATAATGGGCAATTAAGTTTTAGTTTCTGTTACCTCAATAAAACATCTGTAATACATTAAATTTTTTTAATTAAAAATATTACACACTCCATGTTCCAATCATTATCAACACAAAATCCAACACTAAACTAGCTGGAAGTTCACATTTCTCCAGGAGTGACGAGGGTGAAAACAGCCGCTCCCATAACGGCAGGTGCCACTTACATCTTCGTGCCCGTAGGTGCAGGCCAGGTGCAGCGGGGTGTTACCATTGTTGTCCTGCACCTCAGCACTGGCCTTGTAGTGCAGCAGCAGCAGCTGGCAGAGGAGAGAAGACAACAGGTGAGCCCAGCAGGGCACCGGAAATACGGTCTTGTGTTACTCTCATGGGTGGAGGTCATGGTTCCTGTCTTAAATTCTATTTATTTGTATGGATTGGGCATTCCTAATCCAAAATCCCAAACCAGGATGCTCCACAATCTGAAACTTCTTTTACAGGGAGGAGAGGTGCTGGGACAATGGAACCCAGGGCGTTGTGCATGCTCGGCAAGTGCTCTGTCACTAAGCTACAGCCCCAGTTCCCAAAATCTGAGATTTCTGAGTACCAACACACCGGCACAAATGGGAAATTCTATGCCTGACCTCGTGTGGTGGGTAGAAGTCAAAATACAGATGCACTTAAAATGTTATACAAGATTGCCTTCTGGTAGGTATATAAGGTATTTAAGAGACATAAATGAAGCCTGGACACACCTGTAATTACTCTGGCAGGCTGAGGCAGGAGGACCACAAGTTCGAGACCAGCTACGTAACTTAGACTGTGTCTCAAAATCAAATATAAAAAAGGGCTGATGATGTAGCACAGTATAAATGCCCTGGGTTCAAACCCCAGGACTACAAGCAAACAAACAAACGTAAATGAGGGAGGAGCAAAAGAAGGGGAAAAGGTGGATCAAAATGGTCAAGATACATTATATATGTGCCAATTCCCTGGAACAAACCTAAGTGTCATATATTGTGAATACAAATAATGTTTTTAAAGGAAACATAAGTGAATTTTGTGTTTGTACTTAGGCTCCATTCCCCAAAATATCTCATTATGATGTATGTGCCAATATTCCAAAACCTAAAATAAAACTTAAACCCAATACTCTTCCAAGCATTAACCTGTGCCACATGCCACTGCCCTAACCCTGACAAAAAGTTCAGAGATTAAAGAAAAACACCTCCAGTCTCACCCTCTCTTCCCCAGGATGATCACAAGTTTCACATCCTGACCTGCGGCTTTGTTCCATGGACCCAGACAGGTGCCTCCAACTCCCACCTCCACTGCACTGCCTGTGTGGCCAGAGGAGGTGCAGCAGAGAAGCCACTGCACACGGGTAAGCCCCCAGCTCCCGAGCCCCGAGGTCCCCACTCACCGTCACACTCTGGTATCCCCTCTGACACGCCAGGTGGAGCGGAGTGGAGCCGTGATAGTCTGTGGCATTCACCACGGCACCCTTGGATACCAGGAGGTCAATGAGGGATGCCTGCCCTGCAGAGTGAAGAAGGAAGAAGAGCTGCCCACACCTGATGTGAAGCCACAGAGCACCTCTCCCATCTTATGCCCTGGCAGCAGACATGCCAAAATGTCTGTTTTCTGCTGGGGAGGAGCCAGAGCAAATGTCAAGTCAGGCTCTGCAGACTTAAGAGGCGGGACCCAGCCCACATCCATCTTTCAGTGATCAAAATTAATGGGAAAGCCACGGAACATGCCATGGTTCATCAGTTGATAGGGTGGAATACTATGCAGCCATTAAAATATCAACAAGGAGAAATGCTCTGATACATTGCCAAATGAGCAATAAGCCTTGCAACACAGATTTTTATGCACACATACACAAAAGAATACACAAATTCCAGAGGTTCAGAAATTAAAATTCTCTCAGAGATCAGAGGATGGTCAGTGACATTGGAGGAGTTTGGGTTTCCTACTACAAATGTGTACTGTAAAAATATTTTAAACCACACATGATGGCATGCACCTATAACCCCAGCAGTCAAGAGTCTGAGGCTGGTATGGACTATGAGTGTGTTTAAGGCCTGTCTGATGAGACCCTGACTAAAAACAACAAAAAAACACCCCCAAATACCCTCATTTTTAGGAGAATGGGGGATGGGAGCTCATTATTTTGCCTAGGCTGGCTTTGAATTTACGATCCTCCTGCCTCAGCCTCCTGAGTTGCTGGGATAGATGTACAGTACCATACTTCTTTTACGTTTTAAAGGCAGAGTTAGAAGAATCCCAAATTGATCATTCTGAGTCTATTGTCACAGCTGGGATTCTAGTCCCTTCTCCTTGGCCTCCAGCCCCATGGCCATGTCAGGCAGTCTCTGCTGGGTGAGAACCACATGGACATACTTTGGTGACCCAAGAAGCCACATGATGGCTATCAGGGTCCAAGGGACATTCACTGTTCTGCCCTTGCCAGCCCTGGAGGTGCACCAGGCAGCACCCTGTACTACTACCCCGTCAGCGAGGCCTGCACTGGGTCACCTTGCTTGGTGCCATCCCTTTGCCACAGGAGCCAGACTAAGGCCACGTACCACAGAGAGCAGCCACATGCAGAGGCGTATGCCCCCTGTCATCTCTAGAGAACGGAGTGACAATGGATGGATCATTCAACCTCCTAGGATGGAGAAGACACAGAAAAGCAACATCACTTGGGATGGCATGGTAAAGCCTCTCTCTGACCAGGCCATCACGCCAGCACTCTGGAACCAGAAGACAGACCACAGGATATCTCTTGGGCGCTGTCCCAGGGACCATCCTGCCCTCGGTCAGACTCCTGTAGGAGAGAAACTGAGCCCGAAGCTCTTGTATCCCTCCCCCTCCAGCCCATTACATCTCAGAACCTGGCAAAATAGCCTGTGGAGACCAAAAATGTTAGTGGAAAAAACTGACATTTCCCCACTAGAAAGCACCTTTGAAGGTGAGGCAGAGGCAGCTCCAACACCAGCCCAGTGGCATGCAGATATCTTTACAGTCTCTATTCTACCTGGTTCTCCCAAGGAGCAATGTCAGAGGTGACAGCAGAGGCAGCGGAGGTGCGGTGAGAAAAAGGCCCCTCTCATAAGTGAATGGAAGGTAAGGGGGAAGGTCCACCAGGACCCACATCTTCTCCCCACAACACAGTCCCTCTTACCCAGAGACCAGTTTTTCACAGTCGTCACAGAAGCACAGTGGGTGGCACATCTTTTGGACGGCATCTTTGTCTTCATCTTCTTGGCTCAGAAGTCTTTCCACTTCCTTCTGGTTACCTGATGCGATGTGCTATAAGGCAAGACCACGAACTCTATCAATGTTAGAGAGTCATTTGTTGCTGGAGGTGTGGATATTTTGAAAACCTTTTGCTCTCTTGGATTTCTTTCAAGATTATCTGGGCAGACGGGGAGACTGGGTGGGGTGGAGCTGAAATAAGACTGGGTGATGGCTACATGGCAACTTGTTTATTATTATACTACTCCCTTTATTTCTATAAATGTTAGAAGTTTTCCCTAATTAAAAAATTATAAAATTCCAAAGCAATCCAAAGAGGCACACACTAGATCTCTGAACCTCAGTGTGGCTTTTAATTCCTCACTAGGAAGAGTCTTGTTCCTCTTATGTTTGAATATGGCCTCCGTTTAGGGAAAGATAACAGGTACAATGAACAAGAGGCCTCACTGACAAACCAACCAAGGGCTCAGGCCTGAGACTGCTGGATGCACTCTCTGGGAGCATCAGCAGACTGCCCAGAAGGCCCCGTCTCCCCTAGCCCCCCATGATCTGAGCAGGGAGCTGCCTCCATGTGCCAATGATCAAAGCACCAAGGAATCAGACGCTGCACCAGTCCAGGGCATGCGCACCTATGCATATGTGAGCACAGCTCCCACAGCCAGGAGAGGTCGTAACTGCAGCAGCTACCAGGGGAGGCACTGCTGAGCAGTCCAGGACCAAGGTGGAAGACCCAGGCATGCCTGTCTACAAAGACATCTCAGTATCTTACCTTAAATAGGCAGTCAATGGGAGTTGAGGTCATCTGAGACAGTAGGCTCATCCGCTGCTTAAGAAACAGTCTGTCATCAAAGCCCTCCGACTCCTGCAGGCAAAAGCAAACAATCTGTCTTATCCCATGGACCCAGCCACATGGACGGCCCAGCTGTAATTCCTACCATTTATCAAGGAGCAGGATCAGGGCCACTTCTCCCATGCCTGGATCTGCTCACTGAGGCAGAGAGCAAGCTCAGCTGGACGTGGAGATTCTGACCATGGCTGCCTGCTTGGGACCGGGAGGCACTGGCTATGTAGTGTGGAATGTGCTATCTCTGCCTGTGGAATGTCACACACACACCGCCAGATGGACAACTGAATTACCCTGGCCTCCTCCCCTCTTACCCATCCCTGCCATGGTTACCAGAGGTCTAGACAGGAAGGCATCAGACAGGGTGGTCTCTACCTCTTCCACGTGCAAGCCAACAGAAGGGGTTCTGCTTTGTGAACTACTTATGAAGAGATGCCACACTCATGGGATCAAAGTCCAGGAAGATACTAGGAAGGATTCCTGACACAGACAGATCCTCTCATCTCCAGCCACTTTTCAGGTTTCAAGGACCTGCCCCAGTTAATAATAAATCCAGATCCTCATACTATAGGTATTGTCCACTTGGATATATAAATATAAAAAATTGTCCTTCCTTTATGAAATCACTTCTAGCAAGATAATTCAGAGGATGGTGAGGTGTGGGGAAGACCAGACCATGCCCAGAAGCCTAGACAGTACAGGTCACAGGGAGAGGAGATGACAGAGACCAAGGCTCAGCCCAGTGCCCCGACTGGGGCTGCAGTTGGAGGCGGCTCTGACTTTTGGCCTGGGACTGTGAACTGAGGCTTGGGGCTCTGACTGTCACAAGCAGGGTCCCCCTTACCAACCTCCAAGGAAGGTTATCCTGACAGACAAACACCAGCACCTTGGGAATGAGGCATTTCGGCCCCCAGCTGCTAGGTGCTATTTAAAGCTCACACAATCTACTTTGCACAGTGACTCACAGCTGAGCAGCTTAGGGCTGGAGAAACATCAAAGGCATGCAGCTCAGGTCAATCCTGGCCTCCTTCCTCAATTCAGGGAAGCTGTCTGAAGGGCAGTGATGAAGAAAGTAGGTCTTCTGGGACTGTGACCAGTAGAAGGGAGTGACCGATCCATCAGCAGAGGCTTATTTGGAGAACAGCTAAATAATATTTATCGGACACTCAAGCCAGTGAGGAAAAATGGAAGTATGCAGAACTGGAGCAGGCACTGAGGACGGAAGTGCAAACCTGTAATCCCAGAACTTGCGAGGCTGAGGCAGGAGGACATGAAGTTGAGGCCAGCCTGGGCTACACAGCAGTTCAAGACTAGCCTGGACTACATAGCAAGACCCTTCTCAAAAGAAAGAAGGAGGGCAAAAAAGGGGAAAGGAGAGAGGGAGGAAATAAAGAGAGAGAAAGAAAGACAGACAGAAAGAAAGAAAAAAAAACAAGAAAGAAAGGGGAAAAAAGAGAAACAGAAAGCAAGCAAGCAAGAAAACTGAACCAAGGAATAGTACAAATTGTTTCAAGGTTTTTCCCTTAGTTTTCTGATAGACAAAGGTAAAACTGGAGCCATTTCAGCAATATTTGTTCTCAGAAAACTAAAGTCTTCATTTGTGAATGTGTGTGGTCAGGCGCAGCACAGTGGGGCATACCAACAATCCCAGCGCTCAGGAAACTGAGGCAGGAAGATTGTGAAAAAAAAAGAATGTTTATGGTCATCTCAAGTGTGGTTATATCTTTGGGAGAAAGTTTCTGTGAAACCGTATTTCATGAAGAGTTGAAAGCAAAACTTTACTTAATTTACTAATATTTAGCCCTGGCTATTTTTCAGAAACCTTGCTTGTGGGGAGATACATGGGAGCTCTTCTCCCAGGAAGCAGCACCATGACATGGCACTGACTTCACATATTTCCTACAAGGAACTTCACTACCTATGAGAAGGGAGTCAGCAGCTAAGGCGGAGGCAATCAGTACAGACAGAACCCCAATGTCAGTGTCACAAAAGACAAGGAAGCCACAGTGCCTGCTTTGTCAATAACAGGCCACGCTCAGGTGGAGAGCATCTCTCAGGGCTGACTCATTCCACAACAGGGGACAGATCCCAGGCAGGTCAGGAGGATGATGCATCCTTGGTCCAACCTCCATGAGAATGACCACCCCGCATCCAGGAAGGCAGGATCAAGGCAGATTCTCCAGACAAGATAGGAGCTCTGGGTTCTGTCCTTCCCTTGCACACTGAAGCTAAACACCATGTTTGGGGATGACTTTACAGAATACACAGGAGAGAGCCTAGATATAGACACCCCAGATACAGGGATGTCAGGAGAGCAAGCAGGGGCACCAGAATACCTTGATGCTTCAAACGTTACCCTTTGCTAACATGATTGATTCTCACAGCAATCTATCACTGGGTGGAATATGCAGCACTGTCCTCAGCGGGAATGGGAAAATGGACAGAGTCTCAGAGTGACGAATACATTTGCCAAAGGTCAAAAAGAGATGCAGGACTCAAACTACCACCAGCACAAGAGGGACCACTTGCAACACTTTCTAGAATAAAAGCAGGGGAAGGAAGTTCCCTGGTTCTGGTCAGCTACCTCCTTCCAACCTGACTGAGGCCTTCAGGCATTAACTTTCCTAAGTGCCACAGAAAGGAAGAGATAGGATGGCCACATCATGAGACAGCAAAAGGACAGGAGCACCTTTAGGTGGTGGACCGCTCTCTCCTGAAGACAAAGGATGCTCCTGGCCCCATCATACAGTGTCAGGCTGATTCCCCCACATGATGGAAGAGCAGGAGAGAAAGGGGAAAGAACCACAAGGCAAGACCATCAGGGCAAACCACTCCAGATGCGATGAGAACAGGCTCCTAGAGCCTCACAGAAAACAAGTCCAAGGAATAACGCCTTACAACTACAGGAGTGAACAGCAATTCTGATTCTGCACACAGGAGTGCAAGCAGAGGCATATGGGCACACACATGCATTCCACAATGTAATTTCCCCCTAAATATGGAAACAAGATAAGGCAGAAGGGAACAACTTCAAAAGAGCCACAGCTAGCCACATCTGCAGTGACAAGGACAGCCCTTAATCTCACCAGCATCTGAGTGAGGGATCACATCATACCCCAGACAAGGGCAGAAACTAACTCTTCATTGCTAACTGTAACACATCAGATTACATGCAAACAAGTGAGCATAATCTCAATTTCCGATTCAAAATGTACCTATAGCTGCACAGAGAAACGGCATATGCCAAAATGTGAATAGCTGGTAAGTCTATGAAATTTTTTTATGTCTTCACTGTAATTTTATGTATTGCATATTTATAAGCTAGGATTGGTTTTCTGATCAGAAAAAAATTAAGGTCTTCTTTGAGGGGAAAATAGCATACAATATACTTAGGTAGGTAGCATGCATGGATAGGAAAAAGTCTGGAAAATATACCAACATGTTAGTGAGGAATAAATTTGGTGGAATTGCTGTCACCTGCAGGCACCTATCTGGTTTCCAGGTACTTTAACTTAATATTAACATCAGCAGAGAATCTGAATCAAATGATGGTCAGTTCTCACTATACGTGATTTGTAACGCAGAAATCTCTTCACTTTAATGACTTCAACTTTGAGAGGTCTCTGAGGACTATTGATTTTTACTGGTTGGTATGTAGCAGAATATGCCAGTGTCATGGTTTATATCTAGATGTCCCTCAAAGGTTTTGCAGGTACAGGCAGGGCTTTCACAAGGTGATTGGATTATGGGGGCTTTAGCTGACTTGCTGTCAGGAGGTGAGGTCTGCTTGGAAGAGGCGGGGCACTGGTGTATGTATCTCCTTCCTCAGCTCCTCTCTCATCTCTCTGTCCTCGGTGCCTAGAGGTGAGCAGCTGTCCTCTGTCCAGGTTCTCCCACTATGCCTTCCTGCCATGGAACCAGACAACCATGGACTGCTCTTTCCCTACCTGCAGGTGTCAGGTACTTTGTCCCAGTGATGGGGAGAGTGACTAAGACAGCCAGCAATGCAAATGAGGCCCAAGAGTCCCACAGTTCACACAGAAATGTAAGTACCTCCTTTATAGCCAAAGTTCACCAATCAACCAAGAAAACAATGATAAGGCCGCTGAGTTCCAAAACTGCACGCATTAATAATCATTTCTTGCCTATCATCATCAAGAAATCCAAATTCATCATCCCTGGCTTCCTTTTCTACATCTGTGCTTTTGAAGATGACAGGAGTTAATGAGGCAGGATACTCACAATGTGAACCCCAATGATAACTCATCAACTTTCACAAGCAATGAGGGGCTTAATGTTCAGTTTCTTGGGTGGATGTCAAGCATCACTGTCGTTGGACAGCTGAGGCCTCATTCTCTGGACACTGTCAGAATCCCCCCTCTACAACCAGTGCAGACCACTCTCAGAGGTGCCACGGTGCCAGCAAAGGCGAGGGCAAAGGTGTGATCTTACGGGTGGCTTAATGGAAAGGCTTCCTTGCCGAATATATTCGATCGCAGCCTCAATTGAGGTCAGGCAGTACCCCAGTTCATCTTTCGCTGAGCTGCTGAATCTGAAGTTCTTGATGTAACTCAAATTCGCCATCCTACCACAAAGCAGAAAAGAGTTTTGCCATTGAATACTCAGCTAACACTTCCACACAAGAAAAATATTGCCATTGGTTTGGGTAACTGATCGAATACCTACAGTAAGTCTAGTAAGGGAGATACAACCTGTCTCCACTGTGAGCTCTGCAGAGTATGTGCAGTTAGGATGAGGAAAACTACCTGCTGTTTCCCTGAAGCAGCCTGGCTTTCAGAAAGCTGATTATTATACAGTGAACTATGGGCTCCTATGGAAAGCAAGAACTGCAGTCAGCTTCCTGTTTAGGCACAGCCTTACTGCATGGTGAGCTGTGCAAAACATAAGCTCCCTGGGGCTCAGTTTCCCCATCTGTAAAGGGGAGGTGCTTCTGGAGGAAAGAGGAGAGGGCAAATATCCTGTTCAAATGATGTACAAATAGAAGTGGCTATCCTTGAGTTACACTGAAACTATAGAGTGTGTGGTGCTTTTTAAAAACATTTTAGGGCCGGGGATTTAGTTCAGTGGCCTAAGACCCTGCCTGGCAAGCTCGAGGTTGTAAGTTCGAACCCTGGTACAAAGAAAAAAAAAATTAACCAAAAAATGTTACCAATTAGGGATCTCTGTTTTCACCAGCAAATATAACAGGACTGAAAGAAGATCATCAGTACACATGGTCTCCAAGTTCACTGCAAGGGGAAAACATGCATTTGAAGTCATCAGGACAAGTGTACAAATTCCCTTTTGCCATCCAACCCACAAAACCACATTCTAGCAAGATAAGAAACAAAATTGCACAAGTGTCCTTACAACATCCTGAACAGCTGTCAGACTCAAGGGCAGTAACTCCAAGTGGATCAGGTCTTACCATCCTCTAAAAGGTTAAAGAGCCCAGGGAGACAGTGACAATAGACACACAGGAAGATATGCCCAGAGCCACCCCAAAAGCCTCTCTTCCTCAGGTCACCTCTGCTTTTTGCATGCAGAGTCTCATGTCCCTGTGTACCCTTGCTTGACCTTTTTCATTTTGTACTTGTAAGTAATCCACTCATAATTTAAAATTCTAGCCATACGGGAGTCAGGGCTATGGCTCAGGGGTAAAGCATTTGCCTAACATGAATGAGGGCCTACGTGTGATCCCCAGCACTGCAATAAACAAACAAACTCAGAGTGCAGAGACCAAGGGAAGAACGCTCCTCCTATCCGTGCCACTCAGCCTCTTCTCCCAGTCTCTGCTGCCATTTCCTTCCTGCCTTTGCAGAGCCAGCCTATGACTCTGCCTTCAAACGCATGGATGCAGAGCCATCCACACCTTCCCGGATGCTGCTGCAGCTGGACCACAGATGCTTTGTTTGCGTCACTCAGTGTGCTTAGAGACCATCCCCTATCTATATGCTTAGCCCTGTCTCCTCTTTTTAATTTTTTTTCTTAGCTTCTTTTGTTTTACTTCTACTTTTGTTTTCTTTTTAGTTTTTTTTATTTTTGTAGTGTTGGGGGTGTCAAACCCAGGGCCTTGCACATGCTAGGCAAGCCCCCTACCACGGAGTTACAGCCCCAGTAAAACCTCCCATTTTACTCTTTATACTGGGCAATTTCAAACATATACAGTACAAAATAAGAAGGAATAGCCTAAGAGTGAGTCCCACTGTACCCTTCACCAGCCTGGCTCATTTTTGAGCCCAGGCCTTCCCAGGCCCTTCCCCAAGCACCAACCTCGCTGGCTGGGAGACTGTGTAATAAGCTGAACCACCTTTCGCAAGCAGAGCAGCTTCTGCTGGGGCGAGCTGCATTTGTTCAGCTGAGCTAGCTCTCTCTTTGCACGAGGGATGTTGAAGCTGTAAAATAATTTGGAAATGTGACAACTTCAGATCCTAGCGGGGGCACCCTTTTTGCTCGTTCTGATAATATACCTCAGGTTATATTTTTCATACATCAAACCACAAGCAATGACAACAAAGACCGAGAAGTAATTTGACTCAGGTCACTGGCAGAACAGAATGGAGCTACACCAGAAGTTTGGAAATAAATAAAAATCCTGAGCCCTAGAGAAACGAGGAAAATAGCGCAACAGGGTGGGGGACTAAACATCAACACTGTACACATTTTTACAGCCCTGCGTGCTTCTATGGCAGGGTGTCCTCAGTGAGGCAGCTGAGGAGAGACTTTGTGCCAGCAGAGCCCATCTGGAGGCCAGGTGTATAAAATTCTGTGTCCTCTAGCTCCCAACCATCTGCCTTGCTGGCTGTAGGAAGGGACACCTACAAAACAGAGTCTGATCAATTTCAGCCCTTTTCACTCCTCAGCTCCTCAGGGGTAACGGTGTCAAGTGGCGGCCACCACTGCCACTGAGAGAGAGGCCAGCTTCTGAGGAGAAGATGGCGCCCCAACCTCCGAGGCAGCGCAAACCCTTACCTGAACTCAGGTTTCACACCAATGTCTTTCTGCTGGAGGTCTTGAAGGCTTCTTGTGATTTTGTTAAAGGCGGCATCCTAAAGATAGATTTTAACAAGACTTCAAGCTTCGTAAAAAGCACCAGAATAAGGCTTTTACCCTGCTTGATGGTGTTGACTGTGAACCTACCTCGCTTGCCTCCATGGTCCCCACATATTTAAAGATGAGATCATAGATATGGTGGTGGACGTACATCTGTGAAATGAAGGGACCCAGTTCAGACCTGTGTCCAGGAGGAGAACCACAGGGTGTGGCGTCCCTCTCCCTCCTTACCTCTACTGCCTGCTTCATCAGGGTCATCTGGGCCTCCTGCTTTGCAAGCACTTTCTAGAGGACAAGAAGAGTATGATTAAAGAGCCTGGACTCCCAGGCGAGCAAACTGCAGTCCCTCTTTTGGAAGCCCTGCTGCTTACCAGGTGAGAATCTCTCAAAAGCTGCTGGAGGCATTTGGTGTACAGGGCATTCACCGAGTCCTGTGCAACACAGAGCAGAAAGAGATCACTCTCACCATCGGAGGCGGCCAGAGACACAATGACCAGAATGTGCAACCTGTCCCAGAGCAAGGCAACCACGCCACAAACTGAACTGCAGGCGTCAGGGGGCAATGCAAACTTTATCAAATCATGATTCATGACTGATTCTTCAACCTTTTTAAAGGTGATTATGCATTAAAAGTAGGGAAAAAATTCTCAGGGGGTTAACGTAGGTGATAATGGTACTTTTTTTTTGGACTTTTCAGGATATTCAAGTTTTCCATTGTGGCTTATACTATTTTATAGTTAGAAACATTTAAACAAAACTTCCTATGGTGGAGATGTGCCTGGGAAAGTTGGAGAATGAACTGAGAGGGGCTGGAGGCTCTGAACGGCATGCCAGACGCAGCAAGACTCGGTACTGACTATGTGGTGACGGAGGCTCTTCCTTTCACATTCTCGGAATGTTCGGTGGAAAGAGGTGATGCTCCTGTCAAATTTCTCAGAGTGTCTTCCCAAAAATTCTCTCACATCTTCGATGGTTTTCAGGGAAAAGGGATCTGAGGGGGCTGAAGGTTCTTCTGAAAAAGACACAGAGGGTCAGGCCGGTTGAGGCCTTCACCGCCTCCCGAGAGGGGAAATGTTACATCCTTGGCCCTGCTCCCACAGGATCTAAGACCCCAGCCCGTGAGGAGGGTGGCAGGGGGCAACGAGGGGAGGGAAGCTCCTTTATTTCAAGATACTTCCCAAGAATAGCTCAAGTATAGGACAGTCTTGGATCCAAACAGCATGGTCTTCTCAAGGCCTTCTCTTGGGACAAAATCCACACTACTGGGGTTTTGTGGAATGAGTTGTGGGGCTCAGGTGAAGAAGCTCTGTTTCCTAACAATACAAGCTTCAGAGTTTATTTGACATTTTGGTGTCTCAATTTCCTGGGGCAATGGAAGAATTATTATTCTTTACAAATAGTGAGATCTCAAAGAGGCCCAATGGCCAGCCTAGGTGAGGAATAAAACTGAGCCCCTCAGACAAAGCCAGGGTCATTGCTCTGCACACTTGAGGAGAGGAGTGACGCTCATATCACACACTTACACAGGCACAGTAGGACGGTGCCTCCTGGAGCTGTGTCAATATCCAACCTGCACGACCACACACAGCAGCCCCAGTCCACACCCCTGAGTTGAGCGGATGCTCATTAGCTTCTGGGGGGATTCTAATAAATAGGTTTCTGAGGGGCTCTTCACCATTTTCTGTGACCTTTCATTTTTTTAACAGGCTACACTAGGAAGAAGTTCCCATGCATATGCACACACACACACTCCTCCACATCAGGAGAAAAGGGTTTTCTCCCCCAAATACCTGCACTTTCTCTCTTTTCCAAAGGATGGGCTATACACAAGATGCTGAAACTTTCTTCTTTCTCATTGTAGAAAGTTTCTTCAAAGAGGATGGGCACCGAGAGAAGACAGGCAAAACCAGCTCCTAGTTTAATCCTGTTTCCTTGTATTGACACATCCTGGAATGAGAAAGCTCTTACTGGACCAGCAGCTGGTGGCAACCACAGAGCCCCTTCTGAACTTGTCTCCAAGGATGGCATTCAACCAGACCCTGCCGCCTCACCCAGCATGGGTTTGCCAGAGCACTTAAACTACAGGTGAATGCAGCTGTGGGGAGCTGTGGCCAGCAGCTCTGCACGAAAACAGCATCAGCCTGCGCAGGCCGCCTGGTGACTCCATCCCTGCTCTCACCACCACAGCACCCACAAGCCTCTCAGGGTCACACCACCATGGCCCAGCCCCAGAAAGAAGGGTGGTGTGGCCTGGCTTCCCTGACGGTGTGCAGGTTGGCCAACAAAGCCGACCCTGACTGTGAGTGGAACTTCCCCTTCTCAGAACCTACCTTAGAACCTTCTATTTCTTCCATTCAATAAATTAAAAAACAAAACAAAACATATGATCCAAACTACTATCAACAGTGAGACAAACATGCCTCCTGACAGGATATACTCAGAAAGATAGAACACCCCTGCCACACCATCCCTACCAAAAAACGCCTGCCTGCTTGACCGTAATCTAATCATGAGGAAACATCAGACAAACCCACACTGAGGGGAAGTCTATAAAACAAAACAAAAATGTCAGTGTCAAGAGAGACAAAGAGATGCTGAGGAACTGCTTCAAATGAAAGTAAAAAGGATGTTAACAGCTAAATGCATTCCTTGATCCCAGATGTGAGGAGAAGACATTCCTTCGTGTTTTTTGGTATAAAGGGTATTATGATTAGCACAGTGTGTCTAAGGTCTGTGGGCTGGAGAACACCCACCCAGCACACAGGTCTGTGAAGGTAGAGGTCCCACAGTTAGGGAAGAGAATGGCTCCTCTCAGGAAACACACTCAACTGCTGCTTACTCTGGCCAGATTCAGGAAAACTCACAATAGATGCAGACAGCCAGCGAGATACGTCAAGTGTGGCAAAATCCAGGTGGCCAGTCTGCAGAAAGGGTTAGAGTTCCCTGTACTTTACTCAACCTTCTGTGGGTTCGAAATAATTTCAAAACAAAACGGTTTTAAAAAAACTCGCCCCTGGTGTCTAATTTTTGGCTGAGAAACCAAGGGGCTTTCCAGAGCAGGGAAGGAAGCTCTCACGCAGACACACACCTCACAGAGGGCAGGAGGGCGGTGAGGAGAGAGCCAGCCCTGCCTGGCCTCCAAGGCTACCCTGGGGG
This sequence comes from Cavia porcellus, assembly GCF_034190915.1. Classification (NCBI taxonomy): domain Eukaryota; kingdom Metazoa; phylum Chordata; class Mammalia; order Rodentia; family Caviidae; genus Cavia; species Cavia porcellus. The sequence continues at coordinate 39,511,228 of NW_026947490.1, read as the reverse complement.
GGGGGTGTTATTTCCATCCCTCCTTCCTCCAGCCCTCCCACAGAGTTGCTGAATATCTCAACACTGTCATTTAATTCAGTGGAGGTAAAAGGCCAAGAAACAGGACTCTCTCCCCTGCCCCCAACACTGACCTAGTGACCCCAAGAAATTACCTTTCCATTTAAGGTCTGAAAATGTCCTTCCACGGGTATCAAAATGTAGGACTCGAACTGACAGGTAGATTGAACACTGCTGGACAGGCTTCCTTTGCAGGGCACTAAGATCTGGAAAAAACAAGGACAGGAAGAGCTCTGGAGAGAGGGGACACATATGGCTCCAGCACCAACGAGGTCTCCAAGCCACCCAGCTGGAAGCACAGCAGGACTGCAGGTAGAAATGGCCATGGCTGCTGCTAGCTAAATTCCTTCGCTGTGCTAGTAATGGAAGCAGACACCTCTCTCCCAGGAGAGAGAGCGTGCAGAGGGCAGAGGTCAGTTTCCATCTTTAGATTCAGAGACAGTGGGCTCTTACCACCCTCACTGAGTCCCTCCCCACAACTGACCCAGGGGCCCTCTGCTCCCCTTAGTCCACCTCCAAGACACAACAGGCTAGCGCAGAGAGGGACCTGTGGAATGGAGAGGATGGAATGTGAAATGAGGAAAGTCACACTGATCCCAACACCCGAAAGCTCAACCCTTCATGCTGAAGCCGGCTGCCGTGCAAGTTTGTAAGGGTGCATCAAGGGCCAGGCAGGCGATTTCCCATCATAGGCTGCTTCGTGAGCCATGTGTCTCAGAGTGCCACCCTCTTCCTCTGGCCACACACCTGTAATCCCAGTACTCGGTAGGCCTGAGGTAGGAGGACTGCCATCAGTTCAAAGCCAGCCTGCACTACAAAGTGAGTTCAAAGCCAGCCTGAACTGCATAGTGAGACCCTATTTCAAAAACAAAACATAACTCCCAGACTATAGGCACCACACTGATAAGATGTCACCTCAGCAGCACAATGCAGCAGTGGGAAGGGGCTCTCTTTCCTGGCCAGACCTGAGGTTAGCTTGGGAACTTATGTGTGGACAGAAATCTCTGACTCAAGTGTTCTGAAAAGGAAGATGGTCAAGCAGAAAAGCCACAGAGCCTAACTCCTACAGCAGCCCGGCAGAGAGACCAACAGGTGAACAGCCGGGTGCCACTCCTGTTCTATGCCTTCAGACCAGGACCCTGAGCACATGACCCATCCACGTTCCTCGGTGTCTGTGTGTGGCCAGAGGGGTTGGTGGGAGTGTAACGTGAGGCCACAGGGCACGTGCAGCCCAGTGGGGGCATCTCACCTGACCCTCAGCTGGTATTGCTCCTGTTATAATCCAAGCTTTTACAGTAGTGCACACATCCTGACGATCTAACTGATGCCTCTAAAGAATTGAGGGGCTGCAGAAGAAGAGGAATAAAAGCCACCAGCAATCAGTCCTGGCTAAGTTTGCTCCAACATGGCTGTCAGTTAAGGAGCTCAGGCAGAGAAATAAACCACCCTTGGACCACTTCCAAAGCTAACACTTACTGACCCAAGTATTAGAAAGTACTAAAAGTACTAAGTTTCAAGAGATGCTACAGAGCTGGGATATAGCTTGGCAGTACAAGCACCTGCCTGGCACACACAAAGTCCTAAGTTTGATTCCCAGTATGAAAAAGAGAGAGAGAGAGAGAGAAAGAGAGAGAGAGAGAGAGAGCGCAGATGCTATAGAAAATAGTGGAGTGTAAAAAAAAAAAAAAAACCTCCAGAGATCAGGCCTTCCTCTGAAACAATCATTGAGCTTGCACACTAAGGCATACAACAGTAAATAGAAATTCAACTCAAGAATAGAAAATTACAAGCTGTTAGAGGAAAGCCTATCAGAATCACAGCATATTTCTCAACACAAACCTTCAAGTCAAGAAGAGCTTGCAGCGAAGTATTTCAAGCCCTAAAAGAAAACAACTTCCAACCCAGATTGATGTACACCACAAAACTATCTCTCAAAATTGATGGAGAAATTAGAAACTTCCATGACAAAGAACACCTAAAGAAATCCATGAACATCAAACCAGCATTCCAAAATGTTTGAAGGACATTCTAGAAAGAGATAACAAGGACTAAAACTTCATGAATCCACCAGCCAAGACAAGCAATTAAAAAGAAGGGATAAAAAGGGAACCAACAAGAGGAAAATAACATCACAAGAGTAAGTTGATACATATCAGTTATTACCGTCAATGTTAACGATCTCAATTCATCAATCTAAAAAACCAGACTTGCCCGGTGTGGTGACACATGCCTGTAATCCCAGCACTCAGGAAGTGAAAGCAAAGTTCAAGGCCAGCCTGAGCTACTTGGCAAGACCCTGTCTCAATAAAAAAAAAAAAAAAAAAAAAAAAAACAATAAATAAGAAAAGAAAAGAAACAGGCTGGCAGAATGGATCCAGAAGCAAGGTCCAACCATATACTACATAAAAGAAACACATTTAATTCATTAAGTTTCAATAAAAACTCAGATTCAAAGACTTTGGAACTCCAGATTCTAACTTTACCCTTAGAGCAGGCCAAAAAGTGCCAAGTGAAGCAAGGTTGCTGATACCTGTCCTCAGCCCCTGCTGGGCCTCGAGGACAGCAGCCACACCCAGGAGGGGCAGTCTGGAACCAGGGCAGGCAGTTAAGGACCTTACCCTTCAAAATATCCCAAAAAGTAGAAACAGTACAGTACAATACAATACAGATACCTACAACCAAGCTTTAACAACTGTAAATGGTTTGCCGTAGTCCCACATTCTTTAAAGGTAAGGAGAGGTTTCCTTAGCAATGTCATCTAAACAGGCCTCTGTAATTTTGGGCTGAGGCTCCCATTTCCAGAGTGTCATGATATGCCAGGCATTGTACCGAATGGTGTATATGTTATGACTTCAATAAATGTATAGTTTCTATGTTATCCCCATTTTGTAGACAAGAAAAATGAGGCTCAAGAGTTAAGGTTTGTCTAGGGTCCCACAGTCAGGAAGTGTTAGAGCAGGATTCAAATTCCAGATGCCTTCTTGACTATTACCCTACCTGCTACTCACTTGGGGAGACTGGAAGCAAAACCCAGGACACCATTATTCCATTGAAGCCTTCAGAAATGCTGTCATCAGGTAGGGGACATTTTTTTTTAAGAAAAGGTCTTGCTAAGTTGCCCAGGCCAGGCTTGAACACATGCTTCTCCTGCTTCAGCCTCCTGAGCGCTGGGATTAGAGGCATGTGCCATCACACCCAGCTAGATAGGTAGGGGGACACATCAATCCCTGACAGCAAAATAAAAGCAAGCACTTGCTGAGAGGGAAGACAGGTTGGTTTGTGAAGTGGCCTTGCCCTCTCCTCAAAAAAATCAAAACTGAGTCAGATCAAGAACTGGACTTAATTACCAACTTCGGGAACATGGGGCCATGTCAAACACCATCATAGGGCTACAACTGGCAAAAGGTAGAAAGCCAGAAACTACAGCATAAATGACCTGGTTTCTCCTTAAATGAACTTCAAGAAAAGAAAGAAAAAAGAAGGAAGGGGAAGCTGTATCTAAAAGGGAAAAAGAAAGAAAGAAAAAAACCCAGCCTAGTTGGGCATTATGCTGGTGCCAGGCACCTGGCAAGTTGCTGGCAAGTTGTTTTTTTTTTGGTACTGAGAATTGAACTCAGGACCTTGCACTTGGGAGGCAGGCGCTGTGCCCCTGAGCTACGTCCCTGGTCCCCTAGGTGGGTATGTGGCTCATCTGTAACCCCAGCACTCTAGAAGGCTGAGGTACAAGGATCAAAAGTTCCTCCTGGGGAACTTGGTAACTTTGCAAGACCCTGTCTCAAAACAAAAAATACAAAGGATTGGGGATGTAGCTCAGTGCAGACCCCCTGGTCTCAATCCTCGGTACCACCAAAATAAATACAACCTCAAGACTACAGCCAGACTATATCGACAGCTTGACAAGTCTGTGAAGCATGTCAAGATTAATCAAATTTTACAGTGTGAACTTCATTTTAACATAAGAAAATGGTGATAAAATAGACTTAAAAGTCCTTTATATTTCTTTAATTGTGAATCTCCTCTAGGTCTTATTTGAACAAACCAACTATTAAACAAAAATAAGCTAGGAGATAATCTAGGAAATTTGAAATGACCAGATAGTTGACAATATTGAAGAATTACTGAGAAATTATTTCAGTTATGGTTATGGCATTATAGTTGTATGTTTTTAGAAGCCTTATCATTTAAAAATATCAGGGATAAGGCCAGGGATACAGCTCAGTGGCACAAGTGCCTGCCTGGCAAGCACAATGTGCCGAGTCAATTCCCAGTACCAAACAAACAAATAAACATATAACCCTAAAAATATTTACAGATGAAACCGTACATCTCCTTTACATAATTTTCTGGGATTTTCTTCCAAATAATCCAGGGGCTGATGCTGAATACAGATAAAACCTGCTTGGCCACTGCATTCCTTCTATTGAAGCTGATATGTGGAGCTCACTGTATTATTTTTCCTATTTTAACATATTAAAATATGTTTAAAATTAAACATGATAATCTGAAATTTTAGTAGAAAAATTAAAATAAACAGAGACTCCCAGTTATCTGCTTAGAAATAAGAAACAACCTCAAACAACCTCCAGGCTCTGAGGTAGCTTCAAAGTTACACAAAAAAATGCAGTTCACACGGAGCACAAAACAAAGAAGACCCAGGAGACAGGACAGTGGGGCCTAGCTAGGGACAGCACCCACGCCTCACTCAGAGGCTGAGAGATGACCCCATGCCAGCTGCCTGGAGGAAAGACCTGCACCATCCCACACCAGGGAGGGCCCCAATGGAAGCCTTCATCTGGCCTCCGCAAGACCAAGAACCTCCCAGATGCTCAGGGAACTCTGCCCCAGTTGCAGTTATAGCCTTGTTTAATAACGGCCACGCCTCTCCCACACCTTCCAACATCAACACAGCTTGTCCAGCCCCAGAGGCTTGTAGCCACGTACGCTGTGTGTCATGCGGTAGATGCCCATTCCATGTTTGGTGAGTGAATAGGGACCGTCCAATTTCAGGGACATCGCTCGCACCCCTCTCAACCCTCTCATCCCCACACCCAGTTTTCTAGCCAGGTGAAAAGCCGCTCAGTTTCTCCCATTCCAAGGGAGAGACCCCTGCTGGCCAGAGCGTCTCACTGCAAGCGTGGCCAATCACTTAGCCTCACCTCTGCTGTGAAGAAGCCCCCAGCAGCCAACTGCAGAGCCGCTATAGCTCTGGAGGTCCCTAGGGAGGTCAGGAGGCTCTCCTGGGAGGCAGCTGCAGAGCTTTCCTGGAAGTGTACAGTTACCATGCAGAGTGAGTGAGGGACCTGCTCATTTCGAAGCTTAACATAAATGTATTGTAGCCCCTTTATAGGGAACTGTTTAAATAACACTTGTTAAATGAAGTAAAGGAAAATAAAAAGAATGTGCACTAGTGATGCCTACCCTAGCATACTCTCCTAACTCCGTCCAGGCTGGGCCAAACACTCCAGAGCCGCCCATGATGACTTCTGTCCTATACTCATCCTTCCAGCCACATAGCCTGATTCTAGAATTCCCTGAAAGCCTCGCATGTTCTCCGTGCATGCATGTAAGCCTGAAACCCAAAGCAGAGTCTGAAACATGGCAAATGCTACGTTTTTTGGGTGACTCTATACTGAAAGAATCCTGAGACTTGGAACATGGGCCTTGGGACCCTGAGCTAGGGTGCAGCTTGAAAGTCAGTTCATATGCTGCAAGGTTCCCAGGCCAGCTCCCAAGCCCACTTAACCTATAACCAAAGGACGTCAATACAAAGATCAGACTTCATCTCTTTTTGTAAATTTATTTTTCTGTGTGTAAGTGGATCCTCCCCTGATATACCTGGGAAACCTAAAGGCCTTTCCCTTAGCAGCCCACAGGCAAGAGCCTCAGGGATGCAAGCCTGCCCCACTCACTGTGAGGAAGTGGCAGGTGCATAATTAGCCAGATGGTTATTAGAATAATGGAGGAGACAGAGGCCACTGCGATTAGAACCAGAAAAGCACAGAAGGGCTTTCACTGTGCAGTTAGAGACAGCAGGGGATGGCAGGAAGGTGACACTGCTCTCAAGGAAGAAATCCTGGGAGGAAGTCAACTGAGGAGCAGCTGGGGCAGAGTTGGGAAACATCAGGCTGCACCCTCAGCTGCCCCACACACGCAGCTGCAAATGAGCAGAAAACAGGGCGGCCCACCAGCACAGGGGCAGGGAGGGGAGTGGCACACTGATCCATCAGATGCACAGTGTTTTAGGACTCAGCAAGGACTCTGATCCCCAGGACAGAGTCTAAAGCGGACCTTCTTGTCCCATGGCCAACCTCCAAGGAAAGAAATGCCATCCTCACCTGCTGAGGCCACGCAGATCTTTATGCAGATCTTTCATGAAGTGAGAGGGGATCAGTGCCCTTCTGCAGATGATCAAAATGTTCTACTTTCTCAATCAGCCAGCAAACATAGCTGGAACACAACTGAGCGCTGGACAGGCAAGCACCAGCATCCCCATCACACAGATGGCAGGGTACAGGAGCAGGCTGTGGTCCTCTGACCACCCTCCCCATTAAAGGACTGCTTTGCATCTGGTAATCTTTCTCTGTGTCGCTACCACTGTCATTAGTATGTGTTTGCCCAAGAGGTGACTGTTTTATGCCCTAGGGTTTAAGCTCAAGGAAGGTAAAGATGAAAGTGTGAAGTGTGTTTCTATTTTTCTGCTCAACTCCCAGTAGCAAACATAGTGCCTTGCATATAGTGGCACCTAACACTCACTGTCAAATGAATACATGACCGTCAGTGTCTCTGGTGAGCTACGTGAGACTTTTATTTTCTTCTCAGGACACAGGTATATTTTTTAGTTGTTTTGTTCATTTATTTTTTGAGACAAGGTCTTCCTATTTGGTAGTTTAGGCTGGCCTTGAATTTACTATGTAGCCCAGGCTAGGCCTCAAACTCTTAGAAATCCTTCTGCCTCAGCCTCACAAATGCTGGAATTATTATAGACATGTGCCTATAATAATACCTGACTATCTTATTTATTTTTTTAACGAACTTTTTTTTTTTGTCTTTTTCCTTTTTATCGGTACCAGGGATCGAACTCACGACTGCCTGCATGCAAGGCAGGCGCTTATGCCGCTGAGCTAAATCCCCAACCCCACGAACTTTTTGAAACTTCTAAAATCCAAAGTAAAAAATTCTAGTAAAAGCGTATGAATCACAAAACTAAACATAAAAACCAGAAGTGACTTCAAGACACCAGGCTTCTGAGGGCAGAAGTAAGGGGAAAGTTGGTTCCGGTTTTCTAGAATCAGCCAAGAACCTGAGGCCAACTGGAGTGCAGCTAAATTCTCCCCAGACTCAAAACCCCAGACGGACACATACCTGAGCAGAGTCGTGCCACAGGCTAGAAGTGAACCACACTGTGGAATGATAAGGCACAACACAAAGAGGACAGACAGCATCTCAAGAGGAGGTCATAATGAAAAACACCCGGCTCTGTGTCCTAAAATTCCACCTACAGTTACTGTCACCAACTAAGGACCAGAAAGACTCACAACATGGGCCTGCCATTCCTCATAGAGCAGAGGCCTCGCTGACTAGTTTCTCCCACCTGCTTCTCCCACTCCTGCTGTCTCACTGGCCCAGAGGCGTTTAGGTTGTGGGCCATGTTAGAGAAGTTCTTGCCCTTTAGGAAACATCCTTCAAAACTATGCACAAATTCAAAGTTCCCTCCTTCTGCAGGAGTGGATGCCCAGCACACAAGTGAGGACGTGTGAGGCCCTGGAATAGTCTTCCTGGTCAAGAGAGAGCTATGAGGCAGAGATAAGCACAGGAGATTGCAATGCCATCTGGGGTACAACATACAGAGGACAGATGAGGGCTGAGAGTTCAAAGTTGGAAGCAGGTCAGGCAGTCTCCCAGGGCTCATTCATACATGGGTATGGGCGGGAGTCAAACCAAGCAGGCCGGCAACTGACTTCCTCTAAATGTCTTCTCAACGTCCCACATTTCTGATGTTAGCCACACCGAGCAACAACCCTCAGGATCAGTGTACTCACAATGCCGTGGATTTGGGCCACCTTGTTGCACAAGTCTGGACGCCACTTCTGCAGGGCCAGATAGAAAGGATTTTTCAGGAGATCTTCATCATACAGAGCCATATGGACTTCAAAGGGATGAGAGGGAGTTTCCTGGGACAAGGGAGGAAAAAAGCAATGAATGCCCACCTTCTGGTCATTTCTAACAAGCAATCTTGACACATACTATTTCATACAGTTAACGCTTCATCAGGAAAATTCATATTGTAATCTATAAATTCCCAGATGGCCTATTTATTGTTTAAATGTATAAACTATGGCCACATTTGTAATCCTAGCACCCTGGGTACCTGAGGCAGGAGGATCACAAATTCCAGCCTAGCTGAGCAACTTAGAGACTTAAAAAGACCCTCTCTTATGGTTTATATGTAGATATTCCCTAAAGCCTCAAGAGCTCTTAGGTGGGACCTTTGGAAATTGAATGGATTACAGGGACTATCACCAAACTGCTGTCAGGGGGTGGGGCCTGATCAGAAGAAGTGGGTGGCTGTGGACGTGATGGGAAAGATTATAGCTCTCTCCCTAATCCCTTCTTTGACTTCCTCTACTTCCTCAATGCAGAGGTGAATAGCTTGCCTCCACCCAGATCCTTCTTGCCTTGAAGCCAGTCAACTATGAACTAAAACTGTGAGCCAAAAATAAACATCTCCTCCTTTATGTTGTGGGTGTCGGGTATTACGTCCCAGTGACAAGGAAAAGTAACTAACTAGTTTCAATTTTCCATAAAAATGTACAAATTTGTATATGTATAAAATTTTTTTTAAATGTATAAATTGTATCCCAACAATCTTGCTAAATTCCAACTTGTGACAAAGCATAAATGGCTACTTTTTGCACATCTTTCATGACCATAATTATGACTTTATAAAGATACATATGCACACTTTTTTTTTAGTACCAGAAACTCAAGACCTCGTGCTTGCCAGGCAGGCACTGTGCCACTGAGCTACATCCCTGGCTCCGAGCTTTTTTTTTTTAAATGGGCTTTTGCTATTTTTGTCCAGGCTGGTCTGCAACTCCTGGGCTCAAGAGAATCTATGGCCAGAGTGGACAGGTACCTTCTATCCCATTCTCTTCTCCCCTTTCACAGGCAACCATTATCATAAAGCTGAGCTGTGTCTTCCTTCCCCGTTTTTCTATGCCTCTAACACTTATATATCCCAGAACAAAAAAAACTGTTTTTCTTGGGTTTCAACATTTACGTAAGTGGTTTACACTATTACTATCCTGGAACATACCCTTTGCAATCCACATTAAGTTTTTTTCCAGTTCTACTCACGCTAAGCCATAAAGCTCACAGTCAGGCACTGACTTGTGTTATACAATATTCTTGAAAGCAAATGTGTCGCAATTTATCTCATATCCTGTATTTAAGTTACTTCTACCCTTTCGTGTATTACACATAATGGTGCAATGAATACCTGTGCGGCCTTGTATTGGAACACACACGACAGACACCAAGGAGGGATTCACCTGTGACTGCAGCCATGGAACTGGAAGAGCATTCCCCTTCCTCAGGTTAAGGTCAGATCATAACCAACAACATGTCATCAAATCTGGATTGGTCTGTTTGCTTCCTCCTGCTGGGGAAGGAACCCAAGGCCTCACACCTGCTAGGCAAATCATCTACCACTGACTGACCTATTGCTGCACCCCCAGCCCTCTATCAGACTTTGTCAGTCAGTACCATGGTCTGAATGTTCATGCTTCCTCAAGTTTCATGTTAAAATCCAAAACAATTCTGCTTTCTAAAGGTGGTGATAGTGGAAGGTAGAATCTAGGGGTGTGACTGAGTTACTAGAGCTCAGTCCTCATGAATGGGGCAGTGCCCTTATAAAGAAGGCCTTAGCGAGCTCCTTGCTCTTTCTGCCAGAGAAGTTACAGAAAGAAAGGTACATAAAAAGAACTAAGATGTGTTACATACATGTATCAGCTGCCCATGATGAACATGGTCATTCTATACTGCAAGCATGTACACATAAACATAAAAAATGTTTAAATGTAAAAATTTCTCAACAGGAGTTACAAAGACAGTCATCGATGAAGTAATCAGCTGTACCTTGACCTCGTACTTTCCAACCTCCAGAATTATGAGAAATAAATTCATAAACAACAAGATGGAATTATGTTACAGCAGCCTGTAACTATAAAGCAACACTATTCTCCTCTAAAGTAATCAGAGAAAAGAAAATTAAAGTTAAACATCATTTCTTTATGTTGTATAAATTGCTTTTTGTCTTTTGCCTACTTTTCCCTTTAGCTGAACTTTTTCTTGTGATTCACAGTTTTCTAGAGTTTTTGTTATTATTGTTGCTGTTGTGTTTGCTTGTTTTTTGTGGTATTAGTGCTCCAACTATAAAAGAAGCTAATTCCTTAGCTTTTAAAAACAAACAAACAAGGTCTCCCTAGGCAGCTCAGACTCGCCTGAAACTCATGGTGATCCTCCTACCTCAGCCTCCCAAATTCTGGGATTACAGGTATACACTACCATGCCAGCTCCTATCTGGTTTTTGTTTTGTTTTTAAATATTGAGATTAAATCCTGAACAGGAATTGAACTTGCAAGCCTCTGGTCAGCTTCCTTCAGTGCTGTATTTATAAACATGCACCATATAGTTTTTTATATTTTTGATTACTAAACTATGTTACAAATATCTTCTCCTGGTCTATAACTTGTCTTTTCATTTCTACAATGAGTGTTTTCAGAAATACAATTTAAAAATTTTTTTAATGTAGCTGTGTTTTTTCAGCCTTTGCCTTTATGATCAGGGCTCTGGGGCTCTTAGGAAATGTATGCCTATCCTCTGACATGCTGCTTTGCAGAGTGATTTCATTATTTTCCCTACCTTTTGAGTCTGAGCCAGCACTGTGACCTCCTTTAGCCCACAGATAGAAAATGACACCCTGTGATAGTTCTGAGTGTCAGCCTCATAGATCTATTCTCATTATCTCCACACCCCAAAAGCAGCATGTGAAGAACAAAGTCATGTGATAAAAGACGGGGTGTGGGGTGTTAGATGGTCCAGGAACACAGTGAGCCTGCCAGCAGAAGGTACTCACATGAGTGAGTCCAGAAGACAGCAGAAGAGCCACCCAGCCAACCTACCCAACAGTGGAAAGTAATGAAACTGTGGCAGGTTTAAAGTACTAGCCTGAGCTGGTTTGTTATGCAGCAAGGCTATCTGAAACCATACCCAACTCCAAAGCCATAAATATATTTTATAAAAATAAAGCTCTAGCCAAGCATGGTGGTACATGCCTGTAATCCCAGCACTCAGGAGGCTAAGGCAGGAGGATCACTGAAAGTTCAAGACTAGCCGGGGCTACCAAGTGCCAGCCTGAACTGCATAGTGAGAGCCTCTCTCAAAAAGACAAAAAATTTAAAAAAAATAAAGCTCTAGACTGGGAATGTAGCTCAGAGGCACAGACCCTGCCTGGCAAGTGCAAGGTCCTGAGTTCAAATCCCGGTACCAAAATAAATAAATAAATAAATAAAGCTCTATAGTGTACAGGGGTCTTAAAAAATTTTTCATGGTTCAGCCTTCAATTTATCTGGACTATAACTTTGTATATGCTTTAATTGGGCATTTAATTTTATTTTTCAGTAAGGTAAACCAATTGTCCACCATCGTCATTTGAATGGTCCCGCCCTTCTGATAATGCTATCTTTGTCACATTCCCAGTTCCCAGATGTGTGGCCTGTTTCTGGGCTCACATCTGTTTCAATGGTCTAGCTCAGCACTGTCCAATGGAAGCAGGCGGCAAGTATATCTACATCACATGTAATTACATACATCTGTATATTGTATTTATTTTGCTTTGTCTTATCTTTGTTGTTTTTTGAGAATAGGATCTCACTCTGTTGCTAGGTTGGTCTGAAATTCCTAAGGTTAAAGGATTCACCTACCTCAGTCTCCCAAGTAGCTGGGATTACAGACAGACCCAAACCACTGTGCCTGGCACACACATGATCTCAAATTTCCCAACAGTTACATTAGAAACAAGTGAAATTAAATGTAATAACATATTTTATGTATCTTAATCTATCCAAAATATATTTTCAATGTGTAACCATTATTTTTTACATGACAGACGACATATTTTACATGCTACTTTATTACTACTAAGTCTTCAAAATCTGGTATATACAGTATTTTGCTTTTATAGCACTTCTCAACTTAGCTAAGCACATTTCAAGTGTTCAGTAGCCTCACATGAGTAGAGGCTACTGCATAGACAGAGCAGGGCCAGCCCACGTTTTATAGAGCTACACCTTTGCTATGCCATAGAGACTACTAACACCCGCCTGGAGGATTCTCACAAGGACATTCACATGCCACCCTCACTATATTTGACACACTGCAAATCAGTGTATTCCTAGTTACTGCTGGCTCACCTGGTGACCTTGTGAGAATTAGAAAAAGCACCTCATCTTCCCCGTGAATGCAGTCCTGTGCCAGGGCACATGGTACAGTAAGGAGCCCCAGAGAAATGAATAACCTCACAATTCCATGTAATGGTTTTGTTGTTAGCATTCTGACATTTTCCCTTAAACTTCCTTAGGACTTTAAACCTTAGAAACCTTAGGACTTTAAACAGAAAAACAGTATATTTTCCATAAAGAGAAGATCATCTTAAAATTACAAAAGCAACTGAGGTTATACACTTGCCTGTTGAAGGTTCTGAGCCTCAGCTTGAGCCTTTCTCTCCGTTAAATACAGAAAATTAGCAACTATCAAATAGCACTGGGCCAGGGATGTAACTTAGTGGCACAGCACCTGCCTGGCAATTGCAAGGTCCTGAGTTCGATTCCTGGCACCAAAATAAATAAATAAATAAATAAATAAACAGCACTACGCAAATTTACCTTTGATACAATCAGCTGAATGAAAAACTGAATTACTTTCTCACTATGTAACAATATACTCAGAATGCCTCCTTTGGTAAACACTAGGAAGTATGCATAAGTATATAATGAATTCTAAGTTTTACGGCTAATGATAAAAACAGCCAGTATTGAGGAACATCCTTGTTTTAGGCACTGTGGTAATGTCTATAAATCTCATTCCATTTTAATGCTCACAATAATGCCAAATATGCACCACTGGTCTCAAGTCACAGATGAAGAAACTGAGGTTCAGCTGGCTGACTCAAGGTTATAGGATGTCAAAATTTATTCTAAAACTCATCCCTTTAACCACTATGCTCACTATGTACAAAACAAACATCCCTGGAAAACGGTTACTTCTTGAGCCACAGGTGGACATCCATACTTTATGGCCCTGGATGGAAAATTCTACATGGTACACAGTCCCCATACCAAATTCCCTTTGTCCAGCCAGAACAGTCTCTACTGAGGATCTCTGGGTTCTGTCTGAAGGAGACCACTGAGTTCCCTGCAAATCCACTTAGGAAGAAGAGTCTAGCATAAAAATGGTTGCAAATAATCCCTGTCTAGGCCCAGGAAGCATTAGCTTTGCAACAGTTGAGGTATTTAAATTGCAAGATTCACCTATTACTATAGCCTAGATAATCTGTTTATGAGTCCCCCAAAGAGCCACAGATAATGCATTTTTGTCAGCATAGATTCACAAGAAAACATTGTTAATGGCATGTAGCAAAGTGCAACACTCAAGATGTTTTGGACTACAACCACATGAGAAATAAGAGGCACAATATGGTTAGATTAAAGCTGGGAAAGAACACTCCTGCTCCTCAGACACGACGCTGGCAGAGCTCCAAAGACTTCACTCCCATGACAGAGGTAACAAGGGCAGGTTTCCCAGATGGGAGAAAGCACCCAAGAGAGAGGGAAACAGCAGAGAAGGGGGAGGGACGGTGTGATGGAGGCCTGCCAGGCAGGGACAAGAGCAGGACCAAAGGGTCAGGAGGCAGGCTCCCTGCAGGCTCAGAAGAACCAAGTGGATTTTTTTAAAAAATTACAATCCAAGTAGAACCAGGCATGGTGGCACACATCTATACTCTCAGCACTCTTGCAGGCTGAGTTAGGAGAGTCACAAGTTGAAGCCAGCCTGGACAAATCCCTGTGTCTAATTTTAATAAAAATTGCTAGGTATAGCTCTGTGCAAAGGCCCTGGGTTCGATTCCCAGTAACACACACAAACATACACACACAGACATCTGAGCAGAGGACTAGAGGTATAGCTCAGAGACAGAATGTATGCTTTGCATACAAGAGGCCTTGGGTTCATTCCCCAGCAATACACACACACGCACACACGCACACACATGCACGCACACACATACGCACATGCACACGCACACATGAACCCAAGTTCAGCAAGGCAGAGAGGGGTACAGTAGCAAGGAAAGGCCTGAATACCACAATGCAACATTCCAGTCACATGCACAAAATGTGTAAACACACAATGTTCTTAGCAAGTACTGCTGCTGCTGAGACTCTTATGACCTGCTTTCTCTTGGTTGTCCCCATGATTGTCAATAACTAAACCCAGGAGCAGGAATTCAGAGAGCACTGCCCAGCACTATGCTCAACTCTTCTGTCCTAGAATGAACAATATGTAATAATATCATATAACCTGGTGCTTAACGTCACAGGTTAATTCATATGGATGGATAAGTGCTTAAAATAATTTAACACCCTGACAAGTTTGCTTGGATGAATTAGTTTTATATTTCAAAACAACATGCAAAGAAACTGCCTGTGGTGGTACATACCTATAATCCCAACACTCAGGAGGCTGAAGCAGGAAGAGCTTGAGTTTAAAACCAACCCAGGCTACCTGATGAATTCAAAGCCGGCTCAGACTACAAAGTAAGATCACACCTGCTGGGGACCACAAATTCACAATGGTTAATTTTGCACACTTCCTAAGGGAAACTGGAGGCTTTGGATTTTAAATATCACCCTTTTGAGATTTTCTATTATCCCTTTAGGGGTGGGTCATCCTCTCCCACATACTAAGACTAAAACCATTAGGACTAAAAACACTCTAGCAGGATCTTTCTTAGCACAAAACCACCTTGGCCCTCTGCAGTCATCCAGTAATCCCTTCCTCAAATTTCCTGCTCAATCAATAAATGCAAATTCTGGCTGCCCCATGGCCTTTTGTCTTGAGGGACAACTTGTCATCCTGGAGCCCGGCTGTACTGCCATTTTTCTCTTGCTCTTTCTTTCTGCAGTGTGCTATAACACTTGGCAAGAAATTGGAAGCTCACTGCAGGGGTCCCTGATACCCACTTCAATCAATTTTTAAAAGTTTTTTAAACTGATTTTTTCTTATAAAACTAGAAAATGAATTATCTTATAAAAACTCTTCTATGAACTCGGGGCTCAGTTGTAGAATGCTTGCCTAGCATGCAAGAGCCCCTGAGTTTCATCACTAGTACCACCATGTCAATCAATCACCTACAAGAGAAAGAAAAAAATAAAGAATCCCTCTGCCTGAGCTCAAATGATGGGATTACGTACAAAAAGTCCAGTGATTTAGTCAAAGATACCAAACACCCCTGCACAGTTATCTGAGGTTACTCTAGGAACAAGGGAGCTGTGTAATGCCTCCAATTAGGATGGCGTTTCAGGAGGCAGTGTGCTCACTCCTGGTTTGTGGTCTTCAACCGTCTGGCCACCCCGGAGAACTATGGGTAGTCAGGAGTCATCTGGTGACAGCATGCAGCCAGCTCAGCAGAAAGCAGCACAAGGAAGTCTGTGGCTCCCAGAGACGCACTCCTTGCCAAACTGTCTCCATTGTGGTTGCTTCTATCCTTTCAGAGCCTAACCAAAGACCTGAACCAGGCACACTTTTCAACTGATAAGCACTATTTTTCTGTTGGTTTGCAACTCAAAAAGAAATAGGAAAATGTTCTGTTCATCTAACTTTAATGCCAATGGAAGCAATATATGCTGTCATAGTCATTTGTGTCCTTCTGGTCTGTAACCTTTAGCCTGTCCATATTTATCTTAAAGCCTCTCAGTAAAGCATCGGCCCTGTATCTGGCTCACCATAGGCAAGCACTGTCATCCACTTGCACAAAATAATAGTACGGTTTTAAGAGGAAGCTCAACCTCCCAGGAGAGATTATCTCTCACAGGATCTGGAAATACATGTCTGGGTAGGTGAAGCATCAGACACAAAGGCAAACAGCCCAAAATAATAAGGGCACTCAGAGCTGGCTAAACACAATGACAGATGGAATGTGCAAGGTTAGAAAGGGAGAAAAGGCCCCAAGCCTGGAAGCAGCAGCGTGGGACCACAGAGGGAGCAGGGCAGTTTGGAGCAGCAAAAGCATCCCGCAGATTGCCACCCCACCACCTCGCTCCTTGGAGTTGTGGGTGGGACCACCATGTATCCATCTCTCTGCTAGTATCTTAGGCAGAAGGGCAGGAACTACAAGAGTCACTTGTTAATATCTCTCAGTTGTATATTCAATGGGACAAATCACGTCCAGATTCTTCTGAACTGAATTCTTTACAGGTCTAATGTCTATCACCACGTAGTCACATTCCTGTGTCTATGAGAGGACAATCCTTGGATACCAGCCTAATGCTGGCAACTGATAAACAGGGAGAGCCTCATCAGAGAAGATACCACAGAAACACTGAACAGAACACAGACTTAGCCGCTGCCCAGATGAGGACAACACAACCCAACAGTCACACAAAAGCAGCCAAGACCTTAACCCCAGACACTACTGCCTGCTCTGCCAGTAATATTTCCTGGCAGAATGCTTTCAGGTGACAAGTCAAAGCTGGGAGGGCACACCCTAAATACAAGTTAAGAATATAAATCTGTCCAATTTTAGGACTCCAACTACTTTCTTGTCACTAGGACTGATGAAAAGAATCTATTCCCGTCATACCCCATCACTCCTCCAAGGTCTAAGTACTCTACCTCCAGGATCTTACTCCCACCTGTCCTTCCAGATCAAAGTGATCCTTCCCACAGAGGGTCTCCTTGGCTCCTTAACTCTCAACTTCTACTTGGTGTTGAGGGCCTCTCACCTGTGATTTCTGTCTACTTTTGTAGTTTCCTCATCCCCAGCTGCCTCCAAAAGAATGAGTTCTGCTTCCTTTCATTCATTTTGTCCTGAAAAACCACTACTTCCCATGAAGTGGACTGCAGGTGGCTAAGACCTTCCTCTTCAGAGAAAGGCCAAGACCCAGACAGCCCAAGCTCCGCCTACAAATGGTCAGTTAAACTGGTTAAAGGACAGACCCCTAATGACAGTGAGTCCCAGGACCCAGCGCTGCAGACTTTCTTGGCCGCTTCAGTGCCAGGCCCCTCGTGAAGGATCTCAAAATGCTCATATTCTCTAGGGCCAGTCGGGTCCACTGCTTAATTATAACAGGACCTTCTCTCTGTGAAACCCATAAACTTAGAAAACTGCAGCTCACGTGCACCCTAATATTCCCTCTAGTCTTGCCACACCTCGTTCTCTGAATGTCCTAAACCCTTAGTGAAGCTGCCCCCAGCTTTGCTCTCACCGCCTAGCATAGTCTGAGGGTACCACGGTTCCCTGCTGCGCAAGAAGCAGCCAGAGGAGTACGCCCCTGCCCGTGCACAGTCCCTTTTTAACGAAGAAACTTAACAGGTTCAGAATCCCAAGCATCCCTTGGTGCTCAAGAGTTTTCAAGAAGTAGTCTTTACACCAGAGACAAGGAGACCCCGCCCGACAGAAGGCAGCCAAGGTGGGTTAGACAGGCATCCCCTGTCTGCCGCATCCTCTCGGAGGACCTCTGATCTGCATGCACAGCCAGGATCCCGCCACTGCAGGAGCCGGGAATCCGCGCTGGGGACTCCGCGCCGGAGGAATGGCTCCCTGCACACACACAAACACACATACTGCCCCCAAGACGGAGCTCCCTGACCCTTGACCCGTGGACTTGTCATGGAGTCGCCCGGGTCAAAGGGAGCATTCTTTCCGAGTCCCTCTGGACCCGAAGGCTCAGGAGTCACAGCGCGCTCAGCTGCGCAGAGTCCACCGGGCCAGCAAGGGGCCAGGGCCCAAGCAGCCCAGCCCCAGGCGCTGGTTCCAAGAGAAAGGCGCTCCTCCCCCGCCCGCTCCGGGGCTCCGTCCGGCCTCCGGGCCCAGACGTCCCGAGAAAAGGGAGGCGCGGGAGGAGACAGGCCGCAGCACTTACTTAAGAGCTACATACTTCCACTCCCCATCTCTGGGCTGCGGCAGCACCTCAAGAGCCCTCCACCCGGACCTCGGTGCCCACCGCACCAGCACCGTCGCTCAGCATTGCGGCCCACCCCTTTACCGTTGGGCGGAGCCGAGCTCGGGCCAGTCCAATAAGCGACTGCTCTTATCCAGAGTGACGTGCACACAGAGAAATCATAGAGTCGGCCCAACCGAGGGTGGGGCTCAGGCGACTCACTTCGCTTCCTACTCAAACTAGACCCGCCCAAAGCCACCGACTGCGCGTGCCCAGAATGGGAGGGGGCGGGGCCGAGGGCTGATCTGACACTAGGGGTGGGTTCCGAGCTCCCTGGCTGAAAGGGAGCTGGACAGCGGAGGGGAAGGAGAGCCCCAACCGGAAACTGCTGCTCCGCGGATCCCTCTTCCCCGCACTCTTTACTGGACCGAAGTGCTTGGCCCAATGAGACGCGCCACTCTGTTGCTACCATTTTTCCTAGGTTCTAGTCCTGTCTCACTTCCATGTACTCTAAGCGAGCTAAAACCTCTTTAGATACCAGGGTCTCAGTTTTCTTATTCGCGAAATAGGGAAAGGTTGTCGGGTGTATGGCACACACCAGTGATCACAGCACTAAGGGAGGCTGAGACAGGCGGATCACAAATTCCAGTCCTGCCTGGGCAATTCAACTACACCCTGTCTCAAGATAAAGAGGGCTGGGGATATAAAGCCCCGATATCCGCCCTCTCCCCAAAAAGGATAACTTGGCATCTGCTGAGTGCTAACGTTCCAAAACTATATGGAGTGCAGAGAAGGGAATAATAGCCTCACACGTGACCAAGCAGGGCCACGCCCACTCCAGGTCCCGGGGCATGTGAGCACCCAGCCAGACTGGCAGGGGTGGGCGGGTCCTTAGAAACCCGCCCCGGCTGCCCTTGTCAGCGGCTAAAGCAAGGAGCACGGCTGCTGGTTCTGGGGTTAGCACCACAGAAGGATGGGGCCCGCAGCCTGGGCTCAGCAGGGAGACACAGAGAAGGTTAGGGTCGCGCGGAGAGGTGGCGTGTGACCAAAGAGTGTCTGGAAAAATGGGCGAGCAGGTGAGCGGCAGCTAGAGCGACTCCCTCCCCGAGCCGGTCTTCCGTGGCGCACGTCGCGAATCCTTGGCTGGCTCGGTCGACGGCAGCTGCAACACTGAGTGAGTCGCCAGCCATGCAGAGCGTTGGGGACGCGCAAACCAACGCTGGCCTCAGCACCGGCAGTGTCCTGCCTCGCTGAGGTCGGAGGGGGCGCGGGAGCGCACTGCCATGGCCAGGGAGGAGAGCAAGGCGCTGCTGGACGCGCTCAACAAGACGACCGCGTGCTACCACCACTTGGTGCTGACGGTGGGCGGATCGGCGGACTCGCAAAACCTTCGGGGGGAACTGCAGAAGACGCGCCAAAAGGCACTGGAGCTGGCTGTGGCCGCCGGCGGCCGGCTGACGGTCGCGCTGCGCGACAAGGGTCTGGCCAGCGAGGAGCGCGCAGAGTTCGAGCGCCTTTGGGTGGCCTTTTCCGGCTGCCTGGACCTGCTGGAAGCCGACATGCAGCGCGCGTTGGCGCTGGGCGCCGCGTTCCCTCTGCACGCGCCCCGCCGGCCGCTGGTGCGCACGGGTGTGGCGGGCAGCTCCTCTGGGATAGCGGCTCGCGCCCTGAGCGCCCGCAGCCTGAGGCACGAGGCAGAAGGCGACTTCGACGTCGCAGATCTGCAGGAGTTGGAGCGAGAAGTCCTTCAGGTGGGCAAGATGATCAACGAAATGGAAATGAAAGTCAACGTGCCCCGCTGGACAGTGCAGGCCCGGCAGACGGCTGGCGCCGAACTCCTGTCCAGTGCCTGCGCCAGCGCCGTCTCGGCCGTGTCGCTATCTGAACGCGCGGGGCCCTGTGACCTGAGAAAGGCCCTGGCTGCAACGGTGTTCAGCGCGGTGCTGCTGGCGGCTGTGGCTCTAGCCTTGTGTGTAGCAAAGCTAAGCTGACCCACACCTGCTGGTCTTCATCACCGCCTCTCCCTCCGCGGAAACAAGACTCCGGATGGGCTTGAGTTCCAGGTTGTTAGAGGAGCGGCACTAAAACACTGTGTGTGTCGTGGGTACCCGCACATTTCATGCACACTCCCGCATACATAACACATGGCTTTTCTGTTGTTGGTCTGGGAGGAGTTAAATTTTCCCGGGCGGACAGAGCATTACAGCTAATGTTTGCAGGAGCTTTATTCTCTATTCATGGCAGATGGCCCACAATAACCCCAGATTTCGCTGTGTTACTGGGGCACCGTTACACGTAATCCTAATTTGTTGCCCCCAACCCTGCCAATGTCCTCCATTGTCTACATGTAACAGTTTGGGAAAGTGGGTGAGGTGGGAGGAAACCTGGAGGGCGCAGTGGTTTTGCTCTGTGTAGGTAGTTGTTCTGTTTCTTAGACAAGAAACAAATTGCAATAAGACATGAACAGTTTTTATTACCTTAATCCTGTGGGGCCTATGCTTAGAAGAGTGTGCAGCTAGAAGTTCATATAAAGTGCTTTCTGTGTGGTGCATTATTGTACTTCTTGGCAGAGTTTATCCACTAGTCACCAAAAGCAGCTACAGAGAGCTTTGAAGTTGGGAGATCTCCTATCACCATGTAGGGTCTGACCTTATTTAGGAAACCAAAGAAGACGGTTTAACGCTGTAGCAGGATTGTATCGGCTTCACACCCTTGGCCTGCAGAAAAGAGCCCTTCTTAGCCAGCCCAGGATGGGGGAAAGGAGTCAGGATGCTTTAGAGAGAACCACAAATAGGAATGGACGCTTTCTCCTTCACAGGGGCTTATTTTCATTCCACAACTAAACCAAAGTGTTTGATCCTCCTTTGAGGCAGGGCTGGAGAATCCTCTTTGGAGTATTTAATCCTGTCTATCCCCAGAATTTGCTTACTGGCCAATAGGAGAGATAGCTTTGAAGGGAGCTGTGTAGCTCCCTGACCCCTACTGTTCCCAAAGAGGGTAATGTGGCATTACTGGCCTACAGAGGTTTTGGCCAATCAGCTCTGAGACTGGGTTAGAATTTGTAACAGCTTTAACTTGGAATGTAAGAAGCTTTTTTTAGAAATCGGTAATCACCTGGAAGGAAAAAAAAATCACATCATGCACTGTCAAAGCCATTTTTTTTAAAATAAAGGACATTGGGCCACAAATTCATACGTGCCAATGAGTAAAACACAGAACTTAGGTTACTGAATATTCATCTGCATCTATTAAAATCTATATTCTTAAATATAGATTGAATATTGAGGTTGTAGCATAAACTGCTGGTGTGGATGACGGAAGTAAGTGGCCCTGACCAGTACATAAGGAAATGTGGAGAACACTTTTGGTCCCATTTGCCTGAGCAATGCTGCCCCCTTTTACTTGGAGTCCAGAGAGGGCTCTACCACATTCCTGAGGGAAGTGAGGCTGAGAAAATCGATGTACAAAACTTTCTAAAGATAATTCAGAACAAAAGAGACCTTAATTTGGCTGAAATTTGATGAAGGGCCTTTTTTCCTTTTGTACCCCAGAAGTGGGGAAGGGACCAGGTGGAGGGAACTGGCAGTTTTTCACAAGGGCATCTTGGAAAGCCAAGGGCCAGAATTAAATATTGTAGGGTTGCTGTCTGGGCACCCAGTCTTAAAGACCACTTTCTTTGCCCATTCCCTCTCTCCTTCAGCCTATAGATTCCTATTTGCATGTGTAAGGATCATGCTTTTTTAAAGGGGGTTTGGGTGTGGCTCACTGGTAAAATGCTTGCCTATTCTACAGAAGGCCCTCTTTTTGTAAAAAGGTAAATCAGATCTACAAGACTTTTGAAGCTGATCGGAGATTGTCTCAATACCAAAGGGATGGAGATGTAGCTCTGAGGGTTCAATTCCCTGAGCCACAAAAAAAGAAAGAAAGAGAGAGAGAAGGAAGGAAGGAAAGAAAGAAAGAAAGAAAAAGAAAGAAAGAAAGAAAGAAAAAGAAAAAACTTTGTTACAACATTTACTAATAAGGCGAGCTTCTTCTGCCTCACTATCTGGGTGAGTCTACATAAGGGCCACACTTGGTTTTCTTGCACTGCCTGCCCAGGATGTCTTTGGAGACAACACAGAAATACTTTAAACTTCACCTCCCACTCATGACGTGGAGTCTCTGATACCTTCTCCAAAGTCTCCTCTCTCATGCAAGAGAAAATGGGGCATTTATAACCCTGTGTTGAAAAATATCCCAAAAACCAAATCCCAGATATACTTCTAAAATTACAGTTTCTAGGATTTCAATCTTCTGTTCTTTTCAGGGTATTCTATTTATGAAAGAGTGATGTTCAGAACGGCCTATTTTTAAAAAACTCTCAGAAGGTAATCCACTGAGAACAAATGGGATAAATACATTTTCTTCTCGCTCTTTCCAGCTACTTGGCAGTTCCTAGAGTTTTAAATTTTACATGCAATCACATGTGTATCTGATTCTGAGGATTCTCTACCCAAGGAAATTAGTAAAAAAAATGTTGCAAAAAGAAAACGCTAATCACAGTAAACATACTCACTTGTGGACCTGTTACCCTACAAAAGTCTGAGTTTGAATATTTTAAGCATTAGGAATATTTGATATCCTTTGGAGTTATTATATCAACTGATAAAACTTCTATATGACACAAGCAAAATCACTTTCTGCCTTGTGCCATAAGCGGCTCTCTACCTAATATCCTTGCTTTCATTTCTATATATAATGCAAGAGATTGCTTTCTGATAGAAGCCTAATTCAATTTAGATGTTTGGTAGGGAAGTGATTGATTTTCCATGAATATTTGATATGGTCTTATACTGTGATATGGGCAATAGTAGAATATTTTAAATGCATTAGTTGACATTAAAAAGAAGTTGGCATGGCCAGGGACTTATTATAATATTTATAGCAGAAAAATACCTGGCTATTTTTTATATATTCTAAAAACCTATGTTTTTAAATGACACAAGGGAAAAACATTTTTGCTAAGTAAAAGATAAGAGCGTAAATGTCATGATTTGCCTACAGTTATACAGTATGTATAAAAGATGTGTGATATTTAATGACTAAAAAGGATGTGTGATGCTCTGATGAAAGAGACCAGTTTGCATGAGAACCCTGGTAATGCTGCTGCTCTTCTCCAGTGTTCACATTGATCCATTTTTAGCTACTTGGTCCTTTCTGAGATTGTGCTTCTGTGTTCTGTAGTGAATGCTTTGTAAGGGCGCAAGCCCCAGAGTGTGAGCCTGTGTGTCAGCCTGAGAAAAGAAGTGTTGTAGACTTCATCTCCAGTTCGTCTGAGGTATGCCTCTTTCCTCAGGGCTTAGCCAGCTGTGATGGGCAGGGAACTCTGCCTCTCTCCAGGTACCTCAACAAGACATTGACCTCCCTGTGCCTCAAATCCTTCATTTGTGAGTTGGGGTTCACAAATGACTGATTCACTCAAACATCCCTTTAGAGCTTAAAATGTTTAACGGAATGCAGTAAAGAAAGGATTATATGATTGATTGTTTGGCTTGGGGTTTGTTGCCTGTTAGCGTGGGTCCATACAGGAATGAAGTCTTACAGCTTAGTGATTATTGTCTAAAATTAATTTTTAAAGCATAACATTAAATTCTATATTAATTTTAAGAGAACTAACAAGTCTCACTTTGATTTTTTTTTTTTTTTGCACATCGGAATTAGTAAATGGACTTTAAAAAGCAAATGTGGGCTAGATGTAGTAGAACATTTCCATAATCTCAAAACTCAGGAGGCTGAGGCAGGAGGATCCTGAGTTCAAGCCCAATCTAATCTATCTCAAAAACCAATCACAACAACAAAAGCAAACGTGGGACTGGGGTTATAGCTTGTTGGTAGAGAACTAGCCTACCATGCTTAAGGGGCTGGCACCACAAAGAAAAAAATAGTAAATGTGTATATATGCTATTTATTTATAGTATTTAAATTAGATAAATAATTTAAATTCAGACTCTGAGTCCAAGTTATGTAAGTGGCCTGTGATGTGTGGTAATCAGGCTTCCTAAATGGATTCTGGGAAATTGTAGATAAAAATCCCCGTCACTTGTCACAAAGGCTGGAAGAATAATAGTATTCTGTAAGTTGGCTACCTCAAAACTGTAACTGCATTAGCTGCAGCAGTGGTTGCTTCTGTATGTGACATCAGAAATACAGTGGGATAAAAGGTTTCATGTCTACTCTTTGACATCTTATATTGACAGGTTATAGAATTTTTATTAACAAGTGAAAATTTGAAGATAATATGCAACATGTGTGACTTAGTGGGAAAAGGCACTCTCAAATGATTCAGTTATCAACTTGTAATGTTAAAATATTATCCTTAACTTTCCTCACATCTATTTGAATGAGTGAACATCCTGATCAACATATTTGTCCTTTATAGATTATATAACATGAAGAGATGTCCACAAAAACTCCCAGATCATAAAGCTCCAGGTCTGTTTCTACAATTTGATTACACTCAGCTTTTAATGCAGGAAGGAATCTAGGAGAAGTAGATCTCTGGTTGCAGTCATGACAAGCCAAAGTCATATTTCAAATACTATTTCTTCTGACTTTCAGAAACTGGCCAGGTGGAGAAGCTGTGGTCCTTTGTCTGTGAGGACAAAATACATTTCTCGTTTCTTTATTTTTCGTCTCATCCCATAGAGCAGTGGTGGCGAACCAAGGTACCCATGCCACAGCAAGCAAGCAGAGGCTGCTCTGTGATGACATCACAAGTTGAATGAGTTAGTTTTTTCCTAAATGAAAACCTCAGTATTCAAGTTTAATAGCAATGCTGGCACTTTGCAATAAATAAGTGGATTTGGGGTTGCAGCTTGGACACTTGCTCTCTACTAAAAGGTTCGCCATCACTGCCATAGAGGTCCCTGGTGTTTTCAGTTCAGTACTATGAAACGTTGGACATCCTCATTGTTTGGTGTTTTTGTTGAGAATTTGTAAATCATAGGACTGCGGACATATTATGTGATAGAATTCTGAATGGTAGAACTCTTGACTAGCATGCATGAATCCCTAGGTTTACTCCCCAGCACAGCAAAATGAAAACTTTAACACTTACATCACCAGTATATAAATAAACTAAGAGTGCTTCTGTTGTCAAATGTGTTTTTTTAAAGAGTCATTTTAATATTCTGGTGCTGGAAAGCAAAGTTGAGTGTCCCCTGCTTATATGTATGTGTTAGGTATGTGGAGAAGATTTATAAAGAAATATAGAGAAATGAAAATATTTGTTAAAGTGGTGGGATTATGAATGGTGTCTTTCAATATTTTAATTTCATGTTATATTGTTTTTACAATAAAATTTTGAATTATTTTATCATCTAGAAAATATTATTTAGTTATTAAAATTAAGGCAGGGGATGGTAGCAAATATATAATGCCAGTACTCTGGAATGCTGAAGCACAAGGATCACAATTTCAAACTCATCCTGGGAAATTTAGGAATTTAGTGAGGCCCTGTCTCAAACTGAAAAATAAAATTAAAAAAAAGTTCTAGAGATGCTAGAGATGTAACTCAGTGCGAAGGCACTAGGTTCAATCCCCAGTAGCACAAAAGTATATTTTATTTTATTTTTTTAAAGAATTATATTTTAGCAGTTTGAGTATCAAGTATAATTCCAGAACCTTCTCCCAAAAAGCAAAGCAAAATTCTTTAAAATATTACTCAAGAAATGAGAAGCATGTTTGACAATGTGCTACCACTGTTATTATTATTTAACATACTACATTAAAGGTCCTAAAAATTGAATGATAATGATGCAATTCATGACATAGTCAAGGACCACCATAGGGATAGGGAAACAGGCAGAATCCTGGGTCCTGATCTGCTGCTAATTAATAGCCTGATTTGCATTTTCTTCTTGGATGCTCAGGACTTAAATGCCATTTTTACAATGAACTGAGACAATAGCTAAGTTTCTCAACAAAGGCAGCATCTCCAAAATTGAGTCAAGAAGTCTAAAGTGAAGTCTAAAGTAAATTCTGCTAGATCACCAGTCTCCAGAGATCTTATAAAAACATCTGTCAGGTATCCTGCACAGTCATGGAACTCCTAGAACATGATCAGACAGGTTATTGACTCAAGGGCACATGAACCATTAACAGGAATGACATAAATACTGTATAGATTAGACCCCGACAAGTATGTAGTCTCCTATAGGGTAGAGATCATGTTGCAGACACAATGGCCCAACTTCCCTTGTAAACCCCTTAAAAACTCATAGCAAAAAAGCCTTCAGGACTCTCTCCCTGCTAGCAGGAATTCTACTTCCTTATCTTTATATCTTTTAAATAAATCTATTTACACTATGCCTCCTCCATTCATGATTTCATTCTTTGGCACTATGAACATGGCTCTGACATTCTGATATCATGTTTACTTTCCTACACTCTTCCACCTTTTGGCTTTCTGCTCAAGACAATATCAGGACCCCACTGGCCAATTAAAAATAATTTAGTACACACCAATCTTTAAGACTTGGAGAATAGATTTCATTGATACAGACTATATCAAAATCAATGCTTACAAGAGAAACATTTAATACAAGGTTTACAAATATGTAAGAATTTACAAGATTAGCTTATAGTGGCCGCCTACAGAGTTGAATGTGGAAGAGCTCTAAAGGTGTCTCTACACATTGGAGATCTGAAGAATCCAATTGAAGGCCTGGAGCTCACTGCAGTGTCCCATGCAAGTCTACATCAGGAGACTGAAGGGTCTGTGATGGAAGGCTGAAGATGATGTGCAAGGCAAAGGTTGGAACTCTTCCAAAGAACAGTGGTGAGCTGTCCCTTGTTTCCCTTTTATACCATTCAACTGACAAGCCACCTATAGGGCGGGTCTTTGGTCTTTAGTGCATCTTCTCAGCCGCATTCAGAACATGCTAATCCAATTTAATTGGGTGTTTCTTACTCAAGTTGATACAATTAACTATCTCACGGGCTGAACTGATTGAACAAAAAGTATCAACCCAGACTCACCTTAGTTTTCCTTGTCAGTTGATCCTTCTGCTGATGAGGGAGCAGGTGGATTACCATGAGTTCAAGGCCAGCCTAAACAGCATAGTGAGTTCAAGCCCAGTTTAACTACATAGTAAGACCCTGTCTCAAAAACAAACAAACAAATAATATGTAGATTCTTTTTTACTCCCTCGCTCAGCTCATCAAGAAAAGCAGTCATAATAGAGAAAGGAAGGCTGTTTCCTGTAACATTTGTGGCAAGTTAAAGGCAAGATAAATCTAAGGACTGGTGGGTGTGGAGAGCCTAGAGCACCAAGGGCAGAGATTGCTCCCTCACCAGCAGAAGCATCAGATTGGAAAGAAAAATTGAGATGAATCTGAGTTGACAATTTTTTTCCTGCTATAGACCTCTGGACTTAAAGCAAAATGCTCTACAATAAGGAGTTAGGAAGGCAACAATTTATTACACTAATAGACTGATGGGAATCTGTTCCAAATCACCAGCCCCAAGTCAGTTTAGAATTTGGTTTAGATTCATTTGCAAACAGGAAGTACAAGGCTGATAGCAAGTTATTACGTGATTGGTGACATCAATTAAGTCATATGTTGTCAGGCAGGCTCATTCTAAATAGATTTGCTTAAAAAGAAATTGTTTGCCATAAAACAGGAACATCCTGGGAAAGAGGGAGAAGGTTTTGAGCAGAGAAGATAGAGTTAAATGCATCCTGCACTGGGCCAGTCTGTTACAGACATGAAATGTTTGAAACAAGTTGTAAAAACTACATATATTCTAGGTAGGAAAACACAGACATTATAGCTGGGTGAAATCAGGTTGAGTTAGCGCATTATGTAGGAGAAGCAGCTGGACACAGACAGTCAAGGCTAACCAGGCTTCGCAGGTTATGTGACAGGCAGCATGAGCATAGTCACAGACCACTAATTGATTTTTAACTCCTGCTATAAAATGTGTATAAGTTTGCTATTCTTTAACTTTGTCCTTACAATCCAATCACTTTCCAAAGGTCTCACCTATGATCTCATGGGACGCTTAGGGAAAAGACTCATGCACATCTTTTTATGCAAATTACATTTAGTTTATATCTAAGATTCAACAAAATCCTAATAGCCCCAGCATTGCTGAAAAGTCGAAGTTCACAGTCTTTTCTGAGATTTAGGGCTAAGTCTTAGCTGTGAGCCCCAGTAAAAATGCAAAAGAAGTTTAACACTGGCAGCGTACAATGGCAGAGGACAAACACGCTCATTTCAAAAGGTAGGAATAGGGAAATAGAAAGGAACACAACTAAAGTAAGACAAAAACGCAGAAGAAAGAACAGCAAAATAGCTCCATGTCCACCACTCAGGGCAGGTTGTGGCAAAATTTGAATTCCAAAGAGCTTGAGAACCTGACCCTATGGCATTGCCAGTGGTTGTAACCTTCATGGCTTCTATCTCAGGTGGATTTGCTCACTGCTTGCATATTTTCTCAGCTGTTCCACATTCCTGGCTTCTCTACCTTCCTTGGTTCACCACTGTACTTTCAAGTTCACTTCCTCAGTCCTTTTAGGGCCTACTTGCCTAGTCTCCAAGGCCTTCTTGAAATGTGGAGGGAAGCTTCCATCCCCCTGCATCTCTTGTGTTCTGCTTGCCTGTAAAACTGGCACCAGACAGATGATGTCAAAGCCTGCTGCCTGCTCAAATTGTAGCCTAGAATTTTGCATTATGGCCACAGATGCCTCTGCATGCCCAGGTTGCTGAGCACCATAAACAGAATTCCAGGAATACACATTTCTATGCTTGGCATAGTGCCAAGGAGTTCTCTATTAAAACAGTCTTTCACTTTTGCTTTAACAAGAAAGGGTGGGATGTGTCCTATCATCTTGTTGTAAAGAACCTAGCTTCTTTAATGCTAATCTTTTCAGCAACCAGACTCTCCCCTTATTCAACTTTATAGGCCTGAACCTTGCTGGAGTTTCCTTTCTGGTGGAACTCAAAACTTGAAATCACTCAGTTGTGCTGTTTGCTCTTGGTTCTCAATATAGAGCTAGGTTCTTTATTCTCATTGTAGAGCTGGCTAAAAGCCACCAACAGTACCCATACTACAGCCTGAATATTGTGTTGCCTTGAAATTTCCTCTGCCAGATTAATTATTCTGCCGCCTTTAATCTCACTTTCCCACAAAGTTTCTGAACCTGAGCAAACCATAGATAAATTTTCTGCCACAACATAACACACATGATCTGGAGTCCATCTACCAGAGGAATCCTTCTTCCTCTTCCCAAATGGAACCTCCTGAGCCTGGTCTTTTCCATTTGCTTTTTTAAAAAATGTCAGCATTCTGATCTTCTGAGCTCTGACTAGACTCTCCCCTATCAAGTTCACCTTGCAGCATTCTATGGCTGCTTTTCTAGGCAATATCTCCAAAACTTTCCAAACTCCTCCTGTGGACCAGTTCTAGGAGCTTTTGAACCACATTGTCAGATAGCATCACAGAAACAACCTCATTTCTATGGTACCAAAAATAGGTCTTAATTACATCTCTATTCCTGGGACAAAAACTTGACACCCAGAACTAATGAAGGAGAGATTTTTTTTTTGGTCCACATTTCAGTTCATAGTTGATTGCCTCCGATACAGGATGGTGTGGCAGACTGACATGACATAGGAGAGGTGTTCATAACACGGTGGACAGGAAGCAGAGCATAATAATAAGGGAGGTGGCAAGAAGGAAAGTTTAACCTTCTAGGTGACTCCCACAGTGACTTCCCTCTTCCAACCAGGCCCTACCTCCAACAGCTAGTCAGCTATAATGCTCCCATAATCCAATCACCTCCTCAAGGTCCTCAAGGTGATTGTGGGAGGTTTTAGTGGGACATCTGCATATAAACCATAACAGCAGCTTAAGCCAACTTAGCCGTGATAATTGTCTCCAAGCTGAGATCATCTCTTCATGGCTAGTAGCCCTGAAAACTACATTCTCTTCCTTTTTTAAATTGAAAAACCTGACAAATAATGAATGACAGCAGTGAGTTTTAACTTGTTGCATTTGAGATTGAAATAAAGTCCACATGGAGCTAGGCAATCAGCAAAGTGATCTGTTCACAAAGTTTACTTTTCCCCTGTTCAGCATTATGCATATTCTAATAAATCAAGTGAGATCATTTCTTATTATGAAGATAGCCAGGAAAGATCATTAAAATAGAAAAATAAAGAGTCAAGTGTTTTAAGCCATGAAGTTTTAAGCAATGGTAGAACAGTTATCCACTCTCTTGTGACTCAGTAGCACATGGTCATTAGTAGTGCTGATAAGGAATGCTGGTGCTGTGCCATCCCACTGGGCAAACAGGAAGAGGAACTCAGAAGATGCTGGTAGGTTTGAAGATCAACAAACACTTGCATATTTTATAACCTTAGTCACTATGAACTATCCTTTCCTTTCCTGTCTCTTGCTCGTTTTTCCACAAGCACAGTTTTTTCATTCTTCATATTTTTCTAAACTTTAAAACTCTGTGATAGACATTCTAGATAATCCTTCTAGTTTACCGTGTGTCTTAGATTTTTTTTGTCTTTTTCATTTTTATCGGTACCGTGGATCGAACTCACGACCGCCTGCTTCAAGGCAGGTGCTTACGCCGCTGAGCTAAATCCCCAGCCCCGTGTCTTAGATTTTTCTGTTAGTGTTTTTGTCATAATAGTTATGCCTATAGACAATCAAGTTGATTGATTTTCTTTTATTATATCTAGATTTTCAGACAAAGATCATAGAGGAACTTGTTTTCTTCTAACATTTGGATGTTTTCTTTTTTTTATGCAAACCTCCAAGATGACCCTCAGTCCTCCTACCCATTTGGATTTTCACCATTTCACATTGAATAGAGTCCATCCCTACCACAATAGTATACTGCAGAAATGAAGAGGTGCAACTTTTGAAGCTAGGTTTTAAAAGGAATAATGGCTTTTCCCTTCTTGTCTCATGGATTGCTCTATTTGAGGAAAGTTTGCTGTGTCCAGCACAGCTTTTGAAACTCCAGAGTGGGGACAGTGGAGGATGAAGATAAACAAGAGCCAAGATGCAGAAAGTTGAGCCTCCTTTCCTGGTGGAAGAGAAAGAACCAGCCAACAACTATAGCACGTGTTTTTATCCACTTGGGAGTTAAAACCCTTTGTCTAGCAACTTGTGTGTCTGGCTTGTCTCAGGTGCTTCACGTTCTCAGAGCTGGAACAGCTTGTCCTTGTGGCTCACCTCGGAAGCTCCAAGTTCTCAGGGCTGGCCTTGATTTAACCCCACACTTGTGATCAATTTCCAGCTTCAGCTACACCTCACAGAAGTTAACTACCAATTTCTGAAGACATTCAAAGAGCCTCATGAAAAGACCTTAGTGGAAGGAATTGAGGCCTTTTGCCAACAGGGCAACTGGTGGCACCCCCAGTAAAACACATGCCAACCACAGTCAGACTCCCAGCCAAGATGCTCTTAAGCCTCCAATAAACAGAAACTATGAGACAATTAATGTGTGTTGTTTTAAGCCACCAAGTTTTGGAGTAATTTGTTAAGAATAATAGGTAAGGTCAGTCACTTAGTAGGCAGCAGTGGCCAAGACCAGTGTCCTCTGGAGACTGGCAGCAGCAGTGGTGGCAGCAGCCAGAGCTCAAGCCTGAGCCCCAAGGGCTTAGGAAGGGTGAGAGCATGCAGGGCAGAGAGGGGGGCTGGTCCACGAAGAGTGTCCAATGGCATTTCTCCTCAGAGCTATGGAGCTGGGGTGAGGCTGCAGTGGGACTGGGTACAGCCCATCCATGACCATGAGTGACAAGAAGAGCCCAACCAGGCCAAAAAGACAAGCAAAACCTGCAGCAGATGAAGGCTTTTGAGATCGTACCTTCAGAAATAGTGCCAAAGCCTTCAAATGCAGCATCTGTAAGGTAAGGAAAGGCACCCCCACCAGAAAACCTCAGATCAATTCTCAGCTGGCGGCACAAGAAGTGGCACAGCAGTATGCCACTCCACCACCCCCAAGGGAGGAGAAAGTTGAAAATCAAGATAAAGAAAACTAGAAAAAGATGAGGAAATTAGTCCTAATGTTACCAAGAAAAATACCGACAAAAAAAAACAAAACCAAAGACAGATATTCTGGAAAATCCTCCTAATGAAGCTAACTGTGTATACTGTTTGCAAATGCTTCAACGAAGACCAGCCAGACGAGTCACACCTCAAGATCCCAGCTGAAAATGTGGACCGGAGCACCACACAGCAGTTGGCAGTAACTGTGGGCAATGTCGCTGTCATTATCACAGACTTTAAGGAAAAACTCACTCTTCCTCTGATGCGGAATTCATATCCAGACTAAATGGAGACATGGCACAAGTAAAAATTTAGAAGGCAGCTTTATTACACCAGTGGGCTGACGGGAATCTCAGTTCCAAATCATCAGCTCTGTTTGGAGTTTAGTTTCCAGATCTTCATGTTGGGGAACACAAATTCACAGTGACTGGTTTTGCATATTTCCCTGTGGGATGAAAAGAAGGATTGGGATTGTTGGTACCACCCATCTGGTAAGATTGACTCTTCTAAGATGGAATCATGTATGCTTTCCTGAGTCATCAATTCATTTTTCTTTCTTACAACCCTATGGTTTATTTTACTCAGCAGAGGTTATCAACTACACATCAGTCCCAACATGGGGTCCTTCAGTGTGTGGACATTTCCCAGTTCCCAGGGAAGGGACTCCAGTGGCAAATGGCCAAGTTTCAGGGAAAGCTCAGATGGCAAGAGCAAATACACGTGAACTTTGTTTACATTGACAGAGAGATGGCTCAGGTGAACTGTGTCTCCATTTTGTTTTCACTTTTTACTGCTTTGCCCCCCCCCCAGAAATCAAAGACCACTAATACACTTCTACCTGTCATTTGAAAAATGTTTTGCTTCACTTTTATTTGGATTTGGGAATCTGCCTTGTATTTGACTTCTTTCTTCATATCCACTGAGTGCAGTGCTTCAGAGTCATTTCAAACATAAGAACTTGATGTTAACCTTCCTTTGTTTGATCTTACTTTAAGGACTCATGAGAGGACGAATAAGGTTAAAGACTCACAAGAGGGAGAATAAGGTAGTGAAGCATCACATTTTGTTGTTAAGAAAGTGGTTTGCTGATGCCCATTCTGGTTTGACTATTTTCTTCTTTTGAAATCCTGTAATGTTTCCAATGTTTAAGTTTTATTGGTTTTGTTCTGTACTGTTTTGTTCAATTTTATTATACCTAATGATATAGGCATTCATTTTAAGGAAGCAAGAGGCATTATTGTAATCATTGTTGATAAGATTGTATTCTGTTTTTACATCAAGTGCTATGTCTATCCTTTGTTTTGATTGACTGCTTTGCTTTGTCATATTTGGTTTTATTCTCTTCCAAAAAAAAGTAATAAGAACTTAGGGAGTAATAAAACTCAAAATGTGTAAATTTTGTTGTAAAAAAGAGAGGGAAAAAAAGTGCTCTAAAGGATACAACTGCAAATGTGTTCAGGTGTGTTAAGATAGATGACCATACTACTGAGTTGTTGTTGGATCACTGAACACAACTGTTTGCAGTCTCACTGTTTGAATGTCCACTTTATAAGCTTTAATCCTGTAATTTGAACAAATATTTCTAAGATGACAATATGTAATCTATTAACTAGTGATTTCTTACTGTTGTTTTTTTTTTTTTTTTTTTTTTTTTTTGTAATTCTGTATTACTTGTACTCTTATACTTTTTGGGTTTTTCCCCTTTAAAGAAAAAAAAAGAAAGAAAGTGGTTTGCTTATTAATTGAATTAACTTCTGTCTGTGGAGGCAACAAGAAAAAAATTAACAGCTTAAACTGAGTAGCCAACAGTAAAGCTTCCTTTCACATTTACATTAAAACCATTCTGTTGTCTACTAATTACTGTAATTTAAATTCTGTTCTTAAAAGGTCTAGATTTTAAAGTAATGCCATTTGTTCTTGTGGTCCTAAACTCAAATGCATGAACAATGTTCCCCCTTTTAAAGCTGTGCTTAGCCTTTTAAACACCTTTTAAAAGCATATTAATGAACTGAAGGAAATTAGTTACTCTCTACAAGCATCAGGATATATACTACTTAGTGATTTGACTATGACTTTTAAATCCACATTTTGGTATTGGGGGATATTGTAAAGACATTCCTTCTAAAGTTTTAATACTGCTTTTATTAAGGACCTCAGAGAGGGTAAATTAGTCAGCCATATTTATTTTCAGGGGTATAAGGAATTGCGAAGTTTTTAATGAACTTTTTAAAAAACTTAAATGCCACCAAACTTATGGGTTACAATGTTTTTTGAACCAAAAATTATTGGTGTGCACTTTATCCAGAAACACTATGTACTCTTCAAAATCAGTTTCATGTAAAATAATTAGACCCCTAGAGTAGCGGAACAACTAACTAATCAGCTACTCATACGTTGCTAGTTAACTCATTGCAAATGTTTTGATTTTTCAGTTTCGCCTTCATGATAAATTAAAGAACGGGGAAAGGTGAAGGAAGAGAAGGTAGACTACTACTGAACGGATGGGATAAACTTGCTTTTTGATAGGGGCTATATCTAGCAGTTACCTATGCAATCTGTCCTTTAGCTGTATTTGTTCTGTTGGGGTAGCAAAGTGGTAGGTATTTTTAGACTTTTAAGTTCTGAAATTGTTGACGCCTCTTAGGCATATACTCTGGAAATGGAATTCCTCTTTCTGCCTTTGCAGTTTCCCCTACATTTAGAAGGCAGTGCATAAAAACACTAGTGTAGGTTATAAAGATATATATTAAAAGACTTGTTACTTGGTATTCAGTAGCACAGGAAGCAAGTTTTAAAAAAGCAGTGTTACACTTGGAAGTTTCCATTTGTATTAATATAACACTCACACTCATGAGTGCACAGGCACACACAAGAGCTTACTTGACTTGTTTTGCTTGCTTGAGTCGTGCAATTTTTTAAAAAGGTAAAGGCATCTTGACATACCTAGAAAATGTTTTAATCAAAACATTTTTATTTCAACCTGAATATTTAAGAAATTGGCCAAAGCTTCTGTGTTTCATTCCATTAAGATGTTTTACCTGCCTTATCAAGACCATTTCAGTCTACTTTTTAAAGCTACCATGTCTTAAATTATTGAAAATTTATTAATCTGAATATATAATAACCTTTGCTGGTATGTAACCAAAAATGGCTTAAGAGCCAACATTTAGAGTATGACAATAGAGCTCAACAGCTTTTAATGCCCAAGTAGTTCTGTTCTTGGATGTGACTTATAACCCTAATTTACTGTGTAAAGATGGTTACATTATTTCCTTAGCTTTATTTGTTGGCGACAAATAGAGAATGCTTGTTAAGTACGTCAAACCTAATGTTATCTTCTGAATTTTTGTTAAAATGTATTATACAAGCTATATTTCCATTTTCCCAGAAAGGGCTTGTATAATGCTTTTGGAAGTTTCTGGCTCTGTAACATCTTTAGAGCTGATGGTCTGTTACGTTTGTTTTCTCTCATGCTATAGTGTCAGTTGGTGGTTTTGTGAACTGGTCAGAAATTCAAGGTTTTAAATGTTTTAGGGAAATTTATTTTGTGCACTGCTGTTTATCTAAAAATTAAAAGATGTTAGTATATTCCTGTTACTGGCATGTGCATGACTATGTTATTAGAAGCCACTTTTGTCATTTTCCTGCTTTACATAGAAATGTCTATGAACTCTGCTTGTAGTTTTTTCACAAATAAAATAATAAAATTAGAAAAAAGAGTAATAGGTAAGCAGTACATCCATAATATGAACATGGTATTTGTATTTCTTTTGATGTTCTTAGACTGTTCTTTGCTTCTGTTCTGATTCTCAGATACAGCTCAGGTAACTGAGGGTTACATGGTTACACACATAAACTGGCGTTGCACATCACCAAAGCCTCCTCAGACGTGGCAGTGTGTGTTTGGGAAATGGTTCTGCATTGGTTAAGATTCAGTTTCTGTACCCTATGACTTAATCAGTTCAGACAACAGTGACTGAGCCCCTGGGGCTTGATGTGGTGGCACAAGAGGCTGAGGCAGGAGGATTGCCATGAGTTCAAGGGTAGCCTGAACTACATAGTGAGTTCAAGGCCTGCCTGAACTATATAGTGAGAGCCTGTCTATCAAAACAAATAAACAAAAAAAGAGTGACCAGTCTCTGGAAAAGTTAGATTTTCTTTGTACAATTGGGTACAGGTGTAGGGGCTTATAGACAGGGTGCAGGAAAGCAGATAGGGAAGATTGAGGCTGAACTGATCTCTGGGAGCACAAAGAAAAACAGCAAGCTGTGCTACTTCAGGAACATGCAGGTATGGTGGCATGTTGTAGATTCTAAGGACGAGTCAATGGAGCTGATATCTGGTTGTTTACCTGGGCATACACTATAGATAAGAGGGGCAAATGAATCTTCTTCTACCTTAATTGCTTGTTTCCAAGTCCGAGACAATAAAAGCAAGGTGAGTCAAATGATCAGGACTCCTTGTCAAACAGAGGCAAGAGCCCCCTGGTGCTTCTTTTTAAATTAATTCTGTGTCTCTTTGTTTTTAATTCTTGTTCATCCTCTGATTAGCAACAACCTTGTAGGTATTCCAAGCAGGCATGATTTCTTACAAGTGGTACCTGAACATGGACCAGACAAGGGGAAGTCTGCCTGGGGGAAAGTTGTAGTAAGTCAGTGGTGGGGAGTTCCACAGCAAAGAGGAGCTGGCCAAAAGGGAAACAGGCAAATGAGAAAAGAAAAAGGAACATGAGAGGTCAAAGAAAACCTTTTCAGGCAGGGTAATGAGGCAGAATCCATTGATTAATTGTGTTGTGTCTAGCACTCAAATCAGTACCCAGCTGCTTCTGCAGATGTTACAAGATATTGTCAAACATAATTCTTGATTTACTCACTGGAACATTTGTTATAGAAAGTTGAGAATGAGTGAGAGACGGTTAAGAGCATGTTCTTACCCAGGGCTCTGTTATGGCCCCTGAAACTTTCTCCACTTGGAGCTTGGTCCATGCAGTGCTTTGTCTTTTAACTGGGGCAAAGTATTCCACACCTAGTGCACCCATGAGAGAAGATAAAAAATGAGAATTAAGAGTCCTGGTCCCCTTCTCTTCCTCCTCCTCTTCTTCCTTTGCTTCCATCTGTGGTACAGAAGTAGTATCTCCTTATCAAAGATTGGTTGGACAGGGAACTTAATGGAGAGCCCTTTGGAATGTGCTGAAAGAATCAGAATCCACTGTCATGAATAATGGGTCTCACGGACCATTCATGGTGTCCTTGTTGGAGTCTGTCTTAGAAGCTTTGTGCTTATCTCTAGACGTTAAACATTTGGCTGAGTCTAGCCTTTCTGCAGGGCAATGATTCAATTTGTATGTTAATCTCCAAAAATTAACAGCTGAACAAGCACAACAGAAGTGAGTGAGGACATCCTGAGATTACTGAGGAAATTCTGATAGGAACAGGTCCATACTCAGACCTACTCTCACAGCCCTTCCAGACCAGGTTTATAAACAAGTGGCTCTCATGA
Organism: Cavia porcellus; assembly: GCF_034190915.1. Classification (NCBI taxonomy): domain Eukaryota; kingdom Metazoa; phylum Chordata; class Mammalia; order Rodentia; family Caviidae; genus Cavia; species Cavia porcellus. The sequence goes on along the minus strand of NW_026947490.1, from coordinate 39,473,401 downwards.
TGAAACAAGTCTAGGTAACTATTTCTGAGGAAGGTGTTCCAAATCAGTCCCTTTCACACATTCTTCAGGGCTCATGGGAGCCGTATGCCCAATTATCAGCCAGGTTTCAGGAAACTGTCTGATGACGAAAGACATGCCAAAGCAGCGAAGATTACTGTGCTGCAGCTGGCTTCTGAGAGTGCTAATAAGGACAAATGTTAGGGGCTGTCTGAGCAAGTAAGAATTTTGGAAACTATTTGAAAGTATGATAAGATATGGGGACCAACGGCCATAAGTCCTCCATGTTTGCTCAACCTGTATGTGGCTTAATTATACAAAATCAGTCTTCTTTAAAATACAATGTTCTAAATGTGATGAACAGGGCTTATTTTGCAAACAGTGAACTCAACCACAGGCAAGAAAGGGTGTAGTTATCCCTTTCCAGGGAGGAAAAAGCAATAAGCATTTCTCTTATGTGTTGGAAAAAATTGAGCTAATCAGTGTTGCTCTGAATATCAAGATGGAACTCTTCTGGTGGTAAATGTGATGCAGGACTGGCCCAAAGCCCAACAAACAATAACATCATTCCTAGTACAGGCTTATAGCCCCATTCCTCAGTGTGTTTCTGGAGAACCATTGAGTCCCTTACCACCAGAACCCCAGGAAACACAGGATTAAATCTTCCCATTGCTGGATAGGTGACTTTGATGGGTAGAGATAAACCTGTTAAAATCCCCATGTGAATCTGGGGACCTCTTCCCTTAGAGACTGTTATGGTTAATGTCTAGATGTGCCCCCAAAACCTCATGCAGTCATAGGGTTTTTTGGGGGAGGTGGTTGAATCTAGATTGATTGATTTGTATTGTAATTCTGGGATTAAGGTGCTGGGATTAAAGGTGGTTGGTACTGAATGATCAATCTGATTGGATTGGCACACCCTCATCCTGGTAGACAGGATACAATAAAAGGGACAGAAAGATGCTTGTCTCACTCTCTCCTCTTGTTGTTTTTATTGTCTTTTGCTACCATGAATGGTTGCCCTTCTGCTGTGTGCCACTTTGCCTTGAAACCAGCTGATTATGGACTAAAATCTCTACAAACTTTGAACTAAATAAATCTTTCCTCCTTTAATTTTGAGTGTGGGGTATTTTGTCTCAGAAATAAGAAAATCAACTACAACAGGTACTATGGTACAGGAACAGGTACTAGTCCTAGGAAAAAATAGATCAAACCTACAGGGACTTGAAGTATTCTCTGGGATAACTGACTCAGATTATTTGGGGGGAAATTCAGGTTATGATTCAGTTGCATGATATGTGGATTTTTTTAACCAGAGATCAAACTTGCAATCTCATGCTTGCCAGGCAGGTGCTTATGCCACTAAGCTAAATCCTCACCACTGATATTTGGATTTTTGAACAAGGAGATTCTATTGCTCAACTTCTTCTACCAACTGTGTAAACCACAGCTATTAGCGAAGAAGCTAAAGGATTTAACAGTAACTCTCATAAGGAGGTGTTCTTCACTCAAGATATCACAGACCACTAGCCAATGTATATGCTTAAGATTAAAAGAAAATATTTCCAAGGGCTCGTGAATACAGATGCAGATGGGTCAGTGATGGCTTCATCCCAATGGCCACCTGACTGGCCCACTCAAGCAGTAGCCACCTCCTTGGTAGTGCTTGGGTCACCCAGACAGAGTGCTTATGTAGACCCTGACAGCTTCATGGAAGTCTTTATCCCATTTATTGCAGGGATTCCAGTCAATTAGTGGGGCAAGGATCTGCTGAAAGAATGGCAAACTTAAATTACTAATGAGGCAATCCCATCTCTTGACAGAAAGATACTCAAACTCACAGAAGTCTATTAGAGAGATGAAAGGGCAGATTCAGACTATGGGGAAATGTTTAATGGCAGTCACTGTGGCTTCTCCTCATCCAAACATTGCTCTCTTATTAAAAGTAAAAACTGATGTTCCTTTTTGGATGGATCAGTGGCCCCTACTAAAGGAGAAGCTCATTGGCTTACAGGTGTTAATAGAAGAGCAGTTGATGGTGAGACATATTAAGCCTTCTGCTAGCCCTTGGAATATTCCTGTTTTTGTTATACCAAAGATATCAGGAAAATGGTGGCTGCTTCAGTATTTAAGCATTATCAATGCATGCATTTGCCCCATGGGTACTCTGCAGCCAGGATTTCCTTCTCCCACTCAAGTGCCACAAGATTGGCCTATGATTGATTTTTTTTTTTTTGGTACTGGGAATTGAACTCAGGACCTTGTGCTTGCCAGGTAGGTACTTGTGCTGCTGAGCTATATCCCCAACTCTGATAGTTATTGATATTAAGGATTGCTTTTTTTACAATCCCTTTAAGTCTGCAGGATCAAACTCATTTTGCCTTTTCTGTTCCTGCCACTAACTTTGCTGAGTCTATGCATGATATCAATAGACAGTTTTGCCACAGGAAATGATGAACAGTCCTACCCTGTGTCAGTATCTTATTGGACAAGCTTTAGGTCCCTGTTAGAAAAAAAAAATTCCTTCAAGTCTATATAATACAATATATAGATGATATATTACTTGCTGTTGATTCATAGCAAGGATTTACACTTTTTTGTAGAAATTAAACAGGCTTTGAGACAACAATAGATCATGCATAGACCCAGAGAAAATTCATACTATCTCTCCCTATTGTTACTTGGAAACTGTGGTAATAGTTAAAGTCCAAAAATTAACATTAAGAAGAGACTCATTACAAATGCTGAATGATTTACAAAACTTACTGTGGAACATTAATTGAATTTGCCAAAAATTAGGCTTAGTCATATATCAGGTAACTAATGTATACGAAACATTACAAGAAGATTCAGATTTGAAATTTCCCCATACCCTCAGACTTGAAGCACTTAAATAACTTCAGATCATACAAGCTGCTTTGGCCAATAGACAGGTGTTTAGAATTAGTCTGACTGTGCCTCTTATGCTGATTATATTGGCCACTCCTCACTCTCCCACTGGACTTTTTGGTCAAGTAGTGAACAATAAATATCAAAACCTATTGAATGGCTTTACCTCCCTAACCAGCTTAGAAAAGTCTTCAGATGTATACAGATCAAATGGCTAAGCTAATTCAGCAAGCATATCACTTCAGTATAGAGCTTTTAGGACTTGATCCTAATCATATCATGCTCCCTATTATTATTAACCTTGCAAGGTCTACTCATTTTTTTTTATTTTTGTCTTTTTCGTTTTTTGTCGGTACCAGGGATCGAACTCGCGACTGCCTGCTTGCAAGGCAGGCACTTATGCCGCTCAGCTAAATCACCAGCCCCAAGGCCTACTCATTTATTATAGACTTCATTAGTTTGGCAGATAGCTTTTGCAGATTATATCTGATTAGTTGATAATCATTATCCTTCCAATAAGTTTGTACAGCTATATTGTTCTTATCCACTTATCTTACCTAGGGATACTCAGACAATCCCTCTTACAAATGCCTTAATTTATTTTAGAGATATATCTTCTCATGGTTTTGCTGATACAGGGCTATGAAAAATCACTGGAAAATTGCTACTATTGGACTTTTGGCTCACTGATCAGAATTAGTTGCTGTAATTACCATATTGGAATATACTCTGGCAGAACCCATTAACATCTCGTATGATTCCACCTAAGTGGTTAATGTCACTAATCTTGGACAGCCGGTATAAAAACCACCCTAGATTATCCTCTGTTCAATTTGTTTTTATTATTGCAGGAAGCCAATAGGAAAAAGAAGGCCTCTTTTTACATAGATCAGGTACACTCACTCTCAAGTCTTTTAGGACCACTGATAGAAGGAAATCATCATGCTACTCTTCACCTTAATTTTTCAGCCAGTGAGTCTTTTCCATTCTTATTTCCATCAGAACACTTGAACCCTTACTTCTGGCTTTAAACATTCTAGATCACAGGCACACCATATTGTACAATCTTGTCTGGCATGCAAAACTTCCATCAGTGCCATCAAAAGACTGTAATCTCCAAGGCCTCCCAGAAAATGAGTTATGGCAAATGGATGTAAAACATATATATCCATTTGGGCAGACCTCAATGTATGCATAGTAGCATAGATACATATTTTCATTTTATGCATGCTACCTGCCATGCAGACTATGCTTTGGGGTGTATACTGCAATATTGTCTCTCTATGTTTACAAGATTGGAGTTCCTAAGAAAATAAAAACAGATAACGGTCTTGCCTATACAAGTGAGAGATTTCAATGATTTTTGCAGTCATGGAATGTTAATCATTTTACTGGAATTTCTTGTAAGCCACAGGGCAAGATATTGTTGAGCATGCACATTTGACATTAAAATAGCAATTACAAAAACAAAAAGTAGGGGCAACCCATTTGGGGCTCTGCCTATTTCTCAAGTGCTATTCCTTCTCCTCATTCCTTTTCTCCAATATATTTTCCTACTCTTAACCTCCATTGTTCCTGAGAATTTATTCTTTGACTTCAGGGAACATTAACTCAGCATATCTAACATCTAACATTTCCCTAAATCATGTTAGAGGCCCCACTAAGATCTTCAGAAGGAGGCATGAGTTTGTGTTTGTTTCATGACACCCCTAAAATATTTCACCTGGATTTTGGATTGCGGCTCACTTAGCTAATCAAAAATAATCATTCTTGAATTTTATGCATTGTCTTTTTCAATTCCTTGTGCCTTGTCCCTTTTATGCATTGCCTTTTGTTCACAGTTATAAAAAGGTTCTTTTTTATTCTTTCTGATTATTATTACGAGATCTCTGTAAATTAACCTACAAAAACGTTCAGACTAGTCTACTTATAGTTACAAATTTAAAAACTGTTAAAGAGTTATTGTAATTTAACTTGCCCACATACTTTTGAATGTATTCTGGTCTATTAATAATTGTTTTATGTGTGCCTGTTTGTCTGTTTAGTTTGACTGCTTACAACATCTACAGCTGTTTTGTTCAAGGTTGATAAACTTTTCTTCTCATTGCTTCTTTGGATTTTTAAAATATTTATGTCTATAACATAAGTGGGCTGATGATAAGTGTCGTTAGGGTTAAGGACATGCTTCTACCCAGGTAGCCAGCTGATCAAAATGATGTCAAGACTGGTTTTACAAATGCAACACATATTGTTGTCTATGTACAACAACTTTAGAGTCTTTTATTGGTCAAAAATAATGTGCAGTTATGTCCTGGTTCTTGTGAGTCATTCAAAAAATTTGTCAACATGATTAAATAGAAACCCCTTAGGTTTGGAGAAAACTGCAGGATAGAACTCCCTTTAGCAAACAGCAGCTGCCTGGAAACATTTATTTCAGTCTCTGTTTACAAAAGGGACTCCAATTGTCTTTTTAAAGACACACACCAAGAAATATTGTTAAACACATTATTATGTGTTTACATTGGTTCTCATAAAAAACTAAGTTTTCTATGAGTAAAACAACAAGGTTTTTAAAAAAGTTGCTCTTGAATTTAAGATAGTTATACTAATGATTTCTATAAGTTTACTAAAGAGAAAGATTTGTGCTGGTATTGTTCAGAGGATTGAATGCAGATGTCTTGTGCGCTGGGTGAATGATTTGGGGATGACAATGTGCAATGTATGTAGCATTGTTTCCCCCTTGGAAAAAAAGTTGCTCTTGATACAAAACTAAGTTAACATACAAAGATTTTCATACATCTGAGACACTCATTATTGTTAATTTCATGGTGTACTAAATGTATTCATGCCTTTCAAGTATATAGATCTTCTAAAATATAAAACCAGGATCATTTATGGTGATAATCTTTTCTTTTAGGCTCAGATATCTGCCTTTCTTTTGTGCCCCAGATACTTGTGATAAGAGATACATGTCAAAGCAGCATGAGATCACCAGTCAAATGATAGGTTTTTTAATTTATGTGATATATGTCACTACATTTAGAGATGTTCAGGCACCGAACAATCTCACAGTGTCACACACTGAAAATCAAAGGCTAGATATTATGAACCTCTAAGGTATGTTTATAGACAGGGTCCTTCTCCTGGGATGTCATCCTATTGAAGGATAATAAATTAGGTGAGTTTCTTTGTGTCATTTAATGTCTGTCTTGTGATCAGATGAAGACATTTGACTAAAAAGGTATACTAGGATGGAAGTTTAAGGGTGTTACAATGTCACCATGATTGTCATGTTAAAAATACCATATGTGACCTTTGACCTGAATTTTTCTCTGTAAAATGATGTAACTGTTGTCTATTAGCACTCCTCGGGGATTCAACTACTAAAACAACCAAGGTTGATAAGAAATAAAAGTCCTCTGGTTATACTTTAAAGTGCTTGATATTCAGATGAAACTGCAATAGTTAAACTCACTGCTCCCTTTGCAATACTGATGAAACTGATCATCTCTTTTGGGTGTTCAACAACTGAAATTTTGGTGACTAAAATAAGAAAAGTAACTGGGCTAAGAAGACATCTAGGCAATATTTTGTCCTTGACCCTCCACAATCAATGAGGACCCATAGGACCTGAGGGAACCTCTTCTACAGGATTCTACAACCTCCTAAGAAGAGAGATTGCTGAACCCCACAGGACCGGAATCAACAGATTTAGTGTGCCAAAAGAGGGTCATCAAAGAGGGAAAAGTTTCCCTTGTTTTCACAGATAGCAACATGGTCAAGCAAGACCACGACCCATCCTGGAGGCTGACACTGACAGATGAGCTGAGAGGCTCTGTACATGGTTCCAAAAGTAATGCCTGAGGAAACCTAACCAAGCTCGATAGGTAGCAGAAGGTTATTTTTGATTAACACAGGTCTCATTTAACTTGATCTTAAATACCCAGCAGAGAAGTATAACTAAAACATGTATAAAAATTATACAATTATAATAAAATGTATAGTTATGTAGTATAATAGTATAGTATACAATTGTAATAAAAAGGGCTCCAACCACTGACCCCTTCTGGAAGTTTCTAGCTAAACCAGCAGCTGGCCACAGTTATGGTATATTAAGGAAAAAAGTATAGTGGAATCTAAAAAAATTCAGCAAGAATCTTTAAATTCCTTAGTTAACTAGTCTTTTGAAACCATTGAACTCTCCATCTTCTTACAGCTAAAACTAGAAGGACTTATGACAAGAAGCATTGGATTTACAGCTAATATCCGTTAATAGTAGGGTTTAAGAGACAACTAGTTACAATTGCTATTCCAATCTTCTCAGAGCAGTTTATGGATCTGGCTCCTTCCCCAACCTGCCTTTCCATTCCAGTTCTCATGCTTTGATTGTTCATACTTTAATTTCTTGGAAAATTTATTTATGCTTGCTTAGAGGCTGCCAAACTCCAAGTAATCATGTAGATCAACATTGGAACCAATGTCACTGGAACCAATGTCATTGGAACCAATGGCAAATGTGCCAGACTCCTTTTGCCAGGGTCCACTAGATTGACCTTGTAAAGGCAGTTCATAACTGTTAAACTTCAACAGGACTTCTAGCCAAAGCCCATTAGATTAATCCTCTAGAGAAGGACTCTCATTGTGGTTTCCCCTACACTGACCCTTCTCAGCTTGAACCATGCCCCTTCTCTCCTAACCACAGTTAGGGATACCTCTTCAGAGAGGGGAACATTATAGATAGCTAAGTTAGGGGGAAATATTGTAGGCAGTCAGACAGTTCCAGGCCCTGAAAGGAGTCAGTACAGAGAATGGGAATGCTTCAAGACTGTGGCTGGAGGCACATTTGAAAAAGATAAAGTCTCAGCAACTAGATTTGTATACTTCCCTAAGGGATAAACAGAAGCTTGAGATTATTGGTATCATCCCTTTGAGATTTATCATTATCTCATTAGGGGTAGGCTATCCTCTTCCATTCATTAAGACCACTAAGACTAATACTAAAGACAAAACTATAGATTATGAAGCAACATTAATGATGTCACCCATATGCCCTTGCTGCCATTGGAGTCAATACTACTTAAGTGACTACACTTATAATCTTATTGGTTGATCATAATTTTGACCCATATTTTACCCACCTCAGTGATTTTGCTCTATAATGAGAAGTTTGCTCATTAGCAGTCCAGATCATTTGGGACCTCTGCTGTCTGTCAGAAGCTATTCCTATTCCCCATTCCTTTTCTCCAATATATTTTCCTGCTATGCTTTTTTTTTTTGTACCAGTGATCAAACTCATGATCTTGTGCTTGCCAAGCAGGTACTTTGCAATTGATCTGTACACCCAGCCCAAATTTTCCTATTCTTAAAAGTGTGTGTGTGTAGGTGGGTGGGTGGGTACAGATAGTAAGTCATAATAAACCATAGGCTTGCCTTGATTTGCAACATTTACACTTAATTTTTTGAATCCTGTTGGTGATATAGGTAGCACCCTGGTGGAATTACATTTGTCAAAAGTACAAGAGCATAGGGAAAGAGAGAAAGCACAATTGTTTTGTGTCTCTTAGAGACAGGAAATTGGGAGGGACTGATTACATTGTTGGCATGAGTGTGGGGGTTTGATTGTGTCATTGCAGGAAATGGACAGTGTGAGTGTCCTCTAGGAGCTTGAAACCATACAAAAGTCCTCCCCATGACACACTCATGGTGGAACCTTATTCTGCTCTCCTCACCAATGAAAGATGTCTCCCAGATGATTACTGAAGAAAACCACTCAGGAAGCACAAAGACATGCCCATCGTTAACACCTGCCTGAAACAAGAACACCAAATTCTTTTAAATAGACCACTGTGGAGAATTTCTGATTGCTGATCACAACTTTGCCCCTCTTCAGTCAGAAGTATCCAGAACAGTCTTCATCCTTTGTCCCCTTAGTGGTACTTCTCCATAGAAGTTACAGTTAAGATAGTTATATTACAGGTAGTCAGACAATGCTAGGCAGTCAGACAGGGATCCTTGGAAGGATCCAGTACTGACAGATTGCAGCTGTGAAGGGAGGCATAGTCATTAAACACTAGATCTCAGGATAGAAGAATGACTATATCTACATACTTCCCCCAGGGATGAACAGCAGAATTGCTATTCTGTTGCTGCTATTGCAGAAAGGGGGAGATATAGGAGATCAGTTAGTGAGGACAAAGGCCTATTGATATCTGTCAGCACAAAACCGAGAAAAATAGCAAGCTGTGCTCCTTCAGGAACAGGAAGGCATGCTGGCACATTACAGGTTCTAAGGAAGAGTCAACATAGCTAAGATCTGGACAAGTTCCAGAGAAGAAAGGTTCCCCAAACCTGATATAAGAAGCTGGAGACAAAGGACCCAGGGGAAATCCATCTAGACCCCCTGCTTCCTTTTCAGGACAATTTTCTGTTTTCTGCCTTTTTCCTCCTTACAAAAAAGTTTCTTTCTTTCTTTAACTCTATCCCATTAATTCTTTACTGGTGCCAAGTTCACAATCCTGGTTAGCTATTCCTCTCAGTGGAGCAGTGCTGCTCACCCAGACGTGACACAGGGATTGAATCTAGGATCTTCACACTGAGCCACATCATCAGCCCAATTTTTATTTTTTATTTTTGAGACAGGGTCTCCCTAATTTGTTAAGTTGCCCAGGCTAGACTTAAACTTTTGATTCTCCTTCTTCAACCTACCAGAGTCCTTAGCACCACAGGCCTATACCACCAGGCCTAGTTTAAATGTTTTAAAAGCAACTTGCAGCCAGGCTTGGTGTGCCATAGCCCTGTAACCTCAGCACTCTGGGAGACTGAGGCAGAGGATCAGAAGTTCGAGCCCAACCAATGCAGCTTAGTGATTCAGTGAGATCTTGCCTCAAAAATGGGGAAAAAAAGGTGGTGTTATAACTCAGCATGAAGGCCCCAGATTCAATCCCCATTACTAAAAAAACCAAAAGAAATTTAAAAATAAAGTAAAACAAGTATGTATATCCACAAAATCACAGTGCTATTTTATAGTGAAAAGTGTGTCCCTTCTAGCTATTTATACACAGCTAGTCTTCTATAAAGTGATGATAATAGTCTACCTTTTGGGGTTTTGTAAGTGCTAGAAAATGAATACTTACAAAGCTCCCGTGCCTTACACACAGTAAGTACTTGGTAAATTTTACTCCTAGGACTATTATTATTCCACAATTGAAAGAATGTTAGTATAGTCTCCCAATATAGAACCCTAACTCCTTCCTTTCCTCTGCTCTGCATATTTAACCAAGTATTTACTTTTAAAAAAAATTTTATTTAAAGAAAGACTAAATAAAACAGAAAATGGGTAGAAATAATACATACATTCAGAGAAAAAATAAACAGTAAGAAATCACTAGTTAATGTTTACATACTGTCCTTTTACAAATAGTTGTTCACGAGACAAAAGTGGAACATAGAAAGTCGGAATTCAAACAGACTGCAAACAGTTCTGTTCAACTATCCAACAAAAGCTTAGTAATATGGTTGTCAATGCTATACACTTAGACATACATACAGTTATCCATATCTTCATTTATTTAACCAAGTATTTAGCATTGCAACAATTCAACTTTCTGACTACTCTGTAAATCATTTCACCTGAGATGACTCAGCAGCCCATCAATAATTCCTGTCAATCTTAAACTAGAAACCCAATGAGGAGTCCTGTGGGCAGGCCTGAACATCCTGAAAGTCTGCTGTATCAGTGCGCTGTCACCCTGAAACTTTTTCTGTTAGTGCTACATTTTTGTCTGCACAGACCTCCTTGAGAATATCTTGCAGTGATCTTTTGTAAGTGCAGGTGGGTATCTTTACTACTGGAGATACACTTTGCAATTGCTCATCATACACAATGGTGTGGCATTCTGTTAAATCCACCCCACTGTAACTGAGGGATCTGCATGGACCCTGTCTAATGAAAACATCAACTACTTTTCTTGAGTTCCTCTAGGTCCTAGTACCTGAATCATTCAGAAGGTAGGGCACTCCCCAGCTAGGCATTTTGGCTTACACCTATAATCCTAGTACCATGGGAGGATGAGACAGGAGGATTGCAAATTCAAGTTCACCTGTATAATTTAGCAAGATCCTATCTCAAAATTAAATAAATAAATGACTGGTGATGTGGTGAAGTGGTACAGCAACCCAAGTGTGATCTTCAGTATCAATAAATAAATAAATAAATAAATAAATGTTCCCTAGTACTATCCTGGACTCTATAGTAGACTCAGAAATGATTATTTCAGTTAAGAGAGTTCTGTTTCAGAGCTGAGAGCAACAGATCAGGCAGGGTTCTTATCTTGGTCACTTTTCTAATTGCTGAGATGCAATGCCCAATACCCACATCTTAAAGAAAGAAATGTTTATTTTAGCTCACAGTTTGTAGAGGTTTTAGTCCATAGTTGACTGGCTCCACGACAGAATGCCATGGCAGAAGGCATGGCAGAGGAGAAGTTGCATACAGCATGGTGGTGGTGGTGAGCAGAGAGAATGAAAGAAGTAGGGAAGGGAGACAAATCCTTTGAGGGCTGCTTACTAGGCCTCACCTCCTAATAGTAAATCAGCTATAAGCCACCATAATCCAATCACCTTCCAAAAGCCCCAACTATGAGCACATGAGGTTCTTGGGGCGTAACTAAAGATAAATCACAACGTATCTCCAACTTGTATTCTGTGACCTTCTTAGAAAACTTCTCTGGTTCCTTCCATAAAGGTGGATGTTTTTCAGTTCAGTATCATTAAGCCAGAGAGTGAAACAGAAGGTGCTAATCAAAGCACAAGTTTATGTACTCCAGAGACTGGAGAAGCAAGAGTCTATGGTTGAAATCAACTTCTCAACCCATTGGGAATGGGGCAGTCACACATACATGATACAAGAAATGAAGGGGAGGACCTGGCTAATAAAGAAATAGCTTTCTGGTCATGGTCACAGGAATTGTCAACTATTAGGATGCTAAGGCTTCAGTTACTTAGCATGCAAGTGGGATTATAATGGGGTTTGAGGACTGTTAGAAGTTTAGGCGGTCATCTTGGCTCTAGCTGGTGTCAACTAATCTGGTCAGCACAGAAATACTCTGTTCTCAAAGATAAGCTCAGTTAGAGGTTGGCAAAAACGTTTAGCCAAATTATTATTGTGGGCATCAAATTGAATGGAACCTAGCAGATCTCTGTAGAAAATATGTCCGTTCTTGACTACTACCTGTGCTTTTCTCAACAAATGGCTCCATTTTCTGCTTAGGGGAACTCAGTGAGTACACAAGTATTTGCATCTTTCGAAACAATAGTAACAAGTAGCAATTTAAATAGTGACAGTACTGTCTGTGGATTCTCCTGAGGGGGAAAAAGCTCAGCAGGAGTATAGCCTAACTCACCCAAAAGCATAAGGAAGTACAATCGATAGTTATAGGAATTGTGGGAGGTGCTGTTGGTGACTCAAAAAGGAACTGTAAAAGAAAACACTCAAATTTAAACAGGCTTTTTTTCAAAAGATAGTTCTAGTCTTGGAGGTGGGGGCTCTTCTGGCCACTAAACAAGCTGAAAAGACATTCCTGTTTCTGGGTCAGGATTGAATGTCTCCCAAAACATTTTACAAGTCCCTTAGGTATTCGGCTCGCAGTGGAAGCTTCTTGAGTAGGGATGACATTGTCCCCCTTTCAGGCAGCGGTGAATGACCATCACCGCGGGAGTCTCGCACAGTTCAGTGCCTTGGACCTGTGAGCGCACTCCAGGGTGTGGCCGCTCTCGGATGTCACGCCCCTCCTACAAGAAAGCCACGGTATAAATGAAGACCGCTGGGCTCGCCCTCAAGTCCCGGAAGTGGTTGGGTCGCTGTAACCTTAGACAATCTGTCTGGGTGCTTTTGGCGTGCCCGAAAGCTGCGCTCTGCCGGTCGTCATGAGCGGTTCCCTGAGGACGGATCCGAAGATCTGGCGGCAGGCGGCCACCTTAGTGTTGGCGGCGGGATGGACGCGCCTGGGCGCCGCCGCGTCGTCCCTGCCGCCCGCGGAGGGCTTCCGAGTTCTGCTTTTGCAGCGCTCCGCGCGCCAGTCCTTCATGCCAGGCGCGCACGTCTTCCCGGGTGGCGTCCTGGAGGCGGCCGACCGCTCGGCCGACTGGCTGCACCTCTTTGCGCCGCACCACGGGCCTCCCCGCTTTGGCCTGGGCCCAGCGCGGCCCCAGCGAACAACCTTCCCGGAACTACCCTTCTTGCGGCCCGATGCCGCCGACGGCCGTGCCGCGGCGCTGCCTGATGACGTAGCCCTGCGCATCTGCGCCATCAGGGAGGCTTTCGAGGAGTCGGGCGTGCTGCTGTTGCGGCCCAGGGGCGCCCGGCAGAGTCCCGAGTCTCAAGGTTCTGCTTCTGAACCCGACTGTGCCCTCGAACTTCCGCTGGACGTGTCTACCTGGCGCACCCGCGTCCGTGGCGACGCGCGCCATTTCTTAGACTTGTGTGTGCACCTGGACTGCACGCCCAACATCTGGGCGCTGCATGACTGGAGCGGGTGGGTCACGCCTTTTATGAGTGAGACACGCCACCGCTTCGATGTGAATTTCTTCCTGTGTTGCTTGCGTGAACCGCCTCCCATCCAAACTGATCTGGTCGAGGTGGTGAGCTACCAGGTGAGGCGTCCTCATGATAGGGCGCAGACACCACGGATAGGCTGAGCCCGGGGAGGGAAGTGCAGTAGTACAAGTAGTACAGCTAGGAAATAACTGAGCAAGTTTGGGATCCCAGCCGCCCAGCCCTCACCACAGCAGACTAGGTCCGTGTACGTGGCTTCTTGGTTATCTGGCTTCACAGTTCCAAGGCCTCGGCTTTACCCCTGCGGGACACTGTCTCCATTTTATCGCTCATTGCATCCCCACTTATTTTGTCTTAGGTATGTGCAAAAGTTGGTTCTACCAAGTAATAGGACCAAGGCATTCTACTGGCCATCTTCCTCAAAATAGAGTTAGGAAAATTAGATATTTACGCATTTCTTGACATCAGAATTTAAGTTTTCACAGATTTCAGTTTGAAGGCCATATGTGTGAATCAAATATGCATCGCATTAAGGCAGTAAAAGTGAGCTGAGAGTCTTTGGTTCATGAGCGTGATGACTGTGCGTGCTGCATGCATGAGATGTGCCTCTCTCAAACCTTGTTAAGACGTCAGCTCAACTGACAGGAGAAAAAAAATGAGCTGGAAGCAGCCACAGGATTCGGAACAATTAAACGTTGTATTTGCTAAAATTAGTCATAGTGTGAATGGCAAATATTGTGGAAATCTCAATAGGTGTTTTTTTTTTTTTAGTAGCAAACCCAGCATCTGGACATGATTCTAACTATTGTCTACAAAGATGATGTCAAAAAGGTGGGCAAACAGTCCTACTGAAGCTTTGCTGAGGGTACACCTCTGCTTCACCTTTCTTGGGTTTTTGCTTTAATCAGTAATCAGCCTTGGTGGTCTTGATTGCATTTTCTGCCAGCATGGAACAGTGCAGTTTCACTGGCAGAAGGCAGAGTCCTTGGCGATGTCCGTGTTTTTGATGATCCAGGTTTCCTCCACTGTCTTCTCTTTCACCCATCCCATGGCTAATGTGCTAGAGGCAATTGCAGAACCACAGCCAGATGTATTAAAACTGACATCTACAATCTTTCTCTTTTTATTCACTTAAATCTATAATTCCATGATATTGCCCCATGCTGGAGCACTCACTAATCCAGTTCCAACATTTACAAGCTCTTTTCTAGGGTCCCCAAATTTCTATGATTTCCGTAATGATCCACAACCTTGTAATAAAGCTGGGCTGGACCTGCCAGCTGCCAGCTGCCAGGAAGGCAGATGTGGGCTCCAGAACTCCACCTCAGATGCTTTGCTGCTTTTATCTTGCTGGCTTGAACCTGCCTCTTTTTAAAATTTCTTGAGATTCACTTTATGCTATGCATATGGTAGGTCCTGGTGAATACTCCTTTTGCATTTGGAAAGAATATGTGTGTATATTGTTTGATGGGGTGTTTGTAAAAATTCTTGGCCTTTGGTGAGCTCTGAAAATTTAGCTTTAAAGCTCCTGGCTAATTCTTCCCTGAAAAGTTGTCTTTTCCAGTCATATGTGGTTTTACTTTATGCATGCATGTAAAAATATTTAGCAAAGATTCAAGAGTATTCTATACAGATTTGTGGAGCTATATTCTGGTAGATCTTCCTCTCAGGCACACTGCTTTCCAAGTGCTAACCTGAATGGGCTTCCTAAATTCTGATTTCTATCTCCTCAGATCAGTAAGAATCCTAGTCTCCAGTTAGGTCCTCCCTTCTGGTGCTGCAGTCTGAGAATTACTTTTAGGCAGAAATTGTAGATAATAGTTAGAATTACCTTACTCATTTTTCTTTCCTCAGCTTATAATTCTATATTTTTCAATGTCTGGAAATAGTTGTCTCATGAGTTCTGTCTGGATTTCTTACATGGGAAATGGAGGTAATTTGAACTCCCATGGATGAAAGGGAAGTTCAGATAAACATTGCTTTAAAATTTTTTTATTAGTACCTATGGATAGTACATAATTTTCACATTCCTTGTAGAGAGTTGCTACATATACATAACAATTTAATTCCTTTTTATCTTACTTCCATTTCCCTTCCTCCATCCCTTGATCTCCTTCCTAGTTGGGAAACATCTAGTGTCTCTCTACTTGGTATTATCTCTTTTGTTTAGTTCTTTATTTATATTTTGGGTTTCTTGTAAGAAACCATATATTTAAGTTTATGTGTCTAATTCATTTCACTTAACATTATGGTCTCAAGATACATCCATATTCCTACTAATGACTCATTTATCTTTATGGCAGAGTAATACTCCATAGCAGGTAAAAACTATTCTTTCTTTATCCATTCATCTGTTGATGGACATGTAGGTCACATCCAAGATTTAGCTATTACGAATTGTGCTATTATAAGCTGGGTTATGCATGTATCACTGTAATATGATGTCTTAAAACTCTTTTGGGAAAATACCTAGAAGGTGAATAGCTGGGTCAAGCGGAATTTCTAGTTTTAGTTTTCTGAGAAACCTCCAAAATGATTTCCGTAGTGGTTGCACTAATTGATATTGCCAACAATGTAGGAGAGTTCCTTTTCGCCCTTTAGTCTCTCTAGCATTTGTTATTAAACAATAAACAGTTCTTAATCTGTATTAGATCAGTGGTTCTCAATGGCATGATATGGTAATCTTATCCTGAGTGCATTTATTAATGTCTGGAGGTTTCTTTTTCTTTTCTTTTCTTTCTTTCTTTTTCTTTTTCTTTTTCTTTTTTCTTTTTTTTTGAGACAGTCTTACTATTTAGTTCCAGCTGACCTTGAACTTACTATGTATCCCAGACTGGCCTTGCCTTAGCCTCCCAAGTGCTGGGATTATAGATTTATGCTACCATGCCCAATTTCTTTTGGTTTTTGTAGACAGGGTCTCACTGTGTAGGCTTGTCTTGAACTCATTAAATAGCCCAGACCAGCCTCAAACTTGAAGCATTAAGCAATCATCCTTGCTTCCGCCTCTGAAAACTTTTTAAAAGGATTTCTTTTTTAAAGACAGGGTCTTGTTCTGTATTTCAGGCTGGCCTTGAACTTACTTCTTGTAGCTTTGGTTGGTCTCAAACTCAAGGCAGTCCTGTCTCAGACTCCTGAGTGCTGGGATTGTACATGTGTGCCATCACACCCAGTTCTGAAATGGACTTTTTGCTTTTGTTTCTCACTAGCTAAGAGCAGTAAATAGTAACTGTGCCATAGGTTGAATATTGACCTGCCTTGAAAAATTTCCTCCACCAGATTAGCTGGTCCACTGCCCTTAATCACAATGTGTTACAAAGTCTGAAAATATGAAAAAAATGTAGACAAATATTTTGCTAGAGTGTCATACACATGGTCTCTAACCTTAATGCCAATGGAGTCTTTGTTCTCAACTGAAATCTCCTAAACCTGGTCTTTCTCATCTACATTCCTATAAGCATTTTGATCTTCCAAGATTAAGTGCAGTTTATAGCATTCTAGTACTCTTTCTCCAGCTGACATTGCTAAATATTTCCAGACTCCTCCAGCAAACCAGTTTCACAGTTTCTCTGAACTACACTGTCCGGTAGTCAAAACAATGACCCCACTCCTGGTAGGAAATATGTCTTAGAAACTTTTTCCTTACTGAAACATAATATCTAACATCTGCAGTTTAAGGGAGATTTATTTTGGCTCATATTTCAGCCCATAGTCAACAGGCTTCAAGGTGGGATGGCTTGGCAGAGGAATGTGGTACACAGGAAGTGGAGAGAAAGTGGAGGGGCTGTGGAAGGAGGTAAATCTTCTAGGCCACATCCCTAGAAACCCACCTCTTTGGACTGGACCCTCCCTCCTAACAGCAAGTCAGCTATAAGGCCCTAAAATCTAATCACCTTCCAAAAGCTCCACCTGTGGTCACCTAAGGTTCTTGGGGGAACATCTAGCTATAAACTGTAATGCATGTCTTGGGCAGCAGCAGGACAAGAAGATGCCTATACCCCAAGACAAGAGGAAGGGCTTATGTGTTAAGCTAGACAAAAGTGGGCTGTGGCCAGCATCAATTACAAAATAGTCCATGTGTCAGTAGCTAGCATAAAACCCTAGGCTGACTGTCTCAATTTTATCCTGTAGGGTTGAGAGTGTGTGCCAGGGTCACCTGGCAGGTACAGTGGTAGATAGCACCACAATAGCTGTAGTCACATCAGATTGGATCCCTACAGGGTGGGAAACAGTTTCACGTAATGTAAGTGGATGTATTTAGAAGACCAATTAAAGAAGGACCTTTTGGATTATTCCATATACATTGAATCAGCTCTTTTTGTGTGAGTGTCTATGGAAGGAGTGCTGGGCACAGGGAGCAGGCTGCAGCAGTGTGGCCACTTAAATTTAGTGGAAAGCACTGTCTAGTTGGAATCCTGAAAAGTTATCCCCCCCCCCCCACTAGGCTGAGTCAGGCCTCTTGGCCTTGTTCTTACTGCTCCTGATTCTTCACTCCCATGGTAATAGTGTCACACAAAATGATACATTTTGGTAACTGAGAGCCCCAAAGGGCTAAATCCTTTGTTGTGTCTGCCATCATAACCTCAGTGGCTAACCAAGGCAAGAACAGGAGAAATGAATAGACACCCTATTCTCAATCTACTCTCAAGTTCATGCTTAAGAGTCTTTCTTTGTGAGTGGCCAGAACCACTCTGCACTCTCATTGTTCCCTCCCTTTTATGCTGAATAACTCTTCAGATCATACCTTGGTGATCTGTTCTAGTTTGTGTACTAGTTCTCAGGATTGATGCTCCAGTAATCAAGCTCTTCAAAGGATCAGTCTATTTTTCTTCTCTAGTCTACCTTTCCTCCTTTCCCTTCCCCTTCCCTTCCGTACCCCTCCTTTTCTTTTCCTTCTTCATAGACCAAGTTTTCTTACGTTGCTCTGACTGGCCTGAACTCAGGGGTTCAAACAATCCTTAACAAATTAATTTCACATCTTCAGGTAGATTTTAAGTAGTGATTTAACAATTTCATGTCCTGTTAATGTAATAAACCTTAGGAACTCCTACCTTTGTTTTTCACAGTGGTCATCTCCATCAGAGGCAACTGCAAGTTTCCTTTCAAAAGAAATTTGGCTGGCACCCCCACAGTTCTATGAAATAAGAAGACTTGAAAACTTTGCCTCGCTTTCTAACTTGCACAAATTTTGTTTGGAGCATGCATCAGAAAGAGCACAAAGATGGCTGCCTATCATCTGTATAACTGCTGATGGGATGATCCAGCTTTTTCCAGGTATAACAGTGGAGCATCAATGCTGTTGTTAGTATTAGCACAGTGCACTGGGCTGTCTGACAATATTATTCAACAGAGACATGAGTTAGAGTCAGTATTTTATAGCCTACAGGATATTAGTTAAATACCATCAAAGTCTATAACATATCCGTAGTATTTATTGTTACCAGAAATTCTGAATATTGTGCAAACACATACACATTTTTGTAAAAAATACAGTGTTACTTTGGTTCATGAGTGGCTTTGTTTGTGAACAGTTTGATTTACAAGTATTTGGAAAAATTTTGTTTTTTTTACAAACTCTGCATCAGGTGATGAACATGACTGCAGTCATCTTTGCCACATGACCACGAACATGGTCATCTTTTCCACAATTATAGAATGAATTAAGTAAACTGAGGTATCACTGTATTTCCTAGACATTGACAGTTTCTTCTCATAATTATCTCACTTTTTCACATTTTAATGTTGAACTGTAAGAACTTGTAAACTGCCAGCTTAGTTGAATTAGGAACTTTGTTAATGGCCAATTGTATTGGGGCAAGCGTAGGTTAGAGTTTTGTGTCAAGAACTTTGTGACCTTCATGATACTTTGTGATACTTCATGTCTGATACTCAGTTCCTGAAAACAATGGTATAATTTGTTAGTATGGTGGGAAGGATTGGCAGTTTTTATGCAAATGGTGATTAACTTTCAGATTATCAAAACAGCACACAAGGAAACACCAGAAGTATGGATCTCAAGGCCAATATATATGTCAATATTGAATAGACTAAAGAAAGTTAGGAAATACTATAAAAGTATAGCTCACAGTGAAGACTTACTTGTCAGCCAAGAAAACTATTCATTGGGAATAGAGATATTAAAAATAAAAGAAGGATACTGAGATATACTTGTAAAGTTATTTAACAGCTAACTAAGTTCCAAGTGCATGACATAGATAAAAGTATTTTATGTCACCAATAAACATATTGGAATGATGCATAAAAAATACTTTATGGAATAAAATTTTGTTATTTTGCAGGAGATGAGCTGTACTTAGAAGATCCAGAGTATTTAGAAAAGGTTTTGTCTACTGAAAAAAAGACTGAAGAAATCATGAAGGAAGGCAAGAAACTTCACCGATTAGTCCGACACCACAGCCATTATTACAGTCTTCATGTGACTGTTCAGTCAAAGGGTAAACACATTTACCCTAAGAACTATGTGGTAAATAAGAGCCATTTGTAGGGTACAACTTGTCTGTAAGCCAGCCTCTCTAAACTACGGCTGATGATTAATGATGGCCAACTGTATTGCTTAAAACTTAACTCTGTGCCTATAGAAGTTATAATACAGTATTTCTTATTTCAAGTGGATGCCTTTTGTTTTATTACATAAACCGTCTGCCACAATATAAAATTTATTCATGATTTTGTTACTAAAGTAATTTTTAAAAATTCAAGATGTTTCTCACTTCTGTATTGTTGTTAGCTCTTCTGTCATTATTCCAACTGTTTCATGTATGAACACTTTTTCTGATATGCTTTGGAGGTTAATCCATGAATTTTTTTTTTAACTTATACTGGAATTTATGAGCACATGATTAGTAAATAGTAAACTAAGGAATCTTTTAGTGATAAAATTTAAAATCAAATGGTATTAGGTACTATGTTTCCCAAATTGGAAATTATTTTATTTTCTATTTTAAAGAAATATGATATGATGCAAAAATCAACCTTTATTCTCTTAAGTTCTAGTTAGTAAATAGAGAGGTTAGGGATACAGTGTTAAATTAGTGAGATTTACATTCAATGTGCTTAATATGAGTAACTTTTTATCCTCTGAAGAGGAATAGTGAGTTGATTAAAGGTAGGAAATGATAGTTAAGACAGCCCTTAACTGTTTAAGGCTTTGATTATAGACTTTTTCATGAATTTTTTTAGTTTTCTACCCAAAATGAAGAAAACGAGAAATAAAGTTTATGTCTGTCTTTAATACTGCATTAGTTCTCAACTGGGCATTTGCCCTTGGGAGTTTTTTGCTGTGTTTAGAAACATTTTCATGGGTCACAGTTGAAGAGGACTGCCATCTAGTGGGCAGATGCCAGCAGTGCAGTTAAATCACCACACAAGGGGAGCACCCAAAAACATCTAGCCAATGGAAAGAAATCCTTATCTAGAGTAAACAGGTTTTTTGTTCTGTTTTGTTTTTAGTAAATGGTCCCAACATATAAATTTTGAGAAACAAAGTTATTCAATTACTATTATCATCTTATCAGGCCTCTAAGTCTATTAAAAATCTTTGTTAACTTCAGACCTTGAATATGTACTGTGTACTTCGATTCTCACAGCATACTAGAATGCCACAGCTAGAAGGGATCTGAAAAACCACCATGATTTTGCCAGTGAGAAAACGGGGTTTATGCTGGTAGGTGGTTCCACAGCCAAGAGGAGAGCTTTATCTCCCACACCCTCTTCACTGGAGTCTATGTAATATGACTAGTTTTTCACCATAAAAAAGATACAATTTATTTTTTTTTCACTTCAGTTAGACTTTATTGGTACATTTCAGATATACGTAATGATCACATTCATCATAGGGAATTTGTACATGTACATGATATAACTTGGTGTTTCTTCCCCCATTCCCTTATCCTTCCTTCAACTGCTCTTCCCCTCTCCATCTATGGAGCTTTGTTTCCATGGAAAAGATACAGTTTAACTTGATACTATTTTTTGCGGTTGTTTGGTTAGGTTTGGTTTCTTTGGAATTGGACTCATTGTGTTGTACAGGCTACCCCTGAACTTGTAATCTAAATCTGAATGAATCTTATCTTCTTGGAAAAATTACTTTTGGGAGCTATCACATGATTTTCTACCAGCACTGATACCCTGTCCAATAGTCCAAAATAAGGCTATTTTCATATACTGAAAATTTATGTTGTTTCAGAATTCAGCTCATGTTTGTGGCATTAACAAAATAAAACATTATTATTATATATATGGTCTTTCTTACCTAATAGCTACCTAGACCTCAGATACAGAAGCAGAAAGCTAACTACAGTGCTTATTCCTATTCCTCCTTGCAACCTTTGAACTGTCTTAATCACTTGCCTGTTGCTGGGACAAAATACCCAATACCTATAACTTAAAACAAGAAAGGTTTATTTTGGCTCATGGTTTCAGTCTATGGTTGGCTGACTCCAAGACAGAAATAACACAGCAGAGGAAAGCTGTTCAATTCGTGGAAGCCAGGAAGCAGGGAGAGAAGGGTGGACCTGGAGACAATTATATGTACATTTCTAGGATATGCCTCTAGTGACCCACCACCAATGAGGCCTTACTTCCTAGTAGCACAGTTAGCTACTGAATTGATGAGTATCCACTGATTAGTATAGCATCCTCATGATCCAAACGTATGAGGGTTCTGGAGCAATTTTAGATCTAAATCATAATACTCTATTATTGGCCACTTGGGTTCATATGCTCAGGTTTGCTTGGTTGCCCCTGACCAAATCAAAAGAGGTCATTTGTTTTGGTAAAAAGGAAAAAAAATTTATTTAAAGCTAGTTCTGAGAAGATAAAGGGGCTCGTGTGCTTCAAATCATTGTCTCACCATGTACATGTGTTGGAGTCTTATAGTGAGGAGCAGTGGGGGAAGCAATACAGTGGAACAACAGGCATGTTCAGGCTTCTTCCATCTCTTGCTGGACCCTTCTCTCCTTTCACCTAAGAGAATGAAATTGTGCTTGACTTTCTGGTGCCAGTGTTATATACAAGTATTTTGTTCATCTGGGCTGTGGAGAAGTGCAGGTAGCCATTCAGAGTTCCAATTTACAGTTCCAGTTACAGCTCCTCCCCTGG
Organism: Cavia porcellus; assembly: GCF_034190915.1. Taxonomy (NCBI): domain Eukaryota; kingdom Metazoa; phylum Chordata; class Mammalia; order Rodentia; family Caviidae; genus Cavia; species Cavia porcellus. The sequence goes on along the minus strand of NW_026947490.1, from coordinate 39,450,846 downwards.
GTTTTGAAAGGTTTATTTCTTTACATACAGTATATTTAGTCCTTGTCTAAGAATCATGAGATTTTAACAGTTTCAGCATTTCTAAAATGTCCAAGTTCAAAGTCTCATCTGAGACTCAAGGCGAACTCTTAGCTGAGAACCTATGTGAAAATAAGATACAGGGTTAATATTACCATTCCAAAAGGGAGAAATATGAGGAAGAAAGGAATGGAACCAAAGCAAGACAGAAACCCAACAGGCCAAACATCAAATCCACGTGCAGCACCCTGCACAAATTGTAGTGAGATTCAAAGTCCAAAGAGGCTTAGGAAGTCCTGTCTCTGAGGCATTTGTCATTGAAATCTTAATGGCCTCTCTCTTGGCCTGCCTTTAGTCACTGCTTTTGGGCTTCTTTAGATGTTCGATGTTCCTAGCTTTTTCAACTTCCTGGAGTCTCCCCTGCACTTTTGCTTCACTCTCACAGCTTCATGCACTGCCCTTGCAGGAACACAATGTCTGCCTCCCAGACCTCCTGAAATCTGGGTGGAAGTTTCCATGGCCTCATAACTATTGCGTTCTGCATGCCTGTAAAGCCAACACCAAATGAATGATACTTGAGCAGTTTCCACGTCCTCTTGGGCCATGGCTTAAGAGGCCTTTGTGTGCATAGATGGCTGAATACTGTGAAACAAATCCTGTGGACTGTTGTACTCTAAGAAAAGAGCTTCGTTATTTGTGTATTATATCAAACCTTAAGGCAGCTTACTAATTGTGGTTTTTTTTATCCTTTTTCCCTCCCAGTGACCTAATTGATATGTTAAGCAATGCTCTCCTCTGTAAAGAATTGCAAAAATCTCACCTAATTGATATGTTAACCAGAGTTGCCCTCTATAAACAAAAAGTGGTGCTAAAACAAGCTAACAAGGGTTGTTAATCACTGTTAGGCGCCTCTATTCTCTGCTAAAGAGCTAAAGAAAACTAGGATGACCCTCTAATTTACACTTGTTTGAAGTAACTTGCTTGTGTGCAGGGAGATTTGCGTATTAGCTTAACCCTTTACCTGACCTTGATCCCTCTCCCCAGAAAGGAAGAAAAACATAACCGCCATTTTCCTGTTCTGTAGCGCACCTTATTGCCTCCCCTCTCCCCTCACCTTAGGCCATAAAGATTTTGGGTTTCTGGTGACCTCTTCCCGACCCGGTGATGGTCTGTCATAAAATGAGCCTGCTCTGTTTTTAAGAACTGCTTGATTTCAAAGAAATTACAGGGAAATATTATGGCTCAAACCCCAATCAATGCTCTCCTTTTGTTCTGTTTGCATCAAATGGGTTAGATATCAGATTTTTGTAAAACTTAAGTTTCAGCTTCTTGTAACTCTTGACCCCTTCGCACCTACTAGTGAAAAGAGCTGTCCCAGGATAATTAACTCTCCACTGTCTTCTCCAAATATTGTTGCAGATGTGCCATTCCAAGATAACATTAATCTGCAGGATGGGAGTAACTTGAAAAACACCAGAAACTCCTGAGGTTATCAGAGCTAAGTGGACAGCAATACAGTTTCCAGATGCAGGTCAACAAGTTTAATGGCCTTGTGGATTTCCTTTGTTCTCCCCCACTTTTCTTACTTTTAAAAACCCCTTTTCCTGGTCTTGGGGGTGCGCAGTCTTTGGATTGAGCCAGGAGAGATTGTGCTGCCAGGACTGGCTCAAATAAAGCCTTTGCTACCCAAATTTAATTTCTTGCTTCCTTGGATTTTATTCTGGGCTCCGAGTTATTACATGGACCAATCCTTGGGTAGCACTTTTCCAGAAAGAGACCTGGGGCTCTCTTCTCAAATGAAAGATTTATAGTTTTTGTACCCTTAAGCCTGCAAAGGGTGGGGCCTTTTGGGTTCCTCACATGCCCTCAAGCCATCTTTCCTATTGTCCTAATACAAAGTACTTGGCTTCTTTGTAATGTTAATCTCGTCATATTCTCTTTTGCCCAACTTTGCAAGTAGTTCCTTTCCAAAGAAGCTGAAAACTCTTTAATCTATCTTTTCCTCCTGATGCTATTGTAGATCTCCCTAAAAGGCAGCCAGCAATATGAACACTGGGTTGCTTTGAAATTTCCTCCATCAGATTATCCACTGTCTTTAACCCCAGTTTCCTGCAAAGTCTCAGTACATAGGCAAAACGTACACATTTTCTTCCAATGAGTGTGACACACAACCTCTAATCCAACTACCAATGGAGTTCTTGTTCATAACTAAAAACTCCTGAGCCTGGCCTTTTTTGTCTACATTCCTATTAACTTTTTAGTTTTCTGAGCTCTGACCTGAATATCCCACCTATATTTTGCTTACAGAATTTTAAGGTTTCTTGAGCTGGGATCTCCAAACCTTTTCTAACTTGTCTGACAAACCAGTTTCAAAGGCTTTTCAACCACATGGTAAAGTATAGTTATAATAATGTCCCATTACTGGTAATAGTATCCACCTTAGTTACTTTAGTGTTGATGGGACAAAATACCCACTACCCATAGCTTAAAGGAGGAGATTGTAATTTGGCTCATTTTTGTAGGCCATGGTTGACTAGCTGCAAGGCAAAAGTACATGATAAAAGGCATAGTAGAAAAATACTATTCAATCCATGGCAGCCAAAAAGAAAAGAAGTGGGGACAACAAATATATTTTACCAGATCATACACCTAGTGACCCACCTCTAACCAGAGCTTACCTATTAGAAGCATGTTTAGCTAGGGAACTTAGTGAATGAATCCACAGATTAATACCCTCATGATCCAATTCTTGTAATCCACAAATGAGCCCTCAAACTTGAGTTTAAAAAATGAAGCGAAAACATATTTTAAAAAGCAGCGCTGATTTATTTTATCCTGGGCCCAGAGACACAGTGCAGCTGGAGATTGCAAAGGCTGTGTGTGTTGCTCCTCTATATTTGCCACCTGTAAGTACATATCACAATTTACAAAGTAAGGGGGTTGTGGGCGTGGATCGGGAAAACTGTTAATGAGGAAGACCTTTGTTTTCCTTAGCAGAGGATAGAGTATTCTAGCAATAATTAACAACCTTTGTTAGCTTATTTTAGCACCACATCTGTTATTTATAGAGGGCAACAATGGTTAACATATCAATTAGGTTAGGTTTTATAATTCTTTACAGAGGAGAGCATTGATTAACATATCAATTAGGTCACCCAGAGGAAAAGAAACATGCATATAAACAGTAGGCCATATTACAGGTATTTTGATATAATACAAATATAACAAAGCTCCTTTTGCTAGTGTACAACATTCCCCACTGATTTTAGTCCATGAGCCAAATCATTGGCTTGTGAGGTTTCTGTTTATAACCTTGCATCTTTAAAATCATAAGCTCTAAGATCTTTGAAATAGTTTATCAACTTGTTTACAATACAAGGCCCAATAGGAGGATTAACAAAGGTCTTGCAGCTGTCATTATTAAAGCTGGCAACCAAAAGGAGAAAGAAAACCAACATTTAAATTTACTCTGTTCTGTCATATAAGTAACAGTTTTTTTTTAAAGCCAGACAGAGGCCTCTTTGGTGTCTCCATGAGGGAGAACACAAGATTATCAGTTACATTTGGCAATATTAAGCTTTAAAAAGTCCTTGGAGGGAATGACAGTCCACTTATCTGTAGGTTGATCACTTTTGGAAGCCAGAACCTGCTTGAAGTGGGAATGATGAATCCAAGCAGGCTTATTGTGGCTCAAGAGACTCATGGTAATGCCTCTTGATAAGGACCGGTGTCCCAGGCTCCACAGCAGGGCATTTGTCCTCGCAGTGGGCAGCAGGTGGAAGAATGTTGGCTGAAAAGTCTGGGGAGGACTTAATAAGATCTTGATTGGCTAAATCAGCTAATTTTTTTCTTAGAAATCGTAAGGATAAGAGGAGGAGGTCTCTCATATAAAGCCTCGAAAGGGGAAATACCTGCAACATAAGGGGTACATCGTGCATGCAAAAGAACAAAAGGAAGGAGACTCACCCAGTTTTTGCCAGCTTAAAGGCCATCTTAGTTATTACTGTCTTTAAAGTCTGATTTATCCTTTTTTCTTGTTGTGAACTTGGAGGCCACTAAGCACAATGGAGTTTCCAATTGATCTACAGAGCTTAGGTTAATTTTTGAGTTATCTGGGCTATAAAAGCCGGGCCATTGTTGGACCCCATGGATAAAGGGAGGCCAAATCGGGGAAACTGCTATCAGGGCTGATTCAGACTTGGTAGGCAATGCTTTAACCCATCTAGTAAAAAATACCTATCCTTACTACATACTTATTTTTGTGAAGTCCAGGCTTTCCCATTTTTGTAAAATCTATTTCTCAATGTTTTTTAGGCATAGTCCCACGTAGTGAGCGGTTTCTATTTTTTGCAGTTGTTTTAGGTTCACCAATTGGCTCTGAGGGCATCTGAGGCTCATAGACTGGGCTAGCTTTGATATTAGCCCCCAGGGATCACTTGGAAGTTGAGATGCCAGATGCAAGTGTTTTCAAGTGCAAATAGGCTCTGAAAAAATAAGTGGGATCAGCAGTATTGTCAGGGCTATCTCAATCATGACTGATTTTGTGGCTGCCTTTTGGGCAGTGGCATTTGCCAAATTATTTTTTGTATAACAAGGCCATCTCTTGCCCAATGGGCTCCACAGCAGATAATAACCACTCTCCTTGGCATCTAGATGGCAGCCAACAAGTCCAAAATTTGGGGAGCATTTTTAATCTTTTGACCCCAGAAGTCAATAAGTACCATTCTTGATAAATGGCCCCATGAACATGGGCAGTGACAAATGCATACTGTGACAACTTGAGGCCTCAGTGAGGGCAATGAGTTCAGCCCATTGGTTCAATGTTCCTGGCTCCAGGGTTGGTTCCCATAGAATCTGAGAGTCTGCTGTGGAGCCCATTGGGCAAGAGATGGCCTTGTTATACAAAAAATAATTTGGCAGATGCCACTGCCCAAAAGGCAGCCACAAAATCAGTCGCGATTGAGATAGCCCTGACAATAGCAGCTCCTGCGGCCCTCTTACCTTGATAGATGTAACTGCTTCCATTGGAGAAATATAACGGAACTCTGTATAGTGGCTCATCTGTCAAGTATGGTCCCCAATACAGTCATGGAAGGGCAAGGAGGGGCATCATCAGGCAGCAGAGTAGCAGAGTTTGAACCCGCTGTTTTCTTGAAACTGATGGTAGTCAGATCTAGAATGCCTGATAATACATGACTTGGGAGTTGGGCAGCCATAGGTCTGGCGGAGCCTTGATGAGAGCCTCCAGTGAATAGGAGGGGACAACTAAGAGTTTCTGTCTAAAAGTCAATTTTTAAAAAAAATTTTATTTAAGGAGAAAAGGAAAAAAAAATAGAAAAAAGGTACAAGTTATACAGAATTTCAGAAAAAACAAAGAGTAGGAAATCACTAGTTAATAGATTACATATTGTTATCTTAGAAATAGTTGTTCAAGTTACAAAATTAAAGTATATAAAGTGGACTTTCAAACAGTGAGACTGCAAACACTTTTATTCAATGATCCAACAAAACTCAGTAATATGGTTATCTATCTTATACACTTAAATATATATGCAGTTATATCAGTTAGAGCACTTTCTTTTCCTTTCTTTTGTACAATGACAATTACACATTTTGGGTTTTATTGCTCCCACAGTTCTTATTACTTGTTTTTGAAGAGAGTAAAATCAAATGTGACATAACAGAACAGAGTCAGTCAAATCAAAAGGATGGACATAATAGATAATGTAAAAACAAAATACCAGGTGATCAACAATGGTTACCATAATGTCTCTTGCTATCTTAAAAAGAATTGCCAAATCATTAGTTATAATAAAATTGAACAAAACAGTAAAGAATAAAACCAAAACATTGGAGACATTACAAGACTTTAAAAGAAGATAATAGTCAACCAGAATGGGTGTCATAATGAATCTTATTGTCTTCACAGTTCTTGCCTATACTTTCAAACTTAGTACTATCAAGCAAAGCAGAATAGAGGAAAATCAGTCAAAACAAGATGGTGAGGGCAATACAGGGTTTCAAATCAAGTTAATAGGAAATCAAAGTGGGTTACTATAATGTATCCTGCTATTTTTTGTTTATTTTTCCCTTAATTAAAAAGATAAAAGTAAATAATTTAAAAAAAGGAGATTGAGATAAAAGAGGACATAACAACAAAACAGCACAGGTCAAAGCATAACCATTTAAGCAAAATAGTGTTTCACCACAAGATATCCTGACATAAAAGTAGTTACCATAGTGTCTCTTTCCTTGAAATATTTGATTATAACTTGGTATACTATAGCACCAAACATATCAAGACAATGTAAAACCATTCAAGAGAATGACAGTATTACAGGATATTTATAACCAACTATCAGAAAATGAACAATGGTTTCTGTATAATCTCCTTGTCTATAAAAATTTTTGCTTATATTATCACATATAATAAAATCCAATAAGATACAACCTGTTAAGATGGATGGAGACAGAAGAATAAAAGCTTTATGGGACTTCAAAACAAGATGATACTAAATCAGCACTAGCTATTACGATATCTTGTTTTCTCCAAAATAGCTGTTCCTACCATCCAATCTTCTCTGCCTCATTTCTGTTGAGATCTTTTTCTGTCGTTTGTTGTCAGTTTGTCATCTTCATTTTGCTTTCTGCTCCATTCATTGTGGCCTTTCTGCCACTGTTTCTAAAATCTTGGTATTTTCCTTTTTTAGAATATCCTGCAGTTTCTCTGTAGAGTTGAATTGGTGGTTGCAAATTCCCCTAGTTCCTCTTTACCTGGAAGCACCTTGTTTTTTCATCAATTTCTAGGGATACTTGTGCAGGATATATCAATCTTGGCTGGAGGTTGTTATCTTTCAAAGCTTGAATTATTTCCCCCCATGCTCTTCGTGATTTGATGGTTTGTGCCTAGAAGTCTGCTGTAATTCTGATGGGTGTTCTCTTGTAAGTGACCTATTTCTCATCTCTGATGGCTTTTAATATTCTGTTCTTGGGGCTGGGGATTTAGCTCAGCGGCATAAGCACCTGCTTTGCAAGCAGGCAGTCATGAGTTCGATTCCTGGTACCGATAAAAAAAAAAAGGAAAAAGACCAAAAAAAAAATTCTGTTCTTATATTGGATTTCTGGAGTATTGATTATTATATGCCTGGGTGTAGCTCTGTTTGGGTTGTAGGTGGCTGGGGTCCTGTATGTCTCCTACATCTGAGTATCTTTACCTTTTGATAAATTAGGGAAATTCTCTTGGATTATTTCTGTGAGTAGCTTTTGTAGTCCATATGTTTGTGTCCCTACTTCTGCTTTTATGTCCTTAATTCTTAAGTTATAGATCCTCTTATCATCTTCTAGCCTTTGTATTATTGCTGTTTGTTTTCTTGTTATTTTTAAGAAGTTTTTCATTTCATGCTCCCACATTACAATCTGCCCTCCAGTTCAGATAATCTATTCTTAGTTTCTTTCAAGCTATTATGCCAGCTTTCGATAGAGTTTTTAGTTTCCTGGTAATCTCTTTGAACTTGCTTCATGTATTCTATGTTTTCTCTATTTTCTCCATCAAACACTTCTCCCCTTTTTTTCTGTTCTTCCATTCCACCATCTGTTTTTTCTTGGGTGGTGCTTAGCATTTCTCTACCTATTCTACTTATATCTTGCTTTATTTCATTAAATACTTCACTTTTAAACTCGTCTATGAGGCTCTGGAGATATTGCTTTATGTCTATTGGTGCCATGTCTGGTATTGCATGTTTTCTGTCCTCCTTTGCATTTCCCTTTCCTGGATCAGTGTTCTCAGGATTGGGGACTGAGGATCCTTTCTTGCTACTTCTTCCTCCCATACTTTTTGTTCCTTCCATACAAGCGAATATAGGAGGCCCAGTTTTTTCTCTTTGTCACAGTTTGTTTGAATTTCGCCGGTTAGGTGTTCCCGCCTACTGCAGTGTACTAAGGAGACACAGACCTGGGAAGCCTCTGCTGGGCCCACCCCTCCAGGTCAACCAACCAAAGGCTTCACTGCTAGGGTGCACCTCTAGGCGCTGGGACCTGGTTTGGGCTAGCCTACTGGGTCTTAGTCAGCAGCGTCACCCAGGCCAGGCACTCCCCACTAGTCCCCCTTGAAAGGGGAATATGTGACTAAAGTCACTGCAGCGTCCTGTTCCGGCAAGTCTGCCCTGTTCCAGTATGTCCTTTGCTGGACCCTCCTACTCTATGGAAGGGTCCCTGTTTTGCTCAATCACTGCAGGTTGATGCAGGGCTCCCTTCCAGTCCCGCTCTCAACTGCGTTCACTGATTCCAACTCTCAAAGAATACAGAGATAGTGGCAGAGAGGCCACAACGAATGGAGCAGAGAACAAAATGAAGAAGACAAACTGACAACTAATGACAGAAAAAGATCTCAACAGAAATGAGGCAGAGAAGATTGGATGATAGGAACAGCTATTTTGGAGAAAATGACGTCTTAATAGGTAATACTGATTTAGTATCATCTTGCTTTGAAGTCTCATCAAGCTTTTGTTTTTCTGTCTCCATTGGTCTAAACAGGTAGTATCTTATTGGATTTTATTATGTATGATAGTACAAGCAAAAACTTTTAAAGACAAGGAGATTATACAGAAACCATTGTTCGTTTTCTGTTGGTTGATTCTAAATACCCTGTAATGCTGTCATTCTCTTAAATGGTTTTATATTGTTTTGATATATTTGATGCTACAGTATATGAAGTTATACTCAAAGATTTCAAGGAAAGAAACAATATGGTAACTATTTTTCTGTCAGGATTATCTCGTGGTGAAACACTATTCTGCTTAAATGGTTACGTTTTGATCTGCGCTGTTTTGCTGTTATGCCCTCTTTTATCTCAATCTCCACTTCATGATTTACTTTTTTATTTTTATCCTTTTAATTAAAGGAAAAATAAATAAAAAATAGCAGGATATATTATAGTAACCCACTTTGACTTTCCATTATCTTGATTTAAAGCCCTGTATTACTCTCACCATCTTGTTTTTGACTGATGTCCCCTATTCTGTTTTGCTTGATAGTACCAGGTTCGAAAGTTTAAGCAACAGCTCTGAAGATAGTGAGATTCATTATAACACCCATTCTCCTTGACTATTATCTACTTTTGAAGACCTATAATGTCTCCAATGTTTTGTTTTTGTCGGTTTTGTTCTTTACTGTTTTGTTTAGTTTTATTATAACTGATTATATAGGCAATTCTATTAGAGATAGCAGGAGGCATTATGGTAACCATTGTTGATCACCTTGTATTATGCTTTTACATTATCTATTATGTCCACCCTTTTGATTTGATTGACTCTGTTCTGTTGTGTCACATTTGGTTCTACTCCCTTCCAAAAAAGTAATAAGAACTGTGGGAGCAACAAAACCCAAAATGGGTAATTGTCATTGTACAAAAGAGAGGAAAAGAAAGTGCTCTAAACGATATAACTGCATTTATATATAAGTGTATAAGATAGATAATGATATCACTGAGTTTTGTTGGATCATTGAACAGAACTGTTTGCAGTCTCACTGTTGGACTGTTCACTTTACAAGCTTTAATTTTGTGACTTGAACAATTATTTCTAAGATGACAATATGTAATCCATTAACTAGTGATTTCCTACTGTTTATTTTTTCTGTAAATCTGTATAACTTGTACCCTTTCTCTGCTTTTTTTCTCCTTAAGTAAAATTTAAAAAAAAACATATAATGTGCATATATATTCACATTTTAACCAGAAAGAAAAACTTTTTAAAAAGGCATGCCAAGGTTATAAGTAATCAGTTGAGGACTAAAACATTAAACAAGGCACTACAAAAGACAAGACCAACATTAAAGACACAAACAAAGGTTGTTTTGTGCACAGTTTGGTGAGCTAAAGGAAATAATTTTCATTATGAACCTTGAGTCCAATGAGCCACATGGATCCTGCAACAGAAATGGGCAACAAGCCCCTAAGTTAGTAACAAATTCAACAAGTTCAGATGGGCAAAAAAAAAAAAAAAAAAAAAAAAAACAACTCCAAAGTTAGTAACAGATTCAAACAGGCAGACAATTCCAAAGTACAAAAACACTGAACATAAATACACATGGGCAAAAGGCCCCAAAGTTACAGATGGGCCAAAGCTCCACATGGGAAGAAGCCACACAGATGGGCCGAAGCCCCAAACAGACTGAAACCACACACATGTGCCGAAGCCCCATACAGGCCGAAGCCACACACAGGCCGAAGTCCCACACACAAGCCAAAGCCCCACATTACAAACGGGCGATAGCCCCCAGAGTCCGGTGCAGAAGCAGCCCTAGCTCGTCTGCAGTCACTGCACACATCCAATTACAAACGGAAAAAAAAACCCACATGGGCCAAAGCCCAAAGTTATGAATGGCAAAAAACAAAACAAAACAAAACAAAACAAAACAAAAAAACCACCCCAAAAAGCCCTAAATTGCAAAACAGGCAAAAAAAAAAAAAGCCCCTGGAAGTTGTCTCATTTTATCTGCAGTGATAAATGTGTACACTCTGATTAGAAACAGGCAAAAAAAAACCCCAAATACTTACAGTTCTTTAGCTGATCGATCAGTGAAAAATTAATTGGGGGGGGAGTCCCCCAGTAATCCCGGATGAGCCCCTAAATCTTGTAATTCCCAAATGAGCCCCCAAACTCGAGTTCAAAAAATGAAGCAAAAACATATTTTAAAAAGTGCTGATTTATTTTATCCTGGGCCCAGAGACACAGTGCAGTTGGAGATTGTAAAGGCTGTGTGTGTTGTTCCTCTATATTTGCCACTTGTAAGTACATATCACAATTTACAAAGTAAGGGGGTCGTGGGCATAGATCGGGAAAACTGTTAATGAGGAAGACCTTTGCTTTCCTTAGCAGAGGATAGAGTATTCTAGCAGTAATTAACAACCTTTGTTAGCTTATTTTAGCACCACATCTGTTATTTGTAGAGGGCAACAATGGTTAACATATCAATTAGGTTAGGTTTTACAGTTCTTTACAGAGGAGAGGCATTGATTAACATCAGTTAGGTTACCCAGAGGAAAAGAAACATGCATATAGAACAGTAGGCCACATTACAGGTATTTTGATATAATACAAATATAATGAAGCTCTTTTTGCTAGTGTATGACACCAATCATCTTCTAAACACATGAGGATTTTGGGGCCATTTTAGATCTAAACTATAACACCATTCTCCAGGAAAATGCCACAAATACTTATCTCCTATGATACCTGCCCTGAAGTTCCATTTAAAATTTCAAGAATAAATACTAAGTCAAACATACATTTTCATTCCCTCCCCTTTTTCGCTGATTCTTTTGCATGACCTCCATAAACATCCAAAGGTAGACTGACATTTATATTTCAGGCTAACATGCCTTGTTCATAAAGTTCTTTATTAACAAAAACAAAACAATTAGAATGTAATATGGGTGATACAGTATAATTACTCAGTATAACGGAAACACTTTTTTCTGAGAGATAATTTGTGCCATATTTGGGCATAAAGGTTTGGAGATACCAGCTTATACTTTTTTCCTTGCCTTAGACCTGTACTTTTTTTCCAACCTCTGCAATATTGGGTTTTCTTTTCCTCTTTATTCCCTCTGTAGCCTCTTAGTTCCTTCTACTTTGACTTCTGGCTTTTTTTTCCTACTAGGAATTCATCTTAGGGTCTTTGTGGTTAGATATACCTGAGCTCTTTTACAAATTTTGAGGCACAGCATTGCTAAGTTTTGTGATCTTCTGCCTCAGCTCCTAGAGTGCTCGGATTGCAGATGTGTACCACCTCTTGGTGTCAAGAGCTTCTCAGTCCTTGTTCTCAGACCTTCTTTCCTCAGCTACAGTCAGTGACTTCCAGGTCACATCCTTTAAGGAGACAACTTTTGCCCTCTGCTTACTCTTTTTCCCTTCTTAGTGGCTGGAAATGATGACAACTGGAACAGCTGCTGTGGACCCATGACAGAATGAAGTGTTAAGACAAAGCTGTCTTCTAGCTCTGGACTGCTTTCCCTGTGCTTGTTACATGAAAAATCTACTTCCATTTTGTTGTTTGTTTTGGGTTCCTGAGACAGGGTCTTACTTTGTAGTTTGAACTGACTGTGTAACCCAGGAAAGTCTCAAACTCCTGGAAATCCTCCTGCTTTCACCTCCCCGATGCTGGGATTACAAGCATGTGCCATAGTCACATGTATGAATTTATATTAGGATTTCTGTTAAACATTCAGTGACTTGTTATTTTGTCTGTCTAGCAGTTTGCCGTAGCAGCTTTCCTTATGTCAGCCTGACTTCCAGTTCTGAGGATGGATCCCAGGGCCTTGTGCATCCAAGGCAAGTGCTCTCACACTGAGCTACACCCCCAGTTCAGAATTACGAACTGTTTTCTTTCCTGTGGTATTAATGGCTGATTAATTTTTTTGATTCCTCCCTTTTATTTGTATGTTCAGGGAACTATGAAGTCCTGTTGTGTCACATCCACAAGAGCCCTCTGAGTTCCCAGGGGGAAAAATAACCATGAGAGGATGAAGAACATAAAGATAGAAATAGAAAGCTAGGGTCAGATGGAGCCTTTCCTCCAGATGAGAGGAAGAGACCGCTCACCATTACAATGTGTTTATTTATACATTTGACATCCCAGGCCCCTTTGCTTAACTAGCTGGCCTCTTCTGCTCCCTGTTCTCTGGGCTGGAATATGGATTCATCTCTGGTGCTCCACACTCTCAAGGGCTTTCCTTACGCACTCTATGCCCTTGGAGTTTTCCTCAGGCATTCTATGCTTTTGGTTGTGCATGTGTGAACATTCACTAGTTCAGCAGCTCCCAACACTGTTGATTCTATTACCACTTTTATTTATTTTTATTTTTATTTTTTGTCTTTTTGAGGCAGAGTTTCTCTATGCAGTTCAGGCTGGCCTTAAGCTCACTTTGCAGCCCAGGCTGGTCTTGAACTCACAATGATCCTCCTGCCTCAGCCTTCTGAGTGCTGGGATTACAGGCGTGAGCCACCACGCCCAGCTGACCCCACTTTTATTTTGATCCCCACTTTTGAGACAGGGTCTTACTACATATTTCAGATGCCCGGAACTCAGTAGGCAGCCCAGACTAGCCTCAAATTCACAGCAATCCTATCTCAGCATCCCTGAACCACCACATGCAGATTTTTTGTTTTCTGTTTCTCTCTTTTTTAACTGCTCTAAAAGGTATAGATTTGTATTTGATGGCGCTATATTCTAAATAAAACCCATCAGCATGGGGTTATGTAGAAAAGCAATTTATTCCATTAAAAGAACTTGCACGCACACACACACACACCCCTTAGCAAATGGGAGCCAGAGATCTGAGCATCTCTTGGGAGGTTGACCATATGCAATATGGCAAATAATGGGGATTTCCTTCTACCATCTCTTTGGCAAATATTTTTACTACTGTTTTCTTTATTCTGATTAATGGTATTGCTCTATTCAATAATCTGTTTGATAAATTCTATAATGTACTCTATTTCATTTTATTTTGCTATACCTGATTGAAAGAACAACTATTGTGAAGATAACGAGATATACTATGGTACCTATTACTGTTATCCCGGTAACCTGCTGTGAAGTTCTGTACTAATTTCACTACACTGTCTAAATTGGCTTTGTTCCGTCTTGTTCTGTTGTATTTTACTACCTTCAAAATAATAACTAAAAAACTAAAATAATAACTATAATAATAAATAAATAACAAAATAATAACTAAAAACTAAATAATAACTCAAAAACTAAAAAAATAAAGCCTTGCATAGTTAGTCATGGAGAGTAACAGATCTCTTGACTTTTCTTGTTTGTTTTGGAGACAGGGTCTCAATCTACAGTCCAGGCTGGTCTTGAACTCATGGCAATTTTCCTGCTTCTGCCTCCCCAGTGCTGAGACTACAGGCATGAATCACCACACCCAGCCTGATTCATTTATATCACCCTCTCCCAGACCCAAATGTGATTGTGCTTACCACTGAGAAGGGCAGGCTGTCTAGAGGTGACTTCCCTAAATTGGCTTTTGGTTTGAATAGTGAGCCTGGTTGAGGCTGTGTACCAGACTTTGTGGAAGCAAGTGGGTGGCATGTTGGGCTAGCACTGCTCCCCAGCAATGGCCATAGTGAGCCCAGATAAGTGGGCCATGAAGCTGTGGGGCTAAGATATGAGAAAACATCTCTGCTGAGGCCTGTGTGACTCCACAGAAAATTCCTCCCCAGAATTCATCACAAAACAAGTTACTCATTAACAATTTGAATCTAGCTGTGTTGTTCCTTTTGCAAGCACGCTTTGTCCCCTCTTTTACAAGCTTTGCCTGCCTTGCAACTTATCTAGCACATCAAGCCATAATCTCACCATTTTCCTCACTGTGAATGTGCTCAATGAATACTGAGGCTCTGGCTGCCTTCTGGCCTTTTGTTCCCCATGAACCACTGGGCATTCCGGATCTCTGTTGCCTCACCATTTTGTCTCTTGCTTTTTTTTCACCTTGCAGGAAATAGGACCCACTGCAGGGGTCCTCGGTACTGATCCTCTCTTCTGACTTCTGTACTGCTCTGCCCTTATTGAAAGCCAATGTTACTTCTTTTTTAGCTGCTGCTACCATCTCAGAGCTATATTCTCCATTTTCATTATTCCATTCACCACACACTCACTGAGAAGGAAATATGAGTCCAGTCATGTTATCACTGGCTTTATTAAAACTCTTTACTGGCTTTTCTTCAAGAAATTTAAATGTACCATAGCCAACAAAGCCCTGCTGTTCTCTTTGATCTCATTATGCACCTGTCTCCATTGGCACCTGCTCCCCTCAGGGCTTTCTGTTCCTTGACTACTGAAAAGTCCTTCTCACCTCAGAACTGTTTGCACTTTTGTTGCCTCAAAAAAACCCTCCATCTCAGAACAACTTTTGTTCTTTGGTCTCTTTGTTACTATAAGCTAAGGAAAACAGATATTAGAGACGGAGTGTGGATTATTGGTATATCTAAAAGAATATTCCACAACAATGGGAGAGATATAGTATATAGAGAAAAGAATGAAGTTGTCTTGAGCTAAAGAGAAATGTTGATCTTGAGATGAAAAGGCCCTATCATGATCAAAGAAAATTAACAAAAATCACCCATTACCTAGATGGTATGTTGAACTTCAAAGAGAAAGAATGTAACAGATTTTCAGAAAGAAAAATATTACAAAGGTAGACAATCCAATTTCTGAGTGTGTCATGGAGTATCAGGGCAGTACACATAAAATATTGAAGGGTAAAGGATGTGTGTACTTGATAATTTATTAGCTGTATGTGAATGCCACAGTGGCCATGTGCCAGTAACAACCTTGGCTACATAGGTTCTTTACACGAAGACCGACAAGGTGCACTTGCACTGAAATCTTGTTGACTTGGACTTCATGTCCACCAGAAATCACCCCTTGAATCCTGAACCAAAGTGTAGCCATCTTGTGCTTTGGCATTGCCCTACAGAAGGCTGTATTTTCTGTCTTTGGGACTTGGGAACTATCTCTGGGACCTCATTAAATCAGATTTTATGGTCTCCTTTTGCAACTTTCAGGTGAGCCGGTCTTGCAGGTCCCTGATTTGGGGTGGCTGTGGGAGGGCCTAATTAGCAATAGGTGAACTTCATTCATTCTGCAGCAGAGTTTTTCTGTCTGACATCATACACTTACCATCTCTGCCCCTCCTGCCTCAGGTTTTATTAAGCACATCGTTAGAGGACCTTGTGAAATCTCCCCTTTTTTTCCCTCGGTCGTGATTGTGATGCTAAGGCTGGAACTCAGGCTCTTTACTCTAAGCTACATCCCCTTACACTTTAATTTTGCGATGGAGTGGCCCTTGACAAGTACCCTACTTGCTGCTTCTGTGGTGGAGCGACCTGGTGACGTCACTGCTTCACCGGCCTCCTGTCAACATGGCTGCCTGCCCGCCTCTGGAAAAGGCACCAACCCCTAGTCATTGAGGAAGCACAGATTTTCCTAAACTTTACATTTCTAACCGAGCCTGTTTTCTCACACGAAAATTAAGATTCATAGAATTGGTTCTCAGAGTTTGATGATATCACACTGTGAAACCAAAAGGCCTGGTCCCCACTGGGACCTTTAACACGGGCGCAGGTGCGAGCGGCTTCAGCATCCACACTGCGCCTGCGCGAGCGCCTCGTGGGCGTCAACCGCCGGGTAACCGCTCAGCTGTGCGTGGCGCCGTCGGGCGCGAAGACAAAAGAGCGAGCTCGGCCTGGTTCGCTCCCTCACGCGCGAGGCCTCTGAAGGCCAGAGACTCTCCTGGTTTCTGACTTACCTGTGCAAAGCGGCAGTCAGTTCCCCGCCGCTGCCTTCTGGGAACCCCGGCGCCAGGACTTCCCGGCGGCGCGGCCCGGACTTCTGAGGGCGAAGACGGCGGCCTTGCCTGGCGGGATGCTGGAGGTCCTGGTGCTGAGGGTGAGCGCGGTCGGGCTGTGTGAGCCCAGGCTTCAGATAAGCAGCGGGGAGTTTGGCTGAAGTCTGCTTCTCGGGCTGGGGAGTTAGGGTGCTACATACATTACCACAGGTGGTTTCCCTAAAATTTAGACGAAACTTGGAGCTGTGTGTGCGGGTGTGCGAGAGAGAATGTGAATATACGGACTGTTTTCCCCATTCCCTCTCCCTTCTTTCTTTCCTTTCTTCTTGCAGGGCCTTTACACTCAGCTACACCCTGAGCTGAGTTTGTTTGTTTGAAATTTTGAGAGAGGGTGTTTCAGAGCCATTAAATTGCTCCGTCTGGGCCCGAATTTGCCATCTTCCTGCTTCAGCTTCCCAGAGTCCTGGGGTCACACGCATGAGCCACCGTGCCTGGCTTGCACGGTACTAACCTCGGCGGGAGGGACAGACTGGAAGCGGATCCCACGCACACCCCTTCCACGCGCGTGTAATGGACACGGTGTAGTGACCTGTTCCCCTCCTTCAGCGCGAGCCCTGCTAGGTCTCAGTCTCTGCTGTGCTCTTTTCAGGTTCCACTCAGAAGAGTGTGAATGTTCCCAGTCTTTGGGTCTTTGCAGCAGGTTATGATAATTGATGGACTGGGAATGTGTGGTGCTTGGAGGAAGGAGTTTACAGGCACCAGCAAAGAGCTGGGTCTGAGTTACTGGAAAAAGGGGATATAAGTTACTTTAAAAACCATGCTTCAGTGGGCAGAGAAGAAAAACAGCAAATGATAGGATTTTTAAAGTCATTCTATTTTATGGAATTTCTCTGCACAAAGATGCACAAATGTTTGAAACACCTCATCTTGAGTAGAGGATTTGTTAGATTTTAGGGGTTTAGATGCAACTCACAAGCAAACGTCTCTTCACATATCAGATATTGTCAATCCATTCTAAACGGGGTAGTCAGCTTTCTCCTCTAAGAAAGGCCCTTAGCTCTAAGAAAAAGGAGCTGGACTCTTTTTTTTTTTTTTTAATTGTACCAGAGATCAGACTCATGACTCTGCGCTTACAAGGCAGGCACTTATGCCACTGAGTTAAATCCCCAGCCAAGGAGCTGGACTTTTATGTTAGGATTGGGATCTCCTCTCATTTGGGCCTCGGGAATCCTTTTGTTTGCCACATTTTCTCTGATCTGCCCTTCTGACTCCCACCCAGCTCACCCTCTGAGCAAATTTTCTGTCCCACATAGGAGAATTTCATCAAGTGTTGTACGGATGTCACTTGTAGTCATCCATATAGTTTTTACATGGATAAAATGTTTCCCCTGTGTCCAACAGTGAATAAACAAAATATGGTATATATGTATATATGAGAGTGTTGTTTAACCTTAAGGGAATTCTGAGATATGATTCAACATGAGTGAGCTTTAAGAACACAATGTTAAAGGGTGGGACCATGTTTTTCAAAGGTAATGGCTAAAACTTTCTTTCAGCTTTCCAGCTATTTGTCTTCTCTGACTTCTGAGACTCTCACCTAAGCAATTTATAGCCTGCCAGTTTGTGAGGGGGGGCTTCACTTGCAGGTTTGGGGTTCCCCTCCATGTTTCTCTTTTTCTGCTTTTCTCTTCTTAGTTTTTAGCTGTATTGAAAGCCCAAAAATTGACATTCTTACTCCTCAAGCATCAAAATGTTCAAACATTCAGAAAACTATGAGGAATACTAATGCAAACATCTGTATTCCTGCCACAGCCTCCCAAATGCAAGGATTACAGGGATGCACCACCATCCCTTGCTGAGAATATCTTATTTTGTTGAGACAAGGTCTCACTGTGTAGTTCAGGCTGGTCTTGAACTCACCATGTAGCTCAGGCTGGCCTCAAACTCAAGGTGATCCTCTTGCCTCAGGCTACCAAGTTCTGTGATCACAGGCATGCACCACCAGGCCCAGCTGAGAATCTTGATTTCTAATAAAAGTATATCACAAGATGCATTTACAGATACATTCTGTCCTATTCCACTCCTTTCTTTTCTAAGTAGGTAATACTATATAACTGCTTTAGCTATTTTTAAAAATATGAACAGAGTATAAATAGTTATATTTCTCTTTCTTACAGAAAGGTTAAAAATGTACTGGATCTAATAGATATGGATGTTTTCAAACTATAGGAGATCAGTGACCCTGTTTGCTTTATAGTCACAACATGTAAATGAGAATTACATATTATTGTTTACATGCTTTGAAATTTGATCTTTGGTCTGACCATTTAAGAATAAGATCCTTCGCAAGAATCTGTTAGATTACAAATTAGAAATAGTTATTGTGATTGTAAGTTTATTGCTTTATAGTTCTACTTTTAAATCATGCATTTTTGTGTTTTAAAATCTTTGTAGATTGAAGATCCGGATTGCTTCTGGGTTGTTATCAAAGGATGTAGTCCCTTTTTAGATCATGAAGCTGACTATCAAAAACTAAATAGTGCCATGAATGACTTCTATAACAGCATGCATCAAAATATAGAAATAAAGCCGTTGATTTTGGAAGAAGGGCAGGTATGTATCAAATCTGCTTTAATTACCATGCCTTGAAATGCTACTCAAAATGTAAAATATTTTGGTCACTAAGGTGATGAAAGCCTTTGGAATATTTTAGTTGCTTATAATCATTACCTGGTGTTAAGTTTGATAGGTTCCACCAGATTCAGACCAGTCCTAGGAAGGGAGAATTATTGTACAAGGATTGTGATGGAACAATAGGAGATGCATGTCATCAAAATCCAGGTATAGGGGCCATCCTCCTGAGACTGGGAGCCAGGAGATTATCCTGGATCCAGCACAGGTGTAGAGATTTCAGCAATGAGGGGATGTGGTTTTTAGTCTAGGGCAGACATCTACCTCTCGGTTGCTCATGACTTTGGCAACTCACACTCCTTTTATTTCCCTTATTCCACATCATGGCCCCTCTTTACCTTCTTGGCGTGTCTACCTCCCATTGTTCATTGTTCTTGATAGGTCATCTGTTTCTCAGAAGAGCTGGAATTCTTTGTGATAATGTAGTTGGAAAAAGATTTCTACAATATGAGGAAACTAGAAAACATTGAAATTTCTCCTTCCCAAATCATGATTAATAATAATTTACTTATGTGTGTGTGATATTGGAGATCAAGTCTAGGACCTTCACCCTGAGCTACATACTTGGCCTTTTTAAAATTTTGAGACAGGGTCTTGCTAAATAAATTGTGTCTTGCCCTACTGGGCCTGAACTTGTAATCTTTTTGCCTCAGCCTTCCTCTCTCAGTTCGGGGATTACAGACTACCACATCTGGCTCTTTAAAATACTTCATATTTTTAATAGCTTGATTGCTATTTGGTAGTAGTAGTAGTTTAACTTTTCCCTCTATCCTCTCTATTTTCTGTGGATTGATATTTAAATACAGTAAAATATCAAATTCTAGGTAGGTTTAGGGTCACTATTTTCCCCCAAGAATGTTTGCTCCTTGACCTTCTTGTATTAAATTGAGTGATAACATTGTTTGTGGCCAGTGGATTTGGATGGTGACAGCTTGACACCCCTCCCCCCCCGCAACACACACATTTTGGGAATTACCTGCCAGTATTTATGTACTAATCTCTCCATTTGGTGACCACTGCTGCCCAGTCTGCTTTCATTCATGCTTGAATTATGGCGATTTCCTCTTATTCCTTCTGCATTCATGAGCTGGGGTGTTTTCTGTGAACAACTTTCCCTTATTAAGACTGTCTCATTACACTGCAGCAGTTAAGTTTATGCTGTAAATATTTTAAAGGTCCTTGATTTTTTTCTTTAGAAATCTTCAATATAATGCTGTATGGCTAAATATCTCCAATGGTGTTCAGAGGTGTCTTTTTCTTCCCTCTTTTTCTCATGGTGCTGAGGATCAAAACTAGAGCCTTGTGTTTTTAGACAATTGCTCTGCCACTGAGATATACCTACAGCCTCATTTGTTTTTAAGTACCATTTTGATCCTCATGGCTTTTCAGTATATTCACTAATTATAGTCATTATTGTTCTTGTGTGAATTGTTTCCATAGACACCTAGTGTAACCCAGTTTCAAAGTTTTACTGGTACATGAGTTATTAATTGTTCAAACCAGTCCTACAAGTTGCTTTGATTTTAGCATTAAATAGAAACACCCTTTCTCAGGCTAGGGATATAGTTCAGCAGTACAGGCACCTACCAGGCAAGCGTGAGGTTGTGAGTTCAATCTCCAGTACCAAAAAACAAAAATAAAACAAATACCCTTTCTCCTCTGTCAGAATTTCTCTTCAGTCCTTTGAGGTTTGAATTATGTGACGCTCTTAGGAGCCTATTCTTGCAGTGTGGCTCTCACTGCATTTTCTAGTTTCCATTCCTGAGGTCTGAAATCTGCTGTTGGGTCTCTTCCCTGCTTGGGTGTGGCTTCTCCCTACTGAATGACTTTAGAAGCCTGTGATCAGTGTGTGATCTGTTGAACTATAGATTGCCAGTTGAGTTGGCTGTGACCTGATGGTCCTGCCATCTAGTCAGGATGCCAAGGGATGTCACTTATGCAGGATGGTTCTTTATAAGCGAGGCTGCCACTGGCATTCTTTAGTCAGCCATTCAATGAATGGGTTTTGTTATTATTGAAATTTGTTTTCAGTACTGCGAATTGGACCCAGGACCTTCCTACTGAGCTACATGCTCAGCTCTTTTGTTTTCTGCTTTGAGACAATGTCTTTTAAGTCAGTAAGTTGCCCATCCTGGGTTTGTACTTGTGATCCTCATGCCTCACCTTCCAAGAGTGCTGGAATTACAGTCACTATTCCTGGCTCAACAATTAGTTTTGAAGATTAAGTATGAGCCAGGAACTACACTAGTAACTGGAAACGAGGCAGTAAGCAAAGCAAAGATACATACAATCATGAACCAACCTCCATCATGACAGGCAATAAGCAAATTGGAGAGTTAGAAAAAGCCATAGAAAGGTATGGGATGCTGAGCATGGGGTTGCAGTTTACATTGGTTTGATACAGCATTGCCAGTCATTTGTAAGTATAAGTTTTGTTTCTGTGTTTTAAAAAGGTAAAGTAAAGCGTTTTTTAAAATTTGGTTTCTAAAAATTGTTCCTAGTTAAGAAGGAATCAAACATATTTTAAGGTAGTCTCTTACCTGTAGGGAATTTGTTTCACAACTCTCCATGGATGCCTAAACTGTATACACACTATGTTTTTACTATATATACATACTGAGGATAAAATTTAAAAATTAGTAACAAGAATAAAACACCTATAATCATAATCATGTGATAGCTTTCCATCATATTACAAAACTCCTGGTACAAATCAGCTTAAAGGAGGAAGGGTTTCTTTAGGCTTATGGATCAGAGGTTTAAGTCCAAATTCAGCCAAGTCTATTGATGTTAAACCTATGTAAAGCAGAAATATCATGATGGAGGAAAGCTCTCCTCATGGTAGCCATAAAGCAGCAAGAAAAAGAAAGGGCCAAAATAGGGAACAGCTATCAGGTATACCCCTGAAGTCACACCCTCATCATTGCTTCCCTTCTGCTAGCCAGCATTCTTGTTTCTGTCACTTCCCACTAATACCATCAAGTTATGATCCTCATAATTCAATCATTCCCTGATGTTAATCACCTGACCTTTGGGGGGGGGATATTTTAGATACAAACCATAACAGTACTTTAATAAAAGTTTGTGCTTTTGGGCTGTTAAGTAAAATAAAAATTTCTTAAGCACTAACACCTGTGATCCTGAAGCAACTCATCTGGTAACAGACAACCACTAAGTGACTAACAGCTAGATAGGTAATACATACAGTGTGGCTGTGCCAGACAGAAGATCAGTTCATGTTCTGGCATTCATTACCTCACACTACTCAAAACAGAGCCCAACTTAAAATTTATGAGTTGCTTATTTCTGGAATTTTCCACTAATATTTTTAGGTTGTAGTCATCTGTATTTAGGTTAAACTGTGGAAAAGAGGGAATTACTTGTAGTAAAAACTAACAGTGGAGCAGAATGCAGGTGATCTATGTTCTTTTTGAAATTCTTTTTCTGGGAGGCATGTGTAGTTTGGGTAGGTCTATCCCTGAGCATCTCTGTCCTTTTGTGAGGTAAAATGAGAGCTGTTATAGTTTTGAGAGGAACCTTGTAGTTCTGTCATTTTGTGACTGGGGATTTTAGCAGGGAATTTAAAAAAATAAAACCTTCTTCTTTACTTTGTAGGTTTGTGCGGTTTATTGTCAGGAGCTAAAGTCCTGGTGCAGGGCTGTTATTAAATCAATCATACCTTCAGCAGACCACTATCTAGCCAAGTGTTTCCTTGTGGATTTTGCCAAGTACATTCCAGTAAAATCTAAAAAGTATGTATGCTGTTTATATTGCTGTATATTCTTTAAGGACACAGATGTCAGTTAGGACAAGGAGAATGTCAGTTTCTAAGGGGATATAGAGATCATTCCCTTTTGAGAAAAGATGAAACAGGAATTCCTTAGCTTCAAAAAGGGGAGCGCTTGCAAGTTCCCAATTCTGCATCAATTAATTGGAAGAGCAGATAGTTAAACTGAGGCTCAGAGGACAGCTCTAGCCCCCTGCTACTTTCCTTTTGGAAAGGGCACTTCAGGTCCAGGCCCTTCTCTCTGCATATCCTGGGTTCCTTAGCCAAGTGCTCTGTTGTCTGGCCCCTCTGTTAACCTCAGTGTGACTTCCCAAAAGATGCTAGCAGGAGACAGGGGAGGTTGCTGGCCCAAGCTCAGGTTTTAGAGAGCAGAGTATAAATTCAAGTATGTAGTCCTGACTTTCCTTCTTAACTCATGAGCGTGTGGCCACCACAAATAGCAGCAATACAGTTCAGAATGAGACTGTAACTGATGCCCACTGGGCAGCCTTCACTGTTTCTGGGACCACATGTCAGTTACTAGAAAACACTAGCACAAGTTGTTTTTGGTGTTCAGGATAACTATTCTATAGTTTGCTTCCCAGAGTAAGAAATCATCAATTTAATAAATAGGAGGACACTTGTTCACTAAAGAAAGAACAATGCCAAGTGGATGTTAAAAGCAATAAGAGAGATCTCTTAAGAATCTTCATAGTAGAAAGACTTGTCAAACACTGGGAATTTACAGATATTTTAAGGAAAATGGAGATGGCCTTCCAGTTTTGATTCTGCATCTTTATATTGTTGTTAAAATTACTATTTTGCTTAACGTTGGGTAGCTTTTCTTCTTGTGTTTAGTATTTTAAGATTAGCAAGTTTGAGGCAGGAGAACTATGCACTTGGATAAAACTGTTGAAGCAATTAGTGTAGCATCTGTTGGAGGCAGAAGATAGTACAGCTGGCTAGCTGTACAGGGCATATGGGATCCAGGGAAGAGAACTAGCTTATGTTGAAATAATACCTTACCATGGTCATTTGCCTGAATGGGTTAAGAATGGAATAAAAATCTAGAAATTACTTGTCAAATCTGTCCTATGGGTCTTTTGTGCAAGGACAGCAATAATTTATTATTGACACATTCATTCATGTACAGAAACCTTTTTAGGTATGTGTGTTGCTGAAGCAAGCACTAGAAACTTTTTAATTTACAGAAACTTCTGTGTAATTCTAGTCAGTATTGAAGTTGATACTTAAAAGTTTTACACAGAATTTTCTTCACAGGTTTACTCATTATTACCCAATATTTTTCAACCTTGGAATCCTCCCTGGACCTTTGTTTCCCCTGACCTCCTGCCCCTATGCTCTGAAACATACCACAGAAATATTTAACATCTGCTTAATGCACTATAAGTATATGTATACCTGTGCTTCGTACACAAAAAGTAAAATATTTTCCACTCAAGCAGTTTTTATCCCCTAGACCAGTGATGGTGAATCTTTTAGAGCTTGATACAAATAGCCTGCTGTGGCACGTATACTTTAGGTTCACATCACTGTCATAGACTAAGTGTTTTGAAGCACTGTTGGTAGCTAGATTTGAAACAGAAAGAATTGTTTCTATTAAGTGTATTAACTATAGAGATGTATTTTAAATGCAATGAATATATTGTGTATAATGTTATTTATAATGGAACTCTTTTTCTGCTTTCAAGCATCCGAGTTGCAGTAGAATCTTTTATGAAGCTTCCCTATAGGGCGAAAAAATTCAGGCTCTATTGCACAAAACCTGTTACATTACACATTGACTTCTGCGAAGACAATGCTGAAATTGTGTAAGTACAGTTTCTCAAGTAGCTTAAATTTTTAAAAAGCTTTAAGTATGTGATGTTTATTTGAAATTGTAGAAGTGCTGAGAGTTTCTTGTTTTGTAGAAGGTAGCTTCTGAGTCACGATTGGTCAAACCTGGCTGTGCAGCAGAATTTTGTGGGTCAGTTACATTTTCAGAGGCTGTGTTTGAGGGTTTTGAAAGAGGTTCTGAGTGCTATGCTGTTTATGTTTTCTAAAAAGTTATGAAAAGTAATAAATTAACTTCTAGGAAAGCGAAACTTAGGATCGTGGACCATTAAAAAGCTTATTATCCAAGTACAGTTGTACATACTGATAGTCTCAGCTACTCTAGAGGCTGATGCAAGAGAATCGGTTGAGTGCATGAGTTCAGATAGCATAGCAAAACCCCTTCTCAAAAACAAAACAGCTGGGTACGGTGGTTCACATCTGTAATCCCTGTACTTGGGAGACTGAGGTAAGAGGATTGCCACAAGTTCAAGTCCAACCTGAACTATGTCACAAGATCCTGTGTCAAAAAAACAAAGAAGACAAAATAACTTTATTACATTGTTCCCCAGCCTTACTTTCTCTCTTCTAGGAGGTGTGGACTGTTACATCTCTGACCTTCCAGACCTTTGTCAGTGCTTTTACACAATTTTATCTTTGTAGAACTTTTAATGAAAATTAGAACACACTGTCTTATTCAAAATTAGTTTAATAATATACATCTGTTGAAGCTCTTTACCAATACATGCCCCTTTCCTTTTAGTTTTTCAGTTTTTTTCATAGATAGATGTAATTGTCATATTTAATCATTTTACTCCTGAAGCCATCTATATTGTTTCCAAACCATTTGTCACATTTACCTAAAATAAAAAATAACAAAATATAAAAAATGTACAATATACAATAATTCAATATCTTAAAATATATACTAAAATGATTATATAGATAGGTAATTTTATGTCTATATAAGATATATGAATATGGAAAAGTATATATAAACGCTCTCCCATATTTGGCAGTGTATCTTTTACTGTAACACATTTTTAAAAATATTCATTGTATAGTTTAATCACACCTGATAGGAAGGATGTTTAAAGAGCAAGCTGATGGAGATCAAGAGGGAAACAGCACAGGGGTACTTGTCTGAAGAGTGAAAACTAGCATGGGAAGATGATACCTTTCCCCCAAGCACCTCTGAGGGTGCTGGTCTAGCCAGCATTTGCAGGGCATTGCACTCTCAGCATCTCTGCCCCAGGGTGGAGGCAAATTTGTCACCAGTGATTAGAAACAATGGTATTGGGACAGAGGATGCCATGGTTTTGTATTGGGAACCCAGGCAAGAGTCCCAATTGTCAGTCTCAAGAATGCGGCAAGAAAAATAAAAAACAGAGACAAATTTCTTATTCCAACAATGGTTGGGAACTCAATGTCTCTGGATCCAACCTCCTCCACTCCCAGAGCAGCCACTTTATTTGGTGTATATAGTGACAGGTGAGGCTAACACAGGATTACAGTTCATCAGAAGACACTGACTCCAGAGGGCATAGATAATTTTACATTTAGAAGTATTTTGAGACTTCCAGGAGAACATGGCAGACAAGTAACAGCAGCCACAGAACCTCTCTGAGATTACCAGCTTAGAATCCAGGAGCAGTGCTGTGTGAGGAGTCCTAAGCGAGGGGAGATGTACCCTGCCAACCCAGGAACGAACTAAGCTGAGAGAAACCAACTGGAAATGCAATCCTGATGCTATAACAGGAACAGATAAAATCTCAGCGCAGAAGCTGGATCCTGCACCATTGGAAGCTGCGATTTGAATTTCCTGCTGCCATTACTGCGTCCCAATCTGCACGGCAGAGAGAGGGAGAGAGACATGCGCGGTGAACCAAACGGCGTTGAGAGTGGGACTGGCAGGGAGCCCTGCATCGACCTGCGGTGAGTGAGAGAAATGGGGACCCTTTCATAGATTAGGAGGCTCCAACAGAGGACATTCTGGGAACAGGCAGACTAGCTGGAACAGGGGCCTGCAGTGACTTTAGTCGCATATTCCCCTCTCAGGCGGGATTGGTGGGGAGTGCTTGGCCTGGTGACACCGTGGACTAAGATCAAGTAGGCTAGCCCAAATCCCTGTGCCTGGTGGTGCACCCTAGCAGTGAAATCTTCATTAGGTTGATCTGGAGGGGCGGGACCAGCAGAGGCTGCCCACGTCTGTGTCTCCCTAATACACTGCAGTGGGCGGGAACACCTACCCGAGACAATTCAAACAAACTGTAACAGACAAAGAGAAAAAAAAAAAAAAAACTGGGCCTCCTACATACGCTTGTATGGAAGGAACAAAAAGTATGGGAAAAGGGAGCAACAAGAAAGGGTCCTCAGTCCCCAATCCTGAGAACACTGATCCAGGAAAGGGAAATGCAAAAGAGAATGAAGACAGAAAGCATACAAT
This sequence comes from Cavia porcellus, assembly GCF_034190915.1. NCBI lineage: Eukaryota > Metazoa > Chordata > Mammalia > Rodentia > Caviidae > Cavia > Cavia porcellus. The sequence continues at coordinate 39,423,735 of NW_026947490.1, read as the reverse complement.
ATCAGACATGGCACTAATAGACATAAAGCGTTATCTCCGGAGCCTCATAGACGAGTTCAAAAATGAAGTATTTAATGAAATAAAGCAAGAAATAAGTAGAATAGTTAGAGAAATGCTAAGCACTGCCCAAGAAAAAACAGATGGTGGAATGGAAGAACAGAAAAACTGGGGAGAATTGTTTGATGGAGAAAATAGAGAAAACATAGAATACGTGAAGCAGGTTCAAAGAGATTACCAGGAAACTAAAAACTTTATTGAAAGCTGGCATAACGCTTGATAGAAACTAAAGATAGATTATCAGAACTGGAGTGCAGATTTGTAAGGTGGGAGCATGAAATGAAAAACGTCTTAAAAATAACAAGAAAACAATAATGCAAAGGCTAGAAGATGATAAGAGCATCTATAACTTAAGAATTAAGAACATAAAAGAAGAAGTAGGGACACAAACAAATCAACTACAAAAGCTATTCACAGAAATAATCCAGGAGAATTTCCCTAATTTAGCAAAAGGTAAATATACTCAGATGTATGAGGCATATAGGACCCCAGCCACCTACAACCCAAACAGCTACACCCAGGCATATAATAATCAAAATTCCAGAAATCCAATATAAGAACAGAATATTAAAAGCCATCAGAGATAAGAAACAGATCACTTACAAGGGAACACCCATCAGAATTACAGCAGATTTCTCGGCACAAACTATCAAATCACGAAGAGTGTGGGGGGAAATAATTCAAGCTTTGAAAGATAACAACCTCCAGCCAAGATTGATATATCCTGTACAACTGTCCCTAGAAATTGATGGAAAAGCAAGGTGCTTCCAGGATAAAGAGAACTAGGGGAATTTGCAACCACCAATTCAACTCTACAGAGATTACTGCAGGATATTCTAAAAATGAAAAATACCAAGATTCCAGAAACAGTGGCAGAGAGGCCACAATGAATGGAGCAGAAAGTGAGATGAAGAAGACAAACTGACAACTAATGACAGAAAAAGAGCTCAAGAGAAATGAGGCAGAGAAGGTTGGATGGTAGGAACAGCCATTTTGGAGAAAACAAGACGACATAATAGGTAGTGCTAATTTAATCTCTTATTTTGAAGTCCCATCAAGCTTTTGTTCTTCTGTCTCCATCGGTTTTAACCTGTTGTATCTTATTGGATTGTATTATATGTGATAATATAAACAAAAAGTTTTATAGACAAGGAGACTATATAGAAACCATTGTTCATTTTCTGTTACTTGATTCTAAATACCCTGTAATACTGTCATTCTCTTGAACGGTTTGATATTGTCTTGATTTGTTTGGTGCTATAGTATACGAAGTTATACCCAAAGATTTTAAGGGAAGAGACACTATGGTAACTACTATTATGTTGAGATTATCTTGTGGTGAAACACTATTTTGCTTAAATGGTTATGCTTTGACCTGTGCTGTTTTGTTGTTATGCCCTCTTTTATCTCAATCTCCCTTTTTTAAAATTATTTACTTTTATCTTTTTAATTAAGGGAAAAATAAATAAAAAATAGCAGGATATATTATAGTAACCCACTTTGATTTCCTATTAACTTGATTTGAAACCTTGTATTGCTCTCACCATCTTGTTTTGACTGATTTTCCTCTATTCTGTTATGCTTGATAGTACTAAGTTCGAAAGTATAGGCAACAACTATGAAGACAATAAGATTCGTTATGACGCCCATTCTGGTTGACTATTATCTTCTTTTGAAGTCCTCTAATGTCTCCAATGTTCTGGTTTTATTGGTCTTAATTCTTTACTGTTTTGTTCAATTTTATTATAACTGATGATATAGGCAATTCTTTTTAAGATAACAAGAGGCATTATGGTAACCATTGTTGATCACCTTGTATTTTGTTTTTACATTATGCATTATGTCCATCCTTTTGATTTGACTGACTCTGTCCTGTTATGTCACATTTGGTTTTACTTTCTGCAAAAAAAGTAATAACTGTGGGAGTAATAAAACCCAAAATGTGTAATTGTCATAGTACAAAACAAAAGAAAAGAAAGTGCTCTAAAGGTTATAACTGCATGTATGTTTAAGTGTATAAGATAGATAACCATATTACTGAGTTTTGTTGGATCATTGAACAAAACTGCTTGCAGTCTCACTGTTTGAAAGTCCCCTCTATATGCTTTAATTTTGTAATTTGAACAACTATTTCTAAGATGACAATATGTAATTAACTAGTGATTGCCTACTGTTTATTTTTTCTGAAATTCTGTATAACTTGTACCCTTTTTCTGTTTTTTTTTCTTTTTTCTCCTTAAATAAAATTTTAAAAAAAGTGTTTTGAGCTAGCGTATAATCCTGTGATGATTTAACAAGTTGTAGATGATCTTGTGCTTGGACAAGTCAATGGGAAATCTCAGATGGGTGGTACCAATAATCCCAATCTTCCCTTTTATCCCATAGGGAAATATGTGAAATTAGCCATTGTGAATTTGTGGTCCCCAACAGTTTTGGGTGTAGGTCCTCTCCTTGGGACCTCTGAGCTATGTGTTTTTGCACTGGTGCAGGGGATATTGCAGGATGGGAGTTGGTTCCCTGTTATCTACAGCATATGCTTGGTATTTAATGTCAGAAACAGCCAGTGAGTGATTTACAAAATGATCCTATTACCAGCCTTAGTGAAGTTGAATCTGTTTACTACTTCAGACCTGCAAAGAAATGGGACAGTGCTGCTATCCAGTATTTTCACAACATCCTGAAAGGTAAGGCCAGTGCATTGTGTTTGCTGCAGGCTGCTTTGAGCTGACATCTGTGGTGACTTACTCTTCTGTCAGCAAGTGGAGTTGAGATGTGCCTGCCAGGGCCTACTCCACATGGGTTTCGTAATTACCTGAAGTTTCTTCCACTGCAGATGTCACTCTGACTGTACCTCTGGGACTCGAGTGGATGAGGATATCAGCAGTTGACAACTGAAATTAGAAAGGGGCTGTTCTTGTGGATGTACCCCTACATCCTTGCCTCTTAAAAATTTCAACAATATAAAATACATCGATGAACATTTTATTGAACTAATTGATAAAATGCTGACTTTAATGCACAAGGGTTATATATTGTGTAATCATCATTGCTAATTTAATAGATACAAGATGTCTGGCTGTTTAGGGTACTTTATTTTATATCACTGACATAAAATATAGTCCCTTTCCTAGCGTCTGTCCTCCTACCCTCTGGTAGTGATCATTCCTCCCCCTGAGTTGGTGTGAGGTGCCTGGTTGGTCCTGGTCTCCTATTGTCTGGGTAAAGGAAAAACCCAATGCTTTGAACTAGGAGATGTGGAAGATTACAGAATTCACTTGGTCAGCAATCTGGGCCCTTGCATGCTCTTTAAGGGAGATGGGAGGTAGGAATATGGTGGTGAAAGCAGTGGTGGTGAAACTACTGCACACATGTCACAGTGGGCTGTTAATTATCATTGAAAACTCTAAAAAGTTCACTATTACTGGTTTACAAGAAGCAGATTGTAAGTTGAATTTTGCCCATTTCCTATGGTGTAGCCTTGAACAGGCACTTAACTTTCTCTGAGCCTGGTCTCTTCACCTGTAAAGTGACAGCAGTACTTACTTCAAAGGGTTGAGGTAAAAATAAATGAAATGTGGTATAAAAATGACTTGGCACAGTGCATGATAGCTGTCCCTAAATGGAGCTGCTGTTTGAGTCCTTAAGTCTGATAGCTTAGCCAAGAAGGCTGATCCATAAGCCATATGAGGGAGTGGCTAAAATGGAGCACTCGTAAAAGGATTTGGGAAGATAGAACCTAAAAAAATATTTGAGGTTATTTTAGGGTGTCAGGAAGACCCTGTTGATGAGAACAAAGGATATGCTCCCTACTCCAGCTAGGAGTCTTGTGTGGATCACCAGCCTCTGCTGCCTTTGTTTGGGGAGCCATCCTGCTTGAGCAAGCTATTAACATTCTGGCACTAGATACTCTTAAGTGGTTTGCAGAGACTAGAAAATAATCTTAACTGCTTCAAATGTGCATTTAATATTGGCTCATTTGTGCTTTCATTTATGCCTTTTAGCAACTACCCAGGTGCAAGCCAAATTATGTGCTGTGGAAGATGATACTTTTGAGGTTTACCTTTATGTAACAATAAAAAATGTAAAAGTAAGTAGAATTGTATTTTTAAAATATTTTATCATTATCTTAAATTTTTATTTAATAAACAATAAACCTCAGGAAACAGTATAATTTACACAGCATACAAATTGTTTTTGTTTTTTGAGACAGGGTGTCTATATGTAGTCTAGGATGGCCTTGAACTTACTGTGTAGTCCAGACTAGTCTCAAACTCACAGTCCTTTGTTCCTCAGCCTCTTGGTGCTGGGATTACAGGTGTGTGCCACAATGCCTGGCCAAAAAGTATTATATTATTTTAAAAAAAGATAAGCATAACAATGAAATCAAGTTTCAAAACAGGTTAGTAGGACAGTTACAATAGTTGATATATTGCATATTTTTGTTTTCCTAGTAGCTACTCAGAGTACAAAATACAGGCATGATATCTTGTGAAAGCAATATTAGCACAAAACGTCTTTTTCAAGGAACTAAGAGAAGCGAGCTGTGTAACTATCTTATGTTACATGTAGTTCTTTATTTTTCCCTTTCTTTCTTTCCCCTTTCTCCCATAACTGTTTGTCTTTTCTTTTGAAAAGTTTCTTCCCAATTCACAATATCCATTTTACATTTTGGATCCTGTTTACTTGTTCAGTTTCTCACACTAGTTAGATAATATGTTGTTTACATATGTGGGTCTGATTTATTTCACTTATGAGTATTGTCTCGAGTTGCATTCATTTTCCTATAAATGTCTCCAGTTTAGCCTCCTTTATGGTGGAGCAGTACTCCATTATACAAAAAAAAATCACATAATTTTTTTTAAATCTATTTATTAGTTGGTGAGCATCCTGGTCATTTCCAGGATTTAGCTATTACAAATTGTGTTGCTGTAAACATGGGTGCACATATATCACTGTTACGATGTTTTTAATTTTTCTGGAATGATATCCAAGGGAAATAGCTGGTTCAAATGGGATCTCTCATCATAGTTTTTAAGGAAATCTCTACACTGATTTCCACAGTAGTTGCACCAGTCTACATTCCCATCAACAGTGCAGAAGGATTTTTTTTCCTCACTGCCCCTCCAACATTTGTTATGGTTGAAGTTACTTGTTAATGTTTCGGGGGTAGCTTAAATAAGAAGTTAGCCACAATTATGTTTCTGTCTTTTGATTATTTTAAAAATTACTTTAGCATTTTACCAGGATGGGATCTCATTTGGTAATGAAATTATTCCTGTGGTGATAAGTATGAAATGTTTTCTTATAAGAGGACATTATTTCTATAAATTTACTCATCTGCTGTGGTTCACCTCTTTTTGAGATTTTCTCATTGTAATTTGTGCTCCTTGGAAGAATTCAGCGATCTTAAGTGTAGAAAGAAAGGGGACATGGCATGTGAGAGCAGTCTCCCTCATGCTGGCTGCTGTTTCTGAAGGGTGTGGCAAGATACAGCTCTGTGCACAGAACACAGACCTGGGTACTCAGAATCCATAAGGGGCATCTTGCTAGGGACTCCTTCCTTCCCTCCCTTTCTTGTGGCAGGGATGAAACCTAGGGCCTCACACATGCTAACCACATAATCTACCTATGAACTATACCGCCGTTTCCACCTAGGGATTTAAACATTTTTGTTTTGAAATAATTTTAGACAGCAGAGATGCAGAATAAATGTGGAGATTTTTGTGTGTGCTTTACACACATTACAGATTCCCCTAATGTTGATTGTATAGAATCAGCACAGTCATCAAAACCAGAAAGTTAACATTGATAAATACTGTTTTTAAAAATTCTAAGACCTTATAGGAATTGGCCAGTTTCCTTGGTACTTTTTCTAGTCTAAGAGCTGATCCAGAACCCCACACTGTTTCTAGCTGTTATTGTCACCTTTGTCTTCTTTAGCCTGAGACAGTCCTCAGTCTTCCCTCACCTTTCATGCCCTTGACACTTCTAAAAGTTCTGACTGCTGTTTCAGATGCACCTGCTGTTTGTTGAAGATTAGTTGAGGCAGTGCATTTTTTCCTAGAATGCCCCCAAAGTGAGGATGCACCCTCTCAATGCATCTCTGAAAGGCATTCATGCTGGGAATATATCTAACTACTAGTGATTATTTAAGTTAACCACTTGGTTAGTGTAGTGTTGGCAGGCCTTTCCTATTCAAAGCTGCTGGTTTTTTTCTTTTGAAATTAATTATAGGGAGATATTTTGAGATGTGTAACTATCCATCAATGGTTCTTTTAAGTGTTAGTACTGTGACTATGCATGGTCCAGCACTCAAAAGGAGAGGTAGGAGAATTGCCATGAGTTTGAGGCTAGTCTAGATTACCTAGTGAGTTGAAGGCAATCTTAAATTACATAGTGAGACCCAGTCACAAAGCAAAAATGTTAGTACTGTGGTGTTGACCTGTTTCCATCAATCCACCTGTACCACTATTAGTATGGAGTTTGGTTATTTTATTTGGAATTTATGATCCATTCCTGTTATTCTCTCTCTCAATAAGAATTGGTCTTTACAAATTTCTTCACAGTGGTTTGCAACTTTTCAAGGTGCCCCATCATTTTTTAACCCTCCCTACTTTCTGGTCCCATGGGATCATTGTGTCATTTTTTTAACCACAGCTCTGGAATCCAGTTCAAGAAACTCTAGCTCATTTTTTAATGAGTGTAAGATGAGGGCACTGTATGTGTAGGAGCACATGTCCTCTCAACAGAAAGAGTTACACTTTAAACCACTTACACCACTGCCATCTGTGCCTGTGTCTCTGACCCCTCCCTCTAACTAGTTTCCATTCTGACCCTTTGTTTTTCCTTATTCTTAACACCTTTTTCCAGTAGTGAGAAATCCTCTTGTTAGCTTCAGTATGTTTATTTGCTCAATCCTATTATTCACATAATTTCAAAATCACTAGTCTACAATTCCTATAAAAAAGAAATTTGTCTCTAGTCTTAAAATATACAGCCAAAATACTGTTCTCAAAATTGCTCAGGTTTTTCTTTTTCCCATTCTCTTCAGTGTGATTATTCTTTTGTAGTAAGGTTCATTTGATAACTAGTTACTGTGCATTTTGGATTCCTTACATCCTGCTTGATTTTACCTGTAACTTTTCACTGCTTATTTTGTATATTGGTAAAAAAACTGAAATGTTGGCTATAGAAAGTATTTTGTAAAACATCTCTTCTAATATAAATTCTCTCCTGACTTGGTTTCCTCTTTTCAAAAACTGGGTCCCTCTTTTGCACCATCTTGGTTGGATGACTTACATTTATTTCATGGTGGTGGAGTGGGAAAGGTGGGGAGGTCCATGCTTAGCTGAGTGAGAAATTACCAAGAGATGCACAGGTCATAATTGCCAGAAGATAGGGCCAACAATTCTTGGGACTACAGGGATGTCTCAGGGTGTTCTAACTTTTTGGCTTGGCTCCTTTCATTCAGAAAAATTAGATTATTACTTTTTGTTTGGTACTGGAAATTGAACTCAGAACCTCATGCTTGCTAAGGTAGGTGCTGTGCCACCGAATCATATCTATGGCTCAGTCAGCAAATTAGATACATCTATGTTGCTGCATATATCAGTGATTCATTCTTCTTAAATGTCAAGAACTTTCTTTTATGTAGATATACTAGAATGTACTTACCCATTCTCGATGTATATTTGATTTGTGGTCAGTTTGGGGCTAGTGCAAATATTCACGTGTAAGTTTTCCTATGGACCTATGTTTTTATTTCTCTTATGTAAACATTTAGGAGTAAAACTTGTGGATAGTATTTAGGTATTAAAAAACTGCCATATTGTTTCCCAAAGTGGTTGACTATTTTACTTTTTTTTTTTTGTACCAGGTATCAAACTCATGACCTTGCACTTACCAGTCAAGTGCTTATGCCACTGAGATAAATTCCCGGCTCCAAAGAGGACTTGCTTTGGACATAAACCTAATGATAGAATTGCTGAATCATGTAGTAGTTCTGTTTTTAAATTTTTGTGTGTGTGTGATTTTTTTTTTTTTTTTTTTGAGACATGGTCTTGCTCTGCAGTTTGGTCTCACCTTGAGCTCGCTTTGTAGCCCATGCTGGTCTTGAACTTGCAATAATCCTCCTGTCTCAGCTGCCCAAGTGCTGGGATTACAGGCATGTGCCACCATGGTCAGCTGAAAGAAATAGCTAGATAGCACAAGCTAATGTTTCCTTTTTTTCTGTATTTTTTTCTTTTCTTTCTTTTTTTTTTTTTTTTTTTTTTCAGTACCAGGGACCAAACTCATGACCTCATGCTTGCCAGGCAGGCGCTAACTCTGCTGAGCTAAGTCCCCAGCCTTTGTCTTTAAATTTTTAAAGAAACATGCAAATAGGGTTTGTTTGTTTGTTTTATTCCGGGAATTGAATTCACAACCTCATGCTTGCCAGGCAGGTGCTTGTGCCACTGAACTAAATCCCCAGCAAGGTTGACTATTTTATATTCTCATCAATGTATGAAGCTTCCAATTCTTCCACCTTGTCTTTGACTTATTTTTCAGAGATTCTTTTGAGGCAGGATCTTATTATGTAGTCTAGATCAGCCTTCAACTTGCGCTGTAGCCCAAGCCAACTTTGAACTTGCTGTCTTCCTGCGTCAGCTTCTTTAGTAATGGAATTGTAGCACTTTGACTCTTGCTGGTCATTCCAAAAGGTGTGTAGTGGTGTCTCTTTGTGGATTAGATGTGCATTTTCTGAATGACAAATGACACCTTGTGTTTATGACAATTGATATATTTGATGTGAAGTATTCATTTAAGTCTTTTGCTTGTTTTATTTTTTCATCACATTGTTTTCTTTTACTGACTGGAGACAGTTCTTTATTCTGGATATAGTCTGATACTTGATTTAAAAATTTTTTGCTCTATTTCTTCTCTCTCTTTTGAAGAGAAGTTTTAAGTTTTGATAAACTCTGACTTCTCCATTTTTCCTTTTATAGTTAGTGTCTCCCACCAGATCTTTTCCTGACCAGGCTCTGTAATCTTGTGTCATCCTCAAGATGTTTCTATTTTATATACCTCCTGATCCTTCATCAGTACAGAGTTGGTAAGAAGTATTTAGTTCACTGTTACCAAAGCAGAAGTCCAGGCTCTGTCAGATTGTGTTATAGTTTTTCTGAAGATTGAAATTTGGGGTTCAGTTTGATATGCTTGCAGTCACTTGACTATGCTCATCCATAAAATGTTTTAACTTTTTGCAGGTTTGTGTTAATGATGATCTAGTTGCAAAGAACTTTGCGTGTTATGCATCACCCACAAAGAATGAATATCTTGATTCAGAGAAAGCAAGATTCAATATAAAGCCAGACTCCTTTTCCAGTAAACCCAATCCAGCACTTACTCTTTGGCCAATGCTTTTGCAGAGAAAAGATTTTCAAGGAACAAAAAGTGAGTGGATACTCACCAATGTATAGTTCCTTTAAATGGTTTTTATTTTTTAATATCAGTATATTGATAGAAAGAGGTTTATAAACCTTTCCATATATAGAGACAGACATGAATTCTGTTTAAAAATTAAAGTTTAATTTTGATGAGCCTGTAACAGATTTTATGGTCCTAAAGCTCTTATAATTTGTTTTTACGAAACCAGGAAAAAACTATTCTCAATATTTTGTTAACATTGCAGTACATTTTTAGAAGTCTTGTTGTTTGTAATTTAAAGATTTTAACAAAGCAGGATTTTGAATGCTTAGAATTATTAGTTTATTTTTGTTTTTTTGAAACAGGGTCTTATCATGTAGTTAAGGTTGGCCATGAACTCCTGGCAGTCCTTCTGTCTCAGTCTCCCATGGCCTGGGATTATAGGCATGTACTACCATACCTGGTTTTTGTTTTTAAGATAGGGTCTTGCTGTATAGTTCAGGCTGCCCCTGAACTCACTGTGTACCTCAGGCTGACCTTGAACTTGTGGCAATCCTCCTGCCTCAGCCTCTGGAGTGCTAGGATTATAGGCATGTACCATCACTCCTGGCTCTTGGTTTGGTTTTTTTTTTTTTATTTCTCAAATTCACTTTATTCAAAACAAAAAAGGGGAAAAAAACTAAAGCAAAATTTCAAAGCATGTCAATCAGGGTGGCTTGGATTTTATGTACTTTTAAAAAGAGCTATTTAATGCAAATGATCTTAGCATGAAAATATGAGAAGAGAGTAATGGACCACAGAAAACAGTTTTAAGTGTTCTCTCTGCTTTGTGATTTTAGTCCCCTCACATGCAGCTGCCCTCTTGTTAGGGCTTCTTTAACTTTATAGTAAAGCAAGTGCAAAATTGTATCAACCAATTCATGTTTTGTTTTTTATTTCATGGTTTAATTTTGAAATTTGTGATTTCAGGTTCACGTGGTTTAGATTTTCTGACACAGTCTCTCCAGCACACATGGTACAAGGGTGTTGTTGGTGACCTTGGACCAGCTGCTGCAGTACTGGGTGAGTCTTGCTAGTTTGGTTCATTTATCATTCATTTATTTTGGTGCCAGAGTTTGAACCCAAGCCTTACGTGAACTACCACTAAGCTACACCTGCAGCCCCTTAACAGTTTAGGGATTATAAAGACAGCTATTTAAAAGGACTATGGTAATTCTTTCCCCTAGCTTCTTCATAATGTAACTAATTTATGGAAAAAATGCCAACAGTGATCATTAACCCTGCAGTCTATAGTTAGAGATTTCATGGGGTAAAGAACGTAACAAGCACATGAACAGATGTGGTGGTACATATCTGTAGTCCCAACTATTTGGCAGGCTGAGGCAGGAGAATCACCTGAGCTTAGGAATTTAGGGCCAGCTTGAGAAATATGGTAGGATCCATTTCCAAAAATAAAAGGGGCCAGGGGTTTAGCTCAGGGGCATAAGCGCTGCCTTGCAAGTGCATGGTTGTGAGTTTGATCCCTCATACAAAAAGGGGGGATGGGAAAATGGGTGAATGACTGAATGTAGACATGTATCATTGAAATTGGTAGCATCTGAAATGATTCAGACTTGCCAGGTGTGGTGGCACACGCTTATAGTCCTAGCATTCAGGAGGCTGAGGCAGGAGAATCTCCATGAGTTTGAAGCCAGCCTGGGCTACTTAAGTAAGCTCAAGGCCAGCCTGAACTACATGGTGAGACCTTGTCTCAAAAATATTACTGCTATCCCAGTATCCCGCTGTGAAGTTCTGTACCAATTTTACTGCATTGTCTTGATTGGCTTTGTTCTGTCTTGTTCTGTTGCATTTTTACTATCTTCAAAATAAAATTTAAAAAAATTCAGACTCAAATACAATACATATAATTGTTTTAAACTTGGAAATAAGAGCCATGTATGGTGGCAAATGCCTGTACTCCTGGAATTGTCTTGACTTATATGAGAATTGTGACATCCCAAATCCACATTGACTCACCCATGTATTTATGAAGCACAATTGTTTTAGGGGCTTACCTGGGAAGGACCAGTCTCTGCTCTTGTGAAGTTTATATCTGTCATTTCAATAAAATTGTCTTTTTCTTTTGTGATTCTTGGGATTGAACCCAGGGCCTCATGGTAGGCAGATGCTTTACCTCCACGCTTCCTGCAGACCTGAAATCAATGGTTTCTCCAGATTGCCTTGGCTCCCATTATGGAGAATCATAATTTCAAGCCAAGATTTAAAATGAGGTGTGTTTTTTTGCTACTAGGGTGTCATTGTTCTCAGGCACTGATAGTGGACAGACCTAGGAACTGTGTATGTATCTCTCTATATGTGTATATGTATATGTAAGTGTACATTTGTGTATTTTATATCTATGTACCGAAAAGCAAGAGCTTGTGTATATGTGCTCACACATTTATCTTTCTTCTATAAATGTTTTGAAAAAAAAGGAATCTATACTAATATGTACTTCCATTTGTGATTACTGCTGAATTGAGTCTAGTCAAAGATTCTTCATCTGTCATCTAGTTCTTTCTTTGTTGTTTGTTTGTTTTATTTTTTGAAATAGGGTTTCACTGTGCAGTTCAGGCTGGCCTTGAACTTACTTCATAGCTCAGGCTGGCCTTGTAGCTCACAGAGATTCTCCTGCCTTAGCCTCCTGAGTGCTGGGGTTACAGGTATGATCCACCACATCAGGGCATCTAGTTCTCTTCAGCCTTTTTAAAAACCTTTTTCCATTTTGTATCTCTGAGTTGCTTTCTGAGAGGTTTGATTTTTATTTGCTTCTGAGACGGGACCTTGCTTTGTTGCCCAAGTTGGCCTCAAAATCTTGGGCTCAAGCGTTCCTGTTAATGTCAGCCTTCTGAATACCTGAGGCTAAAAATGTGTACCACTCAACCCAGCAACCTGATGACTGTGGCATGTTGCTTAGAGTTCTAACTGTTTTTTTTTGTTTTGTTTGAGACAGTGTCTTGCTATACACTTCAGACTGGTATAGAATTTATTATGTAGCCTAAGCTGGCCTCAAATCCATGTTGATCCTCTGCCTCAGCCTCCCAAGTGCTGGGGTTACAGGCATTTGCCACTATGCCCAGCTGTAATTGATTCTTTTTCATATTTGCCTATTTTACATATCTACTTGTTTTGGTTCATTAGTGCTATTCTTTTTATTAGTACACATTTGCCATAAATAATGATCACATTTATCTTAGGGAATTTTTACCCATAAATACTATTCTTTATCTACTGGGTATTTAATTTTTAAATTGTCATTAGTACATGTTTATAGTACATAATGTTTATATTCCCTGTGAGGAGTTAGTACATGGTAAATATTTTAAATAGATTTATACTATGGTCCTTTTCAGACTTTTCTTTTTGTTTTTTGGTACTGGGGATTGAACTCATGACCTTGCACTTGCCAGGCAGGCACTTAGGCTTCTGAGCTAAATTCCCAGCCCTTCAGTCTTTTTTTTCTCCCCACTGAGACAGGGTCTTTCCGTGTAGTGAAGGCTGGCCTTGAACTCACTGTGTAGCACAGGTTGGCCTTGAACTCATGGAGGTCCTCTTGCCTCAGCCTCCTGAGTGCTGGGATTATAGGCGTGAGCCACCATACCCAGCTTTCAGGATACTTTTTATCTCTCCCTTATTATCATTTATAATAGCATCAAATACTTTGTGACTTTTATTATTTTTTTTTAATTTTATGTTGAAAGTAGTAAAATACAACAGCACAAGACAGAATAAAGCCAACTAAGATTGTACAGTGAAATTGGTACAGAACTTCACAGCAGGTTACTGGGATGACAGTAATAGGTATCACAGTATATTTTGTTATCTTTGTAATAGTTCTTTCAATCATGTGTATCAAAATAAAATGAAATACAGAACATTACAGAACTTATCAAAACAGAATATTGAATAGAGCAGTATCATTAATCAGAAAAGCGCAAAACAGTAATAAAAATATTTGCCTTCAAAGAGATGGTAAAAGGAAATCCCCCTTATTTGCTATGGTCAGCCTCCCAGGAGATGCTCAGATTTCTGGTTCCCATTTGCTAACCGGGGAACAATAGAAGGGCATAGGGGAAGTGGGATGTTTGACTCTAGGCTGTGCACCAGTAAGTTCATTATTGCTTAGCAGGGAGGCAGGCTGGTTGCTTGCTTTCCCAGCTTTGTAAGTTCAAACATGGCTCGGGTCTCAGGAGACACTGGTTGTTCTCCCCTGGAAGGGCCGCAGTCTTCCACACTGCAGCCGCTTACCAGGGAGCAAGCTTCTTGCTTGGTTTCCCAGGGTCCTAAGTTCCAATATGGCGTGGATCTCAGGAGACACTGGTGGTTCTCCCCCTGGCAGGGCCACAGTCTGCCACTGCTAAACAGGGAGGGGAGGTGCTTGCCTGGCTTCCCAGTGTCCTAAGTTCCAACATGGCACGGATCTCAGGAGACACTGTGGTTCTCCCCCTGGAAGGGCTGCAGACTGCCACACCGCCACTGCTTACCATGGAGGTGAGCTTCTTGCTTGGTTTCCCAGGGTCCTAAGTTCCAACATGGTGTGGATCTCAGGAGCTGCTGCTGGTTCTCCCCCTTGAAGGGCCGTAGTCTCTGTGATTTTTATTTAAGAACTTTAAAAAATTTTTATTAGTATGTATTTTCAGTATATAATATTCATGAATTATATTCATTGTGGGGACACATACATAGCACAAAGAGCTTGCCCCATATGGATGTTTTTTCTTGGTGGATTTTAATTACCACCTCTGTTTCTGGATCCAGATAAGTTTGTTTTTGGCTGAAAGCTAACCTGAAAAAAAATATGATTCTAGGCTCCAAGATTGCATACTATATAGTACTTTAAGGAAAGATTAAATGTTTACAGTATTACAGATTTCTAGTGTTTGCTATTACTTTAGTGATTTGTATTATTTAATAGTTGAAAGTTGTAACTCATTTCAATATGTATTTCTCTTTCTAAATAGTTAAAGTCAGCACTTCTAGAATTGTTTCAGTGTTTCTCTAACATATAATCACTGAGTTGGGTTTCCTTTGTTTTTTTTTTTTTTTTTACTTGAAGACATGCCTCAGTTTTTACACCAATGTTTAAATTAGCTAGCTTGATATCTATATTATTAACTAAACAACTTTTGCCACTTCGAGGTCTAGAGGATAAAAGGTACTTGAAAGAATCTGGTGTATAATGTTTTCCAATTTCTTTTTTTGTTTGATTTTTAAAATTTCTTTTGCTTTACAGTTTTGATACCTCCAGGGTTTAATTCAGTCTGTATTCAATAGCTTCTGTGTGTAGTATTCAATTACGATATGAGATGTACAACTGTAATCCTGAACCACGGCTAACACTGAGTTCTGATTGATACTGTTACTATTATCTGATAACACGTCTTACCAAATTTGTGATGTGAAATGGTAACTTCCATGATACTAATGGATTCCAGAATGGGCACAGGAGCAGGATTTCTCTCTATTCCAGTGTCTGGGTCTTCAGATGGGAAGATATAAAGCCTGGTATAACTAGCCAGTTTGATTCGTCAAAGACATATGCAGTTACGTTTCTGGCAGTTGATGCGTGCTTTTGCATGGGACCTTGATTGGGTCTGTCACCCAGAATCTCACCATGGTCTTTCCATTTGGTTTTTTGGGCTTCCTCACAGCATGTCAGCTGAACTTCAGAGGTGCATAACCCAGACAACAAGTTAGCAAGTGTGTTTGTGTGATGTAGCTTTAGAGTCACTTCACATCACCCTCATGTTGTTATTAGCCCACCCAGGTTCATGGGGAAGAAATACAGATTGCATCTCAGTAAGAGTCAAGAGTCACATTATAAGAAGAATATGTGTGTAGGTAACACAGTTGTGACCTTCTTTGGAAAATATAGCCTGACAATTTGGGAAAATAAATTGTTTTATTCTTGGTAAGCTGGTATGGGAATTTTTTAGAACTTTAATTCCATTGGGTAAAGTTAAATACACAAAATAACTTCATGTATTAAGATTTTACAGTGATATTTGTTTGTATGCTTTTTTGTTGTATTTCTTATCAAAGTAGTTTATCAAAGTAGTTTTTTTTACTATTTTATCTTGCAGATAAAGCTGTAAAATGGAATATGGATTCATTGAGAGACTCATCTAAAAAAAAATCTGAACATCAGCCACAGTGTGTCTCTTTAAAAGATGTAAATACCGTTGTGTTTTTAAAATGTTCATTAAATATAAAGTTCATATAGAGTGAATAACATTTTTCTATTATGAACCCAAGAATATTTCAGTTAAAAATATTTGGCTATAGTGGTTTTATTTGTGAAAAAATAGACTTTACATGTTTGCTTATTTTAAAAGAGCAAGGTAATTCCAACTTTTTCTTATCAAGCTCTTGTTTTTGTTGAGTAAGGGCCTATGTATAAAATCAGGAATTTATCATCATTTTAGTAAGGATGTGGAAATCTGAAATTTGAGGGCACTCAAATAGTTAATTTTAATTCTAAATTGCCTTCCAGTTCTTTGCACAAGACAGGTAAAAGTAATTGTGGTCCAGTTTAAAGAGTAATTATCTGAAATGCCAGCTGGTTACTATTTGGATATTTTAGTCTAGTGATTATAGTCACAGCATAATCATCCAACTTGCCAGCTCTTTGTCTCCTTATCTGTGTGTGCATAAAATTTGTCCATAATGGTTGTGACAATTTCCATAGAATTTTGGTTCCAAAAAAATATACATCTTATTAAACATACATATTCTTTCTCAATACTTTTTATAGTGTGTTGAATCTTCAGCTTACTGGCCAATAAAAAGAGGCATAACCATATATGCTGATCTAGACGTACTGGCAGAAAGGTAAGATTTGAAAATTTAGTGTAACCCACTGGAGCCTCCATGTAATGCATGGTCTTCTATAGTAAGTCATCCCCTGGTATCTTTGGAGGATTGGTCCCATGACCTGGAGAATACAAAAATCTGGATATGCTCAAGACTTGTACATAGAATGGTAGTAGTACCTATACATAGAATGGTGTAGTACCTATACATGTTGATCCATGTACTTTAAAATCATCTCCACACTACTTACAATACCTGATACAGTATAAATTCTATATAAAGGAGAGAAACAGAGAAAAAATTAAAAAATCAGGGATTCCTCACAATCTCGTATAAAGGGCTTCCTTTCCAGTTTGCTGACTGTGAAAGGGGCCTCTTAAGAATTTGTGATGCCTGTCTCTGCTACTAAATCCAGGTCTTACCACCCTCAGCCAACAGATAAGAGGGACAGCCCAAGAAATGCTCCAGGTCCTGTCTGTGTGCAGATTTTTACTTCTGTCTCCCTTTACTCCACTCCCTGTCCAGAGTTTTGAGTTGTCAGTAGGAGACAGACTATGTGGCCAGCTCAGGGATAAGCCTTAGTCTTCACAGAAATTCTCTTAGGTAGACTAAATGATTGATTCCTCACTGCCATGTCTTAATTCCCCCCGACCCCCGAAAATAAAGGTGTTTTCAATATTGGGATAAATGGAATCACAAGTTGTAATACAGCTGTTGATTTTTTAAAAATTTCTAGTGCTTTAAGTCAGAAGCCAAGTGAGAAACCACTAAGATTAGCTGAGAAGAAAGAATACGATGAGAAGAATAGCTGTGTAAAGTAAGAACTTTTCCTTAACTTTGTTTATTGAAATAATTGTAATTATAAGCGGAAAAGATTTATCTTAACTTTGTGAGTGTGATACTGGGAATTAAATCCACATCTTTGCATTGAGATATGTCTCTAGCCCCTTTTTGTTTTGAGATAGTCTTGCTAAATTACCCAGATGGAACTCAAATTTGTGATCTTCCTGCTTCAACCTCCCAGAGTACTAGGATTAGAGGCATGCATGTGCTGCCATGCCTAGCTTATGTAGTTTATTATTAATTTCAAACTTTTCATTCCCATCAAAAAATGTATGTGAAATAAAGTCTTCCTGTAGGCTTTGAGGGTAATTTCTTCTTTTCTGTTCACCAGGGTTGATTTTTCTGTTGAACCTTTTATCCAGTATGAGTACACTGCCCCATTCTCTTGGTGAGGTAAACAATATGAAGTGAATTAGGTACAGTTGATTTTTTTTTTGAGCTATAGATTTTTTTGTGGATTGATGTTTGCTTTCTTCTCACTTTTTTGATGTTAAATGGGCCTGACTCTTGCTTTATGAGCCACAGGGTACTAGCTTCATATTTTTTAACCCACAAATGATTTTCATGTTTTTTTTATATCATATTAGTCTTCAGCAGCTTAAACAATTTTACATTCCAAGTAAGTAAGGATACTCTGGAGTAACCAGAGTGATGTAGATTTCAAGACAGCTCAGAGGTGAGTGGGTTGTGCTTATATCCATTCATTGACATGCGGTTGGAGGATGTCAACTGCACAGCTATCCAGATGCTCATTTTCCTGGAAGTCACTTTGATGCCCACCATGCTCACAGTATTCCAGGGCATGGGCCTTTCCAGGGAGTTCATAGCACAGGGTAGGGAAGGCATGGCTATTTGTGCACCTCGTTTGACATTCACCTCCCAGAGCACCCCTTCACTCAGTTTTGCTACTCTAAGTGGTTCTTTGCCTTGGAACAAAAGGCCTTTCATTGTTTATGCTGCTCATTAAAAAAAATTATAACATGGCAACTTATACCTAATGTATTCTCTTCCCTTTTACTTCTGAATTAGAAAGCTCTATCTTATCTACTGTTCTGCTGAAAGCCTTTGATGTGGAACCTATTGATGAAAGTACATGGGTTATTCCATCTATCTGCTGTGAGCTGAGAAAACCTTGAAGTAATTCAAGATTAAGCAGCAAAGGGCAAAGGAGGCAGTGCATTTCCTAGAAACCCAAGGGCAACTTGGTGACAGTGCAATCTGTCTCTGGCCAGCCTGTGGTGCTATTATCAGCACACTGTGCCCATAGCCTGAGAAAATGAGTAGCTGTTATTTCTGACCAGTATTAAAGGCAATCTGGAGAAAAGACATCTTTTCTTCAGAGATGGCCCATTGCAGGCATCATATAGCAGGTACAAGCAAAGCATATGGTGGATATTCAGGTTTTTAAAATATTATTACAGTAAAGGACACATTGCCCTTATTCCCCCGCACAGTGCTTCCTCTGTTTGAACACACTTTTCCCATCATTCTTGCCACTTTCTGAAGCAGTGCTGCAAGTTCTTTTTCATGGTGTCCTTAGTTACATTGCTGTGGCTGCCTCAGTGTGCTGAATTCATTCAAAACATTTGCCTTTCATGGTCATTTTGTCTTTATGGAAGGACCAAAAGTTGCACAGCATCAGAAGAGATGCCATCTTGTTTTTACAAGACACTTTTTTGTTGGATGGCACTTGATAGTGGCATTCACCGTATTTTTTATCAAACTTCATAGAGACACTTAGGAAAGAAGACTTAGAACTGCTTCAGAAAGTGTCAAGAATGATGGGATAAGTATGTTTAAAGAAAGGGAAAGAATTTTGTGGGATATTCAAAGCAATATGTGTTACTGTAATTTTTAAAAATTTAACTTTTACCATATATTTTGATCACTCCTGTAGTGTAGTATGTGATAACAATGACATTAATCATGCTAGGGAGGGGTACATAGTGACTTTGGAATTTCTCTATAAGTCTTGCCTTGCTTTAAAAGGCTACCCTGAAGACTAGGCACACCCCACACCACCAGCCCCCACTGTGCCCAACCTCCTCTGAAACCTCAGGTTTTTTCATGTACAATTAAGATTGCTCACGCTGTAAGGATCTGCAGCCAGTTCTGTTTCTTCCTTGTCCTTCACTGATTTATGTCCTTCACTGAACTCATTTATAATACTTCAGATTGTAGTAAATTCAGGAAAAGATCATCTCATTATTTGATAATATTTCCCATTCTGGAATTGCATATTGCTTTCGCCTTTGGAATCCTAGATCTTGACTTAGCAAGAGAGAGTCAAGGTCTACATTCACAGTTCAGGGGCCCACACAGCAAATTTCTCTTTGGGGATCCAAAAGAGACTTCTCTGTTCCTCTGAGATATTCTGGAGATGACTTAACAACTTAGATTGAAATTTAATTTCTAATCTATTGCAATTTTGAGGAGTTTCCATTCCTTTTCTCGGTGGCAGCTCCCTGAAGCATTATTTTGAAGACTATTTTGTTCTGGGGAAGAATATTTTTATAGTTAGGATATCTCATCTGGGTATAGGAACATGCTGTTGGTGGCCTGCTTGCTCCCTTTTTGTCATCTATTATGGTTTATATCTACATTTTCCTCAAAGGTCTCATAAGTGAGACTTGGAAGGTGATTGAACTACAGGTTCTCATAACTAACTTGCTGTTAGGAGATGGGGTCTGGTTGACCTGGGACGTGACCTGGAAGGGTATATCTCCCTCTTAATTCCTCCCTTTGCTTTGTGTTTTTTGGCCTCCATACCAGTGAGCAGCTTTCCTCTGCCCAGGTCTTTCCACCATGTTTCAAAGCGTGCAAGAGCTGGAACTTCTGAAGCATGAGCAAAAATAAACCTTTCTTTTTAGTTTCAAGTGTCAAATATTTTGTCACAGTGACAAGGAAAATGACTAAGATATCTTCAATGATATTTTTAAAAGGTGAGAGATTCATACGATCTGAAGAGAAACCATAGTATCATCAATAATATTTAATATAACCTTGTAGCTTTCTTTGTAGTTCTTTACCTTCATGTATGCTAATACCTGTTATATGTATTCTTTTTTCTTCACTTGTCTTTCTGTAAACATCTCAGCATTTCCCTACTTTGTAGCATTCACTTATTTAAGATGGGAAGTTCCTCTAAATACACATATTCTTCATATGTGACACAGTCTCCTTCTGTGTCACAGTTAGGGTTCTGGTGCCTTCCTAACACTAACACCCATGCTGAATGCTGTATAAGTAGGCAGTTGGGTTTTGGTGACTGACAGTTGTTCTTGGCCAGAACTGCTCTGTCAAAGGTGACTGTGGACAGACTCAGCTCTGTTCACTCTCCTCCTTCCTACTCTGAAGTCATATCACATGTGGCTTCTCCAATGATCACACTGTCCCTGTGTCAGATTCTAGTGAGCTGCATGGTCAGTGTCAACAGGCTGAGCCATGCAATGATGTGCAATGATGTGGCTGCTTTCCTGTTCTGTCACAGCTGCTTGGCTTTATTAAACATTATTGTCTACTATTTTTTTACGTATCTTCATTAATTCATTTTGAGAATATCTTTGTATTGTCTAAACCAAAATATTTTTTCTTACATCTCTTGAGACCTCCACCTGGTGTGACCTGTGCTGAGTTGTCCTGTGTCCATCGTAACCAATATCTTCATATTTCTGGTATCATTCCTGAATTGAGAACTTCTTTCTGAATCTTCATCTTCATACTTGGTTTACTCCTTGTATGGAGGAGAACATCTTCCATTACTTTCCTGAGAAAGGGACACATAAATGAAAACATTTTTGAGACTGCAAAAATACTTTTAGACTGTCTTCACTTGATTCACATTTTGGGTATCAATTTTTGAAGGTACTTCTACCTTCTACGGTCCAGGGTTAGTTCTACTCCTTTCTCATTCCTTACTATTATTTTTCAGTCCAGAATATTTATGGGAATAACTTACCAAGGGCTGGCCTATACTGTTGTGGATAGCAAGGCAGAAGATATTGTGTCTGTATTGAGGGGTTTATGGAATTTACATAAGTTTCAAGAAGCAAGCTTTGTGCATGAGTTGTGCTAAGGAGTTGCCCATAATGACAGATGTATGCTCAGCCTGTGTCTCCTTTCCCAAACCAGCCCATATCCCTAGCTGCTCAGAGAGGGGCCATTATCTACCCATTTGTAACAGCTATAAACTGGGTCTTTTAGACACCATCGCATTGCCTCTCAGCAATGACAAATAGTAGGGTTCTCTATCGAGATGAATTTAGAGCTGGGAGGTGTGGCTGTCATCTGACCTGATTTTCTTTTTCATTTTTTTAAAGGTCCTTTTTTAAGAGATACTTTTGTGATACATAAGGAATACATTCACTGTAGGGAGCTAGAACATACACATAGTACAGCATAGGCCTTTTTATTTCTACTTCCTCTCTCCTTTCTCCCTTCTCATTTCTCCTCTCTGGCTACATCCTTAGTTCACCTCTTATCTGCTAAAGATCTGCCTCCCTGTTTGTTATTACATATATTTTGTTTGGGTTTCTCATGTAAGAAAAGCCATGTGGTATTTAATGTTGTGGGTCTGATTTATTTCACTTAGCATTATGATCACAAGGTGTATCCACTTTCCTAGAAATGGCTCAAATTTATCCTTCTTTTTGGTGGAGTAATACTCGTGTGTGTGTGTGTGTGTGTGTGTGTGTGTGTGTGTGCATTTTGATGGATATGTGGGCTACTTCCTTCCAAGAATTAGCTATTGTGAGTTGTGATGCTATAAATGTTGGCATTTATGTATTCCTATACTATGCCTTTTATTCTTTTAGTAGGAGACCCAGAGGAGGAATAGTGGAGTCAACTAGAATCTCTATTTTTAGTTTTTTATGGAATCTCCATAGTGATTGCCTTTGCGGTTGTACTAATTTACATTCCCACTATTAGTGTAGAAGGGTTCTTTTTTCCTCACAACCTCACCAACTTCTTGTATTTTGAGTTCATGACTATTGCCATTTTTTTTAGAGTACAGTAGAATCTAAGTGTTGTTTTGATGTGCATCTCAGCCAAAGATGCTGACATTTTTTCAAGTACTTTTTGGTCATGTGTACTTCCAAGAAGTGTCTGTTTGTTTTAGTTGCTCATTTTTTTTTATTGAGTTTTTATTTGGGCAGGAGAGATCTTATTTTGTGGTGCTGAGGATTAAGCCCAGGGCCTTCACACTGAGCTACATACCTACTGTGTGTGTGTGTGTGTGTGTGTGTGTGTGTGTGTGTGTGTGTGTTTTAAATAGTGTCTTCCTAAGTTGCTCAGGCTTGCTTCAGACTTGATTCTCCTGCCTCAGCCTTGTGAATCGTATTACAGATGTGTACCTCCATGCCTGGCTCCACTCTGTGATTTTGCTTTACTTTTTAAAAAAATAGTGTTCTATGCTTGTTTCATATGGGTAATTTTTTTTTCTCCCAATTCTCCAAGGATGAGGTACTAATAATTTGGCGGAAAGCTTTCTTTTTGTGATGTTTCCATTTCTTACAAGTTGAATTACTCTGTTTTTGTTTGTGGTGTTTGTGAGGCCTTCTTCAGAAGCTTTTTGACTGACTGTTCACCTGTAATATGGGGGCCTAATGTACCAATGAAGGACTAGGTCTACACTGGTGTATTGACTGAGAGTCAGTCTGTGAAAGGAACTGCTGTTAATAGGGTATCTTTGAACTCAGATTCTGGTCTTTTGCCTTAGGTGGATCAGACTCCCCAGAGAGGCTTCTGCTAGCCCTTGCCCCTGAGTGAAGACTTCCTTTGTAGGTGGTCCTAGGTACAGAAAGGCAGAAGCCAGCTGTGGTCTTAGTATTCACAAGATGCCTATGGATCCCCATTTCAGTGTAGTTCCTCTGTCAGGGCTGTGTCTCTAGTGCCTCAATCCTGAGAGCTCAGCTTTTATCTTCTCCAGAGCGTCACTTTTCTAGTCTTCCCCTCGGATGGGAGTTGGTAGCAGTCTAAACTGATGCATTGGGGATCTGGGAGTTACCCCTGTATTTTAACCCATATGTTACTACCATTGCTGGAGAGACTTGATCATCATTTCCACACTTTCTGAAGATTGCTCTGTGCAAGCAGGGCTAGGCCTTGCCTGGATGGCTCAGACTGAGCTGTTGCAGTTCTGCTGAGTCACTTACCATTGATCCATCTGTTCTAAACTATGATTACAGCTAGCTGTGGTGGTACATGCCTATAATCCTAGAAGGCTGAGGCAGGAGGATTGCTGTGAGTTCAAGGCCAGCCTGAACTGCAAAGTGAGACCCTATCTCAAAAAAATTATGTGTGTGTCTGTATATATAAATACATACATACACAGATATTGTCTCCTCTGTCTTTTCCTTCTTTGTGATTAAAAATAATCTATGGAGATATGATTTATCATCCATAAAATTTACCCCTTTAAAATGTACAATTCAGTGGTTTTTAGAATGTCTTCAGGCTTGTGAAACCCATCAGCGTTGTCTTAATTTCAAAACATTTCATCACCTCCCCTGAAAAGTGTTTATACACTAGGACTCACTCACCACTTCCCACTCTTCCCCATTTTCTGATAACCACTAGTTTATCTCTTCTATTATTAAGGATTTCCCTGTTCTGGACATTATATATAGACAGAACCATACATTATGTGGTCTTTGTGACTGGCTTCTTTCATTTAACAAAACTTCAAAATTTATCTGTCTTCCACACAAATGATTATTCATTCCTTTTTATGGCTAATATCCCATTGTGTGGATCTGGCACATTTTATTTATTTATTCTTTAGTTGATAAACATTTTGATCTTGCTGTTTTAGTGTTAAAAATTCCATTTATAGGGATGGGGTTTTGGAGAACAGTGCAAGTTGACTTGGATATTTAATCCACCATCTATCACCCTAAGCACTGAAAGTGGTTTGTGAATTTTCTGTTGCTTTTGGCGGACCATATTCAAACAGGTCCTGAAAATGAGGTGTGGTGGATAAAAAGAAAATGAGAGAGAGAAAGTTATGGGATGTTGGGGGGCCATGCAACAGCCTCTAAGACTGAAGCCCTGATTACAGTTTTCTCTGGCTTTTTATTAGAGTCTTTTCTTTACAAAGAACAATAGCAGATATCAGAAAGGTAAAGTTTAGATAAATGGTGACTTAATTGTTTATCCCAGGGACCATCTCTATATAGGACCTTTGTGTTTACTGTTCTTTTGAACACATTTTAATAGGTATTTCATGCTGTCCCAGCAGCATTCTACTGAGTCTCAAGGTTCTGTATTCATTAACTTAAACACAATGCATTTGTAAGACTTCCTGCAGAGCAAATAATCGTATGGCCTAGTATAGCACAAAGCACCCTGGGGTGACCAAAGATTAACCTAGTTTAAGTTAATCTGTGACCCACACTTACTTATATTGACATTGGGTATGAGTGAGCAGAACTGGTAGGGGACAAGTCACATCTAGTTTTTGCAGGATTTCTTTATTTTGAGGGTTTTGTTTTTTCAGTACCAGAGGTGAAACTTTGATCCTTGCACACATGCTTTACCGCTAAGCCATAGTTCAAGCTCTTTCTTTGAATTTTATGTTGAGCCTGAGTCTTCCTAAGTCACCTGGTTTTGAACTTGGCCCTATCACAGCCTCTTGAATAGTATTACAAGTATGTGCCGTCATATTCAACTATTGAGTCTTGTTTTGTCATCTATAAAATAAAGCTAATGAAGTAGACCAAATTCAGTGATCTCTAAGCTTGGCTGAGCCTCCTTTTACTATTTTGCAGGACATGGATGCAGCCCAGACATAGGCCTAGACTTAGGAACACAAAATTGATCTGGCCAACATGACCTTCATTTCCTAATAAACCAAGAAAAACAGAACACAGTTCTGTGATAGCTATACCATGAGACCTGTGTCAAGAGGGAGAATTGAATTAATAGTTCAATTGAGGAAATATACTTTTATCTTGAAATTATTCTTTTAACAATTTTACAGATTACTGCAATTTTTAAACCCTGATCCTTTGAGAGTTGATGGAATCTCTGATCTGCAGCAGGTATTACAAGCCTTACAAAAAGTTAAATAGTTAAGTTAAATAGAAAACTCTTTATTCTTAAAAATCTTTCTTCCTTCTGCCAGTCTTGTGATTATAAGAGAAGCTCCTTAGGTGGAGAGCTTTGCCTAAAAACATCTTTGAAAAATTATCTATTGACTTACTGTATCAAAGAAATATTTTTATTTGGTTAGATGATTTTTTCATTTTGGTAGTTTTGGTGTTTCTCAGGAACCATATATACCTAGGTTTTCACCTGGAAATTTTGTATTTTCTTCTGTGTAAAGTTCTTGGTACTTTGTGCTAATGGCTTATAGCAGATACTACCTAATGTCTGTATCACTTAGTTGCAGAAGCTGAAGTCAGGCACGCAGCAGCCTGTCATGGTCCTCCGGAACAAGATTGAGCCTTGCCTGACCATTGACAGTTCACCACTGTCTGAAAACCTGAAAAAGGTGACCATGCTCTTAAAACCAAACTTATGAAGAAATACTGACCTAACACAGCAGAATATGTATGTGTGAGTGAGTGAGTCCAGTGATCATGTGTAATAGGCAAGTGCTCTACCACTTAGCCATATTTTCAGCCTATAGTTTTCTTGTAAACAGTTCTAAGGTTGTGTTGTATAGTTTCTTTGCTTTTGAAAAGACTCTCTTAAGCTTTTGTTACTACTTTCTTTATTATCAAGTACAGTTAACATCTTATAAATACATAATTCTTTTGTGAAGAGGCCATTATATAATTGTATACCCTCTTCTAAAATAAGTTTTCAAGTGTGCCTTTGAAAAGGGGCCTCAGAAGATGCAGCAAGTTGCCAGGGCAATTATAATTCTTAGTCATTCTTTTCAAAATTACTTCATAGATCTTTGGTTTCATTTGATAAATTGATCATACATCAGATCTGTTTCCTTCCAGGTTAGAAAAAGGTTAAAATTTTTTTTAAAGGTAGGAAGATAGGGGGCTGGGGATTTAGCTCAGCGGCATAAGCACCTGCCTTGCAAGCAGGCGGTCGTGAGTTTGATCCCCGGTACTGATTAAAAAAAAAAAAGTTAAAGATAGGAAGATAAAAACCACAAGAATGAATAAAATGACCAAAGTTTTCAGGAGCAAGATTTCTACAGATGTTCAGAAGATGGAACACAGCAGCCATTGCACTGTTCTACATGTTCTACAGAAGATGATTAGAGGATTTCCTGGAAAAGTTGATGGCCCTAGAGGAATAACCTTGAAGGATGCTGTTGATGGTTTAATTATGAAATGTCCCCCAAAGGTGCCTGTAACTGAGGTCTTAGTGTACTGTGCAGCAGTGTTTAGGAGTAGGCCCTAGAGAGGTGACTGGGCTCCAGCAGTGAGGTCATCATTTGATGGTATTATTGGGATGTGATGGAAACAGGAGGGTGGGACCTAGTTAGGGCAGTAAATCATTGAGGTGTGACCTTGAGAAATAGCCCTGGTCCCAGGCCCTTCCTCTCTGGCTCTTTCCTTTTTTGTCTATTGCCTGGCTACCATGAGAAGAACACTTTGGCTATACCATGCCCTTCCACCATGATGTTCCATCTTACCTCAATGCTGCAGCAGTGGAACCAGCCAATTATAGACTGAAACCTCTGAAACTGTGAGCTAAAAAGAATCTTTCCTCTTTTAAATAATTTTCTCAGGAATTTGATTACAGTGACAAAAAGCTGACTAATACAGATACTATTTAAAATTCACCAGGCTTGGTGCTTGTGTTTCAGCAGTGATGTGACATTTATACAGTTGGCAGGATTTACCTGTCCACAGAGCTTATAGTCAGGTTTTAGTGTTTTTCTTCTCTAGTAGGAACAGACATCAGGAATCATAGACATTCAAAGAAAGACTTCGCATTAAACAAAACAAAACAAAAACAAAAAACTGATAGGCATAGTGGCATGTACCTGTAACCCCAGCATATAAGAAGCTGAGATAGGAGGATTGCCATAAGTTTGAGGCCAGCTTGGACCACATAGTGAGTTTAAGTTCAGCCTGTATTACATAGGGAGACCCTGTCTCAAAAGTGAATGAATAAATGAGACCAGAACAAACACTGAAGGAAATAAACAATGTAGGAATAAAAGAAAATGTTAGAAAATAAGTATTTCCAGGTACAATGGCATGTGCCGATAGTCCCAGATTCTTCAGAGGCTGAGGCAGGAAGATTGCAAGTTTAAGCCTACTTAGTGCTTAGTTTAGTGACTTAGAATCTTTCTCAAAAAATAAAAAGGACCATGGATATATCTCAATATGAAGCTCCTGTGTTTAATCTGTAGTACTGTCAAAAACAGAAAAAGCCCAATGATAAGAGGAAGTACTCCATTCATTTATCAATAACAATTATAAGCCAGATGTGGTTGTGCATGCCTTTAATCTCACCCCTCAGGAGGTTGAGGAGGAAGATAACTGAGTTTGAGACCAGCCTGGGCTACACAAGCATGTTCAAAGCCAGCCTGCACTACATAATGAGAGCCAGTCTTTTAAAAAACATCCCAAATCTGATAACAATTACAAAGTACTACTATAAAGAAAAGAAACAAAAGAAATTAAAAATATTTATAGAAATTTTAAACAATAAATGGCAGATTTGAGATATAAAATAGAAAACAATAAAAGCAGAGAGATGGGGAAAAATGAATTTGATGCTCCATTTGAGATTCAATATCTGAAGAAGGAATATGTAGAAAGACTTAAGGGAAATGATAGATGATTCTCTAGCGAATGTATTTTCTGGACCTAATGGACACATCAGAATCTACACCTGTAGTCACATAACTGATGTACAGATATTATATGCGTGGCTGTGAGGCATCTAATCTCAGAACTGTGGAGACCATGGAAGCTTCTGGAGGAAGAGACAATCTCATACATGAGTCTGGAAGCCAACATGTTGCTGTCAGACTTCTTTTCAGCAACATCTGAGCAGTGTGGACTTTAGCACTCTGATGAGGGGCTATTTTAGCTTTCAGGTTGACACAGAACAGTGAGGTGTGAGAATGATATTTTTACATAAGCAGGGTCTCAAAAGACCTCTCTTATCCCCTTTGTGAAGAAGCTACAGAAGTATCTTCCCCACTAAACAGAGTGTACTAAGAAAGAAGACTACAGAAATTGCAGACAGAGTAAACTCCTGGGTCAACAGTGGAGAAAAAGCCATCCCGTTCCACTCTGTGGAGAAGGATGTATAGAGATAGTGGTGGTTGGAGAACTCTGTTGGAACATTGGGTTTTAGTGATAGTATCAGAAAGATAGGCAAGTAGAAGCATGTTTTTAACAAAGCTTTACAAGTGAGGCTGTTGAATTGGCAGAATAGTAGAATAGTCATAGCTTTAGTCATCTCATTAATGGATTACGTATTGGACCCTTTTATTTTGGGCCCCATAAAAACGGAGTCATAAAATAGGAGATGGTGTGGAGAATAGTTTCCTGGGACTTAACAGATTCTGTCCTGAAACCTCTTTGCTTGTAGTTGGAGTAAAGGGAGAATTGAGTGGAGTTTTTGTCTTGTCTACTTTATAATTTTTGTTTGTTGATTTATTTTTTTGTAGGCTCTTCAGAGAAAGAAGTACCCAGGACCCAGCTACACTGAATCTTACTCTTGGCCTCCCATAGCACGTGGCTGTGATGTGGTTATCATTTCTCACTGTGGAAATGACCCTTTGTTGTACCTCCCACCATTGCTTACCATGTTACAAATGGGGGGCTGCTATAAGTCATTACCAAGTAGAAATGGAGTAAGTTGACAGTTTTATGTCTCAACAAGATGGATTATTTATTTCAAAATTGTATACCTATATGTTGATAAATTCAGGTTATATGACTCAATTTGCTTTCCAGACTGCCAGACAAAAACTGTCCTATGATAGTGTTAGCCTTTCTCTTCTGGTCACTAGTTTTACCCTGAGTCTCAGTTGTAGGCCATTGACTGGGTAGAAGAGTTCTGGTGTTTAAAAATGAACATAGAGTTTATAAAGTGATCTCACTGACCTTAATTCCTGTAACTGTCATGATAACCATGTAAAATAGGCATGTATGGTTCTTTTCATTTTATTTTTTTGTAGTGGGAATTGAACTCACGATCTTGTGCTTGACAGGCAGGCACTGTGGTGCTGAGCCATATCCCCATTCCCTTCTCCCCATTTGAAACATGGGAAAATTCAGTTCATAAAAATCTATTGGGATAAATTTTTAACAGTTTGACAACTTATTTTTTATTTTAAAGGGAAAAAGCAATAACTGACAGAGACTTTTCATAGTAAGGTAATAGGAAATTAACAACGGTTAATATATTGAGTATTGTTATTTTCAAAGTAGTTGCTCAGATTACAAGATATAAGCATGCAAAATTGATCAAGCAATGTAAACAAAGCATTCTTTTCAATGAACTAAAAAATTAGTATAATTATCTTAGCTATCTTGTGTATATATATATATTTTTTTTTCTTTTCCCTTTTCTCCTTTCCCACATTCCAGTAGTTCTTTCCTTTTGAACAGTTTCTTTCCCTCTTATGATATCTTTTGTAGATTTTGGATCTTATTTACTCTTTCAATTTCTTGCACTAGTAAGACAATACAATGTTTATACATGTGAGTCTGATTTGTTTCACTTATTAGTATAGTCTCTAGTTGCATCTACTTACCTAAAAAAAGCCTCAAGTTTATACCTGTTTATAACTGAGTAGTATTCCATTATATAAAAATACTGCATCTTTTTTATCTATTTCTCGGTTGATGAACATCTGGGTTGTTTCCGAGATTTAATTTTTACAAATTGTGCTGCTATAAACATGGGTGTGCATATATCACTGTAGTATGATGTTTTTAATTCTTCTGGGAAGATACTCGAAGGAAAATACTTGGTTAGAATGGGACCTCTGATCCTAGTTTTTTGAGGAATCTTCACAGTGATTTTCACAGTGGTTGCACCAGTCCATATTCCCACCAACAATGGAAAGGGATTCCTTTTTCCCCACAGCCTTTTCAGCATTTGTTGTTGGTTGATTTCTTGATGATAGCCATTCTTTCTGGAAATGGAATCTCAATGTTTTAATTTGTATTTCTCAAATGACCAATGATGTTGAACATTTTTTTCTTGTATTTATTTGCCATTTACATTTCTCCATTTGAAAAGTACGTATTTGTCTGACATGTCCATTTCTGGATTGGATCTTTGAATTGAGGGACCTGATTGTTTTCAATTCGTTATATGTTCTTGATAGAAGTCATTTGTCTGGAGGACAGTTGGCTGAAATTTTTTCCCAACCTGTGGTATTTCTTTTCACTTTGTTGGTGATTTTTCTTGATGTTCAAAACCTTTTTATTAAGATGAGATCTCAGTTATTGATTCTTTGAAAGTACTTCATGTGCAGTTTGGTTTTTGTTCATGAACTCTCTGCCTGCCCATATGTCTTTAAGATTTCCATCTACTTTTGTCCAGTAGGTTTAGTGTTTCTTTTTTAATGTTTATATCTTTGATCCATTTTGATTTGAGTGCATGTTGATAGACATGGATCTAGTTTTAGTCTTTGGCATGTGGAAAGTCAGTTTTGCAGCACCATTTATTAAAGAGGTTTTCTTTCAGTGAACATATTGGCTGCATTGTCAAAGATAATGTGGCTAAAAACAAAAGAAAAGATGGCTGAGTTTGTTTGTAGTCATGTCCGTATCTTTTAATCTGTTCCACTGATCATCAGGTCTGTTTTTTGCCAGTACCATGCTGATTTTATCATAATAGTTCTGTAGTATAATTCCAAGTCAGAGATTGTGATGCCTCTTGCCTTGTCTTTGCTGCCCAGGATTGCTTTTGCTATTCTAGGTCATGGATTTCTTCAGTTTTCTTTGTCACAGAAGTATCTTATTTCTCCATTAATTTTGAAAGATAGTTTTTTGCAGGGTATATCAATCTGGGTTGAAAATTGTTTTCTTTGAGGATTTGAAATACTTCACTCCAAACTCTTCTTGACTTGAGCGTTTGTGTTGAGAAGTCTGTGGGACTTACCTTTATAGGTGATTTGTTTCTTATTCCAGCAGCATTTTTTTCAGGCTGCCTTTAACCTCACTTTGTAGCCCTAGCTCATCTCAAACTTGCAGTGATCCTCCAGCCTCTCAAGTGCTGGGATTATAGGCATGTGCCACCGTGTTTGGCTTAACAGCTTTTAATATTTTGATCTTGTGCTGAATTTCTGGGCTATTGATTATTGTATGTCTGGGTATAGATTTATTTTGGTTAAGGCTAATTGGAGTTCTATATGGCTCACTTACTTATATGTCAGATTCTTTTCCCATGCTTGGAAAATTTCATGCATTCTATTTCTTTCCTATATTAACCATTCACAGTTTCTATCCTCTTCCTATCAGCTATTTTTTAAAATCTATCTCTGCTCTAGATTCGCTGAGCAATTCCTTTAAAAATGTTGATATTTCTTTTTTTTTAACCTAGGATTGTTTCTGATCTGATTTCCTCTATAGCCTCATCAATTTGTTTCTTTACTTAGGTTGCTATTATTTTCTTCTATTACTTGTGCAGATAGTCATTTGTGTTGACTGCTGCTTTTTCATTGACACCAATTATTCTTATATTATTTTTGAATTGTTGTTTCCTGATCTTTTGTTATTTTCAAGAGATCTTTCCTTTCAGATTGCTAGCCACAATTATATCTTCAAAGTCTGAAAGTCTGTCTTCAGTTTCGTTCCAGTGGTTTTGCCAGCTTTCAGTGGAATTCTTAACTTCCTGGATGACTGTTTGAATCTGCTTCACGCATCCTATTTCTTTCCTATATTGATCATTCAGTTTCCATCCTCTTTCCATCATCATCTATTTTTTTTATCTATCTCTGCTCTAGATTTGCTAAACAATTCCTTTGTAAATGTTGACATTTCTTTTTTTACCTGAGAGTTTATTTCTGATCTGATTTCCTCTATAGCTGCATGGATTTGTTTCTTAGGTTGCTATCATTTCAAAAACTTCAGGTATTTGTCTTCCAATAGTTTCTATGTATCCTGGACTTGTTATGGGTGGGCTGGAGGTCCGCAATTGCATTTTACTTTAGTCTTATCATTTTCTATTGCAAAAAATTTTTTATTTTGTTTTATGCAATGATCCTTATGAATTTTTGTAATAGGTAGCTATATTACTAGTATCAGGACCTTTCTAGGAAAAGTCTGTTATTCAGGGATTTCTTCTGTATGTAAGAAATTCTTGGCTTGTGCCTGTCCCAAGATCCCAACTTCCCAGTTAATCAAGAGTGGGATGTTGCTATCTGTTTGGCTTCATCCCTGGTTCTTTGGTATAGGGCTGTGGTGGGATTGTTACCCTAGAGCTTCCCAGTATTGTTACAGACGGGAGAACAACTGATGATAACAGATATGACTTCCTTTAAAGTAGTAATAACAATAACATCAAATACAGTTTATTAATTTCATAATTTAGACCATAGGAACAAACTCTGGAACTATAAAACAATCGATTGTATATTTGGAGTTTGTATGCAAAATATTTCTCCTTGACAGAGTGGTTTTACCCTGTGTGGGGAAATTTAGGGAAGATAGTGTATAAAACAAAGATAACTGGGAAGTATGTAGAAGCAAGGCTGGAGGGCAAAGGGAGGTCATGCAAGGTTTGGGAAACTAGAAGAGGGTAGAAAAGAATGAAGAATGTTCCAGAGATTATCTGAAGTTGGTCTCTGGGGGATGGAATTAGTTTTCCGTGGCTGGAATTCTCTGTAGACATTTAGAGAGGGGTGGAAGAAGGAAGGGAAGAGAAAGGGGAACAAAAATAGAATAAGAAAGGACAAAGAAGAGAGAAAAAAATTGAGAGAAAAGAGCTGGTTACTGAGTTCTGGCTTCTTCCCAAGCTGCTTGCAGGTACCATGATATGACAGTTTAATTCTTGACAAGAGGTTGAAGTAGGATTAAAAGTTCAGTTTTGGTTGTCTTTGTTGAATATTCTTTAAACTACTTTATAGTACCCCACAATGTTTCATAATTCTACTTTCTTCATTTGTAAGAAATCTAAAAATATCTGAGAAGATAATGGAAAGGAGCTATGGAGAATGAGGACCAGATGGTAGGGTAGTGGGTAGTGACATCTGCTTTGGCTCTCAGGAGAACTGATAAGATATAAAACCTTCACCCCAGGTCCTGGCACAAAAGATGTACTACAGATGGTTCATTCATGCATCACATCAAAAGAAGAAACAGCAATAGGAAAACATGCCTAGAGTTGTAGTTAGAAAACGTTTTTCTCATTATGCTGCATCATTGATGTTTCCTTTTGGAATTTTCTCTAGTTGCTATGTATTGGTTTAATAAAACTAAATGAATGCATCTATATTCCTCAAATTTGCAGGTGACCAAATTAGCAGGTGCTAATGAGATGCAAGTTGCGTGAAGGTAGAATCCTGGGTGAGCTGAGGGAAGAATGCCAGGCTTTGCCCCTCATGTCTCCCTGACCGACTCCGTTACTCCATGGGCAGCCTGCGTTCAGACCTGTGCCCGGCAGCTGGCACTCACTGGAACTGCCTGAAGGAAAGAAGAGATTAGGCTTATGTTCAGTTAATAGAAAGCATGTGTTCTTGAGGGTATCTGGCATGCAGTGCTCCTTCAGCAGAATCAATAAGCTAGTAGAAGGCAGAGTTAAGAAGGTAATTTCCTAAAGTAGAGAGGCGTTAGCCTTTTAGGGCCCCTTTTGGGAGACAGTGAGTTGATTGTCATGCCTAGGAATGGGATATCTAGACTCAGGTTCAAATCCTGTCGTTACCTTGTGTTAGCTGTGTAGCCCTGGGCAACTGATTTCACCTCTCTGTGCTTCAGACTCCTAATTTATGAAATGGGCCTTACCCTGTAAAGAGTATTTTATAAATTAAACGACTTAATATTTGTAAGGAACTTAGTTTAAGTCCTAGAAAAACCTAGCTATGTGTCTAAATCAACTTTTCCACTTACATAATAGTAAGAAAAATTTAACATAGTGCTTTTCCCATACAAGGAGCTATCCTAGAAGTTTAACATGTGAGGTAGATTAAAAAATAAGGTGTGTTTTTAAATTAAAAAAATGTATTACAGTAAAAGGCACATTGCCATTAATTCCCCTCAAAATACTCCTTTCTTTGAACACATTCACCCTACTGTTCTTGCCACTTTCTGAAGCAGTTCTGAAAATCCACTTTTGTATCTTGAATTGCATTGTCTTGACTGCCTTAATATCCTGAATTGATTCAAAACATTTACTTTTTATGGCCATTTTGAATTTGGGGAAGATCCAGAGGTTGCATGATGCCAGATCTGGTGGATAAGGACACACCATAACATTCCTACAAGGCTGTCTCTTTGTCAGATGGCACTTGACAGTGACATTCACCATATTTTTATCATAGCTCATAAAGACATGAAAAAGGACTTCCAAAACTGCTTCAGAAAGTGGCTGGGATGATGGGAAAGTATGTTTGAAATAAGGGGAGAGTATTGTAAGGGGAGCTGATGGCAATGTGTCTTTATAATAAGTTTTTAAGATTCAAACATTCACTGTAGTTTTCAATCACACCTCATATACTGTTTTATTCCTAACTACTGTCCAAAATTATTTGAATTTGTCTTTGCAGCCTCTTGTAATAATCGTGTGCCCAGGGTGGAAAAAGGCCCAATTAACTTTTGAATTATTGGGAGACTACAGCATGTCCTCCAGGCCTCTTCATCCTATGTTCTTAACAATTGGACTTCACAAAGATGAAGCCAAAAACATGAAGCTTCCAAGGGGGTGTAAGCATCCTTTCCTAGCTGTTTGGTTTCCCTATAGAAGGCAGCAGAACCCTGGGAGATCACAGATGATGCAGCTTGTATGATGCTGTGGCTGGTAGTCACTGGTCCAGACCTTCCTTGTCAGTTACTGATGAGTATCAGAGATGAAAATTCAGTCTGGACCTGAATCCATTTCAGCTATAAAACTATGTGATTTGGTTCATTTGTCAGTTATCCACTGACCACTCGCTGTTTGTTAGATGCTGGGCATGCAGTGTTAACTAAAACCCTCCTGCTTTCAAGGAGTACCAAACCTGGCAAGGGTCCAGGGATTGGGTCGGATGCTTGGTTGTGGAGGTGGAGGGTTGGGGGTTTCCTTGCCTACCAGAATAGAGAAACAGCTTCTAAAAAGTATATGATATCTTAGCAAAGGAATGTTGAAAATCCTTTGGAAAATATGAACTGTTCATTGCTTTTCATTTTAAAATACAGGTGATGTAATAGTCACAACACCACATAGCCTCCTGAGACTTCTTGCATACCAAAGCTTGTTATTTCTTAGAGTCTGTCACCTGGTTTTGGATGAGGTGGAAATATTATTTTCCGAAGCTAATGAACAAGTAAGCCCAACATCCATTTGAATTCACTACTGTTCAGAATATATATTTCTGAAATATATGTTAACTGCTTTTAGAAATCAAGAATGTCTCTAGAGTTGATCTCCAAAATTTTTTTTCTTTTAATTTCTTTTGATTTAGGAGAGAGAATGTTTATCTGAAATTACCTTCTCAATGTTCACATTCTCTTTGAAGAGCAAAAATTCTTTCCCAATAAGGTTAGCAGAAATATTTCATTCTTTTCTGATTACAGAAACATTTTTAAGAATTTAAGAAATAGAAAAAAACACTTGAGAAAAAATCCAGTACCTCTAATGTTACACTAAGAGGTAATCATTCTTTTGGAGTATTTTCATATTTTAAAAAAATTCCTGTGTGTGTTGGTATGGCAACTCCAGCAGGAGTCTCTGGCTCAGCTTTCTTTGCCAGGCTGCTGGTTAATCAAGTGAGATCTCATTAGAGTAGTTTGTGTTTCTTTGATTACTTAAGTTCAGCATTAATTCATATTGACCACCCTGTCTGTTTCCCTATGATTTGTTTATTTCCTTTTGATTGGTAGAACTTTTTCCTAATCGATTTTTGAAGTTTTAAATGTACTTTAATCCCTTGTTACATGTGTTATATGTATTTACCAGGATACTTTAATGCTTTAATCTTTTTTATAGTGGAATTTTATGTTGTTTATTGACTTCTAAGTATTTACTTTTAGTTGTTCCCTTATATTTTCAGAAAGGTTTTCCCCACTCTGAAAACAGAAAATATAATTTTTTTGCATTTTATACTGTCAAACCAATTCTTACACTCTTTTAAAATATAAAATTTATGCTTATTTTTTAGATGTTTGCTATATTAGATAACTTTAAGAAAAATGTTAAAATGGAAGAAAGGGAGTGTGCACCACGTCAGATCATTGCAGTTGGAGTTCACTGGAACAAACACATAGAACACCTGATGAGAGAGTTCATGAATGATCCCTATGTTGTGATCACAGCCCCGGAGGAGGCTGCTCTGTATGGGAATGTCCAGCAGGTGATGAGTGGAGGGCAGCTGATGAGTACAAGCAAGTTATCTTTATGTGTGTAACTTTGCTATGGAAAGTAAAACTGCAGCACTCTGAATATATCTCGCCTTGTGTCTATATTTCATTACCAGGTGGTGCATCTCTGCCTAGAATGTGAAAAAACCTCTACTTTACTCCAAGTTCTTGATTTCATTCCCAGTCGGGCACAGAAGACCTTGATTTTTACTTGCTCTGTAGCTGAAACAGAAGTAGTGTCTAAGGTGAGCCTACCTACCCGTGAAGAGTTTAAATGGTTAGTTTAAATTGTGACTGATTCTTCAGTGATCAGAAAATTACTAGAGTGATTGAATATGTGGCAAAGAGATACAAATCTCCCAAGTTTCACACTGGTCCAAAGAGGAAGCAGGCTGTGCCAGAAATGCTGAGAGCAGGAGGTCTGACTCTGGGGGTGGGATCAGATAGGGGCCCAGCTTTTCCCAAGAGGCAGGTTCCCAAGAAATAGTACTTGTCATTGTGGAGCATGAGAGGACTGAAATGTAGAATCGTGCACATCTTCTTTACTCTAGCTAAGAAGATTAAGAAGATAACAATAAGATACTGTCCTGAGTCAGAATAGCAAAAGAAATAAGTTAAAAACTTACCACATTTTACTGTGATTTTGCATTCATAATGCTAAATTGTAGAGTCAAAGCCAAATACAAAATAAAAAAAAATCAGTAATGCATCTTTTTTTTTTCAAGAATGACCTGGAAAGAAAATACAAATAGAATGCCCTTGTTAACAGTAGTACCATATATTTGATAAATACCTACTTATATACACTACACATATATGCATATATATGCATATATGTACACATACATATGTATTTTATTTTTCAACTTATTTTAAAAGGTAGGAAAACAGTTTTAGCAAAATTCTCATTAAGCAAGTTGCTAGATAAAACTTACAGAACTTTGGAAATATATTTAAATTTATAGTCATTTCATTCTCAAGAATTACTGGGTCCATGAGGCAATGACCTCCTAGATAATTCAGAGTCATTCACTGAGTGTGGTGGTGCATACCTGTAATCCCAAGGCTTGGGGAAGGCTGAGCCAGGAGGATCACTGAGTTCAAGGGCTGCCTGGGGTATATAATGAAACCCTGTCTCAAAACAAAACATAAAGTCATTTACATTAATAATTATTCATGATTTAGTTGGCTTCAAGTTTGTGTTTCCTACTGTGAAATTTTTTTTGTTTTATCTTCAGGTAATAGAAAGCAATTCAATATTTTGTTTGAAAATGCATAAAGAAATGACTTCTGACTTAAATAATGTTTTAGAACAGTGGAAGAAGTTAAATTCTGGCTCTCACATTGTACTAGGTAAGTGTTTCAATTTCTACTTATGTTTAGACAAGGCTAAGCTAATAGGAACCATATCTTCATTTATATATTTCCAGATTTCTCATTATTTCTCAATTTGTTAGTGATATTAATTTCATAATGAAATTAATTTCCAGTTAAAGTCACTCTAGATGCCTTCAGGGCTCTCAGGAAGCCATAGGCAGTAACTGGTAGTCTACCTGTTTTCCCTGGGGTCCTAGCTGGAGCATCACTGTGGTATATCTAAGTCTGTATGTACATAGCCCACAGAGTCTATATCTATGCACCATTGCCTCCAATGAATCATGGTCATAATATTAGAAATATAAAGCCAAAATGTAGAAAATAAGTTAAAAATATATAGGTGCCCTGGATTTGTCATAGAAAAGCATTTTTCATCCTGAAAGGGAAGCCACTTTTCTATGTAATTTAAGCATGAGGCTGTGACATTTTGGTGGGGTGGGGAGAGTTTCTTTGCATCTAAACACTAAAATGTGGGGTTAGGGGCATACAGCACTTCCCTAACAGTTATTGGGACTGATCATTAAAGTGAGTGCCAAAAGCTCCCACTCATGGGAACATGTTGGAATCATTTCCTCCAGCCTTAACTGATGACTGCATACCACTCCTGGCCATCACTGATGCCACATGTGTGATTCACTTCAGCTTCCCTTCTTCACCAAAATATTTTGGTGGACGCCTGTATTGTATGTCTGATCACTTTGGGAATTTAACTGAACAGGTTTGATCAATTTTTATTACCTTCAGTGTTTCACTGTTATTTTCTGTGCAATAACAAATTCAGACACCATAAAGGTACATTGAGACTGGTATAAATGATCACTTCCTTTGTTCACCTTGATTTAAGGGTTCTGCAGAGCAGGGAGATAAAAAACCCAAGTCTGTCTTGTTGCTGACGGAGAAAAATGCAAGCCAGGCAGTTGGTGTCCTGCGCTACTTGGAGCGAGCAGATGCCAAAATCCCATTGGAACTATTTGAGTTTACTGCAGGAGTTCTGGAAGCCAAAGAAGATAAGAAGGCCAGACGACCTCTGTGTCCATATCTTAAAGCTTTTGGATTTTGCAAGTGAGCCCATATTCTTTTTAAATTGAGATAGTACATGCAGTAAAGGACTCATAATTTTACAGCTTGATGAAGCATCATATCTGTGCATCATTGTAAACTACCAACTAGCTCTCTGGGAGCACACCAGAGATTCCTGCATTCTTCCTGATGTGCCCTATCCAGAAGTAACTAACCTCTGTCGCTGTCAATATTGATGTTTTGTTTCACCCCCCATTTTTATTAATGCATCTTAATTGTATACATTAATAGGGTTTGGCATGCTGTTTACCTACCTGTATATGGAATATACTTATATTCAGCTCTCCTTTTTTCCTACCCCACTTCTACACCTGCCTCCTGAATCACTAATCTACTTTTAAGTTCACTTTTTCCAGTGTCTGCATAGGAAAGAGAACATTAAGTACTGGTCTTTCTAGATTATTACACTCAACATAATGTCTTCCAGATCCATCCATTTTGATGGAGATATTTCATTTTTGTGTGTGGCTGAATTGTACTCAATTGTATTTGTAGGCCACATTTTCTTTATCCATTTATTTGTTGATGGGTAGGCTGATGCCATATTTTACACTTTAGCTCATTTTTTTAAACATATAGTTAAATTACAATATATCTCATGTTTCTGTCTTTTAGCCTAATACCTGTGAAATTTATCTATGTTGTATCTTTCATTTATTTTGTGGATATAACTCATTGCACGGGTATACTACAGTGTAGGTATATACTCTCCTGTTGATATCTGTAATTGTAAAATGTGAAATGTTTTGACATCTGAAACTGGTTGAGTGCTCTCATACATATGTAGTTTGAGGTATGGGGTAAGGTTTGCCATTTAGCATGGAAATCATCATTTGTTCCATTAACCTGATGGTCAGATATGTGGTCTGTTGTAAGAGTTTGTTTTGCTGCATTGTTCCATTTGTCTCTTATACTAGCACTATGCTTTAAGCATTGTAGCTTTATAATGAGTCTTGGGACCTGGCATATTAAGCTAACTTTGCCTTTGTGCGAGGTTGCTTTGGTTATCTAAAATCTTTTATCATAGAATAAATCTGTTAATTTTTCCAAAGATCCTACTGGCATTTCGATAAGAGAGACTGCATTGATGCTATAGATCAGTTGGGAGGGCCTGGATATCTGAACAGTCATGGGGGCCCTCTAGACAAGATGCCACTACTTAGTAAATATACAGGTGGTGTGAAAGTGTCTGATAACACCTACTGGATTGAATTTAAGATAGCTATTAAGATAGCTATTGATGTTAATTATTTTTCATGATGCATTAAACAGCCTATTAAAGGCAATTTTATTTATTATTTTAAATAGAATATTGTAGCCAGACATGGTGGCACATGCCTGTAACCCTACCATCTGGCTGGCTGAAGCAGGAAGATTGTGAGTTCAAAGCAGACTTAGACTGCATATCAAGTTCAAGGTCAGCCTGTACTCTATAGCAAGGCCCTGTCTAGATAGGTAGGTAGGTAGGTAAGTAGAAAGAAAGAAAGAAAGAAAGAAAGAAAGAAAGAAAAAAAGAAAAAGAAAAAGAAAGAGAAAAAGAAGAAGAAAGAAAAGAAGTACTTCATTCGCGAACTGGGTTATTTCACAATTCTGATCACAAATCAAATTGGAAGAGAACTGAATCAAATTGAATGGTTAGGTTCAGTGTTGTCCTTATGGGGAAATTTGATTTGGTTCTTGTCCAGTTCAGTTTGCAGCCAGCATTGTGGAGAGAATTGAGTTCATAAACTGAGGTATCACTGTATATATGTCAAATTAAAATTTTTGAATATTTTTAAAATTTGAATTTGAATATTAATTTTAAAGCAGGAACTTTTAACTGCTACTCCAAATTGCACAGTTTGGAGGTAACTGTTTAAAGACTGGCTAAGATATGTTCAGAGGCTAATTAGCCTGTATTCTGGATTATGATAATATGTTGCTGAGTCTTTTGAAGTTTGTTAGTTCATATAACCCTTTTCCACTTATTTGTGTATTTACATATTATTAGTGTCACCTGAAGTATTTAATGTGGTTGCTCAAGATGTTTGGAATAAACGTTCTTTAATTTCAGTTGCAGATTAAGTTTTGAAGAATGTTTCAGAATTCACATAAACTATTACTATTTTTCTTGGCTTTGAAATCTAAGGGGCTAGGAATGTCACTGTATGGTAGAGACCTTGTGTAGCATGTTTGAGGCTGCACACAACCACCACCAGCACAACAAATACAGTTTTTCTTTTTCAGAGACAAAAGAATCTGTCCTGATCGACACCAGATTAATCCAGAAATGGATATGCCAAGAAAATTATCCAACCAAGCTCTACCAGTGTTTGGATATATTAAAGTAAGTTCTGTTCAGATGCTTTTGTCCAGTGTTTAATGGTCATTTTAATAAAGTTTTTTTTTTTTTTTTGTCTGTTTTGAGACGGGTCCCACTATGCAGTTCAGGCTGGCCTTGAGCTCACTTTGTAGCCCAGGCTGGTCTTGAACTCACAACGATCCTCCCACTTCAGCCTCCCGAGTGCTGGGATTATAGGCATGAGCCACCACGCCCGGCATAAATAAAGTTTTTAAGGAGAAGAATTTTGGTACAATTTTCAGTAGTCAGTATGCTATTAATCTGGTAATAGGAGTGGGTCTTTATTAAGTGCCTTTTCTTCAGAGCTTCAGTTTATGTAATAGCAAAATCAAGTCAGGTAAATTGATAGGATTTTTTTCAGTTGTATTTTCAGAAAAAAAAAATTGCATGCCTCTAATTCCAGCACTGGTAAGGCTGAGGCAGTAGGACCACTACAGATCTGAGGCTAGCCTGGAATACATAGTGAGACCCTCTTGCAAAAAAATGAAAACAAAGAAAATTAACTCTTATTAAAAATAATGCAATGACTAGCTTAATCTTTTCCAAAAATTCCTAATTTCTCTTGTGCAGAAAATTTTGAGAATCAGAATTGCTGAATTAAAAGTAATTTTCTTTCAAATATTTTATTTCTGTGTTTCCTAATTTAAATTTTTTCCCTTTTCTCTTTAATGCATTGTCTCCTTCTGGCTGCTATAACATGCTGTAACAAATCACCTCCACTGGTGACTTAAAATGATAGAGATTTCTTTTCTCCTAATTCCAGAGGCATTGCCAGGGCTATGCTGGAGCCTCCAGGAAACAACCCAGTCCTTTCCTCTTCTGGTCTCTGTTGGCTCCAGGTGTGGCTTGATAGGTCTCAGCATATGGATATGGCTATATATCTCTCTAGCCTTTGTCTTTGTCACATCACCTTTTCCTCTTCTCTCCAGTCCCTTGTGAAGATACTCCTTTCTGGAGGGAAAGCTGTCTGAATCAAGAACAGTCTTTTCCTCTAGAGTTCATTAATTATATCTGCAAAGACCCTTTTTAAAATAAGGTCGCAGTGACTTTAGAAATTAGGATGTGCATATGCATTTTGTGGAGAGGGCACCATTTCAGTCCACAAGTTTTTTTGTTTTTTGTTTTGTCTTTTTTGAGACAGGGTCTTGCTACACAGTTCAGGCTGTCCTTGAGCTCACTTTGTAGCCCAGGCTGGTCTCGAACTCCCAACAATCCTCCTGCCTCAGCCTCCCGAGTGCTGGGATTACAGGCATGAGCCACCACACCCGGCTAATCCACAAGTTTTTACTGAAATACTTTTTCTTTAGTTTCTAATTTTTTTTCTGAGTTTTGTTACCTCATTTCTAAGTTTTTCTGTTTCTTATTTAAATTTTTCTTTTCTGGGGAAATGGAGGTGTAGGGATTGACCTCAGGGCCTTATACGCCAAACCCCAATTTGTGTTATTTTTAAATGCCACCTATCATTTAAAAAGCCAAGAGGCACTGTGTTTTTAAAGGGTAAATTATTTATTATTTATTTATTTTTTGATACCAGGAATTGAATTCATGACCTTGCGCTTGCCACTGAGCTATGTCCCCAGCCCAATTTTGATCTGTTTTGTGATACATCTTTTGTTTTTATTTTGGCAGTAGTGGAGTTTGGAGCCAGGGGTGCTTTACTACTTAGCTACATTTCTGGCCATTTATTTGTTTGTTTATATGCTTATTTATTTAAATCTTGACACAGAATCTCAGCTAGTTGCTTAGGTTAGCTTCAAACTTGTGAACCTCCTGCCTTTAGCCTCCCAACTAGCTGGGATTACAGGTGTGTGCCACCATACCTGGTCGTAGATACAGTATCTTTAGGGACTGTTTTTATTGATTATTTTATTTATATATATATTTTTTATTATTATTAATTTATATGGGATTTGACCTTTATACTTTATTATTGCTCTCTTTTAGATAAAATTTATTTTCCTAAATAAAATTTACTCGAGAACCCATGCAGCAGGGTAACTTTTCTCGTTTCTGTTGTTTATATGTTGTATGAAAAAACAAAACAAAACAAAAAAAAGAATGTGACAGAGCATTTGAGATTTTCTGGCTCCCTTTCCTTCTCCTATCCAGGCCTTTCCTTCCTTCACTGCTCTTGCTTTTGGATGGAAGACTGAGGTACAAGAGCCTTGGTAGTGGGG
Source organism: Cavia porcellus (assembly GCF_034190915.1). Classification (NCBI taxonomy): domain Eukaryota; kingdom Metazoa; phylum Chordata; class Mammalia; order Rodentia; family Caviidae; genus Cavia; species Cavia porcellus. The sequence goes on along the minus strand of NW_026947490.1, from coordinate 39,380,164 downwards.
CTGCCTTGTCTTGCAGACCTGTGTGTTTTAACGACCACTTGCAGGCTCTGTTCTGGGCCCAGGGCTGCTCCACTCCTTTCCTTTTCTGCCCCGGATTGAGGCCTGAGGCAGCACCGTGTAGCTCTTGCCCTCATGGTATGGGGTTTGCTCCTCTGCTTTTTTTAAAAAAATTAATAGATTTTTAGAGCACTAAATTAATAGAAAGTATGGACAGTTCCCATAAATCACCTCACTGCCCCTTTCCTATTGTTGACATCTTACCTTAGTGTGATATATTTATGACAGTTGAAGAACCATTATTGATACATTATTAACCAGATTCCTTAGTTTAAGTTTTGCTCTTGTAATTGTACAGTCAGGTGGCTTTTGATAAACGTGTAGCATTTGTATCTACCAATACATTGTCATTCAGAGTAGTTCCATTGCTTTCATCATCCTCTGTACTACCTCTTTTCATCCCTCTCCCTTCCAACAGACTCCTGGAACCCTGTACTGTTTTCTGTTTTTCAGGATATACAATTGGAGCTATACAGAATGCATCCTTTTCAGATTGTTTCTTTCCTTTAGTAATATGCATTTAAGTTTTCCAAGTCTTTTCATGGCTTGATATGCACATAATATAGCCCATTGTCAAGATGAGTAGTTTATCCATTCATTTTGAAGGACTTTGTGGTTGGCCCATTTTGATAGTTATGGTAAAGCTTCTGTGAACATTCATGTGCAGATTTTTGTGTGAACGTAAATCCTTAACTCCTCTGGGTAAATACGTAGGACTGCGATTGTTGGATCAAATGCTAAATATATATTTAGTTTTGTGACAAACTGCTAGGTTGTCTTCCAAGGTGGCTGCACCTTTGCATTCCTACCAACAATGAATGAGAGTTATTTTCACTCTACTTTCTTGCCAGTATTTGGCACTACTGGGTTATGGATTTAACAAATCTTTAGCTATATAGTCTGTGTGTCTTGTTGAGTTTTCAGTTTCCTGATGACATATATAATATGTTTGAAAGATATGGTGGATGTTTAAATTTTCTAAATTTATTACTGTAAAGATACATTGCCTTTAATCACACTCATTTATTGTTCAGCCTCACTTTGAACACCTTATCCCATTATTTTTGCCACTTAATGAAGTGACTTTAAATTCCCTTTAGTGAGTGATTTTAATTGTGCTGTTATAGCTGCCTTAATGTCCTGAGTTTGTTCAAAGCATTTCTCTTTCATGGTCATTTTAACTTTGGAGAAGAGCCAGGCATTCTACTGTGAATGAGGTGGTAAGTGAGGTGGATGAGGGTGTACCGTAATGTTTTTACAATCCTGCCTTTTTGTTAGATCAAAAACAGAATTCACTGTATCTTTTGTTACATCTCTAAGACAAGCTAGAGGACTTCAGAACTGCTTCAGAGAGTGGCAAGAATGATGGGATAAGTATGTTTGAAGCAAGGGTGGGGGGAGTGTTTAATGGGGGGGGTATTAACAATGTGTCACTAATTTTTAAAATTTAAGTATTCACCATATAGTTTGAGCTGTTGAATATCTTTTACATGTTTATATGGATCTGCATATACTCTGTAGTAAGATGTCTGTTCAAAAATTTTTACTTAAATTTTTTTAACTTTTTAAAGTTTTAAATTTTTAATTACTTTAAAATTTATTTTTATTTTTAACTTCATTTTATTTTATTTTATTTTATTAATTTATGTTATGTTGTACTATGATTTTTTGGGGGGGGTTGGTATTGGGGATCAAACTTAAAATCTTGTGCTTGCCAAGCAGGCGCTTATGCTGCTGAGCTAAATCCCTGGCCCTGTTATGTTATTTTAAAAATTTTTATTTTAAAGAGAATAAAACTAAGAAAAAAAAAAAATAGAACAAGGCCAACCAAAAGAAACCAGTGTAGGTGATACAGGAGTTCAGAACAACAGGAAATCAACAATGGTTACCATAATGCCTTCTGCTATCTTCAAAATAGCTGCAGATGCCTTTAGACATAGTAAAAATCAAACAAAACAGAATAGAACTAATAAAAACAAAACAATGAATGCAGCAAAGGACTTCAAAACAAGAAAATAGTAAATCTAAAATGACTACCATAATATATCTTTGAAATAGCTGCTCATACCATCAAATACAATAAAATTAAACAGAACAAAACAATGAAAATGGTACAGAACTTCAAAGCAAGACAATAGGGAATCAACAATGGCTATCACCCTCAGAAGGAGATCCCCTATAGAAGCTACACTGCCATCTTCTGAATAGATAATCAGACTACCGGCTTTAGACCTGCAAAGTCAGTGAAACACTGAACACTACAAGCATTAAATTGTATTCCACATTAATAACCATTATTGCAGCCTGTATTTCTCCAGATCAGCTAGTTGCTTATGGCAAGGGATGGGGGATGTGTGTTTGGCTGTTCTTGTTTCTCAGCCCACATGCCAGAAGGGGTGGCATCTGGCTTTCCCCCTAGCAGCCCATGCATGGCACCAATTCATGGCGGGGGGGCTTCTTGTGGACTTCTTGTTCTCTTTCCTCCACAGTCTGTGAATGGCGCTGCCTCACTCTCCACATGACCCATTTGCAGGGAGGGTTTGCTTCTTGGTGACTTGTTCTCTTCCCCTGTGGTCCACAAATGGCACTGATTCACGGGAAAAAGCTGGTGTCTGGCTGTCCCCACTGTGGCCTATGCATGGTGCCAATTTGCAGGGAGGGCTTGCTTATTGGTGACTTCCTGTTCTGTAATGTTATTTTTGTGGTGCTGAGGTTTGAACTCAGCCTCATGCATTCCAGGCAAGTGCCCTGTCACTGAGCTACACTCTTTCAGCTCTCTTACTGTTTTAAAATTCTTTATATGTTTTGGATAAAAGTCCTTTGCCAAGTACTACATGTTTTGCAAAATTTTTCTCCCCTTATTTGGCTTGTCTTTGTTCTCTTTATGGTGTTTTTGGAGAGCATAAGGTTTCATAATTTTAATGAAAACAGTTTACTAATATTTCTTATATTATGGATTGTGCTTTTAGCATTATGTCTGAAGTATCAACAGCTGGGTGCAATAGCATACACCTGTAATCCCAGCTACTTGGGAGGCTGAGGCAGAAGGACAGAAAGAGGGTTAGGATTATAACTCAGTGATAGAAAAAGTCATTCCCAAATCTACGATCACTTAGAATATTTTCCTGTGTTGTGTCTCTCATCTGCTATTCTTTAGGAGTATATGGAGGATATTTTGTCAACTACCATTGTAATTTTTATGCCTGAAGTCTGCTTTTGCTGTCCAGTTCCTTTGCCTTTGTTCATATGGGGATCTAAAGAGACTAGAACCCCACTGCCAAATCTCTAAAGTCTCTTTTTTTTTTTTTTAAATCTGCTATATTGAGGTATAGTTTGTATATGATAAAAATGACTAATTAAGTGGTATTGTTTGCCAACTTTTGATAATGTACATAGTCACTTAACCACTGTCACTGTCATGATACAAGCATGTCCATCACCTGATAAAGATCTGTCCCCTGACAGTGAGACCATGCCCCATACCACTGTCCTTAACAACCCTTCATCTGCTTTATTTCATGGTAGTTTGCCTTTATTAGCATTTTACATTAGTGGAATCAGGCTGTATGTGGTGTTTTTAGTCTTAATTTCTCTTTAGTATAATGCTTTTAGATTCATCTATGCTGTTTTTATTGTTGAGTAATATTCTAAAATGCAGAAATACAGAACCATAGTTTGTTGTATTTGGATTATTTTCAATTTCTCTTTGCTTCAAACATTTGTGTTACAGGCTTTTTTTGATATACATTTTCATTTCTCTTAAGAATAGAGCAGGGGGGCTGGGGATTTAGCTCAGCGGCATAAGCACCTGCCTTGAAAGCAGGCAGTCGTGAGTTCGATCCCTGGTACCAATAAAAATGAAAAAGACAAAAAAAAAAAAAAGAGTAGGAGCAGAATTGCTGTGTCATAAGTGTCTGTTTATAAGAAACTATCAGTTTGAGGGAACCCCGCCCCAGCCCAGCGAACTGTCTTCTTCACCTGGGGACCAGGCTCCGGCTTCCTGTCGGTAAAGTGAGTCCAGCGGAGGCCCAGAATTGTCTTCTTCGCCTGGGGGCCAGGCTCTGGTTTCCTGTCAGACAAGTGAGTCTGGCAGAGGCAGGGAACCCCACCCCAGCCCTGCAAACTCTTTTCTTCACCTGGGGGGCAGGCTTCGGCTTCCAGACGGGTCCAGCGGAGTCCAGCGGAGGCCCGGAACTGTCTTCTTCACCTGGGAACCAAGCTCCGGCTCCCTGTTGGGATGAGTGGGTCCAGCGGAGTCACGGAACTCTTCTTCACCTGGGGGCCAGGATCCGGCTTCCTGTCTGGTGGAGTGAGTCCAGAGGAGGTGGGGAGCCCTGTCCCAGCCCGGCGGAGCTCTCTTCTTCGCCTGGGGACCAGGCCCGGACTTTCTGTCGAGATCAGTGAGTAAGGAGAGGGCAGGGAATTCAGTCCCAGCCTGGCTGACCTCTCTCCCTCACTTGGAACAACACTTGAAGCTCGAAAATATAGGAAAATGACAAAACGAAAAGAGCAAAATGCAGTCTCAAACATTCAGCCCATCCCAAGAAAGCCTAGGAGCCATGGGCATAGAAGAAAATACATCCCACATAACTGAAATACCTGAAATACTAGTAACTGAAATAAAGAAGCAATTCTGGGAAGCCTTAAAAGAATTCAAACTAGAAATAATCTCTCAGGTGAAAGAAGAAATGATAAATGAAGGAGATGCTGAACATATCTAAAGACACAGTTAAAAAATTGGAGGAGATAAATAAAAAGAATCCCTGGATGAACACTATAAGAAACAAACAGAATATATAAAGCAGATGCAAAGAGATATACAGGAAATCAAAAACTCCATCGAAAGCTGTAAAAACGGCCTCAATGAATGTGAAGATGGAATTTCAGACCTCAAAGACAAGATTGCAACCAGTGAACAGGAAAGGAAAGATCTTTTAAAAATAACAAGAAATCAGGAAATAATAATTCAACACCTGCAAGATGATGCAAAGAGGAACAACATAAGGTGAATAGGGATAAATGAAAAAGAAGGGACAACATAAAGGATGTCAAGAGGATAGAGAAGTAATAGCTCAAAATTTCCCAAACATAAGATTGGAAACTGATAACAAGATCAATGAAGCATGTAGAACTCCAAATAGCCATAACCAAAATAAAACTACACCCAGACACATAATAATGGCCATCCCAGAAATTGAACAAAAGAATAGAATATTAAAAGCTGTCAGAGAGAAAAGACAGATCACCTATAAAGGAAAACCTATCAGAATCACAGCAGACTTCTCAGCACAAACAATAAAGTCAAGAAGAGCATGGAGTGAAGTATTTCAGATCCTAAAGGAAAATGATTTCCAACCTAGACTGATATACCCTGCAAAACTGTCCTTCAAAATGGATGGAGAAATAAGATACTTCCATGACAAAGAACAGCTGAAAACCTTCATGATCACCAGGCCAACTCTGCAAAGAATACTGAAAGCCTAGATACACTTAGGAAAAAACCACTAAACAAAGCAAACAATTAAACAGAACTGAAAGATAAAGATGCAACAGCAAAAAGATAACATGTCAACAACAAACCAGTATATAACAGTTCTAACCATTAATGTAAATGGTCTCAATGCACCAATTAAAAGAAACAGACTGGCAGAATGGATCAAGAAACAGAATCCAACCATATGTTGTCTACAAGAAACCCATCTAACCCAAAAGGATACCCACAGACTGAAAGTCAAAGGATGGAAAACAATACTTCATGCAACAGGAACCCCCAAAAAGTGGGGGTGGCTATTCTGTTTGCAGACAATGTGAAGTTCAAGCCAATAATGATCAGAAGGGATAAAGAAGGTCACTACATACTGGTTAGGGGAAAACTCCAAGAGGAAGAGATAACTATCTTAAATATATATGCACCAAATTCCAGAGCACCCAGTTATATAAAACAAGTACTAACAGAAATGAAAAACCAAGTTAACAGTGACACATTTCTAACGGGATATCTTAACACACCATTGACACCAATGGACAGATCAACCAGACAGAAAACCAGCAAAGAAATAAAAGAACTGAATCGCACCTGTGAACGAATAGACTTAATAGACATATACAGAGTATTCCACCCAACAACAAAAGAATATACATTCTTCTCAGCAGTGCATGGGTCATTTTCTAAAATTGACCATATATTAATTCACAAAACATACCTAAATAAATGCAAAAGGGTTGAAATCATCCCTTGCATGCTTTCGGACCATAGTGCTATGAAATTAGAAATTAATGATAGAAGATACTACAAAATTCCCACAAACACATGGAAACTGAATAACACACTCTTCAGTAATCAGTGGGTCACAGAGGAAATTAAAGAAGAAATTCAACACAACCTACAAGAAAATGAAAACACAAATACAACTTACCGAAATCTGTGGTATGCAATGAAAGCTGTCCTCAGAGGAAAATTTATTGCACCGAGTTCCCACATCAGGAAAACAGAATGAATACAAATAAATAACCTGATGCTACACCTCAAACAGCTAGAAAAAGAAGAGCAAGTCAAGCCCAAAGCCAAAAGAAGAGAGGAAATTATAAAAATCAGAGCATAAATCAACGCAATAGAGACTAAGTAAACAATCCAAAGAATCAACGAATCAAAGAGTTGGTTCTCTGAAAGAATAAATAAAATTGATAAGCCCCTAGCCAACCTTATTTTAAAAAGGGAAGAAAAAACTCAAATTCATGCAATAAGGAATGAAAGAGGAGAAATCACTACAGAGCCTATAGAAATACAGAAAATCATCAACACCTATTTCGAAAACCTCTACTCTGCATACGAAGTACCAAAGCTAGGTCAAGAAGATGTAAAACTACTGAATAATCCAATTTCTATTAATGAAATCGAAAATGTTATTAAATCCTTACCTACAAAGAAGAGCCCAGGCCCAGACAGATTCACTGCAGAATTCTACAAGAAATACAAAGAAGGCCAACACTCCTCAAACTCTTCAATGAAATTGAAAAGGAAGCAGTCCTTCCTAAATCATTCCTAGAAGCAAATACTACTCTAGTACCAAAACCTGAAAAGGATGCAGCTGAAAAAGAGAACTACAGACCAATCTCCCTAATGAACACAGATGCAAAAATCCTCAATAAAATATTGGCAAATAGGATGCAGCAAATCATCAAGAAGATCATACACCATGACCAAGTGGGATTCATCCCAGGCATGCAGGGATGGTTCAATATACGTAAATCAATAAATGTAATACACCATATCAATAGAGCCAAAAGTAAGAACCACATGATCATTTCTATAGATGCAGAAAAAGCTTTTGACAAGGTCCAATATTCATTCATGATAAAAACCTTGCAGAAAATTGGAATAGATGGTCTGTACTTCAATATAATAAAGGCCGTCTGTGACAAACCAACAGCCAATATCATACTAAATGGCCAAAAATTGAAGGCCTTTACTTTAAAATCAGGCACAAGACAAGGATGTCCTTTATCACCACTCCTATGTAATATAGTACTGGAAATCCTAACCAGAGCAATTAGACAAGAGAGAGAAATAAAAGGGATAAATAAAGGAAAAGAAGAAGTTAAATTATCATTGTTTGCAGATGACATCATACTCTACATAGAAGACCTCCTAAACTCCATTGAAAGACTCTTAAGATATAATAAATAAATTCAGTAATGTAGCTGGATATAAAATCAATACTCAAAACTCAATAGCATTCCTATACACTAACAACAAAGTCACAGAGAAATAAGAGAAACCACACCCTTCACACTATTAACCAAAAAAATGAAATATCTAGAAATTACTCTCACGAAAGAAGTGAAAAACCTGTACAAGGAAAATTATAATACACTGAAAAATGAAATTGAAGATGATCTTAGGAAATGGAAAGACATCTCTTGCTCATGGATAGGAAGAATAAATATTGTGAAAATGGCCATTTTCCCAAAACTTTTATACAGATTCAATGCAATCCCGATAAAAATACCATCAACATACTTCACAAAACTCGAGAAATCACTCCTAAAATTCATCTGGAGCGAGAAGAGACCTAGAATAGCAAGGACAGTTCTAAGCAGTGAAGGCAAGGCAGGAGGTATCACAATCCCTGACTTGAAGTTATGCTACAAAGCAACCGTAGTAAAATCAACATGGTACTGGAACCCAAACAGAGCTGAAGATCAGTGGAATAGATTAGAAGATACAATCACAACTACAAACACACTGAACCACCTTATCTTCGATAAAGGGGCCAAACATGTTCACTGGGAGAATGACAGTCTCTTTAATAAATGGTGCTGGAAAAACTGGCTCTCCATATGCGGAAAACTAAAACTAGACCCATGCCTATCACAATGTACTCAAATAAAATCTAAATGGATCAAAGATCTAAATATTAAAACAGAAACATTAAATCTATTGGAAGACAAATAGGGTAAAAACCTTGAAGATATAGGAGTAGGCAGGTAAGTCATGAATAGGACCCAAACTGCACGGGAAATACTTCCCAGAATCAATAATTGGGATCACCTCTTATTAAAAAGTTTGCACGTCAAAAGAAATCTCCAGCATAGTGAAAAAAAAAACCCCACAAACTGGGAAAAAATCTTAGTAACAAAGAACTTCTGTCTAAAACATATAAAGAATTTAAAGAAATCAGACCCCCAAAATTCAAAGACCCAATCCGAAAGTGGGCATCTGAGATGAATAAACAATTCTCTGATTAAGAAATACAAATGGCAAATAAATATATGAAAAAATGTTCATCATCATTAGCCATTAGAGAAATGCAAATTAAAACCACACTGAGATTTCATCTCACTCCTGAAAGAATGGCCAAGATCAAGAAAACCACCAACAACAAATGCTGGAGAGGCTGTGGGGAAAAAGAAACTCTCCTGCACGGTTGGTGGGAGTGTAGATTAGTGCAAACATTGTGGAGGTCAGTCTGGAGATTTCTCAGAAAACTGGGACTGGAAGCCCCATTTGACTCAGCTATACCACTTCTAGGCATATTTCCAGAAGAACTGAAAGCATCATACCATAGTGATATATGTGCACCCATGTTTATAGCAGCACAATTTGTAATAGCCAGATCTTGGAAACAACCTTAAGTGTCCATCAGCTGAAGAATGGATAAAAAAGTTGTGGTATTTTTATACAATGGAGTACTACTCAGCTATAAAGAATGATCACACTGGGAAACTTCTGAGAACATGGCGGACAGACAACAGCAACTACCGAAGGCTCTCTGAAAGGCTCGGCTCAGAGGCCAGGAATGATGCGGACTAAGGAGACACGAACCAGTAGAGATATGCTCTGCTGACTCAGGAACGAACTGGGCTGAGAGAAGCCAACTTAGAATACAGTCCTGGCGCTAAAATAGGAACAGAAAAGACTCAGTGTAGAGGCTCGACCCTGCGCCATTGGAAACCGCGATTTGGGTTTCCCCCCGCCCGGCGGCTGGCTGCCTCCACAGTGGCTCAGCAAGGAGAGACGTGCAGAAGCTCTGGGAACGGGAGTCTGCGAACGGAGTCGAAAACAGGACGGACAAGGAGGCGTACACGAAAACTGACTGGTGGCGAGGTGAGTGAGAAACTGACCCCCTACCACAGTTTGACTCCAGCGGAGGTCTTTCTGGGCTCAGGCAGTCCTGTAAGAGCAGGGCGCGGTGGCAACTCCAGCCACACATTCCCCTCTCGGACGGGATTGGTGAAAAGTGCCTGGCCTGAGTGACGCTGCGGGCGGACTCCCTAGGCTGGCCTAACCCAGATCCCAGAACCTGACGGTGGCCCGGAGGAGCGACTGACTCCTGCGTAGGCTGCCTCCTCTGCAACTCCCTGGTGCGCAGCGGTAGGCGGGAACAACTAGCCAGCGCAACTTGATCAGGCTGTGGCTGACAGGCAGGGAAGCCGGGCCTCCTATGTAAGCTTGCATTTTATAAGGAACAGAAAATATGGGGAAGGGAAGCAACAAAAAAGGCTCCTCAGCCCCCAATCCTGAGAATCAGGCAATAGTGGACACCGCGCCAATATACATTAAGCGCCATATTGAGAGCCTCATAGACCAATTCAGGAATGAAGTTATCAATGACCTGAAGCTAGAAGTATGCAGAATAGTTAGAGAAATGCTAAGCACCACCCAGGAAAAAACAGATGGTGGAATGGAAGAACAGAAAAAGAGGGGAGAATTGCTTGATGGAGAAAACAGAGAAAGCATTGAGTATGTGAAGCAGGTTCAAAGGGACTATCAAGAAATTAAGTCTATCCAAGACTGGCATAACAGCTTGAAAGAAACTAAGGACAGACTATCTGAACTGGAGGGCAGACTTGAAATATGGGAGAATGAAGTGAAAAACTTCTTAAAAATAACAAAGAAACAAACAGCAATAATACAAAGACAAGAAGATGATAAGAGGAGCCATAACTTAAGGATTAAGAACATAAAAGAAGAAGTAGGGACACAAACAAGTGAACTACAAAAGCTACTCACAGAAATAATCCAGGAGAATTTTCCTAATTAGGAAAAGGTAAAGATACTCAGATGTATGAGGCATACAGGACCCCAGCTACCTACAACCCTAAAAGAGAAACACCCAGGCATATAATAATAAAAATTCCAGAAATTCAATACAAGAACAGAATATTAAAAGCTGTAAGAGACAAGAAACAGATCACTTGGGGCTGGGGATTTAGCTCAGCGGCATAAGCGCCTGCCTTGCAAGCAGGCAGTCGTGAGTTCGATCCCTGGTACCGATAAAAATGAAAAAGACCAAAAAGAAACAGATCACTTACAAGGGAACACCCATCAGAATTACAGCAGATTTCTCTTCACAAACCATCAAATCACGAAGAGCATGGGGGGAAATAATTCAAGCTTTGAAAGATAATAATCTCCAGCCAAGATTGAGATATCCTGCACAACTGTCCCTGGAAATTGATGGAAAAACGAGGTGCTTCCAGGATAAAGAGGAACTGGGGGAATTTGCAACCACCAATTCAACCCTACAGAAAGTATTGCAGGATATTCTAAAAAAAGAAAAATACAAAGAACCCAGAAATAGTGGCGGGGAGGCCACAACGAATGGAGCAGAGAACAAAATGAAGAAGACAAACTGACAGCTACTGACAGAAAAAGAGCTCAACAGAAATGAGACAGAGAAGATTGGATGATAGGAACAGCTATTTTGGAGAAAATGACATCTTAATAGGTAATGCTGATTTAGTACCATCTTGTTTTGAAGTCTCATCTAGCTTTTGTTCTTCTGTCTCCAATGGTCTAAACAGGTTGTATCTTATTGGATTTTGTTATGTACGATAGTATAAGCAAAAACCTTTTAAAGACAAGGATATTATACAGAGACCATTGTTCATTTTCTGTTAGTCGATTCTAAATACTCTATAATGCTGTCATTCTCTTAAATGGTCTTACATTGCTTTGATATACTTAATGCTACAGTATATGAAGTTGTACTCAAGGACTTCAGGGAGGGAGTCAATATGATAACTATTTTTGGGTCAGAAATATCTGGTGGTGAAACACTATTCTGCTTAAATGGTTATGTTTTGATCTGCCCTGTTTCGCTGTTATGCCCTCTTTTTTCTCAATCTCCACTCCATTATTTACTTTTTTATTTTTATCCATTTAATTAAAGGGAAAAATATAGCAGGATATAATATAGTAACCCACTTTGACTTTCTATTATCTCGATTTGAACCCCTGTATTACTCTCACCATCTTGTTTTTGACTGAGGTTCCTCTATTCTGTTTTGCTGGATAGTATCAGGTTCGAAAGTTTAGGCATCAGCTGAGAAGATAATGAGATTCATTATAACGCCCATTCTCGTTGACTTTTATCTACTTTTGAAGACCTACAATATCTCCAATGTTTTGGTTTTGTCGGTTTTATTCTTTACTGTTTTGTTCAATTGTATTACAACTAATGATATAGGCAATTCTATTAGAAATAGCGGGAGGCATTATGGTAACCATTGTTGATCACCTTGTATTATGTTTTTATATTATCTATTATATCCACACTTTTGACTTGACCGATTCTGTTCTGTTATGTCACATTTGGTTTTACTCTCTTCCAAAAAAGCAATAAGAACCGTGGGAGCAATGAAACCCAAAATGTGTAATAGTCACTGTACAAAAGAGAGGAAAAGAAAGTACTCTAAACTATATAACTGCATGTATATTTAAATGTATAAGATAGAAAATGATATCACAGAGTTTTATTGGATCATTGAACAGAACTGTTTGCAGTATCATTGTTGGAATGTCCACTCTACAAGCTTTAATTTTGTGACTTGAACAATTATTTCTAAGATGGCAATATGTAATCCATTAACTAGTGATTTCCTACTGCGCATTTTTTTCTTCTGTAAATCTGTATAACTTGTACCCCTTCACTGTTTTTTATTTCTTTCTTTTCTTTTCTCCTTAAATAAAAAAAAAGAATGATCACACTGAGACATTTATAAATAAATGGACGCAGCTTGAGACCATACTCATAAGTGAAATCAAACTCGCATGTATAAATACTGAATAGTTTCCCTAGTGTAAGAAATGATAAGAATACATAAAAGTATGTGGTAATCATGATTCCCAATCATATTGGTTTGAAGCCATATAATGTTTTCACTCATTAACCACAATGGTTTTAACCTGGGTTGTTCGATTTTAGTATCTATGATAGTACAAATAGCAATTTTGAAGAAAACACAACATAAAAGCTAGTGCTAATTTAATATCATCTTGTTTTGAAGTCCCATCAAGCTATGATACATCTGTTTCCACTGGTTTTAACATGTTGTATCTTACTATATTTCACTATATGCTATAGTATAAACAAAATTCTTTATAGGCAAAGAGATAATAAAGAAACCGTTGTTCATTTTCTATTAGCTGATTCTAAATACCCTGTAATTCTTGCATTCTCTTGAATGGCTTCACACTATCTTGATATGCTTGATGTTGTAGCATACGAAGTTACACTCAAATAATTCAAAGAAAGAGGCACTATGGCGACTACTATTATGTTAGATTATCTGGTGGTGAAACACAATGATGCTTGAATGGTTTGGTTCTGCCCTGCGTTGTTCTGTTACAATATCCTCTCTTATGTCAATCCCCCCCCCTTTTTAAATTAATCTATTTTCTCTCATTTTTTTAATTAAGGGAAAACTAAATTAAAAGTAGCGGGACATAGTATAGTAACTTTCTTGGTTTTCCTATTAACCTGATTTGAACCCAAGTATTGCTCTCCCTATCTTGTTCTGATTATTCTATATTCTATTTTGTTTGATAGTATCAAGTTTGGAGGGTATAGGCAACCACTTTGAAGGCAATAAGATACACTATGAGGCCCATTATGGTTTGACTATTATCCTTTTTTTTTTTTGAAGTCCTGCAAGGTCTTCAGTGTAGGTTTTATTGGTCTTGTTCTGTGCTGTTGTGATCAATTCTATTATACCTGGTGATATAGACAAATCAATTTAAAAATAGCAAGAGGCATAACGGTAACCACTTTTGATCACCTGGTATTCTATTTTTGCATCATGTGCTGTGCCCACCCTTCTGTTCTAACTGACTCTGTTTTGCTTAGTCACATTTGGTTTTATTCTCTTCAAAAAAAGTAATAAGAACCATGGGAGTAATAAAACCCCAAAAATCTAATTGTTATTGTAAAAAAGAGAGGAAAGGAAGGTGGACTGAGGGATATAACCGCAGGTATGTTCGAGTGTGTAGGATGGAAAACCATATTACTGAGCTTTTGTTGGATCATTGAACCGAACTGTTTCCAATTTCACTGTATGAATGTCCACTTTATTTGCTTTAATTTTGTAATTTGGACAACTGTTCCTGGGAAGATAATATGTAACCTATTAACTGGTGATTTCCTACTGTATATTTTTTTTCTTGAAATACTCTATTATTTCTACCCTTTTACTGCTTTGTTTTTTTATGTCCTTTTTTTCTCTTAAAAAAAAAGAAACTAGCAGTTTTCTAAAGTGCTTGTACCATTTTACATTCTCATACTGGAATTCTACTTGGTCCATATTCTCTTCAATATGTCAGCCATTCTGTTTCACTGATGTCTTATTTGTAGTTCTTTAATAATTAATGATCTTCAGCATCTTTTCTTTCCACCACATCCTTTTGTGGACTACTTACATTTTCTAAGGTTTCTGTAGATTTTTTTTCCTATAGTACTTGAACCTAGGACTAAAGATCCCCAGCTGTCTTTTATTTTTATTTTGAGACAGATTCTCACTAAATTGCTAAGTTTCCCGAGCTGGCCTCAAATTTGTCATCTTGTTTCAGTCTCCTAGAGTGCTAGGATTAGAGGTGTGTACCACCACATCTGGCTCTTGCCTATTTTTACTTAGCTTTTTTTCTTTATCAAGTTTTAAAGAATTCTTTACATATTCTGGATTATATAAAACTTTTCTTGCAGTTGCAGAGCAAAGGTTTTTAATTTCTGTGGGATAAAGTTTATCACTTTTTTGCACTGTTAATGTGAGAAATCTTTCTTATTCTGAGATCACAAAGATTTTTCTATGTATTTTTTCTATAAGCATTTTAATTTTACATTTATGTCTATCATTCATCTATATTACTTTTTGAAGTAAGATGGTATATAAGGCTTAGTCTTATGGATAATCAGTTGCTCCAGTGTTGTTTGCTATAAAAACTTAATCTCTGTCCTAAATCGCATTACCTATGATGTGAATAAGGAGACCATTTGTGTGGATTCTGGAGTTCTTCACACTGTTCCTCTCTTTCCTTGTACCATATTGGCTTGATTACTATGGTGGTATAGTCTTGAAAACTGGTAGGTAGGTTTTCCACTTTTGTCCTTCAGTATTCTTTTTCCGTTTCTTTGCAACTATATAAAATTTTATAGTTGTAAACCCATTGGGACTTTTGATTGGCATTGCATTGAGTCTGTAGGTTAATTTGGGGAGAATTAATGTTTTAACCAGACTAAGTCATGTGTCCATTAAGATGGTATATCACTATAAATCATCTTCAATTTATGTAAGCATTGTTAGATTTCAGTGATAGGTGTCATACTTGCTATATTAAATTTATCCCTAGTAGTTTAAATTTTGGGGTGCTATTGTTAATATTACTATTTTTAAGTTACCTTTTTTAATGGTTTTAGAAATTATACTGGTTTTTATATCATTATCTCCAACAACAACAAACTGAATTATTCATCTGCAAAGGTCCAAGGGAAAGTGGAATTAAAACAGGTGGTGGAGGGTGACTAAAAGTCACCTTCCAGCTTTGCACAGTCAAGATTGAAGACTATTCCAGCATATGGAGCTTTTGGTGCTAAAGCCAGGAGAGTTCCCTACTCATCAGAACGAGTAGGTCAGTGAGTCTGAAAGCCTAACACTGTTCTGCTCTTCTCTGAAGAGCATCCAGTCCACAAGCTTCCTTTGGCCACCTCATTCTGTTGATGTAAACTGTCTTTTGATGTGCTAATGCTGTGCAAGGGGTGGGGGGGGTACCAAACCTGAGACCCGTTAGCCTGGCAGATAGTCTTACCATTTGGGAAATACAGGAGTAAAAAAGAATCTCCAGCCTTTTTAATGTTGAGATAGGGGTCTTTCTAAGTCACTAAATTGTGAAGGCTGAACTTGAACTTGTTAGTCCTCCTGCCTCAACTTTGCAGAGCTTTGGGGTTACAGGTGCTCACTACCAATATCCTGCTCTAGTTTATTTTTTAAATCCCTGTAGTCATGCTCTGGATTCTTAGTCATGCTTGGTTAGGCACATTTTCTGCAGATAAAGGGGCTGCATACATCTCTAGTTTAAATTAAGTGTGTTTTTTGGATATGTTTGTTGTATATGTTTCAGATGATACCTTGTTATGTTTCAAATGCAACAAATTATTTTGGTCGAATAATTGATAAACATGTGGATCTTTATGCAACTCTTAATGCTGAAATTAATGAGTATTTTAAAGATTCTAGTAATAAAACAACTGTTAAGAAGGTGAAGAAATTTGGATTGTATGGATTAGAAGAGAAAACATCTTTTCACAGGTAAAATATCTGTTTCATCTCTAAAAGTTTTGAGACATGAGGTAATTCCAGTGGTGGTGCATGCCTATTTTCATCATTGACAATTAATTGAATGTGTGCACCCCATGCCCACCCTTCTAGGAGGGTGTCATGGCACAGTATACTCCAGGCTGCATGAGTTACCACCCTAGTTCCCTTGCACAGAGCACGATAGCAGAGCAACTCAGACATTTATTGAGTGAGCATTGTATGCAACATACACATGCCTCTGTAATTTATTTAACTCTTACCAAATCCCTGTAAAATAAGCAGTATTCCCATTTTACAGATAAGGAGCCAGAGTTACAGAGGATTACAGTGTATGAATTGTTGAAGCTCAGCTTACTAGATGGCACAGTCAGTGTTCCATCCTGGCCTTCCTAATCAATGTGCTTGTTTGTACCCACTTTTCTGAATCCACACCCTGTGCTCCTGGTGACCGCCTTGAGTTGGAAATTGCGAAACTAAACTTTGCTGTGTTTTTATTAGGTTGTCTGATAAAGGGAGTTACTTTTCAGAAGTACTACCTGTATACTTTAATCGGCTACTAGGAGCTCTTGAAGGCCCTAGCTTTTTATACGCCTAGTGTAGAGAAAAAACCATGTAGTGTTGTAGTCTTTTGTATATTTTCCTTTTGATGGGTAAGTTGAATGAAAGATGATTTCCTGTTTAAGAATCACTGATACCACAGTTCTTCTCTAGGGTCCAGGTGTTAGAGATGAGCCAAAGAGAAGACTCATGGGTCCCAGGCAATGTCTTGGTGAAGTTCATAGATGAAGGCAGGACAGGGCTGGTTGCCACAGACCAGCTGTTGAATCTCCCTGAGAGCTTCAGTGCTATTCCCCCACAGGCTGTGGAGTTTATTGTCTGCAGAGTGAAACCTACTGATGGTGAGATGGAATGGAATCCGAAGGTGAGTCTCGTTTACTTTTTATGTTTTGTTGACTTGTATAATATATGTAACCCAGAACCTTTACAGAATTGGGGCTTTTTTAAATTTAAAGCATTGCATTTGGGCCTTAGCTTTATGCCTAGAGTGCAGTCCACCTAGGTCCCTGCTGGTGCAGAATGGTATGACTGCCACTATGCCTGGAGTCCTATGGTGCAATGTAGGAGTCATGGTGAAATAAACTGGCTGCCATCCTAATGGGGAGAAATAGTGTGAGCACCTACAAGAAGGTTAGGCTGCTTCCCTAACTTGTAGACTTGTTGTGAAGTTCAAATGAAATGCAAGAATATTTTGCAAAATACACAGTATATACAGAATAAGGTATTTTCTTGTTAAAGTTTCAGAAAAATAACAGAAATGCTTTTTTCAGGTTACTAGGTACATTCATCATAAAATTGTTGGAAAACTACATGATGCAAAAGTGGTATTGGCTTTGGGAAATACAGTTTGGATTGATTCGATGGTAGGTATGCAAGTTTCCTAAGAAGAAAGAGTTTTGAGCAGGCCACTAAAATGATCCAGATTATTGTACTGTGTTTCATGGTTTATTTGTTGCTCTGTGTTGGAGAGAAATGTTTTTTACGTTATTTGTGTCATTAACTTGGTTGTGGGTTTAGTTTATTTGATAGATTGTTTTACATTGTAACCAAACACACACATGTATTTGTCGTACTCTCTCATGCACAACTGAAGTTTCATGAAACTGTCCTTGCTACCTTTGTCATTTCCTATTTATAATTCTGTGCTACTTTTTCAAGCATCTATCATGATCATTAAGTTGAGTTCATAGCCCACTGTGCGTACACACTCCATAGAAGCTCCAGGTCAGTGACTGCTGTAATAATGCCTGTCTTTTCTACTTTATAAGTGATCTTAAAGACCCTGGGCATGCTTGACAATCCTGAGGATTCAGGTCCCTGGGCACTCAAAAGTGTTCACATTTCACTTAGCAGATGTTTATTGAGCTCCTGTGCAAGGACCAGTGCAGGACTCAAGAGTTTCACCAGTGAGCAGAACAGTAAAGGCGCCTCTACTGCAGCAGTAGAGGTGCAGAGTGAGTATGACACAGGACATGGGGCTCAGGGTCTCCTTCTCTGTACTGTGCTGACATTGCCCTCTCCACTTGTACTACTAGAACTCTACTTTTCAATTTAATATTTTGCTGTGTTAAATCCTAATTAGTATGATTATAAGAATTCAGGAATAAGGAATTCAGTTCAATAAAATGAACTGCTTTGCTGAAAGTTATTTTTGTAAGGTTATAAAGCTTTAGCATGTCAAAAGGGGAGTATCTGTATAAAATTTAAGAATAAGAGGAGAAGCCACGCGTGGTGGCACACACCTGAAATCCTAGCACTGGGGAGACAGAGGCAGGAGGATCACTGAGTGTTTGAGGCTAGTCTGGGCTACATAGTGAGTTCAAGGCCAGTCTGAACTACATAGAAAGATCCTGTCTCAAAAAAATAAATAGGTTTTAGAAAATACAGATTACCAATGCAAGTAAGTAGAGTAAGAAGGTCTTAGTTGATATGCTCATAGTCAGTATTAGTTACTCTTTATTACAAAAGTGGAAATTTGAATTAGAGATTTTTAAAAACCACAGCTCAGAGAATGGAACAAAAAAGAAAACCCAAAACCCCACTGGGCAAATGAGTTTCCACAGTTTACACAGTGTGTAACAGTGTCTATAGCACTTTGGAAAGGAAGAGACCCCAGTCACCTCTGACTCCCTCCTCAACAGGGCCATTCTTCTGTCATGGAAAAGCATAGCTGGTGTTTATACTTTGGTTGAATGGAAATGTACAGTGTGTCTTTTCATGTCTAGCTTTTGTGACTTAGCCTGTGCAATTTGTCTGTTAACAGCCCAGCTATCTCTCAGGGGACAGAGGCTTTTCTCTCCATTCCAGATGAGACTCATGCCCAGGGTTCACTGAAGAAGGTGCCCAGCAGGTCAAGCTGGCCCATTCCTACCTACCATGCAAGGAACACTCCTGTACTTTGCCTCCATAGTTTTGTTGGTTACTTTACTCTCATCACTGAGACAAAAAAGAACTGACACAAAAAGTTAAGGAAGGAATGGTTTATTTAGCTCACAGTTTGTGGAGGTTTCACTCCATAATCTGCTGGGTTAAAGACAGGATGGCTCAGGGTAGAGGGTAACAGTTCATGTCAGCAGAAAACAGAAGAATCAACGAGAGCAAAAAGGGAGGAGCAAAGAGAGCGAATCTCTTTCCCTCCCTTATATCTGTGTAGGTTACCTACCCTAGGATGGATGTAGCACTTGAACCTATAATTCCAACATTGGACCATGAATGAATCACAAATTCTAGAAGCCTGCCCCCATTACTATATGAGGTTTTGGAGGCAATATAGATACAAACCATAACAATAGAGGTCAGACTGTTGCAGACTTTTTTATTTTTTACTTAATCTGTTTAAATTGAAATGAATGAGAATGTTTTGGCTTCAGAAAAGACAGATGGAGGAAATAGTACAAACACAGAATTTACAGTCTTGACATAAGCCCATTCTGGGTATGAAAACTCTGAGCTTAGATTTTCCTTACTAATAAAAGTAAGAGCTAGGGTCAGAAAAAACAATCACAATTTTCTTGCCAGTTGTAGCACGATAGATTGGTTTGGACCAAGTATTTTATTCCGACACCTGATCATATTTTTGTAGCGTGGGGCTCAATTTTGGATGGTTCTTTTATGACCATGACCTCAGTAGTAAAGTAAGCAGATGCTGCAGTGGGGAGCCCTTATACACTGTGGCATATGCCATTGTGCTTCACAAAGAGACATTCAAGGGCATTCATGGTTCAATTAAAGATCAAAATATGGCCAGGCATGGTGGTGCAACCCTGTAACCTCAGCTACTTAGGAGGCTGAAGCAGGAGAATAAAAAATTCAAGGATGGCCTGGACAACGTAGATTCTGCCTGAAAAAACAAGATTTGAGGAGACAGCACAGTAGTAGAGCACCTCTGGGTTCAGTGCATATGGGGAATAAGGTGTAACTCCTGCAAATGTTACGGTTTCTTTTTATTCAAGGTACATGTTACAAAACTTTCAAATTTGAGAACTTCTGTTGTTGATTATAATGTGCGAGCTGAAATTCTGTCCATGGGAATGGGCGTTGATAATTCAGAACATGTAGAAGAACTAAAAAAGTTATACAAAAGAGCTAAAATGACCACTTCTGAAGAAAGCCTGAACCAAATCCCGTAAGTACATTTTTGCCTCCCTCTCAGGATAGTTTTTCTGTTTTATGGAAATACAACTTCCCAGGGTGATGCTATATGAGTTTGATTATTGCCATTACTCAGCTCTAGTGACCACAGAGATTTGGAGAGTTTCTAGGCATGGTGGTACACATCTAAACTCTCAGAAGGCTGAGGCAGAAGGATTGCCTTGAGTTTGAGGCCAGCCTGGGCTACATGACTTTAAGTCCAGTCTGAACTACATACTGAGACTCTGACTAAGAGTGATGGAGAGAGGGAGTGGGAGAATCTTGCTTTATCCATACACCAACCCTCACTCAAGTTTTTTGGTGGACTATTATGAAACAAATCTCAAGTATATAATTTCATCTATATCTCTTATAGAACTTATATTAACTAGTTTTGACAGATGAAACACATACAGAAAAGTATATGCATTCCAAATGTAGCTAGATGGATTTTCCCAGCACACTCAGAAAATCAGCACCAAACCTTGAAAGCCACCTCTGTTCCCCTCCTAAACAAACAAAAAATTGTTCTTTCAATGGAATGCCTTAACTGGAGTTTATACTTTGTTTGGAAGGAAGCACATCTAGCTTCTGTGGGTCAGCATTGCCTCCACAGTCCATCTACACTGCACATGTATCTGTAGATCTAAGTATGCCCTGCTGCCTAATGTATCTTTACCTGAGTGTACCCTAATTGTTTACTCTTTTGGTAGTTGATTTGGGGAACTTGCATTGGGCTTAGTTCAGGTAAGGATGTGTTAGACATTCTCCTGTGTGGCTTTTGGTTATCTCGTGGGGGTGCAATTGCTAAATCATAGAGCTACTGCCCCATCAGTGTCCATAGTGACTGTTTCAATTTAACATGCCCCTCGGCAGGACATGAGTTATTTGAGGATATGAGATATGAGTGTTTGAGAGACTTTGAGGTCCCTGTGAGAGAGTAGATGAGGTCCTCTGAGAGAGTATATTAGTGACCCCAGAGGGGGATGATGGCATAGCATGTTTGTCCTGGAAGAATTTGTACCAAGAACTCCTAATCAGAAAGAAAGTTATGGACTCAACTAGATGTGAGAGACTTAAGCAGCCACTTTTCAGTATTCAGTTGCAACACGAAAAAGTGCTCAAGCTCATTCATTAGGAGCAAAGGACAAGTTAGAGCCGTGCTAAGTAATCCATCATAGCTCCACCTGAAAGTGAAAATAAGAAAGGAAATTCCACATGTTGATGAGGATGTAGAGGGATTGACTTTTAAAATATACACAAATAGGGGAGAAGCATGTGTGTGGTGTGAACATGGGGAAACGAAAACCAGGAAGTATATGACCATAAAGCATATGTTTACTCTCAGAGATCAGAGACTCAAAGAAAAGGCTAGATTAAAACAGAGAGAGATGCCAGTGCTGTAAAGGAAAGAGAAGTCCCCGAACATCCTTCATATTAATAAGCATAGTCATAAGCTGTCCTTCAATCAAGTTAAACTTCCTAAATGACTTTCCAAGTCTCTCGAATTTGTAGTAAGAAAGGCTGTATGCAGTATTGTAGCAGACAGTGGGCGTCTAAAGCCAGGAGACTGTCTAAGAGCTTCCAGTATAATACACAGGCCCATCTTGTTATATCCTGGTTAATATCAATTTTATAAACTTTTCTGTCAAAGCCAATTTGGACTTAGTGCAATTGATGACTGTCTGTGTGTGCCAAGTCACCCTTTGTATAATTGATTGTGTAATGGCTGAAATTGAGATACCAGGACAGAAGTATTGAATGGCTCTAAAGATTGTCAAGGATCCATGATTTGAACCTTGCACACATAAAGGGATCTATGCAGATGACTTCTTATGCAGTAAGCACAAGTGTACACTGTGGCTATGGTTGACTGGGGAATCCAAAAGATCCCTGGAGTTTCTATTGTGTACATTTCTTATTGCAGAGCTGCCGGATGATTATTATGGAGCTCCTTAGTTTTAGTTCTTACAAGACCAAGTTCCTGTGCCTTTGTCTGACCAACTTTGTTTTCAGTTCATTGAACAGGCTATAGCACAAATTATTAGTGACCCATTTGATCTATTATCATCTAAATATGTTTAAATACATTCACTTTTTTATGCTTTTTAAAGTGCTAAGAAAAATAATGCAGAGAAGTACCTACCTGAGTTCCTGATTTAACTTCTTTAGGGTATATAATCAAAGCAGAATTGGGTCATGTGTCAGTTCTGCATTAAACGTTTCAAGGAGCCATCACAGAGTTTGGATTGGGGCAGTTGCCCTATTTTGTACTGTTGGCAGCCATGCATGGTGACTTTAGTTCTACCTTGTCACCTAGGAATTGGTCCAAGATGAAAGCATAAGGTCTTCTGGGAACTCTTTTGAGCAAATACCTCTGCATTTGTGGTTTCTAAACTCCCCTGCATGCCTGCTTTTACCTACAGCTTTTCTTCAGGACATTTTCCGACACCAGCTGCTTCTCCTTATGCCATCTTGTCTGTCCTCTGGGCCTAGCTTGTGTCTCCCCAGCTCCCTCTTCAGTAATTCCCAGCATAGTCATAAGCTGTCCTTCAATCAAGTTAAACTTCCTAAATGACGTTCCAAGTCTCTCGGATTTGTAGTAAGAAAGGATGTATGCAGTATTGTAGCAGACAGTGGGGGTCTAAAGCCAGGAGACTGTCAAGAGCTCTAACAGTGAGAGGGTGGTGGGGCTAGAGATGGGTCCTACTGTTTAGCAACAGGAGCTTGAGAAACTGCAGGCTTGAAGGGAGCCTAAGAGAGGGCAGCTCTGGATGGGAGGCACAAGAAGAGATGTGTCACCAGCTGCCACCAACCACATAAAATGAGGACCCAGCTGACCACTGGATTAGTGGTATCCTTGGTGACCTTGAAAGATGCTTACATTGCAGCAGGAAATAGCATTTAAAAGAACCCATAAAAGATAAAAATAATTTATACTCTGAAGTTTTTGTTTTGTTTTATTTGTGGTACTGGAGCTTGTCAGAGAGTTCTTAGAAAATGGAGAATTTGACAGAGTGGCAGTAAAGAATATTTAAGGTTGTCGGAAAGCAACCATTGTAGAAGTTAAGTAGATTAGGTAGATTTGTGGCAAATTAGAGTGATAGTAGAGTTTTGTGGAAAAGTTTTAAAAGGCTGGGTTTGCAGCTGGTTATAGAAGCCATCATTGTTTGGTATTTATACCTGGGTAAATAGCCCGTGAATGTTGAAAGGGTTTGTAGAGTTCTGCACATGTGGGTACAGCACACTGGGATGAAGGTGGACAGTTCATCAGGAGATGGGTAAGGGGATGGTGACATCACCTGCACCTCAAGGAGGGTATCACCCTCCCACCAGCAGGCTTGGAAGGTTGCAGGGTCAGGCACTCATGGATAGAGAAGACATAGGATTTAATGAATGGCCAGTGTAAGGGATGAGACTGTAGCTCTGAGGCCCAATGAGAAACCCAGGACATTGGCACTCTGGATAGTGAGACATGCTTCCAGAGTGGTCTACTGGAGAGAAAGAGATATTGAGTTTGATTTCAGAAATGTTAAGTTTTAAGTTTGTCGAAAGTACAAGTCAAGAGTTTAAGGAAGCAGTTGGAGAAGGAAATTGCTTGGAGAAACTTTGAGGCAGGAGGAGCGGAGCTAGCAGAGGAACATCTAGTGAGGAGATGAGCTGTGGAGGTGAAGGAGGTGGGGGCAGGTTGGGGTTGGAGTGCTATGTCCTCTGCTGTTTGGGGAATGTTGTGCCCCAGGTTCACACACAGGTCAAAAGTTTCCTGGGAAATGCATTAGCTAACACTCCCTCATAGGATGTGTCACACTATTATCTTGTAATTGAGCAGGGGGACCTGTGCCTCTGTCTGTGCAGGTTTGCTCATTTGGGCTTGAAGGCTCAAGGAAGGATGCACAAAAGATAAATTATATTGTCACCCTTGAAGAAGGGAACTGGACGACTAGGAAATGATACAAGGGAAATTTCACTGTAACACCTTTTTATTTAGAGCCTTGTTTGGCATGCATCAGGTCCTGGCTTCCGCCCTACCACTGCAAAAAAAAAAAAAAACCCAACATGATTATAGTGGTTATCTTGTCCACAAAGCAAAAAAATAATGAAATTTTTAAAACAAGAAATTTTTAAAAACATTAAACATCCTTTTGTGTTCTGAGAGGAAGTAATTTCTAGCTAGCTATTAGGTGAAATGAGGGGCAGCACATCTTAATTTAGTGATTGCCTTGTGTTTAAGAATGTATATCTCTTTTTAAGATAGAAAGGCGTAAATAGAGCCGGGGACATAGCTCAGTGGAACGGTACCTGCCTGGGAAGCACGAGGTCCTGAGTTTTTGATTCCTAGTACCAAAAAAAAAAAGGCATAAATAGTGTTTGCTTTTTTATTCAAAGAACACTTCTAGCAGTTGACCTGGCTGGTAATGGAATGATCTCTAGGAAGGTAGTCTGAGAGACAGGTAGGCAAGGAAGGGAAACTGCCTTTTCACTTGATTTTTTTTTTTTTTGGTGTTGGGGTTTGAACTCATGACCTCACACTTGCCAGGTAAGCACTTATGCCGCTGAGCTAAATCTCCAACCCTGCATTTGCACTTTTTGCTCTGTTATCCTGTTGGAAAGGAGATAGCAGTGTATGTTGCTACTCTCAAAAGTTCAGTGAATTTGGAAGGAAAATTATTTTAGTAAATTAGCAAATTCTTTTCCTTGATAATTCCTATCTGTTACCAACTCAGTGTTTGATGCATGGCACAGTTGTGAGCAGAGCTGGTCAGTCATGTCTCAACCTTGGTAAGTCAGTCATCAACTTCATGGTCACAAGAACTTCAGTTTTTTAGCAGCTGCCATCCCCCTCTTTGAGCCAAGCATCTCTAGAAATCTAAGAGTTAACTTCTGCCTCTTCTGTCCAGGACACCTCTCTCAACATCTCCCTCAGAATCAGCAGAAAATACCACTTGTCTGCAGGGAGTACAGCAAGAGGACTCTGGTGTAGAAAAAGAGACTGGCTCTGAGACAAAATCAGAAAACTCAACATCTGGTTGGTACTTCTTATTTAAAGATGGTTAATGAATCATTCATGTTTGAGGTTCCTCATGTTTAGGCTTTCCTTTAGATGAAATGCAGAGATGACAAAAACGGGTATCACTTAGGCAATTCACTGTGTCTGCTTAGATAGTTCACTGCAGTGGCATCTTCTTGCAGCTGTTTTCCATTTTTGCTATTTGAAGCACAGTGTATAGCCAGGGAAGTCACAGACGCAAAGTGGGCATGAGGTCTGTGCATGTGCACGTGTCCATCAGCCACACACAGATCATGCCATTGAGAGATTTCAGAATCCTCTATAGTGACCAGTCTTCTGAGTCCTGTCACCATTAGTTTCACAGAATTGGAAGCATGCAGTATATATTCTACTGGCTTCCTTCAGTCAACATTATGTCTATGAAATTCATCTGTATTATTGCAAGAAGCACTGTGTTTAAACTTGCTAAGTTCTATTCTGTGATACAAATACACCACAGTGTGTTGGTAGGTGTTGGGGTCTTCAAGTAGGACTATTGTGGTCAAAGCTGCTGTGAACAGCCAGCGATTTAGCTCAGCGGCACAAATGTCTGCCAGCAAGTGCAAGGTTATGAGTTCAATCCCTGGTACCAAAAAAAAAAAAAAAAATTAACCTGCTGTGAACATTGGGGATTTGGATGGTAGCCTCAAGTGTCTTTGATCACAGAGATTAAATTGCATTGTTTTAGAAAATGTATCTTCAGCATTTTTTCCTGCAGCATGATGTCTGTGTTCTGGAAATCATCTTTGGCACTGCCCTGACAAGGCAGCCTGTGCATTTATGTCCCATAGATAGCTGTCATAATGTGGTGACTCCAAAAAGTAACTGTGGTTCCTAATTGTTTAATATTTGTTAAAGCTTGTTTTTTGTTTTTTAAATTTCATTTATTTTTTGTCTTTTTGAACCAGGACGTGACTGTGAAGTTTAGGCTGGCCTTGAGCTCACTTTGTAGCCTAGGCTGGTCTCAAACTTACAGTGATCTTCTTGCCTCAGCCTCCTGTGTTTTTATTTTAAAACATTATATCAATATAACTGACTTCCATTTTCTCTCATTATTCTTTGCAATTGGGTACGTCAGTTTACTATGAAATGTATATTCTTACATTAGTAATTCCTTATCTGAAAATCGGCTTAAGGTGCAAAAAGGTTTATATGTACATATCTATATGATTTTGTACAGAAACTTTGTCTGAAAACCCTGGAGATATTCCCATTAGTGGAGCATTGCAGCCACAACTGAAAAGGTATGTCTGTCCTTGCTGGAGAACCTGCTTCCCTCCACTGGGGCTGAACACTGACAATGTATAAGCATTTCTCTTCCTTTTTTAGCTTTCACCCTCAAGTAAAGTGGTTCCAAAAAGATGATGTTGTTATCCTAAAGATAAAAATAAGGAATGCAAAGGATTATAAATGTGAATACTTCAGAAATAGAGTTGTTTTCAGGTAGGTTTATATTTATTTACTAATAAATTAAAAATCTCCAACATTTTAGCAAGCTAACTTAGTTTCGTTTTATTAACTTAGTGCCTGGGTGGGAGACAAATTTTACTTGGCTGATTTGGAGCTGCAGGCCAACATCATAAGAGAAGACTGCAAGTGTGTAATTACAAATGAGGAGCCTGTCATCACTCTTGCAAAGGAGCAAAGGGGATCCTGGTGTGGCTTACTCCGGCAGAAGGTGCGTTGTGAACTGTGGTTGGAGGTCTTCACCTGTGGCTGTCAAATCTGCTCACTTGTGTAAAATGTTGTATTGAACAGAATCCTAATGTGGCTTTTGACTTTGACCACTGGGAAGAATGTGATGAGGACAGAGAGGAGGGCCTGTTCCCTGAAGGTGAGATGGGAAGGGCCTGCTGCCTGGGGAGGAGCCTGAGGCCAGGGTGGGAGGGAGCAGGGAGGGAATACCAGCTGATCTGAGGGAATCAGACTCTGCAAAGGGGCTGCTTGGCTAAAAGCCCTTAGAAATTTCCTTCTCTTTGTGGTTGATCTTGGTGCTAAATGCTCCCGTAAGAGTACTTACCAACCCACCCCTTCCTATACCAGTTTTACAGGTATTCTTAGTTCTACATTGGCCAAAATCACGGGGGGGTGGGGGTGGGGTGGGGAGGTGGTTAACTAATGAATCTGTACTTTCACATTTTATGGAACATCTACCTCTTGTAGTTGTAAGTGCTCGAAACCTGTCCTGCAAAGTGGCCGAGGTGACTGAAGACAGTGACAGCAGTGCAGATGACTCCGAGGACAGTGACAGTGAATGAAAATGTGCGTTAAGCCTTGAAGAGCAGCCAGAGGCCTCTGAACATAGTGGACATCGCTGAGTGACTGGGAGAGAAGAAAACAAGCATTCATAGCCAAGGCTTTTTTTCACCTGAAGGATAAGACTCTACTAAGTGTTGGCTGGTGGCACTAGGATGGCTAATGGTGAAAAACTTTCAGTCCACCTAAAAACAAGTTATAAAAGAAGATGCTGGTTGTCAAATGTGGAAGAAGCAAAGAGTGCAGGACTGGTCCAAGCCCAGGCTGGACCGTGTATCCCCCTCGCTGCCTCTCATACACATCGTGACAAGCTCAGCTTTGCTTTAAGTGGTAGAGAGCAAACTGTGACATTCTGGTCTGGAGTCAGCCCACACGTTTTTTGTCATTTAGACCTACCTTTATGTTTGGTACAATGTTCAAAACCTGTCTTGTGCTTGTAAATAGAGGCAGCTGTCTCACAGACGTGGCCATTGACTGAGTAAAAGTACTGACACTTTTCCTGTTCTCCAGGCACTGCTAGCACTGAGAGAAGTGAGTGCACATCTTTTCCCAAGGACATTGTGGGATGGCTTTAGCGAGGCCAGTGAGACCCAGGCTTATTCTACAGGTCAAGCTATGAGTTGCAGATATCACTGGGGACTTGCAAAGGGACCTTTTAGAGCCTTCAGTGATACAAACAGCCCTCTACAGCATATGAGCTGCAGTTTCCATGCTGGACTAAGGGGTCTTTTTTGGCAACATACTGGGAACCTGTGCAGTGCCTGCAGATAACCTTCAGAACAGTGGGGGTGATGAGCACCCTTGGTAAGTTTGTAGCACCTGGGATCCTGAGAGTTCTTGGGAGAGTTCTTGGCTGGCACTTAAGGCAGGAATAGCCTGGGGCTGGCCTTTCATCTTTAGATTTCTTCCCAGATTTAAAAAAGTTAGAAAGGAAAGAAATTGAAACTTTAGCTGGCTGTAGTGGTGCATGCCTGTAATCCCAGTATTCAGGAGGTTGAGGTAAGAGAATTGCTGTGAGTTCAAGAGTAGCCTGGGCTACAAAGTGAGGTCAAGGCCATTCTGTACTGCATAGTGAGACCCTGTCTCAAAAAGACAAGAAAATGGAAACCTTACACACTTGAGGCTGAGGGAAGAGGATCACAAGTTCAAGGCTAGCCTTGTCTCAGAGGGATAGGGACCTAGTTCAGGGGTACAGTATACCGGAGCTCAACCCCCAGCACCCCACCCCACCCCAAAACAAACCCCTGTGCACTTCCTCAACATCTGTTGGCTTCCTCTAGAAGTGAAACGGAACACTGACAGAACATGACAGGTACGCAACCACTGCAAGACATCTCTTTTTGTCACATCACAAAGTGTGGGTGCTCAGGCTCCTGTACCTCCCAGGTGAGAGCCCTGCTTGAACTGAGGTAAACACATGACCCTGTCCCATGAGCAGGGCTGGGTCCTGCTCCAGCTCTGTTTCTTCATTTGTGAAATAAGATGCTGAGCTCATGCACAGCCTCTCTTCTCCATAGGCAGTGCCCAGAGTGGTGCTGGGCAAGGACCTCACCTGCAGGAACTTGACAGATGTCAGACCCCTGCCTGCCAGGAGTGAGTCCTTGCTCCCCTGTAACTCTGATAGGTTGGCAGTATCACTGTGGCTTGCAAAGTTGAGAGTCCTGATGTTTGCTGGAAAGATTTCCACTCAGAGCTCATCCTTGTCAGTGGTCACCCTAAAGGTGAGGGCCTGGGCCAGTAGCGAGGCTTTCTGTCCGGAGGGCACCAGCTTGTTGTGCTGATTCTCTTAGGAATGGCTCTGGCAGGTCCTGGAGTGCTCCTGCGTATCTCACAGAAGACACAGTGCAGATTCTGTGGTCCACTAACAGTCATTGGAGACACTGGGGCAGAAGGGTTGGGGATTTAAATCTTGATTACAGACACTCAAGTGTTATAATATTTAAAACTGAATAGTGTTTTGTAGGACATAGAATGTTGACTAAACAGGAATTGGTTTTCTATACTGCTGTTAAAACACATGGCTTGTAATTTCGGAATGTGTTTATATGTTTGAATATGTGTTTATGTGTTGGAATGTATGTGTTTAGAAATTTGGAAAATTTCTAAAATGCAAGGTAAAAGTGTAGTACCTATTCTAAAATTGCTCACATAATCTGTTGTGATGTGGATGACTTTTGCAGCAAATCTCTAATAAAATTTCATTGTTCTCCCAGAAATGTTACTCTTTATGTTTATAAACTATTTTCTCTGATTGCCACAGAACATAAAATTTTTTTCACTGTGCTTTCTGTGACTAAAATGTCAGTGAAAGCTGTTGTAAGCAGATGGTGCAACCCATGGTGAAACTGACAATTGTCACACATGCTTACAGTGGTTTTGGTTTGCAGTGAGTGCATTCTGACGCAGCCTAGCATAGACCTGCTGCGTATGTCCCATGATAAGTGCAGAGATGGCAGTACTTTTGAGAGGTAAAAGAGTCAGAATAAAATGTACTTCTAAAAATCTCGTTAAAACACTTTCCAGTAAAATATCTGTACATGTGTGTATCTCAGAAATGTTACCTGCTTTTTATAAAATAGAGCTATAGAAAATAGATCACTGAGTTTGAAATACTTTATTTTAAAGAAAAAAATACAAAATTTCAAAACAAGATAATTGAGTAATACATTATATATTGTTATCTTTATATTACTGGAGTACAAGAAATGTTTTAATTTAATTCAGTTCATTTATGTACTTGCAGTGCTGATGATGGAATCCGGCACCTTACACACATGCTGAGCAGGTGCTGTACAACTGAGCTAAACTGCCAATCTCATCCTGTGTTTAAGTAAATGTGATGTGTCCTTATTTAATAGTTATCACCAGAATGGTGGTAGGTTTTATTCAGCCTGCCACTGGCCATCTGTTAGGGTGGTTTTCTTTGGATAACTTTAGCAAACACCTATCACTTTTCCTATCTAGAAGCACACTCATAAATTAAGGCTATCTAAAAATAATATAAACATCAGAACACCTTTTGTAAGAGAAAGGAAGAAATAATCACAAATATTGCTTATAAAAATAAATCATAGCTTTGAACTGCATAAGATGCATTTGTTACTCCAGGTGTTTCTCTGGTGGGACAACTTCCATTAACATCTGTAGGTACATGGTAACTGGCTCTGCAACAAAAGTCAGCAAATCAGTGCAGTTAGAAAAAGGTAGCCAAAAGGACTCCCTGTGCTTGCTGTTAAGCAGTGATACCCTTCTTAACCCTGTGGTAATATGTCCCACTTAGACCCTGAACTCAGGAAGCTGGGGTTTAGTGCAAATCAGAACTATCCTAGATGCACTGGTTCTTTGGAAATCACTTCCCATTATGGACCTGGGAACCTGCTAAACATTTTGTTGCTGTCCACAACAATTTATCCTAGTAGGAGAAACATGAGTGACTCACTTATGTGGATGTATTTACTATCATTGACCAAGTAGTGACTAGTCTAAAGTCACTACAATGACTTTAGTTTAAAATACAAACTGGTTTTTTACTACTTTCACCCAGTGCTTACCAGTTTCTGGAGGGAAGGGCTTGGTTAAGTGTGCCAGAGCTGAGAAGCAAACCATGTTTTGTACCATTAGGTTGCAATCATCCTACTTAGATTCTCTGTCACTCTGATCAAATCCAAGTACATTTCCAAGGCAGGAGGGGAAAACAGATGCTTTACTAATTTTCGTTCCTTTCTATAGATGTGTACCTGCAGCCTATCGGCTTAGGTTAAAATCAGCATAGAGTTTGGGGGTAAAAAGAACTATACAGGAAAGGAAGTCCCTGAGGAAATGACATGGCCATGTTTTGCTTTTGCTTCCCCCCCCCCTCACGTTGCTAAGGAACAAAAATTGAATTCTGTCTTTCCACTAGCACCTCTGTCAGGTAAGTGATGGTCCCTGATTCTCCAGCTGAGGAGACTGGCAGAGAAAGGCTCTGAAGAAAGGCAAGCTCACCCACTTTGAGCTGTGCTTGAGTCCCAGCTCCACTTCCCTGCCTTCTGGTTGAGTTTGCTCTTTCATGTTTCTCTAAGTTTTATATAGATGATGGAAGGTTGGATGGATGGTTATTTTCATTTTCTAAGTTGCAGGTATATAAACAAAAATGACATAGGAGGGCCTGCAGGGTTTACTTTCCTGACCAGAAAGAGGGGCAGGAAAGAGACAAGTTTTTAATCACATTTACAAAACAGGAAGTAACTGGAGTCCACAGGACAAAATGCTGGATCCAGGATTAAACTGCACAGCCTCAATTCAAGGCACTCACAGGAGAGACAGAAGATAGCTCACTGGGAGATTCCTCAAAGAACTAGGGTTGGAAATTCCATTCAATCTAGCTATTCTAGTGGGTATTTTCCCAGAAAAATTGAAAAGGTTATGTCACAGTTATATATGTGCACCATGTTTATAGCAGTACAATGTGTAATACCTAAATCTCGGAAACAACCAAAATGCCTATCAATGGTAGAATGGATGAAAAAAGATGTGGTATTTTTATACAATGTAATACTACTCAGCTATGAAAAAGGATGATTTTGAGGCCTTCATAGGTAAAGAGGCAACTTGAAACCATCATAAGTGAAATAAATCAGACAAACATTTGTAAATATTGTGTCTCTAGTATAACAAATAAACTGTAATAGTAATAAGATCCAAAATTTGTAATAGATATTGTAATAATGAAAGAGAACGAAAGTGCTCTAAAGGATATAAGTATGCAAGATAATCATACTACTAAGTTTTGTTCAAACAGTAGTTTGTACTGTCATTGGTTGTCCACTTATGTGTTGATTTTGTAACAATTACTTCTGAGATAACAATATGTAATATATCAACTAGTGATTTCTTACTGTTATTTTTTTTGAAATTCTGTATTATCCTACCTTTTTTTCTGTTTTTTTTTTCTCTAAATAGAAAAGAAAATAGACCACTGAGGTTGCTCAGGAGCCCTGAAGGTTTCCAGAAACTGAGCTGCTGTAGGAGACAGATCATTGTGAATATGATATAGTACCCAGCTGTTAATCATAGGTATGGTTCAGAGTCTCTTTCCACAGGCTTGGCCATAGTGCTTTCTTTTTAGAGGCACAGAGAGAGGCTAACCTAGCTAACTCAATAAACATTTGCCCTAAGGCAGATGAGGAGAAGCATTGCAGGTCCTCGGTGAGGGGAGGCTCAGGCCCTCACTGGGGGTTTTTGGAATGCTGCCGAGTGCCTTAGACGATGTTTCCATAACACTCAGAAGAAAAGTGGCTTGAAGATGACAGTGTATTACATACCACTGACCCACCTGCTCAACAATGGATTAAAAGGAAATGGTATGGTAAAGTATTTTACAATTAAAAAGAAAATAGTGCTTTTCCTTTCTGCTTGTTATGTCATTGGCAGGGATCAAGACGAGGTGAGGTAGTGCCTACTGTAATCCCAGCACCTTGGAGGCCGAGGCAGGAACATCAGGATTCCGAGGCCAGCTTACATAACTTAGACCCTGTCTCAACCCCGTGACTCCCTCTGTGTGTGCCCCACCAAAAACAAAAAGGAACAAAGGAGCCCAAGGTTGGACCCAGAGGCCTGCAGTGGGGGAGAAAGTTCCAGGTCCTGAGAAGGTGAAGCCTGCTAGCTGTGTGAGACTCTGTGAGGAGAGGCATGAGGACAGGGGAGGCGGGCTTTGCTGGGCCTGGCTGCCCTTCACTAACCTCAAGCAGCCTCCTGCTGATACTTACTGGAGATTTTCTGAGCCC
Organism: Cavia porcellus; assembly: GCF_034190915.1. NCBI lineage: Eukaryota > Metazoa > Chordata > Mammalia > Rodentia > Caviidae > Cavia > Cavia porcellus. Next base: position 39,346,759 of record NW_026947490.1, on the reverse strand, counting down.
ATCCAAACTTGTAATAGACGAAAAGGAAGTAGAATATAAGGCCGCTCAGGATGAACAGCACACAGTAGAGGTACTCCCAGGCGGGATTACTGATGATGGGGGCCAGAACCAAAAACACGGATACGAGAGTCACCAAGATGGGGATGAAAATGGGCACCTGCAAGAGACAGCCAACAGGGGTCATGCTTTAGCCCTTGGTGGTGGTTTTATTTCCTGTAGTTTTTTTCATTAAAGAACAAATCCATAAAAGAGTGTAATGAACTCCAGGTACTACTCTTCCAATTTCAAGAATTTTTGTATTATCTTTCTCCCTGTTTGTTTGATTTTGCCACCAGATCTCACTGTGTAGTTCAGGTTGACCTTGAAATCACTACATGGGCAGATGGCCACCAATTTGTGGCCATACCCCCTGCCTGAGCCTCCCAAATGCTGGGATTATAGGCTATGCCAACACACCCAGATTAAGAATTTTAATGTAATTTTGACAATCACTTGTAATTTTAATGTAACTTTGACAATCATCTACTCTACCTTTTTGTTTTTCCAAGAATATAAAACTACACTAGACATCAGGGTATTTTAACCATTAGCAAATATTTCTCTTAAGTAGTGAAAACTTCTTTCTTTAAACCAGTTTATTCCTTACCCTCTTTTTTTTTTTTAAATATTATCACTTGTTGCAGCTTCTATGTGTCCCCCTAAGTCCCTGTGGAATCATAGGCAGGACCTTTGAAAGGCACCATGACTTACCTGCTGTTAGGAGTGCAGGCCTGCCTGGAGAGAGGGGTCTTTGTGGGTGAGACCAGGCAGTATCTAACTCCCTCCTTCCCTGGACCATCTCTCTGCTTCCTTTCCTCCACTGTGCCCCTCTGCCATGCCACCCTGCCTTGGAGCCAGCTAACCACTAACTAAAATGTCAGCTGAAGTATACTTCTCCACTAAGTTACAGGGGTCAGGTATGCACCTCATTGATGAACAAACGGAAAAAGATGTTTCTGTTTTGTTGGTGAAATGTGATAGTTTGTCCTATACAGTGTCTGCTTTTTATCCCTGGGTGATTGCTTCCTCAGGGTGTCACTTAAGTGTTGCCTGACTTTCCTATAGACCAGTAGAGAGACAGAGAGAGGCCCAATGCTTGATAATTGCATCCATGCATATTGTTTTTCTAGACAGGGTCTATTCTCCAGGCTGGGTTCTAATTCACCATCATCCTTCCTCTGGCTCCCAGGCTGCTGGGATTACAGGTATGCTCCACCAGAACCAGCTTAGAGATCAGTTTCCTTCTCATTGCCTTGCTAATATCCTTAAAACAATGCTAAATAATAGAAATAGAAGTCGTTCTTATACCTGACCTTAACAAGGACCTCTGTACTTATGAAATGACAACTTTTGCCATGTGTGCAGAGTGCATATTAAGGCCACAATAAATACCTGCTTATTTCTTTATTATTAATGTGTGTTGGATTTTATTTTTCATCTATGGTGATGACAGGAGTTTTCCGCAAAGATGTCAGTGGGGTGAATTATATCCATCATAAATTAAGATTAGTGGACCTTATAATCTTTAGCCACTGCTGCATAGGTTAAACTTATCTGTGATATGTTTTTAATGTGTCATAAATGAGATGGGTCAGTGTCTTATATGCTATCTTGATAAGGTTTGGTATCAAAGTCATTTTCTGCACAAATAACATTTTTGTCTTTTTGAGACAGCTTTCCACTATGAAATTCAGGCTGGCCTTGAACTCACTTTGTAGCCCCGGCTGGCTCAAATTTACAGCACTTCTCCTGCCTCAGTCTCCTGAGTGCTAGGATTACAGATGTGCACCACTATGCCTGGTATGTACAAATAACTTGAAAATAATTTTTAAAACCTAAGGAAAGGGAGCAAACCCAAAAATCAGAGACATAAACTCCAGACATAGGAAGGTTTTTTTAAAACATCGATCCTATGGGCAACTTTGAACATCTAGATAAAATATCAGTTTCCTGGGAAAAGAAAATTTGCTAAGATGGCCCTCCAAAGAATTAGAATCATGGGAGATTTTAAAGTTCACATAATCTCAGTATTTTTTCTAGAGCATTTAAAAAGGAAAACTTTCAAAATGCCAGTCTGGCTGCTGCCATTCCTCATTCATTGCTGTTTTCCTCCTTTCTAACACCCTGAGCTCTTTTAAGTTCACTCAATCCTTTTAAATTTTGTTGTTCTTTCTCTTGCTTTTTGGTTGCCTGTTTTCTATTTCTTTCATTTTCACCAATATAAACCTTAAGTGAAATGTCGAAGCTTACATTCTTAGAGTATATGTCATCTTTTTATTCATTTTTAGAAATTTGTATATTTTCACTTCTTATTTGTACTTTGGCTTAAAAGCATACTTTTTCTAGTGGTCTCTGTGTTGTTCCACCGCAGAGAAGTAAGTTGTGTGGTTTACAGTGTTTGTGAAGTACCAGGGTTTTCTTTTTGCCATGAAAGATCATCAGTCTTCAGCCAGGTCCGGGGTACACCTGAGGCGTCTGCTGGTGGCAGGGAGGCTGTGACATAAACTCTGAGATCTGCTTTGTGATCATACCTGATGCTTCAGCCACTTTTACAAGGAGGTGTTGAAGGAGCATTTTCCAGGTACCTGTGGTCAGTGTGTGTTTTCCTCACGTGTCCTGTAGTTTCTGCTTTGTGAATAAATTTGCTGTGTAGTACGAAGAAGAGGTTTTAGAACTTCTCTCTTCAGTGTGAATTTTAGCTTTCACCCTAGTTGTCTTTGTCTTTGTAAGCTGTACTTTGGGCTTGGGTGCTGGTCTGCTCCTGTTCTCTGTTTTTTTCTTTAACCTGATAATCCTTTGCGTGTCCTTGGTTTTTAATTTCCCAATCTTTGTAGATCTGCCTGGAAAATCTTTTTCTCATAATGACTATTTTAAGCCTAATAAATCAGTTTACTCATACTGTAGATCAGTTTTGTCTCCACTGTCTCCTGCTGTTTTGTTAAATTTCTAACCATAAATGTCTTCTTACTGTCACTCTTGCGCCCTCAAAGGGTGACATTCTGTGGGAAAACACTCCTAGCCAACTAGTTATCTTATTTTCAATGGGGAAAATGTCACACTTTATTTGAAACCACAAATTCCCAACTGGTATTCTCAAATATAGCTAAAACACAGCAAATATATATGAATAATGTAAGCTAACACATGTTGTATTAGGTAAATACGTGTTTGTGTTACTAGTACAGAACCTAGGATCTTCACACTAAGCTACATCCCCATCTCTTTATTTCAAATCATTTTATTTTAAAGAGAAAAAATTTTCAAAACACAATAATTAGTGGTAACAACTACATATAATAGTTTCAGCTTCTCACACTTAGTAAGACAATACAATGTTTACATGTGTGTCAGATTTATTTCACTTATGAATATGGTCTCAGATTATGTCCACTTACCTATAAAAAACCTCAAAGTTATCTTGCTTTATGGCTGAGTAGTTGCATAAAAATACATCTTTTTTATCCATTCTTCATTCAATGGGCATTTTAGGTTGTTTCCAATATCTAGCTATTAAAAACTGTGGTGCTATAAACAGGTATGCATATATATTGCTTTGGTATGGTGTTTTTAATTCTTCTGGGACGATACCCAGAAGGGGAATAGCTGGGTCACATGAGACTTCCAATCCTAGTTTTGTGAGGAATCTCCACACTAATTTTTACAGTCAGCCTTCTATTTTTTGAAATAGAGCCTAAGTAATTCAGGCTTAGGTCAAATTTGAAAACCTCCTGTCTCTCACTCCGAGTGGTAGGATTATAGGCATGGGCCACCGTACCAAGTTTCATGTCTTTAATTGGAAGTTTATTTGACATTGTTTCCTACATTGGCACATACTTTTTAAATCATTCCTTTTTTCCATTTTTGTTGCATGCTATTGACATATCATCCTGTCACCATCACTTACTTTTAGCTCTGTAGTTAAAGACTCACCTTATGCCAATTACTTCTTTCTTCCTTCCTTCCTCCCTCTCTCTCTCTTTTTTTTCTTTCTTTCTTTCTTTCTTTCTTTCTTTCTTTCTTTCTCTCATCTTTTTGAGACAAGACCTTGCTATGCAGTTCAGGCTGGACTTGAGCTTACTTTGTAGCCCAGGCTGGTCTTTAACTCACAGTGATCCTCTTGTCTCAGCCTCCAGAGTGCTGGGATTATAGGCATGAACTACTACACCTGGCAGACTTCATGGTTTCTGAAGCTCATTCTTCACGTGATTCCCAGGAAATGCACATACAGTATGTAACTTGAATCCTTTCATCCTAGTAACTATTGTTTAAGGTCAGTTTGCTTGGATTTGGCTTACATTTTGTTTCATTTGAGTATCTGATATATGTTGTTCCATTGTCTTCTGACATGAAATTTTGATGACAAAAGGACTGATGCTAGTATTCTTTCTTCCTCTTCCTCTTCTTCTTCTTCTTCCTCTTCTTCTTCCTCTTCCTCTTCTTCTTCTTCTTCTTCTTCTTCTTCTTCTTCTTCTTCTTCCTCTTCCTCTTCCTCTTCCTCTTCCTCTTCTGCTTCTTCTTCTTTGTAAGTGAACTGGGAATGGCGGTGGAACAGGAAAGCGGGAGTGGGTGCCCAAGGCAGTTTGCACACCGAGTCATTCTGTCAGCCTGCACTTCCTGGCCTGTCTTCCAGGTGCACTGTGGGCCTCCCACTGTGTCCGTGGAGGGTGGAGCCCTCCCTCCACTCATTCCTTCTCCCTCAGGAAATACTCTTGATCTGTAATTTGTGGAATTCTCGAGAACTGATGTCACTCTCCTCTTCTTCACGGACTCTCACTGTACAGGTACTACAGCCTCCTTTTTCTGTTTCCTTTACTGATTTCCCCTCGAATCCCTTCACTTCACTTTCACGTGTTTTCATTTCCCATTCCAGTCCTCTTTCCTGGAACGCTTCTTTGCTCTTGTGTTCCTTTTTGCTTACAGTTGTGGAACAGTTCTGTTTCCTAAACTGTTTGAACGTGGCGCAGCCTCTCTGTGCTCCCCGCTCCCTACGGGAGATGTGTGTCCCCAGCTCCGTTTCCTGGGTCCCAGTGTGCTTCCATGTTTGGTTTGGTTTCTGTGCCCAGCACTGTTTGTAGTGGTTCTGGAAGTGTTTGCATCCTGGCCAGGAGCGTTTGCAGGGAACTTCCGGGACACCTGGGGCCTGAGGCAGCCCTGCTGCCTGCTTCCCACTTCCAGGCCTCGGGTCTTCTGGGAACCCGCCCAGTGCGCCCCCCACTGGGGCCTGTGGTGCTTTCAAGCAGATTCTGGACTATGGCAGCACAGCATTTCTTTCTTTTGTGTTGAAGATGTTGGCTGTGGGGTTTTCCCTTTATCTCTTAGTGATTCTGCCTAGTTTTCTGATGGATTTTATGCAAATTACAAATACTACCACCACCCATGGTCTTACCTACTGGGTAAGCTGAATAAGATGAGAGTGTCTGACTCCAGGCAACCTACCCTCATTTCAGCTAACTCCAGGGACATGGTAGAGGTTCAGAGCCAGTGCAAGGAAGACCATTAGACAGATTTCTGAAACAAAAGCTAAAGCTAAGGGTATATATCTGTAATGCCAGCACTGTGAGAGGTGGAGGCAAGAGAATCACTGGGATCCAGTCTGAGCAATTTACAACTTAGTGAGATCGTGTCTCAATAAGAATGAAAAGGGGGAAAAAAGTACTGAGGTTGTAGCTTCATGCAAAGGCACTGAATGACTTCAAGACGTATCCTTATTCTTTTCCTGGTCATTTGCCTAACTCTTGTTATCTTAAAAATTAAATAGCACAGTTACTTGGGGATTTTTAATCTTGAATATAAGCAAAATAAAATAAATGCTGCTTTGTCTTCATTGGCATAGAGATCACATCAGTCATACAGGGAATGAGAAGGAATACAAAGGAGACTGTGAACTTAGGAATAGGCCCAGGGCCAGTGTTCAGAAGACCCCCACAGTAAATGGAAAGTGCCATAACTGTTCTTGATAGCTTTGTGACGTGATGGCTCAGTAAAATGAATGACTAGGTAGTTAATTGGATCATAAATTATAGTGTAAAATGCATAATAAATTCTTATGTAAAAGATGACACTCAAAAACAGAGTAGAGTCAGGTAGGAAGGAGCAAGCTTGTCTTCAGTCTAGTCACCTGAGCTGCTTGTGACATTTGGGCATGCAACTTACCTTGATAGGCCTTTCCTGGTTTTTCTTTGTAAACCTCATCACAACAAGTCCTACAATGGTCATTCCATAAAATAACCATGTAGCAAAACTGAAATAATTCACCAAACTGTTTATGTCACCAGGGATGATATAAATCGTTGCTATTATACCCTAATAGAAAGAAGAACAAATTCTTATATCATTAGTGTGTAAAACATTCATCTTATTACCTCATAGAAGTCTGAAGAAGCAGGTTTTCCTATGGATAAACCAATCAGCATGCAAGAAACTTCCCCTGATTCCCACTGCAGTTGGGGTTGAATGTGACTTTGGCTGCGATAGATGTTTTCTCTCAAACCTGGTGGGAAGATCTTGAATAATTTTTGAGTCTTTGAAATTATAATTTTAAATAAGGAAAATACTAGCCAAAATCTGTATATATATGATACCAGTTTCATGATGATGGATTTAAATTCCAGAGTCTTCATTATGGACAAGAGCCCTAGATTAGCCCTAGACTGAAACCCAGGTCTGACCATGACCACATCAGTCACCTGGACCTTGTTTTCTGTCACTGGGTAAAGTTCCTATCTTCAGAGTGTACATGTACAGGAAAGGCATGTTCTCTCCTGGAGACAGGGGACAGTGGAACAATCCAAGCTAGCAATGTGTAAGGTGTCTGTGTGCTCAGAACAGCTGCACATGACCAAGACAATTTACCACTAAAAACCTCCCCTTAGTGAGGAAAATGACCTCAGGAAATGCAAGTTATTAGACTGTACCAAAAGACTGCTGTTGGCATACCCTGTAAAATGCCTTGTTCTCCTACCCCATACACTGTATATGTCTTTTTCTCAGGAGCTCATAAAAAATAAATGAACACACATGAAAGAAGAAGAATGGTACCAGCTTGGGGGATTCAACAATAACTTTTGTGAGTAAATTCATAAAAAGGAACAAAAGTAGAACAAATTCAATTGTCTTGAGAATTCTTTTTATATTTCACATCAAGGAATAAGGGAACCTGGCTCCTTCTAAGGTAGAAGACGAGGCCATGGCAAGGTGAAAGGACAGTTGGAAGTGACCTGTCAGTCACAGAGACCAGTGCGTCATATCCCAGAAGCATTCACAGAGCCCTGCCTGGGGTGGCCCTAAGGTAAGTAATGGGTGGGAAAGATGGCGGCCATTAATCTCTCAGACTCTCTGAGCTTTTCATCTGGCTCACACTTGCTCTGCAGAGCACGCTTCTTTCCCTACCTTTGATCTCAACCTCAGCACCTTCAATGAACTTTTTAAACATTTATGTTCTTTGTCCCTTCCAGTTCTTTGAATAGGGTAATAAGAGCCTGGACAGGACTGCTGGTCACAACACCCCAGAACACTGTGAAAACCACTGGGAGAAGGGTTAGCAAGCGAGGACTTGTTCGTCCCTGGACCTGAGGGCCCTCTGCCTGTAGCACAGGCATTGTGGTGCGGTTCCTACTTACATAGAAGATGATGGCAGGGGCGGGCGTGAGGCGCCTGACGCTGATGTAAGAGAGCACTTTAAGCATGTGTCCTTCCCGGCCTGCGACGTAAATGAGCCTGAAAGAAGAATCACACAGAGGGGCTGAGGAAGTGTGACCTGAGTGTCACCAGGGGCTCACAGGGAAGGGAACTGAGTGCTGACTGGTCATCTTTGGGTGACTCTGTGCCCTGGAGGGCAGTGAATTTTTGAAGAGTGAGGGGTTAGGTACATCCTGGTTCAGTGGGGTCACCAAACCGGGATGAATAGAGATTTTGTGCAAACTTGTAATCTCTGCACTTGGAACATTAAGGTGGGAGAATTGCCTGGGCTACTGAGGGTATTCAAAGTCTATTGAAACTACACAATGAGACCTGTCTCAAACATAAAATGCAGCGTCGGGGGTTTAGCCCAGCAACACAATACCTGCCTGGCAAGTGCCAGGACATGAGTTCAATCTCCAGTACCAAAATATAAATAAAATAAAATATATGAAAGATGAATTAGCAAACATAAACAAGTGGCACTTTTCCTCAAAACTCGTCTGACAGTTCAGTTATCTGAAAGTCTATGTTTAAAATGGTGAAGGAAAAACTATATATATTAAAGCGAAAAATATTAAAGGAAAAAAGCCTGGGCTACATAGTGAGTCTAAGGCTAGCCTGAAATACATAATGAGACACTATTTCAACCCCCCTCCCAAAATTACTCAAATTGGATTGTATATTTAAATGGAATGGCTAAAGGAGAAACCTCTAAGGAGAAAATCTTTGTGAACTTGTATTAAGCAAAGACAATAAGAATGTGCAATAAAAACCTTGATAAGCTGGACTTTACCAAAGTTAGAAACATTTACATCAAAAACGTCATACAATAAAAGTAAGATAGCTGGGGATTTAACCCAGCAACATAGCGCCTGCCTGGCAAGCATGAGGTCCTGGGTTCAATCTCCAGTACCAATAAATAAATAAATAAATAAGAGTGAGATAGGTGGATATGTAGTTCAGCTATAAAAAAGAAACAAATGTCATTTTCAGGAAAGTGAATAGAACTGGAGAGCATCATATTATGTGAAATAGGCCAGTTTCATAAAGTTAAAATTTGCATGTTCTCCTCTAAAAACCTAGAGATAAAAAACAGGAGAGGATAAGAAACTAGAAGGTAATCTAGAGATATGGAAGGGGATGGAGAGAATGAAAGGAAGATGAGAATAAAGAGGATGAAAATAATCAAAATTTGATACATGCCATAAAGAATCTCATTATTCTATTTGATTACTATGCACCGAGTTACAAACCACCATTATAGCAAAAAGATAAGTTCCAGATTAGAAGAAGCTACGGACTAGTCAAACGTCTGATAAAGGATTCTATGTAAAATATATGAAGAACTCTTACAATTCTACAATGAATAGCCCAATTTTTAGTCAGATTTTTAAATATTTCACTAAATTTAAACATGCTAGGCATATACTTTATTACTAAACTATAACCCTCAGCCCACTGTACTGCTACTTTTAATATTATAAATAAAAGTGGATTTTATTTTTTTCTTTGCTCATAATTGGATAAAGAGTGAAAATTTTATTCATCTGGCATTCTTGTGGAGGACCACCTGGACTACTCTCCTTGAACAAAGAGCAATTGCCTCCATGTTGGCTAACCCTGGCCCTGTCTTCCCATAGTGATATGTGCAGAACTGGCTAGGCCATTTCCTTTTTCCTTCAGTTAGCTCTAAGCAATATAAATAGGGCTAGCTGAGGTACCGATGCTTACTCTTTGAAGCTAGGTAACAGGCTGTTTCCCTGCCCCACTACTGCCAAAACATGGTAGTCAGGCAGGAGGAAGAGCATGGCTCCAGGGCTGTCAACTGGGTTCCAGCCACAAGATAAGAGGCTATGACTTCCCAGGGCAGAAAAGGTTTTCACATCAGAACAGAAGCACCGCAGTCTAAATACTAAATGCTACCTAAATTGTGCAGATTGGTCTTTGTTCATCCTTCTCTCTGCATATTGCAGAAGTGCTTTCTGGCCTGCTAGCGAGCCCAGCTCAAAGTACTCATGTAATTCCCACCATTCTCACAGTCACTCATCCTCTGGCCACTTTCTCCTTCACAAATTTAATATCCAGGTTAGGCCTTGAGTCGACTTTGTTCTGATGAACTTTCATCCTGGCTGGACTTAGGAACCCTTGGCTCTCCATAACTATAAATATGTCTTAGTATTTTTATTCTCACTGTGAGTTGCACTGGAAGTGTTAAATTGGAATTAACTTGCTAGAATTCCAATAACATTTCCATGGGATTATGAATATAAACTTCCTGGACCACAACAAATATGGGAAAGGGATCTCTATAGATTCTGGGACTTCAAAACTATAAATGAACTGCTGGATTTTCTTTTAACTAAAAAGAAAGTTAATCATAAAGTTACTATATGATCTAGTAAGTCTATCCCCAGGAACTTCCTCAAGAGAAAAGAAAACATCTGTTCATAAAAAACCACAGGAATGTACAAAGCAAAACTATGCATAACAGTCCAAACTGGAAATAATCCAAATGAATGGATAAAACTGGGATATGGTCCAGAGGTTCCAAGGTTTGGGTCTCAGAAACAATGCTATCTGAAAGAAGGAAGTAAAGTGTTGAGAAAAACCAAAGTTACAGCGGCAGCAGATCCATTTAGGACCAGAGGTACAAGTAAGGATTAACTGTAATTAGGCATGAGGGAACTTTCTGGGGTATTAAAAATGATATTTGTAGTGCTGTATAAAAGTACCAGACAGAACTGTTCAAGTTGTGTTTTTATATACCAGTAACAAACTGTTTGAAACTGATTGTTATAGTTTGTATGTGGATGTCTCCCCAAAGCCTCATGTGGTCATGGGGGCAGGCTTCTAGAGTTTGTGCCTGATTTGTGGTCCAATGCTGGGATTATCATTATGAGTGTTACACCCAAGTGGGTGTGACCCACATACAATACAAGGGACAGAAAGAATCTTCTCTCGTGCTCTTTCTTTTTTGCCCTTGTTGCTTTTGCTATCTTCTGCTATCATGAAATGTTGACCTCTGCCATGAGCCACCGTTGGAGTCTGCTGCATATGAACTGAAACCTCTACAAACAGTAAGCTAAATAAACCTTTGCTTCCCTAATTTTGAGGGTCAGGTATTTTGTCTCAGCAATGAGAGAAAAGTAACCAGCATACTGATTTTTAAAAATTCTAAATGACATTTATAATAGCATGAAAAAATATGAAATACTTTTAGATAAATATAAAAGATTGCAAGAACTGTATGTTTATAACTACTTATAAATTTTTTTATAAAAAATTAAAATCTCAATTATAAAATGGCAGTCCTCTCCAAATTGATCTATAGACTCAGCATAGTCCAGATCAAAATTCCACTTTTTTGAGAAATTGTAAAGGTAATTATAATACTCATATAGAAATGAGAAAACTAGCTATCTACATAAGGAACAATAAAACTGGATCCTTATATAAAGATTATTCTTGATACAAGATTCAAGTCAAGATGGATTAAAGATCTAAAAGTAAAACCTAAAGCTGTAAAATTACTAGAACAGAGGGAAACTGAAATCGGCAATGTTTTTTTCCATATGATCCCAAAAGTATATACAATAAATGTAAAAATAGACAAATTGGATTATATCCAACTGAAATGCTTCCGCATAACAAAGGAAACCCACAGCAAAAAAGACAACTCACCAACAGAAGCACTCGCAAATCATGCATCAAACAATGGGCTGGTCTCCAAAATATGTAAGGGACTCAGTTACTCAATAACATGGACTTGAGCAAATATGTCTCAAAAGGAGACATGCAGAAGGCCAACAGGTACATGAGAGAAGTGCTCAACAGCATCAGAGAAGTGTAAACAAAAACTGGATATCATCTCCAAAACACAAAAGCTAAGTGTCGGCAAGGATGTGGAGAAGAGGGAGCCCCGGTACCTGGTGGTGGGAGTGTAAATTATACAGCCTTTTTGGAAGACAATCAAGCTTCCTCGACAAACTAAAAATAGAATCTAAGATCTAGCAGTCCCAATTCTGGGTGTATATGGAAAGGAATTAAAACCAGTATGTCCCACCAGCTTTGGTGGCACTCGCCTGTGATCTCAACACTCAGGAAGCTGAATCAGGAGGACGGCTTTGAGTTTGAGCCCATCCTGGCCTACATAGCAAGACCTTGTCTCAAAAATTTTAAAAAATATAAAAAAGTAATTTAAATAAGTAAATAAAAAATTAGGCTAAGTGAAATAAGCCAAGCACAGAAAAACAAATCCCATATGATCTCACTACTCTATATGCAATTATTTTTCAACGTATAGTAGCACTTGTGTTGCCAAGGGCTGTAATGCCAGCATTTGGGAAACTGAAGTAGGAGGATTGTGAGTTTGTGGCCTGCCTGAACTACATAATGAAGCCAGGTTTCCAAAAGCTCAAATAAGTAAATAGATAAAATGTATACAGAATGCAAAAAAATCTACAATAGCTTTTTTGCAGGGGGATGCTAGGGATGGAACCAAGACCTTCCACATTACAGGCAAGCACACTACCATTATTCTACATGAACACTCTAAAATGGCTTTGAAAAAAGGATACCTCTGACTGTATTCCAACATCACTTTAGAAGCATAATTTTCTGGTACACATTTTGCTGTTTTGAAGTGAAAAACCTGTGGTAGTTTCACTCCAAAACACATCCACTCAGAAGCCTGGACACGGAGCAAAGACCTGTTCCAGGATGGGAGAGCTGCTGTGAACATGGAAATGACCCACCCCCACTGTGAGGCGAGGGTTAGTTAGAGCACACTGCCGCACAAAGAGAATACAACACAGCTGTGAACTCTACAGCAGCCCACTCTGCACTGGCAAACTACCCCTGTTGATGTAATGTTTTACTGGAACAGGACCATAGCTTGTTCTTTTGTTTTTAGTACTAAAGAACTGACTCTATGGCCACACCATCCTACATTCCCAGATTTAATTATTTTTGAGACAGGGTCTTGCTAAGTCATTAAATTTCCCAGGCTGCGCTCTAAGTAGGGATCCTCCTGTCTCTGTCTCCCAGAGTGCGACTGGGATTCCTGGCATATACCATATGTCTGCCTGGCTGTTTACATTTTGTGCTATAAAGCTGAGGCAGAGAGTTCTGAGAGTTATGAGAGAGACTCACATACTTGTGCCCTGGAGTACTAAGCTTTGGCTATTTAGGGAAAGTTTGGCGAGTCTGTGTATGTATGAACACTAGAAGATGTTCACGAATAGCACTATGTAAAGAACGCAGTTTGAAAGGTTCCATGTAGAGATGAAAGACTCATTTGTTCCTGTCACCCCCTCTGCCCTTGCTCAGCTGTGTTTCCCCCCTAGTTGGCACCTTGGCTCCACTGAAGTGGCCTTGTCCATCTTCCTTTGCCAGTTTGCCCTGTGGGTACAGCCACATCCCTTCTCTGGATTTTGGGGCTCTCACTTGGGCTGGGAGGTGCTTGACCTGGTCCAGCCCCAGGGACTCAGGGCCTCCTGAGTTTGACAGCAGCTTGGCTACCTCCTGCCCATCAGAAAACAGAGTGACAGCAGGGTCCCCTACCTGCCCGCAGTAAAACAGCTCCCATTAGCAGCTCCAATGGTGGAAAAGGCCACAAAAAGTGGGACAATCCAAGAGGCTGGATAGAGAACACGGTCACCAAAGGTCTGTCAGGAGAAGGAAACAAATCCTGAGACTCTTCCCCTCCATAACCTCCAAGAGCCACTGGTCCAAATAAACTCCTCTGTCCTCCCAGACAACTCAGGTCCCCAGCTCATCTCCCTGGGCAGCCTCTGGGACCTCTCCTGGAAAGCAGTGGCTGAAAAATTCTTCCCAGTATTTCAAGATTTTATATTTATGGAGTAATTGATTGCAGCACTGGGGGTTGCACTCAGAGCTTCCACTGAGCTATATCCTCAGCCCTTTTTAAATTTTCTATTTGGGGACAGGATCTTGCTACGCTGCCCAGGCTGGGGTCGAACTTTGGTTCCTTCGGCCTGAGTCTCCCAACATGTGAGGATGAGAGGTCTGTGCTACCAATCTGCAGACTCAGGACTCTTTGGTGGTGACACGAATTTCAAATGCCACCACTTCTGGCCATCACTCTTAGAAATTGGATAATCCTGCCAACACCCTGTGCTCTGGCTTCCCTGAGGCTCAGTCAGCGTGATCCTGTTCTTCCCCTTAACAACCCAGCTGGTGGTTGCTGCCCACAGCGTTAAACAAACTGCATCTCCTGTGCAAGTGTAACCCCCACCATCCTGTAGGCTGTTTCCAACTCATTTTATGTCCTATCCCAACTCTATGAGGCCTCTAGCATGCAGAATCCATGCATGCATTTTGGTCCCTGTTGCTCAATACATTTTTTTTGTATTAGTAGGATTGAAGCGACAGACTTTTTCAGAGCAACATATCCAGACCTTTATAAATTTTGTAAAATTTTGAAATGGGTTTCATTAATGCACTAAAAGTTGCCTATCCTGGGCTAACACTTGTCATGCTTCTCTTTTAGCTTCTGCGTGTATGTGCTTGTGTGTGTGTGTATGTATACAATGGTACTGGGGATTAAACCCAGGAGCTCTACCACTGAGCTACATCCTCAGTCCTTTTTATTTTTATTTTGGGAAAAAGTCTCAGTAAGTTCCCCAGGTTGGCCTTGATCTTGTCATCCTCTTGCCTCAGCCTGAAAAGTAGCTGGGATGATGGGTGTGCATCACCCTGCCCAGCTTATCTGATCTCTTCCCTCTTCATTTGGCTTTGATTCCACAACTCACTATTAGAATTCACACCCTGCACATTTCCCTCTCCTTCCTCCTGTCTGTCAAACACCCAGCCCTGGTTCTTGAGCCACATCATCTTGCCATGAGCTCTACCTGTGCTCAGGCAGCTGGGGCTGCTGCTAGACAGGAAGAGCCCACCAGCCCTTCCTGTCTCCCCTAACCCCTGCCCTCTCACCTCCGCTGAGCCCCTGACCTGTCCGTCTCCCAGTCTCCTCTTGCCTTCTCCCACAGGTCACAGCCCCTTCCACACTCACCACGGCCACTGCCTGGGACTGCAGGAGTTCTGTCGGGGTCATCACAGTGAAGTAGGAGACATTCATGAGGATGTAGCACACTGTCACCAGAGGGATCCCGATGATGATGGCCAGGGGCAGGTTTCTGAGAGAGACAGTGACAGGGAACCGGGTTAGACCAGAGGGTCTGTGTCCTCTTCATCCTGTTCTCCCCTCCCTGCACATTCCCCCTTCTCGGTGTGGTGGCCCAGACTGAGATATGGCAGAGCCCAGCAGGAAGGAGAGATTTCCCAGTGAGAAGATGCCCTCCCGGGTCCTAGGGCAGTAGAATTAAATTGTTTCAGGCAAAGGAAGTGGGGGATAAAGACAGTTAGAGCTCTTCCTTCCTCTTAGTGACCAGTCCACTGCCCCCAACACAGCCAAACCCTATGCATGGGTGGATGATGAGCTTAGAAGGAGCCATTCTCTCCCATGGTAGAGCGCTTGCCTTGCACAGAGGAGGGCCTGGGTTGGCAGAATGAAAAATTCACTGGCTGAAATGGAATTATGGGATAATAGGTGACAGCCCCTCTATTTTTGCCTGGGAGGGGTGGCATATGCTTTTTGGATCCGATGTCTCCTGCCCGACTCAGTTATCTTACCTATAAGGGTTTCTTAGTTCTTCTGTGATGTAGTTCAGTTGATTCCTAGAAAAGGAAAGGAACAAGTGTGACACACGACTTGAATTTCTGGACTGCAAAACAGACAATAATAGCTGTTGGTCTCATTTAAGATTTCCCACTGCTGGGCATGGTGGCACAAGCCCGCAATCCTAGGACTCTGGGAGGCTGAGGTAGGAAGACTGCAAGTTTGAACTCAGCTTGGACAAGTTAGTGAGACAGCAACACCCTATCTCAAAATAAGAAAACCTTTTAAAAAGGCTTGGGATGTACCTCAGTTTGAAGGCCTTGGCTTCAATGCCCAGTACTGCAAAAAAGGAAGGAAGGAAGGAAAGAAAGGAAGGAGAACAACAGAGACAAAAAGAAAAAGAGGGAGATTTGAGTGAGTGTATTCAGACGCAGTGCATCACCAGAATACTTTAACAAAATGGGAGATTTTGTTCTGAAACAGGAAAAACAAAAGCTCTTCAGGAGAGAAAGCCCAGCATCAGGATGCTCATGCTTCTTCCTCACAGGACATAACCAAAGGGCCTAGCGACCTCCAGGTCTCAAAAGAAGTGCCATCCATTCCTGGCTGTTCAAGGCCTTGGGTGATGTGGTTGGATGTAATTCAGCTGAACCAAAGTTGCCTGGTGAGAATTTCAGTCAGGCCTTAGCACTGGCAGCTCACTGGGTGTGGTCAGCAGCCAGGCCCACATTCAGGGAAAAGAGTGGGTGTGTTAGTCTCAGTGGGGGCCAGGAAAACAGAAATGACAGAGGCCAGAGCCAAGCATGAAGGTGCTCGATCCCAGCACTGTGGGAAGCTGAGACAGGAGGCTCACAAGTTCAAGTCTAGTCAGGACAATTTATCGACAGAGTCTGTCTCAAGTAAGAATTTCGGAAGCATGGGGATGACAAGTCCCAAGTTTCAGTTCCCATACCAGAAAAAGAATGGTGGTGGGTTAATTTTCCCAAAAGGTCATGCTTTTACTTTTCTCAACAGATGAAATCAGATTTGCCTGAAGAAGGCCATGGACACCCTTGCTACACCTCAGGGTCCCCCATTACCATCCATCGTATGCCCAGAGTCCATTGTAAAATGCCAGGCTGATGCCGCCCACAGATGCTGGTGTACCCGCGAAGGAATTTTCAAAATTTTTTGTATTTCCTGCAATTAAGCCAGACAGTGAAGCAATAGTGTCAGCTGAGGAATTCGGCTCTGCCTGGCTTTCCTCATAAGCCAAGGCAGGATGTACACGGAGAAGACAGCAGCTGAGTCTTCCTGCGGAGTTCCCACCAGACTCACACACAGGGGAGTGTATGCGTGTGCGTCTGTGTGTGATATGTGGCACCCTCCCATCCCGTCCTGCACAGTCACCTTGGGCCAGGAGGACAAGGCCGCTGATGATGATGATGGCCACGATCACCATCTTGGCTGCAGTAAAGAAGTTCTGGACGTAGCTTCCCAGCCGCACGCTCAGCGCATTCACAGTGGTGATGAGCACTGGGAGGAGCAGGCAGGGCAGCAAGCGGGGCCACATCCTGTGTCCAGCTTTGCATGTGGCCCTGGAGTCTCGCTTCTACCCTCCCACCTCCCCCTCACACTGTGTCCCAGGGCACAAGCACAGGTCCAAAGGAGGGAATGGGAAGACCTTTACAGTGCACCTGATGGTGACCTCTGAAAACAAGCCAGCAGCTAGGCCCTGAGTGCAGGGCACTGGCAGGTGACAGGGACAGTGCTCAGCAGTCCTCCCTGTAGCCCCTGACAGACCTAGGTGCTACTCAGCACCCAAGGTGGCCACCAACCCTGTTTCTCCAGAGCCACTAGGCCCCAGGGGCCTCCTTCTGGTTAGGCACAGAGGATCTGAGGCCAGGATCCCCAGCCACAGCCTCTGCAGAGTCACCTATGACCCCTACCCCAGACATCAGGCTGGGGCACTCACAGATGGCAGCAGCAGCGAGGCATTTAATGACCACTTCGGGAGGCTCACAGCCTGAGTAGAAGGCTGCACACACGTACTCCGAAAAGCTGAGGCAGATGATGGCAAAGGAGGAGGGCTTTGTCACCATCATGCTGACCCAGGAGAAGAGGTAGGCAGGGATGGGGCCGAAGGCTTCCATCAGGTACGGGTACTCGCCCCCCGACTTGGTGATCATCGTGCCAAGCTCTGCAAAGCACAGAGCTCCTGGAATGCAGACAGGTATGGCCCCCTTCAGACCCTCAAGAGAAGTCATCCTTTCTCAGTGGGGGCTGTGCCACATAGGCCCAAGTCCTCTGGCACTAGACATTTAGTGGCACCCCGATTTACCCTTATTTGCCACCCATGCATTGAAAGGGTACAGAGCCAGGTGTGGTGCTGCATCCTGTAATCCCAGCACTCTTCGAGGCTGAGCCAGGTATACTGCAAGTGTGAGCCTAGACTAGGCAACTTAGTGACTTATGGAAACCCTGTCTCAAAGTTAAAAATGGGCTGGGGATGTAGCTCAGTGAAAAAGACTGAGGTTTAGTCCCTAGTACCAAAAAATGGGTCAGGGACCTGGCATCAAGAAGGACAATACTTATCCCTGTGTTCCCTGGCTTCTATGGGGAGGGGGCCAGGAGGCAGAGTCCTTGTTACCCAGTGTGGCGAGGATCCCGCAGGCCGCCCATATGATGAGACAGGGCCCCACGGTTCCTGTGTTGCTGAGCACAGACTTGGGGGAAATGAAGATCCCGGAGCCGATGATGGTGCCTACGATAATGCAGATGCCACTGAACAGGCCCACCTGGGATGAGGAGAAGGAAGAGGAGTTAATGCTGTCACTCATGGGGCCAGTGGCGACCCCCAACTCTGTGCCTGCCTGGGTCAAAGTGGACCCCATGTTCCAGGCATGTCCATCCTAAGGTACTGCTGTGATTCTACCCGGACCTGTGGGGGGCTCTGCACATATTAAATTGGTTCATTTGTGCCAAGCGTAGTGGTGGACGCCTATAATTCTAGTCCTCTGGGCAGCTGCTGCAGGTGGATCACAAGGCCAGTGGGCCGCCTCAGGAGAAAACAGAGCACAGAAATGCTGCTCATGCCAAGAGTTATACAGCTAGGCTCAGGGTCTAAGTTTCTGACCAGCATCCCTCTTATCATTCACATCAGAGACCTTGGGGGGACCCTCTTCACTGGGCAGAGTAGAAGAGAATTTTCACCAAATAAACCAGGATCAGGATCTAGAGTCCTGGTGAGAGGAGCCATGTGAGCAAGAGACATTTCCCAAGGATGAACCTGGTGTGCACTGTGACCTCTCCGTCATAACATCCTGTACGGTGTGAGCTTTCTAATAGGTGCAATCATCTTGGGTTCACACTGTCCCCTTACATCCGTGTGAGGGACAACAACAGGCTATGGGAAT
Organism: Cavia porcellus; assembly: GCF_034190915.1. Lineage (NCBI taxonomy): Eukaryota > Metazoa > Chordata > Mammalia > Rodentia > Caviidae > Cavia > Cavia porcellus. Next base: position 39,328,006 of record NW_026947490.1, on the reverse strand, counting down.
CCCCAGGCATAGAAATTGTAGGTTGGATGCCAGATTGTCTCAAAATAAAAAATAGAAAAGGGCTGGGGACGTAGCTCTGTGAAAAGGCCCTGTGAAAAGGCCAGGTTCTGTTTGATGCATGCTGACAAATCTATCACACAGGTTCCTATCTCAGGTGAGCAAGACCCAGCTGCTGCTCAGCACCATCACCTGGCCCTACAGCCTTCAGAGTTCTGATCTCACCCGGAGCTGCTTGGGCCCTACTTCCTCACCCATGGACCTGTGGCCTTCCTCCCTCTATGTCCAGGGCCTGCTCCCCAAACCCACCAAGGACAGGCTCAGTGCGCAGCTCCTTTTTCTTTTGATTGTTGGTCCTTGGGATGAAACTTACGACCTTCCTATGCAGCTACATCCCCAGTCATTTATTTTGAGACAGTCTTGGTAAGTCCTTAAGTTGCCTACTCTGGGCTGAACCTTGCAATCTTCCTACCTCAGTGTCTGCCTTCCCCCTCCTCCCACCATGCTGCAATGACAGGTATGAGCCACTAAACCTGGCTGTGATGCTCCTCCACCCCTACCACTAAGCTCCCCTCCTCTCTGCCCAGGCCCAGCCCTGTCTCCTCACCACACCTCAGCTCCCGCATTTATCCCTGTCCTATCTGTGCCAGCACATCTTTGCAGTGAGACCTCCAAGACAGCACTGATGCTGGAGGTCTTGCAGTGCTCAGCTCCATGACACCTGCATTCAAGAGGATCAGACGTTTACCAAAGATGGTAGAGGGGACCTGACTACCAGGAAGCCCCCTCTAACCATCCCTGAAAAGGCCATCAGTTTGAGCAAATACCAGACCTCAGTCCCTCCCCAGCTCATGGCAGCACATGCATGAGGCATGCGCATGACGCAGGAACTTCAAGGGTACACTGAGGTGTAGGTCCAGAATATGGCTCATTCCTTTTAAGATGAACTGGAGAAATAAAAAGCTACTGCACTTCAGTTCCTCACGGGATCTGCAGGGTCTCCACTGTCTGTCATTAGGACCACCCGACCCCAAGCTGGGAAACAACCACCGGAAAAACAGGAGGCCTCACCTCTTTCTGGAGATCTGTGGCCTTCGGTTCCATGCTCTGGATGGAGTGCTCATCTTCCTTGAGTTTTCTTGGGCTCGTCTCCTCTCCCATCTTTCCCTTCTGTCAGTTCCAGGAGGCTGTCAGGAGAGCACAGGCTGAAGCTTGATTCAGCAAAAGCGGACAAGATGCAAAGTGAAGCTCAGCCAGGGCTGCTCCAGGTTGGTGCACCCCAAAGCAGGGTATGGACTCTCAAAGCGAAGGTCATCTCAGGTTTTAGAGGGGTGCAGGTTGTAGTCCCTTGCGGAGAATTTGCTCCGCCCCAGGGAGAAAAACCATTCACTGCTGTCATTCAGGTTGCAGGAAACAGTTTCCTGTGTCTTTTCCAAAGCTCTGGGACTTGATTTACCCTTAACCTGTCTGCTTCCCAGCCCCTGGCTCCCGTGCCACGTGGCTTTCTGCTAATCCTTAGCTGTGACTTGCTTGAAATCATCCTGCCTTCATCATCTGGCATTTTTGTTTGCAAAAGTAAAACATTGTTGAAGACATATTGGAATATACGTACTGGAATCAATTCAAGGCAGAGATAGTTTTCCTATAATTCCTTCCCAAACTTAAGACCCCTAGGACACCTGATTGGGGTGCAAGAGATGAAACAAAAATTGCTGAGGAAAACCAGTCTGACATGATCAAGTCCTCAGTTGCTCCAAACAGTATCTCTGTGCAGCCCTGGCCACCCAGCAAGAGAGCAGTGGGCCTCCCATCACCCAGCCAGGCTTACCTTTCTCCTTCACCTTGCAGAGCTGGAGGAGCTGCCAGCCCAGCTGCTTGCCTGTGACCAGCCCTGGAAAGGCCATATCTTGTGCCCAGGAGTGGAGGAAGCCAAAGGTACAGAGGTTAGCAAAGGTAATTATTAAACCTCCTCCACCTCCTTCTTCTAAGCAGTGAAGACCAACACCAAAAAGAAAAGGTCAGATAAGCCAGTTTCTCTCCAAAAATGTTTTTGTGTATCTGTGCTTTCATCAGTTTTTTGGTTTGTTTTTAGGCAGAGCCTCCCACATCAGCTCCATGGCCTAAAAGGAAATCTCTCATAGAGTAGAAATCCTGCTTACTTTCATCTTGAGAAATCAGGAGAGATAAACTTTGGAACCAACTCACTCATTATCTTAATGGGTCATATTTATAAATCAAAGCCGATGGGAGATTGGTATCTGATGAGCAAGTAAATTGATAGTGTTTTCCTCCATATCAAGGAATTTCCTCATAGAGGAGCAGGTGAGGGTAATGTCATGAGGCCTCCTATGGGCCTCTGTTCTGTCCTGGCCTATGGCTCTGGACATATGCTATCAGGTTTGCTGATAGGACATCTAAAGAGCCCAAGACTAGAGTAGGAAAAGGACATGAAAATGTCATCCTTCCATGTTCTGCTCACCTGAGGCCTAGCAGGAGTCTGAAGCATGAAGCTGTAGTGCTCTGTCCCCAAACCAGCTCCTGAGCCTCTGAGAGGTTACCTGGGAGAGGGCAGAGGCTCTCAGGCTGGGCTGGAAATGGGGCCCAGCTGACCCTCCCCTCCTATGGGCGGGCTCAGACCCTCACCCTCAAGCAGGAGTGCCAGACTCTTATCTCAAGTCAGGCCTTATCAGAGGCCACAGGAGGCCAGCAGGGAGTCAGTCTGAAAATGGCCTTATCAGAGGCCACAGGAGGCCAGCAGGGACCGGGCCTGAAGCAAGCACCCTTGCGGTTGCTTCCAGCCACAATCCTCCAGGGTTTGTCTTAGGGTAAATTCATCAGATCCCCAATGTGGGGATGGGAACAAAGGTCAGCAGACAGAGCTGGGTGTCTGAGATCATTTGGGAGCTCTTCAGGGCAGGCTGTCCTAGGAGAAGGATAGATTTCTAGGTTCATCTCTGATGGGGGCCCTTGCTGTCCCCAAGCCAGGGAGACTGATTTAGGAGTTTTTCACTTGCCCCCTGGGCTGAGTGCTGGGCAGAGTGCTGATGTGCAGGGCCATTGGCCTACAGTCAGTGTCCAGAGGCAGCAGCTGGGTGGGTGGGCCCTGCCTGAAGTATTTCCCTGCACCTTGGCTCTCAAAGCATTGGCCCATCTGTTAGTGAAATACTACAGACTATTACCTATGTCAAGTGTACCTCAGTAGGATAAATTTTATGAACTTTTTGTTTGTTTGTTTTAAAGAACTGGGTTCTGAGACCTTGTATGGTGATATAAGACTTGAATCCCAGCACACTGGGGCCTGAGGTATGGGGATCACATGTTTGAACCCAGCCTAGGAAAATTAGTGATTTAGCGAAAACCCCTAGCTAAAAGTAAAAAATAAAAGTAAAAATGGCCAGGGACATATCTCAGTGCAAAGGCCTTGGGTCCAATTCTTAGCACCTCTCTCCCAGTCCGTCATATGCTCTCTGTCTGTCTGTCTGTCTGTCTGTCTCTGTCTCTCTCTCTCTCTCTCTCTCTCTCTCTCTCTCTCTCTCACACACACACACACACACACACACACTCACATACTTATGCACACATACATATAAGACAGAAAGAAGGGTTCTAGGTGTGACAGCCCCTGAGAGCCAGGGAAGCCATGTAGCAAGTCCTGTTTTCACCACGAGGCCACAGCAGGTGCCAGTGACCAGGAAGGCATTTGTTCAGCCAGGCTGCCATCTGGGCAGGAACTGCCAGTGCCAGATGGGGATCCCTGGATCTGGAGAACTGGACTGATAGGTAGCAGTTTGGAGAAACACTTCCTACTCTGTAAACAACCTTTATGGGAAGTAGGGAAACCAGGGAGCCAGTCAGCCTTGAAGACAGTTTGGCTTGTTTGCCCGGTATGCCGTGTTCTTGTGCATGGAAGGTCACCATGGCCAGTTGGTGAAGAAAGTCTTCAATATCAAGAGCAGAGTGAAAGAGATCCCCGAGATGTCTTCCTGACAGTCTCCAGGGAGAGACTTTTTTTCCTGGTCGGTCGTACTAGGAATTGAACCCAGGGCCTTTGCAGGGCCCTAGCCTGTTTCCTTTTTCTTTCTTTCTTTTTCTCTATCTTTTACTCTCTCTCTTTTCCTTCTCCTTTCCCTTTCCTTCCTTCCACATCCTCCTCTCATTTTCTGTCTTTTTTAGACAAATTCTTCCTAAACTTCCCAGACAGGGCTAAAACTTTTGGTCCTCCTGTCTCAGCCTCAAAGAGTGCTGGGATCAATTACAGGTGTACACCATCCCTGCCAGGACCTCAAGATTTTAGGGTGAAATTACCATTTATGAACACAGAGGCATGAAGAATGGAAGCCAAGCCACAGACCAAAGGTCCCCCTGCAGCCAGCACTGTCACTACCCACGGCTGATCGACGTCCCTGCCTCTTCTCCTGCACATCTGCCACCAAAGCCACAGCACCACTCACTTCAGGGACCAACTTTCTAAACTGCCATCCCTAGAGGGACCTCTACTCCACTTTGTGTCTCCCAATCTTCTAGGATTCCGTAAGCTTTTGATTCTTTCCTGAGGAAATACAATGAAGGATTTCACTTTTTAAATTCAACATCATTTAATAAAGTAACACAGGTTCTGGATGTGCTGGCATGTGCCTAAACCCAGCACTCTGGGAGGCTGAGGCAGGAGGATCACAAGTTAAAGCCCAGACGGGGCAATTTAGGGAATTAGGAGGATCCCTCAGGAAGGAAAATATAAAAGGGGTAGAGGCTGGAGCTCAATCAGAAGGACCAGGGTTCAATCTTCAGCACCATAAATCTAAGCAAGCCGGTCAGCCCAGTGCGTTGATTTATGACCTCTGCGGGCCTCCTTGGTTCTCTTTAGGGTTTCCCACGTGGCATTCAACTTCAACAAGTCATATTTTAGCCAGTACTGTCTTATCGCCCCAGTTAATGCAGGCTTTTCTCTAGGGGGGTAATTATGTCGTGGTTTTGCTAATGCAGTGCCTAGATTTCAGAGAACAACCAGTTTTGAGATGTTTCAAATCCTAAGATTTCATTTCTCAAACCAAAAATCATTGAAGATAATAATATATGTTGATTTATTATAGTGATTATTCCTAATTAAAGCAATACTTAATGCAAAAAAAAAAAAGATGAAGGTCTCACTACATTTTCCAAGCTGGCGTCAAGCTCCTGGTTCAAATAATCTTCCCGCCTCAGCCTCCCAGCATCCCAGGATTACAAGTATGTACCACACACCCAGCCACAACTTCATTAGTTCTTAAATTCCACTAAATCTCTAAATCATTCCTTTCAAACTGTGCTTTCATCAACTGTGAAGCTGCTTACAGTTTAAAGATATTAACACCATCTAGAAGACAATGGAACAATATCTACAGAGTTTTAAAGGAAAATAATTTTGAACCAACAATTGTATATGCTGAAAAGTTAGTATTTCTTTATGAAATACTAACATTCTCAGATCCCCAAGGCTAAAGAAAAATGTCAACCAAGAATCGTCTCCAAATATTTTGCTGAGTGATTTACTACAGCCAAGAGGGAGCATGAATAAAAATGACTAAAGAGTAGAGAGACTGGATTGCAAGCATTAAAACTAGCTAAGAAGCATCTAGTGTCAGGTTGCTAAATAGAGAGTAATAAGATTACTGTAAGTGAAAAAATAGATTGGTAAGATAAATACAAAATTCATTATATATTTACTTATTTATGTATGTATTTATAGCATTTGGGTATTGGGGATTGAACCCCAGGGCTCACTTCACCCTGAGTTACATCCCGTCTTTTAAATTTTGTTTTGAGGCATGATTTTGCTTAGTCACTAAGTCGCCCAGGCAGGGCTCAAACCTGAGGTCCTTCTGCCTCAGCCCCCCAGAGTGCTGAATTACAGGTGTGCACCACCACACCTGGTTTCGGTTTTATGTTTACGTTAACCTCCTTATACGGCCACCCTGGAGACCCAGCCTTTCACTAGGAGCACACTGAAGGCTCGTGCAAACCGTGGCAAGACGGACCTTCAGGTTCTCCCGCTTTCTTCAGTGAAGTTCACGGGTCTCATTGCCACTGACAGGTGTGACACAGGTGTTCCCTTACCTATCTGAATTCCAACAAGAAGCATTTGGAAAAGTCCATGTCAAGGAATTACAAGAAGCCATCATAAAATAATTAGCAAGCAAAGCGTGGTTTTGAACGCTTATCTGGGAACAACCTGTGTTTCTATATTCGGGAATAGCATAGTACTGCAATTCTGCCTTAGAACTTTGCCCTTTAACTAGCTTCCTTTTCTTCCTTCCTTTCCTTCATCTCTTCCCTTTTCTTCCTGTGAACTAGAACCACCCTTTCTCCTTTTCTCACCATGGTAGTGCACTTAGTAATCCCGACTCTTCAGGAGGCTGAGGCAAGAGGATTACCAGCTTGAGGCCAGTCTGGGCAGTTTAAAATAAAAACAACTTTAAAAGGCTGGGAAGGTAGCCTAGTAGTAGAGTGTTTTCCTAGCATGTCCAAAGCCTCTCCCTGTCACTGTGACAGCTGGCCTGGGATGTGGTTTGGCCAGCGGGTATCACGCCCCTCCTCACTTTGCTCTACTTCCTCTTGGTCCTGATGATGGACATGCAAGTGGCCTCAGTGTCCTCCTACCACCCTTTAAAATAAAATGTTTTTAATGCTTGTTTTGGCAGCAAAACATCTAGAAGACCTCTAGGGCTGGGGATATAGCTCAGCGGCATAAGTGCCTGCCTGGCAAGTGCAAGGTTGTGAGTTCAATCCCCAGGAGCTCTATTTCCTTTTTTCCCAAATTTTAAAAAAATCTGTTTTCCCTTCTCTCCTCTAGCTCTTGATTCCCTTCCCATTTGAAAAAGATGGCCCTTCTTCCTACTATCTAACTTTTATTTTTGCTCTTTGTTTCTATTTTGGGTTGCTCATATAAGGGAAACCATTATTTCACTTAAATTGTGATCTCTTGATGCATCCACTTACCTACAAATGCCTTGAGGTTATCCTTCTCTATGGCACAGTGTACTCCATTGTGTATAAATCTCAATAGGTGGGATCCTATCAAATTAAAAGTCTTTTGCCCAGCAAAGGAAACAACCAATAGAATGATGAGAAAAAAAATTTGCCTCTATTCCTTGGACAGATGGCTAACATTTAGAATATAAAAATAACTACGAATTATTAAGCCCCCCAATAAAAGATCCAATCAAAAAATTGGCAACCAAAAATAGATACTTCCCAGAAGAGGTACAGATGGCCAATAATTATATGAAAAAATATTCAGTATCCTTGGCCATTAGACAAATGCAAATTTAAAAGAACACTGAGTGATGGAGGCCACTACGAAGGGACTCTGTGTAGGATTTAAAGTTAACCAATTGGCTTTCTACAGTTACTTGTGAGTCAGTCTGGTGATGGGCTGTGGATTCACAGTAAGTCACTACCAATCACTGGTTCTGAACGAGACCTGTAGTGACCGGAAAGGCCACAGCTGTGGATACCTGGCTCCCACCCCAATTAACTAGAGACTGTAGCTGCAGGTGTCTCACTCCTGCTGTCTCAGTCCTGCCATAAATATCAACCTGGAGATAAGGTAGTTCTCCTAAATTAGCATAATTGATTACTTGGAGAAGTCTTGGAACTGACTCTTGAGGTCTGGCTCAGTTCCCCACTTTTCTCAGTATCTCCTCTCTTTATTTGAAAACAAATAAAAAAGAAAAGAAAAGAAAACCAAATAAATACAGGCCTCCCAGAGAAGCTCTTTGTATCAGAATCTTAAATTCTGCTAGAAGGTTTTGATCCTCCTGGAGCCCTAAAATCACACCACTTGTCTTGTTTATTTAAGCCTCCACCATGCACTTGTTTGGGCGATAGCGGGCCTGATCAGTCTGCCACTGGCACCCAAACAGGCTCCTAAAATCCTTAGACTGCAGATCTTAGGAGGCACCACTGCTTGCTTCCCAGTTGGAACTCAAGATTATGTTAATGGTGAGGAGTATTTTGCTCACATGCCTTTTGAATTACTGCTAAAAACTCTCAAAACTCATTGTGGGGCTAGGTTACAAGAAGCCTTTCACAGACAGGTTCTAAACCCAGAAGCAGTTCTACAATTGGCACATTTAAAGGCCAACTGAGACTGCGAACAAGCTTTAAATCCTGTAAAATCAACTAATGATTTAACAACGTATATCCACGCTTGTCAGGATATCGGAACTGAATCCTACAGGACAACCATAATGGCTCAGGTTATGGCTGGTTTTGCAAATGCAAAAGCGGGTAATGTAAAATGCTTTAACTGTGGGAAAATTTTAAAAATTGCAGAGTTCTTGCTGGATCTAACAGGACAGACACTGCAGCTGCAGCAAGTCAAGAGAAAAGTTCCTCTGGCATGGAAGACTCAGGTCCCATACGTGGACCCTGTCCAAAATGCCAAAAAGGAGTCATTGAGACAAATATTGGCATTCTAAATTCCATAAGGACAGTACAACATGGCCAAAAAACACAATGATGGCCTTTCCTAAGGCCAGCCAAACAAGAAGAAGTACAATCTGTGAGTCAAAACATCAGTTAGCTTTACCCAGCACAAACACGCCATTGGGTTTGGCAGCTGTATCAAAGGTGACTTCCTGGAGAGATAGTAACTCACCAGGGGAACAATACAAAGAGCAAGATTAGGTCTTCCTGCAGCTTGAAGAGTCACTGTTACAGGAGGTGACAAACCTACCCCAGTTCCCACAGCGATTTGGGGTCCTTCACCTGAAGGAACAGTTGGTCTTGTACGGATAGGCTGATCTAAACTTAAAAGGAGTAACTATTGGGGGACTTCCGGGAGAACATGGCGGACAGATAACAGCAACTACCGGAGGCTCTCTGAAAGACTCGGCTCAGAAGCCAGGAATGGTGCGGACTAAGGAGACATAAGCAGGTGGAGATATGCTCTGCTGACTCAGGAACGAACTGGGCTGAGAGAAGCCAGCTTGGAATGCAGTTCTGGTGCTAAAACAGGAACAGAAAAGCCTCGGTGTGGAGGCTGGAACCGCGCCATTGTAAGCCGCGATTTGGGTTTCCCGCCGCGCGGTGGCTGGCTGCCTCTACAGTGGCTCGGCAAGGAGAGAGACGCGCAGAAGCTCTGAGAACGGCAATCTGCGAACGGCAGGGAGGCGTGCACTGACTTGTGGCGAGGTGAGTGAGAGAAACTGACACTCTACCACAGTTTGACTCCAGCAGAGGACTTTCTGGGCCCTAGCAGTCCTGTGGGAGCAGGGCGCGGTGGCCGACTCCAGCCACACATCCCCCTCTCGGGCGGGATTGGTGAAAAGTGCCTGGCCTGCGTGACGCTGCCGGCGGACCTGGTAGACTGTCCCAACCCAGATCCCAGAGCCTGACGGTGGCTGGGAGGGGAGACGCGTAGGCTGCCTGGTCCGTAACTCCCTGGTGCGCAGCGGTGAGCGGGAACAACTAACTGGCGCAATTCGATCAGGCTGTGGCTGACTGGGAGAGAAGCTGGGCCTCTTATATAAGCTTGCATATATAAGGAACAGAGAAGAAGAGGCAGCATGGGAAGAGGCAGCAACAAGAAAGGCTCCTCGGCCCCCAATTCTGAGAAACAGGCAATAGCAGACACCGCACCAATACACATAAGGCACCATATAGAGAGCCTCATAGACCAATTCAGGAATGAAGTTATCAATGACCTGAAGCTAGAAGTATGCAGAATAGTTAGAGAAATGCTAAGTACCACCCAAGAAAAAACAGGTGGTGGAATGGAAGAACAGAAAAAAAGGGGAGAATTGTTTGATGGAGAAAACAGAGAAAGCATAGAATACGTGAAGCAGGTTCAAAGGGACTACCAAGATACTAAGAAGTCTATCGAAGACTGGCATAACAGCTTGAAAGAAACTAAGGACAGACTATCTGAACTGGAGAGCAGACTTGTAATATGGGAGAATGAAATGAAAAACTTCTTAAAAATAACAAAGAAACAAACAGCAATAATACAAAGACAAGAAGATGATAAGAGGATCCATAACTTAAGGATTAAGAACATAAAAGAAGAAGTAGGGACACAAACAAGTGAACTACAAAAGCTACTCACAGAAATAATCCAGGAGAATTTTCCTAATTTAGCAAAAGGTAAAGATACTCAGATGTATGAGGCATACAGGACCCCAGCTACCTACAACCCAAACAGAGCAACACCCAGGCATATAATAATAAAAATTCCAGAAATTCAATACAAGAACAGAATATTAAAAGCTGTAAGAGACAAGAAACAGACCACTTACAAGGGAACACCCATCAGAATTACAGCAGATTTCTCTGCACAAACCATCAAATCACGAAGAGCGTGGGGGGAAATAATTCAAGCCTTGAAAGATAATAATCTCCAGCCAAGATTGAGATATCCTGCACAACTGTCCCTGGAAATTGATGGAAAAATAAGGTGCTTCCAGGATAAAGAGGAACTGGGGGAATTTGCAACCACCAATTCAACTCTACAGAGAGTATTGCAGGATATTCTAAAAAAAGAAAAATACAAAGAATCCAGAAATAATGGCAGAGAGGCCACAACAAATGGAGCAGAGAACAAAATGAAGAAGACAAACTGACAGCTACTGACAGAAAAAGAGCTTAACAGAAATGAGGCAGAGAAGATTGGATGATAGGAACAGCTATTTTGGAGAAAATGACATCTTAATAGGTAATACTGATTTAGTATCATCTTGTTTTGAAGTCTCATCTAGCTTTTGTCCTTCTGTCTTCAATGGTCTAAATAGGCTGTATCTTATTGGATTTTATTATGTACAATAGTATAAGCAAAAACCTTTTAAAGACAAGGAGATTATACAGAAACCATTGTTCATTTTCTGTTAGTCGATTCTAAATACTCTGTAATGCTGTCATTCTCTTGAATGGTTTTACATTGTTTTGATATACTTAATGCTACAGTATACGAAGTTGTATTCAAGGATTTCAAAGAAAGAAACAGTATGGTAACTACTTTTAGGTCAGGATTATCTGGTGGTGAAACACTATTCTGCTTAAATGGTTATGTTTTGATCTGCGCTGTTTCGTTGTTATGCCCTCTTTTATCTCAATCTCCACTCCATTATTTACTTTTTTATCTTTATCCTTTTAATTAAAGGAAAAAAATAGCAGGATATATTATAGTAACCCACTTTGACTTTTCATTACCTTGATTTGAAGCCCTGTATTACTCTCACCATCTGGTTTTTAACTGATGTTCCCCTATTCTGTTTTGCTGGATAGTATCAGGTTCAAAAGTTTAGGCATCAGCTGTGAAGATAATGAGATTCATTATGACGCCCATTCTTGTTGACTTTTATCTACTTTTGAAGACCTACAATGTTTCCAATGTTTTGGTTTTGTCGGTTTTATTCTTTACTGTTTTGTTCAATTGTATTATAACTAATGATATAGGCAATTCTATTAGAGATAGCGGGAGGCATTATGGTAACCATTGTTGATCACCTTGTATTATGTTTTTACATTATCTATTATGTCCACCCTTTTGACTTGACCGATTCTGTTCTGTTATGTCACATTTGGTTTTACTCTCTTCCAAAAAAATAATAAGAACCGTGGGAGCAATGAAACCCAAACTGTGTAATAGTCATGATACAAAAGAAAGGAAAAGAAAGTGCTCCAAACTATATAACTGCATGTATATTTAAGTGTATAAGATAGAAAATGATATCACAGAGTTTTATTGTATCAATGAACAGAACTGTTTGCAGTATCATTGATGGAATGTCCACTTTACAAGCTTTAATTTTGTGACTTGAACAATTATTTCTAAGATGACAATATGTAATCCATTAACTAGTGATTTCCTACTGTTCATTTTTTTTCTGTAAATCTGTATAACTTGTACCCTTTCCCTGCCTCTTTTTTCTTTTCTCCTTAAATAAAATTTAAAAAAAAAAAGGAGTAACTATTGGAGCCTAGTGTGATTGATCGTGTATCCAGATGAGATACAAGTTCTTGCAGGTGCTATAGATCTAGGTTTCTAGGTTTCTCTAGGTTTCTCTAGGTTTTTGAACAGGGAGACTACGTGGCGCAGTTGATTTTGTTACCTACAGATAAGCCTTCTTTCGTTAAATTTAGGCAGTTCATGAGGGATCAGGACCCTCAGGGCAAGACGACAAAAAGATAAATTTATTTTACACATATAGGCCTGAAAACAGGCCTATGTGGTTTGTCTAAAATTAAACAAATAGATACAGATCTTAAATTAATCAAATGATGATTAAAATGGCATATCAAGAAGACAAAAGGTTAGGAAAAAATGTACAGGAAATCAAAGAAACTGTAAGGACTACACCTAAAAATGACAGGCATGGTTTCAGATATCAACAGGTTTTTTGACAAGGGCCATTAATGCTTCTCCCCGCAAAACAACTCTGTCTTTACAATGAAAAACCAAGGAGCCTGTTTGAGTAGATCAGTGACCTCTTAACAGAAGAAGCTAGTCCAATTACACAAATTAGTCAAGGAATAATTCCAGCTAGGATATTTGGAAAACTCAGTCCTTGGAATACTCTGTCTTTGTTATTCCAAAGAAACTGGGCAAATGGAGATGTTACAAGACTTCAGAGCTGTAAATGCTTGCTTACTTCCTATGGGGGCACTACAACCAGGACTGCCAAATCCAACTGCACTTCCCAGAGCCTGGCCTATCATCATAATTGACTTAAAAAATTGCTTTTTTAATATTCCTCTTTTTCCCACAGATAGACCATGCTTTGCCCTTTCTGTTCTTAGTTTAAACCTTAATAACATGGGGGTATGGTTATGTGTGTGAAGGATCCACAAGGTGGGTACAATCAAGAATGTATGACCTTGATGGGAGACACAACCAATACTGCAGACATACCTGTGTGATGGCTCCACCAGCTGGGCCCCAGAGCCCTGCCGATCAGCCAGGAAATCCATCTCCAGCTCTCTTGAGAGTATAGGAGAGAAGACGACTGATCCAGTGGAATAACATACAAACAACAATCCATGAGGCTTAAGATACAGTTACCAGAGGAGAATTCCACCAGTCCCTGAGAATCTTTTGGTTGCCTTAATGGCTCTGTGACAGTATCTGTACTATAGCACCTGACTCAGGAGTTAAATATTGAACTCATGTCCGTGATCCACTGTTATTTAGACCCATTCCTAGGGAAGATTCTCCACCTGAGATGTGTCGTGAACCAGACATAACTGGTCCTAAATTAGTTGCCATCTCAGGCCCAGTGGTCCCTTTTGGTATGCCAGACAGGAAAATTATTAACTATATTTCACATTTTTCTCTTTCACAATTATGTGTTGCAGATGTTAGAATTCAATCAAAATATTTCTATCTCATCCTCAGATTTGGGTGGATACACTTTGAAACAACTGGTTGTTATCACCCTGGGATCTACACCTACCCCAGGAAGTATGACAGAATTATGGAGGCCAAAGATACCTATTTGTTCTGTACCTAATCTTTTAAAAATACATGAAAGTACTATTTTGCCTGGGGCTGCCAAGACAATAATAAAATGAAAAAATAGTACAGTATGAGTTGGGATCCATGGGGGGAAAATCCTTGGCAGGGTAAAAAATACAGACCCATGGCAGATCCTAACTTGGCCATATTCAAATAATGTTATCAAACAATCTTTACCTGTACAACTTGTAAATTGGACTAGTTTGGGGCTGAATACCCCTAAACCATGCTTAATCTCTAGTGGATGAGTGGGACAAATACAACAGTCCTTTTAGAAACTAACCCTACCTCTCAGAAAAGGAAGTATAAGAACTGGCAAAAAACATAACATCAAATAATATGGAAGCTCTTAAGTTACAATAGTATAAGACTGTCCAGTCTTCCATTTGCATTTATAATGCTTATGTACTTCTATATAATACTATATCTTGGAATGCTAATTCCTTTAAGTGTTCAAATCGTACTTCGAGCCACTGTGTAAGACCAGGCAGTGTTTATGGACAAACATTTTTTTTTATCTTAAAGAGAATAAAACTAAGCAAAATAAAACAGTATGAAGCCAATCAAAACAAACCAGTGACAAGTGACACAGGACTTCAAAACGATACTTTATCATAATGCTTCTTGACCTCAAAATAGCTGCAGATACCTTCAGACATAGTAAAAATCAAAGCAGAACAGAATAGAACCAATAAAAACAAAACAATGAATACAATAAAGGACTTCAAAACAAGACAATAGTAAATCCTAAATGGCTACCATAATATATCTTGCTAACTTTGAAACAGCTGCTCCTGCCATTGGATATAACAAAAGGAAACAGAATTAAACCCAACCCAACAAAACAATGAAAATGATACAGGAATTCAAAACAAGATAACAGGGAATTAACAATGGCTACCACTTTAGAAGGAGATTCCCTCATAGGTGCCACACTGTGTACTGTTATTCTCCAAATGGATGATCAGACCACCAATCCTAGACCTGCAAAGTCATTGAAACACTAACACCACAAGTATCACATTTCACTTCACCTCAATGGCTATCATGTCAGCCTGTGTTTCTCTGGAGCAGCTGGTTGCTTATGGGTAGGGGGTGGATTTGGTTCTTATTTTCCAGCCCACATGCGATGGAAGGGGCTGGACTCTGGCTGTCTTCCTGGTGGCAGCAGCCCATACATTGTGCTGGTTCACAGGGAGGACTTGCTTCTTGGTGACTTCTTGTTCTTTTCCCCTGCAGTCTGCTGATTCATGGGAAAAGGCTAGGGTCTGGCTGGACAAACATTATTAATAATGAGTCTCATGCCAGGAGTTTTTTGGATCCCTGTTAATTTCACTGAAACATAATCCTATTCATACACTAGTGAAATATCTGATCCACAAAAAAAAAATAATGCTTGGTCTAATTATTGCAGGAATCGTTTTTCTGGTTCTCCTAATTTCCAGTGTGGTGGCTTCCTCAGTGGTCATTACACATTCTGTACAAACAGTTCATTTCATAAATAATTGGACAAAGACTGCTGAGGAAGCATGGAAGATACAATGTAACATAAACACATACATAAAATTTAACTGCTAAATTGCAGACACAGCTTAGCATGCTAGAAACTTCTATGTTATGGGTGGGAGCTCAAATAGAGACTCTACAACTATTAAAAGGATTGAAGTGCCATTACAAGGCCACTTGTTTCTGCATAACTCCCTTGCCTTATAAGTCTATGCACCCTTGGGAGACTATAAAGAGACATTGCAAGGAGCAATCCATCAAAATATTACTATGAATGCGGATGCCCTCCAGAAGGAGGTATTGTCAATGTCCCAGCAAACCCAAAAATTTAATGAACCAATTTAAGATTGGGACAAATTTCTGATGCCTTAGAGGAGTGAAGTCCATTTAACTATCTGAAGGCACACTTTCGGCTTTATGTTGGTCTGTGTGGAGTAGTCTGTGTATCTTTATTCTATTCATATTAGTTGAAGAGGAGTCAGGGCAGGCCAGCCTTCTAGACACCATCCAGCCACAGCTTACCCTGATTCAGCTTTTATTACAAAAACAGAAAAGAGAAATTGATGGAGACCACCATGAAATGGCTCTGAGTAGGATGTAAAATTAACCATTTGGCTTTCTACATTTACTTGTGAGTCTATCCTAGGCCTAAACCCCTTGTCTAGAGATGAATTCATAGTAAGTGAATCACTACGAATCACTGGTCCTGACTCAGGCTGGTAGTAATCTTTGATGCCAGTGATGCCAGTGACACCTCAAAGGATAAGGCCACAGCTGAGGATACCTGGCTCCAACACCAACTGAACACATAGAGACTGCAGCTGCAGGCGTCTCACTCCTGCTGTCTCCGTCCTGCCATAAATATCAACCCGGAGATAAGTTTTCCTACATTATCATGATTAATTACTTTGAAAAGTCTTTGAACTGACCTCTGAGGTCCTGCTCAGTTCTTACACTTTCCTCAGTGTCTCCTCTCTTTATTTTAAAGCCAAATAAATATGGGCCACCCAGAGGCGTTCTTTGTCTAAGCCCCCAGAATCTTGAATTCTGCTAGAGGGTTTTGATTCTCCTAGCACCCTAAAATGATACCACTTGTCTCATTTATTTAAGCCTTCACTGTGTACTTGTTTGAGAGGTTGTGGACCTGATCAGTCCATGATAACCGAGATTCCATTTTACTCCAGAGAGAATGGCTATTATCAAGACATAATGAATGGCTATTATTAAGTAATAATGAATACTGGAAACCCCTCCTACATTGTTGGAATGGAAATAAACTAGTACAACCTCCATGGAGATCAATGTGGAGATTCCCTAAAATCTACAAACAAGTTTTATTTGACCCAGCTACTCCCCTTATAAGTATCTTCTTGAAAAAGATGAAGACATCCTCTTACAGTGATATGTGCACACCCATGTTTAGAGCATAATAGCTAAATCTTGGAAATGGCTTCATGTTCCTTAACCACTGAATGGATAAACAAAATCTGGTATTTATCCACCAGCCTCAAGGTTAACTTGTGGCCACACTCTGGCAGCTGCACTGACTTTACCCTGATTATAACCCCGAGCCTGGAGGTCAGCTTGGCGGGCAGCTCGGGTGCCCTTCCCCCACTCCCACTGCCCTAGACACTGCTGTGGCCTCTGGAGAACCGGCAGGAAAAGCACCTCCATACGGCAGATAGAAGGGAGGGATCCCCCCATCACTCACACCCTGACATCCCCAGACTCTAATAAGCCACGATGAGTCCAGCCAGCCCTCCCAGAAAGTCCAGATTTTAGCCTCATTATTTCCATGGAGATGTGGCAGCTTTCAGTTAAGCAGCTGTGTCTCCCCATGCTCCCCTGCACTGCTGTCCTGACAGCCCCAGTGGCACTGGAGGCCCCACACGACCCTGGGAGGTCTACCTAACTGCAGCTGCCTTTAGTTTAAACATACCACTACAGCTGAATCAGAATCAGAAGACTTGAACTTAGTTAGACCAATTTGGAGCAAAGAGTAGGCTCAAATTTGGACCAATTACTTCCTGCCCTCCTCCAAAACACACACACACACACACACACACACACACACACACACACACACAAAACATTCTAAAATACTGTTGTTCAGCTTCTTCAATCTTCTATTAAGTTTCAAGGTGAAAAAAGGTAAAGGAATTTAACTTGAAAGCAAGCATAAGAATTTGACTCCAAGGTTTCACAAAATATCTTACAATAAATAGGCTAATTCGATATTCTATTATCTGTTTAGATCACGTTTTTGTGTGTGTTTTGGAATGAGGTCTTGCTAAGTAATTCAAGCTGGTGGCTTCTTCTTTACAGCAATCCTCCTGACTCAGCTCTGCTGAAATTACAGGCATGTGCTACCACACCCAGCCTGAAACACACTTTTTAAAATGATATCTAGTAGTCCCAATGTAAACTTTTGGGAAAAAAACTCCTATGATATTGAGAGTCTTAGGGTTAGCCTATATGATTATCAACCCTCTGTGAACTGTGGATTTGAGAAATGTTGGTTTATGTTGGAAAAGCTTTTGTTCTATTTATATTTTGATAACCACTTATCCTGATCACTCTTTTACCACTGTATAATCACTATTAGAAAAAGAGAAGCTGAAGAACATAAAATGAACACTCTTTAGATGTCTTCTTTTCTTTTTAGTGACTGAGAAAAAACAAGGGAAAAACATGCCAACCTGTTTATCTTCTGTGTCTTTTTGAGCTAGGCCTCCAGGGCTTTGCTCTGCACCGCCAGGCTGCTGTGCTCCAGAAGCAGGCTTTTCCTCTGCACCTGCAGGAGCGCCAGCTGCCCCATCAGCTCCTCCATCTCTGCACTCTCTCTCTCTCCTCCTCCTTCTGCAGCTGCCTGAAGGACAAAGACTTCACAGGCTTGGACCCCAGACACTGAGTCTGAAGAGGCTAAAGAGGCAGGCACTGCCAGCTTGGTGACCTGACTGCAGGGGGAGCATCAGCACCAGGACCTGGGGTCCAGCTGCTGCTGGAGGAAGAAGGAGGCCCTTGATGGTCATCATCTGACCCTGCCATGTTTGCTGCCCAGTTTTGTTCTACCTGTGTATATACGTTCATTTTTATTCTTTTCCTTTGGAAAAAAATGTAAAACAGTTTAATTTTTCACATGGTTAAAATTGCCAGGAAAAAAATCCTATGGCCAAAAGCAATTTCTCTTCATGATAACATAGTGATGAATGTATGCTTTACGGTAAAAGAAACAAACGGATGGGGAACCTGTTTGGTGATCATCAGCTGGGGACTGTCCAGTTTCAGTAGGGTAACCTGGCTTTGGAGCAGGAATACCAAACAGTGCATAACTTTAAAAGTAGCGTGTCCACTGTGCCTAAAACACAAAACTCACTTCTCTCCTTGAAAACTGAGTGTACCTAAAGCCCCAGCACTCAGAAGTCTAAGGCAAAGGACCCCTGAGAGTTGGAGGTCAGCCTCTGCTTTGTACTGATTTCCAAGCCAGTCTGGACTGCATGGTGAGACCCTGTCTAAAAAAAAAAGAGTTGTCTACTATTTACTGGATAAATTACAGAATTAAATTTACATAAAGGGTTGAAGGCTAATGCTGAAAATGTAGACTCCAGCCAGGATAAAGCTACAGGGGTTGGATGCCCATATGGGAAAGAAAAAGAAAAGAATTGTAAAACAATAAAACAATAGTTTTCAGACTTTTGACAAGAGGCAGAGGGTTGTGAATCCCAGAGATGGAGATCACATGGAGTCTAGATCACCTCATCACCACCTCCTAAACAGAACCTGTGGACTCTGTAGGGTCAAGAAGTCAGGCAGGAAGACTGGGAGGTCATGGTGGTGACAGTGTCTGGGGCAGAGGGGAGGGAGGAAGGGACCTGGAGCTCTTTAGGGGTCATGAGTCTTTGGCTGAGCACTGCTCTGCCTGTGTGAGAGGAGACTGCCCAACATTGAAGAAAGAGACACGGAATGAGGGAGCAGAAGAATTCCTGGCAGCCACAAATCCTGAGAAAAGCCCCTGAGCCCAGCAGTCGGAGTGGAGAGGCCTTACGCTGTAAGGGACACTGAGTCCTCAGAGGTGGGCAGGAGGGCGCTACGGGCACACCTGGATGGAGGTCAGCACTGAGCAAGTCCAGCTGCTCTCTAGGAACTGAAGTGTACAACAGGACAGCGTCTACCACTATCTAAAGCAACGCAATAAATATAGCACCCAACATAAAATCTCCACCTCGCAGCATCTATTGAAGCAACAGTGATGGATCCATGATCAGGACACAAACAAAGAGTAGATTCAGAAGTAAGAGAAAAGATGGCTGTCAAAAGTTTTAAACAGCTGTTAGGAACATGCTCCATCTGCTCGAGAGAGCAGAGAAAAACAGGACAATGAAGAGAGAAATGGAAAATACAGAAAACAGAAACAAAAACTCCAAAGGATCTCATGCTAGAGATGGTGACACAAACCACGTGAGATGGCTGCGATCTTTACAGGAACAACAGCAGATCAGACTGCAGAAAAGGGTGAAGGGGAAGAAAGAGCAGGAGACACCGTCCAGTGGGACAGAAGCACGGAGCAGTGGCACACACGTGGAACACGTCCGTGGGACACTAGCAAACAGTCCTAGGCAAGGAGAGAGGGGAAAGCCAGGAAAGTGTATTAAGGAATTAATAGCTGAAATGCTTCCAAATTTGATGGAAGATACAAACCCACAGCCACAAGAAGCTCAATAAATCTCAAGCAGAATAAACAGTCAAGGCCAGGGCACATCTTCGCTGAATTTCTGCACATCAGTGATCAAGAAAGATTCCTTGTAAGAAGTCTGACATTATGTCTAGAGGAGCAAAGAAAATAAACACCCCAGATCTTTATCAGAAGCAATGCAAGCCAAAAGACTATGAAGAACAATTTTTTAATGAACAGAAACAACCTAAAACCTGCTGCTTTAGATTCTTTACATGGCAAAATGACCTGTCCATAAAGTATTATGATTTCTCAATAAAAGTACTGGACACCTTTCTATTCCTATCTGGGGTGCTTGTGAAGTATTCTTTCCTCCTTTTCCATGATATCACTTTATATATATTTGTTCCCAAAAGAGGTACAATTAATTTTTATCATTTCAAATGCACAAAGACTCTTTTCCTGGTAACTTTACTAAAATCTATTATACCTAATAAGTTCCCAGTAGATTTGTTTTCTCCACAGAGCGTTATATCGCTCTGAATAAGGACACTACTATTTACAACTTCCCAACCCTTTTAACTTTTCTTTTTCAAGTCATGAGAACCAGTTATCACTTAGTAACCAGTGTGGTTAATGTTGCTCAGAAACTGGGTCAGAGGGCAATCTTGAATTGTTCCCAGTTGGAACAGAAAAGGGTTTAACATTTCCATCTTCACTGTGATACTTTGGCAGTTTTACTTTTAATAGACCCATTAAAGACATTTTTTGTCTGTTTCTGATAGTTTCTTTAGAATTTTTATATCTAGATAAGAAGTAAAAGTGAAAATTTTCCTTTCTCACCCAATCACGTTTTACTGTTGTATCAAAGTTATATTAATCTCATTAAGTGAATTAAGCAGCATTTCGTTTTTTATTTTCTTTCTTTCTTTTTTTTTTTTTTTTTTTTGAAGTGCAGGGGACAGAACCCAGGGTCCCCTGCACAAGAGGCAGGCACTCTGCCACCAAGCTGCATCCCCAGCCCAGCATTAGCTCTTTTCTGGAGAAGTGATTACAGAAGTCTAGGATTGTTTCTCTCCTGAGTGTCTGCAGAGCTCTGCAGTTTAAGTATCTAAGCCCGTTGTTTTCTTCAGGGGAAGGTCTTTGGTTCAATTCACTTAATGATTAAAAGCATTTCAGGTACCCTTGCTCTTCCTGGATCAGTTTTGGCATGCTGTGTATTTTAAGGAATTTGATTATTTCATCTAAATTTTCAAATGTGTTGACATGGAACTATTTCTAGGTGCACACAAATTTAAACCTCTCTGGAGAATTCAGCCTGCTGTCTTTATGAATTGATCCTCTTTGCTAAGTGGTGCTTTTTATGTAACACCTATTTTGTTTGGAGCTAAAATTTATCACGGCTATTGATTTCTATTTGTGTGGCACAGTTTTCCCTGCTGTTTAATTTTTCTAACTTCCTGTATTCTCATGCTAGAGATGTACACTTCAAGACCAAAGCATATTATCATTTATTCCCGTCAGGTAAGCTTTGCCTGTAAAAATAGAGTAGGAGGCTGGAGATTTGGCTCAGCAGCACCAGTGCCTGCCTGGAAAGTGCAAGGTCAGGCATTTGATACTAGTACCAAACGTAACAATAAAAATAGAATAGGTAGTCTATTTAGTGTATTTACCTTGGATATATTTGGCTTAAAATATAATCTTTTATTTGTATTTTCTACTTTCCCACTTGTCTGCCTTTTGTTTTCCTTTTCTGCCCTCAACTTGGATTTTTTTTTTTTGAAACAGGGTCTCATTACACACTTGGGCTGGCCTTGAACTCACTGTGTATCACTACATAGCCCACACTGGCAGTCCTGCCTGGCATCGCTGTGATTATATTTTTTAATCATTCTTTTTTTCCCTATATTGGTTTAAAAGTTAAGAGTAGTCCCCCTTTATCTGTGGCCTTGATTTCTGCAATTTCAGTTACTTACAGTCAGTTGCAGTTTAAAAAATAATAAATGACCTGATGAAGGATGAGGTCCTGTGTCCGAGCAGAGCAGCTTCCTCCTCCTTGGCAAGGAGCAAGCATCTCCTGTTCCCCGCATTAACCCTTTCCCCACCTAAATAGGTTTTCATGAATGATGGAACATTCTCGTTTATTACATAAAAAACTGCACTTTATCCTCCAAAGTCTTGAAACAAACCAAAACACAGTACTTATGGACCTCTGCTTTCTTTTTAATCACACTTTAATTTTTCAAGTATTGGCTCTAAGAAAAAGAGTTACCAAATAAGGGATGGAAGAACTGAACTCAGGCTTTGTCCCTGTCGGATACATGGCTGTGCTCACCAGTGAGGACCAGAGGGCGAGCGCAGGGCACCAGGACTCAGCGCGAGGTCGGTGTGAGGGCGAGACTCTGCCAGGCGAGGCTGACGTCTGATTTGAGCCACAGCGGTCACAGGAGCTGAGCTCTGCAGATGCGTGTGGACACGTGGGTTACAATTCACACCGATTTCATTTCAGGAAGAAATGAGAACGTTTAGGACACGAGTCCAAGAAGTGGTGAAAGAAAATGAAGATCTGCACCAGCAGTTAAATAAGAGCAGTCCTGTTACCAGTGAGGAATGGCGAGTGTGCTGTTTTTCTGATACCCTGCTAATTTAAAACAAGATAATAGGAATACACTTGAATAAGTCAAGTGTGCATGTGTGTGGGATGTACTGGGGATTAAATCCAGGGCCTTTGTGCTGAGCTACATCCCTACTCTTGTAAAAGAATTTTTCTGTTTCATTTTGAGACCTGGTGTACCTGTGTCACTCATGCTAGGCTCAAACTTGTGATTCTTGGGTCTCAGCCTCCAGAGTGCTGGGATTACAAGCTGGCCCCACCACTACACAATAAATGTTAAGGGAGAATTTCTAAGCAATGAATAAGGTACAGTGAGGTCCTAGTAAACCTTCTGAATTGGTATTAAAGTCCTCTCTGAGTTTGGGACTGGCCTGGCCAGCTACTGGCCCTGGTGAAAGGGTTAACTCCCTAACTCCCCAGAGCTATCAGAGCAGAGCAGAAAGGAATGCCTAACTCCCCAGAGCTATCAGAACGGAGCAAAAAAAGAATGCACCTGCAAGGTTGTTCTGTCTCAACGAGATAAGTAAGACAAGTAACTGTTCTGTTCTGGGCACATAGTGACTGGGCTAGGACCCTCAGTCTCCATGGTTACTCAACCCCAAACCCCTCCAATCAACTTCTGCCAAGTCCTATGCTGCTCAAAATTAACCAATGCAATCTGCTTCTGTAAACTTGCTTGCCTCCCGCTTGCGCCCTTAAAAACCCTACACAATTCCCCCTCGGGGCCCTCTGCACTTGTTTGCCTGGGGGACCCCATGCGCATGGAAATAAACTTTTTACCCCTCACTACGAGCTGAGTCCTTGGGGTCTTCTTCCCTGTGACGCCGGTCCTTACATTTGGAGGCCCTAGCGAGATCAAACTGAGATCAGACCTCCTCGCAGAGGGAGACCCCAACGGCACCTCTCTGGGGTAAGTAGTACGGCCGGTTTTTGTTTACTTTCATTTTGGATCGATCCGCCGTTTCCTTTCGCCCCAGGCCGAATTCCCGGCTCTACTTCAGGGGCAAATTCTGTTCTTGGGTGATCGGGGGACGCCCCACACGGTTTTCCGTGACTCACCGTCTGCGATAGGATTTTCCTATCGGTCTGGGGAATTTCATTCCCAATCTGTGGTCCGTCTGGGCCAATCTGGGGAATTTCATTCCCAATCTGTGGTCCGTCTGGGCCAATCTGGGGAATTTCATTCCCAATCTGTGGTCCGTCTGGGCCAATCTGGAGGCACCCCCTAAGGTGACTCGTCTGATGTGAAACTAATGCGAGAGAGTGAGGTGGCCGGCTTGTTTGTCCTGTGTGTTGTGACTGTTGTGATCGGTTATTTGTTGTGTCGCGCATACGCTAACCACTCTTTGTCTTCAGAACATCATGGGACAAACGACATAGTCCCCATTGTCCCTCACCCTCGACCATTGGTCGGAGGTTCGAGAGAGGGCTCACAATCTCTCCTTACAGGTTAAAAAAGTAAATGGCAGACTTTCTGCTCGTCTGAGTGGCCCACATTCTCCGTGGGTTGGCCACCGGAGAGGACTTTCCACCTTCCCCTCATCTTAGCAGTTAAGAACATCATCTTCCGCCCTGGACGAGAGGGCCACCCCAACCAGGTTGCCTACATCTTGATATGGCAGGACCTCAGGGAAAAGCCCCCACCGTGGGTAAAACCCTTCCTTCCTCCGCCCTCTCCTTGGTTGCCTGTTTAAACTTGTTACTAACTTAGGGGCTTGTTGCCCATTTCTGTTGCAGGATCCATATGGCTTATTAGATTCAAGGTTCATGATAAGAAAAATTATTTCCTTTAGCTGACCAAACTATGCAAGAAGCTCCCTTTGTTTGTGTCTTTAATGTTGTGGCACCTTGTTTAATATGTAAGACTTCAATTGATTGCTTGCAACCTCAGCATGCCTTTTAAAAGGAGTATTTTTTTCTCTCTGGTGAAAATGTAAACATGTGCACATATATATGTATATCTATGGTTATTAAGAATCATATCAACTTTACCAAGTGAAAACCAGGTCATACTGTAATTGAGCCAATAAAAAGGTTATATTTAAAAAAAAACAGCATTTTAATGTGGTAAAAAGACATAAAATAATTAAATATGATTTAGACTACTAGAAGGTGACTTCAAGGGTTCTGTTGTGAGTTTTAATGTTGTCTGAGAAGCGAGAAAAAAGGTAATTGACTGGTAATAGTAAAAAGGAGGGACAAAAAAAAAGTGGTTTGTTTTCAAGTAAAAATATCTGGCTGTGCCACAATATAAAAAAAAAAGATAAAACTTAGAGGTATATTGTAAGTTATAAAAAGCACGAGATGATGTAAATTTTATTTGTCTTGGTTATAGTACTGAAAACAGCAGGTTTGACAAAAAGCAAATGTGTTCAAAATTTGACAATATTAGATCAGTTTTGGTAAATTTATTTATAAGATTCTAAACCTTTGCTGCAAGATGTTTCCATTAAAGTAAGATTATAGGTGATACTAAAAATAAGATACAAGTTCTTACATGTACTGTAAACATCTTGGAGATTATGCAGCACAATTTTGTTACCTATAAAAAAGCTTCTTTTTGTTAAGTATGTAATTTCAATAAAATAATGGCCTGCCACGTGACACCCTGGGACAAAGGGTGATGTGCCATCCAGAAAAAGCCGGCTCTCTGATCCGGAATGCCAAAACCATGTTCTCCTTTTGTGCCACCCTGACTGGACATCGAGAGGTAAGGAGGTTTCCCGGTATCGCCAGTTGTTCTCTTTGTAACTCAGTCGGCCCCACATGTTAGACAAAAATTACAAAGGTTTGAGAGGTTTAAAAAAATGCCCCTCAGCCAGTTAATAGAAATAGCACAAAAAGGTCTTTAAAAACTAAAAAATTTACAAAAAGATAGCCAAGATGTTAAAATTGCTCTATAAAAAAAAAACTTTTAAAAAACAGACGAGAGTTTCTGGGGGCAATTGGATACTGTAGGCTAAATTTTACTGAAAAGCTTGCCTCTATATGACTCCCATAAGGAAAAAACTCAAAATTTGCTGAACTGTACTGATGAATGTAAACAGGCCTTCCAGCAGCTCAAGCGGGCCTTGACAGAGGCCCCAGCCCTGAGACTCCCTGACGTTACCAAGCCTTTCATCTTGTTCATAGATAAACTCAGGGACATTGCCAAAGGAGTCCTAACTCAAGACATTGGCCCTTAAAAGAGGCCTATAGCCTACCTCTCCAAAAGACTTAATCCAGTAACAGGAGTATGGCCCCCTGCCTTAAAATACTAGCTACTGTGACAATGTTACTTAAAGAAGCAAAGAAACACGCTTTAGGCAAGTGATTTCTGTGGTAACCTCTCACAGTTTAGAGACTCTTATCAAAACCCCTCCTAAAAAAGGCTCTCAAATGCCAGAATTCTACTGTCAAGCCCTGCTTCTAGACCCAGAGTCAATGATATTCAAGACTTCTTCAGCTTTAAACCCAGCCACCCTTATGCCTGATGATGACCTACAGAAACAAAGGACACCTCTCCATGAGTGTGCTGACATCCTCAAACTGCAGTGGAACCTACAGGCTGATCTTACTGATCAGCTTTTGGAAAATGCCGACAACTGTTCGATGGAAGCAGCTTCATCCAGAACGGCAGAGACAGATGAGTGGCCGGGACAACAGTGACCACCAAAAAGGAGGTACTCTGGGTTAAAGGGTTAGAGCCTGACACCTCTGCCCAAAAGGCGGAGCTCATTGCTTTGACTGATGTACTAAAACTAGCCACGAAAAAGAGGGTAAACATCTATACTGATAGTACATATGCTTTTGCTACTATACATATACATAGAGCCATCTATTAAGAGCGAGGTCTCTTAACCTTGGCCAGAGCTAAGATTAAAAAAAAAAAAAGAGGGCTCCACAAATCCTAAATTTGCTGGCAGCAGTTTGGCTGTCAGCAGATTGCTGCTATTCACCTGAGAAAACAATTTGGCAGATCAGGCCGCTGGAAGAGTAACAATCACATCAGAGAGGCCAGCCAAAAAAGTAACTGCTCTGATGCGAGTCCCCCCGACCTTATCAAAACCAGTCTACACAAAAAAAAGACTACACTGGTTGTTGTGAGCCATCTAACAGATTCCAGTCCCTGTGACTAAAAGACAAATACAAAATTTCTAGGAGCCACAGAACTGATCCAGAGTTTGGGACCCTGGCAGAGGCCTGTTGCCTACCTTTCCAAGAGACTTGGTTCTGTGGCAGCCAGATGGCCACTCTGTCTGTGGTGATTTCATCAATGGTCCCCTCATAAAGGAGGCTTAAAAATTGACTTTTGGACACAAACTCTTAATTGTTTCCTCCTATTCACTGGAGACTCTCATCAAGGTCCCACCAGACTGATGGATGTCTAATTCCTGAGCCATACATTATCAGGCACTATTTCTGGAAACAGCAGCTTCAAACGTGTCTACTTTGCTGCCTGAGGACGACCCCTCGTTGCCTCATTGATCACCTCACGGAACATCGACCTTATCTAGTTGATAAGCTACTGTCTAGAGTTCCATCCTACTTCTCTGATAAAAACAGTTATGTCTCTCAAGGTAAGCGGGTCGTGGGAGCTGCCATTACACAAAATCTTAGGTTCTATGGGAACAAATCTTAGAGCCAGAGACATCAACATAGTGGGCTAAACTCGTTGCCCACACTGAGGCCTCAAGTTGTCTTTATCAAAAATGGTGTTTACTGTCTTCTCGAGTCAAAAGATTAAAATTGCTCCCCAAATTTAGACTTGTTGGCTGCCATCTAGATGCCAAGGAGAGTGGCTACTATCTGCTATATAAGCCATTGGGCAAAAGATGATCTTGTTATAGGAAAAAATAATTTGGCAAATGCCACCTTCCTAAAGACAGCCAGAAAGCCCCCAAATCAGTGGAGATTGAGATAAGCTTGACATTACTACTGATCCCACCTATTTTCTTTGTCAGAGCCCATTTACACTTAAAAAGACCAGCATCTGACAGCTCAACTTCCAAGAGATTCCGGGGGCTAATATCAAGCTAGCCCAGTCTGTGAGCTTCAGATGCCCTCAGTGCCAACTGGTAAATCTAAAAGTACTACAACAAATAAAAACCACTGGTTATCGTGAGACTATGCCTAAAAACACTGAAAAATAGATTTTACAAAAATAAAAAGCCTAAACTTCAAAAATATAAGTGTTTTCTACTTAGTCTGAGTCAGCTCTGATAGCAGTTTCTCTGATTTGGTCTCCCTTTTTATCCGTGGGGTCCAACAATGGCCTGGCTTTTATAGCCTAGTAACTCAAATTAACCTAAGCTTTACAGATCAATTAAAAAAACTCGATTGGGCTTACCAGCCTCAGAGTTCAAAAAAGGTAAAAAGATAAGTTAGATTTTAAAGACTATAATTACTAATGGCCTTAAAAACTGGCGAAAACTGGGTGAGTCTCTTTTCCTTCTGCCCCTTTGCATGCGTGATACACCCCCTATGTTGCAGATATTTCCTCTTTTGAGGTTTTATGTGAGGTTTCTAAAAATTAGCTAATTTAACTAATCAAGATCTTATTAAGTCTCCCCCAGACTTTTCAGCTAGCTGTGACTTCCATCCACTGGTTACTTCGCTGCTGCCCACTGCAGCTAAAGAGCCTAGACACCTGGACAAGCGACCTCACCGTAAATCTCTTGAGAGCGACCTCACCATAAATCTCTTGAGCCACAATAGACTGTCAAAATAGCTAAAAGCCTGCCCGGATTCAACGTTCCCAATACAGACAAGTCCCAACTTCAAAAGACCATCAGCCTACAAATAAGTAAACTGTCATTTCTTCCATAGACACTTTAAAGCTTAAGATTGTCTAATATAACTGATAATTTTGTGTTCTCCTCCTTTATAGAGACCCCAAGGAGGCCTCTGTCTGACTTAAAAATTGTTACTTGTATGATAAAACAGAGTAAATTTAAATGTTGGTTTTCTTTCTCCTTTTGGTTAACAGCTTTAATGACAGCTACAAGACCTTTGTTAATCCTCCTACTGGGCCTTATGTTGTAAACAAGTTGATAAACTATGTCAAAGTTCTTAAAAGCTTGTGATTTTAAAGACACATGCAAGGTTATAAACAGATGCTAATGAGTTAGATATCAAGTCTTTATAAAACTTAAGTTCCAGTGTCTCATAACTTGTGACCCCTTTGCACTCACTAACAAAGACAAGTTGTCCTGAGATAATTAACTCTCCACTTTCTTCTCCAAATATTGCTGCAGACGTGCCACTCTGAGATAACGTCAGTCTACAGGATGAGAGCAATTTAAAAAAACACCGGGGGCTCCTGAGATTGTCAGAGCTAGGTAAACAACAATACAGTTTCCAGACTTGGGTCAACAAGTTTGATGGCTCTACAGGTTTCTTTATAAATCACATAACTCAATTTATTAACTCCCAAGTCTCTCAGATAAAAATAATGGTCCTTAGACAACAACATACTCCCTTAGCTATAACTGACCTCTAAGATTAGAGGTATTATGCAGAAGAAGGGGGGATGAAAGGGTTAACTCCCTAACTCCCCAGAGCTATCAGAGCAGAGCAGAAAGGAATGCCTAACTCCCCAGAGCTATCAGAACCGAGCCAAAAAAAAAAATGCACCTGCAAGGTTGTTCTGTCTCAACGAGATAAGTAAGACAAGTAACTGTTCTGTTCTGGGCACATAGTGACTGGGCTAGGACCCCCAGTCTCCATGGTTACTCAACCCCAAACCCCTCCAATCAACTTCTGCCAAGTCCTATGCTGCTCAAAATTAACCAATGCAATCTGCTTCTGTAAACTTGCTTGCCTCCCGCTTGCGCCCTTAAAAACCCTACACAATTCCCCCTCGGGGCCCTCTGCACTTGTTTGCCTGGGGGACCCCATGCGCATGGAAATAAACTTTTTACCCCTCACTACGAGCTGAGTCCTTGGGGTCTTCTTCCCTGCGACGCCGGTCCTAACACTGGGTGCATGTTGACCTCCCACGCTGAGCCTGGATTTTCTTCCCAGAGGTTTCCTAGTCTGTGCCCCTGGGGTCCCCATGAACAGTGCAGCGGAGAAGGGCTCAGTTACATGGGTCTCCCGGCGTCCAAGGGCTGCCGCGAGCATCTAAAGCCTCAAGTTCTTTTCCTAGCCTTGGTTACAGCCAGGAGTCGAACCCTTGTGTTTCCTTAAATAACGCTAAACACAAATCAGTAAGATGAAGGACAGCCCGCTTTCAAGCACCCAGCCCTGCCTCATTCCCCAGTCCTGGGTTCCCCAGGTTCAGACTGTGCTGCAGCTTGGTGCTCTGTGCAGAAAGAGAGTGGGCTGGGTGAGGGGTGTGTCCCTGAGCCCAGTGGCCCGGGGAGCACTGCCCAAGCCTGCTGGCCACCCCACGTACCTGTGCAGGTGCACGGTTACCACACCTGTGCACAGCGCCCGGCACGCAGACTGCCTACTTCCGGAGCGCTGTCTGCTCGGTTCCAGTACATTCTCCAGCGACCCATCCGCATTCCTTTTCCTAACTTGCAGTGATGCGCTGGGAACCTCGGAGTCTTTGCCTCCAAAATGGGAGTGAGCGTTAGACTAAATCTGAGCCTTCCATCTCTTTTTTAGGAATGAGGGAGGGAGTTAAGTGAGAAAGGAAAAGTGAATAAATGAACTAGAAAAGGAAAAGTCTTGTAAGAAATTCTGAACCATAAAGCAGGCCTGAGTGAGCCCCTTCTGCACGGCACAAGAGCTCAGGGCCAGGCTCTGCTAGGGCGGAAGCTGGGTTAACCGGCCAGATCAACGATGAGCCTTGCCAGGCGTGGCGCCACCTTCCTGCAATCCCAGCACCTGAGGCAGCGGGTGTACGGTTTAGAGCCCAGCCTGGCCAATATAGAAATTTAGTGAGACCGTTTCAAAATTTAAAAAATAACGAAGGTGCTAGCATGTAGCCCACATCTTAGTAGTACCACTCCTGTAGGTTGTACCTGCAGCGCTTCAATAAAAACAAAAAATGAAAAAAGCCGAGCCCTGTCTCTGGAAGAGTCCCATGGGGATGTGACCTGCAGGACTTCTCCACAGACCCCCGCGGCCCAGAAGCCTTCACTTCCGCACTGTGCACCAGGAGGAGATGGAGTTTTGCTATTTCAGGGTTAGAAGTGATGGGAGATGAATTTCCCATTTACTGAGTTTCCCTTGGCCCGTGTGACCCCGCAGTCCCTTACCCAGCCTTGTGACCAGGACGGAGCAGGGTGCTGCTGAGCCTCCTCTCTTTGCTCTCAGGGTTGGAAATGTTGGGGAAATGAATTTCCTGGATTGAGTCCAGTTTTCTCCAGCATACAACAGTGGACAGATGTGGTGATTGCTCTGGTCACACGGGCAGGGCAAACCTTGGACCTGTGACTCAGTGGGGTGACTGTTGTTTCCTTGTTCCCTGCAAGCGGCTCTTCCCTTTGATCGCATCAGGGTTTTCATAGAGCAGGGAGCTTTAAGTTTATGTTACGTACTTCTCAGGGCTAGTTTCAACAGCTGCCAGGGAACACTTTATTATCATGTATGACCTTGCATGGAGGATGAGAACACTTATGATTTTCTTTTCTTTCTTTCTTTTTTTTTTTTTTTTTTTTTTTTTTTTTTTTTTTTTTTTTAGGCAGTCTCACTATGTAATTCAGGTTGTTTGAACTCAATATGTAGTTGATTCTGGCCTGGAACTCACAGTGATCCTTCTGCCTCAGCCTCTCTAGTGTTGGGATTACAGGCATGGGCCTCCATACCTGGCATGATTTTTTTTTTTTCAGTACAGGACTAAAACCAAAGCTTAGTGAGATGAGGAAAGAAAAAATAATTAATTTGACTCTAGGACATGTTTGATGTCCTTAAAAACCTTGAAAATCTTGCAGTATTAGGTACAACAGCATGATATATATTGGTATATCTGTATATGATTTAAGACTCTGGAAAGTCAGTTCCTTGAGGATTGCGCTCATGTCTTGTTAAATGTTATGGTGAGTCCTGGTAAAATATCGTAGCATCCACAGGAAGTGGTTCCAGGCACGCACACAGGTACAGGGTGGGTGGCAGCATCTGTCAGAGGCTCAAGTTCCTCTGCACAATGGCGTCCTGTTCACATACAACCTCCTGCACGCTTGAAATCCCCTCCAGAGCCCTCCTGACGCCTGGCACAGTTGTTACCCTGGGTTGTGTGGGCTACAGTGCCAGGGAGGAAGCTCTGAGCTCAGTACAGTGCAGTTTTCTTTCCCCAAATGTTGTCCTCACATGGGTCACTGAATCCACTGCTGCAGAACCCACAGACAGGGAGGATTCTTGCATGTTTAGTGAGCTCTGACTCAAGGGAAAGCCATTTCTGTTAGAAGGCTTTCGTATTAAGGTATAACATTCCAAGAGACTCACATTTAGTTAATTTTTTCTTTAATTTTGGTTTTTTGAGATAGGGTCTCACCGTGAACTTACTGTGTAACACAAGTTGGCCAGTACCTCACCGCGATCCTCCTGCCTCAGTCTCCTGAGTGCTGGGATTACACGCAGACAACGCCCTTGCCTAGCCAGATTTTTCAAACGTTCCGTTTTTCAGCTGACTCGTTGTAGCTCTCTCCCAGCAATCAGCGCTCAGGTTTTACTAAGTGCCCTGTGCCAGGTCTTCATCCTTCCCTTTTGCTTCGCAGTTTCTAAGCTGACTAAACAGCTTATGCTCCTGGAGTCACAGAAAGAGACCCAGGAAAAGGAGCTGATGGAGAACAAGCAGCAGCTGGAGAGTTTTCGTGCCAAATGCCAACAACTCCAAACAGACCTGGATGGCAGGATTGCCATGGAAGTTCACACGTCCATCGTGAATGAACTGAAAAGGTAAGGACCGAAGTCCTTCTGAGCATTCAGGAGTCACTGAACGTCACTGTAGCCAGAATGGAAGAGGCTGCTGTTTTTGTTTTGTTTTGTCTAGAGACAGATCCTGGCTACGGTGCCTAGGCTGGCCTCCAACTCGTGGGCTCAGACGATCCTCCTGCCTCAGCCTCCCAAGGAACAAGGACTCCATGTGGGTGCAACTACACCAATTTGTTATCCAAGTCTTTTTGTTACCTATACCTGCAAGTGTTGTGAGGATGAGGATACAAATTTTTATTACAGGGCATCCGGGTATCAGTGAAAATTGCGGTTTTCAATTTGTATATATGTTTTTTTTTCCTGTTCTGACCTTTATTATTCCTTGAGTCAATGATCATGTAAGGTTGTATAACCGATAACCTAGATGAAAAAAAAAAATGGTTCCATGGAAAGGTACAACCATAAAATCGAGTATAAACAATAATTACATAGAATGTCACACAAGACTTTTTAAAAAAGACACAGTCTTACTGTGTAGTCCAGGAAGACCTTTACACCACTGTGTAGCCCAGGATGGCCTCAAACTCAAAATACTTTTGCCTCAGCCACCTGTATGGTGGGATTAAAGGTGTGTGCCACTATGCCTGGCCATGAGATCTTTTTGACATGGTAAAATAGCTCCACTACATAGAGGTTCTAGAATAGAAAAATATAGCAATGAAAATTAAGAAATCAAAGAACTATGGGTTAAACATATTTCAAGTGTGAACTTGTGAATGAAAAAATAGGTCAGAAGCTGTTGTACTCTAAGAAAGTAGCTTCATCATTTTGTGTATTATAGCAAACCTGTACCGCGGCTTACTAAATGTTTTCTTTTCTTAACTGATATGTTAAGTGACCCAATTGATATGTTGAGCAATACTCTCCCCTGTAAAGAATTGCAAGAATTTCACTTAATTGAGATGTTAATCACGGAGCGGCCCTCTACAAACAAGAAGAGTGGTGCTAAAACAAGCTAACAAGGGCTGTTAATCACGGGTAGGCGCCTCTATTCTTCGCTAAAGAACTAAAGAAGACAAGAAGGCCCACTAATTTACACATTGTTTGAAGTAGCTTGTTTATATGCAGGGAGATTTGCCCATGAGTTTAACCTTTTTACCTAACCTTAGTTACTCTTCCCACAAGATAGATACTCGCCGTATTCCTGTTCTGTAGCGCGCCTTATTGCCTCCCCCCACCCACCTATCTGGGCCATAAAGAATTTGGGTTTCTGGTGACCTCTCCCCGACCTGGTGATGATCTGTCATAAGATGAGCCAGCCCCAATTTTAGGAACTGCTTAGCTTAAGAGAAATTACCGGGTAACGCTATGGCCCAAACCCCAATCGGTGCTTTCCTTTTGTTCTGTATGTATCAATGGGTTAGATATCAGATCTTTGTAAAACTTAAGTTCCAGCATCTCATAACTCGTGACCCCTTCGCACTCACTGGCGAAGACAAGCTGTCCTGGGATAATTAACTCTCCACTTTCTTCTCCAAATATTGCTGCAGACGTGCCACTCTGAGATAATGTCAGTCTGCAGGATGGGAGTAATTTGAGCAACAACAGGAACTCCCGGGACTGTCAGAGCTAAGTGGACAGCAATACAGTTTCCAGATGCGGGTCAACAGGTTTAATGGCCTTACAGGTTTCCTCCCCACTTTCCCTTACTTTTAAAAACCCCTTTCCCCAGTCTTGGGCGCGCAGTCTTTGGGTTGATCCAGGAGAGACTGTGCCGCCAGGACTGGCTCAATAAAGCCTTTGCCACTTAAGTTTTGGACTCTTGTTTCCGTGGACTTTATACCGGGGCCCACGTTATAACATTTGGGGGCTCGTCCGGGATGGAAGCAAGACTCCAGACTCATTTCCGAACATCTGAAAGTAAGTGCTCTGGAGGTTTTGTTTGGGCCACGGTCAATTTGTAATTTTGAGGGGACGCCCTCAATTTGGGAGTGGGAACCACCCGAGGACAGAGTCAGTTGGTTTGTCGGACAAATTCTGTCCATCTGTGAATCTGCCCCGGGTGAGGAACCACTCCGTTCGGAAGGGGACGCCCTTAATTTGGGAAGTGAAGCCTCCGAGGACGGAGTCAATTGGTTTTTGCCATTTGTGACTCCGCCTGGGTGGGGAACCACTCCATTAGTTAAATTTGTTAATTCCTCCAGATCCCAAAATTTGACTAATTTTTGAGCAAAGGCCATTCTGCTGCAGCTTGTCTTGTCTTGTCTCGTCTTGTGTGTCGGTCTGTGTGTTCATTTGTTCTAATTGTTCCCCTTTTTGGTCACCTAACTCTAACAGAGCCTTCTTTCTTAGGAGCTCCTTCCTGGAATTCGGAGTGGGCAAAGGTGATTCCGACCGTTTGCCTAGTCTCTGTAGCTTTTCTGTTTAACCCTAACTTTGCCTTTTAAGTTTTTTTCCAGCAAAACCAGCGACACCACCAGCTATGGGTCAGAACGAGTCCATTATGGGTCGGAACGAATCTGTTCCCAGCACTCCCCTTAGCCTTGTCATTGACCACTTTAAAGAATTCCAGAGGCGAGGTGGGAGATATGGGGAAAAGGTTCGCAAAGCCAGACTAACAACCTTTGTCACACAGGAGTGGCCCCTGGGGACCCAAGGAGTCTGGCCCCCTTTTGGGTCCTTTGATATGGAGACAGCTCGAGCGGTCCGCCAGTATGTATTTGGGCCCCCCGCTCACCCCGATCAGATTGTCTATATCCAGGCTTGGATAGATATAATCTATGATGCTCCCCCTTGGATTGAGCCACCTCCGAATGGAGTCCTAGCAGCCCTCAAACCGAAATCCAAGGCTGAAGAGGAGACATCCAAGCCCAATGCACCTCCAGTCTTACCTCCGAGCGAAGACTTCTCCGACCCCGCTAGACATCCTTCCCTTACCCCCTCCTCCGTATCCTGCCCCTGAGCCACAACCTGACTCCACCTCGCCCTCCCCGCCTTGGCCCATTCGAACCCGCCGCCACGCTCGACCAGAGGGACCTCTGGAACAGGGCCACGAGGCAGCGCCACTGTGTCCTCTGCGGGAGGTCCCAGCCCCGAGTGGGGGCTCCATGTTTGTGTACACCCCCTTCTCTTTCTCTGACCTCTATAACTGGAAAAGTCAGAACCCCCCTTTCTCGAAGGACCCGGAATCTCTGATTAGCCTTATAGAGTCTGTTTTCTCCACCCACCTTCCCACTTGGGACGACTGCCAGCAGATCTTACGCATCCTTTTCACGGCTGAGGAAAGGATGCGAATCTGCGCTTTGGGGCAAAAGGGAGTCCGAGAACCGGATGGATCTCCATCCACTGATCGGCAACGAATTGAGCACTTGTTCCCCTCCTCCCGACCCGAGTGGGACCCTAACACGGATGCAGGTAAGAAGGCTCTCGATGAGTATCGCCTGAGGCTCTTAGATGCACTTCATGCGGCTGCTAAGAAGCCCACCAACCTGTCCCGAGTGAGTGCAGTGCAGCAGTTAGCCGATGAGTCTCCAGCTGTGTTCTTAGAGCGCCTTTTAGAGACCTATAGATTATATACTCCAATCAATCCGATGGCACCCGAGAACGCACGAGCAATTAATATTGCTTTCGTGTCCCAGTCGGCCCCTGATATTAGGAGAAAGTTACAAAAGCTTGAGGGATTCGAGGGAATGCCTCTCAGCCAGTTGGTCGAGGTCGCACAAAAGGTTTTCAACAATAGGGAAACCTTGCAAGAAACAACAACCAAAAGGATGACTAAAGTACTGGAATTACTTTGCGAAAAAGAAGCCAAGAGGTCAGCTAGCCCTAGGAAAAAGGAAGCTCGAGGTAAGCGACCTCCTCTAGACAAAGAGCAATGTGCGTACTGTAAGGAGATGGGACATTGGCGTAAGGATTGTCCAAAGTTAAAGCCTAAGACAGAACGAGAGACTAAGGCCCTGTTGTCTCAGAAATGAGGAGGTCAGGGCTCGCCGCCACCCCCCCCCCCGAGCCCCGGATAACTCTCCAAGTGGGGGGGCAACCGGTGGACTTCCTAGTCGATACAGGAGCTACCTATTCTGTGCTGACTCAACCATTAGGAAAACTGACCAAGCAATCTGTCAATGTGATAGGAGCTACAGAGGGCCGAAAATCGTACCCAAAGGTGACAGCTAGTCTGGCTCGACCTGGACATAGACTGGTCCAACATGATTTTCTTTGGGTCCCTGAGTGCCCGGACCCCCTTTTAGGGCGGGACCTTCTACATAAATTACAGGTGCAAATTGACTTTGTTACGAATGAACCTAGACTGAAGCTAGGGGCTGATACCCCCTCAAAATCGGAGGGTATTAGAGTGTTGGCTCTTGTCCCAGAAGGAGAAAGTTACCGCCTGCTGGGAAATTTGTCTGGTGCACCCGAGTTGTCACGGACTGACTTAGAATTAGAACTGCTGAACAAATGGAAACAGGAGATTCCAGAAGTCTGGGCAGAAAACAACCCTCCAGGGCTAGCAGTCAACCAAGTCCCCCATGTGGTGGAACTCTTGCCTCAGGCACGCCCCATCTGCTTAAGGCAATACCCAATAAGCCTGCAAGCCCGGAAAGGAATTAAAGTCCACATACAGAGACTAAGAGACAATGATATTCTCATTCCTTGTGTCTCTCCCTGGAACTCGCCCTTGCTCCCAGTTCAGAAACCGGGGACAAATGACTATTGCCCTGTACAGGATCTCCGAGAGGTTAATAGATGAGTTCTGACTCTACACCCAACAGTGCCAAATCCTTACACCCTGCTCAGCCTCCTTAATCCGGAGAACACCTGGTACTCTGTCCTGGACCTGAAGGATGCCTTCTTCACCCTGCCTCTTGCTCCGGTGAGTCAACCCCTATTTGCCTTCGAGTGGACTGACCCAGATACAGGGGTAAAGGAACAGCTGACCTGGACACGTTTACCTCAGGGCTACAAAAACTCTCCCACCCTTTTTGACGAGGCGTTAGCAAGAGATCTCTTAGGATTTAGAGAGGAACACCCCGAGATAGTGCTCCTTCAATATGTAGATGATTTGTTGATAGCCTCAACGTCCCTAGAAACATGTCAAGAGGCAACTGAGGAGTTGTTAAAGACTTTGGGACGATTAGGCTATAAAGTCTCGGCTAAAAAGGCTCAACTGTGTCGTCAGGCCGTGACTTACCTGGGCTATAAATTACAAGAAGGAAAGAGGACTTTATCAAAAGAAAGAATCCAGGCCATATTACAAATCCCATCCCCAGAAACTAAGAAACAGGTGCGGGAGTTTCTGGGAGCTGTCGGATACTGCAGACTATGGATTCTAAACTTTACTGAAATCGCTCGCCCATTGTATGACTCTTTAAAGGGAGAGACTCAAAAGTCGCTCGACTGGACAGATGAGTGCGAGCAGGCTTTCCAACAGCTCAAGCGAGCTCTGACTGAGGCTCCAGCCCTGGGGCTCCCTGATGTTACTAAACCCTTCACCTTGTTCGTAGATGAACTCAGAGGCATAGCAAAAGGGGTTCTAACTCAAGATATTGGCCCTTGGAAGAGACCTATAGCCTATCTTTCTAAAAGACTCGACCCAGTGGCAGGAGGGTGGCCTCCGTGCCTGAGAATTTTGGCCGCTGTGGCAATGCTACTCAAAGAGGCTAAGAAGCTCACTTTTGGACAAAAGATTTCTGTGGTAACCTCCCACAGCCTAGAGACTCTTATTAAAACCCCCCCAGAAAAATGGCTTTCAAATGCCAGAATTCTACACTATCAGGCCTTGCTTCTAGACCCAGAATCAGTAGTTTTCAAGACCTCCTCAGCTCTAAACCCAGCCACTCTCATGCCCGACGATAACCCAGAAAACCAACAGATGCCTCTCCATGAGTGTGCTGACATTCTCGAGTTACAGCAGAACTTGCGAGCTGATCTAACCGACCAGCCTTTTAAGGACGCTTACAATTATTTCACCGACGGAAGCAGTTTCATTCAGGACGGGAGGCGAGTGGCCGGCGCAGCAGTGACCACCGAGAAAGAGGTACTCTGGGCTAAGCAGTTAGAGCCTGGCACTTCTGCCCAAAAGGCAGAGCTCATTGCTCTGACAGAGGCATTAAAGCTAGCCTCAGGAAAGAGGGTAAACATCTACACAGACAGCAGATATGCTTTTGCTACTGTACATGTACATGGAGCTATTTACCATGAACGCGGTCTCTTGACCTCGGCCGGGACTAAGATTAAAAATGCCCCACAGATCCTAGACTTGCTAGCAGCTGTCTGGCTACCTCAGCAAGTCGCTATTATTCATTGCAAGGCACACCAAGTGGGAGATGACCCCATCATCATAGGAAACAATTTGGCCGATCAGGCTACCCGAAAAATAGCAACCACATCAGAGGGGCCTGCAGAGGAAATGACTGCCCTGATGCTAGTCCCTCAAGCCTTGTCAGAGCCTGTTTATTCGAAGACAGATTTACAGCTAGCATCTCAACTTGGAGCCAAACCCCGCACTCCAGGGGGCTGGTATCAGCTGCCCGACAAGCGAGTGCTGTTACCCGAAGCACTAGGACGAGAGCTTTTGCAGCAAGCTCATCAGGCTACTCATTTAGGAGGAACTAAACTGGCAGAATTGTTCAGAGATCGATTTTTCATTCCAAAGCTCTCCAAACTAACTGCCTCTCTGAGCTCTAGATGTCCACAGTGTTTGTTGGTCAACCCAACCAGAAAACCTCCACTGGAAACCACCCGGTATCGAGGAACCTCCCCAGGAGAACACTGGGAAGTGGACTTCACGGATATGGTAAAACCTGGCTTACAGGGACACCGCTATCTCCTGGTGATGGTAGACACATTCACTGGCTGGGTAGAGGCCTTCCCCACTAAGTCTGAGTCAGCCCTGGTTATAGTTAAAAAGCTACTACATGAGATTATACCCCGATTTGGCCTCCCATTATCAATGGGGTCCGACAATAGCCCGGCTTTTATAGCCCAAGTTACTCAAAAGTTAGCCCAAGTATTAAAAATCAGTTGGAAACTCCATTGTGCCTATCGGCCACAAAGCTCGGGACAAGTAGAGCGCATGAACCAGACCATTAAGGACGCTTTAACTAAGCTGTCTTTAGAAACTGGTGACAATTGGGTGAGCCTTCTTCCCTTTGCATTGCTGAGGGCCAGATGCACCCCATATATTTCTGGGATCTCCCCCTTTGAGGCTATGTTCGGGAGACCCCCACCTATAGTTCCTAAGTTGTCAGAAGACAAATTAGCCGAAGTAACTAACCAAGATCTCATTAAGTCCTTACAGAGTCTCCAGCCTGTACTGACCTCAATTCACCGGCTGTTCAGACAAAAACATCCGAACCCACCCTTAGGAACGCTGCCCCAAGCGTCAATTGAGCCAGGAACGTCGGTCCTGGTACGACGACACCACCGGGATTCGCTTGAGCCGCGCTGGGAGGGACCGTTCACCGTGGTGCTCAGCACTCCCACCTCCGTCAAGGTAGCAGGGAAGACTGCGTGGATCCACCACACACAAGTCAAACCACTGGAAGCTACAGATGACGAAAAGGGTCCCCGATGGACAGTACAACGGACTGGTAACCCGTTAAAGTTAAAGTTTGTAAAGGACTCTCAGCCATAAAATTATGTCTGTACTATGGTATTTGGCTTGGTGCTCGATTGTAATTGTAAACCCCGGGAATGGGGACTGGATTGTTTCAGACGAGAAAACTAAAAGGGAACTAGGGAGAGCTAAAGGCACGATAAATCAAGTCACCATTGACCTATGTATACTTTTCAATGGGATAATAATTAATGATGACAGCCCAACTGGCAGGGTAGGTGGGTCGGTACACCGTAACCTCTGCTCGGGCCGTGGGCCTAAAGCTCTACAAGTTATGTTTCAACTCAAGCAGGCATCCCTGTATGTATGTCCTAAAAACCAGCCTGACCCCAATTATAATGTGTACTGTGCCTCCGATCCAAAACATCAATATTGTTATTCGTGGTCATGTGTCACAGGAGGCCTAGATGGATACTATAACTCTGAAAAGTATCTCGCTGTCAAGTACATAGGAAACAAAAACTGTTATGGTGTTTATACTTGTAACCCAGTCCAGCTAACCTTTCTAAATCCAACGGATTTTAGGTGGCTGGGGCAGGGACTTACTTACGCTGTTAAAATTTATAAATCTGGACATGATCCTGGAATTAGTATCAATATCTTATACAAGCCACCTAGAAAGCCTCCTGTAGTCATTTACAGGAGAGGACGCCGCCCAGTGACAGCCCCCACTCAGAAGGCACCCATTAATTTCCCACTCAGT
Source organism: Cavia porcellus (assembly GCF_034190915.1). Lineage (NCBI taxonomy): Eukaryota > Metazoa > Chordata > Mammalia > Rodentia > Caviidae > Cavia > Cavia porcellus. The sequence continues at coordinate 39,287,603 of NW_026947490.1, read as the reverse complement.
CGACCCCGGAGGCACACTCGGACGACTAAAGTGACTGAGGCCACATGCAATGGGAGCATTTACCACACAGACCAGCCCCAGATAAAGCTGTGTATGTGGAGGGGGGAAGGGGGCATCCCATACTGGATAGAGATTAGAATGCCTAGCCTCGATCCAACCTCGATGCAACCTTCAACAAGGGCTACAAAAACTGGTTTGAGAAGGTCTAGACGGGCACAGACTGAGCCCAAAGCCTCCGCCCCACCTTCAATGATAGCGGAAATATTCCAACCTTTGGAAGTAGCAGCTGAGCTACTTAACAGTTCCCTTGATAGCGATTTAAAAATCCCATGCTGGCTGTGTATGTCCCCAGAGCCCCCCTTCTATGAGGGCTACATCACGGTCACTGATAAACTAGCCTCTGATCCCTCTAGATGCAAAATGCTCCTTCCCCAATCGTTATGGAAAGGCACCAGTTTAGAGGGGATAACTGGTACCTGCATATATCATTTTAGCCACACAGCCCCTGAGTATTGCGACCTTTCTCACTCCTATCGCATCACAGGAGCTGGTGACGCTACTCCCCTAATAGCCCCGGCCAGCCATTGGTGGGCTTGTACTTCAGGATGGTTCCCTTGTATGATTTCAAAAAAGTTTGTTGTTGACCAGGATGAGGTGTGTGTACTAACCCAGGTTCTGCCTAGAATCTACTGGCACTCGGAGGAAGAAGGAAACCGGGTTCTCATCCCAGCCAGTCACCAGATCAATAAGAGAAGTCCAGCCCTCCCTATTATGGCTGGGATCAGTGTATTCTCAGCCCTCGGGATGAGTGCTGCGTCCATGGGAGTTAGCATACACCAATACAATATGCTATCCCAACAGGTAGATGAAGAAATAAAAAGAGTCCAAAATGCTATTGAGGCCTTAGAGAGTTCAATGGACTCATTAGCTGAAGTAGCTCTCCAAAATCGCAGAGGACTAGACCTCTTGCTAGCTGAAAAAGGAGGACTGTGCTTGGCCCTGGGAGAGCAATGCTGCTTGTACGCCAATAAGTCCGGGTAGTTAGACAAAACTTAGCGGAACTCCAAAGAGGCATACAAGAAAGAGAGAGACTAAGACGAGGAGCTCTAGGGTGGGCAGAGCAAATGTTCTCCTTCCCACCGTGGATAACCAACATAATAGCGACCGTAGCCGGTCCTATCATTGTGATTCTAGTGCTAGCTACTTTGGGCCCCTGCATATTAAATAGGCTGACTGCATATGTCAAGCGTCAGGTACAAAGTATAAAATTAATGATGGTCAGGCAACAAGCGTATGAGCTTGTCCCCAGCAGACCTTAAGTACGGCCAAGGATTTGGCCCAGAAGTCACAACATCAGAGGGGAATGTTGTACTCTAAGAAAGTAGCTTCATCATTTTGTGTATTATAGCAAACCTGTACCGCGGCTTACTAAATGTTTTCTTTTCTTAACTGATATGTTAAGTGACCCAATTGATACGTTGAGCAATACTCTCCCCTGTAAAGAATTGCAAGAATTTCACTTAATTGAGATGTTAATCACGGAGCGGCCCTCTACAAACAAGAAGAGTGGTGCTAAAACAAGCTAACAAGGGCTGTTAATCACGGGTAGGCGCCTCTATTCTTCGCTAAAGAACTAAAGAAGACAAGAAGGCCCACTAATTTACACATTGTTTGAAGTAGCTTGTTTATATGCAGGGAGATTTGCCCATGAGTTTAACCTTTTTACCTAACCTTAGTTACTCTTCCCACAAGATAGATACTCGCCGTATTCCTGTTCTGTAGCGCGCCTTATTGCCTCCCCCCACCCACCTATCTGGGCCATAAAGAATTTGGGTTTCTGGTGACCTCTCCCCGACCTGGTGATGATCTGTCATAAGATGAGCCAGCCCCAATTTTAGGAACTGCTTAGCTTAAGAGAAATTACCGGGTAACGCTATGGCCCAAACCCCAATCGGTGCTTTCCTTTTGTTCTGTATGTATCAATGGGTTAGATATCAGATCTTTGTAAAACTTAAGTTCCAGCATCTCATAACTCGTGACCCCTTCGCACTCACTGGCGAAGACAAGCTGTCCTGGGATAATTAACTCTCCACTTTCTTCTCCAAATATTGCTGCAGACGTGCCACTCTGAGATAATGTCAGTCTGCAGGATGGGAGTAATTTGAGCAACAACAGGAACTCCCGGGACTGTCAGAGCTAAGTGGACAGCAATACAGTTTCCAGATGCGGGTCAACAGGTTTAATGGCCTTACAGGTTTCCTCCCCACTTTCCCTTACTTTTAAAAACCCCTTTCCCCAGTCTTGGGCGCGCAGTCTTTGGGTTGATCCAGGAGAGACTGTGCCGCCAGGACTGGCTCAATAAAGCCTTTGCCACTCAAGTTTTGGACTCTTGTTTCCGTGGACTTTATACCGGGGCCCACGTTATAACAAAGCAAGCCGGGTATCATGACTGTCCCTGTTACTTTTCTCTCATTGTTGAAGCAAAATATCTACCTCCCAAAATAGAGGAAGGGAAGATTTATTTCTTACAGTTTTGTGGGGTTTCAGTCCCTAATCAGCTGGCTCTAAGGCAAGGTGGCATGGGCTGGCAGCAGCCAGAGATAAAAGGAGAAAACAAGCCTCTTCTCCTGCCTTATATTGTACATAGGCCACCACCCTCCACTTCCTTTCAGGGCAGGTACAGCACTCACAGGATCTGCTTGCCTTCCTTTGCACAGGATGAGGATATTTACAAAGCAAGGATCCTGGCTCCCTGCTGAATCTCTCAGTTAAACTTCCAAACTTCTCAAGTTGACACAATGTATCAACCATAACAGTGGTACATGCTTGCAATACCAGCACTCCAGAGGCTGAGGCAGCATGATTTTTGTGACTTCAAGGCCAGCCCGGGCTACACTGAGAGACAACCTCCTAAGTAGCATGAATTACAAGGATATGCAACCAAGCCAGCCCCCAAAGTCCCTTCTAATCATGCTGTTTGTAGCTGCAGAGTTCCAAGAAAGCAGTGCCTCCTGTACCCATGTGGGGATCCTCATCCAGGAAACCATGGCTTCCCATGGGGCAGCACCTTTCCCTCCACACCCTCCCTCTCTCCTTACCAGCTCCTCCCGGGCAGTCACCCCCTCAATTCCTCCCCCACCCCACCACCATACACCTTCCTTCCCGCCACCTTCATAACAAATACTGCAGTATCTGACATTGGTTGGAAGTACTTACCTTTGAAACAGGCACATCAGTCTTGTCTCTCCTGAGACATCTGCCAACCTACCTCAAGGACGGTATTGAGTTCGTCCTTCTCTTTCATTCTGTCTTCATAAGGCAGCAGCAGCGGGGAGAGATCCTTCACATCCACTGGAGATCACAGTGAAAGATGCCGTGCTGTAAAGGATGGCTAACATATTTCCTCCATCTAAATGCAATCATCGAATTTTTAAAAAGGCAAATACTCATTTAGAGTGGTTTTTAGTAGCTGTGCATATAGAGCTGAGGAAACTGGGGCCTGAAATTAAATAATTTTCACTTCCTGACCGGAGTGGTACAGAGTCCTTTGGTGGGAGGCCTTCCATATGGAAACTCTAAGAAAAAAACACATATTGAAAACAAAATAAACTGTACTTCCTCTCAGATGGCAAGTCATAGTCTTTGGGAGGCTCATAGAGACGGTTACTGAAGATTGAACCTTGGGTCAGGGTCTTGATTAAGTTTCCTGAGCTTGGCTTGAATTCACGATTCTCCTGCTTCTCCTGCTGGATTACAAGCACATGTAGCTTCGATATTCTCACAACAGACCGGGCATCATCCATCTTTGTGTGTATATATACAAGAAAAATTATTTCTGAGATGATTTAGAGTGGTGCTCTTTTTGTTCTAGATACTTCGGTGTATTTCCTAAAAACAAAAGCATTCGTATATCCAACTACAGTGCCACCATAAAAAGGGAGAAATCAAAACTGACACAATATTATTTTCAAACACACAAACTATCTCCAATTTTGCTTATTTTCTAAATAATGTCCTTTTCCAATCAGGAATCTAGTCTAGGGTCACATTTCAAATCTAGCACCAACTGTTTTGTTTTGTAGTTTGAGGGCTGGAAGTCAGAGTCTTAAGTAAGACTGGCTCATGTCTGACCACCAAGCCAAGCTCTCAGCCTCCTACAGTCTGCACTCTCTGTGTTTCACCAGTGGTCTTTACTGCCTTGACGATGGGGCCAAGGTGCGGGGGAGCTCTGAGTATATTTTTATACTAAGTTATAATAAACAAGAACCCATTGGAATCAGAAATCAATTCAACCATAAAGGCTAGGAAAAAACTTATCTTTCATAATAAGGAACTTTACCTCTTCCATGGACAAATGCCTGAATTTTGTTTGTTACCAAATCAGTTCTACATTCAAATGATGGATGGTCATATTCAAGCCATCATTTCCATTCACCAGATCTAGGAAATCTTTCCTGAGATAAAATAATTCAGGTTGAGCAACTGAAAGACAAACCAATGTAACATTATACTGTAATAAATTCTATAAAATTTGTCAAGATTTTATATACGTTGCTCATCATTTATCTTTTGTTACAGGAGGTAATGAGTTTTATGTATCTATAGTAGAAATGAATAAAAAGTTACTGTCTTACTTTTCTCTCTAAATGAAGGAAGGAAAGATTGATTTGACTCACATTTTATGGAGGATTGAGTATGTGACCAGCTGGACCCAAGGCAGGGTGGCATGATGAAGGGCAATCATTTAAGGCAGCAGAAGACAGAAAAAATGAGCAAAAAGAGGGGAGACAAGCCTCTTTTCCTTCCTAATATTGAGAGCAGGCTACCCACCCTAGGCCATTTGCACCATCTCCATGCCCTCCTCCTGCACAGGCTGAGGATATTTACAAAGTGAGGATCCTGGTCCCCTGCTGAGTCACTTAGTTAAGCTTCTAAACTTCTCAAATTGACACAATGAATCAACTATCGCAACACCCTAGGGTGTGCCCTCTATATCCTAAGATACAGAACTGCTCAGTTGGTTAAGCTTCTGAACTTCCCAAGTTGACACAATGTATCAGCCATTATAGTAGACAAGCTTTTTAACATTAAACAGTCAAAATTGTTTTGGAAATTTGTGTGTACAATAATGCAAAATAATCTCTTAAATTGGAAAGAAATAGTTGTTTCAGGTGAAATATTTGTGTCTTGAAAATTACACTGAATACATGGGAAATTAGTTAAAATATAACTTTCTCATCTAACAGCAATGTTCTATTAGAAAACATGATGAAAAATAGATCCCATGAAGAAACATCACAAATAAAATATCCAGAAATTAATGTGCCTAAAACAAGGAATATGCATGTTCTGTTTTGAGAAAAACAAACCACTTTACTTATAGTCATAACAGTCACCTTATATAAATATGAAAAAGTACAAAACATATTAGTGAATATTTATATAATTGTAGGAAAAGGACTTGATGCCAAGGGCATAAGTCATAAATGAAAAATCTTCTAGAGAGTGAGCTGAATTAACAAACTAAGAAAATGTGTACATAACAAAGGGCTAAAATCTTTAACACAGAGAGAGTTCCTGTAAGTAAAAAAAAAAAAAAAAAGTTTCAATTTAAAGTAGGCAAATCTATGAATGACAAAATTTATGAGATGACAGGAATTAAAAAGAACACAAGAGGCCAAGTGTTGTGGTGCACACCAGTTATCCCCGCCCTTGTGATGCTGAAATGGGAGGGGTCACTGCAAGTTCAAGGTTATCCTGGCTGCAAAGTGAGTTCAAGCCAATCTGAACTGCATAGTGAAACCATGTCTAAAAAAAAAAGAAACCAATAAAAATATCCACATATATATCAATAAATATGTAACACAAAATATTAACTCTCAAAATAAGTAATAAAGTGAGTTAAATCAGTTCAACCCTTTCATAAAAGAACTGGATACTCATCCCCACCTCCTGAGAATGCCTTCTCAGCCTCTTTTAGCCTTCCATTGCCTTTTCCCACCCTTTTAAATTTTAACATAATCTTTTCAAAGCTTGTTTTATTATGTTTTGTTGAAATATAACAGCTTGATTGAAAAATAAGAGCTTGGTCTGCGTAGCTCAGGTGCAAATTTTAACTCAAACATTTGACAGGTTATTTCTATACATTTTTGATGTCGTCTTAGTTACTTTTCTGGTTGCTGACGCAAAGTACTTGACAACCCACGTTAAAGCAGGAAAGATATATTTTGCTTATTGTTTACAGAGGTTTCAGCCCAAAGTTGCCTAGGTCCAAGGCAGAGCGGCATGGCAGAGGGGCACTGCAGAAGAGCAACAGTCACGGCAGGCAGGCAGAGGGAAGACAGCAAAGTGACAGAGTAGCAGTGACAGCAGCATCAACAGCAGCCCTCTCTCTGTCTTACATCTGACCACCCCTCGCCACGTAGGTGGGTGGCACTCACAGGCGAGGGAGGCACCATTAATCCTAGTGTTGCCCCGTGAACCAATCCCAGACTCACATCCTTAATGTTGGCATCACATGTCCTAGATCCAGTCACCTCCAAAAAAGCTCTAATGATAGCCACATGAGGCTTTGGGGGGTGGGTCCCAGACTCAAGCCATAACAGACATATTCTACCATTTACATGTGAAAAAGTAGAAGGGAAAAGCTTAAAAATATTTGTGCTTACCATTTTAAAGTCTCAAAAGCATGTTTCTGATAGGTATTCAAAACCAAGTCAGAACATAACCTTTCACCTAATATCCAGGTCTGTTAAGGCTCAGTGTGTATGCAAGGCTGTTACTTGTGTGACTATATATAGAGCCTCATACCTCCTCTGTTACTGTCAGCCACCTGGACGGGACAGTGTTGCTTGACCATGTGGCTTCCACAGAAGATGTTTCTGTCTTTCTGGTGACCCTCTTTGTAAGCACACTATACAGTGACTGACTTTCCACGGGGTCCACTGATCTTGTACAGGAGATCAACTGACTTACAAAAGTTATAGAATCTTGGAAGACTTTTTTGTCTAGGGTTCTTGTGGTACTTGGAAAGCCAAAGCCAGCATATTGGCCACCTTCTTAGCCCCGTTATTTTTTTTCTCAGGTCCCCAAACCTCAATTGTTGAGCACCCAGAAAGATAAGTTGCACCAGCATAGCAATAAAACTAGCAGGTTTATGTTTTAAGATCTTATCTAGATAGAAACTACTTTGAAATGGATAACATAAGCAGGGAAGTGTTATAATAGCCTTTTGACTGATGAACTCAGTTTGTTCCCCAGAGCTGGTTATAACTCAAGTTGTCAATCAGAGGCTCAGGCTCCTGTACACAGCCTTCAGTCTCTCTCCTGTATACAGGCAGATCTCAGATTCCTTAGGGAGACATAAGCCCAGTACTTCTCAATTAACCCCATACAGGAAAGGATGTTGTAACACTCCTTCCAGAACTCTTTAAGGTTACATTTGTATCTGAGACCATCTGGAAGCACAAGTGATCAAGAGGTCATATCTCCAGACTAAACTAAAATTCTGAGCACATCCCAAGTTGTTCGTATGTCAGCTTTAAAATGGTTCGTATGTCCACTGTATTTCATACCAGTCATGGTTGTGTCAGAAGTTGAGTCTCTACAGAATGCTAACAAAAAAAAAATTATAAAGTATTACAGAGAAAACTAAAGGTCAGGACATTTTAGCATAATAATTATGATGACATTATTATATTAAAACCAGTAAGTTGCATTATCATCTAGAGACACATTTATGTATTTATCTTATACAGAACAACCTTCTAGTCAGTTTTATCTATCAAATTACAAGATAATAAATAACATGTAGAAACACATTACGTTATTTCATTATCCTTTAATAGAATGTCATCTGTTTTGGTTACTTTTCTCTTATTGCTGAGACAAAATACCTGACACCCAAAACTAAGGAAGGAAACATTTATTTAACTCACAGTTTGTGGAGGTTTCCGTCCATAATCAGCTGGCTCCAAAGCAGGGTAACACAGCACACGGGCAGTACTTAAAGGTGGCAGAAGACTGAAAAAGCAGCAGAAGTCTAAGGGGCGGCGGCGGGGGGGGGGGGGGCTATTGTTCTTCCCTTATAGTGTAAGCAGTCTACCCCCATGATGTGGGTGTAGCACTGACTTCTTGCACAGACTGAGGATGTTTACAAAGGGTGGACCCTGCCCTATGCTGAATTACTTAGTTATACTTTTGACTTTCTCAAATTCACACAATAAACAACAATCTAGAGCTGTAACTGCTTGTCCTCTATATCTCAGGATGTAGAGCTGCTGAGTCATTTAGTTAAGCTTCTAGAATTCTCAAGTTGACACGATGAATCGATCATAGCATCATCCAAGAAGAATACATCTGTTCACAGATGTACCTTATAGGTTATTTGTGTCCAACCTTAATTTTTAGAGTGACATTCCCTGGACTTTACAATGTCTGATCATTCTTTAATAAGAAGACCTCATTTTTTTTACCCATAGAAAACTTAACCCTTTGATGATAGACACAGACAGGCACATAAGATAATTACATTTACTCAGAGTGTACTGTCAGGTACCTGGGCCATGGAACTAAAAGCAACAACATCTGTCTGTGAGGACCCCATTTTTAACTCAACACAAGTTAAATTTTGTTGGGTCATTTCTCCTCGCCCAGATTGGGCTGGGGAATCAGCTTTTCAGTGGGTACACTGGGCTGGGTGGAATTTGTCTCTGCATAAGGTGGAGCTGGGTCTCAATCCCTTTTCTATGAAGGTGCCAATTTCTGAAGAAGGCTTAAATCAAACCCCTTACTTGCACTGCTGACTCCCTGGCAGGATATCTGACCTGTTTTGTGGAAATAGAGCTCCCAGGTGTGAGCTTAAATGAGTTTGCTTGTTGCCGTCACTCAACTCAAGTGATCACCACAATTTGGGGAATTTTTTTTTTGTCTTTTTCATTTTTTATCGGTACCAGGGATCGAACTCACAGCTGTCTACTTGCAAGGCAGGCGCTTATGCCGCTGAGCTAAATCCCCAACCAATTTGGGGAATCTTGCTTTACCCATAGCCCAACCCACACTCAGGTTTTTTGGTGGACTATTATAAAACAAATCTCAAGTGTATAATTTCACCTATCTCTTACAGAAAAAACTTTGGTTAACTAGTTTTGCAGATGACACACATACAGGAAAGTGCATGCATTCCAAGTGTAGCTGGATGGATTTTCTCAGCACACTCAGAAAGTCAGCCCCAGACCATGAAAGCCGCCTCTGTTTCCTTCCTTAAAAAAAGAACTATTCTCTTCTCATTGGAATGCCATAGCTGGGGTTTGTACTTTGTTTGAAAGGAAGCATGCAGTGTATCTCTCTCAAGTCTAGCTTCTGTGATTCAGCCCTGCCTAGGAAATTCATCCACACTAGACACATAGCTGTAGACTTAAGTATGCCTTATTGCCTAATGTTCCTTTGCCTGAATGTACCCTAATTGTTTACGCATTCCACTGGGGTTACTTCAGATAAAGATGTGCTAGATATCTTCTGCTGTGTGGCTTTTGGTCCTCTCATGGATTTCAATTGTTAAATCATAGTGCAACATCCAATAGAAACACTGAAATGATTCCCAGGATTTGAAGGCAGATTTATTTACATTGATGGACACTGACCTCAAGAAAAAATACGAGACTGATCTTTGGTGGTCTAGGATTTATATGGTGTTTTGAGACAAGATGTATACAGAAGCAAAGTACCTGGCTGTCTTTGATTGGTTCTTACAGTATGCATCATAGTGACCAGTGATGTATCCAGTGGAGTAGCAAGAACTGTAACAGCTGTTAAGTGGGCGACTCACAGAAACTGAAGTATACTGTAGAGGGAGGAGTTTCGGCTACAGTAGTTAAAGTCACCACCTCACCAGTTTCCTAGGTGACTGTCCCAGTTTCCACGCCCCTCAGCAGGACGTGAGCTATGAGAGAATATGAGTGTATGAGAGACTGTGAGGCACCTCTGAGAGGGTATATTGGTAGCCCCAGAGGTGGATGATGGCACGACATGTTTGTCCTGGAAGGTTTTGTGCCAAGCACTTGTAACTGGAAAGAAAGATGTGGACTTTATTAGGGACAAGACTTGAACCACTTTGCGGTATTCAGTCACAGTGTGAAAACTCAAGATCATTCATCATCAGGGAAGGACAGGCTAAAGCCATGTTCCATAGTCCATCACAGTGCCACCTGGAAGGTGAATTCCAAGTGTTGGTGAGGATGTGGAGAAACCTGCATTTAAAGGTGCACACAAATAGCCATGTGTGGTGGCGTACACCTGTGATCCCAGAGCTTGAGAGGTTGAGACGGAGGATCACTGATAGTTAAAGGGCAGCTGGGGCAAGTGTGAGCATGAGACATGATCCCATCCCTGAAGAAAGACACGAGTGAGCTGGGGCCACAACGGGAGCATAAGTAAACTCCACAGTAAAACACACTATACCAATGGAGGGTATTTAAGACCCTCTTTATCAATCATCGCTAGCGTCCTCTTCCTCTGGTAGATGACACAGAGTGCAGAGGCAAAACAATTCTATTTGTGTTAGAGTGAAGTCAGAAAAGGAATCAGAGTTCACTTATGGATTCAATGAAGTCCAGTCTGATGGTTATAGAATGCAATTAAATCTCTTGATACATGATGTGTAGGAAATCTTGTGATTGGAACATCATGTATACCCACGATGCACAGATTATTAGCATCGCTTATCTTTGTTTTGTCTTTAGACGAGGAACTTGAGATCTCCTACAGGTCGAAGGTGGGCTCGAATGTGGTGTGGGGATGACCCAGAGGCGCACTGTCTTCACAGCTCTTGGGAGCAGTTCCCAGCTTCAGGTGTGATGAATCCGGGAGCCATGTCCTATCACCTTAACTGCACGGGGGCTGAAAAGGACCACCCAGTATGGAACTTCCCACTTCAGCTTGCTTGTGTCCTGTGTGTGTAGAGCCTCGACTAAAATTGGGGCCCCAGAGCATATAAGAGGCTTTGTGGAGTGGATCCCAGCTCTGCAGACGGGATTTGCTGGAACTGAGCTAAGCACTTTACATGTCTCGAGGTTCCCTCAGTCTTCTCAATAACCAGGATGTCATTTCTGAGAAAAGGTCTTCCATACGGAAGTGTAAAGGAGGCAGCTCCTGAAACCTGGACACATTTCTGACCTATGTAAGAGCCACAAGTAGGCGCTGCTTCCCGGGAGCCTTCCGTTCCTGCACTACCTTGAGGAACTCATTTTGAGTATCCCATTGACCCATTCTAACTGTCCTGATGATGGACATTGCTAGCCACAGTGAAGCCGACACTCAGTGCCCAAGGCTTTTGCGACTCCCTGAGTAACTTCAGGGTAGAAGGCAGGCCCATGGTCACTTTGGACATGCTATGGCTCTCCAAAACTTGAATAATCTCATGGACAAGGACCCTGACTGCTTCTCGAACCTTTTCAGTCTGGCTAGGAAAGGCTGCTATCCAACCTGTGTGGGAATCAAGCAGAATGAAGAGGAACTGGCTGTGTGTGAAATCAATCTGCCAGTGTTCTCCAGCACAATGGCTTCAGTACCATCCTCCGGTGGGTGGTTTTATTCAGACATTCTGAGGATTCTTCCTCGGACACAATTCACATCTTTTAACCACCTGTTGTATCATGTCATCTAGTCCTTCCCGAGGAAGGATTAGGTAACTAAAGCAAGAATTTTTTGTCCTAAGTGACAAGTATCATGAATACTCTTAATTACTTTCCATCCCAAACCTCTTTGTAGACAGAGGCAATCCTCAGGAGCAGCCCACATTATTCAGAATTCAGGCCCTTCCCTGGCTCTGGGCATGCAGAATTTCCTTGTCAGAATAAACAGGCAATAAACTAGAAGACCACAAGAGGGAGCTCTCTAGCTGCCTAGACACTGCCGCCTTTGCCACCTCAGGGCCTTTTCCTTGCCCACAGCAGAGGACTGCTCCTCCCATGTGTCCCAGACAGTGAGTGACTGGCCCTTCTCAAGGCAGAAAACGACCTCAGTGAGTTGTGGAATCTCTGGGGCACGTTTAATGGGACAGCAATTAGAGCTTAGTAGGCGTTGGTCTCCCAGATTGCAGTTTGTACTGGAACCACACGAAAAACACACTTAGACTCAGTATAAATGTGTACTAACTTATCTGCTGTCAAAGTCAGTGTTTGGGGGACAGAATCAGCCCTCCCTGAGAGCAGGGAGAAAGGGAACACCATTGTAGAGAGGCTCTAACCACACCCAGCTGCTCCCAGGGATCAGGCAAGAAGGTGGCAGGGTCAAGGCTTTATCAGGTTTCAGTATTCACAGCTGGTCTTTCTAACAAGAAAACCTGAGATTTTAAAACCTATGCATCAGAGACCCACATGTGGACTGGAGCATTAAGAAGTTTCTCAGTGTCATACAGGGGCTTGATTACAAGGATCTTCCCCAGGGTGACCTTATAAGTTCCAGGAACTAATATGCCTGCTGCTGCTAAATCCCACCGCCAACATGGCCATCCTCTGACCACAGCGTCTGGTTCTTTGCTTAAATAGGCTGCCAGCTGGTGGCTTGGCCCCAGGAATTAGGTAAGAAACCCTAACACCCATTCCTGTCTTCCAGTCAAAAAGACCAAATATTTGTCTTGAGTTGGGATTCTCAGTACAGAGGCTCAGTACAGAGTCCTGGAAAGCCTGTTGAGCTCTGGATTGCAGACAAAGAGATGAGTCCCTGTGTGCTATGGTAAAGGGTTCTGTTCCTCTCCATTTAACCTGGAATCCAAATTCTGCAAAACCCAGTCACCCAAGGAAGGCTCCGGGCTGTTTGCTGTGTGTGGACAAAAGGAAGTCCAGGATGCACTGGACTGTCTCTGTATTTAGTGTCATTTTTTCCTGAAGAATGAGCCACCTTAAATAGGTGGCCTGGGCCTTCTCAAAGGACACTTTGTAACTCAGGAGGTAGAGAGCTAAGGAGTTTCCTCCTGTACTTGGGTTTCTGTGTCCTTCGAAATCATCAGACCATTTACACAACATAAGAGGGTGATATCCTCTTTTAGCCATTCTAACTGGTTTTGAGATAGGGGTAGGCCAAAAAGAAGGGGTCTGGGCTGGGGATTTAGCTCGGTAGCATAAGCGCCTGCCTGGCAAGAGTGAGGTCATGAGTTCAATCCCTGGTACCAAAAAAAAGATAGGGTCCACGTGGAAACACCTGGGGAGGAATGTTTTAGCCTGTGGTCCCACTCCCATTAGTGGATTTTCAAAGGTAAAGAGATTCTACATCTTGGGTGCCAAGGAAATACAAAACCAAGCATCCTCAAGATCCAAAACGGAAAAGCAACTGGCTGAGATTGGAATCTGTGTCAAAAAAGTGTAGAGACTAAGCATGACCAGCCTCAGGCACCACATCCTCATTAGTAAGGTGAGGTCTTGAATGAATCGCCATTCATTAGGCCCATTTGAATTCTGATGATAGGAGCATTATAGGGCCGAGAACATCTCATAACAGTTTCTGTGTAAACAGTCATTGGACCGTAGGCTTCTCTCACTTCAGGGTGAAGTGGGTATTGGCTCTGGTGAGGAAACCTAGTGGGGTCTTCGAGATAAACATGAACTGGTGTTTTGCCCCTTCTCACCCTGGGTCCACCTGTCCACCCAGCTGTCTCCACCTGTAATTCTTAGAGGGGGAGAATTCCCATGGGGCTACATTCTGAAAGAAGCAGGATGCAGACCTGAGCTTTGGACAGTAAGCCTCTTGCCAGCAATGTCTGTTCTTTGGCTTGGTACCAGGAATCAAGCTCAGGGCCCTGGGCATCACACAGGTGCGGAGATGCTGAACTGCATTCCTGGCCTTTTTTCCTCACCATAAAGCCAGGGACTAGACATTATCAGGAAAGAGTGGACCAAGTGCACTTCTCCCCAGGAGTATGCCAAGGCTCAAAAAAGAATCTTGCCACATGTTCAAACACTTGGGAGAACAGCTGTGCACAGAGATCATGGTCTAGGGGAAAAGGCAAGAACAGAAACATGGGCACCAGTACCCACCAGAAAGCTTATTATGATCTTGCTCCCCACTATTAAAACGGGCAGGGACGCTGCTGCTCGAACAGCAGTGAGGGCAGCCTGAAGAAGAAGTCTAGGTAACTTCACTGGGAATTTCTCAGAGGGCACTAATTTCCGCTGATCTCCCTGGAAACTGGGACAGGGGCTGGGAGGCTTATACGAGTTCTTCTCCTGTTGGGCTCCCTCCAGTTGGAGGCAATCCTTTTGTAAGTGTCCTGGATTTTTACAACAATAGCAAGCCTGGATTTATTAACTGGGTGGCACTGGAGAACAGCAACTAGGTCCCAATGTGTCTTTTTTCCTATCTGTTGAATTTCCATGTGCCTCTTGTAAAAGACCTTCATAGCCTCTCAGAGACCATCATCCAGCCCTAAATTGTCTTCATAGGATTCATTATCAGCCTATGGAGTCTGCAGCAGATAACAGAGTAAGAGGACAACTTCTTCATTGCTATCGAAACCTACGAAGGTATGTTAGGTCACAGCATCCATATATCTTTGTAAAAACACTGAAATCTCAGAATCCTCTTCTCCCCTCAGTTCCCATATCTCACTGGAAATACTCTTTTTCCTTCTGAGAAACTTGACTTAGCACAGATTAATTTATCAGCTTGACTTTTGCTGCCTTTAGCCCTTCCCTGAAGCAATAAAGTGTGAATGGGCCCTTTCTCCTTTCTCCTTGGGGTGTGTGATAAGTTCAGCGGGACTTGGGAGAGGGACAGGCGTCCTCCCCTTAGGGACATCATCGTGCCCTCTTTCTCGTCTTCCTGCTTCTCTTCACCTGCCTCCTTTTCAGCATACATGTGGGACTCATGATAGGCATTTCTGTCCTCAAGGATCTCAGAATCCTCTTCTCTTCCCAGGTCCCGTGTCTCACTGAGGATGAGCATTACATCATTGCAAGTCAGTCTGAAGAGAGACAGGACTCTGGACATAACCGTCAGGACTGCCTGTGAAACTTCCCAAATCTCCTTGAACAGAAGCGGGCTCAGCATGAGTGGGTGAGATGGGAGCTGCTTTTCCTCTGTGACTGCAACAGAGGAGGCTCCAGTTAGCAGTCCAGTTAGCAGCTGGGACGTAGTATAGTCCGGGCATTCCCTGATTCCAGGATGTGGAGGTTCAGGCCCCTTATCCGTGAGACTCTCTGGTTTTCTTTCTCTCTGTTGGAGCCCTAGGTTGGGTCACTCCCCACTGGGACAAAGGGAGGGGACTGGTCCCAAAGCAGCTGACTGAGGAGGGTCAATGGATCAATGAGACAGCCACTCACAGAATGTCTGAGACTAACTAGATAATTGGATCTAAACCACTGCACCCCACTTTCCTTCTATTTTGTGCAGTGTGTCCAATTGGTGTGTGGTGTTTATAGCCCACACTTGGCCTCCTTTCTTGACCAAGCTCTAGTACAAGAAAAGATCAGCCCTCCTTTCTCAAACTCTAGCTGTCTGCAGTGCTTAAGAAGACACTCCGGGGGGAATATGGTGGCAGGGCAGATGGCCCGGTCCCCATCTGGAAGAAGAGATGGACATGTAGTGTAAAGCATCTCTTGGTTTCAAGGCTAAGATGAGAAAGAAAGCCTGCCGAGGCCCCGACCTGCACTGCTGTAGGTTTCAAACTAGACTTCTTCCCTTCCTGTCTCATAAAGCACAGATAGGAATTCTCCCATCTCTCCAGGAAGCCCGAGTGTGGGATTGACTTCCCTCTTGGCCTCTACTATCTCTGGGATCCATGTTATATATGTGAGTGATTTGGGACCAGCATTTCTAATGGGTCTTTCCTTTCTGGGAATTGGACCCATTTCTGGGAAAGGCCTATATAACCATTCTTATATCCCCAGGAATAATCCCTGTACCACATTTGAAATGTATAAAGCTCCAAGAAGTTTCTTTCCTTTAAGGAGACTAAGATAGCTTGGTGGGAGACAGATTTTACTTGGCTGATTTGGAGCTGCAGGCCAACATCATAAGAGAAGACTGCAAGTGTGTAATTACAAATGAGGAGCCTGTCATCACTCTTGCAAAAGAGCAAAGGGGATCCTGGTGTGGCTTACTCCGGCAGAAGGTGCGTTGTGAACTGTGGTTGGAGGTCTTCACCCGTGGCTGTCAAATCTGCTCACTTGTGTAAAATGTTGTATTGAACAGAATCCTAATGTGGCTTTTGACTTTGACCACTGGGAAGAATGTGATGAGGACAGAGAGGAGGGCCTGTTCCCTGAAGGTGAGATGGGAAGGGCCTGCTGCCTGGGGAGGAGCCTGAGGCCAGGGTGGGAGGGAGCAGGGAGGGAATACCAGCTGATCTGAGGGAATCAGACTCTGCAAAGGGGCTGCTTGGCTAAAAGCCCTTAGAAATTTCCTTCTCTTTGTGGTTGATCTTGGTGCTAAATGCTCCCGTAAGAGTACTTACCAACCCACCCCTTCCTATACCAGTTTTACAGGTATTCTTAGTTCTACATTGGCCAAAATCACGGGGGGGTGGGGGTGGGGTGGGGAGGTGGTTAACTAATGAATCTGTACTTTCACATTTTATGGAACATCTACCTCTTGTAGTTGTAAGTGCTCGAAACCTGTCCTGCAAAGTGGCCGAGGTGACTGAAGACAGTGACAGCAGTGCAGATGACTCCGAGGACAGTGACAGTGAATGAAAATGTGCGTTAAGCCTTGAAGAGCAGCCAGAGGCCTCTGAACATAGTGGACATCGCTGAGTGACTGGGAGAGAAGAAAACAAGCATTCATAGCCAAGGCTTTTTTTCACCTGAAGGATAAGACTCTACTAAGTGTTGGCTGGTGGCACTAGGATGGCTCATGGTGAAAAACTTTCAGTCCACCTAAAAACAAGTTATAAAAGAAGATGCTGGTTGTCAAATGTGGAAGAAGCAAAGAGTGCAGGACTGGTCCAAGCCCAGGCTGGACCGTGTATCCCCCTCGCTGCCTCTCATACACATCGTGACAAGCTCAGCTTTGCTTTAAGTGGCAGAGAGCAAACCGTGACATTCTGGTCTGGAGTCGGCCCACAAGTTTTTTGTCATTTAGACCTACCTTTATGTTTGGTACAATGTTCAAAACCTGTCTTGTGCTTGTAAATGAGGCAGCTGTCTCACAGACGTGGCCATTGACTGAGTAAAAGTACTGACACTTTTCCTGTTCTCCAGGCACTGCTAGCACTGAGAGAAGTGAGTGCACATCTTTTCCCAAGGACATTGTGGGATGGCTTTAGTGAGGCCAGTGAGACCCAGGCTTATTCTACAGGTCAAGCTGTGAGTTGCAGACAGCACTGGGGACTTGCAAAGGGACCTTTTAGAGCCTTCAGTGATACAAACAGCCCTCTACAGCATATGAGCTGCAGTTTCCATGCTGGACTAAGAGGTCTTTTTTGGCAACATACTGGGAACCTGTGCAGTGCCTGCAGATAACCTTCAGAACAGAGGGGGTGATGAGCACCCGTGGTAAGGTTGTAGCACCTGGGATCCTGAGAGTTCTTGGCTGGCACTTAAGGCAGGAATAGCCTGGGGCTGGCCTTTCATCTTTAGATTTCTTCTCAGATTTAAAAAAGTACAAAGCTAGGCACTTGGGGCTGAGGCAGGGAAATCACCAGGTCAAGGCTGACCTGGGCAACTTAACAAGACTTTGCCTCAAAAAGGGATGGGGACATAGTTCAGGGGTACAGTATACCGGAGCTCAACCCCCAGCACCCCACCCCACCCCAAAACAAACCCCTGTGCACTTCCTCAACATCTGTTGGCTTCCTCTAGAAGTGAAACGGAACACTGACAGAACATGACAGGTACGCAACCACTGCAAGACATCTCTTTTTGTCACATCTCAAAAAGTGTGGGTGCTCAGGCTCCTGTACCTCCCAGGTGACAGCCTCTGCTTGAACTGTGGTAAACACATAACCCTGTCCCATGAGCAAGGCTGGGTTCTGCTCTCACTCTGTTTCTTCATTTGTGAAATAAGATGCTGAGCTCATGCACAGCCTCTCTTCTCCATAGGCAGTGCCCAGAGTGGTGCTGGGCAGGGACCTCATCTGGGTGTGTGTGGAGACTCAACAGATGTCAGACCCCTGCGCTCCAGTGAATGGTGTGGCCCAGTCTGGTCAGCTGCAGGAGTGAGTCCTTGCTCCCGAGTGACTTTGATAGGTTGGCATTATCATTGTGGCTTGTGAAGTTGGGTGATTTCAGAGGAAGAAGAGAGTTCTGGTGTTTGCTGGAAAGATTCCTTCTCAGTGGTCACCCTGAAGGTGGGGGCTGGCCATTAGCACGGCTTCCTGTCCTAAGAGCGTTGGCTTCCCATGGGCACCAGCTTGCTGTGCCGGGGCCCAAAGGAATGGCAGTGGCAGGTCCCAGAGTGCTTGCACCTGCTCCCGGTGCTGATGGCAGTGTCACTTACCTCACAGAGGGCACAGTGCTGACTCTGTGGGCCACTGAAGACACTGTAGGCACTGGGGCAGGAGGGCTAGGGATTTAAATTTTGACTTTGTTTTCAGACACTCAAATGTTCTAATATTTAAAGCTCTGAATAGTATATTGTAGGACGTAGAATGTTGGCTATGTAAACAGGGCTTGGTTTTCCATACTGCTGTTAAAGCACATGGGTTGCATGGTGGGAAAATATGTGAAATGCAAGGCAAATACATTAGTGGCTACGCTTCTAAAATTGTTCACATACTCCGTTGTGATGTGAATGACTTCTGAAGCATTTCCTTAATAAAATTTTCATGTTCTCCTAGAAATGTTACGGTTCCCAATAGCTTTCATTGGCATTTTAGTCACCAAAAAGCACAGTGAATTAAATTGTATGCTCTGTATGGCACTCATGGAAAATATAATTTCTACAATGAAAGTGGTTGGGAACTGGTGGTGTGACCCACAAGGAAGCTGGCGCTTGTCACACAGGCTTCCATTGGATCTGGAAGGGTGTTCAGACTTCCTGAGGAGGGCCTTGTTGCTCAGCCTGGTAAAAACCTGCCATGTACATCCCATGTTAAGCAGACAGGTGGCAGTACTTGGAGGTGTGAAAGAGTCAGCACAAAACGAACTTTAAAACATTTTCTTAAAATACTGTCCACTAATCTGTATCTCTTTTGCTTTGTATCTAGATGTCCCTGTATAGGTTTGGCTTTTCAGGGGTGGCTGGATCTAGGGAGTGTGTGGTGCTGGAATTAGGGATGCGATGCTGGGATGAAGCGTGGTCCTCTCTAAGGGTGGGTGGCCTGGATGGAATATGAGGGACAGAAGCGGGCTGCTGCTGCTTCTGTCTCTGCTACTTGCCTTCTGCTGCCTCCCTCCTGCTCTGTGATGCTCCTCTACCATGACACCCTGCCGCAGAGGCAGCCAATCATGGATTGAAACTTCTTCAACTTCTGAGTCAAAATAAACCTTTCATCTTTTAACTCTATTTTGTCTTAGCAATAACTAAAAATAACTACAACAGGTTTTGGTCCTGAAAGTGGGGATATGCTGTGATCGTACCTGCCCATGTGATTCAGGAACCTTTGGAACAGGCTTGCAGGAAGAGTTTACAAAGATTTTGAGATGCTGGCTGTAGAATCATCCCTGGAACGCTTTAAACTACACTTGATTGAAGATGCAAGTCAGAGTTCAGAAGACAAGAATGCTGGTATAAATGTTTGTATAAAGTCCAGGCTTAGGAGGTTTCAGTTAGGAAAAAAGAACTCCTTTGGCATTTGGACTCCAAATTATGAGTGTTGTGCTTTGGTAGAAAATCTGTCTCCATTTGCTCTTCCCCAGAGTCTTTACCTAACCTAAGACTAAGGTTAAGGTCAGTGGACTAATAAATCAGGCAGAAATTTCAAGGCCAGTCTAATGTTGAGGTGGTGGCATGGCTCCTGTTGGGGGATTTTTGCCAGATCATTGTTGAGAATCAAGAGCAGAGAGCCATCAAAATGATTTAAAGTGTTTTGAGTTTGGCCAGAAAGGAAGCTCAGTAAAGATACAGATTGCAAAGATAGAGCACAGGAGAACTTGGTTGCACAGTACAATGAACAAGATGGTCTGAGAACATCACAAGAACCCAACAGGACTTCAGCCTTTGCAGCATCAAATTCACAAAGGTGAAAGACTTTTCTGTGAGAAGAGAACCCCAAAGTACCATATTCCAGAATGTTAGCGGCCTAGAGAATTTGTTTCTTTGGATATGATTTATAGTGCTCAGCAATCCAGGCACTTGACCCCCATGGCCAAGAGGGCAGAAAGCCTGGCTACTCCTCCAGGTGGCAGCAGACTTTGGCATCAACCACAGGGTGCTTGTTTTAGGTGCCTGCAGAATGAAACAGTTGTGGGAAGAGCAAGGCTTCCACCTAGATTTCAGAAGAAGACCGGGGAGGCCAGGCAGTGCGTAAAGGTGTAATTGTGAAGCAGAAGCACAGTAGAGGCCCCATAATGTTGGAGAAGCCAGGAATATGAATAACCTGAGGAAAAGTGCAAGAACTGAGCAGAGCTGGCCCACTGATAATACTATAGGACCAGAGCCACCCAAGTGCTTTGGAATTCACATCTTGCCACAGATTACCCCAGATGCTGGATGTGGGACTATGAAAATTAATGTTTGCCCTACTGGATTTTGTACCTCCTTTGGTCCCATTCCTTTCTATCCCCTTATTTGGAATGGGAATGTTTATTTGTGCCTGTGAATGTTGGAAATATTTAACTTTCTTTTCATTTCTATGGACATTTCAGCTAAGAATATGGCTTCAATCTTGGAGGACACTTTGGACTTGAACTTCTCAGCCATCCTGAAACTGTTAAGACTTTGGCAACTCTCAGACCTGGTCTAAAATGCCTTATGCATAAAGGGACATGGACCTTTCAGGGGCCAATGGTGGAATATTAAGGCTTGTGTATAGATGTTCTGCAATGCATCATACAGTCATAGGTCTGGCTTCAGAGGGGGCTAGATGTAGAGATTCAGGAGAGCCTGCCCTGGTTGTGACTCCACTCATCCTAAGGGCAGATATTCAGGATAGAAGATGAGGGACAGAAAGAGGGCTACTGCTGTTGCCTGTTGCTCTTCTGCCTCCTGCATGCCCCGTGATGCCTTCTGCCATGCCCCAAGCCTCAGAGCCAGCCAATTATGGATTGAAACTTCTATGAACTGTGAACCAAAGACACCTTTCCTCCTTTAAACCTGGAAGTCAGGTATTTTGTCTCAGTAATGGGAAAATGAACTAAGACAATATCAATCAAACAAAAAAATCACCTACTTTATATAAAAGAAAGACCTATAGATCACTGAGTTTAAGAAATACCTTTTATTTTAATTTACATAATTAATTATTTAATTTGCACTGCTGGGGATGGAATTCGGCACAATGCCACAAGCTCTGTACCTCTGAATTATGCCCCAGACATACTCTGTGTTTAAGTAAGTGATGTGCCCTTATTAAATAGTTGCCATCAGAATGCCAGTGGGTTTTGGGCAACCCTGATACTAGCCTTTTGTTAGGTGACTTTCCTATTGATGAGCTTAGCAAACACTTATTACTTATTTTCTCTAAAGCCCCATGCATAAAATTATAGCCATTGAAGAATAACAATTACATAAACATCTGAAAAGTTTTTCACAAAAAAGATGGAGAAATAATCACAAATAGTGCTTATAAAAACAAATTCATCACAGCTTTGATGAGCTAAAGAGACACACTTGTTACTCTGGGACCTTCTCTGGTGGGACAACTTCCATCAGCATCTGTAGGTACATGGTAACTGGCTCTGGAACACAAGTCAGGAAGTCCAGTGAGTACAGTTAGAAAAATGTAGGTAAAAGGCCTCACAGCTGGGCACGATGGAAGGTTGGATGGATGGATGGTTATTTCTGTCTGCCCTTCACTAACCTCAAGCAGCCTCCTGCTGTTACTTACTTGAGATTTTCTGAGCCCATCCAAACTTGCAGTAGACGAAAAGGAAGTAGAATATAAGGCCGCTCAGGATGAACAGCACACAGTAGAGGTACTCCCAGGCGGGATTACTGATGATCGGGGCCAGAACCAAAAACACGGATACAAGAGTCACCAAGATGGGGATGAAAATGGGCACCTGCAAGAGACAGCCAACAGGGGTCATGCTTTAGCCCTTGGTGGTGGTTTTATTTCCTGTAGTTTTTTTCATTAAAGAACAAATCCATAAAAGAGTGTAATGAACTCCAGGTACTACTCTTTCAATTTCAAGAATTTTTGTATTATCTTTCTCCCTGTTTGTTTGATTTTGCCACCAGATCTCACTGTGTAGTTCAGGTTGACCTTGAAATCACTACATGGGCAGATGACCATCAATTTGTGGCCATCCCCCCTGCCTCAGCCTCCCAAATGCTGGGATTATAGGCTATGCCAACACACCCAGATTAAGAATTTTAATGTAATTTTGACAATCACTTGTAATTTTAATGTAACTTTGACAATCATCTACTCTACCTTTTTGTTTTTCCAAGAATATAAAACTACACTAGACATCAGGGTATTTTAACCATTAGCAAATATTTCTCTTAAGTAGTGAAAACTTCTTTCTTTAAACCAGTTTATTCCTTACCCTCTTTTTTTTTTTTTTAAATATTATCACTTGTTGTAGCTTCTATGTGTCCCCCTAAGTCCCTGTGGAATCATAGGCAGGGCCTTTGAAAGGCACCATGATTTGCCTGCTGTTAGGAGTGCAGGCCTGCCTGGAGAGAGGGGTCTTTGTGGGTGAGACTGGGCAGTATCTAACTCCCTCTTTCCTCCTCCCTGGACCATCTCTCTGCTTCCTTTCCTCCACTGTGCCCCTCTGCCATGCCACCCTGCCTTGGAGCCAGCTAACCACTAACTAAAATGTCAGCTGAAGTATAAGTTACAGGGATCAGGTATTGTGTCTCATTGGTGAAGAAACTGATGAACATGTTTCTTATTTGTTGAAGAAATGGGATGGTTTGTCCTATACAGTGTCTAATTCTACCTCAGTGTGATCACTTCCTCAGGGCGTCATTTAACTGACTTGGGACTTTCCTGTATATCAGTACAGAGAGATAGACAGAAACAGAGACAGAGACAGAGACAGAGAGAAGCACGATGCTTGGTAATTGCAGCTGTGCACACTGTTTTTCTAGACAGGGTCTATTCCCCAGGCTGGCCTCCAATTCACCATCATCCTTCCTCTGGCTCCCAGGCTGCTGGGCTTACAGGTGTGCTCCACCAGAACTGGGCTTAGAGATCCGTTTCCTTCTCATTGTCTTGCTAATATCCTTAGAACAATGCTAAATAATAGAAACACAAGAAATTTTTATTCTTGATCTTAGCATGGACCTCTATACTTATAACAACTTTTGCCATGTGTGCAGAGTGCATATGAAGGCCCTTATTAACTCCTGTTTATTTCATTGTTAATGTGTGTTGAATTTTACTTTTCATCTGTGGTGATGACAGGAGTTTTCTGCAAACATATAGTAAGGGAGTGAATTAAACTCATCCATAAATTAGGTTAGTGGAACTTATGATCTTTAGCCAGTCTCACAGCCTGAGCTTGTGACATATTCTTATTTAATGTAACTAGATACCATTTATTAATAATATTATTCATAAGTGAGATTGGCTAATGTTTTCTCTTATATGCTATCTCCATAAGGCTTGGCATCAATGTTATTTTCTGTACAAATAATTTTACTTGTGTTTTTGATAGGACCTCACTATGCGGTTCATGCTGGCCTCAACTCACTGTGTTGCCCAGGCTGGCCTCAAACTCACAGCAAGCCATTTTCCTGGCTCAGCTGGGATTACAGGCAGCCTCAGCCTCCCAAAGGCTGGGATTGTGGGCACACAACACCACACCTGGTCATACAAATAATTTGAAAAATTTTTTTAAAATATAAAAAAGGAGAAAATCCAAAAACTAGAGATATAAACTTCATACATAGGAAGCTTTTTAAAAAATTGGTCCTAAGACTATTATGGGCAACTTTATAAAATTAAATTTGAATTCCTAGATACAATATCAGTTTCTTAGGAAAGCAAAATTTGTGAAGACAGCCCTCTGCAGAATTAGAATCACGGGAAAATTCTAAAATTCACACACTGCCATCATTTTTTCTAGGGCAATTAAAAGGGAAAACTTTCAAATTTGCCAGTCTGGCTGCTGACATTACTCATTCATTGCTGTTTTTCTCTTTTCTAACATGCTAAGCTCCTCTAAGTTCATTCATTCCTTTTTAAATTTGTTGTTCTATCTCTTGCTTTTTGATATCCTGTTTTCTATTTCTTTCATTTTCATTAAAACAAACCTTAAGTGAAATGTTGAAGTTTACATTCTTGGAGTATATGTCTTCTTTTCATTATTGTTCATTTTTAGGAATTTATATACTTTCATTTCCTATTTCTATTCAGACCAAAAAGCATACTTTTTCTAGTGGTCTCTGTTTTGTTCCACCGCAGAGAAGGTAAGTTGTGTGGTTTACAGTGTTTGTGAAGTACCAGGGTTTTCTTTTTGCCATGAAAGATCATCAGTCTTCAGCCAGGTCCGGGGTACACCTGAGGCGTGTGCTGGTGGCAGGGAGGCTGTGACATAAACTCTGAGATCTGCTTTGTGATCATCCCTGGTGCTTCAGCCACTTTTACAAGGAGGTGTTGAAGGAGGTGTTTTCCAAACCGAGATTAGTGTGTGTTTCTTCTCATACATTCTATAATTTCTGCTTAGTAAATAAGCTGTATAATGCAAAGAGGTTTCATAACTTCTCTCTTCAGAGTGAATTTTAGCTTTCACCTTACTTGTCTTTGCCTTTATAAGTTGTACTTTGGGCCTGAGTGCTGGTCTGGTCCTGTTTTCTGTTTTTCATTGACCTGATGATTCTTTGCATGTCAATTGGTTTTTGTTTTTTTTTAAAGAAGATAAAACCAAGGAAAATAAAACAGAATAAAACTAATAAAAATAAACTTGTATAAGTGATGCAGGACTTTAAAGCCTTACAGAAATCAACAATAGTTACCATAATGCCTTTTGATGTCTTCAAAATAGCTGTAGATAACTTTGGACATAGTAAAAATCAAACAAAATAGAATAGAATAGAAACAATAAAACCAAAACAATCAATGTAATGAAAGACTTCAAAACAACCCAACACTAAATCCAAAATTGCTACCATAATATGTCTTGCTATATTTTAAATAGCTGCTCATGCCATCAGACTTAATATAATCAAACAAAATAAAAAAGAACAAAACCCAACTCAACAAAACAGTGAAAATGATGTGGTTTCCAGGCAGGGATCACTTCCTAGTGAGGCCTTGTTCTCTCCCTGCACAGTCCATGAATGATGCTGACACATGGAGAGACGCTTCGGTCTGGCTGACTCCACTCTGGCAGTGGCCTGTGCAGGGTGCTGGTTTCCAGGTGCAGATCACCTCCTGGTGAGACCTGGTTCTCTTTGTCCTTTGTTTTTAGTTTTCCAAAGTTTGTCAATTTGTCTGGAAAACTGTTTTCTCATAATGACTGATTGAACCCAAATAAATCAGTTTATTCATACTGTGGATAAGGTTGGTCTGTGTTCTCTCCTGTTATTTTGTGTTAGATTTCTACACCTAATTGTTTTCTTAGTATCAGTTTGGTGCCCTCAAAGAATGACAGTCTGTAGATAAACACTCCTAAGAACCCATTTCTCTTATTTTAAGTGGGAAAATATTATGCATTATTTGAAAACACAAATTCCCAAAGTGCATCCTCAAATATAGCTAAAAAACAATAAGTAAATATGAGTAACGTAAGTTAATACATATTATGTTAGGAAGTAAACTGATGTGTGTGTGTGCCTGTGTGTGTGTGTGTGTGTTAGTACGGAACCTAGGACATTCACACAAAGTTGCCTTCTAGGTACCTTATATTTTGAGACAGGGTCTTACTAAGTTACTCAGGCTTGTGAACAATTTAAATTATCCTGTCTCTGTTTTCCAGAGTGCTAGGATTATAGGCATGGGTCACCATACCTAATTTAGTGTCCTTAATTAGGAGCTTTTTGACATTCTTTCCTACATTGGCACATACTTTTTATATCATTCTTTCTTCCGTTTTTTTTTCTTTTTTGTCTTTTTCTTTTTTATTGGTACCAGGGATCAAACTCACGACTGCCTGCTTGCAAGGCAGACGCTTATGCTGCTGAGCTAAATCCCCTTCCTTCCGTTTTTGTTGCATGCTATTGACATATCATTCTGTCACCAACACTTCGTCTTAACCCTGTAGCTAATAGACTCACCTTATGCCAATAACTTCACGGTTTCTGAAGCTCATTCTACACTTGATTATTATGGAAATGCACATATGATAATATGTACCTTTATTCCTTTCATCCTACTAATTGTATTGATCAAGGTCAGCTTGACTGGGTATACAGACATTGGCTTGGCTTCCTGTGGGCAGCCAATGTGAGCAGGGAGACCTGCCTCTGCCTGCTGGCTACCACCATAAAAAGGTTTGCTTCATGCAGTTAGCCAGCATGGGGAGCGGGACCCACAGATTTACCTGTGTTTTCTAGCCATTGCTATCAGAAAGCTTGCTTCCTGCAGGCAGCCAATGTAAGCAGAGAAACACAGCCAGGTAAGTCCTGTGCACCCACAGGTCACCACTGGCAACCCTAGCTTTCTTTGGGCAGCCATTGCCCACTGGGAGAATCAGACAAACATGCCCTTGTGTGCCTTCCATCATCATGGGAGTTTCAGTGTAGACACACAGGCTGAGAAAAGCAGCCCCACCACCATGCACCCCTGGGCATCAGGGAAGCTCCAGTGTCGCTGTATGGGTCTAGAGAAGCCCATCCCATACCCTGCTAATTCCTTGGACACTTGAGGCCAGAGAAACCCAGGTGCCTGTCCCATTCCCCTACACTGCAGAAGGGCAACCAATGTGGGAAGTGCCTGGGACCCCACAACCAGCTTGTTGGGAGGCACCCAGGACAATGTCAAGATGAAAGAGTAAAAGGCAACCCCAGACCTCCTGCCCATACCGAACAAGTTTTGGAGATACAGTCATGGAAAAACATGGAAGTCACATACCTGAAGTCTCCGAGAGGATAGCAACTCTAGTAAAGAAACAACTTCATGAGATTGTAAAAGTAATCAGATCAGATGTGCAGCCTGCTAACAGACTGGAACAGACAGACCCCAGCCTCTCCCCATGGGTAAGCACCATTCACAGACTAGGGGTAGAGAGAACAAAGCTGCACCAGCAAACAAGCCCAGTCTGGGAACTAGCACCATGTGTGGACCACCAGGCCACTGCTAGACTGGAATAGACAGACTCCACCTTCTCCCCATTAGTCAGCACCTTTCATGAACTAGGGGGTAGAGAAAATAAAGCCATACCAGCAAGCAGACCCAGTCTGGGAACCAGCGCCATGGCAGGCCACTGCTAGACTGAAATAGCCAGACCCCAGCCCCTTCTGGTGTATGGGTTGACAAATAAAAAGTATCAACCCTCCCATCCCCCCACCCCAACATAAGCAACAGGCTTATCTGAAGAAACACAGGCTGTGATGATAGCTATGAAGATGAAATGCAATTGGATGCCTCTGGTGCTTAGGTGTTCTACTAACACTACAGGTCTATGGCCAGTGGTCTGATCATAGGTTCAGAGGATAGTGGTACACAGTCTGACATCTAGGGGAGATCTCCTTCTGAGGGTTGCAGCAATTGTTGATTTTCTATGGTTTTATTTTGGAAGTCCTATATTGTTTCCATTGTTTTTTGGAGTTGGGTTTTATTTTCTCCTGTTTTATTTGATTATGTCAAATCTGATA
This sequence comes from Cavia porcellus, assembly GCF_034190915.1. Lineage (NCBI taxonomy): Eukaryota > Metazoa > Chordata > Mammalia > Rodentia > Caviidae > Cavia > Cavia porcellus. Next base: position 39,259,802 of record NW_026947490.1, on the reverse strand, counting down.
GCAGGAGCAGCTATTTCAAAGATAGTAACATATATTATGGTAGCAATTTTGGATTTACTATAGGCTTGTTTTGAAGTCCTTATTGCATTTATTGTTTTGTTTTTGTTTCTATTCTATTCTGTTCTGCTTGATTTTTCTTACCTTCAAAGTTATCTGTAGCTATTTGAAGACATCAAAAGGCATTATAGTAACTATTGTTGATTTTGTAATGTTTTGAAGTCCTATGTCTCTCACACTGGTTTGTTTTGATTGGTTTTATTCCATTTTATCCTCTTTAAAATAAAAAAGTAATCAAATCAGAAATAATGTCTCAGGTAAAAGAAATAACAAGCATAATGAAAAAATTGCTGAGTGTATCTAAAGAAGACACAGATTAAAAAAGAGGAGCACAGGAAAATGATAAAAACCTTGAATGAACAACATACAAAGGAATTACAATGCATGAAACAGAGTCAAAGATATATGCAGGAAGTGAAAAAGTTGATCAAAAGCTGGGAAAACTGCTTGAAAGAGACTGAAGATAGACTTTTGGACCCTGAAGACAGGATCTTAGCTAGCAATCAGGAAAGGAAAAATCTGCTAAAAATAGCAAAGAACCAGGAAATAACAATTTTATACTGCAAGATGACACAAAGAAAAGTAAGTTAAGTGCGATAGGTATCAGTTAATAAGCAAGGGTCAATACAAATGAAATGAAAGGCTATTTACAGAAGTAATAGCAGAAAACTTCCCAAACATGGGAAAAGGATCTGGCATACAGATAAGTGAGGCATATAGAACTCCAGCTAGCCATAACCAAAGTAAATCTACACCCAGACACATAACAATCAAGATCCCAGAAATTAAGCACTAGAACAAAATATTAAAAGCTGTTAGAAAAAAGAAACAGATCGCCTAAAAGGAAAACCAATAAGAATCACAGCAGACTTGTCAACACAAACCATCAAGTCAAAAAGAGTTTGGAGTGAAGTGTTTCAAATCTTGAAAGAAAACAACCTCCAACCCAGATTAATGTACCCTGAAAACTATCTTTCAGAAGTGATGGAAAAATAAGATACTTCCATGATGAAGAACAACTGAAGGAATTCATGACCACCAAACCAACACTACAAAGAGTGCTAAAGGACATTCTAGAGATAGATAAAGATGACCCCGGTTCCCAGGAACATGAGCAGAGGAGGACTGCCAATTGAATAAAGGAGAAAAGTGGAGGGCCACCAGCAGAAGGAAAGCATGGGCAGAGACGAATCAAGGCATGCCACTTGTAACCATTAATGTATATGGCCTCAATTCACCAATAAAAAGACACACAAGGAGAGTGGATCAAGAAACAAGATCCATCAATATACTGTATTCAGTAAACACATTTAACTCAAAAGAATATTCACAGACTGAAAATCAAAGGAGAGAAAACAATTGTGCCATGTGACAAGAGACCATCAACCATCACAGAATGAATAAGAAAGATACGGTATGTTCATACAACGGAAAGCTACCCCATTATAAAGTAGGGTAATCTCAATGCTCTTGTAGGTAAATGGATCCAACTGGAGATGACGTTCATGGGCAAAATGGTTTGAACTCATACACGTGAACCCTAGCACAAGAAACAAACCGAGTTAGTGGGACCCAAAAAGCACAATAGATATTTTAAAACTGATAGGGAAGGAAATACCTAGGAGAGGAAGGTGGTGATCACTGTTAACTTATCATCTTGTCTTGAACTCTTGTATTATTTTCATAATTTTGTTAGGTTTGGTTTTATTCTTTCATGTTTTGTTAGATTTTACTGTGTCTGATGGTACATGCAGCTATTTTGAAGATAACAGGATATATTATGGTAACCATTGTTCATTTCCTATTATCTTGTTTTGGAGTTTTATAATGCTTTCATTCTTTTGTTTAATTGGTTTTAATCTGTTTTGCTTTGTTTGATTTTTTTATGTGGAATAGTATGAACAGCAGGTTGAAAAAAACAAGAGACAGTATGGTAGCCATTGTTGATTTCCTATTGTCTTGTTTCAAAGTCTCACAATGCTTCATTTTTTTGTTTTGGTTGGTTTTATACTATTTTGTTTTCTTTGATTTTATTGTATATGAAGGTATGGACAACTATTTGAAAGAAAACAACAGTTGGTCTTAGCCAAAAGGCCAAGAAGTGACTTTCAAAGAAAACAGGAGACATAGCCACTATTGATTTCCTGTTGTCTTGTTTTGAAGTCCTGAATTGCTTGCATTGTTCTACTCTCATTTGCTTTCTGCTGTTGTTTTTCTTTTTGTTTTGTTTTGTTCTCTTTAAAATAGAAAAATATTGACTTACTTTTTCTTTCTTTTGAGTATCTGGCATATATTGCTCCATTGTTTTCAATTTCATTGGCATGAAATATTGATAAGAAAACATCTGACACTAGGATTCTTCTTCTTCTTCTTCTTTGTAAGTGAACTGGGAATGGCGGTGGAACAGGAAAGCGGGAGTGGGTGCCCAAGGAGGTTTGCACACCGAGTCATTCTGTCAGCCTGCACTTCCTGGCCTGTCTGCCAGGTGCACTGTGGGCCTCTCACTGTGTCCGTGGAGGGTGGAGCCCTCCCTCCACTCATTCCTTCTCCCTCCGGAAATACTCTTGATCTGTAATTTGTGGAATTCTCGAGAACTGATGTCACTCTCCTCTTCTTCACGGACTCACTGTGCAGGTACTACAGCCTCCTTTTTCTGTTTCCTCTACTTATTCTCCTCGAATCCCTTCACTTCACTTTCACGTGTTTTCATTTCCCATTCCAGCCCTCTTTCCTGGAACGCTTCCTTGCTCTTGTGCTCCTTTTTGCTGATGGTTGTGGAACAGTTCTGTTTCCTAAACTGTTTTGAACGTGGCGCAGCCTCTCTGTGCTCCCCGCTCCCTACGGGAGATGTGTGTCCCCAGCTCCGTTTCCTGGGTCCCAGTGTGCTTCCACTTTCCGAGTGGTTTCTGTGCCCAGCACTGTTTGTAGTGGTTCTGGAAGTGTTTGCATCCTGGCCAGGAGCGTTTGCAGGGAACTTCCGGGACACCTGGGGACTGAGGCAGCCCTGCTGCCTGCTTCCCACTTCCAGGCCTCGGGTCTTCTGGGAACCCGCCCAGTGCGCCCCCCACTGGGGCCTGTGGTGCTTCCATGCAGATTGTGGGCTTTGTGGCAACACAGCATTTCTTTCTTTTGTGTTGAAGATGTTGGCTGTGGGGTTTTCCTTTGGCTCTGTTATTGATTCTGTTTCATTTAATGGGGGATTTTATGAAAATTTAAAATGTATACAGCCACCATCCATGCTCTTGCCAGCTGAATGAGCTGAGTAAGGAGGCATTGTCAAAGTCCAAGCAAGATACCCATTTCCTCAGCTGAGTCCAAGAACATGATAGAGGTCCAGAGACAGTGTAATTAAATCTGTAATTAGACAGATTTCTAAAACAAAAGCTAAAGCTAAGCCAGGCCTGCAGATACACATCTGTAATGTCAGCACTCTGAGAGGCTGAGGCATGAGGATTATAAAACTTGAGCCCAGTCTGGGCAATTTACAACTTAGTGAGATCTTACTGAAGAAGAAGAAAGAGGAGGAGGAGGAGGAGGAGGAGGAGGAGGAGGAGGAGGAGGAGGAAGGGGAAGAGCAGGAGGAGCAGGAGGAGCAGGAGGAGCAGGAGAAAGAAGGAGGAAAAGAAGAAAGGAGAAAAACAGACTGAGGGTATAGCTCAATGCAAAAGCTCTGAATTTCCTAAAGTTGAAGACGATGTTCTTATTCTTCTCCTGATCATTTGCATAATTTTTTCTTATATTTGTGCCCTGCTTCCCTAAGAACTAAATAGCACTGTAGTTTGGGGTTGTTCAGTCAACATAAACAAAACAAAATACATGCTGCTTCATCTTCGTTGGGATAGAGATCCCATTAGCCATTTAGGGAGTGGGAAGGAGCTTGAAAAAGGTTGGGAACTTAGGAATCGGTCCAAAGCCAGAGTTTGGGAGACCTCCTCAGTTCATGGAAAGTGTCATAGTTATCCTTGATAGCTTAGTAAAATAAATGACTTGATAGTTATTAGATCATAAACTATGGTATAAAATGCAGCATATACTCCTGTCTAAAAGAGGATGCTTAAAAACAGAGTAGAGTCAGGTAGGAAGGAGCAAGCTTGTTTTCAGTCTAGTCACCTGAGCTGCTCATGACATTTGGGCATGAAACTTACCTTGATAGGCCTTCCCTGGTTTTTCTTTGTAAACCTCATCACAACAAGTCCTACAATGGTCATCCCATAAAATAACCATGCAGCAAAACTGAAATAATTCACCAAACTGTTTATGTCACCAGGGATGATATAAATCGTTGCTATCACACCCTAATGGAAAGAAGGACAAATTCTCAAGTCATGCATGCATAAATACATTCTTCTTATTACCTCATAGAAGTCTGAAGGAGCAGCTTTTTCTATGGAAAAACTGATCAGCATGAAAGAAGCTTCCCCTGATTCCCACTGCAGTTGGGGTTGAACGTGACTTTGGCGGTGATAGCTGTTCTCTGTGAACCTTGCTGGGTAGATCCTGATTAATTTTTAAGTCTTTGAAGTTGAGATTTTAAGCAAGAAAAATACTAGACAAAATCTGTGCATGTATGGTATCAGCTTCATGATGATGGATTTAAATTGAAGAGAGTCTTGATTGTGGGCAAAAACCCTACACTATTAAACCTGGTTTTAATCTTGACTGCATTGGCCACTTGGGCCTTTACTTGTGTCCTTGTCCACTGGATAAGATTCCCTATCCCTATCAGGATATGCGAAAGGCATGTTCTCTTCTGGGGATAGGGCACAGTGGAGCAGCCCACACTAGGAATGTGTAAGGTGTCTCTATGCCCAGAACAGTTGCATATGACCAAGACAATTTGCCCCTGGGAACCTTCCCTTAACGATGCCCAAGATCACAGGACGTGTAAGTTATTAGACCGTAATGAAAGACTGATATTAGCAACACTTTGTAAAGTACCTTGTTCTTTTCCCCCCATACATTATACATAGCTTATTTCCAGGGACTCAGAACAAACAAATGGACATACGAAAGAAGTAGAGTGCTAGGATGGGTGAAAGGGTAACGGTTAGTAGGAAAAAAGGAAATAATGCAAGCCAGTTATACTATTAGTATTTGTTAGTTCATTAAAAAGAAAACTTTGTTCTAATACTGATTGGAGATATTTTTATGTCCATGTCTGGTAGCCTGAGCAACTACCTTAAAATGTAATGAATTAAATATTGTTATTCTCCTATTATTTTGTTATGAAAAATTTTTTAAACATTTTTCTATAAAAAAAGAAAAGAAAAAAGTAGAGTGGTACCAACGTGGGGATTTCAATAGTATCTTTCATAAGTAAATTCCGAAAAAGGAACAAAAGTAGAACAAATTCAATTGTCTTGGGAATTCTTTTTATATTTCACATCAAGGAATAAGGGAACCTGGCTCCTTCTAAGATAGGAGACTAGGCCATGGTAAGGCAAATGAACAAGTGGGAGTGACCGTCAGTCACAGGGACCTGACTGTGGTATCCCAGAAGCATTCACAGAGCCCGCATGGGGTGGCCCTAAGGTAAGCAATGGGTGGGAAAGATGGCGGCCATTAATCTCTCAGACTCCCTGAGCTTTTACCTGGCTCACACTTGCTCTGCAGAGCACGCTTCTTTCCCTACCTTTGATCTCAACCTCAGCACCTTCAATGAACTTTTTTAAACATTTATGTTCTTTGTCCCTTCCAGTTCTTTGAATAGGGTAATAAGAGCCTGGACAGGACTGCTGGTCACAACACCCCAGAACACAGTGAAAACCACTGGGAGAAGAATTAGCAAGAGAGGACTTGTTCGTCCCTGGACCTGAGGGCCCTCTGCCTGTGGCACAGGCGTTGTGGTGCGGTTCCTACTTACATAGAAGATGATGGCTGGTGCAGGTGTGAGGCGCCTGACGCTGATGTAAGAGAGCACTCTAAGCATGTGCCCTTCCCGGCCTGCGACGTAAATTATTCTGAAAGAAGAATCACACAGAGGAGCTGAGGAAGTGTGACCTGAGTGTCACCCAGGGCTCACAGGGAAGGGAACTGAGTGCTGACTGGTCATCTTTGGGTGACTCTGTACCCTGGTGGTCGATCAGTGAGTTTTGGAAGGGTGAGGGGGTTGTGCATCCCAGTACAGTGGACCCTCCAACACAGTGACAGATGGACATGGTTCAGGGAGGCCTATCTAGATGAGTTACTGTTACAGAGATCCAGAAGCTGGTCTGCAGGTACCCAGGGGTAACTAAAAGCAAGATAAAGCTTGATGTCTCTGCCTTCATTTTCTTACTTTCAAACTTTGGCTCAGGTCCTGGCGCAGCTCTGCACATAGGTATGCTGTGCCAACCACTCAGCTGGTGTCTGTGTCACAAGATCTAGTTACCTAACCTGTCTCATCTCCTTCAAGGCTGAGGACACCAAGCCAAAAGTAACTCAGGTAATTTCGAAGGGACATCTAGTTACCAGCTTTTAAAATGTACAGTTCCAGATCCTCTGGGGACTGCCTAGATGTTCTGAGTCGCTGTCCTAAGGCTGGAGCCACCTTGGACTCTGGGAGAAGCAGAGCCTCACAGACCACCCCTTGGTGAGGTCCCTCCCCAAGCAGGAGCAGTTACCCCATGACAGGAACTGCGGCTGCCTCTGCAGCAGAATCTGTCCTCTCACGGATGGGAACTGAACAGCTGCCTCAAGCGATGCTGGCTCCCTGACCTCCCAGAAACTGTCCTGAGATGCCATCAACAAAACTGCCACTTGACGAGGGCCACCGAGGCAGCCAGCTATGCAACCCCATCCCTTGCCTTTTTTCTCCTTTCCTGTAAAACCCTAAATTCTGTCAGCCCCTCAATGACTGTGCTTCCCAGCATGGCCATAATGATTAAACCCCCTTCCTCCCCTTCACATATCATGGACATATGATGGACATCCAATGGTGTCTGCTGGGTCCCTGTGAGCTGTGGCTTTTGCCAGAGCAAAACCCTACCTTATCCTTGAATGCCAACATACTTTACTGTATTTTCCTTAACCTGCCTTCTGAAAAGCAACTCCTTCTGAGTGCAGTGTATTTTTCTATCGTGGACTCCAGTGGTTTCCAGTGAGAAATGGAGAGTAAGTCTCACAGCCACCTAAAACTGTGCTGGTTTTGTCAGTAGTCTTGAGTGCTGTTTCATCAAGTGGAATTCCAGGCTGAAAGTATCGTGTCCCTCAGCACTTTAATAATACTGCTCCTCATGAAATATCTTCTGTTTTCCTTGTCCTAATCCTGTAATCTCTTAAATTCTGTAGCTCTTCAGATTGTCTTTATTCCCTCCCATTAAACTGTCTTCAGCTGAGTATGCTTGGTCTTGTATACAGCAGGGGAGTGTGGGCTCACAATGTTTTTTAATTTTGCAGAACTCTCTCCTGTCTGTGTTGATCCCTGATGCTGGGGGTTCTTTGTGTCTTCTCACACCTTCCCATCCACGTTTCTAGCTCTCCATGCCTCATGTGCAACTCTAGCTTCCAACTTACTTTTGTTTGTGTGCAATTAAATTCCTAATCATGGTAACTTTTTAAAAAAGAAATTCTACTTATTTCCTTCCTCTCAATAATGCTTTAAACATAATCTTTCAGATACATGAAATGGCAGCAGTGTTGACTAAGTGGTAATACTTGTTTTTATTTGCTAATTCATTCTCATGTGATTTACTTATTTTTATTTATTTATTTTTGAGACAAGGTCTTGCTGTGTAATTCATGTTGCCACTGAACTTACTATGTAGCCAGGTGAAACTCCCATACCTTATCCAATATATTTTACTTATAAATGCATATATCATGCCCAGCTTTACTTTTAAAATACTATTTATATATTGGTACTTTCGATTGACCCTAAGACTTTTACATTGAAGTACAACCCCAGGTCCCTAGGCTTTTTTGCTTTTTCATACTGGGTCTCACCGAATTGTTAAGTTGCCCAGGCTGGGCTAGAACTTGCAATCTTTTTGCCTCAGTAACCATTCTGGGCCCAGTTGTCAGGATTCTATAGGCTTGGATTTTCCAAGTTAATGATCATCAAGGTTTGCTTCTACCAACTGCCTAAGGAACTGCAGTCCATTAGCCCTAAGTCAGTATACTCTTCTCTTTTCTCTTTCTTTGCTTTTCTTTCTTGCTTTCTTTCTTTCGTTCTCTTTCTTTCTTTCTTTCTTTCATTTTTTTTGAGACAAGGCATTACTATGTAGTTCAGGTTGCCCTTGAACTCATTAGCTCAGGTTGGCCTCAAATTTGCAATGATTCTATAGGCTTGGATGACCTCTGGAGTGCTAAGATTACAGGCATGTGCCACCATGCCTGGCTACATTAGTTTCTTACATAACTCTAGGACTCAAAGCAGGTATTATCATTGGAAAGATTTTTAATTTTTTATTACTACATGTTTCCAATACATAATGATAACATTCATTGTAGAGAGTTAATACATATACAGTACCTGATATACATTAATTCTTTTTAAAATTCTTCCCTTCTCTTTGATACTGGAGTTTTAAGGCAAAGAAAGTTCCAGGTCAGCCTGGACTACATCATGAAACTGTGTTTCTAAAAGTTCAAATAAGTTAATAGATAAAATGCATATAGAAATGCAAATAATCTACAATAAATTGTTGAGAGGGGATGCTGGACTGGAACCAGGACCTCATCCATTACAGGAAAGTACATTTCCACTGCTATACATTCACAGCCTGAGATGGCTTTGAAAAGGGATAAAGTTGAGGGGGTAGCACTAACTGTACTCTGACATCACTTTAGAAGAATAAATTCCTGGTGCACATTTTCTTGCTTTGAAGTGAAAAATCTGTGGCAGCTTTACTCAGAAACGCATCACTCAGAAGCCTGGACAGTGGGCGAGGACCTGTTCAGTGATTATGGAAATGACCCCCTCCTGGAAGGGAGGAGTTAGTTAGAGTGTGCTGCCTGGTAAAGGGAATACAGCACAGCTGTGGACTCTTCACCAGCCTGCTTTACACTGGCAAACTACACCTGTTGATGTAATGTTTTACCGGAATAGACCATGACTGGGGTTTTTTGTTCTATTTGTTTTTGGTATTTAAGAACTGCCTCCATGGCCACATTTAGTTACATTCTCAGCTTTTAACTTTTTTTTATTTTGAGACAGGTCTTTGCTAAGTCACTAAGTGCTCCAAGTTGGGATTCATCTGTCTCAGCCTCCCAGAATGTTGCTGAGGTTACAAGCATATGCAACCATAGCCAGCTGGCTGTTCATCTTTTGTGCTAGAAATTTGAGACCAAGGACACCCCATTAAGGACTCCTCCCGTCACTCAGGAGATTTTCCTGTTCCCCATTCCACCATTCCTATTTCCCATTTCTTTTCACCAACAAATGCTCCTACCCTTAACCTCTGTTGTTACTTAAAATTCATTCTTCAACTTCCACAGACACACATTCTTGTCTGTGGGTCAGATGAAACATTGGCATTTTGCCCATCCCAGAGAACATACATAAAAGTCATGCCCTGGTTTAAGTGTTCTTGGCAACAGTCTTCCTTGGGAGACCGAACCCAAGGAAAGAACTGACTTCTGGGTGAAATCAGAATGAGCTGTTTTCAAGTATTTCACTTAAGGGACTAAAATACATTTAGCCTAAAGAAATATCTTGAAGTTTCTCTCTCCCCTTCTAGGTCTAGCTATCATTTATGTGTATCTGAGAGAAAAATACATTGAAAATAAACTTTAAACTTTTATTGTATACTTTTTTTCATCTTTTGAACACATGGTGTCACTATGCAGTTCAGGCTGGCCTTGAGCTCACTTTGTAGCCCATGCTGGTCTCAAACTCACACCAATCCTCCTGCCTCAGCCTCCCAAGTGCTGAGATTACAGGCATGAGTCACCATGCATGGCTTATTGTGTACTTATAAAATCCATGTAATGATTTTGGGGGTTTTTAGACAGCTAGAATTTTGATCTTTACCTTTTAGAACTTTAAAGAGAGTTGTTACTCTGTCAGCTATTTAAAAGCTCTTACAGCAGCTGTGACTCATAAAGCAGAGGAAACACCTCCCCAGTACCTTCTTGTGAATCCATATTTATGCCAAAGTTAATGAAATGTTGACCAGAGAGGCAGCTGGATTCTTTTCCAGAAACAGATGTCTGATTGTATGGACCAGTAAAACCTGAGAGAGCAACTATGGGGTCATGGCCAACGCTATTCTCTGAAAGGTACCCAAAGATTTCTGAATGGAAACAGGCTCTCAACTGGAAAGTTAATTTTCTCTCTCTACTAGTAAGTTAGAAACTTCCAAATTTTCTTCAACTTGTTGGGAATTACCTTAGAACTACCTTGCCCTTAGATAGTTTGAAACAACTGTTTGCCTTTCACAGAAGAAATCAGCTGTCAGGGGCAACAATTTACATTTGTGCTTTTCATATACCAACTAAGAGTACTAAAGAGATTTTTGTGAACCCTTATTGCTTTTATGTGTGTGTAGAAGACTGAAATGCACCTTTATTAAGATGTGAATTGTGATTGCTAGGTGATGGATACAAGTTTAATTTTCAGCTTTAGCGATATAAATTTTTTAAATATAGGCTTGCTGCTAAAACTGGCTGCCTAGGTGATTCCATAGATAAGAAGAAAGTCTTGCAGACTTCTTGCTTACTGCCCAGGGTAAGATTTTTCTGCAAGTCATTTCTACCTGTCCCTGGAGAAGATCTCCTTTGCAGGCTGACAAGTGGTCCAACTACTTCTGACTCACATTTTGGTACTTTCTCTCTTTCAAAGAACTAGAAAACAATGTTTTAGTGCTAAGCAATGCTTCCTTCTTTAAACATGAGAGATAACAGATTAATTTTAAGTTGTACTTATATAAAACACCTACAGGAGTAAGTACCTGAGCGGCCTGGAAAGATGAAATTATGTACCAGTACAAGGGTGGCTAGCCTGGGTAAATTTTGTCTTCTGGTCTCACTCCAGATAGAATCCACCTACCCTATAGTGATAGATGTTTTGAGAGCATAAGAAATCAAACAGAAATTAAGGAGACATCCAATTCTTTTTGTATTTCAGAATGGGGAACTCAGTGTCTACTACTGGTATGCATAAAGGTACACTTACATGAGCGTGACTTAACACAGACAACCATGCACGCATTACAAAAGTTTTAACAGCACACAAGAAAATAAACCTTAGTAACCGTCAATATATATGGGCCAAACAGTCGAGATGCTTACTTGCTATTGTTGCTGATATCAACTGTGCATGCTTTCTTTGCTCCAGGAATCTGACTGGCAAAAATAACTTCACCCTGCCAACCCTAAAGTATTAACCTTTGGCTATTTTAGGGAAAGTTTGGTGAGTCTGTGTATGTATGAGCACGAGAAGATGTCTGAGAATAGCACTAAGTAAAGCAATGCAGCATAAAGGTTACTGTGGGAGACAGCTCCAGTCTCTCCCTTTGAATCCAAAACAATTACTGTGACTTTGAATATTTGGAGACTCATTTCCTTATACTGATATGTAAAAAGGTGGCTAGGGTATTTCCTTCTCCTCAATTAACTCTGAGCATGGCAAACAAGGCTAGCCCAGGTGCTAACGTGCAGCCATCACAGATGTGAGAGACACCTCCAGTGACTCCCTTTGGATCCAAAACAATTGCTGTGACTTTGATTACTTGGGGACTTATTTCCTTACACTGATCTGTGAAAGGCTGGCTAGGATATTTCTTTCTCTCTTCAGTTGGCTCTAAGCATTGCAAATAAGTCTAGCCGAGGTATTAATATGCAAAGTCTAGCCATCAAACAGCCCCTTTGCCTTGCATGTTGCTCTCCACAGTACAGGATTGAGCTGACAAGACCCAGAACAGACTCCGGGAATGTCAACTGGGAAGGAGCCTCAAGATAAGAGGCTATGGGCACAAGAATTTGCATATCAAAAACCGAAGCAACAGCCCCCCAAAAGAATTCCCCTGCTACCTTAATCAGGTTGTGTAAATTGATCCTTCTGCATGTCTTTATCTCTGCAAATTACAGAGATGCCATCCTTGCACCTGGCCAGCCAGCTCGAGTTACTCAGCAATCCCTGACATCCTAACTATCACTCATCCCTGAGCGGACCCCTCCCCCTTTTCTTCAAAGGTAATAAATGCTGGGAGAGGCCTAGGATCGAGCGAGGCCTTTGTCCACATGTCCTCACGAGAAATGGACTTGGGTCCCCTTGGCTGCCCTTAACTTGGAATATGTTTTGGTGTCTTTACTCTCGCCGTGGGTTGCGTTGGTGGTGGTAGATTGGAATTGACCAACTAGAATTCCAATAACGTCTCAATGGGATTACAAATATAACATTTTGGACTGAGAGGAAAACTAGAAGAGGATTACAATACTTGAATGACTGAACTTGATATTTGAGTTTATAATAGGTTACCATGTAGAAACCAAAGCCTCACTCATTTCCATCGCCTCCCTCTGCCCTTGCTCAGTGCTGTTTCCCGCTTATTTAGCACCTTGGCTTCATCGATCATCCACATTTCCCTTGCCAGTTTGCCCTGTGGGTACAGCCACATCTCTTCTCTGGATTTTGAGCCTCTCACTTGGGCTGGGAGGTGCTTGACCTGGTCCAGCCCCAGGGACTCAGGGCCTCCTGAGTGTGACAGCAGCTTGGCTACCTCCTGCCCACCAGGGGACAAAGTGACAGCAGGGTCCCCTACCTGCCCGCAGTAAAACAGCTCCCATTAGCAGCTCCAATGGTGGAAAAGGCCACAAAAAGTGGGACAATCCAAGAGGCTGGATAGAGAACACGGTCACCAAAGGTCTGTCAGGAGAAGGAAACAAATCCTGAGACTCTTCCCCTCCATAATCTCCATGAGCCACTGGTCTAAATAAACTCCTCTGTCCTCCCAGACAACTCAAGTCCCCACCTTGCTTCCTTGGGCACAGCCTCTGGGACCCTTGCTGGAGAGCAGTGGCTAAAAAACTCTTCCCAGTATCTCAGGATTTTATATTTATGGAGTAATTGACTGCAGCACTGAGGATTGAACCCACTGCCTTCAATGAGATATATCCTCAGCCCTTTTAAAATTCTCTATCTTGAGACAAGGTCTTGCTAGGTTGCCCAAGATGGGATTGAACTTCTATTTCTCCTGGCTGAGTCTACCAAAATATATGCCCAAGTCACCTATCTGCAGTCTCAATATTTTTTGATGGTGACTGAAATCTCCAAGATCACTCTTAGGTACTGGAAAATCTGAACAACACCCTGTGCTCTGGCTTCCTTGAGGCTCACTTGGTGTGCCCTTGTTCTCATCCTATTTAAAACCCAGGCTGGTGGTTATTGCCCTCACTGTTAACCAAAGTGCATCTCTTGCTCACGTTAAGCCTCCAACACTTTGCTGTCTATTTCTAACTCATTTTCTGTCCTGTCCCAACTTGACGAGACATCAAGCATGTGGAACCCATGCATGTTTTCCAGTCCTTGGTGCTCCATACTTTTTTTTAATTATGGGGGTTGAAACTAGAGCCTTTGCTCTGAGCTACATGTCTAGATATTTTTAATGTTCATTTCTTAACTTTAAAATAGAATCTCTCTAAGTCACTACAAATTGCCTAGGCTGACTGGAACTTGTGACCCATCTGTCACAAGTGTGTGTGTGTGTGTGTGTGTGTGTGTGTGTGTGTGTGTGTGTGTTGGTACTGGGCATTAAGCCCAGGGGGGCTCTACCACTGAGCTACATATCCAGGCCTTTACTTTTATTTTGGGAAAAGGTCTCAATAAATTCCCCAGGTTGGCCTTAAACTTGTCATTCCCTCCTTCAGCCTGTCAAGTAGCTGGGATGATGGGTGTGCATCACCCTGCACAGATTGCCTGATCTGCCTCCCATCGCATTTGGCTTTGATTCTACAACTCACTATTAGAATTCACACCCTGCACATTTCCCTCTCCTTCCTCCTGTCTGTCAAACACCCAGCCCTGGTTCCTTGAGCCCCACCATATTGCCATGAGCTCTACCTGTGCTCAGGCAGCTGGGACTGGTGCTAGACAGGAAGAGCCCACCAGCCCTTCCTGTCTCCCCCACCCCAGATCTCTCATATCTGCTGAGCACCTGACTGGTCACTCACCCAGTCTCCTCTTGCCTCCTCTCAAGGCCACAGTCCCTTCCACACTCACCACGGCCACTGCCTGGGACTGCAGGAGTTCTGTCGGGGTCATCACGGTGAAGTAGGAGACATTCATGAGGATGTAGCACACTGTCACCAGAGGGATCCCGATGATGATGGCCAGGGGCAGGTTTCTGAGACACAGTGACAGGGGTTCAGGGTCAGCCCAGAGGATCCATGTCCTCCTCATCCTGTTTTCTCTCCTCTCTCCACACACACCCTTGTTGGTGTAGTGGCCCAGGCCACAGATGCCCTTCCTAGGAGGGCGTTGAAATATGGCAGTGCTCAGCAGGAAGGAGAGATTTTCCAATGAGAAGATTCCCTCCTGGGTCCTAGGACAGTAGAATCAAATCGTTTCAAACAAAGGAAGTGGAGGATAAAGGCAGTTAGAGCTGTTCTTTCTCCTTAGTGACCATTCCACTGCCCCTAACACAGCCAAACCCTATGTAAGGTTGGATAACGAAGTTAGGACTCATTCTCTCCCACGGTAGAGCACTTCTCTTGCATACACAAGGCCTTGTTTGAAAGAATGAAAACTTCACTGGCTGGGATAGGTCATGGAACGTAGGAGACATCAGCTCTGCTTTTGCCTGGGAGCGGGGGGATTACATATGCTTTTAGATCTGTTTTCTCCTGCCTGACCCAGCTTTCTTACCTGCAAGGGTTTCTAAGTTCTTCTGTGACATAATTGAGTTGATTCCTGGAAGAAAGAAAAGGAACAAAGGTGGTACATGACTTGAATTGCTATGAAGGTTGTGAAACATACAAAATAAATGTTGGCCTCACTGCTGGGCACAGTGGCACATGCCAGTTATCCCAGCACTCTGGGAGGCTGAGGTAAGAAGATTGCAAGTCTGAGTTCATCTTGGGCAAGTTGGTGATTTAGCAGCACCCTATCTCAAAATAACAAAAATAAAAAAGGGGCGGATGTAGCTTAATTTGAAGGTGCTGGGTTCAATTCCCAGTACCAGAGAGAAAGAGAAGTGAATATTTTCAGGAGCAGTGCATCACCAGAATACCTCAACAAAATGGGAGACATTTTTCTGAAAAAGAAATGAAAACAAAAGCTCCTCAGTAAAGCCCAGCATCAGGATGCTCATGCTTCTTCTTCAAAGGACATAACCAATGGACCCAGCGACCTCCAGGCGTCAATAGAAGTGGCATCCATTGAACATTCCTGGTCGTTCAAGGCCTTGGCTGCTCTGGCTGGCTTCACTTTTGCTAAGACAATTTGCCTGGTGAGAATTCACTCAGGCCTCAGCACTGCCTGCTCACTGGGTGTGGTCAGCAGCCAGGCCCACATTCAGGGAAAAGAGTGAGTGTCTTGGTCTCAGTGGGGGCCCAGGAAAACAGAAATGACAGAGGCCAGAGCCAAGCATGAAGGTGCTTGATCCCAGCACCGTGGGAAGCTGAGACAGGAGGCTCACAAGTTCAAGTCTAGTCAGGACAATTTATCGACAGAGTCTATCTTGAAGAATTTCAGAAGCAAAGACTCTGAGTTCAGTCCCTTCACCAGAAAAAGTGACAGGAGAAGTATGTGAAGGTGAATTTTCCCAGAAAGGAGCTCTGCTTTTCTCAGCAGGTGAAATCAGCGTGCCTTTGTAGGAGCAGGGATCTGCAGATGAGAAAATAAAATAGGGTCTCCTTAGCTCTTCCAGCTAAGGTCCTCCCTCCATCTGCTGCATCTGATCTGCTCGCAGGACAAGGCCATCCATCTCTTGATTTACTCAGCAGAGAGAGTAAAAAACAGCCAAGCCACCCACCCCACCAATTTACGGTGAGGGGGAGGAATTTTTCTGTATCACTTTCCAAGCTTTCTAAACATCCCAGGCTCCAAACAGAATGTTCCCCTAGTCCTTCGAGGCCTTCCACCCTGCTAAAAAGTTGGGTACACATAGCCATGATAAGGTCAGGATCGCTTATCAGCCATCCCGCCAGGTTCTCCTTTACCTTTGCCTGAAGACACTGCCCTCATTGAACATGGAGGGACTATCACAGGACAGACCTCAGAAAAAAATCTACTAGAGAGATTTTCCTGGGAAACAAGCTAGAAATAAAGCTAGAGAATGAGCAGGAAAAAAAAATACAGGTAAGTAAAGGCACCAAACATCCTTGGGACTTGCACCAAGAGATCAGAAAAAGAACTTGCAGGCAGGACACTGAGAGAAGGCCAGGTACACAAATGAGCCACCCCACCACCAACAAAATATAGGAGAGAAACAGGGGCTTGACTAACTGTAAGGTACCATGCATTCATACCTATGCACGAACATGTGCACAAATACGCATGCGTATTTGCTCTGAGCCACCACATTATTCACTCCAGGTTCATTGTAGAGTACAAAAGATCCACAGGTCCCCTTACTAGCACTAAGCTAACCAAGAGTGAGGAGGCTGTGCACCCACACTGAAGATAAGGCTTTAAAAGATTGGCAAGGACAAGGGAACAGACAGAAAGAATCTGCATACAGAACAGGAAGAACTTAGGTCAGGCAGAGGTGCGTGAAAGCCAGTGCCACGATGGCAAGCTCTGGCTGGTGGAAACGCTCTCCCGCCCCCGTAAAGGCAGTGGGGGCTGAGGCCCACGGGTCCTCCGTCTTTCCGCAGCCCCCTCCCCTGGTTCTTCCTTCCAGCGTAGCTGTTTGTCATCTCCTTTCCTCTCCCCTCCTTTTCCTCTTTACAAATAAAGTGTCTTCCTTTTGGTAAACTTTGTCCCTCTAGTTTTTGTTGGGGCTTCTCTGCTTTGCCAGCAGAGAAGCAGCGCTCATCTCACAGATGTGACATTTTGGTTCCCTGACCGGGAGGCAGACATGACACCTAAAGAGCACAGACTTGGGACATCTCAAGGCCCCCACTTACCATCCATTGTACGCCCAGAGTCCGTTGTAAAATGCCAAGCCGATGCCACCCACAGATGGTGGTGTACCCGCAAAGGAATTTTCAAAGTTTTTTACATTTCCTGTAATTAGGCCAGACAGTGAAACACAAAGGAGAGCCGAGTGATTTCAACTTCCTATTGCTTTTCCTGAAAAACACTAAAAAGCTAGCAACTGAGTCTTGCTGTGCAGATCCCACCAAACTTGCACACAACTGAGATATGTGCGTGCTCCTATGTGTACACGTGTGTAAGTGTGCATGTATGTGTGTGCACACTGTGTAACACCCTCCTTCCCTTCACCTCCTCCTACAGTCACCTTGGGCCAGGAAGACAAGGCCACCGATGATGATGATGGCCACGATCACCATCTTGGCTGCAGTGAAGAAGTTCTGGACGTAGCGCCCCAGCCGCACGCTCAGCGCATTCACGGTGATGATAAGCACTGGGAAAGGGAGAGCAGGGCAGGCCACATCCTGTGTCCAGCTTTGCATGTGGCCCTGGAGTCTCGCTTCTACCCTCCCACCTCCCCCTCAGACTGTGTCCAAGGGCAAGGAGCACAGAAGGAGGGCAAAGGAGGGCATGGCAAGACCTTTGAAATGCACCTGATGGTGACCTTTGAAATCAAGACCCCACCTCAGAGGGCAAAGCAGAAGCAGCATCAGATCCTGACTGCAGGGCACTAGCAGGTGACACGGACAGCTGTCAGCAGCACTACTGGGAGCCCCACAGGTATAGATGCTACTCAGCACACAGGGTAGATTCCAGCCCTGCTTCTCCAGAGCTGTCAGGCCCCCATGTCTTTTTCTGGGTTGACACAGAGGATCTGAGGCCAGGATCCCTGGCCACTACCGCTGCAGAGTCACCTATGACCCCTACCCCGGATATCAGGCTAGGGTACTCACAGATGGCGGCAGCAGCGAGGCATTTAATGACCACTTTGGGAGGCTCGCAGCCCGAGTAGAAAGCTGCACACACGTACTCCGAAAAAGTGAGGCAGATGATGGATAAAGAGGACGGTTTCATCACCATCATGACGACCCAGGAAAAAAGGTAGGCAGGGATGGGGCCAAAGGCTTCCATCAGGTATGCGTATTCGCCCCCTGACTTGGTGATCATCGTGCCAAGCTCTGCAAAGCACAGAGCTCCTGGAACACAGAGTTAGGGACCCCCCTCAGTCCCTCGAGAGATGTCATCCTTCTTTAGTGGGTGCTGTGCCACATAGGCTCAAGTCCTCTGGCACTGGAAGGCCCTGAGTTCTGGCCACTGAACATTTGGTGGCAGCTTGATTTACCCTTATTTACCATCCTTGCACTGAAAGGGAATGGAGTCAGGCGTAGTGACGCATCCTGTAATCCCAGCACTCTGGGAGGCTTAGACAGGAGGATGGCAAGCTTGAAGCTTGACTGGGCAACTTAGTGACTTAGTGAAACTCTGTCTCAAAATTAAAAATGGGATGGGGATATAGCTCAGTGAGAAAGATCGGCATTCAGCCCCTTGTATGAAAAAAGCGATGTGGGGATCTGGTGTCAGGACCTGGCATAAAACAGTGTTTATCTGAGTTTTCCATTGGATAGGGGCCAGAAGGAGGAGTTCTTATTACCCAGTGTGGCCAGAATCCCGCAGGCCGCCCATACAATGAGACAGGGCCCCACACTTCCTGTGTTGCTGAGCACAGACTTGGGGGAAATGAAGATCCCGGAGCCGATGATGGTGCCCACGATAATGCAGATGCCACTGAACAGGCCCACCTGGGATGAGGAGAAGGAAGAGGAGTTAATGCTGTCACCCAGAGGCTCATGGGGCCAGAGGCGACCCCAACTCTGTGCCTGCCTGGGTCAAAGTGGAATCCATGTTCCAGGCATGTCCACCCTGAGGTGCTGCTGTGATTCCATCCGGACACTGCTCCTGGGGCTGTACTCATATTAAATCAGTTACTCTGTGCTGGGCGTGGTGGTGGATATCTGTAATTCCAGGCTGAAGCAGGAGAATCACAAATTTCAGACCAGTCTGGGCAATTTAGCAACTTAGTGATATCTTGTCTCAAAACAATACTCAAGGACTGGGAATGTGGCTCAGTGTGAAGACCCTGGGTTCATTCTGTGTACCCCCCCCAAAATAATATCCTTACAGCCCCATGATTTGAGTATACAACATAATACCCATTTCGTGGAGGAGAAAACTGAGCACAGAAAGGATGCTCAAAGCCAGAGTTACACAGTCATGCCCAAGTTTCAAGCTCCGTGGTACACTGGCTCTCATGCCCTCCATTACAAAGGCCCTTGGGAGGGCCCTCTTCACTGGACAGAGCAGAAGGGAGTTTTCACCAAGTAAACCAGGATCAGGATATACAGTCCTGGCCAGAGGAGCCAGGTGAGCAAGAGACACTTCCCAAGGACAGAACCTGTTGGAGACTGGACCTCTGTCCTAACATCTTATAGAGTGTGAACTTTTTAAGAGCTACAACTGGCTGAGGTATGTACTGTCCCCGTACATCCATGTGAGGGACAAGGACAGGCTATGAGAATCCACAGTCATAAAAATTCCAGGTTGGATGCCAGGTTGTCTCAAAATAAAAAATACAAAAAAGTTAGGGATACAGCTCAATGAAAAGGCCTTGGGTTCAATCACTAGTAACACATATGCGCACGGCTGCATACCCCCCCACACACACACAGATTGGTAGGTATATCATTTACATGTGATGATATGCACAAGTTTCCTGCTCTGTTTGTGCATGCTGACAAACCTATCACACAGGTTCATATCTTGGGTAAACAAGACCTAGCTGTAGCTCAGTCCCCTCGCCCTACACTGGCAGCCTAACTGAGCGCATCCTGAGCGGCTCGGGCCTCTCTCCTCATCCATGGCCCTTCAGCCCCCTTTCCTCCATGTCCAGGGCTTGCTGGCCAAACCCACCTGGGACAGGGTCAGTGTGTCGTTCTTATTTCTTTTAATTTTTGGTCCCGGGGGTGGAACCCATCCCATGTAGTTACAGCCCCAGCCCTTTATGTTGAAAGAGGGTCTGGCTAAGTCACCATGTTGCCTAGTCAGGGCTGAACCTTGCAGTACTCCTGCCTCGAAAGCCCAACAACTCCCACTCCCCAGCGCTGGAGTCTTAGGCATGAGCCACTAAACCTGAGTATGCAGCCCCTTCACTCCTACCTCTAAGCTCCCCTCCTTCCTGGCTCAGCACCAGCCCTGTGTCCTCACAACTCAGCTCAGCACATTCATCCCTATCCTAACTGTGCCAGCTGCACCTTTGCAGTGAGAACTCCAAGACAGAGCGCTGATGCTGGAGGCCCTGCAAAGACCAGCTTCAGGCCAGTCACACACAAGAGGATCAGATGTTTACCAAAGATGGGTAGAGGGGGCCTGACTACCAGGAGGCCCTCTCTGATCACCCCTGAAAAGGCCATCAGTTTGAGCAAATACCAGACCTCAGTCCCTCCCCACTCATGGAAGCACACACATGAAAAGCGTGCATGATGCAAGAGTATGCTGAGTTCACAGTAGACTGGGCCAGGAGTGGATCCAGAGCATGGCTCATTTAAAGACGAACTGGAGAAATGAAAAGCCATGCTCTTTGGTTCATCATGGGAATGGCAGGACCTCCACTGCTTCTGCCTCTCATTAAGATGGGTCCACCCTGAGCTGGGAAACATCCACCAGAATCAGGCAGCCTCACCTCTTTCTGGAGATTTATGGCCTTCGGTTCCTTGCTCTGAATGGAACGCTCATCCTCCCTGCGTTTTCTTGGGCTCATCTTCTCCCCCATCTTTCCCTTCTAACAGTTCCAGGAAGCTGTAAGGAGAGCATGGGCTGAAGTTTGTTTCAGCAAAAACAGACAAGAGGCAAAGTGAAGCTCAGCCAAGGCTGCTCCATGCTGGTGAACATGGGTGAGGGGTACGGACTCCCAAAGTGAAAGTCAGCTTGGATTTTAGAGGGGTGCAGTTGGTAGTTCCTTGAGGAGAATTTGCTCAGCCCCAATTTTCCTGCATGTTTTCCAAATTTCAGGAGTTTATTTTGTCCCTGGCACATCTGCCTCCCAGCCCCCTGGCTCCTGTGCTAAGTGGCTCTCTGCTAATCCTTAGCTGTGACTTGCTTGAAACTCATCCTGGCTCCATCATCTGGCACTTTTGTTTGCAAAAGAAAAAAATTGCTTGAAACATACTAGAATATAATTATCAGAATCAATCCAAGGTAGGGATGGTTTTCTTATGATTCCCTCCCAAATTTAAGGCCCCCAGGGCACACCTGGTTCTCCATCTGGGTACAGTGCTTTCCTATTCCGGGATGCAAAGAATAAAACAAAACATTTGCTAAGGAAAACCAGTCCGAGATGGACACATCCTCAACTGCTCCAAATTTCTGTGTAGACCCAGCCACCCAACTGGAGACCAGCGGGCCTCCCCATCACCAGGGCAGCCTTACCTTTCTCCTTGGGCTTTGGAAGCTAGAGGAGGTGCTAGTCCAGCTGTCTGCCTGTGAATGTGGACCAGTCCAAGAAGGGCCATATCTTGTGTCCAGGAGTGGAGGAAGCCAAAGGTACAGAGGTTAGCACAGGTAATCATTAAACCTCCGCTCCTCACCTTTTTATAAGTGGTAAAATTCAGACAGATTACATCAAAAAGGGAGGGTCAGGAAAGCTAGTTTCTCTTCAAAAGTGTTTTGTTTATCTGTGTTTTCATCAATATTATTTTTAAATACATTCCCCAGGTCAGCTCCATGGCCTAAGAGGAAATCTTTGCAAAGAGTAGAAATCCTGCTTGGTTTCATTTTGGAGAATCAGGGGAGATAGACTTTGAAACCAATGCATTCATTATGTTAATGGCCCATATTTACAACTCAAAGCAGGCAGCAGAAGGGCATCTGGTATGTTGGTAATTTAACAGCTCTTTTCCACTCCACCAAGAAATTTCCCCACAGAGGAGCAGGTAGGGGAGCCCTCTGGCAGAAGTTGATATTAGGAGGCCTCCTGTGGGCTCTGCTCTGTACTGGCCTGTACCTCTGACACGTGCTGTTGGGTATGATAGCAGCAGGCCATATTAGGAAGAGGCCCAGCTGACTCCGGACATGATAAAGCCATGGATTGGCCTTGTCTCAAGCTCCTGGTGACAGGTTGAGGGACAACTGAGGGATAAATCCACGATCAGGGAGCTGAGGTCAGGGTAGCAAGAGACACCCGGAGTGTTGTAGGCTGAACAACTCAGCCCCTAACCCCACAACCAGGCCAGGATCAGCCTGAACTTCTATAGAGTTGAAAGCACCAGAATCAGCATCTGGTCTTATTCCCACTGCAGGCTTGCTGGGTGAAAGAGTTTTGGCCCAGATGAAACACTGTAGCCGGTAAAGCCTCGGGTGGAACCAAGGAGCTCTATCTCCCCCATCCCTAGGAATTTACCTCTGGCACCAAAAGAATACCAATGGGCTACCTGTGCATCCCTAATGCCCCCTCAGGCTCCACCCCAAACGTAAGCTACATATATGCCTCCACTCCACATGTTCCATGGAGAGATCGCCAACCCGGGGGAAATGCCATGGAGAGATCGCCTACCCGGGGTAATGCCGTGCCCCAGGGGATCAGGGGTGTCTCTCCCTGCATTCTCAAAATAAAGGTCATTTATATTTCATACTTCTTATCTTTTCAGCAGCCCCTGGTCCCCCACAGTTCTATCATATGGTTCCCTGACCAGGAACAGCAGATGAGAGACTCCTGGGCCCTACCAGTTTTGAGTTGTTAAGCAGGAGATTACTGAAGGCTTTAATTAATAAACAAGGCTGCCGTTCAGGACCAGGACCGGACTGCATCCTGCATTAATTCCTCACCTCTACACTTGGGAGCTGTAAACTTGTCACTGTCGGTTGGCAAACTCTGACCCAATTTACCACAGGTGAACAACCCCCAGAGATTGCCTCTGGACCAGGCCCCAGGAGGGTTTTCTCCCCCTTTCTGTGGGTTCGAATGACACTCTCACATCCTTAGATAGCCCAAGGCAGAGTTTTCCTGGGTCAGCCTGTATCCACAGAGAGACTCTCACATCCTTCAGAGTTTTTAAAGTTCTCATGGGCAGAGCTGTTACTAAACCCACGTGAGATCCACTCATATACTGGTGACAGCCAATTATTACGAGCTTTGGAACCATATAATACTGATCGGTCTAGAGTAAAAAGTGACGACTTAAACTTAGTAGACGATGGCCCGTTGCCTCATCTGGCTGTAACTCCATGGGCCAGACCCCACACCAGATTTTATCTTGGGGACCACTTCCTGTCCTCCCCCTAAAAACCATACCTATTTATAACTTATCACACTGACGACAAGTTTACAAAACTCTCTATCTCTAAGCCTTTGTTTTGAGAATGTGTGCCGTTTCCCACCAGTGTCCTTTTGTTTCCTCGTAGCGTTCCCTCCCCCTGCCACACGCTGACCCATTCCCTCCCGAGATGGGAAAAAATGAGCCCAAACACTGTTGAGAGATACGCGCAGGGCTGCTTTAAGCTTTAAGCTGCTTTAAGCTTTCACGCCGTGCCCCAACTCCACGTGGTATCTTGGCTCTCATGTGGCACTCCAGGTCCACGCAGGGTCAGCTCTAACGCTGTGCCCTAATCCATGCGCCCCGCAAGCAGTTCCAGCTCCACATGGCAGCTCAGCTCTGCATCAGTCCGGCTACCGGCTGTGCCTCTGGGAGTAGCCCCAGCTTCACACTGCATCCCAACTCTGCCTCGCAGCTCCGCCCCCTGTGTGCCGCTGCCACCGCCACCCTGCATGCATTTCGGGGGCAGTCCCAGCCGCCCCTGCACACTACGTCCTGGCACTCACCCCACCTTCACTCTGCACGCCCTGTCCTCACACTGGGCGTGCTCTGCCGGCGTGCTGGACCACAAACACAGATGAACAGCAGCTCGGTGGCTCAGCTCAGAGATGCTATTTTTTACATTCTCAAGCCATTTAATTGAGGTTAAATAGCCGGCAATAGTCAAGACTTTGGCTGATTAAACAGCAAAGTGGCCACCTGGTAATTTTACCAGCCTTGTTTATCAATTAAAGCCTTCAGTAATCTGCTGTTTAAGAACTAAAATTAAGAGGTATTTATGAATTCCTTTTGCTATAAACCACCAGTGGTGTTCTGTGTTAAGCTTACTGCCCATATTATACTGTATTGTCAGTGATCTCCTGTTTAACAACTAAAATTAAGAGGTATTTATGAATTCCTTTTGTTGTGTTGTCACTGATCTCCTGTTTAATAACTAAAATTAAAAATAATTATAAATTCCTTTTGCTGGGAACCACTAGCTCTTTTCCAAAACAAGGGTTATATGATACATGCAAAACAGCAAAACCAACTCTGTGGCAGAAGCCAAACTTAAACCTTTCCCAGCCTATCTGCCTGCCCTGGCTCAGCCCTGCACCAAGCCATAATTAACTATATTCAACTGATATTAAATAATACCATGGCTTATTTCTCTCTGATTATTTAAAAAGCTAAAAATTAATTAAACAGGCCATCCTCTAAAAATCACATGGCATTAGACATTTTAACAACATAAAAGAGATACTTATATATATGACATAAATAACATGTCAGTTCCTAAAATTTTCTGGACCTGTCCTCCTTATGGGAAGTCATTACTAAAATTATAAATACCCTGTTGATTATATTTAACTCCTGCATACTTACTTAATTCTACAGATACCTTCTACTGTAGTCCAAATCCCAAACAAAAAGGAAAAACTTGACCTTCAAACATCATAGAGACCTTAATATGGTTTTTCATATTTTCAACAACAGAGATAACCGTGACACTTGAAGTTCTGAGACAGGTAAACTGACACAAGGTGGAGCTGCCTGGGCCCCCCCATGGACTATGCCTCAAATGCAGCAGAAGACATTGGGCAAGAGAGTGCCCCATCCTGGCCTTCCTTTGGGACCTTACCCCAGGGATACTGGACTGTCCTAGCCACCAGAGAGTGGGTAAGCCATCCTAACTTCCAGCCCTCACAGGAAATGCCAACACTGCCAGATTCATCACTGACAGATCTGCTTAAACTTGCTGCTAAAGACTGACGGGGCACAGGGCCAACCACAGCCCCCGTATGGGTGTCCGTCTCAGAATCCAAGTCCCACTAAAAGTCTCAGGTAAGACATTCTGTATACTTGTGGACATAGAAGCCATATGTACAGAGTTCTTCCTGAGTTTTCAGGCCGCTATAGTAAGTCCTCGATCTCTAGGGCTATTGACAGTCAACCTATGCCATTTACAAACAGGGCCTATTTCGTGAAGGTTCCAGACTGCTTCTTCCCAGTCCACCCAGTGGTGCCATATCTTCCCTCCACCACTCACTCTACAGTCCTAAATCTTAAAAACGCATTTTATTCCCTTGTGTTGATACAGGCTGACCCAGACACTGAGGCCTCAACAGCTTACACCTGTTATCGCTAGTAAACCTCTCCTCAGTGACATAGACCACCTCCTTCCTTTCTTATTCACCAATTTCTCAGACAACCCTGGTCAAGACTGACAGATAAATTTTGTCTTCTAACTTTGTTTATACTTTTTCAGGATACATAAAAGCCTTTCACACAACCAGGGAGACTGCTGATATACTTGCTAAAGTTCTGTTACAGCAAATCATTCCAAGGACTACAACCAGGTTACAGCGACCCATACCTGACATTCTTGGCAGCCTCAACGGTGATCAGAGTTGCTAGACTGCCATCCTGGTTTCACATCACTCAGGCTAAGTGGTGCCCTTCCAGCCCTAGATCTATCCATCCTTTTGCCCACTCATCTCTGCCTTACCAAGGCCCCAAAGCCACAACTCTCAGGCTGTCATGTTTTGTTAACCAATTTGGTTTCTAATTTCTTATTATTTTTTCCAGTAGGACTTTTAACAGTATTTCTTAAAGACTCCAACGTCATCCATACCAGAGACAAGCCTTACCTACCTACCGTCTTAACTTTTACCCTTTCAGATGGGGGAGTAATCACCTCTCATAACTTCACTCTTCCTAACCCCACATTTATTTTTCAGAATTCTACCTTACTGTGGCAATGATTCTACCTCAGCATGGTCCTGATAAAATGACATATCTAAAGCAAAGTCTCCTTTCCTTCTACCTCACCTGGGTCCTTAAATATGACAGTGCCATGCCTCCTCATAACATCTTGTCTCTTTGTTTTTCCAGTCTAACATATGTACATTCACCAGTGGTGTTGTCCTGGCTAAAACACCTGGCACCAGCTTCTACCTGGGCATCAATCATCAACCCGTCGACTCCCTGAGACCCCCTGCCAGCAGGAAGCAGCAAAGAGAGAAATCTTCACCCCTTTTCATAATAATAATCATAAGACGGGATATGAAAGAATTTTGGCCTAGGCAGAACACTGTAGCCAGTAAAGCCTCAGGCAGAACCAAGGAGCTCCATCTCCCCCACCCCTAAGAATTTACCTATGGTGCCAAAAGAATATCAATGGTCTGCCTGTGCATCCCTAATGGCCCCTCAGGCTCCACCCCAAACCTAAGCTACATATATGCCTCCACTCCATGTGTTCCACGGAGAGATTGCCGACCCTGGGGGGGATGCCACGCCCCAGGGGATCGGAGGTGTCTCTCCCCGCATTCTCAAAATAAAGGTCATTTATATTTCATATTTCTTATCTTTTCAGTCACCGCTGGTACCCCACTGGGAATGTCCATGATGGATCTGGGCTCTGCCTGCCTCATTTGTCTGCTAGAGACAGTGGAGACACCCTGCATTTAGACACTTAACCAAAATTGTACACCCCAGAAGATCATCACAGGCTGAAATCTGCAGAGAATTTTTTTTGTGGGCCTTTTCTCTTCATTGTGTATTTTTCTTTTTTCATGAGTGTGAACATTATTGTAGTTTTCTCATTTTGTTTTGTTCTTGGTTTGGTTTTTTCTTCATTCTTTCCATCCTGTTTTTACCAGTTTCCCAATGCTTGCATTGTTAGAATTTTCTGGTGCAATAGAGGAGCGAAAAGTAAAAAGAAGAAAATAACAGGTTTATTGAGAACATAGAGAAGAGCACACAACCTGTGGCGGTTGCACTGTCTCCTTCCAGTGGCAGAGGGTTATATGACCTCTGATTGGAAGTGGCATGTGGGGCAGACAGTGATGACGTGCGAGGAGCTGATTGGAGTTTTCTTCCTGCACAAACAGGAAGGAGAGTTGCAATGAAGGCTGAAGAAGGAGGAAGTGGTAAGTGTTCCTGCTTTGGCTTTGTGTCATGTTAGACCACTGCCATAACTGTACAGTAATTTACACTAGGGCTAGAACTTTTCATGCATAATTTTCCTTTGTTCTTCAGCCTTTGTTCTAATTTGTTTCTCTTTTTCTATTTCCTATTTTTCCTCATATTCCTTTAAAATTTTCTCCCCTTAGGGAGAAAGTACTCTATTAAGAGAATATTTACTGTATATAATTTTCTGATTTCTTTTAGATTTTGTAATACAGCTATAAACTTGATACCCATAGTTAAGAATAGGAAATTAACAGTTATTACTATTCATCATTTTCTTTATTTTAATTTTTTTATTTTAAAAACAAAAAAGGAATAAGAATGATACAGAATTTTAAAGCAAAATAATTGGTGATTAACACTGGTTAATATATTATGTACTGAGGCCAGGAATATAGTTCAGTGGTATAAGCACCTGGCTAGCAAGGACAAGGGTCCTGAGTTCAATTCCCAGTACCAAAAAAAAAATATATATATATATATATATATGTATATATAGTATTGTTATCTTCAGAGTAGTTGTTCAGATTACAAGAAATAGGCTTGAAAAAAATGATCAAACAATGAAATAATCAAAATCAATGAAAAATAAGATAGCACAAAAGAAATAGCACAAAACTTCCTAACCACAGCAAAAAAAAAACCAAAAAACAATGACATGGATAAGTGAGGCACATAGAGCTCCAATTAGCCATGATTGGAAGGAAAAAAGTATGCCAAGGCATATACTGATCCACACTCCAGAAATTCAACATAGGAACAGAATACTAAAAACTTGTTAGATGAAAGCAAGAAATCACCTATAAAAGAAAACCCATCAAAATCACAGCAGACTGCTCAACATAAACCCTTAAGTCAGGTAGAGTCTACAGTGATGTATTTCAAGTCTGAGAGAGAGAGACAGAGACAGAGACAGAGACAGAGCCAGAGATCCAACTCACATCAATGTAATCTGCAAAATTATGTTTCAAAATTGATGGAGAAATAATATTCTTCAATGACAAAAAACATCTGAAGAAATTCATGTCCATGAAACCAGAATGCAAAGTTCTCAAGGATATTTTAGAAAAAGACAATGAAGACAATAATTCCATGAATTCTAGTAGAATGAATCCACCAGACAAGGGAAGGAATTAAATACAGGGGAATGAAAGGGAACCACCAACGGGAAAAGAATATGACAAGCATAAATCAGTCCCTACCAGTCATAACCATCACTGTAAATGGTCTCAGTTCACCAGGCAAAAGAAACAGATTGGCAGAATGGATCAAGAAACAAGTTTAAAAAATATGCTGCATACAAGAAACATTTAATTTCCAAAGAAATTCACAGACCGAAAGTTAAAGGATTAAAAAAAAGTGCCCCATATGTCAGGAACCCAGAAAAAAAGCACGTATAGCTATTCTATTTGTAGACAAAGTGAGTTTCAAACCAAGACTGACTAAGAGAGGCAAAGAAGATCATTACATACTTGTTCAGGTAACTATCTGAGAGGAAGAGATAACAATCATAAATACATGGGCAGCAAATACCAGCACACTGAACTACATAAAACAAATATTAATGGATATGAAAAATCAGATAACACTAACATGGTTGTAATGGGAGACCTCAATACCCCATTGTCACAAATAGATCAACTAAACAAAAAGTCAGCAAAAACATATCAAAGCAGAACAAAACCTTTGAACAAGTGGACTTAGTAGATATCTAACAGAATGTTATACCCAACAACAGAATACATAGTCTTCTAAACTGCAGATGGAACTTGCTCCAAGACAAACCATACGTTAGCTCACAGGATATACTTAAATGCAAAGGAAATGAAATTATCCCGTGTATATTACCAGATCATAATGTGATGATATTGGAAATCAATTGTAAAAGAAACTGAAAAGACTCCATAAACACATGCAAATTAAATGATACCATTTTGAACAACTGATATGTCACAGGTGAAATTAAAGAATAAATTAGACAAACTATAATGCCAGTATGAAATACTGGAACTTATAGGACACAGTGAAAGCAGTCCTAGAAGGGAAATTTAATACCACTGAATTCTCACATTGGAAAACAAATCAGAAAATTTATTTGAGCAAGCTCAAATAAATAACCTAATGTTGGACTGCACATTTCTAAAAACAGAGCAGCAAATTAAACCCAATGTGCATACAATGGGGGAAATTATAAGGATGAGAACATAAACTGACAGAATTAAGACTAAAAAAATACAAAGAAACAATGAATTGAAGAGTTGGTTCTTTAAAAGATTAATAAAATAAGATAGACAAAATGTAGCCAATCTTATTTGAAAAAAGTAAAAAGAGGACTCATCCATACAATTAGGAATGAAAAGGGGATAATCACAACAGATCTTATAGAAATCCAAAAGATCATCACTACCTACTTTGAGAAACTGTACTCTGGTAAGATGGAATATTCAGAAAAATGGAAATTTCCAAATGCACGTGAATTATCAAAGCTGAGTCAAGAAGATATAAAAATTCTAAATAACCCAACTTCAGTCAGTGAAATAGAAGAAGTAATTTTAAAAAACTACCTGCAAAGAAAAGCCCAGGTCCTGACAGAGTCACTGCTGAATGCTGCAAGAACTTGAGAGAAGACCTAATGCCACTTCTCCTCACACAGTAGGAGGACTTGAGAGGGAAGCTATACTCCCACACTCATTCCTGGAAGAAACCATTGCTCTGATACCAAAATCAGAGAAGGAGCCAACCAAGAAGAGAAGTACAGGCCAATCCCTTAGGAACATACATACAAACATTCTCAAGAAAATACTGGCAAACAGAACAAATCATCAAGAAGATTACACACTATGACCAAGTAGGATTCACCCCAGGGATCTAGGGACTATTCAACACACACAAATCAATAGATATAACATACCACACTAACATAACCAAGGACAAAAACCACACAATCATCTCAATAGATGCAGAAAAAGTATTTGACAAAGTCCAACACTCAGTCATGATTTTTAAAAAAAAACTACAGAAAATTAGAATAAAAAGTCTTATCTTACTCTGATAAAAGCCATCTATGACAAATCAATAGCCAACTTCACACTAAATGGTCAAAACCTGAAAGCTTTCATTCTAAAATCAGGAACAAGACAAAGATGTCCACTACTACCACTCCTGTTCAATATAGTTCTGGAAGCATTAGCCAAAGCAATTAGATTAGGTGACTTTTGACTTCAACAAGTCATATGGCAGAAAATGTTCAGTTTTATTCCCCCAGTTAATACACTCATTTCTCTGACAGGTGGGTAATTATGTCTGTGGTTTTGCTAATGCAGTTCCTGGATTTTAGAGAACAACCAGTTTTGCCATGATTGAAATCCTAAGATGGTTTCATTTCTCAAACCAAATCTCACTGAGGAAAATAATATACATTGCTTTATTATAGTGATTATTATTCCTAATTATTTTTATTAGGAATTAATAATCCTATTATTCCTAATTAGAGTAGTAAAAGAAAAAAAATAGGAGTTTCACTGCATTACCCAAGCTGGCATCAAGCTCCAGCCTCAGCAACTCGAGTAGCTGGGACCATAGGTGTTTGTCACTGCACCCCACAGTGTCTAGCTAAAGGAGCCAGGGTAAGGTGCAGCCATCCAGCCCTACAAGCCAAACAATGGACAGAAGGCCCCTTTTCAGGGCAAGGCTCTGGGTCTATAAAATGGCACCAAGAAAGGTACCCCTCTTGGGCCCATAAGGATGGCTGAACCTGGACATTCTGGGCACATGCAGAGGATTCCCCTCCCTTCTGGGCTTTGCCCAGTGCCAAGCTAGGGCAGAGGATTTTTCATCAAGGTTAAAAATCTCTGTTTCATTTTTGATCCACAGAGTACTTTTTTTTCCTTTTATTTTGAAGCACAGTCTTGCTAAACCTCTCAGGCTGGACTCAAAATATTATTGTCTCAGTCTCTTGAGTAGCTAAATTACAGGCTGATGATGCTGACCTTTTGTTAATGTTATTTCTCAAACCACTCCCACTTTGATCTCACAGAGTAGTCAATCAAATATAATGTTGTTTTCAATGGAACAAAATACAGATTTGATTTTTAAAACAAACACTTTTCTAGTTTGTTATCGTTGTGCCCAGATGACCCACCAAAACCTCATGTAGTCATGGGGGGGCTGCTTTTTTGGGTAGCTGAATCTAGAGTTTGTGATTGGTTCACTGTCTGGTGCCTGGATTGGGAGTGTGAGTGCTACACTCACCCTAGGGCAGATAGCTTGCTTACAATATAAGAAGGAAAAGAAGCTTGCTCCTCCCTTTTTTCCTCTCATTGCTTTTGCTGTCTTATGAACCACTGCCCCTCTGCCATGCCACCCTGCCTTGGAGCCAGCTGATTATGGGCTGTGTTGTAGTCATCATTTGCAAGAACAAGAAAATACCAAACATGTAATTTATAATATTATTTTATAATGGTTGCCCAAAATGTCAAATACAAAATAAAGAGTGCAGGAAACCTGTCCACACACTAAGACCCAAAGAACCCAGCTGAGTGCCTGAATCCCATGGCAACGTCCTGCATGAGTCCAGCTGAAAACCTAGAGCCCATGACAATGCTCCCACTCCCGACCAACTGGAGGCCTAGAGCCCAGAACAATGACTTATGCAAGTCTGTTTCATGTATCTGTACTGGAAAGGTCCCAAAGTGAGTGGTAGAAGTTAGAAAGTATATGCCAGTGGGATGAAAGAGCTGTGCCAGGAGATTTAGTCTTCTTCACTGGATACAGAAAGCAACTCTCAAAGTATGGACCATGGCTCCCTCAAAAAGTACCACAGCCAGGGCTGGGGATTTAGCTCAGTGGCATAAATGCCTGTCTGATAAGCTCAAGGCTGAGACTGTTCAAACCTGGTACCAAAAAAAAAGGAACCACAGCCATTCTCAGCAAACATGTAGTATGAAGGAGATTTTTTTTTTTTAAAAAAAAAGGTAAAGCCAGAGCTTAAGATCATCACACCCAGTGGTCAAGGAACTGTCCAGCTTCCCGCAACACTCAACTGGCTTCAAGGTCTGGAGGTTTTCAGCCTGCCTGCGCCACCCCCAGTGACCCTCTCTCAGTCTGGGGAACTGGGTGGCTGGAGGCCCAGGGGACGCTGTGGAACAACACTTGAAACAGGGAAATATAGGAAAATGACAAAACAAAAGACAAAAATGCAATCTCAAACTCCAGACCATCCCAAGAAAGCTTAGGAGCTATGTACATAGAAGAAAACATATGCTATACACCCAAAATACATTAAATAATAGCAACTAAAGTAAAGAAGCTACTCCAGGAAGCTTTAAAGGAATCCAAACCAGAAATAATCTCCCAGATAAAACAAGAAATGATAAAAGTAATGAAAGAGATGCTGAACATATCTAAAGAAGACACAGTTAAAAAATTAGAGGAACAAAATAAAAAGATAGAATCCCGGGATGAACAATATAAGAAATAAACCGAATACATGAAGTAGATGCAAAGAGATATACAGGAAATCAAAAATTCCATTGAAAGTTGTCAAAACCGCATAAACGAAAGTGAAGGCAGAATTTCAGATCTTGAAAACAAGATTACAGCTAATGAACAGGAAAGGAAAGGTCTTTTTAAAAATAACAAGGAATCAGGAAATAACAACTCAACAGCTGCAAAATGAAGCAAAGAAAAACAACATAAGATTGTTAGGGATAAATGAAAAAGAATGGGACAACACAAATGATATCAAGAGGATATTTAGAGAAGTAATAACTGAAAATTTCCCAAACATGGAAATTGACATCAGAATCAGGGAAGCATATAAAACTCCAAATAGCCATAATGAAAATAAAACTACACCAGACATATAATAATCACCATCCTAGAAATCCAACATAAGAATAGAATATTAAAAGCTGTCAGAGAGAAAAGACAGATCACCTATAAAGGAAAACCTATCAGAATCACAGCAGACTTCTCAGCACAAACAATGAAGTCAAGAACAGTATGGAGTAAAGTATTTCAGATCCTAAAGGAAAATGACTTCCAACCTAGACTGATGTACCCTGAAAAACTGTCCTTCAAAATGGATGGAGAAATAAGATACTTCCATGACAAAGAACAGCTGAAAACCTTCATGATCACCAGGCAACCCTGCAAAGAATACTGAAAGACAGTTTAGATATATACAGAAAAAAACCACTAAGCAAAGCAGATAATTAAATAGAATGGAAAGATAAAATGCAAGAGCAAAAAGATAACATGTCAACAATAAACCAATATATAAGAGTTATAACCATTCATGTAAATGGTCTCAATTCACCAATTAAAATAATCAGACTGGCAGAATGGATCAAGAAACAACATCCAACCATATGCTGTCTACAAGAAACCCATCTAACCCAAAAGGAAACTCACAGACTGAAAGTAAAAGGACGGAAAACAATACTTCATGCCACAGGAATCCCCAAAAAAGCAGGGGTAGTGGTACTGTTTGCAGATAATATGAACTTCAAACCAATAATGATCAGAAGAGATAAAGAAGGTCATTGCATACTGGTTAGGGGAAAACTTCAAGAGGAAGAGATAACAATCTTAAATACATATGCAACAAATTCCAGAGCACCCAGTTACACAAAGCAAGTATTAATAGAAATGAAAAACCAAATAAGCAATAACACAATTATAGCAGGAGACCTTAACACACCATTGACACCAAGGGACAGATCAGTCAGACAGAAAATCAGCAAAGAAATAACAGAACTGAATCACATCTGTGAACAAATGGACTTGATAGAAATATAGAGTGTTCCATCCAACAACATCAGAACACACATTCTTCTCAGAAGTACATGGGACATTCTCTAAAATAGGCCATGTAATACCCCACAGAACATATTTAAATAAATGCAAAAGAGTTGAAATTATCCCATGCATGTTATCAGATCATAGCACCATGAAACTAGAAATTAATGATAAAAGAAACTGCAAAAATCCCACAAACACATAGAAATTGAATAACACACTTGAGCAATCAGTGGGTCACAGGGGAAATTAAAGAAAAAATTAAACAATACCTACAAGCAAATGAAAATACAAATACAACTTACCAGTATCTGTGGGATGCCAAGAAAGCTGTCCTCTGAGGAAAATTTATTGCACTGAGTTCCCACATCAGGAAAACAGAATGAATACAAATAAATGACCTGATGCTACACCTCAAACATCTAGAAAAAGAAGAGCAAGTCAAGCCCAAAGCCAAAAGAAGGGAGGAAATTATAAAAATCAGAGCAGAAATTAATGCAATAGAGACTAAGAAAGCAATCCAAAGAATCAATGAATCAAAGAGTTGGTTCTTTGAAAGAATAAACAAAATTGATAAGCCCTTAGCAACCCAATAAAAAACGGGAAGAAAAAGCTCAAATTCATGCAATAATTCAAGGTGAAATCACTACAGACTCTGTAGAAATACAGAAGATCATCAACACCTATTTCAAAAACTTTTATTCTCATAGGTTCATTAACACAGAAGAAATAGACACATTCCTAGAAACATATGGAGTACCGAAGCTAGGTCAAGAAGATGTAAAACTGCTGAATAACCCAATTTCTATTAATGAAATTGAAAATGTAATTAAATCCTTACCTACAAAGAAGAGCCCAGGCCCAGATGGATTCACTGTAGAATTCTACAAGAATGCAAAGAAGATAATGCCAACACTCCTCAAACTCTTCATTGAAATCGAAAGGGAAGCAACCCTTCCTAAGTCATTCCTGGAAGCAAATATTACTCTAGTACCAAGACCAGAGAAAGACCCAACTAAAAAGGAGAACTACAGGCCAATCTCCCTAATGAACACAGATGCAAAAATCCTCAATAAAATATTGGCAAACAGGATGCAGCAAATCATCCTGAAGACTGTACACCACGACCAAGTGGGATTCATCCCAGGGATGCAGGGATGGTTCAACATATGTAAATCAATAAATGTAATCTACCATATCAACAAAACCAAAAGTAAGAATCACATGATCATTTCTATAGATGCTTTTCTATAGATGCAGAAAAAGCTTTTGATAAGAACATTACAGAAAATTGGAATAGATGGTCTTTACCTCAATATGATAAAGGTCATCTAGGTATCATATTAAATGACCAAAAGCTGAAGGCCTTTACCTTAAAATCAGGCACAAGACAAGGATGTCTCTTATCACTGCTCCTATTCAATATAGTACTAGAAATACTGGCCAGAGCAATTAGACCAAGAGAGAGAAATAAAAGGGGTAAAGATCATTATTTGCAGATGACATGACACTCTACATAGAAGACCCCAAAATTCCATTGAAAGTCTCCTAGATATAATAAATAAATTCAGCAATGTAGCTGGATATAAAATCAATACTCAAAAATCAATAGCATTCCTATACACTAACAACAAAATCACTGAGAGAGAACTAAGAGAAGCCACACACTTCAACTAGCACCCCCCAAAAATGAAATACTTAGGAATTAATCTCACAAAGAAGTGAAAGATCAATATGGGGAAAATTATAATACCCTGAAAAAGAAATCAAAGAGGATCTCAGAAAATGGAAAGACATCCTTTGCTCATGAGTAGGAAGAATAAATATTGTGAAAATGGCCATTCTCCCAAAACTGTTATACAAATTCAATGCAATACCAATAAAAATACCATCAACATACCTCATAGATCTAGAGAAATCACTCCTAAAATTCATCTGAAACCGGAAGAGACCTAGAATACCAAAGACAATTCTAAGCAGCAAAGGCAAGGACGGAGGTATTACAATCCCTGACTTGAAGTTATACTACAAAGCAACTGTAGCAAAATCAACATGGTACTAGAATAAGAACAGAGCTGAAGATCAGTGGAATAGATTAGAAGATACAATCACAACTACAAACACACTCAACTACCTTATCTTTGATAAAGGGGCCAAACATGTTCACTGGAAAAACAACAGTCTCTTTAACAAATGGTGCTGGAAAAACTGGCTCTCCATATACCGAAAGCTAAAACTAGACCCATGCCTATCACTATGTACTAAATTAAAATCTAAATGAATCAAAGATCTAAATATTAAAACAGAAACACTAAATCTATTGGAAGACAAATTGGGTA
The DNA here is from genome assembly GCF_034190915.1 of Cavia porcellus. Taxonomy (NCBI): domain Eukaryota; kingdom Metazoa; phylum Chordata; class Mammalia; order Rodentia; family Caviidae; genus Cavia; species Cavia porcellus. The sequence goes on along the minus strand of NW_026947490.1, from coordinate 39,223,332 downwards.
AAAACCTTGAAGACATAGGAGTAGGTAGAGAATTCATGAACAGGACTCAAACCTCACGGGAAATATTTCCCAGAATCAATAACTGGGATCACGTCTTATTAAAAAGTTTCTGCGCACCAAATTAATCTCCAGCATAGTGAAAAGAAAATGCACAAACTGGGAAAAAAATCTTAGTGAACTGTCCTTCAGACAAAGGACTTCTGTCTAAAACATATAAAGAATTTTAAAAAATCAGACTCCAAAAATTCAAAGATCCAATCCAAAAATGGGCATCTGAGGTGAATACACAGTTCTCAGATGAAGAAATACAAATGCCAAATAAATACATGAACAAGTGTTCATCACGATTAGTCATTAGAGAAATGCGAATTAAAACCACACTGAGATTTCATCTTACTCTTGAAAGAATGGCCAGGATCAATGCTACCAGCAACAAATGCTGGAGAGCTGTGGGGAAAAAGGAACTCTCCTGCACTTTTGGTGGAAGTGTAGACTGGTGCAACCACTGTAGAGGTCAGTCTGGAGATTCTTCCAAAAGCTGGGATTGGAAGTCCTATTTGACCCAGCTATTCCACTTCTAGGAATATACCCAAGATATGAAAGCATCATACCACAGTGATATATGTGCACCCATGTTTATAGCAACACAATTTGGAATAGCCAGATCTTGGAAACAACCTAAGTGTCCATCAACTGAGGAATGGATAAAAAAGCTGTGGTATTTTTATACAATGGAGTATTACTCAGCTATAAAGAATGATCACACTGAGATATTTATAAGTAAATGGACGCAGCTTGAGACCCTACTCATAAGTGAAATAAATCAAATTCACATGTATAAATACTGTATAGTCTCTCTAGTGTAAGAAATGGTAAGAATACATAAAAGTATATGGTAATCATGAAGCCCCATTATATTGCTTTGAAGCCTTATAATGTTTTCATTCGTTAGTTGGAATGGTTTTATTCTGGGTTGTTTGATTTTATTGTCTATGATGGTATGAACAGCTATTTTGAAGAAAACAAGACATTATAATAGCTGGTGCTGATTTAATATTATCTTGTTTTGAAGTCATGTTGTATCTTACTGGATTTTATTATGTGTGATAGTATAAACAAAAATTTTTATGGACAAGGAGATAAGATAGTAACCATTGTTCATTTTCTGTTAGTTGGTTCTGAATACCCTGCAATACTTTCATTCTCTTGAATGGTTTTATACTATTTTGTTATGTTTGATGCTATAGTATACGAAGGTATACTCAAATATTTCAAGGAAAGGGACACTATAGGAGCTACTGTTATGTCGGGTTGTCTTGTAGTGAAACATTATGTTACTTAAATTGTTCTGTTCTGATCTGTTTTGTTATGTCGTCTTTTAATCTTTTTAAAATAAAAAAAGTTTAAGAAAAGACCTGCTGGGATTACAAGCACATGTATCTTACATATTCTCAAACTAAACTGGGCATCATCCATCTGTGTGTGTGTGTGTGTGTGTGTGTGTGTGTGTGTGTGTATAAGAAAGATAATCTCTGAAATGATTTAGAGTAGTGTCCCTTTTCCTCTAGATACTTCAGTGCGTATTTCCTAAAAACAAAACCATTAATATATCCCAGAATGATTCGATCATAAAAAGGAAGAAATCAAAACCGACACAACATTATTTTCAAACATGCAAACTATTTTCAATTTTGTTTATTGTCCCAGTAATATCCTTTTCCTGCCCCACCCAGCGACTTCCAGGCAGCTGGGAGCCACTGCGTGTGAGCTGAAGTCCACCACAGTAATTCCTACCTCGCTGTGCAGCCACAGGACTCTGGCTGGAATCTGGTAGGCCCCTACCCAGTGTCTCTAAATACTGTGGGACCTTTAGGTCATCACTCGGGTCCTGATTGGGCCCCACCCAGCAACCTCTAGGTAGCCGGGAGCTGCCACATGTGAGCTGATGCCTGCCACAGGAATCCATACCTAGCTTTGCAGTGGCAGGTCTTTCCTTGGAACCTGATAGAGCCACACTTAGAGATCCCAAAAAGCCAGGGAGCTTTGGTGTGCCACATGGCATGAGCTGAAAGCCTACCCAGTATACTCTACATATCATTCAGCCTTACTACACCACTCAGAACCTGATAGGGTTCTGCCCAGTGACTTCAAGCAGCTAGGGTGCTTCAGTGAGCCACGTGGGGAGTGCTGAAGGTTCACCCAGTGTACACTCCCCATCGTGGAGCCTTTAAGTGCCACTAAGGACCGAGGGAATACAGGAAAATAACAAAACAAAAGAGAAAAATGCAGTCTCAAACCTCCAGCCCATCCCAAATAAGTCTAAGAAACATGAATATTAGAAGAAAGTGTAAGCCACATGCCTGAAATTTCTGAAATGATAGCAGCTGAAGTAAAGAAGCAACTCCATGAAGCTATAAAGGAACTCAGATCAGAAATAATCTCCTAGGTAAAAGAAGAAATGATAAACATAATAAAATAAATGCTGAACACATGTAAAGAAGACATAGTTTTAAAAAACGAGGAGCCCTACACAAAGATGGAAGCCCTGCATGAACAACATAGGAAAACAATCGAATACATGAAACAGATTTAAGAAGATATTCAGGAAATCAAAAATTCCATTGAAAGCTGGTAAAACCACCTGAATGAATGTGAAGATAAACTTTCAGACCTAGAAGACAAGATTGCAGCTAGGGAACAAGAAAGAAAAGATCTTTTAAAAATAACAAGGAATCAGGAAATAACAATTCAACAGTTGCAAGATGATGCTAAGAAAAATGACATAAGATTGATAGGTGTAAATGAAAAACAAGGTGACAACACAAATTATATCAAAAGACTATTTACAGAAATAATAGCAGAAATTTTCCAAACATGGGAAAGAAGACTGATACACAGATTAATGAAGCATACAGAACTCCAATTAGCCATAACCAAAATAAATCTACACCCAGACATATAATAATCAACATCCCAGAAATTCAACATAAGAAGAGAATATTAAAAGTTGTTAGAGAAAAGAAACAGATTACATATAAAGGAAAGCTTATCAGAATCACAGCAGACTTCTCAACACAAACAGTGAAGTCAAGAAGAGTATAGAGAGAAGTATTTCAAATCCTAAAGGAAAATGACTTCCAGCCCACATTGATGTACACTGTAAAATTGTCCTTAAAAATTGATGGAGAAATAAAATACTTTCTTGACAAAGAACAGCTGAAGAACTTCATGATCACCAAACCAACCCTGCAAAGAATACTGAAAGATATTCTAGATAGACATAAAAACAACTACAACTCTAAGAACACCAACATAAAAAAGCCACTAAGTAGGGCAGACAATTAAAGAAAGGGGAAAGATAACAAAAAAAAAAAAAAAAAAAAAACCAACAGCAGAAAGATAACATGAAAAAAAATGAGTAAATATATGTTTCATTTATAACTATTGAAGTCAATGACCTCAATTCACCAATTAAAAGAAACAGATCGGCAGAATGGATTAAGAAACAACATCCAGTCATATGCGGGATACAAGAAACCCATCTAACACAAAAGGAAATTCACAGACTGAAAGTCAAAGGATGGAAAACAATACTTCATGCAACAGGAACCCCCCAAAAGGAGGGGTAGTGGTACTGTTTGCAGATAATATGAACTTCAAACCAAGAATGATCAGAAGAGATAAAGAAGGTCACTACATACTGGTTAGGGAAAAACTTCAAGAGGAAGAAATAATAAGCCTAAATATTATGCACCAAATATGGGAGCGCCCAGCTATGTAAACCAAATATTACTAGAAATGAAAAACCAAATAGGCAATAACACAATTATAATGGGAGACTTTAATACCCCTTTGAAAAAGACAGATACCCCAGAGATAGATCAAGTAGACAAAAAGTCTGCAAAAAAAAATAACAGAATTGAAGCTAACTTGTGAACAAATGGACTTAGTAGACATGTACAGAGTGTTCAACCCAACAACATCAGAATATACATTTTTCTCAGCTGCACACAGGACATTCTCTAAAATAGACCATATATTAGCCCACAGAACATGCTTAAGTAAATACAAAAGAGTGGAAATTATCCCAGGCATATTATCTGATCATAGTGCTATAAAACTGGAAATTAATGACAAAAGAAACTTCAAAAACTCCAAAAACACATGGAAATTAAATAATTCACTCCTGAATATCAATGAGTCATAGAAGAAATTAAACAATATCTACAACCAAGTGAGAACACAAATACATCTTACCCATGGAATGCAATGAAAGCAGTCCTCAGAGGAAAATTTATTGTGGTAAACTCCCACATCAGGAAAACAGAGCAAACACAAACAACCTGATGCTACCCCTCAAACATCTAGACAAAGAAGAGCAAGTCAAACCCAAAGCCAAAAGAAGGGAGGAAATTATAAAGCTCACAGCAGAAATCAATGCAATAGAGACTAAGAAAACATTCAAAGAATTAATGAATCAAAGAATTGGTTCTTTGAAAAAATAAATAAAATTGATAACCTCCTAGCCAACCTTTTTTTAAAAAAGGAAAGAAAAACTGAAATTCAGGCAACAAGGAAAGAAAAGGGTAAAATCACCACATACCCTGTGGAAACACAGAAGATAATCAATACCTACCTTGAAAACCTTTAGTCTCATAGGTCTGACAACACAGAAGAAATGCACAGATTACTAGAAACATATGAATTACCAAAGCTGAATCAAGCAGTAAAACTGCTGAATAACCCACTTTCAGTTAATGAAATTGAAAATGTAATTAGAACAATTGTAATTGCTAATGAAATTGAAAAATGTAATTAGAACATATGTAATTGTTTAAATGTAATGTAATTACCAACAGAGAAAAGCCCAGGTCCTGATGGTTTCAAAGCTGAATTCTACAAGAAAATCAAGGAAGACTTAATGCCAACACTCTTCAAACTGTTCAATGAAATTGAAAGGGGAGCAATTCTCCCTAACTCATTTTTGGAAGTAAGTTTTACTCTAATACCAAAATGAAAGACCCAACCAAAAAAAGAGAACTACAGGCCAATCTTCATAATGAACATAAATGCAAAAATCCTCAATAAAATTCTGGCAAACAGAATGCAGCAAGTCATCAAGAAGATTGTATACCATGACCAAGTGGGATTCATCCCAGGAATGCAGGAATGGTTCAACATATGCAAACCAATAAGTGTATGTAATCCACCATATCAATAGAGCCAAAGATAAGATTCACATGATCATCTCAACAGATGCAGAAAAAGGTTTTCATAAAGTCCGTCACTCATTCATGATAAGAACCCTACAGAAAATTGGAATAGATGGTCTTTACCTCAGTCTGATAAAAGCCATCTAAGACAAACTAACAGCCAGCATCATATTAAATGGTCAAATATTGAAAGTTTTCACTCTAAAATCAAGAACAAGACAAGAATGTCCACTATCATCACTCCTTTTCAATATAATTCTGGAAATATTAGCCAGAGCAATTAGACAAGAGAGAGAAATATAAGGAATATAAAGATAGAAAAAGAAGAAGTTAAAGTATCATTATTTGCAGATGATATGATACTCTTTATAGAACACCCCCAACACTCCACTAAAGATTTCTAGATGCAATAACCAAAATCAGTAATGTAACTGTATACAAAGTCAACAATAGCATTCAAATAGCATTCCTCTATACAAACAACAAACTCCTTGAAAGGGAAGTAAGAGAAACCACACCCTTCACAGTAGCATTCAAAAACTGAAATACTTAGGAATCAATCTAACAAAGGAAGTAAAACATCTATTTCAGTGAAAATTACAGTACTCTGAAAAAAGAAATTGAAGATCTCAGAAAATGGAAAGATATTCTTTGCTCATGGCTAGAAAGAACAAACATTGTGAAAATGGTCATTCTCCCAAAATTGTTATACAGGTTTAATGCAATTGCAATCAAAATACCATTATCATACCTCATAGATCTAGAGAAATCATTCCTAAAATTGATCTGGAACCAGAAGAAACCTGGAATAGCAAAGGCAATTCTGGGCAACAAAGGCAAAGTAAGAGACATCACAATCCCTGATGTGAAGTTATACTACAAAGCTACTGTGATAAAATCAGCATGTTACTGGAATAAAAACAGACTGAAGATCAATGGACTAGATTAGAAGATACAGCCACAACTACAAACACATTCAGCTATCTCGTCTTTGACAAAGGGGCCAAACATGTTCACTGGAAGAAAGATAATCTCTTTATCAAGTAGTACTGGGAAAACTGGCTTTCAATATGCAGAAAACTAAAACTAGATCCATGCCTATCACAATGCACTAAAATAAAGTCAAAATGAATCAAAGATTTAAATATTAAAACAGAAACACTATGGGGCTGGAAATTTAGCTCAGCAGCATAAGTGCCTGCCTTGCAAGCAGGCAGTCGTGAGTTCGATCCCTGGTACCGATAAAAATGAAAAAGACCAAAAAAAAACAGAAACACTAAATGTTCATGGAAGACAAAGTAGGTAGAAGTCGAAGATATAGACGTTAGCAGAGAATTCATGAACAAAAATCAAACTGCATGGAAACACTTCCAAGAATCAACAACTGCGATCTTGTCTTATTAAAAGGTTTTTGCATGTCAAAAGAAATCTCCAACAGAGTGAAAAAAAAACTGATGAATTGGGAAAAAAAATCTTAGTCAACAGTCCCTCAGACAAAGGACTTCTATCTAGAATATATAAAGAATTTTTTAAAAATCAGGCCCCCAAAATTCAAAGACACAATCCAAAAATGGGCATCTGAGATGAATACACACTTCTCAGATGAAGAAATACAAATACATGAAAATATGTTCAACATCATTGGTCATTAGAAAAATGCAAATTAAAACAACACTAAGATTCCATCTCACTCCAAAAAGAATAGCCAGGATCAAGTAAATCACCAATTACAAATGCTGGAGAGGCTGTGGGGAAAAAGGAACTCTTATGCACTGTTGGTGGGAGTGCAGACTGGTGTAACCACTGTGCAGGTCAGTGTGGAGGCTCCTCAAAAAGCTGGGATTGGAAGTCCCATTTGTTCCAGCTATTCCACTTTTGGGCATATTCCCAGGAGAACTGAAAACATCATACCGCAGTGATATATTTGCACCCATGTTTACAGCAACACAATTGTAATAGCCACATCTTGGAAACAACCTAAGTGTCCATCAACTGAAGAATGGATAAAAAAAGATGTGGTATTTTTATACAATGGAACAAACTCAACTATAAAGAAAGACCACATTGAGGCTTTTATAAATAAATGGATGTGACCTGCGACTATACTCGTAAGTGAAATAAATCAAACTCACATTTGTAAATATCGTATTGTCTCCCTAATGTAAGAAACTGAAAGAGTAAATAAGATACAAAATCTTCAATAAATATTATGAAAGGATTATAAACTGCTCAAAGAAGAAAAAGTAACTCAGGGAAAAGGAGAAAAGAAGGAAGAGAAATGAAATAAGATATAAATTTGTATATATACACTTAAGATTACTGGGATGATTGTACTATTAATTCTATTAGTGCTTGGAACAAAACAGATAACATATAGGATTAGATCAGTTTTGTATGACTATAGCTGGTAATTCACATAAGACTTATGAAGATAACTATGCAAAACAATAAAAATTGTTACGTTCCTACCACCTTGTTTTGAAAGCCTACATTGTTACTGTTTTGGGCTCTTAGTTATAGTTGTTTATTTGTTGTTTTTTTCCCTCTAATACAGAAAGGAAGATGTACATGTATAGATTTATATATTCCTAGAACTTCATCTAAAGACAGGCCTATGATCCACTGTCAACCTATATTCTTGGCCTCCTGTGCTCTAGATGCTTCTGCACTGTCCCACTGTTTCATCAAGGGTCTTTATTGCCTTGATGATAGGACTAAGAAGGAACAAGATACTCTAAGTATATTTTTATATTAAAGTATAATAAGAACCCATTGGAATCAGAAATCAACTATAAAGACTAGGAAAAAAATCTAAAATTGTGTAGTGAAAAATACTTCTTCCTTAAATGAATCCCTGAATTTTGTTTGATATTGACTCAGTTCTTCATTCAAACAATGGATGGTCATTTTAAAGCCATCATTTTCATCCACCAGCTCTTGGGTTTGTTTCCCGAGATAAAGTAATTCAAGTACAGCAATTTCTGAAAGAAAATCAATGTAACACTACACTGTAACGAATTCTATAACATTAATCAAGATTTTATGTTACTCAACATTTGTCTTTTGTTATAAGAGATAGTGAATTTTATATATCTGTAGTACAAATGAATGAAAATACTATCCTAGTTGCTTTTCTCTCACTTCTGAGACAAAATATCTGATACGCAAAATGAAGGCACAAAAGGTTGATTTAGCTCACAATTTGTGTTTTCAGTCTGGGATCAGCTAAATCTAAGGCAGGGTGGCATGGTGAGGGGCAACATTTCAAGGCAGCAGAAGACAGCAAAAACAACAACAGCAAAAAGTCAGATAGCAAGTTTCATTTATTCCCATATATTATAAACCGGCTACTTGCACTAGGACAGGTGTAGCACTCACACCATCTCTATGCCCTCCTCTTACACAACCTGAAGATGTTAACAAAGTGGGAACCCTGGCCCCCTGTTGGGTCACCTAGTCAAGCTTCTAAACTTCTCAAGTTGACACAGTGACTCAACTGTCACAACATCCTATGGTGTAAACAGCTGTCCCAGGGCATGTCCTCTACACCTTAGGATATAGAACTGTTGAGTCACTTTGTTAAGCCTCTAAACTCAAGTTGATACAATCAACCATTACAATAACCAAAGTTTTTAACATCAAACAAACAACAATGTTTTGGAAATTTATGTGTAACTAATGCAAAATAGTACTTCTAAATTGGAAAGATATAATTATTACAGATGATAGATCAATGTCTCAAAAATTACACTGAATAAATGGAAAATTTGTTAAAGCATAACTTTCTCACCTAATAGCAATGTTCTATTAGAAAACATGATGCAAAATAAATTCCAAAAAGTAACAGCACAAATGAAATATCCAGAAATAAATGTGCCTAAAACAAGGAATATGCACGTTCTGTTTGAGAAAAATAAACTACTTGATTTACAGCCTAAATACTACCTATACAAATCGAAAAAGAAAAAAATAGTACATATTTATATAACCATAGGAAAAGTACTTGGTTCCAAGGATATAAGCATAAAAAGAAAACTTTCTGAAGACTGAATTGGATTATCAACAAACTAATGAAATATGCACATGACAAAGGGCTAAAATCTTTAACACATAATGATTTCCTTTAAATCAAGAAAAAAAACAGCACTTGAATTAAACATAGGGACATTTATGAATGATAATGTTTATGAGATAAGGCACTGACATTCAAAAAAAACTCAAAAGGCCAAGAATTGTGGTGCATGCCTGTAATCTCAGCATTGTGATGCTGAGGAAAGAGATCGTGATGAATTCGAGGTCAGTCTGTGCTACAAAATGAGTTCAGGGCCAGCATGAACTGCTTAGTGAAACCTAGTCCAACATGGACCAAAAAAAAAAAAAAAAAGTACAAGAAAAACCCAAACACTAAAAAAATCCACATAAATATTTATAAATATACAACATTGTAAGGAGCCGCGCGACAGCCCCATTGCTGCCTCCCTGCCTCACTCTCTCCTATGGGCACAATGCGTCTGCCTACATTAACCATAATCCTCTCCTGCTTATGTCACATACCCGGACGTGACAATGACCCTGTTGTATTCATCCCCGTAGCCTCTTCCTGTCCCACCAGCCCGCCCTTGGCCTATAAAAGATGTAATCACTTCTGGAATAAACGGGGCTTGATTGGACTCTCTCAACTTGCCTCAGTCTCTCTCTCTGTCTCCCCCATGTCTTTATTTAGTCCCCATTCCCCCTCCAGGTACACCCCACGGATTGATCCGCGGGCTGGATCACAACATGAAATATTAAATCTTGAAATAGATAATAAACTGAGGGAACTCAGTTCAAGCCTGTAAGAAAACAATTGGGTACCTGTCCTTACCTCCTGAGAGGATGCTTTCTCAACCTCTTTCAGTCTTCCAATGTCTTTTCCCATCCTTTCAAGTTTTAATAGTAATTTTTATGCTTGTTTTATGACATCTGGTTGAAATATAAAGAGCTTGACTGAAGCTCGACATGCATTCCTTATGTGCAGCTTTTCTTCTTTTAACTACTCACACATTTGGGGGTTATTTCCATTCATCTTCTATGTTGTCTTAGATACTTTTCTTGTTGCTGAGGCAAAATACTTGACAGCCAAAGTTAAACAAGGAAAGATTTATTTTGGCTTATGGTTTTTAGAGGTGTCAGTCCAAAGTTCCCTTGCTCCAAGGCAGGGTGGCAGGACTCGGGGGCACTGCAGAGAAGAAACAGCTCACGGCATGGCATGGCGTGAAGGCAGGTGGAAGGCAGCAAAACAGCCAAGTAACGAAGCAGCAGTGAAAAGCAGCAGCAGCAGCAGCCCGCTCTGTGTTCCGTATATTCATTCCATTGAGACTACCTTGTCCTTTAAAGGCAGGGAGCACTCACACCCAGGGTGGGGCATCCTTAATCCTAGTATTATACCATGAATCGATGCCAAAGTCACATTTTAGTTTCAGCATCACATGCTCTAGATCCAGCCACCTCCAAAAAACTCTAGTTATAAACACATGAGGCTTTGGGGGAACATCTAGACATAAGCCATAACACGTGTATTCTACCAGTTACATCTGAAAAAGTAGAAGGAAAAAGCTTAAAAGTATTCATGCTCACGATTTTAAAATCCCAAAAGCATGTGTTTCTTCTGAGTATTCAAGACCAAGTCAAAACTTAACTTTTGCGTGATATCTAGGTCTGTTAAAGCTTGCTAGGGCTTTCTTGTGAGGCTTTGTATCAAGCCTCTTGGCTCCTCTATCAGTGTCAGCCATCACAATGGGTCATAGTCTTGCTTCACCATGTGGCTTCCACAGAAAATGATTCTGTCCCTCTGGTGACCCTCTTTGTAAGCACACTATAGAGTGATGAACTTTTCCCACTGGATCCACTGATCTTGTACAGGAGGTCAAGTGACTTACAAAAGTTATGGAATCTTGCAAGATCCTCTTGTCTAGGGTTCTTGTGGTACTTGAAAGGCCAAAGCCAGCATATTGGCCACCTTCTTAGCCCCGATATTTTTTTTCTCAGGTTTCCAAACCTCAATTGTTGAACACCCAGAAAGATAAGTTGCACCAGCATAGTAATAAACTAGCAGGTTTATGTTTTAAGATCTTATCTAGATAGAAACTACTTTGAAATGGATAACATAAGCAGGGAAGTGTTATAATGGCCTCTTGACTGATGAACTCAGTTTGTTCCCCAGAGCTGGTTGTAACTCAAGTTGTCAGTCAGAGGCTCAGGCTCCTGTACACAGCCTTCAGTCTCTCTCCTGTATACAGGCAGATCTCACTCTCCTTAGAGAGACATAAGCCAATATTTCTCAATCAACCCCATACAGGAAAGGATGCTGTAACATTCCTTCCAGAAATCATTAAGGGTTAAATTTGCATCTGAGACCATCTGGATGCACAAGCAGCCAGGATTCAGGTCATAAATTAAGACCCTGATCACATGTAAAAACTAAAATTCTGGTCACAATCCAAGTTATTCTTATGTGAGTCCGTAACATGAGGGCATACTGTATTTCATTCCTGGCCTGGTTGTATTTGAAGTTGAATCTCTGCAGAATGTTACAAACAATTGTAAAGTTTTACAGAGAAAACGAGATCGGGGCAGCATAAAAATTTAGCATGAATTTATCATAATAATTATGATGGCATTATTGTATGAGACCCAGTAGGTTTTATTATTATCTCTGAGGCACATTTACGTTTCTTTTAGTACAGAACATCCTTCTAGTGAGTCAGTTATATCTGTCCAATTACCAGGTAATAAATGACACGTAGAAACATTTGCACAGTTTTCTTATCCTTCAGTGGAATGTCATTCAAGAATAACACCCGTTCACAGATGCACCTTTCAGGCTATTTATGTCCAAACTTTAACTTTTAGAGTGACATCTCTGGACTTCACAGGGTCTGATCATCCTTTCATAAGAAGACCTCAGTGTTTTACCCATAGAAAACTTAACCCTTTGGTGATAGAAACAAAGATAAGCACATAAGACAATCCATTTACTCAGAGTGTACATTCAGTATGTTGGTCACAAAACTACAAGTAATGACATCTGTCTATGGGGCTCCCAATTTTAACTCAAGTAAAATTTTGATGGGTTATTTCTCTATTCCCATAATTTTGCCAGGGAAGCAGGCTTTTAGTGGGTGCCTTGGGCTGGGTGGAATCAGTCTCTGCATAAGGTGGAGCTGGGTCTCACTTCCTTTTCTCTTAAGGTACCAACTTCTGAAGAAGGCCCTGGGGCTGGTGTTTCATCTTTAGATTTCTTTATTGTTTGAAAAAATGGGAAAAATAGGAAGTTGAAACCTTTTTGTACTTGAATCTAAAGCAGAAGGATTACAAGTTAAAGGCTGGTCTGTAAAACTTAGAAAAATTTTGTCTCAGAAAGGCCGAGGGTGGCCAGGCCCTCTCTGTGAGTCTGTGCCATTTGCAGTCTGCAGAAGGAGAGAATCATGACCTCCAGGGAGCAAACACCCGCTCCCACGGAAACCGTATCATTTCATTGTTTTTTCTTTTGTGTTGGGGTTTATTCTCTTTTGTTTTGTTTGTACTAACTCTGATGACATGAGCAGCTCTCTGAAAGACAGCAAGACATGTTAAGGAAGCAATAATGCATTTAATACTGGCTTGTTTTGAGGTTCTTTATTGAATTCATTGTTTTGTTTTTATAGTTTCTATTCTATCCAGTTCTGTTCAATTTTTAATGTGTCTGAAGTTGGTATCTGCAGCTATTTTGAACACAACAAAGACACGGTTGTAGCTATTGTTAATTTCAAAAGGTTTGGAAGTCCGGTATCACTTACTCTGGTTTATTTGATTGATTTTATTCTGCTTTATTTTGCTTGGGTTTTCCCCCCTCCCTTTAAAATAAAAAAAAAGGCTAAGGATGTAGTACAGGGCTACAGCACCTCTGGTCTCAACTTCCACCTATCTCACCCCTCATAAACCAGCCCATGTGTGTCAGTTAGTCAGCTTCCCCAGAAGTGCAATGGAACACTGACAGGACATGATGGGTGGTCAGCCACCCCAAGCCCTCTCTTCTTTTTGTCACATCACAAAGTGTGGGTGCTCAGGCTCCTGTACCTCCCAGGTGAGAGCCCTGCTTGAACTGAGGTAAACACATGACCCTGTCCCATGATCAGGGCTGGGTCCTGCTCCAGCTCTGTTTCTTCATTTGTGAAATAAGATGGTGAGCTCATGCACAGCCTCTCTTCTCCATAGGCAGTGCCCAGAGTGGTGCTGGGCAGGGACCTCACCTGCATGTGTGAGGGAACTTGACAGATGTCAGACCCCTGCCCTCCAGGCGAAGGGTATGGCCCAGTCTGGTCAGCTGCCAGGAGTGAGTCCTTGCTCCTCTGTGACTCTGACAGTTTGGCAATGTCACTGTGGCTTGTGAAGTTGGGCAACTTCAGAGAAAGCAGAGAGCTCTGGTGTTTGCTGGAAAGATTCTTTCTCAGTGGTCACCCTGAAGGAGGAGCCTGGGCTACTAACATGGCTTCCTGTCCTGAGTCCCTAAGGAATGGCAGTGGCAGGTCCTGGAGTGCTCCTGCCTGCTCCCAGTGCTGATGGCGGCATTAACTACCTCACAAAAGACACAATGCTGACTTTGTGGCCCACTGACGGGTACTGGAGCAGAAAGGCAGGGGATTTAACCCTCAACTCCTTTTTCAGACACTCAGTTATTATAATATTTAAAACTCTATTTTGTAGGATGTAGAATATTGATTATGTAAATAAGAATTTGTTTTCCATACTACTGTTAAACCATGTGGGTTGCATGTCTGGGTAAATTTCTGAAATGCAAGATAAATGTACTTCAGTGGCTATGCTTCTAAAATGGCTCATTCACTTTGCTATGATGTGAAGGATTTTTGCAGCAAGTCTGTAATACAGTTGCAGTGTTACTGTTTACATTTTGTAAACAACTTTTTCCCCAAGCATTGAATGCATGGAAAAATTTTACTCACTGTGCTTTCTGAGGACCAAAATGCCAGAGAAGGCTGTTGGGAGCAGGTGGTGTGGCCCTCAATGAAGCTGACCCTTGTCACACACGCTTCCAGTGGTTCTTGAGGCATGTCCAGCTTCACAGTGAGGGTCTTGTTATACAGCCTGGCACAGACCCACCATGTACATCTCATGCTACATACAGAGGCAGCAACACTTTGAGGTGTGGAGGAGTGAGAATAAAATGTACTTCTAAAATTTCTTTAAATACTTGCCACTAATCTGTATCTCTTTTGCATTGTGCCTATTTTTTTTTACTTTTTATTTTTTAATTTTTGTCTTTGTGAGACAGGGTCTTGCCATGCTGCCCTTGAGCTCACTTGGTAGCCCAGGCTGAGCTCGAACTTGCAACAATTCTCCTTCCTCAGCCTCTTGAATACTGGATTCACAGGCATGCGGCATCATACCCAGCTTGCATTATGTCTAGATGTTCCCCCCAAAACCGCATGTGATCATAAATGGGGCTTTTCAGAGGTGGCTGAATCTAAAGAGTGTGGGGTGCTGGAATTAAGGATGTGATGCTGGGATGACGGGTGGTCCTCTCTAAGGGTGGGTGGCCTGAATGGAATATGAGGGACAGAAGCGGGCTGCTGCTGCTGCTTCTGTTAGTACTGCTTGTCATCTGCTGCCTCCTGCCTGCTCTGTGATGCTCCTCTACCATGCCATCCAGCCTCAGGGCCAGTGAATTATGGACTGAAACTTCTTGAATTTATGATGCAAAATAAACCTTTCATCCTGTAACTCTGGCCATTGGGTATTTTGTTTCAGCAATGAGAAAAATAAATAAGACAGATTTTGGTATCAGAAAAATGGTTGTACCTGGCCATGTGACTCAGAAACCATTGGAATAGGCTTACAGGAAGAGTTTGCAAAGATTTTGAAATTCTGGCTGTAGAGCCACATTTGGAATGCTTTAATCTGTCCTTAATGGAGGATGCAGGTCAGAATTCAGAAGACCAGAATGCTGGTAAAATGCTTGTATAAAGACTCAGAAGGTTTCAGTTAGGAATGTAGAAAACCTTTGGGATTTGGACTCCAAATTATGCGTGTTATGTTTTGGTAGAAAATCCATCTTCATTTCATCTTGTCCAGAGACTTTACCTAAAACTAAGATTAAGGTCAGTGGGCTAATAAATCAGGCAGAAGTAATTTCAAGGCAGTCTAATGTTGAGATGGTGGCATGACCCCTGTTTGGGGGATTTTAGTCAGATCTTTGTTGAGAATCAAGAGCAAAGAGCCCAGCAGAAAGATTTAAAGTGTTTTGAGTTTGGCCAGAAAGGAAGCTCCAATAAAGCAGATTGCAAAGACACAGTCCATGAGAACTTGATTGCTGAGATATGGAAAAGATGGTCTGAGAACATCATAAAAACCAACAGGACTTCAGCATTTGCAGCATCAAATTCACAAAGGACAAAGACATTTCTTTAAGAAGAGAACCCCACAGCACCATATTCTGGAATGTCGGCAGCCTAGAGAATTTGTTCCTCCAGATATGGTTTATACCGCTCAGCAATCCAGCCACTTGACTCCTAACAGACAGAGGAGAAGAAGCCTCATTACTGCTCCAGGTGGCATCAGATCTTGGCATCAACCATGTGGTGCTGATTTTAGGTGTATGCAGAGTGAAAGAGTTGTGGGATCAGGAAGGCATCCACTTGATTTTGGAAGACCTGGGAGGCCAGGCAGTGTGTGAAGGTGTGAGTGTGAAGCTGAAGACACAGTAGAGACCCAAGAATGTTGGATAAGTCGGGAATATGGATAATCTGAGGAAAAGTGCAAGGACTGAGCAAAGTTGGCCCAAGAGAGAAGCCATGTGAGGTAAAACCACTGATAATGGTATAGGGCTGGAGCCACCCAAGTGCTTAGGAGCTCACATCTTGCCTCAGATTACCCCAGATGCCGGACATGAGACTGTGGAACTTAGTGTTTGCCCTACTGGATTTTGTACATCCCTTGCTCCCTTTCCCTTCTGTCCCCTTATTTGTAATGGGAATGTTTATCTTGTGCCATTGTATGCTGGAAGTGTTTAACTTTCTTTTCATTTGTATAGGGGCTTGTAGCTAAGAGTTTGCCCTAAATATCAGGGGAGACTTTAAACTTGGACTTTAGGACTTTGGAAACTCTTAGACATGAACTAAATGCCTTATGCATAAAGGCATGTGTCTTCTAGAGGCCAGGGTGTGTAGTGTTATGGCTTGTATCTAGATGTTCCCCAATGTCTCATACAGTAATAGATCAGGCTTCTCAGAGATGATTGGATCTAGGGTTGGTGATTAAGGACACCCCACCCTGGTTGTGACTGCTATGCACCCCAAGGGCAGATAGCCATGCTAGAATATCAGGGACAGAAATAGGGCTGTTGCTTTTGCTTGTTGTTGTGTCTGTCTCCTGTGTGCCCTGTGATGCCTTCTGCCATGCCCCCAGCCTCAGAACCAGCCAATTATGGATTGAAACTTCTACAAACTGTGAACCAAAGACACCTTTCCTCCTTTAACTCTGGATGTCAGGTATTTTGTCTCAGTAATGAGAAAATGAACTAAGACAATATCAAAGAAAAAATTGTCACTTACTTTATGTAAAACAATAGACATACAGATCACTGAGTTTAAGGAATACTTTTTTTAAACTTAAGAAACTGACTAATTTTCACTGCTTGGGATTTAATTCTGCACAATTCAATAAGCCCTGCACCCATCAGTCATACCCCATTTATGTCCTGTTTTTAAATAAATGTTATACCTCATTATTAGACAGTGGCCATCAAAATGCCAGTGGGTTTTGTGCAACACTGCCACCGACTTGCTGTTAAGTGACTTTTCTATTGATGACTTTAGCAAACACATATCACTTTTCATATCTAAAGCCCCATGCATAAATTTATAGCCATCGAAGAAAAACAATTTCCATAAACATCTGAAAAGTTTTTCACAAAAAAGAGGAAGAAATAATCACAAATAGTGCTTATAAAAACAAATTCATCACAGCTTTGAATGAGCTAAAGAGAGGTGCTTGTTACTCTGGGACCTTCTCTGGTGGGACAACTTCCATCAGCATCTGTAGGTACATGGTAACTGGCTCTGGAACACAAGTCAGGAAGGTCCAGTGAGTACAATTAGAAAAATATAGCTAAAAGGCCTCACAGCTGGGCTTGGTGGTGCATGCCTGTAATCCCAGCATCGGGGAACCTGGGGAAGGGTGATTGCTGTGAAATCAAGACCAGATTGGACTACATAGTGGGTTTAAGACCAGTCTGAACCACATAACAAGACCCTGTCTCAAAAATATCAATCAGTCAGTCAATCAATCAATCAATCAATCAATTTGATTGAAATGAAAGGCCTCACTGTGCTTGCTGGTGATATTATTCTTACCCTGTGGTAATACATCCTTCCTAGATCCTGCACTCCAGACAACTGAGGTTTACAGTGAGTCAGAACTACCCCCCTAGAGGCACTAGTTCTTTGGAAATCAGTTGCTTCCTATTAAGGAGGTTGGAACCTGCTAAGTATTTTGTCTCTACATAGTTTGTGGCTGCCTGCAACAATTTACTCCAACAGGCGAAATATGACTGACTCATTTATATGGAGATATTTACTACAACTGACCAAGTGGTAACAAGTCTAAAGTAACTAAGACAGATTCATTTTAAAATATAAGTTGTTTAGTTTTTGTAACACCTTTATCCAACTGCTTTTCAGTTTTTGGAGGGAAGAGCTTGGTTAAATATGCCAGAGCTGAGAAGTAAACTATTTTGTACCATTAGGTTCCAAGTCATCTTGCTTAGGTTCTCTGTCAATGTAATCAAATCCAAGTACATTTCCAAAGCATGACAAGAAAATGGATGTTTTACTAATTTTCTTCCCTTTCTCTAGGTGTGTACTTGCAGCTTATCAGCTTAGGTTGAGATCTGCATAAAGAGGTTGGGGGTAAAAAGAATTATGCAAGAAAGGAAAAAGTCCCTGATGGAAATGGCATAGCCATGTTTTGCTTTGTTCTCAGTCTGCTAACAAACAGGAAGTGCATTCTTTCTTTCTCCTCTGTCAGGTAAGTGATGGTCCCTGATTCTCCAGCTGAGGAGACTGGCAGAGAAAGGCTCTGAAGAAAGGCAAGCTCACCCACTCTGGGCTGTGCTTGAGTCCCAGCTCCACTTCCCTGCCTTCTGGTTGGGCTTTGCTCTTGTGTACCTAAGTTTTATATACACGATTATATACACAATGGAAGGTTGGATGGATGGATGGTTATTTCTGTCTGCCCTTCACTAACCTCAAGCAGCCTCCTGCTGATACTTACTGGAGATTTTCTGAGCCCATCCAAACTTGCAGTAGACGAAAAGGAAGTAGAATATAAGGCCGCTCAGGATGAACAGCACACAGTAGAGGTACTCCCAGGCGGGATTACTGATGATCGGGGCCAGAACCAAAAACACGGATATGAGAGTCACCAAGATGGGGATGAAAATGGGCACCTGCAAGAGACAGCCAACAGGGGTCATGCTTTAGCCCTTGGTGGTGGTTTTATTTCCTTTAATTTTTTTTCTTTAAAAATAACAGATACATAAAAGACAGCCTAATTAAATCCAGGTACTCTTACTCTACTCTGGTCTATCTCTCTCTCTCTTTCTCTATTTTTTTAATTGTTTTGTTTTTTGATACCAGGTCTCAGATGGAGCTCAAGCTGGCCTTGAAATCACTATGTGGCCCAGATTTTTATAGGCTATGCCAACACACCCAGATTAAGAATTTTAATGTAATTTTGACAATCACTTCATCTACTCTACCTTTGTTTTATTTTTTCCAAGAATATAAAACTACACCAGACATCAGGGTATTTTAACCATTAGCAAATATGTCTCTGTAAGTAGTGAAAACTTCTTTCTTTAAACAAGTTTATTCCTTCCCTTCTTTTTTTTAATATTATCACTTGTTCCAGCTTCTAGGTGTCCCCCTAAATCCCCATGGAATCATAGGCAGGACCTTTGAAAGGTGGTGGGATTATGGGGATACAATGACTTGCCTGCTGTTAGGAGTGCAGGCCTGCCTGGAGAGGGGGTCTTTGTGGGTGAGACTGGGCAGTGTTTAACTCCCTCCTTCCTCCTCCCTGGACCATCTCTCTGCTTCCTTTCCTCCACTGTGCCCCTCTGCCATGCCATCCTGCCTTGGAGCCAGCTAATTAACAAATGTCAGCTGAAATAAACTTCCCCACTAAGTTACAGGGGTCAGATATTGTGTGTCATTGGTGAAGAAACTGATCAATATTTTCTTATTTGTTGGAGAAATGGGATGGTTTGTCCCATACAGTTTCTGGTTCTAGCTCTATGTGATCACTTCCTCAGGGCATCATTTGACTGACTCCAGACCTTCCTGTAGATCAGTACAGAGAAACAGAGACAGAGACAGAGACAGAGACAGAGACAGAGACAGAGAGAGGCATGACGCTTGGTAATTGCATCCATGCATATTGTTTTTCTAGACAGGGTCTATTCCCCAGGCTGGGTTCTAATTCACCATCATCCTTCCTCTGGCTCGCAGGCTGCTGGGATTACAGGTGTGCTCCATCAGAACCAGTTTAGAGATCAATTTCCTTCTCATTGTCTTGCTAATATCCTTAGAACAATGTTAAATAATAGAAATAGAAGTCGTTCTTATTCCTGACCTTAGCAAGGACCTCATACTTATGAAATAAAACAGTTTCTGCCGTGTATGGGGAGCATATATTAAGGCCACAATAAATTCCTGTTTATTTCCTTATTGCTGATGTGCATCGAATTTTATTTTTCATCTATTATGATGCCAGGAGTTTTCCGCAAAGATATGTCAGTAGGGTGAATTATATCCATCCATAAATTAGACCCTATGATCTTCAGTCACTCTTGCGTAGACTGAACTTGAGATATATTACTTGGATACCTGTTATGAATATTATTATTCATAAATGAGATTGGTCAATGTATTCTCATATGTGATCTTCATAAGGCTTGGTATTCATGTTATTTTCTGTACAAATAACCTTTTTTTTTTTTTTTTGTCTTTTTGAGACATGATGCAGTTCAAGCTGGCCTTGAATTCACTTTATAGTGAATTCAAGCCACAGACTGGCTTCAATCCTCCTTCCTGAGCCTCCTGAGTGCTGGAATTATAGGCAAGAACCATCACACCTGTCCTTTACAAAAAAATTGAAACACAAATATTTTTAATGGAAAGAAAAACCCAAAAACTAGAGATACAAACTCCAGTCACAGGAAGCTTTTTGAAAAATAGATCCTAAGACTATTATGGATGACTCTATACAAATAACTTTGAACATCTAGATAAAATATCAGTTTCCTGGGAAAAGAAAATTTGCTAAGATGGCCCTCCAAAGGATTAGAATCATAGGAAATTTTAAAGTTCACATAATCTCAGTATTTTTTCTAGAGCATTTTAAAAAAAATTTATTTAAAAGGAAAAAGAGAAAAACAAAACAAAACAAAGCAGTGTAAGGGTACAAGTAATACAGAACTACCAAAAAAAAAAAAAAAAAAAAACCAGTAAGAAATCACCAGTTAACAGATTACACATTATCATCTTAGAGATAGTTGCTCAAGTCACAGTATCAAAGCATACAAAGTGGACACTCAAACAGTGAGACTGCAAACAGTTGTGTTCAATGATCCAACCAAAAACATTAATATGGTCAGCTATTTAACACCCCTAAACACACTTGCAGTTATATCCTTTAGATCCTTTTTTTCCCTCTCTTTTTTATAACACAATTTACACATTTTGGGTTTTATTACTCCTTAGTTCTTATTACTTTTTTTTTTGGAAGAGAATAAAGTCAAATATGGCAAAACAAAGCTGTCAGTCAAAACCAAGGATAGACATAGCACATGATGTAAAAATAGAGTACAAGGTTATTAACAATGGTTACCATAATGCCTCTTGCTTCCTTAAAAAGAATTGTCTATCTCATTAGGTATTATAAAGTTGAACAAAACAGTAGAGAACAAGACCAATAAAACCTAAACCTTGTAAACATTACAGGATTTCCAAAGAAGATAATAGTCAAACCAGAATGGGCATCATAGTGAATCTTATTGCCTTCAAAGTAGTTGCCTATACCCTCAAACTTGATACTATCATACAGAATGGAAGAGTCTAATTAGTCAAAACAAGATAGTGGGAGTATTACAGGACTTCAAATCAAGTTAATAGGAAATCAAAAAAGTTACTATAATATATCCTGCTAATTTTTCTTATTTTTCCCCTTAATTAAAAAAGTCATAAAAAATAACTAAATAATTTTTTAATGAATAAGGGAGAGATTGAGATAAAAGAGGATATAACAACATAACAATACAGGTCAAAGCATGACAGTTTCAGCAACCTAGTGCTTCACCACCAAATAACCCGACTTAACAGTAGTTACCATAGTGTCTTTTTCCTTGAAATATTTGAATATAACTTCATATACTATAGCTTCAAATATATCAAGTCAGTATAAAACCATTCAAGTGGATGAAAGCATTGTAGGGTATTTAGAACCAGCTAACAGAAAACGAACAATGGTTTCTATATTATCTCTTTGCCTATAACAATTTTTGTTTATACTATCACATATAATAAAATCCAGCAAGATACATCATGATAAAACCAATGGAGACAGAAGAGCCACAGTTTGGTGGGGCTTCAAAACAAGATGATAGTAAATCAGCACTGGCTATTATGATAATTTATTTTCTTCAAAATAGCTGTTCATTTCATCACAGGCAATAATATCAAGCAGCCCAGAATAAAGCCCCACAACCTAAGTGTCCATCAACTGAGGAATGGATAAAAAAGTTGTGGTATTTCTATACAATGGAGTATTACTCAGCTATAAAGAGGATCACATTGAGATATTTATCAATAAATGGGTACAGCTTGAGACCATACTCATAAGTGAAATAAATCAATCTCGCATGTGTGAATACCGAATAGTTTCCCTAATGTAAGTAATGATTGAAATATATAAAGGTAGGAGGTAATCATGACTCCCCATTATGTGGCCTTGAAGCCTTTTCTAGAGCATTTAAAAAGGAAAACTTTCAAAATGCCAGTCTGGCTGCTGCCATTCCTCATTCATCGCTGTTTTCCTCCTTTCTAACACCCTGAGCTCTTTTAAAGTTCACTCAATCCTTTTAAATGTTGTTGTTCTTTCTCTTGCTTTTTCATTACCTGTTTTCTATTTCTTTCATTTTCACTAATATAAACCTCAAGTGAAATGTCGAAGCTTACATTCTTGGAGTATATGTCATCTTTTTATTCATTTTTAGGAATTTGTATATTTTCACTTCCTATTTGTACTTTGGCTTAAAAGCATACTTTTTCTAGTGGTCTCTGTTTTGTTCCACCGCAGAGAAGGTAAGTTGTGTGGTTTACAGTGTTTGTGAAGTACCAGGGTTTTCTTTTTGCCATGAAAGATCATCAGTCTTCAGCCAGGTCCGGGGTACACCTGAGGCGTCTGCTGGTGGCAGGGAGGCTGTGACATAAACTCTGAGATCTGCTTTGTGATCATCCCTGGTGCTTCAGCCACTTTTACAAGGAGGTGTTGAAGGAGCATTTTCCAGGCACCTGTGGTCAGTGTGTGTTTTCCTCACGTGTCCTGTAGTTTCTGCTTTGTGAATAAATTTGCTGTGTAGTACGAAGAAGAGGTTTTAGAACTTCTCTCTTCAGTGTGAATTTTAGCTTTCACCCTAGTTGTCTTTGTCTTTGTAAGCTGTACTTTGGGCTTGGGTCCCGATCTGGTCCCGCTTTCCATGTTTTCACTGACCTGATAATTCTTTGTGTGTCCTTTATTTTTAATTCCCAAGCTTTGTAGATCTGCCTGGAAAACCTTTATCTCGTAATGACTGATTTAAGCCTAATACATTGATTTGTTCATACTGTAGATAAGTTTTATCTCCATTCTCTCCTGTTGTTTTCTGTTAGATTTCTACACATAAGTGTCTTACTATTATTCTTGCACCTCGAAGTGTGACATTCTGTGGGAAAACACTCCTAGGAACACTCTTATTTCTCTTATTTCAAATGGGAAAAATATCACGCATTATTTGAAACCACAAATTCCCAAAGAGTATCCTCAAATGTAACTAATACACAGTAAATATATATGAATGACTTACGCTAATAAATATTATAATAAAGAATACACTGTTGTGTGTGAACCTAGGGTCTTCACACTGAGCTACATCTTCAGCCTTTTACATTTTGAGACAGTCTTATTAGATTACTGAGTCTTGGGTCCAAATTGAAATCCTCCTGTCTCTGACTTCCGGAGTGCTAGGCTCACAGGCATGGACCACCATGCCTAGTTTGGTACCTTTAATTGGGAGTTTTTTTGGCATTTTTTTCCTAAATTGGCACATACTTTTTGCATCATTCTTTTTCCATTTTTCTTGAATGCTATTGACATATCATTCTGTTGCCATCATTTACTTTTAGATCTGTAGTTAAATAGACTCACCTTATGCCAATGATTTCATGGTTTCTTTTTGAGTGTTTTCAGTGTTGTGGTTTGTTTGTTTGATACCTGGAATGGAATTCACAACCTCGTGCTCACCAGGCAGGCGCTTGCATCACTGAGCTACATCCCCAGCCCTATTTAATGGTTTTTGAAGCTCTTTCTTCACTTGATTCCCAGAAAATGCACATATAATAATATGTAACTGATTCCTTTCATCCCAGTAAGTGTATTGTTCAAGGTCACTTTGGCTGGATATGAAATCATTGGCTTACATTGTGTTTCTTTTGAGTATCTGACTTATACTTATTGCTCCGTTGTCTTCAGTTTCCTTGGCGTGAAATATTGGTAACAAAAGGACTGATGCTAGTATTCTTCCTCTTCTTCTTCTCTGTAAGTGAACTGGGAATGGCGGTGGAACAGGAAAGGGGGAGTGGGTGCCCAAGGAGGTTTGCACACCGAGTCATTCTGTCAGCCTGCACTTCCTGGCCTGTCTGCCAGGTGCACTGTGGGCCTCTCACTGTGTCCGTGGAGGGTGGAGCCCTCCCTCCACTCATTCCTTCTCCCTCAGGAAATACTCTTGATCTGTAATTTGTGGAATTCTCGAGAACTGATGTCACTCTCCTCTTCTTCACGGACTCACTGTGCAGGTACTACAGCCTCCTTTTTCTGTTTCCTCTACTTATTTCCCCTCGAATCCCTTCACTTCACTTCCACGTGTTTTCATTTCCCATTCCAGTCCTCTTTCCTGGAACGCTTCCTTGCTCTTGTGTTCCTTTTTGCTTACAGTTGTGGGAACAGTTCTGTTTCCTAAACTGTTTTGAACGTGGCGCAGCCTCTCTGTGCTCCCCCCTCCCTACGGGAGATGTGTGTCCCCAGCTCCGTTTCCTGGGTCCCAGTGTGCTTCCATGTTTGGTTTGGTTTCTGTACCCAGCACTGTTTGTAGTGGCTCTGGAAGTGTTTGCATCCTGGCCAGGAGCGTTTGCAGGGAACTTCCGGGACACCTGGGGACTGAGGCAGCCCTGCTGCCTGCTTCCCACTTCCAGGCCTCGGGTCTTCTGGGAACCCGCCCAGTGCGCCCCCCACTGGGGCCTGTGGTGCTTCCATGCAGATTGTGGGCTTTGTGGCAGCACAGCATTTCTTTCTTTTGTGTTGAAGATGTTGGCTGTGGGGTTTTCCCTTGGCTCTTGGTGATTCTAGTTGATTTTATGGTAGATTTTGTGCAAATTGAAAACCTATACAGCTGACACCCATGTCTTTCCTGGTAGGTGAGCTGAGTTAGACAGGACACTACCTGACTCTGGGCAATCTGGTCCCGTGTCTCAGCTGACTCCAGGGATGTGATCAAGATTCAGACAGTGCAACATAGACTTTTAGATTTCTGACACAAAAACTAAAGGTAAGCCAGGCCTGCTGTATACACCTGAAATTCCAGCACTCTGAGAGGCTGATGCAGGAGGACTACAAGCTTAAGACCAATCTGGGCAATTTACAACTTAGTGAGATCCTGTATAATAATCATAATCACAATCACTATAATGATGATGACTGAGGATGTAGCTCAAGTGCAAAGGCTCTGAATATCCTAAAATTAAAGACAGTATCTTTATTCTTTTCCTAATCATTTGCCTAATTGTTTCTTATATTTGTGCTCTGTTGCCCTAAGAACTAAATAGCACAATAGTTTGGGCTTTTTCAGTCCCCAATATAAGCAAAACAAAATAAATTCTGCTCCATCTTCATTGGGATAGAGATCCCATCAGCCATTTAGGGAACGGGAAGCAGTCTGAAGCAGGTTGTGAACCTAGACAGGGCCAGAATTGAGAAGACTCCCTCAGTTCATGGAAAGTGTCATAGATGTTCTTGGTAGCTTTTTGAAGTGATGGCTTAGTAAATTGAATGACTAGGTGGTTAACTAGTTCATAACCTATAGTATAAAATGCATAATAAATTCTTATGTAAAAGATGACACTCAAAAACAGAGTAGAGTCAGGTAGGAAGGAGCAAGCTTGTCTTCAGTCTAGTCACCTGAGCTGCTCGTGAAATTTGGGCATGAAACTTACCTTGATAGGCCTTTCCCGGTTTTTCTTCGTAAACCTCATCACAACAAGTCCTACAATGGTCATCCCATAAAATAACCATGAAGCAAAACTGAAATAATTCACCAAACTGTTTATGTCACCAGGGATGATATAAATCGTTGTTATTATACCCTAATAGAAAGAAGAACAAATTCTCATGTCATTAGTGCATAAAAGTATTCTTCTTCTTGTCTTATAGAAATCTGAAGAAGCAGGCTTTCCTATGGATAATCAAAGCAGCATGTAAGAAACTTCCCTGTATCCTATTGCAGTTAGGGTTGAATGTGATTTTGGCTGTGATTGCTGTTCTCTCCCAAAGCTGGTGGGACGATCCTAAATAACTTTTGAGTCTTTGAAATTGTGATTTTAAGCAAGGAAAATATTAACCAAAATCTGTATGTATGTATGGTACCAGCTTCATGCTGATGGATTTAAATTCCAGAGTCTTCATTATGGGCAAGAGCCCTAGACTGTAAAACCCACATCTGATCTTGACTTCATTAGACATCTGGTCTTTACTTATGTCCCTGCTTTCTGGGTAAGGTTCCCTATCTTCAGAGTGTGTGGGTGGAGGAAAGCCCTCTTGTCCTCTGGAGATAGGGGGCAGTGGACCAGCCCAAGCTAGGAATGTGGAAGGTGTCTGTGTGCCCAGAACAGCTAGCTGCACATGACCAAGGGTATTTACCCCTGAGAGCCTCCCCTTAGAGATGCTGACGATCTCAGGACACGCAAGTTATTAGACTGTAATGAGACACTGCTGCCAGCAACGCCCTGTAAAGTGCTCTGTTGTCCTTTGCCATACACTGTGCGTAGCTTATTTCCTGTGGCTCAGAACAAACAAATAAACATACATGAAGGAAGTAGGGTGCTAGGGTGGGTGAAAGGGGAAAGCACAGTAGAAAAAAGGGGAAAAATGCAAGTCAGTTATACTATTAGTGTCTGCTCATGAAATGATAATTCGTGCTAAAAACAATTGGAGACATTTTTGTATCCATATCTTGTACCCTGGCAAGTACTTTAAAGACAATATGTAATATATTAACCATAGTTGTTTTCCTATTATTTTGTTATGAAATTTTATCTTTTTTCCATAAAAACTAAAAGAAAAAAGATATAGAGTGATACCACCTTGGGAGATATCAATGGTATCTGTTGTGGGTAAAGTCAGATAAAGGAACAAAAGGAGGACAAATTCAATAGTCTTGGGAATTCTTTTTATATTTCACATCAAGGAATAAGGGAACCTGGTTCCATCTAAGGTAGAAGACGAAGCCATGGCAAGGTGAAAGGACAGTTGGAAGTGACCTGTCAGTCAAGAGACCTGTGAGTCATACACAGCATTCACAGAGCCCTGTGTGGGGTGGCCCTAAGGTAAGCAATGGGTGGGAAAGATGGCGGCCATTAATCTCTTTACTATGTGAGCCTTCACCTGGCCCAGACTGGCTCTGTAAAGCACATTTCTCTTTTCTTCTTCTCTTCTTTTCCTATCTTCAGTACCTGTAATGAATGTTAAACATTTACGTTCTTTGTCCCTGCCAGTTCTTTGAAGAGGATAATAAGAGCCTGGACAGGACTGCTGGTCACAACACCCAGTAACGCCATGAAAACCACTGAGAGGAGAATTAGCAAGAGAGGACTTGTTGCCGTTCCTACTTACATAGAAGATGATGGCAGGGGCGGGCGTGAGCCGCCTGACGCTGACGTAAGAGAGCACTTTAAGCATGTGCCCTTCCCGGCCTGCGACGTAAATGAGCCTGAAAGAAGAATCACACAGAGGGGCTGAGGAAGTGTGACCTGAGTGTCACCCAGGGCTCACAGGGAAGGGAACTTGTAGGGAGAGCTAAAGCTGGAAATTGACCACACCTGCCAGAGTCAGCCATCTGGGTCTGAGAACAAAGACTGCCTGGGGCAACCACCAGAAACAAATGATTCCAGAACCCCAAAATCAGGCCCTTAGGTTCCCATATTGCAGATTACTAGAGAATGGGGTGTCATTTGACATCAAGTTGCTGTGTATAAATAAATGTCCATGCAGTGAGGGCAGTTTCTTTCCTCTCATCCGAAAAGTAAGGGCCCCAGCTGACCTCAGCTTTGCCTCTTATTTTCTCATCCTCTCCTATTCCTTCACCTTAAGGACCTCAAGAGCCACGCAGGTCATTGGCAAATGGCACCTGACCAGCAACAGGGCGAGAGGCAGTGTGAGGTAACACTTCTCATACTCATGCAACAGGGAGGAGCAGTGAACAGGTAGTGGTCAGAATTCATCCTGAGAATGAATCGATACTGATATCATCGAGTGTAAAGCTTGGGGTACAAAAACAAGTCCACCAGGGCTAGAAATAGAAAAAGAAAAAAAGAACCAAAGACAGAGAAATAGGCTTGACAGAAGCCAAAGAGATAACAGGCTTATGAGAATTCAAAGAAACAATGGACTTATGAGAAAGAAAAACAAATGTGTTGATTTTACCAGTTGTTAGACATGGAGAAAGCAAGTTATCAAGACGTACAGATGTGCATAGATATATATAAAAATGTCTGCTGAATGATGGATTCCAGTATTTACTTTTCTTTCATGGATTTTGATTAGGAAGTATCTTAATGATTATAAGCTTGTTGAGACAGCCACAAAAAAAATTGGCTCAGAGAAATTTTACTGCATCACAATTTGGAACGTACATCTCTAGGGAATAGAGCCATTTTCTCTGTCTCCCTTGAAGTGGCATTAAAAGAAGAGGGTTTTCAACATATCGACTCTGTTACTAAACTTCAAATCCCCAATAATCTGGAATGAATTATAATCACTCAGGTCATCATCCCACAGCCTAAAGGAAAGGGAAAGAACAAGGCTATCTGTTTTTCATTGTAGGGATGAGGTGCATTTTACTAAAAGTTGCTCTGCTGTACCTGTAGGGGCAACAAGCCACTATCTATGCCTTCAACAAAACCTTCGACTACCTGTCCAAAGTGCAGAGAATGGCACTGGGCTACTCGATGTAAACTCAAAACTGATGTGGAAGGCCTACCTGTTCCAGAAAAACTTGCAGCAGGGTCTGCAAGAGCCCTGCCAAAGATTAGGGATGCTATGGCTTGGACAGCTCCCCTGAGACGCCGGGCCTGTTGTACTCTAGGAAAAATAGCTTCCTTATATGTGTATTATAGCAAAATACCTGTAACCTGGCCTTACTGTATATGTGTTTTCCTTCTCCGTCTGGGTGACCTAATTGATATGTTAATCAATGCTCTCTTCTGTAAAGAATTGTAAAATATTACCTAATTGATATGTTAACCATTGTTGCCCCCTACAAATAACAGATGTGGTGCTAAAATAAGCTAACAGGGGTTGTTAATCACTGCTAGACTTCTCTATTCTCTGCTGAGGAAAACAGGATTTCTTCCTAATCTAAACTTGCTTGTTTGCAGGGAAACTTGCTTGTTAGCACAACCCTTACCTGATCCTTGCTCTTCCCAATGTAATCATCGTGTTCCTGTTCTGTAGTGCACCACAAACCCAGCCCCCTTCCTTGCATTGTGAGACCAGCAGCTGTTTGTGGTTTTACAAGATAAAAGCCCTGCTCTTTAGCTGTGAGGTGCAGCCTCCATATTGGCTACCAGAGGCTGTGTTGCCAGGCCTGGCCTAAAATAAAGCCTTTGCTCCCTAAATTTTAATTTCTTGCTTCATTGGATTTTATTCCGGGGTCTGAGTTATCACAGGCCCTGCTCCGCACAGCAGGTTCCTGGTCATTAGCAGGTAATGTGGCCCTGATTTGTGGTTTGTTGATTTTTATTTACAAAATAACTCACAAAAGACAATTTCAAATAATCAATACAACAACAACTAACCTATAAAACTTCTAAAAATTCAATATTTGGCTTTCACGAGCCGGTAACGGGCTGGCTCCAGCACATCACTGCCTCACCATGGTTTTGTAGCAAGTCTTGATATTTGGTAGTGTAAATTATCAAACTCAGTTAGTTTTCAGCATTTTTTACTTCAGGGGTACTTACTTCAAATTCACGATCAGTATAACACTACATTTACTTAGGGTTTTTGTTTTGTCTTGTTTTCTTATATCACATGTTAGTTTCCAGTACATTGACACTACACAGCTTGCTAAATTTCTTGAGTTTGTTTCCAAATAAAAAATTGTAAATTGACATACTTGGGAGGAAGTGGGAAAACAGTTTAGAGCAAGGCTAGAGGAAAACAAACCAGCACAAATCTATCTGAACCTCTACAGACTTTTAAAAGGTTATTTAACAGGGAGAAACTGCTGCTTTCTGCTCCTCTCCCCACTTCTCACAGGCCCCAGGCAGGGGAGGGAACCGAAGAGCTCCACTGAGCCAGGAGCTTGGCCCAGACAAGGGATCTGGAAAAACAGTATTGCTTGTTTCAGCTGCATGGGGAAATCAAGGTATGGCTCTTCAGTCTACTCAAAACACTGTTCAAATCTCCCCAGTCTTGCATTGCCTAATTGATTATTTTTCCCTTGGCAAAAATTGGAAAATCTATAAATAAAGCAAAGGAATCAAAGACTTTTGGGTCTTCTGATACTTACTGTGTTCAACAGATTAAGCAGGATTGCCCCAAGATAAAATTGATAATTGAAAGAAAAGCATTTAAAAAAAAGAAAAGCATTTAAAGGGCTTTTAGACACAGAAACAAACGCTTGAGTTATTGCCCAATGCCACTGGCCCATGGCATGGCCTCTGGATGTGGCAACTTCAGATCTACAGGGTGTGAGTAGTAAGGTTTCTCACCCTAGTAAAAGTGCTAATTGTTAGCCTATAGGGATACAAAGAGTGCCTTTGCTGCCACATGCAATTGACATGCTTCTGAGTTGTAAATTTATGATCAACTTTAAAAAAAGCAGGCACTAGGGCATGGAGAAGACTTCCTTCAGTGGGTGAGACATCCCTAGATTTAAATTCTAGCCATCAGGATCTAGAGCCATTTCAGGATTTTTGCCTTTTAAAATGCATATAAACATTGTAAGGCATGAAGAACTTCCTGCAGTGGCCCAGTATGGCCTGAGTGGTGAGGCAGGACCTGCACCCTGGAATTGGGGTTTGCAGCCCTGCCTCCCACATACTGTGGAGTAAACTCCACTGAGGCCTGCCAGGGACACTGCAGCCCTTGGACCAGGGCTGGGGAGGGAAGATAAGGCTCCTGGAAGGTAGAACACAGCTCTGGTGCACCCTGTTTACCTGGGTTTTCCCATCACCTACACACACATTTCAGATGCACCAAAAGTTTACCTGGTGCCAGCACTACCTGCGCTCAGACCCCTAACAGCAGCAGGGACTCCAGGCCAGAACAGGAGCACAACCAGGATGCCCAGTCCTGGCAGTGACTGTGGTACCACACATGCATCCCGCAGTGGCCCAGGATTTCCCCCGAGGCCTGTCTGCACACCAGCCAGCCATGCCCACAACCTCAAGGCAGTGACAGGAGAGCAGCAGCCTCAGGTGGGAATGATGAACAGCAAGAAAGAGCCTGGTGCCCAGATACAAAATGCAGGGTTTTTGTTTGTGTTTTTTTCTTTCTGTACTTAAGGCTTTTACAACAGAAATTGTTTGTGATCCTCAAGTCTAAAAATGGTTAAGCATGTTCACAATTTAAATTACAGAAACAAAAGGGTGAGTTCATCTGATAACAGACTTCACTGGGCAGTACATACTATTAGCTTTTAAAATTCTCTTAAAGATGGAACTACTGTACCAGGAAGACAATGCAATCAGAAAAGGCTAAAAAGAGTCCTTTGGAGAGATCTTCATACTGGACAATGAAAGCACCCAGTCTAGTGCTCATTTGGGGTCAAGGGTATGCTCACATTTTTCTGGGAAATGCTAAATGGCCTATCTGAGTGCCAGAGCCTGCTGTCCAGCTCTATCATGGACCCAAACCCAAAGAAGGAGTTGATTCCACCTCTTGAGAAGCTGATGCTCAGTCCTACGACAGTGATGCTTCAGAGACCACACCACAACTGACAGACAAGGATGAGGCTAGACCTGACTGGCTAGGGCCAGTTAAAGGAGTTGACCCAGGTTGTCCAGGAGATTGGTAACCAAAAACAAAAACCTCATATCTAGTGGGTGATAAGAATAAATAGAGATAACCAAACTAAAAGCTTAATGAAAGAAAGAGACACAAAATTACAGTATTCTTAAGATAAAATATAAAAATATATGTGAATTATAGATAAGATTTTGTCCTTCCCAAATTCTTTTTACAAGAGATCTCTCCTAACTGACCCACAACAAATCTGACTAGTCTATTTATAGTTGCAAATTCCACAACTGTAAAATTATTATAATTCAGTTTGGCTAAAAATATATTTGAGTGCAGTCTGATCTTCTAAGGAGTCTGTTGGTCTGTCCGTGAATTTGTCTGTCGTCCAGTCTGTTAAGCTGTTGTTGGGAGTCACTGATCTAGTGATTGTTCACACGTGCAGGGCTGAAAGCACAAGTACCCAAACAGGAGTGGCCAGCGGGGTAGGGGAAGGTGCTTAAGAAATGCCCTGAGGCATGGGGTGCTGGAGGTAAGCAGGTATTCTAGTCCCATGAACACAGGTTGTAAGAAGCAAGCTAGTTCAGCAAAGGGATCTGATACAAGTGTATAAAGCCCCTCAGGAACGTAGAGAGCTCTCATGGACACTGACAAGCTGAGTGCTTGTTTCTCTGTCTGTCCCAATCTGTACAGATCATCTGTCCATGTTTGTCTATTTGTTCATTATGTGTACAGCTGTTCTTTTTATTTGAGCTCAATAATTTTTCTCTCTTTTTTTTTTTTTTTGCATGTTTGGATCATTTAATCGAACTTTAATTTGGGTCACAGATTTTAAAAATATGCTTCTACCTGGGTTCCCAGCTTGTCAAAATGATGCCAAAATTGTTTGTGTAAATTTGATGCATTTTGTTGTTTATTATTGATTTGAGAGTCTCTCATTGTTTAAAAAATTAATGGGTTAAATGTTATGATGGAGTTTTTCGTAAGTCATTGAAATATTAAGATAATTAAACAAAAACTCCTTAGGATGGAAGAGATTATTGGGCCAGATTCCAATTAATGAATAAGAAAGCAGCTGCTTGGTAACATTAACTAGTTCCTGTTTATTGATCAGAGGTCCCAGTGATCTCCATAGCCTTAGGGGTTTGTCATTAAAAATATCTTATGGTGATATGTAGACATTAGTCATCATCAAAAGATTAAATTTGTGAGATAATAAGGTTTTGATTTAAAGATGCTCGTACAAGGTTTTCATATGGCTATGAAAAGTTGTTATTAACATCATGACATATTAAATGTATTCATGCTTCAAGATATACGGGTTTTCTAAAATATAAAACAGAGACTGTTTGTGGTGACAGAATTTTGCTTCAGATACAGACCTCTGCCTTCAGCAAAACTTATGAGATATACATTCCTCTAAAGGTAAGCAAGTTGGGTAAAAGCTCTTATGTATTAGAGAGGGATGATTGACTAAAAGGGGTAGTGTATGTCAAAATGAAAAAGGAGGTATCTTACAAAATATCATGATGGTCATGCTATAATATTGCATGTAGTTTTGGTTTCTAATTTTCTGTGTAAAATGTAATTGTTAATATTCTATAGGAATTCAAATGTCAAATCATCCTTGGTTGGTAGGAAATAATGGTTCCAATTTTATGTGCTAAGGTGTTTGATATTTAGATAAGATAATAATGTAAAGCTTACTATTGCCTCTTCTATAATGTAATACCCACAAACTTTTCCTTTGGATGTTCAACCCCTGAGGTTTAGAAGCTAAAAAATCTTAGAGAGATAGGTGGGCTAAGAGGACAGCCACTATTTTGGCTCTAGCCCTCAGAGGTCAATGAGGTCCCAGGACATTAGAGAACCTCTGCGGCATCATCCTATACTCAGTGAGTCCCTGGTCTTCTGATCAAGAAAATTATGAGACTACAGAGGAAAGTGATCATGGGTGTATAGTGTGCCCAAGGAGAGTCACTAGGAGGCAACGTGGCTAAGCAATCACCATGACTCATCCAGATGGCTGACACTGACAGCAGAGCTAAGAGGTGCTATGCACAGTTCCAAGCTATTCCTGAGGAGACGATTGACCTTGATAGATAGCAACAGACTGATTGTAATTAAGACAGGTCCCACCTTAACTTGGTCTCAAACATCCTACAGAAAACATACACCTTCAAGAGGCATAATACAATGCCATGGTAATATGTCAGCTATAAAAGAAACTCAAATCATTGACACCTTCTGACAACCGCTGGCTATACTGGTAACTGACTACTGTTATGGATTAATTGATTCTACAGGGTTTTAGTTGCTAAATGAAGGGACTTAGAATCCTTGGACTACAAATCTTTAGCATAAATGAGAGTTCACTCAAAATGGAATGATTTCAAGAAAAAAAAAAAGAATCTTGTACAGAGTTCTCCAAACACAGCTCCTTCAGCTTCAGCTGACCACCCATCCCGGCTACAACAAAACAAAAAAGAGAGATATGTAGGGAACCACTGAAGCTGGAATAGCCCACACCTGCCAGAGCCGGCCAGCTGGATCTAAGAACAAAGACCACCTGGGGCAAGCCACAGAAACCAGTGACTCCAGATCCAAAACTCAGGCCCTTAGGTTCCATACATGCAGACTACTAGGCAACAGGATGGCATGTGACATTAAGTTGCTCAATGTATAAATAAATGTCCTGCAGTAGGGGGCAGTTCCTGTTTTCCCAGCAGGAGAGGAAGGGCTCCAGCTGACCTCAGCTTTCTCGCATCTTTATTTTCTCCTCCTATCACAGGCCTTCATCTCAAGAACTCAAGAGCCAGGCAGTCACAGCAGAAACAGAGGGGTGACTTGCTGTATTTGGTTGCCTGTGTCCCCTAGAGGTCAATGAATTTTGGCAGGATAAAGGGGTTATGTGCATCCTGGTACAGTGGACCCTCCAACACAGTGACAGATGGGCATGGTTCAGGGAGGCCTATTTAGATGAGTTACTGTTACAGAGATCCAGAAGCTGGTCTGCAGGTACCCAGTGGTAACTAAAAGCAAGATAAAGCTTGCCGTCTCTGCCTTGATTTTATTACTTTCAAACTTTGGCTCAGGTCCTGGCTCAGCTCTGCACACAGATGTGCTGTGCCAACCACTCAGCTGGTGTCTGTGTCACAAGATCTAGTTACCTAACCTGTCTCATCTTCTTCAAGGCTGAGGACACCAAGCCAAAAGTAACTCAGGTAATTTTGAAGGGACATCTAGTTACCAGCTTTTAAAATGTACAGTTCCAGATCCTCTGGGGACTGCCTAGATGTTCTGAGTCGCTGTCCTAAGGCTGGAGCCACCTTGGACTCTGGGAGAAGCAGAGCCTCACAGACCACCCCTTGGTGAGGTCCCTCCCCAAGCAGGAGCAGTTACCCCATGACAGGAACTGCGGCTGCCTCCGCAGCAGAATCTGTCCTCTCACGGATGGGAACTGAACAGCTGCCTCAAGCGATGCTGGCTCCCTGACCTCCCAGAAACTGTCCTGAGATGCCATCAACTAAACTGCCACTTGACGAGGGTCACCGAGGCAGCCAGCTCTGCAACCCCTATCCCTTGCCTTTTTTCTCCTTACCTGTAAAACCCTAGATTCCGTCAGCCCCTCACTGACTGTGCTTCCCAGCATGGCCATAATGATTAAACCCCTTCCTCCCCTTCACATATCATGGACATGTGATGGACATCCGATGGACACATAGCCCAGCCTAGTCTGCTGGGTCCCTGTGAGCTGTGGCTTTTGCCAGAGCAAAACCCTGTTTTATCCTTGAATACCAACATATTTTACTGTATTTTCCTTAACCTGCCTTCTGAAAAGCAATTCCTTCTGAGTGCAGTGTATTTTTCTACGGTGGACTCCAGTGGTTTCCAGTGAGAAATGGAGAGTAAGTCTCACAGCCACCTAAAACTGTGCTTGTTTTGTCAGTAGTCTTGAGTGCTGTTTCATCAAGTGGAATTCCAGGCTGAAAGTATCGTGTCCCTCAGCACTTTAATAATACTGCTCCTCATGAAATATTTCCCATCACCCTTATCCCAATCCTGTAACCTCTTAAATTCCATAGCTCTTCAGATTGTCTTTTTTCCCCACCACTAAAATATTTAGAGCTCAGTAATTTTTTGTCTTGTACACAACAAGGTAGTGTGGGGTTCAAAGTATTTTTTTAGTTTTGGCAGGATTCTCTCCTATCTGTGTAGATCCCTGATGCCCGGGGTTCTTTGTGTCTTTTCTCCCCTTCCGTCTACGTTTCTATCTCTCCATGCTTCACATGCAACTCTAGCTTCCAGCCTACTTTTTCACTTGTACCGAATTAAATTCCTGTTCACAATAAACCTTTTAAAAAACTTCTATTTATTTCCTTCCTCTCAATAATGCTTTAAACGTACTTTTCAGGTCCCTGAGCTGGCAGGAGTTTTGAGAGGAAGTACCACTTGTTCTTGTTTGCTAATCCATTCTCATGCAATGCATTTATTTATTTGTTTTTGAGACAGGGCCTTGCTATGTAACTCAGGCTGCCCTTGAACTCACTATGTAGCCACGCTAACCTCCTCACACCTTATCCTCCCAAGTGCTGAGATTACAGATGCATACATGACACCCAGCCTTACTTTTTAAAATATTATTTTATATATTGGTGCTGCAGGTTGAACCTACAGTCTTTACATTGAACTACATCCCCAAATCCCTAGCCTTTTTTTTTTTTTTCCAGACTAGGTCTTGCTAAGTTGTTAAGTTGCTCAGGCTGGGCATGAACTTGTGATCTTGTCTCGGGCACCATGCTGGGCCCAATTATCAAAATTCTAGAGGCATGGATTTTCTAAGCAAATGAATGTCTAGGTTTGTTTCTATCAAGTGCCCAATAGATAGGCATCCATTTGCCCTAAATCAGTTTTACATTAGCCATTTATGTATGTATGTATATATGTGTGTGTATGTATATATATATATATATGTATATATATATATAGTCTTTTTTGACATAAGGTGTCACTATGTAGTTCAGGCTGTCCTCGAACTCATTACATAGCCAAGGTTGGCCTCAAATTTGCAGTGATCATCCTGCCTTGACCTCTGGAGTCCTGAGATTACAGGCATGTGCCACCATGCCTGCTACATTAGCTTCTTACATAATGGCAGGACTCAAAGCAGGTAGTATTACTGAAATGGTTTTTAATTTCTTTATTACTACATGTTTCCAGTACATAATGATAACATTCACTGTGAACAGTTGATACATGTACCTGACACTCATTAATTCCTTTTTAAATTCTTTCCCTCCATTTATTACCAGAGTTTTAATGCAAACAAAGTTCAAGATCAGCCTGGACTACATTATGAAGCCTTGTTTTCAAAAGCTCAAATAAGTAAAGAGATAAAATACAAAGAAATGGAAATACTGTACAATACCTTTTTTGGGGGGTCCTCAGGATGTAAGCCAGGATCTCACTCATTCTAGGCAAGTACATTATCACTGTTCCACACCCACACCCAGAAATGGCTTTGAAAAAGGACAAATTGTGCTCTGATGCCACTTTAGAAGAGTAATTTTCTGGTACACATTTTGTTGTTTAGAAGTAAAAAACCTGTGGCAGCTTCACTCAGAAACACATCAACTCAGAAGCCTGGACAGCGGGCAAAGACGTGTTTCAGGATTATATAAACAACCCATCCCTACTGTGAGGGAGAGTTAGAGCGTGCTGCCTCATAAAGGGAATTCAACACTGCCATGAACTCTACACCAGCCTGCTCTGCACTGGCGAACTACACCTGTTGATGTAATGTTTTACTGGAATAGGAGCACAGCTGAGTTTTTTGTTTTTAGTACTGAAGTACGGACTCCAAGGCCATGCTGAGCTACATTCCCAGCTTTTTAAAATTTTATTTTGAGACAGATCTTTGCTAATTCACTAAATTTCCCAGGCTGTGCTTACAGTTGAGATCCTCCTGACTTAGCCTCCCAGAGTGTTGCTGGGGTTACAGGAATATGCCACCATGCCCAGCTGGCTATTTGTTTGTTTTGCTACAAAGTTGAATCTGAGGGCAACTCATCTGAGACTCCTCCTATGTCTTGGGAGCTTTTTCTATTCCCCATTCTCCCACTGCTATTCCCTACTCCTTTTCTCCAATAAATGTTCCTACTCTTAAACTGCTGTTACTTAGAGTTCATTCTACAACTTCAGGGGACAGGAACTGGGCATACTTGACATCTGGCACTTTCTCTGTATCATCTTGGAGGCTTCACTGAGACACTGAAAGGAGGTAAGAGTTTGCTCCTGTTTCACAGCAGCCCTAAAATATTTCAGCTGGATTGTGGATTTGAACTCACTTAGGCAATCGAAGTTGTCATCCTTGAATTTTATGCCTTGTCGTTGTCAGCTGCTCAGGCCCTGACTTTTGTATATTATCTTTTGTTAAGATTGTGATAAATTCTAAGTGAGAACATGGAAAGGTTATGCTATTTCCTGGCGGGGTATTTTATTCCTGTTTTGTACATGGCATAGTTTGGCCTTGGTTGATGAGCTTACGAGGGTGCCTTGTTTGACTGGATTGACATCTTGGACTGCTATAGTTTGTTATTTTACATAGCACAGCTAAGGAAACATAATACTAGAGCACCCCTTACTGGGCTTTGATATGAAATGCTGCAAAATGGGTCTTTTTATGAAATTTGGATCATATTTAGGAAACATAAATGCCTATTAATAAATCACAGGGCCCTAACTGCCAATTAAAAGGCAATAGGCCAGCAGCTGTTCTGAAGTCTTGGAGTACAGGTTTCACTGTACATACCAACTCTCATCCTCCTCTCCACAGGAGAGGAAATTTTGAGCCTGTTATGCCTCAGTTTCCTTTCTGGCCTGATCTTCCACTTTAGTGTTCCGGGCAACAGTATTCCTTGGGAAACAACCTGACACCCCATGGTAAGAACTGACTTCTAGGGGAAGCCAGAGCTGTTATTTCCAAAGCATCTCACTTCACAGACCAAAACACATTTATCTTAAGGGAGGGCGTCCAACCTTCTCTTCCCCTTCTAGGTCTAGTTATCATTTATGTGTACAGGAGAGGAAAATACTTTGATAAGAAGTTATGGACTTTGAAAATTTAATTGTGTACTTACAAAATGCTATGTAGTAATTTTAAGGGTTTTGTACAGGTAAGATTTTTATATGTGTCTTTTAGAACTTTAACAACAGTGGTCACTCTGCCAGCTACTTATATCTCTTAGACCAGCTATCACTCTTAAAGCAGAGGAAAGATTTCCCCCACACCTTCTGGTGAATCTGCATTGAAGTCAAAGACCAACGGAATGTTGACCAGAGAGGCAGCTGAATTCCTTTCCAAGACAGATTTCTGCTTGCATGGACCAGTAAAAACTGAAAGAGAAACTGAGTCCTGGCCAGGACTATTCCCTGGTAGATAACCAGAGGTTTTTCCGTGGAACTGGCTCCCAACTACCTGACTGGTAGCAGAAAAATCTCCACTTATTTACCATAATTTTCTTTCTCTGGTAGTAAGTTAGAAACTCCCAAGTTTTCTCCAACTTGCTGGGAGTCATCTTAGAACTGCTTTGTCCTTAGAGCATCAGCCTACAACAACCATTCGGCTTTCACAGAAGAAAGCAGCCATCAGAGGCAACAATTTACATCTGTGCTTGCATATGCCAAGATTAATAAAGAGATTTTATTAGCCTTTTATTTGCCTTCATGTGTACATAGAAGACTAAAATATACCTTTACTAACCTGTGAATTGTAATTGCTAGGTGATGCATATAAGTTTAACTTTGAGCTTCAGAGATATAAATTTTTTTAAATATGGCTTTGTCTTGCTGCTAAAACTGGCTGCCTAGGTGATTCAGTAGATAACAAGAATGTCTTGCAGACTACTTTGTCCTACCACCCAGGGTAAAAGTTTTCTGCAAGTCATTTTTTCCTGATTATCCCTAGAGGTGTCTCCTTTGCAGGCTGACAAGTGGTCCAGCTACTTCCAACTCACACTTTGGTACTTTCCCTCTTTCAAAGACATAGACAGCAATGGTTTAGTGCTAAGCAATTCTTCCTTCTTTAGACACAATTGTTATAGCTGAGATCAACTGTAACTTGTGCTTACGTAAAGCACCAACAGTACTCCCTGGGAAGAGGAAATTATGCACCAGTGCAAGGATGAATAGCCTAGAAAAGTTTTGTCTGGTCTCTCTCCAGATGGCATCCGCCTACCTTGGAGTGGAACCTACTGAGAGATGCCTTGAGAGCATAAGAAATCAAATAGAAATTAAGGAGACACTCGATTATTTTTGCATTTCAGAAATAGGAAATTCCATGTCTAGCACAGGTGCAAAGTAGGGTACACTTTTGTAAGCATGATTCAGCATAGAGCCATGTACTATATACATGCCACGACAGTACACAAGATGATAAACCTTGATAACGGCCAATATATATAAGCCAAACGAGAGATGCTTATTTACTATTATTGCTGATGTCAGCACTGCATGCTTTCTTTACTCTGAGGAATTTACCAGCTAAAATATCCCTAACCCAATAGTCCCCAAACCCTGACAAACTTACAAACCTATGCCCTGGAGTACTAAGCTTTGGCTATTTAGGGAAAGTTTGGCGAGTCTGTGTATGTATGAACACTAGAAGATGTTCATGAATAGCACTATGTAAAGAATGCAGTTTGAAAGGTTCCATGTAGAGATGAAAGACTCATTTGTTCCTGTCACCCCCTCTGCCCTTGCTCAGCTGTGTTTCCCCCCTAGTTGGCACCTTGGCTCCACTGAAGTGGCCTTGTCCATCTTCCTTTGCCAGTTTGCCCTGTGGGTACAGCCACATCCCTTCTCTGGATTTTGAGGCTCTCACTTGGGCTGGGAGGTGCTTGACCTGGTCCAGCCCCAGGGATTCAGGGACTCCTGAGTTTGACAGCAGCTTGGCTACCTCCTGCCCACCAGAAAACAGAGTGACAGCAGGGTCCCCTACCTGCCCACAGTAAAACAGTTCCCATTAGCAGCTCCAATGGTG
Source organism: Cavia porcellus (assembly GCF_034190915.1). NCBI lineage: Eukaryota > Metazoa > Chordata > Mammalia > Rodentia > Caviidae > Cavia > Cavia porcellus. The sequence continues at coordinate 39,182,493 of NW_026947490.1, read as the reverse complement.
GAAAAGGCCACAAAAAGTGGGACAATCCAAGAGGCTGGATAGAGAACACGGTCACCAAAGGTCTGTCAGGAGAAGGAAACAAATCCTGAGACTCTTCCCTTCCATAACTTCCAAGAGCCACTGGTCCAAATAAACTCCTCTGTCCTCCCAGACAGCTCAGGTCCCCAGCTCATCTCCCTAGGCACAGCCTCGGGGACTCCTACTGGAGAGCAGCGGCTGAAAAACTCTTCCCAGGATCTCAGGATTTTGTACTGATGGATGAATCAATTGTAGCACTGGTGATTGAACCCAGGGTCTTCACACTGAGCTATGTCCTCAATCTTTTTTAAATTTTGTATTTTGAGACAGGGTCTTGCCAAGTTGCCCAGGCTGGGGTCAAAATTTTATTTTCCTGTGTGAATCTCTCAGATTTCTGGGATTATAGGCCTGTGTCACCACTCTGCAGTCTCAGAGTTCTTTGCTGGTGACAGGAATCTCAAAAGCCACCATTTTCAGCCATCATTTAGGTACTGCATAATCCTGCCAACACCCTGTGCTCTGGCTTCCCTGAGGCTCACTCAGAGTGACCTTGTTCCCTTCCCCCTTAAGGACTGATGACTGGTGCCCTCAGCTTTAACCAAACTACATCTCCTGCCCTCCGCAAAACCTCACCACCTTGCTGACTGTTTCTAACTCATTTTTTTCCTATCCCTAATCCACAAGGCCCCAGCATGTGGAAACTATGCATGTTTTGCGGTCCCTGGTACCCAATGCATTTTTTTTTAATACTGGGAATTGAAGTTAGAGCCTGTGCTCCGAGCTATGTCTCTAAACATTTTAATGTTTATATTTTTAACCTTAAAATAGAGTCTCACTAAGTCACTACAAATTGCCTAGGCTGGACTAGAAATTATGATTGTTTTGTCTCAGCCTTTTTGTGTGTGTGTGGGTGTGGGTGTGTGGGTGTGTACAATGGTACTGGGGATTAAACCCAGGAGTTCTGTACCACTAAGCTACATCCCCAGTCCTTTTTATTTTGGGAAAAAGTCTCAGTAAGTTCCCCAGGTTGGCCTTGATCTTGTCATCCTCTTGCCTCAGCCTGAAAAGTAGCTGGGATGATGGGTGTGCATCACCCTGCCCAGCTTATCTGATCTCTTCCCTCTTCATTTGGCTTTGATTCCACAACTCACTATTAGAATTCACACCCTGCACATTTCCCTCTCCTTCCTCCTGTCTGTCAAACACCCAGCCCTGGTTCTTGAGCCACATCATCTTGCCATGAGCTCTACCTGTGCTCAGGCAGCTGGCGCTGCTGCTAGACAGGAAGAGCCCACCAGCCCTTCCTGTCTCCCCTAACTCCTGCCCTCTCACCTCCGCTGAGCCCCTGACCTGTCCGTCTCCCAGTCTCCTCTTGCCTTCTCCCACAGGTCACAGCCCCTTCCACACTCACCACGGCCACTGCCTGGGACTGCAGGAGTTCTGTCGGGGTCATCACAGCGAAGTAGGAGACATTCATGAGGATGTAGCACACTGTCACCAGAGGGATCCCGATGATGATGGCCAGGGGCAGGTTTCTGAGAGAGACAGTGACAGGGAACCGGGTTAGACCAGAGGGTCTGTGTCCTCCTCATCCTGTTCTCCCCTCCCTGGACATTACCCCTTCTCGGTGTGGTGGCCAAGGCCACAGATGCCCTTCCTAGGAGGGGGTTGAGATATGGCAGAGCCCAGCAGGAAGGAGAGATTTTCCAGTGAGAAGATTCCCTCCCGGATCCTAGTGCAGTAGAATAAATTGTTTCAAGCAAAGGAAGTGGGGGATAAAGGCAGTTAGAGCTCTTCCTTCCTCTTAGTGACCAGTCCACTGCCCCCAACACAGCCAAACCCTATGCATGGGTGGATGATGAGCTTAGAAGGAGCCATTCTCTCCCATGGTAGAGTGCTTGCCTTGCATAGAGGAGGCCCTGGGTTGGCAGAATGAAAAATTCACTGACTGTAATGGAACTGGGGACCAATAGGAAACAGCATCTCTATTTTTGCCTGGGAAGGGTGGCATATGCTTTTGCATCTGTTGTCTCCTGCCTAGCTCAGGTTTGTTACCTGTAAGGGTTTCTTAGTTCTTCAGTGATATAATTGAGTTGATTCCTGAAAAAAACAAAAGGAACAACGGTGACACGTGACTTGAATTTCTAGGATAAGATTGTGAAACAATTTTAAATGCCGGCTTCATTTAAGATTGCCCATTGCAGGAAGCAGCAGCACCCTCCTGTGTGACAGCAGCAGTCAGTCAGGCCAGTCTGGAGTCCAGCAGGAAGCAGTGCCCGGGTATAGAGAAAAGACTGGCTGATCCGGGAGAATGAAGGTTAAGATGTTAGCAACTGAAGTAAAGAAAGAACTTAATGCTTCTGTTGTTTGTTTGACTTTGCAGACTTAAAGTCAGTGGTCTGAGCATCTATTTAGAGGATAACAATATGCAATATAGCAACCCTCATGCACTTCCTACTGTCTTGTTTTTGGCAATATTGTTCTGAAGTCAGGCAGAGGTGTGTGAAAGCCAGTACCACGAAGGCAAGCTCTGGCTGGTGGAAACGCTCTCCCGCCCCCGTAAAGGCAGTGGGGGCTGAGGCCCACGGGTCCTCCATCTTTCCGCAGCCCCCTCCCCTGGTTCTTCCTTCCAGCGTAGCTGTTTGTCATCTCCTTTCCTCTCCCCTCCTTTTCCTCTTTACAAATAAAGTGTCTTCCTTTTGGTAAACTTTGTCCCTCTAGTTTTTGTTGGGGCTTCTCTGCTTTGCCAGCAGAGAAGCAGCGTTCATCTCATAGATGTGACATTTTGGTTCCCTGACCAGGAGCCAGACATGACACCTAAAGAGCACAGACTTGGGACATCTCAAGGCCCCAACTTACCACCCATCATATGCCCAGAGTCCGTTGTAAAATGCCAGGCTGATGCCGCCCACAGATGCTGGTGTAGCCGCGAAGGAATTTTCAAAATTTCTTGTATTTCCTGCAATTAAATCAGACAGTGAAACACTAGTGTCAGCTGAGCGACTTCAACTCCCCACTGCTTTCCCTGAAAGCCAGGTTAGGACACACACAGAGAAGCCGGCAGCTGAGTCTTGTTGCGGAGTTCCCACCAGACTCACACACAGGTGGGGTGTGCATGTGTGTGTGCTGTGTTCATGTGTGTGTGTGCTGCATGGCGCCTGCCCTCCCTTCCCATTCTCCCAGTCACCTTGGGCCAGGAGGACAACACCGCTGATGATGATGATGGCCACGATCACCATCTTGGCTGCAGTGAAGAAGTTCTGGACGTAGCGCCCCAGCCGCACGCTCAGCGCATTCACTGTGATGATAAGCACTGGGAAAGGGAGAGCAGGGCAGGCCACATCCTGTGTCCAGCTTTGCATGTGGCCCTGGAGTCTTGCTTCTATCCCTCCCACCTCCCCCTTAGACTGTGTCCCAGGGCACAAGCACAGGTCCAAAGGAGGGAATGGGAAGACCTGCGTAATGCACCTGATGGTGACCTTTGAAAACAAGCCAGCAGCTAGGCCCTGAGTGCAGGGCACTGGCAGGTGACAGGGACAGCACTCAGCAGTCCTTCCTGTAGCCCCTGACAGACCTAGGCGCTACTCAGTACCCAGGGTGGCCACCAACCCTGTTTCTCCAGAGCCACTAGGCCCCAGGGGCCTCTTTCTGGTTAGGCACAGAGGATCTGAGGCCAGGATCCCCAGCCACAGCCTCTGCAGAGTCACCTATGACCCCTACCCCAGACATCAGGCTGGGGCACTCACAGATGGCAGCAGCAGCGAGGCATTTAATGACCACTTCGGGAGGCTCGCAGCCCGAGTAGAAGGCTGCACACACGTACTCCGAAAAGCTGAGGCAGATGATGGCAAAGGAGGAGGGCTTCGTCACCATCATGCTGACCCAGGAGAAGAGGTAGGCAGGGATGGGGCCGAAGGCTTCCATCAGGTACGGGTACTCGCCGCCCGACTTGGTGATCATCGTGCCAAGCTCTGCAAAGCACAGAGCTCCTGGAATGCAGAGAGGTATGGCCCCCCTCAGACCCTCAGGAGAAGTCATCCTTTCTCAGTGGGGGCTGTGCCACATAGGCCCAAGTCCTCTGGCACTAGACATTTAGTGGCACCCCGATTTACCCTTATTTGCCACCCATGCATTGAAAGGGTATAGAGCCAGGTGTGGTGCTGCATCCTGTAATCCCAGCACTCTGAGAGGCTGAGCCAGGTATACTGCAAGTGTGAGCCTAGACTAGGCAACTTAGTGACTTAGGGAAACTCTGGCTCAAAGTTAAAAATGGGCTGGAGATGTAGCTCAGTAAGAAAGACTGAGTTTCAGTCCCCAGTACCAAAAAATGGGTGAGGGACCTGGCATCAAGAAGGACAATACTTATCCCTGTGTTCCCTGGCTTCTATGGGGAGGGGGCCAGGAGGCAGAGTCCTTGTTACCCAGTGTGGCGAGGATCCCGCAGGCCGCCCATATGATGAGACAGGGCCCCACGGTTCCTGTGTTGCTGAGCACAGACTTGGGGGAAATGAAGATCCCGGAGCCGATGATGCTGCCCACGATGATGCAGATGCCACTGAGCAGCCCCACCTGGGATGAGGAGAAAGAAGAGGAGTTAATGCTGTCACTCATGGGGCCAGAGGCGACCCCCAACTCTGTGCCTGCCTGGGTCAAAGTGGACCCCACGTCCATCCCCAGATTTTTTGTATTTTTTATTTTGAGATTGTCTCACTAAGTTGAGTGGGGCTCAAACTTGTGATACTCTTGTCTCAGCCTCCCAAATGCTGAGATTGTAGGCCCAGCCAAAAATAGGTTATTTATTTATTTATTTTTGAGACAGGATCTTACAATGCAGTTCAGGACAGCCTTGAGCTCACTGTGTAGTTTAGACTGTCCTCAAATTTGCAATGATCCTCCTTCCTCAGCCTCCTTTGTACCAGGATTACAGGCACGCGCCACCATGTCTGCCTAAAACTCTCATGATTAAAGGCAGATTGAGTCCCAGAGCACACAGCAGGGAGCTTCCTGTCTGGGCATAGTCTGTGCTTGCTCAGAGTGAGGAGGACCCCGCAGCATGTTGTTCATCATGAAACTAGACAGGCACACACAGCAGGGTCTCTGGGGTACAGAATCCACTTCCCCACAGCCTCAGAGCCATGTGTGCGCCAGGCAGGTGAGGCAGCCTGAGCTTCCTCCTCGGGGCACCATCTGGTTCCCCATCCCTCCTGCTGAAGACTGCTGCTCTCTGATTTGGAGAGGAGAAGGCTGCCATTCACCCTGGTACTGCTGTGTAACTGCATTTGGGACAGCCCTGGGGTTTGCTCAATTCTGCTGTATGGCTAAGGAACACTGTCAGGGACTTTACTGGCATCAGACTGGGACATGGCAGAGGGAGAGTGTTGATGCCCATCCCTGACTCCGGGGGACAGAGACCTCAGCTAAAAGGCAGTCAGGCCATGAGAAACCCTCCTCAGTTCCCTCTCCTGTTAGCTCTCAGGGCTCCTGCAGGCCCCACCCAAGGCTCAGCCCCATTGCCCTGGCCTGGTAGTCATCTGAGTTCTGCTCTCATCCTGTGTTTCTAGGGGGCTCTCTTTCCTCACCCATGGACCTGTAGCTTTTCCTCCACATTCAATGCCAGATTCCATGGGACAGGCTCAGCGTGCAGCTCCTTTTCTTTTCCTTGAATTTTTGGTCCTGGGGATAGAACCCAGGACCTTCCCATGCAGCTGTATCCCCAGCTCTTTATTTTGAGACAGGGTCTTGCTAAGTCACTATATTGACCAGGCAGCGCTGAAACTTGCAATCCTCCTGCTTTAGCCTCGGCCCCTATACCCTGGCATGCTGCAATTATAGGCCTAAGCCACTGAACCTGGTTATGCTGCTCCTCCACCCCTACCACCCCTATCCCTAAGTTTCTCTCCTTCTTGGCCCAGCACAGGAGCTGTGCCCTCAGCACAGCTCAGCACATTCATCCCTGTTCTATCTATGTAAGCTGCAGCTTTGCAGTGAGACCTCCAAGACAGTCACATGAAAGAGGCATTAACTGAAGATGGGTAGCAGGGACCTGACTACCAGGAGGCCCCCTTTAACCAACCCTGAAAAGGCCTTAGGTCTGAGCAAATACCAGACCTCAGTCCCTCCCCAGCTCATGGAAGCACACGCATGAAGTGCATGCATGATGCAAGAGTATGCTGAGTTCACAGGAGACTGGGCAGGAGTGGGTCCAGAGCACGGCTCATTTAAAGATGAACTGGAGGAATAAAAAGCCGTGCTCTTCAGTTTGTCATGGATCATTCAGATAGCCCCACCCTGAGCTGGGAAACACCTACTGAAAACAGGAGGCCTCACCTCTTTCTGGAGATTTGTGGCTGTCGGTTCCTTGCTCTGGATGGAGTGCTCATCCTCCCTGCGTTTTCTTGGGCTTGTCTCCTCCCACATCTTTGCTTTCTGTTGGTTTCAGGAGGCTGTAAAGAGAGACGAGCTGAAGTTTGTTTCAGCAAAAGCAGACAAATGCAAAGTGAAGCTCAGCCAGGGCTGCTCCACGCTGGTGTACATGGAAAAGGGGTACGGACTCCCAAAATGAAGGTCAGCTCTGGTTCTAGAAGGATGCAGGCAGCAGTCCTTTGGGGAGAATTTGCTCAGGCCAGAGAGAAAAATCAGCCACTGCTATTATTTGGGCCATAGGAAGCAGTTTCTGTATCTTTCCCAAAGTTCAGGAGCTTATTTTGCCCCTGGCCCATCTGCCCCTGGCTCCTGTGCCAAGTGGCTCTCTGCTAATCCTCAGCTGTGACTTGCTTGAAACTTACCCTGGCTCCATCATCTGACATTTTTGTTTGCAAAAATAGAAAATTGTTTAAAACATATTGGAATATACTTACTGGAATCAATTCAAGGCAAGGACGGCTTTCTTATAATTCCTTCCAAAATTTAAGTCCCCTGGGGCACACCTGATCTTCAGGATGGGCACAGTGCTTTCCCGTTCGAGGATACAAGGAATAAAACAAAACAATTGCTGAGGAAAACCAGCCCAACACATCCTCAATCGCTCACATCCTCAATTGCTCCAAATGTAATCTCCGCTCAGGCCTGGCCACCCAGCCAGGAGAGCAGCGGGCCTCCCCATCACCCAGGCAATCTTACCTTTCTCCTTGACCTTTGGGAGCTGGAGGAGCTGCCAGCCCAGCTGCCTGCCTACGAATGTGGACCAATCCAGCAAGGACCATATCTTGTGCCCAGGAGCGGAGAAAGCCAAAGTTACATAGGTTCGCAAAGGTAATTATTAAACTTCCCCACCCCATCACCACCTCCTTTTGCTAAGCAGTGAAATTTAGATAGACCACACCAAAAAGGGAGGGTCAAGTAAACCAGTTTCTCTCCAAAAATGTTTATATATATATAAAATGTTTATATATATATATGTTTATGTTTATATATATATAATTTTTTAAAAAAAGATTCTCCCAGATCAGCTCCATGGCCTAAAAGAAAACCTCTATAGAGTGCAAATCCTGCTTGCTTCCATCTTCTGGAATCAGGGGAGGTAAACTTTCAAACCAATTCATTCATCATATTAACGAGCCATGTTTGCAACTCAAGGCAGGCGGCAGAATGGTATATGGTATAGAGATAATTTGACAGCTTTTTTCCACCCCATGAAGGAATTTCCTCATAGAAGAGCAGTATTATAATCCAAATATTGAATATTATAATCCAAATATTCTACATTGTAGCCCAAACATTTTAATCTCTTTTTCTAGTCCTCCTCACAATCTTGAAAGTTATATTTGTAATCCCACTGAAACATTATTGGAATCCCAGCAAGATAATTCCAATTAGCAAAGAAAGTCACTACATACTTACTAAGAGAACAATCTGAGAGGAAAAGATAAGAATCATAAATAGATATGCAGCAAATCCCAGCACACCCAACTATATGAGACAAATATTAATGGATATGAAGAATCAGATAACCACTAATACAATTGTAATAGAAGACCTCTAAACCCCACTGTCACAAAGAGATCAACTGGACAAAAAAATCAACAAAGAAATATCAGAGCTGCACTAAACCTTTGAACAAATGAACACAGTAGATATCTACAGAGTGCTGCACTCAACAACAGAATGCACATTCTTCTCAACTGCACCTGGGACTTTCTCCAAAATAGACTGCACATTAGCTCACAGGACATGCTTAAGTAAATGCAAAGGAATTGAAATTATCCCATGCATCTTACCAGATCACAGTGCAATGAAATTGGAAATCAATTGCAAAAGAAACCAAAAAACTCCATAAACACACGGATATTAAACAATACCCTCTTGAACAAACCATGGGTCACAGGTGAATTAAAGAAAAAAATTAGATAATTAAACAATAATGCCAGTATGACATACTGGAACTTATGGAACACAATGAAAGCAGTCCTAGAAAGGAAATTTACACCATTGTATTCTCACATTGGAAAAAAAATCAGAAAATTTATTTGAGTGAGCTCAAATAAATAACCTAATGTTGGACTGAAAGCTTCTAGAAAAAGAATAACAAATTAAACTCAAAGTAAAAACAACGGGGAAAATTATAAAGATCAGAGCAAAAACTAATGGAATTGATACTAACAAAATATAAAGAATCAATGAATTGGGGTTGGGGGTTTAGCTTAGTGGCACAAGAGCCTGCCTGGCAAGCATGAGGTCATGAGTTCAATCCCTGGTTCAAAAAAAAAAAAAGAATCAGTGAACGGAAGAGTTGGTTCTTTGAAAGATTAATAAAATGAAATAGACAAAACTCAGCCAGCCTTATCAAAAAGAAAGCAAAAAAAAGACTCAAATCCATACAATTAGGAAACAAAAGAGTGAAATCACAGTAGATCTTGCATAAATCCAGATCATCAATACTTACTTTGAGAACCTGAACTCTAAGATGGAAAACTCAGAAGAAATGGAGATTCTTAGATACATAGGAATTACAAAAGGTGAGTCAAGAAGATATAAAAATTCTCAATAACCCAATTTCAGTCAATAAAATTGATGTAATAATGTTTAAAAACTACCAACAAAGAAAACCCAGGTCCTGACAAATTAGCTGCTGAATTCTACAAGAACTCGAGAGAAGACCTAATACCACTACTCCTCATACTCTTCAATGAATAGTACACACTCATTCCTGGAAGGAAGCATTATCCTGATACCAAAACCAAAGGATATAACCAAAAAAACAGAAGTACAGGCCAATCTCTTTAATGAACACAGACATAAAAATTCTCAAACAGTTACTGGCAAACAGAATACCAAATCATCAAGAAGATTATACACCATGACCAAGTAGAATTCATCCTATGGATCCAGGGATGGTTCAACATACATAAATCAACAAATAAAATACACCACATTAAAATAGCCAAGGACAAACATCTCAATAGATGTGAAAAAAGCATTTGACAAACTCCAACATCTGTTCATGATAAAACAAAAAGACCTATGGAAAATTAGACTAGATGGTCTTTATCACAATCTGATAAAAGCCATATATGACAAACCAACAGCTAACATCACCTTAATGATCAAAAACTGAAAACTTTCACCCTAAAAATCAGTAACAAAGACAAAGATGTCCACTATCACTGCTCCTGTTCAGTACAGTTCTGGAAACATTAGCCAGAGCAAGTAAACTAGGTGACTTTTGACTTCAACAAATTGTACAGTAGCCAATGTTCAATATTATTACCCCAAATAATACAGGCATTTCTAGGGAGGCGAGTAGTTATGTCTGTGGTTTTGCTAATGCAGTTCTCAGATTGCAGAGAACAATCAGTTTTGCCATGATTAAAGTCCTAAAATATCATCTTTCAAACTGAAGCTCATTGAAGAAAATAATATGCATTGTTTTATTATAGTGATTATTCTTAATTAGAGCAGTATTTAATGCAAGAAAAAAGAAAGATGAGATTTCACTATGTTGCCCAGGCTTGTGCCAAACTCCTGGTTCAAGTGATCTTCCTGCCTCAGCCATTCAAGTAGCTATGACCATGGGTGGTTGTCACTGAAACCTGCAGAGGATAACTAAAGGAACCAGGGTGCAGTGCAGCCAGTCAGACCTGAAACCACACCCACTGGGCACAGGACCCCTCTTCAGGCCCAAGGCTCTGGGTCTGTAAAATGGCACCAGAAAAGTATCCCTCCTGGACCCATGTGGATGGCCGAAGATTACACTTAGAACCTGGGAGCTCTGGGCATGCAGAGGAGTCCGCCTGCATCTGGCGCCTTGCCCTGTGCCAAGCCTGGGCAGAGGATCCTTTATCAAGGTTGGAAATCTCTACTGTGGTTCATCTTTGGTCTACAGAGAACTTTTTAAAATTCTGTTTTGAGGCAGAGTCTTGATAATCTGCTCAGGCTGGCCTCAAACTCAAAATCCTCCTGCCTCAATCTCATGAATAGCTAAATTACAGGCTGCTGATGGTGACCATTTCTTGTTTCTCAATCTACTGCCACTTTCACCTTACAGAGTAGTTAATCAAATATAAGGTAGTTTTCCTACCGACAACAAATGCTGGAGAGACTGTGGGGAAAAAGGAACTCTCCTGCAGTGCTGGTGGGAGTGTAGACTGGTGCAGCCATTGTGGAGGTCAGTGTGGAGATTTCTCAAAAAGCTGGGATTGGAAGTCCCATTTGTTCCAGCTATTCCACTTCTAGGCATATTCCCAGAAGAACTGAGAACATCATACCACAGTGATAATATGTGCACCCATGTTTATAGCATTACAATTTGTAATAACCAGATCTTGGAAACAACCCAAATGTCCATCAACTGAGGAATGGATAAAAGAGATGTGGTATTTTATACAATGGAGTACTACTCAGCTATTAAGAATGATCACACTGATATATTTATAAATAAATGGATGCAACTTGAGACCATACTCATAAGCAAAATAAATGAAACTCACATGTATAAATACTGAATATTTTCTCTAGTATAAAAAATGGTAAGAGTACATAAGAGTTTATAGTAATCATGATTCCCCATTACATTGCTCTGAAGCCTTATAATGTCTGCATTCATTAGTTGGAATGGTTTTATCCTAGTTTGTTTGACTTTATTATCTGTGATAATAGAAACAGCTACTTTAAAGAAAACAAGACATTAGAATAGCCAGGGCTGATTTAGTATCATCTTACTCTGAAGTCCTATTATGCTTTTGTTTTTCTGTTTCCTTTGGTTCAATCCTGTTATATCTTATTGGATATTATTATGTATGATAGTATAAACAAATTTTCTATGGAAAATGAGATAATGTAGTAGCCATTGTTTGTTCTCTGCTATTTGGTTCTGAAAGCCCTGTAATGCTTTCATTCTCTTGAATGGTTTTATACTGTTTTGTTATGCTTGATACTATCGTATATGAAGTTATGCTCAACTATTTCAAAGAAAGAGACATTATGGTAGTTACTGTTAATTATGGGTTGCCTTGTGGTAAAATGCTGTGTTACTTGCATTGTTCTGATCTGATCTGCTTTGTTATGTCCTCTTTTGTCTTAATCTCTTTAAAATAAAAAATATATAAGGTAGTTTTCAATGGAACATAATACAGATTTGGTTTTTAAAACAAAAGTTTTCCCGTTTGTTATGGTTTGTGTCTGGATGTCCCCTCAAAGCCTCATGCAGTTGAGGACTGTGGGTTTTTAGAGGTGGTTGAATGTAGAGTTAATGATTGGCTCATTGTCTAGTGCTGGGATTGGGAGTACTAGTATTACACCTGCCCTGGGGGTGGTGGCCTCACAATGGAAAGGAGAAGAGAGACTTGCACCTCCCCTCTTTGCTCTTGTTGCTTTTGCTATGTTCTACTGCCTTGAATTCACTCCTGTGACGCGCCACCTTGCCTTGGAGCCAGCTGCTTATGGACTGAAACCTCCACAAAGTGTGAGCTAAATAAACCTTTCCTTCCTTAATTTTGAGCCTCGGGTATTTTGTCTCAGCATGAGAGAAAACTAAGACACAGTTGTTCTTCATGATCTTTATAAAGCTCACTGTGCATTCAGATCTTCTACTTCATGGTACAGTGTCACCTCCCTCCAGTCAATTCCTCAGGGAGCTTCCTAAACTACACTGTTCATTGTGTGTACATGTAGGGTAGGGGTACTGGGTTTTGAAGCAGAGCCTTTGCAGTGAGCTATATTTCTGGACTCTTTTTTATTTTGAGACAGGGTCTGGCTAAGTTGCCCAGGCTGGGTTTGAATTTTTGATCATCCTGCCTTCGCCCCCTTGAGTGCTCAAATTACAGATATACAACACACACCTGGTTTAGGTTTTACTTTTTAAAGATCCTGTTACTTCTTTATATGGCCACCACAAAGACGAAGTCGTTAACTATGAACACACTGAAACTGTATGCATACCACAAGACCAGCCTTCAGGTTTTCCAACTTTCTTCATTTAACTTCATGGGTCTCAGGTTCCAGCTCCTTGCCACTGACAGCAGTGTGGGCTTTGGGGGACCCAAAAGACAGATGTGACAAAGATGTTCACCTATCTGAATTCCAAAGAGAAGCACTTGGGAAAGTCCATGTCAAGGAATTACAAGAAGTCATCCCAAAACAATTAGCAAGGAAAGCATGATTTCAAAGTCTTATGTGGGAACAATCTGCATTTGTATATTTAGGAATATCAGAGTACTGTAATTTTGCTTTGGAACTGTGTCCATTAACTTGCTTCCTTTTCCTTCTTCCTTTCCATTGTCACTTCCCTTCATTTCCTCCAAACTAGAACTGTCCTTTCCCTTCCCTCCAACACCACCACCATAAAACGACGCAAAACCCAGCATAATACTGCACTCATGTACCCAGGTACTCAGGAGACTGAGACACGAAGGTTACAAATTTGAAGCCAACCTGGGCAACTTAAAAGAAAAACTATTTTAAAAGATTAAAAAATGCAGTTTAATCATAGTGTGCTTGCCTAGCATTTGCAGAGCCATAGGTTTAACCCTGAATTCTACAAAACCAGCCCTGGGAGGCAGAGACAGGTTTTCCACCTTCCAATGGCTTCCCTGGACTCACTTCCCCTAAGAAATCCAAAAGGCCTCATGTCCTGACTGCCAGGGACTCTGACTACTAGCACCAGTCGCTGGGTCAAGGATGGGTGGTGGGTCATCACTTAGCTGCTGGCAGGGCCCAGGGAGGATGCACCCGGACCACCCACACTGTGATTGCACCTTTCATCCCAGCAGAAGCACAGGTGGGTGGCTGCCCAGGTGCTCACCACCTGAGCTCTAGGGGCCAAGCACTAAGATGATTTTTTTCCTGTCTCCTCCCTCAGAGAGCATTGCTGATGACCCTCAGTGTTGATGAGGATATGGAGGAACCAGAACTCTCAGTGCTTGCTGGTGGAGTGCAAAATGGGACTAACAGCAAATAGGCCTGGCAATTTCTTCTTTGAGGTGACACCATGGATAAGTAGACTGTCGTCCACTGTCCAGTTAGGTTCAGGGTTAGCCTTAGAGCTAGGGTTCAGGTGAGCAGTTTCTCTGATTGAGGTGAGGTGATAGTGAGATAGCTAAGAAACCTTGTCCTTGGCCCTTCTTTCTGTGACAGCCCAAGAGGGACACGGTTTGGCCATGTCACACCCCTCCTCCTCTTCACTTCTCTTTGCTTCCTTTCTGTCCCCTTATCCTCCCTGCTCCCTCCAACTCTTATCCCCCTTCCCATTTGGAAAAGCTTTATTTCCATTTCTCCTTCAGTTCCCTTTGCTTTAATCCTTTTTCCCTTCCCTCTCTCTCTTGTTCCCCTTCCGATTTGAAAAAGACCTCTTGGGCCAGGGGTTAGCTCAGTAGTGTGAGTGCCTGCCTGGCAAGCATGAGGTCGTGAGTTTGATCCCTGGTACCAATTTAAAAAAAAAAAAGATCTCTCTACTTCCTATTGGCTAGCCTTTATCTTGGTCAACATTTATATTCTGGGATTTCTCACATGAGGAAATCATGCAATATTTCAACTTGTGTGTCTTATTTCACTTAAATTGTGTTTCTAGATGCATTCATTTACCTATAAATGCCTTGAGGTTTTCCTTCTCTGTGGCATCAACAAATGAGATCCTATCAAAGTACAAAGCTTCTGCACAGCAAAGGAAACAACGAACAGAGTGACGAGATAACCTACAGAATGCAAAAATTTTTTGCCCCTATTCCTTGGTCAGATGGTAACATCCAGAATACATAAAGAACACAAAGTCTGAGGCAAGATTTTTGTGAGTTCAAGATCAGCCTGAACTACACAGAATGACCCTCGCTCAAAAAAAAAAAAAAAAAAAAAAAAAGAAAGAAAGAAAAGAAAAAGGAAGAAAACAAAAAGAAAGGAAGAAAAAAATGCAAAAAAATTAAACCCTTCAAAATAAAAGATTCAATCAAAAAAATGCAACCAAAATAGACATTTCACAGAAGTACAGATGGTCAGTAAAAATACTTGAAAAAAATGGTTAACATTGCTGGCTATTAGAGAATTTCAAATTTATACATTAAAAAAATTGAGATTCCATCCTACTCCAGAAGGAATGGCTATCATCAAGAAATCAAATAATAGCAAATGCTGGCAAGGTTGTGGAGGAAAAGAAACTCTACTACCTTGCTGGTGGGCATGTAAACTAGTACACTCACTACGGAGATGAGTATGGAGATTCCTTGAAAATTTAAAAACAGAAATTCCACTTGACTCAGCTATTCCCCTGCTGGGTTATCTTCCCAAAAGAGTTAAAGACATCATGTTCCAGCCATAGGTCCACACCTACCTGTAAGAGATAAAACATTTTTCATTGGTCTGTATTTCATCAACCACCCTAAGAAGCCCTCAGACTTATCTTGGTCAACTATCAGTCCCAGAGATAAGGTTCTGGGGTTAGATAAAGGTAATTGCTAAATAAAATTTTCCCAATCCTGGGAAGCCAAAGGGCTGAAAGTTAACTACAAAGGGCTGGAGGGGGGAAGAGAGAAGAAAGGGCTGAGGGGAGGGAACATTATGTTGGGCTGAGACAGACTGCTCAGGGCTGTGAATCCCGGGTGCAGGCCTTGGGGCACCGAAGGGGAGTCCCACAAGGTAGAAATAAAGGCCCACAGCTTCTCACCTGAGGGGCACCTGTCTGTGCACGTGGCACCACTCTTGCAAGAATGTTTGTTGTAAAAAAGAGAGGGAAAAAAAAAAAAAGAAAAAGAGCTCTAACGGATATAACAGCAAGTGTGTTTAGGGGTGTTAAATAGCTGACTATATCAATGTTTTTGGATCATTGAACACAGCTGTTTGCAGTCTCCCTGTTTGAATGTCCACCTCGTATTCTTTGATACTGTGATTTGAGCAACTATTTTCAAGATGATAATATGTAATCTATTAACAGGTGATTCCTTACTGTTTTTTGTTTTTTTTTTGTAGTTCTTTATTACGTGTACCCTTACACTGCTTTGTTTTGTTTTGTGTTTTTCTCTTAAATTTAAAAAAAAAAAAAAAGAATGTGAGCCAGGGATGTAGCTCACTAGCTCAAGCGCTTGCCTGGTAAGTTGCAAGGTAGTGAGTTTGATCCCCAGTACCACAAACAGTGTGGATTAAAGCCTCTCTTTCACTGTCTCTGGAGTCCAGTGTTTTGGGAGTGTGGACAGTGAATTCATTTCTTACATCATGCTTATAGCAGCACAGTTCATAATAGCTACATGTCCCACAACCACTGAATGGATAAACAAAATCTAGTATTTATCCACCTGCCTCAAGGTTAACTTGTGGTCACTCTGACAGCTGTACTGAGTTTACCCTGATTATAACCCCGAGCCTGGAGGTCAGCTTGGCGGGCAGCTCGGGTGCCCTTCCCCCACTCCCACTGCCCTAGACACTGCTGTGGCCTCTAGAGAACCGGCAGGAAAAGCACCTCCATACGGCAGATAGAAGGGAGGGATCCCCCCATCACTCACACCCTGACATCCCCAGACTCTAATAAGCCACGATGAGTCCAGCCAGCCCTCCCAGAAAGTCCAGATTTTAGCCTCATTATTTCCATGGAGATGTGGCAGCTTTCAGTTAAGCAGCTGTGTCTCCCCATGCTCCCCTGCACTGCTGTCCTGACAGCCCCAGCTGCACTGGAGGCCTCACACCACCGCAGGAAGTGGCTACTTCACTACAGCCGCCTTGAGTGTAAACCTAGCACTACAGCTCAATTTGGACCCCTAAGTAAGCTAGAATCAGAGTAGGCTCAGATTTGGACCAATCACAGGCTTGAATTTGGAGCAGACGCAAGCCTGCTGCTGCTGTGTAACCTCTCAGACCTCCCCGATTGGTCCTGAGGGTGCTCACGCTACGTCCTGCACTGCCCCACCTGCGCTGCAACACCCTCACCCTGCACTGCCCCACCTGCGCTGCAAATGTACCCTCACCACCCTGGTCCTGTAAATCTGCTTGGAATCCTGGCCAGTGTGGGCACAGTGGTTGCTTTTAAAAGAGCTATCAATATTGAGGGTAAATACTACAAGCTAATGGCCCTGAAGAGCTCCAGAGAGCAGCAGCAGAGGTTGGCGAGGACTGGTGGATATAGTAGTTACTGGAGGCAGCAATGGGCAGCAGCTGAGTCTAATGGCAGTGACTGGCAACCCAGAGTTAGGACCCAGAGCCACCAGCTGAGCTGTGCTTTGCCAGTTAGTGATTTCTCTCCACAGGGAACAGCACCCTGAACTGACTGACAACACTGTACTGGCTGATCCCAGCAGGGGCTGAGCTTGGGGGGAATCTCCTAGCAGCTCCCATCATGCACTGGGCCTCACCGGCTCCTCCAACCAGTCCGGGTCCCCCGGGGCTGCTTTGAAATCGTGCCAGAGCTGGCAGGGCTCCCTTGAGTTCCTGGGTCATGTTTAACAGCTGTTGACTTTGGTAGTGTCAACCTGATCAGGAACTTTCTGGTGCCTTTTAATACTTTGCTGGGACCAAGAAAGAGCTGCAGTTTTCGGCTCAGATTGGATGCCTGGATGATGAAATGTGCTGAGCCCCCTCCCAGCAGCCTCAGCTCCCTGGGCGCCAGGGTGGCCTCATTTCCCCCTCTGCCTCCAGCCAGAGGCCTGGGTGCACCGTCTGCCCCCGAGGGCCCTCCCTCTATCCCCTTCTCCAGCCTCCTCACCCTGTTCATTCTGAAAGCCGGGGATACCAAGTCCCCCTCACTCTCTCGGAAACCCACAAGGTCTTGTTCCTCAGTGCTGCCATCACCCACCTCCGTCAGGGGCCAGCAGGAAGCCAGCAGTGACCAAGTGCAGCTCAGCCCTTACCTCTGCCCTGGTCAGGGTGTCGTCCAGGCGTCTCCAACTTGTCTAAAATGTGTAGTAAACACAGTGGAAATGTAAGGATGTTCACTTCTCAACAAATAAAATGTTCTATAAAGGCTAGGAAAAAAAAGAGGGGGCTGCCCACAGTGGTTCTCTATAATGATGCTGTCCTACTGACAGGCCACCCAGAGCATGGGACATCTTGGTGGGCATTTGGTTAAATGCCTTTGAAATAATATCAAAGTCGCTTGCCAACCCACCTCCTCAGGAGATGTTACACAATTTTACGTGCTGCTATGTGTTCCTATCCTTTGTAAAATAAACTAAAATTAGGATGGGTTAACTCTTGAACAGGCTTAATAATATGTAAAAGAAATTTGCTTTTCTATCTCATTTTTCCATCTAGCAAGCAAAGATCGCATGTGTAACTTCTGCACTGCACAGAGGGTAACGTCACACCTAAAGTGACACAGGACTCAGTCAGATGGCGGAGGCAAGTCCCTGACAGGATGTCCTGGCAGCCACCCCACCCGTGATTTGCAGCTCTTACTGCCTGGTGTCCCCAAGTTCTCCCAGCAGGCTTGGCAGCATCTATCTGCACCGAGGGCAGAGTGGAGCCATGGCCCCCGCTGTCTTCCTGGGGGCAGCAGTGGAGGACAGACCCCAGCTGGGCACTCATAGCCAGGGCTGGGAGCCACATGGCTGCAGAATAAATTACCTTCCCAGGGGAACAGAAAAGGGCTAAGACAAGGGAGCAGGGAAAATTCTGCACAACTGTCTGGGACACTCAGTATATTTACCAGGCAAGCAAACACTTTCCAGGTCCAGTGCACAGCTGCCACATGGCTATAATCACAGCAGTCGGGAGGCTGAGGCAGGAGGATCCTCAGTTCCACTTTCCTGGGCAACTTAGAGAGACAATCAAACACATAAATAAAAAGGGCTGGGGATATGGTTCTCAGTGCAGAAGGCCTGGGTTCAATCCTCACACAATAATGCAAAAAAAATTTTTTTTTAATTTTAAAAACTAAAGTGAAATGTAAAGACACAATTAAGCCTCATTCAGTGATGGTTTATTTCCTCCTGGTGCTGCAGTGCTGGGTGGGCTTTTGAAGCTGCCCTTGATACTGCCCCTTCTCCCGGGGCAAGGGCCACCCTCCCTAGACTTTAGGCCCATGGGCCTAAGCCGCAGGCTCTCGCAGGCTCTGGTGGGCAGTGGCAAGGGGCTTTAGGTCACAGCTGTTGATGCCGCAGCCATCCAGCCGGTGTCCCTGCAAGGCGTCCAGGAGGCCGAGGTCCTCTGCTGTCCTGGTGTCCTCCTGTGCACCCGCTCTCTGCAGCATGGCCTGGAGCAGCACTTTCATCCTTTGGTTTTCCTTGGAGGCAGCCTGCCAAACGACTTCCAGCTCACCTTCCATTTCTCTGAGGGCAGTAACAAAATCAAGGAAAAGCTTACAAAAGCTCGATTTTACAACATACCTGCAGAGTCCTGACAAATCCTAAAACAGCAAGCACTCAAGAAAGACTGTGTAATGGTAGAGGAAAAAGCCAGCTGTGCTTCTGCCCTGGAGCAGGGCCTGGATGTTAAATGAAGCACCCAGGGCCCCTAGAAATAGAAGAAAGAACAAAAGCACAGGCAGCAAAAATGTTTTCTTACTTAAAGCCAGGCATGGAGGTACACACTTGTAATTACAGCACTCTGGGAGGCTGAGGCAGGAGGATCACATGTTCAAGCCCTGCCACTGCAACTTAGTGTGTCAGGGAGACTCTGACTCCCAGCCAAAAAATGGGAGGTAAACTTATTTTACACCCTTAATGTCTGTCGTTGTGATTTTGGCATCAAGATTCATGTCCTTTATATCCTAAGAATAAACACATATACATAGAAAAACACAGTAACTGCAGGGCTGACCCAAGCCAGCTGGACACCACAGCACGATTGCCTGGCAGCAGCTACCACCTCACGGGGCTGTGAGCCCCCTGGAGTGTGGGAGAGAAGCACAAGCCTCCGCCTGTGGAGACGAGCAGGCCCAAGGCAGCAGGCATCGAAGGACCTGCTTCTTCTCAGAGGCTGCCAGATGGTCTTGAAAATTCTGGCAAATGGACTAGAGGGTGGACTTGGTGCTACTGTTTAAGATTAAGGGTGGCCAGGTTGGCTGGTTCACAGGCACTTTTCTCATGAGATGCTGCTTCCTTTGAAGGCTCATGATGCCCACTGAGAGTTGGCACCCATGGAGAATATTTAGTAAAATAAATCACACAGGGGGAAAAAACTCTCATATGATCTCACAGGTGAAAACCAAAAAACGAGAGCATGTAAGACAGGGTCTCACTATGTTACTAAATTGCCCAGGCTGGGCTCAAATTTGTAATCCTCCTGCCTCAGCCTCCCAGAGTTCTGGGTAATAGGCATGTGCCACCATACCTGGCTCAAAATTATAGTCTGAAGGAGTTAAGTCCTAGTGTTGCATTGTATAATAGGGTGACTAAGGTTAACGATTATTTATTGTACAACATATTTCCAAGTAACTAGGAGAGAGAATCTGGCATACTTTACCACAAAGAAACAATAATTGTTTGAGGGAACAGATAGCTGATTACTCAGATCTGATATTACACAATACATACAAGCATCCAAAAAGATCACCTTATACCCCACAGATTTATATAATTATTATATGTTAATTTGAAAAAAAGGCAAATAAAACAAGAATCAACAATACAAGATTGTTTTTTGTTTTTGAAATAGGTCTTATTATTTAGTTCAGGCTGGCAATCCTCCTGCCTCAGCCTCTAATTGCTAGGATTATAGGCATGTGACTCCTGGCAACAAAAGAAGATTTACACACTTATTCCAGCTCAATATGAGATATTAGAATGATCATATATACAATGTAAAATAACTATCAATAACCTAGTAAAAGAAAGAAAAGACACATAAAAATAAGCAAAGACCAAAAGTTTATTTTTTAAATGATAGATAACTTTTCAAAATAATCAAATAGAACTTCTGAAAATGAAATATAGGGTTGTTAAAAAATACGGTTTGGTTAGACAGATGGGGAAAGAATTAGTAAACAGGCAAATTGAGCTGAAGAATTTATCCAAAATGTAGACCAGAAAAAGAAAGAGATAGAAGAATATAAAAATAAGGAATAAAGGGATTCAGAGCCAAGGCCTGACATACATCTAGTCTGAGTTCCAGAAGGAAACTTAGAAATGGTGTGAGAAAACACACATTTTTATGAGACAATGACTAAGAATTTTCTAGGACTAATAAAAGACACAAAATTAGATGTACAGGGTGCACTTTACTCTAGGTGGACAAACAAAAAGAAATTCATAAACATAAAACAATGAAACCAGAGAACCCAAGAGACAAAGAGGATTTTTAAAAGTCTGAGGCACAAGGATCACAAATTCAAACCCAGTCTTGCTAACTTAGTGAAGCCCTGTCTCAATTTTAAAAGTTTAAAAAGGTCTGGGAATGTAGCTCAGTATGAAGAGTTCAACCCCCATTGCTACAAAATAATACATTAAAATATAAACAAATCCACAGGGAAGGGAAGAAATAGACACACATTTTTAAGATAAGTGACTTCTCAGCAGCAGCAATGAAACAGAAGACCATGGAAGGTGCTGAGAGAGTGACAGTCATGGCCGGAGTAGGGACCTAGAAAAAAATCAGTATTTAATTTATGGGGCTAAAAATAAGGAGAGCAGTAGATTGTTGCTTTTTATTTTCATGTAGCTATTATTTGGATTTACTTAGACTAGATAATGACTGTGTATGAGAAGTACAAATAAACTAGGCATGATGTCGCATGCCTGTAATCCTGGCATTCTGGGAGGCTGAGGCAGGAGGATTCCAAATTAAGCCCTGCCTGGACAGTTTAGTGAGATTTCATATCATAAAATAAAATAAAGTAAAATGAGCTGGGGATGTAGTTTAGTCCACAGGCCCTGAGTTTATTTAATCTTAGTACCAGAAAAACAAAAACCAGTGTAAATAATTAAAATAAAGTGTCATACCTCACATCTGGGGAGAAATATAGCTGATGCTGATTTAAGTTTAGATTTTTAAAACTAAGTGTCCATGCAGACACTAAAGGTAATCATAAAATAAAAGTAATCACTAAGAGGAGAATATATAATTTTCAAACTGCCAGAGGGCAAAAAGAAATAAGAAAAATAAATGTAATTCTAAACCTCCCATCTGGTCAAAAGCTTGCTATTGGTCTTTTTCCGAAGTGTCTGTTTTCCAGTGGTCAGAATTTCTGTGACTGCCAGTTCACATTAGTAAGACTGTGCTCCGCCTGGCAGTAGGAAGAGCCTGGCAGGGCTGGGGTGTGGCTTGCTGAAGGGCACTTGCCTGGCGGGTAGGGGGTCGTGGGTTCCACCCCAGCCCGTGCCAGAGATAGGGCATGCGAGGCAGCGTGGGCTGGGAAATGAGCCGGACCGGCAAATCACAGTCCCAGGCCAGCGCCAGGAACTCCCCGGAGGCCTGCTGGAGGGTTCCCACTCGCTGGGGAGCACAGACGGCAAAGGAGCCCACACCGACTCCCCACGGAAGCCCGCTCTGCTCCCCCTCACAGGATGTACTTCTAGTTCTGTTTTTATCCCTGCCTCTCTTTTCAGCCCGGTCCTCTTTGCAGAGCCAGTGGTTTTCTTAACCTTCACCCCTCCCTGTTCAAATAAACTTTCCGCATGTTTGAGGCTTGTCTCGTTCAATTCAATGTTTGAAGCAAGGAGGAGCTGGAATCTGTTTAATTGGTAAGCCATTTCTAAACAGGAACTACCTGGAGAAAAAAACAAAAAGAATCTGCCTAGCGGCTATAAGAGGTAAAGATATTTTTAATTGGTCCATATTTCATTAACCAGTCTACTAAGCCCTTATTCAGAGTTGGCTCGGTCAGCTAGCAGACAAGGACACGCAGGCTGTCCAAAGACTCACACCAGAGATAAGATGCTAAAGGAGCCTTCCTGAGTCCCCGGAAACCAACAGGCTAAAAATAACTACAAAGAGAAATACAGAGGAAGAGGAGGTAAAAAGGGAAACGGAGGAGGCAACAGGTGTGCAGTGGGATAGACTGAGACAGACTGTGAACCCCAGATCGCAGGCCGGGCAGAGGGGGGAGGGACCCCTTTGGGTTAAAAATAAGAATCCACAGCTTCTCAGCTGGAGTGTGCCCGTCTCTTGATGGGCACCACTCTTGTAAGAATCTGGGCTGAAAGGCTCACTTCTGCTGTCTCTGGAGTCCAGTTGCTTTTTGATCTGGACAAGTGAGATCATTTCTTATACTGGGGACACAGACAGATGTCAGCATTCTCATGGCAACACGGTGGTTACGTTAGGAAAATCGCAGCCAAGAAGTACTAGATTTTACAAATGTTCCAGCTGTCAAAGACCAGACAGGGACTAAAAGACAGCCAGCTTTTGGGAGTCCCAAACCCTGTGAAGGGCCACATTCCCTTTGCAAAATGTGCAATGCCCGCCAGTGTCTGTGACATGCTGACAGTGCCACCTGCCTTTCATGGAGAGAACTGAGGTATGACAGATACAATACCTCACCTCCCCGGAAACACACTGCACCTACAAGTTTAGGATTATGATCTTACAATAGGGGGAATGATCGGAGATCTTAAAGTTCTCAGAAATTTTTTAAAAAATCATTTAATCAAAAATTAATGAAATATCCCAAGAAAAAGGAATGAAACAAAATACCAAAGAGGAGAATAAAACACAGGAGTTTTTTGCAAGTCTAACTCAAATACGAATTTTAAAGAGAAAAAAGACAACAAGTGAATAAAAGTCAAGCTCAATACTAAACTCAAATAAGAATAAAATGTGAAAATGAAATTACACAAGCAAACAACAGGCCCTGAGGACTTCACCAGGACATTTCCTACAGCATCCAAAGGGCAGAGCTCCCCCGGGGCCCTCGGAGCGCGACCCTACCTCTGCTGCTGCAGGGCTTCGTCCAGCACCTCCTGCTTGTTCTGCAGCATGCGGTGCAGGTGCCTCAACTCCTGCCGGTAGCGCGCAGTCTTGCCCTCGAAGTCCTCCTCCTGCTCCAGGAGACGGTAGCTGATGTTGCCCAGCTTCAGTGCAGTCTGCTTCTTGTATCCCTGAGGGGAAAGAGGGGCTTCCTGAGCAGGTGTGCCACCTCCTGGTCACTCTGCCTACCTCCTTTCCTTCTGTTGGGGTTCAAGGAATTTCAGTAAGCCCTGTGTAAGGCTGCCCAGAGACAGCAAGTGTGGGGATCCTAAAAGTTACCAAAAGAACCAGGCATGGTAGTGCAAGCCTGTAATCTCAGCACTCTGAGAGCCTGAGGCAGAAGGATTACAAGTTCAAGTCCAGCCTGAGCAACTTAGCAGGATCCTGTCTCAAAAAAAGTGGCACATGCCTGTGATCCCAGCACACAGGAGGCTAAGGCAGCAGGATTGCACAAATTTAAGGGCAGCCTGGGTTACATAATGAATTCAAGAACAACTTGAGCTACATAGACTATCTCAAACAAACAGGTAAGAATAAAAACAAAGATGTATAGCTCAGTGTGGAGGCCCTGGTTCAGTTCCCAATACATCATATACATGCACAAACACACACAGTCATAAAAAGTAAAAAGAGAATTTTAGGTACAATAAAACTAAACTTATTTGTGTTATATCTTTTTATGTGATACAAATAAAAATTAAAATATACCACCCTCATAGAACAAACTGATTCTACATTTTCTTCTGGGACAACTTTTACTTCTTGATTAACTGATAATTTAAAAACTAGTACCACAGTTAGGCAAGGTAGCAGACATCTGTAGTGTTAGCTGCTTGGGAGGTTGAGGCAGTTTGTGCCCAAGGGTTTAAGGCCAACTCGGGGAACACTGTACCCCCGAGTAAAAATAAAAAATCCAACCAAAAACCAAAGAACCAACGTCCATGACTGACAACAAACACTGCTTTGCCTCATCAGGGAAACCCCATGCAAGAATTGAGCATGGCCTGTCATTCTCTATCGTCAAACAGACGACAGAGATAAAAGCCTGGCTCTTTTATTTTTATTGTGTAGTATTTAGGGTTCTCACAAGATGGGCATACCTAAAATTGTTGTGATAGTCTTGCCATGTAGTTCACATGAACTTTTTTTTTTTTTTTTGGTCTTTTTCTGAGACAGGGCATCACCTTGCAGAGTTCAGACTAGCCTTGAACTCATGTGGTAGCCCAGACTGGCCTTAAACTCAAGGTGCTCCTCCTGCCTCAGTGCTGGGATTACAGGCATGTGCCACCATGCCTGGCTAGAACTCTATACTTTAAAGATTTTTAAAATTCTGATAGCCAGCCGCTCCGGGAGAACATGGCGGACAGACAACAGCAACTACTGAAGGCTCTCTGAAAGGCTCGGCTCAGAGGCCAGGAATGATGCGGACTAAGGAGACACGAACCAGTAGAGATATGCTCTGCTGACTCAGGAACGAACTGGGCTGAGAGAATCCAACTTAGGATACAGTCCTGGCGCTAAAATAGGAACAGAAAAGACTCGGTGTAGAGGCTCGACCCCGCGCCATTGGAAACCGCGATTGGGTTTCCCGCCGCCCGGCGGCTGGCTGCCTCCACAGCGGCTCGGCAAGGAGAGATGCGCCGAGCTCTGGGAACGGGAGTCTGCGAACGGAGTCGAAAACAGGACGGACAAGGAGGCATACACGAAAACTGACTGGTGGCGAGGTGAGCGAGGGACTGACCCCCTACCACAGTTTGACTCCAGCGGAGGTTTTTCTGGGCTCAGGCAATCCTGTAAGAGCAGGGCGCGGTGGCAACTCCAGCCACACATTCCCCTCTCGGACAGGATTGGTGAAAAGTGCCTGGCCTGAGTGACGCTGCTGGCGGACTCCCTAGGCTGGCCTAACCCAGATCCCAGAGCCTGACGGTGGCCCGGAGGAGCGACTGACTCCCGCATAGGCTGCCTCCTCCGCGACTCCCTGGGGCACAGCGGTGGGCGGGAACAACTAGCCAGCGCAATTTGATCAGGCTGTGGCTGACAGGCAGGGAAGCCGGGCCTCCCATGTAAGCTTGCATTTTATAAGGAACAGAAAATATGGGGAAGGGAAGCAACAAAAAAGGCTCCTCGGCCCCCAATCCTGAGAATCAGGCAATAGTGGACACCGCACCAATATACATTAAGCGCCATATAGAGAGCCTCATAGACCAATTCAGGAATGAAGTTATCAATGACCTGAAGCTAGAAGTATGCAGAATAGTTAGAGAAATGCTAAGCACCACCCAGGAAAAAGCAGATGGTGGAATGGAAGAACAGAAAAAGAGGGGAGAATTGCTTGATGGAGAAAACAGAGAAAGCATTGAGTATATGAAGCAGGTTCAAAGGGACTATCAAGAAATTAAGAAGTCTATCCAAGACTGGCATAACAGCTTGAAAGAAACTAAGGACAGACTATCTGAACTGGAGGGCAGACTTGAAACATGGGAGAATGAAATGAAAAACTTCTTAAAAATAACAAAGAAACACACAGCAATAATACAAAGACAAGAAGATGATAAGAGGAGCCATAACTTAAGGATTAAGAACATAAAAGAAGAAGTAGGGACACAAACAAGTGAACTACAAAAGCTACTCACAGAAATAATCCAGGAGAATTTTCCTAATTTAGCAAAAGGTAAAGATACTCAGATGTATGAGGCATACAGGACCCCAGCTACCTACAACCCTAACAGAGAAACACCCAGGCATATAATAATAAAAATTCCAGAAATTCAATACAAGAACAGAATATTAAAAGCTGTAAGAGACAAGAAACAGATCACTTACAAGGGAACACCCATCAGAATTACAGCAGATTTCTCTTCACAAACCATCAAATCACGAAGAGCATGGGGAGAAATAATTCAAGCTTTGAAAGATAATAATCTCCAGACAAGATTGAGATATCCTGCACAACTGTCCCTGGAAATTGATGGAAAAACGAGGTGCTTCCAGGATAAAGAGGAACTGGGGGAATTTGCAACTACCAATTCTACCCTACAGAAAGTATTGCAGGATATTCTAAAAAAAGAAAAATACAAAAAACCCAGAAATAGTGGCGGGGAGGCCACAACGAATGGAGCAGAGAACAAAATGAAGAAGACAAACTGACAGCTACTGACAGAAAAAGAGCTCAACAGAAATGAGACAGAGAAGATTGGATGATAGGAACAGCTTTTTTTGGAGAAATTGACATCTTAATAGGTAATGCTGATTTAGTACCATCTTGTTTTGAAGTCTCATCTAGCTTTTGTTCTTCTGTCTCCAATGGTCTAAACAGGTTGTATCTTATTGGATTTTGTTATGTACGATAGTATAAGCAAAAACCTTTTAAAGACAAGGAGATTATACAGAGACCATTGTTCATTTTCTGTTAGTCGATTCTAAATACTCTATAATGCTGTCATTCTCTTAAATGGTTTTACATTGTTTTGATATACTTAATGCTACAGTATATGAAGTTGTACTCAAGGACTTCAGGGAGGGAGTCAATATGGTAACTATTTTTGGGTCAGGATTATCTGGTGGTGAAACACTATTCTGCTTAAATGGTTATGTTTTGATCTGCCCTGTTTCGCTGTTATGCCCTCTTTTTTCTCAATCTCCACTCCATTATTTACTTTTTTATTTTTATCCGTTTAATTAAAGGGAAAAATATAGCAGGATATAATATAGTAACCCACTTTGACTCTCTATTATCTCGATTTGAAGCCCTGTATTACTCTCACCATCTTGTTTATGACTGAGGTTCCTCTATTCTGTTTTGCTTGATAGTATCAGGTTCGAAAGTTTAGGCATCAGCTGAGAAGATAATGAGATTCATTATAACGCCCATTCTCATTGACTTTTATCTACTTTTGAAGACCTACAATATCTCCAATGTTTTGGTTTTGTCGGTTTTATTCTTTACGGTTTTGTTCAATTGTATTACAACTAATGATATAGGCAATTCTATTAGAAATAGCGGGAGGCATTATGGTAACCATTGTTGATCACCTTGTATTATGTTTTTATATTATCTATTATGTCCACCCTTTTGACTTGACCGATTCTGTTCTGTTATGACACATTTGGTTTTACTCTCTTCCAAAAAAGCAATACGAACCGTGGGAGCAATGAAACCCAAAATGTGTAATAGTCACTGTACAAAAGAGAGGAAAAGAAAGTGCTCTAAACTATATAACTGCATGTATATTTAAATGTATAAGATAGAAAATGATATCACAGAGTTTTATTGGATCATTGAACAGAACTGTTTGCAGTATCATTGTTGGAATGTCCACTCTACAAGCTTTAATTTTGTGACTGGAACAATTATTTCTAAGATGGCAATATGTAATCCATTAACTAGTGATTTCCTACTGCGCATTTTTTTCTTCTGTAAATCTGTATAACTTGTACCCCTTCATTGTTTATTTTTCTTTCTTTTCTTTTCTCCTTAAATAAAAATTAAAAAAAAAAATTCTGATAGCCAGTTTTTACACTCCCTTTGGCAGAAGAATTGGTTACATGCACATTTTACATTTCCAGGTGAAATAAACTATATTTTTACTTTATTTTACTATTATTAATATTAGTAGTAGTACTGGAGATTGAACCCAGGGCCTTCCCACTGAGCTATATCCTTGCCCCCTCCCCCTTTTTTAGTTTGAGACAGCATCCTGCTAAAGTCACTAAACGGCTCAAACTTTCAATCCTCCTGTCTCATCCTCCCAGAGTACTAGGATTACAGGTATGCACCACCATGCCTGGCTGTGGAAGAACACTTTGCCTTCTGATTTTGTATATTAATTTCTTTATAATCAACAAATGTCTATAGAATTTCTACTTTAGAGATTTATTGAAGTATTCTGTATAGCCAATGTGAACAATTTGTTTTTATTATTCATGTAGATATAAACACATCCTATTCATTAGTTGTCACAATTTCTCCATCTCTGTTTATTTTTGTTTAACTTTGATTGGTCTTAGAATAAGAAAAATTAAAAGTTTTATGATCACATTTTATTTATCTCTCATTTTATTATTATGTTTTCATGTTTCCTATAGTTTAGCCTTTATACAGTTATTGCTGTGTTAATACATAGGTACATACAACTACTACATATTTTTTCTAATTTTTAGCATTATGAAGGTCTCTCTCTCTGTTTTTATTATTGTGTATATCTATATATCTATATCTATATCTATATCTATATATATATATATATATTTTTTTTTTTTTTCTGTTGCAGTACTAAAGATTGAACCTCTGCCCTGAACCACGTCCTCAACCTTTGTAAATTTTGAACAGGGCCTTGCTATATTACTAACTTGCGATTCTCCTGCCTCAGCCTCCTGGATCTTCCCTTGCTGGTGCTCCCCTACCTGCCCACTAGAAGCCAGGCTGTCTGCTGGGGCTGTAGCTGCAGGCTGGGGACCAGCTGTCTGGACACAGCTTACAAAGAGAGGGATCTGGTTAAGGACAGGCCAGGACAGGTGCAATGACAATGCTTGCTCTGGGCAGAGAAACTGGAGGGAGAGGTCAGGGTGAAGGCAAGAAGGCAGGAGGCCAATGCTGCTCCCTAGACCAGAAAATGCTGGGCTGGATGACAGAGCTGGACAGTCACGTACAGTACAACCTGGAGAATTTCCGTACCTTTTTTTGTTTGTTTGTTTTTTTAACAAACTCCCATCTGGTATTTTGTTACATAGAAAAGCCAAAATTTATCTGATGAGTTAAGACGGTGACAATGAACATGTTAGAGATGACTGCCCAAACTGCAACCAAAACCCACTTACTTATTGCAAAGCACCAACATTGCAATTCAACCTGCATATCTGATCCTCGGCTGCTGGGCCACTCGGCTCGCATGCTGACAGAGAGGACTCCTCCGCATGCCCCTGCAGCACCAACACTGAGTAAGAGGTGCTATTTCTGACAGCAAGACGTTTTACTGCTCTATTCTGTGGATGATTAGTAACACATGCATGCAAAATGTCCTTTTCCTGACTCAGCGTGGTGGTGCAGTCCTATAATCCCAGAATTCAGAAGACTGAAGCAGGAGGATCGCTGTGAATTCAAGGCCAGTCTGGGCTACATAAAAGATATGAACTGCACATAGCAAGACCCTGCCGCATAACTCACCCCCCACCATACCTTATACGATACAAATAACCTGTGATGAATACTGCAGTTATGTGTATCTAAAACGTACCAATAAAATTAATTTTAAAAATATGCCCACTCCCAAAGTCACTTTTCAAAGCACAGGAAATTTACACTTGTAAGACCCCTTTCCTGATGGAGACCACACTGAGCCAGTGTTGAGCAGGTTCTAGAATCAATCGATTGATTTTCTGTATTAACTTATGAGTCTGTCCCAGGCCTAAGTGACTTGTCTAATGACACAGTGGCCGGATCATACAGAAACAAAATTCTCCATGCCAACGGTCATAGTAGAGGCTGACAGTGGCCTGTGACTCTGGGACAGTTCTGAAAGCAAGATGACGTTGTGTGGAGGACACTGGCTCTCACTCAAGAGTTCCAGGGCAGTAACTGCCAACCTTAGACAGAACGGTGCTCTCACTAAGCAGGGACTTATGCTTGGAATGTTTGGGTCCACTTGCACAAGGCCTTGATCACTACCGCTCTTTCGGCTCAGCTGTTTCTTCCACGCACCCCTGCCACCGCCGTGTGTTACTCAATAAATAGTGGTCAGGTCACAGGAATCAGAGTCTTAGCCACAAGAGCACTGATCGTCACGGGCCCCCATCCACCATACTACTTTTGTCTACCACCTTTTACCCTTCATTGTACTGTCGCCCAGCGGCTCGGGAGACTGGCCAACTCCCAGGACTTGCCCACCGGAAAAAGGGCTCTGCGAGGCTGACGTACTGCTTACCTTGATTTTCTCCTGTAACTTTCCCACATGAATACTGCCTTTTAGGTACTTGCTGAGGGCTCCGTTTTTCTCACTTTCTAAAAAGTTAGCCTACAGGGAAAGGTGAAAACAAAAACAAACAGACTCTCAGTTTTACAGAAAAATTAAAATAACATAAGTTTCTTAGGCTGGCAATGCCGGGCACTTGCCCAGCATGTGAGGGCCTAGGATTCGGTCTCCGGCACTCAAGGG
Organism: Cavia porcellus; assembly: GCF_034190915.1. Taxonomy (NCBI): domain Eukaryota; kingdom Metazoa; phylum Chordata; class Mammalia; order Rodentia; family Caviidae; genus Cavia; species Cavia porcellus. The sequence continues at coordinate 39,152,071 of NW_026947490.1, read as the reverse complement.
AGATACCCTCTGCCATACAGAGTGGTTCCTCAGGAGTAGTCTCCCTTCTGCCCTGCTTGTCACCTCCGCTTCCCTCCCTCCCAGGGTGACAGCTATCAGCAGAGCTCGGGTCAGGGTCTGAACAGGACTGGGCGAAGGCCAGCATGCAGGGCACTCTCATGGGCACAGACAAGATCCAGGTCCTCCAGGCCAGGGAACACAGCTTTATCCTCATGGAAAACGAAACTCTTTCGAGCACAAACTGAGGGACGTGTGCTAAGGTGCAAATAAACTTGTCCATGGCCTAACCTGATTAGGATGGCAGAGGCAGGGTAACATGAACACAGGACTCCGCCCTCCACACCAAGATGCCAGCCGGCATCTCAAGAGGATGGCACTCGGAGCCAAGTGACTAAAATCACCATGCAAATGGCAAATGAACCCTCACACACTATTCCTTATTTCATAACTAAAACATAAGATAAAAGTAAAGGTGAGCATTTCTTTTGAAGTAGCCTGGTGGTGGCAGTTTGACTTTCCAGAAAGAAAAGACAAGACACAGGAAGTAAACACAAAAACTCTGTTAGAGATTAAGATGTCATAATCTGAGACTACTACGGTGTCTCCTACAGAATCGGGGTGAGAGGAGGCGAGATGGTGCCTGGGGGATGTCAAAGTGATTTTAGCCACAGCTAATCAGCGGGCCCTCCCAACCCAGAGTGAGGCCTCTGGTGCCTGAGCGTGCATGGGAGGGTAAGGGGGTCTCTCTCAGGGCCCCTGAACAGGACAAGGTGAGAGAACATGGCTCAGACCCAGATGGGGCAGAGGGCAGTGGGGTAGCTGCTGTCAGCTCTGGTCCTGGACTAGAACGATGGCCCTGGGGCTCTGAGAGCCAAGAGGTTCTGGGTGCCTTGCAGCTCCCACGGATCTCCCTGTGTGGATAGCACTGTCTCTGTGTACGCAGGGCTCCCTTGTGACAGGTGGAGGAGTAGGAGTGGATAACCGTAGCTCCATCCATGTTCTCTGTTAAAACTGCAACTCAGAGGGGCCTGTAGATTTGGAACTCAAGCCAGACATTTAGGCCATTATAAAGGTCAGAACAGGAGGAAAGAACACATTTTATTTATGGTCTGCTGGCTTGATTTGTAACTTTTAAATACTTGGCCACACAGTATGTGGCTTCTGTTTGTATTTCCAGGCCTGGCCCACATAAAATAGGCATGGGCTCCAGGGTGACCAAAAGCATGAGGGCAGGGGACCGTCCTCATCAGGGAGGCCTGCGAGGTTCTGGGGCCCCTGTGGGAGGTGCACAGTCTGCCTGCACACAAGACAGCCTTGCATTCGGGGTGGCACTGACACATGGCTGCAGGTCCCCAGGCACATCTGCAATGGCACTTCACATTTTCCAGAAAGCTTTTGCTTTGCCCTCTGGTTGTCCCAGCGGGTGAGGTCAGCAGGCGCAGCAGAGGAAAATGGGCACTTGGTGCTGTTACACAAAGTGCCCCCGAGGCCAACACTTTGGTTGGGGAGAGGAGTTTTTCAGGAGGGGAACTACAGGGCCAGGAGGTCTGAGTGTTTGAAAGTTCCTGTCATGCTGTGTCCAAGTCAAACTAGTTTGTAGAAGACCCCAGTTGTTAAAAGTCATCAGTAACACAAGAGACGTTTACCACACTTCTGCCTGCCACCCCTAAAGTTGTAAAAAATGTTTCATAACATTAGGTGCAGATCAGTATCTTGATACAAATTGAACTGGCATTTTTTATTAAAAATAAAAATCCACGTTTTTTCTCTAACAGCTGCCAGCTGTTGATACTTCCTCTTCTATGAACAATTTCCGGTGGAGGAAATTAGCCCCTTTCTCACAAGTAGCTGGACACCTGTGACACACCCACAGGTTCTCCACCATTCACTCAATCCTGGAGAAGGGCAGGTTCCTTCCAAAGCTTCTAGCTTCTGACCTTCTGGTTTCCTGAGTCCATTCAACTACTGTTTCTAATCCTGCACTACAGAGATTGCAACATTGCTCAAAAGCACCCTCATGTACACAGGTGGTATGTATTCACTGCAGAGAAAACAAGAGGCAGATAAATAAGAAGACTTTAAAAAAGAAAACCATTTGGTATTTAGTGACAGCTCATGGATACAGCTGGGAGTAGATCCTAACAGATTTTTTTGATCTGCTTGGCATACCAAGGGTCACCTTTTGCCACACAATCTGTGGCAGGCATCTTTCTGACCCACTGTGGAAATGCCTTGAATCACACTTGCGTCTTGCTCCTGCTGGCTGTGCTACCCTCCGTCAGCTGGGACATTGATCACTGACTGATTTCCTTCCTCCGACTGCTGCTTTTGGAAACAACACAGGAGGAATATCTTTGTGTGGGCAGTTATACCTGTGCCTGTTCAATGGTATCTATAGTATGAACTCCAGTTAAGCTTTGATTTATTTTTATTAAGTACTGGAAATTTCAGTGCATTTTAAGCACACACTCCACTAAGCTGCACCCTCACAGCCCTGCCTATAATTTCTGTCTTATCTTCATATGAGGAAAAAGTTAGATAACATTACAAGGACAGCATAAAGGTGCATGTAGGTAAAAGAAACAAGTGATGGCTACTCTCCCTACTGAGTTAAATTGGACTCATTTGCCAGTTTACCTTTGAAAATAACAGTTGAAAAGCAAGCATTACTTGCCTTTTAAAAGTGTTTTTCCCATGGTTAAAGGATCAGATTTTGTGACAAAAGCCATCTATGATAAACCAACAGCCAACATCATACTAAATGGACAAAAACGGAAAGCTTCCACTCTAAAATCAGGTACAAGACAATGATGTTCACTGTCACTACTCCTGTTCAATATGGTTCTGGAAACATTAGCCACAGCAATTAGATAAGAGAAAGAAACTGTAGGGAGTGGTTGAAGCTGGAGATTGATCACACATACAGAGCACCCGAGGCAAGCCGTGTGAACAAGCTACTTCAGTAGTGAGAATACTAGGTGCCCGAGACAATCCAAGCAAATAGGTTGCTAGGCAGAGGGGTGTCAGGTGACATCAGCCTGCCAAGTGTATAAATAAACGTGCTGCAGTCATGCAGTTCTTTGGTCCCATCAGGGGAGGTGGCTCCAGCGGACCTCAACTTTTTGTTTTCTGATGCATCTTTAATTCTTCATCCTCCACTGCCCTTCACCCTGAGAATCTGGATGGAGAGCTGCACTGGACATGGCATATCGCTACCTGAACATGGATTCAGGGTATGAAGAAACTGCAGGTAAGGGGACACTTCTGAGAAAGCACACATGATCAAAAACAGGCTCAAGAGAAGCCTGGCAGAGAGGTGTATTGATTTTGATATCATCAGGTGTAAAACATGGGGCAAGTAGGTATTCAAGAAAACCAGATGCATATACAAATGCTTGTTCTATTATTGACTTCTGTTTACTTTTTTTTTTTTTTTTTTTTTGGTAGACTTAGGCTAGGATTGTGCCTTAATGGTCCTATGCTTGTTGAGATGACCATGGAAGATTTGGCTCAGGGCACTATTTTAAAATTTTAAGACCTGAGCAGAAAAACGATGGCAGAGCAGCAACCTCCCTGATAGAGCTTAAACCCTTCAGCTTTGCTCAGACAGATGAGGAGGCACTATGGAGGACAAAAAGACACTTCCCCACCAGAGGAGTGTCTTGTAATGGCTTCAGTTTGACAGCTTCCCAAGGTAAAATCGACAACCATAACTGAGCCACAAGTGGCAACTTCCACCTTTTCAGTTCAGAGAAATTTTGCTGTGTCACAGGTTGAAACTTCTGCCTCTCTGTGAGTAGAGTCATTCTCAATTCCTTGCAATTGGTGCTAAAAGAAGCCAGGCAAGTGCGGAGTCCATGGAGGGTTTTCAACATACCTACCCTGTTACTGAACTCCAAGTTCCCCCTAACCTGGGACAAATTATACATCATCATGAAGCTGTACCCTTTAAGACCCTAAAAGAATTAAAACAAACTACTTGGACCTATGGCTCCACAGCCCCTTTTATCTTGGGTTTCAGAGAGCTCCTAGGACAACAGGTTATGGCCTCAAATGATAGGTAAAGAATAGCTAAAACGTATTTAAGTCCATTATTGATTGTGGCAGGGAAACTTTTTTGAATTGTGTGCAGATCAGGCTGCTCGCAATGCCACTCACAACAGGGCCATTACAAAAAACGTGTTAACCGGAGAGGGTGCCTTTGCTGCCACAAATAATCAACTTTCTTTTGAACTGCACGTATATGAACAAATTAAAACAGTGGCCACAAGGGCTTGGAGGGAACTTCCTTCAAAGGGTGAGACCTCCCTTGATCTGACCTCCATTCATCAGGGTCCTGATCAGCCTTTTCAGGATTTTGCAGCACGTCTATTGCAGGCTAGTGGGAGGACTGGCAGCAATTCAGAGGCTAACAAGTTAACTGTTAAAAAACTGGCCTTTGAAAATGCAACTAAAGGGGGCTGGGGATTTAGCTCAGCGGCATAAGCGCCTGCCTTGCAAGCTGGCAGTCGTGAGCTTGATCCCTGGTACCAATAAAAACGAAAAAGACAAAAAAAAAAAAAAATTTAAAAAAGAAAAAAAGAAAATGCAACTAAATGGTGTAAAGAGGCTTTATGAGTCCATAAAAAACAGACTACACTCAGGCTATTTATCCACAGCCCAGAGGAAAGGGATAGAACAAATCTACCTGTTTCATTTTGCCTGGCGTTGCTCTGCTCATCTGTAAGGGCAGCATAACCATTATCTGTCCTTTTAACGAAACCATCTAGTGTCCACAAGGGCATCACTGGGCAAGTGAGTGCAGATCCCAAACTGATGTGGAATGCAGACCCTCTCCAGGAACCTTTCCCGGGGCCTGCCGCAGCCCCGCCAAACAGTGGGGGTGCTATCCCTAATTTCTCCCCAGCCCTATTCTCCACCACCAAGCACGTTTCTGACAGCAGAGGCTTGAACCTCAACCCCCCATCAGATTTGTACTAACTCCAGAAATGGGACCTCAAGTTGTTCCTACTGGAGTCTGTGGGCCTTTGCCTCAAGGAATAGTGGGGCTCCTGCTAGGTTGCTGCAGGCTCACTTTAAAAGGTCACCAGGTTGTGTCAGGTGTCATCGATACTGATTATACATGGGATATCAAAGTTATGGTTTAATCTACTCAAAACACTGTTTAACTCACCCCAGATTCTCATACTGCTCAATTGGTCATCCTTCCTTTGACAAAAAAATGAAAAATCTATAAATAAGGAAAGGGGATCCAAGGGTTTCAGGTCATCTGACACTTATTGGGTTCAACAGATTAAACAGAATCACCCCGAGATGGAACTGACTGAAGGAAAAACATTCAAAGGTCTTTTAAACACAGGTGCAGATGTCTCAGTTACTGCCCAGCACCACTGGCCTACGGTGTGGCCTCTGGATTTGCAACTATAGATCTACAGGAGGCGGGCAGTGTGTCTCACCCCAGCAGAAGTGCTACACTGTTATCCTGGAGGGATGCGGAAGGCCGTTTTGGACATTTCTCACCTTACGGCCTCCCCTATACCAGTGAATCTATTGCAATGCAGTACAGGATATGGGGGCATTTTTTGGTTAGACCTAAGCCCTTGTTGACTCACTAGATGTTACAACAAGGTTTTTCTACAATGCAGGACTATCTTCCATAAAGAAGGATAAGTTTGAGACATTGGATGCACATTGGGGCCAGACACTCATGTGAAATAAATGAGACATACATGTAAATACCACACTGTTTCTCTAGTGTGAGAAACTGAAAGTGTGCGAGGACCAAAACGTATAACAGACACGTGAAATAGGAAGAAAACACTTAAATGGGAAGGGAAAATAAGAAAGGAGAAGGTGGAAAGGAAGAAAAGGAAAACAAAAGACGAATGATGAGGCGAAACAAGAAAAAGTGGAAACAAAGCTTTTGTAAATAAGGAGGGAAGGAGGGATTGAAGGGAGGGTAAGGAAACAGGAGAAAAACCAAGTTATATCACGTACAGGTACAAATTCCCTATAACAAATGTGATCGTCGTGTATACCTAAAATACAGCAATAAACTTAACTGATTTTTAAGCAGGTCAGATTTGGGAGAATTTGGAAATGTACAGTTGATATTTTAAAATAGGGGGCCCTTTAGAGAGCAGTTTCTAAAAAACAAACACATTTGCATATTAACTTGGAATTCACTTCCCATCAGTAACTGAGGAAACTTACCAAATACCTAAGACTGTCTCGTTCCTGGGTCACGTTCTCTGCCAGGCTAACGAGGTTTGCCAGGTAGTGGTGAGCCGACATTTCATTCCCCATGGCTTTTTCCACTTGCTTTTTGAGGACATCAATTTTCTTTTGATTTTTCCTGGACAGCCCCCAAACAGTGGCATAAAAAAACTGATTAGCCTGCACAGCAAGGGCATGGCAAGTGTGTAATAAGCACAAGCACATCACCTGCTATTCTTGGGGCTGAGGGTGTAGCTCCTAGGCAAAACACTGACCTAGCAATGCTTCAGGCCCTAGATATGATGCCCCAGCACTGCCTAAAAATTGAAAAAAAAATTTTTAAATGCTACATTCAGCAATGTAGGTGAAAATTTAAAGGTGAAAACAAGTAAATGAATCTAATTTTAAACCAAGTATAATTACTTGATTCCAAATTATGCTAACAGTTTTTAATCAAATGTTTTACAATGAATAAGTTAATTAAATATTACTCTATTAAATATTTTTGACTGTTGTTCAGAAAGATACTTTTCTCTTTTTGGTGTTTTGACACAGGATCTCAGTATGTAGTTCAGGTTTATCTTAAATTCACTACATAGCCCTGGATGGCTACGCACAGAGATCTGTCTGATTCAGCTTCCCAACTGCTGGGAATACAGGTGTGTGCCACCACACCCAGCCTGAAACATACTTTTTAGAATGGTATTCAGTAATCCCTACATAGACTCTTGGGAAACAGTCAGAAAAGAACTTCTAGAACATCCAGAGTCTAGGGTTAGGATTTATGATATCAACCCTGTGTGAACTGTGGACTTGAGAAATGTTGGTGAATGCTGGCCCACAGAAGAGCTTTTGTTCTGCTTATACTCTGATACCACTCATCTTGATCACTCTTTTACAGTCACTACTGGAAAAAGAGAATATGAAGAACACAAAAAGAACCACTCTTGCTAGTGCCTCCCCTCAAGCAATTGGCTGGTTCGGAGGACAGGCCGAGTTGACAGTAACTGAGGTGCAAACTGAGGTGCAAAATGCAACTGAGGGCTTGTATTGTTTGCTTGACTTTGCAGGCCTGGGGCCAGTGGTCTGAGCAACTATAGGAAGAACGGCACGCAATGTAGCAAATATGGGGCATTTCCTACTACCTTGTTTTTTGAAATCCAATGTTGTTCACACTGTTTTATTTTGTTCTGATTAGCTGGATTGCTTTGTTCAATATTTTGTTTCGATTGGTTTTATTCTGTTTTGTTTTGGTTTGTGTCTGTTTTATCTGATGGAGTGGACAACTATTATGAAGCTAGCAGGATATACTACAGTAGCCGTTGTTGTTTTCCTATTATCCTGCTTTGAAGTTCTGTATCAATTTTACTGCTTTGTTTTGATTGGATTTATTCTGTTTTTGGGGGTTTTATTATCTTTAAAATCAAATCAAATCAAATGAATTACTCTTCGGTGTGTTCTTTTAACGACTGAGAAGAAAAACAAGAGAAAAACATGCAAACCTGTTTATCTTTTGCATCTTTCCAAGCTCAGCTTCCAGGGCTTTGCTCCGGGCCGCCAGGCTGCTGTGCTCCAGAAGCAGGCTCTTCCTCTGCACCTGCAGGAGCGCCAGCTGCCCCGTCAGCTCCTCCATCTCTGCACTCTCTCTCTCCTCCTCCTTCTGCAGCTGGCTGAAGGACAAAGACTTCACAGGCTTGGACCCCAGACACTGAGTCTGAAGAGGCTAAAGAGGCAGGCACTGCCAGCTTGGTGACCTGACTGCAGGGGGAGCATCAGCACCAGGACCTGGGGTCCAGCTGCTGCTGGAGGAAGGACAGGGTCCTTGATGGTCATCCTCTGACCCTGCTGTTTCCTGCCCAGTTTTGTTTCTACCTGCATATATACTTTCATTTCTACCATTTTCCTTTAGGAAAAAAAAAAGCAAAACAGTTTCATTTTTCACACGGTTAAAATTGCCAGGAAAAAAATCCTATGGCCAAAAGCAATTTTTCTTCATGATAACACAGTGATGAATGTATGCTTTACAGTAACAGAAACAAACATATGGGGAACCTGTTCCGTGATCATCAGCTGGGGACTGTCCAGTTTCTGTAGGGTAACCTGACTGTTTCAGCTCACCACCTCCTAAACAGAACCTGTGGACTCCGCTGGGTCAAGGAGTCAGGCAGGAAGACCGGGATCCCGGTCATGGTGGTGACAGTGTCTGGGGCAGAGGGGAGGGAGGAAGGGACCTGGAGCTCTTTAGGGGTCCTGAGTCTTTGGCTGAGCACTGCTCTGCCTGTGTGAGAGGAGACTGCCCAAAACTGAGGAGAGAGACACTAGAATGAGGAGGCAGAAGAATTCCTGGCAGCCACAAATCCTGAGAAAAGCCCCTGAGCCCAGCAGTCGGAGTGGAGAGGCCTTACGCTGTAAGGGACACTGAGTCCTCAGAGGTGGGCAGGAGGGTACTACGGGCACACCTGGATGGAGGTCAGCGCTGAGCAAGTCCAGCTGCTCTCTAGGAACTGAAGTGTACAACAGGACAGCATCTACCACTATCTAAATCAATGCAATAAATACAGCACCCAACACAAAATCTCCACCACACAGCACCTATTGAAGCAACAGGGATAGATCCATGATCAGGATACAAACAAAGAGTAGATTCAGAAGTGAGAGAAAAGATGGCTGTCAAAAGTTTTAAACAGCTGTTAGGAACATGCTCCATCTGCTCGAGAGAGCAGAAAAAAGCAGGACAATGAAGAGAGAAATGGAAAATACAGAAAACAGAAACAAAACCTCCAAAGGATCTCATGCTAGAGATGGTGACACAAACCACGTGAGATGGCTGCTATCTTTACAGGAACAACAGCAGATCAGACTGCAGAAAAGGGTGAAGGGGAAGAAAGAGCAGGAGACACCGTCCAGTGGGACAGAAGCACGGAGCAGTGGCACACACGTGGAACATGTCCGTGGGACACTAGCAAACAGTCCTAGGCAAGGAGAGAGGGGAAAGCCAGGAAAGTGTATTAAGGAATTAATAGCTGAAATGCTTCCAAATTTGATGGAAGATACAAACCCACAGCCACAAGAAGCTCAACAAATCTCAAGCAGAATAAACAGTAAACGCCAGGGCACATCTTCGCTGAATTTCTGCACATCAGTGATCAAGAAAGATTCTTCCTAAGAAGCATGAAAGTGAGCTGGCATAGTGACCCACGGCTATAATCCCAGCATTAGGAGATTGAGGCAGGAGGGCAGCCTGGGCAACATAGAGAGGATCTGTCTCCAGAAAATGCAAAACAAAATCTGAGCAGCCTCTTCCTTTCTGGCTACAGTGACGTTCAGTGACTCCTGAATGCTCAGAAGGACTTTGGTCCTTACCTTTTCAGTTCATTCACAATGGACATGTGAACTTCCATCGCAATCCTGCCATCCAGGTCTGTTTGGAGTTGTTGGCATTTGGCACGAAAACTCTCCAGCTGCTGCTTGTTCTCTACCAGCTCCTTTTCCTGGATCTCTTTCTGTGACTCCAGGAGCATAAGCTGTTTAGTCAGCTTAGAAACTGCGAAGCAAAAGAGAAGGATAAAGACCTCGCACAGAGCACTTAGTAAAACCTGAGCGCTGATTGCTGGGAGAGAGCTACAACGAGTCAGCTGAAAAACGGAACGTTTGAAAAATCTGGCTAGGCAAGGGCATTGTCTGCCTGTAATCCCAGCACTCAGGGGACTGAGGCAGGAGGATCGCGGTGAGGTACTGGCCAACTTGTGTTACACAGTAAGTTCACGGTGAGACCCTATCTCAAAAAACCAAAATTAAAGAAAAAACTAACTAAATGTGTCTCTTGGAATGTTATACATTAATACGAAAGCCTTCTAACAGAAATGGCTTTCCCTCAAGTCAGTGCTCACTAAACATGCAAGAACCCTCCCTTTCTGTGGGTTCTGCAACAGTGGATTCAGTGATCCACGTGAGGACAACATTTGGGGAAAGAAAACTGCACTGTACTGAGCACAGAGCTTCCTCCCTGGCACTGTAGCCCACACAACCCAGTGTAACAACTGTGCCAGGCATCAGAAGGGCTCTGGAGGGGATTTAAAGCGTGCAGGAGGTTGTGTGTGAACAGGATGCCATTGTGCAGAAGGACTCAAGCCTCTGACAGATGCTGCCACCCACCCTGTACCTGTGTGCGTGCCTGGAACCACTTCCTGTGGATGCTATGATATTTTACCAGGACTCACCATAACATTTAACAAGACATGAGCGCAGTCCTCAAGGAACTGACTTTCCAGAGTCTTAAATCATATACAGATATACCAATATATATCATGCTGTCATACCTAATACTGCAACATTTTCAAGGTTTTTAAGGACATCAAACATGTCCTAGAGTCAAATTAATTATTTTTTCTTTCCTCATCTCACTAAGCTTTGGTTTTAGTCCTGTATTGAAAAAAAAAAAATCATGCCAGGTATGGAGGCCCATGCCTGTAATCCCAATACCAGAGAGGCTGAGGCAGAAGGATCACTGTGAGTTCTAGGCCAGAATCAACTACATATTGAGTTCAAACAGCTGAATTACATAGTGAGACTGCCTAAAAAAAAAAAAAAAGAAAGAAAGAAAGAAAAGAAAATCCTAAATGTTCTCATCCTCCATGCAAGGTCATACATGATAATAAAGTGTTCCCTGGCAGCTGTTGAAACTAGCCCTGAGAAGTACCGTAACATAAACTTAAAGCTCCCTGCTCTATGAAAACCCTGATGCGATCAAAGGGAAGAGCCACTTGCAGGGAACAAGGAAACAACAGTCACCCCACTGAGTCACAGGTCACAAGGTTTGCCCTGCCCGTGTGACCAGAGCAATCACCACATCTGTCCACTGTTGTGTGCTGGAGAAAACTGGACTCAATCCAGGAAATTCATTTCCCCAACATTTCCAACCCTGAGAGCAAAGAGAGGAGGCTCAGCAGCACCCTGCTCCGTCCTGGCCACAAGGCTGGGTAAGGGACTCCGGGGTCACACGGGCCAAGGGAAACTCAGTAAATGGGAAATTCATCTCCCATCACTTCTAACCCTGAAATAGCAAAACTCCATCTCCTCCTGGTGCACAGTGCGGAAGTGAAGGGTTCTGGGCCGCGGGGGTCTGTGGAGAAGTCCTGCAGGTCACATCCCCATGGGACTCTTCCGGAGACAAGGCTCGGCTTTTTTCATTTTTTATTTTTGTTGAAGCACTGCAGGTACAACCCACAGGAGCGGTACTACTAAGATGTGGGCTACATGCTAGCACCTTCGTTATTTTTTTAAATTTTGAAACAGTCTAAATTTCTATATTGCCCAGGCTGGGCTCTGATCTGTGATTCACCTGCCTCAGCCTCCCAGGCTGCTAGGATTATAGGAAAGTGCCACCACGCCCCGCCAGGTGCTCATCGTTAACCTGGGGGGGGGGGGCAGATCACCAGCCCAGCAGGCTCTGCACCAGCAGCACCTGGCAGTGACTCCTGCCCAGCAGGAAAGGTGCTCGGTGTGCAGGCGCAGGAAGGCTGTCAGTGCGGCGGGGTTACAGGGCCCATGCAAGAGGGCCTGTACTTCAGATTCCTCTCCTACGTTATTTTCACTGGAAAAAAACAGTGAAAGGGGAAGAATGACCATGTTTTTTTGTTCTCATAAATTGGGTTTTGATCAAGGCAAAAGAAATGACCTTTAACTGGCTGACTTTGAAATGCTGTGGGGCTCCGAGGCCCAGGGAGGGGCCTTTGGGGACAGGGCACTCTCAGAAGTATCTGAGGCTACCTAACTACAGCGCTTTTCCCGAGCGTGCTCACAGCCCCAGTGAGACGGAAAGAGCACAGAAAAACTGTGCACACACTCAGAGGTTCTACTTACTCTTTCATCAGATGTTTGAGAAGACAACCCCGTGTCATTCCCAAGGTTTACCTCGCATGGCTTTCCCCACTTCTAAAGCACTATAGTACCCTCACCTACAACAGATTCCCAAAACACAAAGAAGGGCTGGCAGGCACTGTGGAGTCCGTCCGGCAGAAAGCAAGCCACACTCTGAGGAGAGTTAACGGCTGGACATGGATCCAGCTGCATTTCAGTTCAAGAAGATCTGAGCAACACGACCTCGCTTGGTTTCAAGGACACAGTAACAAGGTCCCTCACCCTCTTGGAGATGCTGCTGCTGGGTGTCCTTGGCTTTCCTTTGCTGAATCTCCAGCTGCTGTAGCAACAGCTTGTTTTCCTCTAAAACTAGTTTTGCTTGAGTCTGAAGCTGATACCTGCAATGGATTTACAAAGTTAAATCCTGGCACCTTGGTATAGAGCTATTACAGAAACACACTGGGGTCTACCAGAAACCAACAAAAGGGATGCAGGCAGCCACTAACTGGACACATTTCAGTGTTTAACATACGCATCAAACCCTGCCACATCCAGGAAAGGAAGGAACGACCACAGCGGAGTTTTAGTTACAAATGCTTCCTTTTTTGTTGTTGGTTGGTTTCTTTGGGGTATTTTGTGTTTGTTTTTGGCACTGAAGATTGAAACCTGGGGTTTTTGCAGGCTGAAGAGATACTGCATCTACCACTTAGCTACACCTTGAGCTCTTTGGTAACTTTCTACAAAGTAAACTTTCAGGGCTGGGACTAGAGCTCATGCTTAGAATATGTAAAGTCCTAGGTTCGATCTTCAGCACAAATAAATATTGCTTCAAACACACAACTTCCAATATTTATAAAAGAGAAGATAATACTAAGCTCCCATATACAAAATATTTAGGTTACAAAGTCAGCAAGTGGCCAATCTTTGTTTTTATCTACATAAATTTCCATTTTTCATATGCACTGGATTATTTCAAAGCACATATGGAACTTTCAAAGAATTTAGAAGGTTCCCATTTAATTAAAAAGCTCTTGCTTGTAATCAGCAGCACACTGGCTGGAAAACAGTTACTCTGTCAGAAAGCTTTGAAGTGGCTCCTGAGAACCACACCAGTCCACCCTCCCTTGGGTTATCTCCCCAGAAGCAAACCTGCCTGACAGGTGGGGTGGGATCAGCCTTCAGCATCCTAAGTTCCAGTGCAATGGAGCTAAGGGCGCATTAGAAATTGAGCAGCTGGAGGTTTACCATCCAAAAGCACTTTAATGGATGGGATATCTCAGTTTTCTACTCTCCACTCAAAAGTTCAGGTGGGTGAAGGAGAGAAGGGGAAAGGAGCCAGGCTATACCAACGGCCGCACAGCAACCGTGGCCACAGCCTGTGAGGTGTCGCTGCCTGCAACCTGCGCACGCGCGGGGCAGCCCAGCTCCACCTGGGCCTGCTTTACAAGACTTCCTTTTCTAGTTCATTTATTCATTTTGTCTTCCTCACTCAACTCCCTCCCTCATTCCGAAAAAGAAAAAGAAAAACAAAAAACACCAAAAACATGCGAGCCTCAGATTTACTCTAACGCTCACTCCATTTTGCAGGCAAAGAATCCGAGGTTCCCAGCGCATCACTGCAAGTTAGGGAAAGGAATGCAGCTGGGGCTTCAGAGCAAGAGGTCGCCGAGAATCTACTGGAACTGAGCCACGGAAACGGGCAGTCTGCGTGCCGGGCACTGTGCACAGTGGCGGTAACCGCGCACCTGCACAGGTACGTGGGGCGGCCAGCAGGCTTGGGCAGTGCTCCCCGGGCCACTGGGCTCAGGGACACACCCGTCACCCAGCCCACTCTCTTTCTGCACAGAGCACCAAGCTGCGGCACAGTCTGAATCTGGGGAACCCAGGACTGGGGAATGAGGCAGGGCTGGGTGCTTGAAAGCGGGCTGTCCTTCATCTGACTGATTTGTGTTTAGCGTTATTTAAGGAAACACAAGGGTTTGACTCCTGGCTGTAACCAAGGCTAGGAAAAGAACCTGAGGCTTTAGATGCTCACGGCAACCCTTGGACGCCGGGAGACCCATGTAACTGAGCCCCTCTCCGCTGCACTGTTCATGGGGACCCCAGGGGCACAGACTAGGAAACCTCTGAGAAGAAAATCCAGGCTCAGCGTGGGAGGTCAACATGCACCCAGGGCCAGTAGCTGGCCAGGCCAGTCCCAAACTCAGAGAGGACTTTAATACCAATTCAGAAGGTTTACTAGGACCTCACTGTACCTTATTCATTACTTAGAAACTCTCCCGTAACATTTATTGTGTAGTGGTGGGGCCAGCTTGTAATCCCAGCACTCTGGAGGCTGAGACCCAAGAATCACAAGTTTGAGCCTAGCATGAGTGACACGGGTACACCAGATCTCAAAATGAAACAGAAAAATTCTTTTACAAGAGTAGGGATGTAGCTCAGCACAAAGGCCCTAGATTTAATCCCAGTACATCCCACACACATGCACACACTTGACTTATTCAAGTGTATTCCTATTATCTTGTTTTAAATTAGCAGGGTATCAGAAACACAGCACACTCACCATTCCTCACTGGTAACAGGACTGCTCTTATTTAACTGCTGGTGCAGATCTTCATTTTCTTTCACCACTTCTTGGACTCGTGTCCTAAACGTTCTCATTTCTTCCTGAAATGAAATCGGTGTGAATTGTAACCCACGTGTCCACACGCATCTGCAGAGCTCAGATCCTGTGACCGCTGTGGCTCAAATCAGACGTCAGCAGCGCCTGGCAGAGTCTCGCCCTCACACCGACCTCACGCTGAGTCCTGGTGCCCTGAGCTCGCCCTCTGGTCCTCACTGGTGAGCACGGCCATGTACCCGACAGGGACAAAGCCTGAGTTCAGTTCTTCCATCCCTTATTTGGTAACTCTTTTTCTTAGAGCCAATACTTGAAAAATTAAAGTGTGATTAAAGAGAAAGCAGAGGTCCATGAGTACTATGTTTTGGTTTGTTTGAAGACTTTGGAGGATATAATGCAGTTTTTTATGTAATAAATGAGAACATTCCATCATTCATGAAAACCTATTTAGGTGGGGAAAGGGTTAGTGCGGGGAACACGAGGCGCTGGCTCCTTTGCCAAAGAGGAGGAAGCTGCTCTGCTTGGATATCAGTTCCCACCCTCCGTCAGCCAGCAGCCTCCCAGGAGAAACCCGAGAGTTGGTCTCAGGTTGACTCTTCCTAACCTGTATCTCCGTCATCCACTGTGGTTCTCAGCCAGCACCTGGCTGGCTCCAGCGTCCTGTGCTGTACTTTGGTGAGAATCTTCTGCACCAACACTTACTCAGGGTTTATGAAATATTTTCCCGGCTGTCATTTAGCTACACCTGTTTGTCTTCAAGCAGCTTTGCCAAGTAACCTGCCCTCTTCTCTCCCTGCTGCCCAGACAAACTCACCAGTTCCTGGCCACTCACCTGACTATTTAGAACAGAGACAGGCAAACTAAAGCTGGCAAGCCAGCTGCCTGTCTTTGTAAATAAAGTTTTATTGAAACAGCCATTGTTACACGTTGTCTATGGCTACTCTTATGCTATAGCAGTGGACTGAAACTGCCACAGCCCACGAAGCCAGAACTATTTTATTAACTGGCCCTATATGGAAAAAGTGGGCTGCCCCTGATTTAGAAAGAACACTAAAATAGCCGGGTGGGATATAATCCCAGCACTGTGGGAAACTGAGGCAAAATAACTGTGAGTGTCTCAGCCTGGCAACTTGGAGACTTAGTGAGACCCAGTCTCAAAATTTAAAATGAAAAGGGTTAGGGATGTAGCTCAGTGTGAAGTTCCTTGGGTTCAACCCAAGTATCAAAGGAAAAAAAAAAAGCACCAAAATAGCAATGTTACTATTAGGATTGATGGGGGGTCGGTTACTAGGGTTCTAACCCAGGAGCATGTTAACACTGAGCTTGGTTCGGGTCTGGATGCCCCACCCTCAAATACTTATGTGGCCATGGGGGCGCAGGCTTTTCAGAGGTCACCGAATCTAGAGTTTGTGATTGGTTCACTATTTCGTGCTGGAAGTGGGAGTGGGAGTGGGGGTGCTACATACCCTAGCGGGGAGGGGTAGCCTGCAAACAATTCAAGGGAGGGAAAGAAGGCTTGCTCTTCCTGGCTTTTGCTCTTCCTCGCTTTTGCTATCTTCTGCTGCCTTGACCTGTTGTCCCTGTGCCATGCCATCCTTAGAGCCAGTTGATTACAGACTAAAACCTCCATAAATTGTGAGCTAAATAAATCTTTCTTCATTTAACTTTGGGTGTCGGGTGTTTTGTCTCAGCAACTGGAAAACTGAGATAGAGCTACACCCCCAACCCTTGCTATTTATTATTTTGAGACAGGCTGGTGCTAAATTGCTCAGGCTGGCCTCAAACGTATAATCTACTGCTGGCTCCTAAGTAGCTGGGATTATAGGGATATGCAACCATACCAGCCCCAAAAGTCCCTTAAAGTGGTGGCCTCTGTAGCTCTGGAATCCCAGGAAAGCAGGGCCTTCCCACTGCTACCTTCTCTGTACCCCACAATCCCTGCCCATGTGGGGCTCCCCATCCAGGAAACAGAGCTCCCATGGATCAGCACCCTTCCCGCTGCACACCTCCCTCTCTCCTTCCCACCTCCTCCCTGCCAGTCACTCCCTAGCTTCCACCCTTCTGCCTTCCCTCCTTCCTTCCATCCTGCTCTCCCCCCCTCTGCCATACACCTCCCTTCTCACCTCCTTACTCTAACAAACTTTGCAGCAGTAGTATCTGCCGCTTGCTGGGCGTACTTATCTTTAGAATCTTCCTGGAAAGTTTGAAATAGGCTCATCAGTCTTGTCTCTCCTGAGACATCTGCCAGCCTACCTCAAGGGCGGCATTGAGTTCGTCCTTCTCTTTCATTCTGTCTTCATAAGCCAGCAGCAGCGGGGAGAGATACTTCACATCCACCTGGAGATCACAGTGACAGGAGCAGTGCAGTAAAGGGTAATTAAAACATTTCCTACATCTAAATGCAACCAGCAAATTTTTAAAAGGTGAAACACCCACTTATTTTGAAATGGTTCTTAGTAGCTGTGCAAATAGAGCTGAGAAAATAGGGTCCTGAAATTAAATAATTTTCACTTACCAACCAGGGTGGTATAGGGCCCTTTGATGGGAGGCCTTCATTATGGGAACTCTAAGAAAAAGCACATGTTGAAGACAAAATAAACTATACTTCCTTGCAAACGGCAAGTCTTAGACTTCTGCTAGGAGGCTGCTTGTGGCAAGGATACTGAGGCTTCAACCATGGCCTCTGCACTGAGCTACAGTCCCAGACCTTTTTTTTTTTTGAGACTGGGTCTTGATAAGTTGCCCTTGTTGGCCTTGAACTCAAGATTCTCCTGCCTCATAAGAGTTGCTGGGATTACAAGCATATGTGTCTTAGTCTTAAATTAGACCAGGTATCACTCATCTGTGTGTGTGTCTGTGTGTGTGTGTGTGTGTGTGTGTGTGTGTGTGTGTAACAAAACTCATTTCTGAAGTGATTTAGAGTAGTGCCTCTTTTCCTCTAGACACATCAGTGTATATTTCCTAAAAATGAAAGCATTCATATATCCAACAACAGCGCCATCACAAAAAGGAGGAAATCAAAACTAATACAGTATTATTTTCAAACACACAGACTATCTTCAATTTTGTTGACTTTCCCAATAATGTCCTTTCCAGTCAGGGATCCACTCTAGGGTCGCATTTCAAATCCAGTGTCAACTTTTTCTTTATTGTTTTGTACTGTGAGGGCCAGAAGTCTGAGCCTCGAGTGACACAGGCTCAAGCTGCACCACCGGGCCACATACTCGGCTTCCTGTGCTCTGTCCACTGCTGCGCTGTCCCGCTGTGTCACCAAGGGGCTTTGTTGCCTTGATGATGCGGGCGGGAGGGAAGAAGGTGCTCTGAGTATATTTTTATACTAAAGTATAATAAACAAGAACCCAGTGGAATCAGAAATCAATTCAACTGTAACGGCTAGAAAAACATCTGATCTATTTTGGTAAGAAACATTACCTCTTCTGTGGACAAATGCCTGAATTTTGTTTGATATCTACTCAGCTCTACATTCAAACGATGGACGGTCATTTTCAAGCCATCATTTTCATCCACCAGCTCTTGGGCTTGTTTCCTGAGATAAAGTAATTCAGGTACAGCAACTCCTGAAAGAAAAACCCATGTAACATTATGCTGTGATACCTTCTATAACATTTATCAAGGTTTTATATATGTTACTCCTTTTTTGTCTTTTGATACAGGTGGTAGTGTTTCATACACCTATAGTATAAATGAATGAATGAAAAGTTGGCGAGTTTTTTTAATACCAGTCAACACTGTTTTGGAAGTTTATGTGTTCAACATGGCAAAAGAGTAATTCTAAACTGGAAAGAAGCAGTCATTTCAGAAGATATATATGTGTCTTGAAAGTTACATCAAATAAATGGAAAATGTGTCAAAACATAACTTTCTCATATAACAGCAATGTTTAATTAGAAAACATGATGGAAAATAGAGCCCACAAAAGTACACAAAGAAACAACCCAGAAATAAATGTGTCTAAGACAAGGAATATACAGTTTGTTTGCAAAAAACTGAACCACTTGACTTATGGACACAATATTCACCTCATATAAATACAAAAAGGTATAAAAATAGTGAAAATTTATGTAACCTTAGGAAAGGACTTGATGCCAAGGGCATATGTCATAAAAGGGAAACATTCTAGAAATTGAGTTGAACTATCAACAAACTAATAATATACATTAAAAAGGTTAAAATCTTTAACTCACGAAGACTTTGTACAAGTCAAGAAAAACCATAGTACTTCAACTTAAAGTAGGCAAACTTATGAGTGAAAAAATGTATGAGATAATGCAGGTGTGGTGGCACATGCCTGTAATCCCAGCACTCAGGAGGCTGAAGGCAGCTGTGAGTTCGAGGCCAGCTGGGGCTACATCATGAGTTCAAGGCCAGCCTGAACTGAATAGTGAGACCCTGTCTCAGACGGAGAGAGAGAGAGACAGAGAGAGAGAGAGAGAGAGAGAGAGAGAGAGAGAGAGAGAGAGAGACAGAGACAGAGAGAGAGAAATAGAAAAAATTATGAGATAAAAAATCCAAATAAAAAAGCACTAAAAACCCCAAAAAATGTATGTGGTAAAATGTCCACATAAACATCAATAAATATATAACATGAAATATTAAATAATAAGGTGAGTGAAATCACTTTTATTAACCCTTTAATAAAGAACTGGGTACATGTCCCCACCTTCCTGAGAGGACGCTTTCTCAGCCTCTTTCGGTGTTCCATTGTCTTGTTCCATCCTTTTAAGTTTTAACTGTAATTTTTTCGTTTCTTGTTTTATTACATTTAGTTCACACATAAGGACTTGATTTGCGTTGCTTAGGTGCAAATTTTCTTCTTTTAACTCCTTAAACTTTTCTTTGGTTATTTCTATACATCTCTGATGTATTCTCCCAGTTACATCTGAAAAAGTACAAGGGAAAAACAAGTTTTGATGTTTACCATTTTACATCGAAAAGACATGAGGCTGTACTTCCAAATCCGTGGGAGCAACTATGTCATGTCAGGCTTAGAGCTGCGTTCTCGGTCCCTGGCAAGGGAATGGCCGTGCAGGAAGAGGCCTGTAGCCTCGGAAGGCCATAGTGGGTGGCTGGAAGAGAGGTCACAGAGGGAGGTAGGGCCACTGAGGCCCTGGGTTTGGTAACAAAGGGAGGAGTTTCCACCTTGAGCCCACCAGGAGCCAGAGAGCCCCGGGACAGAGGGCTGAGCAGGGAGCAGCTTACTCTCAAGATGCTGAGGTGGAGGGGAGTGCAGTGGACTGCAAGGAGGCTCAGCTAGAGGGAGGTTAAGGGGCAGCACGGAGTGGGGCAGAGCAGCGGAGACAGAGACAGCAGGATCTGGGGGCTGAAACCAACAGTCTCCACGGCTCACTGTGCACGGGCAGTGAGGGAGGGAAATCAACGGTGAGTTCCTTAAACCAAAATGACCAGAGGCTCTTGTGTGGGGCTAAGGCCAGCAGTAGCCCCAAAAGATCACATTGAAGATCCCGGCGGTCTCATGCCTACCAAATCCTCAAGCCGCTGAGCTGTTGACTGCTGTCAACCAAGCTGTTATCTGACCTCAGAAGAGAGAGAGAAACAAATTTCCCAAACAGTCAATTTTAATTGACCAGGATACTGAACTTCTCTCTACTGAATCCTTAAGACAAACAAACAAACCAACAAGTAACCTGATATAAACCAGCCAGCTATTTTTCTACAGTCCTGTCTCCCTACACTCAATTTACATGGAAAGAAAGAGAAAGGACCAATCCAGTGGGGCAGGGTGGGGTGGGGTACTGGGAACTGAACAGAGGACTTTCCCACTGAGCCACATTCCCATTTGGGGGTTGTTTTTCTTTTTTGCTCTGTTTTTGAGACAGGGTCTCGCTATGTATTTCATGTATAATGACCTTGAACTCATTATACAGGCCCAGCTGCCCTGGAACTTGCAGCAATCCTGCTGCTTTAGCCTCCAGAAAGCTGGGATTACAGATGTACACTACCAAGTGCCTGGTAATCCCTAAGCCTTTTTTATTTTATTTTAATTTTTATTTTTGAGGTATGGTCTTGCTAAGTGGTCCAGCTGGGTTCCAATGTGCAGTCCTCCTGCCTCAGCCTCTCACAGTGCCAGGATGTCAGATATGTGCCATCTTGCCTGGCTTCCAATCCTCTTTCGCTCTTCTTTCTTTCTTTCTCTGCCTAGAAAGCCAGCCTTCTGCTCAGCTCAGTGGAAAGTTGGTTGTTTTATTCAAGGCTACCTGATGCTAGAATCACAAGTAAATCCCAGTGAGGTCACAATACCACATCTACTGTTAGTTCTGGGCAGAGAGAGACCTGGACAAGGGGCAAGAGAGCAGGAGTGAGATTCCAGTAGGAGGGAAGGTTAACTCAGGCCAGGAGATGGCCACAGCTGGGAAAGCAGCCCCAGCAGGACAGATGTAGAAGTCACCAGCCAGACACAAAGCCTAGAGGTGCAAGGAAGAGGTGAGAAAGGATTTCAGAAAGGAACAAGAAATGTTAGAGCTGAACAGAGTTCCAAGGGGTGCGGACCACAGCAGGCCCTGACCAGGGCAGGCTCCTACTCGAGGCGGAGGCGGAGGCAGAGGCAGACAGGGCAGGAGGGGCACCCTGACCCCTGACACATGCATGTGCCATCCCCAGAATAGTGATGGTGAACCTTCTAGAGCTTTCAATGATAACACACACCACCGGTCCACCA
The DNA here is from genome assembly GCF_034190915.1 of Cavia porcellus. Taxonomy (NCBI): domain Eukaryota; kingdom Metazoa; phylum Chordata; class Mammalia; order Rodentia; family Caviidae; genus Cavia; species Cavia porcellus. The sequence goes on along the minus strand of NW_026947490.1, from coordinate 39,130,679 downwards.
CTACCGCCTGAGGTCTGCAGAGGTGGGTAACAGGACCAAAAGGGAGGTGACACAGGGAGGCAGGGCCAGGGGAGGCCTGGAGTTTTTTTATAATAAAGACAAGAAGGCTGAGAAATGGGGAACTCCACAGCTATATTGAACACAGGAGGGAAGCATAAGAGAAATCCCAGCAAGAAAGTACAGTGTAGTTGAGATTAAACTGAAGGGGGAAGCCAAGGCTAACTCATGCTAGGAGAGGCCAGCAATAGGGGAGTGTCATGGCTGACATCTAGATGTTCCCCCAAAACCTCATGTGCTCATGGGTGTGGCTTTTGGGAAGCATTTCAGACTGAAATCTCTACAAACTTTGAGCTGAAATACACCTTTCTTCCTTTGATTCTGGGTAATGGGTATTTTGTCCCAGCAATAAGAAAGTAACTAAGCCAGAGTGAGCAAGGTAAATTGGCCAGGAAAGAGCTGATACGGGATCTGATTAGAGCACCAGCATGCAAGTAGCAAGCAATTAACCCATGGGTCAAGCAGTAACGGCAGAGATGTGCGTGGCCTGCATCAGACAGATGGAGCAGGTCAGGTGCTGCAGAAACCCCGGAGGAAGAATGGCTTCCATACCACCCAGCTGGCCACCCCTCCTGCCATCCCCACCGATCAATGGAAATAGGCTACATGCCTGGCAGCCCATAGGTTTCCCTTATCCAAGTACCCTGAGTAGAGACACTGCATTTCCAGATAGGCCAGCGGGGACTCGCAAGGACCAACATGAGCACTCTACCAAGAGAACCATCAAGTATCTCAGCCACGAGAATCACCGAAGTCAAATGAGAGAGAAGGGGAGCGGAGTGCGCACAGATACACAACTGGATGAATATACTACACTTAAGGTTCTCAGAAGAAGCCAGGTGTGATGGCACAGGCCTGCAATCCCAGCGTTCTGGGAGACTGAGGCAGAAGGAACTCAGGTTCAAGCCTCGCCTACGGAATTTAGACCTTGTCCCAAAATAAAAAATAAAACTGGCTAGGGATGCAGCTTAGTGCAAAGACTCTGGTACAGCAAGAAAAAACTTCATATATTCAACCCCAGCATGACAAGAAAAAAACAATGTTCATATGTTAGTATCTCAGAGAAACCATCATGATTAATAACATAAATTCAAAGGATGGGCTGAACAGAATACTTATAAAGAAGTTAGAGCCCTGGCACCCTCCCAGAATGCAATAGCACAAGTCCCAAGACACAAAGCGCAAACAGTCAACCCAATGCACAAGACAGATGAAAACTGGATTATCAGACTAGTGGTGCAAGTCATATCAGTTCCAGATCACAAAATCCATCCCACTCCCGTTTTTTTTTTTTTTTTTTTTGGTCTTTTTGAGACAAGGTCTTGCTTGCTTTTTGCAGTTCAGGGTGGCCTTGAGCTCACTTTGTAGCCCAGGCTGGTCTCGAACTTGCAACAATCCTCCTGCCTCAGCCTCCCAAGTACTAGGATTACAGGCATGTGCCATCACACCTGGCACTACAAAATGCCCCTTGAAAGCTCCTGCAGCTCTCTAAACTGTGCAAGTAACACATCTCATAAAGTATTGCCCCAGAGCAGAGCCCTCATTTGCATATGCCAGGGCCTGAATACACCCCATGCTGCACCCCACCACACGACCCATGTTAGGGTCTGTATCTAGATATCCCCTGAAGCCTCATGCCAGCCTATGTGGAGCTGTGGGGAGGTTCCTGGATTTTGTGGGTGCTACACACACACACAGGTGGATTAGTCCCCTGATGAGTTTAGAGCTAAATTGCTGCTCCGAGAGGCCAGTCACTGGGGATGAGGCCTGGAAAGGTTTATCTCCCTGATTGGTTCCTCCTCTGGCTCCTTCCCGCCAGCTAACTACAGCCTATAGTTAGTTACATGAGCCAAAATGAGCCTCTTCTTCGTGTGGCAAGAGTGAAGGTGTTTTGTCCCAGGCAGAGGAGAACAATTAAGACACCCAGTGTCTGGACCTTCTTTCCAGAGGCAAAGGCAGAAGTTCAACAGCTGACAAACCCTCTTCCCCAGTCCGAGTGGAGCAGAGGCAACACCCCTTTTAGGGGAAGGAGACTGAGCTGAGTTCCCAGGGAGGCTGTTCTGTGTGTCCTCTAAAACAATGGTCCACTCACACACAAGAAACGAAGAAGGCAGGTACCTGGGGAGGGAGGCGGCTTCTCACGCAAGGCAGTCCCTTCACCCTAGGGAAGAAACATCTCGGTGTGAGCTCAGGAGCGAGTGTGTTCTCAGCGGCGTGGGCAGGCAAAGCCCAGTGCTCAGACCCCCAGTGTACAAGCACACTTCCTGCTGTACTTCAGCTCTTGTGGGGCTCAGTTTATTTGAGCTTTAGGAACTTTAATCTTTGTTTTGTCTAGTTGTCCTGGGGAGGGAAACCAGGGCCGTCACACTGAGCTGCACCTACAGCCCTCTTTTATTTTTGATTCTGAGACAATCTTGCTAAATCACTAAGTTGGCAGGCTGTCCTTGGATCGTGATGCTCCTGCCTCAGCCTCCCAGAGGGCTGGGATTACTAGTCTGTACCACCACGCCCAGGAAGTTTCTCAGAACTGAATCCTAAACTTTAAAGAGCATCCTGCCTGACTCGTCTCTGTTTTTTGCCGAGTTCAGAGACTGCATCACTATGTGCAGCTCCAGCAAATGCCAGGCCATCAGTCACTTGGCTTTGTAGAGCAGGCGATGGGAATACTGAGCACAGATACACAAACAGGCCCTCTTCTCACTGGGATATGAAAACTCCAACCGGGGCCAGGGATTTAGCTCAGCAGTACAAGTGCCTGCCTGGCAAGCGCGAGGTCGTGCATTTGATCCCCGCTACCAAAAAAACCAAACCAAAACAAAAAACCCCACCAACTTTCCAGGTGTGGGGATGCAAAGTACTTTGGGAGGCTGAGACAGGAGGGTGGCAGTTTTGGGTCCAGCCTGGGAAACACAGCCACTTTGCAAGACCTTGTTTCAAAATAAGAAAATAGAAAAGAGCTGCAGGTGTAGTGCCCTGGGTTCAAGCCCCAATATTGGAGAGAAGAAAACAAAAGGACTCTGTTATCTACAGCAAAGCATGTTTTTAAAATATTGAAAAAAAAGACGTGATATTAGTTCAAAACTGAGAAGGAAAGGCTTTGAACATTAGTTATGTTTTCTATAATGTGTTGATGTGATATTAGGTTTTTATTTCTGTTGAAAAGGATATAAAGTTATTAATTAATTTACTGAGAAACGTTTCATTTTTACATTCCTATATCCCACCACTAAACCTACTTGGATTTCCTTGTCGGCAAATTAGTTCTTGAAATTGTTCATTACTTCTACACGTGACATGATTTCTAACTTTCCAATGCATTGTTTTCATTACTAAATTATAGAAAATATGAGTCTCCTCATTAAAAATATTTAAGTGAAATATTCATTACGAAGCTTTTCTGTTTCTTTTTTTTTGAGACCAGGTCTCCCTATGTAGTCCACGCTGGCCTTGAACTCCCAGCAATCCTCCTGCCTCAACCTCCTGAGTGGGCATGCACCACTGCCCTTAGCTTCAGGAAATAACTTTCATGGGAAGATTTTTTCCCCCTAAAAACCATAAAGAGTATTTAAAAATTATGGTGGAAATTCAATTTATTGAGATTATGAGGGTTTTTTTTTCCAGATATGCACTTACCTTTAAATCCAGAACAGAGCCCTTATCATCTGATTAAAGACAAAAAAATTCAAATAAGTAAGACATTGACGACTTGGAAAAGTACAATCACCTCTCACACAAGCATCTAGCAATACAGATGTTGCAAGGCCACACAGCAAGCAGGCCCCAGGGCCAGCTGTCACCTCCATCTACCATGCTTTCTCCCAAGCACCTTCCAAGTCTCCAAGGATTGCAGATAAAGCCCCTCCCGGGTGCCTTCCCTGCTGGCGCCTCCCAGCCTCTTCATCCTCCTACAACTTCCTCCAGTCCTCCACAAGGGTTGATTCCTTACTATGCAGCCCAGGCTGGCTTCAAACTCACAGCAATCCTCCTGCCTCGGCCTCCCAAGTGCTGAGATTACAGGTACACACCACCACACCTGGCTTCTTTATTTATAATTATTAACCAAGTTGCATTCAAGCAACTGTCCTGGGGCAGCCTGGGCTGCCAGCACATGCTAGTGGTCTGGAAAGACCTTGTTCTCTACCTGCTACGGCCCCAGCAGAGGGAACCCCCTACCTTCTTAACTCTCACCCCTGTCTTGCTATGCAGGTCAGTAGGGCCTCAAACTCAAACTCACGATGTAGCTCAGGCTGGTCTCAAGTCCACCCTCAGCCCCACAGTGCCGGGATTATAGGCATGTGCCACGGCACCAGTTGGAAAAGTTTGTATTTTTAATAACACTTTTAAAATAGTCTTGAGGGAGGCCAGGCATGGGGCACATGCCTGTAATTCCAGCCTTGAGAGGCTGAGGCAGGAGGGTTACAGGTTTGCGATCAGCAGAGGGCTCATAGTGAGACTCTGCAGCTTTCTAGGTCCCCCTTACACTCATCACAAAATAAAGATGACAGGTGGGTGGGGGGTTAGAAGAAAGGCCAAACGCTGAAGGTACGGAAGCTGACAGGAGGTGGGAGTTCACTTTATATTCTCTTTACTTTTGTATGTGTTCAAAATTATCAAAAAAAAATGTTAAAGGCAATTTACTCATATTCCCAAACAAAAGAAAGATGTCTATTGCATGTTAACTATCAACTTTTCAGGAAAAGAACCCAGTGAAAAGGAAACTGAATTTATATTACCCAGGTTTACTTTGGTACTTAATGTGCATGCAGTTCAACTGGCTCTGTTTTTATTTTATATCCGGTTTTTCATTTAACATTTCTCAAAATATTTCCTGAGTCCCTGCCCTTCTCATTTCTAATACCTGTGTGGGCAAGACATATAGATACCTAACATAATAGGGCCTCCTATGAGGGGGAGCATCTTACTGTATCTGAGATGCCACATCAGGCATCATCCCAAACTTTAGAGAAATTACAAACACATTCTAATACTGCAGGTAAATCAGAAATCTGCTGCATTTGTGGTCCCGAGCCTTTCCCTCCCTGGATTTAGCCATGATTATCAACTGGGCATGTTTCCTTTCAGCTCTATTTGAATGTATAAAAGTTGGACACGGCCTTACCTCCCACTCCCTTTCACAAGTCTACATACAAGAGATATTAAATATTGGGAGAAGAGTGGCATATGCAAAGGTCCGGTGGCAGAAGGGAGCTGGGATTACCAGACCTGGATTTTGATTTTTTTTTTTAAACAGAAAAAACTTCTGTAATTTAAAATATATGCTTTTTATGTGAATTTAATATTTGTATTAATTTATTAACACTAGTCAATATTTTAAAATATACACAGGCAGGTATAGTGGCACACACTTGTAATTCCAGGTACTCAGCAGGCGTCAGCCTTGATGCAGGAGGATCACTGAGTCCAGGAGTTCAGGGTCAGCCTGAGCAACATGGCAAGACCTCCTATCAGAAGGTACATACAGACATGCACACACATATATCTATACGTGGTATAGGAGCTGTTATGTCTGTTATGTCCCCCCAGGGCCTCATGCTGTCACAAGTGGGGCTTTTCAGAGATGGCTGGATCTAGAGTGCATGATGCTGGGACTGATTTGCCCTGTGATGCTAGGAGAAGGGTGCCCCACTCTGGGTGTGAGCGTGGGTAGCCTGGATAGACTGTGAGGGACAGAAAGAGGGCTGCGGCCATCACTCCTGCTTGCTGCTTTTGCTGCCCTCTGCCTGCCATGAACTGTTGCCCCTGTGCCATGCCACCCTGCCTTGGAGCCAGCTGATGACAGACTGAAGCCTCTCAAACTGAGCTAAATAAACCTTTCCCCCTTTAACTTTGGGTGCTGGGTATTTTGCCTCAGCAATGAGAAAAGTAACTAAGACACTGAGGAAGAGCAGTTTTCTGGTCCAGGTACTACGAGGCTAGCTTTCTGGTTTCCCCAGAGTCCAGGTTGCTGTGAGGGTCCCGATGAAGCAGCCACTGGTGGCCTGCTGTGTGCCGTCTCTCCTGTCCACTTCCAAACATAACTCTCTCTGAGGAACTTTGAAACCTTCACTGCAATACACCGCCCACTCCCACAGTGCTAACAAACACTGCGTGACGGCAGCTGGTGTGCAGTTTTACAATTGTATCCGCGCTCATGGCACTCAGTGAACCCTCACTGCCAGCCCAAGAGGCCAAGCCCCGCTCAGGAGAGGGCATGGGGGTCAGGGGACAACACAGGTAACCTCACCTGTACACCTGGGCAGCAGAAGACAGAAGTCTGGTCAGGGCACTCTGCCCCATCTGCCCTCTCGCAGCCCAGGGCCTGCGCCATCTATGTCAAAGGCAGTCTAATATCCAGTGAAGATGAATCTCAAGTACATTCCTAGGTAAGACCCCGGAAGCATGGTATGGAGGTTCAGCAGCACCAATATTGGCATCCAGCATGCTCACAAGAATTTGGGTGTTTTTTTTTACCTTTTTGTTGTATAGGTTGAGGTGTAAGAGATTGGGAGCCTGGAAACCCTTCTTGCTCAGAAATATTTTCATCATCTTCACTGTCCACTTCATTTGACAATGGCACCTTTTTGTTACACAAGACAAAGGAGCAAACATGGGATATGGGTTACTTGCATAATACATCCCACACCAAACTGCAACATTTTATTTATACTGAAGCACCCTGCTGCTTTCCTTCATGAGGCCAAAAGAACCACCCCCAGGGCCCAAGAACACCTCCTCGGCCAAGAAATACATGTGATGCATAGCCATGGGGGTGGATGTCCCACCCAGGCCCTGGAGACACTGCCTGTCCCCACTCCTGTCAGAGAGCAACCAGGAATGAGCTCTCTCAGGCTGCTGGGCACAGCACCCAATACCATCCTGCTCCAGCACCTATGCTGACAGTCATTCCCATGGGATGGGACTGCTGACCTGCCTGGAGAACTGTGACCCATGTCACCTGGGCAACTGTTCAGGACAGAGGCTCACCACGGTCGCTGACTTGATTCCACTGTTGGAATGGAAGTCTCCCTCCACTGTCACGATGGGCACCTATGTGGGTATCAAAAGTGGCAGGGCCACAGAGCTGTCATTAGAGGCCTATGCTCAGGAATGGGACTTTCCCTGCTGAGGAAGGGACATCCCTGCTGGCTGGGCTCTGGGGAATAGGGACAGGGGCTGCCCACGAAGAGCCAGAAGCGAGTCTCGCAGGCAGCTGCCCTTCTACTGCCCAGATGCTGTGGTGAGCTCCTGCTGGGATCAGCCTGGCAGCGGGGCTGTGCTGAAGGCTGGCGGGGAGGTGGTAGCAGCCACCAGCAAGATGCCATAAGAAGGGGCACTTCAGAGCTCAGAGCCGAGGCTACTGGGTCCGCAGGCTTTGTGCACATGGCTCCCAGATGAACTGGCTCAGGGCAGGAGCAAGCAGGCGGGTCTCTCAATCTACTTTTCATTTGAAGGCAAAAGAAAAAGGGCTCCTCGCTTGCGTGTGTGTGTGTGTGTGTGTGTGTGTGTGTGTGTGTGTGTGTGTGTGTGTATGTGTGTGTGTGTTAGAGAGAGAGTGAGAGATTGTAGTGCCAGGAACTGAACACAGGGCCTCCCACATTGTAGGCAATACTCTACTACTGAGCTACATCCCCGGCCCTTCTTACTTTATTTTGAGACAGAGTCACTGAATTGCCCAGGCTGACTTAAAAACTGTGACCCTCCTGCCTCAGACTCCAGAGTAGCTGGGGTTCCAGGTGTAAGTCACCACACTTAGCACTCTACTTGCTTTTCACCCCCCTGGAACAGCCCCTCCCCGCCTAGATATACTAAACCACCCACTGGGATCTAGGGAACCTGACCCTGGTAAGAGCACTCAAAAGAGCATTAGAAAGATGCCCGGTCAGCAAACAGATGACCAATGCCTGCGATGGTGCGTTCCTACTCTTCGGGCCTTTCATCCACAGCAGGTAGAGACACGCGCATGTCCATGGACTCCTCTGCAACTGTTCACACCAGCACTATGCCCAACAGCCCCAAACCGGAAGCAATCAAACCAGTAAAGTGGGTAAATAACTGGCTGGCTGGTTACACAATGCAATGATGATAGCAGTAAGAATGCAATGATGATAGCAGTAAGAATGAACATACGGCTGCCGCTACATATGACGGACGGGTAAAGACTTCGAAGTACGGCACGGTGAAGTTCATGTAACTTTCAGGGCTGGCAAAACCAAATGCAAGACTATTTTCCTTTAATGCTGGGACTGACCCCAGGGCCTCCCAGAGAGGTACATCTCCAGCCCTAACTCACAGGATTTTTAAAGATCTAATCTAATTTTGGAGTTAGACAATGGTAAAGTCTGGTCAACTGGTAACTGAGAAGGAGGACTCTGGAATCCTGGAAAAATAGTGATGCTTTTTTTGTTTTCTTAGAGAGGTCTCACTTTGCAGTTCAAGCTGGCCTCATCCTCCTGCCTCAGCCTCCTGAGTGCTGGGATTACAGTTGTATGCACTACAACGTTCATCTGAGTTATGTTCTGCTGAATTTCTACTTTATGTATATGTGGCATTGAGAATACAAAATCAACATTCAAAAATCAATAACCGCCAGGTGTGGTGGCGCCCCTGAAATCCCAGCACTCAGGAGGCTGAGGCAGGAAGAATGTTGCAGTTCGAGATTAGCCTGGGATACAAAATGACCTCAAGATCAGCCTGAACTGCATAGCAAGACCCTGCTTCAAAAAAGGAAAAAAGAAAAAAAAATCAATAGCCTTCCTGTATACAAATAACAAACTTGCTGAGAGAGAAATTAGGGAACCAATGCCTTTCACAATAGCACCTAAAAAAGTGAAACACCTAGGAATAAATATAATAATGTAAAAAATCTATACATTGAAAACTACAGTACTCTGAAAAAGGAAATTGAAGATATTAGAAAACAGAGAGATATCCCATGTTCTTGAGTAGGAAGAACCAATGTAGCGAAATGACCATACTTTCAAAACTGTTAGACAAATTCAATGCAACCCCAGACAAAATCCAATTTAGACAAATTCAATGCAACCCCAAACAAAATCCAATAACTCATCTCACAGAATTAGAAAAAACAATCCTAAAATTCACCTAGAACTGGAAGAGATCTAGAATAGCAAAGGCAATCCTGGGCCTCAAGGGCAGGGCAGAGGGTATCACATTCCCTGACTGAAATTACACTATAAAGCTAAAAACAGCATGGTACTGGCAAAAAAATTTTAAAAACTCAGACCTGAAGGTCAGTGCAACAGATTAGAAGATACAGAAACAACGCCAGACATACTCAGCTACTGTATCTTTGACAATGTACCAAACACATTCACTGAAAGAATGAAAGCCTCATTAATAAATGGTGCTGGGAAAACTGGCGCTACACACACCAAAGATTAAAGCTGTATCCACATCTTTTACCAGGCACTAAACTAAATTTGGAATGGATCGAAGAACTAAATATTAAAACAGAAGCAGTAAATCTACTGGAAGATAGAGTAGGTAAAACTCTAGTAGACACTGGTGTAGACAAAGACTTTATGAACAAAATTCCAACTGCTCAGGAACAAAGAATCAACAACTGGGATCTCCTCTTATTTAAAAGCTTTTGCACAGCAAGAGAAACTACCAACAGAGTGAAGAGACAGCCCACAAGGTGGAAAATAAAGGTTTGCCAGCTGTTCCTCAGACAAAGGATTACTATTGAAAACATATAAAGAACCTCCAAAAAATTAGTCCTCCAAAATTTAAAGACCTAATCCAAAAATGGGCATCTGAGATGAACACACATCTCAGATATACATCACAGATAAAGAAATATAAACAGCAAATAAATATATGAACAAATGTTCAACAACATTGGTCATTCAAGTGATGCAAATTATAACATCACTGAGATTCCACCTCACCCTGGAAAGAATGGCTATTATTAAGAAATCAAGCAATAACAAATTCTGGAAAGGCTATTGGGAAAAAGGAACTGTTGGTGGGAGTGTAGACTGGTGCAACCACTATGGAAATCAGCATGGAAATTCCTCAAAAAACTAGGATTAAAGGTCCAATTCCATTTAGCTATTCTCCTTCTGGGTGTCTTCCCAGAAAAATTAAAAATGTTGTACCACAGCGACATATGTGGACCCGTGTTTATAGCAGCACAATGTGTAATCGCTAGATTTTGGAAACAACCTAAATACTCATCAACTGAGGGATGGATAAAAATGATCTGGTATTTTTATACAATGAAGCACTACCCAGCCATAAAGGATAAACTGGAGACTTTTATAGGTAAATGGATGCAACTTGAAAATATACTCATTGGGGCTGGGGATTTAGCTCAGCGGCATAAGTGCCCGCCTTGCAAGCAGGCAGCCGTGAGTTCGATCCCTGGTACCAATAAAAAAAAAAAAAGAAAAGAAAAGAAAACATACTCATTAATGAAATAAATCTGACATGCATATGTAAACATTGTGTTGTCTCACTAGTAAGAGAAGCTGAAAGAAACTATATATATAAAAGACAGTTAAGATAGTTATACTCTGATTTCTTTGAGCTCATTGAAGAGGAAGGTTTGTACTATTATTGTTCGGACGATTAAATGCAGATGTCTGATACTCTGAGTAACTCATCTGAAGATAACAATACATGATGCATATACCACTGTTACCCCCAATGGTTGTGTTCTGATGTTTTTTAAGTACTCCCCAATATTTCTGATTGTGATAACTCCCTTTAGTAACTAAAACAAAACTTGCTGGGGTGTTAAAGAAAGGAAGGAAACCACAGACTCGCCGCCCCAGGGCTGACAAGGAGGACAGCAGGGAGCCTTCCCTCCTGCCTGCAGCACTTATGCAGCCTCTCCCTCCTCTGCTGGGGGTAGGACACTGACAGACAGGAGGAGCAAAGGTCGCAGGTGCTGTCCATCACCTTTAGGGTGACCACTAGAGTAAAGACAGTATCATTTCTAAAGTCACAGAGAGGAAGAAACAGAACAACTGAAATAATGTCAATCCAAACAAAGAAAGGACCCCAGCACTTAGGAGGCTGAGGCAGGAGGATTACTGCCAGATCGAAGCCAGCCTGGAACTCATTCTGTAGAATGAGTTCAAGACCATCCTGAACTGCACAGGAAAACCGTGTCTCAAAAGACTAAAAAAAAAAAGAAAAAAAAAACAAGAGAGAGAAAGAAAGGAGGGCCAGGGGTGTAGCTCAGTGGTAGGACAATAGCCTAACATGTGTAAAGCCCTGGGTTCGATCCCAAGCAAAAATAAAGTAAGATGTCCAATCTAAATTCAGTCATATGCATTCATATGTACATATGTATTACAAAAAGATTAAATTCTCTGGTTAGAAGACCAAGCCAGACTGCCAAATCGAGTTAACAAAAACTATATATGGCATTGAATTGTACACTTCATTGAAATGACTTAATCGTAAGCTATGTGAATTATGTCATTAAACTAGTCTTTAAAAGCTATATGTAGTCTATAAGACGTATCTAAAATAGGACATATAAAGATTGAAATTAAAAGACAAAAAAACACTGACCAAGAAATACCAAGTAAAATGAAATTGGAGGGAAAAAATCAGCTGGTCCTGAAGACACATGGCCCTTTCAGACTCACTATACATTGAATCCTGCACATGAACCAGGGTAACAACCAGAACTCAGCCAAGATAAAGGCGCAGAAGACAGACTATAGTATGAAGAGACACAAGACAGCTGTGCACATGCCTGTGTGGCACATGCCTGTGATGCCAATACTCAAAAGGCTGAGGCAGGAGGGTGTCCTTGGCTGTGAGGCAGCATGGGCTGCACAGTGAGTTCAAGGCCAGCCTAGACCACTCAGTGAGATTCCATCTCAGCACACACACACACACACACAAATGACACTTGACAATATTCCTCTACTTAGGTGTAAGTCTGAAGAAAGGTTGTAACGAACAAACTCATACAGGAAAGTGATAGGAAAAGTAGCTTCCGACACAAATCCTCATCAAGTGTAGACATTTACCTTTGTCTTTGAGGGCCTTGATTTTGCCAGATAAAGAGGTTTAAATTTTAGCCCAACTAGATATAAATGTGGCAGGATACATTAAAAGATCCATCAGTCAATGAACCAATCCATAAAAAGCCTGAAAGCAAAAGCTACGAGTCACAGAACAGGGAAAGGAAACGCTTCCTTGGGCAGTCTGGGCTATGCGAGGTGGGTCGGCATGGGACACCGGCTCACCTGGCTTCTGTGGGGCACAGCATACACGGCATCCTGGTGGCCGCCTCTTTCTTTCCAGGTGCTGTCGTTCCCAGACTCCTTGTCACTGGATGACACCTGTGTCTCGGCGTCATCTCCCTCCCCGTAGCTCTGCGCCTCAAAGGATGGTAAAGAAATTCTTCTTCCTGTTCCACTGTGCCAACTTGGCCAGTGTTTGAATATTAAACAAAGAACATAAACAAGCGATTGAATGCTTGCCTTTGTTTTTTATTTTTTGTTTTTGCAATACTGGGGATTGGACCCAAGACCTTCACGCTGAGCCACATCCCTAGCACCCCCTCACACCCATTTCAGGTCTCACTAAGTTGCTAAATTATACCGGCTGGATTCTGACGTGCAGTCTCCCTGACTCAGCCTCTCAGAGTGCTGGGATTCTAGGCACATGTCACCATACTCAGCTGGATATCGACACTGTACTCCATGCATTCCCTCCAGGCCCCCTTATAGAATATACAGAAGCTTCAAAATTAAACCACTCACTAGCCCGTCTTTCAGTATTTCTTTCATTTAGGGAAGGGGTTTGAGACAGGTTTTTGTGATGTAGTCTAAACTGTCCTTGAACTCACAGCCATCTTCCCATCTCAATTTCCCAAATGCTGGGATCATGGGAGTGTCCCACCATCCCTGGCTCTACACTCTTTCCTTTCCAGTTATTTTTTTTTTACTTTTTTAGTCATTACTGTATGCATATACAGTCTGTCTTGGTTTTTTGGTGAATATTAAAATTTATCTTTTCTAAAAGGGTAAATGTAACAGAGTAATAATTTACTCTTTTAAGCACTGAGCAATTTAATAACACCCCCCATCTCAAAATTTTAAAAAACAGGGATGGGGTAGGGATGTAGCTCAGAGTAAAAGCCTTGAGTTCAATCCCCAATACTGTAACAAAGAAAGAAAAAAAGAAAGAAAATAAATGACTACTAGTATGTCATCATTTAGCAAGATCTACCCTCGAGAAATTTTCTTGTTTTGGGGGTTTTATTTATTTCTTTAAGACAGGTTAACCTCACAAACTTGCCAACCCCCTCTGCCCCCCAACTATGAAGAAAATTTTGAGGAAAGCAATTCACGTCCCTGGACAGTGTCCCTTTAACGTGAGTGGTAAGAGCTGAAGGACTCACAGAAGTGAGGACACACAAACACAGCGACTGCCGCACTGCGGCTCCCCCAGCGACAGTCCCTACCGAGGCCGCTGCCCGGCACTGGTGGCGTAGGGCTCCACGAGGCTGTCCTTCTCGCTGTCCTGGGCCACACAGGAGGCATCACTCTCAGACCGCGACCTCCGGCGAGGCTGGGGGATGGCAACCGTCCTCCCGGTCAGTGTTGTTGCCAAAATGACCGCAGCCAGTGCAGATCTGGGGACAGAACAGCCCACTGGGTCGGAGATGGGGTCATCCGAGCTGAAGGCTGAGCCCCTTGAGGCTTCCCTTGGGAACGACAGTGTTTACTGAGCATCTGCTTTGTGCCCACGGGCCGCTGTGTGACAGGCTCACGCCAGACCAGCTCTGCTGATGAGCACACTGATCATCAGGATCAATATCACTGTCATCCCATTTCACATAGAGATTAAATGACTGAGTCAAAATCATTGTTTTTAATTTAAAAAAAAAAAGAAAAAAATAGATGCAACAAAATGATTTTCTTATCAGTAAGAGACAGCCAAGTCTCTGATGAAGGCAGTCAGCTTTCCAAGCCTGTATCAAATGGTATTTTCATTAAGATGACAGCTCAGAACACAGAAAAATGATATAAAAAAAGATATCAAGGTTTAAAAGGCCAAATTAGTCAAAAGCATGTTACAGGAAAAACAGTAGCAGATTTATCCTCCTGCCTAAAAAAAGCAAAAGGACAGACAGGGTTGTGGCAGCTGGCTGCCTGGGGGAACGTGCAGGTCGCAGCACTGCTGAGATGGAGGATGGAACAAGACCATCCAAGAGTACTCGGAGCAAAGTAAACACTAATACACGCTATTCGTGTTATCAAGTTTGTGCTTAAGGAAAAGTCAAACACTAAGCCACTTGAGAGTGGTTCCTTTTTTTTAGGTGATGGTGCTGGGGGAATTAAACTAAACCAAGGGCCTCATGCATATTAGGCAAGTGCTCTGCCACAGAGCTACCCCTTTAGCCCTTCAGAGTGATTTTATCTTGGGGACAAGGTCTTACTATGCCGTGCAAGCCCAGTCTTGAACTCAATATGTAGCCCATAGCGCAGGCTGGCCTTGAACTCACAGCCATCCTCCTGCTTCAGCCTCCCAAGTGCTGGGACTCATAGTGATTTTTTTTTGTACTGAGAACTGAACTCAGGACCTCTCATTTGCCAGGCAGGCGCTGCACTGCTGAGCTATATCCCCAACCCTCAGAGTGATTTTTTAATCAGGAGGCATATGATACTCTAGTACCAAAGAGAACTAAAATGAAAAGTACCATCCTTTAAATTAAGTTAGTTCTCACTATTATTAGCCAAATCAGTAGTTTATAAATTAAAAGTATGCTATGCCAGGCATGGTGGTGCATGCCTGCAGTCCCAGTACTCTGTGAAGCTGAGCTCAGCCTGGTCACCTTAGTAACTTAGTGAGACTCTATCTCAAAAACTAAAAAATAAAGGGCTGGAGATGTAGCTCAATGTGAAAGGCCTGAGTTCAAAATCCCCAGTACCACAAAACAAAACAAAACCAAAAACAGAAAAACACTAGTCTAAAAGTCTCCTGTGTCTTAACACCTGGAAGACAACAGGCAGAGGTTCCAGGAATAAGAGCCAGCTGTTTGGTGGGTTCGGGGTGCGGGAGAATGGGGAATCACATGGTGTATTTCCCTCATTCTGCAGCCCAGGCTGGCCTTGAACTCATCTCAATCCTCCTGCCTCAGCCTCCAGAGTGCTCAGAATACAGGAATATACTGCCGTATCCACATAGATCTTGTAAAAGATAGAATTGTGTCTAAAGAAAATACACAATTTTTTTGATGCACAACTCAAAATTCTTTTTGAGCACTATCAAACTGGGCTTTTACGATTTATGGTTTGAAAAGTCTGAACTTTATCCAGTTGTGAAATGTGAGGGTGTCAGACACTGAGAGGGACAGAGCCCAGGGAATTTCACTGCCACTTGGAGGAGGCACAGTCAGAGGACTGTGGCAAATATTTCAAAGCATTGGATTCTAGTAGCCCTACTTGCGACTTTCTGGACAGTTTGCACATTCTGAGATCCAGTAGCTAACAGCCAAGCACCGTGATGGACCTAGATACCTGCTTATCTGAGACTCACCTTGGCCTCTCAGGGGACGGGCTGGGGCTGCGGGGGGGAGGTGTACGAGGCACTGCTGGCTTTGGAGCGATGCTGGCTGCAGGAAGGAGGCCATGGACGATGTGTTTCTGCACAAATAAAACCAAGATAGGAGAAATTGCCACTACCTCCTGCCCCTGGGATTCGGCCCTTTTCCAAGTGTATCTGCCAGGGACAGCTGCCACCACAGTGCCCTTTGTGGGGGCCTTCTGTCCCTGATCCTCAGCTTTTCTGTGCATCCCCCAGAGTCACCCTGCAGCCTCGGCTCGTCCAGCAGCACCTACCCCAGTGGTACTTCCCAGGCCTCCCCCTGCAGTAGGAATGACTTCCAGAGAAACAGGTGCCTTTATCCTGGCCAACACTAGAACCCCGGGGCTGTACACAATGACCTGTACCTGATAGGAGCTAAGGGAAGATTTTTGGTGGCTCAGCTCAAAGATGCAGAGTAAGGGCCAGGCATGGTGACTCATACCTGTAATCCTAACACTCCAGGAGGCTGAGGCAGGAGAACTGTAGGTGTGAGCAACTTAATGAGATCCTCTCTGAAAATATAAAACATTTTGAAGAGGGCTGGGAGCTGAGTGTGGTGGCACACACCTGTAATCCCAGCACCCTGGAAAGCTAAAGGAAGGGAAATGCAAGTTTGAGCCCAGCCTAGGTAATTTAACAAGATCTTATCTCAAAATAAAATAAAAAGATATAGGTATGTAGTTTGGTATTAAGGCCATGGATTCATTCCCCAGTACTACAAAAAAGAAAACTTCAAAGTAAGTTAAGAAAAACAAGCTCCTATACACAATGAAAGACAAAGTGAACACTGCTTTAGGGAACTAAAGGTGCTGGAAGTCTTTCAGAAGTTCCTTTTTAATTTTTTGAGACGGGGTCTTGCTACACAGTCAAGGCTGGCCTCAAACTTTCAGAGATCTTCCTACCTCAGCCTCCCAAATGCTGGGATTACAACACCTGGGTTGGTAGAAGTTTCTGAGACTTGCCCAAACTTTACTTTCTGGCCACCAGCCAATCACTCACATCTCTAGAGGCAGGATACCATGACAGCAATAAAGAAAATGACTTCCTCCTCAAAGACGTATAAAGAAAAAAAATACCCACATTGTCATTACAGAACACAAAATTAGCTGGGCATGTTGTGCATGACTCAGCTACAAGGTAGGCTGAGTCAGGAGGATCACAAGTTTGAGGCCAGCTGGGAAATTTAGGAAAAACTGGCCTTAAAACTTCAAAAAGAACTGGGGCTGTAGCTCAATGGTCCCTGGGTTCAACCCCAAGTACCAGTAAATAAATTACAAAATTTTAAGGGAGATATAACCACAACAGAAAAAGGCTTCTTCAAGTCTTGGAGCCAGCAAGAGGACTCAGGTGTTCTCTCTAGAGACGATCACAGAGGCATTTAGCCTGGGTCTTCGAAGACAGCCACTGTTCTGACATTTAGAATGTGATGGAAAAGCCTTCTAGGAAGAGCCAACAGCATAAACAAGGGACTGGCGTGAGACACCGGTGGCAATGCTCTGTGAATAATAAGCACCGCGGTCTGCTGGTTACAATGTCAGGAGGGAGAGCTAGGACAATGGGCTGCGGTGACAGTGGGGATTATTTCCAACTGCAAGGCTTTCATACAAGTTGAGGAGAGCTCATGGTCCTTTGAAAGCAGCCTCTTCAAAGACTAATGGTAGTGGTAGGCACAAGGTACTGGGCAGGAAAAGAAGTGCAGCCCGCGGCATCCTTCAGGAGTCAGGGATGAGCAGATATCCCGCATCTCCTGCAGCCCCCAACCCCACTCGCAAAGCCACCCAGAGGAGCAGATGTTACCACAGAGACATCTCTGCTGTGGGAACGTTGTGTGACAGTCCATCCCCACGTTTGTCCTATAACTTGAGTTTACATCATCTCCCATCTTCCTCACCACTCTTCAGGAATAAGAAAGGGTTTTTCCTTCCCCTCAAAACTGAGGACTGAACCCAGCACCTCTGTACTGTGCTACACCCTCAGGCTGCCCACTTCTTTTTTTGAGATAGTATCTCACTGAGTGGCTAAATTACCCAAACTGGGTTCAGATGTGCAGACCTCCTGCCTCTACCTCCCAGAGTGCTGGGATTAGGATTTTCATTCTACCCTTTGAATCCCCAATGGCTGGCATTCATTAAATCCTCCAAAAGGCCTTGTAAGCTCTGCTTTATTTTCAAAGAGTGGATCCCCCATCGTATGTTTGCCATCTCTCACTTGTATCACTAGAATTGGCTGCTAGCTACAGTCCTCTCACCTCCAGTCTATAAAAAAGGATGAGCCAACCGTCACTATCACGGACCTGGTATGGCACATGCTGTACAGAACGGTGCCTACTACGGGACCCAAATCCATCTCTTGCTACCCCTACCCATCACTGCACATATCCTTGATACTTTAGCAATCAGAATTGCCTTCCATTTCCTAAACAGCAGATAATGCATTATTTTATTTTGTAGTACCGGGGATTCATTACTAAATGATTTATTTTTTTCTCTGAATTATAGTAATCTTCAAGAGACTTTGGTAATTGAAAAAATACAGATGAGTGTACAGTACTTCCCAGGTATACAGAAATACTGTTCCCATCTCAGGGAACACTGAACTACATTCTCAGTTACGTATTTATACATGTTTATTTCTTTAGATATAGACACTCGCTAAATTGTCTAGACTGGGCTCGAATTTGGAATCTTCCTTCTTTGGCCTCCCCAGGCATGGAATTACAAGCAGGTACCACTAAGCCCGGCTAAAAACAGAGCTGGAGGGCTGAAAACCACTTCCTCCGGTGCCGCTGCCTTGCCTTAATCCCAGACCAAACCCAAGACGTGCTGCAAAACCTCAGCTCTTAACTCCTGGCCCCATGAGGCAACAAGCAAGACGGGACAGAGTCTACTTACGAACTGGCTCTTGCGGCCTCTTCGAATTCCCAGCAGCATCCTTGACCAGGCTAAAAGGTGGATTTTTTAGTAGCTATCTCCAAAGCCTAGGACCGTTCCCTAAAGCCAGTTCTACTCCCACCACAGGAACTGCAGATGCTGTTTCTTCCCAAGTAACTTCACAACAACCACACCCATCACTGGCTGTGTTCTATTCTCAACCAATCAGAGCTAAGGTTACTTCCACACCCGTCGCTCTTGGCAACTAGCGGTTCTCATTCAAATCTCCACCAGTGCGGAAGTTTTCTGAGCTGTCTGCCTCCTTATTGGTCAGAGTAGATATCAATCACAGCCACCACAGCCTGTCCGACGCTGTGGGAGGTGGAGGACGGGAAGGATGAAAACCTGGCCAAGCGCAATGGAAGGGAACCCGGAAGTGGTGCGATCTCAGGTTAGGGTGTCGGATCCTCCGGACTGGGGCGGAGGCGTGGTCCCCTGCTGTTTCTGCTAGAATCTTGGGCTGGACCGATCAGCCAGGATGAGCCAGGGCGCGGAACCAGCTGGGTATCAGCGACCAGGCAGGTGCTGAAAATGAGAAACGCAGCCACCACGTCTCCTGGTTCTTAGACTGATAAATTGTCTTTCACCAACCGCTCTGTAGTTAGAATTTTGCCAAAGGGGGCTGGGCTTCTAGTTGAATGTGGGCTCACGTGGAGGAGAGCCTGTTCAAAAGTTGTCTTGCATTTCCCACATTAGATCGAGACCACCGATGGACAAGAACCCCCCTGACAGCACAGGCCCAGTGCACGTACCTTTTGGGCACATTGTGGCCAATGAAAAATGGCGTGGGTCACAGCTGGCGCTAGAAATGCAAGGTCAGTGGGTTGGGCTGATTTCCTTCCCCAAGCTCTTTTCTCACCATGCATTTACGTGAACTCATTTTGTTGTCTATTTTTTAAGGAAAAATTAAACTCGTTTTTGAAGACGGCCTGACAGTGGTAGATTTTTACCTGTCCAGCAGATCTTGCATTCTCTATATCACGGAAGCTGATTTAGTGGCGGGAAATGGCTACAGAAAGAGACTTGTTCGGGTTAGAAATGTAAGTACTGAACTAAAGAAACAAATCGAACAGTGATTTATATCCTTCCCACCCCTGTCCCTTGGAAAAATTTCAGTAATAGCGTTGGTCATTCCAAGCCAATGATGGAGACCACTGATAACATGATAGGCTTTCTTAATTTAGAAAGGAAAGTCGATACTAAATGATTTATGTTTTTCTTCAAAGTCCAGTAATCTTCAAGGGATTGTAGTAGTTGAAAAGACACAGATGAGTGAACAGTACTTCCCAGCCATACAGAAGTTTACTGTGCTGGACCTTGGGATGGTGTTGCTTCCAGTGGCCAACCAGACGGAAGCATCCTGCCTCATCATCCAGTTAGTAAGTATGGATTCCTCCTTCACAACAGCCCTGTCCGCACGCAGTGTCTTGGCTTACTTTGATGAGATTTTACTCTAGCTATGGTTGCAATTTATGTCATTCCCTGTGTTCGTTTACCAAACCTTTTCGAGAAATTTAAGTTCAGGGAGCCATCAGAGCCTGCCACTCACTCCAGGCAAGTGTGTAACAAGTGTACAAGTTGAAGATCTGATTTTAGACTCCCAGGCTAACTGCCATTCATCATCCCACAGTTATGCTGGTGAACTTTTTTTTTTCTTTTATTTAAAGAGAAACAAAAAAATACATGGAGATAAAAAAAGGGTAGAAATAATACAGAATTACATAAAAATAAATGTTAAGAAATCGCCAGTTGATAAGTTACATATTGTCATCTTAGAAATAGCTGTTCAGGTTACAAAATTAAAGTATGTAAAATGACATTCAAATAGACTGCCAACAGTTCTGCTCAATGATCTAACAAAAACTTAGTAATATGGTCATCAGTCCTACTCACTTGTTTTATATCTTAAAGAGGGTAAAATTAAACATAACAGAACAAAACAGATTTAAAAAAAACAATTTAAAGAAATACAGATTTCAAAGTAAGTCCACTGAAGATCTTCACTGTTTATCTAATTGTCTCTAGTTTCTTCCAAATAGTTGTCCCCATCTTCAGGCACATTAAATACATACTGCATATTATAGAACTAAGCAAATCATTACAGGATGATGAAGGCTTTTTAGGTCTTCAAGATCTGACATTGGGGAAGACAATAACTACCATCGCATCTCTCTTTCTCTTTGTAGTAGCTGTCCTTATCTTTACATATGCTGAAATTGAACTTAAGAGACTAGACTAATAATATCACTCTGATCAGTGAATAATAGTATTGCTAGATTTTATATCATAATGCTACAAAATTAGCATTGGGTTTCTTAGTGTCTCTTCTTCAGAGTATCTGTTCATTGCATCTTGCATTATATAATCTGTTCCCGTAAATAGTTTTTTTTTTTTTTAAATCTTCTCATGTGTGAATTTCTACATGTATATCTATCCTCTTTGTATTATAGGGAAAAACAAATCATAACAAGGCAGCAAAACAAATTCCTAGAAAAGCATGCAATGAAAAAGACACATAAGACCACAATAGTAGGTGATCTACTATAGTTACTTTCTCTTGTTATTTTCAGTAGACTTGTCCACATCATCGGGCTTAATATAGTTAAACATAGTATTACCTAGCTATTTTTATAAAAACACCACTTTGAAAACATTGTAGGACTTGAGAGCTGTTAATAATTAACACCAGTATGGATATCTTTTACATCTTGTCATCTTCAGAGTAGTTGCCTCTACTTTTAGGGTTGATACTATCAAACATACCAAATTCAAATAAAATCAGCCAGGGCAAAACTGTGGTCTTATGAATTGGATTCAAATAAGATCAGTCATAGTAAGACAATGTAAGTAATACAGGATTTCAGTTTAAGTTAATAGGAAATTAAGGATAGTTACCATGGTATAACCTATTTTTGGGTCAGATGTCTGTGCCCTCAAAACTGATATGAATGGATAGACCAGAACAAATTAAATTCAAACTAAACAGAGCGATAAGACTACTGTGTCTCTTAAATCCTGATACACTATTAACAATGACCTCTGCCTTTTTTTATAGTGTATCAAAGCTATCTATACTAAAGACTATAGCTTGCCATCTCTGCCTCATGTCTGCTACTCCACTTTACTGCTATAATTTGTCCACCTTACTCCCTCATTCCACTATCTGCCCTGTTCATTGAGGCCTCTCTGCCACTGTTGCTGGAATCCTGGTATCCCTTCCTCTCTTTCTCTGGAATGTCCTTCAGCACTCTCTGTAGGGTTGGATTGGTCGCCATGAACTCCCACAATTCCTCCTTGTCTTGGAAGCACCTTATTTCTCCATTAATTTTGAGAAAGAGTTTTGATGGGTATATGAGTCTTTGTTGCGTATTTTCTTTCAGGACTTGGAATATTTCTCCCCATTCCCTTCTTGATTTAAGAGTTTGTGTTGATAAGTCTGTTGTTATTTTGATAATTTTCCCGTTGTAGGTAATCTGCTTCTTTTCTCTGGCTGCTTTTAATATTCTGTTCTTTTGATGGATTTCTGGAATCTTGATTATATGTCTGGGTGTAGATCTGTTTTGGTTGTAGGTAGCTGGTGTTCTGTATGCCTCTTTTATCTGGATATCATTTCTTTTTGCTATACATGGGAAATTTTGCTTTAATGTATCTGTGAATATTCTTTGTATTTCATTTTTGGTTGCTCCTGCTTCCTCACTCACATGCTTTATTCTTAAGTTATGTATCCTTTTGTCATCTTCTAGCCTTTGAATTGTTTCTTTCTGGTTGTTATTTTTAAGAGGTCTTTTCTTTCACGATCATATATCATAAATCTCTTCAAGTTTCAAAAAGCTAACTTTAGTTTCTGTCAAGGCATTTTGCCAGTGTTCAAGGGAGTTTTTAGTTTCCTGGTAATCTCTTTGGATCTCTTTCATGTATTCTAAGTTATGTTTAAATTCTTCTTCAGAAGTTTCTCTTTCTTTTCTGATTTCCTCAGTTCTTCCATCTGTGTTCTCTTGGGCGGGGCTTGTCATTTCTTTAATTAATCTCTTTATATCTTGCCTCACTTGGATCAGGAGTACAGCTTTAAATTCACCTATGAGTTCACGGAGGTATTTTTTTTTTATTTCGGCTGATGCTGTGTCCAGTATTGGATGGTTACTGTGCTGGTTCTCTTCAGTGTTAACTTCCCCTGGGCTTATTTTCTCACGTTGGGCAGCTGGAGATTTTTTTTTATTTCTATCTCTTGTCATGTTTCTGGTTTCTTTCCGACTGGAGTGTCCTGGGGGTCTCTGGCCCTCTCCATATTGCTTAGGGCCTTTCAGAAGTGTGTTGACTTGAGTTTTTGCTGTCCTCCCCAATTTGCTGGGGTAGGCAGGGATGCAGGGACGTGCAGGCTAGCCTCCAGCCTCTGTGCCAGTCAACCTGCAAACTAGGCTGTACTTTGTGGATGTCACAGAGTCACGACTATTTTGTCCCAAGAGTCTGCTTATTGGGTCCCAACCAGAGGCTTGGCTCAGCCTCAGCAGATTCTGGCAGTTCTGTGCCAGAAGCAGCTGACTAATGTCACTGTGGCACAGGGCTCTGCCCAAATCCCAGCTATCCTCTTCCAGACCTCTCTGTGCCAGGAGCGACTATCTAATGTAGGTCTGCCCAATTCCAAAATGTCCTCCACTAGTTCTATGTTGCTGACGCTGTCACGGCACTGGGCTCTGCCCAATTTCAAGATGTCCTCCACCAGCCCTCTCTATATCAGGGGCGACTGTCTGATGTCACTGAGCCGCGGGCTCTGCCCAAGTCCAAGATGTCCTTCATCAAACTCTCTGTGTTACTGATGTCGCCGTGGTGGCGCGCTCTGCCCAATTCCAAGATGTCCTCCAGCCAGCCACAGCAGCCATGGGACCCAGTCCCAGGTACTCACCAGGACTCAGTGCAGATCTTCCTCTTGAGTCTACTGCTCACTATGCCACTTGCCTTCACTGTGTTCCCAACACAGTGCGGAACGGTCAGAAAACTGCACGGTGTTTGGCTTCTGAGCTCCAGAGCTTCTCACAATCTCCTCTGGCACAGCCAAGCAGCCCTGGCTGCTTCATGGGGTCCCGGGTCTCAATTTCCAACAGTTGCCAAAAGCCAAGACAGCTTTTCCTCTTGGATCCACTAGTCAGTGTGCCACATTAAAGGTGCGGGTTTGCAGACTCCTGTTATCAGCCATCACAGTCTCAGCACGACCTTAAATCCTCCAGCCACGCTGTCTTGGTTAATAAGATTCACTATCCATTCATCTGGCCCTCTCCATGTTGTTGTATTCTAGCATCTAATATGATTTCTCCTGAGAGACTCTCCACCCAATCCCCTAGCAAGCCACCATTTTTGAAACCCATCTTGCTGGTGAACTTTTAAAGTGACAGGGCTGGTAGTGCAGCTCAGTGGTAAAGCTCTTGTCTAGCACCTATGAAACTTTGGGGTTGATCCCTAGCAACACATATACCCACATACATGTGTGTGCATGCACACACACATGCAAAGATGCATGAGGGTTGCCTCTGACCAACTGAAAATCAGAACATAAGAGTAAGGCCTGGGCATCCATTGTTGTTTTTAATTCCCCTCTCTGATGTGCATCTTGGGTTGAGAATCAAATTGGAAATACAGGCCAGACGTGGTGGCTCACATCTGTAATCCCAGCACTCGGGAGGCTGAGGCAGGAGGATCGTTGCAAGTTCGAGACCAGTCTGGGATACAAAGTGAGCTCAAGGCCAGCCTGAACTGCATAGTAAGACTCTGTCTCAAAAAAGACAAAAAAAAAAAAAAAATTGGAAATACAAGCAGCTCTGTGAAGTTTAGATTCCTCTCTACTGCATCCTTTGCTTTGTTATTCCTAACTTATGAGATAATGCTACTGTCTGCCTTCATATAATACCAGACTGGAGTGAGTTTCTCCTTTGATAGGCAAGCTTCCCACAGGTCTTGTAGGAAGCAGGTCTCATTTAGATACTGGGTGTGAATGTTTAAATTGAAAAACTTAAGATATATTGCTACAGTGAGATCTTAAGGGGGATAAAGATACAGTGTTCTCAAACCCTCAAAATATTCCACCTGGCTTCAAACATGAACTATTCCATCATTTTTGCCACTTTCTGAATTATTTCTAGAAGCTGTCTTTTGTGAGTGTATTTTTATGGCTGTCTTGGTATCTTGAATTATTTTAAAACATTTATGGTAATTTCTGTACAAAAACATATTGAGGTGAATTGTCCACCTTATTCACTGGATCTGGAGTTGTATGACTTCTGGCTCATCCTCAAATTCAAAATGACCATGAAAGATTAACATTTTGAATTGATTCAGGACACAGCCAGCCATGACAGTCCAAACAGGTACTCTCAAAGAGGACTAAAGAACTGCTTTGAAAGTGGGAAGAACAATGGGCTGTGTTTGAAACAGGAGGAAGTATTTTGTGGGGGTATTAAAGGCAACTTTAATAATTTTTAAACATCCAGTTATTTTACTGATGTCTAAAGATTTATACTCACGGCACCTGAAAACATTTGATACCTAACCCACAAGGCAAGCCCAAATGAACAAACTCAAATTTTAAGAAAGCTGCCAGTCCTCCAGGGGGCGCTTATGTGCTTTTTCCTTTCATTTCCCGTTCAGGTCCAAGAGCAAACCAAAGAGCCCAGGAAGAACCCTTTCCTCAGGAAGAAAAGGGCTGTGCTCTCTGAGCCATTTCTTCTACGAACTGTGCAGCAGATCCCAGGAGTTGGGAAAGTTAAAGCTCCTCTTCTGCTCCAGAAGTTTCCAAGTATCCAGCAACTGAGTAACGCTTCCATCCAAGAACTTGAGTCGGTAGTTGGACAGGTAGTAGCACAGCAAATCCATGCCTTCTTCACCCAGTCCAGATGACTGCTGGCCTCATGTCTATGTTTTCTCTTAAACCACCAACTACAAGATCTGGTTTTCATATGTAAAAAGCAAGAAAAAGTTTCTTTGCACAGTATCTTGTGAAACACAAGGAGAAGCCTAATGGAGACTGAAGTACACTGCTTTGCTCTCTCGGTTTGATGAGACTTTCGTTCTAAGCAACAATCTACTTAAGCCAAGATTTTTGCAGGTGACCTTGACCTTCATCTGCCATGAGAAGGTTCTGTAAAGTTCAGGGGCAGGATGTCACCATCTAAAGGAAATGGCCTACAGTGAAGCACTGTGTACTATGGCCCTTGGTCCTGGTGGCAAACTGCTGCTCTTCAGGTCTGGTCTGCATATGCTGTGCTCTGAGGGCACAGCTGCCAAAGTAAACAAACACATGTATAACAGTCCCTTCCTTTGTGCTTTCATTCCTGCCTTCCTGTTTTTTTGGAGGGAAGTGACAGCCACATAGTCTGCTTGTAACTACTGGGCGTGTCTTCTGAACACAGAAAGCCTAAGATTTGAAATTCCCCATGTAAAGACGAAATCAGTGCATGACAAAGATGTCTGTGTATGTGTGGATCAATAAAAGATACACCAGAAAACAGAGGGTGCTACATCCCGTGAGGGGAGCCTGGGGCTGGGGATTAAAGGGGTTAACTGCCCAATGAAAAAATACACACACTAAAAATGAGGGGAAGAAGGCTGAAAGGAGGAAGGCGGGGTGGGGGAAAAAGAATCCAGATACAACATGGGTACAGATACAAATTCCCTACAGTGAACACAATCATGTATAAGTAAAGTATACCAATAAACTTAATTTACAAAAACAAAACTATAAGGAAAAATATATTAAAAATGCCACATTTTTAAAAATATTTCAAGAGCTCATTTATTTTAATGCTTAAAAATCAAAAACATTTGTACATTAGGATACTTACTTGAAAGATGGAATTACAGTGACAGAAAGGCAAAAAAAAGTCAGATAAATGTGTTTATTTAAATATTTATATAAACATGGTCCTATAAACAGTGGATAGATACTTTCCCAAAGGTGGTTGCTTCCCTTAAGATATTGCACAGTATAAAATTCTTGTTAATTCTCAAAATTAGATCTCCAAGCTGTATTTTTAAGCTATGTCACTTTTACTATGTCAACCATGAATCTTATTAGAGCCACGGTGTCATCCAACTTACAGCCAAGGAAATCAAACTGGTAAGAATATTCATTTTAAAAAGTCAAACAGAGCTTTGAACTTGAATCATTTACATCTTCATGTATAAAATGTAAAGCTACCTTTTTACTAAAGATTCTTAAAATATAGTTAGTGTACATTCTACTTTAAGCAAAATGAAAATGTTTTGAGTATCAAACAGTATTTCATCTACCCTGTAGACAGCATTTCCATCTAACACTGCCACGGTGTTAGGACTTGTACATGGCATCACACTGGAGGAAAAGCTGCTCCTAAATTTTATTTTTTGGTAGTATTTTTGGTTTTTTTAGCACTGCCAAAAAGGTTTTTTTAAAAATAGTAATTCAAGAGAAATTTGGCACTAGACTTTTGGAAACGGCATTCATATTATGTAGAAATAATGGCAAAATTTTACTTTAAATTGATGAATCTCATGAGGAAGCAGCTCTTTAGAACAGTTTTTAGGAACACAAATCACACTCTATCATTATGCTCCTCTGACCTGCCTTGAATTCTAGGTTAAGGAAAGATTATTACCTAAACCTGGACAGTTAACAAACAATACTAATGTATTAACCACAGCTGAACTCTTGAGAGTACTTAAAAGTGGTCACTGTAACCATTAAAAACAGACATACTTTCAACACTACTCTGTACAGTATTTTATAGAATAAATAACTTGCAGCAATATCGTGACACTCCTCAAGTGTTTCCCACCAACTTCAAGATGCTTCTTGGTACTTTCATAAAGCATATGATACACAAGTGAACAAATGGGATTTGAAAATACTCCACAATATGGCACAAATATTAAGACCCAGTGAATCCCAGGTGGCCGTTTCGGCTTCCTCCAGTCAGTAGAGAGAGCTTTCAGAGCTGAGCACGCTGAAAGGAGCGTGGAGCTTCCTCTTGACGTGAGGCCTCGACACGCCCACCGCTGGGAGGCACATGGTGCTGGCTGATTTCCGGCGGTTCTTATTGGTGCCCCAACTCAAAAACGAAAGCTTTTTAGATATTTTCTTGGTTTTATCAGTTTTATCATCATCATCTATAGCTAAGCAAATCATGGAGTAAGTTTTCTGCATTCCCACCGAGTACGTGGCACATTTATTATGCTGCATAGAGAAAAAAAAAGTTAGGTATCTTCAAGTTGCCCAAGTGATTATAAAGCTTGAGACTCACATTCTGTATCTATAGCATCTTCTTAATTAAAAGGATATTCTAACTCCCAGGTGACCAATACTTATACAGAATTAGGCTTTTAAAAGCAAGGACTGTTTTTTGTTTTTTGTAACCACTAACCTGCTCTCTAACTCCATTCTGGACATTTTATCAATTGAACTTTCTAATCCATCACCAGCCCTCCCCAACCTGACTCCTGTCATCTCTCCACAAAAACTGTCAGTTTGTTGTGCTGCCAAATGCAATAGATATGACTCAGACTCCCCCAGTCACCTCTTAATACAACTGGTCACTTCCTGCTGCAAGATTTTTTTTTTTTTCCTTCTCTGCTATTGGGGACTTAACCCAAGGCTTTCACATGAAGCCACATCTCTAGCCTCGCCCACCTCCCTTTTTTAATTGTGAAATGGGGCTCACCAAGCCGCTAAGTTTGCCCAGGCTTGGCTGGAACTTGTGACCTTCTTGCCTCAGCCTCCCAGAGTTGCTCGGATTACACACACCACCACCACCATCCCACCTAGCTTATTTTTTGGACTTCAGAAGCTCCTTCTAATCTCTCTCCCTGAACCCTCCACTTCTTGGTTTCTGTGTTCCTGCTTCTCTTCTAACTGACCTCTAACCGCTGGGGTGTCTCAGGGTTTGGGGTTCACACCCTCAGGTGATCTCATCTGACCTCACAGCTGTAAATACCATCCCTATGTTGATGACTATCTAATATTTATTTCTAGCTCTGACTTCTCCACCTGCCTACCTGTCATACCTGATGACCAACAGCACCTGAAACACCCATCCAAAGCCTGTCTCCTGCTTTCTGTCTCCTCCACGCATCCCTGATTCCCCACTGTCATGAAAAACCCCTGCCCAGGGAGTTAAAGCAAGAAACCAAGGCATCCCCTTCCCGCCCTCCATGTATACTAAAAGCACCCATGCATCCCCCTCCAAACTACATCTCAGGTACATTCTCTTCTCTCCCCACCACTGCCACCCCAATACTGAGCCATGACATTGCTGGCTGGGACAGCTGCCCTGGCAGGGCTCCTGCAGCAGACACCTTGCAAAGTAAACAGTGCACGGCACTGAACCGTCACCCTCCTGAGGGCCAGTGCCTTCCACACCTGCCCTTCCTGCTCACTCCTTGCAATCTCTCTGGTCACTGAAAGGCCTTCGGGTTCTGGCAGGAGCAGCTCCTCCTGGCAGCTGGGGCTCTGTGCCTGGTCCACCCCAGCACACTCTTCCCCTCCAGGGCTTGCCCTTGTGTAATTCAGGTTGGTTCCAGCCCTGTCTAGGAGCCTCTCGCCAGCCTAGACCTTTGACCACATTCGTGTTTTCCTTTCCTGCAGCACTTAGTTAAATCACAACGGTGTACTTGCTTGTGACATGCCAGCTTCCCGGGGACAGGGATCTTCTGCCTCCCTGGAGCTGAAGCTCTACTCCTATCAGTGCCTGGCACTGCTGCTGTGGGGGGATGTGGTTTCCCCCAAAAACTCATATGCTGGAAGCGGGGTGCCGTGTGGCACTGCTGCAAGGGAGACCTTTAAGAGTGGAGCCCAGCAGTGGCCCGTGGGTCAGCTGGGCTTCCCTCAGAAGATGGACTCGGGGGCTCTGGCTTACTGTTTCAGGGTTTTCTTCGGTACTGGGGACTGAGGTCGGAACCTTCCCACTGAGCTACATCCCTACTCCTTTTATTTTTCTGACAGGGTTTCTCTAAGTTGCCCGGGCGAGGCTCAAAGCTGTGGTCCTCTGGCTCAGCCTCCCAGAATGCTGGAACCTCCTATTTTGGAATGTGATCTCTCCCTTCTGCATGTGCTCCCACCTTACTTGCATCCACCATTAGGCCTTCACCAGAGGCCAAGTCAGCGGAGCTGCCCGATCCTGGACTTTCAGCCTCCAAAACTGTGAGCTAAGTAAGCTCTTTTCTCTTTTTATTGTTTTGGAGGGGAGGTATTTGAGACAGGATCTCATTATATAGCCCCACTGGCCTCAAACTCACAGCAATTCCCCTACCTCACCCTCCCAAGTGCTGGTACTACAGGTATGCACCACAACACCTGGCTTGGCCTCCATTTTCATAAGCAGCCTCCTTCAAGTCACAAACAAAAGCACTAACAAAGACATACTGACAATCAGCATTTGCTGAATAAAAGAATGCTGGTATCGAGGGCCAGTTAAAGTGCACTGCTCAGTGCAGCAAAGTTTAGGAGAACCTCAGACATGATTCTTTCCAATGGAAAAGTCAAAGGATCTAACTGTGCACATGGACTTGGAAAAGCATCAAATAATTCCCAAGGTCTCCCAGGAAATGGTTAATGTTCCCTCTGTGGTAGGGAGCGGACTTCTGCTTGCTGTCTTAACCCTGTCTATAGCATTTGAACATTTTTTAACATGTGTGTTACATCTGTAATTAAAGACAACTTAATCAGAAAAATAAGTCCACTGAGTATTTTATCTATAGGATTAAAATTCTGGAAGTTTCCACGTGATCCCTCTGCCTCGAGTGAGCACATCTCAGGGCGGACTCTCAAGCTGTGTGTGCCATGTTGTGCAGGTGGAAGGCAGGAGGCTGGGAAAGGCCTCCGGGTGAGCACACTGCGATCCCACCCCACCTGCCCACTGACGGCCTCTGCACTCACCATGGACGACGTGGAATCCAGGGGGCTCACAACCTTCATCTCTATCTCCTCCCCACCGAAGCTCTTCAGCAGCTTCATAACTTCACTCACTGTGAGCCACTTACAATCCACGCCTCGAATGGAAACAATATAATCTCCTTCCTTGGCCCCTGCCAGCTAGGAAAATATTGATTAAATAAAGATCAGAACTTTGCACATTTACTTCCCCGAGCCAGTTCCCAGTAGATGTGTAAGTTTGCTACAAGACAAGGAAAACATTCATTCTTTCCTCTTTGGGCACGGAGCACCCAGAAGGCCTCTGACATCAAAAGTCAGGCCTTTGACACAGGCAGACCCTAAACTCCATCCCTCAGGTAGGCGTCCGGGCCGCTCACTTTGTGTTCCCCCAGCTGGAGAGAAGCAGGCTTACCGCAGCAGAACAGGAGGGAGCCAGAAAGTGGACCTGAACAGGGGTGTTGCCTCGCAGGGTGAACCCCAGGTCCCCTTCCTCTACGGTGAAGTGAACGCTTCGGGGAGGTGTCCACCTCTTGTTAGCCGAAAACACTGACAGGGGGCCCTTTGGAAGAGAGCAGAATTAGGTTGAGGGTTTGAAGGCTAAGTCAGACTATTTTTGAAACAAGTCACACTAGATTATGTTATGCAGGCTGATTTCAAAGTAGTGAGCTCAAGGGAACCTCCTGCCTCAGCATCCTGAATAGCTGGAACTGCAGGTACCCTGCACGGTTCTGGACTAGACACATGGAAGCTAAAGGGGACCTGTCCTGAAGACCTCCTTTGGCCTTGTTGAGGCTACAGATACCACCTAGAGCCACAGGTGCCACCACAGTCACATACGAATACCAACTGCGATTTTCTCAAGCATACCCAGTATATTTAAAATAATACTATCTTATAGAAATTATCTTAATTATCTTAAGCCAGGTTCGGTGGTACAAGTCTCATCCTTGCACTCAAGAGGTTGAGCCAGGAGCATTTCGAGTTCAAGGTCAGCCAGAGATACACAGTGAGCTGCTGGCTCAAAAACAACAAACAAAACAAAACCTTAAGTAAAACCTTTAACATAAAAAATACAAAATATCTAAATACAGAGCTTATAAAATACACTGTGGTCTGAACGTTTTCGTCTCTCTCCAATTCGGCACTGACATTAATGTGAGCACTGGGATTGGGCCTTCTGTGGGGAGCAGGTTATGAAGCGGGTGACCCTCATTAATGGGATTCATGCTCAGATAAGGGGGCACAGTGGAGCCACTGGTCTCTTCCCCAGGAGGACGCCGTAGGAAGGCACCACCTGTGAACCACAAAGTGGGCCCTGGAGCCTCTCAGCTGGCAGAACTGAGAGACTGAAATTTCTGTTATGTAAAAGTCACTCATTTGTGGTACTCTGTTATAGCAGCCTGGACAGACTAAGCCAGAATACTCAGAAAACAGAAATTAATGAAATAGGTATTCAACCTACCAGCTTCTGGAAGAAGTCTGTGACTGTCACTTTGGAGAACTGGGGCAGTATCATTTCAGCCTCTTGTTCAGTTTTTGCTAGAGAAGATTAAAAATGAAGACATAAATGTTTCTGTAACGGAAAGTGATCCTTTAAAATGCAGGCCTCCAGCCTCCTCTCCACGTAGAGAACAAAGTGACGCTTCCTGCCGGCTGGGACAGTGGCACAGAAGATGGGTCCTGCTCAGCCCTGGCCGGGGTCGCCGCCTTCCACTGGGGCACCACCTATGAGCCACACCCTGTTAGGGGCTGGGACAGAGAAGTGACAGCCAGACACAGTCCTCTCCTCCACGGAGCCTACTGCTCTCCCGGTCGACTTCACTGTCACTCTACTGAGAAGTGACCTGTCTCAGATACAGCTCAGTACACAGCCTGGACATAAGGGGCTTCCCACTTTCCTATGAACACGTGATGCGAGCATTTCGCAGCGAGTAGCCAGGCAGTCCATCCACAGTGCCCATCTTCACCAGCACCTTCATGGCAGGCTTGGGCCCACTTGTGGCACAAGGCTGGTCCATTTCAAACAAAGGATCCCACAACAGGCTAATTACTCACAAACAGCGTGAAAAGATGACCTAAGGAGGCAGGCATCGCCAAGGCAGATCACACACTCTGTCCACAGGGGCCCAGAGCTCTACAAACCCTCAGCCTAGTGCCGCGTTCATGCTTCCCACTGCTACCACGGTGGCTTCCACTGGGGGTGCAGCTGGGTGGGCGAGGCCTGGCCTCACAGAGCAGCACTGGGGCGGATCCCAGGGAGCGGGGAGTCCTGGAACATAGGCCCTCAGACTGGGGTTCGTGACACCACCACTGGGCAAACAGGGTGAACCGAACCGGGCTAGAGAGCACCCGCCGGTGTCAGCTGCGGGAACTGCTCCCTGCCTGGTGTCACCCCTCGCCTGGTGTCGGGAGTGATCTGTCCTGTGAGTGTGCAGGGGAGAAAAGTAGCCTGCGTTGGCCTTTCCTGTGTATTCTGAGAGGTAATGGACAAAGGGATCCCAATCCTTGCCCTCCCTCACCGCTCGAAGGAGGCCCTCAGACTTGAGCCCTCGAAAATAGAAGACAGCAACAACTGCCTAGTCTGCGTCCCTGAACACCAGCGTGCCCAGACCCTAGAGACGCCGAGATGGTAGTGAGGACAGAAGATGGAGCAGGCCCAGGGAGGCCCCCTAGGGCGCAGGAAGGAGAAGACAGCAGAGCATGGTTTCCTAGAAAGCAGCTACAATATGAGTGGCGTGGAGCCTCGGAGGGTGTCAGGGAGAAGGACCAGTTCCCAGGGTGTCCTGGTGACAGCGACGGCTGAGCCCCATCTCAGGTCCTCCTGAGAAAGGGCACTAGAGAAGGCAAACCGGGGGGAACAGATGGCAGAAAAGGCCAGGGTGGGTGGACCGGACAGAAGTGCAGTCATCTGAGCAAGGTACCAGGCACCTGACACTCAGGGAAGAGTGGCGAGGGGCAGGAGAGGAGCAGGAGCCCGGATGTGAGGGTCTGGAGACGGAAAGGCCAGAGCGAGGGAGGCCGGCAGGATGAGCAAGCACAGGGCGGACAGCAGGGCCCCGCCTCCCCCGAGGAGCCCTCTCTGCACGCGCAGGGTCTGGTCCTGCCACTCACAGACAATATTGGGCGCGTCTGTCAAGTTCAGGAGATCGTCGTCCTCCTGGTGCTGAGTGTACTTGAGCCTTGTGCGCTGGTGCGCAGCTGACAGCACCTCCTGGAGAACCTGGATGTCACGCAGCTTCTTGCACAGGCTGGCCTCTCTCGTCGCCTCCTCGTGGTGGGTGAGGGCTTTGTACAAGTGGCACTTCCCTGTGGGAAGAAGACCATCCCATGTGGCACGTGACTGCGTGGAGCACCACGGGCCCGAGGAGCAACCCAAGAAGGCGGGCACTTCCCTTTGCAAAGGATCTGCTGGGACAGCCAAGGGTGCTGTGACAGACATGCTCAATTGTGCCTATTAAACACTCACTCAAGGACCGAGGATATAGCTTAGCAGCACAGAGCCTGCCAGCAAGTGCAAGGTCCTGAGTTCGAGTTCCAGTACCGCTCCAAGGTGGGGGTACAAACATGCATTCAACAAACATTCATAGGCTGTCAAAGGTATGACAGTTAAGTCATGACCAAAAGGCTGCTCCCAAATTCATAGAGTTACATATTATTGGATGAAGACAGATAATTAACAGGCAAAGAAATACATAGTGGAACATGTGATATCAAGGTTCTACAGAAAAAATAAAGCAGAGTAGGCAGTTGTGAGAAAGACTAGAAATAGAAGTTATTCTTTGATGGTGGACCAGGGAGAGTTTTTTAATAAAGTAACTTCTTTGAATACATATTTTTAATTTTTTATTCACTTTTTTTGTTCTTTGGTTTTGATGTGGTACAGTAACTTTTGAGCAGAATTCTGAAGGAAATGAAAGAAGAGGCATGAAGATATCTAACGGAAGAGCATATCTGAAATAGGATACAGCACATGCAAAGGTCCTGGGGCAGAAGCATGCATAGGTTTTCAAGGCCACCAGGAACTAGGGGTAGGTATGACAGGAAGGAGAGAATGATAAGGAATGACATCAGGGAGAAAAAGGGGCCAGTTCATGCCTGATTTTACAATTAGGATAAAGACTTGCTCACTCCTAACCCTGGGCCCCTCAGGGTATGAGCCGTAGACTGAAAGGAACACACAGTGGACAAGCAGAGAGAAGCAGGGAGACCAGCTACGAGTAGGGCAGACTGAATGACTGCTCCAGGCCTCGAGCCTGTTTCCTCCACGGTAAAATGGGGATCCCTGAGACCTGTCTCAAAGGGTTGTGTGGAGGTAGGTTTGTCAAGCAGACACTGCATGTGTGGCTCTGACCTCGTGGAAGAGTAAGCAGGGATGGGGTTTAGGGTTATGTTTCCTAGGTAGAACCCACGGAGTTTGCTGATCAAATGTGGGGGCGGGGGAGTGGGGGACAGACAGGGTGCAGAGTGAGTCCAAAGCAGGGGGAGGTGGGGGTGGGCAATGGAGCAATCAATCCAGAGGTGGGGGTGGGGTGGGTGCTGGAGGGAGTCAGGATGCAGTGGCACAGGACCCACAAGGCAAGCCATCACCGCCGAAGAAAATCAACACTATGTCCTTCTGCAGTAGGATGGCAGAGGGCCACCCATGGGCCACCTCAGGGTACGAGCTGGTCACAGCTCTGCCTCCACACTGAGCAGCCTGGACACCTCTGAGACAGCACCTCCTGCATGATGCTGTGGGACACCTGCTCCCCCAAGCCCTCCCCTCGAGACCAGTCGTGCCAGGCAGCAGCAGGGCACAGGTTCAGGCGAGGGCCGGGACTCACCTAGCTGCTGGCGCTGCTGATCATTCTTCAGTGTGGCCAGGGGCGTCAGCCCCTCCGGCATGTGGTCATAGAGCTGGGACAGGCACTTCTCCTGGTGGTCCTCGTCTGCACCTCGCTTCACTGCAAGGAGAGCCACAGTCAGACCCCCAGAGATGGAGCTGCCTCACCAGGCTCCTTCCTTCTGGGGTTCCACCGGGCATCTGGGGTGATGGATTAGGCAATCCAGGCCCGGCCTTTGATCACTGAGGCCAGCCACAGGCCAGGGGCTCCGGATTTGGTCCTGAGCCCCCACACACGACCTCCTCTAAGTTACACTCCGATGGGACTCCTAGCACAGCCCTGGGCCTGCTGCTACCAGGCCTGCGGACCTCTTGTGGCCTCCATGTTGAGGATGAGGTGTTACCCCTACTTCACCCCACCTCCTGGAGCGCACCTTCTCACTTGCCCCACACCACCAGCTCCACGCCCTAGGCCTCCTCCTCTGTGCTCAGGCACTGCCATCCTCCATGTTCAGCTATAAAAGCCTAAATCACACACCTGTCATCGCAGCCCTCTAGGAGGCTCAGGCAGGAGGACTGCAAGTCCAAGTCCAACCTGGACAATTTAGAAAGTGAGGCCCTGTCTCAAAGTTTAAATAAAGGCTGGGGGAAAGGGGGAGGAAAGAAGGAGGGAGGGAGGCAGGGTTGGGGGAGGGGACAGAGAGAGGGAGGGGGACAGACAGACAGGACTGGTTGGCTGGCTGGGGATGTATCTCAGTGCAAAGACCCTAGGTTTAATCCTCCATATCTCAAAAGAAGAAAAAGAGGAAAAGCCAAATTGAACTGTCATCACCTCCAAGAGGCCATCTAGGACTGCAGGAACCACTGCCTCAGTTGTGCCGGGACAGCACCCACTGGCCACTGCACTCCCCTCAGTTCACCTGTCTCGCCTTACACCATGGACTATGCAACGCAAGTACCAGCAGCGAACACCTCCACAGTCTCCACCACACCAGACTCGATGCAGCTTTGCAGCTCTGGGAGGAGGGCTCTCTTCCTGTCTCCACTTTACAGATGAGACAACTGGCTCAGAGCAGCGAGGCAACCTGTCTGAGCTCACCCAGCTAGACAGTGGTGCAGGTGAGTTACAACCCTGCACAGACGGCCTTCAGAGGCAGTCGGTTCAGCTGCTCTGGGGGTTAACCTGACTAGCACTAAATACAGCAAAAATCCCTCTTACAGCCCAGGGGAACAGCACTTGTGTAGCATGCACGAGGCCCTGCATTCAAGCCCCATCAAAACCAAAACCAACATAAATCCAAACTTCCTGTCATATAGCACACATATTTCTGACAATTAAAATAAATGGAAATAAAGTGGGAAAAAATCTCACTTGACCACTTGATCAGAGTCAGCCCTTAGACTGAGGAAAATGAGGTACTTATCTCAGAATCAAAATTTAAAAGGATAATATGAATTCAATAAACAATATACCTAATATTTCAATACAATTTTTTCAATGTCAAAATTAATCCATGGAGATTTTTTTTTTTTTTTTTTGCCACAGGCTCTAACAGAGGTCTGCACAGATCTGTTTATAGTGATCCCTGTGTTTATTTAAAAATGTAGTAACAAATTTTTTGCATTAATTTGACTTACTTAAAATACAACCTTCAGGCTGGTGATGTAGCTCAGTGGTAGAGCACTCTCCTTGCATGCTATAAGCCCTAGGTTACATCCCCAGAACCGCTAAAAAATAAAAATAAAGGGCCAGGGATTTAGCTCAGTGGTGCAAGCACTTGCCTATTAAGCACAAAGTGCTCCCACCTGCAACAGAAGGGACCACTGGAAAGATCGTGAGTTCAATCCCCGGTACCAAAAAACAAAATAAAAATAAATAAAAAGTAAAAAGTAAACTACTACTTTAAAAAGTCGCTTATCTTGAGTACTGAGATTTGTTACCCCTTAGAGTCTAGATTCCAAGTGAAAATGCATTTGCTGGATCCCAGAAAGGATTAAACTCCCCCGCAAGAGCCTATAACTCATTCTGCCTGGTTCCAGTGACAGCTGCCTGGTCAACGTGTCCTCCACATCCCTGCCTTCAGGCTGTGAGCACCTCCAGGGCAGAAAGGCAGCTCCCACTGACCTCAGGATCCCCAAAGCCTGACCAACGCCCCACTACCTCCCCTGAGCCCTAAGCCTTACGCTGGTGGTCGATGAGGAGGGTGGCGGTGAAGTAGTGGGCCAGGGCCGTGTAGTGGTGGGCCTTCACACAGGCCAGGCTGGCCCAGGAGTAGGGGATGTTCTCTTTCACGGGTGCCTGGCTTGTGGCCACGTGCAGCTGCCTGTAGACCTCTCCCACCTGCAACAGAAGGGACATGGAAAGAGTGAGCCACCCACAGCAGCTGCAGAAACAGAGCCCCTTCTTCCAGGCAGCAGCCCCTGCCCCTTCGGAATCTGGGCACCATGCCAAGCAACTCCTCACACTGCCAGCACCAGAGTTAACTGGGTGATCAGGCACCTGCCATTATGCTGGTTTTTAGGCTAAGCTGCAGATGGGATCAATGATCCGTAGCTGAAACACTGATACTTGCCAAAAAGATGTGAGCCAGCAGCTTCAGCTAGGGTGGGCACAACGCCCAGGTGACAGGCAAGCTGCCACCGTGGGAACCCCCCTCTGCTCCCAGAATACCAACGCCCACGTAACCTGCCCCTTCCTAAAAGTCACAGGACTTAGGAAGCCTTACCTTGGCAGCCTCCTGCGCCACCTTCACCAGCATGAAGAACTCATTCCGGATCCCAGGGAGGCTGATTTTCTCAAACAGACTTTCTTGGGCCTGAGCAAGCATCATTCGGACCAGCACGCTAAGCATGGCAGGACTCATGTCGTAACTCGGAGTATGAGTGAATGTCTCTTTCAGGTAATTTAAAACCCCTACAATTACAAGTGTTTTGTTCATTAGTTGAGGATCACATGTATTTCACCAGGCTGCTATAGAGAATGACAGAGGTCCTACAAAGCTGGGGCTGGGCTGTGGCTCAGCAGTAGAGCCCTTGCCTAGTATGCATATGGCCCTGGGTTTGAGCTCCAACACTGCGAAACAAAATGGTATGTATGTATGCGTATGATGTCCTACAGCATCTTCAAAAAATGTGATTCTGAATACTCTATTATCCAGGAATTCCAACTCTACACATATACCCGAAGAAGTGAAAGCAGGCACTTAACTGAAACTTGCACACTTGTTAATAACAGTGTTACTCATAAGAGGCAAGGTAGAAGCAATCGAATGCCTGCCGATGGATGAGTACACAAGCATAGTGCACACACATGCAACGGAGCATGGTGCAGTCTTAGAAAGGAGTAAGGGACTAGCGGTGTAGTCCAGTGGTGACCCTGCACATGCTCAGCATGCACACGGCACCTAGGTTTCATCCCCTGCACCACTAAAAGAAAAATATTAAAAAGGAATGAAATGCTGACACATGCTGCAACAAGAATGGAGACATCCTGGTCACAAAAGGATAAATACTGTATGATTCTATTTGGTGAGGTACTTGGAACAGCCGAATTCACAGGGACAGAGTAGAACAAAGGTTACCAGGAGCTGGGGAAGGAGAGAGGACGCTGTTGTCTAAGGGCAGTGTTCCAATGCAAACAATGACAGTATTCTCTGCAGGTGGGCAGTGATGCTAAGGGTACTTAATGCCACTGAATCCTACGGCTAAAAACGGCTAAAACTATGGGACAATGTGGCACATGCCCAAGACTCCACCACACTAGGCAGATGAGGCAGGAAGACTGCAAGTTCAAGCCTAACCTGGATAACCTAGCAATTTTAAAAATTTAAAAAAATTAAAAAGGGCTGAGAATACCGCTCAGTGCAAAGGCCCTGAGTATAACCTCCAGCACCACAAAAGAATGAATGGTAATTTTATCTTTCATATATTTTGCCACAATAAAGTTTAAAACTATAAAATTTTATGATATACATTTTATCATAATTTTTAAAACATGGATTTCTACTAAAACATGTACATCTACAGCAACCAAGGAAAGCAGCTGGCTCCTCTCTGCTCCTGTCTCACCTGGGACAGATGTGAGAAATTCCCCAAGACCAGGTAAGTGATGAAGGTGAAAACCAAAAACAGGCAGAATGAGTGAGGGGAACTGAGGGACACTTGGGTCACTCAGAGACATGGCTTCCCCCAGGCCCTCAGGAAAGAACAGTCTGATCCACTCCATGGACAAGTTCATGTCGCAGCCCCCAGCTGACTTCCCCATACTTTAGACAATTAACTGTCCAGAGCACTGACTGACAATCAAGCTACACCAGAAACAGAATCTGCCACGTGAACCCCAACCAACCAGTTCCTCTGGTTTTGCTACCCCACAGAAAGATGGCACTTGCTTCCAGCTGGCTGCACCCCTCTGGGCTCCCCACTCCTCCACTACCCTCCCACCTTCCTTCTGTCCACCATTTTGGAGATAGATCTCAAAGTGTCCCTGCAGAAAGAAGGATGAGTCCAGAAGAAACAGGATGCCATAGCAGTAGGGAGGCAAGAGGATCTCTAGTTCAAAGTCAGTCTGGGTTACAAGTCAAACTGTATCAAAAAACCAAAACAAGAAAAAAAAAAAAAAAGAAGTGGACACCCCAGTGGGATCTCAGCATACCATTTTATCCAAGGGATCAACTATTTTAACCCAAGAAATTTTACGGTGGTCCAGCTGAATGGGTTCACAGAGCAGTATGTGAGTACTAGACAGGTTCTCAGTGGGGATGGGGGTAGAGAGGGGTCACAACTCCTCAGAGCCAAATGGGAAGGCTGTGGAGCCGGCTCCAGGGGTCCCTGTGCCTGCCCACCACACCCACCCTCGGTCTGCCCTGCTAGAGGGAAGCAGTGCAGACCCCCTCAGACAAGCCTGAAGCATGCCTGGCATCCCTTTACACAGTCTTTCATGTGGGCTGGCTTTCGCCTCCACCCTGCATCTGGTTCACACTGTGAAGTTTTAGGAAAAGAGACTACAATGGGGAAAACATTTAGAAATCCTGGAAGAGACAGAC
This sequence comes from Cavia porcellus, assembly GCF_034190915.1. Taxonomy (NCBI): domain Eukaryota; kingdom Metazoa; phylum Chordata; class Mammalia; order Rodentia; family Caviidae; genus Cavia; species Cavia porcellus. Next base: position 39,090,350 of record NW_026947490.1, on the reverse strand, counting down.
AGAATCCCGAGGCGTCCCTTCACATCCCCGGACACAAGGCTGGGAACAGTGAACTTGGTAAAATGAGCATCAGATAAAGGCATAGAGAGTAACACAGCAGTTCCCTTTATCTGAGGGTTTGCTTCCCGTGGTTTCTATTAGCCTCAATCCAGAAATGTCTTAGGAAGCCAAAAAAAAAAAGCAGCAGAAGCAGTAGCAGCCACCTCCACCATGCACGGTGCACCTTACAATCCCAGCACCCAGGAGGCAGAAGGGTCACGGCAAGATCGAGGCCAGCCTGGGCCACACTGGGTTTCAGACTAGACTGAACAGACAGTGAGGTCCTGCCTCAAAAGAAAAAATTTTATTTTATAACTGTTCTACATTATTATTATTGTTAATCTCTTACTGTGTCTAATCTACAAATTAAACTTTATAACAGGAATGTCCACACGGGGAAAACATATATATGGTCCAGTACTATCCACACTTTCAGGCACTCGTCCCCTATGGATAAAGGGGACTATAGTATCACTGATAAGATGAGCCAACGTCTACTTTGTCATAGTTTGGGAGAAGTTATTCTGTCCCCCAGGAGAGTGGTGAAAGCAGTGGCTCTTCCCTAGCACCCTGGGAACTACACGTTTGATTAACCATTTGCCACAGGTCTTACTATACATGAGCCATCCCAGACCAAGTCCACACAGCTTGAATCTTCAAGGATGACACTGGACGGGAAGTCTCACCAGTGCTGGAAATGGGCCTGTCCCTTTCAGGTTCACAAGGCCAAACATGGCTTTTCAGGGCACCTGTGACTCTGCTAGCAGTATCCGGGCTGCACCTGGCAGCCCCAGGTGTCAGGGGGTGGGGAGAAGCACCTGCAGCTCTCTGGAAGGCATCCACAGCACTCTCCAGCCCAGCTTGAGTCTGCCGATTGCACCGGGTCCCGATCTGGGTGTAGAGGGCTCCAATGTTGAACAGGATGCTGGCCTTCTCCAGAAGCAGGTTCTGCTGGCTGACCGGAACACCAGTGAGCGAGTCATACCTATTCAACAGAAATGTGTTCTGAGAATACAGGGCCACTTGGCTAGATAATGCCAGTCTGGGTGAACTTGGGCAAATTTATTTCTTAAATAAAATCCAAAGATATATGTATGTGATGAAACTTTTGTTGCCAAGCAAGATGACAAGTCTGATCAGCCTGATTAAAGACTCACCACAGCCACAGAAATAAGGCCTCTTCCCTGGGTATGGTGGTGCATACCTGTAATCCCAGCACTCTGGGAAGCTGAGGCAGGAAGATAGAAAATTCAAGCACAACTTGGGCAACTGAGAGACTTTAGCAAGACCCTAGCTCAAAATTAAAAATTGAAAAAAGGGTGGGGAGACAGTTCCATGCAAAGGCCCTACGTTCAATCTCCAGTTCTGGGGGGAGGGGGCAAGAAGGCCTCTTAAGCAAGACGCCCCTTGGCAAGTGAATGCAGAAACAAACTGGTAGATCCAGAGGATGGGATGTAAGTCAACTCTTAAAAGAAACAAGCTAGCAAACCATGAAAAGGCCTCAAGGAACAAATGCTACCACTGAGTGAAAAAAGGCTGTCTACTGTCTGACTCTAACCATGCGACATGGGAGCAAAGGCAGCATTACGGAGACAGTGAAAAGGTCAGTGGTGCTAGGAGCTGGAGAGGGTGTGTAGCGCAGTGAAACCATTCTGGAGGGTACCGCAGTGGGGAAGCAGGTCTTCATCAAAACCCAGAGAGTATGCAACACCCAGAGGAAACCTCACAAACTGTGGACTCCGGCTGATAAAGATGTGTCAAGGTGTGTCCATCCCTTGTGACAAACCCCAACCTCAGCTCAGTGGCAGAGGCACGAGTGGTAGGGGCACCAGGCATGTACAGAGAGAAGGGAGAAGGCAACTGTCTATGCTTTCTGGTCAACTGGCTGTGAACCTACAAGTGCTCTTAAAAATGAGTGCTCAGAACCTACAACTGCTCTTAAAAATGAGTGCTCAGAAAAGAAAGGCCTTGGGTTCAGTTCCCAGTACACCAAAAGGAAGAACCAAAAAAAGGAGCTTAAATAAACACACATATATGAGCAATTTCTAACCCCTTATAATTACTCTTCAAGTGTAAGACTCAGGATTTTTTTTTTTTTGCACCAGGGATCAAACTCACTACCTCATGATTTTACCACTGAGCTAAATCCCTCCCCCCCCAGCTAAATACGCCTACAATGACCTTTGAAAATACCAACTCTGAGGCTGGGGATTTAGCTCAGCAGCATAAGCGCCGGCCTTGCAAGCATGCGGTCGGTGAGTTCGATCCCTGGTACCAATAAAAAAAAAAAAAAAGAAAAGAAAATACCAACTCTGGAAAAGAATCAAAGGTTCTGCTTCAGTTTTTAAAATCTATGTTTGCTATACATAGGCACAAAACCTAAACCCCACGCACACCCCATAGTCCTGTCGCGTCTAGAGAGAGACTCTTGTTTCCCACTGGTTCAACTTCAGTGCTCCAGCATCTCCCCATGGACATAATGAGCCTCCCCCACGAAAAACTCTCCCTTGGCTCCCCTGTTCCGAGATGCAGGCAGCCACAGTCTACTGGAGCCTTACTTGTGATCCCCATCATAAATGTCCATCTGCTGGCACACCTTACCCCACTGCTGTACACACACCACAGGCAGAGAGAGGGGACTGCAGTGCAGGACAGCCGGGGGTGGGTCAGGATCTAGGAAAGCACCTGCACAGACCTCAGGCACCTACCAGGTAAACAAGAGCCCCAAGTGGCAGGTGGGCGGGAAGAACCGGCTCTCTACAAAACCCAGCTGGAGGAAGTAGCTCATCAGCAGTTCAACCCCCGCCTCATTCCGGCTGGGCGTGCGACAAGCCTGGAGGGGGGACACAGGCAGAGGCATGAGCAGGACAGGAGCGCTGACCACCGTGCGCTGCACACAGGGTGTGGCTGTGGGCTCTGCTGCAGCATCCTGAACTGAGCAGGGCGGCAAAGGGCTTGAGATGAAGTCGGGAGTTCTGGGGTCCTCCCCAGGCGTAGCACAGTTGGGACAGTTTTCTTAGGCAGCAAGTGGGCTCAGTGACTCCATCCTGCCACATCCAACTGTCCTCAGCTCTCTGGTACCATGAGTGTCCTGAGGACTCGACAAGGAGCAGCAGCCGTCCTCCCAGTTCTGCACAGGAAACTTACCTGCCTCAGATCCATCAGATCTGCAATTTCGTCTTCATACAAACAACCATCTTCACTGTAATGTTCCAGGATAAAATCCTTGAAGAAAAATGATCAGACTCTGTAAGATGCAATCTAAGGGTCCCAGGCTGCCACTCTGAGGCAGGGTACCTGCATGGGACCTTGGCTTCCTACCAGCCCCAGCACCAAAATAAAACCAAACACAGGAAAGAGAATGCAATTCAAAAGCACGGATCTGGCTAGGCACTGGGGCACACATCTATAATCCCAGCACCATGGGAGGCTGAGGCAGAGGAATCCAAAGACTAAACCCAGCCGAGATAATTTAGAAAGAATCTATCCCACAAATAAAAACTGGAGATATAGTTCAGTGTCAAAGGCCTGAGTCAGTGAATCCCCTTATGCACACAGCACACTACTGAAAGCTGTCTGAGAGAGCCTGCAGAGTGCATCAGGTACCACTCACTAAAACAGATTTCCAACTACCACACACTCGGTCATGATCTTCTGAGTGCAAGGATTTATTTTTTTAATGTTTCTAAAGGTTACCATTTGTTGCTCTGTAAAATACTGAAGCTATTTTTTATTGAAAAACATCTTGACAACATAAAACACGTCTGGCAGATACCACACACATTCAAGGGCTCAGAAGATCTCTACCTCTGGCATCCCCTTACGCAGAGGATCCCCCACATAAAGGAAATCTGTGTCTGGTGATGTGATGATCCTCCCTCAGGATGCACCTTTGTGAGGGTGGCTCTGGCACTTCTAGAAGGGAACACCCTAGGAAGACTCCTAAGCCCAAGTTGGGTCCCCAAAAACCCAGTGACTGACAACTGCTCTGAGTTCATTCAGTCATTCAACAAACATTGACAGGCACTTGCAATGTGCTAGGTAGTGTGCAAAGAGCTTTCTGTTCTCCCCATCGGAGCTTATATTCCCACAAGGGAGACAGACAACACTAATGGACACAATAAGTAAACTGGTACACAGGCAGCCTTTCCCCAAAGCAAGGAACCACTAGTGCTTCCAGTTCAGATTTTGGAATATCTGCATATACACAATAAGATATGCGAGCCAAGTGAAACACAAAATCCATATGCTGTTTCATATATATTTTTAACATGAAGCCTGAAGGTAATATTGTATTATTTTTTTGGATACCAGGTATTCCTTTCCTGCTCTCACCACCCCCTCCAACCCTCAAGCTGATAAAATGACTGGAACCAGCTCCTTTATAATACAACAGCCATATGTAAAACAGTCAAAATTATTCCTTTCACAATAGCAACAAATGTCTGATCTTCTTGGAGATAAAGTTAATTTAGTTAAGCAGACAACTATTTCACTTTACTAAAGGGCATAACATTCCATTCACTCTTTCATTTATTTCTTAGTTTTTCCCAGTTGTGGGACTTGAATCCAGGAGCATTCTACCAGAGCTACAAACCCAGCCATTTTTTATCTTGAGACAGGGTCTCCCTAAATTGCCCAGGCAGGGCTTCGAATTGTGATCCTCTTGCCTCAGCCTCCCAGAGTACTGGGATACAGGCATCCACCAATCTAACCTGACATCCGTTAAATCATTTTTGGAGGATACAATCCCCACTACTGTAAAATGTACTATTTGTTGGCCTCAATGATTGGATATATTATTCTATCCAAAAAAAAAATATCCAATATTGTAAAGATGCAATTTGTCCAAAACATGGAAACAAAAATGGAGGGGGAGCCAAAAAATATAGGAAAGGCACAGTAACAAAAGAGGCTGGCTCTAACAGGAATGAAAACACACAGACAGGGACCAGAGGCAGACTGCAGGAGACTGAAGAATCAAGTAGACAGCAATGCCAGCAATGTCCCCAAAGGAACACAAAAAGCCACTATCACTACCAGCTCTGCAAGGGACCAGCTCTGCAACTGGATGTTGGAGCCTGGGAACTACATGCCTGTAGGCTATTTCCCCAAAAGACAGCACAGCCATGGGGTCAACAGCAAGGAGGGGCCACACAAACGGTGGTACTGCAGGGAACTTACGGAGGGGACTGCTCCTGTTACAGTGGTGTGGGCAGAGTTAGGGAAGCCACGGGGGCAGGGCTCTCGAATCCATTAGAATAGAACTCCGGGACTGAGGACTCAGCTCAGCGGGAAGGCACTTGCCTAGCACACTCAAGGCCCTGGGCTGGATTCCAGCACACAAAACAAAAAACGACAAGAATCACTGAACCCCAGCAGCTGGAAGGCACAGGGAGAGCAGCACTTCGGGAACTCCACAGGTGGCTACCCAGGTAGGCATCCAATAGCCCACTCACAGATGTCCAGCTGCAGCTCCTGGGCCTACTGAACAGGAAGCCACCTCAGGAGCCTATTGATGCCTGCCCAGCAGGAAGAAGACGACGAAAGAGGAGGGAGTAGAAAAGACCTGGTCAAGGGACCCGGTCTGGTCTGACCCCCACAAGGCCCTCCCCAGGGAGGCCCTGATTAGAGGAGAAGATCAGGAGGGCCAGAGAGTAAATACATCAGTGAGCAAGTTACAAAGCTCACTAGGAGGAGTTTTTTACAAGTCTTGGTATTTTCTGAATATTCTGCACTAATGTTTTCTGGGTTTTTTTTTTTTTTCCAGTTTTTGTTTCTTTTTTGATCTTTTGACACAGGATCATAGTCCAAGCTAGCATTGAATGCAAAATCCTCCTACCTCAGCCTCCAAAGTGCTGGGATCACACATATATGCCACCATGCTTGGCTTACAATAATGTTCTTAATCAGCGGGAAAAACAAAACAAAACAAAAACCTGTTTAAAGGCAAAACAGAGAAACAAAACCTTCCAATCTCTAAAAAGGGAATTATTTTATCTTATTTTATTTTTTAAGACAGGCTCTTACTATGTAGTCCAGGGTGGCCATGAACTCACTTGTAAACCCATGCTGGCCATGAACTCAAGGCAATCCTCTTGCCTCAGCCTCCCAAGTGCTGGTCTTACAGGCATGTGCTACCACACCCAGACATGATAGTGCTTTTTAATGTGGCGATTTAAACCTTATTTCTTAGCCAAAACAGGAGTACAGGAGGCCAACTCCCAGCAGTCAGAGGCAGGACAGTGAGTTCAGGGCCAGCCTACACTACAGAGGGAGACCCTGTCTCAAAAAGCAAACACACAAATAAAGCCCTTCTCTTTAAAAGAGAACAAAATCACACCATGAAGCTATCCTGGCCTTAAACATTCTGTGGAATTTCTGTGGAATTCAGTGCATAGAACCCCTTCTCTGGGGCCTAACGTTTCTCTCAAGCACAAATGTGCAAAGCAAAACAGACAAACAGTGCCCCAAACATTCTCATTTTTGGATGTCTGACATCTGTAGAGTCCCTTTTAGGCTAAAATGACATGGTTAGAAGCCATGCTGAGTAGCAGTTAGCCGTGTCCACAATGTGGGAATTTTTCTCCTGCTTTAATATGGAATTCACCATGTGACCCACTTGGATCCTTATAGATGCTCACAAAATACCCAATTTTCTTCAACAGAATCCTTTAAAATGCCTGTATTCCTGTAGCTCTGGCACCAAGCAACAGACAAGTAAAATCCTAAAGAAATGACTATAAATACAACTAAAAGCTTTCTACAAATATATGGGTAGGCTCAAACCCCACGAATCAGCGACCAGTTATATATGGAAGTGCAGGCAGCCTTGAGAAACCAGCACAAAGATGCCGTCTCTGAGATGTTTTCTACCCAGAAAAATCAACTTTCTGTCAAACCCCAGTCCTGAAATACAACCAACTGCCCTTCTCCCATTCCAGCCAAACCTCTGACTTCCAGAGAGGTCTGTAACCTAGATTTAAACAAAACTGCAGCACAAGAGGCCCCAGGCAAAGGGCAAATACAGTGCAAATGCTTTCGAAGCATTAACTGCTCCCCCCACCCCCAGTACTAGTGATGGAATCCAGAACCTTCACACGGGGTTAAGCACCCCACCTGTGCCCCACCCCAGCCTTTTTTTCTAGTGGGGGGAGGGGGGACCAGGTCTTACTAAATTGCCCAAAGTAGGAATGGATTTGCAATTCTACCTCAGCTTTCCAGAATGCTGAGATTACAGGCCGGTATCACCACGCCCAGCTTCTAGCTGCTTTCAACAGATAAATTTTACAGTGGTCAAAATGTCATGTGATAATCCTTTTTTTTCTCCTTGATTTAAAAGGGTGCAAAATGAGTCACTGAACAGGATTACTGTGGAAAGAAACATACTTCTTTGAAGCATTTCTCACCATGCTGGGATTCATTCCTATCTCTCCTGCCTATGCTGTTAAAGCTCAGAGACAGGCACCACCTTCCCCCTCAATCTCTTCTCTCCTCCTAGGTAGCAGCTGGAAGTGATTCATTATATCCCAAACCGATGACAGGGTTGGGAGTGTTGCTCAGTGGTAAGAGTGCACACTCAGTGTGCACAAGGTCCTGGGTTCAGTCTAGGTCCTGGATTGAAAAACACCCCCCAAATGCAACCTAAACGTCAAATGGAGGAAGGTGAGTGGAGGTTTGGAACATTCTAGGCACAGAACAGCCTTCTGACCTAGGCTGGAAATACAGCCTCTGATGTGAGCCTCCACCAAAGTCACTGTCTATCCGGGCCTCCACTGACCCCAAGGCACAGTTTGTGGCATTTCCAGCACCCACACAATGCCAGGCACAGGTGGGCCTATTAAATACCTGCTAAATGAAAGAGGAGCTCGGATACTCAGGAATTAGATAGGGGAGAAAACAAACCCAAAATGCTATTCAAGTACTGAAGAGTAGCAAATTGACATCTTTCATTTACTTTTAAACGTGTCCCAGAATCAGATGGACTGATGGATACAAAGGAAGATGCATAAATGGACAGATAGCCAATAAAGCAAGATGTTTTAGGTACATGGCGATAAAATAAAATGTTAATGGTAGAGTCCACATAGTGAATATATAGGGGTTCACTACAGAAGTCTTTCAGTTTTTCCCTAAGTTCAGAAATTTTCCATAATAAAATGTTTGGGGGGGGGGGGGAGACGGACTTAAACTGGTCTTTCAAACACCTGGCCTAAACTGCTTACACAATTTTAAGAATAAAGATACTAATAAAAAAAAAATAAAGACACTAGTACAGGGTAGTTTTTAAATTCCAAAGCATACCCACACAGAGCCCCTTTGACTTGGCTTTCCGCACAGTCCTGGGACCACAGCCCAGCTTTGGAAGCTGCCACAGATGAAAGCCAGAACATGTTCCTGTTCTTTGCAGCAGGCCTAGATGGTCCGAGTCACCCTGCAGACTCCAGGGCACCCTTGGCACATGCAGCCTAAAGCCACTGCAAGGAACGCAGAAGTCCTCCGTCTCCACTCTGAACTCTGAGCCCAGGACCTCGTGCTTGGAGATTTACCTTGAGGACGACTGAAAAGTCAACATCTTTGGTCTCCTTCAGGCCAAGAGGAATCAAGGGAATTGTAAATGCCTCCCTGCAAGGAACACACAAGGTAATATGAGCACCCCAACCCAGCCACTGTGCACCCCGCAGCCTTGCCCCAGCAGCCCAGCCCATCCTATCCTGTCCCTACAGCTCTCGTCAGGCCAGTCCAGCACACTCCCACTGACAGGTTGGTATTCCACAGACAGCTCTGGTCATCCCCTTCCTCCTGTATGGAAGGCATCCCTGCTCCCTGCAATGGCTGAATGCCCCAGGCGAGTACACAGGTCCGTACTGTCTCTCCAGTCATGTGTTGAGCATGCTGGGAACCCATGTGCACCAGGCCCGTATCTGCCACCTGCCCTGGGTTTGGCAGCTGCTATACTGGTGTCCTTCTGGTCCTCAACCTTAGTCCTCCTCCTCTTCCTCCTCTCATCACAGTGGGTCTCTCCTATCCAATACCCTACCACACCTTGTCCTTTGGGGCACATTACACCAGGTGTCCACTTACCTGTTAGAAGAACACCCATCCGACACTTCAGTACACCCAGGTCCCAGCCCAGGGCCGGACTTGGCCCACCACTTCATCTCCACTCCCAACGCCTCCCACTGACCACTAGGTCACCCCACAGGATGCCCTGGGAGTGCTCCCTGAACCCACATTCCTAGGGGCAGGGCCGGCAGGAAGTGGACCAGTGCAGCCTATGTTTTGCAAAGAGAGATTTAGCTCCCTGACCTGTAACAGGAGACCTCTGGCCCAGCCCAGAGAGCAGGCCAGGAATGCTAGGCACGGTGAGTGGACAATGGCTGTAAACCGAAACTGCCACTGTGGCACAGCTGTGCTAAGTGCAGGTGAGACACAGTCCAGGTATATGGCTTCCCCCAAACCTGCCTGGAGGCTGGAGTCTGGTGGAGGGACCCCAGGGCAGGCCAGGACTCGCTCCTCCAGGTACCAGTGCCATCCCTCCTTAGCAGGTACCGAGGACCCAGCACCAAGGTACCAAGACCCAGGGTAGTGCTGAGTTTTCTCATTTGCACCTGAGACCATTTCTTCCCTGCCTGCCTCACGAAAGTGTTTAAAGACCTACAGTTGTAGGCGGGAAACATTTTGAGACACTTTTTTGGTTGGGGGCACCTAAGATTAGAGAAGCAGGAGGAAGGTACAATGCTGACTAGGACAAAATGATGTCTGTCCCACTGAGTCACAGCTGCCACTGGTGCAGTACCAGGGGAAGGATGCATCAACGTTTTCCCTCAGCACCATCTACCACAGCCTGGCCCCACTGCCTGGGGGAACACCTGTGTACTTGCCAAGGACAGATACAGCTGTGAAAAGTGCTAGACCAGAGGACGCGAACACAAGGTATTCCTGGGAATCTGTACATCTTCCTCACTAAAATGACAGAGTGGACAGACCGAGGCCACTCCAGAGCCATACTAACCACAGAGGGGCACTGACCCTTGTGATGGACACAGAAAATGCGAGTATCAAACAACCTCCATTTATTACCCAAGTTTGCCCCACTCATGAGGAACTGGACCTTTTAGGCAAACAGTAGAATTTAACACGTGCACCTAGGCTGAGAGAATCTTTTGTGCACTGCTGAGGATCGGGCTTTCAAAGTACCCTGGGAGCCCACAGGCAAGGCGGCAGGGACAGGCACCAGAGACAGGGCCAGCAGGGTTCTGGCTGGGACCCTGCAGAGGTTTAGGTTCCAAGGTGACTCCAGGTCCCCATCTTCCTTCTGTTAACCCAGTGAAATACTGTGTGCTTCAGTTTCCCTGGGAGCCCACCCACTTTTTGAGATGCCTCCCTTCCCTGAAAGAAAAATATATAAACCTTTTTTGGAGTTATTACTTTTTAAACAGAGGTTTCTACCACCTCCCTTCCACCCCCCACCCCCACCCCAAAAAAGTAGCTCATGGAAGACTTTCTGGGCTTTTTGACAGCCACACCTCAATATACTGTCACCTACAAATACTCCCTGAGGAATGCTCTGCAGAAGAACATTCATTTCTCAAATACTTAACAGGATATATTTCAGAAATGTCTCCATTACAGTCTTCTTGGCGACTTGGTGGCTCCCCAAATCTTTGTGTAAAGCACCACTATAAATGTAGTTTTGACTCTTTTGCATCAAGAAAAAGACCAGGGGCAAGGCCTGTGCTTGGTAGAAGGCTGAGGGGACACAGCCAGGCCACACAAGCCCCTCTGGGAGGCCAGCTCTCACAGCTACCCACAGAGGCATATCTGGGACATCTTTCTGCACAACCACCATGCGGCCCCCGTGAGAGATCCAAGCTCCTACCTAGATCCAGACACAATTCTCTGTAAAACACGTCCAGGGGCCCCCAGGACAAATATCTTTTTGTCCAATTCAGGTATTTCCCATGCAATTCCGCAGACTCACCCCTTTAGCCTGGCACTTATCTCCAGCCCAAATCCAGTCACTGCCTCACTTTCTGCACTGAAAACCACCAGCCTCCCCCATGAACCCCCTCAGAGGCAGGTGTGTACTTACTCTGTGCTCTGGTACACTCCCACCGAGATGTTGAGCCCCTCCAGCTCCTCCTTGAGCATCTGCAGGTCTGAGTTGACGAAACTCAGCTCAAGGCGCACCTGCTCCCGCACCTTCTGGTTCGTGGCTACTCTAATGGAAGAGAAGAAAGAGAGAAGGGGCCTCAGCCAAGCATCCCAGGTGCCAGGTGCAGACCCAATCCCTAACCCCAGTAGGGCCACCTGCAGAGGAGTCCCAGTCTGAGATGCACCTGCCCCACTGCAAGCCATGACTGCCGGGAAAGGGACCTGGGGAGGTAGCAGATGACACTGTGAGCTTACATACAGGAATCCTAAGATCTCTGCAACAAAATAACCTTGAAAAAAGACTGCTCCCAGTCACCCCCTAAAGGTCCATAAATGATTCCCTTCAAAGGACTCAGCTAAGCCTACAGGCTCAGTGGCACACTCCTGTAATTCCTGGGAGGCTGAGGTGGAAAGATCTCTTGGTCCCAAAAGTTCAAGAACAGCCTAGGCAACAAAGTGAATGCCAGGTGTGGCAGAATATTCCTGTAATCCCAGGTCAGAAAGCCGAGGCAGGACAATCATGGTGAGTTTGAGGCCAGCTTAAGCTCTATAGTGAAACTCTGTCTCAAAAAATTAACTCTGAACTGCATAATGAGACCCTATCTAGAAAAAACAAAAAAAAAATTAAACAAACAAACAAAAAAAGAAACTATTGTTTCAATGGAGATGGGGGGGATTCTCCATAAACAAGGAGTAAAAGAATTTACAAAACCTCACAAAAGGCATCTACAAAAACAGACAGCTAACCGTACTTCCTGGTGAAAGGCTGTTTTCCCTTTCTGAACAGGCAGCCAGGTCTGCTCTTACCACTTCTTGTCATTGTTGCTGTTTTTGTGGTCTAGGGACTGAACCCAGAGCCTTCATATTGAGCTACACACACACACACACACACACAACACACACACACACAACACACACACCCTTTTTTTTTTCTTTTGAGACATGGTGTCACTTAGTTGCCCAGGCTGAATTCCAACTTGCAATCCACCCGCTTGAGCCCTCCACAATGCTGAGACTCCAGGTATGTGCCACCACCTATGGTTCTGCTTTGGTCACCTCTAATCAATACTATATCGGGATCCAAATAAAGAAATGAAAGGCACCCAAATTGTAAAGGAAGAAATAAACCGTCTTTACTCATAAATGGCTTTATCTTTTCTTTTTGTGGTGTTGGGGAGGGTGGTTTGGCATTTTATTAGTACACTGGCAGTACATAATGAATACATTCCTTGTGGGAGTTATACAGTATGTAGAAAACCCCAAGGCACCCACAAAACAAACATTAGAACCAACAAATTTAACAAAGTCATGGTACAATCAGTATACAAAACTTGGAGCTCAGGACATGGTTCAGTGGTAAAACCATGGCCTTGAGTATGATCTCTAGCACCAAAAAAGAAAAGGGGGTAAAAATACATATAAATCACTGCCAGCTGGGTTGAGTGGCACATGCCTATAATCTCAGGACTCTAGGAGGCTGAGGCAGGAGGATTCAAAGTTTCAGCCCACCTTGGTAAATTTGGTGAGATCCTGTCTCAAAACAAAACAAAACAAAAGGCTGGCAATGTGAGTGTTAAGGCCCTGGGTTCACATTACTATAATCAAACAAAAAATTCGATTTCTATATATTAGCACTGAACAATCTTAAACTGAAATTGAGAAACTATTTCATTCACAAAAGCATCAAAAAGAGTAAAACACTCAGGAGAAAATTTAACAACAGTACAACAAGATTTGTACCTTGAAAACAGTGCTCAAACATTAAATGGAGAGTTACTATAAATGTAAGTATTAGAAGACTCATTATGACCAAAATGTTAAGTCTCAGCCAGGCATGGTGGCACATTAGTGCTGTAATCCCAGCACTAAGAAACTGAGGAAGGAGGATCACCATGAGTTCAAAGGCGGTGTAACTATACAGTGAGTTGAAGGGCAGCCTGAACTGCATAGTGAGACCCTGTCTCAAAAAAATAAGACCAAACACAAAAACAAGTCCCCAGTTGTTTTACTGATCCAATACAATCTCAATCAAAATCCCATAAACTTTGTAGTAGAAATTGACAAACAAATCCTAAAATTTACATGAAGATGCAAACAACCTAGAATAGCCAGATTATTTTGAAAAAGACCACCAAATTTGGAGGACTTCTTATATTTCATTTTAAAACTTACTACAAAGCTACACTAATCAAAATACAATGGAGCACACACTGGAAGACAGTCCAAAAACAAATCTTTACATTTATGGTCAACCAAATGTGACAAATGAAAAATAAAGTTCAACAAAGATCAACCTCAGCTCACTGATTCAGCAGGACTCTCAGGACTCTGAGATTCATCAGACTAAAGGACAGAAACAAGCCAAGTATAGCAACTCAGGTCTATAATTGCAGCACTTGGGAAAGCTGAGGCAGGAGGGTCTCAAATTCAAGCCCAGTCAGTCTGGACAATTTATTGACTTAATGAGACCCTATCTCAAAAGAGAAAAACAATTTTATAAAAAAGCATTATGAAGGAATGTAGTTCAAGGTGAAGTCGCTGAGTTCAAGCTCCAGTATTGAAGGGGGAGGAAAGGGAAAGAGCATAAAGAAAGGAAAGGAAAGGATACAATACGAACAAAGTCAGCAAAGGGACAGAACCAACAGGCTCATGGGATGAGGTATGAAGACGGCCAGGCACAGGTTTCTAAGAGTCCTTTCCCAGGGAAGTCACACAGAATGTGCATAATCCCCCCAACAATAAGTTATAAATATATATATATATGCAATGTCACCTACAAAAAAAGCTCCTTAGACACAGCACCCAGAACTTGTACTAGGGGCTAATCAGAGAAGCACCTCTACTTAGCAAAATTCAAAAATTCCAGGTTCCAGAAGGAAATCAGGCCGCTCAGCATAAACCACATCATTTATAGAAGCAGCTTAGGTACAGTGAGCTCACTTGCCAGTCTGGGAAAGAGGAAACCCTACTAAAATCTAAATTTCCAGATGCCAGCTATGAGCCAACCTTGCAAACAGGTCTTTCTAAGGATAGCAGCCTCAGGCTTGCTGTGTGAATTCTTTTCTGCACGAAGGACAAAAAAATTAACCTTAATCTAACTCTCATACCACACACACATCAAAATGGTTAGAATATAACTTAAGAGCTACACCTCTAAAACTTCTAGGAGAAAATACAGGTCAGGCATGGTGGCACATGCCTATGATCCTATCAGTGGGTAGGAGGAAGATCATGAGTTCAAGGCTAATGTGTGTTACACAGTGAGTTCAAAGCCAGCCTGAGCTGCAAGGTGAGATCTTGTCCCCAAAAAACCAAACAAGTAAGCAAAAAACACAACAACAACCAAAAAGAAAATATAGGAGAGAATCTTCATGATCTTAAATCGGGCAACAAATTCTTAGTTATACACCAAAAGCACAACCCGTAAGAGAAGAAACTGATAACTTGGTCACTATCAAATTTTAAAACTTCTGCACTTCAGAAGATATCACAAGAAAATGGAGGGCTGGGCCGGAAATTTAACTCAGCAGCACAGTGCCTACCTGGCAAGCACAGGTCCTGAGTTTGAGTCGTGGTGCCAAAAAAAAGAGAAAGAAAGAAAAGGAAAGGAAAGAAGAAAACGAGGGAATGGACATGTGGCTGAGTGGTAAAATGTGGGTTCAGCCTTTGTGAACACCCGGCTTCAACCCATAACACAGAAGGAAGGCAGGCAGGCAGGCAAACGGGCACAGACTGAGGAAAAACAGCTGCAAATTATGTATCTAATCATTTGCATGCAGAAAATATAAGGAACTCTGTTAATTAAATAAGCAGACCATTCAGTTTTTAATCAGCAAAAGATCTGACAGACATTTTACCAAACATACACAAAGGACTAAAAAAGCACATGAAAACAATACTCAGTATTAGTCAGCAGAGAAATTCAAATTAAAATCATAATGTGATGCCAATACATAATTCGACCGCCACTAGATTGGCTAAATGATACTAACGTGTTAATGAGGACATTGGAGAAACCGGAACTGCTGGGTGGAAACAGAAGGGCCACTTTAGAAAACAGTTTCCTGCTTCTAAACAGTTTTCTGTTTATCATTTCTACAAATGTTAAACTTACAATATAACCTAGAAGTTCCACTCCAAGAAATCTATATAAAGATCGGGCATGTAGCTCAGCGAGCTCAGTGCCTGCCTGGCAAAGCACAAGGTCCCAAGTTCAATTCCCATTACCAAAAAAATAAAAATAAGAAATCTACACAAGAGACATAAAATATGTGTACCTAAAGACATGTATACGCATGTTCACAGTAGCCAATGTAGAAACAAAGCAAATATCTGTTAACTAATAAATGCATGACACTCACATGGTATACTCACAGGATAACAGTGTTCAACAACATAGAGCAACAAACTCTACCCAAGTTTTCAAGCAAAGGCTTTGACAGCAACTTAAAGATTTTATAGATGTCCTTCATTGCACAGGTGAGAAATCACAACAAAAATGAGTAACAAGCAGGCACTGAGCCAGATCCATGCCCAACACATGCCCATGAAACACCCCTCTCACAGGGTGCTGGACGGTTGAGGACACTAGAACTCAGCCAGCAGGTCCAGCCATCTGGAGACTGTCTGACCATGCTTCCTCCTCAGCTAGGAAAACCCAGCCAGCTGTCACCTGCTGGCTCAGCTCCTACAATTTTGCCTTTCTCCAGACAGCCAAGCACTGACTTTCTTCCTCTACCATCTGCCTGTCCACTAGGACTTTCCTTCACCTCATCCTCTGGCTGCCCAGAAAGCTTTCACACCTGCGTGTTTGGACTTCCTCAGCCAGGCAGTGAGCTATCAGATACCCGGCTTGGTGAATATCACTGTCTTGGAGATTTCTTCCAGGGTGGCTTGATTACCAGTAAGAAATAACATTTTACATCACAAAGCAGTGCACATGAGGCAGGCAAGCACAACCCTGAAACAAAGCCTTTTGCTTGAAAGCAAAAGGCGTTATGCACTCTAACACAGTCTATTCTACAACACCTTCTTTTAAAAAATGATGTGTGCAACTCATCAATTTTTAGATTCTCCAACACCTACAGGGTTTCCAACAATTTGGTTCATTCTCATTCCAACTTGTGAAGTAAGCAGACTGCCCAGCTCAGGAGCTCATTCCACTGCAGAGACCAGTCCCAGGTCTCAGGGGAAGGAGATGATGCCTGGACTTCTGATTAATCGGCTACAAATCAAGGGGTTCCTACAACCCCCTCCTTCAGGTGTGGTAATTCAGGAGAATGACTAAGAACTCAGGAAAACTGGCTAACTTGAAACAGCCAAATCAAAGACAAGGTATGGCAGGGAGGCATGGAAAGCCACTTCTCAGGGTGGCTACCCTCACTGCCTGGAGGCTGCCCACACCCCATCATTTAGTGGTTTTATGAAGACCTCACTGCCTAGACCTGCCTAAATCACTGACCTCAATCTCCAGGCCCTTTCCCATCTCTGGAAGTAGGAGTGGGAGGGAGAGCTAAGAGCTGCAATCCTCTTATCAAGGCTTAGTCTTTCTGGGGATCAGGCCCCACCAAGAAGTCTCCCACTAGGAGTCATCTCATTAGCATACAAAAGATACTCTTATCACTCAAGAGATTCCAAGGGTTTTAGGAGCTTGGTGCCAGGAACCCAGAGGACCAGGGTTTTAGGAGCTCAGAAAACAGGAACACAGGTAAAAAGGGAACAAAGACCAAATAGTTATTATTTTATTATACCACAGTAACCCTCTGAATTGATTTCATTGCAAACCACAGAACACAGCCTGCAGCTTGTAAAATCCATGCTAAACAGGTGTTATTGAGACAATGACTGATTTACTAGCAAGGATTGCCCACAAGAGTCAGGAAAGAAAAATTTCTCTCAGTCCTGGGAAGAGTTTCACTTCTTAGCAATTTGTTTCCTTTTGGCTACTGAGCATCTAATGTGGTCCAAATCACACTCCCTTCTTCACACTACCTGCCAGGAAGCTTCAGAGACAAACTGTGGCTCCCACCTAATACGATTTTTGTGCTGTATATCAGCTTTGCCTCCTGCTAAACTTGCCCCTGTATCTTCATTTTTATTTTAATCCTATGTTTTGCCTATACTGTATAAATATGCGTCAGATAACTTTGGAAGGAGGCAGGATAAATAATGATAATTCCAGGAGGACAAGCCTTCTATTTCTTCATATTTCTCCTCTTCGCTAACACAGTCTTTTTTTCTACCATGGGGGCTCAACCCACTCAGTCTGATTGGCTCTTGGCAATAGAGCGGGTACAAAATAAATGTGTAAACTGGGCGTGGTGGCACACACCTGTTACCCAGCATTCTGGGATGACAAGGCAGCAAAATGGAAAATTCAAACCTGACCTGGACAACATAGTAAATCAGAAGTAATAAAAAAAGCCTGGGGATAACAACCTAGTGTATAACCTGGGTTTAATCCTCTGTACTATAAAAAAAAATAATAAACATAGAAATGAAGACCTTAAGACTCTCATCTAAATATTCAGAAAACAACCACATAGTAGCAACTTTTGATCTCTCCACTTTTACATATTAATTTGCTAAGTATCCTCTCCCTGTCTTGACAACTTAAGATCTGCAGCCAATTAATGAGCTGCCTTTTGGATGTGGCCCTCTCTGTGTGAGGCACTCTGAAAAAGACTGATAGCCAGAAGAGAAGTCATGATTTCCATGATGCTGGCTTTTAGATGCAAAGTTTATTCAGAAGTCAACCCAAGGGTCTGAGCAGTTTCTGGCATGTGTGAGGAAGTGTTACTGATTCACTGACGGAAGGCTGTTTCTTGAATAAGATGCAGCAGTTTCAGATGGTAAGTGCGCCAGCTACCTTTGGACTCATGGATAAAAATAGAACAAGCTGGCCCAAATCAGGGATTAAGGCCAGAGCCTTGGTGTGGTCAATGCCAATGCTCTGTACCCAGGCTGCCTTGCTGTATGGAAACAAATGGCTCTCATGAGTCTTTTCTGAGGAACATGGCAATTTAAAAACGCTTTTGCTTGGGAAATACACACTGAGGCTGCTGTGGTCTAGTACTAATGTTACAGCCAAAAGAGAACATAGGGGTTGCAGCCCTTTCCTGCCCAGAAAGGGCCCCATGGCTCCATGGCCTCCTTCTGGCTTGAGCCCTCCAGGGAAGGCCCATTTCCCTGGATTTCTCCTGAAGGGTAGCACATACTGTAAGAATGAAGAGTGAGAAAGTGTTCTGCTTCCTCTCTGTGAATGATAAAGCCACGTGTCAACAAGGAAAGACAGGCCACAGTCAACTATTTCCTGTTACTACTGATGATATCCACACACTCCCTCAACTTGGAGCCTCTGAGACCCTTGTCACCATACCAAACCCCTGTGTGACAAGGGCTTCTCTGCCCCAAGTCCTACATTTCTTTAAGGTGCCCATACTGTGTCTTAAGGATTCATGTGAATTTTGGATTCTGGCCCATGTGCCCCTATTTGTTTTAGTGTAAATTTTCCCCCCACTCAAGTCTTTAACAAAATTGTCTCTTGAGAACAGGTACCACACTGATCGGGTGGCTTGTGCCTGCTTCAGAGACCTTCCTGGAGCCACTCAGCTGATTCTTAGGGAGATGTCTCCACTTTGTTCTTCCAGGAACTGCTCTGAATCCTGCTCTGCAAGGAATCTGGGAGACTGGCAGAAGACCATCCCATCCCCTGGTATGGCCACCTAGGTGAGGCAGCACAGGAACTAGGCTGGCAGGACAGCAGTCAGCTGGCGCCAGCCCCGAGGGCCAAGGAGGACTCGCACACTCCACTGTAGATAGGTACTGGCCCCTCAGATCTGCCAACATGAGCCATCCGTGCTTCAAGTTACGCTCCTTACAGCCAGTACCAAACTGGCCTAGAATTTTATGACCCTCCAGTCAGGAGATCACACACTGGACTGGAAACCTGTGTGACTTGTTCACTTGTCTCTCGGGGTGCTGCTTTCTGCCCCACCCCCATAAACTGGTTGTCAGTATTTAAAAATTCAATAATCAGAAGAGCAAAAAAAAAAAATCTTCAACTTCTGGAGATAAGAAAAAAAATCAGGTCTGGCAAGTCAGACCTGGCCCCACAAGGGGCAAATTAGAGTTGTCTCTCCAGAGAGGGGCCTCCTGGGCACTTCACCCCAGTACCCACCCATCCCAGCCCCATTCACTCACTTCCACAGGCACCTAAGCCCACAGGCTCTCCTGATCTAGTTTCACAACTACCAGGGTAAGAGCACACGTGAAGCCCAGAGCGAATAAGCGATCTAAATCTCACAAAGACCATCATTTCAGTTTGAGAAAAACACCATATTTTTACCTCAGCTTCTCTCAAGGGTGGTAAAGAAATAGAAAAAAAAAAGAGCATCATCTTTACTGACCCTGAAAAAGCACCTTTAAAATATTTGTTACTGCCAGGCATTGTGGCACATACCTGTAACTCCAGCACTTGGGAGGCTGAGGGAGGGAGACCACTGTGAGTTCAAGGCCAGCCTGAGCTACACAGTGAGATTCTGTCTCAAAAAAAACTTTTTTTTTTTGCTACCTTCCTAATAAAACTCCACGGAGCTCAGACTGCGCTGCTGTGCACCAGAGAGAGAAGATTTTGATGGCTACAGTGTTCCCTTGTTCCCTTACTGTGCAGGTAAGGATGCAACCATAAGTTCTGTATCTCTGCATTTCCTGAACATTCCCTGGCTCCCATTCCAACTGCTCTACCTCCATGTGGGGTCTGCAGTGGGACGGCTGGGATCCAGGAGAAATGGGCCAAAGAATGACCAAAATGACCCTTTCCCCATAGCAACAGCCACGTAATCATAATTAGTTGCCCAGGGACATGGCAGGCCCAGAGCTGGTCCTGGCTAAACGCCCTGTTTGTTTTCTGGAAACCGTTGGTTAAGTCAGATTAATAAATACCTTCAGGGTTTCCTGACAACATTCTCCAGAGGAGTGCCCTGCACTGCTAGGTCACTGCCAGAATCATTAACAATCCCTCCCCACCCCCTCTCCTGCCCACTGCATGACTGCTAACTTGACAATGAGCCTGAGCCAGGCTTGGGCCTTGGAGGCTGTTTGTTGGCTGATGTCACTAACAGAACAAACAGCACTGCCCCAGTTCCAGCCTGAAAAACTCAGTTCCCTGTTCAACGAGGCCTCCCCGAAGACCCCGTGTCTGAGGCTGCACCACCCCCTGTCACTCTAGGTCAACAGTGGTGGTGAACCTGAGGCATGCATGGTATTTTTTAAGTTAAAAGATGTTAAGGTATTTTTCTAAACAAAAACCTGGGCATTCAGGTTTAATTGCACTTTGCAATAAAGAAGTGGGTTGGGGGCTGTACTTTGGGCATTCATCTCTAAAAGGCTCACTATCACTACCCTAGGTCAACCTCTCTCACATTTCTATTTCGTCATACCACAGAACTTATCACTTCTTGATGTGATCTGGTTCATTTACTCATTTATGAAAAAGTCTCCTTCCAGACTGAAGGTGTAGCTCAGTGGTACAGCACTTGCCTGCCATGCACAACGCCCGGGGATCAATCCCTAGCCCTGCAAAACGGTCTCCCCTCAGTGAGAGACAAAGCATGGTGTGAGCCCAACCCCATCTGCGCTGTACACAGCCTTCTCTCCTGTACCTCCTGTCTGCCACTTAAGGGTGCTCAATGGATCCATGAAACCAGCAAAGCAGCACAGCCCACTCCCAAAGAGGCCATGGCACAAGGCTGCCCCTTCGGATGTAAAGCTGGCCTGTCAAACTGTCAAAGTGTCAGCCAGAGTCCAAAACCACAAGATACAGCAGCCTTTCAAGCTCGGGGCTGACAGTGCCAAAATCAGGGAGCCTTTCCTGAATTGCATAGACCTCCTGAGATCAGCTGTGTTATGGGAAACTGACAGTTTCCAAGTCCAGACTTTTCTTCAAACAGAGACACTGTAAGGCATCTTGAAAATTGAAACATTACAGTATCTTCCCAGCCCCTCCAGTAATAACCTCTCCTGCATCCAGTTACAAAAGGAGCTGGAGAGGAGGTTCAGAGAGCTTCCGGCCACCCGGGAGTAACAGACCCAACACAGGCACAACGGTTATTTCTGGTCAAGAAGGCAGGTGCCAGGGAGTTGCTTCTAATATTCTTGTGGACCCCAGTGGTACTGCATAATAAAAATGAGTGCAAGGAATTCACACAGTTGTTAAAAGCACATTCAAGCAACGAAGAGAGTAACACAAAAAGGGAGAATCACTTCCACCCTCATTCCAGTCTTGTTCTAACTGCTGTTTCTTTGTCCTTCGTGCGTATGTCCAAGTCCTTTTACACACACACACAGAGACAGCATGCTGCCCTGCTTTTTTCTTCTTTTCTCACTGTCTTTCTCTTTACTTCTCCCTCTTCTCTCTTTCTCTCTCCCTGAATTGAACCTAGGCCTTGCACATGGCTAGGCAAGTGCTGTACCACTGAGCTACATCCCCAACCCTTCCCCATTTAATATCTCATGGATCCTTCACACCAATTTAAAAATGAATTTATCCCATGATCAAAGTCAGAACCCTCCTCTTGTTCTGCTGAGTGCTCAGGACCCAGTGCAAGGCACCCCTGGGGCTGGGAGCTCTTTTATATTTAGTTGATACGTTTGCGATTCCCCACAGCCTCTCACGGGGTCTTTGTGCTTCCCAAGGGGTCCAGTGCTGAAGCCAACCCAATTATCCAACCCTGTGCTCCCACTGGATATGCCCCTCCCCTCCCCTGAGGACACGCCAAGCAAACCATCGCTTCCAGGGAGTAGAATGAGCCCTTCCTGGCCAAGTTTTGGGTTCCAGGCTGCTCAAACACTCTCCCTGAGGCACTGAGGAGTCTATCTCACTTACCCAGGAACCAGGTACAACACCCTCCTTGACTATCTGTTGTAAAAGGTGGCAAGAGTGACAAGGACTAACCCTGGAACTCTGAAAAAGGAAACTGGCACAAAAAGACACTGGCACATGTCTTTTGTTGAATTTAAGGGCATGTGGAAGGCTGATAGCTACCTAGGTATAGGAAGGGTTTGATGAGTTCTGTGCTTGATAAGTAACTATGTTACCACCTAAGTATAACAATGTGTGCCTCAAGCACACATGCTGTATTGTGTCCCTCTCAGCAGGTAACTCTTTTTGTTTTAAGGCTGTTCTCCAACTCAAGGAATCTTCCAGCTCAGTCTCACGAGTAGCTAGGACTATGGTTCATGTGGCTCTAAGTGGTTGATTAATACCTCTTTCATGATGGCTCGCCTCACACTGTAACTCTAGCAATTGGGAGGCTGGCGCAGGAGGACTATTTTAAATTTGAGGCCAGTCTGACTACCTAAGTGACTTCAAAGTCAGCCTGCAGTACAAAGTTTCAAACAAAAACAAAGACAATGAATACCCTTTTCAGTAGAAAGATGGACATAAACAATAAAAATGTCCTTGTCACTCCTTCCTGGACTCTTCTCCCTTATACATTCAACACACCTTTACCAAGTAGTAATTTTACCCCGGCACTGTGCTAGGCAGTGGAGAAACTGTCAAGTCCCACAGGAAGCAGGGAAGACAAACACCAAGGAAATGCTTAATTGGACTTCCACAGGAGCCAGGGCATTCAACTGAAGCCAAGTGCCCCTGTCCATGCCTCTCCCCTCACACACAGTTGGGGTGGGCCAAATGTCTCTTTACCATAACCACACTCTAAGCAAGAAAGGACCCAGCCCAGGAGGCAGCAATGAGAAGAAAGCTGAAGCTGAAAGCACAGGGCAGGTTCAGAAGCACAGGGAAGGCTGCACAGGCCCCAGGGGCGCTGGCCTTCCCAGGCGAGGCGGGGAACCCAAAGACACCTACCTCAGAAGGTTTTCTGCTCCTGTCCTCATTCGCACGGCCTTCAGGATCTGCTGATTCAAAGCAGCCCTTTGATTCTGTAGTTTGCTCCGGCCAGTCTGTGCAAGGGGATTACATCCCTAGAGAAAAATAAGAGATGCTCCTTTAGAGGTGAACCACTCTAAACATGACGCCAATTACCGCACTGATGTTTAACAAAAAGATAATCTCTTCTGAAAATAAAAGTAAATGTCAATAGAGAAAATGGATACAATGTTGAAAACTATAAAGAAAATAAGCCATTCATAATAACACAACTCCAAAACAGCCCCTGTGAGGTGGTCTTCTTCCTTCCAGTCTATAATTAAGTGCATGTTGTTATTCTCCAGTCCTTGGCTGTGTTAGGAGTCCCCACGACCACCAGGATGTTGATCTGTTAGAAAGTTTCACAGAGTGTGGTGCATAGTGGTACTCGTGACTACGATTCATCATGGTGGCTCCATAAGGATGCACACATAGCTGGACCATAAGGAAGTACAGAAGCTAGAGGAACTGAATGTAGGCTTGCTTCACAGTCTCCCACCGGTGCTGGGTCACCAGCAGCACCCTCTTTCCCAGGACTAAAAATCCAGCAACGCTAGGTGGGCATGGTGGCATATATCTGTGAGGGGCAAAAAGGCAACAGGATTTAAGTTTGAGCCCAGCCTGGCCAACTCAGCAACCTACGAAGACCCTGAATCAAAACAAAAACAAAAACTATCCCAGTACTCAGGAAACTGAGACAAGATTACAATGAGTTGAAGGCCAGCCTGGGCTATTTAGTGAGTTCAAGACTAACCTGAACTACATAGTAAGACCCTGTCTCAAAAACACAAAAAGACATAAAAGAAGGGCTGGGAATATTGCCCGACACCAAGGCTCTAGGTATAATCTCCAGTATCAATCAATCAATCAAAAATAAATAAATAAAATTGTATGGGACCAAGGAAATACTTCAGTGGCATAGCACCTGCCTGGGGTGAGTTTGATCCCCTTAACAAAAAGAAAAAAAGTTATGAAATGTAACAACTCATATTCAATGTCTCTGCTCATATTAGCTTACTAACAGAATACCCAGCAGAACTTGCAATGGGAGCTGATCCCATAAGCACACTCTGCCTAGCAAGTACCAAAGCTCCAGACTCCCAGAAGGACAGCAGGCCTTCATCACAAACCACAGTTCATACCACCAGTCTAGGCACAGTGGACCACTGTTACCAGCTAGGGAATTGTGGGAAGACTCCAGTTTCCCAGATGGCAGCTGGGGACAAACTTGCAAGCAGGTCTTACTAAGAAGAGCAGCCTCTGGCCTGTGTGCAAGCCCTTTTCTGCACAATGGCACAGATAGCTTACCACGTTTTGTCACTTAGTACCCCATCCTGAGATTCTTCTCTATCACAAAGTGCCCCTCAGCTGGGGTTCTGGGGAGAAAAGGCAGGAGGACTGCAAGGCTGAGCTCAGCCTGGCCAACTTAGTGACTTAGAAAGACCCTGCCTCAAAATAAACAATAAAAAAAAAAGTGATTCAATGCAAAAAGGCCTGAATTCAACCCCTAGTACTACCATAAAAAATAAATAAAATGTTCCTCAAACACAAATTTTTTGTTTTGTATGTGTAGTACTGTGCACTGAATTTGGGCCTTACATGGGCTACACAAGTGTTCTATTACCTGAGCAACAACCCTAGTCCCAGGTCTTTTTCTATTATAGCTATCCGTAGGGGGGAGGGGTACTGCTCATTGGAATTCTGAACTGCATTTCCCTGATGATTAATGACGCTGAACATCTTTTCATTGGTGTAAGCTGGAGGTATAGCTCAATAGTGGAACACTTACCAAGCATGTATTTGATGCCCAGCACCATTTTTTAAAAGTTCCTCTGCTTGTTCCAAGGCTATGGCTTAGGATCCACACCCTAAGCTGTCACAGGTAAGAATTCCTGCCCTACATTGGCATTGGTCTTTGTTGAATCTGATAGCTTATGTGGTAAAACTCTTTTCATGGGCTTACTGACTTCTGCTATAGATTTTCCCTGGAGAAAATCTGATTCTTTGCTCATTTTTAAACTGGATCATCTATTTATTAAGGTAAAAAGCATGATTTTTAATGAATGCAAAAGCAAGCATCCCATTCTCTCAATTTGCATGCTTTATTATTAGTGAGAGTAAACACTTTTCCATGAAGTACTGATCCCTTGGATTTCTCCTTAAGTGAATTATCTCCCCATGTTCTCAGCCTAGTGCAGTATTTCTTGGGGTATTTGGATTACAACATTTCATACTATAAAATTTAAGATAAGAAAAAAAAAGTTTCACTTACACCCAATGGCCTTCTCCCCACCCAGACAGGCAGAAGCCCTGGAAGCTGCCTTAGGACCACATTCCTGGCTGAGGCTTATCTGCAGGGCTTCGGCTACGGCTACTCCCTGGGAGTGGCCTGCTGTACACACCTAGCCTCCCCTCCCCAGGCCTGCACCACACTCATGGCCTAGACCGCAGGGACGAGAGCAGGTTATTGGTGGTCCACTCTTCTCAGCAGTTTCTGTATCAGTGGCCTCTGGACTAGCAGGCCAGACGTGAGTTACAGTTCTCCTTCTACAGACTTCCCATTCTCACCCCCTCTCCCAGCAGTCCCATTATCTGTCCCCTATACAGTCCACACCTAGTTTTCCCTGTCTCACATGGACACTTTTCCCCCAAATTCAAACAGACTGTAGGGATGCTCAGAATCTGAGCTAAAATGGATCCTGAAGTTAGGACTGTGGGGTTTTTTTGTTTTGTTTTTATTTTTTCCCTGGTACTAGAGATTGAACCCAGGGCCTTCTCATTGAGCTATATTCTCAGCTCTTTTTTATCTTTTAATTTTGGAAAGGAGGTCTCCCTAAATCACTCCCAGGCTGGACTCCAACCTATGATCTTGCCTCAGCCTCCCAGAGCGCGGAGATTACAGGCCTGCGCCAAGCCTGGCTAAACCATTAAACAACACATGGTTTAAACTTAAAATCTTTTTTCAGATACAATGTCTTTAATGTTAATTTAATACTAAAGAGCTACAATAACTACTGGTCTCTTCCCTTTCCTCTTCTGCGAATTACTATGAAGTGCTGCCTGATTGGACTCAGTTACCTGGCTCACCAGTGCTGTGTTTTACTTTATCAATAAGCCTTAACAATTAATCCCTTTATGTACATTCCCAGAGAATTCAGATAAGCAGCCATTCCAGCACAGGAATAAGAACTTTTTCCTGCTTCAAGACTTTAACCAACTTTTGGAATTTTTATGTTTGAACCAGCCCACAGTTGTGGGGTCAAGTTCCTAGATGAGACCTAAGAATTCATAGGTTAGATCTGACTGAGTAATTGGACCCAAAACTACATTACTTCTTAGTGACAGGTAGGAATCCTGCGCCCTGCTGGGAACGGCAGAAACCCCCACTGGGCACCCAGGAAATTTCCTTGAGAGGTAAATCTGTTCAACACCACCAGAAAGCCCCCTGGATTCACCAGGGGCTGTTGAGGGTGGCGGTCCCCCTCCCACAGTCCTCAGCCACACATTTCTCCTCCCCGGCTTTGTCTCCACTGCAAGGTTCTCAGACCAATGGCAGAGACGCATTCCTCACAGGGCATAGAATTGCTCAAAAATGGCAAACATTTGTGCCAGGGAGCAGGGAAGTAACTGTCACACAAACCTGGTCTGAGAACCAGGGCCACTCACCAAGCTGTCCTGGCCTCACAGGTCACTCCCAACAAGGTCTTGCAATGAAGTGAATCTTTCTTTGCATCCAGTCTATTTGGTTTCCTGGCAGGATCAGGTTTGGGCATTTTGGTTCGTCTCGAAATCTGTAAGGATGGTCTGACAGCTTGCACCCAAGAAAAGCCAAGTACTGAGGGAACTGTCCACACCACTGTGAGCTTGGTGGGCCTCTCCTGGGAGTCAGAACCAATGTGGGTCCAGATGCAGTATCCAGGACCTCACAGTCTGGGGCATGGAGGTTAAGGGAGCTACCAGACTCCTTCCCCAGACTCGGGTGGTCTGTGAGGCCGGCACAGTATGAGCAATGTGTGAGGATGCTAAGAAGCTTGCTTCCAATCCCCAGGGGCACAGTCACGTGCTTCCTGCCTGAGGACCACCTAGCATCATTCCTCATCCTCTGGGGAACAGTAATCCAAGTACATTCTCCCACCTCATGGTCCATGCCAACCAGAGGTGGTACATTCTTGTTCAACTGCTAAAACAGCCATGAAGTCGTGCATGGTGTTGCACACACCTTTAATGCCAGCACAGGGGAGGCTGAGGCAGGAACGTTGCCACAAGTTCAATTTCCAGTCCAGCTGGGTAAAGAATGGCCCCACTCAATGCAGTGCTTGGCACCTGCCTCCTTCTCTTCTACCTCAGTATCCAGGGGACCCTTCCTCCTCATAGACAAAAATAAAGCCAACAGCTATCTTTCCAGTAAATTCTGGGCAAACTGAAAGCTTAGGATCTAGATGTCAGAAGTAAAACTGACTGCAAGCTGGAAGGACAGGACTGAGGTAGCACCTGGTGAGAAACCCTCACTCAGGCCACAGGAAGACAAGTGAGTTTAGCTGCTTCTTCAGCGTATTTTCTTTACTTTTCTCTTTCCTTCCCAATTACACAATCCCTTACTCAATCACCAAACTCTGGAAAAATAAAGTTGTTTGTGGAAAAACAGAATTGTTCGTGAATTCAGCAGAGCTGTCAACCAGAAAGCACGGAAATAGCATGCCATACCCTGCAATACACACATACATCTAATTTAGCTTTCACCACACTGGAGATTCAGGGAAACTTGGATGGAGAGAAGCTAGCTCTTATATGTCAAAAAAATAAAAAATAAAAACACGAATAGGTACATCTAAATAGCCCTCCTGCCCTCCCTAGGTCTCTGCCAGGCACAGGAGTAGTGGTGGAGACCAAGCTGCCTCCTTCCAGCACCCCAGTCCCTTCCCATAGAAGCAGGATGGGCATGACGTAAATTAATACTTAGCCATAACCTCCAGTCCTTAAATTGCCCAGGCTGGGCTCAAACTTCTGATCTTGCTGCCTCAGCCTCCACAGAGATTAGACATGTGCCTCCACACCTGGCTTCCTATTATACCTGAAATCACCAAATGTCCATGAATAAAATATTTCCGAACCCAGTCAATCACTTGCTTATTTTTTTTTTATCGATACCGGGGATCAAACTCACGACTTATGCCGCTGAGCTAAATCCCCAGCCCCCAATCACTTGCTTATTATACCTGACAGGGTAGAGGTGGTAATTGAGCGTTCTTATCTAGAAGGTATCTGAGTATGTGCTGAAACTGAGGGCTGATATTTGTACTGAATCTTGAATTTGTATAGTCCTGTGACTACTATCCATTTACGACAATTTAAATTACTTTTGCCAGGTGTGGTGGGACACACCAGTACTTGGGAGGCAAATTCAAGGCCAGCCTGAACTACATAGTGACACCCTATCGCAAAGAATAAACCTTACGTTTCATTTATAATGTACACAATACTGGAGAAAAATAAACTATGTGAAGTTGTTTTGGTCACCCACCCTTTCTCTTCTTCCACACAAATTGAGACCTAGGAATTTCCAAAGGCTTTCCTAAGCAGCTTTCCCAAGCAGGCTGGTCTCATGCCTAGAATCCCAGCACTCTGGGAGGGTTAGGCAGGAAGATCCCAAATTTGAGACCAGCCGGGGCAATTAAGAAATTTAGCTCCCATGAGAATGTTCTGGGTTTAATGCTCAG
Source organism: Cavia porcellus (assembly GCF_034190915.1). NCBI lineage: Eukaryota > Metazoa > Chordata > Mammalia > Rodentia > Caviidae > Cavia > Cavia porcellus. The sequence goes on along the minus strand of NW_026947490.1, from coordinate 39,061,508 downwards.
TATTCCAAAAATTTAAAAAGCTTATGGCCACAATGAACACTCTGGGGGCCTCAGTGGAAGACCAGAGAGATTCACATCATTCACCACCGTCTCTCTGTCCCAGGTGCCAAGAGAGACCTCACTCCTGCCAGCCTGGTCCTCCAGCTGAGCTGCACCTGCAGTTCCACTGTGCTGAGGCCACCTCCAATGCAGCCTTTGTGTCACGAGACTCTAGGAGCTGAGCCAAAGGAGGAAGTGTTGATCAGGCTGAAGTCGATGCTAGCAACATCAGGTGGTGTTTTGGCAACTGTTCAAACAGCCCCAGGAAACAAGGGACATTTAGGGTTCCAGTTCATCACACTGACTCTTCTCTGAGTCACTATGAAAATTCTGTTCTGCTGGAAGACTTCCTTGGCCAGAACCCCACAGAGTGAGGCATGCTGTGGACACCCTGGGGACTGCTGGGACAGCGGTGCAGCTAGGTTCCTCACCAAGGCTATGGTCAGCCTGAGTGCAGCCTGGTCTCTTGGACCTGGCTTAGACCACAGTGGGATACTTAGGGAGGGCGAGGAGCAGAATCTCCAATCTCCACCCCTCCTTTTTTCCCTCCCTCTCTGCCTGGGAAAAGACTGCAGCTCCTACAGTATGGGTGCAAACAGCAACAGACAGTATCAGCTCACCAGGAAAGTGAGAGCTCACACACACACATACCATGCTTGTGGACCTGACCCATCAGAAGGCTTCACACAGGTGCACACTCATACATGAGACACACAAGTGTCTAACATAAAATTAGACCCCTTCTAAGATGAATGACATAGAGGAAGGAACTAGGAGATTATGTGTTTCAAAAAACCAGAATTCTCCTCCTTCCTTCTCCACTGGAGCTCCAAGAAGCCCAGTGTAAACATAGGCCATAAACCAGGACACAATGAGCCTTGGGGCCCTGTCCAGCCAGCAGGTTTCTGTGAACAAGAAAAACTTCTCTTACAGCTCTTGAGTAAAAACAATGGAGCTAAATTCATTTCGGGGCATTTGTGTTCCCTAAGGATGCACAGGCAGAAGGAACAAGTGACAATGCCATACTCTGTACTCTCCTTCCATTAGCGCTCAGATCTTTCAGGCAGGGCCTTTCAGCCGTCCTGGGGAGAGGCTTTCTCTGCCCTGTCCTGACCCCAGCTGGTTTTCTCCTGGCCAAGAACAGGTTTTCCTGGGCCTAAAGGACTGGGGCCCCAGAGAAGGGATCGGCTATTATGATGCAGCCTCCTGGAAACCTACATTACTCTGCGCTAAACTACAGAACACATTTTCTTCTAAGTCTTTCAGTAGGGAGAGTATAAAAATGGGGAGGGATACATTTCTATTGCTCATTCTTTTAAAAGAATTTATAGCAACCTGAAAGAAATACACTGTTGAAGCCAGGTGTGGGGGCACATGCCTGTAATCCCTGCACTGGGTAGGCTGAGGCAGAAGGATCACTGTGAGTTCGAGGACAGCCTGTACTACACAGTGAGTTAGGGTCAGCCTGAACTACACAGCAAGGCCTTACCCCCAAAAAATTAAATTAAAATGAATTCTAAAAAATACTGTTGAGACTGAAGCAGGTGGCAAGTTCAAGCCCAGCCTGAATGATTTAGTAAGACCTTCTCTCAAAATTTTAAAAAGACCTACGGATGCAAGTCAGTGCAAAGGCTCTAGGTTGAATGGGGGAAAGGGATGACTATTTAAAGCCTTATAGGGGCTGGGGATTTAGCTCAGGGGCATAAGCACCTGCCTTGTAAGCAGGCAGTCGTGAGTTTGATCCCTGGTACCGACAAAAAAGGAAAAAGACAAAGCCTTATAAATTTAGTGAGAAAAAAAAATCATTGAAAAAAAATTCTAAAGATCAATGAGAAGCTACAGAAAGATGAAACTATGATATAATACACCAAACAGTTTTCTTTTTACTTTTTTCTTTTCTTGGGGGGGAGGGGAGACAGAGTCTCACTATATACTTCAGGTTGGCCTTGAACTCACTATGTAGCCCAAACTGGCCTTGAACTCAGAGATCTTCCTGTCTCAGGCTCCCGTATGTGGCACTGCACTTAGACAGTTTCTTTTTTTTTAAATTCAGAGATCTCCCAAATTGTCCATGACCAAGAAGACAGGGCTTGTCCATGCTTGACCTGGGGCTAACTGGTGTCCTCTATCTTCTGTGCAATCAAATTCTTTGCCACCCCACAAAACTCTGATTTAAAAGAGATACCTGCCTTCCCCTTCACTGATTATTTTGCTCATTTAGGGTTCAGGTCTGGTCACCAAGAGGGACTTTTCAGCAATTAGGTTTCATTTATATGCAAGCCAGACAAACACAGCAGAAGCTCTGAAAATGGCCCTAAAGCCACCCTACTTGCTCTATGATCTCAAGCAAGGAAGCATCTTTCCAAGCATGGCCCAAGTTGTCACCACAAAGCACCAGCCCCCAGCCCAGCTCAGCTCCCCATGAGGCTTCCCATGAAGGACAGGTTACAGGGACTAGGGGTATATAGCTCAGGGGCAGAGCACTTGCCTAGCATGCTCAAGAGCCTGGGTTCAATGCTCAGCACTCAAAAAAGTAAAAAGCCAATGTGTCCCAGCATGTGATAAGACCAGCACAGAGCTGTGTCACTCTATAATGCTTTGTGAATGAATAGAACAGAATGGCATTTTAAAGAAAACAAGAAAGGGAGGAAAAAAACCTGACTTTCAGCAGCAGCTTCTAATCACCTCCCAGCTGGTTCTTCCTCAATCTCTAAGAATCCACCCACCTTCTTCACTTTTAGCTTTAAAAAGTTTCTAGGGCCCTGAGGTAGAGAAAGAGCTTGTACAGCATGCACAAGACCATATTTGAATTCCAGCTGTCAAAAACAGACTCCAGAGTTTCTTATTCCCCTGTGGGGCTGGGGATGTAGCTCAGCAGCAGAGTGTGCTTGGCGTGTGTGAGGCCCTTGGTTCCATCCCCAGCACCACACAAATAAGGACAATAAATAATATATAATAAGCTTACCTCGCCCCTTCTCTATCCCAGCTCTCTCCAGCAACCACCTTCTCTGCCCTTCTCCCTAGTCCCTGCCACAGTGACTCTTATCCCCAGTGCTCAACCCCTGCTTTTCTAACAGCTCCCTCAAGGACTAAATCCAAAACTCTCCCAGGCTTTTCTTTTGTCAACCTCACCTTCCACTAAAGAGACCTCTCAGCTTTCTTCACACCACTCTCCGGGCTCGCCTCTCTCCGTGCTACCTATCCCCCAGAGGACCTGTTAGTCTCTTCAGTTCCAGATCCCTTCACTTGACACCCCTGCTCATCCTCACACTGGTGCTCTCCATGGCTGCATTTCCAGCAAGAAGCTCTCACAGTTACCAGGTCCATGGTCCACTGGGATCACCACTTGCATATCCCACAGGCAACCTCGAATCAGCCTGGCCTTCCACACCAGCCTCCTGGTTCACCACATCTCAGTAACGTGTGACCTGTATCAGACGCTCTGAATTCCTCCTGGCAGTGCCCGCCCCACCGTATCCTACCCCACTAGTCATTCCCATCCTTGCAGGCCCTGCCTGTGCCCGGGCTCCCAGCCTTCCAACCTGCACACTGGGATCCCTACCTTCAGGCTGGCCCCTAGTCTGACTTAGGGTACAAGCTGGTGAGAAGGACAGGTGGTCCCACTGTATTGACAAAGCACTTTAAACTGGCAAGCATCGTTAGCATATATAAAGTAGGAAGGACAAAGATAATGGGCATTACCTGAAGCTAGATCTCCCCAACTTCACCTCGCCAGGCTCCACCATTCCCTCTCTACCATCCCGACCCTCTGACACCTCCACTGGTAAAAAGGTCTTTCTCTGATAAATATCTCACAGATCTTTGACTGCTTTAAACGCTTCCTTAAAATGTGCTGCTTCCTTAGGATGAATGACCCTGAAGTAGTCCCCACTTACACCTCCACACTCCCAGGAGGCTCCTCACCAGCATTCACAATTCCCTTGCTTTTGCCCAAGCTGTTCCCTCTGCCCGAAGTGCTCATCCTTCCCTTCTTCACCTGAGTAACACCCATCTGTCACTCAGTGAGCACTTGTTTTAAATCAAATTGGCTAAGATCACAAATCAGGAAAGATTCAAATGTCAACACCTTTTCTTTTCTCCACACAAAGAACACTCTTTGGACTGGTATGACTTAACTCAGCTATAGCACAATGATCACCACAAGCATCGTTTTCCAAACAGATGCTTCTAATTGTACAGCAGTGATTCATCTTATTTTGCACTCACCCACCACCAGAGAAACACCTAAAAAACACCCAACCATGTGTCCTTTCGTGGCTTCTTTATAATCCACTGCTCCCCATCACTACTAGATCCTCCCCTGGGACTCAAAAAGTAGCCCCACATGAAAAACTGTTCTGGAAAGTTTGGGACAATCATTCCCAAAGGTATTGCTCTATCCTTCCTCATCCACCCTCTGCCAATTCCCCTAGGTGCTGCCAGAGGCCCATAAAGCCATCTGTTCATAGGACAAACAATCTGGATAGGAAACTCAAATCCCCAGACTTGTCAGAGGCCATCAAGCAATTCTGTGGGGTTGGTAGTCAGACCCTGGGGCCCTAGTACCGACATCTAGGGATTCCCAGGCCAAACCTCTTCCATTCTATGGCCTGTGATCCTCTGTCCCAAACGCCACGCATAATTAGAAGTTATAATCCTGTAATTCCATGATGACATCGTTGCACTTAAATATACTTCAAAACAGCTTTTTAAACTTAACTTTCCTTTTTTTTTTCTTTTAAAGCCAAAAACAACTTTAAAAAGTAGCCTTCCCGTTCATCTTCGAATTCTCAGATTCCACTCCGGTCCTACATTTAATGCCCCTCACCAAAGAGCAAAAACCTAAACTGGTCAGTGTCATATAGGAGGAGAAAGATGTCAAGATCACTTAGGAACTGGATGGCTAAGCTTGGGAACAATCAAGAAGTGACTGTCCAGTAGGAAACAGTTTCACTTCCCTATTTATAATTAGGCACTGGGCCTTGGATCCTATCTGCTATAAAAATACCAACCACATCTCTCAACCCACCTAGTCATCATTGGCCAAAGGCTATTTTTAAACTCACCAGGACCTGCAAGGAGGAAGTTGTGGAGGGCGTCACCGTGACTCCTGGCTAGAAAGCATCTTTGCTGGCCCTGCCACCTGTGAGCTTCCCAACACCCCAGCTGACCCTGGTTGAAGACTGCTTGGTGGTGTAATGGAGGTGGGGGGGGGGTCGGTACTGGGCATCGAACGCAAGATCTTTCCACTAAACTGTATCCTCAGCCTCCCTCCTTTTTTGAAACTGGGTCTTGCTAAATCGCTAAATTGCCTAGGCTGTGCTCGAACCTGAGATCCTCCTGCTTCAGCCTTTCAGAATGCTGGGATTACCAGCGTGTGCCACCACTGTGGGCTCCGGCGTCACTGTGGAGGGACTGAGCTGCTCGACCATCAATTACAGAACCGACCGCAGCGGGGTGGGCCGAGCCTGGAGCTCACACTCGGCCGCCTAGTCTCTCAGACAACCAGATAAATCCGCTTCAACCTAAAGTGGGAAGGGGCGAGGCCTCTGCATTCAGGCCCACCAGGGCGACCCTGAACGAGGGGGCGGCGCCCGAGGTCTCTTTCCACAGCTACTGCCTCTGCCCTAAGAAGTCAAACAAACGGACCCTGAAAACAACATTCTGGAGGGAAAAGAAGACAGCCAGCCTGCCTCGAGTGATCTCGAGGGCACAAGCTGGGTTCGGGGCACACGGCGTCGCGAGGGCGCTGGCGCTGCCCGCCCAGGAACCCCCGGCACGCCGCGGACCCCGCCTCCGGGCTCGCACCTGCACGCGGGCGGCCCGGTGCCACCTGCTCCGCGCACCCGGACGCCGCCGCCTCCCGCCCAGCTCCCCCCACCCCAATGCCTCCTCCGGCTGCTCCTCCGACTCCGCCCGGCCGACCAGCGCGCGCCCTCCCCCTCCGGCCGCGCCGACCCGGCCGTGCGCACCGCAGCCCCCTCCTCAGCCCGGGCTGGGGCGGCGGTCCCGGGCCCGAAGCCGCCCACCTTCCGAAAGTAGTCTTCGCCCTCCTTCTCCAGCGGCCGGCCGGCCGCGGGCAGCAGCGCGTCGGTCATGCTAGCGGCAAAGGCGCGCAAGACGGACTGAGGCGCAGGGGCCCCGAGGGCCCGAAACGGCGCCAGACGCCGCCCAGGCCCCGCCCCGGCCCGCCCCCGGCCCGCCCCGGCCCGCGGGTCCGCCGGGGAGCCCCGCAGACCCTGCCCTTCGCTGCCAGAGGCCCGCCCCCGAGCCCCGCCTCCAGTCTTCAGAGACCCGGGGCCGACCCCAAGCCGGAGCCGGGCAGCCCCGAAACGTGGGGCCCTGGGCGCGCCGCTAGCGCCCTCAGCTTTGGGCCTCAGCGGTGGCGACGTTGCTAGCTCAACCCCGTAAGTGCCACGGTGGCGCAGGGAACCGCGCGGGGGGCGCGGGCTAGGGACTCGCCCCTCTCTCTGGCTCCACCGACCCTGCAAAGAGCTTCCCGCAAGAGGGGACCCCTGTGCCACCCTGTGCCATCCCCGCTGCAGAGACTGGGCTGGTCCGCTGGAGGAGGCTGGGAGAAGAGCCACCTGTGGAAGGAACCTCGGGAGAGGTTTTGTGTCGGAGAGACTCGCGGGTGCCCTTGGCGACGTGTCTTAAGCGCCTCTCCAAGTCTCAGTTTTCTCAGCTGCAACGTAGGGCTCGCCTATTTCACCAGCTGGTCGAGGGCATTAGAACAAAGGTGCGTGGTAAAGCTCCTAGTTGAGGCGGAGGGATGGTCTTAGTTGAAGAGAAAAGGGGGGATTTCTGGGGCTGGAGCTGCACCAGTCACACGCGTGCGCACTGGCTGTGGACAGACCCTGGGCCCTGCTGCCCTGCTGGGAGCCTGGGCAGACGCCGGGAAAGCCCAGTCCTGCCACCTGCCTGCCGTTACTACCTTCCCCGCCCCCAATCAGGGACAGGTTTGCGCAGCCGCTACTGCCTTTCGCGGTCGAGGTAGATGTGGCAGGTAAGACACAATCTACATTCAAAGCTATCTAAGCCTTGTCTCTGTACTTTCTTTTTAAAGTGTTCCAGGTGCCTGAGACAGTTTTTAAATAAACAGCGACAACTACCTTGTTAAATACATATATAGGTACATACATAGAAGTTTGGTACACACTTGTAATCCTAGCACTTGGGAGGGTGAGGCAAGAGGATCCCTGGGAGTTGGAAGCAAGTTTGAACTACTCTTTGAGTTCAAGACCAACATGAGCTACATAGAGAGACCTTGTCTCAAAAACTAAAATAAAGTTGAAAATCCACCTTTTACCTGCTGAACCTGTGAAATTTCAAAAGAAAGTTTTCACGCTGTGTGATGCCAATTGCCTGTAATCCCAGCACTTAGGAGGCTGAAGCTGGAGTATGTCAGAGGATTTGAGGCCAGCCTGGAATGCACAGTAAGTCAAGATGCCACAGGAGGAAGAGGAGGAGGAGGAGAATAAGAACAAGAAGAGAGGGGAGGAAGAAAGAAGAAATAAAAAGAAAAAACAAGTGTGTCTTCAGAAAAGACTGTTTAATTCTAAAAAAGAAACTGAAGAGTCCTAACCAGCTCGGTGATAAGACAGGTGTACTTCCAAACAAGCTAGGCTTGATGGCACAAGCCTGTAATTCCAACACTAGAGAGCCTAAATCTTTAGGGATTTGGACTTGGAGGCTAACCCGCTGAATAGGGAGTTCAAAACCAACCTGGAGCTGAGTATGGTGGTGCACACCTGTAATCCCAGCACTCAGGAAGCTGAGTCAGGAGGATTGCCTCCAGTTCAAGGCCACCCTGGGCTATATAGTAGTAAGTTCAACACCAGCCTGAACTATGTAGCAGAACTCTGTCTAGGCAAAAACAAAAAAACCAGCTGGACTACATAGCAAGACCCTGTCTCAAAACAAAATAAAGCCCACTTCTCTTCTGTCTTACCATCAGAAGCAAACATCCAACAAATTTCAACATGCATTGCTCTCCCTGTACTTAATCCACTGCCCCAGAAATGTCCTAGCCCAGGCTGGAAGTTAAAAATAGTCACTTGGGCTCAGCCCTGAGGTGGTGGCTCATTTTATGACAAGTGTAATACTAATAAACTTGTCAATAAGAGAACCCAAACTGTGGCCAGGAAGTTTATGAATATTGTGCTGTATTCTCAAGACCCTCCTGCAAATGAAAGTGGCAACCGCGGTCACCTGTCCAGTGAGGACCCTTGGTCTCAGAGGAGTGACCAAGGGTACACACCCCCTTAGTTCAGGCTGCTAACACCAGCCCCACCCTTTCCCCTTCAAGTCGTTCCACTTCCTTCTATCATCTCCAAGCCTAAAATACCTTTGCAGTTTGTCACATGTACATGTCACTTGTACTATTGCTGATTTAACAGGCTTCTTTAAAATTACTCACCTTGCAGGGAGTAGTGTCACACGCCTGTGATCCCAGCACTTTGGGAGGCTGAAGTAGGCGGACCGTCCAGAGTCTGAGTCCAGTCTGGATTGCATAGTGAGTTTAAGGCCAGCCTGAACTACACGGTGGGATCCTGTCTGAAGAAACAAAACAAACAAACCATATAGGAAAATAAATAATTCACTTTATTTTAACAAATTTTATTTGAAAAGTCAACTATGACATAATCATAAGTGAAAAGACAGTGGTACTTTGCCCTGTGGGGAAAGACACATAAAAGTAAATACAGTGAAGAGCAAAGTCCATTATATAATCTAGCCTGACATCATTGCTTCTTCCGGCTGCTGCTGCTTTTGTTCAAAAGGAAGAGTAAGAAAAGAAAGGTTGTTGTTAAAGACACTGTAGGGGCTGATGCAGGTAGAAATGATCTAGTATGTTATGTGCATATATGCGTCTGTCAGAAGACCCATTAATCTGCATGACTAATATGTACTCATCAAAATAAAGTTTGAAGGGCTGGGTATTTAGCTCAGCAGCATAAGCGCCTGCTTTGCAAGTGTGCAGTCATGAGTTCCATCCCCGGTACCAATTAAAAAAAAAAAGATTTGAAATGACAGGTGTGGTGGTGCACACCTGTAATTCCAGTATTCAGAAGGCTGAGGCAGGAGGATTGCCACAAGTTTGAGACCAGCATGGGCTACATAGTGAGTTCGAGGCCAGCATGAGCTATATAGCAAGATCCTGTCTCAAAAACAAACAAATGATGCTACCCCCTATGCTTGGCTTCTCCTGCACATGGCCATTTCCCTCTCCAGATGAGGGGACTCTTACCAAAGACTAGACAGAGGGCATTCCCCAACACTTGGATTTCAGCCTTTGGAACTGTGAGCTAAATAACCCTCTTTTCTTTATAAAATACCCAAGTATAAAATACTTCAAGCAACAAGAAACAGACTAAACCAATAATCCTTAAGTGAATATAATTCATCGCAGATTATGGATCAAATTTTGCAATTTGTATAAGAAAAAATCTTAGAAATAAACACTTATGATGCCTTTGAGTAACATCAACTAGAGGACCACATCGAGCTCAGTAAGCACTGGATCACCTCATGGCCTTGGTTCTTACAGCCTGGCATGGGGGTGACACTTGTAATTCCAATGCTCTGGGAGGGTGAGGCAAGACAAACACAAGGTTAGGCGTAACCTGGGCAACTTAGGGATTTAATGAGACTCAACTCAAAATTAAAAATACAGAAAGAGCTGGATGTCAACTGTGGTAGAACACACCTGTAATCCTAGCTTGGGAAGCTGAGGCAGGAGAATTGCTGAGTTTGAGGCCAGCCTGGGTTACCTGGTGAGCTTAAGAACAGTCTCAACTACAGAGTTGGACCGTGTCTCAAACAAACAGACAGACAAACAACAAAAAGAGCTGGAGATGTAAGTGCAAAGGCCCTACATTTAATCCCTAGCCCCACAAAGAAAAAGGAAGGAAGGAAGATTGCTTTATGCGTAGCAGTCCTTTAGTGTGTACTCATTCTGTGCCAAGCAGTGTAAGAACTTGGGGTATGATAGCTCAGTGCATTCTCCCACAGCCCTATTAGGTGACTGCTCTATTATTCCCACTTTACAGAGGAGGAAACTGAGACTTCAAGATCGCCAACCTGGTAAGTGGCTGAGTCAGGGCTCACGTGCTACCCTGAACACTATGCCATATACTACACTGTTTCTTGTGATTTAAAAGGAAAAGTATTTACATATGCAGGGAAGAAGTGATTAAAGGTTAAAAATAAGTCAGATAAACCCAGAAGGATGATACGTTCTGCACCTGTAATCTCAGAACCCTGCAGGGTGCTGAAGTAGGAAGACCACATTTCAAGCCCAGCCTGGACAACTTAGCAACTTATCGAGAACTTGCCCTACATTAAAAAATAAAATGGGCTGGAGATGTAGCTCACGGCAAAGGTCCTGGATTTAACCTAATACCGGAAAATAAATTTTTTAAAAAGCAAAGTATGCTGACTGGCACACAGTAAGTACTTTAGGGATTTATACAGACTTTTAAGAATTCATTGAAGTGAGCATCTAGTTCAAGATTATGGCTAAGTATTGATTCATGTCTTGCCTGCTTGTACTTCACTTACAAAAGTGTCATATAGAATATACCTTAGTGCAAAGGCCTTGGATGCAACCACCAAGAAAGAATTTTTAAGTAAAATAAAAGTTGCTGGGCATGGTGGTTCACACTTGCAATTCCAGCATTTGAGTGGCTGACATACAAGGACACTGTGAATTTGAGGCCAGCCTGGTGAGTCAAGGTCAGCCTGAACTACATAGGGAAAGCCTGCCTATAAATAAATAAATAAATATTAAGAAAAGGCAATTTTAATTTAATTTTTTAAAGAAAAAAACAGAAAAATCAAGAAGCAAATAAACCTAAAAAACAATAACAAAGCAAAACGACAACAAGAACAATAATGACAATAAAACCAACAATAACTATATAGGTTTTCAAAACATGAGGATAGGCATTTAACAGTGGTTGTTGTATTGCACATCGTTATCTTCAAAATAGTTGCTCAGGATACCGGAATAAAAAAAAACAGTAAAATGAAACAAAACGTTGAATTTCAAACACAAGACAGAAGGAAATCCCTCACAGTTGCCACATTGCACACTGCTCTCCTCCAAATAGATGCCTGGACCAACAGCCCCAGGTCTACAGAGTCATTCAAACAGTACAAGTATCAAGCTATTCCTTTTTGCCTCAATTGCTATCATCTCACCCTGAGTTCCTCTGAATCAGCCAATTGCTTAGGGAGGGGATTGGGGTGGCTGTGGCAGGGGGATACGCTCTGTGGTTTCCCAGCCCACGCACCAGCGCACTGGAAGGCATGAACTGGCCTCTTGCTGAGTCTCTTCCCATTCCCCATGGCAGACCCTGGCTTACGGGAAGGTGTGGTTCGTCTTCTTGCTGAGGCTTAACACAATTTTTAAAGTGTTCTTTGGCTCAACACGGAGCCTCAAGCATACTAAGCAAGCATTCTACTTCTGTGCCACATCCTCAGCCCCATGGTGATTCTTTAATGAAGTACCTAGAAATTTTTCACTCTTTGAACTACTTGTCTCTAACCCTGAGTCCTTGGAGATGGCTGCTCTGATATTTTAAGCTTCTGGTTTCCAGCTCCTTTTCTGTGAATTCAGTCCGGCAGTTTTCTCTTTTCCAGGTTTCAAAAATTTTAGTTCCCTCTCAGTTTCCTTTTTCATGTTGGAAATTTTCCGTTTCACACTGAGCATGGTGACACACACCTGTAATCCCAGCAGTACGAGAATGAGGCAGGAGGATTGTGAATTTGAGCCAGCCTGGACCACTTATTGAAATACTGTTTTAAAAATAAATAAATAAACAGAAAAGAAAGTCTATTTCTTGATATGCTTATCACTATACAGGTACATGTCCTTCGTGAAAATGCACAGATTGTATGTTTAAGATTTATGCATACACAGTTCTCCATCCCCCCCCTTTTCTTTCATCTTTCTTTCTGCTAAGTGACATTCCCAGACCTTTTAATTTATTTGTTGTTGTTGGTTTTGTCTTTTTTTTTTTTTTGGGTACTGGGGATTGAACTCATGACCTCACACTTGCCAGACAGGTGCTTATGCCACTGAGCTAAATCCCCAGCCCTTGTCTTTTGTTTTGAGACAGAACTCACTACTTCGATTGGGCTGACCTTGAACTGGCTATGTAACCCAGCTGGCCTGAAACTTGTAATCCTCCTGCCTCAGTCTCCTAAGTGTGAGGATTACAGGCATTCATCACTATGCCATTTTATTTCATTTTATTTTATTTCATTTTTATTTACTGTGGAACTAGGGATAGAATTTAAGGCCTTTCACTTAGCTCTATCTATAGCACTTTAAAATTTTTTATTTGCTTTGCTTTTTGAAAGAAGGTCTCACTCTGTAATCTAGGCTGGCCTTGAACTTACTATATATCCCATGCTGACCTCAAACTCACAGCAATCCTCATGCCTCAGCCTCCCAAGTGATGGGATTACAAATGTGCACCACCACACCTGACTTCTTTAATTTTTGAGACAGGGTCTCACTAAGTCACTACATTGCCCAGGCTGGACTCAAACTTGCAGTCTTCTTGCCTGCTGAATTCCAGAATGCTGGGATTCCAGATGTGCCCACCATGCCTGGCACAGAGTGGGTTTCTTTGTGTGTCATGAGTAACCATCCTTCTTCCCAATAATGTGAGGATTCTGAGGAAAAATACTACTCCCCACCCAGGTGATTCAGGCCATCTTCTTTCCTGTAGCCTCCCGATAAAGGGCTTAAATTTGTATCTTCTTGCCCTGTGATTAAGAAAGAAAGCTGTTAGGGTTCCTATTCTGCTATTAATCATAGAATGCCACAGACTGGGCAAACTATAAAGAAAAAGGGTTTGGGGGGGTTTTGTTTTGAGGCAGGGTCTTGCTCTGTAATTCAGGCTGTCATTAATTTCACTATGTAGCCCTGGCCAGCCTCAAACATGAGGTAATCCTCCTGCCTCAGCCTCCCAAGTGGTAGGATTACAGGGGTGCACCACCACACCAGGTAAGAAGTTTCTTCTGGTTTCTATGACCAAGGAGCTGCATCTGGTGATGGCCTTCTTGATAGCAGAATCCCTGAGAAGTGCAAGAGACAGGGAAAGTGCTTGTGTGTCCCCTGGTCTCTCTTTTTATAGAACAGCCAGCATTCAGCAGAGGGATCCACCTGGTGACCTAATCTAGTCCTGTTTAGCTTCTTTAAACACCATGGTCAAATTAAATTTCCACCTGCTGCAGGGTGTGCTGGCCCTTGGGAAGCTGAATCAGGAGGACTGACTGAGTTCAAGGCCAGCCAGGGCCTAGTGAGACCTGCCTCAAAAGAAGTTTCTAGTTGCTTAATAATCTACATGAGCTTGGGGCTGGGGATTTAGTTCGGCAGCATAAGCACCTGCCTGGCAAGCGTGAGGTCATGAGTTCAATACCCAGTACCGAGAAAAAAAAAAATCTACATGAGTTTGAGAGGGGACAAATCGGTTCAAGGACATGTAGCATTTAGGCTGATGCTGTTTTGCATAAAACACATGATGTTTCTAGGTTCCCTCTGCTAAGAATCAGGAGTATTGGGTTGGAGGTGGCCTGGGTCCCAGGTGAAGCGTGCAGTCACTGTTGAGGATGCCTAGCAAATTGCTGACCCACAGTTCCTGGAGAATTTCTGCAAGGACTTTGAGGGGTCTCTGGGCCTCAGTGATCAGTAGTCAAAGGGCTGATTATTACTCTTTTATTAAATGCTCATGATTGTTGGGAATCTAATTAAATAAAACTGAGTAATAAATTTATTGGGTATGTCTTGCCTCTCTGTAAACTATAAGCCATGAGAAAATTAGTTTGAGTAATAACCAAATTTTTATTAAAAATTATGACTTGCAACAAGTGCTCAATGTACAACGTGTAATCCCAGCTCTCTGGAAGGCTGATGCAGGAGGGTTGAAAATTTAAGTCCAGCCCGGGCAACTTGGTGAGATCTGCTTCAAAATAAAAATAAACAAAGGGCTGAGGATATACCTCCATAAGACTCTGGTTTCAATCTTGCATACCAGAAAAAAATTTAAAAATCATAGATTTGTAGTTTTTGTCCAGACATATAGGTTTCTCCTGCGTTCTTCTTTACTTTCAATATTTACAATGACACTTGATGGTTAAATGATGCCTGGTAGCCCTTGCAGTTCTTCGACAAATAAAAGGGCTTTTTGTTTTTTTGTACTGGGGATCAAACTCACTACCTCACACTTGCCAGGCAAGTGCTTATGCCGCTGAGCTAAATCCCTGGCCCTTTTTTTTCTTGATACTGGGACTTGAGCCCAGGCCCTTTGCACTGAGCTATATCCTCAGCCCTTTTTAAATTTTTTGAGAGAGGGTTTTGCTAAATTACCTAACCTGGGCTTGAATTTGTGATACTCTTGCCTCACTTTCCCATGGTGCTGGTATTACAGGTGTGTGCCACCACACCCAGCATGACGTCTTTCCTTAGCACATTAAAGGAAAAGGTCTTCTAACACATACACAGGCCTTTAAAACGGGAGTAGCCACACTTAAAAATGCTTTGGAAAGCATAATATGAATATAGCTACAAACAAAATTCAAGTAGTGGCTGTATACATGTATTCCTCCAGCCCTACCCTGATTTCCTTTGATCACTGGTACCCATCTTACTTGAAGTTTAATGGAGAATAATACACACACATATATTTGGATGTTTTTGTCTCTCTATTGGGGATGCAACTCCCAAAATAAGCATGGCTATTTATATTTTCTTTCTTTCTTTTTTTTTTTTTTTTTTTTTTTTGTCTTTTTCCTTTTTATTGGTACCGGGGATCAAACTCACAACTGCCTGCTTGCAAGGCAGGCGCTTATGCCGCTGAGCTAAATCCCCAACCCCATATTTCCTTTCTTTTAAAAAGCATCATTCTGTGTACTCTTGCTCTCATATCAGCATACACTGGAGTGCATGTCTCATTTGTTGTCTTTTTCTTTTTATCTATTATCCTGTTTTGTTTCTCTTTTATTTTTTTCCTATCAGCCTTTTGTAATACTTTATAGAACTGTAGGTTACTCCAGTTGCCGATTACTGTTAACAAATTATCACAAATCTTAATGGCCTAAAACTAGAACAGTCATTTTATCATCTCTCCTGATTCTAGGAAGTGCCTGAACTCAGCGAGGCTGTGGGGGTGGTCTGTCCTGCAGCTAGTCACTGCTGGCTGGAAGTGGATCCTTTTAGAAATCTTCTTCTTGTCACGTATCTGACAATTGTTACACTGATTAACCGAGACCTGCACTCACCACAAGCCCTCTCTATAATCAGACGAGCCCCAATTTACCAGTCACTGAGAGAGAAAGAGTTTATTCACAAGATGGCCAGGCCTGGGACAGTAAGGCTCGGATCCAGTGCCTGAGGACAGGGGTTTGAGATATCTACAGGATGAAGAAGCCTCATGGTCCAAGGTAGGGAGAAAGGACAGGCAAAGCAACCAGAGAGCTGCACATGTATGTCAGATGCTTTTCTCTGTCAAGGAGACCAGCAGCAATAAAGGGCAAGAAAGAGCCTTAGTCAGTGTGGCAGTGCTGCGAAGCCCAGACACTCAAGATCTGTTTTAGAGGGGCTGACAGAGCACTGGGGGGTTTACAGAAGAGGGTCTGATATACAAAGGCAAAAGTTGGGGTTTGTGTAGATGGGGGTTTACATAGCTGGGGTTTGCATTGCTAGCAGTTTAGGCGATTCTGGCCAAATCAAGGTGTGGTTGATCAGTGTCATGTACTGGTTTTAAAATGTTCTGTGAAAAGCCGGGTATGGGGGCATCCTCTTATGGTTCAAGGTCAGCCTTAACTACCTAGCAAGGACTTTGTCTAAAAAAAAGGGATTGAAAAGAGTTGAGGATGTGGCACAGAATGAAGGCCCTGAGTTCAATCTCCAGTTCCACATGTGCACACACAATTTAGCGGTCACATAGCTAACAATCTATATTAGATTCCTCTAGGCTTTGCCATAACACCTCTGACTTATGGATCATGGTGGTAATAGTAGCTTAAGCTGCATTTCAGGAAGTGGAAGTAATGCAGGACCTCCAAATGATATAAGGAAATATAACTCCCAACCTGCTGGATGTGTAATGCGCTGAGTTTGTATTCCCCCAAATCAAATAAACTCTGAAGAACAACAAAGGTTATGAGGAAGAAATTTTACTAAAGAAAGAGACAGTTTCTGCCTGTGAAAGAGACAGGAAGGGACCTAGAAGGTGAGTTGCCCATGAGCCCACTTCTCAAAGGAAGTTTTATAGAGCAAAATTACAGAGTAGGTACAATGTGGGATAAAGTTATGATCAACCAATAAGATTACAAGTACAGTAGCTTAGGTAATACTAATCCAATGAGGAAGTAGGTCATATAGCAAGTACACATGGAAAGAACAAGGAGCTTCTGTTGGAAGAGATGGGTCAGGAGGTCCTGGTCCCCCACCTGTGTGGTTGATTTGAATATTGATTGTAGTATGTTGTTTGTTCTTTGAGGAGATATGTAGGTGTAGTCATTCCATCTTTGAGACCTGACCTTTGATGAATGCCTCTCCAGCCACAGTTGTGATGTGTCCTTATCTTCTGCACTGACTCCTTCAAGGGCCTAACCATGCCTGACTGCTTATAATATTTCCACCTAATTTAGCATTCTTAATAGAAGCGGCCTTTGTCTAGCTCAAACCATGTGAAGCCCCTGACCCCTTGACTTGAGCCTGTGTGAGAGTCGTGTGGGTGGCCTTTCTGTATCGGAATACAACAGACCTAGAGGCTGGGCCTGCAGAAGCCCAGTTGGTAACAAAAGCAGCATGAATTTGAGGTCTGTGCTCTACTCTGCATGTAGCCATGCTAATCAGTCTGGGAGTATCTGTGTTACAAGGCTTATTAGCCCTAAATTTACCTATCCTGTCTCGTGCCTTTTCAAGACTGAGGACACCGAGTGTAGAAGACCACATGGGTGCCCCTCCTTGATTGCAGAACAATTGCTGCAACATTAGTTAAATCAAGTCTTATTTCCAGGCACTGATATATATACATGGCTAGCTATGGGATATGTAATCTTAAATGCAGTCTGACAGTCCAGTTTCCTCGCATAGTGCTCTCTGTATAAGATCCAGTGTAGCAGGATGGCAGAGCCACTCAGCTCCAGGAATGTCAGCTGTGTAGAGCCCCGAAGTAAGAGGCTATGAGTCCCCAGGGTACAAAAGTTTACAAATCAGAAATTGAAGCAACAGCTTCCTAAATTCTTTCATATAGTAGCCCAATCAAATTTTCTCCTTGCATACTGCAAAGTTGCTTTTCTCCCCACCTGGCTAGTCAGCTCAAGTTACTTACCATCACTGTCACTCATCCTTGAGCTACCTCCTTCTTCACAAAACAATATATTCTGGGAGAGGCCTTGGATCAAGGCCATTGTCTGTATATCCTCCTTGGATGGGGTTTAGGACCCCTTGGCTGCTCTTGGATATGTCTTGGTGTTTTTAATTCCACTGTGGTTTGCATTGGAGGTGGTGCATTGGAATTAATTGCTGGGATTCCAATAACATCTCAATGGGATTACATATATAACTTTTCTAATTTCAAGGAAGATTAGAAAATCGATTATAATACTTGGGTTACTATATTCAGTATTGGGATTACGATAGATAAGAGTAACTAAAGTAATTTTCAGGATTTTCAGAGACATCTAATTGCCAGCTTTTACATCTATTCTGTTCCAGCCCCCCTAAGAGTCTCTGATCACTATCCTGAATCTGCAGTCACCCCCAACTCCATGAAAAGCAGAGCCTTGAAGACCTTCCCATGACAAGATGACTTCCTAAGCAGGACAGTTACCCATGATGCGACCTGAGGCTGACCCCAAAGCAGGAGCTGTCATCTCTTCTCTTAAGCTCTCCCTGAAAAACTTTTTTTCTCCTAGAAGTAGAGATTGAACACATGGCTTTCGTACTGGGCTACACCGGTCCTTTTAATTTTTTATTTTGAGACAGGGTCTCCTTAAATCACTAAGTTGCTGAGGTTGGGCTTGGGCTTGTGATTCTCCTGCCTCAGCCTCCGAGAGTGCTGGAACTATAGGAGGATGCCACCATGTCTGGCTTCTCACAGAACATTTTAAAACCAGTACATGACACTGATCAACCACACCTTGATTTGGACAGGATCACCTAAGCTGCCAGCAATGCAAACCCCAGCTACGCAAACTCAAACTTTTGCCTTTGTATATCAAACCCTCTTCTGTAAACCCACAGTGCTCTGTCAGACCCTCTAAGACAGATCTTGAGTTTCTGTCATCTGTCCTGAGGTATCTGTGGGAAAAGCATTGAGTAGAGGGGACAGCAAGGGTCAAGGCTTTGACTAGGAGCGAGCTGCAAGTGCTCTGGAACTGCTCTACTGCCAGAGAAGCAGGGTGGGGAGGGCCAGTTTATTTATCCCAGAGACCCTGACTCAGGCAGCCTTCTGACCCTGGCCTTGCCAAGTGTTAAAAATGAAGCTCAGCTAGTACAGGTGACAGTGATGTTAAGACCTGACTTAGAAAGGAAGTTTAGGGTCAAATAAAAGCACCATGCTTGTGAGATGTTTGCTTTTAAGGGTCAGTAAAGAAGCCCCAGCACCCTACACTCCTGTATCATAGGGGCTCCCCCTTCCCCTTTTTGAAATTCACTATGTCTTCTTGGGTTTCACTATGCAGTTCACTCTGGCCTTGAACTAACTGTATAGCCCAGGCTGGCTTCAAATTCATGGCGATTCTCCTGCCTCAGCCTCCCAAGTGGTGGGATAACAGGCTTGTGCTAAGCTGGTTCTCCACTTCTTTTACTATCTTGTTCCTTTCCTTTACTTTGATCTAGTATGGTCCCCAGCTGCCTGCAAGGGCATTTAAGTTGCCTCCGTCTTTGAAGTTCCAGAAGTCTGGCAGGAGACTGTGCTTCTGCAGCTACAAGTATGATGAATACAGAGCGCGCGCGCGCGCGCGCGCGCGTGTGTGTGTGTGTGTGTGTGTGTGTGTGTGTGTGTGTGTGTGTACAGTACTCTTGGCCTCCGTTTTTACAATAGTTCTCACCTAGATCCCGCCCACCAGCAGCAGCACTAGAAATCACAGTGGGGTGGGTGGGCGCTGCACCCAAGCATTGTCCTTGTAGGTAGCCGGGGTAGGGTCGGCTAGGGGAGGGCCAGAGTGCATTAACAGAGGCCTGCAGCGAGTGACTTTCAGCTTCTTTCTGGCGTCTTCTGACCGCCGGCCCATTGCAAAGCTATCTAATTCTTCGAAGCAAGTCCTTCAGGGCTCTTCCAGGAACTGGATGAGCCTAAGTAGCGCCGGGTGGGGGCGGCAGGCACTTTCCCAAATCTACCGGCTACATCACTTCAGATCGCTGGGGAGAAAGCGAAGTGCTTTTGGCTCTTCTAGGCCCCCGTAGCCAGAGGGCGAGGCCCGGGAGAGTTTGGGGGGCCCACAGTGGACAATGACAGCGTGGAGGACCGGGTCTCTTATGGGACAGCCTGGATCCTCTTGAAGAAGGTGTGGGCATCATAGTCGGCAGATTCTGTAGAAAACAGGCCTGGGGTTCTCGATTCGGGGCCCAAGTGTACAACTCGATGCTTAGCTCCCTCTGGGAGCTGGAACTTGGCGTGCGCCAAGGTCTGGAGAGCTCAAGTTTGGGAGACAGAGACCCAGAGGGCTGGGAGATGCAAAAATGACGAAACATCTCGAGTGTCGGTGCAGAGTGGCCAGGCAATATGTTCCCTTGAGAGAACATCTCACAGACTTGAAAACAAGAAAGAAACGAGCAGGTCGGGGTGTGGGGTGTCAGGCAGAGGAATCAGCCAGTGCAAAGGCCCAGAAGTGGGGGACTGTTTAGCAAAATGAAGGACAGACGGGATTGGGTGGGTGGAAAAGATGTCACAGGACAGGCGGGAGCAAGATCTTGATACGTAAGGAGTTTGGATCTTACAGTAACCGTGAGAAAATCATTGGAGGGGTTGCACAGGGAAGCATGTATATTTTTAGTATTATATCTTCAGTTTGGGACTAGTCTGATTGGGGATGGGCAAAAACAAGCTGAGAGATTAGAAAAACAATCTGTAGACAGTAGACTGGAGAGTTCGATAGCAAGCAGTGGTCTGAATGGAAATCAGAACTGACTCCCCTTGCTGATGGACTGTGAGGGCAAGATGAGTCAAGGTGCTGTCCCATATTTCTAGTCTGTCCAACCTAGTGACTTCATTGGTTCAGCAGTACCCTTATTGGTATCCAATAAGGGGGACCGATTGCAGTGCTGGCCTCCTGGGAAAGACAGAGGAAGCATGATGAGCCCTTAGGCCAGAAGTTACTTGCAGACTTTCCATTGATCTGAGTGGGGACTTTCCAGAATAGAGAGGATCTTTTTCTTTTCCTACCCTGAACACATCCTGCCAGGTTGGCTGTATTTCTAGGATATCTCCACTGATGCTCTTTTATTCCCTACAAACAATTCTGGTAATTAGAAATTTTGCCAGATGCTGGCTCTACTTCTACCCTCTGCTTAAAAAAGGCAGAGAAAAATCAAGATATATCATCTACAAGTACAGATTCCCTATGATGAATGTGAACATTATGTATATCTAAATTGTACCAGTCAGTAAGTTAAAAACAAAAAAGCTTTTAAAGAGAAAGGCTAGTTTCCTGAATGCTTCTTCTGTGTTTGAAGACATCCCTTTGCATTTCCTCTAAGACATCTCTGTCCCACACACAGCATCCTCAGTTGTGTAATAAATTCAGATTAAAGCACCCTTAACCTTTTTCAGAACTCTCCAGCAGAGCAGACACTCTCAGTACAGCAGGGCCATCAGTGGCATGACCCTCATTCTAGATGTCAGTACAGCTAAGGTCATGATAGTTTTCTTGGCATGTATATCAATCACCCCATGCTCTCAAAGAATTTGTTGATAAAATCTGTTATTTGAGGAATTTCAAATCTAGTAAGGACAAAATTACAAGGTTTGCAAGTGCTAAAATATGCGATATAGACAGGAAGTAATCTATACATGCTAAAAAAGATGACTCATGGCAGGATGAGGATCTTTGGAGACAGGTTAAAATTTAGCTGTGTTAGGGGCTGGGGATTTAGCTCAGCGGCATAAGCACCTGCTTTGCAAGCAGGCAGTCGTGAGTTCGATCCCCGGTACCGATAAAAAGGAAAAAGACAAAAAAAAAAAAAAAAAAAAAAAATTTAGCTGTGTTAGCAGACAAGGACCAAGCATGCATGAATGAAAGTTACTACTACTGTATTAGGCATCTGTTCGTATCATTTCTATATTTCTAGTCACGTAGCCATTTCCCTACCCAGTGATATGTTGCTAAGTCATCAACTATTTGGCCTTTTTCTTTTCTGTTTTTTTTTTTTGAGAGGGTCTCACTATGTAGCTCAGGCTGGGTTTGAACTCACCGTGTAGCCTAACTTAGCTGCAAACTTGCAGTGATCCTTTTACAGCCTCCTGAGTGCTGGGATTATAGGCATGCACCACCATGACTAGCTTATTTGACCTTTCTATTTCAAATTCTTATTTTGATAGTGCACAAAAACTTGAAGTGAAGCCACTGGCCTACCCATGCTTTTGAAAAAAAAAAAAAAGCAGACACTTGATCTGAAGACTTTTTCCCTCCCTGGCCTACAATGTCCTTTATTTATTAGTATTAAACATATTTGAGGATTGGTTAATTATGTTCTTCTTCTTTTTCTTCTTTCCTCCTTCTCCCCCCACCTTCTCCTTTTTGGGTGCTGGGGATTGAATTCAGGAACTTGTACATGCGAGGTGTACATTCTGCCATGCAGCTACAATTCCAGCTCCTGATTCATTGTTCTCAAAGCACTTTGAACTTTAATTCACTTGACTAAATTTTACAATATAATATGCTAGGCCAATAATCAGTCCTGCTTTGAAGTCGTAGTGATAGGTTAGACAAACATTGGTAGAAGAGGAACACCACACCTTAATTAAAGTTTCTGGTCCTGACAGAAAAGTTTATTGGTTAAGAATTAGCTGTGGTAGCTAGGCATGGTGGTGGCATATGCCTGTAATCCCAGCACTCAGGAGGCTGTGACAGGAGGATCACAACAAGTTTGGGGCCAATCTAGGATACTTAGTGAATTCAAACCCAGCCTAAACTACAAGGCAAGACCCCCTCTCTATGGAACTCAGTGACATTTCTGACCTGGAAGAAGACAAGCACCTGTGCTTGTCTACTATTTCCTTAGATACTGTCAGTTGGTTCTAGAATTCTCATCTTCACCATACCTGTAATCCCAGAACTCAGGAGGCTGAGGCAGGAGGATAGCTGTGAGTTCGAGGCCAACTTGGGCTACATAAATAAGGTCAAGGCCAACCTAAACTGCATAGTGAAATCCTGTCTCAAAAAAACAAAACATTTCTCATCTCCTGCTACTATGCAGATTAGTTTTGGGGCTGTTTTCCTGCTTGATGCTATGATGCTCACACTTAAAACTACATCACGCACAGAACATAGCACAGGTCCTGCAGCACTGTATGCAAGGTTTTCTGTACTGTGTCCTACAGTGCATATTCAGATCTGCAGGGTCCGCCTTTCCCGTTCCATCCTATCCTTCCCCTCCTCCAGCCCAGCTGGGTCACTTCCTCAATCCACTGACAACACTGGCATTGCCTGTGTGTGTGTGCGTGTGTGCGTGCACATGTGTGCTCTGGGTATCGAATCCATGACCTTCTGTATGCTAAGCCTATGCTGTCCTACTGAGCTATACCCCAGCGTCACACCACCTTCCTATACCTCATATTTGCTGCTGGGGGTTAATGCTTCTGTTGGGAATCATGTCCTTATGTGTAGGCATCAACATTCTGCTCATTCCTAAGGGGCTGCTACTGTGGTTCTTCACACTCTCAGAAGCATGTAGTACACGCAGGTCTGTGCTGGGCTCTGTGTTTGGTTTTCTACACCAGGCTCTAGAACCAGGATACTACCCAAATGTAAGGCCTTCAGTAAATTTTGTTCCAAGAATAAGGGATTGTTTTGGGTGGTATCCCTGACTCAGAAACAGATTTGAGATCTGGTTCAGTCTTGTGCTTATTAACTGTGGGCCTCAGGGCAGTTACTTAATTAGTGTCCTTCTGAGGACATGATAAATGCACTAATAACAAATAACTTATCATGCCCTGATAAAGATGGAATTGGTTGTTATTAGTAACAATAATTACCATAGGGCCTGGCTAAAGTACCACCTTCCCTCTGCAGTTTTGCCCTGCCTGTGGTTAGAAGTGGCGCCTTCTCCTCAGAAGCCCTGTGGGACCTGCTCAGCCACAGTGCTCAGCCCTCATCCTCTGCTGCACAGGTGCCACTTAGTTGTCTGCAGATCCTGGCTCCCCTTTCGGATCAGGAGCCTTGCTAGAACAGAGCTAGGTTAGCACCCCGTGCAGGCAGGACCTGCCCTCTTGCCTTGGCCTAATGGTTCTCAGCTGGGGACAACTGGCAATGCTGGAGACATTTTTGGTTGTCTCTCATATGGGGAAGTGTGTGTGTGTGTGTGTGTGTGTGTGTGTGTGTGTGTGTGTGTTGTCATTGTAGGCATCTAGTGTTGCAGGCCAGGGATGCTGCTAAAATCTTCCTGAACATCTCACACAGCAAAGAATTATCTAGCACAAACTACAGGTAGTGCTGAGACTGAGCCCTCCAGTTTAACTAAGAATCATGCTGGGTGCAAATGCAGGAGTGGAACATGCATACTGTGTCTCTAAGGAGTGATGAAAATCTTGGATTATGAGGCCCAAATTGTAATTTTGTTCTTTGCAGTAAAAAATGACATTGTAACTAACATTAACTGAGCATTACTGTAGTATGTTTTTCCTACCTGTACATGACATTTAATCTTCATTATCAGTCTACAAAGATGTGCTATATCGTTACCCCAATTTTACGTCCTTGATGGCTGAGGCCTAGAGCGATAAGTAATTTGTCTAAGACCACAAAGCTAACAAGTAGTAGAGTCAGGGGATTTGAACTCAGATCTTCAGGTCTGCAAACCTGAGATTTTGTCTGCTCTGCTTTAGGTGAGATTCCAGGAATGACCTAAAAACTCTAACAAGCTACAAGTAAGGTTTTATGGTTATGAAACTGGAAACTCCTTTACTTTTTTTTTTTATTAGGCAGTGAACTGGGACACTGTGTAACTGAGCTATATCCCTAGCCCTTTTAAAATTTTGGGGTTTTTTTTGTTTTTTTGTCTTTTTCCTTTTCATTGGTACCAGGGATCAAACTCATGACTCCCTGCTTGCAAGGCAGGCGCTTATGCCACTGAGCTAAATGCCCAGCCCCTCAAAATTTGTATTTTAAGACAAGGTCTTGCTAAATTGCCCAGGCTAGCCTTGAACTTGTGAGTTCTACCTCAGCCTCCTGAGTAGCTGGGATTATAAGCGTATGTCACCAAACCCAACCCATTTTATTCTTTGTGTTGCTGGGGATTGAGCCTAGGACCTCACATACACTCCAGCTTACTTTTTGTCTTTTGTTCTGTTTTCTTTTGTTTTGTTTTTTGTTTCAGGAGTAGGAAGCCAGCCAGGAGTGGTGGTGCATGCTTGTAATCCTAGCACTCGGGAGGCTGAGGCAACAGACTCACTGGAGCCCAGGAGTTTGAGGCCAGTCTGGGCAACATAATGACTCCCTATCTCAAAAAAAAAAAAAAAAAGTAATGATGTTTGAAGTTATTATACATTAATGATGCAATCTTTTTTAAAGTCAGTTTTTCTTAAAATTTATATTGTATGTAACATGAAATCAATTAGCTAGATTTTGCCTGGTAAACTAAGTGCTTTTATATTTGAAGTTGACTTTAAAGAGATAATGTATGGGGCCAGGGATTTAGCTCAGTGGCACAGGGCCTGCCTGGTAGGCACAAGGTCCTGAGTCTGAGTCCCAAAAAACAAACGACAATAAGCAGTCATCAAAATTTATAAACTCAGGCAACAAATAGAATAGTGTCTAGTGGACATGGTGGTGCATACCTGTAATCCCAGCACCAGAGAGGCTGAGGCAGGAAGATCATTGTGAGTTTGAGACCAAGCTGGGCTACAAAGTGAGCTCAGGGGCAGCCCGAACTGCATAGGGAGACCCTGTCTCAAAAAGACAAAAATACAAAAAACAAAACAAACCTCCCAAAATAGAATAGTGTTCAGTTACAGAATCTAGCATGAAAGCACCTTATACTATCTGGTTTTAAAGTATTCCTGTGTTTTAAAGCATAAAGAGTAACATTTTATCTTATATTAAAGTTGCATTTCCTATTTGTTGTGTACATTTTTTCTTACCAATCATGGCTATTTTATCTACTTATTTTTGAGACAGGATCTTGCTCTGTAAGTCAGGTTATCCTTGAGCTGTAGGCTGGCCTCAAACTCATGGTGATCATCCTGCCTTAGCCTCCCAGGTGTTGGAATTACAGGTGTGTACCAGCATGCCCAGCTTCATGGTTGCTTTAGTAAGTGAATCTTTGCAGAAGGTTGACAGACAAAAGTTATATAGTTTTACAGGGAAATTTTTTTTTTACAGGGAGAATTCTAGTACACAAAGAAGCTCTCACTTAATTTGTTATCCTTTAATGGGACGTCACTGAAGAGGTGTGTGACATCATCTGGACCCCTCAGGGTCTGAGCATCTCTGAGTGTAGGGACACAAACATGACATATATATCATGTAAGTTTTAAAAAAACCTGTCATTTGACTGGTGAGCTCATGATGGCTTGACCTGTGCCTCTTGTCACAAGTAGCTGGAGCACAAGAGAAAGGCAGATATCTGAGTCTAATGAAAAGCTTATCGCCATAAGCAACCCTCGTTTTACACCATAGAAGACCTGTACGCTGCTCAGGTGTTGTGCATGTGTTATGAGGAATGGTCACTATTGCCCTCCACGTCAGTTCTGAGCATCACTGTTTACCAAGTGCTGCATGTGGGCTCTTCAGGGAAACATTCTGTGCTGTGCTAGGATGCGGCTTGACAAACAGCTTTGTTAGGAATTAGAACCATGTGTGTTAACGGTACCTTTGTATAAGATGTAAAATCAGAGATGAGGAATGTACATGAATGATCACTGTTTTTAAAATTTGTCAGTAGGGCCAAGGATATAGCCCAGTGGCACAGCACCTGCCTGGCAAGTGGAAGGTCCTGAGTTCAATTCCTGGTACCAAAAGAATCCAAATATATAAATAAAATAAAATTGGCCAGTAGTATATCTAAAGCTGTGGTTGGTATGTTTTAATTTTCAGGACACAGCATAAATTAAAATTCAAAAAAGGAAAGTAGAAATGCCTAATTATTGAAGTAATAAGTATACATGTACTTTTGAACATCTTATACATTGTGTATAATAACAACTGTAATAATAGGAATAGTAGCTAGTTCTTTTAAAGTACTTACTTTATGTTCCTCTTCTTGCTAAGAATTCTGTAGACATTATTCACTTTGCATAGCTCCATGAAATAACTAATACTTCTGGCCATGGTGTACATCCCTGTAGTCTCAGCACATGGGAGGCTGAGGCAGGAGAATCACTTCGAGTTCAAGGCCAGCCTGGGCTACAAAGTAAATTCAAGGCCAACCTGAGCTACACAGTGAGATGCTATCTCAAAAAGACAAAAAGAAAAAGAAAAGAAATGAAATAATTATTATCGTGAATGTCCTTGTTATTTTGCAGATGAAAAACTTGAAAACTGAGTCACAGAGAGATTGTTGACCAAATTCTAGTGCCAGTAAAGGTGAGCTGGCCTTAATGTCCTGTGCACTGATGCTCAAACCATGCCTGTAGATAACTACCAAACCTACTTTCTATTCTGAATGTTTAAAACTAATTTGTTTTTTAAACATTAATAAATTCACAATTTTGAATTGAAGTTGATAAAAATAGGCAATAGTTGTGTCATAATATTGCCGGGGGTTTAGCTCAGTGGTGTAAGTGCCTGCTTGGCAAATGTGAAGTCGAGAGTTCAATCTCCAGTACCAAAAAAAAAAAAAAAAAAGAATTCAAATGTGTCATAATACCAAAACTAAACCCGAGGAAAGTGTAGACTTGGGTAAATGCGTTTTGCTGTGTGATATAACGACTCAGTCCTTTTCAGCACTGTAGGACAAAGGAGTATGTATAAAGATCCAGAACTATGGAATAAGGAGATGTGTGGAGTTTAAGGAAGTTCTTAGAATGTGGGTAAATGAGCAGTCCCCAAAGGAAGTGTTCCGGAGTCAGGGATGTTGTCACAGAAGTTCTGGAAGAGGAATACAAGCGGGTGATCTCCTGTCATAGACTTCTGCACACCATGTGTCACTCCAGCAGCTTGGATTTCCTGCTATGCAGTTCAGGCTGGCCTTGAATTCACTGTGTAGCTCAGACTGCCTCTGCCCGATGGCAACCTTCCCGCCTCGGCCTTGTGACTAGTGGGATTACAGCTATTCCATCTGTTTGAACCCTCCTACCCAATATAATTTGGTTTTTATAATGAAATTCAGTGAGAAGAGCAGGACTGGTTTTTTTTGGACTGTTTTGCTCTAACATTTCTGGCATACGTTTGGTAAAACATTGTTTTCTAGACAATATTAAATCTAGATATAGCAATTTAATTTAAATTGTTATATTTGAAGTCATAAGAAGTGGCCAATTCATTAAATTTAAGAAATGAAAACTTCCCCAGTTTTTCCTAACTCATTATCTCATTCTCTTTATTATTATTATTATCATTATCATTATTATTATTATTGTATTGGTGAAAGACCAGAAAAGCAGCATCTCTTTAGGGTCACACTCTCGGAGATGCAAAGGGAAGGTGTAAGTGATTCACAGACCCTTTAGGGGAGGCTTCTCTGCTGGGTACTTCAGTACTGATGGCTCAAAAGAAGATATGATTTTTCTCCTTACAGTTATCTAAAGCAAATTATGAAACAACTTCAAATTGCTTCTCCTCCCCTAGCTTTTTAAAAAAGTTCTTTAAACATTTTAGCACATACGCTGTAGACCTTTGGTTCTTCGAATGCTTATCATCTTTCCATTTATGTTGAGATTAAACAAACTAAAGCAGGTTAAAATCATTCTGAACAAAGGATAATAGTATTGCTGGATTTCACATCATGACACTCCATGATCAGCACTGGGTACTGTAGTGTCTTTTTTTAAAAATTTAAAGAAAGACTAAACAAAACAGAAAACAGGTAGAAATAATACATAATTTCAAAGAAAAAATAAGCAGTGAGAAATCACTAATTGATGATTACAGACTGTCTTCTTACAAATAGTTATTCAAGATACTAAAATGGAGCATATAAAGTGGGGATTCAAACTGTGAGATTGCAACCAGTTCTGTTCAACTATCCAACAGAAACTTAGAAATATAGCTATGCTGTACACTTAAACATACATGCAGTTATCTATATCTTAAATTATGTTGAGATTGAATAAACTCAAGCAGGCTAATATCACTCTAAACAAAGAATAATACTATTGCTGGCTTTCACATTATGGCACTCCAGGATCACAACTGGGTATTTTGGTGTCTCTTTTTCTTCAAAGTATCTGTTCATTTCATCATGTGTCATATGATCAGTTCTCATAAACTGTTTATAGATTCTATACATGCATGAGTCTTCACATGTATTTCTATCCTTTCTATATTAGAGGGAGAAACAAAACAAAGCAAGGCAAAACAAAACATATTCCTATAAACACATGAAATGAAAAAGACATATAAGACCGTTGTACAAAGAGTTCTACCATGGTTCCTGTGTTGTCTCTTGTTATCTCTAATAGAATTGGCTATATCATCAGGCATAGTATAATTGAATATATCAGTACATAACAGTATTAATAAAAACACAACTTTGTATATAGTATAGAACTTCAAAAACCAGCAGTTATCAAACCAGAATGTGTATGGTAGTGTCTTGTGATCTTCAGTGTAGTTGCCTATACTCTCAGACTTGACACTATCAATCTATCAGTTTTGAATAAAATCTTCTCTGCCTCATTTCTGTTATGCTCTTTTTTTTTGCCATCAATTGTCTGCTTGTCTTCTTCATTCTGTTTTCTGCTCCATTCATTGAGACCTCTCTGCCACTGTTCCTGGAATCCTAGTACTTTTCTCTCTCTCTAGAATGCCCAGCAGTATTCTCTGTAGAGTTGGGTTGTTGGTTGTGAATTTCCCAAGTTCCTCTTTGTCTTGGAAGCATCTTGTTTCTCCATTAACTTGTAGAGACAGTTTATCAGGGTATATCAATCTTGGTTGGAGGTTCTTTTCTTTCAGGGCTTGGGATATTTTGTTCCATGCTCTTGTTGAATTGACGGTTTGTGTCAAGAAGTCTGCTGTTATTCTGATGGGCCATCCTCTATAGGTTATCTGTTTCTTGGCTCTAACAGCTTTTAATATTCTGTTCTTATGTGGAATTTCTGGGATCTTGATTATTATGTGCCTGGGTGTAGCTCTGTTTTAGTTGTAGGTAGTGGAGTTCTGTATGCCTCATATATCAGAATATCATTTCCTTTTCCTGTGTTTGGGAAGTTTTCCTTAATTATTTCTGTGAATAACCTTTGTAGTTCTATTGTTTATACCTAGATGATGCAGAAGAAATTCATTCTAAAACCAAGTCAAGAAAACAACTGGGTCAGATCATGCTGAAAGGAGATAATATTACTCTGCTACAAAGTGTCTCCAACTAGAAATGATCAATGAATTAAGACAGCAGTGAGAAGCAATAGCAGGCAATTAAGGTAAATGTCAATTATAGTGTGTACCCATATAAAAAAGGCAGCTGATTAAGTGGTTTGCCTTGGGAGTATTTGTAAAGTGTTTGTTCATATTGTTTTGTCTACCCTTACGTTTTTACTGGGAACAATAAATGTAGGGTTGTTTTTATTTATTTTTGTCTTTTTCTTTTCTTTCTTTCTTTTTTTTTTTTTTTTTTTTGTCTTTTTCCTTTTTCTCGGCGGGTCAATCTATGGGTCTCAACCTGGAGAGGGGATCGGGGATGGGGGCAGGACAAGAGAAAAGAGAGATGGAGACAGGATGAGATTCCAATCGAGTCTCGTTTATTTTCAAAATGGCTACAACTTACATAGGGTGGGGGCGGGCCATAGGCAGGAAGAGGGCACAGAGTGTTATCTGATAGGTCACCATCACATCCGGATATATGATGTAAGCAGGAGAGGATTGTGGGTAATGTAGGCAGGCTGAAATAGGAAGTTTGCTTGTCATGTGCATTGCAGGCAAGGGGAGGATCATGGGAAATGTAGGCTGACACACAAAATGCCCTCAGGCAGGAGGGCCAGGGCAGCAGCAGCTATTCAAAACCGCTCCCTACATCTCCTCCCTTATTATTATATATATATTTTGGAACATGGCAGGCCCTGGGAGGACAGCGCCTGCCTTGGGTCAAGGACTCCTCATATGAACCCAATCGAGTCTTACCCGTCATGGGCCTGCAGGAGAGCTGTTGGTCCTGGACCTGTCTTAGGTGGCCGATTGGCATTACATATGTGTCCTAGTTGCCCGTCTCTGACTGCCTGTCCAGTGCCTCAGGGCGTCTGGGCCACAGCATCATGTGGGCCGTCAGTGGGTGAATTTTCCCGGTAAGTTTGTTGTTCTGCCATTTCCAACCGATGGTAATATACCTGCATGGGCTTTGCCATAAATATGTCAACCTTGTTATTAATGTTATTAATGAGTGTCATGATCCTCTGGAAAACACAAGGTCCTACAGTAAGCAGCAACAGCAAGGCAGCTAGGGGTCCCAAGAGGGGGGCAATGTAAGGGGAGAGATCCTCCCACATGGAGGAGAAGGTGGTTGCTCCGATGCGCTCCTTTTCTCTCTCTTCAAGGTGCTCTCTCAGTTTACTCATGGACTCTGACTACTCCCGAGTGGTCAGCACAAAAACAACACTCTTCCTTGAGGGCTGCACATAAGCCACCCTCCTTCATAAACAGGAGGTCTAGTCCTCTTTTATTTTGCAGGACTACCTCAGATAGAGACGTCAGGGATGCCTGTAGAGCTGTCACAGATGCTTCTATTTCTTTTAAATCCTGATCTACTGCTGCCTGTAATTGAGCTAGATGCTTATCTCCCAACACTAGAGCTGTGGTCCCTGTCCCTATTCCCGTTGCTACTCCTAACCCTAGTAACACAGCTAAGGTGAATGTCACAGGTTCTCTCTTAGATATATAGTTGATCTGCGATGCCTGGAGGTAGTAGTCTCCTGGGTGGAAGGTTATGCGAGGAAGAACCTGTACAAGAACACAAAAATCTGCAGACTTGTTAAAAACAGCAGTTGCTATACAGGGTGATAGGCCAAAATTGCAGGCCCAAGACGTTCCTGGGGGTGGAATGAGGTAATTATTTGGCTTGAATTTGGAATGAATCTGGGCACAGAGTTGTGCTGTCAGTGCTGGTGGATGGCTGGAATCTCCAAGACAAGTTCCTCTACCTGAGACATCAGGGAGAGTCAGCTTGTGGTGATTGTTCCAGTCACAGGCAGATGAGCTAGAAGAACTGACAAAGGTTAAATTGAGGGCCTTTCCTTCATAATATGGGGGAGGAGCAGCCAAGCATAATCAACATGATTGGGTGAGATCAGGTTGGGTATGATTTAAAGCCATGTATGCTCCTTTAATCAAACTGAATAGGTTAGAATGTGAATATTGAGGGGCAGGTACATGATCTGTCTGGTGTAGCGGAGCTTGAGAAACCGTTATGGCTGAGGGACTTACTGTGGTTATTTGAACAGTAGTAACAGGATCTGTAGTGGGCTGATTGTATTCTGGATTTGGATAATATTTTGGCTTTAGAGCAGAGTTTGGGCCTATGGGCACAAATGAAGTCTGTAGGGGAACCTTTTTTATGAGAATAAGACTTTTTCTGTCTTTACCTGACTCATAAACTCGCAGTCCCCAGGTGCGTCCTGTCAGCCAACCTGGGTCCTCAGGAGTGGTGACAGTGACGTTTAGAACCTGACAGGATATTTGATTGGCCAGTGGGTAGTCACCTAAGCTGCACCCCGGTGGCCCCCATGTCAGTTTAAGGTGTTTATCGGGGAAGGCAGGTTGCCACCCTGTTGCAGCTGTTTCACAGCCCCAATAAGCACAAAAATATTCTCCCGGGGAATTACAATATGAACTGCCCCCGGTTGCTGCGGGACAAATGTAAAAATGACTTTGTTTGGGACATTGGAGCCCTGGAAAGAACCAACAGGGTGTGGGCGCAAACCATGGACTTCCTGATCCTATCCAAGTCCAAACCACCTCTTGGTCTTTCCAGTGACTAAGCTCCCATTTCTTTCTTTCTTTTTTTTTTTTTTAAATCTCGACTTGTAAGAATGGATAAGCTCCCATTTCCAGGGTAGATAGGGCGGTATGGAGAAGGGAGCGTGGCAACGCTATTTTTATTTTTATTTTTTTTGTCTTTTTAAATAAAAACAACCCTACATTTATTGCTCCCAGTAAAAACGTAAGGGTAGACAAAACAATATGAACAAACACTTTACAAATACTCCCAAGGCAAACCACTTAATCAGCTGCCTTTTTTATATGGGTACATACTATAATTGACATTTACCTTAATTGCCTGCTATTGCTTCTCACTGCTGTCTTAATTCATTGATCATTTCTAGTTGGAGACACTTTGTAGCAGAGTAATATTATCTCCTTTCAGCATGATCTGACCCAGTTGTTTTCTTGACTTGGTTTTAGAATGAATTTCTTCTGCATCATCTAATCGCCGTTTTTTTTTTGTTTTGTTTTTTTTTTGTTTTGTTTTTTTTATCAGTCCCGGGCTTTATATTTTACTTTTATTATACCGGGGAATCAAACTCACAACCTTGTGCTTGTCAGGCAAGCACTTGTGCCACTGAGCTAAATCTCCAGCACCTTTGTTTTTTTTTTTTTTTTTTTTTTTTTTTTTAACAGTACCGGGGATCGAACTCACGACCGCCTGCTTGCAAGGCATGTGCTTATGCCACTGAGCTAAATCTCCAGCCCTTTTTTTTTTTTTTTTTAACAGTACCAGGGATTGAACTCATGACCTTCTGCTTACCAGGCAGGCACTTATGCCAGTGAGCTAAATCCCCGGCCCCTATTTTTTTTTTTTTTCCACCAGAGTCAGTATGGAGGTGGCGCCATTTTGAGTACCCTCGTGGTCTCCAGACAAAGGGAGTGGTGGCATGTCGCCATCTTGAAAAGGCTCCGGGATCTCAAGGACAACAGAGCCGGGAGGGCTGGGCGCCTTAGATAAGCTGGGTGGAGTACAATTGCAGAAGGCAGATAATGCAGCTCAGAGATTAAAATCCAATATGAAAAAGCAGTTACAGGAACCTTTTTTGGACCAAAAACTTCATAATAGTCCTTAAGAGCATCTCCTACTCTATTCCACCTGTTTAAATTAATCGTACCCTCTAGGGAGAACCATGGACACACTGAATGTATAAACTGAAACTACTTTATCAAATCTTTGTCTTATAACCTTAATCTCTCTAATCTTGAGAGCCTCCCTGAGGCCAGTCACGAACAATTCGTGCTCACTGAGTGCTTGTCCCATGTTAATGCCGTTCACCTACCGTGATTCAGGCGAGACGTAAGGTGGCCGTCTGCACAGATCACAGGAACGAAGTCCTTGAATCAGTCACGCTGGCCAGCGCTTTACTCCTGTGAACGGGTCCCGCGTCGTTATCCCTCGTGCCAGGTGAGGTCCCTTCGTGGTCGCCACTTGACCCGCCGCACGTTGGGCACCACTTGACCCGGCCTGCGGACCAATCTATGGGTCTCAACCTGGAGAGGGGATCGGGGATGGGGGCAGGACAAGAGAAAAGAGAGATGGAGACAGGATGAGATTCCAATCGAGTCTCGTTTATTTTCAAAATGGCTACAACTTACATAGGGTGGGGGCGGGCCATAGGCAGGAAGAGGGCACAGAGTGTTATCTGATAGGTCACCATCACATCCGGATATATGATGTAAGCAGGAGAGGATTGTGGGTAATGTAGGCAGGCTGAAATAGGAAGTTTGCTTGTCATGTGCTTTGCAGGCAAGGGGAGGATCATGGGAAATGTAGGCTGACACACAAAATGCCCTCAGGCAGGAGGGCCAGGGCAGCAGCAGCTATTCAAAACCGCTCCCTACATATACCTCCACTTCTTCATTCACATTCTTTATTCTCAAGTTATAGATTTTTTTGTCATCTTGTAGCCTTTGTATTGTTACTGCTTATTTCCTTGTTATTTTAAAAAAGTTCTCCCTTTCATAGTCCCACATTGCAAAATTGTCCTCCAGTTTGGATAATCTATCCTTAGTTTCTTTCAAGCTGATTTGTCATCTTTCCATAGAGTTTTTAATTTCCTGAATTTTTTGAATCTGCTGTTTATGGCCATACCACCCTGAATGCACCTGATCTCATCTCATCTGAATCTGCTTCATGTATTCTATATTTTTAAAAAATTCTTCACCAAATGGTTCTCTCCTTTGTTTGAATTCCCCACTTCTTCTGTCTGTGTCTGCTTGAGGGGTGCTTAGTATCTCTCTTATTAATCTTCTTATATCTTGCTTTATTTGGCTAAATATTTCACTTTTGAACTCATCTATGAGGTCCCAAAGATATCTCTGTATGTCCACTTGCGCTGTGTCTGATATTGCATGTTTGCTGTTCTCATTCTCCTTTGTATTTACCTGTCCTGGGTCAATGTTCTTAGAGTTGGTGCCTGGGGACTTTTTGTTGTTGCTTCCTCTTCCCATCTTTTTTGCTTCTTCCAGAAGGCCCCAGTTTCTTTCTTTGTTGTTTACAATTCTTCTGAAGCACGCTGGCTAGGTGACCCTTCCCACTGCCATGTGTAGTGAGTTGCAGACAGGGACAGTGTATGCTGGCCCCTCCCCTCTGGATCAGTCAAGCTGCTGGGGCCTGCACTGTATTGCTTTGCACAACCTCCCTCCGGATCAGTCAAAATTCTGAGGCTTCACTGGATTAGTGTGGTTAGTGTGTGCCACTGCTGCAGAGACCTGATTTCGCCTAATTGGGTCTCAGCCAGGTCACGTGACCCAGGCCTAGCTCACTCCACCAATCCCATTCGGGAAGGGAACAATTGACTGAAGTCACTGCTGCCCCTTGTACTTGCCAGTCCGGCCCTGTCACAGAATGTTGTCTGCCTGAGCTCCCCTATTTATGGAATGACTCCACTCCTGTCACTCACCATGGTTCCATGTAGGCACCCAGCTCTCTTTTCAGCTTGCCGACCCCCTGAACTCAATGAAACTGCGCCTCCAGTGAGTTGAAGCAGTGGGACTTTGGATGGCTCAGCAAGTCCCCTTAATTTTTTCTTGGGATGAGAGAATTCATCTCCATCTGTTTGGGGCTCCCCACTCTGTATTACGTTGAATTCTAAATTGACTATCTCAGGGAGCCTCTGTAGCCAGTTGTTATCTATCTGCTATCTTTGCTCCCAAAGACTGGATCCCTTTCTTAACAGTAGTGTATGAAATTTGTGTTCCCTAACCTTACTAAAACTCTTCACACTTTAACCTGGTTATTTTCTACTTTCTCTTTTGTCCTCAGCCTTTTAGACCGTGAGTGAGCTCTCTGAGGGCAACCTCTGCCCAGCTGGGGAAGCTGCAGTTACTCACTTCTTGTCCGAGTGTGGGTGGGGCGGGACTGGGGGAAAGTCCTCTAATAATGTATATAATGATGCAACTCTGACCTAAAGCTGCAGCCCTTTACAAGCACAGATGTGCTTCTAAAGAGGGCCAATGAGTTGAGGTTTGTATTTGTGGTGCAATGCCTTTGAAATATCTTTTTAGATGCTGGAGTAAAAATCTATGGCTGTGCATCACCCACTGGAGGCTCTAAGGTATTGGCTCAAGAGGTGTTGGCTCCCTGGCACCAGTTTCCTTCTGTTCATGAAGTTTTAGGGTTTGACACAATCTGAGAAATCAGTCAGATCCCATTACCATGAAGCGCCCATCCCCTGAAACCCCTCTCATTATGTCAGGGAATGTATCCAGAAACACGCCTGCACCTCAGTCTATTCAGATGCATGAAATGAAATTGTGTTAGCATCATTTGTGCAAAAATGTGATTTAGCCCTTAGGAACAGCACAAACAAAAGTTTGGTAATGGTTTGTTTGGATTAATCATCACATTAGTATTTTATGCATTTACTTTTTGTCACATAGTGACTTACCTTAATGCTAATTTAAACAATAGAAATAGGATTAAGATGATGACTACTTGCTCAGTGATGTGACCTTTGCCCCAAAGATGTCACCCTGTGGATTTCACACCTAGGGGTATTTAATGTACAGGCACTGGCCACCACACACTGATTGGAACTTCAGGAGAACATTTCAGTCTCTGAATATAAAGATGGAATTGCCGGCAAATATGCTTTCGGTATCCCATCTGCCCTGCTCGTTCTTTGTTGAGTGGGTGCAGACACGGAAGTGGTTACATTTTCCCGATGTGTTTTCTGGAAGATTTGTGAAGCACACCTTCCTGATTTTAACATAGGAAAGGTTCCTGAGAGCCTTTGCCCATCTTCTTGGTGGGGTTTGTGTATCACTGGGGTGATGACTGCTTTCTCAATTTTGTGGAGTCAGGCAGGAAACCACTCTTTTTTAAAAAATTTAAAACAGGGTCCCACTATGTTGTTTTTGTTTGTTTGCTGGGTTTTTTTGTTTGTTTTGTTTTTGTTTTTTTGACACAGGGTCTCCTTATGAAGTACAGTTGGCCTTGAACTCACTTATGTGGCCCAAACTGGCCTCAGACTTGTGGTGATCCTCCTGCCTTAACCTCTCAAGTGCTGGGATTATAGGTGTGCCACCACACCCGGCCCTCAATATGTATTTTTTTTCTTTTCTTGTTTTGAGACAGGGTCTTGGTATGAAGCTGAGATTGGCCTTGAACACATTGTGTAGCCCAGGATGGCCTCAGACTCTTGGCAATCTTCCTGCCTCAGCCTCTAGAGTGTTGGAATTACAGGTGTGAGCCACCATGCCCGGCTCACTATGTATTCTAAATTGGCCTTGAATTCACTATGTAACCCAGGCTGGCCTCAACATCATAATTGTACCTTAGCCTGAAGAGTACAACAATCATATGTATGTACACAGCACCATTTTTACCCCTTTGGTTAGTAATACTGTAATTGCAATCTGCCTCTCTAAATTCAGGTGCAACTTATACTATTTCCTAGTGCTACACATCTTAAGTTGGGAACACAAGTTTAATCTTTCTTTGGAGACTTGCTTTTTTAATTTTTTCCCCCTGTACCAGGGATCAAACTCAGAATCTTGTGCTTGCCAGGCAAGCGCTGTGCTGCTGAGCTATATTCCCAGCCCCAATGACTTATTTTTTTACTTCTGGAAAGATGGAGAACTTCTGCTGATTACCCATTTCCCAAATGAATTTAGAGTTCTTTCTTAAAATACATTTAGAAATGATTACTCTCATTTCATTATTACCTTTTCATTCCAGTTCTTTAACAAATATTGAAGTTGTGGGAAGCTGTTTCCCAGAAGGACTGGAGTCCTCACTGCTACCATTATAGTTGTGGCCTTCAGATCTGGCTGCCAGCACTGACCCTGTGCCACAGCGACTAGGGGAGAAACATTTGTGCCTCTCCTTTTAGAGGTCTTCTTTCTGCTTCTTCAGCACTGCCCCTTCCTATGAGAGGACTTGAACTCATCACTTCTGCTGAGAATGGAGGACAGCTGCTGCCTAGAGGCATCTGCTTCTGGTTTCCAGGATGACTTTTTTCGAGGCTGTTACTCTGGGGCTCCTGTTCACTTCTTTCTCAGTGATCAAGAGATGCTGCTATATTCTTTATCACATCTTCTGAGTAGCTCTATTCTTCAGTACAGACATATCTTGCAAACTGTCATTGCTCAGTGTGAAACCTTGTCTTTTGAAGGCTTTTGGTGTGGTGCATTGGATGAGGAAGATGATGATATTTATGACTTAGAAATTCTGTCCAAGTGTGACATCGTTTTGAAGGATGAGGAGCCCGGAAGTAGACCCTATGGTTAAACAGCACCCAGGCAATATAAAAATCAAAAAAGTAATTGCAGACTTGCCCCCAAGGGTGGAAGTAAGTGTCAGGACCTCAGAAAGGAGGGATTTCAAGATCCATACATGGAGATCCATACCTCCATGGAGCACGGGGTGTGAAGTATGGTCAGAGGAGCAAGATGGAAAATACAGTGGAGGGAAAGGAGAATGCAAGACAGAAGTGGCATTTGGACCAAGCCAAAGCCAAAGCCTCTTGTCAAGATAAGGCCAAGTTGGAAAGAAGGCGAAGACTGAGATCAGACAAGGGCCAAGTGGACAGGTGCCCATGCTGCTGGTCAGGGCTGGCCGTGGGTCAAAGGGAAGCACTCAGGGCTCAAGGAACTGGGCAAATGGCCAGAACAGGTCAACCTGAGGGGAAGATCAGAAGCCCAGGCATGGGGTGGGTGGTAGGGACACCAACAGCCTGCAGCACAGGGAGCATGGTGCCCAGCCCGTCTCCCCACGTGGGTCTCTGGCTCTTAGAGAACTCTGTTTCTTTTTAATTAGTGCATATTAATTATGCAGAACATTGGGTTACACTTGGCCATTTTCATGCATATATGTCCACACAGGAGCATATCCACTCTCTCTCCTCTCCTGCAGGGCCACTTGCTCTTGTCTGACAGTCCTCCTATGGATGTCTCCTTGGCATCAGAGATGGATGTCTCCGCAGCCTGAATCTGAAGTCAGGGTGGTGCTTGCTGCACTGTGACTGTGTTAAGTAGGGTTTCAGTTTTTCAATCCAGAAATGGTGCAGGGGGCAGACAGTGTGGAGTAGGTATTAGCAACAACTGATTTGGAGCTGATCAGCCTTAGAATTGAATCCCAACCCTAGTGCCCACTGAGACCTTGGGTACAGATTCCAGCTTCTTGGGGGCATCAGTGTCGATGTCCGCTCCCGGCCGGCAGGAAGGACACACGACAAAGTCTGGTAGTGGACAACCTTTTCTTTTTATTTTCCTTCTCCGTACAGCCTGCCCTGGGTTCTCCCAGCTGAAGCCTCCTCTGGTCCGCTCCCCGCGGCTCCTTTTGTGCTTCAGTCTGCCCCAAAGCCTCTACCGGTCCGCTCTCCGCGGCTCCTTTTGGGCTTTTACTTCTGGGCTTCTACCTGGCTTCTTCTTCCGCCCAGGGGTGGCACCGGTATATATACGGGTACAGTGTCCAATCATGTTAAAGTAAGCAAGGCAAGCTGATTGGCTAACATCATCAGTTGCCAGGCAGACTATATTGTTGAGCGGGTTGTTTACGCGGTAAGCAGGAAACTAACATATTCGATGGGAGGGGTAATCTACCTCAGGCTTTGCTCTTTACCACAGGCCGCACGTCCGCCGCGCAAGGCGAGCTATCACAGACGCGGCTCCCAACATCTCCCCCTATTTTATTTTTTATGAATGTGCGCATCGTAGCCCTTCCTGGACTGGGTGCAGAGGCTTATGCCCTATGTGTAGGTCCACCGTAGGTCCTTGGCTTAGACCCTGGTTGGCCATGCCATGGTCTGCCAAGGCCCTGAGGCCCTCGTCCTTTTTCTAGGGCCAGGCACAAACTGGACGGAACCTGGATGCACACAAGCTTGCACTCATTTCCTCTCCGTAAAGAAATCCCCTCGGAGAGAAATTTAGACCTGGGCAGCATCTAACAGTCCAGCGGCTTACGTGCAGGATGG
Source organism: Cavia porcellus (assembly GCF_034190915.1). Classification (NCBI taxonomy): domain Eukaryota; kingdom Metazoa; phylum Chordata; class Mammalia; order Rodentia; family Caviidae; genus Cavia; species Cavia porcellus. The sequence continues at coordinate 39,021,735 of NW_026947490.1, read as the reverse complement.
GGTAGGGCCTGGCTTAGGTTGAGTCGCACCGGGGGAGTACGCTCTTACCCGTCATTGACTCACCTACCCTGCTGTGTATTGTCACCTTATGGAGGAGAATGAGGGATGCCCGCCATATCTAGACTCGGTCGTGGGCCGATTGAGCAAGCCATGCATATGCCTGAGGATCTTCTTGTCCATTTCGAGCTACCGCTATTTCTATTCATCTTATTGGTTGGTCTGTGATGGATCTCCAGTAGGGCAGGTCTGATCTTCAGTCGAGGGCTTTGTTGCCCGTGTCAGTCTCTCCGGTATCCACAGTGGTTCTCGTCCCGGTTCCTGTGGGAAAACACAAACCGCGCCTCGGTTCCAGCTGACCACTGGATCCGGGCCCATCCATTGTCCTGTCAGGACATCTTTCCATTTCACCCACCCTTTATGGTTGGGGGAAGGGTTGCAGTGCTCCACAGCTGGGGAGCGATTATCATTATTTAAATTTAAAAAATTGTGTGTGAATAGTGCCATGGATAATCGTGCCTTTGGGGCCAGGCCTTGGCCTACTTTTCCTTTTTGTTTTTTATTTTTTATTTTTTATTTTTATCTTTTTCGTTTTTTTTTTTTTTTTTTTTTTTTTTTTTTTATTGGTACTGGGAATTGAACTCACAACTACCTGCTTGCAAGGCAGGTGCTTATGCCGCTGAGCTAAACCCCACTCCCTTTTTCCTCGACCGGCGTTTTTCTCAGCCTGCTCGGCAGAGAACTCTGTGTACCAGGCTCGCCAATCCAGGTAACTACCCGAGGGCAGACACGCCTTTGCCAGCTGAATCCAGTCCGCGGGGGTGAGGGGCCCAGAAGACAGATTCTCCAGCATGGCAATGGTGTAAGGCGCAGTCGGCCCAAAGGTTGTAACTGCATTTTTAAGTTCTCTAATCTGCTTTATCTCAAAAGGCTCCCATACATTGCGTCCCTGGCCCATAGCTACTTGTACAGGAAATATCCCGTAGGGGCCACTATCTATCCCAGGTGGATGTACCTCATGAGACAAGCGTCCCCCCTGCCAAAGCCGCCTGTAAAAATACCGACCCGCCGGCGGCGGAGCATAAGACAGCGGCCGTGATTGGGCGGAAAATGGGGGCCCGTGCATCACTTCCTGTTCTGGCGAAAGGGGAGAGAGCTCCCAGGCGGCCGCCTCGTGGCGAGGAATCGCCTCCGGAAACGGCCCCCAAGGTGGGGCGGAAGGCTTCGCCTCCCTCTCGCGCCGGGGAGCGCTCAGGAGCTCTCTACTCCTCCGCAGACCAGGTTGAGCAGAGCGCAATTCGCGGGGCAACGCTGGAAAAGAACCCTGCGACTCCTTATTGAGCGATTTAGGCTCCTGACAGCTGGTCTCTTTGGCCTCCTTGCCATTCAACTTTCCCTCGTCCTCGGAGTCAGACGACTCCGAGGCTAGAGCCCCGTCCTCCTCCTTAGCATCCTTGTTCCCCTTGACGGACCCCTCTCGGGAGCTCCCTGACTGGGCCTGCTCAGATACCCTGCGTACTTTTGTAAGCTCTTGAGAGCTTTCTCCACAACCACCCTCGCTCTTAGTGTTGCTACCTAACATGTTTCCCATCTTTTAATATGTTACTCACCGCGTGAGGCCCAAGGAATCCGCCACTTACGCGTGAGCCTGAGGGGAGTCTAAAAGCCCTGTAGGTGCGCGCCACCCAGAGCCCAGGCTTATCCCCAACTCACCTGTCTCGCAGCTCTGTACTGGAGCGTTGTCCACTTCCACGTCTCGGGGGTGATCAGTCCCCGGGCGGGCCTCCAAATGTCGATGTCCACTCCCGGCCGGCAGGAAGGACACACGACAAAGTCTGGTAGTGGACAACCTTTTCTTTTTATTTTCCTTCTCCGTACAGCCTGCCCTGGGTTCTCCCAGCTGAAGCCTCCTCTGGTCCGCTCCCCGCGGCTCCTTTTGTGCTTCAGTCTGCCCCAAAGCCTCTACCGGTCCGCTCTCCGCGGCTCCTTTTGGGCTTTTACTTCTGGGCTTCTACCTGGCTTCTTCTTCCGCCCAGGGGTGGCACCGGTATATATACGGGTACAGTGTCCAATCATGTTAAAGTAAGCAAGGCAAGCTGATTGGCTAACATCATCAGTTGCCAGGCAGACTATATTGTTGAGCGGGTTGTTTACGCGGTAAGCAGGAAACTAACATATTCGATGGGAGGGGTAATCTACCTCAGGCTTTGCTCTTTACCACAGGCCGCACGTCCGCCGCGCAAGGCGAGCTATCACAGACGTGGCTCCCAACACATCAGAATCTTCATCTGTGAAGTGAGAATAAAGTCCATTCCAGAGGTTGGTGTGAGGCTAAAATGGCATAACTGGGCATTTGGCATACAGATCCCCGACTGAATCAACAGTCCGTACTACACCAATTTAAAAAGTCAGGAGGTGAGAGCTGAGGTAATACAGTCTAATCAGACATGTTTAGCTGTTAAGCAGTTTTACTGATAGTGATTTTTCCCTCTTGCTATTGGGAATTACATTGAGCTACATCCCCAGCTGTTGTGGTCAGCGTTTACAAGGAAAAAGATTTATTACAAGACACATAATTTATAGGATAATTTTATACTATTCACCCAAACAGTCAAATGCAAACAGTGCAGGAAATCTGTCTATGCACTAGAGACCTAAAGAATCCAGCTGAGGGCCTGGATCCCATGCCAATGTCCTGCATGAGGCCAGCTGGAGGCCTAGAGCCTATGGCAGTGTCCTCCATGAGTCCAGTTAGAGTCTACTAAATGTCTCATGCAGGTCTGTATCAAAGATCTATACCAGGAAGGCCCAATGGTCAGTGGGAGAAGCTAGAAAGCCTGCACCTGTGGGATGAAGGATCTGTGCCAGTAGGTTGAGGGTTCTTTACTGGAGCCAGGAAGCATTGCCCAAAGCAAAGATCAGAGCTCCCCTGAAAAGAATCACAGCCATTCTCAGTGACAACAAGGACCCGGCTCCAATGATGAGAACAGCTGAGTCCATATCAGGAAAACCAGCGTGACAAGCTTCTCCAGGAGAACTGACATCGCACCATCTCCCCCTCCAGTTCTTTTATGCTGTTGGCAACAATCCTCAGGTGGTTCATCCAAACTCAGCACCACAGATTCAGTTCACCGAGGTGTTCCAAGGCGAACATTAGCTAATCTGCCCCACTAGCCTTTAATGTTTAATTCGATGCAGAGTCTCAATAAGTCCTAAGTTTCCCAGTCTCGGCTTGAACTTGCAGTCTTCCTGTCTCAGCCTCCCAGGTGCGCACTACTGCACCATTTTTTTTTTTTTTTTGAGACAAGGTCTTACTATGTAGTCCAGGCTGTCCTTGAACTCACTGTGTAACCCAGGCTGGACTCGAACTCATGACTCTCCTCCTGCCTCAGCCTCCCAAGTGCTGGGATGATAGGCTTGTACTACCATGCCTGGCTTCATTTCTGTTTTTTCTAATTGTTTTTTTATGCTGGATATTGAACTCACAACCTCATACTTGCCAGGCTGGCACTGCATTGCTGGTGCTATATCCCCAACCCCTATGGCCTAATTTTTTTTTTTTTTTTAGTTTCTAATTTTTCTACTGAGAATATAAATTATTCTTATAACTCAAGATAAATAATATTAATATAACATAGTATATTATAATTAATATATAACCATATCTAATTTATTTAATGAGCTGTATTATAGAACTATTGATATCATATTTATATTATTACCAATATTTCATGTTAATTATATCATACCATAATGTAATATATTATTAAACAGTTTTTAGAAATTGGTAGAATTAAATTGATTCTAATCTATATCTGCATTAATACATGCTAATTAATTATACTACTAGTCAACACATCAATTAACTAAATTAATAACATTAATATAGTAGTTCTTTTTTTCCTGATATATTTGAGACAAGGTCTTGCTATGTCGCTATGTATTGTTTTCCTCAGGCTGACCTCAAACTCACAGCAATCCTCCTGCCTCAGTCTCCCAAGCACTGGGATCACAGGCATGTACCACCATGCCTGGCTCAAATCCATAATAGTTAACAATAATATATTAAATATGTACTATAACTAATGTACTAATACATTTAAATTTATATATTTAAGTTCACCTTCTGGGCCAAATTTTTTCCTTGCCCTTATACAACAAAGATTGCCACCCTTCCCCACACCAAGGCAGTGCCTCCACAGTGTCCTCTGGTCCCTCTCAGCTGTGGCCCCAGGCCCATAGCTTCTCTTCTGTCCTCTCTTCCACTCCCAGGGCCAGCACTTCTGTAGTTCTGACTGGATGTTTTTTCACTCAGTGAATCTATCTTCATTTTACCTAATCTCCATGGTTGACTTTCATTTTATTTTTTCATGATTAGTAAGGCTATAATAAATATTCTTTGTATTAGAATACTGTTATACAAAATGGGTTGCATTTTGACATATTAGTACATCTATGTAATATACTTTGATTGTGCCCCTTATTACCCCTTTCCTTTCTCTCTCTCTCCCCAATTCCTTTCCTCTTCTCTAATAGTCATAACCTTTACACTGAATATTCTTTTTTTTTTTGTCTTTTTGATTTTTATTGGTACCAAGGATTGAACTCACGACCGCCTGCTTGCAAGGCAGGTGCTTATGCTGCTGAGCTAAATCCCCAGCCCCTACACTGAATATTCTTATAGCTGTATCTTTAAGCATATTTATCCTTTTAACATTCTTCAGAGTAAATTTATGAATTAAAATTTGTGAGTATTAAAGGATAAAAAATTCTAAGAATGTGATCTTGAATCCCAAATTACCCTTCAGAATTTTAGGAGTTTTAGAAGCTAGCAAGTTCAACTGAGTTGAAGGGCACACTGGTTTTATGGGGAGGGGTGGTCACCCACTCAGCTTCCTTAATGAGGCAGGAGATTAGGGCATGGCAGACTGGCTGGAGAAGTGGGCGTGACCTGTTAACTACAAAGTTCCACGACACAGGGGCAGAACAGTTCCCAGAGGCCTGCACATGGACTTCAAGAACTCCAGCCATTTTGGACAGTTTGGACAGGATGGCCTAGACTTCACTGAGAAGTGGAAGATACAAAAAGACAGTTGCCACTGAGGTCAGGGTTCCTGTAATGCACTCCCACTCTGTAAGACTGTACCTTTTCCCCTACTTTTTCTTGGCCAGACTCACTCTGCAGAGCATGTTTCTTTTCCCACCTTTAATAATTATAAAACCTTGCTACCATTTGCACTTGTCCTGTGAATGCTTTGTTCAGGACAGAAAGAATCTAGAGACCACCTCTAGGAGGAGGCACCAGCCCCCAGAACCTGGTAACATTATCAGGGGCAAGACTTTAGCTCCTCTGCACTGTGCGTGCGCCCTGCATCAGGACTGAGCCAAAGCTTATGTACGTGCTTGTCCTAAAGAAGGAGCTTTCGGTCTGGAAAATACAGTTCGAATGCACAGACTTTGGCAGGATTGCCCCAAGCAGGAGATACTGAGATTCCTGGGGGTCTTTGGTGACAGTGTGTCTCCATGGCCCGTGGACAATCTCTTCCTTCAGGTCTGAGGGTGTTGGTTTTTCCCTGTCCTCTGCTGTGATTATTATCTTCTGTTACAATTTCATTTGTGAAAAGGACGAAGGTACCTTTTAATTGTCCTCAGGTCAGATTACAGGCTGACCTGATTGAGCCGCCTTTGTCCCTTATTTGGGTTGTTGCTAAGGAAATCTGGAGGTACAGTCAGCTCCCTAAGCTTCTTCACTTCGTTTGACAAATGACTCCCACAGCTGTGGTTTCTGTTTTGCCCATAATTTTCCTCTGGATGGTTTTTCTGGTGACCTTTTACTCCACAGAACGTCTGTGGGCTTAGCAACTAAGGTCTTTTTTTTTTAAAGCAATGCTGAGGTATCGTCTCAGAAGGCCACAGCCTAGTGTCCTGGTGGCTAATCAGCCAAGGGTGGTAAGGGTGAGGCCACCAGTCACTGTGTCAACAGAGGTGTGCGGACTTTACGTGTCATTCTGTCTTCACCGAGTGAGGTCACCCGTGACATGCACTGTTAATGTCCCTGGAGATAAGAAGCTCATGTCTTTGCCTCACTCTAATTGTCCCTACTTCTGAAACTCATGATGTTATTTTGTAGTATCAGAGAAAGACCCCGGCAAAATTTTAGAAGTATTTTCCTAGGCTTTGAAACCTTTATCATCTAAGAAAATTTTTAAAAATTCATTAAAACAATTTTATTTTATGTTAGGGACTTACATATTTGCTGTTATATAATCCAGCTTGTTCTGTTAACTGAAATAATGGGGAAATTCTGTTTTCCAGAAAAACATATTGTGAAGCTGAGTGTGGTGACCCATGCTTGTAATTCCAGCAATGGGGAGGCTGAAACAGGAGAATTGTGTTTGGACTATAAAAAGTGAGACCCTGTCTGGGAAAAAAAAAAACAAACCCTGCATTAGAAGCATCAGCTAAGCTGTATTCAAAATGTTTACTGCTAAATCCTCCCGTGGAATAGAATCCAGGGACATCCTACCACTAAGTGACATTATCAGCCCTTTCTTTTTTTATTTTGAGACAGGATTTCACTAAGTTGCTCAGAATGAGCTTGAGTTTGCAATACTCCTGCCTCAGCTTCCTGAGTCACTGAAATCAAAGGAATACACCATTAATCTTTTAAATCCAAACTTCAAATTAATGGTTATTTCCATTAAAAGTGGCATACCTCAGGCTGGAGCAGTAGCTTCATAGTTGAATGCTTGCCTGGCTTGTATGAGGGCTTAGGTTCCAGGCCCAGCACCATGAATACCATTCTAGGTGCACTGTCACTCCAGGAAAAGTAGAAAACTTCCCCAAACTATTAGAATCCACAGTCCTGATTCCTTCTGATGCTTGGAAACTAGCATGAGACGTGTCTCCAGGACTCCATGGCAGTGGCTGAGTAGAGGAGGGGAGTGGTCAGCAAAGTGGATCAGGTCCAGGGAGAGCTGATGGCCCTCTCCCGACTATCTTGTTTTTGTGGCATTTTGTTCCAGAGTGTGTGAAATGTGTGCTCAGGCCTGGCAGGGCTCTTACTTTGACTCAGTCAGAGCCTCCTGCTGGCAACACTCATGCATCGAGCTGGTAGGCGGACGCTGGGGCTCAGGAGGTGCACCTGGCCGCTGTCAGGACTCCCTATTCAGAGTCTTCCACACTCCAGTCAGCCTTCCTATTTTCATTCAGCAAACATTTGTTAAGTACCTCCAAGAAGGGCCTGTGGTTTCTCAGAATAGAGGAGGCCAGGGGGCAGTGCAGCCTGAAAAACCACATTTGGCTTTCTTGGAGGCTGGGGTTTGTTTAGCCCCAGTAGTGAAGACAGTCTTATAACAAACAGATACATGTAGAACAGGGTTTAAACTGTAGCAAGTTGCTACTGTTACACCAAAGGAGAACGTAAGGCTTTTTCATAGGTAAGAAGAGGAGACAGTGTTTAAAATGGTAGAGAAGTAGCCGTGTGATTTAAGGTTCAACAATAAACCATGCTGAGCCTAGGCTGGCTCAGCAGGAGAGCACAGGCCCTTGGGAGGCCCTGTGTTCACCTCCTGCATCCGGCAGACACACAGGTCACTAAGTCCCCTGCCTGGGGAGCCCCGTCGCCCCCGGTGAGGGTGTAGCAGGACTAACACAGCACACTGCTCAGCCCTATCAGTGGAGAGGGGAATCCTGGGTCCCTGGTATCCTCCCTGGGGTGGGGTTTTGCGCAAGGATGACTCAGAGGAGGGCTCTGTTCCCCCTCACAGGTGGGCGGGTGCTCTAGGTAGTGGCTGAAATCCCAGCTCCTACAGTGAGAGCCCAGACAGAACAGGGCCATGGCTGAGGGAGAACAGTTTGAAGTTAATGCGGTGTAAAGATGGGGCATGCACACACCCCGCTTTTCTCCCAGGCTTTTTTGGATTCCTGCCCTTTGTCTTTTCTCCTTTTGTGTTTCTTTGTCCTTCTTGCTGTCTTTCTCTCTTTTTTTTTGTTTCTCCTTTTTTATGTATTTTTATTTTTTATTTTTAGTACTGGGGATTGAACCCAGGGTCTTAACACTACACTACATCCTTCATCCTTTTTTCTCTTTATTTTGAAACTGGTCTTTCTAAGTTACTAATATCTCTGAATGGGGCTTGAATTTGAGATCCTCCTGCCTCACCCTCTGGAGTGCATGTATGTGCCCCTCTACCTGGTTCCTTCTTCTTTTCCTCCTTTGCCCCCTCCTTTCCATCCCTTCCATCTGCTGGAGATTGAACCTAGGGCATTGTACACACCAAGCACACGCTGTACCACTGAGCTACATGTCCACCTTTCTGGGTTTTTGTATGGTACTATGTGAATCTTTGATGGCCAATTTGGGAGTCTCTGTTTTTCAGAAAAGTTAAATCACAATAAGATGAATATTTAAAAATGAGGTTTCCTGACAGTGATAATGTCACACTTGCCTGGTCATTTTTTATTTGTTTTTTGTTTCACTATATAGTTTAGGCTGGCCTTGAACTCATGGCAGTCCTCCTGCCTCAGCCTCCTGAGTTTCTTGGTCTTTCCTATGGCCACATGGTCGAGCCAGGCAATATCTGACAACTACCTGGAGAGTGGGAAATTCCAGGTGTACTGGACCCTGCGGGATGAGTGAGGGTCAGCACTGTGAAAACGCTGTGAGCAAATCCAGTGTGTCCCTGGGACTGAGGGCCACAGCCAAAGCGGGGCCAGGGCTGCTCCTGCTGCAAGTTCAGAGTTGACAGCTCCTGTTTTTAGGGAGCTTTGACTTGTGTTCTGCCTGTCTCTCTCACAAGTGAGGGAACCTCACCCACACTGTCTCCCGCCAGTAGGCCAATGCCTGATATGGAGCCAGTACCCAGCAAGGGCTTGTGCCACCAGGAGTGCGTGCTTGGTGGGAATCTCTGTGCTCTGAGCCAGGGTTTAGCTGGCAGGACCATGGGAGTGAGGCCACTTCAGCCTGGGGTCTGCGGCACAGGGAATCAGGTTCCTCATCTTGGGATCCCTCGCACACCCTACAAACCTGAGTACTATTGTTGTACTTCTTCTCCCCTTTTGGGGGTGGGGATTAAACCCAGAGCCTCATGCACTAGGCAAGTGCTCTACCATTAAGCTATCCTCCGTCATGAACATTCAATTTTTATTTATTTATTTATTGAGAGAAGGTGTAGCCCAGGCTGGCCTTGAACTTGCAACAATCCTCTTGCCTCAGCCTCCTGAGTACTAAGTGGGATTATAGATATGCACCACCATCAAAATTAAAAATAAGAAAAGGGCTGATATGTAGCTGACTGGAAGGCTGTGAGTTCAGTACCCAGTGAGATACACACACACACACACACACACACACACACACACACACGGTAGAAAATTTTGGTCCTTTGTCGTCTCACTGCTTAGACATAACCACCATTTACCAAGCATGGTAGTGTATGCCTATAGTCCCAGTACTTGAGAGACTGAGGCAGGAGCATTACTGGGAGTTTGAGGCCAGCCTGGGCGATATGGGAAACTCAAGTCCAGCCTGGACTACACAGAGAGACTTTGTCTGTCCCCCTTCCAGGGAGGGAGGGAGGGAGGGAGGGAGAGAGAGAGAGAGAGAGAGAGAGAGAGAACCACCATTAAAACTTCGATGCATATTTTTCTGATTTTCCCTTTTACCTTAAAATGTAATCACCTTTTAAATATGCAGTTGTTAATATGAACATGGTTGTTTATTTTGATTTTTTCCTTTGTCATAGTTTATCCCGAGGGAAATCATTCTTCACGTTTTCTGGGCTGGGGCCTGGTCTTATGTCCCTGTTAGTTGGCATTCATTTCTTAGATGGCCCTGCCTTGAGGACATGTTTGACCCTGGGCCGTGCAGTGCCTGCAGTGTGTGCCCCTAGGTGCACCTGCCTTTCAGCGGGACACCTGCCATGCTCTTGGTGTATCTGCCGAGCTCTGGCTCTGTCCTCAGCCCCGGCCTGAGCCGCTTGAGGGAAGTAAAGACAAGCACACTGTTTGTTCGGTGGGGAAAGACGTTACCGAAAAACTTGCACAGATGAACGCGGGGCAAATGAGTTTTCCAGCGACTGAACGGCGCCTCCGAGCCCGCCCCGCACCTCCCTTCCCCGCGCGAGTGCAAGGGGCGAAGCTCTAGCCCGGCGCTGCCCGCCGGCCACGCCCGGAGCAGGAGCTGGCGTCTCCGCGCAGGCGCGTCGCTGCACCCACCCGCCCTCCACCCAGGCCCGCCAGACCTGCTGAGCTCCCCTTCTGTTTCCGGTCACGCTTTGAAACCCGTGGGCTCCACCTAGTGCCTGAACACGGCGTTGCTCGGCAGCGCTAGAGACCTTTTCCCCCCGGCCCTTTCTGGTTTCCTCACTCATACAGGTTTTTAAAAGTAAAACTCTGTGTACAAAGGTGGGAGAAGAATATTTTAAGACTCTGATACAGTTTGACTATGGAGCAAACAAATAAAACTAGTTCTTTCGGAAGAAATCACCATTGATCCTCCCCTTCCGCTATCTGTGAGCGACTCCTGTGCACTGGCATCTTACAGTGACATCTCCTGGTAAGATGTTTAGACTGCTTTTTGTCATCTCCTTGAAGGCTGCGTTAACAAATATCTGATAAAGTGACCCACATATATAAGTAGCATTAATTCCAGTATCCACTGTATATTTTCCTACAGTACACATTTAAATATTGGTTTGGTTAATTAGTTCAGCTTTCAAAGAGATGCTAGAAAGAAGAGTATGAAGCTTGGGAAAATTTCAGTGAATGCAGTTCTCATTTGCTTTAGTTGTTTAAATTTAATTTAAAATTGGTGTCAGAACTTAAAAGATATTTTGTGAGATAATTACTCCTTCATTATTATTCCTTCCATTCTTTTCCAGAAGGCCCTTGCTGCCCATAAAATAATTTACATTTAATGTACAAGTTATTTGGGGAATGTGATTTTCAAAAACTAGCATTAAAAAATCAAAGTTCAAATTCTGAAATGGCTGATGAATTCTAAGACTAGAAATTATGGGCATTTGTTAACTGTGTTTTGAAAATAGCTGCACTCCTGAAATATCTTGAAATTTTTCTTTAGGTAGAAAAGTTGATTTAATACTTACGCTACTTCTGCTATCAAAATATTTTGTTTGTTTTGATTAACTGCAAATTAACAACCCATGAAAATGTTTTGATTTCAATTGAGGTAATGAGTCTAGGCCCATGCAACTTGTTTAGCTTTTTATTTTCTTTATTCTTTCTTTCTTTCCTACTCCCAGAATTGGGGGATGAACCCAAAGTCTTCACTCTAAGATTCATTCCCATCCTTTTTCATTTTATTTTTTTGTTTTGAGGCAGGGTCTCCCTAAACCAACAAGTTTGTGATTCTTCTGCCTCAGCCTCCCAAGTAGTTAGGATTATGAGTGTGTTACCATGCCCAGCTTTAGTTATTCTTAACTGTTTGTTTGTTTTTCTTTTGGGAGATGGTTTGAGGCAGGATCTCACTATGTAGTGTAGGCTGGCCTTGAATTTATTTATGTAGCCCAGGTTGCCCTGGAACTAACTGCAATCCTATTGTGTTAGCCTCCCGAGTGCTGGAATTATAGGCACGCAGCACCGTGGCCAGAATTAATTATTATATGTGTTAAGTTATGCTAATTTTTAGTAACTTTACCTATAAGGCAAATTATTATAAAATAGTTTTTTTGTGTGAAGAGAAGATGACATATGAAGAGCTGACATTTATGTGCCGAATTCTGAGCTCTGAGATTCAGGTGACTCTGAGGTCATCCTTCTTATGTCCCTAGGAGAGTAGGGATTCTTGTTACTCCTGTTTTAAAAATGAGGAAAGAGACTTAAAGAGTATGGGCCATGAGCCAGAACCTCAGGGCTAGCTCTGGAGCCAGGCCTGAGCTGCTGTCTGGCGCCGAGCTTACCTGAGGTTCCATTACAGCAGGCGAGTAGGCTTTCTGCTCTGACTTCATCTCTATCCGGTCATCCATTATAGAGGACCCTGCTTGGGTTGCACAGTGCTAAACTGAGGTTTCTGGCCGCCTCCTGACCAGCATGTCAGTGTGTTGTGCTAATCTGTTCCCCTCTGAAGCAGAAGCAAATCAAAGTACAACAGTGGTTATGTAAAACATTCTTATCAGCCAGAGATGCAAGGTAATGTATTCATGGCTGAAATGATGAGAGGTCTGCGATTAGCTTTAAAATATTTCAGGGGAAAAACTGGGTAAGTAGGTAGGTGAGGCAGCTTGGGAAAGTCTAGTTGCACATCTGTTGAAACCCGGGAGCAGGCATGTTGGGAACTGTTGTAGTCAGGGGTTGTACACAGAGAATAATTCAGATCAGGACATGGAGTTTATAATATTTTTATAATGGTCACCAGGAGTTAACACCGGAAAATGCAGGAAATTTATCCACAACACCAAAGACATAGATTATTTAGTCAAGTGTTTAAACCCCACAGCACATGTCCCACATGAGTCCAGATAAAAACCCAGAGCTCAGGACATTGCTTCCCACGAGTCCAACTGGAAGCCCAGAGCCCACAAGAAGGACTCAAGCCAGTCTCTTTTACGGATCCGTGCCGGGAAGACCCAAGGGTCAGTGGTGGAAGCCAGAATGTCTATGCCAGCAGGATGAAGGAGCTGTGCTAGTGGGATGAGGGTTTTACACTGGAGCTGAGAAGTCACACTCACAACAAAGAGCGGGGCTGTCCTGAAAGGCACCACAGCTGTCCTCAGCGACATGGAGGCCCCGAGCTCCTCCGACGACAAGCACAGTTGGGTATGTGCCAGGAAGCAGCATGACGAGTTCATCCTGGAGACCAAGCAGTACATGTCTTCCCCTCCGGAGCCAGGAAGTGATGCTCTTGATGTGAAGACCAACGCTTCTCCAGGAGAACCAACATCTCAGACAGCAACTCCTAGGAGAACCCACAATACCTCCTTAACGTCTCAACCCTCCAACACCTCCCTTCTTCTCCACCTATTTATCCTGGCAACCCTCCTCAGGTGGAGCATCTTCTCTCAACGCATGCTGATGTAATCCAGCTGGCGTTAAGTTGACCACCAGTTCTCAAACCATAACAGGCACTCAGAAGCCCAGTCTTTTAGGCTTATGCATTTCCGTTATAATTAAAACACAGTGAATAGCATCTGGGTCACTGGGCTGTTAGGCACCTTGGTTGGGTTCCTAATGTCTAGAGAGAGAGAGAAGGACCACTGAAAACCTTGGGATCCATATCTACTTTAGAAGTTGCTTCTGGGCCCTCTCTATGGACCTGTGAGCAGAGTTACTATATTCATTTCCTTAAAATGCCTGCTCAGCCTGGTGTGGTGGTGCACACCTGTATTCCCAGAACTCTTTGAGGCTGAGGCCAGAGGTTTGCAAGATCAAGCCCAGCCTGGGCAAGTTAGTAACATAGTGAGACTCTGTTAAAAAAAAAGAAGAGGTGGTGGCTGGTGATATAGCTCAGTACAAAAACCCCAATACTACCCAACCCCAAATATTTTTTTTCCCATGAGACAGCAAGTTCATACCTGAGCAAACTGCCAAGAGAAGTGAGTGAGTTTGCCCATCGAAAGAGCTTCTCACAATTACTTTTACCCATAATAGTGTAAAGCAATGCATGGCATGGTGGTGCCCACCTGTGATCCTAGCATTCAGGACTTCAGGTCCAGGCTGAACCATACAGTGAGACCCTGCTTCAAAAAACAAAACAAAAACAAAAACAAATGCAAGTTGAGAATGACCCAAATATCAGTGAACAGACCAAGGATTATATAATATTCATACATCACACTGCTACTCACCAGATGTGGTGGCACACACCTGCAATCCCAGTACCCAGGAAGATGAGGCAGGAGGACCACAGCAAGTGTGAGGCCAGCCTGGGCTGTGTATTGAGAACCTGTCTTAAAAAACAGAACAAAACTCCATATGTAATACCACTCAGCAGTAAAAAGAAATAAACTATTGACACCCACAGTGATACAGATGAATTTTCAAGGCAGGATATTGAGAGGAGACTGACACAGAGGAACCCACTTGATGTTCAAAGGCAAGTGATAGAGTAACAGAGTTACTTGGGTCATTGAAACGAAGGGGCATGTGAGTCCCCTCAAAGTGCTGGATTGTTGTACATTTTGCAGCATACAAATGTAAGAATCAGCTAGCTGGGCATTTAAGGTGAGTGTACTTTGTGTACACTAATGTACTCTGTGTAGTTATGCTATCTATATTATAACTAAATTTAAAAATAATTAAAAAGAAAAACCTGGAAGTGTCTTGAATTTCTAAAAGAGATCTAAGTCAGTGAAACTTAAGCTTTTATATATATGTATGTATGTATTTTTATATACTATATGTAGTATATATACATATATTTTTAATTTTTTTCAGTGCTGGGGATTGAGCCCAGGACTTGCAAATGCCAGCCAAGTGTCTGCCACTGAGCTAGATCCTCACCTCCAAGATCATACTTAGGGTCTAAACCACTCTATCTGAGTTTCTGGCTCAGGGGCTAATGTCCCCTTGCTGGGGGAAGGCCTCTCGGAGTATGCTGGAGTCCAGGGTCCAGAGATGGGCCTAGATTCCATCCAAGGGTCCATCCTGCTTTTTCCTGTTTATAAAACATATCAGCCCTGTTTAACTGGTTGTTTGTCCCACTAGCGAATAAAGAATCCATTCTCTTTCTAGTTTGTTTAGTTGTGAAAAAACTGGCATCAAAATCCTAACCCTCACCAAGAGGACTCCCTGACCACGGTGGTGGCCTGGTGGCTGCGGAGTGCAGGAGTAGGGGCAGGCTTGAGGAAGGGGCGGACTGCTCTCCAGGAAGCGGGGAGGGGACAGGCTGGGGTGAGGCATCAGTTTCTTCTCCTCTTCTATTTGTCCCTTTCGCTCTCCTGACCTTCTAGTCCCTGGGGAGGCCCCAGGCACATGACCACTCAGCCTCTCCCATCAGGTGCTCACTGCAGACTGAGACAGGGTTGGAAGTGCAGCCAGGGCCCCCGGAAACCCTCAACCTAGGGCAGAGACTGCAGAAGTGGTGCTGGGGAGGTTTCATCGAACAGGTGGCATAGCAATATAAAGACCCAAATCAGATATTTTCCAGCCTGTGAGCTCATCAGGAGCAAGGCAGAAGCTACATAAAAGGGTTCGGTGTTGGAGGGAGAGGTGGAGTCCAGGGTAGCTGGCTTATGACAAGCATGGGGGGCGGTGTGTGAGGAGGCCTGGGCTTCATCCAGCAGGGAAGGGCCACAAGGGCAAGGCCTTTGACAGGGGTCACATTTCCAAGACATCACCAGGGGATATGTCAGAGCTAGGGAGAGGGAGGAGAAGCTGAGAATAACAGAAACTTTCAGAGTGGGACTACCAGACATGTCAAATAAAAATACAAAGCTTCCAGTTAACTTCGAATTCCAAATTATGAATGAATTGTTTTTAGTATAAACATCCCTGTGCAATAATCAATCTGAAGTTCAAATTGAATTGACTGCCGTTTTTTGTTTTTGTCTTTTTTTTTTTTTTTTTTCGTGAGTGTATGTGAGGTGCCGGATTCAGACTCACAATCTCATGCTTCAAAGGCAGGCACTATCTCCCTGAGCTACATTCCCAGCCCACGTCCTCTATTTTTTCTGGTGATCCTACTTCAGAGTCATCTTCCTGATGCAGGTCTGGTCTGTGTGGACCATTGCTGTGTAGACTTGACTTCCTGCATGAATAATCCTTGGGCCCACAGAGATTTATACTTCATTTTGCTGGAGCATTAACATAGCAAAAAGCACTTTCCAGCACTGTGTTTGATTCAGTGTCATGGATTGCCTGTGTTGTCATTGGTTCAGTGTTTACTAGATCTATCTTCTTTTAAAAATTTTATTTAAAGAAAGACTAAAGAAAACAGAAAATAGGTAGATATAATACATACGCCCAGAGAAAAAAATAAACAGTAAGAACTCACTAGTTGATGTTTACATATTGTTGTTTTACAAATAGTTGTTCAAGATACAAAAATGGAACTTGGAAAGTGGGAATTCAAACAGCGAGACCGTAAACAGTTCTGTTCAACTGTCCATCAAAAACTCAGTAACATGGTTGTAAATCCTATACATTTAAACATACATGCAGTTATCCATATCTTCATTTAGGTTTAGATTAAACAAACTAAAGCAGGTTAAAATCATTCTGAACTAAGAATAATAGTATTGCTGGATTTCACATCATGACACTCCATGATCAGCACTGGGTACTGTAGTGTTGTTTTTTTAATTTAATTTAAAGAAAGACTAAACAAAACAGAAAATGGGTAGAAATAATACATACATTCAAAGAAAAAATAAACAGTAAGAAATCACTAGTTGATGATTACAGATTGTCTTCTTACAAATAGTTATTCACGATACTAAAGTGGAGCTTATAAAGTGGGGATTCAAGCAGTGAGATTGCAACCAGTTCTGTTCAACTATCCAACAAAAACTTAGAAATATGGTCATCAATACTATACACTTAAACATACATGCAGTTATCCATATCTTCAATTATGTTGAGATTGAATAAACCCAAGCAGGCTAATATCACTCTGAACAAAGAATAATACTATTGCTGGCTTTCACATTATGGCACTCCAGAATCACCACTGGGTATTTTAGTGTCTCTTTTTCTTCAAAGTATCTGTTCATTCCATCATGTGTCATGATCAGTTCTCATAAACTGTTCATAGATTCTACACATGCATGAGTCTTCACATGTATTTCTATCCTTTCTGTATTAGAAGGAGAAATAAAACAAAGCAAGGCAAAACAAAACATATTCCTATAAACACAGGAAATGAAAAAGACATATAAGACCGTTGTACAAAGAGTTCTACCATGATTCCTGTGTTGTCTCTTGTTATCTCCAATAGAATTGGCTATATCATCAGATATAGTATAATTGAATATATCAGTTCATAACAGTATTAATAAAAACACAACTTTGTATATAGTATAGAACTTCAAAAACTGGCAGTTATCAAACCAGAGTGTGTATGGTAGAGTTTTGTCATCTTCAGTGTAGTTGCCTATACTCTCAGACTTGATACTATCAATCATATCAGTTTTGAATAAAATCATCTGTGCCTCATTTCTGTTATGCTCTTTTTTTTGCCATCAGTTGTCTGCTTATCTTCTTCATTCTGTTTTTGGCTCCATTCATTGAGGCCTCTCTGCCACTGTTCCTGGAACCCTGGTACTTTTCTCTCTGTCTAGAATGCCCAGCAGTATTCTCTGTAGAGTTGGATTGGTGGTTGTGGATTTCCCAAGTTCCTCTTTGACTTGGAAGCATTTTGTTTCTCCATTAATTTGTAGAGACAGTTTAGCAGGGTATATCAATCTTGGTTGGAGGTTATTTTCTTTCAGGGCTTGGGATATTTCGCTCCAGGCTCTGCCTAACTTGATGGTTTGTGTCGAGAAGTTTGCTGTTATTCTGATGGGCCTTCCTCTATAGGTTATCTGTTTCTTGTCTCTAACAGCTTTTAATATTCTGTTCTTATATTGAATTTCTGGGATCTTGATTATTATTTGCCTGAGTGTAGCTCTGTTTGGTTGTAGGTGGCTGGAGTTCTGTATGCCTCATATATCAGAATATCATTTCCTTTTCCTATGTTAGGGAAGTTTTCCTTAATTATTTCTGTGAATAACCTTTGTAGTTCTACTGTTTGTATCCCAGCTTCTTGATTCATGTTCTTTATTCTCAAGTTATAGATCCTTTTGTCATCTTCTAGTCTTTGTATTATTACTGCTTGTTTCCTTGTTATTTTAAAAAAGTTTTTCTTTTCATACTCCCACATTACAAAATTGTCCTCCAGTTTGGATAATCTATCCTCAGCTTCTTTCAAGGTGATTTGCCATCTTTCCATAGAGTTTTTAATTTCCTGGTGATCTCTTTGAATCTGCTTCATGTATTCTATATTTTTTTATGTTCTTCACCAAATGGTTCTCTCCTTTGTTTGAGTTCCTCCCTTCTTCCATCTGTGTCTACTTGAGGGGTGCTTAGTATCTCTTTTATTAATCTTCTTATATCTTGCTTTATTTGGCTAAATATTTCACTTTTTAACTTGTGTATGAGGTCCCGGATATATCTCTTTATGTCCACTGGTGCCATATCTGATATTGCATGTTTGCTGTTCTCATTCTCCTTTGTATTTACCTGTCCTGGGTCAATATTCTCAGGGTTGGGGCCTGGGGACTTTTTGTTGTTGCTTCCTCTTCCCATCTTTTTTGCTTCTTCCAGAAGGCCCCAGTTTCTTTGTTGTGTACAATTCTTCTGAAGTTAGCTGGCTAGATGACCCTTCTCACTGCCATGTGCTAGTGAGTTGCAGACAGGGACAGCGTATGCTGGCCCCTCCTCTCCAGATCAGTCAAGCTTCTGTGGCCTGCACTACTATATTACTTTGCGTTGCCTCCCCTCTGGACCAGCCAAAACCTCTGACCTATTGGGTCTCAGTCAGATCATGTGACCCAGGTCTAGCTCACTCCACCAATCCCATTCAGGAAGGGAACAACTGTCTGAAGTCACTGCTGCCCCTTGTACTTGCCAGTCCTGCCCAGTCCCAGAATGTCATCTGCTGTAGCCCCCCTATTTATGGAATGGCTCCACTCCTGTCACTCACCACAGGTTGATGTAGGCACCCTGCCAACTCAGCTCTCCATTCAGCTCACTGACCTCCAAACTCAATGTAAGTGCACCTCCAGTGAGTCGAAGCGGTGGGATCTCAGATGGCTCAGCAAGTCGCTGCAGGACCTCAGATGTCTTGGCAAGTCGCAGCGGGACCCCAGCCAGTCACGGCACCCCAGCAAGTCGTGGCACCTCGGGAAGTCACAGCGGGACTCGGATGGTTGGCAAGTCACCTTAATTTCTTCTTGGGACGAGAGAATTCATCTCCCTCTGTTTGGGGCTCCCCAGTCTGTATTATGTTGAATTTTAAGTTGACTATCTCAGGGAGCCTCTGTAGCCAGTTGTTATCTATCTGCCATTTTTGTTCCTCCTCTAGATCCATCTTAAATGTTCTTGCTTTTTAAATTCCGTAATACCCATGAAATCACAGGAGCAATGGGCAGATTATTTTTTGTATACCTATTACAAAAAGCACAGGGATATAATTGTCTCTTTGTCCCCATGGTCCTTAAATTTTGCATCTGCACCCTGGGAAGTGCCAGTAGAGCAGGGAGCTCTGGGGCTGGGCTGCTGCAGCTCAACCTGGAGCCTGGATCTGTGTTTGCTGTCTGGGTGGGATAAGAGTTCCTGGGGCACTTGTAAACCCTGAGCTGGACTGAAGTGGACCAGGAATAGGTGGAGATAGGCAAGTGGGAATTGGCACTCTGCTTCCAGAAATCCAGCAGGTCCCAGAGGAGTGGGGCCACCTGTGGCTGGGGTTCCATTGCATCAAAGAGTCACATGGGGTCTGATGAGGGCCAAGGACAGGACTGGAAGTGGCAGTCAAGGAGTTTAAGTCCCTGATGAGCTGTACCTCCCAGTGAGTAAGCTGGTAGTGGAACACGCTCTCAGGGTTTGGACTCAGACTGTGAGCTCCCTTTTTGCACCCTGTCCTGTTGTGGGTTTGTTAAGAAAGCTTCTCCTTGTGGTTGAGGACAGTTCAGGTCAGTATGAGCCCTGGGATGGGCACAGAGTTTTCCCGGGTTTCTGAAGGTAAACTGGAGCCACCAGGGCCATCAGCACTTACGTTTATCTTGTCTGGGCATTTCTGACCACCTGGTTACACCAGGAGTCCAGAGTGTGGAGTCTGATCTTAGCACTCCTCTGGCACAAGGGTCCCCATGTGGAGTTTCTCAAATGCCTTCAAGGTTCTCTTCCCTGGGGGTCACCGATCCACCCTATTGTAGACTCCTAGAGGTCTCCTGCACAGTCTGTGGATCCCCATGGACCCCTACCTGTGCCTTTCCTTGGTGGGCTGCTGAGCCATAGGGTGATCAGGGTCTGCCCACTGCCTGTGTGTCACAGGCCATCCTGCTAGAGTCAGGTGGAGGGGCTGCAAGGGAGAGTATTGGGTGTTTGTTATGTGCTATCCGGGGAGCAGGTACCATCATCTGCATTTTACAGACAGGGAAACCTAAACTCCAAGAGATTAAGCACATGCTTAAGATGGGAAATGCAGAGTTGGAATTTGGCCTCCTGAGTGCAATCTGTGTTCTTTGATCACATCCCTGGAAACCTCTCTGAGGGACAGGGGATTGCTGGCTCACACTGACTGCAGTAGGTGGGGGAGCATGTTCTGTGTGCCGAGGCCAGAGTTCCACCACAGTGACCGCAGTTCAGGTGACTACCTCGGGCAGACCTGCTGTTAACATTGTCTTGGTTCAGCTCCTATCCTGGATTCCCTATTGTCCCGAATCCCTTTCTTCATGACTGCTATCAGATATATACATTTGTTTGTGTAAATGTTAGGCTGCTATAACAAAGAAGGCCAAAATACAATACAGTAAAAAAAAATATGCAAGACAGTATACCTCAGAGAGGTTGTTCTAAGGCCTTAGAACCTAACTAATAATTGTTCATGGACACCCTACTATTTAACAGAAACTGCAAATATCCTCTATAATTGTTTATTTTTTTGGTATGTGTGTGAGTGTGTGTATGTGGGGGGAAGTTTGCACATAGCCAATCCAAGAGAGTTTTTCAGTTCTCCTTTCCACTGATTGGCTGCTGCCCTGTACTCCATTTCTGGCAGGTGAACCAGTGTTCCTACATCCTAATGGGTTGCTGGGCTGCATGTAGCTATCTCCAGTGTTTTGGTTTTGTTCTTTTTTGTTTTATTTTGTTTTTGTCTTTTTGAGACAGGGTCTCGCTGTGCAGTTCACGCTGGCCTTGAGCTCACTTTGTAGCTTAGGCTGGTCTTGAACTCTCAATGATCCTCCTGCCTCAGCCTCCCGAGTGCTGGGATTATAGGTGTGAGCTACCACACCTGGCTTGGTTTTGTTCTTAAAGCTCTAAGATCCCTAAAATGAGGTCGAAACACCCTACACCTTTTAAGGCTTTATTAGTACAGGACTTTTATTAAATTAATTGCGTAGCTTGGGGAGACCTAACATATTTAGGGTTTAAACTATAAAATAGGCATTTTTCTGACCATATCTGATATTTGTGGTTTTTCACAATTCACAGGTGCTCTAGGAACATAACCTTTGTGAATTTCAGGGGTCCACCGTAGCTCAAATGTAAACTTATTTCTACCTCATATGAAATTATAGGCCCATTTGCTCCACAATGGCTTCCTTAGCTCCAGCAATCACATTCCTATCAGGTCAGAGGAGAGCACATGGCTTCTTTTGAAGGGCCTAGTCTGGAAAATGGCACGAACAACTTGTACCCACATCTCATGTTGACCCAAACATCATTATACAGATAATCATAACTGCAAGGGAAGTTGGAAAAATTCAGACTTTAACTAACTTAAATCACCAGGCAGATGGCAGGCGCTATCACAGTAGCTTCAAGAACCCCTGGCAAAATGGACAGCCCATTCTTATTTTCTTAGCAAGTCTGGACTTAAGAGTCAGATTAGCCAGCTTAAAGCTGTGATCTTCCACTGAAGTGTGATTTGGGCACGTTGTATGACCTCTCTGAAGCTCCGTGTTTTCTGTACGGTTAGGTAATGGAAATTATTGACCTGCATATTCAGTGGGATGTTGGAAGGCCCAAATGAATTACTGTCTTTGAGAGCCTGGCATGGGCTGCCAAGTCAAATGGGGCCACAATGGATCACCCAAAGGAGCTTAGCTGGGTTTGGGTTTTAAATGGTAAGCCCTTGAAACCAGCTCCCACAGTGATGTGGGGTGAAAGCCACACGTTCAAAGCTGTTCAGCATTGTCTTTCGCTCTATGGCATAGGCTGTGCTACCACCAAAACATGCCCCATTTATTCTTGCTCAGTCCTGTTCCTTCTCAGAAGCCTCCCCTGATTCTCTTCCTCCAAGTCTGGGCCAGGTCCCTCCTGTGGAATCCCTTTCATCCCCTGGAGGATCCTCATCCCAGCCCTGGTCACTCTGGGCTGTCCCTGGCTGAAAGGGTGGTATCTACCTCTCACTAGTCTGTGAATTCCCTGGGGCAGGTCCAGGCCTGGCTTGTTACAGATGGGCCCTGGCATCACCTACAGGAGGACCATACAGTGGGTTCTCTCTGGGGTTCAGTGATTCCAGAATGGGGTAGGCTCCCAGTAAGCTCCCAGTGGGTTTTCTCTCTGTCCTCCAATTTAGAGTAGGAAAATAGTATCTGCTGTAATAGTCATTGTACAAAAGAGAGGAAAAGAAAGTGCTCTAAACTATATAACTGCATGTATATTTAAGTGTATAAGATAGAAAATGATATCACAGAGTTTTATTGGATCATTGAACAGAACTGTTTGCAGTATCATTGTTGGAATGTCCACTCTACAAGCTTTAATTTTGTGACTTGAACAATTAATTCTAAGATGGCAATATGTAATCCATTAACTAGTGATTTCCTACTGTTCATTTTTTTCCCTCTGTAAATCTGTATAACTTGTACCCTTTCACTGTTTTTTTTCTTCTTTTCTCCTTAAATAAAATTAAAAAAAAAATAAATAATTTAGACCAAAAAAAAAAAAAAAAAGAAGAAGAAGAAGAAGAAGAAGAAGAAAAGAAAATAGTATCTGCAGTGGCGAGGGGCCATCACTGGTCTAACCTTTGATGACCCCTCACTCTGGGAAGGCACTCAGTCCTTTTTGAAATCTGAGTCTTTTCTTCAAGGGTACGCAGGTGATAAACTTACATGACAGGATCTTTATTAGTATTTTTTGTTACCATAATGAAGTATCAGAGGCAGGCTGCTCTCTAACAAAAAGGTTTATTTTGGCTCATGGTTCTGGAGGTACAAGGACCAAACAGCAAGGCCTCCCATTGACTGTGTTACCTCATAGCAAATGACCTTCTGACTGGCAATCTTGAGATGGTGGCCCAAGGAACCACATGGCAAGAGACAGGTGTGCTCTAGTCAGCTCTCTCTCACATTATAATCCACAGGATTCAGTCCTGGTGTCTCCCTACCAATGACCTAATTTAATCATTTCCCGAATGGGCCACTTCTAAACACCACCAAGTTTCCATCATTTAATATATTAATAGGAGACTTTGGGGATTACATTCCTGCACAAACTTAGTGGAAGAGGTGGATCATATTGAAACCTCAGCAGGCCTCAGTCCTTTCAAAGTTCCTACACAAGGTTGGCATAGGACAGGCCTCATAGACACTGAGTGGGCACACAGCAGGATCCCTAAGGGGCTGGGTCCTGTGTAGTCTCAGTGGGAAGTGGGCTCCTATTTACCCGCCCCCTCCCAATAATCACCACGTGTGAAGGCCACAAAGGGAGAAAGGGGACAGTGAGCCAAGGGACTTAGGGGGCAGGTCCCTGGAAACTGGCAGCATGTGGGGGCGGGGCCTAGGGCCTACTGGTCCACACTGCTGACCATGCGGACAAAGATTAAGGCTCCTGGGTTGAGAGGAAAGAGATACAGATCTGGATGCTCAAGTCTCGGTGGTGGAGAGGCCAAACTGGAAGGTGGGTGCACACTTACGCTCCCCAACGAGTCTAGCCAGGGTCAGTGGGAAGGACGTCGACAATAAGTGTGACACTTTGGCAGCATATTTTATTGGGTGTCTGCTTCCGGCGCGACCCCCGAACAGTCCAAACAGGCCAGACCAGGTACGCGGCCCCCGAAGCGGTACGTGTACTTGCGCCCGCCGCTCTTTTGCACGATATCGCGGCGGTAGTAGTAACGCAGTCCTCGGCTTAGCTTCTCGTAATTCATGTCCGGCTTCCTCTTGCGCTCACCCCAAAGCCGCGCCACCTAGGACGGAGACCAGGCAGAGTCAGAGAACGCAAGGGTGAGGAGTGGGGAGGCTGTGCTACGATGCACGGGGCCGGGGTCTTCGGGGCTGGGGTCTCGAACCTCCAAGCCGGGCTAAAACGGGACTGGTTGAGTCTGGGGCCCAGGCGGGGACACTGCGGGGCTGAGCCTAGAGGGTGAGGCGGGGGCGGGGCCAAGGACTAGGCCCTGCAAAAGGCGGGCAAGGTCGCGCTAGGGCGACTCAGGCTGGACCGAGGATCGGGGGAGCTGTCCCACCTCTTTGGGATCACACAGTTGGAACTCGCGGCTGTTGCCGGTCCAGCGGATGCAGCTGCTACGCGCCCGGTCGTGGAGTAGCTCCAGGAGAAACTGCCACAGCTGAATGGGACCTGCGAGGCGCAAGCAGGTGAAAACCCAGATTTCGCAGACCCAGGCGCCGCTGCTCCGACGAAGGGAGTCGGGGTTCCCTCATCTCGAAGGTTCAAGGGTCCAGATCATGCCAACTTTGGACCCAAGAATCTAGAACTCCTTGAGGAATCTAGAACTCCCTGGACCACTTGAAGAATTCGCAAGTTTGGGGTCCTAAGTGTCTGCCTTGGCGGGGATTGTAGCGCAGGCCTATAATTCCTGCATTCTGGATAAGTGAGGCAAGAGGATCGCAAGTTTGAGTGGAGTTTGGGCAATTTAACTAAATTAAATTTAGTTCAGTGAGATTCTGTCTCAAAAGTTGAGTGGACAGGCTCCCCTCCGCTCACCTACATTTAAGCATCTAAGCCCCGCCTCTCCAGCCAGATTCCGGAGCCCCACCCCCTTGGACGCTGAGTCCCTGCCTCATCACCCCGACTTTGCGCCCTCGGGCGTCGGCCAGGACCTCTTACCTCGGTGGTTAGTTTTGGGGTAACGAGTCGAGGTGGCACGGTCAGGCTGCTGGCTCGGTTCGGAGGAGGTGGTGAGAGCTGAACTCTGGTACCCGTCCGAAGACATGCTGCAATCTGTATGCAGCCCCAGATTCCACGAGGAGATAGAGTTCGAACCCGCAGGTTCGCCCCACGCAATATAGTCTGTGCGAGGGTCCCCGTAGAAGCCATTGTCCCAGTAGGTGGCGCCGTTGGGGACGACGAAATAGTCCCAGCTCGCAGTGCTCCTAGCGGCCTGAGCGTGCGACCACGAGGTGGCATTGTTCTGGCCCGCAGCCCCAACGGAACCAGCGAAGGGGGCGGGTCCCGGGCCAGGGAGGGCAGGCTCCGGGGTCTGAGAGATGAGGCTGCGAGGGTCCGAGGCTGCGCGCTCCAGGTTTGTCCAATCTGCAGACCACATAGGAGTCTGAGGGACGAGATCTGAGAGGAAGAATCGAAACTAAGTGATGTCCTGATTCCTGGACTCTACCGCAGTTCTAGAGGGCCACAGGATGAGGACCTCCAAACCTAAGCTGAGCCACCTTGAGAATGCAGGTGTCCCCTCTGCTAGCCCCATCCTTCAGGTGGAGCTTTGGGAGCCAGGACCCAGTCCTCTCCTGTTACTGCCTCTGTACGCACACTCACCTGCTCCCCATGCATATTCTGGATGTGGTAACTCGGGGATCCAGTCTGGCTCCGGGAACTCTGCGAAGGACAGGACCGCAAGTGAGTTTAGGGATGGTGGGACCTTCATCGCCCACCCACTCCGGTCTTTGTCAGGGGCAGGGTGTTACTCACTGAGGACCCCAGTACCCTCCAACTTAGTGCGTCCCCCTAACTCACCGGGGGAGCCCTCTCTCAGACTTAGGAGCCCAGCCTCCATCCTCCACCCAGCCCCCAGGGGTCCTAGCGCGGTAGCCACCTTTCCAGCACGTTTCCCTTGTGGGCGCGTCCCCTTGGAGTGCCAGTTCAGGGAAATAGAAGCCAAATTCAGTTCCATCTGCAGGCAAAAACCGTTAAGGCCGGGTCAGGGGTCTGCAGTGGCCCCCATCCTCCCTAAATATTGCCTCAGCCCCAGCACCTACCCTGCCCTGACAGCTTGTTCCCTGGAGGCACTTCCTGTGGTGGGGTCTCATCGCAGCTCCACGCATCCATAGGTTCTTGTTTGGAATGATCTGGTGTAAAAAAAAAAAAAAAAAAAAAAAGTTCAAAAATGCCACCTTTAGGGACCCTGAAGTCTGGGCACCAGTTCTTGCCTCCCTGGGACTCAGGTGTCCAAGCTTCTGCTCCCTTTCCCCCCAGAAATCTGGCGCCCAGGAATGAGGGGCTTCGTTCCTCTTCCTGTTTCAAGTCCCCAGCTCCTTCCTAACCCAGGTACCCAGGCAACTATTCTGTCCCCACTTCATGGCTCACCTCCGGCGGATTCCTCTGCCCTCAGCCGGGGGTCTCAGCCCCATTTCATACTCTGCACCCCCTCCCTTGGGACCTGGGCAGGGGGGAATTTTCCAACACGTCAGAGCAGGGGGTCGCAGCCTGGGTCAAGTTGCAGGTCCCTGGGCGGAGCCCAGCCTCGCCCCCTGCCCCAGGGATGCAGCCGCTGGAGCTGTCCTGGTGCAGGAATGGCTTGGGGAACAGTGGGCTGGGCAAGACGGGGAACAGCGGTCGGGGGTGTTTATGAGGTGATGGGGGCTGGGCAGGGTGGACAGGTTCTCCATCTTTGGGATTTGATCCTGCGACATGGGAGGTGGAGGGAGGAGGGCCTGGGGTCAGCTGGGCTGCGCCAGGCTTATCTGCAACAGGAAGAGGGATTTCCTGCCAGATTCCCTGTCCCCAGCATTGGCCCACGTCATAATCAACAGGGTGACCAAGGGAGATGGAAGCAGAGCCTGCACACCCCCCCACACACAACTAGTTGTGGAGTAGTGTCAATCATAACGAAAGGTTAACATCAGCAACATGAGCCATAAAAATAGTAATAGCAACAGCTAATGTCACAGGAGGAGCTGTGTGCATGTCAACGAGCCATGTGCATTGGGTCTTCATTTAATCCTCTCATGCGGTAGATTCAACTCTTTCTCCTGTTTCATGAAGGGGAAAATTGAGGTAGACATCTTTCATTTTCCAAAGGCCATGAATTTCTGATATAATAATTTTGGACAACTGGGAAATTGTATGAATTGAATATGAGTTATCACATGGGCTAGGCATGGCAATGCAAGCCTGTAATCCCAGCATTTGGTAGACTGAGGCAGGAGGATTGCTGTGAGTTCAAGTCCAGTCTTACAAAGCAAGACCTGTCTCAAAAAAAAAAAAAAAAGAAAAAAAAAAGAAAAAGAAAAGAAAAAGAAAACAGATAACATGTGAAATGACTTTCTTAGACGTGACACGTGATGATCATGGTATTCTGTGAAGTCATTATTAGGAAATGAACACATATCAAGGGGTGAAGTGTTACAGTTTTTTTTTTTTTTGGTACTGGGGATCAAACTCATGTTATAATTTTATAACCTGTGTTAAATGATTTAGCAAAAAGCAAAAACAGAGATGTAAAGATTCATACATGGGCTGAGGATTTAGCGCAGTGGCTAAGTGCCTGCCTGGCAAGCGTGAGGTCACAAATTCAATCCCCACTACCAAAAAAAAGTTAAAAAAAAAAAAGATTCATACACACATGCAATACTCCAAACATATGCTAAATACTAAAAACTATCTAAAATTTAGTAACTAGTTGTCCTCTACTTTTATTTGATGAGTCTGGCAACCCTTGGACAACCTGGCTTCAGATACTGTGCATGTGCCCATATTTACCATTAAAAATGATGTCTTAACATGGACAGTTTCCTTACTTACCTAGCTCCTCGATCATGAACTATTCTCCATTCTGAAGGGCGGAGGGTAGTGCTGCTCTCTTGTTCATTTTACAGAAGGGAAATGATTTGAGAGGGAATCACTTGGGGCTGGGCTCACACCGAGCTTTGAGAGCCACTGAGCGGTGGGCATCACTGCCCGTCATACATCCACCTAAGGGCCTGAAACAGTCCTGGTCTGCACTGCCTGCTAGGCTGCCCCTGGAGCTGGCCTTTCTGCTCTTGGTGTGTCTGTCCATGTCTACCTCTCCTCCAGTTGGTGTTTGTGGCTCTGGGTTGCTGTCATACCAGCCTGATGCCATCGAAACCTCGTCACCAGTCTCCTGGGTGTTCCTGCCTCCTCTAGCTGTCTCTGGGGTTCCTCTTTTTCTGTGGCACTGACAGTCCTTAAGCTTCCCTGCATATGTCAGCTTCTGTCCATCTCTGAATGTGTTCCTTTCCACCATCAGGAGGATTCCTACACGTAATTTAACCCTCCCTTCTGGAATCACCTGTGGTCCCATGCCCCTGTGGAGAAGGGGGCCAGGGGTAGGAAGGGCCAGTGATGGGGGAAGGTTGTGTGGGGTGGTCTAGGCCAAGGGGCTTAAGGGCATTTCCTGCCAGGAGGCCCTCACCCCTTCCACCAGACTGGAAAAAGTGACGTCAGAGGGGCAGACAGGAGCAAGGGAGCAGAAATCCGACACCTCTCCCGGGTGATCTCTGTCTGCAGAGGCCTTGGTATCACACCGTCTGTCCCCACCCCGCCAACACACACCACAGGCTCCCCCCAGTCCAGCTTTCTGATGGCTATATCCCCAGAAGACCCTTACCCCTCCCAACCCTGCAGGCCTTCTCCAGCAGGCCTGCCCCAGCCTCCTTCCAGACTCAAGCACTCAGTGCTGAGGTCTCAGAGATGTTTCTGAAGTGCATATTTGTGACATCAGGCCCAATTGCAGCCTGACTTGTCCTAACTCCTCAGGACTCCCTGCTACGTGCAGGGTAAAGCTTAAGCTCTTGGCTTGCCATTCCAGGTCCTGCACAGATAGATACCTCTTCAGCAGGCAGAAGCAAGTCTGGAGCCAGGAAAAGACACAGACACAGATACTGAGACCCAAGAGTGCTGTAGGCTGGGGTTGGGCAGAATAGAGAAATGGCAGATAGCCCAAAAGACCCAGAGGGGAAGGATGACAGTGTCACAGTAGATGCTTCCTTCAAGAAGCCCTCCCTGACCAGCACATCAGTCAGCCATGCAGCCCTTTGTCAGTGGACCATGGTCTCTGAGCAGGACTGCGGGTGTTAGTCGCTGTGGTCCTTTGCACCGTCCACGCCTCTGGGCTGAGTTCTCAAAGGGCTAGGCCCAGAACTCCTACCTTACTCAGTGCTGACAGCACAGGCTGGAGCAGGATGAGCCTTGACTTTTACTTTGCCGAACCACCCTTCCTCCTCTAGAACTGGCTGCAGAGGGCAAGCCCTTAAGAAGTTTTGACAAGTATCAGCACACCACAGGGGCTCAGGAATGCCCGCCTGGATGGCTCCCTGGGTAAACTCCCAAGGTTCTTAAGGTGGCATTCTCTCAAGGCATTCTCAGGTGGAAGATGCCAAACCTGTCCCCTCAGAGTGTCTCCAAGTGCAGCCAGGGGTGTAAATGAATGTAAATTTATTGAAACTTTTTCAGGGTGGGTGGGTAGATAGTTGCAGGGTTTCCCAAACACAGCTACGGGGAGAAGCCAGCGCCCGGCAGGGTGGGAGCGGGTGCCCAGCCACAGACCCTATCTCAGGCCTAGCTTCTTCTTTTCCTTCTGCTTCTTTCGGACTACGTCCAGGTTCCGGTCCTTCCACATGCTCTTGCGGAGCTTGATAGGGCGCGAGCCCACATACTTCCCTGTGGGAATGGAGGGCTCAAGGTCAGGCATCGGCTCGATATGCGCCATACCCACTGTGTCTGGGGAGCCCTCACTCACCGTTCATCTCACGCATGGCGCGCACATAGTCACTGGGGTCCTTGAAGCTGACAAAGCCATAGCCCTTCGTCTTGCCGGTGCGCTTGTCACGGATCACCTTAGCCTTAAGGAAGGATGGGAAGCGGCTGAAGGCGCGTGCCAAGATGTCATCATTCACCTCATTGCCCAGATCACCACAGAAGATTCGGAAGTCATCTGGGGTTGGGAGAGAAGAGGTCAGAGGATGCAGATGCTGGTCCAGTGACTGTCCTTCTGACTGTGTGAAGGACCCATCTTCTCTGGAAGGATCCCCAAGCCCTCCCCATTCTGTCCCTGCAGTCTCTGCCTGGGGACCCTCAGTAATTACCAGTGAACACTTGTGTGGTGTCTAACCTGCACTAGGTACCCTATTAAGCACCTGTTTTTTACAACACATCTGGTGGCCCCCACAGCCCTTTCACAATGAGGCACACCGGTCAAGTCAATGCCCAACTTACATAAACAGGAGGTGGTGGAGCTGGGATAACAGTGTAGGCAGCTGGGTTTACAGTGTTTTAACCTTTAACTGAATCACTCTTCCTCACCCCAAGGCTGTCATCCACTCCACAATGAAGCTCTTAACTCTGACCTGACCTGGCCCTGGCCTTTCCTCTGAGGGCCCAGGTTCCTTAGTCTCCTGGACACCTCCCCATTATGTGCCCTTGGACTCTGCCATGCCCCAGCCTCCCAGCATGGCACCTCAGCATGCAGGCTGCACCTGCCTCAGCTCTGCTTTCTCTGCAAAGCCCTCCTAAGTTTCCCTTGCACTGGGAACACACCGCGTGACCCTTGTCCAAGGCTGACCCCTGCTGCCACTCTAGGGCATATTCTCAGGGTTAGGCCTATACCCCAAATCACCATATAAAACCCCAATGAATCACCATCCTCAGAGGTACATGATATCATTCCCTTTGTGGGGCAAGCAAGTCAGACTGGAAGGCTAAGGTGCCTGCCCAATGTCACAGAAGTATGATTCCAAGCCCACACTAGCCAGGCATAGCAAAGGCTGGTTGGCCCCGGTCTAGCACAGGTAGATGATCCTAGGAGAGGAGATGGCAGTCAAGGACAGGGCAGTAGGTAGGCTTTTTCCCCTCAACCATTGCTGTGGTTACTTCATGACTTTTGTGGTGACTAAGGACACTCTGAAAACAATTAGGTCACCCTAGAAGCCACCAACATGGAAAGGGGAGCTTTCTACAAGACAATTAGCCTGGACACTTTTTGGTTTTTTGAGACGGGGTCTCACTGAACATTCCAGGTTGGCCTGAAATTTGTGGTGATCTTCTTGCTTCAGTTTCCTATGTGCTGTGATAATAGACATGTGCCGCCATGCCCAGTTTGGTTTGGATGCTGACGCTGATTCACATGGCTGTGGAGGCACCTCCTAAAACCTCAGCAGGCTGGCTTCCTACCCCAGCAAGGGATTCACCAGCAGGTGTTCTTTTTACCCTCCTTCCATAAACCACTCTTGGTCCTCAGGCTGATAATCAATCCTGTGCGGAGTTTGCAGGTAGGCTCAGCAAGAGGTGTTCCAGCTCAGCAACAAGTGTTCTGGCTCTGCCTACCTGGGTCAGGTGCTGGCTGAAATTCATGTGCCATCCCCACCTGCCACTCCATTTGACATGAATGACTGCTCATTTGTTTTGGGTCAAGTGAACACCAGTATCTAACCACTGTTCTTTCACCCAGGAGATGGAAGCCAAGGTCTGGAGTGTGCTGGGCAAATGCTCTATTGCTGAGTTACAACACTAACACTCTTAGCCCAATTTAAATAAAACAGAAAAAAAGTAGAAAGCAAGATAAATATATAAAACTGTATATATTCTGGCTTGGGGAAAAAAAAAGCCATAATGGAGTTTTGGGGCAATTAGAAAAGTAACAACTGAATATAAGATGTCACTGAGTGTGGTGTGCACACCTGTAATCCCAGCACACAGGAGGCTGAGGCAGGAGGATCACTGTGAGTTTGAAGCCAGCCTGGGCTACAAAGTGAGTTCAAGACCAGCCTGGACCACATAGTGAAACCCTGTCTCTAAATGACAAATAAATAAATAACATAAATTAAGAGACATTACGGTAGCCATTGTTGATTTTTCAATTGTCTAGTTTTAAAGGCCTATAAAATGCCTTAATTATTGTTTTGATCAGTTTTATACTATTTTGTATGAACTGTGTGTGAAGATATAGACAACTATTTAAAAGAAAACAAGAGACATTATGGTAGCCACTGCTGACCTCCTGTTGTCTTGCTTTGAAATCTGTGTCTCTTACATTGTTTTCTTCTGATCTGTTTTGCTCTGTTATATTTTGTTTTACCCTCTTTAAAAAAAACCAGAATTACTGTTCTTGGATGTGATAATGGTACTGTGCTATGAAACAAAGTCTTAGGAGAATACTAAGATATTTAGATGTAATCACTTATAACTAACTTTAAGTACTGAGCATAAAACAGTAAGGTGCTGGGGATGTACCTCAGGTAGAGCATTTGCCTAGCACACCTGGGTTTGATCACCAGCACTGCAAAAACAACAGAACTCCACGTGATGAGCACAAATAAATGAACAGGAGGAATACAGTGAATAGGAAAAAATGTTAGCTGAAGAATCTATGTGGTGGGAAGGCCATTCATTGTATCCTTCTGGGCTTAAAAGTTTTCATTAGAACTGGAGGAAGCCAGGCATGGTGGCACACACTTGTAATCCCAGTACTTGGGAGGCTAAAGCAGGATGATTGCCACAAATCTGAGGCCAGCCTGAGCTACACAGTGAGTTCGTGGCCAGCCTGAATTACTCAGTGAGACCCTGTCTCAGTTCCTCAGGAGTACACAGCACAGAAAGCCTTGGCCTATCACCTGGGAAGGACCTGCCCCACAGTGCTGCAGTCTGGCCTTCCCAGAGATATGCCATGGCCCGCAGAGGCAGTAGGGCTTCTCCGTGGCTCAGCACAGCCTGATCCCACACTGAAGTCCACTCACCAGCATCCCACTCCAACAGGCTGGGGTCCTCCCAGCTGCTTCCGGCTGCTGTGCGAATGCAGCGTTTCAATTTCTCTGGCTTCCCTTTCTTCTTGTCTTCACCCATGGGCTCTGGCACCTGCAGAGCAAGGCAGATGGCGTACAAAGGACTTGATGCTACAGTCTTTCACTTTGCTTCAGACCTTGTCCCCCTTACTCCAGTAACAGGACTGATATGCTTCGGGGTAGAGTATGCGTGTCTGCCTCCCTCTCCCTTGAGTCCTCTCTGCTCTGGACAGAGGACTGTGTGTTAAAGCCCACAGATTCCTGCCTGTCTTCCCACTGCTATGTTCTCTGCTTACCTCAAGAGCCATGAGGCCGGGGGGTGGCTCAGGCCGAGGGGGCCGAGGTCGTGGACGAAGGGACAGGAGCTCAGGAATGCGCAATGGGGGCAGCAGGCCCCGTACTACCTCCAGTGGGAGGGGCAGAGGCTCAGGCTCAGGCAGTGGCATGGCCAGGGCCAGCGGCAGGCTGGGGCCAATGACCGCAGGGCCAGCTGGAGCACCTCCTGCTCCCACGGCCACCGCAGCACTAGCCTCCTCCAGCCCAGCCGCCGCTGCAACCACTGCCTCCTCCTTATCTTTCAGGCCTAGCCCCAGGCCTAGGCCCAGCTCTCGGGGTGCTGCTGGCTCTTCCTGTGGGTAAAAGTGGGACGTGAATATGTCATGTGACATGTATCAACTCCCCACAATGAATGAAGTCATTATATCCTGCTAACAAGTACTAATAAAAAAAAAATTTTTTTTTAAAAAGAGGGTATGAAGGAGCCAGATCATAGGCCTGTTATCTTATCTATCTCTACCCATGCAGTGAAGCCAGAGAACAGGTAAGAAAGAGGTCTCTAGTAAGGCAGAAAGCCTGAAACATATGCAGACAGACAGTGGTAAAAACACAAAAGAGAAATAGACAGACTGTCAAAGGAAAAAGAGATAGAAATAGACATACACCAACAGCAAACATTTCTCTCTCTCTATTCTCTTCAAAAAGAAAAATAGAGCACTGGGCTTATAGCTCAGTGGCACAGTGGCTATCTGGCAAGC
Organism: Cavia porcellus; assembly: GCF_034190915.1. Taxonomy (NCBI): domain Eukaryota; kingdom Metazoa; phylum Chordata; class Mammalia; order Rodentia; family Caviidae; genus Cavia; species Cavia porcellus. The sequence continues at coordinate 38,988,113 of NW_026947490.1, read as the reverse complement.
TTGAGATACTGACTTCCATTCCTGATTAAAACAATAACAACAACAACAAAACTTCTCTCTCTCTACACACACACACACACACACACACACACACACACACACACAGTTACAAAGAATAAAGGCAGTCAGAAAGAGACCAAAACAGGGGTATGAATAATAATCAAAGTGTATTATATGCATATATGAAAATACTAAAATGAAACCCAATATTTTCCATAGTTAATATGCATTAATAAAAAGAGACAAAGGTAGAGAAACAAGCTGGAGAAAAGGCAGAACCAGCAAGGGCTTCCTACTCACAGCATTAGCTCCCCATACTTACCAGGGGAGGCCTCAGAGCAGCCATGGAGCTCAGGGGGGGACCTGGGGCCCGAGCCATTGGTGGTAGCATCATAGGTGGCCCAGGGGGCCCAGGCAGAGGGGGTCCCACAAGGGCCTGGTGCGGAGGCCGCAGGGCCATAGGCCGGGGTCCACCTGCTGCAGAAGAAAGAAGAGAATCTGTCAGGGTGTTAGTAGGAGAGTCGGAGGGCTTGGGGAGCGAGTTGTGTGGTAGTGATGACCCTGGCCCCCTCACCTGCTCTCTGTAGCACGTGAGGGACGAAGGCTGGACGCAGGATAGCAGCCCTCTGAGGGGCCACAGCTGTGAGAGAGAGAGATGGGGGTGTGTGTCATGGGGACAGGGGCACTTGGAGCAAGGGGTGAGCGTGCATGCGTGTGTGTGTGTTTGTGTGTGTGTGTGTGTGTGCATGTGCACGCACACATAGTGTGTTTCTTCTCAGCATCTAAGAAATCCTGAAAAAGTCTGGGGATCCTTCTGAGATGTGGGTGTCTTTCCATTGGTTCATTCAGCAAAAACTGACTTGTGGTAGATAATGCTAGAGACCCAGCATAGACCAAGGCTTCTCAGGAAGCTCCTATCAAGAGTAGGAAGGAGAAGACATTACTACAGAGTGATGGCCCGAGTTGATCAAAGCTCGAACAGGAGAAAAGCAAGGAAGAGGGGTCCAAGCCAGATGATGGAAGGCCTGGAAGCTGTCAAAGCTGTCAAAGCTTTGACCCGGGCAGAGGACTAGAGGTTTCTTAGAAAAAGAAAGCTGTGAGCTGAGCCCCAAAGGATAATGAAGAGTTAGGCAAACAGTGAATGGAAATGTTACCGGCAGGGAAAATCTGGATAAGCAAAATCTTTATACCTTAGCGGGACATGATGGCATATTTCTGTAATCTAGGCACTTGGAGGCTGAGGTTGGAAGATAGCCATGAATTCAAAGCTAGCGTGGGCTACGTAGTAAGTTCAAGGCCACCCTGACTACATAGTGAGAACTTGTTTCCAAAAAACAAGGAAATAACAAAAGCAACAACAGCAAAACTTTTTTCCCTTTTCAGCTTAGTGTGACTGTGACAGGAAAAGTGGCACGTTGGAGAGTGTTATGAAAGTGTTGCTATGGCAGCAGGTGTCCAAGCATAGCCTTCTTGGCTGAGCCTTGAGCGTCCTCCAGAGGGCACTGAGAGCAAGGTGAGATGATAGGCAGGATGGCTTCCAGTAGGGCCAATTTGCCTTTTGATCAAAACTTGCCAGGGATATGGTTCAATGGTGCAGTATCTGCCTGGCAAGTGTGAGGTCCTGAATTCAAATCTCAGTAACCTCCTGCCTCCTCCCCTGCTCTCCCCTCCCCCCGCCCCCACAGTTTTTGGGGCTAGGGATATAGCTCAGCAGCACAGAGCCTGCCTGGCAAGTGCGAGATTCTTAGTTGGAGTCCCAGTGCCAATAAATAAATAAAATAAAATTCAAAACCTTACTAAACAGTGTGTTAACATTTCTTAGATATTATCAGGTAAGCAAGTACAGGAGGATTTAGGAAATGTAATTAGACGAGATTGGGCACATTCAGGGTGGTATGGCCATAGATAGGAAATGTAATTAACAAGTTTGACTTAACAGATTATTATATCAGAATTTTATGTTCAAATGAAAACACATTTCCTTTTCATATATTTAAGAAAGTGATGTTGTAAAATTGTGTGTGCAGGGTTATCCGAAAATGTGGAGAATGGCTTGTGGAAAGGACAGCCTTGGAAATTACAGCTGACAAAGCAGCAACAAGGAAAAGGGACCTCAACAAAGCCTGGCTGGTACATCTTGGCAATGTTCAGAGCCTCTGGGGAGGCTGCGCAGATTTCTCTCTCTCAGAGCCAGGTTGTTCAGGGTCTTGACTATGTAAGGAGCTTAGTGCTTTTAAGGGGGAAATATTAGCCTTTTACTAGATACTAAGTCATGCTTATGTTGTGATAGGACCCAGGAGTTTTGCTCTTCACAAAGCTTACATTTTAGAGGAAGCAAAGATGACAACTATAGTAAGTAAAGGATATAGCTTGTTATAAAGTGTTAAGTACCGGGGAAAAACACAGCAAAGGTTAAGATTAGGAGTGATACTAGGACGATTGGTTTGCAATGACTAGGTTAAGTCCAAATTGATGTCAAATAATCAGAAAGTACACAATCAGGTTGTGCTTTGGAAGGATGACAACCTGAGAATGGAAAGGAATGGAGAAGGTGATTTAAAGCAGCAATTCAGACAAAAGGCTAAAGTCACTTATACCAGTGTTCCTGGTTTAATATGGGGTTCTTGACTCTGACCTACCTGCTCGCCGCAGGAACATGGCTTCTCGAGCCTCTGGACTGTCCAGGTGACTCCGATCACCAGGGCCAAAGCCAACTGTAGGGAAAGGAAAGATAAGGATGGTCGAAAAAGTGTCTTGGGCACTGCTTTTTATCACCCTGCTTTTTATCACCCTAGGGTTGATCCTCTAACCCTACTGTCAGCCACTCTTTACTTACCTGGGCCCACAAAAGGAGGACCACCCACCATGGGAGGAACTACTGTGGCTGCAGCGGCTGCCCGGGCCTCCAGAGTCTGTTGGACCTGTTGGGGAGAAGGTTGGGATAATGGGATGAGGGACTGGACTCAGTGCTTTCAATTAGTCCTGGTTGGCTCACCCGGGAAGCCAAGACTTTCATTCTTATGCTTTGTGTGGGGCAGGGTACCTATGAGGTCTCAGCTAAAATTCACTTCTCGGGGAGACTTTTTTTTGGTTTTTATGAGAGTGGGCATTGCAATAGTTCACACTGGCCTCAAACTTGAAGCAATCCTCTTGCCTTAGCCTCCCAAGCACTGGGATTATAAGCATGTACCACTACCTGTGGCACAGAGAGGCTTTTGAGATCACATTAGCTAAATCAGACCTTATCCTTCCCTCTGCGTAACTTCTCTCACCACCCCATTTCATCTTCCCCACAGCACTCTCTGAAGTCCAAACTGTCCTTGTCATCTCCAATACCACTATGCTGGCCCAAGCCACCATTACCTCCTGCCTAGAGTCACTACAGCAGTCTCTTTCTCAGTTTTCTTGATTTTATCCTTGCCTCTACAGTCCAGAGAGCCAGAGCAACTCGATCAACTTCAAGTTGAAACATATCACCTTCTGCTCAAAATCCTCCAATAGTTCCCCATCTGAGTAAGAGCCAAAGTCCTTATGGTAGCCTAAGGCCCTACTAGCTTTGGCTTAGATCACCTCTGTATCTTCTCCCAATGTCTTCTTTGCTCATTCTACTCTAACCACTGACCTCCCTGGAGTTCCGTGCGCGTGAAGTTACGGTCTTTGCTAGGCTCACTGCTACCTAAATACTTGCACAGTTCCATCATCTCCTGTGTATCTTTGCTTAAATGTTACTTCCTTACTTTTCTTGTCATGATAAACCACTGCCATCTTGCCATACCTTGACCTATCTCTTCCTAGTAAAATATAATCTTAGAAAGCATCCAATAACCATTTAACAGAACAGAATGCACCAGTTTCACTTAATAGTCCTCTCTCCCGCCTTCCCTTTCTTTCCACTAGCCATATATAAACGGACTACTGAGTACTTAAAATTTGAGACTGAGAAAGTAAATTATAAATTTTAAATATAAAACATTCCCGTCAAGTTCTAGTAGACAACATGCTCTAGAATATAGGGTATCGAAAGAAATACTGTCATCGTCATTACTACATTCTTAGAGCTTAGCACACAAAATATTTGTCATGCTATTAGTCAACAGGCCAAAATATCAATACCTCCACTCAAACAAACACTGCTCAAGTCATTGCTCTTCCTGACTTATACCTTAGCTAAAACTTACCTGTTGATATGTGTTGGTTGCAATAATTGGGCGGATCACAGGAGCTGCTGGGACCTGCATCGCGTCTACTGTAGGGACCGTAGGCACCGCAGGCACAGCAGTTGGGATTCCGGTTACTGGGGCCCCTAGAACTTCCTGCTCAAACCTGGAGGTTCAGGACAGACACCACAGGTCAGCGCCTTCATCCCTGCCAACATACCCAGAACCCCCAGCCCCAACACCATCCCGAAGGTCCCATTTCCTCATGGCAGAGCCATATCTTGGGCCTGTTAAGGCCTGCAGGTTCCAGGATTCGGTAGCTCTGGTTTTGGGATGGCTTTTACACTCCCTCTCGCGGGCCTTACAGGGCCATCTCCGCCTCCATTTCCTTCAAGCGTTCCTCGCCGCTCTTGCCGGGGATGCCGGCACCAGGGCCTGGGACCACAGGTCCTCCTGCACCCGGGAGTCCCGGGGCTGGCCCCGCCCCGGCCATTGCTGCTGTAGTCGCTGTCAACACTACTACCGTCTCGGTCTAGCCACCGCCGCTGCCGTAGGTCCTGCTGTCTTACTCTCCGGCTTCGTCAGGGTGGGCGCCTGTAGATGACGCATCAGTGAAAGCGACGGACGCCGACGCATGACGCTATACATCCGCCAGCTAGGACCAATGAGACACGGCCACACCCCGAAGAAGGACTGCTAGCCTACCCGAGTGCCATAAAGAAAGATTAACGTATAAAACTGGGTCTATCAGAGCGCGGCTAGGAAAGGCGGCCACACCCTCCTGGAGGAACGTGGGCTAATCAGAGCAAAGCAAAGTCAGTTGGCCCCATCCCTAGCGTGGAATCTGGACCTTTGAAAACGCGGAAAAGTTCGGAAGCCCCACCCATGTCACCGAGAGTTTCTAGCCAGTTTGTAAACACTGTCAAGTCCGCGTCTACCTCGGCGTTGGTCGAGACTGGAGACCCAGGGTGGATGGGGAACTCTTTCGCTGAGTGGACACGAGACTACTGGAGATTACCGAAGGATCAGAGATCTCGTGGTGGAAATTCTCTCCGACCCAGTTTCCTGGAGAAGGGGGCATCTGAAAACATTTGCTAGAGAAAGTGAGAAATGTTCTAGGTAGAAGCAACAGCTCAACCCGGGGCCGGGAGCACATGTTCTGAGCCTTTTTAAGGAAACACTTGGCTTTTTTTTTTTTTTTTTTTGATGGTTCTCAAAGCTTTTTATTATGACTTTTAAAACATACACAGTAGAGATAGTATAAAGAACCCTGTCCCTCTATACCTCAAAGACTACCAATATTGTACTCTTTTGGTTTCATCTCTATAATTCACTTATTTTTCCTGAAGTATGTTTAAAACAAATTCCAAACATCTATCAATTCATTTATAAATGCGTTAGTATATCTAACAGATAAAACAATTTTTTTTAAAAAAATCCATTAAGTATGCTGTTAATACCATCAAAATACTTCCTTAGGAATGGGCGTGGTGGCGCACGCCTGTAATCACAGGGAGCTAAAAGAGGAGGATCGCCTCAAATTTGAGCCCTGCCTGGGCTACACAGTGAGTTTAAGACCAGCCTTAACTACATAGCGAGACACTGGCTCAAAAAACTAATCACCACCACCACCAAAAAATGCCTGTTTCACTGAACACCCAGACTATATTTCAAAAACCCAGACTGTTCAATTTCCCCTGACTCGAAAATCTCATTGTACAGAATTGTAAAATCAGAATGTAAATAAGTTCACACATTGCATTTGGTTGATCTCTGCCCCATCAAAATTTACCGGTTGCCTTGGTATCTTTAAATCCCCATTTTAAGTCAGCAGAAATGAATGTTTCATTAATGCTGGCTTTCTTTGCTTTTGTGATAGATATGGGATTAAGGAGAGAATTGGAAATTTTCCTTTTTAACATTGTTAAAGTCCAAATTTTATTAAAATTTTCTTAGCATTTGCCTTGTCTCCCTATTCTGTACCTGCATCTTGTTCAGAATATTCCATTACATGTAGTTGTCATGTCTCTTTGAGTTCCTTTTGCTATGACAATTTCACTGATTAGTTTTTGATGACTTTGACAGTTTTTTTTTGACACAAGGTCTATGTAGTTCGTATTTTTTATTATAACCTGGTACTGCTTTTATTTCTCTATTTGTTATAACTTTTATTTTTGTTGTTGTTCCAGTGCTGGAGACTGAACCCAGGGCCTCATAAATGCTAGGTAAGCATTCTACCACTGTGCTATACCCCCAGCCTTACTCTTTATTTTTTGAGAAAGTGTTTCTATGTAGTTCATGCTGGTTTTGTACTGTGTATCCCTGGATGGTCTTGAACTCTAGGTAATCATTCTGCCTTACCCTCCTGAGCTGTTGATTATAGATGTATACCATTACATCCAGCACTTAAGATTATTTGTAATACTCAACAGAATATAATATATAGTTGTGTTAAGGGCATAATAACCAGAAAAAGTATACATGTTTAGTAAGGATGAAATTTATTTTTCAAATATTTCCAATCTGATTGGTTATTAAACTGATGGATGTGTTCAGATGAGGAATTTTCAGATACAGGAATGGGGATGGTGACTACTTCATGAGTAGTGTTGTCACATTGTATCTCATTGTATCCCCTCAGGAACACAGAATGTTGATTCTTTCTCCTGAGGTCAGTTGATCCTTGTTATCTTTTTCCCTAGAAGCTTTAACAACCCTTGATCTGATGGCTATTATCTCTACTTGTCTTAATGGAAGGAAAATAGGGGTCTTTGAGTCTCTCATTCTCTTTGAAATTACTAGGTAGGAAATGTGTGAAAGCACAGGCTAATTTGCTTTTCTCAGAACATCTTTTCTGAAAGCTCTCCATTTGCATATATTTCTCATTTTTCTGTGGCCTTGGAATTTTTCTTTTCCAGTTTGATATACACAGAAACATACACATGCACACAGATTTAGGTATAAATTGCAAATATTTTTGTCAAACTTTTTTTCCCCATACAAACTTTTATGTAGACAATTTTGTCAATATTTTCTCTTTTACATCTGAAATTTGAATTATATCTAGACAAGTTTTCCCAGCTAGCAGTTGATAAAGGGGTTCAGCTTTATAGAGCTCACATTCTAGTCAAGGGAGAGAAAAGAGATTTGTTGGGGACAAAAACTGAGCAGGGAGGATGGTTAAAGAACCTCACATTTAGAGTCTGGTAGGGAGGAGGGGACAGGACCCACCTATGGGAGGAGGATCATAAAGGACATGCATAGGATAGAAAATGTGTAAAGACAGGAATAGTAGCCAGGGATGAGGAAAGTTGGGAGAGGTGGCTCTGTAGGGAGAGAAGAGTTGTAAGGAAGGAGGTAGAGAAAGGAAGGATCAAGGGGCCAGGGATTTAGCCTAGCAGTGTAAGTATCTGCCTGACAAGCCAGAGATTGTGAATTTGATCCCTGTATCAAACAAACAAACAAACAAAAGTAAAAAAAAAAAAAAAAAGGATGAAAATCAGAGATGTTAAATCTCCTTAATTTGTAAATATACTGTGAAACCAATAAAAGTGGTTTATGGTTTGTTTCATTTGGGAGAAAAAAAATTAGCAACAAGAGGCTGAGATATCTTGGAGAAACTAAAGGCCTGAGTACAAGCCAGCTTGCAATATTACTATTACAAGACCTTTATAATGAAAGCACTGTGGCAGTGGCACATGGAGAGTTACTTACACAATGGGTCTGCAGTTTTTTTTTTTTTTTTTGAAGACAGGGTCTTGCTATCAGGCTGGCCTTGACCATTAGGCAATCCTCCTGCCTCAGCCTCTCAAGTGATGGGATAATAGGCAAGTACCACATGTGGCATGACAGTGTAATTAAACACAAATTTGGTACAGCAAAAGGTGGTGCTTTAAACCAGTGGGTAGAGTTTTACTTTATAATGGGAGAACAATCCATGCCATGCAACACACAAGGCTGTAAGAGTACAACGAAGGCAAGTGTGGCATATGCCTGTAATCCCAGCACTCTGGCAGCTGAGCCAGGGATATCATTGGTTCAGTGTTGGTTCAATTAGCCAGGACGATTTAGTGATTCAGTAAGCCTGTCTCAAAATTAAGCTGGGGATGTAGCTAAATGTGATGGACCTGGGTTTGATCCCAGTACCACACATATACAGAAAAAGTGTGAGGTGAGTTCTGACGAGTCTGTAGAGCAGGGGAACCCACTGCTCCTGGTATACAATGGACTTCCATTTCCCTAGAGCAGGGATGGCGAACCTTTTAGAGCTTTCAGTGATATGAATAGTGTGCTGCAGCATGCATGCCACAGGTTCACCACCACTGCCCAGAGTTCCTGTTCCCTTCTCTTCTCATTTGGTTCCTGCTGCTCACTCCTTTTCCAGTCTGAGAATTTACTAAGTCCACTGGGATAGATGTGAAATAAGAGAGCATTGAATGTGATTGCTAGGCTAAATTCCAAGTGCCTAGATTTAAATGTCAAAAAAGGAAAACTAAAAACTCTAAGGAAAAGCTGGGCCTGGTGGCGCACTCCTGTAATCCCAGCACTTGGGAGGCTGAGGCAGGTGGATTGTGGCAAGTTTGAGACCAGCCTGGGCTACAAAGTGAGCCCAAGGTCAGTCTGAACTGCATAGCGAGACTGTCTCAAAAAGACAAAAAAATCCAAAACAAACCAAAACAAACCCCGGAACACAAAACTCTAAGAAAATCTCTTAACTCCATCCCACCTTCCACTCCAAAGGGCTCCACAGTGGCCCTCATATGAGCACATTTCACCACTGACGTGTGTGCTGGAGCCTCCCTGACACCCCTGTGGCTCTGCTTGGGTCCTTTCCAGTGTACTGATTAAAAATCACACCTCCTAAACCCTCATTTCTTCACAGCAGTTTTCTTCTGATGTAACTGTACCTTACTTATCTCACCAACTGTCCCCCTACCCATCATGTCCTAAATGTCATTTTGGGCCTTTTCGTTCAGTGCTGTATCGCTGGCACACAAAAGAGGTGATTGACTACATTTGTTGAGGGTGACAGTGATGCAAGGACCTTAAGGGGCACACGGAGCGTTCTCAATACACCGTTCTCTTGGGTTTGATGGGATGAAAGGGAGGGGTGGCACAGGGGAGCAGTGCAACAGCCCAAGGAGGGTGCAGGGATGCTCAGGGACTACAGGCTTCTTGTCCTGACCATGCTTTCTTTTGAACATTTTACTGGGGGAGGAGAGGTGCTAGGGTGTCATTCTTGGCTCTCGCTTGAGTCTCTTCCTCATCTGCACAGTTGCTGTACAGCCCCCTGTGCCTGGACCCAACGTAGGCGCCACTGCATCAGGGACAGGCCCTGGAAGAGCTCCTCGGAGAGGGCAGCTTGGCCTGGCTGCTCCCACCTGGAAAGAGCATTGTGTCAGAGGGAAGCCTGGCCCTTCAGACTCCCCTGGCCTCCTGCCATCCCTGAGACCTGAGCCTAACTTCCAACCCAGCTCAGCCCTAATCACCCCATTTCCTTTTCTTACCAGTCTCCCACGACTCCCTGGAGTTCTGGGATTCGTTCCAGCGCCTGCTTCAGCACGTTCTCCAGCCTCTTCAGAGCCTGCCCCAGGCTCTCCTTCTGTTCCTTTTCCTGGGATGCCTGGATCTGCAGCACCTCTGGGGGTCAGAAGCCCAGGAGAAAGCACTGAGGTGTCTGGCTTGTTGAAGCCTCACAGTCAACATTGTCACCAAATCTCCTGTCACCTAGTCCTTTCCCCCCGTCCTGAGTCTGTATATCTCAAGAGCAATCTCAACACAGCAGGCCTCATCCCAGGCACTTTCTTCCCCATGACAGCCTATCAGTCTGCATGGCTTACCCACTCAGGTTCCCCAGTCTCTTCCTCTGTTCCCTACTCTTTCTGTTAGCCTCCCTCCTAGGCCCCAGGCCTCTCTTCTACTCTGGTCACCTGCCATTTGGCAGCCAGAATGATCTACCTGATCCCCAAATCTGATGTGTCCTACTTCCACCCCTTCCCCCACACCCCTTAGAATCTTCCAAAACTTCCATGCCCCCAAGCTCCTCAACTTGGTATTAGCGTCTGAGTTAGGTAGGTGTCCTGCTCAGTACTCTGGGGAAAAACTTGTCCTTACTCCAGCACCCAAGTGAGATACCATCTTTCCTTTGGAAAGCCCTTCCCAGCACGTGGCATCCCAGGGCTTTCTCCTCCAGCCCTGCATTCCGTTGGTGTTTTCCTCCAGGACAGTGATTAGGCCCAGTCCCTCTCTATGTGCCCAGAACACGCAGATCTCAGAGCAAGTGCAGAGCAACAGCATGTGTGGACCTGATCCTGACTTTATCCCATCCTTGCCCTGTGACCTCAGTCTTAGACATCTGTCCTTTCTTTAGCCATCTCTGCAGTCAGACAGGCATAGCTGCAGGCTATTGAGCAGGGGCAGATTGGGAACTTGGGAGACAGACCCACAGGACTCACTGACAGACTGAAGGGGGGCGGTTAGGGAGCTGGGAGGAATGAAGGATGACTCCAGGGTTTCTGCTGTAACAACTGAATGAGGAAGAAGGGATAGGTACTGAGGGGAGGAAACTAAAGGGAGAGGAACAAAACAGCCTTTTGGAATAAAGGGAAGTTCTCTTACAGATATGTTAAAGTTCAAGATGCCTATGAGGTGGGGACATGTTATGCCACATCTCAAACTATTCTGATTCCTCACATTTCCCTGTGGAGAAATGTGAGGCAGGGAGCCCCAAACTCAACAGCCTGAAAGTGGTCTCTTTGTACTTGGCTGATAGCACCCACAATTCTATTTTTTCCTCCAATACTGAGGACTGAACCCAGGCCCTTCACAGGAAGCTATATCCCAGCCTTTGTATTTTTTGTTTTGCAATGAGGTCTCACTAAGTCACTTAAGTTTCTCAGGCTGGGCTCTAACTTGTCCTTCTGTCTCAGCATTCCAGAATGCTGGGATTACAGGTGTGTGCCACTGCACCTGGCTCTCCCAACCTATTTCTTAGCAATTTACCTTCTACCTATATATCCTTTGATTCTTTTCTATTTGCGTCTACCATGGGAATTCCCTTGGGGCTGACAAGTTCTCCCCTCATACCCATCAAGCTGCCTGGGCCAGGATCCGAGTTCATTTCCTTGTCTGTAAACTGTGAATCTTTTTTTTTTAAACTGTGAATCTTAATTTTCCTTCCCGTCACAGTAAGGATTCAAAGAGATGGTGTGTATGCAGATAATTATTGTAATCACAGCAGAAACACACAATGCTTACTGCATGCCTGGCTGAATCTTCCCACTAGTTCTCTAATTCTTACTATATTTACTTCATTGAGGAGAAAACAAGTATGGGGAGATCACACAGTGAGGAAGAGAAAGCACCAAGGAAGAGAAATCCAGGTGATTTAACCCCACAGCCCAGTTTCTAACTGTTCAAGTATACTATCTGAGGCTGATGAATACTTGGCAAATGGATGGTTAGTGTTACCTAGCAGTTAGGAGCAGACACCCATGTCAGGCTACCTAGGTCCAAATTCCAGCTCTGCCATGTGGGCAAGATACTAAGTCCTCTGCATCCCAGCTCCCTTCTCTATAAAATGAGAAGAAGAGCTGTACTCACTGATAGGCTTGCTGTGTAGGTTTAATGACTGAGTATGTTCTAAGCACACAGTACACACTGGGGAAGCAGTAGGTTTGGGTGCTGGGAATGGTCAGGGGTGTAGGGTATCGGAACAGGACAGCCTACCCTGTGTGGATGGTCCCAGCGGCAGACTGGTTTTCATGCAAAGCAGATCCCTGCTCCGAAGACTCTGCTGGTCCTGGAGAAACAGAAGGTCCTGGCGAAGAGAGGCGGCTTTTGGGAGGAGCAGCTCTGGTCCCTGGAGGAAAGGGGAAGGGAAATCATTGAGGGCAGGTGTGAGGATGGTGATCGGCAGACAGTCCTAGGAGACAGGCACTTACCTTCCCTGCAGGTAGCCCCAGTATGTGGCTCAGTGCTATGAGGCTGAAGCCCTTGGGAGATGCAGGGTGTAGCTGGTAGATGGATGGCAGGATTGTGGGCAGGGGTTTCAACCTGGGGGAGAAGACCAGGCTTGATGGACCATGTAGAGAAGGTCTTGAGTTCCAGAAGCTCTGGGGCCAAGGAACTTGAAGGTGGTCTGGGGGCTAAGATGTCAGACTGGGCCTGGTAATCTGAGGGTGAGTGTGGACAGTCTGGGAAGGCTGTCACTGGAGTGACTTCTTTGGAGGAGGTTCTAGAAGTGACAGACCAGGCCAGGAGAGATGGAGGCTGGGCTTGGGATTACCCTTCGGGGCTGTGCCGTAGCAGGGGGCTCAGCAGAATGTGAGGAAGGTGCTGGGCTCCCTCTTCCAGGCAGCGCAGCAGCTCCTGGCTCTGTGGTGCCACTGCCTCAGAGGCAGGTATCACTTTTTGCTGAACCACAGCCAGCACCTGTCGGGAGGGAGAGTTATAGGTGAGCAGTCTTTGTGGATCCAGCCCTGTCCCAAGCAGATCTATCCTTGTTCACCAACCCAGACCTCGTTACCCCAATACCCATCTCACCTCTCCAGGGCTCCGGCCCAGGCGTGTCTTGCTAGCTGAGTTTCCCTTGATGAGTAGGCGAATATGTTCTTGGGTCTCCCCCTGGGGACCAGGAGGCCATGGAGACTAGCTGCATGTCCTTCTCACTTCCCAGGCTGAGGCCATCCCTTTGCACGGGTCTTGCTTCCCCCTGGGCCCCCTCCCTGCCCAGTGTTTGATCACAAGGCCCCACCCCTCAGCTCTTGCCCTCTTCCAGGCCCTGCTTCTCACCACCCGCTGCCGCCAATGCAAAATGCGTTGCTGCTTGGTCTGCAGTTCCCGCAGAAGCAGCTGCCGATGTCCAGACACATCCTCCAGCTCCTGGCACTGGGTACACAGGGCTCTGAGCTCTGCCTGCAGGCCACAGCATCGAAGGCCCAGCATTAGCACCTTCCTGCAGGACAAGCAGAAAAGAGCAAAGAAGAGGAAGGAAACTGAGACCCGTTCTAGAGAGGGAAATGCAATCTTTAGGCATGAATAATGAACCATAAAACACATAGACATATACTTCGAGGAAAGGGAGGCAGAGAGAGGAATCACAGGGACACAAAATGTCAGTGTTCTGAACCGCCTGGAAGACAGATGGCCTAGAGGCCTCTGCCAAGGGAGCCCCTCACCTCTTGCTGGGTCCAAGGCTGAGTCTCTCCACCTCTTCCACCAGGCCCTGGAGGCGGCCAGTCAGGACTTGATGCTCCTTCAGAAGGGTTCTCCGCTGGGCCATCAGTGCACCCACAGCCTGCCAGCCCTCCTGGGGGCAGGTACAAGGTCTATGTGGGCATGGTCCCTAGGGGTAAGGGGGGTGGGAATACTGGGAAGGTGGCTGCAGGTTACCTGGATGAGATGTACCATGGATGGCAGGGCTCGGCTGGAGTCTGTTGGGGTCAGGGCCTGGGGCCTGTGTGAGGGCACAGATGCTGAGGGAGCAGCCCTGTGTCCTGGCCTTGGATCTTGGGGGCAGCCAGTATCAGTCTGCACACTGCACTGGGCACTGGGACTCAGTTCTGCCCCATCAGCAGGTCACTGTGTCTGATCCTGACTCTGTCCCAGCTTGGCCTGCCCTGAATAGGAAAGTTCCACTCCACACCTGGATTTCTCCATATCGTCAAGCCCATCCCCAGCACACAAGGACCGGATCTCCTCCTCCCGCTCTGCAGCCAGGTACTCCAGGGCAGCGAGGACGTGGCCTGGGGGATGGTTTGTCAGCAGTGTCTGGGGAGGAGGAAGAGTGAAGTCAGGCCACACCAGAGGCTGGGTGGTAAGCCGGGGCTCCACAGGAATGAGACAGTAGGATTGAGGGTCAGGAGCTGACACCCTGAGGTTTGATCGTGGGCCTGGAGGGTGGGGCCTTTACAAGAGCCTCACTTTCTCACCTCTGCTGTGCTGAGCCACTGATGGTAAGAAGCTCCAAAGTGGTCATCATGTGGGCTTCTATGAGGTTGGGCAAGGAACATTATAAGACAGGAGCATTATAAGACACATCAGTTATCTACTTCTCATGACTACCCTACAAATTCAGGGCTCTCATTGCCCGCATTGTACACATGAGGAAACGGAGTCCATCTATGCCTGCTAGACTTGAGTTCCCCACTAGATTGAGTCTGTTATACTAGCTAAACCTCCTCATCAGTGTACATCTCCCTTCCCTGCCTCCTTAGCACCCTAACCTTTCTCCCTCCCCCACAGACTTGACCACCTGGCCATCACTGTCTGTTATGTCTCCTCCTTTCTCCAGCTTGGGAGCCCTGTCAGGACATAGCCTGGAACTGATACATCCCAGAAGTTCAACGTCTAAGCAATTAATAAGAGTGATTTCCTGCCTCCAAAGTATAGGTTGTTTGAAGGGTTCCTGGAGCCTGGGGACACTCACTGGACATTGCCTTCCCTGGCCTGGGGCATCAGGAGGTTCTGCAGGAACTGAGCCCGCAGAGTGCAGGCTGCTCGGACATCATGCTAGGGAGAAGATGGTGAGACACAAAGGGCATTCAGGTATCTGCCTGACTCGAAACTCCTCACCCTTCCCCAGGGCCCAGAACTCTTACCAGGACCACAGGCTCCACAGCCAGGGCTGCTGATGCCAGGGGTCCAAAGGTCACATCTACTTTGGCCTTCCTGGAGGGAGGAGTACAGTTAGTGTTGGTATCCTTGACAAAACCCCTGCTTGTGCCCCATCTCCTCCAACTGCTAGTGCAGTTAATCACAGCAATTGCTGAGCCTGGGCCCCAGGAGCCACCTTTGGGATTAGGCCTCTTTCATCTCACAGCAAGATTATTGCCTTTGGGGGCTGGGGATTTAGCTCAGCGGCATAAGCGCCTGCCTTGCAAGCAGGCAGTCGTGAGTTCGATCCCTGGTACCGGTAAAAAGGAAAAAGACCAAAAAAAAAAAAAAAAAAAAAAAGATTATTGCCTTCACTTCTGTCACCGGTTTCCATGATCTTGCCCTGCACCCTACAGTCTGTGTATCACCTAGTGGATAACAATCTTGTTAAAACCTAGGGAAGATCACGTCACCGTTTACATCCTCCACTGCAATGGATGTTTTCCCATTACCATCAGAATAGCAACAGTGGTTACCAGGCACTCTTCTGAGTGCTTTACACAACTCACTAATTGTCATCCCTAATGCAAAAGGCTGGTGTGAACACTAAGTCTATTCCACAGATCTTGTATTGAGGTGCCAAAAAGTTAAATATTTTGCCTAAAGCCACACAATTGTAAATACCCAAGTCAAGGCCGGAACTGTCTGAGTTAAACTCCAATACTTCTCCTGGGGCATCCAAACCTGTCCAACATCCTCCCCCAATCCCTCCCGCCTGAGAAACCTGGGCAGAACCCGCTTCTTGCCATCTTCCCACAGGCCAAGGTTGGGATCTCTGCTCTTGCCCATTCTAAGGAAATTCCTCCCCCAACTCAAATGTTACTTTCTGACATGTTACTGCCTGCCTTGAGCCTTCTCCTTTCTTAGCCATATAGTTTTGAACTTAGCTCTTCCTGAAACTATAGAATCTGTATCTTAGTTTATGGACTGGCTTTTTTTACATTAGAGAATAAGCTCCAGGAGGACAGAGAGTTGTCCTGGGTCTACTATTGTTTTTTCCAGAGTTGGTGTTCTGGCTATATAGTTGGCACCACTCTTGGAAATACAGAAAAATAAGGTGACACAACTCTGGCCTTATGAACCCTAAATCTTATAGATAGGAGCTCAGAATTCCGAAACCCAGAAAGGATTGGGGTAGAGGTCTTTAAGGATAACTACTCTGATGAGGGCTGGTCCCTTGCGTACTGAGGCCCACCTCTCTACGTCCTGCAGGCACTTGAGCTGATTCTGTAGCCACTGTGTGAGATCTCGGAGCCCAACCTTCTGTCTTCGCACAGCTCCAGCTTGGGCCCGGAGAAGGAGAGCTCGATGCTGGGTGTCTCGAATGCTCTGCAGTGCCTGCTCTGTGGCCATGTCTGTGGGAAGAACAGGGTGGTTGTCAGCACCTCCCCAAACCTGTATTCCACTACCCATCTGCCTGGCCCCAGGGTACCCTGAGTTTCATTCTCTCGCTCCATCAGCTCCAGGCTCTGGTCTAACTCTTGGATCTCTGCCTTTAGGCGAGACACAGTGGTTTCCAGCTCCAACTTCCGACGGACCTGGTGGGGTTAAGTAGAAGGTCAGATGCTTGGTTTGATTGGGGGTTAGCCTGGCCTGACTATCTTTTGGGGGACACTAGATTTCTCATGGAGTGGGGGTGGGGTTTCCTAAACAGGCTAAGGTACTATTTTGGTTCCTTCCTTTCTTCTGGGATTGCCTCACCTAACCACTCATTCTCTTTCCTTTTCTTTTTTTTTTTGGGGGGGGGCAGGATCTCACTATGCAGTTCAGGCTGACCTTGGGCTCACTTTGTAGCCCAGGCTGGTCTCAAACTTGCATTGATCCTCCTGCCTCAGCCTCCCAAGTGCTGGGATTACAGGCATGCATCACCATGCACAGCTTCCCTTATTTTTTTCACTGTCTTTCTATTTCTGGTATCAGGTTTTGGGGCACTGAACCTAGGGCCTTGCTACTGATCTTCATTCCCAGCCCTTTGTTTGAGATGGGGTCTCAGGCTGGACTCAGATCCTCCTGCTTCAGCCTCCCAGAGTGCTGGGATTGAGGTGTGCACTACCATATCTGGTTCTCAACCTGTTTTTGTCTGTGCTAGTAACACCCACATTTCTATCCCAGTCTTGATCTCCTCTCTGAGCTCCATACCTGGAGTACTGAAGCCTTCTGAAAGTCTCTACCTAGATGTCATTTGGGCTCCCAGGACCTACTGGGTCCCATCCTGGCCTCAGCATCTCCCCTCACAAATTTTGACACTTGCTCTTTCCTGGCTTTCCTGGGATTCTACACCCTGAGAGGGCACAGGGACTAGGGCTGTTTGAAAACCCAGTGTTTTCAGCATACCAAGCATCAGTCTGGGTCTAGAGCAGATCTAAAAGATTTTTTGGATGAATGAGAATCTTATAGCACAGTCTTCTCACCTCAGGACTATCCTGGTGGCCATACCTGAAAAAAATGAGACCACAGATAGGAGATGACTGGAGCTTCCAGGGAGAAGGTAGAAAATGTAAGGCTGTGGGTGGGAACAAAGTTAGACGGGAGAGGAAGATAAGGAGGGATGGCTGTGAGAAGTATTTACCAGAGTAGATTTCCCCGAATCTTCTTGACATTCCTACAGTGGAGATGGAGGAAAGTGTTACTGTGGGACTTGCCCTTGACCCCTTTCTCCCTCCTCCTTTTACCTAGTGTGGCTCACCTCTGACTGCGCACATGCTGCAAGATGTAGGCCCAGATGTCAGCCCCTTGGCCCAGACACAGCCTGTGAGGACAGTGGATAAAAGTTGCCCAAGGCATCAGACTAGTGGAGGAGCCTTACTTCTGGAGAGAAGGCTCATGCTTTGAGGGGTAAGATATTACCTCCTTAGTCACTGAGAAGGTGGCCCTTTCGCTAAGCAAGGGAGTATCCTGGATCCATAGCGCGGGCTCCCTCTCTCCTGGGAGAGGGTTATCTCTAGTCATTTCTCCAGGTGGAGTAAGGGATGTACCTGAGAACTGCTCCTGGATCAGACAAAGTCATCACTTCTACAGATTCAGTCCCCAGTGGGGACTTGCTAATTCCCAAGTGTCCTCACGGGGTGGTGGTGGGAGGTGCTGCGGGGTCAGCCTTACTTTGGAGACCCTGTTTCCACAAGGCGAGGGGTCTGCATTAGTTGAGGTACAATCCTCAATACCCTGGGAGGCATCCCTGGTTGGGGGTGGGAGTGTGAGAGTCACCACCCGGGTCCTCGCTGAAATCCAGAATTCTATCTCTGAACCTACTACTGCTGGGGTGGGGGGACCTCCGTAACTCGGGGGGTAGGGCGCGTCCTTGCTAAGGGATGGGCTCTCACTCCTGAAGCCTCTGTTAGTAGATGAGGAGTCGTCAGTCCTGCAGCGCCCTCACCTGCGCAGCGTCGACTCCGAGGCCCGGGCTATTGCGGGCACCTCCATCTCTTCGGCCGCCCAACGACCCAATTCCCGCGCTTCCCGCACTAGCTCCATAACAGAACCACCGCCTCCGCCTCCCGCTCTCTCTTGAAGTGTGGCGCCTGCCTATGACGTCACTCGCGCGCCGGCGGTGCGGGCGCGGCGCGGCTCCGATTTCCTGTCTTTGCAGAGTTTTCCAGCTCTCGCCCTTCCTATGGGGGACGCGTTGACTGAAGATGCTTCTGTCGCTGCCCCGCTCACCACATCACCACAGCTGTTCTCAAAGAGGGAAAATGTCTTTAACGCTTCCGTTTGTTTTCTGGGCAAATGAGGTTTGTAGACATTAAGAGAAAGAGGAGCAGAGGAGATCCCAAGCTTACTGGTTTTTCTTTCCATTTTCCCTTCTTTATATTTTCTCTCTTCTCTCTTCTCTCTCTCTCTCTCATTTTTTTTCCCTTGTGATTCTGGAAGTTGAACCTAGGGCTTCACACGGTATACAGTCCCAGTCCTTTATTTTTATTTTTTTTGGTGCCGGGGATCAAATTCACGACCTCGCGCCTGCCAGCCAGGCGTTTATGCCACTGAGCTAAATCCCCTGCACCCTCCGCCCTTTTTAGTTTTTGGATTTTATTTTTAAAAATATATTTACCAGCGTGGCGCGATAGCGCACACCTGTAATCCCAGCACAACGGAGGCTAAGGCAGGAGAATCTTTGCAAGTTTGAATCCAGCTACAAAGTGAGTTCAAAGCCAGTCTGAACTGATAATGAGACCCTGCTTCAAAAATACACAAAAATAAGGAGCCAAAAATGTATGTATATTTATTTAAAAATACACATATTTATTTGATTTTTATACTTTCACTTATTTTGTGGTACTGGGAATTAACTCATGGTCTCACAATGCCAGGCAAACACTATACTACTGAACCCCAAGCCCTGTTTTATTTTTATTACTATATATATTTTTTGAGACGTGTGTCTCACTAAGTCACTAAATTGCCCAAGCTGGGTTCGAATTTAACAACTTTTGTGGCTTGGCCTCTCAGAGCAGTGGAATTACAAGCCTGGCTACTTACTGTTCTCTGATTTTAGAAACAGGTCCTCTCTTGTTTGAGTGGGGAGTAGAGGCAGATAGTGTGATACTAATATTACCCTGGCATGCAGTCTTCCAGGTGTTCATTCTTGCTTCCCATTTCCTAAATGTTAATGGAGCAGACTGTCTTGCCTGATGCTTGGGACACTGTGGTGACAGGACAGCCTGGTTCCCATCATGTGGAACTCACAGCTTAGTCGGGGAGGCAGATGCATGTTCATTTGGAACAGGAAGAGTGCAAGAGATGACCCAGAGAACTTGAGAGTTCTGGAGAGCCCACCAGGCTCCAAGATAGCAATCTGGGTCTGTAGAGGAGTTAGTGTGAGGCCCAGAGCAAAGGAAAACTGAGCTCAGACAGGGTCCTGAGGAATGGCAAGCTTTGAGGACCTTTTGTTCACCAGCTGGATCTGCATGGGGCCTCATTCTGCCAATAGTTTTTGAATACACAAATAGAGGGAAAGGTGAGGATTGAAATTAAACCTGGGTATACAAGGAAAAGGCTGGAGCAAGTTTGGAGGTGGATGGGGCAGTGTTGGACCAAGATGTGCTGAGAGGAGGCGACAGCTGGGTCTGGCCTTGAGGTTAGACAGTTGTGATAGTAGGCATCAATGATGAGGTTCAGGGCTCTGGTCTGGGGCTTGGATCTGGATGGGGCAGATTTATTTATTTTTGCCTTTTTGAGACAGGGTCTCGCTGTGCAGTTCAGGCTGACCTTGGGTTCACTTTGTAGCTCAAGCTGGTCTTGAACTTGCAATGATATTCCTGCCTCAGCCTCCTGAGTGCTGAGATTACAGGCATGTGCCACTGCGCCTGGCAGAGTGGAGCAGATTTTAAAATGGGAATCTGGAAGAAAGGGCAGTTTTGGAGCAGAAGTTGAGGGCAGTGTGAGAGCATGTAGGTGTAAGGAGCCCAGGAGACATTCAGGCCTCTGATCCAGGGAAAAGGGACTATGATCACCTCTGAGATAGGAGATTTGAGGGAAAAGCTGAGGGAACCTTCAAACACTGGGAAGTTGAAGAGAGATACTGGTTGCCAGGCAAGCTGGTGGGCTCTCAGGAGGAAAGATTGGCAGCTGTGACTCCTCAGAGTCTGCTTTTTCAACAGCTGCCATATCCCCCAATATCTCCACCCTTCTACCCTGTGTGAAGTGTTCTGCTACTTAAAAATAAAATCAGTGAGACATTGTTGAGTCTACAAGGTTTTCAGGGATCTTGGAACATGTTTGAGAACGTTAAAATAAATCGGCTATTAAAAGAATGAAAAGATAAGTTGCAGACCAGGAAAAAATATTTCCAAGACCCAAATCTTGTACAGAACTTGTGTCTTAAGTACATAAAGAACTCTTAACATTTAACAATAAGGAAATAAACAACCCAATTAGAAACACACAAAAGTCATGATCAGATATCTCACAAGTGGAAAATAAATGAAAACATGTTAAATATCATCAGGGAATTGCTAATTAAAACACCCACGGTTGGTGCATACCTGTAATGCTAGCTCTGTAGTGGAAGCAGGAAGATAACAAGTTTCAGTTCAACCTGGGCATCACAGTAACCAAGGCACCTTGCCTCAAAATAAAAAATAAAAGGCTGGGGGTGTAATTCAGTGCAGAGGCCCTGAGTTCAATAGCCTGTACCACAAACCACAACAACTGGAGAATTTGGGAGATTTGGGCCAGAAATTTTA
This sequence comes from Cavia porcellus, assembly GCF_034190915.1. Classification (NCBI taxonomy): domain Eukaryota; kingdom Metazoa; phylum Chordata; class Mammalia; order Rodentia; family Caviidae; genus Cavia; species Cavia porcellus. Next base: position 38,967,121 of record NW_026947490.1, on the reverse strand, counting down.
GGCCAGCCTGGACTATGTAGTGAGACCCTGTCTTAAAAACAACAAAACAGGTATACCGTCAAACCTACTAGGATAGGCAACATCCAAAACACCAGCACCACTAAATGTATTTGGAACAAGAGGAATTCTCTCATTAGTGATGGCAACGTCCAGTGATTCAGTTGCTTTGGATGACAGTTTAGTAACTTCTTAACATACTTTTACCATATAATCTAGTACTTCCTCATTACTCAATTACTTATTTTAAAAGCTCCAGCTCTTTATGTTTTATGTAATCTATATTCTTTTCATTTTGTTTTGAGACAGGGTTTTATTATGTAGTTCAGGCTGGCTTTAAGCCCCAGGATGGCCTCAAACTCACTGTGATTCCCCTGCCTTAGCCTCCAGAGTGCTGGGTAATCCTAGGGGTGGCTATCATGGCCAGCTTCTATTCTTCTTTTGGATTTTTTGACAGGCTCTAGCATTATAGTTCATGCTGGCATTGTACTCACTATGGAGCCCAGACTGGCCTCAAACTTGCAGTGATCCTCTTGCCTCAGTCTCCTGAGTGCTGGGATTACAGGCATCTGCCCACATGCCTGGCTCTATATTTCTTTTGAATGGCATATACTTTCTGAACTGGCATAGTTTTATTATTTTTTTTAGTTAATCACCAACATATTAGTAAGCTTTAACACAAGTATAAAATCAATTTCTTAACTATTTTTAACATACTGATTACATTATACTTTCTGTGTGATGTGGCTACATATTAATATACTTGATGGTCAGAGAGTATGGTCATGATGACTCTTTTTCTTTTGTCGTCCTGGAGTTGGAACCAGGCCATCACACATGCCTTGGAAGTGGTCTATCACTGAGCTATACCTACAGCTCCTGCTCACTCCATAATCTCATCATTGTTGGGTGGCCATCTTGAGCTCTCTCCCTATGCCTTCAAGGCCTTTACTTCCCAAGATAATGCTCTCCTTCTGCTTAGGGGAAATGCCAGTTATATACTCTCCCAGCTTCCCATATAGCCAGAGCACCATCCCAGCTGTCTGTCCTTTCTTGACAGGCTGGGGTTGAACTTGTGATCCTCTTTCAACTTCCCAGAGTAGTGGGATCATTGGCATGTGCCACTGTTATAGTTTGTGTCCAGATGTCCTCTAAAACCTCATACAATCACAAGAGGGCCTTTTTCAGAGGTGTCTGGATCTGGAGTGTGACTGATTCATGGTGCGATGCTAGGATTAAGGGTGGGTGATTATTAAATCATTCCACTAGTTGATTTGGCACCACCCTAATTCTGGTAGACTTGATATGCTGTAAGGTTTAGAGAGATGCTTACCTTATGCTACCTTCTACCTGAATTGTTTCTCCTCTGCAATGCCTGTCTGCCATGCCACCCTGCCTTGGAACCAGCCAATGATGGACTGAATCCTTGATAAATTGTGAGCTAAATCAGCCTTTCCTCCTTTAACTTTGGGTAATGGGTATTTTGTCTCAGTAATGGGAGGAAAGTAAGAATTGGTACCAGAGAAGTGGGGTCATTGCTGTGACTGTATCTGACCATGTGGTTCAGAAGCCTTAGGGGCTGACAAGTGGGAAGAGTTTAAAGAGGTTTGGAGATGCCAGTTGATAAAGTAGAGCTAGGATACCTTTTGCTGTACTTGGTGGGAAATTTTTGGTCAGAGATCAGAAGACCAGAAATCTGACAGAAGTGTTCTGGTAAAGACCAAGTTCAGGAGATTTCTGCTGAGAAGAGGGATTGTATTGGCCAATAGACTCCTGACTGTATGTGTTACACCTTGGCAGAAAGTTTGCTTGCATTTTGCTTGTGTCCAGAGACTTTTCCTGAAACTAAGATTAAGGGTGATGGACTAATTAATCTTGCAGAAGGAACTTCAAGGCAGTGTAATTTAGAAGCAATGGCATGGCTACTGTTGGGGGCTTTTAGCCAGATTTATGTTGAGAATCAAGAGCAAAAAGTCCAGCAGAATGATTCAAAACAGTGTGAATTTGGTCAGAAAGGAGCTACAGTAAAGTTGCAGTCTGTTAAGGTGGAACAGAGAAATTAGTTGCTGTAAAAACTTGCAAGAAAAAGCTAAGTATTTCAGAAGAAGACAACAGGAAAGATGGCTTGAGGACATGACAAGAACTAGCAGGACTCCAGTTAAAGGCAGAGATATTTCTTTGAGAAGAGAACCGCAGAACACAATGTTCCAGAATGGCAGTGGCCTAGGGAAATTGTTCCTCAGGATTTGGTTCATAGGCACTAGAAACCCTACATACAAGAGAAAAGAAAACCTTGCTACTGCTCCAGCTGGCTGGCACAAGACCCTGGTGTCATTCATATGGTGCTAGTTTTAGGTGCTTGCAGAAGGAAAGAGTTGTGGAATCAGGAAGGCTTCCACAAATATTCCATAAGGAGTCCTGGGAAGCCAGGCAGTGTGCTCCTGAGAGAGCGTTGTGTGAAGGTGAAGGTACAATGGTGGTCCCAGAGGTTTGGAGAAGCCAGGCACATGAATCATATGAGGAAAACTGCAAGGAAGGAGCACAGCTGGCCTCAAGCACGGCTGGCCTTGGGAGTCACAAGTGCTGACAGTGCTGCAGGAGTGGAGCTACCCAAGCCCTTTGGAGTTCACATATTGTCAAAGATTGCCCGGAACATGGAACTACAGGACTTAATGTTTGCCCTGCTGGATTTTGGACTTGCTTTGGTCCCATTCTTTTGTATTTCCCTTTTGTAACTTTTGGAATGGAAATGTCTCTCTTGTGCCATTGAATGATGGAAGTGTTAAACTTCCTTTTTATCTCTACAGGTGCTTGCAGCTAAGAGTTCTGCCTTAGCTTAGAGGAGACTTTGCACTTGGACTTTCAGCAGTGCTGAACTCGCTATTAAGATTCTGGCCACTTTTGTAGGTAGACTAAATGTCTTTTGCATAAAGGGATGTGTATGAGACTTTGGGGGCCAGGGGTGAAATGTTACGAGTTTTCTAGATGCCCTCCCAAAGCCTGATGTAGTCAGAGGTGGGACTTTTTCAGAGGTAGCTGAATCTAGTGTGTGTGACTGATTCATGGTGGAATGCTAGGATCAAGTGTGCTAGAATTAAGGATAGGTGATTACTAAATCAGTCCACTGATTGGTTTGGTACCATCCTAACACAGTATCCTAGATGTAATATAAGGGACAGAGAGAGGCCTGTTTCATCTCTGCTTTGCTACTTTCTGCTATGAACTGTTGTCCTCTGCAATGCCTGACTGCTATGCCACTCTGCCTTGGAGCCAGCTGATGATGGACTGAAACCTCTACAAACTGTGAGCTAAATAAACCCCTCCTGCAATTTTGGGTATTTTGTCCCAGCAGTGAGAGAAAAGTATCAAAGAACTGTCACATCTTGCTTCAATATTCCCAGCCCTACACCCATGATACCTCATCCCCACACTTTTCTCACTGCCCAGCAATTGTGCACAAGAGGGTATGAAAGCCACTGCCAAAGGCAGCTTCTGCCCACCCAGCTCCCATGCCAGAGTTCTTCCTAGCATCCCAATTGGTCATACACCCCTGGATAGGGCTCTTCTTTGCCAAGCCGTAGCCTTGTTTTTGTACCACTTATAATACCAGAATTAATGCCAAGTGCACATTCCAAGTAGATACTGGCAGAATTGAATGAAATGTTAAGACATCTAGTTGGCATTTGCTGGAGAATGTGGTGTCAAAATTGGTTCATGTCTATCCTCTATATATCACATCTGGTGTCAGAAGTTTGATATTGAGTGATGTGCAAGAAAATGAAGAATATTTTAGGTTTTTTTTTCCTGATATTTTTTGAGACAAGGTCTTAGTATGGCCTTAAACTCAAGTAGCCCAAGTTTTTCTTGAACTTGCAGCAGTCCTCCTGTCTCTGCCTCCTGGAGTGTTAGGCATGAGTCAGCATGTCTGGTTCCTCATGATTTCAAATAGTTTGGTACTCCAGACATTGAGGAGCAGGTGTCCTATTAAAACCAAATAGATGCTAACAACCAGGAATAAGTTGTACTAGTTTTTATATTTTGTGGTTTGTTCATGAGCTGGCAAGATTATCTTAGTAAGGCTGTGAGAAAAACATATAAAGGGTAGCTGAGGATGCCGAGAACAAGGGCAGTGATGGCCAAGCACAAAGCTATTTTGGAGGTCGTAGCTGCGTTTTCATAGTCATTTGATTGATTGTAGACCATTGTCTGAATTTCAGGGAGAAAGGCAGTAAGAAAAGATGGGCATAACAGGGCTATTGGATAGGGAGAGCTGCAAGACTATAAGGACTGAATGTGGGGGTCAGAACCTACAGGAGCACCCCACGTCTGCCCCTCGCAGGCTTCTAGCATGGGAGGGAGAATAAGGAAGAAGCTGAGTAAGACCGAGGGCTGGGACAAAGGGAGGAGATGGAGACTGGCAGGCTGGATGCAGATTCCCACCTTGTAGGATAAGATTATGGCCACAAGCCCGAGGGGGAAGCAAAAGATCACGGCCAGCACGGACAGGATGAAGTGGTTCTCGGCAGGTCCGTCAGATCTGGGAGGCATGCTGGAATCTCAGACATAAGTTGAGGCTCCTGAGGTAGAATGGGTTAGGTCTGAGTACGGCATAAGAACCCTTGCATTCCTTCCTACTCCCTCCCGTTTTACCCTAACACATTGTTGTTGGCTGCTGTACAGTCTTCACTTGATCCCTTTCGAATTCTCACTGCTTTCCTCTGACTCCTTCTGTGGGTGCGTTAACCTCTAATCCCTGTCCATTAGAATTTCTTACCCTGTGCCCTAAAATCCTCCCTTTTCCCCATAACCTTTTCTCTGCATCCTAAAATTCCCTCCCTGTCCTCATGGTTACTTTGAAGATCTCCAGAATTTCTCACTTGGCCCCTTCTACTGTCCCCTCCACATTCCCTGACTCTGATGACTTTTATTCCCTAAACCTCAACTGATACCTTATGACATTTTGTTCCTTTAACACTGTCATTATCCCCAAAGCAGCCTTCTCTTTGCTGCTGTAACACCCTATGAGGCCCTCACATTAATATTATCATTTTAATCTGTAAAACCGTCATTAAAAATTCATCATTCCCAACTAAATCTCACTCTGTAAAACTTCCAATGTCTACAATAATAGCTCTTTCACTGACCCTTTTATAATATCCTCCACTTTTCCTTATGAATAGGTCATGGTCCTACCCTAATTACCCTGACCAATTTGCTCTCACTTGGTACCTTCAAAGACAGCCTATAAACTGTAATTCCTCTCCTTGGTTATACATATGGCCTCTTCTTTGTCTTCTCATAAAGTCCTGGCCTCTCTTCCTCTAACATCTTCTCTTTACTCCCCCCCCCCCAAACAGCTTTCTGACCTTTTGAGCTCATTCACCATCCACTTAGAATAACTCCCTATTCTCCTAAAGCTGTGCCTCCTCTCAATATGTCTTTATTCACTTATCTCCCCTCTATGCCTCCTTATGATATCCTACCTCCACTGTTCCCTGTGCCTGCTACTCCTTGGTGTGTGCACCATCCCTGACCCCCAGTACAGCATCTGGATCTGTTACTACCCAGGCTAAGCCAGGCTCTAGAGGTTACCATGGAGACCAAGCAGGCCCTACCTCCCAGTCTTTCTACTTCTATTGGTTGATTGTAAGTTGTGTATAATGGGAAGCAAGGAGACAAAACCTGGCTGCTGATTGGTGTGATGGTCCTGCTCTCTCAGGTGATTGGTCAGTTTGGTGTGGGGTGGGGAGATGACTACCTGAGGCAAGAATGATTTGGGTCTGGGAGACTTGGATTGCACTGGGCACCCTTGAGTGATGTGATTTAACACTTGGAGTTAGGTTCTTTGGCAGTGGAGGGTGATCTTTACAAATATCTTCTGCTTATTTGACACGTGTGTATCTTCTTTGGTGATGAAGTATCTGTTCAGACTTTTGCCTTTTTTTTTGAGAAAAGGTCTCAGTGTGCAGTTCAGGGTGACCTTGAACTCATTGCATAACCCTATGGAGCCTGAAACCCACAGAAATCCTCATGCCTCAGCCTCCCAAGTGCTGGGATTACAGGTGTGTACCACCACATCCAGCTTCTTTTTAAATATTAGAAAAAATTATTAGTACGTATTTGTAATACATAATTACATTCATCATGAAGAACTGTACTTGTACATATCTTAATTCTTTTTACTTTCCCTACTCCTCCTTCCCTTCTTTTTAAACAGTGTAATTTGTAGAGCAAAGGTTTTAATTTTGATGAAATCTAGTTTTTCTTTTAAGGATGTTTTTGGTATTATGACTGAGAACTCTGCTTAACTCAAGATCAGAAATATTTTCTTCAGTTTTCGTCTGTTTATAGTTCTGTACTTCACATTTAGATCTGTAATCCATTTTAAATTAATATTTATCTAAGATGTAAGGTTTAGCTTGAGTCGGTTTTTTTCATTTCTTTTTTTCTTTTGGCTCTTTGAGACACCATGTTTCTAAGCAGTTCAGGCTGGCCTTGCTTGACCTCACTGTGTAGCCCAGGCTGGCCTGGAACTCAGTGTGTAGTCCAGACTGGCCTGAAACTATGACGACCCTCCCGCCTCAGTCTCCCAAGTTCTGGGATTCCAGGCATGCACGACCACTTCTGGCACCAGCAGGGAAGTACCTTCAAGTCAGCTCCCTATGGCAGATAATTTGTTAAAGATGTTTTAAAAGATAGGCGACCCCAAAACACATTTAAGTCAGTGAATTTCTTCTGTCAGCAGGCGGCAGTGTTGCCTATCCTGTGGTTAAGAACAGCCTGAGAGACAGACGGCCTAGCTCCCTGTTCCTCTGCTGACTCACTGTGTGACCTGTCAGTTCTTTCCACCTTCCTGTGCTCCCTTCCTCAGTCTATAAAAATGCAGGCCATTAGGGCACAGAGTCGGAAAAAAAGGGCAGTAGCTCACACTTGACTGTGGAAGTTCCTGCTAATACTGTCATTATGAAGAAGAAAAAGTAGTCAGAATCTGCTACCTAAAAGAGGCCTCAGACCCAGGAGTTTTTGCTGGTATGGTCATATCAACTTTGAAGAAGTTCCTTATTTATTTATTTTTTTTTGTCTTTTTCCTTTTTATAGGTACTGGGGATCAAACTCACGACTGCATGCTTGCAAGGCAGGCACTTATGCCACTGAGCCAAATCCCCAGTCCCGAAGTTACTGATTCTTTTTTTTTTTTTTTTTTTTTGTCTTTTTCCTTTTTATCGGTACCGGGGATCGAACTCACAACTGCCTGCTTTCAAAGCAGGCGCTTATGCCGCTGAGCTAAATCCCCAGCCCCTAGTTACTGATTCTTATGTCATAGAAATGGTTCCAGAACACAGAAACACACAGAACACTTCAGCTAATTTTGTATTGCTGGAACTGGCACTGTGTAAACTGAATGAAAATAGCCCTGAGGTAGAAACTAGAGGACAAATTCATGTATAAATATGGGTGTAAAATATGATATAAACAAGTGATATCATTCATTAAAGGAATCGTAGATTCCTTTAATCGTAGACCCCTAAGTTTTCTCCAGGAGCACAAGTATGTTTTTATTTTTTAATTTTGAAGGTAGTAAAAATACAATAGAACAAGACAGAACAAAGCCAATCGAGACAATGCAGTGAAATTGATACAGAACTTCACAGCAGGTTACCGGGATAACAGTAATAGGTATTATAGTATATCTTATTATCTTCACAATAGTTGTCCAGTCAATTAGGTATAGCAAAATCAAAAACAGAACATTATAAAATCATTTGAAAGAGAATATTGAATAGAGTAATAAATTAATTGTAATGAAACAAAACAGTGAAAAAGACTCATTTGCCTTCAGACACTGAATGGAAGGAAATCCTCCATATTTGCTGTATTGTATACAGTCAGGTAATCCTCTTAAGACATGCTCAGACCTCTGTCCCCAGTTGCTAATCGGGGTGGGGGCTGGCTGGGATGTTAGATTTCCAGCCCGTGTACCGGTAGGCTCACAGGAGCTGCTGACTGGGTCTCCTCCTGGCTCACACTGGAGGGAGGTGCTTACCAAGAGGGCAGGTGAATTGACTTCTTCTGTAGCCACCTGGGTTCCACCATGGCTGGTTCTCAGCAGCTGCTGCACAAGTATGGTTTTTTGGGGAATAATTTTTTAATGAGCTGAATTAAAATTCTGAATGCTAGGATCACAGGTGGGGACTACCACACTTGACTAGAGAAGAGTTTTACACTGGAACATGGCAAGCAGAGTCTAGGGCTCATATAGAAAGTGAAAATTCCAAATAAATTTTTGAGGAATGACAATAAAAGATTTGACCAAGTTGATAGCAAATAACACTATAAAACTATAATAATTCAAAATTGAATTTGGATCAGAAATAAAATGTAGAAGCAGTTACACATTGCTATAGAAATTTTGTATAGAGGTGACATTTAAAGTTGGGGAAAGAGATACAATAGTTAGTATTTTTTCAATGGTATATCTAATTGGAACAATAAAATTTGACTATCATTCCCTACAATTCAAAAAATAAATGGATAGTATAGATGGAATAAAAAAAAACCCCAATCATACAATAACATAAAATATTGGGAGAAATTATAGGAACATATTTAAAATTTTTGCTACTATGATGTGAGACCCAGGATAAAGGTGAATTTCGATAAATTTGACTTTATCAGACTTAAAAATCTCTTGGTGAAACAATGGCATGGGCCATGTTAAAATTCATGAGAAGTATTTGCAACATTTAACAGAAAGGATTCATTTCTATGACATAAAAAGAACCCTTACAAATATGTAACAAACAAACATGGAAACAGGCCAGAGTCTTCTGTGCTTTCAGAATGGTCTGTGCCTTGTACCAGGTGGTGTTTACATAAGTGTGCTGTCTGTGAAACTACACACACCAGTGTACACTAATCATTGGTGCACTTTTATGTACTTGGTTAAAAAATGTCACAAGGAGACCCAATGTACTGTTGATTTAAATGAGATTCTGATTCGTCCTCCCTCTCCTCTTCCTCACCAAGGGTGACATATTAGTAAGACTTCATCAGACTTGAAGACTTCTAAGGGGTTAAGCCACCATCACCATACGTGGTAGCAATGAGTGTTGCAAAGTGTTCTGAGGTTAGAAATAAAATGCGGGGAACAAAATCTTTCTTTGTAACTGCTTATCCTGTTTAGATTCTCCCTTTTATTCCATGCAGATTTCATTTGGCAGCCAGAAAAAGGGCCCACAGGTTTATAGTCAGATGCTGGGATGCTTTGAGCTATCCCTAGGGCAAGAAAAGGGAATTCTGAGAAACTGGGAATTGATCTTGTAGACCAGAGAAGTATTACTTAGAGGGAGATTATCACAAGTGGAACAAAGGATACTGGAGTTGAAAATCTCTAGTACTAGTGGGGGAAAGATCTTCAAGATTTGGTGGTAAGCAGAAAAAAAAAGTATCAATGTGTAAATGTCTGTGCACATGGAAACACACAGAAATGTCATTGGAAAAAGGCACAACAAATCACTGACAGCAGGTACCTTTGAGAGGGAACATATACCAGATGCAAGCCACAAAGTGAGCATCTCTTCTCTTCCATATCCTTTGCATTGCATGAATCTTTATGAGTCTCTTGATGGGAAAGCTGTACAAAAGCCATAACTAATCAGATTTTAGGATCCAAGGGGTAGGGAGAATCAAAAAATTACCTGGTCTGTTTGAGCACATGGGGAATTCTGTGGAGAGCAGTTGTGCAATTCTGGAGAGCTTTGCAGCAATGGATATAGAGACACAAATACAGAGTAAAAGAAAACAGAAGAGGAAGAACAAGGAGGAAGAGAGGAAGCAGGGAAGAAATAAAAAGAAGGATAAATCTTAAAGAGTGCAGGTAGATCGGTTGGTTTGTACTTCAAAAATTAGTGCAGACAGAGGATGTAATTACTATAAACTGCTGGCCTCAGTCATGGAGCATACTTAGAAATAAGATATAAGGAAATATACCCTACAAACTGAGATTTTAAAATCATGACCTCATTCTCTGAGTAGTAGTTGGGAGAAAGGAGAAGGTAGGCTGAGGACCAGCTTGACACAGTGCTGAACAGGCAGTGATTGATATTAATAAACTGACATAAAAATAAATTGAATTGAGAGTCTATCCTAGGCCTAAGTGACTTGTGATGAGACCTGCAGCTGACTTATTGACATTTAATCCTTAAGCCAAAGTCCAAGATTAAAACAAGCAAACAGCCTGTAAAGTCTTGATGCCTCAAAGCAAGAGAATCACTACAGCTGAGAGCTTTGACTCACCCAAATTCCTTCTAGCTCAGTAATCTGAGCAGATAATCAGGTTACTACCTAACCATGATCCCCTCCTGTGTGCTTTTCCAAAAATGCTGTGTTCTTCAAATCCTTGAGCCTTGCCTGCATCAGCAGTTCACCTCCATCACTTCCTGCAGACCACCAGCACACCCCCCAGTCAAGTTGCACACCTAACAAAGGCCAGGAACACCATCTCTCTTGGTGTTGGTCCTTTTTCAGGCTCTGACCATCCTGATTCCCCTTGCAACTGTCGTTGTACCCCTGAGCAACAGATGGTAGTCCTAGGCCAGTTTCCTGACAAGGGTAAAAGTTGAATCCACATGTTTCATTATAATGATTCAATTGATAACGACTCAAGGGCTAAGAAGGTATGTTTTTGTTTTGTGTTGTATTTATGTAATGGTAAATACTAGAGGAATGTGTGAGAGTGGAATACAGGATGGGGTCAGGGAGTCCCGGGGCTGAAGCTGAGAAGAAAGAAGATTGGCTTTCCAAGTCTTGTAGCATCACGGGGCAGGCCAGGAATGGCTAACTCCCTAGATCAGTGTGGGGTTGAGCTGGAAATCTATCACACATGCAGGTCTAAAGCCAGGCCAGCCTGAGGACACGGGGCACCTGAGGTGAGCCAGACAAACCAGTTGTTAGGCCGACCCTTTCTCCCATTAGGCTAGGGCTTTTTACCTGTTATAGAGCTCTTGCTGATTGTGTAAATAAATGTGCTACAGTAGTTGGGCAGTTTCTTTTCTGCCATCAGGAGACAGGGCTCCACCTGACCTCAGATTTCTGCATTCTGACTTTTGTGTTCATTTCTTCATCCTCCATTCTCCTCCCCCTGGAAATTTCAAGAGCTGTGCTGGATGCGCAGACCAGTAGTGGTGAACCTATGATCCATGTGCCCCAGCTGGCTTTTTGTATCATTAAAAACTTGGAAAGTGTCGCCATCACTGCACCAGCACAATAGTTCCTTCTTCTGACACACGAAGGACCCAAAGCATTGTTGCATAAGCATGTGTAACTGATACCAACACCCGGGCCTGCAGAAGTGTCATGCAGCACTGTAACGCTGCCATTCAGGTGGACAAGGGTCTCTGCTGCTTTCTTCTTTCATTGTTTCCTATAAACCCCCCAAGTTGATGTGTGTTTCTGGTGGGTATAAATTTCTTTTTTTTTTTTATTTAAAGAAAAGGAAACAAAAGAATACATGGAAATTTAAAAAAAGGGTGGAAATAATACAAACTTACAGAAAAACAAACGGTAAGAAATTGCTGGTTGATAAGTTACACATTGTCATCTTAGAAATAGCTGTTCATGTTATAGAATTAAAGTATTTAGAATGACATTCATAAAGTGACACTACAAACCGTTCTGCTCTATGTTCGAACAAAAGCTCAGTAATATGGTTATCAGTCCTACACATTTGTTTTACATCTCAAAGAGGATAAGATTAAACATATCAAAACATAACAAAGCAGTTAAAAAAACAATTTAAAGAAATACAGATTTTGCAGCAAGCCCACTGGAGATCTTTATTGTCTATCTAACTGTCTCTAGTTTCTTTTTTTTTTTTTTTAATTTAAGAGGAAAAAGAGAAAAACACAAAACAAACCAAAGCGGCGTAAGGGTACACGCAATACAGAACTACAAAACAAAACAAAACAAAACAAAAAAACATAACAGTAAGAAATCACCTGCTAGTAGATTACACACTATCTTCTTGAAAATAGTTCCTCAAATCACAGTATCAAAGAACACAAGGTGGACATTCAAACAGGGAAACTGCAAACAGCTGTGTTCAATGTTCCAAAAACATTGATAAAGTCAGCTATTTAACACCCCCAAACACACTTGCTGTTATATCCGTTAGAGCTCTTTTTCTTTTTTTTTTCCCTCTCTTTTTTACAACAAAATTTACACATCTTGGATTTTATTACTCCTTAGTGTTTATTACTTTCTTGGGGGGGGGAAGAATACAGTCAAATATGGCAAAACAAAGCTGTCAGTCAATACCAAGGATAGACATAGCACATGGTGTAGAACAGAGTACAAGTTTATCAACAATGGTTATCAACGTTGTCCCTTGTTTCCTTAAAAAGAATTGTCTATCTTATTAGATATTATAAAGTTGGACAAAACAGTAGAGAACAAGACCAAGAAAACTTAGGCATTGTAAACATTACAGGACTTCCAAAGAAGACAATAGTCAAACCAGAATGGGTATCTTAGTGAATCTTATTGTCTTCAAAGTAGTTGCCTATTTCTTCAAACTTGATACTATCATATAGAATGGAACAGAGTCTAATCAGTCAAAACAAGATCGTGGGAGTACTACAGGACTTCAAAACAAGTTAATAGGAAATCGAAAAGAGTTACTATTTATATATCCTATTTTTTTTGAATTTTTTCTTTAATTAAGACAAACATAAGAAATGACTAAATAATTTTTTTTGAAACAATAAGGGGGAGATTGAGATAAAACAGGACATAACAATATAACAATAGAGGTCACAGCATGACTGTTTCAACAACCTAGTACTTCACCACCTTATAACCTGACTTAATAGTAGTTACCATAGTGTCTTTTTCCTTGAAATATTTGGATAAAACTTCATGTACTCTAGCTTCAAATATTTTCATATCAAGAAGTCCAGAATAAAGCCTTTCTAATTAATGAGTGAAAACTTTATAAGGCTTCAAGGCCACCTAATGGGGAATCATGATTACCACATATTTTTATATATTTGAATCATTATTTACATTAGAGAAACTATTCGGTATTCACACATGCGAGATTGATTTATTTCACTAATGAGTATGGTCTCAAGCTGCGCCCATTTATTGATAAATATCTCAATGTGATCCTTCTTTATAGCTGAATAATACTCCATTGTATAGAAATACCACAACTTTTTTATCCATTCCTCAGTTGATGGGCACTTGGGTTGTTTCCAAGATCTGGCGATTACAAATTGTGCTGCTATAAACATAGGTGCACATATATCACTGTGGTATGATGCTTTCAGTTCTTCTGGGAATATGCCTAGAAGTGGAATAGCTGGAATAAATGGGATTTCCAGTCCCAACTTTTTGAGAAATCTCCAGACAGATCTCCACAAAGGCTGTACCAGTCTACACTCCCACCAGCAGTGCAGGAGAGTTCCTTTTTCCCCACAGCCTCTCCAGCATTTGTTGTCGGTTTTCTTGATCCTGGCCATTCTTTCAGGAGTAAGATGGTATCTCAGTGTGGTTTTAATTTGCATTTCTCTAATGACCAATGATGATGAGCATTTTTTCATGTATTTATTTGCCATTTGCATTTCTTCATCTGAGAATTGCATATTCATTTCAGATGCCCATTTTTGGATTGGATCTTTGAATTTCGGAGGTCTGAGTTTCTTTAATTCTTTATATGTTTTAGACAAGAGTCCCTTGTCTGAGAGAGAGTTCACTAAAATCTTTTCCCAGTTTGTGGGTTTTCTTTTCACTATGCTGGAGATTTCTTTTGACATGCAGAAACTTTTTAATAAGAAGTGGTCCCAGTTATTGATTCTGGGAAGTATTTCCCGTGCGGTTTGAGTCCTGTTCATGAATTCTTTACCTACTCCTATGTCTCCAAGGTTTCTACCTATTTTGTCTTCCAATAGATTTAGTGTTTCTGTTTTAATATTCAGATCTTTGACCCATTTAGATTTTAATTTAGTACATGGTGATAGACATGGGTCTAGCTTTAGTTTTCGGCAAATGGAGAGCCAGTTTTTCCAGCACCATTTATTAAAGAGACTGTCGTTCTTCCAGTGAACCTGCTTGGCTCCTTTATCAAAAATAAGGTGGTTGAGTGTGTTCGTAGTTGTGGTTGTATCTTCTAATCTATTCCACTGATCTTCAGCTCTGTTTTGATTCCAATACCATGTTGATTTTACTACTGTGGCTTTGTAGTATAACTTCAAGTCAGGGATTGTGATGCCTCCTGCTTTGTCTTTGCTGCTTAGAATTGCCTTTGCGATTCTAGGTCTCTTCTGGTTCCAGATGAAATTTAGGAGTGATTTCTCTAGATCTATAAGGTATGTTGATGGTATTTCTATTGGGATTGCATTGAATCTGTATAACAGTTTTGGGAGAATGGCCATTTTCACAATGTTTGTTCTTCCTATCCATGAGCAAGGGATGTCTTTCCATTTTCTGAGATCATCTTCAATTTCCTTTTTCAGTGTATTATAATTTTCACTGTATAAGTCTTTTACTTCTTTCGTAAGAGTAATTCCTAAATATTTCATTTTTTTGCTTGCTAATGTGAATAGTCCAGTTTCTCTTATTTCCCTCTCTGTAATTTTGTTGTTCGTGTATAGGAATGCTATTGATTTCTGAATATTGATTTTGTATCCAGCCACATTACTGAATTTATTTATTGTATCTAAGAGTATTTCAATGGAGTTTAGGGGGTCTTCTATGTAGAGTATCATGTCATCTGCAAACAATGATAATTTAACTTCTTCTTTTCCTATCTTTACCCCTTTTATTTCTCTTTCTTGCCTAATTGCTCTGGCTAGTACTTCCAGTACTATATTAAATAGGAGTCGTGATAAAGGACATCCTTGTCTTGTACCCGATTTTAAAGTAAAGGCTTTCAATTTTTGGCCATTTAGTATGATGCTGGCTGTTGGTTTGTCATAAATGGCCTTTATTATATTGAGGTAAAGACCATTTATTCCAATTTTCTGTAAAGTTCTTATCATGAATAAGTGTTGGACCTTATCGAAGGCTTTTTCTGCATCTATAGAGATGATCATGTGATTCTTATTTTTGGCTTTATTGATATGGTGGATTACATTTATTGATTTGCGTATGTTGAACCATCCTTGCATTCCTGGGATGAATCCCACTTGGTCATGGTGTATAATCTTCTTGATGATTTGCTGGATCCTATTTGCCAATATTTTATTGAGGATTTTTGCATCTGTGTTCATTAGGGAGATCGGTCTATAGTTCTCTTTTATAGTTGGGTCTTTCTCAGGTTTTGGTACTAGAGTAATATTTGCTTCCAGGAATGACTTAGGAAGGATTGCTTCCCTTTCAATTTCATTGAATAGTTTGAGGAGTGTCGGCATTAGGTCTTCTTTATATTTCTTGTAGAATTCTGCAGTGAATCCATCTGGGCCTGGGCTCTTCTTTGTGGGCAAGGACCCAATTACATTCTCAATTTCATTAGCAGAGATTGGGTTATTCAACAGTTTTATATCCTCTTGATCTAGCTTTGGTACTTCATATGCTTCTAAGAATCTGTCTATTTCTTCTGTGTTATCAAACTTTTGAGAGTAGAGGTTTTCGAAATAGGTGTTGATGATCCTCTGTATTTCTATTGGGTCTGTAGTGATTTCTCCTTTTTCATTTCTTATTGCATGAATTTGAGCTTTTTCTTTCCTTTTTTAAATAAGGTTGGCTAGGGGCTTATCGATTTTATTTATTCTTTCAAAGAACCAACTCTTTGATTCGTTGATTCTTTGGATTGTTTTCTTAGTCTCTATTGCATTGATTTCTGCTCTGATTTTTATAATTTCCTCTCTTCTTTTGGCTTTGGGCTTGACTTGCTCTTCTTTTTCTAGCTGTTTGAGGTGTAGCATCAAGTTATTTATTTGTATTCGTTCTGTTTTCCTGATGTGGGAACTCAGTGCAATAAATTTTCCTCTCAGAACGGCTTTCATTGCATCCCACAGATTCCGGTAAGTTGTATCTGCATTTTCATTTTCTTTTAGGTATTGTTTAATTTCTTCTTTAATTTCTTCTGTGACCCACTGATTACTCAAGAGTGTGTTATTTAGTTTCCATGTGTTTGCGGAATTTTTGCAGTATCCTTTGTCATTAATTTCTAATTTCAGAGCGCTATGATCCGATAATATGCAAGGGATGATTTCAACTCTTTTGCATTTGCTTAAATATGTTCTGTGAGCTAATATATGGTCTATTGTAGAAAATGATCCATGTACTGCTGAGAAGAATGTGTATTCTGATGTTGTTGGGTGGAACATTCTGTATATGTCTATCAAACCCATTTGTTCACAGGTGTGATTCAGTTCTGTTATTTCTTTGCTCATTTTCTGTCTGGTTGATCTGTCCCTTGGTGTCAGTGGTGTATTAAGGTCTCCTGTTACAATTGTGTTACTGATAATTTGAATTTTCATTTCTGTTAATAATTGTTTTATATAACTGGGTGCTCTGGAGTTTGGTGCGTATATATTTAAGATAGTTATCTCTTCCTCTTGGAGTTTTCCCCTTACGAGTATGTAGTGACCTTCTTTGTCCTTTATGGTCATTGTTGGTTTAAAGTTCACGTTGTCTGCAAACAGAATGGCTACTCCTGCCTTTTTTTGGATTCCTGCTGCATGAAGAATTGTTTTCCATCCTTTGACTTTCAGTCTGTGAGTATCTTTCTGGGTTAGATGGGTTTCCTGTAAACAGCATATGGTTGGATTTTGTTTCTTGATCCATTCTGCTAGTCTGTTTCTTTTGATTGGTGCATTGAGACCATTTACATTAATGGTTATTACTGTTAAATGCTGGTTAATTGTAGGAATGTTATCTCTCTGCTGTTGCATCTTTATCTTTCTGTTCTGTTTAATTATTTGCTTTGCTTAGTGCTTTTTTCCTTTGTGTATCTAAACTGTCTTTCAATATTTGCAGGGTTGGTTTGGTGTTCATGAAGTTCTTCAGCTGTTCTTTGTCATGGAAGTATCGTATTGCACCATCTATTTTGAATGATAGTTTTGCAGGATATATCAGTCTTGGTTGGAAATCATTTTGCTTTAGGATCTGGAATACTTCACTCCATGCTCTTCTTGACTTTATCGTTTGTGCTGAGAAGTCTGCTGTGATTCTGATAGGTTTTCCTTTATAAGTGATTTGTCTTTTCTCTCTGACAGCTTTTAATAATCTATTCTTGTGTTGGATTTCTGGGATGGTGATTATTATATGTCTGGGTGTAGTTTTATTTTGGTTATGACTGTTTGGAGTTCTATATGCTTCACTGATCCTGATGTCAGTTTCTGATCTCATGCTTGGGAAATTTTCAGCTATTACTTCTCTAAATATCCTCCTGACATCCTTCATGTTGTCTCCCTCTCTTTCATTAATCCCTATCATTCTTATGTTATTCTTCTTTGCATCGTCTTGCAGTTGTTGAATTGTTGTTTCCTGGTTCCTTGTTATTTTCAAAAGATCTTTCCTTTCCTGTTCACTAGCTGCAATCCTGTCTTCAAGGTCTGAAATTCTATCTTCACTTTCATTAAGGCGGTTTTTACAACTTTCAGTGGAGTTTTTTATTTCCTGTATATCTCTGTGCATCTGCATTATGTATTCTGTTTGTTTCTTATATTGCTCGTCTAGGGATTCTATCTTTTTGTTTAGTTCCTCCAATTTTTTATCTGTGTTTTCTTTAGATATATTTAGAATCTCTTTCATTTTTTTATCATTTCTTCTTTTATCTGGGAGATTATTTCGAGTTTGAATTTCTTTAAAGCTTCCTGGAGTTGCTTGTCAATTTCAGTGGCTATTGTGTCCGATATATGAGGTGGATGGGATATATTTTCTTCTATATACATCACTCCTAGGGTTTCTTGAGATGGGCTGGAGGTTTGAGGTTGTAATTTGGTCTTTCGTTTTGTCATTTTCCTATATTTCTGTGTTTCAAGTGTTATTTGAAAGCTTCCTCAGGATCTGTTGAAAATCCCCTTCTATGTTTGGAGCTACTGAGACTCTGGCGCCGCGCTACCCCAAGCCATTAGGCCTACAGAACCAGTGGCCCTCCTCTGCCTGCTCAGAACTCCGCAGTTCCAGACAAGCTGGGCCTCAGGGACACTGTGCGCCCACTTGCCCCTTGGAAGCTCCACAGTTCTTCAATCGCAGCCGGGTTAGGGTACTCACCACAGGCCGCAGTGTTTCAGGAACCTGTGGACCCTCCCTGGTTGCAGAGATATCCACAGTCCTCCAGACACATGGAGAGGCCGATGCAGGCACCCCAAATCTGCCCAGCTCCTCCTCTGCAGACCAATGGCCAGGCGCGGCAGCTAAACAGGCTGGGCTAGGCTGGTAGTGTGGGCCAGCCCACCTATTCGGGAGCTCAGCAGGTCTCCAAATGAAGCCGGAATGGGGAGGCTGATGTGGAAGCCTCAAACCCACCTCTCCCCTTCACTGCACCTGGAAGCCTGAGGGAACTCCAGCAGTCTGGGCGCAGATATCCAGAGTCCTCCAGACACGCAGAGAGGCCGGTGAGGGCACCCCAGATCTGCCCAGCTCCTCCTCTGCAGGCCTATGGCCAGGCGCGGCAGCTAAACAGGCTGGGCTAGGCTGGTAGTGTGGGCCAGCCCACCTATGGGGAGCTCAGCAGGTCTCCAAGTGAAGCCGGGAATGGGGAGGCTGATGTGGAAGCCTCAAACCCACCTCTCTCCTTCACTGCACCTGGAAGCCTGAGGGAACTCCAGCAGTCTGGGCGCAGATATCCAGAGTCCTCCAGACACGCAGAGAGGCCAGTGAGGGCACCCCAGATCTGCCCAGCTCCTCCTCTGCAGGCCTATGGCCAGGCGCGGCAGCTAAACAGGCTGGGCTAGGCTGGTAGTGTGGGCCAGCCCACCTATGGGGAGCTCAGCAGGTCTCCAAATGAAGCCGGGAATGGGGAGGCTGATGTGGAAGCCTCAAACCCACCTCTCTCCTTCACTGCACCTGGGAGCCTGAGGGAACTCCAGCAGTCTGGGCGCAGATATCCAGAGTCCTCCAGACACGCAGAGAGGCCAGTCCTGTCTCTAGTTTCTTACAAATAGTTGTCCCCATCTTCACCCACTTTATATACTTATTGCATATTATAGAACTAATCAAATCATTGGAGGCTTTTTAGGTCCTCAACTTCCAAATTAGGGAAGACAATAGTAACTACCATCGCATCTCTCATTCTCTTTGTGATAGCTGTCCCCATCTCTACATATGCTGAAATTGAACTCAAGAAACCAGTCCAATGTCATTCTAATCAGTGAACAATAGTATTGCTAGAATTTCTATCATAATGCTACAAAATTAGCCTCGAGTTTCTTAGTGTCTCTTCCTCAGAGTATCTGTTCATTGCATCTTGCATTCTATAATCTGTTCCCATAAATAATTAAAAAGAAAAAAAAATCCATGTGTGAATTTCTACATATATATCTATCCTCTCTGTATTATAGGGAATACCAAGTCATAGCAAGAGAGCAAAACAATTTCCTAGAAAAACATGCAATGGATAAGACATATAAGACCACAATATAGATGATCTTCTGTAGTTACTATGTTTTCTCTTGTTATTTTCAATAGATTTGACCACAACACTGGCTTCTTATAGTTAAATATAGTATCACCTATTTTTATAAAAACTTAACTTTGATAGCATGTAGGATTTGAGAGCTGTTACTAATTAATACCAGTATGGATATCCTTTACATCTTGTCATCCTCAGAGTAGTTGCCTCTACTTTTAGGGTTGATACTAACAAGCATACCAATTTCAAATAAAATCAGCCAAGGCCAACCCATAGTCTTATGATTCAGATTCAATTAAGATCAGTCATAGTAAGACAATGTAAGTATTGTAGGATTTCAGTTTAAGTTAATAGGAAAGTAAGGATAGTTACCATGGTATAACCTGCTATTTTTGGGTCAAGATGTCTGTGCCCTCAAATCTGACATGAGTGGACAGACCAGTATAAATTAAATTCAAACTAAATATGTCAGTAAGACTACTAT
Organism: Cavia porcellus; assembly: GCF_034190915.1. Classification (NCBI taxonomy): domain Eukaryota; kingdom Metazoa; phylum Chordata; class Mammalia; order Rodentia; family Caviidae; genus Cavia; species Cavia porcellus. The sequence goes on along the minus strand of NW_026947490.1, from coordinate 38,947,061 downwards.
GTCTTTTAAATCCTTATATACCATTAACAATGACCTCTGCCTTTTTTAAAATAGAGTTTCAGAGCTGTATATACTAAAGACTATAGCTTACCGTCTCTGCCTCATGTCTGCTACTCCACTTTTCTGCTATAATTTGTCCACATTATTCCCTCATTTCATTGTCTGCCCTGTTCACTGAGGCCTCTCTGTCACTGTTGCTGGAATCCTGGTATCTCTTCCTCTCTTTCTCTGTAATGTCCTTCAGCACTCTCTGTAGGGTTGGATTGGTGGCCATGAACTCCCACAGTTCCTCCTTGTCTTGAAAGTATCTTATTTCTCCATTAATTTTGAGAGAGAGTTTTGACGGGTATATGAGCTTTGGTTGCATATTATTTTCTTTCAGGACTTGGAATATTTCTCCCCACTCCCTTCTTGACTTAAGAGTTTGTGTTGATAAGTCTGCTGTTATTTTGATAGTTTTCCCATTGTAGGTAATCTGCATCTTTTCTCTGGCTGCTTTTAATATTCTGTTCTTTTGGTGGATTTCTGGAATCTTGATTATTATATGTCTAGGCGTAGATCTGTTTTGGTTGTAGGTAGCTGGTGTTCTGTATGCCTCTTTTATCTGGATATCATTTCTTTTTGCTATACATGGGAAATTTTGCTTTAATATATCTGTGAATATTCTTTGTATTTCATTTTTGGTTGCTCCTGCTTCCTCACTCACATTCTTTATTCTTAAGTTATGTATCTTTTTGTCATCTTCTAGTTTTTGAATTGCTTCTTTCTGGTTCCTTGTTATTTTTAAGAGGCTTTTTCTTTCACGATCATATGCCATACATCTCTCTTCAAGTTTCAGAAGGCTGTCTTTAGTTTCTGTCAAGGCATTTTGCCAGTGTTCAATGGAGTTTTTAGTTTCCTGGTATTCTCTTTGGATCCGTTTCATGCATTCTAAGTTATGTTTAAATTCTTCTTCAGAAGTTTCTCTTTCTTTTCTGATTTCCTCAGTTCTTCCATCTGTGTTCTCTTGGGCAGGGCTTGTCATTTCTTTAATTAATCTCTTTATATCTTGCCTCACTTGAATCAGGAGTACAGCTTTAAATTCTTCTATGAGATCATGAAGGTACTTTTTAATTTCAGCTGATGCTGTGTCGAGCAATGGATGGTTACTGTGCATGTTCTCTTCGGTGTTTACTTCTCCTGGGCTTATTTTCTCATGTTGGGCAGCTGGAGATTTTTTTTTATTTTTATCTCTTGTCATGTTTCTGGTTTCTTTCCGACTGTCCTGGGGTTCTCTGGCCCTCTCCATATTGCTTAGGGCCTTTCAGAAGTGTGCTGACTTGAGTTTTTGCTGTCCTCCCCAATTTGCTGTTATCTGGGGTAGGCTGGGATGCAGGGGTGGTACAGGCTAGCCTCCAGCCTCTGCACCAGTCAATCTGTAAATTAGGCTGTACTTTCTGGATGTCATTGAGTTGTGACTATTTTGTATCTGCTTATTGGGCCTCAAGCAGAGGCTTGGTTTAGTCCCAGTAGCTCCTGCCGGTTCTCTTTGTACCAGAAGCAGCTGACTAATGTCACTATGGCACAGGGTCCTGCCCAAATCCCAGCTGTTCTCTTCCAGACCTCTCTGTGACAGGAGCACCAGAACAGCAGAACTGCCCAAATCCAAGATGTCTCCCACTAGTTCTCTGTATGACGCTGAAGCCAACATGTACTCAGGCTCTGCCCAATTTCAAGATGCCTTCCACCAGCCCTCCCTACAGGGGGACTCAGTGATGCCACCGAGCTGTAGGTTCTGCCCAACTGTAAGATGGCTGCCACCAGACTCTGTGGTATTGATGTCCCCGTGGTGGCGGGCACTGCCCAGTTCCAAGATGTTCTCTGGCCAACCCCAGCAGCTGCAGGGTCCCCAGTACTCACCAGGGTCCACACCGCCCACCTTTCCCGCGCTCCCAGCACACCGTGGAAGGGTCAGAAATCCGCGCAGCGTGCACTCCCGGTACAGCGCGGAACAGTCAGAAATCTGCTCTGCGTTCCACTTTGGAGCTACAGAGCCTTTCACGATCTCCTCTGGTGCAGCAGGGCAGTCCTGGCTGCTTCTCAGGATCTCAGGTCTCAGTTTCCAGCAGTCACCAAAAGCCAACACAGCTTTTCCTGTTGGGTCCACGGGTTAGTTTGTTGATTTAAAGGCGCGGGATTTGCAGCCTCCCGTTAATCAGCCTTCACAGTCTCAGCACGACTTTAAATCCTCCAGCTGCACTGTCTTGGTTAATAAGAATTGTTATCCATTTGTCTGGCCCTCTCCATGTTGTCATATTCTAGCTTCTAATATGATTTCTCTGGAGAGACTCTCCGCCCCATCCCCTAGCAAGCCGCCATTTTGATTCCCCCGAGTATAAATTTCAAGCTGTAATCCTAGATGTACAAAAATAACTTTTGTTCTGCATTGATGTAGTTTGGAAACACTACACATGTCCTGCCTCAATATGATAGTTTATTTTCTCTTCACCGCTCAAGGTAGATGAAGAGAGATCATTCCTAGAATGATTCAGAGACCCAAACGGATGGGGGCTCTGCTCTCTCTACAATACACGGCCTTCAAAATTACCCTACATGTCACTTGCTCCATTGGCCAGAGAAGAATATTATAAAGAAGTGCCCATGAGAAGTGTTTGTTTGCAGCTCTCAGATCTGCTCACAGGGCCAAAGTCACAGGACCAAAGTGTGACCACACAGGGAAACCTATGAAGTGTGTCTGAGTAGTACTTCTAGAAAGAGGCAGCCATGGTGTTTGGGGAAGCCTCTTCCACAACTCAGTTTCTGCCAGTAATCCTCATTTTCTTTGGGCGTGAAAACTTCATTCTGCTGAATCTATTGCTTAGGAGTATGAGTGCAGTTTTGTTCATGAAGCTAGGGTACTAGAAGTAGCCCCTGGATGTTTGTTATCCAAGTTTCATCCAGATTTTATTTACTGTGGATGGTTCCTACATTATCCCAGTTCCTCCCTGATGATCATATTTTGCTGTAGTGCTTGGAATTCCTCAAGATCTCACCTTCTCCTCACCAACCTGGGACATGGGATATTTAACTTGGCTATTCGAGGCCTTTTATATCATTGTATAGCTTATCTTCTTTGAGATCTTGTAGCCTGTCTAGGAGTTACGTGCAAAGGATAAACACAAGTAACACCTAGGGTCTCTGACACTCCTATTCCTGAGATGCAGGCAACAGGGACCTCTTTTTAAATATACTGACATCTAATCTCTCTCTCTGCTTCCCCTCTTGCATGAATGGGGGACCAGTTACTTTTCCAGATTGAGAGAAAGGTCCTCTTCATCAACTATTCTGCAGAATCTATTTTTGTTTCCGAAGTTTTTCAGTTCTCTCCCTAGAAGATGAGTTTTTGGGTCTCAAGAGCTGGGAGAGCTGAAGGGTGTGCTGGCACAGGCCTGTAACATTGGCACTTAATGATTTGGAGGCAGAAAGATGACAAGTATGAGTGAGGCCTGGCAACTTAGTGATCTGTGAGACCATCAAAATAAAAAGGCTCGGGATGTAACTCAGTGAGAAGGCCCTGGGCTCAGTGCTCAGTACAACAGCAGCAACAACAAAACCAGAAGAAGTGCCAGGCCTGCTGGCACTTGCATACCTGTAATCCCAGCACTTGGGAGGCTGGGGCAGAAGGATCTCTGTGAGTTAGAGGTCAGCCTGCGCTACCTAGTGAGTTCAAGAACAGCCTGAACTGCATAGTGAGACCATGTCTCAAAAAGACCAAACCAAACAACAAAAAACTACCACTACACAAAAACAGATAAAAAAGATGGTTTTTTCTAATTCTTGCACTTTCTCTGAAACACTAGGAGCCTGTCATCCTAGCGTAAATGGGAAACACTAAAGGATAACTGTTGATTCAGTTTTCTAAATATCCTTCTTAGCAATGGTTGTGCCACATTTACAGACAAAAAGAACCAGGCCCAAGAAAAATTCTGAAGTTTTTTTTTTTTGAGACAGGGTCTCACTGTGTAGCCCAGGCTGGCCTCAAACTCACAGCAACCCTCATGCCTCAACCTTCAAGGATTTTCAGTTTTAGAATCACAAGGGGGATATAAATCTACATTTATCCCATTTCCACATCTCTGGGCTTCACTATCAGGACATTCGGATTTTCACAGAGTGTAGGAGACACTGCCCTTCATACACACATACACACGTGTGCACACACATATACATGAAGCCAGAACATTCTTTTCAGTTTTATTGGTTCAATTTTTTTTCTGAGAGAGCAGCAGCCCAGTGTCAAGGAACTAAGAGGATGTAGGGCCCTGAAGGGTGAAGCTGAGGTGGATGAAAACTCTGGGGGCCAGGTGAGCGGAAGTGGTACAGGCAGGCGGTCTAGTTGTTCCTAGACTGCTGAGTTGCTTGGCTGCGCGTTCCTTGGTTGGTGGGTTTCTCATGAGGGCATGAATCAGACACCGAGTTTCTTGTATGGTGGCTGGTCAGTGTCTTGGTGGGTGGATCTATTGGGGTGTAAACCCTTGTCATGCTATAAATAGACTTCAGAGAAATAGAGCAAATACATAAATGAGGCCTAAACCAATGAGTATGGCGAATACGTCCAGCCAGCCAGTTCGGGCCGAGTTGCGGTGAGCTTCATCCCAGTCTTTGTTCTGGTTGGCCTTTATGGTCTGTAGGGGTGGGAGCATAGGTATGGGTTTCCTGTCCAGAATCCCTTGGGGGAATGCTCAGGGCCCTCGAGCTTGGAGGGAAGACATTTACCCACGTCCCAGGACAGAAGTAGATGAAGAGGGAAAGCAGAGGACAGGATAGGCCATGACTGCGGCACTGTTTTACCTGGCGGTTGTAGTAGAAACCTGCCAATCCCAAGGGAGGGAAAAGAATTATGGCCACGATGGTCAGAAATGTGTGAGGCGGAGCACGAAGGGCCTTCTCTTGCGGCGACTGTTTAGACGAATCAGGCTTCCGCTCGTCTGCCTCTGCACTCATGATCTTTCCACTCTGAGAGGTCTGAGCGTTTTAAAGAGAGACCCAGGCCACTATTCCTCTCCTTGCTCTACCCAGAATTCCAAGACCCAGAGCTTAAAAGGCCGGTTCTTCACAATGGGGAAACTATCACCTCAAGTCCTGATTGGCTGCTCCCCTCGGGGTGTGGTCCGGGTTGGAGGCTACTTCCAGCTCTGCCCCGCCAGGCCCCGCCCGCTGTCAGGACGCGGCCCCTGGAGAGGGATTGGTGGGAAGACTTAAGGTCTGGGTCTTGGCTTTTCTTACTTCGCATGGCACACCCCTAATCTCTGACAGAGGGAGCTGCCAGAGCCAGGAAGCCTCCCCGAGAGCTGTGGAAGAGAGCAAGGAAACAAGGGCAGTAAGAAAGCTAGACATACTGGCAGAGGGAAAAGGTATAATGTCAGAGTGATACTAAATTTTTAAAAATTCTGTAGTCCATTCTGAGAGGAAGAAAGAATAGAAAAAGAAGACTTAAAAAAAGGAGAAGCACTTTATTAAAGTAGGACATCAACTAATAAATGGAAAAGGAAATCACTATGGTAGTGGGCAGAATTCAGAGATGGTGTCAGGATTCCTGTCCCCGAGTATAAATCTACCTTGTTACTCAAGCACTCATCTGTGTGTTGTTAAGCGAGTTTTCAGATACAATTAAGATTTCCAAGTCACTTAAACTTGAGGGAGATTATCCCAATCAAGTCAGTTCTTAAAAAGGACTTAATCTTATTGGCAAAAGAGGTTTAAGGTGTGAGAGATTGGAGTCTTTTTTAGCTAAAAGTGTAAAGAGACCATATGGCAAGAGTGCAAGCAGCCTCAAGGATCTAAATTGTGCTGTAACCACAGTCACTTGGAAGAGGACCCTGAGCTCCAAAGGAGAACAGAGTCTGGCTGATGTCTTAATTTTTTTTTTTTTTGTCTTTTTTTGTTTTTATCGGTACCAGGGATCGAACTCACGACTGCCTGCTTGCAAGGCAGGCGCTTATGCCACTGAGCTAAATCCCCAGCCCCTGATGTCTTAATTTTAGCTTTACAAGATCTTGAAGAGGTAAGCAAGCAACCATTCTTCTGAAGAATTAGGAGTTAATAACTAATAACTCATGGTATTTGTTGTGCATCATTAGAAAATTATCCATAATCCTAGCACTCAGGGAGGCTGAGGCAGGAAAATTACAAGTTTGACCCCAGCATAGGAATTTAGAAATTTTCTTTAATTTTATTTTTTTAAATTTTATTTAAAGACTAAACAAAGCAGAAAATAGGCAGCAAGAATATATACATTCAGAGAAAAAAAATATTAAGATATCACTAGTTGATGTTTACATATTGTTGTTTTACAAATAGTTGTTCAAGATAACAAATATGGATCATGTAAAGTGAGAATACAAACAGCAAGACAGCAAACAGTTCTGTTCAACTGTCCAACAAAACTTAGTAATATGGTTGTCAATCCTATACACTTAAACATACATGCAGTTATCCATATCTTCATTTAGGTTTAGATTAAACAAACTAAAGCAGGTTAAAATTATTCTGAACAAAGAATAATAGTATTGCTGGATTTCACATCATGATACTCCATATCAGCACTGGGTACTGTAGTGTCTTTTTTTAAAATTTAAAGAAAGACTAAACAAAACAAAATGGGTAGAAATAATACATAATTTCGAAGAAAAAAATAAACAGAAATCACTAGTTGATGATTACAGGTTGTCTTCTTACAAATAGTTATTCAAGATATTAAAGTGGAGCATATAAAGTGGGGATTCAAATAGTAGATTGCAACCAGTTCTGTTCAACTATCCAACAAAAATTTAGAAATATGGTTATCAATTCTATGTACTTAAACATACAGGCGGTTATCCATATCTTCAATTATGTTGAGATTGAATAAACCCAAGCAGGCTAATATCACTCTGAACAAAGAATAATACTATTGCTGAGTTTCACATTATGACACTCCAGGATCAACACTGGGTATTTTAGTGTCTCTTTTTCTTCAAAGTATCTGTTCATTTCATCATCTGTCATAAGACCAGTTCTCATAAACTGTTTATAGATTCTACACATGAATGAGTCTTCACATGCATTTCTATCCTTTCTATATTAGAGGGAGAAACAAAACAAAGCAAGGCAAACAAAACAAAACATTTCTATAAACACATGAAACAAAATAAACATATAAGACCATTGTACAAATCTTCTACCATATTTTCTGTGCTGTCTCGTTATCTCCAATAGAATTGGCTATATCATCAGACATAGTATAATTGAATATGTCAGTACATAACAGTATTAATAAAAACACCACTTTGTATATAGTATAGAACTTCAAAAACTGGCAGTAATCAAACCAGAATGTGTATTGTTGTGTCTTGTCATCTACAGTGCAGTTACCTATACTCTGACTTGATACTATCATATCAGTTTTGAATAAAATCTTCTCTGCCTCATTTCTGTTATGCTCTTTTTTTGCCATCAGTTGTCTGCTTATTTTCTTCTGTTATCTGCTCCCTTCATTGAGGCCTCTCTGCCACTATTCCTGGAGTCCTAGTACTTTTCTCTCGCTCTAGAATGCCCAGCCATATTCTCTGTAGAGTTGCATTGGTGATTGCGAATTTCCCAAGTTCCTCTTTGTCTTGGAAGCATCTTGTTTCTCTAATTTCTAGAGACAGTTTAGCATGGTGTATCAATCTGGGCTGGAGGTTATTTTCTTTCAGGGCTTGGAATATTTCACTCCAGGCTCTTGTTGACTTGATGGTTTATGTTGAAAAGTCTTCCATCATTCTGATGGGCCTTCCTCTATAGGTTATCTGTTTATTGTCTCTAATAGCTTTAAATATTCTGTTCTTATATTGAATTTCTGGGATCTTGATTGTTATATGCCTGGGTATTACTATTATATATAATAATATATTATATATATATAATATATGTTATATATTATATTATTATATATTATATCATATATATATATTATATATTATAGTTCTGTTTTGGTTGTACATGGCTGGAATTCTGTATGCCTCATATATCAGAATATCATTTCCTTTTCCTATGTTTGGGAAGTTTTCCCTAATTATTTCTGTGAATAACATTTGTAGTTCCATTGTTTGTATCCCAGCTTCTTCATTCACATTCTTTATTCTTGTTATAGATCCTTTTGTCACATTCTAGCCTTTGTATTGTTACTGCTTATTTCCTTGTTATTTTTAAAAGTTTTCCCTTTCATACTCCCACATTGCAAAATTGTCCTCCAGTTTGGATAATCTATCCTTAGTTTCTTTCAAGGTGATTTGCCATTTTTCCATAGAGTTTTTAATTTCCTGATAATCTCTTTAAATCTGCTTCATGTATTCTACATTTTTTATATTCTTCATCAAATGGTTCTCTCCTTTGTTTGAGTTCCTCCCTTCTTCCATCTGTGTCTGCTTGAGGAGTGCTTAGTTTCTCTTTTATTAATCTTCTTATATCTTGCTTTATTTGGCTAAATATTTCACTTTTGAACTCATCTATAAGGTCCCGAATATATCTTTTTATGTCCACTGCCACTGTGTCTGATATTGCATGTTTGCTATTCTCATTCTCCTTTGTATTTACCTGTCCTGGGTCAATATTCTGAGACTTTTTGTTGTTGCATCTTCTTCCCATCTTTTTTGCTTCTTCCATGAGGCCCCAGTTTCTTTCTTTGTTGGTTACAATTCTTCTAAAATGTGCTGGCTAGATGACCCTTCCCACTGCCATGTGCTAGTGAGTTGCAGACAGGCACAGCATATGCTGGCCCCTCCCCTCGAGATCAGTCAAGCTGCTGTGGCTTACACTACTGTATAACTTGGTACCGCCTCCCCTCCGGACCAGCCAAACCTCTGAGGCCCCACTGGGCCAGTGTGGTTAGTGTGTGCCACCCCTGCAGGGACTTGACCTCAGATAACCTATTGAGTCTCAGCTAGGTCATGTGACCCAGGCCTAGCTCACTCCACCAATCCTGTTTGGGAAGGGAATAATTGACTGAAGTCACTGCTGCCCCTTGTACTTGCCAGTCCTGCCAGGTCCTAGAATGTCATCCGCCAGAGCCCCCCTATTTATGGAATGGCTCCACTCCCGTCACTCACCACAGGTCGATGTAGGCATCCTGCCAACTCAGCTCTCCTTTTGGCTCGCCGACCCCCAGACTCAATGTAACTGCACCTCCAGGGGGTTGAAGCAGTGGGACCTCGGATGACTTGGCAAGTTATGGCGGGATCCTGGAGAGACCCTGGCAAGGCGCGGCAGGACCTTGGCAAGTTGTGGTGGAACCCTGGCAAGACACACGTTGGCCAGTAATGGCAGGACCTCGGATGGTCGGCAAGTCACCTTAATTTCTTGTTGGGACGAGAGAATTCATCTCCCTCTGTTTGGGGCTCCCCACTCTATATTATGTTGAATTCTAAGTTAACTATCTTGGGGAGCCTCTGTAGCCAGTTATCTCTCCACCATCTTTGCTCCTACCAGAATTTAGAAACTTAATGAAATTCTGTCTCAAAATGAAAAGTTAAGAAAGCCTGGGGTTGCAGCTCAATGTGTATAATTTGGGTTCAATCCCCCGTACTGCAAAACAAACAAATACAAATAACTGTAATTTTCTAAAATTATTAAAATGATTTAGAAGAAACCATCAGGGATGCTAATATGGTATCATTACATTTTGGCTGGTTGTTATCCTAGCTGAAGAACCAATTTGTAAGGAATTGGAAGTGGGTAGGAGGAAACATAGTAAAGTCCACAGATGTAGACTCCACTGTGGTTTGTCAAAGACATAACTGACTATGTTTAAGTACACACGGTCAAAGATGTAAGAAGCGGTAACAAGAACAATGGCAGCATGCATAATCAAGAAGCCAGAACTTTTTCATGGAAGGAGTTGGTTAGAGTGTTTCAAGGAATCAAATGAATAGTCCACAACAATCACAGTAACAAAAATTCAGGGGACTGAAGTGGAAAGGACAGAATACAAAATTGGACAGGATGAAGAATACATATTAGTTTCTGGTATCTCCCTTGAATAAGGGGGATATCTTAGTTACTTTTCCATTTTTGGACAAAATGCCTGAGACCCACACATTAGAGTAGGAAATGCTTATTTTAGTTCATGGTTTGTAGAAATTTCCTGCCATAGCCGGCTGGTTCCAAGGCAGATGGCATGGCAGAGGGCACTGCAGAGGAGAAACAGCTCATGGCAGGGCAGGCAGGAGGCAGCAGAAGCAACATCAATCAAACAAGCCTTCTTTCTCCTTTTATCCTATTTAGGCTGAGAGCTTCTTGGGTGGTACCATCCACTCACAGCAGGGGCCTTCCCACCACACCCAGACCTGTGCTAACTTCAATGGGCTCATGCCAGCATCACACACTAGATCCAGCCAGCTCCCAAAAGCCCCACCTATGTATGCAGGAGGCTTTGGAGGGCCCATGCTGTGAGACATAAGCCATAACCCGGCTTTGGCATGGGAGTGGGTGGGTCTTGATTGTGAGTCACTCATCAAGGTGGCTTTGGGATGGTAATTTATTTGAACTCTGTTTCCTGGACTCATTTCTTTTCTCTCTGTTTCTTGCTTTTAAAAGACAGCCATCAGTCTTTCACTCTTTTTTTTTTTTTTTTTTTTTTTGAGACTGTGTCTCATTATATAGTTCAGGCTGGACTTGTACTCACCATGTAGCCTTGAACTCATGATGATCCTCCTGCCTCAGTCTCTTGAGTGTTGGGATTACAAGTGTGTCACCATGCTTGACTCTTTCATTCTACTGAAGAAAGTCCTTTTTTAAAAAAATATTTTTGCATTTGGCTTTCTGAAACTTCCCTAATAAGTTTCAAGCTGGGTGTAGTAGTGCTTGTCTGGAGCCTGAGGCATAAGGACTGAAAGTTCAAGCTCAATTTGGGCAACTTAATCAGATTGTCTCAAAATTAAAATTAAGAGGGGGGGTGGCTGGGGATATAGCTCAATGTGAAGGCCCTGAGTTCAAGTTCCAATACCACCAAAAGCACCACAATAAAAAGAATTTAGATTAAACTGTGTTTGTCCTGCTATACCTCGGTCCTTTATTTATTTTCTCGTTTGCTTCCATCAGTGAACAGTTTTGCTTCACTCTGTGCTCCTGCCTGTGATGTACTTTTGGACGACAGGTCCAAAGCAATGGGTTCAAACAACGTGGACTGGAACCTCCAAAACTGGATCAAAATAACCATTTCTCTATGTACACTGATTAAGTATTTTGTTATAGTGATGGAAAACTAATATACTGCATTTGAAGAATATTTTAAAGAATAATATGAGATCTAGAACAACGCTATTTTCCTTCACAATTAATTTCTATTTTTTTTTTTTCTGCCAGACAAAGTTGTTAGTCTAGGACCTCTTTCCATGTGTGACATTTGAGGTTTTGGGGTGAAGCCTCAGATGATGAAGGAGGCCAAGCTGATTTCATATATTTGATTTTTATGCTGATGTACAGCTAAAAAGTGTGTGGAGGAGTAGTTCTTGGATTTTGAGTTTTCCTCTCTTGTCTGTAAGAATGCCAATCAAAACCTGAGAGCTACAGTGGGTTTTTATTTGTAACTGTTTCAGTAGTTGGAACTAGAAAATATTTTTTAAAGGTAAACTGAAACAGGAATTCATCACAATATTTCCAACTCCAAATCAGAAGTACAGTTTTAACCTAAAATTTCCCGTCTTTCTCTCTCCTAAGAGTTAAGTCCAGTGACTTCTCACTGAAATATATCCCCAGTTCTTTTTTTTATTTTACATTTCAAGACAGGATCTTGCTTAGTTATTTAGTTGCCCACACTGGGCTTGACCTTTTGATCCTGTCTCAGCCTCCCAGAGTATCAGGGTTACAAGTAAATGCCATTATGCCCAGTTTATACCTCTTTTCTCAAGCCAAAAATCCAAGTTCACAATGACACCAAGAGTGATAAATATCATCTAATTGTTTGTTTTATCCAATTCATTTACTCAATCTCAGAGTACTACGAACACCACTTAAACTGAAATTATGGTGTCTGAAACATTAAAGGCATAGTTGTTTATTTTCATTTTTAGAGATTGCTTTTTAAATACCAGTTTACTTTTTTTAGTACTGGAGATTGAATTTAGTGCTCCACATACAGGCAATTGGTCAGAGATGTTGGAATGCCCAAGAAATACTTTCTGTATTCATTGGATGAATTAGAACCCAGATTGAAAGACAATCTTCGGGATATCTCCCCTGTTGTAGTTAGAGTTTACAAGGAAAAAAGACACATAATTTATAGGATTATTTAAGTCAGCCAAAGAGTCAAATGCAAGAGCGCAAGAGATCTGCGTACACCCTAGAGACCCAAGGAAAACAGCTGAAGACCTGGATCCTATGACAGTGTACTGCACAAGTCCAGCTGAAGGCCTAGAGCCCATGGTAGTGTCCTCTACAAGTTCAGCTGGAGGCCTAGCACCCATAGCAATGTTGCATGCAAGTCTGTACCTGCACTGGGCAGACCCAAAGGTCAGTGGTGAAAGCTAGCAAGTCTGCGCCAGCGGGATGAAGGATCTGTGCCCGGAGGCTGAGGGATCTGCACTAGAGCCAGGAATCCATGCTTAAGACCAGAGCTCTCCCAAAAAGCACTGCAGTCGTCCCCAGTGACAGTGAGGACCCGAGCTCCTCTGATGATGAGAATAGCTGAGTGCGTATCAGAAAAATCAGTGCAACAAGCTTTTCCAGGAGATCAGCAGCACTGTCGATTCTCTTTCTATGTTGTTGGCAATGATCCTCAGGGGGTCTTCTATACCCAGCACCACCCTGATTCAGTTCAGCTGCACGTTACATGTTGCTCATCAGTTAACACACTATATTTCCCTACTTAAAAGAAGCCAATCACAATGCCAATGGGAAAGTGCAGGGAGCAGTTTACGAGCTTGTACCTGACCAAGTGATGATGAAGATGAAACACAAAGAGACACAGAATTAGTTTAAAATGTGGGGGGCTGGGGGCTCTTGTCTCCTTTTGACAAAGAGCACCAAGTCACTGGTGCACCTTGGTTTATTCACTCGAACACAGGCACAAGTAACCAGAGTAAAAGAGGATTCATTTATCTCCCACTATCCACGGAACATAGCTGAGTAAACAAGATCTCGGCTGTATTAATTTCCCCTGCAGTATGCTAGCATGCACTTACATTGGCTTTCTCCCTAGTGCTCGCTGAAGAGGCCAGTTAGGCCTTAAGCTTCCTATCTGGTCTCTCACAGGAGTGTAGAATCAAAGGCTGAGTGGAAGTTTGGAGAGCGGTGACATCACTCCCTGCAGTTTAGAGGGATGTTTTGAAATCCTAAATGAGTGTGTTGGATAACAAGAGAGTATAGGGTCATCAAAAGTGAAGAATTTAAAAAGGATTCTAGTAGGATAAAATGAGGTTTGTGAGGACACAAAATGACAGGAAGGGCAGGATAGGTGTGTAGGGAAAGTTTAGGGACAGGCAGGGAAAAGTAAGGGACCTCAGCGAGGTTTCTGGCAATAGAGTTAAACACTTGCTAGAGAAAGAGCACCTAAGAAAAACAAGGCAAGCTGATAAGATCTGAATTGCTTCATGCCAGGGCCCCAATTCTCTCCCCCCTCTTCAAATTAAGCATTAAAAGGACAAAGTTGGGAGGGGGTATCTAAAACATATGCTAACACCTGAACACTCATACACATATATAAATACACATGTATTTTACTATTCTATGTATTAATACACTAAAATGTACATGCATCCTTTTTACTAATTCAGCCTTCAATGTGAGGCTCTGCTGTAAATCTCACAAGATAAGCACCTGGACAGCACAAGGAGATCAGAGAAGTGCTTATACAAGAATGTACACACGGGCAGTGGGTGGGACAATGGCCAAATCAATGTCTCAGAGCCCAAAATAGCCAATCAAGTTACAGCCACTCTTCAGACGGAGGAGTCCCTTTCTCCTCATGTAATAACAGGCGAAGAACAAAGACCCCTACCCCTACCCCACCCAGTGCCGGCTCTCCAACAAGGTACCTCACTATCTCATTTCTCTCCTTTTACCAATAAAGTGATCTTGTTCTTTATTTCTCTACCTTTGCCAATACAGTGATTTTGTTTCTCTTTCTAAACTTATATCTTTAATTCTTTTTTATGAGATGGTATTTGTTATTTCATTATTATTTTTACATTTTTTAATGTATTTGTTTTTATTTTAAAGGGAATAAAACAACAAAATGGAAACAAAACAGATAAGACAGTAGGAAATCTACTTTGGTTACTATATTGCATATTGTTGTCCTCTGAATAGTTGCTCAGACAATTGGCTTTACCCTAGCTCATGGGCAGGGGCTTAGCTTCCCTTCCTGGTCCTCCCTGGTCCTTCTATATCTCTTTTATTGGTATAGTTTTATGCACTTTAGGTAAGATTCACCCTTCTCAGATGTGACAGATTCAGAGGATGTGGGAGAAAGGCTTATGCAGCACAGAAGGATTTTATGGGGGATGGGGGTGAGAGAGAGGGAACCGGACAAGGAATGAGTTATGGGGACTGGGAGAGAGTTGTGGGGCATAAGGGAACAGTTGTGGGGAGACTATGAGGGGGTTGTGGAAGACTGAGGTGGGAGTTAAAGAACAATCTGGATGGTGGTGTGAGGGTGAGGGGGAGGTTAATGGGAGCAGAAGGGGATTGTGGGGACTGGAAAATGAGCACAAGGCAAATTGCTGGGGGCTGATCAGACCCCTAGATACCTGTGGGAGGATGACAGGGAAAAAAGAAAGACAAAAGACAAAATTTAAGCACAAGGGAGGCCAGGAGGAACCCATTTCTAGCACACAGGCACCATAATTTCGTGGTTGACCTGCCTTTATTAGCACGCAAAAAGCACAGAGGGAAGGGCAGCACATTTGATGCAATTATCAGCTATAGGGAGTTGGTAGACAAGGAATAAATGAAGAACTAGATTTTTTCTCTACTAGATGCCTGTATTTTGGCAGTGGTTCAGCAGATGCTATCTTGCTTCAGGAATGCTGGGTTATCAGCATTCCACCTATAGCCAGGGAGCACACAGCTTTCCATATACCTCCCTCTTCCTGAAGCCGCAGAAAGGTCACACTGACCTTGAGGCTACAGGAGTAGGGGGTTGGGGAGATCGAGGGGTGTTAAGCAGGCCCTCTATAATCTGTTGTCTATGAAGCAGCCTGGAGTCCATTAGAAAATGTTACAAAGGCAGGGGGAGGATATTATGGGATAGGAAGGAGACTCGAGGGACAAAGAGAGAAAGAGGCATTGACAGTTATGGGATGGGGATTACGCTAAACTGAGTGCACGGGCACAGCTGTGCCATGGCCTGTGCATAGCTGAACTGAGAATGAGGAGATGCCTAAGCGGGCAAGCAGGCCACAGCTGAGGACACCTGGAGACTTTCTTCTAAGATAATTCTCCTTCATTAGCATCGTCTGTTGCTTGGAAAAGGCTTTGAACCCTTCCCAAGATTCTGCTCAGGTTTCCACTTTAACCCTTTCCTTGTTTGAATACTAGATAAATACAGGCCACTCAGAATAGTGTCTGTCTCAGCCACCAGAGTTAAGAACTCTGCAGAGGGTTTTGGTCCTCCTAGAGCCCTACAGATCATACCACTTGTCTCATTTATTGAAGCCTTCGCTGTACACTGGTTTGGGAGATTGGGGATCTAGGCCAGGTCCCCAGTAATTACAGGGGCGTGTAGAGAGGATTATGGAGATGACGGGTACACGATACAAAGCAGAGATTATTGGCAGTAGCAAGGGGCCCATAGGAAGGTGGGGAGCATTACTGGAGATCAGGGAGGGAGTTAGTGGTACATGAAGGACGCAATGGGACGTCAATGGATTTTCATCACAAGGGTCAGTGTGACCCCTGCTGGTGGGCCAGGGTCACCTTCCAAGTCTCCTCCCGACTGGTAGGATCACTTTAGCCCATCCCCATTCCTAGGGCCTCTGAGATCTCCTCTCTCCCAGGCTGTTTGCAGATCTTGTTTCTGGCCTCTGCCTGCCAAAGATGCAAGTCTGCAGCTCCCTGGGCTCTTTGGGCCTCTGAAGGCAGCAGATGTGGTCTCTGCAACTTCTCATGGACCCCCTGCAGAGGACTTCCTGTCTCTCTCCATGGTGCCCCACTCTGCAGTTACCCAGAAGGAACCTGGCCCCTATATTGTCTCTGACAGGGTGAGAGAGGCACAACCCTGCATATCTATACCTGCTTCCCTCCCAGGGGTGGATGCTCCTATCTTCTCCTCCATCCAGGGATCTCCTTCTGTCCTCTAACCTCTCTCTCTCTCTCTCTCTCTCTCTCTCTCTCTCTCTCTCTCTCTCTATCTATCTATCTCTCCCCCCATCTTTTCTTCCTGGGCTTCCAGGCTTCTCCCTGGGATTGACCCTGTCCCTTCCCTCCATCAGCCTTCAGTTTCTCAGAGGGACACCTCCCGACTGGTTCCCTGTTGTCCCTAGGACCCACCTGCCCTTCCCACATCCCACCACCACTCTGCTTTTTCCCTGAAGTCTTGCACACCTGTGCGCACATGTGCACATGTGAGTGTGTGTGTGTGTGTGTGTGTGTGTGTGTGTGTGAGAGAGAGAGAGAGAGAGAGAGAGAGACTGGGGACTGACTTCAGAGACTTTACACTGAACTATACCCTGGCCTTTTAAAATTCTTTTTGAGACAGAGTTGCCCAGGCTATGCTCAAACTTGTGACCCTACTGTCTCAGCTTCTTGGAGTGCTGGGATTACAGGCATGTGCTATTATTTTTATTTCACTGTGTCCATTGTCCTCTTCTCCTAAAGGTACTCCTTGCTCCTCCTTTTCCTTGGGTCCTTCCCAGGCCATCTGTCTACCCTGGCCTCAGGTTTCTCCTTAAGTGACACTCTGGATTCCCTTCAGCTCCACCCCAACCAATGGTCCCTCTGTGCCCTGGCTCAGCTCTTCCATCTGTACGCCTTTTGAGGGCGCTGCCATTCACCTCCTTCCCATTCCCACTGACAGGTGCCAGTAGTTTTGGAGATGGAGCAAGGGTGGAGAGAAAGTCTAATGTGGCTTTGGCTATGGGCATAATGATTGTCATCCTGGGAGTGCTTGTCATGTTCTTTACTTTCTCTATCTACTGTGCCTGGTGACACGTACACCCATGATCCTGGATACCTGGAGAATGGCTTGGCCCCTCTCCCCCAGAATATCAATGATAGTAGACTTTCCATCCCTGCCTCAACAGATCCTTTGGCTCAGATGTCCATGCGCTGAGTGTCCCTAGTACAGTTATTTCACTGGAATTTTGGAGAATTATGAGTCATAAGGAAATCTGTGTGTGTGTGTGTGTGTGTGTGTGTGTATGTGTGGCACTAGGGGTTGAACCTGGGGTGTCTGCATTGAGCTTACATTCCCAGCTTTTTATTTTTATTTATTTATATTTATTTATTGAGACAAGCTCTTGCTAAGTTGCTACACTGCCCAAGTTGGGCTTGAATTTGTGATTCTCCTGCCTCAGCCTCACAGAAACATGGGATTATAGGCATGTACCACCATGCCCTGTGACTTACGAGGAGGCAAAGGGCAGACATGCATGACTATGAGCAGACACAATGTCATAGGCCTGCACAGTTTAGTCTCAGTGATGTTTCCTGGGGTATTCTCAGGTCCAGACTCACCCATGTCATGCCTGGAGCCCACACAATCTGAGTTTTTAGGCACTAGGTCCTCAGACTCTGGACCCACAGAAATAAGAACCTGCCTCATCCAGTTCTCCATTCTGCTCAGGGTAGCCAGAGAGCTAAATTGGCTGTCAAATCAGGTTGCCCTCTAGTTCATACGGTCCTACAGATTCCCACAGGACTTGAAATAAGATCAACCCCTCCCTGTGGCATTCAGGCCCTGCTTTATCTCCTCCCATCTTCCTATCACTTCCTTCCTATCACAGCGACTTCCTCCCCACCTCAGGCCCTTTGGACTTGGCCTTCCTACTGTTTGGAACTTTCCCCCGAGAGCTTCTCACCCTGGACTTATCTTTAGATCAAATGTGCTCTGCTTAAAGAGTCTTGCCCTGACTGGCTACCTCATGTTACCTCCCTGTCTTTACTGCACTAGTCATTCCTTTTCTGACCTTTGATCAGCTCTGCAATCAACTTGTTTACTTCATGTTGATCCTCTGCCTCTGCCATGGACCCTCACTTCAAGAGAGCCATGGCCTTGTCTGTCTTGGCCACCACCTGGCCCTCACTGTCCAGCACAAGGGGGCCTGGTGCCCAGTTACGATCCTAAAATGTTCCTATTAAAAGTGTGAACAGCTGTCATCCTTTGCCATCATGAGATGAATCAGGAAGCAATCAGGAATATTTACCTTGTACTTGAGACTCACCTAAAGGTTTTTAGATCAGTTTCCAGTTTTTCTGTCTTAACTGCTTGCACATTGGTGGTATATCAAAGAAGAGCTCAAGATCATGGAAATTTGTTCCTTTTTTTCTTTCAGTTTTACATGTATCTGCACGTGCATGTGCCTGTGTGTATATGATCTATTTTGAGTTAAGTTTTGTGCATGATGGGAGAGTCCAATTTATTTTTTATATATAGAAATACAATTTTCCCAGCTGTAATTGTTAAAAAGCATCTTTTCTTTCTGAATTTTCTTGTCACCTTTGTCAAACATCTTGTTGGTCATAAATGTTATTTATGGACTTTCGATTCTATTGCCTTGAGCTGTGTCTATCTTTATGGCTGTACTACACTGTCTTGATTTCTGTAGCTTTGTAACCAGAAGTGAGGAACTGTAAGCATTCCAATTTCATTCCTTTTAAAGATTTTCTGAGTCCTTCCCATTTTTCATGATTCTTAGAATCAGTTTGTCAATTTCTATAAAAAATAAAGCTGGTATTTTAATAGAGATTGTACTGAATCTTTTGATCAATTTTGGCTTTTTCCCATCCATGAACAGGGGATAGCATTCTATTTATTTAGATTATCTTTAAATTCTTTCATGAATTATATACAATTTTCATTGCACAAGTTTTTACTTCTGTTGTTCAATTTATTACTTCTTTTTTAAAATTTTATTTTATTTTGAAAAAGATTAAGATAAAAGAGGATATGACAACACAGATCAGAACAGAACAATTTAAGCAACATAGTGTTTCACAAGACAACCCGACATAACAGTAGCTACCATAATGTCTCTTTCCTAGAAATATTTGAGTATACCTCCATATAATATAGTATCAAACATAACAAGACAGTATAAAACCATTTAACAGAATGAAAGCATTACAGGGTAATCAGAACCAACTAACAGAAAATGAACAATGGTTACTATATTATCTCCTTGTCCATAAAAAATTTTGTTTACACTATCACATATAAATTTGTTTACACTATCACACATAAAATCCAATAAGATACAACATGATAAAACTGATGGAGAAAGAAGAACAAAAGCTTGGTAGGACTTCAAACAAGGTGATATTAAATCAGCACTAGCTATTATAATGTCTTGTTCTCTTTAAAATACCTGTTCATATCATCACAGACAATAAAATCAAACAACCCAAAATAAAACCACTCTAACTAATGAATGAAAACATTGTAAGGTTTCAAAGCAATATAATGGGGAATCATGATTACCACATAATTTTATGTATTCTTACCATTTCTTACACTAGGGAAACTATTCGGTGTTTATACATGTGAGATTGATTTATTTTGCTTATGAGTATGGTTTCAAGCTGTGTCCATTTATTTATAAACATCTCAATGTATCATTCTTTATAGCTGAGTAGTACTGCATTATATAAAAATACCACAACTTTTTTATCCATTCTTCAGTTGATGGACACTTAGATTGTTTCCAAGATCTGGCTATTACAAATTGTGCTGCTATTAACATGGCATTGACTGTGGTATGATGTTTTCAGTTGTGGGAATAGGCCTAGAAGTGGAATACCTGGAACAAATGGGACTTCCAATCCCAGCTTTCTCAAAAATCTCCAGACTGACTTCCACAATGGTTACACCAGTTTACAATCCCACCAACAGTGCAGGAGAGTTCCTTTTTCCCCACAGCCTCTCCAGCATTTGTTGTTGTTGGTTTTCATGATCCTGGCCATTCTTTCAAGAGTGAGATGGAATCTCAGTGTGGTTTTAATATGCGTTTCTCTAATGAGTGATGATGATGAACATTTTTTCATGTATTTATTAGCCATTTGTATTTCTTCCTCTGAGACGTGCATATTCATCTCAGATGCCCATTTTTGGATTGGATCTTTGAATTTTGGGGGTCTGATTTTTAAAATTCTTTATATGTTTTAGACAGAAGACCTTTGTCTGAGGGACAGTTCATTAAGATTTTTATCCCACTTTGTGGATTTTCTTTTCTTTATGCTGGAGAGTTCTTTTGACATGCAGAAACTTTTTAATAAGACGTGATCTCAGTTATTGATTCTAGGAAGTATTTCCTATGTGGTTTGATTCCTGTTCATGAATTCTCTACCTATCTCTATGTCTTTGAGGTTTTTACCTAATTTGTCTTCCAATAGATTTAGTGCTTCTGTTTTAATATTCAGATCTTTGATCCATTTAGATTTTAATTTAGTACATAAATTAAATTTAGTACATAAATTAAATTTAGTACATAAATTAAATTGATAGGCATGGGTCTAGTTTTAGTTTTCGGCATATGGAGAGCCAGTTTTTCCAGCACCATTTATTAAGGAGACTGTTGTTCTTCCAGTGAACATGTTTAGCTCCTTCATCAAAGATAAGGTGGTTGAGTGTGTTTGTAGTTGTGGTTGTATCTTCTAATCTATTCCATTGATCTTTGTCTCTGTTTTGATTCCAGTACCATATTGATTTTACGACAGTTGCTTTGTAGTATTACTTCAAATCAGGGATTGTGATGCCTCCTACTTTGCTTTTGCTGCTCAGAACTGTCTTTGCTATTCTAGGACTCTTCTAGTTCCAGATGAATTTTACGATTGATTTCTCTAGATCTATGAGGTATGTTGATGGTATTTTCATTGGGATTGCATTGAATCTGTATAATAGTTTTGGGAGAATGGCCATTTTCACAATATTTATTTTTCCTATCCATGAGCAAGGGATGTGTTTCTGTTTTCTGAGATTCTCTTCAATTTCTTTTTTCAGTGTATTATAATTTTCCCTTTATAGATCTTTCACTTCTTTCATGAGAATAATTCCTAAGTATTTCTTTTTTGGATGCTAGTGTGAAGGGTGTGACTTCTCTTATTTCTCTCTCTGTAATTTTGTTGTTAGTGTATAGGAATGCTATTATTTTGAGTACTGATTTTGTATCTAGCTACATTGCTGAATTTATTTATTATATCTAGGTGTCTTTCAATGGAGTTTTGGGAGTCTTTTATGTAGATCATGTCATCTGCAAATAATGATAATTTAACTTCGTCTTTTGCTATCTTTACGCCTTTTATTTCTCTCTCTTGTCTAATTTCTCTGGCTGATATTTCCAGTACTATATTAAATAGGAGCAGTGAAAAGGGACATCCTTGTCTTGTGCCTGATTTCAAGGTAAAGGCCTTCAGTTTTTGGCCATTTAGCATGATACTGGCTGTTGGTTTGTCATAGATGGCCTTTATCATATTGAGGTAAAGACCATCTATTCCAATTTTCTGTAAGGTTCTTATCATGAATGAATGTTGGACCTTATCAAGATGCTTTTTCTGCATCTATGGAAATGATCATGTGACTCTTACTTTGGCTTTATTGATATGGTGGATTAGATTTATTGATTTACGTATGTTGAACCATCCCTGCATGCCTGGGATGAATCCCACTTGGCTATGGTGTATAATCTTCTTGATGATTTGCTGCATCCTATTTGCTAATATTTTATTGAGGATTTTTGCATCTGTACTCATTAGGGAGATTGGTCTGTAGTTCTCTTTTTTAGTTGGGTCTTTCTCAGGTTTTGGTACTAGAGTAATATTTGCTTCCAGGAATGACTTAGGAAGGATTGCTTCCCTTTTGACTTCAATGAAGAGTTTGAGGAGTGTTGGCATTAAGTCTTCTTTGTATTTCTTGTAGAATTCTGCAGTGAATCCGTCTGGGCCTGGGCTCTCCTTTGTAGATAAGGACTTAATTACATTTTCAATTTCATTAATAGAAATTGGGTTATTCAGCAGTTTTACTTCTTCTTGACCTAGCTTTGGTACTTCATATGCTTCTAGGAATCTGTCTACTTCTTCTGTGTTAATGAACCTATGAGAGTAGAGGATTTTGAAATAAGTGTTGATGATCTTCTGTAGTTCTACAGAGTCTGTAGTGATTTCACCTTTTTCATTCCTTATTGCATGAATTTGAGCTTTTTCTTCCCTTTTTAAAATAAGGTTGGCTAGGGGATTATCAATTTTGTTTATTCTTTCAAAGAACCAACTCTTTGATTCATTGATTCTTTGGATTGTTTTCTTAGTCTCTATTGCATTAATTTCTGCTCTGATTTTTATAATTTCTTTTCTTCTTTTGGCTTTGGGCTTGACTTACTCTGCTTTCTTAGATGTTTGAGATGTAGCATCAGGTTATTTATTTGTATTTGTTTTGTTTTCCTGATGTGGGAACTCAGTGCAATAAATTTTCCTCTGAGGACCACTTTCATTGTATCCCACAGATTCCAGTAAATTGTATTTGAATTTTCATTTGCTTGTAGGTATTGTTTAATTTCTTCTTTAATTTCCTCTGTGGCCCATTGATTGCTTGAGTGTGTTATTCAATTTTCATGTGTTTGTGGGATTTTGCAGTTTCTTTTATCATTAATTTCTAGTTTTATGGCGCTATGATCTGATAACATGCATGAGATTTCAACCCTTTTGCATTTATTTAAATATGTTCTTGTGGCTAGTATATGGTCTATTTTAGAGAATGTCCTATGTACTGCTGAGAAGAATGTGTATTCTGATGTTGTTGGATGGAACACTCTGTATATGTTCTATCAAGTCCATTTGTTCACATGTGTGAGTCAGTTCTGTTATTTCTTTGCTGATTTTCTGTCTGGCTGATCTGTCCCTTGGCGTCAATGGTGTGTTAAGGTCTCCTGTTATAATTGTGTTATTGCTAATTTGATTTTTCATTTCTATTAATACTTGCTTTATATAACTGGGTGCTTTGGAATTTGGTGCATATATATTTAAGTGTGTTATCTCTTTCTCTTGAAGTTTTCCTCTAGCCAGTATGTAATGACCTTCTTTCTCTTCTGATCAACCTTGGTTTGAAGTTCACATTGTCTGCAAACAGAATAGCTACCCCCACTTTTTTGTGGTTCCTGTTGCATGAAGTATTGTTTTCCATCCTTTGACTTTCAGTCTGTAAGTATCCTTTTGGGTAGATGTGTTTCTTATAGACAGCATAGGTTGGATGTTGTTTCTTGATCCATTCTGCCAGTCGGTTTATTTTAAGTGGTACATTGAGACCATTTACATTAATGGTTATAACTGCTATATGTTGGTTTAAGGTTGATATGTTATCTTTCTGCTGTTGCATCTTTAGCTTTCCATTCTGTTTAATTGTCTGCTTTGCTTAGTGGTTTTTTACTAAGTGTATCTAAACTGTGTTTCAGTATTCTTTGCAGAGTTGGCTTGGTGATCATAAAGTTCTTCGGCTGTTCTTTGTCATGGAAGTATCTTATTTCTCCATCAATTTTGAAAGATTTTTGCAGGGTACATCAGTCTAGGTTGGAAATCATTTTCCTTTAGGATCTGAAATACTGCACTCCATGCTCTTTTTTTTTTAAATTTTATTTAAAGAAAGACTAAACAAAACAGAAAATATGTAGAAATAATACATAGATTCAGAGAAAAAAATAAACAGTAAGAAATCACTAGTTGATGTTTACATATTGTCATTTTACAAATAGTTGTTCAAAATACAAAAATGGAACATGTAAAGTGGGAATTCAAACAGCAAGACAGCAAACAGTTCTGTTCAACTGTCCAACAAAACTTAGTAAGATGGTTTTCAATCCTATACACTTAAACATACATGCAGTTATCCATATCTTCATTTAGGTTTAGATTAAACAAACTAACGCAGGTTAAATCATTCTGAACAAAGAATAATAGTATTGCTGGATTTCACATCATGACACTCCATATCAGCACTGGGTACTATAGTGTCTTTTTAAAAAATTTAATTTAAAGAAAGACTAAACAAAACAGAAAATGAGTAGAAATAATACATAATTTCAAAGAAAAAAAACAGTAAGAAATCACTAGTTGATGATTACAGATTGTCTTCTTACAAATAGTTATTCAAGATACTAAAGTGGAGTATATAAGGTGGGGCTTCAAACAGTGAGACTGCAATCGGTTCTGTTCAACTATCCAACAAAAACTTAGAAATATGGTTATTAATCCTATGCACTTAAACATACATGCAGTTATCCATATCTTCAATTATGTTGAGATTGAATAAGCCCAAGCAGGCTAATATCACTCTGAACAAAGAATAATACTATTGCTGAGTTTCACATTATGACACTCCAGGATCAACACTGGGTATTTTAGTGTCTCTTTTTCTTCAAAGTATCTGTTCATTTCATCATCTGTCATAAGACCAGTTCTCATAAACTGTTTATAGATTCTACACATGCATGAGTCTTCACATGTATTTCTATCTTTTCTATATTAGAGGGAGAAACAAAACAAAGCAAGGCAAAACAAAACACATTCCTATAAACACATGAAATGAAATTAATGTATAAGACCATTGTACAAATTGTTCTGCTATAGTTCCTGTGTTCTCTTGTCATCTCCAATAGAATTGGCTATATCATCAGACATAGCATAATGAATATATCAGTTCATAACAGTATTAATAAAAACACAACTTTGTATATAGTATATAACTTCAGAAACCGGCAGTTATCAAACCAGAATCTGTATGGTAGAGTTTTGTCAATCATATCAGTTTTGATACTATAAATCATATCAGTTTTGAATAAAATCTTCTCATTTCTGCCTCATTTCTGTTATGCACTTTTTTTGCCATCAGTTGTCTGCTTATATTCTTCATTCTGTTTCCTGCTCCATTCATTGAGGCCTCTCTGCCATTGTTCCTGGAGTCCTAGTATTTTTCTCTCTCTCTAGAATGCCCATAAGTATTCTCTGTAGAGTTGGATTGGTGGTCGTGAATTTCCCCAAGTTCCTCTTTGTCTTGGAAGCATCTTGTTTCTCCATTAATTTCTAGAGACAGTTTAGCAGGTTATATCAATCTTGGCTGGAGGTTATTTTCTTTCAGGGCTTGGAATATTTCACTCCAGGCTCTTGACTTGATGGTTTGTGTCGAGAAGTCTTCCATTATTCTGATGGGCCTTCCTCTGTAGGTTATGTGTTTCTTGTCTCTAATAGCTTTTAATATTCTGTTCTTATATTGAATTTCTGGGATGTTGATTATTATATGCCTCAATGTAGCTCTGTTTTGGTTGTAGGTGGTTGGAGTTTTGTATGCCTCATATATCAGAATATCATTTCCTTTTCCTATGTTTGGGAAGTTTTCCTTAATTATTTCTGTGAATAACATTTGTAGTTCTATTGTTTGTATCCCAGCTTCTTCATTCACATTCTTTATTCTTGTTATAGATCCTTTTGTCACATTCTAGCCTTTGTATTGTTACTGCTTATTTCCTTGTTATTTTTAAAAGTTTTCCCTTTCATACTCCCACATTGCAAAATTGTCCTCCAGTTTGGATAATCTATCCTTAGTTTCTTTCAAGGTGATTTGCCATTTTTCCATAGAGTTTTTAATTTCCTGGTGATCTCTTTGAATCTGCTTCATGTATTCTATATTTATTTTATATTCTTCACCAAATGGTTCTCTCTTTTGTTTGAGTTCCTCCCTTCTTCCATCCGTGTCTGCTTGAGGAGTGCTTAGCATCTCTTTTATTAATCTTCTTATATCTTGCTTTATTTGGCTAAATATTTCACTTTTTAACTCATCTATGAGGTCCCAAATATATCTCTTTATGTCCACTGGTGCCATATCTGATATTGCATGTTTGCTATCCTCATTCTCCTTTGTATTTACCTATCCTGGGTCAATGTTCTCAGGGTTCATGCCTGGGGAGTTTTTGTTGTTGCTTCCTCTTCCCATCTTTTTTGCTTCTTCCATGAGGCCCCAGTTTCTTTCTTTGTTGTTTACAATTTTTCTGAAATGCGTTGGCTAGATGACCCTTCCCAGTACCAGGTGCTAGTGAGTTGTAGACAGGGACAGCTTATGCTGGCCCCTCCCTTCCGGATCAGTCAAGCTTCTGTGGTGTGCACTACTGTATTACTTTGTGCTACCTTCCCTCTGGACCAGCCAAACCTGCAAGGCTCTACTGGGCCAGTGTGGTTAGTGTGTGCCCCCTCTGCAGGGACTTGACCTCAGATAACCTATTGGGTCTCAGCCAGGTCATGTGACCCAGGCCTAGCTCACTCCTCCAATCCCGTTTGGGAAGGGAACAATTGACTGAAGTCATTGCTGCCCCTTATACTTGCCAGTCCTCCTTGGTCCCAGAATGTCATCTGCCAGACCCCTCCTACTTATGGAATGGCTCCACTCCTATCAGTCACCACAGGTTGATGTAGGCACCCTGCCAGCTCAGCCCTCTGTTCAGCTTGCTGACCCTAGAACTCAATGTAACTGCGACCTTCAGTGAGTCAAAGCAGCAGACCTCGGATGGCTCAGAAAGTTGTGGCAGGACCCCGGCCAGTCGCAGCGAGACCTCGGATGGTTGGCAAGTCACCTTAATTTCTTCTTGGGATGAGAGAATTCATCTCCCTCTGTTTGGGCTCCCCACTCTGTATTATGTTGAATTCTAAGTTGACTATCTCAGGGAGCTTCTGTAGGCAGCTGTTATCTGTCTGCCATCTTTGCTCCTCCCACTCCATGCTCTTCTTGACTTCATTGTTTGTGCTAAGAAGTTTGCTGTGATTCTGATAGCTTTTCCTTTATAGGTGATCTGTCTTTTCTCTCTGACAGCTTTTAATATTCTATTCTTATGCTGGATTTCTGAGATGGTGATTATTATACATCTGGGTGTAGTTTTATTTTGGTTATGGCTATTTGAAGTTCTATATGCTTCACTTATCATGCTATCAGTTTCCATTCTCATGTTTGGGAAATTTTAAGCTATTACTTCCCTAAATATCCTCTTGATATCCTTTATGTTGTCCCCTTCTTTTTCATTTATCCCTATCAATCTTATGTTGTTTTTTTTTTTTGCATCACCTTGCAGCTGTTGAATTATTTCCTGATTCCTTGTTATTTTTAAAAGATCTTTCCTCTCCTGTTCACTAGCTGCAATCTTGTCTTCAAGGTCTGAAATTTTACCTTCACTTTTGTTGAGGCAGTTTTGATAACTTTCAATGGAATTTTTGATTTCCTGCATATCTCTTTGAATCTCCTTCATGTATTGTGTTTGTTTCTTATATTGTTCATCCAGGGATTCTATCTTTTTGTTTTTTTCCCTCTAATTTTTTAACGGTGTCTTGTTTACATATGTTCAGCTTCTCTTTCATTTCTTTTATCATTTCTTCTTTTATGAGATTATCTCTAGTTTGAATTCCTTTAAAGCTTCCTGGAGTTGCTTCTTTATTTCAGCTGTTATTATCTCAGGTATTTCAGGTGTATGGCATATATTTTTTTCTATGTACATAGCTCCTAAGGTTTCTTGGGATGGGCTGGAGGTTTGAGATTGCATTTTTGTCTTTCATTTTGTCATTTTCCTATATTTCTGTGTTTCAAGTGTTGTTCCAAGACTTCCCCTAGTCCTGTTGGAAATTGTCTTCTATGCCCTCAGCTCCTGGGACTTTGGCTGCCCAGTCCCCTGGATTGAGAGAAGGTCACTGGGGGTGTGGCAGGCAGGCCCAAAACTTGTGGAGCTGGCTGAGTGTGACAGGAAGCGGGAAAGCTCCCAGGCTGGAAGGGGCAAGATCCCAAACTCCCGAGGCTCAGGATGGTGCAGGGGCACTCACCTCCAACTGCCCAGTTTCCAGAATTGAGGGTGCAGGCAGGCCCAGGACCCCTGGAGCCCGCCAAGTGTGGCAGGAAGCCGGGAAGTTGGTGCAGGCAGGCCCAAGATCTGAGGTGCTGATCAAGTGTGGCAGGAAGCTTGGAAGTTCCTTGACCTGCAGAGGGAGCAATGATCCCAAACTTCTGGGGCTTGGGATGGTGCGCGGACACTCACCTCCATCTGCTCTGTTCCCAGGATTCAATTTATTACTTCTTTTGTGTAATGCTTCATTTTTGATCCCACATGAATGGAACTGTTTTCTTAGAAATTTCATTTTTAAATTATTTGTTAATAATACATAGAAGTAGATTTGATTTTTGCATATTGAGCTTGTATTCTGCAACATTATTGGACTTGTTCAATAGCATTTAGTATTTTTTAGGATTGTTTAGAATTTTGAATCAATTATGAATCGACAGTCTAATCATATTGTGTCACTAGTGTGAGAAGCTAAAAGTAACAACAGCTGTATATATATTATATGTATATAAAAATAGTTCAGATAGTTATACTACTGGTTTTTCTGAGTTCAGTGAAGAGAAAGATTTGTGCTGGTAGTGTTTGGACATTTGTAAGCAGATGTCTTGTGCAGATGTCTGGGTGAATGATTTGGGGATGACAATGCACAACATATGTGTCATTATTGCCCCTTGATTGATGTATTTTGAAATTTTAGGTTTTTTCCTTGAAATAAAATAGATTTGAAAACAGAAATTTTTTTTTCTTTGTTCTCAACATTTTTCTTTCTTTCTATTCTTTCCCTTCTTTCTTTATTTCTTTTTTTATAGACTCATTATATTGGATAGAACCCTAGTAATTGTACTCTAGTATCATGATGAATCAAGTTGGTTAGAGTAAAGTGTATTGTCATCTTATTCTCTGTTTGAGAAGGAAAGCCTCCAATCTTTCATAATGAATATGTTAGCTGTGGGTTTTTTTTGTTTTGGCTTTGGTAAATTCTCTTTATCAGACTGAGGAAATTCTCTCCTATTCCTTATTTGCTGAGTTTTAAAAAATCATGAATGGGTTTTTGATTTTTGTCATAGTGCTTTGTTTCTATGGAGATGATCATATAGTTTTAAAATTTATTCTTTAATTTTTTTCTTTATGAATTTAAACATTTCTTCATCTAGTTCCAAAAAAACCTTCCATTAAGATTTTCACTAGAATTGCAGGAAATATTATTTATGTATCTCTTTATTGGCATTTTGACACTATTAAATGTTTGTATAGTTTTGGAGAATATTTGGTCTTTACATTTTTTCAGCTTATTCAATAAGTTGTATAATTTGTTTTGGACAATATATCATTTAAAGTTAATATATTTCTAAGTATTTTATATTTATTACAGTGTCAAAAGAAATTTTTACACTCAATTTAAATAGTTTGAATAGCATCTCATAAAATTTCAAGCATGAAAGTTATTCATTTAATGCATTTATTTGATATCCAAGCACATTAATAAATATGCTAATGAATTCTAATAATTTTTAGTCAAGTTGTTTTGATCTTCTAGAGAATCCAGGCTTTACAAATATAACTTCATCCTATATTTTCTGGTATTTACTTAATTATATTTCAAGATTTTTCTGATTGAATCATCTTTTAATTTTTGGAGTAAACTATGCACATATTTCTCTGTTGACAAAATGGTAAATTCTGGTTGCCAATTATAAATTATGTTCTACAATAGTAAAATAAGACTATGAGTTATTCTATAAATTTTAAGTTTGAGCCAAATTAATAAAATATATTGAGCAGATATCTGTCACTTTCTGTGATGTGAAAATATTTAAAGATATCAAGAGAAGTCCATTCCACAAATGCATGACCCAGAAATGAGTTATAAAATCACCTGGGCCTATTGCTTTTTAAAAAGGTAGATATCAAATATATGTTCCTCTTTATTCTGCAATGATTGGTTTTTTCAGGTTTTGCATCTTTTGGGGAGGGTAGTCAGTCTTCATCATTTACATTTTGTTAGATGATGATTCATTTCCAGTAGAGGCTCAAATTTGCTGCTTATTGAGTTGCCCATAGTATTCTCCTACAAGTTTTTGTCTCTTTTGGAGCTATAGCTATAATTCTATTTAACAATTTTTTTTATGTAAGAGAGAATAAAACCAAGCAAAATAAAGCTGAATAAAGCCAATCAAAACAAGACAGTGTAAGTGACACAGGATTTCAAAATAAGATAATAGTAAATCAACAATGGTTAGCATAATGTCTCTCTAGTTGTCTTCAAAATAGTTGCAGATACCTTCAGACATAGGAAAATCAAACAAAACAACAGAATAGAACCACTAAAAACAAAACAATGCATGCAATACAGGACTTCAAAACAAGATAATAGTACATCCAAAGTGGCTATCATCATATATCTTGTTATCTCCAAAATAGCTGCCCACACCATCAGGTACAATAAAATGAAATAAGATAAAACAGAATAAAACCTACCCAAACAAAATAATGAGAATGATACAGGATTTTGAAACAAGATATCAGGGAATTAACAATGGCCACCACCTTCAGAAGGAGATCCTCCATAGATGCTACATTGTGTATTATTATCCTCTGAATGGAAGATCAGACTAAGGACTTTAGGCCTGTAAAGTCAGTGAAACAGTAAACGCTACAAGCATTAAGTTGTATTCTGCCTCATGAGCTATCATCACAGTCTGTGTTTCCCTGGATCAGCCAGTCACTAATGGGGACCAGGGGTAATATTGGCTCTTCTTGTCTCCCTGCCCATGCACAGGAAGGGGCTGGCATCTGGCTCTGCCTCAGTCAGCCTGTGCATGGCACCAACTCACAGGAGGTCTTAACTTCTTGTTGACTTCTTGTTCTCCTCTCCCACAGTCCACGAATGGCACCAACTTACAGGAGAGGGCTGGAGTCTGGCTGTCCCCCAGTCAGCCTACACATGGTGCCAACTCACAGGTCTTAGTTTCTAGTTGACTTCTTGTTCTCCCCCCCTGCAGTCTGCAAATGACACTGACTCACCCTTAGTTTTTCTTTAATATGTAATTCCATTCTTATTTCTAATCTAGTGTCATATTTTTCTATTTATTCATTTAAAAATTTTTATCTTTAATAATAATGATTACATTCATCATAGGGAGTTGGTTCATGTATATAATGCATCTTTTTTTTTTTTTTTGGTACTGGGGATCAAATTCATGACCTTGGCTTGCCAGGAAGGTGCTTATGCCACAGAGCTAAATCCCCAGCCTTTGTCTTAATTCTTTTTACCCCCATTTTCCTCTCTTCTCCCCCCGCCCTTTATCTCTTGGCCCTCTTCCCATGTGCAAAAGATCTCTTTGTCTCCTACTTTTTTATTATAAGAATATGAAAACAAAGCCAGAATTTCAAAACAACAGGAGAGTAACAATCATTAATATATATTGTTATCGTCAGAGTAAACTACTCCGGCTACCAGATATTAACATGAGATATTGTCCAGACCACAATAGCACAAATCTTTCTTTTTAATGAACTAAGACAAACTAGCAGTATAACTATCTTAGCTGCTATATTTATAGATATAGATATGTTATTTTTCTTTTCCCTTTCATCCTTTCTGTTTTCCCCCATCACAGTTTCTGTTTTCTTTTGAACAGTTTCTTCCCAATTCGCAACATCCATTGTACATTTTGGGTCCTATTTACTTGTTCAGCTTCTCACACTAGTGAAACTATACAATGTTTACACAAGTGGGTCTAATTTATTCCACTTACGAGTATGATCTTGAGCTGCATCCTTTTGCCTATAAAAGTCTTGTTTATTCTTCTTTATGGCTGAGTAGTATACTATTATATTAAAAAAGCCCGCATCTTTTTTTATCCATTCCTCATTTGATGGACATTTGGGTTATTTCCAAAGTTTAGCTTATTATAATTGTGCTGCTGCCACAAACACGGGTATACATATATTGGTGTAGTATGATGTTTTTCCCAAAGGGACATAGCTGGGTTAAATGGGACCGCTACTCTTAGTTTATTGAGGAATCTCCACACTGATTTCCACATCCACAGTAGTTGCACCAGTCTACACTCCCACCAACAGTGGAGAAGTGTTCCTTTCCCCCCACAGTCCCTCCAGCATTTGTTATTGGTTGATTTCTTGATGATAGCCATTCTTTCTGGAGTGAGGCGGAATCTCAGTGTTGTTTTAATTTGCATTTCTTGGGTGACAATTGTGTTGAACATTTTTCATATATTTATTTTCCATTTGTATTTCTTTATCTGAGAAGTATATATTAATCTCAGATGTGCATTTTTGGATTGGGTCTTTGAATTTGGAGGGGCCTAATTTTTCAGTTCTTTATATGTTCGAGATATAAATCCTTTGTCTGAGGGACAATTGGCTGTAATTTTTTTCTCATTCTGTGGATTGTTTTTTCACTCTGTTGGTGATTTCTTTTGTTGTACAAAAGCTTTTAGGTAAGGTGAGATCCCATTTGTTGATTCTTTGAAGCATTTCCCACGTGGTCTCACATGGTTTTGTTCATGAAATCTCTGCCTGTATCTGTGTCTTCAAGATTTGTACACATTTTCTCTTCTAGCAGACTTAATATTTAGATCTTTGATCCATTTTAAATTTAGTGTATAGTCTCCTACTTTTTAACCAGAGTTTTTTGTTGTTGTTGTTGATTTTAAGGCTCATTATTTGTCTTACCTATTTTCCTACTGCATTTTCATATTAAATGCATTAAATTTTTGCTGCCTTTTCTTTTTCTGTCTAAAGTCTAGTTTGTTCCTAGCACTCAGGAGGCTGAGACAGGAAGATTGTTGTGAGTTCGAGACCAGCCTGCGCTATGAAGTGAGCTCAAGGCCAGCCTGAACTGCACAGTGAGACAAAATATAAGACAAAAAAGTCTAATTTGTTACTTTATTTAAAAATTGATGTCTTTTTATTTGTTCCATTTTAGTTTATGTATAAAGTGTTAGACCCTGTCCCAAAATAAAAAACAAAATAAAGGGCTGAAGATGGAGCTCAGTGTGAGGGCATGGGGTTTAATTCTTAGTAGTACCACAATAAAAAATATTATTATGATTAAATACTTAAAATTATCAGTGTACATAATAAAATAATTAATGAAATTTAAATTATATATGGATGTCTTCCTTAGCACCTGCAAGCTGTATTGATTCCTTCCCTTCTCCTTAATCATTTAAAATGTCTGCTTCTCTTTCTCTCTCTCTATTATTTTATTATTATTATTATTATTATTAGGACTTCTCGAACTCATGAGACTCACTTCTACCTTGGTCTCCCAAGTCCTGGAACTACCGGTGTGCTCCATTACTCTCATCTCTCAATAATCTGTAGTTTGGTTAATTCTCTCTCCAAATAAATAAACTTCAGTCTATAAGTTTGTGAATTTTTCCTTTGTCCTTGGAATTGAGGATTCTGACAGCAGTGTGTAAAATTATTATATGTATACCTAAGTATAATTCCTAGCAAGTGCTTTCAATTTGATTTAGATTCAATATCTGTCTTTGGGCTAAGTAAAACTATTTTATTATTTTCCCCTCTGTGCCTTTTCCTTCTTTTGGAACTGGTTTCTATTCTTGTTTCTTGAAATTCTTTTGGCCACCACCATTGGTCTCTTCTAGCTCCATTTCTTCTCTGCCAGGCCCCAAAAGCCACAGCTCCTGGATCTCAGGTGTCCGGGTAGGGACTAGAGAACAACATTCAAGGATGCAAAACCATCGAGAGTGTGGTTAAGATCCAGGTCAGTAGTAGTAGTAGTACTTGTAGTGATAGTAATAAAGCGAGTGAACCAACCAAGAGTTAAAACTCAAAAAAGAAAGACAGTTTGCTTTAAATGATGGAATGGTCAAGGCTTAGAGAGCATTGAGTCTTAGAGCTTAAGTCCAAATGGAACCTGAGAAGCAGTAGCTTTGGTCACTGTGGTGACTGCTTGGCCACAGAAAGTTTCCTTTTACCAGGCAAAAATTTTGAGATTTAGGGTTTCCTTATATTGAGTCTAGGACATTCCTTTGAGAACTTTGAAGTACTGAAGTCTGGAAGAAATGCAGATATCAAACCCTATGCAGGATTTTGTAGAAGAACCACTGCACCCCTAGAACCAAAGCACCTTTCAGAGACCAAAGCCTGTGGTTGGAGTGAATCTCAAGAGGTCTTGGCACTTCATTCCTCTAGTCCAGTTAGCAAACACCAGAGTAATGGGGAGGGTTTGATACAACACTGATGGCTGGGCCTCACCAGCAGGACTTCATATTCAGTAGGTCAAGCATGGGACTTGAGAATTGGGTTTCTAACAGATTCCCAGGTGATGGTGACACTCTACTCTGGGGATTATCTTTTTGAAGCTGTAACTCAGGATTATGTTTTTCCCTGAGGGCCCCAGGAAATCAATGGCTTTCTCTATCAGGGCCCCGTGCCTGGCCAATGCCTTACCTCTGTGTCTGACCTGCCACTGAATTTATGGGTAGGAGCTGGTATGATATAGTTCTTAGCTATGGCTCTGTTTCCAACCCAGTGGTCTCCCAGAGCAGATTACATGAAGGCACACTTTTCTTCTGTGTTCATTTTTCACGGTTATGATGAAATACTTGAGAGCAGTCACCATAGAGGAGAAAAGGTTTATTATAGCTCATGGTGTTAGAGGGTTCAGTCTATGGTCACTTGGGCCCATTATTTCTAGGCCTGTGATGAGACAGAGCATGATGGCAGAGAGTCTGTGGTGGGGCAAAGTTGCTCACTGGCTAGGAAGGAGAGATGTCAGGGATGAAATATCCCCTTGAAAGGCACATCCTCAGTGTCACACACTCTCCAACTAGGCCCCACCTCCCAAAGCTTCCACCACCTCCCAATAGCCTGTTAAGTTGTGAATCGATCAATGGGCCAGCTCAATGATGAGATTACAGACCCCACTGTCTAAATTACACCCCAAAGGCCCTTCTCCCAATACTTTTGCACGGGGGCTCAAACATTAAACACATGAAACTTTTGGGAACATTTAAGACCAAAACACCTTCCATCTCCACTGACTAGACTGCTACCAAGAACAAGCGATCATAGCTGAGTCTTCAGTATGGGTGCCTTGGCTGCATGTGTCTAGACCTGTGAGTGTCTCACTAATCATTTTACACATTTTCGCCTTGTTTTGATGATCTGGCAAAGCCAAAATCTCCCTTGTAATAGAACTATAGTGGACTGTTCAGTTATGTAACCTCATTCTCCCAGGGGATGAACATAAGACACTGCTCATTTGCTCAGGGTCTCCTTCAGCCCCGTACACTGAGCTAATGTAAAAAACATTCGCATTCCCAAAAGAATTGAGGGGAGACTTATTGGCTTGCAGATTGTGTGTGTGTATCTGTGTGTGTGTGTGTGTGTGTGTGTGTGTGTGTGTGTGTGAGTGTGTGTGTGAATGTGAGCAGAGATATGTCTTGTTTCTGCCTCTAGAACCCTTACTACAACCAGTTACACTGCCTTTGTTGCTGTTTCTAGTCTCACCAACCTACTTCCTACCTCAGGACCTTTGCCTTCACCATCCCTGCTGACCACAGTTCTTTCCAGAGATTTCCTGGTGCTGGCTCCTCTTGTATTTCCACTATCACCTAATGTTCCATTCTGAGAGGCTTTTCATTGCCCACTCAACTGGACTATCAGCTCCTTGTAGTCTCTCTCTCTTTTTATTGTAGTTATTCTCTTTAGTGTTGGGCTCAAAATTTATTTGAGTGTTTTTCTTCTTTCTTTCTGATAAGCTATGGAT
The DNA here is from genome assembly GCF_034190915.1 of Cavia porcellus. Lineage (NCBI taxonomy): Eukaryota > Metazoa > Chordata > Mammalia > Rodentia > Caviidae > Cavia > Cavia porcellus. The sequence continues at coordinate 38,911,289 of NW_026947490.1, read as the reverse complement.
TCCAAGAGGCCATGGTCTTGGCTGCCTGAGTCACCACATAGCCCTCAGAGCCCAGGCTGAGCCTAAAGTACAGTGAAGCTTTCTGAGGCACATAGATATGCCTATGACCCTTATGTTCAGTCTAAAAGTGAGACCTTCACAATATATACTGAACTAATCAGGAATTCAAACTGAGAACAATTAGAAGGGCAAGTTGTGGTCACCCAGTTCCCTGTTTGTTGATTCAAGAGGGGCTGAAGAAAGGGTGTGGCGGGGCACACCCTTTGCGCACATTGCACCAATCAGAAGCGGTGGCTTTAGGCACTGGCGGTACGCCCACATCAGAGTAGCCAGTCACGGAGAGGCCACATCCCTGTGACTCAGATTACCAAGGCCACCTCTGGGACGAGGAGGGAAGGGAAGTCTGGGACCTTAGGAAGATGACCGGTTATGGGGGAAGTTAAGTGTGTGTGTGTATCTGGGAAAGGGGTGTTCAGAGGAAGAAAGTGTAGCAAGGGGAGATGGGGAGGGGGACTTGGGGCGCGCAGTGAGGTCATGAAAGGACAGAAGAGGGGTGAGAGGCATTATGGGTCCTGAAAAGCCCTTATACGAGAATGTGGACATGTTTTGGGCTTTGGCTTAAGGTCCGATACCTGGCTTGGGGCAGTGTCAGTTTTCAGCACTTTCCTAGCCAGTTGACTTGGTACTTCATCATTTTGGGGCAACTCAGGTGACCCCCTCTCCTGACTCTGTTACCCCTGCCTGCAGGTTCTGCTCACCTACATCTCTTCAGGATGGGGTTCATACTGTTGTGACTGACCCCAAGCACCCGGAATCCCAGGTCATGGCCTTGCAACCAGTCTGCTATAGACAGCCTTTCCCCGCCCCCCAGCAGATCACTCGAATGTCTCTGCCACCAAATGGCTGTTGGTTTCTCTCCATCATATGTTCCCCTTCTTCATCCCACTAGCATCCCAAACTGTCCCCATGTCCACCTCCTCTTTGGAAACTTCTTATCCCCGCTCCTCTCCTGGGACCTCTTGTATTCTTCTAGGGGTCCCCTTTCACCATCTAGCTGCCCTTGTTCCTCCTTAGGATGCCCCCTCAGCTCCTCCAACTCCAGTGTCCCTGCTCAGACCCACCCCCATCCTGACTCTGCTCACTTCCTTTTCCCTTGGGTGCCTGAACCCTCTTACTTTCTTCACCCACCACTACTGATCTCCACTCCCCTCTCTCTGGGGATGCCCGTCCCACACCTTCTTTCCTCTGGGAAACACCACCACCAGCTTGACCTCCCACCTCCAGACCTGGGAAGTACACCTTTTTGGCGATCAGGAAACAGCATAGAAAATCTTAGATTGGACTTGGGCTTCAGCCTCTAAAGCATCCTGGAGGATTCCATTATGATAATTAGGTCCACTGTAATGAGACTTTTGAAGCAGAAAATGTGAGATCACCCTGAAAGTCTATATTCCCCTCCCAAAAACTAATGAACTGGTCCTCCTGGAGCCTTTGAACTTGGGACATCAATAACTGCTTTGCTGTAGCAAGTCTCCCATTCTGCAGAATTTTTAGAGCAATGAAGTTGATGAAAAAGTTTTTGTTTTTCCTTTTATTTGCTACATATGTGTGTGCATTCATGTGTTCATATGTCCCTGTGGGTCTACTTTCCCAGGCACCACAGGACTTATTTAGATGACCATTTGTTCAATGACCATTTACTGGATAACATTGATGGACATGTTTTAAACCTTAGTGGTCCAATGCTGAGTCAAACAGATGAAGCATGTGCTTTCTTAAAATGATAGGGACTACGTGTATAGCTCAGTGGTAGAGTGTTTGTCTAACACTCATAAGGTCCTGAATTCTATCACCAGCACTGCAACCACAGACCAAAATAAAACCAAAAACATTTCTCACATTATACTGAGAAGACACACACACACAAAGGTAAAGCCACCAGATAGCGCTAGATTGGCCCTGCCTAGCAGAACTCTCTTCAATGAAAGAAGTGTCCTGTAATTCACACTGCCCGATTTTTAGCCAAATTTGCTGGTAATGCAACTAATTCAACTAAAGAGCTTAACCTTTTACTTAATCATAATTAAATTTAATTTGCCACATGTAGTTAGTGGCTACCACAGTGGATAACACAGTTCTGGGAGTGGTCAATGTCATGAAAAGACAGAAAGAAATTGGGCAGCAGGAAGAGAGACTGGCTGAGGAAAGCCCTCACCAGGGAGCCCAGGGCTGAAGGACAGCAACAGTCACAGAAAACGGTGGGAGAAGAGAGTTTCAAGTGGGTGAGAAAGTGCAAAGACTGGAGGCAGGAAGGAGACTGTCTTGTGGGGATCTGGGAAGAGAAAATTAGTGGGCCTGATGTGAGAATGAATATGTATATATACATATATATATAACTAGAGATTGAAACCAGGACCTTCACACTGAGCTATATACATCCTTAACCTTTCCTAAGTTGACACAGATCCTCAGGTTGCGCCTGGGAAATTTGAACTTGTAATTCTCCTGTCTCAGCCTCCCAAGTGATGGAATTATAGGCATGTACCACCACACCTGCCTCAGAAATTTATATTTTTTAAAGACAACAAAGTGTTTTGGATGTAGGGAAATCTAGAGGAACTAAGTTGCAAAGAAGAAAGAGCCTTTCTTAATAAGTGGCAATTGGTGAGGCGTGAACCTGTCTGCTGCTTCCAAAGAAGTTGGAATGAGGGAACCATGCACCCGTGGGGGTGGGGCCTCAGGGAGGCAACAGGTCAGATCGCTAGGACAGAGGGCTTCAGTGTGGCCTGGAGATGGGTGCAGCCAGGGCAAGGCCCTGGTCTGTCTCAGGCTCACAGTTTCCCTCCTGGGAAGTTTGGGGAACAGACTGTGGAGACAGAGGCAGGAAGTCGGGGAGAAGAGGCTGCTGGCATGTCCCAGTGATATGGGGCAATGGAAGTTTTTAAAACTCAGAGATGGTAAAGATGAGACTGGATCAAATATTGCAACACACACATCCCAGCCCAGGCGCAGCTTATTGGGAGGGAGTGAAGGAGTTTTGGTTGGAGGGAATCTGCTGCTGCTCCAGAGAAGCTGCTACTCACAGGACAAAGGAGCAGCAGGTTTTTATTGATCTTCTGGAGTGGCTAAAGTCTGGTGATTATTATTGGTCAGGGACACGGTTCTAAAAGATGTTCATTGTGATGATCCGAACCACTGGGTGGTCATGGTATATTTCCTCCTAGGGACTGTTGAATTTTTGTGTCACTAGTGCCAGCCTGCTGTATAAAACCCCCAGGTCTTGTAGATTTGGGCCCTGCGATAGGGCTAAAGGGCTTTAGGTGCTTGGGCTGCTGTGGCCTCTGAAAATGCACAAAGTCAAAGGCAAAAAAGAGAGAGAGAGAGAAACATAAAATACAGACCAGCTCCCATGGACAAAAGGCCACACTGAGAGAGGCACTGTCTCTCTAGGGCCCAGCACCATGTTGAGCAGGCACCATGCAAAACCCATCACTACCTACAGCAAAGGCAATGGGAAATTAATAGTATATTGCTTGGATGTATGGCCTCTTAAAATTAGTGCTTTTCTAAGTAGACTAAATGCAAGTGAGACTAGAGGGCTTATTTGCGTTTTTCCTTGGTAACAATTTCCTGTTCATAATCATTCTGTTTCCGTGGTTCTATCAGGGTCTAATGATGGGTCTACTGAAATGTGCCACATTACAAAGAGTGAGAGTTTACTGGCCCAGGGGTTTATTTTGTTGTTAAAGCCTTCTGTCCCACCATTGTCTCACCCTGGTGGTCCCTAACTGTCTTATAAGCAAGAGGGGATGGAGGCCACCATGGGAGCACAGGAGAAGTGGAATAGACAGTTGAAATCTGTAATGACCTCCAGACCCCTAAATAAAGATGGCCTGGAAACCTTGGTGCCCGCTCTGACCCACTGTCTGCCTTGAAGGTAGGGGAGAAGCAAGGTGCCTGCTGCCCAGTCTCTAAGTCTACTTCCCAGGATCTGGAGGCCAGGGAGGGAGTGACCTGCCCAAGAGGTAAAGGGCACTGGGGAGTTCACTATCTTATCCAGGAGACGCAAATGCATGGCAGAAGTCACGGTCACTATAAGGTCTTTCACTTGGCAAACACTGCCTGGGGCCAGCTGGGGCTGGGAATATGGGACACACAGTAGTGACTGTGATGGCCTGGATCCTGTTCTCAGGGAGATTAAGTATCACCAGGTTGTGACAGCCTTGAGTGGTCAGGGCTGTGACAGAGAAATGAGGGGTTTGAGTGAGCAGGGTTGGGATAGGAATCCCAGGAGCCAGTCTGGTGCATGGGCCAGGAGTAACATTCAAGCCCGAAAGACCAAGAGCAGGCGAACATGGGCCAGAGGAAGCCACAGATGCCACAGGCCTGAAGTGATCACTGTGAAACATGGAAGGTCTGGGCAGGCAGAGTCCCCAAGCCTGCAAAGGAAACAGGCAGATGGGAAAGAGGGGCAGCCAGGGGACTGAACCCGTCAGATCCTGTAGGTGCTGAGGCCCTGAGTGTGGGTATGAGCTTGGTTCCAGGAAACTTTAGGTCATACTCTACTTAAAGTCCCCGTTTGTTTGTTTATTTTGTTTTTAAATACTTTTTTTGAGATAGGGTCTTGACTTACAGTTCAGGCTGCTCTTAAACTCACTATGGAGCCCAGGCTGGTCTTGAACTTACGGTGATCCTTCTGCCTCAGACTCCCAAAAGTGTTGGGATATCAGGCATGCGCTACATGCTTGACTCTCCGTCTGTGAGTCTATCTTCAGACCCTTATTTCTCAGGAAAACAAAAAATCTTTCCCCCCACAATTCTGACTACTAATTGTGCTCAAACAGCCTCCCATGATCCATATGCCCCAGGCTTAGGGAAATCTGGCACCTCTGCAATAAATGGTTTGTATCACACCTGCCACATTTCTGGTGAGAAATCCTTGTCTCTGGGTCCTGTCAGAAGTTATCACCCTGAAACAGCACTGCACATCCACCCAGGCTACAGTCAACCCAAGATGCCAAAGGCATTGGGACTCACTCCATTTTATCCAGATCCCCCATGGGCAAGAAGTCTCTGTGCCCACCTCATAGAGATGGACATCAGTGTTGCTTGGATATGTGATAAAAGTATAATTTGCATAAGTGAGATACCCTACTCCCAAAGATACAGAACATGAATACTATCTGAAAGCTGTGCGATCAGAGAAGGGAATAAAAATATTTAACCACTGTGGGGACTGCACATCGGATGGACAAGACCATGGGGCTGGAAAAGGCTCAGGTTGAATCATGCATTCTCTTAGCTAGTTAGAAGTGAGACGTCTGGGTAGGTTCAGGCTCGGGTAGTAGACATCCCAAAATATATGCCCAGCTCTGAACTTTAAAGACTGAAGTATAAGTCCTAAGAAGGACACACATGACTTTTGTGCTCCTGCCTAAAGCCAACAACCCTGAAGGGAATCATGAAAAATCATCAGCAGATTCAAACTGAGGCTGAATCTATACAGTAACTAATCTCACAAAAGCAAGGGAAGACTAAGGAATCATCACAGATTAGAGGAGATTAAGGAGACGTGACAACTAAATGCAAAATACAATCCTGGCTTGGATCTGGGACAAGGATAAGGACTTTAATGGGAAAACTGGGAAAATTCAAATGAATTCTCTAGCTTACAAATGTTAATTTCTAAAGTTGGTCATTAGATCATTATGATGTAAGAGGATGTCCTTATTCATAGAAGACACATGCCTAAGTATAAATAAAAGACACTCTATTTCCACTCTAACATGATTCAGCCAAAACAAATTTCAAATTTTTCCTTCTCCTCTTCCTTTTTCCTCCTCCTCCTCCTCCTCCTCCTCCTCCTCCTCCCCCTCCTCCTCCTCCTCCTCCTCCTCCTCCTCCTCCTCCTCCTCTTCTTCTTCTTCTTCTTCTTCTTCTTCTTCTTCTTCTTCTTCTTCTTCTTCTTCTTCTTCTTCTTCCTCTCTCTCTCTCTCATATAGCAAATCATTACATTTGGGTGAAGGGCAGACAAGTGTTTACTATTTCTGTAACTGGTAGGTTTAAAAGATTTAAGAAGCTGAAATTTACAATGACATAAAACTAAGAAGTGATTAAGAAACACAAACAAGGCAGAGACCAGAAAGGGACAGGCTGTTTTTGGCAGACGTCTGCAGAGATCTCGTCAGCCATCTGCCATGAATGATGGTCCCTTCGTCCTGCCATCTGTGACTTCACTTGTGGGGTCCCTGGCCTATGCAGACATGATCCTCCTGGCTGCCTTGGAACCTGGGCATTCTGAGGGAAGGTGTTGGTGCACCAGGGTTGGGGAGCTGGAGACAGTGTGGGCCTCTGCTGAGTTCCCAAAGCCAGACCTCTTAAGAGCCTGGCCAGGGTCCCAGGATTGTTAGTTGATATTCCCAACCACCAAGGAATCAACATTCAGCAGTGTTTACTGAGTATCACTGTGTGTTGGAGAGATGCTGTTCTCAGACTGTAAACAGCAACAAACACAATCAGGTCCCAGTCTTCCTTCTCCCAGATCAGACGGATATCACCCTAATAAAAACTAAAAACGATGTCAGCTGGAACACGAGGTTCCAGCGGAATGAGGAAAGGGTAAGGGAATGCAGCACAATGGGGGGTGAATTATCACAGGGAGGATTCTCAGGAGAGGTGACATTTGTGCTGAGGCCCACAGAAAGTGAGAAAGAGTTCTATACGTATCTCGGGAAGCCAGTACCAGGCAGATGGAGCTGCAAGTGCCAAGGCACTGGGGTGGGAAAGGCTTTGGTCTGTACAATGTGCCCATGCCCATCAAACTGGCACAAAGATTGAGGCAGGAGAGGTGGTGAGCCAGAGCTTCCAGAATTTTATTCTGAGCAAGAAGGGAAGGGACACTTTGGGTGTTGTAAACAGAGGAGTGACACCTCAGTTTCACACACCATTCAGAGAAATGAAGCCCAGACCGTGAACGTGCGGTTGTACACAATGCGTATTCCTGCTACATAATCCCTGGGGGTCTCTAGCAGCATGCTAGAGATGAGAGCAGGTGTGGGTCTGGATGTGTGTGGGGTGTAATGAGGAGCTCAGGGTGCCCACCAGCTTTGACTTTCTCAGGTGACCTGCTCCCAAGAAGGACTCTGCCAAGACGATTACTTATCGGCTGGCTACAGTCAGACCTGCCGCTGGAGACATGCCTGTGAGGCCAGAGCATAACCACACCAGGGACCCTATCATTTCACCACCCCTCATGGTGGCACCAGAAGCCTCTGCCTGAGGGGTGTGAAGAAGGGTCCCACACTTCCTGGTACCAAGTTTAGACCAGTCTTGGGCACACTGTTTTCCCATCCTGCACTTTGGTTCCTCCATCTGGGCTGGACTGGGGACAGGGTAGAGTGCTGCTGGGACCCTCTTTGAACCTCTCTGAGCCTTGGTTTCTCCCTCCACACAATGGGACTGATAGAGTTGCTGCCCTTGCAAGGGTTTGTGGCAAGAACATGAAAGGTCACGTATATATGGACATGGCACATACATACTTGGCGTTATTCCTGTGAAGTTTGCATTGTCTCTTCAGTGATATCATATAAAGGCTAGGCTCTGGGGTCAAACCTGGGCTAGAATCCTGCCCTTGATACTTAGTCACACAAAGTCCTTATCCTGTCTGGGCCTCAGTTTCCTCATCTGTATAACAGGGCTCATAAAAGAAGATAAGTTTTACAAGGCTGTTGTGAGGAGCTAATGAGACCATTTGAGTAAATCGCACAGTGCAGGTCTGGCCCATAATAAGTCCTTAGTAAACAACAGCTATGAAGACTGTTACGAGCACCCTCTTCCTACAGGTGACCAGACATGTGCTACATGACCCACCGGCTGACACTGCAGTTCACCGACCCGCTTCTGAGTCCTGACTCTATCATGTCCTAGCTTGGGGATCATGGGCAAGTGACTTGACTCCTTTGAGCCTCAGTTTCTTCATCTGTAGAGGGAGTCCTTGCCTCAAAGCATCCTTGGAAGGCTAAATAAATTACCAGAAAACACTTGCACACAGCCCGTCCCATAATGAGCACCACTTGTTTGCTCTTCTTGGTGGCGTTGCTATGGTTGTCCCCAGTGGGTCCTGATCTGAGTGGCAGGTTGCCATGGGATTTGGGGTATCTGCAGCCTGGTAGGAAATCCCTGAGCTGTCCAAGCCTGGAGGTCACCCCAAGGAGCTCTGTAATCAGCTGCAATCAGTTGGCTGTGCTCCACTCCTGCCCTCGCTGGGTATATCAGGGCTAGTCCAAACCTCAGGCAGTCTGGGCAGAGGAGGGCAGAGTACCAGGCACCATGGGGAAGGCAGTGCGTGGGGGCCTGGGGGTTGGAGGCTGGAGGGTAGGAAGGGGTCCCAGCGGCATCTGATGCCTCCCTTGCTCCACCCCATTCCCAGGAGAATTATGAGCTCTACTCGGTTGAGCTGGGATCCGGGCCCGGTGGGGACAAGACCGCCAAGATGAGCAAGAAGAAGGCAGGCGGTGGGGGAGGCAAGAGGAAGGAGAAGCTGGAGAACATGAAGAAGGAGATGGAGCTCGTGAGCGTGGGCCGGGCTGGGGCTGGGCAGAGGCGTTGGGCAGGGATGGTGTCTGGTGGGAGCCAGAAGGCAAGTTCTCTGCTCCCCACCACAGAATGACCACCAGCTGTCAGTGGCTGAGCTGGAACAGAAATACCAGACCAGTGCCATCAAGGTGAGCTGGGCTGGGAGTGGTGGGCACAGAGTGGGGAAGATGGGGAGGGAGGAGAGAAGAAGGAGAGAAAAGTGTTGGAGGGCCAAATCCAGAGAGAAACAGAAAAGCAGGTGAAAAGAATCAGAAAGAGCAGAACCTCAGACAGTGGGGCTGAGATAGGCAAGAGACAGGAAGAAAGAGCTCATGAAAGAGAAGCACTGCCTCTCCAGAAGAGAGAACAAAGGAGAGAGAGAGGAAAGGGCAGAATGGAGGGACAGAAATTAAGAATAAGACAGACAGGAGAGGCAGAAAGGAAAGGAAAATAAGGTGAAGAAAGTCCTCTAGCCCCCATGATGTCCCACTCCTCTGTCCCCAGGGCCTCTCTGCGAGCCTGGCAGCTGAGCTGCTGCTGCGGGATGGGCCCAACGCGCTGAGGCCACCGAAGGGCACCCCAGAGTACGTCAAGTTTGCCCGGCAGCTGGCAGGAGGTCTGCAATGCCTCATGTGGGTGGCTGCTGCCATCTGCCTCATTGCCTTTGCCATCCAGGCCAGTGAGCATGACCTCACCACTGATGATAATGTGAGTGGTGGGTGCTGCGGGGCAGACATGGGACATAGAGACCAAGGACATTGGATTTGATGTTACTATTTGTATTTGTTGTATGATAGAGGACACTGAGCCTAGGACTCAGGACAAGAGGATGTCAGATGGGGATATAGAGGATAGGGATACTGTTTTAAGACATGGGTCCTGGGGGGTGGAGGACACTGGAATGTGGGACAGGCTCAAGGACATAGGTCATTGGTGATACAAGGACATAAAGGATGAATCTTGTGTGGCAGGAAACAAACATGGCATTTAAAGATATGGAAATACAATGTGTAAGATATGAGGCTTTTCAAACAGAGGACATGAGGACAAAGGACAGACCAAGGACACAGCCCGGGGGAAAAAGGGACTCAGATATGGGACACTGAGGCACAGGATATAAAGGACACAAGACACAGCACACAGGGACAAATGACCATTACAGAAGCACAGAGATGGAGGAAATTCAGGGCCAGGTGACACTGGGTATGTGATAGGGTCAGAATAAAGGACATGGGGACTTGAGGACATGTGTTACATTGAACAGGGGCTTGAAAAGGCATAGGACAGGTAATATGGGGGAGGACATTGGGCACTGCTCATGGAGGACACAGAACATGAAGCATAATGTCTGCAGCATACACGCATGGCAATGGGGAGGCAAGGACACAGAACTAGTAACCACAGGGACAGAAGGCCACAGACAGATTATGGAAAACACAGAATATGAAATTTGACACACACAGAATATAAGTCATGGGAACACAGGAGGCTTAGGTGGATGTGGGGAATGTGAGACTTGGAAGACACAGGAAAAGGGAATCCACAAGACAAGAAACATAGTGACATGGGGCTTAGGTCACAGGACGTGGTGACATGGGAGATCCCTGATTCAGGAGCAAGGAATATGGAATAAGGTACACCAGGGCAACGAATGTGGGATACACAGAACAAAGATGAGGGTCCGGCCACAGGGAATAGTACATGACACTTCCCAGCAGAACAGGGAGTATCACAGAGGAGACCTAAGGACAAAGGAGGCCGGAAAGCAGGCTGGTGGCCTCCAGTAGAGAGCTTTCAGCCTCTGGACAGAACTCCAGCCGCCTCTTCCCACAGCTATACCTGGCGCTGGCCCTCATTGCCGTGGTTGTGGTCACTGGCTGCTTTGGTTACTATCAGGAGTTCAAGAGCACCAACATCATTGCTAGCTTCAAGAACCTTGTGCCTCAGGTGGGTCCCTAGCTTCTGACTTCTTAAGGTTGCAGAGCCTCCAACCATACCCAGATGGGCTTCTTGACATCTCCCCACAGTCCTTCCCATCAAGTCCAACTTGCCCTCATCCATGGCCTCCATCTCTCCCCATCTTTCACCTCCCACTCCCACTCCCATTAAGCTCAGCAAAGACCACCCTCACCCCTGCCCTGCTCTACTCTGCTGCCCCTGCTCCACAGCAAGCTACAGTGATCCGAGATGGAGACAAGTTCCAGATCAATGCAGATCAGCTTGTGGTGGGTGACCTGGTGGAGATGAAAGGTGGGGACCGTGTGCCTGCGGACATCCGCATCCTGTCAGCCCAGGGCTGCAAGGTGGACAACTCTTCGCTCACAGGAGAGTCTGAGCCACAGACCCGCTCGCCTGAGTGTACACATGAGAGCCCCCTGGAGACGCGCAACATCGCCTTCTTCTCCACCATGTGCCTTGAGGGTCTGTGAAGCCCCTGCCTGCCATCCCCACTAACCACAATGCCTCCCACTTCTCATTATGACCCCCACTGCACCTTGTTCTGCTATGTTCTGTGCCACCTCATCCCACATGATTGCTACCTCTCCAGAGCACACTATTCTCCGCCACTGTACCTTTTTCCCATGTCAAACTGCCTCCAGTGCCTTCGGTGACTGCCCCTCCAGTGCACACTGCTAAACATGTTCGGTTTAGCTGCCCACTCCCCTGAGCCGCCCTCCTGTCCCCACTGCAGGCACAGCCCAGGGGCTGGTGGTGAACACAGGTGACCGCACCATCATCGGACGCATTGCATCTCTGGCTTCAGGAGTGGAAAATGAGAAGACGCCCATTGCTATTGAGATTGAACATTTTGTGGACATCATCGCAGGCCTGGCCATTCTCTTTGGGGCCACATTTTTTATTGTAGCCATGTGCATTGGTTACACCTTCCTGCGGGCCATGGTCTTCTTCATGGCCATTGTGGTGGCCTATGTGCCTGAGGGGCTACTGGCCACTGTCACAGTGAGTGGGGGGGATAGATGGGAGTACTTCTGTTTGTCTGTTCATCCTGATGTGGACTCTTCACCTCCCTACCTGTCCATCCATCCATTTACTTTCCTCCTCCTCTATCCTCCACCTTCCCCATTCATCCATTCTTCTGCCCATCCATCCAGCACTCACCAAGCTTCTCTTGGTCATGTCTTGTGCCACATATGAGAGCTGCACAGGCAGGGTCCTAGACCAGAGAAAGTTGAGGTCCAGCGTGGGCAGGCAGCATGCGTCCAGGCTTTTGACCCCACCCAGTTGGAGGCCTGGTTAGGGGAGGGCCAGGGGGTTCTTTTGCCATTTGATTGTGCTGATAACAGAACCTCAGTTGAGACAGCAGAGGGTATCTGGGCAGGGAGGAGAAGGCATCCCTAGGAGAAAGTGCAGGTTGGACAAAGGCTTTTGTTTGGCAGAAGAATGTTGCAGTTGAAGTGCCGTAGCTGGGATAAGGCTCCCTACTCCTTGGGGTGAGAGGGGGGAAGTGGGTCTAGAAGCAGGGTCTGCTGCTCACACCTGTGCACCCCACCTCCAGGTCTGCTTGTCTCTGACAGCCAAGCGGCTGGCTAGTAAGAACTGTGTGGTCAAAAACCTGGAGGCTGTGGAGACTCTGGGCTCCACCTCTGTGATCTGCTCGGACAAGACGGGGACCCTCACTCAGAACCGCATGACGGTGTCGCATCTGTGGTTTGACAATCACATTCACACAGCAGACACTACTGAAGACCAGTCAGGTACTGAGCTAAGAAAAGACTGGGGCTGCAGCAGGATGCCCTCGATGGTGGAGCTCTGAGGCAGCCTGGGGAGGCTTTGTGTTATCGACCTCCTCAGAGGTGACTCAGCTCCAGACCCACAAAAGGATTCTATGTCCTGAATCAGGAGACTCAAAATTGAGTCTGGAGAGAACGCTTCATCCTGTGGTAGGGGGAGGAATTGAGTCCCACTCAGGCCTGGGGTGGGGACTCCAACCTGAACGCAGGGGTAGGGGCTCGATCTGGGCTGGGGGTCCCTCTCCCTGCGGCCCTAGCCTGGGTGCCTGGTCTTCAGGGCAGACGTTTGACCAGTCCTCGGAGACATGGCGGGCTCTGTGCCGCGTGCTCACCCTGTGCAACCGAGCAGCTTTTAAGTCCGGCCAGGATGCAGTACCAGTGCCCAAGGTGAGCAAGTGGGGGACTTGGGGGTGTCAGGAGCCTGGTGAAGCCGGGTAAGACCCTGACGTCGGGCCTTGTTTCCAGCGCATCGTGATCGGAGATGCGTCCGAGACTGCACTGCTCAAGTTCTCAGAGCTGACCCTGGGCAACGCCATGGGCTACCGTGACCGCTTCCCCAAAGTCTGCGAGATCCCCTTCAACTCCACCAACAAGTTTCAGGTGTGCAGCCAGAGCAGCCGGCCTCGAAAGACTCCACCCACCCACCTTCGGCCACACGGCCACACCGCTACAGGCGGGGCTTTGCCCCCTACCACTTCCTGGCCATCCCCATGCCCTCTCTTCTTCGCCCACATGCAAGCCCCACCTCCGGCCTCTAGAGCGAGGACCCCGGCTCACTGTCAGTTCCTGCCCCAGCCTAATCTGCTCCCTGATTCTGTCCATTCCTTGCGCCCAGGACCCTGACCCGGCGTCTAGTCCTTCGGCTGGGCCTTCAGCTTCTACTAACGACCTGCCCAACACACCTGCCCAGCACCCGAGGCCTCCCTAGACTCTTTCGGACCCCGTCCCCGCCACCCGTGGCCCCACCCCACTCTCCTCCACCCACTGCCTCTTCCTACAGCTGTCCATCCACACTCTGGAGGACCCGCGCGATCCTCGGCACCTGCTGGTGATGAAGGGCGCCCCCGAGCGCGTGCTGGAGCGCTGCAGCTCCATCCTCATCAAGGGCCAGGAGTTGCCGCTGGACGAGCAGTGGCGTGAGGCTTTCCAGACTGCTTACCTCAGCCTGGGAGGCCTAGGCGAGCGCGTGCTCGGTGAGGCCACCCTGAGCGGTGCGGGGGTGGAGGGTGGGGGGCTGACCCGGTGTGCAGGGAGGAGCGTCCTTTCTCAGCCCAGCGGCAGCTGACCTGCTCCAGCCACACACACACTTGGTCTCTCTTGGTCTCCTCTTGCCTTCATCCTGACCATCCACATCCGTAGGACTCCTTGATTTTCCCCAGCCTTGGTGCTCACTACCACCTTACTTTGTCCTCCTCTTGATCCTCTCCTTTCCCTGAGTCCCTGCCTCAACTCTACATGCTTCCAAACCCTTGTCTTGACCAGTTGATCTCAACTGTTTTGATCTCTTAAATTTCCCTAGTCTTTGCCTCTACCCTGGAAGGTACAGACCTAGGTCTTTATGATCTTACTTGCTTTGTGATCTTCAGCAAGAAATGTTCCCTTTCTAAGCCTCAGTTTTCACACCTGTGAGATGGGGATGCACTCGTAGGGTGGTTGTGAGAATGGATTTGGTTGATGTGTTGGGCACCTGATTGATGTAGGGGACCTGGCTATTTTACTATGCCCAGCCTTTCTGGAGTGAGGTCTGCTCAGACTCTTATTTCCGTTTTCTGGCCAGGCTTCTGCCAGCTCTTCCTGAACGAGAAGGACTACCCGCCTGGCTATGCCTTCGATGTGGAGGCCATGAACTTTCCAAGTAGTGGCCTGTGCTTTGCAGGACTCGTATCTATGATTGACCCGCCAAGGGCCACTGTCCCTGATGCTGTGCTCAAGTGCCGCACAGCAGGCATTCGGGTATGTCTGTTGGGGAGGGGACGGCCAAGAACCTGTGCTAGAAACCCAGCTGGAAGTAGTTTGACCCAAAATACATTAGTGCATGATACTGAAAAGTTCTAGGGCTTCAGATAAGTTCAGATAAGTTCTTGGTGTCTTTAGAACATTGACTTTATGTCTCAGCTCTGCTTTTTTTCTCCACTGGCTTTACTCTCAAGTTGTTCCTCAATTAGGGACAGCAAAGATGGCCCCCCCACCCCCACTTCTACCCCCAGACAGCTTTAACTTACATCACGCCTTGGTTGGGTCACGTGCTCACCAGTCACAGTTGCTGGGCATTACTTTGCCCAGTCTGGATCAATGACCTCACTTCAAACAATGGCTTGGGGAACAGAGATGGTTCCCAAAAGACAAATCAAGGTTAGGGGAGCCAACGCTAAGCAAGCAACTCCCAAACCCCTCTTGTAGTCTTTAAGGCTCTAAAGATCTAACCATATGTTACCTTTCTAAATGCATTCCTTAGTCTTAAATGCTTGGTCATCCTCTCCTTTCATGCTCTTTTCCCTAGCACTCAACACTTCAAGCATGTTTTTTCCTCAGGGCCTTTGCACTGGCTGTCCCTCTGCCAAAAATGCACTTTCCTCAATTTCCATGTGGCCAACTCCCTCCCTCCCTTTTGGGTCTCTGCACAAATGTCACCTTCTCCATGAGGCCCTCCTTAGGCAAAATTAACTTCTTTCAGTGAGCTTAATTTCCTCTCTCCCTCTATGATTCATTTATCTATCTATTTCTGTTGCCCAGACAGTATCAGCTCTATGAGAACTGGGGATTTTGTGTTTTTTTCCAGCCACACAGCAGGTGGTCATACTTGGTTGAACAAATGACTAAGTGTATAAGCACATGTCTATTAGGGAGGACTGGGAAACTGGGTTAACATGGAGTAGTCAAGGGTCCACTGGTCCCCCACAGGTGATCATGGTTACAGGTGACCATCCCATCACAGCCAAGGCCATTGCAGCCAGTGTGGGCATCATTTCAGAAGGCAGCGAAACAGTAGAGGACATCGCTGCCCGCCTCCGCATGCCTGTGGACCAGGTCAATCGGAAGTAAGCCCCCTCTGGCCTCTCCATGGTTTCCCTGCACCCCACACAGACTGAGGCCCCACGAGGCTCTTTTGCCCCTCCCAGGGATGCCCGTGCCTGTGTGATCAATGGCATGCAGCTGAAGGACATGGATCCATCAGAGCTGGTGGAGGCCCTGCGCACGCACCCCGAGATGGTGTTTGCTCGCACCAGTCCCCAGCAGAAGCTGGTGATTGTGGAAAGCTGCCAGCGACTGGTAAGATTGCTCTGGAGTGTGGGCCGGTGGGCCCTGGGCTGGCATTTCGCTGACCACCTCCTCTCACTGCCTGCAGGGCGCAATTGTGGCTGTGACAGGGGATGGTGTGAATGATTCCCCAGCCCTGAAGAAGGCAGACATTGGTGTGGCCATGGGCATTGCTGGCTCAGATGCTGCTAAAAATGCAGCTGACATGATCCTGCTGGATGACAACTTTGCCTCCATCGTGACAGGCGTGGAGCAAGGTCTGGTCAGCCTGGGGAAAAGGAAGTTCTGTGGCACAGGAGGAAGTGGGCTGTGAAGGACTGAGGTGTCCCCTGTATCCCCACAGGCCGACTGATCTTTGACAATCTGAAGAAGTCCATCGCCTACACACTGACCAAGAACATTCCGGAACTCACTCCCTACCTCATTTATATCACTGTCAGCGTGCCCCTGCCCCTTGGGTGCATCACCATCCTCTTCATAGAGCTCTGCACTGACATTGTGAGTCTGCAGCCCTCGCCCCCCCACGTACACACATGTGTGCATTCACACACAGGGTGCCCAGTGAACTATGCCCACAGCAGACATGATAGACTGAGGCTAGCATACATGTTCTTGGGTAGACACAGACAACACAGGAATATGTAACAAGAGCCAACTAAAAATGGGCACACAGGTAGGCATCATAGATATCATAGGCATGGACAGACCTGTGGATACAGGCAGTTTATATGTGGACAGAGATGTTAACAGACACAGAGATCTGGCCAGATGAGAATCACAGATGGATATCCCTCAACAGACATGGACAAACAGACACCCTCAGGTCCCAAGGTAGATAGACAGAAAGCAGCCACAGATACAGCCCACAATGTAGCCTGCTGCCTGGTCATGTTGATAGGTGTTTATTCAAAGACATTGATACAGTGCTCACTTTGGTCAGAGCCTAACTAATATAGCCAATGTCCTAATAGCTATCCTATGCCTGGGTTTTATTATTATCCTCCCTGTTTTACTGATGCACTCATTGAGATAGAGATGGGTTAAATGGCTTGCTTCAGGTAACATAGCTAACAGGCAGTTAGATGTCCCAGGGCCTGTGCCCTTGCTTACCACATGCTGGTACCTCTCTGGTGTCACAAGCAGTTGGGAGGGAGTGAACATGGTCACTGGGAGAGTGAAGAAAAAAGAGACAGTGACAAAGAGGTATGGAGATAGGGACACAGAGAGACACAATCACAGAGAAAGAAACTAGAGACAGGGACAAAAGAAATACAGTAAGGGACCAGAAAAACAAAAGAAGCAGAGAAGCCCAGACTGGAGTGGCCTAGAGACCAGAGGATAAAACGACAGAGAGAGAGAGAGAGAGAGAGAGAGAGAGAGAGAGAGAGAGAGAGAGAGAGAGAGGAGGAAGTTGGGGGGGGGAGTGGGTAATCCAGATGAAGGACAGTCCTAACAGCAGATATTCTCATGGAGACACACACAGCCACACTTGTGACAGACACACTGACATACCCACAGGGGAGCTGGACCCAGGTTGTCCCACAGGTGTGCTCACTACAAATCCTGCCAGTCCTGCTCTTGCCCAAAGGTTGAGAGTTGGGATGACTCCAGATCCTTGGGGTCACAGACCCAGGCAAACCCTCAGTCCTTTGGTTCTTTCTGCTTCTGGCCAGTTTCCCTCTGTGTCCCTGGCATATGAGAAGGCCGAGAGTGACATCATGCACCTGCGCCCACGGAACCCAAAGCGTGACCGGTTGGTCAATGAACCCCTGGCGGCCTATTCCTACTTCCAGATCGGTGAGTGCCAAGGGCTAGGAGGTGGGGCTGTTTAGCAGGGTGGCCTTTTGCCTGGAGCTCCCCAATAGGACCATAGGGTGTGGGCTCTGGCTTCCCTGGATCTTGGGGTGTTGCTTGATCTTGGATTTCAGTTTTTCTGTCTGTGGTGGTCACTCTGGTACTCATGGTGTCTGGTCTCATGGTCTTTTGGACGTTTTCTGCATGTGTCTCTCCCCACTTTGTCCCCATCTGTCTTCCTGTGCTTCTTTCTCTGTACCTCTCTCCCTGGTGTGCCTACCAATCTCTCCTGGGGCTCTTTTGTCTTTCTGTGTCCATGGCTGCTTCTGTGTCCCTGGCTCCATTTCCTGAGCCTTCTTTGAGTATCTCTGACCGTGACTTTCGGTGACCCTGCTATTCCTTCATCTCTGTCCCTGTCCCTCCATGTGTCTTCTTGTCTCTCTCTCAGGTGCCATCCAGTCATTTGCTGGCTTCACTGACTACTTCACGGCCATGGCCCAGGAGGGTTGGTTCCCTCTGCTGTGTGTGGGGCTGCGGCCGCAGTGGGAGGACCATCACCTACAAGATCTTCAGGACAGCTATGGCCAGGAGTGGGTGAGGCCCTGCCCCAGTCCCTCCCACATCCCCGTGCCCTGGTGTCCAGTGCTCCCCACTTCATGTGTCGCTCGCTCACTGCCTCATGTGGGACTGAGCTCAGCCAGGGCATACTGGGCACCATACTGCCAGTTCTAGGGTCAGGGGCCTTTCCACACTGTCTCTGGCCCTACGTCTGACCCTCACACTGCAGATGGGTCCTGTCCCTGCCCTGGTGGGAGCACGTCATCTTGGGGGGGGAAGGGGTCAACACCCTTCTCTTACCTTCCTTACAGCACCCCTCAGTTTTGCAGTGTGTGGCCCATTTCAGTGAAGGTTTGGAACAGTTAGGCTGGATGCAGCTGGTAAAAGGGTTTAGAGTAACAGATTACATATCAGGATTTTCCTCTTAATCATCTACTATCATAGATGAGAGTGTAGACCTGGAAGTCAGACTGCCTAGGTTCATGGGCTGGTATTTCTCCCCACAATCTCTGTGTCCCTAAGCAACTCACCTTTCCTCTCTGTGCCTCAGCTTATTCGCCTGCAAGATGGGGAGAATACTAATGTCTGCCTCAGTGGTTTTGTTTGTTCCTGGGGCAGCAGTATCTGAGTCATGAGAAACTCATGTTAAATACATTCTCAGGCCCTGCCCCAGACCTCTGGGGTCAGAAACCCCCTGAAAGTCCTTTGGGAACCTCACGCCCTTGGGGACATCTGGTGCATGCTACAGTCCAAACTCCACCAATCTCCTGCACAGGGTTGCTGGGAAGATGGGGTAGGATACTCATGATAACACTTGTTGCTGGGGCACAGTCACTTAGGTGCTATTAACATGAGCTGTGCTGAAGGAAGGACTGGAGCCGCTGCCCCTTCAAGTGGGCACATGCCCTCCATTCCCAGAGGCCCACCTGGCCCATCTTGCCATCTGCCTGGCTGCTGGAGTCCTGCCTCAGGATTCCAATTCCCTTTTCCCTGGGCCTTTACTTTTGAGTGCCTGGGAATTTTTGCTTCTCACTTTCAGTGTGCAAGCAGGTTGACCCAACCTACTTTGTGCCCAGGTGAGGTTCTCCAAGCTCTGTTAGACTCTGGGGTTCTGCCAGTGCTGCTTTCCTCTTCCCCAAGTTGACTCATGTGAAGGGGAGGGAGCTTTTAGGGGATCATAGCCAGAGAGTTTAGTGCCTGGTGCCTGGAGAGGCCCTGTATTGAGCTGAGGCTCCCGTTGTCCCTTTCTGGTCCACAGACATTCAGCCAGCGCCTGTATCAGCAATATACTTGCTATACCGTGTTCTTCATCAGCATCGAGATGTGCCAGATAGCCGACGTACTCATCCGCAAGACGCGCCGTCTCTCTGCTTTCCAGCAAGGCTTCTTCAGGTGTCCACATCTGGCCCCAGCTCTGTCCCACCCTGCCCTCTAATAGCTGGTCCCAACTCCTATCAGGTCCTGACCAGGGCTCACTCAGCCAGCAAATACCATGCAGCATTCCAGGGGCTAATCTACCAATACACAGCCTTTCTAGCCGGCCAGTTCCTCCCCTGTGGGGCTCCCACTGGCTTTCCATGTTTTAGCCACTGTCAGGTGACAAGGAGCAGGCTGGTTCCTGCTATAGAGAGGCATGGACACTCTGATGGCTAGGTTTAGAACATCTCCCTACATACTGTCAAAATCCGACCTGCTTTAACCCAGTGCTCTGCTTTCTATCTAGCCTGTCTTTGTCCCAAATCTGTATTCTGAACTTGTCCCATCCTCCCTTGCCTGCAGGAACAGGATCCTGGTGATTGCCATTGTGTTCCAGGTCTGCATTGGCTGCTTCCTGTGCTACTGCCCTGGAATGCCCAACATCTTCAACTTCATGCCCATTCGGTGAGGGCCATGAGGTGCAGGCAGAGGGATGAGCATCAGGGGACACAGGTTTGGGGACAGACTTCACCTTGCCATTTTGCCTGTGCCTACAGGTTCCAGTGGTGGCTGGTTCCCATGCCCTATGGCCTCCTCATCTTTGTCTATGATGAAATCCGGAAACTTGGAGTTCGCTGTTGTCCAGGGAGTGAGTATGGAGACTGGGGATATGGGGCCAAATGTCCTCAAAGCAGCTGCCCTCAGCTTTGGTCCTCAGCACTTGACCACCAAGCTCTTGATGCCGCCGTATCAAACTGCCACTGTCCCTTACCTCCGAGTTCCTCCCGACCAGCATCTGCCCAGCACTCAGCTCCTTCTTTTCTCTTCCCTAGGCTGGTGGGACCAGGAACTTTACTACTAGAGGACGGTTGGCTTCTGCACATTCTGCTTCTGTGGAAAGCAGGAGGGACAGGGCTGATGAGAACCTCTGGGTGGCATAATGGAGCCCCAGCCCCTCCTGTTTGCTTCTGTAGCCCACAGTGTCCCAACCTTGGAGGAACCCTCCCCCTACTCCTCCCCATCTCTAATCCCTAACTCCTGGAGCAGCAGTGGCTGGCACAGTGCTCTAGTGTGGCAGTGGGGGTTTTGACAGACAGCTGGCAGCTCCTGGGGAGGTGGGTCCATCCTTAGGGCTCCAGTCTGGAAAGGAGCTGCCATAGGCTCTTCAATAAAAACACACTCATGCTCTACCTTACAGTAATAAAACCGTCTTACCTTGACTGTACATTTATTTAGTGCCAAGTGCGGTCTGAAGGCTCTTCCATCAGCACCATTGCTCTCTACCGTCCTACAATACAGGGACAATTTATTTAGCCTGCAGCATCTCCAGGGCCTTTCCCACAACCTAGCATATAATAGGCATTCAGTAAATCTTCCTTAGGAAGGTGGATTCCCACTTCCTTGCCGAGGCTTACAGAATGTCAGCAACAGCAGGGGTGTATCTATAGATGTCTCCCACAGCCCGGCCTTTCTCCACTCCCCTCTGCTTTGCAGTGGCTTTCAGTTCTCAGCACCTCTTCTCTTTCCTGGAAGCTCCCTAACACGGGGGCCAAAATCTGCTCCACATCAAGGACATATGTCCCCACCCTTCATAGGGCCCTGCACGCTGCGCCTGCTTATTCACTCCTTTGGCCCTGCAGTGATCAGTTTTGAGTGACTCCTGGAATTATCTCCATGCCCCTCTGCAGAGCTAACTCTCCAACTGCTGGAGTTGCCCCCGCTCCCACCCGTGGCCACTTCTTTCCCCAGTGCTCTTGTGTCTCATCCCTTCATTAGTTTTCTTATTGGGCCCTAAGTTTCTCCTTCCTCTTCCCCACATCTGATCCCAACAGTTGAGCTGTGATTCTGCAGTGATGCTCAGATCTGTCCTCAATGTCCCATGCTAGATCTGAGGTGACCCACACTGGCCTTTCCATCGTTTCCTAAACCCTTTCCTACCCACTGTCAATCTCACTGATAGCACCACGGCCCCATCAGTATGGATTCTTCTCCCCAGGCAACATGGGGATCCTCAGAGAGCTTCCAAGCTTCAAGCTTGTACCTCCCTGGACTCCTTTTTGTTGCTTCTTAACAAAATCATCATTTCCCCACTGTGCCTCCTGCTGATGAATAAAAGCCCACTGACCACCACCACCTCTCAGATTTGGCATCTGACATCTATCTTGGCATCCTGGCTTCTGTCTACTCCACACAAGAGCTTCCAAAGTCCATGTTTGACCCTGTCCTTCCCCTGCCTACAACTCTCCATGGTTCCCCATTGTCTTGATAACTCCACAACCAGTCTTCAGACTCTTCTCTGCTCTGGCCCCTGCTAACTTTTCACAAGACCCCAGTTCTTATGCCCCCCAGAAAGCCAGGCGCTCTGATCTCCAGACTTTGCATCTACCTTATTCCACTAAACTCAATTTTTGGGTCTCAGCTCATACAACCAACTCCTCCTCAACCTTCTCTGGCTGGGTTGGACTGCTCCTGTGTCCCCATAAAGCTTGTTTCCCTTCACCATTGCCTTGTTCATCACAGTCTACCGCTGCCCAGGCATCAGTCATAGCCCTGATCATTCTGGTCTGTCTGTGCTCCCCACACCACAGCCTTAACCTCTCTAGCTTCTCTCCCTGAGCCCATGTGAGATGGTATTATTCAGACAGCTGGCCATTTCTGCAACCCTCTTGTCCCAATATGCATAAAAGCTAGATAGGTCACGAGATGGGAGATGTGAAACTGACTCCACTCTCTCTCTCTAGAGGGGCTGGAGTGTGCCCCACCAATCTTTCTCCACCAAAACTGGGGTAGCTAAGCATGCCCAGCTCCCAAGACACCTGTGGGTGGTATTCACTCAGGGTGCTGATATAAGTAGTGGCTTCCCCACCTGAGAACACCAAGACTGTCACAGCAGAGCTGATTTTTCCTAGCACTTGAGTTAGAAAACATGGAGGACCATGACAGCCTGGCAGGAGGGGGCCACTGTCCTATCTCATGTCCTAAGCGTCTCATTAGGAATACCAAGGATGCTGAGAACTTTCCTAAGGGTAGGACTTGCATTAAAGTGAAACTTAAGTGTGATATTCAAAGCTGGCCCGATAGACCAAGCAGACAAAGAGCTGGACCGAGGGACCAAGGAAGAGAGGTGACAGTGGCGGTAGAAGGTAGTATCCAGGCCAGTGTCCAAGAAGCTGGGCTCTAATAATACTCTTTATCTGGCTGAGCTGTACTCCATCTTGAGAAAACTTAAGCCAAAGTTTGACTGGAAGGCCACAGACCTGAATCAACACTAAGAAGCTAAGAATCAAATCTATACTCCATTCCACTCTCCTTCACAATGGCCTCATGGTTTGAATGATGTTAAGGGTATGAATGAGCAAATCATCTCGGAAAAGCTAAGAAATCAATGGCAAAAACAGAGGTCACCACCTTCCACACAGTAAGTAGCTACAAATAGCTGTAAGCAAGGAAGGGTGATGTAATAGGTTTCAAACAGAGGCTGCCAAATAGAGGACGGTCAGAGGGGAAAGCTGATGCTGGCAGTCATGCAGGTAACAAGCCAGGGAAAGGCCCAGTTGAAGCTGTGAGAAGGAACCCCTAAGAGCCTTCTCTTGTATTGTTGCTCCCCAAATCTGTTCCCTGGCTTCTGGTGCTGTTCAAAGATCATCTACCTTCAGTCCACCACAGGAAAACGAGAAGTCCAAGGAACTGCTTGAGGAGCAGAGGAGAAGTCAGTACAGCACAGCAGACTGGTTAGCAAGCCAGAATAAGGGTGGGCAGGGTACAGTGCCTGAGAGAGAAATGGAGGCAGAGACAACTTTCCAAATACTGTTTATTTCACTAAAACCTGGAGAGAAGCAGGGAAAATGAATGCCAGTGTCTGTGACACCAAGCCTAGGAGTGCACGTTGACAGCAGCAACATACAGGGCCAAGGTGCTGAGGGCCAGCAGCCCTGTTACTACTGCTCGGGCCAGCAGTGCTGTCCAGCTGCCCAAGGAGCAGAGGTGGACGATGGTCCTGTGGGAAAACATCACAGTGAGGGAAGCAGAATAGAAAACCTACCCTTGTTTGGACCCACCGCATACCCCACCCAGCTCACTCCATGACAAAGGCCTTGTAGACACTAAGGAACATCAATAGGAGGACAGCTGGCCGGAAAGTGTGGTACAGGTCATAACGAGTTATCATCCAGACCTGGGCGGATGCAACGATGTAATGGACCTGGAGGGAGGGAGGGAGGCAAGAAGTCAGAACTGAACCCTGGGGGAAAATATGGTCACCAGCAAAGAGGCATGTGTATATCTATGGCGGGGAGAGCAGGACTGCATACCAGACTGATATTGGAGTCAATGCTCATCTGGATGTATTTCCAGTCAAACTCAATGCCTCGGGCTCCGACCCAGAGAGGGATGCAGCTGAGGAAGGCAAAGGAAGAGTTTCTCTGGTACCCAGACACCCTGAAAACTTAGACTCTGTGCCCCTATGCTCCAGCACCCCTGTGGAACCCAAGCGTCCTTTCTCAAGATCTGGGACCCAGGCTGCTGCACACACCGGGACATAATGAGCTCAGCCGTGGCCCAGCCCAAGGCAGCAACCATGATCTTGTACTCGCCCTTGCCGGCATTCCTGGACATGACAAGGTTTAGGCCTATCAGGTCTGCCATATCCACGCTGGCCTTCATGAACTCCTGTGGGTCAGAGTGAAGCCGGAGTAAACACAGAGGCTGCCAGTTCCACTCCTGCACCCCCTGCCCCTTCTTCACCCTACTCACCCCAATGAAGTCATAGATGCCGCCTTCCCAGGTAGGGAAGAAAGTGGCCAAGAACAGCATCTGAGAGCAGAGGGCAGAAAGGTCATCTTAAGGTGAGGGGCATAACTCATGTGGGTTTTGTGGGAAGTTAGGGTATATGTGGAGAGCAGGATATTGGTTTTTGGGCTCCTTCTGGGAGAGGGTAGTAAGATCACTGAACTGGGGGCGATAACCAGGTTAAGTTCCTTGCTCCCTGAAGGGCTGGAAGTCATAGGGGAATCTGAATGAGGTCCAGAGGTGTTGGGTGTGGCTGCTTGGGCTGTGTTAGCACAGTGCAGCAACCCTCGGGGTTACAGTCTAAATTATATCAAAACAAAACACCTTTTAGCGAACCGTACTAGTGACATTCAGTTTCACTAAAAGTGCTAAGAAAAAGTTGCTTTGAGATCTCGGCTTGAGTTCCCTTCCTTTTAGTCTGTCCTCTTAAGCAAAAAGAAATGGTCCTCACGCAGAGTCCTGACAGCAGTCCCACAGTGGAGGATAGCTGGACCACCAGGTCTCAGGGTCCAGAGAGCCCGGGGCCAGACACGTGGGTTCCAGGCGGCCCTCACCTTGCACAGCTGCACGAAGAGGTAGGTGACCCCGGCTTGGACGCATTTCCAGAAGGCGTTGTATTCAGACCTGGAGAAGCGGGCGGTGAAGGGTCGACCTAGACCCCGCGCCCTCTCCGCCCCGCGCCCATCCCGCACTCACAGGCCGCTGCACTTGTACGTGATGAAATAGGGAAAGTAAGCCAGGGCGAAGCAGTTCCCAAAGTGGAACAGGGTCATGACGGCGGCAGCCCCGTCCCGCCGGCGCGGGAATAGCGAGGCCGGGGGTTCCGGGAGCGGGTGTTCGGTTCCGCCGCCACTCTTGCCAGGCTGGGGCCTGGCGCCCACCTGACTAGCCCCGCTGGAGCGCGGCCTTCTGGGAGCCGTAGTCCGGCCTGGGGCGTCGCGCTCGTGACGTCAGAGAGCCGCCATCCCGCCCCCTTCCTTTGTATTACCTGGCTATCTACTGCAGTGGGCGTTACCAGCCGCAGCCAGCCGTGCCGTTTCCCGATGTGAACCCTGACCTGAACGCGCGCAGTGACTGGCACAGAGACCAGGCGCAGTTGTGAACACGTGGGTTTTTATTTCGCCCGGGGAGCCAAGTGCGAGCATGCAAAGAAGGGGCTTTCAGATCTAATTCTCTTGACTGAACATGTAGCGGAGGAGGTCGACCACCCGATGACTGTAGCCATATTCGTTGTCGTACCTGCGGAGGGACGTAAAGGAGGAGGCTTCAAGGCGATCCCTCCGACCACCCCTAAAAGCCCCCCCACGATCCTTTGACACCCTTTTCCCCTCACCAGGAAATGAGTTTCACGAACTTGTCATTGAGTGCGATGCCAGCCTTAGCATCGAAGATGGACGAGTGGGTATCACCAACAAAGTCCGTGGAAACCACCTGGGTGTTACAATTTCAAGGATAAGGTTGGGTAGCAGAGCAAGGACCTCCAGAAGCTCAGGCTTTTATTCTTATGGTACTGTGTCTAATCACTTCTCATAGTTGATAAGGCCTCGGTGTAGGCCTCTTGTGTCTGGGGATGGGGTGTGACCAAGGAACATGGACTCTCCAAAGTACAAGCCGCAAATACTGTAAAGTGGTACCAATAATATAACTTCTTGGGAATAGGGTGGGCTTGGCATGGGTCCTCATGGAGGCTTTGAGGGTGGCTGTGAGACCGGGTCTCAGTGATCAAGCTCTGGCAATCTTGGGTACTCAGCACAGTGTCTGAGGCAGAAAGAGCTGGAGGCACAGGCCCTGTGAGTTTGACTCCTCAATAATGGAACACAAAAGGGTTTCCAGAAGTGGAGGTGATCTGGTCAGATTCTGCTGAAAGGATCCTGGTACTTCTGTGAGTGGGCCCGCAGGAACTAAAGCAGGGACATAGTACCCAAGAGATGTATGGAGATGGCATTTCAGATGGAGACATCTACTTCCAGAGAAAACACTGATGATCTCCCAGACACCTGCCATGGCTTGCCTGTGAGCAAGTGTTGTAAAACTAGGAGTGCATTGAACACCTGCGGTATGCCAGACCTTGGAAGCTATGAAACTGAGAAGATAGCTCTTAAATTCCTACTTTCTTGAAGTGCACATCATATGTGCCAACAGAGACCGTGACTATGAAGTAAAATTTGTGGGGAGGAAAAGGGCCACAAAAAAACATTTTTCAAGGAGAAGGAGTAATTGGAGGAAGTGAGGGCAGACTTGCCAAATGGGAGGAAAGTGTTATAAAACTCAGGAGCAGCAAGTGCAAAGGCCTGGAGGCAGGGAGATATACTTCTCCAGGCCTACAATCCCTATCTTGACTCATGGAGAACAGCTCCTTGACAAGTGGAGATCACCCTGAGCCCCATGTAAGAGGGTTCCTTCCAAAGTTTCCTCAGCCCCTACCTCATCCTCAGTGTAGGCAAGGATGCCAGCCATGGGTCCGTTGGCTGCTGCTTGTATAGCCTCCTTGATAGCTGAGTAGGAGGCAGACTGGGCCAGGCAGCAGGTGAGATCCACAACAGACACGTCTGGGGTTGGTACTCGGAACGCCATTCCTGTTAGCTTCCTGGAGAATCTCATAGTAGAGTGGGAGTCAGAACCTGCCTCTGCTTTGGGGCCATCCAGTCTGGGGTTTTCCCCCTACCCTGGTCACAGCTTCCTGTTCGCATACCCTTTGAGATCTGGGATGACTTCACCCACAGCTTTAGCTGCCCCGGTGGAGGCTGGGATGATGTTCTGGTGGGCACCCCGCCCATCTCGCCAGGCCTTCTTTGATGGCCCATCCACTGTCTTCTGGGTGGCCGTGTAGGAATGGACTGTGGTCTTAGGAAAGAAGATGGCTGAGTGAGGCTTTCCTGCTCTTGAGGTCCTGCACTATGTTCTTTTAGGACTGGGTTGGTGGCTGAGGTACAAAGGCTGACGAGCTCAGCACCACAGACCACATGCAGGTTAGGGCACAGCTTTGACTGGGAGTTGTACTCTGTTTTCAAACTGAACATTATCCTGGCATGGTGACACACACTTTTAATCCTAGCACTGGGAAGGCTGAGGCATGAGGATCACTATGAGTTTGAGATCAGCCTGGGCTACACAGTGAGTTCAAGGCCAGCCTGAATTGCCTGGCAAGACCCTGTCTCAAGACACAAAGCCTAAACACTAACACCGTCCACTGGTGGGCCTCTCCCCTCAAACTACCCTCTCCCAGTTAATGCCATACACTGAACAGGGCCTGGGAGGAAGTTGGGTTTCCCTGCTGTCCCTCCTTCCCAACCCCTCAGCCACAACTTACCATCAACCCTTGTACTATCCCAAATTGCTCATGGATGACCTTGGCAAGTGGAGCCAGGCAGTTGGTGGTACAGGATGCATTGCTGAAATGGCCCACACGTGCAAGGGGGCTGTGAGAGGAGTCACAGCCTCCCCTCCACCCTCATCCCCTTGGCTTTGCACCAGCCTTGGTTTAATGACGAGTCAAGATGGGGATGAGAGAGCTCAGTGGGGAGGCATTCAGGCAGCAGAGACACCCATGGTGCAGCTGGGGAGGCTCCCTAAGCATATCCTCCAGAAGTTGTGCATTTCTAACAGGTGGTCTTAGGGTGTCATGATGATGATGATTGTGAGACTTAGGGACAGAGAAGCAGGAGCAGGCTGATGTGAAAGAAGTATCAGGGATCTTGCAGGATTGAGGAAAGTGAGTCTGTCCACCTGTCCCGCCACAGGCTGGTGTGTCCCTCAGGATGTTGTTGCCCGTTACCTGACAATTTTCATGGATCCAGGGTTATAACTCTTCTCATTCACTCCCATGACAAACATTGGTGCATCTGGTGAGGGTGCACAGATGACCACACGGCGGGCACCTCCTGAGATGTGTGCCTAGCAAAGGAGTACAAAGGTCAGTGTGTCAAGTGTCACAGTCTCTCAACCAGCCCACGGGCACCTTACCCCACTTACCGAAGTTGCGTCTAGGGACAGGTACACGCCTGTGGCCTCTACTACATAGGGGTTCCCAACTTCACTCCATGGTATTTCTTTGGCTTCCTTGCTGTGGAGGGGTAGCAAGAGTGTGAAGGATTGTTCCCTGTACAGGCCTCACCTTTGGAGTCCAAAGTCTTAACTGTATGATGACATTTTACTGCTGACCAGATACCCACTTGGCCTGTCACTGCCTATCCCCACCTTCTTTGCATACCTAGCTGCACCAATGGGGGCCCATCCTGCCTTGCTTTTCATCACTACCCATTATGGGCCATTCTTCCTTGTCTGTACTTCCCCTCCTGTGCCCTGGTACAGGCTGCTACCTCCCTAATTCAGGCCACTACTTTCTCAAGGGGACCATCCCTGACTATGTTCAGTAGGATCTGACCTGTTCTGCGTAGGATTCCCACTGTGAGGCCTGGTCTGCTTTCTGGTCAACTTCACTGTGGGCCCTGCTACACCCCTGTATAGCCAGTTCCTGCAGAGTGCACCACTGCCAGAGGCTGAGAAGTCCCCAAAGGGCAGACACTGGCATCCAGAGGGCTGGGAGAACTGTGCTCTGAGGCAGGCAGCCTTGCGGCCAGCAGGGGCTTGTCAACAGGCAGAAAAGGAAGAGAAATTTTCTGGTACTTTTCTGGTCCCTATTATATCAGCCTACATTTTTATTTGATATTTTGACAAATGTTTGTATCTGAAATGTATTAAACATCTATTGCTGTTTTCTACTTGGTTTTAGTAAGCAAGCATGAAATGAATCAACTATTTGGCAGCCTTGTTGCTTACAGAGGTACCACAAATAACAGGGATATTTTCTTCTTTGATTGTTTGTACCCATGTCATCTTCTAGACCATTTCATAATACAAGGCTGATCTGTTTCGTTTGTTATTGATCCTGTCCTTTTGAGGGCCTTTTTATTTTTATTTTTTTACTTTTTTGTGGTATTGAGATTGAACCTGGGGACCTTTACACTGAACTGCATCCCTAGCCCTGTTTTAAAAAAGCATTTTTGACACCGAGTTCCACTTTGTAGTTCATCCTGGCTTTGAACTCACTACATAGCCCAGACTAGCTCAAACTAATGGCAATCCTCCTGCCTCAGATTCTCACATACTGGGATTACAGGCATAGGTTACAATGTCTGGCAAAGTTTTTTAATTTTTGAGGCAGTCCTACTATGTTGCCTAAACTGTGCTCAAACTTGTGATCCTCTTTCCTCAGATTTCCATAATGCTGGGAGGTTTTAAAAACTAACCATTCTAGGCTCCTAGCTGACTCTGTGGATTTCTGGGGACCATTTCTGGAGCCTGGAAGACCCAAGGAGCACCTGCCCTATCTGGAGTTGGTGCTGGGATCTGATGGCCCTGTGGCAGAGCCTACAAGACTTGGGAACTGAGCGCCCTACCTCCAGTCCCTGTGTTCTTCACAGCAGAGGGCAACAGAATAGACAACAGAACAGTCTAATTGAAGAAGACACTAACTAATACCCAGGAGACAGTCTCACTTCAGGATCAAAATGATACCTGTCCACAGAGACTGAGTGAGAGACAGCCTTGAAATTTAGGTTCAGAGAGGATAAGAGCTAAATAGAGATCTCCTGAGATCCCTAGACTAGGAAGATCATAGGACTTGTATTCTGTTGTGGGAGGCCAGGTGTGATGTGAGTAACCATTATAGGTGTTGGTCCTGAAGAAGGCATTTAACCCAGTAGCATGTTTGAAGTGTGGAGGAGTGCCAACATACAGAAGAAACCAGTGCTGTAAATTACTGTAGGTAAGGATAAGGAGTGCCTAATTTTCTTCACTGCAAATAGAATTAATTTTGTTTTGGTGAAGGTTTGTCATGAGTGATTCCTAGGGTTTGTCAATAAGGATGCATCATTACTGAATTCACTACCATAGACAAGGTAACATAGTAGGAGCTGGCGATTGGTTTTCTTCCTATGCCAATACTTGCATAGCCCGGGGAGGCAGGATCATACACAATACTGTGGCTTGCCAATGAAGAATAGGCACAGAGCCAAAGAATCTGCAAGTTCCAACACAAAAAAACAATTCCAAAGCCAGAACTATGAAAAAGCAAAGCAACAAAATGCCTTCAAAAACTCCCAACTCTCTCCAAATCAGTACAAGAGGAAATGAGGGGAAAGGAAATCATAAGCTACATAGTAGATAGGTCTGAGAAGGAATCAATGGAGGTAAAACTGTTCTTCAAGGTGCTTAGCAAATTTATAAAAGATATAACAAATCACATTTGAAAATATTGAGACAAATGATCAGAGAGTCTAGAGAAGATACTAACAACTAATAAAGCTAAAGAATGAGAAGCAAAAAATGAATGCCCAGCATAGAGAAGAATGGGAAGCTGTAATAAAAGTCAACACAGAAATCTAGGAGATTAAGAATGTGATTAAAAGTATGGGTAGCAGAAACAACCAATGCAAAGACAGTGTCAGACCTAGAGTACAGGGCTGTGGTCAATGATCAATTAATGAGAATCACCTTAAAAAACAAAAGAACAGGAAAAATGGATACAACAGCTCCTACATGACTCAAAGAGCTAACATAATAATTGGAATTAAAAAATTAGATACCACCACAAAGGCATAAAAACTTGTTTACAAAAATAATAGCAGAAAACTTTCCAGAGATGGGAAAATAATTTAACATGCAGATAAGTGAAACATACAGGTCCTCAAATAACCATAGTCAAAAAACCCCAGTCCATACCACATAATAATTAAAATCCAGAAATACAATGCAAAAACAGAATCTTACAAGTTTCTAGAGGAAAGCAACAAATCGCCTATAAAGAAAATGTATCAGAATTACAGCCAATTTCTCAACACAAAATAAAGGCAAGGAGAACATAGAATGAAGTGTTTTAAGCTCTTAAAGAAAACAACTTCTAATCCAGACTCTTTTATCCTACAAAGTTATCTTTTTTTTTTTTTTGGTATTGGGGATTGAACTCACCACCCCATGTGTTGTAGTCAGGGGTTGTACACAGAGAACAACTAGGATTAGGACATGGAGTTTATATTTTTATAATGGTCACTGGAAGTTAACACAGGAAAATGCAGGAAATCTATCTGAAACACCAAAGACATTGATTATGTAGTCATGGCAATGTCCCACATGAGTCCAGATAAAAACCCAGAGCTCAGGACAATGCCTCTAGGAGTCCAACTGGAGGTCCAGAGCCCACAAGAAGGACTCACCCTAGTCTCTTTTGCGGATCCGTGTATGCCAGCAGGATGAAGGAGCTGTGCTAGTGGGATGAGGGTTCTACGCTGGAGCTGAGAAGTCACACTCACAACAAAGACCAGGGCTATCCTGAAGGCACCACAGCCATCCTCAGCAACACTGAGGCCCCGAGCTCCGACAACGACAAGCACAGTCGGGTATGTGCCAAGAAGCAGCGTGAAGAGTTCATCCTGGAGACCAAGCAGCACATGTCTTCCCCTCCGGAGCCAGGAAGCGATGCTCGATGTGAGGACCAAAGCTTCTCCAGGAGAACCAACAGCTCAGACAGCAACTCGTAGGAGAACCCACAATGCCTCCTTAACGCCTCAACCCTCTCTTCTTCTCCACCTATTTATCCTGGCAGCTTTCCTCAGGTGGAGCATCTTCACTCAATGCCATGCTGATGTAATCCAGCTGGCGTTAAGTTGGCCACCAGTTCTTAACCTGTAACACCACAGCTAAATCCACAGCCCTGCTTCCCTTTTTAAAGAATATATTTTTTTTAAGTTCCAGGGATCAAACTCATGACTTGTTCTTGCCAGGCAGGCTCTTTTTTAAAAAATTTTATTTAAAGAAAGACTAAACAAAACAGAAAATGGGTAGAAATGATACATACTTTCAAAGAAAAAAAATAAATAGTAAGAAATCACTAGTCGATGATTACAGATTGTCCTCTTACGTATTCAAGATACTAAAGTGGAACATATAAAGTGGGGACTCAAACAGTGAGACTGCAACCAGTTCTATTCAACTACCAACAAAAACTTAGAAATATGGTTATCAGTCCAATACACTTAAACATACATGAAGTTATCCATATCTTCAATTATGTTAAGATTGAACAAACCGAAGCAGGCTTATATGACTCTGAACAAATAATAATAATAATACGATTGCTGTGTTTCACATTATGACACTCCAGGATCAGCACTGGGTACTTTAGTGTCTCTTTTTCTTTAAAGTATTTATTCATTTCATCATGTGTCATAAGATCAGTTCTCATAAACTGTTTATAGAGTCTACACATGCATGAGTCTTAACATGTATTTCTATCCTTTCTATATTAGAGGAAGAAACAAAGCAAAACAAAACAAAACATATTCCTACAAACACATGAAATGAAAAAAGACATATAAGACCATTGTTCAAGGAGTTCTACCGTAGTTACTGTGTTGTCTCTCGTTATCTTCAATAGAATTGGCTATACCATCAGACATAGTATAATTGAATATATCGGTACATAACAGTATTAATAAAAACACAACTTTGTATATAGTATAAAACTTCAAAAACTGGCAGTTATCAAGCCAGAATGTATATTGTAGAGTCTTGTCATCTTCAGTGTAGTTGCCTATACTCTCAGACTTGATACTATCAGTCACATCAGATTTGAATAAAATCTGTCAATACCAAACAGCAATTAAACAAACCAGATTTAACTAAGAACAGTCATGATAAAACATTATAAGTCATACAGGACTCCAGATTAAGTTAATAAGAAATTAAAGATGATTACTGTGCTATATCCTGATGTTTTTGGGATAGCTGTCTGTGCTCTCAAATCTAACGCAAATAGACAAACTGGGACAGAATAAAATCTATCTAAGCAGAATGGTGCAAGTAATGTGAGTTTTAAATTCTGATACACTATTAACAATATCTCCTGCCATCTTTTTAAAGACTCTCCCTCCCCTTTCACTTCCCCAGGATTCACTGTGCATTTTTGGGTCTCACCAAGACCCTTGGTTTTAAATTGGGGGGGGGGTAGCCTGCTATTTACCTAAGTGTTTCCAAACCTCCTCTCTCCTGGACTTGATCTCTAATTGCATTCCTTTACCTATTAAAGCCTGTCTTTCCAACCTATCAACAAATACTGGTCTAGTTGCCCCTATTACTCTCTGGTTTTCTGTCACATAGAGCATTGTTTTCTCCTATTTGATTTTCAGTCCATGCACTCTTTTTCATGTTAACTATATTTCCTAAAAATAGCATCTCGGTGGCCCCTACCTCCTGATCTACTCTATGTGTGATTCTTTTTTTAAATTTAGTGTCATCTATATTAGAGATTATAATCAACCTTCTCTGCCTCATTTCTGTTATGCTCTTTTTTTTTGCCATCAGTTGTCTGCTTGTCTTCTTCATTCTATTTTCTGCTCCATTCATTGAGGCCTCTCTGCCACTGTTCCTGGGATCCTAGTACTTTTCTCTCTCTTTAGAATGCCCTGCAGTTTTCTCTGTAGAATTGGATTGGTGGTCACAAATTTCCCAGGGTCTTGTCTTTGTCTTGGAAGCATCTTGTTTCTCCATTAATTTCTAGAGACAGTTTATCAGGGTATATCAATCTGGGCTGGAGGTTATTTTATTTCAGGGCTTGGAATATTTTGCTCCAGGCTCTTCTTGATTTGATGGTTTGTGTCGAGAAGTCTGCCGTGATTCTGATGGGCCTTCCTCTGTAGGTTGTTTCTTGTCTCTAACAGCTTTTAATATTCTGTTCTTATGTTGAATTTCTGGGATCTTGATTATTATATGCTTGGGTGTGGTTCTGTTTTGGTTGTAGGTGGCTGGAGTTCTGTATGCCTCATATATCAGAATATCATTTCTCCTTCCTATGTTTGGGAAGTTTTCCTTAATTATTTCTGTGAATAACCTTTGTAGTTCCTTTGTTTGTACCCCTGCTTCTTCATTCACATTCTTTATTCTCAAGTTGTAGATCCTCTTGTCATCTTTTAGCTTTTGTATTGTGACTGCTTGTTTCTTATTTTTAAAAAGTTTTTCCTTTCATAATCCCACATTGCAAACTTGTCCTGCAGTTTGGATAATCTATCCTTAGTTTCTTTCAAGCAGTTTTGCCATCTTTCCATGGAGTTTTTAATTTCCTGGTAATCTCTTTGAATCTGCTTCATTATTCTATATTTTTATATTCTTCATCAAATGGTTCTCTCCTTTGAATTCCTCCATTCTTCCATCTGTGTCTTCTTGAGGGGTGCTTAGCATCTCTTTTTGTTAATCTTATATCTTGATTTACTTGCCTAAGTATTTCCCTTTTGAACTCATCTATGAGGTCCCAAAGATATCTCTTTATGTCCATGGTGCTGTGTCTGATATTGCATGTTTACTGTCCTTATTCTCATTTGTATTTACTTGTCCTGGGTCAGTTTTCTCAGGGTTGGGACCTGGGGAATTTTTCTTGTTGCTTTGTCTTCTCATCTTTTTTGTTTCTTCCAGGAGGCCCCAGTTTCTTTCTTTGTTGGTTACAGTTCTTCTGAAGCACACTGGCTAGGTGACCCTTCCCACTGCAAAGTGCTAGTGAGTTGCAAATAGGGGCAGCGTATGCTGGCCCCTCCCCTCCGGATTAGTCAACCTGCTGAGGCCTTCATTGCATTAGTGTGTGATGCTGTGTAGGGAATTGATTTCAGATAACCTATCTCAGCCAGGTCACGTGACCCAGGCCAAGCTCACTCCACCAATCCCGTTTAGGCAGGGAACAACTGACTGAAGTCACTGCTGCCCCTTGTTCCTGCCAGATGGCCCCAGAATGTCATCTGTTGGAGCCCCTTTTTCTATGGAATGGTTTTATTCCTGTCACTCACCACAGGTGGAATGGTTTTATTCCCGTCACTACAGGTTGTTGCAGGTTCTCCGCTAGCTCAGCTCACTGACCCCTGACCTCAGTGTGACTGTGTTTCCAGTGAGTCGAAGTGGCGGGATTTTGAACGGCTTGGTAAGTCGCTGCCACTCGGGTTCCGGGTTCTGGTGCTGCAGAGGAAGCACTAAACCTTTAGCTGTTCCAGTAGTAGCACCAGGACTGTATTTTTGATTCGTTCTTCTCACCTTAGTTTCTTCTTGGGACAAGAGAATTCCTCTCCCTCTGTTTGGGGCTCCCCACTCTATATTACGTTGAATTCTAAATTGACCATCTCAGGGAGCTCTGTAGTCTGCTGTTATCTATCTGTCATCTTTGCTCCTCCCCAAATACGCCAGGCAGGCTCTTATGCCACTGAGCTAAAACCCCAGCCAAGGTTATCTTTTAAAAATAATGGAGAAAGAAGATACTTTCATGATAAAGAGGCCATTCATGGACTGGGGGTAGAGAGAACAAAGCTGCAAAGCCACTCTGGAAACAAGTGCCATGCAAGGGCCACCGCTGGACTGGAACAGACAGATCCCAGTCTCTTCTGGCCCATGGGCTGCCAAATAAGAAGTACCAACCCTTCTTCTCTAGTCTCTCCCCCTGCGGGCCCCCTCACCCCTGCACCACTGTAAGTGACTGGCTTATCCAGAGAAACACAGGACATGTTGATAGCTATGGAGGTGAAATGCAATTGGATGCCTGTGGTGTTTTGGTGTTCCACTAACATTGCAGGTTTAGGGTCTGATGGTGGTCTGATCATAGGTTCAGAGGATAGCGGTATACAGTATGACATCTAAGGAGGATCTCCTGAGTACTGAAGCTATTTCCCTATGGTCTTGTTTTGGAAGTTCTATATTGTTTTCATTGTTTGTTGGGTGGGGTTTTATTCACTTTTGTTTTGTTTGATTATGTTAAATCCATTGGCAGGAGCAGATATTTCAAATAGCAAGATATATTATGGTAGCAATTTTGGATTTACTATATAGGCTTATTTTGAAGTCCTTTGTTGCATTCATTGTTTTGTTTTTATTGTTTCTATTCTATTCTGTTCTGTTTGATTTTTACTATATCCAAAGTTATCTGTGGTTATTTTGCATCCATCAAATGACATTATAGTAACTATTTGTTGATTTTGTAATATTTTGAAGTCCTGTATATTTTATACTGGTTTGTTTTGATTGGTTTTATTCTGTTTTATCCTCTTTAAAATAAAAAAAAAATTAAAAACAAAGAAATTCATGATCACCAAAGCAACACTCCAAAAAACTCTCAAGGATATCCTAGAAAGAAACAATGAAACTAACAACACCAAAAGTCCCAATAAAAAGCATACATCAGTAGGGAGAGTAATTAAGATGGGAAAGAAAGTAAAACAGCAATAGGAAATTAATACAGTGACAGGAAAAAGTCGATATCTATTGATTAGAAACTGTCAATATAAATGGACTTAACTCACTAATCAGACCAGACAAGGATCAAACCAAGAAAGAGAATTATATATTTCTCTAATGAGCATAGATGCAAAAAATCCTTTACAATATACTGGCAAGCTTAACAGATGTACAAAAAGTCTTTGACAAAATCCAAGGTCCATTCATGATTTAAAAAAGCCCTTTAAAAATAGACAAAGAAGTCCTTATCTCAACATGATAAAACCTACTTATGACTAACCTACTGTCAATAACATTTTAAATAGTAAAAAGCTGACAACTTTTCCTCTGAAATCAGGAAAAAGACAGTGACGCCCATTATCAATAATCCTATTCATCATAGCCCTTGATACATTAGCCAGAGTAATCAGGCAAGAGAAAGAAATAAAAAGGGAATGTACAGGAAAGGACAAAGTCAAAATATTATTGTTTGCAGATGATCTTTTACTTACAAGATGCAAAATCTCCACCAAAAGACTCCTAGAATTGATAACCAAATTGAGTAATACAGCAGGAATACAAAATATACAAAAATCAGTAGCATTCCCATACACTAATAATAAACTCACTGAAAAAGAAATTAGAAAAACATTAGGAATACCATTCCCAGTATCATAAAAAGTTAAATAATTAAGTTTTAATATAAGGAAATGAAAGACTTCTACAATGAAAATTTTATCAGAATGAGAAAGGAATTGAAGAGGACATCAAAAAATGGAAAATGGAAAAATGAAAAAATAAAAATTGAAGAGGACATCAAAAAATGGAAAAAAAACCTGTTCCTAATTAGGCAGACTCAACATAATCAAAATAGCTATGCCTCCAAAACTGATACATAGATCTGATGCTATCCTAATCAAAATACCAACACCATTTTTTATAGAGCTAGAGAAAACAATCCTAAAATTTACATGAAATAAGAAGAGATTAAGAATAGCAAAGGTAACTTTGGATGACAAAAACCAAAACCAGTGACATCACAATCCCAGGCTAGAAATTATAAAGCTACATCATGGTATTTTCACCAAAAAAGGATATGGATCAATGCAACAGAATAGAAGAAGCAGAAACAACCCCAGGCACATACAGTGATTTGATCTTGACAAATGAGCCAGAAACAGTCACTGGAAGAAATGGAACCATCTTTAATAAAGGGGCATGGAAAAATTTAATATCCACCTGCAGAAGACTGAGTCTAGATGCATGCATCTTACCACGTACCAAAATAAAAGTGGGTTAAAGATATAAATGTTAAGACAGAAGCAATCTATAGAAAGATAAAGTAAATACAACTCTTTGACATAGGCATAGGCCAGGACTTTCTGAACGGAACCCCCAGTAGCACAAGAAATAATACTGAGAATCAACAAATGGGATCATACCAAAGTTAAAAACTTCTGCATAGCAGGGGAAACAACCAACAGAGTGAAGAGACAGTTACAGAATGTGAAAAAAATTTTGCCAGCTATTCTATGAGCATAGGACTAACATCAAGAATAGACAATGATATAAAAAATTAGACCCCCAAATAAAAGACCCAATCTCAAAATGGGCAACCAAAATGAGTAGATACTTCTCGTACAAAGTACAAATGGCTAATCAGTACATGAAAAATGCTCATCATTGCTGGCCATCCACCCCAGAAAGAATGGCTAGCATCGAACAATATTAAAATAACAAATGCCGGTGAAGATGTGGGGAAGGAGGAACTCTACTGCACTGTCCATGAGAATGTAAACTAGTATTACCACTATCGAAATAAATGTAGAGATTCCTCAGAAAACTAAACATATGAATTCCATCTGACACAGCTATCCCCCTTCTACGTGTCTTCTCAAAAGTTAAAATCATATTAGGATATATTCATACCCCTGTTTATAGCAGCACAATTTATAATAGCTAGAACTTGGAAACAGCATATACGTCATCAACCGATGAATGGATAAGGAAATGTACTTCTACAGAATGGAGTACTGCACTGCAATAAGGATAAACTGGAGGCATTTATAGGCAATTGGATGCAACTCGAGAACATACTGTTAAGTGAAATAAGTCAGACACGCAAGTTCCAATGTTTCAGTTTCTTTTCTATGAGAAACACTATACACACACACACACACACACAGCAAAGTAGAGGAAAGATAAATAAGAAGTAGGGAGAATTTCAATTACTTTCCCAAATTACAAATTCTATTGGTTTAAAAATATTTCAATATATATGCTAGCTGATTTCATTTATACTACTAGTTTATCTTAGTTTGTTGAAAAGGAAGATCGATATGTTGTTATGTGTTTGCTTCTTTTTTGTAAGAATCTTTTTGGTTTATATCTTGTACTCTGAGTACATGGCCTAGGCCTGCATATTGTTGACAATAATGATACACGGTGTGGTAACTATTGTTATTCTTTAGTCATTTGATTATGAAATTTTTAGTTTTTCATAAAATAAAAAAATTAGAAGAAACCCTAATGCCTCTACACATGCTTACCAACACCAGCCTTGTCCCTTTATTCTGAGTGCTTTACTAGTATGAAACTCGTTTACCCTTCACAACCCATAAGTCAGTAGTATTAATGCTATTTCTGGGAGAAGCCAGCGACAGCTGAGGTGAAGGCAGTGAGAAGCAGAGCCCAGGGGCTGAATGAATGAATGGTCTCCCCACTTCTCCCTGGGCAGGGCGCATGCTCTGTCATTGGCTGTCAGTCCACACTTTCCATCATCTGACCCAACTAGCTCTTGTTTAATGTCTGCAATTTTGTCTTTTTATTTGAGACAAGGTCTTGCTATACAGTTCAGGCTGGCCTTGAACTCACTTATGTAGTCCAGGCTGGCCCCAAACTCACAGCAACCCTCCTGCCTCAGCCTCCTGAGTGCTGGGATTACAAGGCATGCACCCAGCTTATTTTATAATTATAATTTAATTATAATTATATTATAATTATTCAGCCCCTGTGCTCCACCCACCTCTGCTTCTCACTGCCTTCACCTTGGCTGTCGCTGGCTTCTCCCAGAAATAGCATTAATACTACTGACTTATGGGTTGTGAAGGGTAAACGAGTTTCATACTAGTAAATAATTATTATATTATAATTTAATTATAATTATAAAATAAGCTGGGTGCATGCCTTGTAATGCAAAATTTTCTTTTTGGAGACAGGATTGTGCTATGTACTTCGGAATGGCTTTGAACTCACTATGTAGTCCAGGTTGGCCTGGAACTCACAGTGATTCTCTTGCCTCAGCCTCCCACGTGCTGGGATTTTAGGCATGTACCACCATGCCTTGGCAATTCTATAAGTTCTGTAATAATTGCTGACTTGGCATGGGACAGTCAGTCCCAGAAGACTCCAGCTCCTCCCCCAAACCTGTAATGGGCCCTGTTTTCTTGTCCATAGGACTGTGGGAGGATTCTGTTCATTCATTCATTCTTCAGGGAAGTACCATTGCAGGGGCTGTGGTAAGCAGTACCAAAGTGAGCACAAACCAACAGGATTTTCCTGCAATGAGGTCACAACCCTGAGGGAAAAGGCCCTCCTGAGGGTGCCATAGACACGTGAACTTCAGGTGTGCTCCAGCTACCACTGTGTAAGGCAGATACGTGAGGTGACAGGCTTGGGCAAGTTTGCTTCCTTGCCTGCAGTCACCTGCTAGAAGCAGGCAGAGCAGGGCAGAGTGCACACTGACACTGTGTGCTAAGCGTGTGGAGAACACTGGCAGAGCAGTGGTAGAGTACAGACCCATGGCAGAGTCTGTTCAGTACCTGAGTGGGAAGCATACAGACAGGACAGCTATGTGGAGGTCAGGAAAGTGCCCCAAGTGGCAGGAATGAGATGCCCAGACACGTAGGAAAGGACACAGTGTGTCTAACAAATGTTTTTACTTTGACACAGAGTCTCACTAAATTGTCCTAGCACTCTGAAGCCTGGGGCAGGACCTTTTTCCATTTTAAGTGACTTGGGTCCCCTGCATTCCCTCACCCCCAGCAAGCAGAAGGGGGCTGAGTGTAGATGTGCTGGGAAGAGTGTTGGAAAGCTGACAGCTTCGTTTGAAACTATGGAAGCTTGAATGCGCCTGTGTGTGTGTGTGTGTGTGTGTGTGTGTGTGTGTATGTGCATGTGTGTATGTACATGTGTACATACGTTGTGTTTGAGTCTGAGGCAGCCCCAGGGAGGGGCATAGTGAATATCTTCATTTTATGAATTTTAATTCTTTGATATTTTGAAAATGTTTATATTTGGAACCCAATAATACATAATGGGACTGATTTTGACTTTACAGAAAGGTGGATTTGTGGGGTGCATAGCGTGTGTGGGACCCATCAGGACCTGAGACCTTTGTTGGGGGATGAGAAGCCACTGGAGATTTAAGTAGGATAGCAGGTCTAGTGGATGTTTTCACAACATCTCAGGCTGCTGGGTAGGAGCTGGCAGGTAAGATCTGGTGGAAAGGCTGGCTCCATGGCCATGCTGCTCCTAGAGCTGAAGAAATCTCAGAGTTGAATGGGAAGCAGTTGAGTTACAGACATGGTGAGTTGATATGCCTTGGAGGAAACAAGCAGATGTGTGTTACAGTATTCTTGAGAACCATAGTGTGCGTGTGTGTGTGTTTTGCAGATTAGTACTTCTTTACCCTTTGAAGAATCAAGGTCCTTTCTGAGACTGTCTCTCCAAAATTGTACCCAGAGGCATGCACATACCCAATTCAAGGAAAGAGGTTTACAAACTCCATGAGAGAAGCTGGAATCTCCACCCTCCTGGGTTTCAGATAGGCACAGACTACTCCCCTTACCACTGGTAGACTTTGATTTCTTGGTTGTTCACAATCAGCTGTCCATTCTTGTGCTCTACATTCCCTTTGTATCTGCCATGCGTGGAATCATACTTGAACATATACACCTGCAGGAGATAGAGTGGATCCTAGTCTTGAGTGGCAGAGAGCGCTGTCCTAGAGGTTCCCATCTTGGTGGGGGTTCTGCATTGCAGCTGGAGCCTTCCATAGAGCTCTCTGAGCCCCTCCCCACCTCAATCCCACACTTTTTGGTCCCACCCTCTGCCTGCTTCTCACCATGTATTGTGGGTCAATGAATGGGTCATTCACAGCCACCACTTTAACGCCCTTCTCCATGCAGGCTCGCAACACCAGACGACCAATACGTCCAAATCTGTCCAGGGACAGGCAGGGGAGGGGACAGAAGATAAGAGGGTAATGGGCATGCTACGATGTCAGTATCCCACCTACACTCATGTTGAAATGTAATTCCCATTGCTAGGTCTTAAGAGAGTGAGATACTCGGAGTGGGAGATCATGAGGGTGAGAACCTCATAGGCGCTGTAACAGCTTTGTAAGGAGACTCAAACTAGCAAGCTTGCTCTCTCTCACCAAGTGAGGCTTTGCATTGCCTTAGGACTATGCAGATCTACCAGCAAGAAGGCAGTCAACGAATGCTATCCCTTCCTAGCTTCTAGAACTAGATAAATAAATTTCTATATATTACTTAGTTTCTTGTATTCAGTTCCAGTAATAGAAAATGGACCAAGGAAGATGCCCACTCAAGGGGACTGGGTGGGTGGCAGTCCTCAATCTGGGAGAAAAGACAGCCACATCTGTGCTCCATTGTTGTCTCTTGCCCACATGAGCTCATCAAGCTCAACTCCATTTTCTGTTTCTCCCTCCCCTCTGTCCCTTGTCTGTCCCCTATTCTGAACTCGCAGCTGGATGGATTTGTTAAAACTTTAAGTCAGATTGTCTCTTGGCATGAAAACCTCCATGGCTACCCATAAAACAAGATCTAAACTTCTTACCATGGTGTACTCGGCCCCTGCTGTACCCACTTTTCCATCTTCTCTTCTTCCTCCCTTTGTGGTCTCTCAAACAGCCTTCACTGATGAACTTACTTCACAGCTGTCCTTGAGCACAGTGAACTTGCACCCCAGAACACTTTCTTCTCCATCTGCCTGAAGGTCTTTTTCCCCAGTGAGACACAGCTGGTGCCTTTTGTCACTAAGGTCTCACTCTCATGATACCTCCTAGAGGCCTTCCTGACGCTGCTAGTGTTGCCCTCTCCAGCTTCATGACACTACTGAGGTCTACACAGTTCACAGCATGTGTCCCTGAACTGTCTTGCTTCTGTTTGATGACCGCCTTCCCCAGAGTGGGAGATCTCCCAGGGCAGCCTCTCTATCCTGTCCCACTGGGCATCTAGCTGGTACAGCGAGCAGTCAGTCAGCTGAGAAACAAAGAGACTCCCCCAGCTAGTCCAGGCCCCAAAGCTTCAGGAGTGGTCCCAGGCTGGAGGCAACTCACCCATTGATGCCCACAGTCAGCTCTTGACTCATAGGTGCTTTCTTGGGTGTTGGAGGAGGTGACTCGTGTGGCTTGACTTCCTCCTTGACTGGCTGTGGTGTAGGCTCAGGTGCCGGCGGCGGTGGTGCTGGAGGGGGTGGTGCTCTGACCACTGTGGGGAGAAGGACAAGTTGGGGAAAGGAAGCAATGAGCTCTATCACTGCATGAAAGACAAGGAACCGTCTTTGTCACCCACAACCTGTTGCTGACTGGTCTCTAGTGGCCAGCTGTGTAGCCTACTATTTCCCAGACACACTTGATCTTCAGACTGAGAGAGGAGCAGGGTGGTTTTACAATACCAGTGCTCTAAGGCCCCTTCTCTGGAAACTCAAATTCAGTGGGCATGTAGTTTTAACAGTTCGTTAGAGGTATATTCTCTGTGCCTCAGTTTCCTCCTCTGTAAAGCAGACTACTTTCAACAAAAAACAAAAGAAAAAATAATGCTTTCTCTCAGAAGATCATGGTGAAGATCATATGAGGTGGCATATGTAGTATTTAGGACAGGAATCATTCCACACATGTTTATATCTCAAGACCATTTCCTGAACCTGTGAGATAATTGACTGTTATCTGGGTATTAATAAGATATTTAGCCTGTTTTTATACTTCCAAATCTGGAGAATACTTTATACTTAACACACATCTTAGTGCCATGGCTCTCAAATTGTAATGATGGTACCACTTACCTGGGGAGGCCTCTTCCTAGAAAAATAGGACTCAGTGAGTGTGTACTGAGGTGTGGGAAAACTGGTTTTAACAAATTATTTATTTACCCACTTAGAGACACTCTTGTGACATAGACCATGCTGATCTCAAACTCCTGGTTCCCCTGCCTCAGTCTCCAGAGGGCTGGGATTAGAGGCGTGCACCACCACGCCCAGTAGAATTTTGTTTTAAACAAGCACTCAGGTGGTTCTTACCCTCAGGCAAGTTTAGGAGGCCAAGTAGTTAGACCTCACAAGACCAGTGGGAACCCATCAGCCCCCACCTCTCTGCATGTGCCTCTCCATCTGTTCCTGGGCTGTGCTTCCACCTGAGCTACAGGGGAAGCCTTGAGGAGGGCAGAGGAGAAGCGGAGACAACACTCTGGCTGGCACAGGGTTTCTAGCTGGGAAGTCAGACTTGGCTGTCAGCCTTGTTTCAGTCACCTGCCACTGTGTGGCATTGAGCAAGCTAATGAACCTCTTTGGTTTGTTTACTGGATGTTACGCCTGGCCATCTAGAGTCTGCTAAGAGGGTTCAGTGAGATCTCAAGTCTCACAAATAGACACTGATCTTTGCAGAGGAGGGAAGGAGTCTGATCCTCAGAGTATTCATGAGGGATGAGAAGGAGAAGAGGTTTGGAAGGACTACATGATGCTGCTAGGAGTTGGTTTTGGCATGGAAATCAAAGGCCCTTGAAAAAAGGCCCCTGGAGGTGATGGAGTTGGGGGCTGGGGGCCAGCTGGCATGGCTCCCTCCCCTCTCTCCACTGCCACATACTTATGGCCTGAGGTTGGGTGGTGAGTGTTTCTAGTAGCAGTGCAAGTTCATAAAGGTACTGTATTAGTGTTTATTGATGGTAGTGACCTTGAAGTTCCTAATCACCTTGGGAATGCTGGCATTCTCCAAAACTTTATTTCTGCTATCATAAAACAGGGAGCTTTGTCCTCCTGGGTTAAGAGTGGGGTCTAACGAGGCCCATCTAGTGACCTTTCAGAAGAAAAGGCTCCTCTCCTCCCTTCCAGTCCAGGTCGGGTATTTGGCTAGGAAGTGCTGGGCTAACTAGGTGCTACGCTGAGCTCTCTGCATACACCATCTCACTGAATATGTGAGACAGTGCTAGAAGCCACTTTACAGATGGGAAAATGAAGCCCGAAGTCACAGAACTGACCATCCGTAGCTGTTAACCTATTAACTTTTGTTGGGACCCTGAAGTCCTGGCTGCCCAGCCCCACCTACAGTGCC
Source organism: Cavia porcellus (assembly GCF_034190915.1). Taxonomy (NCBI): domain Eukaryota; kingdom Metazoa; phylum Chordata; class Mammalia; order Rodentia; family Caviidae; genus Cavia; species Cavia porcellus. The sequence continues at coordinate 38,866,559 of NW_026947490.1, read as the reverse complement.
CACCCATTTGTGGGAAATGAGGAAACAGAAAGGCATGAGGGCAGTTCTCCTGGAAGGCCTAGGTTTTTTGGCTTGAGTACGGGGTGTCCACGTGTGTCCATGTGTGCACACGTGTGCTCACACATGTGCCCCTCTGGCTGGGTGAGGTAGGACAGCACACGGCCTGGAGCACGAGTCAAGCCTGGGGTGGAATCCAGTGCCACCATTCCCTAGCTGGGTCAGCTAAGTGACTTGCTCTCTCTTTACCTCTGGTGGCCACTCTGAAGTCCGGACCACGGACATACAGGCCTCACCTGGTGTGAATGCACGCCTGAATGTGAATAGTGTGGCCTGGCAGGCTGCGCTGTCCTTGTTTTGTGAAATACAGTACAGCGGGGCAGAGCCCACGAAAACACAGGGCCTCTTTCTTGCGGTCCCCACCAGCGTCAGTTTTGACGTGAGAAGCCTGTCCGCCAGGTTCTTCCTCCGGACTCTGGCCAAGAGCAGCCCTTTTGCTCCCTGGTCTTGGCTCCTGCTCCTGCACCTTTCCCTCGCGCTGGCGCTAAGCCCCCAGCCTCTGAGAAAGCCCAGTGGTCCTCCGCGCACCCTCCTCCCTACCCCGGCCCAGCCAGCCGCAGAGAAGTCACCGGGGGCGGGGCTTCCAGGAGAGGAAGCAGGTCGGAGGAGAGGGACCCTGGACACGCTGCGCGCTTGCTCGCTGTGGGTGGGGGGTGCGGTTCGGCTAGGGGGCCCTCACGCCTGGGGTAGAGGTGGCCATTCTTTGCCATTGGCCTTTACTGTCCCTCCCGGGGGTTGCAGCGGCGCCTTCCTCACCTGGGCATGGCTGTCGCAGCAGCTGGACAACAGTGACATTGGTGAGGACAACGTCGCGTCTCGACATGGCCTCTTAAGGTTTCATGGCCTAGCTCCCTGGGACCCGTGCGTGATGTGACTGAGGTGCGGGGCGCAGGACCGGTGGGTTGGCAGCTTCTCATGAGGTGTCACAGTGCCCAGTGACGTCACAGAGGAGGCAGCATGCTGGCTGGGAGGACCTGGGGCTATCGCCACAACCCCATACCCTTGACGCAGGTGGCCACTGGCCCAACGTGGGGGCGCTGGCATCTAGAATGGAACCTCTTTTTTTTACGGGGGCCCTCATAGATCTTTTCTTTTCTCTCTAGAACGCGGTCTCCGTGCTGCTGTGTCGTTGTGTGTCCCCCCCCCCCGCAATCTCTGGAAACAGATCTTCTCGTGCCTGCTTCTGGGTTCTTCCCCACACCGTCCTTTCAGACTCCTCAGCTAAAGCTCCTTGCTTTCTCAGTGACTATCTGCCCTTGCCTCACTCCCCCTCAATCTTTTATCCACCTCCCCATTCTGGCTAGAGGTTCCAATATGCAGAACTACTCCAGAGCCTGATGAGGGAGGCTGAGGCAAGAGGATCGCTTGAGCCAGGAGTTTGAGGCCAGCCTGGGCAACCAAGCTGGAGCCCAAGTCAGAAACAAACAACCCTGCCTAGCCCAAAGCAACCCAGACTACTTTAGAGTTGTCCTTTCATTGTTTTATTTCTCTTCTAGCAGGTCACATCCCCATCTGGTTTACTCATTTGTCTTCTTGTCAATTATCTTTGCTGCTAGACCATAACACTGGAACATCAGGGACCCTGTCTTACCTATCTTTGTCACTTTTTATCTCCTGTTGACTAGTAAGTGACTTGGCATTTAGAAGGTATTTGTTCAATAAATAATAGAGGCCTACCTTCAAGATACTGGGTTCTGTTTCAGATCATTGCCATAAAGCAAATGTTGCAATGAAGTGGGTCACACAAATTTTTGGTTTCTCAGGGCCAAAAAAAAAAAAAAAGTTAGGCTTACAGTGTATTGTAGGAAGTGTGTAAAAGCATTATGTGTAAAACTAGTAATGTAAGCCAGGTGTGGTGGCACACACCTGTAATCCCAGCACTCAAGGCTGAGGCAGGAGGATCACTGAGTTCAAGGCCAGTCTGAGCTACATGGTGAATTCAAGGCCAGTCTGAACTATATAGCAAGACACCATCTCAATCAACTTTTTTAAATACTTTTTTTTTTTGAAATGAGGTCTTGCTGTGTTGCCCAGAGTGGCCTCGAACATTCAATCCTCCTGCTCCAGTCTCCCTAGAAGCTGAAATTACAGGCACATGCCACTACCTACATCAGCATAACTGGGAGCATAGCTCAGCAGGAGAGTGCTTGCCTAGCATGAGCAAGGCCTTGGCTTTAATCCTTAGCACTGCAAGAAACAAGACAAAATAAAACAATTAAGGCATTATTGCTTAAAAAGTGCTAGTGGATGTCTAGTTCCAGCTATTGGGAAGGTGGAGGCAGAAGGATCACATGAGTGCACAAGTTTGAAACCAATCCAGGCAATGTAGCAAGATCCCAAACAAACAAACAATGCTAAGGTTAATCTGAGCTGTAGGAAAATGGCACCAACAGACTTGGTCAATGCAGGGCTACCACAAAGCTTCAACTGCATTTTCTAATGCAGCATATGTGAAGCACAGTGGAGCGAAGCACAGTGAAATGCGATTTGCCTGTATTTATAAATGAGTAAATAATGCCTCTTCAGGTTTCTTCTGCTCCCCAGTGTTTCTTCAAGAAACCACCAAGTCACATCTTCTCACAGCACCCTGTTCCTTTCCTCGTAGCTTTTCTGTCAATGCATTGCAAACTAGTAATCGATTGCTGGGTCCATGTCTCTGCCATGGGCTCTGAGCCCACCATGGGCTCAGAAAAGCTGACCTATTTTGTTCACCACGGTGCCTCCAGTTTTCAGTGCAGGGTCTGGCACAAAGTAAGCTTTCAGTAAACATCTGGGAAAGAACAGGTGGACAAAGGCATCTTCATTTAAAAGCCCTGGCATGGGGAGTTGTGTGAACTTCGCTGACTCACAGGCAGGCACCTTTGCTTGTTGGGCCAGCTGACACGCAGCTGTGACCAAGATTTAGGGGTGTGGGGATTTGTGCCATAGGAGTCACCATCCAGAGAGGAAAGGTGGAAGCCAAAAGTCACAGAATGACATAATCTCTTCTTTCCCCAAACCTCCATTGGAACTCAGTTGGCCAAGTACCTACCAGGAGCAGAAATTGCGAAAGCTTTCCTGTCTGGAAGGCCTGAAGAAGAGGGACTGAAAATAAGCTGGGTAAAAATGAGGTGATTTCAGTGAATCAAGACCAAAATTCAGATGAGTCATCAAACAAAGGAGGACAGATTTTAATATGCACAATCAAGGAAGGAAAAAACCCATCACAAACAAAACCAGGAATGAAGAGATTGATTTTATGAAGCTTCACAACATATTTGAAAATGCCTTCCACTGAAAATTTTATTTCAAAAATATAAATGATCAACTTGGGCATGGTGGTACACACCTGTAATTCCAGTAGTCTGGGAGGCTGAGGCAGGAAGATCACAAATTCAAGCCTAATTATAGTAATTTTGGTGAGGTCCTGCCTCAAAAAAACATTTTTTTAAAAGGCGCTGGGGTTAACTGGGCATGGTGGTGCATGCCTGTAATCCCAGAACTTGAGACACTGAGGCAAGATCTTTGCAAGTTCGAGACCAGCCTGGGTTATAAATTGAGCTCAAGGTCAGCCTAAACTACATAGCAAGACCCTGTCTCAACAAAACAAACAACAACAACAACAAAACAAAAAACACAACAACAACACAACAGGACTGTGGTCATAGCTCAGGGTGAAGGCCCTGGATTCAATCCCCAGCCCTCTACTCCCAACCCATATCAAAACTGATGTAAAGGAAGAAATGGTAAATCTGACCAGGTCAATAACAAGAGAAGAAATAGATTATGGTATGCCCTTCCCAAGCCTGCTTCAGATCCACATCATTTTGTGGGCAGACCTGCCATTCCATACTAACAGCAGCAGACTGTAACTAGATTTGGGAAGCCCAGTAGCAGCTGCTATTCAGAGAGGGCTCTGGTACGGCACTTGCTGAGACTGTTTGATGGGTAAGCCACTTATGTACGTGCCCTGCACTTGCTTTGGAGTGCCTTGGGGACAGCCATGGTGGCCCAGCTATTGAAACTTCCTCCATTCAGCACAACCATGTTACCAAAGGTAGCCATGTCCCCTGACAAGACAATTCCAGGCCAATTTCAGTTCTAGAAACAGTGCCAGTGTCCTAAGTCACACAGTCACAAAGGGGAACAGAAAGACTTAAGAGAGATAGGGATTGGGGGTTACAGGAGACAGAAGAAGGACAGAGAGAGGATGGAAGAAAAGAAAAGATGAAATGCATTTAAGGAGGAAGCCCTACTTCTCAAATTGGGGCAGGTTAGAAGCTCATCACCCCTCTTCCCTGCTCGGCAACCCGCTGGCCTGGGATACTCCATCATTTAGAGACCAGATAGAGGTGGGAGAGCCACACCTAGGGTTACCCAGGGATCTGCTTTTGTCACTGGGGCATGAAACCAGGAAATAGATGTGATGAGCTTTAATGTGTGGAGGTGGCCCAATTAGTCACCTCTCTCTGTTGAGCTGGGAGAAGATCTCTAGACTGGCACGTGTGGTCCTGGGTGGAACTGACTACCCAGCATCTGGGGTGGAACCATGGCTCCTCTGAGGGGAGTGGGCCTGGTGCCCTGGTTTGAGCAAAGTCTGAAAACAAGTGCAGATTCTCACCACACCTGAGCACCCACACACATAACTCTGCCACCCCCACTAACTCACGCCCAGTACATTTCTTCGTGCTTGGCCTTCCTACCAGCAAACCCATTTCCATCCCTGGCATTAAACCTCATGTATCTCTCACCCCTACACTGTTCCCACTCACTGGCTCTTGGTCACTTCCATCCAAACTGGCTCCCAGGTACATATGCTGCTGCAGACCTAGCAGCCACCACTTGCCCTTCCTTCTGACATCCCTCTTCAGCCATAGGCCAAACTCTCATTGGTCTCTTCCCCCAACCTGAGCCAACAAATCAACACTTGGGGCTTCAGGTCAGGGTTTATGAGGCCCCAGGGAAGGAGGGCAGGAAGGAAGAGCTCCTGACCCCAACCCTCGTGCTGGCTGACAGTGCCTGCTGCCCCAGGTCCTTGGCCCCTCCCTGTGGCTGCCTCAACCGGCTTTTCAGGAGGCACTGCGTCTCAGCTCATGGCAATCACCCCCTGCCCTTGCCAAAGGGCTGGGAGGCAAGAGGACAGGGTTCCATGATGAGAATGTGATCCTGACTGCAACCCTCCACAAGGGACTCTGCTGCTGGGAGGACTCGGGCTCCCTTCCTTCCAGCACACTGTGAAACTGAGGCTTAGGCTGGGCCTCTCTGCCCTTGGCTTCTTCTAACCCCTCATGTATTTCACCTATACATATTCACTATGACCTAGGCATGGTTCTAGCAACTGGGGATATAGCAGTGATCCACACAGATGAAGGACCTGTTCTCTGGAAGTTCGTAGTTTGGAGGTATAGAGGTGACACACAATAAGAAACAAAGATAGTTTTAGTACATGCTATAGGAATGAGAGGATGACATTACAGAGGGTAACTAATACATTATCTCAGGGGTGCTCAGGGAAGGCTTTGGAGAAGGTAACATTTGAACCAAGTACAGAATGAAGAGAACAAGCCTGTCATGTGAGGCTTTGGGTTCTGAATTCTAGGCAGAGACAAGAGCAAGTGCACAGGCAATGGAGTAGCAATTGTGTAGTGCATGGTTGAGGAAATGGTGCAAGACCTGAGGGGCTGGAGCAGAATACCTGAGAGAGGGAGTAGGGGTCCACAAGAGCAAGGTCCAGTGACTACCCTAACTCTCCTAGTGTTTTTGCTTCTCTCTGACTGTGCCTCCTATCTTTTCAGACTCTCACTGCTGGGGAATCGGAGCTGAGGTTCCTCAGAGGAGAAACAGGGCTGAAGGACCACAGGGTCACAGGTCTGGGTGGTTGCAGGAGGTGGGTTTGTAAAAGAGGAGACCTGGACCATGGGTGAGGAATAAGAAGAGGAGGTGCTGGGTAGGGCAGGTACCCTCCTCTCGGGTGGAGGGCCTCAGAGGAGCAAGGAGCAAAGATGCTAGGGCTCTTCTCTATGCATGACTCACCCTCTCTTCTTCTTCTTCTTTTTCTTCTTCATTGCTCAACACCAAATCTCCCTGGGAAATACTTCCTTGACTGGTCACCAAGTCACTGCCTCACAGGCACAGTTGAGTCATGAGGGGTGGAGAAGAGAGCAGGAGGCAGGATAAATAGCAGTCTTGCTTCCCGGGCTCCTTTCTGCATTCTCCCCATTTTCCCAACAACATGCATCCTGCCACATTACTCAGCTCCTGCTGCCTCCTTCTGCTGCTAGGGGCCTTGCCTGGATGGGCAACCAGTGATGACCCTATTGAGAAGGTCCTTGAAGGGATCAACCAAGGGCTGAGCAAGGCAGAGAAAGAGGTGGGCAAGGCCCTTGAAGGCATCAATAATGGAATCACTCAAGCTGGAAGGGAAGTGGAGAAAGTTGTCAATGGACTTAGCAACATGGGGAGCCATGCCAGCAAGGAGATGGAAAAGGGGATCCACCACGGCTTGGACAAGGTAGCCCATGGAGTCAACAATGGCGTCGGACAAGCAGGAAAGGAAGCAGAAAAACTTGCCCATGGGGTCAACCACGCGGCTGGACAGGTTGGGAAGGAGGCAGACAAAATCCATCATGGGATCCATCATGGGGTCAACCAGGCGGGAAGTGAAACAGGGAGGTTTGGTCAAGGGGCCCACCATGCTTTTGGTCAGGCTGGGAAGGAGGGAGAGAAATTTGGTCAAGGGGCCCACCATGCTTTTGGTCAGGTTGGGAAGGAGGCAGAGAAGTTTGGTCAAGGGGCCCACCATGCTTTTGGTCAGGCTGGGAAGGAGGCAGAGAAGTTTGGTCAAGGGGCCCACCATGCTTTTGGTCAGGTTGGGAAGGAGGCAGAGAAGTTTGGTCAAGGGGCCCACCATGCTTTTGGTCAGGTTGGGAAGGAGGCAGAGAAGTTTGGTCAAGGGGCCCACCATGCTTTTGGTCAGGCTGGGAAGGAGGCAGAGAAGTTTGGTCAAGGGGCCCACCATGCTTTTGGTCAACCTGGGAAGGAGGCAGAGAAGTTTGGTCAAGGGGCCCACCATGCTTTTGGTCAACCTGGGAAAGAGGTAGAGAAGTTTGGTCAAGGGGCCCACCATGCTTTTGGTCAACTTGGGAAGGAGGCAGAGAAGTTTGGTCAAGGGGCCCACCATGCTTTTGGTCAACCTGGGAAAGAGGTAGAGAAGTTTGGTCAAGGGGCCCACCATGTTTTTGGTCAGGTTGGGAAGGAGGCAGAGAAGTTTGGTCAAGGGGCCCACCATGCTTTTGGTCAGGCTGGGAAGGAGGCAGAGAAGTTTGGTCAAGGGGCCCACCATGCTTTTGGTCAGGCTGGGAAGGAGGCAGAGAAGTTTGGTCAAGGGGCCCACCATGCTTTTGGTCAGGCTGGGAAAGAGGCAGGGAAGTTAGGTCAAGGGGCCCACCATGTTTTTGGTCAGGCTGGGAAAGAGACAGGGAAGTTAGGTCAAGGAGTCTTTTATGCTGCAGATCAGGCTAGGAATCAAGAATTCCATCATGCATTTGGGGAGGAAGGAGAAAAATTTGATCAAATGGTCCACCATACTTTTGATCAGGCTGGGAAAGAGGCAGAGAAGTTTGGTGAGGCTGGAAAGGAGGGAGAGAAGTTTGGACAGGAGGTCCACCATACTGTGGGTCAAACTGGGAATGAAGCAGAAAAATTTGGTCAAGGAGCCCACCATACTTTTGGTCAGCCTGGGAAAGATGGAAGGAAGTTAGATCAAGGAGCCTACTATGCTGCAGACCAGGCTAGGAATGAGGCAGAGAATTTTGGTCAAGAATTTCACCATGCTTTTGGTCAGATTGGGAAGGAGGGAGAGAAGTTTGGCCATGGCATTCACCATGCTGTGGGTCAGGCTGGGAAGGAGGCAGAGAAGTTTGGTCAAGGAGCCCAGTATGCTTATGGTCAGGCTGGAAAGGAGGGAGAAAAAGTAGCTCAAGGAGTCCACCGTGAACTTAGCCATGCTGCAAAGGAGGCACAACAGTTTAGCCATGATACTCAGTATGCCGCAGGGCAGGCTGGGAAAGAGGGAGGAAAGGTAATCCATGGTGTCCAACCTGGGGTCAACGAGGCTGGGAAGGAGGTGGAGCACTTTGGCCAGCGAGTCCACCATGCTGTTGAACAGGCTGGAAAGGAAGCAGACAAAGTGGCCCAAGGGGTCCATGCTGGGGTCAACCAGGCCGGAAAGGAGGCAGAGAAATATGGCCAAGCAGTTCACTATGCTGCGGGTCAGGCCGGAAAAGATGCGGAGAAGCTTGGTCAAGGTATCCACCATGCTGCTGGTCAGGCCGGGAAGGATGTGGAGAGGTTGCAGCAGGATGTTCATAAAGGGGTCAACCAAGCCAGCAAGGAGGCCAACCAGCTGCTGAATGTAGGTGAACAGGGGTGGGGAAACTGGGGAAAAGGGGCTGGATGGGAGAGGTTCAACTCTTGGAACGTTTGGGCAGTCTGTGTAGTTTTCATTGGTCACAGAAGCTTGAGAAGCCACATAACTGCATTACCCTTCTTCCTTTTTCCTTCTCTGTAACTAAGGAGCTATTGATTTGTAGGTCAGGCAAATTAAGCTATCTTATCTGCAAAGCCTAGCCCAGATGTGTGCAAGGGACCCAGTCCCACCTTTAGGAAATGGCCCTCCTGCTGATGGGATCTAAGGTGAAGAACATGTAATCTTTCTTGGAAACAGGAAACAGTTCTCAAATCAGAGCTCTTAACTGCAAACAGAAAGATTATTGAGAGCAACCAGAGTGTAAGAGTGAGCATGAGGAGCAGCTTTCGAGATAAGCTCCTTTGTGGTTAATCTTTGTAACAATCCTCTGAGGTGGCTGGGTTGAGGATGCTGACTCCCTGATGCTCAGATAAGAAAACCAAGGCTAAGGAGATTTGTCAAGGTCATGTGGAGAGCTGGAGAATTACAGGTTGTGGTTCTTCCTCTTCCTCTATACTGCCTGGTCGAGGGAGGCCTCCTGAAGGCTTCCTCTCACTCATTTATGTAGGGGCAACAGTTATTAGGACCTAGGAGAACAGCACTATTCACAAAACTATAAGCATCAAGGAGGGAGCTGCTTGGGGAACAGCCGAAGGCCATGTACCCCCAGCTCCCCATTTTCCAATCTCCAAGAGCAGTCACTGGATCAGCATATTGTAAAAACATCTTGAGGACTGGCTCAGGCCTCAAAGTTCAGAGCCAAGTCCTCTGGCAGGCAGGGAGGCAGGGAGGCAGGGAGGCAGGGGGAAGAAGCGCCAGTGAGGAAAGAGGGCCCTGAGTCACACCACCTGAGTGGAGGCTGGGGAGGGTGGTTTGAAGTGTAGGACTTGAAACAGCAAGCCCAGCATGGGTTGGAGTGCAGCTCGGGAGACACCACCGCGGAGTGATGGGGGAGGACAGGGATAGGGCTGAGGAGGGATTGAGGCTAGAATGTGTGGAAGGTTGATTTAAGGTCAAGGCTGAGGTTGAACTGTGGTCTAGGTATTTGCAAGGCCTTCTACGTTTACCTTCCCATTAGGGCCTTCAGTGATTAGGAGTGTTTCCCAACACCGAAGTAAAAGGAGTTCATGAAAGGCCTGTGAATAGGAGGTAGGCATCCTTTCCATTTCCAGCACTACTCCTGCAGCCCAATGGGCTTTAGGTTTTCTAACTGGACAGAGAGTGAGGATGCAGAGTCAGCTCGTGCCTCCCACCGCAGACCCAGTCACCCCAAATGGAAGCAAGTCTCTGGGTAAAAGGAACTTGGGAGACTCTTGAGGGCAGGAGGGTACTAATGGCTGTCTGGGCTTTGTTCACAGGGTTCTCAAAACAGCGGGCATACCGGCCAGCACGGAGGAACCGCAACCACCCCGTTAGCATCTGGGGTAAGTCTTCTGGGCATAGCATGCTCCTGGTGGTGGTGGTGGGATGGGGGCTACTTGGAGCGGGTATTGGTAGGGAGGGAGCCCATGACTGACCTTTTGTTCTTGAATTCCAGGCCTCGGTCAACAAGCCTTTCATCAACATTTTGGGTCTGTGGAGAGTAAGTGCCTGTATGGTTTCTATTTTCTGCTTTTTGTCCTGAGAGATGATCTTTCATCCCTTTCCCACGGCTTGTTTGGGGTCAGCTTCTCTATGGACCAACTCAGTCTCTGCAGAGACATCCAACCTGTTCTCCTGGCTGGCTCTTATCCTTACCTGCCCTGGCTTTCAGCTCTTGGGTTTGCTCCATTCCCTCTGAGGCAAACACAGCTGATAGAAACAACCTCCAGGGCACTTGAGCATCTGGGAGCCAGAAAGGGAGGTGCTGCCAAACCATCTCTTCACACACCCTCTTGGTGCCTGCCATCTCTTCTTGGATTCCCAGTAGCTGGCTGGCTTCCCTCTCTGCCCTGGTGGGAACAGCTCTGTACTCCCATTTCTGTTGCCTTGTGGCAGTGTGCCCGGCAGGGGGCTCTCGGAGCTCTTTTTCCCTGGTTGAAACTTACGGTTCTTGGGGACTCCGGGTTCTCACTCTGGGCCCAAAGTCTTATTTCTACCTTTGTACTTGGTATATCCACTGCTTGAGAAGGGGACTCAGGGCTGAGGGTATGTGACAGTCCCATTAGAGCCTATACTACAGGGGTGGCAGAGGGTCTTCAGAGGCCAAATGGACAGGCTCCTTGCTTTCTACAGAGATCCTAGCCCCTCTAATTGTGAGGGATGGCTCCTTACTTTCCTCAAAAGAGGCACTGCCATCCTGAAGCTAGTTCCAGAACACAAACAGGTCCTGGGCTAGAGTAGCCAGTCTCCTTCTCACTTCTTAAAGTGGGGGTGTGGGCTCAGGTCTGGGTGCCTCATAGCCGGGCATGTTACATTCATTCCCTCTCTCCTCTCTTCTAGAGCATCGCCAACATCATGCCCTGAACTGATGTCAAGCACACTAATATTCCTGTTGTCATACTTGCTGAAATGACCCAAGGAGCTAGGGGTGGGGGAGAGGTTCCCGGAGTACATTAAGGAGGCTGTACTGAGACGTGAATAAATGTGACCTGCTGTCTTCTCTGTTCATGGTCCACCAGACTCTGTAAAGAGGGATGGAAGTGGTGGAGTGGGGGCACCTTCATTTTATCTTCTTGCTCTTTGCTGAAGGTGCTTGGGCCTGCTGCACAAGATGGAACGAGGTGGAGATTTCAAGATGAACAGCTAAAAGAGGGCAGCTCATGGGGACAAGCCATGTTTTGCCAGTATGAAAAGTTTGTGCTCAGCATTGGGAAGAGCACCCATATAGGGAAAGTTACTGATGTCAGTGGTGGGAACCTAGGGCACCAGGGAGAGAATGGGGGCACCTAGATAAAGACCAACTGGGTAGCATTCTCATTCAGGGGGTGTGGCACCCAAAGAATAACAACAGTAGCTTTCTTTTATGGTGTAATCAAAATGTTCTGGGTGCTTTGAATGCATGGCATAATTGAATCCTCCTAACCACTCAGTTAGGTAGGAGGTATTGTAACTGGCCTCATTTTATAGGGAGGCACGTGGAGGCTTGTAGGACTGGGAAAAGAGACCGAGATTGCATGATCAGTAAGGGGAGGGAGGGAGCTACAAAGGCTATTCCATTTGGCACCACAGGGATAAGGAGGGAAGAAAGAGACACATGGGAGAGCTCTCGAGGAAGGGGAGGGAAGGCAGAAGGCTCAGGCAGGCGGAGACACTTTGGTGACAGGAGGAGGGTCTCTTCTCCAGTGACTGAACGGAGATACAGAAGGCCTGGTTTCAGATCCATGGACTACTCAAAGCTCAGAGAAGTCATGTTAGCAACCATTCTGTCTTCAGCACTTAATAGACTCCAGAGCTGTTTGAAGGCAACTGTAACCACTGAAGACCCCCATAATTTAAAAGCAGAAATCCTCTTATTAGCCCCATTGTCTGAGGCAGGAAACTGGGCTCAGTGGGCAAGGGCACAAGCCATGAAAAAGTTGCAGGCCTGCATCTGGTTCCCAGTCTACTGCCAGAGTCCCGACTCTCACATTTGTCCCCAGAATCTCTCTACTACTTTCCAAGCACTGGCAGCATGCTGGTGTCCTACCTCCCCATCAGGAACAGGTGCCTGGCGCAGCTTATTCCTCCTTTACCCTCGGGGCCATAATTTCCTCCTCTATAAAGGTGGTGAGGTATCTGCAAATGTGGAATACAACCTGCTTCCAATGCCTAAATTATATCAATCCAGGGACCAAAACTAAGAGGTAATGTTCGTGCCCTCGGGGAATTTGTCCATTCAGGGAGGCAGGCGGTAAACAGAATATGAAAACAAATACAAAACAATGCACAATAAGAGAGCTAAAGGACATATTAGGAGTGGAAGGACCTGCAATTCTACAATAAACATGACGGCCTTGAAACTGTGTTCACCGCCTTTTGCCTTATTTTGTAGAATACCATCATTTTATTATGTTTGTTCCTTCCCTTTGCTCATATTTTATTTTGAAAATGTTTTATAAGTGACAAAAAGATGAAAGTTTTACAGAGGACTACTGCATTCTCACCACTTAGACTCTAAAATGACCATTTTATTATACTTGCTTGATCACACATCTATCAGTACATTTTAGATGCTTTTTGAGTAAACTGCAGACATCTATTTGCCATACTTTACTACATAGAGCAATTCATTCACAGCAGACACTGCTGAGCGTCTTTTTCTCTTCTGAACTCTGGTTCATATATATACAGTATATACTGGAGGAGCCCCTACTTGAAGGAATTCTACAGTGTAGGATTTTGCAAAGACAATATTGAAGAGGGTTTGTTCTTTAATCAGGTAAAAGCTTTCACTGACTTTATTTACATGTACATTTTCTTGCTGGGTTTGCTTGGAGTGGACGTAGATCTTCAAAGTATCAAAGAGCTATGAGATAATTTATATTATGCTTGTGTGTGCATATGTGTGGTGGAGGTGGTAGTGGGGTCCCTCCTGAGAAGCTTCTGGAGAAGGAAGGCTTTGAATGGTAAAGGAAATACTAGGACCTACTTCCTCCCTGAAGGTCCTTTCTGCTGCCTGTTCTGCTAGAAAACTTTCCCGTATTTCTCTGCCCCTGATGGCTTTCTGTCACCCAGACTGGCTCCTTCTTCCCCTTCAAGAAGGAGCAAGGTTATTGCTACTATGACTCTTCAGCCTGAACTTACCTATCGTTATTTCTCATAGTATTCTAAGTTTGTCCTTCATATTGCATATGACAATTTATAACTATATTATGAACATTATTTGTTTAACATTCATTTCCCCCCCACTAGATTAAGAGATTTAAGAGGCAAGGTCAAGGTCAGGGAAAAATGTCTGGTATTTGAGCAGATGGCTTGGGCAATCTTGGCAAAGGCAATAGAATAAGAGTGAGCAAGAAGTGGGTTGCTTTGCCGAGCAGGGTGGAGCAAGGCCAGGGAGCAGCAGAGAGGAAGGACCAGTTTCTGCAGATGTAAAAGAACAGGGAGAGGAGCTTGGGTGGGACTCTCACAGCTACCTTTTATTGGGTGCTTACTGAATCTGTGCTAAGCACTTACAGACATGATTCATCCATCCTCACAGCTACCCTATGAGGTAGGTACCATGATTATTGCTCCCAAATGATGGAACTGAGGCACAGAGAAGGGAGCATTGCCTGAGGCCACCTAGTTAGTGAGCTGTGGTGACAGAACTCATTCAACAGTATTTCCTGACAATAATCTCCAATGGTGAGGTGGCTGGCTGACCCATGACTCTCAGCAAGGGGAAAAAAGTTCCTCTAGAATTGTCCTCTTTAAATATAGGTCTGCAAATTTGACCTTTTCAGGACATGTGCATGCATGTGAGTCAAAGTTAAATGGCTTTAGGACCATATCAACACACCCAGCACTTTCAGGAACACACACTACATGCTTCTGAGTGCCAAGCACTTCCCTGAGCTCTTCACACATACATACTAAAGCTGGTGATCCTCATGTTCACCCGTCTTTACAGACAAGGATACTGTTGTAAAAACTGTTGTAAAATGAAGGTCACACGAGGAAGTGGTGAAGCTGACCTTGAACTTAGGCTTTAAGAGAAGCACTGTGAATACTGTGTGTGAGGCTGCTGGTGCCAGTTTGACCCCATAAAGAAAACAGAAACATCAGTCAGATTCAAGGCCTTGTCTTCTCATGATACTTAGAATTCAGCCTCTATGTTTACCCTGAAGTTCCTTCCTTGGTCTCTATATTCCCCAAACCTCCATGTTTTGTACCCTAGAGGAACTCTTTCAGCGTCTGCCTCCAAAGGCCAAGTATTCATTCAAAGAACCAGCTCTTCATTTCACTGATTCTGTTTTTGTTTTTGTTTGTTTGTTTTGAGATGGTTTCAGTCTGGCCTTGAACTCACTTTGTAGCCCAGGCTGGCCTCAAACTCACAGCAAGCCATCACCATGCCCAGATGTATTGTTTTTGTTTGGTCTCAATTTCATTAATTTCCACTTCGGTCTTTATGATTTTCTTCCCTGTACTAGGAATTTGGATTGTTCTTTAGGACCATGTGCTTCATTAGCTTATTGTTTTAGCTCACTCTTTTCATAATGTGAGCATTCACAGCAATAAACTTCCCTCATAAGACAGCTTTCATTTGTTCTATAGGTTTCAGTATGTTGTACTGGCATTATCATTTGGTTCTAGGAACTGTTTATATTCTTCCTTGATTTCTTCTGGGGCCCACTGAGTACTTAGAAGTGTGTTATTTAATGTCCAGGTATCTGTAAAATTTCTGTGGGTTTTTTTTTGCAATTGATTTGTAGTTTCAATGTAGTATGATCTGACAATATACATGAAATAATTTCAATTCTTTGTATCTATTTAAACAGGCTTTATGAACTAGTAGGGAAACTTTGGAAAAAGTTCCATGCACTATTGAGAAGAATGTGTACTCTGTTGTGGAGGTATGATACTCTATAGACACTTATAATAGGGCTGGATTGTAGTTCAGTGATACATACCTATTAGTTCCTTTTCTTTGAAGATGTGGTTCAGGTCTGATATTAGTTGGTTTTTGTTTAGTTGATCTGTTTATAAAAGAGCGGTATTGAGGCCCCCTACTATGGTTGTGTTGGTATTTATTTTTTTATGACCAGAAGTGTTTGTTTTATTAAACTGGGCATGCCAATGTGTGGCACACATATATTTAAAATTGTTTCCCTGTTGTATTATTCCCTTAACTAATATGGAGTGATCTTTGCCTGTTCAGATAAGTTTTAGCTTGAAATTCATTTTGTCTGAGAAAAAGATTGCTACTTGTGCTTGCTTTCAGAGTCCTGGTGCATGAAAAATTGTTTTCCAGACTCTCAGTTTTTAGTCTATGAATTTTGTTTCAGATTAGATGTGCCTCTTGTATGAAGAAAACTGTTGAGGTAGTTTATTGTTTTGTGTTTTGTTTTTTTGAGGCAGGGTCTCAGTAGGTAGTTTAGGCTGGCTGTAAACTCTTGGTGAGTCTCCTGCCTCAGCCTCCTGAGTGCTGGAATTATAGATGTGAGCCATATCACCCAGTTTGAGATATTTTGTTTGTTTGTTTTTAAATCCAGTCTGCCAATCTGTGTCTTGTAGCTGGGGAGTTGAGGTCATTTACACTGAGAGTTATTTATGAAAAGTATTGACTAGTCATTTCTGTCATTGTGTTATTTTTCTGTTGTTGACTCTTTTCCTTTTCCTTTTTAATAGCTGTTCAGCTTCTGGACAGCAAAGGAGATGAAGAATAAAGTGAAAAGATAACCTACACAATAGGAAAAATTTTTTGCTAGTTACTCTTCTGACAGAGGACTAATATCTAGAATTTATGAATAAAACCTGACTTCCCCAAATAAAGACCCAATCAAAAAACTGGCAACTTAAATGAATAGATACTTCTCAGAAGAAGAAATGCAAGGGACCAATAAATATATGAAAAATGCTTGTCTCTGGTCAGTAGAGAAAAGCAAATTAAAACAATACTAAGATTCTACCTTAAGATTCTAGAGAGAATGACTATCACCATAAAATCAAATGATAGCAAAGGCTATCAAGGCTGTGGGGGAAGAGGCACCCTTCTCTACTGTTGGTGGGAATGTTGATTGCAACAGCCCCTATGGAAATCAGTATGCAGATTCTTCAAAAAATCTAAAACTAGAAATTCCATTCAACTCAGATGTTTTTCTTCTAGAAATATTCTCAGCAAAGTTAATTATAGCATATCAGTGACATATATCCATGTTTACAGCAGCACAATTAATAATAGCTAAATCTTGGAAGTAGCCCATATGCCTAAATAAATGGATAAAGAAAATGGGTTATTTATACATAATAGAATACTACCATGCCTTAAACAGGGATTGACTTGTCATGTGAAGGAAAATGGGTGCACCTTGAGACCACAATTTTAAGTGAAATAGATCAGACACATGGGCTTAAATATCACAAACTTTCTCTGATATGAGAAAATCAAAGTATAAATCATAAAAAAGATAAGACAATAAAAAACTGGGAGATAGTTCTTTTATAAAATGGAAGGGGATCCACAGAAGGAGAGGGAGGCAGAGGGAGGGGTATAACGATAATTAAGATATGTTAAGTACGTGTACCTACTCCTTTATACATGTGTAAACATTATGTACTGCAAACCTAGGCTGCTAAAAAGCCGAAGTTCTTGCAAAGGTCCTCCATGCCCCAACATCTCGATCCTCTATCTCTCTGACTCAACCCCTCGCATCTCACCACCAGCCACAGCAGTTCTCAGAGTAGGCAGGCTCCTGCCTGAGGGCGTTTGCACCAGGGGTGTTCCTTTTGGGAATGCTCTATCTGCTGATAGCCTCATGGTTTGTCCTCGCATTTCCTTCAAGTCTCAGTTCAGTTCATCGGTTACATCTCAAAGAGCGCATTCCTGACCCCATTTTTAAAATACCCACTTTTCCCTTCTCCTCTGTCTCCTTCCATCACTGTGGTTTTCTTCATGGTTAATAAAACTACCTGCTAACTTTACTGTCAACTTCTCCCACCGTAACAGTGAGCTCAAAGGAGAAAAAGGCAGATCTTGTTCTCACGTTGTATTTCAGTACCTATAGGAGGTGTGGCATGGAGTAGGAACTGCATATAGTTTTACTGAATGAAGAAGTAGTGGTTTAAAGAGAAATGCTGAAACAAAAGGTCTTAGACATGACCCAGGCATATCAGAGTTGGGGTGCTAGTAGGTAAAAGAAGGGTGGGATGGGAGATGCTGAAGAAGCTGTTTGGTATCAGATAGATCTGGGTCACATATTGACCCACTCCATTTTCCTATGAGTTTTTCACATATGGACTTGTGTGTGATGTTCACCCGCTCTGGACCTCAGTGACCTCACCTTTAAAATGGGAATAACATTGACTGGACAGTGAGGATTGAGGTCATAAACATGAAAGCATATGCCATTCCATTTGGTCCACAACACATTCTTAATAAATATGCTATACTACTGACCTGAGGTGGCTCCTCAGGCCCAGGACGCCTAGGGGAGGTTTATCCCAGAAAGAGGACATGGTTATTTGGAAGGATTTGAATGGTTTGTAGATGTAGCTTTGAGCAACTGAATCATAGTGGGAAACTTCTTCTCTTCTCAGTTTTCTCCTAAGTTTTCAGATTAGGTTAAAGGCAAAGACTTAATTTCTGGGCTGGTGTGCTTAACTCTCTCTCACACTTTTTACAAGGAATATAGGAGCTGTAGCCAGTTATAATGCAACGGCATCGCTCATACCTGCTTTTCTACATATGGACTTTCTATTTATGGACAAGTAATCCTGGCTTTCCACTTACACTAGTAATAAAATCTATTGCCTTAAAATATACTTAAGTCCGAAGGTAGCTTGGATTAAAGAGACATATTAGTGGAGAAGGGTGAGCGCAGGTACGCATCACCGTGAAAATGGACTCAGAGGAGGGATCTGAGAAGGAGCCTTGAGTCAGCAAGTGCTTTGCCCTGGGCTCTTCCCCGCCCATGACCCTGACCTCCCGTAAAAGGAAGCAGCAAGCTCAGGGCCTGGAGTCTCCAGCACTAACCCCAAGGGCCCCAGAGTTACTTCTGCACCCTCTTCTCCTCACACCGAGCCTCAGAGCAAAACCGAAATCAGCTCCATAAGGAGACAAGTTAAGGTGCTTTGACAAGCAGGGATGGGGATGACAGAAAAGCCACGAGGAGCCAGAGCTGCAGTTCTTCTTATTTTTATTATTATCACCATCATTTTCATCATCATTAAACAGTCAGCGATGGAACAATGTGGACTGAGGACAGTCAGGAATGATGTTTACATGCTAAGAAGTATTGGATGTTACAAGTTTGGGTGCGGGTATTGGGGTGGAGAGAGAGAGGGAGAGACTGACTGAAAGACGTTGAGAAAGACAGATGGAAACCAGCCCCTCCTAACCAAGAAATGAATCCCAGTGATTCAAGGCATTGCCAAGTAGGAGGACCTGGTGCCTCAGAATAAAGAAGCAGTCACACTTGCTAGGCAGGGATAAAACCAAGGGAGGATGCCCAAGTTCCTTCCAGAGCCAGCACTAGGGGAAGGACCATGATGCTGACTGATAGCTCCTGACCCTGAGCTGACCCCTTCTCCCTTGCCAGGACTGCCTGGTCCTTGGGGAAGTTGTGTATGTGTGTGTGGGGGGGTGCAGTTAGCAGTTGCAGTCCTTCCCCTTATGAGTGCCATGAGCTCACACAGCCATACATGCCCCTCCAGGGCCAGGTAAACAGGATGCTGCCTGGGTCAGCGCCCTCCCTGGTCTTTCCCACCCACTCTTCCCTGGGGTGGCTGGCCCGCCCAGCTAGCTCCCTCCTCTGAGCCAGGAACAGCCAGGGTGCTACCTGAAGTGCATTGATGGCCACTATCAGGGTCTTGCCATTATTTCCCTGATGCCTGGGGCCCCCATGGAGGGCTTTCCCCAGAGCCCCAGGTCCCGAAATGCAGCCCCCTGTCTCCCAGTGTCTCTGTGGGTTGGGAGGTATGGGAGCAGTCAGCTTTAGGTGGCAGTGTGGGAAGGAGACTGATGAAAGCTAGGAGGCCTGCTGAAACTGAGACGAACCACAAGAGGGCACCTTCTTGGCACCCTGTGCCCCCAACTTGGTTGGCTTACACTGGGGTCTCGAACTGATCCTGTCCAATGGGCTTTCCTCTTCTTTCTCCACTTCTGGGGTCCTGCCTGCAATGCCTCTCTCCTAGGTCCTCTCCTCCCACCACCACTAGGAGACACTAGCACCTATCTCCTCATGTGCCCCATCCCCACCCTGCGCCCCAAATTCCTGGGGTTGGGCAACTCGAACACTTTTGTGTCTTTCTCATCTCAGTTCTCCCTCCTTCTGTGATGCATGGCTCCTTCTCTGTTTCAACACAGGCTCACAATTACAGCTCATTACCCTATCGGGTGGCTGGGCCCTGAGTCACTATGGGGAGGGACTCTGGGCTGCCCAGCCCTCTCGCCTTCTCCCAACCTACAGTATAAGGAGAAGTGATAGAGAGGAGGACTCTGGGAAGCAGGGACATCTGGGAAAGGAAGAGAGAGGGGCTGCAGACCTAGAAGGCAGATAAGAAGGTAGAGAGAGAAGACAGGAGGGTTTGCCAAGCAGAGGAAGAGAAAGGGTCACAAGAAGCAGACTGAAGTGGGAAGAGGATTCTCCAGAGTGAGGGAGCTGGGCAGAGATGAAGCTACAGGTGTCTCTGGCCTGCCTCCTGCTGGCCCTGTGTCTGGGCAGTGGGGCAGCTGGTCCACTGCAGGGTTCTGGGGCAGGAGCTGGACAAGGCTTGGGAGATGCCATTACCAATGGAGTTGGGAAGGCCATTGGTGAAGGAGCTAAAGAGGCAGTCAGCTCTGGAATCCAGGATGCCATTGGCAAAGGGGACAGCGGAGAAGCCAGCTCTGCATTTAGGGCCAGAGGAGATGCACTCAGCAATAGGCTGGGGGAAGCAGCCCATGCTCTTGAAAACACAGGAAATGAAGCTGGCAAACAGGCTGAGAAAATCATTCGACATGAAATGGATGTTGCCCGCAACCCCACTTCTTGGGTAAGTGGCACTAGAAAGCCAAATGTGGAAATGGGAGGCTATGGGGAAGCTCAGCTGAAAATCATGGTAGTCATGCTAAATGCATGTATTTGTCATTGCAGGGAACATCTGGAGGGCACGGCATGTTTGGCCCTTATGGTAGTCATGGAGGCCAGGGCCAGGGAAATTTTGGAAGTCTAGGATCTCTCTCAGGTCATGGAAATCCTGGAGGCTCAGAAAGCAGCTTTGAAACCAATTCCCTGGGAGGTTCCACAGGGCAGGGAGGCAATGGATGGTACTCTAACTTGGAGACCAGTTCTCAGGTAAAGTAGGCACCTTGCCCTGATACCTGCCCTTGCCTGCTCTTCACTTAACACTCCATACCTCCCTGGTCCTTCCAGATGCCACACTAAATCTCACTTTCCCTGCAGCGATTTTCAGCCCAGCCTGGCTACAGTACAGGGGGAGGCAGCAGCCAAAATTCAGGGGTAAGAGCCAGAGTCTGGGGACAGAGTGGTTGTCTACATGCATATGACAGAAAGTAGGAAAGAGACAAAGGAGAAAGAAAGAGGGATTGGGGTAAGAGGAAGAAGAGGCTGGGAAGAGATAGGTGTGGCGGGAAGCTAGGAAAAGAGGGGTGGAGGAGACTGGAAGTGGGAGAGGCTTGTGGAGATGGCTTTGACAGATCTCTAAATCCACTGGTGCTCTTCTCTCTGCAGTGCACCAATGCCCCACCTACTACCTCCAGTGGAAGCCCTGACCCCACCACGGTAAGAGGAGGGCTGCCTGTTGCAAGCTGCACTAGGGAGAGTGGGTCACGGCTCCTCTTAGGCTGGGAAGAGAACACACTTCACCTTGGCAGAAGCGCAAGGGAAAGAGAGGTACAATCCTGGTCTCTCATCTTCACTCTGTTCTGCTCCTCAGGAAAGCAGCAGCCAGGGGAGTGGCAGTGGCAGCAGTGGTGGCCATGGCGGCAGCAGTGGTGGCCATGGTGGCAACAGTGGCAGCAGTTCTGGGTCTAACCGTGTAAGTTTCGTGGGTTCCTTGGGTGAAGGCAGGGGTGGATGAGGGTCCTCCTTGTCCCTGCAAAGAAGACAGGCCCTTGGGTTTCCCTGGAAGCAGCTGCAGCCTTGGAGCAGGTGATATGACTGGCAGTTGTCCTCATGGGGCTCCCTCTGTCTCTGCTCCCCACCTTTCCAGCCCCAGGCCAGGCTTTTTAGAGCAGTATGTTGGGTTTCCGCAAGAGCTGTCCTGCCTACTTCTGCCTACTCCACTCCCTAACCTCCCAGTCCATTGTGGTGGGGAAGTTCTGTCTCCTCCCCACTTCTCTTCCTTGCCCACCTGGGAAGTCTGGGTAGAAGAGGGATGAGCACAAAGAAATAGGACATTCATCTGGGAAGCTCCCAGAACAAGGTTAGGATTGCAGCACAAAAACTAGATGACATTTAAAGAGCTGAAGCGTAGATGACACTAATGACTATGGGTTACCCACGAGGGACCCTGCATTATGGGTGAGGAGGCAGGAGGGCTGCTCTGAGGAGAGGTGCTAGAGACAGGTCACCCTATGGACTCCTTGGGGCCTAGGAATGTTGTCTGGCCAGAAGAGGCGACTGATCATGACAAGTTCAAAGAATGATCTTCTGTAGGTTGCTGCTCCTAACACTACCCTCTTCCCCTCATCTAGGACACAGAAACTTCTAGGGATTTTGATGAAAGCTTTTCAGTCTCCAAGGTAAGAAGGCCTCTGCGAGTCTCTTCTGCTTACTATGATCCAGCAAAGGGTTCATCTGCAAGTCCTTTGAAGATGACATATGAGCTCTTGCTTTCTTTTTCTTAAAGGACACTGGTTCAGATACAGGGAGCAGACATACAGGTGGTGGTGGAAACAAACCTGAGGTCAGTGGTTGGGGAATGGCCAGGGGCCCAGATTTCCTTCCAGCCATGAGAAGCAAATGCAGAGAGGTCAACCCTTGAGTCTAGATGTGGGGGCCCCCTGGGAAGGGAAAGATGATTGCTTCAGAGGAGCTGGGTGCAGTGCTGTCCTTTGGGGGCCGGCACTGAGGTGCAGGAAGGGGCTGAGTGAATGAGTCTTCCCTGTCTCTTTCCCACAGTGTGACAACCCAGGAAATGAAGTCCGCGTGGCTGGAGGGGCTAGGAATGAGGTAAGAACCAAACTGTCAATTTATGACTGTGACTGCCCCATTTTCAGAAGTCCTCTCTGCCCAGCCCCATTCCTGATAAGCAATTCCACCCAACGCATCGAGAGGGGAATCTGACAACTTAGGAGGAAAAAACCAAATGTGCGTTCCTAAAAACAGCCTCATATTCCTAAAAATAGTCTCCAGAGTAATAGTGCATTGGAAATGCTTATGTGATGGCTCACTGTACACTACAGACTGGGAAGGATCCTATGTAAACCAGTGCTTACACAGTCATTTCAAATGTCTCATCCCAGGCTATGAACAAAGCTCACAGAACTCTGCTCTGGCAGTGAAGTGTTTCGGAAAGTTCATTTCCTCCCAGTTATCCTGGAATTCTGGGCATTAGGTGTCAGTCTTTAGAGTGCTGACAGAGCAAGTGTGACAACTGTTGTCCACACCTAGAGGTCTTGTGTAAAAACAAGTTCTGATTCAGCAGGTCTGGGGTGGGGCTGAGATTCTGCATTTCTTACCAGCAACCGGGAGGAAGCTGTGGCTGCAGGGCTGGGCACTGGTGGCCACCAAAATGTTAAACATTCTCCCAGTTTGTATCTACTTTGCTTCTAGTATTTTATATACCAAAGTCTTAAGGACATAGGAAATCAAAACTACCAATCTCCAAACCTAGCATGAGAGTGCATCCCTTTAGACCCAGCACTCAGGAGTCTGGTGGATAAGGACTGCCACAAGTTCAAGGGCAGTACAGTGAGCCTGTGGTCAGCCTGACCTGCATAGTGAGACCCTGTCCCAAAAAATAAACAAACAATCCCACCTCCTAAAAAATTATCTCCCTAGGAAAGCAGAGAGAGTAGTAAACTTGGAAGTTTCCATGGTACACCCAGGAGAGCTTGGAGGGCAATTAGGGTGGCATTATACACTTGGTGTATTACTATAAATGTCTTCATTCTCTTCAATACAAATGGTCACATAATTTCATTTTCAAAAAGTAACTCCTCCCTCCAAAGTCTACACTTAGTTTTTTTTCTTTAATTATTCTACACTTTGGATCAGAACTTTGGTTGCTCCTCTATTTTGGGAAAATAGTTAAAAGCAGAGGGAAGAAACTGATCAGTTGTATCGCTAGTATTTTCCCCCAAGTACTTAACAAGGGGGCCCCAGTCTTGAGTACTGAATCATTTCCATCACTAACTTAAAATGGCACTTTTAAAGACTTTTGTATTTTGGGGAAGCTTCTGTAAGTTTTGTTTCTCTACATAGATCCATCCATTGTAACACAGAAACTGCACTGCTTTATTTACAGTAGCTCGTGTTATGTCAGTATTTACCTGTGCAAGTCCCTCCTTAACACTGATCTTTTCCAGCATTTTAAAAAACCTATTTCCAGATCTTTATCCTTCCAGATAAATTTCAAAATTACTTTAACAAGTTCTCAAAGATAATCCCATTAGGATTTGTAGAGGAATCATATGGAATCCATAATGCATTTTTGAAGATGGCTCTAGGATCTAGACCAAGGAATCTGTGTTTCACTGTGTTATCCCCTGGGGCTTCAGCAGAAGACAAGAGGATCCCAGGGGTCCTGGGGATATCAGTGTAGGGGAACCATAGGCCTTGAGAGCAGAGATGGGCCTATAGTGAGTGGGTGGAGGCTAACTCTCCAGTAGCAATGCTAGCTGGGCACTTAGCCTGACAGCAGAGCAGCTAACTGTATCTCGAGGAATGAGGAAGTGCTATGAGGAGCTTACCTCTGATTTAAGAGAAGACTGACCAACCAGCCTGCTTGTGGCCAGGTTGGCTTCTGCTGATGGACCAGCTGGCACCCACTTTTTGCCCAATGCAGCCATAAGCTCAGCTGAGGGCCTTCAGTTTGGCCAGTTCAAGTCAACAGTCTGGCTTGCATCTGCTGCCAAACCAGGGGAGGCATTCAGATACTTTGGTGGCAAAGCTCTTCCTTCTGGATTTTGGGCAGAGACAAATATAAACAGGGATGGGGACATTCTCCATGAAAACTGTCATTCCACGTAGTAAGCTGGTCCACCATGAGAGGAGGTTGAAATAGATCTGCCAGGGCTGGAGTCCTGGGAGGTCCTCTGTCATAATCCTGCCTCCGTTTCCTGCTTCTGAAATCCCTCCTCCACAACCCACTATCCTGTCTTTTCCTCCCACTGACTTCTCCATGTTCCATCTCCCTAGGAAACCAGAGAGAGCAGTGAACTTGGGAGTTTCCATGGTAACTCTCAGGTAAGCCTGGAGGGTGGGGGGGGTGCATTAGCAGAAGGGATGGAGGAGGGTGGGCAGAAAACCAAGGGCTAGGGAGAAGGAACAAAAATATCAGTTTCTTCTTGTAAGCGGCTCTGAATTGGTGTCTGGTGACCGCCAGGAAATAAAATGACAATCTGGGATCTCCATTCCCCTCTTTCATTCATCCATTCTCTCCCTCCTTTCAGTAGACATCACAGCTGTAGTTTCTTTGCAAAGGGAAAAACTAGATAAAAATAACAGAAAACGGCCAAGGAACTATTTGTAAATAAGCATACTTAAGAAGTCAGTGTTGAGAGGTGAAGGTTGCTGAGCTTTGGGTTAGAAGACAGGGATTCAAATGGCAGCTTGTCACTTGTCATCTGTGAATCTCCAGGCAAGTCAGCTAACCCTTCTGAGCCTGGGTTCCTCTGGGGAAAATGGAGACAATGCCACCTGACTGGCTCACTTTCCACAATTACATTGCAGCTTTCTATGTCAGAACTAGACTGAGGTGGTGCGGAGTACAGACACAGAATGATCCCGAGGGCAGCTTCTGGACCCTTCCAATGTCCTCATCTGTAAGATGAAGTCATCTGCAGAGGAATATGACAGAATAAGGTCTAGTGTCCCGCACACAGTGGGACAATATTTAGCCACTCTCATTAGCAGTAGTGTTTTGTGGGGAGGCAAAAATACAAATAAAAGTCGACGGACGGGGTAGGGCTACATGGTTATGATCATTTTGGGGAGTCTTTGAGGTGGATATTTTGGGTGTTGTGTAAAGGAGACAAAGTAAGATTCACAGAGAGGAGCAGAAGAGCTTGAAGATGAGAGGGCCCAGAGCAGGTGTGACAGGTTGCAACCGTCTTGAACATCAGTCTCCTTTTCCCCCACCAGAGACAAAGACTTGGTGAGGATGGTAAAGAAAATGAAGCAGTCAGTGAGCTCAACTCCGTGGTGAGTGGAAGTGTTATTCCACCCTGGGTCGCGTCTGAGGGCTGAAGCGTTCTTTGTCCCCGTCTCAACATCTCTCCACATCTCCTGCTCATGATGTAGCTTCTTAAATCCATGCCATTTCTCATCTGTCCCTCAGAACTCTGACACCTCTCCTGGAGTCTTCAGTTTTGACAATTTCTGGAAGGTGAGTTCTGTAAGATTGCTCTGCTCACTCTTCTTCAGGAAACCAGCCCCTGTCCTCTTCCGATACTGACAGGCAGGAGTTGCCCTGCCCCTCTCTGGGCCTGAGGCCCTGGGCCAATCACATTGACCTGATGTAGATGCTCTTTATGTTTTCTTTGCAGACTCTTAAATCCAAGCTGGGTTTTATTAACTGGGATGCCTTAAACAAGGTAAGCTCTGAAGGCTATACAATCGTGATCTTAACAGGAGAGGAATATAGAAAGAAAAGCTATACCTCTGACTGAGCCAGGGAAACAAAAATAGTGGCCACTAAGAGGGTGTTTAGGCCAGAACTAAAACCAAAACCAACGTACAAACTGAGACTTGAAAAGAGTGGTGAATTTGGGGACAGCTGGGAGCTGGGGATGAGCGCAAGGGACGAGCCTCTTTACTGCCTCAACATACAGATCTGCGCTGGTTCAGAATATCAGTTTCCTCTCTGGATCCAGAAGGTTAAAAGGACAGCCTGACTTCAGGCCGTGATGGTGAATCTTTTAGAGCTTTCAATGACACAAACACCCCACTGTGGTATGAGTGCCATAGGTTTGCCACCATTGTCCTAGAGGATTGACTGAATATGGTGTCAGGAGGAGCTAAAAGGCCTGATGAGCACTGACACACCTGGGGAAGAAGAGAAAAGGACCTGACAACTGCTGAGTGCCGGATGGCTGGCAGGCATCACTCTGGTCCTGTACACATGTAAGCTTAGGAGAGAGCTGAGTCAGAGAACCCCTCTTCCTTTCCGTCCTGTCCTTCCCTCCCTGTCACAGAACAGTAGAGTTGAGGGGGCTGGGCTGTCAGGGAGGGCTGAGAGCACATGGACAATCCAAACCACTTCCCCAGGCAGACGCTGTGAAACACGGCCTATGCAGTGCTTTATTGAGCTCCTCTTTTTTTTAGAATATGAATTAGTTGCTAAAGTATAAAAGTTGAGAGACTTTAGCTGGACGCAGTGGCACATGTTTGTGATCCCAGCACTTTGGGGCTGAGGCAGGAGGGTCACATGTTTGAGTATCACCTAGGCAACATGACAAGACTCCTGTCTCAAAATAATGTGCAAAGGATCTAGGTTCAAACCCCAGTATGGAAGAGAAAAAGAAGAGAGAGACAGAAAGAGAGGTGGTAGGGGAAGAGAGAGAGAGAGAGAGAGAGAGAGAGAGAGAAGGGGATATGAATGTTTAGATTTCTGTTGTTAGAATTTTTGTCAACCCTGGCCCCTTCTTTCATGGGGCATTGAATGAGAAATGGGCAGAGTGCCCACTGCTTTTTGCCCTGGGTGCTTGCTCTCCACATCACATTCACCCTGCACATCAATCATTCTGGCCACCAGAGTGGCCGCTGTGAGCGGCTGAGGTTCTGCTGTTTAATGTGAGCGAATGAAGCTAAGGAATGCTGCCTTTCTTGTGAGGGAAGGTGGTGGTGGTAGGCAGCCTGACCCAAATTTCAGGAAAAGCAAAGTCTAACGTCTGGGCATGGGGGTTGGTCAAAGGGTCCCAGCAGCACTGAATGAACAAAACAAATTCTCTTTTATAGAGATCAGTTTCTGACAGGGAGAATGACTCCTTGCTGTGGATCTTGGGACCCTTAGAGTCTAATGGAAAGGCAAGGGCACACATGGGCACTTCCCAGAGAGTCAGGACAGACAGCTAAGCACTTCTGCCCATCTCGAGGGGGCAGGAAGGGAATGATCACAGTGGGACTTCCTGGAGAGCAGCTCCTGTAGAAAGATGGGCAGTCCACAGATGAAAGAGAAGTGTGGAGCTCTATTCTCCTTCACAGTTGGGGTGAGGGAGCTAAGACTTCAGCCAGAGAGTGGTGAGGAAAAGGGACTCTAAGTAACGCTCCTGGTAAGGCAGGGGCTTGTTGAGCCCAAGGGTGTCCAGGTGTGTCTTGGTGACAGTGGTGAGCTATAAGGTCCCTATATATTTTTAAAGCAGGGGTCTACACCCCATGCCTTGACCCACTCCCAAATCCCTACTGCTCAAGCTTCCTCATAGAGCTTATTTCTTTGCCCAGGACGAGAGCAGCTTTCGCAACTCATGATCTCCCAGCAAGGAGCTACCAGGTGGATGGGAGATCCCACTCTCTCCCTAAAGAGGCCCTCCCTCACCCCAATCTCGTCCCTTTTCCCTAAATTTGGTCTCATGCTTTTGAAATAAATAGCTGCCCCACATTCTGGTCTCTGCTCCATTTATTTTTTCTCTCTTGGCTGTTGGCCACAGGGGTTGAGAGGTGGCCACAGCCCCACAGTTTTGGGTGATGCGCTGGAGGTCAGCTGGCAGCTGGAAAGGTGGGAGGCTGGGACACCTTACTACAGTTCTGTTGTACCCCAGTGCAGGTGAGGCTGGCAGCAAAGACAGTCCAGTGTGCTGGGAGGCCCGGCTGGTCAATGGCTCACAGATCTAGTCTGTCTCCTGTTTCCGAAGGAGACTCCTGGCTCCCCTTAATCCCTGGCCCTCCAGCCTTGGTCACAGTAAGATTCTGGAGGCTGAGAGACAGCAGGAGTCTGAGCTTAGGTGAGCAGGGATGGGCTTCTTGCTAACTTGCTCCCTGTTTTTCATCCACAGGGCCAAGTCCTGTACCCTAGCACCCGGTTACGCCTCTACTTGCGAAGATTATGGGATGTAGGAGAATTTCTGCTTTTTAAAGAATTTGTCATCCTGGTTATCATGCCCCTCCCCAAGCCTCCCCCAAGGCGTGAGCTGACCTAGCACAAAATTGCCCTTTTCATTTTGGAGGCGGGTCATCTCACTCCAGTCTTTTATTTGTATATGTTTGTGATGAACAATAATTACACTCATCTTGGGGTTACCTCAGTCTTATCACCAATGCCACCTCAAGCCCAAACACCCTCAGCCTCTCATTGCTTATCTTCATGGAACCCTCAAATTCCACTGCCCTCCCAAGTCCTTTCCCTTAGGGGGCTGGAAACTCACACAGCAGGTGGCCACTTCCCACCCTGAGTTCTGGCTGCCCTGACACTCTTTTCTCCCTCTTCCTCCAGGATTTCAAACGAAGAACTCCTTTCTTCAACTGGAAAGAAATCACTGAGGTAAGGGGTGAGGTGTAGAGCTTGTTGCCTTGGTTGAGGAGACAGAGCTTGGGACTTGGGTCTGTCCCTTAGCAGGTGGTTTGCTGAGGCTGCTGGCCCTCACAATCTCTCCACCATCCTGTTGCTTTGTGTAACATGGGGGGAGTGGGCTGGGCAGAGAAGCTGTGAGTCATGGAGGAGAGTACAGGTGGGAGGACCTCCCTCCAATGAAAGCCCAGGGTTCTGGTTTTGGGCTTCACAGGCATAGGATCATGAAGCGGGCCACCGTCTTCATTCTGCTGCTGTCCCTGCTGGGCCTGGCCTGGCTAGGGGAGACCGATGGCTGGGTGGGTACACAGGGTGAGCAAGTGGAAGCGGACAAGGAGGCAATGGGAAAGGGACCTGGGCCTGGGATCGCTCTCAGGTGCTGGGAAAGGGGCACTGTGGAGGGAAGCTGAGGGAAGACAGGAGGATGGGATGTTGGGGGAGGGATGGTCAGGCAAGTAGGGCTCCGAATCCCTGGCTCTTGGGAAGGATCACACTTCATTGTGCGTGGTCACTGGCCTCTGGGAAGCAGAACCCTTGGGCACTGCCTGGGCCAGGCATGGGGCCTTCTCCTAATGTTAGCATACACACATGTAGGACCTGTGTAGCTGCGTTTGATTTTTCAAGAAAAGTCAGAAACCTAAGTTTTAATTTGTTGGCTACTAATTTTGACATTTTTAAAAGCAGTTAGACCAAACAAAAACTGTCTGAAGGCTGATGGACAAGCAGTTTGGGACCTAGGGTCAGGGCTTAAGAGTAGGGTTAAGCTTGATGTCAGGTTTTGGACCAGGCAGAGAGTTAAGTCAGACAGGATCTGAGCCTTGCACTGAGAGGGCAGGTGTGAATGGCGGGGTCCTTGTAGAACAAGAAACTAAACTTCTCTCCCAGTGCTTAGAACTGGCCCCTGCCTTGTGAGCAGGGGAGCACCTTTCTTCCTCTGCTTCCTTGCATTTTCCCTTTTTCCTTCACTCCTTTGGTCAGGAGCTAATGCTCATCTTTTTAAAGATCCTAGAGAATATGTGCACGGCTTAAAGGGCCTGTGAGGGAGCGGCGGGGTTTGGTGTAGGCAAAGGCAGGCTGGGCTGAGGGTCTAGGCTGCCCCAGAGCAGCCTGTGTGGGTTCCGCCCATTTGTCATTCTATCAAATCTCTGGCCAAGGCTGCCAACGCACCAGGTGTGCGGGTGGGGCTGGTGTTGCTCAACACACTTCTCCACCACCGCTCCCATCACGAGTGTGGAACTCTGCATCCTCCATCTATCTGGGCCATCAGTCTCCTCCAGGCCACTGTGCTTAGCATGGACCATTAAAAAGGTGGGATGAGTGAGATGATGTGGCTTTAAGAGGAGAATAGATATTAGACAGCAGAATGCTGGCACTTTGGAAGTCTGGCAAGGCTTGCAGGACCATACAGAGGCCAATCATGACTCCTTTTTCCCCTCTCAGGATGTAGAAATGCCATTCATTCAGAAGAGGACCCGCGACGCCGATCAGGTGGGCCTCTTTGCTCTCAGACTCCCCTGGAGGGTCCTCGGTCCCTCTCGGTCCTGAGTGTGGCCAATTTGAAATTCTCTTTTACTCTCAGGCTGACACGGGAAGGCAAGAGGTGGCAGTGTAACTTTCAAGGCCAGCTCTCTAGCACTGATGCCTGCTCTAGACTCCACCTTTCCCCCTGGTCTCCTGCCTTACCTCCTAGCTCTCACTTGAGAGTTAGGAGAGGTGCCAAGGAAGGGGTGCAGGCCCTTTGGGTTTACACAGTTAAGAGTGGTGAGGGGTGGGCTCCTGTGGCTGGGCAAGTCTTCCAAATATGATTTGAAAAAAGGAAAAGCTTTAATGGTCAGTTGGGGCAGGAAGGTGGGGTGTTCATTCTGGAGCCACATGCCTTTATCCCTTTTCCTCCCTCCTCCCCAGAAAAACCAGCAAGTATATCCCACTGCATCCAGCGGGAAGCAGTCACTGAGGAGCACCCCCAAGGTGAGGCTCGCTGTGCCCAGTCTTCCTACAGGCCAGCTGAGGAGAGACGGAAAGAGGCATTCACTGCAGGACTCTCCGTGCTTGCTCTGAAAGCCAGGCCACTGAATCCCTTTGGAGGGAGACTGGTGCCCTGTGAGCAGACTGGAAAGGGGGCAGGGATCAGCACTCCTCCAAGCTACACTCTCAGCAAGCAGCTTCAGAGCAACAGAGAAAACCAGAAAGCAAGAGCTTCCCAGAGAGGATCGAGGTTCTGGCAAAGGCAGCTAGTTTTTTCCAGGCTGACCCTTTGTAGGGAGTAAGCAGGGGAGAGGAAAGCAGATCAGCTCTCCTGGGAAAGCTGGACAAGGAGCTCTTAGTTGGTGGGAAACCGAAGGCCTTATTCCTCAAAGGAAATAAAAGTAAACAACACATTAGACATATGTTTGATATAGTTGCAAAGAAGGCAAAGTTATAATGGCAGGAAATGAGTATGTTGGTTATGAATTAGGCTAGCAAAATA
Source organism: Cavia porcellus (assembly GCF_034190915.1). Lineage (NCBI taxonomy): Eukaryota > Metazoa > Chordata > Mammalia > Rodentia > Caviidae > Cavia > Cavia porcellus. The sequence goes on along the minus strand of NW_026947490.1, from coordinate 38,835,378 downwards.
GCAAAGCACAGCTAGACCAAGGATTTCCTGCTCTCAGAGTGAGAAATCACTGACCCCAGAAGGAGAGAACTTCCAATGCAGGGAATGGGGAGGGAAGTGGTGAGAGAGAGGAGGTAGAGATGCCGTTATCACTGCCTGGTGGTGTTCCCTTGGCCACTGTCTATGGCTGATTTCTATCCACCCAGCAGGCAGTGGTCATTGTGTGCTCAGAGGCCATATAAAATGACATCCTGGATACATCCTTAGGAGAAGAAATCCACAGCCTGAATGTCCACAGTGAGACTGAAGGGCCTTGGTGATATCCTTCCTTGTGCCTGAGCCACATATGGGCCCTTTCTGAACCCCAAGGCCGAGTCAGGGCACAGAAAGGCCACCATAGCCACATGTGACCTCTTCTCATCTTTTCTCCACAGGGAGCAGCTACAGCTTCATCCTCGGTGAGTGTGGGGACTGAGGAAACCTGGCTCGAGACAGAAGGGGCCTGGGGCTAGAGTGGGTGGCGGGGCAGTGCAACCTTCCCTCAGCCCTTCTCCTGTCCTCCAGGCTTCCCGTATGCAACCCAGTTTGCTGCACTGGCTGAAGTTCTGGTAGGTGAGTGTCAGCGAGGGACAGGAGCCCACAGGCTGGGAGCTGACGCAGGGTGGAGGCTGGGACCTTGGCATTTCCTTAGACCTCGGTCAGCAGCGCCACAAAGTGAGGCTTCTTTTAGGTGGAAGCTGGCTGTCGGGATGAAGAAGGAGCAGATCCCATTGTGGGGTGTGGAGGAAGAGTCCCAAGAAAATGATCCAGGACAGGGGGAAAGCCGCCCAAATGCCGAACAGGGGAGGGAATAAACAGAGAGGAAGCCACGTGGGTACACCAGAGGAGGACGGTGCAGGAGGACAGTGCACTGGGGGAAGGATAGGGACAGGACAGCAACTGTCCCTGGGAACTATAGAGAGAAGACTCTCTGGGGATAAAGGATGAAGTGCAGTTCCAGAGACAAAGTGATCAGAGATTAACTTGGTGGAACCATAAAATCTGTTTTAGGTAGGGGCAAAAGTGAGGGGACCTGAAGGTGGACTGGGCAGGACAACAGCGGATGAAAGGACATCCAGTTGTAACCGATTTAGGAGTGGCTGCACTCTATCATTTAATCTTCTCATTTTTTTTTCTAGAAAATTATTTCTGGTCACTGTTGAGACCTCACGAACACCAGTCTTCAAAGGGCCCAGCCTCACTTCCTCAGCCTTTGCAGCTGTGCCACATGTGCTGGGGTGGGGACCTGGTTCATCTGCTTCTTACCTCTTCCCACTCTGCTGTGGTGTCGTGGTGACGACCAGCTTAAAGGAACAAGCAGCCACTGTCTCTGCCTACTTTATTTTTTGACCTGACATTTTTCCAGAAACAAACCTCACACGTTTGAGTTTCTCTGTGGAAATAAAACACGAATCTTGGTTCCCAAAAGCTTTTACAAATTGTATTAATACTAGACTGATGGCCTAGGTCAGGGAGGATGGAAGAATGATTTAAGGGGCAGATAGTCTGTCTTCCTCCTAAGAATGGTACCAAGCACGTGTGGTAGGCAGACAGAAATGAGAAATGGATTTTAACCCTGACAAGAAGCAGCTAGCTAATCGGACTATGCCTCAGTTTCCCTACCTGTTAAAAAATCACCTTTGCCCAGTCTATCTGGATACAAGGCTTACTGCATGTGAAGTTGACATGGATGTTCTAGTGGCCTGAAAGGGCAATAGTACAACTATTCAAATCAGGAGGCTGAAGTTTAGAAGTTGTTCAAAGTGAGACCAGTCCTGGGGGGGGGGGAAGGATATAGGAGTGAGGGCTAGTAGAGAAAATGCCTGGGCATGCAGATATACTTGTGCTAGTCAGAATTTTGTTGCAGTGACAAAATACCTGAGAAAAACAACTTTAAAGGTTTATTTTGCCCCATGGTTTCAGGGGTTTCAGTTCATGGTCACCTAGCCCTGTTGCTTCTGGGCCTGTGATGGGGCAGTGCCATCATGATTAGGAGGATGTGATATAGCACAGCAGTTCACCCCGTGTCCTCCAGGAGACAAGATGCACCCTTCAAAAGCAATGAGGCCCCACCTCTTAATAGCCCATTCAATGAGGAACACATCAGTGAGGGTGGTGCCCTTATCATCCCGTCACCTCTCCAGGCTTCAATTTTGAACACAGCTGCACTGGGGATCAAACCATCAATACATGGATTTGGCGAGGTGGACACTTCATATTTAAACTGGGTAGAGGAAGGGTTGATGCGTCTAGGAATTTGGGGGGAAGGAATGAGTCAAAGCCACCGTCTTACATACAGCTAATCTGTGTTTCCTGGATTCAGGGAGGGAGGCAGAAAACGATTTCACTAATGAGCCAGTGAAAGAGGCAGAAGCTCTGAGCATGTCCTGAGCTTAAGGTTATCACAGGCTGAGGAGCCCTTGGGCCGGGGTGGAGGGTCTGCAGCTGAAAGTCTCTGAATCCCATCCAGCTGGCACGGTGTGCCCTGCTGTGTTCCCCTAATATTCCTGAGGGGGAAAAGGAAGTAAAAGGGTGACCTGAGCACCCTGCCAGTCTAAGTGACTCCCTTTCAGATTGCAAAGTCTGGCGGGCAGGGCCCCTGTCTCCCTTGGCTGTTGTCCCAAAACCAGCAGACACAGAGGACCTCAAACATTTTAGTAAAAAGAATCCAACTGCTCCAACCTGGCAGGGAGCAAAAGCACGACCAGCTGTGGCTTTTTTCCCAAGCTTGCCACCTCATTGGAATTGTGGCTACCGGGCTGCATTCATCCAGGTCCACTTGCTAGGGAGAGCCTCGCAGTACCTACTAACAGCCACAGGGGGGAGCACGTGGAGCAGTCCCAGAGAGGGTCCTCCATCCTCACCCGGGACAGGCAGTTTTGGAGGTGAGTGAGGCATGGGAAATGGGAACGGAGGTCTCCTCAGGCTGGTCTCTGAGAGACCTAGGTGGAAGCAGAGACAGCCAAGGTGTTCTAGACTTTTGGAGTGTTCTCGGATCAAAAGCAGTTCTTCCAAGTTGAAAGTTACAGCTGAAGCAGACTGAGGTTCTATAGCATAGGGGACCTTCCTATAAAGGCCAGTCACCTCTTCTGGGGTCCTCTACATCAGCCCCCTAAAGTTCCAACATTCAGTCTCGCACGACTGCCAGGAAAGATTCCCTGTGAAGAACTTTCCACAAGCGTTTCATTAGTCCTACAGAGAAACGCTGGCTGCTCACCAAGGCTGCGTCATTTGCCTCTGGTCTTCCCTCCAAGCAGCAAGCACTCGCTAGGAAAGTCCCTCACAGGACACTGATCGTTGTTCATTACCTGTCCCTAGATCTAAGATCCTCAGAAGGCCACTTCTGCTGCTTTCATGTCTCAATTCTTTTTAAAAATTTAATTCTTAATTCTTTCTTTTCTCTTTCCTCCCCCACGCTTCTCCTGCTCCTTCTCTTTCTTCTCCCTCTTCGTGGTATTAGGGAGAGATCCCAGGGACGCTTTACTACTAGCTCAGTCCTTGAATTCTATTATTTTTAATTTTAAGAAACATGCCCTTCTAATTGCTGCTTTTAAGCAACAGACTGACTCAGAACTTGCAAGCCTCTTGCCTCCACCTCAGTAGCTGAGCTCACACACATGTACCACCATGCCTGACTTGCTTATTTTCTTACTTCTTTTCAGTTATCAGTTCAATGTCCCTCCCCAGTCCATCTTCACCAAGGATCACCATGACGTCATCCTGCTTTCCTTACAGCACCTGTCATTGTCTGGAGTTATCTTGGATAACATGGATATCATAGTTTCCTGATTTATTTGTTTTTATTATGGTTACGACAGTGATCTGTTTGACCCTCTGTAACATAAGCTCCATAGAGCAAGTACTTGGTCTAACACATATTCCCAGCACTAAGAGCTTGAGTGGGTGCTTGGTAAATATAAATTAGCAAAATGCAGGAGGGGTTGTAATTGAGTGGGAGCAACCCAGGAAATCTTCCCGGGAGAAGTTTAAGCAACGGGCACACAGGGTGGCTGGCAGAGGAAGAAACCAGACCTGCTGGGCAATGTAGCTGCTTTGTGGAGTGTGTTATTATTATTGACACTGGCAGAGGGAAGAAGAAAACATGGAACAATCAAGTCTTGAGTTCTGCCTAATATTCCAGTCCCAACCATCTTCCTTCTTTCAATTTTTATTTTTTTATTAGTACATGGTTGCAGTACATAACAATTGCATTCCTAATGGGGAGTGGGTACATGTACATGACACATCTTAATTCTTTTTTCATTCTTTTTATCTTTTGGTATCCTATTATAATAGGAAGGACTATTTCCTATTATCTATCTTCTATTTATATATTGAGTTTCTCGCTAATATATATAAACCATGCAATTTAACATGGTCTGTGGCAAATTAACTAATGGTCAACTCGTAACCCCCAGCAAGCTGAATCAGTGTGGTGCTGAGTGTGGAAGGCCCCCCTGAGGACTGCTGCCAACAGCATTAAAGGAGAACTGGAGGGGAGGACGGCGTGCTGCGATCCTCATGGAGAAGCTCTTCATGCTGGCTTTCCTGATGTGAACTCAGCTACTCTCATCACTGGAGCAGCTCAGGTCCTTGTTGTTGCTGAGGATGGCTGTGGTTCTTTTTGGAGGAACTCTGGTCCTTACCTTGAGTTTTGCTTCCTGTCTCCAGTACAGATCCTTCATCCCATTGGCACAGACTTGCTAGCTCCTGTCACTGACCCTGGGGCCTTCCCAGTGCAGATCCTTGATACAGACGTGCATGAGACACTGCGGTGGGCTCTGGGCCTCCAGTCAGATTCATGGGGGGCATTGCCATAGGCTGTAGGTCTCCAGATGGACTCATGCAGGACATCACCATGGCAGCCAGAACCTCAAATGGATTCTTTGGGTCTCTAGTGTGTGGACAGATCTCCTGCATTCTTTTGCATTTGAGTCTTTGGGTAAATATTGTAAAATGATCCTATAAATTATATATCCTGTATTAAATTCTTTCTCTTATAAATCTTGACTACAACATGGTCTCAAAGTGCATCTATTTTCCCATAAATGACTCAAGTTTACCCTTTATGGCACAGCAGTGCTCCATTCTACATAAATACCACTCTTTCTTTATCCATTCATCTGTTGCTGGACATGTAGGTCTCTTCCAAGAGTTAGCTATTATGAATTGTGCTCCTACAATCACAGGTATTCATGTATCAATATGTCTTTAAGTCTTTTGGGAAGATATTCAGAGGGTAAATAGAAAACAGTTTTAGCCAGATGTGGTGGTGCACGCCTGTAATCCCAGCACTTGAGAGGCTGAAGCAGGAGCATAGTTAGTTCAAGACCGGCCTGGCCTACAAAGTGAGATGAAGGCCAGCCTGAACTGCATGGTGAGGTCCTGTCTCAAAAAGACAAAAAAAATTTCTAGTTTTAGTTTTTTGAGGAATCACCATACTGATTTCCATAATGGTTGTACTAGTTTATGTTCTACCAATAATGTAGAAAGGCTCCTTTCCCCCACTTTTCTGGCATTTGTTCTTATTTGATTTCTTAATGACAGCCATTCTTTCTGGAGTAAGCTGTCTTAATTTATATTACCTTAATAGTCAGCGACATTGAACATTTTTTCATGTATATGTTAGCCATCTGTACTTATTTCATTTGCCCGTTTTTGATTAAATCTTTTATTAGAGGGGTCTAATTTTTGAGATCTTTATTCTAGATGTTAGTCCTCTGTCCAAGGCTAACATTTTTCCTATTCTATAGGTTGTCTCTTCAATCTGTGTGTTGTTATGCAGAAGCTTTTAGATTTGATATGATCTCAATTGTCGATTCTTGTCATTTCTTGTGCAACTGGCGTTCTGTTCAGAAAATCCTTGCTTATACCCATGTCCTCAAGAGTTTTAGCTATTTTATCTTTCAGAAGGTTAAATGTTTTTGTTTTAAAACTTAGGTCTTTGATCCATTTTGATTTTAGCACTTGGTGAAAGATTTGGCTCTAGATGCAATCTTGTGTATGTGCAGAGCCAGTTTTCCCAGCACCATTTATTAAAGCAACAATCTTTCTTCTAGTGTATGTTTTTGTCAAATCAGATGAATTTTCCTGGGATTGTTCCTGACAGGAAACACTGACCTATACTGATCCATTGATCCACATGCCTGTTTTTGTGTCAGTGCCGTTCTAGCTGGCTTGCTTTCCAGGGATTTCATAGCTTTTCACCTATGTACTCACTAAAGCTCTGAAGACTGGGTGCCTGTCCCTTCAAGCCCCCTCTCAACACCCAGGGAGCTGGCTCCAGCCCCTCTGAGTGCCTGTGATGTAGCAATTAGGGCTGGGCCTCACCTGCTATCCACATTCAAGTTCTGGCAGGTTAGGGGTGGGGTGGGAGCAGGCCTATGGGGTTTATGGTATTCTCAGAGAAGGAACAGGGAAGTCAGCAAGGCCTGGAGATGTGATTCCCTTATCCTGTGGCATACATCCAAAGAATAACCGAAGCCTGAGTGGATTCCTTTGTCACCTACCACCTGAACCGTGGCCCCCTTCCCCCACTGAAAGCTTTCTACCCTTTCTGGATACTTGGAGTCAGGGGAGGAGTGTAGAAAGGATTCTAGATTTTAAAACCAGCATTTACAGTAAAAATCAGGTAAAGATGCAATTACCTTGAAAATGTGAGGAGGGTGACAAGTGAAAAAAATATATAAGCCCAACACAACTAGTTTTTCTCAAGCATAGGAACTGAATTTCTTTGGTTGAGCTCTGGAGTAGTTGGCTTATATTCAGAGAAATAAAGCACCTTTTATAAAACACTAGAATTTTAACTACTAAGACTAGAAACTAGGACTTTAGGGTGGTTGTTTTGTTGTTTGTTTTTTTCAGTAGTGGGGATTGAACCAAGGCCTTTGCATTGAGTTACTCTCCCAACTCTCCTTATTTTTCATTTGATCCAGGGTCTGGCTATGTTGCCCAGGCTGGGCTTGAACTTGTGATCCTCCTGCCTCAACCTCCCAGAGTGCTTGGATCATAGTTAGCTCTGAGCTTGGCGGGACACTAGGTTTAAAATATGGGTGGTGTGGGAAATATAATAGGCACCTGGAAACTGAAGCAACTGCAGGTTCATTCCATGGTACACATTAACCAAATGCCAGGAACCTTTTAGTTCTACGTTTTCATTTGTTAAGAGTGTGTGATTTAAACTGGGTGTGGTGCCAGTACTCTGGAAAACACTGAAGCAGGAGGATTGAAAGTTTGAGCCCAGGCCAGTCAATTTAGTAACTTAGCAAGACTCTCAAAATAACAATAAATAAATAAATAACAAATAAATAAAGGCTGGTGATGTAGCTCAGTGCAAAGCCCTTGAGTCCAAAAAGGTATGTAACTGAATCCATTTAAATTAATGCATGCCTCCTGCTGCACATCACGGAGGACACCTGGTGAAGGAGCCAATGAGTTTGTGCTCTCCCCACTGCCGGGCAGGGGTCTAGCTCACATAAAATACTACACAGGCTGGCCAAGGCCCTTTTCAAGACACAAACCACAGTATAGCACAAGAGCAACACAGGCTCTGGCTCTGGAGTCCTGGGGCTCTAATGGTGTCCCTGCCACACTGGCTGTGTGACTTGGGTAAGTTATTTAACCTCTATATGCTGTGGCTCCTTCATCAATGTGGATAATTACAGAATCTACCTCAGAGAATCTCTGATACCTCTGTGAGATCATGCACTTAGAGCATTTAGCACAAGACCTGCTACATAGCAAGCTCCCAGTCAATTGGGTAATATTATTATTAGCATTATTATGTGGAAAGGAAAACATTGGGAGGTAGGTTACAAAAGATCAATGACAGGGCAGGCACTGCAGCCAAACAGATGATGGTATTTGGCCATCTGTGCCAGAGTAACCTTGCCAGAGCTGAAATTAGAATCTTCCATGAGTGCAGCTAAATGTAGTTGACTTGTATAAAACCTTTCCAACTTTGTATGGCCCCAGATTCCTTCCACTCCTGGAGATGGCCCTATGCTGGTAGAATAGTGGCTAATGAGCTCTTCCAATCATTGTTAATTAGTAAGCCTCTATTAAACATAAAACCTGTGTCCTCAAGAAAACTTTTTAGGAGGTTCTCCACCCACTCCATCATTCCCTTACTTGTCCCCTCCAGTAGCACTAACCATACATGCCATCCACTGCCACACGGCCATTAGTGCTCGCTGAGTGTTCTCCACCACTGTGTCCTCAGGTGGCTCTGCACAGGGGGAGACGCCACTAGACACAGAGACCACCTCCTGAGACTAAACAGGGACAGGGTACGTAGGACCAGAGTGCCCAGCCTGTGGCTTTAATAAGATTGTTCATGAATGATATGTCCCCTCCTACCCTGGGCCTGATATGTATTGCAGCAGGTTGAGCTAGGAGACCCACCCTCAGGTAAGGGCTTGCCTTCCCCTGGCGGCTCTAGTCTCTGTCCCAGCACCTCCCTATTACACCAGGAACTGGTTGGGCCACCTGAACCTCATTGTAGAGAAGGTTGCTTCATCAGGCTCTTTTGTCACTTTGCGGTGATCCAAATCCCAAGCCAGGGGTGGGGTGTGTATTGGGAAGAGCTCACTGAAGTTGAGTAGACACTCAAAGTTCAGAATATGGAGATCCATCTACAATTGGCAATCTCTAACACATGATTTTTTTTCTTGTATGTTTCTCTATTCTTTTCCTTCTTAGGTCAAGACAATTGTCTCTCTGAACACCCAAGAGTAAAAGATGGGCAGTTGAGTGATGGGAAGGATGTAGGCTCAAAAGAGGAACATACACAGACAGCTTGGCAGAAGGATGCTTGATTATGAATTCTAACACGGCAAGTTTGGGTCTCCCTGAAATCTGTAAAAGGTATGGTGCTAGGGAGATAGAAGATATAAAATTTGACCCAAGGATCTTAATATTCTAAAGGGAAACAACAGAAAACGTAAGTTACTCTAGGTGCAACGTCAGAGAGATACCAATGAATTGATACAGCAGTTTTGTGTGGGAAATAAATGAGTGGGAGAAATCAGGGAAGCTTCACCCAGGGTGGGCACCAGATCCTGAGAACTCAAGATGAGAAAAGGGCATTGGAGAAACAAGAAGCAGTATGGCCAGAAGGCTGAACAAGAAAATGGGGCCTCTAGCAAGGAGAACAGTTTGACCAGAATGTGATAAGACTGAGTCCAGAGTATGGAAAGCTTCAGTATGAGGACTTTCGACAGATTTGGCAGCATGGGAAAAAAGAACCTGAAATATTGGAGGAATAAACAATATAAAAAAAGAGGCAAAAGCAAAAGGAGCAGTTGCAGGGTGCCACTGCCAGTCTCTGGGAAGGACAGGTCCAGCCTGTCTCCATTGCATCCACATTTACATGAAGAGATCCATTTGCAGTCTCACCTTCTAAATGCCTGGGGCAGAACATGAATTGAGAAATCAAAGGCAAGTAGGGAACAGTCCCTACCTTTACCTCCCAGAGCCTTGGGGGTGGATGACATGATCTGGGGGTGAGTCAGTGGGGTGGGGTCCCCACTTCTGTTCATATCTACCACCTTAGGAATATAAAGGGCAACTGATGAGGCCCCGCCTCAGAGCACCCCAAACTTGACACCATGAGGATCCCAGTCCTTCCCGCTGTGACTCTTCTCTCTCTGCTGGTGCTCCACTCTGCTCAAGGGGCAGCCCTGGAGAAGCGTGAGGTGAGCATCTCACCTGTGCTTTTATTATGCCTAGCATTTGACTACCCCTCAATTTCTTTATCCTTTATCCATTACTGGAGATGTGGCTTTGTTTTTGGATATAGTCAGAGGCCAAATGAGAAGCTGGTGCTCTGAGGAAGGGAGGAAAGGAGGCAGGGCACAACAGAACAATAGAAAATGTGAGTTACTCGAGGTGCAATGTCAGAGAGATACCAATGAATTGATACAGCAGTTGTGAGAGGGGGAAGGTGTGGGAAATGAGTGATGGGAGAAATCAGGAAAGCTTCACTCAAGGTGGGCACTGGGTTCTGAGAACTCAAGAAAAGAGAAGGTCATTGGAGAAACAAGAAGCAATATGGCCAGATAGGGTCACAGATACACATATTTCTGGAAGCAATGATTAAAGTGTGGGTAGGGGCTAGGTTACTGGATCCTGGGAGGAAGCAGGGGTTGAGGTGAGGTGTCTGGAGTCACCCTAATCCTTGCTTCTACTGTTGCCCAGTGAATAGCTTCCAGGCAGCTGGGGGCTTCCTACCACCTCTGGAACCTAAGCTTCAGCAAGCCTAAGACTCCTTATGACTAGGATCTAGTCCCCAGGTGGCAAGGAATCCTGGGCCCCTTTCTACTTCCTTCATATTCTAAGGTGGGGAATGCTGTCCATTCTGGATTTAAAAGTCTAACATAGGGATCTTAGACTCAACTGATGAGGATCCAAGTGAATGGTATGGATGAGCAAGGGGGTGCTGTTTGGGCCTCAGAGGAAGGGGAGCAAAGGAGCCCGATCTACGAGGAGGCCGTATGGATTCCATCTGACTGTTGCTAAGTGAGAAAAGGTGGGGTCACTGTGGTGTTAAAATTTTCGGGAAATGGAAACCTAGAAAACTTCAAAATGTTTAATTCAAACTGAGAAACAAACATGCCAAGCTACTACGAAATCTAAGCATTTGGTCAAGCCCGAGTCCTATGTACTTGTGAGTCTGTGGTGAGGAAGAAATAAAGAAGCTGCCAAGATGGGAGGCATGGAGGAGGGAAATCGACTTTATTGCACTAGTGGCAATAAAGTCCCAAAGCAAACTAGCCTCTGCCAATTAAATGCAAGTAGCTCACGTCAGCAGCTTGGCTCCCACCCGTGTGCTAACCTTCCCCACCCAGCTGTGTGGGCTAAGCATGGGTGTTTCTAGAACTAAACATGGGTGTTTCTCAAATCTACAAGTCTTGGAATTAAGTCAACTGCAGAACAGTACTATCTAGTTTTCTCTGGAGGTGTCCTCTTCTCTCTATTCTCTCCCCCACCTACTTTCCATATGAATGCAGACCTGGGTTTGGAACTTCTCTGTCTTACACTTGCCATGCTCTACCTGTCCTCTCCCCTCTCTGCTAAGCACGTACCCCACTAGAACAAAGCGGCTCAATGGAGACCGCAAGGCAGATGAGGTGGCGCTGGCAGAACACCATGCGGTGGAGGTGCATATTACATAATCACTTGTCCCTTTCTTTTTCCTTTTCCAGGAAGAAACTACCATTGGTAACTACGCACTGGGATCAGAGGTAAATGATTGTTCTCCCACACTCCTGCTATGAATGTGCCCCCTACCTCTGTGCTCCTTGGCAACTTGGTAACATCTTGCTTTTTTGCCTAGGCCTTTAAGAACCAGTTGCTGAATATTGGCAGATGGAAAGAGGTGAGTAAGACTGCTTAGTGCAGGACCCAAAATACTGACTTTAAAAAGGAGATTAACAGCATGGGAAGCTGCCAGAGTGCTGGGGCTAATCTCCACCTTTCCCAGGAATTGATCTCATTCTGGCCTTTCTTTTTGCATAGGGTTTCAAACCTGAAGAATTCATAAACTGGCATGCCCTCACAGATGTAAGTCCCTGGGTGCCCCTTCCTTTTCTTGTTTTATGGCAAGCAGGGCTCATTTTAGCCCTTTTGGCTCATTCCTGGGTTCTAAGTGGCAGTAACAGCACTGCCTGGGTGCTGTCCAGTGCATTATCACTCAAAGAAAGAGTCTTCAGGAGGTTGTCACAGCCACACTCTTTTCCTAAGAAGGCAGTCAAGGAACAGAGCCAAAGAAGATCTAGAAGAGGAAGAGTTTGGCCAAGATTTTATTTGAATCGCCTTCCCCTTTACAAAGAATGAGATCCACCCAGCTCAGAAGGCTGAGTCAGGGACAGAGCTGGACCACAGTTTGTGTCTCATGACTGTACCTTAGTTTCTACGTGATCTGAAGCAGACATCTTCAGTTATGGGAGCTTCACTTTCCCTGTCTTTGACCAGGGGATGATAATAGTGCCTGCTGCAAAAGGTTGCTGCAGAGCAGTTAGTGTAAGACAGACACAGAACATTGGCTCTTACTGTGATAACAGAAAAACAGCACCATGGGTACTTTGGGAAGTTTCTCTGGTGAGTGCTTCTGGACCCTTGCTCACATGGCCTCTTCTTTTCTTCTTCTAGTTCATCAAAAAGTCGCTTCCTTTCTTGAACTGGGATGCCTTTCCTAAGGTAAGAGTGGTATCCCATCATGATGGCAAGGGGGGTGGTGGGTGCAGGAAGCAGCAGCGGACGTGGAAGGAAGAGTGGGGACAATGAAAGATGAAACCCTCTTCTCACCAAAGCCAGAGGAGACCTTAGCTACTGTGTTCAGAGAAGAATAAGAGCTTAGATGAACTCAGACACTCTTTACCATCAGTGTCCCATCCTACACTGGCTTCCCTGTGTGAACTCCAGCACCCAGGGGCCCCCAATAGGACTATTGCCTCTCTCTCTCCAGGTGAAAGGAATGAGGAGTGCAGAGCCTGATGCCCAGTGACCATTTCCTTCAAGACCCAGGACTGCTGACCATCACTGGAAGAGCCTCTCTGAAAAATATGATTCCTCTCCCACAGTAACTATTTCCTGGTTCAACACACTAATAAAATGCTTTCCAACCAAACAGCTCCTTTTGATTTTTTCTTTCTAATATTTTGAGACAGGGTCTCACTATGTAGTTCGGGCTGTTCTTGAACTCACTTTGTAGTCCGGGATGGCTTCAAACTCACAGTGATCTTCCTGCCTCAGCCTCTCAAGTTCTGGGAATACAGGTGTGCACCACCAGCTCTGGCTCCAAACAGCTCCTGAATCTGTGATTCTGTCCCTCTTCTACTAGGCTCAAGTGAAAAATTAAGATTTGGCAGGCAGAGATCTTGAATTCTGAGAGAAGACTATGTAAGGAATAGGAGGAAGTCCTAAGGACATACTGTTAATGAATCAGGTTATCATTTATAGCAAAGCTAGTAGTGGTTTGTTTGTTTCTTTCTTTCGTTCTTGGGTTTTTGAGACTGGGTCTTGCTATGTAGTTCAGGCTAGTCTTGAACTCACTATGTAGCCCAGGCTGGCCTTGAACTCAAGAGGATCCTCCTTTCTCAGTCTCCAAAGTGCTGGGATTACAGGTGTATACCACCACATGTGGCTTATTACTTTATTATTTAGCTAAGGGACATCTGAAATCAGAAATGAAAACAAGTAACTACTGTTTCCCTAAAAATAAGACCTAGTTGGAAAGTAATCAGCTTTGAAAATTGGAGATCAAAAATCCTGGCAAGCGCAAGGTTATGAGTTCGATCCCTGATACCAAAAAAAAAAAAAAAAAAAAAAAAAAAAAAAGCCAGCTCCCAATCAGCATGTCCTTGCCTCACCTGCCTTACAGAGTAGCCACCAAGCAAGAGAATAGGGATGGCAGGATAACAGTGATAGCAAGATGCCTAAGAAATCAAATCTCCTCGGATCTCTCTCCCACCTAGTTTCTGAAAACATGATTTCTGTGATGGCAATTTTACATAATAGAGCTATCTGGAATTCATGATTAGGACCCAGATAAATCATTTGAGCTTATCTGAAATCCTTTTTTAAAAAGTAGGTAGCTCACATATGTGGTGGATTAACAATGGTCAGCTTGTAACACCCAGATGAACTGAATCAGTGTGGTTCTAAGGTGCAGAAGGCCCACCTGAGGATTGTTGCCAACAGCATGAAACAACTGGAGGGGAAGATGGTGTGCTGTTGATTCTTCTGGAGAAGCTCGGTGCATTGGTTTTCCTGGTATGAACTCAGCAGGTTTCATTGTCAGAGCTTGAGTCCTCACTGTTGCTGAGGAAGGTTGTGGTTCTCTTCAGGGGAGCTCTGCTCCTTACTTTGAGAGTCATTTCCTGGCTCCACTGCAGATCCCTCAGTCTGCTGGCACAGATCCTCCATCCCATGGGGGCAGACTTTCTAGCTTCTATCACTGACCTTTGGGCCTTCCCATTGTAGACACAGACTTGCATGAGACACTGTTGTGGGCTCTAGGTCTCCAGCTGGACTCATGCAGGACATTGCCTTGGGATCCAGACCCTCAGCTGGATTCTTTGGGCTTCTAGTGCATGGACAGACATCCTGCACTCTTTTTGCATTCGACTGTTTGGGTGAGTATATCCTATAAATTATATGGCCTGTCTTAAGGCCTTTCCCTTGCAAACCCTGACTATGATACATAAGGAAAACCAGTGATGCAACCATGGGCCTTTCTAGGCCCCCATTTCTTTATCTACAAAGCAAATAAGGAAATAATTGAGTGATAACCATCCTGTAGAATCTTTATGAAGGTCAAGTGACTTAACTATGTGAAGCCCCTTTCATAGGCATGGGTGTAGAGAACATTCTCAACAAGTGCTTGTTTCCTCCATTTCCCCAGTTTCAACAGACAGAGCTGCCACAGTGACCCAGGTTCACCCACCCATTCATCCAGCTAGCCACTAACTGCAAAGACCTTGAAGCATGGACTGGATTTAGTTTTGGTTACTGCAGATGATCTCTGATTTCTCATGGGAAAATCAGACAATGATGGACCTGCAATTGACTTAAAGCCAAGTAGCAGTTACCAACTTTATACGGCACATGGATACCACTTGGCGAGTTTTACTCATTTCCATTGCTTTTCAGCTTTTATAAGCAACTAGTTTGCAAACTGGTATGCAGTTTAATTAAAGACGTAGACCACAAGGGAAACTCTACTTGATTCCTGCTTTAGGGAGCTTACAGACCAGATGAAACAGACATAAATGTTGGTTACACTATTTCTTCTGGTTAACTAACAATAATACAGAGAGAACCTAAAAATGGGGTTGTAACAAGGACTCAGAGGTCGCTTTCACTGAAAAGCACTGATTTTCTACTTGGGCCTGCAGAGGCCTAGGAGGTAAAAGTAGAACAAAACCTTGGCATCTTGCCTCCATTTTACAGCTGTCGTCTTTGTTTTAAGTCACTTTCTCCTGTAGTCACTTCAGATTCCAGGAACAGGTCTGATCTTTCTGTCCCTGGCAACACCAGCTTTCTTGTCAGGGGCCCCCATGCCCCACCCCAGCATGGCCTTTGCTGAGCTGATGATCAACCATACTTTGCATACTTCCGGCCTCCCTTCCCTATCTAATTCGGGAGCTCATGTCTGTATCCCTGAAGACATCTGACAACCCATCCCCCCTTGTCTTCCTGACATAGCTATGTTGAAAAATTTCCTTTTCTGTCTTTCAACATCACCTTTCCCATTTGTTTCTGGGGTGAATAGTCACAACTGATCTACTGAAACTTCCCAAAGTCAGGGTCCCTCTGGCCTAGAACTCCAGGAACAGAGTGACCAACAGAGAAGAAAAAACTGGAGACTGGTCAAATTAAACTGAGAAAATTAATGAAAATACTAAACAAAGACTAAGCAATCTCAAGTTGAGTGATAGAAAATGGAGTAGAGAATGAAGGGGCCAGATCCTTAAGAGACATTTATTGAGTGGCCAGATTTTAGAGGAAGACTAAAGGACTAAAGGCTGTTGACTAATACAAACTCAGAGGCTGGAAAAGTAAAAAAAAAAAAAAAAAAAAAAAAAAAAAAAGAATTTATTTGGGGGTCTTAGAAATGAGACTTTATTTGGGGGATCTTAGAAACTGTAATTCAACACACATGGGTTCAGACAGCTCTGACTCAGTTGTGAGGAAAGCAGAAAAAAGGGAGTTTATACGTTGAGAAGAAATACCAGTCGTCAGGAATGGTGGTGCTCAACTGTAATCCCACCACTTGGGAGGCTGAGGCAGGAGGATCACTGCAAGTTTAAGGCCAGCCTGGGGTGCACAGTAAGTTTAAGGTCTTGCCTGAACTATACAGTGAGACCCTGTCTTGAAAAAAAGAAAAGAGGAAGGAAGGAAGGAAAGCAGAAAGAAAGAGGGAGATGCTGGCTAGGTGACCCAAAGGAGGACAAAAGAAACAGTGTAAGTATAAACAGAATGGAAATGTCCATGGAAGGAGAGTCTAATAAGTGCCTGATATGCATCTCAAGGCTTTGGGCACAATGTAATTGTCCAGTTGGTTAGGTCCTTCCAGATGCCTGCAGTCAAAAGTGGAGGTGGCTGAAGTTCCCATTCTAGACAAGAGCTGGAACCCTGCATAAATCCTGCTCTCATAATGACCTGCCCACTCCATTTTGAGAAGCTCTTTCAATATTCTCTCCTAGTAATTTTCCTTTTGCTTTCATAAGGACTAAGAATCATCAAACACAAGTTAAGAGTACTGCTGAGATATAGCAGTAGTTCCGAAAGTGTTGACCTCAAACCATCGGATCACCTGGGAACTTAAATGCAAATTATTGAGTCCCAGCCCCCAGACCTATGAAGTCTGAGACTGTGGGTAGGATCCAGAAAGCTGTTTTAACAAGCTCGCAGGTTAAGTCTAATGTGCTACAGCTTGAAAACTACTGTAAAAAGGAAAATTAGAGAAAGATTAACCCTAGATTCAGTGTAGTAGTTACCTCTGGGGGAGAGACCTCCTATGATAAAGGAGGGGCATGTGGGAGGCTAAGGGACGACATCATGCAATATCAATGCCTTAAGTACCATCAGCCCTCTGTATCTGTGGGTTCTGCATCCTTGAATTCAACCAACTGCAGATCAAAATTTGAAAAAAAACCCTCACTTGTACTGAATACATACAGCTTTTTTCCTTGTCATTATTTCCCACAGGTGATTTAAAGTATATGGACGGCTGTGCTTAAGTTACATGAGAATTCTGTGCCATCTTATAAGCAGACTTGAGTATTTGAGAATTTTGTTATGTGCAACAAACATCCCACAGGAAACTGAGGAACAGGTATATATACAGTTTACACACACATGTGCATGCTGTTTTTCACATTAATATACTACTACTACTGCTGCTACTACATTATTTTTGCCATACTGGGGATTGAACCCAGGACCTTTGTACTGAGCTATATCCCCAGCCCTTTATAGAAATGCACTAACATGGTTCAGAAAATTCAACAAATGTAAGACAAGATACCTGTGCCAACTGAAAAATGGACTAGGGCTGGGGAATTTAGCTCAGTGGCATGAGCACCTACTTGGCAAGTGTGAGGTTGTGAGTTCTATCTCTGGTACCAAAAAAAAAAAGACTATGTAGGAAAAGATATCAATAGGCAGCCACACTTTCCTGTATATTTATACAAACAACAGCTGTATCTTATATGGATACTATAGCACCTGTTACACAAGATGTGGAGATATGTCAAGATATGAATCAGTCTTTAAGACACAATAAAATGAGAGAGAAAGTGGCAGAGCCATATGTTGCCATGCAGTTAAAGACATGACATAAATGTACACTCTTATACACATACAGTGTTTAGAATAAAACTTCAGAAACAACAATAACTGCTAGCAGGTGACATATTTCCAACTTGTATCTGTTTATGAAAAGAATTTTTTTCCAGTACAATGTACACATTACATATTCAAAAGAGTAAGTTAAAAACTAAAACTCCTTACCAAAGCACACATACGAAAAATTCTTTGCATTTTTAAGGTAGTAGGGCCCTATCTATGAACTGAGTAGGTACTTCTTCCTGAATGAATAAAATACATTTCTCATGTTTACCATATCCTTTGGTCCTCAAAGTGAGGTCTGTGGATCAGAAGCAAGAGCATTGCTGGGTTAGAAGTACAGACTCTCAGCTGATCATTGTGAATATGTATTCTACTAGTCTCTCAGGTTATTCAAATACGCAATGCAGTTTGAGAAGCACTGTCTTTGGCATGACAAATGCTGACCAACATGCTTTCAAGGAGCTCTGATCCACTGAAGACAAAGATAAGAAGTTCATGAGAAGAAAAAGTCAATGTTTGGAAAGATACATTTAAATATAACAGAAAGGTGGAATTACTTTTGAATGAGTATTTAAAAAGATAAGGGAATAGCTGTTAAGCTGGGCACTCATAAAAAGACTAAAAATCACAGTCAAACTCACTGATTACCTTTGGAAACAAACTGTGAAAATTAATAAACAAATGGAAAAAAATCAAGCACTTATTTATTTTTCCTGGCTAAATTGTACCTTGGGGTAAACAAATAGTTTTTATATGAGAGTTTGAAGCTAATAAATCCAAAAGAAATAATAGAATTATATTACTGTTATTCAAAAAATAAAATAATGGATCCAGGCTAACATCTAAAGGGGAGCAAACTTTTTTCTTCTGCCCTTCTGGGTTGAGTAACTATGGCATGCAAAGGAAATGACAGAAGATAGATTAACAGAAGGAAAGGTTTAACACACAAGTGCTTCACAGGAAAGAAGTGGAAACCTAAAACAGTGGTTAGGCTCAAGAGCTTATATACCATTTTAACAAAGGATGATACAATGTGATAGAATGACCAAACAAAGGAAAAGAGGTTTGGACTTCCAGGAGTAGTAAATTGTGGAGAAAGGACATTAGTGGGAGGCACACGTTGTCTATGTGGACTGAGAATCCAGTGATAAAAGTCTTTTTTTTTCCTAGTAGGGAAGGCATCTTCACAAAGGAAAAAATAAGTCTTGCGTTTAGGCAGAAAGGGAAAGGGCAGAAAGTTTCTCCTGGGTCTGCTGTTTCTTAATTGCCTTCAGCTCAGAAAAATTCTCCTGCCAAAGTGGTACGTTATTAAGTGGTATTTATCTTTTTCTTTTGCAATATTAGGGAATGAACTCAGTGACTTGCACATGCTAGGCAAGTGCTCTACTACTGATCTACAGCTGCAGTGCTTTTTATTTTTTAAAAACATTTTTTTTTTTTTTTTTGGCCAGGGATGGCCTTAAACTCACAATCCTCCTGCTTCACTCTCCCTAGTAGTTAGGATTACAACTGTGAAGCATTTATGTGTGCCACCACACCCAGCTTGGAGTAGCCATCTCAGATTCCTTTCACGTCAGTGCCTGCTAAAATCATCAGATGAAATGCTATTAGGCTAGAGGACTGGGAATTCAGTTCAGTGGTTCAAGCGCTTGCCTGGTAAGCAGGAGTTCGTAAGTTCAATCCCTGGTACCCCACCCCACAGAAAAAAAGAAGGAGAAGAAGAGGAGGAAGAAGAAATGCTGTTGGGGAACTTTAGTGAGCTGGGATCTACTCATTGCTGAAAAAGAGGTAAGGAGATATGCCTCTGCAGATCCCATGCAATAGGAAGTATAGAACATTGCCAAAATCACTCCTGTATCTGATTAAGCCTTCATAATCTAAATACAACCACCAGTTTTCAGGAAGTAGGGTACAGAGAAACATGACAAGGCATTATATGGAGAATACATTAACAAAATTCACAGCATTTCCCACGAGAAATCCCAGAGAGCTGATGTCCCAGTTTTTTCAACAAAAACAAGGTAGAAGTGGCGTACAGACCTAATAAAAACCAATGTAGGGAATATATCACTTAAACGTAATACACAAATGGTGTCTATCATGAGCTGAACAAACCAACTGGAAAAGAAAAAGATTTATGAGATGGGGAAGAAACTTTGCATAATGATAGATTGATATTGAGCAATTCTTAAATGTTACATCTTAAGGTGTCACTGTAGTTAGGTTTAAGCAGTCTTCAGAGACAGATGATGAATTTATAGCTGAAATCATAAACAATATAGTATGGTGAGTAGGTTGGAGTACACAGGAAATAAGTTTGTAATTACAAAGTTAAAAGTGTTCACTGCACTAACTTTTTAATTTTGTAATTTTGAAAATTTCTGTAGTTAATTTTTTAAAAGTTTTCAAAAAATATGAAGTATGCTTTTGAACTAGGGGAAGGAAGAAGAGCTGGCAGTAAGGACACCGCACTGGAAAACAGTAATTCAGCTTGGCCATGGTGCCCATGTTGAAGGCTGAAAACACAGGCTGGGTCAGATGATGGAGGTCCATGAATGCAAGGCTGAAAAATATCCACTTGACCCCGTGATCAGTAGAGTCCTGAAGGTAGTAACCACCACAGTCAGAACAACAACAGCTATACTGGTTCGGTCCCTATCATAAGCCAGGCATCCATGCCAAGTGCCGCTCATCTATTATTTCAGTCGGATCACATAATAACTGTTATGCCAGCATCATTATTCCCATCTTATAAATCAAAGAGACCAATTCTCAGAGTGTTGAAGTAATCTGCCCAAGCTCACACAGCCAGGACCTAGCAAAGCCAGGATTAAACCCATGCCTTTGACATTAGCCCCATGTTAACTGGTGTCACTTGCTTTATGACTTGGAGTTTCATTTAATACTTTGAAAGAAATACTTTTTTTTTCTTCAAAAAACTGCTGAGGACAATGTGCAACTGCTGAAGGCATTTAAGGGAGTATAACATGGACTCAATTCTTTCCGTGTTTCTGGTCACAAATTGAACTGGACAAGAACCCAATCAAAGTTTCCCATATGATCGCCACAGAACTTAACCACTGAATTTGACTTAACCTTTTCGGTTTGCAACTAGAATCATGGAAAGAATTAAGTTTGTGAACGGAGGTACCACTGCACTAATCACATGATCTGTGGGTGGCCACTCTGCCAAGGCCTCAGTTTCCTCATGTGTAAAGTGGGAATAATAGCAACACTTAATAGTGATTAAGAAACCTTCAATAATTGTAGTCTAGTTTTATTTCTGTTAACAATGGTAGCTGTCATCATTCTGTATTACTCTACTCAGTTCATGACCCAAGCCGATTCCCAGAGTACTAATATTTGCAACTGTATTTGTGCTCTTCTGACAGGTGAAGAAACTGAGGCTCAGAAAGGTGAACTGACTTCCTTAACGGCACCCAGAGAATATGGTATTTTACATTCCTATCATTTAATTCTTGCGACTTAAGGAAGGAAATACTACTGTATTACTGTATTATAGAAAGGAAAATAAAACTCAGAGCAACAAAGTTGTAGCTGAACTTAACTTTCTGTTACTGAAGCTTCTCATTAAATTCAATAAAAGAGTGGATAAATAATATAGTGTGCATCATACCGTGGAATAGAAGGGACCCAGCAGTGAAAATGAATATTGCCTGGCATGCTTGAGTTCCTGGGTTTGGTCCCAACTCCTCGCCCCCACTACCTACTACATGAAATGATTTATGTAAAGGTTAAAAACATACATAATAATATTTTATGTTTGTGGTGCATCCATTCCAGCAAAAGTATAGAAACAAGGATGGGAAAGATCCTCCATTCACTTAAGCATTTTGCTACCTCTGGGAAAGGAAGGAAATGGGATCAAGAAAGGTGCAACTAGGTTTTTAATTCAACCCAAATTATTTTACTTCTTAAAACAAGCCTAAAGCTATGTTGATTCTTGTTGGGGGATGTATTCATGAGGCTTGATAATACGAAGTCATGTTTTTACATGTATTTGAAATAGTTCATAACATAATATTTTAAAACAACAACAAAGATAACTTAAATGCAAACTGCACAAAGTCATTCGGCTATACACAAGGCTAGAGATTCTGGCTGTGGGGACTGGCTGAAGCTGGAGATCAATCACACATGCGGGGCTAGAGCAAGCTAGCCCTGAGAACTCGGAGAGCCTGAAGTGAGCTACCCAAACAAGCTGTTCCAGCTCTCAGAAGGCAAGGTGCCCAGGCCAGCCCAGCAAACAACATGCTAGTCAGAGGGATTGAAACTGACGTCAACTTCCTGAATATATAAATAAATGTGCCAGGGTGGTTGAACAGTTCTTTTTTCTCCCACCAGGAGAGAGGACTTCACCTGACCTCAGCGTTCATCCCTTTATTTCCCATCCTCTCACTGTCCTCCCCCTACCCCCGATCCCAGGAACATCTAGAGCTGCAGCCGGACACAGAAATAACAATATTTTTAAACAACAATAAAGATAGTTTAAGTTCAAACTGTCCAAAACCATTCAGTTATACACAAGGCTGAAGATCCTCGTGGTGCTCTTTCCTTCTTTTTTTTTTTTAAATTTAAAAAAAGATTAAGATAAAAGAGGACATAACAACACAGGTCAGAACAGAACAATTTAAGCAACATAATGTTTCACTACAAGATAACTTGACATAACAGTAGCTACCATAGGGTCTCTTTCCTTGAAATATTTGAGTATACCTTCATATACTATAGTATCAAACATAAAAAGACAGTGTAAAACCATTCAAGACAATGAAAGTATTACAGGGTATTCAGAACCAACTAACAGAAAACAAACAATGGTTTCTATATTATCTCCTTATCTATAAAATTTTGTTTATACTATCACATATAATAAAACCCAATAAGATACAACAGGATAAAACTGATGGAGACAGAAGAACAAAAGCTTGGTGGGACTTCAAAACAAGATGATATTAAATCATCACTAGCTGTTATAATGTCTTGTTTTCTTCAAAATAGCTGTTCATACCGTCACAGACAACTCGTGGTGCTCTTTCATCTACTTCTGAACCGCCAGCCCCTTTAAAGAGCTAGGTTTGCCTAGTTATAAGCCCCAAAACTGGGGCATGATGAAGGAATTCAACTGTGAGAGGGTGAATATCTTCAAAGCTCCTGAGAACTGATCAAAAAAGCTACTAATCTTTATCACTAACCTCCCACGTAAACCTTCCACTGCATTTCCTGATACCCAACAGATAAACCTACAACATTCCTGTGTGCTACACTTCCAAACCAGTGACACCCAAACAAATTAAAAGCCCCAGGCTTCTTCCACTAGCAGACCCCTCCCTTTTCTCATGATGTGAACCTGAGCCTTTCCCAGGCTGGTGACCTGAGGTAATGTTCTGCAGTGCTGCCCGCAACTGCCAGCAACCCTTTTCACATGTAACCTCTTACCAGGTAGGTGCTCCACCAGTCATGGGATATTCAGTCACCCCAGGAACCCAGAAAAACCCCTTTTATGTTAAATCAGCTCATGTCATGTTCTTAGTTTCACTCTTCCCATGTTTTCCCCACTTTTTTTTTTTTTTTTGTTTGTTTTTGCCTTTGTTTTTTTATCAGTACCGGGGATCGAACTCACAACCACATGCTTGCAAGGCAGGTGCTTATGCCGCTGAGCTAAATCCCTAGCCCCCTGTTTTCCCCACTTCGCTGAAGACCTTATCTCCTACGTTCCCTCGCTCCTTTGCTCCCGCCACCAGCCTCCACAAACAGGCCAAACTTGTTCACTCTGCCTGCTTGCCTCAATCCCTTTTTCTCTGGCTCCCTCACTTCATTCAGGTGTGTGTAGAGATGATACTTACTCAGAGAGATCTTCCTAGTCTGACTACCTAGATTATAAGATCACTGGTCCTTTTGCCTTTCCAGCCCTGCTCTCTTCTCCCAAATGCCAGAATCTTCCTTAGTACGAGGAACCTCACTCCCCCACACATCATCTCATTACTAAATCCCAACATGGCATCCGAGATGAGTCTGAAGTTCTTCCAGTACTAGTAGTCTGGCAAGCACGTCTCTCAGGGGGACCTTTGACCATCACAGATCTCTCTTACAGCTTATCATTAGGGGAGCTTTGCTCACTGACTCCTAATAAGTCATCTGGGACCCCTCACACATAGAAGCAGGAGCCGAGAAGGCAAATTTTTCAGTCCTCAAGTTATTTTGAAATGAGATTGTTCAGAGAGACATATAGGCTAAGTGGATTAAGACTAAGGCCTTATTCACTGTACAATTTAAAAAAATTGTGTTCCACTATTGGATTTGCTGGTTATTTCTTATAAAATAAATCATCTGCAGAACTATGTTGCCCTGGATATATTTCTGTATAACTCATGCAATGCAAACATTTACAACGTGGCACAACTTTCATAACAAATTTTGCTTTGGTATCAGTTCATTTCGCAGTGAATGTTGATGAAAATCTCCCAAGGCCTCATTTGACCTCTGAGACGCATCCCTGTAAAGGCTCTGCCTCAGAATATTCCTTTCTACTTGAGGCCCAAACTCACGGTTCTCATTGTCCTCACTGAAGAAGACCATTTGCAATTCCAATCTGGTTTTCAGCTCCAATGCTAACTTTACCTCTGATTCTGCTGGCTCAGTGGCTGCTCAATATCCTGAGCTTCACGATTCAGCTCCACTTTCCTTTCAAAAACCAGGACCACCTCAACTCCAGACCGTTACATCTGGCACTTCCGGTCTTTCCAGTGCTCTTCCGGTTCAAATGCGCAGGCGCGTTGTGGCCCTGGACTATTTTTGTCTTTTTTATGCGCTTCCGATAAGATTGGTTTGCCTGCTCCAGGTCATCCAGCTGTTTCTCACACCTGATTTGGTTGCAGAAATTCCCTGGAAGATTCACTGGTTGCTTTGTCGCTGAGAGACCATCCCCGCTTATGTTTACAAAAAATCGTTTTTAAAAAACGTATTAGTAATATTTGCAGTACATAATGATTACATTCAACGTGTCGCCCCGCCCTTCTGTCAGTGCAGACCCTGAACAGCCATGCACACTGACACGGTACAGAAAAGGCAGGAAAGCTGAGGTGCGGTGTGGAACGTTGAGATTCAGTCCTGAAGCAGGAGCCTGTGAATCTCCAGACTTCAAGGCCAGCTCTGAGCCCCTCAGAAGTCAGGCACGGGAGCGTTCTCTCTGTCTGTCTGTCTGTCTGTCTGTCTGTCTGTCTCTCTCTCTCTCTCTGTGTCTCTGTCTCTGTCTTTGTCTATCTGTCTCTCTCTGTCTCTCTGTGTCTCTGTCTCTGTCTCTCTCTGTCTCTGTCTCTCTTTCTCTCTCTCTGTCTCTCTGTCTCTCTCTCCACGTACACACGAGGTAGGGGATAATTTTTTAATCAGTTGTGTGTTGAGATGGTGATACTATGAACACGTTGAGTTAAGCTGTTATCTACTCTCTTCATTTCTAAAGTCTTTATTTCTGTATCTATTAGACAAAAAATTTAAGTAACTTGTTGCATTTGTATCAGACGGTGCTGAGGTTGATACAAGGATACACTGCAAAACTCTTAACTGGTACACAATACATGTCTGATAAAATCTGTAAATGTATTTTTAGAGATTGCTTCCCCGTGAAAAGCTATCTATCTTTTGGAGCTCATCTCTAACTGTGGAGACACACAATAAAGTGAACACGGAAAGCAGAAACTTTCACATCATGATAAATAAGTGCTGTAAAGGAAATAAAATAAGGGCAGAGGAGTAACAGGAACTGACAGTGTCTGTTAATGAAGGTGACAGGGAGAACCCTGCTGAGCTGAGTCCTGAATGGCAGAAGGAACCGGTTCTGGATAGCTTGGGGCCAGGCCTCCAGGTTGAAGGAAAAACCCCTGCAAAAGTCCTGAGGCAAGGAGGCAGTGATTATATATAATTGCTTTTTAAAATTAATTTTATTGGTACATTTTGTATATACATAATAACATCATCACATTACCTTGGGAGATTTGTGCCTCATACATGATGTATCCTGATTCTTTTTTCTCCAGTTCCCTCCCCCCCACTTCACTCCCATCCTCGTTTTATTTGTAAAAGCTTTGTCTTATGGTTTATGGTAGATCCCCCCACCCCAAGTCTCACGCAGTCCTGGAGGCAGCTGAGTCTAGTGTTCATGATTGGTTCATTGTCTGGCACTGGGGTTGGTGGTGGGAGTACTACATCCGCCCAGGGGTGGAGCCAGCGTACAGTGGAACAGCAGGAGAAGGCTTACTCTCTTTTGCTGTCTGCAGCTATCATGAACTGCTTCCCCTCAGCCATGTCATTTTGCCTTGAAGCCAACTGAGTATGGACTGAAACTTCCAACCTGTAAGAAATAAACCTTCTCCTCCCTAACTTTGGGGATCAGATATTTTGTCCCAACAAGAGAGAAAAGAAAGACACTTTTTTCATTTTTCCCTTCTATTCTCATTTTTTCTTTTCCCTTTCTTTCTTTTGCCCTCTCCTCTCACTTATTCCTCTTTCTGTGTGAAGATTTTCTTCCTATTTCACAATGTGTATTATACATTTTGGTCTTTATTTACCCTTTTGGTTACTTGTGCTAGATAAACAATGCAGTATTTAAACATGTGTCTGATTTATTTCACTTAAGAGCATTGTCTCATGGTGCATCCATTTAGCTAGAAATATCTCAAGCTTATTCTTTATGGCAGAGTAGTACTCCATTGTATATTAAAAAAACCCACATCTTCTTTACACATGTATCAGTTGATGAGCATTTGGGCTATTGCCAAGATTTAGCTATTACAAATTGTGCTGCAGTGAAACATGGGTGTGCATCTATTGGTGTGCTACCATGCTTTTAATTCTTTCAGAAAGGCACATACACACAGAGAGAACAGCTGGGTCAAATGGAACCTCCAGTTTTAGTTTTTTGAAGAATCTTCACACTGATTTTCATAGTGGTTGCACTAGTCAACACACCTACCAACAGTGGAGAAGGGTTCCTTTCCTCCTACATCCCTGCCAGCATTTGTTATTGGTCAATTTCTTGATAATAGCCATTCTTTCTAGAGTGAAATGGAATCTCAGCATTAAAACTAACTTGCTTCTCTCAAATGACCAGTGATGTTGAACATTTTTTAATGTATTTCTTTCTGTTTCTGATCTTCATCTGAGATGTGTCTGTTTATTTCAGGTGTCCAGTTTTGGTCTTTAAATTGAGGGGGTTTTGATTTTTTTGTGTGTGTTCTTTATATATTCTAGATATTAGTTCTTTGAGGTACAGCTGGCAAAATTTTTCCCCACTCTGTGGGTTTTCTCCATCACTCATCTGGTGGTTTCTTTTGCTGTGCAAAAGCTTTTTAATAAGATGAGATCTCAACTGTGGATTCTTTGTAGTATTTATTGTCCAATCAGGGTTTTATTCATAAAGTCTGTGCCTACACTTTCAAGAGTTTTATCTATTGTATGTTCCAGCAGATTTAGTGTTTCTGTATTAAGATTTAGATCTTTGGTCCATTTAGATCTTAGTTTGGTGCATGGTGAGTGATATGGTCTAGTTTTAATCTTTGGCATAAGGAAAGCCAGTTTTTCTAGCAGTATTTGTTAAAGAGATTTTCTTCTGATGAGGGAGTTTGGCCTCTTTGTCAAAGACAAGGTGACTGGGTGAGTTTGGAATTGTTTCTACATCTTCTAATCTGTGCCCTGATCCTCAGGTCTGCTTTTTTCCCTGCCTTTATCATGGTAGCTTTGTAGTATAATTTCAAGTCAGGTATTATGACGTCTCCTGCCTTGCCTGTGTTATTCAGAATTGCTGTTGCTATTTTAGGCCTCTTTTGATTCCAAATGGATTTTAAGATTGTTTTCTCTAATTCTGTGAGGTATGATATAGATATTTTGGTTGGGATTGCATTAAATCTTTATAACAATTTTAGAAGTATGGCCATTTTCACTATATCAAGAAAAAACCCCACATGATAATCTCAATAGATGCAGAAAAAGAATTTGATAATGTCCAACACCCATTCATGATTAAAACACTACAGAACACTGGAGTAGTCTTTATCTCAATCTGATAAAAGCCATCTATGACAAACCAACAGCCAATGTCATACTAAATGGACAAAAAACAGGAAGGCTTTCACTCTCAGATCAGGAACAAGACAAGGATGTCCTCTGTCTCCATTCTTATTCACTATAGTTCTGGAAAACATTAGCCAGAAAGAGAAAGAAATAAAAGGAGTAAGGATAGCAAAGGAAGAAGTTAAATTATTATTATTTGTGAATGACATGATATTCTACATAGAAGACCCCCAAAACTCCACCAAAAGACTTCTAGATTTAATAATAAAATTCAGTGGCATAGCTGGATACAAAATCAACACTCAAAAATCAATAGTCTTCCTATACATAAATAACAAACTCATTAAGAGAGAAATTAGGGACATAACACCTTTCCCAATAGCACCCCAAAAATGAAATACTTAGGAATCAATTTAATGATGGAAATAAAAGACCTCTACATTGAATACTACAGTACTCTGAAACAAGAGATTGAAGGGAGTATCAGAAAATGGAAAGATATATCCTTGTTCTTGGGTAGGAAGAACAAATATAATTGTTGAAATAAAAAGAGCTCCTTGCTCAGGAAAGGATAATAGGAAATGATGCTGCAGAGGTGGAGGTGTCATGGGTGGCAAGGCACAGGACCTTCAGACCGTGGTCACTGGTATTTTAAGTGTGATCAGAAACTTTTGCAACTGTTTTCACCTAGTGAGAATATCACCTTGGGAGAATTAAAGCTTATGACTCTAACATGTCCACTGCATGTAATGAATTAGGTTATCTCCTTTTGTATTACAGAATGCTATTACCAGGTATCATCTTGAGAAAACTAAGGCATTCTCTAAAGGGGTTAGTTCTCTTCCAATGCCCCGAGAGAGCTGATGAGAGAGTAATTACCAAGCAACTTGAAGGTCACTCTGCAGTGTGGAGAGACAATAGAGTGGTGCCCAAGAAATAGGAGTGGAGGCAGAGAGAGAAGCGAGGATCCTTCATAGTGGCCATGGCGGGGGGCCGGGGGGAGCAGTAGCTTCTACTGTAGTGAGTGTGAGGTAGGAGATAAGAAGGAAAGGGTAGAAAGGTGAGCAGGAACTCACAATTAAAAAACTGTACTTTGTAAGAAGACTGCAACTTCCAGGTCTTGGCTGAAGTCACTCAAAGCAGGCCCATGCCAATATTTCTAGGCTAGATTTAAACACTTGTCTACCAGACCTACCACTAAAACGCCATAAACTGACTCAACTAAGAAAATAAGACATAGGAGCTTAGCCCTACAATGACAGTGTCCCCATGTAAACAGTCCTTGGCAAGATTTACTTCTTCCCTACCAGATCTCTAGAAGGCCATAAATTAGCACAACTAAGAGAGTAAATAAATAAAAGGGTTGAGCGAATCCAGACATTTACTGAATCCTAACTAACTTATTCTTTTTTCATTTTTTTGTTTACCTATGCAGTTCAGACTGGTCTTGGGCTCACTTTGTAACCCAGGCTAGTCTTACATTTGCAATGGACCACCTGCCTCAGCCTCCCAAGTGCTGGAATTACAGGTGGGCACCACCATGCTGGCTACCCTAACTTGTTCTTTAAAAAATGCCTGAAAACCTGACTAGTACTCTTTTGAGGGGAAAGTTGGGTGGGCATTTTTCCCCCTAGAATTCCACCCCCTCGAGAAACAGTTTGGAACTGAGTACCAAACTGTAATATGTCTTATTTCTTTGAGTGTCTGCACTCCTCTCTTGAGTACATGCTGTACTCTGTCTTTGCCTAGTAAGCCCTACTGGTGCCTTTCTGATGCATCTCGAAAATTCTTTTTCTGTGACAGGAGTCAATGAGCCTGCTACAGGGAGGTGGGTTCAGTCTAAGAAACTCTCAGACCCAGCCTGAGTAGCTGGATAATAATAAAGGAACCTGTCTTTTGGCGTCAAATGAAACTGGTGAGTTAAACACAGGAAAGAAAAATAAAGGAATCAAAGATGACTACTGAGATTTTGGTCTGAGCAACTAGGTGGGTGCCAGTGCTGTGTATAGTGACATGGATTCCGTCTCAGTTTTGCTGAGTGACAAGTATGCAATTCATTCTCTCTCTCTCTCTCTCATTTTCTCTCTCTCTCTCTCTCTGCCCCTGCCCCTGCCTCTGCCTCTGTGTCTCTCTGTTGAGCCCTGGCTTTCTTACCTGCAGAATGGGGATTGCCACAAAGCAATTTGTTGAGATCCATGAAAAGCACATGGTAAGTACTGAAAGCACCACCATTGTCTTTGTAAATATTCCTGCCCCACTAGCATCCCAAAGAAGACAAAAGCATGTGCTTGGATAACATTCAGATATATCCCTGAGTCTCCGATTACTCCTCTGGAGGAAAGAGATTATGATAGCCCTGTTCCTCCAGATACCATTGTGAGTATTCAATGAAGTCTTGGAAGCTAAGTGCTTAGTACTCAGTGTAGTATGAATAATTACTCTGTAAATAGGACCTAAATGCAAGAGCAATACTTTGTGGATGTTTTGGTGAGCAGAATCAAAGGAGCCTGTGTTTTTTTCTGAAATGATATGTGCACATTGGAAACATAATGTTGGAAACATTATGAAAAGTAGTTGATTTACCTCCCTCAACTCCCTAACTAATCAGTGTTGGTTACACACCCTTTCGGTATTACACACACACACACACACACACACACACACACACACACACACAAAGTTCACTTATGCTGTCTTTGAGGAGGCTGAGAATTCAGACTCCAGAGCCATAAAAGTCCAGGTTCTAATGCTAGCCATGCCACTTACTTGCTGTGAGATGCTGGGAAAGTTATTTAATAATCACTGAAAGTCTCGGTTTCTCTGTAAAGAGAAAAGCCATGATAATGCATACTTTATATAAAGAGTCACTGGTAGGTTCGGAGGGATTAGATCCATGCTTACACCTAACGAGTTCTCAAGAATACAGAGCTCATATCAAAATATCTATTTTAAGATTATACACAGCATTGTTTTCTTTATGTTTCTCTGCAACTCCTTCTATAGCTTACTAAGAGGTTGTGAACCTCTTTCTATACCAAGTATGTCAGTGAGATTTCCACTACTTTAACAAAATATCTGAGATAATAAGCTAAAAAAGAGAAGGCTTATTTTGGCTCACAGGTTAGGAGGGTTCCGTCTGTGGTCGGTTGGCCCTGCTTCTCTTGGACCTATGATGAGAAGGTATATGATGGTGGGAGCATATTGAGCTCTGGACGCAGAGAGAGAGGAGACTGGAATCCCAACATGCTTTTCAAGGGCTGCTCCAGTGAGCCAACTTCCACCTCGTAGAGGTTCCATTATCTTTCATCAGCACCGTGATATGGTGACCAATTCTTTAGCAAATAGACCTTTAGGGGACACTTACCCAAACCATAGCACCAAGACTCACTCTTTCTCTCTCTCTCTCTCTCTCTCTCTCTCTCTCCCTGTCTCTTCCTTTCTTTCTTCCTGATTTTTTCTTTTTTCCCCCCACAATACTAGGGATTGAATTCAAGGTCTCCTGCATGCTAGGCAGGCACTCTATTACTGAATTGCATCCTGGTCCTCCTTTACTTTTTAATTTAATTTAATTTTATTTTTTTAGTTTTTAAAATTTTTCTCAGTACCAGGGATCGAACTCATGACTGCCTGCTTGCAAGGCAGGCGCTTATGCCGCTGAGCTAAATCCCCAGCCCCTACTTTTTAATTTTGAGTCAGGTTCTAACTAAGTTGCTTAGGCTGGCCTTGAACAACTATCCTTTCTGCCTCAGCATCTTGATTTGATGCAGGGTTAAGGTGATGGGCTCCTTGCCACTCTGCACCCTCAAAATTGTGGCTGGATGTGAATAACAGAGTGCCCAGCCTTTGAAGGCTCCCAGACTTTGAAGCAGGTAATAGCATATCTGCCCAGAAGGTGGCAGACAGAATCCAAGGGAGGATAGCCAGCACCCCAAGAAAGAATAGATCCTTCCCAGTCTTTTATTTCTGTGGCTATGTCCTCAGGGCCCTGTGTGACTTTGGAGATGTACCTTGTTCCCTTCAGAAGTGATGTGACCTACTTTTACTTTTCGCAGGGGGTCTAAGGCAGAGTTCAGACTGCAGACGTCAAACTTAGTAGGTCCCAAGAGCTTGAGCCATTGTTTCACAGAACCTGCTCTTTGGCATATTTTTGAGTCACAAAGCCAGAAGAAGCTGACTTTATGATTACTCGATAGAGTTATTTCCATTCCTTTTTGTTTTAAAGGGAATTTACTGGTTATGGTGAATGGTTATTTTCATTTTGCCCCTCTCCCCAGCATGCACATACTGCTCATTGGTTCAAGAATTCATTCCCTGTCTTTCTAGCATATAAGCCTTCCTCTGCCCTCCTCTCCCAGAACCAACTTCTTCTCTATGTGGTACTAATTTACATCCCACTTTTCTTATTTTATAAAACTCAGTCACCTTTGCTCAAAGGTCCTGCACTGATTACCCCTGCACTTCTTTCTCCTTTTATGAGAGAATTGATCCTGGATTGTTGAGGACCATTTATTTTTAAGGGGACAACCCTTAAAGTCACATCTGCAGAGGAGAGGAGTGTGTGTGTGTGTGTGTGTGTGTGTGTGTGTGTGTGTGTGCATGTGTGTGTGCAGGGCAAATGAATGCTCACCTGTCTGGGATAAAAGCTCTAGAATGGGTATAGAATGGGTATGGTGATTTTTTTTTTCTCATGGGATAGCCATTACATTTTGGTAAATAATAATCTTTTTTTTTCTATCTGACCCAGGGACTTTGTCAGGATCAAACAAGATAAGATTCTGAAACCACCTTGAGATATGTAAGCATTTTTTAGCCTACTAGATATCATTAGTAAATCACCCCCACCTTCTTCATGCTCTGGCAGAAGGGCACTTCAGGGCAAATCAGGCGGCCAGGGTTTGCTTCCAACTTGGTGACTGTTAGTAGCAAATCTCTTCCTCCAGCAAATTGGTTCATTTGTTTGTTTGTTTAACACTTAGTCTGTGTCAAGCATGGTTCTGTGTCCTGGGGATGCACAGATGAACAGTAGAAGGTTATCCTAGAAACTACGTTTAACAGGGAAAGACAAGGAGTACCCAGTAAGCAAGCAAAAACCATATAGTAGTAAGAAAGAGGGATACTTGAGGCCTATAACAGTAGACTGAATACATGAATCTCCTTTTACTGCCTCTGAAATCATATTATAATGACAATAAAGAAATCATTCTTTAAGAGTACCCATAAATTCAGATATAACACAAGAAAATACAGTAATACCAAAATTTTAGAAGCTAGAAGACAGATGAAAGTTGGACTATGTACCAACAGTGGAAAATACCAAGCACTAGACAATTTTTTTTTTTTATCGGTACCGGAGATCGAACTCACGCCCACCTGCTTGCAAGGCAGATGCTTATGCCGCTGAGCTAAATCCCCAGCCCCCACAGACAATTTTTTTAAAATTGTGGAACCCATATAGGCTTGTGAACTGGTGGCAACAGGTATTTCTGAAAATAGGGACAAATGACAGGTTGGCATATGGGATAATTGGTTAAAGGCTTACTTAAATTAATTCTTTCCCAATTCTCTGATGCTGGGCAGTTGCTCCTCACTAGAAGACTAGAGTTCTATTTTCTGGAGAGGATAGCACAGAGAGCTTTTGGAATATGGGACACCAGTCACAGTTGAAAGAGGGAGCAACATAATATAAATAGGAAATTAAAGGAATGCTGCATACTGGGATTCATAGCCTTCTCTCTTTGGCTCCTAAATTGTGAACAGTCCAATTTCTGTCTTCTAGCAGGAGATTGCAAGAGTCTTTTCTGGGAAATTTGATCAGCTCAAGAAGAAAGTTCCCAAAACTGATCTTGGGAGTTCTCCAGATAAAAGGTCCAGTTGGATCATGCTACAGTGAGGCCAGTCCATGTGCTCACAGCCTCCATTCACCGAGTATTCCCTGGCCGGACAGCCTCTGAGACAGCAGAGACCTTCCTTCCTGCTATTCACACCCTTTTACAGTCCTCTCCCTTTGTGAGTGGGCTGAGCAAAAATGCTGAGGTTACCTTGAAGATGAGGTTTGTAAAGAGGCAGCGCCTCTGTCTTGTCCTCTCTTGCTTCCTTGCTTGCTTACTCTGGAGGAAGCAAGCAGCAAGGTTGTAAACTGCCCGTGCTAAGGCCTAGGTGGTAAGGAGCCGAGTGAGGGAAGCCTTTAGCCCACAGCTGGTAGGAGCCAGGTCCTCAGTCCAACAGTCTTCAGGACACTGAGTCCCGCCAACACCATGTTTCTATGGAGACTATTTCCACACATGATCGAAAGTAGAGGAAATAGTGCGACAGAATCTGATTAATTCATCCTTCAGATCCTCCCACTTATCAAGAGGTTCTATTTTTTGCCAAATTTGTTTCTTTTGTCCCTTTTCCTTTGAGTTTTTAAAGTAAACTCTAAACATGCCATATTAACCTTCATATACTTTTTGTGTATCTAAACAAAACAAAACAAAACACTTTCCTTGCTTCTTTTTCAATATAAGCAGACAACCAAAGATTACCAGACATCTGATGACAATTCCTACCATAGAGGACAGAAACCGACGCCAAAAAAAGGCAACTCAGAGCAAGGAGATGAAAATCCCAAGATCAGAGTGGCTTTTACAGCCATGAAACAAGATCAAGCTGTTGTAAAAGTAATAAAAAACCATCTGAGTACATTTAAAATGATAGCAAACATGAAAAATAGAGCTAAAAGAAATTCCATGGAAAGCACTTGCGGAAATAGAAAATGAGAAAATGGAAGGGCCGGGGTAGGAGGTCCAATATCTCTGTCCCACTCAAATAATTGAAGTTCCACAAAAGAGATGACAGAAAATGAAGGGAAGGAAACTATCACATAGAGTTTCAAGAGAATCCCTTCAAACCAAAGGATTTTATTTTGCAAATTAAAAGAGTCTATCAAGTAACTACTATAGTGGGTGAAATTTTAAGATACTTGAGAGAAATAAAAGATCCCTATAAGCTTCCAGCGAGGAAAAGGTAATCCACCTACAAAACATAGAAATCAGAATGTCATGAGATTTTCCACAAGACTAGAAACTGGAAGGCAGCATGACAGTACCTTTCCATTCTCAAAGAAAGTGATGACCAATCTTGATTCCACTCAGAGCCAAATATCAGTTAGGCAGAAGAGTAGGATAAAGGCATTTTTCCAACATGCAGAGTCTCAGAACAGTCACTTTCTAAAGAAGTTACAAAAGGTTAAAACCAAGGAGGAGAAAGGCAAGAGCAGAGGTGCAAATAGGCTCTTGAGAACCTCAGCGCCAGCCGTGTACTGTGTATCAGGTACTGCCAGTCCAGATCAGAGTAGGTCAGAAAGCTCTGGGAGACTGCTTCCAAAGGGAAGATCTACATCCTACTCACACCTCTCTTTTGAGATTAGACAACTGGGTAAGTATTTGGTGTTAAAGTTAGTGATACAAGGTAGAAAACTAAGCAAATGAAAAAACAGGGAATTATTAACTTCAAGGATTGGAGGAAAAAGATGGACAGTTTAGCAAAAAAATTGAGGTTTACTGTAGAGCTCTATTGTGAATGACATTTGCATAGTTGTAATAATGTGACCATGGAATATTGTTCTACCATAGTTATGGTGTATCAGGAGATTGCATGGTGAAAGAGTTCATGGATATCACTTATACTGGGGGAGGAAAGAACTCACTCTCCATTACCATATGAGAAGTTAACAAATAAGACCTAATTATTGAAAAGTGAAGAAGTATAATAAAATAAGCAAATCCTTTAAAGATAGATAGAATAAATATTTTATTGAAAACCAGTTACCTCCAGGAAGTGGTTGTTGGAATAGTGGTGGAAGGAGAGGGTAAAGAGTGCTATTTTTTAAAAACAGAAAAATCATTTGATTCATTAAATTATGTGCATGTATGACTTTTTAAAAAATAATAATGCAATCATCAGCTGGTGAGGAATGTAATGACAAAGTGAGTGTATCAGAAAGAGGCAATTTTGGAGTGGGTTGGGAAGAAAGCCATTTGAGCAAATCAAATTTGAGGCACAGACGAACTGAAAAAAGAGGATCAGCCACAAAAGGATCTGGTAAAGGAAGTTCCAGGCAGAGTGAACAGTAAGTGCAAAGGGCCTGAGGCAAGACAGTTTAGTGAACTGTTCATAGAAAAAGGGAAGAAAGAAGCAAGGAGTAGGGCTCAGAGGGATTGAAAGATGAGCATGGACAGATGGACAAGTGCCAGGTTATGCAGAGTTTTACTGGCCCTGGGAAAGGTGGTTGGGATTTTATTCTAAGGGTCATGAGAAGTGTTAAAATAGAAGGATGGATTTTTGCTTTGAAAGTATTTTGAGGTTTAAACATATATCTCCATGATGCCAGACATTAAGTGCTTTGTAGGTATAGTATTGAACTCATTTAGTTCTCCTAATAACATGATGGTGTAGGCGCTGTTAGTTCTGTTTTTTCCTAGTGAAGTAGCATCACACAATACCAGGCCAGACTTCAAACTCATAGACCCTGCTGCCTCCCTGGAGACCTCTTTGTTTGGTCCAATGGAGGATGGAGACTATATATAGTGATTCTCAACCTTCACCATGCTTTGCAAGCACCCGAAGAGCTTTAGAAAAAAAGAGGAGACCTCATAGCATTGGCATCTTTAGAAACTCCTCAGGTGACTAAAATGCATTCAGGAAAAGAGTTATCAGTCTGGAGATTTTCTAAGATTCATGATTTTTCCACACACTTTGCTTTCTGCCATGGGCCATTGGGCCTTGGAGCAGTGAGGGACAGCTCTTGGTTACTCTTTGGCTTTCTATTGCTTTCTCAGAGCTCAGGTATTTCATCTCTTGCATCCCCATCCTTGACAGCCCAAGTTTTTCATGGGTCTGCATTCTGCTGTTATATTTCTGTCACCTTTCTTTTCTCAGAACTTGGTGGTCAGCTTCCACTTCCCTCCTCAACTTTCTATACCAAATGCCTGCACACTGTGACATGAATTGTGCTTCCTGACCTCTTTTCTCTTCCTCAACGAGGTAACAGATCAGTGGGGAAAGAGAGTATGCATCCTGTTAGTAGTCCCAAACAGGGGCTAGAAGCCTGTGTGCTGAGATCTTACAAATGTTGATTCACATGTCTGAGTCTCAGTTCTTTTTCTGGCTAATTGGAGAGGAGACATCATTGTGGATTTTATCAGAAGCCCTTGAGACCCCTGTAATTTGACCCTTGCCAGTGGTCAGCAAGCTCCAGACACTGGCTTTTCTTTCCTGACACAAGTTCAGTTTGCTCAGGCCTAGCACTTGCTTTGACCCCTTGACTTGGACCATTCTCCCATTAGTTCTTGGCATAGTTGCTTCTTGTCATTCTGGTCACAGCCCAAATAATCGTCTTAGTGTGGCTTCCACATATCACTTGTTCAAAAGTAGCCACCCAAAGGGCCAAGAAGAGAAACAAGAAACCAATTCGCCCTGCCCATGAGGCAGCCAGTGCATAGACTGGGAGACAAGAAGAGCCCCTTCTGTCTCTGTTGATTTGGAAGATCACAGGCTGACTTGATAGCAAGTGAGGTACGAAAATGACTTAGTTCTGGTATTGTTTGATTATTTTTGCAGTTCTAAAGCCGATAGTCTGAGCATCTATTTAGAGGATAACAATATGCAATGTAGCAACTATGGGGGATTTCCTTCAGTCTTGATTTTGAAATCAATATTGTCCTCACTGTTTTCATTTATTCCATTTTATTGTTTTGTTTTCTTCAGTGTTCTATTTTGATTGATTTTTTCTGTTCTTTTTGTTTGATTTTATTATGTCTGATAGTATGGGTAGCAATTTTGAAGACAACAAGACACATTATGGTAACCATTGTTGATTTCCTATTATCCTGTTTTGAAGTCCTGTATCATTTTCACTGTTTTGTTATGATTGGTTTTATTCTGTTTTATTTTGTTTGGTTTTATTCTCCTTAAAATAAAAAAGCACCACCCACTGTCCCCCTCAAAGGCATTTTCTACCCTTAACTCATTTTGTTGTCTTCATAGCACTTAGCATCATCTCCAGGCATCTTCTTCACTGGCCAGACTGTCCATCTCACCCACTGAAGTGCAAGCTGCATGAGGGCAGGAATCTTGGCAAGTATCTTTACTGCTGTATCTTTAGCACCTACATAGGACCTGACACGTACTAATGTCTGTGGTTGGATGATGTTCACAGCTGTGGAAACTCAAATGGTTCAGTGTTTGCTCTAGCATATTAGCAACTTTAGACTGCTCTACACATGGATGACTTTTCATTTAAAACATCTACATTTAGGACCAGCATATTTACTTTCCTGTTTTCTCAAGGCTGGTCATAGCTTGAGATGACAGATGGCAGGAGATGGCCCAACTCTAGAGAGAGGGAGCCTGAGGTTCCACTAGAGCTGCAGACAGTCCATCTCTGGGAGAGTGTGTTTGTGGGACTAGCTCTCTACTTCCATTGCTTAGTCTCCCATCTTTTATCTTGGCAGGCATTCAAAGTTTTCCAAGTGGGCTATTGGATTACAGTTTCTGATGGCTTAGAGGTCTTTGACCCAATTTTCTGGTTGGATGTGCAAATGGCAGATGACAAGAGTCCTCATTTCCTGTAACTAGAGCAAAATACTAAAAGAAAAAAAAAAAAACCCGGGGCAAAACTATTTAACCGCAGAGATAAAACGAGAGAAAAAGAGATAACTACTAGAGGGAGAGGAGCTGGAATCTCGGAGTGTGTTTTCTTTCAAACCTTCTTCATGCCTCCCCACTTCTACCTTCTCCAACCACACTGATCGCCCCACAAACCACACTATATGTGAATTCTTGTTGTGGTTGAGAATTTCTGAGGTAGAGGCATAGCAACATCTTTTTTTTATTTAAAGAAAAAAATAGCAAAACAGAAAAAAGGGTAGAACTAATACAGAATTTCAAAAAAAATTAACACTAAGAAATCACTAGTTGATAAATTACATATTGTCCTCTTAGAAATAGTTGTTTAAGTTATAAAATTAAAGCATAAAAAGTGGACAATCAAATAATGAGAATGCAAACAGTTCTGTTCAATGATCCAACAAAAACTTAGTAATATGGTTATCTATCTTACGCACTTAAACAGACACATAGCAACATCTTTTGCAAAAAGGGAAAGTGAAATAGTCAATGGCAGCTTCTCCTTTTCCTGCTTGGACTCACAGGTCACACCAAGCCGGCTCCCTCCACCTGTTTCCTGGTAGCAGCTTTAGGCTGCTGTCTGTGTTATTCATTAACCAGACACTAACATTTCTGTTTACCCATCTGTCATCCTGCTTCGAGGCAGTGGATTCAGACAAGTCTCACAATTGTATGGCTACCCGGATGGTCTTGGATCAGGCCCAATCAGCCATATTTAGCTACTGTTTGTCATGTCCAAAGCCCTGTGCAAGAGCCTTATACTATCTGTAGCCAAGAAAAGATGAAAATTTCCCCCAGGAGGGTGTGATCTGCCTGCCAAGTGGAGCACAGGAGCTAATTATCAGTATCTCTTGCCAAATCCATGTTCAGTGTCATGATAGGAATTAATTGAGTTGGGGGGAGTGCACAGCCCACATAAATTGGCAAGGACCACAAAGCAGGGCATTTTCTTCCCTCTCTCCTTCTGCCTCCCTGACCTATTCCTCCTCCTACCAAGAGCTGGTCATTAAACATTGTCCAGCATATCACTGGGAACATGCATTTACCTAATAAGAGAAAGATAAATTATAAGGCCTCCTCCTGGCTAATTGATCCTTGGGTCACCAATTCTCATGGAAAAGGAAGCAGCCCCCATTTCAGGGAGCTGCTCACCAGATGATACCTGTGCACATTTGCACAGTATTCTACAGTTTCTTGCCTATCATGAATATTATCTCTTTGACCCTGACAGCTGTCTCCCTTGACCGTACCCACAGCTGCCATAGTGAACTTCTTAAAATGGAAATCAGAACAGGAGCTGTGGGTCAGCGATAATGAATGTGTTTAGTATGTGAGAGGTCCTCGGTTTGATCTCTAGCATGGCAAAGAAAAAAGTGGAAATCAGGTAATTCTACTCTCTTTCTTCAAGCTCTTGAAAGTTTTCCAG
The DNA here is from genome assembly GCF_034190915.1 of Cavia porcellus. Classification (NCBI taxonomy): domain Eukaryota; kingdom Metazoa; phylum Chordata; class Mammalia; order Rodentia; family Caviidae; genus Cavia; species Cavia porcellus. The sequence goes on along the minus strand of NW_026947490.1, from coordinate 38,795,825 downwards.
AATTTGAATGCTTTCTGGAAGTCCTAGGAATACATTCGAACTCTTTTCTCTATCCTAAAGGGCTTTGTATGGTCTGGTCTTTGTTCTCTGTGACCTTATTTCTGTCACTCCCTGGTTCACCATTTTACTGGCCAGACCTCAAAGTGTGGTTGCTGACCCAGCAACGTCAGCATCATCCAGTCACTTGTTAGAAAGGCAGCCCAGGCATACTGTGAGTTTGCTCCCAAATAAGGTCAACATTTAAACCAGTAGGCTGGTAAAGCATATCGCCCTTCATACCGTGAGTGGACACCATCCAACTGGCTAAGGGCATGAAGAAAACAAAAAGGCAGAAGATGGGAGAATTTACTGTCTCAGTCCAGCAGCTTGAGGGTGTTACCCGATTTCTGTCCTCATTCTAAAACTTATCCCCTCCATTCTCTTGGGTCTCAGCCTTTGGACTCAGACTGAAGCGAAGCTACCTGCTTTTGCTGGGGCTCCAAGTTGCAGGAGGCAGATTCTCAGCCCCCAGAATTGTGTGAGCCAAGTCCTCATAAAGAACCATATATATTTTATGCCACTTGTTGCATATCTTCTATTGCTTCTGTTTCTCTGGAGAACACCCACCCACAGACCTACTGATTCTGAAATCCTGGGAGAAGTACAGTGATCTATGACTTGAAGCACCCTCCTGGTGATCCTAACACAAGCTTGGGTTTGAAACCACTCTTCTAGCCCCACAGGGCTTCTCTCCGGTTATGAGTCACTGATATTTTCTCTCTCCTCAGGGCTTTTGTACCAGCGGTTCCTGCACTGATGAAGAAAATGTATTTTACAAATAGCCAGTAGAGTACTCCTCAGCTATAAAGAAGGGTAAATTGGTAAGAAAATGAATGTGCCTTGAGACAATAATGCTAAGTGAAATAAATCAAACACAGAAGGTTGAATATCTCATGGTTTCTCCTACTCAAAATAAAAATAAAGAGCAAAATAAAGATTGATGATCGGAACAGGGATATGGACTGCGGAGATGGCAAGGGGAGTTGGAGGTGGGGGAAGATGGGGCAGAGGGAGAGAAGGGGAAGCACAGGTGATTAAGATGTGATATGTATATGTCCCAATTCCCCAAGGCAGATGTCATTGTCATGTATGAGATGTCATTGTCATGTATCAGAAACATCTCCATAAAAATAGTTTAAAAATAAAAATGAAATAAAAAGACTGGGGGGGGGGATAAGGCTGCTCCTCCCATGGGCTTTTGTAGAAATGCCTTTCCTTTGTCTGGGGAATCTTTAAACCTTCTCTGCCTCCCATTCTACTTGCTCATAAACTTTATTTCTATTCCTTTGTAGCTAGGTCCCATTTTCCTGTCTGAAACGACCTTGCTTGTGTACTTGTTTATTTGTTTCCTCTCTATTCTTCCTACTTGAATGGAAGCCCCAGTAAGGGCAAGTTTCTTTTGTTCACTGGGTATCTCTAGCCCCTAGCACCTGGCCTATATAGATGGTCTTTGACTTAAGAAGGATCAGCGAAGGATTTTTCAAATTTAAGGTGGTGCAAAATTCATTCCCTGGAACTATACTTTGCATTGCAGATTCGGATCTTTTCCTAGGCTAGTGATGATATGCAGTACGAATTTCTCTTACAAGCTGCAGGAGTTACACACTGCAGTGCTCTGTGTCAGTAAGCTATGGTGTTCAGTTGGCTAGATGTGTTAAATGCCTTTTAGATTTAGGGTATTTTACAGGTATGATGGGTTTATCAGAACAAACACCCAGCATAAAACAAGGAGCATCCATAGTACTCAATGCCTGTTTGTTGAACAAATAAATTACTAATTTCCCATTGAAGAAATGGATTGTTATATCAAGTGATCTGAAGAAGTTACATACTTGCAAGAAGCTAAAGCCTCACTGTGAAAGTCTCAGATCAGCTGTGGCTACTTCCTGACAATCCCGAGTCCCCAAATGACTTTATTTTGTACTTTCCCAGTTAACAGGAGCTACTGCGTAGCTAGAGAACCTGAGAATCTTGGAATGGGAAGTCACTGGCCAGTTCAGTCAGCGCTTATCAGATGCGTGTTTCCTCGGTGTCCTAGCATGAGTGGTTGCTAATTTCTGCTTGAATGTTCCTGGAAATTAAGAGACTAGCTACCTGGCTGCGGGAGTCAGTTCTGTTTAAACAGCTCCAGCTGTTTGCAGTCTCTTGCTGTGATCTTTGCTCTTTGCTATGCAGCTAGGTAGAGTAACTCCCCTTAGAATGGGCGTCCTCATGTCCCAACCTCACAGCCACACGGCAGCATTCTCCTACTTCCTCCTCCCATAGCAGTGGAAAAAGCAGACATCTTGGAGTCAGAAGAACTAGATTCAGACTCCTTCTTACCTACTGACCTTGAAAAATTACCTTAATTCTCTGTGGCTCCTTCTCTGGCATCATGTCTAGAATTTATTATGCCTTATTATTACTGTTATGTTGTTTAAAATCTCTAAAACACTTTGTTTAATGTTTCGAGGGTTCAGTCCTCTGAATTAGTGTCCTTCTTACAATTGTGTCAGTAATGAGCATGAGTACATACATCCAAGTGGAGTGCTGTTATTATCAATTTATTGAATTGAAACTTGTTTCTTTTAATGCCATCTAAGTCAAGTTACTTTTTAAAGAAACTAATCCACAGAGGACTCATAAACTGAAACATTCCAGATTTTTCTCACATAGTCCTGCTAAACCATTCTTTAGTCAATTATCTAAAATATTATTTCAAAGATTTTTGATTTATTACTTATATGTCTTTGAAGTGAAGAAACATCTGTGCTCACACAAATTGATATTTCTAGAGCTAAATGCCCTACAATTTCTCAGCAATTTTATAGCTATAGTTTTGAGTGTGAGAGACAGTGTGTGTGTGTGTATGCACCAAGGATAGAACTCAGAATCACATTTCACTCCTCAAAATACTCCTGGGAGATGTACCTTATCTTTATCACTGTGACTTGGAAAGGTTGGACATGCTAGTAAGATGCCCAAGTATTGAAGCCAGGGCTCAGAGGGTGCTGGTCCAGACTTCTTTGAAGAAGGAAACCAGAAAACGAGCTTATGGGTGGGTGGGAGGAGTAATAAAGAAAGACTTTCTGGAAAAAGCTAATATTGAGTGGGATTTTATAAGAGGGGTCAAAAAAGTGGGAGTATGGGATGGAGGTGAAGAGGGAGGTAAATGCAGAAAAAGTCACTCTGAAGAATAATTTTTTAGGCAGATTTGGTTCCTGAGAATCACTTAGTGAGGCTTGACTGCTGGGGCCCCAGATCCTGGCAGTAGGGTGAAGGTGGCTTTCTGTTATTTTCACATCCCCATGTGTAACTGATATGCAGTTCAAGCTACAAACCACAAAGCTGGGGGCTGGAGACTTTGTTAATTCAGCTAGGGATCCTACCATGGAAAAATGAGTCAAGGAGGCAGGATTAGGAAGGGAGAAGGCATAAAGCAGGCAAAGGGATGATAAATGATGGAAAGAAAAATTTTGAAGGCAGGAAACTGGACTTCTGAGCAGGGGGAGCTTGTTTTAAGCCTCTGGCGTAGACGGGTGGCTCTGAGGTGCGTTTTGCCTGCATCCTCTAAGTGCAGCCTTCCCTCGTCCTCAATGTAATAAGATTCCATCATGTGCTCACTTGTTTCCCCCTCATCACATTTCCATCTGCAGAGGTCTCCGTGGTTTCCACTGGATCACCTCGTCCCCCTGGCTGCTCCACCTGGTCCTCCCTGCTGTGTTTGTCCTCTTCACCCTAACATGCACAACATGTGGGGTAACACGAAGGAGGAAGGGATCCAGACCTCAGTTTCATGGAGGAGACAGGATACCATGAAGATGAAGAAGCACACATACAAAACAATGCGTCAGACTGATACAGTGAAGCCGGAGCAGTAGAGATCTAAGCCCTTCTGGTCCCCTTGGCTCTGCACCTTTTGGAGACTCCCTTGCCCTTCCTTGCCCGTATTTCTCTTCCGTCTCTTTCCCATTGGCTTCTTTCCAGCACCAGCAGCCAGACCAGTGTCCAGGTGCTGTTTCTAAGCCTGGAATGAGATTGCTTTAGGACTCTGCTTCTGCCAGGGTCTTTCCCTTCCACCAACTTCCTCACAAAGACTGAATCCATGTTAGCTGCCTTGCTTATGACATCTCGGCCAGGCAGAATTTCTAGGCCTAACCATTTTCTCTCATGTCATTAAGCTATATTTACTTAGAAAGGGAAATTGAAGCAGGCAGGGATACCAAACCGGCAAGAGAGGTTTTTACCAAGTTTTACCAGTCCTAGTTTGGGCCTCAGGATTCTTGCGTCTGGGAGCTGCCCATCTCCCTGGTTGCCCAACTCCAGTGTAACCCAGAGTGTCCCCCAAAGATCCAGGAAATCATTAGTCTGTGATGAAATCCGAACTTGGCATTCTCTCTGTTTGATTCATGCCCCTGTCCCCAGTTGTCACCTCCGCTGTCTCTTTGGCCCTGCACCCCAGCAGGGAGGAGCCCTGACGACGCAGCAGCTGCAGCCCTTCACCAAAAGTTCTGCGCACCACCGAAGAAGAGAAGTAGAACAGCAGTGGGTCCAGGGTGGCGTTGAGAGAGCTGAACACCACGGCCTCCTTCCGCCACGGGGGGCTTTCCCTTAAGAAAAATCCCACCAAGTGTGACAAGTTGTAAGGTCCAAAGCACAGCAGGAAATTGAGCAGGGTCACGACAGCCAGTCCCACAGCTCGCCATCGCCTCTGGGTTCCCACATGAGGCTGGGTAAGCATAATCCACACAAAGCGCCAGTAGCAGAAGATGGTGACAACCATGGGGATGAAGAAGAGGACCAAGCACAGCTCCAGCCGCACAGGCAACACCAGGTCTAGCTGCTCTTGGGTGAAGTTCTGGTAGCAGGTTATTTGGTTTCCGTCTCTCACCTGCTCGGTTGCGTTCAAGTACTGAACAACGAATATAATGGTGCAGTGACCGAAGGACAGGATCCAGGCGACCAGAGCAGCGATCACTCCATATATAGGCCGCCGGGAGAGCTTGTACTGCACAGGGAAAGCCACTCCCAGATAGCGCTCGATGCTGATGCCCGCCAAGAGCCACGTGCTGCAGTAGATGCAGCTGTAGAAACCAAAACCAGTAAGGGCACAGACAATCTGAGGCAGATACCAGTGGAAGTTGGATGCAGCCTCAATGATCCGGAAGGGCAGCAGCAGCAGCAGGAGGAGGTCAGCCATGGTCAGATTGAGCAGGAGGATGTGCACGGGCGCAGGCTGGGGCTGGCGGACCCGCCCCACAAAGGCCCGCAGGGCCAGGAGGTTGGCAGGGAGGCCGGAAAGGAAGATGAGGATGTAGGCTGTGAGGATCAGGGAGCTGTGCCAGTCAAGCATCATTCTGGAGGAGGATGGAAAAGTGCAGAGTTAGGATGCCCCACTCACAGCCTGCAGAGTGTCCCCTCTGGTTCAGGAGGCAGACATCCTCCCCGGCATGCTCCCCTTCTTCCCAGCCCAGAGATCTCTGCTGCCACCACTACTTGCTCACACCACCTGCCAGAACTGCCCAGAGCAATTATTGACTTTGCCTTGGGCGGGATATTAAGCAGCAGTTATTACATTTGCCATCCGATGTCTCTGGGGAGACCAACCCTTGGCTCCCCAAGGGAATTCCCCCTCCAGTTTCCCCAGCCTTTCTCCTGCTGGCCTCACAGACACAGGAAGTTACTGTTAGCAGTCTCCGTCTTATGTCTCTGGGAGAGGAAGGCATCACAGCCAGGAGAGGTCTAAAAGGCATGTTTCAGGGCCAGGAGGCTGAGAGAGCAATGGCACGCTGGACCCTGGGCTGGCTGTCCTTGCCTCCCTACTGTCCTCTTCTGCAGAACCCAGTTTTTCTCTGCCTTATGCATGCCTGTTCACCTATTCTGGGGAAGTACTGAAAAGGGGAATTTGGGGCCGCGTGGGAGGAAGTGTGAGTTAGCACTGTGCTTTGGGGCTCACAGGCTGCAAGTGAGCCTGGTATTTCATCTATAAATAGAAGAACTCCAATTCTTCATGGGTGACTCAATTTCCACTGTATTGTTAACCCTTGCTGCCCACACACATCCATCCTCTCTGGAGTCCCCAGTCAGACACAGGACAGTTGGAGTCTAACTCTTGTACTTCATATTTCGGTTCCCCAGCACTGCCCCCTCCCAACACTTTCCTATCAAATGTTTGATCCTGCAATCAAGTCCCAGAGCACAAGCACTCAGCCATCTTGCCTTGTCTCTGTTCTTGATAGATGGCTCCTTGGGGTTATTCCTGAAGGCAAGTCTGGTTGCCGCGGAGAAAGAACAGCACCTTGGCTACTGCTGCTGCCCATTTCACACAGGAAAGTATTGCAGGGACCTAGCTTTTTATACCCCCTGGGGTCATGTGACTAGTGCAGAGAAAAGGAGCACTGTTTCCTCCCTAACCCAAAGTATAGGGCCTCTGCATCTCCAGGTTCTCCCTGGAGAGCCTCTCTCCGACTTTCAAACAGATTTTTCTGTCCTATCTTCCTGTTTGCTTTTTTATTTTAGCTCCAGGCATTTTTACCAAGTCCCCAAGTCAAATTCTCTTCTTTTCTCTTTACTAGGTATTTTCTTCTGTTAGTGTCTAGTATGTCAATTTCATTATCAAAAGAGGTTCCCTGCTTCCTTTAATTCTTCAATTTTCTCTTTTCTGTATATATGGTCTCCTGCCCTCTGCCCTAACAATTTTCCTGTGTCTCTCAGATGAAATAGATTGGTTCTAGGATCCTAACTTCTGTCTTATTATAGTAGAAATAGCGTGGGATTTAAGGTCATGCAGATGTAGGCTCAAATCCAAGTCCCTTTATTAGGGCTCTGAGCAGATCAATTTTCTGACCTTTTATTTTCTTTTCTGTCAAGTAGACATGGGAATATTAACCTTACAGGGTTTCTGAAAAAACTTGATGAGACTGCAAGATGCAAAGTGCATGGACCAGGGTTTAGCATTTAATGGGTGTCCTTAAATTTGTCCCCCTCTCAAGCCTGTTGGGCTGATTCATAGACCAAGAGCTATTTGGTAAAATATCTGGAGGACTGGATATGCTATCTTACTGGGAAAGTGTTAGGAATCCAAGAAACCCTAGTTCCAATGCCCACGTGGTTCCTCACAGGAGTGGTCATTTCCCTCTGATATTCCCTCTCTCTTAGACTGAGTTACCCCTGTCCTTTTCTCTTTTTTTCCCTCTCTGATTTGCTTAGAGCTCCAGAATAGAAGCTCCTGTGTCCTTCCCAAGAAATCCAAGTGTGGTGGTCCATGCCTGTAAACACAACACTCAGGAGGGTGTCGCAGGATGACTGCTGTGATTTTGATAACAGTGTGGGCTACATGGTGAGGACAGCCTGAACTATACAGGGAGACCCTGTCTCCAACAACAACAACAACAACAACAACAACAAGGAACAATATACACCCAAGGAAATAAGGACCATCACAACATGGCTCTGTTTGTTACTTCTGCAGAGCTGGGGATGAAACCCAGGACCCTGTGTAATGCTAGGCAAGCCCTCTACCACTGAACCATACTCTCAGCCCCCCATTTTCCTCCTGAGCTAGACAATGGGTGTCTCTTTTACCATCTGGGGCCTGATCCCTCCTTACAGAATCTCCATTCTTTCCTTAGGACTTGCTGATTTCCTGTTGATCTCTTATTCCTTTATTCCTTTATTCTTTTTGTGGCCTAGGACCCTGGATTCAGTTACCTTGATGTTTAACTTTTCATTCTCTTCAGCTCTGCTGTTTTCTAGAACTAAAAAATGTTTACTTCTTCTTTTGTTACCCTTTCTCAGTCCCCATAGGCACTTTCCAGATAAACAGGGAAACTAGAGGTACAATTCCCCATTCTGTTGCTCGCTACCAAGTTTACTTGTGTCATTTTGCTTTTATCATTTTCAATAAATATTCATGAGGATCTGGATTTAAATGCAAACAGAAGCTTATTGGAAAGTATGAGTCCTCCCCCACCCCCAGCCCTACCAAACCCCGTGCCTTCCTCTGTCATAGTAGCGGAAGATGTCACTCTGCTGTCTTCAACATAGCTACAAAGGTAACATAACAAAATGAAACTTGAACTCATGACTCAGGATGCCCATTTATACCACAAGAAAAGGAAATGCAACCTCAGGCTAAATTCACTAGGTAAGATTTCACAAAAGTCATAGGTTTTACGACGTCTTCCAAGCCCAATTTCTTTTTATTGTCATTATAACATTATTATAATAAGAAACTGGACTGATTAAAGTTCTGTAGAGTCACATTCATGCCCTTAGTTCTTAGTCCTCCTCAGTCAACTCTAATCTGTCTGCTGGCCTTATCTTTCCATAGGATCTTCTCTTCCTAAAGGTAGCAGTGACTTCTATGTGACTAAATCCACTGGACATTTTTTTCTCATTCAATTAGTATTTAATGTAATTTTTTGAAACACATCCTCTTTCCATAAATTCTGGGACATTGTGGCCTTCTGGTTTTTCTCTTCTTTCAACTGGTCACTTCTTAATTTCCTTTGTTAGGTAACCTTATTTTACTCAACCCTTTGATGTTAGAACTCCTTAAAAAATAGTTCTAAGCCCAGTTTGATGGCACATGCCTGTAATCCCAGGAGGCTGAGGCAGGAGGACTATTTTTTAAAGAAAGGGGTTGGGGCTAGGAATGTAGCTCAGTGGCAGACCAGGCACAGGCCCTGGGTTCATTCTCAGTATTACAGCAACAATAGCAGCAGCAGCAGCAACTGTCAATTTGACTCTAGATTCTCTCCTTTTCTATCCTCTGCACTTGTCTATGACAAGTCACATGAACCTGATATATGTTTCCACTTATTTAGGTCTTTAATTTCCTTTGGCAGTGTTGCCTAGTTTTTATCAGTGAGGTTTGGTACTTCTTTTCTTAAGTTGATTCTGACGAATCTTGGAAGCAATTGCAAATTTGATTTTTTAAAATTTATTTTCCCATCATTTGCTGCTCTTATTAACTTCTCTCACTATTCCTTCCTCGCAGACATTTTGGTTTATCATAATATATTTGTTTGATAGGGATTCATATTGAATGAACATAAAGTTCAGCTCCCTCATGACAGCCCATTAAGGCAGGAGCTTGGCCCTTTTGCTCACCACTGCGTTCCCAGGGCCTGGCCTAGAGCCTGACGTGGTTTAGGCACTCTACAACAATTTCCTGGAAAATGAAGAGGTGAATAAATGGAAGAATTAGAAGCAGGGGTTGGGGAGACAGTTTTCAAAACCTCAGAGGTGTTTGTCCTTAGATGCTTCATTTATCTTCTTCTAGGAATTGATGAGAAATTTCAGCTGATAACTATTTGTGGATTAAAGCTCTTCTCCTAAAAAAAACCATAGGAAGTATTTCTCCATAGTCAATATTGATAATTCAGGTGACTATCCATTTATTATATAGATTCTCCTTGTTAAATAATGGGAAGGTAAAAATAGAAGGTGTTATACAATAAAATAAAATAATGGATTCCACCAGTTGTTGTACCAACAATAAATAAAGTTATTGCTTCATTCATTCATTCACTCAAATCCGTCTGCCCCCTAGGACAGTGATGGCAAACCTATGGCACTCATGTCACAGCAAGCTATTTGTACCACAGAAAGCTCTAAAATGTTCACAATAAGAGAATTGCAGGATGTGATTTTAATTCTAGAGGGTCCAGTCCTCTACTAAGTGAAAATGATCTCCAAAGTGATGGATTGGAAGCAGAAAGATCAGCTAGGGAAGTTCCTTGCATACCCAACTGGTGGGGGGTAGTGGATGATGGTGTTGACTAGGGAGAATGTAGCAGTGGATGCAGAGAGGACCATGTGGGATTCAGGACATCTACCTTGAAATAAATAACTATAAATGAAGAGTGAAGAAATGGAACTGTCCTGGGAAAGAAGAAAGTTTATTCTACATCATATGTTCAAGTAGATACTGAGATTTTGTTGCTGTTCTATGTCATACAGTTCACTTTGCATCCATTTGTCTATTGCTGTCTTTGAGCCCCTGTAGTGGCTTCACAAGGGCAGATCACTCTACTGTGGAGGTGACGGTTTTTGGCATTTGCATGGCCTCATCAATTGAACAGCCCTTCCTCTGTCATTTGAAGAGTGCTGTCCTCCAACTCTGCAGCCTTCACACAGCCCACCTCTTGGGCTGCAGAAATAAACAGGACCATCTCAGAGTGGCATCTTGGCAGTAAGCTTTGGACCCTGCCTCTAGAGTGGGCCTCTGTAAGTTGTTATCATCCACTGCTGGACACCATAGCCCAGCCTCCCTCTGCAGAGACCTCCCTGTGAATGACACCACTTCTGGCCAATAATGCCAGCTGTGATATCTGCATAATGGCCCCCTCAAAAGTTTTCATATCCTAATCTCTAGAACCTCAGAATGCTACTTCACATGGCCAAAAGAACTTTACAGATGTAATTATGACCTTGAGATGGTGAGATGATCCTAGGTGATCTAAGCTGGTGCAAAATGGAATCATAAATGTTCTTACAAGAATAAAACAGAGGGAGACTTCAGACAGACAGAAGAGGAGAAGATGATGAGATTGTGGAGGCAGATGCAGAGTGATATGGCTACAAGCCAATGAGTGGCAGGAGCCACCACAAGCTGGAAAAGGCAAAGAATTAGTTCTCTCCTAGAGCCTCCTGAAGAAGGGATGGTCCTACCAACACCTTGTGCTCCATCCCACCCAGACTTTTGGCTTGAGTCACCCCAAAAGTGACAGTAAGGAAATTCCCACTGGTAGTTAGTTACTCAATTGTCCTGACATGGGTCAACTGAGATTTCAGAGCAAGAATAACTAACTCTTGGATGGTCCATCCACAGAATTTACTCTTTAACTGCAGAGCAGGCTGTATTGTCCTTGTGGTGAATAGGGAGAGAAAGGGATGTTCTACTTAGGTTATGTTCACCAGGGGTGGGTGGAGTACTGGATTTAGAAGAAGGTTTAAGAAATTTGGCATAGGGATGAGACCATTTTCCTTCAGTGTTTTGAGCCATAACTTATACACCTTTATCAGCACTTGGGAATGTTCAATGTCCTGACTTTGGTCTCTGCAGGCAAAACATGCAGCTGGATAAATCACAGATTGATCAAGGTGCTCTGGGTTGGAAGGTCAGGACTGAGAAAAGGTACAGGTGGGGGGACCCTGCATCTTCATTTCAGGCCAGTGATTGTGACTGGATTTCTGGCCTCCAGAACTGTGGGATAATAAATTTCTATTGTAGGTAAGTGTGGGGACATGAACCTGTGACCCCAGTAGGCTGGGAGGCTATGGCAGGAGGATTGCAAGTTTGAATACAGCCTGGGAAAGTTAGAGACACCATCTCAAAATAAAAAGTTAAAAAGGGCTAGGGATGTGGCTCCATGTAAAGACTCTGGTTTCAGCCCTCAGTAACACCCCCACAGACACACACACACACACACACACACACACACACACACACACAGAGAGAGAGAAGAAGTAAAGTATGAAATCACAAAAAAGCATGGAGGAACCTTAAACACTGAATGAAAGAAGCCAATCTGACAAGGCCATATACTGTATGATTCCCATTATGTGACATTGCAGTTCACTGATTGCTTAAATGGAGTAAGGGATGAATAAATCAAGCACAGAGGACTTTTAGCACAGCAAAACTTTCCTGTATGATACTACAGTTGTGACTACATGTCCCTACACACTTACCAAAACCCACAGCTGGCTGAGAGTGGTGGTGCACTCTGCAATGCCAGCCCTCTGCGAGGACGAGGATAGTAAGTTAAAGTTCAGCCTGGGCAACTAAGTGAGACCTATCACAAAATAAAGCATTGAAAGTCCTGGGGATGTAGCTCTGTGCAAAGGCCTTGGTTTATATCTCCATTACGTGAAAAAATTCATAAATAAATTTTATTATTTCAAGCCATGAAGTTTGCAGCAATTTGTTACAGAAGATATAGAAAACCCCTCTATCAGCTGACACTTACTATCCATTCTGTGACACCATACGCCGGGTCCCATGGTAAGACTTTATAAAGATAGACTCATTTAAATATTCTTAGAATGTTCTCTGGGCTTGGCACACTCGTCCTCTTTTACAGATGAGGAAACTGAGGTATAGCGAGGTTGTTAGGTAATTTGCCTGAAGTCTCATCTGGTTCACCAAGGACTGAATTCTGAACTTGGGACTCGGACACGGGTTCCAAGGTCCTCACACCACACTGAGTTCCCCTCTGTCCTGGGAGGGCCCCGGCTAAAGGAGCAGGAGACAAATGTATCTGCACAGCTGCAAGCTTTCCTGCCAGTGACTCTTCCATGATCCCCAGCAGCACAGGCACGACCTGCAGCCCCAGGATCCCAGGGCCAAGAGGCTCTCATCCTTTCACACACTGCAGTGCTTGCTCTGTTACCAGATCCCAGACAGGGTGGTTTTCTACTCCTCTTCCCTCCCCTCCTCCAAACACTTTGGATACATAGGAGCTAGAGAGAAAACAACACCAACAGTTTCTCTCTGTCCAGCTTACCGCACCATTTAGCTTTTATGGTTTCTATAAATGTTTATAAGGATCTGAATTTGACTGTGAAACAGAACTGAGAACATGGGAGGTAAACTTTCTCCAGGAACCCTGGAGAGATCGTCTGATCGTTTGCTTTCTCCCGTGCCCCTTCTCCATCTGCTGTCTGTGCTCAGCTGGCCCTCAGACCAGGAAGGGGACTGAAGAGCCTCACCCTCTACATATACAGGGCCTCCAGGCCAGGCCCCTGGGAAGTTTTCATGATTTATACCACCCTTGGAAAAGGCCAGAAGGCAACTGGATGCTTCCGTGGCAGCCTTTCCATGTTGACCTTGAGCAAAGGAGGAGAGGCACAAGAGTTTCCTGATGTGGAAGAGGCGGGGATTCCTTGAGGCCAGCTGGATGGGTCAGATGCTGACTGATCCCTCAAAAGGTGAGCCCACCTCGGGGCGAACTGGTCCCTCTGCTTTTCTATCCCAGGCATCACCCTCTGTTTTCCTCCATTGTGGGTTTCCAACACATACATGACTCATTTTCCTTTAGTAGCTAATGACATTTCGGGAGCTACCAAGATTTCTGTTCCAGTTCATGGAATCATAGAGAACTTGAATTAGATCACTGATTCTCCAGAGGCATGAAGAGGGCAGAAATTCCTAGGCCTATGTGTGTGGGAGGAGAGATCCTACATATGGTTCAAGAGTGCCAAACTGCCTGTAATCCCAACACTCCAGGAGGCTGAGGCAAGAGGATGAAAAGTTTAGCCCAGCCTGGGCAACTATGCAACTTTGTGTTAAAATGAAAAATAAAAAAGGTTGGAGATGTAGTGCAGTGAAAAAGCCCTGGATTCAGTCCTTAGGGCTGAAGAAAGAGAGAGAGAGAGAGAGAGAGAGAGAGAGAGAGAGAGAGAGAGACCATGCTAGAAATTTTTGAGGGGAAGGAAAAGCCCTGGTTTACTCAATACAAACTAAAAAGTAAAATTTGTGTTTACAAAAAACCAAACAGGACTTGGTTAATGACAGATTGAGAAACAGTGGTGCAGTTAATGTAACCCTTTAAGACTGGCTCTCACACACATTTAGATAAATCCAGACCCTCTGTTCCTGCAGCCACACTTCACAGCCCCTCTGTCAATAGGGAGTGGCACACACTCGGGGCATAGTGTGCAGTGCCGAGGGTGAGGGGAGCATTCAGGAGGGTTTTAGGTTAGCAGGCTCTAGCGGGGATCTCATTTTCTTCTCCCTTGGCCTTTGCTATGCTATGATCTGAAGGCACAGAAACTTAACACCCAAAATCCCCTTCTGACTTGAAAAGGTTTTAACATTTACCAAGATAAAAACCACATATCTAGGCTAGGAATTGTCCAAAGGTGCCCCAAGCCTAAATACCAAAGGCTTAAGCACATAGAGGTTTGTTTTCCCATGTAACGTGGAGGAGACAGGCGGCCCGGGCTTGTGTAGCTGTTCAGGACAAAGCCTGGCTCTGCTACCCTTTCTGTGTCATCTTCCTTACACTTCGGTTTTGACTTCATGACTTTGTCAGGGACCTTTCATTCATTCATTCACTCTTTTGGAGCACTAGGGATTGAACATTTGCACTGAGCTACATCCCTAGCCCTTTTCTAAATTTTGAGACAGGGTCTCACTGAGTTACTAACTTGCCCAAGCTGGCTAAGATTGCAATTTTCCTGTATCACCCTCCCAGAATGCTGAGATTACAGGCCTGGGCCACCATAATTTGCAAAAAGGACCTGCATTCAGAGCAGAAAAACAAGGACAGGGAGAACAGAAAATAACAAGTAATCCCTCTCTTAAATGACAGCTTGACTAGAAGCTACAAGATACCTCTGCTGGCTTTTCACTGTGCCTCCTGACAACTCCCAGCTGTAAGAGTCTGGAAAGTGAATATTCATTGAGCACATCCCCAACTTGACACAGAGGGGGATCCTTTTAGTAAGGAAAAGGGAGAGGACCCCCAAAGATATTATCCTGGAATAGCAAACATGAAGAGCCAAAATCTCTAGGGCTAAAATAGCTACAGTACATAAAAAACTGTAAGATTTTAGATTCTTTATAAATTGTTATTGCTAGTGTACAACACACAGAAAAGAAAGCACACTAAACTTAGGGACAGTGTGGGATGAATGCTATGCATCTGTACTGCGTTTGTGGAGCTACCAGCCAGGTTCAGATAGAAACCTACTTTTTGTGCCCCTTTCCGTTGGCAAACCATCCACCCCCAAAGTAACCACTATTGTGGCTTCCACTGCGTAGAGAAGGGGATTTACCCTCCTAGGGGTTAGAGAGGAGGAGAAGAGGTGATGTGCGGAGGGGAAGAAAAGGGAGGAAGAGTGAGACCGAGTGCATGTTGCCTTTTGTATTGCAGCCGTCCTCTGCCCCTTAAATTATTCTAATTCCCTTTGAATACCCTCCTTCAAATGTGACCAGAAACCGGGGTAATGGTTTCATTTTCCCTGCTGTGGTGCTGTGCTGAAGCTTCTGATCAGGGAGAACTGGGTTCTGCTGTCCATAAAAGAACAACCCAACTAATAATGCTGTAAGTCAGGTAGAATTCTGCTCTTCGGCCACACACATAGAAGCGGTATGCAGGTATGCAGTGCAGCATCCCTTGAACATCTTTGGCAGCCCCAGGATGGTTCCCAAAGGCCCCATCTTGCTTTTGGATCCCAGCTCTACAAGTCCTAAGATGGCCCTTGCCCTCTGGTAGTCCAAAATGGAAGCTGAAGCCCCAACCATCACATCTGTATTTCTGGGAACAGAATGGACAAAGGAGAAGAAGAAACACTCACCCCTTCTCATTTTGAGAGGCTTCTCAGAAGTTCCAGTTCTGCTAGTAATACACTGGCAAGAACTTACTCAAGTGGTTACACCTCACTGCAAAGAAGGCTAGTGCCAAGTGCTGTTAGAAATCAGGCTTTTAAAAAAGTGCAGAAGCTGGCAGCCTCTTCCAAATGATACTTTTGTAGCTTTTGCAGATCAATCTCCCCACCAGATTCTACAACCTTGCTCTGCATCCCCAGCAGCCTCCTGCTGTACCTCAGGAAGCCCCAGCCCTGCTTACCCCATCCACTCTGGGCTTCTCAGGAAAACAGGAGGATTTTCCGGCAGATGGGAAAGAATGCACCGCCCAGAGCACGGCAGTCAGACTGTTGTCAGACTCCCTGGCTCGGGAGTGCCTCCTAGCACCAGACACACATGACCTAAGCCAAGTTCCATTAGCGGCTGTCATTTTGTCTCAGGGACAAAATTTAGATATGAGCATTTTGTTGAGGGCCACCTCAGCCAACTACAATTAGGCAAAATTGAGAGTACATGTAGTTGCCTTTTCTCTAATACAAGCACCATTTACTTTTCAATGTAGGAACTCAATCTCAGCACTGAGGGGCAGAAACCAGGAGGCCACTGTATGGGGGAGAGTAGGGTGCTTGTGTGGACCTGCTGTGTCCTTCAGTGCCAGTCCAGCTGAGAGCTGCAGGCCACAGTGGACACCTCTGCAAACAGAGGCAACAGAGGCAATGGCAGGCATGGGGAGAGCTTTGCTCAGAGCAACAGAAAGGGACCAGGGTTCCGGTGCCTAGGAAGGTCGAAAGCGGCAGGTCTGGCCACACTCAGCCCAGGACAGGATGAGGCTGCCAGATTTGTCAGGGTTCACGAGAAATGCAGGATCATGTGAGGTTCTCTGAGAACATTCTGCCTGAGTTAAAGAGAACTAGGGCTGTTATGTTCCTTTTTGGGGGTTTTCATAAGGTGTAACCTCTCGCAACTCACTTCTTCCCTGGGATAGATTCTATAAGTCAGATTTCCCATCCTGCGTCTCTCTGACACCTGCTTTGGCTCCCTATTTACTATGACTTCTCTTCTTTGCATGAGTGCTCTCTCAGGAGAGGAAAAGCTCTCACAGGATTTTGAGGCTTTGGAAGTGCCCACCAACCACACGAAGTGACAGCAAACATGACAACCTGTGAGTGGTACCAATGCTCGATCCTGTCTTCCTGCCACAGACACCTCTTGGGCTCTGCTGAGCGGGATGAACAGGGTTTGAGAAGGACAGAAGTTTTCCAGCTCTCTTTTCACACAGTGGCTTTTCACACAGTGGCTTCTGGCCATTTAGGACACAGAAAGTGCAGAGTCTCTGGTCCTGTGGTCACCACCCAGATCGCCAGGCTGCCCAGCTGACTGTGATTTGGCTTAGTTGGCCACATGTGCCACATTGCCAGGGGCAGGGCAGTCACAGAAGCAGAGAAGACAAGAGCAGGTTCCCAAGCACAGAAGGAGGGAGTTCTGTGTCAGCATGGTGACACTGGTGTGCTACGCTATTCCCAGGCTGCACTAGGATGGGGGCCTTCTTTGCTTCCTCTGGGCAGCATACTTGTAGATTCAGGATGACAGTGACCTTGTACCAACCTACTGTATCCACTTCTTTGTTTGTTTCCTCACACTCACAAAAGTCTTTTCTTTTGTATTTTTTGAGACCTGGTCTCGCTAAGTTGCTAGGTTGTCCAGGTCGGCTCAAGCTTCAGATCCTCCAGCTTCAGCCTTCCAGAGAGCTCTGATGACAAGTGTGTGCCACCATGTCCAGATGGTCTCTCTGATATGACATGAAATCACAGATTGTATTGTTAACCTCTAGCTGCCTCATATCAATGGCTCTCAACCCATTTAGGGGGTGGCTGAGTTGGAGAAAAACTGGTCAGCAACACGTCTCTCTGTCCTGGACACTGATGCACCCAGCTATGTGGCATCCTCTGGCCTGACAGCAGCCTCCATCTCCATTCACAATCACACCCATCCTTCTTTCTTCGTCACTGCTTCCTGTCAGATTGTCCCCACCAGTGGGACTCTCCAGTGATCTCCCACAAGACCTGGCACCTCCCTGGGTCAGAGCGCTTGGATGTGAAGGCCTTTCCACAGAATATCCAGGTAAAACTCTTCAGGTTCTGAGAAAAAGACCAGTCTGAGCCTGGAATGCTAGTGCATGGGTGTCTGTAATCTCAGCACTCTGGGAGGGTGAGGCAGGGAGAGTTACAAGTTCAAGCCCAGCCTGTCTCAAAATAATTTTGAAGAAGATGGAGAGGTAGCTCAGTGTAAAGGTACTGAATTCAATCCCTGCTAATAAAAAAGCAGCCAGCCTGTGCCTAGACGACTAGTCTTTCAAAGGGGCACAGGACATTTATCTACATAGGAATTGTTTGTGTGGATAAGAAGAGCAATAGGTGAGCTTTTTCAAAGCCAGCTTGACACCCGTTTTCCCTCAAATCCCTGCCTTTACAAATCTAATTGCTCTCCCTCAGAAATCTCTTGCCCAAGCCTCCTTTTACAGGGGAGCCCTCACAACCCGCTCCTCTGGGAGATTCTCTCCTGCCATTTTCCCTCACTCCCAGTTGTTCCAGGAATCTGCCCTCAGGTCTTTCTTTATCTCCCTCCTTTTCCAACCCCTGCCCTTTCCTAGACGTCATCAAGTTCCTGCTCCTTCTCCCAGCACCATCCAGTCTGAGTAGGTTAAAGTCCCCAGGTTTGTGTCACCATTCATAAAAACCAAGGCTGTTGACTTTCAAGTCCACAGGCTCCCACTAGTCCAGAAAAATATCCTGGTCCAGGTGGCCCCACACGGCTCACCAAGTCTGAGAGCTGAGGCTCAGTTCTTCTCCTATACAACCTGTCTTTCCCAGTGGTTTCTGCCAGGTCCCTCTGCCACCTCCTCTTTTCTTGCCAGGATCTGCTCTCCGAGCATCCAACAGCCCTAACCTTCACAGGTGTTCCCAAGAGTCCCTCAGGCAGCTGAGGCACAGAGTCAGGCCAATAGGCAGCTTCTCTGCAAATGAGCAGGTACAGAGCACGAAACAAAGCAGATATGTTCTTGCTTTTACAAAATTTGCTTTCTACATGGTGGGAGGGATGACAATACACAATAGAATCTGCATGGGTATAAATGGTATTTTATCATCATGGCATGTTCCACGAATAGCATAAAACAGGAAGACGTAATAGTCACAAGAAGGGGGCTGACTGGTGGTTTTTGAAGAGTCCCATTGCAAAGGTGTCTTACTGCTCCTATGTCTGTCTGAGGGTGCATCTTCCCCTCAGTCATCAGGGAGTCCGCTAATGATTCAGGAAGCCATCCTAGAAGCCATTTGTCCCATTGACTATTTGTCATTCCATTCCAGGCCTCCTTGTTATCCCATGCAGGCCACTTTCTAGATTAGTCTAAGGGTTCTTTGAATTTCTTGACAAACTACACTTGCACTGTTTTACTCCTACTATTTCCTTAGATGTTCATGACATTCAGATTTTAGCAAACATTACAAACTTCCTGCCAAGGAGATGTTGGTGGGGGGGAAGTACTGCTTTTCCCCTTGAGCTCTGTCTTATCTCATTTGCATGAGCATGACTAAGGATTTGGGGCAGAAGTCAAGCCCAGTGGTTCCCATGATCCTGGGACCCCTGCGGTTCCCTTCTTTCCACTCTGGCCACCTAGGTGTACCCACAGTGTGCGTCCATCCAGGCAGTGAGCTGGATACGCAGGATGGGAAGGGAGAGCTACAGGCCTGGGCGGCCTTCCTCCTTTGCAGCTGGCCTCACCTCCTTCCCCTTTTATGACTCTCCTGGCTGATAAGCTCTTGGGAAAGTTGGGCTTCCATGATGCACCAGGCCCCTGTCTGGGGTGTGTGTCTTCCCAGAAGACAATTTCACGCTGGCCTTCAGAGTATTCAGGAAGTTTTGCACAGGCTACTGTTTGTTTCCCAACCCCATTGACCTATCCTCTTTAAAAATTAAGAGGGCTGCAGGCCATACCTGTGTAGAGGGAGCAGGGGACAAGATGGAGTCAATACTGTGACGCATACAGACATTCCTGGTTCCGTGACTAAGTTCCATTCCTGCAACTAGGTTGTTACTGGAATTGGTCACTAATTGAGGAACTGTATGTAGTATTGTATGTCTATGACAGTGTTCAGAATAAAGAAATGGTCAAAGAAAGCTCCAGCTCCATGACTTTGCTTTTGTTTGCATAACTCTTACATGCGGTACTGTAACATACAACAGAACAAAAAACTACAGTACAGTACAACCAGCAAAAGTACAGTATGGCATAAACAAGGTGTACTGTACCAAAAAAGACACTGAAGCTCTATAAATAAGATGTAAGGAGCTGTACAAAAAACATATACAGGTCATAAAACCAAGTGGTGGGTTGTAATTTCAAACATTACACACTTCTCAGTAAGTCTGTGGTGGTGTTAAACAGATCCTTAAACCAGGGATATCTGTATTTAATATACCCATACATTTGAATAAACAGAAACAATTGTTTTCATGATACAAATATGAGCTTTAGGATTATTTTTACTTACAGTCTGAGAGGTCTGGAAGAGGGAATAAACATTCCAAGTCCATCTCAAAGAAGAGGGCTGCGCCAGAAAGTGTCCAGACCCTTTCCACACTGCAGACTCTGCCACACTTCTGTCTCAGTTCAGCACCCTCCTCAGTCATCAGAACCATCCATGTCCCACACAGGACTGTGTGGATGAGCTAAGCACTTGGGCCTGGGAGCCAGACTAGCTGGACTCAGACCTCAGTTCCATCCCATTCCATACTAGCTCTGTGTACCTTGGCAAGTTACTTAATTTACAGTTAACTCTTGCAACTCGGTATTCCAGGGTCTCTGAGCCTGTGCTCTGGAGCCAGCAGTGTAGGATGGAAGCCGACTTGTGCAGCCTTGGGCAAGGTTCCTCATCCTCTCTGGGCCTCAGTTTCTCTCTGTAGACCAGAGATGATAATAACACTCCCACCATTAGAGCTGCTGTGAGAATTGTAATACTATGTGTAGGTGTGTGTGTGAGAGTATAAATGTATGCACAGCCATTCATTGGTATCCGTAGGCCTCCTCTCCCCTGCAGCTACCCAAATGAATACTCAAGTCCCTTACATAAAACGGGGCTGGGTGTGGTGGCATATGCCTGTTTGCTTGAGCCTAGGAGTTCAAGACCAACCTGGGCAACATAGGGAAACTCTTGTCTTATAAACAAACAAAATGGGGTAATATTTGTATGAAACCTATGCAAATCCTGTATACTTTATGTCACTTTTAGTTTATTTGTAATGTTTAATACAATGCAAATGCTATATAAATAATTGTTAAACTGTACTGTATAGAAAATAATGGCAAGCAGAAAGGTCTTCCCATATTCAGTATACACGTGACGTTTTTTCTTGGTCTGTGATTGGTTAAGTTTGGTGGATGTAGAAGGGCCATGAATACAGAAATCCAACTGTACTTATAAGCACTTGCTGTTACTATTGTTAATATTTTTAAAAGTTAAGGCTAATTTATATGTATTGAAAACAAGTCGATGTAAAATTGTTAAGGAAATCATAATGCTGGTAAAAATGTCTCTTATTGACTTTTTTTTTTTTTTGAGCCTGGATCTCACTGTGCAGTTCAGACTGCATTTGAGTTCACTTTGTAGCCCAGGCTGGTCTTGAACTCTCTAGATCCTTCTGCCTCAACATTCCAAAGTGCTGGGATTACAGGCATGCGCCACCACGCCCAGCTTCTTATTGGCTTTTTGAATCTCATTTTTGTTGTTGTTGTTTATTTGTTGGTTGGTTGGTTCTTTGAGGCAGGGTCTCACTATGCAGTTCAGGCTGACCTTGAACTCAGCAATCCTTCTGCCTCAGCCTCCTAAGTGCTGGGGTCACAAGTGTGCACCACTGCACTCGGCTTGGATCTCCCTTTGGTGTTTCTTTTATTTACAGGATTTTCTATCAGATATTGCATGGGAAACCAGCTCTTTAAGGCCTTGCTGAATTAATCTTGAATGTTTCTATTATTCCATTTTAAGAATTACACTTGGAGGCTGGGGATTTAGTTCAATGACATAAGCGCCTGCTCGGCAAGCATGAAGTTGTAAGTTTGATACCCAGTATCACAACAACAACAACAACAAAAGAATTACACTTGGGAAGATTCCAAGCCTTCTTCCCTCTAGGAGGGGCAGATATCTATTATTGAACAGGTCAGCGGTTCTCTGAGTGTGGCTCCTGGACCAGGAGACAGCATCATCTGGGAACTTACTGGAATTCAAATCCTTTCTTCCACTGCAGCCCTACTGAATGGGAAGTGTGGAGAGAGCCTGGCAGTTTGTGTTCTGACCAGCCCTCCAAGTGCAATGGTTTGAGAGTCCCTGTCATGAAAGAAGAGTGGGCCCAGTGATGGTTAACTCGATGCATCCCTTCCAGTTGGCTGAGGGACACTCAGAGAGCATGAGTGTCTTTAGTTGCACTGTTATGTTGGTCTCAGTGTCCTGAGTTGATCAAAAGTGTTTCCCTTTCATGGTCATTTGACTTTGGGGAAGAGCCGGAAGTCATATGAAGTCAGAGCGGCTGAGTAAGGTGGATGAGTACACACCAACGTATTTTTACAAGCCTGCTTTTCCATTGGATGGTCCTTGGCAGCAGCACTCATTGTATATTTTTTTAGAATTACACCTCATAAAGACAAAACTGCTTCAGAAAGTGGCAAGAACAATGCAATTAGTGTGTTTAAAGCATGGGTGGGACATATTTTGAGAGGGATTAATGGCAGTGTCTTTTACTGTAATGCATTTATAAAAATACAAACATTCACTGTAAACTTTGATCATACCTCATATTGACTTTTCTGAGTTTCCAGCTTGCAATCATGAGACTTTTCAGCCTCCATAATTGCATAATGTGTATCTATATCCTCATCTATACCTATATGGAAGAGAAAAGCAGAGTTGCGTAATGCAAAATAAATCCTCAGTCCTTTTCTCTCTCCATATTGTTCTCATGCTCTTTCTCTCTCTGTCTGTGTACTACTGCTTCGGTTTCTCTAGATGCTTCTGAGTTATACATGGTTGTTTGGCATTTTTCAAGGTCACAGTCCTGTTCTGGATACTTGGTGTTTGCATGAAACCACAAGGCTAGATGTGAACCTAGGCAGCAAAGGTAGGAGGGGCTTGTCACATCGATCCTTTTGACCTGTGTGCCCTCCTGACACTTCTTCAGAGCTCAGGATATCAGGCTGTGTGCTTGGGGAGCTTTCCTGACTGGCTGTGAGATCCAGGGAAGTCATTTTGCCTCTCAAGGCAAGATGTTCCTCT
The DNA here is from genome assembly GCF_034190915.1 of Cavia porcellus. Classification (NCBI taxonomy): domain Eukaryota; kingdom Metazoa; phylum Chordata; class Mammalia; order Rodentia; family Caviidae; genus Cavia; species Cavia porcellus. Next base: position 38,773,160 of record NW_026947490.1, on the reverse strand, counting down.
GCTGTGAATTGTAACCAGACCAACTCTACAGAAGTGATTCTCAACCTCTTTCCAGGGGCCATACAAGGGACAAAATGTGTTCTCATGCTGGACAAACTCCCAAAGCATTCCAGCCTCATGTCCTGTTCCACTCCTCATCTGGAGACTGTCATTTGGGAAATTACTTGAAATTCAAATCATGTCCCCCAACCCCAGACCTGCTGATAGCCTAAAGTCAGAAGCAACACCGGCAAAAGAGATGTCTGCCTGCCTGCCTGCTGGCCATGACCTACACTGTCCCCTGTGCCCCAACTCCCCCCACCCCCGGTCCAATCTCTCCAGCCGTGTCTCTCTGGTTCTGTTCTCTTTTTGTGATCTCTCCCCTCCCCAGTCTGTCAGTGCCTTGGCAGGGAATTTATTGTTTCTTGATTCTTTCTATTCTTGCCACCAACAATACTTTACCATAGTGTAACTATGGGAGTCCACTAGATTCTCATTTTTTATTGAGGAGAGAAGTGTTCATTTCCAGAAGTAAGTCCTCAGGCTCGTCCAGAGCTTGGGCTGCCTCTGGCTTATTTGGCTCTGCCCCAGACTCTTACAGTGAGACGACCTATGTCACTGCAAAAAGGCAATAGTTGATTACTTTCATGAGAGAATCTGAAAAGTCTCAGCTCTTCCTCAGAATTGATTCCATCAGACTAAGATATTGTTTCCCAAACACAGACCTAGTACTCTGTCCCAGTGTTCTTTGTGTGTGGGAGTGGGGAAGGAGGAGGTTTGAACCTAGAGCCTTTGCACTGAGCCACATATCCAGTCTTTTTATTCTTTATTTTGAGACAAACTCTCTCCCTAAATCTCTAAGTTTCCAGGCTCTGTTCCAACTCTCTAACTTCCAGCTTCAGCTTCCTGACCAGCTGGGATTATAAGTACGTGCCACAGTGACCAGAAACCAGTGTTTATTTTGGCTCTCAAATTTAGGTACGTGGAGAGAAGCTCTAAAGGGCCATGTAGAGCTGTGGTGCAGGAAACCACCACTGGCCACCTTGGCCCCAGCTTCCCAGGGCCCTCACTTCTGGGTGGGAGTGAACAGGTCATCTAGCTTCTTGTGCTACTGTCCCTGGGAAAGGGAGAAAGGGAGGCAATGATAGCACTGGACTCATGAGGTTTAGAGAAGATTGAATGCATCAATACGTTTAAAGCTCTGGGAACAGAGTCACAGTCTTGTGAATTTGTCCTTGTCTGCCTGTTCTGGGCTCCTTGATGTTCTAGTGTGATCCCATCACTTATTACACCTCTGACTACTTTTATTTGCTGTCTCCTCTTCTAGGTCTCAGTTTTTATCCTGACCCCAGTGTGCAGGTACAGACCCATCAGGTATGTCTGGGGGTGGACCTTTTCTCCACTGGGAAAAGGTTGACTGGTTCCTGGGCTACCCAGCTGTGCTGTCAGGGGTGTTAAATGCCATGCCCATCTTCCCTGTTCTCTTTTGCAGTGCACCTGGCCTCTGGCCACTTCTCTCCCACACACCTATGAACATGCAATGGTTGTAACTGTCATGTCCAACCTCATGGAGCTTTTTGCTTTTGCTTGAAGTGCCCTTACACCAGGCCCCATGTGGCTGTCTCTCTGTCATTATTCCCGTGTCTCCTTGACATTGCATCCTTGGCCATTTCTCCTAATGTAACTCTCTCTCATCCTCATTATAGTACTCAGTTTTGTCTCCTTCACTGTACTTTATTAAATCTGAGTTGTTTGTGGTTAACATTTTTTTTTGCCAATAGTCCCTTGGTGATTCGAGCAAGGGGATCAAGATTCTCTTTGTATCACAGACTTGGTTTTATGGTGCTCTGGTAAAACCCTTTTGTTGTGCCTAACAAAAAGAAGTACACATAAGATAGTTTTGCAAATTAACCAACAAATCATTTTTTATTTGCTACTTCATATCACCCCTTGGCCCAGAAAGAGGGAGGAGGAAGCCACTTACATGATCCAAACAACAGTCTTAAGTCTCTTGGGCCTTTTATTTGTTTGATCAAACAGTAATTATCTTAAGTGCTTCTTGTTTCTGGGCAGTCCAAATGCCAGGCCCAATGACCAGAATTCCTCCAACCCTGGTGCCCACCTAGAAGATGACTTGCATGAGAACTGCAGCTTCTCCTACCATTGTATTCTCAGGCCTGGCACAGAGCAGGTGCTCAATAAATCCAGTTGGTGCAGGGAGAAATGACAGGCAAATAAAGATGCCGGCAGGTGTCTGTATATGTGGACAAAGGAAGTGTCTTTGTCTTTCTGAACCTCTGCCAAGAGAGCCTTTTGGGAGACATAGCAGAGTGACTTAGAGCAGATGGAACATTTAAAATAATGTCAGGATTATAGTAAGCTCTATTTCCTGTTCTCCCAGAGCCAAGGCAGAGGCACCAGCAGATTCATTTTCCTTGGCATTTAGTGATCCTTGCACCACACTCAGATGCTGTGGGACAAAATTCTCACCAAAAGGGAAGTCGGTGGGTCTCTTCGTTGTAAAGCTAAGCCCACAGCATTGCCAGTCCCAGAGACAAGATGCAGGTGAGTAGAGCACATACTCAGGAGAAAGAAGCCAGACAGCCCAAGGCACAGCCCGGAGTCCTGTGACTCTGCCTGACCACCTTAAATAGTGGCAAATGCTGTAGCAGGAGGTTGTGGGTGGAGCATGCAGGGCTACTTTCTTCCCAGGAGGATACACATGGCCAAGATGTTGGCAGGGGACAGATGGCATCAACAGGATACAGGGGAAGAGAACTGTCCATTCAAAGACCATTGATACCTTCCGGATTGCATCATCAACCTTCTTGGCACAAACAACAGACCCCCTCCCAGCCTGGTTAAGCAGAAAAAGAATTGTTTTTAGAGCAATCTTCAGGATGGCCAGAGAACCCGGCTTGGAGATTATACTTGGGTTACACCCTGGAGTCACCGCTGCCTGTACCCCCCAGGACACTGCCACCCTCTCCAGAATGGTCCCCTGGTTCCCCATCACAGCTCCCGCTGGGCATGGTAACTAGCAGCACCTCATTCACAGACTGCACCCAAGGTGGGAGAGGACTCTGGAAAAGCAAGTTTCGGTCTACCTTCGAGAGATGCAGACTCACAAGCGTGGTGTCTAGATATGCTGAGTGACCAAAATGGATGACAGAAGTCCCTGGAAGAAAAGGAACTGTCCACAGCTTTCCTAAATGCAAGTCTTCCAGCCTCCAGATCCTGGAGATGTGGCCACTGCCTGGCTCTGCATGTTTGTTGGGCCCCTCTGTCTCTAGCCCTAACCCTTGCCTGCCAGAATGTGAGAGAAACCACTGAACTTATGATTCAGGTAGGCTTGTACCTGCTCTAATTTATTTTTTAAAATTGTAAAACAATAAATTCAAGTATATATTCATTACTCATAACAAATTCTCTAAAATATATTTGTCTTAGCCGACTCTGAGTGGCAGTGACCTTTTCAAAGTGAAATAAATAACATAAAGAGAATTGAGACGAAGTGACTTTACGAATGGCCAGATCAGGTGCCCAAATGCAACTATCAGTCAGTCATCTTCATCTCTGCACTGCTTTCCTACAGTGGCTTTGTGCCAGGCGTGATCTCTCTAAGTGGTGGCAAAGGTGACTCCCAGAGACTCCAGGATTACATTCTGCTGTTCTAACCTTCCCATGGATTGGTAGGAGTTATTCCGGAAAACATTGACTCTAGATGGATCGGCTTTGGCATGAGCCCAAGGAGAGGGTCACATGTTCTGCCCTGCAACTGGGTGGGTACTCCCTCCCCCACCCAGCACCATGCCACATGATCAGAGAGAGAGAAAAAGTGGTTGGCTAGAGGAAAATTGGAAGGAGGAGGAATGAATGCTGGGCGGGCACAGCCCTAGGTACCCACTCACAGTAGCCTGGGCAGTGCTGTACCATTGGCTTGCTGGGAGCCAGGATATTTCTCTGCTCTGGTAAGGATGACCAACTCTTCTTGATGCCTCCTAATCACTGTACAAACACATCTGCTAGTCCCTGTTCATTTTTCTTGACCTTTATTATTCTGGCTTCCTTTTATTACTGGATGCAGCAGGATGAACCCATGGCCACTTGGATCTCTCAGCCTTTGCCTTTCCTGGAAGCTCAGTGGTTGGGAATCTAGCTTCATCCCATCCCCAAGCAGACGGCCCCATGAGACCCGCCCACAGTGGATACTTGGGAGCTTATGGAATAAAGCAAGATTCAGACATCTTTGCAACCTCAAGGTCTCCCAGGAGCCAAGAACCTTAATTCTTGAGCTTGATGTGTGTCCAAGAGAAAGGTCAAGAGTTGAGTTCTTCCTCAGGCCTCTCTGACCTCTGGGTTTCCCCAAAATCCTATTCCTACGATTTGAATTATTTTCCTCTAGGTCGCAGGCTGTGATTATTCCTTCAGCATTGCTCTGCTTTTGTAATCCAGGCATCCTGCTTTATGTCCTCTGGCTGATTTTTCCCAATGAACTTGCCTGCTGCCTGTTTTTCCCTGCAGGCCCATCCTGGCCCCTGCTGCTCTTCTTGTACGCTCAGTGTCGCCTCTTCAGGATCCAGCGAGGCTTACTCATATTCAACCTTGCCTCACAAAGCCTCCCGGAAACCTAACACACATGAGTTCCTGAGGAGAAAGAGGGGCCACTTGTTCAAATGCCCACAGATGGTCCTCACCTAGTCCCTTGCTGCCCAGAGGAAAGGGTCTCTGGTTCTGCCTCCTGTGATGGCTTCTTCTCTGTATCCTCTGCCTCAGCGCTTGTCTGCTTATTCTCACCTGCTCTGTCCTAAGCCATATAAATGAACAGAGGCCTCAGTTCTCTTGGAAACTATCTGATACAGACACATGTGAGTGCAACAGACACTGCACTCCACAAGGAATCTATCTTGTCTTGACCCATGTCACACAACCCAGGTCACAGTGGCTTCACTCTCATTGCCATGAAGCAGAAAGCTTGACTACCATCTCTAGAATCTTAGTTTCTGCTGTGCTCCATTTTAAATCTGCACTCCATCCAGGACCAAGACTTCCTAGCTCTCCTGAGGATCATTTCTCTCTGGTGTACCCCACCTTTCTGTATAAATGGTTGGGTAGGGTAGAAAATACCCTCTCTTTGGGTTTAGTTGTATCATTTTCCCTTAATGCTTTTCTCAAATGTTCATGACAGTCTGCATTTGATTAAGAAAGGAATGGACTGGGGAGATGGAACCACTCTTTCTTTGCTCCTTGAAATTCTGAAAAGTCCACCTGTCCTCACTTTGTCCCACCGCAGTCCATGTACACAGCTGCTACAAATGCCAATCTATACATTACTTTAAGGTTCTCAGGCTTCTTTTGGACTTTTTTTCCTGATGCAGGCAAGATGTGCCTGGTCGTATCCCTACCACTTATTAGTGTCAGTAGCAAGACTGGGAGTTATGAGGGAAGCTGATGAGTGGGCTGGTGTGGTTTGCACAGATGGGTTCTTTTAAAAAGAGCTGGGTTTATGCTGTCACTTTGCAGATCACCTCAGCAGCTTCCACTAAAAATGAAAATAACATGCCATGCCACCCAGGAGAAGACCTCTCCCACGTGTACAAATACCCAGTGATGGTCAAAGCAGCCTTGATATGCTGAAGCACTCACCAATGATTGTGTTTTACTTGGTCCTACATGTGTGGCATAAATAATGTCTTGGTTACTTTTCTCTCATTGCTGGGACAAAATATCTGACACCCAAAGGTAAAGAGGGAAAGATTTATTTAGCTCACAGTTTGTGGCGGTTTCAGTCCATAATCCACTGGCTCCAAGGCAGGGTGGCATGGCACAGGGGCAACAGGTCAGGCAGCAGAAGACAGAAAAAGCAACAAGAGCACAAGAGAGGAACAGCGAATCTCTTCGGCTCCCTTATATTGTAAGTGGGCTACCCACCATTGGGTGTGTGTAGCCTTCACAGCATCTAGGTGCCCTCCTCTGAACCAGGCTCAGGATGTTTACCAAGTGAGGACTCTGGCCCCCTGCTGAGTCACTTAATTAAACTTCTAGACTTTTCAAGCTGACACACTGTATAAACCAATACAAATAGTTTACAAAGAAAATAACAAGTCCAAAACATCACAGAGAAATTGTCTTAAAGGATTGGGACAGGAGCTCATAAGAGATCATATACCACAGAGGAAAGACAAAAGGTTTATACCCTGGGAATTATACAAAAAAATTATAGAGCACACTAGTGAGCCAATAGGTGAACAGCCAGGTGCAGGATCACAAAGACCTACTGCAACAACAGGAAAATAAAAAAGATGCCAATTGTGCCCTAGAATAAAGCACAGGAGAACAAAACGTACATGTGACCAGTGCAAGCATTCAGTTGTGCGGGCAGCATGCAGTTGTCCTGTGTGAAGACCACCTTGAGTGTGACAGTTGATGCAAAGCTCATTTCTGTAGCAGATTTTTGTTTGTGTTTACATTGTAGTTCACATAGATTTTGACTCTTGATGCTATCTTTTTGGATTTGTAAGAAAGTAAAGAGCTCGGAATTGTTGACGTCTATTTCAAATGCACAGTATGTACTGAGAATTTAACAATTTACTTTATGGATGTCTTATGTTCCTGTTTACTGCACATTGCATAATATAATAAGAACCTCTTGACAAAACAGAAGGACAAGCAAGATGTCAGATATGTCCTACAAAAAGGCCAGGAAAACAAAAGACATGTGCTGTCAGGGCAAGGGATATGAAATATGGAATGTGACATTGTGTGTGCAGACTGCCTCTGGTGTGATCATTAAAGATTTTTTTGAAGAGTGCTATTGGTGCTTTTATTACACTTCTATGAGAACTTACTTCTGATATTTTTATTTAGACTTGTACACCAAAATCAGTTGATGTTGACAATTTTGATGCTTTTTTATAAATGCTCAATAAAAAATTAATGCTGTGTTTATTTTTTCTGATTAAGTACTAATTGTTAAATATGAAAAATTTTATAAAATTAAAAGAAATAATTCATCAACAAAAAGATTCTAAAGAATTTTCTAAAGGATATATGCACATTGATGACAAAATTAACCTTATGCTTCAGGAGCTGGGAAGGAAATGGTACACACCCCAAGGACTAAAAGGAAGATAGCGCTTGAGGGATGACCTGGGGTTGAGCCGCTTACACCTCTTCACTTCTTTCTCTGGGGAACTCACTGCAGTTTGGATCACAGGCCCCTTTTTGAAGTTCCCCACCCTGCAAAGATGACACCAAGCTGGCTCATCTAACCCTCCTGTGAAGCTGGCACGGGCCACACCTGAGCCTCCCATTCCCTCTCCTAGTGGCTGGTTCTTTGGCTTTTCGCTCTGCCAAAAGTAAGTCCTGCCAGTTCTGTAGCCTCTGTAGCTCTCTACCAAAGGCTTTGTACACAGCTGAGGTAGGAGAAATAGAAAATCAAGGTGTCGATGCACATGTTCAGAGTACTCAGCAACACTGCGCATGACTGCCAGTTTTGACTGCTCTCCTGGAAGACCCTACCACATGAGACACACTGTAGGGCCCACAACAGGGCACGAAATGGGAGAAAGTCATAGCAGCCAGTGACTCTCCAGTGCCTCCTGGTCCCTAGTTGGGGCTGGGAGAGCATGAACCTCACAAAGGGCCAATAGGAGAAGATGATGATCACCCCCATGGGGGATGACAAAGAGAACCAGGGCAGCTGCAGCCATACGGGCAGCACCAACCTAAGCTGCTCTGGTGTGAAGTCCTCATAGCAGACAAGGAAGCTGTTGGCATTCCTCACGGCATTGGTCCATAAATACTGGACAACGATCACAATGCTGCAATGCATGAAGGACAAGACCTCAGAGACCACAGCACTGCTCACTACATACAGACACCAGTGCCAGAGCTTGTACTGTACACTGCAGTAACACTTGAAGCTGATGCCCGCCAGGAGCCATATGCTGCAGTAGATGCATCTGTGGAGGCCACAGCAGTGAGTGCACACAGGATGTCCTCTAGGTGGCACAGGATATCCTGTAGGTGCCTCAAGAAATTTTAGGTGGCCTCAGTCATCTTGAAGGGCAGCAGGAGGTGGAAGTCTGCCAGGATCAGGCTGCACAAAAGGATAGGCATGGGTGCAGGTTAGGATTGGCAGAGCCACCCCACAAAGGCCCCCAGGCCAGAAAAGCCAATGGGAAAAGATACCAGGTAAATGGAGAGAAGTCCTGTGCTCTGGGGCTGGGGCCTTCTTTCCTGTAGACACAGAAGATGGAATCAGACTGCTAACTGTGGGTTTCCCAGGGCCAAAGCCAAGTCAATCCATTCTCAATTCCACTGTAGTTTCTGCTTCACACAATACTTGCTGCTAATCCTTCAAACTGAGCACTCTTCTGCTTCCTGTGGGCCTGGAGAGAAATGACCTTCCTGCTGACCCACCAATTATTCTTTCGCACACTTCTCCATTTCCTCATCCCCTATCCCAGAAAGTTTGCAGATGTCCACAGCTCCACTAGAAAAGCACTGACATGGTCTTCTTGCTCATCATTGTGTCTTTACTAGCTAGAACTGTGTCCGACACATAGTGGTGCTTAGCAGACACCAGGGGATGGAGGAGAGGAATTATGAGAGATGACAAGGAAGAGCTTCTTCATCATGAGGGAGTAAGACAAGGCCATCGGAATTCCACTCCAAGTTCTACAAGGACAGCTGCTGTTTTTGTCTCCTTATCTTTGCCTCCTCTCTCTCTCTCTTTCTCTCTCTCCCCAAATCATTGTGCTTGAACACAAGATCCTTTACCTGTACTCCTGAAATCACAGATTTGTTATGGAAAAGCAGGATAAGCCACAGGTGAACCTCACATGTGCACTTCTTGACTCCAGGCTAAGCTTTTAAAGGAGACATCTGGGTTTGGGAGGGAAATGAAAAAGGTCTTGGGACTCCAGGTGCAGCCACGTGACTGCAGGAACAATCACTCCCACCTCACTCAGTGTCGCCTTCACTTCTCTGGAGCACATCTAACCAGTGATTTCTCTGGAAGTCCCACCACTCCCACTGTGCCCCTTGCAGACACATTTCTCACCCCTAGACAAAGCATGCGTCCAGAAGACAGAAGCAAACCGAGAGTGTTATGGATTGAGAACTGGTGGTCAACTTAATGCCAGCTGGATTACATCAGCCTGCATTGAGTGAAGATGCTCCACCTGAGGAGGGTTGCCAAGATAAATAGGTGGAGAAGAAGAGAGGTGTTGAGAGGGTTGAGGCATTAAGGAGGCATTGTGTGTCCTGCTACAAGTTGCTGTCTGAGCTGTTGGTTCTGGAGAAGCTTTGGTCCTCACATCTAGCCTTGCTTTCTGGCTCCAGAGGGGAAGACATGTGCTGCTTGGTCTCCAGGATGAACTTGTCATGCTGCTTCCTGGCACGTACCCAACTGTGCTTGTTGTCTGAGGAGCTCGGGGCCTCCGTGTCACTGAGGATGGCCTGGTCTTTGTTGTGATTGTGACTTCTCAGCTCCAGCATAGAACACTCATCCCACTAGCACAGTTCCGTCATCCCGCTGGCATAGACTTTCTGGCTCCCACCGCTGACCCTTGGGTCTTCCTGGCACGGATCCACAAAAGAGACTGGCATGAGTCCTTCTTGTGGGCTCTGGGCCTCCAGTTGGACTCGTGGGAGGCAGTGTCCTGTGCTCTAGATTTTAATCTGGACTCATGTGGGACATTACCCTGAGGTTTAGGCTCTTGACTAAATAATCTATGTCTTTGGTGTTGTGAATAGATTTCCTGCATTTTCCTGTGTTAACTTTTGGTGACCATTATAAAAATATTATAAACTCCATGTCTACTCCTAATAGTTCTCCATGTACAACCGCTGACTACAACAGAGAATAACCTTAGAGCTCCTCTAAGCTATCACTCAAGGTTGGCATTTAAGAGAAAAATAAGAGGCTGGGGCTGTAATGCAGGGGTACAGTGCACATTCAACATGGATAAGGCTCTGGGTACAATCTCATCAATCATTCAATCAATCAATCAATCAAACTTGAGTTTGAAAACTTTTTGTGATAACATAATCCTATTTATACCATTCAACACTTGTGAATATCAGAATAAAGGGGCAGGTGGATGGAGATTCCCAGCCTCAGTGGGGTTGTTTGTTCCCTTGAGCTTTTACTTTGTCCCCTCAAGTGCACACTAGCACCATCTCCAACTTGCCCTGGGCCCTTCCCGAGTCCTGTCCATATTCTGCCCTCTCCTCATAAGGCCAATCATGTACCTTCTTTCTGTCTCATCTTTGTAGGGCTGCAACCTCAGTGACCTCTTCCCTGGGCCCCTGTTTTTGTCTTTTCCTGGAGGCAGACAGATGCTTCTCAAATATGCTGGATTTTGCCAGGAATGATGCAGCTCACCTGTAATCTTTTCATCCTGGGAGCCCGAGGCAAGAGGATTACAGATTGCATCCTAGCCTGGGCAGTTTAGCAATTCACCAAGACCCTGTCTCAAAATTAAAAAATTAAATAAAAAAGAGCTTCGCTTGTAGCTCAGAACAAAATCTCTGAATTCATTCTCCAACAGCAACAACAAAGAATCTCACAAGCAGGAGAAATGTTCTAAAAGGACCACCTATTTCTCTTGACCAAACAGCAGGATTTTATACCTGGGGAGTCCAAAAGAGGAAGGTTAACGGGTGAGCTCTTTCCAAGGCAGCTTGACCTCCCCGTCTCCTACTAGATTCCGTCCCCAGCAAACATATTTCTCTCAGAACCCAAATCTTAACTGTTCTTAGGCTCCCTTCTCTCTCTGCATTCCATATCCTTTCTCTGGGCAATTATTCCATGTTATTCTGCACAAGCAGCCACTTCTTGCTCCTCCGTGCTCTAGCTGCATCTGCTCCTCTCTCCCCATCTCTTCTCTGGACACCGCTGACTTGCTCAGTTTCCTGTCTCTTGCCAGGAGGCTGCAGCTGAAGTTGGTTAGAACTGTTAGTACTGTTTGATTTCCTCTGGCCCCTCGAATCCCTTCTTACAAATGTTCCCACCACTATCCTGAGTCTAAGTTCCTTCAAGGGTGAGCTGGGTTCTGAGCTTTTCTTTCATTCATCTGCTCCCACTGGGCTGTGCCCTAGCTGGGCCACCCTCTTCTCACTCTTGTTCTGTTGCCCTGTCCATGTTGCTTGCTGTTGGTGCTTTGACGTACCCACAGGAAATTAGTCACTCACACAGATGCTTTGTCTCTGCTCGGGGGTTTTGTGTGACTTGACACTAGTTGTCTGACCCTGTCAGCTGATACTCTCCTTTTTCTCTCTGTCCTAGGAAAGGTGACTCACAGCCATATTCTCTCCCAGTAATCATCTCTTGTCATTCAGCTCTTCACTCCCCAGTCCCCACTTTTTTTATCCTGGATCCAAGTAGTCTCTGCACATTCTGGATTTCCTACCCCCACAAAGCTGCACGATTGGGACAGTGCAGGCAGAGGGGCAGCAAGCTCTGAGTTCAGGCTGAGTATGTTCAAGACAGCTGAGGAGGTCAGAGTGACTGCAAGAGGCCCAACTAAGCTCAGAGCCGTGGCAATGAGGTGAGGCAGTTGGCACATTCGAGAACCTGTGCCTGTGGTCAGGATGCAAAAAGACATCTGGGTTACAACTGGAAGCCCCTGGATGGCAGGGATGTGATGTAATATTTCACGTTTCCAAAGATCACTCTGAGTGCTGAGTGAGGAGGAAGCTGGGGCAAGAAATAACTAAGAAACTGTTCTCTAGCTTTTTCTAAGAAAGGGCTCATGTAACCTTTTGCACTGTGAAAAGAAATTTCTAAGTACATGTGTGTGCCTGTGAACCACCACCCAAAATATAATTAAAAGCAAGCAAAAATTTTCACATCTAATACAGCTTGAGCATTTATATATTATGGTGCTAACTTTAGGGAACTTTGATTAATAAATCATCAGTTTGATTTGCTTGGCAGTCACTTAGGTGATGTAAATTAAAAAACACCCTTCTGGGTGTGTCTGGGTTGTCATGAAGGTATGACCTTGGGATTTATATCTGCTCTCTTGTTCTTCCTCTCTGGCTCTGTTCCCATGGTCTGTTTCCTTGATGCTATAAACTAAGTAGCTATGTTCCACTATGCCCTGTTGCCAAAGTGTTCTTGCTTTCCAATTCACTTACCATGGACAGAATTCCTGTAACTGTGAGCCAAATTAAACCTCTCATCTTCTAAGTTGTGGATGGAGGATATTGTGTTTTAGCAACTGGAAAGCTGACTTTCCAATGCAATTTCCATTACAGCAAGTTGATCTGTGTAGGCTGTAAGCAGCACAGCACACACTATGAAGCCACAACCTTTTCTTCTCTTGAGCTGTTGAGCATTTTGAACCAATGTAGACATACAAAAAAAAGGCATATCAGCCTGGCAACAGTGGATCACTAAGCCGCCTTACCCCACCCACTGCACATTAGCCAGCTGTGAGAGCTGGTCAATCAAATGGACACAGAGCAATGTCTCTGTGCTATTTTAACTCAGTCCTATTTTTCTGATTATTCATGGGCTGCACATCTCTCAACAAACTGCAGGCTTTCTTAGCTCCTAATGACCACAATGGGCTGGTATCTCGCTCTAGCTCTTAATTACAGCTACAGAGGCCAGTGCTGGCTCATTTGCAGATTTAATGATAAGATATTTAAGAGCTTAGAGATTTAGCAGGAGGCCTGGAGAACCAGGCTGGAAATGTAAAGGAAACTGTTCAGCCAGGGTAGTATCAGAAATCATGCCTCTATGTCAATGGTAGTGAGTACATAGGACCCCCCAGGACGCCACGCATCCACTGAACTCTACATTGGGTCAACTACCACTACTCCCACCACTGCAGTCACTTTCCGCTCTCTCACCTTCTTTGCACCTTTAGCATCAGATTCAGAATTTGGGGCAGGTGCGTGTTATTGGCTTAATGTAGGTGTCAGGGTACTTACAATGATTATCAGCTTCTCTGATGGGAGGTGGATTCTGCCTGCTCCCCCCACCCCATTCACATCTGGACAGTTCCCTAAATGCAAAAGGATTTCAGGTGTTAGGCACCAGAAAGATAATCAGTGTTACCAACAGGGGCTCTCAGCTGTCAGGACTGCCCAGACCACTTCCACTTTTTAGGTCCTCGATCTGTTAAAAGAAGAAAAATCACAAAGGGCCAAAACAAGATCATTTCTTTTTTTACAGAATATCACATAAGTTTATTTCAGATGTGATGGCAATGTTGAAATTGAAAAAAATTAATTTTTAACTGCATTAAGTAAACTTAACTATTAAAGTATTTTTAAAGTTATTCCTTTCAAATAGTAAGTAAGTTTTTCTTTTCCAACACCACAAACCATGGTTTCTTAAGAGTTCTCTTTTTGAAGGACTTTTCAACTGACAAGGTATTGTAGAGGTATTTGGAGGTATTTTAGCAGTCTTTTCTCCAAATGAAAACTAATTTAGGCCAACAGTATATTGCATAGACTTCTCTACAGATTCTCATTTACAGACCTAAATACACCATATTACATGGTATAACTTTAATCTACTTGTCCTACAGTAAAAACGATCTATTTTGAAAAGTATGATGGATATAGCCTGTGATCATCTAGTTAATAGAATTGTTGGTTTATATCAAAGATTGTTTTTACCATTTGTCAAAATAATCAAGTCAATATTGGACATTAGTCTTAATCAAAGACAGATGAACTAGTGCCCACATCTTTTTTCATAGCTTCCCTTCTGCAAGTGAATAGAATTATGTAATACCAGCTTAATAAAGAACAATGAAGCCCTTAGAAACACTAAGACTTTAGATTAAGTCATTGACTAGTGTGGAAAAAGAAACTCTGTAAGACAGGAAACCTGCTCATCTTGAATATTGAGTTTTCTGTCTTTTGACTTTAAAAGGACATTAAAACAGAAAACTTGAATATTTTTCTTCAGCCTTTAAATATCATGTACTTAATTTCAAGGCAGCTATTTGGTTTTCATAACCACATTTAGGGATACATTCACAGGACTGCTTCGATAGTCCAGGTGAAATAGTTATAGAAATGGAAGCAATGTGGTCTCAGAAATTTCATTTATATATCAAAATCTATTTTGATACCTGGACGTTTACAACATGCAGAATTCTTCATGCTAGTTATGCTTTCTGTAACTCAAAAGCACTCTTCTCTTGGCAAGAGCAAACTGAAACTTACCTATGAAGGTAAAGGTATTTAATGTGAAACATTTCTTCTAAGCTTGGATTTAGATTAAGAAAGTAACACCAAATACCAGCCAGCATGGTCTTTCTACATTTTCACTAAGATTAGAACCATCAACCATTTTCCTTCATAAATCTTTTCTTCATGCTCAAGACCACTGAAGTCTATTTTATTTTATACTTTCGCATTTCAAATTTAAAACTTAAGGTTGGAAAGTTTGTATACACTTTCGATAAAGTAATTTTGCCATGTAACTTATTTGGAGATGAGACTTTTACATGTGAGGATAAATATTACAAATCCAACTTCCTTTTAAAGCCAAAACACAGAAAACTCAAACTTTGCACATTGCTCTTAAGCCTAACAAAAACATTTCTTGAGCAACTAACAAAAAAATTACAAATGTATAGATTGTACAATAGCAGGAAAAAATGAGTGTTTCAGATGTCTTACTTTAAAAAAGTTTTCAACCTGTCAGAATCACTCTACATTATCTATGCCAGATAATGATCTAGCATAAAACCACTTCTGTCAGTAGAGGAGGTCACAGGGATATTTATACCATGAACAGTTTATGATTCTACTTTCCAGAATAGAAGCCATTTGTTTCTCTATTCCTCTTATCTTAAGTCCTTAAATTCAACATGTAGGCACAGAGAATAAGCAAATTTAGAATATTCTCCAATAGATATGGACCATCACAACTATGTTATTCTCACAAAATACTGTCTCAATATTCTTTCCTATTAATAAACGACTCACTGGCAACATTTTTAACAGCCTGTATTAGTTTACATTAAATGCATTTATTGTGCCACAAGTCCATCTAAGCTTTCTTCTAAGTATTTTAAAATATGTCCCAGAAAAAAAAATTTCTTCCTCGGGGTTATTTAGGTGTGTTAACTTGTAAGGTCATCAACTTATACTACCTATGGTATGATTGGGCTTCCTGGAGAAAAAGGACAGGAGAAAAACTAAATCACAACAGGACTCTTCAGATCACTGAAAGACTATTATCTCTAGCTGGATGTTTAAAAACAATTTAATCTTGCCAATGTCTTAACTACTTTTCATTCTCCTTGCTGATACAAAATACTTGAGGCCCAACATGAAAGAAGGAAAGTTTTATTTCTTACAATTTTGGAGGTTTCAGTCCATACGTAGCTGGCTCCAAGTGGCAGGGTGGCATGGCGGGCTGCCATTCATGGCCGGCTGCAAACAGCAAAGCACTAACCAGCAAGAGAGAGAGAGATATCTCTTTCCCACCAATACATCATATTCTGGCTCCATCCCTGGATGGGTGAAACACTCACACCACCAATCGTAGCACTAGACAACAAACCAATCACAAATGCTAGATTGCTTGTGTCCATAATTGCATGAGGTTTGGCAGCCACTCACATAAACCCTGACACCAGCTCACACTCTAAATATTAATGCCTCTACTAACAATAATGGGAAGAACAAACCTGCTAACAACCTGTCTACTGTTTAACAAGAAAGCAGTTTAACTCAAATACTTGGACCAGTGCATAACACTATCTGCTCAAACTGCCCCACCCATCAACAAGAAGAAAAAAATCAATTGCTTTAAAAATCTAAATAACCTTGACATTTCTTACACAATCACAATGGTCCAATCCCTGAGCATGCTCAGAAGGACTAAAGATGGGGTGAAGGCAATGCCTAGGGATAAGTTTCCCACACACAGTCTTTAAAACCACAAACATATCAGCACCACAAACACGCCAAACTTGTCTATGAATCAGAGAAAAAGATACAGCTGCTTCATCTTTTTGTCACCTGAAATAAACAATACTTATAGACTCTGCATTCAAATGTGAAAGCAGGAATTTTTTTTAAAGGTTAAAAAATTTGAAATCATTTGATACCCAAAAATTTGGGGTTATGCATTTTAACTATGAAAGTCAACAGGACTTCTTTCTTCAATCCAACCATCTCACAAAAATGGGAGAACTCAAACAATCCAAACATGAGTATTTTAAAAAGCCCTTGAAATGATTAAAACTTTTAGTGGAAGCAGCAGGACAAACACCAAGAACAAGAGAACAACAAGGGAAAGCTTAACAAAGAGCGGAAGGATTAACGGACTTCTCTTTTTATTTGGCCACAAGCAAGGGCAAGAAGTTCCTTTGTAGTTTGTCTCCTTGTCTGTCTTTTGCACCTCTGAATTATACCCAGAAGGCACTAGGAGGTTTTCCTGAAGCAATGGCACCATCAGGTTCTATCCTCTTCTAGTCGTTCTTCTTCATCTCAATGATCTCAAAGCCAAACTTGCTGTAGCAGTCGTCTGCTGGCTCACTCCTGATCCAGAGGTGCAGACAGAGTTTATGGAAAGTGCCATTTTTCTCACAGATGTTTAAGACACAATTTAACAATTGAGTTCCATTCCTAGCCTTTGGTAAGGTGCAAGGCATCCTAGTGTCATGATGGAGAGTCTCTTCTTGTGCTGCGAATGATCCACGTGCAGCACACTGCACCTACGGCAATGTTATTGCAATAGACAAGTTTTGCTCGCATAAACCTCCAGCATATCCTTGTAGAACTTGTCATTACAGCTGATTGGAAAAACGACCTGGGTTAACCTGTTTAACTGCTTGATGCTGAGTGGTATTAATCTCTGAGCTCAGTCCAGCTACCTTTCATCTTCTGTGCCTGCTGAGGGCATCCTCATTCTCACATTTCTGAGCTTCCGAGCAGTTGCTTCTCCATGTGTGCACACTGGGGAGATGATTAAAACTACTTTGATAACATGTTAACTCTCTTTAACATGCTCATAAGAAATGAACTGTGTTGCTTAGAAAATACTTTCAGTTGTTACTGATTTTTTGACAGGTCTAAGTTCGGGTTCCATGGGACATGCCTGGGACTGTGTGTTTAACCTTGTTTGGTGACCAGGCCAGCAGGGAGATTGTGAGGCCTGGGGCAGGGGCCTTCTGGGTGGCCAAGCTGGGCTCAGTGCAGGCAGATATTCCAGAGCTGCCGTGCCCATTTCTCCAACCTCAGGGTCTGCCCTTGGTCAGCAGCCTCTTCCTACCCGAGCAATCTTGTGTGTTCTGCCGTCTGTCATCAAGCTGAACAAGTGTAGTATGGTTAGATGGATTCATGGTTATATACATGACTTAACTGTGAGCTCAAAGACACATGCTTTAAAATTTTAACAGGTAGTTGCATATTACTTCCTGAAAAATGTTCAGTAATTTTATATCCCTGTTGTGTTGTATGAGAGCATTCATTCTTAGGCAGCTATTTCAATGACACAGATTTGAATCTTTAACTATAGTCTTCTAATTAGGATGGGTAAAAGTGATATTTTCCTATTATGCCTTTCTAATTAATAAAATATGGACTACCTAATAAATATTGTTTGGATAGTTTAGAAGAATTACAACTAAATGAGAAAAAATACCCAAGTGAATTAAAAAATCCACTGTTTAAAAACTCTATATGAGTTATATAAATATTATATAAGTTTAAGCCTTGTAAATAAGGGATTTTCCTATCATGATATAAATGGAGAAGTTATTAAAATGGTACGAAATTGGAACACATAAAAATATAAAACTTATAGGGAAAATGACTATTAACAGTAAAGACAACTATCTTTCCTCATAGCTATATTCAAATTATAATTCAAATAAGAAAAAAAGTGTTGGTAAAATACATATGACTATAAAAAATATGCAAATATTTTATCAGAGAGTTTAGAATTAAAATATTCCTGAGTGTGCTGGTGTCAGCTTGGCTGGGCTACAGTGCCCAACTCTGTGACCACACATTATTCAGGATGTTTCTATGAAGGTGTTTTTGGACATGACTTAAATGTGTGTTCTCAGAGCAAAAAGGAGCATGAGTGGGCCTCACCCAATCAGTTGAAGGCTTAAATAGAACAAAACTGACCTCCCCCAGTAAGAGAGGATTCACCAGCAGGCCGCTTCCTGCTTGGCTAAATAACTAGCCTTTGAACTCAGACTGCAATTATTTCCCATGGGGATATGCACATATGCTCTTGGGTCCACTTCTCTGATGAATGAATACATTCAATTACTAAATTTTGAACATCAACCTTTCAAAAACTTAAAATGTGATATATTTCTCTTATTGGCAGGATCATAGAATCTCTTATATACTGTTGAGGGAGAGAGAACTGATTCTGCATAGAAGGTAATATCTTACTATGTAGCAAAACTTCAAATGTGTATAGTATTTAATTCAGAGGTACCACTTTAGGAGATATACAACTACACAAGCATTTATGTAAAAGGACATTCCTTGTAGCATTATTTATAATGATAGAAAGTCAGAGATACTTGTTTTTATTATTCATTTGTGTATCTAGTACCAAATACCCACTGCATGCTATGTCCAGCCCTGGGCACTCACGTGAGTATACAGTGTACAGTCTGTGATGGTTATGTGTAGTTGTCATCTTAATTGGCTTTAGAGTGGCCCAGAGGTTTAGTAAACACACTTCTGGGTGTGTGCGATGGAGAACGCTGGGGTCTCTATCTGGTCCCTTTTCTCCCTGACCCAGCTCCCCTACTTGGCTTCCTGGCCTCCATGAACTAAGTAGCTTTCCTGTGCCGCACCCTTCTACCATGAAGTTCCTGCCTTGAAGCCAGCTGATGATGAACTGAATTTTCTGAGACCATGAGCCAAGTAAGCCTGTCCTGCCTTCAATTTGCAGCGCTGGGTAATTTGCACCAGCAATGAAAAACTGACTAATATATCTTACCTACAGGTTCTATATCCATAGATCCAAATGGGAGTGGATAAAAATATTTTTTATAAATTACTTTTGTACTGAAAATGTATAGACATTTATCTGGTCATTTATCCTCTAAACAGTAGAATGTCACAACTAATTACATAACACTCACATTGTACTATTATAAGTCACCTATGGATGAACTAAGGTGCATAGGAGGATTTGTGTAGGCTTTATGCAAATAGTGTGCCTTTTTATATACAGGACTTGAGCAACTGTGGGGTTGGCACCTGAAGAGGGTCCTGGAATTGGTCCCCTTGGGTACAAGGACAGCTGTAGGAATAAGTAAAAATTGACACGGTGACTGCTGTCACAGTCTTCCTACATAGCAGAAGAGTCACATGAGTTAAATGAACACACAAATACGTACCTCACAGTCATTGTGCAGCAAAATAGTACCAAAGAGGAGACATGCTGCAGAGTGGGCGACAGGGAAATCCTCTCCATCCACATGATTTGGGAGAGAAAAGCTGAAAGGGGCCAGCAGCCAGGCAACGTGCTGAGGAAAATAGTGGACGTAGACACTGAGAGACTGACCTGAGGATCAGAGAGAAGGCCAGACCTGCAGAGTGACCTCCATGCAGACAGGGCGATGGGGTCACACAAAAACCTGTACATGAATGGTACAATTCTTCATAACTGCCCTAACCTGAAACACACCAAAGGTCCTGTGATGGGTGTACAGATAAACACTATATATATGTATATATCACATCGGAATCCCACTCAGCATAAAAGAAAACAGACTATGAATGATCACCATATATTACATAGATCTGAAAGATATTATACTCTCTGAAGCCAGCTCAAATAGAACCATAACTGTGGTTACCAGTGATGAGAGATAAAGGGGAAAATATGACTAAAATTGCCATTTATGTTGATTGTGGTGATAGTTACAGGAATTTATATATGATAAAATTCACAGAATGGTACACCCTTCCTGAAAAGATTTCCTTCATTCTACAACCATTTTTAAAACTTAAAACGTATTAAATTTTTCTTGCACTACTGGGGATTGAATCCAAAGCCTTCACACTGAGCAACATCCCGTCTTTTAAGACTTTGTTAGAGTTTTGAGACAGGTTCTTGCCAAGTCACTGAATTGCCTATGCTGAGCTCAAAATTGTGACTCCTTTTCCTTGGCTTCCCAGAGTGCTGGGATTACAGGCATGTGTTAGTAACCTTGGCTAAGTCTTCATTTAAATGAACAAGAGGAGGAAGAGGAGGAAAATGTCATGAAGAAGAAGAAGAAGAGGAGGAGGAGGAGGAACAGGAAGAAGAGGAGAAGGAACAGAAGGAATATCATGATTTCTGGCAAGGCAAAGAGGTAGATGGACTTGTTATTTATGCATGTGAAATAGGCCCGGGAAGGGAACAGATTTGGGGATGAAGTGAAGAAGGACCTTGTGATGTTGTGATGTCTCTGCATGAAGTCCTGGGCCAGAGCTGGAGATGCAGCAGTCATCAAGGTGGAAAGCCTTGGTGCTGGACTAGGATGCACGGGGGAAGGCATTCGTGGAAGCAGGGTGTGGGAGAACACATCTACTCTGGACGTGAGGAGGAGGTAACTCCATATTTTCCAAATTAAACATCCTGAGGCTTAATTGACACACAACAAAATACATCTATGTTAAGCTCCTAGTTCAATCAGTTCTGGCATATTATGGAACCCCCTCCCGCCATAATCAAGTTATAGAACATTTCCACCACCCTCTAATGTCCCTTGGGTGTCTTCTCTCTCTCTCCCATCCCCAGCCCCTGGCAGCCACTGCTCTGCCTTCTGTCAGAAGCTACACTCTGAAGCAAGGAGAGGTCAGCCAGAAAGAAGTAAGTAGAGGAGTGCACTGCAGAGAGAACTGATAAAAAGTGGGCAAGCGGAAGCTAAAAGCAGCACAATCCCAGCCAGGCATCGTGGTGCATGCCTGATATCTCAGCACACCGGGAGACGGAGGCAGGAGGATCATATGTTCAAACACTCCCTGGCAGCTTATCACTTACAGGGACACTGTTTCAAATTTTAAAAAAGATACAAAAATGTTTGGCATGCAATTCATGGTAAAAGCCCTGGGTTTACACTTGAAGAATTTTAGAAATTACAACTACCGATACCTGTTTGAGGATTTTTTGAAAAGAAAACAAAAATCCCAGTACTGCTAAAAAATGCAAGCATACAATCAAAGCTGTCAGTCAGATGTTTGACTTTAGAAAGAGATCTATCCAGCCTCTTTTTCTTCCTATCTTTCTATTTTTCTTTCTTTCTCTCTCTCTTTCTCTCTCTCTTTCTTTCTTTCATCTTACAATTGTATACTCACACAGCCCCAGCTCTGACGTCCTATTGTGAGTGAGGGGAGTCTTGATATCTTGGCGTCAGGGCTTGTTACTGAAACCCTGGGCAACCTCCCCTGAGTCCAGCCATAACAGTTTAAGCAAACACCACAGCTACACCACTCCTCCATAGCAAATAGAGTTTCAAATTGTAGGCTCTAAAGTATGGAAAACAATAGATGTCACTGAGTAAATTCTGACAGGATACAGAGTCCTTAAATGTAGGTTGATCTATTAGATGAGATATGGGACATTTAAGTGTAGGCCAATCTATTTTTTTTTTTGTCTTTATCTTTTTTATTGGTACCAGGGATTGAACTCATGACTGCGAACTCACGACTGCCTGCTTACAAGGCAGGCGCTTATGCTGCTGAGCTAAACCCCCAGGCCCTACTTTATAACAGTGAGTTTGGAGATACGTGGTCCCAGCTCAGCGATCAAAAGTCTTTTCCATTCTTCCTCTCTGCAACCCTTATCTTATTAGTTTTCTTTCTTGGGTCACAGTCGTACATCCCCCATTATGGTTGCTGTAGCTCCCAGTATCACAACCTTACCAATAAAATCGTCCAACCCACAGAAAGAAAAGAGCAGCTTTTCACAGAGTTCTTTCTTTCAGGAGATGGAGGAAAATCTTCCCCAGAGGCCCCCCAGCAGGCTTAACCTCCTGCTGGCTAGCATAGGGTCACATGTCCACTCTGAGATCAGTGAGGGGATCAAGTTTGTCCTCATCTGTGCCCAGAATGAGATGACTCCTGGGGCTGGGTGACCTGCTAGAGGGACTGTTTAATCTGGTGGTCTCACTCTAACTTTCTTGTCTGCAGACAATAACATCAATCCTTTCCAACAATACTACTGTATCCCAGTTTTTCTTTTAAAACATTTTCTCTCTCCTGGCTCCAGAGTTCCACCGCAGGTGAATGCTTGTGTCCCCCCACTTCCTCCAGCATGCATCTGCTTCTATCTCTCCATCTCTCCCTGGAGTGTGATCTCAGCATCCCTCTGCCAGCCCAGGCCTCCACCAGCTTAAGCTTTGCTCTGTCTCCCTAGAGATGCTTCCTTAGAACTGGCTGTCAAGGGAAGTCAGCAGGCTTCCCACAGCTGGGAAGAAGTTTCAGATACCACAATCATCTGTCTCTTTTTGGGGATGAATTTTTCTTAACACAGAGGCATCATGTTGTCAGACAGAAGAAGGTCAAGAGGAGGGCACTTGCTCACTGTGTCCTTCGCTTTGTTCCCTCGCCCCAGAGTTATTTCCCTCTCCCACTCCTCCTCTCCTGGAATCTGTGGCCTGGCTTTTCTCCCAGGCATCTTTCTACTTCTACTGATGCTCCATCTCCTCCATTTGGATAATTTTCTCATCTTCCATCTATTTGCTGCCTGTCTTTTACCTTCAGGAGCCTGGACCCTAACTTGGTGCTCCTCCTGGGACTGAGCTGAAACAGACCCATCTCTCCTGGCCTTTGTCGCAGTTCACCTTCCTGGAGGGCACAGGCATAGCCCTCCAAAGGCTCTGGCCATGGTGGCACATTCCAGTCAGGGAAAGGCATCCATTTACCTCCTTCCTGCTCTGCTACCGACTCTGCCCGCCTGTGAGTTTATGGGGCCTCAGCGCTCTCTGCCCCAGTGCAGATGGCCTGAGACCACTTTATCCCTTTCTCAGGGCCTTCTCCAGTAGCTTTCCAGGGTTTAAACACTGCCCTGGAAGCTGAGACAGAGATGAATCCCATCTCTCCTTTCTCCTGTCTTTCTGGCTTGAGCAGCCTTAGGTTTCAGTGAAAGCTATTTTCTTTTGGGATGGTTTCTCTTATAAAGTTTTAAAGCATGCTTAATCATCAAGTGTATAGTTGGCCACATTTGCATATAATTAAATTTTCCTGTATTAATGGAGTGTATATTGCCCATAAATTTCATTCTCCAGAATCTTTACTCTCTACAATCACAGATGATCAGCAGCTTGGCTGACCAAGGAAAGCAGAGCCTTGCACTCCTGCTTGTAGGGGCCAAGACTCGCTGACCCACAGCTACAGCCTGATTTTTAGCTTGGATTAAGGGCATTTTACACACACAATTCTGTCTTTATCTTCATATCCTTCAGAAAGGCAGGACCCTGCATTCGCATCTCAGCCAACAACCCAGGTTGACTGACTGCTTTTTTACCCACATGCCTGCTTTGCTTTGAGCCAAGCAAACACCATTTCATTTTCATCTCACTCCGCCCTCACCCTAATATCCTGGCTCCTTCTGCTGCAGTGTGAACTCCAGTGCTGCTGTGAGATAATAAACCTAACTCCCCTGAGCTTCAGCTGCACAAGAGGGGCCCTATCACTACATCAGATGAGAACATTTTTCCAGGTGTTCTCGGATTCTCAGCAGGAGAATCCATCCCACAAAAGGTAACAATGAGTGCTTAGAAAGCAAAATAACAAGCAAACAAAATGAAAACCAAAATTCCCCCCCAAAAAACAGAAATCTTACAGTGCTTTGGGTCCTTCCAAAGGACCACACACATAAATAAATATACATGTTTGTTTCATGAGCCAGGTAAGAAAGAGGCTTGAAGAAAAATATCAAGCATCCAAAAAGTCTCCATAAAAGGACAAAAATGTACAATGTTTGAGAAATATTAATTTCTATCAACATTAGTAATTCATTGTGTGCCATGAGTCGGCTGCCCAATCATTGTTTCTCTTTTGCAACAGCCCTGAATGTCCTTCTGATCTCTGGCTTAGGAGATCCAATCTGGTTTGACCCTTCCATCCCCAGGACTTCCATCTTTGCTCTAACCCTCCACGAATGGGAGACTTCCGCGGGAGACGGGTGAGGCTCCATCATCCACACAAGTTCTTCCGCCAACACCCCTCTGCCATTCTCCTCTTCCTGCTCACAGGCCACCCGATAGCAGCCCTAAGATCCATCCTGTATTCCAAGAGCCCCTTTCCCTTGGCTTTAGGGGAGGACATAGAAAATGATTAAGACACAGCCCTCACCACTACCCAGGTGCTGTTCCAAGCTCTGATGACTGCTGATGACTTGTGCCCTCACCCAGGCTCCCGCCTCTCTTCTTTTGCTTCATCATAACTGTGAGGGGGCAGTGCCAGGGATGATTGAGGACAGCAGAATCAATTAAGGAGCTGTCTTTAATTCCTTACGATAAGTTCTGGAGGTAGAGTAACACTCCTGTGCCTCACGGCTTTCTTTACAATGTGGGGTGTCAGCTCCCTCTTCTCCGCTTTCAGTTAGCTTTGGGATCCATTCTGGGAGGTCAGGATTTCACGCACCCGTCTCCTTTCAGAACCATGTAAACCCATGTGCTCATCAAGTTCGGAGCAGACGAGCAGTGAGAGAAATAGTTCATGCCTCCATCTCTACACACAGATAGTGTCTCTTTCCACCTGAAACTTGGTCCCCTACCCACAACCAGTCCTCCATCTACACTTACTAAGTGCTCAATAAACACTTTTGACAGTAAAGCTGTCCAACAGCAAAGAGCAACACGCACTACTCTGGTTGCCTTGCTGGGAAGAAGTGACCCTGACCAGCTGTCTCCTCAGTGGAAAATGAAAACTTAATGACATTTCCGTGAAAATAATCCATAAGAACATCCATCTGTTTTTGTAGTAATCTGAAGTCAACCATGCTAATGACCTTAATTGATCTGTTTTTTTTAGGAGAGTTTCTTTCCTGGGAAGAGGATGTACCAACACAGGTAGTCAATCTGCTTTGCCTCTGGTTGTTTCTCTTCCTGGCCTGTTTACATTTTGACTAAACCTGGTCACTGCTAAGGATGTGTAGCTGAAGTGGGGCCCAGGAGCAGTTTAGGGGCTTCTACATTTTGGAGTTAATATAAGTCTAACTTGTAGTGCTTCTTCAAGTACTCACTGGTTCTGGGATCTGATGTAGGAGATTTTCATCTCTGGGTTAGTCCTCTCCCAGGTATGCCCAATCTCTGGCCTGAGTTGGACATGCATATATAATGTTATAATAATATATATATGAAAAGTTTTTAGTTATGCACATAAGAAGAGTGTATACTCTCACTGTCCCTTTCTTCTGCTCTATGTGTGTGCATGCACACGTGTGTCCATGCATTGTTTGTGTATGTGTGTGCATTATGCATGTGCATGTGTGTGTACATCAGTGCATGTGGGTATGCATAAATATGTGATTGTGTGCATGTGTACATGTACATGACTATGTGTGTGAGCATGCATACACTTGTGTACATGTGTGTGTGCATGCATGTGCATGAGCATGCGAGCATGTGTGTGTGTGGGTGCATGCTATGTGTATGTGTGTTACTGGGGATTGAACATGGGGACTTTGCATGAAGATACATCTCCAGCTTTTGGGTTTTTTTTTCTTTTAACTTGAGACAGGGTCTTGCTTAAACTTTTAGTCCTCTTGACTCAGGGATCGCACGTGTGTGTGCCACCATGCTTCACCTATACTTTATTACACTCTCCAAGACAATTTTCTCATTCAGTGCAGCCCAGGCAACCAGGTACAGGCAATGACAGTATGCACCTTGTAGCTGCAAAGGCTGAAAGAAGGTAACATGTCTGCCTACTGCTCCTTAAAGTAGGTTTGCTATTGTTTGCATTCCTCTACCCAGAGCCCTGGCCAGCATCTAGGTATCTTGCTGTTTAGCCCTTCTTCTTCTTCAGAGCCTGTGTTTATGCTTCATCCACCACATCCACCATAAGGAAAAACAGAAAACAACAAAATACCTTTTTCTTTTATGTGCCACCAACTTTATTTCAGTCATTTTGCTTCTGTAATAGCTCATAAGCTTCTTTAAAGATCTGAATTGGGTGAGCAATAGAAATTTTCTGGATAAGCCTATACAAGGGCAGATAGATTTTCCTCATCCCTGAGCCTTCTCTCCTCCCTCCTGCCCTTTCCTGTCCTAAGCCATGGGCAGCTGTCTTTGTCCTGGGCACTGGCTCATATTCCTCTAGGGCAGCCTCTCAAGGGTGGGAGCAAGGGAAAGGAGGTGAGATCTTGAGAGTTCAGCACACCCCTAGAAAGTCCAGAGGCTGCTCTGTCCCAGAGCCAACCGGGATCCAACCTACTGCTGCAAGGTCCTGCCTGGCTTGACTTAGACTCTAAGCTGGGGACACACACTTACTCAGCCTTTCTGCTCCAGAGGAGCTCAATTTCAGCACATACCATAAGGCTACCTATTATTCTGAAGCCTTCCTTGAGGCCACCCTGATTTCTAGGTCAGACAGTCCTGCGCCAACCACTCTCCTCCATCCTTGACCTTCAGTTCCGTGCTAACCTCCTGACTGCTGGGGCTCCAGCTTCCAGTCAGCCTCCCGAGAAGCTCGTGGAAGTCCACTTGGAACCTAGATGATGAGAAGTAGTAGACGAGGGGGTCAACACAGGAGTTCAGAGTGCTGAGGAGCAGTACGTAACTCCTCCATGTCGGGCTCTTGCCCTGAATGTAGCCCACCACATGTGACACATTGTAAGGTCCAAAGCAGACAAGGAAGTTGAGCAGAGTGGCCACCACCAGGCCAACAACCCTTCTGCGCCGGCGCCTGCTAGAGCTCCGGCCAAGAATCCACACCAGGCGGCTGTAGCAGTAGCTGGTGATGAGCAGAGGCACCACAAAAAGGACCACACCCATCTCCAAACGGACGGGCAGGAGAATGGCCAGCTGGTCCTGCCTGAATTCCAGGTAACAGGTCCCATTAGAGCCCTGGCTCTCATTGGAGATTGCCCAGAATTCAGTGACATAGACCACACTGCAGTGAGAGCTTGCCAGGAACCAGCAGATGCCACTGACCAGCCCAGCTTGAGCCAGTCTCGGCCGGGTCTTGTACCACAGAGGGTAGGCCACGCTCAGGAGACGCTCAACACTCACAGCTGCCAGGAAGAGGGAGGTGAGGTAGATGGTAGTGAAGAAGAGAAAGCCGGAGATGGGGCAGAGGATGAAGGGCAGGGGCCAGGTCATCCCACTGGCCGCTTCCACCATGCGGAAGGGCAGGAAGAGCAGCAGCAGCAGGTCCGAGAGGGTCAGGTTGAGCAGCAACACATCCACAGCCACTGGGCGGCGCCGGAGTTTACTCACGAAGATCACCAGGGCCATCAGGTTGAGGGGCAGCCCCACCAGGAAAGCCAATAGGTACACGGAGAAGTAGAGCCAGTGGTTGCCCGGGAAGAATGACCGATCCGAGTTTGTCTCCACCATCTTGGCCACTGGTGCAAGACAGAGATGGAGGTGGCAGTCTGGCTGGGGGATCTGCCTGTCCCTCTCTACAGCATCTCACCCATCAGCCAGTAATCTTGTCACCAAGACCACACTGCATGTCCCCTATGTTTCCCCAGCAGGGTCAGTTTGCCTGCCTTCCTGGTCCTACTGTGTCTCCTGTCATTCCCCAAACACAGAAAGCACCAAAGCACTCGTCCACCCAGCCCCTCAGCCTCATGCTCACCTGCTTATTGGAGAACCCAAGCGCTTTGCCATGCAGCAACTTGCCGGCTCTGCAGACCAAGTGGGTGAGCTATTTATTTGCAGAAATGATAAAGACCTGGCAGTGCCCATGACGTCACTCACTGTAGAACAGCAGCACAAAAGATGCCTTGAGCTCTGTTACCAGGGCTGCGTCAGTATGCAAAAAGAAGAGCAAATTCCACAACCTTGAGCCTCACTCCTCCTCTCCCCTGGCCACTCAGCTGGGATGCCCCAAACAGGCCCAAGCCAAATGCTGTGACTTCTCCTCCCCTCTCCTCCACGTGAATTCTGTCTGCTTCTCTAGAATGGCACTTTTCCAGTTTGCCTCTTAAGGCCAGGAGGCATGATGTGATGACACCGGGCTGGGCTCTAGAGCTGATTCTCTTTCCTGCTACCTTAGTGATTCAGGGTAAGTGACTTCAGTTCTGTGTCCCCTTTTCCCGTCTATAACAGGGAGATAATTGTGGTGATACTCTCATAGACTAAGATATTAATGCATGTCAAATGCTTAGAACAGGTCCGTAGATCCTGGCACTGTCCCTGCTGTAGTCCCTGGTGCAGTGCTGGGTTGTCCCTGGGGTGAAGATGATGGTGGTGATGGCTGTGGTGACAACACTAGCAGCTACTCCAGTGACATTATGACCCTATTCTTAGGGCACACCAGTTTTGTGTCTCAAAGAACTTTTATGTCACAAAGGGGCAGTGACTTGCTCCAACTGAAATACTTTGTTTAATATCACCAACAAGGGTCAAGCCCAAATTCTAGGTGGCTTCAATTGGAATGTCTTTGTTCACTCAAATACTTGCCAGTTACACTGCAATAGCATTTGCCACACATTAGAATGATTATCAGCAAAATTCAGACAGTACTGAGACAGTGAGAGGCTCCTGAGGCTCCTCTTCTGCCCCATGCTGGCCAGAGTGGATGTGGTCTCCTGGAATGTTGTCCCGCCCCTTTCTCCTTGCTACCTTTGCTTCCCCCTAAGGATGCACTTCCACAACTTACCTTGGTGTCCTCCTAGATCACTTTGCCACCACTCACCTGGCTGATGCAACAGGAGATGCAGCTTGGCTGTGGCTGAGGTGCCCTCCCCGGCCAAGCACAGCTCCATATGCTGCTGCCTTCTCTTAAGAAGCAATGGGAAACCACTCCGAGGTAGAAAACATCAGGAAGGGATCCACATCTATTATTAACATCTTCAACTTCCCCAAACCCCAGTAAGCTGTGGCTAGCCCAGCTAGCTCTCCTGAAGATTCCCTAGATTTGGCCTTGTTATTTTTTGCTATAGGTGTGACAGCTGTCAGTCAATCAACCTTATCTCCTGATATCCCATGTACAGCCTCCATGAGAAGCTACGACCATCCTGGATGCGCCATACCTTCTGCTCTGGGAGATGTCTGCCTTGATTCTTCTAGGCTTGAATTTGAATCAAGTAGTAGAATTGAATTTGGGGCAATCAGTCAGTTCCAGCCAGACAACTTGAGTGTAGACCAATTTGCAGGCTCAGATTTAGAGCAATCCAATGGTAGACTTTAGACCAATCTGCTAGCTTGGGCTGCATATATAATATATTCAGTCATAGAATAGCATATATAAAATATAAAGACAACATCCCTTACACTTCTAAATTGGTGTAGGAAGACCACTTCCTGTGAATTCATTCCTCTGTGCTGTAAGATAGGTCCTGTTCAAACAGCCTCACTTCAGTGAATGCACTTGTAACTTATCCCTCAGATGGTGTAGTCTTGGGGTTCTTATCTTGAGTAGTGATCACAGAGAGATTGTTGAAAAAGAAAATTATAAACACTAAGGACGTTAGTTCTGAAGAGACCAGCTGACAGGCAGCATTAGAGGCAACAGGCAGTGCCGACAGATGGCATCCAGTATTGGTGTTTATGATTAACTGGAGTCTACCAGCACCGAGGCTCTGAGCCATGACACTAAGGCCTAAGGACCATTGGTGCTCAAAACCTGGAGCTGCTAACAGAGCTGCACTTCGCTGATTCATGAATTGAACAAAAGAACCCTCCAGTGCTCGGTAACAATACCAAGTGTTGGCAAGGACGGGGGAAACCTAAGCTCCCATTCATTGCTGTGAGAATACACAACAGTACAAACACTTTGGAAATAATTTGGCAATCTCTTAAAAGTTAAACATCAATTTACCATGAGACCCAACAACTTCATTACAGATATTCACTTATAAGAAATGAAAACATATGTGCATGCAAAGACTTTCTCATTAATGTGCATAACAGTATTCGTCATAGTAGCTGAAAAGAACCATTTGCCAATGAATGTGCACATCGTACAATGATATCCTATTGGACAATGAATACAACACACTACCGATGCATACTACAGCATGGATGAACATTATGCTAAGTGAAACAAGCCGGACATAGACCATATCTTATATGATTCATTTAGACAAGATGTTCAGAACAGGCAAATATAGAGATAGAAGTAGGTTAGTTGTTAGCCTAGGGACTGGGGGTAGAAATGGAGATGAACTGTAAATGAATATGAGGTATCTTAGTGGGGTAGTGAAAGTTCCAAGAGCTAGATGATGGCCATGGGCGCGCCTAACAGTAAGTTTACTACATTCCATTGACTCATAGACATTGGCGCGGGTGAATTTTATGTTACATACATTATACCTCAATTCAGTATAGCTGGGAAGAAAACAACGCAGACCCGTTTCCCTGTCTTTATGGTTATACTGGAGAGAGAGTGGAGTGACAGGGAGTAAAATAAAGCCATCAAAGCAAAAGAAGAAAGAGAATCAGAAGACAATGCAGGGAGGGGGACCAAAGGTCTGCAGCTTGGCCTCCTAAGGCAGGAGGGGGGTGGGGAAGAGGTCATGAGGAACCACACAGGCCCTCCCAGACCCCAAGAAAAATGTAGATTCTCCCCTGAGTGGGTGAGGGAGCAGAGGTAACTGGGAGCCATGAGCCAGCATCCAGCAAAGGGCCCAGAGCCACAGGGATGGAGGGTGATTCCTAGCCTGATCCGGATAAGCAGTGAGTCCACCCTGGCTGGAGTTGAGGCTTTAACTAAAACTCTTTAGTTATCCGCACTACCCAGGGGCCAAGCTTATTTCTAACTTTCACAGAAAATTTTTTAGCCTCTCTGGCCTGTTCCTTATTTATAAAACATGGGCAATAGATTTTGGGTGGGTTGGGAGCATTTCTTCCTTCAACCAATGTTTACGAACACCTCCGATAAGCCACTGTCTCTTCTTGATGCTGGGCATCCACCGCTGCATCAAAAAAAATCCTTTCACTTATACATATTCAAGCACCCAAAGAAGTCATCACTTAAACCAGGTGGTTCATGCCAGCTACACAGGTACAGTTGTGCTCCTGGATGTGGTGGCTCTGTAGACATTAGAGGAAAAGGTCTGGTTCCCAGTAGGGCCACGTTTGAGCAGATGCCCACCTGCTTTTCTCCTTGATAACTTTCTTCCCTGCCCTCCCTCTCGTGGGCTGGGCTGCCACTTTTCATCTTCCCCAAATGTACCACCAATCTAGGTGTTAACCAGCACCCCAAGTCTTCGAATGTCCTTCATGGTGGAGACCCTGCTCTGAAGAATGCTATCCGACTTCTAGCCCTTTCTTGCTGTGCAGCCTAGGGGATGTTTCTAAGTCAAATGACATGAGGGTAATATACCTGGCCGTGGGGGACAAGCTACCTTAGTGCTAGAAGGTAGAAGGGCTTTGGGGCAGGTGGAAAAGCACCCCTTTTCAGGGTGCTGCCTGCTATTGAAGGGATGGGTGAAGCCTTTGTTCAAATTAGAACACGGAGCTCCTCTCTTGAACAGAAGCAAGGCAGGCCGGTGGCTGGGTGCGCAAATGCAGTGTGCAATTTAGTGAGCATTTCCCTGTCTGCCTGGTGTCTGCCCATCTGAACATCATCAGCCTGCTAAACGGAATAGTCCTGTGAGCCAAAGCACTGTTGTGTATGTTCAGGTACTAAAGAGGCTCAGGCAGGAGGATTGCTTGACTCTAGGAGTTAGAAAATATCCTGGGTAACATGGTGAGACATTGTCTCTTAAAAAGCAAGTGAAATGATGGGAAAGAATTGTGTTAAGACGAAACGAGATAACAGTCATTGTAAAGCATTCAGCATGGTACCTGTCACTTGTTAGGGACAGTTTGCAACTGTCCCCAACAGCAGTTTGTAGCCCTCCCCAGGCCAGGTTCCAGTTTGCAATTCAAATGCTGCCCCCTTGTGAGTTCACATGGTATGGCCGTATTATCATTTTGTCTCCTGCCTCCGGAAATTAAAATGCACTTTACAGTAAGTATATCATCAGGATGGCCACTTTCAGATTAGAGGCAAACTTCTCTCCTCCATTCTGTGAGCAGGAGGCCGGTCTGTAGTCAGTCAACAGACAGGCAGTCAGGACTTGGGGTGCGAAACAGGCTGGAGACATAGCTGGCTTGAGCCCAGGTCCGGGCGGGCCTTCACTCTCTGTGGACCAAGATGCTGTCTCTCCAGGCTCCGCTCTTTCCATGAGTGGCTCCAGGCAATGCTGCCATGCTGTTCTGGAAGAGGCCTGGAGAAGCCACTGGACTCTGCTCCGTGTCCCTTTCACCCCGCAGGGGCTGCTACTTCTGGGATGGTCCTCCTGGCTTTCGTGCCGCACATGTCATCCCCCGGCTAGGACCTCTCCCTAAGTAGCCTGTCACCAGTGGATTGAATACTACACTCCAGGCCCCTGTGATGAGCCCCAACTTGCGCCAGGGACCTCCCATGTTGGGGTGCAGGAAGCCAGCCACATTGGAGGCACTGTAGGGGCCCAGGCACAAAAGCAGCGTAAGCAGGGCCCCACCAGCTACCCAGGCTGCCCGTACCTTCCGCCTGTGGCTCAGGCCTGAGTGGACCAGTGCCCGGAGGCAGCCCACGTAGCAGAAGGCCGTGATGATCAAGGGCACAAAGAATAGCAGCAGAGAGAAGCTGAGGCGGGCGGGGCCAGCAGAACCAGGGTCCCAGGCCTCCAGGCACACAGGGGAGCCATTAACAGCTTGGTTGATGCCCAGGGAAGTGGTGCTATTGTGCAGCCAACCTCCTGGAGCCTCTAATATGAGAACCAACCCCAGGTGACAGAGCACCAGGACCCAGATGGCCACACACACCCCCCAGGAATAGCGCAGCCTCCGGAGGGCTTGATAGCCCAGGGGAAAGGCAGCCCCCATGTAGCGCCCAGCGCTCAAGGCAGCCAGGAAGACACCGCCCGCATATATCGGGGTGAAGTGGGCCAGGGCAAAGATTGGGCAGAGTGCAGCTGGGAAGGGCCAGACCCCCCAGGCCAGGGCCTCCACTGCCTTCAGGGGCAGTGAGATGGCCAGCAGGAGGTCAGAGCAGCCCAAGTGGAGGGTGTAGACCAAATTGGGGGTGAGGCGGAGTCGGGCTTGCGCCACCACACCTCGGAGGACCAGCACATTGAGCGGGAAGCCCAGCGCAAAGGCGGCCACATAGAAGGCGAAGAAGAGCTGCGGGGGCAAATCCATAGGGCTGGAGACAGTGGCTATCAGTGCTGCTGTGCTCCCTGTCCTCAGATCGCCAGCCAGGGCAGGAGGAGCTCCTGGAATTCCCACTGTGGCTTCACCACAGCCTGGAGAAGCAGAGTCCAGGGTAGGTGCTGGATCAGAAATGAGGGTGTCAAGCCTTTGGTCCACACTGCCTGTACACCATGGGACCTCTCATGAGGAAAGAGTGCAGGTGTGCTGTCCCAGGAGAGGGCCCGCCTCTGGATTCCTGAGACCCTGGGGAGAGAGCAGAGGGAGAGTTCAGCACAGGGTTGGAGAGCATACGTGGGCATGGGAATTAGAGCCCTGATCCACTCCCTGCCCCTTCCCCTGGCAAGAGGAACTGCTCCCCACAGTGTAGGGCATAAGTGGGGACCCCTCTCTTGGAAGAAGAGAAGTCAGTGTTTGGATAAAAAGAACACCAGGCCGAGGGGTAGACAAATGGAGTCCCAGAGGAGAGCCCAGCCACGAGCCAGGTCGCATCAGTGTCCTGGGTCACAACCTGAAATCTCAGGGGTTAACCTGGGTGGGAAGACCTGGGAGTCTGTGGAATAGTTGTTGGTGAAGAGTGAAGAGAGGAACGACAGAAAGCGCCACTTACCTCTTGATGCTGCCAGATGATTCTGAGGCTCCGGATTCCCCTCTCCAGGCTCCCAGAGGATGCCCAGAATGGGCAGTGAGCTGGAAGGGAGTGAAGGGCGGGGTGGCAGGGCCATTAGCTGAGGCACTAGCAGCTTGTGTGAGCAGCTAATGGGGCATCCCAGGCTAGGACTGAGGCTGAGCTGCAGGATGTGGGACTTCCAAGAAGATGCTGGGACACAGAAGGGGGTGTGCGTAGGAACGGGGTTCTGTCAGGTCAGATGAGGTCTATTTAGTCAGTGCCTTGAAGGGGCAGGGTTTATGGGGCACAGTCAGAGCTCAGCCCTGTGCCCTACCCACTTACCCACTGCCTGCTCAGTCCTGCCCCAGGGACCAAGTCTTCCCTGCTGCTGGATGAAGGCACAGGCAGACCCCAGTCCTTTTTCGCACCCTGAGTGACAACCTTCTCTCGTGACTCCAGCCCTCCCATCCATCATCATGGAGTAATGCAAAAGTGAGTGAGTGATGGAATCGTGCCCATGGACAGCTTGCACAGGCTGCAGGCACGCTTTCACCGAGACAGGGCTCTTCTCGTCCCCGTTTCCTTACCCTGCTGGTTCTGTGACAGTGTTTTGTGACCTGTGCAGTGTTGGCCGAAGACAGGGGAAGGGACCAGTCAGAACCTTCTGGTTGGCTCTGGAGCAGCCAGTCTGTGGTCTCTGCTGTGGTCTCTCTGAGGGGCAGCACTGTCTGAGCTAACTGCTCCCTGGGTATGGGGTGAGGACACTGGGATGGGCTCCGTGGAGACGGGAGGGAGGGGGTCTCTGGTAGGTTGCTTTGTTCCTCTCAGTGCTGGGAATCCAGCTGGGCACTCAGCCCTCCTTGGTGTGTGTGATGGTGGGGGGGTCCTTTTGTCTTTCTAGGAAAACTTCCTAAGCAAAATTTAAAATGGTCCTGAACTCCCGCCCCCTACCTCTCTCCATCTTCCTCCCTTCTCTCAGATGTACATGAAAGCTCTCTGACTCTGTCTCCGACTGTGCCCATGTGTCTCTGTGTATCTCTTTGCCCCCCAAAGTGACTTCATAGCTCTTTGCTTTTAGAATTCTTAGGGGCTTGTGTTGGTCTCCAGAGTGCTCTGCCTCTTCCAGATTTCAAGGCAGTGTAATCAGCTGCTCTCACCAGGCTGCGGGCTGTGGTTCTCCTATATCAACATCTCCCTCCAAAGAAAGTATCCAACTTCCTCCTCTGATGATGGAGTCCAGATTGGTGTTTGTTTGTTTGTTTGGGAATTTTTTTCAGGGGGAGGTAGTTCCAACTCCATGGTAGACACCTCACCCTGAACATAGAATGGCTTAATACCTGCTGAGTATTTTGTGTTTGGGAACACTGAAAAACTAACAGAACCGACAAAAACATCAGAGTACCATGTCACCTCCCATGACAAGTGCTGGAAAAAGGGCAGAGCTCTTGGGAAGCAATGGGTCTTCCAGGTCTCTGCTTTGGTTCTACTCAGCCAGCTGTTCAGTCCCTTTCAAGTGTCACCAGCTCACAAGGGTTTCATGGTTCCTCTAGCTAATCTCTCGCCTGCCTGCCCTCTATTCATCCTTGTGTTTAGTGAAGATTTTGGTCTGATTTGCCCACTCATGGTGCACAGTAGATGCTGTGGGACCTGGAGGATTGTGAGACCTCCAGGGCTGAGGGGCTGGGTGGAGGCTGCTGTGTTCTGCAGTCCCGGGCCTCCCAGCTTCCTGGCCACCTGCTCTTCACGCCTCAGCAGTGTCTGTTGACAGCCACATCTCATGGTCAATGGCTCATAAAGTCAGTTTATGTCAGCGGCTGGGCTCAGGAACAGGATGGCAAGGCACCTGATGGTTGCCAGGAGCACGAGCCAGGGCTTATCAAGATCAAGGCTTCCTTCACCTCTTTCCAGGGCCTCCTGTCCTACAAACATTTGGACTACACTAGACACCTCCAAGAATGGCACTGGGTCCTAGCCCTTTTGGCCCCTAACGATAGACTCCGAACTGGATTAATTAGTGTTCAGTAAATGTCTGTCCTTACAAAATGAATGGATCACTGAATAGCACAGGGCTTCATTTTTAGGTCCAGAAACCCAAAACTTCCTTCTCTTTTTCAAACACTTTTCAAAGTCCCACCTTCCTTCAGTGATCCTAATGGTTCACAGGAACTCAAACTAGAAACAAAGTGGATTGATGGTACATGCAGTGGATCCTTCTGCAATGATTCTAAGAACTGCCATTCTAGGATTGAGCAGAGATGGGAAGGGAGAGCAGGAAAGGAAGGTGACACTTCAGGGGAACCTATATGTGGTGCACGTACCGTCCATTTAGCACCTTGATGCTTCGTAAAGCATACATCTCTACCTCTGAGAAAAAGGGGTCATGGCTCGTTGGCTGGGCAGGTGAATGAATGGATGAAGCGAGTTTAACCTGAGAGGGGAGGGGACTAGAACACCTGCCTGGAAATTCTGAGCCAGTGAAACCAACAGAGAACTGGGAAGAGAGTGAGGGTGAAAGACAGGTCAACTGTGAGGTTCCTCTGGGCCTGTGGCCTTTGAATATTTTGCAGCTGTGAATGTGAAAGAACTTGGTAGATCCCCTTTTGAGAATAAGTATGAATACTAACTTGTTTTTTTTTTATATATGCTTCAAGAAATATAAGCAAAACATGGAATTTTATTTTTTAGGGACTTCTGGTTTCTGTACTTGAACTTGTGAACTGTGACTTTAACATGTAGAAGATCAGACCAAAGTTCTTGTACTGTCTCAAAATTAAAAGTGAGCTGAGGTTGTAGCTCAGTATGAAGAATCTGGGTTCAATTCCCCTTAGCCTAACAATTAAAAAAGAACGTTCTTGGAGAAAAATCAGTGTCTCCTGAGAATCAGCCATGCTGGGATTTGCACAACCAACCAAGAAAGCAATGAGCCAGTCTTCTTGGTAAAGGGCATGAGCTGTACACATACCCGGGAGAGAAAAATCATTGAGCCTACTGGTGTGCAGGCTGAAAATCAAATGTTCCCCTACCCCTTTAGCAGCCGATGATTCTGAAGTCATCCTGAGTTGATAGCATCTAAGACACATAAAGCAACTAAATGCTTGTATTGTTTGTTTGATTATGCTGACCTAGGGTCAGCGGTCTGAGTATCTCTTGGTTGCTCATGGATGAAATGTGCAATATAGCAATATGGGGATTTCCTTCTGTCTTGTCTTTGAAGTCCAATATTGTTTTCACTGTTTTGATTTGTTCTGATTAATTAATTTCTGAAATTCCATATTCTGTTTTGGTTGGTTTTATAGTTTTTGGTTTGATTTTGTGATATCTGATTGAGTGGAAGACTATTGTGAAAGTAACAAGGTATACTATGGTAGCTATTATCGTTTTTTTTTTATTTAAGGAGAAAAAGAAAAAAACAGAGAAAGGGTACAAGTTATACATAATTTCAGAAAAAATAAACAATAGGAAATCACTAGTTAATAGATTGCATATTGCTATCTTAGAAATATGCTTTAATTTTGTAACTTGAACAACTGTTTCTAAGATAACAATATGTAATCTATTAACTAGTGATTTCCTACTGTTTATTTTTTCTGAAATTCTGTATAACTTGTACCCTTTTACTGTTTTTTTCTTTTTCTCCTTAAATAAAAAAAGTTGTTCAAGTTACAAAATTAAAGCATAAAAAGTGGACATTCAAACAATGAGACTGCAAACAGTTCTGTTCAGTGATCCAACAAAACTCAGTAATATGGTTATCTTAAACACTTAAATATACATGCAGTTATATCCTTTAGAGCACTTTCTTTTCCTCTCTTTTGTACAATGACAATTACACATTTTGGGTTTTATTTCTCCCACAGTTCTTATTACTTATTTTGAAGAGAATAAAATCAAATGTGCCATAACAAAACAAAGTCAGTCAAATCAAAAGGGTGGACATGATATATAATGTAAAAACAAAATACAAGGTGATCAACAATGGTTATGATAATGCCTCTTGTTATCTTAAAAAGAATTGCCTATATCATCAGTTATAATAAAATTGAACAAAACGGTAAAGAATAAAACCAATAAAATCAAAACACTGGAGACATTACAGGACTTCAAAAGAATATAAGAGTCAAACCAGAATGGGTGTTATAATGAATCTTATTGGCTTCACAGTTGTTGCCTATACTCTTGAACTTGGTATTATCAAGCAAAACAGAATACAGGAAAATCAGTCCAAGCAAGATGCTAAGAGCAATACAGGGTTTCAAATCAAGTTAATAGGAAATCAAAGTGGGTTACTATAATATATCCTGCTATTTTTTATTTATTTTTCCCTTAATTAAAAAGATAAAAATAAAAAAGTAAATAATTTTAAAAAAGGGGGGATTGAGATAAAAGAGGACATAACAACAAAACAGCACAGGTCAAAGCATAACCATTTAAGCAAAATAGTGTTTCACCACAAGATATCCTGACATAAAAGTAGTTACCATAGAGTCTCTGTCCTTGAAATCTTTGAGCAGTACTTCGTATACTGTAGCACCAAACATATAAAGACAATGTAAAACCATTCAAGAGAATGACAGTATTACAGGGTATTTAGAATCAACTAACAGAAAATGAACAATGGTTTCTGTATAATCTCCTTGTCTATAAAAGTTTTTGTTTATATTATCACATATAATAAAATCCAATAAGATACAACATGTTAAGACTGATGGACACAAAAGAACAAAAGCTTGATGGGACTTCCAAACAAGATGATATTAAATCAGTACTAGCTATTATGATGTCTTGCTTTCTCCAAAATGGCTGTTCCTACTGTCCAACCTTCTCTGCCTCATTTCTGCCTCATTTTTTGTTATTAGGTGTCAGTTTGTCTTCTTCATTTAGCTTTCTGCTCCATTCATTGTGGCCTCTCTGCCACTGTTTCTAGAATCTTGGTATTTTTCTTTTTTTAGAATGTCCTGCAGTATTCTCTGTAGAGTTGAAATGGTGGCTGCACATTCCCCTAGTTCCTCTTTATCCTGGAAGTACCTTATTTTTCCATCAATTTCTAGGGACAGTTGTGCAGGATATATCAATCTTGGCTGGAGGTTATTATCTTTCAAAGCTTGAATTATTTCCCCTCATGCTCTTCATGATTTGATGGTTTGTGCTGAGAAGTCTGCTGTAATTTTGATGGGTGTTCCCTTGTAAGTGATCTGTTTATTGTCTCTGATGGCTTTTAATATTCTGTTCTTATATTGGATTTCTGGAGTTTTGATTATTGTATGCCTGGGTGTAGCTCTGTTTGGGTTGTAGGTGGCTGGGGTCCTGTATGCCTCATACACCTGGGTATCTTTACCATTTGCTAAATTAGGGAAATTCTCCTGGATTATTTCTGTGAATAGCCCTTGTAGTTCATTTGTTTTTGTCCCTACTTCTTCTTTTACATTCTTAATTCTCAAGTTAAAGATCCTCTTATCATCTTCTAGCCTTTGTATTATTGCTGTTTCCTTAAGAAGTTTTTAATTTCATGCTCCCACATTACAAATCTGTCCTCCAGTTTAGATAATCTATCCTTAGTGTCTTTCAAGCTGTTATGCCAGTTTTCAATAGAGTTTTTAGTTTCCTGGTAATCTCTTTGAACCTGCTTCACGTATTCTATGTTTTCTCTATTTTCTCCATCAAACATTTCTCCCCTTTTTTTCTGTTCTTCCATTCCACCATCTATTTTTTCTTGGGTGGTGCTTAGCATTTCTCTAACTCTTCTACTTATATCTTGCTTTACTTCGTTAAATACTTCACTTTCGAACTTGTCTATGAGGCTCCAGAGATATCGCTTTATGTCTATTGGTGCCGTATCTGATATTGCATGTTTTCTGTCCTCATTCTCCTTTGCATTTCCCTTTCCTGGATCAGTGTTCTCAGGATTGGGGGCCAAGGACCCTTTCTTGTGGCTCCTTCTTCCCATACTTCTTGTTCCTTCCATACAAGCATATATAGGAGGCCCAGTTTCTTTCTTTGTGGGTTACAGTTTGTTTGAATTGCACCAGCTAGGTGTTCCCGCCCACTGCAGTGTAGTAGGGAGACACAGACCTGGGCAGCCTCTGCTGGGCCCGCTGGGTCAACCTACTGAAGGCTTCACTGCTAGGGTGTACCGCCAGATGCTGGGACCTGGTTTGGGCTAGCCTACTGGGTCTTACTCCATGGCGTCACCCAGGCCAATCGCTGCCCACCAATCCCAATTGAGAGGGGAATATGCGACTAAAGTCACTGCAGCATCCTGTTCTGGCTAGTTTTCCCAGTCCCTGAATGTCCTCTGTTGGAGCCTCCTAGTCTATGGAAGGGTCCCTATTCCTCTCACTCACTGCAGGTCAATGGACGGCTCCCTGCCAGTCCCGCTCTCAACTCCATTTGCAGATTCCCACTCTCAGAGGTTTCGCATCTCTGTCCCTGCTGTGCCAATTCAGACAGAGCAGTGGCAGCAGGAAATTCAAATCACGGCTTCCAGAGGTGTGGGTTCCAGCTACAGTGCTGAGATTTTATCTGTTCCGGTTATAGCACTGGGATTGCATTTCCTGTTGATTTCTCTCAGGTTAGTTCATTCCTGGGTCGGCAGGGTATATCTCCCCTTGCTTAGAACTCCTCACACTGCACCATTCCTGGATTCTAAGCTGGCTATCTCAGAGAGCTTCCATAGCTGCCATTATCTATCTGCCATGTTCTTCTGGAAGTCCTCCAAGTTAAGCTTTTAAAGGAAACATCAGGTTCCTTGCTTAACTGTCACTGCTAAATTTTAGTTCCCAAGAACAACTGGGCAGATACAAATTTCCTTGTTCGAAGCACCTGCAGCATGGGTCTGGAGGAGGACCAGAACTCCTGAGATCCAGCCATGGTGGGACCCAAGCAGCTTATTCACCTGCCCTCTTGGTAAGCACCTGCAGTGTGGGCCTGGAGGAGAACCATTTCCTGTGAGCCTACTGCCATGTAGGCTGAAAATCAAGCACCCTTTCCCCACCTGCCCCCTCCCACGATAGCTACTGGGGATAGATGTCTCAGCATCTCTTGGGAGGATGACCATATACCGTATAGCAAATATAGGTGATTTCCTTCTATCTTCTGTTTGAAGGCATAGGTTGTTTTCACTGTTTTGTTATGTTTCTTTTGCTCTATTCAGTATTCTTAATTGGTTTTATAATGTTCTATTTTGGTTTGATTTTGCTATATCTAATTGACTGGACAACTATTGTGACATTAAAGAGATATACCATAGTACATATTACTACTATCACAATATCCTACTGTGAAACCCCTTAACCAATTTCACTGCATTTTCTCAATTGGCTTTGTTCTGTCTTGTGTTGTTGAATTTTTACTACTTTCAAAATAAAATTTAAAAAAAAGGAGACATCTGGGTTTGGGAGGGAAATGAAAAAGGTCTTGGGACTCCAGTTGCAGCCACATGACTGCAGGAACAATCACTCCCACCTCACTCAGTGTCGCCTTCACTTCTCTGTACCACGTCTAACCAGTGATTTCTCTGGAAGTCCCACCACTCCCACTGTGCCCCTTGCAGACTCACATTTCTCACCCCTAGACAAAGCATGCGTTCAGAAGACAGAAGAAAATTGAGACTGCTATGGATTGAGAACTGGTGGTCAACTTAACACCAGCTGGATTACATTAGCATGCATTGAGCGAAGATGCTCCACCTGATTAAAGTTGCCAGGATAAATAGGTGGAGAAGAAGGGAGGTAATGAGAGCTGAGGCATTAAGGAGGCATTGTGTGTCCTCCTACAAGTTGCTGTCTGAGCTGTTGGTTCTGGAGAAGCTTTGGTCCTCACATCTAGCATTGCTTTCTGGCTCCAGAGGGGAAGACATGTGCTGCTTGGTCTCCAGGATGAACTCGTCACGCTGCTTCCTGGTACGTACCTGACTGTGCTTGTCTTCGGAGGAGCTCGGGGCGTCTGTGTCGCTGAGGATGGCTGTGGTGCCTTCAGGTTAGCCCTGGTCTTTGTTGTGAGTGTAGCTTCTCAGCTCCAGCATAGAACCCTCATCCCACTAGCACAGTTCCTTCATCCTGCTGGCATAGACTTTCTGGCTCCCACCGCTGACCCTTGGGTCTTCCCAGCATGGATCTGTAAAAGAGACAAGCATGAGTTCTTCTTGTGGGCTCTGGCCTCCAGTTGGACTCGTGGGAGGCAGTGTCCTGAGCTCTGGATTTTTATATGGATTCATGTGGGACATTACCGTGAGGTTTAGGCTCTTGACTAAATAATCTATGTCTTTGGTGTTGTGAATAGATTTCCTGCATTTTCCTGTGTTAACTTTTGGTGACCATTATGAAAATATTATAAACTCCATGTCTACTCCTAATTGTTCTCCGTGTACAACTGCTGACTACAACAGAGAGTAACCTTAGAGCTCCTCTAAGCTATCACTCAAGGTCAGCATTTAAGAGAAAAATAAGAGGCTG
Organism: Cavia porcellus; assembly: GCF_034190915.1. Taxonomy (NCBI): domain Eukaryota; kingdom Metazoa; phylum Chordata; class Mammalia; order Rodentia; family Caviidae; genus Cavia; species Cavia porcellus. Next base: position 38,730,813 of record NW_026947490.1, on the reverse strand, counting down.
GGGCTGTAATGCAGGGGTACAGAGCATATTCAACTTGGATAAGGCCCCGGGTACAACCTCATCAATCATTCAATCAATCAATCAATCAAACTTGAGGTTGAAAACTTTTTGTGGTAACATAATCCTATTTATACCATTCAACACTTGTGAATATCAGAATAAAGGGGCAGGTGGATGGAGATTCCCAGCCTCAGTGGGGTTGTTTGTTCCCTTGAGCTTTTATTTTGTCCCCTCAAGTCCACACTAGCACCATCTCCAACTTGCCCTGGGCCCTTCCCGAGTCCTGTCCATATTCTGCCCTCTCCTCATAAGGCCAATCATGTACCTTCTTTCTGTCTCATCTTTGTAGGGCTGCAACCTCAGTGACCTCTTCCCTGGGCCCCTGTTTTTGTCTTTTCCTGGAGGCAGACAGATGCTTCTCAAATATGCTGGATTTTGCCAGGAATGATGCAGCTCACCTGTAATCTTTTCATCCTGGGAGCCTGAGGCAAGAGGATTACAGATTGCATCCTAGCCTGGGCAGTTTAGCAATTCACCAAGACCCTGTCTCAAAATTAAAAAATTAAATAAAAAAGAGCTTCGCTTGTAGCTCAGAACAAAATCTCTGAATTCATTCTCCAACAGCAACAACAAAGAATCTCAGAAGCAGGAGCAATGTTCTAATAGGACCACCTATTTCTCTTGACCAAACAGCAGGATTTTATACCTGGGGAGTCCAAAAGAGGAAGGTTAACGGGTGAGCTCTTTCCAAGGCAGCTTGACCTCCCCGTCTCCTACTAGATTCCGTCCCCAGCAAACATATTTCTCTCAGAACCCAAATCTTAACTGTTCTTAGGCTCCCTTCTCTCTCTGCATTCCATATCCTTTCTCTGGGCAATTATTCCATGTTATTCTGCACAAGCAGCCACTTTCTTGCTCCTCCGTGCTCTAGCTGCATCTGCTCCTCTCTCCCCATCTCTTCTCTGGACACCGCTGACTTGCTCAGTTTCCTGTCTCTTGCCAGGAGGCTGCAGCTGAAGTTGGTTAGAACTGTTAGTACTGTTTGATTTCCTCTGGCCCCTCGAATCCCTTCTTACAAATGTTCCCACCACTATCCTGAGTCTAAGTTCCTTCAAGGGTGAGCTGGGTTCTGAGCTTTTCTTTCATTCATCTGCTCCCACTGGGCTGTGCCCTAGCTGGGCCACCCTCTTCTCACTCTTGTTCTGTTGCCCTGTCCATGTTGCTTGCTGTTGGTGCTTTGACGTACCCACAGGAAATTAGTCACTCACACAGATGCTTTGTCTCTGCTCGGGGGTTTTGTGTGACTTAACACTAGCTGTCCGACCCTGTCAGCTGATACTCTCCTTTTTCTCTCTGTCCTAGGAAAGGTGACTCACAGCCATATTCTCTTCCAGTAATCATCTCTTGTCATTCAGCTCTTCACTCCCCAGTCCCCACTTTTTTAATCCTGGATCCAAGTAGTCTCTGCACATTCTGGATTTCCTACCCCCGCAATCCCACACGATTGGGACAGTGCAGGCAGAGGGGCAGCAAGCTCTGAGTTCAGGCTGAGTATGTTCAAGACAGCTGAGGAGGTCAGAGTGACTGCAAGAGGCCCAACTAAGCTCAGAGCCGTGGCAATGAGGTGAGGCAGTTGGCACATTCGAGAACCTGTGCCTGTGGTCAGGATGCAAAAGGACATCTGGGTTACAACTGGAAGCCCCTGGATGGCAGGGATGTGATGTAATATTTCACGTTTCCAAAGATCACTCTGAGTGCTGAGTGAGGAGGAAGCTGGAGCAAGAAATAACTAAGAAACTGTTCTCTAACTGTTTCTAGGACAGGACCATGTAACTTCTTGCACTATAAAAATCTAAGTGTATGTATATGCCTGTGTAGGTATCACTTTATTGCTGCCAAAAATATAAATTAAATCAAGCAAAAATATTCACATCTAGTACAGCCTGAGCATTTATGTGCTATGGTGCTAACTTCAGGGAACTTTGACTAATGAAACCTCAGTTTGATTTGCTTGGGAATCATGTAGGGGACGAGTAAATCACCCTTCTGGGTGTGTCTGGGTTGCTCATGAAGGTATGACCTTGGGATTTATATCTGCTCTCTTGTTCTTCCTCTCTGGCTCTGTTCCCGTGGTCTGCTTCCTCGATGCTATAAACTAAGTAGCTTAACTCCACCATGCCCTGTTTTTAAAGTATTCCTGCTTTCCAATCCACTTACCATGGACTGAATTCCTGTAACTGTGAGCCAAATTAAACCTCTCATCTTCTAAGTTGTGGATGGAGGATATTGTGTTTTAGCAACTGGAAAGCTGACTTTCCAATACAGTTTCCATTACAGCAAGTTGATCTGTGTAGGCTGTAAGCAGCACAGCACACACTATAGAGCCATGACCTTATCTTCTCTTGAGCTGTTGAGAATTTTGGATCAATGTAGACATCCAAAAGAAGAAGACATATCAGCCTGGCAATAGCTGGATCACTAAGCCGACTTACGCCACCCACTGCACATTAGCCAGCTGTGAGAGCTGGTCAATCAAATGGACACAGAGCAATGTCTCGGTGCTATTTTAACACAGTCCTGTTTTTCTGATTATTCATGGGCTGCACATGTCTCCACAGACTGCAGGCTTTCTTAGCTCCTAATGACCACAATGGGCTGGTATCTCGCCCTAGCTCTTAATTACAGCTACAGAGGCCAGTGCTGGCTCATTTGCAGATTTAATGATAAGATATTGAGGAGCTTAGAGATTTAGCAGGAGGCTTGGAGAACCAGGCTAGAAATGTAAAGGAAACTGTTCAGCCAGGGTAGTATCAGAAATCATGCCTCTAACTCAATGGCAGTGAGTACACAGGACCCCCCAGGACACCATGCATGCACTGTACTCTACATTGAGTCCATTACCACTACTGCCACCATTGAAGTCATTTTCCGCTCTCTCGCCTTCTTTGCACCTTTAGCATCAGATTCAGAATTTGGGGCAGGTGCGTGTTATTGGCTTAATGTAGGTGTCAGGGTACTTACAATGATTATCAGCTTCTCAGACGGGAGATGGGTTCTGCCCCCCCTTCCCCCATTCACACTTGGACAGCTCCCTAAATGCAAAAGGAGTTCTGGTATTAGGCAGTGAAAAAATAATCAATGTTAAAAACCAGGGCTCTCAGGGGTCAGGACTGCCCAGACCACTTCCACTTTTTAGGTCCTTGATCTGTTAAAAAAGAAAAATCACAAAAGGCTAAAACAAGATCCTTTTTTTTTTTTTACAGAATATTGCATCAGTTTATTTCAGATGTGAAAAATTTAATTTTTAACTGCACCAAGTAAACTTAACTATTTAAGTATTTTTAAAGTCATTCCCTCCAATGCTGGGAAACCAAGCAAGCAGCTCGCCTCCCTGGTAAGCAGCTGTGCTGTGGCAAGCTGCAGCTGCCCTAAGGGGAGAACCACCGGTGTCTCCTGAGATCTGCACCATGTTGGAACTTAGGATGCTGGGAAAGCAAGCAACCAGCCTGCCCCCTTGCTAAGCAACAGTGAGCCTACTGGTGCACAGGCTGAGAGTCAGACATCCCACTTCCCTTCCCCCCTTTACTAAATGGGAACCAGAGATCTGAAAATCCCTTGGGAGGCTGACCATAGGCAATATAGCAGATAAGGGAGATTTCCTTCTACCATCTTTTTGAAGGCAAATATTTTTACTACTGTTTTGCTTTATTCCGATTAATGGCATTGTTCTATTCAATATTGTTTTGATAAGTTCTATAATGTTTTGTACTTCATTTTATTTTGCTATATGTGATTGAAAGAACAACTATTGTGAAAATAATGAGATATACTGTGATACTTATTACTGTTATCCCAGTAACCTGCTGTGAAGTTCTGTACCAGTTTCATCATACTGTCTCAATTGGCTTTGTTCTGTCTTATTCTGTTGTATTTTACTACCTTCAAAATAATAATAAGAAGAAAAAAGAAAAAAGTCATTCCCTCTAAAATGTAAGGGGGTTTTTCTTTTCCAACACCACAAACCATGGTTTCTCAATAGCTCTCATTTTGAAGGACTTCTGAATTGATAAGAAAACTGTTTTGGAGCTATTTTAGAACTTTTTTCCTCAAATGAAAACTAAATTTAGACAAATTACACATTTCATAGATTTCTCTACAGATTCTTTTACAGACCTAAATACACCGTATTACATGGTATAACTTCAATCTACTTGTCTCACAGTAAAAACCATCTATCTTGAAAAGTATGCTGGATACAGTCTGTGATTGTCTACTTAGTAGAATTACTGATTTATATCAAAGATTGTTTTACCATTTGTCAAAATAATTAAGTCAATACTGGACATTAGTCTTCCTCAAAGACAGTTGAACTAGTGCTCAAATCTTTTTTCATAGCTTCCCTTCTGTAAGTGTATGGAATTATGTAATACGAGCTTAATGGAGGACAAATAACCATTACAAATACTAACGCTTTAGATTAAGTCATTGACTAGTGTGGAAAAAGAAACTCCATAATGACAGGAAACCTACACACTCAACTCAAATGAGTATCTTTCTTTGGTCTTTAAATATCATGCACTTAATTTCAAGGCAGCTATTTGGTTTTCATAACCACATTTAGGGATACATTCACAGGACTGCTTCGATAGTCCAGGTGAAATAGTTATAGAAATGGAAGCAATGTGGTCTCAGAAATTTCATTTATATATCAAAATCTATTTTGATACCTGGAAGTTTACAACATGCAGAATTCTTCACGCTAGTTATACTTTTTGTAACTCAAAAGCACTCTTCTCTTGGCAAGAGCAAACTGAAACTTATCCATAGAGGTAAAAGAAATTAATATTAAACATTTCTCCTAAGTTTGGATTTAGATTAAGGAAGTAACACCAAATACCAGCCAGCATGGTCTTTCTACATTTTCACTAAGATTAGAACCATCAACCATTTTCCTTTATAAATTTTTTCTTCATGCTCAAGACTACTAAAGTCTATTTTATTTTATACTTTTGCATTTCAAATTTAAATCTTAAGGTTGGAAAGTTTGTACACACTTTTGATAAAGTAATTTTGCCATGTAACTTATTTGGAGATGAGACTTTTACATGTGAGGATAAATATTACAAATCCAACTTTCTTTTAAAGTCAAAACACAGAAAACTCAAACTTTGCACATTGCTTTTAAGCCTTCTGAGAATATTTCTTGAACCACCACCATGGACAATTTAAAAAATTGCAAACATAGAGATGGGACAATAGCAGGGGAAAATGAGTGTTTCAGATGTCTCATCTTATAAAAAGTTATCAACCTGGCAGAATCACTCTACTTGCCAGATAATGATCTAGCATAAAACCACTTCTATCAGTAGAGGAGGTCACAGGGATATTTATACTATGAACACTTTATGATTCTACTTTCCAGAATAGAAGCCATTTGTTTCTCTATTCCTCTTATCTTAAATCCTTAAATTCAACATGTAGGCACAGAGTATAAGCAAATTCAGGATATTCTCCAACAGATATAGACCATCATAACTATGTTATTCTAAAAAAATACTATCTAAAATTTCTTTCTGATTAATCAAAGACTCCCTGGAAACATTTTTAACAGCCTGTATTAGTTCACATTAAATGTGTTTATTATGCCACAAGTCCATCTAAGCTTTCTTCTAATTATTTTAAAATATGTCCCAGAAAAAAATACCTTCCTCAGGGTTAATTAGGTGTGTTAACTTGTAAGGTCATCAACTTACACTACCTATGGTATTGCTGGGTTTCTTGGAGAAAAAGGACAAGAGAAAAATCACAACAGGACTCTTTAGATCACTAAAAGGTTATTATCTCTAGCTGGATGTTTAAAAACAATTGAATCTTGCCAAATATCTTATATACTTTAAAAGTTATACTTTTCACTGTCCTTGCTGAGACAAAATACTTGAAGCCCAACATGAAAGAAGGAAAGTTTTATTTCTTACAATTTTGGAGGTTTCAATCCATACGTAGCTGGCTCCAAGTGGCAGGGTGGCATGGCAGGCTGCCATTCATGGCCGGCTGCAAACAGCAAAGCACTAACCAGCAAGAGAGAGAGAGACATCTCCTTCCCACCAATACTTCATGTTCTGGTTCAATCCCTGGGTGAGTGAATCACTCACACCAACAATCCTAGCACTAGACGACAAACCAATCACAAATGCTAGATTTGCTAGTGTCCATAATTGCATGAGGCTTGGTGGCCACTCACAAAAACCATGACACCAGCTCACACTCTAAATATTAATGCCTCTAGTAGCAAGAACAGGAAAAATAACCATCTGTATACTCATTAACAAAAAGCAGTTTAACTCAAATACTTGGACCAGTGCATAACATTATCTACTCAAACTGCCCCACCCATCAACAAGAAGACAAAAATCAATTGCTTTAAAAACCTAAATAATCTTGACATTTCCAATCCCTGAGCATGCTCAGAAGGACTAAAGATGGGGTGAAGGCAATGCCTAGGGATAAGTTTCCCACACACAGTCTTTAAAACCTTGAGCACCACAAACACTCCAAACTTGTCTATGAAAAAGGTACTGCTGTCTCATCTTTTTGTCACCTGAAATAAACAATACTTGTAGACTCTGCATTCAAATGTGAAAGCAGGAAATTTTTTAAATGTTAAAAAATTTGAAATCGTTCGATACCCAAAAATTTTGGGTTATGCATTTTAGCTATGAAAGTCAACAGGACTTATTTCTTCAATCCAACCATCTCACAAAAATGGGAGAACTCAAACAATCCAAACATGAGTATTTTAAAAAGCCCTTGAAATGATTAAAACTTTTAGAGGAAGCAGCAGGACAAAAACCAAGAACAAGAGAACAACAAGGGAAAGCTTAACAAAGAGCGAAAGGATTAACGGACTTCTCTTTTTATTTGGCCACAAGCAAGGGCAAGAAAGTTCCTTTGTAGTTTGTCTCCTTGTCTGTCTTTTGCGCCTCTGAATTATACCCAGAAGGCACTAGGAGGTTTTCCTGAAGCACATGGCACCATCAGGTTCTATCCTCTTCTAGTGGATCTTCTTCATCTCAATGATCTCAAAGCCAAACTTGCTGTAGCAGTCGTCTGCTGGCTCACTCCTGATCCAGAGGTGCAGACAGAGTTTATGGAAAGTGCCATTTTTCTCACAGATGTTTAAGACACAATTTAACATTTGAGTTCCATTCCTAGCCTTTGGTAAGGTGCAAGGCATCCTAGTGTCATGATGGAGAGTCTCTTCTTGTGCTGCGAATGATTCACGTGCAGCACACTGCACCTACAGCAATGTTATTGCAGTAGACAAGTTTTGCTTGCATAAACCTCCAGCATATCCTTGCAGAACCTGTCATTACAGCTGATTGGAAAACGACCTGGGTTAACCTGTTTAACTGTTTGATGCTGTGTGGTGTTAATCTCTGAGCTCAGTCCAGCTACCTTTCATCTTCTGTGCCTGCTGAGGGCATCCTTGTTGTCTTAGGTTTGAGCTTCTGAGCAGTTGCTTCTCCATGTGTTCACACTGGGGAGATGATTAAAACTACTTTGATAGCATGTTAACTCTCTTTAACATGCTCATAAGAAATGAACTGTATTGCTCAGAAAATACTTTTCAAATTTTATTGATTTTTTTGAGAGGTGTAACGTCGGGTTCCATGAGACATGCCCAGTTATAGAACTGTGGGGGACCGGCGGCTGCTGAAAAGATAAGAAATATGAAATATAAATGACCTTTATTTTGAGAATGTGGGAGAGACGCTCCCGATCCACTGATGTGCGGCATCTCCCGCCGGGCTCAGCCGAGGATGCTGTACTGGGGTCTAGGGGAGTCAACGGGATGACGATTGATGCCCAGGTAGTGCTGGTGCCAGGTGTTTTAGCCAGGACAACTTCACTGGTGAATGCACTTATGTTATGAAAAACAAAGAGACAAGATGTTATGAGGAGGCATGGCACTGTCATATTTAAGGACCCAGGTGAGGAAGACGGAAAGGTGCCTTTGATTAGATATGTCATTTTATCAGGACCATGTTGAGGTAGATTCATTGCTATAGTAAGGTAGAATTCTGAAAAATAAATGTGGGGTTAGGAGGAGTGAAGTTATGAGAGGTGATTAGTCCCCCATCTGAAAGGGTAAAAGTTAAGAGGATAAGGCTTGTCTCTGGTATGCATGATGTTGGAGTCTTTAGGAAATATTGTTAAGAGTCCTGCTCTAAAAAGAAAAAGAAATTAGAAACCAAATTGGATAACAAAATATGACAGCCTGAGAGTTGTGGCTTTGGGGCCTTGGTAAGGCAGAGATGAGTAGGCAAAAGGATGTTAGATCTAGGGCTGGAAGGGCACCACTTAGCCTGAGTGATGTGAAACTAGGATGGCAGTCTAGCAACTTTGATCACTGTTGAGGTTGCCAAGAATATCAGGTATGGGTTGCTGTAACCTGGTTGTAGAGCTTGGAATAATTTGCTGTAACAGAACTTTAGGAAGTATATCAGCAGTCTCCCTAGTTGTGTGAAAGGCTGTTATGTATCCTGAAAAAGTATAAACAAAGGTGAGAAGACAAAATTTATCTGTCAAGCTTGACCAGGGTTGTCTGAGAAATTGATGAGTAAGAAAGTAAGGGGGTGGTCTACTGATAACAGGTATAAGCTGTTGAGGCCTCAGTGTCTGGGTCAGCCTGTATAAACACAAGGGAATGAAAAGCATTTTTAAGATTTAGGACTGTAGAGTGAGTGGTGGAGGGAAGATTTGACACCACTGGGTGGATTGGGAAGAAGCAGTCTGGAACCTGCACAAAATAGGCCCTGTTTGTAAATGGCATAGGTTGACCTTTAATACCCCTAGAGGCTGAGGATTTAATATAGCAGCCTGAAAACTCAGGAAGAACTCTGTACATATGGCCTCTATGTCCACAAGTATAGAGAATGTCTTACCTGAGACTTTTAGTGGGAATTGGACTGAGACAGACACCCATAAAGGGGGCTATGGTTGGCCCTGTGCCCCGTCAGTTTTTAGCAGCAAGTTTAAGCAGATCTGTCAGTGATGAATCTAGCAGTGTTGGCATTTTCTGTGAAGGCTAGAAGTTAGGATGGCTTACCCACTCTCTGGTAGCTAGGACAGTCCAGTAGCCCTGGGTAAGGTCTCAAAGAATGCCAGGATGGGGCACTCTCTTGCCCAATGTCTTCTGCTGCATTTGAGGCATGGTCCATGGTGGGAGGCCAGGCAGCTCCACCTTGTGTCGGTTTACCTGTCTCAGAACTCCAAGTGTCACAAGTGTTATTTTTATCTCTATTGTTGAAAACACAAAAAGCCATATTAGGGTCTCTATGAGGTTTGAAGGTCAAGTTTTGCCTTTTTGTTTGGGATCTGGACTACAGTAGAAGGCATCTGTAGAATTAAGTAAGTATGCAGGAGTTAAATATAATCAACAGGGTATTTATAATTTTAGTAATAGCTTCTCATAAGGAGGACAGGTCCAGAGAATTTTAGGAACTGACATGTTATTTATGTCATATATATATATATATATATATATATGTATCCCTTTATGCTATTAAAATGTCTAATGCCATCTGATTTTTGGAAGATGGCCTATTTAATTAATTTTTACCTTTTTATTTAGGAGAGAAATCAGCTACAGTGTTATTTAATATCAGTTGAATATAGTTAATTATGGTTCGGTGGAGGGCTGAGCCAGGGCAGGCAGACAGGCTGGGAAAGGTTTAAGTTTGCTTCTGCCGCAGTGTTGGTCTTGTTGTTTTGCATGTATCATGTAACCCTTGTTTTGGAAAAGAGCTAGTAGTTCCCAGCAAAAAGAATGTATAATTTCTTTTAGATCCAGATATACACTTAGAGCTATACAATCTATGTTTAACAACTAAAATTAAAAAAATAAACATTTGTCATGGCTGGAACACAAATAAAGGCAGCAGAAACAATCTGAACTTTATATCTGAAAACACGAATACAGCATCAGATCAGCAACTAAGAATTGTCTTAGTCATATGAACTTTAGTTGAGGTATCTCATATAATGATATGGAGATTAATAAAGGCTTTAATTGATAAACAAGGCTGGTAAAATTACCAGGTGGCCACTTTCCCATTTATCAGCTGAAGTCTTGTCTATTGCTGGCTTATTTAACCTTGATTAAATGGTTTGAGAATGTAAAAAATAGCATCTCTGACCCAAGCTGCTGAGCTGCTATTTATCTGTGTTTGTGTTTAAAGTGGTACTTGTGTTTGGGAGATGCACTTGTTTGGGAGATGCGCAGTGCCTAAGGCAGGATGGAACTCTGAGGCTGGGTGGGGCGTGCCCAGAGTGAAGGCAGGGCGAGCGCTGGGATCTAGCGCATGGGGCAGGCTGGGACTGGCCTCAGAAACGTGCGCAAGGCAGGGGAGTGGTGGCAGCGGGAGCAGAGGCAGTGGCAGCGGCTGCGGTGGCACCACACAGGGGGCAGAGCTGGGAGGCAGAGCTGGGACACAGTGTGAAGCCAGAACTGCTTGCAGGTGTGCAGATTAGGGTGCAGTGTTAGAGCCGACCCACGCGGACCTGGAATGTGGCATGAGAGCTGAGATACCAAGTGGAGTTGAGGCGCGGCTTGAAAGCTTAAAGCAGTCTGTGAAAGCTTAAAGCAGCCCACGAGTATCTCTCAACACTGTTTGGGTGTACCTCCCATCTTGGTGGGGAATGGGTCGGCGTGCATGGCGGGGGGAGGGAAATCGGTGAGGAAACAAAGGGACGCTGGCGGGAAAGGACACACATTCCCAAAACAAAGGCTTAGAGATAGAGAGTTTTGTAAACTTGTTGTCAATGTGATAAGCCATAGATAGGTATGATTTTTTGTGGGGGGATAGGAAGTGGTCCCCAAGATAAAATCTGGTGTGGGGTCTGGCCCACGGAGTTATAGCCAGACGAGGCAACGGACCATGGTCTACTAAGTGTAAGTCATCACTTTTTACTTATTTTAGACCAATTGGTATTATATGGTTCCAAAGCTCATAATAATTGGCCGTCACCAGTATATACAAGTGGATTTCTTGTGGGTTTTAGTAACAGCTTTGCCTGTGAGAACTTAAAAAGCTCTGAAGGACATGAGAAGTCTCTCAGTGTGGACACAGGCTGGCCCAGGAAAACTCTGCCCTGGGCTATCCGAACACAAAGGAAGCAAAAGTCTCCCAGGGTGGACACAGGTTGGCCCAGAAAAACTCTGCCTTGGGCTATCTAAGGACATGAGAATGTCATGGGAACCCACGGAAAGGGGGAGAAAACCTGCCTGGGGCCTGGCCCAGCGGCAATCTCCAGGGGTTGCTCACCTGTGGTAAATTGGGTTGCTGTTGTTTGCGAGCCAGCAGCAACAAGTTTATAGCTCCCGAGTGTAGAAATGAGGAATTAATGCAGGATGTAGTCCTGTTCTGGTCCTGAATGGCAGGGGACTCAAACTGGGAGGGCCCCAGGAATCTCTTGTCTGCCGTTCCCGGTAAGGGAACCATATGATAGAATTGTGGGGGATTGGCAGCAGCTGAAAAGATAAGAAGTATGAAATATAAATGACCTTTATTTTGAGAATGCGGGGAAAGACACCCCTGATCCCCTGGGGTGCGGCATCTCCCGCCAGGGTCAGCAATCTCTCCGTGGAACACGTAGAGTAGGGGCATATATGTAGCCTAGGTAGGGGGTGGAACCTAAGGGGCATTAGTAATGCACAGGTAGCCCATTGGCACTCATTTGGCACCAGAAGTAAATTCCTAGGGGTGGGGAAGACACAGTCATAGGTAAATTCCTAGGGGTGGGGAAGATGGAGCTCCTTGGTTCCGCCTGAGACTTTACCAGCTACAGTGTCCTGTCTGGGCCAAAACTCCTTCACCAGGACTGGGTGTTTAACCTTGTTTGGTGACCAGGCCAGCCGGATGATTGTGAGGCCTGGGGCAGGGGCCCTCTGGGAAGCCAAGCTGGGCTCAATGCAGGCAGATGGTCCAGAGCTGCAGTTCCCATTTCTCCAAGCTCAGGGTCTGCCCTTGTTCAGCAGCCTCTTCCCTACTCGAGCAATCTTGTGTGTTCTGTCATCTATCATCTATTTGAACAGGTGTAGTATGGTTAGATGGATTCATAGTTATATACATGATTGAACATGATTTATATACATGATTTAAGAGACATGCTTTAAAATTTTAACAGGTAGTTGCATATTTCTTCCTAAAAAATGTTCAGCGATTATATATTCCACCTGTGTTGTATGAGAGTATCTATTCCTACACACTTTTTCCAACAACAGAAATTTGAATCTTTTTCTATAGTTTTCTAATTAGAATGGGTAAAAATGACATTTTTCTATTAAGCCTTTCTAATTAAGTGTGGGAAATTATGGATTACCTCATAAATACTTTTGGGATAGTTTAAAAGAATTACAACTAAATGAGAGAAAAATACCCAAGTGAGTTAAAAATCCACTATGTATTAAACCTGTATAAGAGTTATATAAATATTATATAATTTTGAGCCTTGTAAATAAGAAGGGATTTTCCTATCATGATATTAAAATGGTACAAAATAAGAGCACATAAAAATATAAAACTTATAGGGAAATGACTATTAACAGTAAAGACAACTATCTTTCCTCATAGCTATATTCAAATTGCAAATCTAATAAGAAAATAATATTGGTAGAAATACAAATGACTATATAAAATATGCAAATATTTTGTCAGAGAGTTTAGAATTAAAATAGTCCTGAGTCTGCTGGTGTCAGCTTGGCTGGGCTACAGTGCCCAACTCTCTGATCACACATTATTTGGGATGTTTCTATGAAGGTGTTTTTGGACATGATTTAAATGTGTGGTCTCAGAGCAAAGAGGAGCATGAGTGGGCCTCACCCAATCAGTTGAAGGCTTAAATAGTACAAAACTGACGTCCCCCAGTAAGAGAGGATTCACCAGCAGGCCACTTCCTGCTTGGCTAAATAACTAACCTTTGAACTCAGACTGCAATTATTTCCCATGGGGATATGCACATATGCTCTTGGGTCCACTTCTCTGATGAATGAATACACTGAATTATTAAATTTTGAACATCAACCTTTCAAAAACTTAAAATGCAATATATTTCTCTTATTGGCAGTGTTATAGGATCTCTTATATACTGTTGAGGAAGAGAGAGCTGATTCTACACAGAAGGTAATATCTTACTATGTAGCAAAACTTAAAATGTGTACAGTATTTTGAGCCATCTGCGTGCAGAGGAGGAGCTGGGGGGATCCGGAGTGCCTGCAGAAGCCCCTTCCTTTGTCTGAAGGACTGAATATTTCTGCAAGCAGGGAGGGATCGCAGGTTCCTGAGGCACCTCAGCCTGTGGTGAGTGCCCAGCACAGTCTGCCCAAATCTCAGACTGTTCCGGACCCCCCAGGCTTCTGGGTGCAGTGAAGTGGAGCAGTGGGTTAGAGGCCACTACAGCCGCCTCCCCATCCCTCCCGGCTACACTTGGAGCTCTGCTGAGCTCCCAACGGGTGGGCGGGCCTACACTATCCCCCGAGCCCAGCCGCGCCTAGCCATCTGCATGCAGAGGAGGAGCTGGGCGGATCTGGAGTGCCTGCAGAAGTCCCTTCCTTTGTCTGGAGGACTGTGGATATCTCTGCAAGCAGGGAGGGATCACAGGCTCCTGAGGCACTGCGGCCTGTGGTGAGCACCCTAACCCGGCTGCGATTGAAGAGCTGTGGATCTTCCAAGGGGCAGGTGGGTGCACAGTGTCCCTGAGGCCCAGCTTGTCTGGAACTGCGGAGTTCTGAGCAGGCAGAGGAGGGCCACTGGTTCTGTAGGCCCAATGGCTTGGGGTAGCGCAGTGCCAGAGTCTCAGTAGCTCCAAACATAGAAGGGGATTTTCAACAGATCCGGAGGAAGCTTTCAAATAACACTTGAAACACAGAAATATAGAGAATGACAAAACGAAAGACCAAATTACAACCTCAAACCTCCAGCCCATCTCAGGAAACCCTAGGAGCGATGTATATAGAAGAAAATATATCCCATCCACCTCATATATCGGACATAATAGCTACTGAAGTTGACAAGCAACTCCAGGAAGCTTTAAAGAAATTCAAACTCGAAATAATCTCCCAGATAAAAGAAGAAATGATAAAAGAAATGAAAGAGATTCTAAATATATCTAAAGAAAACACAGATAAAAAATTGGAGGAACTAAACAAAAAGATAGAATCCCTAGACGAGCAATATAAGAAACAAACAGAATACATAATGCAGATGCACAGAGATATACAGGAAATAAAAAACTCCACTGAAAGTTGTAAAAACCGCCTTAATGAAAGTGAAGATAGAATTTCAGACCTTGAAGACAGGATTGCAGCTAGTGAACAGGAAAGGAAAGATCTTTTGAAAATAATAAGGAATCAGGAAACAACAATTCAACAACTGCAAGATGATGCAAAGAAGAATAACATAAGAATGATAGGGATTAATGAAAGAGAGGGAGACAACATAAAGGATGTCAAGAGGATATTTAGAGAAGTAATAGCTGAAAATTTCCCAAGCATGAGATCAGAAACTGACATCAGGATCAGTGAAGCATATAGAACTCCAAACAGTCATAACCAAAATAAAACTACACCCAGACATATAATAATCACCGTCCCAGAAATCCAACATAAGAATAGATTATTAAAAGCTGTCAGAGAGAAAAGACAGATCACTTATAAAGGAAAACCTATCAGAATCACAGCAGACTTCTCAGCACAAACGATAAAGTCAAGAAGAGCATGGAGTGAGGTATTCCAGATCCTAAAGCAAAATGATTTCCAACCAAGACTGATATATCCTGCAAAACTATCATTCAAAATTCTTGGTGCAATACGATACTTCCATGACAAAGAACAGCTGAAGAACTTCATGAACACCAAACTAACCCTGCAAAAAATATTGAAAGACAGTTTAGATACACAAAGGAAAAAACCACTAAGCAAAGCAAATAATTAAACAGAACAGAAAGATAAAGATGCAACAGCAGAGAGATAACATTCCTACAATTAACCAGCATTTAACAGTAATAACCATTAATGTAAATGGTCTCAATGCACCAATCAAAAGAAACAGACTAGCAGAATGGATCAAGAAACAAAATCCTACCATATGCTGGTTACAGGAAACCCATCTAACCCGAAGGATACTCACAGACTGAAAGTCAAAGGATGGAAAACAATTCTTCATGCAGCAGGAATCCAAAAAAAAGGCAGGAGTAGCCATTCTGTTTGCAGACAAAGTGAACTTTAAACCAACAATGACCATAAAGGACAAAGAAGGTCACTACATACTCGTAAGGGGAAAACTCCAAGAGGAAGAGATAACTATCTTAAATATATACGCACCAAACTCCAGAGCACCCAGTTATATAAAACAATTATTAACAGAAATGAAAACTCAAATTATCAGTAACGCAATTGTAACAGGAGACCTTAATACGCCACTGACACCAAGGGACAGATCAACCAGACAGAAAATGAGCAAAGAAATAACAGAACTGAATCACACCTGTGAACAAATGGGTTTGATAGACATATACAGAATGTTCCACCCAACAACATCAGAATACACATTCTTCTCAGCAGTACATGGATCATTTTCTAAAATAGACCATATATTAGCTCACAGAACATACTTAAACAAGTGCAAAAGAGCTGAAATCATCCCTTGCATGTTATCGGATCATAGCGCTCTGAAATTAGAAATTAATGATAAAAGATACAGCAAAAATTCCGCAAACACATGGAAACTGAATAACACACTCTTGAGTAATCAGTGAGTCACAGAAGAAATTAAAGAAGAAATCAAACAATACCTAAAAGAAAATGAAAATACAGATACAACTTACTGGATATCTGTGGGATGCAATGAAAGCCGTCCTGAGAGGAAAATTTATTGCACTGAGTTCCCACATCAGGAAAACAGAATGCATACAAATAAATAACTTGATGCTACACCTCAAACAGCTAGAAAAAGAAGAGCAAGTCAAGCCCAAAGCCAAAAGAAGAGAGGAAATTATAAAAATCAGAGCATAAATCAATGCAGTAGAGACTAAGAAAACAATCCAAAGAATCAACAAATCAAAGAGTTGGTTCTTTGAAAGAATAAATAAAATCAATAAGCCCCTAGCCAACCTTATTTAAAAAAAGGGAAGAAAAAGCTCAAATTCATGCAATAAGAAATGAAAAAGGAGAAATCACTACAGACCCAATAGAAATACAGAAGATCATCAACACCTATTTCGAAAACCTCTACTCTCAAAAGTTTGATAACACAGAAGAAATAGACAGATTCTTAGAAGCATATGAAGTGCCAAAGCTAGATCAAGAGGATGTAAAACTGTTGAATAACCCAATCTCTGTTACTGAAATTGAAAATGTAATTAAGTCCTTACCCACCAAGAAGAGCCCAGGCCCAGATGGATTCACTGCAGAATTCTACAAGAAATACAAAGAAGACCTAATGCCGACACTCCTCAAACTATTCAATGAAATTGAAAGGGAAGCAATCCTTCCTAAGTCATTCCTGGAAGCAAATATTACTCTAGTACCAAAACCTGAGAAAGACCCAACTAAAAAAGAGAACTATAGACCAATCTCCCTAATGAACACAGATGCAAAAATCCTCAATAAAATATTGGCAAATAGGATCCAGCAAATCATCAAGAAGATTTTACACCATGACCAAGTGGGATTCATCCCAGGAATGCAAGGATGGTTCAACATACGCAAATCAATAAATGTAATCCACCATATCAATAAAGCCAAAAATAAGAATCACATGATCATTTCTATAGATGCAGAAAAAGCCTTCGATTAGGTCCAACATTTATTCATGATAAAAACTCTACAGAAAATTGGAATAGATGGTCTTTACCTCAATATAATAAAGGCCATTTATGACAAACCAACAGCCAGCATCATACTAAATGGCCAAAAATTGAAAGCCTTTACTTGAAAATCAGGCACAAGACAAGGATGTCCTTTATCACCACTTCTATTTATTATAGTACTAGTCGTACTAGCCAGAGCAATTAGACAAGAAAGAGAAATAAAAGGGGTAAAGATAAGAAAAGAAGAAGTTAAACTATCATTGTTTGCAGATGACATGATATTCTACATAGAAGACCCCCTAAACTCTATTAAAAGACTTTTAGATATAATAAATAAATTCAGTAATGTAGCTGGATACAAAATCAATACTCAGAAATCAATAGCATTCCTATACTCAAACAACAAAATCACAGAGAGGGAAATAAGAGAAACTGGACTATTCACATTAGCAAGCAAAAAAATGAAATATTTAGGAATTACTCTTATGAAAGAAGTGAAAGACTTATACAGTGAAAACTATAATACACTGAAAAAGGAAATTGAAGATGATCTCAGAAAATGGAAAGACATTCCTTGCTCATGGATAGGAAGAACAAACATTGTGAAGATGGCCATTCTCCCAAAACTCTTATACAGATTCAATGCAATCCCAATAGAAATACCATCAACATACCTTATAGATCTAGAGAAATCACTCCTAAATTTCATCTGGAACCAGAAGAGACCTAGAATCGCAAAGGCAATTCTAAGCAGCAAAGGCAAAGCAGGAGGCATCACAATCCCTGACTTGAAATTATACTACAAAGCAACAGTAGTAAAATCAACATGGTATTGGAATCAAAACAGAGGCAAAGATCAATGGAATAGATTAGAAGATACAACCACAACTACGAACACACTCAACCACCTTATCTTTGATAAAGGAGCCAAGCAGGTTCACTGGAAGAACGACAGTCTCTTTAATAAATGGTGCTGGGAAAACTGGCTCTCCATTTGCCGAAAACTAAAGCTAGACCCATGTCTATCACCATGTACTAAATTAAAATATAAATGGGTCAAAGATCTGAATATTAAAACAGAAACACTAAATCTATTGGAAGATAAATTGGGTAGAAACCTTGGAGACATAGGAGTAGGTAGAGAATTCATGAACAGGACTCAAACCGCACGGGAAATACTTCCCAGAATCAATAACTGGGACCACTTCTTATTAAAAAGTTTCTGCATGTCAAAAGAAATCTCCAGCATAGTGAAAAGAAAACCCACAAACTGGGAAAAGATTTTAGTGAACTCTCTCTCAGACAAGGGACTCTTGTCTAAAACATATAAAGAATTTAAAAAACTCAGACCTCCAAAATTCAAAGATCCAATCCAAAAATGGGCATCTGAGATGAATACGCAATTCTCAGATGAAGAAATGCAAATGGCAAATAAATACATGAAAAAATGCTCATCATCATTGGTCATTAGAGAAATGCAAATTAAAACCACACTGAGATACCATCTCACTCCTGAAAGAATGGCCAGGATCAAGAAAACCAACAACAACAAATGCTGGAGAGGCTGTGGGGAAAAAGGAACCCTCCTGCACTGTTGGTGGGAGTGTAGACTGGTACAGCCTTTGTGGAGGTCTGTCTGGAGGTTTCTCAAAAAGTTGGGATTGGAAATCCCATTTATTCCAGCTATTCCACTTCTAGGCATATTCCCAGAAGAACTGAAAGCATCATACCACAGTGATTTATGTGCACCTATGTTTATAGCAGCACAATTTGTAATTGCCAGATCTTGGAAACAACCCAAGTGTCCATCAACTGAGGAATGGATAAAAAAGTTGTGGTATTTCTATACAATGGAGTATTATTCAGCTATAAGGAAGGATCACATTGAGATATTTATCAATAAATGGGCGCAGCTTGAGACCATACTCATAAGTGAAATAAATCAATCTCGCATGTATGAATACCGAATAGTTTCCCTAATGTAAGTAATGACTCAAATATATAAAAATATGTGGCAATCATGATTCCCCATTATGTGGCCTTGAAGCCTTATAAAATTTTCACTTATTAATTAGAAAGGCTTTATTCTGGGCTTCTTGATATGGAAATATTTGAAGCTATAGTATATGAAGTTTTATCCAAATATTTCAAGGAAAAAGACAGACACTATGGTAACAACTATTCTTTAAAAAAATTATTTAGTTATTTCTTATGTTTATTTTAATTAAGGGAAAAATTTTAAAAATTAGGATATGTAATAGTAACTCTTTTCGATTTCCTATTAACTTGTTTTGAAGTCCTGTAATACTCCCACGATCTTGTTTTGACTGATTAGACTCTGTTCCATTCTGTGCGATGTATCAAGTCTGAGGGTATAGGCAACTACTTTGAAGGCAATAAGATTCACAAAGATGCCCATTCTGGTTTGACTATTGTCTCCTTTGGAAGTCCTGTAATGTTTACAATGCCTAAGTTTTATTGGACTTGTTCTCTACTGTTTTGTCCAACTTTATAATATCTAATGAGATAGACAAATCTTTTTAAGGAAACAAGAGACAACGTTGATAACCATTGTTGATAACCTTGTACTCTGTTCTACATCATGTGCTATGTCTATCCTTGGTTTTGACTGACAGCTTTGTTTTGCCATATTTGACTTTATTCTCTCTCCCCCCCAAAAAAGTAATAAGAACTAAGGAGTAATAAAATCCAAAATGTGTAAATTTTGTTGTAAAAAAGAGATGAAGGGGGAAAAAAAAGAGCTCTAACGGATATAACAGCAAGTGTGTATAGGGCTGTTAAATAGCTGACTATATTAATGTTTTTGGATCATTGAACACAGCTGTTTGAAGTCTCTCTGTTTGAATGTCTACTTTGTATTCTTTGATACTGTGATTTGAGCAACTATTTCCAAGATGATAATATGTAATCTATTAACAGGTGATTTCTTACTGTTATGTTTTTTTTTGTAGTTCTGTATTATGTGTAACCTTACACTGCTTTGTTTTGTTTTGTGTTTTTCTCTTTTTCCTCTTAAATAAAAAAAATGTGTACAGTATTTAATTCAGAGGTACCACTTTAGGAGATACACAAGTACACAAGCATGTCTGTAAAAGGACATTCCTTGTAGCATTATTTATAATAATAGAAAATCAGAGATACTTGTTTTTATTATTCATTTGTGTATCTAGTACCAAATACCCACTGCATGCTATGTCCAGCCCTGGGCACTCACGTGAGTATACAGTGTACAGTCTGTGATGGTTATGTGTAGTTGTCATCTTAATTGGCTTTAGAGTGGCCCAGAGGTTTAGTAAACACA
The DNA here is from genome assembly GCF_034190915.1 of Cavia porcellus. Lineage (NCBI taxonomy): Eukaryota > Metazoa > Chordata > Mammalia > Rodentia > Caviidae > Cavia > Cavia porcellus. Next base: position 38,710,622 of record NW_026947490.1, on the reverse strand, counting down.
CTTCTGGGTGTGTGCGATGGAGAACGCTGGGGTCTCTATCTGGTCCCTTTTCTCCCTGACCCAGCTCCCCTACTTGGCTTCCTGGCCTCCATGAACTAAGTAGCTTTCCTGTGCCACACCCTTCTACCATGAAGTTCCTGCCTTGAAGCCAGCTGATGATGAACTGAATTTTCTGAGACCATGAGCCAAGTAAGCCTGTCCTGCCTTCAATTTGCAGTGCTGGGTAATTTGCATCAGCAATGAGAAAACTGAGTAATACACCTTACCTACAGGTTCCATATCCATAGATCAAATTGGGAGTGGATGAAACATATATTTAAAATGTTTTTATTTTAAAGAGAATAAAATAAAGGAAAGAAAATAAAATAGAACAAAGCAAATCAAGACAGAAAAATGCAGGCAACACAGCACTTCACAAGACAGCAGGACATCAACAACAGCTACCATAATGTCTCTTGTTTTCTTCCAATAGTTGACCATACCTTCATACACAATAATATTAAACATAACAAAATAATATAAACCTGTTCAAAAGAGTTAAAGCATTACAGAACTTCAAAACCAGATATCAAGAAATGAACAATGGCTACAATAATATCTCATTTCCTCAAAAAAGTTGTGCATCCCATCAAACACAATAAAATCAAGTAAAATACAACAAGATAAAACCAATCAAAACAGAAGAATAACAGCATGGTAGGCCTTCAAAACAAGATGATAGGAAATCAGCAATGACTACCATAATGTCTCATTTTCTTCAAAATAGTTATTCATACCATCACACATAATAAAATCAAACAAAAACAATAAAACCAATTAAACAAATGAATGAAATCATTATAAGACTGCAAAGCAATACAATAATAAACCATGATTACCATAATATATCCAGTTATATTCAAAATAGCTGCCCCTACCATCAGACAGAGTAAAATCTAACAAAACAAGACAGAACAAAGCCAAATCTAACAAAACTGTGAAAACAACACAGCAGTTCAAGGTAAGACAATAAGAAATTAACAGCAGTTACCACCTTTCTCTCACAGGTATTTCCTACTCATTACACTTATAATAACTATTTTGCTTTTGGATCCCATTAACTCCTTCTGTTTCTTATGCAAGTGTTCATGTGTATGAGTTTGAACTGTTTTGCCCATGAACATGATCTCCAGTTTCATCCATTTACCTACAGGAGCCTTGAGATTATTCTACTTTACACCCAGGTAGCTTTCCACTGCATGAGAATACCATATCTTTCTGATCCATTCTTTGATGGGCAAGTTACTCTTGCTTTTTTGCTGGTCTCCTGTCACACGGAACAATTGTTTTCTCTCCTTTGATTTTTAGTCTATGAATTTCCTTGCTGGTTAAATGTGTTTCACATATACAATATATTGATGGATCTTGTTTCGTGATCCACTCTCCCTGTGTTTCTTTTTATTGCTGACCTGAGGCCACCTACATTAATGGTTTACAACCAGCACATATTGGTTTGTCGCTGCCATGCTGCCCTTCCAGCTGTTTGCCCTCCACTTTTCCCCTTCATTCAATTGCTTATCTTGTTTGGTGATTCCCCTGTGCTGCTACTGTTCCAGGAACCATGGTCATCTTTATTTCTCTATAGAATATCCTTTAGCCCTCTCTGTAGGATTGGTTTGATGGTCATGAATTCCTTCAGTTGTTCTTTATCATGGAAGTATCTTATTTTTCCATTAATTTTGAAAGATAGTTGTGCAGGGTAGATCAACCTGGGTTGGAAGTTGTTTTCTTTCAGGGTTTGAAATACTTCATTCCAAACTCTTCTTGACTTGATGGTTTGTGTTGATAAATCTGCTGTGATTCTGATTGGTTTTCCTTTATAGGTGAATTGTTTCTTTTCTCTAACAGGTTTTAATATTCTGTTCTTGTGCTGAATTTCTGGGATCTTGATTACTATATGTCTGAGTATAGATTTACTTTGGCTATGGCAAGTTGGAATTCTATATGCCTCACTTATCTGCATGGCAGACCCATTTACCCATGTTTGGGAAGTTTTCTATTACTTCTGTGAATATTCTTTTAATTTCATTTGTGTTGACCCCTGCTTCTTCACCAACACCTATCACTCTTAAATTATGCTTCTTTGGAGTCCAGAAGAACATGGTGGATAGATAGCATCAGCTTCGGAGGCTCTCTGAGAAACCACACTTAAAATCCAGGAATGGTACCAGGAAGGAAGTCCTAGGCAAGGAGGGAATATTCTTTGCTGACCCAGGAATGAACTACATTAAGAGAAACCAACTGGAAATGCAATCCCAGTGATACAGCAGGAACAGATAAGGTCTCAGCACAGAAGCTGGACCCCGTGCCACTGGAAATTGTGATTTGAATTTCCTGCAGCCGCTGCTGCTTCCCAGTTGGCATGGGGGGAGAGAGGCACGATGGCTCTGAGAGTGGGAAGCATTTAACGGAGTTGGGAATGGGACTGGCCGGGTGCCTTGCATTGACCTATGGTGAGTGAGCACATTGGGGACCCTTCCATAGAGAAGGAGACTTCAGCAGAGGACATACTCGGACCGGGCAGACTTCCTGGAATGAGATGCTGCAGTGACTTCAGTCACATATCCCCCTCTCAAGCGGGATTGGTGGGGAGTACCTGGCCTGTGAGATGCCGCTGACTGAGACCCAGTAGGCTAGCACAACTCAGGTCCCAGCGCCTGGAGGTGCACCCTAGCAGTGAAACCTTCGGTTGGTTAACCTGGAGGGGTGGGCCCAGCATAGACTGCCCAGGTCTGTGTCTCCCTGGTGTGCTGTGGTGGGCAGGAACACCTAGCTGGCGCAATTCAAAAAGACTGTGGCCGACAGGGAAGAAAGCTGGGCCTCCTATATATGCTTATGTATAAGGAACAAAGAATATGGGAAGAGGGAGCAACAAGAAAGGGTCCTCGGCCCCCAATCCTGAGAAACATGCAATAGCAGACATGGCACCAATAGACATAAAGTGCTATCTCCAGAGCCTCATAGACGAGTTCAGGAATGAAGTTATTAATGACCTGAAGCAAGACATAAGCAGAATAGTTAGAGAAATGCTAAGCACTGCCCAAGAAAAAACAGATGGTGGAATGGAAGAACAGAAAAAAAGGGGAGAATTGTTTGATGGAGAAAATAGAGAAAACATAGAATACGTGAAGCAGGCTCAAAGAGATTACCAGGAAACTAAAAACTCTATTGAAAGCTGGCATAACAGCTTGAAAGACACTAAGGATAGATTATCTGAACTGGAGGACAGATTTGTAATGTGGGAGCATGAAATTAAAAACTTCTTAAAAATAACAAACAAAGAGCAACAATACAAAAGCTAGAAGATGATAAGAGGATCTTTAACTTAAGAATTAAGAACATAATAGAAGAAGTGGGGACACAAACAAATGGACTACAAAAGCTATTCACAGAAATAATCCAAGAGAATTTCCCTAATTTAGCAAATGGTAAAGATACTCAGATATATGAGGCATACAGGACTCCAGCCACCTACAACCCAGAGCTACACCCAGGCATATAATAATCAAAATTCCAGAAATCCAATATAAGAACAGAATATTAAAAGCCATCAGAGACAATAAACAGATAACTTACAAGGGAACACCCATCAAAATTACAACAGACTTCTCAGCACAAACCATCAAATCACAAAGAGCATGGGGGGAAATAATTCAAGCTTTGAAAGATAATAACCTCCAGCCAAGATTGATATATCCTGCACAACTGTCCCTAGAAATTGATGGAAAAATAAGGTACTTCCAGGATAAAGAGGAACTAGCGGAATTTGCAACCACCAATTCAACTCTACAGAGAATACTGCAGTATAGTCTAAAAAAGGAAAATACCAAGATTCCAGAAACAGTGGCAGAGAGGCCACAATGAATGGAGCAGAAAACAAAATGAAGAAGACAAACTGACAACAAACGACAGAAAAAGAGCTCAACAGAAATGAGGCAGAGAAGATCGGATGGTAGGAACAGCTATTTTGGAGAAAACAAGACATCATAATAGCTAGTGCTGATTTAGTATCATCTTGTTTTGAAGTCCCATCAAACTTGTATTCTTCTGTCTCCATCGGTCTTAAAAGGTTGTATCTTATTGGATTTTATTATATATGATAATATAAACAAAAACTTTTCTAGACAAGTAGTTTATATAGAAACCATTGTTCATTCTCTGTTAATTGGTTCTAAATACCCTGTAATAATGTCATTCTCTTGAATGGTTTTATAGTGTCTTGATATGTTTGGTGCTACAGTATACGAAGTACTACTCAAAAATTTCAAGGAAAGAGACACTATGGTAACTATTTTTATGTCAGGATATCTTGTGGTGAAACACTATTCTGCTTAAATGGTTATGTTTTGACCTGTGCTGTTCTGTTGTTATGTCTTCTTTTCTCAATCCCCCCTTTTTTAAATTATTTACTTTTTTCATTTTTTTAATTAAGGGAAAAATAAAAAATAGCAGGATACATTATAGTAACCTACTTTGATTTCCTATTAACTTGATTTGAAATCCTGTATTGCCCTCACCATCTTTGTTTTGACTTATTTTCCTCTATTCTGCTTTGCTTGATAGTACCAAGTTCGAAAGTATAGGCATAACTGTGAAGACAATAAGAATCATTATGACGCCCATTCCAGTTGACTATTATTTTCTTTTAAAATCCTGTAATGTCTCCAATGCTTTGGTTTTATTCTTTACTATTTTGTTCAATTTTATTATAACTGCCAATTCTTCTTAAAATAGCAAGAGGCAGTATGGTAACCACTGTTGATCACCTTATATTTTGTTTTTACATTATCTATTATGTCCATCCTTTTGATTTGACTGACTCTGTTCTGATATGTCGCATTTGGTTTTACTCTCTTCAAAAAAAGTAATAAGAACTGTGGGAGTAATAAAACACAAAATGTGTTACTGTCATTGTACAAAAGAAAAGAAAAGAAAGTGCTCTAAATGTTATAACTGCATATATGTTTAAGTGTATAAGATAGATAACCATATAACTGAGTGTTTTTTGGATCATTGAACAAAACTGTTTGCACTGTCACTGTCTGAAAGTCCACTTTATGCGCTTCAATTTTGTAACTTGAACAACTATTTCTAAGATGAGAATATGCAATCTATTAACTAGTGATTTCTTACTGTTTATTTTTATATGTAATCTATTAACTAGTGATTTCTTACTTTTTTAAAATTTTGTATTACTTATACCCTTTTTCTGTTTTTTTTCTCGTTAAATAAAAAAATTATGCTTCTTTGCATCATCTTACAGCCATTGAATTATTTCCTGATTTGTGTTATTTTTAAGAGATATTTACTTTCAAAATCACTAGCTGCAATCCTACCTTCAAGGTTGTAAAGTCTATCTTCAGTCTCTTTCAAGTGATTTTGCCAGCTTTTGATTGAATTTTTAACTTCCCAGATCTCTCTTTGAATCTATTTCATGCATTGTCATTCTTTTCTATGTTCAGTCAAGATTTCCATCATTTTCCTATGCTCCTCCTTTTGTCTATGTCTCCTTTGCACATGCTAAGCATTTCTTTAAGTATATTAGTGACTTCTTCTTTTACCTGAAACATTATTTCTAACTTGTCTGCTTTTACAATCTCATGAAGTTGTTTCCTTAATTTAGTTGTTATCCTCTCAGAGATTTCAGGTATGTGACTTCCATTTTCTTCTATGACTGTATCTCCCAGACTTGTTCTGTGTAGGCTAGAGATCTGACATTGTCTTTTGCTCCTTTGTCTTGAAATTCTCTTGAGTTCCTCCCAACAAGCTGGTTGTGGGGTCCCAGGCACTTCACACATTGGCACTCCCTCAACTATGTAGGGGAATGGACAGACACCTAGGTTCCTCTAAGCCCAGATTTACAAGAAAGTAGCAGGGCATGAAGCAGCTTCTCCAGACCTGTGCAGCTACACTGGAGCTTCCCTGATGATCAGGAGTTTGTAGAGGTGGGGCTGCTTCTCTCAGCCTGGGACTTCCACGATGGTGGCAGACACACAGGAGTGTGTTTGTGTGATTCCACTAGTGGGTGATGGCTGCCCGAAGGAACCAAGGGCCTCCAATGGTGGCCTACAGGTACACAGCTTAGTTGGCTGTGTGTCCCTGTTCCTGATGGCTACCTTCAAGAAGGAGCATTCCCATGGCAGCTCCCTGCAGGGGGAGGCAGATCTGCTGGTTCTCTCTGCGCATGCTGGCTGCCTACAGGAAAGGGCCTTTTGGTGGTAGTGACCAGCAGGCAGAGGTAGAACAGTAGAATGTCACAGCTAATTACATAGTACTATTACAAGTCATCTACAAGTAAACTAAGGTGCATAGGAGGATTTGTATGGCATTATGCAAATATTGTGACTTTTTATATACAGGACATGAGCAACTGTGGGATTGGCATCTGAAGAGGGTCCTGGAACCAGTCACCTTGGGTACAAGGACAGCTATAGGAATAAATAAAAATGTATAGGTTGACTGCTGTCACAGTCTTCCTACCTAGCAGAAGAGTCACATGAGTTTAATGAACACACATATACGTACCTCACAGACATTGTGCAGCAAAATAGTACCAAAGAGGAGAGATGCTGGAGAATGGGTGACAGGGAAATCCTCTCCATCCACATGATTTGGGAGAGAAAAGCTGAAAGGGGCCAGCAGCCAGGTAACATACTAAGGAAAATAGTGGACGGAGAGAGTGGCCTGAGGATCAGAGAGAAAGCCAAACCCGCAGAGTGACCTTCATGAAGACAGAGAGATGGGGTCACACAAAACCTTGTACATGAATGGTACAATTCTTCATAATTGCCCTAACATTAAACACCCCAAATGTCCTGTGATGGGTGTACAAATAAACACTATATATATATATATATATATATATATATATATATATATATATATCATATTGGAATCTCACTCAACATAAAAGAAAACAAACTATGAAAGACCACCATATATTAGATGAATCTGAAAGATATACTGTCCGAAACCAGCTCAAATAGAACCATAACTGTGGTTACCAGTGATGAGAGATAAAGGGGAAAATATGACTATAATTGCCATTTATGTTGATTGTGGTGATAGTTACAGGAATTTATATATGATAAAATTCACAGAACAGTACATCCTTCCTGAAAAGATTTGCTTCATTCTACAGCCATTTTTAAAACTCAAAACATATTAAATTTTTCTTGCACTACTGGGGATTGAATCCAAAGCCTTCACACTGAGCAACATCCCGTCTTTTAAGACTTTGTTAGAGTTTTGAGACAGGTTCTTGCCAAGTCACTGAATTGCCTATGCTGAGCTCAAAATTGTGACTCCTTTTCCTTGGCTTCCCAGAGTGCTGGGATTACAGGCATGTGTTAGTAACCTTGGCTAAGTCTTCATTAATGAACAAGAGGAAAAGGAGGAGGAACATGTCATGAAGAAGAAGAGGAAGAGGACAAGGAGTAACAGGAAGAAGAGGAGAAGGAACAAAAGGAATATCATGATTTCTGGCAAGGCAAAGAGGTAGATGGACTTGTTATTTATGCATGTGAAATAGGCCCGGGAAGGGAATGGATTTGGGGATGAAGTGAAGAAGGACTTTGTGATGTTGTGATGTCTCTGCGTGAAGTCCTGGGCCAGAGCTGGAGATGCAGCAGTCATCAAGGTGGAAAGCCTTGGTGCTGGACTAGGATGCACGGGGGAAGGCATTCGTGGAAGCAGGGTGTGGGAGAACACATCTACTCTGGACGTGAAGAGGAGGTAACTCCATATTTTCCAAATTAAACATCCTGAGGCTTAATTGACACACAACAAAATACATCTATGTTAAGCTCCTAGTTCAATCAGTTCTGGCATATTATGGAACCCCCTCCCGCCATAATCAAGTTATAGAACATTTCCACCACCCTCTAATGTCCCTTGGGTGTCTTCTCTCTCTCTCCCATCCCCAGCCCCTGGCAGCCACTGCTCTGCCTTCTGTCAGAAGCTACACTCTGAAGCAAGGAGAGGTCAGCCAGAAAGAAGTCAGCAGAGGAGTGCACTGCAGAACTGATAAAAAGTGTGGCAAGCGGAAGCTAAAAGCAGCACAATCCCGGCCAGGCATCGTGGTGCATGCCTGATATCTCAGCACACTGGGAGACTGAGGCAGGAGGATCATATGTTCAAACACTCCCTGGCAGCTTATGACTTACAGGGACACTGTTTCAAATTTTAAAAAAGATACAAAAATGCTTAGCATGCAATTCATGGTAAAAGCCCTGGGTTTACACTTCAAGAATTTTAGAAATCACAACTACCGATACCTGTTTGAGGATTTTTTGAAAAGAAAACAAAACAAAAAAAAAAACAGTACTGCTAAAAAAAATGCAAGCATACAATCAAGGCTGTCAGTTAGATGTTTGACATTAGAAAGAGATCTATCCAGCCTCTTTTTCTTTCTATCTTTCTATTTTTCTTTCTCTCTGTCTCTCTTTCTTTCTCTCTTTCTTTCTTTCTTTTCATTTTACAATCATATACTCATGCAGCCCCAGCTCTGACGTCCTATTGTGAGTGAGGGGAGTCTTGATGTCTTGGTGTCAGGGCTTGTTACTGAAACCCTGGGCAACCTCCCCTGAGTCCAGCCATAACAGGTTAAGCAAACACCACAGCTACACCACTCCTCCTTAGCAAATAGAGTTTCAAATTTTAGGCTCTAAAGTATACAACATAATAGATGTCACTGAGTAAATTCTGTAGGATACAGAGTCCTTAAATGTAGGTTGATCTATTAGATGGGATATGGTACATTTAAGTGTAGGCCAATCTATTTATTAACAATGAGTTTGGAGATAGGTGGTCCCAGCTCAGCAATTAAAGACCCAGACCTTCTCCATTCTTCCACTCCGCAGCCCATATCTATTAGTTTTGTTTCTCAGGTCACAGTCTCATGTCTCCAGTTTGGCTCTGTAGCTCCCAGTATAACATCTTTACCCATAAAATCTTCCAAACCAGAGAGGAAGAAAAGCAGCTTTTCACAGAGCTCTTTCTTTTAGGAGATGGAGGAAAATCTTCCCCAGAGGCCCCCCAGCGGGCTTAACCTCCTGCTGGCTAGCATACGGTCACATGTCCACTCTGAGGTCAGTGAGGGGATCAAGTTTGTCCTCATCTGTGCCCAGAATGAGATGACTCCTGGGGCTGGGTGACCTGCTAGAGGGACTGTTTAATCTGGTAGTCTCATTCTAACTTTCTTGTCTGCAGACAATAACATCAATCCTTTCCAAAAATACTACTGTATCCCAGTTTTTCTTTTAAAACATTTTCTCTGGGGCTGGGGATTTAGCTCAGTGGCATAAGCGCCTGCCTTGCAAGCAGGCAGTCGTGAGTTCGACCCCTGGTACCGATAAAAACAAAAAAGACAAAAAAAAAAAAAAATTTTCTCTCTCCTGGTTCCACAGTTTCACCGCAGGTGAATGCTTGTGTCCCTCCACTTCCTCCAGCATGCATCTGCTTCTATCTCTCCATCTCTCCCTGGAGTGTGATCTCAGCATCCCTCTGCCAGCCCAGGCCTCCACCAGCTTAAGCTTTGCTCTGTCTCCCTAGAGATGCTTCCTTAGAACTGGCTGTCAAGGGAAGTCAGCAGGCTTCCCACAGCTGGGAAGAAGTTTCAGATACCACAATCATCTGTCTCTTTTTGGGGATGAATTTTTCTTAACACAGAGGCATCATGTTGTCAGACAGAAGAAGGTCAAGAGGAGGGCACTTGCTCACTGTGTCCTTCGCTTTGTTCCCTCGCCCCAGAGTTATTTCCCTCTCCCACTCCTCCTCTCCTGGAATCTGTGGCCTGGCTTTTCTCCCAGGCATCTTTCTACTTCTACTGATGCTCCATCTCCTCCATTTGGATAATTTTCTCATCTTCCATCTGTTTTCTGCCTGTCTTCTACCTTCAGGAGCCTGGACCCTGACTTGGTGCTCCTCCTGGGACTGGGCTGAAACAGACCCATCTCTCCTGGCCTTTGTCGCAATTCACCTTCCTGCAGGGCACAGGCATAGCGCTCCAAAGGCTCTCGCCATGGTGACATTCCAGTCAGGGAAAGGCATCCATTTACCTCCTTCCTGCTCTGCTACCGACTCTGCCTGCCTGTGAGTTTATGGGGCCTCAGGGCTCTCTGCCCCCAGTGCAGATGGCCTGAGACCACTTTATCCCTTTCTCAGGGCCTTCTCCAGTAGCTTTCCAGGGTTTAAACACTGCCCTGGAAGCTGAGACAGAGGTGAACCCCATCTCTCCTTTCTCCTGTCTTTCTGGCTTGAGTAGCCTTAGATTTCAATAATTTTCTTTTGGGATGCTTTCTTTTATAAACTTTTAAAACATGCTTAATCATCAAGTGTATAGTTGGCCACATTTGCATATAATTAAATTTTCCTGTAATTAATGGAATGTATATTGTCCATAAATTTCATTCTCCAGAATCTTCACTCTCTACAGTCATAAATGATCAGCAGCTTGGCTGACCAAGGAAAGCAAAGCCTTGCACTGCTGCTTGGAGAGGCCAAGACTCTCACATGCAATTCTACCTTTATCTTTATATCCTTCAGAAAGGCAGGACCCTGCATTGGCATCTCAGCCAAGAACCCATGTTGACTGACTGCTTTTACCCACATGCCTGCTTTGCTTTGAGCCAAGCAAACACCATTTCATTTCCATCTCACTCCGCCCTCACCCTAATATCCTGGCTCCTTCTGCTGCAGTGTGAACTCCAGTGCTGCTGTGAGATAATAAGCCTAACTCCCCTGAGCTCCAGCTACACAAGAGGGGCCCTATCGCTACATCAGATGAGACCATTTTTCCAGGTGTTCTCGGATTCTCAGCAGGAGAATCCATCCCACAAAAGGTAACAATGAGTGCTTAGAAAGCAAAATAAACAAGCAAACAAAATGAAAACCAAAACTCCCCCACAAAAGAACAGAAATCTTACAGTGCTTTGGGTCCTTCCAAAGGACCACACACATAAATAGATATGCAACATACTTGTTCCATTAAAATTTCATGAACTAGGAAAGAAAGGGGCTTGAAGAAAAATACCAAGCATCCAAAAAGTCTCCATAAAAGGACAAAAATGCACAAAGTTTGAGAAATATTAATTGCTTTCAACATTAGTAATTCATTGTCTGCCATGAGTCAGGTGCCCAATCATTGTTTCTCTTTTGCAACAGCACTGAGTGTCCTTCTGATCTCTGGCTTGGGAGATCCAATCTGGTTTGACCCCTTCCATCCCCCAGGATTTCCACCTTTGCTGTGATCCTGCCATGTGGGGGACTTCCGTGGGAGACGGGTGAGGCTCCATCATCCACACAAGTGCTCCCATACCACCACGCCTCTGCCATTCTCCTCTCCCTGCTCACAGGCCAGTAGGTAGCAGCCCTAATATCCATCCTGCATTCCGAGAGCCCCTTTCCTTTGGCTTTAGGGGGAGGGTCATCAAAAATAACTATGACCCATCTGCCACCACTACCCAGGTGTCTCTTCCAAGTACTGACAACTTGTACCTTCCCCCAACCCCCTGGTCTTTTGCTTCATCACACTGGAAGGGGGCAGTGCTAGGGATGACTGGGCACAGCACAATCAATTAAGCTGTCTCTAATTCCTTTCTAAAAGCCCTGCAGGTGAAGTAACACTCCTCTACCTCATGGTTTTGTCTATAATGTGGGGTATCACCTCCCCTCTCTTAGCTTTGTGTTAATGTTAGAGTTTTCTGGTGCAATAAAGGAGCAGAATATAAGAAAAAGTAAAAATGACTTTTTTATTAAAGGACATGGAGAGGAAGCCACACGCAGCAAGGGCTTGGCTTTTTTTCTGACTGGATATGTGGATATAGGGCATAAAAGACCTTTGGCTGGTGCTTGGGGCGGGCATTGATGTTGTGTGAGGAGCTGATTGGAAATTTTTTTTGCATGCACTGAGAAAGGAAGGAGAAAGTTGTAACTTGGGAAGAAGGAGGAAGTGGCCTTCTGGATAACCATCCCCAATTTGGCTTTCCACCATGTTGAACTACCTCCATAATATCCTGCAATTTATTCTAGGGAAAGACTCTTTCATTATTGTCTTTTTATTATTATGAAAAGGCATTTTTTGTTATTTTTTGCTGAATGGGGGTGTCATGTTTAGGAGGGTTGATGAGATGACAATTGATGCACATATAGAAGCTGATACCATGTGTTTATTGTTGGGAAGGCTCACATCATAGATTAGAGACATAAAAAGACCAGGTTCTATGAGGAGGCAGGCCACTGTCATATATTTAAAGGACCCAGCAGAGGTCGAAGGAAAGGTGCCTTTGGTCCAAATGTATCATCCCATCAGGACCATGCTTAGGAAGAATCTGGAAAATAAGCATGGAATTAGGAGAGGTGAAATTATTAGAAGTAATTTTTTTTGTCTGAAAGGGTAAAAGTTAAAAGTGAAGGTAAGACTTGTCTTTGTTCCCGGGGTTGAGCTGAAAAGAATAGAAAGCATGACAACTATAAGGCCTGACAGTTGAATCCTGTTTAAGAAATTAGAGTAGGTATGGAGAAGCCCATGGCTGTGTCACTATAAGGGACACTGTTATACTAAAAAGCACCACCATACTGTTCTGTATGTGCTGTCACCCTGGTAACCTGTTTGCTGTGTTAACCTTTGTTTCTCTTGCGAGGGACAACTATTCCTGGAATCAGTCGACCTTGAGTTACCTATATTCCCATTGACTTTTGTCCCCTTTTTGTGGAAAGATAGTTGATCCTGAAATTAGTAGACAAAGGGCTATAAATTCTTGAAAAGGGGATTGGGGATTTAGCTCAATGGCATAAAGCACCTGCCTTGCAAGCAGGCAGTCGTGAGTTCGATCCCTGGTACCAATAAAAAAGAAAAAGACAAAAAAAAAAAATGAAAAAATTTTTTTGAAAAGAAGGAAATGGCTGACCACCAACTGGGAAACTTCTCTGCCCTCAAGCAAAGGGGAACAAAGATCTCATTCCCCTTCCTCCATATATCATTTACTTTGTGATAAAAGTCTGTCAAAATTTTAACCCAGTCACACAGCTTTGCAAACTCCAACTGCACTGTGTTGCTGGTGCCAGCTTAAATAAAGCACTCCTTTTTCTTTTCAAAGACTTATTGCCCCTTTTTTTGGATGGCATCTCAGGGTCTTATTTTTGGGGTACAACATTTATGGGCTCATCTGGGCTTACTCGGGGCCTCCTCCCCAAATTATTTTTCACTGATCAATCAGTTTAAACACCTGTAAGTGTTTGGGTCTTTTTGCCCATTTGTAATTTGGGGCTTTTTGTCCATTTGTAATTTGGGAGTTTTTGCCCATTTGTCTTTATGTTCAGTGTTTTTGTACTTTGGAGCTGTCTGCCTGTTTGACTCTGTTACTAATTTTGGGGGTTTTTTGCCCATTTGAACTTGTTGAATTTGTTACTAACTTAGGGGCTCATTGCCCATTTCTGTTGCAGGATCCATGCGGCTTATTGCACTCAAGGGTCATAATGAAAACTACTTCCCTTTAGCTCACCAGACTGTGGACAGAAAAACCTTTGTTTGTGTCTTTAACATTGGTCTTCTCTTTCGTGGTGCCTTATTTAATGTTTTAGTTCTCAACTGATTACTTGCAACCTCAGCATGCCTTTAAAAATTATTTTTCTTTCTGATTAAAATGTGTATATATATATATATATATATATATATATATGGTTTTTAAAAACCATATTTACTTTACCAAGTGAAACCAGGTCATACTTTAATTGAACCAGTTAAGAAAGTTACAGTTTTTGAAGTGTAGCATTTTAAGGTGATGAAAAGACGTGAGATGATTCAATAGATAGTCAATAGACTACTGAAAGAAAGTCACTTCCAGGATTTTGTTGAAGGTTTTAATGTTGTCTGAAAAGTGAGAGAGAAGGTAATTGAGTGGTAATAAGTTAAAAAAAGAAAAAGAGGGACAAAGAAAGTAGTTCTGTCTTCAAGTAAAATGTCTGGCTGTGCCAGAATGTGAAAGAGAAAAAGCTCAATTTGAGGGTGTGTAGTAAGTAGTAGAAATCTTGAGGAGATATAAACTTTGTTTGCTTTGGTTTATAGTACCTATAAATAACAGGCTTTTTATTAAAAAGAAAGAGAGAGAGAGAGAGAGATAGAGAGAGAGAGAGAGAGAGAAATAAATGTGTTCAGAATTTGACAGAATTGGACCAGTAAACCTTTACTGCAAAATTTTCTGGATATGTATCAGTTGACGCCTTATGATATCAAATATTTGGCACAAATGTGCCTGTCTCCCGCTCAATTCCTGCATTTTGATGTAAAGCTAAAAACTCTTGTCTTGGAGTAGGCTCATAAAAATAGAACGGGTTCCAGTCCATGTCCAGCAATAAATGAGGAAATGCTCTCTGGGACAGGAATTTGGGGTCCCCCACCTGAAGGAATGCTCTTGTGCTGGCAAAAGCTGATCTAAATTTAAAAGGAATAACTATTGTGCTTACTGTGATTGATGGTGGTTGTAGAGATAGTTCTTGCGTGGGCTGTGGACATCTGGGTTTTTGAACAGGGAGACTATATGGTGCAATTGATTTTGTTACAGATGACCAACAAAAGGGTTTCTTTTTACCTTATGTGGTACCTATTCCAGTTAACCTGTGGGGAAAACATTTGTTACAAAACTGGAAATTAGTGCTGGCTAGTGACTATGATGATTAAAATGGGATATAAAAAAGGCAAAAGACTAGGAAAAAAAAAAACCTTTGCCACAACTCTATCGGCTCCCTGCTCCAGTGCCCTTGGCTTTGGAACTGGAGCTCTCCTCTTGTCCTATCCCTCTGCACCATTGTTTACCTTTGTTGTGTTCTCCACCTCTGACCTCTACAATTGGAAACAGCAGAACCCATACTTTTTCTAAGGATCCCCAAGGCCTCATTTCTCTTCTGGAATCTATCTTTTTCACTCACCATCTCACTTGGGACGACTGTCAGTAGCTGCTGCAGGTACTGTTTACTGCGGAGGAGCGACCACTTTTGCACCCTGGGATGAAAAAGCAGTGTGTGATCCAGATGGAAACCTATCCTCTGATCCTGAATGCTAGAACTGTTTTCCCTTTGTCTCGTCCCAACTGGACAACCAGAGGTAAGAAGGCTCTCGATCAGTATCACCAGTTGTTCTCAGAAGCCATTAAGGGTGCCACCAGAAAAACCCACCAATTTGCCCAAGGTAGCAGAGGTGAGACAATTGGCTAATAAGTCTCCCCTAAGGGAGACTTATTAGCCTCCCTTGGGGAGACTTATTCTGGAAAGACTGCAAAAGGCCTATCTCATTTATACACCCATAGATCTGATAGCACCTGAAAATGCAAAGACCATTAATATTGTCTTTGTACCCCAGTCGGCCCCTGATATTAAATGAAAATTGCAAAAGTTTGAAGGATTTGAGGAAATGCCCCTCAGTCAGTTATTAGAGATTGCTTAAAAGATATTTGCCAACCAGGAGGACCCTAAAGATCAGAAGCCAACAAAGTCACCCAGCCCGATGTGAAGTCTCATCCACCTCTAGATAAAAATCAATGTGCTTATTGCTAACAGAAGGGGCGTTGATGAAAGGACTGTCCCAAGATCTTCCGTGGGCTTTAGGGGAGCTGGGCTATAAGGTCTCTGCAAAAAAGGCCTGACTATGCCAAAAATAGGTGACCTACTTAGGTTACCAAATCCATGAAGGAAAATGGACTCTTTCCTCCCACCGGGTGCAAGGCATCCAACAGATTCTAGACCCTGTGACTAAAAAGCAAGTGCAAGAATTTTTAGAAGCCATAGGATATTGTCAGCTTTGGATTATTAATTTTGCTGAGATAGCTCAGCCTTTTTTATAACTCTTTAAGGGGAGCCACTCAGGACCCTCTAGAGTGGACAGATTCTCAAGACCAGGCTTTTAAACAGCTGAAACTGTCCGAGGCTCCTGCCCTTGTGTTGCCAGACCTGCAAAAACCCTTTACCTTCTACCTTGATGAGAGACAAGGGATAACAAAAGGAGTACTGACCCAGAGTTTGGGACCATGGCAGAGGCCTGTTGCCTATCTTTCTAAGAGGATTGATAACATGGCAGCCAGATGGCCACCTTGTCTGCGGGTGATTTCCTCAGTGGCCCTCCTGCTGAAGGAGGCTCAGGAATTGACTTCTGGATGCAAACTCTTAATTATCTCCTCCCATTCACACTGGAGACTTTCACCAAGGCTCCGCCGGACTGATGGCTGCCTAACTCCTGAGTCATGCACTATCAAGCATTACTTCTGGATCTGACTACCATCAGTTTCAAGGGGACAGCAGCGTTAAACCCTGCTGCTCTGCTGCCTGATGATAACCCCTCCTTGCCCCTCCACAACTGTATTGAGGTTACTGATCATCTCATGGGGCTTCAAGCAGGCTTGATGGATGAGTCACTATCTGGAGTTCCTTCATATTTCTCTGATGGAAGTAGTTACATCTATCAAGGTAAGTGGGTGGTGGGAACTGCTATTACCACAAACTCTCAGATTCTATGGGAACAAACCCTGGAGCTGTGAACATTGGCCCAATGGGCTGAGCTCATTGTCCTCACTGAGGTCCTCAAGTTTTCAGAAGGAAAAGAGATAAATATCTATACTGATAGCAGATGTGCATTTGCTACTGCCCACATTCAAGTGCCATTTACCAAGAATGGGGATTACTGACTTTAGGGGGCCAAAAGATCAAAAATGCTCCCCAAATTTTAGATTTGTTGCTGCCATTGGCATGCCAGGGAAGTTGTTATCATCCACTGTAAAACCCATCAAGTGGGAGATGATCCTGTTATACGCAGAAACAATCTGGTAGACGCCACCACCTGAAAGGTGGCCATAAAATCAATGGGGATTGAGACAGCCCCAACATTACTGCTGATCCCACCCACTCTGTCAGAGCCCATTTACATTCAAAAAGACATGCATCTGGCAGCTCAACTTTGAGCAAAGCCTAATATCCCTGGGGACTAATATTAAAGCTTACCAAGTCTATGAGCCTCAGATGCCCTCAGTGCCAATTGGTGAACCCAAAGTGACAGCAACAAACAGATACCACTTGCTACTGTGGGACCATGCCTAGAGAACTTTGGGAAATAGATTTCACAGAAATGGGGAAGCCTGGACCTCAAGGAAATAAGTACTTATTAGTAATGGTTGATACTTTCACTAGATGGGTCAAAGCCTTTCCTACTAAATCTGAGTCAGCTCTGATAGTAGTCAAAAAGCTTTTATATGAGGTTGTCCCATGATTTGGCCTCCCTTTATCCATGGGATGCAACAATGGCCCAACTTTTATAGCCCAGAGAACTCAAAAACTAACCCAAGCTTTGCAGATCGATTGGAAACTCCAAAGTTGAGGACAAATAGAAACGATGAACCAGACCTTTAAAATGGTAATAACTAAGATGGCCTTGGAAACTGGTGAGAACTGGGTGAGGATTAACAAAGGTCCTGTGGCTGCCATTATTAAAGCTGTTAACCAAAGGGAGAAAGAAAACCAACATTCAAATAGCTCTGTGCTGCCTACCTGGCTTGTTCTTGTTCTTGCAATCACTTTTTAAGATTTTCCATGTTCTGTCTAATGACCCCGGAATAGTTGGCGTATAGGCAGCAGTTTTTTCCTAAAGTCAAACAAAAACCTCCTTCTTTTAGGAACAGGAGATTTAATTCCTGCCAGTTTTGTAAAACCATCTCAGCTAGGGAACTCAAAGAATCTTCCAGCTTGGAGACAGAGTCACTGAGAGTCGCTAGATCTTGGTCTATAAGTGCACTTAGGTGCCTGTAATTTTGGTCTCTAATTACTAGGCTGGACACTCCTAAACCCACTGATTCTGACACCCCAACATTTACAAAAGTATTTTGTGTCTAAGGACTGTGAACATCTCTAGATATGATAATCTTTAGACACTCCAATGTGGGCAAGGTCAGTAACTGGTTGTTGCATCTGGGGGCAGAGTTACCAGTCAATGGATTATAATCTTTTTTTATTCTCTAGGTCTTTGCAAAGCCCAGTTTGTCTCCCTTCAATCTGCCAGATGTATTACATGGCATACTGTCCTATTTCCATCCCCTTTTGTCTAATTTTTACTGGGATCTTATTTAAGAGAGCAAATAAATCTAGTTTAATTATCTCATGGATGGTGGCATTGGTTGCCAACATCTCACCAGGATTGTAATCAGTTATCTTTCAACTTCCAAATTGAGGGTTATGAGATATGCCTCTGGGGTCTCCATTAAGGAGAACACACAGGAACAAGACTATTAAATACATTTGGCAATCTTAAGCTTTAGAGAATCCTTGGAAGGGACAACAGTCCACTCATCTGTAGTTTGTCGTCGGAGGCCAGGACCGGCTTGAAGTGAGAATGATGGATCCAGACAGGTTTCCCAGAGACTTTGATGGCAGTTGGAGTCCTGAGGACCATAGTGTAGGGGCTTTCCCACCGTGGCTCGAATGATTCATGGTGACATCTTCTGATGAGAACTAATGTTCCCAGTTCCACTGCAGGGTGTTCATCCTCAGAATGGGCTGCAGGTGGAGGATGTTGTCAAAATAACCAGTGGGTGGAAGTGAGAACTGGCTGAAGGGCGTGGAGGGACTTAAGATCTTGGTTAGCTAGACCAGCCAGTTATTTTTTTTTCAAAAATCTTAGGGATGAGGGGAGGGGGTCTCTCATACAAAGCCTTGAAAGGGGAAATATCAGCCAATGATTTGGATCACTAACAAAAATCAGTAGAGAATGTTACATTAAAAAGCACCACCATACTGTTCTGTATGCGCCATCACCCTGGTAACCTGTTTGCTGTGTCAACCTTTGTTCCTCTTGTGAAGGACAATTGTTCCTGGAATCAGTTGACCTTGAGTTACCTATGTTCCTCTTGACCTTTGTCCCCCTTTTGTGGAAAGATAGTTGATCCTGAAATTAGTAGACAAAGGGCTGTAAATTGTTGAAAAGAAGGAAATGGCTGACCACCAACTGGGAAACTTCTCTGCCCTCAAGCAAAGGGGAAGAAAAATCTTCCTCATTCCTCTTCCCCCACTTATTATTTACTTTGTGATAGAAGTCTGTCAAAATTTTAACCCAGTTACACAGCTTTGCAAACTCCAACTGCACTGTGTTGCTGGTGCCAGTTTAAATAAAGCACTACTTTTTCTTTTCAAAGACTTAATTGCCCCATTTTTTGGATGACATCTCAAGGTCTTATTTTTGGGGTACAACAAAGACAAGAGCCTAGATCCACACGGGCCTCATGTTTAACTAAACAGCTGAGGGTAGAGAAAACTAAGATGGTTGTTATGCAGAATGGCATGAAGACAATTTTACATATGTTGTGGGAGTCTTTAGGAAAAACTGTCCAGAGTCCTACAGCAAAATAATAATAATAATGGTAATTAATAGAATGTAAAGGATCAGGAACCAAATAGGGTAACAAAACATGACCTAGCCTAAAAATTGTGACTGTGGGCCTGCGTGAAATGGAGATAGGAGACAGGAGATGAGATGACCTCTCAGGATGTGTAGAGTGAAAGAATTCAGGGTTAGGAAGGCAGCACTTAGCTTGAGTGATGTGGAACCAGAATGGCAGTCCAGCCACCTTGACCACCGTTGAAGTTCCAAGGAAGCCCAGGTAGGGGCTACTCCACTTTGGTTATATCCTGTTGAGGGATCTGAGAAATAAAGGGTGGACCATTATCTGACTGGATACTCTGAGAAGACCAAACCTTGGATGATTTTTTTTGTAACAAAACTTTAGTAACTACATCAGCAGTCTCCCTGGTTGTGGGAAAGGCTTTTATCCATCCTAAAAAAGTACAAACAAAGGTGAGAAGATATTTGAGTGATTTATGGTGGGACATGTGTATAAAATCTACCTGTCAGTCCTGACCAGGAGTGTGTCTGCAAAATTGATGAGTAGGAAAGGAAAGGAGTTTTATGTGTCTCTGAGGAGAGGCTCTAATGCGATATGTCAGGTGTAAGTTGTTGAGATCTGAGGGTGTCTGGATCAGTATACATAAACACAAAGGAATCCTGACAATTAGGGTGTAGGGGGATGGTAAAAAAAAAGGCATCTTTAAGGTTAGGACTATGAAGTGAGTGGTGGAGGGAGGAATATGAGAGAACATACTGTAAGTGTTTGGCACCACTGGATGAATTGGGATAACAGTGTCATTGATTACCCTAAGGTCATATATGTAACCCAAACTTGAATGAGGGTAATGGGTGATGACTGATCTGACTTATTCAGGCTGAAGGGGGTTGAAATTGCTGAACGGCAGTCAGGGATACTCCACAGAGCTTTTAACTACTGGCCCTCAGTAGATAGTAGGCATTTTCCTCTCGGGTAGGTGTACAACTTTAAGTCTACAGGAAACAAAGGCAAAAAATCAACTTAGTATGCAGGGGCCAAATAATAAAATCAATAGTATACTTATGAGTATAATTTTAGTAATGGTTTCCCATAGGAGGATAAAGGTAAGGTCCAGGAAATTTTAGAAACTGACATGTCATGCATTTGTCATACATACATTTAGGTTTTACAATTGTATAAGTATGCTGTATAAGTATCCTGTGCTATTAGAATGTCTAATGTCATCTGATTTTGGAGGATGGCCTGTTTTACTAATTTTACCTTTTTTTAATTTAGGGAAGAGATCAGCTGTAGTGTCATTTAAGGCCAGGTGAGTATAGTTAATTACGGCCTCAATACACATCATATAACCTTTTTCTGGAAAAAGATCTGGTGGATCTCAGTAAAAGGAATCTAAAAGGAATTTATAATTATCTCTTACATTTAGTTGTTGAACATCCACAAGAAAATTTTGATAATAGTATAGTGTAAGCAGAGGCAGTAAGCTTAACATAGAACATTAAATGGTACTGCTATTTTTTATTAACCATGGATGTTTTAATATTTGAGCAGTGAAGAAATTTGTGACATTGTATGGACTGATCAATATTTAAGCATCCTAAGTAGAACATATACTTTACATAAATCTTTGTTTAATAATTATCATTTGACTGGTGACCTCATGTTGGTTTGACTTGGATCTCTTGGCTGGAGCACAAGAAAAAGGCAGATGTTTGGATCCGAAAGAAAATATTTATCATCATAAAAAATCCCAATTTTATATTTGAAGGCATGAATATCAGCAACCATGAATTGTCTTAGTCAT
Source organism: Cavia porcellus (assembly GCF_034190915.1). Classification (NCBI taxonomy): domain Eukaryota; kingdom Metazoa; phylum Chordata; class Mammalia; order Rodentia; family Caviidae; genus Cavia; species Cavia porcellus. The sequence continues at coordinate 38,689,406 of NW_026947490.1, read as the reverse complement.
AGGAACTTTAGTTGAGGTGTCTCCAATAAGGCTTTGGAGATGACTGGGGCTTCCGATTAATGAATAAGAGCTGGCTAAAGTTACCAGATGGCCACTTTCTTATTTATCAGTTGAAGTCTTGTTTAATCTCTCCTCAACCCAAGAGATTTTGTTTGACCAGTTTTAGCATCATTTTGATCAGCTGGCAACCTAGATGGAAGCATGTTTTTTAAATCTGTAACCCAAATAAACCTTGATTAAATGATGTGAAAATTCAAAACAAAAAGGAAAAAAGATAGCTAAACTCAAAGAAGAGCTGTTTACAAAGCAGACAAATAGACCAGCATGGACAAACAATCTGTACAGTATAAACAGATGGACAGACAACAGGTACATGGACTGAAAAACATCTTACAAAATCAGAGTGCACTCAAATATATTTGGCCAATTTGAGCTATAATAAATAGACTACTGTGAATCTTTTTGTTGATTAATTAATAGAGATCTCTTGAAATAAGAATAGCAGAAAAGGAACCTAATTTGTGGTTACTCTGTGATAGGCAGGTGAGGGGAAAAAAGAACATGAATATAAACTAGTCCCTCAGGACCAGCCTGTTGCTGAAGCAGAAATAGGAACTGAGGCTGAGAAGGCTGTGGAGTGGGAGGTGTAGATGGTCACTGAGTAGCCAACTGGGCCGCACGCATCTGTGAGTAATTACCAGGTGATTGACCACGATGCAGCAGGGAAGTACAAGATGGCAACTCGATTACGATGAGACCCACAACTAGATGGCTGCTGCTGATCACATGATGAAGGGCCACAAGGTGGTGGTCATTTACCCTGTGACCTGTCTCAAGATGGCAGTGCACTGTCACATGGTGGAGGGCCACAAGATGGTTACCATTCTCTATGTAAGCTGCAGGACCATGTGGTATGAAATCACAAGATGGCAGCTGAATACCATGTGGCCTGCTAGGTGGCTGAAATGCAGAAGACTGAGTATGGTGAATGATAAGATTATAGCACGTCCAAAAGATGAGAAGTATAAAACAAAAGAGGCCTTTATTCTGAGAACACAGAAAAAGAAAACAGCCCCTCCCCCCCGACCACTGGAGTCTGGCTTTCTCTCTGGCAGACACGTAGTGTGGGGGCATATGTGTAGCTTAGGTTGGGGGTGGTGCCTGAGGGGCATTAGGGATGCACAGGTAGCCCATTGGTATTCTTTTGGCACCATAGGTAAATTCCTAGGGGTGGGAGAGATGGAGCTATTTGGTTCTGCCTGAGGCTTTACCAGCTACAGTGTCCTGTCTGGGTCAAAACTCTTTCATATCCCATCTTATGATTATTATTATTAGCAAAAGGGTGAAGATTTCTTTCTTTACTGCTTCCTGCTGGAAGGGGGCACTGTATTGGGGTCTAGAGGAGTCAACGGGATGACAGTTGATGCCCAGGTAGAAGCTGGTGCCAGGTATTTTAGCCAGGACAACTTCACTGGTGGATGCATGTATGTTAGACTGGAAAAACAAAGACACAAGATATTATGAGGATGCATGGAACTATCACATTTAAGGACCCAGGTGAGGTAGAAGGAAAGGTGCCTTTGATTTAGATATGTCATTTTATCAGGACCATGTTGAGGTAAAAACATTTCTATGGTAAGGCAGAATTCTGAAAAATAAACTTGGGGTTAGGAGGAGTGAAGTAATGAGAGGTGATTACTTCCCCATCTGAATGGGTAAAAGTTAAGAGGGTAGGTGAGTAAAACTTGTCTCTGGTCCAGGAGTTGAACTAGAAAAAATAGGGGGAGCAGGGAAGGTAGTGGCTGTACCAGTATAGGGAAGGTAAGGGCCGAGGCTTTTAGGGATGTCACGTTTAACCAAACAGCTGAGGGTAGAAAGAGCTAAGACAGTTGTCACATAATACATTATGAAGATGATCTTATGCATGATGTGGGAGTCTTTAGGAAAGACTGTCAACAGTCCTGCTGTAAAAATGATCATTAATAGAACATAAGAAATTAGGAACCAAAGTGGATAATAAAACATGACTTAGCCTGTGAACTGTGGCTGTGAGGCCTTCGTAAAATGGAGACAGGTGGGCAACAGAAGATGAGTTGACCCCTCAGAATGATCAGATTTAGGGCTGGGAGGGCACCACTTAGCCTGAGTGATGTGAAACCAGGATGGGAGTCCAGCAACTTTGACCGCTGTAGGGGTTGTCAAGTAGACCAGATAGGGGCCACTCTACCTTGGTTGTAGTCCTGTAGATTTAGAACATTTGAGATAAATTAGACCTCCTGGGGATATGGAAGGATCTGGTTTGGCCTCTCCAGAGGGTTGTGGAAGGCAGAGATCAGCATGTTGTCACAACAGGTGTCTGAGGAAGGAGAGGACTGGGACATAGTCAGCAAGGGGATGGAGATTTGGGGGAGTAGGAAGATTGTGGAGTAAGAATGGCCTGCCGTACATAAGTTCAAAAGGACTTAAGAAGGTAGGAGCCTGGGGAAGTGCCCTGAGTTTGGCTAAGGCTAAGGGCAGAAGTTGAGGCCAAGGTTGGTGTAGTTCTAAAGTGAGTTTTTTTTTTTTTTTTTGTCTTTTTCGTTTTTATCAGTACCAGGGATCGAACTCATGACTGCCTGCTTGCAAGGCAGGTGCTTATGCCACTGAGCTAAATCTTCAGCCCCTAAAGTGAGTTTTGTAAGGTGTGTCTTTATGAGGCCATTTGCCTTTTCTACATTTTCTGAGGATTGCGAATGGTATGGGATGTGTAGGTGCCAGGTGATGTGTAAGCTTGAGGATACCTGTTGAGTGATCTGAGAAATAAAGGCAGGACCAGTATCTGACTGAATACTCTGAGGTGGACCAAACCTTGGAATGATTTCTTGTAATATGACTTTGGTAACTACATCATCAGTTTCCCTGCTTGTGGGAAAGGCTTCCATCCATCCTGAAAAGGCACAAACAAAGGTGAAAAGATATTTATAGTTTTGTGGCAGGCATGTGTGTAAAATCTATCTGCCACAGTCCTGATGAGGGGTGTATCCTTGAAACTGATGGGTAGGAAAGGAAGGAGGGGCCATACATCCCTGAGGAGAGGTCCTAGCACAGAGATAACAGGTGTGAGTAATCTTAAGAATGATAGCTTTTAGAGAAGGGTATGTGACTACTGGGGCTAAGAGTTTGTATAGGGCCTGTGATCCTATATGAAAACAGTTGTGTAAGTCAGTGATGATGTCTAAGGCCTGTTGATGTGGGAGAACAAGTTTAGATCCCTGAAAAATCCATCCCTAAGTGTTTTTTGTGTAACCTGGTTAACTGCTCTGGTGAATAATTAGGCTGGCATAGACTGTTTGGGACAGATGGGAGAAGATGAGAAGGGCAGGGCCCTTGTGCGGCTAACTTGGCTTGTGAATCTGCAAAGGCATTGCCTTGAGCAATAGGATCTGTAGAGTTTTGGTGTCCTCTACAATGAATAACTGCTGCCTGCTTTGGAAGTTGGGCTGCCTCTAGAAGTTTAAGGATAAGGGGAGCATTAATGATGGGGGTTCCCCGAGTGGTAAGAAAACCCTGTTCTTGCCAGATAGAGGCATGAGAGTGTAAAATGCTAAATGTATACTTTGAGTCTGTGTATATATTTATGATTTTGCTTTTGCTAGTGTAAGAGCCCTTGTAAGGGCAATAAGTTCTGCCCTCTGCAACGAGGTGCCAGGTGGCAGTGGATTTGCCTCTATAACTTTTGACTGGTTAACTGTTGCGTATCCTGCCTTCTTTTGGTTGTCTGTGTTTGTTGAACTGCCATCTATGAACCATGTGTCAAAAGCCAAGGAGAAAGGTGTGCTACTGATGTGAGGGAAAGGTGTGGGAGTCATCTGCAAAAACTCTATACAGTCATGGTGATGATGGCCCTCTGAGGTGGGAAGTAAAGTTGCCACATTAAGAGGACCACTAGTTGCAATAGAGATGTAAGGGTCTTGAGAGAGAGCTAAGTGTACCTGTTGAAGATGAGAAGGGGTCATTAGGGCAGGGAGCACCTTATGTGAGATAAGGTCACGTAGGTGATGAGGTGAGTGTACTGTAATAGATTGTCCTAATGTAAACTTTTTAGCTTCTTGTGTCAGGAGGGCTGCAGCTGCAAGGGCTTGGAAACAAGGAGCCCATCCTTTTACCTCTAACTGTTTTGACAAGTAAGCTACTGCTTGAAAAGAAGATCCCTTTTAGTGTCCTAGTACACCTATAGCATTGTGGCCCTGAGAAGTAGTATATAGGGTGAAAGGTTGGGTGGGATCAGGAAGGGTAAGAGCTGGAGCTTTTAGGAGAGCCTCTTTTAATTTATGAAAGGAGGCATGTATGGGCATAGTAGGGTCCAGGGTTCTGATAAGAGACCCTTAGCAGCCTTGTAGAGGGGTTGAGCTTGGGCTGCAAAGTTAGGAATCCAGAGATGAAAGAAATTAGCTAAACCTAGGAAAGATGTAACCTGTTGTTTAGTTGTGGGTACCTGGAGATCTCGAAGAATCGCTTTACAATCTGTGGTGATGTAACAAGTGGTGGGGGTGAGAGCGAGACCTAGGTATTTGACTTTTGGAGAGGCTGTCTGGGCTTTAGCAGGAGAGACATGTATCCACAACTAGCAAGGAAATGAAGAAGAATGGCTGAATGGTGTATGGCTAACATGTGGGATGGAGAACATAACAGAAGGTCATCTATGTATTGAAGAAGGACACTAGGCTTGAGATCAAGTTCTGTGAGGTCAATAGCAAGAGCTTGACTAAAGAAGTAGGGACTATCTCTGAACCCTTGGGGGAGCACTGTCCAAGTAAGTTATTGAGACCTGAGAGTGTCTGGGTCAGTCCATGTAAACGCAAAGAGGTTCTGGCAATCAGGGTGTAGGGGGATAGTAAAGAAGGCATCTTTAAGATCTATAACTGTAAAGTGAGTAGTGGAGGGAGGGATATGAGAGAGCATGTTAGATTTGGCACCACTGGGTGAGTTGGGGTAACAGCACTGTTGATTACCCTAAGGTCCTGTACCAGGCTTGAGTACTGGGAGAATGGGAGTATTGTAGGGTGAATGGGTAGGTTTAAGAAAACTGTTGTCCAAGAGACACTTACTTATGGGGTTAAGTCCCTGTAAATGTTGAGGAGTATGAGGTATTGGGGAATGTAGGGAAAAACTGAAGGATCCCTGAGACAGGTTAAAACAGGCGTGGCATGAGTAGCAAGAGTGGGATTGGAGGTGTCCCAAACTAAGGGGTTGACCAGAGAAGGAGGAAGGGGAGGGAATGGCTTTGTGATGCATTGTGAGGCTGTTTGGAGGATTAGGGCTGTGGGGAGGGAGAAAGTAAAGGAGAAGTTAAGCTTTTGAAGGAGGTCTCTACCTAAAAGGGGTGTGGGACATGTTGGGATTACTCAGAAGCTAGGGGTAAAGAAAAGAGTCTGAAATCTACATGGGACAGGCCCAGTTTGCAAAGGCTGGGTAGGCTGGCCGTCAACGCCCACAACAGAAATTTAGGACTTACTACAAGGTCCTGAAAACTCAGGAAGTACACTCTAAGTCGTCCCCGTGTCCACAAGTACAGATAGTGTGTTACCTGAGACCTCCAGTGAGACTCGGGGCTCTGACAAGGTTACCGGAGTGGGGGCTGTGAGCCCCAAGCCCCGTCAATCTTCCACAGCAAGTCTGAGCAGATCAGTCAGCAATGAATCTGGCATTGACGGAGTCTTCTGTGAGGGCAAGGAGTTAGAGGATGACTTACCTGCTTGCTGGCAGCTAGGACAGTCACTCTTCCAGTGGCCCTTAACGTTGCACTAGGGACACAGCACTAAAGGAATGCCAGGATTGGGGCAGTCTTTTGCCCAGTATCCTTGTTTGCTGCATTTAAAGCATGGTCCAGGTGGGGCTCGGGCAGCCACACCTTGTTTCGGATTTCTTGTCTTGGGAGCCCCAAGTGCCACTGCTAAGAGATCAGACTGATATTTAGCAAACTTTATTTTTTGAGCTTGTTTTTCCTCTTTTTGAATTTTACCTCTGTTGTTGAAGACATGGAAAGCTAATTTAAGAAGTTCTCCCTGTGGAGTTTGAGGGCCATGTTCAACCTTTTGTAATTTTGCACGAATATCAGGAGCAGACTGGGAAATAAAATAAGAGTTAACAACAATTATCCCTTTCATGAGAGTCTGGGTTTACATTAGTAAACTTAATTAAGGTTTCCCGAAGCTGATTTAGGAACACAGTTGGGTTTTCATTAGCCTTCTGGACCTGTTCTAAAAGTTTGTTATAGTCAGTATGTTTGTGAGCAATCTGATTAAGGCCCACAATGAGACATTTAATCACCTTATGTAATTTTGTTGAACCTTCTCCATTTTGATAGTTCCACTTAGGATCCTGTTCTGGCACTGTGGTAGGCCCAGGGTCATTATCAGTGGTGTTTGCCTTATGTCTGCGATCAGCTTCTTCTCGAGCTGCCTGCCACAGCTGAGTTCACTATTGTGAGCTGAGGGTGGTATTTAGAATCTCATAAACATCCTTAAAATGTCAATCATAACAATTAGTTATAAATTCAAATTCCCTGATATAATTCTATGGGTCAACAGAGAAGCTACCTAATTTATGGGTAATCTGGGATAGATCAGAAAGGGAGAACAGCACATGTATATTAACAAGTCCCTCGGGGCCAGCTTGCTCCCAAAGTGGTAGCAGAGATTGAGGAGAAGATTGTGGAGTAGATAGCCATTGTGCAGCCAACCATCTGGTAGGCGCATGTGAGCAATTATCTATAGATTGGCTATAAAGTGGCTGCTGGTTAACATGGGATGAGGAATCACAGGCTGTTGGCATCTCACTGTGTGCCTTGCAGTGATTTAGTTGCTGTTCGCAGCACAGTAAATTGTCATGTGGTCTGTAACAGGGTGGCTGTTGCTGATCACAAGAGGAGCCACAAGGGCACGGCCATTGACCGTGAGATCCATCCCAAGATGGCGCTGCCCTTTCACAGACGTGGCAAAGGGCCGCAACATGATGACCATCCCCTGTGCGAGCGGCCTGCCGGAAGGATATAGCAAGCGAGAGACATAGTATGGTGGGTGGGCAGTGAGAATGCCAAAGGGAACAAAGAATTCTCAGGAGAGTGAGAGGTCGGAGACTGAAGAAGTGCTTACAGAGGGATTAGAGCCACTGGGAGAATTAGGGGTCCTGGGAGAGGGAGGGGAAGATGATCGCACAGCGGGAGATAACTGTGAGGATTGATTTTGGAGATAGGGAGGAGGGGACGGACTGGGGGTACTTCCTCCAGTGGATCATGAAGGGCAAGAGGGGAGAGTTTGTGGTGCAGCAGAGTTATCTAAAAATATCTGAGCAGGCATACATGGTTTTATTAGAGAGGGGTGCATTCTCAGAGTGAGGAAAGCCTGTATATATGGAATTTCTGTTAACTTGTCACCAGTTTGACAAAAATCATATAAATTTTTGAGAATGCAGGGGTCAAATGTCCCCTCTTTGGGCCATGGGATGCCATTAAGTGGGTAGGTCAGCCAAGCCTCCTGGAAGTAAAATATTAATTGTTTAGTTTTTATGGTTCTTTTAACTTTAAGAGTACTCAGATTGGAAATCAAGCATTGCAAAGGGTCTTTTGGGAAGTACAGAAAATGTTTCCCATGGCTAAATCTCAGGCGAGAAATGGGCCGTGGTCCAAAGGTTGGGCCGTCACCTGTCCTTTGGGACAAATGGCGGTTAGGGTTCCAAATCTCGTATTTCTCAGTCATCACTGAGAGATCAACGAGTGGATTTCTTGTGGGTTTTAGTAACAGCTAGGCCATGAGAGCTTAAAGCTCTGAAGGACATGAGAGCCTTTCAGTGTGAACCCAGGGTGGTCCAGAAACACTCTGCCTTGGGCTGTCTAAGGACATGAGAGGGTCACACGAACACACAGAAAGGGGGAGAAAACCTGCCTGGGGCCTAGCCCAGCGCCAAAGAATTCTTCGGAGTCTGCTCACCTGTGATAAATTGGGCCAGTGTTGTTTGAGAGCAGTTGGTGACAAATTAAGCTGTTCCCGTGAGTCAAAAAGTGGAGAAATAATCCAGGATGTAATCTGGTTCGTGAATCGGCCTGGGACTCAAACTGGGGGGGCCCCAGGAGTCAATCGCCTGCCGATAGAGTCATGACACCAAATGGTAAGATTATAGTGCGTCCAAAAGTTCAGAAGTATAAAACAAAAGAGGCCTTTATTCTGAGAACACAGAGAAAACAAAAAACACCCCTGCCCCGACCACTGGAGTCTGGCTTTCTCTCTGGCAGACACGTGGCATGGGGGCATATATGTAGCTTAGGTTGGGGGTGGTACCTGAGGGGCATTAGGGATGCACAGGTAACCAATTAGTATTCTTTTGGCACCATAGGTAAATTCCTAGGGGTGGGGGAGATGGAGCTCCTTGGTTCTGCCTGAGGCTTTACCGGCTACAGTGTCCCGCCTGAGCCAAAACTCTTTCAGTGAGCCTGCGGGGAAAATGAAGATGCAGGAGGAGGGGACACAGAGTATTCTGACAAAATAGATGGCTCAGGTGGGAAGGATTAGAAATCTGAGACTGGGAAGAGAAACTAAGGGAAGGATTGGAGGCCACTGGGGGTGAGGAAGGGAAAGAGGATGACACAGAGGGCACAGAAACCTCTGGCTGAGAAAGCTGCAGGGTTTGGTCTGGGAGATATGGGGGAGGATCTGTAAAGGCAGGAGACGCATCACCTAAGGGGTTGGAGGGGAGGAAAGGAGAGTTCCTGGTGGAGCAGAGTGAGCTGGAAGTATTTGGGCCTAAAAATGAGAGGTTTCTGCCAACTTGTTGCCATTGTGACATAAGTATAAATAAAAGATCAGCTTTTTAGTTTTTATAGCCTTCTTGAAGCCAAGAGCACCAATGTTATGAACCAGGCACTTCAAAGGTATGTTTTTCAGGGAGCAGGAAATGATCCCCATGACCGAATTATAAGTGAGCTGAGAGAACAACTTTGCCTCTGGACATAAGAGCTTTAGCTCCGCCCCCCCCCCCCCCCCCCGAATGTGGAAGCTGTGCTGGATCACATCTATCAAAAGAAGCCATTACCTGTTTGGAAGTGTGACATGGAAGGTCCCAATGCATTCTCATTGGCCATCACTGAGAGTATGGGGTGGGGTCCCAGAGAACAAGAGAGTAAAGGTTTTGCCTCAGGCTCAAGGAACGTGAAAACAGCTATTTCTGTCTAGTGACTGCAAAGCATAGGTTTTCTGACACAAGCCTGCAAATTTTAGTAACAGAAACAGAAAACCTTGGATAACAGTTCACCTGTGATGAATGAGGAGGGTCAGTGTTGCCTGTGGATTAGTGGCAGCAAATAAACAGGGCCTGGAGGAAGGAAAGGTGGCTCATAGGCAGGGGAACTCAAAAAGGGAGTGACTTCCAGGAGCCAACACGCTCTGCCATCTGAGTCACGGCACCAAAATGTTAGCATTTCCTAGTGCAGTAAAGAAGCAGAATATAAGAAAAAGTAAAAATGGCCTTTTTATTTAAAATATGTGGGGAGGAGCCCACAACCAGCAAGGTTTTGGCCTTTTTTTTCTGACCAGATATGAGGGTGTGGGGTATATGTGACCTTTGAAGGGATGTGGTGCTTGAGGCAGGCATTGATGATGCGCAAGGAGCTAATTAAAAATTTTTTTGTACACACTGGGAAAGAAAAATAAGTTGTAATTGGGGGGGAAAAGGAAAAAGTAGCCATCAGGATAAACACCCCCAATTTTGCTTTACAACATGTTGAGCTACTGCCATGATGTCCTGTAATTTACTCTAGGGCAAAACTCTTTCAGTTAGCTTTGGGATCCATTCTGCAAACTCAGGGTCCCACAGCACCTGTCTCCTTTCAGAACTGTGTAAACCCATGTTCTCATCAACTTTGGAGCAGACGAGCAGTGAGAAAAATAGTTCATACCTCCATCTCTACACACAGATAGCATCTCTTTCCACCTGAAACTTGGTCCCCTACCCACAACCAGTCCTCCGTCTACACTTACTAAGTGCTCAATAAACACTTTTGACAGTAAAGCTGTCCAACAGCAAAGAGCAACACGCACTACTCTGGTTGCCTTGCTGGGAAGAAGTGACCCTGACCAGCTGTCTCCTCAGGGGAAAATGAAAACTTAATGACATTTCCGTGAAAATAATCCATAAGAACATCCATCTGTTTTGTAGTAATCTGAAGTCAACCATGCTAATGACCTTAATTGATCTGTTTTTTTTAGGAGAGTTTCTTTCCTGGGAAGAGGATGTACCAACACAGGTAGTCAATCTGCTTTGCCTCTGGTTGCTTCTCTTCCTGGCCTGTTTACATTTTGACTAAAACTGGTCACTGCTAAGGATGTGTAGCTGAAGTGGGGCCCAGGAGCAGTTTAGAGGCTTCTACATTTTGGAGTTAATATAAGTCTAACTGTAGTGCTTCTTCAAGCACCCACTGGTTCTGGGATCTGAGGTAGGAGATTTTCATCTCTAGATTATCCCTCACCCAGATATGCCCAATTGTGGTCTGAGTTGGCCATGCATATATAATGTTAGGATAAAATATATATGAAAAGTTTTTTAGTTATGTACGTTAAGAAGACTATGTACTCTCTTCCTCCCTTTTTTGCACGCTGTGTGTGTGCATGCATGTGTGTGTCTGTGCTTTGTATGTGTGTACATTGTGCATGTGCATGTGTGTGTACATGTGAGCATGTGGGTGTGAATGAGGATGTGATTGTGTGCATGTGTGCATGTGTGCATGTGCATGTACATGACTCTGTGTGCACATGTATGTGCTCGTATGCATGTATGTATGCATGTGAATATATATGTGTCCATGCATGCAAGTGTATGTGTGTTACTGGGGATTGAACCTTGGGCCTTTGCACTGAGCTACATCCCCAGCCTTTTTTTTTAAACTTGAGACAGGGTCTTGCTTACATTATTAACTCTTCTTGCCTAGGCCTCTCAGAGTACAGGAATTGCAAGTATGAGCCACCATGCCTGGCTTATATTTTTTTATGTTGCCCAAAGAAATTCCTCTCATTCAATGTAGCCCAGGCAAATGCAGCCTACTCGTGAGCTGTGGGTTAGACACAACCAAGTGGTGAAAGTGACAGTACATACCGTGTGGCTGTAAAGGCTGGAAGAAGGTAACATGTCTGCCTACTGCTCCTAAAGCAAGTTTGCTATTGTTTGCATTCCTCTACCCAGAGCCTCTGGCCAGCATCTAGGCATCTTGCTATTTAGCTCTTCTTCTTCAGAGTCCAGCTTTATGCTTCGATCTACCATATCCATCATAAGGAAAAACAGAGAACAACAAAGACCATTTTCTTTTATGTGCCACCAAATTTATTTGGGTCATTTTGGTTCTGTCATGGCTCTTAAGCATCCTTAAAGATCTGAATTGATTGAATAACAGAAACTTTCTGGAAAAACCTACTTAAGGGAAAACAGATTTTCCTCATCCCTGAGCCTCGTATCCTCCTACCTGGCCTTTCCTGTCCTAAGCCATGGGCAGCTGCTGTCCTGGGCATTTTCCTCCAGGGCAGCCTCTCAAGGGTGGGAGCAAAGGAAGGGGGAACCTCAAGAGTTCAGCACACCCCTAGGAAGTCCGGATGGCTGCTCTGTCCCAGAGCCAACCAGAATCCAGCCTGCTGCTGCAAGGTCCTGCCTGGCTTGACTTAGACTCTAAGCTGGGGACACACACTGGCTCTGCCTTTCTACTCCAGAGGAGCTCAATTTCAGCACACACCATAAGGCTACCTATTTTGAAGCCCTCCTTGAGTCCACCCTGATTTCTAGGTCACACAGTCCTGCGCCAACCACTCTCCTCCATCCTTGGGCTTCACTTTCAAGTTAACTTCCTGACTGCCAGGGCCAGAGCCTGCAGTAGCTGGTCAGCCTCCCAAGAAGCTCATGGAAGTCCACATGGAACCTAGATGATGAGAAGTAGTAGACGAAGGGGTCAACACAGGAGTTCAGAGTGCTGAGGAGCAGTACTAAACTTCTCCATCTCGGGCTCTTGCCCTGAATGTAGCCCACCACATGTGACACATAAAAGGGCCCAAAGCAGAAAAGGAAGTTGAGCAGAGTGGCCACCACCAGGCCAACAACCCTTCTGCGCCGGCGCCTGCTGGAGCTCCGGCCAAGAATCCACACCAGGCGGCTGTAGCAGTAGCTGGTGATGAGCAGAGGCACCACAAAAAGGACCACACTCATCTCCAAACGGACTGGCAGGAGAATGGCCAGCTGGTCCTGCCTGAATTCCAGGTAACAGGTCCCATTAGAGCCCTGGCTTTCGCTGGAGTTCCCCCAGAATTCAATGACATAGATTACACTGCAGTGAGAACTTGCCAGGAACCAGCAGATGCCACTGACTAGCCCAGCTTGAGCCAGTCTCGGCCGGGTCTTGTACCACAGAGGGTAGGCCACGCTCAGGAGACGCTCAACACTCACAGCTGCCAGGAAGAGGGAGGTGACGTTGATACTGGTGAAAAAGAGAAAGCCGGAGATGGGGCAGAGGATGAAGGACAGGGGCCAGGTCATCCCACTGGCCGCTTCCACCATGCGGAAGGGCAGGAAGAGCAGCAGCAGCAGGTCCGAGAGGGTCAGGTTGAGCAGCAACACATCCACAGCCACTGGGCGGCGCCGGAGTTTACTCACGAAGATCACCAGGGCCATCAGGTTGAGGGGCAGCCCCACCAGGAAAGTGAATAGGTACACGGAGAAGTAGAGCCAGTGGTTGCCCGGGAAGAATGACGGATCCAGGTTTGTCTCCACCATCTTGGCCACTGATACAAGACAGAGATGGAGGTGGCAGTCTGGCTGGGGGATCTGCCTGTCCCTCTCTACAGCATCTCACCCATCAGCCAGTAATCTTGTCACCAAGACCACACTGCATGTCCCCTATGTTTCCCCAGCAGGGTCAGCCTGCCTGTCTTCCTGGTCCTACTGTGTCTCCTGTCATTCCCCAAACACAGAAAGCACCAAAGCACTCGTCCACCCAGCCCCTCAGCCTCATGCTCACCTGCTTATTGGAGAACCCAAGCGCTTTGCCATGCAGCAACTTGCCGGCTCTGCAGACCAAGTGGGTGAGCTATTTATTTGCAGAAATGATAAAGACCTGGCAGTGCCCATGATGTCACTCACTGTAGAACAGCAGCACAAAAGATGCCTTGAGCTCTGTTACCAGGGCTGCGTCAGTATGCAAAAAGAAGAGCAAATTCCACAACCTTGAGCCTCACTCCTCCTCTCCCCTGGCCACTCAGCTGGGATGCCCCAAACAGGCCCAAGCCAAATGCTGTGACTTCTCCTCCCCTCTCCTCCACTTGAATTCTGTCTGCTTCTCTAGAATGGCACTTTTCCAGTTTGCTTCTTAAGGCCAGGAGGCATGATGTGATGACACCGGGCTGGGCTCTAGAGCTGATTCTCTTTCCTGCTACCTTAGTGATTCAGGGTAAGTGACTTCAGTTCTGTGTCCCCCTTTCCCATCTATAACAGGGAGATAATTGTGGTGACACTCTCATAGACTAAGATATTAATGCATGTCAAATGCTTAGAACAGGTCCATAGATCCTGGCACTGTCCCTGCTGTAGTCCCTGGTGCAGTGCTGGGTTGTCCCTGGGGTGAAGATGATGGTGGTGATGGCTGTGGTGACAACACTAGCAGCTACTCCAGTGACATTATGACCCTATTCTTAGGGCACACCAGTTTTGTGTCTCAAAGAACTTTTATGTCACAAAGGGGCAGTGACTTGCTCCAACTGAAATACTTTGTTTAATATCACCAACAAGTCCAAGCTTTGTTTAATATCACCAACAAGTCCAAGCTCTGGGTGGCTTTAATTGGAATGTCTTTGTTCACTCAAATACTTGCCAGTTACACTGCAATAGCATTTGCCACACATTAGAATGATTATCAGCAAAATTCAGACAGTACTGAGACAGTGAGAGGCTCCTGAGGCTCCTCTTCTGCCCCATGCTGGCCAGAGTGGATGTGGTCTCCTGGAATGTTGTCCCGCCCCTTTCTCCTTGCTACCTTTGCTTCCCCCTAAGGATGCACTTCCACAACTTACCTTGGTGTCCTCCTAGATCACTTTGCCACCACTCACCTGGCTGATGCAACAGGAGATGCAGCTTGGCTGTGGCTGAGGTGCCTCCCCGGCCAAGCACAGCTCCATATGCTGCTGCCTTCTCTTAAGAAGCAATGGGAAACCACTCCGAGGTAGAAAACATCAGGAAGGGATCCACATCTATTATTAACATCTTCAACTTCCCCAAACCCCAGTAAGCTGTGGCTAGCCCAGCTAGCTCTCCTGAAGATTCCCTAGATTTGGCCTTGTTATTTTTTGCTATAGGTGTGACAGCTGTCAGTCAATCAACCTTATCTCCTGTGTCCCATGTACAGTCTCCATGATAGTCGTGACTTTCCTGAATGCACCATACCTGCTGCTCTGGGAGACGTCTGGTTGATTCTTCCAGGCTTGAATTTGAATCAAATAGTAGAATTGAATTTGGGCCAATCAGTCAGTTCCAGCCAGAAAACTAGAGTGTAGACCAATTTGCAGGCTCAGATTTAGAGCAATCCAGTGGTAGAATTTAGACCAATCTGCTAGCTTGGGCTGTATATATAATATATTCAGTCACAGAATAACATATATAAAATATAAAGACAGGATCCCTCCAGTGCTCGGTAACAATACCAAGTGTTGGCAAGGACGGGGGAAACCTAAACTCCCATTCATTGCTGTGAGAATACACAACAGTACAACCTCTTTGGAAACAATTTGGCAGGCTCTTAAAAGTTAAACATCAATTTACCATGAGAGCCAACAACTTCATTACACATATTCACTTATAAGAAATGAAAACATATGTACATGCAAAGACTTTCTCATTAATGTGCATAACAGTATTCATCATAGTAGCTGAAAAGAACCATTTGCCAATGAATGAATAAACAAATGTGCACATCGTACAATGATATCCTATTGGACAATGAATACAACACACTACCGATGCATACTACAGCATGGATTAACATTATGCTAAGTGAAACAAGCCGGACATAGACCATATCTTATATGATTCATTTAGACAAGATGTTCAGAACAGGCAAATATAGAGATAGAAGTAGGTTAGTTGTTAGCCTAGGGACTGGGGGTAGAAATGGAGATGAACTGTAAATGAATATGAGGTATCTTAGTGGGGTAGTGAAAGTTCCAAGAGCTAGATGATGGCCATGGGCGCGCCTAACAGTAAGTTTACTACATTCCATTGACTCATAGACATTGGCGCGGTGAATTTTATTTTACATACATTATACCTCAATTGAAGATAGCTGGGAAGAAAACAACGCAGACTCGTTTCCCTGTCTTTATGGTTATACTGGAGATAGAGTGGAGTGACAGGGAGTAAAATAAAGCCATCAAAGCAAAGAAGAGAATCAGAAGACAATGCAGGGAGGAGAACCAAAGGTCTGCAGCTTGGCCTCCTAAGGCAAGAGGGGCGGGAGAGGGTAGGGGAACCACACAGGCCTCCCTTCTTGAAGAGAAGCAAGGCAGGCCAGTGGCTGGGTGAGCAAATGCAGGGTGGAATTTAGTCAGCATTTCCCTGATTGCCTGGTGTCTGCTCATCTGAAAAGCATCAGCCTGCTAAACGGAATAGTCCTGTGAGCCAAAGCACTGTCCTGTATGTTCAGATACTAAAGAGGCTCAGGCTGGAGGATTGCTTGACTCTAGGAGTTAGAAAATATCCTGGGTAACATGGTGAGACGTTGTCTCTTAAAAAGCAAGCGAAATGATGGGAAAGAATTATGTGAAGATGAAACGAGACAACAGTCATTGTAAAGCATTCAGCATGGTACCTGTCACTTGTTAGGGACAGTTTGCAACTGTCCCCAACAGCAGTTTGTAGCCCTCCCCAGGCCAGGTTTGTTTGCAGTTCAAATGCTGCCCCCTTGTGAGTTCACATGGTATGGCTGTATTATCATCTTGCCTCCTGCCTCCAGCAATTAAAATGCACTTTACAGTAAGTATATCATCAGGGTGGCCACCTTCAGATTAGAGGCAAACTTCTCTCCTCCATTCTGTGAGCAGGAGGCCGGTCTGTAGTCAGTCAACAGACAGGCAGTCAGGACTTGGGGTGCGAAACAGGCTGGAGACATAGCTGGCTTGAGCCCAGGTCCGGGCGGGCCTTCACTCTCTGTGTACCAAGATGCTGTCTCTCCAGGCTCAGCTCTTTCCATGGTGAGACAGCTCCAGGCAATGCTGCCATGCTGTTCTGGAAGAGGCCTGGAGAAGCCACCGGACTCTGCTCCGTGTCCCTTTCACCCCGCAGGGGCTGCTACTTCTGGGATGGTCCTCCTGGCTTTCGTGCAGCACATGTCATCCCCCGGCTAGGACCTCTCCCTAAGTAGCCTGTCACCAGTGGATTGAATACTACACTCCAGGCCCCTGTGATGAGCCCCAACTTGCGCCAGGGACCTCCCATGTTGGGGTGCAGGAAGCCAGCCACATTGGAGGCACTGTAGGGGCCCAGGCACAAAAGCAGCGTAAGCAGGGCCCCACCAGCTACCCAGGCTGCCCGTACCTTCCGCCTGTGGCTCAGGCCTGAGTGGACCAGTGCCCGGAGGCAGCCCACGTAGCAGAAGGCCGTGATGATCAAGGGCACAAAGAATAGCAGCAGAGAGAAGCTGAGGCGGGCGGGGCCAGCAGAACCAGGATCCCAGGCCTCCAGGCACACAGGGGAGCCATTAACAGCTTGGTTGATGCCCAGGGAAGTGGTGCTATTGTGCAGCCAACCTCCTGGAGCCTCTAATATGAGAACCAACCCCAGGTGACAGAGCACCAGGACCCAGATGGCCACACACACCCCCCAGGAATAGCGCAGCCTCCGGAGGGCTTGATAGCCCAGGGGAAAGGCAGCCCCCATGTAGCGCCCAGCGCTCAAGGCAGCCAGGAAGACACCGCCCGCATATATCGGGGTGAAGTGGGCCAGGGCAAAGATTGGGCAGAGTGCAGCTGGGAAGGGCCAGACCCCCCAGGCCAGGGCCTCCACTGCCTTCAGGGGCAGTGAGATGGCCAGCAGGAGGTCAGAGCAGCCCAAGTGGAGGGTGTAGACCAAATTGGGGGTGAGGCGGAGTCGGGCTTGCGCCACCACACCTCGGAGGACCAGCACATTGAGCGGGAAGCCCAGCGCAAAGGCGGCCACATAGAAGGCGAAGAAGAGCTGCGGGGGCAAATCCATAGGGCTGGAGACAGGGGCTATCAGTGCTGCTGTGCTCCCTGTCCTCAGATCGCCAGCCAGGGCAGGAGGAGCTCCTGGAATTCCCACTCTGGCTTCACCACAGCCTGGAGAAGCAGAGTCCAGGGTAGGTGCTGGATCAGAAATGAGGGTGTCAAGCCTTTGGTCCACACTGCCTGTACACCATGGGACCTCTCATGAGGAAAGAGTGCAGGTGTGCTGTCCCAGGAGAGGGCCCGCCCCTGGATTCCTGAGACCCTGGGGAGAGAGCAGAGGGAGAGTTCAGCACAGGGTTGGAGAGCATACGTGGGCATGGGAATTAGAGCCCTGATCCACTCCCTGCCCCTTCCCCTGGCAAGAGGAACTGCTCCCCACAGTGTAGGGCATAAGTGGGGACCCCTCTCTTGGAAGAAGAGAAGTCAGTGTTTGGATACAAAGAACACCAGGCCGAGGGGTAGACAAATGGAGTCCCAGAGGAGAGCCCAGCCACAAGCCAGGTCGCATCAGTGTCCTGGGTCACAACCTGAAATCTCAGGAGTTAACCTGGGTGGGAAGACCTGGGAGTCTGTGGAATAGTTGTTGGTGAAGAGTGAAGAGAGGAACGACAGAAAGCGCCACTTACCTCTTGATGCTGCCAGATGTTTCTGAGGCTCCAGATTCCCCTCTCCAGGCTCCCCAGAGGATGCCCAGAATGGGCAGTGAGCTGGAAGGGAGTGAAGGGCGGGGTGGCAGGGCCATTAGCTGAGGCACTAGCAGCTTGTGTGAGCAGCTAATGGGGCATCCCAGGCTAGGACTGAGGCTGAGCTGCAGGATGTGGGACTTCCAAGAAGATGCTGGGACACAGAAGGGGGTGTGCGTAGGAACGGGGTTCTGTCAGGTCAGATGAGGTCTATTTAGTCAGTGCCTTGAAGGTCAGGGTTTATGAGGCACAGTCAGACCTCAGCCCTGTGCCCTACCCACTTACCCACTGCCTGCTCAGTCCTGCCCCAGGGACCAAGTCTTCCCTGCTGCTGGATGAAGGCACAGGCAGACCCCAGTCCTTTTTCGCACCCTGAGTGACAACCTTCTCTCGTGACTCCAGCCCTCCCATCCATCATCATGGAGTAATGCAAAAGTGAGTGAGTGATGGAATCGTGCCCATGGACAGCTTGCACAGGCTGCAGGCACGCTTTCACCGAGACAGGGCTCTTCTCGTCCCCGTTTCCTTACCCTGCTGGTTCTGTGACAGTGTTTTATGACCTGTGCAGTGTTGGCCGAAGACAGGGGAAGGAACCAGTCAGATCCTTGTGGTTGGCTCTGGAGCAGCCAGTCTGTGGTCTCTGCTGTGGTCTCTCTGAGGGGCAGCACTGTCTGAGCTAACTGCTCCCTGGGTATGGGGTGAGGACACTGGGATGGGCTCCGTGGAGACGGGAGGGAGGGGGTCTCTGGTAGGTTGCTTTGTTCCTCTCAGTGCTGGGAATCCAGCTGGGCACTCAGCCCTCCTTGGTGTGTGTGATGGTGGGGGGGTCCTTTTGTCTTTCTAGGAAAACTTCCTAAGCAAAATTTAAAATGGTCCTGAACTCCCGCCCCCTACCTCTCTCCATCTTCCTCCCTTCTCTCAGATGTACATGAAAGCTCTCTGAGTCTGTCTCCGACTGTGCCCATGTGTCTCTGTGTATCTCTTTGCCCCCCAAAGTGACTTCATAGTTCTTTGCTTTTAGAATTCTTAGGGGCTTGTGTTGGTCTCCAGAGTGCTCTGCCTCTTCCAGATTTCAAGGCAGTGTAATCAGCTGCTCTCACCAGGCTGCGGGCTGTGGTTCTCCTATATCAACATCTCCCTCCAAAGACAGTATCCAACTTCCTCCTCTGATGATGGAGTCCAGATTGGTGTTTGTTTATTTGTTTGGGAATTTTTTTCAGGGGGAGGTAGTTCCAACTCCATGGTAGACACCTCACCCTGAACATAGAACGGCTTAATACCTGCTGAGTATTTTGTGTTTGGGAACACTGAAAAACTAACAGAACGGAGAAAAACATCAGAGTACCATGTCACCTCCCATGACAAGTGCTGGAAAAAGGGCAGAGCTCTTGGGAAGCAATGGGTCTTCCAGGTCTCTGCTTTGGCTCCACTCAGCCAGCTGTTCAGTCCCTTTCAAGTGTCACCAGCTCACAAGGGTTTCATGGTTCCTCTAGCTAATCTCTCGCCTGCCTGCCCTCTATTCATCCTTGTGTTTAGTGAAGATTTTGGTCTGATTTGCCCACTCATGGTGCACAGTAGATGCTGTGGGACCTGGAGGATTGTGAGACCTCCAGGGCTGAGGGGCTGGGTGGAGGCTGCTGTGTTCTGCAGTCCCGGGCCTCCCAGCTTCCTGGCCACCTGCTCTCCACGCCTCAGCAGTGTCTGTTGACAGCCACATCTCATGGTCAATGGCTCATAAAGTCAGTTTATGTCAGCCGCTGGACTCAGGAACAGGATGGCAAGGCACCCGATGGTTGCCAGGAGCACGAGCCAGGGCTTATCAAGATCAGGGCTTCCTTCACCTCCTTCCAGGGCCTCCTGTCCTACAAACCTTTGGACTACACTAGACACCTCCAAGAATGGCACTGGGTCCTAGCCCTTTTGTCCCTTAACGATAGACTCTGAACTGGATTAATTAGTGTTCAGTAAATGTCTGTCCTTACAAAATGAATGGATCACTGAATAGCACAGGGCTTCATCTTTAGGTCCAGAAACCCAAAACTTCCTTCTCTCATTCAAACACTTTTCAAAGTCCCACCTTCCTTCAGTGATCCTAATGGCTCACAGGAACTCAAACTAGAAACAAAGTGGATTGATGGTACAAACAGTGGATCCTTCTGCCATGATTCTAAGAACTGCCATTCTAGGATTGAGCAGAGATGGGAAGGGAGAACAGGAAAGGAAAGTGACACTTTGGGGGAACTTATATGTGGTGCACGTACCGTCCATTCATCACCTTGATGCTTCGTAAAGCATACATCTCTGCCTCTGAGGAAAAGGGGCCGTGGCCCTTTGGCTGGGCAGGTGAAAGAATGGATGGAGTGAGTTTAACCTGAGCAGGGGAGGGGACTAGAACACCTGCCTGGAACTTCTGAGCCAGTGAAACCAACAGAGACCTGGGAAGAGAGTGAGGGTGAAAGACAGGTCAACTGTGAGGTACCTCTGGGCCCGTGGCCTTTGAATATTTTGCAGCTGTGAATGTGAAAGAACTTGGTAGATCCCCTTTTGAGAATAAGTATGAATACTAACTTCGTTTTTTTTTTTTATATGCTTCAAGAAATATAAGCAAAACATGGGAATTTTATTTTTTAGGGACTTCAGGTTTCTGTACTTGAACTTGTGAACTGTGACTTTAACATGTAGAAGATCAGACCAAAATTCCTATACTGTCTCAAAATTAAAAACAAGCTGGGGTTTTAGCTCTGTTTGAAGGACCTGGGTTCAATCCCCATTAGCCTAACAATTAAAAAGAAATTGTCATGGCATCTCCACTTTATAGAGGCAGAAACTAAGGCTCTGGCATGTCAGCAAAATCTGAAAGGATCCCACAGCTGAAGATGAAGAAAAAGAACCAAGGCACCAACTTGTGCCACAGGTGCAAAACCAGGCAGCAAGCCAACAGACCCTTCAACCTGCTGACTTTGTCACAAAATAACCATGACTCCCTTTCCTTCTCTCCAGGCCCCACAGGGTCATCCTCATCTCCTTGCCCCCACTCTGACTCCACAAATGGGGAAGAATTAGCTCATTCTTAGAAGTGGCATCTGTGCCATTTTTATTTTGCAGCTCTTTGTCCATGGTGCATGTCCTGGTCAGTTCGTCTGCTCAGCCCCTGGGACCTGAGGGCAGGGCCACTGCAGTGTCATCCTCTCCGTGGAAGCCTTGCTTGCTGGGGACAGTGCCTATTTCTACTTCATTTCTGTCCATCCTTGGTATTCCCCAAGGGGCAGAAATTGAGCTTAAAAGTCAGTGAGTTGGGGTGGAGGGGTCAAAAGAAAAGGGAAGAAGAAAACATAGTGACATGTGGGGCCCAGAAGGAACACAGCAAGCTGGCGCAGGGATTGGGAGGGGTAGGTGGTGGCAGAGGCTGGGGCTGGGGCTGGGGCTGGGGCTGGGGGCTGTGCAGCAGAAGGTGAATTTCTAGATGAGAAAGAGAGGAAGAAAGACAGGCACAGGCTTTTTGGTGGAGAGGGGTTACCAGTACTAAGAAGGAAGTCTGGCTCTGGGACTTCCCTGGCTCAAGGTTCTCCCCAGTGACTGGGGCAAGGGTGGCACTGTGACTCAGCAGCAGCAGCTGGAGACCCTCTGGGACTCTGTGGTGCCTTTGGCCCAGGCATTTTCACCACTGTCAGTTCCGGCATCATTGTTTGAGGGTCACGTAGTCCACGTCTTCATGCACACGGGACCGCTCTCCAACCCCAAACTGCACCAGCTCTGAGTAATGGATCCCCTCGTCTTCTGACAGATCTGGTACCACATTCTCGTAGTCACCCTGAGAAAGCCACACTGTGGTGAGCCTGACCTCACCCACACGTCTCCTGCCCTTACCTTTCTAGCCCTGCTCTCCTTCACACCACCTGAGGGGCCAAAGCCCAAGCCCAGCCATGCTGTCCAGAAACTCAGCCCCTCTCACTCAGAGGCATCTGCTCTGGCATGCCCTTTGATCACAGCTCTGCCTGAGCAAATGTGTCCCCTAACTGTCATGAGTTGGAAAGTTAGTCCCCAAATTGGAAGTGGAAACTTTGGGAGGTGACTGGGTTAATGGGTTAACTGATTAATGGGCTAATGGATAGAAGAGAGTACACAGCTATAATCCCAGAACTCTGAGAGGCTGAGGCAGGAGGATCACAAGTTTGAGTTTTGCATGGGCAGTTTAGCAATTTAGCAAGAACTTATATGTAAAAAATAAAATTTTTTAAGGACTTCAGAAGTAACTCAGTGCAAAGACCCTGGGTTCAATCCCTGATACTATAAATAAATAAATAGATCTCCCCTACACGACTGTTTCATGCCTTGTGCCACCTCAAGACTCTGTAGAGAATCCCCACCAGGAAGAAGTTCAGCACCAGATGCAGCCCCTTAATCTTGGACTGTGAGACCCATGAGCCTCTTCACTTTATAAATGACTCAGGCTCAGGTATTTAGTTACAGCAACAGAAGACAGGCTAAAACAGCAACCCTCTCCAAATGACACCCAGCCTGAATCATCATGGACATCTTCTCAAGTCCTTCTACACAGGGCTCCCAACTGAGACCAGTTCCAGGTCTCCCAGCCTCCTGCAGCCCTGTCCTCTTACCACATGACGTTTCTGCACCACTGAGTATGTGACTGTGTCATTGTTATTCGCGAGAGGTCCTTGCATTTCAGAGGTCCCTGCGTCTCTGAGTGAGAGAGCAAATAAATGGCCATAAGTGGAACCCTTCCCCAGGACTTCCTTCTGCTGACTCCCTTAGGGTCTTGCTGGACTGGATGTCTGGGGTACCCAGTGCTCGCAGCAAGAGCTGATGAAGAGGCAGGCACCTGTGTGTATCAGTGTCTTGGTGTGTGAAACCAAAGCTAACTCCAGACACACATGCCCCTTACTGTAGGAAACAGGTACCCTTCTGGTGACTGTCCCCCTTGCCCAGGGTTATCACGGGAAGGAGTGTGCACGCATGCATGGCTGTGTCTGGCAGGTAGGAAAGGAATTTTCCCCTCTCACTTCCCTCCCAGGGCGCCACCCTCCCCGCTCCTCAGTACCCAGTTCTCGGTGCATCCATCTCGGGAAAGCGCAAGGCAGCATAGCTAATGCTATCTTCTATCACTGGATTATAGCATCCCAAGGAGTGGGGGCCTTCCGAGAGAGGTGCCCTTCTAACCTGGGAGAGAGACAGGGTTGGGCTCTGACTCTCCCTCCCCCACCTCCTCCCCTGACTTCTGACTCCCCAGATCTCCCCAGAGGACTTTTTATCACTCTTCTTCACTTGGATCCTCAAGGACTCCCCTGCATTTCTACCTTTTTATTCTGCACAAAGAAGCTTTGACTACTGGAATTTTCCTGAGCCCCCTGCCGGCTCCTGGCCCTCTTCCTGCTAAGAAACAAAGGCTCTGTGAGAGTCAAGGGCAAAGGAAGGGGGTGGTGCAGATTCTGCAGGTGGGAGCTGAGGGATGCACCCAGGGAGAGCAATGGAGGGGGGTGCTCACTGTTGTTGAAACTTCATTCCCCAAATGGCCAGGATGACGATGCCCAGGCAGGACCCGATCCCTATGGCCGCTCGTCTGCCAAGGCTCTCTGGGCTGTCTGGTGGAGAAAGGAGAGAACGTGTCCACTTGGCTCAGTGGCATTAGCCTGCCACACATGCTCCAGGTCTGCAGGCCTGGTCTCACATGTGGTCTCCTGCAAGCATGAGACAGGGATGCATTGAAAGAGTGAGAAGCGGCTCCAGTCCTTGGGACCTTCTGGTAGGAGCACAGGACTTCATCTTTCTTTGAAGCAGGAGCCCAAACAAAGCTGTTACTCCAGCCTTATAAATGGTACAGAACTCAGGGAAGTTTGACCAACCTATTAGAATTTAAAATGTTCCAGGCCTTGAACCCAGAAAATCCAGGTGGGGATGTATCCTGCACTTGTCCTTTCAGAGGTGTCCAAAGCAACAAACAGCACACTTTGAGGAGGCACAGGAGAGATGGGATGGGCAGTGCTCATTCAAGGCACACAGAGCAGTCGTGAGAAGGAGGCAGAGCTCTAATATCTGAGAATGGAGACCCAGGCACAGTGTTTTGTGTAGTGCCCAGTGCATTTCCCAGTACCAAGCTCAGGTTCCTTTCTTCTAGGCTCCTTTCCTCTGGCTTTGCAGGAAATGAATCTCTATCCTGGTAGCCATGGTTGCTGCCATTTATGTGAGAAAGTACCAGCATCTTTAGCCACAGATATGCACAGACACAGAACAGTCTCCAAGACTTCTTATTACATGTGAAAAAGAGAAGTCCAGGGCAGTGTGTGAACTTATGAGCTCTACTACCACTTGTAAAATTAGGAAGTAGGCATAAGCGTAGAACTGTGTATGTACATTGAGTGTGCGGGAAACCTGTCCCTGTGCAGAGAGCCCTAAGCTGCTCGCAAGGAGAGCACTAACATTCTCAGGGGCAAAGGTGAGAATGTCTCTCTATGTACCTTTTCAGGCTTAAAATTTGTTTTTACCATGTACTTGTAATATCTTGCTTTTGAAACTCTAAAAATAAAAAAGGATCTTTTTTTTAAAAGAGGAGCCTTTTAAAAATAAAAATAAAAAAGAGAGCACTTGGATGTCTGGACAGTGGGCGCAGCCTGAGTGGGAATCCTACATACAGGAAGGAGACATTCAAGCAAGGATACCAACAGAGAGGCAGGAAAGGGAGCGCCCTCCAGAGCTGCGGGCAAGACAGGGATGTGGGGGCCGTGGTCCAGCAGGCCCATCTTTGGGCATCACTGAAGGAACAGCCAGGACAAGAATGCATCTGAGAAGAAGACAGGGACTTACAGTAGACGGTGAGGGTGCTGGGGGGCGACTCGCCCGTTCCCAGCCTGTTGGAGACCTGGCACCTGTAGGAGCCCGAGTGTTCGATCTGCAGAGGCTCCAGCCTCAGTGTCCGGCCATTGTACTGGAGGTCTTGGTTATTCCAGTCAAACCAGGTGTAGTGTACCACAGGAGGGTTGGCATCACTCTCACAAGTCAAGGCTGCCTTCCTCCCCTCCATCACTCTGTCCCCTGGGGTGAAAGACACGCGCAGCCTCCGGGGTGCATCTGTAAGGGAAAATCAAGTCAAGGCCTGTGCAGCCGGGCACCCACTCCTCTCCACTCCCAGCCTCTGGTTCCTGCCACTCACACAGCACTTGGAGTCTCCGGATCTCTGACATGGTCTCTCCGATGGAGTTATTGATTGAACAGCTATAATTCCCGGCATCTTCTGGGGATATGGAGTTGAAAACCAATTCTCTTCCTTCTTGCAGAAGACTTCCATTTTTCTTCCAGAAGAACTGGACTTCTTTGGGGCGGCTCTGTGAGAAGTCACATTGGAGGACGACCCGGTTCCCAGCGCGAATCTCTGAACTGGGTGTGGTCTGCAGGACCTTCACATCTCTGGGGGCATCTGCAGGGCAGGGTCAAGGCTGATGTCTCCTGTCTCTTCCCTTCTTGCTGACCCCAGCATTTCCTGTTCCCATGTCCCTGAGTCTGGCTCTTATCCTCCAATTTTCTGTTGAAGATGGTAGGCCAGGCTCCTGCCTCTTTGTCTTTTCAATCCCCATATTCCCTTGGGGTCATACCCCAGATTCCCTGCCCTGTCACTCACACTGAACATCCAGATTGACGGAGGACGACTCTGAACACCACTCGTTACAGGCTTTGCAGGTGATAGGTGGAGTGTCCCAGGAAACCTTGTAAAACCACACTTGGGTGAAAATCTGATTCCAGGAGCTTCCAAGGCTCCAATAAAACCTGGTAACATTCGGGTTACTGGAGTGGTATTCACAGAACAGCTTCACATTGTCTCCTTCTCGGATGGGTGTGGAGTTTTGAATCACCACAGTCACCTTCTTGGGGGGATCTGGGAGTAGACCAAAAAAGCAAGTAAACACCACCAGCTGCCATAATACCTTTTCTTCCTGCTTTCTCTTCCCCCTCCTCCCTGTCTCCCTGCAGTTCCTAATTCGCCCAAGGAGGACTCATGTTTGTCTCTTGCATCTGTGACGACAGAATGCTGCCTTGGCCATCTGCCTGGCTATGGTCTGAGAGAAGGTGATACACTGGTTAAGAGCACAGCTATTGCCAGGCATGTTAGCACATGCATGTAATCCTAGCACTCAGGAGGCTGAGGCAAGAGGATTGCTGTGAGTTTGAGGCCAGCCTGGGCTACAAAGTGAGTTCAAGGCCAGTTTGAACTGCATAGTGAAACCCTGTCTTAAAGAAAGAAAGAAAGAAAGAAAGAAAGAAAGAAAGAAAGAAAGAAAGAAAGAAAAGAAAGAAAGACAGCCATCACCCAGTGCAGTGGTTCAGCTACTTGAGAGGCTGAGGCAGTAGGATTGCAAGTTCAAGGCTAACCACGGTAACGTACCAAGATCCTGTCTCAAAATAAAAAATAAAAAGGGCTGGAGATGCAGGTCAGTGGTAGATTACTTGTTTAGCATTCCTGAGGCTCTGGGTTCAATCCCCAATACTGGAGGATAAAAAAAAAAGCACAATTCTGGAGACAGACCTTACTTCTTAGAGCTGTGAGACTGTGGCCTTTGGGCCTTTACTTGTCTGTCAGGTGGGTTCCTGAGAAGGCTGAACCTCCTGGAATTCTCTAGAGGATGAGCTAAAATAGTGCCCTTCGAGCAGAGTGCGGTGCACAGAAAGCACTGAGGAAACACTGCTGCTGCTGCTGCTGTCATAAATGCTACTGTGTAGACGTAAAAGGCTTGGGCATCCCTGGCCACACGTGACATTTCAAGGTCCAAATATCAAACCTATAGATTCTCTTTGTTCTGGGCTCACATTGACAACCAAATTCAGATCAAGGGTATGACTCACACTTGTAACCCTAGCACTATGGGAAGCTGAGGCAGAGGATTGCAAGTTTGAGTCCAATCTGGGCAACTTAGTCACTTGATAAGCCCTTGTCTCAAAATAAATTTTAAAAGGCACCAGGAATAGCCCTGGATTCAATCCCCAGCACAAAAAAAAAAACAAAAACAAAAAAAAGATTCATAGTGTGAAAGAGATCTGACAATGAAGATATAATTTGAGCCAATTAAGAGGTAAATTGACAGTGAGGAGACACTTGACCCAGTTGTCCTTGAAGCCTCTTCAGAACCACTGCCTGGTGACCCTATTTCCATATTCCTCAGGGAGACTTGGCATCTACATTCATTCATTTATTCATTCTTTCATTCAACAAACATCTACTGACTGTCTTCTAGGGCCCAGGCCCTGGTCTAGTTACTAGGAATGCAACTATGAACACTAAAGCCCCAAGAAGTTTACATGCCGGGAGGCCCTGGCTTCTGCTTGCTTTTTATTCCAAGAACCCAAGAATCCCCTGAACTCTGTCTGCCCTCCTTCTTCCCCCATTTCCCTGTTCTCTCCCAGGAGCCAGAGTCCGTGCAACTGCTCACACTGGACATCCAGCTCAGCACCCTGGCCACTCTGTCCATGGCCATAAATGTTTTCTGCCAAGCAGGAATAACGGCCAGCATGCTCAAGGGAAACGCTGGAGATCTGAAATTTCTCCTCTGTCTCTTCCAGGATTTTGTCCCCATTGTGATGCCAAGTGTAATTTTTTGCAGGAGGATTGGCCAATGATACACAAATCAGCTCTACTGATTTTCCCTCCTTAGCAGGTGATGGGTGGATCTGAACCGTGGAAGGTTCTGGTGCATCTGGAAGAAGGGGCAGAGGCAAATGGGGAAGTGAGGACAGCAGTCCAACCTGGTTAGCAGCCATGACAGCCCTTGCTGTCACCTCTTGAGGCCCCCGCTGACCTCCCCTGCCAGGTCCAAGGAGGCTCACACAGCACTTGGAGATTCACTTCTGCCGACTTGCCCAGGCCCACGGCGTTGGAGGCCTGACAGAAGTAAATCCCTTGTTTCTCCTTGGTCACTTTGGGCAGAGTTAGCGTGGGCTGCTTCTCTTTCATAGGGATCCCATTCTTGAGCCAGGATATAGATCGGTGCTCTGGGTTGCTGCTGGTGACCTGGCACGTCATGTTCACAAAGTCCCCCTTCATTACAATGGCTTCTCTGGGATTGACCTCAATCTTCAACTTCGGACGGTCTGGAGGAACAGAGGGGCAGTCGGGGAGGAGACGGGGATTCTCACAGGGTGGGAGGTATTGAGAAGTACCAGTGCTCTGTCTCTCTATTGCCTTCTCCATGTCCCCTACCAGCAGCAGCAGGATTCCTAACACTGTCATCAGAGTGTGTCAGTCGCTGCTTGAAGTCACCCACTAGATTCCATCCAGGACTACAACCCAAAGCCCTTCCTGCAGCTCAGGAGACCTAGTGTCCTACCCACTCTATCTCCTCTCCTGCCCTGTGGCCCTCAAAGGCAGTGAACTTCAACCTTTCTGACCTTTGGGCTGTATGGCTGACAACCAAGCCCCCTCCTCAAGCTTTAGTACTTGTACTTTTTTTCAGTATCAGAATTGAAACCCAGTTTTTACCCTGAACTATATCCCCAGCCCTTTAAATTTTTTTTTTTTTAATTTTGAGACAAGATTTTGCTAAATCGCTAAGTTACCTAGTCTGGCTTGAATTTGCAATCCTCCTGCCTCAGCCTCCAAGACTGCTGGGATTACAGATGTGTACTTTATCTTTTCTCTCCCTGAAATGTTCTCCTGACCTAGTCTTTCCCATCATTCAGCCAGCGTAAGCATTTGCTTTCTTCAGAAAATTTCCATCCACCATCCCCATCCTCACCCTCATCCTCATGGTATTTTTTTCTCAATACCCATGCCACTGGCTATGATTATGCTATTTTTCCGTGAATCTTCCTGAAATTTTCCTGCCTCCCTGCAATACTAGCTCCATGGGGAACAAGCTGTACCCTTCTTCCAGCTGGCAGTCACAGTAAGGTCTGGTGCCTGGTAGATCTGCAGTAAATATTTACTGAATGAGAATGAATGAATGAATGAATGAATGGGATACAAAATAATGATGGGAAAAATCTCTCCTCAAGGAGGATCAAAGAAACCTGACTGGATGATCCCCAAAGCTTGCGGTGGCTGGGGAACAGATTGCTTCACTCTGCTGGGCCAATGCAGAGACAAAATGAATCTGTAACCTCAATGCCAGGGTTGGCAGGGGGACAGTGGGAAAGCCTGGGTGATTCCTGTTGGTGACCAACTGCAGGATGACTGTGTACCCCTCTCCTCTTACCCTTAGTGGGGCCCAATGGCTGGCTGGAGAGAAGGTGATAAGGACAGCAGCCTTCCCAGGGGAGCATCAGGGAGACTCACGTTTCACATCCAGTTGCACCGTTTTCTCAGAGAGCACTTTGGACGAATGCAGGACCCGGCAGCTCAGGGTCTTCCCATGGTGAGTCCACAGTGGCTTGAACTTAAGCATGCTCTTGGTGAAGATGTTGTCAGTCGAAAGGGAGGTGAAGTTTTCAATGGTAGGAGAGGCTAAGTCGAGCTCCTCCAAAGACCAATGCAATTGGATGTCATACTCAAAACAGGAAAAATGCAGCAAGCAGGTGGCAGTAACCAACTCAGACTCCTTTATTTCTGAAGGTAGGAGCTGGAGCTCAGGTGGAAAAGGGGTTTCTGGAAAAAAGCAGGGATGGGGGGCTGGGGATTTAGCTCAGCGGCATACGCGCCGGCCTTGCAAGCAGGCAGTCCTGAGTTCGATCCCAGGTACTGATAAAAACGAAAGAGACAAAAAAAAAAAAAAAAGGAGGGATGATGCTGGGGGCTAGGGAAGTTAGGGACCCATGGACACACTAGCTATTTATCCCTGGCTTTGGGCACCTGCTTCAAACAATGCCTGCAGGAATCCCTTGCCAGTCCATCTGTTTCCTTATCAGTCAAAAATATGCTCTGAGAGGCTCTGAGGATACTAAATGTCCCTGTAGAATTGTACTTTATTTTCACTTCTTGATTACTTTCTAAATGGTTTCAGGATCTTTCCTCCCATATGCCTGAATTTGGTCCATTTAGTTCAACATGCGTATCTTAGCTTTAATGACATGCTTGTGTTTGCATAATTACCTCAGTTTTGGAGACCCCAAACATGGCTTCCTTTTAGCAGGGTGGTCTCCCCTGGAGCTTTTCTCTCTGGGCTGGATCACTCTCCAGAAAGTGGGGGCTGAGGCAGAGTCTCCTACCCGACCACAGAACTGCTTAGCACCCTCCTCTGTAGAAACAGGCCATGAAGTGCACTGACTATGTTCAGTAGGGCAGAAGCCCCTGGCCCTAGCTGAAGGTTCATCTCCATGCTCTGGAGTCATTAGCCTCAAAGGGCTGATTAGAATCAATCAACAACACTGACACTTCAGGAGATTTCACTTAAACATCCGGGTCCCTATCCTCTCTTGAAAAATCAAAATATCCAGCAAACTGGAACCCAGACTCCAGAATGGACAGGAGATGAGGGGTAAAGGGCTACCTGAGGTGGGCCAAGGGCTCAGGCTACAGTTGACCATAGCCCCATACTGTGCTCCCCATGGCACTCACTGGTGTTCCTGCCTGACCTCTGTCACAACGCAGTTTGTGACTCTTGTCCTGCAGTTAGGTGTTTCCTTACCTCCCTGCTTGACCCTCTGCTGAGTCAGACCATCCCTTTGCCAAGGACTTACTGGAGACATTGAGGTATAGGTCCTCCATCCATTTGTCTGCTTTCTCTTGGTCTCCTTTCTCTTTTTTTCCTCCCCATGTCACCCTCATTCCGAGCTTGCCACTGTCTTCAATATTCACTGGGTTGATGCTCAGGGTACAATTTTCTTCTGCCTTTTTCACTCTGTTCTGATAAGAAAAGCTCTCACTGTTGTCTGTCTTCTTATATAAAACAGTCCCTTTGAATTCTTTAATGTCTTTGTCATATTCAGGATTGTGGTACAGCGTGAAATTATCCAGGAGCATTTGTTCCTCTTGATTTTTGTATGTACAGGGAATCCAGACGCAGGCTCCCTCCCAGGCGTAGATAGTTTGGGGGTGTTTAAATGTCCAGCCTGATGAGCCACAGAAAACTGGGTACTCTGAAATCCATGACAGTGATCAGAAAGTGTCATTGAGGGGGGTATGGAGAGCTTTCAAAAGAATCAGAGATCCTCTCTGAAGACCCATGAACAGATGAGATACACAGGAGGAACAAGACACAAGACACAGCACGAATCTCTCTCCGTGTGCACACTGCCTGCCCCCACGCACAAGACCTGCCCTCCTTGTCCAGTGCCCAGTGATACCCCCGAACCCAGGTACCTGCCTTGCCACAGGAGCAGCAGGAGCCCGAAGCCAAGCAGATGCATGTTGTCCTTTCTGGCGGGAGTCTCAGCTGGAAAGAGTTTGTTTTTCAGTCATCTGGTTACTTACTTCTTGGCTACTCACTGAGCTCTGGCCTCTTTCTCCTGACTCTGGAGTTTCATGGTGGGGATGTGGAATTTGGGGTCCCTTTCCCTGGTCGGTGGACTTGTTCTTCAGCGAATCAGCTTCCCTCCTCTTTTCTTCCTTCCTCCCTCCCTCTCTTCCTCCCATTCATTCACCCAAACATCTGTACTTGTCTGAACTTCCTGTCCAGCTCTCAGACTCAGAGTAGCATCAGATCACTGCAGCCCAAACTGAATGCACTGAGCAACAGGGATCTTTCCTAGAGGCCACTGGTGAAGGGTTTTACAAAGAGCAGAGTCAGGGTCACATCTTGATTTTAAAAACGAGATAAAAAGTCATTCTAAAATCAGTCATGGTATACGAAACCAGAAGAGTATTTAATGGAAACTGGAAACTGGAGAATGTGGCCCAAGGGATCTACACATATGCCTCAGGGACTGGGTAGAAACATCAATCAACCAGGACCAAAGTCCTACCTTGTCTCAAGGTGGTGGCTGTCTCAGTTTAGACAGCTATTGCTGAGTAGGAACGGGGGTTCTGCAGTCTGATCTTTCACTGCTCTCAGTGAAAAAAGAAGCCAGATTTTCATGTGAAATGTCCTGTTTTAAAAACAACACAAATGCCTGTAATCCCAGCACACGGGAGGCTGAGGCAGGAGGATTATTACAAGTTCGAGACCAGCCTGGTTTACAAAGCGAGTTCAAGGCCAACCTGAATTGCAGAGAGAGACCCTGTATCAAAGCCAAAAAAAAAAATGAAGAACACAACGCATCAGGTGTGATAGCGGGTGCACGCCTATAATTTTACCACTCTCAGAGGCTGAAGCAGAAAGACTGTATTTGAACCCAAGCTGGACAACTTAGCAATTTAGCTAGCCCCTCTCTCAAAATGAAAAAGTTAAAAATGACTGGGAATGTAAGTCAGTGTGAATGTGTTAGGTTTAGTCCCCAGGATCGCGTTAGGGGGTGGACAGTGTTCTGGTCAAACAGAACTTATCTGTGGGCTGAAGGCAGCCATGGAATCACCAATTTGTGAAAGATTCTGTCTGTCTCTGTCTCTGTCTGTCTGTCTGTCTGCCTCTGTGTGTGTGTGTGTCTCTGTGTGTCTCTCTCTGACTCTGTCTCTGTCTCTGTCTCTCTGACTCTCTCTCTCTCTGTGTCCATGTCTGTGTGTGCGTCTCTCTCTGTCCCTCTCTGTCGCTCTTTCTCTGCCTCTGATTGTCTCTCTCTCTCTCTTTCTCTCTCTCTCTCTGTGTCTCTCTCTGTCTGTCTCTCTCTCTCTGTCTCTGTGTCTCTGTCTCTCCAACAAACTCACCCTCCACCATCTTAATAGAGTTTGAATAGAGTCACACTTATATTTACATAGAGCTAAATTTAAGTCCCTATTTATGTGATTGTCACCTCTTTGCTGGCCCCCAGAGAGCCAGGGCAGGAAGTACTCACAGAGTGTGTCTCCGGTGTCAGCACAGACCCGTGTTCCTTCCACCCACCTCACTGACATTTCCCACACCAGCATTGCATCAGTGACCCCCTATGGCTGCAGGTTGCACACTGGGGGTGTTGGGTATCGGGTACCAGCTGTGGGGAAATCTAAGCTGCTTGCTGAAAGCAAGAGGGGGCTCTGTCCTCAGCATTAAGGACAGACCTGGCCTGGACATGAATAGATGAAGCCAGGTGAGATCCTCCCAGGCAGAACTGTCCTCAGATTGGCAGGTACTAAGAATGTTTCGCACAAAAAGAAACTCATCAAAGTCATAGTCACTTGGGGGAAGCTGGGCTAAAAATTTAAGCTAGGTTCTTTACAACAGGACTTTTCAAACTTTTAAAAAGCTCTATATCAGTGAGGGCGATCTATGGCACGCGTGTCACAGCATACATATTTGTATCACTGAAAGCCCTAAAAGGTTTGCCACAACCGCTTTGTATGCATCATAAATCTCAAACATGAGATTTGGAGTGTAGTACACTACCCACCCTTCTTTGGCCATGAGATTGGTATTACCTTATCCACCAAAAGCTCTGCAGGATTGGAGGATTAGATCTTTCCATGAGCTGGAGAGGGCCAATTCTAGAGCAGGACTGTGTGCCCACCCAGCATGGGCAGTCTCTGAAGCATAAGCAAAAGGGGACCATGTGCTCACATCGGCAACACACGTATTCAGAGAGGAGGACCGTGCCTGGGAAGGGGAAGGCTGAGGAGGCAGATGGGGTGGGAAGCCATAATCATTAGGCACAAAGCTCAAGGCAACGGCACACTGTCCAGATCTCTGCCCTGCCCAATGCAGGCCTTTCCAGGCCTTTGAGCCAGCTTCCCGGACCTCATTATCTCCTGCTAGGCACCCAGTGGCTCACCCCATTCTCAGAAGACTCTCCAAGCCTTGCCCAATGACAGGAGTCTGGCTACAGCCTGCTATAATGCAGCGAGAGGCGAGAGTGGTCCCTCTGTCCTCCCACCTCTGGGCACTGTGTCCGGCACCAAGCAGGTCACTCTGTGCTTTGTGTTGAATACAAGAGACACAGAGAGAGAGAGAGAGAGAGAGAGAGAGAGAGAGAAGAGCTTTTACCTGTTTTCTGGTGTCTTCCCTCTGCGGGGACCCTGGTGGCATCTAAGAGTGAAAGGAGAAGTACAGTGATGCCTTCTGTGACTGATTTTCACCCTTCTTGGCCACACCCCCTGCCTCTCTGTGGCTCTGAGAGTGACCACAGCGTTGTGATCTGGCCAGCCAGGGAAAGAGGCCTTCGCGGGGACAAGAGCTCAGAGTCAAGCTGGACGGAGCACTTGGACACGCGTGGTCAGGTCTTTAGTATCAGATCAGTTTCCAAACTGGCTTTTCCACAACACCCTCAACGACTGGTAGCATAACTAGGTGGAAAATTGGCAAGGATCTAAATGAGCTCAACCACTAATCTGTGTGATGTCATCAGCCAACGAGTTTAATCAAAATACAGAGAACCATCCCTTCAACAACATCATAATACATATTCTCTTCAAGAATATGGAGTACATAACAAGATGCATTGTATCTAGGACCATAAAAGCAATAAAAGAAATCTCAGAAATGTGAAATAATTTAAAGTATACACTATGTTCTGTAGCCACAACAGAATCAAATTGGATATCAATAATACAGAAATAAAAGCAAAAATTCCAAACACTTGGAAACTAAACAAACTATTCCCAAGTAATCCATGGACCAAAGGAGAATTCTCAAAGGAAATAAAAAAATATATTGAGCTGGAAGAAAAAAACAATGTATTAATTTTGAGGAGGACACAATTTAGGCACAAGAGGGAATTTTAAGTACTAAATACTTACTCCAGAAAAGAAAAAAAAGGCAAAGCTGGACAAATTATACTTCCTGACTTCAAAATATACAACAAAGATAAAATAATTAAAGCTGAGCTTTTTACATAAAATCATATGGTATTGGCAAGAAAACTGACACATAGACCAAGGAACAAAATTAAGAGTCCATAAGTAACTGCATATATCTACAGCTAACTAATTTTTGTCAAAGGTGCTAAGACTATTGGCTGTCCTTTAAATAAGTGGTGCTGGGGATATTAGGTTAAAAAATAGCTAAAAATGAATTACATGTAACAACTGAAACAAACCTCTGGGAGAAATGTGTCAAGACATTGGAAAGGACAAGGAATTTTTTGAACAAGATGACAAAAGCACAGGGAACAAAGCAAAGGATAGACATGTGAGATTTCACCAGACTAAGAAAGTTTCTGCCCAGCAAAAGAAATCATTATCAGAGTGAAGGGACAATTTGCAGAATGAAAGAAAATATTTACAAGCTATACATTTGAAGGGGTCAGTAATCAAAATATATAAGGTACTCAGCTCAATAGCAAAAGCAGGGCTGGGGATTTAGCTCAGAGGCATAAGCACCTGCCTTGCAAGCGCGTGATCATGAGTTCGATCCCTGGTACCAGTAAAAAAAAAAAAAAAATAGCAAAAGCAAAACAAAAAAACAAATAACTTGACTTAAAAATGGATAACAGAACTAAATAGATGCTTCTTAAAAAGAAGACATTCAAATGTCCAAGACGTGTATGGAAAAATGCTCAGTATCACTAATCATCAGAAAAAATGCAAATCCAAACCATAATGAGCCAGCATCTCACCTCACTCCAGTAAAAATGGATGTTACAAAAAAAGACAAAAGCTCACTGCTACTGGCAATGTGATGTAGGCACAAGAGAACATTCACACACAGCTGGCGGGAATGAAACTTAGCACAGGTTGGCGGCTCCTCCAAAAATCTTCAGAACCCAGTGCTTGGTAAAGCATTCTTGAACAGGACACCAAAAGCATGACCCTTAATAATTAATACATTTGACTTCATCAGAATTAAAATTTTGGGCTTTGTGAAAGAACCCATTAAGAAAATAGAGACTTGGAGAAGAATTTTACAAACTATATATCTGACAAAAGAGTCATTGTAGAATGAATATGTGAATATTTTTATGGGATAAAAATCCCACAATCTAATTAGAAGCTGGAAAAAAGACATAAAGAGACATTTTACTGAAGAGGATATAGAGACTGAAAATAATCACATGAAAATGTTCAGCTTCACTAGCCTTTTTAGGTAAATGCATACCAAGACCATGATGAGATACCACCATGACATACATATTAAAGCCTTATACTTTAAAACAAAGAAGTATAGCAACTCCTGTAGAGCATGTGCAGAAACTGAATCTTTTATGTATTGCTAATGGGAATGTAAAATTGCCCATCAGGCTCTTCAAAAGATTAAGCATAGAATTACTGCATGACTTACTCATGTATATATGAAATGAACCATGTCCACCCAGGAACTTGAACACAAATGTTCATAGCACCATTATTTAGGACAGCCCAAAAGAAGCCCAACCCAGATACCCCTCAAGCAATGAATGAATGTGTAAGTAAAATATGGTATATCCATACAATGGAATACCTGGCAATAAAAAATTAATAAAGTGCTTATAATAGTTGTCACAACATGGATGGACCTAAGAATATTAAGTGAAAGAAATTAATTACAAAATATCATATATTTATGATTCCATTATATCAAATGTCCAGAAAAGAAAAGTTGGTACAGGCAGGAAGTAGATTTGGGGTTTGCCAAGGGCTGCATGTTGGAGTGTTGAGAGGAAGTGAACAATGATTTCTAATGGGTGTGAATTATCAGAGGAGGGTAAATGCCCTAAAATCATAGTGATGATTTTGTAACTCAGTTAATATATTTAAAACCATTGAATTCTATACTTTAGATAGGTATGTTGTGCATTTATGCTAATTATATCCTAGCAAAAGTGTTAACATATAATAAAAACCAATTTGATTTAAAAGGGGCAAAAGGTAGCTCAGCGGTGAGCATTTGTCCAACATGCCTGAGGTTCTGGATCCAGTGCCCAATACTGAAAACAAAATGGACAAAGCCCATGGAGACACATTTCACTAAATAGGATATATTGATGGCAGTAAACACATGGAAAGATTTCAACCTCACTGGCCATTAGTAAAAAGCAAATTAAAACCAGTGTTTGCCTATTTCAAGTAGGAAAAAGAAGTAGCAATACCAAATGTTACTGAGGATGCTGTGAACCTGGGTTTTTCATGCGTTGCTCGTGGGAATGTACAATGGTACAAAACACTCTAGAAAACAACTTGCCAGTTTCTCTAAAAACTGAACTAAATGTACTTACCATATAACGTATCAGTTAAACTCCTAGGCATTTTATCCCCCAGCAAATAAAAAATGTGTCCACTCAAAAGCTTATATGAATAATTCACCATAGCAACAGACAGCCCTGCAGACATGTCCTTCAGTAAGTGAGCGGTTAAATAAACTGAGGTGTACATACACTGTGAAATATAGTCATCCTCCCATGTCTGTGGGTGATTTCACCTACATCCTGACAGATGCCAAGATCTGTGGAAGCTCAATTTCCTTATATAAAAGACATGATGTTTGTGTATAACCTAAGCACATCTTCCTGTACAGTTCATTTATTTTTCTGTCGTGCCGGATATCAAGCCCAGCGCCTTGCACATCGTAGGTAAGTGCTAAGCTTCATCCCAAGACTATCTTATCAACTTTAAATCATCTCTAGAATATTTCTAATACTTAACAAAATATAAATGCCAGGTGAATAGTTGTTACACTACTGCTTTTAGAAAATAATGACAAGAAAAAACTCTACTTTTTGGTACAAGTGCAATTTTATTTTTCAATGTTTTTGATCCACGGGTGATTGAATCTAGGAATGTGGAGTTTGCAGACATGAGGGTGATTAGAAGGAAGGAAGTGTGAATGTATGCAACAAAAACAATGTGGAGGGTTCTGGAGGTCATTATGCTGTGTGAAAAAAAAGCCAGCCTCAAAGGGTCACATGCTGTGTGACATTCTTTAGATGACAAAATTATAACGATAAAGAACTGATTGCTGGTTGCCAGGGCTTAAAGATTGCAGGACATGGTAGCACATCTGTGTAGGAGGTCACACAAGGGAGATCTTTGTGGTGATGAGCTGGTCCTATATCTTGGATGCAGTGGTAGCTACATATGTGACAAAACAATGTGGAACTGTGCACATGGCAGCTTTGATTTCAACTTCCTGGTCTTGTAGCATAATTATGTAAGAAGGAGCTGTGGAAAGAAGCTGCGTGAAAGTCACAGTAGATCTTTCTGTTCTATCTTTGTAACTTCCTGTGTCTATAATGATTTCCTTTTTAGTGTGTGTGTGTGTGTGTGTGTGTGTGTGTGTGTGTGTGTGTGCGTGTGTGTGTCCTTGAGACAGGGTCTTGCTTTGCAGTTCATACTGCAAAGCTCACTTTGTAGCCCAGACTGGTCTCAAACTCACAGTGATCTTCCTGCCTCAGCCCCCCAAGTGCTAGAATTACAGGCATGTGCTATAATCCTTCCAAAATTGAAGGGTCAATTTAAAAAGAGCCAGAAATCTCAGTATGGGACTTCAAGCTTGGAGATCAAGTCACAAATGTCTCATGCAAGGGACCCTTCAGGACTGCAATCTCTGATCCTCCCCTGGCAAGATGGCTGAGGCCTCTGCCGGCCCCCATGTCAGCCACTACTGAGAGTCCTATAACTGCAGGAAACTGGTTGATGGGCTGATGGCACGTATCTGGTTTCTGGAGGCAAAGGATGGCACTCCTGAGAAAGGCAGCATTGATGCCGTACTCTTCCTTCCATCTGTCCTTACAATGAAAGGAAGGGTCTCCATTTTGGGAGACTTGACTGTCTCCTGATCACTGGAAAAGCAGTGAAGTCAGACAAATAAGCGGGCACCTGGAGCTCTGGGCTGCCACTCCCAGCTTAGTTACATGGAGCACCATCCCCTGCCTGGCTCCATAAGATGGTAATGATCGTGGTGCCTTCCTCTAGGGTCAGTGAGATCACGCGTGCGACCCACTCCGCAGCATGGGATGCCTGGATTCAAATCCCCATTCTCCTTTTGTAACTTGTGACATCCACTCGGTTTCCCCTTTAAAAATGATCCTGACACTGGCATTAGTTTCTCTATGGGGGTGATGCAACATCACCCTTGGCATCATCATAAGTGTGTAAAGCACTTTTCACAGTCATGGAACATCTAGATGACACCTTGGTAAAAGGCAGCTGTCATTACAGACCTTGTCACTTGCTCTGCAGACCTACCTCTGCTGTGACGTTGATTCCCACACTTTTGGCTGCTTGGCCCCAGCCTGCAGCCTGCGTTTGACAGAAAACCTGAGACCCAACTAAAGTTGACATGAGGGATGGACAAAGAGGTCTGTTATGACCACTTGGCCTCCTGCCTCCTGCCTGTGGCTGCTCCTCTCGCTGCCTCTCAGGCCACAAGACCCACTCACCTCTATTCCAGGCCAGCCAGAGCTCATCTCACACATCTGCCCCTATCTTTTGACTTCCGTGCTGTGAGTCACTATTTCAGAATTGTGTCATGGGTATTTCTCTTGTTCGGCTTGGTATTTCTCAAGGGAAGGACACCGTTCCTGTCCCGGGGACCCCTTTTGGAACCTCAGTTTGCCAGAGCGTTGCCCATTGAACCTGCTCCTTCTGCTTTCTCCACCATTTAAGCAAGCAGCAGGAGCCATCTTTCCTCCTCTTTCTCTTCTCTGGGCATTAGTTCCTCTTGCATGGGTCCTACCAGGTCCCCTGCCTCTCCATCTCCATCTACTTCCTCTGTAGAGGCCATAGAGGCCTCCCTGTCCTTGCAGCTCCCTTTTGTTCACTGCCCACCTGGCTATCTCTGGGTCTACAAAGCCTTGAACCCCTCCAGGGCCCCTCTGAGTACCACTCTCCAGGGCCTCCCAGTTAACTCCGAGTCAATGCCCAAGTCCTGCCTGTGGCCTTCCAGGAGCTTCCAGGAGCTTCCAGGAGCTACTCTGACTCTGTCTCTCTGCTCAAAAATCACTGGTTTCCTTCAGGTTTGTTTGTGTGTTTATTTGTCTTCAGTACTAGGGAACAAACCCAGGGCCTTTGCACTGAACTATAGTCCAGTTTTTGTTTTTTGTTTTTTTTAGATAGGCTCTTGCTAAATTGCCCAAGCTGGGCTCAAACTTGCCTCCTAGAGTGCTGGGATTAGAGGTACGTGCCACCATACCAGGCTCACTGGTTTCCTTCTTGTTCCACACATGCAGCAAGGATGTTCTCACCACGGGCCTTTGCCTTGACTTTGGTTTCCTTTGGTCCCACCTTTCCCAGGATCCCGTGGAACTCCCGCCCTGCTTCTGGCCTCCACCTAACTGCCCACTCTTCTAACAGCGCGACCTGACCCAGCACATTCGGACTCCCCTCCACTTGGGCCTCTCGCATTTACTCATGCGTTCGCTCCTCATCTCTGCCTCACAGTGGCAGCTCCCGGAAGCCAATGAGGGGTTCTCCGTGGGCCACCCACAGGCCTGGCACACAGAGGTGCTCACATTCCGGCCCGGATTCTGGTGGGTCCCTGAAAGCACAAAGTGTCTTTGAGCCTAAGCGTTGCTTCCGGGGGAGTCGGTCTTTCCTGACGGATGCAACTCCGTCTCACTGCTTCACTGGCTTCCAATCTTTCGAGTTTTGGCTGACATTTTAGGTCTTTGATGCTTAAAATTTTTTTAAGTAACATATTTCTTTTTTCTCTGTTTTTATGTATTAATATTCTTATTAGTACATGTTTGCAGAACACACTGTTTATATTTATGGGGAGTTGGTACATGTACCTGACATATCCTAATTTTTTTGTCCCATACCCCTCCGAGCCTCCCTGTCCCTTTCCACTCTTGGTCCCCTTCCCATTTGCATAAGCTCTATTTCCATATTTTTCTCTAATTCTTTTTTGAATTCCCTTTCCTTTTCCTCCCCCATCTCTTGTTTACTTTCCCATTTGAAAAAGATCTCCCTACTTTCTATTAGCTATCTTTTATTTTGCTTGGTATTCTTATTTGAGGTTTCTCTTATAAGAGGACCCATGTGACATTTAAGCTCGTGTGTTTGATATATTTCACTTAATGTTACGGTCTCAAGGTGCATCCATTTACCCAGGAATGCCTCTAGTTTATCATTCTTTATGGCAGAGTGGTGCCCATGCTTATAGCAGCACAATTTATAATGGCTAAATCTTAGAAATGGCCCATTTGCCCATCAGCAGATGAATAGATAAAATAAAAGTGGTATTTATACACAGTGGAGTCCTATTCTGCCTACTCCTTAAAACACTTGATTGATTTTTAACTTTATTTTTCACGTAACTGCCTCCATTTATTTAAAAGCAAAACAAACCAACAAGAACAACAAAATCCATCACAAGTTTGGTGTGCTGGGCCCCTTTAATTCTGCCACATTGTAAATGAAGCATAGATAGGATGATAAGTGTCACTGGGTGCCAGCCCCACCCACTGCTGCCTTGGACCGGACAGCCGGAAGTTATATCCCCAGCTCATCCCTGGTTATTGACACTACCCTGCGAGGGGCGAAGTCCTCTGCACACATTACTGTCAGGCCAGACCTGCTGGAGCCAGGGTCTGTTGTCAGAGATGTCAGGGCTGGTGGAGCAAGTACACAGCTCTTGACCCTCAGCAGGAAACTCCCATCTCATGCCCATCCCAAGCCGTGGCCTTGCTTTAAATAAACAAGTTCCCACTGATGCCTTCACACCAGTGTGACTTCCTTCCATACAGAGCCTCTCCTGAGGCCCTGAGTCACTTCCATTCTGTTTGTGGAGACACTCACTGCTCTCCTTGGGAGCACTTGTCACAAGTCACCATTTGGTACTACAGTATGTGGGAGAGACTATATTTGATCTCTTTCCCTGCAAGACTGAAGAAAAGGCCAGCACCTGAGCTCAGTCTTGAGTTCTTTGTCTTCAACATCCAGGCTCCCAAATTCCTAACTCCCTTCAGCAGTTGCCTGAAGCCTCACAGCTTTATTCTAACTGCTCCCAAGCACCCCAGGGCCCTGTTCTCACCAAATGACAGGGAGGCACAGTGGGGAGAGATGACCTCCAAGTCAGGGGTTGGAGCTCAGGACTCAGGAAGGGCCCTGCTGGCACCAGTGAGGGACCTCGAGAGAACGATTTGACCTTGCTGCATCTTAGCCACTCAGGGTTCTCAAACATCAGAGAGCCAACAACCCTCCAGGACTTCTCAAAATGTAGACAGTCAGGGTCTTTGCAGAAGTGTTTGGTTCCCACATTTCTAGGGTAGAGCCTGGAATTTGCCTTTCTAACAAGTTTCCAGGAGATTCTGATGTTGTTAGTTAGTGATTGCACTTTGGGAATCATTATCATAGCTGTTAGGGAGAGTAAATGGAGATTAATTAAGGTAAATTATGTAGAATTGTATAACACATAGTCAGCACTCAACGAACGTAGGTCATACTACCATTTGTAGCAGAGAATCTAGTCCTTTAAATTCATTACAGATGTGCTAGAAAAAGTGCATCTTTAAGCCCAGAACTGAGTCCAAGGCCTGGCCACATCAATTCCTTGCTCTGATTCCTGAAACAGTTAGGGGACACCATGGTGGGATATTGATTGGACCAAAGGTTGAACTGACAAAATAAGCCTCCAGGTACTGTAAACTATTACCCTTTATAGTATGCATATTTCAACAGCGACCCTAATAAAACCACCAAAGCAGAATATTTGCATGAAATGAGAAAAAAACTAAATAAGTCTTTTAGCTTCACTTGCTCTTAGTCAATTTAAGATCTCTAATTTTAGAGGTTGCACAGCTGGGTGATATGTTACCAGCTTCACTGGCTTTGCCATGGGCGTATGCTATCGGTGCCTCCGTTACTACTACCCTGACAGCTGCTTTTGCTTCACTCGGGCCTACAGAAGTCTGACAGATGACTAAAATGGGACAAGGGGCTCAGCATCTCTGGTTTCACAGTGTGTCTGTCCCCTTTGCTATTTTAACATTGGTGTCAGATTCTACTCAGCTCTGCACAGCGACACGTTGATCATTTAAGGAGTGCTTCATCCAAGACTGTGATGCAGGGCCAGCTTGGCCTCCTGCCCATGGGAGCTGCTCTGTGTTTCTTCCAGCCCAGCCTCATGCTTTCTCAGCAGCACAAGCCCTGAAAGTCTTTCAGCCCTATCGTAAGGCCAGGACCCATGTACGGGATGTGCAGGCAGCTGGAAGAGGACCTCGGCAGTTCCTGAGCAAAGCAGACTGTGTGTGAGCCCACCAAGTACAAGGCCAGGAGGTCCTGCACAGGATGATGGTGCCAGATACAAAAAATTCAACAGCCTGTAGCTAAATGACCACCCAGTGTTCCAAAAGCATCACAAAATGAAATTTGTTGGAGCTACAATGGGAGTTACTGGACTTGAGCCCACCCCAGCAAATCAATAAAAACCTACTGCTCTCTGTTTTGTGGGCAGCAGCTTGGCCACTCTCTCAAGCAAATGCTCAAAGCTCCAGTTTGGCTGAACACTGTCCCCACAAAGTTTTGAGCTTATGTGTGTGCTTAGCATATTTGACCCACTCTTAACTTCTACTATCTCTGGGACTAAAGATTCCACTGCTTGGTATCAGGACCCTGGCAAAATCACCTAGCTTCTCTGAGCCCCAGTATTCTCATCGTCACAGATTTGTCCTGGAGTCCCTTCTTGGGACAGCTTGAGCTTCCTGAAGGGGCTCAGTATACGCTGGTCCCTAACATTTGTTTGGAAGGCTGGAGAGGAAGAGTGCAGCATGAATATGAGGGACAGCAGCCTACCCAAGAGAAGCTAGTGGACACCTGGACCTGTTGGTCCCACTTGTCCTGCACAGGGCAGAAGGTCATGTCAGGTTGCAGACCCAGGC
This sequence comes from Cavia porcellus, assembly GCF_034190915.1. Lineage (NCBI taxonomy): Eukaryota > Metazoa > Chordata > Mammalia > Rodentia > Caviidae > Cavia > Cavia porcellus. The sequence continues at coordinate 38,645,812 of NW_026947490.1, read as the reverse complement.
AGGTGTGGACAACGGAGAGTGGTGAGAGCTACAGTGGGGAGTGTGTGTGCCCTTAAGGAAGGGGCAGCCTGCTTCCCTTCAGGGAGACTCCTGCAAGTGTGAGCCTGGTGTTGTCAGATGACCTGCAACTGATGCAAGAAGGAGGATGGTGTGAAATTACCTAGAACCCAGACCAGGCCAAGGCTGCACCAGACAAAGAAAGGACAAGTTTGACTCAGGCTCACGTTTAGAGTCCCTGGGCCTTCACCCTGACACAGGGCCAAGCAGAAAGGGAGGTAAATCCCTGGGATCATTGTGACAAAAGTAGGATGGTGGGCTCCCCAAAGACACATCAGAACCATCAGGATCTAGACTGGTATTTAGCATCAGGACATTTATTTCTGTCCCTTCTGTACATGTTCTGGGGCCAGTGTGGGGGCAGGAGATGGGGGGGGTAGCAATAAATAACACAGACAGACAGAGCTCCCTCCAGACAGATGAGGTTAAAGGATGGTGGAGGGGAGCCCAAATGTGAGGGTGGGGATGCTAGTGGGAAGAAGGCAACCAGAGAGGAGGGGAGGCAGGGCCCCAGGACCCCACTGTCCCCTGCCCCTCCCCTTCTGCTTCATGCCCCACCACTCTGAGGAGGAAGGGAGCCCACAGCCAGTGAGGGCCAGTGAGGGTCCTGAGGGGGGAGGCCACGTGGGCTGCCCCCGCTCCCTCACTTGACACGGATTTCAGCATACTCAGCCAGCTCCTCTGTCAGGGTGTAGCTGTCCTTGGTGGGTCGTTTTCCCATGTCTGAGTGGGAATAGCTCAGGTCCAGTTCCTGGGGTTCCCCACGAAGGCCCAGCAGCCTCCGCTCAGATCCCACACGCCTCTCACTCTATGAGGGGAGACAACTCATTAGCAGGATCCTCTCCCCAAATTTCCCCATGCGAAGATTAGAATGCTTCCAGTCCCCCATCACCCCAGAGCTAGCCCCAAAGTACCAGGCAAGCCTTTTCTTGAGGAGCTCCATCCCAGACGCCCCCAAGGTCATCACCACGTTCCACCCTGGGGGCTTTGTCAATGCTGATGCCCCAACACCACAACCTCCTCATTGCGGTGCCTGAAATCTCCCTACAAAGTCCCTTCCTCCAGGGTGCTTTCTTCAACATAGGAATGTTAAGGGGAAACAGGACACCTCAGAACAACTGCCCGTATTCAGTCTCCGTGGTCAGATCTTTTCAAAAGCTTTCAAATGGCTGCTTCACGAAGTCCTTCCCCTCCTCAATCCTGGAAACCCTGTAGGTGCGGCTTCAGCTTCCCCATCGTGCTACCCCCCCACCTCACAGGTGTGGACACATGTACACAGGACAACAGTCACAGACAGAAGCAGCAGCAATGGGACAGAATAGACAAAGCTGGGGCTTCCGGGCAGGACCAGACTTAACCAGAGATCATCTTGGGTGCTTGACGAGGACACACACATGGACACCAACCCCGAGGCCCAGCACAGGCCTGGAGGCAGGAACACTGAGGCCCCAGAACCTACCTCTGGGGCTCTCAGTGAGATTCCAGGGCAGAGACCTCTCTGGACTATTGGAGAAGGAAATGCAGTCACAGACACAGGCAGGAAGGGTGAAGGCCTCACCCCCAAGCTCCCCATAACCTCAGTCTGGCACCTCCCCACCAATCTCCAGGGACAAGCCAGCCCCCCACAGCTCCTTCCTGACCTCCCCCTGTGCCCCTTGGCCTCACAGTCCCTGCCCGGGACCTCAGCATCCCTGGCACCTGGGATCCTGACTAGCCTGGAGCCATGGGGCCCTAGTCCTCACCTCATACTTCTCTGGTGCCCCAGAGATGCGGAAGTCGCTGCTGTACAGGATGTGAGGGTTGTCCCCTGCCGAGAAGCTGGGGCTCTGTGTCACATTCTTTCTGCAGGGTAGGACACATCAGTCCAGTGGAACTCTCAGGTCTCTCTCTCCTTACCCTTTCTGCATGTTCCATCTACCTTGGACTTTGGCCCCAGAAACCCCAGAATGGCTTCCACCCCACTCTCTAACACAGAGCAAATGCACTCTTCAGAATGACTAGCCTCACTGTGTCCTTGGGTGTCCACCCCTCTCTGCTTCCAGGGTTCCTGACCTGGCTGACAGCAGCAGCCCAAACCCACTCTCCTGCTAGAAGGAACATTCTCAGGGCAGAATGCTCCTCCCTACACTGCTCTCCCTTGCCTGTCTCCCACCTCCACTTTCCCCCACACCTCTTGAGCCTCCCCATCCTTAGATCAGCCCTGACAGGCACTTACTTTCTCCGTGTCTGGGTGATGTAGCAGACAATGGCAATTAGGATGGCAAAGGCAACCACTGCTCCCACGGGCCCAATCTTGGCCCACATCAGTCGGTCTGAGGACAGAGAGGACCCAGATACTTCAGGGATGCTGCGCAGTGAGTAAGACACCTGGGTCCTCAGGAGTGATGGGGTGAGAGTCTAATATTTGTACCACTGTGACATCCTTGCCCTGACTGACCAGCATGAAAGCTCCTGGTTGCACGCTGGTATGGTCCCTTTAGCTGCTGGAAGGCCCAGGGTGGGCAAATTCAGGACAGCCCCCTTTGCCAACTACAGAGGATCTGTTGCTAGTTGATCAGTCTGCACAGCTGATCCAGCTTAGATCCAAGCAGACCTCCTACTTCCCTCAACCCCCACCCCAAGGCCACAGCACTCACGAGATCCCTGGAAGGGCAGCTCCAGGCTCTTGGTGCCATAGAGGTTCCTGGAGGTGCAGATGACACGGGGTGGGGCCTGGGCCTGTCCCCTCAGCGTGAGGATGCTGGTGAACAGGAGGCCACTTCGCTCTGAGTATACAAATTCTCGCTCTGTCTCATTCACTGTCACATTGCGCGATGGCAGCTCGAAGGCTACAGATGGCTCAGGGTTGGATTTCACCACACACAGACACTGCACCGTGTCACGAGCTGCAGCACAATGCGACTCCAGGAGGATCATGGGTGCAACTGCAAGGTCAAGGCCAAGACAGTGTAGGCTGAAGCCAGCTGGAGGCCAGGCTGCCAGGGACTCCTTGGCAGGGCACAGAGTCAGGATAGTCAAGATGGGGGTGGTGACTCTATGTAGGATTCCCAGTTCCCCTGACTTTTTGTCTGTCCTGATGCAGAAACGCAGAGAGCCTTGACCACTCTGTGACCTGGCCAGCTACATGTTTTCCTCGCAGCACTGAACCCCAGCCAGGGCCTTGAACATTCCCAGGAACTGATAAAGATATTTAGGCTACTCCCCAAAATACTGAGAAAACCACCAGCCCTGGCCCTGAGCTACACTGAGGGCACCACAGCTTCCTCCACACCATCTGTCTGTGGGTTCCCCTAATAAATGCTTTTTTTAAAATTTTGAGTATTGAACTCAGGGCTTTTACCGTGAACTACCTCCCCAGCCCTTTTTATATTTGCTATTCTAAAACAGCGTCTCACTGACTTTCTAAATTGCCCAGCCTGGGCCTCAACTTGCGACCCTTTGGCCTCAGCCTCCCTGAGTTATGGGATTACAGGTGTGCCACCACACTCAACCCTAATAAATGCTTTAGACTGGGTCGCTCTGGTCTCCAGAGGTCCTTTCTTTAGAATCCTATCTGGTCTCAGCTTGGGAAGGTTTCAGTTTCTCCCTTGTGCAAAACCCTCTTGCTGCTGCTTTTGGGGACAACTCCAGCCTCAAAATGAGCAGGAAAAGAACACTATGTCACAGAGGCGAGTTTCATTTTCCCTCTGAATCATCTCTAACTTTGTTTCCCTTGTTAAACATAAATCAGAGCACTCCCTGCTCAAAGTCCTCTGCCAGCTGCTCCTTAGCTCACTTGGAATAAAATCTAAGATCTACAACATTCTCTCCTCACCTTCCTTCCTCCCTTTCCAGCTGTACATGTGTCATGAGCCACAGGACAATGCCACTCTAGGAGAATCATGGGTGTAACTGCGAGGTCAAGGCCAAGACAGTGTAGGCTGTTTCTCAGGTTCACAGAGTTCCTGCTGTTTCTCAGGTTCATGGAGCTCCTTTCCACCCGGAGGCTAAGAACCCCTCCTTGCTCCGGCAACACTCCCCAGGTACCTGCCCAACTCCCATTTCCTCTCTCTCCCTTCCTCCACAGGAAGGATCTCTACGCAGGTGACATTTCCGAGCTCCTTGGAAACGGCTCAATGGCTCAGTCACTCACTGCCTGCTCTTTCACTCCCTGCCTGGCCCACTCTCTGCCTCATTTGGGTTTTCTCCCTACCCAGTACTCACCCCTCCCAGATTATATGCTTAAGTGGTTGGTGCCTTATTTCCACCAGAGTAGTCTTGTTCCATCTCTACTCCGTTCCCCACACTTAGAAGGGAAGCCCTATTAGATTCTCATGGCTGCAGGGTCTCACCACAGACCCAGCCTGCTGTCTCCTTCCAGTACCTGCTCTCCCCTTCATCCACTGAAGATGCCCCCTACATGCCTCTTCCCTAAAGCCCCTTGAATCCTGGCCCTCCCTGCCTTATGGGACTCCCCACTACCATCAGAACAAACACCACCTCCCACCTATGGGCAGACTGATAAGCTTTGCTTTGCTACTATTTAATTGCAAAAACAATATTGGGATATTTCTTCTTTAATTTTCCAAAAGATGACATTATATTAAAATATCAAATATTGCTTTTTAAATTATGTTCATTATTCCAGCACCCTTTTTTGCCTGCCTTTGACTGAGCATTGGATTTCCAATAGTTCTAACCTGAATCTACCTACAAAGTCCCTTGGCCCAGTCACTGCACCTATTTTTAATTTCTAGCAAAATGAATGTTCATGAACAGTGATGGGCCAGGAAGTTCTACAAGCAGATACATTCTTGCCATTGATGATTCTAGTTGGAGCCTCAGTGCATACATTTCTAAGTCTATAAAATAAAAACCTAATCCTAAATACTATTTAGACAAATGTGCATTATGCTTACTGTACTGTCAATTAATCAACACAACTCAGAACAAACAATTGCAACAAATCCAAACTAACAGATGTTAAACTTGGTCAAAAACCCTTCCACTCAAGATAGCTTAGTTGGCACTCTGGGGACAAGTGTCCACCCTGAATGATGGGGGGGGTGATGTCAACACCCTGCCATGTCTGTGCCTGGTATCTATGCAGCTTAATGGGCAACCTGGAGAGCTCTGAGGCTGATATGATGTTCAGTGAATCCCTAGAGGCACAAAGGATTCAAAGATTTGAGTGCCAGCGCTGCCATCTACTGGCTGGGTGAGGCAGCCTCTCGGTTTCCCTGTGCTTGAGAGCTGGCACTATTTGTACAGTCTGTGGTCTTTTACTCGGAAGGCGCAACAGGAAGACAGGCACAGAAGCATGTTGCGAGTACTTAGCATCCACCCGATGCTTATGGTTAGGGAGACAGAAACATCCTCGAAGAAGCAACACGTGAAGAAAGCCTTGGTCCTCACAGCCATCCTGCTGGTAAGATATTATTGTCTCCCTTCTGGAGAAGGAAACTGAGGCTTAGCCAAAGATAGGTTACTTGCTTCGGATTTTGCAGCAAGATGGGGGTGGAGCTGGGATTCTGACCCAGTCCAGCTCAGTTCTGTGGGGTAAAACTTCAGTTCTCTATGAAATGGGGTATCCCTCTCCCCTGTCATATGGTTGTTAGAACAAAATAAGTCCAGGCACCATGCTTCACTAGTTCCCCGCACATCACAAGCACCAGAAAGGGTGAGTGCCTCCTAATGCCTGACATCCCTCGGGGCCCTGTCAGCAGCAGGACAGGGGCCCTTCTCCAGGAAAGCCCTGGTGGTTGGGAACATTAACTACCCAGACAGAGGGGCCTGAGGGATGCACTCCCCGAGGGCGGGCTGTGAGGGGTGTGAAGCAGCCAAAGCTTCAAGAGCTGGGGCCCACAGGAGTCTGGAGATCCCTTCCTGTGACATTTGACTGGCATTCCTAGCTTCATGGCCTTGGGAAATTCTGACCTTTCTTTCTCTCCTTGGTCAAGGGAGCTGTTGATGACACAGTGGCCACAAGCACTTGGCAAGATAAAACCTGCAAATGATCGGATGTGATGGCCTGCCTAGGGCAAACCCAGAAGGAGTGCTACAGACCTGCTCTTTGACACATGAGCATGTGGGACTGTCTTGGAAACAGAGGTGGCGGTGGCATATGTACATTTGAGGGTTCCCCTCAAACTCTCAAGAGGTCCTCTGACTCTTAAACCTAAGCCAGATGAATAACACACTGGTAACACCAGCCTCCTAGGAGGCTGGGGCAGATGGATCACAAGTTCGAGCCCTGTCATAGCAATCTAGCAACTTAACAAAACTCTGTCTCAAAACTTAAAAGTTAAAATTTTAAAATTTAAAAGGACCTTAAAATGTAGCTCAGTGTAAAGACTGCAAACAAAACAATAAGCAAAGCTTGGGCTGTAACAGGTGGTAGGGTACAGCAGAGTGGGAGGCGTGTGGCCCAGGATGGCAGGTATGAAGAAAGCAGAGTACTGTACGCCGTGACCACTGGAAGCTGTGAAGGGCAGAGGATGGTGACCGCGTCATAGGTTGGCAGCAAAGTGCGTGGCCTATGTCTTGGCGTGCAAGATGGCGCTGTGTTGGCTGTGTCCTGATTACCGCCGCGTACAGCGTACTGAGCATGGACTATGTACTGCATGCTTACGCATCGATCTCACTGAACTTTTTGGTACAGCCCAGAGTGGGCTCTTGTAGGCAGAGTAACTGAAGCCCAAGAGGTCACTTGAGACTAATGCCAGAGCTGGGCAAAGGTAAGGGGGAAACAGGGGAAATGAAGGCATGGAGAGGCTATTTCAGAGGGAGCATCTTGGAAATGTGACTTGGCAGCTACAACCTGGAGTGCGGGTGGGATGGGGTGGAACGTGCTGCCCATTCAGAGGTCAGGAGAGGCGCCAGTCTGCAGAGAACGATGCATGGCAGGGCCAGGACAGAAGCTCCTTACCACCATCCGTCACATCTCTCTAGCTGCCCTGTATCTGTTACCGAGCGTGGTGCCATCTCCATCCCATCCTCACCTCCCATAGAAATGCACAGCCTTCTGTGCACAATGAATGACTACTCAGTCAGTGTTTTCTGATGGCATCGCACAAGATGAGGTCACCTCTGGGCAGCACAGAAGCGTGGAATCAGATGGTCTGCATCTGAATCTCAGAATCTGCCACTTCTTAGCTGTGTGATCTTAGGTGAATGGCAAAACCTCTCTGGACCTCAATTTCCACCTCTGAAGACTAGGGACCAGCAATAGGATCTCCCTCATGCAAATATCATGAAGATGAAATGAGGGTTAGATTTCAGAATTACCACTCTGGCCGGGGATTTAGCTCAGCAGCATACCCACCTGCCTGGCAAGCACAAGGTCATGAGTTCCATCCTCGGTACCAAAAAAAAAAAAAAAAAAAAAAAAAAACCACCCAAAAACTCATGAAACAGAATTACTGCTCTGGTTAGTGGAAGGGGCAGGATTCTACTGGATTCCAAAATCTCCTTGGCCAAAAGCTGACCCCACAATGTGGAAACAGTCTTCTCAGAGGGGATCTGTATTTTCTTTGTGCATTCCCTACCAATCCATCCTTATCGGCTGGTAAAGATGAGCAAAGCTGTAACCGAGGTGTCCCATATCGGCCCCTGTCACCAGTGAGGAGGGAACGATACTCACATTCCACTGACACGTTGAAGGCAGTGGCCCTCTGACCATACTGGTTCTCAGCCACACACCAGTACTCCCCGTCATCCTCGGGCGTGACTGCCAGCAGCTCCAGCTGCAGCTCGCTCTCGTAGATGACCGTGGCCAGGATCTGCTTCTCCTTGAAGATGGTGAGAATAGGGTCCGGTTTGCTCTGTGTGGAGCACAGGATGGACACTGTCTCCCCCTCCACGGCTACCATTGTTCCATTCACTGTCGGCTTCCAGGGGGCATCTGAGGGACAGCACAAGTGGCTGTTGGTCAGAAATCAGTTGGTGCTGCTGCCTCTGCAGGCCAACCCCCACCCCCAAAGGTGATCCCTGACACTCCAGACCTTGCACACACATTCAGGTTGGCTACCATGACCCCAGTCCTGGATGCCTTGTTTATATGAACACTGATTCTATAGCCAGAATTTTCAGATCTGGAGCTACGTACTTCTTCCCAGCTGTGTGGGACCCATGGCTTAGCCAGAGGGACTCTGTTTTCTCATCTGGAAAATGGGCTTAATGATAATTCTAAACTCATTCAGCATTCCCGCAAAATCTGCTCAACAACAGGCACTGTTCTAGCTTAGATAAAGGCCAAGTGAAAATATAATATACAAATAAATAAAATATATTTTCAAAGTGGAGCTAACCACTGTAGAGAAAAATGAAGGATTTGAAGGGGAAATCAGGAGACATATAGTTTTTTGTTTTGTTATCAGGATTGAACTCACAATTTTGTGCTTTCCAGGCAGGACTTGAGCCACTGAGTTAAATTCCTGGCTGGTCCATACAGTTTAAAACAAAATGGTAAGGGCAGGCTTCCAGGAGACTAGAAGGAGATGGGCTGAAAATATCTGGGGGAGGAGCACACATATAAAGCCCTCAAGAAGTGCTGTGGAAACGTTGGCTATGGCCCTCCTTACTATTGGGGCACTTTGCCTCAGTAAGTAATTACGAATGAATGAATGAATGAATGGCTACCTGGCTCCTGGGTAAGAGTCCAGTGCTGTCAGCACCCCATTCTGTGCCCCATAATGTCCATGTGCACAGAGCTGGGTGAGCCCTGGGGTCCCCTTAACTTTCCTGTCAGAATGACAGCCGAGTAGAGTGGACCAGCCTATAATCCCAGCAGCCTGAGAAGCTGAATCAGGAGGACCAGAAAATTTGAGTCCAACCTAGGCAACTTAGTAACTTCGTAACAGACCTTGTCTCAAAATAAAAAATTTAAATGGCACTGAGTCAGACATGATGGCGCACACCTGTGATCCCAGCACTCAGGAGCCTGAGGCAGGAGGTTCACTGTGAGTTTGACCGCCTCACCTACAGAGTGAGTTCAAGGCCAGCCTGAACTGCATAGTGAGACCTTGTCTCAAAGAAAGAGTGGGGAGACTGAGCATATAGTTCAGAGTGAAGACCCTAGGTTCAGTCCCCCAAACTGGGAAGAAAAACAGATCTTTATTTCTTTCTGGTATTAGGGATCAAATGTAGAAGCGTTCTACTACTAAGCTGCGTTTCCCACCCTTTTTAAAAATTTATTTATTTATTTACTATTTTGAGACAAGATCTTGCTACATTTCCTAGGCTGCCCTCAAACTTGCAATCCTGTTGCTGCGGCCTCTTAAATACATGAGTTACAGGAATGTCCCACCTTGCCTAGCACAACTGGGCTCAATTTAAAAATGCAGATTCCTGGGCTGAGATAACTCAGTGGTAAAGTGTGAGCTTCCCATCCCTAGCACCAAGGAAAAAAAGAAAACAGCAGAAGAAGGAGGGAAGGGAGAAGGAAGGAAGGAAGGAGAGGAAGGAGGAAGAGAGAGAGCCAAATTTCCGGGGCCAGAGCCAAATCTACTCAGATCAGCCAGGGACAGAACCTGAGTTTAACAGGCTTTCCTAAGTGGCAAGGACCAATTGTGTGTCTTTCAGTCGTGTCCCCTGGTTCAGAACATCGCATCAGACACCTGTGGCAGGAGTGAAGAGCCACCCTCCTCCCCCTCGCCCCCGCGGTGTTTGTGGCAGATGCCCTTTCCCGGTCCCTGCTGCTGAGATGCGTGGCACACAAGGCAGGGACTCACACATGACGCTGAGCTCCACGGTGCGGTTCTCCTGGCCGTAGGAGTTCTCTGCCAGGCAGGCGTAGACGCCATCCTCCGCAGGGGTCACCTCTTCCAGCTCCAGGTACAGACTCTCCGACACCGCCTCGCGGAGCACCATGCCGTCCCGCATCCAGGTCAGCAGCGGCAGCGGGTTGCTGTCAGCTCCACAGAGCAGGCTGACGTGGGAGCCCTCGATGGCCTCCACCGAAGTGTTCACCTCCACAATCAACGGTGGATCTGAAGCCAGCGACCTGGGTCAGTGGGCGGGCGATGGGGCAAACTGGCCCCTCCCCACTCTCCCACCCCAGCCCTTCTCCGACCCCACCCCCCTCATCTAGGCCCCCTCCCGCCCCACCCCCACCCCGCCCCGCCCGCACCCTGGCTCACACTTGACGTCCAGGCTGGCATAGCCCTCGAACTGCAGGGTAGTGTTGGGGAAGGTGGCCTGGCAGCCCAGCCGGTGGCCGTTGGCCTCCCTAGTGGGCACGAAGTGCAGCAGCGACACCTGCACCCAGGTGCCCTCGTCCTCACGAAGCCGACCTAGCACAGTGGGCTCCCCCAGCCCCTCATAGCCCATCCAGGTCAGCTCAGGCCGCAGCTCCGGGCAGTTGTCTGGCACCATGCAGCTGACCTCCACTTCCTTTCCTGCCACTACCTCCGGGGGTACCACGATGTTGGGGGTGTCTATGTGAGGGGCAAAGAAGAGCTGAGGAAGTAGCACTGGGCAGCCAGCACCCCACCTTGTCCAACTCCACCCCTGGTATCTTGTCCCGTTCCATGACTATTCTTCACCCGGAGGCCTTCTTCCATCTGATCAGCTGCAGTAATAATGTGAGCAATAACCCAGTCACCTGAGCAAGCATGTGGGCTCAACCTGCCTGTGCTTCCAATGGTCCTAAAGAGCAGTTGTGAAAATTATGTTTGTTTTGCAAATGAGGAAACTGAGGCTGTGGAGTTTGGAACTTGTCACTCTGGCTCCAGCCTCTGCACTGTGGACACTATGTTATGTTCATTAAGATAGCTCTTTCCAGTGCTTGCTTTGATTTACCCGTGTGGGGGTGGAGTGTACTTTATGTATATGTGCACCACTTGTGTATGTAGTCTGTGTATGTAATATGTGTATTGTGTGTGTGTTGTGCTTGTGTGGCTTCTTTCTACACCTGGACTATAATCCTGTTCCTGTTTGGGGAGCGTGAATCTGAGGGCTTCAATCTGCAGGGCCATTCAGAAATTATGCAGTAGGAAACCTGCAGGGAGGCAGTCAGCTCTATTTTGATTGACAAAATTACAGTGCACGGGCCTTGTACACGCTAGGCAGGTGCTCTACCACTGAGCCACAGCCCAGCCCAGAATTTTTTTTATCTAATTCAGAAGCTGATATTTAAAAATTAGAGGATTACAGTGAAAAAAAAAAACTCACTTTGGAGCTCCTTCCAAATTCTAAATGCCTGACACCAACAGTCCAGTGTCCTGCCAGCCACGCAGGGTTCTGTGTACCAGGCACTGCCCAGAGCAACCACTCACTCACTGGCTGTACGTGCTGTTCTTATCTTCATTTTACAGAGGACAAAATCAAGGTCCATGGAAGTCAAATAACTTGCCCAAAGTCAAGTAGGTAATGCAGGGATCCAGAGGCCTTGCTCCTGATCCCCGGGCTCTAGATGTTTCCAGAAGAATAAAAGCAATCATTTTCCTCCAAGGGCAGCCAGATTATTCAGGGCCCTTCTCTGCTCAATTCTCTTATGTACATGGTCCATGGAAGCACTGGAGTTTGCATCTCTAGCCACATCAATCTCCTGTGCTGCTATCCAGAACTCCTGGGACAGACTGCCAATCCCTGGCCCACCCCAGTGTAGCCACCATCCCCTCCCCTATTGGTGTGACCACTGGAGGACTCACTAATGATGTCCAGGACGCTGTGCTCCGAGAAGGTGTACTGGTTGTAGCCTCCTAGGTCCCCACGGAAGTAATACTTGCCACCCAGCTCCGGGCTGAGGGTACTAAGCAGGAGGGTGCAGTTGCGCAAGCCTAGGTCTCCCAGCAGGCGGCTGCGGCCCTGGAAACTCTCATGGACAACTTGAGTGCGGGACTTGAAGACAACCGGGGGGTAGTTCTTGGGGTAGGGGCTGTTGAAGTACCACACTCCGTGCACCACAGCTGGCCGGAGCTCATCAGGGAAGTCGAATCGGCACGGGATGGAGACACATGTGCCCTCAAAAGCCGAAATGGATGAGGGCATCCAGGCACCCCAGTGACCTCCTCTGGAGGCTGTGGGCAACCAGGACCACCAGGTTGAGAAGTATCCCCTGCCCAATTATTCCCTCCAACTCCCATCACCTGCCATTGGCCTGCAGATCCTGGGACCAAGGCTTTGGAGCCCCAGCACCCCTTGCCACGGCTCTTACCTGAAATCATAATCCAGAAGAGAGGCAGTGCCGTGAGGAATATCATTTTGTATAGCAAGTAAGCAAGCCGGAGCTGGACAGGAAGAGGAGCAGGTTAGAGGCCAGAGGAATGAAAGGCGGAGCTTCCTGAAAGGCTTAGGAAGACCCTTGCAGAATTTAGCTGCTGCTGTCATTTACGATCACAAACATGTTTGTGACACTAGCCGTACGCTGGGTTCAGCACCTCACTTTGCTACATTAACTCCTCTGATTCCTTTGAGGTAGGTGCAATCATTATCTTCATATTGTAGCTGAGGTCCAGAGAGACCAAGTAACTTGCTCAAGGACACATAGATGATCTGTAGTCTTAGCCACCAAGCTGATAATAATCATCAGCAACATTATGCTCCTGGGGATCTCCAGGAACCAAGGACAGAGCCAAGGGTGTCCGGCAGCAGGAAATGGGAAGCAAAGGAAACTAGGAAGAAAAGGAGGTTGGTACCCTGTCCCTTACCTTGGTCTTCCTGAGTTGGGAATATCTCCCAGGACCACTTGGGGCTGTGAGTCAGCCAACCTGGAGAAAGTCAGACAGGTGCCAGGGCATGGGGCCTGAGTCCTAAGTGTCCCTCTCTTTGGACAGCTACTGTGGGTTGTGGTTTGTGCTAAGGCTGCCCATGTGGTCTCTGTTGCCCATGATGACTGGGAGCCTCCCACACTGCGACAAAGCTTCTCTATGGCACCACCCCCAGCTGAGATGTGGGGGAGCTACCAGGAGGAGATGGGGAGCAGCGCATCAGGTGGAAGGGCGGGAGGCATGGTAAGTGGGGTGAAGGAGCAGATGTCCCACGGCTGGGGGTGGCAGGCAGGGACCCAATCTCATCAATGACTGGGTTTCACACATCAGCATTCCCAACATGCCGCGTGAATTCCTGCCGCCCTCTCCTACCCTGCAGCCGGCCCTTGGTGTCCCAGCCCTCACCAGAGGCCAGTGCCCAGCACAAAAGAACCCTGTTCCCTCAAGGCGAGGGTGCCTCATCCTGGGGGCTCCTGAGGTAGGTGGGTTGTGAGAGGAGTCGGGCTTCTGACCAGGCTCTGAGTGGGGCCAGGGAAATCTCAGGGTTATGAGTTCCTGGTCCCTAGCTGCTCCATGAGTCGTCTCAGGGTTGGAGCCAAGACTTGCAAGTGGCCGAGTTTCCCAGCCTTTGCTGTCCTCTTCCCAGGGGTGCAGATTCATACACAGACACATGCAAACACTGGTATGAAATGCGACAGCTAGGAGTAGCTCACACAATAGAGATACTGAGGACCCTACAAGCACCAAGCCTCTGTCCCTACAGAGCTGTGCTGCTACTTGGTCAGTCTCCCTCCTGTGTGCCACAAACTGGGAAGACCTGAATGGCATGGCATTCAGATGCGTACATGCTCACGAGACATAGGGACCTGCACATATACTCTGCAGTATAACTATGGACCCAGGAGACTCGTGGCAGATGTGGTCCTGCAACAGCAAAGCACAGGAGACAGATGTAGGTGAGGACCAGCCACACAGCCTGACCACACATGGAAAATAACCATGCAGACCATGCACTTGTTTGTTTGTTTGTTTGTTTGTTTGCTTTGTTTGTTTGTTTAAGACAGGGTCTCACTATTCAGTTTGTACTGGGCTTAAACCCACTACAGAATCCAGGCTGACCTCAAATTTGCAGCGATCCTCCTTCCTCAGCCTTCTGAGTGCTCGGATTACAAGCATATGCCACCACACACTGAACGGACCACATAGTTTTAATGGGCTTGGACAGAGGCTTAGGGTGGGGACCCAAACAATCTTGGCTGCGACTGTGGTCTTCAGCTCTCCAAAAGGCCACAACGCGTAAACATATAGATAGTCTGCCGCAGTGTTGAATTTGCAAGCAAGATGAATAGAAAAGCACATCTACAAAGTTCCTTTACCAGAGTATGATGAGAAAAGTGGAAGAACACTGATAAAGAGTAGTTTGCAAGGGAGGTGTACACACACACACACACACACACACCAGCTGTGGACGCAGGTACCAGAATTTGCCTGTTCACAAACCACTGCCCTTATCACCTCCCAGATGCAGAGGTCTGATCACCTGAGCATCCTGTTCTTTGCCAACTCTAGACCACTGCTTCTTCATCTGTCTCAAACTTAGGGGCTCCAGGGCAGCTGCTGCCACAGAGCCTCAACCACGAGGTGCTCCAGGGAGGGCCCTTTGCTCTCATTTGCTATAGTTTCTTCCCATAGCCTCATTCCTGTCCCCACCATGGTTCCTGCCCATTTTAGAGCAGTTCCAAGCAATTCTGGGCCCCCTCCTAAATTGGTGCTATTTGCAGAGACCCTTCTCAGCCCAGAGCCCCTCAACTTTGCACATGCTCTGAGCACCACTCAGCCTGTCCACTTGTCCCCCCAGGATGCTCTGCCCTCCCGGTGCTCAGTCCTCTCCACCCCCGTACTCACTCTGATGCTCTGGCTTCTGCCCTCTGCACCAGCAGCCCCGCTTGCAGTCCCTTGGCCTCCCAGGGTCTAGGCCCCCACTTGCCAGCCCCTCCCCTCCTTCTGGGTGCCAGGGGCCGCCTGCCTCCAGGGCCCAGCTCCTCCCTGCCCCTGGGGGAGGGGGGCACAAAGGGGCCCTTGTCACCACGGGGCTTGGACTGGGCGGCCTGATGCCTAGGTTCTATTAGCTCCTTCCTGAAGGGGATGGGGGCTACTTCACTCCTCCCCCTTCCTCCATCATTGTGTACCCCAATTCCGGGTCCCTGGAAGGGGGTTGGCTAGTCTGTCTGGAAGTCCTGAGCTGACCAACAGAAGATTTTGTCCTCAAGGAATTGGTGGCAACATTACATGTGACCATGATCCTGAGAGACAAGCAGAAGCTGGTTTGGGCAAGAGGAGGAGCCAGGTCCTTCCCGCCTTGGCCTCAGTGTCACCTCCATCCTCCATGCCGAGAGTCACCCCCACCCCCTCCCACTCCAACTCTCCTGCTCTCTTCTCCTCCTGGCTCTTCTTGCAATCCAGAATAACCTGGTGTGCTGTCTGCCTTCCCCCTTAGCACACAACCTCCATGGGCGCCAGGCTTTATCTGTGTTACCCTGTGTGTGTCCCTGCTTGTTAATAAATGTGGAGCGGGTGGCCAAATGTATTCCTTAAATACCCACCAATGGAACCTATTGCTCCTCCTTACTGGGAAGCTGTCCCCCACTCACCCCATGCTCCACTCTGCACCTGGCCACAGCCTCCTTGCACTTCTGCTTGAGTGTCTCATCATCAGCAGGCCTTCCTTACCTGCCTCTTGATTTGAATGATGTCCTTTCCTTCATTGGGGTTCAGCCTGTCTTCTGTTTCCCACCTCATCCAGAGTCCTTAGAAGGTAGGGCTTTTGTCAGCAAACATGTCTGCACCTGCACCCTTGGGTCTCTAGAGCAGTGCCTGCCCCACATGAGCCGTCTGCATATCTGAACAGGTTGGGGACTCTCTGGGTGTGAATATTGTGCCCTTTGCCTTGGCGTGACCTTTTCAAGATATGGGGGGTGCTGGAGGTGGTGTGACTAAGAGCACAGGGCTCAGACATGAGAAGTTCCACAGGCCAGAGCGAAGGGGAGGAGGGGAAGGAGGGTCATTTCTGCCAGGGAGGGAGTGAGGGGTTGGGGAAACCCCTCAGGCCAGGGAAAGAAAGGCTGAAGGGGGAGGGGGAGTCCTGCCCCCCCACCTTGGGCTTCATGATGTCAGACTCAGCCTGTGCCTTTCCCAGTCTGGGACAATGGCCCATTGAAAGTGGGGTACGGCTTGAACGCCTGGATCTTGGAAAAGAGAAAGTCCTGGTGCCTGGGCTTTGAGGGAGGACACGGACACACGGGATGGTCTCCATCAAGGACCTGTATCCAAACAAACCTGACTGGAGTGGTGTGCGCTGGCATGTCTTCTCTGGGTGTGACTTTAGGCCATTCCTGGGGGACAGATTCATAGGCCTGTGTCCCACACAGCAAGCCCAGGCACTAGGCTGCAGGACTGAGCTAGCTTGGGGTAAAAGCAAATGAGTGAGGCTCTGGGGCTGCAAAAGGAGACAGCAGGTGTCCTGTCCAAAGGAGACCATCCAGGTGCCAGTGATGCCCGGTCAGGCAAGGTTCAGGACAAGGCAGGTGTATTAGGTGCTAGTGCTGTTGTAACAAAGTACCACAAACTGTGTGGCTTAAAAATCAGAATGCAGCCAGGTGTGGCAGCACACACTTATAAATCCAGCACTTGGGAGACTGAGGCAAGAGGCTAGTCGTAGTTGAAGGCCAGCCTGATCTACAAAGTGAGACCCTGTCTCAAAAAACAATATGAAAAGAAACAAAAAACAAAACCAAAATGTATTGTCTCATAGCTTTGGAGGCTTGAATTCCAGATTCAAGGTGTTGGCAGTATTGTCTCCTTTTAAAGAGTAGGAGGGGATCTGTGCCAGGTTTGTAGATGTTCCCATGACATGTTCCCATGTTCCCATGTTCCCTTCATGTTCCCATGACATTCTGTCTTTGCACGTCTTCCAGATTTCCCCCTTCCTGAAGGACACCAGTCATACTGGAATAAGACCCAACATAATGGTTCTATTTTAGCTTGATTACCTAGGCAAAGACTCCATCTTCAAACAGGGTCACATTCTAAGGTAATGGGGGTTAGGACTTCAACACGGGACTACTCAGCCCATAACAACAAGAATTTGTGTGTGTGTGTGTGTGTGTGTGTGTGTGTGTGTGTGTGTGTGTGTGAAATGTTCTGATTTTTTGGTTTTATGTACTGGCAGATAGAATGAAGCTCCATTCTCAGTACTCAGAGACTCTTGAGTAGTGGCTGGGGCTTGGTTCAAGCTGATGCTGGACATGGGGATCTTGTGTCCCAGAAGTGGCAAAGATGAGACTGTGCTAAATATTACAACATACACACTCCTGACCAGGCAAAGCTTATTGAGAGGGAGCGGGGAGAAAAGGGCTTCAACTGCACTGGGCTTTGGCTGAAGGGAGCCAGCAGGCGGTCCACATAGTGACCAAGCTGCTGTTCCCTGAACAATGGCTGCCCCTTCTCTAAGGGCGCACACACTCC
The DNA here is from genome assembly GCF_034190915.1 of Cavia porcellus. Lineage (NCBI taxonomy): Eukaryota > Metazoa > Chordata > Mammalia > Rodentia > Caviidae > Cavia > Cavia porcellus. The sequence continues at coordinate 38,628,542 of NW_026947490.1, read as the reverse complement.
CCACTGTAGCCCTCACCACTCTCTGTTGTCCACACCTGCCTGGGTCTGCAACCTGACATGACCTTCTGCCCTGTGCAGGACAAGTGGGACCAACAGGTCCAGGTGTCCACTAGCTTCTCTTGGGTAGGCTGCTGTCCCTCATATTCATGCTGCACTCTTCCTCTCCAGCCTTCCAAACAAATGTTAGGGACCAACGTATACTGAGCCCCTTCAGGAAGCTCAAGCTGTCCCAAGAAGGGACTCCATGACAAATCTGTGTCGATGAGAATACTGGGGCTCAGAGAAGCTGGGTGATTTTGCCAGGGTCCTGATACCAAGCAGTGGAATCTTTAGTCCCAGAGATAGTAGAAGTTAAGAGTGGGTCAAATATGCTAAGCACACACATAAGCTCAAAACTTTGTGGGGACAGTGTTCAGCCAAACTGGAGCTTTGAGCATTTGCTTGAGAGAGTGGCCAAGCTGCTGCCCACAAAACAGAGAGCAGTAGGTTTTTATTGATTTGCTGGGGTGGGCTCAAGTCCAGTAACTCCCATTGTAGCTCCAACAAATTTCATTTTGTGATGCTTTTGGAACACTGGGTGGTCATTTAGCTACAGGCTGTTGAATTTTTTGTGTCTGGCACCATCACCCTGTGCAGGACCTCCTGGCCTTGTACTTGGTGGGCTCACACACAGTCTGCTTTGCTCAGGAACTGCCGAGGTCCTCTTCCAGCTGCCTGCACATCCCGTACATGGGTCCTGGCCTTACTATAGGGCTGAAAGACTTTCAGGGCTTGTGCTGCTGAGAAAGCATGAGGCTGGGCTGGAAGAAACACAGAGCAGCTCCCATGGGCAGGAGGCCAAGCTGGCCCTGCATCACAGTCTTGGATGAAGCACTCCTTAAATGATCAACGTGTCGCTGTGCAGAGCTGAGTAGAATCTGACACCGATGTTAAAATAGCAAAGGGGACAGACACACTGTGAAGCCAGAGATGCAGAGCCCCTTGTCCCATTTTAGTCACCCATCAGACTTCTGTAGGCCCGAGTGAAGCAAAAGCAGCTGTCAGGTCCCTGGGTAGTAGTAACCCAGGCACCGAAAGCATAACGCCCGAAGCTAGTAACATATCACCCAGCTGTGCAACCTCTAAAATTAGAGATCTTAAATTGACTAAGAGCAAGTGAAGCTAGAGATATTATTTTAGATTTTCTTGGTAAACATTTCTCATCTCATACCAACATCCTGTGCTTATGGTTTTTATAAAGGTCTCATGATGCTACACCCAGCGGCTTACTTCACTGCCTCAGCTCTTTGTCCTACTGTTACCCCACTGTGGTGGTCCTCACTGCCTCATAACCAGAGGCACTTACTCAGGCAGGCCTGGCAGGTCCCCAAAGATCCTGAAAGTGTGGCCTTCATCAGCAGCTGCAGCACTTGGGAGGGTGTTAGATGCAAGCTCTAGGCCCCAGTCCACACTGGTGAATGAGGTTCTCCAGCTTGCAAGGCCCCGAAGTCTGCACCCCCCTGGGCCCTCCAGGAGTCTGTCTGATGCACACTCAAGCTTGATTGCCTCTGCCTCACAACTTTCACTTCTTCACTCTCTGTCCAGGAAACCCATCCGTTGGCCTGCAGTCATCTGGATCCTTGTGCCTACACCTGTCAGTAGCAATTCCAGAGTCAGAGAAAGGACCTTTCACTGAGTTGAGCAATCCAGGAACCTGAGAAATATGGTGGCCAAAAATTCCCAAGTTCCCAAGGACAGACACTTAACTGGCTTATGTGGGGTCTTGGGCTACTCAAGAAGAGGAATGGTATTTGCCACTCCCACTCTTGTTTTGGGGTAATATATATCAGACCTTGATACTGTATATTCTGTGAAATCTTTATATATTGAAAATTTTAACCTTCTGGACTTTGGAGTAGAGGAGTAAGAGGGCAGAATTCATCATGATTTTCCACATGTTTTCTGGAAAACGTAGGGAAAGAGATCGATATTATAGCATTAAGGGTGAGCAGAACTGCTCTGGAGGGGCCTCCTCTCCAGTGTACCAAGTGTGCTTTGCATTCTGGGTCAGCTGGAGGGATGCAGTGGTCAGTGCCTTCCCTTTTAGTGCCCTGTTGGCCTGTGTTTGTTGGGGTGAGTGAACTAAACCTACTGTGAGAAGTCAGTGAAGCTGAAATTATAAGGCTACAAAAAATAGGTGTGATGACCTTCGGCTTTGGGGTACCCTCCATCCCTTTACCTGCTTCCAGACCACCAGCCTTCCTAAGTGGAAGGCAGAAGCTGGTGGTGTACGAAGTTGATCAGGCTCCCAGTTGGCTTTAGTTTGGCTTGCAGAAAATTAATTAAAAAAAAAAAAAGCTCTTACCTGAGTTTAGTGGTCCCAGCGGTCTGAGAGGGTAAGCCCAGTCTGGCAACTTGGCAAGATCCTGTTTCAAAATGAAAACTAGAACTGGAGCTTACTATAATGGCTGGGTTCAATTCCCAGGATGGCAAAAACAAACAAAACGTAAGTTCTTTTAGCCAACTGCCAATACAGTGTTTTAAAAATCAGCACATTTCAAGCAGGGCATGGTGGTGCATATCTGTAAATCCCCAGCTCTTGGGAGGCTGAGGCAAGAGGATCACCATGAGTTTGAAGCCATCCTAGGCTACATGGTGAGTTCAAGGCCAACCTGAATTATATAGTAAGACCCTTTCTCAAAACAAACAAACAAACCAGGACATTTCTTATAAAATAAGGCTTCTGTTTTCTTTGACGAAGTCAGAAGTTCTTCCTCCAGGGAATGGCCGCCATCTCTTGGAACTCCCTTTTCCTGGGATGTGAAGCTCCTCCCTCAGTATCATACATAATATGTTTTTGTTGTTAATATTTAATATCGAGACCAGATTGCCAATGCTGCATATCATCCCACAGGGACAGCTGTAATTTTATGAGCTAGGAAGGTAGTGTAAGACTTGTACCATATCCATCTCTGTCTCAAAGTAGGGCAATCAGAATGAGAATGATACAGCTTTCAAGGAGAATGGGAGAGAAATTAATTCCCATGGAGGCAGAGGGTACTCCCATGTTTCCTATGCAAACTGTGTTCCTATTGAGAGAATGCAACTCCCCCACCCGCCCTGTCCCAGGACTGGAGATTGAATCCAGGCCTTCACATTGAGCTACATCACTAGGCTGTTTTTCACTTTTTCATTTTGAGTCAGAGTGTCACTAAGTCAGGGTGTTGCCCCAGCCAGGCTTGCACATGTGAGGCTCCTGCCTCAGCTTCAGAGTGCTGGGATTAAAGGTGTGCACCATCACACTTGGCTGAGACTACAAGAGTCTCCTATGAGACAAACTAACACTCTTCACTCACTCTTTCTAATTCCTGATGGACAGTGATTGTCAAACTTTCAGGTCTCAGGACCTCTTTACTCTCTGAAAGATTATTAAGGATCTCAAAGAGGTTTTGTTTAAGATGTTGTAAGTTATATCTACAGTTACTTAATGTGTTAAAACTTGAAAAGCTAGAGCTGGGATGTAGCTCAGTGGCAGAGTGCTTAGTCTAGCACGAGCAAGGCTGTAGGTGTCCCACCTAATACCACAGAAAGAAGAGGGAAGGTAAAGCACAGGATACACAAGCACACAATCCATCAGCCACGGGAGCAATGATGTCATCATGTCTTGGGAAACTCCACTGTGGCTCATTCAAGTGCAAATGGCAAATAGAGTAGTTAGTAGTTTCCACCACCTGTGGAGCTCTGGAAGAAACCCTAGGATTTTGTTCAGAATCTTTGGCTCTGGTGTTTGTGACCCCTCTGTCAAGAAAACTCCAAAGAGCCTGATGTGGTAACTCACACTTGTAATCTCAGCACTTGGGAGGCTGAGGCAAGAGGATCACTGCAAGTTCAAGACCAGCCTGAGCTAGTTCAGGGCCAGCCTGAAACATACAGTAAAACTCTGTATCAAAAAAGACCAAGGAGGAGGAGAGGGAGAGGAGGAGGAGGAGGACTCCAAGGAAGCAGGGGGTGTAGCTCAATGATAGAGCACTTGGCTAGCATGCATGAAGCCCTGGATTCAATCCCCATTACTGCCAGCAAGCAAACAAAAAACAAACTTGCCATTAAGAAGACTCCAAGAAGAGTTAACTTTAACTTTCATTTTCTGCTGCTACAATATAGATTCCAGATCTTTTGAAGCAGGGGATAAAACAGACAACAAATTTGTTTCACTAGGCTTTTTGGTAAGGTGCAGTACACACCAATCCAGTGCATCTCAATGAGTTCTGGACCTTGCAAGGCAAGGGCAAGAATAATTCTCTGGCTTAGGTCCTTGGCAGGGAGAAAGAACAACAGACACTGCAATTTGAAAAATAAAAGAACCAGCCGTTTTATTCCAAGACCATTGTTGTGGGGGGGTAGGAATAAATAAGGGAGGGTGAGGGGTTGGGGCAGGAGGCTCTACGTCTTGCAGCATATCCCACACTTTTCTTTCTTACAGCAGCTGCAGCAGAAAACGCAGATGGGAAAGTGGGCGTCCCGCCTCCTCAGCCTCTGCAGTGAGGGCTGTGAAAAGGAAGGGAGGGTGAGGACTGGCAGGGCCAGGCTGTGAGGACCAGGGCAGGAGTCTCAATCCTTCTTACCGTGAAGCTGGCCTTGGCTTCAGCTGTGTTGTGGGGCTGGGACTCTACAAGCTGCCCTGTCTGGAAAAGAAGGGGCACTGAGGATGGCAGAGCTCTCAGGCTGCCCATGCCAACCTGTTCCTCTCCCAGTGGTTGAGAAGTCATGACCCGGCTGGACTCCTAGGGGAGGGACTTCCTTTTCTTGCTCTTCTCCTGCTCCATTGGGGATTCTCCTTCTGGAAAACCCTGAAGATCTGCCACTTTTTCTCCCCATCGCCACATCGTGTAACAGAACGACTTTTAATGTTACCCATCAGATCATGGCTTTCCCCACTTTAAAGCCAACAGGATGTGCCTGGCACTTAGAGGATAAATTGCGTCTGCACAGTCGCACCCTGCACACCTCCCATCTCATCTCCCGGCACCACCCTTGCTCAGCCAGCTCTCTGGTCTCTCAGCACTTGCGCTTGCCCCATCTCACTGCCTGTTTGCTAACCCACCTATTACTCTCTAAGGCACAGGCACGGTATCAATTTCTCACCAAACACTCTTGACTGCCAGCACCTTGTCCCCACTCTGGTCCCTCTACACCATCTGTTATGCTATTCATGAGTAGCATTTACTAAACACAGTTCATTTGTTTGATTCATTCATGAATTGATTCCCTGACCAAGATGTAAACTCTGTAAGAGCAAAAATCTCTCTCTTCTACCATGTGCTCCATCCCTACTGTCTGCAGGAATACTTGACTCAGAGTAGCACTCACTGGTACAATTAGGTCAGAGGTATCCCTGTATCCCTGCCACTCTTTCCCATCCGTATTCTCCAAGCAGGTACAGGTCCCCCAGGGCAGGCCTGAGCTCAGCAATGCATCCCCACCCCACCCTGGCCCGATCTGGCTCTCCAACCCATGCCCCCAGGACTCACCTGTGGCTGGACAATAGAGCCACTGGTCAGGCTAGTGAGGAGGAGGACCAGGAGGCAGGCAGCCCGGATCTGAGTGTACAGTGCCATCATGCTGTCTGTCTGGCCAACCTGTTGGGTCGAAGACTTGCTCTGGTGTCTAGGGCTCAGTTACCGTCTCTTTTATGAGGCCTGTTGGAGGAGGTGGTGGTCTGAGCCCCCACCCCTTTGCCCTAACTCATTTCCAAGAAGGTGGTGGCGCCGTGAAGGCGGGAGAGATAAGCCGGAACACTGACAGACACAGGGGACAGAGTTGTGTCATCCTTGGCCAGCAGAGGTGTGTCTAGGGGGTGGAGCAGCCAGGCCACAGATGCATTCCTCTGGCCAACTACCTGGGAACACTTTCACTCATTGTGATGTCACCTTGTTGACCCCAGAAAGAAAAAAATTCCAGTTTTACGCCAGAAGTTGGAGAGCAGCAGTGCAATACCTCTCACTCCCACCTTTCCTACATGCCCTCATTTACGCCAGCATAGCTGATAGGCCCAGCATAGCTGCCAGAAGGGGTATCTCATTATTCTGGGGTCTCTGCACCCACACAGCTTCTGGGAAGGACACTGGATAGCCGGGTGCTAGATACAGCTCACGTTCGCTGAACCCCCACCATGCAGTTTTCTGAATGGCAGACTTTGAGGCATGGCTCTAAATGACTGGAAAATGACCATAGAAGGTGGCACTGATACCGGCATCTGATGCGTGCACCTTATATGACAGCATATGTTTCCTTTTGCATCAGCCATTGCCGCCTGGCCTCCATGGAGCTCCTGGGCTCTGCTCAGTATTTTGGGATCTCAGCTGTCTTCTCCCCACTAACCCCAGATGTGACTTCCCTGATGCCAAGTCTTGTGGTCATCATCACCACGCTCTCTGCCTCGCCAAAACAGAGGGGCACAGCAGACTGTGTCTGACCCTCTCATCCAAGGTCCCATTCAGTGTCATCAATTGGGACCAGTAGAGGGGAGTATTTACATTGCAGAAACTGGCCAACACCAAGGGTTTTAGTGCCGATTCTCTGCTGGCTGGGGGATGAACCCAGGCTGACTGCAGTACCTTTATTCCTATCTACCGGGCCCATCTTGCAGTACCTGTCCTAAGACATCTACAAAGCCTCATTCGAGATGAGCCGTCTCGCCTGACTCAGCCAGGGCTATCCAGCATTACCCCTGCTGCCAGAGCCCAAAGAATTAACACTAGCAACAAATGTTTCTTCCTGGTCCCTCACTGGAAACCATGAAAACAGACTGGCCCTAGCAAGGAGGGCTGCCTCAGTCACTCCACTTGGCAGCTAATCATGCCACACTCAAGAGATAGCTTCAAAAGGGAAGCCCCAGGCAAAGCAGACAGAGACCAGTTACAGCACTTGGGTGGTGGCAGGGTGGAGAGCTCGGCAAGGGGAACAGCTGGCAGACCCAGATCTTCAGGGGGCTGAATGAAAAGGTGCTGCACATCGATCCCCGAAGGAAGCAGCAGCATCCTCCAGCTTCAGCAAGCATCGCTGCATTGGCTCAGACCAGGTTTCATCATCAGTCAGGGGCAGGGGTCACAGCACAGGCGCCAGAGCCCCGGTGCATGGCGACAGGCAGACGGGCCAAGCCTGGCTTCCTGGCCATCTGCCCTCCCTGGGGGTGGGGGGCTCAAGGCCAGGCCCCATCATTGGCTGGTGGAGAGGGGAGGGCTTCAGCCCACAAGGCAGGGCCAGGAGTCAGGTTTATTTTCAGGAACTGGTGACAGGGAGACCCCAACCTCTCATCCAACAGCAAGGGACATGTCCTTGACCCTTGGTCCTCCACTCCAACCTGCATCTTCACCCTTGGGGCCTTCAAGAGGCTATTCAATCCTTAATTCCTCCATCCATCTGGCCAATGGACAGGGCACCAAGCGTGTGGAATGGCAGAGACAGGTACACTGCCACCAACACAGCAGCTTAAGTCCTGGCCTTTGGGAGCTCTGTACCCACCCTGGTCCCTCCCCTGCCCTGAAGACAGACAGACAATAACAGACAAGGCGGGGGCCACATGGGGCCAGTTTATTGCAGTTAAATACCTCTCTCTATTTTTTTGACCATTTTTCCATAAAGAAAATTAACACACACACACACACACACACACACGCACACACACGCACACACACACAAGCACGCACACACACACACGCACACACACACACGCACGCACACCACCCCCACGAAGGGGAGCAGGGATCCAGAAACAAGAGGTGGGGTGGGACATGGCCTTTCTGCCTAGGTCCAGGCCCCAGGGTAGCCCCCCAAAAGCTCCCTCCTTCCCATAAGCACCCTGTCTCAGTACCTCTAGAGACCAAGGAGGCAGCAGGAAACGGCAAGGCCTCTGTCCTCCTCCCTCTCGCCCCCTTGTAAGGCCACCAGGAGTGCTGGGGCTTAGGGAGGGCCAGAAAAGGGAGGCAGACAGACAGGTGAGGTTGGGGGTCATTTCCAAGTCTAGGAGGGCAGTGGGTAATGTATCCACAGAAATGCATTATTTCATTCATTTTTTGTTAAAAATCTACTATAAAAAAACGCAGCTGGGGGAGGGGCATGTGTCCCTCTCTGTGCTAAGGGCTGGGGGTGGGGCGTCATGGTGGAGCAGGCATCACTGCCGGGCACTCTCGCCCACCATCTCCAGGTTGTGCTGCTGCAGCTGGGCTCGAAGCAGGGCGTTCTCATTCTTCAGCTCCTCGATCTGGAGGTGTGACAGGGCACAAGTGAGTCAGGGGCTGGCTCCTGGGGCCTGGAGTTCCCAGGGCACCCATACGCACCTGTTGCCTCAGGAGCTCGTTGTCTACCTGCAGCCGCTCGGCCTCCTTGAAGGTCTCCTGCATGCGCTGGTTGGTCTGGCGAAGCTCCCGGATATAGTCACAGGCCTTTGACAGGATGCCCCCTTTACTCTGGGTGGGGGTGGCGAGAGTATCAGACTGGGCACTCCCCTCTGGCCCATCCCAGGACAGCACCAGTGCTGTGGGTCAGCCAGGCTGGGGGATGGGGAACAGGGGCACTGTAGCAATGAGAAGGCCAAGTGGCCTACCAGAAGGCAGGGGACACTTACCGCTCCTGTCTTGCTATTGTCTGCATTACAATCTGGAATGATTTTTGAAAGCTGGACGATCCAGTTGTTGATCTTGTCCCTCCGTCTTCGCTCCACTGCAGGAGAATAGCAGTAATAACAGCTACCCAACAGCACTTACCCCTGCCTGATAGGTTGCCACAAAGGATAGACACTGTCTGCCCTGAGCACGGTCTGTGCCAGGGAAGTGCAAGACGGAACCCTGGCAGCACTGCTTCACAGGAAGACCACACACCCTCAGCCAGAAGTCAAAAGCTGTGCACTATGGATCTGGACTACTAGGCATGGTGGCACATTCCTAACCCAGCACTCTGAGAGGTTGAGGCAGAAAGCCTGAATGTTCAAGCCTGGGCAACTTATCAACTTAATAAGACTCTGTTTCTGGAAAATACACAAAAAGGCCAGGATGTAGCTCAGTAATGGATTTAATCCCCAATACTGCAAAGTAAAGCAGAGGGGGGAAAAAAAAGGCCTAGGGACTTTGATTACTTTCTTTGGCCCACCCAGCATATTTATGAAAATCTGAGTTATTTAAAAATTATGAAATTTCATGTCATAATGATCATTTCTGGCTTCTTTTGGAAAACCACAGCTCAGACAGTTAGCTCATATTCTTAAGAGGTTAAAAAGGGGTCAGTGGGCTGGGACTACAGCTCAGCGGCATAGCACTGGCATGGTAAGCACGAGGTCCTGAGTTCAGTTTCCAGTACAAAAAAAAAAAGAGGTCAGAGTCCCTTTAGATAGGATCCAGTAACACTTTGTTTCTACAGCCCTGGTATGGATTCTCTGTATCTTTCCAGAAATTCTGGCTCCCCTGATCTTATTTTTCCCAGCTGTAAATGAAATCGGATCATGCCTTGCCCTGGTTAAAGTCCTTCTGCAGGTTCCTGGCAGCAAGTCCCAGCTCCCAAGACTGGCACTGCAGTTCTCAGAGGGCTGGTTCCACAGCTTTGGCTCCTAGAAACAGCAAAGCCCTACCTTGAAAGTCAAGGATGACAAAATAATATAGAAGTTCACTCGAGAGGTCCAGATTTGGGATTTCTTAAAACTCTACAATCTCCCTCATAGTCACATGCACCTATGTCACATCCTTAGGATCCCTGAAGGAGGGGAGTAGCATACATCTGAGCCAGAGACCCCAGTCTCATAGCCTAAAGGTGTAGCTGCCCAATCTTTCAGAAACTTCTGAGTTCAGGACTACACTGTGGGGGACAGAAGGCCTGCGCATCCCTGACTTCTTCCACACACTTCTGCCTTCTTCCCGGGAAGGTTCAAGAGGTATGCAATATTTGGGAAAGAGATGGGGCCTACAGCTAGGTGGGATCTGGAAAATAGGGCAAGCGAGCACTTCATGAGGGGTGGGCAGGGAACCTGGGGGAAGGGTGAGGAGGGTGTAATTCTCCTGAGCTCAGCAACAAACCAGCCCTGCCCTGCCCTGAAGAAGCACTCCTGGCCCATAAGCAGGCAGCCTACCTCCTCCTTTGGTCCTGCCTCTCCACTACTGTGGACTAGCTCCTACCACCTCCAAGTGCACCCCATTTAGACTGAGTGACCCACCCATGAGGCTTCTCCATCTTGTGCTCTGACCACTGGTCCTGTTCCCAGGCCCTCCTTTCACTCTCCTTTTTCTCAGCACTGTACATCATGTTGCACCATGCCAGGGGAAACTGTGGGGACTGTTACACATGTTGGCTGGGCTCAGGAGAGAGCGAGGAGCCCTGTTATAGTCTCAGTGAACAGAAACCTGCCACCAGGGGAAAACCAAGGCCAAGAGCATCAACAAAGCAGAGTCCCCAGCCCAGGTCTGGTGCACTACCCCCATGTCCCTCTATGGTGCACCCCGTCCATCCACAAGGCCTCAACAACACCCCCCTTTTCCCTGTAGTCTAGTGCTTGTGGAGCTAGGCACTGAGCTATAGCTGCAGCTCACAAGTCCTGTTAATTTCAAGCCATTTGCACTTCTGAAAAACCTAACTGCCTGCCCTGCCATGGGTAAGGTGGCACCAACCACACTCTGTCATGCTGGTGGTTTCATAGTGCCACTGTGAAGAGCCTACAAACAAGTATCACCAATCCCACTGTGTACAAAGTACCTGAGAAAGGCAGAAGGGTGGGATGCAATGTTTCCTGCACACCATGGGGGTGTGATGAATCCTCACTGAAAGACTGAGCAATGGACTTATAAACCAAAAAGAGGCATATCAGGCAGCTAAGCAAGATCCCAGAAGCGGTGACATGAAAACAGGCTGGGGGCTTTGGAGCATGAGAGGAATTGCAGGAATAGACCTCAGTGCCTTGTCTGTTCTGCCTGTGGAGTGAGACCTCATTTCCTCCTGCAGGGTCTTGCTCCTTGCATTTAAGGCTGCACTAAGCAGGCTATGCCAGGTCAGGCCCGTGTCCCGCAAGACCATTGTGGCACATTTGAAATGGAGGAGAACCAACTCCATTTCCACTCCACGAATGCACTTCAGTTACACTGTACAATACTAAACGTGCAACTCAGCAGCAGTCTGCCAGGACTAAAGGCAGATATGGGCAAATCTGCAAATAAGTTGGAGACATCAACCCTCCTGACAGGACAAATAGACAAGAACTCAGGACAGAAAACATAGATATACTCAACAATACAGCCTCTGTGACCCCAAAGAAGACCCTACTCTACAGGAGCAGACACACGTCCCTATCATGCATGTCACTCCACCAAGTCGGGCCATATTCCACATCTGAAATAGGCCTCCATACATCTCAGACAACTGAAACCATGTACTGTATGGTCCCTGACCACAAAAGAGCTAAATTAAAGATCAACTATCAAAGAGATATCAGGAAATCCCATAAATATTTGGGAATTAAGTAACACACTTCTAAATAGTCCCGTGGTCAAAGAAGAATTCACAACACAAGAAAGACTAAGATGAAAACACAATAGATATAAATGGGTTGCAGCAGTAGAGGAAAATTAAAGAGCGAGAGCAAAGACTAAAACTCAGCAAATTAAAACACAAGGAAGTAGGAGGAATGAATTAGTAACATTAATAGTGAAAACCAATGACACAGAAAAACCAATTCAGTCTGGCCTTTAAAAGTCAGACTTCACATAAAGATGTGAATTTCTGACAACACTGGTCCTAAATTCTGCCACAATGGCAATGGACTGACCTTCGAAACCCAGTTCAGAAGCGAATGTCTGCCCCCTTCTGTCACACCAAATAACACTTCACTTCTTCAGTCCCCCTCCCTCAGGGCATCCTTAGGGAGGGGCTCCTGAAGAATCCAGAAGCAAAAAGAAAAAGAGAGGAAGCAAAGGAGACGCTGGCGTGAAGCCCACTTCAGCACAGAATCTTGAAGTATGCAGACACAGGATAAGAAGTGGGAAGATTCGAAAGCCACGCTAGCCTTCATTCCTGTCACAGTAACTATGATAGGGCTGCCTTTTGCTGCTCTGGAGAGGGAAAGGAGGCAAGTTCTGTGGTGCAAAGTAGAGTTTGGGGCATCTCAAGGATGACCAGAGGCAGAGATTCTAAAATGCACTTCCCATAGGGGCCTGGAATCTGGGAGGGGAGGATGGTACAGAAACAGCTTTTGTGTATCGCCGGATTCTGGATGGCAGGTAACGCCCTGTGAGAGAAGCAGTCCTCACCTTGCAGTGAGAGACAGACTCCTGAAGAAAAAAAAAAGAATAGATGCCTATGACCAGGGATGGAGTTTTGGGAATATCAACCAACCAGTTTCTAAGGGCCACTCCTGGGCCCCATGGGCTATACTCCTGGGACAGATGGAAAAAGAGGCCAGACCTTGAGAATCCCAGTAGTCAAAGTCATCTCTAGCCTGCCTAATGTGAAAGACTCCTGAAAATCTTGGAGGCACAGATTCCAGGGCCTCCCCTCTGACATAGTTACTGTGAACCTCTGGGGTGAGTACTGGAGACTGATTGTTAACCAGCATCCCAGGAAAAATTGTGTATCAGGGGGGCTTGCTCTGAGGTACAAGTCTGGAAGGAGCAGCAAAGATAGTAAGAAAAGCAGAGAGGGAAGAGCAGAAGGAAACATTCTCAAAAGGAAAAAAACAGGCAGAGTCAGGTGCTTGGACGGAAATCCAGTGGATTTAGCAATGATGGCATCATCGGTGATCTTCAATAGAGCCAATCAGGCAGGGCCAGACAGCCAAAGGGATAGAGAGGATGGGCAGACAGCAAGTGGGATACTCTGCAGCTTGGAAGAAGGGGTCACCAAGAGGCTGAGAACTATGCAGGACGACCTGGAGCTGGACAGATCCAGGCAGAGGTAGAGTGCAATGGGCGGGAAGCTGGCTGCCGGGCACACAGGGGCCACACACTATTGTACCTCAACTTGCAGCATGCTCACCAGAAGCCTTGGGGTAGTCAGTGTCATTTTAAAGGGACAGAGGCAAAGATTAAAACCAACCCCAGGCTTCGTGACCAGGAAGTGGTGGACCTGGGGCTGCCTTAGTAGCCAAGCTCCAATTCACCCTTCCCCTTCAAAGCAATCTGACCTCAGCATGAGGCCCCAGTCAGCTGTTGCGCATACTTTCTATATCCTGCTCTCTGAGGCTAAACACCTGTGCTTACCTCCTGCTTTCCTAGCCTCTAGTTTCCCCTCCCACCCTGGCAGGACTTCTCACATGACGCTGTGTGATCTGGTACCCCACCTCAGTTCTGCTACCTTTCTCTCCTGAGTTCTATTCTTCAAACACATGTAAGGCCTGCATGTTTGCATACATTCTTGCTGCCTGGGACTCTTCCCAGGTCCCAGAGTGGTTTGCTCCCGAAGGTATTCTCAGGCCCTTGCTCAAATGTTACCCCTCCAGAGGCCTTCAGAGCACACAGAATCCTATTCACTTCCTCCCCCAGCTTATCTTTCTTCAGGAGCCCTATCGTGCCACCTAATGTTATGTGGTAGCCATTTACAGGTTCTTTCCCCCACACAGTGACACTGACAGCTAAGACCACATCTATCCCATCATCCAAGCACCCAGGGGCCCAGGAATATGCGTAGTGGCCAGAGGTCCGAAGCCAGCAAGCTCCTTAGCACAGAACCACACAGGCCTACAGCCCCTAACCCACAACAAACTGTAGGATGCAGGGCCTCGGCCTGGCACTCGAGGCCTTTCCTGACTCTCCTGGGTCCCCTTTCAAGGCAGCCACAGGAACTTTTGCCACACGAAGCCAGCACCCATAAAGCAGCCTGACTCTCCATTCCATGCCCACTCTGATGGACGGGCACAGGCTTGCAAGGCTGGTCTTGCCCAACCCCCTCAACCATAGGCACCCTGTCTCTCTAGCCTGTGACACTTGAGGTCAGGCTCCAGACCTGGCACAGGGCCCATGCTGCCTAGCCTGAGACCCAGGGTCAGTAAATATTTATCAAATGTTAGGTATTTGGGTGTCACTGCTCCCTTGCTGTCTGCAGGATGCTATGTCCACCACGTGAGGTAACCGGAGGTGGACGCAAGAACACTGAAGGACAAATGGTCTCAGGGTGTAATTGCTGTTTCTGGGAAGGGCAAGCTGCTTGGACCTTGGTTGGTCAGTGGCACAACTTCCTGTGGCTTCCTCCCTCAGGACCTGAAATGCTGACAGACAGTGGGAAGCTCCTGGCACCTCTCCTCTATTTCAAGATTTCTGACATTTGATAGACACATGTCAAGCATTTAGGATCCATCTAGTAATGGGCCAGCACTGCTTCCCTCTCCATGACTTCAAATATCAGGACTGGCTGGGGCTGAGAGGCTGCAGCCTGGACTGGCCCTGCCTACCCCTTGCCTTTACCTTCATTGTGCTGAGCTCTCCGTCTCTCATCTCGAGGTGTTCTGGTTCCATCAATTTTTCTAGAAGGGGAAAAAAAAAGTGCGCATGTGTTATCTCAGACGCCTGTGCTCAAGCACTTAGTAAACAGTTAAGACTCAATAATTATCTTTGCAAGGCAAATTCATGCACAAAAGGAAAGAAGCAGTACTTTGTAAGCAAAACAGACTAAGAAACACCCTGTGCCTGCTGTGTGCCAACCTGCCCAGTTCCTAGGCCAGAAACCCTCCCTTCCTTCAGCCCCAACAGCAGACCTCCCAGCATCCCTTGCTCCTCAGACCAACACTTGCACTTACGGAGAGTAGGGGTGTGTCCGGGGTGCAATAGTCCGTTGCGTTCCTGTCTGAAGCACATCCTGAGGCGTCATCATGACATAGAATTGGCCTGTAGTGACAGCATTGGTTAATGGCAAGGCAACAAATGGAAGAGTTAGAAATGGTTGGAGGCTTCCCTGCCTGCCAGGCCCATTAACCTCCCCTGCTTCCCACCCCAGCCCTTCCTCTTCTTACCTCCAGCCTGCAAGCTCTGGTCTGTGGTCTGTACAGACACTGCCGTTGTATCTCCGACACTGGATGCCGGGAAGTAGGCAAACCGTGCCTCACCACTAACAGCTTCAGCGGCCGGGCTGCCACCATTGCTGAAGGGATTTTGGATTACAGCCTGGAGAACAGGAGGAGAGGCTGCCCTCAGCCATCTCCCCATCCACCCTCCTTGTTGCTGTGTTTGGTGGGTAGTGCATGCTCTACAGAAAGGGAGAATTCCTGTCCTGTGTCTCAGACAGGCCTGAAGCTGCACAGGTACTCAGCCATCATTTGCTGGCCCTAAGAAACTCTTAAGAGAGTCTCACTCTAAGAGACTTTCCCATGAGAGACACATCTCCCTGCTACTTTTGTTTTTTAAAATTTTTTAAAGTTTTTGAAACAGGGTCCTACTACGTACTCCAAACTGGTTCCTAGCCACACACTGTCCTCAGCTTCAAAGTGCTTTAACTATAGGCCTGGGACACCACACCTGTCATCACCATCCCAGTTTACATAACAACAAAAAAAAATCAAAACAACAATGTACAGCACAAAACTTCACTGTACACAACAGGAATCTCACCCCACAGGCCTCATACATAACCTAAAGGTGGCATCAGTCTCTCATCTGCCCCACCCCCTGGGATTCCCCAAGAGCAGTGCCCGTGCTCCCTCCTCCCCATCCCCCTCCAGATGCTGGGCACCTACCAGCGGGAAGGGTGCGGCGGGACCTGGGGGCACAGAGGCAGCAGCGGGGCCAGGGCGCTGGCCTGCCCCATCCACACCCACCTGGGTCACAGCCTGCTGCCCCCCCGCGAAGGCAGCTGTGGACACCACGCTGACGGCACCAGCTGTGTCGCCCTGGCCATCCAGCTGACCATCAGTCACCTGGACTACACGGTATGTCACCTGCAGAGGGCGGCAGAGCAACGAGACCGGCGCTGGTGCTGAGGCTGGGGCAGGGGCCAGGTCTAAGCCTTTCCCAGCCTATCCGCCGGCCCTGGCTCAGCCCTCAGCCGACCGGAGGAGTTGGGCCCGCACCTCACCTGTCCTCCATTATTCTCTGTGCGGAACTGGTACTGGATGTTGTGGTCACCGAACGCCGCCTGCTGGACGCTGGCGATGGCCACCGCCGTCTGCTCCTCCGCCCCAGGACCGTCCCCACCTGCAGGGAGGAGGGTCGGGAGGGTCAGCGTTGCGCGGGGTCTGCGCGCCCAGCCCCTCCGCGGGCGCGAACCCAGTCCCGGTGCACCGCAAACACTCACCTTCCTGCAGCTCGACGCCCTCCTCCGCCTCGGGTCCCTTGTCGTGGCTGTGTGGGCACAGGAGAAAGAGAGGTCGGACCCGGGCCGCGGCCGCCTGCGCCCCCGCCCCGGCGCACGTCCCTCATCCAGACCGCGCAGCCTGGTCCGGGGCGGACGCCCGCGGGCGGAGGGGGGGACAGGGGCGTCAGACACCGGGCGCCCCCTCCCTCGCGGCCTCCATTTTGAGCCGGGCCCGGCGGCCCTCGGGATCATGGCGGCCCGACCGACAGGCCGAAGGACCCGGACCCGGGCGCGCGAGGACACCGGCCGGGCGCTCTTACCTGGCGGCGGCTGCAGCGGTGGCCGAGGCAGCGGGATCCAGACCCGGGTCCAGCATGTCCATGGGGGGGGCGGGGGCGGGGGGGGCGCGAGGCCCGGGGGGAGGGGAGGGGAGGGAGGGGAAGGGAGGGGGAGGGAGGGGAGGGGGCGGGCGGCCGGGGGGGCCCCCGAGCCCGGCGCTCACGCCGCGCGGCAGGAGGGGACGGAGGAGACACGGGAGCCGCTCGCGCTGATCACGGGGACAAACAGTGGGGTCATGTGAGGAGGAGATGCCGCCGCCGCCGCCGTCGCTCCTGCGCCTGCCGCCTCCTGCTTCAGCCGCAGCCGCAGCCGCCTCCGCCTCCACCCGCCTGCCGGATCCGGGCGCTCAAGGCTCCGGGACGCCGCGCGGTCGCCCCCAACCCGCCGCACGCGGCCCTCGGGCCTCCTTCCCTGAGCGGCCGCCGCCGCCGCGACTTTTTATTTTTTTCACACGGCCCGCCCTGGATGGCCGCTGCCTGTCCCCTGGGTCGCTGGCTCGCTAGCTCGCCGCCCGGCCTGGCTGAGTCCAGCGGCGGATCGCTGCTGCCGCTGCAGCCGCTTTCTATTTTTCCCCCCTTTTTTTTCCTCCTTTACTTGAGCTGCGCGCGCGCGCGGCGGCGGCGGCGGCGGCGGCAGCGGCGGCGGCAGCGCGAGCCCAGGGCCGACGCGCGCGGCGGCGGAGGGGGGGGGCAGCCCCCGGGAAGTGCGCGCGCCGTCGGTCTAGGGTGGCGGGTGCGCGCAGGCCTGAGTCTCTGCGCCGCCGCAACTTCCCTGCGGCACCGCCTGGAACGCGGGGCCAGGGTGGAACGCTGGGGGACCGACAAGCGGCGGGGGTCGGAAGACAGGAAAGTAGGTCGGGGCCGCGGGGGAGGGGAGGTAGAATGGAAGAGACGCGCGCTCCCGGCCGCGTGCACGAAAGGTTAGGTGTGGGGCGCATGCGCGGGGCGGGGCGGGGGGCCGGGGCGCGCACGCAGACCCGGGTGGAGGCTGCGCGAGGGCACGTACTCCAGGCCTGCGGAGAGGGAGAAGGCCGGCTGCCGGCCGACCGGTCTCTTCCTCCTAACCCGGGACTCGGTCCGGGTAGGAAATGGAATGTGGCATTTTCTAGACATGCCGAAACTGCCGGGACCCCCACTTCCCGCAGCAACAAACACTTCTCTCAAAACAGACCTTGTGATTATCAATTTTATTGGACTTAAGAGGGGAAGATCTTCAATATTCTCTCGAATTAAAAAAATAAAGTACTAGCGCAGCTGAGTGCACACGCTTGTAATCCCAACACGTTGGGAGGTTGAGGCAGGAGGATTGGAAGTTCCAGAACACCTTGAGATCTTGTCTCAAAATTCAAAAAAAGTTAAAAAGAAAAAAACAAGGTTGGGGACATAGCTCAGTACGAAGACTGTGGGTTTAATCCCCAGTACCAAAAACAAGGTATAAAAGCTACATACAAAATGTGAGATCAGACGACTAAACTTTCTCGACTGAGAGCCAAGTTCTGCAAGAGAAAGAAAAAACGATGTGAACTGGGTGGACGCGGAGAGGCTCTGCAAAGGCTGAGTGGGATAGGGCAGTTTGCTCACCTTCTTCAGCTTCCGCTCCCGTGAGGCCTGAGACTCAGTCTCTGAGTAAGGGGGCGGCGCTGGAGGGTAGTAGGCCTCCTCTTCTCCTTCGTCTCTGTATGGTCTCCTCCTCTCCCCTGGCCCTTTTCTCCTCAAGGCCTCTTCTAGTAGCCGCCCATCATATTGGGGATCCCTGGCTTGGGAGCCATCATCCCGAGGGTCCCGGGACCGATAGCGGGATCTAGGGTCAGCAGGAGGGCGGTCCCTACACCTGACGTCATCATAGTGAGGATCTCGAGAGTGTGTAAAGTCCCTCGAGTCATCCAGGTTGTAGAGATCATCACGGCTGCAGCTTCGAGGGGGTGCCCGTCCTCTCCTTCCACTACTTGCAGGAGACCTCCTTCCCGATTCGGCAGAGCCAGGCCCATTGAGGTCATCCAGAGCATCTACAGAGCGGGCTCGGGGCCGGCCACTCCCTGCCCGATCCTGCTCCCATCTCCTGGGACTCCGGGGAGAGTGGTGATCCCACTCCTCATCCCGGATTGGGCTGAGGGTGGGGCACCTGGAAGGTCTGGATCGCCAGTCATCCTCATGGAGGGAGGTGACTTCACTCATGGCTGTAAGGAAGGGGGATGTCACTGATGCTGGGAAGAGCCCAGGGATAGGGAAGAGGGATTGTCTCTAAGACCTATAGCAAGCACGCTGAGGACAGGTCTCCAGGAAACATGTTAACCCCTGCCCCACTGGGCCCTAGTTCTCCTGCTCACCCCGTTCCACACGGCCATTGGGTGGGCCAGGACGAGAGGGGTCAAAGTTGGCCAGCTCCTTCTCCATGTAGTAAAGAACTCGCATGGAATCATCCTGCTGATTGGCCTGGATCCTGTAGCCACTACGGACTTCTAAGGACAGGGGTGCAAGTGACCAGGTTTGCAGGAAAGATGCTGACCCACCCACCCTGCCTCCCTAATGCACAACCTTAGAATGTTGGACTCTTACCAGAAGTCGAATTGCTGTCTGTGTCTCGAAGCAGGGGTACCTGGGAGCTGTGGCCAGCTACTAGGGGAGACTTGCTGTCAGTGGCTGCCAGCCACCGTCTGCCTTCCACTCTTCTTCCAACCCAGCCTGCTCCTTGCCCACTCGGGCTCTCCCCAACCCTCACCTGAGCTGTTTCTGTCGAAGTCTCCAGGGTATCCTCCAGGGTAGCCATTGTAGACAGGGCCCATGGGAATCATGGCTGGTGGTGGGGGTGGGGTCTTGGCAGGGGAGAGGTGGGCATAGGTGCTGGGGCCATAGATGCTTGGCACCCCTGAGGTGGCTGCCTTGCCAGCAGCATACACTAGGAAGACATAGTGGGCATGAGAAGGGATCCAGGCACCAGGCTGTCCTACACCATGAAACTCCCTGGAGGGATCTAGGCCTGTACTTCCTCACTCTCTTATTTCTGCCAGACCCCCAGGCCCAAGGGACATCAGCTTCCTGCTCTGCTGTCATGTGTGTTGGATGCCAGATACAACTAAAGGGTGCGCTGGGGTCTCTGGAGTTAACTTCTCCCACGCAGTAAAATATCTCCTCTCGGGTTTCTTAACTCCTGACCACATCTATTCCCACCCTGCCTGCTTGGCTCTAGGCTTGACAGCTTAAGGGCAAATCCTTGTTGCTTTCTTTCCATGCAAAGGCAGATCAGATCCAGAGCTGCTCCTTCACTTCCTCTTTGGGACTCCACAGGCTCCGAATCCCCCATCTCCCCAAGTCATTTAGCTCACAAGCAGAAGTCTAAGGATTCAGCCCTGCCTAGGATAAACCCTTCATTATATCAGGTGACTTGCCTACACTGTAATTAGCAGTGGGAGCTCTTGCTTCCTCATTGGGGGCCGGGGGAACTGGGGCTATAGCAGAAGGGGGTGCTTTTGGCAGGTGACAGGGACTTGGCATGGAGAAGTATGGCCTTGGGAGACATAAGGCCTGAAAACAGACTTGTGCTGTGTTGCCCACATTCTTTCTTAAAACAAGAAGGGACAGGATGGCCAGCGTCATCTCACAGAGTGCAGGGGGGCCTGCTCAGGGGAGCACAGTAGGGAACCCATCAGCTGGCATGGGTGGTGGCACTGCAGCCCGGTCCTGCGCACTTTCACAGGCTCCCCTTGATCCTCATACCGCCCCATGAGACCTCTGAGAGAAGGGAACACGGCAGGTGTGGCAGTCCCTGATCTGCACCCGGGCCTGCGGTCATCACTGATGTGGACAGTGTTGATGGACAGCAGCTAGCAGGCAGGGTACACAGGCCCCACCCTGCACAAAATGCTGCGCACACGAGGTCATCCCTAAATTCCCAGACTCACCCTGAATAGTACGTAGGGCTCCTCTGTCAGGAGCCTTACTTCGTGGGGAGACAAACTCTGAGAGGGCAAAGCACTCACTGGGCCTGCGCCTGTCAGCTGTCTGGGCATCCAGCCAGCTGGGAACCTCCACCTGCCCCTGCTTGTAACTGCCTGTCATTCCTCTGACTGTGTGCACTTGGGGCTATGTGCCAAGAGGCTGGTCTACCCAGGCACCCTCCTGAAGGACACTGAGGAACTAGCAACAGCTGTCGTTCCCTGTAGAGTAGCCTAGGACAGCCATGAAAGGGGATCTTTCTTCCTATGGTGAGGAGTTTCTTTCTTTTCTTTTTTCCCCCACCATATGGTTCTGAAGATTGAATCTAGAGAGTACTAAGCTCTAGCCCTAGCTCTTTTTATTTATTTATTTTTTTGGACAGTCTCACTAAATTGCCCAGCCTGGCCTGGAATTTTTGACCCTCCTGCCTCAGCCTTCTAAGTACCTGGGATTACAAGCATGGGCCACAATGTCCAGCTAAACTTTCTTTTTTCCCCATCTATAGCCCCTTCCTCTTTGGACCCAATTCGATTCCTGATCTCCCACAAGTTCCTGCATTAATGTGCTATACACCTTCCTAAACACAGGGTCCACAGAAAATGTGCAGCATTTCTGTATTTTGAAAATTTCCTAAAATTACATAGTCCCATAAACCTTATTTGATTACTTACCATTTTTCACTTGAGATTTTGTTTTTATGGGGTGTTTCAATTTCCTGTGAATAATGTCTTGTACTAATGGGACATTTTCCTTTTACCATATGTATAAGTTACACTGACATGAGAAACCCCAAATAAAAATTAAAAGTTGAAGTAAGCAAATGTTAAGCTGAAATAGCAGTAGTCCTTGGTCCCCTTTCTCATTGCTAACTTCTACACCAGTAGCATTGTCCCCGAGGATAGGAAGATGTGTACTACCCCATGCAGGACTGACATTGGGGTACTTACGAGCCTCCGGGCAGCAGCACTTCTGTGGGCAGCAGGGGCACCTGACATAACAGCAGCAGGTGTGTGGGCAGCACTGACACCAGCAGATGCCCAGGAGAAGGAAGACGAGGAAGGCAGCTAGGCACACCACGACCACAAAGAGCCAGTCTGCAGAGACAAGGGCAAGTCCTGAGCTGAGAGGGGAGGACAGGCTCCGCAGAACAGTGTGCAATTGACACCTGGGCAAAGGGGCCTGTTGGCAAAGCTCATCGGGGAATCTGCAGCCTTTGCTAGATTCTCCGTGCAGCAGCAGAGGGCTGCCCAACTCCCTACAAACCAGTCCCAAGTGAGGAACTCCCCCAGGTTCAAACAGACAAGGCAGAAAGTAAGAGGCAGCCTAGCCAAAGCAAGACAGATTACAGCCTCCAGAAGAAGGGAGAGAGCCACAAGCCCAGACCCCAACCCTGAAGAACACAGCAGATGCCAGTCACTTGTGCCCCTGCCTACACCCCAAGCCCATCCTCAGCCAGCCCATTCCACCTGAAAGCTTACAGCCAGGCCACTACCTGTCCCAGAATCAGGTGGGTTAATGGGGTCCACAGTGAGCAGTGGTTAGGGGGTGGGAAGAGTAACAGAAAAAGAAGTGGTAGGTTGGGGCTCCCAGGAGAAGTCCCCCACAAAGGACTCCACCCTCCCGTACCTTCCATGGGCCCCGCCTGAAAACCAGGTAAGAGCTCAGTCACCCCTGAGGTCCTGCCTGGAGGGACAAAAGAGAAACAGGAAATTATGGTGGCCAGAGCCAGTCCAGGCCATCCCTACCCCTCAAAATGCTCGGCTCCAGCTGGCCAGACAAGCCCTGTGGTACACAGGGAGGGGCTGGTGACCCAGGATGAGCCTGTCCCGAATCCCTGTGAGCCTTTCTTCATATCATCCACCCACATTCTCTGACCCCGCAGGGACCCTGTGCACAGCTCCTGGGCTCCTGAGGGCTTCACCTCAGTCTTGGCCCTGTTTCCTCATCACCTACATGGGCTCTGTCTTCCCAGAATTCCTACCCAAGTGACAGCAGTGTAGGCACCGTGCTACTGTGGCCCATCAGAATGTCTTATGATCTCTTTGAAGAAAAATATGATACTGTCTGTAATAATGGCTTCTTTTTACAATGCAGTCATGAAAGATGTATACCTATCTTTAAATGGAAGAAAGGGCCCATGAAGGCAGCAGTACCTGTGGCCCATACAAGACAAACTTGGTCCAGGGTCAGTAATTCAAGAGGGTCCAATGTCTGTTCGTGTACTCTGTCAGATATGCACTTTTCCCAACCCAGTTTTTGATGCCACAGGAGGCGCTTGGTGTCCCACAAGCACTGTATGACACAAGCTACAAACACACACACAGCCACCCCACAGCAGCAGCCCTCTCCAAAGCCCACACATGGGATCATGTGCCCCAGGGAGTGGGGACAGAGGCATGCCAATCAGCCCTCCTCAAAGTGCAGCCCTGTATATAAAAACGTAACTCTTCAGAATGGCACTGTTGCTCGCTTGGATTTGCAATGTCTCCCAATGTCTCCCACATGTGCCCACGGATTGACTGCCAGCTGACAGACTTCCGGGAGGGGACTGGATCATTTGGGCTTTCATCTGTCAATTGGTCTGATGGTTATCACTGGGAGGTGCAGGAAGGGGAGGTGTGCCTGAGTTGAAGGGAGTGAATCATGGGGGCGTGACCTCAGAGACTTTCCCTGGTCCCAGACCCTTCCTCGGGCTTTTTCTCTCTCTCTCTGCTCCCAGGCTGCTAAGTGGAGAGCAACCTTCCTCTGCCAGGCCCTTCCACCACAATGCTTCTGCCTCACCTCAGGCCTAAAGCAATGCAGCAAGCTATCATGGTCCAAAACCTCACAAGTTGTGAGCTAAAATAAATCTTTCTTCCTTAAGTTGACATATGTCAGGTATTTTTTTATAGTGACAGAAAGCTGACTAATACTCTAAGGTAGTATTTGCCTTTTTTCCTCTCCTTGTCTCATGGTATACAATGGGGTTTTCCAGAGGCTTGGTGACATAATGTCATCACTGCCCTGATGGCTAATGGATTGTACACTTGTGTATCATTTGCTTTAATAAGTTCTCAGTTTCCCTGAGTCATGAGTCTGAGGCCAACCTAGGCCACATAAGGAGTTCAAGGCCAGCTTAGACTACATGACAAGACCTGTCTCAAAAAATAAAATTCCAAGTTTCAATTTCCAATATGTTAAACAACTTCAGGTAAAATCCACAAAAACTTTTATGAAACCAAAACGATCCTCAATAATGTTAGAATGTAAACAGGTCCTGGGGTGAAATTCTGAAATCCACTGGTGCCAGCTGTGGGTTTTAGCTGCACTTAGGCCCACATCCTGTGGCACACACCCATGAGGACACCGCATGGACCCCTGCACCCCTTGCACAGCCCAGGCCACCCCAGGATATGCGGGCTGACACCGAGCACCCCATGACAGTGTCTCCTCCACACAAGGCACAAAGGCCCCCAAGCCATACCAAGGCTGCTGGTGACACCCACCCTGGCCCTGGAACTGCTTCATTTTAGATGCTCTTGAACACTAGGCTTTCTGAAAATCACACAGTGCCACCCCAGCAGGGCAGGAGGCAAAGTTTCTGGGGTACAATATGGCCCCAAGATATGGCAGAAGATGAGTCCAGCCTCCTCTCAGTTACACAGTTGGCCCTGGTATCTCAGCAGACTGAAAATGCCAAGGAAGGTGTGTGTGTGTGTGTGTGTGTGTGTGTGTGTGCCCATGCGTGAGCGTGCATGTATTCAACACCGACAGACTTTCTTCCTTGCCATCCTTTCCTAAGTGATGCCATGTAATGATCACTTACACAGCATTCCCACTATTAACAGCTATACTAGGTTACTGCTTAACACAGAGACATTTCAAGTATACAAGAGGACACAGCTAGGTGATGTGAGTACCATCACTTCACAGAAGGAACTTGAGCATCACTGCATTTGGTGTCCTGGAACTGACTCCACGGATATTAAGGGACAATTGTATAGACAGTCAACCTTCCCCACCCACTTCCTCACTGCTGGTCAACTCTGATCATCTCTTAGTGTTTGTTATAAAAGACACTGGAAGAGACAGAGTTCCTAAGATTCTCTCCACTCCTAGTTTGGCTCAGGCTGACCTGAAACAAACACTAAAGGGAGCAGGGACCCTGCCTGGGGTGCAGGGCAGAGAAGCCCAAGTGACTGGCTATGCCACAGGGGAGAGCAAAACAGGCAACAGAGCCCACACAAGTGGGCTGGAGGAGGGAGGGCAGATACAGAAGCGGACAGAAGGGCTGTCCCCCACTTCCCCAGTGCCCAGGGCCCAGCCCCACTTACCGAGGACAATGAGCTCTGCGTAGGCCTCATTGTTCCCCTGAAGGTCCTGGGCTGAGACCACAGAGCAGTAGTATACACCACTGTCTCCCCAAGCCGTCTGCTCAAAAGTCAGGTCAGCATCTGGTCAGAAAGAAAGGTCTAAGGGTTAGGGCACCTGGCCTTGGCAGGGCCTGAGCACCACCCCCACCCCATACCCACGGGCCAGCGGAAGAGGAGTTGCAAATGAATCAATCAAAAAACCATTCTCATTTCTAGCACACTCTTTCCTTCTTTCTTTCTTCCTTTCGTATTGGCTTTTAAGCCCAGAGCCTTTGCATTGAACTATATCCTCAGCCTTTTTTTATTGTTTTATTTTGAGTCAGGGTCTCTGTAAATTGCTAAGTTTCTAGGCTGGGCTTGAACACATAATCTTCCAGCCTCAGCCTCTCAGAGTGCTGGCATTGCAAGTGTGTGCTACCATGCCCGGGCAGGATATGTTACTTTGCTCACTGTGAACACTGAACATGGGTTATTTCACAAAGTCCAGGAAACACAACTTCTTGTTTAGTTGGAGATGACCTAATCCACGCAAAGTCATACAGCTCACTGATGGCAGAGCTAGGACAGACTGATTCCAGTCTGTACTTTTCAACTCAGAACACCCTTCTATGGCCTCTCAAAGCCAAGGCGGAACCTCCCCCAACATAGCCATGGAGCCTGGTACAGATTGGAGGATGGGCCAGAGGAAGAAGGCACTGCTAACTAGGCCAGATTACAGACAGGAGGAGATGCCAGGCACTGAGGGAGAGGGTGTGATGTGTGGGAGAGAGACCGACTCTCCAACTTGCCACCCCGCCGCCCTTCTGTCCTTACATTCCAGGTCAGATCCTGGGGCTTGGAGACGCTGTGGTCTGCAGGCACCCTAGGCAAGAAGCCTGTTAATTATGCCACTAATTAAAGTCTTTTTAGCACATCCTGTTTCCTAACTACTCCTCAGGCCCTCATGAGTTAAACTCTTTCCATCATTCTCCAGTTGGGACAGGATGGCACCTGCTTGGCAATGCTACCACAGGCCCACAAGGGTCAGGAAAAAGCTAGAGATGAGCAACCCGGCCAGAGCCACACAGGTGCTCCGCCCCACTCCAATCACCTTTCCTGGCCCACAGGGCCCTTGGGGACTCTGACCACAGGCCTTGGTCTCAGCCCCACCATCTCTTGTGCTTGATACACACCTGCTGGGCTTGGGCCTGCCTCAGCTTCCCCTCCAGTGGCTCTATTTCCCCCGCCATGTCTTCTGGCTGGTTCCTTGTTGGTATGCAAGCCTCAGCCGGGAGGAGCATTCCCTGGCCATCCTACCTTGCACAGCTCCCTGTGCAAGTACCTATCTCTGGCCTGATGACAGCGGAGGATTCATGCACCAGAAATGAGTCTGTCTAGGTCAGTGGTGTTAACCTATGGCATCCAGACTATCACTGAAAGCTTTGAAAGGTTCGCCATCACTGGTCTAGGTCTTCATGGCCTCAAATGGGGATCAGAAACAAGCCCTTCTCTCCTCATGCTGATCTTCCTTAGTTCCTTAGCTCCAGCATTCTAGACACATGTTACAGACAGACACTTCATTCATTTGGCCAATATTCAACAAATACCAAATGTGTCCTATGCTGCAGGCAGCATTTGGGGCAGGTGGTGGATGGGAAAACATAGTTCTGTTTGGTCTGTGTACTTTTGGGTTCCCCCAAACCATATCAGGGGATCCCTGAAGTCAAGAGTTACTTTCATAGTAATAATGAGCCATCACAGGTCCTTTTCCTTAACCTTTCCTGAGTATACTGTGGCCTTTTCCACAAGGTACATGACATGTGAGCATAGCAGATCAAAGAAGCTTTGAGAATCCAGCTTTTCCTACTCAGCCAAATGTTAAGAGATTTACAAAAATAGGAAACAATGCCACTCTCTCATTAAAACTTTTTTTGGAGGGTTGGGAAATATGGTTATATTTTCATTAAAAATTATTTACTTATTTATTTTTGGTTTCTTGAAACAAGGTTTCACTATACAGTTCAGGCTGGCCTTGAACTCACTATGTAGCCCACACTATCCTCAAACTCATGGCGACTCTCCTGCCTGTTCTCAAGCGCTGGGATTACAGATATGTGCCATCACACCTGGCAGAAAAAGTATGGTACTTTTGTAAATCATTTATGACTGTCTTTGAAATGTTTTAAAAATGTAATCTGCTAGCTATGAAAACACAAGCTTATTGAAGTACTGTATAATTGTGAGTGCAAAGAGGCACCGAGGCCAAGACTTTTGACACCCACTGCCATGGCGAACTCACCCTGGTAAAGCTCATAGTCTAAGCACGGAAGAGACAAATAAAAATTAACCATACTGCATATAGGACAGTGATAAGCAGTGTGGGGCAAATGAACTGGAAAGGGAGTAGGTACCAGGTAGGGAGGGAGAACTGTGCAGCTGTAAATAAAGAGGCCAGGAGGCCCCCAGAGGTGACCTTCAGATCATACATGGTGGAATGGCAGCTATGCCCCCCACTCCAGAGCCTGGTACTTAGCCACCATTTATTGAGCTATTGCTATGTGCTAGGTAGGCCCCTCTGCGTGAATCCATCCTTTTACTGAATGTTCAAAAACTGTGAATCAGATTCTCCTGAACACACGTTTTCCCCCGATACCCTTTTGGCTGTCATTTCCATCTGTATCTTTGAGAAACATCAGCGGGTAGCTGCTGGGTGCTGTGGTCTGGAGCACCCAGTTACTGCTCACACTGAGCTGTCCTACAGGAGGGTTTGGGCCCATGGGGTCAGGCGAAACAGGTCAACAGGAGCTGCTCAGTCAGGAAGGAAGTGGCCAAGAAACTATGGACCTGGCCTGGCTGGAGAGCTCACCCTGACCTGTTTCTGTCCCCCAACGGCCTAAGACAGAGGTCCAGTGAGATTCTTATCATGTTGCCCCAACACTGGAACACAAGAGCTGGTCCCTGCCCATGGCTTAAGAGTTAGACAGGAACCCCCGCTGTGGCAAACAATTATAGAGGCTAGAAGTTGAAACTTGGGCTCTCCAGGGCCGGATACGGGCCTTGGTGTGTTTTGTTTGGACTGCATGTTTTCAAAATTCACAAGAAACACGGCTTTCCGGATTCTTCTGATCAATCCTAAGGCCTCAACCTACTTCCTTCCTACAGGGTGGACCCTGTTCCTGGCCACACTGGCTGGGCATGGTTTCAATTATTTCAGGTGCAGGGAAAAGATGCCAGGCTCCAGAGGGAACACAGGGAACACAGCAGGCCCCCTCCTTGACTCTGGCCTCTGCTTCTTTATCTACACGTAGCAAGGACGGTCTCATGATTTCCAAGGTACCAAGGCCTCTCTGTTCCAGTACTGCTGAGAGTAGTCAGTACATGGCCCCAAACAGCCTGAGGTGGAGATAATGGAGCCTTAGATGCAGGTGGCCCACACTGCCAAAGGAGGTTAGAATGGGAGGGGACACAATCCACCCAGGGAAAGGGACACCTCCAGTATACCCAAGATTATCCTCCTTTCCTTATAAGCCTAGGGCAGCTGGTAACACTAGGAACACCCCAGAGAGGTCTACTTTGCCCTGCCCCTAAAGTGCAAGTGGAGAAAACTTTTAGTGGTAACCGCAGGCTACTAGGGTTCTGAAAGGACACAGTCCTTTCAATACAAAGTTACCTACCATGGCCTGTATCAAATGTGGCTCAAGTCAAGGCCATTTGAAAGACTCAGCTCTCCAAGTTCTTTGGACATGAAGGTCCCTCTTGGATAAAGCATAAGGGTGGCTCTGGGGCTTTGTGTCCAAGACAGAAGCCCAGATTCCAAGGGCACACTCCCTGTGTGGTTGTCCTGACAAGCCCAGATAGTCAGGCCCAATCCAGGCTGGCACAGCATAAACCCCTAAGAAGCCTCAGGAATAGCAGGAAGCTTCAGGCTGAGCTGGTCCCTCCCCTACCGCAGGGTCGACAGGCTCTGTGCCTGTAGCCTTGCCTTTTATCTAGGGTCTGACAGTCAGAAATGTGCACCACAGCCAGGTCACTTGGGGTTTCCCTCCCTATTCTTCCCTTATGCCCAGGATCAATATCCTATCTTTCTGTAAGGCAGTGGAAGGGCACACCCACTATGTGGGTGAGCCCTCTTCCCTCCACCCACTGCTACTGTTCCCTCCCCTCTGTCTTCTGGATTCTCCAGGGCCCAGTCCCAGCCCACTTCCTATCACAATGACAGTAATCATAAGGTGGCCATGTTGAAGTCACTGCACATAACACTCACCCGACACTTAGCACTGTCTGAAATTCTCTGACTCTTTCTGAACCATCCTAACTTTGAATGCCATCTCCTGGGGCAGGGACTTCAGCTGTTCTGATCACCACTCTGTCCCCAGCACCTACAAGGACATCTAGCACCACTGAGTGTAGCAGCACATACTTGTAATCCCAGCATTTCGGGTGAGACAAGAGGATTCAAATTCCAAGGACAGCCTGGGAAATTCAGCAGACCCTGTCTCAAAACTTAAAAAAAAGCTTAGGGTGTATCTCAGTGCAAAGACCCTGGGTTCAATCTCCAGTACTTTTCCTTTAATTCACTGATACCACCTCCCCTTTGTTCCCTGGGTGAACACAGAGGCTTGGGGACTAAGCCCAAAGCGACTGAATTGGAACCCAACTCAAACCAGTTGTGACCCTAGGCAAGTAACTTTAGCTTACTAGGCCTCTGTGAAATAACAGTAATGGAAACAACTCATTCCAATTACTGTGTGGTCTATGTGAGTTCATCTATGTGAACCTGGAGTAGGTTCTGGCACTTAGGAGGCCTTTTGTTAATAGTCCTTTCTCATTGCAGGAACTACTAGTATTATTATAAAATAAACTCCTGACTCTCTCTTCATCACCATTTCCTTTAACTGCAAGCACTTGAAAGTCTACATTGTGTTTGTCTCTCTTACTGTGACGTGAGCTCCAGGAGAGAAGTGATTTGCCAGTTTGGTTTACGGCTGTGTTCTCAGGGCCTAGAATAGCACCTGGTATACAGCAGGTACACAATAAATCTCTGAGATTAAGGAAAGTGTGGATGGGTGGAAAAAAGGGTTCCTCCCTGCATCAGTCCTTTCTGATTGTGGTCATGAACTCCTGGGGAGACTACACTGGAAACCAGGGAGCCAGCCCACACCCCAGGAGCCCCAGCCTCCTCTCCCACTCCACCTCACCCCACATACTTCCCGTAATGGTGATCCTCCGGCCCTGGTAGTAGTCTCCCAGGGTCACAGCGTTGCCCTGCTTGGTGGCTACAACCCTGACGGTACGCACGCTGTCCTGGCACTCCACATATGGGTTGTAGCCAGGGTTGCCAGCTGCCAGTTGGGCATTGATCTGGTTGTCCACGTTGGTTGGGGAGAATGCATCAGCGATTCGATTCCGGCAGAAGGACTTGTACTTCCAGATCACGATGGGTGCTGTGAAGCTCGAGGTCATCTGGTAGGAGCAGGGCAGGGTGACAGGCTGGAACAGGATCACTACATGGTAAGGGTTGGATACTGTCACCTGGATGGCACCGGCAGGCACTGAGGGCAAGATGGAATGAGCAAGAACTGCTGTGAGCTCAAGGAATTACTTCAATAAGAATGAGCAACATCACTTGTCACCAAGTTGACACTTAGAAGCATATGGTTTTACAGAGTGCCTGGTACCCATTGTTCCTTAATCCCCAGGGTGGGTGAGGCTCCCACAGTCATGCCCATTTTATAGGGCCATAGGGCTGAAAAGTGGCAGATACAAGGTTGTAGGGCCAGATTTCTGGAACATGCTGTCCATCTCTCTCAGATCTGGCCCCTGAACCCCCAAGTTTCTCTTTCTTTCAGCATTCTCACAGAAATGGACATGGCTCTCATATAGGCGAGCCCCAAAGCTCACACTGTCCCCAGGGTTCAAGGAAGCCCTTATTTCAAAATGAGGTGCCAAGGGCTCCAAGTCACCCAGGTTTTCATGAATCTTACAGTTATTCGAATGAACCGCTTCCTCACTGAGTGGCTGACACCCCCCCCCACTCCCCCTAGCAACATCTCTCCATCAGCCTCTCTCCTTCACCCTACCCAAAGCCACACCAAATGCGTCCCCAAAAGTGCTTGGTGATAAAGGACTCAGTTCCCGCCAGAAAGAACATGCGACCCAGATGGGCGCCTGCCAGCGGAAGACTGTTTCAGGTCCACAAGTCTATCTCATGGCCTCTTCCGCACAGAAACTGGGAGTCTGCGGGGAGGTGGGTGGGGCCGTGGGTGGAGAGTCCCTAGTCTCACAGCCACTCAAACCCTGGGAACATTTTCCTCTTTTTCAAAAAAAAAAAAAAAAAATCTGATCCAGACTCCAGATACTCTCTCCCTGTTACCCCAATACTTAAGACATTCGGGGTGCGCCGAAGACCCCGCCCATACCGAACTTTTCTGCGATCACCCTGTCCTTCATCCCCACCCCACAGAGTCCCCGTTTGTCTCTTCAGCTCCAGGAGTGATGATTCCAGAGTTTCACTTCCTGCTATCTCCCAACAAGGCAGAGGGAACCTCAGAATGGCGAACAAGGGAATCCCCGACCTGGGCACACAGGCAGGTGCCCATTCTCTGCGCCCTCCCCCTAGAGACCCCGGGTTCTCCCACCTCCCGGGCGTCCGAGACCTGTGTCCATCTCGCCTCTGCAGCGTCCCTGGCGCAGCACCCGCGCCCTGCATCCCGCACTCCGTACCTGAGCACCAAGTACTGAGAAAGAGCCAGACGACGACGACCACGGCCGAGTGAGAGCCGGGCCCACAGGAACGCGACGACTCCGCCGGCGCCATTCCGGCCGTCTAGGCGCGCAGGGCCGGCGCGTCCCCACCCGAGTACCTAGAGAGTAGGGGGCGCGGCGAGCTCCAAGGCCGGCGGGGGTGCGTGCTCCTCCCCTTCCCGCTTCCGTTCCTTGTTCTTATTCCATGCCCAATCTGCCGCGCTCCAGGAGTTTTAACCAACAGAAACACAGTGGACGGAGCGCACGCTTTCAGCTCTCGAGGGGACACTTGCTGGTCACACGGTGGTCCTCTGGGCCACTCCACCCCTGCGCGCCTCGGGCAATGGATCGGCCCAGGTACACAGGGGTGGGAGCCAAGGGCTGGGTTTGGGGGTGGGCGGTGGGGAGGGGCTCCTCAGCCTCCCTCCCCGGAAGTGGGCTGACCCAGGTGCGCTCCTGCCCCCAGGGCCTGAACCAAGTGACCCGCGCTCCAGGAGGGCAGCGACAGACCGCAGGCCCCATCCACGCGCTCCGGCCTCGGCCCAACCAAGCGGACCGAGAATTTCCGGCACAGAGACACTCTCCGCGTGATTCACCTGTTGAAAGTGGGCGGGTCCGCCGCGCACCTGTTCTCTCCTCGCCCACACCCCCGTCCCCAGCGGGCGATGGACCCGCCTAGGTGCGCCCCATGGGGAGGGACGAGTCGGAGCGAGGTCCGGGCACCTGCTTTTCCGTTTGCCCTGGGACTCCTCAGGCCTGGTTGCCCTAAGGTGCTGTGGACTTCCTGTGCCTAAGGAGTAAAGAGAAGTCCCTGAAAGGAAAGCTCTGCACCCCCTAGGGACGCCCGAGGGGACTTAGACTCTCCAGAGTTGGAATTTATTGCGAAAGTTTTCGCCACCTCCCCCTACTCCGAACTCTTGGTTCGGCCCCAGAGTATCCCTCGCCCCAGGCCAGGCCTCCGGAAACTCTGGCTCTTAAAGGGGCCGAGCGGGGGCGCCAAACCAGGGTTCAGTTTCCGCCCAGAGATCCCGGGAACTAGCCACCTGAGCGGAGAGCTGGGCGCGGCCCCGCGGTGTGGCAAGCAGCCTGCGCTGCGTTCGCGCGCCTCTGCTGCCTCCCGGTGGCGCTGAAGGAAAGTGCAACCTGGGAAATACTGCTTTCCAACCGAAAAGTTGCAGAGTGGCCGCTGGCTGGTGGGTCGGGTAGCTAGAAGTGTTTTATTTCATCATGTACTGTACTTAGGTCACGTTCCTCCGCGCAAAACCGTGCCATGGCTCCTCATTCCCAGCAGAAACCAAAATACAGTGGCCCGATCGCCCCTGTGCCCCCTCTGGTTCAACTTCATCCTCAGTGACTTCCTCAGTGATTATTTTTCAGTCTGCCTCTCAGACCGCCTCACGGACATCGCCCATGCCACTACTCTTCCAGGACACCCTTCCATAGCTGTCAGCATGGTCCTTCGTCTCCTTTAGGGCTTCACTTAGATGTCACCTTTGCAATGACCTCTTTCCTAGCCACTTGTAAAATTTCAACCTCCACATACCTTCACAACTTTAAATTATTTTGATAAATTATACATACCACAACATTTATTTTAACCATTTCTAAGTGTGAACTTTGGTGATCTTACATTCATCATATTGGATGCGCTCAAACCTTTTCATTGTCCTCAATATAAATTCTCACCCAATTAAACATTTCTCATTCCTTCTTGCCCTGCCCCTAACTACTAACATTTATTCTACGTTGTGGCTATCGAATTCATATAAATGGAATTATATAACATTTGCACTTCTGTGTCTGTTTTAAGTGTCCATCTGTTTTGCAGCATATCTCAAAATCAAAATTTCATTCCTTTTTATAGCCTAGTAGCTTTCCATTGTAGACCACATTTTATTCAGCCATTCATCTGCTGATGGACATTTGGGATTCCTTTTTTTCCCATTGTAAATAATGCAGCTGTGAACATCAATATAGAGATACCTGGTTTCAGTTTTTGTAGCGATACATCTAGGAGAAGAATTGCCAGGTAATGGGATAGTTCTATTTTTAACCTTTTGAAGAACCACTCCGCTGTTTTTCCACAGCGATTGTACCTTTGTGCATTCTTACCAGCAATGAAAGAGGGCTGCAGTTTCTCTGCAACTCCACCAACACTTCTTGTTATCCATTTTCTTGCTTTTAGCCATCTTAGTTAGTGTGACATGGCATTTCATTATGGTTTTCATCTGCATTTCCCTGATGGCTAATGATATTGAGTATCTAGTCTTCTTTGGAGAAATGTCCCTTCAAACCCTGGGGCTCCCCCTACTTGGTTTTTGTTGCTGTTTTGTTTTGTTTTGTCTTGTTTTTGTACCAAGAATCAAACTCAGGACCTTGCACTTACCAGGAAGGTGCTTGTGCTGCTGAGCTATATCACTGCACCCCTCCTCCTTAAGAGACAGGATCTCAGTGTAGTTTTAGACTAATCTTGAATTCACTATGTAGCCAAGGCTAGCCTTGAACTCTCAGTGATTCACCTGCCTCAACCTCTTGAGTTCTGGGATTACAAGCATGCTTTCTCCATGCCTGCCTCCTTTGCTATTTTTAATTGGCTTTATTGTCAAGTTGTAGAAGTTCTATATATATTCTATTAATCCCATGCTACATATATGATTTTCCATTAATTCCCCTCTTCTTTTTTTTTGTCTCGATAGTGTCCATTGATGCACAAAGGTCTTGATTTGTTGCTCAGTTTATCTACTTTTTTCTTTGGTTGCTTTGTGCCTTTCACACCATATAATGCAGTCGTTGCCAAATCCACTGTCACAAAGATTTCCCAAACATTTTCTTCTAATAGTTTTATAATTTTAGCTCTTAATTTTGACACATGCTAATTTTTTATATGTATAGGATAAAGTTCTAACTTTATTCTTTTACTTGGATATCCAGGTTTCTCATCACCATTTAAAAATTACTGTGTCTTCCATTAAATGGTTTTGGCTCCTTAGCAAAAAAAATATTGTCTATTTATGTGAAGGTTTATTTCTAGGTTCTCTCTTCTATTCTGTTGGTCTCTGTTTCTCCTTTTGCTGGTACCATACTATTTTAATTACTGTAATTTTGTAGTAAGTTCGAATTGGGAACTGTAAGTCCTTCAATTTTATCCTTTTTTAAAGGTTATTTCAGCTATTTGGGAGCTTTTCCAATTCCACTTGAATCTGAGGATCTGCTTCTACTTCTTTGAAAAAGGATGTTAGAATTTTGATAGGAAAAAAGAATTTTGATAGGCATTGTGTTGGAATCTGTAGGTCACTCAATGTTGTCTTCTTAGCTATAAGCGTAGGGTATCTTCCTATTTATTTAGACATTCTTAACTTCTTTTAGCATTTTTTTCTGTAGTTGCCAGTGTGTAACTCTTTCTCTTTCTTGGTTTGATTCAGCCCTCCGGTGTTCAATTCTTTTACTCACCATTGTCCATGGAATTGTTTTCTTAATTTCCTCGTCACATGCTTCAGTGCTGATGTATAGAAACACAACTATTGTGTTTGTTGCTGAATTTACTTATTAACTCTAGTAGCTGTTTTGTGGATTCTTTTGAGTTTTCTAGATACATGATTGTGTCATTTGTAAGCAGAGATACTGTTGCCTTTTCCTTTGCAGTTTGGATGACTTTGTTTCCTTTTCTTGTCTAATAGCTGTGAGTAGATCTTCTCAGAACACCTGTGGTGAAAGTGAGCATCCTTGTCTTGTTCCCAGAGTTAAAAAGAAAACTTTCTTTCAGTACTGAGTATGATGTTAGCTGTAGGCTGTTCATAGAGATCTTCACATGTTGAGGAATTTGTCCTCTTGTTAATTTTCTGAGACTTTTTTAATCATGAAAAGATCTTAGATTTTGTCAAATTCCCTTGTGCACCAATGGAGAGGATCCTATGTGATTTTTTTCCATTATCCTGTTAAAGAATGAAGGGAATGTCAGATTCTGAGTCGACTAGTGACCTACTTATGTTGAATTACTCTTACATTCCTGGCTGCATTTTACTTCATCACAATGGATACTCCTAATAAACTCAATTTGCTCATATTGTGTTGAGGCTTTTGTATCTAGTGTCAGGAAGGATACTAGTCTGTAAGTTTCTTTTCTATTGATATCCTCATCTAGGTTTGGTATTAGGATGATACTGGCTATCAAGTCTATTTCTCCTTTTTATTGTCAATTTTTGCTTTATATTCTGAAGTCCATTATTAGGTGTGTAAATGTTCATGAGCATTATATTTTCTTGCTGTATGGAATGTTTTGTTAATGTATAATGTCCTTTTTCTCTCTAGATTTAAAGACTGTTTTTGTCTGATACTTACATAGCCATTCCACCTCTCTTTTGATTATTATTGCACAGAATATCTTTTTCCATTCTTTTTACTTTAACTATTTCTGTGTCTTTAGATCTGAAGTGACTGTGTTTTTTGTTTTTCTTTTCCAGTATTGGGGATTGAACCCAGAGCTCAACAAATGCCAAACACCCGTTCTACTATTGAGCTATATCCCCAGTCACTTTTAGTTTTTTAAATTTTGAAACAAGGTCTTGTTAAATTGCCCAGTCTGGTTTTGAACTTGCAGTCCTCCTGCTCCACCCCACCCCCACGTAGCTGGGATTACAGGTGTTCACCACTATGCTCTGGATCATTTTAAAAATCCATTCTTTCAACCATTGTCTTTTGACCTAAGGAGTGACTTCTTCCAGTTTACTAATTGTTTTTTTATGTGTCATAATTATTTTCTTCTTTATTTTATTCATTACTGCCTTCTCTCATGTCCAGGGATTTTTTTTTTTTTTGGTAGTAAAACGTTTTAATTCTCTTCTTATTTTGTTGTTTATATTTTATAGTTTTTCCATTGTGTTTATCATATTGTATCCTAAAATTATAATGCTCCATTTTAAATTTATATCAGCTTTAACGGCGTATAAAAACTCTGCTCTTGTATGCCTCTGTCATCATTTTCTGCTGATGTCACAAATTATATCTTTACACATTTTTCCAATAACAAAGATTAATAATTGTATACATTTTCTTTTATATCATGTAGACAGAAAGTGAGATTACCAACCAAAATTACAATAAAATGAGCTTTTATAATTACTCATGTATATTTTTAGCGGAGATCTTTATTTCTTTATCTGGCTTCAATCTTTTCATTTCAATCTGAGAGACTCTCTTTAGCATTTTTCCTGCAGGACGTGTCTAGTGGTAATACATTCCTTTCACTTTTATCTGAGAATGTCTTAATTTCTCCCTGATTGTTGGAGGATAGTTTTTGACTGACAGGTTACTTTGTTTTGCTTTGCTTTTGGTACTTTGCATGTATCATCTAGAAGTTTGCCAATGTTATTAAGGGCTCTTTGAATATAACACATGATTTCTCTTTCTGCTTTCAAGATTTTTTTTGACACAGTCTTGCTATGTTGCCCAGCTCAGTCTGGCCTCAAATTCATTTTCTCTCTGTCTTGGCTTCTCAAGAAGCTGAGATTATAGACATCACTGAATCCAGCAAGACTTTATCTGTACCTTGATAGCTTGATGCTAATATATTTGAATGAGAATCTCCTTGGGTTTTCCTACTTAGCTAAATTCACTGAGCATTTTGAGTTTGCAGATTTAGGTCCGTTTTGGAAATTTTTCAGCCGTTGTTTTTTGGATATAGT
This sequence comes from Cavia porcellus, assembly GCF_034190915.1. NCBI lineage: Eukaryota > Metazoa > Chordata > Mammalia > Rodentia > Caviidae > Cavia > Cavia porcellus. Next base: position 38,591,285 of record NW_026947490.1, on the reverse strand, counting down.
TCTTTCCTCTTTCTCTCTCTTCCCTCTTTGGAGCTCCCACAATATGCATGTGGTCTCAGTGATCTCTTACATTCTTTTGTTTTCCTGTCTTATTTTTTTCTTTCTTTCCTTTAGATTTATCAATTGTCTTACTGTTGTAAGACAATTGTATCAATTGTCTTACTGTTTGTTGATCTTTGTTCTGGCTGATCACGACTTTTTTATATGCTTCTAGTGAATTTTTTTTATTTCTGCAATTGTATTTTTCAGCTCAGGGATTTTCTCTTTCATTGTTGTTTCTTGTAGTAGTCTCTTTCTTGGTATTCTCATTTTGCTCATACAACATGTCCCTGTCTTGTCTATTTCCTTTATTTATAACAGTTAAGTCTTTGTCTAGTGAGCCTCTGCTCCCCTTCATCAGGCATGCACTCCCCTCTCCATGGGTCAGACTTTCTTGTTTCTCTGTAAATTGTGGGTGGAGGGAGGGGGTTGAATGGTGAATATAAAAATTTGAGTCTTCTATTGGTGGTAACTCTGAAAATCAGATTTTCCCGAGGATTTACTAGGGTTTTGTTTGTTATTATTACAGGATGTCTCTATGCTAATCTTAGGCTTTTCTGATCTTGTACTCATCCTGAGTTTGTGCAGTGTCTTTCTAAATGCTTCTGTATCCCTTGGTTGCTTTTGAGTGTCCTAATCCAAAAGTGTCCAGCATCCATGAGTGGGTAAAAATACCCAAGAATGCATGCTCATCTATCCCTGTATGTCCTCAGGGAGTCCTAGTGGTTGGTGAGTACTGAAGCAGTGGCAGCCTTTCTGATGTCTGCACCTCTGTGATGGAAAATAGTCACCCACACTGAGGGCACAGAGCCCTGGTATCTGCGGGACAGGGCCCTTACTGCGCACCCCCTGGTAATAACACTGGCCCAGCACTTCATGCATAACAATGCATCAAACCCTTACAAGAGACCTATGTGATCAGTGCCACTAAAGTCTTCTGAAAATGAGGAAACTGAGGTTTAAAGACAGAAAGCCATTTGACCAGCCTTCCATGGCAGGAAAAGGTTTTATTGCATATTCCACAAATATGTGTGAGAGAGAAATCAGCTCCCGATGGCCAGGGGCTGACTGGACACTAATAATGGGTCCCAGCATTGCTAGAAGGTGCCTTGGAGCTCACATCTGGATCATGATGTTCTCTATTGAGCATCAGCAGTTTTCACAGGACTTCATCAGACACAGTCTCCTCTCCAAGGAGTCAAGACAAAATTAAGCACATTCTGCAGTTATGTCTCTTGCACTGGAGCAAACAGGAACACGGTCCCAACCACCAAACAGCGAACATCCTCCTGCCCCAGCTATTAGGAGTGACTGCTGCTTTTTTGCCAGATGCAGCTTCACTCCATTCTGCTTACCTGTTAGCTAAGACAGAATGAGTCATTCCTTGACAACACCCATTCCAGAGCGACTGCCCACCTCCTTGTGCCCACTCCCCAAATCACATGGCAGGCCCACACTCTTTTTTTCTGACAGCTTCTTGCTGTGAAACACACATTCCTCCTCATAGTGTGACATCTTGCCTCAATGCATGAGTCAAATTCACTTGACTTACTTAACAGGTGTGTTTCTGATGGTCTCAGGAGACGAACACACTCTAAACCTGTTCTCACCCCCCAAGGCTTTTGCATGCTCTGTGTGCTTAGTTCAGACTTCACCACCTCTGCAGTCTTCACGACTCATCTTTAAAGACACTGCTCAAATGTCAGGTCTTTAGAAGGTCCTCCCTCCTCTTCTCCTGTTTTTCTATCTGTCTGCCTGCCTGCCTGCCTGCTTGCTTGCTTGAGACAGGATCTTGCTATATAGTTTAGGTGACATTCTACTCTTTGTGTAGCCCCAGGCTGGCCCCAAACTCACGATCCTGCTCAGATCCTGGGTGTTGGGATTGATTACTTGCCACTTCTTTGACATATCTTCTGTGCTAGTTTGCTACAGCTGTTGTAATGAACGCCACAGTCTATGTGGCTTAAACAGTAAATGCTTATTTTTTCATAGTTCTGGAAGCTAAATGTCCAGTGTCAAGGTGCTGGCATGTTTGGTTTATTCTGAGCAACCTTTCTCTTTGGCTTGCAGGTGACTGTTCTGCTGTATCCTCATCTAGTCGCCCTTCTCTGTGTATTTTCTTTGTCCCAGTGTCCTCTTATGAGGAAACCAATCATTGTAGATGACCCCATTTTAACTGTTACATTTTTAAATGCCCTTTTCCCAAATATAATCACGTTTTGAGATCTAGGGTTTAGAGCTTCAATATGGGAATAGGGGACACAGTTCATCCAGAGTAGTCTCTATCCCATTTTTCTCTCCTCACTTTTTCCTTTGAAATCATTTACTATGATCAGATATTTTGATGATCATTTATTTGTTTACCATTTATCTTCTCCCAGTGTAAAGACAGCATTGCTCAGCAAGTATTCTGTATATCTCTACATTTCTCCACCCACCTATAGTTAGGTGAGGATATGTGATTAATTCTAGTTTGTAGCCTGTACGCAAAAGTAATGTGGGTCCTTTCTAGGCAAAGAATTCAATTCCCAGTGCATGATTCATTGTCCTCCCTTCTCTAGGCATAGCAACCAGTGATATCAGAGGCGGTATCTGTAGGGATCTTGTGAGGTAGAGCTATCCACTAACCAATACCAGTTGTTTAACATGAGAAGAGAATAGTGTTAAGCTGCTAAGATTCCAGAATTCTTTTGTTACATAGTACAATCTATCCCATCCTGACTAATACATTTCCACTAGAAGGTAAGCTCTCTGAGGTCAGGGGCTTTGCCTGCATCCCTAGTGCCTGGTGCAAGGTAGGTAAGCCACAATTATTATGGAGTAAGTGAATGTTTCTGGCACAGCAGGTTGAGGCTGTGACTGAGAACGCTGTCCTCAGTGGACATGGGGCATGAGTGTGAAGTAAACCTCTGCTATTTTAAGTCACTGAGATTTGGGGGAAGTTTATCATAGTATCAAATAACGTGGCTTGACTGATACCAAAATTAGTTTTGAAACACTTAGAAGTAAGAGACTTCCAGGGACAAAGGGCAGGTACATTCCTGGGCCTTCAGTCAAGACCTGCTACTAATGAAAATAAGTATGTCTGGTAGCTCATCTTCCCTACCCTCCAGAACAATCTCATCAACCTTGAAACCTAGGTACATCGCTAAAGCCAACACACCTCTGCCATAGTATCTCCAAGAATAAACTAGATACAAAATAAAACTGTTGAGAAGCCTGGTATGGTGGTGCATATCTATAATCTCAGCCCTCTGGGAGGCTGGAGGCATGAAGATCAGAAGTTTGAGCCCCTTGGGGAAGTAGTGACTCTTAGACCCTGTCTCAAAAAGAAAAAAAAACAAAAAGTAAGGTATGGGGAGAAGTTTAGAGGGAAGGCCCTGATTTAAATCCAAGTACCACAAAAAAATAAATAAGAGCTGGTCACTGTGGCACATGCTTGCAATCCTAGCACTTGGAAGGCTGAGGCAGGATTACTGTGAGTTCAAAGCCAGCCTGGGCACAGTAAGACCCTGTTAAAAAAAAAAAAAAAGCCCCTCACCAAAATAAATAAATAAAACTTTAGGGATCACAGAGGGACAGAGGACAAATGGACTTCTGGACTCTTACTCTGTTCCTCATTAAAAACATGATTTATGTGTTCTTCTGATGCAGTCAACTTACAGCTGCTTTTGCTAAAAACACTGACTCTTGTGTCTACTGATACCCAATGGGTAACTAAAACAGGATATAGCTTGATATCTCTGCCCTTGTTTTGCATCTTTCACCTTAATTACCTAAAAGCTTTGGGTCAGACCCCTGCTCAGCCCTGTGTGAGGGGACTTACTGTTTAGAAAATGTCAAGAACTGGTAGCACAAGGCTCCTTCTCCTAAAATTTATCTGACCTATCTCATCCTCCTTCAAGACTGAGGACACTGGACAAGAGATTCACAGTGACTTCAACCACCAACTTTTTTCCCCTGAGATGAGCACCTAGAAGTCTCTGGTCTTTGCCCTCAACCTACAGTCACCTTAGATTCCAGCAGAGCCTCCCCTCAGCTGAGATGGTGCCTAGGCGGGAGCACTCATCCCATGGGAACTGAATTACTCCTCATGCCTTGAGGGGCACAAATCAGAGCTACAAACCAGGCCTGAGATAATCAAGAACCACATCCTAGCCCACCTCAACGGCCCCCTTAAATACATGTGGCCTTTCCTTTGTTAAGAGTCCAAGCTGTGGAGCTCTGCTGAGCTCCCGACGGATGGGCAGGCCTACACTATCCCCCGAGCCCAGCCACGCCTAGCCATCTGCGTGCAGAGGAGGAGCTGGGCGGATCCGAAGTGCCTGCAGAAGCCCCTTCCTTTGTCTAAAGGACTGAATATTTCTGCAAGCAGGGAGGGATCGCAGGTTCCTGAGGCACCTCAGCCTGTGGTGAGTGCCCAGCACAGTCTGCCCAAATCTCAGACTGTTCCGGACCCCCCAGGCTTCTGGGTGCAGTGAAGTGGAGCAGTGGGTTAGAGGCCACTACAGCCACCTCCCCATCCCTCCCGGCTACACTTGGAGCTCTGCTGAGCTCCGACAGATGGGCGGGCCTACACTATCCCCCGAGCCCAGCGCCTGCAGAGGAGGAGCTGGGCAGATCTGGAATGCCTGCAGAAGTCCCTTCCTTTGTCTGGAGGACTGTGGATATCTTTGCAAGCAGGGAGGGATCACAGGCTCCTGAGGCACTGCGGCCTGTGGTGAGCACCCTAACCCGGCTGCAATTGAAGAGCTGTGGATCTTCCAAGGGGCAGGTGGGCGCACAGTGTCCCTGAGGCCCAGCTTGTCTGGAACTGCGGAGTTCTGAGCAGGCAGAGGAGGGCCACTGGTTCTGTAGGCCCAATGGCTTGGGGTAGCGCGGTGCCAGAGTCTCAGTAGCTCCAAACATAGAAGGGGATTTTCAACAGATCCGGAGGAAGCTTTCAAATAACACTTGAAAGGCAGAAATATAGAAAATGACAAAACAAAAGACCAAATTACAACCTCAAACCTCCAGCCCATCTCAGGAAACCCTAGGAGCGATGTATATAGAAGAAAATATATCCCATCCACCTCATATATCGGACATAATAGCTACTGAAGTTGACAAGCAACTCCAGGAATCTTTAAAGAAATTCAAACTCGAAATAATCTCCCAGATAAAAGAAGAAATGATAAAAGAAATGAAAGAGATTCTAAATATATCTAAAGAAAACACAGATAAAAAATTGGAGGAACTAAACAAAAAGATAGAATCCCTAGACGAGCAATATAAGAAACAAACAGAATACATAATGCAGATGCACAGAGATATACAGGAAATAAAAAACTCCACTGAAAGTTGTAAAAACCGCCTTAATGAAAGTGAAGATAGAATTTCAGACCTTGAAGACATGATTGCAGCTAGTGAACAGGAAAGGAAAGATCTTTTGAAAATAACAAGGAATCAGGAAACAACAATTCAACAACTGCAAGACGATGCAAAGAAGAATAACATAAGAATGATAGGGATTAATGAAAGAGAGGGAGACAACATAAAGGATGTCAAGAGGATATTTAGAGAAGTAATAGCTGAAAATTTCCCAAGCATGAGATCAGAAACTGACATCAGGATCAGTGAAGCATATAGAACTCCAAACAGTCATAACCAAAATAAAACTACACCCATACATATAATAATCACCATCCCAGAAATCCAACATAAGAATAGATTATTAAAAGCTGTCAGAGAGAAAAGACAGATCACTTATAAAGGAAAACCTATCAGAATCACAGCAGACTTCTCAGCACAAACGATAAAGTCAAGAAGAGCATGGAGTGAGGTATTCCAGATCCTAAAGCAAAATGATTTCCAACCAAGACTGATATATCCTGCAAAACTATCATTCAAAATAGATGGTGCAATACGATACTTCCATGACAAAGAACAGCTGAAGAACTTCATGAACACCAAACCGACCCTGCAAAAAATATTGAAAGACAGTTTAGATACACAAAGGAAAAAACCACTAAGCAAAGCAAATAATTAAACAGAACAGAAAGATAAAGATGCAACAGCAGAGAGATAACATTCCTACAATTAACCAGCATTTAACAGTAATAACCATTAATGTAAATGGTCTCAATGCACCAATCAAAAGAAACAGACTAGCAGAATGGATCAAGAAACAAAATCCAACCATATGCTGTCTACAGGAAACCCATCTAACCCAGAAGGATACTCACAGACTGAAAGTCAAAGGATGGAAAACAATTCTTCATGCAGCAGGAATCAAAAAAAAGGCAGGAGTAGCCATTCTGTTTGCAGACAACGTGAACTTTAAACCAACAATGACCATAAAGGACAAAGAAGGTCACTACATACTCGTAAGGGGAAAACTCCAAGAGGAAGAGATAACTATCTTAAATATATACGCACCAAACTCCAGAGCACCCAGTTATATAAAACAATTATTAACAGAAATGAAAACTCAAATTATCAGTAACACAATTGTAACAGGAGACCTTAATATGCCACTGACACCAAGGGACAGATCAACCAGACAGAAAATGAGCAAAGAAATAACAGAACTGAATCACACCTGTGAACAAATGGGTTTGATAGACATATACAGAATGTTCCACCCAACAACATCAGAATACACATTCTTCTCAGCAGTACATGGATCATTTTCTAAAATAGACCATATATTAGCTCACAGAACATATTTAAACAAGTGCAAAAGAGCTGAAATCATCCCTTGCATGTTATCGGATCATAGCGCTCTGAAATTAGAAATTAATGATAAAAGATACAGCAAAAATCCCACAAACACATGGAAACTGAATAACACACTCTTGAGTAATCAGTGGGTCACAGAAGAAATTAAAGAAGAAATCAAACAATACCTAAAAGAAAATGAAAATACAGATACAACTTACCAGAATCTGTGGGATGCAATGAAAGCCGTCCTGAGAGGAAAATTTATTGCACTGAGTTCCCACATCAGGAAAACAGAACGAATACAAATAAATAACTTGATGCTACACCTCAAACAGCTAGAAAAACAAGAGCAAGTCAAGCCCAAAGCCAAAAGAAGAGAGGAAATTATAAAAATCAGAGCAGAAATCAATGCAATAGAGACTAAGAAAACAATCCAAAGAATCAACAAATCAAAGAGTTGGTTCTTTGAAAGAATAAATAAAATCGATAAGCCCCTAGCCAACCTTATTTTAAAAAGGGAAGAAAAAGCTCAAATTCATGCAATAAGAAATGAAAAAGGAGAAATCACTACAGACCCAATAGAAATACAGAAGATCATCAACACCTATTTCGAAAACCTCTACTCTCAAAAGTTTGATAACACAGAAGAAATAGACAGATTCTTAGAAGCATATGAAGTGCCAAAGCTAGATCAAGAGGATGTAAAACTGTTGAATAACCCAATCTCTGTTACTGAAATTGAAAATGTAATTAAGTCCTTACCCACCAAGAAGAGCCCAGGCCCAGATGGATTCACTGCAGAATTCTACAAGAAATACAAAGAAGACCTAATGCCGACACTCCTCAAACTATTCAATGAAATTGAAAGGGAAGCAATCCTTCCTAAGTCATTCCTGGAAGCAAATATTACTCTAGTACCAAAACCTGAGAAAGACCCAACTAAAAAAGAGAACTATAGACCGATCTCCCTAATGAACACAGATGCAAAAATCCTCAATAAAATATTGGCAAATAGGATCCAGCAAATCATCAAGAAGATTATACACCATGACCAAGTGGGATTCATCCCAGGAATGCAAGGATGGTTCAACATACGCAAATCAATAAATGTAATCCACCATATCAATAAAGCCAAAAATAAGAATCACATGATCATTTCTATAGATGCAGAAAAAGCCTTCGATAAGGCCCAACATTTATTCATGATAAAAACTCTACAGAAAATTGGAATAGATGGTCTTTACCTCAATATAATAAAGGCCATTTATGACAAACCAACAGCCAGCATCATACTAAATGGCCAAAAATTGAAAGCCTTTACTTTAAAATCAGGCACAAGACAAGGATGTCCTTTATCACCACTCCTATTTAATATAGTACTGGAAGTACTAGCCAGAGCAATTAGGCAAGAAAGAGAAATAAAAGGGGTAAAGATAGGAAAAGAAGAAGTTAAGTTGTCATTGTTTGCAGATGAGATGATACTCTACATAGAAGACCCCCTAAGCTCCATTGAAAGACTCTTAGATACAATAAATAAATTCAGTAATGTGGCTGGATACAAAATCAATACTCAGAAATCAATAGCATTCCTATACTCAAACAACAAAATCACAGAGAGGGAAATAAGAGAAACTGGACTATTCACATTAGCAAGCAAAAAAATGAAATATTTAGGAATTACTCTTACGAAAGAAGTGAAAGACTTATACAGTGAAAACTATAATACACTGAAAAAGGAAATTGAAGATGATCTCAGAAAATGGAAAGACATCCCTTGCTCATGGATAGGAAGAACAAACATTGTGAAGATGGCCATTCTCCCAAAACTCTTATACAGATTCAATGCAATCCCAATAGAAATACCATCAACATACCTTATAGATCTAGAGAAATCACTCCTAAATTTCATCTGGAACCAGACGAGACCTAGAATCGCAAAGGCAATTCTAAGCAGCAAAGGCAAAGCAGGAGGCATCACAATCCCTGACTTGAAATTATACTACAAAGCAACAGTAGTAAAATCAACATGGTATTGGAATCAAAACAGAGGTGAAGATCAATGGAATAGATTAGAAGATACAACCACAACTACAAACACACTCAACCACCTTATCTTTGATAAAGGAGCCAAGCAGGTTCACTGGAAGAACGACAGTCTCTTTAATAAATGGTGCTGGAAAAACTGGCTCTCCATTTGCCGAAAACTAAAGCTAGACCCTTGTCTATCACCATGTACTAAATTAAAATCTAAGTGGGTCAAAGATCTGAATATTAAAACAGAAACACTAAATCTATTGGAAGACAAATTGGGTAGAAACCTTGGAGACATAGGAGTAGGTAGAGAATTCATGAACAGGACTCAAACCGCACGGGAAATACTTTCCAGAATCAATAACTGGGACCACTTCTTATTAAAAAGTTTCTGCACATCAAAAGAAATCTCCAGCATAGTGAAAAGAAAACCCACAAACTGGGAAAAGATTTTAGTGAACTCTCTCTCAGATAAGGGACTCTTGTCTAAAACATATAAAGAATTAAAAAAACTCAGACCTCCAAAATTCAAAGATCCAATCCAAAAATGGGCATCTGAGATGAATACGCAATTCTCAGATGAAGAAATGCAAATGGCAAATAAATACATGAAAAAATGCTCATCATCATTGGTCATTAGAGAAATGCAAATTAAAACCACACTGAGATACCATCTCACTCCTGAAAGAATGGCCAGGATCAAGAAAACCAACAACAACAAATGCTGAAGAGGCTGTGGGGAAAAAGGAACTCTCCTGCACTGTTGGTGGGAGTGTAGACTGGTACAGCCTTTGTGGAGGTCTGTCTGGAGGTTTCTCAAAAAGTTGGGATTGGAAATCCCATTTATTCCAGCTATTCCACTTCTAGGCATATTCCCAGAAGAACTGAAAGCATCATACCACAGTGATTTATGTGCACCTATGTTTATAGCAGCACAATTTGTAATCGCCAGATCTTGGAAACAACCCAAGTGTCCATCAACTGAGGAATGGATAAAAAAGTTGTGGTATTTCTATACAATGGAGTATTATTCAGCTATAAAGAAGGATCACATTGAGATATTTATCAATAAATGGGCGCAGCTTGAAACCATACTCATAAGTGAAATAAATCAATCTCGCATGTATGAATACCGAATAGTTTCCCTAATGTAAGTAATGATTCAAATATATAAAAATATGTGGCAATCATGATTCCCCATTATGTGGCCTTGAAGCCTTATAAAATTTTCACTTATTAATTAGAAAGGCTTTATTCTGGGCTTCTTGATATGGAAATATTTGAAGCTATAGTATATGAAGTTTTATCCAAATATTTCAAGGAAAAAGACAGACACTATGGTAACTACTATTCTTTAAAAAAAATTATTTAGTTATTTCTTATGTTTATTTTAATTAAGGGAAAAATTTTAAAAATTAGGATATATAATAGTAACTCTTTTCGATTTCCTATTAACTTGTTTTGAAGTCCTGTAATACTCCCACGATCTTGTTTTGACTGATTAGACTCTGCTCCATTCTGTGCGATAGTATCAAGTCTGAGGGTATAGGCAACTACTTTGAAGACAATAAGATTCACAAAGATGCCCATTCTGGTTTGACTATTGTCTCCTTTGGAAGTCCTGTAATGTTTACAATGCCTAAGTTTTATTGGTCTTGTTCTCTACTGTTTTGTCCAACTTTATAATATCTAATGAGATAGACAAATCTTTTTAAGGAAACAAGAGACAACGTTGATAACCATTGTTGATAACCTTGTACTCTGTTCTACACCATGTGCTATGTCTATCCTTGGTTTTGACTGACAGCTTTGTTTTGCCATATTTGACTTTATTCTCTCCCCTCCAAAAAAGTAATAAGCACTAAGGAGTAATAAAATCCAAAATGTGTAAATTTTGTTGTAAAAAAGAGAGGAAGGGAAAAAAAAGAGCTCTAACGGATATAACAGCAAGTGTGTATAGGGCTGTTAAATAGCTGACTATATTAATGTTTTTGGATCATTGAACACAGCTGTTTGCAGTCTCTCTGTTTGAATGTCTACTTTGTATTCTTTGATACTGTGATTTGAGCAACTATTTCCAAGATGATAATACGTAATCTATTAACAGGTGATTTCTTACTGTTATGTTTTTTTTTTGTAGTTCTGTATTATGTGTAACCTTACACTGCTTTGTTTTGTTTTGTGTTTTTCTCTTTTTCCTCTTAAATTAAAAAAAAAAAAAAAAGAGTCCAAGCTGGTCAGAGCCGTGCCACTGGTGGCTCCTCAAGCTGAAGTCCATCCCTGCCCTATTCCCCTTACTGTCCTTTAAGGGCCTGCCCTCACTTCCATCAGGACTGTGCCTTTGGGAACCTATCTTCTTCTTAAGCTGAAGTCCCTTCCTATTTCTCTTACTTTCCATTAAGGCTCAGTTTTGATTTCCATTTTCACTGAAGCAAGGACTCACACAAGCTGGTAACACCTTCAGTAATGAAGTGCTGTTGTAACCAAAACCCAAAATACATAGCATCATCTTAGGTACACTGGGAACAAGGAAATATCATCCCCCAGAAGATGGAGACTGTTGTCCAAGATGCTTTGGAATTCAGGTAATGACCTTAGGGAATTTGTGGCTTTAGGAAAAGCAGTTGGAATCAAGGATATTAGGAGTGGCTATTGGCTAAAGTTGGCTGAAATTGAGAAAGACAAAGCCCAGAAATCTCTATTTCTTTTGCCAAGGATAAACTCAGAGAATGGCATGAGTTAAATCATTGTTAATTTTATTGTGAAAATCTCTGAATGAATTAAAAGCTTATCAGAAATGCCTTTCATGTGGACAAATGTCTCTGTGGAAGATAAATAAAGGATACAGGTCTCCAAGGGACTCAGATAAGCTTGAAGGTACCTGCAGTATGAGAGACAGGAAGAGGGAAAGTTGAACAGAACTGTGGTTTTTAAAAATAAATGGGGTTGAATGGAGGTTTACGAGAACCCTGAGTCTCAAACAGAGAGGATAGAAAGGAGGCGGAGAAAATGGAGGATATCGGAGGAGTCACACCTCCCAGTGCTGTTTCAGGCATGTCCAAGGTGAGCACTAGCAAGGGTAAAACTTGCCGGAGATTGGAGACGAAAGCCAGAGAAGAGCTTAGGAAGCCCCCAGCCCAACCAAGAAGCTGATTTGGTGCTAATTAAGGAATCTTCCCCACCAACAAGATATGAGGTCCTTGTACTAACTTCCCACTAGATTTCAGAAAGGCTGACCAGAGTTTCCTCAGCATCGTTCTTTCCTGCCCTTTGTGATGGACAGGAAGCCATTTTGTCCCAGTTCATCACAGCACATTAGATACATATAGGGTCAGTAATTGGCCTTTGTAGTTAGTTTGTTCTGACTTACGTTTACTCATTTTGTTTTCTACACAGCTCTTGTGGATGCTCCAGTTTTCTACCCTACAACTTACAAAAAGCCATTTGGTGATATATACTAATTATATTCCTGAAAGCTCAGGGTCAACATTCATTCTGCTACACAAACCTAATCCCTGAGTTCTGTGGGTGACTTCACAAAGCCCAGCACGGCTCCCAGAATTGACCTGTTGCCTCAATCTACCATGCTGGCCACCCTGTGGCTGATTAGCCTTTTTTCCCGTACTCTCTGGACCCAGCCATTCATCAGCTGTTCCTACAAGAATCTGTGCCAGAAGGCTCTACTCTCAGGTAACGATATTGTCCTGAAGTGTGATCTTCCTGGGGCACTGTGGTATTTCTCCTCCATTCTAGGGGAGGATTTCTTCCTGATCAACTCAATGCATAACGTAAAGAACATGCCTAGTGGCAGCCTGCAATTAATCAACCCTCAGCCCACCCAATCAGGCCTCTATCGCTGCCAGGACAATCATGACACCCTGATGGTGGAATATGAGATTGACTTCCAGGATGTCACCACTCTGCATGTTACACACAAAGCCCTGGACCAACAGCCCCTGCAGAATGAGACCCTGCACCTAGGAGGCGAGGTGCTCATCTTTACCCAATGGGAGCCCTGGCAGGACTGTAATCGCTGCGGGGTACCTGGAGAACGCAAACGCCTGGGCTACTGCTATGTCGAGGACCCCGAAGAGAAACCTATGCCCTGTGGACTCTATGTGAGAGAGGAGAAGCTGGCACACACCCGCTTGAGACCTGAGCTCCAGATAGAAGCCTGCCTTATACACTATAACCCTGCAAAAGAAATAGGGCAGCCGTATCTCATCTTTCGCATTTACCAACTGGGCAAGTTGACTAACAACATGTGGCTTACCTGCCCCTTCACCTCCATATACAGGTAATAATGATTTCCATCTCCTGATTGGAACCTAATTATTGATATGGTTATGATTAGTTGATTTTCTTTAAAGTCATTTATTTTCTATTCTATTAATCTCTGAGTTTCTTATTTCAGTTTTCTGTATATATTGGGTTAATTTTGTTCTTCTTTCCGTAACTTCTTAAGATGCATGCTAAATCACTAATTTTCCTTGTTTCTCCTTATGTATTTATTCTATAAATTTCACTTACAACTTACCTGCATCCTGTAAGTTTTGATGTTTTTATATTTAGTCAGTTACTTTCTATTTTCACTGGCAATTTCTCTTTTAACTTATGTGCTTCTTTAAATACTATGATGCCTAACTTTTTGATATCTGGGGAAGTTTAGGTTATCTTTCTGTTATTATGTCTAGTTTAATTCTGCTGACCGAAGAATACAATTCAGTTCTTTCAGCATTTACTGAGACTTACTTTATGTCTTAGAGTATGCTCATCATAGGAAAATGTTTCATGTGAATGTGAAAGGAATGTATAAGTTTATAGGATTATTTTATAATATTCACCCAAAGAGTCAAACGTAGAAGAGTGCAGGAGATCTGTCCATGCACTAGAGACCCAAAGAATCTGGCAAGGGACTGGACACCATGGGAATGTCCTGCACAAGTCCAGCGGAAGACCTAGAGCCTATAGCACTGTCCTTCAAAAGTCTGTCTTGGGCCTAGAGCCCATGACATGTCTCATGCAAGTCTGTATCAAGGATCTGCACTGGGACGATCCAAAGGTCAGCAGCAGAAGCTAGAAAGTCTACACTCGTGGGAAGAAGGATTTGTGCCAATCAGGTTGAGGTATCTACATTGGAGCTAGGAAATGATGCTTAAAGTAATGACCAGAGCTCCCCCAAAGAGAACCCCAGTCATCCTTAGTGTCAGCAAGGACCTGAGCTCCTCTGATGATGAAAACAGCCAAGGTCATATCAGGAAAGCCAGCATGACAAGCTTCTCCAAGAGGATCAACAGCACGTGGTCTTCCTCTCCAGTTCTCTTTTTATGCTATTGGCAACAATCCTCAGGGGGACCTTCCAAACCAGCACCACTCTGATTCAGTTCAGCTGGGTGTTACAATTTGACCACTAAGTTAATCCTTCACATTTCTCAAAGCCTTTTAAATTATTTTTTATTTACTAAAAATCTTTTGTAACAAACCTGGCTGCATCTGCTTGGATTTTAAAGTGTATTTTTTTTTCCTGATTGTTACTTTGTAAACCAGGCTGACTGTCAATAGACCTTTGAGTAACCTTAAATCGGTGTTCTTTTTTTAAACCAACAGTGAGCAGAGAAAAGAGCAACTTAATACTGTAATTACAACTCAACAATTTGCAATGTAGAAGAAATGTTTTACTTTTTTTTTTTTTTTTTTTTTTTTTGGTCTTTTTTGAGTTACAGTCTCAATGTGCAGTTCAGGCTGGATTTGAGCTCACTTTGTAGCCCAGGATGTTCTTGCACTCACAATGATCCTCCTGCCTCAACCTCCCAATGAGATCTGGGATTACAGGTGTGTGCCACCATGCCTGGCTACATTTTAAATTAAGCAAAAACATCAAATCAAATTGGAAACCAAAAGTAATGTTTACCAATTGAGCTAAAAGTTGTAATTTGTTTCCTCCTATAAAACCTCCTTAGGCTGGACAGGACTTTGGCCAGTCAGCTCCAGGTTGCAGCTGCTCCAGCTTTCAGGCACCTGCAGGCAGCACCAGGCTGGTGACACCAAGCAAGAGCCTTGTGGCTCCTGAAGCCAGGAGAAGACCCTCAGCAGGCAAAACTGCTGAGGGCCTAAATTTTTTAACCTGTCTCCATCCCAGCCCAGCTGCCAGCCCTCCTAGTTTTTTGAGGAATCTCCACACTGATTTTCACAGTGGCTATACCAAGCTACATTCCCACCCACAATGGAGAAGGGTTTCTTTTCCCCCATAACCCCTCCAGCATTTGTTATTGGTTGATTTCTTGATAGTAGCTATTCTCTCTGGGGCGAGGTGGAATCTCAGTGTTGTTTTAATTTGCATCTGTTAAATGACCAATGATGCTGAACATTTTTTCACGTATTTATTTGCTGTTTGTATTTCTTCCTCTGAGAAGTGTGTGTGTATTCATTTCAGATGCTCATTTTTTAACTGAGTCTTTGAATCTGGAAAGACTATTTTTTCTGAGTTCTTTATATGTTCTCAATAGCAAGTCTTTCTCTGAGGAACAGCTGGAAAACATTTTCTCTCACATTGTGGCTTGTCTCCACACTGTTGGTGCAAAATTTTTTAGTAGGGTGAGATCCCACTTTTGATTCTTTGTCATGGTTCTTGTGCAATCAGGGTTTTGTTCATAAAATCTTTGCCTACACCAATGTCTTCAAGTTTTTTATCTACTCTATATTCCAGCATATTTAATGTTTCTGTTTTAATAGTAAGATCTTTGATCTATTCTGATTTTAGCTTGGTACATGGTGAAAGATATGGTCCAGTTTTAACTGTCAGCGTGTGTAGAGCTGGTTTTCCAGCACCATTTATTAAAGAGGCTATCTTTCTTCCAGTGAATGTATTTGGCATCTTTGTCAAAGATAAGGTGGCTTAGTGTATCAGGAGTTGTTTCTATATCGTCTAATCTGTTCCACTGATCTTCAGGTCTGTTATTTTGCCAGTACCACCTTGTTTTTTTTTTTTATCACATAGCTTTATAGTATAATTTCCAGGAAGAGATTATAAGGGCCCTGTCTTGTCTTTGTTGTCTAGGATTGACTTTTCTATTCTAGGTCTCTGCTACTTCCAGATGAATTTTAGGATTCTTTTCTCCAACTCTGTGAGATATGCTATTGGAATTTTGACTGGGACTGCACTGGAATCTGTATAATAGTTTTGAAAGTACGGCCATTTTCACTATACTGATTCTTCTTACCCAAGAGCATGGGATATCTCTCCATTTTCTAATATTCTCTTCAATCCCCTTTACCAGAGTACTGTAGTTTTCAATGTAGAGGTCTTTTACATCCTTTGTTAGATGGATTCTTAGATATTTCATTTTTTGGATGCTATTGTAAAAAGTATTTTTCCCTGGTTTCTCTCCCAATGAGTTTGCTATTCATGAACAGGAAGGCTATTGATTTTTGAGTGTTGACTTTGTATCCAACCACACTTCTGAATTTGCTTATTAAATCTAGAAGTCTTTTGGAGGAATTTTGGGGTTCTTCTAGTTAGATTACCATGTCATCTGCAAATAATGATAGTTTAAGTTCTTCCTTCCCTATCTTTATTCCTTTTGTTTTTCTCTCTTGTCTAATTGCCCTAAAGTTTCTAATTGCTAAAGTTTCAAGAGCTATGTTGAATAAAAGTAGAGATAGTGGACATGCTTGTCTTGTTTCTGATTTTAGAGTAAAAGCTTTCAGTGTTTTTCCATTTAGTATGATTTTAGCTGTTGATTTGTCATAGATAGCTTTTATCAAATTGAAATAAAGACCATATATTCCAATTTTTGTAGGATTTTTTTATCATGAATGGGTGCTTGACTTTGTCAAAAGATTTTTCTGCATGTATTGAGATGATCATATGATTTTCATCCTTGGCTCTGTTGATATAGTGTATTACTTGATCATGGTGTACAATCTTTTTGATGAGTTTATGCAGTCTATTTGCCAGTATCTTATTGAGGATGTTTGCATCAATGTTCACTAGGGAGATTGTCCTGTAATTCTCTTTCTTAGTTGGGTCCTTCTCTGGTTTTGATATCAGGATAATACTTGCTTCCAGGAATGAATTTGAAGATATTGCTTCCCATTCAATTTCATTAAAGAGTTTGAGAAGTAGAACTGTTAGATCTTCTCTAAATTTCTTGTAGAATTCAGCAGTGAATCTGTCAGGGCCTGGGTTTTTCTTTGTTAATAGGTTTTTAATTACATCTTCAATTTCATTTATTGATATTGGGTTATTTAGGATTTTCATATCTTCTTGATTCAGCTTTAGTAATTCAAATATATCTAGGAATCTGCCCATTTCTTCTGTATTTTCCATCTTACTAGAATACAAGTTTTCAAAGTAGAAATAGATGCTTTTCTGGATTTCTACAGGGTCTGTTGTGATTTCACGCTTTTCATTTCTAATTGTATGAATTTGAGTTTTTTCTTTCCTTATTTTTGGATAAGGTTGGCTAAGAGTTTTTCAGTTTTATTTAATCTTTCAAAGAACCAACTCTTTGATTCATTGATTCTTTGTATTGTTTTTTCAGTCTCCAGTGTGTTAATTTCTGTTCTGGTCTTTATAATTTCCTTCCTTGTACAAGTTTTTGGTTTAGCCTGTTTTCCTTTTTCTAGACATTTGAGACCCAACATGAAGTTGTTTATATGTGCTTGCTGTGTTTTCCTGATATGGGTATTTTCTGCTATAAATTTACCCTCTAAGACTGCTTTCATTGTGTCCCACAAGTTCTAGTATGCTGTTGTGTAATTATCATTCAACTGTAAAAACTGTCTCATTTCTTCTTTAATTTCAGCTGTGACCCATTAGTTATTCAGCAGGATGCTATTTAATTTCCACGTTTATGAAGTTCTTGTGGTCTCCTTTGGCATGGATTTCCAATTTCATTGCACTGTGGGTCTGATAGGATGCTGGGATAATTTCAATTCCTTTGCATTTACTTAAACGTGTTCTATGAGCTAGTGTATGGTCTACTTTGGAGAATGTCCCATGTGCAGCTGAGAAGAATGTATATTCTGATATATGGGGTGGAACGTTCTATAGACATCTACTAGGTCCATTTGTTCAAGAGTTTGATTTAGTTCTAATATTTCATTATTGATTTTTTGTCTAGTTGATCTGTCTTTTCATGACAGTAAGAGATATTGAGATCTCCCAATACAATTGTAATAGAGCTTACTTGATTTTTTATGAGCCTGGGCGCCGCACCACACAGTTTTCTTAAGAGACAGGATGCTGATCTAGACGTGGAAAAAACCACATCAAGCTAGAATCTACCTTTGCGAAGGAAGGAAAAACACCATTGTAGGGCTGGAGCCGGGCATGCTCACCGAGACCAGTCCGCACTGTGCTGGGAGCGCTGTGGAGTCAGGCGATTCAAGGCAGAGCTGAAGCCACAGCTGCCGATAGCGGGAATTGAGTTGCCAGCCCTTGGCAGGAGGACACGGTGTGGTGTGGAGTGGAGTGCAGTCAAGAGGAGAAGCTGCTTTGATTCCCGGTGAGTGCTGGGGACTGGGTGCCACAGCTGTTGTCGCTGGCTGGAGGACATCTTGGAGTTGGGCAGAGCCCAGCACTGAGGCGGCGTCAGTCGGCCACCCTTGGCACAGAGAAGACTGGTGGGCTCTGCTGGGGCTGAGCTACGCCTTTGGTTGGGACCCAATAGCCAGGGACAAAAAGGTCACGACTCTGTGACTCCATAAGGTACAACATAAGTCCCTGAAGGAAACTGCGGGTCAACTGGCCCAGAGGCTGGAGGCTAGCCTGCACCGTCTCTGCATCCTTGCCTGTACCTCAGATAACAGCAAATTGGGGAGGGCAGCAAAACCCCAGTCAGCAAGCTTTGGAAAGACCCTAAGCAATACGGACAGGGCCAGAGACACCCCCCCCCCCAGGACACACCTGTCTGAAAGAAACTAAGAGATAAAAAAAAAAAAAACCCTCCAGCCGCTGACCCTGGGAAAATAAGTCCAGGAGAGGTAAATACAGAAGAGAACCAGTACAGTAATCATGCAATATTAGACACAGCATCAGCAGACATGAAGAAATACCTTTATGACCTCATAGACAAATTTAAAGCTATACTTCTGATCCAACTGAGGCAAGATATAAAAAGATTAATTAAAGAAATGATAAGCCCCTCCCAAGAAAACACAGATGGAAGAACAGAGGAACTCAGAAAAAGAAGAGAAACCTTTCATGAAGAATATAAACAAAATCTAGAATACATGAAACAGATCCAAAGAGATTCCTAGGAAGCTAAAAACGCCATTGAAAGCTGGCAGAAACTAAAGTTAGCCTTTTGAAATTTAAAGAGAGATTTATGATGTGTGATACTGAAAGAAAAGATCTCTTAAAAATAACAAGGAACCAGGAAGAAACAATTCAAAGGCTAGAAGATGACAAGAGGATTTATAACTTAAGAATAAACATGTAAATGAAGAAGCAGGAGTAACCACAAATGAACTACAAAGAATATTCACAGATATAATTAAGGAAAACTTCCCAAGCATAGGAAAAAGAAATGATATCCAGATAAATAAGGCATACAGAACTCCAGCCAACTACAACCAAAACAGGTCTACACCCAGACATATAATAATCAAGATACCAGAAATCCACCACAAGAACAGAATATTAAAAGTGGCCAGAGAAAAGAAGCAGATCACCTACAAAGGACAAATCATCAAGATAACGACAGACTTATCAACACAAACTCTCAAATTGAGAAGAGCCTGGGGGGGGGGGGACAATCCAAGCCCTGAAAGAAAATAACTTCCAACCAAGGCTGATGTACCTGGAAAAACTCTCTCTTAAAATTAATGAAAAACAAGATTATTTCCAAGACAAGGAGGAACTGTGAGAGTTCATGGCCACCAACCCAACCCTACAAAAATACTGAAGGGCATTCCAGAGAGAGAGAGAGGAAAAAATACCAGGATTCCAACAACAGTGGCAGAGAGGCCTCAATGAATGGGGCAGACAGTGAAATGAAGGAGTAAAGTGGACAAATAATAGAACAGAATAGCAGAGATGAGGCAGAGACGGTAAGCTATAATCTTTAATATAGATAGCCTTGATACACTAACAAAAAAGAAACAACAGGCAGAGTAGATTAGGAGGCAGGATCCGAGAGGCTCTGAATAGGAAATACGCTCAACCAGAAAGAAGGTTAATAAACTGAAAGTCAAAGATGAGAAAACAATGCTATATGTGACAGGAAACCAGAGAGAGAGAAGGACAACTTGTCCAGCAGCCGCAGATAGGTTGGAAAGTTATGACACTTATGTGCGGTGTAGAACTACACAGCTGGAAAGAAGGAAAACCTTGTGGCTTTAGTAAGTAAAGGAGTACAGCTCAAGATCAAGCTCAGGGGTAAAAAGATTCAGCAACACTCAGATAGATAACAGCTTGTTCACTGACACCAATTAATCTTAAATTATTCTTCTTTGTCTTATCTAAAAACTATAGGAGCTAGTGGGACCCAAAATATACAAAGCATCCTGAGAAGGGGAAATGTGAGGAATTGCCTAAAAAATGAAGGCAGAGGACATTGTTATAAGTGTATCAGAATTTAAAAGTCAGGGCTGGGATTTAACTCAGCGGCATAAGTACTTGCCTTGCAAGCAGGCAGTCATGAGTTCGATCCCCGGTACCGATAAAAATGAAAAAGACAAAAAAAAAAAAAAAGAATTTGAAAGTCACAGTAGTCTTATCACTCTGTTTAGTCTGTCCGCTCATATGAGATTATATTTTGTTCCAGTCTGTCCACTCATATGAGATTTGAGGGCACAGACAGCTAACCCAAAAATAACAGGTTATACCATGGTAACTATCCTTAATTTCCTATTAACTTAAACTGAAACCCTGTATTACTTACATTGTCTTACTATGACTGATCTTATTTGAAGCTGGTTTATCAGACCATGGTTTTGCCTTGACTGATTTTGTTCGAATTTGGTATGCTTGATAGTATCAAGTCTAAGAGTAGAGACAACTACTCTGAAGATGACAAGATGTAAAAGATATCCATTCTAGTTTTGATTATTAACTGCTTTCAAGTCCTCCAGTGTCTCCAAAGATGTGTTTTTATAAAAATAATTATGTAATGCTTTGCTTAACTATATAATGCCTGATGATGTGGATAATTCTATTGAAAATAACAAGAGAAAGCATAGTAACTACTGTAGATTACTTAATATTGTGGTCTTACACGTCTTTGTCATTTCATGTTTTTCTAGGAATTTGTTTTGTTGTCTTGTTTTGATCTGTTTTTCCCTAAAATACAGAAAGGATAGATTTACAAGTAGAGATTCACACATGGGAAGAGTTTCTAAACTATTTACGGTAACAGATTATATAATACACGATGTTGAACAGATAACTCTGAAGAAGAAGAGACACTAAGAAACTCAATGCTAATTCTGTAGCATTATGATATAAAATCTAGCAATCTATTATTCACTGTTTAGAGTGATATTAGTCTAGTCTCTTATGTTCAATGTCAGCATATGTAAAGATAAGGACAACTACTTCAAAGAGAATGAGAGACACTATGGTAGTTATTATTGACTTCCCCAAAATCAGATCTTGAAGACCTAAAAAGCCTTCATCATCCTGTAATGATTTGATTAGTTCTATAATGTTCAGCAGATATTCAGTGTGTGTGAAGATGGGGATAACTATTTGGAAGAAAACTAGAGACAATAAGATAGACAGTGAAGATCTCCAGTGGACTTGATTAGAAATCTGTGTTTCTTTAAATTGTTTCCTTATGAACTGTTTTGTTCTGTTCTGACATGCTTAATCTTACCCTCTTTAAGATAAAAAAAAGTGTGTAGGACTGATAACCATATTACTAAGTTTTTGTTGGATCATTGAGCAGAACTGTTTGCAGTGTCATTATTTGAATATCACTTTATATGCTTTAATTTTGTAACTTGAACAACTATTTCTAAGATGACAATATGTAACTTATCAACTAGTGATTTCTGTTTATTTTTCTGAAATTCTGTATTATTTCTACCCTTTTTTCTGTTTTTTTCCCTGTTTAAATTTAAAAAAGAACTTGGAATACTTCACTCTAAGCTCTCCTTGATTTGAGAGTTTGTGCTGAGAAGTCAGCTGTAATTCTGATGGACTTTCCTTTATAGGTGATTTGCTTCTTTTCTCTAACAACTTTTAGGATTCTATTCTTGTGTTGAATTTCTAGAGTCTTGACTACCATGGGCCTGGCTGTAGTTTTTTGTTTGTTTTGTTTTGTTTTTGTTTTTAATAATTGCTAATTGGAGTTCTGTATGTCTCATTTATCTGCATGTCAAATTCTGTCTCTCTACCAGGAAAGTTTTATATCCTGATGTCTGTGAACATTTTTTAATGTGGTATCTCCTGCTTGTTCATTGATTCCAATTAATCTTAAATTATTCTTCTTTGTCTTATCTAAAATCTGCTGGATTGATTTCTCATGGTCCCTTGCTATTTTGAGAAATCTTTCTTTTCCTAGATGCAAGCTTTTTTCACCATCTGAGATCCTGTGTTCACATTGGCCTAATCTGCTTCAAATATTTTCAATGGAGTTTTTATTCTCTCGAATATCTGCTTCAATCTGCTTTATGAATTCCATTTGTTTCTTATGCTGCACTTCCATAATTTACTTAAGCTCATCTATGTTTTTGTCTGTGTCTTCTCCAATGCTGCTAAGCATAGTATATATTTTGGCAATGTCTATAGTTATCTGAGAGATTATTTTTTATTTCATTTTTTCCAGAGCCTTATTCAATTGCTTTGCTGTTTCTGCTTCAAAGAGACCTGGCAGGGGGCTTTTAGATTGTCTCACCTCACTGCCCCCTGGATTTGCCTTTGGTGAACTGGATGTGTGAGGTTGCATTTTGCCTAAGTGTCTTCTCATTTTTTTTTCTCTTTTTTTAGTTTAATTTCTGGGGTGATGCTTGTAAGTTGCCTAGAGTAGGTTGCTTTGTAGGTATTATTTAGAACACTGAGGTGACAATTACTCCTCTGAGATACCCTCCAGGTGTAGCTGGTTTTTGGGTTTTGAGTCTGCTGGAAGACCTTACCTCTTCACTTTGTTAGAAAAGAAGTTGTTGTTCACTTGATCTAGTCCCTGGTTCTTTAGAACTATGCAGTGGCACAGTATTTCTGTGACCCTTAGTTAATCTCAGTCATGGGTTATCAGGATCAACAGCTGTTTAGAACAATTATGTCATTTTTGTCTGTAGTTGTACCAGTAGCATGAAACACAGCCTAGAAAAAACAACTGAGCTAACACTTAATTTACAACTTTTAACCAGATGATTATATTACAAAATGTAAAACAAACCACATAATTATATGCAATATAGAAGTCCATAATGTGTCAATTTTGCCCTCTGGGTGAAAATTTAAAATAGATTAAGATCAAAACAGAGAAGTGGAAGAAGAGAAAGAGATTAGAAGTAAAGTTGGAGGACAAAAGGGGATCATGCCATCTTGGGAGACTGGTGCAGAATACTAAAGGAAAAGAGACATAGAAGAGATAAAAGGAAGAACAGAATAGAACCACACCCACAAAGAGGTTAGAAACTACTTTCACGCTCATATATAAACAGTGAAGGGGAAAGAGAAAAGAAAGGCAAAGCAAAATAAAAAATGAAAAAGAAAAACAAATAGTCCGCCTCCAGGATGCCCTCTGGATCCACTAGTAGGCAGCCTGTGGAGACAGAGTCCCAAATCGTGCCAGACTATCCCAGCAGGCCAGAAGTTGCTGTATGGCAGAGAAGTAGGTAATCTCAGCAGGCCTTTGATCATACTCACTGAGCTCGCTGCAGTCCAAACAATTTCCACAGGTTTGTGCCCAGCTAGAAGCTGCTAGAGGAAGCTGGCAGCAGTTCTGTGTTCTGGGCCCATCTCCAAAATGGCTCCCAGATAATCACCGTCTCCCACAGGAGGACTGAGTCCTCTGCACTCACTGCCAACCAATGCAGTCCTCCACATCCAGTGTCCTCTTCACTGCCATGTCTCTGTGCAGAGGTCTTCAGGGTTCCCAGCCATCACTGTCACCATGACTGTGCATCCCCAGGTTTGAACAGCTCCTCTCACACAAGGAGTCCTTTCTCAGTGCAAAGACACTGCATGCTGCTGCCTTCTTCTTTGTTGAGGCTTCTCTTTTTACTCTCTCTGTGGGCTTCCATTCTCACTCCAGATTCTGCTTGGGTCTGGGGGACCCACTTTGCTCCTTCTTGTCTTCCTCATGATGCTATGTATTTGGACAGTGACTCTCAGAAGGGCTGTTTTCTCCACTGCTTACTGCTCCACCATCTTCCTGGAGTCCTGAACAGCTTTTTAAAATATCTTTACCTGTTAATATACAAATCATTCTCTCAATTTTTTAGATGAAGTAGACTAAGGTTCTCCTCTAGTCACCAGCTGAGCTCAGGTGACCTTGAACTTACATACGTTACTTTGCTCACTCACACACAGTTACATATTTTCTCCTCACACTTTGGACTCACACACATTATTTTGCACGTGCACACACACACACCTCTACCCCTTTCCACTTGTTTTTATTCAGATGTTGGATTCTCCAGGTCCTCCACTGTGGGCCACCCCCACAATTCCAACACTGTGAACTTTCCTCACAGCATTCCCCACTTGACCAAGGGAGTTGGTCTTTGGCATTCCCTAGTTGTGATGTGTTTTCTTTTGACTTAATCCAAATCAGACTGACAGTGAGCCTGTCTCACAATAGGCCACTCCTATGTCCCTAGAATCTCTGAAAGTCAATTTTTGTTGCATGTCACTTCTGCTTTGGGGGTGTCAGTGTGTTCCGATTTTTGATCCAGGTCAAATTACCCAGTACTCCTATAGCAGACTACTCCCACATTTCCTACTTGGGGTGTAGGTTTCACCTAACCCAATCCATGTCAGATTACTAGGTACACCCAGTGTTATGGTTTATGTTTGGATGGTCCCACAAGCCTGATGCAGTCATGGAGGCGTAATCTAGCATTTGTGATTGGTTTGTTGTCTAGTCCTGGGATTGGCAATGTGAGTGCTGCACCCACCCAGGGGCTGGTAACCAAAATACAATGTAAGAGAGGAAAGGAGGCGTGCTTTGCCCTTTTACCCTTTCACTCATTGCTTGAGGTTACCATGAATGTCTGCCCCTCAGCCACACCTCCTTGCCTTGGAGCCAGGTAAGTATGGACTGAAACCTCCAGAAACTGTAAGCTAAATAAACCTTCCTTCCCCAATTTTGGGCATCAGATATTTTGTCGCAGCAATGAAAGAAAAGCAACCTGGGGAGGTAACCATATAAGATGGATTTTCCCCCTTATTCCCTCAAAACCTTGCCATGGTCCTGTAGCACACTGTGTTCCAGAATCATCCTGAATCCCCCCAGGCTCCATTTGTGCTGACAGGAGAGGTCTCCATGTTGTAGGAGGGATAATATTCTCTCCAAGCTGCAGTTTCACCCAGTGACTCCCTCAGCTTAGGTCTTCTCTGTCCTGCAAGCAAAGGAGACAGAAAATCTATCATCTCCTGTTCTTTTGTGGTCACCAGAAATGTTGCAGGATTTAAGAGGTGGGAGAGACCAATTGAGAAACAGGAGGATTTTATTTTGGATGTATATTGGCTCAGCTGATAAATTTAAAATTGCTGAGCAAAGAACAAAGGACAGGTTATAGCTTTGGTACATTTGATCAAGGGAGTTGGTCTTTGGCATGGAACGTGTGGGTGGGCAGAAAGAAAACAAAGGCAGTTGTCAAAATGTGACATGTTGTATCTTTGTGGCCCTGCTTGGACCTCAGAAGATATTATGGGAACAGATTATAACACTTTAGTTACAGAGGGCTGGGGATTTAGCTCAGTGATACAAGTGCTTGCCTCGTAAGCGCAAGGTTGTAAGTTTGATTCCCTGGTACCAAATACATATATTTGAGAGAGAGAGAGAGAGAGACATAAGTTACTGCTTCAACACCATTTGTCCTTTGGTTAGTACTATGCAATATTTTTCCATGCTTTAACTTTGTGTTTTTAGATGCTTTTATTCAAGGTAAATCTAGGACTAGGGGTATAGCTCAGTGGTTGAGCACTTGCCTGGCATGCCCAAGGCCCTGCAAAAGAGAAGAAAAATAATGTATTTTAAGTGGTATATATTTAGACTTTTGTTTGGGGGTTAAGTATGAGAATCTTCGTATTTTCACTGGAATATTTGGTTCACTTGTATTTAATGTAATTACATGCATATTTGGGCTTCAACCTACCATCTCCCTATTTGGACTGTTTTTGTCTGGGAGGGGGTTGTTTGTTTGTTTTTGGTACCAGGATTCAAACTCAGGACTTTGTGTTGCTAGGTAGGCTCTGTGTCACTGAGCTATGTCCCTGGCCTTCATCTCCCTATTTGGTTTTGACCTGTTCTGTTATTTTGTTGCTTTTGGATTCATTAAGTGTTTATAACTACTATTATTCCATTTCCTCCTCTTTTAGTCTATTCAGTTGGCATTCTCTTATCGTACTCTATACATTACAACATTAATTCTCTGCTCCTTAGAATATGAAACAAATTTGTACTTGTAGTGTTCCTCACACAATACGGATGTTTTAGAGCTCTGAAACTTCATTATTCCTCTTCTGTCTATGGTGCTTTGTGTCAAGTATTTAAAATGTACATATTTTAAATTCCCCCCAAATCCTAGATGTTTATATAGATCTGAAGCCATAGAGGCTACAGTTTCCGGGAGAGTCTGGTCAGATGCAGCCTGCAGTGGTCCCCACATGAGCCATGGACTGAGAGCCCCCAGCGTTAAGGAGCCAGGTAGATGACAGCGAGGACCTAGTTGAACCTCAGACTCCACCATCTCTCCCCGGTCCTCTCCTCTTTCGTCACTCTGGCCTCTGTGCTCTTCAAACACCTGCACAGGGCAGCCATGTGACTGCTTGTGGTACTCCTTTCAGGTGTAGGGGAACCTCGCTTCCTCCAAGGAGGCCAAGACAGCTGGGCCCCCTCCATGATACAACTCTAATCCACACACCTCTCTCTCTTTCTGGCCCTGGCCCTGCTGTTTTTCTCTTGAGTGTCGATGTCCGCTCCCGGCCGGCAGGAAGGACACACGACAAAGCCTGGCAGTGGACAACCTTTTCTTTTATTTTTCTTCTCCGTACAGCCTGCCCTGGGATCGCTCCCAGCCGAAGCCTCCTTTGGTCCGCTCCCCGCGGCTCCTTCTGGGCTTCTACTTCCGGGCTTCTTCTTCCCCCCCAAGGGTGGCACCAGTATATATACGGATACAGTGTCCAATCATGTTAAAGTAAGCAAGGCAAGCTGATTGGCTAACATCATCAGTTGCCAGGCAGACTATATTGTTGAGCGGGTTGCTTACGCGGTAAGCAGGAAACTAACGTGCTCGATGGGAGGGGTAATCTACCTCAGGCTTTACTCTTTACTACAGGCCTCACGTCCGCCAAGTGAGGCGACCGGGCTCGGGGCTGCGGCTCCCAACATCTCCCCCTTTTTTATTTTTTATGAATGTGCGCATCGTAGCCCTTCCTGGACTGGGTGCAGAGGCTTATGCCCTATGCGTAGGCCCACCGTAGGTCCTTGGCTTAGACCCTGGTCGGCCGTCCCATGGTCCGCCAAGGCCCTGAGGCCCTCGTCCTTTTTCTAGGGCCAGGCACAAACTGGACGGAACCTGGATGCACACAAGCTTGCACTTATTTCCTCTCCGTAAAGAAATCCCCTCGGAGAGAAATTTAGACCTGGGCAGCGTCTAACAGTCCAGCGGCTTACGTGCAGGATGGGGTAGGGCCTGGCTTAGGTTGAGTCATGCTGGGGAGGCATGCTCTTACCCGTCATTGACTCTCCTACCCTGCTATATCATAATTTTTTAGAGGAGGAGTGTGGGAAGCTCACCGTCCCTAGACTCGGTCGTAGGCTAGGCGAGCGAGCCATGCATATGCCTGAGGATCTTCTTGTCCATTTCGGGCTACCGCTATTTCTATTCATCTTGTTGGTTGGTCTGTGATGGATCTCCGGTAGGGCAGGTCTGATCTTCAGTCGAGGGCTTTGTCGCCCGTGTCAGTCTCTCCGGTACCCACAGTGGTTCTCGTCCCGATTCCTGTGGGAAAACACAAACCGCGCCTCGGTTCCAGCTGACCACTGGATCCGGGCCCATCCATTGTCCTGTCAGGACATCTTTCCACTTCACCCACCCTTTATGGTTGGGGGAAGGGTTGCAGTGCTCCACGGCTGGGGAGCAATTATCATTATTTAAATTTAAAAAATTGTGTGTGAATAGTGCCATGGATAATCGTGCCTTTGGGGCCAGGCCTTGGCCTACTCCCCCTTTTTGTTTTTGTAAAATTTCTTTGAGGCTTCTATGAGCCCTCTCAATGATTCTTTGACCTTGGGGATTGTATGGGATACCATGTTTTAATTGAACTTCCATCATTTTGCAGAACTCATTGAAGGCTTTGCCTATATAGGCTGGTCCATTATCAGTTTTTAATATTTTTGGTTTGCCCCATGCGGCCCAAGCCGCCAGGCAATGATTGATCACATTAGACACTTTTTCACCTGTTTCTGCTGTTGCAAATATGACGTGAGAACAGGTGTCTGTGGAAACATGAACATATTTAAGAGTCCCAAACTCCTGTATATGTGTGATGTCCATCTGCCAAACATCACCAGGGATCAAACCTCGAGGGTTTACTCCCATCGGTATGGCAGGTTTGTATGTGGCACAGGAGTCACATAGTCGCATGATATCTCATGCATCTGCTCTGGAAACATGGAAATGGTTTGCTAGTGTCCTGGCATTGACATGAAACTTATCATGGAAGGCACGGGCTCGCTCGATTGGTGTTAGTAAGGTAAAAATCCATAACGGGCGAGTGGCAGTATCAGCAGCCGCATTCCCCTGTGCCATGGGCCCCGGCAGGGATGTATGTGCTCTTATGTGGGTGGTGAAGACCTTATGGTGTCTGTTCTGAAGCAATGTCTGGATAGACAGGAACAGCCCAGCCACTGTGGAAGTGGATCTAATTAAACCGGCAGTCTCAAGCACTTGCATAGCATTGACCACATACCTAGAATCGGAGACAATATTAATGGCTTCTGAGAACCGTTCAAGAATCATTTTAACGATCTGCAGTTTTACCACCTGAGGCTGATCAGGTTCAAATTGTATGGTAACCGGGGGCTTGCCTAGGATCACATAGGCGCCTATCCCCGTCTTGGAGCCATCTGTGTATATTGTAGTTGCTGGGACTAATGGCTCAGAGGCAGTAACCTTTGGAAAAATTATAGGGTGCTGAGTGACAAATGACAAGATAGGGTCTTTAGGGTATTGATTGTTTATATCCCCATGGAAAACACATCTCAAAATGGCCCAAGTATCTATGCAGGCAGCCAGGGTCTTGATCTGGCTGGCGGTATAGGGTACTCGGATGGCTTGTGGTCCTGAGCCAAAATGTTGGACAGCTCTATCATGCGCTTCATGGGCCAATGAAGCGACTGCCTCCGGGTAATGCTCTATGACTTTTGCAGGTGAGACCTTAGGGTGTATCCACAGTAATGGTCCTTTCTGCCAAATCACCGCTGTGGGCTGTAGACTAGTCTGTAGCAAACAGACATCAAAGGGTCGCCCTGGTTTAATTCTGTGTAAGGTAGCCCCACCTAAGGCTTTTTCCACTCTCTGTAAGGCAGCTCTTGCCTCAGGAGTGAGCCTCCTGTGGGAGGCTATATCTGGGTCTCCCTTTAGAAGGTCGAACAGGGGTTTGAGATCTGAATTTGGTATATGTAAATATGGCCTAATCCAATTAATGTCTCCCAATAGCTTTTGCATGTCATTTAGGGTCCTAACGCCATCCGTCCTAATGGTGACCTTCTGCGGAGAGACTAGCATAGGGGAGATTCTCGCGCCTAAGTAGGTCACCATTTCTCCTCCCTGAATCTTGTCGGGGGCAACATGCAGATTAGCTTGTCTCAGGGCCTCGACCAACTGGCCGAGCATATTATTTAGCATGTCTGGGTCCCTGCCGCTGAGTAAAAGGTCGTCCATGTAATGCACACATCTTATCTTGGGAAAGGATTTCCGTAGGGGGGCCAGTAGGGAATCAAGGTAAATCTGACACATAGTGGGACTGTTGGCCATACCTTGGGGCAGCGTTATCCACTCGTATCTGAGATCAGGGCTTTCTTGGTTAATGGTGGGTAAAGTAAAGGCGAACCTATGAGTGTCCTCTGGATGCAGGGGGATTGAGAAGAAACAGTCTCCAAGATCTATAACATAAACTGGCCAGGACTGAGGGATGGCTGAGAGAGCTGGCAGCCCCCTCTGGACCGCCCCCAGGGACTGCATCTGTGCGTTGACCGCCCTTAGATCATGGAGCAGCCTCCATTTGCCAGACTTTTTCTTAATTATAAAAATGGGGGTGTTCCATGGGGAGGTTGACGGCTTAATGTGTCCTAATCTAAGTTGTGTACTGACTATTTCTGACAAGGCTAATAGCTTCTCCTTAGGCAGGGGCCACTGAGGTACCCAAACCGGATCATTTGACCTCCAGGTGATTTTGATCGAAGTGGGTAGGAGAGCTTCTTCAGAGGCCCCTAAGAAAAACCCAGCCCTTGCCTACCTTTTTTGTTTTCTACTGGTATTGGGGATGTCCGACCCTGTAGGGCATTGCCCAAGCCTTTGCCGGGGGTATATCCCTGGTTCCTGAGTATATCCTTAGCCTGGGGGGAGCAGTTTGACGTAAGCGTGACATCCATCTGAGTGAGGATGTCCCTTCCCCATAGAGACACTGGCAACTGTAACACAAATGGTTGGAAATGGCCCTGATGACCCTCCTCATCACACCAGAGCAGGGTTGAAGCACTAACCTGAGGAGCTGACACCATCCCCAGGCCCTGCAGCGTGTTATCTGCAGTGTTGGTGGGCCAGTTGGAAGGCCAATCCTTTCTAGAGATAATGGAACGGTCAGCTCCTGTATCTAGGAGCCCTGTTATATTCTTGCCATTGACCTTAAGTGAGAGCATGGGCCTTTTATCAAGTATTATATGGAGTCCCTCGAAGACTTCCCCTGAGGAACTGAAACCTTGACTTTCTCTAATTTTCTGCTTTGAGGGGAATCTCTTGTGGAGACTGGGGAGCAGCAAGAGCTGCGCTATCTTGTCTCCTTTATTGATTACCATAGTACCCACAAGAGATTGAACCATAATTTTAATGTGTCCTGTGTAGTCTGAGTCTATGACCCCTGGGACTACTATGAGACCCCGAAGGGCCGTGGAGGATCTCCCGATCACCAGACCCACGGAATTTTCGGGTAACGGTCCCTTAAAGGTGGTTTCAACCACTTGAACACCCATATCAGGCACTAATATAAGTCTGGAGGCGACACTGAGGTCCACACCTGCTGACCCAGGGGTGGCCCTTGTTGAAGGCTGCCATCCTGAGCTGTCCTGTCTCTGGGGCGGGGGCCCGCCTGTGAAGGGGGCCCCCTCTGGCCATTTTTTGGCTCTCTAGCATCTCGTCCACAAATACGGTTGCCCTGAGCATCAAAGACCGACCTACACTCCTCAGCTTTGTGTGATCCCCTCTTGCATCGCCCACAAACATATGGTTCTTCATTCCTAGGGCGAGGCCTAGCATCTGCATTGTTTGGGCAATGACGTTTAATGTGTCCTGGCTCCCCGCAGGCAAAACACCCTTTAGCCTTACATTCCCCTTCTAACCCGCGAGGTCCCCTCTGCTGTACAGCCGCGGCCAGGAGAGCAGCCACTCCCGAGTTGGAGAGCAGCCCCCCTATCTCTCTGCATATCCTAATCCAGGCGTTGAGGTCCTTGTTCTTATGAGGAGCTATCGCTGCCTTGCACTCCTTTGTACATTGCTCAAAAATCAGCTGCCTTACCAGCGGTCGAGCCACTCCCGGATCAGAAAATATCTTATCGGCAGCATCTTGCATTCGGGCCACAAAGTCAACAAATGGCTCTGTGGTACCCTGAATTACTGGGAAAGAACCCTGCGACTCCTTATCGAGCGACTTAGGCTCCTGACAGCTGGTCTCTTTGGCCTCCTTGCCATTCAACTTTCCCTCGTCCTCGGAGTCAGACGACTCCGAGGCTAGAGCCCCGTCCTTCTCCTTAGCATCTTTGTTCCCCTTGACGGGCCCCTCTCGGGAGCTCCCTGACTGGGCCTGCTCAAATACCCTGCGTACTTTTGTAAGCTCTTGAGAGCTTTCTCCACAACCACCCTCGCTCTTAATGTTACTACCTAGCATGTTTCCCATTTTTTAATATGTTACTCACCGCGTGAGGCCCAAGGAATCCGCCACTTACGCGTGAGCCTGAGGGGAGTCTAAAAGCCCTGTAGGTGCGCGCCACCCAGAGCCCAGGCTTATCCCCAACTCACCTGTCTCGCAGCTCTGTACTGGAGCGTTGTCCGCTGTCACGTCTCGGGGGTGATCAGTCCCCGTGCGGGCCTCCAAATGTCGATGTCCGCTCCCGGCCGGCAGGAAGGACACACGACAAAGCCTGGCAGTGGACAACCTTTTCTTTTATTTTCCTTCTCCGTACAGCCTGCCCTGGGATCGCTCCCAGCCGAAGCCTCCTTTGGTCCGCTCCCCGCGGCTCCTTCTGGGCTTCTACTTCCGGGCTTCTTCTTCCCCCCCAAGGGTGGCACCAGTATATATACGGATACAGTGTCCAATCATGTTAAAGTAAGCAAGGCAAGCTGATTGGCTAACATCATCAGTTGCCAGGCAGACTATATTGTTGAGCGGGTTGCTTACGCGGTAAGCAGGAAACTAACGTGCTCGATGGGAGGGGTAATCTACCTCAGGCTTTACTCTTTACTACAGGCCTCACGTCCGCCAAGTGAGGCGACCGGGCTCGGGGCTGCGGCTCCCAACACTTGAGCAGTTCTCTCTCCTATCCTTGGGCTCTTGCCTACTTACTGGCATTGCTTTCTCACTTCAAAAGCCTAGCCACAGTGTATTCATCACATTTGCACACAGGTGCAGGGTAGTGGGAAAACTGGGTCCTCTAATGTGCATATTCCCAGCTGAGGTCCAACAAGACTGCTTCTCTTGGTCTAGCTCTCAAGCTCTTCACACGCATCCTTTTTGAGATCTATTTTTAAAGATAGATAGATAGATAGCATTTTAAAAAATTTTTTTTGTGTGTACTGGGAATTGAACCGAGGCCTTCGCACTGAGCTACATGTCCAACTCTTAGCTAATTCACTTGATTGGCTAGGTGGGACTCCAACTTTACATTCTCATGCTTTGGCCTGCCAGTGTGCTGGCATTGCAGGTGTTCCCTGGCATACCAGACTTCCTTTGTGGTCTAGTTTTTAATGCCATGTTCTTCCCAGTTGTGTGCTTTTGATCTTGATTTTGATGTTTAAAATGGCTCCTAAACACAGTGCAAGAGAGCTGTGATATCCATGCTTGGAAGAGAAATGAAGTAAGGTGGTAAACTCATTACAAAACAAAAGGGGCTGATGACCTCACTGCCATGCAGCAAACTGCTGCTCATCTCATCTCATTGGCCCAACCAGAAGCCTGAGCCCATTGTGAGCGACCTCACAATGCCCTGCCTGGTGCCTGGTCCACTGCTACAGTGCTAGTCCATCATGCTGACCACCGTGTGGCTGCTTCTCAGCCTTGGTGTCCCACTGCTGGGATTCTATACTCCTGTCAGCTGTCCTCAGGGCCAAAAATGTCAGCTGGCCCTGCTGTCTGATCATGATGTCCTCCTAGAGTGCCCCAATGGGAAACATTGGAAGTACTACTCTTTGACAAGCAAAGAAGTCCGGATCTTAGACTCTTCCACGATCTCCAACATAGAAATAACATCATGGGGCAATCTCGTCATTAACAAACCCCTGCCATCCCAATCAGGCTTCTATCACTGCTGGCAGGAAAACGTCACCCAAGTGACCCAGTTCGAGATTGACTTCCAGAACATCAACTTCCTGCATGTGACACACAAGAACCTGGACACGACTGCCTTGCTGAATGAAAGCCTGCATTTGGGAGCCAAACAGGTCATGTTTACTCGGTGGGAGCCTTGGCAGGACTGTGATCGCTGTGGAGTGCCTGGCGAGCGCAAGCGCCTGGGCTACTGCTACGTTGATGAGCCGCTGGAGGACCCCATCCCCTGTGGACTCTACCTGGGGGAGTCCCTGGGTTGGTTGTCCCGCATGCAGCCTGAGTTGCAGATAGAAGCCTGCTTCGTGGAATGTGACAAGAAGAAGCCATTTTCTCTATTTGGCTCTGTCACCTTTGACAACTTCATATTCAACGAGGAACAGGAATCTTTGTTTCTCTCCTGCCCCTTAACATCCATCTACAGGTGATGAGACCTACCTATCACTCCTGCCTCTGTTCCCAAGTCAGCTGGCCCAGTAGGGGCCAGGGGTGGGGGTTCTGTTTAGGCACTACACAAGCTCTTTGGTCATCAAGATAGTTCCAGGCCTGCTTTTCAGGAAGCCCAGTCCAAGGAGGAGATACCCGGAGTGCTCAGAACTGGAACACAAGGAGCTTGGGTGGAGTGATGGGCTGTGGTGGGGAAGCTCAGAAGTTGGGGCATCCTGAGAGACTGTTGCTGCCTCTGGAAGACTCTGAAAGGTCCTAGAGGAGAGGATGGTGACCCTGGAGTTCGTGTTCATGGGCTGCTCTCCACCTGGAGCCCCTGAGAGTCTCCCCTTGACTTCCTGTCCCCACCCCTTGCCTTGCCCCATCAGGTGCCATACCAGGGCCTGAACAAACTGTGTCTGTGCACAGCACCCTGTCCCACATCACTCTCCCTGTCCAGGGCTGTGAACTCAGGGGAGGCCTATGTCATAGAAGGGGAAACGGGCTTTGGAGAGTGCAGTTCTCGCCCAAGGGACCCATGGTGGGAAGTGGCGGTACAGACCTTAGATTCCACATACCTGACTGTGAGTTCTCTAACCCTTGCTGCATGGGACACTGCTAAGGTGGTGCTAGGCAACCTCTGGCCCTCGGCAGCCACATGCTGTATGGAATCTGGCTTCACCCCTTCTATTGAGCTTCCTTCTTGTGTAACCCAGCCATGACTTTTGTTCCCTTCTCTGTCACTCTGTGTGTTTCTCCCTAACTTCTCCACCTCCTTCATCATTAAGTAGAAAAGCAACCTGTTCCCAGAAAGTACTGAAATTTGAAAGTGAAAAAAGGAAGCCTGAACCCCCTTGCATCTCTATGGGGATGCCTAGTGCATATTACATCCCTCAGGAGCTCTCCTGCGCAAACCACAGGGAACACAGGATAAGAATGGGGGGACTCGTGGAAGAATCTAAGGGTACCTTGCTCCTCCTCCTCCTCTCCCTCCTCTTTCTCCTCCTCCTCTTTCCTCCTCTTCTTTTTTCCCCCCATTTAATTTAGACAATTTATTTTCTCACTATTCTGGTGACTGGCAATCAGATGACTTTTTTTTTTTTTTTTCCCTGTGAGAGGTGCCGTGCTTCTGTCTGAGAAGCTGCGGCAGGAGTCGCATTCTTTTTTTCTTTGTCATTATATAACCTAAGCTGGCCTCGAACTCACAGCAATTATCCTGCCTCAGTCTCCCAGGTGCTAGTGTAACAGCACATACCGCCATGGTCAACAGGAGTGGCTTTTTTTTTTTTTAAACAAAGACTTGCTGTGTACTTCAGGCTAACCTTGAACTCACTATATAGCCCAGCCTGACCTGAAAGTCCTGGCAATCCTCCTGCCTCAGCCTCCTGAGTGCTGTGATTACTGGAGTATGCCACCATGCCCAGCTAGAGTGGCATTTCATGTGAGGTTTTAGACCCAGTATTTTCTTGGGTTCCAACCCCATCTCTCCCTCTTTCCAGCTGTGTAACTTTGGACCTATGGCTTTCCTCTGGGCCTGTTTCCCACCTGTACATTAGGACTGTGTTTCTTTCCTAGGGCTGCCAACACAAAGAACCACAAACCAGGTGGCTTAAAACAACAAAAATGTATCTGGGCACCACTCTGGAGTCTGAAAGTCAGTGTCGATATGGCTGTGGTGCCTCTCAGGTGCTGGGTGGGACCCCTGCTGGCTTCTGTAGCAGTGGAGGACCCTTGGCCTTCTTTGTTTGGCTTGAGGCTGCCTCACTCCTCTCTCTGTTCCATTGCTTCACTTGGCTGCCTCCCCCCCCCCCGCCCGCATCTCCACATCTCGATCCCTTCTCCTTCTCCCCTAAGACACCAGGCACACTGCATCTAGGAGCAGCTGTCCTGATAGCCCCTCGTTGTAACCCAGTTACACTTGTAACAGTCCAATTTCCAAATAAGGTTCCATCCTGAGTTCTGGGGAAGACATGAGTTTGCAGGGACCACTACCCAACTCAGGACAGAAGTCTCCTTCACCATGGCCTTTGGGGTCATCGTGATTAAGAGGGCAAACGACAGTCAAGTGCCCACAGTGTCTGGTCTGACATTTGGTCCCACACTGTGTGTAGGGGTCAGTTACTGCTTTTGCGGCTTTTGACCTTGTCCCAGTGCTGGTCAGTGAGGACCCTCCCCCCTACCCACCACCCATTAGTCATTATATTTGCCCTCCTTGTTTCTATGCTCAGCACTATTCTGGGTACATGGACACAGTACAGGACAGAAATGACCAGCATTCCTGCCCCCAGGGAGAGAGCAAATGTATTTTAGATGGTAATAAAGGCTAATGAGAGTAAAGAAGATTGCAACTGTGAACAGGCAGGTCAGGGAAGGCCTCCCTGAGAAAGAGCCATTTGGGGCAAGAGTGAAAGTGGTGGAGAGCTGCATGCACTGAGGAACAGCATTCCAGGCAGAGGGCACAGCCAGGCAGGAAGTCCTCAGGCAGGACTGTGTCAAGCATACCTGGGGGCTGCCTAGGACACCAGCATGGCTGGGCAGAGTGAACAGGACTAGCACGTCACTCAGGGACTGTTCTTTCTCATTCTTCCAAATAGGCTCCTGAGGAGATGGGTGCAATCACTGCCCTCTTCTAACAGGCAAGGGAGTAGAAACCGAAGGAGCTGAGTGGTAGAAGCACACCGTCCCCACCTTCCCCTCCTAACTGCCAGACTGTGTAGTGACTGCCAGAGCAGAGAGGCCACCGTCTCCACTACCCTTCTGATATAGTCCCCCTTTTCCCTCGGTAACCAGCAGCTGACTTTGTCTCCCTTGCAGGCCCGTCAGCTGGGAGGCTGACAACATCCCCTTGACTTGGCAGAATGAGCTGTCAGGCAAGAATTTCAACAGCTCCCTGGACATCGTCTCGGGAGGTCGGCTGCTGCAGGTCTTCCAGCCAGCCACTTACAGGTGCTTCGTGGACCAGGAGTTTGTAGCCCAGTTCAACCCCAGTTCAACTCCAGTGGAGTCCCTGGAGCTGGTGGGCCCTCAGATGAGAAAGCACAAGACCCAGGCCACAGCCCGGAAGGCACATTCCTTTTCCCTGAAGTTGAAGCTGCTGCTGATGGTAGGCACATCCTTGGCCTTGGGGCTGCTGCTGTTCAATGCCCTCTGCTCTCTCCAAGGCAAAAACAGAAACCGGATGCTGCTGGTGAAATAAAACAAGCCCTCCAGGCCCCAGTCCTGGCCTCTTTCCCTTATTGCCTCTCTTGTCCCCCCATGTGGCTCCTGCTCCTTGCCTAGGCCAAATGGCCTTGTGAAAAGTTGTCTGAGCTGGGAGGAGAGCTGAAAGTGACTGAGCCCTCCCTGTTTCGACTCTGGTGTGCTCAGCCACTGGGAATCCCCACTGCACAGAAGAGGACCCCAAGGCAAGGCTGGCTAGCTGCTGGCAGGCAGAGCTCCAGCTGTAACCAGCCAGTGCAGCTCTGGCCATGCTCCTCAGGGGGAGACGGCAGGAGCCCATTCTCTGGGTGGGGCCAGTGATAGTGTTGAAGGAAAATTCCCAAACTAAAACCGTGCTGAATGGAAGACTGTGCACTGAGGAGATAAAGAAAGCAGCGTTTAATCCTTACACCAGCGGACTGTCGCACGCTAATTCCACAAAGGCAACAGCCTGAATTAGGGAGGAGTTTAGTCTACCTAGTATTTAGAAGTGGGAGGTACAAAGCAAGTGACCAAACATTACATGATTGGATGCATGCATTAGATCATATGTTGACAGACAGGCTAGTCTTGAAACAATAGAAATATCCTGGGAACAAGGGGAGTGAGCTCTTACAGAATGAGCACAGTTAAGCCCAGGGTGCCTTAAGGTATAGACAGTTACTGTGACTTAATGCTCATTGGAGCTAGCTGCTGGGCTGCAGACGCTGACAAGGTCAACTGAATTTAGCACAAACAGCAGAACAGTAACTTGGTCAGAGACCTCTAATTGACTATGAAATATCTGTAAGTTTGCTATTTTACACAAGTATTCTTACGTTATAATTTTGCCCAACAGTAGCCCCCTCCCTTACCTCGGCCCCCTAAGTAGAGATGTGTGTGTATGTGTGTGTGTGTGTGTGTGTGTGTGTGTGTGTGTGTGTGTGCGCACACATGCGCGTGTGTGTGCGCATGTGTATGTGCAGGTGGGTGAAGCTCCAAACCCAACCCCCAAGTCTGTATAGGGCTCCTTACCTTTCCCTTGCTCCACTCTTCCCCATCCATGCTGAGGACTTCAGGCCCAGCCATAACTCCCCAAGTTAGGGCCCAAAGTCTCCTGGACACCTGTCTCCCTGCTCTTGCAAGGGAAGAAGCCCCATCAGTCCCTCCACTGAGAAAGGTCCCAGGTCTGCCTCAGCAGATCCCCCACCAAGCCTGGCTGTTCCCAGAAATGACACACACTGCTCAGCAGAGTATAGAGTAAGGAGTGAAATATTAATGCCTTTTAAAATTCATTGCCCCACATTTCCACTGTGAAGAGGGGACGGGGCCGATGGGAAATTCTCCCAAAGCAGAGCTGGGCTCTGGAGAACAAGGTAGAGCGTACCCCTCTGAACCTCACATGGCACCAGCAACCTACCTGAGGCCTCACAGCTTGAGAAGGATCAGAGAGGGGGTAGGAAAAGGAGATCTTTGTCCCCTTCTCCTCTTCAACCCCAACCCATGTCCCCTAGCCCCATTTTACGGGAACAAGTACCTACCCCACCCAGCCCTGAAGGTCCCAGGACCCAAAGCTGAGGCTGTCTGCCCACCGTGGCAGCAGCCCCAAAGGTAACCCCAATGACCTCCCACCTCCTGGTATCCACACCTTTCCATCATCCACTCCATGTCAGGGTGGACTTCTGACCAGTAGTGTGTGGACAGTGAGGTTGAGTTATCACTCTCCTGTGATTAGCAGGTTAGAGCAGAGTTGCACTGACGACATAATGTTTGGATAAGTGGTTCTAAAGGCCCATGTGTTAGAAGTTTAATTCTCAACTCATGATGCTATTAGAAGGTGGTAGAACCTTTAGGAGGCAGGTGTAATGGAAGGGAGTTAAGTCATTGGATGTGTGCCCTTGAAGGGAATATTGGGACCTGGCTCTTTTCTTGGTCCATCTCTGTTTATTTCTTTTTGCTTCTTGGATACCATGATGTGAGTAGGTTGCCCCACCATGGACTCATGCCATGATGCAACTGAACCAACCAACCAAACATGGACTGAACCTTCTGAACCTGTTTCCTCCCTGTAGTTTATCTCAGGTATCTTCTTACAGTAACAAAGCTAATGCAGCAGTCATATTGAGAAAAACCCATGTGGCAAGGAGCTGTAGGTTGTAGGGACTCCTGTAGCAGCTGGGACCTAAGTATGTCCTCCAGCCAGCAGATATCCCAGAGCCTCTATCTCACAATCAGAAGGAAGTGAAAGTAAATCTGCCGACAGTCAGTGGAGCTCAGGAGCAGGTTCTCCTCCAAGTGGAACTTCAGACGAAAACAAAGCCCTGTCAACACGTTTAGGAGTAGTTTGCGAGACCTGGTAGGGGACCCAAGTGTGCCTATCTGTGCTCCTATCCACAGAAACTGTGAGGTTATAAATGAGTGCTGTTTTAAGACACTAGATTTGTGGAAATTTTTCATGCAGCAACAGACAACGTATTATAGCAGTCTCTAAGACAGACTCTGACCAAGAACTTCAAGATCATGAGCTCATGACCTATTCATGAGCATTCCAAATGACTCTTATTTTTCATAGGAGGAAATCAAGTCCCAAAGAGATAAATTCCTTTGCTCATGTATACAACATTAATTGTGTCAGTTATGGCTGCAAAGTAGATATCCCTGAAATCAAGAGATTTTAAGTAAACGCTATTGTTTGTAAGTCTCCGAAGAGACTGGGAAATTCTGGCCTCATTCACGCTTTTCTGATCAGCTGTGAGCTGAGGTGGCTCTGGTGATCTTGGCTGTGGCTCATTTGTTCGGGAATCAGTCCCCTGTAGGTTGGACTAGACATCATCGGATGGGGAGATTGAGATCTCCTACAATGGTCACTCTTACTCCAGCTGCCAACCCAGGCTTGACCACAAGGGGGTGACAGTGGTCTAAGGAAACAAGAGGAAGTTGCAAGGTCAGGCGAAGTCCAACCCCCAAACCTGCACTTTGTCTCCAGGGACTAAACTGCGGAGGCCTCTGCTTGCCGTGGGACCTGAAGGTCAAGGTTTCAGGAGGACTCTGATGTGTCAGATGCCACCCCAAACTCAGTGGCTAAGAAACAACATTGCTGTGTTTCTCTTTCCATTCTGGAGGTTAGCAGTGCAGACTAGATAGTAGTTCTTTGGTCCTACTGTGCCCTTTACACTTCTGTGGTCATCTCAGGATGGCTGAGGGGCTATGCGTCAGGGGGCTGCATGGCAGATGGTGGGGAGCCTCCAACGTCCCACCGTCCAGCAGGTACAATATGGCATCACGGTCCCAAACCAGGAGGCCAGGTGGCCGGCTCACCTCTCCCCTTCTCTACAACCTCTACCTTCTTATCTGTGTTCCCTGCGTATTATCTGAGCTCCACTCCACCCCACCCCACTAACCTTCCGTATTAGTCAAAATGCATTTAATGACTACGTGTAACAGAAATTCAGGCAAAGTAGTTTAAGCTGAGAAGGAGTTTATGACCTCTTATCATTGGGAAGCTCAGGGCTCTGTCCTACTTCAGGCACAG
The DNA here is from genome assembly GCF_034190915.1 of Cavia porcellus. NCBI lineage: Eukaryota > Metazoa > Chordata > Mammalia > Rodentia > Caviidae > Cavia > Cavia porcellus. The sequence goes on along the minus strand of NW_026947490.1, from coordinate 38,550,441 downwards.
TTAGAGCCAGGTGTTCATGCAACATCATTCAAAGTTGTCTCCCTCCATCTCTATTTTTTTCTGTGTTGCCTGAATCCTCAAGCAGATGCTTCCCAGTGAGACTTGTGAGACAGACAAACAGCAGGCATCTAGGCTGGAGCCTCAAACAAACCAAAATGGGCCCTGGAAAAATTAAAACACAAAGAAAAGGAGGGTCGCTATTCAAACATCAATCACATTGGCAACCGTATTTTTTCAAAGGACAAGGGCCTGGGTAAAATGAGATGAGCCCTGGGAAGCTGGGGTGCAAGGGAAGTCTCCTCCTCCTGATGCCAGAAGCCTGGCCAAAAGCTGCAATCACACTGTTTCCTTATTTCCAAGATAGTCCAACAAAGTGTAGATAAACCCCTACCTAAACTTGGGCACCTCTCAGTACCCTCTCTTGGAGCCCTTCTTGGTTAGCAAGGGATTTTCCTTGTTCTTTCTGATAAACCACACATAGTTCATTCCCCACTGCTGCATCCCTGGACTTTATTCTTCAGCATCCTCAGGACAAGAGCCCAGAGGGAGGAGACAGTCGGTTCCACCATGAGAAGATGAACTGGCCTCCAGCAGGCCCAGCATTACTTCACAGCAACCTCCTAGAAGGAGAGCACTTTTTAAAAAATGAAGTTAGAGATGGAATTCAAGACCCTGTACATACTTGGCAGATGCTTTCCCATTGAGCTACACCCTCAGCCTCAAAAGCCCCTTTATTAGAACAGCAGCATTATCGATGTGGCAAAAATAACGGGGTGTTTACTGTGTGCCAGCGCTAAGTCCGTGGCAGATGTTAATTTATTCTCATCAAGATATTATAAATAAGAAACACACCATTTTACAGATGATAAAACTGAGGCATAAAGCAATTAAATCCATGGATTATAAGTGGCAGGACTGAGAGTTGCTTGCTTTTAATCTCCCCAGAGATTTAGTAGAAAAACAGTAATAGTAGCAAACCCTCATTCAGAACAGATACTTGACTCTATTAGGAGTGTCAGGAAATTATCATCCTCTCTTAGTTGCTTTCCTGAGCTGGGACAAATTGCCCAGTGCCCACAGTTTAAAGGAGGAGAGGATTTTTTGGCTCACAGATAGAACTCATGATTGGGCGGCTCCTGGGCAGAAACAGCGTAGTGGAGGAAAGCTGCTCACGTCACAGCAGCCATGAAGCAGCGAAGGGTCGAGCCTGGGAGGGGGACATAGGCTTCCAGGGCACACCCCTTCTGACCAGACCCTACCTCCGATAGGCCAGCTCTATTGCCCTATGATCCAGTCACTTCCGTAACTCCCATGGGTGAGACCACAAGGTCTCTGGGGAACATCACTAGTCCAAATGAGCCTTAATAGTTGTGATTCATTCAGTTCCTCCAGCAGCCCTGTGAGGGGACACTGTTACCATCTCCATTTCACAGATGGGGGCAGCTGGGCCTTGAGCTCAGCATAGGTGTGGAATCTGCATCTCCTGCCCCCACATCCCAGTCCTGAGCCAGGAACAGAGCCAGCCTCGGAGAGCTTCATGGAGTGAGGTGGGTGAGGGTTCCCAGAACAGGACAGCCCAGCACTCTAGTGGCTCCGTGCCCGCCTCTCCCTCTGTCCACCACCACCCCAGGGCACAGATTTCCCAGGGCCATCTGTACACAGACTGACCCAACACTGGCTGGGCAGAAGGGTGAACCCAGGCAACCAGGCCAGCGGCCAGGTCTGAGTCACTGGGCAGGGTCAGGCCAGGCTCCTGAGTGGCCAACGTGGGCCTGCACCACAGAAGCATGGCCTGGGAGAGGCGACAGCTGCTGTGGGCAGCTGAGGCTCCTTCTGAGTCCTGGCTCAAGTGCTTGCATGTGACTGTGACCTTGACACCCAGCAGACCCTCACCAACCAGTCCTTACCCACTGTCCTGACAGGAAACCTGGGCAAGCTACCAAGTCATATTTAACACATTTATGAGAAACCAAGACACGGCTATTTTGAGCCGTTGGTTTTGTCTGCCAAGTGCAAACTGGGTACACGTAATGGCATCTTGCGAGTGGAGAGCCACCTGCTCCTCACAGAGGCAGCGACTCACTTTGCTGCATGGATTTTTCGGGATCTCATGCTAACCTGTGTCTGGTGGGGAGGTGGCCCACATTTTGCAGTGAGGACAAACGGGTCATTACTCACCAAATCTCACGTCCAGAACACAGCAGGGCTGGGAATAGAATTCAGGGGCGCTGACTGCCCAGCCGCATGTTTCCTGCCCTGACATCAACCGCTTTCGGGACTAACCCTGGAAATCTCTGGAGCATTCTCTCTACTTTGCACTTTGTTCTTCTTCATACTTATTTCATTGTCTTCCTTTTCTCTGCTACTGAAGGTTTTCTTCTTGTCTCTTCATTCCTGTTCTTTGTCCATCTTTCTTCCTTTGCTTTGTCTTGGTAACTCCGCCCCCCCTTTTCTCCTGTCCTCTCCCCTTCCTTTCCCTCTTTTTTTCTCTTTTTAAGATGGAGTCTTGCTGTGTTGTCCAGGCTGGTCTCAAATTCCTGGGCTCAAGAGACACTCATGCCTCAGCCTCCCAAGTAGCTGCAACTGCAAGTTCACGCTACCATTCCTGGTTCTTGGTGGTTGTTGTTGTGGTGGTGGTGGTGGTGGTGGTGGTGGTGGTGCTGGTGAAATGCGGTCTCACTATGTAGCCCAGGCTGGCCTTGAACTCACAGCAATCCACTTGCCTCAGCCTCCCTAGTGCTGGGATGACAGGTATGTACTGTCATGCCTGGCAGTTCATTTTTAAATCAAAGCCATAATCCTACTTCTCACAATGGCTAATAACAGAAAGGACTTGACATGTGCCCCATCTCCTCCACATATGAAAATTCATCTGGCCTCAATCAATTCCCCATCAATGCCATTATTATCCCTCCCCATTTTACAGGTTTTGCCAGGTAACGCCCACAACAATTAGATGACCTGGTGGCTCCTCCAGGTAGATGCCCTGTATGTGGGGGGTTCACATCGCTCCTGCCACTCGTGTCCTTAGCATTCCTGCAGCTGGTGTTTCCATCATTGGAGCTGAAATTCAGGTGAGGGCCCCAGAGACTCCTCAGCATATTGCTCACCTTTGGGGACCTGAAGTTTCACTGTTTCTTGCTTGGCAGTAATCTTTGTGGTGGGAGGTTCACAGAGGGGTTCCCAAGACAATGGCCTTGCACAGATGGGATCACCTCTCTGTACTTCTGTTTCATATGTGTGGTGAGAGCCGGACACCCACTCTGAGTGCATTCTCCTTGCAAGGGGACAGAATGAAACAGCCTGGGGGCTTCACTCCCCTCAGTCCCTGGTCTGGATGGAGCAAGGCTTCCCAACACGCCCCACTGCGCTTGCTGGAGCTATGCACATTCAGCCCCAGCCTTGCACTAGGCACAGCCCTTCCCATGAGGATCTGCCCAAGTGGCCAACTCCGGGGCTCCTGGGTGGGAGTCCTCCCTGCAGACAGTGCGTCTGAGCCCTGCTCAGATGTTCTGTAGAAGGGATGGGGACACTTACCAAGAACAGACATGGTGACACTCAGGTCACATAGGAGGAGCCTTCCAGATTCCAAGTTTTTGGCTTGTAGCCTCCTCCATCCAGACTGGCCGGCCTGCTGGCTTTGCCACTGTGCCCACCACTCTATCTCTTCCCTGTCCCCTACTTCTTCCCTCCAGAGATGAGCAGCAGCCCCAGCTTCTGCTGTGAGGCTTTTCTTCCTGAGATCATTATGCCAGTCTTGTGATTCACCAGTGTGACCCGCAGAATCATTCTCTGTGACTTCCTGTCCTGATTCATACTGTGCTCCTTTCCACATAGCAACATAACAAAGTGGAGATCTGCTGGTGGGGGTTCCACAGACCAGAAGCCAGCAACTGCCTCAGGGCATGGCAGTAAGGAGAAAATGGATTAACAATTTCACAACTGGTCCTATGTCCCCAACCATGCTGCGGTGCGTGCATCATTATCCCGTGCCTGACTGGACCACTTCTCCCACCTGTGGTGCAAGCCACAGACAGGACAGTCGTGCAGGTACCACTGGTGGTCAAGCCGGTGGGAACAGGTTAATCCATGCTAACCACTCGGAGTCGAGGGCTGTGCTGGAGACCGTTTTTACCATAAGGATCAGCACCGCCGTTTGGGGGTCTGTGCTAGCTGTTTGAGTAACGGAATCTCCATTTCTTTTTGACTTCCCACTTCCTCAGCCTGCAGTGTGGCCTCAAGGTCTCGAGCCACTGAGGACCACTTCCTTGGGACACAGCAGCAAGACACAGGATCTGGTCCAGTGTCACTGAAACACTGCAGATTTCTGCCTGGTTGGAACGAGAGTGTTTGCGGCTCTGTCCCAGCAGTGAGCCATGTAGACTTCTGACCATGTAGAGTCTGCCATTTGCAGCTGCAGGTTCCATACACGTGTGGGTTCAAACAACTAGGTATTGAAAACATTTGGGAAACAAACTGTATCTGTACAGCGCCTGTGCAGACTCTTTTCCCTTGTCCTCACTTCCTAAACAGTACAATGGAACAGCTATTTACACAGCATTTCCACTGCGCTAGGTATCTAGAGACGTGAAGGACATGGGAGGCTGTGTTAGGTTAGATTACAGAGTCGGTACCGTTTTACAGAAGGGACTCGAGCGGGCAGCGAGCAGTGTCAGATTTTAAAACTGAGAGGGCTCTGGAACAAGTTGCCTGGCTACCAAGGGATGACTGGATAGGCTTTTTAAGGTAGGATGGAAGAAATAAAAGGCAGGTAGAGAAAAGACAAGAAAGATCATAATTTTACTGTACAGAGGCCTGTACTTTTAAGAAAAATTGTGAGCATCCATTCAGGACTCCTCCTGTCTCTCAGGAACTATTCCTGTCCCCCATTTCTATTCCCATATACATTTTCCTAATTTTTAAATTTTTAATTTCTTTTAAATTTTCCTACTTTTAAAACCTCTGTTGCTCTTTAGAACTCATTCTCCGACTTCAGGGGACAGGAAGTTGGTATATCTGACATCTAGCATCTCCCCTATGGCAAGGAGAAAGTAGAAGACAAGAGAAGGGGACAAGACAGGAGGGGTGTGTATTTAGGCCATGGAGGGCTGACTATGCACAAAGTACATATATTACACACAGTGGGGCCGCCCCCAGAAATGTTAGACTAGGGGAGAGCAAAAGGAGAGAAAATGATCAAAGTGTGTTCACTGCAAGCATCAATCTGCCAAAATAAAATTCATTAATCTGTACAACCAATAAAATAGCAAACCAAAAATAGAATATGAGGTTCAAAACAAATTGCAACCTCAGGAAATCAAATTACCAAGGCTCCTCTGCTTTTACCCCCCTGCCCCAGGAAGCTCACTCTCCAGGTTGCTGAGCCCGAGAGGTCCAGCGGGCCTGTGAACTGGGCCAGCCTGCGCCCACCTCCTGTGCTGAAGACTGACAAATGCCACTGAGCTCTGCCCTCACGGAAAGGAAACCATTGATGGGTGCCCCCCACCCACAAACGCAAAGGATTTGCATTTCACAGTAGCTCGCTAACCACAGCTTAGAGCCTGCATCTCGAGCTCACAGCCAAGGCCACAGTGCACAGCTCGCTTGCACACTTGCACACTTGCACTCCATTTGCTCTGAGTATGTATTTCTTTGATTGTGCCTAACAAATCTGCTTAGGTCTCTCGCCGACATGCCCTGAAATTGTTTCTGTGATACGAGCTAGCAACCCTACTGCCTACTCTCTGAGTGGGGGACGAGTTGAGCTCCCCGTCTTCTCTTTAGGGACCCTCCTTGGGCCCTGCCTGGTGACATTTTTCCTCCCAATTTTTTAATTATGAAAACTTTCAAATCTATAGAAAAAAGCTGAATGAATGTTTCTATTACAGTCACACATTCACCACGTAAATGTTCTAATGAACATTTTTCTTGTCTTATTCTAGCACATCTATTTTCCAGCCTTCTGTTTATTCATCTGTTTATCTGATTCATTTGATGTGTTTTAAAGTGAAGGATTTTAAAGCAGACCTATTCTTTGCCCCTGGGATGACCTTAATTAAATCTTGTAGTTGGTAGCTATAGTTAATTCATGGCTTACTTCTATATTATGGTCCCCATAGTCACACATAGCAGGGAAACAGGGACTCTACAGGCAGACGGTGAGGACAATCTCCAATCCACTGGTGCAAGCAGGGACTAGCCATAGTATTACATTCCTGCACTGTGCTAGTTCACCTATCAGTCATCCTGGGCATATGATAGAAGATGCTACTGGCTGCAAGTAAAGGAAGAACAAATTCCAAACATCTCACAAAGTTTATTATTTCACAAAATATAGTTCTGCAAAGGTAAGGAGGCTCTACAGTGGTCAATGCATGGATTCAGTAATGTCCTCATGGACTCATTCCCCGTGGCATCTTGGCAGTGTCATCCCTCATGGTGGCAACATGGCTGCTACAGTTCCAGCCATCAGTTCCTGTAAATGCAAAACACTACAACTTTATGCTTCCTTCTGCTAAAATTGTATTCTGCTCATTCTTTTTCCTTCCTTTAAGTGTTTAGATTCTCTGATTTTGTTTTTGATACTAATGAGATTTTAGCTCGATGATTATGGGCTGTTTTGAGTGCTATTGAAAGAAATTACAGAAAGATGAGAAGAAAAATTATCTCTGTCATTGCAGCTGCAGAAAACAGACATTTCTCAGCATCACAAAACTCTTCTTGCAAATATTCTTCTCAGGCCACAACTTCAAAGATCATTGATACATCTTGTGAAAGGAAACTTTAACTTTCCGGAATCTGTAATTAAGATTTGCTGTCTTAGTTAATAACCTACTGCCCCTGGAATAATACGGAAATTGGCCCGTACACTCTGAAAAGGATAAATATTTGTGAGATTTTTTTCCTTTGTTAAGCCAGAAGAATGCTATTACTACCCCTCTTCCCCACACAGATGGAAGGAAAGAGCAAACACATGACTGTTATAGATCTGTTTTAGACCAACAGTTTGAAAGAGACTACTTTCATGCTAATTTGTGCCTCCTTTAATTGCCACATTTGCTTTGGAGGGGCGGAGAAGGCAGTTTTTTTCTGTTGCATTATTTTTCAACAGTAGAAACACCCTCCCCTCCCCCAAGGCCTCCCGCGCATGGGTCCCTCAGGGATTTTCCCCTCATCTGTCCTTGGTCCAAAATGCGCCACAGCTCTTTTTGAGGGCCAGTCCCTATTTAACAAGGAGCCAGGAAAATGCAGCTGGCTTTGACCTCACCAAGGCTGAGGCTGCTTTTCCTGAGTACATGGCTAGAGTTAAGCCTAATAAAGTGAAAAGGAAGAGTAAAGGAAAATGGATTTGCTTATTAATAATGCAAATGCCCAGTTCCCCGCGGCTGGCTCCCACTTCAGTTCTGTTCTTCTGTCTCAGGCTGCACAAAATCAATACTCAAGTTATCTCAGAAGTGAAGCCTGTGCAAGGGGCGGAGAGAGGAAATGCCTGCCCATATAACCCCAGAGTAAAGTTCCTGCTCATCTTTGAGGTTTTACCATCACTCGGGCTTTCTGTCACAAGAGACTGAAACCCAAAACAGCTTAAGCTCAAAGGGAATTTATTAGTTCTTATAATGGAAGGTCTGAGGGAGTTTGGATTTCAGATATGGCTGGATCCAGGTGCTGAAACAATTCACTGAAGACTGAGCCTTTCTCAGGCTCACAGGTCTGCTTTCTTGAATGTTAATCTAGTATACGTACAGATCCTCTCTTCCTGGGGGGCAAGGATGGGTCCCAGCAGCTCCTGCCTTCAGCATATAAGTAACTAAGGCAAAACAGAAACTCTCTTTCCTAAGCTTTCCAGCCAAAGCCCTACAGCTGTGTGTCTCTGGCTCAACCTGAGGGATGGTTCATGAATGGCCATGGGGGATGAGATTGGTCCTGCCCAAAGCACGCAGACTTAAGAAATGGGAAGCTTAATTCTGAAAGAAAAAACAGAAAAGCGAAATGAAAAAGGAAAATAAATCCTGTCAGGCTAATCTATATCTCACAGACAGAGAGCAATCCTGGGAGCCCTGTACTGTCCTGTTTCATCAGGAGGAAAATTACCCGGCAAGGAGGATGTCTGCAGGGCTAAATTATCTGGGCATCTCCAAGGAGGCAGCATTGGAAGCACAGCCTTAAGAAATGAGAATTTGCCTTTACTCCTCTTCTTTGTAGGCACCTGGAAGGGCAGAAGACCCAAGACAAATCAGTCTGTGATGGGCAGGCGGACGCAAGTACGCATGTATAAATAAATGCATGCATGAGTGAATGAATGAATGAATGCCTATAGGAAGGGAACGTGTGCACAGGGCCCCACCTCCCTCCTCAGGAGGAGCCCAGGAGCCCTGTGGAATGAAGCTGGAGCTGGACTGTAGGCTTTGCTGGGGAAGAGGCAAGGGCAGATAAGGCCTGCAGGAAGAGTGTGTGGGAGAACCCAGAGAGGCTGCCTGGGCTTGGGCCGCAGGCGTGAGCAGCCTGCTGGCTCTTCCTGTTCTGAAGGCTTCAGCACCTACAGGCCCTCTCCAAACCTCCTCAACCCTCCTTCCCCTCCCCTTTCATTCTCACTTCCTCTTTCTGCCCCTCAGACACACATAGCTCCTTCCCACCTCAGGAAGCACCTGTCCCCAGGAACTTCTGAGTCTGGGTCCCCCTCAGCCCTCAGGCCTCAGCAGGGTCCCTCCTCAGAGAGGCTCTCCCTGACTGCCTTGAGTTACCAGTCCTGCCCCTAGCTTTTCCTAACCACACAACAAGCCCTGCTTCCTCTCTCTTGCAAACTGTTAGCTTTGTGGAACTGTTATGTCGCAAGTGTCATCACAGTGCCCAGCACAAACTCTTGCTTAATTTCATTTTTTAAAAAAATACTGGTTATGCCGGGCATGGTGGCTCACACCTGTAATCCCAGCACTCGGGAGGCTGAGATGGGAGGATTGTTGGGAGTTCGAGACCAGCCTGGGCTACAAAGTGAGCTCAAGGCCACCCTGAACTGCATAGCAAGACCCTGTCTCAAAAAAGACCAAAAAAATTTGTTTTTAAAATACTGGTTTTGACTATGTCAACTGGTCTCATGACCACTAGTGAATCATTAAGATTAAGTTACTATACATTAGAAAGTGTGTTTTATAATATTTAAAAAAGATAGGCATATGGTGCCCACAGAATATTCCTTTCTTAGCCAGTTTTCTGGGACTGTAACCAGAACCTGGCTAAATAAAGTACCAGAATCTGGGTTTTATAAGGGAAATAGGTTTATTTACCTCCATGTTTGTAAGCACATGAGCATGGCAATCGGTACCTGCACATATCTGCAAGGGAAAAGCAAGTCAAAGAGAGCTTGCCATTGTGACAAAGCCACTCCTGACAAAAGCCATTCATCTCCTCACCCTTGCAGGCAGAGCCCACAGGACCCAATCACCTCTCAACAACTCTCCCATGATGCAGACTATTCTTCAACTTGAATTGGAGTGGGAGCTTCCAAAGCGTAGCAGTCCCCCCTGGTCTCCCAAAACTCATAGCCTTCTCACATATGAAATGCATTTAACTCAGAAGTACAAAGTGTCACCTAAGACTCAAGGCAAAGTCCTAGTTATGAACACGTAAAAATCAAGACAAGTTATTTACTTCTAGTTCACAAGGGTGGAGCAGGCATGAAGAATCTTCTGTGATTTGGTTTGAATGTGTCCTCCAGGAGATCACCTGTTAGAGGCTGGGGCCTCAGGGCAGTGGTGCTGAGGCAGCGGGGCTTTAGTAGGTGGAGCATAGTGGGTCACTGGGGGTACTGCCCTGAAAGGGATTAAGTAGTACTTGTGGGACCCCACTTAGTTCTCAAAAGATTGAGTTATTATGAAAAGAACAAGACCAACCCCTTCCTTCACCCCAACTTCCTGTCTCACTATGTGATCTGATCTGCTCTCTTGCACGCATCCTGCTGTGATGATGCCATCTGTTGTGAAGCCTTCATCAGGACTGAACAGAAACTGCAACCATGCTGTTGAACTTTCAGAATGATGGACCAAATAAACCTCTTTGTTTATAAAGTACTGAGTCTGAGGTATTTTGTTATAGTAACAAAAAACAGATAATAAACATTATAAAAGGAAGCAATAGACAATAAGAAAGGGGTTCCAGGCCCTAAGCAAGTCTGAAATGCAGCAGGCCAGATGTCAAAAGGTAAAGGTCCATATCTGGTATGTTGAGCCCACAGAAATGTAATGGCGTGGGTCACCAAGGACTTAGACAACCCTCTACCTGTTACCGTGGTGGATGTGGCCCATGCTTCTTCCCTCATGGGTGGCATCCTGGTGCCTGCAGCTCACCCAGGCCAGCTTTGCAGGCTGCTAGTGGTTTCAGGAGATCCCACTCCTGCAACTGCATTCAGCATTGTTTTGGGGGCAGAGGGCTGTCTGTGGCAGCTCCACCCATGTGGCAGATTTCTGCTTGGTGTGGAAACTGCTGCGACCCCACAGCTCTTGTGCCCTTTGTGCCCACATGAGGACCACATGGCTATCATCAGTGCTCACTGCTTGCACCCTCTGGAGTGGTGGTCTGAAGCACACCTGCACCCAAAGGAACCACAGCACAGTGCTGCCATAAACCTTAGAGTACGCTGAGCCTCGGTCTGCTGGGCCAACTCTGCACCCAGGGATGCGCAGTCAGTCTCAAGGCAGCAATGCTAGCACATCCGGATCACCCCAGGCTGGTTCCCCAAAACCATTCTTCCTCCGCGCCTCTGGACCGGTGATGGAAGCAGTGATCACCAGATCTCTAAGATGCTTCTGAGGCCCTGATCTGCCATATACACTGCATCCATTCTAATCTCTTCAGCAAGACTGGGCCACACATATAATATTCTGCCCTGAAAATGCTCTGCTTCTCCAAAGTGTGGTCAAACTGAGAGTTTTCTAAATATTTTGCATTGTCACCCTTTGACTATAAATTCTGTTTTTAAGTCACTTTTCCCTTTCTCAGCTTAATGTAAGCAGTTAAAAGTAACTGTACAGTTCCCTAAATGCCTGCCATTTAGATACTGCTCCTAGCAAATATTTTATTTCATTGTTTCCTCCCCCCACCCAAGTCCTGGAAATTGAACTCGGGGCCTTTTCCCTGAGCCCCTAGCCCACCTCCTCTCTTTTTGGAGAAGGTTCTTGCCAAGTCACTAAGGTGTCCAGGTTGGTCTCGAACTTGCAATTCCAGAGTGCTGGAATTATAGGCGCACTCTACCACACACCTGGTCCAGTGCTATGGAAACTGCCCAAATCTCAATATCAAATGACTAAAAAATGAGAACTTATTGATATATATAATTTAAATGTCTAGATACATGCAGCTTCCAGTACGACTGGATCCAAGAGCTGCAAAGATGACCAGAAGAGTGCCATACCCTGTGCCTTGGTGTTGGCCGCGTTGTCAGGCTGACTCCTCACTGCTGGGTAACAGCTGCCACCAGCAACTCCGGCTTGGCACGACCACTGCCCAGCATTGCAGGAGAGAACTGTGCCTCAGGTGACTAGCCCAGGAAAAGCACACATTGCAAAGAAGTTTCTCCTCAACACACACTGCTCTCACATCATCAAGGAAGTACAATATTGTCAGTCAAGCCATGATAGGCCTGTTTGTGTATGAAAAATACTCTTGAAACAAATGTCAAAATAAAAACATTGGAGCTAAGCCTTGTGGCTCAACTCAACTTGTGGCAAAGTGCGAAGCAGAAATACAAGGCATACAGATTAGACAGGGAGAAACGAAACTGTCTCTGTGCCCAAGGGATACAACTTTTTATGTAGAGCATCCAACAAATTTATAAAAATAGAAACAAAATAAAAACTCCTCCAAGAACTAACAAAGGACATTTTTGATGTTTCAGGAAACAAAAATGGCAGATGTAAATCCAACTGTATCAATAATAATAGTGAATTTAATGGATTAAATGATCCAGTCAGTAATCAGAGCTCTTCAGATTTTCAAAAACCAAAATCCATGCTACTATAAGTAGAAAAACATGTGAGATTCAAAGACACAAAAGAAAATGGTGAAAAATGATGTGTCGTGCAAACACCAACCACAAGGAAACTGGAGGAGCAACAGGAATGTCAGATAAAATAGAGTTTGGGAAAATGTTACAATGATGAAGAGAGACATCATAAAAGGATCAATCCACCAGAATCTATAGCAATGAACATATATAAACATACCCAGCAATAGAGTACCAAAGTTTATGGGACAAAGCTGGGGGAAATGAGCAGAGACTTAAACAAATCCACAGAAACAGTTGGAAACATTAAAACCTTGCTTCCAATAATGAATAGGTAGAATATCAACAAGAAAATAGATTTGATGACGCTGTAATTCAACTAAAATAATAGACATCTGTTGAACCAACCACCAACAGGATACACATTTTTCTCAAGGGTATATGAAACATTCTCCAAGGTAGATCATAGGATATAAAACAAACCCATACAAAGTTAAGAGAATTGAAATGTCAGATATTTGTCCTAGTAATGAGGAAAGTGACCAAAACAGTAATGTCCCCTCCTCTTCAGTGGTGGGATGGAACCCAGGGCCTCACACAGACTAAGCAAGCGCTCTACCACTGAGCTACACCCCAGTAATACACTTTTAAATAACCAAAATCACACTTTTAAATCATCAATGTGACAAAGAAGAGATCAAGGGAAAGTTAATTTTTTTGAGAGCAAAATAAAATAAATACATAATAATTATTAAGTTATTAGATGCAGCAATTAGAAATTTATATATGCAAATAATTACAATAAATGAAGAGGTAGCTTGAATAATCTAAGTGGTTTAAACTATAGGAATCTAATTCCCCTATGAGAGCTTTCTTCACCTTCTTGCTGGATTTTTTTGCATGAGAGGAGGTGGATGGAGGGAGGAAGCAGGGGAAGGGAAAAAAGAGAGGGAGAAACAGACAGACACAGAGACAGAGACAGACTGAGACAGAGAGGCTCTCTTGTTGCTTTTCCTCTTTTTATGTGGACCTAAGGCTCCACTCTCACGACCTCATCTAACCCTATCTACCCCGCAAAGCTCCACGCGATTAGGGGGTCTATGAATTCATACAAACTTGATGAAAGGGCACAAACGTGTAATCCATAACACGTTTTAAGACCCTGGAAAAGTTTTTAAAAGAGCAAGTCTAAACCATGAAGAAAAAAGGCAATAACAAAAGTTAGAGTGAAGATTAATGAAAGAATAAGAAACAGAGAAAAATTTAAAAATCAAGCATTGCTTATTTTATTTTATATTTTTGGCAGGACTGAGGATTGAACTCAGGGTCTTCATGCTGGGTTACATTCACAGCCTTTTAAAAATTTTTTAAATTTTAAGACAGGGTCTTGCTAGGTCTTTTAAATTGTCTAGCCTGGCTCAAACTTGTGATCTCCCTGCTTCAGCCTCCCAGAGTGGTGGGATTAAAGTTGTGCACCACCAGGCTTGGCTTGATCAACAAAACCGATAAGCTTTCAGCTAAACCATATGAAAGAAAAAAATAAGACAGAATCAAAAATGGAATTGGAGACATTACTATTAACTTCACAAAACTCAAAATCACTATAAAGGAATACTATGAGCAATTGTAAAACAATGGATCTTGTAACTTAGTTCATATCTTAGTCTATTTTATGTTGCTATAACAGAATACTTGAGATAAGATAATTTATAAACAGAAGAAATTTACTTTTCACCACCTTGGAGGCTTGGAAAAGTGAGAAGCTTCTAAATATTCTCATATCATCCATGACAGAAAAGTGGAAGGAAGAAAAGTAGAGGCCAGCTTGTGTGCCTGATGAAGCCCAAGGGCACAGGCACCGCTGGAGTGACACTCATCAGCCCTCATTACCCAATCTCCTCTCCTTAGTCCTCCCCTCTCAACACTGCTGCGTCTCAGATTGACTTTCTAACACACATTCCAGTCATAGCACAGGAAATGGATAAATTCTTAGAAAGACATAAACTACTGACATAGACTTAAAAAGGATAGATCATGTATAGACCACCAATAAGTAAAAAAATTCTATTAATTTAAAAAAATCCTTCTCTCCCTGGTCCCAGCCAAATCCCAACCCACACTGGTGACTTCTTCCAAAATTGGAAGGAACTAATATCGATTGTTCTCAAAGTCCTCCAAAAATTAGAAAAGAAAGCAATTTCTTTTCCAGTTCATTGAATGGGGCCAATGTTACCCTGATACCAGCACAAACATATCATAAGAAAATTATCAGCATCTCTTTGTAACACAGGTGCCAGAATCCTCTGCTGTACATAATAAAAAAGAAATCCCGCATTATAAAGACAGTTATGTACCATGACAAAGAGGAATTTATTCTGGGAATGTAATAGTGGTTCAACATTAGAAAACCAACTAATGAGACCTACCACATCAACAAAATAAGAAACAAAACGGTCATCTTAATAACGTAGAAAAACACTTGAGAAAATTCAATAGGCTTTTGTGATGAAAACAATACTCAGTAAACTAGAAATAGAAGAAAGTTTCTTCAATTGGTGGAGGGCATCTCTCAAAATTCCAGTTTAGAGCTGAGAGCAGAGCCTGATACCACACACACACACACACACACACACACACACACACACACACAGACACACAGACACACAGACACACACACACAGGTAATAGTGGAAGACTAGAAATGCTATGTTGAACCCTTATTGCTTCTATTAATTACTGTACTACAGGTTCTAGCCAGGGAAATTGGGCAAGTAAAAGAAAGAAAAGGCACCCAGATTGGAAAAGAAAAATAAAGCTGCCTATATGAACAGACAGTTTGAACTTGTATACAGAAAATCCCAAAGATTCTATAAGAAACTATAAGAAATAAAAGAACAAAGTCAGCAAGGTTTCAGCATACAAGATTAATATGGAAACAGTGAATTGCATTTATATACACTTGCAATAAACAATCCACCAATAAAATTTTAAAAACTATGTCATCCATGATAGCATCAAAAAGAATTAAATACTTAGGTAGACAGATAATCTCGAAACAAAAGAGTGGGAAATTATTCTTTGAAAACTGAAAAACAACAGAAAAAAAACATGGGAGTGGAAACAACTCATACGTTCATGGATGGAAGACTTAGCATTGTGGTTTTTGTGGTACGGGGAACAAACTCACAACCTCCCTCTTGCTAGGCAGATGCTTATGCCACTGAGCTAAATCCCCAGCCTAAGACTTCCTATTGTTAAGATGATAATATTCCCTAATGTATGAATTCAATACACTATCAGAACCCATATGACTTCTTTGTAGTAATTGACAAGCCTATTCTAAAATTCATATGGGTTCCAAAAGGCTTAAAATTAGCAAAGCAATCTTGAGAAACAGAAATGAAGTTGGCATATGGCCAATAAACACATGAAAAGTTGCTCAGTAGAATTTGTCTTTAAGAAAATGCAAACCAAAACCATAGGGATGGTTAGAATTTTTTAAAATCAGAGAATAACAAGAATTTGGAGAAATTGGAACCCTCGTGCACTGTTGATAGGAGTGTCAAATGGTGTCAGCCACTTCAGAAAACAGTCTAGTAGTTCCTCAAATTATTAAGCACACAGTTACCATTTGATTCAATAATTCCATTCCTAAGAGAAATCAAAACACATGTCCACATGAAAACTTGCACATGAGCCAGGCATGGTGATGCATGCCTGTTATTCCAGCACTTGGGAAGCTAAAGCAGGCAGATGACCAAGAGTTCAATGCCAGCTTGGGCTACACAGCAAGATCCTATCACAAAACAAAACAAAAACTTGTATGTGAATGTTTATTGAAATACTATTCATAATAGCCCAAATGCCAAAGCACCCCAAATATCCACTGATGAACACATAAATATAATGTAGTAGATCTGTATCATGGGCAGTGATTCAGCCATAAAAAGGAACATAGCACTGATACAAAATGCAACCCAGATGAACCTGCAAAACATTTTGCCCAGTGAAGAGTCAGTTTAAAAAGGCCACATCCTGTTAAAATCTATTTCTCTGAAATGTTCAGAAAAGGGAAATGTAGAGGCTGAGACTAGATTAGTTGTTATGTAGAGAGGAGGGAGGGAATGGGAAGGTTCTTAAAGACTATGAGTTTCTTCTGGAGAGTGATGAAAATATTTTTCAAAAGAAGTATAATAATTTTCAAAGAATGGCATGGCTTAGTCCCTATGTCCTAGCAATCTACAGTGGGATTCACCTCCAGGGAGCTGTGGAGTCTCAGAAGGCCCACCTACCTGCCACTAATACTCTAGTGCTGTCACATCAGCTTGCCTCTGCCCTAGGGCTTCCTCTTGTTCACAATTATACTCGAGCTATTTGCATTTCAGGTCAGTAGGTAAATGAATCACAACAGTGCTTTCAAATGACATGCGTGTTAACTCCAAAGTCTAAAGGGGCCCATAGGCTTCGTGCCTTTCTCTAAGTGTCACAGGGAGCCTAACAGAGCAACATCTTCACGTGGGAAGGGATATCTCAACATACCCTGAATCACTGGACCCCAAAAACTTTTGCTGAGGCGACAATTCCAAGTATTTGTGGTATTTATTTTCTCCCTCCAACCTACAAGTGTTTTACCAACATGTCTAAAGCAGTTGCTAGTTCTTGTTTATCAGACCCCATCATCGTATCATCAATGTAATAGACCAGCATGATGTTCCAAAGGAAAGAAAGGTGATTATATTCACTTTAGATCATGTTATGACACAGAGCCAGTACAGTGATAAACCCCAGAGGTGGGAAGTGAAGATGTGCTGCTGGCTTTGACAACTGAAAACACACAGCATCTAATGGTTTTTACTGATAAGTATAAATTTTAAAACTCTAGATCAATAGCTGCATTCCAAGCCAGGCATGGTGGCACACATCTGTAATCACATAACTTGGGAAGCTGAGGCACAAGGATCACTGCGATTTTGAGGCCAGCCTGAACTATAAAGTGAGTTCAAGACCAGCCTGAACCGCAGAGCAAAACCCCGTCTCAAAAAGATTTTTTAAAAATCTGCATGCCAGGAACCAGGATATGTATTGATTGCTCTAGCACCAAAATCCACTTGGGCTAGCAGGTGCAACTAAAGTTCCCACCCAATTAAGTTTATAATGATCCACTGTCGTTCTCCATGATTTGTGTATTTTTCACAGCCCTGAAACAGCTGCTTGAGTAGAGCAGTGAGTCTCACTCAACTGTGTCTCCTAAGTCCTTAGTGGTGACACCAATCTCTACAATCCCACTAGAAATATGACATTGCTTTTGATTTACTATTTTTATCAGTAGAGAACGCTTTAGAGGCTTCCGGTTGGCTTTTCTTACCATGAGTCAGGGAATTAATATTGAAGCTCTTTCAGTTACCCAAGATGTCTATCCAACTATACATTCCAATGTTGAAGAAATAAATGGGGTGTTTTCAGGGACCCATCTGCCCCTCCTTGCAACAGACCTTCTCTAAGATTCCATGATGGACTGCAGTGATGTTTTGGATCCCCAGGAACAAGTGAGTTTAGACACAGTGTCCAGTTTTCTTTGGATAGTCTGCTAGCTTTTCTTTCCCCATGCATAGTAACTTTGTCATGGTCTCAAGTATGTTTGGAAAAGTCTAGGAGGCAAATTCACAGCATAAAATTTTGGCAATATAATAACACTTTCCTCAAGGGCATCCAGCCTGTCTTTCGTTCAAGGACTCAAGAATGGGAAATGACTGAGAGGCTATAACTCTCTGTTTCGGTCACCTGGGTCAGACTTCTATTCTCTAGATTCAGAACTCACTCACTTAGGTCAAGAGGCACACATTTATTTTCTCTCCATGATAAACTAATGAATGCTAAGGATCTACATGAGTCAGGTCACAGTCAAAGTTGTTTTACTGCCCACTGTGATAACCATCTTCACCTCATCTTTGGCATGTAAGTGCCACAAAGTTCCCTGCCAATCTGGGTTTCCAATGTGCCTACTGCATTTCCAGTTCAATGATAGCATTTCCACAAGCATTTTGGCATACAGAGCTCTTCAGAAATGCTAAAACAGACTGCTGTAAATTTATTTCTGATAGCTACAATGAAAGTTATGTTTCCATGCCCAAAGTGTGTGGATGAGCAAATCATACACAATAACACCATTCTAGCATACCCATCTCCCTCAATCTTTGGATACTGTATTAGTAATCTTTCTGTTCCCAGTACAAAACACAGTGTCTGGCACACCCAACTTCGAAGAGGAACGTCTTCTTTTGAGTCAAGGTTTTAGAGGTTTCAGTCCATTGTTGGCTGTTTCCAAAACAAAACATCATGGCAGAAGGGAATGGCGGAAGATAGCTGCTCACTCATGGGATCTAGGAAGCAGAAAATAGGCTAAGAACCCAAGGAAAGTTATGCCCTTCAACGTCATACCTCCAGTAACTTATTTTCTTCAGCTAAGCCTCTGCTAATAGCTCATTTAGTTTGATTTCATCAGTGAGCCAACTTGTTGATGGAGTTAGCCACCCCAATATGAGTCATGGGAGGACACTGCATGTCTAAACCATAACACTTATCTTCTGCTATGGTGGGATCATCAAACTACAGCCCACATCTAACACACAGAAAAATGGCTTTTACACTTTTAGTTGAAATCAAATAAAAAATACAAGAATATTTGTGACACATGAAAATGATATGAAATTGAGTTCAGTGTTTATAAAAGTTTTATTAGAGGACAGCCACGCTCATTTATTTACAAATTATCCTTAGTATTTCCATAACAATAAGAGAATTCAATATTTGCAAACTGAGACCAGCCCATAAAATTTAAATCATTTATTACATGGCCTTCTATAAGAAATGTTTGTTGACTCATACTCTGCAATATAGCAAGAAAACTCTGACATTACAAATCTATTGTAAATGCAACAGACTTTTTCTTGATTTAACTAAATAATGCAGTAGAACAACTATTTACATAGTATTTACTTTATATGAGGTATTATAACTAATCTAGAAATTATATGGGAGACTACAGATAGGTTATATGCAAATACCATAGCATTTTGTATAAACGATTTAAGCATCCTTGATTTTGGTATATTTTAGGGATCCTGGATCCAATCCTCCATGGATACTGAGGAATGACAGCATAGACAAACTTTGCATCCCTGTATCAGTCAACCAAACTGTTAGTACCCTCTCAGTATTTAGCCCTTTAAACTCAAATATTGAATCGTTGACTAGTAGGCCAATATCAATAAGTTTTGTCTGATCCAACTTGATTTTACTCCCTGCTCCTGACATGCATTTCCATACATACCCCAATTTTCTGTTGATACACATTGGGAAACAGAAAGTGGCAGTTATTTGGATGTGTGTTGTACCTGGGTCACTTTGCACCTCTCCCATGGGGTTCTTCTGAGCCTTGAGTTATCAGGAGCAAGAAGAGGTGCTAGGAATGGGACCCAAGGAGCATCAGCAATATCCTAAAGTAGACCATTACAGTTTCTTCAGGCAGGGAGAACTCACCTCTGAAGGCAGGAGTGCTGCTTCAGCTGGCAGAATGTGGAGGTGTGAAGTCCCTATGTGTACTGAAATCTGCTCACATGTCCTCACACCAATTTTCAGAACACCATTCCTTCCCAATTAACACCCTGACTATAACAAAAAGTACTCTGTGAGGTTAGAATTTCAATTTTTGTTGTGTTTGAGCTACCCACAGAATTAGACTTTGGGTTTGGTTTCCAGAAATCTCAGCCCTGTGACTACGGGAAATAAGAGTTTCTTTCAGGGCAGTCACAGAAGCTTTCAGGTCCCTTATTCAGAACATAAGCTAGGAATTTAAAGCTCTGAGCTCATCATTTTCTTTCCCCAAGTTTTCCAGCACAATAAGAAACCACAAACCAATCCCACTACATTCCTTAGTTTCTCTAAAATGTTCAGGGGAACCAAAGACTCAGTCATGCAGAGCTTCACCTTTAATAGGAAAGTAATATGAGGAGCTAGTAAGATCTAGGTAACTATTTTGACACTTCATGCCATGGGCTACCATTCCCGTGTCACTGGAAACAGGGTCATTAATGACTCGAAATCTAATTAGGTCAGAGAACCAATTCCAGGAAATTCAAAACTCATTTTTGCAAAATTTTGAAACCACTTAGCACAGTCTTATCAAAGCTCAATGTCTGAAATACACACACACACACACACACACACACACACACACACACACACACTTTAACCCATTCAGTTATCTCTTTAGAGCTATTATTTCTGTATTTAGTGCTGAAATTCAAAGCCTGCAAGGCAATAAATAAGAAAAGAAAGATAGAAGTAAGGTTAGGGAGAGAAAAACACAATCTGGAACTCACACACACAAGCTAGAGTCTAGAAGGTGGGCTGAATCACCTGTCAGTACTTGTTTCTGACATTAGTTGTACGGCTGTCCTACCAAAATTAGGGTCCTTTGTCACTGGGCTAACCATACTCACTTGGCCCAGGAGTTTAGGAAACTGAAGGAGGGTCGGGGAAGGTGGGACAGTTGGGTCCTGGTTGCCACTGATGCCTAGGAGAGGAGCCAGTAAAGAGGCAACTGGAATAAATTGCAAATTGGTCACCTCTACTCAACAAATCTCCCACAAGAATGTCTCCTGTGGGCCACCATAACCAGAAACGTGGGCACATAGGGAAGGAATGCTGGGGGATGTAGTTTAACCTACCCAAATTGACACTGTACAGAGCCATTTTAGACTGTCTTTAAATCAATCTCCAGTCTCAGGAATTAGAGCTATTCATTCCCCTCACCTTGCTACAAGCAAGCACACCTCACTTAAGTACCTGCCAATACCCTGAGCAAAGCATAATCTCATCTCATAAAAAAAAGCAGATGCCTTTCAGCTAATATGATTTGGCCTCAATTCTTCCAAAACAAGAACCTTGTCAGAATTGTACTCAGGGGGCTGGCTGAAAGACAAGAGCCACTCCATTAGCTCTTGGCAAGAGATTTCTCCCCTGCTGCCAGTGTAGAGGAGGAGGATGCTTCAGTGCAAGCCATAATGCAACAGAAAAAGATACCTTCAGCCAAGAAATGCAGCAGGTAGCCAGCCTTTGGTGGTGCTACTGGAGAGATTTCTGGAGGTCTTTTCCAAGTCGGAGACCCAAAAACTCTGGCTCTGGAAATGTCAATAGCCCTCAGTTTTAGTTTTTTTTTCCTTTCAGATTTGAATAACAATGGCATGAGCCCCTGTTATGGATTCAGTCTAGACATCCCCCCAAAATCTCATGCAGTTGGGGGGGTGCTTTTTCAGAGGTGGCTGAATCTACAGTGATTGATTGATATTGCAACACTAGGATTAAGGGTGCTAGAATTAAGGGTGGGTGGTTACTAAAGCAGTCCACTGACAGATTTGGTACAGATTAGGTACTATCCTAATCCCAGTAGCCTGGATACAATATAAGGACAGAAAGAGGCTTGTCTTGTGCCTTCCTTGCATGCTTTGCTACCTTCTGCCCACTGTGAACTGTTTCCCCTCTGTGATGCCTGTCTGCCAAGCAGTTATTCTGCCTGAAGCCAGTAGATTATGGACTGAAACCTCTACAAACTGTGAGCTAAATAAACCTTTCCTCCCTTAATTTTTGTCTAGGCAATGATAAAAGTAACTAAGACAGTCCTCATCTCCTGATTTGGGAGACACTTAAGAGTCTTCCTTATCATATCAACAAACTCTCAAGGAAGCTGTTGATAATGCACGGTATCATGGCCTCAGTCTACAGGCTAAATTTCTTAGTTTCCTTTGAGGAGGAGGCCCAATCAGAAGTAAGCAGAAGTCTTTGGTGGTGACCTTGGGAAGAATCTGCTTCCCAGTGCTGGGGGTAGAACTCTACTATTATATAGCTGAGTCCTTTTTACATTTTTATTTTGATTCAGGGTCTCATTAAGTTGCCCATGCTGTTGTTTTGTTAGTATAATAAGGAAAAAACATGTATTTTGTCCCAGAGAGAATGACTTCAGCAAAACAATGACTCGGACCACACCTGCCTTCACTTTAACTAATCCATTGTGAGCCATTTTGAATTGACTTTTAGATGTCTTAAGAAATTTTTGATGTCTTAAGAAATTTTTGATGTTCTATAAGATTTGAGCTTTTTGCATGTGGATATCCAGTTGTTCCAGTATATTTATTGAGGGCACAATCCTTTCTCCACTTAAGTGCTTTTGCATCTTTGCCAGAAATCAAATGTCTGTTATGTGGGTGTCTATTTTGGGACTTTATATTGGCACTTTGGTGGTTTGTCTATCTTAATATCAATGCTGTTTTGTCATGATTGGTGTAACTTTATGATAAGTCATGGGGTTGGAGAGGGTTACAGCTCTAATTTTGTTCCTTTATCAAAGTTGTTTAGAGTATTCTGAGTCTTTTTTATTTTTACAGAAAAGTAAGAAAATGTTAATCTATATGAAAAATGATGTTGACAGTTTGATAAGGGATTCTGATCTTTATTATTCTCTTCTATTTATTTTTGCTTCATTCTGTCTCTTATTTTTAATTTAAAAAATAGACCAAAAAAGGGGTTGCGGACTTAGCTCAGTGGCATAAACACCTGCCTTGCAAGCAGGCGGTCTTGAGTTTGACCCCCAGTACCGATAAAAAAATAAAATAAAATAAATAGACCAAAAAAATTTGCCCATGCTAAACTCAAACTTGCAATCCTTCTGCCTCAGCCTCCTGAGTAACTGGGATTATAGGAATGTGCCACCCCTCCCTATAGGAAGTCTGTTTAAGATGAGCTGAATCACCCAATGACAACTTTTCTTCCCCACATATTTTTCCTCTCTTTTTTTTTTTTCACATCCTCCTCCTCCTCCTGAAAATGGCAGGATGACTGAGGCTCCTGCTGACATTCTGTGATACTGAGGCTTAAGGCTACTTCCTAAGGGTGGTGGCATCGCAGCATGTCAGTGGGAACCTCAGTATTCCTTAAGACATTGAGAAACCCACTCCCCAGCCTTGGGACACAGACTTCAAGCCCTGTTATGTGAGTGAGCAATGAATTACCTCTTCAAGTCATTGCTGTTTCTGGTTTAACTTGTGTCTCCTAAATCTGAATACAGAATTCTTGTTATGTGAGAGAATATCCTTTGTAGTAAACTGTATGTCACAGCTGGAACCCAAATGTCCCCACCACCACTGAAGGTTCATTGTGTTGAAGGCTTGGTTTCTCATGGAACTGTGGGAAGTCATGGATAATGAAGCCTCTAACAGCATCAGTGGATCAATCCATCCATGAGATGATAATATGAAGGCACTGAGAGATGATGGACCTACATATTTCCCCCAAGCTAAGACCAGGCCTTATATATTAATTTTTGCTCCAAAAGATGCAATAGGGCTTATTTTCAAGGAATATCTTTTTTATGCTTAATAGTCTACATTTATTCATTTATTCATATACAAAAATCTATACTTCTTCATGTACAAAAATTCTACATTTATTCAAATACAGTCATGTCATCTTCTTTTGGAGCATCATTGTAATTCTCAACTCTCAGGTCGAATTTCCTGCAACTCCATTTCCTGTAGAACCATTGGCCCTCATCTCTTACGTCCAGTGATACAGCTGTCCTTAAATGAGTCCTTCTCATCCACAGAGGCTGCTCGTAGTGCATTGGCAGCACAACAGTCAGTGATTTTGTCCCATGAATTCTTCACCCCAGCCATGACCTCTTGCAAGAGAGGCTTCACGAAGTTTCCAATCAAATGTAAATTGAAGACTTAGAGACAGAAGTGGCAAAAAGTTGACTGTTAAGAAAGATGGTGCAAAAAATTGCAGGCACCAAAATTCAGAAAACAATTTATTTCATGTCAATGCATTAAGTATGTCTGTTATAAACACAATGGACTGAATTATGAAGATTCATATTAGACATGACCCTGTCTGTTCATCACCAAGTGTGCGTGTTATTCATGCAGTGTGTTTGTAATCTGGTCATTCAGCATTGTCTCAGGATCATCTGTCTACACGGGTGTTTACCTCTCGTTGGGTATTTACAAATACTTACTTATTGATGTACTTATCATTTATTTTAAGGATCCATGTCAATAATACTATTTATTTATACTTAATTACATTTAATATTATTTTATAACAATATGTCCATCAGGTGTGACAACAGACAGACTAAATCCATTCATCCGGCTGATCTTATCTGGGGCTTTTTTTTTTTTGAGATAGGATTTATATTACAGTCTTCCTGAAAACTCATGCTGGGGCTTATTTTCAGGTTAGTTCTCATGCAGGGAGAGGACAGTAGTTGTAGGAAACAGGTCACTGGGGCCATCTTTGCAAAGTACACCTTTCCTCAGGCTCTTTCACTGCTCTCCACCTCCTGGCTGCCATGAGGTGAGCAGCTCTCTCCACCATACCCGCCATGGTGTTCTACCTGCCACAGTCCTAAAGCTACAGAGCCAGCAGATCTCTCAAACTGAGAGCGAAAACAAACCTGTTCCTTTTCAGGGAATATCTTTTTTATGCATAATAGTCTATATTTATTCATTTATTCATATACAAAAATCTACACTTCTTCGTGTATAAAATTCTACATTTATTCAAATACAGTCATGTCATCTTCTTTTGGAGCATCATCGTAACTCTTTAAGTTTTGTAGGTCAGTTATTTGCCCCAGCAACAGAAAGGTGACTAAAGCACAGTGCTGCTGTTCCCTCCCTAAAGAAGTTTGGAGTTCCCTGCCCTGATGAATTCAAATGGTCAGTGCAAAGGCAAGCAGAAAGAGCCCATGGTGCATCTCCCTTGTCCTTTTTTTCCTTCCGCCACGGCAACCAGAAACGTTTCCGCTAGTGGCCTCCTCATGGTGTTCTGGGATGGTATTCAGGGTCCCTGGTAGTGAAACTACACATGTGTCCCATAATGCCCAGCTTCCATCAGCGACTTTCGCTTAGTCCAGAATTTTACACAATTGATTTATACTGCCTGTGCTCTTTGGTATCTAGCTTCTTTCCTTCAGACTAATGCTTCTGAAATGCACCTATGTTGTTGTGTATTTCTTGTTCAGTAGTATATATACACTTATCTGTTCCAGTGGACATTTGGGTTATTTTCTTTTTTTTTTTCTTTTACTACTACACAGATTACTATATATATTTGTATGCAAATCCATGTGGACATGTGATTTCATTTCTCTTGGATAAATACTTAGGAGTTGACTTTCTGGATCATATTGTTTACGTGTGTGTGTGTGTGTGTGTGTGTGTGTGTGTGTGTGTCTGTCTGTCTGTCTGTCTGTGTGTGTGTGGTACTGGGGATTGAACACACATCTCCAGTTATTATTTTGAAACAAGGTCTCTCTGAGTCAATGAGCTGCCCAGGCTGGGCTTGAACTTTCAACCCTCCTGCCTCAGCTTTCCAGAGTGCTGGAATTGCAAATGAGTAACTCGTAATCTATTAAGCAATAGTAGAGAGAAAGTCTCTGCAGTGAAGATGAAAGCCCTGACTTGCCCTTAGCTGTTGGAAGGTCGCTCTAAACCCGGGGAACTTCTGCCTGGTAAACATGCTTGTATGTGGGCCTCGGGTCACACCAGATAATTTATAACAATGTGACTTCCGGTGGGGGCTTTGGGCCAGATGCACCAGCTTGGCTGTGAAGGGGCTGGAAACCAAGATCAGCCTTGGGGTGGTCAGTGATGCCTATGTGACTGACACCAAGGCTGGGTGGGGTGAGTTGCCTGTTCGGCAGGACCTTGGGGTGCTGGACTACCCTGTGCTGAGAGAAGTCAGAGAAATGATAAAATGTTGTTAGTGGCCCCTCCAAACCCCACACACAGTCTTCCTAGGTGCCCTAGGTGCCTAGGTCCTAGGCACTGGCTCGGGATCTTCAAGGAGACCAAACTCTATGGTGTTCCAGTCCCTGATATAAAACAGCTCAGATCTGCCTATGACCCACACACATCCTCCTGTGCACTTTAGATCATGTCTGGATGGCTTGTACCACCTCATACAATGTCACTGCCATGTAAATAACTGTTAGGCTCAATTGTTTGGGGAATCAGGACAAGAAAAAAATCTACACGTTCAACAGAGAGGCAGTGCACCCTCCATCCCATATTTCAATCCAAGGTTGGCGGAATGCACGGATTTAGAAGGCTGAGGCACGGAGGGCTGACTATGTATCTACCTGTCTGCCTGTCTATCTATCTACCTATGTATCATGATATAACATGTTGAAAAAATAAAATATACTACCTTTTTAAAAATATAAAATGCTAATTATTTGTGATGTACTCTGACATTTTCTTTTCTATTTTATTATTTTCTTTTCTCGTATTTTATGCCACACATGGCCCACTAAACTGATTTCATAACTGCTTTTTGGAGTGATGACCCAAGTGTCTGAAGCACCACAGTACAGCCCACCATGGTGGGATCTCATGGATGGACAGTGGACCAGTCAGCCTCAGTCTGGCTCAGGCTATGCCCTGAGCCCTGAGCACCAGAAGGCCGTGACCTGGTGTGGCCTGGCTGAGGCCTTCACTGGGGCCAGCGACTCCACAGGTCTTTGTGGAGTGCCCACCAGAGCCTCCTTAGGCTGTGCTCCAGGTGCCCCAGCCCCTGCATGCCTACACCGCACTTGGAGCCTACTCCCCAGCCAGCACAACTTCCCTGGCGGAAACACCCAAGGCTAAGAGGTTGCCAGCAACTGTCCTTTGTGGGCTGGGGAATAAGGACGGAGCTTGGGGTGCAGGCAGATTGTCCACACTTATGCACATGAGGCCCCTTGAGATAAGGCAGGGACCCAAAGAGCCAAAGATAGAGGATCACATGGGTAGGACCTCTGTTTGTGGTGAGCTGATTCCAGATACAAGACTCAGATTCATGGACCCAGCAACCCTGAGAGGGGCTTCAACTCCTGCCCGCAATCACAGGCGGGGTCATCCCCCTTCCTACAGTCTCCCACCAGGCCACTTCCTGTGCTTTCTTCCCAGTCCTGGCTGTGTAACAATCAGAGGCCACAGGGAAAGAAAGATGGCAAAGCACTTTACTTCTGGTCAGAACAGGGCCAGGGAGCCGGCAGCCCTCAGAGGCAGGCAGGCTGGAGAGGGTGGGACTTGGCTGTCCGCTCAGGGATGGCTGCATCCAGCTGCATCTTCCCTGTCGTGGCTTCTGGTATTGACCACGCTGTAGGCCCTTAGAGGGGTGGGAGGAGGCTGATGCAGTAAGCTGGTGGGGGCTCAGCCTCCGGACGCCGCAGGCAGGCCGTAGCTCCCACATTCGCTGGACTTACCTGCCAGGCTTCCGGCACCATCGGGACACCTGCCTACACTTGCCGCCTGTGGGTGAGGAAGATGGATCAGCCATGATTGAAATAATGTTGACTGTACATGCACTGGGGCTGGGGGACAGACCAATGATCCTGTCCCTCAGGAAGCTCCCAGTTACTCTAGACAAGAGTGAAGGGACACACATGAGAAAAGCCAGTGTGAAATGTTCATGTACGCACAGGGATGAGCTCTCAGAACGCTCAAACTGCTTTATGGATTCAGTTCGTGCGTATTTATTGTGCATCTACTATATGCCAGGCACTGACCTGGGTACTGGAAACACTGTGGTGAACAAGAAGAAAAAAAACCCCAGCCCTTGTACAGCTGACTTTCTGGTAGGGGAAGTAACAAAGAAAATTAAGATAAATGTGTGGGTGGAGACAAGCACTATGAATAACAATAAAGCCAAGAAGGAGTCAAGGAGGCCCAGGAGCTGGCAGCATCCTTGGGAGATGCATGGGGGCCTCGAAGAGGAGGTGATATTTGGACAAAGGCCTGAAGGAGGTGAGCAGGAGCCACGGGGAACCAGGAATGGAGGAAGGAAGCTCTAGCTAGAGGAGCAGCCGCGCAAAGGCTCTTGGGTAGGATGGCACAGATGGGCTCGGGGCCCAGGATCGGTCAGGGGGATCTCAGAAGCCAAAGGAGCCAGACATGGGGGTCATGCCTGTAGTCCCAGCACTGGGGAGGCTGCAGCAGGAGAATCACAAGTTTAACCCCAGTCTGGGAAGCTTAGCAACTTTGTGAAAACTTATTTCAGAATAGAAACAAAACAGGACTGGGGATGTAGCTAAGGATAGGGGCAAAGGCACTCCGGAAACAGCACTATGCCCCCATCTCCTGGCTGCCAGCCTGCCTCGCCCCACCTTGCCTCTCTGCTCCTCTCCCCTGCCTTCTCAGCCCCGCCGCCCCGGCCTCTCCCACCCCTGCTTCCAGGCCTTTGTCCTTCCTGCTCTCTCTACTTGGGTTTTGTTTTTTAAGTCATCTCTTCATCATCAGGAATCGATGCTGACTTCAGGGCCGCAGAGGGCACTCCTCTCCTGGCCTCAGGCTTTTCCTTGCTGTAGCTGACAAACACTCTTCTCTTATCCGCTCTGCTCATGCATGCTCTTGCCTGTTTATCGTTGCCTCCCCTGGGTCAGTGATACTTATGTGCTGTGTGATGGTACTGAACTCCTCTGAGCCTTAATTTCCCCACCTGGCAGGGAACAGGGCCGGCTCAGCATCAGGGGCAACAAACATACATTGAGCAATCGAGGCTACTGCACTTGACCCCAAGTTCAAGGATGTGGCTGTGCCCATTGCCCTGATGGGGAAGTTGCATAAGAAAGGCAAAGACATTTGGCATAGGTTGGACAGCCTAAGTGAGAGCTTGTGCCCCCAAACCCCGGGACTGAATCTAGGGCCTTCACACTGAGCTACATTCACTACATTTCCAGCCCTTTTTAAATTTCTTCTTTGAAGACAGAGTGTCTCTAAGTCTGTAAGTTTTCTAGACAGGGGTTCAACTTGTGATTCTCCTGCCACAGCCTCCCAGAGTTCTGGGATTCCAGGTATTCACCACCATACTGGTTTTAAGCAAGAGCCTGTAAACGGAAGCTCTTGTGTTTTATTTCTCCTGCACAGCATCTTAAAAACCCCCTTTTAAAAAGATTAGCTTCTCAGGGCTGGGCATGTAGCTCAGTGGTAGAGCACCTGCCTGGCACATGTAAAGCCCTGGTTTCATCCGCAGCACTGCAAAAAGCAAAAACAAAAACAGAAAGGTTTTCTGCTTGTTGTTATTCCTCCCCGCACCCCCTCCCTGCCCTGAGCTGGGCCGTGGGAGGCAGGCTGGACAGGTCACATCTTGGGGCCCCTTGCCCTCCACTGTGGGCAGGAGATAGGAGGGCAGGAGGTGCGACAGGCTAGGCTTCCCTCCGGGTTGGGTTTCAGTGAGGTGGTGGGTGGTGGCAGGAATCTTCTCCGTGGGGTCAGCACTCCCAGAAGCAAGCTTGCTACTGTCCCACCTCTTACCAGGCCCTGACACAACCATTACACCTTCGGGCTGGGGTGACAACAGTCCCCACTGTCTCCAGGCCCCAGGTGGGGTGCTGTGCCATACCCCGCCCCTGCCTCTGCAGCAGCTCCCTGCTATGGCCTGGAATGATTTCAGTGTGTCCCCCTAAAGGGTGATGTACTGAAACTATGGTCCCCAGTATGCTGCAATGAGAGGTCTTGGAACCTTTAAAGAAGCAGGGCCACGTGGAAGATAATGAGGTCACTAAGGACACGAGCTCTAAAGGGATTGGAGCTCTGAAGAGACACAAATCTCTCTGAGTAAGTGAGTTGTGCTTTTGTTTTTTTTTTAAATCAAGGCTGAGCCAGGAGTAGTGGCTCAAGCCTGGAATCCCAGCATTCTGGGAGGCTGAGGCACGAGGAGCACAAGATGGAGCTCAGGCTGGGTAATAAAGGGGATGGGGATGTGGCTCAGTGTGAAGCCCCTGGGTTCAGTCTCCAGTACCTCAAAAGAAAAAGAAAAAGAAGGGGAGAGAGGAAGAGGAGGAGAAAGAAAAGGAGAAGAAGAGGAAAAGAAGGAGAAAAAGAAGAGGAGGAGGAGCAAGAGAAGGAAAAAGAACTCTATTTTCTGACCATTCGCATGAACCTGGGCCTCATGATTTGTTTTGACCAGTGGGCCAGTTCTAAGCCTTCGCACCTCTCTCTCTCTCTCTCTCTCTCTCTCTCTCTCTCTCTCTCTTTCTCCTTGAGCACCACCACATATTCAATCTCAGGCGAGAGCAGTGGAAAATTAGGCCACAAGGTGAAGAACTGAGGGCCTATATAAACAGGGCTCCCTTCTGGCCTTTAGCTGACCTCAGGCACATGCGTAAAGCCAGCTGTGAGCAGAATCACCCAGCTGAGCCCAGCCTCCATCTCCAGGCTGAGGCGGGGGAGCCGAACTGAGGGCCTGGCACACCGCAGAGCTGCAGATGTGCCTGGCTGAACAGCCTCGTCCAGCGGCCTTCTAGAACCTGGCTCTCAGTGCTGACCAAGGCCCCTCTGGTCTTGGTGACTTTCCCCTCGCCCCGCTCTTACTGGTAAGGATGACAATCCCTGTGATGAAGAGCACAGCTGCCACCAGCAGCCCTCGTTTCCGGAGAGTGTCCACATCTGTGGAGAAGGACAGGAGTGGACAGTGAGTGGTTCCTTGGCCTTTCCTTCCCACCTCTTCCTGTGAGTAACTCACCGTAGTAGAAGGGGTCCTTATCTGGACCTGGAAAGAAAGATGAGACACAGATCAGAGTCTGCAGAGTTCTGTGCGGTGAAGGGATGGATGGCGGAAAGTGGGGGCATCTGGTTCTCAGCCTTTCTATCCTTAGAGCAAAACACAAGGTCCTTATTTCAACACACAATCCGTTTCCATCACATCTCTAGCCTCAGTTCCTCCACCACTCACCCCACTGAAGCCCAGAGGCCTCCCTGCTGTTAAGCACATCAACCCTCTTTTCACCCCAGGGCCTTTGCACTGGTTACCCCTTCTGCCTGGAATGGCCTTTCCCTAGATATCCATGTGACTGCTCCCTTCACTTCTTTAAAGTGAGGCCTCCCCTGCTCCTGCATATGAAATACTCCCTTGTCACTTCCTGACCCTAACCCTGCTTTATTTTTCTTGATTGCAAGTTAAAACTACCTGGTACATAATTACCATGATTATTATTTGTTCTCTTTATTCTTCCACTAGACTGTCAGTTTCTGGGATGAGAGACTTTGCCTTTTTTTGTCACGGCTATATCTCTGGCACCTAAATCGAGGACTGGCACACACAAGGCACTCAATGTTTATTTGTTTGTTTGCTGTTTTTTGCAATGCTGGGAGTTGATCATAGGACCTTCCCATTGAGGTATATTTTTATTTTTTATTTTGAGGCAGGCTCTCACTAAGTCTCTGAATTGCTTAGGCTGGGCTTGAACTGTGACCCTCCTGCCTCAGCCTCTAAGAGTGCTGGGATTATAGGTGTGAGTCACCACACCTGGCTGTCAGAGGGTCTTTGTTGCATGAACAGGTGAATGCATCCCCGCTGTGGCCCATCGGTGTGGCATTCCCTTCATGCATTGAGTGTTGGGTGGACAGAAAATGGGGACGAGGCCTCGAGGGAAAGAACCAGGTGCCCTGAACACATTAGTGAGCCCAACCATGCCTAAAAGAACCCCACAGCTGAGCACAATCTACATTTCGCACGGTGGAAGCCAAATAGTGACCATCTAAAGCCTCTGAGTTTGTCGTGCCTTGCATGTAGCACTTACGTCCACTCACACATTCTTGAGCACCCTTCTCTGCCAAGAGGACATCATTTATTCTCTCAACATACGTGTCCTTCAAATGGGCTGGGCACATTCCAGGTGCCGGCAATGCCCAGAACCTGGGAAACGGTTGTTGCCAGTCTGGAAAGGGAGTTACTGACCAGTCTGTCTGAGCGTGTCGTTCCTCCTGACGCGTCTGTCTGGTGTTGATCTGTGGTAGAGGGCCGTGGTGCCTTCATTGAGACGAGCAGAGTGAGTGGCTATAAGGCGGGGAAGGTAGGTGGGAGTCGTGGAGGCAAAATCAAGGAGTGAGGAACAGGGAGAGGTCACTCCCCCACATCTATGCAAGTGGCCTGCAAGGGACAGGCACTCTGCCCCCACGGAGGCAGCAAGCAGTGGTCAGCCCCTCCAAGTTGGGTATTTTGTATCTTACAACTAAAAATCTCTTGCCCTAACGTGAAGGAGACAGATACAAAGGAACCAGCCATAGCCCCATTTCCCAGCACCAGCCCTCAGAGGGGAACCCAACAAAAGAGAGACCCCAGGTCAGTAGTGCTTGGGAAATGCTACATTCGGGATGCTTCCTCTTGGGGACAGTTGGTGAAAATTAGCTTTATGGAGGCTATGAGAAGTCCTGCCAAAGAGAAAAATGTTTAACCCACCATTTCCCAAACACCTTTGACCACAAACCAAAACGATTTTTAAAAATCTACTTGGAAGTCCCCCAACAGGTGCTTTGAGCAGTAGACATTAACAGGGAATTAAATAAAGGAAAAACCGAAGTCTGCTCTGCTCCCCGCTGGACTCTTACCTTCCTTGCTACTGATCTGTGGCCCTGGATCTGTCACCAGAAAAAAAGCATCTGTTCCAGACGGTTGCTGGGTCTTGGTCTCCAGCTCAGCTGTGTGCCCAACTTGCTGTGTGGTCTCAGCAAGGTTGCTCTGTGTCTCTGTTTCCTTGACTGTAAGAGGAAGACAGTGGTCACCCTGATCTCACTGCATTTGGGGGAGGATCAAAGGAGCTAACGCACAAAAAGCACTTGGATCTGTGGCCCTCACGTCGTAAGTGCTGTTGGGGTTTGGGGCAAGAAGAAAGTACAAGGTTGCTTGTGTGGCACCAGGCACAGCAGGAAAACCTGAAAGCCACCACTGTGCCCATCAGCAGAGTGCGACTTTGCTCATTTCCCGGCCCCTGTGCAACAACCAGGAGGTGCAGAGGAGCAGAGGGGTCTTCCGCAGCGACATGAGATGAGATCCACACTACCACTGCATGAAAAAGGTGGACAAAGCAAGCTGCAGGACCATCACCTGCCACCCTTGAGCTCACAGAAATGCAGCAGGAAGCAGGTGTATTTTCTGCAGATCCTGTGCGTGTGCTATTACTGTAGAATGGAGACCACTCAGTGCTCACTGGGGGCCTCTCCAAGAAGGCGGAGGGGACAAACAGGGTGGGGCTGGGAGGCAGAGGGATTCAGTCTTGCCTATGTTTCTATTCGTTCCCTCGAGAATGTGTGTCTGTGTTCTTGGGTCACTAATCATTAATTTGAAAACATTGGGGAGGAAGTTGAGTGTGTGGGCATGTCTGTAATCCCAGGACTCTGGAAGGCTGAGGCAGGAGGACTGTAAGTTTCAGCTCAGCCTAGCGACTTAGTAAGACCCTGTCTCAAAAGAAGAAATTTAAAATAAGGGCTGGGGATGTCGCTCCAGTGAAAGGCCCTAGATTCAATTCCCAGTCCCAGTCCCCCTGCCCCTGCCCACTCACCATCAGCAAGCCAGGTGGACGTCAGAGGGGTAGAATGGCCTTCTAGGTGGGCTGCATCTGGCATCCAGAAATAGATTAGGGGCAGAAGAAAGTAGAGACAAGCCGCAGATCAACACTGGGGGGGTCCCATAGCATTTCAGTTTTGATGTAATGAAATGACTGAAGTCACCCAGTTATTTATTGGCTAAGAGCTCAGTCTGGATCCCTGGGCCTCCCCTACCTTAAGACCCAGACTCCTACATCAGCCAAGCTAGCAGCTCCTTCTTGGGCATCTTGTTGCCGGTCAGTCTCACTAAGACTCCGAAAAGTCCTGCCTAGGTGTTCAGCTCAGTTTTCCAAATACCTCTGACCCACAAACCAGCACCCATCCAGTAAGAGTCCTGGAGCCCTCCTTAGGGGAGCATCTTTCCTGATTCAGTGGGGCTGCTACCCATGTGTTGGAGGTTGTCATGGGAACCAGACCGACTGTCAGTTGTCTGTGCCTGTCATCACCACAATCAACTCATAGGTGGACATATCACCCAAGGCAGGTCAATGACGTTCAGTTATGGGACATTTAGTGGACTGGGCAAATGGAAATTCTCTTGCTTTCAGATCCTTACGAGAACTCTAGGGGCCATTTTGGCCCATCAGAGGAGAATCTGACTGAAAATGAAGCCAACATAGAGGAAACAAAACCAAGCGCTGGTGATTTTCCCGACTGTCCCTACATGAAGCCGTGCCTAAAGGCCTATCCTGGGACTTTTTAGTTAGTCAGGTTCATGGATTCCCCAGTTTGGCCCAGGATGAGATTCATCTTGACAGATCTGCTCCCTTTTTCTCACCTGGATCTTCTGTTAGAACGTGAGTGTTCACAGTAGTTGGGTCCACCGTACGAAGGGAGGTGACCAACCTCTGTCCTGGAAAAGCAAGGATGAGATCAGAAGAGAGCCTCTGCTCCTCTTTTCTCACCTTCGCTCCCTCTCTGACCAACTTTTGGAAAGCGTGGGGACCACCAACGGATGAATCCATTGATGAGTGAAGTGTTCCAAGATCTAACCACCTTCCAAACATATGAAGCTTTGGGGGACACTTTAAATCTACACCATAGCATCTGGGGCCCTTCCTTCAGCCCCCTGTCTCCACCCATCATTGTGGGCTTGTCTAGTAAGCCCCAGTGCTACGGTCAGGCAGGACCCTATTTTTAAATTTTGCTCCCAATGACTTCCTTGCTGCATGACTTGGAGCAAGTGAAGTCTCCACTCTTCTCTGAGCCTCAATTGTCTTGTCTGCAAAGTGGGGATTATAACTATCTCACAGGGCTGCAGAGACTGAGTAGGAAAAGGGTCTCCTCACAGTGTCACATATAGTCAGAGCCTGACACATCCACTGCCTGCTCCACACCCACAAGTCCCATCAGCCTCCTCCCTGGTCTCCTGCTCTGGCCCTGCCCCCACAGTACGCTCCCATCTGCAGTCAAAGGGAGTCCTTGCCCACCTGAGTCAGGGCAGGCTCTCCAGGCTCTGAGCCTGCGCAGGATGGCTCATCTCACCTGGCTCATCATCCCCTCCCTCTGATCCCCATCACCCTCTGTCCTCTCCTCTTTCCACCCTGTTCCTTGCAAACTTAACCCAGCCTTGAGGCCTCCCCACCAGCAGACAATGCTCACCCGCAGGGACCTGCTCAGTTCACTTCTCTGCACCCAGTGTCACCCACCTCTGGGAAGCAGTCTTGAGACCAGCCTGGTTAGACAACCCTCATTGCCCTCCTTTATTTTCCCGAGTGCTATCACCTTCTGGGCTCCTACACAACTTGCTGATTTGTTGATTACTGTCTGTCTTTGGCCTGATATTATCCACTGATTTTTTTTCTCTTAGTGCTTAGATCTGGTGCACAGTAGATGCTCAGTGAATACCTTTGCTTCTTCTCTAGTTTTAAGACTCGGTCAGTGAGTTTATAGATGGATGTGTAATTAGAGGTGTGGCCTGATGGAAGGTAGATCACAGGGATCGTGACCTGGAAGTATGAATTCTTGTCCCCAGCTCCTCCCTTCTCTCTTTGCTTCCTGGCTACCATGAGTTGAGCACCTTGTTCTCAGCTAGGTCCTTCCACCAATGGCATTTCTGCCTTGGAGCCAACCAAGGCATCTGGCCTTGAACTCACTAGGTAGCTCAGGCTGGCCTCACACTAGTAATCCTCTTGCCTCAGCCTTCCAACTGCTGGGATTATAGGCATGTACCACTATACCCCAGCAACAAGAATACAGGAAACCCAAAGAGAAATGGGGGCATTTTTCAGTGGAGCATGTGATCTGGGTTATGAGAAAGGCAGAATGGCTATAATTCTAGCTCTGAATTTCAGTTTTCTCATCCATAACATGGGCATGACAGCATGCACAAGAGCTAAAGGCCACACCAGCCAAGGGACATAGCACCTGCCTGTGGAAAGCATCTGCAAACTCCAGCTTTACGGTGACCCCTTTGAGGCCAGCAAGGTTGAGAGGCTCCTACTGAAGACTAGCGCCCCCCCCCCCACTTCCCACACACCCCCTTTACAGTGTTCACGGGGATCCAGGAAGCCAACTGTGTTGGGAACCTAGGTTTTCTGGCTGCCTAAAAGAAAACTGACACCGACCTCCTGGCCAAATCAAACGGGCTGAGTTCTTCTTGGAGGTGAAATGGAGGGTGCTCAGCAGGAAAGGCGCCAGCCAGACTCTTGAGAAACTGGAAGCTACCACGGAGGGTTGAGCTGTCCAGAGAAGGTGTAACCCCAGACCTGGCTAGGCCTCCCCACTTCCTGGTGGAGGCTCAGTAGGAAGGCTGGGGGGATAAGACAGAGCCTCCAAACTCACCAGCCCCTAGGGCTCCGGGGCAGGGTCTTACCTCTGATGGGCATGATCAGGCCAATGATGGTGAGGAGACACAGGCGACTGGAGGGCAACATCTGTGGGGTGAGTAGCAGCTGGGGTAGGTGAGGCGTGGTCTGGGGTAGTCCCTAGAGGTCCTGCAGCCCCAAAGCTCCCCTCCCCAAAGCTGGTTTTAGGATCCCCCTTGCTGTCAGTCAGGGCTGACTACAAGCAGGCTTCGGGGCTCAGAGGTGGAGGTCCCAAGCCCCCACCCCTTCCTCTTCCTGTAGATCTCAAAAACAAGAAGCCACAGGCCCACCTGGACACCCAGCAGTGCCAAGAGCACACATGCCCTGCGCTGCTCCCCAAGCCAGGCTCGGACCCTCCCGAGGGCTGGCAGGGAAAGGCAGGGCGCTCTGGGCAGAGCAGAAGAAGGCTTCCCACTGCCTGGGGCACAGGGCCGAAGCCTCGAGGAGCTGCAAGAGGAAGGGTGAGTAATCCACTCCTGATCACAGGGGAAAAAGTGAGCTGTGTTGGGCGGTACTGCGGACGGAACGAAGCCCAATGCTGGGCAGCTCCGAGAGGGGCTGTCTGCACGGGTGGAGCAGAACTAGGGAGACTGAGGCAGGAGGCGGGGATCGAGTGGCCCAAGTGTAAAGCCACGTGGGCATGCGCGGAGGCGGAGAGGCACCGACGGGCCGGTGTCTTGCCCACCTGAGTCGGAGCTGGGCAGAGGGGCTACGGGCAGAGGAGGAGGAGCGCGGGGCGACTTACATCAGAGCCGGGACCGCGAGCCGAGCCGCGGCCGCAAGGGGCCAGGGCAGCAGGAGCAGCGTCCGGGCGAGGGTGTGGCCAGGAGAGCGCGGCGGGCGGGGACCCAGACGGGCGCAGTCATTTCCTCTTGGGTTTCCTGGCTTCGGAGCCCCGCAGCCCCGGGTGAGAGCGGGAGGGGGAGAAGCTAAAGACGCTGGGGGACTGGGGTGGCCTCCGCCCACCAGGCCAGGGGGAGGGCGGAGGCGGGGAGGGAAGGAGGGGAAAGGGCTGCTCCGGAGGTGTGGAGGGAGGGGTGAGGAAGCGAGGAGGAGGAGGACGAGGAGGAGGACGAGGAGGAGCGACTGGGGCCCTGGGGAAGGGGTGGACTGTAGGCACGCAAGGGACAGCGACCCGGCTTCATTCTCAGCCCCCATCCTTGTGTGCCCACAGATAAGAACGCACAGACAGAACGGGAAAAACCAAATGCACATTTATTAAGCTCAAGATGTGGACACCTAGGGGCCAAGGAACGGATGCTCCGGAAAGAGACGAAGGGGTTGGGGGAGCAGCGCACGGGCTTCCTGGGGAGCTGGGGGTGGACTCCCAGATCCCAGGAGCTGGAGGCATGAGTCCCTGGGTCTGGGGTGCAGACAGGCTCTTTGAGGGGATCGTCGTTGCCAAGACCTGGGAAGGGACAGCAGGGTGCAGCGGCTCCAGCCTTCGGGTGGGTGGGGCGGCTCATTCGGGGGAGCGTCCCCGGCGCAAGGCTGGGGTCCCCACCGCTTTTCACCCGATCCTCAGGCTCCCGCGTCAGGCGAGGACAGCAGTGGAGGTTCCCTGGGGCTGGTTTTAGACGCCACCGCCGCCAGGCGCTGGGGAAAGAGGCGGGGCTGTGTGAGCCCGGGGAGAGGCGC
This sequence comes from Cavia porcellus, assembly GCF_034190915.1. Taxonomy (NCBI): domain Eukaryota; kingdom Metazoa; phylum Chordata; class Mammalia; order Rodentia; family Caviidae; genus Cavia; species Cavia porcellus. The sequence continues at coordinate 38,512,576 of NW_026947490.1, read as the reverse complement.
ACCTCCCCTGCCCACAGCCGGCGGGCTCGGCATCCCCGGGTCCTGGAAGCCAGACCCCTGGGGGCTGTCACTCATGGGCGAGCCCAGAGGACCTCTCTTGCCTCCTCACACCTTGCTACCTGCCGGCTATTGTTACCGATCTGTGACTGCTGTCTATCCCAGAGTGAAGTCCAGAAGGGAAACACAGTTGTGGAGGGGCCCAGCCTCAAAAGCCAACCTGGAGTTTTCTAGTGTCCTCTTGCCAGAAAGGGAGTACCCACCCCCTTCTTACCCCTTCTCCTCCCAGGCCCTCATGCCTTTCCTGTGTCTTGCATTCTGTACACCCCGACTCAACAGAATTCCTTTTTCCACCTACAGCAGACCTTCCTTCAGCTGGGGTTGGAGGGTGGTCAGGATCCTGCACAGATTCTCAGACTGTGCTCCAAGTGTCAGGGCCAAATACCAGCATCCACACTGTACCCCACCTGCATCCTCAGAGTGCCTGGTTAAATATGCTCAAATTTCCTTAAGAGAACATGAAACAAAATCCAAAGTTCCACACCCAATTCCCCCAAGCCCTTCTTTTCAGTTACAACAATTGTATAAAAGGCAAAAGATTCCTGTCCTTTGATTTTTTCACAGGCCCCTGGAAAGGACGCAATGCCACCAAAAACAGGTCAAGATATTTTTGTATAATGAAGACTAACACCCCCAAGGAGTCATGATCTCCTGTCTGCTTGCCAGTCCCCACCCCTCTGTTCCTTCCACCCTCCATCCCCTGGGCCTCCACCCTCCTTTCCCCCAGCACCCTCACCCCTCCTTTGCATTCCTTCCTAACCCCCTTTCTCCTTCCTCTGGGACCTCCGGGACCTCCACACTTTTCATCATGCATCCCTCATCTATTTCACAAGCCTTATTCCCATAGGACCTACTTCCCCACAGCTACTTTCTCCAACATGAATTTTTAAATGTGCATTCTATGCATCTTTTTCTGATATAATTATTCAGAAACCCACCCTCTTCTCCTTCTTTTCCTATTTTTTCTCTTTGTTCCACTATAGATCAGGCCCAGATGGATGACAGCATCTGGAAAGCACTCTGCCCTTCTGTGGCCCCAGGGGCCCAGCTCCCCATCCTGGCTGGCAACTGTCCCTCTCCCAGCCAGGGTCCCTCCTCCCTGAGCTTGTGCCTCTCTTCCTTGGGAAATGGGTTTGTTCTTGCTCTTTGAGGTTTATGCATGTGTGTCTGGGAATCTTTGTGCTGTGGACTTTTCGGGTGTTTCCCATTCCACTGCCCCCTGGTGGCTTAATGTCTTCACTTTGCAGGGCTCAGCCACCTACAGAATTGCCCTGGTGCCACTGTTGGGGCCCAGGCTCTGGCTCTGGCGCCTCAGAGGCTGTCCACATAAGGATTCCCCTTTCCACTGCCACCTACCAACCTCCCAGACCACAGACGCGCTTTCTTACCCTCACCTGAAGATGGGAGCTCCGACTTACAGGACTTGCAGGTGGGGCTGTGGAGGCAGAGAGAGAGAGAGAGAATCAAGGGTTTGGCAGTTTGGGCCTCCTGGGCCCTTCCGGAGAAGCACCCCGAGGCCCTGGGCTGCCCTGCCACCCCCACTCTCCACTGCAGCCAGACCTCTCAGACCTGGAGTCTGCCTTTCTGCACTTCACCTTCTTGCCTATTGAGAGAGAGAGACAACAAGAAGCTAGGTACAGAGGCCACAGGGTATGGACAAAAGCCGACAGAAGACCTGAGGTGCCCATGGATGCCAGGGCAGCCCATGGAGGGCCAAACTTACTGATGATGATGATGATCCCCAGCAGGAACATTATGGTGGCCAGAGTCATGCCCACTGTCTGCACCGTGGCATAGTCTAGGGAAAACAGGAGGGCAGTCAGGGGGCCTCAGCCCTAGGTCCATGCTCCAGAATCCAGGACATTGCAAGCCACGCTGATGCCCCTCCAGAGGCTCACAGGAGAATGAGACCTGGGGTCGGGCTCCCTTTGACCTCTGCTCACCTCCCTCCTCCCCGCCCCCTCCCTCATTTAAGCACACACAACTGCTTCCTCCCTGACCCAGGTCCTGTCCACCATTGCCAGCCATTTCCACCACCGCAGCAGTCTTCTCTGTGGTGTCGCCAGCCTCAACAGTAGGGGAACCCTCCCTCAGCTACAGGGTCCCACTTGGCTCAAAACCCTCCCTCCCCAGCTCCCACTGCACTCCAGGCAAACAATAAGGTCCTCACCAAGGTCCTCAAGGCCCCAGTCCAATCCATTGTGTCCCTCAATCTCTACTTCTGTCATGATGGCCTCCTTGATGTTCCCACAGCAGATCAGCTGCTGTCCTGCCTCAGGACCTTTGTACTTGCCATCCCTCCATCCAAAAGCTTTTCTCTAGATAGCCACAAGGCTTCCTCCCTGAGAAACTTCTGGGATTCATTCAGATGCCAATTCACACCTCTCTATCGACTTAGGATTTTCCCATCTTCTTAAAACTTTCTAAATCCATTCTCTTCTACTTTTCTTCATGAGAATTATTTTTCTCTCCCATTCTCATTTCATAAATAATTTTCATTTTATTTACTTGAGTACCTGCCTCCCACTGAGTGTTAGATAAAGAGAGCAGGCAATTTTGTCCATATTGCTGCCTGCAGTGTTGCCAGGAGGCAGGTACGTTGTCTGGCACAGAGCATGTGCTCAGTAAGTTTTTGCTGAAATGTGAATTTGCAAAGCACACACTATATACCAGGCTTCAGGCTCAAGCAGTCAACTTCCATGTTATGATTAAGCAAGCACCAACAAACTGCATGAACAAAGGAAAAAACACTCAAAAAATCCAAGTCATCGCTGGATGTGGTATGGCTTCTTGTGCTAGGGAGTCAGGGAGGGGCCTTTCCCAGCAAACAGGCAATATTTAATCTGAGGCCAGAAGAAGGAAAAGGAATCCTAGCCAGCTGCAGAGAGTGCTAAGGAGGTGAATTCCTGGCAGAAGGAGCAGGGAGTGCAAAGGCCCCGAGGTGAGAAGAAAACTGGCTTATTGGAGGAGCTGTACAGATGGAGAAGAGGGGCATGTGCACAAAAAAACTAGGGCTAGACCCTCCAGAGAGGGGTAGAACTTCCACACCACGAGAATGACATAAAGGCATCTCAGGTAGCTCTCCTCACAGTCCTCAGAGCTGGGCACAATCGCCGCCTTTTATTCACAGGAGGGTCCATGGTCACACAGCTGGAGGATGGGTAAGCCAGGACTCGCATGCAGAAGACCTGGCTCAGTGTCATTGCTTTTAAGATGTTCCCTGCCTGCTTCTCTGGCGATTACAGTGCACCCGCCCAGGGTCCTGCTGACTGGAACATGTGTTAAGGGTCCATTCAAGTCCCTGGAGCCTCGAAGGGGCTTCAAGAGAGTATGAGACCACTTTCCTCCCCAGCGGGGTTCTACCCAACACACAGGCAGCTGACGTGACTACCCACATGGTCACACAACAGTGGCCCATGTATCACAGCTGGCATCTTCAGCAGTGCCTTATGGGGATCCGCAGCTACCCTCCATCCAGCCTTAGGATCACCAATTCTATACTCACCATAGAAAAATGGGTCAAATTCCTCAGGAGCTATGGGAAGGGAGGCAAGGAGGAGAGAGAAGGAGAAGTATTTGAATGCTAGCTTTCTTGACATTTGGGGAGGGATACTGAAGGCTGAACTTCGGGCCCCAGGATTGAGTTACATCCCCTGCCCTTTTTATTTTGAGACAAGGTCTCACAAAGTTGCTCAGGTTGGGCTTGAACTTGAAATGTTTCTGCCTCAGCCTCCCACTGTGCTGGGCTTATAGTTGTACACCACCGTGGCTGGATAAATTTCTTAACATTTTAAAGGATCTGGATGGCGCCACTGGCCCAGGAATTTCTTTGTGGAAATCTGAGAAGAAAGCCCCTTGCTCTAGATGATAGACACTTGTGACAGGATTCAGGCTTGACAAACAGAACACAGAAATAATTCCAGCCCCTCTCAGTCATTCCATCAGTCTGTTCCATCCCCTGTAAAGTGCACCATGTGCCCAGCCATACTTGGCAGTCCTGGTCCTAGACCCCTAGAAGTCTGATGTCAGCAGTGGCCTGCAAGCACAGACACAACCCCATTTACATATGATGCTGGGGTGGACAGACCCCAGTCCCACTGGTGGACCCAAGTCTGTGGGTCTGCTGCCCCTGGACACTGCCAAAGTTCCCAGGCAACTTCTCTTGCTCTCTTCCACTTGCTCTTGCTACCAAATCTACAGCAGAGGAGCTGCAGTGATTCATATATTATTTATCTCTAGGACACCAGCAATGTTAAGATTCAACATGGATTTGGCAGTGGTATTCCTGGTATGTGTGGATGTATGTACCACACAAACACTTGAGACACACCCATCCACTTAAAAACCCTAGTGCATAGGTCCAATGTGGGAAGTGGTGACAGACACCTGTAATCCTAGCACCCTGAGAGGCTGAGGCAGGAGGATCACAAGTTCAAGCTCAGTCTGGGCAAGTTAGCAAAGCCTCATTTCAAAATTTAAAAATAAAAAGAGCTGGGATACAGCTCAATGCAAAGGTCTAATTCCATCTTTAGTACCACCACACATGCCACACGTGTGTGTGCACCTTTGGGTCCCTTCTTCCTCATCTCCCACCTCCCTGCCACACACCCCACTCTCCTTCAGAAGTGCTCAGACCATCTTCCCATTCCAGAAGTACAATCCTCTGGGCTTCTACTTCCTCTGCAGTCCTCACAGGTTCTACCTTGTCAGGAGCTGAATTCTGCAGAGTTTGAGGAATGAGGAGCAGTGCCAGAGTGATGGCATAGTGTCCTTCTCTTCCCTTTCAGGCTCCTCGGAGGAGGGTAGCTCCCTTGAGGTTGTATGGGGTCTTGTAACTAATTCTCGTCAGTGAACTATACATAGAAGTACCATTGTCACTTAAAGGCTGGAACATCTAAGTACTCGTGCAAAAATTCTCTTTTGTCTCTGGCCTGGTGGCCTGAACATTCAAGATGGTGCCTGCTCTAGTTTCCTTTTCTGAGTGGTAAAGGCTTTTGATGGACAGAAAACATCAGTGAGAAATAACCCTGGTGATCCTAACCCACCAAGACTTTGGTACTGTTTGTTGCCAAAGTAAACTGTAGCCTGAACAGACTCACACAGAGGTCTCTGAGGCAAGACCATGAATAGCAGGAATCCATGCAGTGTGTCAGTTTGCCCCTTTCAGGCCTCTGCCCAGGCTTCAAGTTGGAGTAGATGTGTCTTTAATAGCTGCCTGCACTTGTTCGTACCCCGCTTACCCAGAGAAAACAAGCCTTGTGCTCAAAATCTTCCCCAGGAAACACAAATCTATGTAGAAGTTGTGACAGTGTTGTACTTATTTATTTAGCCAGGAATGTACGGCACTGATGCTGCATCAAGCTGCTTCTCAGCTCTTTACAGTGCTAACAGATTTAATCCTGGCAGCTACTCTGACGGAGGTAAAAGTCAAGTCACTTGCTTAAGATTCATTTTTATGCTTGCCTTCAATAAAGGCCAACAAACAAAACTTCATTTTGCACTTGTGGTGCAATATAAAACAAAGCTAATTAAGTATTTTTAAAAAGTTAATACTGGAAGTATGAGGCAGAAGGACTGTGAGTTTGAGCCCAGCCAGGGCAACTTAGTGACTAAGCAAGACCCTGTCCCAAAATAAAAGGCTGGGAGTGCAAAGGCCTGGAGTTTAATCAATACTGAATACCAGTACTGAAGAGAAAAAAAGGTTAATCCTTTGAGAAGAAAAAACATTAAGTGAATAGCAATGCAGGGAACAGTTAACATTTGAATATGCACAAAATTTTGAAGGTGGTACTCAAAAGCATCCAACCAGGGACACAGTGACTTAGTCATCTGAGCTCTGTCTTAGCTTTCCCACCAGATGTTGAGTAAATCTGTTTGACTCATCTCTGCTGTTGATCTTGACATTTGCAAAAGGCTCTCAAAGAACTTTCCTGGAATGTAAGTGAGTGAATGAATGAATGAAGGAATGAATGAATGAATGAATGTGAGACCATCCTAACCTGCACCAAAGTGCACCAAAAGTAGACAGGTTGGATTATCTCTTTTGTTTTCCTGTTTCCCGCAAATCCTCCTCCAAAGTTCTCAGAAACCCACTATATGAGTGCCACTCTCAGAATCCTCTTGGGTTCCTCCCAAGTACAGGTGCTCCCTGCAAAAGGTCCTCTGCTCACCCCCTATTGGCCCAGCAACCAGAACCCTTGGGGTGTGGCTGGGCTAAGGGTGGAATCAGGAGGCAGAAGGAGGAATGTGTGCTACTTTTGGCCAGTTGCCACAGAGAGATCAAGAAGGAGGTGTTGCTATGGTGACCAGAGCATCTTGCAAGGTGATGGGTCCCATCACTGCAGGCTGGGTAGGGTCCTGTGTGAGGCTTGAGGTTTGGGCCCCCTTTTGACTCTCTCTCCTCCCTCTGTACCTCCTCTTGTGACTCCTTCAGGGCTGGCTTCTAGTCAAGCTGAGGGTCCCTCTCAGGGACAGGGACTCAGGCCCAGTTGCATTCATGCATCCTCTTTCCTTTTGCCCCTAACCCTCCCTCCTTTTCCCTGGCAAGTGAAAAGAACTTCACTTTCCTCCCCTTCCTCTCCCCAACAGTTCATTAATTCATTTCCCTAAGCAGCCTGCAATGCACAACACGCTTTTCCTCTCCTGGGATTTCCCAAGACCTGCGGTCCCCTCTTATGCTGTGTCTGGGAAAGGGGGGTTGCTGAGGCATCTGCTCCCGCCTCAGTCCGTCTGCTGCCATCGATCCTACTAACCGCCACCGCTGCGAAAAGCAGCCCTGGGCTCCCGCCAGACCTGCCAGCTCAGCCCTGCCCCCTGTCCCTAGGGTGGTTCCAGCCTCTGCAGCCCCCCCCCCACCCCGCCCCGATTTGCATTCTGCAGATATGGCTCAGTGCAGCAGCCCCTGCCGGCTGGGAAAGAGGGTTAGGAAAGGAGCAGTCAGGGTGGAATTGGGGTTCCCTTCATTGCCAAGGGCTCCTCAGCATCCCTGGCCCTGCCTCCAGTGCTGGAAACCCCTGTCCTGTCCCCTCCCCTACTGAAGCATTCTGTGGCCTGCTCCTCAGCAGAAGGAAGCTCACCAGAGGGATTGCTAGGTGCAACACGGAGAGTGAGTGATTAAGTGGATGTATATCTGGGTTAGCGGGTGTCAAATGTAAGTGGTCTGCTGCAGGACGAGGGTGGGAGGAACATCTGTGTGCACACCCAGTTGCACATCTGGCACTGGAAACTACCGTTGGCTGTAGGCTGGGAAAGAGAGTCGCACCATGCCATTCCCACTCATGAGGTTCACTGCAGTGGTTCGGGCCCCACCCCACGCGTTCCCCTTTCTGTTCCTTTCTCCGCTTTTCTCTCTCCTCATTCCATAGTTGTCTCAATCCATCTATCTCTCTGTCTGATTCTTTCTCTGCATCTTCCTGTCACTCTCTCTGACACTCTATCTATCCTCCTGGGTCTTTGTGTCACTGACTCTTGTATCTCTTGCCTGTCTTGGTCTTTTTCTGTCTCTTTCAGATTTTCTTAGCCAACCCTTACCCCATTTTGTCTCTTCTTTAGCTGTTCCTCTTTCCCTAGGAGCCTGCCTGTTCAGGATTTCAGGAAGCCCCCACCATAGACGTCAGTGCTGGTCTAAGGGGGATGTGGACTGCCCCCGCCCTTGCCAAATCCGTGGTCCTGAAATCTTACCTCTCTGGCTACACACCCATAGGCTCCCAACCCTAAAGCCCATCTCTTCCCCACCGCTACCACCACTTGGTGGACCAGCCATCCGGTTTCCATAGCAACCTGTCCGCGCATCCTTTCTCCTGGGACTGTCACACTCTAATTGTAGATCCCGCACCGCCAGGACTACATCGCCAGGGAGCGGGTGTCCCAGAGCCCTCAAGTGGCCTTTAGGAGTGTGCAACAGAGGGCTCTGCTGGGGAAGCAGCAGGCACCCCTTTCTCACCCCCCTCCCTTTTCAGGACTAGAATTTCTTCACACCCTTTCTCTTCAGCTGAGTTACCGGAGCCCACCCTCACCGGCCCTGACGCCCACTTCACAGGCAACACGCTCACCATCTGTAGGGCTCTGAGTTGGGGTCGCCATGCTGAGCAGGAGCAAGGGGCTGCTGGGTGCTGAGGCAGGCAGTGAAGATGCGGCTGCAGCAGCTGGAAGCAGGACAAACTGATGTGGGGGGGAGATGGGGGAGCCTCAGTGTTGGGGGTGCCAGTAGCCAATGGGGGCCCAGGGAGCCCGCCCTCATCCAGGTCACCCCCGCCCCGCCCACTGCCGGCGTCCCCGCCCCTTTCCCAAGGGTGGGGGCGCCCCCTGACTGGGCCATGGGGGCTCCCAGGTTTTCGCGCAGAAGGAGTGAGAGATCAAGGAAGCGCTGTCAGGAATAAAAAGCACGTTTTATTGGAAGTCTGGGCGGCAGGCGAGTCCGTGGGACGAGGCTGGGGGGGCAGGCGCGGTGGCTGGAGGCGCGCAGGTGGTGGGCGGAAGGCGACTGGTGCGGGGGGAATCCTGTGGGGGGAGAAGGGTGAGAGGCGCGCGGACCACAAGCTCCTCCCCGCCCCCGCCGTCCTCCCGCTGGGCACGGCGCCCCTCTATAAGCTTCCCTCCCTCTCTTCGGCCCTCCCCTGCCCGGGCTGAGCTGCAGGACCTGGCGGAGTCCCAGGCACCAGTTGTCTCTACCGCCTGCGGGTGGACAGACCTGCAGGGGACGAGAGAGTTCGGGTGTCTTGAGGGGCAGGCCTGTGGTTTGGATGGAGCCCCTTCTTCTTTGCGCCCAGGAAAAGCTAGGAAGGAGGTTCAAAACACCCGCCCTCAGCCCCAAACACCCGCAGGCTCCCCAAACTCACGGCGGATGGAGCTGCGGAAAGTTCCCTCCTCTTCATCAGGTTCCCCGGTTCTGGGAAGGGAGAGGCAGAAGGGATTCCGGATGGGAGAGGCGGCTGCTTCCAGAAAGCCGCACCGCCTCGCTGCGGGCCTCTTTTCTCACACTGCGTTCAGGGCCCAGATTCGGCGAGGGGCAGCCTGGAGGCGCCCGAAATGAGGAGCGTCCAGGCGCAGCTGAAGTATGTGGCCAGAGGCCTTCCAAGCTAGTGGTGGTGAGGACCTCCGGGACGTCGGGGTAGGGATCGGAAAAAGGGTGAAGGGGCCTCGAAAGACCGCGAGGAGACGCCTGGGTTGGAACCCTAACCCTATCCCCCAAAGACAGAGTAAATGCCTTTATCTCCCTGAGCCTCGGTTTCCTCATATGTAGAGTGGAGTTGATGACGCTGACACTTACCTTTTAAAGACGGTGTAAGGGGTAAATAAAACAACAGACAAGGACCAGTGGCGCACAGAACACGCCCAACGCATATGAGCAACCATGTTCATCATGGTTGTAACAGGCAAAGGTATTCATACCTTGCTTGAGCTTTACATTTTTATTTAAAGATGAACCGACGCGCCAGGAAGAGAACTGCGAGCTAAACTGGGCCACGCGTGAGGTGATCTCATTTCTGAGCAGCTTGCTCTTTCCTTGCATTTTTGTGTCGTCGCACTTTGTGATTTTACACCTGTATGGCAGTTGGAACCCACGACTACCACCCACACTGGGCTGGGACCTGGGCCAGGCGGAAGTGAGGTCCTCATTCTGTCCCAGGACCTGACCTGGGGCCTGTCACATAGTAGGTGCTTACTACGTGCTCACAGAAACAGGTTGGGAAGATTTCCTGCCTCTTCCCCTAATCCCCTCTAGAGCCGGGAGTAGGCGGGTGAGGACGGGGAGGGGCCTCTTACTTCTGCTGCTGGTTGAACTTGCATCGGCACCTCTTGCCTGTCAGGATGAAGAGGGGGAGCAGAGGCTGAGCCCCTCTGGGAGGCTCCTGGTTGCGCTCCTGGTGCAGTGCGCCCACGGGGAGGGTGGGGTCGCGCGGGGAGGGTGGGATGGCGGGGTGGCGGGGCATGGCCTGGAAAATACTTGGGCAGAGTGGGCGTGGCCTGCAAAGCGTGGGCGGGGACGGGGGGGCAAAGGGTAGGCGTGGCCTGATGGGGCGGGGCGGGGCGCAGCGCAGCCACTCACTGAGGATAATGAGGATTCCCAGAATGAAGAGGATCCCGGCTACAGTGAGGCCTCCGATCCGTAGGGATTTGTAGTCTGTGGGCAGAGAGCAGGGTGAGGAGAGGGAGAGGAGGATGGCGGCCGATTGGGGAGGAGTGGGCAGGGCAAAGAGGAGAGGAAGAGGGAGATCAGCAGGGGTAGGTAGATGTAAGAGCAGAGGAGAAGGGAGCAGGGCGGGAGGTGAGACACACCAGGTGCCTTAGTGTTAGGGTTAGGTGGGGGAGGACCGGAAGGTGGAGAGCAGGAGTGGGACTGGGAGAGAAGGAAGGGCAGGACGGGCTGCGATACCGAGAGACTCAGTCCAACACAGACAGGCAGAGAGGGGATCACACAGAAACAGACGCCAGGACAGCCAGACAAGGGAGGGAAGACAGCCAGAGCAGGGAAAGAGAGAAGAATGACAGAAATATAAACGGAGAAAAGGGAAGAGCAGACCGAGGCCATGCCCCGGCTTTCCCTCACCATAGGTGAATGGGTCGTGCTCCTGTGGCGCTTCTGGAATGAAAGAGAAATCAAGGGTTAAATGCTACTTGGGATCGTGGACCTTGGGAAGGGGCATGAGCAGACCATTTCAGGGCTCTGCCTTCTTGGGCTGAGAATTCGGAGGTCTGGGGCCCTAGGCGCTGCCCATCCTCTCTAGGTCCTAGCTGTCCCCTCTGTACTATCCTGGGTGAGGTGGGACATCTTACTGCCCCAGCACCCTGATGTCGTCTGTCACTCCATCATGCAATCCAAGAGCCAGCTTCCAAGCGACCCCTTCCTCTGTCTGACCCAGAGCACTCTCTCCCCTCCCCTAAAAGCCAGCCTGGTGTTCCAGCTGAGTTCATTTAGGGCGGGGTCTTCCATTTGGTTCTCGAGTTGTGGCCCACCCCTAGACCTCTCTTCACTCACCTGCGCTGGCCGTGCTGAGGAGAACCAGGAAGACAAGCAAGACATCACTGAGGGATGCCATTGTCCTGAGAAAGAGCAAAGAGACAGGAAATGTGTACCCTCACCTCTCCCCACCCCCCAATCCAAGGGGTTAAGACAAAGGCAGTCTAAGGACTTAGTCAAGAAAGTGTTGGTTACCCAGCTTAGTTGCCTGAGAAACAGAAACCCTCTGCTTCTCAGATTGGAACCATTTCACCAAAGTGACTCACATAATGGGGGTCACCTGCGACACTGCACAGCGAGGTCAGAGGTGAGACACTCAGTCCACAGACCTCTCCACAGGCCTCCACCTCCACAACAGGGCCCGAAATCCCCAGACCTAGCCCAGCAGGGGAGTCAGGATGCCACCTCACACAGGTGGAGAGACACATGCAGCAGGGCACACCGCAGTCCCACCTGCTCCCCACTCGGTGGCCTCGCAGTATCCCGGACAGCTGCTGCTTTCCTGCCCTAACGCCCGCCCGCTGTCTGCTTGACCCTAGGTATAAATATCTCCCACTTCACTCTGGAGGAATTTGACTCACTGAGGCCACCATGGCAACAGCCTCCCCCCCACCTGGGGGGGGGTCAAGCACAGCCCTGCTGGGGAAGGCCCAGCTGCCAAGTGGCCACAGGCTGCCCCTCAGGTCAAGGCCACCCAGCCTGCTCTCCTCGGAACCATGAGAAAAGGGAAAACACTCCCTTTGCCCGCCTCCGGGTGACATCTTTCATAACTAGGCAGCTCAGGCGTGTGACATGAGGCCCACACTTGTGGGCCTAGGAGAAAAAAGACAGATGCCAGGACCAGGGATGCACTTGCAAATATGCGTGTTACACACACATACACACACAGAGTGATGGGGCTGGATTGGAGTCAGACAACATCCTTTCCCCAAACTGCTAGCTGGAAGAAGGTGGGGTGTAGACACAGTCAAACACACATAAATCTTCTCTGGGCCCCCAATTCCCCCAAACAGTGACACAAACAGACCTCCATGTGTCTGAACCCCACGCCCAGCTAGGGGGCTCACACAGCAGCAAAAGGAGGAGCCACACCCTCACCCCCATGCCTGCAGCACCCTACTGTCACACTCTCCTCCTTCTTGGGCCAGGCAGGCCTGGGAAGCCACAGGCTGGCCACTCCTGCTCCCAAAATAGGCTGCCCAGCCAGGGAAGGGAAGAAGTATGGAAGGGGTGGGGGAGGCTCACCCCAGTCAGGTTGTCCCCTGCTGAAAGAAGGCCCCCAAAAGTCCAGCTGTGCCCCTGGGGGCTGAGCACTTTGGACCCCCTGGCCCAGCGCTGCATGCGCCACCCCGGCAGGCTCCCCTCCTGGCCCCACCCCACCTCTGCCCTCCCCAGCCAGCAGCTGTAACTGGAGCCCGGGCTGGAGGGGGGCCAGGGGGCGGCCCCCAACCCAGACTGCCCTGGTCCGCTGCTAAGTTAACTCTCTCAGCTCAGACTGAGAAACAGCAGGCAGCCTGGCAGTGTGGACAAACACATACACACTCACCTCGGCAGAGTGCTGAGCTGGGGCAGGGAGTGACTTCTGCGCCTTTTCCTAAGGATGGGACAGCTGGGGCCTAAAGCCAGGCAGTCGAAGTGCTTAGGAGCGTACTACCTCTGACCTCCGCGTTCGGTTGTCAGTGGTGAAAGCCTTAACAGGACTGTCAGCCTGTTCACAGCGGGGAACGAGGAGTTAGTGTATGTGCTGTCTGCTGCTGCCCAGGATTCCACCAGACACACACACACAGCCATAGAGAAACCCAGAGATACAGATACACAAGCAACATTTCTCAAATGCAAAAGACCAAGACCAAAAGATCTGTGCACATGTGCACACTCGTGCTGAACTGACTTCTATTACAGAGACACTGGTAGCCACACGTCTGTCCACTCTTACAAACAGAAACAAAGATACACATTTCTGTGAAGATATGCTCACAAATGACCCTACAGGAATGCATGGGTATACACAAAACACATGAAATCATTCAAAGGCACCGACACAGCCAACAAAAATGTGAAGGCCAAAGACCTTGTATACACATAGACCACATTTACTTGGCAACACACAGCAGATACTGCATCAAGGAGAATGCCACATACTCAGGCACTCTGTCCATGGCCACAGACAGACACACACACTGTGCTCAACTTCACACACAGGCAGACAGCACTCAACTGGCCACACAGTCACAGATGCCAAGGTCTGACACACCGTTCACACACTCCAGAACCACAGTGATGTTAGCCTTGAACTTTTCTTTCCCTAGACGCCTGTGGCCCCACAAAGAAAACATTTCTGGTATCTTCATGGGCAAATCAGGACCACAGGCGCTGGTAACAGAGAAACCTAGAAGCAGGATTGAATTCTGCACTCCTGGTTGTGTGATCTTGGGCAACCATTGGGCCTTCCTTGGCCTTCAATTGCCTGGGTTATAAAACAGAGAGATAGTTAAGGTCATACACGTACCCTGGCCAATCTCAGAGGTCTCTTGACATCATCATATTAACTCCACTTGTTGTTGTTGTTGTTGTTGTTCTTTTTGAGACAGGATCTCTCTTTGTGGTTCAGGCTGGCCTTGAACTCATAGTGATCTTCCTGCCTTAGCCTCCCAAGTGCTGGGATTACAGGTGCATACCACCATGCCTGGCCCAGCTCCATTTTAGAGATGGGAATACTAAGGTTTAGCCAAGTAGAGCTAGTCCTTGAGCAGTCCCCCTGCTGGTAAGAAATAGAAATGCCCCACACTGAAACTCAGAAGCCTGCTCAGACACTACCAGACAGAGTGGAGAGCACTTACACAGGTTCACATCCTCGCAGGGTGTCACACCACACACTCACACTCACTGTCACACACAGAGGCACCTGATCTCAGACAACCCAGAGAGCTTTGAAAGGCTCCCATATCCCTGTCATCTGAGCCTTCTCAACCTCTGCCCTTAGTGGCCCAATCCCCCAGGGTCACCAGCCCCGTTCCTGGTTAATGATAACCCTGCTGTTTATGCAGCACTGGGGAATGGAGACAGGGGACCCAAAGGGCCAAACAAGGAGGAGCCAGCTCTTGGCCAACCCAGCTTCCTCCCCTGATGGGTCTAACTCTAGAGCCCTGGGTCTCAGGGCTTCCCAGCTGTGTCCTGCCACCAATGACTTAATCTCTCTGTGACTCCACTGCTCCCTTTATAAAATGGAAAGGAAAAGAGTACTCACCTCAAAGGGAGCTTGAGATGATTATCTGAACAATCTAGAACAGTGAGAACAAAACCCAGCATACTGTGATTTTTTTTTTTTTTTTGTAAGAGTTAGCTGTCTAGCTGGGTGCGAGGGCACATGCCTCTAATCCCAGCACTCCAGGAGGCTGAGGCAAGAGGATCACAGGTTTGAGCCCAGCCTCGGCAACCAAGTAACTTAGTGAGATCCTATCTATCCATAAAGGAAGAAAGAAAGAAAGAAAGAAAGAAAGAAAGCCAGGAACGTAGCCCAGTACTGCAAAAAAGAAAGTTAGGCGTCATCATTGTCACATTTAGTTTACCGTTCTCACACACACCAGCGATCTTCCTCTTCTCTGTGTCTCTGGCACGGAGCTCTTCACTTACAGTTTCGAAGACCCTGTAAAGAGGTTCATCATACCTGCTTTTCAGCTGGGGAGCCGACAGCCAAAAAGCCTTGCTTGGATCACAAGCTGTTTTGGTGCAGGACTAGGACCTGGAGCCAGAGTTTATCTCCAAACCTATTGAACACTTTGGGGTTCCCACTCCATTCTGAACCCCAAGAAGGTGAGTTACTTTAATCATCACACTGAGTCCTCTGCTCCAACTGGAAAAAGAGTGCTACGAATGCTCCCATTTGACAGGTAGGAAAACTGAGAACCTAGAAGATCGAATGATTTGCCTGAGGCTGAACAAGACTGGGCTGCACCCTGGATCTCTACCTCCAGACTGGTACTGTTAAGCTTCTCATTCTCTGAGTCTACTTTAGGTATGCACCTCAGTGCAAGAGAGGCTATGTATATTCTCCAATCTTGGGATGTGATCTCAGACAGTGAGGTGAAAGTGACATCATGAGACTAATTATTTAACCTCTGTGAGGCTCAGTTTTCCCATCTGTAAAGTGGGCACAGTAATGCTACCCATCTCACAGGATTGCTGTGGGTACTTAGTCAATTCATGTAAAGACAGATACATAGTAGATACTCAGAAATTATTGCTAGGCCACAGTGAGTAACAAGTATAATTTTTTGTATTTATAGGATAGACAAGTATTGACAAATACTGATCTCCAAAGAAAGAAAGCAAAATAACGTGCAGAGATCGTGGAGCCAGCTGTCTGGATTTGAAGCATGGCTCTGCCTCCATCTGGGTCACACTGAGCTCAGGTCCCTTGCCCTCTATCCCCAGTTTCTCCAGCTGTAAAATAGCAAGGAGAATAGTACCAATCCCAGTGCTGGGATGAGTCAGTTGGTGAACGCCGAGGACACAGCTTGGTGCAGGCAGGCTGAAGAAAGAGATGGCACCCTTGCAGTGAAGTATTTCCTGGGGCTGAGTACCTGTCCCAAACGTGCCTGAGCATTTGAAGGGTTAATCTCAGGGAAAGGGAGGGAATTCCAGTGCTTGGGGCGGAGCAGCAGTCCTTCCAAGGGTGGCCACCAGAGGGAGCAGCGGAACCTGATCTGGCCCCTGCAAAATCTTGGAGCCAGCACCCACCACACCCTCTGGAGCCTGGGGAGGAGGCTGGCTAGGAGTGGCCAGGACGTCCCTCCTGCCCCAGTAGCTTTTCCTCCCACTCTCTCCTCCTCTCTGCGGAGCTATCAGTCCTCACTCTAGTGACATCCTCCTTGGGGTGGGGGAAACGGGCTAAGTGGGCAATCTGGGGAGGGGGCTGGCTGGGCGTGGCCAGAGTGGCTCCACCCCTGGGTTGCCCCGCCCCCTCCCAAGGAGCCCTTCAGTCCCTTCCCCAGGGCTGCGGTTCCTGTGGCCTCTGACCCCTCCCCCCCTTCCTACCCCACTCTGCCTGGCACACCCTGGGCCCAGCACGTCCCTTTCCCAAATCTTCAGGGAGAAGGGGCGTGGGAGGAGGCAGAGAAAGTACTGGGCTCTAGAAAGAGGGGGCAGGGAGCTGAAAAATAGGCACCAGGCAGAGGGACACGGGGACACACACACACACACACACACAAACACACACACACACACACACACACACACACACACACACACACACGCCAACAGAGACCTAAAGAGACAGAGGGAAACAGAAACGGACAAAGATAGAAATAGGGACCAAGATTGAGAGGGGGAAACAGACTAACAGAGGGAGAGGCAGCAAGGCAGAGAGAGAGAAAAAAAAAGACAATCAGCCGCCAAAGAGGTAGAAGAGAAGGGTTGCTGTGAGAGCCTGAGAGCCGGCAGAGCTCCCTGTGGCAGGGTGCAGCTGGGCACGAGAGATGTAGCACCCAGGCCAAACTGGGTCAGAGACAAGCGGTGGAGGGGGCCTAGGGCTGGGTCAGGGCCATGGCAGGGACAGGGACTCTGCTGCTGCAGCTGCTGCTCCTGGCTGGGGCAGGGGTGGAGGTGGCCTGGAGACCCCCAAAGGGAAAATGTCCTCTGCGCTGCTCCTGCTCCAAGGACAGCGCCCTGTGCGAGGGCTCCCTGGACCTGCCCGAGACCTTCTCCCCGACGCTGCTGTCACTGTGAGTGCCAGGCCCTCTGTGAGCCTGAAGGTGGGGATGGGAGTCCTGCAATCCAGAAGCAGGGGTGGGATGTCGGGGTCCCCCAGGTATTGGGAACCTATCAGGATCTTGGACAGCAAAGGATGTTGGGAGGCATGAAAGGAGGCTTCTGGGATTTGGAAGGGTGCAGGGGGAGTTCTGGGGCCAAAGGCTAGCTGAATGTTTGCCAGGACCCTTGCCGAGCAAGGAGGGCAGCTACCCTGGATATAACAGAATGCACCCTGGCTCAGGTCATGGGCTTCCAGAGAGCAGAGGCCTCTAGTTCAGGACCAGATCACTGGTGGGAGAGATTTTTTCTTCACCCACCCCTGCCCATGCAAATCCCCAGCTCACTCGTCAGGACTGGAGTCACCCAGCTGAAGACCGGCAGCTTTCTGAGGGTGCCATCCCTGCACCTGCTGTGAGTAGGGCCTGACTGGGCCAACCAAAGCTGCAGGGCGTGGGTGTTCACACATGGGCACGGGGACAGTGCACATGGTTGTCGCATGTGAAAGCATCTGTATCCCTTCACACTCTCACACCCATGCATAAGTGTGTGTGCATTTGCCTGTGCGGGTTGAGGGTGGGGCAAGGTTAAAATGTCAAGTAAGCATCCCCAACTCTAGAATGTTCTCCACCTTGCCCCCTTGCCAGCCTCTTCACATCCAACTCCTTCTCCACAATTGAGGATGATGCATTTGCCGGCCTGTCCTACCTGCAGTACCTGTGAGTGAGGTCTGGGGCTGGGAGGAGCAGCAGGGGTCTCTCTGTGGCTCCCAGAGTAGGGGAGGTAGAGGCTGGGGCCGGACAAGGACCAAAGAAAAAAATATTAAATGTCCAGAGATGTAAGGGGCTGGGGATTTAGCTCAGTAGCATAAGCACCTGCCTTGCAAGCAGGCAGTCATGAGTTCGATCCCTGATACCGATAAAAAGGAAAAAGACAAAAAAAAAAAAAAAAAAACCGAGATGTAGTTCCATGCAAAGGCTCTGAGCTCCATCCCCAGTACTGCAAAGGGAGGGAGGAGAGGAAAAACAATATGGTGGACTCAATGGTTATGGTGCTATCAAGTGTGGCACAGTTGTACCGACTCCCAGCATGGTGGGAGTCGGTAATCTCGGTGTCAGTGTTGATGCGGGGAATGGGTGTGAGGAGGACGTTGGCGTTGGTGTTAATAACAAGGTACCATAGCTGATGCTGGGTTTGTTGATGATGGAAAAAGTGTTGGTATTTATGAAAACAGTGGCAGTCATGATGCTGGTAGTGGGTGACATGCGCGTTGAGAATAACAGCGATGCGGCTGGCACAGGCACTGCTGGTTTGTAATAATGGTGGTAGAGGGCCCGGGATTTGGCTCAGTAGTGTAAGCACCTGCCTGACGAGCATGAGATCATGAGTTCGATCTCCGGTACCAAAAAAATCTTTTGGGGCCAAGGACTTAGCTCAGCGGCATAAATGCCTGTTTGTAATAATGGTGGCAAGACTGGCGAGGATGGTGGTAGTCTTTTGGTCCTGATCATGAAAGGTGCATAGTGATGCTTATTGATGCTGTTGGTAGAGCTCACAGCAGAAGAGGTGGTGATATTGGTGACCATGGGGACCATGACAGTTATTGGTACTGGGGTTGGCAATGGTGATAGACACACAGGTGAGATGCCTGTGACAGTGGGGGCAGCGTTCATGGTGAGGTTGGCAACAATCGCAGGGCAGGTTCTTGGCTCCTGGAGTCTTGCGCTGGGCATCTGATAAGCAGGCTTTCTCTGGAGCTGGGCAAGGTGGTAGGGTGAGGAGCAGCTCCCCCAAGCACTGTAGTCCTCCCCCTCACCCCACTTTCCCTCCACAGCTTCATTGAGGACAACAAGATTGGCTCCATCTCTAAAAACGCGCTCAGAGGACTTCGCTCGTTGACACACCTGTGCGTGCCTCTGCTCCCTACCCCCAAGGGGCACCACCCCCAGCCCCTGGCAGCTGCCGACCTTCCTTCTCCTCTCTCTCCCCAAGAAGCCTGGCCAATAACCACCTGGAAGCCCTCCCCAGGTTCCTGTTCCGAGGCCTGGAGACCCTGACTCATGTGTGAGGCTCAAGGGGGATGGGGGAGTGAAGGGGGAGCTCTGGGAGTCCCCTGGGCCTGCTTTGGGTCAGCACAGGAGCATGTCTGTGCAGACTCTCACCTATTTTCCTACACCCATGGGTGCTATCCCACCCAGATCCTTACCTGGGGAGGGGCCCGGGAACATGGCCCCAAGGGGTGAATCCCAGGTTGTAGCCCCTCCCTGGCTTCTCGCCCCAGGGACCTCCGTGGGAACCCCTTCCAGTGTGACTGCCGCATCCTGTGGCTCCTGCAGTGGATGCCCACCGTGAACGCCAGTGTGGGGACTGGGGACTGCGCGGGCCCCCCGGCCCTGACTCACATGCAACTCCGCCACCTGGACCCCAAGATGTTCAAGTGCAGAGGAATAGGTGGGGGCTTTCCCAGCAGAACGGGAGGGACAAGGAGGGTCCCTGAGCAGGAGAGAAGAGGCAGAGGCTACCAGGGCTGCAGCACTGACCTCACCCCTGCCCTGCCACTTCCTGTCTGGGAGACCTTGAGCACACAGCATTATCTATTGAGCCTCAGCTTTCTCATCTGAAAAATGGGGGTAATAAACAGTGACAGAGGATTGCTGTGAGGACTGAATGATGTGTCCATGCCTGAACAGCATACGACACAGGGCCTGGTACAAGAGGCCCTTGCTGATACCACACAAACCATTTTAAAAACTCTTCCTACGTGCCAGGAACTGTGTTGGGACCTGCATGTGTCATGTCACCTCACTTGTATTTACTTTCCTTTTGCTTTCCCACAAATAGTTTCATACCTCTTTGGGTGCAGGGCAGTGCAGAGAGAACAGCAATGGCAAACACAGCCCCTCACAAAGTCCATGGTCCAGAGAAACTAGGGCACCCCAAACAGTGACCACCCAGATGATCAGAGCTGCAATAGGAAAGGCACGGAAAGAGGGGTCAGATCAGACCAGAGGAAGCCATGGGAGCTGAGGGCCAGGCCAGGGCCACACAGAGCTGAGAGTCTTACTCAAGGGCTGGCCCTGAAGTTTTTGACACAGATGCTATTAATAAAATAAAAATAGTAACAGTAAGTAGCTGGGTGTGGTGATGTGTACCTGTAATCTCAGCACTCTGGGAGGCTGAAGCAGGAGGATCACAAGTTTGAGCCCAACCTGGGTGATTTAATAAGACCCTGTCTCAAAATAAAGGAAAGGAGACTGAGGATGTCACTCAGTGCGAAGACCTCAGATCAATTTCCAGTTCCATAAAAATAGGAGTAGTCGTAGTAATTATTATCTGTATGTAAGACATGTCTTTTGATCTGTGGACCTCACAGAATGGGAGACTTAACTCAAAGACTCATCGTTTTATTTTTGCTATGTTGGGGATTGAGTCCAGGGCCTTGAGTATGCGAGGTAAGTGCTCTGAGACTGAGCTATTCCCCCAGCCCAGGGGTCATTGAGTTATTCAACAAACATTCATTGAGATCCACACTGCCTGGCCCTGTGAGAGGCAATGGGTGCCCTGGTGACCAAAACCGCCAAGTCCTGGCCTCCTGTGATTTCTAATTCTGGGAGCTTGGGTAACAGACGCTGAAAACATGGCCTAAGTTGTGATGAATACAGGAAGCAAAGAGATAATTCTCTTATGGGCATCAGAGAAGGCTTTCCTATGTTTAGCTAGAAGGAAAAGAGAGGAAGGACACTCAGTAGAGAGAGACCAGCATGAGTGATGGCCCTGAGGTAGCTGGAGCTTGTCCTGTTTGATCACAGGAAAGCAGCTGTGCAAGGGGGCCTGCGGGAAGGAGGGTCACCGAGGTCAAAGGTGGCAGGGGCCACGCTGCAGGACTTTGAAAGCCAGTTACCATGGAAGCTAAGCTTTCTCACAAACAGGCTCAAAATACCAGAGTCGGGGAAGACAGATGGGACCAAGATGTGCTGCCCGGTGGGTAGGAAGGCTCCTGTGTGGTATCCTTGTTTTTGTGGTTGAAGCCGGGCTGTAGCATATCCCTGTAGCAGCTTGTCAGAAGGAAGGGAAGGAGGACAAGTCCCAGACAAGCCGTTTTCACACAAGCAAGTTCCGCCTCTGTCCATTGGGAACTTGGTCTTAACATGCCCACACCTGACTCCTGGCAGGGTGTTGCAGGGGTGCCACGGCGGTGTGATTTCAGGCTGAGCTTCCTGGTGGGCAGCTGCTCATGTCACGGAAGATCAGAGAGATGGAGTTTTGTTGGACTACTGGCTTCCTGGGTACTTAGCCTCAGCCTCCTCACCTTAAAGACCATAACAGAACACATCTCAAAGGAACGTTACTAACTTAAATGAGTGATTACCTGTAATCCCAGCACTGTGGGAGGGAGAGGAGGGAGGATCCCAAGTTCAAAGCCAGCATGAGTAATTTAGCAACTTAGTGGGGTCTTATTTCAAAATGAAAAATAAAAAGGAGCTGGGGATGTAAGTCAGTGCAAAGGCCCTGGGTTCAATCTGAGCACCAGTACCAAAAAAAAAAAAAAAATTAAATGTTTTTTTCAAGGGATTAATGATAACAAACATCTTAGAAAATATAACTCCCTTTATGAGTTAATATATGTATAGATTATAAAGATGTGTTGCTATATAATCCTGCCCCATGAATGACTATCTTGCAGAAATAGGTAAACTAAGGCTTCATGAGGACCCTTGGGGTCTCCTGGGCCTGCTTGACTCTCCCCTGCCACCCCCAGAGCTGTCCTGGTTCCAGACAGTCCGGGAGTCGGCACTGGGTGTGGAGCCCTTCTCCTACCAGGGGGAGCCCCACATCGTCCTGGCACAGCCCTTTGCAGGCCGCTGCCTGATCCTGGCCTGGGACTACAGCCTGCAGCGCTTCCGGCATGAGGAGGAGCTATCAGGTGAGCCCCCTCGATGCCCCCTTGCCTGCCCCCAGCCTGCCCCAAGGCCTGACCGCCTCCCGCTGCCCACAGCGCCCTCGGTGGTGTCCTGCAAACCGCTGGTGCTGGGCCCGCGCCTCTTCGTGCTGGCTGCCCGCCTGTGGGGAGGCTCACAGCTGTGGGCAAGGCCCAGCCCCGACCTGCGCCTGGCCCCGCTGCAGGCCCTGGCCCCACGGCGGCTGCTGAGGCCCAATGACGCTGAGATCCTGTGGCTGGAGGAGCAGCCCTGCTTTGTGGTGGCTGATGCCTCCAAGGCAGGCAGTACCACACTGCTCTGTCGAGACGGGCCTGGCTTCTACCCCCGCCAGAGCCTGCACGCCTGGCACCGGGACACAGATGCTGAGGTCCTGGAGCTGGATGGCCGCCCTCACCTGCTGCTGGCCTCTGCCTCCCAGCGCCCAGTGCTCTTCCACTGGGTTGGTGGCCGCTTTGAGAGGCGCACGGACATCCCTGAGGCCGAGGATGTCTATGCCACACGCCACTTCCAGGCCAGCGGAGATGTGTTCCTGTGCCTGACGCGCCACATCGGGGACTCCATGGTGAGGCTGGACCCAGCCAGGTGGGCAGGCAGCCAGGCTTTCCAGCATGACCCTCCCATGGTGGGCCTTTCCACACTGAGCCTTTTGGGCACACTCACCTCTAACCTTTGACCTGGCCTCACATGCTGACCTTTGAATTCTGACCTTTTTCCAACTTGGACTCCAAAGTTGTACCCCCCTCAAGTGTAGCTGACTCTAAACCCCTCTCCCTGTCCCCATACTGACACTACTCTCACTGCTCCCAAGATTGTGTTTACACCCCCGGCCACACACACACACACACACACACCAGCTCTGGCTCAGTAACTCTGACACATTCTGGGATGTTTAACCACAGCCTCGCCTCTCCCCACCCTGACCCAGACCCCAGGGCTGACAGTAGTGATAGGTCCTGCCCATCCTGTACTACCCTCACCCCAGGCACACTTTCCTGAGTAAGGTGCAGCTAGCAGAGGGTTCTCAGTCTAGAAGAATCTGGAAGTGAGGAACAGACTGGAGATGGGTAGGAGCCTGGCACTAGAGAGGAGACGAGAGGTTGGAGGATGAGCTGAGGTGTGACCAGAGGAGGTGGAGAAATGTTATAACTGTTGCAGGGAAAACCAACGGGTTCTATTGCTGACTCTTTTATGTATGGTATGAGGATGAGGAAGTTCAAAAGAACAACTCTGAATTTAAGTCCAGAACGATGGTAGTGACATTAATTTTTATTTTTGGAGGCTACTAGATTGAACCCAGGGCCTCGAATGTGCTAGGCAAGTACTCTACCACTGAGCTACATCCCCCTCCCATGAGTGGTGACATTTATAAAGTTTGAAATGCTACAGGATGTTGGGGACCTGTAGGCCCGTTTCCAAGCTGTTCCAAGTCCTCCTAAGCCTTAAGGACAACAGGCAGGCCTGGCCCCCAGACCCTGGTCTTAACTAGCTGCCCTGCTCCCCAGGTCATGCGCTGGGACGGGTCCATGTTCCGCATGCTGCAGAAACTTCCCTCACGTGGCGCCCACGTGTTCCAGCCGCTGTTTATCGCCAGGGACCAGCTGGCCATCCTGGGGAGTGACTTTGCCTTCAGTCAGGTCTTCCGCCTTGAGTCAGACAAAGGGCTCTTGGAGCCACTGCAAGAGCTGGGGCCCCCGGCTTTAGTGGCTCCCCGAGCCTTTGCCCACATCACCTTAGCTGGCAGACGCTTCCTATTTGCAGCTTGTTTCAAGGGTCCCACACAGATCTACCAGCATCATGAATTGGACCTCAGTGCTTGACACAGGACAGGACCTTGGACATGGCTGGGGGCTGGCATGGGGAGCCTCAAGCATCTGAATCCCCTCTTAGCTAGACGTCTGGTGCCAGCCATTCCTGTGAGAGACTGACCACAGCCAAGTTCACCAGCCACAGGCCCAGGCTTTAGCCCACCTCTTGGAAGATCTGGGAAGACTGGAGTAAATGAAAATACACAGCTGCTGGACCTTCTGAGCTGACCTTCCAGCGTGGCACAGCATCCCAAGGGAGCTTGGGTTGGGGTACTGCAGGGAGCTGGGATACAGAAATCAAGGTAGGAGGAATGTGCAGGGCTCCGGTGATGTCTGGAGATTATCAACTAGCCGTCTTCCTACCTTCTAGCTCCCTATGAAACCTGTGGTGAGAGCAAATCTTTCCCTTTCAAACTCAGCCAGGCCAATCGCATCGATGGGAAAGTGCCCGCCTCCATGAGTCGCGGGGTAGTTTTCCCTCCCTGACCAAGTCATTCCTTCTGCTGCTAATGCGCATGTCTGCTGCCAGAAGCTGTTTTTGGCCTTTCCTCCTTGCGCGTGCATTGGCGTGGGTGGCAGATAAAGAAAATGGTGGGAATTGAGAAGTGTCACGAGAAGCCCTTGACACCTCTCCCCAAGGACGCCAGGTGAAAGGCAAGGAAGTATGTGAGCTCAATAAATGCACTGTGCATTCGCCCCTCAGGGTGCTGTGGGATCATTGGGAGAGGGGATTTTGCGAAAGGTATGAGGTGAGAGTGGTGTTTGGCACCTCCCAGGGTCTCTAAGGATTGTGGACTCACAAATATGAGTAGGTGGGGTACTTGTTGAATCTTGGAGTGTTAAGTTATGATTGGGTCACAAGTTTATTATGGGTCTCTTTTTCCAGATCATGTCGTAAAGAAATAATTAGATATTTTTGGAGTATTTTGGAGATTTGGGGAATTTTATGGGAGTGGTTGGAGAACATTTGGGGTACCTTATTGGCTATTGAGGAGTCTCAAGGGAATTAGGCTCAGTAGAGAATCTCACACTGTGTGCATTGTGTATATGCTGGGTGTTATGGGGACCTACTGTGATGTAACGATCTCATAGGGACATCTGGGGACTCAAAAAGGTCTCATAATAAAGTGGAGTCTCAGGGGATGAGTGAGAGGGTCACAGAGGTCTTACTATCATAGTCATACTATTGTCCACTCCGGAATGGTGGGCTGACCCTGTATCCTTGTTTTTCTGAGATGTGTCCAGTGTCCATCTGGGTGCCCCAGCAATCCATCTTGTTTAGGGTTCTCATTCATGAAAGTGTCCCCCAGTTTGCCACTGGAACTTTCTTAGCTGCACATGAGGTTCCCCTGGCTGAGCAGGCAGGGAGCAGGCCCTGTGAACTGCAGCCAGGCCGTGAGACCCTGGCCTTTTCTCACCCAGAGAATTAGCTCTCAGCTCCTGTGCCACCCACCTCCTCCTACCCACACCCCTGACCCCAGCATGTGCACAGGGAGTGTTGTGGGCACCTTGACCAGAGACAAGATCATTTTATATTAAACACTGAACACCGAGACCCCTTCCATGACAGGTAAGATGCTGCCCTGGCAAGACGTCTGAGGAGAAAAGAGGTGCCACCCTTTGGGCAAGGGTCCTGTGCAAAGCCAAGATGGACACTGGGGCTCTTCTGGTTGGCTGGTCCTCAGCAGTTGTGAGCAGAGCCTGGGAGAGGTGATGGGGTCAGCCTGAGAGCAGGCAGAGTCCTTTTTCCCCAGCGCACGCATGCATTGCCCACACCACTCACTCCCCGTGCTCCCCTCAGCTGTGTGCTGCCTGTCTTACCTGGAGTGATGAGAGGTGGGGCATCTGCTGGATGGTGACTGAGGAAGTAAAAAATAGTGAGATCCACATCCACCCCCATGGTCCTGTCCCTCGGGGCTGGAGACATCACAGTTGACCAGACACAGCTTGCTAGCTGTGTTTCCGGTGTTGGTTCATGCAGCACTAAGGTTTATGCGGCATTTCAGAACATGGGGCCCTCTGGGAATCATTAGCTATGAAAAATAAACCTGAGACGTCTTCATGGCTGAGCCCAGAGGCCTATTCTCTGCAAGACTTAGCTCCTTCACCCTGGAAAGCGTAGTGCATGAAGCAGGCGTGCCGGGCACATCTTACCTGGGCTTTTGGCTGAACTTGCACTTGCATTTTCCACCTGTCGGGGCAAGGGAAGTGATCAGAGGAGGGAATGCAGAGCCCTGCCCGCCCCACCCCACAGCTCCTGCACTCACTCAAGAGAACAATGAAGCCGAGGGCACACAGGACCGCTGCGCAAATGAGTCCACCGACCCTGAGCCTGTGCCAGTCTGGGGGAAGAGCAGAGGGCACCTCAAGGCCAGCCCAGGGCCTACCCATCCGTCTCGCCCTGAGGGTGTGTCTTGAATGTCTACATCATGCAAAGCTCTGGGGATGTGGTAGTAAGAGAGCAAACTGAAACCCCGGCCAGGCTGGTGCACGAAGTCTAGTTTATATCTACACAAACAAGATGTTTCTTGTCGGGTCAGGTGGAGATAAGCAATGAGAAGGAAAATAACCAAGACAAGTGATGGGCAGTCAGAGCGCAGATCTTTAGAGTGATCCGGGAAGGGTTCCCTGAGGAAGCTGCATTGAGCAGATGTCTGCTGGAGGTGGATATGTGAAAAAGAAGTCCCACACACAAGGATGAGCAGGTGCAAAGACCCAGGGGCTGCAGCTGTGTGTTGCGATCTGAGGGTCAGCAGAAGGCCAGTGCGGCCGGAGCAGGAGCGAGGGGCAGTAAAGGAGGTGAGGGTGATAGAGCAGAGGAGGAAGTGTGGTGCAGTGGCATCTGAAGGCTAAACGATAATTTGGGTTGAATCACTCACCTCTTCCAGGAAGATGCCTCCTGTCGGCCCTTCTCCCAGCCACTGACTAAACTGAATGGCTTTCTGTAGACCAGCCTCACTTCCTGCCTGTATCTAACAGCCTTGCAGGCATAGAACCCTCCCCTGGGCCACACTGTCATTTTTTGTTCTTCTGATCCACTGCTTCTATGGATCAGTGGCCTAATTTCAGCTCCTTCATATTCTAGCCTCTGGATCACCCTTATCAGACCCTCAGCCAACCCCACGTGGCACTGCTAGTGCAAAATAGTGTGTGGGGTAGGGAGGTAATGAAGACCAGAGCTCACCATAGTAGAAAGGACTGTTCTTATCTGCAAAGAGAGTACAAGGCACGTGAATGCAGGACAACAGCTCACTGCAGGGGTCACAGGGAGAATTTGGGGGCTGAGTGGGACAGCTCCGACTCACCTTCTGGGTCATTGGCATCCAGAGCAGGCAGGCCTGGAGGAGGGACAAGCGGGGAGAAGGGAGATGGTGGTGCTGGCCTCAGCAGAGCTCTTGAGCAGGGCCCAGGAGCCTCAGGCCTCCCACAGGCACCCTGGGGACAGTCACAACCTCCTGAGGGTAGAGAGGTCCTGCCCCAGCCTGGCTGCCTCTGCATCATGGAGACACAGGCTCAGCCATGCGGCCCCGCACCTTTGAGCCACTCCAGAATTTTGCTGCCCAAAACAGGTTCTATTCTAAGCAGCCTTGCCCAGCATTTGGTTGAATACTTCTAGACACATGGCTAATTCAGGCCCCTGCAGAAAGGGAACTTTTCTCATCAAGATGACAGATGGCTTCCGTTCCCAGGGCTGCTCCCCCCACGCTGGCCGTACGCAGAGTCCACCTTCCCTATTCCACCACCTGCACACCCACCTGTCCCTGAGTTGGCTCACCATCACCCACCCCCCAGGCCATCAACTTGGAGGCACTTTAGGTAAACCTGCGGCCCTACACCCCTGCCCGAATGGACTCCCAGTCTTGCCCAATACAATGGACAGAAAAAAATGCAGTGAAAGCAAAGGGCAAGGGTCCCGTCTGGCTAAAAGCACCGCGCTGCCTCAAATCTGGGCCTCAGTGCTGGGAACGGGAGATTAATCATTTTTAATTATGTGTGCAGCACCGACATGTGTGCTGATTCTCGGCTAGGCACTGTTCTAAGTGCTTTTCAAATATTAACTTGTTTAGTGCTCGCTTTGGCAGCACATATTCAAATATTAGCTTGTTTAATCTTTGCAATGACTCTGCAAATACGTTTTGTTACTCTCTGGGTTTACGAATGGGGAAACTGAGTCACGGGTATTCTGGTTACTCTCTACATCACCACCAGGCTCAGAGATGCTGAAGGAACCCTGGGCTGAGCCTTCTCTCCTTGATGTCCTTAGATATACAAGTGACTTTTTCTAGCTGTGTGAGCTGCTACTATAAGAGGCCTTTGTCCTTGTGTGTCCCTTGAAATCATGAGTGTGACACTTCTTAGCTTTGAGGGGATGCTGTCCCCAGCAGCCACCCCTCACCACCCTGGGGAGAAGGAGCAAGTGTGCAGACACACAGCAGAGCACCAACCAGCTGGAGGTCCAGGGGAAAAGGCATTTTGGGGGCCACATTCTTACCAGCCAGGAGGACGAGCAGGTTCAGGGTTACCTCTTGCATGTCAGATCACTGCCCTAGAGGAGATCAGGCAGTGGCCCAGTTTTATCAGGGCCATCAGGGTGCCAGGCCCCTGTACTTCTGGCTCCCACCCCCCTTCCCCCTGCTCCACACCCACAGAGCACAGCCCAGAGTCCACGCAGGACAGTGGAGCTGAAGGAAGAGAGAGCCTCAGTCAAGTGGGACCGAGTGAGGACTCGGGCCAGAGGAAGGACTGCTGTGTAAGTCACTGGACAGGGCCTTTAGGCTCTTAAGAGTTCCAGCAACCAAATGAGGATGTGAGATGGGGAAACTGAGGCTCAAAGAAGTGAGAACTGTTGCCAGGATCACTTGGCTAGGAAGCAGGATTTCAACCATGCCTGGCTCCCCAATGGCTGGTCCTGACTTGGGGCCTCGGGGTGTTTTGGGAAGTAGGGTTTTGGGAGCCAGGTGGCAGGAGGCCCAGGTTCTGGGGAGTGTCCTCATAGACAGCCTGGAGCCTGCCCAGATCTGCCCAGGCTTTGTAGACGGGGTAGGGAGGAGCTAATGCCAGGCTGGGACAGAGGGTGAGGGTCCTGGCTGCAGCCTTCGCTCCATCTTCGTCCCCCTCTGTCCCTGCTCCTCAGCCCCTACACAGGATGCTGCCAGCTCTAGTCCTAGCCAGGCTCCTTCCCCATCCCAACTCTGACCCTGACCCTGGGACCACCCCGCCCACACCCATATCCCCCATCCCTGCCTCCACCCCAGGCCTTGCCCACTTCTGCTGCTGCACAGCACCCTCTTTCCCAGGGAGGCCTGCCCGGCACACAGAGCACTTTTACCTGGCCCTAGCCTGGTAGCCATGCTGGACGTCTGCAAAAACTTCCTGTACAGCCCCTGCCCACTCCACACCCGTGCCTGGCTGCTACAGGCACGCGGTGTCACGGTCTCGATAGCGAAAGCTAACACTCAACACGCCTGCCTGGTCCATTGCCCATGACCTTGCTGGGTTTTCACTCATTCAATTCCCAGCAGCCCCTGAGGTCATCCATCCAGTCCCCATTTCCTTCCCCCCCCCCTTCCTTCCTTTCTTTTCTTCTTTTCCTCCTTCTGAAGTATGAACACAGAACCTTTGCACTGAGCTACATCTCCAGCCCTTTTTTACTTTGACCTAGGGTCTCACTAAATTGCCTAAACTGGGCTCAAACTTGCCATCCTCCTGCCTTAGCCTCCCAGAGTATTGCGTCTGTGTCATTGCTTCTGGTCTCCTGCTCAGATTTCACCAATAGTAAAACTCATGCTCAGCGAGAGGATGGTACTGGAGGTTACCATAGTGCGGGTGTATACGGAGAGTTTTCAGACTCCTGCATCTCCTCATGACCACCCCTGGAGCCTGGGATTCCTCTTCGCCTTCCCACTTACTCCAGATGCTGGAGCAACTATCTTTTTTTTTTTTTTTTTTTTTTTTTGAGACAGGGTCTCACCATGTAACCCAGGCTGGCCTTAAACCTGCAGCAATCTTCCTGTTTCAACCTCCTGCTGCAACCTCCTGCCTCAGCCTCCTGAGCTTTTGCAGAAAGAGGGCCTTTGGCTTTAGAGAGCATTACCCAGGTAGCTAGGACCCCAGGAAGGTTTGGGGACAGCTGGAGTGGGTGGTGGGCAGGAGAACAGGCCCACAGGTGGACGGCCTGTTGTCTAAAGCCACCTCGGGAGTCTGTTTCCCCACACTGATACCTACGCTAACAGAACCCTCCGATGCTCGCCCCACGCAGGCTGTTCTCAGTGCTTAGCTCCGCTTCACTCTGTGAAGTCGGCACCATTGGGGCTGTGGAAAACTGCTCTTGCTCCCAGCTCATTCGGCTTAATATCCTGAGCTTTGTCACCCAGTGACGTTAGGGCTCATTTCTTAAGTCTCCTCCAGGATGCCCCTGGTCGGGGAGGCCCTGTGATCCCCATTCCCATGACGCCAGAAACCTCCAAGACTGGGAGGCAAGGGACGACTCAGCCATACCCCGGCCTCTGCCTAAGGTTTCCCAGGCCAGGTAGGGAGCAGGGCGCTGGGCATCTGCCCTCTCTGGTTGTCTGACTTCAGAGGCCTCTGTTTCCGAATGACCACAGCTGGGGGCATGATCTGAGAGGAAACAGGCTGTGCTGGGGGGCTCTGTCAGACCGCCTCTGATCTGACCCACCATGGAGGTCCTAACTCTGGCCCAAGGCCTGTTTGTGCTTCTGCCCTCCGCTGTTCTGCCATCTATTCTCCAAAACCAGTGGGGAATAATACCACGTTCCGGGATATGCAACAGTGTCTTTAATGAGTACCTACTGGCAACCAAAGGGTCGAACCCCTATAGCAGACTGCCTGCCTTTCAGCCTCCACCAGCTGTGCCCGAGGCCATGAGACAATATGGCAGCGCTGGCAAAACCACACAAGATGCAAACAGACCTCCCATGCGAGACTAGCTCCTCCCAGTGAGCCCTGACCACCTCTAAAGTCGGTGCACGGGCCTCCTTACCCGAAGCAAAAAGGCCTTTTGGGAGGGCAAAAGAAACGGGTTTGTCAAATTGCACCTTTAAACATACAATTTCAGACATGTCGTTGATGCCCTTGGGAGACCCGAAAGGCGCTAGATGATCCAGAAGGAGATGCTTTCCAGATAGTCCCATTTGCTGCCCCGACTTTTTCCCACGTCCTCAAACCCCGACAAAAACCCCTACCTCTCACCCTCCTGGCTCCATTCTTCTCTTGGAAATTCGCCTGCTGTTTCTCTTGCCTCTGACCTGAATAAACTTTATCCTTCTTTTTGTTCTTGCCTTGGTAAATTCTTTACCATTTGCATCATCAGCTCATTATGTGCTCTCACTGCAGCCTCCTCCTCTGTATCCCCCAAATCTCCTGACCAGCTCCCCATTTTATAGCTTCTCCAGGAGCCCCCATCCCTTGTCCTAGTATTCTCCGGGACTCACATGGTCCCAACACCTAGACATCCCCTGTCCACCCGTCACCCCCATTCAACCAATGCACCTAAATCCCCCTGATCTGTGTAGATACCCCACCCCCCAGCACCCCAATCCGTCCACATGCCTTCAATCTACCACATACTACTATCTCAGCTGTCCCAAGGCCCTGCTAAATGGGTCTAACCCTCACCCCAGCTGCTCAAGGCCCTCAGAGAACGATGGGGAAGGTCACCCAGGGGAGGAGAGGGACATTCTCCAACCTCCTGTTCCCAGAAAGCCAGAAGGGGACGGTCCCCAAAGGCTGTCACAGCAGAGCTTCTCTGTGGCAGGGGCAGTGAGGACAGAAGCGGGGGAGTTGGGGGCAGAGCCAAGGGGGACCTGGGAAGAGGAGACCCCAGTGCTCACCTGTGGCTCCCTCGTTGGGTGGAGAAGGAGGTGCTGAGAGAAAGCAGCTGCCAAGCCTGAGTCTTTATCCCCAGCAGCCACGCCCTGAGCAAACCTGGGCAGGTAGAGATGCAGCCCGGATCCCAGGCTAGGCAGGCGCAGGGGTTCCTCCACCACATTCCTCTCTTAAAGGGCCAGCTCCTCCCCCTCCCCAGCCCCTGAGACAAGGGAGCTCCCTGGAGTTACCAAGGCCATGACAGCCTCAGGTGAGGTGGAGGGAAAGCAGGACAAGCTGGAACTTGGTCCCTCAAAGTAGGGAAGGACTTTCTCTAATCTCCTGAGCTCTGAAAGAGACCTTGATGGGGGCAGGTGCTGGGGTCTTTGGTGGCAGACTTCTTCTGCCTGGCAGGCACATGGAGGAAGGTGACTTATCAGTGTAACAACCTTACTGCTTTGATTTAGTCTGTGTGTTTTGCTTGGGGAAGGGTTGCTGGTAATCCTGAGGGATATGAAGTCCCCTCCGAGGCCAAGTCTCCCTGTTGACACAGGTTAAGGATCGTGAGAAGATGCTGAGATGATCGTGGTCAGGCTATGAGAGAGACAACGCAGCAGCAGTAGGGGTCGGGGACACTGGGGGAGCTGTGGGACTTTAGGGCACACCTCCCACTCTGCCTTGGGGAGGCTCCAGAACTGCTCCCCAGAACCAGGCCAAAATCTCCTAGTCCTGGCTTCTCCCAAGGGTGCAGGGCCAGGAGGCCTGGGGCAGGGCAGCCTCCCACCCTAGATGAGGAGCCTGCCTGATCTAGACTCCCTCCTTGTGCTGCTCCCCATCCTGGCCCCTCCTTGTGGCATTCCTTCCGGCTGGGGTCTGAACAGGCCCCCACACGGTCCCTTGCTGGGGGTGCCCTCTCCCCGCAATTCCGCCTTCTGAGACAGAGGGACTTTTGTCCCGGGGGCTGGATGGAGAACAAGGCCCCATTGAGTGGCTGGTAAAGGATTGGGGTCACAGGGAGGGGCAAGGCCAGCCAAGGGCTGGTTGTACCCTGGCCACCAGCTGGACTCCAGGCCACCGCCAACAGCCTCATGGGGACGGGGATGAGGATGAGGGCCACAGGCGCCAGGCCAGGTAGAAAGAGGGTTTGGGATCACAACTCTGCAGGGACTAGCCTGTTGGGGGCAGAGAGAAGGACCCCTTATTGTCAGGGAGGGAGGGCAAGTACAAGCATTGCTACCCCAGATCCAAGCTTTCTTTATAGGCTCCCCTCTGGCAATTTCTCCCTTCCAGGACCGAGGACAAGGCCTCCAGCCACCCCCACTAAGGAGGGGCCAGGCCCTGCAAGGAAAGAAGGGGGAGCTCCAAGCAGGAAGCCCAGGGGTGACAAAAACAGAGGAAGCAGAGGTCCCAGGGAGGGTGGATGAGGGGGTGGTAGGTGGATCCCAGGCCAGTTAAGAGGTTCTTTGTGCCTGGTCCCACAACATCTCTTCCCCAGATCCATCAAGCTGGAAGGTCTCCCTTGAGGAAGACTTCCTGGTGGTCTTGGGAGTTGGGTGGTGTTGTCTCCCTCTGCTGGAAAGATCTGGAACTGCGGGCACCAGGGAGTTGGAGAAGGCTAGTGCCTGCCAGCTGGGAAGGCCGGTCCTTTACCCTCCTTGCCTACCTACCATCTGTGCTCTCAGATGCCTAAGGAGCCCGGGCAGGAATTAAGAATGCATTGAAGCAGGACAAGAGCGAGATAATAGGTGCAGGAGTAACTGGGTAAATTTGTAAAAGGAAGAAAACAAGATGTAGGGAAATTGCTGTGTGTTACCTTTTTGAGGCAGAAAGACTGTATAGGCATATAATCAAGTAGGAATAAATATCTTTGGAGTTGGTACCATGGCTGCTTCTGGAGAGGGGCCTTTGGAGGATGAAAGATGTAATGGAAGCAAGACTCACACATCATCACACGCCCGCTTGTACCTCTTGAATTGTTTTAATTGATTAATATTTTGAGATAAGGTCTCACTGTGGAGCCCAGGCTGAGCTTGAATTTGCAATCCTCCTGCCTCAGCCTCCCAAGTGCTGAGATTAAAGACACGCTCTACTTTCCCCTGCCCTCCTTTGAATTTTAGATCCTGAGAATATAAAGCCTTTCACAAATTAAAGGACATTTCAACACAGTTCTAGCCAGTGGCTGCTGTATTTTCAACAGATGTCAAAAATCTGGCTATTCATAGGGAATTTTCCATATTAAAGTTGGGCTCAGACATTAAAATATAATTGTGGAAGCCAGATGTGGTGGCATATGCTTTTAATTCCAGGATTCAGGGGGCTGAGGCAGCAGAATCACTGTTAAGTTTGAGGCCTCCTTGGGCTACCTAGTGAGTTCAAGGTCAGCCTGAATTATATAGCAAGAGCCTGTCTAAAAGTAAAATTATGAAGGTGAAACAAAACACACCCAAGGACTGATTTCTGTTTGCCAAGTTCATATTCTGAATCTTTGACCACCACGATCTTACATCCCCAATGAAGCACAGGTGTTTTTGGGACACTCCAGGCCACCTCAAATTCTTCTCAGGCTGGGCCTGAGTGTGCCAAGCTCACATATGCATAGGACTGCGTTGGGCTGGTTGCCAGGAAGCCCCTGAGACTCCTGTGTGCACTGGCACCCGAGACTGGGAGTAGGGAGTAAGGACAGGCTTCCTGCTGCCAGCAGTGATCCTCTGCAGGGTTCTTTCCTCCACCTCCACACAGCTCAGTCCTTCATCTTCTTTAAGTTCTGGCTCAAAGGCCACCTTCTCATGTGGCCTGCACCCTATTTAGAATCTTCTCCTCCATCCTGTCCTTTCCATTCCCCAGTGGCTTATTCTAGGAAACTTCTCTTTGCTCTCCTCGTTGTGCATCAGCCCCTCCTGTTGATTTTCATCTGAATTATGGACCCGTCTCTACTGCATGGTACTCATGGCATCTTTGTTAGTTGATGAGTGAAATGGTTCTTCTCCTTCCCTGGTTCCTCCACCCACCAAAAGGGCGGAGTTCCTGTCCGGGCAGGTGGTCATGGAGGACCAGACTTGCTGGCAGACCTAGACCAGCTAGCTTCAGTGGAGTGCTGGGTGGAGGCCAGGGGCCCCAGGTGCGAGCAGGAATTACTGGGAAGCAGGAGGAGGGTCAGCTACCACTCTGAGCTGCATGTAGCTGGGATGGGGGATCCCACATAGCAGCCTCTTCTCACCCTGCCCCAGGACCAAGGCCTCAAACTGGCAGCCCCAGGGCTAAATCCAATCATTGTTTCCTTGAATTCACAGAGTGTTACAGAAGATGATGGTTGTTGTTGTGGTTCCACAGTATCCTCAAAGTGCAAGGGCTGGAAAATCAGTTCCTAATGCAGCAATGTGGGGAAGAAGTGCCTGAGAGAGGTGAGCAGTCCTGAGGATGGATTCATGCAGCTTTACCAGGACGGTTCCTCTTCATCAGCTATGTTGCTCTAGAAGCAAGTTTGTCCCTTTTGCCGTCTTGTTTCCTCCATGTGCTACTCTTCTAGCACCTCCCAAGGGATGGCACGGCAGGAAGGACCTCATCAGATGCCCGTGCCATGTGCTGACTTCTCGGCCTCCAGAACCACAAGCCAGGTACATTTTCATGCATTATAACTTAGCCCATCTTGGGTATTCTGTTGCAGTAGCAGCAAGCAGACTACTGCATGCCAGGCTTTCTCTGCCTAATGTGCTTCTGTCAGGAGACCTGGCCTAACTGGCTTCATCCCCAGTTGTGACTGCTTTCCCCAAAAAGGCTTCTTTGGTCAACCAACAACAGCAGAAGAGGAAATAGGAGCTGGGAAAGACCAGAAACTCAGGGGAAAAACATTCTATATATGTGGAGTTGGGGAGGGAGACAGACAGACAGACAAACAGAGAGCGAGAAAGCAAATGAGGTAGAATTTTTTTCTTTTTGAGACAGGATCTCACTATTCAGTTCAGACTGGTCTTGAACTTACTTTGTAGCCCGAACTGGCCTTGAACTTAGAGTGATCCTCCCGCCTCAGCCTCCTGAGTGCTGGAATTACAGGCATGCATCACCACAGCTAGCTAATGAGGCAGAATATTAAAAATCGACCAATCTCCATAAAGTATATTCAGGTTCATTGCACTGCTTATGTAATTTTTCTACAATCAAAATAATTCTAACTAAGAGGGAAAAATTAATGAAAGTGTAAAATTAATGTTAACACAAAATAAAGAACCACAAGATAGAAAGCAACATCAAAAGAAGGAAGAAGAAATGAAAATTTAGAATCAAGTA
Organism: Cavia porcellus; assembly: GCF_034190915.1. Classification (NCBI taxonomy): domain Eukaryota; kingdom Metazoa; phylum Chordata; class Mammalia; order Rodentia; family Caviidae; genus Cavia; species Cavia porcellus. Next base: position 38,476,958 of record NW_026947490.1, on the reverse strand, counting down.
ACCAGAAAGTTAATCAATTTAACTGAATTGCAGAAAGTTAATCAATTTAACTGAATGTAAGAAATTATATATATATATATTTAATGTATAGATATGATGGGGGATTCTTTTTTTGGTAAAAGCCTGTGCTGTATCTCTTTTTCCCTTCATGGACCTTGGCCCCTCAGCACCCAGTTCTGCCCCTTCCTAGCTGTGGGCTCAACCCCTCTGGGGTGCCCTGGAGGCCCCATGGCTATGAGGCCTCTGGGGCAGAAAAGATTTCTGAAGCTGAGTAGGGCAATGTGTGCTTGCAGTGCCACACTCTGGGAGGCTGAGGCAGGAGAACTGCAATGCAGTGACTTATCAAGACCCTGTCTCAAAATAAAAATTTGTAAAAAGGGTTGTGGGGGCCGGGAGTACAGCTCAGCACTACAGTGCCTGCCTGGCAAGCATAAGGTCCTGAATTTGATTCCCTGTTCAAAAAAAAAAAAAAAAAAAAAAAAGGCTATGGATGTAACTCAGTGCAAAGACCCTCAGTACCACAAAAGGAAGAGGAAGGAGGAGGAGAAACAGAAGGAAGAGATTATTTCTGAGTGCTGAGGCTGGCAGGATCCTGTCTGGCTGCAGAAGCAGGACAATGAGTCTGCAGTTCTCAGAGCCAGCCTGGCACCCCTGGCCAAGTGACCCTTTTCTCTCATGCCTTGGCACACAGAGAGGTTGCTGCACCACAAGAGCACAGCACTGCACCACCAAACATGCTCTTTCCCACCTGCAATCCCAGCCATGCAGCTGTGGAACCCACACTCCCAGTGTGGTTTCAGCACTGGGGCTCTGTGCCTGGGGGGCAAGTCACACAGCCAGCTCGGCGTCCAAGCAGAGACCCCAGCCTGTCTGGCTTTTTCTCTCTTTGTGTCCAGAGCCGGGAGGGGCCCTAAAGAAGGTACCCAGGGCACCCATATAACTGAGAGTTCCAAGAACAGACAGCAGAGTTCCAAAAGAGGGTAAAACTCCAGAGAATATTCCAGAAGCATCACTTTGTCCCCTCCATTGCCCTCCCCTGCACCTGCCTTGTCCTCCCTGGCTGCCCACCCACCAGGACATCACAGCAGCAACTCTGGGGCTCCAGGTCCCAGCCTCCGGGATCTACCAGGTGACCCAGGATCTATAAGTGCCCCCTCTGTCGGTTCCTTGTCACCTCTTCCATCTCATCAGCTCTTCACTGCTTCCCTCTACAGTGACCTCTAAGTTTCCTCCAACACCCCTGGCAGGTGCCACCCATGTTCCCTCTTCTATTCACTCTCCCTAGCTGTGTGCCCACTCCCAAGTCGCGCACCGCCAGCTCCTTCTTCCTGCAGTATGAACTTGAGTCACTTCCTGACCGACTGTGGTGGACAGAGATTGATTATGCGATGACCACAGCCCTGAAAGGGAAGAGCCTTGGCTTTTCCACTTGCTCCGGTCCCCCCGCCCACCCCACCCCCGGCCCTGAGCTCAGGGCCTGGCACACAGTAGATGTCCAGGAAATAATCCTAGCACTCTGGGAGGCTAAGGCAAGAAAATGACAACTTTGAGCTCAGCCTCAGCAATTTAACCACCTAAGGAGACTCTGTAAATAATGTTTAAAAAGGGATGGGGATGCAGTTCAGTGTGAAGGCTCTGGATTCACTCCCCTGTACAAAAAACAATGAAAACCATACTTGAGGGTTATTCATTCTACACCAGGCGAAAACAGATGACTCATGAACCCCACCCTCCTTCCCCACCCTCCTTCCGTCCCAGGGCCCCCAGGCCTGCAGGTGGAGAAGGAAGGAACTCAGTGCCAACGGCCTGGGCGCACCTCCCAGCTCCACCACATTCGCATTGTGTGTGTGACCTCAGGCATTCCAGCTTCGCGCCCGAGCCTCAGTTTCCCCATCTGTACAGCTGGGATAATAACAGCGGTCCCTGCAGGGCTGCCCTTTGGATTCAATGGGCTGGTTATGCATAAGCTGACCGCAGCCCTCCAGCTGAAAGCTAGTTCCCTTCCCGGAAGGGGGTGGAGCGGGATGGGTGTGACTGTGTGCTTTCCAGCAGCCAACAAAGATACTCTTGTATGCAGGGCCCCTTGGGCGTGGAACACAACCCACCCGAAGCTTCCGGTCTCAGAGGGGAAGTTCACTAGGGAACTTTCTTTGAGGATGGTCGCGACAAGAAATACTGGTTTAGGGGACATGTCCCACTTTACCTCCCCTGCCCGGAGGAGCCGCAAGGAGGTTTGCTAAGGGATCTGTCCCACCTACTGCTCATGAGGATAGGATCTAATAGGCTTAAAACGACCGCTGGGCCCCAGTGATTGGCTCAGTGCGGGCCAATGAAAGTGAAGTATACAAATTTTGATCAAAACGGGGTGCTGCAGCCCTGTAATCCCAGCGGTTCTGGAGAATGAGGCAGGGGATCGAAATTCGAGGCCAGCCTGGGTTGGAGCGACTCCGTCACGGAAAAGTATTTTTAAAAGGGCTGGCAATGTAACTCAGCGGTGGAGGACTTTTTCCTAACATGTACTGGGTTCCGTTCCAGTACTGCAAGAGAAAGGAAGGGAGGGAAAGAAAGGGGAGGAGAGGGAGGAAATTTTAATACATCAGGTAAGGAAATATGTGGATTTTTGACAGTGAAAAATACACCTTTGAAGCATAGTAACTCTGCTGTCATTTTGTCCCCAGAAAACAAAAACAAAAAGCGCAGTCCGATGACTAAGCTAATGATACTACAGACCAAGAGAAATATTGAGAAACCAGGTCCATGCTTTCATCACCCCATGCCTGATCCCCACTATGGAATATTCAGTTAGGAATAGGAAATCTCCAAATTTGATTTGCTTGATTTAATTTGAACGAGGCTTTCCATAATTGTAGGCCAAATAACCACACTGACGTACAGAAAAGTTCTGTAGATCAGATCACTGCACTTACCACGTGGTTTTCACGTGGTTGAGCCAACGCATTTCTTTTAACTTAGGTCAGTCCAAGAGTAAGGGTCTCTAGATGTTGATGGTGCAAACCTCAGCCAGCTTGCTCTCTGCAGACAAAGCTGCCTCCCAGGGACCTGGATAGACAGCTCCCAGATGGGAGCCAGGGGCTGCTGGCCCTGTTCACCTTCCTCAGCTCCTCCTGAAAGAAGGGTAAGGGGACAGCAGAGCCAGAACTTGGCAAAGACAGAGAGACACAGGTGCCTGGGGACTTGGCAGTCCTCCCATCACAGGAGATAATGTGCCAGTGCCCGGATGCCTGGCAAATGTCAGGGGAGTGTGCATGGCCCTGGAGATGCCCCTGAGTGTCTGCATCCCAGCCTAGGCCAAGGAGAGGACAGGGTGTGGTCACAGTGTGGCTGGAAGGCTCTCAACAGTAGAACTGTTCACCGTGCTCCCCAACCCAGAAGGCCTCCCTGGCTGGGTGCTATCTGTCCCCCAAGGAGCAGCTGCACTGGGGGGGGGGGCACACAATCCATGCTGCTAAGCACAAAATCTAAGTCACATTGGCAGCCCTTCTGGCACGGCATCAGGTAGCATTCAGAGTGGGCAGACTCGGCAGGAGGTGGAACAGGAGGAGCTGTGGCTATGGAATGGACAGGCCAGCTCTGAAAGAAAACAGATGGGGACTAAATGACCAGGCAAACAAGCCTATTATGCAGCATTTCCAATCAGAAAATTACTGAGAAGCAGAGGGAGGCTGAAAGGACCTGGGGCAAGTCCTAGGTAAAGAGGGAAGATAAGGGAGGCTTCATTCATTGGGAGGTAGCATAGTTAGGGTGAGGGCATAAATGGTAACAGTGATGGTGCTGCTGCTGGCGATGACGACAGCAGAGATGTGATGATGATGATGGGGTGGTGGTGGTGGTGATGATGATGTGATGTGATGTGATGACCGTGTTGGTGATGAAGATGGTAGTGGTGTGGCGGCAGTGATGATGATGATGATGATGATCTGGGTGAGGGATCTGAAATAATATAACTTGATTATGGACTACAAGCAGGCTCTGCTTATCATCTCTTAGCCATTATCTCTATTATTCTTAATACGTTTTTCTTGAATTCACTGCTGAAGACTATGTTAGAAACTGTGAAAGGTTATTATCATTTTATCAATGAACAGAGCTATTTATAATTGAGCAGTTACCAGGACTTGCCTTGTAAGATGCCATTTTACCATAATTATTAACAGCCCTATAAAGACTTTCATCACCACTTTCCATTACAGATGAGGAGACTGCAGCCCAGAGATGTTAAGTGACCTGCTTGACATCACACAGTTACCAAGTAATGGAACTGGGATTGTAAACAAGGCCATGAACTCCACTAAGAACACATTCCCACTTGCAAAAAGTGCGAACTCACACAGGTAGGAGACACTCCTACATCCACTCCCCCACTCCATCCCACCCGTCTGAGGCCAGGACTCACTGGTGTATGGATTTCTGGGCCATTAAAGAGCAGCAGGAGGAAGCTGCCTGAGGACTGTGGGAGTTCCCACACTCCAGGATCCTGACCCATATACAGGTAAAGGGCAGCGGCAGCAACAAGTCAGTTCCCTATAGCCAGTGCTCAGCTAACAAGTTCAGGTGTTACCCCACAGGTCGCAGGGAGCTACAGCAGCACCTTTCCAGGTGATTCTTGACTAGACAAGTTACTTGGCCTCTTTCGGGTTCAGTTTCCTCATCTGCAAAACAGAAATAATAGCTCTTCCCTCAGCAGAGGATGCAAGGATTAAATGAACCAAGGTACCTGGCAAGGGCATTGCAGCTTCCTCATTGTCCATCCTGCCGCCCACCCTGGCACATTGGTCCACACCAGTTCTTACCAAAAGCAATGAGCACAAATAATGCCGATGATGTTCAAAGGCAAGGCCTGGAGATCAGAGTGCTCATGCTGCCACGGTGGCATCACAGAGCAGATAGGAACTTGAACCATGCCCTGAGACTACTGTGGAATTTGTAGGCAAGGGAAATAGCCCTTGGTCAGGTGGGGCCATGTTCAAGTTATTATCATTTTCTCATTATGCAGTACAACAAAGCCTATCCTTACCAATCCAACAGCTGTCAGAGCCATCAATCACTTCACTATTGTTCAGAGTTTGAAGCAGGTAGGGTCTCAAGGGGGACAGTTAGTCCGAAGGGGGCAATGGCTCAACTTGAGTGGCCTTGACCCTGAGTCAAGGTGGCATTGGGTCAGCTGGTGAGATCAGGCTGAGAAAGACCCAGACATAGAAACACACTCACCACAGGATGCTACAGGTCTCTAGACCTGCATAGGAACCCATGTCATTGGCTTTTTTCCAGCATGGCACACAAGGTCCCCTGAGAGCCCTGGTAATACAGAGTTCATAGATGGTGCAACTCTCTGTGTGAACCTGTCCTGGCCTATCACAGGTGTCCAGCAAGCCACCTGATACCAGGCTATATCCTCCAAGGGGACACAGAGGAGCTGGGTTCAGGATCAAGTTGTCATCCCCAGAGGGCTACAGGCTGTTGGAACCACTGAGTATCCAAGTGAAAGTTTCTTTCCAGGCCACAGCTCTTCATGCAGATCTCAGGAACTGGCAGCCAGAGGGCCTGGATCTATGAAAGAAGTGCCCAAAGGCCACCACCCACACCACAGCAGTTGAGAATGTGGAGAAGTCCCAGGAAGTTCCTCCAGCCAGGGGCAGGGGCAGGGACAGGAGGCTGGAGGAGGCCTCTGAAGAAGGGGGCCAGGGGCAGGGACCCTCTGCCAGGTTCTGTGTCTGGGCTTTGTTCCCTCTGCCTGCACAGCTCTTCCCCTACATGTCATATGGCTCACCCTTCCCTCCAGTGGTCCTCTGCTCCAAAATCACCTCCTCATCAAGTCCTTTCCCGCTACCCTGTTCAAAATTATAATCTCCCTCCACATGCAGACATACCCTCATTCTCCTTTCCTGCTTCCTTTTTCTAGGGCTTGTCACCATCTGACATATTAGATATTTATTTCTTAATGTCTGCCTCCCATGTTATCCTGTGAGCTGGAGCGGGGAGGCCATGTGTCTGTTTTGTTCTCTGCATGTCCCCAGAGCCTGGAACAGGGCCTGATCAAAAGTTGATGTTCAATGAAGTTTGTTGCATGGAAGGATGGTGGATGGATGATGAATGAATTTAAAGATGAATAGGAGAAAGGATGTGTAAATTGGTGAGAGGATGAATGTAAGCATGGATAAAAGAATGAATGAATTAAGTGGAGGATGAATGAATATAAAGATGGTTGGATCTAAATATGCATAGGTAGATGGACAAATGAATGACTGGAAAGATGGGGGAGCACACTGATAACTGAGCAGAGAAATGGGTGAAGGGATGGCAAGTGGAATGGATAATTGGATGGAGGAGTGAGAGGCTAGATGGATAATGGATAGATCAAAGTATACTGCATTGTGGAGATACAGTGTTATGATTTATACCTAGATGTCCCCCAAACTTCATGTGCTCATAGGATTTGCTTTGGGGAGGTGACTGGATTATGGGAGCACAATACTCATGAGTGGATTAGTCCACTGATGAGTTTATAGCAAAATGTGATGTTAGGAAGTAGAGCCTGGTTGGAGGAGATGGGTCACTGGGGCATGGCCTGGAAGAGTACATCCCCTGTCCCACCTTCTCTGCTTGCTCTCTGCCACACTGTCAGCAGGTATTCCTCTGCCACTCTTGAAGCTAGACAACTGTGTACTAACTGTGAGCCAAAATAAGCCTTTTCCTCTATAATTTCTGCATGTCAGGTATTGTGTCTCAGTGCAGAGAAAGAGACTAAGACATATGGTTTTGTACGGGGGAGGCTCAGTGAAAGCATGGCTTGCCAGAAGGGTAGACTCATTGAATAGATGGAAAGTTGGATGCATAGATTGAAGGAGATGGTAAGGAAGGGTGCTAGAGGAAGGATTTGATGGATGGATGGATGGATGGATGGATGAATAGATAGATGGATGGGTGGATGACTGTCGTATGGGCAGCCATAGACAAAGCTGGGAGTTGGGTAGTCACCCTTGCCCTCACCTGGACTTGCTGCACTTGTTCCAGGTCACAGGAGGCTCCTGTCGAGGGCCGCTGAGCTCCATCTCCATGCAGTTCAAGAAGACCACGTTCTGGCTGTGGAAGTGCCTGTTAGGAGATAAAGGACAAGGCTCTGTAAGTGGGGTCTGACCCACAGGAGTGGCCCATAGGGTAGTGTAGGTGCCTTAGAAGTGGGCTCTGGTTCCATCAAAGGTGAAGAAGGGTCTCCAATGACCACACAGGTGGTAGAGAGAGGCCAGATCAGTGTTCTGCCTGGCCTGGACGGACTGAGGTGTGGCATGGGGATAGGCACGAAAGCAACAGCGCTTAGCCAACACCACAGCAGGCCTCAGACTGGCACCTTCCCAGAAGGCAGAAAATTTGTGAACCTTCTTTTCCCTCAGCAGACTACATAGCTCAATGGCTAAGAGCATAGTTTTGGAGTCAGAGAGACCTGGAATCCAGACCTCACTCTGTCCCTTGAGAACTCTCTGCATCCTATAGCCTTGATTTCATCCTCAACACAATGAGGAGACAAAAAGCTGTCTGGGGGTCAGTGTGATTATATATGAGGTGCTTAGCAGCCAGCTGGCTCACAACAAAAGAGGCTACTGTGGCTGTGAATGTGCCAGCCCAGCATTCAAATGTAATGGATACTCAGAAAACATTACCGTTTATTGTAATGTGATGGGGTTGAAGACGAAGAAATTGCAGAAAATGACTAAACCATATTCACACTGTTGCCACTATAAGTCATTTAAGGGCTCCCCCTGGAACACAAAGAATGCCTCGTAAAATATATGCTGGGCATTATTATCAGCATTATTATTTTAATGGACCCCAAATTTATTAACTATTACTATTGTTATACTGCTTAACTCGGGCATGTATGGAAGTGACATATCTACTATATTTTAATCATGAGTAGTAGTATTAGTATGGGAATTTGACACATTGTCAGGACTCAAATCTTGCAGATTAAATGACACTAACAACAAATAACTCATTTAATACAGATTTTTGTATACATTAACACTAAATAGTGATGGCTGTTATTATCTTCACATTGTTTAGTTGGGACGAAGCATTTTTTTTTTTTTTTTTGTCTTTTTTCATTTTTATCGGTACCAGGGATCGAACTCACGAGTGCCTGCTTGCAAGGCAGGTGCTTATGCCGCTGAGCTAAATCCGCAGCCCTAGGACCAAGCATTTAATAGACAATCAATAAATAGAAACTAACTTTAAAAAAAAATCAATAATGCTAATAATAGTAACAATAATACTAGGGATAACAACAGGGAATGAGCTTAGTAAATATGAGTGGCAGAATTCCGATCATCAATAATGAAGAGGCCAGCACACTGTAAATCTCTAATATACTGAGCATACCAGTTGAATGTGGATGTCCTGGGTTGGGTGCCCACTCTGGCAAGCTTGGGGTGTTCTGTGACCTTCAGAAAGGTCAGGCTCTTCTCAGGAGCAAGATGCAGCTCCAGCTCACAAGTGAGTGCGGCGCAAGGGTATGTGTGCACCACATTGCTCAAGGCTCTGCTCTTGACCCCAAACCTCAGACCCAGCCCTCAGCACGGCAACTGCAGCTGGATGAGGCCGCAGAGCCACACCCTGGCAAAGCTGGTAGCTGGTAGCTGCAGGGCCCTGGCAAAGCTGGTAGCTGCTGCACTCAGGCCTTTTAAGGTTGAGCAGGAGGTGAAGGAAGGCTCTGTGTGCTCAGTGCTCAGCTCCCCACCTCAAGGCTTCAGATCACTGCTGCCTAAGACCAGGTGACGTCACCTAGAGCTCAGAGCTCACTCCCATCTCAAAAATAGGCTCTTCTCACTGACCTCAGACTTGTCGTGAGGGCTAAGCAAGTTGAAATAAAGTTATAGTAGGGGGGAATCTAGCATAGTGCAAGCCTGAATGAACATGATCTACTGTCTGCCCAGAAACAATCGCCTTCTGGTCTACCTTTCCCACACGATGGACTCTGGTCTATCCCTCTTCCTTACCCAAACACTTCCTTCTTCCCCTCCTCTCAGCACTGGAAGATCAAAGCCAGGGCTTCACACTGAGCTATAACCACAGCCTTTAAAAAAAGTTTTTTTGAGAGAGTCTCCCAGAGTTGCTCAGGCTAGGCTTGAACTTGCCACCCTCCTGCCTTGGCTTCCCAGAGTGCTGGGGTCACAAGCGTAAACCAGTATCCCTGGTGTTTTCTTTTTCTTTTTTTTTTTTTCATGTATCCTAATCTATTAGAAAATTCATTCTGGCATGTTTACAAATTTACATTATGACTGAAATTTGCTTTTAAAAAAGGAATGAGTCAGGCATGGTGGCACACACCTGTAATCCCAGCACTCGGGAGGCTGAGGCAGGAGGATCTTCCCAAATTGGAGACCATCCTGGGCTTCAAAGTGAGCTCAAGGCCAGTTGAAATGCATAGCAAGACAGTGTCTCAAAAAAGACCAAAAAAAAAAAAAAAAAACTAAAAAATAAAATTTAAAAAAATGAATAAATAAGGGAAGTGTGCAGGTAGCTCCAAAGTTGTTCTCAACGTGGCCATTGTTGAAGCTGCTTGATAGTTCTGGGGCATTCATTGTCCTACTTTCTGTTCTTGTTTATGTTAAAATTGTCTATGTTGAAGAATTAAATAAGAAAGAAAGGGAAAGAAAAGAAGGAAGGAAGGAAGAAAATGGCTATGACAAAACTTCCCTCTGTCTCTACAGAAAGACATTGAGTTCTCAGCTGTGCCCTGTATTAACAGTAGCATTGGCTCTGTATGCTTCAGTTTTGCCAGAGATAATAATAGTCACCACTACTTGCAGGTGTTTCTGAGAAGGTGAAAGCGGTGAGCACATAGGCCTGTCGTTCTTTGTAGGTATGCAATCGGTGTTAGCACTTCTTAGCACTTCAGGGAATTAGAAAAGTAGACATCCCAGATCAGGCTCTCTGAGCATGGAAAAGGACATCCAGTCACCCTGATGAGGAGGCAAGAAGCACAGAATCATCAAGGTGTTTAGGGGTAGTGCTCAAAATATATGGCAATCCGTAGATAAGGCTGCCACCCATCTTCATGCATCCATCTGGGGCTTGGGGAGCGTCTGCAGCACCTGCCACGCCAGGCTTTGGAGTGTGGGAATGGCTGGGGCACTAAGGCAGCTCAGGAAGACAGAAGTGGCTGTCTGTGCAAATCAGCATGGCCATCTGGAATGTGCAGAAAAATTCCCACCCCTTTCTGTGACTCACCCCTGGAGGAAGAACTTTTCCACTGCCCAGGAGTGACGTTCGCATCCTGGCAGATTGTACCATATCCCTGCAGGGCCTAGCACAGGATGTGGTCACTGTCCCAGCAAGTCACAAATCACTGGCACAGCTGGATACCTTATGGATCTGGATGGAGCTCAACAGGGCAAGAGCCAAAGGGCTCCTGAGGGTACTGTGGGAGCCCAACTGCCTCCTGGATGATGCACCCTGTCCCCCGTCATTACAGACTGGACAGGCAGCACCACATGCCTTGTTCTTTCTTTCCTAGGTGCAGTGGGCCTCTGTGTCATCACTGGGCTGCATCATTACTGTAGAGCCTGGGAGTATGACCCTCACAAGACGGGCACAGTGAGCATGAGGCTTTTAGGTAAGCTCCATGTAATAGAATTGCATTCCCGGTCAGGGAACCATATGATAGAATTTTGACACAGCTGAAAAGATAAGAAGTATGAAATATAAATGACCTTTATTTTAAGAAGGCCGGGAGAGACCTCCTGCCCCTCCGGGGTCTGGCATTGTCTCCAGGGGCTGGCATTCTCTCCGGTGGACACGTGGAGTGGGGGCATACATGTAGGTTAGGTTTGGGGTGGTGCCTAAAGGGCACTTGTGATGTGCAGGTAGCCCATTGGTATTCATTTCTTGCCACAGGTAAATTCCTAGGGGTGGGGAAGATAGAGCCCCTCGGTTCCGCCTCCCAGCTTTTCACCAGCTACAGTGTCCCAAATGGGGCAAAATCCTTTCACCATGCTGAGTTACAGATCAAAACCCAACCTTGACATGAAAAGAGCTTTTCACTTCCCTTTGAGATAAGGCCACCCTTTCAGGATTTTGGAGAAGGCAGCTGTCTTGCCATTCACCAAAGGAGCCCTGTTGATAAAGGACAGCCCTGGAGAGCTGGATCATATTTGTTTGGCTCAATGTTGCTCCACAAAAAGTAGGTGCTCAAATACATGTAAAAATGCACTATGATAGTGAACATCCTTTGCTTTATCCTACTCAGCATTCATTCTTCCTTTCTTAGGGTTCCTTTAGACTCTGTCCCTGCAAAGTTGGTGCATATAGATGATAAGAAGTTAGGCCCACCCTGATTTTCAGCATACAACCTACAAAAAGCATCCTCAGCTAGACCACGAGGATGTCTGCATTCACAGGGACACAGACACTGGACTTGCAGGTGCCCAATGGATAATTAAAAGCAGTGTGAACCTTGACATCTCAAACTTCATGCTATCACCATCTCTTTTATTGTTTTAAAACTTTGGATCAAATCTCTGCTCAGCTCTCCACGTAGACACTAAAGAAGTGTCTGTCTAAAAACTGATAATACATGTTTATAAGCCCTAAATTTGCCTAACATGTCTCATCTTCCTTCAAAATCGAGGACACTAAGATTAAGAGTAACTAAGGCATTTTTAGGATCTGCAGGGACTCTGATTGCTAGTTTTGACAATGTCCTGTTCCAGACCCCATGGAGTGATGCCTGGAGGTCTCCAGTCATCATCCTAAATCTTTAGTCATCTTGGATTCCTGACTGACCACCCCTCTCCACACAGGAATAATTACCTCATGGGAACCAGATTGCTTCTGAAGCCATAAGGACATCTCCAGAGCCAACTCACAAAACCAGTCCTGAGACCTATCAACCTGACTGGATCAGGATCAGGATCACAGAAGCTGACAGCTTTCCTGCCCTTCATTACTATGTCTTCTTGATTACCATTTTGGGACAAGAAGATGACATGGTAGGGACCCCAGAGCCAGGACTTTTACCTCAAAACTCCAGTAACAACATGAACCAAGCCAGACCAGTGAGGACATCCCTGGGACTTCTCCAGAAGAGGTCTTTCACTCCAGCGGCATTTGCTAAGTGGCAGCCATCTTTGTCCTCACGAGATGGTGTGGGACTCATCTGAAAGCTGGGAAACAGAGCCCAGGAGCAGGTTCCAGACATGCTATTTGAGCACTTGGATGCACCTGAATCCAGAGATGTGTAAGTTTTGTTTTAATTATGTAATCCAATAAATTCCTTTTTTTTCCCCCTCAAATTGGTTTTTAGATCAACACCCTTTAGGGTGTTTCTGTTATTTTAACCAGCGGACATTTGAGGAATAGAAACAGGAAAGCGTGTGTATTTACAAAAGAGAGGTTAAAATGTGAAAATACTAAAAAGAAAATCAAATTTTCCCTTAGAGCCATGGCTTTGGCTGGGCGGCTTGGATTCCTGGAATCCACACCTCCCTGAAAGCTGCATGCTTACCTCAGTTGTGGCTGGGCTGTCCTTTTAGGGCTGGGCCTGAGTCCCATTGGGACAGACATCTCCCGCCAGGGGCTGCTGGCCCTGTTCGCCTTCCCACATTCCTCTTGGAAGAAAGGTAAGGGGCCAACAGAGCCAGAACTCCACAAAGACAGACAGACACACAGGTGCCTGGGGACTCGATCTTCCCATCACAGGTGATAATGTGCCAGTGCTCGGATGCCTGGCAGGTGTCAGGGAGAGTGAATGGCTCTGGAGATGCCCTCAAGGGTCCCAAACCTCGGCCCAGGCTGATGGGAGGACAGGGATGATCACAGCATGGTTGGAAGGCTCTCAGCAGCAGAACTGTTTGTTCACTGTGCCCCCCAGCCCAGAAGGCCTGCCTGGCTGAGTGCTATCTGTCCCTCAAGAAGCAGCTTCACTGGGTGGTGCTGTTGAGCACAAAGCCTGAGTCACACTGGCAGCCCTCCTGTCATGGCATCAGGCGCTGTTGGGGAGGGCAAGTTCAGAGCTAGAGCGGGAGAGGCTGCAGAGCTCATGGTGGCTGTGGGGAGGACAGGCCAGCTCTGGGGAACACAAATCCTCCACTGCACAGACATCAGCTCACTGCTCCAAGATCCAATCTTGCTTGCTGCTCTCTCTGAAAATGCTGAATAAACAAATGTAACCAGGCATGGTGGCTCATACCTGGGATCCCAGCACTCCAGGAGACTGAGGCAGAAGGATTGCAAATTCTAGTCCCTTGTGGGTAACTTAATGAGCCTCTGTCTCAAAATAAAAATTGAAACAGTGACGGGAATGTAGCCCAATTCAAGGTCCCTGGCTTCATTCCCCTGAACCACCTTCCCCCAAATGGTGTGAATCTTATATCTGTGCAATGACGTGCTCAGTCTTGACTGAACATGTCTTATGTGCCAGGAGTGTTTTAGGGACTGGGGTTATAGCAATGACCGAGACAGTCAGAAACCTCTGACCTCATTCACCAGATATTCTGGAGCGGAGGTTGACAAGCTTCTTCCCCTGAACCAAATCTGGCCTACCGAATTTCTTTTGTACAGACTATAATCTTAGAGTAACCCTTACATGTTTAAATGGGTGGGGGGAAAATCAAAAGAAGAATAATATTTTGTGAAGCATGAAAATCATGTAAAATTCAGATTTCCTTGTCCGTAATAACACTTTCATGTGATCCAGCTCATTTGCTTATCTATTGTCTCTGGATGCTTCTGTCACAATAGAAGTGCTGAGCTGTTGCTGCAGTATTTCTGAAAGCTGAACTATGTGTTATTTGGTCCTTCAGAACAAAAGCATGCCAATCCCCTTCTGGAGGGGGGATGTGGGCAATGAACCAGTAATAAACAAAGACAATTCCAGAACAAGAAACCGGGTTGAGTAACGAAGAGTGGCTGAGCTCTGGGGCCTTCTTCAAGTACAGTGGGCAGGTGGAGCTCCCTGCAGAAGTAGGGCCAGTCCTGAAAGAGTAGAGGTCAAGCACAGGATATGTGAAAAAGAGCTCTGCAAGCAGAGGTGACAGCAAAGGCCAAGGTCCTGTGGTCAGAATGAGCCTGCTGTGTTCCAGGAGCTGCAGAGAGGCCAGCATGGCTAGACTGAGTGAGCTGGAGAGCAGTGGAGGGCAGGCTATGGGGGGGGAGGTGTGACGGTAAAGTTTCATTCCAACAGTAATGGGGATCCGTGGCCGATTTTAGTCAGGAGCCTAGTGAGAACCGATTTAGGCCTGTACGGACGGCTGTGCTGACAGGGCAGCCCCACCCACAGCTTTGGGGTTTTCACAGACCAGGATGTTGCCAGTGGGGGGTTCAGTCAGTGGGGGGTTCTTTTGTCTCATTCAGTTGGAAGTTGTGAATCAACAAGTGCTGCTCTGCAAGCAGTGCTGGTGTCACCAATAATGCTGGATACCAACAGTGGACACAGCAAGCTGCTGACCACTGTCACTGCCCTCTGTCAGTCCAGATAAAACGGAGGGAGCCAAACTGGGAAAGGGACAAAACCAGGGAATCTTTGGGGTAGCTAGTTGTGTTCCTTGTAGATAATTAAGAATTGGGGGGCTGGGGCTGGTAACAGTGGGCCCAGAATCTTCCCTTTTGACCTTAGCATGTCACTGCGGTTCCTCCAGCCCCCAGCATCTGCAATGGCAGGATCAGGGGAGGGGCCCTGCTGCTGACCACTGAGCTATACTCTAGCAGCCTGGAGAACAGTGATCACTACATAACCAGGGAGGACACTGAGGGAAGCTGTCCCAGTCCACTGAGAGGACGAGGGGGGCAAAAGGAAGCAACAGGGAAGATCACAACTGACACTGGCCAGGTCATGGCCCCACTCTGGCCTGCGAGGAGAGAGCGAGAGTTAGGCCTTCTTGTCTCAAGGGGAAGGACCTAGCAAAGGAATGATCACTGGTGTGTGTGTGTGTGTGTGTGTGTGTGTGTGTGTGTGTGTGTGTTACTAGAGACTGAACCCATAGCCTATAAGCCCAGCCCTTTTAAATATTTTTAAATTTTGAGACAGTGTCTCCCTGAGTTGCTAAATTGCCAGGCTGGATTCAAACTTGTGATCCTCTTGCCTCAGCCTCCAAAGTACTTGAATTACTGTGTGTGCCACCGACTCTGGCTTACCTGTGCTGTGCACTTCATTTTCTCTGCTGAAATCCCAGCACCACCCGGGTCGGAAGTTTTGTGTTTCAGTTGCTGCTTTGCCCTCAGCTCGTAGACCACTTCCTGATGGTCCTCAGGTACTCGTGTAGTCACTGTCTCGGGGAAGTAAGCACTGACCTTAGAGGTGAGTCTGGGAGCAGAGGTGGTTCCAGTGGGGCAGAACCTTTCCCTTGCCTCTTGTCTCTGCAGTAGGCTGCCACTGTCCAACCAAGGGGAGTTCCGTTTGCAGGACACTGAGCTTGCTTCCTGTTCTGGCAGGTGCCTGCAAAAGGACCCACCGGCCATAGGGCCTGGAAGCCAGGGGCCCATATCTTCTGGATACCACTCCTCCTCCCTGCCTGCCACTCACGAGCCGTGGGTTCCATCCGAGCCTCATCTGTCCCCAAGCTGCCCTGCTCCCCGCTCTATGGCCTGAAGCCTCTGGGCTTCTGAAGACATGTTCCTTTCCTCTGGGAAACATTTGTTCCTCTGGGAAACATTTGTCATCTCCATTTTGATTTGTCAGCTTTGATTTGTTCCAGTGTCCCTGTCTCCGGAAGCTTGCCCTGACTGTCCAGGCTGGGCAGACGCCTCCCCTGCTCCCCCTCCCTACTTCCCTCCTCTGATCCCCAGGCACCTGCCTGGCTTCCCAGCACAGCCCTGTGTTGGCACCATCTGAGGACAGCTCCATGTGCCTCAGTGCATCCTGGGCTCCTGGGGACGGTCTGGGTCTTTCACAGTCACTACTGCATGCCCAGCCTCACCCAGTGCAAGTCTGGGCCTTGAGTGATCCCTCTCTGCCACACAGGATTAGGGAACACCCTCCTGTCCTGTGCCTTGGTGACTGCTCATCATCATGAAGTTGTCACATTCATCCTGAAGGAATGAGAAGGTGGCTTTGTCCTTATCTGCTGGCCTGGCTGACCTGGGCCTTCCCAGGGCAGGCTGACTCAAGGGTCTGGGATGAAGCCTGTTGCCCACAGGGTGCAGAGTCTTGTGACTCTGACCTGAGGGACAAAGTGATGTGAACAGAGCATCGTTCCCTGATGTGAAGGTCAGAAATTCAATTTAGCAACAAGAGTTAATATTTAGTTATAACATTGATGTCTTGCCAAGAACTGTTCATTTTTTCTGACACTCACAACTCCCCAAAGTAGATACTATTATCCTTCTTGTGCTTATGTTGAAGAGGAAACTGAACACACAGCACACAGAAGCCTGCCTTTGGGATCTGTGGTCCCATCCTCATGTCACTCAGCCAGGTGGGGGAATTCCCTGAATTATGAAAGTAACAGAGAAGACAAGCATGCAATGGAAGGTATTGGAGTGCACAACCTCACTGGGGACACCTTGTACTCTGTGTGTACACAGATTGAGTAACAAACAGCTCACTCTGATGGCTGGATCCTGTGAATATGTTCTGCTATGTGGCAGAAGGCACGTTGCAGATGTAGTTGATGTTACCAACCTTGAGATGGGGGAGACTGCTCTGCATTGTCCAGATGGGGCCTGTGAAAACATATGACTTCTTACAAGAGGAAGAAGGAGACCAAAGAACCTGTCAGAAAGAGGAAGGAGACTGACAGCGTGAGGTGGATTCATCTGCAGTGGGTAGCCTCGAAGATGAGGGAGAGGACCACAAGCCAAGGATTGTGGGAGCTGAGACCAGCTCTCAGCCTGCAGTCAGCAAAGAGATATGCACCTTAGTCCTATAGCCACCAGGAAATGGATACTGCCAGTCGTCTGCTCATCAAGAAAATGACCCTCCTCAGAGCCATCAGAAGGGAACCTGTTGACCAGCTGAGAAGTTTGGTTCTACCCTGCAGAACCAAAACATGAGAAGCATGAGTTACTCTAAGCTGCAGTGTTCCAGGCAGTTTGTTAAGGCAGCGACAGAAAATGAACACAGCTGGATGCTCACACATACTGCATTTCTCACTGCGGGCCTCCATCAAACCTGTCTGGCTGACTGCTTAATGCTCTTGACAAACATCTACTGGTGGCAAGGCAAGGGCAGCAGAAGTGGACATTTGTCCTCTGGGCACCAGCCAGTACCATTGCTAGTGCTAACCTCAACATCACCCAGGCAATCTCCCCAGGGCCACGGCCTAGGGTCAGGCTGAAGCTAACTGCAGAATCCTTCCCCCTTCCCCGCCCCCCGCTGGCCACGTGACTGATTCAAGAGGCAGCCAATCAGCGCCACTCAGCCCCTCTTCTGGGGCTGCAAGGACACACTGGGCTCCTTCCTGCTGGGCAGAGACCTGAGTGGCTGCCAGGCGGGTTGAAGGGGAGTCATCTGCATGTGAGGCTACTTTGGCAGGAGGTGTCTTGGTGAAACCGAGGCAGGGCTGGTGATGCTGAGTGCCTGACTGAGCCAGGCCTGAAATACCCGCTCAGAGCCTTAGCTATTTGTGCAAGCCAGCACGATGAGTCCATGCAGTTTTCTGTAACCAGCAAGCAGAGGGAGGCTGGTCTGTGCATAGAGGAAGGCAATGCACAAGGTTGCCACTTACCATAGACCACAAGGGGTCTCTAATGGTAGCATGGGGAGGCCATTGTGTGGGAACTTCTGGGCACAGCTGCCCCGCACCTCACCCAAGATCCCACAGAGCCCACACAGCCCACAGAGGGCTCCATGAAAGATACTTGAAGGCATCAGACATAGGAGGTCAGGAGGCTGGCGTGTGTGTGCAGCATCTCCCAGAACCACTGAGAGAGACATGCATGAGGCTGCTGCCCAGATAGAGCAGTGAGTAGGCCTGAGTCCTGTCCACTTGGCAACACAAATGGGACATGCCCAGCTAGGGCCCGACTCCCTCAGAACCTCTGGGCTAGGACCCAGCCCTCCTTAGATTTCTAAGTTTGAACTTGCTCTCTGGAGATATGTCCCAGCTCTCATCCAATCTCAGCTGTACCCTCCCAGGAGTCTAAGCCTCCATCATCATCATCACCCCATGGACAATGACCTTGATGCGTCCAGCCCAGGTCACATGGCCACAGGGCTGAGATACTCATTGTGCACTGATACCATCCAGCTCAGCACAAAACAGCAAGTACCTTGTGCCTTGAAGGCAACATGGTCGAAAGTGCTGTATGGGAGTCGCCTGACACCAAGTTGCTACTTCTTAGGTTCCACAGTCCCAGGCTCCACCATCCAGGAGGCACGCTGCACCATTCACACCAGCCTGCAAGCTGAATGAGGCAGGACCCCACTCGCTTGCCCCTATGGCTGCAGAGTGTGATATACACACAGGTCCCAGGACCAGCAGGTTTCAAGAGCTACCCACAGGCCTTAGCAGCCATGTGCCTGGCCCACAGGCAGACTGAGCATTCCTACCATTCTGAACTACAGGACCCTGCCTTCTGTGGTCTGGCTTGGAATGGTATGGGCTCCAGCTGGGATGTGCCAGAGAGGGTCAAGGCTTTGGGCCCACACGGATTCTGGTGAGAGGGCCTCAGGTCTGGTGTCCTGTGCTCATCTTTGGAGGTTCCAGGTTCAATTCCCAGTTCAAGGCTTATTTCCATGGCCAGGCAGGTGGCTGGAGAGGGACAGAGGAAACAGATGTCCTTTTACCTGTAGATACAAGATACTGTGCTTGGGGACCCTGGCACACATTTAGGTAGAGATGAAGGAGGCTTCCAGTGAGGGACATTTGGGAAATAAACACATGTGTCAGGAAAAAGGATGTGCAAGGTCCCAGTGACAGGGCCTGAAAAGAGTGGGGAGTCAGTGGAGCTTTTGTTTTTTCCCGTACTGGAGATTGAACTCAGGCCTCCACACTGAGCTACATCTCCAGCCCTTTTTTATTTTGTATTTTGAGGCACAATCTTGCAAATATTTCAGGCTGGGCTCTAACTTTCGATCTTCCTGCCTTGTCTCCCAGAAAACTGGGATTATAGGTGTGTGCCACCACGTCCAGCTTCCACAGGGCATCCATAGCAGAAAACCTGGATGAGATTCCTAAAGTATGAGAGAGGATGAAGAAGAGGATGGTGGGCTGAGTCCTGGGCACACCAGCGTTCAGAGCCTTTAGAGTGGGGCTAATGTGAAGGCACTTGGCCGGGGGGGGGCAGAAAGTGTAGGGTCCTGGGATCTGGGAGAAAGGGTACTTCAGAAAAGTAGGGGGACCAGGTTAAATCAAAACCTACCAGTGGTCAAGCAGGATATGAGCTGAGGGTGGACTACTGGATTGGGGAGACCTCATCAAGAAATAAATGTTTTGGTGGCATGAAATTGCAGATGGACAAAATCCTGACTGAAGAGGATTTGTAAACCCAGATGAGGGAAATCAGTCATAGAGCAGACATTTGTGCAGTTTGCTATACAGAGAGTTTGAGCAGTGGGGAAGCAGCTAGGTGGCCTGAGGAAGGTGTTCTAAATGGGAATAAATCATAGTCTGTTGGAATATGAGAAGTATCCAGTGGAAAAAGAGCATATGTACTGGGTACAGTGCAATTCCAGAACTAGGAGAGGCTGAGGCAGGAGGATTCCAAATTTAGGTCCAACCTGGAAAACTTAGTGACCTAGAGAGAACTTGACTCAAAATTGAAAATACAAAAGGATCAGGGCCCTGAGTTCAGAGGTCCTGGGTTCAATTCCCAATAGTGGAAAAGAAAACAAAAACAAATGCAAAACCATGAATGAGCACCAGAGTCCCCAGAAGGGCTGCAGGGCCCTTCCGGAGTGATGATCTGAGAAGGGACCCAAGAATGTATATCTCAACAAGTTTCCTGGTGCTGCTGCTGGTCAGGGAGCTGCCCTTTGAGAAGCATTGATCTAGAGGAAGTCAGAGCAGAAACAATTTCAGGGGATATTGGAGCACCTTTGCAGGGGTGGAAGGAGCGGAGGCCATGTCCATCACGGCAGCCAGGGAGGCAAAAGGCTCTGGAGCTCACAGCTAGTCCAGTGGCTATTTTCCCAGAGACCCAAAGAGTGGAGAGTGACTGCCAGCTGTGAGGTGAGAAGAGGTCTGGCCTAGGGCAGAGAAGGTGTGAACAGTCCCAGGGGTGGGACCAGTGCAAGTATCCCAGAGCTGGCAAGTGGCAGTCAGGTTCACCTGGTAGGTATGACGAGGTCAACTGTTTGCAGCTGTTGTGACGTGGTCTGTGGAGGGGTCTAAAGAAAGGGATATGGACGGAGCAGCAGGGACAGTAGACTTCATTGCCACTGGGATCCCCTGGCAGATGGAGTCAAGGAGCTTGAGGTTGGGAGTCACATGCTGGGTTTCATACCCAAGAAAGACCGGGGGCCCCCGGAGGCTGCACTGCTGAGGCCTTGGGTGGTGTTGCTATCTGCCCGTGACCATCTGTCAGCCTTGGCCAACCCCAGTGCTCTGCCATCTGTCCACTTTTTGCCCACCTGTCCCTGTCTCTCCCCACTTTTGTCCTACCACCTGTTCAGGTATCTCAAGTGGTTCCATCTCTGACCACCCCTGCCTGTCCCTCTGCTCAGTCCTCCTGTCTTCCTGTCGATCTGCCTGATGATCTTCTCATCCATCTCTCTGTCTGTTCTTTCTGTCTGCCCATGGGCCAGTAGATCCTGCACCCACCCGTGTCATTGTGCCTGCCCCTGCTCTATCCTCAAGCCCAGCTTGCGGCCTCATTCCCCACCACACATCCTATTAGGTCATCTGATCTCGCCATCACGTCCTGGCTGTGGATCAGGCCTCTGGCACCAGGGTTCCCTTGCAGCTCTGCCTCCACTCAGATGCCAGGAAGCAAGGCCAGGAGGAACTGGCAGGGCTAGAGCCACAGAAGTCACCCAGAGAGTGTGTGCAGGTGGCCCTGGGGCCCCACATGGCAGAAGGAGCCACGAGAGACCCAGCAGCATACCACAGGCCCCACCTGTCAGCCCTCTGGCCAGCACCAGATGTGGCCTTCATGCCCACAGAGGCACCTGTGGTTGTAGGAACTGCTGCTCCAGAAACAAGAACCAAAGGGCAGGAACTGGGCTGTGGAGAGTGGGGTTGGGGTGGAGGTGTCTGGGGCCTGAACAAGGGAGGCAGGAGTATAAGGAAAGAAGGAACTGGGACATTATAGTAGGCATGGCCATTAGGAACTGGGAAGATGGCCAGAGAAAGGCCTGGCTCACACTGCTGATATCTGCCACATACAGGAGGCTGAGGGTCCCAGAGCCAGTGACGGTAAAGGAGCACTGCCGAGCTGCTATTGGAGTCCACCCAGAACGGCTCAGGTCAGGGTCAGCCGTCCAGCTCACCCTCCCTGAAGATTCAAAGGCCAGCTTCCATGGGTACCCCACCCACCCGGGCTGCAGTGGCTCCCCCAAAGCCATCAAAGGGGCTCCTGCCCCTGGCCACCATGGTGGTCCACTGGCTGTTGGCATAGAGGAAGGGGCAGAGCTATTGTTGACAGCCAGCACCACGTGGAAGGCAGTTAGATTCTGGGGCTGAAAGCCTGGAGCCAGTCCTGGGTAGGCGCAGGAATACCCATGATGCCCCCTTGTGGCTGGCTTCATAGCTGGGTTCCACCTGCCCCGTGGAGCTGACAGCTTCTGGTCTGCCGAGTCCCCTATCCAAAGCCACCTCCATCAGAGACAATGGCAGTGCCCTTTCATAATTTTTCTGTATCCATTTATCTTTCTCTTTTTCTGCCCTAGTCTCTCTCTTCATTTGACTATCTCCCTTCTGTGGGAATTCTCTCCATCTCCTTCGCTGGGTTTCCCTTCTGTGTATCTTCCTATCACCTATCCCCCTCCCTCCCTGTTTTCCTGTCATGCTTTCTTTATCTCTTCCTCTTCCTCTCCCTCCAGTACCAAGGATTGAACTCGGGGGCCTTCACAGTGATCTCCATCCCCAGCCTTTTTTGTTTTTTTTGAGACAGGATCTTGCTAAATCGTTAAGTTGCCCAGGCTAGGCTCAAACTTGCTATCTTCCAGCCTCAGCCTCCCAGAGTGTTGGGATTACAAATATCCTCTCCTTATTTTTATCTCTCCCTCTTCTGTCTCCATTTCTCTGCCTCATGGTATTTCCACTTGTCCAAGAATCAGACCAAGCTCATCTTCCTTGGAGGCTGGGCCAGACACTCTCAGTCAAGGTCTTCACTACTGTTTTTCCCTCTCCTGAAGCCAAAGGTCTCTTGAAAGGAGATCCTGTCCCACACAGTAGGCTGAGAGCAGGGATCCGGGTCTCGGAGCAGCACAGGGGAAGGGGAGGCTCAGGTAGGGGTGTGGCCAGGATTCGTGACCCACGTAGGCAGTACTGTGTGTGAGTAAAGGGCTCCAGCAGCTGCAGCTCCTAAAGGAGCTGTCATTCTCACAGGAAGGGCCTTGTTCCCCAGTCCCTTATTGCAAAGTCAGATCCTCTGAGGGGAATCACATCCCTTTAAACCCCAAGGGTCCTCCCCGCAGGCCCCAGAAGTGTGTGTTCAGTGTCCTCAATCCAAGTAGCTTGGTTCTGCAGGACTGAGAGGAGATATCATCTGAGGGCTGCTCCACCCATCACAGCCCCCCAAGGAGCCAGAGCATCTTCCTGGTGGCCCCACAGTGGGACATAACTTTGCAGCCCCAGCCCAATGGCACTGCATCCAGGAATCAGGAGGCTGCCTGAGATCCTGATTCCATTGTTCTGACTGAAGCTGGGCAGGCCTGGGAACAAGAAGAGGGGTCGGAAAGAGGGGAGGAGGTAGACGGGGCTTTTCCACAGGCACCTAGCCCCACTCCGGAGTGACACCCACATTAGCAGAGCCGTGTGGGAAGCAAAGCATTTGCAGAAGGAGACACTGCCAGCACTTCTTGGCTTAGCAAAGGGACTGATGGAGAGCTGCTGACCAGAGCACCTTTCCTCCTGGGAACCTTGCCAGTTCTCCTTCCTGCAGGTTAAAGATTAATTTGCAGCCTCCTGGGAGCTGAACAAGTGTGAAGGGGAAGCTAAAGGGTGGACCTGGGGAGACAAAGGGATGCAGGCCAGCTCAGGGCCCAACACTGGGAACTGCAGGGAATGATGGGGGATACAACAGCTGTCCATGAGCATTTGAGACTGGTTCTGGGGTCCTGGTACTGACACAGTGCAGGAGAGACTGGCCTGGAGAGGTGAATGGGGAGCAGGTCAAGGCTCCGTTCTGTGTACCTTGGAAATTCATGGAGCTGCCTGGACTGAGCAGGTTCAGAGCTAGGAAGAAGGAACTCCACTACCAGGTGGGCTCCCAAAGGCACTGCTCCAGCCAGCACATAATAGGTTGAAAGATATTGAATGAATGAATAAATGAATGAATGAATGAATAGCAAAAATTAAGGCAACCACATTCAAGCATCTAAATTTATGTAACCTCACTACTCTGGGAGATTCAAGCAGGCATACTGAAAGTCTGAGTCCAGCCTAGGCAAGTTAGCAGTTTAACAAGAAAAAGGGAAAGAAAGAAAGAGGAAGGAAAACAAAGAGAAAAAGAAAGAAGAAAGAGCTGGAAAATCATTTAGCTCAGTGGCACAAAGTGCCTGCCTGGCAAGTGTGAGGTTGTGAGTTTGATTCCCAGTGCTCCCCCCCGCCCCCAAAAAAAAGAAGAGAGAGAAAGAAAAACCAAAAAGAAAGACAGCTGGGGATACAACTCAGAGAGAAGGCCCTGAGTTCAATCTCCATCACTACAAAAGAAAACGCCTTGAATTTGGGGAAGTACATACAGAAATTTCCCATATAGTGCCTGACACATAAGAAGTACTCAAAATATTCTTACAGTTATACTTATTAATATAAATATCTTTAGGGTACACCAAACAGAGTTATGGTCAAATGTTTACAGAAGCTAAACTCAACATTCACCCAAAGCTGAATGTTCCCATCTGAAATATACAAACAAATTGAAAAGTGTAGTACAAAGTTATTAGTCACAACTTCATTATCCACAACTGTAGCAGGTAAATCTGGTTTTTAGGTTGACTAAAAGAGAAAAACTGTGTGACAGAAATTGTTCTCCTTAAAGCCTTGTTCTTTTTGAAACTGCCTAGCTCTGTAACTGCTTCATGGCTCTGTAGTTACTTTCTTGATTCCTGTAACCATGAGAGCATAATCAGACATGCAAGATGTCTGATTGTAACAAGCGCCATGATCGTTAATCTAATCTTGTAACTGATCATCATTCATCTAGCCTTGTAACTGATGATCTCACTCTGCTAGCTAATCAGAAGACCTGCCAGGCTGTTCTGTCTTGCCTTTGTGTCTCCTGTTTATGCATCTGTAAAAGCCCTAGACCATCAGAAATCGGGGCCTGATATCTTGGGAATGATACCAATTAGTGCCCATCAATGTAAAATAAATCTGCCTCCAAATCCCCGGTCTCGTTTTGGTGTTTCTGTTTGCTGTAGCACGACCTTTAGCAAAGTATCATTTTTCTGCTTTGTCAGGATGTCCAACTTGCTCCTACAATCTATAAGTGATGTGGCAGTTCTAAGAAACAGCCTTGAAGTTTTGGTTGTGTCTCCTACTGAAAAATGGAGTCTCTGCCCTCAGCCTGGTAGGTTGGTGACTGTGTCAGCTAATGGAGTCAAACAAAAGTGAGGCTGGGATACAGAAGGTAGAGGCTTCTGCTCAGTCTGGAGCTCTGGGCCACACCGTGAGAAGTTCAAAGGTCCAGAGGCAGCCATGATGGAAGGAAATGAAGTCTCTTGGACAGATGGGTTGAGAGTCCGAGTGGTGCCCAGCCTTTGAGACTTCCAGCCCAGGCCCAGATTTATGACAAAGAGTCTGGTCCCTACTCACCAACTCACTCTACCCATTATGTTTCCAAGCTTAGGAACTGGACATCATGATGCAGAGACAAGTGTTTCCTCCATTCCCTGTTCAACCTCAGAGTCGCAGAATCCATGAGCCTAAGACATTGTGGTAATTTTACATCACCAGATTTGGAGTGTTTTGTTTTGCAGTCATAGAGCCAGGATAGATGCTTGTTCCACTGAAGCAGCACTGGTTTCAATGCAGAGGCTAAAATCCATCTTCCTGCTTACAACACTATTGGAACGTTCACAATTATTTCTCAATACAAAACGAATGACCTTCATAATCATGGTTAAGTACAGCGGTGTTTCTACCTGTGAAATTTCCACTGTGGGAGAATGACTGTGCATTTCTCCTTCAACGTGACTGTAAGATGGCAGCATATAAACCACATACAGGACTTTCCATTCCAAGTTCACTGTAGAAGGCTTTTCCATATTTGAAAGGGAATCATCAGATACCATTGCTAAGTGTGAATGCCAAACCTTGCTCATGTCCCTGATGCAGTTACACTCACTACGCAGACAGATCGATTTGTCTGACTCAGAGAGGGCCAGCAACGATGCGAAAGTCAGCGTTTTAATATTCACCCCTCTTTGGAGACTAAGACCCTAGAAGAACCCAAAGCAACCTTGAGATCATTATAGTTTTTCTACTATCCTTATAGCTTTTTGGTGGTGTATGACAAAGTGATGGGAACTGGAGAGAAAACTGAAGCTCACTGAACCACTGCCTCCCCCACCCCTCCGCTCTAGCACAGCAACGATGCCAGCAGAACTCAGAGTGGTCACCCACCGCATTTGACATTTTTTTTTTTAGTAATGACTATTGAACCCAGGTCCTTCACAAAGAGCTACATCTCAGACCTTTATATATATATATATATATATTCATCTATCTATCCATTTTTTCCAAATTTATTTTATTTCAAAGAGAAAAGGACAAAATTTAAAAACAATAATTAGGGGGTAACAGTGGCATAAACATTGCATATTGTTATCTTCAAATCAGTTACTCAGAGTACAAGGTATCTGCATTTAATTATCTGAATACTAGCATAAAGTTTTCAATGAACTAAAAAAAGCAGTTATCTATGCAATTTTGATACAGGATCTAGCTAAGTTGCCCAGGCTGGGCTTGAACTTGCAATCCTCCTGCCTCACTCCCCAAAGTGCTGTGATTACAGGCACGTTCCAACACACCCAGTTGCCAACTGGCTTTTAATGCTCCATTATAGTTTGTTTCTCACAAGTGCACATATTAGAAGCTTGGTCCCCAGTGTGGTGGCATTAAGAAGTGGTAGGCACTTAAGAGGCCTGGTGCACAGTAATTAGGTCATGGAGATGCTCCCCTCAGGAGAAACTAAGGAGTTCTTGTGGGATCCCAAGAAACTGGATTATTAAAGAGTAGCATTGTCCTCTCCCCAGCCTCTCGCTTCTTATCTCGTCCTGTGATCCTTTCCACACATGCTCCTGAAGATGAATAATGGGTTCGATCTTGGGCTTTCAGCCTCCAAAGCAATGAACTAAATAAGACTCTTTGTAAAGTGCTCAATCTCAGGCATTTTGTTACAGCAATGAAAAATGCACTAATACAAGAACAAACATCCACAAGTCCTCTAGAAAAGGGCCACATCCTTTTGGGCAAAATGATGTTGTTTTCAGTACCTCTTTCTTCCAGGACATATTTATACCTGTTCAGACTCCCTAAGGTGGACCATATCCCCTCAGTATTCCCAGACTTTATAAAACACATGTCTAACACATTTTTTCTAAGCTCACCATTACAGAGGAAAATTTACAGTCACTTACCTGTAACTGTATATTCCTGACAAACCAATGTATGAACCAAGCCTGAAATTATACTCCAAATATCATAGGTAGAGCCAGCCATGTGGAGCCATTTGGGACAATTATGAGGGGAGGAGAAATCTTCCCACATGAGATACGGTGTGGGGAGGCTCTGGCCAACAAAGCAATGCTGGGGATCCACCTTGCTAGTGCTTTGGGGACCCTGGCTCATGGTTACAGTACCTCCTAGATGAATGGCTTGCTAGTTCTGAAATGATTATGACATAGTGAGAGACCACTACAGGGACAAAGGGCAAACTCCTGGGTCCTTAACCTGTTACTCATTAAAAGTACGATTTGTGGTGGGTTTTTTTTTTGTTTGTTTTTTGTTTTCTTTCTGAAGTAATTAAAGACTTAAAAGCGAATTTCATGACTCTTCATTTGGGCCTACCCAATAGGTAACTAAAATTGAAGTTTGATGTTCATTTTTGTACCCTTTATTACCTGAACACTTTGGATATAGGTGTACTGCTCACTGCAGAAAAGTCAGTAGAACCATGTTATTAGCCCTAAATTTACCTATCTGAGCTCACCCCCCTTCAAGGCAGAGGACACCGAGTGAGAGGAATGAGAATAGTTCTCAGGATTTCCAGGGTTTTCCAGTGCTGGTTTGTACAATGTCCAGTCATAGATTCCCTCCCAGGAGCAAAGCTTAGAAGTCTCCAGCTGTTCTCCTGAGCCTGTGGTCACCTGACAGGTGACCAAACAGCCTCACGTGACAGAACTGTCCCAGAGATGCTCATTTCATGAGGACAGAACCACCCACCTTGAAACCAGGACCGAGGCAGTGATCAGTTGCATCCTGACCCACCTCAGCAGTCCTTCAGAGCCAGCCTGCACACCTCCAGCCACTCAAGCCCTTTCCCTGTCTTTCTCTTAAATTCCAGTTAAAGCTCCTTCCCTGAAGATTCATACTTTGGTTTTAATTTCCATTTCTCCTAAAACAAGGACCCACATTCGCCAGTGACAGCTTTTCAAAGGTGCTTTCTTGGATCTATTTATATTTTAAGAAATGTCTTGGGGACTTGAGGGTGTTGAGTGACATGTTATGGTTTTCATCATTTGAAGTTTTGAGAAGCAGACACCCATGCAACACACATACACACATGCTCACACACACGAGCAATTGGTTTTCTGCAACACTAAGCAAACACCTTCACATCTCACCATAAAGGAACAGCAGTGCTACTGGTGGCCATGTGGGCCACCATGAAAATGGACGAGACCCCAGCTCAGAAGGCAGAAGGAGATGATCTCAGTCTGTGATGGCAAGGCCAGGCACTCCAGTCTCAAACCTACAGGGCTTTGCTTGCTTGCTTGCTTTACTTCTTTTTTTTTGTAATTCTGGGGATTAAACTCCAGAATCTTTGTACTGTGCTACATCTCCAGCTTCTTTCTCTCTGTCTCTTTTTGAGACACCATCTTGTTGATTTCCTGAGTTACCTAGAGTGTGCTAAAATTTACGATTTTCCTGATCGCATTCCTTAGAGTGCTGGGATTACAGGCCTGCACCACCATGCCTAACTCAGGGATGTTTTCTATGTTGGCCCAAGATGAATGTCTTTTTTTTTGCTCGCTGAGCACTGATGCCAAGTTCTCCTGGAAGCAGTCTCATCTTCCTTTGGAGAATCTTCTGTACTCAGCTTGTATGGTTCACGAAGGTCTAGATCCCACTCCTAGGCCATCCATCAGATGCACAGGGATTTGCTGAGAGGTGGTTATGTGACCCAGAACCTATCCAGTGAGAGCTGGGGGTCACTGGGACTATTTTTGCTGGAGCTATGAGGAAAGAAGCATTTCTTTTCCATTGGAGCTACAAAGCCAGTCCATGATGGGGAAGCCTAGAGTTTACAGAAAGGTGTGGATACAGCTCTGGTTATAGAGGAACCTACTTGGAAACGAAATTGATACACAGTAAAGTACAGTTGAGAGCAGCTGGATCCAGTACCAGAAGCCAAAATGCTCTAGGACATTTTCATTTAAGTGAACCATCCTTTAAATCAGTTAGAATTAAGAAATCATGCTTCCTGACTGATTTGTGCCAACCCTTAATTCCTCTTTTTCTTCCTTCCAAAAATATCCTCACCGCTTCATGTATGTACAAACTCAGAGGCCACATTAATCAAAACCATTTTTATTATTTAAAGAGCATCCTGTCATCAGGGTCCCCAGACTAGAGTCCCCAAAGGGCAGAGCAATATTTACATAGGGTGTGGGGGGTGAGACGTGGGTGGTCCCAGGGCTGAGTGGGCCCACCACTATGGAAGACAGGACCTTGGAGGAAGCTGTCCTTGGACCTGTGGACTGGGCCCAAGAAGGAAAATGTCCCATCCTAGGGTCAGCATGGATCATACCACGTGGAGCCACTAGATCAACGCTGGCCCTGGAGGTGCGTGCAGTGAGGAGATGCCACAGGTCAGTGCTGGGTCACTATGCCACTGGCTTCGGAGTGAGTCTGGGGAAAGACATCTGGGGGCTTTTGTGGTCTGAGAGGCTTCCCCCAAAGTCCCACAGCTAGTCTCCCTTCCCTGGAAGCCTATAGAAACCCATCTGCTTCCCTGGATACCCTCTTCTAGGGCCTTAGTGTCAGTTTCCAAAAAAGCATCATACTTTCCCACCCCATCACACATTCCCACCCCAGCTCCCATCTGGGCTCAGCTCACCTTTATGGCTTGGAAGATCCACTCCCGGAAGTCACTGACTTTGGTGTAGACACCCGGCTTCTGGGCTAAGGCACAGCCAGTGCCCCAGCTCACAATGCCACAGAGCCGCCAACGTGGCGTCCGAGAGATGCTGTCCTCACACACAAAGGGACCACCGCTGTCGCCCTGCCAGGGGAAAGGCAAGCCTGGCTGGAGCCCAAGACAGCAGCCAGGAGGCCCTCTGACCCTGAGACAGATAGCCCTGGGGGATGGTAAGGCTGAATGTCCCTCACCTGGCAGGCGTCAACCCCACCCTCAGGGTAGCCAGCGCAGAACATCTTGGGCTTGATCTGGTTCCCATAGAAGTCAGGGCTATTGCAGACGTTATTGCTGATGATGGGGACTCGGGCTTCCTGGAGCATCCCGGCCTGCTGGCCTAGGGGTGTGTGGAGAAGGCTGGCTGAAGCTGGGGAGCAGGTACACTCCCTTTCCTACTGGTGCCAAACCCACAACCCTCAGGGTCCCGATAGCCCAGAGTTGAGAGCCTTGACTTTCCTTCCCCAACCCAACTCATAGTCACCCTCACAGTGGCCTCACAGGCAGTGTGAAAGACTCACCATAGTACTGTGTGTTGCCCCAGCCGGTCACTGTGCAAATCTTGCCATCTACCAGGGCCTGGCCAGCCGCAGGGAGGCATACAGGCTGAATGTACTCTGTGAGAGAAACCACAGTCCAGCCCCTGCTGGTCTTCCCATTTGGTGCAAACCAACCTGTCCAGCCACCCCCACAGACCCCCAAAATGCCGCTTCCCTCTGTCCCTTTATAATGTCCACCACAGAATGACCATCTAATGCCCACTATTACATGTTTTCCTGCACCACTTCCTTTAACCTTCCATCAGCCCTGGGGGCTATTACTCCACTGTGCTGAGGAGGGAATTAAGGCCAAGCTACTCTACCAAAGTTTCACAAGGCAACAATAGAGCCAGAATTTGAAGCTAAGTTGGCCCAAGGTTCATGAATGTTATAGCATGAATCAGTACTTTTTTTCCTTTTTATGATCAAATGTTAGTCCACCATATGAATATACCATATTTATTTACCCATTTGTCAGATAATGCAAGTTTGTGTTGCTGGCATGTTTGGCTGATATGAATACAGCTGTTATGAACATTCGTGTACACGTCTGCATTGACAAGTGTTTCATCCCTCCTGGGCAAACACCCTAGGAGTGGGATTGTTGGGTCAAATGGTAAACTTTAACTTTTTCAGAGACTTTCAGCATTTTCCAAAGTGTTTGCTCCTACCTTTCAGTTAATGTCTGGTTTGTGTCCTCTCAGGATTATTTCCTTATTTTCTGGATACCTGAATGATAAATTTAATCTACAGCCCTGGTACCTTCCTTCCTCCTCTGTCTCTGGGGTCCCCAAGGCAAGGCTTGAACCACAGACTCACCTGTGAGGGGCAGAGGGCTGGAGAGGTGGATCAGGGCAATATCGTTGCTATTTTCCTCGCTGGTGGGGTCCCGAAAGGGAAGATAGCCTCCGTGGTAGACCACAGCCTGCACCCCTAGCTGCATGCCATGGGGCGAGGCCTGGGCCACAGCTCCAGCAAACACTCGCCAGCGGGACAGGACTCGGTTCCGTCTGCCAGGAACAGGAAATGGGGCCAGTGGCCTGCCTGGGCATGCCCTTTGGCCTCCATCACACTGCCTCCCCAATCTGGGCACTCACTCTGGAAAGCAGTGGGCAGCTGTCAACACCCAGTCCCCAGAGAGCAGGGACCCCCCACAGAGGTGAGCTCCATCATAGCGCAGGCTGACTTGCCATGGCCACCTGCCCAAGCTGGTGTCCTGGCCTCCCACGATGCGGTCTACAGGCAGCTTCCTGCGGCCGCAGTCTGCAGGGTGAGGGCAGTCAGGGCAGTGGAACAGAGCAGGGACCCAAGTTACCAGAGGTCTGGCCTGGCCTTAGGGGATCTGAGAGGACATGGCCTCAACCTGGGGAGTTTGAGGAGGATGAGGTTCCACCAAAGGCAGTTTAGGGGGATACAGCCTTACTCTGGGCAGTTTAAGAGAACATAGCCCGTGCTGTGGGGAATAGTCCTGCCCTGGGAGTCTGAAGTTGACCTGGCCCTTTGCTTAGGGAACCTACAGAGACACAGCCCTTGGGAGAGTCCAAGAGTCCAGTTTCCCAGGCATCTAAGGGAACAGGTTCTGAGTTTCAAGATCTCACCTTGGCAGATGGTAGCCAAAAAACGACCTCTGGGACAGTCACTGTGAGAGAGACAGGGATGGAGACACAGAGAGACACAAACTATGGAGACCAATCAGGACAGACCACAGGGAAAGAAAGAGTATGGGTGTGGGTGTGGGTGCAGGGGCTAGGGATGGGGCACCCCACCAGCCGCTACCCAGCTCACCACACAGAGATGACTTCCAGCAGCCTGTGGGCCTGGGGCAGCCTGCCCTCGTCCACGCAGAAAAAGCCCGATGTGCCATTAGCGCCTGCTGTCCGCACGTCCAGCTCTGAGTGGGCCATAGCCCTGGATGGGGCAGGGGTCAGGCCTGCTCCTATGTCACTTGCCCGCAAACCCATTGCCCACCATGGAGCACCCTGGTACCTGAGGAAGCCCATCTCCTCGCAGCTGAGACCCGCCACCCTGGCATTGGAGCGCGATGAGCACAGTAGCCGCCACGTCCCCTCGGTCTTGTCGAACACGGTGAGCCGTGCATCCACAGGACTGACCTGTACTGCGGAGTGACAGAGCAGAGCCACCTGGGTCCCTGGGCCGGGCTCCTGACCACCACCCCTACGCCCCTTGGGGCCTGTTCTGTAGCCAAGCCACCCTGGTCCTGGATCCCCAGGGGCCTCTCCAGCGCACCACCCCCATCTGTGTGGTATTAGGAAGGACAACATACACAGGCCACATTGTGCATGGGAGGCCTCTTCCCTTCCTGCTGGGAGTTCTAACTAAGCTGGTTTTTGGAACTTGACTTGGACATTTGGGAAACGAGAAAGTCTCCTGCCAAGTTCCGGAGGGAATGGCATGGGGGCTGTATCTGCTAAGGTCCACTTCTGCCCCCTTGAGGGGAAAGATGACTAACATGGCAAATTTCTGATTAACTCTGGCTTTCTTTCTGTTTGTTTGTTTGTTGGTATTTGGGTTTGAACTCATAGCTTTCTCCACGAGCAACATCCTCAGCCTTTTTTATTTTTTATTCTGAGATGCAGTCTTGCTGAGTCACTAACTTGCCCAGGCTGGGCATTAACTGACAGTCCTCCTGCCTCAGCCTCGCCTGGTGCTGGGGATTACAGTGTGCTCTACATTTTCAAAGCTCTTTCACACATCCAGGCTTGAAGACCATGCTCCATCCCCTACCCACAGAATCGAGTTAATAATTTCTCTGTTCATTTAGGCAATTCCTTTATTTTTTCTTTTGTCTTTTGCAGCTGGAAGATCCTTCACTAAGACCAGATTACCAAAATGTTTCAATAAATATTTAATGGCCATTTAAAAAAAAGACAAAAATAGCTATGTTTTCTGTAGGATTTATCAGTGCCTTGATTGCTAATGTGCGTAATTCTCCAAGCAGACAATGCAGTATTCATTCAACCACTCAGTGAGCATTAATTGGACTTACTGCATGAAACTGGGAACATGGGATGACCGACAGGGCCCAGGGCCCCACCATCACCAAGACAAAATCTGGCAGTGGGCAGACAGTAATTACAATGTCACTTGACCAACACACTAGAAACTGCCATAAAGCAGGCTAGGATACAGAGGAAGGCTGGAGAGGTCACAGCAGTTGTTCACATCTTGGGCAGGATGGGAACAGCCTGCTTGAGCATTGATGTCCCAACACAGCCCATCGATCTGCCCTCCCCCACACCACAGCTTGGTACCACCTAAGTCAGGTCACAGCCCTGAGGCGCATTTTTTATATTTACCAAGCACTTGCTAAGTGCCAAGCTCTATTTTAGGCTGTGAACAAATCGCCACAGCAATGAACAAATCAGACAAAACCCCTGACCCTGTGGAGCTCAAAGCACAGTAGGGGAGGTGGACAAAGAACCAGACAAGGAACTAAAATATGCCATGTGTCACAACAGAAGCGGCCACAGAGACAGGGAAGCTCGGCAGCAGAGGAAGAGCGGGTGCAGGGCTGGATGGTGCTTCTCAGAAACGGCAGGGAAGGCTGTTCCAAGCAGGCAAAGGCTGTTCCAAACAAGCCAAGATGGGAAGGAGGCGAGAAAGATACTAAGGATCATTTGGGGACAGCGAAGCAGGCCAAGCACCTGCAAGTTCAGGGATCCCTAAAGGCTGGGGAGTGTGGAAGGGACAGAAAGAAGCCAGAGCAGAGGGGAGCAAGGGAAGGGGAGGGGAGGAAGAGTTGCAAGGGTGCAGCCCTTGGGCTTGTCTGTCAGCTGGAAGGAGGCACAGGTGTGTGCAGGTTCCCAGCTTAGGAGGGGACAGCCTGGGGTAGGCACAAGCAGAAGACAGGCTGGGGGCCGGGAGATCTCCAGGTTGGAAGGAACAGAGTTTCGAGTTACAGTGGAGTGGCATGGGGAGAAGAGTTGAATTCCATACTGATTTTGTAGGTGGAGCTGGCAGGAGCTGCTGAGAGACTGGACTCACAGGTAAATGGAACAAAGGAAAGGGTCAAAGGGATTGGTCTGAGCCACTAGAAGGATAGAGCTGCCTCTAGGTGGGAAAGGTGGAAGGTGCCAGTCGGGGAAGACAAGCTATGGCCTCTCTGTCCTCCCCTCTGGATTCTCCAGGACGGCTGCGTCCTCAGGTCACCTTCTGGGAAGCCAGGTCTGGTGACAATGTACTTTTGCATCCTCCTAGGAGGTATCTGACAAGGCCACACACATGCTGAGTCCTCTTGGGCAGCCCTGCAGGTCTGCACCAGCAAAGGCAAGACTTCCAAGGAGCACTCAGTCCTGCTCAGCACCTACTGCATGCTGGGGACAATCCTGCAGGCTCTCCCTATCCCACCAGTAACCAAGGCCTTGCCCTACCCCAGTGACCACAGAGATCCCCTTCCCTTTCCCGGGAAGGGAAGCTGAGGCTTAGAGAGGTGGCGTAACCTGCCTAACATCACCAAGGTGAGAAGCAGCCAGGCAGAATTTGAACCCAGCCTAAGGCACTCAACCCTGCATCCTGAGTATGTCCCTCTTAGATGAAAAAAGCAGATTTGGAGTTACATATTCACCCAATAATATACAGCTAATCCTGAAAAAATCAGGATTTGAACCCAGGCCTGCCAAACTTCACATTTCCTGCTGCTACTGTGGATCTCACAGACTCTTGCCTGTCACCGCCCTGCAGGTACCCATCCATCTGAAAGCCTCCTGCTGTGGGACACAGCAGGGGACCCTGGCACCTCAGCTGACTAGAGACTGCCACGCCCTAGGCTCCAAGAAAAGCCAGGTTTCAGGACAGCAACTCAGGGGCAATAAAATCTTACTTTATTTTTATTTTTAAAAAAGTGTGTGTGTGTGTGTGTGTGATGCTGGAAATTGAATACAGGACCTTTGCTCTGAGCTACACCTTTAGCCCTTATTATAAATTTTGAGACAGAGTCTCTTTAATTTGCTAAATTGCCCAGGCTGGGCTCAACTTTATAGTCCTCCTGCCTCAGCCTCCCAGCATGCTGGGATTACAAGCATTTGCCACACGTGAGGTTCAAAGTCTTATTTAAATGTTTCCTAACTGCTTGCAGAAAATTCCAGCAAGAGTGGACAATGTGACTTTCTGGATGTGTGTTAGGGGAAGTGTGGGAAATGGGAGAGGGGACAGGAACATCAAATGCTTCCTCTGATTATTTTTAAAGCTACATACTACGCCACTGTTTCTTGCTTTTTAAATTCTATATTCTCATTTATATTATTTTAAGCAACGCAAAAAGTATGTTCCGGTCACCTGGTATGCTTACCGAATTGCCTGATATATTTAGAAGTGTGACGATCCCAGAAAAGCAAGCTGGGGATATAGATGTGGGTGGGGTGGGGGATGGGACAGGGCTTGTTGGTTGGTTGGTTGGTTTCATAATTTCCCACTTTTGGGGAAACACTCAAGTACATCTGGAGGGCAAGGGCCCTGGCACTAGCCGCACCACGTCTGGGTTGCAGCCAGGTCACTTTCCACACTGGTGCATCTCAACTGTGCACTAATTTATCAGTCAAAGATCCCCTAGCTCCTACTATGTGCCAGGCACTGCTAGAGCAGTAAACAAAATGTCCTAGGCCCTCTGAAAGGTATCCACAGTAAATGATTAACTGTGAATGTGAGGTAGGTTTTGCCTGGGGCATCAGGGAACAGCCATGGAGTGGAAGGAACCAACCCAGAGCAGGAGGAACCTGAGGAGAGTGGTGGAGTTGGATATGAGCCAAGCCCTGCACATTCTCACCCCACCTCCTAGATGAGAAAACTGAGGCTTCCGGGGGGGGGGAAGGGGACGGGATACAGCTGGTGTGAGGCTCCAAGCTCAGAAGCAGCCATGCAGAAGTGAAACTGCTCTAGGTGTGAGCAGGGGAGTCAGGGCTTTGGTGAAAGTGGGCACAAGAGGAGCAGCCAGCTGGGTGAATGAGAGGAAGCCCCAGGATTGGAGCCCTGAGAGTGCCCCAATTAGGACCTGAGGCCAGACGGAAGTAGCAGACTGTGGAGGTTTCACCCTGATGCCCAGGGGAGCCATGGAGAGGTGTCTGCAGGGGCTGATCTCACTACTCTGCCATGTATCTGTCTCGGGCAAGATAGTTTGCTGCACTGGACCTTAGTTTTCCCCATAGGCCAAACAGGAATGTGAACAGCCCCAGTTCCATTGATCTGCTGGGCAAATCTGCAAACAGGGCCCAGTATATGTTACACATCACTATGGCAACAAATTTAGCAGTTTCAGGACAAACAATAGCAAGGGCGTTGCCCCCAGGCACCACTCAGGCTGCGTGGGGGCAAGTCCCAGCCCTGCTACTGGGTCCAGTCTCTTGGCCTCTCTATGTTTTGGTTTTCCCATATGAAAATGGGCTGCAAGCCAGGCAAGGTGGCACATGTCTTTAATCCCAGCACTTGGGAGGCTGAGGCAGAAAGATTGCTTCGAGTTCGATAAGCTCAAGACCAGCCTGAGCTGCATAGTGAGACCCTGTCTCAAAAAGGCCAACTCCCCCTGCCTCAAAAAAAAAAAAAAAAAAAAGAAAAAAAAGAAAAGAAAAGAAAAGAAAAGAAAGAAAGGAAGAAAATGGGCTGTGCTGAGGACTGAATGAATGGATCCCATCAAGCCCCAAGGCTGTGCCTGGCACAGGTAAATGCCATCACTGTGCCAGCAAGGGTGGTGAATGTTGATGTTGGCTTTTTGTGTCTGGATTTTCATTTCTTCTTGTAATATGAGTTGCATCTTTTATGGAATTAGAGGACTCGAGGGATGTGAAAAATACTCTCTACCACTTCACTCTCCCCTCTTTCCATGCCCTTGGGTCACAGAATAGCACTATGGAGTTACACATGGGCAGATTCATTTACTCATCCCACAATTAGTTTCTGCCTTTTATCTGTGCACCCATTCATTGCCTCAGCCCAGCAAATTGTCTACCATAAGCATGTATCTAAGAGCTATTCCTCGTCCCATCATTTACCAGCTGTGTGTCTTCCCCAGTCCTCACCTTCCATATCTATAAAATAGGCAAATAGTAGCAGCTACCTCCTAGGAGAGCTAGAAGGGTCCATTGAACTCATACTGTACCTCTGGAACACGTTTTGACCATGCCCTATGGTATAAAATACATTTGTACATCATGATGTAACCCACAGGAACTCTGTGATCTGGGGCAAACCACTGGGGCATTACTGAGCCTCAGTTTCCCCCTCTAAAATGAGGACAGTAATAATCCCACCTCCAGAGCTACTAGGAAGAACCCTTGGGATTCCATGTACATGAATACATAAAAACAAAATGAAACAGTGACAAAACTTTTTCTTTCTAGGAGATGTACTCTGATACTTTCTAATCTAATCTATTTCATACTTTCAAAAAATTGGAGCTTTCAACTCCCTCATTTAATTTCATGGGGAACTAATGGGAACCCACTGGGAGCCTGAAAATCACTGAGTAGACATGCAAAGTGCTTATTAGACTCATGCCTGGTACACAGCAGGGGCTCAGCCAAACACACTATTATTATGAGACTTTCAGAAGTGTACAGACATTCACTCAGAAACACTCTTCACAGAGCTCTCCCCACAGACAAGTCTCCTCTGGGGCTCCTCAGAGGGTCCCAGCCTGCAATGCTCACCTGGGTACAGCAGCTCCTGGTCACCCCGGAGTAGTACGGTCACTGCAGAGAAGGCAGAGGTGAGGCAGGAGGTTGGGGTCACGGAGCAGGGGAGTTAGAGGCACCGGGGTCAACCGCTCTTACCAATGGCCCAGGACGCCACCCCGATGCCTGTCAGGAATAGCAGAGTCCCCACAATGAGAGCTGCCACCTTGGGTCCGGAGCATGTCACAGTCCGGCCACCTGCAACAGACACCATGTTGGGGCCACTGCCAGGTCTGTTGTTGCCCCAGGTCCGGGCACTGGGCCATTCCTGCCCCACCCCCCTCAACTTATCCTGCTGCACCCTGGGTCCTGCTTCCCTGGGATGACGGGTTGGCAGGGTTGTCCCTCTCCTGCCCCATGTATGGCAGTGTCCATACACTCCATGCCTCCACCCTGGCCCTTTTCTGGCTCTTATGGCCTCACTCCTTCTTGGTGACACTACACTGCTGATTTCTCTAGTCACTTTCTGCCTGTGTCCTTGGGCCTTCTGCTAACTTGTCCTGAAGCTTTTGGCGGGGAGGGGGTCTGTAACCCCTAACCTTTTCCCTATTGGCAGCTGTCATCCCTCCTGCTTGGCATTTATTCATGGCCTCCTTTCTTGCTGCTATTGTAGAATCTTTGCCCTTGGGCAATTTCTCTCACAGGATCCCAACCCCAAGATCAAATTTGTCTCTTGGAGGAGGAGAATTCAAGTTTGAAAAATTTCCGGCCTTACTTTAAAATACTGACCTTCCCCATTCTTGGCTGGGATCTTGGCAGGGAACATCAACTCTTGAAGCCTCAGCTTCCTCATCTGTTAAATGGGACCCACCTAGCACCTACTTCTAAAAATAGCACTTTAAAGTTCTTTTTAACTAATAACCACCTGGGCCAGGGATTTAGCTGGCATAAGTGCCTGCCTGGCAAGTGCAAGATTGTGAGTTTGATCCCCAGTACCAAAATAATAAAAAAAAAACCCTAATAACAACAACCACAGTCTTAATGATGGTTATGATGTGCTGCTCTAAACACACAAGCTACTCAGTCCTCATCTCAGTCCCACACTGTGATTCCCATGTTCCGATGGCTCTGAGAGGCTGCATCCCATCTCCATGATGACTCAGCCTGAAAGGCAGTGCTGAGTTCCACACCCTGGGCGGATTTGGTGCTGGGTACAAAGTTGTATAACTACAGAGCCTACCACCTATCTCCATGTCATGCCTGAGGGACAGCAAGTTCTTAATAAATGCTCTATAAATCATTAGAGCTGTGTGGTCCTGGGCAATTCCCTTTGCCTCTTTGAACCTCAGTCCATCAGTAAAACAGAGCTTTATTCCTGTCCTGTTGAGCATCTGCCCTGTCCTGGCATCACCCTAGGCTCTGGGAACAGACCCCAAAACAAGATAGATTAGAGGATGGCGCTGATGGGGTTCACACCCCTGGGAGGGCATCACAAGAAAGGAAGCCTGGTTGTTTCCAGGCTAGGAGACGAAGGCAGGTTGGGGGCAGCACATGAGGGGGATCGAGAGAGACTTTTGAGCTAAGAACAGAATGCAAATCCAGTCATGCCAGGACACCAAGGAACAGCACCGTGGGCAGAAGGGCCAGCTCAGGAAAAGTCTGTGGGGAGGGAAGGGGCACGTACTGTTAGAGGGCTGGAGGGCCAGGGAGGTGACCAAATGGCATTAGCCTGGGCACGGTGGTGGGAACCAAGGCTGGGCCAGTGAGAAGACGTGGCCCGGAAAGAAGGACTTTACTTCCCTTGGGCTTGAGAGGACCAGGGACAAAAGGCAGAACTTCCGCAGACCTTGGCTTGGGCTCCACTGTGGCAAAGCCCTCGCAGCCCTCCCATCTGTGTCCATGGTGGTAAGGCTGTAGGCTGTGTGCCAGGCCAGAACCCAGAACAGAGCAGGACACAGTCCAGGATCTCACGGGGACAGCCACTGTTGGGGTGACTTAAGAATCTGAGAGCCCAGCTGCTCCCATGAAGAAATGAGGAAAACACCCTATCCCACAAAGAGGCCCCCAAGGGTCAGCCTTGCCCAGCCCTGCTGGGTGACCGGCTTTTCCAGCCTGCCTGCCAGCCCTGCTCTGCCTCCTCTCCCCACTCCCCACCCTCCTGGTTCTGGAAGAGGATCTGGCCTCCTCCTGCCATTAGACTCCCCAGCCCCTCTGCTTGTAAACACACCTGCCAGGGCTACACTGGACCAACCCAGCAGCCCTCTCGTCTCCCAGGGTGACAGAGAAGCACTGTCTTCCCCTGCTCACTGGCACAGAAGACTTCGGGCACCTCCAAAACAGGTGCCTCTGGGGAGGCAGGACTCATCTTCTCTCTGATTTCCCTGGTGCGAGATGCGTCCTCTCTGTGTGTCCCTGTTAGGACCGGATGCACCCTTGTTCTTCAGCTCTGTCCTCCATGAGCCAGGGCTCCCTGCTCCCTGTTTCTCCCTGAGATTCTCTGCTCCCCATTTCTCAGGCAGTTCCCAGCTCTCCCACATCTTCTCATAGGACAGTTCTGCTCCCCCATGTAGCTGCAAAGACCTTCAGAGGTGACACCTTTAACTCCCTGTATCTCAAAAGCCACTCAACTGATGATTCCAGTTCTCAATGCTTCCAAGGCCTTCCCACTAAGCTACATCCCCAGTACTTTTTAAAATGTTTTACTAAGACACTAAGTTGCCTGGGCTAGGTTCAAACTTGTGATCCTCCTGCCTCAGCTTCCCAGAGTGCTGGAATTACAGGGATACACCATGTCTAAATTCATTCTTCCTCTTAAATAATCCAAGGTTCCTGGGTGACGATCTCTTCTCTTTGGACTTCTGGGACACCACACACTCCTCTTTCTCTTTTACTCTTCTGAGTAAAAGCAACCCAACTCTCCACCCCACCTGGAAATCTGGAATTCATAGGGTAGGTAGCCTCTTCCCCTTCATTCCTCCCTGCTCCTGTCTATCTCACTTACCTCTGTGGCCTCAGTTTCCCCTCTGTCCTCAGGCCTGGACTCTCTCCTGAGCCCCAGACTAGGGGTCCCACAGTCTCTAGACACCTTCCTCCAGAATCTCCTAGTCCCTTCCCCCCCACCACATCCCATACTAGCCTCCATGTTTCCACCAGTCTGCCTTTTGTTTCTTTTTGCACTGGGAATTAAACCCAGGTAGCTCTAAGCTACATTCCTATCCTTTTTAAGTTCTATTTTGAGATAGGGTCTTGCTAAATTGCCCAGGTCAGGCTCAAACTTGCAATCATCCTGCTTCAGCCTGCCAACTCGATCACAGGCAGGCACCACTACACCCAGCTGCACATCTGTTCTCTCTCACAAGTCCTGTCTCAGAGGCCCTGGTCCCCAGGACACTTCCTTCCCCTATGTGTTGGAAGTTCCCCAGTCCATCAGGCCTGCTGGGTGACTCTCCTGCCCCTTTATTTCCCTTCCCCAGTCTCACCTTGGTCCAACCCTATCTGACCACTGAGCTCCCTCTTTCTTCTGGAGCAATATGCAGCCTGGAAAACTCAGCTAAATACCAAACCCAGCTCATCCCTTTACCTAGGACCCTCCACGATTCCCCAGGATGGAATCTAAAGCCTTCATCTCAGTATTTCCAAACTTGTCATACAGAAGCATGGCTTTTAGAGATTCAAGGTTGAAACACATGTCTCCTTGAGTTCTGAGACAGCCACCGGTCATTGTCAGATACCTAACAGAACTTCCAAAGAACAATCCACCAGAGAACTTGAAGTAGCCCACTTAACAAGCGCCACCTTGTGGAAAGACCCAGCATCACCAAGGAATTGCCTGCACCTTAATTTAGCCCCAAGAGTCTGGTCCAACAGCTGGGCAACTCATGACCCTTTGGCTCCATTTCCATCCTCACCTCCAGACACACTAGCGCCATCTACGTACCCCACACACGGGGACTTCTCCGCCCCAGCTTCCAGCCACACTGCCTCTGCCTGACTCGCCCCACTCACTCCTGTAAGTCTCCTCCTCAGTTCCAAGGCCCACAGCACTGTGACCTTTGGGGACACTTTACCAGCAGTAATGGTGGTCACTGGCACAGCGAGGGCTCTCAGGACTTCTCCCCAGCTCACAGCACTGCCCTAAGCCTATCCTGTTCTGTACTGCCCTTATATCCTTGCTGCTAATTAGGAAGGGACCATTACTGTCTATAGGTACAGGTGAGGAAAGGAGGCCCAAACAGGTGGGGCCACCAACTCCAGCCACCCAGCAAGCAGGTGCAGCAAGTAATCGACATGTGCATTCAGATGTGGCCACCAAACCCCAAGCTTCTGGAGAGACCCTGAGCTCCTCTGCATCTCTTTCTTGGTAGCAGATCCATCTCGGTCCATCCTAGCACTTTCTGCCTTTCTTCCCTGGGTTGTTTACCTACAGGTTCCAGCCCCGGCATCTCCCTTCAGTCAGCTCCAGGAAAGAAACTGTCACAAAGGGGCCAAGTTCTGGTGCCACACCTGCTCAGCCCAAGTGCAGCACCTTCTCCCAAGTGACTGAGAGCCTCGGTTCACTCTGGACCTCAGCTGCATGGTTTGGGGCCCGAGTTGCTATCTACACCAAAACGGAGAGCCAAGGAGGCCACAGAATTGTGTTCATCACTTCAGCCAACATGGTCACTGCTTCCTCGTGCTGGGCTGTGAGGTCTGCAGTACTTCCATCTCCATTTTGCAGAGAAAATGGAGCTCAGAGAGGTTAAATGTTTGCCCAGGGTTACCCAGCTAGAAAAGACTAATGCCTGGGACTGAACCCAGCTTATAGGTCCCTAAGAAGACCGGGGTCAGCCCCACCTGAGGGACGCTACAAAGAAAAGGTTGTCCCTAACTGGGCTTCTCCAGCTGGTCTCCAACTGTGCAAGAGGTAACAAGGTAGAAGGCTGCCCGCAGTCTCTGCCATTCCAAGCCCAGAAGCCAGTCGCCCCATGGGATGGCTCCTCTCCATCATCTCTGCTATGGTGTCCACACTGTCCCTGCCCTCTCCATCCCTCAGGGCTGAGGCCAAAGTCCTCCCTCTGCTCTTTGCGACAGAACCAGGAGGTAGGAGGAACAGATGGGGTTGTTCCTGGCCATGACAGCTCCAGTTTATGTCCTGAGCCCCAT
This sequence comes from Cavia porcellus, assembly GCF_034190915.1. Classification (NCBI taxonomy): domain Eukaryota; kingdom Metazoa; phylum Chordata; class Mammalia; order Rodentia; family Caviidae; genus Cavia; species Cavia porcellus. The sequence goes on along the minus strand of NW_026947490.1, from coordinate 38,434,180 downwards.
GATCCCAACAATCTCAGGAGAGAGAATTAGGATCTGTACTTGACCCAGGGGAAACTGAAGCCGGGAAAAATAATGTAGTTTGCATGGGATCACACAGCAACAAAAGGAGTCCAAGCAAATTCAAACGCAGGCCTGTATGTTTGACTCCAGGCTCTGACAACCACATAGTCTCAGTCTCAAGTAGAGGTCCAGGTTTAGGTGAAAAATCACTGAGAGGGCAGTAAGGGGAAACTGAGGAAGAGTGTTGGGAGGGTCACGTGGGGTGGCAGGAAGGTAGGTGATAGCAGAGCCCCACAGAAAATTTGGTTAATATTTAATCAGGCGCAGAAGGCCTCAGAGGGGCAGAGTGGGCCTGGGAGGGGTGCCCAGAATCAGGGGGCTCCGTGGGGGTGGATGGTAAAGGAGAGAATACAGCAGGAGGGGCACCAGAAAGAGCCAAAATTGGGGCTCAGGTAAGGGGGGACTCACCCTCCTTCTCAGCCATGTCACAGCCTCTTGTTAATGATTCCCTGGCTGACCTCCTGGCCGGCGCGGGACCTGTGGGGAGATGAACAGGGAGGCAGGACTCGGGGAACTCAGCCCAGCCCAGGCCTGAGCTCCTAGTCCCAGGCGTCTGTCCAGGGAGGCTACAGGGACTGGGCCCTGGCCAGAGCATGCCATAACCACGGGTGCAGACTAGGCTGGGTTCAAGGATGGGGTCAATGTCTGCCCAGTGCCAGGCGGACAACTAGATTGGCAAGGCTGAGGACCCCCAGGTCTAAGCCTAGGGAAGAGACAGCTAAGGACTGGAGCTCACTAGACCCAGCAGAAGAGCAGGCTGAGGGCCCAGAGGAGAAGGGATTTGGAGTCCAGGACTCCGTCATGAGGGAAGATGGGCCTGGAGCCTGGACTCCTGGGTCCAATCTCCAAGTCTGAGAGGAAAGTGTATTGGAACTCCTAGGCCCTTGAGGAGAAGTCAGACAGTCCCCTCCTGGGGCCCCTGCACTGGGAGGTAGGTATCAGGCTGGGTAGGGGACAAGGGAACCAGTGCCCTCAGGACTGGAACTGTGAGTCTGAGAGCTTTGGTCCTTACCCTGGGGTCCGGCCGGTGAGGGCAGGGCCTCGAGATGGTGCCGGCTAAGGGCTCAGTCTCCAGGCCTTGGCAGAAGCATGGTCCGCCCTGTAGCGGAGGGCGGCCTGGGAGGCAGAGGTGGTGGCAGCAGCGGCTGGGGCCTGCTAGGCCAGGCTGCCTCACCTGAGGAGGAGGGGGCTGGGCAGAAGGCGGGAGAAGGGGCGGGGAGGGGCTGGACCACAGGATTGGCAGCGCCAGAGGCCACCTGGCTGGTGGGCTGGACTGGTAGGGGTTGGACCAGGCAGGCCAGCCATCAGCTTCGCGGGGGACCTGCGCAGGGGCTCCGGTGTGAGTCTGTGGGACTGGGTCAGCACCCCGGGAACTAGAGGGTAGGGGTGGCACTGGCAGGGTCTGCTGCCCCAGTCCACTCTGCTCAGCACTTCTCTCACCCCTGCCAGGTCCCAGGCCCTACCCACCGCCAGTCTCAGCTTCAGCCACCGACCTTTCCCTAACCCCCTCCCTCCACTAACCCACTGCCTCTGTCCCTTCCCTGGTCCCTGGCCCAGCCCAGTCCAGGCCCAGCCAGCACTGCCCCACTCATTGCACCCCCCACTTCCTCCCCCAGCTGCTTTCCTACAAGTCACGGGGGTTGGTTTGTTTTGGCAGCCTCTCTTCAGCCTGCCCGGTGACCTCTGGAGCCAGGAAAGTCCTCGATGTGGGGGGGCAGTTGGTCCAGAAAAGGCCACACAAAGTGCTCAGGGCCAGGCCAAAGTGGCCGGAAGTGTCTAGAGGCAGATACACACTGTCCCGCCAGCAGCCAGGAGGCATCTGCGTCAGACTCTAGGGCCAGGTCAACACCCAGACAAGCCAGTGCCACCGGACAGCTGGTCCTCAACCAGGCATCTAACACAGAGTGCACTGCTCATCCCAGACTGACCATGCCCACAAAATCAGACCCATCCGCTCACCCTCACAAGCCCTCTGCTCCCTGTTCCCCCACAGATCCAGCTCTGTTGCCCGGCACAGTGGGACACATTGGGGCTGTCCCTAAGCTCTGTGCCCCTGGTGCGCTCCCTCTTCCCAACTCCCACTTTGCCAGAGACCCACACTGCTAGGGACACAGCAAAGCTCACAGCCCCTCTGCCCCCTAGCATTAGCTTGGCCTCTCTCCCCCATGAAACCCCCAAACTCAGAGCCACCTCCTACCCCTATCCTATCTCCTCCCACTCCCCTTCTGCTGAGCTAATAACTCCCCTCAATTCAACATTAAGTGGCTTCATCATCCCCAGTCATCCCTAAAGGTGCAGCGGCAGAGGCTGGCTGCCTGCTCGGAGAGGAGAATCTCTCAGGAAACCAAGGCTCTTAGATTTGGGGTGAGACATAGAAGGTGCGGGAGCTCAAAAGAGATGGTAAATGAAGTTCAAGAATCTTTATTTCGAGAACAAAACTACTTCTGTAAAGAGAGAGGAGGCAGAACGGCCCCTTTCTGAGTGGCCTCTTGAAGGCTGGTGAGAGAGGGCGGGTGGGGCCGGGGCCAGAGTGCATCACAGGGAGAGGGGACCCCAGGTCCAGCCGGAGGAAAGGGGAGGGTACATGATGCTGGGAGTCACAATGGGGCCAGAACTCCCTGCCCCAAACTGTTCTGGGCCCCCATCACAACCCCCAGCCAGGCAGGGAGGGGCTGGCCCCAGCAGTGCGTGTCTGAAGCGGCCAATGTGTGCAAATCAGCAAGAAGGAGGGGTACGGAGCCGCTGCCCCCGCCTCGCCGCCCCCTCCCCAAACAGGCAGCAGAAGCAGGGGTGGGGGCAGCGGCAGTATTGCTTTACCCATCATGCATGGCGGTGGGTGGGTGGGCGACGAGGCAGGAGGAAGGCTGGGTAAGGAGTGTGCACTGTGCCTGTCCCCGTCCCTCCCGCCCTGGCAGCTCCCTTGGCAGGACTCTGAGGCATGGGGAGGCCCCAGGACGCCATCCCCCACTGGGGGCAGGCGCGCTAGATGTCCCCGATTAGAGCTGGCTCTTCCTTCAGGTGGAGCCCAGGGCCTAGAAGGGAGGGAGACAGGGCGGTAATGGACCCCCATGGGCAGAAACCCTCCCATACCCTCCATCCTGTCACCCACCTTACCAGGGCTACTCAGCCACCTGGACACCGGTACAGTTCTCCTTACTCTCTGAGGTGATGGCCAGGTATTCTGAGCTGCAGGAGGAAAGCGGGATACAGTCACCCCATGACCAGTCTGGCCCAGCTCCCCACAGAACAAGACAGGCTAGGGCCCACACCACCCACCTACCCCACCTCTGACACCCACACTCTGCTCCAGGGGGCACTGGCAGGTAGGATCCTGGGTTCCTTCCTCCTCCAGCGCCCCCATGACGACCCCACTCACGCATTCTCCTGCGCGGCGGCCTCTGTGGCAGCAGCAATCTTCTTATAGCAGTACACCATCTCTGCCACCAGCCATATCGTCAACACCACGATGAGCACGTACATCATGATCTCGGACACGATGGACGCCATGTCCCGGTTGGCTGGCAGGGAGGGGCAAGGGCGTGGCTGAGACCCAAGCTCAGAAGACACGACAGCCTGCTTGTGTGGCAAGCTCGCTGCGTGAGCCTGAGCGAGTGCTTTGACCTCCCCAGGCCTGGGCACACACAGGACAATCATGCTGTTCCCCGAGCCCCAGACAGACCTCAGGATCACTCTTAATCTGCCTCCTTGTATAACTTGAGGGCATATCTGTGTCACTCAGGAAGCTGCTGGGCACAGTGCCTAAGAGTTTATACTATAACTGCAATCAGGCTGGAGTTCAAATCCTGCCTCTGCCATTTGCCAGTTGTGTGACCTTGGGCAACCAACTCAGCCTCTGTGGGCTTCCATGTCCCCAAACACAGAAAGCTGTGAAACTATGATAACTGAAAAATCCTACACTGAGGTGTTGTAAGGGTGAGCTTCCAAAAACCCTTAGAAAAAACTGGATGTGATGGCAAACACCATGAACTCAGTACTTTAGCAGGCTGAGGCAGGAGGACGGCAAGTTCAAGTGCAACCTGGCAATTTAGCAGCTGAGTGAAAGCCTGTCTCAAAATTTAAAAAAGCATCACCAAGTACGGTGGTGCACCCCTGTAATCCCAGAGCTCAGGAGCCTGAGGCAGGAGGATCACTGCAAGTTTGAGGCCAGCCTGGGCTACATGGTGAGACCTTGTCTCCAAAAAAAAGGAAAATTTAAATTTAAATTTAAAAAGGGCTGGCAATATAGCTTAGTGGGATGGAATGGGTTCAATCCCCAATACTGCAGAACTCAATAAATACAATTTAAAATATCCTTAGTGTAGTACCTGACTTATCAATAGCACTCATTAAGTATTTACTACCACTGCCTCCATTATTACTGTTACAAGTGAGGCAGTACAGCATAATGGTTAGGAGTAGGGGGCTCCAGGTCCAGACTGCTGGGGTTTAAATCCCAGTTCTGCCCTTCACTAGCTGTGCAATGTTAGGCAAATGACTCTACCTCTCTGAGCCTCAAATCTGCCTCCATAAAATACACTCCTACGGCCTCCAGAACCTCGGGGAAGAAATGTGAGTTAACACCCTTAACACGCATGGCTGAGCCTGCAGCCAGTACTGCGCGGGCTGTTTTCCGGAGAGCCTGCATCCTTTCCACAGCACTGGCCCTTGCCACTGCCAGCTTCCTTTCATTGAGCCTAAATTTAAACTGTAAAGGGAGCTCAACCAGCCAGGAGATCAGTCGAAGGCCACTTTGGCGTCCTCCGCCGGATTTTGCAGGTGTTCATCCTGCGCCCCTGGCCCCTCCGCGCCCTCCTTGCCACTCTGGCCTCATGTCCCTTCCTCCCTGCGAGCCGGGCACTGTCTGCTGCTCCACGCTGTGCTGAGTGCAGGGAGCTTTCTGGGTCAGGATGAGGGGGCCTGTACGCTTCCCGCCCCCTGCGGCTGAAGGAGGACCCAGGACGGGTTTCAGGCACCCTTCATGCACTCGTTCATTGGTCCAGTGGACATCACTGATGCCTCTCCTGCAGGGAGTAGCTGTCCTCGGCCAGGCTCCGTGCTGTGATTTCTACCTGAGCACCTCCCTGGCTCCTCGGAGCCGCCCCAAGCACAGGACGGTCCAGACTCCCAGGTCAACAACCACACAGTACAGCCAGGGGGCTACAGCTGGATGGTCTAATTCTCACCTTGCTCCAGGAAGTCAGTGCCCAAGATTTACATAATACAGTTAGCTCTGCTCTCTCACTCAGGTTAGGACAGGGATCAGCAGGGACCTGCTGCTACTTTTCTAGATAGAATCACTGAGGCACTGAGGAGCACAGGGGTCAGCCCAAGAACACACAACCAGGATGGGCCTTGGGGCCAGGCTCCACCCCAAGTGTAACCAGCTCCAACCTTCTGGGCTTTCTCCGCTGCTCCAGGAGGCACTGTAGCCATGAACAGACCACAGACATCTCAGCAGGTGTGAGTGTGGGGCCCCACTCTACAGATAAGAGCTGAGGCAAAGCAGAGCTTCTCACACAGTCAGCAACACCTTCCCTGGGGAGCCTCACAATTTCTTAAAAACCCCAAACCTCTAAGAGTGTTGCCAGCCCCCAGATCCAAGGCCCTGCTGCAGCACTGCAGGCCTTCACACCCACCTCAGGCATTGTTAGCCTGAGGATATTTTCCACGCCCTGCCCTGTAGCATTATTGTCCCCTCTTAGGCCTCCAATGGGCTTTCCACACCCCTCAGGTGGCATTCTCATCACTGCCCTCTGGATGTGACTCAGTTCATTCCTGGGGCCACTAGCAGGAGGTATTGTGTGCTGATGATGACCCCGGACCCCATAGTGAGACATCAAGTAAAAATAATTCTAAACCTGACATTTGCAACATGCCTGTAATCCCAGTGCTTTGTGAGGCTGAGGCAGGAGGGTCACAATTTTGAGTCCTGCAGGGCAACTTTGTGACACAGTGACACAGTGTCTCAAAATTTAAAAAAGGGAAGGGGACGCTGGGGATGGCTATTGATGGTAACAACACAACAACATCATGGGGAATGAAAATGCTCTAGTGTGATGTCATGTTGAAAATACTGTAATATCACTGCAACATGACCCATAATATTTTTAAATACTAGAGCACAGAATGCTGGTTCACAAAAGAAACATGATAGCATAGCAGGGAACACTGAAAACACTCTAGTTCTGCCAGGCACGGTGGCACATGCCTGTAATCCTAGCACTTGGGGGTGAGGTAGGAGAATTGCACTGAGTTCAAGGTGAGCCTGGGCTATACAGTGATGCCCTGTCTCAAAAGAGCAAAAACATTATAAAAATTTGAATAAATAAATAAATAAACTCTAGTTCTGTGGTTTATAAAATACCATTAAGCTGAGTATGGTGGTGCATGCCTATAATCCCAGCACTCAGAAGGCTGAGGCAGGAGGATCCCTGCAAATTCGAGGCCAGCTTGGGATACAAACAAAGCCAGCCTGGGATACAAACAAGGCCAACCTGGGATACAAACTGCATAATGAAATCCTGTCTTTAAAAAAAAAAAACTGTCATCTGGCAACATCAAAGTAGCAGTAGGTGGTAGTGTATGACTGTAATTGCAGTACGCTAGGAGCCTGAAGAATGAGAATCAGAGATTTCAGCCCAACATGGGCAACTCAGCAGAAGCCTCAAAACAAAAAGTTAAAAACAGTTGAGGCTTTACCTCAGTGTGAAGGCCCTGGGTTCAATCCCCAGCACTGAAAAAAAGATAAAATTATATTTCTACCCCTTTTTTTCCCGTTTTTTTGGTTTTTGTTTTTTTCTCTTTAAATAAAAAAAAAATTCCAACAAAAAAATACAGTGGATAGAAACTACTAAAATATGGTGAATGATGCTGAAGACACACAAACAGCTCTGTATTACAGGAACTATGGTTTAGAATGCAGGCTCTGGGAGGCAGCACAGTGTGGTAGCTAATGTGAGACAGAGGCTCATGGTAGGGGCCCTCCAGGAGCAAAGGCCCAGTGTATGATGGAAAGACAGACGCCTGGGGACTGTGAGCTGCCTGCCTTCCGCTTGGCACTGATTCGGGAGAGGAAGTGCTAGGTGCTGTTGCCCTGGTATCCGGGCATCCTTGTAGCCAATGTGCTGCACCCCACCCTCGGGGCTGATGACCCACCTAGCAGGGTAACATGTGCCCTGAGTGGCTCCTCCATCTCTTCCAAATTGCCTTCTGCTTTTGCCCTTTGATAAGAAATGTAAAAACACTAATTCTGAAAGGAATCCCACAGGCATGGTGACAAGAGAACAGTGATTCACGCTGAGAACAGAGCTCACAGTCTCCTGACGAGGGGTCAAATCCAGGTCCCAACTACAGGATCCTGAGCCTCGGCCTCCTTGTCTATATAGTGGGGACACTAAGATCAGTGCCCCAGAGGTGGGCGGGGAGGGTTCAGTGGGGCCTTCACCAGCAGCATGAGTACCAGCAGCCGTCTGGAGGAAAGGAAGAGCGCGGCCTGTTGGGCTGCTGTGCTTGCTGGGCCCCAGGAGACATACTGGCCACGGCTCTTTGCTGGCTTGAGGTCTGGAATAGCTCCCTGATTCTGGGAGCCAGTGGGCCACAGGGCCCTGGAAAATTCCAATGTGTGCTGAAGAGCAGATGGCCGAGAAGGGGAGGAGTTCCTTCAGAGAAGGGAGAGAGCAGAAGACACAAGTGGAGATGGTACTGCAACGCTTGGACCCTGGCACTCTCTGTGTGGTCCCCTCAACCTGCAGCACTGGCCTCACTGAGAGCTTGTGAGACCCCACTCCTGGGCCACGGGGTCGGGATCTACTGAGTCAGGCCAAGCATGTCCACAAGACCCCTGCTGGCGGGAGTGCAGGGCAGCCCTTGAGGAGCCTCTCCTGGTGACACTCCACCCGGACAGAGGGACACTGGGCAAAGGCTACTCAACAAGCAGAGCTGATAGGTGTAGTGGCACATGCCCATAAGCCCATAATCTGGGAAGCAGAGGCTGGAAGATACTCGTTTGCCTCAAGCCTAGTCAACTTAACAACTTAGAGGGACCCTGACTCAAAATAAAAAATAAAAAAGAGATGGAGAGATAGCTCAGTGTGAAGGCCTTGGGATCAATCCTCAGTACTGCAAATCACAACAAAAAACACACAAAACAGAAAAAAAGCCAAGGCCCTCACCCTAGTAAATAAGGTACTACCATGAGTTGAACCCGAGCAGCAAGCACGGTGTTCAATCCTCCCAACCTCCTGAGAGAAGAACGGCTCCAATACCACCCTGGGAGCACGGTGCAGCTATCAACCCTGCCTCCTCTAGAACCACTCTGAAGCTCAGAGACAGCAAGACACCTGCCAAAGGTTCCACAGCACAGGCACAGAGCTGAGATTTGCACCTACAATATCCTTGGGGAGAGGCCTACGTGGACCTCTCCATGGGCTGCAGGTTAAGTAGAAGCCACAGCCAGAATGGATGGGGTTGCTGCTTACCTCACTGTAGCAAGCGGGTTGGCTGGCCCAGGCAGAGACTCAATCTGTACCCCATCTGCCATCTGTCCCTCCATCTGGTGTACTAGTGGGTGACAGGGGCGAAGACACAGGCAGGACTCACCTTTGTCCACCACCTCAAGGTGGATCTTCTTGACAACGCTGGTGTTGTGCTCATAGTTTTCAAAGAAGAGCAGGCGGTAGACATGGCATTCGTAGTCGCCTGAGTGGTTGTAGGTGACATTGGTGATGAAGATGGAGAGGTCCTGCAGGTCCTTGGTGCCCCGGCTGCCATTCCACACCACACGGCCCTCGAAACGTTCATCATCCTCCAACTGTAGCACCTCATTTTCGTAGCGCAGGATCTTGGGGGGGGGTAATGGGTCACTGCCTGGGCCTCACTCCCGCTCCTGACCTCAGTATTGTCCCTGCCCTGCACATGCAGACACCAGGGACATCCATGGGCTTAGATATCTCAACTTTGGACAAGGAGGGCACAGGGGTCTGGACTGTGCCTGGATCTGTCCCAGACCCCGAGACACAGACCCTCACACAGTCACCAGTCCGGTCCCAAACTGCAGGGGGCCTCCCCACCCTCGACCCTGCAGTCCTTCCTCAGTCACCACACGCACTCCTCAGGCAGGGGGGTTGGGCAGCCTGATCCCAGGTGCTGCAGACCCCAATTCTCCAGCAGGTGCTAAAAGTCAGTGGTGCACCCTACAAGTAACTCAACAAATGCACGTAGCGTAAAGGAGATTTTTTAAAAGGTCTCACTTTCCCATCCTGAAGATGATCCTGGAGATCTTTGCCGGTGACAAGTAATGCTGGTGACATTTATTTCATGCCAGCCCCATGTGTCAGGAGCATGAACTCACTCAACTCTCACACAAACCTCTGGGCAAGACAACATCACAACCCCAACCTTATAATGAGAGCCTCAATAGCTTCTTGCCCAAGGTCACCGGCTGGTCAGGGGTGCAGCTGGACTTTGAATCCAGGTCATTAGTCACAGTCACACTACTCTCATTAAAATGAGCAAACACCCCCCATCCATCTTGAAATCCAGTCTCACCGACACCCCCCCCCACACACACACATAACACACACATACACACACGGACACTGCCCTCCTGTGCCCTGCTGGGCACCCACACACCTTGACAAACTCCTCTGTGCCCTTCTGGCGGAAGGTCCACTCAGTGAAGGTCTCAGCCGTGGTCTCGCTGCGGCGCTTGCAGGAGATGCACAGAATTTTGAAGGTCATCCCATACACAGCCTCGGTCTCCGAGTCCACCTCCACACAGCCCCCGCAGGCTAAGGACACTATGGGGACAGCAGGCACTGGTTGGGCAGGGCACCATCACCCCCGGCGCTGCTGGGCTCACTGGCTGTTGGCTTTCAGGGCCCTCGGAAACCATCTGTTTCCCTTCAATAATGATTACAAATGGACAGAATTGGAGCCAATTCTGGCCCATGCTTGCTGTGTGACCTTGGCAATCATGCATCTTATCATCTCCAAGCCTCAGTTTCCCTCTCTCTGTTAAAGGAACAGTGGAATCGTCATCAGTAGGTGCTGGGCAGAATCCCTGAGCACTCGGGAAGCCCCAGTACCCAGGATGCCAATGTGGGCCAGTCACTGTCTTCCCCTCAGAAGGCCAAGCCACTAGGCACTAAAGGCGGTGGGACTAGAATTCCAGGTGCTTTAGGAGTTCATGGCGACAGAGTCATTCCCATGTTTCCTGGATTGAGAGGGAGAAGTTTTAAGGGGACAGAACACACTCCAGCCCTGCTCCCTCCTGCCACAAGCCCCTGGGAGCTCCACCTCCTCTTCTGCCTCTTCCCCTGCTTTCCAGACTCCCAGCAGCTTCAGGCCCCCACCCACCTAGTAGCCTCTCAAAAGGTTCTTTCCTGCCTCAGGGCCTTTGCATTTCCTCTGGGTTCCAGACTCTAAATTTCTCCTTCACCCTCTTACCTGCCGCTCCTGGGGCTCATTAGCTACTGATTGGTCTTTTCCATGTCTCCCTCAGTCTTCAGGGCTTCTTGTCCACCTCCCCTGCTACCTCTCGGTCTCCATCGGCTCCTCTCCCACCTTCAGCCCTCTCTGGAGTCTCTCTGAAGGTCCCACTACTTCGTGGCCTCGTTCCTGTTCAGGCCCTCTGGCTCCTTTCTGCACCTTTCCACACCTTTCTCTTTTCAGCTCCATTCTGCATTGTTAGTCCCAGCCGCGTCTCCCTCCCTCCTCGCTCCGCCCCTGTCGGCCTCTCAAGTTTCCCTGTCCCTTGCTCACACCACTCCGTTCGCTCCTCGCCCCTCTCCAGCATCTCTGTCTCCGTCTCCCCCTGGCTCCACACCGCGTCTCCCAACCGAGCCCTCGGCACCCGAGTCCTTCTGGTCTCCGCCCCCTCCCTCCCATCTCCATCCCTCCGGTCTCGGCCTCCCAGTCCCAGGCTCCGCGCGCCGCCTCCCCCACCCCTCCCGCGGCTGTGGGTGTCACATTGCAGCCTGCGGGGCTCTGGAAACAGCTGACTCCGCGTTTTCTCGCCCCCGTTGGGCGCCCGCAGCCGCGAGGCCGAGCCAAGCCGGCCGCCACCCGCTCTCGCCCCCCGAACCTCCGCGCCCCGCGCCCCGCGCTCCCAACTTCTGAAGCGGACTTCGCGGCTCCGGGGCGGGTGAGGGGCGGCTCTGCTCGGCCAGCGAGAGTCTCTAGCGCGAACCCCGCCGCCCTGCAGGTGCCCGCTGCGCCCCACGCCGCGCGCGCGTCCCCTCGCACTCACCCAGCGCCGCGCCGACGAGGAAGGCCAGCAGCGTCCCCATGGCTGCGCCGCGCGCGCTGCGCCCCCCTCCCAGGCCGCCGGTATTAATAGCGGGGCGCGAGGCGGCGGGACCGGGCGGCGGGTAGAATGTCCCCAGGAGCGCGCGGGCGCAGCAGCTGCGGCTCCGGGACCGACGGGGGGGGGCACGGCCCCCCCGCTCCGGTTACCGCCAGGGGCCCAGCCCCGGAGCCCGGTGTTCGGGCATCCCCGCCGCGCGGGCAACCACCGCTGCTCGGGCTGCTGAGTTGGCGCGCGCCACGGGGCGCATCCGCCAGGTGCCCCGACCCCGACCCCGCTCGGCTCGGGCGCGCTGGGGCGCGGACAGCGGTCTCCTGCGCACTGCAGCGGCGGCGGCGGCAGCGGCCCGGGAGGGGAGGAGGGAGAGAGGGAGGGGGCGGGATGAATCACCGCGGGGGGAGGGTGCGGCCGCCCAGCCTTTGCCGCAGCGGCCGCCGGAGAGGCGCCCGCCGCACTGGCCTGGCCTCCGGGTGGCGCAGGGCTCGAGGCTTTGGGCTCGCACCAGGCGGGTGGTCTGCGCGCCTGTGACCCCTCCGACTCTGGGACTTCTCATCATATGACTCCGAGAAAGGTCACCCCTGAGACGCACAACTTAGCGGGCAGTTTTGGGATGGTCTCCTGTCTCCAAATTATGGAGGTCATCCAAGTTCAAGGGAATCTAGGCTGGGACAGCTAAGTGACCATACCCTAAAAGCTCTGATGTCTAGACCTGGAGGTCACTGCCAAGTGGGCCTAGGGTGAAGGGTTCAGGCTCCATCTGCTACCCCAGTCCCCACCCAAGAAGGGAAACACGGAGTCCAAACCAGAGATGCTGCTCTGGGGTGTGCAGACAGTGTTTCAAGAGGACCCCTCAGGAAGACATCCTCATCTCTGAAGTCAGCTGTCCTTTCTCTGCACAGGAAGCTCATGCCCACTTTGGGGTCTTTGCCTGGACCTGCTCTCCCCCAGGTGACCAGGGTCACCAACTCCCACGCCTCTTAAAGCTCTTGGCTCCAGTGTCACCTTGGTCAGGTATTGCGTCCATTCAGGCTACACTGCTTCCCTTGCCGCTGACTTGACCTCGTTTCCTTCCTACCTGGCATTACTTCTTTTACATAGCTTTTCAGTACCTGTGCACAGAAGAGAGTGAGGCCGCTGTGCTTGGCACTGCTGTTACAGCACCTGGAACTGTGCCTGGCACACTGTAGGTGCTCATGAAGAATAAACAGTGCTTATTAGACCTTGCTTCTGGTTTGCTGAACTCACTACTGCTTCCCAAGACTTTCACAGCAAGTTTGATTGTTCATGCTTTACAAATGAGGAAACTTTGAGCTAAAGGATCAGAACTCCTGCTCATGGGTGGGGGGTGGCTATGAGACCAGTAGATTCTGTCAGACAGTGGGCTCTGAGCTCTCAGGACCAGGCTGGCAAAGAGACTCTTGGCCGGGGTGGCTGCCCAGGTCCTACCTTCCAGTTCTGGTTGGGGTAAAATCCCACAATTCCCTAGCCTAGCATCCTGTGCCAGCCCAAGGGTGTGGGGCACATCCAGGGCAGAGGGGCAGAGATCCAGGGACACCAGACACCTTTGTGGTCCGGGCTTTTATGCCAGCACCTCCGGAGCTGTGAAATTCCCCTGCAGAAAATAACTGCCTTGCTGTTCCAGGCTGTTCCCGGGTGGGGGATGGTAGGTGATGACACAGTAAGGACGGGCAGTAGCAATGGGCAGGGGGCAGCCCCTACAGCCCTGCAAGATGCCTGGGCATCTTCTATGGGTTTGGTCCTGACCTAAGCAGTAGAACCAGTACTAATTCATTTAGTTCTTCCTACAAGGTGGGTATCAGCATTATGAGTAATTTACATGTATGGAAAGCTGAGGTACCCAGTGATTAACTGGCCCTCATCACACAGCTAGAAGGTAGGAGAGCCTGATGATTTTCACAGCCTGTCACATGACTTGCCCAAGATCTCTTGTGACCTCTCCTTCCCTCTGGGTCCTATATGGCCAGGGCTTGGCCTCAGCACATTTCCTCATCTGTACCACAGGTATCTAAACACACTCCACCTAGGTGGGCTGAGGGAGGCTGGCATCTTGCATGTAAATATGGAGACCTCCCTGCTGGGTGGCCTTAGGCATCTGTTACCACCTGATGGAGTGAGTCACTGTGAGAAAAAAATCAAACATCTGGTCATAGCACTACAGACATACTTGATGCTTACTACTTATTTTTCCTCTGAATTTTCCTACAATAAGCATAACATCTATTGGACACTTACTGTGTCAGGCTCTGGCACATTTATAACTCCTTGAAGCCTCTAAAAGTGTTTCTTAAAGTATGGTCCCTGGGAAGCACTGTCAACAGAATCCCAGTCCTGCACCAGCCCAAATTAGAAACCCCAACCCCACACTCCATTTCACAGCAAGCTCTCCAGGAGATTCTCATACAGCTAAAGCATGAGGACCACTGCCTTAAACCACTGTGAGAGAAGGAAGGTGTTATCGTGCCCATTATGTAGAAGATGAAACCGAGGTTCAAGGACATTGACATTCTGTGGGTTGTATGATTACTGGTAGCAGTTGAACCCAAGCCACTAGGAACCAACTTGTCCTTGGAGTCCCTGCTTTGGACTTTGATGATGCTGGTGGAGCATGCTGGAGGGATTCTAGATGGCCTCAATGCCTACAGGCCCTGAAGATGGCTAGGTGCCTCCTTCCTGCCACAGCAGGGTCTGAGAGCCAAGGGAAGCCCCTACCCATCCCAGGGGCCCACAACCACAGTCACAGCCATTTCCAACCCTTTATTGGAGCTTCGTCAGCCCCAAATAAATATAATACATTAAACCCAGAGCTGAGGGAATAGTGCACCCCAGGGGTGCCCCCCCACAACCCCAGCTGGGCAAAATAAGTTAGTGGGGAGCCTGCCACGGGCCAGGCCAGCTCCCTGGCCAGACAGGTGATGGCAGCTGGACTCGCACACGCTGGTCTAAAGTGCATTTCGGTTCTGTGGTCCCCAGTTCTGCATGGTCCCTGGTCAGGCCACTGAAGGGGTGGGCAGGAGGTTTCCGGCACTCGCACCGTGCCAGCAGTGGCTGCCGGGGCTGTGTCTCTCTGTCGGTTTGGGGGACGGCTGTGTGGCCAGGCATCCTCAGGAGAAACTGTCATCAGGCTGTGGCTGGGTATCGAAGGGAGGGTCTGAGACTGCGATGCCTTGATGCAGCTTCTCCAGTGAGAACTTCATCTGCCAGGAGAAGGCAGGGAGTATGAAGGTCAGACCAGCAGGGGGACGGAGCCCACCCGTACCTTCAGCTGAAAGGCGCCCCTGTTCAGGTCACTACGAGAAGAGCAGAGCCACGCTGTATATGCCCTGTTTAGCTTCCCCCAGGAAGCAGAAGATGGGCCTAATGTGAGCCCAGGACTCAGATGGCCTGGGTTCAAATCTTGACTCTACTACTTGTTGAATGACCTGAAGCAAGTTCCTCTGCTGCTCTGGGCAGTCATCTGAAGCATGTGTCAGCAACATCCCTGCTTCGGGGGATTCTTTCAGGGGTTTAAAAAATACTAGAACCTGATTGCAGTAAGTGCTCAGTGCACATTAGCTATTATTACTTCCCCTCACGACCTTGGGCAAATTCAGGGACCTGTACCCAGGATGCCATCTATAAAATGGGTCCATGAAATGGCTGCCTGTTTATGAAATGGGTAACAAGCACATCCTCCAAGAAGGTTAGCGAGGAGCCTCAGACCATCAAGCATGCTTGGCCTAGCAAAGCCCAGCTCTAGTACTGCTCAGTGTGCACCTGCTACTGCCCATCTGTGAAGTTAATTCTGTACCCTCAGTGACTTGAGGGAGAAGAAAGTCACCAAAATTTAACTCAGGATAGGGATCTGTGCCCTGTCCCTGCTCTCTCTCTCGGTGACAGGGTTCCAGCCTGTCGCTCCCCACCATGCCCTGCACAGCTCATCCAGTGGGACCATCTCCCCATGTGCATGTCCAGGACCCAAGGAGGCCCCTGATGTGGGCCTCAGTTTATGGAAGGAGAGATTTCTCCATCACCTGCTTCTTCAGCTCTGCTGCTCTCACAAACCCAGCTAGTGGTGGGCTCTCCCCAAGTCTCCCACTCGCATCCCCACCACAGGCACCTCACTTTTGCTCTGGCCAAAAATCACAGGGGCTCAAGGACTTCTCTATGTAGTAACAACATGATTATGAGTATCTACTGTGTACCTGGTGCTAAGCTCACATACATAACACACACAAAGTGTTTACTGTGTACCTGGCACTTTTCCAAAATGTTAACCCATTTTATTCTCTCAAGAGGCAATGTCAATTACAGCCCTTCATACAGAAGAGGCACCAAGGCTCACATGGTAAGAAAACAAACAACACTTACACAGGTCACATAATAAAATCTGAAGCCAGCTGTCTGCATAGATGCTGCCCTTGAGCCATATGGGATATCCAAGTAACCCCTTCCTGGAGATGAGACCCCTATATCCTTCAGAGAGTCTCTCCCTTCCCTCAGATCATGTGATGCCTTCATCAGGCCAAAGTGGGGTTAGGGGAACAGGGACTAAGCTTATCCTGCCCCTGGCCACAGAGATTGGCCCCAGAAGCCAATGGAGAGCCTTCTTCCCTTCAGATGCCTGCCTGGAGCTGCAAGTACCACTTTGGTCATCCTGAAGGAAGTATCATCCCTAAAGTCACTTCTGGGGATCAGACAAGAGATGGTTTCTTACTCCACAGAGCAGCTGGATCCAGCCATGCCTGAAGTGAGGCTTCCTGAACATTTTCCCCAGATCCAAATCAATAAATTCCCCTTACATTCCTGACTTTCCCAGCTGCCCCAGAATGTGGGGACTAAACACTTTCCCCATTTACAGAGGAGCAAGAGAGGGGAACTCGGGGACCCACGCCTCCCCTTCCAGCCAGGGGCTGCCCCTACCTCATCCAGAAGCTCCACGGAAGCTCGCAGGATCTGCCTCCACTTGTGTGCCTCCACGCTGTGGAACTGCTTCTGCAGGGCCAGGATCTCGGCCCACTCCGTGGCTGTCTGGGGGAATTTGCTGCGGGGATGCAGAGCTTGAGTGGGGCCTTGGGCTCCCCTACGTGCCCCATCCCTCAACTATGCAGGCTGCACGCTCACCCCTTGGCCAGGGCCAGGTTGTGCCAGGACTCGATGGAGTGGGCTGTCCTCTCCAGGGACCACAGGCGGTAGAAAAGAAGGGCATTGAGGGCGATGAGGACAATGAGGCTGCAGACAGGTCAGAGGTCAGGGGTCAAGGGTGAACTCTGGATCTCCCCTCCCTCAATAATGACACCCTGAAAGGGACCATGATCACATCCCGCACCCCTTCAAAGGACAAAACAGACAGAGAGCGTGGGAGATGGCCTAGGGGCACATGACCCACAAGCAGGAAGGCCAATTCAAATCCAGGGCTGCATGATGCCCATAGCCTAGCGGCCACACCAGGGCACCTTGGAAGGGGACTGCAGGTATGGAGTAGCAAGAGGAAGCTGCAGGGTGTGACTAGGGATGGGGGCGGTACAGGATGTGGGACCCTACCTCACACAGATCCTGCAGAGGCAGCAAGGCAGAGACAGAGAGATGAGAGTCGCCCAGCCCTCCTCTACCCTGGTAGCCCTGAGCCCAGCAGGCTTCATGGCCTCTCCTGGGCTGCTGGCCTTGGGAAACTGAGACCCAGAAAGCCTGAGATTGTGGCCAACCTGCCCTCCCAGAAGTGCACTCCCCCACTTCCCCAGAGCACGCGCCCTTCTGTACCCGTGGGCCTCCGCATGCCTCAGTTTCAGCCCAGCGTCCTTGGATTTGCCAAGAAGTGGCCCTGACTGCCATCCGGAGCTGGGAGGAAGCCTGCACTGCCTCCCTGCTTCCCAACCCTGGCTTCAGTCCCTCTGGCCTGGTGTCAGGTCTGCCTCCCTTCAAAGCTGCTGCTTACTGCTGTGTCCCCACCATCACCCAGCTTAGGGCTGGACACAGAAAACACGAGCAAATCATACAAAGAATCTTGCTTCTTTTGCAAATCTCTCCCCATTCACCGAGCTAATTCCATATCCTGAAGCACCAAGCTCCTCCAGAAATCTCACAGGCTGCCCAGGCCCCCCAGGCTTCTGCTCTTCTAGCAAGGAAGACTTCTTTATGACAAACTGGGTATCATCTAGGCTGCATCAGGTTCTATGCTGGACACGTCCATCTCACATAATCCTAACTGGGAGGTAAGCCCACACTCCCAAGTAAGCGAAGAGGGCAAGGGGGACTAAACATTTGCCCAAGCATGCAGACCCAGGCCTTACTCACACAATGCTGATGAGAACCAGGGCACTGGGGATGCCTGCCCCAGGGCCCTGGTCTATGGATGGCTCTGAGAAGCGGGAGCTGAGGGAACCTGTGGAACAGCAACTCAGGTCAGACAGCCACCCCTCAGGTGACCCTGCCCCAAAGTCCCCAGCTCCTCCACCTGCCCTGACCACACCCCAAAGGAACACACCCGAGGTGTGCACACCGGCCCGGGTGCAGGGGTCAGGGTCTGGGTGCTGGGGCCCGTCGCCGTGACCCCTCCAGCTCAGGGGTCGCTTCCGCCTCCGCAAGCCTGACAGCAAGCCCCGGGCATCCTTCCCACCTTCCTCCAGGGACAGCTTTTCGGCCTTGGCTAGCTCTCGCTCTGGGGAAAGCAGAGTGCTTTAGATGTCTGTACCCAGCAGGGCCACAACCCTTCCTGGCCCTAGCTGGCTCCCTTCCCCTACCCAGATGATGGAAATAATCTTCAATGCCACTCCAAGAGTTCTTCTCAATGAGCGACTTCACGAGGCTCCACGGCTGCTTCCTGTATCGGATCTCCGAGGATACCCTGGGGGCAGGGAGACAGGGACAGGAGTTAGGGTCTTCCCTGAACCCCAGCTGGAGTCTTTCTGTCCTCTATTTCAGAGAGAACCCTCGGCCACTCACCGACAAAACAGACCCACTCTGCACCCTGTGGCTTCCTGGCTCCCGTACTGGTCCTTCTCCATCTGTGCAAGTCTCCCAGCTGCCTGGGTGCCATCCTCTTCTCTCACCCCATTCTTCAGCCTAGACCTCACCCAGACCTCTGGCTGCTGCACCCCAACTCTACATGTCAGGTCTAGCAGATGGTTCCGCTCTATATGTCCCAAACTGAGCTTCTGATCACACTCCAGGGCCCATATCCCCGTCCTGGCTCGATCCTACAGCGACTCAGGACACCTTGAGCTTGTCCCTGCCCACTGTCCTTTCCTTTTCCCACTCACAGTTGAACATGGCCTCTCAGCACCTGGTGTTGCCACCTAAAAACTCTGTCCAGAAATGAACTCTTCACCCTCCGTTCTCCCCTACCTGCTGCCCCATATCCCTGCTTGCCTCAGGGCCTTTGCACTGGCCATTCCAAGTGACCCCTCACCTCCTTCAGGTCCTTGGTGAAATATTCTCAGAGGACCATCTCTGACCAGTGTACTCAGGATATAACCCTCTGCTGGCCCACTCACCCGCAATTCTTAACCCGCTATGCTTTTTTCCAAAGATTACGTGAGTGGGAAACACTCACGTAATCACTATTTTATTGGCTGATTTCTCACTGAGACTAGGGTCTGGAACAGAATGGCCACACAGGAGGTGCTCAATAAACAGCTAAACAAATGAACTGTTCACCTATGTACTCATGCAGTCTGTCAGAGCTCAAATGTGCCCTGCAGGCTGGAGAAACTGGCTGCAGGGTCTCTGTATCTACCCTCTGCTACTCAAAGTTCAGGGGACCAGTTCCTCTGGGACCCAGTGTTTCTGCTCCTCTGGCATGTGGGAACCAACACTCTGCTTCAGACTCTAGGTAGGCAAACAGGGAGGGGCCCTGTGAGCCTCAGGCAGGCACCGGGGCTGCCGCTCACCGGAGCCGAGCCTTGTTCCGGGCCAGGCCCAGAATGCAGTAGCGGTGGGCAGTGTAGAAGTAGTCCTGGTACGGGATGCCCTGGGTCAGCACCTCAGAGTCCACCACACAGCCGCCTGCCTGCGGGCCGCGCCGGAACATCGTCTGCAGGGGCGCAGGGAAGGGGGCAGATTAGGGCCATGCCCTCGGGCACCCTTCCACCCCGCCCCTGCTGGCTGCCATGCTGGCCCACCTGGGTCTCCACCACAGAGGCACTCTTGGGGCCCAGGGGGTTGCTGATGGGGATAGTGTATGTCAGCACCCGGCGCTGGTGGCACTTGCTGTCTCCACTCCAGGGGCTCAAGGTCACATCTAGGAGCAAGAGGAACAGAATGAGGAAACCATTCTCTGATCCTCTGCCCTCGGCATCAGGAGACTCGGCCTTTTTAGAGGATTAGGGTTAGAGTTAGAAGACTCATCCCAAAGGCCCGCCCTCCTACATGTCCTCACTCAAGTTCCTTTCTTTTTTTTTTTTTTTTTTCTTCTACTTTCCATGTCTCTTTTTTTCTTTTTCTCCCCTACCCTTTTTTCCCCAAGGATTAAAAAAAAGAAGAAGAAAGAAAACTACAATAAAATTTCAAAACACATCAATTAGGGCAATTTATGTTTTTAAGAATCTAATACTTTAGATGCTGGTGACAATTAGAGCTGGGACCTCTCTCCGAGCTTCGAACACCTGTGATCCATCTCTCTGCTTGTCTGCTCCTGTGGCCTCAGTTTCTCCTTCTGTACCCAAATTAGCTTTTCCCCTGAGCTTCAGCTCATCTGTAACCTTCTGAACATCTTTCCTGGGGTGTCCTTGAATCCTTCCCACCTCCCAGGCCCCACAGCAGCCTCAGCATCTCACCCAACCTGTCCCCTATGGGTCCCCGTATCTACCCTCTGACAGAGTAGACTTTACATGTGTGATCATTAACTTGTCATTGTTTTGTAGTACTAGGAATTGAGCCAAAGGCCTTTACATTGGGTTATACTCAGCCCTTTTTTATTTTATATTTTGACACAGGATCTCACTAAGTCACTTAGTTGCCCAGGATAGGCTTAACTTGGGACCCTCCTACCTCAGCCTCCCAGAGTGCTGGGATTACAGGCTTGCACCGGTACATCCAGCTCATTAACTTGTATTTACTAAGCATTTACTAGACATTATCCTAGGCTCTTTTCCAGTAATAACTCTTCTAGTTCTCATGGGTCCCTGAGTAGGCGGGCTTTAAAAGGGTGCACTCTATTATCCAGAATAAGGAACTGAGTCTCAGAACATTGCCCAAAGTCACTCAGCTAGCTGAGTGACTGAACCTGAATCTGAGAAGCTGAACTACTTCTGCTCCCACAGATGCCAACTGCCCACCACACACACCACGCCAGCTAGTGGCCACCACCTATCTCCCTCATGGTCCTTCCTCACCCTGCCCTGCACCAGACTAACCACAGCATCCCCCCCAGGCCTGCCTGCCCACTGACCTGTGAACTTGCACTGCTGCAGAAAGCCCTGCAGGAAGGGCGAGTCCGAGAAAAGCATCTGCTGCAGCCGCTCAGCACCCACGTGGAAGACAGAATTGATGAGGAGCCGGCCAGAGAGATCAGGAAGCAGGGCGGCCAGGTCAGCTGGGAGACAGAACAGGGCCTGGAGGGCGTTGATCCTGCTCCTCCGCACTCCCAACCCTCAGGGTGGAGAGGAGCCCCCATCATGTGTGCACGTGTGGTACTGGGGATTGAACCCAGAGCCTCTTTAATGAGCTACAGCTACACCCCCAGTCCTTTGAAAATTTTTTATTTTGATATTGGGTGTTGCTAAGTCACTAACTTGCCCAGGTTAGGCCTGATCTTGCAAGCCTACTGCCTCAACCTCCCACAATGTGGAGATTAGAGGTCTGCACTACTACATTCACAGAGAAGTCTCATCTTGCTGGACCACCAGGGCGATTCCAATGGAATCCTTTGACTATAGACTGTTTGCTCCCTGGTGCATCAGCATCAGTGATTGGTTCAGCAGTGGGTTCATTCATCACGCTGGACCAATCAGAATCAATGCTAGAGTTTTTCCTGTAGCCTGTGGGAAAAGCATGCTGTCTTTCTATTTGTGCTAGGCTGAGCAAGCTGGACTGCCACCACACCAAGGTTACCTGAAAAGTAACTGGCACAGAGAAAACAAATACAACTGGTTCAAGCATTTTACATACACTAACTCATTTCATTCTCTTAACAACAACACTGTGAGGTGAGTACTATTATTTCTAACCCCACTTTTCAGATGAAAATACTGAAGCTCAGCCAGATTGAGTAAATACATGTGTCACATAGGTAGGAAGCAGTATAGCCAGGATTTGAACACTGGCAACTGATCTTCTGAGTTTGCTCTCATCCTGCCACACAGCCTTCAAAGCAGAATTCAAGACATATAGATATCTAACAGTATCATTGGAATTGTGTCCCTGCCCATATTCTGAAATTTTGCTCCTCCAATAATGGGGACTGAACCATGGATTTTTGCACTGAGATATGTCCCCAGCCCTTGTTTTAATTCTTATTTTGAGACAGGCTCTTGCTAAATTGTCCAGGCTGACTTCAAACTTGACATTCTCCTGCCTCAGCCTACTAGAGTGTGGGGATGATAGGTATGCACTGCCAGGTCTGGCCAAACCTTTGCATTTTTTTCAGCCCTTCTAAGCCAATATGTTGCCTACTTGCTTGACTTGTCTGAGTGAAGTTTGTCAGGTATAAGCAAAGCCAGCAAATGAAACAGAGTTCACCTGCCTCACCTTCTTCCCCCGTGGATGAAGAAGAGTTACTGGTGTCCGTCAACAGCTCCTCCCTGGGCAACAGGTCCAAGGGACCCAGGGAGGTGGGCCCTTCGGGAGGGGTGGGCTCTGCACCCAGGGCCTCTGCCACTGGGGTCACAGTCTGGCTGGAGGATACATCTGGCTGCATATCCGTCTGCTCCTCCTTCTCCTCCTCTGCCTGCAAAGAAAGGCTTCATCCACCTCATCCCACATGCTGCCCAACCTGAGCAGCCCCTGGGTCTGCACTGGACTCAAGAGGCTGAGGTGGTAGTGTGCAAACCTGGGCTCACAGCTGAACTGCAG
Organism: Cavia porcellus; assembly: GCF_034190915.1. NCBI lineage: Eukaryota > Metazoa > Chordata > Mammalia > Rodentia > Caviidae > Cavia > Cavia porcellus. Next base: position 38,411,808 of record NW_026947490.1, on the reverse strand, counting down.
ACTGTCTTAGATGCCTGGACCATAAGATTTCTCACCTACTGCTCATCTGTCTCAACCACATGTCTCTTACCCTTCATGGCTTTCTGTCTGTCCTCCTTCTGTCTGTTTTCTCTTTCCCTATGTGGTCCTGCTTTCCTTGCCCATTTTTCCATTTCCATCTGTCCCATCCCTCCATCCATCCTCCCCTGTCACTCTGTCCCTCTCTCCCTGCCTGCCCTTGGCCTTCCTTTACCCATTTCCACCAGCACCCTCCTCTCCAGCACCTTCCTGCTCACCACATCGCTGCTAGCCCGGGAAAGGTTGGGTGTAACATGGCCACGGCGAGACCCCACGGGGCTTGGCTCCCGGCTGTGCTCTGTGGCCCCCGAGGGGGTAATGTCACTCAAGGCAATCACATCTCCCACTTCCTTGGGGCTCCTGCAGGGGAGGGAGGAAGTGGGTCCCCCGGATCCTTGGGACCCCCCTCCCACTCTCCTGGGTCCACCACTGTCTGCCCGGCACCCCAAGAATTCTGTGCACAGCCCTTCATGATCTCCTTGATGCTCGGCCACCTCTCACCTCCTACTCACCCCAGACCATTCAGCTGCAGAGGGGAGACATAGTCTTCATCCTCGCTGGTGAGGCCCAGCTCCGACCCATAGCACTGATGCACCAGGTGCCAGAGCTCACGGGGACTCAGCGTCTGGGCAGGCAGGATGTGGTGTTGGTCTCAGTTGCCCTGGATGGAGCTCTCCCTGCCAGTCCTCAGCCTCAGCAGTTCCCCAGGGATTCCACAAGGGGGCGACATGCTCTCCCGCACCAGACTCTCCCCACTCCCACGGGAACGCGCAGCAGTTATGGTCCCTCTAGGCCCTGGCTCTGGCCCTTTGGACCTCCCAAGTCCTCGTAATACTTGGTGAGTGAGTTGAAGTTTCCATTCTTACAGAAAAGAATGTGGAGCTCCAAGAAGTGAAAGTCACTGGCTCAAGATCACACACGTAACCTGAGGCAACTCTGGGATTCACACCACAGAGTCCAGAGCCCTTCATTCCCACCCTCAACTCTCTCCCCAGGTGTCCCCAGGTGGCAGGATGACAAGGGCACTGGCAGTGAAAGAATTACAACGGTAATAAAGGGAAGAAAAGCAGCAGCAGGCGCATGAACCAAGCTGGTTCTAATGAGGTACTCTTCTAATGTCTTCACAGGTACCACTTTCTGGAAAGAATGCGCTAATGTAATATTAACATTGTTTTCAGAATAGCGGTACAAAAAGATGCATAGGAACATATCCAAGGTCATCTGACTGGGAACCGGCAGAGCTGTGGCTACAGGGGGCTTCAGAAAGCCTCAGGGCTAACCACTGAGATACTCAGCCTCAGAGGACTTGCCATCACCGAGTATCTGGTCTGGGACTGGCTGTGGGAGCCATGAAGTAGGAATAGACCCCATTTCTGTGACTTGCTCAGGTCACACGTCTGAAAAGTGATGGAGCTTGAACCACACTTTGACCTTTCCTGCCTCAAGCTCCTTTGAGATGTTGACTGCATTGTCTCTCCCTCTTGCTCCTGAGTGGGACCTTCTGGAACCAGCGTTTCAGAGGCCAGAGTGGAGCTGCCAGGGAGTAGGGCATTAGAGCCCCTAAGAAGGCAGGAGGTGCGCAATGAGTTAGAGGGGTGGCCAGGGTGCTCTGAGGCACTGCAGAGCATCAGTGATACGTCCCCCCTCCCCGCCAACAGAACACTGGTTTTGTGTGGTGCGAAAATCTTCTGCAGCCCAGGGACAAATTAAGACAGTCTATACTGACTGGTCTGTCTCCTTTACCAGAGATCAGCTTCCAGGTCAGCCCAAGGACCCCCAGGTGCCCTGGAAGAGCCTGTGGATGTAGCTGCCGGTGAGAAGAGTCAGGGGTGCCTTCTGCTCCCCGGATTTGGGCACCCCTGGGTCCTTCGTCCCCTGAAACCCACCCCTCCCAGGTCCCACCCAGACACACCTTCTCCAACAGCGCATTCTGCCAGAGGCGGAAGATGAGGAGGAAGCAGCGGTCACGGGCTCCAAAAGAGGTGAAGAAATGCTGCAGGGGAGAGGGGATAATGAGACTGGATAGGGTGAGGGAGCGGCTTCCACATTCTCCCAGCTGTCCCTCTGCATTCCTATCCTAAGGAATCCATGTATCACCCCTGCATCCATTCTGTAAACTGTTTAACCCCACGGCTGGCCCAGTGCTGGATGGTGCTGGAGTCACCATGAGGAGGAGTTCAGGGTGGAGTTGGACCCCTCTCCCTGCAGCCTCAACCCTGCAAATTGGGGCTGCAAAGGGAAAGCCCAGGGCATTTCCCGAGTCCTCCTCACTAGGGGTGGCAACTAATCTGGCTTTGGGCTGGCAGAACACAGGGGAAAGTCTGCGGCTTCCCCTGCTCTTCCCACTCCCACTTCCCCCACTCTTCCCACAGGTGTGACGTGGCCTTATTGTGACCAACTGGATGTGAGGCAGAAAGGCACATGGGAGGCCAGCTGTCGAGGGGAGGGGACATCTGAGCAGCTGGATACATGGGTGACAAGGATTTTACTACCACTGCCACCTCTCCAGGCAGCTGTAGGAGGGGATACAGTGCAGCAGCAAGGGAACAGGAGGCTGCTGCAGGGATCCAGGCAGAGGTGATGAGGGCCAGGCCACAGTAGGGGCTGCGAGATAAAGGGCAGGGACAGCTCAGCTGCTCAGAGCTCAGAAGAATCAGGCCCTGCTCTAAGCTCTGTGGTATGTGGGGGGAAAGGGCAGCCTGTGGAGATCAGTGGCCACGTGGCCCTATCATCAGCTCCCCAAGCTCACCTTCTCACTCTCTGTACAGATCTGGATGGCGTTGGGGATGAGCTTGGCCGTCTTTTCCTTCTTCAGACACGTCACTTCCTTCAACTGGATGGAAATCTAAGGAGACAGGAAGGTCAAAGGTGCCAGGGCCATGCCCCCACCCATCCCTGCCTCTTCCTGTCCCCAAGGCTCACTGTGGTCTCCCAGCGGAAGATGTTGCTGTAGAAGCAGATCCAGTTCTCGGAGAGATAGAGGCGGCCCTGCAGGAGGATCTCACGCTGCAGGGCGCAGGAGTAATCTGAGAGCCACCAGGCGCCGGGAGAGACAGGCAGATACCCGAGTCACCCAGCCATCCTGGCAGTCCACAGCCCAGCGGGGACAGTAGGGAGGGCAGAACTGCAGACGAGGTCAGGGGCTGGGGCTGGGCCTGAGGTGTGGGGACTCACCCACAATGAGGCGCTCAGCTTCGGGGAGTTTGCTGAACAGTTTACGGAAGTCCTCATTGCGCTGTTTGTACGTGGGGCTTAGCATCTGGGGGTGGACAAGTGAGAGTCTGGGTGGGGATTCTACCCCAGCACAGCCCCAGTACGATGCCAGCTGCCATTTACTGACTTCTTATGTAAGCCAGGCCCTGTGGCAAGTTCCACCAGCACCACCAACCCCTGTTCAATACCCACTCCCATTATGCAAGGCAGGGCTGTTTCTTAAGGAGAAAGAGACAAGCCCAGAGACATTGAGTGACTCACTCCAGGTCACACAGCATACAAACATCAGCATCTGCTGCAATGCTGGCTGCTAACCTTGGCACAGCACCAACTCTCTGACTGCTGCAGTCTGGGGCTCTTGGCCAGCAGATGGACCCCACCTCCCCTGCACCCCTCTAGCCCAAATACTTACACTGTACCAGCTCTGCATCTTCTGTAAGAGAAACAGAGGAGTCAGGAAGAGCCCTTGGATTCCCTACACTCCCACCTCCTACCCACCCACCTGGGCGTTAACAAACCTTGCTGTTGCGGATGAAGTTCCGGCTGCCCAGGCTCTGGGTGCTGGGGGTCCCAGGAACCCCACCCTTCTCCAAGGAGCTATCTGACCCCTTCTCTACCATTGTGCCTGATTCAGGCTCAGGTGGTGGCCGGCTTGGGGGCAAGAGCTGCAGCCGCTTCCGGAGAGATGGGGAGCTGCTCGGTGTGCTGCGACCAGAATGGGGCGTGGTGCTAGGGCCAGGGAGAGGAAACAGGAGACAGGCTGGGGTGGGGTCAGGCCTGGTTCTAAAGACCTACTCACCAGTCCAACAAACCTCACCGACCAATTCACTCCCCTTGATCTCCCCATCTCCTCATCTAATCTCACCCTGCCATTGATGTATCCAGCCACCCACCCATCCCCAATCTATCCATTCATTGCTCAATCCATCCATCCATCACTCATCTATCTACCCACCCTCCCATCTATCCATCCACCTGCCCACCCAGGCACCTGTGCCCCTGCCTTGCACTGCAGCTCCAAAGCAGTGCCTTGATCACTTTGTAATCCTGGGAATGACAAATACATCTTCATCTTTAAGTTACCCAGTACATATAAAAGACTTCTACAGAACCTGGTACATACTAAGCACACACTAAGCTCTTAATATCTGTTTTTTAAAAAACTAATTCACTCATGCAACAAAATTTAATGAACAGCAACTTTCCACTGTGTTACTTGAGCTAAAACCATAAGCATGCCTCTGAATTTCTTTTCCTATCCCCTCATTTCTGATCTGTCAGCACGTCTCAGTACCACCACCAAAATTTATTTTTTTGTTACTGGGAACTGAACCCAGGGCCTTTGCACAAAGCTATAGTCCCAGGCCTTTTCTATTTTGAAGCAAGGTTTTGCTAAATCAGTTGTCCAGATTAGGCTCAAACTTGCAATCTTCCTGCACCGACCTCTCAGAGTGCTGGGATTATAGATGTGCCTACTGCTTCTTCTGTCAATTCTCCCTGTTCCAGGTTCCATACCCTATCACCTAGATGTCACAGCAGGGTCCTCCCTGCCCCTCCTGATCCTATCCCTGGCCCTAGGCTTTCTCACTGCAGTCTGTGACCACTGGAGTCAGGTCTTGTCACCTCCCCTGGTTGTCCCAGCCATCCCAGCCTTTGTTCCCCAAGCTGTCCAACTTCATCCCCACACCTAGCCTCCACACTTGCTTCCCTCCACCTGGAACCCCAAGGCCCAGCCCCAGCCCCAGCCCCAGCCCCAGTGTAACAGCTTCCCCAGTGGCAAGGCCTAGAATCAGCACCTTCCTGGCCACACCCCATTTATCTGTGCTCCCCATTTATTTATTCAGTTTGTTTATTGCTCACCTCAAAACTGAATTGCAGTAAGTCTTGGTTGCTATGGTGTCCCTAGCACCCTCACCTGTACAGGACACATAAATAATACTCGGTAAACACTGACAACTGGATGAATGGCCCTACGCTGGCAGGAGCTGGGCCAGTGGAGACCTGGTATGGCTGGTGTCCTGGGAGAGTTAACCTTCTGGTAGGAGGCAGATGTTAAACAAACAGAACCCGCAGGTGACGGGGAGATTGCAAACTGCAATAAGGGCTGCAAGATATCAGGAACTTTAAAGGCACATTCATTGTTGATTCCTTATCAGGAACAATCAAGCTCTCTTTGCGATAAGATTTATTATTCCTCAAACAGCTCGATGGTGAACAACTTGACCAAAGATACACAGCAGGTTTGTTTCAGGGTTGTATTACAATTCAGGAAGCATTAATGGGCTCTGGGGTGAAGGCAGGAGTGCGGTCCCTTCCTGCCTCCTAGCTTTAGCAATGCCTTTCCTCTGTCCAGACTACTCGTGCCTTTATTTTCCCCCCACGTTGCAGAATGCACCCCTGGGGGGTGCTGGGGGGGACCTTCATGCTGAACTAACATTCCCAACACTTTTTATTTTTCATTTGAGACAGGATTTCCTGAAGTTGCCCAGGCTGGGCATGAACTTACCATTCTCCTGCCTCAGCCTCCCAGAGCACCCTTGACCCTCTTAAGCAACTTTCTAGACTCCCGCTCACACATTCCTTCCTTTCTGTGGGCCTCCATAACCCCCTGCGCAGCTCTTGCTCCAGCTGTGACTTCTCCAGCCTGCCACTGTCTGATGACAGGTCATTTCCCCTTCAGATCTGAAGGCTCCCAGGGGGAAAGCTCTGGGCTGTCCTGGCCCCTCCCTGCTGTCTTCCTCAGTCCTGCTCAGGAACAGGTCGAGTGGAGGCATTCACATAATACTAGTAAAATGCATTAGCAGGATAAAATATACAAGTAAGTAAGTTAAACCAAGGGTGGCCTGGACCATTGCCACTCTCTTGGACTCAGTCTGCTCCTACCTGCTGCCTGAAGGAGCCTGTGCCCCCAAGATGGGACAGGATCTTTCCAGCCTGAGCCCTTTACCTCCTGCGTGTAGGACTAGGACTGGGACTTTGCCCGCATTCCCTCTCCTCCAGTTTCTGCTTTGCTCTTCCCTCTGACCCAACTGCTTTCCTCCCAGATGTCCAGGGACACCCTGATCTTCCTTGAGCAGAAACTCAAGGAAGAGAAACTCAAGGAACAAACACATCTCAAAGACACCAACGCCAGCTGGGCATGGTGGCACATGCCTACAACCTCAACATTTGGGAGGCTGAGGCAGGAGGATCCCTGTGAGTTTAAGGCCAGCCTGATCTGCATAGCAAAGCCTTATCTCAAAAAGACCAAAACTAAACAAATAAAACCTCAGTGCCCACTGTGAAATTCCACTGCCCACCTCCACCCTCCCTCTCTGCTTTCTCTTCTGCCTCGGCACATCCCCGGTGACTTCTGGATTCCCATCCAGGTTCCGGTAACCAGATGCTAGTAACCCCATCACCTAGCACGGGCCTGGTGCACAGCAGGTGCCTCGTGAGCATTTGCTGCTGTGAGCTGAGTGAACGATCAATCCTTTGCCCTTCCAGAACTTGGATAAAACCCACCCAGTATGTGATTTGTGGGATTTGGATGTGCAAGAAATTCCTCCCTTTGTGGCCTTGGGCCAGTGTGAACCTTGCTGAGCCTCTGTGTCCTCTGATATAGTGAGAAGAGCAATAGTTCACACCTCTTAGGGCTGCCTAGAGGAGAAAACAAGGACCAACACAAAGATCCCAGCACAGAGAAGACACTGTGATCTGTTTTCCTTCTTGGCAGTGCCCAGTCCTGCCATCATCTCAGCCCACTTTAATCCAAAATGCCATGCTGATGCTGACAGGCGTACATCTCAGCCAGTATCTGGAGTCTCCAGCTACATACTCTGTAAATACACCCCAAGCACCTGCCCTGAACCTTGCACTGCAGACACAATGGCGGACTACAATGCTGCCAAGAGGGACCTAGATTCTAGGTGGGGACCTGCAGAATTAGTAAAGAAACAAGGAAATAGCCAGGAGTGGTGGCACACACCTGTAATCCCAGCACTTGGGACGCTGGGCAGGAGGATGGTTGTGAGCTCGAGATCAGCCTGGACTATAAAATGAGCTCAAGGCCAACCTGAACAGCACAGTGAAACCCTGTCTCAAAAAGACCAAAAACAAAAAAAATGGGGAAATGAGGATAATGGCCTTAGACACTGGCCACTGCTTCAAATCAGGCTACAGCATGGCCTGGGACCACTGGGTCAGGAAATTATTTGAAATGCAGAATTCTTGGACCCACTTCCCATCACAGGATGGGGGTGGGCCCCAAGAGATTCTGATGCATATTCAGGTATGAAAAGCACAGAGGTGTAGGATGGAGTAACAGATCATGGAGGTAGTCTCTTTAGTGGGTCTGTGAAGGCCTCACAGGGCTAGGCTCACTTGAGCCAAGCAATGAGAACAAGAGAACAGATTTGGAAAACCATGGGAGAAGACAGTTCTAGGGACAGGCTGGAACACGAAGTTTGAAGGCAGAGTGAACTCAGCAGGGCTGAGGAAGTCAGGTGGCCAGCAAGGCTGAGGAAGGGAAAGAGGGCACAGGCCCACAGTATGGGCCCATGGCCAGTGGTCAAGGGTTTGGGCTACATCACCCAAAGACAGAGGAGAGTGGGGAAGGGTGCCGAGTTGGGGGTGACTTCTCACCTCTCGGGCCTGAAACACAGGCTTCCCCTACTATCCTGAAGCCATAGGTCATGAGCAGGGCTGCCTGCTCAAGCTCACAAGCAGGCAGGACCCACGCCTCAGTTCTTGCTGCAGAGGGCAGGACAAAGCGGAAGTGCTCAGAGGGTAGGGGCTGCCCAGTACAGGCAGCTGTGTTATCATGGGTGGCAGAGCCCCAAGTGGCTGGAGAACCGTTACGGAGGTGGGGACCAGTGAGAGGAGGAAGGGGTTTTTGCAACCACAGACTGTCCCACCACAGACTTCCTGGGCCCCTGCAGGTCCAGCTGCCTCTGCTCAGAGACAGGCAAACACATACACAGGTGTGCATAACAAGGAACCTCAATGAGGAGTCCCCAAGTCTGAATCCCAGGCAAACTGCACTCACTCACAGTTGAAAAGCGTCCCCCCCCCCCCGTGTCTCTCTCTCTGTCACACACACACACACACACACACACACACACACACACACACACACGTAGTGTCTTAAACATGCTACAGTCACAGACAGAGCCAGAGTCTCAGAATAATCATCAACACACACAACTGCAGCACTACAAACATGCTAATCACACACACAGAGCTACAGCACAGCACTGGAACACACAGAGAACCACAGGAAGCCCCAGATAAACAACATTTACATACAGAGCCACAAGAGTCTCAGTGAGACATTAAAAGCAAAAAAGATTCACATAAGTCACCAGAGAGAACCTCACAAGGAAAAAAACAGTCATAGGGAAACCCAGCTAAATCATATACACACACATTTAAGGTAGATTGTCACGCAATCAGCACACACATCCCAACAGCTCCTCTATCCTCATAGTCACCATCTGGCAGGGAAAACAGAGCAAAGTAATAGTGCCACCGTGGCAGAGAATCTTCACACTCACACACACCACAAAGGACTCTGGAAAAACGCAGCTCCAGGGTGCTGGGAGACACACCTTGACATCACAGTGCCCAGGTTTTGAAGTAATGCATAGGATATGTTTTATAAACTGTTAACAAGGGGACAATGCTACTCCTTTCAGAGTCAAGGTTATACCCAAGGTTTGAGGAAGGAGGGCCTCACACCCTCAGAGAGCCACAAGGGATCTCTCTGTCTCTCTCCTCAAGCACACACAAAGCCACAAACTATCTAAGCTGCACACAGAAAAGCTCAGGCACATGCAACAATGTCACAATCCCAAATACCCAGAAGGTTGACAAAAAACCAGAAGTAAATGACAGACTCAACCACAGAGGGGCACAACCACATGCACACAAAGACACAGGCACACAGCAGTGGACAGATGCTGGAAATTCACATTTGCACACAGAATCAAATGAGTTTCAGAAGTAAACCACAGGCATACCAGCAAAGAGAGTCCTGTAGCACACTGATACACACGCTAGAATCACAATGGGACAAACACTGGTAGCTCACAGGTGACATAAGGAGCCAGATGGAATTAGTGGCAAATTACAAATACCAACAACTAACAAGGATGATAGTTGCTGCACCCCTAAAACACAACCAGACCCACGTCGGTAATCTGTACTTACTTGCACGATGGAATGAGAAATATTACACACATACAACCAAAGGCACGTCACCAGCAGCAGGCAAAGAGCCCCAAACACACACTACACAGTCACAGTCCTACACACACAGGAAAGGTAAGTAACACAGAGCCACAAATGGAATTCGTGGAAATTACACACACCTACACCACGGAAACGGCTCGCAGCTGTTGTGCACGCATTAGGAGCCCCAGACAGACCCACAGTCATGGCCAGGACGGGCTCCACAATCGGAAACACTCGCACACCGAGCCAGACAGGAGGAGGAGGAGGAAGGAAGCTGCAGGCACGCAGGACCCCCGAGCACCTCGCAGGAGCCCCGCCCCCCGGCAGCCGCGACCGACGAGCACGGTGGGAGGGGGCGCAGCCGGGAGGGGCTGCCGGCCGGCCCAGGGCTCGGCCGCCTGTGGGCCCGGGCCGGCAGGGGCTGGACCCCGTCCTCCCTCCATCCCGGGCAGGGCGATCCAGGCCGGGTCTGGAGGTTGGCTGCCGAGAGGTCTCCCCCGGCCAAACCGCTGCAGCCCGGAGCTTCGCGGGCCGGCAGCGCCGATCCCGACCTGGATCCCTCTCCCGGCCCAGCGCTCCACGCCGGTGCACCCCGTGCGCCCCGGGTCCCCTCACCTCCGCTGCCCACCCGGGGTCGCCCCACGTGCACCGGCGCCCGGACCCGCGCCTCCCCGACCGCGGCGGCCCGCTCCTTACTCGAACATGGATGCGGCGCGCGCCCGGCCACAGGGCAGGGCCCGACTGAGCGGGGCTGGGCTGAGCTGGGCGACCCCGCAGGCCGCCGGCCGCGCCTGCCTGGGCCGCCACCCCCACCCGACCCCGCCGCCAGCACAAAAGGCCGGAGCCGCCGGAGGCCGCCGCGGCGTCAGCGACACCCGGTTCCTGCGCCGCCTCGCCGCGTCACGGCGCCGCCCCCCGGCCGGGAGGGGAAACGGGGCGGGCCTGGCGCGGCCTAGACCCGGAGAGACTGCTGGGGAGTGGGGATGAGAGGACGGGACGGGGGCAGGGCGCCAGAGACAGGCGTTTTATTAGAGCTGAACACCGTGGCCAAGGCTGCCTGGCTGCAGGCTGGGGACTCCTCTCCCTTAGACCCCGAAAAGTCAAATCTGCCCAGGCCACCGGCCGGGAGGAACCGGGGAGCTGATGTGGAGGTGGTACTGCACGGGTAGGCCGGGAGAACCGAAGCTGGAGGAAAAGAGTAGGGCATGAATCTCCACCACCCCCTCGACCCCCAACCCTCCCCTGTCTCCTCCCAGTCTCGAACCCCAGCTCTTGCACCGGGAGTTTCTAGGACCTTGGGCGCTGGAGATTTAGCAATCCTAATCTGAATCCAGCACCTCTGGCTCTTACTGGTGCCTCGACCTCAACCCCCAGCCAGTCGTCCTAGGTGTGGGGTTCCAACTGGGATAACGAAATAGAGGGCATTGTCAGCGGGAGGGGTGGGGGCCGGGCCTCAAAAATGGTAAGTGACTTGTGAGGCCTGGGAGCCACAGGCTGCAAAGTGGACAGGGGCTTGTTTTGCCAGAGCCAGCACCCACCCTTGCAGACTGCTGCCTGCTGATGTGCTGGATTCCTTGCCCAGAGAGACAGAAGTGTGAATTCCACCAGCACAGGGACTTGATCCCTACCTCTCCAGGGTGCACTGTCCACCCCAACACTTGGAATTGAACTCAGAGTCCAGGCAAGTGCTATCACTGGTGCTATATCCTCAGCCCCTTATTTTATTTGATTTTGAATCAGGGGTACTATGAGTTGCCCAGGCTGGCCTTAAATTTGTAAACCTCCTGTCTCAGCCTTCTTACTGTAGGGATTACAAGCATGTGACACTGTGCCCAGATCCTGCCTCTTGGAAACTCTGCATTCCCATCCCTTCCTGGCCCTTAACCTTTCTCCCTTAATCCCCACCCACGCAAAAAAAAAAAAAAAAAAAAAAAATCCCTGCCTGACTTCTCTGTTTTGGTGGATGGCAAACCCCAATTCTCTGAATCTTACTTGACCCTCCTCACCTGCTTAAGATCTGTCACAAACCCTGTGGGCTCCACTTATAAAGCCTCTCCAGAAGCTAAACTCTTACCCCACACCACTTGACTGCCCCCAACCAACTCCAGCCTGATCCCCTGGCCTGGAGCATCACACCAGTCTCTTCTCTGGTCTCCTGTTCCTGTCCTTACCCCCAGTCAGTTCCCACTCATAGGCAGCCCGACCCTATGAACACCTGAGCTCTCTTGGCTTAAACTCCCCCCAAGTAAAACTCCCACCTTGGCATCCAAGACCCTAGCAACAGATAGAGCCATCTGGCTCTTTGGTCTCTCCATTGCGCATTCCCTACCCACTTTGCCTTCCCTGCTGGGCCCTGTAACTCACTAGGCACAGTCCTGCCTCTGCCTCAGGACCCTTGTACTTGCTATCCTTTCTGCAGGGGAAAGCTCTCCCCCAATTCTCCCTGGCTGCCTTCCACCTCAAGATGTCCCAGAAGCCTCTTTCCACCATATTCCTGTGTCCCAATTCTATCTCTGCCTGTTTCATCTTTTGAAATATGTCTATATTGTTAAGTAGGGAATATTAATTTCAAACAGGAAAACAGTGGCCATCTATGCCTGTGACTCATATGCAATCAACATGGACATTTGGCCATATTGCTTAAGATCCCTTTTTAAAGAAAAAAAAAAAAAAAAGAGGGGAATAAACTGTTACAAAGGCCCACTCCCCACCCCCCACTTTCTCAGTCTGAGTGTCAAGCCTTCCTCCTGTGCAATTTGCCTACCCTTTTTCTACAACAGGATGCCTCTACCTACAATATAATCTAGCATTTGGTGTCCTTTTAAAAAAGATACATAGTTAGGCTCCTACTTGATCATTTTGCAACTGGTTTTCCTTTGTCATTGTTTCTGAAATTTTTCCACACCAGTACACAGAGCTCTGCTTCATAAACCTTCACTCTTAGCCAGTGTCCATTGTTGGAAGAAACCACAATGCATATTTCTACTCCCAGCCAATATACAGTCTTTCCTTTTTCCTCTCATGCCCTTGAACCTCCCAGTTCCTGTGTCCTTGGCTACAGGTAGTGAGTCTTTACAGAAGTTTTTTTTAAGTGTTTTTTTTTTTTTTTGTCTGCAGGTTTCAGCAGGAAATACCTCTTGCATTGGCCTCTAGCACATACTTAGAAATACATGTCATGTCCCAGAAGTTGCAGGAAACCACACGTATTCTCACTATGCCTGCTACATAGCATTATTTTCAGTCCTACTCTACTTCAGTTTGGAAACAAACTGCTGATCACAGCTTACCACATTGGTTTCATGGTCCTTATGTGGATGGTAACCCACAGTTTGAAAAGCTCAAAGGTGGGGAGGGAAGTGCACTCTAGACTTGCTCAGTTGAGCTCAGAGTTGGTATCATAATGTACCTGTGCAGGTTTTGTTTGTGCATCTACTTAGTGAGTGGCAGGGCCTATGAGGCTAAGGCAACACTCACCTGTAGCTCCCAATCTGGACGGGTGACAGTCACGAGGCTCTCACCCTCCACCATGAGGAAAGAGAGACAGACACTGTCTTGCCCATCCCACGACCCAGGTCTCACCTGTTCTGGGGTAGACTCTCCAGCTCGGAGGTCCTCAATTGCGGTAAGCTTGAGGGTGTTGTGGAGCTGGGGGGTGACTCCCCATCACTACATGGTGTGATCTGAATGGTTGGTATGGCTGGGAATCTCCATGGCTCAGGAACCAGGTCCTGGGCTCCATCATCCTGTGCCTGCTGTTCTGCTGGGGTAGCAGGCAAGTCCTGGGCACCACCCTTGTTCTCCAGCGGCACCCAAGGAAACAGGGGCAGGAGCTCAGCCATGACGAGGGTCTTGAACAGCAGTACCACCTCTAGGGGAAAGAGAAGACAGGTGAAGGGGGAGGGTTTCTGTCTAAGATCCTACCACCTTCCCCTCTGCTATGCCAGGAGAAACGAGCTTTGATTAGGAGCACAGTTTAGGGGTCGTAGAGATTTGGTGAGGTTCCTTCCCTTCTGTGTCCTACTCTAGTGACCCTGCGTCTCACTTCTTTTTCTGGGGACTGGTAGATCTGACATGACATCCTGGGGGAGTGGCAGAAACCCCAACCATAGTAGCACACAGTGATGGCATAGCAAGTGTCTGTTCGTGTCCTTAGGCTGGCAGTGTTTTCTAAGCATCCACAAAGGCCATGCCCTGGGTGTTCCATGAATTTCAGCCTGACCCCGATGTCATTTCTAGATATAAAGTCTGGAAGGAGCCAAGGCTGAGTAGGCTCCAAAGACCTTGGCCCTCAGACACAGTTGTTGAGTGGAGAAAGAGAGTAACAAGAAACAGAGAGAGAAGCAGAAAGACAGAGAGAGACAGAACCTGGGATTTCCCTTCTCTGGCTTCCCAGCAGCGGGCCCTCCTGAGACAAAGGGTGAATGGGCAGTGGCTGCTGCAGCCTCCGCAGCCTGGCAGGAAGCCTGGCAGTTCCTGTGGTTGGAGCTGCCGTGCTGGTGGGCAGCTCAGGCTACAGAGGCCGGACAACAGCCTGTCAGTCAGCACAGTAGAGCATAGCAAGGACTTCTTGGAATCCAAAGAGACAGTTCCCCTGGCTGGGGAAGACCCTGACCCTCACAGGCCAGGCTGGGATATTACCAGGCACACTAGGACCCCAACACTCTCCTACCTTATGAGTTCTTCCTCCTGTTCTCAAAAAGCTCAGAACTCTGTGATGACAGCAGAAGACCTGGCCCTTCTTTTCCTCTTCGTGTCCTGGCTGGGCCACAGAGTCATGACCTTCAAGCTGGAATAGTCGGGCCAGAGTCCTGTTACTCTCTGGCCAGCTGGGAGAGAGGACAGAGAAGGGGGTGGGGTGCTCAGACTCTGGAGGAGGCTGAGGAAGGCCACCCCACCCTTCCCTTCTTGACAGCCAACTGAGGAAAGGCTCTTCTTACTCTAAGCCTCTGGCAATCCATCCCTTGGGTTCGTCAGCTACAGTGCAGCTTCTGTTCCCTGCCCCTCAGTGTTGCTCTTCCAACTTCAGTCAGTGGCTGAATCCAATGTATTGGCCAGTCCTCATCTTCCTGCTCTGCTCTTCGAGGCCCTGAACCTGGGAGAGCCCTTCGTCCCTCTGGGATGCTCTCAGCCTACGTGATGCTATGATTCTTGGCTGGCTCCTGCCTCAGTGATAGCCCCACCTCCCTTTCATCTATACCTTCTCCTCCTGTGGCCTAAACTGGACACTTTTCTTTCTCTAGTTCTCTTTGTTTTTTCTAATGATAGGTACTAGGCATCAAACCTAGATCCTTTACACTGAGCTCTATTCCCAGCTCTCTGTCTCTCTCTCTCTCTATCTCTGTCTCTCTCTCTCTCTCTCTCTCTCTCTCTATATATATATATATATATATATATATATACACACATATATGTTTAATGTTTAATATTTAATATATATATATATATATTTAATTTTTTTTTGAGAGAGAGAGGATCTTGTTAAGTCACTAAGTTGCCCAGACAGGTTTTGAACTTGTGGTCCTCCTGCCTCAGCCTCCCAGACTGCTGGGATTCCAAGGTATACCACCATACCTGGCTTCCACTTCTATTTTATTTTTTGCTCTACTTTTTTTTTTTTTTTTTTTTTTTGGTACTGGGAATTAAACTCATGACCCTGCACTTGCCAGGCAAGTGCTTGTGCCACTGAGCTAAATCGCCAGCCCTTCCATTTCCATTTTAAATGCATAAAGGATGTCTGTATCATAGATGTGAGTTATAATATGTGACAATAAAAGGAATCCTACTGGACTACTATGGTATTTTTAATATTCACTCAGATGAGGGGCTGGCGATTTAGCTCAGCGGCATAAGCGCCTGCCTTGCAAGCAGGCAGTCGTGAGTTCAATCCCTGGTACTGATAAAAATGAAAAAGACAAAAAAAAAATCACTCATATGGTTTTTTTTTGGTCTTTTTCCTTTTTATCAGTACTGGGGATCGAACTCACGACTGCCTGTTTGCAAGGCAGGTGCTTATCCCACTGAGCTAAATCCCCAGCCCCCTATTCACTCATATGTTAAGGTAACCATCTATGTTTGTTGATGAATACTACGCAAATTTCACACACTGTCAAGTTGCCCCTCACCTCACCAGGCACATCTTACTCCAGAACCCACCCTTCTGTTCACAGGATCAGTGTCTTCAAGACTGTTGTCTTCAAGACAGTTGACTCAAGATTCTCAGATTGACTGGGCAAGTCCATATTCTCTTTACCTGTTCTGATCTCTGCTTTTGCAGGTAGATTGCTGAATAAAGTTCATGGTGTGAGTAAGAGCTGTGGAAAAAGAAAGCTCATTTTAACCCAGTGACCTTGAAAACATGGGGAAGTGCTCACGTGCAAAAATGACATCTCAAACAGAGCAGGGTTACCTAAGAAGACCCTTCTGTTCCTCACACTAAAAGCTCTGTGGATTGAAAACCATCCATGTCCGTGTTAGACAGCTCTGTGTGACTGTAACCAATACCTGAGGGAGTCAGCTTATAAAGAGAAAAAGTTGCTTTGGCTCAGTTTTGGAGGTTTTAGCCCATGATCGATTTGGCCCTGTTGGTTCGGGCCTGCAGTGAAGCAACTAATCATGGAAGCACATGGTAGAGTGAAGGTGTTCACTTCATGGTTGGGATGTGAAACAAGGGAGGAAAAGGAGGAATTAGGGCCTCCTGTCCCCATCAAGGGAATGCCCTTGAGGCCCCACTTTTTTTTTTTTTTTTTGTCTTTTTAAGGCAGGGTTTTGTGCATTTCGGGCTGGCCTTGGGCTCACTGTACAGTCCAGGCTGGTCTCAAACTCAACAATGATTCTTCTGCCTCAGCCTACTGAATGCTGGTGTGCACCACCACAGCCACCACCATGCCCGGCTGTGAGGTTCCACCTCTTAAAATTTCCAGCACTTCCCAAAAGCACAAAGCCAGGGGAAGAGGCTTTAACACATGGTAAGGAGAGATTTAAAAGACAAACCACAGCACACTTTTATTCTATTATGTCTGCTTTCCACACATTCAGAGTAACAAGGAAACCGCCCACTGACATCCAGTAGTGGGCTGAGTGAGTGGCCCCGAGTTTATTCATTTCTATCAAATTTTCCGTGTGAAGAGTTGATGCATAGTTAAGATTTGTCTGTGTTGATGAAACTATTTTTCACTCCTATGTGAGTGCTTAGCAGAGTGTGGGTTTGTGCATTTCTGACAAATAGTAAGCAGCAAGGTAATGTTTACACTTTCCACATATATCAGGATTTGGGCCAGGGATTTAGCTCAGCGGCATAAGGGCCTGCCTTGCAAGTACACAGTCATGAGTTCGATCCGTGGTACCAAAAAAAAAAGAGATAAAAAATATGCAAATGATTTATGGGCCAGAGATTTATCTCAGTGGCATAAGCGCCTGCCTGGCAAGCATGAGGTCATGAGTTCAATTCCCGGTGCCAAAAAAAAAAAAAAAAAAAAAAAGACAACTCACATATATCAGGATTTGACATTATCTTGGTGTTTGTTTCTATTTCCAGTGAGCTGTGACTTCTAGATATAACCACCTGATAAATTTGGACATCTAGTCAAACCTCACCCACATTCTCCATATAAAGTTTTCTTCCTCCTTGCTTTGGGGGTAGAAATGCATCCGTAACATGCTATATGAATAAAGGAGTTCCCAGGGCTGCCAACCTTTCAGTAGAGGTTGAGTGGTAGTATAGTTCTCCTACATTAAAAAAAAAAAGTATTCTTCCCCGAGCATGTCTGATTTTGATCAGTCCCTTCCAATGTTTACCTTCAAAAGCCCCACATTCTATCCTCACTTCATTGTTCAGGTCCCGACAGGTCTGCCTTGTGGCTGAGCTCCATCACGGCAAACCTCATGCATCCCTGTGTGCTAACTGGGGGGCAGTGGGGCGAGTGGAACCATTCCCTCCCATCCCTCCTCTATCTTTCTGTCCTACCCAGAATGTCTACGATGAGCATCTGCTTTTTCTTTCTGGCATCCTGGAGGAAATGCTGGTGCTCTCACAACAAAGATACGAAGCCCAAGGTCACTTGCAAACCTGAAACTTGAACTATCTGGACTGTCTGGGGAGGAAATTTGGTGTACCTCGAGTTGCTCGTTGAATCAGTACCATGACAAAAACAGTACAGGAAGGATGAAGATGGTTTCGTTTGCATTGGATGAACGAGAGCATTAAAGAGTGGTCTCCCAAGAGTTTCTTCTTTCTTCTCAGTGCCTACTGAGAAGCCCAAGATGCACTGCAAGAAAACACAACTGTTCTGCTTCTCCAAACCTAAAGAAAGTTACTTTTCTGACCATTTAAGTTCATTTCTATCAGGACTCATCAGGACCAAAATAATACTTTCTTTATAAAATCACTGTTTTGATTAATTCATTGTGTGTGAAGATATGGACAACTATTTGGAAGTAAACAAGAGACAATATGATAGAAGTGAAGATCTCCGGTTGTCTTGCTTTGAAATCTGTATTTCTGAAGTTGTTTTCTTATGATCTGTTTTGTTCTGTTTTGCTATGTTTAATTTTACCCTCTTTAAAATAAAAAAAAAAATAAAATCACTGTTTTGGAGGTATTTATAACGCCCAGTGGAGCTTCCATCCCACATGACACATGCGGACGCCTTTCTGGAATCTCTAACACAGTGGCAGAAGGTCTATCTCCACTGTGAGGATGAGGGAGGGGGTCTAGGGTCAGTTGCAGTTATTTTCTAGGTTTTATTCCTCTTCTACTGGCATGCATGTTTGTCAGCTGTTCTTCTAGGAAATAGATATTAAGCCAAAGACATATAAACACACTCCTTGTAGTCAGTGAGTTTACATCCCTCATCCACAAAGCATGTAAAATGTGATTACCCACCTCAATGGGTTTTGAAAGAATCTAATGAGATAATATGAGTAAAATGCTCAGCCTGGGCTTGAGCACATGCTGAGTGCCTAATCGCTATGGTAGCTACTGTTAGATCATCCCAAGGGGCGTTTGAACAAGCAACCATGGTTCATGATTTCAACAATCACATTATTCGAGACACTGGCATTCATCTAGGAGCAATATAGAAATCCTAGACTGCTTGTCACTTCTCCACTTTGGCTTTGTTTAGATCTGGGTGTTTTTTACACTATTTATTAGGAAAATTCTTAAAATGAGAAGGTGACACATACATGTTTGCAAAGAGAACTAAGAAAGAAGGACCTTGAATGATTCCATTTTGCCCCACAGTCAGGTTTGGGAGAAGAGCCCTCTACTCAGTTCAGGTTTCATTTGGTATAAGTCATTTTTTTCCTATTTTGTACATTGGCATTATGGGATTTTGTTTATTTCTTTGTTTTTGTTTTTGCTTTTTGAAAAAAGTTTCAAAATTTTAAGTATGGCTGATTTTATGCTATTGTTATTTTTTTTTCACCCTTTTGAAACAATGTCTTTCTAGTAATTCAGTCTGGCCTTGAGCTCACTTTGTAGCTCAGGCTGGTCTTGAACTCAGAATGATCCTCCTGCCTCAGCCTACCGAGTGCTGGGATGACAGGTGTGCACCACCATGCCAGGCTAGTATGGCTAATTTTAATGAGAATCAGCTGGTTTGGCCCCCAAGCAGGAAAAAAAGGCAGGACAGAGTGGATAACTGACCAGACCACTGAAAGAAGCAAGAGCTACTTAAGGAACGCCCACTTCTAGGATAAATTGGGCTTCTACAGTGGCTCACACTGCAACAGGCAGAGTGTGCCCACAAGTCAGGAATTCACTGCGTTTTATGTTGTAAATTTACAAAGTTTCTATCAGGAGCTATGAGATCAAACAAGAAGATCCTCACCACATGGGACTGCAGAATGTTGGACTTCCCAGCCTCCAGAGCCAGGAGCCAAATGCATTTCTGTTGTTAGGAATCCCCCAGCGTCAGGGGCTGCACTCTAGCAGCACAGGTTGGACTAACCCAGGATCACTCAAGGCTTTTGTGCATGGGGCAAAAACACTTCTTTTTCAGAAACAGAAAAAGTCTGGTATGACACAGTCTGTACTCAAAAACATTTTGAAAATTTTCGGTTTGGAAGCACACTTGTTTTGTCTAGCAATGGGGCAGTCTCTGCTGTACTAGGAGGCAGCAAAGTCCTGACCACTGGTCTTGGACCTCTCAGCCCAAGGACTGGTACTGGGAGCAAGACCCAAAATCTCACTGCAGATAAAAGTGAAATCAATGCCTACTTATCTCATTTGACCCCAAAATTGATTATGTGGTAAAGTACAAGTACAGATTTAAGATTGGAGAGGATATTATGGGTAACATTAAGATCCTGGGCTATGAAAACATGTTACCTAAAAACAAACAAACAAAAAACAGTTTTACCATAGAGACTATGTAGCCCTGGGCTTCAGTGGCCTCACTGGTAAAGTGGGAGTAAAAATAGTACCTAATATACAAAAATTTCAGTTTGAGTGTTAAACATACTACAAACTTCTAAATGGTATTAAAAAGTTAAAAATTAAATGATACATTTTAGGGAGCTTTTGAAGCTGGAGATTGATCACATGTGTGGGGCTAAAGCAAGACCAGCCCTGAAAACACGGCCCCAAACAAGCCGGAAACAAGCTATTTCAGCACAAAGAAGGCAAGGGGCCCAGGCCCACCAGGCAAACAAGGTGCTGGGTAGTGGGGTTGAAACTGAGGTTCTTCTTAGGAGGCAATGGAGTATATAAACAAATATGCTATGGTGATTAAGCAGTTCCTTCTCTCCCATCAAGAGAGTAAGGACTCACCTGACCCCAGCTTTGTCTCCTTCACTTTCTCATCCTTTGAGGATGAGAAAATACATGGATCAGTTTCTTACAAGTCAACACAAATTTGGTAGCTTAAAACCTCAGAAACTCATTATCTTGAAATTCTGGGGGGTAAAAATGTCTGGGGGTCAAGGTATCAGCAGGGCAGTGTCCCTCTGTAAGCTCCAGGGCACATTCCTTTTCCTGGTTTTGAAGTTGTCACTAGGCATTCCTTGGATTAGAGATGGGAGGAAGTCTCATCTCTAATCTCATCTCTGACTGCAGTGAGCATTGCTCCTTCCTGTGTCTCTTAGAAGGACATTTATCATTAGATTTATTTCCACCAGGATATTCCACGAGGATTTACCTTATGATTACCTAATTTAATTACATCTAAAAAGATCCTTTTCTGTATTAAAGTTACAGTCACCATTCCTAAGGGTTAAGATATAGACCACAAGTCAAACTACTACAACATCCACCTGAAAAATCTGTACATAGCCACTGAAAGATATGTATAGGAGTGATATTAGCAGCTTTATACCTAAGAGCAAAAATACTGAAAAAACCCAATATTTATCAACAAATAGAATGGTTAAATAAGTGATAATATATTACTAAAATGGAATACTGCATGGCAGTGAAAAACGAATGATGAATGATGCTTGGTACTGCAAGCACCGGCACGGTGATGCATTTCCATTAATATGAAGTTCAAGAAGTAACAAAATCAGTCGATGATGTTGCAGGTCAGAGTAGTGTACCAGGAATTAATGAGATGGGGGCTAGGATTCTACTTGGCAGTAAAGACAATGGCCCTCAAATGGAGTTGAGAAGTACAAAGGGGAATATGCCAAGTCACAGCCTCTAAAAACACCTGCCAGGTGTCCTTTGACTGTCTGAGGGTCTCCCCAGAGCATGACCAGGCAAGCCACAGGTTCACAGGCACAGGAGTCCTGCATGGGCACTGATTGGGCCCTGAACAGTAGGGAGACTTTTATAGGAAGAGAGCATATGGCTCACAGAACAGCCCAAGCTCCCTTCTAGGTCTCTTCAAAACTCCTAGACAAAGAGCCTTTTAGAGTATTCTACTCAGGCCCGCCTCCAGGCTAGTAGGACCTTTATTTCCTTGCCTTTGGCATATATCTCTTATTTTCCTGCCTTTATATCTTGTTTGTATGTGCATTTTAAAATTTTTATTGCATCATTTTGCTGACTAGAATGCCAAATTTTGAGTGACTGTAAGTATAAAAATAACCAAATTCGTACAAGTAATACTTTGCTACTATGGTACTGAATAATTAATGGAGGCCACAGTTGTAATACAATTTTAAATAGCATTCTCATAATGGATTTAATACAATTAGCTAGGGGCTAAAGTTTACAAAGAGAAATTCAGAACAATATGAAAATTCAAGTTCACATTCTAGCTATTTTACATTTAATCATAAATCCAGAAATGCGAACTTTTTTTGGTCAAGAATTATGGAATAAATGTATTGAAGTAGCAGGAACATTTTGAGGAGAATTAATGGTAACATGTTTTTTACTATAATGCATTTTTAAAAATCACTGTATACTTAGATCATACCTTGTGTGTTAATGAATTTATATCTTTTAAATAAATTTGCTCGGACTCTACCTCCTCAGTCTACAGTTTCATGATGCATTCCAGTAACAACAGTTTTTAGGCCCAGGGGGACATGACTAGGACCTCTTGAGTTATTAGAAGTATTCTACATGTTAATCTGTGTACTAGTGACAGCCATGTGAAAATTAATTATATGTATATGTTGGATCTCAACAAATAACTAAAAATAAGTAAAATTTTTTTTTAAATAAGTAAAATTTTAACAATAGTGCAATGTATCATCAATGTTCAAACTATTTTAACAGCCTTTTAGAAGCAGAGCTGATGTATGGTAACCTGTACATATTTAAGTTATAGAATGTGGTTATTTCTTTTTAACCAAAGAAACCATCACCACTGTCAAGCTAACAACACATCCACCACTCCAAAAAGTTTTCTCTTGCTTCCCCGCCTGCTCCATATCCCTCCATACTCAGATCATTAAAATTTTTATGTTAAAAAGCTTTTCAGACCAGGCATAGTGGCAACTCCTACAATCCCAGTACTAGGGAGGCTGAGGTACAAGAATTTCCATGAGTTCAAGGCCAGGCAGAATTATATAGTGAAACCTTGCCCTCCCCCCAGTTTTTTTGCAAACAACAGCAACAATAACTCAGAAACCCACACACACTCTCCACTCATGCATAATCAGGGGCTGGAAAACTCAGGAGGAAAGGCTGCACATACAATGAAACTCAAGAGTCCAGGAAGAAGCTGGGAAGGAGTGCCCATGGCTATGATCACAGACTAAGCCTGCAAGGCACAAAAGGCCCATCCAGCTGGACAGACCAGCAGTCACTTGTTTGGAATACAAAGAATAGGATGAACAACCCATAAATTGGAATCTTCTTCGAATTGGCCAGCCCTGCGCCCTGGGGCCAAGGAGACAGCAGTAGCTCTCTTGTCCACACAAGGAAGCTGCCTGCTGGGCTGGGCTGCTGTGCTCTGAGTGACTTTCCCTCTGCCTTCCTGGCTGCCAGAGTAAAGGAAGATTAAACAACTCACACAGACACACACGCCTCTGAATTAGGAACTTTACTGGAAACCAGGAAGATTTCCTTCTAGGCAAAGGCAAAAGCTTCCTCCGGTCCCCTTACAGAGTTCTCTAGCGAATTTCTCTGGAAGAGTAGCCTCATCCCTGAGCTAGAGGGAACTCAAACAAGAACCAGTAGGTGATGGGATTAGGGACTCGATGCCTACCGCCTACTTCAGATGCATAAATAATAAGATGAAGCAGTGTGAGAAAACGTTAGTGGCATAACTTAGATGGTGAGTATACAGATGCTTACCATATGGTTCCTTCAGCTCTTCCATGTTTGCAAATTCTCACTAAAAAGTTAGAGAAGGGAGGATATGCACAGGAAGTGAGCAAAAGAAAATGATACAAAGAAACCAGTAAAAAAATTGTAGATGAAAAATACTCTGTGATAGGATTATTTCCAAAAGACAAAAAGTATTTCCAAAAGATGAGAAGTGTGAAACAAAAAGAGGCCTTTATTCTGAGAACACGGAGATGATCAGCACCCCGCACCGCTGGAGTCTGGCACTCTCTCCAGCGGACACGTGTCGTGGGGGGTATGTAAGTAGCCTCAGTTTGTGGTGGAACCTAAGGGGGCATCAGGGATGCATGGGTAGCCCATTGGTCCTAGGTTTTGTGCCATAGGCAAATTCCCAGGGGCGGGGAAGATAGCGTCACAGGTAAATTTCTAGGGGCGGGGGAGATAGGGGCTTCCTGGTTCCGGTTACAGTGTCTAGCCTCGGCAAAAAGCCTTTCATATCCCATCTTAGGATTATTATTATGAAAAGGGCGAAGATTTCTTTCTTTAACTATTTCCTGCTGGCAGAGGGTGCTGTATTGGAGCCTAGGGGAGTCGACGGGATGATGGTTGATGCCCAGGTAGAAGCTGGTGCCAAGTGTTTTAGCCAGGACAACTTCACTGGTGAATGCACGTATGTTAGACTGGAAAAACAAAGAGACAAGATGTTATGAGGAGACATGGCACTGTCACATTTAAGGACCCAAGTGAGGTAGAGGGAAAGGTGCCTTTGATTTAGACATGTCATTCTATCAGGATGACGTTGAGGTAGGATCATTTCCATGGTAAGGCAGAATTCTGAAAATTAAATGTGGGATTAGGAGGAATGAAGTTATGAGAGGTGCTTACTCCCCCATCTGAAAGCATAAAAATTAAAAGGTAGGTCAGTAAGGCTTGTCTCTGGTATGCATGACATTGGAGTCTGTAGGAAATACTGTTAAGAGTCCTGCTGTAAAAATGATCATTAATAGAATGTAAGAAATTAGGAACCAAAATGGATAACAAAACATGACTTAGCCTGTTAACTGTGGCTGTGAGGCCTTCATGAAAGAGAGATGGGTGGGCAACAGAAGATGAGATGACCACTCAGAATGATCAGATTTAGGGCTGGGAGGGCACCTCTTAGCCTGAGTGATGGAAGTCCAGCAACTTTGATAGCTGTTGAGGTTACCAAGAATATTAGGCATGGGTCGCTGAACCTGGTTGTAGTCCTTGGAATGATTTGCTGTAATAGAACTTTAGCAAGTATATCAGCAGTTTCCCTGGTTGTGAGAAAGGCTTTTATGTATCCTGAAAAAGTATAAACAAAGTGAGAAAACAAAAACGTATCTGTCAGTCTTGACTAGGGTTACCTGAGAAATTGGTGAATAAGAAAGGAAGAAGGTAGTCTTATATCACTGAGGAGAGGTTTACTAGTGATAACAGGTGGAAGCTGTTGAGGCCTCAGTGTGTCTAAGTTAGCCTGTATATTTAGGACTGGGACCTGCACGAAATAGGCCCTGTTTGTAAATGGCATAGGTTGACTATCAATACCCCATCATAGAGATTGAGGACTTAATATAGTAGCCTGAAAACTCAGGAAGAACTCTGTATATATGGCCTCTATGTCCACAAATATAGAGAATTGTCTTACCTGAGACTTTAGTGCGACTTGGACTCTGAGACGGACACCTTAAAGGGGGATGTTGTTGCCCTGAATCCCCTCAGTCTTCGGCAGCAATTTTTGTCGGTGATGAATCTGGCAGTGTTGACATTTCCTGTGAGGGCTAGAAGTTAGGATGGCTTACCCACTCTCTGGTGGCTAGGACAACCCAGCAGCCCTGGAGTAAGGTCTCAAAGAACGCCAGGATGGGGCATTTTCTTGCCCAATGTCTTCTGCTGCATTTGAGCGTGGTCCATGGGGGGGTGGGCAGGCAGCTCCACCTTGTGTAGGTTTACCTGCCTCAGAACTCCAAGTGTCAAAAGTGCTAAAAATATGAAAAACCATATTAAGATATTTCTAAGGTTTGAAGGTCAAGTTTTGCCTTTTGTTTGGGATTTGGACTACAGTAGAATTAAGTAAGTATGCAGGAGTTTAATATTGGCATTTTAGATTAGAGAGCAGGCTTTATCTGGATGGCATATCGTTTTTAGGGTGTTGTGTGGAATTATATATTTAATAAAAAAGGCTTCAGTCTGTCCTCCCCCTTTTGGAGTATAATCTCATTTTAATGGAAACATTTTGTAGTAAAGGTTTACCAGTCTTATGAATAAATCTATAAAAATTGATCTAATATTGTCAAATTTTGAACACATTTACTTTTTTAAAACCTGTTATTTACAGTAGTACGAACCAACACAAATAAAATTTTGTTTTTAGACAATATTAAAACTTTTAACAAAACCTTTGTCTCGGAACAGAGCTAGTAGTTTCTAGCAAAAAGAAATTTATAACCTTAGTTGTTAAACAGGAGATTGGTGAAGGCTTTGATTGATAAACTAGGCTGGTAAAATTATCAGGTGGCCAATAACCTTGATTAAATGGTTTGAGAATTGTAATAAAAAATAGCATCTTTTGAGCAGAGCCGAACTATAAAAAAAGCATACCTGAGCAGAGCCGCTGAGCTGCTGTTTTGCGGCACACTGGCAGAGCACGCCCAGTGTGGGGGTAGGGCAAGTGTCGGGATGTAAAGCGCAGGGGCAGGCTGGGACTGCCCCCAGAAACGGGTAAGGTCAAAGATGGCGCACGGGGAGGGGCTGGGAGACGGCCCAACGCAGCACATGAAGCTGGAACTGCTCATGGGGTGCAAGGATTAGAAAGCCGATTTAGGAACACAGCTGGGTTTTGATTAGCCTCCTGGACCTGTTGTAAAAGTTTGTTGTAGTTAGTGTGCTTGTGAGCAATATTGTTAAGGCCCACAATCAGACATTTAATCATCTTATGTAATTTTGTTGAACCTTGTCCATTCTGATAGTTCCAGTTAGGATCTCGTTTTGGCACAGCTACAGGTCCAGGGTCATTATCAGCGGTGTTTGCCTTATGCCTGTGGTCAGCTTCTTCTCAAGCTGCTTGCCACAGCTGATTCCGTTCTTGTGAGCTGAGAGTGGTATTTAGAATCACATAAACATCCTTAAAATGTAAATCATAACAATTAGTAATAAATTCAAATTGCCTGATATAATTCTGTGGGTCAACAGAGAAGCTACTTAATTTATGGGTAATCTGAGACAAATCAGAAAGGGAAAAAGAAACATGTATATTAACAAGTCCCTCAGACTAGCTTGCTCCCAAAGTGGCAGCAGAGCTTGAGGAGAAGAATGAGGAGTAAATTTCGTGCCATAGGCAAATTCCCAGGGGCGGGGAAGATGGTGTCACAGGTAAATTCCTAGGGGCGGGGGAGATAGGGACTTCCTGGTTCCGGTTACAGTGTCCGGCCTGGGCCAAAAGCCTTTCACTCTGCTAGGTTAGGTAACCAGCTAAAATAAAAAATGAAATACATAGAATCATTAAAATGGGAAATAAATAGAAATAAAATGAAGAAACACAGAAGCCACAGAACACCCAAAACGAGGAGATGATCTTGAAAGCAGCTGGAAATAAAAGACAGATTACTCAGTGAAGCCAAAAGTACAGCCACTGAGCATTTCTCAACAGCAAAAAATGGGAACAAGAATAATTTCTCTGCTGCGCTGAGTGAAAACAGCTATCAGTTTAAAACTGCATTCCCTGCAATCCTTCAAGAGTGAAAATGGAATTGGAGACTGAGAAGCAAACGTGTTTTCAGAAAGAAAAGCTGAAAAAGTCTTATTGTAAATAAATTTCCACTAAAAGGAAACTTAAAGAATTTAGTTCAAGAGAAAGAAAAGCGTTATCAGAGGGAAAATGTAAAATGAAATGATGAGCAATAAAAATAATAACAATGTTAGCAGATCTAAATAGTGATTTATAAAAACACAATTTGGTTTCCAGCTTTTTTTAAAAAAGGTCTGAAAGCCGGATGTGGTGGCTCACGCCTGTAATCCCAGCACTTGGGAGGCTGAGGCAGGAGGATTGCTGTGAGTTCAAGGCCAGCCTAGGCTACAAAGTGAGCCCAAGGCCAGCCTGAACTGCATAGAGACCCTATCTCAAAAAGACAAAAAAAAAAAAAAAAAAGGACTGATATGCATAATTGACCAAGAATCAGGATAAAAGACTCTAATTAAGTGTTCTGAAGTCTATGTGTTGTTCAAGGGGAAAAGATACAAGGAACTC
Organism: Cavia porcellus; assembly: GCF_034190915.1. Lineage (NCBI taxonomy): Eukaryota > Metazoa > Chordata > Mammalia > Rodentia > Caviidae > Cavia > Cavia porcellus. The sequence goes on along the minus strand of NW_026947490.1, from coordinate 38,384,377 downwards.
TGACACACCAAACGTGCATTTGAAACAATAGAAGGAGAATGCATAACATCTAAACTCAGAGAGGGAAAAGGAGAGATAAGAAAATCCTTCAATCCAAAGTAAACATAAAAGGTAAAATAAATATGTAGGGACCAAGAATGACCCACACCTGTGATGCTAGCCCTTGGGAGGCAGAGGCAGGAAGATCACCAAGAGTCCAAAGCCAGCCTGAACTACATAGCAAGACCCTGTCTCAAAAAAATGAAAAAAAGAAACATTAAGGAAATTGAATAACAAACAATGCACTGTGAGAGTCGACCCCCCCTGCTACAACCCCCTCCCCAGAGCGGGGAATGAAAGGGTTAACTCTCTAACTCCCCAGAGCGGGGAATAAAAGGGTTAACTCTCTAACTCCCCAGAGCGGGGAATGAAAGGGTTGACTCCCTAACTTCCCAGAGCTATCAGAACAGAGCAGTAAAGAATGCTTCACTCCCTAAACCTTTCCCAGGAGATAGTCAGAGCAGGGCCAAAAGGAATGTCTCTGCTAGTCATTAACCACTAGATGTTCTGTTCTCTGTAAAGATAGAGATAAGCAAAAGAATGTACTGTATAAACAGGACCAGGGAACACCTGGCACTCTAAGGTCAACCCAAGACCCTCGGTCTCCATGGTTACTCAGCCCCAGACCCTCAAATCAGCATTAGCCAGGTCCTGCGCCGCTCAAAATTAACCAATGCGATTTGCTTCTGTAAACTTACTTGCCTCCTGCGTGTACCTTTAAAAACCCTACACAAATTCCCCTCGGAGCCCCTCCGCACACGTTTGCCTGAGGGACCCCATGCGCATGGAAATAAACTTTCTTTTCCTCACCAAGAGCTGAGTCCTTGGGGTCTCTTTCCCTGCGGCGTTGGCCCTAACAGCACAAATTATTACGACTGAAACACTAAAATACAAGTATGTGGACCAACTGCTTCAGTTAAAAGATGACTGCAAAAGTAGAAATAGTGGGGAGAAAAATCTAGCTACAAGGCATTTATAAAATAAATAACTAAAAAATAAGAATAAAGGAGCCAGGCGTGGTGGTGCATGCCTGTAACCCCAGCACTCTGGAGACAGAGAGGAGGATTGCTGTGAGTTCGAGGCCAGCCTGGGCTACAAAGTGAGTTCAAGGTCAGCCTGAACTGCATAACAAAACCCTGTCTCAAAAAGACAAAAAAAGGAATTTGAAAATAAAAGGAAGGGAAAATACCAGCAAACTACATACAATAGATAAAAGGTAATATAGCTATTACACTAGACAGAAAAACACTAAAGTAATAAACCTTTATAAAGGCAAAGACAACTGTGATATAAATGACATGAAAGCACCCTCGGATACATTAAAGAACCCAAATCAGGAAGAAATATACATTCTTTTCTTTACAAATAGACAAAACTGCAAAGATTGAGAGAAGGGGGCCAAGAAAGCCCCATCCTCTCAAGATCCCCACTCATCTCCTCCTGTTGTTCTAAGTGCACCCTTGGCACAACTCACAAAATCTCCCCTTTAGTCCCCCCAAGTTCCTCCTCCACATCTGCAATCCAGCCTGCCTGGAGAATTCTGTCCCTATATAAATCCATCCATTTTCCAAAGTCTGGCTTCAGGCTCTCCTCCTCCTCCATCATCCTAAAACAGAGCTGTCACTTGACTTTCTGAATGGTGGGAGGGTTCCTGCTTCTCACACATCTGTTGGTCCCCGTAAAGGGCCAGGGATTTAGCTCTGTGGCACCTTGCCTGCCTGGCAAGCGCAAGGTCCTCAGTTTGATTCTCTATACCAAAAAAAAAAAAAAAAAAAAAGTTGGTCTACCTAGCCAAGACCCACTATGCTTCCATGCCCCCCCCCCACCCCAAGGCAACATTTCCTGAAACACTGCAGCAAACATCCCCTTCAAGAAATTTTTCTGGTCTTAGTTCTCAAAAACAATACGTTTTTCTGGAAAATTTTTTTTATTATCACCTTGAGTCATAACAAAGTGTTCACCACCGTCTGGGACCTGCTGATAAATAAAGAGTTCCTGAGGGCATGTGCGTGGTATTAGTCACAGAGTGCTGATGCCAAAAGTTGGCACAGAGAATAAATACCCTCCCATATTCTTCTCTTAATGCTCCTATTCATCCTTTAGCACCCAGTTTAGCTATCCCCTCTGCTAGAAACTGTTGTGATGATTCAGGGTAAAGTGAATCTTTTTATAATGTCTCAGGGCCTCCTATTTCTTTCTCCTGTCTTAAGTCATTGTGCAATCTGAGCAATCCATTGGTAAATGCATCTCTTCCACTCACACTACCACAGGGACAGGGCAGGGTGTGTCCTGGCCAAACTCTCTTGCTTGGCACACAATGGGTGCTCAGTATCTTGCTTTTTTTCTTTCTTTCCTTTTTTTTTAATTTTTATTTTTTGGACATGCTTGGCATTCATACAGTTTACAAGCATCTTGGGGCGTGGATACATGCACATACAACAGCTTCTGTTCTTTCTTTCTTTCTTTCTTTCTTTCTTTCTTTCTTTCTTTCTTTCTTTCAATCTTCTTCCCTCTCCTTCCCTCCCTCCTCCTCCAGTTGCCCTATCCCATCTTGTATTTTTGTTGATATTGTTAACCCAAGCTCATGTTATGGCATATAATGTTTATAGTAACTGCTTAGGTTCCTGTGTACAGTGTATCTTTAATCTACTTACATCCCCTCCCCCTCCTCATCTCTCTCCCTTGTTTCCTTGGACCACTTCCCTACTGCAAGAGACCCATCCCTTGTCCCCTTCTATCCGTCCTTTATTATTCTCTTTGTTTGTACTTTGCCTCACTCAAATGAGAGACACCATACAGGGTTTGAGCTTGTGTGTCTGGTTTATTTCAGTCAACATTGTATTTCCCATTGTCTTGCAAATGTCTCAACTTGGTCGTTCTTTATAGCCAAGTAGATACCGTGTTTTCTTTATCCAGTCATCTGTTGATGGGCATACAGGCTGCTTCCAGGATTTAGTTATTATGAATTGTGCTGCTATAAATATAGGTATGCATGAATCACTGTGTAGTACATTGTCTTATACCCTTTGGGGAAGATACCTAACAGGAGGGATTTCTGGGTCATATGGAATTTCTTTCAGTTTTGAGAAATCTCCATTCTGATTTCCATAATAGTTGTTCCTTATTAAAAAAATATTTAAACATGAATCTTTCACGCCGAAGGATATTTTGCTTCCTCTAGACTAAATTTATTAGCACAGAGTATATTATTGTTATATTTTATCGCAGAAATTTTCAAACATTCCTTATACTTACAAAAGTATAATGACTTGTATACCGACATCTGGCTTTCAAGGTTATCAATATTCTTGTCAGTCTTTTGATACAGTTTTCTAAGAACTTGGTGGGATATAATTACATACTATGAAATGTAGCCATTTCAATTGCACATAATTAGCAAATACGTTTATCTATAACTTTCCCTTGTGGCACAGAACCTGTGTATTGAAATTTTTAATATTTATTTGCTACCTCATCCAGATATAATCTGTGATAAACTGAGGAAAGGGGTTTGGCCTTTGAAGAAATAGGAGTTTTTTTTTTTTTTTTTGTCTTTTTCGTTATTATCGGTACCAGGGATCGAACTCACGACTGCCTGCTTGCAAGGCAGGTGCTTATGCCACTGAGCTAAATCCCCCGCCCGAAATAGGAGATTTTTTAAATCCCAGGTCCACCCAAAAGGAAGGATTTGGGCTTTTAGGACCTCTTTGCTTTCCTGGAACTTGACCCTAATTGGTCTCAATTCAGTTGAGTGAGAGTGCACTTTTCTTCCTCTGTGATCTGAGAATGGAGAAAAGAGGTTTTCATTTGCTTTACAGTGGGATGCAGCCCCTGACGCAGGCCAGCCAGAGACCCTCTTCTCACCAATCCAGAGCTTCCACAGCTAGTGGCCTCTTCATCTGCCGCCGCCTGCCCCTCACAGGCCCTGTGCCACACAGAAGGTCACGTCATTGCATCACAGATGCCAGATGTGAATGTTGGTGCCAGGGCAGACGGGGCTGAGCAGGAGCCTTGCCCCTGAGCCCAGCACCATCCTGGACATGGACTGCAGACCCTCAGAGCCTCCCAAGGCAGAAAGTAGGGCAGAGCCACAGGGAGTAGAGCAAGGGTGGGCGGTCACAGCTGGCAAGCATGCAGAGCTGCCACTGGTGGTAGAGGGCAGGGGACGGACACTGCTCACATCCTTTCTGTACCACAAGTGGAGGGAGGGGGTGTGGAGGTGCTCGGCAGAAGAACAGGGCAGCAAGGAAGGCCTTGCTGAGAGTGTTGGCATCTCAAGGCTCACTGAGTGATGCCCAGAAAAACACTCAGCTTTTCATCTGAGCAGCAGGGGCCTCCCAGAGAGGAGCAAGAGAGGACGGGATGAAGTGCTTGGCCATTACTTGGCACAGCAAAGCCACTTCGGTTGTTGTTGAACAGTGTTCATAGTGTTTCGACCTGACATAGAGGTTCCAACCATGTCCCACCCCCAGCATCTGCAGGCTCACTGCAGATTTATTTTCTGCCTCTGCTTCCTCCTTTTTTCAGATGTACCTTCACAGATCCTCTTACTTTATTCGTTGTTTATTCACTCCACAAATACTTGTGTAAAGTGCTGGAGATGTGATGGGAAGCCTATAATGCACGCATGATAAAAATGTATTCATAGTGCTGCATGCCTGTAATTCCAGCACCCTGGGAGGCTGACACAGGAGGACTGAATTCAAGCCCAGCCTGGGCAACTATAGCAGCTAGTGAGGCCCTATCTCAAAAATATAGAGGCTGGGGATGTGGCTCAGTGTGAAGGCCCTGAGTTCAATTCTTAATATTGAAAAAGGAGAAAAGGGAGAAGAGGAAGGGGAAGAGGAAGAAGAAAAAAGCTTACCATGCAGTAGGTCAGAATGACTTTAGCTAGCACATTTAGAATTGACTCTAACCATAGTGACTCCTGAATCAAATGAGAAATCTGGAGGCCAGGCATGGTGGTGCATGCCTATAACCCTGCTAGTTAGAAGGCTGAAGCAGGAGGATGGTGGGAGTTCCAGGCCAGCTTGCACTAAAAAGCAAGATCGTATCTCAAAACAAAACAAGGAGAGAGGCAGACAGAGAGAGAACAAATAAGTCAGCAGATGTTTGGTGGAAGGTTTCCAGAATGACAAAAAAACTTCAGCTTTGGTGGGGGAAGGGAGAATAGAGAAGGAAGAACAAAGTCAAATCCCCAGAAAAGCTCTGAAACAGTGGGGAAAGAGAAATCGGAAGTTGAATGTTGCCACATGTTGGAAAAAGTATGTAGGAAATTTAGGAAAGAAACATTTCCTAATTTACATGACTCATCGTGCAAAATTCAACACATCCGTTTATTTCTCTCACTTAGTATTCTCTATCTGTACAACTGACCTACTATAATCTATGCAGACAGGTATTATGAAAATGAAATATGTAATGCATAAATAAGGCACTGGGGCCATAAAGTGAGTATGTTAGAACCCCCTCCCCGCCCCCGCAACATTGCTGAGGTCCTCTATCTTCCAGGCACATCCCTTTCCTCCCTCCCCTCCCCTTCTCGGCCCTCCCCTCCCCTCCCCTCCTTTCCGCTCCTTCTTCTCTCCTCTCCTCTTTTCTTTTTCTCTTCCTTATTGGGGACTAAACCCAGGGCCTTGTGAATGATTGGCAGGTACTCTACCAAGCTACGTCCCAGAGGGTTTCTTTTTTCTTTTTCTTTCTTTATTTTTTGTTTTGTTTTTTGAGAAAGGACTTTGTCAAGTGGCTCAAGCCAGCCTCAAACTTGGGATCCTCCTGCCTCAGCTTCCCAAGCCGCTGGGATTATAGCATGTGCCATTGTTCCTGGCTAAATAGTCTTAATTGTAGTGAACTCATTAATTTTACCACCAGCCAGGGTCTGCCCAAATCACATAGCCATTGTGAGTGGCACTTCATTGAACAGACACTGCCCAGTGAACCAACATCTTTTTTGCTCTCAAGGACTCCACAGTGGAGACCATAAGGCAAGATAAGAAACACAGAAGACTACTCAGTACTGAGCAGAGTACAGGGGAACTCGAATTTCTGTTTGAGCAATTGGTTTATATCTTGAACTTTTGAAGCAATATGAGATTACACTTCCACATTTGCTTCAACTACACTCCAGCCTGTAAGTCTTGAGGTTTGGGGTTTTGTACTTAGAAGATCCCTGAGAGAAGCACTTTCTGTCCTTTCCCTGTGTCCACACCCCAGGTGGCCATACACTTGCCTCATGGCCCAATTCCCTGTGTACACAGGTTCTTACCATATGCACTGAGCTAGACTCACAGGTGTTCTCAACCTTGGCTGCACACTGCAAATTTAGAGTATCTGGAGGTTGGTTTCCTTGACTCAGGAATCTTCAAAGCTCCTCCTGGGATTCTGACACACGGCCAAGACTGAAACCCTGAACTCATGCACCGCTTACAGGTGCACACAGAAGGCTTGTGGGTCTTCACAAGCTGCCAGTTTGATTCAGCAGGTCTTATGTTCTAGCCCAAGGCTCTTGGTTTCTACCAAGTTTCCAAGCGCCTGACGCTGTAGGCCTCCTGCTGGGATCTCTGGCATAAGGTGGTGTTTCTTGTGCCCTCTGGTGGTCAGAATCTTCCTAGCAGTACCTTGCAAAGAGCTGATGTTGGGAGCCCTCTCTTAACACACATTATTTCTGCAGTCTTTATGGATCTTTTATCCAGAGCTCAATCAGCTGCATCCTAACTTTGTTCTTGTAGTACATTGGGCGGAGCCCCATCAAGCCTACCTGGACTCTTGACCTACAAAACTGTCAGCTCATAAATGTTATGCAGCAGTAGAAAAGGAATAGAGATTTTTATAGACTACAATAACAATACAGTTGAGAATTGCAAATAGATCCACAGGCTTGCGCTTGCATGATTCTGCAGTCCAGGCAGATGGATCTGCTCCAGTTTTGTGCTCCAATGACAGAAGACACCGAAGGGACTGTGTTTCTTTCTTTTTTAATCAAGACTACTCGTGCTGCATTTTTCTTCCTCCATACTTTTTTTTTTTACATTGTGATATTTGCTGTCACTGATCTCTGTAAAACCTCAGAGATAGTCAGGCATAGTGGTGCACGCTTTTAATCTCAGCACTTGGGAGGCTGAGGTAGAAGGATTGCTGTGAATTTGAGATCAATCTGGACTATATACGGAGCTTAAGTCAGCCAGAACTAACATATGAGACCCTGTAGCACAGCCACATATTCACCTCACATACCCTCCTTACAAAAGACTCAGACACTCCTCTATTGAAATATGGGCTATATGTTTCTCCTACTCAATCAAGCAAGTAGGAGACTATGGTGGGAGTGACTCGGTGGTGACTTTTAAGGCTAAGTCTTAGCTCTCCTTCTCTCTCAGGATGCTCGTCCATGAAAGTCAGGCACCATTCTGTGAGGAAACCCAAGCAGCCACATAGAGAGGTTGTAAGGAAAGTTGAAGGACATGTAGGGAAAGTTAAGGGTCTCAGTGAAGTTTTTGGCAAATATAGAGTTAACTCACTGCTATAAAGCCAATAGCTAGGAAAAACAAAAGAGAGAGCTGATAAGGTATCCCCGCTCACTTCATGCCAAGACACAACTTCCGCCACCCACCATCTTCAGTTCATCAGGAGAGAAATAATGTGGGGACAGGGAGGAAGAGTTCATGAAAACTCACTTCATATATAAAGTACACACTAACATCTAAACACACACACGCACAATTCTCACTATATTACTACGCTAAAATGCACATGTGTCCTTTTCACTAATTTGACCTTGAATGTAACTCTGCTTTAAATCTCACAAGATAAGCATCTAGACAGCACAAGATCATGCTTATACAAAAATGTACATACATATGGGCAGTGGAAGAGGCAATGACCAAATCAGGGGTCTCAGAGCCCCCAAAATGGCCAATCAAGTTACAGCAACTCTCAAGGAGGGAAAGAGGGCCCTTTTCTTGCCATGTAATAAAAGAGGCTCAGAACAAAGACCCCCAAGTGCCATCTCCAGACTCCTCACCTTACTCCAACAAAGTAGCTGTCTATCTGCTTATTCTCTCCCTTTTCCCAATAGAGGGATTTTTGCTTTCCCATTTTGCTTCCCTTTCCAATAAAGTGTTTCATATTGCCTTCTCAATGTATATCTCTAATTCTTTTATTGATGTAGTTCTTTTTTTTTTTTTTTTTTTTTACAGACCTCAGATAAAAATCTACCTTCTCAAGATAGAACAAGTGATCCATTGCTATTCTGGCCGCAGTCCCAGCTGAGAGCTACCATCAATTCCCAGACATATAAATGAGCAGGAGCCTTCAGAAGACTCCAGGCCCATCCTCAAGTCACTGTAGCTGCTCCCTGTTCAAATCCTAGATTTGTGAGCAGAACAATGTTGCTTTAAGCCACTCAGTGCTGGAGTGACTTGTTACACAGCAATAGCTCACTGAAGCACTCTTGGATCACTCCTGAGGACCAAACACTAAATATGATCAGGTAGAGGGTAAAAGTGAGGAGCCAGAGAGTTTGACAAGCTACACATGGATTGCCTATTTTTCATTAATTACTGTCTTGAAAAGGAAATATCATAAGATATAAGGCCTATTGCTTATAACGTACTAGGAAGTCAGCCCTAGAACATTCTAGAAAAAATTAGCATTTTAAAACTTTCTTCTTTGCCATTTAATTCAGTTAAAAGGTTGTTCTCTTACATAGTTTTCAACAACAGTGTAGGCCCCTAAGAAAGTGTAGCTTTACCTGTTTTCTTCAGGTACCTTTCCTCCTGTTTAAGCCAACTTCTGTGCATCCCCACCTTCTATTATTGATGCCCTTGTTAATTTCTTTCCTTCAATTAGGGGCTTGACTCTGTGACTTACTACTAAGACTATGGCAAATGAAATAGCACATATATTCCATGATTAGGTGAGAAGAACTTTGTAACGTCTGTCTTACTGGCAAACTCTCCTTTGCTTTTTTGACTAAGGCTTTAATGAAACAAGGTGCCATGTGGGCAAGGCCCTCATGGCACAGAACTAAAGTCTGCACTGAGGAAAAACAAAGCACAACCATTTATGAAAAACTGAATGAATTTAGGAGTGACTCCTTCCCAGCTGAACTGTGAAGTGAGACATCAGTCTTGGCTGGCAATTTGATTCAGGCAGAGAATTCAGCTAAGGCATACTTGGGTTCCAGACAAAACAAATTATCCCAGCACGCATTTTAGATGGGTTTAAAACCACACTCATTTGTTATTTCCCTGTGTCCATGGGTTTCTTAGGCAGTAATAAATAAATGACACCGTACCCCTCTTTTGTCTGTCTTTGAATCACTTCTTTATCAAATCCCCGGCATGACCAACCTACCATGCACCCCACTATTCACACATGCACACATAATTTCTCACCTGGGTGTGTGTACACCAAGTTGTATGTCAGTTACACTGCATTCTGTCTTCTCTCCTGGGTTTGCTGAGTTCTCTTGGAACGACGCAGCTTGCTCCTTGCCCTTATAAAATATTCTCCCTTGAAGCCTGGGTCTGATTTTGAATCAGGCAAAGTCTCAGGAACACTCTCCAGCCCTGGATGTCACAATTTCATTTACTCTCCCCCAGGCAGGGCTGAGCTCAGACTCTGAAAAACTCGTGGCTTCCTCAGATGTACTGGCTCTTCCCATAGCAGGAACAGCCATTTCCACCAAATCAGAAATTTGTTCTCACTCTCGCTCCTGCCCCTCTTTTCCTGGCAGTCTGCACTAGCCAATGCAGGCCAGTGGTGGCAAATCTATGGCACGAATGCCATTTGCTTCTCTTTTAAGACAAAAGATGTTAATATATATGGTTTTTTTGTAAACATCAAGTCCATTTATTAGAAAAGAAGAAAATTATGAAATATCTTCATATCTTTCCTTAAGAAATTAGAAATAAAAGACAGAATAAAACCAAAAACAAGTAGAAGCAAATAATAAAGATCAGAAAACACAATCCCTTATCAAAATACCATCATTTTTCATATAGATTAACATTTTGATTCTTACATTTCTGTAGAAATACAAAAGACTCAGAATAGTCTAAAAAACTTTGATAAAGGAACAAAATTAGAGCTCCAGCCCAATCCCAGGACTTATCACAAAGTCACACCAATTATGACAAACAGCACTGATGACAAGATAGACAAACCACCAAGGTATCAATACAAAGTCCCAAAATAGATACCCACATAACAGACAATTGATTCTGGCAAAGATGAAAAGCAATTAAGTGGAGAAAGGATTGCAACTTCAATAAATACATTGGAACAACTGGATATCCACCTGCAAAAAACCCAAACCTTATAGCACATCAGAAATTTCTGAAGACATTCAAGAGTCAACTCAAAATGGATTAAAGTAAAGGCAAGTGTGACCTGAGTCATTGTTTTGACTGAGGTCATTCTCTCTGGGACAAAAAGACTAAGACAAGGTGTAGAGGGAAGGCAGAACCTACAGAAGTGTTCAGTGAAGGGAGGCACTGAATTTGCTTCTGAATAGGTCATGTGGAAGACAAAGGAGGCCATTATGCTGCTGCTGCTGTTGCTGCTTCTTTTTTTTCTTCTTCTTTCTTTTTTTTCTCTTCTTCTTCCTTATTTTTATATACATATAGATACACATACACATGTTTTTTCTTTTAGTTTGTCACATTAATGAAACAATACAATGTTTACACATGCATATTTATTTCACTAATAAGTATGTTCTCAAGGCACATCCATTTACCAATAAAAGTGTACAGTTTATCATTATTTATGACTGAGTAGTATTTACTACATCTTTTTTTTAATCCATTTCTCAATCAACAGGCATTTAGGTTGTTTCCAAGATCTGGCTACTATAAACTGTGCTGCTATAAACATAGGTGCACATATATTGCTGTGGTATGATGTTTTTAATTCTTTTGGGAAGACACCCAGAAGGGGAATAGCTGGGTCTAATGGGACCTTCAATCCTAGTTTTTTTTGAGGAATCTCCATACTGATTTCCACAAAGGTTGCACCAAAGTGCATTCCCATGAACAGTGGAGAAGAGTTCCTTTTTCCCCATAGTCCCTTCAGCATTTGTTATTGGTTGATTTCTTAATACAAGCTATTCTTTCTGGGGTGAGGTGAAAATCTCAGTGTTGCTTTAATTTGCATCTCTCAAATGATCCATGCTAGGGGCTGGGGATTTAGCTCAGCGGCATAAGCACCTGCCTTGCAAGCAGGGGGCCGTGAGTTCGATCCCTGGTACCAATAAATAGTTTTAAAAAAATGATCCATGCTGTTGTAAATTTTTTCGTGGATTTATTTGCTGTTTGTACTTCTTCATCTGGGAAGTGTGTGTTCTCAGGTGTCCATTTTTGCATTGGCTCTTTAAATCTGGAAGGACTGACTTTTTTGAGTTCTTTATACATTCTCAATAGTAATCCTTTATCTGAGGAAGAGCTGGCAAATATTTTCTCCTACAGTGTGGGTTGTCTCTTCACTCTGTTGGTGGTTTCTCTTACTGTGCAAAAGCTTTGCAGTACGATGAGATCCCATTGTTGATTTTTTTGTGATAAGTCCTGTGCAATCTGAATTTTATTGATAAAGTCTTTGCCTACACCAATGTCTTCAAGAGTTTTACCTATTCTGTCTTCTAGCAGATTTAATGTTTCTGTTTTAATATTAAGTGTGTATGAGTTTTAATTCTAAATTATCAGTATTCAGGTTTAGTTGCAGCATTGGCATTTTGTGATGAGTGGATTTTGTGTTGCAGGTTGGGCACTCATCTCTAAAAGGTTTGCCACCACTGCCCTGGGCCACTGATGCTGCACAGGTTTGGTAGTTGTAGGGCAATCTTACCCACATAACCCACTGAGGAATCCTGGACTGGAGAAGACCAGAGACAGGAAGGGCAGAAGTGGACTTCTGCACTCAGTTTTGTTGGAACATTGTGAAGCAGCACTGTCAAAGTTGGTCTACCAGGGAATTTCTGCCTGTACCCCCTGCATCTACCCCTTTTCCATATTACATGATAGTGTAAGGTATTTTTCCCACAAAACTTGCTTTCAAATCATGCATCGTTCCTTTGGCCTCATTCCATTGTAAGTTTATATTCTGCAGCCACACACTGTACCTCAAGAAGGACTTGTTTTGGTTCCCAAATACTAAAAAGTTCCCAGGCTTTTACTTTTCCAGACACTGCTTTTACTTTTCCAGTGGTCTTCACAACCAAATGTAGAACAGAATACTTTCTGTAGTCAGGAGCTAGGCATACCTCAGATACCACCCCACAGCGTGGACAAGAGCTCAGCAAGGCTAAGACATCTCAGGTGACCACCATGCAGACAACAGTGACTGCAGATACTGCAGTCAGAGCCAGGGAGCGCTTCTAGCCACAAGCCCTCGAGTGAACAAAGATGATCAGTAGCTTTCTCACCCTCTGAGAAATGACAGTGTGCATCCCTCTATACACTGAGTTATCTCGGAGTGAGAGTTCCTATGAGAAATAGGGCAGGCGGGAAGTGGGTAGTCTGGGAGACCCTGAGACACAGTAAAGCACTAGAGCAACAGACTAATGACTTCAGAAAACAATGTGTTGGAAGGCCCAAGGGTTAATTTTTCATACATTTAATAAGTACTTGTTATCTACTAGGTTTCAGGTACTGTTTAGGAAGTGATATTATAGAGGACAAGATGTATCCATCCATTTCTCCAATTAGGATCCATTCCAAATGACATACAGGCCGAGCCATAAAGCACGGACACTATGAAAGGTAAGCAAATATCATAAAAGTTAATTGCAGCTTTTGGATGAACTCTCTAGGAATGATGTAATAAAAATAAAATATATTTATGCCCAAAAGTCATAAAATAAAACACAAATGACATATTCATAGAAATGCTTGTTACTTGTGTCATAGAGTTAATTTTCCACAGTTCTAAAAAGCTCCCAAAGTCAGTAAGAAAAAATACACAATAATCCAGTTATAAAATGGGCAAAGACAGAGATCATTCATAGAAGAAAATCTAATATCTCTTCTATTTCACTTATGTTAAGAGAAAAACAAATTTAAACTTCCATGTGGCATGGTTTTTCATGTATCAACTTGGTTATAACTTAAAAACTGATAAACTTTTTTATGTTGCCGCTATTTGATGAGAGCAAACAGGTATTGTATGCTGTGGGCAGGAACACAAATTGCTGTCACCCCCCAATTGCCATTACCTTTATAGAAAGTTACATAAAATATTTTATGTTTTTTATTTAAATAATTTATTATAAATACTATAGATATACCTAGATTTTAACTAAAAATAGTGGTATTAGAAATTTTTCTTATAAAAAATGTGGGCTGGAGACATAGCTCAGTGTGGCACAGTGTCTGTCTGGCAAGCACGAGGTCCTGAGTTTGATTCATAGTACCAAAAAAAAAAAAATCAGTGTGGAAAAGAAAAATCCTAAAAGTAGAAATTTCATTTTGTCTAGCTATAACTCTTCTGTGTATCTTCCTGAACAAATTAAAGACATCATATGATAGCGACATATGCATATTTACATTTATAGCAGCACCAACTCATAACAGCTAAATCTCGGAAGTGACCAATATGTCCATCAACAGATGGATAAGGAAAATTTGATACATATAAACAGTGAAGCACTATTCAGCCATAAAGGATAAATCTGAGTCATTTGTAGAAAGATGAATGTACCTTAAAACCATAATGCTATGTGAAATAAATCAGACACAGGTTAAATGTAGCATGGTTTCTCTTATATGAAAAAGCCAAAGTATAAATAGTTTAAAGAGTAAAATAAAAGATTGATAGAAAACAGGGAAGTAGACTTTGTGCGGATAGTATGGGGGTGGAGGATGGGAGAGACAGGAAGAGAAGGGAAAGTAAAAAGGATTAAGATATGTGTATTACCAATTCCCCATATGGCAATAAACAAGGACATTAAAAACAGAAGTTTTTCCTATATACTCACTTATGATATAGGTGTAATTTCTAGGCATATTTTCCCTTATGGTAAAAAAATGCTGGACACACATGTCCACAAATCAAGGCTGGTTAAGTGAATGACAGCACACACAGAGGTATGCTGGGGAATCTCCAGTAGCTGGCTCTCTGGTGAACAAAATACTGATTTACAGCATTTATTGTGCTTAGGTAATATTATTCCTTAGGATCTAGTCTGGCTTCCCTGGCTTCTCTCTCCATCTACCTTCCACGCATCTCTCTTTTCTCCTCTCTTATATTTCTTCCAACAAGACCAATGATTTCCAAAAATTAGTCTTCAGTTCAGTTTCCAGAGCTCCAGAATTTATCTGCTTCCTAGGTGACTTCCCCAGGTTGTGTACTTACAGGCCATCTTCAGTGCATCCTAGCTAAATTTTTTCATGATTCCTCCAAACCCCTCATTTTGAGTGACTCCCACCATTCCTCCCTACACACAAACTCATTGTCCTGAAATTTTATGTTCCTGCTTTCCTCTTTCCTCAGAATATTCTGAAATAGTTCTATGTTTATGGAAGAGGAACAAAAATAATACTGAGAGTTCCCCCATGTACCTTTCAGGCTGTGTCCCCAGTCTTGCATGACTCCAAATCAGCGATCAAAAGTAAAGAATTCCAAATTTATTTGAATTAACTAAATTCCAAACTTTATTTGAACTGCACCAGTTAATAGTATGTATCCCAGGATCCAACACGGGATGGTACATTGCCTTTTCTTGTCATTGTTGCAATCTGTGACAGTTTCTCAGACTTTCCTTGTTTTTCTTGACCTTAATGTTTTAAAGAATAGCAGTCAAATGTCTGTAGTGTAACCTTCCATTTGGGCTTGTCTGATATTTCATTTTGATGAGGTTGAGGTTAGGTGCCTCAGGCAGGATGTCCCCTCCAGGAAGTATCACAACAGAAGTGCCAGGCATCAGTGACATTACTGGTCTCTTCGTTACTTTTCTCTCACTGCTGAGAAGAGCTGGTTTATTTGGCTTACAGGTTTTGGAAGTTTCAGTCCATCCTCAGCTGGCTCCAAGGCAGGCTGGCATGACTAAAGGGTAGACGTTCATGGCAGCATCAAGCAACAAAAGCCAAGGGTAAAAAGGGGAAAACTCACCTCCTTTCCTCCCTTGCATTGTATGCTGGTTACCTGTTCCTGGTTGGGTGTAGCACTCATACCACCAATTCCAGTGCTAGACCACAAACCAATCACCAATGCTAGACTCAACTTCCGTGAAAAGGCCCACCTCTCATGACCGCATGAGGCTTTGGGGGGGCATTTAAACAAACCACAACTGGTGATGGTGACTTTGATCACTTGGTTACAATGGAGTTTTCTAGGTTTCTCACTATTGTTTCTTACCATTGTTCCTTGATAAAGAATAAATTTTGCTCTGGGGATTTATCTCAGTGGTTCAAGTACTTGCCACGTAAGTGTGAAGTTGTAAGTTCAATCCCTAGTACCAAAAAAAAGAAAAGAATAAATTTTGTGTACCCATTTTCATTCATGCTGAAGTGCACAACCAGTGCACCAAAAAGGTTAGACCTCATTTTCACTTTCCTCACATCCAACTCCTGCCACTGAAAGAAAGGAACCAGGAGATGATCCTTAAGCTGATAAAGACAACTTGTCTTCATTTAGGACTCTGTCGTCATAGTTCTCTGCCCTGAAGCTCTGGGGAAGGGACTGCTACAGCAGACCTGCCATTAGCAATGAAGCTCTATCCAATGCCCACTGCCTCCCTCCCAGTCAACTGGAGCAAGGCTCAGCAATGCCACAACAGCTGGGGCCATTGCCCTCGATGGCAGCAACAAGCAGAGGCAAATGGTACTGGGTCTCATGTCTGTCAGTTAAGGAGCCTGTGAGATTGCTGTGGCAGGGAAAACCCAGAAGAAGACATGAGGCACAGATTTTCTCCCTGTGGAGTCAGGGCCTGAAGGAACTGTCCCAGCTCCACAGAATAAGTCTGTCAAAGCCCTTCTCTCCATAAGGCTTGAGCAAGCTTCATCCCTTCCTTACCAGCCTTCCTTCCACATCTGTGACTCACCATCGCATCTGTGGTTGGTGCAATGATTCAAGCATTCCTGGTCTGTCTTCTCAACATCCCTCTCATTCACACAGGTTCTCGGTAAGGATGTTTGGGCACCCACTGTTTGTCTGCTTGTATGGTAAGGTGATAGAGATCACTATAAAGCAATGCTTCAGAATTTAAAATTAACAAATTGGCTTTCCATGTTTACTTGTGAGTGTGTCTCAGGCCTAAGCCCCTTGTCTGGAGGTGGGCAGCGGATGCATACTAAGGGAAGCTCTATGAATCACTGGTCCTGGCTGCGGCTTATAGTGGCCTGGGATGCCAGTGACACCTCAAAGGACAAGATAAAGCCACCACTCAGGACACCTGGCTCCAGCCCCAATTAACTAAATAGAGACTATTGCTGCTGGTGTCTCACTCCTGCTGGCTCAGTCCTGCCATGAATGTCAGCCCCATGCCCTGTGTATTGCTTTGCCATAGTCCCAACAGCAATGGGGACAAACAACCATGGACTGAAGCTTCCAAAACTGTGATTCAAAATAAAACTTTCCTGTATTTAAAGTGATTCTTTCAGGTAGTCTGTTACAATAACAGAAAGTTGAATATGTATTCTTTGTTCTACTATGTTTAGAAATTCACAAACACCCAACATTTATTAGGTTTGGCTAATAGGGAAATACAGTTTCAAGAAGGGAAAAATACAATTTTCTCATTCTTAGACTCATTATTTAGGATATGGCAACTCCCTTTAGAGAAAAAAACCTTACCCTTAGAACTTCATAGTTCTAGTCAGGTATACTGGTGTATGCCTGTAATCCTAGTATGGGAGGCTGAGGCAGGAGGATTGCCTTAAACTGGGTTCAGCCTGGGCTACCTAGTGAGTTTAAGGACAGCCTCAACTATAGAGACCTTGTCTCATTAAAAAATTTCATAGTTCTTAATTATCTTCCTGAAATAAAGTCAAACCTGGGTCTTTGTAGCATTTACTGGATATTATAGGAGGCTAGAAGGTGGATTCCTACTTTTTCTGATGTAGCAATCCCCTTATATGAAACAATTTAGAAATTGTTGTAAAGGAACCTGAGTCCCTTTACTCAGCTTAGTACTTAGGATCTTCAGCTGACTCTGTGAACCAAACTGACACAACATAGACCAACAGAAAAGGGCACAAATTTTATAAGTACTTCATGCCTATGGGGACCCTCAAAGAGAGCAAAGATCCAAAGAAATGGCCAACACAGAAAGATTTCATAACTTTTAGACAAGGACAATTTATGAAGAAAGACCAAGGTGACTGGGTGAGGGATGGCAAACTGGAGAAATCACTAGGTGACGAAGAGGGGAGGGTACATAAAGGCCCTGAAAGAGAAAGTATTTTAGTGAGTTGATTTTTTTTTCTCTTTTAGTGAGTTTGTTTGCACACATCAGTTCCATGCCTGGTGATCAGGGTTATTTTCTCACCCTGGTACAGGGAAGAAAACTTTGTTTCTCAAAAGAGTATCTGCGGCTGGCTGCAGGTCAGCAGGAGCTGATCAAAGAGTCCTTTCTGCAGCTGCTATTTTTCAAGAACTTTCAGTTTAAAAAAATACTCCAAACTGGCACAGTATAGGGTGCCTGATCTTAACTCCCTCTTTGTGCTGAAACTCCTACTGTGGGACTCACTTTCCATGGTGGCATTTACACACCTCCCTTTCCTCTGCTCCCTCTCTGGGGCTCCCAAACAATCCCTTCCTCCATTCCGTATTCAATCATGATGAAAGGGTGCCTCTCTCAGAAACATCATGGAAGACAGTGGTCCAGTTGGCACTTTGGTCTCATTCAAGACCTTGTAGCTGAAGCCTCTGTATGTGAGCAGCTAAAGCAATGGCTAAACTGGCTCCAAGTGATCTTGTGTTAGGTCGCATCCTGAAATTTGTGTAACCTGTACTGTCCAAATCCATCTCCTACTTCAAACACCTAGAATTTTTTGACCTTCCACTTCACCTCTCTTGAGTGTTTTACTTTTTTCCCTCATGTTACTTTCCACTGCAAGTCAAAATCTCTCCCCATTTGCTTTTCTTCCCCTTCTAACCGAAGGAAAACTTCATGACTGCTTTGTAGGTTCCTAAACTTTAACTCTCCTTCCCTTGACCTTTAAGAAATCCCTTTTATAGACCTAGACTTTACCTTACTTCTCTATGGATCCTCATCATATCTCAAAAGGAAGATTACAAGCAGACACACTATTACAGATTTCTAAAACCCCATGGAATAAGTATCTGTTGACACCAGATCAGCTCAGATAGCAGAACTTTTAACTGTCATAAGGCCCCACAGTTTAACTACATGTAAGACTTAACATCTGCATTAATAGGAGATATGTTTTAGAGGTGGTACATGACTGGTGAGTTATGGAAAACCAGAGTACTTCTAACTGCCCTAGAATACCTATTCAGAATGGGAGACAGGCCAGATGTGGTGGTGCACACTACAATCTCGCACTCAGGACCGTCACTGAGACCATGGTGCTCTCATTCACAGTTAAGGGAGCACCTGTGGGTTTGTTTGTCTAGGAGTGTCAGAACCCTCTCTCCTGGAGTACCGCCTTTCTCAGCAGTCATTTCCAAACCTGGGAGCTCTCTGCATGAGACCTATGAATCCTGGGTTCACGTTTGTCCCAAAGCAAGTAGTGAAAAGCAGTCCAGAAGATGAAGGGACTCTTGTCATTTTTCCCTCATTCATCACCCAGTTCTCCCCATCTTGTTGTCAGGTCTGCATTCAGTGCTATGGTCCTACTGTGCACTTGCTGCTACAATGAATGAGACCCATGAGACTCCTCTTTTATCCACATGGCCATGCGCTATGTCTTGGGTTGACTTGGGAAGCTGGAACATATGAGGAACTGAGTCAGAGTCCTGACCTTCAGCACAGAGGGAGCTCACTGTGTAGTACGGGAAACACACATACCAACAGATAGCAGAGGATGTCCAGAAAGATTTTTCAAATTGACAAAACTTCAGCCAGATTGAGTAGGAGAAAAGAGAGAAGACTCAAGTTACTAAAATTAGAAATGAGAGAGGACCCATTATTACTGTTCTACTAAAATGAAAAGCATTACAAGAGAGTACTATGAATGACTAAATACAAGCCAGATGATCTAGATGACATGGACAAATTTCCAGAAACAGAAACTCCACCAGGACTGAATTATGGGGAAACAAGATTTGAATAGGTCAAAAAGTAGTAAAGTGAGTGAATGAAAAATCTATAGCCTTGAACTTGACTTCGCTGGTGAATTCTACCAAAGATTTTAAAAACTGTGGGGTTGGGTGTAAGTCGTAGGCCCTGGGTGTAGGTTCCCCTGCTGCCACCACCACCGCCATGGGGAAACGACAGCACCAGAAGGACAAGATGTACATTACCTGGTTGAACATATTCATTTCTATGGTGGCAGAAAGCTAGATGTCTTTAAAACAAATTTTCATTGTTTACCTTGTGACCACTTCAGTCTCTCCCTGCAGCCCTTTGCCTACCTAGTCTGTACTCCAGAAGGCGTCATCTTTGACTTGTTGAACATTGTTCCATGGCTTAAGAAGTCTGGGACCAAGCCCAGCAAGAGAGAAACTTGATGGGCGATCCCTCATCAAGCTGAGCTTTGCCAAGAACAGTGAAGGGAAGTACCACTGCTGTTCACTGTGCTAACACCACCTACATTGTGGCCATGAAGATGACTGGCAGCGTCTACACCTATGAGGCAGTGGAGCAGTTAAACTTCAAGGCCAAAAACTTCCAGGACTTGCTGACTGATGAGCCCCTCTCTCGGGCAGGATATCATCACCCTCCAGGACCCCACAAACTTAGACAAGTTCAATGTCTCCAATGTTTCCATGTTAAGAATAATATGAAAATAATAGACCCAGATGAGGAAAATGCCAAGCAGGACCCATCTTATTATTTGAAAAACACAAAACCGAGACCAGAGAGACACTACAGGAGCTCTACAAGGAGTTCAAAGGGATGAGATTTTGGCAGCCATCATGAAGGCCCCTGAGAAGAAGAAAGTGGGCCAGCTGAATGCTGCTCACTACTCCACCTGGAAGTCAGTGTGTCCTTCACTTCTACTGCCATGGTGCCAGAGACCATGCATGAAGCAGCTGCCATTGACGAAAATGTGCTACGCAACCAGTTTGTGTGGCTACGTACCATTAAGGGCGACCTCAATCTGGAGCTGCACTGTGACCTGACACCAAAAACCTGTGAAAACTTTATTATGCTCTGCAAAAATCGTTATTTTGATGGCACCATCTTTCATAGATCTATCAGGAACCTTGTGATCCATGGTGGGGACCCTACAGGCACAGCAGGAGTCATACTGGGGAAAGACCTTCAAAGACGGGTTCCAGCCCAACCTCTCACACCTGGGCCAAGGCATCCTCAGCATGGCCAACTCAGGGCCCAACATCAAGTCCCAGTTCTTCCTCACCTTCCGTTCCTGTGCATACCTGGATAAGAAGCACACCGTCTTTGGAAGGATTGTTGGGAGCTTTGACACATTGACAGCTATGGAGAATGTGGATCGCCAAGAGGGATCGCCTTAAGAAGATCTGCATCAATACCAGTACAGTGATGGTGGACTCCTATGAGGAGCTGACACCCAGACTGCTCAGGAGCAGAAGACGAAGCCTGAAGTGACCCCAGAGGTCAAGATGAAGGACAGCCAGCCCCAGCCTGGGAGCCAGGGCCCCCAGACGTACTGCCAGGGAGTGGGCAAGTACATCAACTCAGCAGCCATGAAACATGTGGCAGAGGAGGAACCATCAACCAGTACAGCTGTTCCTGTAGCCAAGAAAAAGCCCAGTTGGTATTTTGGGGACTTCAGCTCCTGGTAGCAGCAGGTGGCCCTCACAGAATCCAGGAATCCTGCTCTCTAATCAAGTGATAACAGAAGCAGGACCCTCTCAGGCCCTGGAGCACCTCAGAGACCTTGACTTGTCCACTGCAGGAAACCAGGCCCATCCCTCCATATCAAGGAACAACCTCCACACAGTGAGCAGTAAGTAACCGAGAAGTCTGACATAGGAAGCTTTATTTATAAACCTCACATGGACACAAGACCAAGCCTGGCTGTATGGCCAGGGGAGAGGACAGGTGAAGGTGAGATGTGTGCTCAAGCTTGGCAGTCCTGTCCCAGGTGGACTTTTCCAGCTGCCTCCAGGCTGCCATCCAGTGTCCTCCTGCCCAGCAGCCTCATCAGCCACTTGTGCCTGCCTTGAGGGGAGGAAAAGGGGCCAGTCCTTGCCCTTGCTTGCCCTTCAGGCCTTTGACAAAAGAGGGTTGACATTTTTGTAGTCCATTTTAGAGCCTTCTAGATATTAAAACCACAAGGATTGTATTAATTGCCTGATTGGTCATCAGGTAAAATAAAGGACTTTTGGGGAAAAAAATAAAAAAGGATGCCCATCCTTCTCAAACTTTTCCCAAAAAAATTGAAAGAGGAAATACAGTGGCACTTTGGGGTGCAATGCTTCTTTCTAGGAACAATTCAGTCAAAAGAGAAACATTCAGCAAAATTTTGCTTCCATTCACAGACGCTGCACTGGGTGATGAACACAACAATATCACCTTCCCCAAAATCATGGACTGAATGGTTTACAAACAGAGGGATCACTGTACTTCCTAATTTATTATATAATGCTGGCATTTCCTGATACCTGACACCAGAAACAGGAAAATTACATACCAAAGTCCCTTATGAACAATGATGCAAACAAACAAACAAACAAACAAAGTTCAGTAGCATATTTAAAAGATTATATATCATGGCCAAGTGGAATTCATTGCTGGAATGCAAAGAGCCTCAACACATGAAAATTGGTCAGTGTAGAATGAGGAAAAAACTACATGATCATCTTATTTGAAACAGAAAAGATTTGACAAAATTCAACACCATTTTATGGTTTTAAAAAACACTCAATAAATTAGGAATAGAAGAAATTACTTCAGCATTAAAAAAGCTCCTTTCAAAAAAGTTCACAGCTAAAAATTATATTCAGTGGTAAAAAACTAAAAGCTTTTTAATCAGTAACAAAAATGTGCCCTTCTATCTTCAATATACTACTGGACATTCTAGAAAGAGCAACTTGACAAAAGAAGAAACAAAGGGAGGGCAGGAGGGAAGAAGAAGGAGAGAAAGAAAGAAAAAGAAATCCAAATTATAAAGGACTATTTCTGCTCCCAGGAGATATTATATGTAGAAAAATCTACAGACTTCACCTCTCATTATTTCACTATGATAAATGAACGTAGCCAAATAGGAAGATACAAACTCAACACAGAAAATGGAGTTACTGTTACAGTACCAGTAAATAATATGATATCTGTGGTTAAAATTCAATGTAAAATGCTGGGCATGGTGGTAAATGCCTGTAATACCAGCACTTGGAAGGCGGAGGCAGGAGGATCACCATGATTTTGAGGCCAGCTTGGGCTACATAGCAAAATCTTGACTCTAAATAAATAAGTAAAATTACATTTCTAAGCCAGGTGTGATGGTGCATGTCTGTAAGCCCAGCATTCAGGAAGCTGAGGCAGGAGAAACACTATAAGTTTCAAGCCAGCCTGAGCTACACAATGAGTTCAAGTTGGCCTGAACTGCATAATGAGACCCTGTCTCAAAGAATCAAAAAAACAAAACAAAACAAAACAAAGCAAAATTCCACTTATAGTAGTATAAAAGATAATAAAACATTTGAGAATTTTTTTAAATATATGCAATTTATTTTCAGGGCTGGGAGCTTCTTATTCAGTTTTAGAAAATAGAAAATTATGACGTGCTATAACACTGAGGAATATTGAAAACTTACTGTCATGGTTTATGTTGGTGGCCCCAGGCCTCATGAGTTTGCATAGTGTATTTGTGATTGGTTCATTGTCTAGTGCTTGGATTGATGGTGTCAGTGCAACACCCACATAAAGGTGGAGCCAGGATGTGATGTAATGGCAAGAAGAAGGTGTGTCGTTCTTTTGCTGGTTTCTGCCTTGCTGTTTGCAGCCACCATGAACTGCGGCCCTGCCATGCCATCCTGCCTTGGAGCAACTGACTATGGACTGAAACCTCCAAAAACTGTAAGAAATAAACCTTTCCTTTCCCAACTTGGTGCATCAGGTATTTTGTCTCAGCAACGAGTAAAAAGAAACTAAGACACTTACATTAAGTAAAATAAATGAGGCGTAAAAGAACAAACACTACTTTTAAGGTACTTAAGAGTACTTAAACAGGCAGGAAATAGTATAATAATTTCCAGAGATTGTGGCACAAGTAGAGATGTTGTAGTCATTAATATTTTAAGTTTTGCAAAATGAAGCATTCTTCAGATGAAGGATGATAATGGTTGCAAACAATGTGAATATGCTTAATAGCACTATAACAATTAAAATGGTTAATATTGTGAATTTATATGTATTTTAATAGTTCAATAAACCATAAAAGGGTGGTGTATTTATTTAATAGGTTCCTGCTCAGCAGTAAATTGGATAAACTATATACACACATGGCATGGAGATTCTCAAGGTAATGTTTTCATATATAAGTGCTTTCTCTTAATCAAATTTAAAAGAATTTAGAAAATCAACCTAATTGTAAAAAAAATATAATAATGCTGTATGAAAGAAATCAGAAAAAAGCATGAATACTTTATTATTACAACTGTAAAAAATTCTAAAAAATGCAAATGAATCCATAATCAAAAAAGTTAAATGAGTTTCCCTGGAATGTAGTTAATAGCTTCCTAAAAGTAGGGAGGGATTATAAAGAGACATAATGTACCTTTAAAGATGATAGACATGTTCACTGTATGATTTTAGTGTTGGTTCCCTGAGTGTACATGTGTATCAAAACATTTAATTTTATGCATCAAATATGTGTAACTATTTCATAACAATTATATCTTAACCAAATACTTTTGAAACTGTTATCCATAAAAATGACTACTTTTTAGAAAACCAAAACATTTCACAATGCTATCTTTTCTACCACCTCCCCCTTCATGCCTTAGCAGCAAAGAACAGCTGGCTATATCACAACGCACCATCCTGGGAAACAGGATCTTCCTGCCACCAGAAAGGCCAGTAATGGCTTTGAGAGGCATAATGCACAGAGTCTGCAATAATCCTTAAAACCTATATATTATTTGCTCTGTACAGAAGTGGTTTGAAGGTCCTGAGAATTTTAGCAACCTCAGTCTTAGTTACTTCACTGTTGAGACAATACATAACACTCAAAATTAAAGGAGCAAATGTTTATTTCAGCTCAAGGTTTGTAGATTTCAGTCCATAGATGGCTGGCTGCAAGGCAAGATGGCATGGCAGAGGGGCATCACAGAGCATAAACAGTCCATGGCAAGCAGGCAGGAGACAGCAAAGTAGCAAGCTATAACCACAGTAGCAGAAAGCCTGACTTTATATTTTATCCAGGCGATAAACACATTGACTGCTGCCAGGCACATCCACCCAAATTCACACATCCTAATCAGCCACTTTTGAAACTCTCCACCTATGACCACATGAGGCACTGGGAAACATCTAGATACAACCCATAACATTTTACCCCTAGCTCCTCCAAAGACCCATGCACATCCCTTTATTCAAAAGGCATTGAGTCTATCTCTAAGAGTTGTTAAAGTTCTGAAGTTTCAACATTGCTGGAAAGTTCAAGGCCAAAGTCTCCTCTGAGATTTAAGGCAAACTCTTAGCTGTGAATTTCTACACAAATGACAAGAAAGTCTAACACTTCTGACATACAATGACACAAGATAAAACTTTCCTATTCCAAAAGGTGTGAATGGGGGATAGAAAGGAATGGGAGCAAAGCAGGTCCCAACTCCAGCTGGGCAAACATTAAGCCCCATAGTTCTCTGTCCAGCATTCAGGGCAATCTGTGGCAAGATGTGAGCTCCAAAGGGCTAGGGTGGCTCTTGCCCTGTGGTACATCACCAGTAGTTGTAGTTTTCATGACTTCTCCCTTGGCCCAGCTTTGCTTATTCCTTGCAGCTTTTCACAGACAATCAATGTAACTGGATTGTTCAACCTTCTGGGGTCTCCCCTGCACCTTTAGCTTCATATTCACAATTTCGCATGCTTCCCTCTGAGAGGCATGCTACCTGGCCTCCTAGGCCTTCTTCTGAAATCTGGGTGGAAGCCTTCCTAACTCTGGCATCCACCTAAATCCAGCACCACATGGATGCAAGACTCTGCCACGAGTTGGAGCAGCAGCCAGGTTTCCTTCTCTCTTGGCTGTAGGTATCAAGTTCCTGGATTGATGAGTTTTAGAAACCAAAACCTGAGGAAAAACTTCCCTAGGTCTCCTCCATGCTGGAACATGGTCTCCAAGGCTTTCTTTTCAAAGAAGTCTTCCACTTTTACACTTTTGAGACTGTGAGTTCTACTGGTTTTTGTGATTTTCTCAGATCATTTTTTCTATTGTCCTGTTCCTCCTCATCAGCCAAGTTCTCATTTTTTCCATCTTTGCAGGCCGTAACTTTACTGAAGCTTCCTTTCTGGGCAAACTCAAAATATTTTAAAACATTATGCTGAGCTCTTTGCTCTTAATTCTCAGCATATATCTGATTAAAAGCTCCTAACAGTAACCACTGCATTTCCCCAATATTAGACTGCCTTAAAATTTTGTCTGCAAGATTAATTACCCCTGTGCCAGGTGTGGTAGTACATACCAGTAATTCCAGCCCTTTGGGGGCTGTCAGGAAGACTGCCACAAGCTTGAAGTCAGCCTGGGTTATACAGTGAGTTCAAGGACACCCTGAACTATAGAGACCATCTTAAAAAAAAAAAAGATTAGTCTGCTGCCTTTAAGATCAGTCTGGCAGTCTCTACACGTGAGCAAAATGCAGACAAATTTTCTGTTAAACAATAACACATATGGTCTGGAGTCCAACAGCCAATACAATCTTTGTTCCTAACTGAAACCTCTAGGTCTTGGTCTTTATTGGCTGCATTTCTATTAGTATTCTGATCTTCTGAACACTGATCAGAATGTCACATCAAGTATAGGCTTTAAAGCATTCCAGTGCTGCTTCTTCAACCAGCATCTCCAAATCTTTCCAAACTCTTTCTACAAGCCAGTTCCAAAGTCTCCTGAACCACGTGGTCAGGTGGTATCATAGCTACCATCTTGCTTCCTGTAACAAAATCTAACTTTTCTTGTGGAAACAAAATATCCAACACCCATAGTTAAAGGAGAAAAGGTTTATTTCAAGTCAGCTTGTAGAGGTTTCTGTCCACAGTTGGCTCGCTCCAAGGCAAGGCAGTATGGAAGAGGCGCATCACTGATAAGAAACAGTCCATGGTAAGCAGGCAGGAGGCAGCAAATCAGAAGCAGCAGCAGCAGCAGCAGCAACAATTCTGCTTTCATAGTTCACCCACACTATAAGCCTATTGATTGGTGACACCCTTAACCCCAACATCACACCTTGAATCCACATTCACACACACTAATCCAGCCACCTTCATAACTTCCCACCTATGACCACATGAGCCTTTGGGGGGAACATCTAGATACAAGTCCTCAATTCTACACAGTGACATCCAAAGGAACACTTGAGGATACGTTTTTAGAACAGTTCCATCCCCACAGTCTCACCCACTCTCTATAGTCACACTGTGTGTTTCTGTACAAATTATGGACTCTTCGGGACTTACCAGGTCTTAAAGGTAAATACATCTGTATAACAAATGCAGAAATTCACAGCATTATGACTCCTTGGCAGGTAACAGATGAAAAGCAATTAGGACAGTTGTGATGAACCTATGGCATGTACTCCATGGTGGGCATGCAGAGCCCTCTCTGTTGGCACCCAAACCAAGTGCCCCCAGCACTGCACCAGCAGTTGCACATTCAGGTTCAATTTAGAGTGCTGGCATTTTATGATAAACAAGTGGGCTTTGGGTTGCAGCTTGGGCACATGGATTTCTAAAAGGCTTGCCATCACTGCTAGAGGTAAGGGACCCAGTTGACATTGCTCTCAGATGCCCTGGAGGTAGCCACAACTGCTACCTCTTAGGATTAGAATTCACGCCATTTGGGCCATGAAAATTCATAGCATTCAGGACTTCAATACAGACCCAAAAAGCAAGACAGTCTTTCCTAGAAAGCCCTACTTAGCCATTATTCTAAGGCCAAATCTGGGCTGAAAGCTGTTTTCTGCTATCCTACTGTCACTTCTGAAGCACATACAATTTGGAGCTGTTCATTAATAGACCTTACTTAGCTCTGTCCTCTGTTCGAACTACTCTCACAGTGATCAGAAGGAAGATAAAACATGCTTTAATCAGTAAGGCTCCTCATATAACAGGAACTGACCGATGTATTTTAGGTATTTGGGTCTGGTCACATAAATCCATCACATTAGACCACTGAATATCCCCCCAAAAAGAAACCATCTCAATGACAGTAGAACTCCATTTAGATCATCATGGCTCCAAACAGGTCACATCCATAGCTAAAAAATAGTCATGTACAAGGGAACATCTTTCTATGACCTTAGTACATCACGTTCCATTCAGGGACTAGAAAGAAAACAAAGTGCTGCTTTCCCTGAGATGGTGGAGTGTGTGACACATGCTCTGGAGACCTGCTGGTGGGCCAAGTTGAGATAGTTTCTATCCCAAACTTTAGCAGTGATAAAATGGACAACTATGACTTTGGTCCTGAAACCACCCATCACATACTTTCATAAGGAATCTCCTCCATGTGACCACATGGCTGACACTCCATTAAACCCACTGTAACACACACACACTCTTTCTCTGCTATGTGCAGCTGTGTTCAACAAGCCAGGTGCATATTCTCTACATTCCTTTCTCTGGTGTGAATTTTTTGATGTTGAATGAGGGTGCGCTTTTGGCTGAAGGCTTTGCCACATTCACTGCACTTATAAGGCCTGTCTGGTTTGTGAACTATCTGGTGCTCACTCAAATTAGACCTTTGTCTGAAGGTTTTCCCACATTCTCTACACTCATAAGGCCGTTCACCAGTGTGAAGCCTGCGATGATTATTGAGAGTGGAGTTTTGGGTGAAGGCTTTCCCACATTCACTGCACTTATAAGGCCTGTCTGGTTTGTGAACTACTTGATGCTGCCTCAGATTTGAGCTTTGTTTAAAGGCTTTCCCACATTCACTGCATTCATAAGGTCGTTCATTAGTGTGAAACCTCTGATGGGCTTTAAGGCTGGAACTTTGATTAAAGTATTTTCCACATTCACTGCACTGGTAAGGCCGTTCACCAGTGTGGAGTCTCTGATGGATCCTGAGGTGGGAGATTTGGCTGAACATCTTCCCACATTCAGTGCACTTGTAAGGCCTTTCACCAGTGTGAACTCTCTGATGGTTCATGAGATTGGAGCTTCGGCTGAAGACTTTCCCACATTTCTCACACTCAAAAGGTTGTTCTCCAGTGTGAACTCTCTGATGCTGGGTGAGATTGGAAATCTGCCTAAATGATTTTCCGCATTCCTTGCATTTATAAGGTCTTTCTCCTGTGTGAACTCTCCCATGCTTAATTAAGCTGGAGTTGCAGATGAAGAATTTCCCACATTCCCTGCACTCATGAGCACGTCTTCCAGTATGAATCCTCTTGTGTTGAAAAAGGCTGGAGTGCTGACTAAAGAACTTCCCACATTCACTGCACTCATATGGCTTTTCACCAGTGTGAATTCTCTGATGTTCCACAAGACAGAAGTGCCGGCTAAAAAATTTCCCACACTCACAGCACTCATAAGACTTGCTACTGTGAACTCTCTGGTGTTGCTTGAGGCTAGAAGCATCACTAAAGATTATCAGACACTTGCTGCATTCATAGGGCCTCTCTCCACTGTGGACTCTCTGTTGATGAACAAGTGTGGATGCATCACTGACAGTATCCCTAGCAGTGGGAAAATTTAATGCACCATCAGAATTCTTGTGTGCCTCCTCCACACTGGGAGTGATCTGGTGCTGCGCAAAATCTGATGTGACCACAAAGTTATCCCTGCCCTCCCCACACATGAAAGGCTTCTGTAATGTGTGGTCTGTGCAGGTCTTTCCCAGAGAGACCCTGCCCTCCTCCCCTCTGGCAGACTTGTCCTCATTCTTTTGCACCTGTTGCTGACAAAGGTTTGTGTTAAACTTGAACCCTGTCCTAACTGCCTCATACACAC
The DNA here is from genome assembly GCF_034190915.1 of Cavia porcellus. Classification (NCBI taxonomy): domain Eukaryota; kingdom Metazoa; phylum Chordata; class Mammalia; order Rodentia; family Caviidae; genus Cavia; species Cavia porcellus. Next base: position 38,355,129 of record NW_026947490.1, on the reverse strand, counting down.
AGGGCTTCTGCCTGGCATGGGTTGTCTGATGTTCAGCCAGGTACAAAATGTCTTTCAAGTGTAGGTCAAATGTGTCACAGGGGTAGGTCTTCTGCATAGACGTGGGTGTCTTTGGATTCTCATTCTGTGATGTTTCTTTTATAGAAATGTTTTTCTCAGAAGGTAGCTCCTTCTCCTCTGTTCCAAAGAAAAAGCTACAATTAGAGAAATTATGATCAAGTCATACAAACCCTGATAGAAGAAAATAGCCCCATCACATATGCTTGTCTGATCCCAGAATGAGTCCTTTGGAACCTTCGCAAGATGAGAAACCTTAGGGTAAAGGGAAACCTCAGGGTAAAAAATGATTGGCTCTCTGTACTATTGTGCCTGGCCAGGAAGGTCATAAAACAAGATATCTATACCACAGGATGGGAAGAGAGGCAGGGTCTCACTTTCTACAAAGGCGTCAGAGTAGGGTATTGGCTTCTGGGAAACTGTGAGGGCCATGACACAGATAAGAATGGCCAGGCCAGGCTGGGTATCATAGTGCATTCCAGTAATCTCAGCACTTAGGAGGCCAAGGCAGGAGAATCACTGCAAATTCAAGGCCAGCCTGGGCTACAAGGTGAGTTTCAACACCAGTATGAACTTTGCAGTGGAATCCTGTCTCAAAAAGACAAAAAAATAGAATAAAAGTAAAAAATGGGCAGGCTCAAAAGAATCTGACTACAACTAACTGGTTGATGTTAAAGACATCAAGGAAACACACTCTTCTCAGGACATATGAAGTGGAATCCAACAGTGAAGAGTGCTGCAGAGGCCCCTGTTGTGGACTGGAACACAGAGGCCAAAAAGCTGAGGAAAGCCAGAAGCCCACAGTCAAGAGCAGAGATTCAAATAGGCAAGCCCTCAAGAACAGGGAAAGGTAGAGATGAAGAGGAGACGGTAGCATTCACACAAACAATGATAAGTATGAGAAAAAAAGCTGGGATGATTTGGACACAGTCATGATGTCACAATCTCTCCCAGCTCTCACTTACCAGAGCCAGACCTCCTAAAAGCTCCTCTTGCCATAGCTGAAGTCATGCCCACTCTGTCAGGAACCCAGGGTTCTTTCCCCATCTTGAGTTGGGCAATGACATGGCACCTGAAAGATGTGAGCCCTAAGGGAAAGATGGGCAGGGGAAATAAACCAGAACAGACCACAGGAAGGAAAACTCAGTATTAAAATATTGTACATACAAGCAAAGTCTGGTAGACACAGCCCAGTGATTTGCAGGTAGAGACCAAATTAATGCATGGCATAGTTCTGCACAGTCTTGTACAGTACATGTTAGCAAAAGGAGAAGAACATGAACCACAGGAAGGTCAGAGATCTGACAGTCATCCAGGTGAGGAATGAGAGGTGGAATGAGCTCTATGGGCTAATCACAAGGCTCTTCCTGCCTGGACCCTTCTCTGTACAGCTCTGACCAGGGGGTGTGGGGTCGCTCAGGAAGGGGAGGCACTGCATGAGGCACTGCCCTGGAACCCACTGGAACCCACAACACACAGAACAGGAACACAGGGAGCAGTGTTCATGGTGGTGGTGTTGGAAAGACAGCTGTCTCTTGTGCAAAGGGGACAGGCAGGCAGGACCTCAGAACACCTGGGCAAATGTGATGGTCTTACCCAAAGAGGCTATGAGTGCAAAGTTCTCCAGCATCACATCGCAGTAGAGGAGCCTCTGTGCCTCACTGAGCAGTCCCCATTCCTCCTGGGAGAAGTAAATGGTCACGTCCTCGAAGGCCACACAGCCCTGCTGTGATGGGGACAGTTCATTCCATGATCAGCCTCAATCCTCAGGCCTCCCTCTCCACTCCCTACTCATCCTGTTCCTTTGCTCTTCTCAGCTCTAAGAAGATACTATGCCCTGGATAGATTAATACTGGCTTTAAAAAAAAAATGCCTCACATGACCACCGTTTGAGCCCACAGCAGTGACAGGCGAAAGGAGGGCTGCCATCTGAAGTCTGGGTCTGAAGTGCAGGGCCCAAACCTGTGCTCGCCCAGTCCCCTAATGCTTCAGTAATCTGCTTCTCAGACACACACCAACAAGGTCTTGGTCTTCTCATTGAGTCCACAATCCTAAACCTATACTGCTTCTAATCCCCACATTAGGACTTCATCTACCTTTTCCTACTTATATGAGGTCTTCTCTGGGGCTCTGGCCTGTAGTTACACTTGGGTGGTTCAATCAGCAGCCCTTCTTTTTTCCTGGTCAGTGTAATGCAAAACTATTAACAAATCACATGATCCTTATCCATTAAGGCAAAACTGGCTATATCAAGCATGAAAACAGGTATTTATGGCAAAGGGATTCAAGTGTCACAAGCTTAGCCGTATGAGTCCTTAACATTCCCCATGGGTATAAATCTTCTCCCCCTTGATGGCTCCAACTCAAAGACATGGATAATGCTCAAGTAAAGATTGGTAAATATATTTTACCCAGATGCTTCTGTGCCAAGAGTTTAGGTATCTAGTTAGGTATCTCACTGATACCTTCATATAGCAGTTCTGTAAGAAACCATTGCTTGATTCAGACTTCTCAAAGTCTTAACTGCCCATCTTTCACTTCTAGGGGATGCAGTTGGAATTTAAATGCCATCTTCATTACTCTTGGAGATCTCAGTCTTCAGACAAGGTAGAAAACGCCAATTAAACATTCACAGTACATAAGAAAGCTATGTCAAGAAACTCACCTTTCATGGAAGATAATCTTACTTATAGCTCTACTAAGAACTCTCATAGACCCTACTGCTGCACTGGGCCTTGGCCCATTTGAAGGATTACATGGTTGGCTTTTCTTGTACATAGCCATCTAACTAGATGGAGAGGTTCAATTCTTGGGCTAATTTCTGTCTACACTATATATTTTTCAACAGGCAATTAAGAACCATGGATTTTAAATATTGTCACAGATATATAAAAACCTGAGCAGCCCCCACAGGACCAACAGCTAACCCCTTTATGGAAAGGTACTTTTCTCTTCGATAGCCATCAAGGTTCTAGGGATTTGAGCTCAACTTATTATTCCTAAGCCAAGCCACGGAAGAAAACCCCTCCACAGGGCAAATGCCTACAGGCCTCTGGCTACCTGCACCTGGGTACTGTCAAACATCTGTTTAAATGAGCATCCAAACGCCCCACTATCCCACCTTACAGCCCAACACAAGGTTGTGTGCACCTTGGGTATTAATCTCTTAACCGTAACCTTATTGTAACCTGTGAACTTGTAGGTGCTATGGGCGCACCTGCTGCTGTTTACAACAGACCTAATTAAAAGAAATCTATTTATAGTAATAGTTCAGTTGCCACCCTCCTTGTTTTTCACTATGGTCATTTTACTATGACATACCAGTCGTGAACAGGCAAATAATGTTTTATTATTGGTTTCTGATGTTTTCTCTGTCCATAATCTGTCAAGTAAATAAGGCAATGCATGCTGGTTTGTGGACTGTTACCCAGTTTTGTACTTCTGGGCCGCACTGGACTTAAAACAAATCCAAGGCACGCCTGACCTTACGCCTCCCTGCGCCCCCATTTCTGAACAATGATGAGGGCATGGCTTTCCCAGTCCTCACGATGGAAATGGTTCACTATTTAATTCTGCTTTTTATATTTACCCTCATACTTTAAACTGTTTCCTTAACTCCATCTCTCCTTTACACCCTATCCCTCTCTACATGCTCTGACAGCCCGCTGATGGACCTTCTAGACCCCTGCCAGTCAGCACAAGTGAGAGCGCTGTCTCTCAACTGCCCCTTCTCACCAGGAAGTAACTACAATAACAGAGTCCTACTGCCTCAAAATTTGAAAATCTCAAATGGAGTGGGGGATGGGAAGCAGGAAATTAGATTTCTGCAGGCCTGGATGCACTTGAGAAAAGTGCTGATATGCTTCCCCTCTTTCCTTTCCTGTTCATGAGCTACGGATAAATTCCAAGCTTACCATCTCTATGGTTCAGAGGATGTTACCTGTTCTGAGCTTGCTGCTGAATTGCTGGGCAGAAGGTTGAAGCCACCCACTCACCTGCACCAGGTCCCTCTGAGCTGACGCCGCCATCAGGGCCTCGGGCCCCAGCAGGGCCTTCAGACGCTGGCGACCAAGCCGGCTCCCCGCACGGGCTCAGCCCACCACCCACGCTAAAGCGTCCGGGCCGAGACTCGCGTTCCCGGCCTCAGTCCCTCACTCAAAGGCGCACCCCTGCACACCTGCGGAACACCCGCTGTCAGGGCTCGCAGCTGCTGCGAAGGCGCGGCACGGGCTCCGAACCGCACCGCCCCTCCAGCAAGGTCCCCGCCAGCCCCAGCCCGGTCCTCGGCCGCCGGGAGCGCAGCCAGTCATCGGGAACCCCGGGCCCACTCCGCCAGGGAAACTCCGTCGCGGCCCCCGCACCAGCTGGCCCCACCCGCGCCCTACCCCGCAGCACGCGAACGGCCGCCGCCCGCGACCCGGCGTCCGCGTCCCGCCCCAGGCCTCCGAGGGAACGGGGCGGGGCTCGCGCGCTCCTCCTTCTCCTCCTCCTCCTCCGCCCCGAGGCCCCCACCCAGCTCGTCTCTTAAAGGGGCCGCTCCCGGGCCGCGGTGGCCACCTCCGACCACAGCAGCGCCAGACCCCTGCGCCTTGCGGCCCCGCGGGCTTCCGCCAGGCGCTTCGCCTCTCACTCAGGGACCTAGATGCACGCTGATTGCAGCCAATCGGTGGAATCTTTGTTTGCTAACTCTACGTGTTCTCGTTTAATGCCTCTCAGACGACTAACATACGGGACTCATAAGTTGCCAGGCACCGTGGGCCCCTTTCTCAAACCTCTCTGAGAAGGTCCCTGTGCCCATGGGATGGCAGGGGCCTCTTTTCTACTCGTCTTCATCAGCATCTAGCAAAATGTAGAGAGATGGCACGAACCAGAAGGGGTCCTGTGTCTGAAAGGTGAGGCCACCAGCTCGATTCAGCAACTCCATAGGGCGGTGAATTTCACAGCATCGTGTCGTACATGATGCATAGGTATAATTTTAGTCTTTAATATACTTAAAAATTAGGAGCGTTTCCATTTCGAATACTCCCTGCTTGTCCAGAGTAGCTCTCGCTCTTTCTCTCTCCCTTTCTCCCCTTCAAATAGTCTTTTATTTAAAAATAAATTTTAAAAACTGCTGGTTATGTTTTCTTTTTAAAGGAAAAAAAAGCAAAGAAAAAAAGATAAAAAGGCGCCAAATGGTATAACCGCGTTTTCGCTCAAGGGCCTGCTTGGTGCACCTCACAAGTGCAGCCAAGCCCCTCCCCAGCCCGTGTCTCATATGCTGGCCAGTGTCCCAGTCGACCCCGCAGAGAAGCGGCTCGGGCTGCCCTCCCCAGCAGTGCTTGTTAGAGTTGTAGGATGGTGACAACAGCTTTTACATGATGAACAAGGACTTCGTGCCTGCTAGGTCGCCTGTCACCCCGTGAGGTGCGCATTGTTAGGATGCCACTGTGAGGCTGAATCTCTGTTCTCACACCGTAGCAGTACTAGTGTTCCTCAAGGGCTAGTGAGAAACTGGAAGGCTGAGTCCCAACTCTTTCCCTCGCCTCCTGCCCCTCACCCCGCCTCAGCTCCCGAACCTCTGGAGGCCCTACGTTTGAGCTGCTGCCTCCCACCTTCATTTCTAACAAATGCCCAGCGACGCCAGCGTTACTCGCCTGAGAGACACTAAACGAGAACTCATAGAGTTAGCAAACAAAGATTCCACCGATTGGCTGCAATCAGCATGCATCTAGGTCCCTGAGTGAGAGGCGAAGCGCCTGGCGGAAGCCCGCGGGGCCGCAAGGCGCAGGGGTCTGGCGCTGCTGTGGTCGGAGGTGGCCACCGCGGCCCGGGAGCGGCCCCTTTAAGAGGCGAGCTGGGTGGGGGCCTCGGGGCGGAGGAGGAGGAGGAGGAGGAGAAGGAGGAGCGCGCGAGCCCCGCCCCGTTCCCTCGGAGGCCTGGGGCGGGACATGGACGCCGGGTCGCGGGAGGCGGTTGTTCGCGTGCTGCTGGGTGGGGCGCGGGTGGGGCCAGCTGGTGCGGGGGCCGCGACGGAGTTTCACTGGCGGAGTGGGCCCGGGGTTCCCGATGACTGCTCCCGGCGGCCGAGGACCGGGCTGGGGCTGGCGGGGACCTTGCGGGAGGGGCGGTGCGGTTCGGAGCCCGTGCCGCGCCTTTGCGGCAGCTGCGAGCCCTGACAGTGGGTGTTCCGCAGGTGTGCAGGGGTGCGCCTTTGAGTGAGGGATTGAGGCCGGGAACGCGAGCCTCGGCCCGGACGCTTTAGCGTGGGTGGTGGGCTGAGCCCGTGCGGGGAGCCGGCTTGGTCGCCAGCGTCTGAAGGCCCTGCTGGGGCCCGAGGCCCTGGTGGCGGCGTCAGCTCAGAGGGACCTGGTGCAGGTGAGTGGGCGGCTTCTACCCTCTGCTGTGGGATTCCACCCTGTTGGTCCTGGTGCCAACACAGGAAGGATGGTGCTGTTTTTAGATCTTTCGCCTTTCCTTCTCCGTTTCTTAACTCAGATACTTAGGAAGAGTTCATTTTGGCTTGTGACCTGATTTTGGGTTGGACAATCTGTAGGATCGTCTCCACTCCTGAGTATTGAAAGTTGAGGAAAGGATTTCCTGAGCCTAGGAACGTGCATGGAGATGCTTGAGGCAGGGACTGAGTTGGAAGTGTTCAGGAAACTCAGTGACGGCAGTATCTGCTGGGACCAAATAGCATCCAGATAGCGCTAAGGAGCAGGGCTGCTATTTATTCTAAGGACACTGGGTGCTGTGGACAGTTTAAAGCAGAGGAGGGAGATGATAGAAGTTAAGTCTTACTAGTGTCTCTGTGGCTGCAGAGTTGAACCCATGTGTAGGGTGAGGATGAAAGCAGGGAGGTCTTGGAGCGCTCTCTTCCACCTTCAATGTCAGTGATCCTGGTGGCCAGACCAGATAGAACTGCAGATGTGTTTCTTGTCTTTCAGAAACAGGCTGACCAGGTTATCTGATGTGGAGGGTGAGGAAGAGGAGGCATGCTCTGTGGTTTGCTTCTTAGGTAGAAGTATCAACATATCACCAGCAAAGAGAGAGAAGGAAGTGGCTGCGGTAGGAATTTTAAGCAGAAATAGCAGAAGTTGGGTTTGGGATGTGTTGAGTCTCTGATTGATGCCCCACAAAACCTGAATAGATTTCAACAGTGGTTTAACACAGTTACTCCATTTTAGGGAGGTATGAATTGAGGTCCTGAGAGACAATGTACAGCTCAGACAATTGCCAGACAATGTCTAAAAATAGAGCTCTGGCCCACCACGTGTTCAGGAAAACACCCTGTCTTCAATAATCAAAAGACAGGAAGCCTGCTTACTGTGAGTCTAACTGGCAGGAAACCAGATTGCTATCTCTAATGACAAGCCAGAAAGTTAAACAAAATCTTCTTTTACAGGAAGTTAAACAAAATCTTTTTTGAGTGGGCTTCCCAAAAAATTGACAGTTTCTTTGATTTTATTCTTATGTTCAGTCTAGGATCAACTGCAGAAAGCCAAAGATGCTCACATAATCAATCTTATATGAGGCCCAGCGTTTAGTTTGAGGTCCCTAACAGACAGCCACCAGTCAAGGTACTCGCCGGCCACTCCTTTTCCTCCATTACAACACTCTGCCCTTGTGGTGCCTGCCTTTAGCTCTGAGAAGCCTTCAGTGATGGTGGCTGGCTTCTTGGCGACAGTAAGCAATGGATTAATATCCTCAGCTTTTCTTGTCTGGTTGGTCTTTATTTCCATAAAACATCCAAATTGTGGTATCAAGATATGGGCAAGAGCATGTGGGCAAGAGATTTAAGACAGTGAATGTTCAGGCCATGGTGGCAGTGTTCTAAGAAGAAAGAATGTGAGCCTGGAGGGCTTAGAGCATGAGATCTTGTCTAGGCACCTGTTTCTGTATTGTTTAGTATTATAAAAACAAGAAACAGTGTCATGGAATGAGGATGTGGGGGGATAAGGCCATGTGGCAGGTGACCTGATCCAGCTAGGAGATGGATGCTGAGGCTTGGGAGCCATGGAGGTGATGCTGTCTTGTGGCTTAGAGCAGTGCTTACTCACCAGTCTGTGTTCTCCGAAGCTTTTGTGGTGGCTCTTGATGTATCATGGAGTTTTCTTAGTTGAGCTGAGCAGTTAGGTAGGGACAAATGAGATTGCTTAGACTTGCTGACAGAGAGAGGCCAGGGTAGAAAGAAAAGAGGGACCAAGATCCCTATATTTCTTTCAGGAGTAAAACCCATTGTGATCTACCTTTTTTCAATTAGGTGCCATGTCCTAAAGTTCCACCACTTCCTGTACAGCAAACCCCAGTCTTGGGTCCAGGTCTTCAACAGCGACAATTCAAAACACAAACTGTAAAAAGAAAGAAAGAAAGAGAGAGATAAGGAAGGAGGCTCAAAAGGGTTGGTTTTTAAGTGTGAGGGATGAAGGGAGAGCATGAACACAGAAGAGTACCAAGGTGCCTGGCATTTGTGTGTGCTCAGTGTGGTTTTAACCCAGTAAGAGGGCCAAGTGGGGCAGCCTCCAAAGCAAAAATGAGTATTAAGCTTGGCACAGTGGGCACCATCAAAGGCCTAGACAGAATAGTATCATGACTGGCCAGGATCTCCCCAGGTAAACTGTACAAAGTGACACACAGGAGTCCACAAATGTGGCCGAGAGGTAGGCAAGAATGGGGAGAGGGTAGCTGTGGCTATGGGAATTTAGAGCAGGGTCCAGAACTATGAGGAAAGTACAGGGCAAAGCACAAGGTGCAAATAGGAGTGGGCCTTGGCAGGAAACTGAGAGCGAAGACCAAGCCCCCATTGGAATGTATCTAAGAAGCATGACATTGCAAATTTAGGAAGAGAAGCTCGCAGGAAGGGCTCATGCCCTACACTTCAGGCCCAGACCTTAGATGCCAACTCTCTGCCCTCCTGCTTCTCTCACTGTAGGCTGACAAGGTGAACAGGTGAGACATGAAAAGAAAGCCAGTATTAGTGGAACCAGGACCTAGCCTCTGTTTGGAGCTGGGAAGAAGGGTGTGAGAGAGCATGAGTGAGGAGTGGAAAGGGAGGCCTGAGAATTGAGGCTGATCATGGAATGAACTGTCCCCATCACAGCAGGGCTGTGTGACCTTCGAGGACGTGATCATTTACTTCTCCCAGGGGGAATGGGGACTGCTCAGTGAGGCACAGAGACTCCTCTACTGCGATGTGATGCTGGAGAACTTTGCACTCATAGCCTCTTTGGGTAAGACCATCACACTTGCCCAGGTGTTCTGAGGTCCTGCCTGCCTGTCCCCTTTGCACAAGAGACAGCTGTCTTTCCAACACCACCACCATGAACACTGCTCCCTGTGTTCCTGTTCTGTGTGTTGTGGGTTCCAGTGGGTTCCAGGGCAGTGCCTCACGCAGTGCCTCCCCTTCCTGAGCCGCCCCACACCCCCTGGTCAGAGCTGTACAGAGAAGGGTCCAGGCAGAAAGAGCCTTGTGATTAGCTCCATAGAGCTCATTCCACCTGTCATTTCTCACCTGGGTGACTGTCAGACTCTGACCTTCCTGTGGTTCATGTTCTTCTCCTCCTTTTGCTAACATATACTGTACAAGACTGTGCAGAACTATTCCATGCACTAATTTGGTCTCTACCTGCAAATGACTGGGCTGTGTCTATCAGACTTTGCTTGTATGTACAATATTTAATACTGAGTTTTCCTGTGGTCTGTTCTGGTTTATTTCCCCTGCCCATCTTTCCCTTAGGGCTCACATCTTTCAGGTGCCATGTCATTGCCCAACTCAAGATGGGGAAAGAACTTGGGGTTCCTGACAGAGTGGGCATGACTTCAGCTATGGCAAGAGGAGCTTTTAGCAGGCCTGGCTCTGGTAAGTGGGAGCTGGGGGAGGATGTGACATCATGACTGTATCCAGATCATACTAGTTTCTTTTGTTATCTCTTCCATAGCATCGCCAGTTCTTGAGAGCTTGCCCATTTGAATATCTGGCCCCACCCTTCTGGCCTCCTCATCTTAATCCTCCCACAGCAGCCTCTACAGCAGTCTTCCCTGTTGGACTCCATGTGTCCTGAGAAGAGCATGTTTCCTTGAGTTCTTTGAACACCAGCCAGTTAGTTGTAGTCAGAATCTCTTGGATCTAGCCAGTCTTACCTGCCTTGTGGTCTTTAGTTTCTCAGAAGCCAATTCCTTGCCCTAAGGCTTTGTAGAGGAGTGAGTGGGGGACCCTGCCTCTCTTCTCAGTACTATACCATGCTTGTGATAGAGACCTCCCCTGGCAAGTCGCAGTAATACCAGGAGCCAGCCATTCCTTCTCATCCTGTCCAGGTTCCTAAAGACTCATTCTGAGATCCATCAGGGACATGTGATGGTGAAGCTATTTCCTTCTGTCAGAATTTATTTGATTTAACCACTATTTCTCTGTTTGCAGATTTTTGCTGTAGAAGAGAGGGTACAGTGCTACGTTCTGAACAGAATATTTTTGTACAAGGAAGATCACAGGATAGGAATCCCAAGACAGCTCTGTCTGTGCAGAAGAGCTACTCTTGTGGCACATGTGACCTACACTTGAAAGACATTTTATACCTAGATGAATGCCAGGCAACACATGCCAGGCAGAAGCCTTGTGTATATGAGGCAAACAGGACAAGGGTCAAATTCAATACAAATTTTCTCCAGCAACAGGTGCAGAAGAATGAAGACAAGCCTACCAGAAGGGGAGAGGGCAGGGCTTCTCCTGGAAGGGCCCATACAGACCACACATCCCAAAAGCCTTTCATGTGTGGGGAGGGGAAGGAGGACTTTGTGACCACATCAGACCTCGTGCATTATCAGATCACTCCCCTTGTAGGGAAGGCACAAAAGAATTCCAGAGGTGCATTGTATTTTCCCACTGCCCAAAGGCATGACAAGAACAGTCAATCTAGGCATGCTTTAAATGACACATCTACACTTGCATATCAACAGAGAGTCCAAAGTGGAGAGAGGCCTTATGAATGCAGCAAGTGTGGGATATTCTTTAGCAATGCCTCTAGCCTCATACAACACCAGAGAGTTCACAATAGAGGAAAACCGTATGAGTGCTCTGAGTGTGGGAAATTCTTTAGCCAATACTCTAGTCTTGTGAAACATCAGAGAGTTCACAGTGGTGAAAGCCCCCACGTGTGCGGTTACTGTGGCAAATTCTTTAGCCGAAGCTCCAACCTCATTCAGCATAAGAGGGTTCACACTGGTGAAAAGCCATATGAGTGCAGAGAATGTGGGAAATTCTTTAGCCAACGTTCCAACCTCATTCATCATAAGAGGGTTCACACTGGTAGAAGTGCTTATGAATGCAGGGAATGTGGGAAATCTTTTAACTGCAACTCTAGCCTAATTAAGCACGGGAGAGTTCACACTGGAGAAAGACCTTATAAGTGCAATGAATGTGGGAAATTCTTTACCCACATTGCCAGTCTCATTCAACACTATATAGTTCACACTGGGGAACGACCTTTTGGATGCAGTGAGTGTGGGAAAGCCTTCAGCCGAAGCTCTGACCTCATAAAGCATCAGAGGGTTCATACTGGTGAACGACCTTATGAGTGCATTGAGTGTGGGAAGTTGTTTAGCCAGAGTTCCAGCCTCAATAGTCATCGAAGACTTCACACTGGTGAACGGCCTTACCAGTGTAGTGAATGTGGGAAATTCTTTAATCAAAGTTCCAGCCTCAGTAACCATCGGAGGCTTCACACTGGTGAGCGGCCTTATGAGTGCAGCGAATGTGGGAAAACCTTTAGACAAAGGTCTAATCTGAGGCAGCACCAGAAAGTTCACCAACCAGATAAGCCATATAAATGCAATGAATGTGGCAAAGCCTTTAGTCAAAGGCCTACCCTTATCCGGCATCAGAAAATACACACCAGAGGAAAAAATTTAGAGAATGTGCATCCTTCTTGTTCAACACACCTACATACAGCAGAGAAAAGCTATGACGGTAGGCTTTATGAAGAAGCAGCAGGCAGATGCTGAACTTCATTCATCCAAATGGTCACTCTGGGGACCTATTATAGCTAGATGTATTGGATGCTTTCAAGAGCTAAACTGAATCCAGTTTTTCATTGCCTGAGCTTGAGACAAGCCATCTCAGCTTTGCCTAATCTACAGCCTCCAGAGTGTATCACCCACTCTACCATCTCAGGGAAAGCATACCTCTTTTTCCAGGTTCTGAAGGGAATCCGGAGTTCTTGAGGCCATGGGAAGGTGGCACTGCCCTGTGATGAGTGTAGCTCTGGATATAACCTATCTTTGTCCATGGCAATCTAAGTAGGGGGTTGCTTACTGTGAATGTTTCTTTCTCAGGGATATTAATCAGTCTAATGTGATGTTCGTTATGGATTTGTCCACCCTCCATGTTAACCCCATGCAACTACCCACTGTGCATTTTTCTGGTTCATGTGATACTAAGGGTGTTAGTAACAAGTCTGTCTTTAATCTTTGGTGTTCTGATTACTGTGAGGAGTAGGTTAAGAACACTACTAATGTCTACTATATTAAAAGGTGGGTAGCCCTTGTTTGTACCTCCAAGTTGAATGCCTCTGAAGGAGCAATAGGATGGCAGAAACAATGCTCAGCCCAGATTTGGCCTTATGTGCACTGCTAACATAGGTGGACCCGTAATTTGTATTATCTAGAAAGACACAGTGTCAATGTAAGGAGGTAGATGCCAAATATAGTTTTCTAAAATGAATGAATGGCCAGATATTTATGTGCAACATTTGTTTTAATGCTTTGTTAAAAATATAATCAATGTATGATAATTTCCAATATATACATGATACACAATTTGCTAAGTTTTTAAATATGGATGGACTCAGAGAACAACATTATACACATGATAATGAACATACCTGTTACAATGGAAGTTACCTCATGGCCATTTATAATTTCTCTTTGCTTTCTCAGAACCATTAATCATATCCCAAATAAACTGTTGATTTAATTCTTTTGTTACAGATAATATTTGCTTTTTTCTACAGTTGCATGCAATTGTAATCCTATAGTATTTATAACTTTTGTGGTCTGCTTTCTTCATACAACGTTTCTTATAAGTTTGTTGACTTTCTGAATTATTTGAGCTATCAATGAGAGAATGTTTATATGTGAAAGCATAATTATCTTGAGACTTTGTGCTATGAATATGGTTTATAAAATTTTTAAAATTTTGTGGTAAAATAGAAAAATCATGTTAACCATTTCCAAGTGCACATGCAGTGGTATTAAATATGTTCATATTATTAATAACTGTCACCATGATTCACCTACAGATTTCATTTTGAAAAATTGAAACCATTTGCCCATTAAACAATAACTCCACATTCTTTCCCCATCCTTGTCTCAGAAAACCACCATTCTGTTTTCTCTCTGTTTGAATTTGACTATTCTAAGTTCCTCATACAAATATACTGTCTTTTGGGTTTCTTTGAGACGTGGTCTCATCATGTACTTGTTGTGACTAGCCTTGAATTCACTATGGCCTCAGACTCACTGAGATCTTACTGCCTCAGCTTCCCAAGTGATGAGATTACAGGTGTGCACCACCATACCCAGCTAATTTATACCATCTTAATTTTAATAACAGAAAAACTGTTTAACTTAACTCCATGCCTAACACTTTCAGTTACTGATGTGACAAAATTACCTCTTTCTATATTCTATGTCCAAAAAACATAGGTTAATCATTGTTCTGTTAAAAGGCAATAGTCTTTTAAATCTTGCAGAAAACAGAAAGGAGAGTTGTAAACCAAAGCTACAGTAATATACACTTAACAAATTTCACATAAATTTACTACGGATCTTTCAGTTACTGTCTGGTAACTCCTTTCAAACTGAAAGTCTTCCTTTAGCATCTCTTGTAGAAAAAGTCTTGATAATTAACTGCTTCAGGTGAGGAGACATTGATTTTCCCCTCATATTTGAGTTTTGCTGGATGAAGACTCTTTAGTTGGCAGTGCTTTTCTTTAAGTGTTTTTGCACAAATGCACTCACTTTCTTCTGGCCTCCAAGGTTTTGGGTGAGAAATCTGCTGATTATCTTTGAATATAATATTTCTTGCTTTTGATATTATCTGACTGCCTTTCAACAGTTTGATTATATGAGTAGTGTCTGTTTAAATTCATACTTCCTGGAGTCCTTGAATGTTTCGTTCTTTCATCTCACATGGGGAGATTTTAGCCATTATTTCTTGAAATACTCTTCCTTACTTTTGCCTATTTGAATTTAAAGTTCTGTAACCGTGAATGTACAGATCTCTGTGTGGGTGCATGCTTTCATTTCTTATGAACTGTTATCTAGAAGGCAGTGCCTTTGTTTAAAGGTAGGTGAATGTTCAACATTTTTGGGAAACTGCTAAACTGTGCTGTAAACTGGTTATGCCATTTTACCTCACATTTTCTAAGCTCACCATCTCTTATCCATGGTCTAGGTATATGCTTTGCTGACATGTACACCTCTATACTCGTATCCTGAAAGGCAAGTATCACCACCGCTAAATGTTAATAAAACCTACATGGTAAAAGTATTCCATTTCTTATTTTTCAAAATTGTTTTACCTGGGTCCTTTATTTTCCACATATATTTTAGAGTAAGTATATTTATATCTACAAAAAATCTTGCTAAGATATTAATGGGAATGGTGTAAAGGATTTACATCACTTTGGGGGAAAATTGACTTTTTTTTTTACCAAGTTGATTCTTCCAATCCAGGAATGCAGTATGTCTATCCATTTATTTAGCTCTTTACTGATACACTGTGTTTAGTATTCTGTGATTTTTAGCATATAACTTCATCTTAGATTTCTACCTAAGTATTTGAAATTGTTGGAGTGATTTCAAGTGGAATTGTTTTAATTTCAGTGTCCATACTTTGAGGTTAGTATATAGAAATGCTATTAATTTTTGTGTGCTAATCTTACATCTTGCAACTTTGCTGTCTCATTTATTAGGACTCAAAATATGAGTATAGATTCCTTATGCCTGTCTGTGCATATTGTTATGGATTGACTTATGCTCCCCTAAAATTACATATTGAAACCCAAACTCCCAACCTTAGATAGTGACTGTTTTGGAGATAAGGTCTTTAAAGAGGATTGAGTTAAAAGGCTATTAAAGTTGGTCTTAATCCACTGTGACTGATTGTAAGAAAAGGAGCACACACAGAGATGTGTACACACTGAAGCCATTGACAAGCCTCAGGCCTTAAGAGAAAACTGTCAGCACCTTAATCCTGGACTTCCAACCTCCAGAACAGACAGAGAAAATAAATTTCTATTGCCTGAGCCACCCAGTCAGTTTTTTCCCCCTAGTAATCAGAATTGAATCTAAGGCTACTGAGCTATTCCCACAGCCATTTTGTTTTATTTTGAGATGGGGCCTCACCAAGTCACTAAGTTGCTCCAGTGAGGCTCCAATTTGCAGTCCTGCCTGAGGTTCCCTGAATGTTCAGATTAGCTTCCATTTTTATGAAAAAATTTTATAATCATATAAGAATAATAATAGTTATTATATGGGGTATGGTTATCTTCAAAGTAGTTACTCAGAGTACAAAACATAAACCAAAAAGATTCTTACAAAAAAAGAAACATATAATGACATAAATCTTCTTTTTCAATGAACTAATAAATTAGTAGTGTAATAGAAACCTATTAGCATATAAAGTATATTGAAATATGTTCAAAACAATGTCAATGTAGTTTGGGAAAGTATTTGAAGTTCTTCCTATTTCCTATTTCTCTGTTATTTTGTTCTTTGCACTTCTCATAAAAGAAACTATACAACATTTGAGCTGGTGTGTCTGATTTATTTCACTTAACATTATATTCTCAAGGTGCATCTATATACCTATGAGTGCTTCAAGTTTATCTTTTTATGGCAGCGTAGTATTCCATTGTGTGTAAATACATTTTTCTTACCCACTCATCAATTGATGACATACACACTGTTTCCAAGATGAAGCTATTATAAATTATGCTGCTATAAACATGGTTATACACGTAGCCCCATAATATGATGATTTTTAACTCACCTGGTAAGATACCTAGAAGAGAGAGAGCTGGGTAAAATTAAACGTCTATTTTTAGTTTTCTGAGGAATCTCCATACCAATTTCCAGAGTCATTGTACTAGTTTACCTTCCCAACAATGCAGCAGAGTTCATGCTCCCTCACACCTTCACCATGATTTGTTATTACTAGATTCTTTTATGATAACCATTCTTCCTGGGGTAGAATCTCAGTGTACTCTTAATTTTCCTTTCTACTTGTGTTGGGTTTAATTTGCTTTTGATTTTCCAGTTTCTTAAACTGGAAGCGTAGATCACGGAGAAGTTTTCCTCATACAAACATTTAATGCTCTAAATACCTCTCAAAGCTTTGCTTTAGCTATATCCCACACTTTTTTTATGTGTTGTCTTAAAATTTAGTTTGAGTTAAAATATTTTCAAATTTACTTCACAACTTTGACACTAGGATTGCTTAGAAGAATGTTGTTTATGAGCCAGGGAGCTTCAGTGTGCTGCGTGGTGCAAGCTGAAGGCCTACACAGTGTACTCCATCTAGCCATGCAGTCTTGGTGTGCTGCTCCAAACCTGGTAGCCAGGGAGCTTCAGTGCACTGCGTGGTGTGAGCTTAAGGCCTGCACAGCATACTCCACCTAGCCGTGCAGCCTTGGTGTACTTCTTGGGTCCTGATAGGACCCCACTCAGTGACCCCAAGCAGCCGGGGAGCATCGGTGTGCTGTGTGGTGCAAACTGAAGGCCTGACACAGCATACTCCACCTAGTTGTGCAACTTTGGTGGCCACTCAGGATCTGGTAGGGCCCTGCCCAGTGACCCCAATCAGGCAGGGAGCCTTGGCATGCCATGTGGGTCATGCTGAAGGTCTTCCCAGCATACTCCACCCATTCAGGGAGCCTCCAAGTGCCTCTCAGGACCTGCTAAAGTCTGCCTAATGACCCCTTCTCAGCTAGGGAAACTCCCTCCAGTATAGACAGCCATCCTCAACCCAGGATACAACTGAGACTTTGCATTCAGTTGCCCCATGTGAATACTGGAAAATGACAAAACAAAACATCAAAATTAAACCTCAAATCTCCAGCCTACCCCAAAAAGGCCTAGGAGACATGGACGTAGATGAAAGTATAAATCACACACCTGAAACTTCTGAAATGATAGCAACTGAAGTAAAAAAAGAAAAGAAAAAGCAAATCCATAAAGTTGTACAGGAAATCAAATCAGGTAAAAGAAGAAATGATAAACATAATGAAAGAAATGCTAAACACATCTTTAAAAAGATAGTTAAAAAATAGAGAAGCATTGCAAAATAATGGAAACCTTGAATGAAAAATATAAGAAAGAATGTATGAAACAGATTCAGAGAGATATCCAGGAAATCAAAAATTCTATCAAAAGCTAGCAAAAACTGCCTGAATGAATGTGAAGATAGACTTTCAGATCTTGAAGACAAGACTGCAGCTAGTGAATAGGAAAGGAAAGATCTTTTAAAAATAACAAGGAACCAGGAAATAATAATTCAAATGTTGCAAGGCAATGCAAAAAAAAATAAGTTCGATAGGTATAAACAAAAAAGGTGACAACACAAATGATAAAAAGACTATTTACAGAAGTAATTGCAGAAAATTTCCCAAACATGGGAAAAGAAATTAACACACAGCTAAGTAAAGCATGTAGAATACCAATTAGCTATAACCAAAATAAATCTATATCCAGACGTATAATAACCAACATCCCAGAAATTCAACGTGAGAACACAATATTAAAAGCTGTGAGAAGAAACAAATCACCTATAAAGGAAAGCAAATCAGAATCATATCAGACTTCTCAACATAGACAACAAAGTCAAGAAGAGCATGGAGTGAAGTATTTCAAATCCTAAAGGAAAACAACTTTCAACCCAGATTGATGTAGCCTACAAAACCACTCTTCAAAATTGCTTGAGAAATAAGATACTTTTATGACAAAGAACAGCTGAAAAACTTCATGAACACCAAAGCAACTCTAAAAAGAACACTGGAAGATAGTCTAGGTAGACATATAAAAATAACTATGACTTCAAGAACACCAACAGAAAAAATCACCAAGCAGGGCAAACAATTAAGTAGAGGGAAAAAGTAAAGAACAAATGGCAGAAAGATAACATGACATGATATATATCACTTATATAGCCACTCATGGCCTCAATTCACCAATTAAAAGAAACAGACTGGCAGAGTGGATCAAGAAACAACATCTAACCATATGCTATATACAAGAAACCCATCTAACCCAAAAGGCAATTCATAGACTAAAAGTCAAAGGATGGAAACAATACTTCATGCCATGGAAAACACAACAAAGCAGGGATAGCTAGTCTGTTTGCAGACAATATTAACTTCAAACCAGGAATGATCAAAAGAGATAAAGAAGATCACTAACACTGGTTAGGGAAAATTTCAAGAGGAAGAGATAACAATCTTAAATACATAGACATCAAATATGGGAGCACCTAGCTATATAAAACAAACAGTAATAGAAATGAAAAATCAAATAAGCAATAACATACTTATAATTGGAGATCTTAACACCCTATAGACACAGACAGATCAACTAGGCAAAAAATCAGCAAAGAAATAACAGAACTGAATCAAACTTGTGAACAAACAACATCAGAATATACATTCTTCTCAGCTTCACATGGGACATTCTTTAAAATAGACCATATACTAAAGCCATAGGACATGCCTAAGTAAATGAGAAAGAATCAAAATTATCCCATATAACCAAAATAGCTATATTAATTAATATAACCAAAATAGCTATATTAATTTCCCATATAACCAAAATTATCCCATATAACCAAAATAGCTATAAATATATTATTTGATCATAGTGCCATGAAACTAGAAATTAATGACAAAAGACATTTCAAAACTCTATAAACACATGGAAATTAAATAACACACTCCTGAACAATCAGTGAGTTGCAGAACAAATTAAAGAAGATTTAAAACAATATCTACAAGCAAAAAAAATGCAAATACAACTTACTGGAACCTATGGGATGCAATGAAAGCAGTTCTCAGAGGGAAATTTATTGCAGTGAATTCTCACATCAAGAAAACAGAATAAACCCAAGTAAATAACTTGATGCTACTCTTCAGGCCCCCAGAAAAAGAAGAGCAAGTCAAGCCCAAAGAAGGGAGAAAATTATAAAGAGCAGAAATTAACACAATTGAGATTAAGAAAACAATACAAAGAATTAATGAATCAAAGAGTTGGTCCTTTGAAAGAATAAATAAAATTGATAACCCCTAACCAACCTTATTTTAAAAAGGAAAGAAAAAATTCAAATTCATGCAATAAGGAATGAAAAGGGTGAAATCTACAATGTACCCTTTGGAAACACAGAAGATCGTCAATATCTACTTCAAAAATCTTTACTCTATGTGAGGTTCGATAACACAGAAGAAATGGACAGATTCCCAGAAACATATGAATTACCAAAGCTGAATCAGGAAGATGTAGAACTGTAGAATAACTCAATTTCAGTTAATGAAACTTAAAATTTAATTAGAACCTTACCAACAAAGGAAAGCCCAGGTCCTGATGAATTCAAGCTGAAATCTACAAGAAATTCAAGGAAGATAATACCAACACTCCTCAAACTCTTCAGTGAAATTGATAGGGAAGCAATTCTCCCTAAATCATTCCTGGAAGCAAGTATTACCCTGATACCAAAACCAGATAAAGACCCAGCCAAAAAAGAGAACTACAGGTCAATTGCCCTAATGAACATAGATGCAAAACTCCTCAATAAAATACTGGAAAAGGAGAATGCAGCAAGTTATCTAAAAGATTATACACCATGACCAAGTGGAGTTTATCCCAGGAATTCAGGGATGGTTCAACATATGCAAATCATTAAACGTAATATACCGTATGAATAGTGCCAAAGAATCACATGATCATCTCAATAGATGCAGAAAAACTTTTGATAAAATCCAACACTCACTCAAGATAAGAACCCTACAGAAAATTGGAAGAGATGGTCTTTACTTCTATCTGATAAAAGCCATCTATGACAAACCAACAGCCAGAATCATATTAAATGGTCAAATTAAAAGCTTTCACTCTAAAATCAGCACAAGATAAGGCTGTCCACTATCACCCTACCTATTCAATATAGTACTGGAAACATTCACCAGAGTAACTAGACAAGAGAAAGAAATAAAAGGAATAAGGATAGGAAAGGAACAAGTTAAATCATCTTTATTTGAGGAAGATATGATACTCTACATAGAAGACCCCCAAAACTCCACTGAAAGACTGCTAGGTATAATAACCAAATTCAATAATGTAGCTGGATACAAAGTCAACACTCAAAACAGCTACTTTGAAGAAAAAGAGACATTATGGTATCCATTGCTGATTTCCTATGTCATGCTGTGAAATCCAGTAATGCTTTTATTCTTTGTTTAGAGTGGTTTTATTCTGTTTTGCATTTAATTTCAACATACATGAAGGTATGGACAGCTATTTGAAGAGAACAAGATACATTATTGTTGATTTTCCTATTGTCTGGTTTTGAAGGCTTGTAATGCCTTCATTATTCTGTTTTGATCAAGTTTATACTATTTTGTTGTGTGAGAATTCATTGTGTGTGAAGATATAGACAACTATTTAGAAGAAAAAAAAGAGACATTATGGTAGCCACTGTTGATCTCCTGTTGTCTTGCTTTGAAATCTATGTCACTTACATCATTTTCTTCTCATCTGATTTGTTCTGTTTTATTGTTTTGTTTTATCATCTTTAAAATAAATTTAAAAAGTCAACACTCAAAAATCAATAGCATTCCTGTACACAAACAACAAACTCACCGAGAGAGAAATAGGAGAAAGCACACTCTTCACAATATCATGTAAAAAACTGAAATACTTAGGAATCAATTTAACAAAGGAAGTAAAAGATCTACACACTGAAAATTACATTACTCTTAAAAAGAAATTGAAGAGGATTTCAGAAAATGGAAAGATTTATTCCTTGTTTGTGGATAGGAAGAAAAAACATTGTGAAAATGGCCATTCTAAAGTTGTTGTACAGATTTAATGCAATTCAAATCAAAATACCAGTAGCACACCTAACAGATCTAGAGAAATCATACCTAAAATTCATCTGGAACCAGAAGAGATCTACAATAACAAAGGCAATTCTGGGCAACAAAGGCAAGGCAGGAGGCATCACAATCTGTGACTTGAAGTTATACTACCAAGCTACTGTGATAAAATCAGCATGATAGTAGAATAAAAACAGACTTGAAAATCAGTGGAATAGATTAGAAGATATGACCACAACCACAAGCACTCAGCCACCTGATCTTTGACAAGGGGAACAAACATGTTTATTGGAATTCCGAAAGATAGCCTCTTTGATAAGTGGTGCTAGAAAAACTGGCTTTCCATATGCTGAAAACTAAAACTAGATTCATTCCTATCATCATGCAGTAAACTAAAGTCAGAATGGATCAAAGATGTAAATATTAAAACAGAAACACTAAAGCTGGTAGAAGACAAAGTAGATAGGAACCTTGAAGATATAGAGGTAGACAAAGAATTCATGAACAAAAATCAAACTGCACGGTAAATACTTCCCAGAATCAAGAACTGGGATCTATTAAAACGCTTTTGCACGTCAAAAGAAATCTCAGCCCGGCATGGTGGCTCATGCCTCTAATCCCAGCATTGGGAGGCTGAGGCATGAGGATCCTTGCGAGTTCAAAACCAGCCTGGGCTATACAGTGAGCTCAAGGCCAGCCTGAACTGCATAGAGAGACCCTGTCTCAAAACAAACAAACAAAAAAGAAATCTCTAACAGAGTGAAAAGAAAAGCCACAAATTGGGAAAAAATCTTAGGCAACTATTTCTTAGACAAAGGACTTCTATTTAAAATATAGAAAGAATTTTTAAAAACCAGGTTCTCAAAATTCAAAGACCCAATCCAAAAATGCGCATCTGAGATGAATACACACTTCTCAGCTGAAGAAATACAAATGGCAAATAAATATATGAAAAAATGTTCAGCATTGTTGGTCCTTAGAAAAATGCAAATTAAAACAACACTGAAATTCCATCTCCAGAAAGAATGGCCAGGATCAAGAAATCAACCAATAACAAATGCTGGAGGGGCTATCGGGAAAAGGAACTCTTCTGCACTGTTGGTGGGAGTGTAGACTGTACAACCACTGTGGAAATCAGTGTAGAGCTTCCTTAAAAAGCTGGGATTGGAGGTCCCATTTGACTCAGCTATTCCACTTTTGGATATATTCCCAGAAGAACTGAAAACATCATACCACAGTGATGTATGTGCAGCCACTTTTATAGCAGAACAATTTGTAATAGCCAAATCCTGAAACAACTCAAATGCCCATCAACTGAGGAATGGATAAAAAATGTGGTATTTTTATACAATGGAGTACTATAAAAGAAGGATCACACTGAGGCTTTCAAAGGTAAACGCATGCAACCTGAAACCATAATTCGTAAGTGAAATAAATCAAACCCAAATGTGTAAATACCATATCGTCTCCCTAGTATAAGAAAGTGAAAGGAAGATCTAAAAATCTTCAATAAATATTGTGAAAGGGTAAGAAACTGCTCAAAGGGGAAAAACAACTTGGATGGAACAATGGAGAAAAGGAAGAGAGAAAAAAAGATATAAAATTGTATATATACACTTATGATAGCTATGATGATTGTACTACCAATTCGATTAGTTTGGGACAAAACAGTTAACACTCATATGATTAGATCAATTTTGCATATCTGTATCTGGTAAGAAGCTAACTTTATTATGTTGCACAGTTATCTTCAAAATAATCTTTGTTAAATTTCTACCATCTTGTTTTGAAAGCCTATATTGTTATTGTTTGGGGGGTTGTTATTGCTGTTTGTCTCTTTTGAGTCTTGTTTTTTCTCTTTAAAATAAATAAATAATGTTTATTTTTCAAATATTTGAAGGGTTTCTGGGTTACTTTTTATTCTCTGATTCATATTGTATTTGTTTCTATTTTGGTTTTATTATTTGAATTCTTTATGTAACTGATCATATTCAGGATGAGTATATCCTTTAGTTGTTGCTGCTGCCTATGTGGCTCTCAAAATTCCTGGGGTGAAGACCATGAAGGGCAGTGGGAAGGTGAAGCAATGATTAGAAGATACAGAAAGCTTGGATCAGGTGGAGTTCTGTCTCATGATGGGAGGAAAGGAATTGCTCAACCCCCAGAGTGTATTTATTTATACATTCAGGAGGTTGATGGCACGTGACACCCCTCTGCCTACAAACCTGCCTGCATGGTAGTGTAAGAGCTTGATGTTCTCTGGACAGGAGCAGTTTGATCATGACTTGCCTGGAGCACTCCTTGCTCTCAGGACTGGCCTTGCACCAGCCCCACACTTGTTAAATTTCCTCCATTACATTTATATGGATTTTAGTTTTTTCCAAAGAGATGCAGGCACTTGACAGCAACCTATTGGGGTATATGAGATTGTCTTAATCTTCAGCCACAGATGAATTCAGGAGACTGAGAAGTTATGAGGAAGTATCTCTATGTTCTATTTCTACCATGTGTATCTTCCAAAACATGTGTGCTGGCACCCAGAACATCACTATGATATTTAAACATGATCTTGCTGGGTATGGTAGCACATGCCTTTAATCCCAGCATTTGGGAGGCTGAGGCAGGAGGATCACTGTGGATTTGAGACCGACCTAGGCTATAGTGTGAGTTCAAGGCCAGCATTTGCATAGCAAGATCTTGCCTCAAAAAGACAAAGAGAGAGAGAAAGAAACAAAGAAAAAGAAAGATGAAAAAAGAAAGAAAGAAGAGAATGAAAGAAAGAGAGAGAAAGAAAGAAAACAGTAGTGTGCCGGGCATGATGGCACACACCTGTAATCCCAGCACTTGGGAAGCTGGGCTAGGAGGATTGCCATGGCGTAGTGAAAATAAAGCTGCATGGTAAAGAATAAACTTTAGTGCTTTACCAGTAATAGACAATGTCCATCACATTTTTCTGCATAAACTAACCATAGCAAAGGCATTAGCGTGAGCAAACTTTTTAGACAATTTTCCCTGAGTTTAGGGAAGTTCCTTTCTAGTACTTTCCACAAAATGATAGGGGAATCCAGAGGGAAAGTGAAGCTATTCAACAGAAGAGTCACCTCAGCCAGCTCTCTTCATTTTTCTATCTCAGTCTTATGTCATTTCTATACACTGTTTCTTTTGTTTCAATCTTGTTTTTAGAAGTTGGTGAGTAGATAGGAACAATGAGTTTAGAGGGAATGTTTGTAAACTGGTCATATGCTATCTATAAAGTCAGCTGAGGGCCAGAGATTCAGCTTAGCAACACAAAGGCTTGCCTGGCAAGTGCAAGGTCGTTAATTCCATCCCTGGTACCAATAAATAAATAAAGTAAGTAAGTAAGTAAGTAAGTAAGTAAGTAAGTAAGTAAGTATTTTCTCAGTCCTGGTGTGTGCATAGCAAAAACTTAGTTAAGTGGAATGTAAGTGAAATGTAATGCTGGATCAAAAAACATCCAAGGGAATGTAAAAGAAATTAAAATGTATCATGTACCTGTGCCAGCTACCCACAATCTATGTATTCATCATGTACCAAAACAGTTTTAAAACACACACACACACACACACACACACACACACACACACACACACACATCTGGGCCTGGTGGTGCATGCCTGTAATCCCAGCACTTGGGAGACTGAGGCAGGAGGATCACCTTGAGTTGGGGGCCAACTTGGACTACATGGTAAAATATTATGTTAAAAACAGAACACCAATAAAAGTACATCCAAAAGCTATGTAGAATTTCCCCATGTCTTTGAATGGGGAATGCTCAATAGTCTATTAATATTTCTCTCTATATGTATACAATTATTTTAAAAAAACTAAACTCTACATTTTCTTCAAAAATAAAATGTTTAACATTTCTGGGGTTTTGTGTGTGTGTTTGAGAGAGAGGGGGGAGGGAGGGAGAGAGAGAGGGAGAGAGAGAGAGAGAGACAGGGTGGTATATACCTGTAATCTCAGCACTCAGAAGACAGAGGCAGGACTGCTGTGAGTTTGAGGCCAGCCAGGGCTACAAAGTGAGTTCCAGGCCAGCCTAAATTGCATAGTGAAACCCTATCTCAAAAAGACAAACAAAAACCAGTGAGCTAGAGGCAGCCATGTGGGCTGGGAGGAGAATCAAGACGCCAACCTGCTTGTTCTTTTAAGCCTGCTGGCAAGAAGGCTGAGAGACAAAAAGAGCAATGCTACTGCCCCACCTCCACTCTATTCCATAAACAAGTGGCTGATTCAGAGGAACTCAGGCTGAAATGATAGCAACTGAAGTAACAAAACAAACAAACAGAATGTTTGTATTGTTTGTGCAGGCCTAAAGCTGACAGTCTGAACATCTCTTTGGAGGATAACAATATGCATTATAGCAAATGTGGGGGATTTCCTTGTGTCTTGTTTTTGAAATCCAAGTTTTGTTTTGTTTTATTGTTTTATTCCTGTTATCTAGTAACCTAAGCAACTATTTTGAAGATAACAATACGTAATGTAATAGCCACTGTTAAATTCCTATCATCTTGTTTTGAAATCCTATATTGCTAGTTATTTTCTGTTGTTATTTTTTTGCTTCTTGATTTTTCTGGGGTTTTTTCCTCTTTAAAAAATATGTAAAATAAAATTTTAAAAAATGTATGGAATCCTCTGTTTTGTTAAGACTAATCCATTATTATTCAAGATTATTGTAAACTTTTTGTTCCTGTTTATCATGTGTAACCTGGAAAATAGATTAATTCTTGGTATTTTTCATCTATATCTGAATTCCTCCCTATGCTCAAATTCTTCTGTATTTTCAACTGATATAAAGAACACATTTCTGTGTAAAATGTGAACACATAAAATTTCCCATCACTTTGTTGTTATTTACATCAGTTGTGGTTTAGATAAGGTTTGAACATATTTGCCCCAACGTTTCATACATAAGAAGCTTGTTTCCCAGTGTGATAGCACTGAGGTGTTACAACTTTCAGGGGTGTGCTGAAGATAATTAGGTCAGTAGGGACTCTATCCTCATGAATGAATGAAACACTGGTCTCTAGGAGTAGGTTGGACCTACCAAGTGTGAGTTAGTTTCTGAGAGAATGGCCTGTTAAACGAAGTGTGAGCCAGTCTCTTGCTTCCAGTCTCAAGTGACATCTCTTCTCTATACTTTTCCACCATTCTGATCCCAACCACCAGAAGGAATCCACCTGGGTCAAGCAGTTTTGAATTTCCACAAATGTGAGCTAGCAAAACTTTTTGGTTTTTTTTGTCTTTTTGAGACAGTCTCACTATGCAGTTCAGGCTGGCCTCAAAGTTGCAATGATCCTCTTGCCTCAGGCGCCTGAGTGCTGGGACCACCACACCTGGCTTCCAAAACCTTTTTTTTTTTTTTCCACTTGTGATTTTCTTTGACAAAACCTTTTCTTTATAAAGTACTCTGCCTCAGGTATTTTGTTATGGAAACCCAAAATGAACTAACATATAATCTTCTCATGACTTCCTCTGTATTCAGAATTCTTGTCAAATGCTATAGTTACATTTCTTACTTTGGTTTCCTTTTCCACCTACCCCTGAGTAATATTTTGGTTTCCACTGACTCTTTCTTCCTCTTTTTCCTTTTTTTTCAAGATATGATCTCAGCATGTCACTTACACCACCCTTGAACTCACCATGCATCCAGGGTGGCCTTGGACTCAATGATCTTACTGTCTCAGCACCCTCAAATCCTGGAATTAAAGGCTGTGCCACTACATCGACTTTCTTTGACTTTACAAATAGCCCTTTTCCACCTATTATTTCCTCTTCCTTAAGACACAATTCCAAGTTTTGTCTCCTTCAGACAGTTTTATATTTTTTCCTGTTTCAATACTCCTACTGTTTCTTTCAATTTACAATTTTGTGATGATGCATTTCTCTCACATACTGCATTGTAAATGTCACTGGGACAAGAGATGTCTTTCAACTCACTGTAGGACTAGGGTTTACAATTTCTAGTGGAGTCATAAATGCTTTATATGTAAGGAGCTGAGAAACATGCTTGTATAGTTTACTTTCTCTTCCTGCAGATGGTTCTCCTAGTGAGTTAAATGGCTTAGACAATTTTATTTTCAGCAATTTAATGTAGACAAGCAAGACTCTACAGTTAACCAAGTCTGGATGAAACTAGAATTCTTGTAATTTGATGATTTAGGGGTTTAGAGTCATGCTAATTTTCCAAGTATGTCTCATCCAGGTATTTCCTTAAAAATATCTCTGATTTTTAAATAAACGGAAGCCAGCAGCTTCTAAGTAATATATTCAACCTACACATAACATTTTCAGGAATTATAGCATGGGCATGAGCTTTTTCTTCATTAGTATAGGTTCTAAATTACTGTGACACTGGCTTTTATGTTTGTGCAGTTACCATCACCAGAGATTTTTCTTAATATGAGTTACTATCTAATTTTTATCTTGAAAGATTTGTTGTAACTCTTCCTTTAGGAATGAGTCAATGGTAAAGAAAAAACCAAAACCAAACCAAAACAAAAAGACTCTTTCAGATTTTGTGTTATCTGGGATTACTATCTGGATGGTTACCTTATGGAAACTGCGTATCTTTTGGCATGTGAGCTCAAAATCATAATCCAAAATCTATAGAGAGGAAAAATGAGGGTTTAGTAAAGGGTTTTTGATGTTAGGATAAAGTAACAAGTGTTTAGACAACAGCAAAAACCACTGGTAATGGTTTGAAGCGGATGCAGGCATGCGTTGGAGAAGGTGGAATTTGGAAGACCAGAGCCCAACCAAGTGCCACAGATCGAGAGCATGGGCATTCTCAGGCTATGGGCCTCGCAAAGGTGAGCTGTGGCCTTCCGAAAGGGCCAATGATTATACCAAGTCTCTTTTTTCCCCCTAGAGCTACCCTGGACACTGGTTTCTACCTCATCCTATCTTTTTTGTTCTGTAGGGTTCTTTCCTCTCCAAAACTCTCAGAAAGGATCATGATAGAAAGGCAATCAGTGGACTCAGATACCTGAAGCACAGGTATATGCAGCAATATCCACAATCACATTAAGTACATGCTTTTTATTTTCTGATAAAAAGTTCAGCTTGCTGATATTTGCAACATGACAGCGTTTTATCAATCAGCTACTCATCACTATAACAAAATACTTAAGACAGGCTACTTAGGAAATAAGAGGTTTATTTAGATCTCTTTTGGAGGTTAAAATTCCAAATGTAGAACTCAAAGAGTTCAGAGAGCAGTAGGGTAACAGGAGGATTTTATTCTGGGATTTTAGGTGCACACTGGCCCAGTGGACTTTTATGTGTCCCAAATGGCTGACTGCTGGACAAAATGTCTTCATACATTTTGATAAGGGGGTTGGTCTTCCACACAGAACTTGTAGACAAGCAAAAAACCAAAAACTATTTGTCAACCTGTGATAGTTTTGTATCTTACTGGCCCTCGTGAGGCATAACAGAATGTTATGGGAACAGGTTAGAAAATTTTACTTACAGGGACAAAAATTACTGCTTTTATCTATATTAGAACAAAGAATAACAGCTGTTTGGGAAACAACTTTTTCTAAATCCTGCTTCATTATGGCAAAGGCCACTCCTTGGCTGTACTAACTCATAGCAGAAAGCAGTACAGGAGCACATAGAGGAGCCAGAAAATTACATCTTGGATCATGAAATAGAGCTTTTATGATACTTTCACTACAACTAAAGGGGTTGCAGAACTACCTTCCAAGAGCACATTCTCAATGACCTAAGAACCTCCCAGTTGACCCCACCTCATCAAGTTTGCACTATCTCCCAATACTGCCACCCTGGAGACTGAGCTTCCAACAAATGGGCTTCTGGGACAGCACCCAATCCATTTTTAAACTATAGTAGGAGTTGTCGATATTTTGCTTTTACACAGCATATTGATCAGCAGTGATTATGCTAACATTCTTATGCGTAAGTGGGAAAATGTCATAATCCAGCCATAAAAACAAACTGAAACTCCCTTAAAACATAGTACCCTAAGATTTCAGAATGCTAGGAAAAACTGTCTTCATCCATTGCTGTTGGTCTTATCTTGGGAAGGGCTCGGTCAGGGGCTCATCTTCCAGGAGGGCAATTAGAAGCATGTAGGAGTTACAGCTGGAAGCGTATTTGTAAAGATTCTCTTCTCTTTCTTGGGGTTCTGTCTGAGGTTCAGATTTCAAAAGGAACCTAACTTGAAAAAGAGCACTCCCACCATTAAAAACCCCAGTGAATACACAAGTGAGGAAATAAGTCAGAAAACAAGGTATGTTTTTAGGGTTTGATCAGTTGAATTGTGCATTTATGAGCTGGCCATATAGTTGTGGCCCAGTCACACATCTCTTGGGGCCTGTCCAACTGTACAATGACTTAGTACCCTTATCCTGTCTTGTTCTAACAGGAAGATTGTACACATTAAGCTTAGCAACCTAATCAAAGCCCAGTGTAAGACCTGCTGCCTAGTGAATAAATTTCCAGTGCTATTTTGAGTTCTTATTAGGAGAAAACAATTCTTTATTCTTTGTTCTAATGTAGATAAAAGCAGTAATTTTTGTCCCTGTAAGTAAAATTTTCTAACCTGTTCCCATAACATTCTGTTATGCCTCACGAGGGCCAGTAAGATACAAAACTATCACAGGTTGACAAATTGTTTTGTTTAGCTAGATCCTCATGGCTAGTGTCCACAGTGTTCTGCCGTCATAGCTGAGGACCTCCTCTAAATTGGGCTCTGTGAAACGTGAGCCACAAAAACCAGGAAAGTTGAAGCAGGGATTCCAAATATTCATGCAATGCCAGGGTTCTTCTTACTTAGGGACTTCTCCAGTGTTTGCTGGCTTTCAGGGCCAACTGAAGGAAAAGGAAAAATAATCCATAATGTGAAGATTCTCTTGTTCTTCCACCATACATCCCAGATCTGGGTTCCTGAATGCTTGCCTATATCAGCCTGTCACAAGTGGCTAACTGGAAGACAATCTGTCCTTCAAATTATGTGTATTTCAGAAACTCAATGCTTATTCAAGATCTTGGGTGGGCTGTGATGGCTCCTGCTCTACCCTACTTTCATAATTTTATCTGTCAAGTGGTCTCATCAACCTGTTATTCTGTTGAGTGGTCTTGTCAGCCTGTTTCTGGAGCCATAGCTTTTCTCCTACATTCTGGCCCAGAATTTGTAAGTTGACCAAGTCCTGCTACCACCCAGTTCTTTGACATGACTCAAAACAAAGCTCAATCTACTGGTTTTCTGGTATCTTTGGAGTCTTCTTCACTTGGACAGCCTGCTCCTGGTGCCCCTTGAACTGGGGTAAGGTCTGAGGAACATAAGGGATGTGTATTATGGATAGATGATGGCTAACAGGATCTATGAGAACCACCTTGCATTGGTCAGATGCAGTGCTATGACTGAGCTGCTGCAGACACGATCTAAGCAATGCTACCCAGTTCACCAAGCAACCTGAAGTTGTTTCTGAAGATTGAAGTGACACAGTTCAAGGAGGGACACCAAGTGAAGTAACACATCTTCAACTGACCAGCCAATGTTCCTCAAATCCTGCTCCAAAAAAGGAATCCAGGTAGCCATCCTCGAGGTCCAGACTGCTTACTAAGAGGACATCTCCATGCACATGACATGCATGAGATAAGTTTTCGCTGCATGGAGAGGATCAGCAATTTTCCCCAGCAGCATTTTCTCAGGGAGGCGAGTTATCTTGTTTGGACACATGTGAACATTTTGTCCTTCTGACAAAAATGGGATCAGAGAAACTTAGTCTAGTAATGCTGACCTCAGTCACAACACTATCCTACAAGATGAAAGAACTTTTACTATAGATAGGCCTTATTCAGGGGTTTAGAGCCAGAGGCTTACAAGCTCAAGAAAGCCTGTCACTAAGCCTCAATAATGAACCAAGCCAATCACACCCAGGTCATATGGCATAAGAGCCACTAGGACAAGTACAAGTCTACCAAGGTCTTTTCCTCACAGTACCTGTGCAGTGATGATCTCTGGGATATATACTGCAGGAGTACCATCAGAGCTTGTTCACTATCACAAAGCAGTTAGATTTTCACACTAGCCAAAAAAATTACCATGTTATGGGGACTGATGAGAGAAGCTTTCAGAAAGGATTTAGAGCAGGGTGATGGCCACTTAGCCCTAGTCTTCCTCTAACCATGCTATCTTTGTTTAAAACAGAAGGTTTTACAGCAGAAATTGTAACTCTTTTTATCTTTTTTTCTGTGTATATAAAAAATATTGCAGCTGCCTCCAACTACAGGCAGAATTTAGGCAGGCATGGCTCCATACTCCATTCACCGGTCATCTCCAATACATAGACACTTAGGGAAGTCGGAATCCACAGCTCAGTCTCATTTGCTACCACTTCGATCTTCTAGCCTTTCCCAAGACAGATGAGTAGTTTTGTCCCATGTTTACAAAGGATCAGAGATGAGATTATTTTATAGAACAAGAAATGAGGCTACTGGACACATAGACTCTTTCCTCCCATGGCACAGACACAAACAGGCCTCTTTCCCCTTGCAGATGCAAGTGAAAAACATCTTTGTTTTCAGTCTGGTAGATAATGATTCTAAAGGGAGACACTCCCTGGTGCTTTGCTTCTTCTCTATTCCAGTACCTTACCAGGTGTCCAATGAGAGCAAAGTAGGTCTCCTGTCTTCTGCAAGATCTTGATGATTGCTTCTGGCCCAGTTTCAATTTACTAGTGATTCATCAAGTTTCCTACTAGCAGAAATGTATTATTTGTAGATGATAACAGGAAGTTTGCTTTGCGAAAACCTTTTACCCAAAACGACTTTTATGTCAAGGCTTTATGTGTTCTGAATCTGCCATCTCCCTGCACTGCAGAACAGTGGTAGCAACCTTTCTTTTTGCCTGGTAAATGGAATATTTTCTGGCCTTTTCTATGTAGAGGCTCTAAATTCCATGTTTTCCTGTCACTACAGAGTAATTATTTTTACACAAAAGTAACTCAGGAAAAGTTATTCCTACTTAAATGCAAATATCACGGTTGGGCTCCCAGACTGCCATCTGAGGCAGCAGAACAGGTCCAGCAGCCCAGGTATTGCCTTCTCAGTCTACAGAGAGAGCTTGTCAACCTTTTAGCTCCCTGTGGTTCCAGATGCCTTTGCAGCCAATTCCTGGCTTCAGCGTTGGATTCAGTGTATTCTTAGTTCCTGTAAGTGAATACAGTCAGAGCACTTACCTCCTTGTGTGTCTTCTGAGATCTTGGTCCTGGCACTGCCTATTTGCCATGATGAAAACTGGGTTGCAGTTGTCATATAGATGTGATAAAAAAATACTATGCTTGAGTTTTTAAAAATTTATTACAATAAAAGATACATTGCCATTAAACTCCCTCAAAATCCTTCCCTAACCCATACTTACCATTCTTGGCAATATCTTTCACTAGACTTACGGTTTCAATTTTTTTTAATTTCATCATTTTTATCACCCATTGTATGTTATTTCTACTTGTTAAGAAAATGACATTCATTTCTTATCAGTGCCTGAGGCAGAAAGTCACATTTATTCTTGATTTAATGGGTTACATACTTTTAAAAATTTCTCCTTTTTGAGAAGGGCTATGTATTTACTTTTTATTTTTTGAGGCAGGGTCTGTGTACTTCAGGCTGGCTTTAAACTCACTATGTGCCCAGGTTTGGTCTTGAACTCATGATCCTACTGCTTCAGCCTCCTGAATGCTGGGATTACAAGTGTGCACTGTCAGGCTAAATTAAAAGCAACTATTAGTACATATCTACAGTATATGACTATAGTCTCATGAGGCATTGGCACATGTACACAGCACTCTTAATTCTTTTCCATCCCCTTTCCCTATAATGGTTGTATCTTAATCTAGACTGCGTAACAGAATACCAGAGATTAGGTGGCTTAAAAATATACATCTGCTTCTCATAGGTCTGAAGCTAACAGTCTGAAATCAGGGTGCCAATATGGTTAGGTTCTTGGGGTGGCTTCTCTGCCTGGCTTACAAATGGCTGTCTTGATATATTCCAACATGGCAGAGAGAGAAAGGATTTTGGTCTCTTTTCCTACTTATGAGGCCATTAATCCTACCATTGCCTCACCTAACCTAACCTCCCAACAGCCTCACCTCCAAATGCTATCACACTGGGCAGTGGGGCTTCAATACAAGAATTTGTGTTGGGGGAGACACAGTCTGATAGCAGATTAAATCAGTTGTCATTAACACTTCGTAGATTTGTATTTTAGGTACTGAGAAGTGAACATAGGGTTTTTGTACTAAGCAACACTCTGCCCCTTTTTTATTCTGGTACAAATCTATGGCAATAAATCTGACAATTCCCACTTTTTAAAAAAAAAAACTTTTCTTTACAGACAACATGGGGGTTTATGGAGAAAATTCCATGGACTCTGCAAACAAAGCAAAAACAAGAAATACTAGTTTCCAGGATAGGAAATCAATATATAATTATACTTCTCTGTACTGACAAAGAACTGGAAATTGATATCTTATAAAGAATATTCTTTATAAGAGCATCATCCATAAAATTAAAGACTGACATACCATATGTCAAGGGTACAGATTTGGAATCAGGTAATACTAATAAAAATGTACCATGGTACAATTTTGCCATAGTCAGTCTATAGAATGATAAACATTTACCTCATTTTAATATAGGTAATGTACTTCTAGGTATTAACTAGTACAAGATTGCTAATTACAACTTTGTTATAACCCTCTACTGGAACTAATCCAAAGTCCATTAACAGATATATAGAATAACACGTTATGATATATTCATACCAAAAAAAGTACGATCCAGTAACAGAGAACACAAAAACTCATACATGCAACATGGATGAACCTCCAAATGACGGATAAAAGCCGGGCATGGTGGCGCGTGCCTGTAATCCCAGCACTCAGAGGCTGAGGCAGGAGGATTGCTGTGAGTTCAAGACCAGCCTGGGCTACACAGTGAATTCAAGGCCAGTCTGAACTGCATAGTGAAATCCTATCTCTTAAAAAAAAAAAAAGAGTAAATATTTTATGATGTCATTTATATAACATCCTAGGAAAAGCAAACTAGTTTATACTGACAGTAAATCTCTGGTGATGTAGAAGAGTCAGGGAAGATAGGAATTCTGTATGGGTGGGCATACAAGGTAACTTTGCAGGTGATGAGTATATTATCATGGTGGCTTCATGGGTTTCTACATGTTAAGACTTTAAGTCTATAATTTATATCAATTATATCTCAATATACCATCAAAAAATGGTTCCATGTAAAAATGCAGATCTTCTAGTCCTCTTTTTTTTAGACTTAGGGAAGTGGCGATACCAGTGATCAAGCTAATGACCTTGAGCTTGGCAGGTAGGTGCTGCGCTGCTGAGTTATATCCCAGGCCCCTCCTAGTCCTCTTGAAAAATCAGCTTGAGTACATATATTGACTCCACTATAATTCTCTCCATCCTTTAGGAAGACTGTTAATGAAGGTATTTCTACATGAGATAATAGTCTTTTATCTCTGGACTATAGTATCTCTTCTCTGGCTCCCATTTCCTGCCAGTGCAGCAGTGGCTTTGAAGTGAACAGCCCAAGCAGGCTACAGAAATCCAGAAAACTGCTGGATTATATACTCTGCCAGTCATTGTGGCCATAGGTAATTCATAAGTTGAATGGTCCTGAGTATATCTGCATAACCCTATCTCTCAGAGCTATGGTCACTAGACTAGAATATTTGTGAAAGCACCATTATGTAGGGTAAAACCCTAGAGCTTAAGTCATCCCCAGTTATCACTCACATACTGTTTCAGTTCCAATTATAATTATGCTTAAACAACTTCTGATTTGCCTCCAGGGAATAGGAGAAAGGCCACTGAAGTGTGTGCTCACTGAGAATACTGGAATTATACAGTTCATACTTGCCAAGTGGCAGAGGTGAGGAACCTTCAGCCAAAAGTACTGGTATTGATATACTCAGGGCCTTTGGATGAAATCAGAATGTGCAATGCAGTCCTGAGAATGTCCACGTAAGTAAAAGGAATCTTAAGTGTTGATATCCAGATGTGAGATTTAACATTTGGCTGATGGTTTCTCACAGTGTTCCTCCAATGTCCACCCTTATGGTGAATACACAGTCAGCACATCTTCCATACTCCTAAGGCCCTTCTCAGTGGGAAGTAAGTAAAGGTCACCAACTGTTATCTTTTTCAATGACTGTACTTTCCTCCTGTGCATTGACTTCTCCAATGCTTAATGAAGCCACACATGAACCTAAATAATTTTTCACATTTTTAGAACTGAGAAGTCCATTTTTCAGTATGGATTCTCTTTCTAAAGAAATATGGATTAAGGCTGGATGCTTACCCATATTTCTTGTACTGATAAGGCCTTGCTCTGATATGAACTCTGTTGTAAGTGAAGTTGGAGCCTTGGCTTAAAAAAGTATTCATATTCAATTCACTCATCTAACAGATGTGAACTTTCTGATGTACAGTAAGGCCAGAGCTTTGGCAAAACAATTTCACACACTCAGTGTACTCATCAGTCCTATTCCCAGTGGGCATTCTCTTGTGCCCAACAAGTGTAATTTTATTCTAAAAGAATGCTCTAAAATTGCTACAAAAATTTTGATTTAGTGTGAACCCTCTGAACCCATTTATATAAAAATTTTGTACATCTGTCACATAATCTCTCCAATGTGTCTATTTTGGTGCTGGATCAGATTATATATGAATGCTTCAGCCATATTCTCCAGTGTCCTTTCTCTAGTGTAGAAGAAGTATGTGTCGGCTGCTGTAGGCTTTTTCACATAGGCTGCATGCACAAGGCCTTACTTCAGTGTTGTGTTTTATGATAAATGAGGACAGTGCTTCTGCTGTAGGCTTTCTCACATTTTGTTCAATTTAGGTAGCCTTTATCCAATGTGAAATTTCTTGTGCTGAACAAGGTGGGATCTCCTGCTGTAGTTTTTACCACATTCATTACACTGATAAGGCCTTGTTCCTCTGTGAATTCTCCGGTGTACAAAGAGTCCAGAGCTTTGTTTGAAGAATTTTCCACATATGCTGCACTCATAAGGCCTTTCTTCACTGTGAATTCTCTGGTGTTGAACAAGTCCATCTTTACGGCTGAAAGCTTTTCCACATTCACTGCATTCGTAAGGTTTTGCTCCAGTATGAACTCGCTGGTGTAAATTGAGGCTTGATCTATGGCTAAAACACTTCCCACATTCAGTGCACTCATACGGCTTTTCACCAGTGTGAACTCTCTGGTGTGAAATAAGGCTAGAGCTTTCTCTAAAGAACTTCCCACATTCGGTGCATTCATAAGGCTTTTCTCCAGTATGGATTCTCTGGTGCCGAACTAGTATCACTCTGCTTCTAAAGAACTTCCCACACTCAGTGCACTCATAAGGCTTTTCTCCAGTGTGGATTCTCTGGTGCCGCACAAGTTTGTTTTTGATTCTGAACGCTTTCCCACATTCACTGCACGCATAAGGCTTTTCTCCAGTATGAACCCTCATATGTGCAGTAAGGTAAGAGCTCTGAATAAATGATTTCCCACATTCACTGCATTCATAAGGCTTTTCACCTGTGTGGAGTTTATGGTGTCGAACCAGCGTTACTTTACTCCTAAAGAATTTCCCACATTCATTGCACTGATAAGGTTTTGCTTCAGTGTGAACTCTCTGGTGTTCAATAAAGACAGAACTCTGTCTAAAGAACTTCCCACACTTGGTACATTCAAAAGGCCTTTCTCCAGTGTGGATTCTCTGGTGCTGAACAAGCCTGGATTTGCACCTGAAGGCTTTTCCACATTCACTGCACTGATAAGGCTTTATAGTAGACTGAACCCACTGGTGTAGGATGAGGCTGGAGCTTTGGCTAAAGAACTTCCCATGTTCATCATACTCACATGGTTTCTCACCAGTATGAACTCTTGGATGTGCAATAAGGACAGAGTCTGGTCTCAGGATATTTCCACTTTCCATCAGTTCTCTGTGGATTCTCTGGTGCCAAACAAGTGCAATTTTGTTACTGAAGAATTTCCCACATTCACTGCACTCATAAAGTTTTTCCTTAGTTTGAAAGGCTGTGCTGTAGCTAGTGCTTGTATGTGGATTTTGTTCATTACTCCCAACCTGGTATGGGAGATGGCCTGAACTGCCCAAGGGATCCTCTTCATCATCTATGTACATAAAGGAACTCACTGAGGTGTGTGCGCTAGAGCTGTTAACAATCACAGCTGTCTCCTCACACCTCTCAACATCTTTCTCTTCAATGTGCTGCTCCTGAATGTGCTGCTGAAGGACATCTGTAAAAAACCA
This sequence comes from Cavia porcellus, assembly GCF_034190915.1. Classification (NCBI taxonomy): domain Eukaryota; kingdom Metazoa; phylum Chordata; class Mammalia; order Rodentia; family Caviidae; genus Cavia; species Cavia porcellus. Next base: position 38,317,617 of record NW_026947490.1, on the reverse strand, counting down.
CAGCTGTCTTCCACAGGCCTCACATGAATGAAGCTTCTGCCCAGGGTGTATTTCTTGATGCTCAGCCAGAAATACAATGTCCTTCATCACTGGGCCACACACCTCACAAGGGCAGACTTTCTGGGTGGCAGTACCTGCATTCAGAGCCCTGACTTGTGACTCTCCTTGAGAAGATGCCTCCTCAACTTCCATTGGAAACAAACAACCTGAAAGCAGAAAATGTTACTGATATATATGGAGATTGCAATTTGTGTGAAAGGGGTGAGCCCATCACAAATACATGGCTTACACAATCAAAAATGAATACACAGGATTCTTGGGAAACTATGAGTGCTGAACTCAGCAAGAGAAAAGGCCTGTTATACTGAGCAAGGCAACATCATAACGTGAGGTCTGGACAAAATGACATAAGAGAAAGATGCTGCACAGAAAAAGTGGGCTGTGCCTCTCACTCATGTCTGTTTTGAAAAGTGCACATCTCATAACACATTGTATGTAGCTTAGTGGTAGAGATCACTGCAGAAATTATGATGAAGACTTATGGATGATCTCACATGTCAAGGGTGGAAAAAAAAAAAAAAGAGAGAGAGAATTACGGATGCCACCGTAAGCCAGAAAGGTGTGGCTAGCCAAGGGTCAGAAGTCACTGTAGAAATGACACAAAGGGGAAGAGCATTAAGGATGGGACTTGGAGGAATGAAATGAGTCATGGTATGAAAATAGCAATGGGCACTAGAGGGGTACCTGGTACCATTAGAACTCAGTTTTTTTTTGTTTTTTTTTTTTAGTACTGGGGATTAAACTCACGACCACACACTTGTAAAACAGATGCTTATGCCACTGAGCTAAATCTACAGCCCCAGAACTCAGTTTTAATGTCAAGGCATCATTCACTTCTGACTTACCAGAGCCAGTACTCCTCAAGATGGCTGGAGTAAAGTCAGCTGTGTCAGGCAGCCTGGTCTGTTTTCCCACCTCCAGCTGAACAACATGAATCCGGGAAGATATAAGTCCTAAGTGAAAGACATGGTAAGACAAAGCAAGTGAGGAAACAACAATAGTGCATGGTATTTCTATTGCACCATTGATCATAGTAAGTAAGTACAAAAAGAACTACAGAGGAACATCTTATATGAACCAGAATAATGATGTCAAAACTAGAGACCACATTGGTACTGGCAATTCCTTGCATCAAGTAACAGGAAATGTCAGTAGGAGGGAGGTAGGCACAATATAGAAGAGGTATGATGCTGAATAGTGACTCTTCAAATAAGGCCATAGTAGGTAGGAGCCACTGGGTTCACTGCAAGACTCCTGTCCCATATCTTCTCTTGCAAGGTTTCCAGTCCTAGGAGATAGGGTGGCATAGAGAAAAACAGAGAGTTTGCCGAGCTGTGACACACTCAGCACCTGCCCAAGAAACTTAAAGGAAGCAGTGTCTACAGGGGGCTGTGAGAAGCAAACAGACCCAGAAGTAAAGAAGAAAGAAAGAGCCAGGCCGTGATGGGGAAAGTGAGAGGGACTTACCCAGTGAGGCCACAAGGGCAATGTTCTCCAGCATCACATCCAAGTACAGGAGTCTCTGTGTCTCATCAAGAAGCTTCCACTCTTCCCAGGAAAAGTCCACAGCCACATCCCCAAAAGTCACTCTGCCCTACATGACAGAGAGCAAGGTCCCTGAGTAGCTTCTTCCCTTAGGAATATCCGTCTAAGTCTTGCTCCCCCTTCTCCCTAGCTCATTACACAGAAGATAACAAGGCTGGATGCCACTGCTGCTCCCTCTCCCCTCATACTTCTACTGGTCTCTGTGTTACTCATGACCATTAAGACATGTGTGTAGATAAATGCTATCAAAGCTGTGAGCTCATCACACAAAGGACCCCATCCCCTCTTCTCACAGTAAATTTCTCTGGGCTCCAAATTCATGCCTCTGTACAAACAAACACAAGCTCATTTTTTCCCCTAGAGCTCGGAGGGCCAAGTACCTTGGATCATCATGTCATCTTCCTTGTACTTCTTACCTCCTACGACCACTGACAACCCCACTGCTCCCTATAGGCATCTTCTCACCTTTCTACTTTCCGCTATGCACTCCAGAAAGTGCTTAGGACATGCAACCTTGACTCTATCCTGCCACAGACCTCTGATGGCTCAAAGTCCCAAAGGAAGCCTGGAGCCCTCCTCTCCAATTCACTGACTATCTCCCATGTCAGCCATGAGCCTGGGTAAAGCTCACCAGGCTGACACAGGTCACCACAAAAGTCTGGTGAACCTTTAAAGGATAGAATAAGCACAGGCCCTGGTCTTACTGTCAATTCACTTCCATTAATGTTGTGTTTCTACAACCATCTCATGGCATTCTCCTTGGAAGCCTTGTCCCATTATCAGATCCACCCTCTGCCTCCTATTCTCTCTCAATGCTGGTTATAATGTTTACCAACTCCATTTAGGAGCCCAAAAAAGGGACCTAGTCCTTCAACCCTGCCCTCACATTCCATGGTTGTTATGGCTTGAATATTAAATGTCCTCAAAAGCTAATGTATTGAAGCTCGGTTTCCAGCTGATGGCACTACTAGGAGATGATGGATCCTTTAGATCATAGTGCCTAAATGAAGGACATTAGGGCACTGAGGGCACGCCCTTGAAAAATATAATAGGATCTTGGCACCTTTCTCTCTCTTTACTATCTGGCTGCCATTAAGTGAAAAGCTTTGCTCCATGATTCACTTCCCACCATGATGCCCTGCCTTACCACAGCCCAAAACAATGAGGCAAACTGCCATGAACTAAAACTTCCAAAACCGTGAGTGTAAATAAATCTTTCTTCCTGTGAAGTTCTTTTATCAGGTATTTTTTTACTATGACAAAAAGCTACTAACACAGTGCACATTAGTGGTTTTGCCCTCACTCACCATCTAAAGATCTCCTCTCAAATATATTTAGTGTCTCACAACCTACCCTGGTCTACACACCTTGTTATGTCTGCATCTGAACATCCTGAACTCCAGACCTGTTTGTTGTTGAGCTATCCACTCAGTACTTCTACTTGAAAGTCTCTGGAACATTTCTGACTTAATATGTCCAAAACCTAATTCCTAATGTTCTCCCTGAAATTCATTCCCACACGGGCTGGGGATATAGATCAGTGACACAATACCTGCTTGGCAAGCCTAAGGTCCTAGAGTTCGATTCCCAGTACTCCCCCCAAAAAAAAGAAAAAAAGAAATTCACTTCTACAACTGACTTCTTCCCTTGGTAAATATGTTATATCTGACTGTTCACATCAGAAAGTGCAGTCAGATTCCTAAGATACTCTACCTCCGTGGCTACCACTCCTACTTGGCCAAAATCAATATTCATCTAGACTACTATAGTAACCTCCTTCATTGCCCCTAATATCTATACTTCACTTTGCAGCCAAGGGAAATCTGCTAATCCTTGATTCAGGTTACCTCTATTCTAAATGTTCCTTGGCAAGAGGCATGTTGGCACACACTTGTAATCCCAGCACTCAGGAAGACTGAAGCAAGAGGATTGCCATGGTTCAAGGCCAGCCTGGTCCATATAATGAGACTGTCTCACAAAACCAAATCAAACCAGAAATGTTTCTTGGCTCATAACATGAAGAAAACTGACACATATGCTCAGCCTGCTGTCTGGGTCTTCCTCCATACCCTCTGTTCCAAAACATAATGGAGACCTTCAGTTTCTAAATATTTCCAGCTCTGTTTCCCCTACACATACCTGCACATATTGGTCCCCTGTGCTTCTAATACCATTTGTGCAGCATTCTAGAGGCTGCCAGAAAGATGACTTCTCCATATAACCCTCAGTTTAGATTTGAGTCCCTAAGTCTGAGGGAACCTTAGAGACCCTAGACCTCATGGCCAGGGCCTTAGCCAGTACACCACTCCAGGACACCATAATTAAAGACCATATGGTTGGGAGATAAAGAGGCCATGAGTCTGAGACACCTTCTACTCACCTGTGCATGGTTAGTAAGCACTTCTGCACCCATAGGTACCTGTGAAAAGAATAAGACTGTGGGCAATGGGCATTCATGGTGAGGTCTTGAGGGTTCATCCAACCCCTCAAACCTGCTCTGGAGCAAGGTGACATTAAGGACTAACTTATGGGCCTCATTTATTAGGATGGCCTTTCATCAGTTATTTGGTAGTGGATGGATCAACTTCCCTATGCCTCAATGCTTCTGTAAGTCTGGGCTTCCCTTAGAAAATTTACTGAAAGAAACTTGCAATTGTAAATTCTGGGTCTTGAAATGTATTTAAATCTTCTCCCTAATACTCATATGTTTAGATCAATTTTACAGGTCTACACCTGTTAATCTAAGCAACTCTCTTGAAGGCAACAATACACAATATTACAATCATTGTCAAATTCCTATCATCTTGTTTTGTAAACCTATACTGTTACTGTATTTGCTTTCTTGTTATTCATATTGCTTGTTTTTCTTTCTGTGTTTATACTGACTATATTTCTTTATTTCTTTTCATTTTTATCAGTACCGGGGATTGAACTCACGACTGCCTGCTTGCAAGGCAGGTACTTATGCCGCTGAGCTAAATCCTCAGCCCCTTATACTGACTATATTTCAATCACATCTGCTATGTTTGTAATAATTGACTAAAAAGTACCTGTGGCTGCTCTATTTACTTTTTTAAGCTTATATTATTTTCTTATTAATTTACTGTTCTTACAGACTTCTGGCTATTTAGTCATTTACTAAAAAATCAGTTATACTATAACTGTTACTAATTTCACTTGGGACATTAAATGAGGTCTCTTTAAAAAACAATGCTCGGTGTGCTGACATGTGCCTGTAATCCCAGAACTTGGAGGCTGAAGCGAGCTGATCACTGAGTTCCAAGCCAGCCTGGGGTACATAGCAAGACTCTGCCTCAGACATAAACAAAGAAACAAATAAAAAATAAAAGGCTTATAGTTTTCAAAATTCAAAATATTTATATAACAACAAAATTTTCTTAAAATGTTGATCTGCTCTTGGGGCTGGGGATTTAGCTCAGCGGCATAAGCGCCTGCCTTGCAAGCAGGCAGTCGTGAGTTCGATCCCTGGTACCGATAAAAATGAAAAAGACAAAAAAAAAAAAAATGTTGATCTGCTCTTGATGACAATACTCTATCTAGAAGACCCCAAAAACTCCACCAAACAAAAGACTACTAGAGTTAATAAGCAAATTCTGCAGCATAGCTAGATATAAAGTCAACACTCAAAAAAAAAATCAATAGTATTCCCGTATGTAAACAACAAGCTCACTGAGAGAGAAATTATAGAAACAACACTTCTTATAATAACATCCAAAAAAAGAAAAACACTTAGGAATCAATCTAACAAAGGATGTAAAAGATCTATACATTGAAAATTACAGTACCCTGAAAAAGAAGATTAAAGAGGGTATCAAAAAATGGAAAGATATTCCTTCCTCATGGATGGGAAGAACCAACATTGTGAAAATGGCCACACTTCCAAAACTGTTCAAATTTAATGCAATCCTGATCAAAATACCATTAGCATATCTCACAAATCGACAAGGAAAAGAATTCCTAAAATTCATTTGGAAATGGAAGAGATCTAGAATAGCAAAAGCAATCCTGGGCAACAACAAAGGCAAGGCAGGAGGCCCCTCAATCCCTGACTTGAAATTATACTACAAAGCTATTATGATAAAATCAGCACGATACTGGAAAAAAAAAAAACCCAAACCACCCAAACAAACAAACAGTAAGACCTGAGGATTAGTGGAAGACTAGAAAATGCAGACACAATTACAGAGACACTAAGTCACCCTCTCCTTCACAAAGGGACCAAACATGTTCACCAGAAGAAAACGTTTTTAATACATGGTGCTGGTAAAAAAAATAAATGATGCTGGAAAAACTGGCTTTCCATATGCCAAAGACTAAAACTAGACATATGTCTATCATGCACCAAAATAAGTCAAAATGGACCAATATCTAAATATTAAAAGAGCCAGGTTTGGTGGCGCACTCCTGTAATCCCAGTGCTTGGGAAGCTGAGGCAGGAGGAGTACTGCAAGTTCAAGACTAGCCTGGGCTACAAAGTGAGACTCTGTCTCAAAAAGCCAATAAATAAATAAATATTAAGACAGAAGCACTAATGGATTTGGAAAAAAATTTTAAGAACAAAACAAACACTAAATCTATTGGAAAAAAAGTAGAAATCTTGAAGAAATATGGGTAGGCAGAAAGTTCATGAACAAAACACAAACTGCACAATAAGTACTTCAAAGAATCAACAACTGGGATCTCATCTTATCAAAAAATTTTTGCACATCAAAAGAACTCATCAACAGAGTGAAAAGACACCCCACAGAATAGGAAAATATTTTAGCCAACAGTCTCTCAGCCAAAGTTCTATCTGGAACATATAAAGAATTGAGAACATGCACTTCTCAGACGAAGAAATACAAATGGCAAGTAAATATATGAAAAAACATTCAACAACACTGGCCATTTGAGAAATGAGAAATAAAACAACACCAAGATTCCATCTCACTCCATAAAGAATGACTATCAATAAGAAATCAACCAGTAACAAATGCTGGAGAGGCTGTGGGGAAAAAGGAACCCTTGTGCATTACTGGGGGGAGTGTAGACTGGTAAAACCACTGCAGAAATCAATTGGAGATTCTTTAAAAAACTAGAATTAGAGGTTCCATTCGACCCAGTTAGTCCCCTTTTGAGTATTTTCCCAGAAGAATTGAAAACATCATACCACAATGATATATGTGCACCTATGTTTATAGCAGCACAATGTCATAGCTAGGTCTTGGAAACAACCCAAATGCTCATCAACTGAGGAATGGATAAAAAAGATGTGTTACTTTTATACAATGGAGTACTACTCAGCTATAAAGAAGGCTTTTATAAGTAAAGAGATGCTACTTGAGACCATATTCACAAGTAAAATAAATTAGACTCACACACATAATCATATTGTCTCCCTACTGTAAAAAACTGAAAGAGTAAGTAAGACCCAAAATATACAATGGATATTGTGAAAGTGAAAGGCGAAGAAACTGCTCCAAAAGAAGGAACAACTGAGATAGGGAGGAGAAAAAAATGGAGAGAAAAGATATATAAAAGATAATTATAGTATTAATCTGTTCATCAAAAAGATAATTTGTGTTTTCATTGTTTTATCTGAGTGACACTTTCAAAGATAACAATATGCAATATATATTAACCATTGTTAATGTTCTATTATGTTGCTTTGAAATTCTGTATCAGTTTTTTTTTTTCCCATTTAAAAATAAAATGTTGGGGGCTGGGGATTTAGCTCAGCGGCATAAGTACCTGCCTTGCAAGCAGGTGGTCGTGAGTTCGATCCCCGGTACCAGAAAAAAAGAGAAAGAAAAAGAAAAAGAAAAAAAAAAAAAGTTGATCTACTCTTGGTAAAATTTACAAAAAGTAGGCTAAAAAAATTTTATATTTTTTGCTATTGGGCTCTTAATTACTTTTAAAAATACTTTTAAGAGAGTTAAAAATTTATTTAAATGTAAACTTGTTATAAAGTGTTTTAATTATACTGATCTAAAGACTAATTTTTGTCAAAATGCAGTTTATAAACTTAAACATACATGTTTGATACAAAGCAACTAATAAGTGCTCTTCTATATAATATATACTACATCTAAACATCAAGCATATATAAAGTGATCAAAATCTTTTGCCTTCTCTGCTTTGTATCTGATACAATTTAGTTCTGCTATTTAATCTACATTTGATCTATATACAGCTGGAGCATACCCTGGGCAGCTAAGGCAGGAGGACCACAAGTTCCAGCCCAGCTGTGCAACTTACTGAGACCTGGTGTCAAAACAAAACTAAGAAAAATGTCTGCTGATGTCTCTCAGTACAAAGGCCCTCAGTTCAATCTCTAGTATACAAAAACAAAACTTGAAACAAAAGAAAATACCACCAATACCTCTATATCTATTGGCTCTAACTAAACAGTTTTAAAAATTGTATAAATGAGGTACACTTGTATTTTGGGCAGGTCTATCCGTGGTCGTTAACTAATCTAGTTAACTAGTCCTAAACTAATAGGGGCTATGCTTTGACTTTTGTCAATGCTATTACCCTATGTACAACTACTAAAGGGTTCTAAATTTTGCTTCAAAAAAGAAAACCAGAGCGGGTACATGCACATATATCAATAGATACAGGTAAAGAAAATAAATAAAAAAACTCTAACAAGACTCTTGGAAACAGCTTTCTAAACAAAGCTACCATGCCCAAGTAATATATATCTTATTGTGATTTAGTCTTAAACCCCCAGCAAAAAAGTATGACCAAAAGGTAAATAATTAAAAACACTGCCAGGTGTAGGTGGCATACATCTATAATTTCAGCACTTGGGAGGCACCTCAAGTTTAAGGCCAGCCTGAGTTAAACAGTGAGTTCAGACCATCATGAACCTCATAGCAAGACCCTGTCTCACAAATAAACAAAAACGTAAAACCAGAACTAAACCAGACATAAAAAGGAGTTTCATGGGCCAAGGATATAGCTCAGTGGTACAAACACCTGCTGGCAAGCGTAAGGTCCTAAATTTGATTCCTGGTACCACAAAACAAAAAACATGAAAAAGGAGCTTTAAACAATGCTCCAGCTGTTACTGATAGTTTCCAGCCACTCCTCTAATATCTTAACCAACAGCCATTAGAGGTATTCCCAGTTTTACTAGCTTTTCCAAAAATACGTCCTTCAGCCTATCTTAATATACTGCTTTGTGAGCTGGGGATTTAGCTCAGGGGCATAAGTGCCTGCTTTACAAGTGTGTAGTCGTGAGTTCGATTCCTCAGTACCAATTAAAAAAAAAAAGCAATATACTGCTTTGTGTCCCTGCCAAGGGGCATATGTACCCTTGAATAAACATTTGGCTTTCTGTACAGGTTTGATAATAAAATGCCAATATAAACCTGGCATGGTGGTACATCCCATAATCTTAGCATTGACAGACTGAGGTAAGAGGTTCCCAGTGCTGGTAATACAGAGACTGGTCTCAAAACAAAAGATCTTGGGACACAGCTTAGTGTGAAGGCCTTGGGTTCAATATCCAAGAATACATAAGTGAATGAATGAATGTAAAAAGAAGATAATGAAAATTGTAATGTTAAAACTTGGCATGATGGCACACACCTGTAATCCCAGTACTTGAGAGCCTGAGGCAGAAGGATCACCCAAGTTTTAGGCTAGGGCGGGCAACATGGTGAGTTCACGATCAGCTTAAACTACATAGCTACATAGACTCTGTCTCAAACAAATAAAATTATTAAGAAAAACTGCAGCTGGGCATGGTGGCGTAGTCCTGTAATCCCAGCACTTGGGAGGCTGAGGCAGGATTGTTGCAAGTTTGAGACCAACCTGGGTTACAAAGTGAGCCCAAGACTAGCCTAAACCGCACAGTGAGACCCTGTCTCAAAAAAAAAAAAAAAAAAAAAAGAAAAGAAAAGAAAAAAAAGAAAAACCGCAGCTTCAGGACACAAAAGTTATGCAAGCCTTTTTTCTTTCTAGAAAATTCACCGCCCCCCCCCCCAACACACACATATACTTTTTCCTAAGGATTTAAACACATTAGCCTGGGCTTGTGGTTTTCACCTGTATATTACACTTTCTCTTACAGAAAATGGACATATTTCAACTTGAAACAGAAGATTTGCATTCTAACAGCCTGCCAGTATATGGTAGGTACTTCCATCTGAGGAGATCCCTAAGTCTACATAAAAACCCTTACTCTTAACCAGTGTCTCTCTCTTGAGTCTGCATTCTATTCTGTGTCCTGTTGAATTCTGTCCTTAAACCTCTCACGAATGCATCTTGTAAATTCTTTTTCTGTGAAGGAAGTTAGCAAACCTATAACCTATCCTATGCGTGAAGTAAACTGAAGTTCCCCATCCTTGCTTTAAGGACCTCCTTGTGCTGTGACAGCATCTTTTAATACTTTCTTCTAAAGCAGTGGGACTTAAAAAAAAATTTTTTTTTGCAAAAAACAAAGCAAAACAAACCCAACACTGACTGTTTGAGTCTAAAGAAGCCCAATAGGTAACTAAAAGTAGAACAAAGACTTTTGACCTTTATTTTGTGCCCTCTGTTAGCCTAAAGTGTGGAGTCACACCTCTTTTCAGTTCTATAGCTAAGTATGTTAATTATTTGGGAAGTTTCAGTCAAAAGGTTAGAAAAACAGGTGAATTGGTCCCCAATTTACATAACATCATCATCCCCTTTCAAAACTGAGGATATCAGTCGGTCGAGCTGGTGCTCACCTGTGATCCTAACCCTTGAGGCTGATGCAGGAGGACCACTGGAGTTTTGAGGCCACCCTGAATTACAAAGTGCGTTTAAGACTAGCCCAAACTACATGAAACTCTCTCAAGAAGACAAAACCAATATCAAGATAAAGGATTTACAGACACATGCGACTATGTCCACAACTCGGAATCATTAAGCTTCTAAGATGACTGCCCTAAATTGAGTGTCACGTGGCTTCCAGGAGACTCTTAAAGAGACTGAGACTGCGCCGGGCGTGGCTCACGCCTGTAATCCCAGCACTCGGGAGACTGAGGCAGGAGGATCGTTGCGAGACCAGCCTGAGTCACAAAGTGAGTTCAAGACCAGCCTGAACTGCATGAGACCCTGTCTGAAAAAGACGAAAAAGAAAAAAAAAAAAAAAAAAAAGAGAGAGGGAGAGACTGAGACTGTCCCAAGCAAAAATAACCACCTAATGAAAATTTAAGTGGTTCCCTCAAGCAAAAGGACTTCTCCCAGGGCCATGTCGCAAAAGCAGAATTGAGGTCATGACCAACCAGCCTCTAGTCCACTCCAGAAAATATTGAAAACCTGTCTTGATTTTTTTTCAGCTCAATTTGAGCCACCTCTTCAGATCTGCACTATCAGTTTCTTAAATCGAAGCCTCTGTCTATCCTCTTTTGCTTTCCGTTATAGGGCCAGCATAAAAGAATTTTGTCAGTTCCTCGAGCTTAATTAAGTCCTTGACCTTTCTCTTACTCTCCAATTAAATCCACCGCCTACAAATCCTGTTTCAGTTTTAACTTTCATTTTCAGCGAAGGGAGGACCCGCGGCAGTCAACAGCACTAGTGCTCTGGCTACATTACAGCAATCATCCAGGAGTCGGCAGAGGTAACCTCTTCAAGGTTTCCTCAAGTTTCACTCTATCGCTCCTCTGCCCTTTGCTTGACAGCCTATAAGAAACCTTTTAGTCTCAACTCAGAGCGATTCTGAGTTCTGGTCCCTCCGGATAAGCCGCCACAGCGTCCTCCGAATGTGGGCCTAATCACAGACAGCCGAGCCACACGTGACTCATCCTCCGCTCAGGCTGCCAAACCACGCGTGACTCATCCCTCGCTCACGCTGCCAAGCCACGTGTGACTCATCCCCCAGCAATTTCCTAAAGACAGGAGACAGGCCACAAATTCCCTAAAGTGCCCCCTCGATCCCAACTCCAGCTCCTCACATTGCGGCCCTTTCCGCTCTCTAGCTCGCGGAGCGACAGAAACCGGGAACGCAACCTTCAGACTGAAACAGCCAAGAGCGCGTGCCCAGCGGTGGGGTCTGTAGGATTGGGAGGTGAGAGTCTGGACTGATTAGATCGGTGAAGGGGGCGCAACACTAACCTGAACCGGGTCCTTCCGGGCAAGCGTCACCATCAAAGCCTGTAGGTGGGATAAAGCCACAAGAGGCGGACTCCGCCGTAACTGCAGTCACTCCGCAGCGCCCTTTGGTAATCCTCAGAGCCGTCTCCGTCAGCGGGGACTACACTAGCTCTCCAGTCTTTCTGCTCACTCTATGTCTATCCACTGACCGCTGAAAAATCGCGTGCAGTAGGCAGATACCAGAGAGCCCAAGATGACTGTCGCCAGGTGTGCGCCGGAAGCCCCGCCTTGACGCCCGTCGGTGGCACGGAAAAGCCCTTTCATAGGTCGAGCTTAGCAGGAGCACAGCGCAGGTCCTCTGGGTAATGTAGTCCCCAAGGAACACGGCCTTGGCTTTGTGGACTACCAAATGCAAGCAGAGAGAAAAGACATCTAGAAGGGCTTTAAGAAAAACAGATTCGACACTCCTAACACTAAACAGCTCTTTTTTGTTTGTTTCTTAATACTGTGGACTGGGCAAGGGTCTTCGCACAGAACTACACTGCGATCCTTTTTAAATTTTTATTTGGGATAGGGTCTTGCTAAATTCACCAGACTGGGTTTGAATTTGAATTTGAATTTGTAATCCTCCTGCCTCAATTTCCAAGAGGACTGGCATTATAGGCTGTGCCCACAAGCCTACTGATCATACTCTTGTTTTTTTTTTTTTTTTTTTTTTTTTTTTTTGAGACAGGGTCTCACTATGCATTTCAGGCTGACCTTGAACTCACTTTGTAATGGAGGCTGGCATCGAACTCAAAGTGATTGCTTCAGCCTCCTTAGTGCTAGGATTATAGGCATGCACCACTACACATGGCTTACTGCTCTTACAGAGTTTGGTGACACAGGCCTATAATCCTGTACTTTTAAGAGCCTAAATTCTAGCCCAAACTGGACAGTTGAGCAATTTACCAAAATCCTGTCTCAAAATAAAAAATTTATAAAGGTCTGAAGATGGATGTAGTTCAGTGAAAAGGTCCTGGATTCAAATTCAATCCCCAATATTTACAAGGAAAGAAAAAAAAGAAAAGAGCGGAGCCATGTGTGGTAGTGCAGGCCTGTAACTGCAGCACTCAAGAGGCTGAGACGGGAGGATCACTGCAAACTCAAGGCCAGCCTAGGTTTCATCTTGAGATCCAAGGTCAGGGTGAAATATATAGTGAGACCTTGTCTCAAAAAAAAAAAAAAATTAAAAAAGAAAGTAAGTAAAGGAAAAGACAGAAACGAAAACACTCATTCAGATTTCCATGCAGTATAGTCTGCAGGGCATCACAGCAATGTTTAAAGACACTATTTCATGTACTTTTCCAGCCCCAAAATCAAATAAATTGCAGTACCATAAAGTCACTCTGAAGTAAACTGCACTCACTGTTACATTTTTTCTCTTTAAACCCGTGTAGACTAAAGCTTTGGGATTCATTCTACAGCACATTTGAAGCCCATGGGACAGATGTTGCATGTGGTTGTGGAGGAACGTGTCTCTCTCTGCACTGGTTCTGACAGAAGCTTCCTGACACATAAAGCCATTGTTTGTGTTCAACCCAGAAACAATACTGTTTTATCTTAGTAGTATTTCTTACTTGATCTTCTTACACATTTTAAAGAAAAAAAACCAGAACCAGACTATATTTAAAATAGTAAAGGCAAATTTTGTTCATAAAATATTATAGTAGAAGAAGACAGACCCAATACAGAATTGGGATCAAATCTGAACGCAAAACCAAGCGTGGTGGTACACACCTGTAATCCCAGCACTCATCTGGCAGAGGCAAAAGGGTCACTAAGAGTTCAGGGCCAGCCTGGGCTACATAGTGAGTTCAAGGCCAGCCTGAACTAATCAGTGCTTTGTCTTAGGTCAAACCAAAAAATTTGAACACAACAAATATAAGTTTGGAATTATAGAAAAGGAGCAGGACAAGCGTCAGCAGATGGAAAATAACTAAGAGAAAATTGTAGCGTGGCATAGTTGACGCCATCTTGAGCCCTGCATTTAACTAGTGCCCTGTATGTGACCCAGGAAAATGGAAAATTACCCAGGATATAAGTCCCATGAAAAAAGCAGAATGAGCTGTACCCACAGGAGAAAAATTAACCCGCTCAACAAAAGAAGCAGGATACAGCTTTCAACCAAAAATTAATGTAAGATCCTAGCTAAATTGTTTCCAACAGGATGTCTTTTGTGATTCTCTCTTTTAAAAACTCTGTAACTGTCTTGAGCCAATGCAGCTCCTGAGGTTCTTGGGGTTAAAGACTGAGAGAGGATGAGAAAAATAAAGAAAAGACAGGTCAGGTGGAGCCCTTAAGTTCCTGAAGGGAGGAAAGGAACTGCTCAACCACCATAGCACCTTTATTTATACTGGGCAAGATGATGTCAATTTCAGCCGGTCTGCCTAGCAACCCATAACTTGTTTATATAGCTTGTTTTGGTCTTTCTGTTTTTTCTGGGCTGGCCTTGCTTTAGCATACACATGTGATCAGTCTCAGTTTCAGTGGCTGCCTACATGTAACTTTCCAGTTCGGTGCCACTTATTTGGACCGTGAAACGAGGGGGTCATTATATAAGTAGTTCTGAGTTCAGTTAATTAAATTTCAGATTTATCAGTTTGGCTGCTTGGATTCCTATACTGTTGTTCAAGAACCCACCTCAAAAGTATCAAGAATCTGGAGACTTTTTTTTTTAGTACCAGGGATTGAACTTGCGACCTTGCGGATAATGCTAAGTCAAATCCCCTGCCCACAAATCATTACAAAGGCCGTCAATTTAAATGGCTTAACAGGATTCTTGCTGAAAGCAGGCCAAGGTATCAGATGTCACTTGAATGGTGTGGGTTGAGAAAATTGACCACTCATAAATTCAGGGTGATCAGATATATGAAGTGAAGAACTGAACCGATGTAGCGAGATATTTGCTTCTTCTGCATCTAGGCAACACAGGCTTGGTATGGAAGAACCCCATGGCTGAAGCATATAGTGCTTAGAAGCACCTGACAAAAATTCAATGAAGAAGAGTCTCTTCATTCCTTGTCAGAGGGAAAAACAGACATTCTGTTTTCTTTTGAACAGTTTATTTCCCAGTCAGTCACCTTTTAAAAACCAGCTGAACCATCTATTGAGACTTGATTGTAGGGAATTTTTTTTTTTTTGGTAAGGAGTTTTTGCTGGTTGTGAAGAGTTTCTACGAAAATAATTTTTTTAAAAAAAGACTAATTGCTGAATATTTGTAGCATGACTGCCTGTTGATAGGACTGCATGTTCCCATAAAATTTTCTGAGTGATCTGCCAAGTAGCACCTACAAAGTTTGCCTATACACAATTTGTTGTGAGTTCTCTGAAACTCATGTTATGTCATCCAAGTTTCAGCTTATAGGGCTTTTGAAGAGGAAGAGTTTTAATTTTCAGTGGTGTCAAGTGGGTAGGAAAAAATTGAAACACTAACGACTGATAAAATGTGTTAGAAAGCATAACTTTAAATGGAAAGATAAAAAATGAGATTAAAAAATGTCTCAAAGACTATGAACAAAACTATAATCTTATTACCCAAAAAGGTGCAATATAGTTTCCCACAGGAGCACAAATCTTCTACAGTCACCACCCATTTAACTCTTTTTTTTTTTTTGGTCTTTTTGAGACAGGGTCTCACTATGCAGTTCAGGCTGGCCTTGAGCTCACTTTGTAGCCCAGGCTGGTCTTGAACTTGCAATGATCCTCCTGCCTCAGCCTCCTGAGTGGTGGGATTACAGGAGTGAGCCACCATGCCCACCCATTTAACTCTTATTTACAAAATACAAGTCTGATCTCTTTAGAGCTGGCCTGATTATTTCTATAAATTCAGAAAAATAACATTGAACATATAGACATTTTAAAAATTGCCTTACTGAAACATTTAATGAGGCATCCAAGATTAAACTTTAAAATCTCTTTGAGGCAGAGGATAATCAAGAATTTGTTACCAGATTTAGCATTCAATATCTGCAGATCTGGGTGAATTTGTTTCTGTTTCCTTGGACTTATAGGAGGTGACATTCACTCATCTGTAATCCTGGAAGCTCAATAAAACAGAGACTATTGGGTTGGTTTACATGAGAGCCTTGTAGGCATATCTCCGTAAGTCAGTCTTTTGCTTTGTTTTGTCTTTTTGAGATAGTTTTACTATGCAGTTTAGGCTGGCTTCCCAGTATCAAACAAACAAAAAATATTAAAAAGTTCAGGTTACTTTGAACTCACTTTGTAACTCCAATTGTCCTCAAAGTCACAGTGATCCTTCTGCCTCAGCTTCCGGTACGCTGGGATTATAGGCGTGTGCCAGCCTCCATAAATCAATCTTGGTTAATTACAACATTACTAATTCATTACATTCTTACTGATCTGATTTTATGCATCATTCTCAAAAATGATGTTTCAGAGCCAGACATGGTGATGCACACCTATAATCCTAGCATTTGAGAGGCTGAGGCAGGAGGATTACCATGAGTTTGAGTCCAGCCTGGGCTACAAAGTGGGTTCAAGTCCAGCCTCAAAATGACAAAAAAAAGTTTCAGTCAAAGCCTGAATATAATTAATGTTCCCACTGCAACAATAACAGATTTTTATTGAATTTAAGCAAGTAATGGTATTTGCAAATAATTATAGCGTTCTACCTGAACTACATAAAGCAGGGTGGAGAGTAGGTTTATTTGTATAAATGAATGGTTCCAGCACAGATAGTGATATCTGTAATGAAGACAAGGAAACTATGAAGAGAACACTCTTAACGATCTGTGGATAGAAAACTAGCTTAGTTTAAATTTTTGAGTTTGAGATAACTTCAGGACATATACATGGACATCACAATAATAATAAAACCTAGACATTATTTACTATTTCCCACAAGGGAATTTGAGAAACCCTGATCTAGACCATATATACAATATTTCAATATCTTTTTCTTTTTTTGGTATGTATGATACTAAGGACTGAACCCAGGCCTTTGCACTGCACTATACCCCAGCCCCTTTATTTATTTATTTATTTAAAAAATTTTATCTAAAGAGAAAAAAAGCAAAACAGAAAAAGGGTTGAAATAATACAGAATTTCAAAAAAAAATAAACATTAAGAAATCACTAGTTGATATATTACATATTGTCCTCTTAGAAATAGTTGTTCAAGTTACAAAATTAAAGCATACAAAGTGGACATTCAAACAGTGAGACTGCAAACAGTTCTGTTCAATGATCCAGCGAAAACTTAGTAATATAGTTATCAACCCTACATACTTAAACACACATGCAGGCATATCTTTAGAGCACTTTCTTTTCCTCTCTTTTATACAATAGCAATTACATATTTGGGGCTTTATTACTCCTACAGTTCTTATTTCTTTTTACACTAGAGACACAATGTGATATTTATAAATAAGATTATTTATTTCACTCATGAGGATAGTCTCAAGTTGTCTCCATTTACCTATGAAGGCCTGAAGATCATCCTTTTTTATAGCTAATATCCTATTGTATAAAAGTTTTCACATCGTGTCCATCCACTCTGTAGTTGATGGGCATTTTGACTGTTTCCAAGATTTAGCTATTACAAATTGTGCTGCTATGAACATGGGTACACATATATTACTGTAATATGACCTTTTCAGTTTTTCTAGGAAAATATCCAGGAGGGGAATAGCTGGATTGAATGGAACTTCCAATCCTAGTTTTTTGAGGAATCTCCATACTGATTTCCATAGTAGCTGCACCAGTCTGCACTCCCACCAACAGTGGAGAAGTGTTTTTCCCCCCTACAGCCTTGCCAACATTTGTTATCAATTGATTTCTTGATGGCAGCCATTCTTTCGGGAGTAAGATGAAATGTCAATGCTGTCTTGATTTGCATTTATCAAATGACCAGTGATGGTGAACATTTCTTCATGTATATATTTGCCATTTGTATATCTTCATCTGAGAACTGTGTGTTCATCTCAGATGCCTATTTTTGGAGAGGGTCTTTGAATTTGGGGGGCTTGATGTTTTTCTTTATATATTCTGGATATAAATCCTTTGAGAGGTTGCTGGCTAAAATTCTTTCTGATTCTGTGGGTTTTCTTTTCTGTTCCCAGGCCCTTTTAAAAACATTTTTTTCCTATTTAACCAGGACTCACTGGGCTTTTGAACTTTTTATTTATAGTTACCTAGACAGAGCCTCAGACCCTTCGTGTAGGAGCTGACCTTTCCAGGATAGGGACCAGGCTCTCTGTGAGAACCAGCGATGGTAGACAGCCTTGGAGAAAAGGCAGGCTAGGGGTGACCAGTGCACCCCAAGGAGGCCAGGAGAAAGATCAGTTCTAAAGCAAGGAGGAGATGCCTCCCAGGACAAGGGTATCATAAGGCCTCTTTGGGTGGTTGCCACTGAAAACATTAACTTTGCCCCTCCCACCTTCAGGTACCTCAGTGCTCAGGGCTCCCCCTTTCCTGACAGCATCACTAATCACCTCTCTGAATCCTGGACTCAGGGACCATTTCTGAGGTGACCCTGGAGAGATTAATGACTAGGGTGTGACAAACTGGGACCTGCCTGGAGTGCTACACCTCACCCACAAGAGCCCTCCTGGGCAAACAGGTCTTTTATTTTTGCTTATCAAGTTTGTCACAATAGCATCTGCTTTCCTTGGGTCACCTGGTGGGAGTAGTCTTGCCAGAATCCCAGCCAGGGAGTGGGATCCTACAGACATACATATCGTTATTGTAAGTTTTCATTGTCCTCAGTCCATGGTACCCCTGTAATGAGCACCTGTGCTGCCTACTAAAAGAACTTTCTTTTTGGTTTGACTCAAATGTTAACCATTGGCCTCAACAGGGCCTTGGCCTGACCAAGAGTACGCATAATTCTTGTAATAATTACAAAGACAACATCAGGGTCTTGAACAACATTTACAATTTATCAATACTAACTTTTTTCAGCACAGGAGGGCAATATAGTTCCCATGAATTATGGGTCCTTTAAGATTTTCTCTCAGTAATATTTTGTAGCAGAGTCAACAAATTATGGCCTATTGGTGAATTTTCCTCTGATCTTTATTTCTAAGGCCAGTGATTAATTACAGAGGTGTAACACTTGTAAGGGGTCGGGGGAATAAAAAATTTAAAATAAAAAAAAAAGAATATGCGAAAGGCTTAGAAGTGTCCAAAAAATCTATTATATTTATCATCGGGGTTTTCAAGAGAAAATTTATGTAGCTTTCTGTGTATAGATTATGCACAACTTTTGCTACTTCATCCCTAAATATTCTATGGGACATGTAAATAGTATGTTTCCAACTCTAATTTTCAACTGTACAATAATAGTATGCAGAAAATACTTTTTAAAAATATTCTTAATATATACTGATTTAAATACTAAAACACTGTGAGCCAAACATCATGGTGCATGCCTATCATCCCAGCACTTAGAAGACTGAGGCAGGAGGATCACTTTGAGTTTGAGGCCAACTAGGCTAGATCATGAGTCCAAGTCCAACCTGAACTACATAGTGAGACTCTGTTTCAAAAAACAGTTTTATGTAAAGCAAAATCCTATAAACTAACATTGTGCTAAAGTCATATGCTTGTTGTAGTGGCCTTATCAAATCCATAGGATTTTCTACACACATAATCATGACTTTTATCCATTAAGTAATTTTACTTCTTCCTTTTAAATTTGTGTGCCTTTTATTTATTTTTCATAAATTCTGCGTTTGCTACAACTTCCAGTGAAATGTTGAACTTAAGTGGAACTATTGGATATCATTTACCATTTCCTTTTTTTCTTTATTGGTACTGGGGATCAAACTCAATTGTGCACTTGCAAGGCAGGTGCTTATGCCGCTGAGCCCTAGCCCCATTTACCAGTTCCTAATCTTAGGGGCCCTTGTATTCTCATTTGTAGTTGTTTTGTCCATTAGATCCATGCACTATCACATAAAATAAGTTCTATCTAGTCCTACTCTATTGAATGATTTTTTTGCAAAGAAGTATTGAATTTTGTCAATTAATTTGCTGATAGTTATTGAGATAGTCACATGGGTTTCCTTGTTTTTATACATGATGAATGTACCAATTGATTTTTTTTTCCTAGAGTCACTCTGTGTAGTTTAGGATTGTCTCAAACTCTCACAGAAGTCATACTGCCTCACTCTTTTGAGTGCTGGGATTACAGGCATGCACTACCACACCCGACCATTAGCACAATTTTAGAATATTTTTTGTCATCTCTGAAAGAATTTTTGCATACTTTTCAAAGGTAACAGTTGGAAAGTCTGCCACACAGTTGATATTTACAAATTTCTTCCTCCTCTCCATTCAAGTTCATGTACTGACCTCTTCTGACAAGCATCATTTGGACTCATAGCCTTTAGTGTATGCAAAATTAACTGGCCAGACATGGTGTCACACTTCTGTAATCCCAGGACTTAGGAGGCTGAAGCAGGAGGATCGATGTGAGTTTGAGGTCAGCCTGGGCTACATAGTGAGTTCAAGGCTAGCCTGAGTTACATAACGAGACTTTGTCTCAACAAAACAAAAACAAAGTCAAAGGATATAGGCAACTTGGCTTATATCCTGGGTGAGAATAGAGGTGTCTTCTGCAAAGTAAGGATATTGTTCTCTTAGCTACAGAGGTGTACTCAGGGATAGCACCTCAGCTTCTCTGAATAATGACAGGAACAGAAGTGTCCCCATATATGGGTGTGGTGCTTTCTCCTATCGGGTTCTGTTCTAGATCCCCAATCTCCCAAATGAGTGTACGGTGGAGGTTAAATAAAAAG
This sequence comes from Cavia porcellus, assembly GCF_034190915.1. Taxonomy (NCBI): domain Eukaryota; kingdom Metazoa; phylum Chordata; class Mammalia; order Rodentia; family Caviidae; genus Cavia; species Cavia porcellus. The sequence continues at coordinate 38,297,134 of NW_026947490.1, read as the reverse complement.
AGACAAATTGTATGATTTTTAGGGCTCCAGGAGGGTCAAAACCCTTTAATTAAGCTTAAGGCTTTGAGGGTAAAGACGAAGGATTCTTTGGATCAGTCCACTTGTATTAGGACCAAGGACAAAGGGCGGAGAGACTGAGGATAGTGCAGGCAATGAGCAGGACCTTGGAAGTTACTTCAAGGATGTCACCAAGTCATGAATCAAGTCAATTTAGTATCACCGTCTTATTATGAAGACATGGTAGAAGTGAGACTGTAGGAGTAATCTTTGCAGCTGCAGTCTGTACCTTGTTAACTGGGGTTGGAGCCAGAGTGTCCACAGCTGTGGCCTTAGCTTGCCCTTTGAGGTATCTCTGGCCTCACAGGTCACTACAGGCCTCAGCCAGGACCAGCGATTCATAGAGGTTCACTTTGAATCAGCTCCCATCGCCAGGCAAGGGGCCTAGACCTAGGACAGACTTACAGATAAACATAGAAAGCCAATTAGTAAAATTTAAATTCTGCTCAGAGCCGCTTCATAGTGGTCTCCAACACTCTCCACTAGGCCAACTTATGTGCCAGACTACAAGGCCCATGTTGCTCTGACTTTACTTGTGAACAGTGGCATTTCCAGTCACAAGTTTGTTTCCAATCCCTCTGATAGCAGCGATGTGTCATCTGGCAGAAATCAGGAACAGAAATATCTCAGAGCACATGTTACTGGCCAAGTGGGCCCAAGCACTTCCAGATGCAGAGAGAGAAGATTTTCCATCATAGTTACTGTGCCACCTCCACCCCCCACTGTGACATATGAGCACAAGTAGAACCCAGGTGCTCTGACCATGGGGGCCTCCGTGCACAGATGTGCATTAGAACTGTTCATGCTACAGATGTGCTCTGGTCAGGTGTGTCCCAACAGGCTGACTACGGATAGGAACAGAAATATCTCCAGCTGAAGTTCTGCAGCAGGACAGGAGGTCTGAAGTCAAGGAGGAACAGGAGTTTCTTGCAGTACTACATCTGATCTCAGCTCCTGTTCCTTCTCAGCAGTGGGCCTCTAGCAATAGTTACAGATACAATCTGCTGAGTGGGCCCTACATACTCTGGCTATAGCCAGGAAGCAAAAGTCTCCCGAGATAGATTTCTACTCCACAGACTTGGTCTTTGTAATTGCAGTGGGGGTGCTGCAGGCTGGCAGGTGCTCAGATCCAAGTCTCTCTCAACATCAGCAGTGGTGCTACCTGTTGTTCTCAGCACTTCTCCAAAGCTGGCTGCACCAGCTAAAGTTGGGACTTGGGAAAGACACAGTAGCCACAAAGCTGTCAAACAGCAGGTATTTCTTTTAGTATAGGTATAACATTCAAGGTTGAGGAAATCACTCCTTCTGTCCACTTGACCTAGGGCAGCACACTGAAGCCATTGTAACTGCAAACCAAAGCCAGGCTACTCATTTTCTTCCCTCCACTCACTCTTGAGCCCCAAAGCCTGATCTGTCTGCACTATGTGGAGTGTGCCTTTTCTGCCATCTTGGCACTATTTCTCTGTTGGTGACGACGTTCACTAAACATGGCTACTTTTCCTCACCATGGCTTTTTTCCTTCTTTGCTTGCCATACACAAGAACTTGGAATCTGTCAGATCCACAACACAGTAACACTTTGATCACATCCTCTTCTATACAGTTCTTTTTCTGTGAGCTTCTAGTGTCTCCATCTCAGTCAAGAATGGGAGGGGGAATTATTGGAAGATTTGGGCTGATAAGAGATTTACTGTTGACTCAGGTAGCACCAGGAGGAAGGTCTCTTTAATCCTGGAGGAGAAATCCCTTGTACTTTTCCTGAGAAGCTGCATGTTAAGGAGGAAGTATAAATCACCCCCTTTCAGAGTGCTGCGTGACACTGAGGAAAGAATGACACACACACATACACACACACACACACACACACACACACGCACGCACACTTTCTGAGATTAATATTGAGCTTGGGCCAATGCACTAAGCCTCTGAGGGGTGATATAAAGTAGGATGGGAAGGCCGAGTCCCTGTAGAACTTTCTGGGTACAAAATCCAGGAAGCATGCATGCACAGCAGAGGAAGTCCTGCCTGAAGGGAAAACTCAGACTGGGAGGAACAAAGACAAGAAGACTGACTCAGGCACAGGCCTGGATGCAGGCAACACTGACTGGAAAGTTATCCGTGAAGGGCAGTTTTATGTTGTTTGATCCTAGGTGTGGATTGGACAAATTTAAATGTCAATTTGGTTGGTCTCAAGGGATTAGGAAAGTGCCCACCGGGCTGTGTCCTTGTAGACCCTGGAGGTGTTGTCTTTGGTACTACATCTGCTCTCGGCGCTGTTCTGCTTCCCAGTTACTGTGAACTCCGCAGACTTGCTCTGCTATATCCTTTGCAGCCAGAGGACCATGGAGTAATAGGTGACCGACCAGGAAGAGGCCATTTTGGTGTCCAATAGGCCTTAAGTCAGAGTCCTTTACTCTGCTTCAGAATGAGCTCTCCAGAAATTTGCAGCAAAGCAACCACTGGTGTTCCTTTTTGTAACAATCATCTAGTTACATTGGCCCCTATCCCTGGTCTTTCCTTGTCACAGGGACGATGTGCACTGATGTTCCCTGTTGGGAGCCGTGGCACTGTCAAGTCATCAGACGCGGTGATTGCGAGGCCTGTGGGAAAGTACAAAAGCCTGAGCTAGATTACCCCTCTCATCGAGCCCGCCTGTGTGGCACCTGTTTCTTATCACCCCACTAAGTTCCCGCCTCACAGGGTAGTCTGCCTAGCTATTAATCCTATATATAGCCAGTGCCTCCACCCCCGAGAGAGAGACTGAAGCATGGAAGGAGCCGCGGGGAGCGGACCGGTAGAGGCTTCGGGGGAGACTGAAGCACAAAAGGAGCCGCGGGGAGTGGACCGGTAGAGGCTTCGGGGCAGACTGAAGCACGGAAGGAGCCGCGGAGAGCGGACCGGTAGAGGCTTCGGGGCAGACTGTATAAGGAGAGAATAAAGAAAAGCCTGACCACCGCCAGACCTTGTCGTGTGTCTTTCCTGCCGGCCGGGAGCGACATCGACAGTTCCCAAAGGAGACAGTGAGCCCACAATTCTCTCTGCCTAGCATTTCTCCTTATGTCTGTTGGCCCAACTCACTCCCTCCTTCTACCCTACACTGTCCCCTTTAACACTACCATCCCTGCACTGTCCTGTGCGTAGACCTCCCTTTGTTTCCTCCCATTGTTCCTCTTGTGAGTGTACTGTAATCTAAATAAACTATTTTTACACCGGTCTTGGTGAATTCTTTTACTGCCCAAATTGCTGCAACACTGTATTGTACAGTCATAGATAGAATCCCCTAAACTGTGAGCAAAACTGAGTTATGAATGTAGAGCATTATATCTCAGCAATGGGAAAGCTGACTAGTACACAGGGAATGTGGTAAGAAATTGAGGAATTCTCCTACCTGCTCCTCCATGGCAAACTTTTTTGTGGAATGTCTGTAACACATCATTGGTATGCATGACAAAGGGTGTGCCAGAGAAAGGAGGGGAAGAAAGATACTGTTATGGCTAAAGTTATGGCTATGTAACAAAGTTTAAAGCAAACCAGAAAGTTGTATGCAATAAATAAACCCTCAATATGGTGAGTTTACCTTCAGGAGAGAAAACTTTAAAGGGGCGGAGGGGGAAAGAACAGAGAAACAGAAGATGAAGAGATTAGAAACAGAGCTGCAGAACAGAAAAAGAACACCCAAACTTTGAGAAACTTTGGTGAAGCAGTTAGGAGGGAAAGAGAAGAAAGAAAAACAAAAACAGAACAGAACAACCATAAGAAATAAACTAGATACCGTGTTCACAAGAAAAACCAAGAAAAATTTAAAAATAAAAAATACAAAGAAGGAAAAAAATCCACTTCAAGGTATGTTTCTGCTGTCACTGGTAGGCAATGTGGACAGATATTGGCCCAATATGAGTTGATTAATCCCAAAAAAACCAGCCTTAGCTTTACAATGGGAGAGTGGGATAATCCTAGCAAGCCTGCACCTTTAGTCTACTGGAGTTCAGGATGGTTCCTGGCTGTGAGGCTGCAACAAGATTTGTTGTCTACAACAGTCCATGAACTTCCTGCCTACTTGAACTTGGCTCTGAGAACTCCTGCCAGCTTGAACTTGACACCTGACCTACAGCTGTTCTGAGTTCTGAGTCCAATTTGACTCTCTACAAAATGGCTACTGGCTAACCCACTGCAGTCCATTACATCCACTGCTCCATTTCACTGGTGTATTTCTCTTTGGAAGCTTCTGGGGTCACTAGTAGTCACTGTGCATCTGCAGATTCAAGTCTGTCACGCAGTGAATCCAGGCATAGGGAAAAGTGACACCTGTCACCTCCTTTTTCTTTGTGGAAATCTCTTCACTCTCCCTGTGGGATTCAATTGTCACTTCAGATCCTTCCAGGGCTCCAGGGCCCCACTTCCCTCCTTCTCTCTCACATTGCTGTATTTCAATGTCTGCACACTAAATCTTACAGGGGCTTTTTCTCTGCTGCTCACCAGTTTGCCATCTTCCTGTTTTTTTTTTCTTTTGAGACAAGGTCTATGTACTACAGGCTGACCTTGAACTCGCTTCAGCCTCTTGAGTGCTAGGATTACAGGCATGCATCACCATGTCTGGCTTTGTTGTCCTATTTTATTTCCTTTTCAGAATACTGTACTTTTCATTGTAAAGGTCTTTCACTTCCTTGTTAGTGATAGGTCTGACCTGTTTGCCCTAGCCCTCCAGGTTCCCAGCGTGGTCCTTCCCAGCCATCTGAGCTGGAAAGTGCCCTAAAATAGTATACCACATCCTGTTGCCACCCAGCCTTCATTGCTAGGTCATGGTTTGCTTAGCATAATCAAAACACTAGCTGTTGTTTTCTCATCAGTGGCCACATAGCTGTTGCTACTCAGCCAGTCCTGCTTTACTGACTCTTACCCTCCCAAGCCTGTCAATAAAAACTCCACTCAATAAACTTGAGTCAGAATCCCCTTCAGAGTTATACCAGAGAGGTCTCACTCGGAACCCCCAATTCAGTCTGGCTGTATTTTTTCAGTAGGTTACCACCATTTACTTGACAATCTTGGTGGTTTCCTTTCTCACTGAAAACAACTTGCATACACATAATGATCAGGGCTTGTAAGGGGGACATAGGAACCAATTGAAAGAGCTTCCAGTGTCAAACCTAGAAAAATATGAGAATAAACAAGTGAATTTTATACATATTTATATATCTATATGAATATATATAGTATTCTATTATAACTTAAAGTATAAAATCCCATGAGTACACAGTGGTATAAATAAGTGAACACATAATTTAGTAAGTGCACAAGAAGAAACAAATCGGTGCAGAATACAAAATAAATTAGATACTCTACTCCAAAGGAGGGAGAATATAACTATTCCTTAAGTGTAGACTGTGCATAGTGACTTTCTTGCACACTATGGATAATGAGGATAAAGCATAACTTTTCAGGGGAGCTAAGGGTAGTGGCACATGCCTGTAATCCTAGCACTTAGAAGGTGAAAGCAGGGGGATCACTGTGAGTTCTAGGCCAGCCTGGGCTAGAGACTGCCTCAAAAAACAAACAAAAAAGGGAAAGAAACAAAGAATAACTTTACGGTGGATAAACTTAAACACTGCTTCACCCAGTGTGTTAGTTACTTTTTACTTGTCGCTGAGACAAAATTCCTGAAGCCCAAAGTTGGGAAAGGAAAGGTTTATTTCTTACAGTTTTTGGAGGTCTTAATCCGTACTCAGTTGGCTCCAAGGCAGGCTGGCATGGCTGGGCCCCAGTTCATGGCAGCTGCAAACAGCAAACCGGAACCAGCGAAGAGCAAGACACACCTTCTTCCTGCCATTACATCACATCCTGGTCAAAAGTTTTCTAAAGTAACCATGCTACCGTCCCAAAAGTAGACTGCACTGAAATTCTTCTGCCACCCAGGTAATATCTCTAAATACAAACAAGAAGACCAACTTTCATCTAAAGCACAATATACTACCGGACTCCAGCAGCCACTGCAGTCTTTCCAAACAGAAGCATCCCAAGCTTCATCTTAACTGGCAGTGTTTCCATCAGCACTCTGATTTTCCAGGTTCGGACCAGAGTCTCCAAAATAATACTGCACACAGGGGATGTTGCTTTGGCCAGTCTGTCAAATATTTTCCAAATTAATTTCTAAGGCTCTTAAGTCACATGACCAGGCAATGAACAGCAATGACCCCACTCCTGGTACCAATTTCTGTTGTAGTCAGGGGTTGTACACAGAGAACAGCTAGGATTAGGATATGGAATTTATAATATTTTTATAATAGTCACCAGAAGTTAACATGGGAAAATGCAGGAAATCTATCCACAACACCAAAGACATAGATTATTTAGTCAAGAGCCTAAATCCCACAGCAATGTCCCACATGAGTCCAGATAAAAACCCAGAGCTCAGGACAATACCTCCCACGAGTCCAACTGGAGGTCCAGAGCCCACAAGAAGGACTCATGCCAGTCTCTTCTATGGATCCATGCTGGGAAGACCCAAGGTTCAGTAGTGGAAGCCAGAAAGTCTATGCCAGCAGGATGAAGGAGCTGTGCTAGTGGGATGAGTGTTGAAGCATTAAGGAGGCATTGTGGGTTCTCCTACTAGTTGCTGTCTGAGCTGTTGGTTCTCCTGGAGAAGCTTTGGTCCTCATATCGAGCATTGCTTCTTGGCTCTGCTGAAGCAATGTGCTGCTTGGTCTCCAGGATGAACTCGTCATGCTGCTTCCTGGCATGTACCCGACTGTGCTTGTCATCGGAGGAGCTCAGGGCCTCCGTGTTGCTGAGGACAGCTGTGGTACCTTTCAGGACAGCCCTGGTCTTTGTTGTGAATGTGACTTCTCGGCTCCAGCGTAGAACCCTCATCCCACTATCACAGCTCCTTCATCCTGCTGGCATAGACTTTCTGGCTTCCACCACTGAACTTTGGGTCTTCCCGGCATGGATCCATAGAAACTGGCATGAGTCATTCTTGTGGGCTCTGGACCTTCAGCTGGACTCGTGGGAGGCATTGTCCTGAGCTCTGGGTTTTTATCTGGACTTATGTGGGACATTGCTGTGGGGTTTAGGCTCTTGACTAAATAATCTATGTCATTGGTGTTGCGGATAGATTTCTTGTATTTTCCCGTGCTAACTTCTGGTGACTATTATAAAAATATTATAAACTCCATGTCCTAATCCTAGTTGTTCTCTGTGTACAACCCTTGACTACAACACCTAACCAGATTGTCAAAGTCAATATTAACATCATAAGTCATGTTCATGGTATATATCCTTAATATAATGTGATGACAATAGCAATACTTCTGTGACCTCCCCCAATTAACCACCTATAACTCACTGAGAAAATCAGGTAGTAAGGTCCAGTAAAGGAGCATCCCTGAAAATACCTGACCAGTACTCCTAAAGACTGTCAAGGTCTTCAAAATCATGCAAAGTTCACACTTTCCCATATCTCCTCTGATGTGCATTGCCTTTTCTCTACTTCTGTGTATTTGATTTTAGTACACATATAAGCCATCATCATGCATGCTTTTTTCTGTGTCTGACTTAGGTATTTCACTCAGGTATTTCACTATCTTCCAAACCTGCTGTTTCCATATCTGGGTTATAATGATAAATGGAGCAATGTACATGGGGGGTGCAATGAACATGGGGATTACAAGATAGTGATTTCTTTGCCTTTGGGGATACAAAAAGAAAGACATTTCTATATCATATAGTTCTGTTTGGAATTTTGGAGACCTCATACTGATTTCCACATGGCTGCACCAATATACTGTACATTGAATCTAGAAAATGGGGGAGATGTAGGTCAAGGGATACACAGTAGCAGATATGTGGAATGGTAAGTCTGGAGATCTATCATGTCCTATGTTTGGCATTTTTGCCAAAGTTAGATTTTAGGTGTTATTGTTATAAAAATGACAGATAACTATGCAAGGTAATAAATAAGTTAATTTTATTGACTATATTAAGCATTTCACTACTTAGTTATAAAAACATTTTGTGTGCCCTAAATATATAGAATATTTTTAAAAATGAAAATTTGAGGAACTGTTACAGCTGAGACAATGGATAACGAATGCAATGTAGTATCCTGGATGAGATTTTTTTTGAGATGGGGTCTTGCTGTATAGGTCAGGCTAGTCTTGAATTTACTATGTAACACAGGCTGGCCTTGAGTTTGTGGTAATCTTTCCACCTCAAACTTCCAAATTCTGGGATTACTGGCATGAGCCACCACACCTGGCTCTTGGATCACCTGGATATTGAAATAGACATTACATTCCATAAATACAAAGGAAATCTGAATAACTATAAGGCTTAGTTAAGAATAAATCAATATTGATTCACTAAACACACACACACACACACACACACACACACACACATACACACAGAGGGAGGGGGTGTTACATAAGCTAGCCACTCTGTTGTTTGATTTGAAACATTTTATTTTTAATCTCCCAACCTGGTGAAGTCAGAATTATTATTTTTTTAAAATTTTATTTAAGGAGAAAAAGAAAAAAAAAGGTACAAGTTATACAGAATATAAAAAAAAATAAACAGTAGGAAATCACTAGTTAATAGGTTACATATTGCCATCTTAGAAATAGTTGTTCAAGTTATGAAATTAAAGCATCTAAAGTGGATATTCAAACAGTGAGACTGCAAACAGTTCTGTTCAATGATCCAACAAAACTCAGTAATATGGTTATCTATCTTATAGACTTAAATATACATGTAGTTATGTCTTTTAGAGCACTTTCTTTTCCTCTCTTTTGTACTATGACAATTACACATTTTGGGTTTTATTACTTTCACAGTTCTTATTACTTTTTTTTGAAGAGAGTAAAACCAAATGTGACATAACAGAACAAAGTCAGTCAAATCAAAAGGATGGACATAATACATAATGTAAAAACAAAATACAAGGTGATCAACAATGGTTACCATAATGCCTCTTGCTATCTTAAAAAGAATTGCCTATATCATTAGTTATAATAAAATTGAACAAAACAGTAAAGAACAAAACCAATAAAACCAAAACATTAGAGACATTACAGGACTTCAAAAGAAGATAATAGTCAACCAGAATGGGCGTGATAATGAATCTTATTGTCTTCACAGTTGTTGCCTATACTTTTGAACTTGGTACTATCAAGCAAAACAGAATACAGGAAAATCAGTCAAAACAAAATGGTGAGAGCAATACGGGGCTTCAAATCAAGTTAATAGGAAATCAAAGTGGGTTACCATAATATATCCTGCTGTTTTTTATTTTTCCCTAATTAAAAGGATAAAAATTTAAAAAGTAAATAATAAAAAAAGGAGATTGAGATAAAAGAGGGCATAACAACAAAACAGCGCAGGTCAAAACATAACCATTTAAGCAAAATAGTGTTTCACCACAAGATAATCCCGACATAAAAGTGATGACATTAGTGTCTCCTTCCTTGAAATCTTTGAGTATAACTTCATATACTGTAGCATCAAACATATCAAGACAATGTAAAACTGTTCAAGGGAATGACAGTATTCAGAATAACAGGGTATTTAGAATCAACTAACAGAAAATGAACAATGGTTTCTGTATAATCTCCTTGTCTATAAAACTTTTTGTTTATATTATTACATATAATAAAATCCAATAAGATACAGCATGTTAAGACCTATGGAGACAGAAGAACAAAAACTTGATGGGACTTCAAAACAAGATGATAATAAATCAGCACTAGCTATTATGATGTCTTGTTTTCTCCAAAATAGCTGTTCCTACCATCCAACCTTCTCTGCCTCATTTCTGTTGAGCTCTTTTTCTGTCATTAGTTGTCAGTTTGTCTTCTTCATTTCACTTTCTGCTCCATTCATTGTGGCCTCTCTGCCACTATTTCTGAAATCTTGGTATTTTTTATTTTTAGAATATCCTGCAGTATTTTCTATAGAGTTGACTTGGTGGTTGCAAATTTTCCTAGTTCCTCTTTATCCTGGAAGCACCTTGTTTTTCCATCAATTTTAGGGGCAGTTGTGTAGGATATATCAATCTTGGCTGGAGGTTATTATCTTTCAAAGTTTGAACTATTTCCCCCATGCTCTTCGTGATTTGATGGTTTGTGCCGAGAAGTCTGCTGTAATTCTGATGGATGTTCCCTTGTAAGTGATCTGTTTCTTGTCTCTAACGGCTTTTAATATTCTGTTCTTATATTGGATTTCTGGAATTTTGATTATTATATGCCTGGGTGTAGCTCTGCTTGGGTTGTAGGTGTCTGGGGTCCTGTATGCCTCATACATCTGACTATCTTTACCTTTTGCTAAATTAGGGAAATTCTCCTGGATTATTTCTGTGAATAGCCTTTGTAGTTCATTTGTTTGTGTCCCTAATTCTTCTTTTATGTTCTTAATTCTTAAGTTATAGATCCTCTTATCATCTTCTAGCCTTTGTATTATTGCTATTTGTTTTCTTGTTATTTTTAATAAGTTTTTCATTTCATGCTCCCACCTTACAAATCTGTCGTCCAGTTCAGATAATCTATCCTTAGTTTTTTTCAAGCTGTTATGCCAGCTTTCAATAGAGTTTTTAGTTTCCTGGTAATCTCTTTGAACCTGCTTCACATATTCTATGTTTTCTGTATTTTCTCCATCAAACAATTCTCCCCTTTTTTTTCTGTTCTTCCATTCCACCATCTGTTTTTTCTTGGGTGGTGCTTAGCCTTTCTCTAAGGATTCTACTTATATCTTGCTTTATTTCATTAAATACTTCACTTTTGAACTCGTCTATGAGGCTCTGGAGATATCACTTTATGTCTATTGGTGCCATGTCTGTTATTGCATGTTTTCTGTCCTCATTCTCCTTTGCATTTATCTTTCCTGGATCAATGTTCTCAGGATTGGGGACTGAGGACCCTTTCTTGCTGCTCCCCTTCCCATACTTTTTGTTCCTTTCATATAAGCGTATATAGGAGGCCCAGTTTTTTTTCTTTGTCGGTTACAGTTTGTTTGAATCTGCCAGCTAGGTGTTCCCACCCACTGCAGTATACTAGGGAGACACAGACCTGGGTAGCCTCTGCTGGGCCCACCCCTCCAGGTCAACCTACTGAAGGCTTCACTGCGAGGGTGCACTGCCAGGTGCTAGGACCTGATTTGGGCCAGCCTACTGGATCTTAGTCCGTGTTGTCACCCAGGCCAAGTGCTCCCCACCAATCCTGCTTGAGAGGGGAATATGCGACTAAAGTCACTGCAGCATCCTGTTCCGGCTAGTCTGCCTGGTCCCAGAATGTCCTCTGTTGGAGCCTCCTAATCTATGGAAGGGTCCCTATTCCTCTCACTCACTGCAGTTCAATGCAGGGCTTCCCGCCAGTCCTGCTCTCAGCTCCGTTCCCCAATTCCCCTTCTCAACTCCATTCACTGATTCCCACTCTCAGAGCTTTCTCGCATCTCTCTCCCTGCTGTGCTGATTCAGACGCAGCAGTGGTGGCAGGAAATTCAAATCACAGCTTCCAGTGGCACGGGTTCCAACTTCTGTGCTGACATTTTATCTGTTCCTGTTATAGCACCGGGATTGCATTTCCAGTTGGTTTCTCTCAGCTTAGTTCATTCTTGGGTTGGCAGTGTATATCTCCCCTTGTTTAGGACTCCTCACACTGCACCATTCCTGGATTCTAAGCTGGTAATCTCAGAAAGCCTCCATAGCTGCTGTTATCTGTCCATCATGTTCTCCCAGAAGCTCAAAGTCAGAATTATTATGTTAATGGGAGTTGAGGCTCAAGGAAGTAAGGTGACTTCTCTAAGGTTATGTACCTTGATTTCTAGATCCTAGATTGAAACTGAGTGTTTGGATTGAGAGGTGGGACTGAAATAATGGCACATGAAGTTCTCAGTATGGGGGCCAGGACATACTAAGCACCACTGAGCTGTTGTTGCTGCTTCTGTCACCAGAACTTTGTTATTATTTCCTTATTCTCTGACATACCAGACCACTTACTGTCTGCATTTTTCAGTCCCTATGGGCTCATTCCAATCTTGCATCATTGTTTAATAGCTTCTCCCACCCATTGCTCAGTTGCACAAGGTCCAAAGGCCCCACCTGCCTCAACAATGATCACAGCATAAGCACAGCTCACTAGGTTTTTTGACCATTCAGGCCATGAATCCCTTTGCACTGCTACCAGTGAGCAAGAAACAGGACCTAATTTCATTTAGCTGTGCCATGGTCAGTGTGGCTATCTGACTGTTCAGCTGTCCTCACCTTTGGGTACTTGTGTATAGAATTCACCTGGGAGGGAAGTGGGTACCTGGTTCTGGCTGAGAAGATCCTGTACCAGATGACTCTGGAGAACTGTGAATACATGGTTTTGTAGATAGGGGTTGTGAGGAGAACAATTACAATCAGGACACGGAATTTATAATATTATTTTATGATGGTAACCCAGGGTTAACATAAGAAAATGCAGGAAGTCTATCCACAATATTAAAGACATAGAATATTTAGCCAAGGGCCTGGATCTCACAGCAATGTTCCACATGAGTCCAGATTAAGACCCAGAGCTCATGACAATGCCTCCCACGAATCCAACTGGAGATCTAGGGCCCACAAAAAGCACTCATGCCAATCTCTTTTATGGATCCGTGCTGGGAAGGCCCAAAGGTCAGTGGTGGAAGCTAGAAACTCTACGCCAGCAGGGTGAAGGAGCTGTCCTGGTTGTGATAGGTTGAGGGTTCTACACTGGAGCTGAGAAGTCACATTCACAACAAAGACCAGGGCTGTCCTGAAAAGCACCACAGCAATCCTCAGTGACATGGAGGCCAGGAGCTCCTCTGACGATAAGCACAGTTGAGTACATGCCTGGAAGCCAGCATGATGAGTTCATCCTGGAGATTAACAGCATACATCTTCCCCTCTGAAGCCAGAAAGCAATGCCTGATGCAAGGACCAGAACTTCTCCAGGAAAACCAATATCTCAAACAGCAACATGTAGGAGAACCCACAATGCCTCAATGTCTTCCTTCTCTTTCTCCACGTCTTTATTTACACTGGCAAATTTCCTCAGGTGGAACATCCATGCTCAGACTATGGTGATTTAATTCATCTGGAGTTAAGTTGATCACCAGTTTTTAATCGATAACACATGGTTTACTACAATAAGGCTCACCTTTCCCATTTGCCTAGACTGCCTTCCTTATCCTCTCACTCTAGTCTATCCAGTAGAGAACGTCCCTGGAGACCTTCTTCATATAATTTTTGCCATGTTCTTGTCTTACCTCTTATTTCCTGGTTCTTCTGGGTTCAGCCAGGGATCATAAGGACCAAATACTGTAAGTGAAATCAAGAACTAAACCAATAATTAAATTAAGCCCACATTCTCAATTCCAGTACATAGCACAAGCTGTCCTCAGCCACAAGTCCTTACACCTGACACTGACCAGAAGGAAACTGAATGGCCAAGCCTGGTAGAGGTAGGTGTTTCCATAGTCCAATTATCATGGGCTCCAGATGTTGGACAATTTTCCAAAAATTCCATGAGGCAAACCACCTAGTAACTTTCTAAATCATCCTATCTCCATTGAAGAGTTTTTTAATGCCTACACAGTCATCCCATGCCTTCTAAGGCCGAGTCACAATCATTTGCTGTTATAGATGAATTTAGAGGATACACAAACATATTATTAACTAGCAGTGAATGGATACTCTGGGAAAACTGTTTCCTTTTTCTTTTCTGTTTCCTGACTGTTATCAATAGAAAGTCTTGTTTTAGTGATGATTTTTAGCTATTCCCTTTCTCTTAATTTTCCTTCTTTTCAACAGAGTAGCCCCAACTTACAGCTCAGGTAAGGCCATGTAAGTTTCCTGGGACTTAGAGCATTGTTTTTATTTCATTGTAATTTGATGGTAATCTGTGTGTAAAAAGTGAAACTAAGTTTTCCCATTTATAAGCAATTCAAGATTCTCTTTCTGAAGAAATCTATTTATGTAAACAGAACATGGGTGAACTTTTAAAAAGGCAGATTATACTAATGGTCACACTAATGTCTCCTGAATACTAATATCATGCAAGGCGTGCTCTCTTTTCCTTTTTCCTTAATGCTACTGACCCTGAACTGAATTCTTTGCCCTGTAAGAAACACCTGCCAAGAAGCCAGGAGTGGTGATACATTCCTATAACCTCAGGACTCGGGAGGCTGAGGTAGGAGGATTATTGCAAGTCTGAGGCCTGCCAGGGCTACCAAGTGTGTTCAAGGCCAGGCCAAATTTCATAGAAAGATCTTGACTCAAAAGTGAGGGGGGAATGTGTGGGCTGCTGGAGTTGGGACAGCCAGATCCAAGCCTTTCCTGTGAGTCTGCGCCAATCACGGACTCCGGGGAGAAAACAAGGCCTCACAAAGAGGCAAGCCTTCCCTGAAAACCAGTGCCAGGCGCAGGCTGCCACTGGTGGTGAGAGGCAGCTGGCCCAGATCTCTTCTGGAATATGGGTTGGTTAACAAGACGAGCTAATCCACTCAATACCCCTGTAAGCAACCAGCTGATTCAGAGAAACACAAGCTGAGATGAAGCTATTGAGGTGAAATGCAATTTGATGTTTGTGGTGTTTTGGTGTTTCACTGACCTTGAAGGTATAGAGCCAGTGGTCTGATCATCTATTCAGAGCATAGTGGTATGCAGTGTGCCATCTTAGGGGGATCGCCTTCTGAGGGTGGTGGCCATTGTTGATTCCCTATTTGTCTTGTTTTGAGGTCTTGTATTGTTTTTATTGTTTTGTTGGGTTGGGTTTTGTTCTGTTTTCTTTTGTTATATCTGATGGCATGAGCAGCTATTTCAACAATAGCAAGATATATTATGGTAGCCCTTTTGGATTTATTATTGTCTTGTTTTGAAGTCCTTTATTGTATTCATTGTTTTGTTTTTGTTGGTTCTATTCTGTTCTGCTCTGTTCGATTTTCACTATGTCTGAGGATATCTGCAGCTATCTGGAAGACAACAAAAGGCATTATAGTAACCATTGTTGATTTTGTATTGTTTTAAAGTCCGGTATCACTTTGGTTTGCTTTTATTGGCTTTATTCTGTTTTATTTCTCTTGCTTTTACTCTCTTTAAAATAAAAATTAAAAGATCCAACACCAAAAAATCCTGCCTAAAGACAATAATGATTTTTTTATTTTTTAATATGCTTATGTACTTATTGGGGGTATAACGCATATACAGTAAAATGTATATCTCTAGATATTCAGCTTGATGCTCATTTCATCTGTGATTTCCACTAATGTGACTTCCATCCAAATCAAGATTTGAGCCTTTTCTCCTTTCCATATTTCTCTGCCTTTTAATCTGAAATTCTGGTGGAAAATCAACAGTGTTTTGAGAAACAGTTGGAAAGAGAGCAATATGGGACGGCTACACAAGGAGCCAGCCTGTTCTGAGTGTGCTGGTAGCCCAGAGGTCTGAGACAGAGCGGGGCAACGATCATACAGATCTTAACACACTCCTTATAGCCACAGAGAATAAAACATATTACGGGGTTATAGTTGAAGCAGGGAAACCAGGCAATATGTCACTGGAAGAATGCAGGTAAGTGGTGCTGGTAGCTGAACACAACGCATGCAAAAGAGGTTGGATTCTGTTTCTTTCCTTTTTTTGCGGGGGGCGGTGCAAGGGATTGAACTTACAACTTGCAAGGCAGGCACTTACGCTGCTGTGCTAAATACCCAGCCCGGATTCTGGTTCTTTTTTTTTTTTTTTTGTCAGAACAGAACAATTTAAGCAACACAATATTTCACCACTAGACAGCCTGATATAACAGTAGCTACCATAATGCCTCTTTCTTTAAAATAGTTGAGCATACCTCGATACACAATAGTATCAAACATAACAAAATAGTATAAAATCATTAAAGAGAATGAAAGTATTACAGAGCATTCAGAACCAAATAACAGAAAATGAGCAATGGTTACTATATTATCTCATTGTCCATAAAAAATTTGTTTATACTATCACACATAATAAAATCCAATAAGATACCACATGATAGAACCAATGGAAACAGAAGAACAAAAGTATGGTAGGACTTCAAAACAAGATGATATTAAGTCAGCACTGACTATTATAATGTCTTGTTTTCTTCAATATAGCTGTTCAAGTCAGGGGTGGTAGCTCACACCTGTAATCCCAGCACTCAGGAGGCTGAGGTGGGAGGATCATTGTGAGTTTGAGACCAGCCTGGGCTACAAAGTGAACTCAAGGCCAGCCTGAACTGCATAGTGAGACCCATCTCAAAAAAGACAAAAAAAAAAACCCAGCTGTTCATACCATCACACATAATAAAATCAAACAACCCAGGATAAAACCATTCCAGCTAATGAATGGATACATTATAAGGCTTCAAAGCAATGTAATGGGGAATCATGATTACCATAAACGTTTATGTACTCTTACCATTTCTTACACTCGGGAGACTATATGGTATTTATACATGTGAGTTTGATTTATTTTGCTTTTTTAAGTATTGTCTCAAGTTGTGTCCATTTATTTATAAATATCTCAATGTGATAATTCTTTACAGCTGAGTAGTACTCCATTATATAAAAGTATCACAACTTTTCTATCCATTCCTCAGTTGTTGGACATTTAGGTTGTTTCCAAGATCTAGCTATTACAAATTGTGCTGCTATAAACATGGGTGCACATATATCACTGTGGTATGATGTTTTCAGTTCTTCTGGGAATATACCTAGAAGCAGAATAGCCAGGGCCTGAGCTGGTGTGCAGGAACTCACCCCCACTGGCAGCCCAGTTTCCCAGATTGAAAGAAGGTCACTGGGCTTGGTCCAGGTAGGCCCAAAACCTGCAGAGCCCAGCCTGGTGTAGCTGGAAATGGGGAGGGTCTTTGACTACTGGGAGCGATGATCTTAAACTCTTCTGGGGCTCGGAATGGTGTGCAGGAACTCACCTGGATTCTGGTTCTTTTAAAGGCCAGCTGACATGATTTATTAATATGATGCATGAGGAAAAAAAAGTGATGAAGTTAGATGATCCCAGGTTTGGGGCTTATTTGTAAGGATAGACAGAAGTGCAAAACTGGTCACAGTATTTTCAGAAGTTAGGTGCTAACTGCGTTGAGTCTGATGTTCCATATCACTAAGCATAGGTTACAAACATCAAGGTACAGTTACACTGTGCTTGAGAGGCTCTGGAAACACCCCAAATGTGGAATTTTGTGTGCAAAGGGAATAGAATTGTGTTGGAATTAGAAGGAATTTTCTGCTCATGAGTGGCAATGCCAGTAAGCAGAGGAAAAAGGTGAGACCTAAGGACAAATTATATTGCTTGGTATGTAAGAGGGCATCACAGGACAGAAGAGGGATAACAGTGACCATGAGAGGGTGCAGGATCTAGTAGGTAGCCAGATTTTTTCGTGGGTAAAATAAGATAGATACCGAGGCTTCACAGGATTGGAAGTAAAATTGCCGTATAACCTAGGATAGGGTTTATTCAACTTTATGGACTCACGAGGGCTTGATGATGACTCTTAGGGATGAATGAACCAAATATACAACATAAAGGAGAGGGACCAAAGGTATTGAATGTGTGTGGTTATGATAGGCTGAAGTCTCATGCAGCTAGAAGGAGCAGCCTTCAAAGCATGCTTGAGTGCTGTCCTTGCCAGTGGGAGCCATCAAAGGTGTTTTATTTTGAATTATGTCCCCTCAAAACAGACATTGAGTGTTAACACTCAGTACCTCAGAATTTATAGTGCCTTATTTGGAAATAGAGGTTTAAGAAGTAAGCAAGTTAAAATGAGGTAATTCAGTAAGCTTCAATCCATTATGACTGATTTCTGTATATAAAGAGGACTTTTGGACGAGGGAAGATGATGTGAAGGACACAGGTGATAGTCCTATGACTAGAGTGACATGTCTATAAGACAAGGAACATCAAAGATTAGAAGCAAAGATCAGAAGTTAGAAGAAGCAAGGAAAGATTCTGCCCCAGAACCATCAGAGAGAACAAGGTTGTACCAATGTCTTGATTTTAGACTTTAGATTTTAACCTCTAGAATGGCAAGTTTAAAAATTTCTGTTTTAAGTCACCCAGTTTATGGCACTTTGTTTACTGGGACAAATGAAATCTTGGTTGCTTCTACCAAACAGTTTCTGTTTGCCATGTATAGAGGGACTTACGGAAGCTCCATGCAAATGGCTTGTGGTATGTGCCAGGGCTGGATAACAGTGGCAATGGGAGTTCACAGATGGGGCCAAAGCTATGAGGGTGGTGCCATCTGTATGTGGCATGCCTTTAGGAGGAAACATTAATTCTAGGGGTCAAGGAAGAAGCTCACATCCACTTTTGCTTGTAACTAGAAGATATGATTTTGGATACACCAGGAGACATGGTTGAGCCTTGTGCCTTTAACATTTTCTATATTTTATTAAGATTTGACATTTTGGGGTCTGGCTGATCCTGGAGAGCTTGTGGTAAGTTTGAGGTAAATTTCCTAGTGTCCATGCATGTGTCCCTAGAGGACTCAAGTCACATGTTGACCCCATTACAACTGATCTGACTCAATTAAGCTTCATTTACATATATAGATATCCCTCATTTAATTGGCCTACCTGTTTAGCAGCTGCTCAGACTTTCAACCCCACTGCTCAGACTTAGTACCTTTTTTTTCTAATAGATTTCTTTCTTTCTTTCTTTTTTTTTTTTTTGGTACCCAGGATTGAATTCATGACTTCACACTTGCCAGGCAGGCACTTATGTCACTGAGCTAAATCCCAGGCTACCTTTTTTTGTATAGTTCTGTAATCTTGTTTATAGAGCTTCAGTGTCTTTTTTGTGTACAGTACACTTTGTTTATACAGTACTATAATTTTTGCCGATTGAACTGTATAATATGTAGTTTTACATTGTTATATATTACAGTATTTCATCTGAGAGTCATGTAAGTAAAAGCAAAGTAATTAAGTTGGAATTTTCTTTTTTTATTGTCCTCAAATAGAGGACGTATCAGATATTAAACTGATAAGAACAGATACTACACTTGATCTTAGCCAAAAGGCTGAGAAGCAATCAAATTGGAGTTTTCCTTGTCCATGTTTTGTTCTGAATTTTTTAATGTACATACTATATACAGTTTCTCATATAGTGACCAATTCATTTAATGACCTAACTGTGGTACCAGAACTTGGGTGTTAAATGAGTAATATCTATCTTTGTGGTTTTGGCTTCTCCTCTTCGTGTAGGACTTTTGAACAAAAAGAGGTGCAAGTTAGGTACAAAAGACCACTGTATGTATTCATTTGGGCCAAGACCTTATATCTTCAACCCCTGCTGCAAACAGGAGGCTGGAGTCTCACTATTGATTGGAAGAAACCCTGATAACAACAAACACCCACAATTCCTAAATTCTAACAGGATGGAGACTGCAACCTGGTCCTTACAACATTTTCTGTCCTTCACTGAGATGCTCATTCTCCTTTTTTGGGGGAGTATACTATCCTGTACAAGAGAAGCTGCTTTGCTTAAGTGTGTAACATGATTACTATTCAATAAAGTTGCTTGTAAAGCCTATTACTTACTGACTGAGTTCCTTTCTGTGAATCTCCTCAAAGATCTTCTCTGGGAGAGTCTAAGCACCCAGACAGTCTACACAACACAGACACAGGAAACTCATATAAGTGTGATAGGGATGATAAGGCATAGTGGAGACAGGAAAAAACTTACAAGAAGAAAGTGGTAAAAAAACCAAAAAATTATATTATTGTGTAAAAAAAGGTAAACACTACTCATAAGGAAACTTGCTGAGTAAATGTGTTTCACATTTTGATAAATATCACCAATAAGTCTGCAAATAAATATTTCAAACTTTCTCATGGCAGTGTGAGATTGTCGTGAAGAGGCTGCCAATGATATGAATATAACTAACAGCAATAGATTTACTTATTTTGCTCTGGGCCCATTTAAGCACTTTTCAGTTATCTCCCATAAACAGTTTGGTTTTGTTTATTCACTGCAATTTAAAGCAATTCTCAATTGTGTTAGAGCAGCAAAATCCTCCGAAGGACTTAAACAGAATGCCCAATAGAGCACAGCTGAGAATGTCTCTTAAGATCTTGTATTTGAAGCAAAGCCCAAGTAATGCTTAATGTGCTCTGAAAACTTAATAAGAAAACATCTAATATTGTATTAAAGAATTGTCTTCATTTTTCTTATAAATTTCAAGGCCCAGAAAGATTAAGGGCCAGGTCAGAGACACTTAAGGAACAAAGTGAAGATCTTAGTTATAAGCATGCATGAAGGGGCCTCGGAAATCTGTACGCATCTCCTTTAAGAGCAAGAGAAGCCACGCCCCCTTTTGGAATCTTAGGCTGCCTTTTCTAGGGAACCGGAACAGGGCTTCAAATTCCACCTCGACTCCCATCAGAAACTATGTTACCCAGAAGGCAATGCTTCGGCCGTCGGGGGGGGGGCAGTCTCTGGGCTAATGACGGAACACGGAGACTGGCATTTCCTGGGCGTCTCGGACTTCCGGTCTTGACGTCATTCGTTGGTGGCCAGACACTTGGCAGCTGCGCAGTGCCTGGCGTGTGGTCAGTAGCTGCTTGTCAGGGTTTTGCGACCAAGCAGACAAGGACAGTGAGGACAGTAAGACTCACTTGCACCTATTATGTGAATTGTATCCCCGTCCTGCGCTCCTTCCCATTATAGAGTAGTCTGCCCAGCGCTTTGAGGTGCTTTAGCATCAGCCTTCTGCCTGCGTAACATCTGGAGGCGGCGACTTGAGCCTTGTGCGCATGTTATGCAGCTGAGACTTTGAGGGTCTGCCCTGCTCAAGACAGGAACGAGAGGTTCGCTGAGGCTACCCCAGCGGCTCTGGTCGTCCCCACTCACAGCCTTGCTCCTTCCACTGCACTCATGGCGGCGCCTGCGCTGGTGAGTGAAGCGCTCCACAAACCCAAACGCACTTGGCTCGCTTCGGTCCTAGGGGATCCTGCAACTTTTCTTACCCTTTTTGTGTCCTTCCGGGTCAGAAGTTAATAAGAGAAATTTTCTGTCTTGCTCTGTGTCCCCTTTCTCTTAGTCTCTGTGATTACTTTATAGTAATTACTAGTAGCAATTACTTTCGTTTTGTAGAATTGATACATGTACACACCACGTCTTGATCCTGTCTGCTTGTTGTGGAGACAGGGTGTTGCTATATAGTTCAGGCTGGAACTGAACTTGCTGTATAGCTCAGGCTGACCTCTAATTTGCATAAGCCCCCACTC
Source organism: Cavia porcellus (assembly GCF_034190915.1). Classification (NCBI taxonomy): domain Eukaryota; kingdom Metazoa; phylum Chordata; class Mammalia; order Rodentia; family Caviidae; genus Cavia; species Cavia porcellus. The sequence goes on along the minus strand of NW_026947490.1, from coordinate 38,275,820 downwards.
TTAGCCGTCTCCACTGCTGGGATTACAGGCATCTACCACCAAGCCCGGCATCTTGATCATTTTTGCTCCTCCGTTATTCTCCCTCCCCACATTAACCAAATCCCCTTCTCATCCTCACAGAATCAGTCTCCCCGTTTCCTACCATCTCTTTTATTTTGCGTTTTATTTATAGTTTTGATCTTTCATATTAGAGAAACGACCTGATATTTAACCCGAGTCTGATTTATTTTACTTAGTATTGTGGTCTCAAGGCCCATCAGTTTTCCTGCAAATGACTCACATTAATTTTTCTTTTGGACTGACTTATACACCATTGTGGATATATCCTGCATTTTCTTTACCTGTTCGTTCATTGATTTAGCAGCTGTTGTAAACTGTGCTGCTATAAACATGAGTATGTATGCATCACTGTAATATGCCTTTAAGTTTTCCGTTTCTTGGTCCAGTGTTGAACTTGATAGTATACTGCACTTGGACTTCAGCTCTTTGGATCTGAAATGGGAATATTAATTCTTTATTGAGGGAACTGAAGATGGTATGCTTATGACATGTGTCTTGCAGTGCTCAGCACCACAAAGAGAACATCACTTTGTATGCCATTTCTGAGGAGGGACTCTGATCCTCAGGTCTCCCTGCCTCAGCCTTCTGTCTCCCTGAAAGCTGGGCGAAGGGATTAAAATCTCCAAGGCAGAAATGAGTTGGAAGCAGTATTTTTGGAATTGTTGCTCTCTAACAGGAATATGATGTCTCCTGACAAGGCTGGAAGACAAGCACTGGGTTTATCTTTCCAAATGCCTGATATGATAAATTTCTGTTTATCATAAGTGAATTTGGTCTTCCATGTAACAGCAATGAATCCATTTTTCTGTCTGTTGCATTTACCTATATTTGTAAAGAGAATCAATTACAGTATTCATTAATGAGAGGGACTAGGCTGTTGTGTCTTTTGGGATATAAATATGCAACAAACTCCAGGTTACTCTGTAGCTTACCACCCTGTTTACTCTCATAGCCCTGATCACCTTCTGGACTTCTCTTATTGATTCATTTTTTTGTCACTGGGCCTATTCTCTCATTTCATTCCAGCCTTTTTTTCTGGATCGTCCCTGCTTGTGTCACCTAAAATCTCCCCTAATCTTTGTAGTCATCTCATTCTCTTGTTTTCAGAGCCCTTAGAATCATCTGACTTTATCTTGCTCATTTATTGTTGAGACTGCCCCTAACTCTGGATTGTGAGTTCCTGGAAAAGAGCTCAGCTATAGCATTTACTCAACTAATGGTTGATGAATGAAAGATTTTACCCTCTAGGGTTTTCATCATCTTTGGATTAAATATTTCTACAAAGGCTACAAAGTCTACTACCAAGCCACCCTCCCATTCTTTTCTTTCACACCCTGTCCTTGGCATGTGTTGGCCTGAACTTGCCAGGCTTGTTGTCCTCCTCCATCTGTTACATCGTCTTGAGATCTGTGCAAGGCTGCCCCTTGGATGTGTGCTGTATTGAACTTTCCCAGGGCACTATAAGAACAAATGGGAAAAAATTCTCTGACAAGTCTTTCACTGGCACAGGAATGAGGGGGACTTTCAGGAACCTTCAGACAAAGGGAGCTGCATGGAGATAGGTTTTGATCACGGAGGCATGAGAAGGCCTGACGGGTTGCCAGGACTCTCAGAAACTGCTGAAATGTGTTTCAGGAAGTATGATTGTGTGGCTTTTGATCCTCATTCTACTAGGCCATCCTTACCCAAAACAAAAGTCATGCTACAGGCTACTGCCTGTGTTCTTACACCCATAGCTTACATTGTCCTTGGTTACTTGTGTTACCTGGTACATAATTAGTAATACCTTGGGGAAATGTGGTGACAGTGATTCAGAAAGAAAAAATAGGCTAGTGTCTCCTGGTGGAATCTGGCAGGGAGACTGCATGCTACAGTTACAGCTTGAGGGCAGGGAGAGCTTGTGTGAGCCCTGCCAAACCCTAAGCAGTTGTATCTCCTCAGGTACCTCTTCTGTGAAATGCATGATAAGGGCTCTTTGTTCTTACCTATATGTGAAAATATTTTCAGATGGCTGAAATGCTTTTAAATGTGAAAATTATTGGAAATTTTTTTTTGCCCTTGTCACTGTGAATTTACTCATGACAGAGGAAAGGGTTATACCCATAGACTCTGGACCAAAGGGACCTAAGTTCAAATCCTACTCAATAAACATATGGCTCTGAATGAGCTGACTTTGAGCCTCAGTTTGTGAAATAGAGATGATGACTGCATTTACCTGATAGGCTATGGGACAATTAATAAAATTTGCAAACATGCAAAACTTACTCCTGTGACATGTAACAGGTATTGCAGTGTTTGCTTTATGAAAATTCCCCTAACAATCTGGAATAGTATCAACTAATGTATTAATGTAGAAAAGGAAGAGACTTTTCTCAGGTCACACATATGATATATATTCAAGAAGCTGGATTTAAATCCCAGGAGACCTGGAGACTTAATTGCTTGAACAGAGCATGCAAAGGCCTCAAGGGCAGGCAAACAGATTAGTAAGGCTCAGCCGCTGCTGCCATAATCATTATTTGAATTATTATTTTCTTCCCATTCTTCTAATGTCCCAGAACATTTACTATCTACTCACAGTCCTCATGGAACTATCATTGTCTGTGTAATTCTTCAGTGACTTCTTACTGTTTTCCCTTCTATGCTTTCTATTCTGTCAAAGGCACCAGCTGCCTCTGTCTTGAACTTAGCACAGATAAGTTCAAGGGAGGTTTTGAGGAACTCAATGTCAGTGTTTCTGGCCTCGGGTCTACCTGAACTCTTGCCAATAACCAGTAGGCTGTAATGTCATTTTTTAGCTTCACAGCCACCCTTCCCATTTCTTTTTGATTTTCCAGACATTGGTGTCATTTGAAGATGTGGCTGTGACATTCACTGCGGAGGAATGGAGGCATCTGGATCTGGCCCAGAGAAGCCTATACCAGGAAGTGACGCTCCAGACCTGTGAGCTCCTAGTCTCTCTGGGTAAGGACTCATTTCTCTTCCAGAAAGAGGAACTTAAAGTCTCTTTTATTTCCCACACCTACTCCCTGCTACCATAGGCTTAGTTGGTTGAGAAAGCTTCAGGAGGCCACCTTCCTTGCTCCCTGCAGCCTCAGCATATTGTGGTCTGATCTCTTGGTCTCCTTCTTAGCACTTTCACCTGATGACCAGCACAAGCTAGCCTCAGTCTGAGGTCACTGGCCCAGCATGGTTGAGTCAAATGTCTTCATAGCTCAGTTAGCAGGGGCCTTCTCCAAGAAGAGCATGATTCAGACAGGCAGTAGAAAGTAATTGTGCTGTACTACTAGTATCTTTCTAAGCAACTTGTCCTCAATAAAAGGCTTTTTTCCCCCCTTTATCCGTCTTACTTGTCTGTCTTTTATTTATTTATTTTTTATTTTAAAGACATTAAGACAAAAGAGGACATAACAAAGCAGATCAGAACAGAAAAATTTAAGCAACACAGTATTTCACCACAAGACAACCCGATATAATAGTAGCTACCACAATGTTTCTTTCTTTGAAATAGTTGAGTTTACCTTCATATACAATAGTAATAAACATAACAAAATAATATAAAACCATTAAAGAGGATGAAAGTATTACAGGGCATTCAGAACCAAATAACAGAAAACGAACAATGGCTGCTATATTATCTCATTGTTCATAAAAATTTATTTATACTATCACACATAATAAAATCGAATAAGATACATGATAGAACCAATGGAAACAGAAGAACAAAAGCATGATAGGACTTCAAAGCAAGATGATATTAAATCAGCACTAGCTATTATAATGTTTTCTTCAAAATAGCTGTTCATACCATCATAGATAATAAAATCAAACAAAACAAGATAAAACCATTCCAACTAATGAATGAAAACATTATAAGACTTCAAAGCAATGAAATAGGGAATATGATTACCATAAACTCTTATGTACTCTTACCATTTCATATACCATGGAGACCATAAGGTATTTATACATTTTAGTTTGATTTATATCGCTTATGAGTATGGTCTCAAGTTGTGTCCATTTACTTATAAATATTTCAATGTGATCATTCTTTATAGCTGAGTAGTACTCCATTGTATAAAAATACCACAACTTTTTTATCCATTCCTCAGTTGATGGACACTTAGGTTGTTTCCAAGATTTGCCTATTACAAATTATGCTGCTATAAACATGGGTGCATATATGTCACTGTGGTGTGATGCTTTCAGTTCTTTGGGGAATATGTCCAGAAGTGGAATAGTTGGGTAACATGGAACTTCCAGTCCCATTTGAAGAATCTCCAGACTGACCACCACAGTAGTTGCACCAGTATACATTCCCACCAACAGTGCAGGAGAGTTCCTTTTCTCCCACCGCCTCTCCAGCATTTGTTGTTGGTAGTTTTCTTGATCCTGGCCATTTTTGCTGGAATGAGATGGAATCTCAGTGTGGTTTTAATTTGCATTTCTCTAATGACTAATGATGATGAACATTTTTTTTTATGTATTTATTTGCCATTTGTATTTCTTCATCTGAGAAGTGTGTATTCATCTCAGATGCCCATTTTTGGATTGGTTCTTTGAATTTTGGGTCTGATTTTTAAAAATTCTTTATATGTTTTAGACAGAAGTCCTTTGTCTGAGGGACAGTTCACTAAGATTTTTTTTTCCTAATTTGTGGGTTTTCTTTTCACTATACTGGAGATTTCTTTTGACATGCAGAAACTTTTTAATAAGACATGATCCCAGTTATTGATTCTGGGAAGTATTTCCTGTGCTGTTTGAGTTCTGTTCACGAATTCTCTACCTACCCCTATGTCTTCAAGATTTTTACCTAATTTGTTTTCCAACAGATTTAGTGTTTCTGTTTTAATGTTCAGATCTTTGATCCATTTAGATTTTAGTTTAGTACATGGTGACAGGCATGGATCTCGTTTTAGTTTTTGGCATATGGAGAGCCAGTTTTTCCGGCACCATTTATTAAAGAGACTGTCGTTCTTCCAGTGAACATGTTTGGCTCCTTTGTCAAAGATAAGGTGGTTGAGTATGTTTGTAATTGTGGTTGTATCTTCTAATCTATTCCACTGATCTTCAGATCTGTTTTTATTCCAGTACCATGTTGATTTTATTACAGTTGCTTTATATTATAATTTCAAGTCAGGGATTGTGATGGCTCCTGCCTTGCCTTTGCTGCTTAGAATTGCCTTTGCTATTCTAGGTCTCTTCTGGTTCCAGATGAATTTTAGGAGTGATTTCTCGAGATCTATGAGGTATGTTGATGGTATTTTCATTGGGATTGTACTGAATCTGTATAACAGTTTTGGGAGAATGGCCATTTTCACAATATTTATTGTTCCTATCCATGAGCAAGGGATGGCTTTCCATTTTCTGAGATCCTCTTTGATTTGTTTTATCGGGGTATTATAATTTTTCCCTGTATAGATCTTTTACTACTTTCGTCAGATTAATTCCTAAGTATTTCATTTTTTTGGGTGCTAGTGTGAAGAGTGTGGCTTCCCTTGTTTGTCTCTCAGTGAGTTTGTTGTTAGTGTATAGGAATGCTATTGATTTTTGAGTATTGATTTTGTATCCAGCTACATTGCTGAATTTATTATATCTAGGAGTTTTTTTTAATGGAGTTTGGGGGGGGCCTTCTATGTAGAGTATCATGTCATCTGCAGATAATGATAATTTTACTTCCTCTTTTCCTATGTTCATCCCTTTTATTTTTCTCTCTTATCTAATTGCTCTGGCTAGTATTTTCAGTACTATGTTGAATAGGAGCGGTGATGAGGGACGTCCTTGTCTGGTGTCTGATTTTAAGGAAAAGGCCTTCAGTTTTTGGCCATTTAATATGATGCTGGCTGTTGGTTTTTCATAGGTAGCCTTTATCAGACTGAGGTAAAGACCATCTATTCCAATTTTCTGAAAGATTCTTATCATGAATGAGTGTTGGACGTTATCCAAACTTTTCTGCATCTACAGAAATGATCATTTGATTCTTACTTTTGGCTTTATTGATATGGAGGATTACATTTATTGATTTATGTATGTTGAACCATCCTTGCATGGCTGTGATGAATCCCACTTGGTCGTGGTGTATAATCTTCTTAATGGATTTGATGCATCTTGTTTGCCAGTATTTTATTGAGGATTTTTGCCTCTGTGTTCATTAGGGAGATTGGCTTATAGTTCTCTTTTTTTTTGTTGGGTCTTTCTCAGGTATTGCTAGAGTAATATTTGCTTCCATTAATGACTTAGGAAGAACTGTTTCCCTTTTCATTTCATTGAAGAGTTTGAGGAGTGTCGACATTAAGTCTTTTTTGTATTTCCTGTAGAATTCTGCAGTGAATCTGTCTGGGCCTGGGCTCTTCTTTGTAAGTAAGGACTTAATTACATTTTGAATTTCATTAATAGAAATTGAGTTATTCAGCAGTTTTACATCTTCTTGACTCAGCTTTGGGACTTCATATGTTTCTAGCAGTCTGTCCATTTTTTCTGTGTTATTGAACCTTTGAGAGTAAAGGTTTTTAAAATAGGTGTTGATGATCTTCTGTATTTCCACAGAGTCTGTAATGATTTTGTTTTTTTCACTTGTTATTGCATGAATTTGAGCTTTTTCTTCATTTTTTAAATAAGGTTTTCTAGGGACTTATCAATTTTATTTATTCTTTCAAAGAACCAAGTCTTTGATTCATTAATTCTTTGGATTGGATTTAGTCTCTATTGCATTAATGTCTGCTCTGATTTTTATAATTACCTCCCTCTTTTCGCTTTGGGCTTAACTTGCTCTTCTTTTTCTAGATGTTTGAGGTGTAGCATCAGGTTATTTGTTTGTATTCGTTCTGTTTTCCTGATGTGGTAACTCAGTGCAATAAATTTTCCTCTGAGGACTGCTTTCATTGTATCCCACAGATTCCGGTAAATTGTATGTGTATTTTCATTCATTTGTAGGTATTGTTTAATTTCTTCTTTAATTTCCCTTGTGACCCACTGATTGGTCAAGAGTGTATTATTCAATTTCCATGTGTTTGTGGTTTTTTTGCAGTGTCTTTTATCATTAATTTGTAGTTTCATGGCGCTATGATCTGATAACATGCATGGGATAATTTCAACTCTTTTGCATTTACTTAAATATTTGCTGTGGGCTAGTACATGTTCTGTTTTAGAGAATGTCCCATGTACTGCTAAGAAGAATGTATCTTCTGAAGTTGTTGGATGGAACACTCTGTATATGTCTATGAAGTCCATTTGTTCACAGGTGTGATTTAATTCTGTTATTGCTTTGCTGATTTTGTCTGGTTGATCTGTCCCTTGGTGCCAATGTTGTGTTAAGATCTCCTGTTATAATTGTGTTATTGCTTATTAATTTTTCATTTCTGTTAATATTTGCTTTGTATAGCTAGGTGCTCTGGAATTTGGTGCATGTATATTTAAGATTGTTATCTTTTCCTCTTGAAGTTTTCTCCTAACTAGTATGTAGTGACCTTTATCTTTTTGGATCATTCTTGGTTTGAAGTTCACAAACAGAATAGCTATCCCTGCTTTTTTTGGATTCCTGCTGCATGAAGTATTGTTTTCCATACTTTGTCTTTCAGTCTGTGAGTTTCCTGTGAGACAGCACATGGTTGGATGTTGTTTCTTGATCCATTCTGCCGGTCTGTTTCTTGTAATAGGTGAACTGAGACCATTTACATTAATGGTTATAACTGTTATATATGGGGTTATTGTTGACATGTTATTTTTTTGCTGGTGGATCTTTATCTTTTCATTCTGTGTAATTGTCTGCATTTTCCTATGTGTATCTATAATGTCTTTCAGTATTCTTTGCAGGATTGGTTTGGTGATCATGAAGTTATTCAGTGTTTTTTCTCATGGAAGTATCTTATTTCTCCATCAACTTTGAAGGATAGTTTTGTAGGGTGCATCAGTCTAGGTTCTAGGTTGTTTTCCTTTAGAATCTGACATACTTAACTCCATACTCTTCTTGAATTCATTGTTTGTGTTGAGAAGTCTGCTGAGATTGTGATAGGTTTTCCTTTATAGGTGACCTGTCTTTTGTCTCTAACACCTTTTAATATTCTATTCTTATGTTGGATTTCTGGGATTATGATTATATGTCTGGGTGTAGTTTTATTTTGGATATGCCTATTTGGAGTTCTATATGCTTCACTAATCCTAATGTCAGTTTCCATTCTCATGTTTGGGAAATTTTTAGCTATCACTTCTGTAAATAGGTTCTTGATATCATTTGTGTTGTCCCCTTCTTTTCATTTATCCCTGTATATCTTAATGTTGTTTTTCTTTGCATCATCTTGCAGCTGTTGAATTGTGATTTCCTGACTCCCTGTTATTTTTAAAAGATCTTTCCTTTCCTGTTCACTAGCTGCAATCTTTTCTTCGAGGTCTGAAATTCTGTCTTCAGTTTTGACAATTTTCAGTGGAATTTTTGATTTATTGTATATCTTTCTCCATCTGCTTCATGTATTTTGTTTGTTTCTTATATTGTTCATCCTGGGATTCTATCTTTTTGTTTTGCTCCTGTAATTTTTATTTTTTAAAATTAATTAATTAATTTTTAAATTTTTTGTCTTTTTGAGACCAGGTCTCACTATGCAATTTAGGTCAGCCTTGAGCTCACTTTGTAGCCCAGGCTGGTCTTGAACTCACAAGGATCCTCCTGCCTCAGCCTCCTGAGTGCTGGGATTACAGGCGTGAGCCACTATGTCCAAATACTCCTCTCATTTTTTAACTGTGTCTTCTTTAGCTATGTTCAGCATCTCTTTCATTACTTTTATCATTTTTGCTTTTACCTGGGAGATTATTTCTAGTGTAAATTTCTCTAAAGCTTCCTGGAGTTGCTTCTTTATTTCAGTTGCTATTATTTCAGGTGTATGGCATATATTTTCTTATATGTACATGGCTCCTAGGCTTTCTTGGGATGAGCTAAAGGCTTGAGTTTGCATATTGGTCTTTTGTTTTGTCATTTTCCTATATTTACGTGTTTCAAGTGATATTCCAAAGCTTCCCCTGGGAATGCTGGCAGTCGTCTCCTATGCTCTCGGCTCCTGGGCCTGAATGAAGGTTGCTGAGCATGGTCCAGTCAGGCCCACAGGACTTCCTGTGTGACCTGCAGTGTTCCAGGAAGCTGGGCAGGCACCTAACCACAGTGGATGATGATTCAAAGCTCCCCTCGTGCAAAGACCAATGCGCTGGAACTCACTTCATGTGCCCTCAAGTCCCCTGATTATAGGAGGTCACTGGGCGTAGTCTAGTCAGACCGCAATATCTCCCAAGCCTAGTCTAGTGTGGCTGGAAGCTGGGTGGGCTCTTGACCAGTGGGAGCAAAGATCTTAAACTTTCCCGGGGCCTGAGCTGGTGTGCAGGAAATCAACTCTGGCAGCCTAGTTCCAAGATTGAAAGAGGGTTACTGGGTGTGGCCCAGCCAGGTGGAGAAACCCACAGATCCCAGTCTAAGTGTGATTGAAAGTTGGTTGGTCCTTGACTACTGAAAGTGATTATTTTAAACTCTCCTTGGGCCCTGCCGCTGGTGTGCCTGAACTCACCTGAGGCTGACCAGTTTCCCGAATTGAGAGAAGGGCAGGGTGTGTGGCCCAGGCAGTCCTAAAACCTGCAGAGTCTGGTCTAGTGTGGCTAGAAACTGGGTGGATCCTTAACCACTGGGAGCGATGATCTTAAACCCTCCCTGGGCTGGCACTAGTTTGCTGGACTCCCCTCTCATGTCCTAGTTCCCCTGATTGAAAGAAGGTCACTGGGCGTGGCCCAGGTAGTCCTGAAAACCTGCAGAGTCCAGTCTTGTATGGCTAGAAAATGGGAGGGTGTTTAACCATTGGGAGTGATGATCTTTACTTCTTTATTTAATTTAATTTAATTTATTTATTTATTTATTATTTAAAGAAAAGGAAACAAAAAAATACATGGAGATAAAAAAAGGGTAGAAATAATACAAAATTACAGACAAACAAAAGGTAAGAAATTGCTGGTTGATAAGTTACACATTGTCATCTTTGAAATAGTTGTTCAGGTTATAGAATTAAGGTATTTAGAATGACATTCAAAAAAGTGACCCTACAAACCATTCTGCTCTATGATCGAACAAAAGCTCAGTAATATGATTATCAGTCCTACACATTTGTTTTACATCTCAAAGAGGGTAATATTAACCATATCAAAACAGAACAGAACATTTAAAAAAAAATAAAAAACAATTTAAAGAAATACAGATTTCAAAGCAAGTCCACTGGAGATCTTCATTATCTAACTGTCTCTAGCTTCTTACAAATAGTTGTCCCTATCTTCACCCACTTTATATATTTATTGCATATTATAGAACTAATCAAATCATTACAGGATGATGAAGTCTTTTTAGGTCCTCAAGTTCCAAATTAGGGAAGACAATAGCAACTACCATCGCATCTCTCATTCTCTTTGTGATAGCCGTCCCCATCTCTGCATATGCTGAAGTTGAACTGAAGAAACCAGTCCAATGTCATTCTAATCAGCAAACAATAGATTGCTAGAATTTATATTATAATGCTACAAAATAAGCCTCGGGTTTCTCAGCGTCTCTTCCTCAGAGTATTTGTTCCTTACATCTTGCATTATATAATCTGTTCCCATAAATAATTTAAGAAAAAAAAACCCATGTGTGAATTTCTACCTATATGTCTATCCTCTCTGTATTATAGGGAAAACCAAGTCATAGCAAGACAGCAAAACAATTTCCTAAAAAAACATGCAATGGATAAGACATATAAAACTACAATATAAATGATCTTCTGTAGCTACTATGTTTTCTCTTGTTATTTTCAATAGATTTGTCCACAACACTGGCTTATTATAGTTAAACATACTATCATCTATTTTTATTAAAACTTAAATTTGACTGCATTGTAGGATTTGAGAGCTGTTACTAATTCATACCAGTATGGATATCCTTTACATCTTGTCATGCTCAGAGTAGTTTCCTCTACTTTTAGGGTTGATTCTAACAAGCATACCAATTTCAAATAGAATCAGTCAAGGCCAACCAATAGTCTTATGATTCAGATACAATTAAGATCATAGTAAGACAATATAAGTAATACAGGATTTCAGCCTAAGTCAATAGGAAAGTAAGGATGGTTACCATGGTATAACCTGCTATTTTTGATTCTAGAGGTCTGTGTCCTCAAATCTGACATGAGTGGACAGACCAGAACAAATTAAATTCAATCTAAATATGGCACTAGGACTACTGTGTCTTTTAAATTGTTATACACCATTAGCAATGACCTCTGCTTTTTTTAAAATATAGTTTCAGAGCTGTCTATACTAAAGACTAGCTTACCGTCTCTGCCTCATGTCTGCTACTCCACTTTTCTGCTATAATTTGTCCACCTTATTCCCTCATTCCATTGTCTGCCCCGATCACTGAGGCCTCTCTGCCACTGTTGCTGGAATCCTGGTATCTCTTCCTCTCTTTCTCTGTAATGTCCTTCAGCGCTCTCTGTAGGGTTGGATTGGTGGCCACGAACTCCCACAGTTCCTCCTTGTCTTGAAAGTATCTTATTTCTTCATTAATTTTTAGAGAGAGTTTTGATGGATATATGAACTTTGGTTGCATATTTTTTTCTTTCAGGACTTGGAATATTTCTCCCCACTCCCTTCTTGACTTAAGAGTTTGTGTTGATAAGTCTGCTGTTATTTTGATCGATTTCCCGTTATAGGTAACCTGCATCTTTTCTCTGGCTGCTTTTTAATATTCTGTTTTTTTGGTGGATTTCTGGGATCTCGATTATTATATGTCTAGGCGTAGATCTGTTTTGGTTGTAGGTAGCTGGTGTTCTGTATGCTTCTTTTATCTGGATATCATTTCTTTTTGCTATACATGGGAAATTTTGCTTTAATATATCTGTGAATATTTTTTGTATTTCATTTTTGGATGTTCCTGCTTCCTCACTCACATTCTTTATTCTTAGGTTATGTATCTTTTTGTCATCTTCCAGTTTTAGAATTGCTTCTTTCTGGTTCCTTGTTATTTTTAAGAGGCTTTTTCTTTCACGTTCATATGCCCTAAATCTCTCTTCAAGTTTCAGAAGGCTGTCTTTAGTTTCTGTCAAGGCATTTTGCCAATGTTCAATGGAGTTTTTAGTTTCCTGATATTCTCTTTGGATCTGTTTCATGTATTCTAAGTTATGCTTAAATTCTTCTTCAGATGCTTCTCTTTCTTTTCTGATTTCCTCAGTTCTTCCATCTGTGTTCTCTTGGGCGGGGCTTGTCATTTCTTTAATTAATCTCTTTATATCTTGCCTCACTTGGATCAGGAGTACAGCTTTAAATTCCTCTATGAGATCATGTAGGTACTTTTTAATTTCGGCTGATGCTGTGTTGAATAGTGGATAGTTACTGTGCTTGTTCTCTTCAGTGTTTAGTTCTCCTGGGCTTATTTTCTCCTGTTGGGCAGCTGGAGATTTTTTTTTTATTTTTATCTCGTCATGTTTCTGGTTTCTTTCAGACTGTCCTGGAGTTCTCTGGCCCTCTCCGAATTGCTTAGGGCCTTTCAGAAGCGTGCTGGCTTGAGTTTTTGCTGTCCTCCCCAATTTACTGTTATCTGGGGTAGGCTGGGATGCAGGGGTGGTACAGGCTAGTCTCTAGCCTCTGTGCCAGTTAGTTCATAAATTAGGCTGTACTTTCTGGTTGTCACTGAGTTGTGACTATTTTGTATCTGCTTATTGGGCCCCAAGCAGAGGCTTGGTTTAGCCCCAGTAGCTCCTGCCAGATCTCTTTGTACCAGAAGCAGCTGAGTAATGTCACTATGGCACAGGGTTCTGCCCAAATCCCAGCCGCTCTCTTCCAAACCTCTCGGTGACAGGAGCACCAGAATAGCAGATCCTCCCAAAACCAAGATGTCTCCCACTAAGTTCTCTGTGTGGAGCTGAAGCCAGCAAGTAATCAGGCTCTGCCAGGATTCAAGATGTCTTCCACCAGCCCTCCCTAAGGGGGACCTGGTGATGTCACCACGCTGCAGTTTCTGCCGCCAGGCTAAAATGTCTGCACCAGACTCTGTGTTATTGATTTCCCCGTGGTGGCGGGCCAGCTGTTCTCTGGCCAACCCCAGCAGCTGCGGGGTTCCCAGTACTCACCAGAGTCCAGTGCAGGTCCTCATTCCGGGACCACCACACACCAAGCTGCCCACCTTTCCCGCACTCCCGGCACAGCATGGAATGGTGCACAGCGTGCGCTCCCGGCACAGCGCTGAACGGTCAGATATCTGTGCACCGTTTAGATTTGAAACGCCAGAGCTTTGTACATCCGCTCTGGTGCAGCGGTGCAGTCCTGGCTGCTACTTGGAGTCCTGGCCCGGGTCTCAGTTTCCCGCAGTCCCCAAAAGCAACTCAGCTTTTCCTGCTGGGTCCACGGGTCAGTTTGTTGATTTAAAGGCGCGGGATTTGCAGCCTCCCGTTATCAGCGTTCATGGTCTCAGCACGACTTTAAATCCTCCAGCTGTACTGTCTTGGTTAATAAGAATCGCTATCGATTTGTCTGGCCCTCTCCATGTTGTCATTTTTTAGCTTCTAGTATGAATTCTCCGGGGAGACTCTTCGCTCGATCCCCTAGCAAGCCGCCATTTTGACCCAATCTCTATTTTATTTTTTTTTAAGAAGCATGGTCTCACTATACAGTTCAGTCTGACCTTGCATTAACTAGCCCAGGCTGGCCTCAATCTCATGGGAATCCTCCTGCCTCGGCCTCCTAAGTGCTGGGACTACTGATATGCACCACCACACCTTGCCAGCCTTGTGTTTCTTACACCTTGACTTGGTTCTGACTTCACGCTCCTCTAGCTGTTGACTAACTGCCCCCTCAGCAAAATGAAATAGTCTCAAACTCCCGGCCTTGAGCAGGCAGCATGAGCTTGTGAGAATTCATACATTAATTTGATTTGATCATTTTTGTACTAACTTTTTACTAATAACTATAAGGTGAGTGAACTAATATGTATTATGTGCTTAAGAGTAAAATCTGTAGACTACAGCAAGTTCTACAAATGTATTTGTTATATATAACAAATGAACAAATCTAAAATGTTCTCCTGTTTAAACTTTTTTTTTTTTTGTCTTTTTCGTTTTTATCGGTACCAGGGATCGAACTCACAACTGCCTGCTTGCAAGGCAGGCGCTTATGCCACTGAGCTAAATCCCCAGCCCCCTGTTTAAACTTTTAATGGCTGTTTTACCTAGAAATTGGTCTAAATAGGAATTGAATGGAGTCAAAAAGTCTCTTTTTTCACAGACATCCAAATAGTTATATCTGACAGGGTTCTTCCAGCTTAAATCCTCTCATTCTTTTCTGGGAGTTTGGTCATCAGTAATTAAAAACAGTTCTATTTTATGAGTTTTTTAAAATGAGTTGTTGAACAAGCACACAGCATTCCAGGTGGAGGGACCAGCACAAGCAAAGTCCTTGCATAGATGGGGAGTTCAGTTCTTTAATAGAGATGAAGGAAGGTCTTGTTTTTCTTTCCCACTGCTGCATCACTGAGCTCAGTGCCAGGCACATGGCAGTTATCCTTGAATATGTGCTACAAGACATGTAGTTGCATTCTAGCCTGGCAGACAGGATTTTCTAGTTGATGTTTCTGTGTGTCCTATTGCCTCATTCATTGGCTTCTTTTCAGAGCCTTCTTTTTTTTAGCCCTCACATTTGTATGTTTAGCTGAATATAACAGAAGACCACCTCATACTGGTTTTGCCAGATTCAGGTTAGCAAACTCCAATAAAGAGTTAAAGGAAAAGAGCGAGAGACAAAATATCTTTGTGTAAGTTCCAAGTACTTCACTGAAATGAACCCCCAAACTCATTCAAATTCCCAGATTTATTGAGAAACAACACAGGTACAGTGCTCTGCTGAGCACAGAAGTTTGTTTTAGGTTATCAATGCATAGTGATCATTTGACTGAATTACTTTTATCTGGTTGTCCTCTAGGAACTCCCTTGTTTTCCCTGTAGGGTTCATCTCTGCTTGAGTTAGCAAAACATCCTGACTTCAGATGTTCTATCTTCTCAGAGTTACAGGTCTTCCATTCTTTGAGTCAACTCAAGCAGACATTAATCTGTTGAGTGTCACAAGGAACTCCATAGGTTTCATTCTGAAAAAAACTTACTACTTCACCTAATGAAAAAGGCAAAGTTAGTGTTGGCCCCAGGTTGACAGATGACATTCCAGTTCTCTAACTGTTTTCTGTCCTGATTTGGGTCATCAGGCCAGCACCTTGTAGGTGCTGTAAAACAACTATAGTAAAAAGCTCCACATTTGATTAAGATAATGTGAAATAAAGGCTTTTTCCATAAAGTGGTACTGGGCTTAATTCATCTGTTTAGCTCATTTAGCTGACTACCAGTAGATTCCATTCCTTAGTGGATTTGCTTCAGTGTTTGTCAACCATCTGGGCATGAAAATTACCTGAGTGGCTTTAAAAACCACCAATGCTGTACTTGGGAGGTTGAAGCAGGTGGAGTGCCACAAGTTCAAGGCCAGCCTGAATTACTTAGTAGGACCCTGTCTCAAAAAACCAAAAGCAAAGCAAAAAAATAAAGAAACAACAAAACCCTTCAGAACTACCAGTTCTTAGTCCTGTGCTCACCAGTTTTAATTTTTTTTTAGCTTAGATTTGCCAGGTAGTCTTGATGTACTGATTGACTACGGAACACCTTGTGGAGCAGGGGCAAGGTTTCCTGTCCTTGTGTTGAAGGTATGTACTCTCTGAACTTGAGACTTCCTCTTTATCCATGCACCACTTATTTCTCATGGCAGGGCATCCTGTTCCAAAAGCAGAGCTGATGTGTCTCCTAGAGTATGGACAGAGACTGTGGATGATGAAGAGAGCTCTCCTACAACACACCTGCACAGGTAAGGGCCTGAGAGTGTGGCATGAGGTGTCAGAGCAGTCAGCAAAACACTATGGGATTATGGCATCTGAAATTCTGAAGACAGCTCCTTTTTGTGGCCTTCCTTGGCTCTTGAGTGATTATAGATCTCTTTGAATTGTGATCCCCTAACTTCCCTCCCCCAACATATACTCTTTACCTTTACTTGGAACAGAATGTGGCATATCAGGTAGAAGATAGGTTGTGGGCCTATATGCTACTTACTAGCCTTTTGACTGTGGAAGTTACATGACCTCACTGTGAAAATGATACAAGTTAGGCTGAGTTTATGTGACCTTCTCTAAAACACAAATTCAAACCTTTTAGTGACTCAGCAGATTTTTTTCTCATTCATATCATAGTTTTATTGTGGGTCACCAGGAGAGCCCTACACCACATATTATTTAAGGACCGAGGGTTATTCTGTTGTCAATATGTGGTTTTTAGTTTCCCTGGCCAAGAGGACAGTACTCATATTCACTTGTACACATTTCCTTCCTTTTACATTTCATTAACAAGAACAGTTTTGAGCTACATGTAATATCAGGCTTAGAAAAGTGGTTTTGCCTTTTGTTCAAGGAAAAAAGCCCATGTTATGAGCATTTACTCAGTCTCTTAAACTTGGCCTATGTTTGAAAAAAGTAGTGAGAATAGTTTCTGCATCACTGGGTTGAATGTAATTAGGTAACAAGAAACTGTGTAGCACACTGCCTTATCCAGGATGACTTGACAAAAGTCACCTATTATTAGTATGTATGTATTATTAGTCATAATGAATAGTGACATTTCAAACTTACTTCCAAATTCAACAGGTGATCCTTTTTCTGAGACTGCTACCTCCAGCTGTCCATTATGTTCTACCCTTTTCCCATCCAGTCATTGATTGTCCTGTGCATACTTTCATGCATCCAACTTTCTGTTTGCGAATCTGACTCAGAAACAGTCCCAAGTCCTCTTGTCTTCTTGCCCTCCTGCTTTCTTGCAATCTCTTGGCGACATGTTTGCCTTTGTTAGTCCTATACCCTTGCTCCTAAGGGCAGCTAGAGCTATCAAGTATGTGAATTGGTACCTTTGCAGGTTTATGATTGCTTGTTCTGTAGGAAGATCTAGGTAGGGGGAGGGTATAGGCAATTCAGTTACTCTGGTTTCTTGTGTCCTTTCTGGTAATTTGAGTCATTTAAGGGATTTGTTCACTTTAGTTACCCATTACTTTTGAAGATGCTTCATCTTAAAATGGTAAATATTATATATATTTTACTATAATAAAAGGTGAACTGTATATGATTTGTATATTTCATTCATATAATACCGTGAAAACTGATCTACTTTTTCAAAAAATTTTCTGAAATATTGTTTGAGTATATTTATATGGGTACATATATTTCTTTTTTGGAACATTATGAAAAGTGTATGATGGTGCATGTTGTCTTCAAAGATTTTTACTTTTTTTTGGTGGCAGGGATTGAACTCACAACCTCACACTTATCAGTCAGGCACCTATCCTGCAGATCTAAATCCCCAACTCCAGATTTTTACTCTTTATTCAAAGAATGTTATTAAGATTCATTGTGTATATAGTTACAGATCATTCATTCTTTTTATATTGTAGTCAATTGCATGAGTAAACTATAATATGTTTATCCATTTTCAGGGACATTTGCCTGTTGAAGGCTTCTTGTTCTCATAAACAAAGCTATCATGAACATACATATAAATGTGTTCTTATGCACATGTATGAGTTTATTTTACTAATGTTTATCTATTTTGGATTATAAGGTAAGCAATAGGAGAAATCTGTTAGAAGATACGCTGGTGTTTATTAAAATGATTACAATACTTCTGCTTGCCAGGCATGGTGGAGCGTGCCTGTAATTCCAAACCTTAGAAAGCTGAGGCAGGAGGATTACCAGAGTTCAAAGTCAGACTGGACTGTATCGTAAGTTTAAGACGACATAGTAGTACATAACTCTCTCAGAAAAGCAGAAACAAAAATGAAATAATCCTGCTTTATTGAGGTGAGGGCATTCCAAGATCCTCTGTGTGAATCTGAAATCAGATAGTATCAAACCTTATAATACTGTGTTTATTTTCCTACATATGCATACCTTTGATAACTTTAATTTCTAAATTAGGTGCAATAAGGCATTAACAACAAGTAATAATAAAATAGAGCAGTTATAATAAAACATTGTAATAAAAGTTAGTGAATATGCACTCTCTCCAATTTCTTACAGTAATATTTTCAGACTGTGGTCAACTGGGAATAAAGACACAGAAAGCAAAACTATGAATAAGGGAGAATACCCTATACTCACTTATGCTGTATTTGCATTGTCTGAACAATTCCATGGATTCACATTCCCTGTAGTACTCAATATTGTCAAGTTCTTAAATTTTTTCAACCAATGGGGGCTGGGGATTTAGCTCAGCGGCATAAGCGCCTGCCTTGCAAGCAGGCAGTCATGAGTTCGATCCCTGGTACCGATAAAAATGAAAAAGACAAAAAAAAAAAAATTTTTTTTCAACCAAGAAATTATAAAATGGTATATCACTATGGTCTTAATTTGTTTTTGCTTCATGTCTTAATTACTTTCCTCATTGCTGAAACAAATACCCAACACCCACAACCTAAAGGAAGAGGAGTTTATTTTGGTTCATGTTTCATAAGGTTTAGTCTTTGTGTGGGATATGGCTTGGGCAGAGCAAAACTGCTCACCTCATGGTAGACAGGAAACAGAAAGCCAAAGGAGCTGGGAAGGACTTTCTAGGTCACATCCCCAGCAACCTCTCTTTCAACCAGATCTTGCCTCCTAACAGCTAGTCAGTTATACCACCCCATAATTCAGTGACCTTCCAAAAGCCCTGCCTATGAGTTGTAGTTGGGGGAACATCTAGATGTAAACCATTACCAAGAATTTCATACACTGGTTGACTAACATGAGTGTTAAAGTTCCTAACTATAATTTTGAGTTCATTTGTCCTTTCTGTTTTTTTTTTCTAATTTTTATTTATTATCAGCATATATTTTTTCTTTTTTTTAAAGACAGGGTCTTGCTATGTACTTCAGACTGACCTTGAATTCACTGTGTATCCTACACTCATTTTTAAATTCTTTGTTTTGTTCTGTGTTTTGTCTTTTTGAGACAGGGTCTTGCTATGCAGTTCAGGCTGGCCTTGAGCTCACTTTGTAGCCCAGCCTAGTCTTGAACTCACAATGATTTTCCTGCCTCAGCCTCCTGAGTGCTGGGATTACAGATTTGAGCCACCACACCTGGCTTCATTTTTCAATTCTTATAAAGTCCAAATCTCTTGCCTGATGGGTGGTATCTATTGGGAAACGTTTTGTTTTTGTATGGGGGATCAAACTGATGACATTGGGCTTACCAGGCAAGCACTTGAGTCACTGACCTAAATTCTCATTCACTGTGTATCCTGCACTGGCCTCAAACTCATGGCAATCTTCCTTTTTTAGTTTCCCAAGTGCTAGGATTACGGTTGTGTGCCACAAACCCCAGCTCCTCAACTATTTATATATTTATATTTATTCTTGAGTCTGGATCTCACTATGTAGTTCAGGCTGGCCTGAACTCATTGTATAGCCCAGGCAGGCCTAGAATTCATGATGATCTTCCTGCCTCAGCCTCCTTAGTGCTGGGATCACAGGTGTATGCCCCCATGCCTGGCCTCAGATTTTTATTTTTATTTATTTATTTATTTATTTATTTATTTATTTATTTATTGTCTTTTTCGTTTTTATTGGTACCAGGGATCGAACTCACGACTGCCTGCATGCAAGGTAGGTGCTTATGCTGCTGAGCTAAATCCCCAGCCCCAGATTTTTATTTTTATTAATATATATTTGAAGTACATGATGATTATATTCATTATGGGAAGTTGGTCATGTATATAACACATCTTAATTTCTTTTATACCCTTTTCCACACCTCTCAACTCCATGTCTTGGTCTTCTTTCCACTGGCAAAAGATCTATCTCCCTGTTTCCTATTATTTCTCCTACCAGTTAGTTTTTGCTTCATGTATTTGAAGCTTTGGTGTCTGTTGCATATAAGTTTAGGACAGTTTTGTGTTGTTAGAAAATGAATTCTTTAAAAATCATTATGTAATGTCCTTTTTTTCTCTCACTTTCTTTTGTCTGAATTTGGCTATCAGATATTAATATAGCCATATTTTCTCATCTGTTTTATTTTTAGTTTAATCAAATCAACTAGTTTTTCTTTTATAATTAATGCATTTTTATCTTATGTACATTTTATAATTGTATTATACACCTCTAGTTCTCTCTTCCACTTTTTCCATTGACAGTTAATTTTACATATATGACTCCAATTCCCTGAAATATTATAATACTAACATTTTACATGGCAAATTCTTCTGTTTTATTCTTCTTCAGAGATACTTCATCCTAATATAAATTCTACAATTAGCTTTTCAATATCCGTGAAAAACTATTGTAGTTTTACCTGATGTATATTGGATTTATGGATGGACTTGGAATTACAATTTTTTATTATTAATCTTTTCATATAATCCTTCATGTTTTAAATATTAGTTTTCTTTATCTACATGTTGTCTATTTTGGGGATGTTCACCTGCTCTTTAGTCTGATATAGCAGTCTCAGTAGACATGTCCATTTGCTTCTCACCCTCTCTACTGTTGTATAGCCCGAATCTTGACAGTTTTTTTCTCTTTGCATACATTATCTCCACTATTCTTTCACCCTCTTCACTTTGCTAAGCATTTGGCGTCTCTTAAAACTCTGAATCTTTGTGACTTCTTTTTTTCACTTGCCAGTTTCCCTCTTAATTCTTCGGTCTGGTAATTCTTATTCCTTTTTTTTTTTTTTTTGTCTTTTTGAGACAGGGTCTTACTATGCAGTCCAGGCTGGCCTTGAGCTCACTCTGTAGCCCAGGCCAGTCTTGAACTCGCAATGAACCTCCTGTCTCAGCCTCCCAAGTGCTGGGATTACAGACATGAGCCACCAGGCCCGGCCTGTAATTCTTATGCTTTAGAAGTAAGCACACATAAGCACCTTTTCTAAATTGCCTCCACAGATCTCCTTATGTCTTCCCTCTGGGTTAGCTATTCTGTCGGTCTTGTTTGAATGACTTGAGACTTCCTCTCTTAGAGTATATTAATTATACACAGTGTAATCCTTCCTCCGTCTACATTCAGGAGAGTTAGAAATAGTCTTCTTTCCAGGTTTTCTCTCTCTTGTCCCACCTTTTTATCCTTTTGAAGATGTCAAGAACCAACAGATTAGAAATTGTAAATGTGGTTTTAAGGTATATTCCAAATGCAAGATGGACATGGCAGTACACATCAATAATACCAGCACTTGGGAGGCTGAGGTAGGAGGATCACCATGGGTTTGAGGCCAGCCTGTGAGTTCAAGACCAACCCTGAACCTACATAGCAAGACCTTGTCTCAAATACAAACAAAAAACAAAAGAAAACATACAAATTCAGGAGGCCTCAAAGTCACTGTATTTCCATCTTAATGTTTTTACTAAAGTGGTGATTTCATCTGTTTTGTTTATGTCACTAATAGATGGTTTTTATGTTGACTTTCTTTTAGGTCAGAAAGCAAAAGCTGATACAACAGAGCCCACTGATTCTCAGCTGGCCTTCTCCAAGGAATCCTTTTACCAAGATCAACTGATACAGAGATCCTCAAGGGATTCCAGGTTGGGGCATGCCACACATGAGGAAAGGCTATTAGAGACACAAGAAGGGAACCTGAGGCCAGGAACAGACCTCTCTAAGGAGACATTCTCTGGAAAGCTAAGCCACAAACTTGATAATTTAGAGACAGGTGATAACCTATGTTTAAGAGTTTCACAGGAACAAGTCATGGCACAAGATGATAGCCATGAACATGACTCTAAAAAGTCAGGGAAAGAACATTTGATTAAAGCAAGGAGCAAGCCCTATAAATGCAAACAATGTGGAAAAGGCTTTAGCAAGAATTGGGCCCTTACTCAGCATCAACAGATTCATACTGGCATGAAGCCCTATGAATGTAATGAGTGTGGGAAGGCCTTCAAACGCAGGTCTCACCTCATAGAGCATCAGCATATACACAGTCGAGAAAAGCCATTTTTGTGCAAAGAATGTGGGAAAGCTTTTTACTACAGTTCTTCGTTTGCTCAACACATGAGAATTCACACTGGAAAGAAATTTTATGAGTGTAATGACTGTGGAAAGGCCTTTACTCATCGCTCTACTTTTATTCACCATAATATGACTCACACTGGAGAAAAACCCTTTATATGCAAAGAATGTGGAAAAGCTTTTGGTCTGAACTCTTCCTTCACTCAACACATGAGGATTCACACTGGCGAAAAGCCCTATGAGTGCAGCGAATGTGCAAGGGCCTTTGCTCATCGCTCTACTCTCATCAGGCATAAGAGAACCCATAATGGAGAGAAACCCTTTGAGTGCAAAGAGTGTGGCAAGGCCTTTCGTGACAGTTCTTCCTTAATTCGGCATATGAGGGTTCACACTGGTGAGAAACCCTATGAATGCAATGAATGTGGTAAGGCCTTTACACAGCACTCTGCTTTTATCCGACATAATAGGACCCACAGTGGAATAAAACCTTTAAAGTGTAATGAATGTACAAAAGCCTTTTACTACAGTTCTTCCTTCATTCGACACATGAGGAGTCACACTGGAGAAAAGCCCTATGTTTGCAAAGAATGTGGAAAAGCCTTTACTCAAACTGCAAATTTTGTTCGGCATTATAGAATCCACACTGGTGAAAAACCCTTTGAGTGCAAAGAGTGTGAAAAGGCCTTTGTTGACAATTTTGCTTTAACTCAGCATATGAGAACTCACACTGGTGAGAAACCCTTTGAATGCAGTGAATGTGGAAAGACCTTCAGGCATAGTTCATCCTTTACTCTTCATCGAAAGATTCATAGTAGAATTTAAAAGGTATTGAAAGGCCACCTGGACGTGGTAGCACATAGCTGTAATCTCAGCACTTGGGAAGCTGGGGCAAGAAGATCACTGCAAGTTTGAGGGCAGCCTGGGTTATGTAGTGAGTTCAAGTCAAGCCTGTACTACAAAGAAAGACCCCATCTCATAAATAAATAAATAAAAAGCTATAGGAAGAACTTTTAAAACAGTGTTCTTAGTCAACTTGAGTGAACACATTTTGAAATATCTTTTCTTTTGAATGTAACAATTAAGGAAAATATTTTGAACAGAGAAAAACCAGTGTCCATAAGTTCATATTGAAAAGAAACAATAGTCATCCCCTTGAAAACTTTATGGTAGGTCATCTCTTGTCATCTAAAGTATATTAGAAGTTGTCCCAGCCTGAACCTTATGTCACATCTGAAAATTGCCCAGCAAAGAGTCACTGCGGTTATTATGTCTTTAGGTAAAATGTTAGCAACAATTTCTTTTAATTTATACAAATATCTAACTTGGTTATTTTTTTTCTTTTCTTTTCTTTTCTTTTTTTTTTTTTTGTACCAGGGATCGAACTCATGACTACATGCTTGCAAGGCAGATGCTTATGCCTCAGCCCTAACTTGGTTATTTTTTTAAAAACTAAGAAATGAGCCAGGCATGGCTCATGCCTGTAATCCCAGCACTAAAGAGGCTGAGGCAGGAGGATCGTTGTGAGTTCAAGACAGTGTAGGCTACGAAGTAAGCTCAAGGCCAGCCTGAACTGCATAGTGAGACCCTGTCTCAAAGCAAAACAAAAAACTAAGAAATGGAGAATGAAGTGTAAAAGAAATGTATGCATGCATTCCTTCCAATTTCTCTGTCAAGCCAGGGTAACAGGTGAAAGATTAAAAAGGGCTCATCCCTCTTATGTGTTTTTTATATATCTGTGATCTGGAGAATTGACTCATAAGGACAACTTTGCCAACATTTATTAAGAGCGTTCTTTGTTATAATACATAATTTTTATCTTCAAGTAGTTTTGGTAGTTGTTAAATACCTAGATGCATGCAAACATCTTCATAGTTACAGGGAATTCTTATTCCTGGTCGTTATGTTATATGAATTTGAAACACTGAATTTGTGAATTAGAGTCATTGTTGCCAGGGAAAATACTTGGTTAGGTTGTTGGGAGCCTCTGATCCAAACATTTTCATCAACCATTATATAGGTTGGGTGGGGGATTTAGCTCAGTGGCATAAGGGCCTGCTTGGTCATGAGTTCGATCCCCAGTACAAAAAATTACATGTTGTTTTACATGTTTTCTCTATTTAAAGATACATTAATACATGTTTCTTAAAAATTATAATTTTTCTTTATAATAAAGTATTTTAACTATAGTATTTTGTTATACTGTAGTATATTGTTACTATATCTCTTTAATTCAATTTTTTGATAGTTTTTTGTTTGTTTTTGGTTTTTATTTTTTGAGATAGTATCTTACTGCGTAGCCCAGGCTGGGCTTGAACTTAATGCAGTCCTCCTGTCTCAGCCCCCTGAGTGCTAGGATTACAGGTATATGCCATGATGCCTAGCTAACTCAGTTATATTCACACAAGCACAGTATTTATATACAGCACACATATCAAGTAAACACTGCATAGTTCTAATACTGGAAACAGTGTTGTGGACACAATCTATAGTGTGAAGTATAGCCAGGTACATCATGTTTTAATGTTTAAAAACATTGAAGAAAAACTAGAATTAGTTAACTAAGATTAAAATTTGATTTTGGATGGAGCTACAGGATCTGTGATGGGACAGTACTCTGTGATTAAACCTCATGACATTGCTTTGCCCCAAGAAAACAGAGACTGATGGAACTTAATTCTGCAGAAGAGAAAGACATTTGTGAGTGTGACACGATAACATCTGGTATGGTCTCTGGTGTTTGACTTTCACCACTTGATAGTTTCACCAACTTTCCCTCCTGAATTGGCTTGAAAAAATACGTGTTTTATCTGTTAGTTTTTCACCTTAAATCTTTTTTTTTTTTTTTTTTTTTTTTTTTGGGTACTGGGAATAGAACTTAACGACTGCACAATTGCAAAGCAGGCACTTAATGCTGGTGAGTTAAATCCCCAGCCCTTCACCTTAAATCGTAAGCATCCCACCATAAAAGGAATGGAGTGAGGCAAGGGGTACAATCACTTGAGTATGGTCTCAAGTTTCATTCATTTACCTATAAAACTTTCCAGTTTATCCTTATTTATGGCTGAGTAGCACACCATTGTATAAACATACCATATCTTTTTTTTTTTTTTAAATTTTTATTTAAGGAGAAAAGAAAAGAAAGAAAAAAAAACAGTGAAGGGGTACAAGTTATACAGATTTACAGAATAAAAAAATGCGCAGTAGGGAATCACTAGTTAATGGATTACATATTGCCATCTTAGAAATAATTATTCCAGTCACAAAATTAAAGCTTGTAGAGTGGACATTCCAACAATGATACTACAAACAGTTCTGTTCAATGATCCAATAAAACTCTGTGATATCATTTTCTATCTTATACATTTAAATATACATGCAGTTATATAGTTTAGAGCACTTTCTTTTCCTCTCTTTTGTACAGTGACTATTACACATTTTGGGTTTCATTGCTCCCACGGTTCTTGTTGCTTTTTTGGAAGAGAGTAAAACCAAATGTGACATAACAGAGCAGAATCGGTCAAGTCAAAAGGGTGGACATAATAGATAATATAAAAACATAATACAAGGTGATCAACAATGGTTACCATAATGCCTCCCGCTATTTCTAATAGAATTGCCTATATCATTAGTTGTAATACAATTGAACAAAACCGTAAAGAATAAAACCGACAAAACCAAAACATTGGAGATATTGTAGGTCTTCAAAAGTAGATAAAAGTCAACGAGAATGGGCGTTATAATGAATCTCATTATCTTCTCAGCTGATGCCTAAACTTTCGAACCTGATACTATCCAGCAAAACAGAATAGAGGAACCTCAGTCAATAACAAGATGGTGAGAGTAACACAGGGTTTCAAATCGAGATAATAGAAAGTCAAAGTGGGTTACTATATTATATCCTGCTATATTTTTCCCTTTAATTAAATGGATAAAAATAAAAAAGTAAATAATGGAGTGGAGATTGAGAAAAAAAGAGGGCATAACAGCGAAACAGGGCAGATCAAAACATAACCATTTAAGCAGAATAGTGTTTCACCACCAGATAATCCTGACCCAAAAATAGTTACCATATTGACTCCCTCCCTGAAGTCCTTGAGTACAACTTCATATACTGTAGCATTAAGTATATCAAAACAATGTAAATCCATTTAAGAGAATGACAGCATTATAGAGTATTTAGAATCGACTAACAGAAAATGAACAATGGTCTCTGTATAATCTCCTTGTCTTTAAAAGGTTTTTTCTTATACTATCGTACATAACAAAATCCAATAAGATACAACCTGTTTAGACCATTGGAGACAGAAGAACAAAAGCTAGATGAGACTTCAAAACAAGATGGTACTAAATCAGCATTACCTATTAAGATGTCATTTTCTCCAAAAAAAGCTGTTCCTATCATCCAATCTTCTCTGTCTCATTTCTGTTGAGCTCTTTTTCTGTCAGTAGCTGTCAGTTTGTCTTCTTCATTTTGTTCTCTGCTCCATTCGTTGTGGCTTCCCCGCCCCTATTTCTGGGTTCTTTGTATTTTTCTTTTTTTAGAATATCCTGCAATACTTTCTGTAGGGTTGAATTGGTGGTTGCAAATTCCCCCAGTTCCTCTTTATCCTGGAAGCACCACGTTTTTCCATCAATTTCCAGGGACAGTTGTGCAGGATATCTCAATCTTGGCTGTAGATTATTATCTTTCAAAGCTTGAATTATTTCTCCCCATGCTCTTTGTGATTTGATGGTTTGTGAAGAGAAATCTGCTGTAATTCTGATGGGTCTCCCCTTGTAAGTGATCTGTTTCTTGTCTCTTACAGCTTTTAATATTCTGTTCTTGTATTGAATTTCTGGAATTTTTATTATTATATGCCTGGGTGTTTCTCTGTTAGGGTTGTAGGTAGCTGGGGTCCTGTATGCCTCATACATTTGAGTATCTTTACCTTTTGCTAAATTAGGAAAATTCTCCTGGATTATTTCTGTGAGTAGCTTTTGTAGTTCACTTGTTTGTGTCCCTACTTCTTCTTTTATGTTCTTAATCCTTAAGTTATGGCTCCTCTTATCATCTTCTTGTCTTTGTATTATTGCTGTGTGTTTCTTTGTTATTTTTAAGAAGTTTTTCATTTCATTCTCCCATGTTTCAAGTCTGCCCTCCAATTCAGATAGTCTGTCCTTAGTTTCTTTCAAGCTGTTATGCCAGTCTTGGGTAGACTTCTTAATTTCTTGATAGTCTCTTTGCACCTGCTTCACATACTCAATGCTTTCTCTGTTTTCTCCATCAAGCAATTCTCCCCTCTTTTTCTGTTCTTCCATTCCACCATCTGCTTTTTCCTGGGTGGTGCTTAGCATTTCTCTAACTATTCTGCATACTTCTAGCTTCAGGTCATTGATAACTTCATTCCTGAATTGGTCTATGTGGCTCTCTAAATGGCGCTTAATGTATATTGGTGCAGTGTCCTCTATTGCCTGATTGTCAGGATTGGGGGTCGAGGAGCCTTTTTTTTTGCTTCCCTTCCCCATATTTTCTGTTCCTTATAAAATGTAATCTTACACAGGAGGCCCGGCTTCCCTGCCTGTCAGCCACAGCTTGATCAAATTGCGCTGGCTAGTTGTTCCCGCTCACCGCTGCGCCCCAGGGAGTTGCGGAGGAGGCAGCCTACGCGGGAGTCGGTCGCTCCTCCGGGCCACCGTCAGGCTCTGGGATCTGGGTTAGGCCAGCCCAGGGAGTCCGCGAGCAGCGTCCCTCCGGCCAGGCACCTTTCACCAATCCCGTCCGAGAGGGAAACGTGCGGCTGCAGTGCCACCGCGCCCTGCTCTTACAGGACTGCCCGCGCCCAGAAAAACCTCCGCTGGAGTCAAACTGCGGTAGGGAGTCAGTTCCTCGCTCACCTTGCCACCAGTCAGCCTTCCTCCCTGACCGTCGCGTCTCCGACTCCGTTCGCAAACTCCCGTTCCCAGAGCTCGGTGGGCGCGTCTCTCCTTGCCGAGCCGCTATGAAGGCGCCGGCCGCCGGGCGGGGCGGGAAATCCAAACCGCGGTTTCCAATGGCGCGGAGTCGAGCCTCCACACCGAGATTTTTCTGTTCCTATTTTAGCGCCAGGACTGTATTCCAAGTTGGATTCTCTCAGCCCAATTCGTTCCTGAGTCAGCAGAGCATATCTCTACTGGTTCGTATCTCCTTAGTCCGCATCATTCCTGGCCTCTGAGCCGAGCCTTTAGAGAGCGTTCAGTAGTTGCTGTTGTCTGTCCGCCATGTTCTCCGGAAGCCCTCCATACCATATCTTTTTAAAATTTTAAGAGATTAATACAAAAGAAGACATAACAGAGCAGATCAGAACAATTTAAGTAACACAGTATTTCACAAGACAACCTGATATTAACAGTAGCTACTATGACATCTCTTTCTTTGAAATAGTTGAGCATACTTTCTTATAGTATCAAACATAACAAAATAGTATAAAACTATTCAAGAAAATGAAAGTATTACAGGGCATTCAGGACTAAATAACAGAAAATGAACAGTGGCTACTATGTTATCTCATTGTCCATAAAAAATTTGTATATACTATCATATATAATAAAATCAACTAAGATACAACATGATAGAGAACCAATGGAAACAGAAGAACAAAAGCATGGTAGAACTTCAAGATGATATTAAACAGCAATGGCTGTCATAATGCCTTGTTTTCTTCAAAATAGCTGTTTATACCATCACACATAATAAAATCAAAAGAAGAAAACCATTCCAACTAATGAATGAAAACATTATAAGGCTTCAAAGCAATGTAATGGGGAATCATGATTACCATAATATCTTATGTACTCATCATTTCTTTTCACCAGGGAGACTAAAAGTATTTATATATCTGAGTTTGATTTATTTCACTTATGAGTATAGTCTTAAGTTGCATCCATTATTTATAAATATCTCAATGTAATCATTTGTTATAGCTGAGTAATAGTACTCCATTGTATCAAAATGCCACAACTTTTTTTTATTTAAAGAAAAAAAAAGAAAGGACATGAAAAAACAAAGCAGTAAAAGGGTACAAGTAATAGAGAATTTCAAGAAAAAATATACAGTAAGAAATCACCAGTTAATAAGTTACATATTATCTTCCTAGAAACAGTTGTCCAAATTACAAAATGAAAGCATATAAAGTGAACATTCATACAGTGACATTGTAGACAGTTCCGTTCAATGATCCAACAAAAGCTCAGTAATATGGTTTTCCATCCTACACACTTGAACATACCTGCGGTTATATCCCTTAGTCCACCTTACTTTCCTCTCTTTTTTACAATAACAATTAGACTTTTTGGGTTTTATTACTCCCATGGTTCTTATTACTTTTTTTGAAGGGAATAAAACCAAACATGACTAAGCAAAACATAGTCAGTTATAACAAAAGAGTGGGCATAGTACATGATGCAAAAATAGAATACCAGGTGATCAAAAGTGGTTACCATTGTGCCTCTTGCTATTTTTAAACTGAGTTGCCTATATCATCAGGTATAATAGAATTGATCAAAACAGTACAGAACAAGACCAATAAAACCTACACTGGAGACCTTACAGGACTTCAAAAGAAGATAATAGTCAAACCATAATGGGCATCATGGTATATCTTATTGCCTTCAAAGTGGTTGCCTATACCCTCAAACTTGATACTATCAAACAAAATAGAATATAGAATAGACCTAACAAGATGGGGAGAACAATACTGGGGTTCAAATCAGGTTAATAGGAAAACCAAGAAAGTTACTATAATATGTCCTGCTATTTTTTAATTTAGTTTTCCCTTAATTAAAAAATGAGAGAAAATAGATTTAAAAAAAGGGGGGGGATTGAGATAAGAGAGGACATTGTAACAGAACAACGCAGGTCAGAACTGAACAATTCAAGCATCATTGTGTTTCACCACCAGATAATCTAACATAATAGTAGTCGCCATAGTGCCTTTTTCCTTGAATTATATAACATCAAGCATATCAAGACAGTGTGAAGCCATTTAAGAGAATGCAAGAATTACAGGGTATTTAGAACCAGCTAATAGAAAACAATGGTTTCTATATTATTTCTTTGCCTATAAAGAATTTTGTTTATACTATAGCATATAGTGAAATATAGTAAGATACATCATGTCAAAACCAGTGGAAACAGATGTACCACAGCTTGATGGGACTTCAAAACAAGATGATATTAAATCAGCACTAGCTTTTATGTTGTGTTGTTTTCTTCAAAATCGCTATTTGTACTATCATAGATACTAAAATCAAACAACCCAGGTTAAAACCATTGCAATAAATGAGTGAAAACATTATATGGCTTCAAACCAATATGATTGGGAATCATGATTACCACATACTTTTATATATTTGAATCATTTCTTACACTAGGGAAACTTCTGTATTCACACATGTGAGTTTGATTTATTTCACTTATGAGTATGATCTCAAGCTGAGTCCATTTATTTATAAATGTCTCAATGTGATCATACTTTATAGCTGAGTAGTACTCCATTGTATAAAAATGCCACAACTTTTTTATCCTTTCCTCAGTTGATGGACACTTAAGTTGTTTTTAAGATCTAGCTACTACAAATTGTGCTGCTATAAACATGGATGCACATATATCACTGTGATATTTTCAGTTCTTTGGGGAATATGCCCAGAAATGGAATAGCTGGGTAAAATGGGACCCCCAATCCCAGCTTTTTGAGAAATCTCCAGACTGACCTCCATAGTAGTTGCACCAGTCTTCATTCCCACCAACAGTGCAGGAGAGTTCCTTTTCCCCCACACTTCTCCAGCATTTATTGTTGGTAGTTTTCTTGATCCTGGCCATTTTTGCTGGAATGAGATGGAATCTCAGTTTTGTTTTAATTTGCATTTCTCTAATGACTAATGATGATGAACATTTTTTTAATGTATTTATTTGCCATTTGTATTTCTTCATCTGAGAAGTGTGTATTCATCTCAGATGCCCATTTGTGAATTGGGTCTTTGAATTTCGGGGGTCTGATTTTTAAAAATTCTTTATATGTTTTAGATAGAAGTCCTTTGTCTGAGGGACAGTTCACTAAGATTTTTTCCAAATTTGTGGGTTTTCTTTTCATGATGCTGGAGATTTCTTTTGACATGCAGGAAACTTTTTAATAAGAGGTGATCCCACTTATTGATTCTGGGGAGTATTTTCTGTGTGGTTTGAGTCCTGTGCATGAATAATCTACCTACCTCTAAGTATTCAAGGTTTTTACCTAATTTGTCTTCCAATAGATTTAGTGTTTCTGTTTTAATATTCAGATCTTTGATCCATTTAGATTTTAATTCAGTACATGGTGATAGGCATGGATCTAGTTTTAGTTTTCGGCATATGGAGAGCCAGTTTTTCCGGCACCATTTATTAAACAGACTCATTCTTCCAGTGAACATGTTTGGCCCCTTTATCAAAGATAAGGTGGTTGAGTGTGTTTGTAGTTATGGTTGTTTCTTCTAATCTATTCCACTGATCTTCAGATCTGTTTTTATTCCAGTACCATGTTGATTTTATTACAGTTGCTTTGTATTATAATTTCAAGTCATGGATTGTGATGGCTCCTGCCTTGCCTTTGCTGCTTAGAATTGCCTTTGCTATTCTAGGTCTCTTCTGGTTCCAGATGAATTCTAGAAGTGATTTCTTGAGATCTATGAGGTATGTTGATGATATTTTCACTGGGATTGCATTGAATCTGTATAACAGTTTTGGGAGAATGGCCATTTTCACAATTTTTAATATTCTTATCCACGAGCAAGCAATGGCTTTCCATTTTCTGAGATCCTCTTTGATTTGTTTTATCAGGGTATTATAATTTTCCCTGTATAGATATTTTACTTCGTTCATCAGATTAATTCCTAAGTATTTCATTCTTTTGGGTGCTAGTGTGAAGGGTGTGGCTTCCCTTGTTTGTCTCTCTGTGATTTTGTTGTTAGTGCATAGGAATGCTATTGATTTTTGAGTATTGATTTTGTATCCAGCTACATTGCTGAATTATTATATCTAGGAGTCTTTCAGTGGAATTTTGGGGTCATCTGTATAGAGTATCATGTCATCTGCAGATAATGATAATTTTACTTCTTCTTTTTCTATATTTGCCCCTTTTATTTTTCTCTCTTATCTAATTGCTTTGGCTAGTATTTCCAGTACTATGTTGAATAGGAGCAGTGATAATGGACATACTTGTCTTGTGTCTAATTTTAAGGTGAAGGCCTTCAGTTTTTGGCCATTTAATGTGATGCTGGCTGTTGGTTTGTCATAGATGGCCTTCATTAGATTGAGGTAAAGACCATCTATTCTAATTTTCTGAAAGGTTCTTATCATGAATGAGTGTTGGACCTTATTAAATATTTTTCTGCATCTATAGAAAGAAATGATCATATGATTCTTCCATTTGGCTCTATTGATATGGTGGATTACATTTATTGATTTATTTATGTTGAACCATCTCTGTATGCCTGTGATGAATCCCACTTGGTCGTGGTGTATAATGTTCTTGATGATTTGTTGCATTCTGTTTACCAATATTTTATTGAGAATTTTTGCATCTGTGTTCATTAGGGAGATTGGCCTGTAGTTCTCTTTTTTAGTTGGGTCTTTCTCAGGTTTTGGTACTAGAGTAATATTTGCTTCCAGTATGACTTAGGAAGAATTGCTTCCCTTTTGATTTCATTAAACAGTTTGAGGAGTGTCAGCATTAAGTCTTCTTTGTATTTCCTGTAGAATTCTGCAGTGAATCTGCCTGGGCCTGGGCTCTTCTTTGTAGGTAAGGACTTAATTACATTTTGAATTTCATTAATAGAAATTGGGTTATTCAGGAATTTTACATCTTTTTGACTCAGCTTTGATACTTCATATGTTTCTGGCAATCTATCCATTTCTTCTGTGTTATCAAACCTATGAGAGTAGAGGTTTTTGAAATAGCTGTTGAAATTCTATATTTCCACAGAATCTGTAGTGATTTACATTTTTCATTCCTTATTGCATCAATTTGAGTTTTTTCTTCCACCTTTTAAATAAGTTTGACCAGGCCTTTATCAATTGTCTTCTTAGTCTCTGTTGCAATTATTTCTGCTCTGGTTTTTATAATTTCCTCTCTTCTTTTGGCTTTTGGCTTGACTTGATCTTTTTTTTAGGTGTTTGAGGTGTAGCATCAGGTTGTTTGTATTCATTCTGTTTTCCTGATGTGGGAACTCAGTGCAATAAATTTTCCTCTGAGGACTGCTTTCATTGCATCCCACAGATTCTGTTAAGTTGTATTTGTATTTTTGTTTGCTTAAGTTTGTTTAATTTCTTCTTTAAGTTCCCTTGTGACCCACTGAATGCTCAAGAGTGTATTATTCAATTTCCATGTGTTTGTGGTGTTTTTTGCAGTTTATTTTATCATTAATTTCTAGTTTCATGGCACTGTGACCTGATAACGTGCATAGGATAATTTCAATTGTTTTGCATTTACTTAAATAAGTTCTGTAGGCTCATATATGGTCTATTTTAGAGAATGTCCTATGTACTGCTGAGAAGAATGTATATTCTGATGTTGTTGGATGGAACACTGTATATGTCTATCATGTCCATTTGTTCACTGGTGTGATTCAGTTTGTTATTGCTTTGCTGATTTTGTGTGGTTGATCTGTCCCTTGGTGTCAATGTTGTTAACGTCTCCTGTTATAATTGTGTTATTGCTTATTTGATTTTTCATTTCTGTTAATACTTGCTTTGTATAGCTGGGTGCTCTGGCAAATGGTGCATATATATTTAAGATTGTTATCTCTTCCTCTTGAAGTTTTCCCCTAATTAGTACGTAGTGATCTTCTTTATCTTTTTGGGTTATTCTTGGTTTGAAGATCACATTGTCTGCAAACAGAATAGCTACCCCTGCTTTTTTTGGGTTCTGTTGCATGAAATATTGTTTTCTGTCCTTTGACTTTCAGTCTGTGAATACACTTTTGGGTTAGGTGGGTTTCTTGTAGACAGCATATGGTTGGATGTTGTTTCTTGATCCATTCTGCCAGTCTATTTCTTTTAATAGGTGAATTGAGACCATTTACATTAACGGTTATAACTGTTATATATTGGTTTTATTGTGGACATGTTACCTTGCATCTTTATCTTTCCATTCTGTTTGTCTTCCTTGCTTAGTGGCTTTTTCCTATGTGTATCTAGAATGTGTTTTAGTATTCTTTGCAGGGTTCATTTTGTGATCATGAAGTTCTTCAGATGTTCTTTATCATGAAAGTATCTTATTTCCCCATTGATTTTGAAGGACAGTTTTGTAGGGTACATTAGTCTAGGTTGGAGGTTGTTTTCCTTTAGGATCTGACATACTTCACTACACGCTCTTCTTGACTTCATTGTTTGTGTTGAGAAGTGTGCTCTGATTCTGATAGGATTTCTTTTATAAATGATCTGTCTTTTGTCTCTAACACCTTTTAATATTTTATTCTTCCATTGGGCTTATGGGATGGTTATTATTATATGTCTGGGTGTAGTTTTATTTTGGTTATGGCTATTTGGAGTTCTGTATGCTTCACTAATCCTAATGTCAGTTTCCATTCTCATGTTTGGGAAATTTTCAGCTACTACTTCTGCATATAGCCTTGATATCATTTATGTTTTCCCCTTCTTTTTCATTTATACCTATAAATCTTATGTTGTTTTTCTTTGCATTATCTTGCAGCTGTTGCATTGTGATTTCCTGATTCCTTGTTATTTTTAAAAGGTCTTTCCTGTTCACTAGCTGCAATCTTGTCTTTGAGGTCTGAAATTCTATCTTCATTTTTGTTGAGGCAGTTTTGACAACTGTTAATGGAATTTTTAATTCCCTGTATATCTCTCTGAATCTTCTTCATGTGTTCTGTTTGTTTCTTATATTGTTCATCCAGGGGTTCTTTCTTTTTTTTTTGCTCCTCTATTTTTTTTAACTGTGTCTTCTTTAGATGTGTTCAGCATCTCTTTAATTACTTTTATCGTTTCTTTTTTTACCTGGGAGATTATTTCTAGTGTGAATTCCCCTGAAGAGCTTTCCAGAGTTGCTTCTTTATTTCAGTTGCTATTATTTCAGGTATATTGCATATATTTTATTCTATGTCCATTGCTCCTAGGCTTTTTTGGGATGGGTTGAAGGTTTGATATTGCATTTTGGTCTTTCATTTTGTCATTTTCCTATATTTCCTTGTATCAAGTGATATTCCAAAGCTTTTCCTGGGAATGTTGGCAATCGTCTACTATGCCCTCAGCTCCTGGGACTGAATGAGGTTGCTGAGCGTGGTCTAGTCAGGCCCACAGAACCTCCTGTGTCACTGCCAGTGTTCCAGGAAGCTGGGAAGGCTCCTAACCACTGTGGATGATGTTCCAAAGCTTTCTGTGGGCAAGCACCGATGTTCTGGAACTCACTTCACGTGCCCTCAGCTCCTCTGATTGAAGAAGGTCACTGGGTGTGATCTAGTTGGTTGGTAAAGCCTCCTGAGTCTAGTCTAGTGTGCCTGGAAGCTGGCAAGGCACTTAACCATTGGAAATGATGATCTTAATCTCTTCCCAGGCCTGTGCTGGTGTGCTGAAATTCACCTTGGGCAGCCCCAGTTCCCTGGATTGAAAGAAGTTTCCTGGGTTGGCCCAGCTAGGCCAAAAAACCTGCAGAGCCCAGTACAATGTGTCTGGAAGCTGGGCATGTCCTTGACCACTGAGAGCGATGATGTTAAACTCTCCCTGGGCTTGGGCCAGAGTGCCCAAAGTCACCTCAGGCAGCCCCAGTTCCCCGGATTGAAAGGTCACTGGGCATGGCTCACCCAGGTTGAGAAATCTGCAGAGCTCAGTCTAGTGTGGCTGAAAGTTGGACGGGTCCTTCACTACTGGGAGTGAGGGTGTTAAATTCTCCTGGGGCCCAAGCTGGTGTGTTGGTTCTCACTGCTGACAGCCTAGTTCCCCAGATTGAAAGAAGGTTGCTGGGCATGGCCCAGCCAGGCTGGAAACCTGCAGAGCCCAGTGTAGTGTGGCTGGAAGCTGGGCAGATCCTTAACCACTGGGAGCGATGATCTTAAACTCCCTGGGCTGGTTCTGGTATGCTGGACCTTGCCTTTGAAATTGATTATGTTTCATTGGAAGGCTTTGCCTTCCATGTTCCTCTCAATTCATACAGGACCAATTTTAGCCAAGGCTTTCATATGCCTACAGTTTCAATCAAGTCAACAAAGAAAACTTTGCAGGGTTAGCTGACAACCTACTACTGGAGGTGCTTGTTTCCTAAGATGAGATGGTCTCTGGGATCTCAGCAATGTGGAAAGTTGAGGCAGGAAGACTATGAGACCAGCCCGGGTGACTTAGTGTTTTAGCGTCACATCTTTTTATCCATTTCTCGTTGATGGGCATTTGGGTTGTTTCTAAGATCTTGCTATTTATTACAAACTGCTGCTATAAACTTGGGTGCTCATCTATCTTTGTGGTATGATATTTTTAATTCTTTTGGGAAGATACCCAGAAGGGAGATAGGTGGGTGAATGGATATCCAATCCTAGTTTTTAGAGGAATCTCCATAATGATTTCCACAGCGGTTACACCAATCTTTATTCCCATCAACAGTGGGTAAGGGTTGCTTTTGCTCCACAGCCCTGCCACCAGTTGTTATTAGTTGATCTCTTGGCAATAGCCTTGTGGAAGTGAGATGGAATTTGAGAGTTCTTTTAATTTTCATCTACTGAATGACCAGTGATTTGAACATTTTTTCATGTATTTGCCTTTTCTACTTCATCTGAGAAGTGTTTCTTTGTTTCAGATGGCTATTTTTGGATGGAGCCTTTAAATTTGAGGGAGTCTGAATTTTAAAAAAATTCTCTATATATTATAGATATTAGTCCTTTGAGATATATAGCTGTGCAGAACAGTTTTATCCACACTGTAGTTTGTCTCTTCACTTCATTGATGATTTCTTTTTCTGTGCAAAACCTTTTTAATGAGATGAGATCCCAGTTCATTTTTTTTGACAGTTTCCGTTGGTCATTTTTGATAAAGTCTTTGCTTATACCAATGTCTTTAAGAGTTCTTTCAGCCGACTTAGTGTTTCTGTATTAGAATTTAAATCTTTAAGCCATTTCAATTTTAGTGTATGGTATGGTGAAAGATATGGGTCCAGTTTTAATCTTTGGTATGTGGAAAGCCTATTTTCCTAACACTATGTATTAAAGAGGCTGTCTTTCTTCCAGTGAAGGTGTTTGACTCATTTGTCAAAGATCAAGTGGGTGAATTTGTTGTTGTTATTTGTTGTTGTTTCTGCACCCTCAAATCTTTTCTCTTGGTCCTCAGGTCTTTTTTGTTTTAACCAATACTGTGCTGTTTTTTTTTTATCACAGTAGCTTTGTACTGTAATTTTAAGTCCATGATTGTGATGCCCCCAGGCTTGTCTTTTTTGCCTACAATTTCTTTTGCTAAAGTAGGTTTCTTCTGGTTCCAAACGAAGTTTAGGATTATTTTGCTAATCCTGTGAGATACACTATTGAAGTTTTAATAGGGATTGCATTTAATCTGTACAACAATTTTGACAGGCCATTTTCACCATATTGGTTCTTCTCACCCAAGAAAAAGTGATATTGTTCCATTTTCTGATATTCTCTTCAATCTCCTTTTTCAGCATACTGTAGTTTTGTCTTTCATTTGTTTGTTATTTTTTTTCATCTTTTTGAGACAATGTCTTGCTATGCAGCTTATTCAGGGTAATGCTTGCTTCTAAGAATGAACCTAGGAATACTGCTTCTCTTTCAATGTCATTAAAAAACATTGAGAAGTAGTGGTATTAGATCTCCAATTTTTTTGTAGAATTCAGTAGTGAAGGTATCATCCCAGGCTGGTCTCAAACTTGCAATGATCCTCTTGCTTCAGCCTCCCAAGTACTGGGATTACAGTCATGTACTCCTACACCCAACTGGGCATATTGTAGTTTTCAGTGTAAAGGTCTTTTACTTATTTCATTAGATTGGTTTATAGGTATTTCATTTTTTGTGTGTGATATTGTGAAAGGTATTGTTTCCCTAATTTATCTCTCAGTGAGTTTGTTGTTTACAGGATTGCTATTCATTTTTGAGTATTGACTTCATATCTAGCTATGTGACTAAATTTGGTTATTAAATTTAGAAGTTTTTCAGTGGAATTTTGGGGATCTTCTATGTAGAGTCATATCATCCACAAACAATAATTTTTCTTCCTTTTCTATGTTTATTCTTTTTCTTTTTTTCTCTTGTGTAATTGCTCTGATTGTTTACAAAACTATTGCATAACACTGGTAACAGTGGACATCCTTGTCTTGTTCCTGATTTAGAGTGGAAGTTTCAGTTTTTTTCTATTTAGTATGATGTTGGCTGTTGGTATGTTATAGATGGCTTTTATCAGATTGAGAAAAAGACCTTTTAATCTAATATTCTGTATGGCTTTTATGAATGGGCGTTGGACACTGTTAAATGGTTTTTGTGCTTCTATTGAGATAATCATATGGTTTTTTTCCTTAGCTCTATTAATATGGTGGGTTACATTTACTGCTTTGCATATGTTGAACCATCCCTCCATCCCTGGTATGAATCCTGCTTTATCTTGGTGTATAATCTTGATTATTTGCTGCATTCTGCTTGTCAATATCATCCTGAAGATTTTTACATCTATGTTCATTAAGGAAATTGGCCTAAAGTTTTCTTTTTTGATTAGATAACCTTCTCTGGTTTTGTATCACAGTAATGATTGCTTCCAAGAATGAATCTGGGAGTACTTCTCTTTCAGTTTCAGTAAAAATTTTGAGAATTAATGGTATCAGATCTTCTCCAAATTGCTTGTACAATTCAGCCATGGATCCAACAGGGCCTGGTCATTTCTTTGTTGGTAGGTTTTTAATTATGTATTCAATTTCATTGACTGATACTGGTTTGTTTAGAATTTTTATATCTTCTTGATTCAGCATTGGTAATTCACATGTATCTAGGAATCTGTCTATTTCTTCTGCATTTCCTATCTTATTAGCATAAGGGATCTCAAAGTAGAAGGAAGGGAGATTTCAGATGAGGTATTCAAGGAGAAACACTGAGAAAGGTATAGAGGCCTGGAAGTTGCCCTCTGTTGGAGGAAATAGGCAAATGAGCTAACACCTGAGGGAAGAAACAGAACCTCAGTGCAGCCTACAAAAAGACTAGTAGAACGTCTTTAACCAAAGTCAGGAGTGATATGATGTGAGTGAGTCTATTATTGAAATTAGGACAGGGTCTTGCAACATCATTCAGGGTGGCCTTGATTTCATATGTAGCCTATGCTGGCCTCAAACTTGTGGCACTTTCCCTGCCTGAGCCTCCCAAGAGCTGGGATTATAGGCTTGTGCCATCATAGCCAGCTCACAAATGTATATTAAGGATTCAGCCACATAGAGAGAAAGGCTCTAGGGGATTAGCCCTAGAAGGTCCTTTTTTTAAAAAAAAAAATTCCTAGAGAAACAACGTAGCATGTGATCTATTTAGTCCATATTGGCAGCCAGGCAGTGTCAATATTATTTTCTCCACAAAGGTGTGTGGTGGGGTAGCTACGAATACTCACAAAATTGTCCATATTACACAAGAGATCAATGCTAAAACTGTTGAATGTTTTTAGCTAGGGAACTTCATCAGATGTTTTGGGGTATGCCTAATCTATAATGTTTCACCTCATAAATGTGTGCAAAAGAATCCATTTTGTTTTCTTTGTCTTGACTAAAATTTGTACTTATACTTGAAGCTCTGATGTTTGGTAATTTAGCCTTTTTTTAATTTTAAAGAGAATAAAACAAAACGGAACAAAGCAGATCAGAGCAAAACAAATGCAAACAACATAGGACTTTAGACAAAGACAACAGGAAATAAACAGTGGCTAACAAAAGCGTTATTTAGCCTTAAAAGGACTAAGCAGATCTGTAGAGCTCAATCTCCTGGCAGTTATGGAGAAAGGTCCAAAGAGGACTTTGTTGCCAACAGTGACAAGGTGTATACCCATTCATCAGTCCATTTATTCACACATTCATTCTGCAAGGAGGTTTTTTTGTTTTGTCTTTTTGAAACAGGGTCTTGCGCTAGGGATTTAGCTCTGGCATAAGTGCCTGCCTTGAAAGCATGCAGTCATGAGTTTGATCCCCAGTACCACCCCTCCCAAAAGGTATCCTATCTGAAACACGTCCTTGCTATACAGTTTAGGCTGGCCTTGGACTCACTGTGCAGCCCAAGCTGGTCTCAAACTTGCAAACAATTCTCTTGCTTCAGCCTCCCAAGTGCTGGGATTGCTTGTCACCACATCCAGCTCTTCAAGTAGTTAAAGCACAAGCCTCAAACCAGGCACTCACTGCACTCACACTGCACATGTAACAATTGGCTCAAGAATGGTCATATTCCCAAGTCAATGGAAAGCATTGAGGATTTCCTGGAATTGTGAGGAAAAGGCAGCTGTCTGGACTTGATTAGCTAAGAGGGCTGAGTTAGTGTTGCTTATAGCCATCTAAGTGCTTCTTGTGTAGGCCCCTCTATTAACCTGTTTTGGCAGAAACCAGAGCTCTGATATGGTAAGCATTTTCCAGATATTACTGAGACACAAATATTGTTGTTCCTCAAGCCAGCTGAAGAATATGATTGTATGTCAGGTAGAATCTTGTCACTTCAAGATAATAAAATTTCAAATGCTGTAAGAACAAAACCTGAAACACACACACACACACACACACACACACACACACACACGCATGCACACATACTATATAACTGTCCTTTCCTCTCCAATGTCCATGCATCCATCACATTAATCTGTACTATCTTTCAGGTCACAAAATTGGAAGCCACAGACTATTTCATTTTTTACCTAGAAATCAGAATACATGACTCCATTCTCCTTACAAAACTGTAGCTATCTTTCAAAGTTCAGGGAAGAAAACAAAAACTCCTTTGAGTATTTCAAGATATACAAGGCAGGAAGTTAACACTTTCAAAGTTGTTAAACCAGCTAGAAAAGCACTGGGGTCAAGCTAAATCTGCATAAGTCTGAACCAGGGATGGAGAAATCTGTGCTGCTGTTACCAATGCTTCTTCTAGCCACAGGACTTGAAACTAGACATTGGAATACAGTTCAGCTGCAGTACATATAACTGAATTTGCCTGTTTGCTTTACCTAGAATACTACCGAAAACACACGCACACACATGTATGGCACATCCATAGATGCACTAATGCTGTACAATTAATATTCATCACATGCTTAGTGCTCATCTTTTTGGATTCAGATTAACAAACACACCCACAGGTTGGTATATTCTTTTTCTTTTTTTTTGCCTTTTTGAGACAGGGTCTCTCTAATGGCAGTTTGGGCTGGCCTTGAACTCACTTTGTAGCCCAAGCTGATCTCCAATTTGCAATGATCCTTCTGCCTCAGCTTCCCAAGTGCTGAGATTACAGGCATGTGCCACCATGCCCGGCTTCTAATCTCTTAATTACCTTCTCACAATACTTGAAAAAGTTGTTTCAAATTTATTCACTTTGTCCTTTGTCAGGTATCATCCAGGAGAAAAGGATACATATGTGAATTTTTATTACAACATTTACTAAATGTGCTTTCTGGACAAATAGCATTAGCATCATCCAAGAATTTATGGAAATGTAAATTCTTGGCTTCACCTCTTATCAACTAAAACAAACTATGGGGGTGCAGCTTAGCAACCAGTGTTTAACAAACCTTCCTGTTGATTCTGATGTATCACTGAAGTTCGATAAGCATTTGTTATATCTTAACCCACAGTACTGTGCAATGTGTATGAGTGATGCTCAACAAATTTTCTTCAAATAGTGAATTAAGCTAACTCAAAGTGGACTGTAAATTATGCTCACCAAAATAATGATTTCATTACAGAGATGAAGTTATTTTTCTCTAGGATGCCATCTTGCAGTAATGACTAAAACTATAGCTAAAATTAGTGAAAATTTTCACAAGAAAGTCACATGAAAACTAAAGTAGTCAATGCATAACTAAATATATTCATATCCCATTAGCTAAAAATAATTTCTAAGTAGGACTCAAGCTGCAAGCTACTGCTGTAAGAAATATATCTGTCTCCTCCTGTATAGAATTTTGTTTACAAATAATACCAATGCGAAGTTTTACATGTAATTCCTATATCCTTTATGTTGTTCTATAATTCTTGTTGTCTAGCAAGATAACCCTTGGTGAACACTTTGCTGTATTTATGTCAGATTTCTCTTCAGTGGGAGGGATGTACTTTAATTGGAGGACTTCCCATGTGTAATTTTCTATAGGTTGTCTCTTGTACAGGTTTTTAAGACATTCATATCGCCTATGTTCTTTCTCATATTTGTTATATGTAGTTGTCTGTAGTGTGGATTTAACTAAGGAACAGAACTGATACTGACAAAGACTTTCTGCATCCTTATAGTTTCTTTACAGTATATACTCTGATGGATAATAAGGTTGTATCATTACTAAAGTTCATCCCACATTCTTCTTCAATAAAAAATTTCTGATACTGAACTAGAGAGAATCTGTGGCTAAAGTTTATTATAACAAATATTGTTTCAAATGCTGGAGAGGCTGTGGGGAAAAAGGAACTCTCCTGCACTGTTGGTGGGAATGTAGACTGGTACAGCCTTTGTGGAGGTCTGTCTGGAGATTTCTCAAAAAGTTGGGATTGGAAATCCCATTTATTCCAGCTATTCCACGTCTAGGCATATTCCCATAAGAACTGAAAGCATCATACCACAGTGATATATGTGCACCTATGTTTATAGCAGCACAATTTGTAATCGCTAGATCTTGGAAACAACCCAAGTGTCCATCAACTGAGGAATGGATAAAAAAGTTGTGGTATTTCTATACAATGGAGTATTATTCAGCTATAAAGAAGGATCACATTGAGATATTTATCAATAAATGGGCACAGCTTGAGACCATACTCATAAGTGAAATAAATCAATCTCGCATGTGTGAATACCGAATAGTTTCCCTAACGTAAGTAATGATTCAAATATATAAAAATATGTGGTAATCATGATTCCCCATTAGGTGGCCTTGAAGCCTTATAAAGTTTTCACTTATTAATTGGAAAGGCTTTATTCTGGGCTTCTTGATATGGAAATATTTGAAGCTATAGTATATGAAGTTTTATCCAAATATTTCAAGGAAAAAGACAGACACTATGGTAACTACTATTAAGTCAGGTTATTTGGTGGTGAAGCACTAGGTTGCTGAAACAGTCATGCTTTGACCTCTATTGTTATATTGTTATGTCCTGTTTTATCTCAATCTCTCCCTTATTCTTTAAAAAAATTATTTAGTTATTTCTTATGTTTGTTTTAATTAAGGGGAAAAATTTAAAAAATTAGCAGGATATATAATAGTAACTCTTTTTGATTTCCTATTAACTTGTTTTGAAGTCCTGTAATACTCCCACGATCTTGTTTTGACTGATTAGACTCTGTTCCATTCTGTACGATAGTATCAAGTTTGAGGGTATAGGCAACTACTTTGAAGGCAATAAGATTCACTAAGATGCCCATTCTGGTTTGACTATTGTCTCCTTTGGAAGTCCTCTAATGTTTACAATGCCTAAGTTTTATTGTTCTTGTTCTCTACTGTTTTGTCCAACTTTATAATATCTAATGAGATAGACAATTCTTTTTAAGGAAACAAGAGACAACGTTGATAACCATTGTTGATAACCTTGTACTCTGTTTTACATCATGAGCTATGTCTATCCTTGGTTTTGACTGACAGCTTTGTTTTGCCATATTTGACTTTATTCTCCCCCCCCCAAAGTAATAAGAACTAAGGAGTAATAAAATCCAAAATGTGTAAATTTTGTTGTAAAAAAGAGAGGGGGGAAAAAGCGCTCTAACGGATATAACAACAAGTGTGTTTAGGGGTGTTAAATAGTTGACTATATTAATGTTTTTGGA
The DNA here is from genome assembly GCF_034190915.1 of Cavia porcellus. Classification (NCBI taxonomy): domain Eukaryota; kingdom Metazoa; phylum Chordata; class Mammalia; order Rodentia; family Caviidae; genus Cavia; species Cavia porcellus. The sequence continues at coordinate 38,231,753 of NW_026947490.1, read as the reverse complement.
TCATTGAACACAGCTGTTTGCAGTCTCTCTGTTTGAATGTCCACTTTGTAATCTTTGATACTGCGATTTGAGCAACTATTTCTAAGATGATAATATGTAATCTATTAACAGGTGATTTCTTACTGTTTTTTTTTGTAGTTCTGTATTATGTGTACCCTTATACCGCTTTGTTTTGTGTTTTTCTCTTTTTCCTTTTAAATAAAATTAAAAAAAAACAAATATTGTTTCATATATTTTCCCTCTCATATGTCTTCTGACATGTATAGTGATTTATTTAGTCTAAATATTTTTTCCATGTTCATTGCACTACTCTCTTTTTTCCATGTTCATTGAATTTCTCTCCATATGTGTTCTTTGATGGGCAGTAAGATTTGAACCCTTACTAAAAGCTTTCCCACATTCATTACATTTATATGGCTTTTCTCCAGTATGAATTCTTTGATGTACCATAAGGTTTGAACTACAACTGAAGGTCTTTCCACATTTAATACATTCATAAGGTTTCTCTCCAGTATGAATTCTGTGATGTTGAAGCAGGGATGACCTGTGACTGAAGGCTTTCCCACATATACTGCATTTATAAGGTTTCAACCTAATGTGATTTCTCAAATGCATATTCAGTGATTCAGGATGGCTGTAGGATTTGTTACATTTCTGACATTCAAAGTGTTTTTCTTCAGTATGAATACTCTGATGTTGAGTAAGAAATGAGAGACTACTAAAGACTTTCAGACATCTGTCACATTCAAATTGTTTCTCTACAGTGTGAATTCTCTGATGTCGAATAAGGTGTGAACTGCAGCAAAAAGTTTTCCCACATTCACTGCATTCATAAGGTTTCTCTCCAGTATGAATTTTCTGATGGTGAATAAGAGATGACCTATGAATGAAGGCCTTTGCACACATTTGACACTCATAAAGTTTTTCTTGAGTATGAATTCTCAGGTGTTCAATGAGATGTGAAACATGACCGAAAGACCTTCTGCAGTTCATACATTCATATGGTTTCTCTCCAGTGTGAGTGCTATGATGATTAGTAAGAGAAGAGACATGACTAAAGGCCTTTCCACACTCAATACATTTGTAAGGTTTCTCTCCACAGTGGCTTATCTGATGTCGAGTAAGAGATGAACCGTGGCTAAAAGCCTTCCCACACTCATGACATTCATAGGGTTTCTCTCCTGTATGAATTCTCCAGTGGCGATTAAGAATTGATTGTTTGCCAAAACTTTTCCCACATTCACTACATTGATAGATTTTCTCTCTATTATAAGTCTGATGAAGGGTAAGAGATTTGCTCTGGCTAAAAGCTGTCACACTTTCATTAGAATCCAAAACTTTACTTCTGTCATTGCTTTTCTCATTTTTTATAACTGACTTTTTGTATATACTTTTCTTTAACATACCATGTTTATATTATTTCTCTTCAGCAGAAATTATCTGTAGTTCAGAAAGAGTAGCATTTAAATGGAAGCTTCTTTTGAATGTATTGCAAATACTTTCTTCAGCTGGGCTTTCTCTAAAGGTGAAGGTCACTGGCTTGAAATGTTCAACCTGATGTCTATGTTTCCCCTCCATCTTCTCTACATATTCCCAGTCTTTGTTAAAGTTTGAAAATTCACTTTTTTAAAAAGTATTTTCTATTACTAAAGCTTGGGGTGAATCTTCATCATAAATATCCTTTGTTGATACTTCCTTGTTATCCCATTTTGATTCCCAATCTGAAATACATCAAGAAAGCAAAGCATTGCTTTTTCTACAGTTCATGAAGAATAACTACTATGGAGAATAGGAGAATTACACAAGAAAACCCCTAGAAAACATCTGGCTCTGCTAGGCATAGTGGAATCACAGTTACTGGAATCACAGTTACTCAAGAGGATCATGAATTCAGGCCAAATAACATAGGGAGACCCAATCTCAAAAAATGAATAAAATTTTGATAACTCATTCATTTTCATGATTTCTGAACAATGCTCAGGTGGAACACAGAATACAGACAGCTCCCAGGAACAGGAATAGAGGATGACAAGGGAGATGGGAAAAATATATACAATGGCATATGGGAAAAAAATCTGAAAGAAAATGTGGAAGGTATTCTATATTCCTAGCCATCATTCTGTGCTTATATTTTTGTGAAAGATCACATTTTATCTCATAACTTTCTCTAACTTTCAATTTATCTTAATTTGCTGCCAGATTAATGCACTTTTGTATCAGACAGTTACAATGACAACAAAATAGTCTAGTATGTCTTATGGGTTATAAAGATTTAGGCTTTCCACGTTTATGCAGTATCTCTGTGAAATGATGATAATGTACTGAACACTGGAAAATACCATTCCTAGAAACATTTTAATACATGCCTTAATTTTTCTAACAATATGAGCTATAAAACTCAACCTTAAGAAAAGTGATTTTTAAATCTAATTGATAAATTTTCTTAGCTTAAAACCATCAATATGTCCATTTCCTTACATAGGTTAAAGAAAAAACTAATTTGCTTTATTTTGTTTCAGATAAAACAACAATTTGAATTAGTACAATAGCATAACACTTCCCCTTCAATCACATGCATGAGTAAGAGACATAACAATCCATGATTGTGGAATAATAAGTTGGAAGTCTAAACTAAGAATCACTAAATGTTTCTTTTACATACAGGATCTCTACAGGCAGTATCCCTAAAATACCTCCACACTCACAACAAGCACTATCTCTGCCTGATTATAAAACTCACTTAGAAACATACCTTTTGATAGTTTTTTCTCCACCATCCAGGGTTCTTTTCCATCCTCCAATAAAGAGATCACATGTGGCTTAGTTATGGAAAGACCTGCTTACAAGAATAACATTGTTTTTTTTTTCCTTTTTTTTTATTTAAGAGGAAAAAGAGAAAAACACAAAACAAAACAAAGCGGTGTAAGGGTACACGTAATACAGAACTACAAAAAAAACATAACAGTAAGAAATCACCTGTTAATAGATTACATATTATCATCTTGAAAATAGTTGCTCAAATCACAGTATCAAAGAATACAAGGTGGACATCCACAGTCCTCCAGACACACAGAGAGGCCGATGCAGGCACCCCAGATCTGCCCAGCTCCTCCTCTGTACACTGATGGCTAGGAGTGGCCACAAAACAGGCTGGGCTCGGCTGATAGTGTGGGCCGGCCCACCCGTCGGGAGCTCAGCAGTTCTCCAAGTGTAACCGGAATGGGGAGGCTGATGTGGAAGCCTCAAACCCACCTATCCCCTTCACTGCACCTGGAAGCCTGGGGGGACTCCAACAGTCTGGGCGGAGATATCCAGAGTCCTCCAGACACGCAGAGAGGCCGGTGAGGGCACCCCAGATCTAAGAATAACATTGTTTAAGTTGTAGTCCTTAAGGATGAGCGGCCATCACAAAAGAAATCAAAGAAAAGGCAGAAGGATATTCACTGAAATGAGATGATGAGCTTTAGGGAAGATGGTACAGTAATTTGGCCATTTACTTAGGAGACCCTCCAGCAATTCAGAGTGCAAACAAAAGATCTCTCCTACCATAGAAGAGGGAAAGATATCCTTACCTAGAGAGGCTAGATTCTTATAATTTTGAACCATCACATTCTTGTATAAATCCCTCTGAGCAGAATCTAGCCATTCCCACTCTTCATGAGAGAAGTCTAGAGCCACATCACTAAACGTGACCTGAAACAGCAAAAACATTTAGGTTTAGCCATGGCCTAAGCCTCTTCTTATATTATACAAGGGTAAAATTATCCTGGTTGTAGAAGGAAGTAAAAGAGATTCAGGTCTTATGATTCTGGAAATCAGATTTGTTACATAATAACTAAATAATTATGTGCTTGACAGTAAGAATAAGAGACAAGTATACGTGTTTTGCTTCATAAGAATTAATTTTGTCAAAAAGAATACAATCATACAAATTTTTAAAATTAGTAGTTACTGCACAGGGCACAGTGGTAGGCACCTGTAATCACAGCACTCTGGGAGGCTATGACAAGAGGACTGCAAGTTTAAGCCCATTCAAGGTAGAAAGTTTGGTTACAAAGTACTGCATCGGGCCGTGTATATCAGTGCACACCCAAATCCATGTAAGATTTTTCTTAATGGCTATTTTATAGATGTTCAGAAGGTAATTCAATGAATGATTTTGGTGTTAGTTCACTTTATCTTTTCCTTATTAGATAAAACTTTTAAAAATACTTTACATAATTTTATTTTTAATTTCAATGTAATACAAGTAGATATATATTAACAAAAAATATTAAAAAGTACTTATTTCTATAAAAAACCAGAATTTTGGCCAGGGTTTAGCTTGTGCCTTCAAGCACAAGGTCATGAGTTCAATCCCCAGAACTAAAAAAAAAAGTTTCATAACAAATTAGAGAATAACTATAGTGTACCATAACTTTAAAAGAATAGGCAAAATATTACTTAGAATACAAATCATAGACAAAAAAGACTACCTTACAAACAAATGACAGATAATAGCACAAACCTTTCTTTTCAATGAACTAAGAAAAACTAGGAGTATAAATGAAAGAAATTAACATATATTAGAATGGGCATCATAATGAATTTCACTATCTTCACAGCTGTTGCCTAAACTTTCAAACCTGGTACTATCAAGTAAAACAGAATAGGGGGACATCAGTCAAAAACAAGATGGTGAGAGTAATACAGGGCTTTAAATCAAGATAATGGAAAGTCAAAGTGGGTTACTATAATATATCCTGCTGTTTTTAAATTTATTTTTCCCTTAATTAAAAGGATAAAAATAAAAAAGTAAATAATGAAGTGGAGATTGAGATAAAAGAGGGCATAACAGCAAAACAGCGCAGATCAAAACATAACCATTTAAGCAGAATAGTGTTTCACCACCAGATAATCCTGACCTAAAGGTAGTTACCATATTATCTCTTTCCTTGAAATCTTTGAGTATAACTTCGTATACTGTAGCATCAAATATATCAAAACAATGTAAAACCATTTAAGAGAGTGACAGCATTACAGGGTATTTAGAATCAACTAACAGAAAATGAACAATGGTTTCTGTATAATCTCCTTGTCTTTAAAAGTTTTTGCTTATACTATCATACATAATAAAATCCAATAAGATACAACCTGTTTAGACCAATGGAGACAGAAGAACAAAAGCTTGATGAGACTTCAAAACAAGATGATACTAAATCAGTATTACCTATTAAGACATCATTTTCTCCAAAATAGCTGTTCCTATCATCCAATCTTCTCTGCCTCATTTCTGTTGAGCTCTTTTTCTGTCATTAGTTGTCAGTTTGTCCTCTTCATTTCGATTTCTGCTCCATTCATTGTGGCCTCTCTGCCACTATTTCTGGAATCTTGGTATTTTTTATTTTTAGAATATCCTTCAGTAATCTCTGTAGAGTTGAATTGGTGGTTGCAAATTCCCCTAGTTCATCTTTATCCTGGAAGCACCTTGTTTTTCCATCAATTTCTAGGGACAGTTGTGCAGGATATATCAATCTTGGCTGGAGGTTATTATGTTTCAAAGCTTGAATTATTTATCCCCACGCTCTTCATGATTTGCTGGTTTGTGCCAAGAAGTCTGCTGTAATTCTGATGGGTGTTCCCTTGTAAGTGATCTGTTTCTTGTCTTTGATGGCTTTTAATATTCTGTTCTTGTATTGGATTTCTGGAATTTTGATTATTATATGCCTGGGTGTAGCTCTGTTTGGGTTGTAGGTGGCTGGGGACCTGTATGCCTCATACATCTGAGTATCTTTACCTTTTGCTAAATTAGGGAAATTCTCCTGGATTATTTCTGTGAATAGCTTTTGTAGTTTATTTGTTTGAGTCCCTACTTCTTCTTTTATGTTCTTAATTCTTAAGTTATGGATCCTCTTATCATCTTCTAGTCTTTGTATTATTGCTGTTTGTTTTCTTGTTATTTTAAAGAAGTTTTTCATTTCATGCTCCCACCTTACAAATCTGTCTTCCAGTTCTGATAATCTATCCTTAGTTTCTTTCAAGGTGTTATGCCATCTTTCAATAGAGTTTTTAGTTTCCTGGTAATCTCTTTGAACCTGCTTCACGTGTTCTATGTTTTCTCTATTTTCTCCATCAACCAATTCTCCCCTTTTTTTCTGTTCTTCCATTCCACCATCTGTTTTTTCTTGGGCAGTGCTTAGCATTTCTCTAACTATTCTACTTATTTATTGCTTTATTTTATTAAATACTTCATTTTTGAACTCATCTATGAGGCTCTGGAGATATCACTTTATGTGTATAGGTGCCGTGTCTGATATTGCATGTTTTCTGTCTTCATTCTCTTTTGCATTTACTTTCCTGGATCAGTGTTCTCAGTATTGGGGACTGAGGACCTTTTCTTGTTGCTCCCTTTCCCCATACTTTTTGTTCCTTCCATACAAGCGTATGTAGGAGGCCCAGTTTTTTTTTCTCTTTGTCTGTTACAGTTTTTTTAAATCTGCTGGCTAGGTGTTCCCACCCACTGCAGTGTACTAGGGAGACACAGACTTGGGCAGCCTCTGCTGGGCCTGCCCCTCCAAGTCAACCTACTGAATGCTTCACTGCTAGGGTGCACCGCCAGGCATAGGGACCTGATTTGGGCTAGCCTACTGGATCTTAGTCTGCAGTGTCACCAGACCAAGTGCTCCCCACCACTCGTGCTTGAGAGGGGAATATGCAACTAAAGTCATTGCAGGGCCCTGTTCCGGCTAGTCCGCTCGTTCCCAGAATGTCCTCTGTTAGAGCCTCCTACTCTATGAAAGGGTCCCCATTTCTTTCACTCACTGCAGGTCTATGCAGGGATCCTTTCCAGTCCCGCTCTCAACACCATTTGGTTCGCTGATTCCAGCTCTCAGAGCTTTTGCGCATTTCTCTCCCTGCCATGCAGATTGGGATGCAGTATCGGCAGCAGAAAATTCAAATTGCAGCTTCCAATGGCACGGGATCCAGCTTCTGCACTGAGATTTTATCTGTTCCTGTTATAGCATCAGGATTGCATTTCCAGTTGGTTTCTCTCAGCTTAGTTTGTTCCTGGGTCGGCAGGGTACATCTCCTGGATGTACCGCTCCTGGATTTTAAATTGTAATCTCAGAGAGCCTCTGTGGCTGCTGTTACTTGTCCGCCATGTTCTCTCGGAACTTGAAGTTCCAGGTAACAACCTAACTATCAGCACAGGTGTCCTCAAGCCTGGTGCATGTCGCTCCTTTCCCTTCTCAGTTCTTGCATTTTTGAGCATTTTTAGCTCAGTTGCCCATGACTATAGATCCCAAGAATATCGTGTGGCCTGATTGTCCCATGGTCTGATTGTCACAGTAGTTACTTACCAACTGAGATATTTCCTGTAAATTCATATAGGCGTTTTATCTCTGTTGCACTAAGGAAGGCCATTCTGGGGTGCATTACACACCTTCGGAGAACTAGCATTGCACTGAGTGCTTTGAGGACTTTAACCATCGCCCTGGGAAGAGTTGCTACTGTAACTGATCTACTTCTGTCCCCAGGAGCCTTTCTTTGGCTCACCCTTTGTCCCAGTCTACATAAAAGAGCGACAAACAACTATATACATGGGCCAGAGCAACCTATGTGCTGCCTTTTTAAATTAAATTTTAAATTTTTTTAAATTAAATTTTTTAAAATTAATTTTTAAATTAATTTTTTAAAATTAAATTTTAACATTTAAATAAAATTATAGAATGGCTATGAATTGTACATGACTAGCACTTGTGTATGTGATATTTGTTGGTGTTTCTTTGTTGGGATAATATGGATGTGATATTTAATTATTATAGCTGTTGTTTGTTTTCTAAGTAACATCAACTGGCTTTCTCTCAAGACTTAGAGTATGGAATAAGGAAAAGTTTGCTTACTGTCTCATATTTGCCTCTGCAATTTTCTCTCTCTTACTGCAAACTCTAATTTGTTATAAGTCAGATACTGCCACTCTTTATCCTCCAAACATTTTAAATCCTCTTTCATTTAATCTCTGTTGTAGACTGTGTACCTCATTGTGATTTACCATTCATAAATTCTTCTGTAGGGAATTTTTTTTAAAGTTGATTTTTCAAGCTTAGATATATTTGCTTCATAATATGTATCTGAAAATAAAAGTAGTTGAGTTTGTGGATCCTTTTGTAAATTTATATTTACAGTTATTCAGTTTGATTTTTAGTATTTTGAGTTTACTTTTTGTTACCTATCTCCAAACTTTGGACCTTCTCCATATGCTTGGCTGAAAGTGACTTCTAGGTTATATAATTTTAATTTAAGATAAGATCTGAATTACTAATTCTGTAGACCCTCTTTAAACTACACTTACAACATAATGTCTCATAGAAGACCCCTAAAATAGCTCTCCTTGAACGAAGAGAAAATAGCTCAACTTTAGCTAAACCTGGCCTTATCTCCATGTACTGATATGTACAGAGCTGGCAAAGCTATGTCCTTTTCCCTTCACTGGCTCTAAGTAATGTAAATAGGAATAACTGAGGTGTTAATGTGTAGTCTTTGATTCCAAGTGACAACTGTTTCCTCAGTTCAATCTCCCTCTAAAATGTTGAACACAGAGGGATGGCAGAGCCAACAGCTCCGGGATTGTCAACTGGGTTTGAGCCTCGAGATAGGAGGCTATGGTTTCCTGTGGCACAAAAGTTTACATATCGACTCGAGCCTCTGCCTGCAGCACGTCTGGGCCACCAGCAAGACCTGTCCCCATGGGCCAGGGAGTGACTGGGGGCCCACTGGCTGCCCCCACCTGTGACCCTGCTGTGGCTGCCAACCTGGAGGGGAGGCAGCACAAAAGCCACCACTGCTGCCACTACCATGACTACTGCTGCCCTGCTCCAGCCACTGCCACCTGGAGGTGAGGTGACACAAAGTAATACAGTGCAGGCCACAGCACTTGACTGATCTGGAGGGAGGGGCCAGCATATGCTGTCCCTGTATGCAACTCACTAGCACACTGCAGTGGGAATGGTCATCTAGTCAGCACACTTCAGAAGAATTATAACCAACAAAAAAATAAACTGGGGCCTCCTGGAAGAGGCAAAAAAGATGGGAAGAAGAAGCAACAACAAAAAGTCCCCAGGTCCCAACCCTGAGAACATTGACCCAGAACAGGTAAATACAAAAGAGAATGAGAACAGCAAACATGCAATATAAGACACAACACCAGTGGACATAAAGAGATATATTCGGGACCTCATAGATGAGTTCAAAAGTGAAATATTTAGCCAAATAAACAAGATATAAGAAAATTAATTAAAGAGATACTAAGCACCCCTCAAGCAGACACAGATGGAAGAAGGGAGGAACTCAAACAAAAGAGAGAACCATTTGATGAAGAATATAAAAAAATATAGGATACATGAAGCAGATTAAAAGAGATCACAGGAAATTAAAAACTCTATGAAAAGATGACAAATCAGCTTGAAAGAAACTAAGGAAAGATTATCCAAACTGGAGTACAATTTTGCAATGTGGGCATATGAAAGGGAAAACTTTTTAAAAATAACAAGGAAACAAGCAGTAACAATACAAAGGCTAGAAGATGACAAAAAGATCTATAATGAGAATAAAGAATGTGAATGAAGAAGCTGGGGTACAAACATAAGGGACTACAAAGCTTATTCACAGAAATAATTAAGGAGAACTTCTCAAACATAGGAAAAGAAAATGATATTCTGATATATGAGGCATACAGAACTGCAGCCACCTACAACCAAAACAGAGCTACACCCAGGCATACAGTAATCAAGAGCCCAGAAATTCAATATAAAGAACAAAATATTAAAAGCTATTAGAGACAAGAAACAGATAACCTATAGAGGAATGCCCATCAAAATAATGGCAGACTTCTCGACACAAACCATCAAGTCAAGAAAAGACTGGAGTGAAATATTCCAAGCCCTGAAAGAAAATAACCTCCAGCCCAGATTGATATACCCTGATAAACTGTCTCTAGAAATTAATGGAGAAACAAGATGCTTCCAAGACAAAGAGGAACTTGGGAAATTCTCAACCACGAATTCAAGTCTATAGAGAATATCACAGGGCATTCTAGAGAGAGAGAATAGTACTAGGATTTAAGGAACAGTGGCAGAGAGGCCTCGATGAATGGAGCAGAAAGCAGAATGAAGAAGATAAGCAAATAACTGATGGAAAACAAGAGCATAACAGAAATCAGGTAGAAAAGATTTTATTCAAAGTTGATATGATTGATAGTATCAGGTCTGAGAGTAAAGGCAACTACATTGAAGATGACAAGATTCTAAGATACACATTCTGGTTTGATAACTGCCAGTTTTTGAAGTTCTATACTATATACAAAGTTGTGTTTTTATTAATACTGTTACATAGTGATATATTCAATTATACTATATCTGATGATATAGCCAATCCTATTGGAGATAACAAGAGACAACACAGGAAACATGGTAGAACTCTTTGTACAATGGTCTTATATGTTTTTTTCATTTCATGTGTTTATAGGAATATATTTCATTTTACCATGCTTTGTTTCTCCATCTAATATAGAAAAGATAGAAATACATGTGAAGACTCATGCATGTGTAGAATCTATAAACAGTTTATGAGAACTGGTCTTATGACACATGATGAAGTGAACAGATACTTTGAAGAAAAAAGAGACACTAAAATACCCAGTGCTGATCCTAGAGTGTCATAATGTGAAACCAAGCAATAGAATTATGCTTTTTTCAGAGTGATATTAGCCTGCTTGGGTTTATTCAATGTCAACATAATAGAATATATGGATAACTGCATGTATGTTGAAGTGTATAGGATTTATAAGCATATTTCTAAGTTTCTGTTGGACAATTGAATGGTTGAAATCTCACTGTTTGAAAACTCCACTTTAGTATCTTGAATAAGTATTTGTAAGAAGACAATCTGTAATCATCAACTAGTGATTTCTTAGTTTATTGTTTCTTTGAAATTATGTATTATTTCTACCCATTTTTTGTTTTGTTTAGTCTTTCTTTAAATTTAATTAAAAAAGGTACTACAGCACTCAGTGCTGATCACAGAATGTCACGATGTGAAATCCAGTAACACTATTATTCTTTGTTCAGAATGATTTTAACCTGCTTTAGTTTGTTTAATCTAAACCTAAATGAAGATATGGATAACTGCGTGTATGTTTAAGTGTATACGATTGTCAACCATGTTACTAAGTTTTTGTTGGACAGTTGAACAGAACTGTTTGCAGTCTTGCTCTTTGAATCCTCACTTTACATATTCCACTCTTGTACCTGGAGCAACTATTTGTAAAAAGACAATATGTAAACATCAACTTGTGATTTCTTACAGTTTATTTTTTCTCTGAACATATGTATTATTTCTACCTATTTTCTGTTTTGCTTAGTCTTTATTTAAATACAATTTTTTAAAAAAAGTTTACAGATCATAAACTGAGGCAACAGCTCCCTACTTGTTAAATGCTACCTCAGTTGTGTTGTGCAGAATGGTCTTTCTGCATATCCTTCTTTTGCCTCCAAACTAGCTTAACTCACATTGCTAATAATTTGCACCATTCTCATGGTCACTCATCTCTAGCAACTACTTTCTTCATGAATTTGTAAAATCTGGATGAGGCCCTGGATTGTGGCCTTTGTTCCATGAACCCTTATCTGGACCAGACTCAGGACCTCTTGGCTGCTCTTACCTGTAAATATGTTTTACTGTCTTTATTTTCATCATGGGTTGCACTGGAGGTTGTAGATTAGAATTAACTCCTCAGAGTTCCAATAACATTCCCATGGATTTACAGATATAAACTTTCTGGATCGCAAGGAGGACAGAAAAAAGAATTTAAATAATGTGTCTGTCTAGTCCATCTAAAAAGTCTGATATAGGGATTTTTCTTCACTATTGATGGTGTTTGTTTGTTTGAGACAGAATGTGGCTATATAGTATAGCTTGGCCTAGAGCTTACTATGTAGCTCAGGCTGTACTCAAACTCACATTTATCCTCTTGCCTCTGTCTCCCAAAGGCTGTGATTATATACAGGCATGTACCACAAACTTACCCTGTTGATAATATTTTCTTTTTTTAGTTCTTTTTTATTTAAAGGAAAAAAAAAAACCAAAACAGTATAAGGGTACAAGTAATACAGAATTACAAAAAAAGTGGTAAGAAATCACTAGTTAATAGATTACATATTGTCATCTTAGAAATAGTTGTTCAAGTTACAGGATTAAAGCATACAAAGTGGACATTCAAACAGTAAGACTGCAAACAGTTCTGTTCAGTGATCCAACAAAAACTTAGTAATATGCTGATCTATCTTAACACACCAAAACACACTTGCAGTTGTATCTTTTAGAGCACTATTTTTCCTCTCTTTTTTACAACAAAATTTACACAATTTAGGTTTTATTACTCTCATTAGTTCTTATTAATTTTTTGAAAGAGAATAAAACCAAATATGAAAAAACAAAGAAGTCAGTCAAAACAAAGGATAGACATAGCACATGATGTAAAAACAGAATACGAGGTTATCAACAATGGTTACCATAATGCTTCTTGCTTCCTTAAAAAGAATTGTCTATATCATTAGGTATAATAAAATTGAACAAAACAGTACAGAACAAGACCAATAAAACCTAAACATTGGAAACATTACAGGGCTTCAAAAGAAGATAATAGTCAAATCAGAATGGGCATCATAGTGAATCTTATTATCTTCAAAGTAGTTGCCTATACCCTCAAACTTGATACTATTAAACAGAACGGAACAGACTATAATCAGTCAAAACAAGATAGTGGTAGTCATATAGGGCTTCAAATCAAGTTAATAGGAAATCAAAAAAGTTACTATTATATATCCTTCTAATTTTTTTGATTTTTCCCTTAATTAAAAAATAGTAAAAAATAATTTTTTATGGAAAAGGAGGAGATTAAGATAAAAGAGGACATAATAACATAAAAATACAGGGGAAAGCATGACAATTTCAGCAACCTAGTGCTTCACCACAAGATAACTCGACTTAATAGGAGTTACCATAGTGTCTCTTTCCTTGAAATATTTGAATATAACTTCATATACTATAGCATCAAACATATCAAGACAGTGTGAAACTATTCAAGGGGATGAAAGTATTACAAGGTATTTAGAACCAGCTAAAGGAAAACAACAATGGTTTCTATATTATCTCTTTGCCTATAAAAAATTTTGTTTATACTATCACATATAATAAAATCCAATAAGATACAACATGATAAAACCATTGGAGACAGAAGAGAACAGTTTGGTGGGACTTCAAAACAAGATGATAGTAAATCAGCACTAGCTATTATAATGTCTTGTTTTCTTCATAATAGCTTTTCATATCATCATAGGCAATAATATCAAACAGCCCAGAATAAAGCCATTCCAATTAATGAGTGAAAACTTTATAAGGCTTCAAAGCCACATAATGAAGAATCATGATTACCACATACTTTTATATATTTGAATCATTTCTTACACTAGGGAAACTATACTGTATTCACACATGTGAGTTTGATTTATTTCACTAAGAGTACAGTCTCAAGCAAGCTGCATCCACTTATTTATAAATATCTTAATATGATCCTTCTTTATAGCTGAGTAGTACTCCATAGTCTAAAAATATCACAACTTTTTTATCCATTCCTCAGTTGATGGGTTGTGTCCAAGATCTGGCGATTACAAATTGTGCTGCTTATAAACAATAGCTGCACATATCAATGTGATTTGATGTTTTCAGTTCTTCTGGGAATATGCCTAGAAGTGGAATAGCTGGAACAAATGGGACTTCCAGTCCCAGATTTTTGAGAAATCTCCAGACTGACCTCCACAATGGTTGCACCAGTCTACACTCCCACCAACAGTGCAGGAGAATTCCTTTTTTGCCATAGCCTCTCCAGCAATTGTTGTTGATGGTTTTCTTGATCCTGGCCATTCTTTCAGGAGTGAGATGGAATCTCAGTGTGGTTTTAATTTGCATTTCTCTAATGACTAATGATGATGAACATTTTTTCATATATTTATTTGCCATTTGTATTTCTTCATCTGAGAAGTGTGTATTCATCTCAGATGCCCATTTTTGGATTAGATTTTTAATTTTGGGGGTCTGATTTTTAAAAATTCTTTATATGTTTTAGACAGAAGTCTTTTGTCTGAGGGAGAGTTCACAAAGATTTTTTCCCAGTTTGTGGGTTTTCTTTTCACTATGTTAGAGATTTTTTTTGACATGCAGAAAATTTTTAATAAGAGGTGGTCCCAGTTATTGATTCTGGGAAGTATTTTCCATGCCATTTGAGTCATGTTCATGAATTCTCTACCTACCCCTATGTCTTCAAGGTTACTACCCAATTTGTCTTCCAATAGATTTAGTTTCTGTTTTAATATTCAGACCTTTGACCCATTTAGATTTTAATTTAGTATATGGTGATAGACATGGGTCTAGCTTTAGTTTTCGGCAAATGGAGAGCCAGTTTCTCCAGCACCATTTATTAAAGAGACTGTTGTTCTTCCAGTGAACCTGCTTGGCTCCTTTATCAAACATAAGGTGGTTGAGTGTGTTTGTAGTTGTGGTTGTGTCTTCTAATCTATTCCATTGATCTTCGATTCTGTTTTGATTCTAGTACCATCTTGATTTTACTATGGTTGCTTTGTAGTATAACTTCAAGTCAGGGATTGTGATGTTTCCTGCCTTGCCTTTGCTGCTTAGAACTGTCTTTGCTGTTCTAGGTCTCTTCTTGCTCCAGATGAATTTTAGGAGTGATTTCTCGAGATCTATGAGGTATGTTGATGGTATTTGTATTGGGATTGCATTGAATCTGTATAACAGTTTTGGGAGAATGGTCATTTTCACAATATTTATTCTTCCTATCCATGAGCAAGGGATGTCTTTCCATTTTCTTAGATCATCTTGAATTTCTTTTCTCAGTGTATTATAACTTTCCCTGTATAGGCCTTTCACTTCTTTCATAAGAGTAATTCCTGAATATTTCATTTTTTTGGTTGCTATATGTGAAGGGTGTGGCTTCTCTTATTTCTCTGTCAGTGATTTTGTTGTTAGTGTATAGGAATGCTATTGATTTTTGAGTATTGATTTTGTATCCAGGTACATTATTGAATTTATTTATTACATGTAAGTGTCTTTCAATGGAGTTTAGGGGGTCTTCTATGTAAAGTATCATGTCATCTGCCAACAATGATAATTTAACTTCTTCTTTTCATATCTTTACCCATTTTATTTCTCTCTCTTGTCTAATTGCTCTGGCTGGTATTTCCAATACTATATTAAATAGAAGTGGTGATAAAGCACATCCTTGTCTTGTGCCTGATTTTAAAGTAAAGGCCTTCAATTTTTAGCCATTTAGTATGATACTGGCTGTTGGTTTGTCATAGATGGCCTTTATTATATTGAGGTAAAGACCATCTATTCCAATATTCTGTAAAGTTCTTATCATGAATGAATGTTGGACCTTATCGAAAGCTTTTTCTGCATCTATAGAAATGATCATTTGATTTTTACTTTTGGTTTTATTGATATGGTGCATTACATTTATTGATTTATGTATGTTGAACCATCCCTGCATGCATGGGATGAATCCCACTTGGTCATGGTGTATAATCTTCTTGATGATTTGCTGCATCCTATTTGCTAATATTTTATTGAGGAGTTTTGCATCTGTGTTCATTAGGGAGATTGATCTGTAGTTCTCTTTGTTAGTTGGGTCTTTCTCAGGTTTTGGTACTAGAGTAATATTTGCTTCCAGTAATGACTTAGGAAGGATTGGTTCCCTTTCAATTTCATTGAAGAGTTTGAAGAGTGTCGGCATTAAGTCTTTGTATTTCTTGTAGAACTCTGCAGTGAATCCGTCTGGGCCTGGGCTCTTCTTTGTACATATGGACTTAATTACATTTTCAATTTCATTAATAGAAATTGGGTTATTCAGCAGTTTTACATCCTCTTGACCTAGCTTTGGTACTCCATATATTTCTAGGTATCTATCTATTTTTTCTGTGTTATCAAACCTTTGATCGTAGAGGTTTTTGAAATAGGTGTTGATGATGCTCTGTATTTCTATAGAGTGTGTAGTGATTTCACCTTTTTCATTTCTTATTGCATGAATTTGAGCTTTTTCTTCCCCTTTTAAAATAAGGTTGGCTAGGTGCTTATCAATTTTATTTATTCTTTCAAAGAACCAACTCTTTGATTTATTGATTCTTTGGATTGTTTTCTTAGTCTCTACTGCACTGATTTCTGCTCTGATTTTTATAATTTCTTCTCTTCTTTTTGCTTTGGGCTTGACTTGCTGTTCTTTTTCTAGCTATCTGAGGTGTAGCATCAGGTTATTTATTTGTATTCATTCTGTTTTCCTGATGTGGGAACTCATGCAATAAATTTTTCTCTGAGGATGGCTTTCATTGCATCCCACAGATTCCGGCAAGTTGTGTTTGTATTTTCATTTGTTTGTAGGTTCTGTTTAATTTCTTCTTTAATTTCCCTTGTGACCCACTGATTACTCAGGAGTGTTATTCAGTTTCCATGTGTTTGTGGGATTTTTGCAGTATTTTTTATCATTAATTTCTAATTTCGTAGCGCTATGGTCCGATAGCATGCAAGGGGTAATTTCAACACTTTTGCATTTATTTAAATATGTTTTGTGAATTAATATGTGGTCTATTTTAGAGAATGACCCATGTACTCCTGAGAAGAATGTGTATTGTGTTGTTGTTGGGTGGAATACTCTGTATATGACTCTTAAGTCCATTTGTTCACAGGTGCGATTCAGTTCTTTTATTTCTTTGCTGATTTTATGTCTGGTTGATCTGTCCATTGGTGTCAATGGTGTGTTAAGATCTCCTGTTAGAATTGTGTTACTGCTAATTTGGTTTTTCATTTCTGTTAGTACTTGTTTTATATAACTGGGTGCTGTGGTATTTGGTGCATATGTATATATATTTAAAATAATTATTTCTTCCTCTTGGAGTTTTCCCCTAACCAGTATGTATTGACCTTCTTTATCCCTTCTGATCATTATTGGCTTGAAGTTCACATTGTCTGCAAACAGAATAGGTACCCCCACTTTTTTTGGATTCCTATTGCATGAAGTATTGTTTTACATCCTTTGACTTTCAGTCTGTGAGTATCCTTTAGGGTTAGATGGGTTTATTGTAGACAACATATGGTTGGATTTTGTTTCTTGATCCAGTCTTCTAGTCTGTTTCTTTTAATTAGTGCATTGAGACCATTTAAATTAGTGTTTATAACTGTTACATATTGGTTTATTGTTGACATGTTATCTTTCTGTTGTTGCATCTTTATCTTTCTGTTTTGTTTAATTGTCTGCTTTGCTTAGTAGTTTTTTTCTCAGTATATCTAGGCTGTCTTGCAGTATTCTTTGCAGGGTTGGCTTGGTGATCATGTAGTTTTTCAGCTGTTCTTTGTCATGGAAGTATCTTATTTCTCCATCAATTTTGAAGGACAGTTTTTCAGGGTACATCAGTCTAGGTTGCAAATCATTTTCCTTTAGGATCTGGAATACTTCACTCCATGCTCTTCTTGACTTTATTGTTTGTGCTGAGAAGTCTGCTGTAATTCTGATAGGTGTTCCTTTATAGGTGATCTGTCTTTTCTCTCTAACAGCTTTTAATATTCTATTCTTTTGTTCAATTTCTGGGATGGCCATTATTATGTGTCTGGGTATAGTTTTATTTTCGTTATGGCTATTTAAAGCAGGGAGTTTTTTCAGTACTCTCTCTGGGACCTGCAGGCAACCCTTTCCTGCTGTGTTCTCCTGTGCCTTACCTGGGTCAAAGGCTCCTCTTCTTGTGAGGAAGCCAGCTTGCTGGATTCAGCCCATCTGAGGGGTCTCAGTGAACAATAATTCCCTCAGGCATAATTTACCTGTAAAACACAGTCACATTCTGACCTACTGGAGATCAAGACTTCAACAAACAAGTTTTGAGGGACCAAAGCAACCTAAAACAGTTGGCAATAATAGAAGTCACAGGTGCTACTCAGGACAGTTAACTATTGAAATAAACACAATGGAGGTCTGTAGTCTGGTGGTATGAGCCAGTGATCCTAGCATGCTGGGAAGATGAGGGAGAAAGATAGCATGCTTAAGCCCAGCTTGGGCCACTCAGTGAGTCAGTAAGGCCTCAGTCTTACCATCAAAATAATCTAAGAATGTTGTTCAGAGCAAAAGTTGACTCCCCCATTTGGGAGAATAATAAAATAGAACAAAAACCAAAGCAACCCAGTGCACATAAAATAAATATGTCCTGCTGCAGTTTTCCTACTCGCTCTGAATCTAATGTTGCCTCCTTCAAGGATGCCTAAGAATAATTCGTAAAAACAGCAGTGGAAGCATGCTGTTCCTTAAAGGGCCTGATGCCCAGAGAGTAGCCAAAAGCTGGTTTCATAACCCAAGTGTGCCTTGGGTGTGGTTTTGTGTCTACCACAGACATCAAGAGCTGCCTTCAGTGCCCTGAGGAGCAGTACCCAAGCCAGACCAGAGACCACTGTATTCCCAGGACAGAGATCTTCCTGGCCTTTGATGAGCCCCTGAGCCTTGCACTGACCTCAGTGTCACTGGCACTGGTCAGCTTGGCATGCCTGGTCTTCGGGGTGTTCCTGTGGTTCCAGCACACACCAGTGGTCAGGGCCAATAACAGAGCCCTCAGCTATGTGCTCCTAGTCTCCTTGAGCCTGTGTGCCCTGAGTCCATTGCTATTCTTTGGTCATCCCTCAACCACCAACTGCCTCTTGCACCAGATCACCTTTGCAGTGGTGTTTACTGTGGCCGTGTCCTGTGTCCTAGCCAAGACCCTCACTGTGGTTCTGGACTTTAGGGCCACTAAGCTAGGACAGAGAGTCCACATGTGCCTAGGGAACAGTGCCTCTTCCTCTGTGGTCCTGGCATCCTCCTTGATGCAGATCATTCTTTATGAGGTCTGGCTGGGTACCTCTCCACCATTCCCACACAAGGACACAGCCTCAGAGCCTGGCCACCTTGTGCTCCAGTGTCAGGAGGGCTCTGGCGTGGCTTTCTCTTGCATGCTGGGCTACCTGGGCCTCCTGGCTATAGGAACCTTCTCTGTGGCCTTCCTGGCCTGGGACCTGCCAGATGCTTTCAATGAGGCCAAGTTCCTCACCTTCAGCATGCTGCTGTTTTGCAGTGTCTGGACAGTTTTCCTGCCCCTGTACCACAGTGCACGGGGCAAGGCCACAGTAGCTGTGGAGGTCTTCTCCATCCTGGCCTCTACTGCAGGGCTGCTGGGTGGCATCTTCCTCCCCAAGTGCTACCTTGTCCTGCTGAAACCTGAGCAAAATGCCCCGACCAAGTTACAGATAGCTCGTCAGACTCAGTGTGCTGCAGTTGCTCCCAGAAATATGTGTACTCCCATGTTCTTAATACAACGCCCTTGAACCAATCTATGAAGTCAGCTGCACAGTCCCAGGATGCAGCTCATGGTTACTGTGTGCTGAAGAACTGAGAAGTGGATGGGGTTTCTAGAACAAGATGCCAAGGATGCTGAACCACAAGAGTGGATGTCTGTGGGCTCTCTGGTTGCTCACTTGATACCTATGAACATTTGCACATGCAAAAATATTATGGAAAGCAGAGTTCCTAGTGACAGTGGTAATAATGATTACTACAAGACAAACATCTGGCAGAGATGTGGAAAATCCTCAATCCTTCTGCAATCCTATGGCCTGGATAGTGGCCAGGCAATTTCTCAGCAGATTAGACTTAGCTCTAACATACTCTCAGTTACTGAAGAGAAGTGTGCATATAAAAATACACCGGAATGTTCAGAGAAACATTACCTGTAAGCCAAAAGCTGGAAACCATTTAAATGAACTTGAGCTTATGGAGAACAAACAAATGTGAGTTATTCATAGTGAATTGGTGTTTGGCAAAAAGGGATGAGGGACTAGGGCGTGCTACAACATGCATAAACCTCAGAAATGTCATGCTGAGGGAAGGAAGCTGGAAACGATGCTACGTGGTGTAAGATTCCAGGGCCATGTAGTGTCTCGGAATAGGTGAATCCAGGGGGCAGAACATACAACAGTGGTTTCCTGGTGTTGGGAGAGGGAATTTGAATGCTGTGGTGACAATGAAGGGTACAGAATTTAGGGGGTTGGTTAATGAATTCCTAAAATTGAGTATGGTGATTGTTGCCCAGTTGTGCATATGTGATAAAAATATCAAATTAATTTGTATGGTAAATGTATTCTCTTTTCAAGCCAGTACTGCAGAAAATAAACAGAATTATCCAGTCCAAAGTGTGGGCTTTCATTATATCTGAGTATTTCTGAGTGGGATATTTTGAAAATGAAAGGACATAGGTTATTATTAAAAAATCATAGGTGGATAAAACATGTGTCTTAGTTAATTTTCTCATTTTTCAGACAAAATATCTGACATCCCAAATTCAAGAACAAAAGGTTTATCATGGCTCACAGTTTGGCAGGTTTCAGTCCATAGTTATCTGGCTCCCAGGCAGGGTGCCTGGCAGAGGGGCATTACATAACCAGCTCCTGGCAAACAGAAGGCCACAAACAGCGAAGTCCAAGAAGCAGCCAGCAACACAGCAGCCCTCGACTGGGCCTTACATTGCATCCAGTCTCCATGCCCTAGGGCAGGAGCCCTCCTGTCACACTTGGCCTTCACATTATGCACACCTGAAACTGTGCCATAGCAATCACTGGGCTAATTTAGGAATCACATACCTTTAACCCTAGCAGCACACTCTGTAGATCCAGACATCTCTGAAAAGCCCCACATAGTACCTGCATGTGGCCTGGGGGGATACATATACACAAGGTAAAACACCTTGGAAACATTTGGCTGAATGAAGGAAGGCAAACATTGAATGCCACGAGCACTGGGATTCTAGTGATATGAAACATCTCAAATAGACACTGTCTACAGACAGAATACTAGCCCTTTTTACTGATCTGTGTGAGTCAGGTTCAGTAGGAGAACAGATTCATACAAAGTTGGGACTTACAGTGGCCACTTACTCAGAGGGAGAAGCACGCAAACTGACTGTGTGCTCGGTGTGGGGCATTCCAGGTGAAATAAAGGACCAAGAGCTCACTGCAAAGTCCAGTGTGTGTCCACATAGAAATGTCAAGGAGTCTGCAGGGGAAGGCCAAAGAGTCCATGCTGCAAGCATGAAGGAATGGGTGAAGAAAAGTCCTCAGGCAATGGCAAACAGCAGAGGTTTTCTGAAGATGTGAAAGGGAGGGATCCCTTTCTTCCCTTTTTATTCTATCCAGGGTTCAAAGCCCTGGCGCCTGGTAGTCGGCACCACCCATAACTAGAATGGACCTGTCCTGTCATCCCAGAACTGTGTTCCAGTGATCCCTTAGGCACTTCTCATCCACCTCTCTCTATTTGGCACCTAATAATCATCATCCATCCCTTGTCAAGAAGATGCAGCTGCTTAAATGACTCTTAGTTTCCAAACACAAATAGGAAGCTTACGGTTGTGTCTGATATGGTACAACTCTCCTGTGCACAACTGGAAACATGCCAACTTCTTCCCCGGAATAGAAGGCAAAATTTGTCTTTAGGTAACTGATTACTCTTCTACTAACATTTCATACTGCAAACTTACAGTTTTAGTGATATTCAAGAGCAGGTATTAAGTCTACCAATGTCATGGTATGAAGAAAGAAGACAAACATACCTGCTCACTGTATGTGTATATGTGCACAAACAAATAAACAAAACAGGAAAGAAAATTACTATACTCTTCTGTTTCCCTGTCATGTGGATGTAGCTAGTATTTATAACTACCATCTTTTACTACCCCTTGTTTATTTCTATGATCTTCAGCACGTGGCTCAGTGAATCTTAGTTCTTTACTTAGCACAGACGCATACCTCAACCCTGAAGGTTCTGGGGAATTTGTCATACTGCCAGATAGGGTTTTTGTTATTTCTCATTTTAATAGGAGGACATGGTAATACTGGTAGGTGCCCTAGGGCTTTCTTTACTACACATATATACTTTCTTTCTTCCATTGTAGGGTAGGCACCCATTGTCTCATTGATGGTCTGCATCAGTCACCCCACCAGGACTATAACCACCTTTCTAGCTTGTTTACCTAGAGGAATGAGGAGCCCAAAATGACCAGAGGGAAGCTTAATTAAATAAAATCCTTGTTATGCTTCTTGATACAAGCCTTCCTGCTGTGGAACTGAGACTTCTACTCAGAAGGGCATAAGGTTATAGTAGCAGGAAGCCAAAACCTTGTGCGAGGATCCTTAGGGGCATGGCGAACGGTATCATTGCCCCTTCCATTCCTAGATTCCTGTAACTATGAATCGCTGTGGGAGGAGATATACCATCGAGTGAATGCCCATTTAAAGCATATACAGCCTTCTGGAGAACCTTGTCCCAGCCCTGCAAGGTATTACCACCTATCTGGCACTGTAATTGCAACTTCAAAAGCCAGTTTGTCTTTCTTTTTTTAAATTTTATTTAAGGAGAAAAAGAAAAAAAACAGAAAAAGTGTACAAATTATACAGAATTTCAGAAAAAATAAACAGTAGGAAATAACTAGTTAATAGATTACATATTGTCATCTTAGTAATAGTTGTTCAACTTACAAAATTAAAGCATTAAAGTGGACATTCAAACAGTGAGATTGCAAACAGTTCTCTTCAATGATCCAACAAAACTCAGTAATATGGTTGTCTATCTTATACACTTAAATGTACATGCAGTTATATCCTTTAGAGCACTTTCTTTTCCTCTATTTTGTACAATGACAATTACACATTTTGGGTTTTATTACTCCCACAGTTCTTACTACTTTTTTGAAGAGAATAAAACCAAATGTGACATAACAAAACAGAGTCAGTCAAATCAAAAGGATGGACATACTACATACTGTAAAAACAAAAAACACAGTGATTAACCATGGTTAACATAATGCCTCTTGCTATCTTAAAAAGAATTGCCTATATCATCAGCTATAATCAAATTGAACAAAACAGTACAGAACAAAACGAATAAAACCAAAACATTAGAGACATTACAGGACTTCAAAAGAAGATCATAGTCAAACCAGAATGGGTGTATTTATGAATCTTATGTCTTCACAGTTGTTGCCTATACTCACGAACTTGGTACCATCAAACAAAACACAATAGAGGAAAATCAGTCAAAACAAGATGGTGATAGCAATACAGAGTTTCAAATCAAGTTAATAGGAAATCAAAGTTGGTTCCTATAATATATCCTGCTATTTTTTATTTTTCCCAAATTAAAAAGATAAAAATAAAAAAGAAAATAATAAAAAAGGAGATTGAGATAAAAGAGGACATAACAACAAAACAGCACAGGTCAAAACATAACCATTTAAGCAAAATAGTGTTTCACCACAAGTTATCCCGACATAAAGTAGTTACCATAGTGTCTCTTTCCTTGAAATCTTTGAGTATAACTTCCTGTACTGTAGCATGAAACATATCAAGACAATGTAAAACCATTCAAGAGAATGACAATATTACAGGGTATTTAGAATCAACTGTCAGAAAATAAACAATGGTTTCTGTATAATCTCCTTGTCTATAAAAGTTTTTGTTTATATTACCATATATGATAAAATCCAATAAGGTACAACATGTTAAGAGCGATGGAGACTGAAGAACAAAAGCTTGATGGGACTTCAAAACAAGATGATATTAAATCAGCACTAGCTATTATGATGTCTTGTTCTCTCCAAAATAGCTGTTCCTACCATCCAACCTTCTCTGCCTCATTTCTGTTGAGCTCTTTTTCTGTCATTAGTTGTCAGTTTATCTTCTTCATTTTCCTTTGTGCTGCATTCATTGTGGCCTCTCTGCCACTTTTTCTGAAATCTTGGTATTTTTCTTTTTTTAGAATGTCCTGCAATATTCTCTGTAGAGTTGATTGGTGGTTGCAAACTCCCCTAGTTCTTCTTTATCCTGGAAGCACCCTGTTTTTCCATCATTTTCTAAGGACAGTTGTGCAGGATATATCAATCTTAGCTGGAGGTTATTATCTTGTAAAGCTTCAACTATTTCCCCCATGCTCTTCGTGATTTCCTGGTTTGAGCCAAGAAGTCTGCTGTAATTCTGATGGGTGTTCCCTTGAAAGTGATCTCCTTCTTGTCTCTGATGGCTTTTAGTATTCTGTTCTTATATTGGATTTCTGGAATTTTGATTATTATATGCCTGGGTGTTGTTCTGTTTGGGTTGTAGGTGGCTGGAGTCCTGTAGGCCTCATACATCTGAGTATCTTTACCTTTTACTAAATTATGGAAATTCTCCTGGGTTATTTCTGTGAATAGTCTTTGTAGTTCATTTGCTTGTGTCCCTACTTCTTCTTTTACATTCTCAATTCTTAAGTTATAGATCCTCTTATCATCTTCAAGCCTTTGTATTATTGCTGTTTGTTTTCTTGTTATTTTTAGGAAGTTTTTCATTCCATGCTCCCACATCTGTCCTCCAGTTCAGATAATCTATCCTTTGTTTCTTTCAAGCTGTTATGCCAGCTTTTAATAGAGTTTTTAGTTTCCTGGTAATCTCTTTGAACCTGCTTCACGTATTCTATGTTTTTTCTATTTTCTCCATCAACCAATTCTCCCCTTTTTTTCTGTTCTTCCATTCCACCAACTCTTTTTTCTTGGGCAGTGCTTAGCATTTCTCTAACTTTTGTACTTATATCTACTTTAGGTCATTAATACTTTACTTTTGAACTCGTCTATGAAGCTCCAGAGATATCGCTTTATGTGTATTGGTGCCGTGACTGATATTGCATGTTTTCTGTCGTCATTCTCCTTTGCATTAACCTTTCCTGGATCAGTGTTCTCAGGATTGGGGGCAGAGGACCCTTTCTTGTTTCTCCCTGTTCCCATACTTTTTGTTCCTTCCATACAAACATATATAGGAGGCCCAATTTCTTTCTTTGTCTGTTACAGTATGTTTGAATTGTGCTGGCTAGGTGTTCCCACCTACTGCCATGTACTAGGGAGACATAGACCTGGGCAGCCTCTGCTGGGCCCACCCCTCCAGGTCAACCTAATGAAGGCTTCACTGCTAGGGTGCACTGCCAGGCGCTGTGACCTGGTTTGGGCTAACCTACTGGGTCTTAGTCTGTGGCATCACCCAGGCCAAGTGCTCCCCACCAATCCCGCTTGAGGGGAATATGGAACTAAAATCACTGCAGTGTCCTGTTCTGGCTAGTCTGCCTGGTCGCAGAATGCCCTCTGTTTGAGCCTCATAGTCTATGGAAGGGTCACCATTCCTCTCACTTACCGCAGGTCGATGCAGGCCTCCCCACCATTCCCACTCTCAACCCTGTTTGCTGATTCCCACTCTCAGAGGTTTCGCCTCTCTGTCCCTGTTGTGTTGATTCAGATGGAGCAGCGGCAGCAGGAAATTCAAATCGTGGCTTCCAGAGGTGCAGGTTCCAGCTTCTGCGCTGAGATTTTATCTGTTCTGGTTATAGCACCAGGATTACATTTTCATTTGGTATCTCTCAGCTTAGTTCATTCCTGGGTCAGCAGGGTATATCTTCCCTTGCTTAGGATTCCTCATACCACAGCATTCCTGGATTCTAAGCTGGCTAACTCAGAGAGCCTCCATAGCTGCTGTTATCTATCCACCATGTTCTCCCAGAAGTCTCTCAGTTTGCCTTTCTATCAATGCAACTGCTTCCACAGGGTGACAAACGTAAGGCCAGTGAATTGCATCAGCGTAAGCTCATTGCTTCACTTCTTTGGCCATGAAATGAGTTCTTTGGTCAGAAGCAATGTTGTTCACCACACAGTGATGGTAGCTAAGGTATTCTGTTAGTCCACTGACAGGAGTTTTGACAGAAGCTCTGGGTGTAGGGAAGGAGTTTCCATACCTGGGATGCCTGTCTATACCTTTTCAATGATGCAAAAGGTCCAACAAAATTGACCTGCCAATAGGCTTCAGGCTGACTGCCCCAAGGAATCCTGCTGTATCAGATGCTCCATGTTGGTCTCTGCTGCTGGAACATGAGAGACACAGCAGTGGCTGTAGCCAGGTCAGCTTTGTTGAGTGGGTACCAAAGTAAAACCTCCACCACTGACACTATGGCCACTTTGTTCATGAGCCAATAAAGCAATGATAGGGGAGACTGAAGGAAACCTTCACTGCTCTCCAACAGGAGCACCATCTGTCCAATTGATTAGTAAAGTGCTATTGTGTTGGAGTCCGCTCATGCTTTTTTTGTGTGTGTGTGTGTTTCGGTTCTTATCGGTACCAAGGATTGAACTCACGACCACCTGCTTGCAAGGCAGGCGCTTATGCCACTGAGCTAAATCCCTAGCCCCTCATGCTTTTGATCAGTATGTTTATATCCTGACTTTATGTACAGAGCTCTAGATGCATCCTTCTGAACTATTGTCACATCAGATTTCCAGCCATGTTCCTTTCAAGTCCCTCATTTGCTCACCTGATCACTACTTGAGGCAGCCCATGAATCAGAGCATACTTGTGTATTTGGCCTTTTTCTTCCTAATAAACTGTATGACCACATGCCCTTCCTGATGTTCCAACTGCTTAACAAATTTCCTTCTGCACTGTCTCTTAGACCATTTTTGGCAAGGGGCTGTAGTGCTGCAACTGTCTGCTTTTAGATAATGCCTTCCCAACATGGGATGCATCCGGCAACCATGTCCCTGTCTCTGATCCACTGTTGATGATGATAGCATACACACCAAGATGCTGGCAGTGCATTTTGGGGGACAGTGCAGAGAAGGCGTAGGTACCATGCGCATTTGGGCAACTTCTTAATGTAACTCATGTACTCTGGAGATGCTTAGGCTTGGTCATGTGTAAAACATTTCCTTTTCATGATAGACTGCTGTTGTGAATGTCCAACACAGTGACTGATCAGATATGATCCGGTTCATGATGGGTGGTTCAGGCTGTGTGGTACCCTAGTGTTCCATCATCAACTGTGCATTTTCCACCAATGTCCATGAGCAGACCATGATCTGTTTTTGAAAGGCAGTATAGTTACCTGAAGATGATGGCAGAGCCTTGCTCCAAGCTCCCCAAGGTTTATGATGTGATTTGTGGCCTGCCACAGACCTCAAACAGAATTTCTATCTTTCACTGATACAATCCAGTATCTTAGACTGTGCTTGACTTATGACAAAGCCTTCTCTTGTTCTGGGCCACATTCAAGTCTAGCACCTTTCGAGCCATTTGGAAATGGGCAAGTACAACACAGCTAAGTGAGGAATGTGTTGTTTCCAAAACTCAAGGAGGCTTAGTAGATGTTGTGCTTCAGGGTTGGTTAGAGGGAGAGCCACATGCAACACTTTATCTTTCACCTTAAAAGAGATTTATCTAAATGTCCCATACAAGTAGATTCCCAGACATTTCACAGATTAGAGGGGTGTGAATTTCAGTCGAATTTACTTTTCATCATTTGTCACACAAATGCTTTGCCAAAAAGTCCCAGGTGACAGCTGCCTCCTGTTCCCTTGGTCCAGTCAACATAATTTTGTCAATGTAATGGACAAATGTGATGGCTTATGAAAGAGAAAGATGATCAAGATTCCTGCAACTAAGTTATGATTCAGGGATAGAGCATTAATGTATCCCTGAGGTAGCAAGAAAAAGGTGTGGCTTCCCAATTGAAAGCAAATTACTTCTGGTAGGAGTTACACATAAGTATGGAGAACACTGAATTTCTCCAATCAATTGTTGCCTGTCAGGGACCAGGAGATACGTTAATTTCTTCAAGCAAGGAAATCACATCTGAAATTGATTAATCTAATGGTAATCCACATCATTCTTTGAGGCTCGTCCTTCTCCTGCCTAGCTCAAATAGGAGAGTTAAGTGCTGTGTGGTGGAAGATATCCTTCATTTGTCTTTTAAGTCCTTGTTGATGGTGGCAATCTCAGCAATACCCCCAGGGATGTGATACTGTCTTTGTTACTATTTTCCCAGGCAGAGGCAACTCTAATGGTTTCACTTTATGCTTTTAACTCTGTAGATTAGGGGACTAGTGTAAGGATTCTGCCAAGTTCTATCTCTATCTACCTCAATTATGCATTCTGAAACTTAGGAAATGACCACAGAATGAATTTGGAATCACACTGGACCCATGTAAGCCAGGCATTGGCAAAATCTCCGTTGATTACCTGAGCTTGACAGGCCCCTATGCCTGCCTACTGGAGGGCCACAGTGGCACATGAGATTTCCAGGAATCAGCTTTAGTTGAGGACCAGTATCCAATTGTCTTCTAAATGTCTACTAATTTACCTCTGCAAATACACGGTTACCTTGGCAAGAGCCTTAGTGATTTTTGGAGAAGGGGGAAAGGATTGCAGGATAACATTTGGCAGTTCACCAAGTCCTTCCTAAAGAGACACAGCCTTGTATTCATTTGAGGCCTTTTGGTTTGGTAAGGTGGCTCAACTCTGGGAATTGGTTGAAGGCCCAACCAACCTGAAGAAGCCCCATGGCCCTGTGCAGCTGTGGGCTGGGTGTGCTCTGTCTGTCCAGGCAAATGGACCCAGAGAGGACAGCAGATTGGCAATCTAGGCCCTCTGGAGCCACTGTGAGAGGCATGCCCCGGAGACCAGCAACCGTAAGAGGAGTTAAGGTGGTCTGGAAACAGAAAGCAGAAGGGAGGAGAGGCTGCCTCTGCTCTGTGGGTCAGGCTGCACCTCTGTGTCCTGTGGGCTGTTGGTCCGGAGGGCTGAACTCAGCACTGGGGAGGAGGTGGTGCCCAGGACTGTGATCTCCTGGTCTGGGACTCAGGCCCTGCCTCTCTGGCTCCCTAGCACTGTGTTCTGGGAGTTGTACCTGGCCTGGTCTTGGGGCACTGGTCATTCATGGCATCCCTGTAACTCTGTTCCTCCCAGGAAGTTTCCTTGAGGCCTCTTAAAGTCCCATGCTGGAGTTCGGAGGGCAGCTGTTACCTTCAGGGCCCTTGTCCTCCCATCTGACACTGAACTTGGTAGAGGCTTCTACTCATTTAGTAAAAAGCACAAACCTTCCTTCAAAATTTAGTCTAACTCCACACCCAGTTTAAAACTGAAATCAGCTCAAGGCAGAATTCTGTAGTGGCCAGGAACCGGCAGGCAGGAAACGGGGTCCTATCGTGACAATGATGGATGTGTTTTGGGCCATGAGGGTCTCCAAGCCTGCTTCTGAGTCCCATGTGTCTGTTCCACTCACTCAAGCCTGCATGGGTCCAACCAGTGGCCAGGGCCTCTTAAGTTTAGCCCACCCTAGAAGCCTAGTTCCTGGGGGTACTGGTTTTCCCTAGAACTTTCCCCTTGGGTTCCTAGCAGACCCTAAGATATCTGCAGTGTGGTGCAGGACGACACTGTTCCCCTGCTTAAAAGCCCAATTGCTGCTGAATTCTCTGAGCTCTGGGCTGTTTCTGTTCCACTCTTCAGTGCACAGGTGATGTACAGTTTGATGTGGCCTGGCAGGACCGTTCACTGGTGATGACACTGTGTATGTTATTCTCTGCTCACAGCTGCTGCCCTGCGTCCCAGTCTGGGAGTCTGACCTTCCTGCTCTCTCCCAGATCCTCACATGATAGCCTCTCTTGGGACAAGTCCTCTCTGACACAGTGCCCTGTGTCTCTACTGCATCTTGGCTGGACCCTCCTGAGGCCCAGGCCACCTGAAGTTCTGGGGACACCAGGTGTCCTGCCCCACTGTGCAGCTCCCTGGGGAAAAGCCTGCTGCCAGCAGGGATGCCAGCGGGGATCACCTAGCTCCCCAAGGTGTAATGGCCGTGGGATTCAGTGCCCCAGTTGAGGGGCATCCAGATAAGAGCCTGGCCACTTTTATTTAGGTATGAGGGGTCTAATCACAGTTGTTGGTCACAGCCAGTGCAGGCATGAGGCTGTATGCCCTGCTGGCCACCCTGGCAGGTGCCCTCTTGGCGGTCCCTGGGCCTGTGGGTTGGCGGCTGCCCAGCCATAGCCCTCGTTTCGAGCGTCCAGGGGATGTGGTGCTGGGTGGCAGCTTCTGCATCCTTCGTTTCTACAATGCTGTTTCCCTGGACTTCACAGCACTGCCTGCAGGGCCAGCATCCTCACGGTGAGCAGGGTCCCCGGGTCCCCATGCTGTGGTGCTACAGGTCCCCACATGTTGCTCTTTGCCTGATCATCTGGCTCCCAGTGCTTAGCGACCCTTTCTGTGCATCTCCTTCCGGCTGGCTCCTGTGTAGCCATGTGCATGCTGTGTTCTATGCTCAGGGGCTACAGGCTGGGGCAAGCATTCCTGGGACTCTTTTCCTTCTGAGCTGGGAACAGGGCTGGATGAGAGACAGGTGTTCTCACTGATGGAGCTTAAGACTGCTCCTCAGGAGCTGGGACTCAGGTTCCGCTGTTTTCCCTTTGCCTTTTTCTGTCCTTCAGTTTCCAGTGAAGCACTCGAGTTTTCTGTTTTAAATCAAATGAGACCCCTTTCTGTGGGTTTTCTTTTCCCTCAGTTGGTGATTTCTTTTGAAGTGCAGAAACTTTTCAATAATATGAGATCCCAGTTGTTGATTCTTTGAATTGTTTCCCATGTAGTTTGCATTTTGTTCATGTATTCTCTGCCTACCCTTATGTCTCCAGGACTTCTACCTACCTTGTCTTCCAGTCGATTTAGTGTCTCTGTTTTAATACTGAGGTTTTTGATCCATTTAGACATTAGGTTTGTGCATGGTGATAGGCATGGATCTAGTTGTACAGAACTGTTTGCAGTCTCACAGTTTGAATGTCTACTTTGTATGCTTTAATTTTGTAACTTCAAGTATTTCTAAGAGGATAATATATAATTTATCAACTAGTGATTTCTTACTGTTCAGTTTTTAAAATTATTTGTTATTTCTAACATTCTTTTGTTATTTTCTCTTTAAATAAAATTTTTAAAAATGATGCCCTCTGTCTGCCTCTTGGGTAGAAGCTTTCTTTTTCTCAGTAAATATATTCTACTCTTTAAAAAATGAATAAATCATACATGTTTAATTTTATTGAAATTTTCAAAATGTTTCTTAAAATGACAACATTTTGTATTACCATCAGAAATGCCCCAGTTTTTCCTTGTTCCTTTAGGACCTTCACTGGGTGTTATGTTTGGAAATTAATGAATAATAATTGTATATATGTCTGGGTCACACTTCAGCATGTTGATGTGTGTATATACATCATAGACAGATTAAGTTAAAAGAAGGTT
Source organism: Cavia porcellus (assembly GCF_034190915.1). Lineage (NCBI taxonomy): Eukaryota > Metazoa > Chordata > Mammalia > Rodentia > Caviidae > Cavia > Cavia porcellus. The sequence continues at coordinate 38,200,517 of NW_026947490.1, read as the reverse complement.
TTTAAAAAGAAAGATGAAATTAGACTGATCAGTGCATCCATGATGTCATGTATGGACTTTTTTGGGGGGAGGGGATAAAAAGCAAATTTAAAGTCTTATTAACTTTGAAATACACATTAATTTTGGTGGCCTTTACCATGCTTGGGCATCAGAGTTTATGCTTATGCATATGGCCAGTCTACCTGTCCAGCACCTCCTGGACCTGGCCCACTTTATGGTGTGTTTTTTTTTTTCTGTATTTGGTTTTCAACACATGGCATTAACATTGAGTAATGTGTCTAATACTCTTTCTTCCCTGCTTATTCCATCCTTCCTTCCCTCCTTTTTTTTTTTTAACATGATCTTGCAAAATTGCCCAGGCAGAGATTGATCTTGCAATCCTCCTGCTTCAGCTTCCCAGAGTGCTAGGATTACAGGTGTGCACAAGCACACTCCAACCTGCCTGCTCCTTGTCTGTTCTGAATGACGTTGTGTGCATTCTGTGCGCACGTTCCATGGAAATGCAAGTTGTCACCCAAACTGTGTGTGCTATGCATACAGGTGTCACTGACTATGCCAGCCTGCCCCATCTGCCTTGTGCTGACTGTGACCTTGGGCTTCTCTCCTCAGTGTGTCCAGCTGGGGCTACCGGGTGGCTCAGAGCTTTGTCTTTGCTGTGGAGGAGATCAACAGGAGCACCCACCTGCTGCCCAACCTGACGCTGGGCTTCTCCATTCGCAACTCCGGGGACTCTGTGCATGGGGCCATGCATGAGACCATAGCTTTCCTCACGGGACAGGAAGATCCCGTCCCCAATTACTCATGCCACCGTGGTCCCCCCCGGGCTGCCATGGTGGGGGACACACGCTCAGCCCTGTCTGTAGCCATGGCCAGGCTCCTGGGGCTCTACAAGTTTCCCCAGGTGAGTTCTCCTGACACTGTCCCTTCAGAACCAGGAAGATGGCAGAGAGGCTGAGGGGGATGGTGACACTGAGCCGCTTGCTGTGGGAGGGTCCTGCTGTCATATGCACACTTGACCCTGTTCTCTCCATGACCCCTTGTAATGAGAGAGCTCTGATCTTGCCACTTGGGGGAGCAGACAGCTTTGGATCCAAGGCAGTGACAGCCTCAGCACACCTAGCTGCCAGGAGCTGGAGCTGAGGTTCAAATCCAGCCAGAGGGATCCCCACTGTCCTGGGTTCGAGGTGGTTCTTACAGCTGAGATAAAGAATGTGCTCTCTATCTGTGGAAAATATTTGCAGGTTGATAGCCTCCCATTCTTGAAAAGAAATTTTCACTAGTCAGTAAGAGGCATGGGAAGGATTTTATTGGGTAGAAAATTCAAATTTACACAAAGAAATATAGTACAAGACCTCAAGAGAGAATTATTTTCTGGATTTGGAAATATTTTTGCCTCCCTTCAGGGGATAGAAGTGCCAGGAAAATTGGCCCACACTACAGATGCCTACCAGCCTATTTATAAGTATTGGACCACTTATACTTATATCTTTTTTTAAAAGACAGGCAATTTAGACATTCCTTTGATTCTTTCAATCTGTTCCTTTCCCTGATATTGAGTTCTTGTTCTCTGTTTCCTGATTTAAATCAATTTATAAATATAGAGTATCCCTAAGGAATTTTGGGTGTGATGGATCTGGAACAAGAGGAGCCTAAAGGCAATGCTGATATGGATCACCTTGGGCAACTGCACCTCTGCAGTGGAAATGCAGTGTTCCTCAAAGTACGATGTCTAGTTCTAATTCGCCTTGTTACCTATTTTTTTTCTTGTATCTTATCATGTTTCCCAAACCTGAGACTTTTCTTCTGTACTCTGAAGTGTCAGAAGGTTCTATTTTCTTATAACCACTGCAGTGTGAACAGAAGCATTGGTCTTCCCTAGTTAGGGATCCAAAGTTTCACCAGAACTGTTCAGAAGGAGACAAAATTTGAGGGCGTTTGTAATGTGAGGAAATCATTACTTTTTGATAGCCTGAAAAGGTGGACAAAGACATTAGCAAGTCACTGATGCTTAATGTTTGTTATAACCACGTTAGCAAACTTGAGCAAGAAAGAAAAGGTAGAGTATTGAAGGATAGTGGCTCCAAAACTGGTAAAGTTCAGTAGAATTCGGTAGAAATCTTTTATCTTTAATATTAACCTTTATTTATTTAGTTGTATTTACCTTAATAAAATAGACAGAATTTAAGTGTACATACACTTTCCTTTTTGTTAAAATCATCAATTTAAAATTTATAACAATGGTAAGAGAATATACTAAACAAAACACATCTCTTTGTGTGAACATTGGGACATTAATTTTTTAAGCATAGGAATTAGAACCTATATCTGATCTCTATTTCATAGGCGTGAAGATGTATTGTAAAGTTTGGTTGAGATAATATAAACATAAAGTCTGAAATAGATAACAAAAATTTAGTTTATTTCACAAAGTTGACAAAGTACAGTAGCTAAAAAATTTATATTGCCAGTTTTATTTTATAGGCACAGCTATATATAAAGTTAAATCTTTACCTGAGTGGTACCTGAAATTACAGTAAGATAAAACACTGGGAATATACTAAAAGAGGCTAAAGAACACATTTTGGAACCTCTAGTTCAGTGGTGGTGAACCTATTTGAGAACAGTGTCCAAACTGAAACACAAATCCACTGTGCAGGTTGTCTCACAGAAGACCTATTCCCGCAGAACATTACCAGATAAAAGTCACAAAGTTTCACAAACAAAATTTAAAATCAAGAGCAAACAGCATTATAGTATAATGGTTATGTTGGCTTTCTTATACTAGAATCATTAAACTCTTGTTATTATCTAAAAGAATAATTTAATTGCCCTCTTGGGATAAAGGAATTTATCATTTGTCTGCATTTGTTCAGTTACAAAATATTAAGTGTTATAAGTCTCACCTAAATTCATTACCTTTCAAAAATAAAATGACTTTTAAAGTAGGATGTATTTGTTTACAGAAGTACGTGATAGGTGGCCAAAACCTTATTTTTGAATATTAAAGCATTACTGTCTATAATGTGTAGTGTTTAGGATATCTAACTTTCATGATAAAATTAAGCAATGTTTACATAAACAAAAGCTGAAAAAGTCTACAGTTAAACAGTTTTGTTAGTGAATACCACCATAGTGAGGTGTTCTAAATTTTGTGTTTTAGAGGATTTGTATACTCAGAAAACATAAATGCATTTAATGTATCAAGAGGCTAGTAATAATTAGCACCAGAGTTATTTAAAAAAACTGTTCTATATATTCGCTTAGGTTTTACTCTTATGGCCAAATTTAGATTCCTTGATCAGCTTTACATAATGTAATAATACTGACCTGAGTCAAAGAATACCTGTAAACTTCCTGGACCCTAGGAAACAGTGTTGATGACCATAAAGGGACTTATTTCCTAATACGTATTGTGTGTCATTCATTCATTGGTTTCCTTCTTTAGTTTGACTTTTAGAGATTGGGTCTTACTTTGTGGTTTAGAATGGACTTGAATTCACTATGTGGCCCTCACTGAACTCAAATTCTCAGTGATTTTTCTCTCTCAGCTCTCTGAGGGTACTGGGGTTACAGGTGTGTACCACCAAGCCTGGATTGTACCTCACTTATCGAATAACTGAATGGTTCTTTAGCCAAATCCAATAGATGAAAATCATGTCTTGCATGGTAGTACCATATTTAAGGAGATATTAAAATTTTTGACCATTTTCTATGTCGCTGTTTAAGAGGTCGATATGATGTATATTGCATCAAAGAATGCATCCATTCGTTGTGTGTAGTCTTAACTGTAAACTTTAAGCATGAAAGCTTAGACTAAGAACATCATTTTCTTCAGATATATTAATCTCTAGTCCTATCTGTCTATGAGCGTATCTATCTTGGTTCATGAACTGAGTTTGTTTCACAATTTTGAAAGATGTAGCCATGATTACGTTTGTATGGGAGAGATGCCCATGGTCCTGTCTCTCCCCCAATGTGGAGTTTGCAAACAAAAATAAAATTTTGGCAAATACTTTTTTTTGTGGACCAAATTGTTTGCAACCAAAAGCATTATCAAACTAGGAATATAGACATGAAATTACTTTAAACACACAGAATGCAACAAAAGTGTGTAAATGAGGAAAAAAACTTGTATAAATATTTTAATACTAAATTTATTGAGACATCATGAGATTAATACAAGATATCTTTCACCTCTATAATTACAAGAGGTGCTCAAAGATGTGGCTCTTACCTTCCAGACATTTATTAGTAAATCAAGCTGCTGAAATGTGTACACAATTTTTGGACAGATTCTCCATGTATTTTATATTTTTACGTTATATATCAAATATGAAATTATATTATTTCACTCAGTAAACCTAAGAAAGAAATCTGACACTTTGATGTATAAGCAATTCATGAAAATGCATTAAGTGACCAAATATTTTTTATCTTCCTAGAGTTTTAAGAAGTGAAGAGTATGGAGCTGGGGATTTAGCTCCGTAGCATAAGCCCTTCCCTGCAAGTATGAGGTTGTGAGTTTGATTCCCGGCACAAAAAAGTATTTGAATTTATATCCAATATTTCATGACCAAGATATTGTTATGAACATGTATCGGTATTCTATTTTTATTTTCTTTACAATTACTTTAGATTCTTTATGATAAACCATAAACTAGTTAATATTCATAAAATACATCTATGTATAATCTTTAGCTATCAAAATCTTAAATTATTACATACAAGAGCAATGGGCATTGCATTTATAAAACCAGTTTATTAAAGATGAATATTATCTTTATTGACTGACAAAATGACAAACTGTTAACATATTACTAACTTTAAAGACATCTTGACTCTTAACAACCAATTTAAATTAGCTCACTGATAAGACATGCGGACACAAAATATTTGAGCTAATATCATAGATGTCTATTTATCTATAAGCCAACTAGCATAGAACATTTAGAGGATCACATACACCAGAAATTTTTAGTATATGTGCTGCCAAAGCAAGCACACATATACCAGAAATTGATGGATATATTATATAAGTCATATAACCTTTTTTCTGTCCATCTTTAAGCTTCTTATTTGCAAGTTTGATGTAAGCCATGTGTGCAGCATTCTGTGATATTTTGAGTTTGTTTCCCTTTATTGTCTATATAACTGTTTTCTTAAGAAAGACACTAATGCTCAGATATTTGCAAGGGCAAAAAAATGAAAATAAAAATGAAATTGATACGAACTTAAATTTTTAAAAAATCAAGCAGGTACAGGTTGTTTATTCAATTGTGAAGACATAGATTAGTAAGCAGGAAAGCAAGACATGTAGGATACAAAACAATTACATTAAATCAGAGTCCACTTTAGATGCATTGGATATGGTGAGTTATAATAATCTGATTTTTTCTTAATTTCAACTTTAGAAATATAAATTGTGTAGTCACTTAGAACTTTTCCTAAGGAATATCAGTTAACACTCCTTAAGGAAACAAAGTAGTGACAACATTTCCTTTAATATTTTAAACTGTCCCAAGTACTTTTTTCTTTTTTTTTTTTTTTTTCATTTTTTTTAAATTTTATTTAAGGAGAAAAGAAAAAAAAAGCAGGGAAAGGGTACAAGTTATACAGATTTACAGAAAAAAAATGAACAGTAGGAAATCACTAGTTAATGGATTACATATTGTCATCTTAGAAATAATTGTTCAAGTCACAAAATTAAAGCTTGTAAAGTGGACATTCCATCAATGATACTGCAAACAGTTCTGTTCATTGATCCAGTAAAACCCTGTGATATCATTTTCTATCTTATACACTTAAATATACATGCAGTTATATAGTTTGGAGCACTTTCTTTTCCTCTCTTTTGTACCAGGACTATTACACATTTTGGGTTTCATTGCTCCCATGGTTCTTATTACTTTTTTGGAAGAGAGTAAAACCAAATGTGACATAACAGAACAGAATCGGTCAAGTCAAAAGGATGGATATAATAGATAATGTAAAAACATAATACAAGGTGATCAACAATGGTTACCATAATGCCTCCCGCTATCTCTAATAGAATTGCCTATATCATTAGTTATAATACAATTGAACAGAACAGTAAAGAATAAAACCAACAAAACCAAAACATTGGAGACATTGTAGGTCTTCAAAAGTAGATAAAATTCAACAAGAATGGGCGTCATAATGAATCTCATTATCTTCACAGCTGATGCCTAAACTTTCGAACCTGATACTATCCAGCAAAACAGAATAGGGGAACATCAGTTAAAAACCAGATGGTGAGAGTAATACAGGGCTTTAAATCAAGGTAATGAAAAGTCAAAGTGGGTTACTATAATATATCCTGCTATTTTTTTCCTTTAATTAAAAGGATAAAGATAAAAAAGTAAATAATGGAGTGGAGATTGAGATAAAAGAGGGCATAACAACAAAACAGCGCAGATCAAAACATAACCATTTAAGCAGAATAGTGTTTCACCACCAGATAATCCTAACCTAAAAGTAGTTACCATATGGTCTCTTTGAAATCCTTGAGTACAACTTCGTATACTGTAGCATTAAGTATATCAAAACAATGTAACACCATTCAAAAGAATGACAGCATTACAGAGTATTTAGAATCGACTAACAGAAAATGAACAATGGTTTCTGTATAATCTCCTTGTCTTTAAAAGGTTTTTGCTTATATTATCGTACATAATAAAATCCACTAAGATACAGCCTATTTAGACCATTGGAGACAGAAGGACAAAAGCTAGGTGAGACTTCAAAACAAGATGATACTAAATCAGTATTACCTATTAAGATGTCATTTTCTCCAAAATAGCTGTTCCTATCATCCAATCTTCTCTGTCTCATTTCTGTTGAGCTCTTTTTCCGTCAGTAGCTGTCAGTTTGTCTTCTTCATTTTGTTCTCTGCTCCATTCGTTGTGGCCTCCCTGCCACTATTTCTGGGTTCTTTGTATTTTTCTTTTTTTAGAATATCCTGCAATACTTTCTGTAGGGTTGAATTGGTGGTTGCAAATTCCCCCAGTTCCTCTTTATCCTGGAAGCACCTCGTTTTTTCATCAATTTCCAGGGACAGTTGTGCAGGATATCTCAATCTTGGCTGGAGATTATTATCTTTCAAAGCTTGAATTATTTCCCCCCATGCTCTTCGTGATTTGATGGTTTGTGCAGAGAAATCTGCTGTAATTCTGATGGGTGTTCCCTTGTAAGTGGTCTGTTTCTTGTCTCTTACAGCTTTTAATATTCTGTTCTTGTATTGAATTTCTGGAATTTTTATTACTATATGCCTGGGTGTTGCTCTGTTTGGGTTGTAGGTAGCTGGGGTCCTGTATGCCTCATACATTTGAGTATCTTTACCTTTTGCTAAATTAGGAAAATTCTCCTGGATTATTTCTGTGAGTAGCTTTTGTAGTTCACTTGTTTGTGTCCCTACTTCTTCTTTTATGTTCTTAATCCTTAAGTTATGGATCCTCTTATCATCTTCTTGTCTTTGTATTATTGCTGTTTGTTTCTTTGTTATTTTTAAGAAGTTTTTCATTTCATTCTCCCATATTACAAGTCTGCCCTCCAGTTCAGATAGTCTGTCCTTAGTTTCTTTCAAGCTGTTATGCCAGTCTTCTATAGACTTCTTAGTATCTTGGTAGTCCCTTTGAACCTGCTTCACGTATTCTATGCTTTCTCTGTTTTCTCCATCAAACAATTCTCCCCTTTTTTTCCTGTTCTTCCATTCCACCACCTGTTTTTTCTTGGGTGGTACTTAGCATTTCTCTAACTATTCTGCATACTTCTAGCTTCAGGTCGTTGATAACTTCATTCCTGAATTGGTCTATGAGGCTCTCTATATGGTGCCGTATGTGTATTGGTGCGGTGTCTGCTATTGCCTGTTTCTCAGAATTGGGGGCCGAGGAGCCTTTCTTGTTGCTGCCTCTTCCTATGCTGCCTCTTCTTCTCTGTTCCTTATATATGCAAGCTTATATAAGAGGCCCAGTTTCTCTCCCAGTCAGCCACAGCCTGATCGAATTGCGCCAGTTAGGTGTTCCCGCTCACCACTGCGCACCAGTTAGTTACGGACCAGGCAGCCTTCGCTTCTCCCCTCCCGGCCACCTTCAGGCTCTGGGATCTGGGTTGGGACAGCCTATCAGGTCCGCCGGCAGCGTCACGCAGGCCAGGCACTTTTCACCAAGCCCGCCCGAGAGTGGGATGTGTGGCTGGAGTCGCCACCGCGCCCTGCTCCCGCAGGACTGCTCGGGCCCAGAAAGTCCTCTGCTGGAGTCAAACTGTGGTAGAGTGTCAGTTTCTCTCACTCACCTCACCACAAGTCAGTGCACACCTCCCTGCCATTCGCAGATTGCCGTTCTCAGAGCTTCTGCGCGTCTCTCTCCTTGCCAGGCCACTATAGAGGCAGCCAGCCGCAGCGCGGCGGGAAACCAAATCGCGGCTTACAATGGCGCGGGGTCCAGCCTCCACACCGATGCTTTTCTGTTCCTGTTTTAGCACCAGGACTGCATTCCAAGGTGGTTTCTCTCAGCCCAGTTCGTTCCTGAGTCAGCAGAGCATATCTCCACCTGCTTATGTCTCCTTAGTCCGCACCATTCCTGGCTTCTGAGCCGAGTCTTTCAGAGAGCCTCCGGTAGTTGCTGTTATCTGTCCGCCATGTTCTCCCGGAAGAGTTGTACTTTTTTCTTGATAGTTAACAGTATACATATAATCAATGGGAGTCAGAAAAGAGAGAGATGGACTGTAGATTGTTAGATGGGATTGTAGTTTACTTTTGTGTGCTTATTGTACAATGAATTTTGAGGTCTTGTTTTTTACTCTTGTACTTGGAGAAAAATCAACCTTCGAAAATCCTCCATTTTAAACTCTTCCCAAGACCATAAAATATAATGGAGACATTTTGGCAAAGGATATTGAGTTCTCTATCATCATTAAAGATGCACTGTTTACTATCACTATCTACCTACCTTGTCTATTTTTGGAAAAAGAGAAAAAAAGTGACAGGAAACATAGGACCCTGTTTAGATCCCTGAGGTCAGGCAGCATGATTAGAGCATCTCCACCTGTGGTCAGACCAAAAGTTACCTTGCTTTTCTCAGGGCCTTGCTACATGGGCCCGTGTCCCAAAGCAAGGGCACACCATGTGTGCAGCCTGTCTCATCCTGTGGTCACAGGGCATGGGCTGTGCACCCCACTTTCTGCCATGACTGGCCTGGCATCCCTGCCAGTCACTGAGAACTCTTCTGTGGGGTCAGGCAGTTCCCCTGCATCAACAGGCCAGAAGGCAAGAGAAGGAAGTCACACACAACAGCAGTGCGTCCTGCAAACAGCTCCCCAGAGCCTTCAGGTCCAGGGAACTGTACTGTGTGCAAGAGACTCACAGGAGTTTAAAAGCCTGGAGACGCCACTTAGCAAACAGAAGTCAGAGGCCGATTTGGATTGGCAGATAAGCTTTAAAACTCATTCTTAATATTACTGTTATTAGTGGTGCATGTTTATGTTACAAACAAATTTTATTGTTATAATCTCTTTGAGGAATTGGTACATTTACCTACTGCATCTTCACCATTTTTACTTCTTCACCCTGCTCTCCTCTCTCCTCTAATTCCTTTTTTTTCAATTTGTTTTATTTGATGTATGCTTCAAATAGGAATATATTTCTAAACTGGAGAATGGAAAGAGTCCTGGCTCAAGCAGCAGAGCACAATGTCGGTGTCTCTCCTGAGTTCCTCTCCTCAGGCAGGGAGAACATTCTGTGGTTCTCCTTTTTCTTAGAATCAGATCACAAATGATTCTACATGTTGGTACAATTTTTAGTTGGTACATTTGATATACACAGAATGATCACATTCACTGCAGGAAATTTATCCCTGTACATGACCTATCTCACTTCTTTCCCCATTTCCCTACATTCCCTTGAAACATTCTTCTTTTTTATTTACAAAAGGTTTGTTTCTATTTTCCTTGTATTCTATTTTCTTGATCGTTCCTTCCTTTCCCTTTCCCCCCTCTAACTCTCCTCCACATTCGAACATTTTCTTACCATTTCTCAATGTCTATTACACATTTTAACCCTTATTTACACTGGTTTTCTCATGCTAGAGAAACAATGTAGTATTTAAACAGGTGTATCCAATTTATTTCACATAAGAGCATGGTCTCTAGGTGCATCCATTTACCTACAAATGTGTCGAGTGGCTTCTCTGAGGCTGAGTGTCTTGACTCAGTGTGGCTCCTGAGATCCTTGAGGTTAAGGATCACAAGAGGATGAGAGAAACAAAGAAAAGACAAAGCTGGGGTCAGGTGGAGCCTTTAATCTCCTGAGGAGAGGAAAGGAGCTATCAAGGACTGAAGCACCTTTATGTATATCCTGGGAAAGATGATGTCAATTTCAGCCCCTCTGCCTAGCAACCCATTGGCCCCTTGCCTTCTTGGTGCTGGAACAACTTGTTTACATATCTGGTTTTCGTCTTTCTTTTTTCTGGCTTGGCCTTGCTTTAGCCCTACACATCAATGTCCAGCTTCCATGGCTCCCTACAGCTGAGTAGTACTGCACTGCATACAAAAACGACATCTTCTTTATGCATTCACCAGCTAGTGGTGATTTGGGCTGTTTCCAAGATTAGGTGTTACAAATTGTGCCAGTGTATAGGGGAGTGCATATATCACTGTGATATGATACCTTGATTTCTTTCAGGAAGATACTAAGCAGGGGAATAGCTGAGTCAATTGGGACCTGTAGTCCTAGTTTTTTGAGGATTCCAAGACTGATTTCTTAAATGGCCCTAGTAACTAGTTCTACCTCTTTCCTCTTCCTGTAGATTTAGTGTTTATATTTTAATATTTAAATCCTTGATCCACTTTGACTTTACTACATGGTGATAGACAAGAGTCTAGTTTTAGTCTTTACCATGTGGAAAGCCAGTTTTTTCAGGACCATTTATCAAAGAGGCTATCTTTTTTCCAGTGAACATGGTTAGATTTTGTCAAAGATAAGTTAATGAGTGAGTTTGGAGTTGTGTCTGCATGTTCTAATCTACTGAACTGATAACAAATAGAGTGAAAGGACAATCCACAGTGTGGGAAACATTTTTTAACCAAGTTGTCCCTCAGATAAAAGACTAATATCTATAACATAGAAAGAAATGAAAAATAAAACCCAGATCTCCCAAATTCAAAGATGCAGTCCACAATTGGGCATCTGAAATGAATAGACACTACTCATATGAAGAAGTAGAAATAGCAAATAAAGTTATGGAAAAATGTTTAACATAATTGGTTACTTGAGAGATGAAAAACAATACTGAGATTCTACCTCACTTCAGAAAGAATGGCTATTATCAAGAAATCAGCCAATAAGAAATTATAGTAGGGCCGTGGGGAAAAAGCAAACCTTTACCCACTGTTGGTGGTAGTGTAGACTGATGCACCCACTGTGGAAATCGGTGTGGAGATTCCTTACACAGCCAACATCATCTGTCCCATTTAACCCAGCTATTCATCTCCTGGGTATCTTCCTGGAAGAATTAAAAACATCATACCACAGCAATGTTTGCTCACCCATCTTTCTTTTTTTTAAAATTTTATTTAAGCAGAAAAAGAAAAAAAACAGAAAAAGGGTACAAGTTATACAGAATTTCAGAAAAAAATAAACAGTAGGAAATCACTAGTTAATGGATTACATATTATCATCTTAGAAATAGTTGTTCAAGTTACAAAATTAAAGCATATAAAATGGACATTCAAACAGTGAGACTGCAAACAATTGTGTTCAATGATCCAACAAAACTCAGTAATATAGTTTTTTGAGGATATATTTTTTTGAGTAATATGGTTATCTATCTTACACACTTAAATATACATGCAGTTTTGTCCTTTAGAGCACTTTCTTTACCTCTCTTTTGTATGATGACAATTATACATTTTGGGTTTTATTACTCCCACTGTTCTTATTACTTTTTTTTGAAGAGAGTGTTAAACCAAATGGGACATAACAGAACAGTCAAATCAAGAGGATGGACATAATACATAATGTAAAAACAAAATACAAAGTGATCAACAATGGTTACCATAATGCCTCTTGCTATCTTAAAAAAAATTGCCCATATCATCAGTTATAATCAAATTGAACAAAACAGTACACAACAAAACGAATAAAACCAAAACATTGGAGACATTAGAGGACTTCAAAAGAAGATAATAGTCAACCAGAATGGGCGTCCTACTGAATCTTATTGTTTTCACAGTTGTTGCCTATAATTTCGAACTAGGTACCATCAAGCAAAACAGAATAGAGGAAAGTCAGTCAAAACAAGATGGTGAGAGCAATACAGGGTTTCAAATCAAGTTAATAGAAAATCAGAGTGGGTTACTATAATATATCCTGCTATTTTTATTTATTTTTCCCTTAATTAAAAGGTTAAATATAATAAAGATAATAAAAAAAGGAGATTGAGATAAAAGAGGCATAACAACAAAACAGCGTAGGTCACAATGTAACCATTTAAGCAAAATAGTGTTTCACCATAAGATAATCCTCACATAAAAGTAGTTACCATTGTGTCTCTTTCCTTGAAATCTTTGAGTATAACTTCCTATACTGTAGCATCAAACATATTAAGACAATGTAAAACCATAAAGAGAATGATAGTATTACAGGGTATTTAGAATCAACTAACAGAAAATGAACAATGGTCTCTGTATAATCTCCTTGTCTATAGAAGTTTTTGTTTATATTCTCACATATAATGAAATCCAATAAGATCCAACATGTTAAGACCAATGGAGACAGAAGAACAAAAGCTTGATGGGACTTCCAACCAAGATAATATTAAATCAGCACTAGCTATTATGATGTCTTGTTTTATCCATAATAGCTGTTCCTACCATCCAACCTTCTCTGCCTCATTTCTGTTGAGATCTTTTTCTGTCATTAGTTGTCAGTTTGTCTTCATTTTGATTTCTCCTCCATTTATTGTGACCTTTCTGCCACGGTTTCTGGAATCTTGGTATTTTTCTTTTTTAGAATATCCCGCAGTATTCTCTATAGAGTTGAATTGGTGGTTGCAAATTTCCCTAGTTCCTCTTTATCCTGGAAGCAGCTTGTTTTTCCATCAATTTCTAGGGACAGTTTTGCAGGATACATCAAACTTGGCTGGAGGTTATTATCTTTCAAGCTTGTATTACTTCCCCTGATGCTCTTCGTGATTTGATGGTTTGTGCCGAGAAGTCTGCTGTAATTCTAATGGGTGTTCCCTTATAAGTGATCTGTTTCTTGTCTCTTATGGCTTTCAATATTCTGTTCTTATATTGGATTTCTGGAATTTTGATTATTATTTGCCTGGGTGTAGCTCTATTTGGGTTGTAAGTGGCTGGGTCCTGTAGGCCTCATACATCTGAGTGTCTTTACCTTTTGCTAAATTAGGCAAATTCTCTTGGATTATTTCTGTGAATAGCTTTTGCAGTTCATTTGTTTGTGTCCCTACTTCTTCTTTTATGTTCTTAATTCTTAAGTTATAGATCCTCTTATCATCTTCTAGCCTTTGTATTATTGCTGTTTGTTTTCTTGTTATTTTAAGAAGTTTTTCATTTCATGCTCCCACCTTACAAATCTGTCCTCCAGTTCAGATAACCTATCCATAGTTTCTTTCAAGCTGTTATGCTAGCTTTCAATAGAGTTTTTAGTTTCCTGGTAATCTCTCTGAACTTGCTTCATGTATTCTATGTTTTCTCTATTTTCTCCCTCAAACAATTCTCTTTGTTTGTTTCTGTTCTTCCATTCCACCATCTGTTTTTTCTTGGGCAGTGCTTAGCATTTATCTAACTATTCTATTTATATCTTGTTTAGGCCATTAATACTTCACTTTTGAACTCATCTATGAGACTCCAGAGGTATTGCTTTATGTCTATTGGTGCTGTGTCTGATATTGCATGTTTTCTGTCCTCATTCTCCTTTGCATTTACCTTTCCTGGATCAGTGTTTCAGGTTTGGGGACTGAGGACCCTTTCTTGTTGCTCCATCTTCCCATACTTTTTGTTCCTCCCATACAAACATATATAGAAGGTCCAGTTTTTTATTTTTTTTCTTTGCTGGTTACACTTTGTTTGAATCTGCTGGCTAGGTGTTCCTGCCCACTGCAGTGTACTAGGGAGACACAGACTTGGGTAGACTCTGCTGGGCCTGCCCCTCCAGGTCAACCTACTGAAGGCTTCACTGCTAGGGTGTACCACCAGGTGCTGGGATCTGGTTTGGGCTAGCCTACTGGGTCTTAGTCTGTGGTGTCACCCATGCAACGCACTTCCTACCAATCCCTCTGGAGAGGCGGAATATGTGACTAAATTCACTGCAGCATCCTGTTCTGGCTAGTCTGCCTGGTCCCAGAATGTCCTCTGTTGGAGCCTCCTAGTCTATTAAAGCGTCCCCTTTCCTCTCACTCACAGCAGGTTGATTCAGGGCTCCCTCCCTCTCCCGCTCTCAACTCCATTTGGTTCACCAATTCCTGCTCTTAGAGCTTTTGTGCATCTCTCTGTCCCTGCTGTGCTGATTCAAGTGGAGCAGCAGCAGGAAATTCAAATCGCGGCTTCCAGAGGCGCAGGCTCCAGCTTTCCCACTGAGATTTTATCTGTTCTGGTTATAGCACTGGGATTGCATTTTCAGTTGGTTTCTCTCAGCTTAGTTTGTTCTTAGGTTGGCAGGGTATATATCTCCCCTTGCTTAAGACTCCTTACACTGCATCATTCCTGGATTCTAAGCTGGCAGCCTCAGAGAGCCTCCGTGGCTGCTGTTATGTGTCTTCCATGTTTTCCCGGAACCATGCATCTTTCTTGCAGTACAATTTGTAATAGCTGAATATTGGAAAAAAATCTAAATGTCTATCAACAGTGGAATAGAAAAAAATGTGGTGTTTTTATACAGTGGAGTACTACTCTGCCACAAAGAAGGATAAACTTGAGACATTTATAGTGAAATGGATGCAATGTGAGACCATACTCCTATGTTAAATAAATTAGAGTCATAATTGATTGTGACCACAACATCATATAGTCTGCTTGGTGTGAGAAACTGAAAAAGGAAATAAGGTCCAGAATGTTCAATAGAAATTGTGAAATGGGAAGAAATTGTTCAAAGCGAAAGAGGAACTAGGATGGAGGAAAAGGGAAAGGTAGGAAAAGAAATAATATATGAGATAGTTATACTGCTAGTTTCTCTTAGTTTGTTGATAATAAGCCTTTTTCTAGTAGTTTTAGAGAATCGTTTATGCCTATATCTTGTACTTTGATGAACTGCTTTGAAGATAACCATATGCAGTATGTTAACTATAGTTATTCTCTTATTACTTTGTTTTGAAATTTTGTTTTATTTTTTCCATAAAATAAAATAATCTAGAAGTGTTTTGGGGAAGTTCTCGGGGTGTTCTAAGTAGTGTATCATGTCATGCACAAATTATGATAATATAATCTTTTCGCTTCCTATGCTTTTTTAGTTTATTTCTCTCTCTTATCTAGGACATTATTGCTTAGGACATTATTTCCAGAACTATATTGAATAAGAGTGGTGATAGTTGATGTCAAGTTCTTATGAACGAGGAAATTGTCTTGTCCCTGATTTTAGAGTGAAAGATTTCCATTTTTGACCATTTATTGTACTTGGACTGTTAGGTTGTTATAGATGACTTTTATTAGATTGAGATAAAGACAATCGATTCCAGTTTTATGTAGGTATTTTATCATGAATGGTGGTTATCAAATGCTTTGTTGCACCTATTGAGATGATGATATGATTTTTGTCCTTGATTGTGGAAATATGCTGAATTAAATGGTGATTTTCATAATATGAGCCAACCCTGTACCCCTGAGATGAACTATGTTTGGTCATGAGATATAATATTATGGGTGATTTTCTGCCTTTTGTTTGCCCATAGTGAAGTGAGGACTCTTAAGTCCATGTTCCTTAGGCAGATTGGCCTGTAGTTCTTATTTAGTTGGACCTTTCCCTGAATTTGGTATGAGAGCAACATTTTATTTCAGGAATGAATTAGGGAGCATTTCTTCCCTTTTAGTTTCATTAAAGAGTTGGAGAAACAGCACAATTAGATCTTGTTTAAATTTCTTACAGAATTCAGCAGTGAATCCTTCAGGGCATGGGCTTTTCCTTGTTGCTAGGTTTTTATTTACATCTTCTGTTTCACTGATTGACATTGATTTATTTAGAATTTTTATATCTTCTTGTTTTAGCTATGATAATTCATATGTTAGTTCCAGGAGAACCAATGGCTCAAACAGCAACATGTAGGCGATCCCACAGTGCCTCACTTCTCCAGCTCCATGTCTCTCTTTATGCTGGCAACTTTTCTCTATGGTCAGCACCATGCTGACTTAGTTCAGCTGGTGTTAAGATGACTGTCAGTTTTGAATCACAGCATATCATTAGATCTTATCTCTTGGTCTGTTCTGCAAGTCTACTTCTTTCGATCAGTGAATTGAAAACATTTACACTGATGGTTATTACTCATATATTCACTTCTCCTTGTCATATTATTTTCCTGTTGTTGTTTCCCTGTCTTTCTACCTTGTTTAATTACTTGGCCTGCCTGATTTCTTGCTGGGTGGATTTATTCTGTTGGAGTTTATGGAGTTGTACTCCTTGTTATTTGTTTCTAGGATGTCCTTCCAAACTCTTTAGAGTGCTGGTTTTGTGGTCATAAATTTCTTTGTTGTTTTTGTCATGGCAATATCTGATTTCTTCATCAATTTTGAAAGACAACTTTGTGGAGTACATCAATCTGAATTGGAGATTGTTTTCTTTTGGGTTTTAAATACTTCCTTCCAAGCTCTCCTTGACTTGATGGTTTGTGCTGAGAAGTCTTCTGTGATTCTGATGGACTTTCCTTTATAGGAACCCCATGTTATTTATTTTGTCTACAAGCTTTTATATTTTGTTGTTGTGTTGAATTTTTGGAATCTTGACAATTGTATGCTCTTTTGTAGATTTTTAAAATCTGGCTAACTGGATCGCATGACTTACTTACCTGTTATTTTTTCAAGCTTGGGAAGTTTTTGGCCATTATGTCTGTGAACAGGTTTCTTATGTCATTTGTGTTATCTTCTGCTTTTTCATTGACTGTGATCAATCTTTTATTAACAATCTTTGCATCATCTAGCAGATCTTTGCTTGATTTTTTGTGGCACCTTTCTATTTTTAAAAATCTTTCTTTTGATGATCACTAGCTGCAATTCTGTCTTCTACATCTGGTTTTGTTTCCTTACATTGGCTCACTCTGCTGCATATACTTTCTATGCAATTTTTAATCCTCTGATTATCCCTTTGAATCTGTTTCACAGATTCTGTATCTTTCCTATGTCAGGCATTCATGGTTTCCATCATTTTTCTGAGCTCTTCTTTTTCTTCAATCCTCTAGAGTCACTAACAATGTCTTTCATTATGGTCACCACCTCTGCAGTTATCTGATAAATTATTGCTGATTTGATTTTCTTCTAGAGCCTCATTCATCTGCATTATTTCCTCTGTTACCACTTCAGAGAGTCCAGGTGGGTCGCTTTTGAATTGTTTCACTTCATTTTCATCCTGGTATTGTCAAGTGGGAAGTCTGGTGTTGAGTCTTGATTAAGTGTCTCCCATTTTCTTTATTTTTTTTGTTTAATTCTGGGTTGATGTTTATAGATTCCTTATGGCAAGTAGATTTCTTGCTAATTTTGAGAACTCTTATGAAATGTCTACTTCTCAGAGATGTCTTTGAGGTATATCTGTCTTTTGGACTTGAGTCTGTTGCAAGATCCTACCTCTTTAATTTATTGGAGATGAAAAATTATTTCCCATGTGGCCTAGCCCCTGATTCTTTGCATCTTGCTTATAGTATTGTTTATGATCCTTAGACAATATAATTCTTGGCATATGAGGAAGAACTTATTAGAATAAATATGTCACCTTGTCTAAAGTAGTACAGTCAGTAATAACAATAGCATCAAACACAATTTAGGAAATGACAAACTGAGGTAACTATTACTTTGTCCCCTTAAACCAAAAAATTGTATACAATAGATATGCCCTCAGTATAGCTATTTTAACTTCACGAAGGAAAAAGCTTTTTGTTTTTGGTACCCAGGAATTCAACTCAGGAACTTGTGCTTGCCAGGCAGGCACTTAATGCTGCTAAGCTATGCCCCCAGCTGGGGAAGAAAGTTTTTTAAATGGTTAGGGAGAAAACAGAGAGATAAAAGAAAAGGAAGTGATTAGAAGTAAGGCTGGAGAACAAAGGAAGATTATGTGAATTTTGCTGAACTGGTGAAGAAGACAGGAGGTAGAGAGAGAAGGAAGAAATACAAACAATTCAATAAAAACAAAAACTAAATACAATGTTAACACATATAAATACTAGAACAAAGAATCAAGCAAAAAGAAAACAAAACAAAAGAAAAGGAAAATAAAGGATGAAAATGTGCATTTCAGGACAGGTCTCTGCTGTCTCCGTTAGACATGTATAGGCAGGTAAAGCCCCGATCCATGTTAATTAATCCCAGCAAGCCAGCTGTGGATGATGCAGGGGTAACAGATAATCCTAGGATGCTGGCACCTTTAATGTCACTAAAATTCTGGCTGCTTTCTGGCTAGCACGCTGGAATCTGATATGTCCAGCCTCTAACACCCCATTTGTCTCCTGCTGCTTTGAACTTGGCTCCCTGCCACTTGAGTTTTCCTTCTTGACCTCCTGCTCACTTGAATTCAGTTTCACCTCAGCCTGACATTCAGAGCTGCTAAATGGAGCCAACCTCCAGCTGCTCTGAGTTTTGAGCTCAACTGGCAGCTCTCCAGCATGGCTACTGACTAATGTCCCTTCCTGGGGGTGTCTGAACCCACATAACGAACCAGCCACTGCAGTTCACTGTGCCCACTGCTCTGTTCCACTGGTGCATTTCTCAATGTGGGATTGGTGGTAGTCACTCTGCATCTCCAGGTTCAAGCCACCCTTCTCACACAGTGATCAGGTCTAGAGAGGAATCCCCATTTGCCACCTTCTTCTTCTGCACTGAGGTCTCTCTCTTTGGTCTTCCTTTGGGCTTCAGTTTTCACTTCAGTTCCCTTGCTGGGCTCCAGGGACACATTCCCTCCTTCTGTTCTTGGCAATACTATATTTCAGCATCTGGACACCAAATCTCAGACACACAGTTTCTCTGCTGCTCACCATTTTTCCATCTTCCCTGAAGTCTCCTGTGCACATTGCTTATAGAGGCTTCAGCCCATGCTTGGCTGGCTCCAAAGCAGAAACATCATGGTGGAAGCAGATGGCAGGTGAAAGCTTCTCAGTTCATGACACCCAGGAAGCAGAGAGCAGGGCAAGAGCTTCTCCCATGTATCTTTTTAGTTGCTTTATCAAAGATCAGATGACCGAATGTGACTGAAGTTGTTTCCATGTTTTTACTCTGTTTTGTTGGTCTCTATGTTGAGTTTTGTGCTACTCTCATGCTTCTTGTTTTCATTGTTAGAGTTTCCTTGTAGAACCTGATATTTGTGATTGTAATGCTTCTTATTTTGCTCTTTTTCTTCTGGATTGTTTTGGTTCTTCTGGCCTCTTCTGGTTTCATATAAGTTTTAAGATTGTTTTTTTCTAGTTTTTTAAAGAATGTAGATGGTATTTCTTTTAAAGAAGTGCATTAAATATACATGTTATTTTTGGTAATATGGCCATTTGGGTTAGTGATTCTACCTACCTTTGTATGTACTAGTGTTAATCTCTGTCTCTTTATTCAGAATACTACAGTTTTCATCATAGAGACCTTTTCTTTTATCGGTTATATTGATTATCATGTTTGAATTTTTATGATATCAAAATTGGAATTCTTTTCCTGATTTCTTTCTCCTTGGGTTCATTATTGTTGTATATAAATGCCCTTTAAATGAGTTTGAAAAAAATAAATAAATTACTAAAATCAAATAAAATGAAATGCCTATTAAGTCTAAAAATAATAAATAAAATTTAGCCCAATGAGATTGAACCACGAGCAAAAATAAATAAATAAATGGATGAATGTTATTTGTATTGATTTGTGTCCTGCCACGTCTGTGAATGTGTTTATTAGCACTGAGATAATTTAATTCTTTCCTGTTCATAGACCAATATTGTCATGACATATAATCGTTTTAATGATTTGCATTCTGTTTGCTAGTATCTTGTTAAGGATTTTTGCATCAAGATTGGACAAGATATTGGTTAGTCAACATGGCTTTTCTGTGTTTTGTCTCAGTATGGTTTTTAAGGGCCCTGCTGGCTTCGGCAGTGAGTTGGAAGTCTTTCTTCCCTTCCTGGAAGAGCATAGGAATGCAGGCCTTCGCTTTTCTCTGAAGGTCTGATTTAATTCAGTGTTGAATCTGTCAGGTTCTGCGGTTTGTTTTCATTGGTAGAATATTTATTACTGCATCAATTTTTTGCCTGTTACTGGTCTCCTAGGATTTTCATATTTTCTTGGGTCTTTTTTTATAAGTAATTTGTGTGTAGGTTAAATACTTAACATCCAGGTTTCCAATTTAGGGCAATAGAAGTTTTCAAAATAGAACTTTTGCATAATTTACTGAAATTCACTTGTGTCTGCTGTGAGTTCATCTTTTTAATTTGTAATCACTGTGGTGTGTGTCTCCTCCTCCCCTTTTTGGATAAGTTTGGCAACTTCCAACCCATTCATTCATTGATTGTATTTCTGCATTCTTAGTATCATAAATTTTCACTTGAATCTTTATGAATACTTCCACCAACAGGTTTTGGATATGAATCACTCTTGCTTTTCTAGTACCATTCTAGTTATTATTTGGGATCAGCCCATTTTTCTCAGTCAGCACCCCATTTTTCTCTTTGACATCTTGTCTGGTTGCCTTGTCTCCTTGTGATGGGGATTTTGAAGCGCCCCATTGTGATTATAATAGTCTCCATGTATCCTTGTATGTCATGTAGTTTTTGTTTATGAAATTGTGTCATGGGCATTCAGTACATTAATACCTACAGCTATTGTCTGTCTCTGTGTGTTGACGCTGTAAATAGTATGTATGAATCTTGTTTCTTGTTAATGTAATGACTTTTATTTTGCCTTTCTTTGTTTTTGATTTGTGTTGTGTTGAGATAGGGTCTTGCGCTGTAGTTCAGGTTGTCTTTGAACTCCCTATGTAACCCAGGTTGACCTTAAACTTGTAGCAATAATCCTGTCTTGTCCTCCTGAATCTGAGATCACAGACTGTGACACCAATGTTGGCTCTGTCATAACCTCCTTTGGCCCTTGTGATCAGTTTTGGTTTGAAGTTCACTTTGTGAGGGTTCAGAGTAGTTATTGCTACAAGTGTTGGGGCTTTGGCTGCAGGAAATATGGTTGTCCACCTTTTCAATCTCAGTGAAAGTGTGTCTCTGTGGGTGAGGTGTACCTCTTGCCTTCATCATGGTGGTGGCTTTGATTTTTATTCAGATTTTGATCTGTGTTTTGCCTTGTGCTTCTGAAGCCATGATGGTGTCTAGACTCTACTTTGACTTGGTAGAATACCTTTCCCTCTTGCCAGGACTGAGGGTGGGAATGGACTGTGGTTGTTAGAGGAGCAAGTCTGGGAGAAAGTCCAAGCCAGACAAGGGAACTGGCTTGTCTCACCCTTATTTCTCATGTAGACCTGTGACCAGCCTGTTTCTGAGTTTTGGTTTATTTTCTGTGCCCTGGAACTCCCCACAGGTCAGCTATGCATCCAGTCTGCCCACCCTCAGTGACAAGACCCAGTTCCCATCCTTTCTGCGCACCCGACCCAGTGACCTCACAGCCTCTTATGCCATGACCCAGTTGGTGCTGCACTTGGGATGGTCCTGGGTAGGTATTATCACCCAGGATGATTTTGGGCAGCAGGCTGGCAATATAGCCAGCCAGGAGCTGGGCCAGGCAGGTGTTTGCATCGACTTCCATCTGCACGTTCCTTACCATCAGTCTCCTGAGAAGATCGATACCATTGCGCGGAAGATGGAGAAGAGCACAGCCAGGGGAGTCCTGGTCTTCCTGACTAATTCCATAATTCAGCTTATCATTCAGAGGCTGGTAGGCATCCGTGTCCTTGGCCAGGTCTGGGTCAGTGAGACTCTTTTGCACACAGTGATCGCCCTGGCCACACCTGGTGCCTCCTGGGTTTTGCAGGGTGCATTTGGTCTTAAGCTACACAGTAGCCATGCACATGGACTCTCGGAGTTCTTTGCCCACCTGCACCCCAGCCGGACCCCAGAGGACATGTTCTTGAGGAGGTTTTGGGAAGCCACCTTTGGGTGCAGGTGGCCACATGGTAATTACACTGCACCAAGTGACATGCAGCTCTGCTCAGGTAATGAGACTCTGAGAGACCACAAGTACCCTTTCCAGGAAGTGAGTAGACTGGAAGCTGCATACCCAGCTGTCTACAGCATTGCACATGCCCTGCAGGACATGGTGCTCTGTGAGCATGAGAACAGCGAATGTGGAGATCCTGTACACTTCCAGCCTTGGCAGGTGAGCAGGGTCACAGGGAAGGGAGCGAACCAACATCCTTGGTGCAGCCATGCCAAGAAATGGTACCCATTGCGCCGATTCCTGGGGCTACAGCCCAGAGGTGTCTGACATGAGCACTGGACCAGGAGTCCCAAAGCCATACTGGCTGTGTGGGCTCAGATGTACTCTATTTCTATGGTGTGGTTCCATTGAGCACATCCCAGATGCCTCCTGACATTCAAATTTCAGAATTACTGTGAGAAGTTTTGGGTGTGGGTCCCAAGTTTGAGATTTGAAGACCAATCATGGATTTATAATAAGTGCATGATCCATATTTGACCTTAAGATAAATAGCAAAGAGTGTTGAGTGTGTGTCGTTCATATGCATGAGATGTGCTGTTACTAACAACTCTTCCTTACAGCTCCATGGATTAGCCCAGCGATGTGCTTCCAAGGCTCTAGGCCCACTGCTCAGTTTTTGTTTTATTTGAAATAGGGTCTGGCTAAGTCTCTAAGCTTTCTAGTTATTCTTATCTTCTTGGCCATGTCAAGCTTCACACCACACCATTGTCACTCAGGAGACCCAGGCTGTGTATACAAAGGTGTTGTTTGGCCCAGCTTGACTTCTGGGTCTTGAGGATGACCCCCTGCTAAACCTGTTCTCTCCAGGAGGCCTCTCCACTACAGATAACCATGTCCCTTCCCTGACCTCCTGGTCCCTCATGTTATCCCCGTCCCTGCTCCAAGTCAGTTTGTCCAGAGGGATCCTTCAGTAGACCCTTGCAGTGTCTTGACAGGAAGGACCACAGGTGAGGTTTTCTATGAGTTCTTTCTACAGGACCCAGAGGCTGGGTGACCACTTGACATTGAAAAGTGAGCTACTGGCCTGAGGGAAGCCATGCAAGTGTTTGTAAAGCTCTGTGTTTTTATTTTTTCAAAAAGAAGAAACAAACTTCTCTTTATTCAGAGCTGATATGGACACAGGTTCCTAAAATGCTATTATGTCTAAAGACAAATTTTTAGAATTGACAAATTGAATTTAGCAAAGATTTTTGCATAGAACATAAATAGGAAAAGTAGTTAAGTTTGATATGTTTGGAACAATCAATTAAGGAATTAAAATTACTACTTATAATAGCATAGGATAACTTCAAATATCCAGGAAAAAAATGAATCAAAGATATTCAAGACTGCTATAATTACAAATTACAGCATATTGAAAATCGAAAACTTAAAAGATCTAACTAAAAAGAGACAACAGCAACATTTCAGAGATGGGAAGACTCAAAGTTTCTATGATGTCATTCTTGTCATAGTGCTCCATGGATTTGACACAATTCCATAAAATATCAGCAGGCTTTTTAAATAGTATCTTGCTAAAAAATTCATTTTATTGATAATATACATAGATAATGATGGCATACATCGTAGGGAATTTGTACATAATATATCTTGATTTTTTTTGACCCCAAGCCCCTTCCCTCCCTTCATTTTCCGTCCTCTCCTTTATTTAAAAAATCTTAGTTTCCAATTTCTTCCTTCTATTTTCTTTTGCCTTCCTTTTTACTCTCCTTCTGCCTCCCCAATTCTCCTTCCCACTTGGACACTTCCTTCCCAATTCTCAATATCTATTATAAATTTTGGTGGTTATTTATACTTTGGTTTTCTCATGCCAGAAATACAGTGCAACTTGTGAATAGGTGTGTCCAATTCATCTCACTTAAAGGAATATCTCAAGGTGCATTTATTTACCTAGAAATGTCTCAAACTTATGCTTCTCTGTGGCTGAGTAGTTCTCCATTGTATTAAACTCCACCCCTCATATTTTCTATATCCATTCATTATGTGGTGGGCACCTGGGCTACTTCCTAGATTTAGCTATTATAAACTATGCTGCTGTAGTAACATAGTAACAGGTGCGTATCTTTCACTGTAGTATGATGCTCTGAATTCTTTAGGAATATACTGAGAAGGGGAATAGCTGGGTCAAATGGAACCTCTAGGTTTAGTTTTTTTTTTTTTTTTTTTTTTTTTTTTTTTTTTTTTTTTAGCAATCTCCATACTGATTTCCACAGTAGGTGCCTCAGTCTACACTACCACCAACAGTGGGTAAGGCTTCCTTTTCCCCACAGCCCCAGTAGTATTTGTCATTGGTTGACTTATTGATTATAGCCATTCTTTCTGGAGTGAGGGGGGATCTCAGTGTTGTTTTAATTTGCATCTCTCAAACAACCAGTGATGTTAAATATGTTTTCATATATTTATTGGATGTTTCTAATTCTTCATCTGAGAAGTCTCTATTCATTTTCACATCATGACACCGTGATCAGCACTGGGTACTGTAGTGCCTTTTAAAAATTTAATTTAAAGAAAGACTAAACAAAACAGGCAATGGGTAGAAATAATACATAATTTCAAAGAAAAAATAAACAGTAAGAAATCACTAGTTGATGATTATAGATTGTCATATTACAAATAGTTGTTTTAGATACTAAAGTGGAGTATATAAAGTGGGGATTAAAACAGTGAGATTGCAACCAGTTCTGTTCAACTATCCAACAAAAACTTAGAAATATGGTTATCAATCCTGTACACTTAAACATACATGCAGTTATCCACATCTTCTATTATGTTGACATTGAATAAACCCAAGCAGGCTAATATCACTCTGAACAAAGCACAATACTATTGCTTGGTTTCACATTGTGATACTCTAGTTTCAGCACTGGGTTTTAGTGTCTCTTTTTCTTCACAGTATCTGTTCATTTCATCATGTGTCACAAGATATGTTCTCATAAACTGTTTACAGATTCTATACATGTATGAGTCTTAACATGTATTCCTATCCTTTCTATATTAGAGGGAGAAACAAAATAAATCATGGCAAAACAAAACATATTTCTATAAACACGTGAAATGAAATAAACATATGACTGTTGTACAAAGAGTTCTACCATGTTTCTTGTGTTGTCTCTTGTTATCTCCAATAGAATTGGCTATATCATCAGACCTAGTACAATTGAATATATCAGTACATAACAGTATTAATGAAAACACAACTTTGTATAAAGTATAGAACTTCAAAAACTGGCATTTATCAAACCAGAATGTGTATTGTAGTCTCTCATTTTCAGTGTAGTTGCCTATACTCTCAGACTTGATACTATCAATCATATCAATTTTGAATAAAATCTTTTCTGCCTCATTTCTGTTTTGCTCTTGTTTGTCATCAGTGATTTGTTTATCTTCTTCATTCTGTTTTCTGGTCCATTCATTGAGACCTCTCTGCTACTGTTCCTGTAATCCTAGTACTTTTTTCTCTCTCTAGAAAGCCCTGGAGTATTCTCTGTAGACTTGGATTGGTGGTTGAGAATTTCCCAAGTTCCTCTTTGTCTTGGAAGCATCTTGTTTCTCCATTAATTTCTAGAGACAGTTTAGCAGGGCATATCAATCTGGGCTGGAGGTTATTTTCTTTCAGGGCTTGGAATATTTTGCTCCACGCTCTTCTTGACTTGATGGTTTGTGTCGAGAAGTCGCTGTTATTCTGATGGGCCTTCTTCTGTAGGTTATCTGTTTCTTGTCTCTAACAGCTTTTAATATTCTGTTCTTATATTGAATTACTGGGATCTTGATTATTATGTGCCTGGGTGTAGCTCTGTTTTGGTGGTAGGTGGCTGGAGTTCTGTATGCCTCATATATCAGAATATCATTTTCTTTTCTTATGTTTGGGAAGTTTTCCTTAATTATTTCTATGCATAACCTTTGTAGTTCCTTTGTTTGTACCCCAGCTTCTTCATTCACATTCTTTATTCTGAAATAATAGATCCTTTTGTCATCTTCTAGCCTTTGTATTGTTACTGCTTATTTCCTTGTTATTTTTAAAAGGTTTACCCTTTCATACTCCCACATTGCAAAATTGTCCTGCAGTTTGGATAATCTATCCTTAGTTTCTTGCAAGCTGATTTGCCATCTTTCCATAGAGTTTTTAATTTCCTCATGATCTCTTTGAATCTGTTTCATATATTCTATATATTTTTTTATATTTTTCATCAGGCCATCTCCTTTCCAGTGAAGTTGCTTGATTCCCTTGAGAAATATAAGGTGGTTGAGTGTGTTTGGAGTTCTTTCTGTATCTTTTAATCTGTTCCATGGATTCTCAGGTCTGTTTTTAAACAGCACTATGTTGTTTTTATCATGGTAGCTTTATAGTATAATTTCAAGTCAGTGATTGTGATGCTGTCTGCCTTACTTTCATTGCCATGAATTGCTTTTGCTCTTCTAGGTCTGTTCTGGTTCCTAATGAATTTTAGGATTGTTTTCCCTAATTCAGTGGAGTATGCTATTGGTACTTGGAATGGGGTTGCATTAACAATTTGGGGAGTATGGCCATTTTCACTAGATTGGTTATTCATACTCAGATCAAGCAATATCTTTACAATTTGTGGTATCCTGTATGATCTCTTTTTTGCATACTGTAGTTTTCTATGCAAAGTTCTTTTATTTTTGTTTTTCAATTATTTGTTAAGTATTTCACCTTGTATGCCATTGTAAAAAGTGTGGTTTCTCTAATTCCTCTCTCAGTGAGTTTGTTATTTGCATACAGGCATGGTATTGAATTTCAAGGTTGATTTTGTGTTCAGCTAAATGACTGAATTTGGTTATTCAACCTAGAAGTCTTTTAATGGAGTTCTTGGAGTCTTCTATGTAGAGTATTATGTCATCCACAAATAACGGAAATTTAAATTTTCCTTTGCAATCTTCATTGATTTTCTTTCTCTTGCCTAATTGCCCTGATTAATGTTTCCAAAACTCTGTTGAATAAGAGTGGTGATATTGGACTGCCTTTTCTTTTTCTGTGAATATAAAGTGAAAGCTTCGAGTTTTTGAACATTTAGAAAAATGTTGGCTATTGGTTTGTCATATATGGCTTTTATTAAATTTCAATAATGATTATCTATTCCAGTTCTCTGTAGAGGTTTTATCATGTGGTTGCTGGACTTTGTCAAATGTTTTTGTGCAAGTATTAATATGATCCTATAGTTTTTTCCCCCTTGGTTCTGTTAATGTAGTGCCACCTACTGATTTTCATACATTGAACTATGCCTGCATCCCTGGGGTGAATCCTACTTTGTCATGGTGTGTACCCTGCTTGATGATTTGTTGTGTATGTTTGATGCTTGGATTCTAACTTTCTCCCCAGTTTGTGATGTCTGATGACTCCAACATGCTGCCATCCAATGGATGGCAAAACAGGGAGGCTGTGAAAAACATCTTCCCCACCAAGGCACAGCACAAGTGTATCCTCTGCCTTGAGGAGAGCTGTCTCCTGGGGAATTGCTGCTGGATGTCAGAGTGGAGGCTAAGTAAGAATGGAGTGCTGTTGTGACCTCTACTCTGATTCAGGGACCTCTCCTGGTTGGAGACTAAGAATACATGTGGCTCGGAATGGATGGACAGTGAAGATGCTGGCTGCAGGGCAGGCTAGAGAGATTAGAAACCCACAAAGATGTGATGTCTGCATGTGGTGAGATGGATGGTTGAGTGAGGAATGAGTGGTGGGCACAAGACAGATCCATCCCTCCTTAAGGGAGGATGGATCTGAGATTCAGCCTGCAGTGTAAACTGCTGCCATGGCAGGAGAGTGGTTGCCTCAGTGGTATCTGTTACAAGGCCATGCAAAGAGAAGAATCAACATAGGGCTGAAACTAGGCTAGACGAAGGGGCTGGATTGTGCTGGGAGTGCAGAGGGCAGGGAGGTGTTTGGATGCCACCAATAGAGGAGGTATTGAACTCGGGATAGGACAGGAAGCCCAGGATGGGACACAACAGCCATAGTAGCCCTGGGTTCCTGCTTCCATGGAACAGATAATGAAAATGTAATGAATAATTTTCTTGTAAAGTTAATGATGATCTGATTTATTGCTAAATATGGCTTATTTTTAAACTTTTCTTTGATTTTACTGGAAGTTAAAGGTGGAGCATTTTCCTGGGCACCTGCGATCCATGTGCCTAATGGACAAGGTGGCCTTTACTGGAGCTCCACTTGCCAACCCACACCAAGGCACTGGCCAGGCTACATGTCACCCTCCTTCCCCAGCTCCTGCAACCCCTCAGGAAAGTGAGCTTCCAGACCCCTGATGGGACCCACATCATGTTCGATGCCAATGGAGATTTGGTGACAAAATTTGATGTTCTCCAAGGGCAGTGGAGTCCCGAGGGCCAGTTCTACTTTGTTCACATTGGAAATATGTATCCTCATCCATCTTTGGAGAACAGGATGATGATCCTCTTGAAGGACAGTATCCAGGTATGTCTGATGGGTGCACAGAGAGACTCAGGCCTGAACCTTGGAGTGGGGGAAATTCAGTTCCAAGGAGCTTGTCTCTTGATCCATGAAATGGGAATGGTTATAAATCGGCCAGCTGTAGTTCAGCTATGCTGTTTGTCCAAAGTAGACTCTTGTGAGCGTTAAAAGGCATTTAGTCCCCAAAAATACAAAATCATTGTTCTGTGTTTGGTGTTGCACACTTTTCATTCCACCTTCCCAAGAAACTGAGACAGGAGAACTGCAAGTTGTACGCCATGCCTGGTGACATATTGAGAGCTTTTGCTAAAATGAAAAATGAAGAAACATGGCTGGTGAGAAAGTTCTTGGTTTACTCTTTGTAGACAGGGAGGACATTAAACAAAGAAAGAAAGAAAGAAAGAAAGAAAGAAAGAAAGAAAGAAAGAAAGAAAGAAAGAAAGAAAGAAAGAGAACCACACCAGTTTAGTGAATTGGGGCAGTGGCAATCTTTGGTGGTTTTTCTCCACTTCGGTGTCAAAGTCAGGCTCATGAGGGTCTGGGTGGCCACAACTCTTCACCACACCTGTCCCAGGCAGCATTGTATGGCAGGGCTGGCCTCTTCCATGACCCAGTGCCACATGTTCCCACCATTGGCAGTGATGTTTAGGGCTGTTCTGGCTCAGGAGTCACTTCAGTCACCTTCTGTGTAGCCTGGACTGGCTCTGTCCCTGTAGCATCTCTATCATGGTGCCCCAGGTTTTCATAGGAGATGTGGGTTCCATTCTTGACTTCTTCCTACAGGGATACAGCTTCATGTTCAGTGGACTTGTGAGCTTTTCTGTGGGTTTGATGTGGGGTTCCTATTTCCTTTTTCGTTGTTTTGGTTTTTAGAGACAGTGTGTCATTCTGTAGCCCAGGCTGGCCTTGAACTCATGGAGATTCTCTTCTGTGTGCCTTCCAAATACCAGGATTACAGGCACCCACTCTATGCCCAGCTTCCTGCTTCCTTTTGTGGAACACAGCACTCCTTCTTCTCTTCATGTGTCTGTACCCAAGCTTCTACTCTGTTAGTCCCTGGAGGTTGGGACTGGGCAGAGGAGGGATAAACATGGCTGTACAGATCCCTGTGCTGCAGGAGACTTAGCATATGTGTGTATTAGATGATGTGGGGCAGGCACTAGAGATTCCAGATATGGGACCCAACAGCAATGCGTACAGAGTTTTCTGAATGTCCTCAACCCCCAGGAAGCCACATGCATCCTCTGGACCAGAAGCCCAGTAGTCTCATGATTACTCCCTCTGCATATGGATACTGAGAGCAGACAGAACACTTTCCCTGCACAATGGCTGGTGCAGAGAAAAGAACTCCTCTCTGCTGCATCAAGATTTCTTGGGCCCTGTGCCAATAGGGTCTCTACTGACCCCCTGTACATTGCCTGCCCTCAGGTGCCCAGCTCTGTCTGCAGCACCAGCTGTGAACCAGGATCCAGCCAGATCCCCCAACAGGGAGCCCCTCACTGCTGCTTTGAGTGCCGGCCCTGCCCAGAGGGACAGTTTGCAGACCAGAGAGGTAAGTGGACTGCTGCATTCTAGTGCATCAAGCATAATCTTGGATGACCACTCACATAAGAGGGTACAGGATCTCCATTCTCTGGGAACATTTGGTGAATAAAAACCATTGTCAGTTATGCTCAGGAAAATGTGTCCTGAACTGTACCCCGTGGACAAGCATGGTGGAGATGGCATCCCAAGGAACCCTCCCCTCATGTGCACTCATCTCTATTTGGCCTATAGCAGGGTGACCCTGCCCAGTTCCCCTCATCCTGACCTTTGTATTTGGTTTAACCTACCATCCTTGGAGGCCTCGATGAGATTCTTGTCATTTCATGATGTCTTCTGCTTTCCATTTGTGTGATGTCCCCTCCCATGGGTGTATGGTAATTAACCCCACAGCCCAGGCTTGTTTTGTCATGCAAATACAATTCTTTCCAGCTCTGCAAGTAGAAGTCTGAGCTTTGTTTCAGCAGGATGGAATTTTTGAGTCCTGTATCCTGGGTTTGTCGGTATGTCTTCATGGAGGCCCAGTCCCTTCTCCTGAGGAGCCCAGGCATGTGGGATTATGCCCAATTTAAGAACTCACTGAACCTTAATTAGTTCCCATCCAATTTTCCTATGTGCAATTACAAACACCTTCTTATGTTCTGGAGACTAAGACTTAGACAAATGAGTTTTAAACATACAATGCGACCCAGACACTTTTAATAAAGCAATGACTACAATTTCCAGCCCAGTCATTTGACATAGTGATTTTGGGAGACTCTGTGTCAAAAGAAGATCTAATAAGTGGCTGAGAATGTAGCTCACCACAAAGGCTTTGGGCTTGACCTCTTGCAAAAGCATAAAATTATTTTAAAACTCTACAAATACATAGGGCCAACATTTTTCCAACTTTCACCGACTCTATACCCACCTTATTTTAGGGGTGATTAAGAATAATCCATAAATGTGTCACCTCTATCTTGTACAGCTGCTTCTGTATAAAGGACATGACCAACATGGTTGTGTGTGTCTCCCACAGACATGAAGAGCTGCCTTCAGTGCCCTGATGAGCAGTACTCAAGCCAGAGCAAAGACCACTGCCTTCCCAGGACAGAGACCTTCCTGGCCTTTGATGAGCCCCTGGGCCTTGTGCTCACAGTAGTGTCACTGGCACTGGCCAGCCTGGCATGCCTGATCCTCGGGGTGTTCCTGTGGTTCCAGAAAACACCAGTAGTGAGGGCCAATAACAGAGCCCTCAGCTATGTGCTTCTAGTCTCCTTGAGCCTGTGTGCCCTGAGTCCATTGCTATTCCTTGGTCGTCCCTCAACCACCACCTGCCTCTTGCGCCAGATCACCTTTGCAGTGGTGTTTACTGTGGCTGTGTCTTGTGTCCTTGCCAAGACCCTCACTGTGGTCCTGGCCTTCAAGGCCACTAGGCCAGGACAGAGAGTCCGCATATGCCTAGGGCCCTTTGCCTCGTCCTCTGTGGTGCTGGCTGCCTCCCTAGTACAGATCATTCTCTGTGGGGTTTGGCTGGGTACCTCTCCACCATTCCCACACAAGGACACAGCCTCAGAGCCTGGCCACCTTGTGCTCCAGTGTCACGAGGGCTCTGGCATTGCTTTCTCCTGTGTGCTGGGTTACCTGGGCCTCCTGGCTATAGGAACCTTCTCTGTGGCCTTCCTGGCCCGGGGCCTGCCAGATACCTTTAATGAGACCAAGTTCCTCACTTTCAGCATGCTGTTGTTCTGCAGCGTCTGGACAGCTTTCTTGCCCCTATACTTCAGTGCACGGGGCAAGGCCACAGTAGCTGTGGAGGTCTTCTGTATCCTGGCCTCTACTGCAGGGCTGCTGGGTGGCATCTTCTTCCCCAAATGCTATCTCATCCTGCTGAAACCTGAGAGGAATACTCCACTGAGTTTGAGGCATGAACCCTGGGCTCAAAGGGACTTGGGAAAGGGAGATCCTCCAAGCCATCGCCACAGCACCATTTCAGCTAGGCCTCCCAGTCAGCAGCAGGATCCTGGCTCTCAATTCTTGGTTCCTGTGTTGACTACATGGTAGTGAGTAAGTCATTCTGTATCCACGAATTGATACACGGATAAACACGGATCTCTTCAAGCATTAAACAGTATTTGTGGTGGAGGAAGCACTAGTCCATAATGCAGCTTGGAGGAACCTTAGAACCACTATGCTGAGAACAGGCAGCCAAATGAAGAGCATTGAGTGATGCAAGATCCCAGGCCTCAAAATTTCCCAGAAGAGGCAAATTCAGGGGACCCAGTGTAGGGTATATTTTCCTGGTGTTTGGATGGCAGATTGCCAGTTCCAGTAGTGACTAAGGGGATGATGAAATTATCAGATTGATTTTGATGATGGTGGTCCAATTGTATAAAGATAGTTAAAACTATTAAACCATACTTTAGATGATCAGTTGTACATTATGTAAATTATATTTCAATAAAGTTAGTGTTTTATAAAAGGAAAATAATTACCAATTACAAAGTTTGGCCTTAATTATCTCTAATTTTTTGTGATATTTTGACAATAAAAATAATTTAAAAAACATTGATAGATAATAAAATCTGCAAAATTCAGAAACTAAGAATCATGAACAACAGAAAAGAATTCAGCAATTATAGCATAGCATTAAATAAATATCTGACAATTATAAGACTGAATATGAATAATAGTAGAGATGAATTGGGTAAGGAATAGATGCATGAATGAGGCAAAATTTGAAATATATAAAGGAACAAAGGAAGAGAGAGTGGAATGTGAAATTAAATGCTTCTATTAAGAAGTAACACAAAATTAATAGGTTCAGATAAAAGCAACAGAATTGACAAACAGAAGTGATAAAAAAATAAGAAAAAAGTAGAAGAAACATTACACAGTTTAAAAGGGAGCAAATAGTGGAATATGGGAACATAGTGAATCAGTAAGCAGCAAAGTGAAGAGCTCTATGAGAGAAACAGCTCAGATGTGGGAATATAGCCTCCTGAAGAAGATCGGATGAAAGGAGATGCATCCTCTCAACCCAGGAAGAAACTAAAGGGGGAAAAAAGAAAGAAAAAATGGAAAAGAAATGCATGGACTGAAGGCCGTAGCCAGAAGCAGTCTCCCCAGAGCAGGTCCCACTGTGCATGAAATGTTGCTAGAATCCAAAGACATGTGGTCCTGGTGAAGTTGTGGGTTGGCAAACACAAGGGCCTTGGTGGGAGCATGTGGTCATTGAGGAGAACGGCAGAGTGGAGAACAACACTGTCTTGGAGATCAGCATCATCTGCGGATGGGTGTGGGAAACTCAGTCTTCCCATGGGAGTGTGTGATTGGCCAGGTGACCTTTTGGAGTCGGGCATGATAATCCTGGAACCAGAACTGCAGTGGCTTCAGACAGCCGCTCCTAGCACAGTGCAGGTTGGCAAGAATTGCTTGGACTGAGTCCTGCCTCTGTGTGTGATCCAGTAGCCAAGGATGAGGTTTCCCTGAAGCTATCTCTGACCGGTCCCATCCACAAGGCACACAACAATGGCATGAAGACTCCCAGTGGTTGTCCAGCTCACAAGGGAGAGGCCAGCCCACCCTGATCCTGCTTGTATTTCAGTGGTCATCATTAGACTGGCGAGGTCATTAGTCTCTGGCTAGCGTATTTCAGAGTAATGGTAACCAATACAGCACATGCCAGGGACCCACTACTCACTTTTCTGGAATAAACCAGAAACATGACAAGAAGAAGAAACCAAAGGAAGTTGTTAACCATTAACCCAAACAGTACTGGCCAGGAGAGGTAAACACAGAAGGGATCTGGGGTTGCACCCCTACAATTTCTCAAGAAGTAGCATCTGACATAAAGAAATATCTTCATGACATTATAAAAGAACTCAAAACAGAAATATTAATACAAGTAAAGGAAAACATAGGAAAAATAATAAGAGAAATGCTAAACATCTCTCAAGAAGACAGATGGAAGAATAGAGGAGTATAGAAATAGAAGGGAAAACTTTGATGAAGAATGTAAAAGAAGTCAAGAATACATGAAACAGATTCAAGAAGATTACCAGGAAATTAAAAACTGCATTGAAAGCTGGCAAAACTGCTGGAAAGAAAATAAAGGTAGACCATCAAACCTTGAAGACAGGTTTGCAACATGTGATCATGAAAGGAAAGATCTCTTACAAATAACAAGAAATCAGGAAGTAATCATACAAAGGCTAGAAGACAACAAGAGGATCTATAAGTTAAGAATAAAAAAATGTGAGTGAAGAAGCAGGGGTAAACACAAATGAAATGCAAAGGCTATTTACAGAAATACTGAAAGAAAACTTCCTAAGCATAGGAAAAAGAAATGATATTCAGATATAAGAGGCATACAGAACTCCAGCCAGCTATAACCAAAATTAATCTATAACCAGACATATAATAATAAAGATCCCAGAATTTCAACACATGAACAGAATATTAAAAGCTGTGGGAGAAAAGAAACAGATCACCTATAAAGGAAAACCCATCAGAATCACAACAGACTTCTCAACCTAAACCATCAAATCAAGAAGAACTTGGAGCAAAGTATTCAAAGCCCTGAAAGAAAATATTCTCCAACCCAGATTGATGTGCTCTGCAAAACTCTCTCAAAATTAATGAATAAACAAGGTGGTTCCATGACAAAGAAGAACTAGGGGAGTTCCTGACCACCAAAGCAACCCTACAAAAAATACTGAAGGACATTCTAGAGAGACAGAAAAAAAAACCATGGTTTCAGGAACAGCAGCAAAGGGGGCTTAATGAATGGGTCAGACAGTGGATTCAAGGTGAAAAACAGACAACCAGTGGCAGAAAAATAGCATGACAAAGATGAGGCAGAGAAGTTTGGCCATAATCACTAACCTAGATGGCCTTCCTCTACTAATAAAAAGGAAAACAGAGAGAATGGATCAGAAGATAGGGTCCATCAAGATGCTCAATATAAGAAATATAACTAACCTGAAAGAGGGTTTATGGACTAAAGGTTAAAGATGAGAAAATAATACTCTATGTGACAGAGAACCAGAAAAAAGTGTGGTAGCTCAGCCATCAGCTGCAGATTGGTTGGAATGACATAACACTTTTATACAACGGAGAACTGCTCAGCTATAATAAAGGAAAACCTTGAGGCTCTTTGGACGTAAACATATACAACTTGAGATCATGCACATGGGTAAAAAGCTTCACAATCATTTAAGTGAATAGCACCTTGCCTCCCTAATCTAAAACTTAAATGTGTTAGTGGGATCCAAAATGCACAACACACCCTGTGAAAGTGAAAGGGGAGGAATTGTCTAAAAGAGAAGGCAGTGGACATTGTTAATCTATTATCATTATTTAAAACCCATATTTTTTTCATTGCCCTGTTTAATTTGGTTATATTCTGTTCCTGTTTGTCTACGTGAAGTATATTTGATTGCATGGACAGCTATTCCAAAGATAATAGGGTATAGTATGGTAACCATTTTTAATTTGCCATTAACTTAATCTGAAGCCTTGTATTGGTTTCATTGTCTTGTTTTGACTGATTTTATTTGAATCTGTTGTGTTTGATTGCTGTATTGTCTTTACTGATTTTATTTGAATCTGTTATGTTTGATAGCATCAAGTCTGGGCGCATAGGAAGCTACTCTGAAGACAATAAGATTCACTATGATTCCCATTCTGGTTTGACTCTTACTAAGTCTCCGATGTTTTGTTTTTATTGATTGTGTTCTGTACTTCTATGTTCAATTTTACTGTGAAATGATATGGGCAATTCTATTGAAGATAACATTTTTTTTTTATTATTTTCAAAATAAAAAAGGAAGAAAAAAGAGGAAAATTCTATTATACTACAAAATCAATGGAAAAAAATGAACAAGCATGGTTTTAAAAAAATCTCAACACGTTGAGCCATGCATGTTGGTGCATGTCAGTCATTTCAGCACTTGAGAGGCTGAGGTAGGAGAATTGTTGCAAGTTCGAGACCACTATATATTACAAAGTGAGGTTAAGATCAGCCTGAACTGCATTATGAATTTTGTCTTGAAAAGACCCCTCAAAAATTCCTCCTACATGTAGTAGGGCAACAACAGAAACTGAAGACATGCTGTATTTTAGGCTTCAACAACCCCTTCTCAAAATGAATTCTGTCTTGATTGCTATTCTCTCCTTTCTTGGACAAAATACTCAACAGCTCAAGAGAAAGGGAGGAAAAGTTCATTTAGCTTACAGTTTGTGGAGGTTTCAGTCCATATTCTGCTTGCACCATGGCAGTACTTCAAGGTAGCAGCCAGCAAAAGCAGCCAGAGCAAAATGGGGAAGAACAAGCCTCTTCTTCTCCTTTATGTTATGCACAGAATACCCTCTTCCAGGACCGGTATATCCCTCCCAAAATCTCTATGCCCCCCTCTTGCACAAGATGAGGACATTTACAAGCAAGGATCTTGGCTTCCACCTGAGTCTGTTAGATAAACTTCTAAGCTTCTGAAGTTGACACAATGTATCAACCATACCCATTTCTAATTAAACACTCTCCAATATGGCAAGCCCTGGACTGGATCTCTTCTCTAACTCCAGCCTGCTATGAAGTAGGAGTTCCTTTCAGAGTAAAACCCCATGCTATTTTGCAGTTTACAATTGATGCAAAGTCTGAGCTATTTGTAGGGCCTGTACTGCACAATGTAGCCAAATCCTGTTTCAAAAAAGCAAACACAAAAATTTTAAAACTTAAAAAATAAAAATTGTTTATGTGAAACACATTTAAAATATTTAAAATAAATTAAATATGAAAGTTGATAAGTAAAGTTTGTAAGTGAATTCGGGGTTTGTAAATAGACTGGGTGACCTAGAACACACCAAGTAGCACAGGCTGGACCTAAGCTTTTAATTGCCCTGCCTAAGTCTCCAGCTGGAGTTCACTGTGGGTCCACATGTTTATCCTCTTGTCCTGCAGCTCCCATGCAGTGTCCGCAGCTGCATGGTCCCCACAAAGCTTCCTTTCCTATCCTAGCACCTTAAACATGTCACCAGACTTAAGGACCTTCTGCCAACTGTGACTCCTTCCTGTACTCTCCCAAGCAGAGGCCAGGCCAGCTGCCTGGTCCCTCCATGTCCAGTGACTCCTAGAAACTCTTGCAGCTTCTGGGACCCCACCACCCCACTGGCCTGAGACATCCTACCCCCCACAAAGACATCATCCTCGCTGTGGGCCCAGACACTCAGATATCTCTGTGCCCCCAGTTCTCTCAAGCCTACCTCTCCCAGCATGTACGCCATGTCAGGGTCCTCCTCTCCAGGGTCCACCAGGTCCTGCTTCTGAGCATGGAGAGAAGACACTATCTAAGAACTTCAAAGAGGAAACTGCTTGTACATGTGAGGCTCAGAAATGAGTCCATTTGCAAAAACATACAGAGAGCTGGGTGGGGTAGCGCACACCTGTAATCCCACCACTCTGGGAAGCAGGAGTACTGCAAATTTGAACCCAGTTTGAGCCACTTTGTGCTTTAACAAAACTTGTTTCAAAAATTTAATAAGTGGAGCTTGGCGGGGGGCATAAGGGACATCCTGCACCCACTGTACCCAACTCCTGGCCCTCTTGGGCAAGGGAAATTGTTCCAGGACTCACAGGCCCCAACCAGTGCCACCATGGAACACAAACTTCTGCCCTGGGCTGAACTCAGGGGCCCTGGCAGATTGGACCCGAGCAGACTTCAGTGGGGAGAACAGATCCACTGAGCATAGCCCCAGGCTTGGCAGATCCACAGGGCTCAGTGCCGGCTTGGAGACCTCGTGGTACAAACCCGTAACCACCATTCTCACAAGAGGACCCTATGTTCTGCCTACTGGTTCCTGGCCACCACAGAATTTTGCCTTGAGCTTATTTCAGTTTAAAACTGGGTGTGGAGATAGACTGAATTTTGAATGAAGGTTTCTGTTTTTTACTAAAGGATTAGAAGCGTCTACCAAGTTCAGTGCCAGAGAGGAAGACAAGGGCACTGAGTGTTACAGTGGCCTTCCAAACTCCAGCATAGGAAACTTGGAATGCCTCAAGGGAGCTTCCTGGGAGGCCCAGAGTTACTGTGGCATAGAGACCACCAGTGCCTTGAGGACCAGGCCAGGTGCAACTCCCACAACAGGATGCCAGGAAGCCTGGGGGGCAGGGCCTTAGTCACAGCCCTGCAGATCAGAGCCCTGTGCACTACCTCCTTCCCAGTGCTGAGTTGAGCCCTCCTGGCCAGCAGCCTGCAGGGAACAGAGGTGCAGCAAGGCCAACAAAGCAAAGCTGTTTTCCCTTCCTTTCAGCTCTCTGTTTCCAGGCTCCCTTACCTCCTCCTGGGGCTGCTGCTTCCTGGGTCACAGTGTTTCCTGATGGCCAGGACTGCAGACCCGCTGTCCTCTCTGGGCCTCAGACAAAGGGTGCCCAGCATGCAGCTGCACAGAGTGGTCAGGACCTGTCAGGACAGTTGGGCCCAGCTCTCCCTAGTGCTCAGTCCCGTTGTCTCTTGCCCCACATCAGCGCCGCCCAGCTCTATTTCTCTGCATCCTACTCTGGCACAGATTCTGAGGTCTGCTTGCAAATGTAGAACTTTTTCAGCACAGGTCTAAAGGACAATATTAGTCTGTGAGGGAAGATCTGGAGCCAAGTCAGGTGTTGCATATGGTTAATTCCAGAACTTTTGGAGTTGAGGCAGGACAGTCTAAATATGGAATCTCCCCTGGTACCTTAGTTAGCAACTTAGTGACCTCCTGTTGCAAAAGTAAAAGTGAAAGAAGGACAAAGATGTAGCCAGACAGTTAATTGTGATAGGAGGTCACTGTAAAGGGATTAAGAAACACCCAGGGCATCAGTAGAGTAGTTCTGGGTGCATTCATAGATCATTCCCTGTAGGAGGAGCCCCCGGCTCCATCATGTGGCTCACAGGATAGAAATAGGCAAAGGGAAAATGGGCAGACAGTAGCCCTGGCCACAGCTTAGGAAGAGGTATAAGAACTTACCTTTATTCGTGAGACATCTGTCTCTTGGCCCTGTTCTCATCACCAGAGGTAGAGAGAGACAAGAATCAGTGCGTACACCTGGATCCCTGAGCTCAGACCCTGGGGCCAGGCCACAGAATGATGCAGCATCAGAGGTGATGGGAGGACCAGGCAGAGCTCCAGTTCCAGGATCAGCTCCACCACAGTTTTGGGTATCCAGGGCCTCACACCCTGAGGATGTCAGCCCTGCTGGCAGTACCTTGATGTCGAGCTGGACAGCATTATAATAGAACTGCAGAATATAGAATCTGCTGCTAAGCACCATGTCCCTGGGCGCTCAAATCTGTGGCCGTGGCCTGGCAGCCTCCAGCCCAGGGATAGAGCAGCTGCCAAGACAGTATGTTCCAGCATGGCCAGTGGGGCACACAGCCTCATGCCTGCACTGGCTGCACACAGAGGAATCTCCTAGTGTAACTGGGCAAACTCAGGTGTGCAGGTAGGGGGCTGGGCTTTTACAGAGACACACTTCACCTGGTTCATTAAACTCCAGGGCCATTAGAGGTCACCTTCCTTCCCTGGTTGCCTCATCTGCTGAAATCCCAAAGCTTTGGGCACCACCTGCAGCCCTCAGGAAGTGAGTTAGTCCAGCTGAATGGAGGACGCACAGGCCCCAAGCTGTGCTGGTTTCTGAAGGTGGCTGTGCAGTGAGTCTGGAGATGGGGTGTCCCCGAGCTGCAGGTGGCCCAGAGCTCCAGAGGATCACAAAAAGTACAGACTGGGGACACAGGGCTCTGGGTTTGGGATGTCTGGTCCCATGAGGGCTAGGCTGTGAGGACTCAGGACAGAGCTGGAAGGTCAGGTTTCCAGATAAGGAGTTGTGGTTCTGAAAAAGAAGGAAGGCACCCAACACCTTTACCACCATGGCAGCTTTGAGTGGACACACAGTCCTGCCCAAGTCACACCAAGAAGTGCAAGGTCAATTGTGCACCAAACCACTGAAATGCAAATACCAAGTATCTTGTGAATTTAGTAGGATCAGGGCCTCCTGGTCCCACAAGAGGAGACCCAGACAACATCCCTAGTCCCAGAACAAACATCTGGTATAACTCAGCATTGGGCAAGGGGGAGAACCGAATTCAAGTGATTCACATGCCCCAGAGAACCCAGACTCTTGGCCTCTGCTGAGTTAGAAGCCCCAGCCCCTAGGATGGACCTACACAGACAAGGGTGGAATGTGTGAGAGCTGCCTTTCTGCAGATGTCCCAGTCTCAGGACCAGGCTTGCACAACAGACACTGTGATCACCCCCAAAAGGAACTGCACTTCCTGCCCTCTGGCCATGACCACCAACAGTGCTGCCTTGACATCATTTATTCTTGAAACTAGGCTTTCAGCTAGATTTCATGGGGAACAAGGTTGCTGCTATTTACAAAATGTTTGGAAGCCTGTAACTGTCTCCAGCACACTCCCCTGTGGCTCCAAGTACAGGTTTCCTGAAAGGTTAGAGCTGTTTCTCCCAACTCCAATGGAGGAATGGTAGGTCTGTCCCACTCAAGGGTGACTTTCTGGGCGGGTCACAGGGTTATAAATGCACAATATGCCCCTACTGTCCCCAGGGCCAGGCCCATTCCAACTTCTGAGAACAGTACTCAGGGGATATACACAGAAGGGCCCGACTCACAAGAACCCAGCACCACCTGGGTCCTGGCCACTTCTGTGTTCAGTCAGTGGTGATTTGCAGCCCTCCTGGGCCACCAACAGGCAGGTGACAATGGTACAGCCAGATCCCCACTCTAGGTGGCCTCATCTCCTCCTGGGATTCTATTTCCAGACTTTGTTGTTTTCTTTCAAGTGCTGCCACTCATGGTGGCTGCTGAAGCCCTTGACTGATGACCTGCTCTCCCTCTCTGTGCTCAGAAGTCTGGGACAGACACTGGTGCTAGGCACGCAGCTGCCCAGAAGCTCCTGGGCTCTGAGACCCTAGGTCCAGCCTCCATCCCCTCCTAGGGCTCGTGGTTCATCCTTTCCACAGCAGCCCCACCCTGCTCTGTCCTAGGCTGTGCTGTCTCCTTGAATCCTTTTCTCACACTCAATCTGAAGTTGAGTTTTTAAAATATATACTGTAAATATATGTGCCATGTATATTTTTATAATATATGATACAGTATTAAAACTATGTTATAGTTTTAGTCATTTAAAAATTGTCTGGTGATAGAATTAAGTATAGCTAAAGTCCAGATAGACTTGAGAAATAAAGAAATTAAGATGTACTGTTAGCATTTAATATAGTACTTAGCACAAGCATACCTCAAATGTATTAAT
Organism: Cavia porcellus; assembly: GCF_034190915.1. NCBI lineage: Eukaryota > Metazoa > Chordata > Mammalia > Rodentia > Caviidae > Cavia > Cavia porcellus. The sequence goes on along the minus strand of NW_026947490.1, from coordinate 38,158,898 downwards.
GTGAGAGTCACACTAAAATGTGTTATTTATCTGAAATTCATATTTAAAATTCTCATGTATTTTTGTTTCCTGAACCTGACAATCCTTTCTCCACATATTTATATCACACGCACTCATATTAAAAATTATTTATACACTTCCAGAAGAACATGGCGGACAGACAGCAGCGGCAATGGAGGCTCTCTGAGAGACCCAGCTTAGATTCCAGGAATGGTGTGGAGAGAGGAATCCTAAGCAAGAGGAGATATACCCTGCTGTCCCAAGAACAACCTGGCCTCAGAGAAACCAAATGGGGATGCAATCCTGGTGCCATAACAGGAACAGATAAAGCCTCAGCATGGAAGCTGGAGCCCATGCCATTGGAAGCCATGATTTGGGTTTCCTGCTGCCAGTGCTGCATCTGAACCAGCTTGGCAGGGAGAGAGGTATGTGAAACCTCTGAGAATCGGAATCAGTGAACAGAGTTGAGAGTGGGACGGGCGGGGAGATGTGCATCAACCTGTGGTGAGTGAGGGAAATGGGGCCACTCTTAAGGTCTAGGAGGCTCCAACAGAGGACATTCTGGGACTGGGCAGACTTGCCGGAACAGGGTGCTTCAGTGACTTCAGTCACATATCCCCTCTCAAGGGGGATTGGTGGGCAGTGCCTAGCTTGCATGACGCCACTGGCTGAGGCCCAGTAGGCTAGCACAAGCCAGGGCCCAGTGCCTGGAGGTGCACCGTGGAGGTGAAGCCTTTGATGTCACCTGGAAGGGCGGGCCCTGCATAGGCTGCCCAGTCCATGTCTCCCTAGGGCCCTGCAGTGGGCTGGAATGCCTAGCTGGTGCAATTCAAACAGACTGTGGCCGACAGGGAAGGAAGCTGGCCTCCTATATATGCTTGTATATAAGAAACAAAGAATATGGGAAGAGGGAACAAGAAAGGCTCCTCGGCCCCTAATCATGAGAAACGTGCGATAGCAGACACGGCACCAATAGACATAAAGTGCTATCTCCAGAGCTTCATAGACAAATTCAGGAATGAAGTTATTAATGACCTGAAGCAAGACATAAGCAGAATAGTTAGAGAAATGCTAAGCACTACCCAAGAAAAAACAGATGGTGGAATGGAAGAACAGAAAAAAGGGCAGAATTGTTTGATGGAGAAAATAGAGAAAACATAGAATACGTGAAGCAGGTTCAAAGAGATTAACAGGAAACTAAAAGCTCTAATGAAAACTGGCATAGCAGCTTGAAAGAAACTAAGGATAGATTATCTGAACTGGAGAGCAGATTTGTAATATGGGAGCATGAAATGAAAAATTTCTTAAAAATAACAAAGAAACAAACGGCAATAATACAAAGGCTAGAAGATGGTAAGAGGATCTATAACTTAAGAATTAAGAATATAAAGGAAGAAGTAGGGACACGAACAAATGAACTACAAAAGCTACTCACAGAAATAACCCAGGAGAATTTCCCTAATTTAGCAAAAGGTAAAGATACTCAGATGTATGAGGCCTACAGGACCTCAGCCACCTACAACCCAAATAGAGCTACACCAAGGCATATAATAAACAAAATTCCAGAAATCCAATATAAGAACAGAATATTAAAAGCCGTCAGAGACAAGAAACAGATCAATGACAGGGGAACACCCATCATAATTACAGCAGACTTCTTGGCACAAACTGTCAAATCATGAAGAGCATGGGGAGAAATAATTCAAGCTTTGAAAGATAATCACCTCCAGCGAAGATTGATATATCCTGCACAACTATCCCTGGAAATTGATGGAAAAACAAGGTGCTTCCAGGATAAAGAGGAAGTAGGGGAAATGCAACCACCAATTCAACTTTACAGAGAATACTGCAGGATATTCTAAAAAAGAAAAATACCAAGATTCCAGAAATAGTGGCAGAGAGGCCACAATGAATGGAGCAGAAAACAAAATGAAGAAGGCAAACTGACAACTAATGACAGAAAAAGATCTTAACAGAAATGAGGCAGAGAAGATTGGATGATAGGAACAGCTATTTTGGAGAAAAGGATGTCATAATAGATAATGCTGATTTAATATCATCTTGTTTTGAAGTCCCACCAAGCTTTTGTTCTTCTGTCTCCATAGGTCTTAACATGTTGTATCTTATTGGATTTTATTATATGTGATAGTATAAACAAAAACTTTTATAGACAAAGAGGTTATATAGAAACCATTGTTCATTTTCTGTTAGGTGATTCTAAATATCCTGTGATACTGACATTCTCTCGAATGGCTTTACATTGTTTTGGTATATTTGTTATACTCAAAGATTTCAAGGAAAGAGACAATATGGTAACTACTTTTATGTCAGGATTATCTTGTGGTGAAACACTATTTTGCTTAAATGGCTATGTTTTGATCTGCGCTGCTTTGTTGTTATGCCCTCTTTTATGTCAATCTCCACTGTATTATTTAATTTTTTATTTTCATCCTTTTAATTAAGGGGAAAATAATAAAAAGTGGCAATATATATTATAGTAACCCACTTTGATTTTCTATTAACTTGATTTGAAGCTCTGTATTGCTCTCACCATCTTGTTTTGACTGATGTTCCTCTATTCTATTTTGCTTGATAGTACCAGGTTCGAAAGTTTAGGCAACAGCTGTGAAGATAGTAGGATTCATTATAACGCCCATTCTGGTTGACTATTATCTATATTTGAAGACCTGTAATGTCTCCAATGTTTTGGTTTTGTTGGTTTTGTTCTTCCCTGTTTTGTTGAATTTTATTATAACTCATGATATAGGAAATTCTTTTTAAGATAGCAAGAGGCATTATGGTAACCATGGTTGATCACCTTGTATTATGTTTTTACATCATCTATTATGTCCACCCTTTTGAGTTGACTGACTGTTGTGTTATGGAACATTTGGTTTTACTCTCTTCCAAGGAAAGTAATAAGAACCGAGGGAGTAATGGAACCCAAAATGTGTAATAGTCATTGTACAAAAGATAGGAAAAGAAAGTGCTCTAAATGATATAATTGCATGTATATGTAAGTGTATAAGACAGACAATGATATTACTGAGTTTTGTTGGATCATTGAACAGAACTGTTTGCAGTCTCACTGTTTGAATGTCCACTTTGCATGCTTTAATTTTGTAACTTGAACAAATATTTCTAAGATGACAATATGTAATGCATTAACTAGTGATTTCCTACTATTTATTTTTTTTCTGAAATCCTGTATAACTTGTACCCTCTTTCTGCTTTTTTTTCTTTTACTCCTTCAATAAAACTAAAAAAAAATTATATGAACTGGTTGTGCAGGCACACTCTTGAAGGCCTGAGTTTTAGTCCATAACTCTTGGTGCCCCTCTCCACCACCACAGATTTCCAGCAGGCCTAATGTGGAATTCAACTATCATTGCCAGTTAGAAACTGGGCAGTGATTTTCTGTGTTTCTGGGTGACTACCGCTCCCAGCATCCTGCAGAGCCAAAGAAGATCACAACTCCCAGCATCCCTTGACACACTGTAGGCGGGAACTTCTGGGTCTCCGTTGGCCCCCCCTACCTCAGCATGGTTGTCCATGCCTCTGCTGGCCTTACCTCCCCAAGGCCTGTGCGTGGGTTCCCGGCAACGGCAGGTAGGCTTGTGCATCTGTCAGCTGCGTCACTCACCGTTGACTCCCTGGAGAGTATAAGTGGTGCCTGAGTAGCTACTGTGGTGGCCCCTCTGGAGCTGCTTGGGTTCCCAGTCCTTTGACCTTTAGATCCCGCAGCTCCGCGGGTTAGCAGGGTCGGTTGCTCCAGGTGATGGATGGCATTGCCTTGTCCGGGCACTGGTGAGCAGCATGTCCCTCCCTGTCCGTGGACTGTGTGAATGTAAGGAAGTCCAGGAACGCATGTCTCTGTGTAGATTCCGTGTTCAGCGCGTCCAGGTGCAGCGCCTGTGCTGTGCTACGCAGCCTCCGTCGCATTTGCGGGTGGGGTAGGAACCCTGGCAGGGATCCGTGCTCAACACTGCTCTTCCATGTCCCTGGAGTTTGCAAACAGACTGCTTTGCCTCCCTCTGTGGGGCAAGGTTCGCTAATACATTCCCATGTGTTTCCTTGGTGAGATTTCCCCAGTCCTGTTAGCTTCTGCCAAAAGCCTAATCTACAGGGCAAATTTAGTTGACACAAAGCTTTAATTTGATAAATGACTTGGTTTTTCCCATGTGCGAGTTACCAAGGTGCTGGATAGCGCCTCCCTTGAGCACTGGACAGGGCCTCCCTTTGGCACTTCATCCAGCATTCCTGGGAGCTGGAAAGTTAAATCTCCTTTTGCCAGCTCCAAGGTTCTTTCAGTCAGATGTCAATAGGTCACTTCGCCTGCCTCTTTAACTCTGCCCCTGTCAATTCCACATAAAGCCTGGTTTTTTTCCTGAAATTCCAGAGGGTGCTTGCCTGTCTCTCTTCAGCAGCCCTCCTGTGTCCACAGTAAATGCCTCCTTTTTTCCTGTTTTCTCTTTTTAATTCATGCCAGAGGACCAAACAGATGGTGACATGACTGGAATGGGGAAGTTTGAATAACTCCTAGAAGTTATCCCCAATTGCATTCCCCTCCCCCTGTGGACTCCCACCCTCCTTTTTCTCTACTCTCTGTTTCTGCTATGGCTGTTACTAGCCTCCATCCACCACCAGCCCCCTCAATCCTCAAGGGTCCACACAGGTGAACCAACTCTTGCTTCCAGTTTCCTGTCTTGTTAACCACCATGCTAGGTCAGGATGCCCCTCCCCCTCCTTGCCTTCTGGGGATACCCCTCCCATCCCACTGGTGACAACTCCTGGACCTGGTTGTGGAGTCTTACTCTCTTCTGCATTCTTTGCTGGCGTGATGACTCCTTCAGTGAGTGTGACTCGCCATTTTTGTCTGTTGGCTCACTTCCAACTTGGTGGCCATAGGCAACATCCCCTCTCCCTTGGCTGCCTTATGATAGAACAATCCTGAACACACCAACAAGGACAACAAAAGGTATGCAATACCAAAAATTCTACTACAACTAAGAGCCCAGGACCAAATAGATTCACCACTGACTTTACTACAACTTCAGAAAAGATATAATCCTAATACTCTTCAAACTCTCACAGAAAATTGAAGGGAAGGAACACTACCATACTTTTTCCATACAGCAAGCATTACCCTGCCACATCAAACAAAGACTCCAAATACGCATAACACAGAAAACTATGGTCCTTGACAAATTAACCTTGACAAATGCAGATGTAAAAATCCTAACAGAAAGAATATAGGGCAAGCCAGATGTGGTGGTACACACCTGCAATGCTCATACTCAGCCACCTGAGGCAGGATGACCACCAGGATTTTCAAGGTGAGCCTGGGGTATATAGTGAGTTTATGGCCAGCCTGAGCTACATAGTGAATCCTGTCTGAAAAAAAGTTACACATCATGACCAAGTCACCTTCTTCCTAGTTATGCAAGGTTGATTCATCTTATGTAAATCAAGAAGTACAATGTTCACAAACATAATTAAGGATAAAAATTACTTGATCATCTGAATTGGTGCAGAAAAAAGACCCAAAATCTATCCATATTGAAAACTCTGATGGATATTGGTATAGGACATCAGCTCAAACTAATGGAAGTCATTTGTGACAAGCTCACAGCCAACCTCACAGCAATGTAGGGAAAACTGAATACATCCCCCTAACATCAACAACACCACAAGAGTTTCCATGCCCATTAGTCCTATGCAATGCAGTAATTAAATTTTAGCCTAGGAGTTGGAAGGATAAGTGCGAGAAATAAAAGAGGGAGCAACAGGCAAGAAAGTTGTCATGCATGTCTTGGCCAGCTCCAGGGATTTGGGCCTGGCTTCCTGTGCTCTCAACTCTGGAGACTGGGTGGCCTGAGGTGAGTGTCCCTGCATCATCCCGAGCTCCGGAGGGAGTTATGATCATCTATCCCATCAGCTAGGGAACTCTGCAGGTTCCTGACACACTGGGCCAGCTCAGCAGGGCTTGAGCCTGAGTGCCCCACACCCAGTGACCCTGTCTCAATCCGTGGACCTGGGAGGACAGAGTCCCAGAAGCTGAGAGCATAGAAGAGGATTTCAAGCAGACCCAGGGGAACCCTTGGAATAGCACTTGAAACATGGAAATATAGGAAAATGACAAAATGAAAAAGACCAACATACAATCTCAAGCCTCCAGCCCATCCCAAGAATCCTTAAGAGCTATGTACATAGAAGAAAACATATGCTATACACCTGAAATACCTGAAATAATAGCAACTGAAGTAAAGAAGGAACTATGGGAAGCTTTAAAGGAGTTCAAACTAGAAATGATCTAGCAGGGAAAAGAAGAAATCATAAAAAAGAGAAAGAGGTGCTGAACATATCTAAAGAAGACACAGTTAAAAAATTGGAGAAGCTAAACAAAAAGATAGAATCCCTGCAACCACTGTGGAAGTCAGTCTGGAGATTTCTCAAAAAGCTGGGATTGGAAGCCCCATTTTTTCCAGCTATTCCACTTCTAGGCATATTCCCAGAAGAACTGAAAACATCGTACCACGTGATATATGTGCACCCATGTTTGTGGCAGTACAATTTGTAATAGCCAGATCTTGGAAACAACCTAAGTGTCCGTCAACTGAGGAATAGATAAAAAAAAAGCTGTGGTATTTTTATACAATGGAGTACTACTCAGCTATAAAGAATTATCACATTGAGATATTTATAAGTAAATGGATGCAGCTTGAGACCATACTCATAAGTGAAATAAATCAAACCCACATGTGTAAATAATAGTAAGAAATGATAACAATATATAAAAGTATGTAGTAATCATGATTCCCCATTATATTGCTTTGAAGCCTTATAATGTTTCATTCATTAATTGTAATGGTTTTATTCTGGGCTGTTTGATTTCACTGACTATGATGGTATGAACAGCTATTTTGGAGAAAATAAGACATCATAATAGCTAGTTATGATTTTATATCATCTTGTTTTGAAGTTCCATCAAGCTTTTGTTCTTCTGTCCCCATTGGTCTTAACATGTTATATCTTATTGGATTTTATTACATGTGATTATATAAACAAAAGCTTTTATAGACAAGGAGATAATATAGAAGCCATTATTCATTTTCTGTTAGTTGGTTCTAAATACCCTTTAATACTGTCATTCTCTTGAATGGTTTTACATTGTGTTGATATGTTTGATGCTACAGTATACAAAGTTATACTCAAATATTTCGAGAAAAGAGACAATATAGTAACTACTGTTATGTTGGGATCGCTTGTGGTGAAACACTATGTTGCTTAAATTGTTATGTTCTGATCTGTGCTGTGGTGTTGTTATGTCCTCTTTTATGTCAATCGCCTTTTTAAGTTATTATTTTTATTTTTTAATTAACAGAAAACATAAGTAAAAAAACAGCAGGATATATTATAGTAACCCACTTTGATTTCCTATGGATTTGATTTGAAATCCTGTATTGCACTCACCATATTGTTTTGACTGATTTTACTCTATTCTGTTTTGCTTGATAGTATCCAATTTGTGGGTATAGGCAACTACTTTGAAGACAATAAGATTTACTATGATGCCAATTCTGGTTTGACTATTATCTTCTTTTGAACTCTTGTAGTGTCTCCAATGTTTAGGTTTTATTGGTTTTGTTCTGAACTGTTTTGTTCAATTTTTTTATAACTGATCAAATAAGCGATTCTTTTTAAGGAAGCAAGAGGCATCATGGTAACCATTGTTTATCACCTTGTATTCTGTTTTTACATCATGTACTATGTCCATCCTTTTGATTTGACTGACTCTGTTTTGTTATGTCACATTTGGTTTTATTCTCTTCAAAAAAAGTAATAAGAACTGTGGGAGTAATAAAACCCAAAATGTGTAATTGTTATTGTAAAAAAGAGAGGAAAAGAAAGTGCTCTCAAGGATATAACTACATATATATTTAAGTGTATAAGAGATAACCCTATTCCTGAGTTTTTTGGGTCATGGAACAGAACTGTTTGCAGTCTCACTGTTTGAATGTCCACTTTGTATGCTTTAATTTTGTAACTTGATCAACTACTTCTAAAATGACAATATGTAATCTATTAACTAGTGATTTCCTATTGTTTATTTTTTTGAAATTCTGTATTATTTGTACCTTTTTTCTTTTTTTTTCTTTTCCTCCTTAAATAAAATTTTAAAAACATACCATGGAGTGAAGTATTTCAGATCCTCAAGGAAAATGATTTTCAACCTAGACTGATGTACTCTGTAAAAGTGTCCTTCAAAATGGATGGAGAAATAAGATACTTCCATAACAAAGAACAGCTAAAGAACTTTGTGATCACCACAGCAACCCTCCAAAGAGTACTTAAAGAGAGTTTAAATACACTTAAGAAAAAAACACTAAACAAAGCAGACAAACAGAATGGAAAGATAAAGATGCAACAGCAGAAAGATAACATGTCAACCAATGTATAACAGTTATAACCATTAATGTAATTGTTCTCAATGCACCAATTAAAAGAAACAGACTTTCAGAATGGATCAAGAAATAACATCTATCCATACGCTGTTTATAAGAAAACCATCTAACAAAAAATTATACAGACAGAAAATCAAAGGTCAGAAAAGAATACTTCATGCAACAGGAACCCAAAAGAACTGGGGATAGCTATTATAGTTGCAGACAATGTGAACTTCAAACCAAGAATGATCAGAAGAGGTAAAGTAGGTCATTACAAACTGGTCAGGGGAAAACTTCAAGAGGTAGAGATGACAATCTTGTTTGTTCTTTTTTTGGTACCAGGGATCGAACTCATGACCATGCACTTTCAAAGCAGTCACTTATGCCTCTTAGCTAAATCTTCATCCCATGAGATAACAATCTTAAAAATATATGCAGCAAATTCCAGAGCACCCAGTAATATAAATCAAGTGTTAATAGAAATGAAAAACCAAATTAGCAATAAAATAATTATAATAGGAGACCTTAACACACCATTACACCAAGGGACAGATCAAGCAGACAGAAAATCAGCAAAGAAACAGCAAAACTGAATCACACCTGTGAACAAATGGACTTGATAGACATATACAGAGTGTTCCATCCAACAATATTAAAATACACATTCTTCTCAGCAGTACATGGGTCATTCTCTAAAATAGACCATATACTAGCCCATCGAACATATTTAAATAAATGCTAAAGAGTTGAAACTATCCCATGCATGTTATCAGACCATAGCACCATGAAATTAGAAATTAGTGACAAAAGGTACTGCAAAATTCCCACAAACACATGGAAACTGAATAACTCACTCTTGAGTGATTAGTGAGTCACAGGGGAAATTAAAGATGAAATTAAATACCTACAAGCAAACAAAAATACAAATACAACTTAATGGAATCTGTGGGATGCAATGACATTTATTCTCAGAGGAAAATGTATTGCACTAATTTCTGACATCAGGAAAACAGAACAAATACAAATAAATAACCTGATGCTACACCTCGAACATCTAGAAAAAGAAAAGCAAGTCAAGCCCAGGTCAAAAGAAGGAAGAAAATTATAAAAATCAGAGCAGAAATTAATGCAATAGAGACTAAGAAATCAATCCAAAGAATGAATGAATCAAAAAGTCGGCTCTTTACAAGAATAAATAAAATTGAGAGGCCCCTAGCAAACCTTATTAAAAAAGGGAAGAAAAAGCTCAATTTCATGCAATAAGGAATGCAAAAGGCAAAATCACTAAAGACTCTGTAGAAATACAGAAGATCAACAACGTCTATTTTGAAAACCTCTATTCTCATAGGTTTGATAATACAGGAGAGAGTGATAGATTCTTAGAACCATATGAAGTACCAAAGCTTGATCAAGAAGATGTAAAAGAGCTGAGTAACCCAATTTCTATTAATGAAGTTGAAAATGTAATTAAGTCCTTACCTACAAAGAAGAGCCCAGGCACAGCCGGATTCACCGTGGAATTCTACAAGAAATACAAAGAAGGCTTAATGCCGACACGCCTCAACCTCTTCAATGAAATTGAAAGGGAAGCAATCCGTCCTAAGTCATTCCTGGAAGCAGATATTACTCTAGTATCAAAACCTGAGAAAGACTCAACTAAAACAGAGAACTCCAGGACAATCTCCTTAATGTACACAACTGCAAAAATCCTCAATAAAATATTGGCAAATAGGATGCAACAAATCATCAAGAAGATTATACACCATGACCAAGTAGGATTCATCTTATGCATGCAGGAATGGTTCAACATATGTAAATCAGTAAATGTAATCCATCATATCAATAGAGCCGAATGTAAGAATCACATGATCATTTCTATAGATGCAGAAAAACCTTTTGATAAGGTCCAACATTCATTTATGATAAAAACTTTACATATTGGAATAGATGGTATTTACCTCAATATAATGAATGCTATCTATGACAAACCAACAGCCAGTATCATAGTAAATGGCCGAAAATTGAAGGCCTTTACTTTAAACTCAGGCACAAGACATGGATGTCCCTTATCACCACTCCTATTTAATATAGTACTGGAAATACTGGCCAGAGCAATTAGACAAAAAAGAGAAATAGAAGGGGTAAAGATATGAAAAGAAGTCAAATTATCATTCTTTGCGAATGACATGATACTCTACATGGAAGACCCCTAACTCCATTGAAAAAAATCCTATATGTAATAAATTCAGCAATACAGCTCGATATGAAATCAATACTCAAAAATCAATAGCATTTCTATATACTAACAACAAAATCAGGGAGAGAGAAGTAAGAGAAAACACACCCTTCACACTAGCAAGTATAACATGAAATATTGAAGTATTATTCTCACAAAAGAAGTGATAATCTATATAGGGAAAATTATAATACACTGAAAAAAAATTGAAGAGGATCTCAGAAAATGGAAAGACCTCCCTTCGTCATGGATAGGAACAATAAATATTGTGAAAATATCCATTCTCCCAAAACTGTGATACAGAATCAATGCAACCCCAATAAAAATATCATCAACATAGCTCATAGATCTAGAGAAATCTCTTCTCAAATTCATCTGGAACCAGAAGAGAGCTAGAATAGCAAAGATAGTTCTAAGCATCAAATGCAAGGCAGAAAGAAACACAATCCCTGACTTGAAGTTATACTACAAAGCAACTGTAGTGAAATCAACATGGTACTGGAATCAAAACAGAGCTGAAGATCAATGGAATAGATTAGAAGATACAACCACAACTATAAACACATTCAACCACCTTATCTTTGATAAAGGGGCCAAATATTTTCACTAGAAGAAGGACAGTCTCTTTAATAAATGGTGTTGGAAAAACTGGCTTTCCACATGCCAAAAACTAAGACTAGACCCAAGCCTTTCACCATGCACTAAATTAAAATCTAAATGGATCAAAGATCTGAATATTAAAACAGAAATTCTAAATCTATTGGAAGACAAGTTGAGTAAAAACCTTGAAGACATAGGAGTAGGTAGAGAATTCATGAACATAAATCAAACCGCACAGGAAATACTTCCCAGAATCAACACCTGGGATCATGTCTTATTAAAAAGTTTCTGCACATAAAAAGTGAAAATAAAGTGAAAATAAAGTGAAAATAGTGAAAATAAAACCTAAAAACTGGAAACAATCTTAATTAGCTGTCCCTCAGACAAAGGACTTCTGCCTAAAATATAATGAATTTAAAAAATCCGATCCCCAAAATTCAAAGATCCAATCCAAAAATGGGTATCTGAGATGAAAACATACTTCTCAGATGAAGAAATACAAATGGCAAATAAATATATGAAAAAATGTTCATCATTAGTCATTAGAGAAATGCAAATTAAAACCACACTGAGATGCCATCTCACTCCTGAAAGAATTGCCCGGATCAAGAAAACTGCCAACACCAAATGCTGGGGAGGCTGTGGGTAAAAGGAACTCTCCTGTACTGTTGGTGGGAGTGTAGCCATTGTGGAGGTCAGTCTAGAGGTTTCTCAGGAAACTGGAATTGCAAGTCCCATTTGTTCCAGGTATTCCACTGCAAGGCATATTGCTAGAAGAGCTGAAAACATCATACCACAGTGATATATGTGCACCCATGTTTATAGCAGCACAATTTGTAATAGCCAGATCTTGGAAACAACCTAAGTGTCCATCAACTGAGGAAAGGATAAAAAAGTTGTGGTATTTTTATTCAATGGCGTACTACTCAGCTATAAAGAATGATCATATTGACATATTTATAAATAAATGAGCGCAGCTTGAGAGCATACTCATAAGTGAAATAAATCAAACACATATATAAATATCAAATAGTTTCGCTAATGTAAGAAATGGTAAGAATACATGAAAGTATGTGGTAATCGTGATTCCCAAGTGTATTGCTTTGAAGCCTTATAATGTTTTCATTCATTAAGTTGAATAGTTTTATTCTGGGTTGTTTGATTTTATTGTCTGTGATTGTATAAATAGCTATTTTGAAGAAAAGGAGACACTATTAGCTAGTGATGATATAATGATATATAGTAATGATATAATGATGATATAATGATATATAGCAATGATATAATGATGATATAATGATATGATGATATTTTGAAGTCCCATCAAGCTTTTGTTCTTCTGTCTCCATTGGTTTATCATGTTGTGTCTTATTGGATCTTATTCTGTGTGATAGTATAAACAAATTTCTTATAGAGAAGGAGATATTATAGTAACCATTGTTCATTTCCTGTAGTTCATTCTGAATATTCTATAATACTTTCATTCTCTTGAATGGTTTTACACTGTCTTTTTATGTTTGATACTATGGTATATCAACATATACTCAAATATTTCAAGGAAAGAGACACTATGGTAGCTACTATTAAGTGGTTTATCTAGTGGTGAAACACTATATTACTTAAATTGTTCTGTCCTCTTTTATCTTAATCTTTTTTTTAAATAGAAAAGTTGTCATACTATCCTCTATTCCAAAGACCCAAAATGCTGTGAGAATATTCTTAGAGCTCACAAGGCAATCTATCTAGGTGACAGGATACAAAATCAATTTTATACTGTATAAAATTATAGAAAATTAAAAATTAATGACCATTAACAGAATTTCTATACACTAACAATTAACCCATAGCGAAAGAAATCAGGAAAATGATTGCATTCACTATAACTACACAAAGATTAAATAATTTGAATAGGAATACAAATAACCAAGGACGTGGAAGATCTCTATAATGAAAACTATATTACTCTGAAGAAATAAATGGAAGAGACCATTAGAAAATGGAAAGATGTCCCCTCTTCTTATGCAGAATGAATAGTGTCAAAATGCTTGTATCACCAAAAATTATGAGTACATTTCACACAATTCATATCAAAATACGACATTCTTTGTAGAACTAGAAATAACAGTCCTCATGCATGTTGAGAATATGTTAACTGGAGTGAATTAGACACATAAGCTATTCTCTCATATGAGAATACCAATATACAAATAAAGAAAAAAAAAGCAAAGGACAGACAGCAGTAAATAACAAGAGGGCACATGGCAAGGAAGCTGAAAGTCAGAAGGAGGGAGGTGGGAGGGGAAGTGCAGAGATCAATGAAAAATGGAGAATCGTGTAGTGCTGAGAACGTGCACCAAGGCCCTCCAAGGACTATGAGCATCATCCACTACACACATGTACTTATGAAAAGAAAGAATATACACATCAGTGGAGGGGCACAGGAGGTACAGAGAGGGAATGAGAGGGAGTGGAGTGCTTAAGAAAGGAATTGAAAAATATCACGTACATGTATCAGCTCTCCATGATGAAGAGAATCGTAATGTACTATGAATAAGTTCCAATAAATTTTTTTGTATAGAATCAAGAGTTCAAGAGTGCCAAAGTAATTCTTAGCAAATCCAAAGCTTGAAGAATTATAATCCTGGATTTCAAATTATACAACTATCTTGGTTACTTTTTACTCATTGCTGAGACAAAATACCTGATGCCGAAGTTGGGAAAGGAAAGTTTTATTTCTTACAGATTTTGGAGGTTTCAGTCCATACTCAGTTGGCTCCAAGGCAGGGTGGCATGGCTGGGCTGCAGTTCATGGCGGCTGCCAATAACAAGGCAGAAACCGGCAAGAGAGCAAATGCCTTCTTGCTGCAAATACATTACATCCTGGCTCCTCCCCTATGTGGGTGAAGCACTGACACCATCAATCTAAGCAATATACAATGAACCAATCACAGATGCATAATGTACATGTATAAGGATTGGGGGCAACCAACATAAACCATAGCAACAATGAAGAAGTAGGAAGAAAAAAAGCATAGTGCAGGCATAAAGATAGACACAATGACCAACAATATAGACAAGACAAACATCACCAGCCTTATTGAGCCATCTGATCTTTGATAAAGGGACTGAAAGCTTCACTGGAGAAAAGGTAGCTTACTTAACAGGTGGTTCTGAGAAAATGGATAAGAAGCACAATGAATGAAACCAAGCTCATATCTCTCACTTTGTACTGTAATCGTATCAAAATGGATCAAAGGCATAATAACAGAAACACTGAAAGTGCTAGAAGATAAAACAGGGAAACATTTCAAGCCATAGCTATGGACAAAGATTTCCATAGCCATAGAGAACATAACTCCAGTAGTGCAAGAAATGTTACTAAGAATTGTCAAAGTGAGTATATTAAGTGTAAAATCTTGGTGAAATCAAAGAAAGCAATTAAGAGACCTTCTTAGAAGTGGGAGGAAATTTTCCTTAGCTCTCACATAATCAGGAAATATATAGACATTTCCCAAAGGAAGAAACTCAAATCGTCCAGAAGTACACAAAGCATTTCAACATCTTCAGCCATAAAGGAAATGCAAGTCAACAGCGAGATCCATTCAAGTACTCAAAGAACAACAAATACTGGCGAAGACATGGGCACTGTTAACTAGGGCAACCTTTAAGGAAACCAGTCTGGAGATCATTCCAAATATTAAAAACAGAAATCGCATTTTACTTAGCCACGTCAATGATGGGTATTTTTCTGGAAGAGTTGAAGCCCCCATATTGCAGTGATATGCACACACTCATGTTGATAGTGCATTACACAGCAGGTCAACAAAAGAGGTTGCCTAGAAGCCAATCAACTTACAGGTGGATTTTTAAAATGTGGTATATATTTATAATGTAAGATTTTTAGCCTTAAAGAAGAAAGAATTAAGAGATGTTTATAGGAAAATAGACCCTGGATCTCTGTTTAATTGAAATACATGACTTATCAAAGCTTGAAAGTCCCATGTTCCTCCTACATGACAGGCTAAAATATCAACAAATGGCCAAGTGAAATAAGCAAATGGTGGCAACAGGGCAGAAGACTTTTAACGACTTGGAAGGAGAGTCGACAGTAGGGAAGGGAGGAGAATAGAAAACCAAAACTGATGAAGACACAGTAAATAATGTGTGGCTTCCCCAGAACAAAGGTAATCATTCTAGATTGCAATCATGTACATGTGCCACTGTCGAACTTCCGAGTCCAGGCATCTACAATGCTGGTGGTGCCTGGTGAAGGCTCAGGGCATCTGAGCAGGAGACTCACAGCCCGCACCTCTAACATCCTGATAGTTGATGACAGCATCAGGTGGCATGTTTGAGCATCCAATGGAAGCCTCTGGATAATGGTTTTCATGAGCCGATGTGTGCACCAGCATCACCATGCTCCTGCCCATGTTAGCTGAGATAGAGAAATCTCTGCCATATATCCATTTGCCCTTCTCAGATAGCACTCCAGAGACTTCTTGGACATCAGGCTCTGAGAGCACAGGAAGGCCCAGCACGGGTCAGCTCCATGTCTTACCTACTGGCTCAGCCTCATACAGCCCTCCTGGCTCAGGAGGAAACTTAGGAGCAGCTGATCCTCACCTTAGACACCTGGAATCCCACACTGCTGCCTGTGCCAGGGCTTCAGCTGGACTGCACCCTGGTTCTGCTTGGCACATATCTTGTGGGTTACTTTGAATACTGGGGACCATTCTTGGGGCCAGTCCATCTTATCTGGTTATCGTTTCACCTTGGTTCTGTGAGAGATGACAAGGAAACTGGGAGGCAATTTATACCTGTTAGTTTTTGTGTTGGGAACAGACCATGTTTCCTAAAGAGAGAAGAGCTCTCAAGATGTGGTTGGCACAGCTTGGAGTATGTTGGGTGGTGGTAGAGGCTGAGTGCAGGATGGAGCGGGTCATGCCCTGGCTGAGTGGATAAATGAGAGCTTTACTCTCCTCAACCATATACAACCCTGTCCTCCTGCCAGAGAGCAAGGATTCAATAGGTGACATAGAGGCTGCACTTCAACCTGCATTAAGTAGGTTGGATTTCCTGGGGCCTTCAGATATGGCCCCACAATGATTAGCTCTGATAGGGACAAGCAAGCCAGATTTTGCAAATAAAAATACAGGATAAGCAGTGACATGTGGCTTTCAGATGAATAATGAGTATAGGTTTTTCCTTACTTGTTCAAAATCCAAGTTTTATTGAGATCCAGTATAATTTCTGACCTACCTGCAACATGTAAAATAGAATTTTCTTGAGGTATGGTTAAGAAAGATATTTCCATTTCTTTAAATGTGCTTATATTTGAAAGAAAGGGGGGAAATCACCTTACAGAAAACTTCAGTTGGAAATGTATTATTAGTATTCTAAATTGAGAGGATCAGAATCCTTGGAGTAAAGAATCTGCACTGACACCTGGAACAGTAATGAGAACTGGAAGGCTTTGCAGGAGTACCATTCTCCTGATCAGGAAGAATCCAGAGCCACTCAGGGAGCAGCAATCCAGACTGAAGGCCCTGGAGGATGATCCCAGCACAGCAGGAGCCATGTGTGTCCTCTTCCCCCCAACTGCATGGTCCCTTAGTAAACATACTCCAACCCGATTTTGTCACCTTCAGGTTGCCACTGCATAGGTAGCTTCCTTACAGCAGGCAGGAGTGACAGCAAGACTCACCCAGATTCACAGGCTTCAAAGTGAGACCATGTGGGATTCAGTGGGACATTTACACACTGCTGATGGGAATGTAACCCATGTAGAGGCCAAAGAATACATCACACTAGTTCAAAAGAGCAGTATTGGGCCCAGTGATTCTATTGCACACTCAAGAATTCTAAACTTGCCCAAGAATATGCAGAGAAACAGCATCCACAGGAACTGAATCAAAAGCAGTTCAAATCCCATGAACTTCTGAGTGATTGAGCACAATGAGGTCTTCAAACAGAGGGAATATGAACTGCCATGACAAAGAGTGAAGCTCTGACACTGGCCACAGTGTGGCTGACCTGTTACACTGCCCAGGGAAGATGCCAGTCCCAGAACACACCATCTAATTCCATCCTGGGAAATGTCCACAAAGGCAGATCCACAGAGATGGAATGCAGATGTGTGGTTTTGGGGTCGCTAGGACAATGTTGTAGCTCCTGGGTTTGGGGTTCTTTGTAGGGAGAGGAAAACATTCACATTAATGGTGGCTGTGGTTGCCACCCTGATCATGCTAAAAGCCCCTTGTGCTCACCTTCAATAGGTGAACTAATGCTACATATCACATCTCAATTCCTCCCCTAAAAATAAGAGCTCTCATTGGCAGTGGAACATGTGGCAGCCTCCTATGGCCACTGTCTTGGGTGTGCCATTGAGGGCCTACAATCAATGACAATCAAGGATATAAGTGAAGTTGGTGCTCTGATTCCACTGCCTGGATCTGAACCTCAGCTCCAGGTCCTGGCAGCCAAGTGAGCTGAGGCTGTCACTGTGTTTCATCCAAAGCTGTCTGTTCCTCCATGTGGTGGCATTAGATCTCTCCAAACAAGGAGAATGGTGAGAGCAGGGTCAGGTGTGGATGTGACAGCAGGGAAGTCCCACAGCAGAGCAGCTTAGTCTCACCATGCCCTCAGCCTCTCTGCCAACCTCCTGATCCTGCATGGACAGCACCTGGGAAGACTAACTTGGAGAAACTTATAGATCTGTGGGAGCCTGGACCTGGCCACAGACAGGGCTGAGCATATGTCCCCAAATTTGGAAATGGAGTAGCTCAGTGTCAGGTTGGGAAGCAGGTGGGTGCACCTGGTGATCTCCTCCACAGCATGGATAAAGCTCTGAGATACCCATTAGCTCCAGCATGATACACTGAGAAGAGAAGCCCGAGGTCACAGTAGACACAGGGCAGATGGGGCAGGCAGGCACAGCTGGCATAAGACAGGTGACAGCACACTTCCCCACAGAACCAGTGTGCACACAGATATGTGCAGCAACACTGTTCTCAAGAGAAAAGGGTTAGGAGACCTGGATAGTACTGGAAACCAGCATATTGTCAATAGAACATGAGGGATAAATGTCAGGGTCTGTTACACAGCCAAGGGGAGGGCTTATATTGCATGAGCATTGATATGTATTCTCAAGTTGCTCAGTTTAAAATTTAAATGTCCATGCCACCAAAAATGGTAATTATCTGGTATCATGGATACATTGATAACCCTTATTCTACCATCATATATGTGTACCACATTTTATTTCATACAATTATGATTATTAATTTTTAAAACAACATGAAGCAGTGAGCCAGGTGTGGTGGCTCATGCCTGTAATCTCAGCACTTGGGAAGCTGAAGCAGGAGGATCGTTGGGAGTTCGAGAGCAGCCTGGGCTATGAAGTGAGCTCAAGGCCAGCCTGAACTGCATAGAGAGAACCTGTCTCAAAAGAAAGACAAAAAATGTTCACTTTTGACTTCCTAAAAGCTTCCTGGCTTAACTGCCTTTTCTAACTTTGGAGTCCATAGAATTTTGACTTCTTGTTCTGTAAACAAACTTTAGTTTACTCACAAGAAGTCTTGGCAAACACCTTCTCCAAAGTCTCAAAAATTCTCTATTAAGCGCTTTTTCTTTTTCCTGCCAAAGAAGACAGACTCAAAGTACAGATATTCCTATGGAAAACGAAGCAATGGTAGAACATCCCACCTAGGCCCAGTCCCTCCATGGTCTTGTCCTGAAATTTGGAGTAGATGTTGCTGAAGGGGGAAGACAACATCAGTTTAGTGGAGATGGGAGACATTATCAGTGGCCTGCCAGCCTGTTTGGATGAAATAGTCATTGCTATGTCTCTTAAGGCCCAAGAGGTGACATTCCTGCACCTCCCAACTCTCATCTACAGTTCTTCCTCTTTGTTCATTCTGTTCCCAGCCTCATCAAACTGGCCAGGCTTGCTTCTCATACACGGACTGTAGTTTTCCCCTCTAGCCACATGGTTGAATTCTTATGGCTTTCAAAGAAGATATCACTGCCCACCCTATTTAAAATTTCATCCTTTTCTTTCCCCCTAACACTGCCCAGACCCCACAAAAAAACATGAAGCAGGGTATAGTGGTATGTGGTGTAATTGCAGCTTTGTTGAGGCATAGGGTCGCAGGTTCTGGCCCATACTTGACCACATAGCAACTTAGAGACAATGTGTCTCAAAATTTAAATGTAGGTGACTTGTTGAGATTGTAGCTCAGAGCAAACCCCTGGTTGTAACTCAAAGCATGCTGAGGGGAGATACAGAGGACACATTACAATACCAGTGACAGCCACAGTGAACCAATATAAGTCTCACTGGTCTCATACTGCAACATGCTTAGCTTATCTATCTAACTTTTTATTAGAGCTGAACACATCCATTATTCAAAATAGAAGAGCCAAAGTGTTGCACTGCCTCCTTCAGGACAGCAACAGCCACAGGGGAAGCAGGGAGAGGAGCCTTGGCCATAGTTCATGAAGAGGTGCATTAACCCACATTAACTCAGCAGTGAGAATATTTAGCTCTCATCTGGCCCTGTTCTCAACACCAGGGCTGAAATGAGACAATCCATGCAAAACCCTGGAGCCATGAGCTCAGACAGACACAGCAGTTGAACATAAACTCATCCAGGGCAGATGCAAGGAAAGCTCCCCAAGCACTGGGAGAGATGAGATCAGATAGGGTCCAATATTCTGGGATTGGCCCACCACAGTTATGGAGTCCCAGAACCCCACTCACCTGGAGGATGGCAGCCACACAGGTGGCACTGTGAAGTTCAGCTGGGCAATATCATGAAAGTGCAGAATAGAGAAGATACCACCAGCACCACATCGTCAGGGTGCTCAAACTGAGGACTTCTTTCTGGCAGCTTCCAGCCTACAGGCCAATGTGACACCACCAAATGTATGCCAGTGAGCATGGCCAGCAGGGCACACAGCTTCATACTTGTACTGGCTGCAACCAGAGTGACTTCCACCCTGCACAGCTGGAACCAGGGCCACATCTTGTCGGAAGGGACAGATAGCCCAACTTTTATTGAAATGATCCTCACCTGGGACCATTAAAATCCCACTTCTTTCCCTGCTTCCCTATCTTC
This sequence comes from Cavia porcellus, assembly GCF_034190915.1. NCBI lineage: Eukaryota > Metazoa > Chordata > Mammalia > Rodentia > Caviidae > Cavia > Cavia porcellus. Next base: position 38,138,496 of record NW_026947490.1, on the reverse strand, counting down.
TACAAGGCCAGAGCTGTGGGCATCTTCTGTAGACTTTCAGGGAGAGAGGTGCACCTAACTACATGGTAAGTCTGCAGACAGGGTATACCCAGGACTGCAGATGGCACGAGGCCCAGGAGTCTCCACCCCAAGAGTAACTTCATTTCCTGCACTTCTGCACCTGGGCCACCACTGCAGTTCTGCCTTGACTTTTTGTCTGAAACTGGGTTTTGTGTTAGATTTTTCTTGGGAACCAAGGTTTGTGCTGTCTTTTCCTGTCATCCCCCTGTAGATCTAGAGCTGTCCCTCCTGAATCAGCGATACACAAAATCAATGGCCCCTTCCCAAAGGCATCACAGAGTTGTAAGTGTGAAATGTGCCATCACTACCCTGAAGGTGAGGCCAATTGCAGCTCCTGAGAACAGAACATGGATGGGGAGCATCTGCTGAGGGGCTTGATTCTCAAGAACAGCAGCCGATGGCACTGTCTGTGGCCCAGGGGATTCTGCACATAGCCACAGCTGATGTGAAGCCCTCTTTGGCAGCAGCCTGCAGTGACACAGCCACAGCTGGGCCTCCACACAGGTGGCCTCTTCTCCTCCAGGGATTCTTCCCAACCCTTGTTAGTTTTATCGAGGTGCTAACTGCACCCTGTGCTGCCACTGACAGTGTCTCCTGAGTGTTTCCATCACTGAGCTACTCTCCCTCTGGCCCCAGGGCACTGGGACAGAAACAAGCACACTGAGCACACAGCTTCCCAGGACATGCTGTGCTCTGCCTCTGTAAGCCCAGCTTCTACCCACCAGCTGACAGGTCCTTCCCAGCACTCAACTCCTGCTTCCTCCTGCCCATGGCAGACCCTCCCGGCTCTATGCTAGGCTGTGCTGTCTCCCTGAATCCTTTTCTAACACCCTATTTGAAGTTGACCTTTCAAAATAAATATTTTAAATATGTGTTCTGTTGGAGATCACTACGAGGCAGTTCTGAGCAGGATTTTAATTTTACTAGTTGGCTTTCTATGTTTATCTGGGAGTCTGTCCTAGGCGTAGGCCCCTTGCCTGGCGATGGGAGCAGATTCATAGTCAGTGAACCTCTATGAATCAGTAGTCCTGACTGAAGCCTATAGTGGCTTGTGAGGCCAGAGATACAAAGGGCAAGTTGAGGCCATAGCAAGTTGAGGCCATTGCCTGGCGATGGGAGCAGATTCATAGTCAGTGAACCTCTATGAATCAGTAGTCCTGGCTGAAGGCTATAGTGGCTTGTGAGGCCAGAGATACAAAGGGCAAGTTGAGGCCATAGCTGTGGACACTTTGGTTCCAACCCCAATTAACTAGGTAGAGATTACAGCTACAAAGATTACTCCTACAATGGCACTTCTACCATGTCTTCATGATATGACAGTGCTACTGAATTGATTTGATTCATTACTTAGAAGTGACTCCCATTACTTTAAAGTGACTCCCAAGGTCCTGCTCATTGCCTGCACTTTCCTCAGTTTCTCTACTCTTTGTCCTTGGTCTTAATGTAAGTAGAATGATCCTGAAAATCCTTTGTCTTTACCCTCAAAGCCTTGAGCTTAATTAATGGGTTTTGACTGTGCTAGAGCCCTAAAAATCATAAAATTTGTCTTTTTTTATTTAACCTCTTCCATACACTCATTTGAGAGTTTGGGGATCTAAAACAAAACTTGATAACTGATGCCCAAGGAGGGACTTAAAATCTTAGACTGGGGATTTATAGCCTAAATGAGTAAGTCTGCCCAGAGTGGAAAGTTTTGGATATGAGGAAGCCTTCACAGGATGAAAACTTTACCAGAGATGCCTGGAGAGAAGAAAAGGATGAAAGAGGGTGAGTCTTTCTGCTGTGAAAAGCCATTTTTTCTGGGAGTAAAATATGGGGCAAAACGTTTCAGCTGAGGAACAAAGGTATTTACAACTGCTCCAAAGACTGCTTATATGCTCAGCAGCTCGTGTGCCAAAGAAAGACTTAACAAAAATGTTAAAAGGGGTAACCAAATATAATCCATGGTTTCCTCAAACAGAGACTATAGAGATTGATATATGAGTCATTTCCTGAGACATTCTCAACTTGGAATTTGGTCAAGTCAGTTTTAAGTCCATTAAAAAGATCACAGTCAGAGTCTGATTCGGACACAGAAAAAAGAGAGCTCCTTTATGAGGCATCTGCCACCCAAACAAAATTCCTAGAGGGATCACTTCAGCAGGAGCCAGAGCCGTTACAAAAATATCTCATATGGCTCTATCCAGAAACTTACAGTGAGTATGAGTAGAGACTGCCACAAAGGGAGCAAATAATACCCTCCCTGCTTGCTTCCCAGTTGGAGTTGTAACAGATGCTAGTGAACAGGAGTATTTTATTCATAAGCCTTTTGAAATACAACTGCTAAAAAATCTTAAACAAAATGTGGTTAATAATGGAGTCCAAAGTCCATTTACTGTGGGATTCTTACAAAATGTGTTGGGTACATATCTATTGATAGCTTATGATATCAAACATTTGGCACAAATGTGCCTGTCTCCTGCTCAATTTCTGCATTTTGATATAAAGTTGAAAACTCTTGTCTCAGAGCAGGCTCATAAAAATAGAATGGGTCCCAATCCATGTCCAACAATAAATGAGGAAATGCTTTCTGGGACAGAAATTTGGAGTCCCCCACCTAAAGAAACAGTTGGTCTTGTGCTGGGAAAAGCTAATCTAAATTAAATAAATAACTATTGTGCCTAGTATGATTGATGGTGATAATAGAGATGAAATACAAGTTCTTGTATGTGCTATGGACATCTGGGTTTTTGAACAGGGAGACTATGTGGTCCATTTGATTTTTGCTACCTATGAGAAAGCCTTCTTTTGTTAAGTATAAGTAGCTCAGGAGGGAGCAAGACCCTTAAAGCCAAACTACAAAAAGAAAAATTTATTTCACACAGGAAGTGATTAAAAACAGGCCCATGTGTTTTATAAAAATTAATGGGAAATGCCTTGAGGGTCTGATAGACACTGGTGCAGATGTGTCTGTAATTACATTACAACAATGGCCTGCCATATGGCCCACAAAAAGAGCCCCCGACTCCCTTATTGTACTGGGCCCCCTCAGTATGTTTTACAGAGTACCTCACCTTTGCCTTATGAGGGACCAGACCAACAAAAGGGTTTCTTTTTACCTTATGTGACACCTATTCCAGTTAACTTGTGGGGAAGAGATTTATTACAAAAGTGAAAATTAGTGCTGACTAGCGATTCTGATTTTAAAGCTGAAAAAACAAATTCCAACTTAGAAACTAAACAAATAGATTCAAATCCTAAAATTAAGAAAATGATGATTAAAATGAGATATCAAAAGATAAAGGACCAAAAAAACTTAGGGAAATAAAAAAAAACTTAGGGAAATCAAGAGCCTGTTAATATTACACCTAAAGCTGACAGGCAAGGTATTGTATATCAACAGGTGTTTTGACAAGGGCCATTGATGCTTATCCCTCTAAAACAGCTGTTCCTTTACAATAAAAACCTAAAGAGCCTGTTTGTGTAGATCAATGGCCCCTTAAAAAGGAGAAGCTAACTCAGTTACATAAATTGGTTAAAGAACAATTACAACAAGGCCATTTAGAAAGCTCACTCCTTAAAATACTCCTGTTTTTATTATTCCAAAAAAGTCAGGCAAGTGGAGGTTGTTACAAGATTTAAGAGCTGTAAATACCTGCTTACTTCTTATGGGGTGCTGCAGCCAAGATACCAAATCCAACTACAGTTCTCAGAGACTGGCCTCTCATCATAGTTTATCTAAAAGATTATTTTTCTAAAATTTTTATTTTTCCTACAGATAAACCAAGTTTTATATTTTCCACGCTTAATTTAAACTTAAAAAGATCAATACAGCATGTGAAAGTGAGGTTACACTTGTGTCTTAACAGGTGAAAGATCCACAAGATATACACATCATTGGTGGGAAACACAACCAATGCTGAGGATAGCCTTAGGTGATGACTCCACCAACCTGGGCCTAGAGACCTGCCAATCAGCCAAAAAATCAACCTCCAGATCTCCCAAGAGACCAGGAAAAAAGACAAGTGATCCAATAAAACAACATCTAAGCAATGATCCATGAGGCTAGAGATATAATCATTAGAAGGAGGATTCCACCAACCCCTAAAAATCTTTTGGTTGCCTTAATGGCCCTGCTGGCAGTATCTATATATATGACACCTGTCTCAGAAGTGAATAATGGATTTATGTCTCTAATCCACCATTACTCAGACCCATTACTTGCACAGATTCTCCACCTGAGATTTATCATGAACTAGACTTGAACTCCTACATTGTGCCATTACAAGGCCACTCATTTCTATATAACTCCCTTGCCTTATAACAAATCTATACACCCTTGGGAGGATATAAAAAATTATACGAAGAACTATCCATCAAAATATTACTGTAAATATTGATATACTCCAAAAGGAGGTTTTGTCAATGTCTCAAAAAACTCCAAAATTTGATGAACAAATTCAAGATTGAGACAAATTTTCTGATACTTTAGATCAATTAAACCCATTCAAATATCTAAAGGCACATTTCTGGCTTTATGTTGGTATTCTTAGAATAATCTGTGTGCTTCTCCTTATTCTATTGATAGTCTGTCAAAAAAAGAACCAAAATGGGCCTGCCGACTCCTAGACAGCATTTCAACCATGCCTCACCCTGATCTAGCTGCTGTTACAAAACAAAAGGGAGATGTTGGAGACCACTAAGAAACAGCTCTGAGCAGGATTTAAATTTTACTAATTGGTTTTCTATGTTTATCTGTGAGTCTGTCCTAGGCCTAGGTCCCTTGCCTGGCAATGGGAGCTGATTCATAGTGCGTGAACCTCTATGAATCAGTGGTCCTGGCTAAGCCCTATAGTGGCCTGTAAGGCAAGAAATAAATATCTCAAAGGGCAAGATAAGCTGTGAATACTCTGGCTGCAACTGCAATTAACTAGGTAGGGACTGCACCTAAAAAGATTACTTCTACAGTGTCACTTCTACCGTGTCTTTATGATAAGACAGTGCTACTGATTTGACTTGATTCATTACTTATAGACGTCCTTAAAGTGACTCCCAAGGTCATGCTTATTACCTGCACTTTCCTCAGTTTCTCTACCCTTTGTCTTTGCTTCTAATATAAGTGGACTGATCCAGAAAATCCTTTGTCTTTACCCTCAAAGCCTCAAGCTTAATTAAAGTGTTTTGACCCTCCTAGAGCCCTAAAAATCATCATACAATTTGTCTCTTTTTATTTAACCTCCACCATACACTCATTTGAGAGATGAGAAATCTAAACCAAAACCTGATAGTGTTTCATATGTATTTTTGCAACACATTAACTATGATAAAATATTAGTCATTTAAAAAGAGATTTGGCATTAGAATGAAGTATAACTATGATCCCAATATATGGTACTGAGATTTGAACTTACAACCTTATGCTTGCCAGGCAGGTGCTTATGTTGCTGAGCTAAATCCCCAATCCCCAAGTATATTTGGAAAGATAATGAAAATAAAATGTACTATTTGCACTTAACATAGTACTTAGTAGTCTGTAGAAGCATACCTCAGATACACTTTTGTGATATGTTTACACTAAAAATTTATTCCTCCTTTATATGAAATTTACATTTAACTAAGAATTGTTCTGTATTTTTATTTGCCAAAATTGGCAACCCTCTGTGTGTATTACACCCATACGAGTATCAACAATGACTTGTATGAGATGTTTTTGATGGCACACTCCTAAAATGCACACAAGCTGAGGCAAGAGGATTTTAAGTTGGAGGCCAGTCTGTGAAAATTGCTGCATTCAAAGGCATCCTGAACAACTAAAGTTTGTCTCAAAAAAATAAAAACAAAATTTTAAAAGTTAAAAAATAAAAATTACTGAGATACAGTATATTTCAAATATTTTAAATACAGTAACTTCCAGACACATTGGTAGTTTAAAAGTATTTATTATTGATTTGGAACTTAAATTTAACTAGGATCTCTACATTTTTATTTACTTAACTTTTCTTTACTTATTTACTTACTCTGAGGCACCTTAATTATACTTTAAATATATAACTTAAACATTTTAAAATTTTAATATATTAAATGCACTCATCTGAAATTCAAATCTCACTAGGTGTCATGAGTTTTGTTTCATTTTGTTGACTTGTTGTTTGAAGCAGGGTCTTGCTATGCATCACAGTCTGGGGTCCAACTTGTAATCATTCTAGCCGCTCCTGTCTTTAGTCTCCCAGGGCTATCATTATAGTGCAAGTCACCATGCTGAATTGGAGATATAGAGATACATTCACAAATTTTTTAAACCACGCACAGGAAGTTTAAAACTGCTACACAGATGGCTGCAGAGATTCTGTTTCTTTACAGTGTTTGAGATTTTATTGTTTGGTCCTCCAGCACAAGAGTCAAAAGGAGAGAAAACAGAGAAAGAAAGAAAAGAGGTCTTTATGCAGTCACAGGTGGGCTGCTGAAGAAAAGCAAGCATCTTCTGGAAGGTTCAAGAAACAAAAGGGTTTTATTTGGAATTCACATAGGGCAGAGTTAAAGAAGCAGGCAGAATGACATATTGACAGCTGATTGGAGCAACGTTGGCATGTGTGCAAAAAGTGGGAGATTTAACTTTTGGACTGGCAGGACTCAAGAGGAAGTGCTAAAGGAGGGACTGTCCAGAGCTAAGGGGGTGTGCTATTTTGCACCATACTAACTTGCACATGGGAAAAACCATCATTCCAGTATTTTGTTTGTTAAGGAACCACATTTCTCTCTCTAGCTACTTCCTATTGAATAGAGCATCCTGATAGGGGTTATGATGTGAGGCAAAATGATAAGTAGCTCCCACAGAAAGGCTGGTCCCAGGGAGTTCTTTCATGAATAGAAGTTCTCTGGCAGTGTAATCTTGTATCCTACAATGAATGGATATATCTCAAGAGGGGTTTAAAAACACAGGGTGTATTGGTCAATAAGAGACTGATGATCATGAGTTCTTGGTATGGTGAAGATGGGCAGGAACCAGGAGCTGAGATGACCACTCAGGAGAGGTGCAGCCAGAGGAGCCCATAAATAAAGTTAAATATGCCACTTTTTGCACACATGCCAATGTTCCTCCAGTCAGCTGTCATCACTTTGTCTAGGTGATGTGGAACCAGGATGACAATCCAGCAGCCTTGACCACTTTTGGAGTTGTAAGGTAGACCAGGTAAGGCTCACTTAGGTTGTGGTAGATTTAGAAGACTTCAGGTAAATTAAGTCTCCCAGAGATTGTGGGGTTCTGGTTTGACTCCTTCAGTGTTGTAGGAGACAACGATCTGCATGTTGGTGCAGAAGGTATCAGAGGAATGTAAGAATTGAGATATAATCTGCTAAAGGAGGAAGACCTTGGGAGGCAGGTAAAGTATGAAGTAAGAATGGTTGGCCATACATGATCTCAAGGGGGCATAGGAAGGTAGGGGCCCAGGGATGGGGTCCTGAGCCTGGTGAGAGCCAAAGGAAGAAGCTCAGGCCAACACTGGTGTAGTTCTAGAATAAGTTTTGTGAGATGCATCTTAATGAGCCCATTTACTTTTTCCATCTTCCCTGATGACTGTGGATGACATGGGATGTATAAATGCCAGGTGATCTGTAGACCTCTGGACTCCTGCTGGATGATCTGAGCAATGAAGGCCAGACCATTGTCAGACTGAACACTCTGTGGAAGCCCAAATCTGGGTATAATGTCCTGGAATAGGGCCTTTTCAACTACCTTAGCTGTCTCCCTAGCCATAGGAAAGTTTTATATCCACCCTGAAAAGGTGCAGACAAAGGGAAGAAAATATCTGAAGGTTTTGTAATGAGGCATGTGAGTAAAGTCTGTTTTTCAGTCCTGATCTGGAATGTATCCCCTAAACTGGTGAACAGGAAAGGTGGGTGGTGGAAGATGCCCTTGAGGAGGGGTTTTAGCATACAGCTGACAGTTATGGGTGACCTAGTAAATAATGTTTCTTAAAAAAGATGGGACAAAGAATTTGTATAAGGCCTTTGATCATACACGGAAGCAGTTATGTAAGTTCATGATACTGTTAGAGGCTTGGTGATCTAGCAGTAGCAATTTAGATGCTTGGACCCTTGAAAAATCCACCCCTATGTGTTTTGTGTATAAATTAGCTTGTGAGGGAGAAATAACTGCTCTGGTGAATATTGAGGTAATGGAAAAGTATCTGGAACTATTAGGAGTAGGTGGACTCTGTGCTGCCAGTTTGGCCTGTGTGACTGAAAAAGTGTTTCCCCAAACCATCGGGTCAGTGGAGTTTGTTTCCTTTGCAATGAATAATTGTCACCGTGTTGGAAGGTGTGCTTCCTCTAAGAGATTAAGGAGGAGAGGCCCATTAATGACATGAGTGCCCTGCACACCAGTGAGACCCCTGTCCTGCTAGATTTCAGCATGAGAGTATAAGATACTGAATGCATATTTTGATTCAGTGTATGTGTTTATGTTTTTAGCTTTAGCTAGTGTAAGGGCCCGTTTGTATGGTATGAGATCTGGCTTTTGTGATAAGGTCTCGGGCACTAATGGTTTGGCCTCTATGGTGTGAAATCTATTGAATATACATATTCTACCATCTTGTGAGTGCTTATATTTTGGAACTCTCGTCTATGAACCAGGTGTCATCAACCATGGGAATAGGATAACTATGAACATGAGGGAAAGGGGTAGAAGTCATCTATAAAATCTCAACACAGCCATGTACTGCGACCCCCTCAGAGGTGGGAGGGAGTATGGCTGAAATAAGGGTATTACTAGTGGAACTGATAATGGCAGGGTTCTGTATGAGAGTTAAATAGACCTGTTGTAGCTGAGAAGGCTTCACCAGAACAGGAAGTGTTTTACGTGAGATTGTCTGTTAGTCAATGAGGTGAGTAAACCATAACGGTCTGATCTGCTGTGAAATTTTTTGCCTCTGAAATCAGTATTGCCACTTAAGTGTGTTCTCAATGGCAAGGAGGCCAGCCACGGATAGTGTTATCAAGCTGTATTGAGAGATATGCCACAGCCTGAAAAGAGGGTCCTTGCTGGTATCCTAGAACCACCACAGCATTATGGTCTTGAGATATAGAATGAAAGGTAAGTTGGTTTGGGAGTTTGAGAGCTGTGGCTCTTAAGATAGCCTCTTTAATCTATGGAGAGGATCATGTACAGGCATTGTTGGATCTAGGGGCTCTGTCAGTGGGCCCATAGAGGCTCAGTATAAAGGTTGAAGTAAAATGTCAAAGTTTGTAATCCAGAAATGCAAGAAACTAGCTAGATTCATAAAGGATAAAACCAGTTGCTTGGTTATCACCTTCTAAAGGTACCAAAAGATTACCTTACAATGGAGGTTATTGAGTATTAGTTGTAAAGATGAGCCCCAGCTATTTGATATTTGAAGAAGCTATTTGGACCTTAGTGGTCAAAACCCAGTATCTACAACCAGAAAGAAAGTTGAGAAGAATAGCTTTATGTTATATAGCCATAGCATGAATACTGAAGGAGAGTACAGAGTTTGAGGTTAATAGCTATGAGGTCAGTAGCTGGTGCCTGCTTGAAAGTGAAGACTGCTCCTGAAAAACCTGTGGTAGCACTGTCCAGGTGAGCTGCCAAGATCGGAGGGTGTCTAGGTCTGTCCACATAAATGCAAATTGGTCTTGACAACAACTGAGTGTAAAGAAATAGTGAAGGAGGGATCTTTGAGGTCTAGGACTGTGAAATGAGTAGTAGAAGTGGGAATGTGAGAGAGCATAGTACAGGGGTTTGGGAATACTGGTTCTGAGGTCTTGAACTAAATGGTAGGTTCCATTGGGTTTGAGGACAGGAAGAATTAGAGTATTGTATGGGGAGTGTATAAACTTGAGAAGCCTGTTTGTCCATAAGCAGAAAATTATGTTCTTTTTTTTTTTTTTTTTTTTTTTTTTTGTCTTTTTCCTTTTTACTGGTACCAGGGATCGAACTCACGGCTGCCTGCTTGCAAGGCAGGCGCTTATGCCGCTGAGCTAAATCCCCAGCCCCGAAAATTATGTTCTTAAGACCCCATTGGTGTTTGGGTGCCATAGGATATTGTGGGACACAGGGAAAAATAGGGAGATCCCTGAGGTGAATAAATACTGGAGAGGCATGGGTTGCACTGTGGCATTAGAAACGTCCCAGATGGAGGGATCAACAAGAAGGAAGAGGTAAGAGGGATCCGAAAGCTTGACACAAGCTGAGTAAGTGTGGAGAATGAGGCCTGCAGGTAGGTGAAATTTAGTTTTAGGAGAAGCTCCCTACCTAGCAGAGGAGTGCGGCAGGTTGGGATAACAAGAAAGTTGCGTGTGAAAAGTGTCTGAAGGAGGGAACTGTGCAGTCGAAGGAGGTGAGTTCCTGCACACCATCCTGAGCCCCAAGAGAGTTTCAGATCATCGCACCCAGTGGTCAAGGATGCACTCACCTTCCAAACACACTAGACTGTGCTCTGGAGGTTTTAGGCCTGCCTGGGCCACACCCACTGACATTCTTTCAATCTGGGGAACTGTTCTGCTGGAGGAGGGAACTGGGCTGCCAGCAGGGGTGAGTTTCTGCTCACCATCCCAAGCCCTGGGAGACTTTAAAATCATCACTCCCAGTGGTCAAGGACATTCCCAGCTTCCAGCCACTCTAGACTGGGCAATGCAGGTTTCAGGCCTGCTTGGGTGATGCCCAGTGACCATCTTTCAATCTGGGGAACTGTGCTGCCAGAGGAGGGAACTGGGCTACAGGCAGGGATGACTTCCTTCTCAACATCCGGAGCCCTGGGAAACTTTAAGATCATCACTTCCAGTGGTCAAGGACCCAGCCAGCTTGCACCACACTGGACTAAACTTAGGAGGATTTACAGCCTGATGAGATTACACCTAGCAACCTTCTTCAATCAGAGGTGTTGAGAGCACATGAAGTGAATTCCAGCACATTGGTCCTTGACCAGAGAAAGCTTTGGACCATCATCCACAGTGGTTAGGTGTCTCCCAGCTTCTGGGAATGCTAGAGGTGGCATGAGAGGTCCTGTTTGCCTGAATGGACCGTGCTCAGAAACCTCAATTGAGTCCCAGGAACTGAGGGCATAGGAGATGACTTACAACACATCCAGAGGAAGCCTTGGAATAACAATTGAAACACAGAAATATAGGAAAATGACAAGATGAATGACCAAAATGCAATCTCAAGCCTCTACCCATCCCAAGAAATCCTAGGAGCCATGTACATAGAAGAAAATATATGCCATAAACCTCAAATACCTTTAATAACAGCAACTACAACAAAGAAGCAACTCCAGGAAGCTTTAAAGGAATTTAAAAGAGAAGTAACCTCCAAGGTAAAAGAAGAAATGGTAAAAGTAATGAAAGAGATGCTGAACACATCTAAAGATGATGCAGTTAAAAAACTAGAGTTACAAAACAGACAAATAGAATCCCTGGATGAACAATATAGAAACAAACAGAATACATGAAGCAGATTCAAAGAGATGCACAGGAAATAAAAAATTCCATTGGAAGTTGTCAGAACCACCTCAACAAAACTGAAGATAGAATTTCAGACCTTGAAGACAAGATTGCAGCTAGTGAACAGGAGAGGAAAGATCTTTTAAAGGAATCAGGAAATAACAATACCACAGCTGCAAGATGATGCAAAGAAAGACCACAAAAGATTGATAGGGATAAATGAAAAAGAAGGGGATAACCCAAATGATATCAAGAGGCAATTTACAGAAAAGGTAGCAAAAATTTCTAAAATATGAGAATGAAAAGTGACAGATGGACTGTTGGAGTGTATAGAACCCCAAATAGCCATAACCAAAATAAAACTACACCCAGACATACAATAGTCACCATCCCAGAAATTCAACATAAGAAGAGAATATTAAAAGCTGTCCAAGAGAGAAGACAGATTACCTATACAGGAAAACCTATCAGAATTACAGCAGATTTCTCAGCACAAACAATAAAGTCAAGTAGAGCATGGAGTGAAGTATTTCAGATCCTAAAGGAAAATGATTTACAAGCTAGACTTTTGTACCCTGCAAAACTGTCCTTCAAAATTGACTGAGAAAAAAGAGACTTCCATCACCAAGAACAGCTGAAGAACTTCATGATCACGAATTTAACCATGAAAAAAATACTAGAAGAGAGTTTAGATACACATAGGAAAAAAACATTAAGCAAAGCAGACCATTAAACCGAAAGGAAAGATAAAGATGGAACAGCAGAAACAATAAAATGTCAACAATGAACCAATATATAATAGTTATAACCATTAATGATTATGGTCTCAATTCACCAGTTAAAAGAAACAGACTGGCAGAATGGATCAAGAAACAACATCCAACCATATGCTCTCTAAAGGAAACCTGTATAACCCAAATGGAAACTCAGAGACCGACAGTCAAAAGATGGAAAACAATACTTCATGCAACAGGAACCCAAAAAAATCAGGAGTAGCTATTCTGTTTGCAGATAATGTGAACTTCAAACCAAGAATGATCCTAAGGGACAAAGAAGGTCATTACATACTCATTAGGGGAAAACATCAAGAGTAAGAGATAACTATCTTGAATATATATGCATCAAATTTCAGAGCACCCAGTTATACAAAGCAAGTATTAATAGAAATGAAAAATCAAATTAGCAATAACATAATTATAACAGGAGACCTTAAAACCATTGACAGCAAGGGGCAGATCAACCAGACAGAAAATCAGCAAAGAAGTAACAGAACTGAATCACACCTGTGAAGAAATGAGCTTGACAGCATATACAGAGTGTTCCATCCAATGACATCAGAATATACATTTTTCTCAGCAGTACATGGGACATTCTCTAAAAAAGACCATATACTAGCCCACAGAACATATTTAAATAAATGCAAAAGGATTGAAATTATCCCATGCATGTTATCAGATCATAGTGCCATGAAACTAATAATTAATGATAAATGAAACTGCAAAAATCCCACAAACACATGGAAATTGAATAATACAGTCAAGCAATCAGTGGGAAATTAAAGAAGAAATTAAACAATACCTACAAGCAAACAAAAATACAAGTATGACTTACTGGAATCTGTGGGATGCAATGAAATCTGGTCTCAGAGTAAAATGTATTGTACTGAGTTCTGACATCAGGAAAACAGAATGAATATGAATAAATAACAGGATGCTACACCTCAAACGTTAAGAAAAAAAGAGCAAGTCAAGTCCAAAGTCAAAAGAAGGGAGAAAATTATAAAAAATCAGAGCAGAAATTAATGCAATAGAGACTAAGAGAACAATCCAAAGAATCAATGAATTAAAGCATTGGTGCTTTGAAAGAATAAATAAAATTGATAAGCCCATAGCCAACCTTATTTAAATAAGCAAAGAAAAACCTGAAGTTCATGAAATGAGGAATGAAAAAGGCAAAATCTCTACAGACTCTGTGGAAATACAGAAGGGCATCAACACCTATTTCCAAAACCTCTACTCTCATAAGTTCGATTACACAGAAGAAATGGACAGATTGCTAGAAACATATGAACTAGCAAAGTGGGGTCAAGAAGATATAAAACTGCTGAATAACTTTATTTCTATTAATGAAATTTAAAATGTAATTAAGTCCTTACCTACAAAGAAGAACCCAGGCCCAGATGTATTCACCTTCGAATTCTGTAAGAAATACAAAGAAGACTTAATTCCAACACACTTCAAACTCTTCAATGACATCGAAAGGTAAACAATCCTACCTAACTCCTTCTTGGTAGCAAATATTACTCTAGAACCAAAACCTGAGAAAGATCCAACTAATAAAGAGAACTACAGGCCAATCTCCCTAAGGAACACAGATGCAAAAATCCTCAATAAAATATTGGCAAACAGGATGCAACAAATCATCAAGAAGATTGTACACCATGACCAAGTGGGATTCATCCCAGGCATGCAGGGATAGTTCAATATACATAAATCAATAAATGTAATCCACCATATCAATAGAGCCAAAACTAAGAATCACATGATCATTTCTATAGATGCAGAAAAAGCTTTTGATAAGCTCCAACACTCATTCATGTTAAGAACCTAACAAAAAATTGGAATAGATAGTATTTACCTCAGTATGATAAAGGCCACCTATGAGAAACCAACATCAAGCATCCTATTTTTTAATTTAAAAAATATTAGGGTAAAAGAGGTCATAACAAAACAGGTCAGAAGAGAAAAATTTAAGCAATATACTGTTGTACCACAAGACAACCTGACATAACAGTAACTACTATAGTGTCTCTTTCCTTGAAATATTTGAGTATACTTTCATATACTGTAGTATCAAACATAACAAGACAGTAGGAAATCATTCAGGGGAATGAAAGTATTACAGGGTATTCAGAACCAAGTAACAGAAAACGAACAACAGTTACTATATTATCTCCTTGTCCATAAAAAATTTTGTTTATGTTATCACATATAATGAAATACAATAAGATACAATGTGATGAAACTGATGGAAGCAAAAAAAAAAAAAAAAAACCAAAAGCCTGGTGGGACTTCAAAACAAGATGATATTAAATCATCACTAGCTATTATAATGTCTTATTTTCTTCAAGATAGCTGTTTATATGATCACAGACAATAAAATCAAACAACCCAGAATATAACCATTCCAAATAGTGAATGAGAACATAATAAGTCTTCAAAGAAATATAATGGGGAATCATGATTACCACATACTTTTATGTATCCTTACCATTTCTTACACTAGAGATATGTCTTAGTTACTTTTTCCACGTCGCTGAGACAAAATACCTGAAGCCCAAGTTAGGAAAGGAAACACTTATTTCTTACAGTTTTTTGGAGGTTTCAGTCCACACTCAGTTGGCTCCAAGGCAGGCAGGCATGGCTGGGCCGCAGTTCATAGTGGCTGCAAAGAACAAGCTGGAACCAGCAAAGAGCAAGACACACCTTCTTCCTGCCATTACATCACATCCTGGCTCCACCCCTATGTGGGTGGAGCACTGACACCAACAATCCAAGCACTAGACAATGAACCATCAAAAATGAACAATGCAAACTCATGAGGCCTGGGGGACAGAGACATAAACCATAACAAGATACTGTATGGTATTTATGCATGTGAGTTTGAGTTTTTCACTTATGAATATGGTCTCACGATGTGTCCATTTATTTATAAATATCTCAATGTGATCATTCTTTACAGCTGCGAAGTACTCTGTTGCATAAAAATACCACAGCTATTTTATCCATTCCTTAGTTAATGGACACTTAATTTGTTTCCAAGATCTGGCTATTACAAATTGTGCTGTTATAAACATAGGTGCACCAATATCACTGTGGTATGATGTTTTCAGTTCTTCTGGGAATATGCCCAGAAGTGGAAGAGCTGGGTTGAATGGGTCTTCCAATCTCTGCTTTTTGAGGTATCTTCAGACTGACTTCCACAGTGGTTACAGCAGTCTATACTTCCACCAACAGTGCAGGAGAGTTTCTTTTTCCACATAGGCTCTTCAGCATTTGTTATTGGTAGTTTTCTTGATCCTTGTCAGCAGCATATTAAATGGCCTAAAAACTGAAGGCTTTTACTTTAAAATCAAGGATGTCCCTTATCACCGCTCCTATGCAACATAGTACTGGAAATACTGGCCAGAGCAATTGGACAAGACATAGAAATAAAAGAGGTAAAGATAGGAAAAGAGGAAGTTAAATTATCATTATTTGCAGATGACATGATACTCTACATAGAAGACACCCAAAACTTTATTGAAAGACTCCTAGATATAATAAATAAATTCAGCAATGTAAACTGGATACAAAATCAATACTCAAAAATCAATAGAATTTGTATACACTAACATCAAAATCACCGAGAGAGAAATAAAAGTAGCCATGCCCTTCACACTAGTATTCAAAAGAATGAAATACTTAGGAATTAATCTCAGAAAAGAAATGAAAGACCCATGCAGGGAAAGTTATATTACCCTGAAAAATGAACTGAAGATGATCTCAGAAAATGGAAAGACATCCCTTGCTCATGGATAGGAAAAATAAATATTGTGAAAATGGCCATTCTCCCAAAACTGTTATACAGATTCAGTACAAACCCAATGAAAATACTGAGAACATCCCTCATATATCTCTAAAAGTCACTCCTACAATTCATCTGGAACCAGAATAGACCTAGACTAGCAAAGGTAATTCTAAGCAACAAAGGCAAGGCAGGAGGCATCACAAATTCTGACTTGAAGCTATACCACAATGCTACTATAATAAAATCAACATTGTACTGAAATAAAAACAGATCTGAATATCAAGGGAATAGATTAGAAGATGCAACTACAACTACCAACACACTCAACCACCTTATCTTTGATAAAGGAGCCAAACGTGTTCACTGGAAGAATGACAGTCTCTTTAACAAATGGTGCTGTAAAAACTGGCTCTCCATATGTCAAAAACTAAAACCAGACCCATGCCTATCACCATAAATACATGAAAAAATATGCATCATCACTGGTCATTAGGGAAATGCAATTTAAAACAACACTGAGATTCCATCTTATTCCAGAAAGAGTAGTCAGGGTCAAGAAAACTACCAACAACAAATGCTGGAAAGGCTGTGGGGAAAAAGAAACTCTTCTGCAGTGTTGGTGGGAGTATAGACTGGTGCAACCACTTTGGAGGTCCGTTTGGAATTTCCTCCAACATCAGGGATTGGAAGTCCCACTTGACCCAGCTATTCCACTTCTAGGCACATTCCCAGAAGAAAACATACCACAGTGACATATGTGCACCTGTATTTATAGCATCACAATATGTAATAGCCAGATCTTGGAAACAGTCTGAGTGCATCAACTGAGGATTGGATAAAAACGTTGTGGTATTTTTATACAATGGAGTACTACTCAGCTATAAAGAATGATCACATTGAGATATTTATAAATAAATGGATGCAACTGGAGACCTTACTCATAAGTGAAATAAATCAAATTCACAAGTATAAATACCATATAGTCACTCTAGTGTAAGAAATGGTGAGAGTACATAAGAGTTTATAGTAATTAGGCCACCATGCTGCATCACAATGGAGCCACTTGGAGGCGGCAAGTGGGTTAGCACCAAGCCCGGATTTCCTGCTGAGACTGCAGCCACCTGCAGCCCAAGAGTTGACACCTGGCCACTACCTAGAACCAGAGAGGAGTGCTGGCACCTGTTGCTTGGTTGCACAGGGCCAACTGCCTCCCACTTGTGCTTTCGGTGAGGATTTCAACTCTATGCATCCACAGAGCAAGGATGAAACAAGCCACTCCTGCAAAAATGAGATGGTTATTCTGAAACTCTTGGGACTTATTCTGTTCATTGCTTGAATTCCTCAAATTGAAACTAATCACAGCTTCCAGTTCAACAGCATTCATAGGCTTTTCCATGCAACTAAAGGTAGTCAAAGAAATAAACATCTCATGTCCAAAGGTCAAATGCAGAGCACTACTGCCAGTACACCGTGGACTCCAGGGGAGAGGAAAAAAATGGTGGCTTGCTATGAACATGGGTAGGGAACCTCTCTGGGGAAAACAGCACAGATGCTAGGATCTGACAACAGGAGAGGGGTAGATGATTGGAGAACGATTATCACTAACTCAGGAGTAAACTGAAAGAAAAATAAAATTAGGAAGTGGAAGGAAAAGCACGCGTGGAAGACTGAAGCCCAACACACTCACTGAGACCCATTCCGTGCTGTGCTGAGCAAGCCATGGAGGCAGAGGATTCAAGGTGGCGCAGAAGCAGTGCCTGCTGATAACGGGAGTTGGTGAGTTCCAGGACCTTGGCAGGACAATGCGGTGCAGTGTGGAGGGGAGCCAAGGTAGAGAGCTTTATTGGCTCTCGGTGAGTGCTGGAAATTGGGTCCAGTGGCATGGGAGGCTGACTGGAAGACATGTTGGAGTAGGGAAGAGCCCAGCATTGTGGTGGCATCAGTCAACTGGCCCTAGCCAAGAGAGGACTGGTGGGAGCCGCTTGGACTGAACCATGCCACTGGTTGGGAACCAATAGCCAGGGATGAAATTGTTCAGAACCTGTGATGTCCGCCACAGCACAGTGTAAAATGCTGAAAGCAGTTGCAGGTTGACTGCCTCAGAGGGGAGGGGCCAACCGACAGTGTCCCTGTGCACCACCTCTCATACAGCAAACTGGAGAGAGCAGCAAGCCCCCAGCCCTCATGCTTTAGGAAAACTGTAATTAATACAGAGACGGCCTGAGACCTCCTCCACACACCAGTCTGAAGGAAACCAGAAACATGATAAGAGCAAAAGATAAGACAAAACCTCCAGCTGCTGACCCTGGGAAAATAAGCCCAGGGGAGGTAAATACAGAAGAGAACCAGTCCAGCTATCGTGCAATGTTAGCCATAATGTAAACAGACGTAAAGAAGTACATTTGTGACTTCATAGATGAACTTAAAACTGAAATTCTAACCCGTGAGACAAGAAATAAAAAGGTAATTAAAGAAATGCTAAGCCCCTCTCAAGAAAACACAGAGGGAGGAAGGGAGGAACCCAGAAAAGGAAGAGAAACCTTTGGTGAAGAATATAAACAAAATCTAGATTACATGAAACAGATCCAAAGAGACTACTAGGAAACTAAAAACTCCATTGAAAGCTGGCAAAATTCCTTGACAGAAACAAAAGTTAGCTTTTCAAAACTTGAAGAAAGATTTACAATGTGTGATCGTGTAAGAAAAGACCTATTTAAAATAACAAGGAACCAAGAAATAACAATTCAAATGCTAGATGGCAACAAGAGGGTCTATAACTTAACAGTAAAAACATAAGGGAAGAAGCAGGAGTAACCACAAACGAATTACAAAGACTATTCACAAAATAAAAGACTATTCACAAAATAATTAAGGAAAACTTCCCAAGCATAGCAAAGAAAAAATGATATCCAGATAAATGAGGCATACAGACCTTCAGCCAACTACAATCAAAACAGATCTACCCCCAGACATACAGTAATCAAGATTCCAGAAATCTACCTCAAGGACAGAATATTAAAAGTGGCCAGAGAAAAGAAACAGATCACCTACAAAGGACAAATAATAAAAATAACGACAGACTTATCAACACAAAATATTAAATTGAGAAGAGCTTGGGGGGAATTGTCCAAGCTGTGAAAGAAAATAACCTCCAACCAAGATTAATGTACCCTGGAAATCTCTCTCTCAAAATTAATGGAGAAACAAGATGTTTCCAAGACAAAGAGGAGCTGTGGGAGATCATGGACACCAACCCAACCCTACAGAAAACACTGAAGGATATTCTAGAGAGAGAGAGAGAAAGAAATACCAGGATTCCAGCAACAGTGGCAGAAAGGCCTCAAGGAACAAGGATGACAGTGGAATGAAGGACAAATGTGGACAAATAATAGCAGAAAAATAGAATAGCAGAGTTGTGGCAGAGAAGGTGTGCTATAATTTTTAACATAGATTACCTAGACATACTAACAAAGAGAAACAAAAGGCAGAGTAGATTAGGAGGCAGGATCCATTGAGATGCTCTGAATAGGAAATATACTCAACCTGAAAGAAGGTTAATAAACTGAAAGTCAAAGATTGAGAAAACGAAGCTCTAAGTGACAGGGAACCAGAGAGAAATAGGGACAACTCGTCCAGCAGCCGCAGATAGGTTCGAAAGTTACGACACTTTTGTGCAGTGTAGAACTACAAAGCTAAAAGGAAGGAAAATCTTGTGGCTTTAGTAAGTAAGAGTATAGCTCAAGATCAAGCTCAGGGTTAAAAAGGTTCAGCACCACTCAGATAGATAACAGGTTTTCCCCTTAATCTAAAATCTAAAGAAGTTAGAGGGACCCAAAATATGCAAAGCATCCTGAGGAAGGGAAAGGTGAGGAATTGCCTAAAAAAGGAAGGCAGAAGACATTGTTAATAGTGTATCAGGATTTAAAAGCCACAGTAATCTTATCACTCTGCTTAGTTTGATTTTATTTTGTTCAGATCTGTCTACTCATACTAGATTTGAGGGCATAGATAGCTATCCCCAAAATAACAAGCTATTCCATTGTAACTACCTTAATTTACTATTAACTCCAACTCAGGCTTGTATTACTTACATTGTCTTACTATGACTGATCTTATTTGAAGCTAAACTGCTATTTTGCCTTGACTGATATTATTTGAATTTGATATGCTTGATAATATTGAGTCTGAGTAGAGGCAACCACTCTGAAGATGACAAGATGTAATAACATACCCATTCCAGTTTGATTATTAACTGCTTTTGAAGTCTTACAATGTCTCCAAAGTTGTGTTTTAATTAAAATAGCTATGTAATGCTATGTTCAATTATTATATGTCTAATAATGTGGACAACTCTATTGAAAATAACAAGAGAAAGAATAGTAGCTAGGTGTAGATCACCTCATAATGTGGTTTTATATGTCTTTTTCATTTTATGTTTTTGTAAGAATTTGTTTTTTTGTCCTGTTATGATCTGTTTTTCCCTATAGTACAGAAATGTTAGATATACGTATAGAGATTCACATATGGGGAGAATTTCTAAACAGTTTACAGAAACATTATATAATGCATGATGTACTGAACAGATTCTCTGAAGAGAGACATTAAGAGACCTAGTGCTAATTCTGTAACATTGTGATATAAAATCTAACAAAACTATTACTCATTGTTCAGAGTGATACTAGTCTATTCTCTTATGTTCAATTTCCACATACATAAAGATAAGGATAGCTACTATGAAGGGAAAGAGGGACATTATGGCAATCACTGTTGACTTCCCCAATGTCAGGTCTTGAAGACCTACAAAGCCTTCATCACCCTGTTATGATCATACTACTTCTATTTTTTTATTTATTGGTACCAGGGATTGCACTCACGACTGCCTGCTTGCAAGGCAGGTGCTTATGCTGCGGAGCTAAATTAGTTCTATAATCCCCAGATTAGTTCTATAATTCCAGTATGTATTCACTGTGTGTGAAGATGGGGACAACTATTTGGAAGAAAACTAGAGACAATAAGACAAATAGTGGAGACCTCCTTGGACTTGCTTTGAAAGCAGTGCTTATTAAAATTATTTTCTTATGATATGTTTTGTTCTGTTTTGATATGTTTAATCTTACCCTCTTTATGATATGGGAAATTCTTTTGAAGATAGCAAGACATATTATTGTAGCCATTGTTTATCACTTTGTATTTTGTTTTTACATCATATACTATGTCTATTCTTTTTTTTGACTGACTCCATTTTGCTTTGTCACATTTGGTTTTATTCTCTTCAAATAAAGTAATAAGAACTGTGGGAGTAATAAAACCTGAAATGTGTAATTGTTATTATAAAAAAAGAGAGGAAAAGGAAGTGCTCTAAAGGATATAACTGCATGTAAGTTTAAGTATGTAAAACAGTTAACCATATTTACTAAGTTTTTGTTGGATCATCGAACAAAACTGTTTGCAGCCTCACTGTTTAAATGTTCACTTTGTATGCTTTAATTTTGTAACTTGAACAGTGACTTCTAAGAGACAATATATAATCTATCAACCAGTGATTTCTTACTGCTTTATGATATTTTGTATTACTTCGAATCTTTTTTATGTTTTGCTTTTTGTCTGTCTTTAAATAAAATCCTTTATAAAAAAAGAAAAAAAAAGTTTACGGTAATCACAATTCCCCATTACATTTCTTTGAAGGATTATTATATCTGCATTCATTAGTTGGATTGTTTTATACTAGTTTATTTGATTTTATTATCTGTGATAATATGAACAGCTATTTTGAAGAAAACAAGATAGTATAATAGCCAGTGATGTTTTAATATCATCTTACTCTGAAGTCCCACTATGCTTTTGTTCTTCTGTTTCCTTTGGTGGTATCATATTTTATCTTATTGGATTTTATTATGTGTGATAGTATAAACAAATTTTCTCTGGAAAATGAGGTAATATAGTAGCTCTTGTTTGTTCTCTGTTATTTGGTCATGTGCCTGTAATACTTTCATTCTCTTGAATGATAGTTACTGTGAATTATGGGTTGTCTTTTGGTGAAATATTGTGTTCCTTACATTGTTCTGTTTTAGTCTGCTTTGTTATGTCCCCTTTTGTCTTAATCTCTTGAAAATAAAAGAAAATTTAAAAGTGCCTGAAACCTGAAAGGCACAGGCTCCAGCTGAAGAGGTCATCATGGTTGGCCATCCACCCCCACTACAGAGACTCTGTACTGAAAACATCAGCCTGTATAGTCACACAAAACAGTATATGTTGTCCCCATATTGATAAGGAAAGAAAAGGTTTTCCTGTAATGCCTAACAAGAGTTAGGGTTTTTAGAATCACCTTGGTGGGGAACATAGACTCCAAGCCCCATCAGTCATCAGTGGCAAATCTGAGCAAGTAAGCCTGTGATGAATCCAGGGGCAGCAATGCTCAAATTCCTGCGAGGATAGGGAAGCTGATGACTTACCCACTCTCTGGCAGAGAGGACAGTCAATCTTTCCATGATCTTCCAGGTTGCAGATGGAGCAAGCCTCCAGTAGTGGCTTTGGATATGGCATGCTCATGCACAACGTCCTTCCTTGTTGCACTTGAAGCATGGTACCAGAGGGGCTCAGGTCCTGGGCTTGTCAAAAGCTTGTGACTTGCATTCAGTCCCAAGTGCCATCGCCAAATATTGGTTCTGGAACTTAGCTTGGAGTTTAAGTTGTTGTGCCTTTCTGTTGTTAAAGACACAGAAGACCACATCTAACTTCACTACAAGGGGTTTGAGGGCCAAGTCAGACTGTTGGAGCTTTGAACATCTGAGGCTGCCTGAGAGGTAAAGTGTAAATTAGGGAGAATGATGCCATCAGGCAAGTTAGATCTGACCTCTGTAAATTTAGTAAAAGCCTTCATCAGATGAAACATAGACTCTGTGGAATTTTCATCCCGTCTTTGTATTAATTCATGTATTTTGTGTTAATTAAGCTAATTTGGGAAATTTTGTTGAGGCCTAGGAGAATACATTCCAACATACTAGCTACATGATTAGGGAATTCTACATTATGTTGATAATCCCACTGGAGGTCTACATTGGGGACAGCAATGACCCCAGTGGGATGATTGCAGTCTAGTTTGTGCTATTCATCAGCTACCACCTGTGCAGGCTGCCGAAGTTCCACTTTTGTTCTGGAGAGAGAGTAGACATCAAAATTATATGCATATGACTATAGGTCAAATCATATGATTGAAAAAAATATAAACTTTTGGTAAAGGTAAAAGTGTCAGCATCAAAGAAGCCTACACAGGAGGAGATATGAGAGAGATATGGAAAAAGGGATATGTACCTGAAGTAGCCCTTCAGTGCCTGCCACCTAGCAGAGAGGAAGGAGAGGTGCAGGGAGAATAGGGCCAGGGAGGGGCAGGAAAAAAGATATGGGCAGAGGAAGAGCAAAGAGATCAGGGTGTGACCCTTGGGCAGAGTGAGACTGAGTGCAATTGGCAGGGGAGAGAAGGGGCCTAGGCAGCTACATGACTCTAGAAGGGAGGGGAAAGTGGCAGGAGCAGATAAGGTGCCATGACCCAGTGAGGCTTCTGAGGCTCTGGGGTGAAGGACTGCAAGAGGATGAAAAAAGTAAAGAAAAGACAGGTGGAACCCTTACCCTCCTGATGTGGGGAAAGGTGCTGCTCAATCAATACTGCATGTTTATTTATATACTGGAAAGTATGATGTCAATTCCAGCGTTTCTGCCTAGAACTCCATTGATTGGAATGTTTAGGTGCTTGGTGTTTTTCTGGGCTGTAGCTAATTCTTCACATGGTTGACCTGGGCACTCTTTGTTTTCTTGGAGGGTCACATCTGGGTCATGCCCTAGGTCCATTTCCAGCTTCAATGGCTCCCAACATATCCATCTCTTTTTGTTTCATTGTTGCACAGGATGGGTGATCAGTTGAAGCTGGAGGAGCTATGTTGGAGAGCTCTGTAGAAGATTTTTCTATTTTAAGTGCAGTCCAAAGATTTAAGTCCATGCGTTCTGCAGTTGAAACCCTGTGCAGTCCATTCATCTGTGACAGTAGTCAGCTACCAGTGTAGCTAGAAACTGTCAAAAAGCATTAGTGATTTCAGTTTCTTTCATAACTTATTACTTTAGCATTATTTTATAGATCTCTATTAGTTGTACATTTTCTACAGAAGGGTCAAGACCAAGTTAAGGTGAGAGCTGTTTTAAAAACAATCAGTTTTTAAGTTATTTATCAAAGTCAGTTAAGTCTCCTCAAGAAATGCCTTGGAAGCAGGCATAGCACCCCTTAGTTCTTCTCAGCGTTAGCCATTCAGATGAGTCATGACCATTGCTTGACCAAGTTGGTATCTGTGAAAGCCTGGGAGATTGTTTCTCCTGGTGACTCTCCTTAGGCACACCACACACCAATGATCACTTTCCTCTGTGATCTCATAGTGTCCTTTATCAGAATAACAGGAACTCACTGTGTATTGGATGTCATAGAATAGGTTCTCTAATGTCCTGGGGGCTCATTGGCTTTGGAGGACTACGGTCAAAATATTGGCTGTCCTCTTAGCCCATCTATCTCTAATTGTTGATCTCTAAACCTCAGTGTTGAACACCCAGATGAAAAGATTGATAATAGTGCAATGTAGTAGAGGCATTATCATCTTATCTAAATACCAAACATCTTAGAACATAAAATTGAACCATTATTTCTTTTTTTTTTATTTAAGAGGAAAAAGAGAAAAACACAAAACAAACCAAAGCGGCGTAAGGGTACACGCAATACAGAACTACAAAACAAAACAAAACAAAACAAAACAAAAAAAAAACCATAACAGTAAGAAATTACCTGCTAGTAGATTACACACTATTTTCTTGAAAATAGTTCCTCAAATCACAGTATCAAAGAACACAAGGTGGACATTCAAACAGGGAGACTGCAAACAGCTGTGTTCAATGTTCCAAAAACATTGATAAAGTCAGCTATTTAACACCCCCAAACACACTTGCTGTTATATCCGTTAGAGCTCTTTTTCTTTTTTTTTTTCCCTCTCTTTTTTACAACAAAATTTACACATCTTGGATTTTATTACTCCTTAGTGCTTATTACTTTCTTGGGGGGGGGAAGAATACAGTCAAATATGGCAAAACAAAGCTGTCAGTCAATACCAAGGATAGACATAGCACATGGTGTAGAACAGAGTACAAGTTTATCAACAATGGTTATCAACGTTGTCCCTTGTTTCCTTAAAAAGAATTGTCTATCTTATTAGATATTATAAAGTTGGACAAAACAGTAGAGAACAAGACCAATAAAACTTAGGCATTGTAAACATTACAGGACTTCCAAAGAAGACAATAGTCAAACCAGAATGGGTATCTTAGTGAATCTTATTGTCTTCAAAGTAGTTGCCTATTTCTTCAAACTTGATACTATCATATAGAATGGAACAGAGTCTAATCAGTCAAAACAAGATCGTGGGAGTACTACAGGACTTCAAAACAAGTTAATAGGAAATCGAAAAGAGTTACTATTTATATATCCTAATTTTTTTGAATTTTTTCTTTAATTAAGACAAACATAAGAAATGACTAAATAATTTTTTTTGAAACAATAAGGGGGAGATTGAGATAAAACAGGACATAACAATATAACAATAGAGGTCACAGCATGACTGTTTTAATAACCTAGTACTTCACCACCTTATAACCTGACTTAATAGTAGTTACCATAGTGTCTTTTTCCTTGAAATATTTGGGTAAAACTTCATATACTCTAGCTTCAAATATTTTCATATCAAGAAGCCCAGAATAAAGCCTTTCTAATTAATGAGTGAAAACTTTATAAGGCTTCAAGGCCACCTAATGGGGAATCATGATTACCACATATTTTTATATATTTGAATCATTACTTACATTAGGGAAACTATTCGGTATTCACACATGCGAGATTGATTTATTTCACTTATGAGTATGGTCTCAAGCTGTGCCCATTTATTGATAAATATCTCAATGTGATCCTTCTTTATAGCTGAATAATACTCCATTGTATAGAAATACCACAACTTTTTTATCCATTCCTCAGTTGATGGGCACTTGGGTTGTTTCCAAGATCTGGCGATTACAAATTGTGCTGCTATAAACATAGGTGCACATATATCACTGTGGTATGATGCTTTCAGTTCTTCTGGGAATATGCCTAGAAGTGGAATAGCTGGAATAAATGGGATTTCCAGTCCCAACTTTTTGAGAAATCTCCAGACAGATCTCCACAAAGGCTGTACCAGTCTACACTCCCACCAGCAGTGCAGGAGAGTTCCTTTTTCCCACAGCCTCTCCAGCATTTGTTGTTGGTTTTCTTGATCCTGGCCATTCTTTCAGGAGTGAGATGGTATCTCAGTGTGGTTTTAATTTGCATTTCTCTAATGACCAATGATGATGAGCATTTTTTTATGTATTTATTTGCCATTTGCATTTCTTCATCTGAGAATTGCATATTCATCTCAGATGCCCATTTTTGGATTGGATCTTTGAATTTCGGAGGTCTGAGTTTCTTTAATTCTTTGTATGTTTTAGACAAGAGGCCCTTGTCTGAGAGAGAGTTCACTAAAATCTTTTCCCAGTTTGTGGGTTTTCTTTTCACTATGCTGGAGATTTCTTTTGACATGCAGAAACTTTTTAATAAGAAGTGGTCCCAGTTATTGATTCTGGGAAGTATTTCCCGTGCGGTTTGAGTCCTGTTCATGAATTCTTTACCTACTCCTATGTCTCCAAGGTTTCTACCTATTTTGTCTTCCAATAGATTTAGTGTTTCTGTTTTAATATTCAGATCTTTGACCCATTTAGATTTTAATTTAGTACATGGTGATAGACATGGGTCTAGCTTTAGTTTTCGGCAAATGGAGAGCCAGTTTTTCCAGCACCATTTATTAAAGAGACTGTCGTTCTTCCAGTGAACCTGCTTGGCTCCTTTATCAAAAATAAGGTGGTTGAGTGTGTTCGTAGTTGTGGTTGTATCTTCTAATCTATTCCACTGATCTTCAGCTCTGTTTTGATTCCAATACCATGTTGATTTTACTACTGTTGCTTTGTAGTATAACTTCAAGTCAGGGATTGTGATGCCTCCTGCTTTGTCTTTGCTGCTTAGAATTGCCTTTGCGATTCTAGGTCTCTTCTGGTTCCAGATGAAATTTAGGAGTGATTTCTCTAGATCTATAAGGTATGTTGATGGTATTTCTATTGGGATTGCATTGAATCTGTATAACAGTTTTGGGAGAATGGCCATTTTCACAATGTTTGTTCTTCCTATCCATGAGCAAGGGATGTCTTTCCATTTTCTGAGATCATCTTCAATTTCCTTTTTCAGTGTATTATAATTTTCACCATATAAGTCTTTCACTTCTTTCGTAAGAGTAATTCCTAAATATTTCATTTTTTTGCTTGCTAATGTGAATAGTCCAGTTTCTCTTATTTCCCTCTCTGTAATTTTGTTGTTCGTGTATAGGAATGCTATTGATTTCTGAGTATTGATTTTGTATCCAGCCACATTACTGAATTTATTTATTGTATCTAAGAGTGTTTCAATGGAGTTTAGGGGGTCTTCTATGTAGAGTATCATGTCATCTGCAAACAATGATAATTTAACTTCTTCTTTTCCTATCTTTACCCCTTTTATTTCTCTTTCTTGCCTAATTGCTCTGGCTAGTACTTCCAGTACTATATTAAATAGGAGTGGTGATAAAGGACATCCTTGTCTTGTACCCGACTTTAAAGTAAAGGCTTTCAATTTTTGGCCATTTAGTGTGATGCTGGCTGTTGGTTTGTCATAAATGGCCTTTATTATATTGAGGTAAAGACCATTTATTCCAATTTTCTGTAAAGTTCTTATCATGAATAAGTGTTGGACCTTATCAAAGGCTTTTTCTGCATCTATAGAGATGATCATGTGATTCTTATTTTTGGCTTTATTGATATGGTGGATTACATTTATTGATTTGCGTATGTTGAACCATCCTTGCATTCCTGGGATGAATCCCACTTGGTCATGGTGTATAATCTTCTTGATGATTTGCTGGATCCTATTTGCCAATATTTTATTGAGGATTTTTGCATTTGTGTTTATTAGGGAGATCGGTCTATAGTTCTCTTTTTTAGTTGGGTCTTTCTCAGGTTTTGGTACTAGAGTAATATTTGCTTCCAGGAATGACTTAGGAAGGATTGCTTCCCTTTCAATTTCATTGAATAGTTTGAGGAGTGTCGGCATTAGGTCTTCTTTGTATTTCTTGTAGAATTCTGCAGTGAATCCATCTGGGCCTGGGCTCTTCTTGGTGGGTAAGGACTTAATTACATTTTCATTTTCAGTAACAGAGATTGGGTTATTCAACAGTTTTACATTCTCTTGATCTAGCTTTGGCACTTCATATGCTTCTAAGAATCTGTCTATTTCTTCTGTGTTATCAAACTTTTGAGAGTAGAGGTTTTCAAAATAGGTGTTGATGATCTTCTTTATTTCTATTGCGTCTGTAGTGATTTCTCCTTTTTCATTTCTTATTGCATGAATTTGAGCTTTTTCTTCCCTTTTTTTAATAAGGTTGGCTAGGGGCTTATCGATTTTATTTATTCTTTCAAAGAACCAACTCTTTGATTCGTTGATTCTTTGGATTGTTTTCTTAGTCTCTATTGCATTGATTTCTGTTCTGATTTTTATAATTTCCTCTCTTCTTTTGGCTTTGGGCTTGACTTGCTCTTCTTTTTCTAGCTGTTTGAGGTGTAGCATCAAGTTATTTATTTGTATTCGTTCTGTTTTCCTGATATGGGAACTCAGTGCAATAAATTTTCCTCTCAGGACGGCTTTCATTGCATCCCACAGGTTCCGGTAAGTTGTATCTGCATTTTCATTTTCTTTTAGGTATTGTTTGATTTCTTCTTTAATTTCTTCTGTGACCCACTGATTACTCAAGAGTTTGTTATTCAGTTTCCATTGTGGGATTCTTGCAGTATCTTTTATCATTAATTTCTAATTTCAGAGCACTATGATCCGATAACATGCAAGGTATGATTTCAGCTCTTTTGCACTTGTTTAAATATGTTTGGTGAGCTAATATATGGTCTATTTTAGAAAATGATCCATGTACTGCTGAGAAGAATGTGTATTCTGATGTTGTTGGGTGGAACATCCTGTATATGTCTATCAAACCCATTTGTTCACAGGTATGATTCAGTTCTGTTATTTCTTTACTCATTTTCTGTCTGGTTGATCTGTCCCTTGGTGTCAATGGCGTATTAAGGTCTCCTGTTACAATTGTGTTACTGATAATTTGAGTTTTCATTTCTGTTAATAATTATTTTATGTAACTTGGTGCTCTGGAGTTTGGTGCGTATATATTTAAGATGGTTATCTCTTCCTCTTGGAGTTTTCCCCTTACGAGTATGTAATGACCTTCTTTGTCCTTTATGGTCATTGTTGGTTTAAAGTTCACGTTGTCTGCAAACAGAATGGCTACTCCTGCCTTTTTTTGGATTCCTGCTGCATGAAGAATTGTTTTCCATCCTTTGACTTTCAGTCTGTGAGTATCCTTCTGGGTTAGATGGGTTTCCTGTAAACAGCATATGGTTGGATTTTGTTTCTTGATCCATTCTGCTAGTCTGTTTCTTTTGATTGGTGCATTGAGACCATTTACATTAATGGTTATTACTGTTAAATGCTGGTTAATTGTAGGAATGTTATCTCTCTGGTGTTGCATCTTTATCTCTCTGTTCTGTTTAATTATTTGCTTTTCTTAGTGGTCTTTTCCTTTGTGTATCTAAACTGTCTTTCAATATTTTTTGCAGGGTCAGTTTGGTGCTCATGAAGTTCTTCAGCTGTTCTTTGTCATGGAAGTATCATATTGCACCATCTATTTTGAATGATAGTTTTGCAGGATATATCAGTCTTGGTTGGAAATCATTTTGCTTTAGGATCTGGAATATTTCACTCCATGCTCTTCTTGACTTTATTGTTTGTGCTGAGAAGTCTGCTGTGATTCTGATAGATTTTCCTTTATAAGTGATCTGTCTTTTCTCTCTGACAGCCTTCAATAATCTATTCTTATGTTGGATTTCTGGGATGGTAATTATTATATGTCTGGGTGTAGTTTTATTTTGGTTATGACTGTTTGGAGTTCTATATGCTTCACTGATCTTGATGTCAGTTTCTGATCTCATGCTTGGGAAATTTTCAGCTATTACTTCTCTAAATATCCTCTTGACATCCTTTATGTTGTCTCCCTCTCTTTCATTAATCCCTATCATTCTTATGTTATTCTTCTTTGCATCATCTTACAGTTGTTGAATTGTTGTTTCCTGATTCCTTGTTATTTTCAAAAGATCTTTCCTTTCCTGTTCAGTGGCTGCAATCATGTCTTCAAGGTCTGAAATTCTATCTTCACTTTCATTAAGGCGGTTTTTACAACTTTCAGTGGAGTTTTTTATTTCCTGTATATCTCTGTGCATCTGCATTATGTATTCTGTTTGTTTCTTATATTGCTCGTCTAGGGATTCTATCTTTTTGTTTAGTTCCTCCAATTTTTTATCTGTGTTTTCTTTAGATATATTTAGAATCTGTTTCATTTCTTTTATCATTTCTTCTTTTATCTGGGAGATTATTTCGAGTTTGAATTTCTTTAAAGCTTCCTGGAGTTGTTTGTCAACTTCAGTAGCTATTATGTCCAATATATGAGGTGGATGGGATATATTTTCTTCTATATACATTGCTCCTAGGGTTTCCTGAGGTGGGCTGGAGGTTTGAGGTTGTAATTTGGTCTTTCGTTTTGTCATTTTCTATATTTCTGTGTTTCAAGTGTTATTTGAAAGCTTCCTCAGGATCTGTTGAAAATCCCCTTCTATGTTTGGAGCTACTGAGACTCTGACACCACACTACCTCAAGCCATTGGGCCTACAGAACCAGTGGCCCTCCTCTGCCTGCTCAGAACTCCACAGTTCCAGACAAGCTGGGCCTCAGGGACACTGTGCGCCCACCTGCCCCTTGGAAGATCCACAGCTCTTCAATCACAGCCGGGTTAGGGTTCTCACCACAGGCCACAGTGCCTCAGGAGCCTGTGATCCCTCCCTGCTTGCAGAGATATCCACAGTCCTCTAGGCAAAGGAAGGGACTTCTGCCGGCACTCCAGATCCGCCCAGCTCCTCCTCTGCAGGCAGATGGCTAGGCGCGGCTGGGTTCGGGGTTAGTGTAGGCCCGCCCATCCATCAGGAGCTCAGCAGACTTCCAAGTGTAGCCGGGAGGGATGGGGAGGCGGCTGTAGTGGCCTCTAACCCACTGCTCCACTTCACTGCACCCAGAAGTCTGGGGGTCTGGAACAGTCTGAGATTTGGGCAGACTGTGCTGGGCACTCACCACAGGCTGAGGTGCCTCAGGAACCTGCGATACCTCCCTGCTTGCAGAAGTATTCCTCAATGGAGTTTTAAATTTCCTGGTATTCTCTTTGAATCTGTTTCATTTATTCTAAATATTTTTGTATTCTTCATCAAAGGTTTTCCACCATTTCCTATGCTTCTCTATTGTTTTCCCCCCTTGTACTCATATTTTAGTGTTTTTTGGCCCAGAATTAGATTCATTTATTTATTTTATTAATCATTATGTGGTTAGTTGTCATAATCACAGAATAACAGCCACAATAAAAGGCCAAAAAGCTCCATGTGAAACACATAAAACCATCATTCTAAATCAAAGTACAAAGCTGGGCATGATGGTGCCCATCTGTAATCCCAGCACTTGAGAGGCTGAGGCAGGAAGATTGTTGGATGATCCAGACCAGCCTGCTACAAAGCGAGCTCCATGGCAGCCTGAACTGCATAGGGAGACTGTCTCCAAAAGACAAAAAAATCAAGACACCCTTTTAGATACATTGATCATGCTGGATCACAATAACTTTTCCTCTGTTTCCCCTATTGCCCTTTGTGTATTGTGTTCTCACATAAGAAGACCTGTGTGCTGTTTAAGCATGTGTGTCTTGTGTATTTCACTTAGCAGTAAGTCTGAAGGTGAACCTGTTTTACCACACGTGACCCAGGTTTGTGATTCCTTGTGGCACACTGGTACTTCATTGTGTATAAATGTCTCCTGTTGCTTTTTATTCCATCCAGAATAAAAGCATCTTGGTTTATGCGAACCACTTCCGGGGCGGGGGCTCTTCCTACAGGGAATGATACAAGGATATACCCTGAAATGCTCTACTGATGTCCTGGGAGTTTCTTAATCCCACTATCTTGACCTCCTATCACAGTTTACTGCCTGGCTATATCCTTGGCCTTCCTTTACTTTTCATTTTGCAGCACAAGGTCACTAAGTTGCTAAGATATCCAGGGTAGAATCTATATTTGTACTGTCCTGCCTCAGCCTCCAAACATTCTGGAATAAAGTGTGTGCCACATTTTACTTGGTTCCAGATCTCCCCTCAGAGATTAATTAATAATGACTTTGAGAACTGTGGTTTTGCAAGCAGACTTCACAGGCTGTCCCAGAGGAGGATGCAGGGAGACAGTGCAGTCTGGGACAGAGCTGGGCAGTGCTGCTCCGGGGCAGGAGACAGTGGGGCTGAGTGCTGGGAGAACAGGGCCCAACGGCCCTGACAGAGCCACCCAGCACTATGCATCTGCACACTGGGTGCCCTGTGTCTGTCCTGGTGACTTGGGCCTGGAAAAGGACAGCAGGACTGTGGTCCAGCCCTTCAGGAGCCACCTTAAAAGGCATCCCCAGGAAAAAAACAGCATCCCCAGGAAAAAAACGCATCCCCAGGGAGCAGCAGCTCCAAGAGGATCTAACGTGGCCTGGAAACAGAGAGCAGAAGGGAGGAGAGGCCACCTGTGCTCTGCGGGCCAGGCTGCTCCTTTGTCCCCTGTGGACTGCTAGCCCTGAAGGACTGAACTCATCACTGGGGAGGAGGAGTGAGCAGGGCTGTGATCTGCAGGTGTCTGATTCAGGCCTTGCCCCTCAGGATTCCTGGTGCCCCATTCTGGGAGTTACACCAGACCTGGCCTTGGAGCAATGGTGGCTCATGGTGCCCCAGTAACTCTGTGCCTCCCAGAAAGCTCCTTAGGCCTCTTAACGTCCCATGCAGGTGTAGGGAGAGACAGCTGTCACCCTCAGGGCTCTTGTCTTCCTGTCTGGCACTGAAATTGGTAGAGGCTTTTAATCTTTTAATAAAAAGCAGAAACCTTCATTCAAATGCAAGCTAACTCCAAACCCAGTTTAAACTGAAATCAGCTCAAGGCAAAAGCTGTGGTGGCCTGGGAGCTGCAGGCAGGACATGGGGTCCTCTTGTGAGAACGCTGGGTGTGGGTTTGGGTTTGAGTGTCTCCAAGCCTGGTGCTGAGCCCTGTGCATCTCTTCTGCCTGCTCAAGCCTGCATGTGTACAGCCAGCTGCCAGGGCTCAGGAGATCGGCCTAGGCCAGATGACTGTGTTCCCTGGGGGTACTGGTTCTCCCTAGAAGCTTTCCCCTTGGGGTCCAAGGAGCCCCTGAGATGGCTGCATTGAGGTACAGGATGCCCCATTTCCCAGCCTTGGAAGCCCAAGTGCTTCTGAATTCTCCAAGCTCTGGGCTGTTTCTGTTCCACACTTTAGTGCACAGGTGATGCACAGTGTGGTGTGACCTGGCAGGACTGTGTTGGTGATGACACTGTGTATCTTTCACTCTGCTCACAGCTGCTGTCCTGTGTCCCAGGGTGGTATCTGACCTTCCTGATCTCCCCCTGGTCCTCACATGACAGCCCCTCCTGGGAACAGGTCTGTCTGACCTAGCTCTGTGTCTGCACTCTGCTAGGACTCTCCCGAGGCCCAGGCCACCTGCAGTTCTGGGGATACCAGGTGTCCTGCCCCACTGTGCAGAAGCCTGGAAACAAATGCTGCCATTGAATGCTTGGTGCAGCAGGGATCACCCAGCTCCCCGAGGTGTAATGGTCCTGGGATTCAGTGCCCCAGGTGAGGGGCATCCAGATAAGAGCCTGGCCACTTCATTCCGGCCTGAGGAGTCTGGTCCCATCCGTGCAGGCATGAGGCTGTGTGCCCTGCTAGCCATGCTGTCAGGTGCCCTCTTGGCAGCCCCTGGGCCTTTGGGTTGGCTGCTTCCTGGCCACATCCCTCGCTTCAAGCGTCCAGGGGATGTGGTGCTGGGTGGCAGCTTCTCTATCCTTCGTTTCTACAATTCTGTCTCCCTGGACTTCACAGCACTGCCTGCAAGGCAGCCATCCTCACGGTGAGCAGGGTTGGTGGATTCCCATGCTGTGGTGCTGCAGGTTCCCAAATATTGCTTTGTGCCTGGTCATTGGTGGCTCCCAGTCCTTAGTGACTCTTTCTGTGCATCTCCTTCTGGCTGGCCCTTGTGCAGTCCAGAACATGCTATGTGCTGTGCTTGGGGACTGCAGGCTTGGGCAAATGTTCCTGGGCTTCTCCTCCTTCTGAGATGGGTACAGGGCTGGATGAGAGACAGGTGTTTTTGCTGACTGAGCTTAAGGCTGATCCTCAGGAGCTGGGATTCAGGTTCTGTTGTTTTTGCTTTGCCTGTTTCTGTCCTTCAGTTCATAGTGCAGCACACGTTTTAAATTAAATGAGACTGCTCTGGCTCCCTCTCAGGCAGAAGCTTTCTTTCTCTCAATAAATATATTCTGCTCTTTAAAGAAATGAATAAATCATATATGTTTAGTTTTACTAAAGGCTGTCAAAATTCTTTTGAAATGACAAAACTTTGTGTTATCATCAGAAATGCCTAGTTTTTCCTTTCGACATTCACTGGGTGTTTTGATATGTTTGAAAATTAATGAATAATAATTGTACATATGTCTGGCTCACACTTCAGCATGCTGATGTGTGTATATATATATCATAGAAAGATTAAGTTAGAAGAAATTTTAAAAAATACTAAATTAGGCTGATCAGTGCATCATGAAGTCATGTATGGACTTTTTTTTTTGTTAAAGAGCACATTTAAAGTCTATTCTTAGCGACTTTGAAATACATGTTAATTTTGGGGGCCTTTAACATTCTTGGGCACCAGACTTTATGTTCGTGCCTAGGCACAGTCTAACTTTCCAGCACCTACTGGATCTGGCCCACTTGATGGTTTGTCTGTTTTTTCTGTATTTTGGTTTAAGCACATGGCATTAACTTTGGATAATGTCTCTAGTATTCTTTATTCCCTACTCTTTTATTACTTTCTTCTTTCCATCCTTTCCTTCTTTCTTTTATAGCATGATCTTGTAAATTTGCCCAGGCTGGGATTGATCTTGCAAACTTCCTGCCTCAGCTTCCCAGAGTGCTAGATTAAAGGTGTGCACAACCACACTCCAACCAGCCCTCTCCCTGTCTGTTCTGGATGACGCTGTGTGAATTTCTGTATGCATGTTACATGGAAATGCAACTTGTCCCACATACTGTGTGTGCCATGCATACAGGTATCACTGACTATGCAAGCCTACTCTGCCCTGTGATGACTGTGACTTTGGACTTCTCTCCTCAGTGTGTCCAGCTGGGGCTACCGGGTGGCCCAGAGCTTTGTCTTTGCTGTGGAGGAGATCAACAGGAGCACCCACCTGCTGCCCAACCTGACACTGGGCTTCTCCATTCACAACTCTGGGGACTCTGTGCATGGGGCCATGCATGAGACCATGTCCTTCCTCTCACGGCAGGAGGATCCAGTCCCTAACTATGCATGCCACTGGGGTCCACCCAGGGTTGCCATGGTGGGGGACACACGCTCAGCGCTGTCTGTGGCCATGGCCAGGCTCTTGGGGCTCTACAAGTTTCCCCAGGTGAGTCCGCCCAGGTGCTGTTCCTTCAGAACCAGGAGAATGGCAGAGAGGCTGAGTGATGTGACACTCAGGTAGGTGCTGCTCTGCTGTGGGAGGTCCCTGCTGTCACATCCACATCTGAACCTGTTCTCTGCATGACCCTTTGTTATGGGAGAGCTCTGTTCTCATCCCTTGGAGGAGGAGCCAGCTTTGGATCAAACACAGTGACGGCCTCAGCTCACTCAGTGCCAGGAGCTGGAGCTGAGGTTCAAGTCCAGGCAGGGGATTCAGGCCACTAGCTTCACCTGTACCCTTGGTTGTCACTGAATTGCAGGCTCTCGATGGTACTCCCGAAACAGTGGTCATAGGAGGCTGCCACATATGCCACTGCCAATGAGAGCTCTTACTTTTAGGGGAGGAATTGAGATGTGTAGCGTGGATTCACCCAATGAACATGGCTATTAGCATGACCAGGGTGAAAATAACAGCCACCAGTAATGTGAATGTTTTCCTCACCCTGCAAAGAAACCCCAAACCCAGGAGGTACCACTTTGCTCCAGCGACCCCCAAGCCACCCATCTGCATTACATCTCTGTGGATCTGCCTTTGTGGATATTTCCCAGGATGGAATTAGAAGGTGTGTGTTGTGGGACTTGCAGCTTCCCTGGGCAGTGTCATGGGTCAGTCTCACTGTGGCCAGTGTTAGAGTTTCACCCTTTTCCAGTGACCATTCATATTCTCTCTGTGCAAAGACCTCATTGTGTTCACTCACTCTGCAGTTCATAGGATTTGAGCTGCTTTGTCTTCAGGTCCTTTGGATGCTGTTTCTCTGCATGTTCAGGATCAGACTTAGCATTGTTGTGTGTGGAGCAGAACCACTGGGCCCAGTGCTGCTCTTTTGAACTAGTGTTATGTGTTCCTTGGCTCTGCATGGGGTTGCATTCCCATCAGCTGTGTTCAAGGGTCCTACTGAAGCCTATCTGGTCTCACTTTGAAGCCTGTGAACCTGGGTGAGTCCCACTGTCACTCCCGCTTGCTGTGAGGAAGCTACCTGTGCAGTGGGACATTGAAGGTGACAAAATTTGGTTGCAGTCTGTTTACCAAGGTGCCATACAGTTGTGGAGAAGGGGGCACCCATGGCTCCTACTGTGCTGGGACCATCTCCCAGGGCCTCCATCTTGTTTGGATGCTCCCTGAGTGGCTCCAGGTTCTTCGTGATCAGGTGGATGGTCCTTCTGGAGAGTCTTCCAGTTCCTATTGCTGTTCCACGTGTCTGACCTCAGATTGTCAGTGCAGAATCCTTAGCCCAAGGATTCTGATCCTCTCAGCTTAGAGTACTAATAATACATTCTCAACTATAGTTTTCTGTGAGGTGGATTTTTCTCCTTTCCTTCAAATATAAGCACATTTAAAGACTTGGAAATATCTTGGTGAATCATACCTCAAGAAAATCCTATTTTCCATGTTGTAGGTAGGTCAGAAATTACACAGAATCTTCAAGGAAATCTGGGTTTTGAACAAAATCCAAACCCATAGGTACAGGACAAACCTGTACTCATCATTCATCAGAAATCCACATCATTGCTTATCCTGTACTTTTATTTGCAAAATTTGGCTAGCCTGTCCCTATGAGAGCTAGTCCTTGTGGGGCCCTTTCTGCAGGTCCCAGGATATCCAACACCTACAGTTGGAGCTGAAGTGCAACCTCTGTGCCATCTATTGAATCCCTGCTCTCTCACAGGAGGAGGGGGTTTATATATCGGTGAGGAGAGTTAAGGTATCATCTATCCACTCAGCCACGGCCTGAGCGACTGCATCCTGCACCTCAGCCTCTACCAGCATCCAACATGATACCGTGCTGTGCCAACTGCATCTCAAGAGCTCTTTTCTCTTTTGGAAAAATGATCTCTTTCCAACACAAAAACAAACAGCTGTAAATTGCCTCCCCACATTCTTTGTCATCTCTCACAGAACAGAGTTCAAAAAATAGCCAGATGAGATGCACTGGCCCTAAACATGGTCCCTGGTATTCAAGGTAACCTACTAGTTCTGTGCCAAGCAGAGTCTTTGAGTCAAGCCCATCTGAGGCCCTGGCCTAGACAGCAGTGTGGGATTCCAGGGGCCTAGTTGAGGCTCATCTGCTCCTGAGTTTCCTCCTGAGCCATATGGGCTGTATGAGGCTGAGCCAGAAGACATGGAGCTGACCCTTGCTGGGCCCTCCTGGGCTCTCAGAGCATGGTGTGAAATGTATATATTAGTTTTGGGAATATGAGAATTTTGACACTATTGATTCTGCCTAAGATGGGGATGTCTTTCCATTTTCTAATTGCCTCTTCCATTTATGTCTTCAGAGGACTATAGTTTTCATTATAGAGATCTTCTACTTCCTTGGTTATTTGTATTCCTAGGTACATTACTTAATCTTTGTGTTCTTCCTATGAATGCAGTCCTTTTCCTGATTTCCTTCGCTGTGGATTAATTGTTAGTGTATAAAATTTCTGTTAATGGTCATTACTTTTTAATTTTCTGTTTAATTTTAAGTAACTTAAAACTGATTTTGTATCCTGCCACCTAGATAGGTTGCCTTATGAGCTCTAAGAGTTTTCTCACCGCATTTTTGTGTCTTTTGAATAGAGGATAGCGTGACAGTTTTCTTTCCTGTTGGTCCATCTTTTATTTCACTTTCTCTTCCAGTTCATCAGGCTAAACTTCAATTGCTCTATTGTATGTTACTGTGCGTGTGGAGACACTTGTGATGTTTGATGTTAGGGGGATGTATTCAGTTTTCCCCCAGTTGCTATGAAGTCGACAGTGAGCTTGTCACAAATGACTTCCATTAGTTTGAGTTGATGTCCTATACTAATATCCATCAGAGTTTTCAATATGAATGGATGTTGAATCTTTTTTCTGCACCAACTGTGATGATCAAGTGATTTTTATCCTTAATTATGTTTCTTGACTTACATAAGATGAATCACCCTTGCATAACTGGGCAGAAGCTGACATGGTCATGATGTATGATTTAAAAAAATTTTATTTTATTTTAAAGAGATTAAGAGCAGAGAGGACAGAACAAAGCAGATCAGAACAGAACAATGTAAGCAACACAGCACTTCACCACAAGATAACTGGATAATAACAGTAGCTACCATAATGTGTCTTTCTTTGAAATAGTTGAGAATACCGTCACATACAACAGTGTGAAGCATAACAAAATAGTGTAAAACCATTCAAGAGAATGTAAGTATTATTGCGCATTCAGAACCAAATAACAGAAAATGAAAAATGGCTACTATGTCATCTTATTTTCATAAAAATTAGTTTACACTATCACACATATTAAAATCCAATATGACACAACATCATTGAACCATGGAAACAAAAGAATAAAAGCATGGTAGGACATCAAAGCAAGATGATATTAAATCAGCAATGGCTGCCATAATGTCTCATTTTCTTCAAAATAGCTGTTC
This sequence comes from Cavia porcellus, assembly GCF_034190915.1. Classification (NCBI taxonomy): domain Eukaryota; kingdom Metazoa; phylum Chordata; class Mammalia; order Rodentia; family Caviidae; genus Cavia; species Cavia porcellus. The sequence goes on along the minus strand of NW_026947490.1, from coordinate 38,099,204 downwards.
ATATCATCGCACCTAACATCAAAGAAAACAGAATAAAACCATTCCAACTAAGGAATGAAAACATTTATAATGCTTCAAAGCAATGTAATGAGGATCCATGATTATTATAAAATCTTATGTACTCTTACCATTTTGTACACTAGGGAGACTATATGGTATTTATATACGTGATTTTCATTTATTTGGCTTATGAGTATGGTTTCAAGTTGCATCCATTTATTTATAAATGTCTTAATGTGATCATTCTTTATGGCTGAGTAGTATTCCATTGCATAAAAATACCATCACTTTTTTATCCATTCCTCAGGTTTTTTTGGTGCTACCATAAACATGGCTGTACTTATATCACAGTGGTATGATGTTTTCAGTTCTTCTGGGAACATGCTCAGAAGTTGAATAGGTGAGTCAAATGGGACTTCCAATCACAGCTTTTTGAGGAACCTCCAGAAGGACTTCCACAGTAGCTGCACCAGTCTACACTCCCACCAACAGTGCAGGAGAGTTCTTTTTCCCCCACAATCTCTCGAGCATTTTTTTGTAGTTTTCTTGACCCTGGCCATTGTTTCTGTAGTGAGATGGAATTTTAGTGTTGTTTTAATTTGCACTTCTCTAATGACTAATGATGAAGAACATTTTTTCATGCATTTATTTGCCATTTGTATTTCTTCATCTGAGAAGTGTGTATTCATCTCAGATGTGCAATTTTGGATTAGATATTTGAATTTTGGGGGTCTGAGTTTTAAAAACTCTTTATATGTTCCAGCCAGAAGTCTTTTGTCTGAGGGACAGTTTACTATGATTTTTACCCAGTTTGTGGGTTTGTCTTTCACTATGCTGGAGATTTTGTTCGACATGGAGAAACTCTTTAATAATACATGACCCCAGTTATTGATTCTTGGAAATATTTCTCATTTGGTTTGATTCCTGTTAATGAATTCTCTACCTACCACTATGTCTTCAAGATTTTTACCTACTTTGTCTTCCAGGATTAGTGTTTTTGTTTTAATATTCTAATCTTTGATCCATTTAGATTTTAGTTTAGTACATGGTGATAAGCATGGGTCTAGTTTTAGTTTTCAGCATTTGGAGAGCCAGTTTTTCCTGCACCATTTATTAAAGAGACTGTCATTTTTCCAGTGAACATGTTTGGCCCCTTTATCAAAGGTAAGTTGATTGTGTTTGTAGTTGTGATCTTCTAATCTATTCTCTTGATCTTCTAATCTCTGTTTTTATTCCAGTACCATGTTGATTTTATTACAGGAACTTTGTAGTATAACTTCAAGTCAGGGATTGTGATGCCTCCTGCCTTGCCTTTGTTGCTTAGAATTGCCTTTGCTATTGGAGGTCTCTTCTGGTTTCAGATGAATTTTATGAATGATTTATTGAGATCTATGAAGTATGTTAGTGGTACTTTGATTGGGGTTGAATTGAATCTGTGTAAGAGTTTTTGGAGAATGGCTATTTTCTCAATATTTACTCTTCCTATCCATGAACAAGTTATGTCTTTCCATTTTCTGAGATATTCTTCGATTTCTTTTTTTATGTTATAATTTTCCCTGTATAGATCTTTTACTTCTTTCATGAGATTAATTCTTTATTTCATTTTTTTGTATGCTAGTGTGAAGGACATGGCTTCTCTTATTTCTCTCTTGGTGATATTGTTGTTAGTGTATAGTAATCCTATTAATTTTTGAGGAGTGACTTTGTATCCAGTTACATTACTGAATTCATTTATTATATCTAGGAATCTTGTAAGCGAGTTTGGGGGGTCCCCTTTGTAGAGTGTCATTTCTTTTTTATTTTTTATTTTTAAAAAGATTAAGATAAAAGAGGACATAACAACACAGGTTAGAACAGAAAAATTTAAGCAACATAATGTTTCACCACAAGACAACCGGACATAACAGTAGTTACCATAGAGTTTCTTTCCTTGAAATATTTGAGTATACCTTCATATACGATAGCATCAAACCTAACAAGAAAGTGTAAAACCATTCAAGACAATGAAAGTATCACAGGGTATTCAAAACCAATTAACAGAAAATGAAAAATGGTTTTTATATTATCTCCTTGTTTGTAAAAAAAATTGTTTGTACTATGACATAGAATAAAATCCAATAAGGTACAACATAATAAAACTGATGGAGACAGAAGAACAAAAGCTTGGTGTAAATTCAAAACAAGATGATATTGAATCCTCACTAGGTATTATAGTGTCTTGTTTTCTTCAAAGTAACTGTTTATACCATCACAGACAATAAAATCAAACAACCCAGAATAAAACCATTTTAACTAATGAATAAAAATATTACAAGGCTTCAAAGCAATATAATGAGGAACCATGATTACCACATAATTTTATGTATTCTTACCATTTCTTACACTAGGGAATCTATTTGGTATTTATATATGTGAGTTTGATTTATTTCGCTTATGAGTATGGTCTCAAGCTGCTATTTAATTACAAATATCTCAATGTGATCATTCTATATAGCTGAGTAGTACTCCATTGTATAAAAATACCACAACTTTTTATCCATTTCTCAGATGATGGACACTTACGTTGTTTCCAAAATCTGGCTATTACAAATTGTGCTGATACAAATGTGGGTGTACATATGTCACTGTGGTATGATGTTTTCAGTTTTTCTGGAAATATGGCTAGAAGTAGATTAGCTGGAACAAATGGGACTTCTAATCCAGGCTTTTTGAGAAATCTCCAGACCGACCTCCACAATGGTTGTACCAGTCTACAGTCCCACCAACAGTGCTGGAGAGAGGCCCAGGTCAAGTGCTCCCCACCAATCTTACTTGAGAAGGGAGTAGCTGATTGAAGTCACTGCAGCCCCTTGTTCTGGTCAGTCTTCCCAGTCCCAGAATGTCATCTGCTGGAGCCTATTTGTCTATGGAAGTGTTTTTATTCCCATCACTCTCTGCAGGTCAATGCAGGGTTCCCCATCAGCTCGGCTCTGAGTTTGGTTCACCAATTCCCATCCTTAGTGTGAATGCATCTCCAGTGAGCTGATGCTGGTGGGCTTTCACATAGCTTGCTAAGTTTCTACTGCGCACGTTCAAGTGCAGCAATGTCAGGGTGTTCAACCAGCAAGTTCAAGTGGCAGTACCCAAACTGTAGCTGTTCTAAGTAGTACTGGGACTATGTTTTTAATTGGTTTCTCTCAGTTTAGATTGCTCCTGGGTCAGAAGGGTCTATCTCCCTCTGTTCAGCACTCCCCATGCTGTATTATTTTTGAAATCTAAGTTGACTATGTCAGGGAGCCTCTGTAGCTTGCTGTTATCTATCCCCCATCTTTTTTGAGTCCCCTCACAGTGTGGCTTTAATTTGCATTTCTCTAATGAGCAAAGATGATGAACATTTTTTCATGTATTTACTGCCATTTGTATTTCTTCATTTGAGAAGTGTGTATTCATCTCAGATGCCCATTTATGAATTGGATCTTTGAATTTTTAGGGTCTGATTCTTTTAATTCTTTATATATTTTAGGCAGAAGTCCTTTGTCTGAGGGAGAGTTCACTAAGATTTTTTTCCAGTTTGTGGGTTTTCTTTTCAGGATTCTGGAGATTTCTTTTGACATGCAGAAACTTTTTAATAAGAGGTGATCCCAGACATTGATTCTGGGAAGTATTTCCCATGCAATTTGATTCCAGTTCTTGAATTCCCTGTCTACTCCTACTGTCTTCCAATAGATTTAGTGTTTCTGTTTTAATATTCAGAACTTTGATCCACTGAGATTTTATTTTAGTGCATGGTGATAGACACAGGTCTACATTTAGTTTTCGGCATATGGAGAGCCAGGTTTTCCAACACCATTTATTGAAGAGACTGTCATTCTTCCAGTGAAACTGTTTAGCCCCTTTATCAAAGATAAGGTGGTTGAGTGTGTTTGTAGTTGTGGTTGTATCTTCTAATCTATTCCATTGATCTTCAGCTCTCTTTTGATTCCAGTACCATGTTGATTTTATTACAGGAGCTTTGTAGTATAACTTCAAGTAAGGGATTGTGATGCCTCCTGCCTTGCCTTCACTGCTTAGAACTGCCTTTGCTATTCTAGGTCTCTTCTGGTTCCAGATGAATTTTAGGTGTAATTTCTTGAGATCTATGAGGTATGTTGATTGTATTTTTATTGGGATAGCATTGAATCTGTATAACAGTTTTGGGAGAATTGCCATTTTCACAATGTTTATTCTTCCTATCCATGAGCAAGGGATGTCTTTCCATTTTCTGAGATCATATTCAATTTCGTTTTTCAGTGTATTATAATTTTCCCTGTATAGGTCTTTCACTATTTTTGTGAGAGTAATTCCTAAATATTTCAGTTTTTTGGTTGCTAGTGTGAAGGTTGTGGCTTCTCTTATTTCTCTGTCAGTGATTTTGTTGTTAGTGTATAGGAATGCTATTGATTTTTGAGTATTGATTATTCATCCAGCTACATTACTGAATATATTTATTATATCTAAGTGTCTTTCAATGGAGTTTTGGGGGTCTTCTATGTAGAGTGTCATGTCATCCACAAACAATACTAATTTAACTTCTTTTCCTATCTCTATCTCTTTTATTTCTCTCTCTTGTCTAACTGCTCTAGCTAGTATTTCCAATACTATATTAAATAGGAGCAGTGATAAGGGACATCCATGTCTTGTGCCTGAGTTTAAAGTAAAGACCTTCAATTTTTGGCCATTTAGTATGATACTGGCTGTTGGTTTCTCGTAGATAGCCTTTACTATATTGAGGTAAAAACCATATAATCCAATTTCCTTTAAAGTTCTTGTCATGAATGAATGTTGGACCTTATTCAAAGCTTTTTCTGCATCTTTAGAAATGATCACATGATTCTTACTTTTGGCTTTATTGATATGGTGGGTTACCTTTACTGATTTACATCTGTTGAATCATCCCTGCATGCCTGGGATGAATCCCACTTGGTCATGGTGTATAATATTCTTGATGATTTTCTGCATCCTATTTGCCAATATTTTCTTGAGGATTTTTGCATCTGTGTTCATTAGGGAGATTGCTCTGTAGTTCTCTTTTTCAGTTGGGTCTTTCTCAGGTTTTGGTACTAGAGTAATATTTGCTTCCAGGAATGACTTAGGAAGGATTGCTCCCCTTTGAGTTTCATTGAAGAGTTTGAGTAGTGTCGGCATTAAGTCTTCTCTGTAGTTCTTGTAGAATTCTGCAGTGAATCCATCTGGGCCTGGGCTCTTCTTTGTAAGTAAGGACTTAATTACATTTTCAGTTTCATTCACAGAAATTGTGTTATTCAGTAGTTTCACATCTTCTGAACCTAGCTTTGGTACTTCATATGTTTCTAGGAATCTTTCTATTTCTTCTGTGTTGTCAAACCTTTGAGAGTAGAGGTTTTCGAAATAGGTGTTGATGATCTGTATTTCTATAGAGTGTGTAGTGATTTCACCTTTTTCATTTCTTATTGCATAAATTTTAGCCTTTTCTTCCCTTTTTAAAATAAGGTTTGCTTGGGGCTTATCAATTTTATTGCTTTTACAGAAATAACTCTTTTATTAATTGATTCTTTGGATTGTTTTATTAGTATCTATTATATTGATTTCTGCTCTGATTTTAAAAAATTTCATTTAAATAGAAAAAGAGAAAAAAACAAACAAAACAAAACAGTGTAAGGGTACAAGTGATACAGAACTACAAAACAATCAGTAAGAAGTCACCTGTTAATAGATTACACATTGTCATCTTAGAGATAGTTGTTCAAATCACAGGATCAAAGCATACAAAGTGGATACAAACAGTGAGACTGCAAACAGTTGTGCTCAATGATCCAACCAAAAACATTAATATGGTCGCCTATCTTAACACACCTAAACACAATTGCAGTTGTATTCTTTAGAGCACTTTTTTCCTCTCATTTTTACATAAAAATTTACACATTTTGGGTTTTATTACTCCCATAGTTCTTATTACTTTTTTTGGAAGAGAATAAAACCAAATTAGACAAGACAAAGCTGTCAGTCAAAACCAAGGATAGACATAGCACACGATGTAAAAACAGAGTACAAGGTTATCAACAATTGTTACCATAATGCCTCTTGCTTCCTCAAAAAGAATTGCCTATATCATTAGGTATTATAAAGTTGAACAAATCAGTACATAACAAGACCAATAGAACCTAAACATTTTAAACATTACAGGATTTCAAAAGAAGATAATAGTCAAACCAGAATGGACATCATAGTGAATCTTATTGCTTTCAAAATAGTTGCCTATACCCTCAAACTTGATACTATCAAACCTAGATAGTGGGAGTAATACAGGACTTCAAATCAAGTTAATAGGAATTCAAAAAAGTTACTATGATATATCTTGCTAATTTTTTATTTTTTCACCCTAATTAAAAATGTTAAAAAAAAACTAAATCATTTTTTAATGAATAAGGGAGAGATTCAGATAAAATAGGACATAACAACATACTAATACAGGTTAAAGTATGACAATTTCACTAAACTAGTGCTTCACCACCAAATAACCCAACTTAATTGTAGTTATCATAGTGTCTTTTTCCTTGAAATATTTGCATGTAACTTCATATACTATAGCATCAAACATATCAAGACAATGTAAAACCATTCAAGTGGATGAAAGTATTGTAGGGTATTTAGAACCAGCTAACAGAAGAAGAAGAATGGTTTCTATATTATCTCTTTGCCTTTAACAATTTTTGTTTATACTATTACATATAACAAAATCTAGCAAGATACAACATGATAAAACCAATGGAGAAAGAAGAGCTTGGTGGGGCTTCAAAACAAGATGATATTAAATCAGCACTAGCTATTATGATGTCTTGTTTTCTTCAAAATAGCTGTTCATTACATCACAGCCAATAATATCAAGCAGCCCAGAATAAAGCCATTCCAATTAATAAGTGAAAACTTTATAAAGCTTCAAGGCCACATAATGAGGAATCATGATTACCACATACTTTTATATGTTTGAATCATTTCTTACACTAGGGAAGCTATTCGGTATTCACACATGCGAGTTTTATTTATTTCACTTATGAGTATGGTCTCAAGCTGTGCCCATTGATTTATAAATACCTCAATGTGATCCTTCTTTATAGCTGAGTAGTACTCCATTGTATAAAAATACTGAAACTTTTTTATCCATTCCTCAGTTGATGGACACTTGGGTTGTTTTCAAGATCTGGCAATTACAAACTGTGCTGCTATGAACATAGTGGCGCATATATCACTGTGGTACGATGCTTTCAGTTCTTTTGGGAATATGTCTAGAAGTGGAATAGCTTGAAAAAATGGGACTTCTGATCCCAATTTTGAGAAATTTCCAGACTGACCTGCACAAAGATTGTACCAGTCTACACTCCCACCTACATTGCTGAGGGTTCCTTTTTCCCCACAGCCTCTCCAACATTTGTTGTTATTGGTTTTCTTGATCCTGGCCATTATTTCAGGAGTGAGATGGAATCTCAGTGTGGTTTTAATTTGCATTTCTCTAATGACTAATGATGATGAACATGTTTTCATGTATTTATTTGCCATTTGTATTTCATCATCTGAGAAGTGTGTATTCATCTCAGATGCCCATTTTTGGATTGGATCTTTGAATTTTGGGGGTCTGAGTTTTTTTTAATTCTTTATATGTTTTAGACAAAAGTCCTTTGTCTGAGGAGGAGTTCACTAAGGTCTTTTCCCAGTTTGTGGGTATTCTTTTCACCATGCAGGAGATTTTTTGGACATGCAGAAACTTATTAATAAGACATGGTCCCAGTTAATGATTCGGGGAAGTATTTCCCGTGTGATTTGAGTCCTGTTCATGAATTCTCTACCTACCCATAAGTCTTCAAGGTTTCTACACAATTTGTCTTCCAATAGATTTAATGTTTCTGTTTTAATATTCAGACCTCTGATCCATTTAGATATTAATTTAGTACATGGTGATAGGCGTGGGTCCAGTTTTAGTTTTTGACAAATGGAGAGCCAGTTTTTCCAACACCATTTATTACAGAGACTGTCATTCTTCCAGTGAATCTGCTTGGCTCCTTTATCAAAGATAAGGTGGTTGGGTGTGTTTGTAGCTGTTGTTGTATCTTCTAATCTATTCCATTGATCTTCGGCACTCTTTTGATTCCAGAACCATGTTGATTTTACTATTGTTGTTTTGTAGTATAACTTCAAGTAAGGGATTGTGATGCCTCCTGACTTGCCTTTGCTGCTTAGGCTTCTAGGTCTCTTCTGGTTCCAGATGAATTTTAGGAGTGATTTTTCTAGATCTATAAGGTGTGTTTATGGTATTTTTTATTGGGATAGCATTGAATCTGTATAACAGTTTTGGGAGAATGGCCATTTTCACAATGTTTATTCTTCCTATCCATGAGCAAGGGATGTCTTTCCATTTTCTGAGATCATACTCAGTTTCTTTTTTCAGTGTATTATAATTTTCCCTGTATAGGTCTTTCACTTCTTTCATAAAAGTAATTCCTAAATATTTCAGTTTTTTGGTTGCTAGTGTAAAGAGTTTGGCTTCTTTTATTTCTATCACTGTGATTTTGTTGTTAGTGTATAGGAATGCTATTGATTTTGTATCCAGCTACATTGCTGAATTTATTTGTTTTACCTAAGAGTCTTTCAATGGAGTTTAGGGGGTCTTCTATGTAGAGTATCATGTCATGTGCAAACAATGATAATTTAACTTCTTCTTTTCCTATCTTTACCCCTTTTATTTCTATCACTTGTCTAATTGCTCTGGCAACTATTTCCAGTATTATATTAAATAGGAATCATGACAAAGGACATCCTTGTCTTGGGCCTGATTTTAAAGTAAAGGCTTTCAATTTTGGTCATTTAGTATGATACTGGCTGTTGGATCTCGTAGATGGCTTTTTTGTATTGAGGTGAAGACCACCTATTCCAATTTTCTGTGAAGTTCTTATCATGAATGAATGTTGGACCTTATCAAAAGCTTTTTCTGCATCTATAGAAATGTTCATGTGATTGTTACTTTTGGTTCTATTGATATGGTGCATTACATTAATTGATTTACATAGTTGAACCATCCCTGCATGCCTGGGATGAATCCCACTTGGTCATGGTGTATAATCTTCTTAATGATTTTCTGCATCCTATTTGCCAATATTTTCTTGAGGATTTTTGCATCTGTGTTCATTAGGGAGATTGGTCTGTAGTTCTCTTTTTCAGTTGGGTCTTTCTCAGGTTTTGGTACTAGAGTAATATTTGCTACCAAGCATGATTTAGGAAGGATTGCTTCCCTTTCAGTTTCATCGAAGAGTTTGAGGAGTGTCGGCATTATGTCTTCTTTGTATTTCTTGTAGAATTCTACAATGAATCCATCTGGGCCTGGGTCTTCTTTGTAGGTAAGGACTTAATTACGTTTTCAATTTCATTAATATAGATTGGATTATTCAGCAGTTTTACATCCTCTTGATCTAGCTTTGGTACTTCATATGTTTCTAAGACTCTGTCTGCTTCTTATGTGTTATCAATCCTATGAGAGTATAGGTTTTCATAATAGGTTTTGAGGATCTTCCGTATTTCTAGAGTCTGTAGTAATTTCACCTCTTTTATTTCTTATTGCATGAATTTTAGCTTTTTCTTCCTTTTTAAAAATAAGGTTGACTAGGGGCTTATTGATTGTATTTATTCTTTTAGAGAACCAACTCCTTGATTCGTTGATTCTTTGGATTGTTTTCTTAGTCTCTATTGTGTTGATTTCTCCTCTGATTTTTATAATTTCCTCTGTTCTTTTGGCTTTGGGCTTGACTTGCTCTGCTTTTTCTAGCTGTTTGAGTTGTAGCATCAGATTATTTATCTGTATTCATTCTGTTTTCCTGATGTGGGAACTCAATGCAATAAATTTTCCTCTGAGGATGGCTTTCATTGCATCCCACAGATTCCGGTAAGTTGTATCCGTGTTTTCATTTTCTTATAGGTATTGTTTAATTTCTTCTTTAATTTCCTCTGTGACCCACTGATTACTCAAAAATGTGCTATTTAGATTCCATGTGTTTGTGGGATTTTTGCAGTATCATTTGTCATTAATTTCTAATTTCAATGCACTATGATCTGATAACATGCAAGGGATCATTTGAACTCCTTTACATTTGTTTAAATATGTTCTGTGAGCTAATATATGGTCTATTTTAGAGAATGACCCATGTACTGCTGAGAAGAATGTGTATTCTGATGTTGTTGGGTGGAACATTCTGTATATGTCTATCAAGTTCATTTGTTCACAGGTGTGATTCAGTTCTGTTATTGCTTTTTTATTTAAGGAGAAAAAAAACAGAAAAGGGTACAAGTAATACAAAATTTAAAAAATAAACAGTAAGAAGTCACCAGTTAATAGATTACATATTCTCATTTTAGAAATAGTTTTTCAGGTTACAAAATTGAAGCATATAAAGTGGGCTTTCAAACAGTGAGAGTGCAAACAATTTTGTTCAGTGATCCAAAAAAACTCAGTAATATGGTTATCTATCTTATACACTTAAACATATATGCAGTTATAATGTTTAGAGCACTTTCTTTTCTTTTCTTTTGTACAATGACAATTACACATTTTGGGTTTTATTAATGACACAATTATTACTTTTTTTGAAGAGAGTGAAACCAAATGTGACATATCAGAACAGAGTGAGTCAAATCAAAAGCATGGACATAATAGATAATGTAAAAGCAAAATACAAGATGATCAACAATGGTTATCATACTGCCTCTTGCTATTTTAAGAAGAATTTCCAGTTATAATAAAATTGAACAAAACAGTAAAGAATAAAACCAAAGCATTGGAGAACAACACAGGACTTTAAAAGAAGATAATAGTCAACCTGAATGGGAGTCGTAACGAATCTTATTGTCTTTACAGTTTTGACTTTACTTTTGAAGTTGGTAGTATCAAGCAAAGTAGAATAGGGGAAAATCAGTGAAAACAAGATGATGAGGGTGATAGAGAATTTCACATCAAGTTAATAGAAAATTACAGTAGGTTACTATAATGTATCTTGGTATTTTTGTTTATTTTCCCCTTAATTAAAAAGATAAAAAAGTAAATATTTTTTAAAAAGGGGGCGATTTAGATAAAAGAGGGCATAACAACAGAACAGCACAGGTCAAAACATAACCATCTAAGCAAAATAGTGTTTCATCTCAAGATATCCTGACATAAAAATACTGTAGTGTCTCTTTCCTTGAAATCTTTGAATATAACTTCATACACTGTAGCACCAAACATATCAAGACAATGTAAAACCATTCAAGAGAATGACATTATTACAGGGTATTTAGAACCAATTAACATAAAATGAACAATGGTTTCTGTATAATCTCCTTGCTATAAAATTTTTTACTTATATTACCATATATAACAAAATCCAATAAGATATAACCTTTTAAGACCAATGGTAACAGAAGAATACAAGTTTGATGGGACTTCACAACAAAATGATACTAAATCAGCACTAGCTATTACGATGTCTTGTTTTCTAGAAAGTAGCTGTTCCTACCATCCGATCTTCTCTGCCTCATTTCTGTTGAGCTCATTTTCTGTCATTTGTTGTCAGTTTGTGTTCTTCATTTCACTTTCTGCTCCATTCATTGTGGCCTGTCTGCCACTATTTCTGGAATTTTGGTGTTTTCCTTTTTTAGAATATCCTGCAGTATTCTCTGTAGAGTTGAATTAGTGGTTGCAAATTCCCCCAGTTCCTCTTTATCCTGGAAGCACCTTGTTTTTCCATCAATTTCTAGGGACAGTTGTGCAGGATATATCAATCTTGGCTGGAGGTTGTAATCTTTCAAAGCTTGAATTATTTCCCCCCAATGCTCTTCGCGATTTGATGGTATGTGCTGAGACGTCTGCTGTAATTCTGATGGGTGTTCCCTTGTAAGTGATCTGTTTCTTCTCTCTGATGGCTTTTAATATTCTGTTCTTATATTGGATTTTTGGAATTTTGATTATTATATGCCTGGGTGTAGCTCTGTTTGGGTTGTAGGTGGCTGGGGTCCTGTATGCCTCGTACATCTGAGTATCTTTACCATTTGGTAATTTAGGGAAATTCTCTTGGATTATTTCTCTGAATAGCTTTTGTAGTCAATTTGTGTCCCTACTTCTTCTTTTATGTTCTCAACTCTTAAGTTATAGATCCTCTTATAATCTTCTAGCCTTTGTATTGTTGCTGTTAGGTTTTCGTTTTGTTATTTTTAAGAAGTTTTTTGTTTCGTGCTCCCAAATTACAAATCTGCCCTCCAGTTCAGATAATTTATCCTTAGTTTCTTTCAAGCTCTTATGCCAGTTTTCAATAGAGTTTTTAGTTTCCTGGTAATCTCTTTGAACCTGCTTCACGTATTCTATATTTTCTCTATTTTTTCCATCAAACAATTCTCCCCTTGTTTTCTGTCCTTCCATTCCACCATCTGTTTTTTCTGGGGTGGTGTTTAGCATTTCCTTAACTATTCTACTTATGTATTGTTTCAAGTCATTAATAACTTCCTTCTTGAACTCATCTATGAGGCTCTGGAGATAGCGCTTTATGTCTATTGGTGCCGTGTCTGATATTGCATGTTTCTCAGTATTGGGGGCCGAGGACCCTTTCTTGCTGCTCCCTCTTCCCATGTTTTATGTTCCTTTTATACAAGCGAATATAAGAGACACAGTTTCTTTCTTTGTTGCTTACAGTTTGTTTGAATTGCACTGACTAGGTGTTCCCGCCCACAGCAGTGTACTAGGGAGACATATACCTGGGCAGCCTATGCTGGGCCTTCCTATCCAGGTCAACCTACCTAAGGCTTCAATGCTAGGGTACACCTCCAGGTGCTGGGACCTGGTTTGGTCTAGCCTACTGAGTATCAGTCTGTGGAGTCACGCAGGCCAGGCACTGTGCCAATCCCGCTTGAGAGGAGAATATGCGACTGAAGTGACTGCAACAACCTGTTCTGTCTAGTCTGCCCAGTTCCAATATGTCCTTTGCTGAAGCCTCCTACTCTAATGTAAGGGTCCCCGATCTGCTCACTCACTGCAGGTCGATGCAGGCCTCCCAGCCAGTCCTGTTCTCAACTCCACTCACCACTTCCCACTCTCAGAGCTTTTGCGCCTCTCTCCTTGCCGCACAGATTGGGTTACAGCAGAGGCTGCAGGAAATTCAAATCGCAGCTTCCAGTGGCTTGGGGTCCAGCTTCCCTGCTGAGACCTTATCTGTTCCTGTTATATCACCGGGAGTGCATTTCCAGTTGGTTTCTTTTAGTTTAGTTTGTTCCTGGGTTGACAAAGTATATCTCCCCTTGCTTAGGATTTCTTGCCTGGCACCATTCCTGGATTTTAAGTATGGTTTCTCAGAGAGCCTCTGAAGCTGCTGCTATCTATCCACCATGTTCTCCCAGAAGTCAGTTGTGTTATTTCTTTTCTCATTTTCTTTCTGGTTGATTTGTCCCTTGGAGTCAATTGTGTGTTAAAGATCTCCTGTTACAATTGTGTTACTGATAATTTGATTTTTCATTTCTGTTACTAGTTGTTTTATAACTGGGTGCTCTGGAATTTGGTGCATATGTATTTAACATAGTTATCTCTTCCTCTTGGGGTTTTCCCCTAATGAGAATGTAGTGAGCTTATTTGTCCATTCTGATCATTGTTGGTTTAAAGTTCACGTTTTCTGCAAACAGAATGGCTACTCCTGCTTTTTTCTTTTCTTTTCTTTTCTTTTTTTTTGGATTCCTGTTGCATGAAGAATTGTTTTCCATCCTTTGACTTTCAGTCTGTGAGTACCCTTCTGGTTTAGATGGGTTTCCTGTAAACAGCATATGGTTGGATTTTGTTTCTTGATCCATTCTGCTAGTCTGTTTCTTTTGATTGGTGCATTGAGACCATTTACATCAATGCTTATAATTGTTATATATTGGTTTTGGTGACATGTTATCTTTCTGCTGTTGCATCTTTATCTTTCTGTTCTGTTTAATTATCTGGTTTGCTTAGTGATTTTTTCCTTTGTGTATTTAAACTGTCTCTCAATATTTTTTGCAGGGTTGGGTTGGTGTTCATGAAGTTCTTCAGCTGTTCTTTTCATGGAAGTATCTTATTTCACCATCAATTTTGAAGGATAGTTTTGCAGGGTACATCAGTCTAGGTTGGAAATTATTTTCCTTTAGGATCTGGAATACTTCACTCCATGCTCTTCTTTTTTTTTTATTTAAGAGGAAAAAGAGAAAAACACAAAACAAACCAAAGCGGCGTAAGCGTACACGCAATACAGAACTACAAAACAAAACAAAACAAAACAAAACAAAAAAACATAACAGTAAGAAATCACCTGCTAGTAGATTACACACTATCTTCTTGAAAATAGTTCCTCAAATCACAGTATCAAAGAACACAAGGTGGACATTCAAACAGGGAGACTGCAAACAGCTGTGTTCAGTGTTCCAAAAACATTGATAAAGTCAGCTATTTAACACCCCCAAACACACTTGCTGTTATATCCGTTAGAGCTCTTTTTCTTTTTTTTTCCCCTCTCTTTTTTACAACAAAATTTACACATCTTGGATTTTATTACTCCTTAGTGACTCCATGCTCTTCTTGACTTTATTGTTTGTATTGTTTGTGCTAAGAAGTCTGCTGTGATTATGATGGGTTTTCCTTTATAAGTGATCTGTCTTTTCTCTCTGACAGCTTTTAATAATCTATTTTTGTGTTGGATTTCTGGCATCATGATTATTATATGTCTGGGTGTATTTTTATTTTGGTTATGACTATTTAGAGTTCTATAAGGTTCAATGAAGCTGATGTCAGTTTCTGATCTCATGCTTGGGAAATTTTCAGCTATTACTTCTCTAAATATCCTCGTGACATCCTTTATGTTGTCCCCTTCTTTTTCATTAATCTCTGTCAATCTTATGTTGTTTTTCTTTGCATCATCTTGCAGTTGTTGAATTGTTATTTCCTGATCGTTATTTTTAAAAGATCTTTTCTTTCCTGTTCATTAGCTGCAATCCTGTCTTCAAGGTCTGAAATTCTATCTTCACTTTCAATGAGGTGGTTTTTACAGTTTTCAGTGGAGTTTTTGATTTCCTGTATATCTCTGTGCATCTGCTTTATGTATTCTGTTTGTTTCTTATATTGTTCATCTAGGGATTCTATCTTTTTGTTTAGTTCCTCCAATTTTTAAACTGTGTTTTCTTTAGATGTATTCAGCATCTCTTTCATTTCTTTTATCATTTCTTCTTTTTCCTGGGAGCTTATTTTGAGTTTGAATTCCTTTAAAGCTTCCTGGAGTTGCTTGTTTATTTCAGTAGCTATTATGTCTAATATTTGAGGAGTATGGCATATATTTTCCTGTATATTCATGCTCCTATGGTTTCTTGAGATGGGCTGGAGGTTTGAGGTTGTAATTTGGTCTTTCATTTTGTCATTTTCCTATATTTCTGTGTTTCAAGTGTTATTCGAAAGCTTCCTCAGGTTCTGTGCATTTTGATGTTGTTTGATGGAACACTCTGTATATGTCTATGAAGCCCATTTGTTCATAGGTGTGATTCAGTTCTGTGAGTTCTTTGCTCATTTTCTGTGTGGTTGATCTGTTCCTTGATGTCAATCGTGTTTCAAAGATATCCTGTTACAATTGTGTTACTGATAATTTGATTTTGCATTTCTGTTACTAGTTGTTTTATATAACTGTATGCTATGGAATTTGGTACATATATATTTAACATAGTTATCTCTTCTTCTTGGTGTTTTCCCCTAATGAGTATGTAGTGACCTTATTTGTCCTTTCTGATCATTGTTGGTTTAAAGTTCACATTGTCTACAAACAGAATGGCTACTCCTACTTATTTTTTTGATTCCTGTGGCGTGATGTATTGTTTTCCATCCTTTGACTTTCAATCTGTGAGTTTTCTCTTGGGTTAAATGGGATTCCTGTAGACAGCATATGGTTGGGTGTTGTATCTTGATCCATTCTGCCAGTCTTTTTCTTTTAATTGATGCATTTAGACCATGTCCATTAATGGTTATAACTGTAATATATTGGTTTATTGTTGACATGTTATCTTTCTGCTATTGTTTCTCTGTCTTTTCATTCTGCTTAATTGTTTGCCTTGTTTAGTTGGTTTTTTATGTATATTTAGACTACCTTTCAGTATTGTTTGCAGGGTTACTTTTATGATCATGAATTTCTTCAGCTGTTCTTTGTGATGGAATTATCTTATTTCTCCATTCGTTTTGAAGGACACTTTTGCAGGGTACATCAGACTGGGTTGGAAGTCATTTTCCTTTAGGATCTGACATACTTCACTCCATGCTCTTCTTGACTTCGTTGTGTATGTTGAGAAGTCTGCTGTGATTCAGATAGGTTTTTCTTTATAGGTGATTTGTCTTTTCTCTCTAAAAGCTTTTAATATTGTGTTCTTATGTTGAATTTCAGGCATGGTGATTATTATATGTTTGAGTGTACTTTTACTTTGGTTTTGGCTATTTGCGGTTTTCAATGTTTCATCGGTCCTGATGTCAGTTTCCATTATCATATTTGGGAAATTTTCAGGTATTAGTTCTGTAAATAGTCTCTTGATATCATTTGTGTTGTTCCCTTCTTTTTCATTTATCCTTATCCATCTTATGTTTTTTTCTTTGAGTCATCTTGCAGCTGTTGAATTGTTATTTCCTGATTCCTTGTTAGTGTTAAAAGATTTTTTCTTTCCTGTTCACTACCTGCAACCTTGTCATCAGGATCATAAATTATATCTTCACTTTTGTTGATGTGGTTTTGAGAACTTTCAATAGAATTTTTGATTCCCTGTACATCTCTTTTGAATGTTTTTCATGCAGTATTTGTTTCTTATATTGTTCATGCAGGGATTCCAACTTCTGGCATTGTTCCTCTTACTTTTTTACTGTGTCTTCCTCAGATGCATTCAGCATTTCTTTCATTACTTTTATCATCTCTTCTTTCAGTGGTAGATTATTTCTTTGTTTCATTTTTATTTAAAGAAAAACTAATCCCAACAGAAAATGGGTAGAAATAATACATACGTTCATAGAAAAAAAAGCAAGAAATCACTAGTTGATGTTTACATATTGTTGTTGTACACATAGTTTTTCAAGATACAAAAGTGGAAACTTTAAAGTGGGAATTCATACAGTGAGACTGCAAACAGTTCTGTTCAACTGTCCAACAAAAACTTAGTAACATGGTTTACAGTCCTATACACTTAAACATACATGCATTTATCCATATGTTCATATATGTTTAAATTAAACAAACTATAGCAGATTAAAATCGTTCTGAACAAGAATAATAGTATTGCTGAATTTCACATCATGACACTGCATGATCAGCCCTGGGTATTGTAGTGGCTTTTTAAAAAAAATTTAATTTAAAGAAAGTCTAAACAAAACAGAAAATGGGTAGAAACCATACATAATTTGAAAGAAAAAATAAACAGTAAGAAATCACTAGTTGATGATTACAGATTGTCTTCTTACAAATAGTTATTCAAGATACTAAAATGGAGCATATAAAGTGGGGATTCAAACAGTGAGATTGCAATGAGTTCTGTTCAACTATCCAATAAAAACATTTTTTTATCTTTTTCATTTTTATCAGTACCAGGGATCGAACTCATGACTGCCTGCTTGCAAGCCAGGTGCTTATGCGCTGAGCTAAATCCCCAGCCCCTAAAAATTTACAAACATGGTTTTCAATGCTATACCTTAAACATACATGCAGTCATCCATATATTCAATTATGTTGAGATTGAACAAACCCAAGCAGGCTAATATCACTTTGAACAAAGAATAATACTATTTCTGGGTTTCGCATTATGACAATCCAGGATAGTACAGAGTATTTTAGTGTCTCTCTTTCTTCAAAGTATCTTTTCATTTCATCATGTGTCATAAGATCAATTCTCATAAACTGTTTATAGATTCTACACATGCATGAGTCTATGTATTTTTATCCTTTCTATATTAGAGGGAGAAACAAAACAAAGCAAGACAAAACAAAACATATTCCTATAAACACGTGAAATGGAAAAAACATATAAGACCATTATACAAAGAGTTCTACCATGGTTCATGTGTTGTCTCTTGTTGTCTTCAATAAAATTGGCTATATCATCAGACATGGTATATTTGAATATATCACTATGTAACAGTATTAATAAAAATACAACTTTGTATATAGTATAGAACTTCAAAAACAGGCAGTTATTAAACTAGAATGTGTATCCTAGGGTCTTGTCATCTTCAGTGTAGTTGTCTATACGCTCAGATTTGATACTATGAGTCATGTCAGTTTTGAATAAAATCTGTTGATACCAAACAGCAATCAAACAAACCAGATTTAACTAAGATCGGTCATGATAAAATAGTATAAGTCATACAGGGCTCCAGATTAAGATAATAGGAAATTAAAGATTATGGTGCTACATCCTGATGTTTTTGGGATAGCTGTCTGTGCCCTCAAATCTAATGCAAGTAGACAAACTGAGACAGAATAAAATCTATCAGAAAAAATAGAATAAAATCTAAACAGAGTGGTGGGAATAATGTGAGTTTTAATTACTGATACACTATTAATATTTTCTGCCATCTTTTTAAAGACTTTCCCTCCCCTTTTGCTTCCCCAGGGTACACTGTGCATTTTTGCGTTTGACCAGAACCCTTGGTTTTAAATTGTTGGGGGGCAACCTGCTATTTACCTAAGTGTTTCTGAACCTTACTTCTCTTGGACTTGGAATGAGTATGGCAGTATTCATTCCCTTCAATTTCATGTGAGATTTTTGAAGAGTATTAGGATTACATCTCTAAAGTTATAGTAAAGTCAGTGGTAAATCCGTTTGGTCCTGGGATCTTAGTTGTAGAATTTTTGGCATTATATAACTTTGTTGCACTTGTTGGTGTGTTCAGAATTTTTCTATCACATTGGTTCAATTTGTTAAATCACTTGTGTCTAAAAATGTGTTCCTTTAATCTAGATTTCAGTGGTGTGTGTTGTGTCTGTTTTTCGCTAAATTGCATTGAATAGGTCTTTGCTTCTTTTGTTAAGTTTGTTGAAAGGCTTACTTATTCTTTCAAAGAACCAGATTTTTGATTCATTGATCACTTGTGTTGTTGTTGTTTTGAGACAAAGTCTTGCTATGTAGTCCAGGCTGGCTTTGAACTCACTATGTTGCCTCAGACACCTTCAAACTC
Source organism: Cavia porcellus (assembly GCF_034190915.1). NCBI lineage: Eukaryota > Metazoa > Chordata > Mammalia > Rodentia > Caviidae > Cavia > Cavia porcellus. The sequence continues at coordinate 38,080,003 of NW_026947490.1, read as the reverse complement.
ATCGCAACCTCTTACCTCAGCCTTGCAAGTGCTGGGATTAAATGCATTCACAACCATGCCTTGATATCACTTGTATTTTTTAGGGCCAATTCAATTGACTTCTACTCTGATGTTTATAATGCTTTCCCTTCTACAATTTTTGGCTTTAAATTGTTCTTGTTTTCGTAGATTCCTGAGATATAGCAATATCTGATTTATTTTGGATCACTTCTGAAATAGGTACCTCAGCTTAAATCTCCTCTTAAAAGGATTTTGTTGTGTCCCAGAAATTCTGATACATTGTATGTATATTGTTTTCTGGTTTCATGTGTTTTAAAATTTTTTCCCAGATTTCTCCTGTGTCACAAGAATTTTTCAAGTGTCTAGTATTGAGTCTTGCTGTTTTAGAGTTTTTTATTTTCTTTTGTTCTTGATATATAGTTACATTCTATTATGCATAATAAGAGGCAAGAGAATATTTCACTTCTTTCTGTGCTTATTAGATATGGTGTATGCTCTTAAGATGTGGTCTATATTTGTTTTTATTTTTATTTTGTTTTTGTTTTGTACCTAAAATTGATCTGAGGGCTTGCCATGTAGGTGTTTAGGCCCCTGAGCTGTATCTCAAGCACCTGATATGGTCTATTTTGGAGAGTGCTCTGTTGGTTACTGAGAAGAATGTGTATTCTGTTTTTGTTCATTAAGTTGGATGAATAGTTACCTGATGCATATATATGTATAATTTTTATCTTTTGCTGTAGCTGTTCCATTGAGAATATTTAATGACCTTTTGTGTTCATTGTGATCAGTTTTGTTCTGAATACTGGAGTAGCTACTCATGCTTGTTACGCGGGTCTGCTGCAGGGAGTATGGATTTCCACACTTGCCCTAGTCTCTGTGTATCCTTGAGGATGAGGTGTGTCTCTTCAGGCAGCATAGGGTTGGATTTGGGTTGTGACTCACACTGCTCATCTGTGTCTTGCCTTCAGGTTTCCAAAGGAGCAATAGTGTCTCAGCTCTGACCTGGCCTGGGTGCATAGCTGCTTGGCTGTCCAGGAGCAAACATGATCATGGGACACAGTTCTTAGAGGCACAGCTCTGGGAGGATATGCAGCCTCCCTGGGTGAGCTGTCCTCTGCTACTTGTCCTCACTGTATCTGCATCCTGAGTTTCAACCTGTGAAAAATCTGTATCTGAGCTCTGGTCCTCTCTCCTGTGCCCTGTTCTCCCCCACAGGTCAGTCACTCATCGACACTGCCCAGCCTCAGTGACAAAACCCAGTTCCCCTCCTTCCTGCGCACCCGAGCAAGTGACTTTGTGTCTTCTCTGGCTGTGATCCAGCTGGTGCTGAGCTTGGGGTGGTCCTGGGTCATCATCCTAGCCCAGGATGATGAATTTGGGCAGCAGGCTGGTGCTCTAGCTGCAAGGGAATTGGAAAAGGCAGGCATCTGCATTGAATTCCACCTCACAGTCCCCTCCCAGCACTCCCTCGAGAAGATCACCTGTGTGGTGCAGAAGATGCAGACCAGCACTGCCACGGGGGTCCTGGTCTTCCTGAACAACTCCAATTTCAGGCTCATCCTGCAAAGTCTTCTGGGTTTCCATCCCCTGGGCCAGGTCTGGGTCAGTGAGGGCCTCCTGCACACAGCACTTGCCCTGGCCACACCAGGCATCTCCCAGATTCTGCAAGGTGCATTTGGTCTTCTGTGCCACAACAGCCAGGTACAGGGGTTCCCCGAGTTCTTTTCCAGCCTCCACCCAAGTCAGATCCCAGAGGATGTGTTCCTGGTGAGGTTCTGGGAGGCCACCTTTGGGTGCAAGTGGCCACATGAGAACAGCACAGAGACAGAAGATGTGCGGCTGTGCACAGGTGCTGAGAGTCTGAGAGGCCATGAGTTCCCTTTCCAGGACGTGAGTGAAGTGGATATCGCATACACGGCTGTATACAGTGTCGCCCACGCCCTGCAGGACTTGGTGTCATGTGAGCATGGGAGTGGGGTCTGCACAGATCTACAGCATCTCCATCCCTGGCAGGTGAGTTGGATGGCTGGGAAGAAGAGACTAATGTTTTCTATGTAGCTGATGAGGTGCTCAGTGCTGGTGCCATCTGCAAGGGTGCCTGTGCCTAGAGCTGAGGCAGCTCAGTGGCACCTGGACCAGGAGTCCTGAGGCCTTGCTAGTTGTGTGACCCTAGATTGGTCCACAGTGTGTGGAAGGCAGTTTAGCAAATATGAGATGCCTGGTGAAATTCATAATTCAGATCTGCAATGAATAGACATTTTTGTTGTATTTTCAAATTTGAGTTTGGGTAACCAGTGAACAATGTTGGTATATGCCTGATGCAAACTTGCAAAACACATAGCAGCTAATAGAATTCATTATAAATGCCACAAATATTCAAAAACTTGAAGCTTTTCCATGCTCTCCTACAGTTCCAAACATTGCATGTGTTGTACTAAAGAGTCTTATTTTTCTTTTTGTGGTACCTAGGATTGAACCCTGGAATGCTCTACCCCTAAATTTCATTTCCAACCATACTTATTGTTTATTTCACACAGGTTTTCCCTGTGTTATCCAGGCTACTAAGAATTTGCAACCCTCTGCTTTCAGCCTGTTTCCCTGCTGGCATCATAGGCATATGACTCACCTATCGGAGAGTCATTTTTCAAACTGAAATTCAATGAATGAAGATTGCTGTGTTTTATTTGGTAAAACTAAGTTTTAGAATAAGTGTATTTGAAATATGGGACAATATATGTTTTGTTAGAAAAGGGTATATTTCTGGTGCTGTGGGTCAAAAGGAGGGATATGTTACTAATGAGTAACATATCCACAGAGCAGTTTTAATTTTATGATAGGGTTGGTGAGTCTCTAAATTGCTCAGGGTTTCTTATTTTCCTACCTGTGTCCAGTGATTCTCTTGGCCAGCTCCCCTCTGAAGACCACCCAGCAAGCCAGCAATACCTCAGAGGTATGGACAAAGGCTTGCCTTACCAAACTCCCTCTCTTTGAATATATCACATCCTGCAGAACATTGCCACCATGGTTAACACCTGGGGCCTCTCCCTCAACCCTCACCTGCTGTGTGTAGCTCGGGCTTTACCTGTGAGTTCTTACACCCAGTTTGCCAAAGGGGATGCCTCAGGAGTCCTTGGGGCTGTTCTAAGAGGAAGCTCTGGCCCAGGATCTTCCATGGCCCCTTTTGTTCATCTGTGGAGAGCAGGCTGCTGGACTGTGAAAAGCAGTAGAAACATGTGTGAGGTTTGGATTTTTAACCTTTCTCTGGTGCATTTGGCAACCACTGTCCCTGAGCCACCACCTTCTCACATGAGGGAGGACAGAGCAGGCACCACAGTGTGCCCTCTCCACCTGTTGGGCCATAGGTAAACGTCTTCAGCATGGTGCTGAGAAGCATCTCCCAGATATGTGCTGCTAGCTGTTGTGGCCAATGGAGACTGAGGATGGAAGGCGACAGTGAGTTCTCTGCTCCGATCGTGGGGCTTCTATGTTTGAGGACTAAGCACATGTGGGCTGCGGGTGGATGGAAGTGAAGGCACCTGACTTCTGGGCAGGGCAGATTGGGTAGAAATGCAGGGAAGGGTGATATCTGCATGCTGCAATGTGAATGATGCTGTAGAATAAGGGAGAGGAAGTTCACACTGTGGGAGGACAGAGCTGAGCTCCTACCTGGACAACAGGTGGCTTGCACTATGAGCAGAAAGGAGATTTCTACTTGGCTCTAATTGGGGGAGCGAGCAGAAAGAGTCGCAGCTGCTCCAGGGAGGTCAAAAGGCTTGGCAGGTTGGGGGCAGGGACTTGTATGGACTTTACGTATGTGGGGTGCATCCTGATGTGGAGGGACTTGGAGGCTGAGGATGGAACACAGTGTTCCAGAGTTGCTGCCTCCACAGAAGTGATAGTGAGAGTTTAAAGACTGACTTACAGAGGTACATATTTATTATTCAGTATTGCTCACTGTTACACTTTCTTTTGGATTCTACCAGAAGTTAAAATATGGATCATATTCCTGGGACCCTGCAGGCCATGTGCCTGATGAAACAGGTGATCAGGCCTGGATCTCTGCTTGCCATCCCCAGCTTGGGTCAGTCTGGCCAGGCTACATTTCAGCCTCCTTCCCCAGCTTCTTCACCCTCTCAGGAAGGTGCACTTCCAAACCCATGATGGGACCGATATCATGTTCGATGCCAACGGAGATTTGGTGACAAAATTTGATGTTCTCCAAGGGCAGTGGAACGTCGAGGGCCAGTTCCAGTTTTCCCACATTGGCACACTAGACCCTCATTCCTCTCTGGGGAACAGCATGATGATCCTCTTGAAGGACAGTGTCGAGGTGGGTCCCCTTGCTGCACAGAGAAACCAAGGCCTGGGCACTGGATTGGAGGAACCTCAGAACCAGGGTTCCTGTCTCCTTTGGTATCACAATGTGGATGTGGTAGTAATCAGGGCAGTGCTAGCTCAGCTATGCTCTTTGTCCATAGTGGAATTCTTCAGTGATGGTGCAAAGCCATGGAATCCAAATGAACTGTGAAGCTGGATGTGATAGCGCATACCTGTAATCCAGCTTCTGGGGATGCTGAGGCAGGAGAGGGGCAAGTTGAAGGCTAGCCTGAGTGACTTAATGAGACCCTGTATCAAAGCACAAAATGAAATGGCTCTTGATGTTCCTGAGTGGGATAGTTCTTGCTTCAATCTTCAGTAGAGAAAAAAAAAGATAGGAACAGAGTCACAACAGGTGAGAGAATTATGTCTGTGTCAGACATTTCTCTTTCTTCTCCTGGTTTCTCTCATGGTTTGTGGGGCCTGTGAAGACTTGGGGGGTTGAAGCTCCGCTCTGCATGGCCATGGCATGCAGTGTGAGCTGCGGGGGCTGTCACAAGTCCTTGCTCAGGGTCAAGGGCCTTATGCTGCTCTGCTGCAGGATCCTTTCTCCAGCCTTTTCTGCAGAGCGGCCATCTCTGACCCCAAGCCATCTCCATCACAGTACTCTCAGGGTTTTCTTTCTGGATTTTTAGGGTCCCATCCTTGACTCCTCCCTCCAGGAACACAGATGCATAGTCAGAGGATCTTACAGGGCCACTGGTGGCTGTGTGGGGAAGCTACTGTCCCTCCTGAGAGGACACAGCACCATTCTTCTTTCCATGATGTCTAAATATTCTGCCTGGGGGTTGGGCCTCAGCAGAGAGGGCAGGAGCACAGCTGTACAATGTCCACATGGCAGGTAGCCCTGACCGTCTGTGGGAGTGGGTGTGTTTATGTGTGTGTGTGTGTGTGTGTGTGTGTGTGTGTGTGTGTTTGCATGCACGCCTATGGCTGTATAGGCCCAGTACCTATAACTCCTATATGAGGCCCGGATCTAGGGAAAGACCCCATGAGCAGGGTTCGCTGCCTGCTGTCCCTCCTGCCAGGCAGCCAGGTGACCTCTTGGGACAGGTGTTCATTCCCTCCCCATGTACACTGCCTGCATCTGGCTTCTGATGGCACGGAGGACAGTTCCCGGCACTCCACCTAGTCATCTGGGGAGGACACCACTCTGCGGCTGGTGGTCAGACCAGCCCTGTGGCACAATCCTACTGGAGCCTGCTGACCCCCTGCACATTGTCCTCAGGTGCCCAGCTCTGTTTGCAGCACCAGCTGTGAACCAGGATTCAGCCAGATCCCCCGACAGGGTGTCCCCCACTACTGCTTTGAGTGCCATCCCTGCCCAGAGGGACAGTTTGCAGACCTGCTGTGTCCTCCTGTGTCTTACCTGGGTCAAAGAACCCTCTTCCTGTGAGGATGCCAGCTTGCTGGATTCAGGCCACCTCAGGGGTCTCAGTGAATCATAATTGTCTCAGATGTAATTTACCTATAAAACACAATCACATTCTGAGCTACTGGATATCAAGACTTCAACAAATGAGTTTTGAGGGAACCAATAAGACCTAAAACATTTGGCAAAAATAGAAGTCACAGGTGCTGCTCAGGAAAAGTTAGCCATTGAAATAAATACAATGGAGGTCTGTAGTCTGGTGATACGAGCCAGTGATCCTAGCATTATGGGAGGATGAGAGAGGAACATAGCATGTTTAAGCCCAGTTTAGGCCACTCAGTGAGTCAGTAAAGCTGAGCATCAAAATAATCTAAGAATGTTGTTCAGGCAAATGTTGACTCCCCCATTTGGGAGAATAATACAATAGAACCAAAACCAAAACAGCCCAATGCATATAAAATAAATATGTTCTGCTGCAGTTTTCCTAGTCCCTCTGAATCTAATGTTGCCTCCTTCAAGGATGCCTAAGAATAATTCATAAAAGCAGCGGTGGAAGCATGCGTTGCTTAAAGGGCCTGATGCCCAGCGAATGGCCAAAACCTGGTTTCATAACCCAAGTGTGCCTTGGGTGTGGTTTTGTGTGTCCCACAGACATGAAGAGCTGCCTTCAGTGCCCTGAGAAGCAGTACCCAAGCCAGACCAGAGACCACTGTATTCCCAGGACAGAGATCTTCCTGACCTTTGATGAGCCCCTGGGCCTTGCACTGACCTTAGTGTCACTGGCACTGGCCAGCTTGGCATGCCTGGTCTTTGGGGTGTTCCTGTGGTTCCGGCACACACCAGTGGTCAGGGCCAATAACAGAGCCCTCAGCTATGTTCTCCTGGTCTCCCTGACCCTCTGTGCCCTGAGTCCCTTGCTATTCCTTGGCCGTCCCTCACCCACCACTTGCCTCCTGCGCCAGACCACCTTTGCAGTGGTGTTCACTGTGGCTGTGTCCTGTGTCCTTGCCAAGACCCTCACAGTGGACCTGGCCTTTAGGGCCACTAGGCCAGGACAGAGAGTCCGCATGTGCCTAGGGAACAGTGCCTCTTCCTCTGTGGTCCTGGTCTCCTCCCTGATGCAGATCATTCTCTGTGGGGTCTGGCTAGGCACCTCCCCACCATTCCCACACAGAGACACAGCCTCAGAGCCTGGCCACCTTGTGCTCCAGTGTCAGGAGGGCTCTGGCATGGCTTTCTCTTGCATGCTGGGCTACCTGGGCCTCCTGGCTATAGGAACCTTCTCTGTGGCCTTCCTGGCCCGGGACCTGCCAGATGCCTTCAATGAGGCCAAGTTCCTCACTTTCAGCATGCTGCTGTTTTGTAGTGTCTGGACAGCTTTCCTGCCCCTGTACCACAGTGCACGGGGCAAGGCTACAGTAGCTGTGGAGGTCTTCTCCATCCTGGCCTCTACTGCAGGGCTGCTGGGTGGCATCTTCCTCCCCAAGTGCTACCTCATCCTGCTGAAACCTGAGCAGAACGCCCCGACCAAGTTACAGATAGCTCGCCAGACTCAGTGTGCTGCAGTTGCTCCCACAAATATGTGTACTCCCATGTTCTTAGCACAGCGCCCTTGAACCAATCTATGAAGTCAGCTGCACAGTCCCAGGATGCAGCTCCCGGTTACTGTGTGCTGAAGAACTGAGAAGTGGGTGGGGTTTCTAGAACAAGATGCCAAGTATGCTGAACCACAAGAGTGGATGTCTGTGGGCTCTCTGGTTGCTCACTTGATACCAATGAACATTTGCACATGCAAAAATATTATGGAAAGCAGAGTTCCTAGTGACAGTGGTAATAATGATTACTACAAGACAATCATCTGGCAGAGATGTGGAAAATCCTCAATCCTTCTGCAATCCTATGGCCTGGATAGTGGCCAGGCAATTTCCCAGCAGATTAGTCCTAGCTCTAACATACTCTCAGTTACTGAAGAGAAGTGTGCATATAAAAATACACCGGAATGTTCAGAGAAACATTACCTGTAAGCCAAAAGCTGGAAACCATTTAAATGAACTTGAGCTTATGGAGAACAAACAAATGTGAGTTATTCATAGTGAATTGGTATTTGGCAAAAAGAGATGAGGGACTAGGGCGTGCTACAACATGCATGAACCTCAGAAATGTCATGCTGAGTGAAGGAAGCTAGAAAAAATGCTACGTGGTGCAAGATTCCAGGGCCATGTAGTGTCTCGGAATAGGTGAATCCAGGGGGCAGAACATACAACAGTGGTTTCCTGGTGTTGGGAGAGGGAATTTGAATGCTGTGGTGACAACGACGGGTACAGAATTTAGGGGGTTGGTTAATGAATTCCTAAAATTGAGTATGGTGATTGTTGCCCAGTTGTGCATATGTGATGACAAATATCAAATTAAATTGTGTGGTAAATGTATTCTCTTTTCAAGCCAGTACTGCAGAAAATAAACAGAATTATCCAGTCCAAAGTGTGGGCTTTCATTATATCTGAGTATTTCTGAGTGGGATATTTTGAAAATGAAAAGACATAGGTTATTATTAAAAAATCATAGGTGGATAAAGCATGTGTCTTAGTTAATTTTCTCATTTTTCAGACAAAATATCAGACATCCCAAATTCAAGAACAAAAGGTTTATCATGGCTCACAGTTTGGCAGGTTTCAGTCCATAGTTATCTGGCTCCCAGGCAGGGTGCCTGGCAGAGGGGCATCACATAGGAGAAACAGCTCCTGGCGAACAGAAGGCCACAAACAGCGAAGTCCAAGAAGCAGCCAGCAACACAGCAGCCCTCGACTGGGTCTTACATTGCATCCAGTCTCCATGCCCTAGGGCAGGAGCCCTCCTGTCACACTTGGCCTTCACATTATGCACACCTGAAACTGTGCCATAACAATCACTGAGCTAATTTAGGAATCACATACCTTTAACCCTAGCAGCACACTCTGTAGATCCAGACATCTCTGAAAAGCCCCACTTAGTAGCTGCATGTGGCCTGGAGGGTTACATATACACAAGGTAAAACACCTTGGAAACATTTGGCTGAATGAAGGAAGGCAAACACTGAATGCCACGAGCACTGGGATTCTAGTGATATGAAACATCTCAAATAGACACTGTCTACAGTAGAGACAGAATCCTAGCCCTTTTTACTGATCTGTGTGAGTCATTTAGGTTCAGTAGGAGAACAGATTCATACAAAGTTGGGGACTTACAGTGGCCACTTACTCAGAGGGAGAAGCACGCAAACTGACTGTGGGCTTGGTGTGGGGCATTCCAGGTGAAATAAAGGACCAAGAGCTCACTGCAAAGTCCAGTGTGAGTCCACATCAAAATATCAAGGAGTCTGCAGGGGAAGGCCATAGAGTCCATGCTGAAAGCATGAAGGAATGGGTGAAGAAAAGTCCTCAGGCAATGGCAAACAGCAGAGGTTTTCTGAAGATGTGAAAGGGAGGGATCCCTTTCTTCCCTTTTTATTCTATCCAGGGTTCAAAGCCCTGGCGCCTCGTGGTCGGCACCACCCATAACTAGAATGGACCTGTCCTGTCATCCCAGAACTGTGTTCCAGTGATCCCTTAGGCACTTCTCATCCACCTCTCTCTATTTGGCACCTAATAATCATCATCCATCCCTTGTCAAGAAGATGCAGCTGCTTAAATGACCCTTAGTTTCCAAACACAAATAGGAAGCTTACGGTTGTGTCTGATATGGTACAACTCTCCTGTGCACAACTGGAAACATGCCAACTTCTTCCCCAGAATAGAAGGCAAAATTTGTCTTTAGGTAACTGATTACTCTTCTACTAACATTTCATACTGCAAACTTACAGTTTTAGTGATATTCAAGAGCAGGTATTAAGTCTACCAATGTCATGGTATGAAGAAAGAAGACAAACATACCTGCTCACTGTATGTGTATATGTGCACAAACAAATAAACAAAACAGGAAAGAAAATTACTATACTCTTCTGTTTCCCTGTCATGTGGATGTAGCTAGTATTTATAACTACCATCTTTTACTACCCCTTGTTTATTTCTATGATCTTCAGCAAGTGGCTCAGTTGATCTTAGTTCTTTACTTAGCACAGACACATACCTCAACCCTGAAGGTTCTGGGGAATTTGTCATACTGCCAGATAGGGTTTTTGTTATTTCTCATTTTAATAGGAGGACATGGTAATACTGGTAGGTGCCCTAGGGCTTTCTTTACTACACATATATACTTTCTTTCTTCCATTGTAGGGTAGGCACCCATTGTCTCATTGATGGTCTGCATCAGTCACCCCACCAGGACTATAACCACCTTTTTAGCTTGTTTACCTAGAGAAATGAGGAGCCCAAAATGACCAGAGGGAAGCTTAGTTAAATAAAATCCTTGTTCTGCTTCTTGATACAAGCCTTCCTGCTGTGGAACTGAGACTTCTACTCAGAAGGGCATAAGGTTATAGTAGCAGGAAGCCAAAACTTTGTGCGAGGATCCTTAGGGGCATGGCGAACGGTATCATTGCCCCTTCCATTCCTAGATTCCTGTAACCATGAGTCGCTGTGGGAGGAGATATAGCATCGAGTGAATGCCCATTTAAAGCATATACAGCCTTCTGGAGGACCTTGTCCCAGCCCTGCAAGGTATTACCACCTATGTGGCACTGTAATTGCAACTTCAAAGGCCAGTTTGTCTTTCTTTTTTAAAATCTTATTTAAGAAGAAAAAGAAAAAAACAGAAAAAGGGTACAAATTATACAGAATTTCAGAAAAAATAAACAGTAGGAAATAACTAGTTAATAGATTACATATTGTCATCTTAGTAATAGTTGTTCAACTTACAAAATTAAAGCATTAAAGTGGACATTCAAACAGTGAGATTGCAAACAGTTCTCTTCAATGATCCAACAAAACTCAGTAATATGGTTGTCTATCTTATACACTTAAATGTACATGCAGTTATATCCTTTAGAGCACTTTCTTTTCCTCTATTTTGTACAATAACAATTACACATTTTGGGTTTTATTACTCCCACAGTTCTTACTACTTTTTTGAAGAGAATAAAACCAAATGTGACATAACAAAACAGAGTCAGTCAAATCAAAAGGATGGACATACTACATACTGTAAAAACAAAAAAACACAGTGATTAACAATGGCTAACATAATGCCTCTTGCTATCTTAAAAAGAATTGCCTATATCATCAGCTATAATCAAATTGAACAAAACAGTACAGAACAAAACGAATAAAACCAAAACATTAGAGACATTACAGGACTTCAAAAGAAGATCATAGTCAAACCAGAATGGGTGTATTTATGAATCTTATGTCTTCACAGTTGTTGCCTATACTCACGAACTTGGTACCATCAAGCAAAACACAATAGAGGAAAATCAGTCAAAACAAGATGGTGATAGCAATACAGAGTTTCAAATCAAGTTAATAGGAAATCAAAGTTGGTTCCTATAATATATCCTGCTATTTTTTATTTTTCCCAAATTAAAAAGATAAAAATAAAAAAGCAAATAATAAAAAAGGAGATTGAGATAAAAGAGGACATAACAACAAAACAGCACAGGTCAAAACATAACCATTTAAGCAAAATAGTGTTTCACCACAAGTTATCCCGACATAAAAGTAGTTACCATAGTGTCTCTTTCCTTGAAATCTTTGAGTATAACTTCCTGTACTGTAGCATCAAACATATCATGACAATGTAAAACCATTCAAGAGAATGACAATATTACAGGGTATTTAGAATCAACTGTCAGAAAATAAACAATGGTTTCTGTATAATCTCCTTGTCTATAAAAGTTTTTGTTTATATTACCACATATGATAAAATCCAATAAGGTACAACATGTTATGACCGATGGAGACTGAAGAACAAAAGCTTGATGGGACTTCAAAACAAGATGATATTAAATCAGCACTAGCTATTATGATGTCTTGTTTTCTCCATAATAGCTGTTCCTACCATCCAACCTTCTCTGCCTCATTTCTGTTGAGCTCTTTTTGTGTCATTAGTTGTCAGTTTATCTTCTTAATTTTCCTTTGTGCTCCATTCATTGTGGCCTGTCTGCCACTTTTTCTGAAATCTTGGTATTTTTCTTTTATTTTAGAATGTCCTGCAATATTCTCTGTAGAGGTGAATTGGTGGTTGCAAACTTCCTAGCTCTTCTTTATCCTGGAAGTTCCCTGTTTTTCCATCATTTTCTAAGGACAGTTGTGCAGGATATATCAATCTTGGCTGGAGGTTATTATCTTGTAAAGCTTCAACTATTTCCCCCATGCTCTTCATGATTTCCTGGTTTGTGCCAAGAAGTCTGCTGTAATTCTGATGGGTGTTCCCTTGAAAGTGATCTGCTTCTTGTCTCTGATGGCTTTTAGTATTCTGTTCTTATATTGGATTTCTGGAATTTTGATTATTATATGCCTGGGTGTTGTTCTGTTTGGGTTGTAGGTGGCTGGAGTCCTGTAGGCCTCATACATCTGAGTATCTTTACCTTTTGCTAAATTATGGAAATTCTCCTGGGTTATTTCTGTGAATAGTCTTTGTAGTTCATTTGCTTGTGTCCCTACTTCTTCTTTTACATTCTCAATTCTTAAGTTATAGATCCTCTTATCATCTTCAAGCCTTTGTATTATTGCTGTTTGTTTTCTTGTTATTTTTAGGAAGTTTTTCATTCCATGCTCCCACATCTGTCCTCCAGTTCAGATAATCTATCCTTAGTTTCTTTCAAGCTGTTATGGCAGCTTTTAATAGAGTTTTTAGTTTCCTGGTAATCTCTTTGAACCTGCTTTACGTATTCTATGTTTTTTCTATTTTCTCCATCAACCAATTCTCCCCTTTTTTTCTGTTCTTCCATTCCACCAACTCTGTTTTCTTGGGCAGTGCTTAGCATTTCTCTAACTTTTGTACTTATATCTACTTTAGGTCATTAATACTTTACTTTTGAACTTGTCTATGAAGCTCCAGAGATATCGCTTTATGTGTATTGGTGCCGTGACTGATATTGCATGTTTTCTGTCGTCATTCTCCTTTGCATTAACCTTTCCTGGATCAGTGTTCTCAGGATTGGGGGCCGAGGACCCTTTCTTGTTTCTCCCTGTTCCCCTACTTTTTGTTCCTTCCATACAAACATATATAGGAGGCCCAATTTCTTTCTTTGTCTGTTACAGTATGTTTGAATTGTGCTGGCTAGGTGTTCCCACCTACTGCCATGTACTAGGGAGACATAGACCTGGGCAGCCTCTGCTGGGCCCGCCCCTCCAGGTCAACCTAATGAAGGCTTCACTGCTAGCGTGCACTGCCAGGCGCTGTGACCTGGTTTGGGCTAACCTACTGGGTCTTAGTCTGTGGCATCACCCAGGCCAAGTGCTCCCCACCAATCCCGCTTGAGGGGAATATGGAACTAATGTCACTGCAGTGTCCTGTTCTGGCTAGTCTGCCTGGCTGCAGAATGCCCTCTGTTTGAGCCTCATAGTCTATGGAAGGGTCACCGTTCCTCTCACTTACCACAGGTCAATGCAGCCCTCCCCACCATTCCCACTCTCAACTCTGTTTGCTGATTCCCACTCTCAGAGGTTTCGCCTCTCTGTCCCTGTTGTGTTGATTCAGATGGAGCAGCGGCAGCAGGAATTTCAAATCACGGCTTCCAGAGGTGCAGGTTTCAGCTTCTGCGCTGAGATTTTATCTGTTCTGGTTATAGTACCAGGATTACATTTTCATTTGGTATCTCTCAGCTTAGTTCATTCCTGGGTCAGCAGGGTATATCTCCCCTTGCTTAGGATTCCTCATACCACATCATTCCTGGATTCTAAGCTGGCTAACTCAGAGAGCCTCCATAGCTGCTGTTATCTATCCACCATGTTCTCCCAGAAGTCTCTCAGTTTGCCTTTCTATCAATGAAACTGCTTCCAGAGGGTGACAAACATAAGGCCAGTGAATTGCATCAGCATAAGCTTATTGCTTCACTTCTTTGGCCATGAAATGAGTTCTTTGGTCAGAAGCAATGTTGTTCACCACACAGTGATGGTAGCTAAGGTATTCTGTTAGTCCACTGACAGGAGTTTTGACAGAAGCTCTGGGTGTAGGGAAGGAGTTTCCATACCTGGGATGCCTGTCTATACCTTTTCAATGATGCAAAAGGTCCAACAAAATTGACCTGCCAATAGGCTGCAGGCTGACTGCCCCAAGGAATCCTGCTGTATCAGATGCTCCATGTTGGTCTCTGCTGCTGGAACATGAGAGACACAGCAGTGGCTGTAGCCAGGTCAGCTTTGTTGAGTGGGTACCAAAGTAAAACCTCCACCACTGACACTATGGCCACTTTGATCATGAGCCAATAAAGCAATGATAGGGGAGACTGAAGGAAACCTTCACTGCTCTCCAACAGGAGCACCATCTGTCCAATTGATTAGTAAAGTGCTATTGTGCTGGAGTCTGCTCATGCTTTTTTTCTGTGTGTGTGTTTTGGTTCTTATCGGTACCAAGGATTGAACTCACAACCACCTGCTTGCAAGGCAGGCGCTTATGCCACTGAGCTAAATCCCTAGCCCCTCATGCTTTTGATCAGTATGTTTATATCCTGACTTTATGTACAGAGCTCTAGATGCATCCTTCTGAACTATTGTCACATCAGATTTCCAGCCATGTTCCTTTCAAGTCCCTCATTTGCTCACCTGATCACTACTTGAGGCAGCCCATGAATCAGAGCATACTTGTGTATTTGGCCTTTTTCTTCCTAATAAACTGTATGACCACATGCCCTTCCTGATGTTCCAACTGCTTAACAAATTTCCTTCTGCACTGTCTCTTAGACCATTTTTGGCAAGGGGCTGTAGTGCTGCAACTGTCTGCTTTTAGATAATGCCTTCCCAACATGGGATGCATCCGGCAACCATGTCCCTGTCTCTGATCCACTGTTGATGATGATAGCATACACACCAAGATGCTGGCAGTGCATTTTGGGGGACAGTGCAGAGAAGGCGTAGGTACCATGCGCATTTGGGCAACTTCTTAATGTAACTCATGTACTCTGGAGATGCTTAGGCTTGGTCATGTGTAAAACATTTCCTTTTCATGATAGACTGCTGTTGTGAATGTCCAACACAGTGACTGATCAGATATGATCCGGTTCATGATGGGTGGTTCAGGCTGTGTGGTACCCTAGTGTTCCATCATCAACTGTGCATTTTCCACCAATGTCCATGAGCAGACCATGATCTGTTTTTGAAAGGCAGTATAGTTACCTGAAGATGATGGCAGAGCCTTGCTCCAAGCTCCCCAAGGTTTATGATGTGATTTGTGGCCTGCCACAGACCTCAAACAGAATTTCTATCTTTCACTGATACAATCCAGTATCTTAGACTGTGCTTGACTTATGACAAAGCCTTCTCTTGTTCTGGGCCACATTCAAGTCTAGCACCTTTCGAGCCATTTGGAAATGGGCAAGTACAACACAGCTAAGTGAGGAATGTGTTGTTTCCAAAACTCAAGGAGGCTTAGTAGATGTTGTGCTTCAGGGTTGGTTAGAGGGAGAGCCACATGCAACACTTTATCTTTCACCTTAAAAGAGATTTATCTAAATGTCCCATACAAGTAGATTCCCAGACATTTCACAGATTAGAGGGGTGTGAATTTCAGTCGAATTTACTTTTCATCATTTGTCACACAAATGCTTTGCCAAAAAGTCCCAGGTGACAGCTGCCTCCTGTTCCCTTGGTCCAGTCAACATAATTTTGTCAATGTAATGGACAAATGTGATGGCTTATGAAAGAGAAAGATGATCAAGATTCCTGCAACTAAGTTATGATTCAGGGATAGAGCATTAATGTATCCCTGAGGTAGCAAGAAAAAGGTGTGGCTTCCCAATTGAAAGCAAATTACTTCTGGTAGGAGTTACACATAAGTATGGAGAACACTGAATTTCTCCAATCAATTGTTGCCTGTCAGGGACCAGGAGATACGTTAATTTCTTCAAGCAAGGAAATCACATCTGAAATTGATTAATCTAATGGTAATCCACATCATTCTTTGAGGCTCGTCCTTCTCCTGCCTAGCTCAAATAGGAGAGTTAAGTGCTGTGTGGTGGAAGATATCCTTCATTTGTCTTTTAAGTCCTTGTTGATGGTGGCAATCTCAGCAATACCCCCAGGGATGTGATACTGTCTTTGTTACTATTTTCCCAGGCAGAGGCAACTCTAATGGTTTCACTTTATGCTTTTAACTCTGTAGATTAGGGGACTAGTGTAAGGATTCTGCCAAGTTCTATCTCTATCTACCTCAATTATGCATTCTGAAACTTAGGAAATGACCACAGAATGAATTTGGAATCACACTGGACCCATGTAAGCCAGGCATTGGCAAAATCTCCGTTGATTACCTGAGCTTGACAGGCCCCTATGCCTGCCTACTGGAGGGCCACAGTGGCACATGAGATTTCCAGGAATCAGCTTTAGTTGAGGACCAGTATCCAATTGTCTTCTAAATGTCTACTAATTTACCTCTGCAAATACACGGTTACCTTGGCAAGAGCCTTAGTGATTTTTGGAGAAGGGGGAAAGGATTGCAGGATAACATTTGGCAGTTCACCAAGTCCTTCCTAAAGAGACACAGCCTTGTATTCATTTGAGGCCTTTTGGTTTGGTAAGGTGGCTCAACTCTGGGAATTGGTTGAAGGCCCAACCAACCTGAAGAAGCCCCATGGCCCTGTGCAGCTGTGGGCTGGGTGTGCTCTGTCTGTCCAGGCAAATGGACCCAGAGAGGACAGCAGATTGGCAATCTAGGCCCTCTGGAGCCACTGTGAGAGGCATGCCCCGGAGACCAGCAACCGTAAGAGGAGTTAAGGTGGTCTGGAAACAGAAAGCAGAAGGGAGGAGAGGCTGCCTCTGCTCTGTGGGTCAGGCTGCACCTCTGTGTCCTGTGGGCTGTTGGTCCGGAGGGCTGAACTCAGCACTGGGGAGGAGGTGGTGCCCAGGACTGTGATCTCCTGGTCTGGGACTCAGGCCCTGCCTCTCTGGCTCCCTAGCACTGTGTTCTGGGAGTTGTACCTGGCCTGGTCTTGGGGCACTGGTCATTCATGGCATCCCTGTAACTCTGTTCCTCCCAGGAAGTTTCCTTGAGGCCTCTTAAAGTCCCATGCTGGAGTTCGGAGGGCAGCTGTTACCTTCAGGGCCCTTGTCCTCCCATCTGACACTGAACTTGGTAGAGGCTTCTACTCATTTAGTAAAAAGCACAAACCTTCCTTCAAAATTTAGTCTAACTCCACACCCAGTTTAAAACTGAAATCAGCTCAAGGCAGAATTCTGTAGTGGCCAGGAACCGGCAGGCAGGAAACGGGGTCCTATCGTGACAATGATGGATGTGTTTTGGGCCATGAGGGTCTCCAAGCCTGCTTCTGAGTCCCATGTGTCTGTTCCACTCACTCAAGCCTGCATGGGTCCAACCAGTGGCCAGGGCCTCTTAAGTTTAGCCCACCCTAGAAGCCTAGTTCCTGGGGGTACTGGTTTTCCCTAGAACTTTCCCCTTGGGTTCCTAGCAGACCCTAAGATATCTGCAGTGTGGTGCAGGACGACACTGTTCCCCTGCTTAAAAGCCCAATTGCTGCTGAATTCTCTGAGCTCTGGGCTGTTTCTGTTCCACTCTTCAGTGCACAGGTGATGTACAGTTTGATGTGGCCTGGCAGGACCGTTCACTGGTGATGACACTGTGTATGTTATTCTCTGCTCACAGCTGCTGCCCTGCGTCCCAGTCTGGGAGTCTGACCTTCCTGCTCTCTCCCAGATCCTCACATGATAGCCTCTCTTGGGACAAGTCCTCTCTGACACAGTGCCCTGTGTCTCTACTGCATCTTGGCTGGACCCTCCTGAGGCCCAGGCCACCTGAAGTTCTGGGGACACCAGGTGTCCTGCCCCACTGTGCAGCTCCCTGGGGAAAAGCCTGCTGCCAGCAGGGATGCCAGCGGGGATCACCTAGCTCCCCAAGGTGTAATGGCCGTGGGATTCAGTGCCCCAGTTGAGGGGCATCCAGATAAGAGCCTGGCCACTTTTATTTAGGTATGAGGGGTCTAATCACAGTTGTTGGTCACAGCCAGTGCAGGCATGAGGCTGTATGCCCTGCTGGCCACCCTGGCAGGTGCCCTCTTGGCGGTCCCTGGGCCTGTGGGTTGGCGGCTGCCCAGCCATAGCCCTCGTTTCGAGCGTCCAGGGGATGTGGTGCTGGGTGGCAGCTTCTGCATCCTTCGTTTCTACAATGCTGTTTCCCTGGACTTCACAGCACTGCCTGCAGGGCCAGCATCCTCACGGTGAGCAGGGTCCCCGGGTCCCCATGCTGTGGTGCTACAGGTCCCCACATGTTGCTCTTTGCCTGATCATCTGGCTCCCAGTGCTTAGCGACCCTTTCTGTGCATCTCCTTCCGGCTGGCTCCTGTGTAGCCATGTGCATGCTGTGTTCTATGCTCAGGGGCTACAGGCTGGGGCAAGCATTCCTGGGACTCTTTTCCTTCTGAGCTGGGAACAGGGCTGGATGAGAGACAGGTGTTCTCACTGATGGAGCTTAAGACTGCTCCTCAGGAGCTGGGACTCAGGTTCCGCTGTTTTCCCTTTGCCTTTTTCTGTCCTTCAGTTTCCAGTGAAGCACTCGAGTTTTCTGTTTTAAATCAAATGAGACCCCTTTCTGTGGGTTTTCTTTTCCCTCAGTTGGTGATTTCTTTTGAAGTGCAGAAACTTTTCAATAATATGAGATCCCAGTTGTTGATTCTTTGAATTGTTTCCCATGTAGTTTGCATTTTGTTCATGTATTCTCTGCCTACCCTTATGTCTCCAGGACTTCTACCTACCTTGTCTTCCAGTCGATTTAGTGTCTCTGTTTTAATACTGAGGTTTTTGATCCATTTAGACATTAGGTTTGTGCATGGTGATAGGCATGGATCTAGTTGTACAGAACTGTTTGCAGTCTCACAGTTTGAATGTCTACTTTGTATGCTTTAATTTTGTAACTTCAAGTATTTCTAAGAGGATAATATATAATTTATCAACTAGTGATTTCTTACTGTTCAGTTTTTAAAATTATTTGTTATTTCTAACATTCTTTTGTTATTTTCTCTTTAAATAAAATTTTTAAAAATGATGCCCTCTGTCTGCCTCTTGGGTAGAAGCTTTCTTTTTCTCAGTAAATATATTCTACTCTTTAAAAAATGAATAAATCATACATGTTTAATTTTATTGAAATTTTCAAAATGTTTCTTAAAATGACAACATTTTGTATTACCATCAGAAATGCCCCAGTTTTTCCTTGTTCCTTTAGGACCTTCACTGGGTGTTATGTTTGGAAATTAATGAATAATAATTGTATATATGTCTGGGTCACACTTCAGCATGTTGATGTGTGTATATACATCATAGACAGATTAAGTTAAAAGAAGGTTTTTAAAAAGAAAGATGAAATTAGACTGATCAGTGCATCCATGATGTCATGTATGGACTTTTTTGGGGGGAGGGGATAAAAAGCAAATTTAAAGTCTTATTAACTTTGAAATACACATTAATTTTGGTGGCCTTTACCATGCTTGGGCATCAGAGTTTATGCTTATGCATATGGCCAGTCTACCTGTCCAGCACCTCCTGGACCTGGCCCACTTTATGGTGTGTTTTTTTTTTTCTGTATTTGGTTTTCAACACATGGCATTAACATTGAGTAATGTGTCTAATACTCTTTCTTCCCTGCTTATTCCATCCTTCCTTCCCTCCTTTTTTTTTTTTAACATGATCTTGCAAAATTGCCCAGGCAGAGATTGATCTTGCAATCCTCCTGCTTCAGCTTCCCAGAGTGCTAGGATTACAGGTGTGCACAAGCACACTCCAACCTGCCTGCTCCTTGTCTGTTCTGAATGACGTTGTGTGCATTCTGTGCGCACGTTCCATGGAAATGCAAGTTGTCACCCAAACTGTGTGTGCTATGCATACAGGTGTCACTGACTATGCCAGCCTGCCCCATCTGCCTTGTGCTGACTGTGACCTTGGGCTTCTCTCCTCAGTGTGTCCAGCTGGGGCTACCGGGTGGCTCAGAGCTTTGTCTTTGCTGTGGAGGAGATCAACAGGAGCACCCACCTGCTGCCCAACCTGACGCTGGGCTTCTCCATTCGCAACTCCGGGGACTCTGTGCATGGGGCCATGCATGAGACCATAGCTTTCCTCACGGGACAGGAAGATCCCGTCCCCAATTACTCATGCCACCGTGGTCCCCCCCGGGCTGCCATGGTGGGGGACACACGCTCAGCCCTGTCTGTAGCCATGGCCAGGCTCCTGGGGCTCTACAAGTTTCCCCAGGTGAGTTCTCCTGACACTGTCCCTTCAGAACCAGGAAGATGGCAGAGAGGCTGAGGGGGATGGTGACACTGAGCCGCTTGCTGTGGGAGGGTCCTGCTGTCATATGCACACTTGACCCTGTTCTCTCCATGACCCCTTGTAATGAGAGAGCTCTGATCTTGCCACTTGGGGGAGCAGACAGCTTTGGATCCAAGGCAGTGACAGCCTCAGCACACCTAGCTGCCAGGAGCTGGAGCTGAGGTTCAAATCCAGCCAGAGGGATCCCCACTGTCCTGGGTTCGAGGTGGTTCTTACAGCTGAGATAAAGAATGTGCTCTCTATCTGTGGAAAATATTTGCAGGTTGATAGCCTCCCATTCTTGAAAAGAAATTTTCACTAGTCAGTAAGAGGCATGGGAAGGATTTTATTGGGTAGAAAATTCAAATTTACACAAAGAAATATAGTACAAGACCTCAAGAGAGAATTATTTTCTGGATTTGGAAATATTTTTGCCTCCCTTCAGGGGATAGAAGTGCCAGGAAAATTGGCCCACACTACAGATGCCTACCAGCCTATTTATAAGTATTGGACCACTTATACTTATATCTTTTTTTAAAAGACAGGCAATTTAGACATTCCTTTGATTCTTTCAATCTGTTCCTTTCCCTGATATTGAGTTCTTGTTCTCTGTTTCCTGATTTAAATCAATTTATAAATATAGAGTATCCCTAAGGAATTTTGGGTGTGATGGATCTGGAACAAGAGGAGCCTAAAGGCAATGCTGATATGGATCACCTTGGGCAACTGCACCTCTGCAGTGGAAATGCAGTGTTCCTCAAAGTACGATGTCTAGTTCTAATTCGCCTTGTTACCTATTTTTTTTCTTGTATCTTATCATGTTTCCCAAACCTGAGACTTTTCTTCTGTACTCTGAAGTGTCAGAAGGTTCTATTTTCTTATAACCACTGCAGTGTGAACAGAAGCATTGGTCTTCCCTAGTTAGGGATCCAAAGTTTCACCAGAACTGTTCAGAAGGAGACAAAATTTGAGGGCGTTTGTAATGTGAGGAAATCATTACTTTTTGATAGCCTGAAAAGGTGGACAAAGACATTAGCAAGTCACTGATGCTTAATGTTTGTTATAACCACGTTAGCAAACTTGAGCAAGAAAGAAAAGGTAGAGTATTGAAGGATAGTGGCTCCAAAACTGGTAAAGTTCAGTAGAATTCGGTAGAAATCTTTTATCTTTAATATTAACCTTTATTTATTTAGTTGTATTTACCTTAATAAAATAGACAGAATTTAAGTGTACATACACTTTCCTTTTTGTTAAAATCATCAATTTAAAATTTATAACAATGGTAAGAGAATATACTAAACAAAACACATCTCTTTGTGTGAACATTGGGACATTAATTTTTTAAGCATAGGAATTAGAACCTATATCTGATCTCTATTTCATAGGCGTGAAGATGTATTGTAAAGTTTGGTTGAGATAATATAAACATAAAGTCTGAAATAGATAACAAAAATTTAGTTTATTTCACAAAGTTGACAAAGTACAGTAGCTAAAAAATTTATATTGCCAGTTTTATTTTATAGGCACAGCTATATATAAAGTTAAATCTTTACCTGAGTGGTACCTGAAATTACAGTAAGATAAAACACTGGGAATATACTAAAAGAGGCTAAAGAACACATTTTGGAACCTCTAGTTCAGTGGTGGTGAACCTATTTGAGAACAGTGTCCAAACTGAAACACAAATCCACTGTGCAGGTTGTCTCACAGAAGACCTATTCCCGCAGAACATTACCAGATAAAAGTCACAAAGTTTCACAAACAAAATTTAAAATCAAGAGCAAACAGCATTATAGTATAATGGTTATGTTGGCTTTCTTATACTAGAATCATTAAACTCTTGTTATTATCTAAAAGAATAATTTAATTGCCCTCTTGGGATAAAGGAATTTATCATTTGTCTGCATTTGTTCAGTTACAAAATATTAAGTGTTATAAGTCTCACCTAAATTCATTACCTTTCAAAAATAAAATGACTTTTAAAGTAGGATGTATTTGTTTACAGAAGTACGTGATAGGTGGCCAAAACCTTATTTTTGAATATTAAAGCATTACTGTCTATAATGTGTAGTGTTTAGGATATCTAACTTTCATGATAAAATTAAGCAATGTTTACATAAACAAAAGCTGAAAAAGTCTACAGTTAAACAGTTTTGTTAGTGAATACCACCATAGTGAGGTGTTCTAAATTTTGTGTTTTAGAGGATTTGTATACTCAGAAAACATAAATGCATTTAATGTATCAAGAGGCTAGTAATAATTAGCACCAGAGTTATTTAAAAAAACTGTTCTATATATTCGCTTAGGTTTTACTCTTATGGCCAAATTTAGATTCCTTGATCAGCTTTACATAATGTAATAATACTGACCTGAGTCAAAGAATACCTGTAAACTTCCTGGACCCTAGGAAACAGTGTTGATGACCATAAAGGGACTTATTTCCTAATACGTATTGTGTGTCATTCATTCATTGGTTTCCTTCTTTAGTTTGACTTTTAGAGATTGGGTCTTACTTTGTGGTTTAGAATGGACTTGAATTCACTATGTGGCCCTCACTGAACTCAAATTCTCAGTGATTTTTCTCTCTCAGCTCTCTGAGGGTACTGGGGTTACAGGTGTGTACCACCAAGCCTGGATTGTACCTCACTTATCGAATAACTGAATGGTTCTTTAGCCAAATCCAATAGATGAAAATCATGTCTTGCATGGTAGTACCATATTTAAGGAGATATTAAAATTTTTGACCATTTTCTATGTCGCTGTTTAAGAGGTCGATATGATGTATATTGCATCAAAGAATGCATCCATTCGTTGTGTGTAGTCTTAACTGTAAACTTTAAGCATGAAAGCTTAGACTAAGAACATCATTTTCTTCAGATATATTAATCTCTAGTCCTATCTGTCTATGAGCGTATCTATCTTGGTTCATGAACTGAGTTTGTTTCACAATTTTGAAAGATGTAGCCATGATTACGTTTGTATGGGAGAGATGCCCATGGTCCTGTCTCTCCCCCAATGTGGAGTTTGCAAACAAAAATAAAATTTTGGCAAATACTTTTTTTTGTGGACCAAATTGTTTGCAACCAAAAGCATTATCAAACTAGGAATATAGACATGAAATTACTTTAAACACACAGAATGCAACAAAAGTGTGTAAATGAGGAAAAAAACTTGTATAAATATTTTAATACTAAATTTATTGAGACATCATGAGATTAATACAAGATATCTTTCACCTCTATAATTACAAGAGGTGCTCAAAGATGTGGCTCTTACCTTCCAGACATTTATTAGTAAATCAAGCTGCTGAAATGTGTACACAATTTTTGGACAGATTCTCCATGTATTTTATATTTTTACGTTATATATCAAATATGAAATTATATTATTTCACTCAGTAAACCTAAGAAAGAAATCTGACACTTTGATGTATAAGCAATTCATGAAAATGCATTAAGTGACCAAATATTTTTTATCTTCCTAGAGTTTTAAGAAGTGAAGAGTATGGAGCTGGGGATTTAGCTCCGTAGCATAAGCCCTTCCCTGCAAGTATGAGGTTGTGAGTTTGATTCCCGGCACAAAAAAGTATTTGAATTTATATCCAATATTTCATGACCAAGATATTGTTATGAACATGTATCGGTATTCTATTTTTATTTTCTTTACAATTACTTTAGATTCTTTATGATAAACCATAAACTAGTTAATATTCATAAAATACATCTATGTATAATCTTTAGCTATCAAAATCTTAAATTATTACATACAAGAGCAATGGGCATTGCATTTATAAAACCAGTTTATTAAAGATGAATATTATCTTTATTGACTGACAAAATGACAAACTGTTAACATATTACTAACTTTAAAGACATCTTGACTCTTAACAACCAATTTAAATTAGCTCACTGATAAGACATGCGGACACAAAATATTTGAGCTAATATCATAGATGTCTATTTATCTATAAGCCAACTAGCATAGAACATTTAGAGGATCACATACACCAGAAATTTTTAGTATATGTGCTGCCAAAGCAAGCACACATATACCAGAAATTGATGGATATATTATATAAGTCATATAACCTTTTTTCTGTCCATCTTTAAGCTTCTTATTTGCAAGTTTGATGTAAGCCATGTGTGCAGCATTCTGTGATATTTTGAGTTTGTTTCCCTTTATTGTCTATATAACTGTTTTCTTAAGAAAGACACTAATGATCAGATATTTGCAAGGGCAAAAAAATGAAAATAAAAATGAAATTGATACGAACTTAAATTTTTAAAAAATCAAGCAGGTACAGGTTGTTTATTCAATTGTGAAGACATAGATTAGTAAGCAGGAAAGCAAGACATGTAGGATACAAAACAATTACATTAAATCAGAGTCCACTTTAGATGCATTGGATATGGTGAGTTATAATAATCTGATTTTTTCTTAATTTCAACTTTAGAAATATAAATTGTGTAGTCACTTAGAACTTTTCCTAAGGAATATCAGTTAACACTCCTTAAGGAAACAAAGTAGTGACAACATTTCCTTTAATATTTTAAACTGTCCCAAGTACTTTTTTCTTGATAGTTAACAGTATACATATAATCAATGGGAGTCAGAAAAGAGAGAGATGGACTGTAGATTGTTAGATGGGATTGTAGTTTACTTTTGTGTCCTTATTGTACAATGAATTTTGAGGTCTTGTTTTTTACTCTTTACTTATACTTGGAGAAAAATCAACCTTCGAAAATCCTCCATTTTAAACTCTTCCCGAGACCATAAAATATAATGGAGACATTTTGGCAAAGGATATTGAGTTCTCTATCATCATTAAAGATGCACTGTTCACTATCACTATCTACCTACCTTGTCTATTTTTGGAAAAAGAGAAAAAAAGTGACAGGAAACATAGGACCCTGTTTAGATTCCTGCGGTCAGGCAGCATGATTAGTGCATCTCCACCTGTGGTCAGACCAAAAGCTACCTTGCTTTTCTCAGGGCCTTGTTACATGGGCCCGTGTCCCAAAGCAAGGGCACACCATGTGTGCAGCCTGTCTCATCCTGTGGTCACAGGGCATGGGCTGTGCACCCCACTGTCTGCCATGACTGGCCTGGCATCCCTGCCAGTCACTGAGAACTCTTCTGTGGGGTCAGGCAGTTCCCCTGCATCAACAGGCCAGAAGGCAAGAGAAGGAAGTCACACACAACAGCAGTGCGTCCTGCAAACAGCGCCCCAGAGCCTTCAGGTCCAGGGAACTGTACTGTGTGCAAGAGACTCACAAGAGTTTAAAAGCCTGGAGATGCCACTTAGCAAACAGAAGTCAGAGGCCGATTTGGATTGGGAGATAAGCTTTAAAACTCATTCTAATATTACTGTTATTAGTGGTGCATGTTTATGTTACAAACAAATTTTATTGTTATAATCTCTTTGAGGAATTGGTACATTTACCTACTGCATCTTCACCATTTTTACTTCTTCACCCTGCTCTCCTCTCTCCTGTAATTCTTTTTTTTTTTTCAATTTGTTTTATTTTATGTACGCTTCAAATAGGAATATATTTCTAAACTGGAGAATGGAAAGAGTCCTAGCTCAAGCAGCAGAGCACAATGTCGGTGTCTCTCCTGAGTTCCTCTCCTCAGGCAGGGAGAACATTCTGTGGTTCTCCTTTTTCTTAGAATCAGATCACAAATGATTCTACATGTTGGTACAATTTTTAGTTGGTACATTTGATATACACAGAATGATCACATTCACTGCAGGAAATTTGTCCCTGTACATGACATATCTCGCTTCTTTCCCCATTTCCCTACATTCCCTTGAAACATTCTTCTTTTTTATTTACAAAAGGTTTGTTTCTATTTTTCTTCTATTCTTTTTTCTTGTTCATTCCTTCCTTTCCCTTTTCCCCCCTCTAACTCTCCTCCCCATTCAAATATTTTCTTACCATTTCTCAATGTCTATTACACATTTTAACCCTTATTTACACTGGATTTCTCATGCTAGAGAAACAATGTAGTATTTAAACAGGTGTATCCAATTTATTTCACATAAGAGCATGGTCTCTAGGTGCATCCATTTACCTACAAATGTGTCGAGTGGCTTCTCTGAGGCTGAGTGTCTTGACTCAGTATGGCTACTGAGATCCTTGAGGTTAAGGATCACAAGAGGATGAGAGAAACAAAGAAAAGACAAAGCTGGGGTCAGGTGGAGCCTTTAATCTCCTGAGGAGAGGAAAGGAGCTATGAAGGACTGAAGCACCTTTATTTACATCCTGGGAAAAATGATGTCAGTTTCAGCCCATCTGCCTAGCAACCCATTGGCCCCTTGCCTTCTTGGTGCTGGAACAACTTGTTTACATATCTGGTTTTGGTCTTTCTTTTCTCTGGCTTGGCCTTGCTTTAGCCCTACACATCAATCTCCAGCTTCCATGGCTCCCTACAGCTGAGTAGTACTGCACTGCATACAAAAACGACATCTTCTTTATGCATTCACCAGCTAGTGGTGATTTGGGCTGTTTCCAAGATTAGGTGTTACAAATTGTGCCAGTGTATAGGGGAATGCATATATCACTGTGATATGATACCTTGATTTCTTTCAGGAAGATGCTAAGCAGGGAAATAGCTGAGTCAATTGGGACCTGTAGTCCTAGTTTTTTGAGGATTCCAAGACTGATTTCTTAAATGGCCCTAGTAACTAGTTCTACCTCTTTCCTCTTCCTGTAGATTTAGTGTTTATATTTTAGTATTTAAATCCTTGATCCACCTTGACTTTACTACATGGTGATAGACAAGAGTCTAGTTTTAGTCTTTACCATGTGGAAAGCCAGTTTTTGCAGGACCATTTATCAAAGAGGCTATCTTTTTTCCAGTGAACATGGTTAGATTTTGTCAAAGATAAGTTAATGAGTGAGTTTGGAGTTGTGTCTGCATGTTCTAATCTACTGAACTGATAACAAATAGAGTGAAAGGACAATCCACAGTGTGTGAAACATTTTTTAACCAAGTTGTCCCTCAGATAAAAGACTAATATCTATAACATAGAAAGAAATGAAAAATAAAACCCAGATCTCCCAAATTCAAAGATGCAGTCCACAATTGGGCATCTGAAATGAATAGACACTACTCATATGAAGAAGTAGAAATAGCAAATAAAGTTATGGAAAAATGTTTAACATAATTGGTTACTTGAGAGATGAAAAACAATACTGAGATTCTACCTCACTTCAGAAAGAATGGCTATTATCAAGAAATCAGCCTATAAGAAATGCTAGTAGGGCTGTGGGGAAAAAGCAAACCTTTACCCACTGTTGGTGGTAGTGTAGACTGATGCACCCACTGTGGAAATCGGTGTGGAGATTCCTTACACAGCTAGCATCATCTGTCCCATTTAACCCAGCTATTCATCTCCTGGGTATCTATCTTCCTGGAAGAATTAAAAACATCATACCACAGCAATGTTTGCTCACCCATATTTCTTTTTTTTAAATTTTATTTAAGCAGAAAAAGAAAAAAAGAAAACAGAAAAAGGGTACAAGTTATACAGAATTTCAGAAAAAATAAACAGGAAATCGCTAGTTAATGGATTACATATTATCATCTTAGAAATAGTTTTTCAAGTTACAAAATTAAAGCATATAAAATCGACATTCAAACAGCGAGACTGCAAACAGTTGTGTTCAATGATCCAACAAAACTCAGTAATATGGTTATCTGTCTTACACACTTAAATATACATGCAGTTTTGTCCTTTAGAGCACTTTCTTTACCTCTCTTTTGTATGATGACAATTATACATTTTGGGTTTTATTACTCCCACAGTTCTTATTACTTTTTTTTGAAGAGAGTGTTAAACCAAATGGGACATAACAGAACAGTCAATTCAAGAGGATGGACATAATACATAATGTAAAAACAAAATACAAAGTGATCAACAATGGTTACCATAATGCCTCTTGCTATCTTAAAAAGAATTGCCTATATCATCAGTTATAATCAAATTGAACAAAACAGTACACAACAAAACCAATAAAACCAAAACATTGAAGACATTAGAGGACTTCAAAAGAAGATAATAGTCAACCAGAATGGGCGTCCTACTGAATCTTATTGTTTTCACAGTTATTGCCTATACTTTCGAACTTGGTACCATCAAGCAAAACAGAATAGAGGAAAATCAGTCAAAACAAGATGGTGAGAGCAATACAGGGTTTCAAATCAAGTTAATAGAAAATCAAAGTGGGTTACTATAATATATCCTGCTATTTTTTATTTATTTTTCCCTTAATTAAAAGGATAAAAATAATAAAGATAATAAAAAAAGGAGATTGAGATAAAAGAGGCATAACAACAAAACAGCATAGGTCAAAACGTAACCATTTAAGCAAAATAGTGTTTCACCATAAGATAATCCTGACATAAAAGTAGTTACCATTGTGTCTCTTTCCTTGAAATCTTTGAGTATAACTTCCTGTACTGTAGCATCAAACATATCAAGACAATGTAAAACCATAAAGAGAATGATAGTATTACAGGGTATTTAGAATCAACTAACAGAAAATGAACAATGGTTTCTATATAATCTCCTTGTCTATAAAAGTTTTTGTTTGTATTGTCATATATAATAAAATTCAATAAGATACAACACGTTAAGACCAATGGAGACAGAAGAACAAAAGCTTGATGGGACTTCAAAAAAAGAGGATATTAAATCAGCACTAGCTATTATGATGTCTTGTTTTCTCCAAAATAGCTGTTCCTACCATCCAACTTTCTCTGCCTCATTTCTGTTGAGATCTTTTTCTGTCATTTGTTGTTAGTTTGTCTTCATTTCGATTTCTCCTCCATTTATTGTGGCCTTTCTGCCACTGTTTCTGGAATCTTGGTATTTTTCTTTTTTAGAATATCCTGCAGTATTCTCTATAGAGTTGAATTGGTGGTTGCAAATTTCCCTAGTTCCTCTTTATCCTGGAAGCACCTTGTTTTTCCATCAATTTCTAGGGACAGTTTTGCAGGATATATCAAACTTGGCTGGAGGTTATTATCTTTCAAGCTTGTATTACTTCCCCTGGTGCTCTTCGTGATTTGATGGTTTGTGCCGAGAAGTCTGCTGTAATTCTGATGGATGTTCCCTTATAAGTGATCTGTTTCTTGTCTCTGGCAGCTTTTAATATTCTGTTCTTATATTGGATTTCTGGAATTTTGATTATTATATGCCTGGGTGTAGCTCTATTTGGGTTGTAAGTGGCTGGGTCCTGTAGGCCTCATACATCTGAGTGTCTTTACCTTTTGCTAAATTAGGGAAATTCTCTTGGATTATTTCTGTGAATAGCTTTTGTAGTTCATTTGTTGGTGTCCCTACTTCTTCTTTTATGTTCTTAATTCTTAAGTTATAGATCCTCTTATCATCTTCTAGCCTTTGTATTATTGCTGTTTGTTGTCTTGTTATTTTAAGAAGTTTTTCATTTCATGCTCCCGCCTTACAAATCTGTCCTGCATTTCAGATAACCTATCCTTAGTTTCGTTCAAGCTGTTATGCCAGCTTTCAATAGAGTTTTTAGTTTCTTGTTAATCTCTTTGAACCTGCTTCATGTATTCTATATTTTCTCCCTCAAACAATTCTCTCCTTTTTTTCTGTTCTTCCATTCCACCATCTGTTTTTTCTTGGGAAGTGCTTAGCATTTCTCTAACTATTCTATTTATATCTTGCTTTAGGCCATTAATACTTCACTTTTGAACTCGTCTATGAGGCTCCAGAGATATTGCTTTATGTCTATTGGTGCTGTGTCTGATATTGCATGTTTTCTGTCCTCATTCTCCTTTGCATTTACCTTTCCTGGATCAGTGTTCTCAGGATTGGGGACTGAGGACCCTTTCTTGTTGCTCCCTCTTCCCATACTTTTTGCTCCTTCCATACAAGCGTATATAGAAGGTCCAGTTTTTTTTTCTTTGTTGGTTACAGTTTGTTTGAATCTGCCGGCTATGTGTTCCTGCCCACTGCAGTGTACTAGGGAGACACAGACTTGGGTAGACTCTGCTGGGCCTGCCCCTCCAGGTCAACCTACTGAGGGCTTCACTGCTAGGGTGTACCACCAGGTGCTGGGATCTGGTTTGGGCTAGCCTACTGGGTCACAGTCTGTGGTGTCACCCATGCCAAGCACTTCCTACCAATCCCTCTTGAGAGGGGGAATATGTGACTAAAGTCACTGCAGCATCCTTTTCTGGCTAGCCTCCCTGGTCCCAGAATGTCCTCTATTGGAACCTCCTAGTCTATTAAAGCATCTCCTTTCCTCTCCCTCACCAAGGTCGATTCAGGGCTCCCTCCCTCTCCTGCTCTCAACTCCATTCGGTTCACCAATTCCTGCTCTTAGAGCTTTTGTGCATCTCTCTGTCCCTGCTTTGCTGATTCAAGTGGAGCAGCAGCAGTAGGAAATTCAAATCGCGGCTTCCAGAGGCATGGGTTACAGCTTTCCCACAGAGATTTTATCTCTTCTGGTTATAGCACTGGGATTGCATTTTCAGTTGGTTTCTCTCAGCTTAGTTTGTTCTTAGATTGGCAGGGTATATATCTCCCCTTGCTTAAGACTCCTTACACTGCATCATTCCTGGATTCTAAGCTGGCAGCCTCAGAGAGCCTCCGTGGCTGCTGTTATGTGTCTTCCATGTTTTCCCAGAACCATGCATCTTTCTTGCAGTACAATTTGTAATAGCTGAATATTGGAAAAAATCCAAATGTCTATCAACAGTGGAATAGAAAAAAATGTGGTCTTTTTATACAGTGGAGTACTACTCTGCCACAAAGAAGGATAAACTTGAGACCTTTATAGTGAAATGGATGCAATGTGAGACCATACTCCTATGTTAAATAAATTAGGGTCATAATTGATTGTGACCACAACATCATATAGTCTTCTTGGTGTGAGAAACTGAAAAAGGAAACAAGGTCCAGAATGTGCAATAGAAATTGTGAAATGGGGAGAAATTGTTCAAAGGGAAAGAGGAACTACGATGGAGGAAAAGGGAAAGGTAGGAAAAGAAAAAATGTATGAGATAGTTATACTGCTAGTTTCTCTTAATTTATTGCTAATAAGCCTTTGTTCTAGTAGTTTTAGAGAATCGTTTATGCCTATATCTCGTACTTTGATGAATTGCTTTGAAGATAACCATATGCAGTATGTTAACTATAGTTATTCTCTTATTACTTTGTTTTGAAATTTTGTTTTATTTTTTCCATAAAATAAAATAATCTAGAAGTGTTTTGGGGAAGTTCTCGGGGTGTTCTAAGTAGTGTATCATGTCATGCACAAATTATGATAATATAATCTTTTCGCTTCCTATGCTTTTTTAGTTTATTTCTCTCTCTTGTCTAGGACATTATTGCTTAGGACATTATTTCCAGAACTATATTGAATAAGAGTGGTGATAGTTGATGTCAAGTTCTTATGAAGGAGGAGATTGTCTTGTCCCTGATTTTAGAGTGAAAGATTTCCATTTTTGACCATTTATTGTACTTGGACTGTTAGGTGGTTATAGATGACTTTTATTAGATTGAGATAAAGACAATCCATTCCAGTTTTATGTAGGTATTTTATCATGAATGGTGGTTATCAAGTGCTTTTTTGCACCTATTGAGATGATGATATGATTTTGTCCTTGATTGTGGAAATATGCTGAATTAAATGGTGATTTTCATAATATGAGCCAACCCTGTACCCCTGAGATGAACTATGTTTGGTCATGAGATATAATATTATGGGTGATTTTCTGCCTTTTGTTTGCCCATAGTGAAGTGAGGACTCTTAAGTCCATGTTCCTTAGGCAGATTTTCCTGTAGTTCTTATTTAGTTGGATCTTTCCCTTAATTTGGTATGAGAGCAACATTTTATTTCAGGAAGGAATTTGGGAGCATTTCTTCCCTTTTAGTTTCATTAAAGAGTTTGAGAAACAGCACAATTAGATCTTGTTTAAATTTCTTACAGAATTCAGCAGTGAATCCTTCAGGGCATGGGCTTTTCCTTGTTGCTAGGTTTTTATTTACATCTTCTGTTTCACTGATTGACATTGATTTATTTAGAATTTTTATATCCTCTTGTTTTAGCATTGGTAATTCATATGTTAGTTCCAGGAGCACCAATGGCTCAAACAGCAACATGTAGGAGATCCCACAGTGCCTCACTTCTCCAGCTCCATGTCTCTCTTTATGCTGGCAACTTTTCTCTATGGTCAGCACCATGCTGACTTAGTTCAGCTGGTGTTAAGCTGACTGTCAGTTTTGAATCACAGCATATCACTGGATCTTATCTCTTGGTCTGTTCTGCAAGTCTACTTCTTTTGATCGGTGAATTGAGAACATTTACACTGATGGTTATTACTCATGTATCACTTCTCCTTGTCATATTATTTTCCTGTTGTTGTTTCCCTGCCTTTCTACCTTGTTTAATTACTTGGCCTTCCTGATTTCTTGTCTGGTGGATTTATTCTGTTGGAGTTTATGGAGTTGTGCTCCTTGTTATTTGTGTCTAGGATGTCCTTCCAAACTCTTTAGAGTGCTGGTTTTGTGGTCATAAATTTCTTTTTGTTGTTTGTCATGGCAATATCTGATTTCTTCATCAATTTTGAAAGACAATTTTGTGCAGTACTTAAATCTGAATTGGAGATTGTTTTCTTTTGGGTTTTAAATACTTCCTTCCAAGCTCTCCTTGACTTGATGGTTTGTGCTGAGAAGTCTTCTGTGATTCTGATGGACTTTCCTTTATAGGAACCCCATTTTGTTTATTTTGTCTACAAGCTTTTATATTTTGTTCTTGTGTTGAATTTTTGGAATCTTGACAATTGTATGCTCTTTTGTAGATTTTTTAAATCTGGCTAATTGGATAGTATGACTTACCTGTTATTTTTTCAAGCTTGGGAAGTTTTTGGCCATTACTTCTGTGAACAGGTTTCTTATGTCATTTGTGTTATCTTCTGCTTTTTCATTGACTCTGATCAATCTTTTATTAACCTTTGCATCATCTAGCAGATCTTGGCTTTATTTTTTGTGGCACCTTTGTATTTTTAAAAATCTTTCTTTTGATGATCACTAGCTGCAATCCTGTCTTCTACATCTGGTTTTGTTTCCTTACATTGACTCACTCTGCTGCATATACTTTCTATGCAATTTTTAATCCTCTGATTATCTCTTTGAATCTGTTTCATAGGTTCTGTATCTTTCCTATGTCAGGCATTCATGGTTTCCATCATTTTTCTGAGCTCCTCTTTTTCTTCAAATCTATATGTCCTCTAGAGTCACTAACAATGTCTTTCATTATGGTCACCACCTCTGCAGTTATCTGATAAATTATTGATGATTTGATTTTCTTCTAGAGCCTCATTCATCTGCATTATTTCCTCTGTTACCACTTCAGAGAGTCCAGGTGGGTGGCTTTTGAATTGTTTCACTTCATTTTCACCCTGGTATTGTCAAGTTGGAAGTCTGGTGTTGAGTCTTGATTAAGTGTCTCCCATTTTCTTTATTTTTTTTGTTTAATTCTGGGTTGATGTTTATAGATTCCTTATGGCAAGTAGATTTCATGCTAATTTTGAGAACCCTTATGAAATGTCTACTTCTCAGAGATGTCTTTGAGGTATATCTGTCTTTTGGACTTGAGTCTGTTGTAAGATCCTACCTCTTTAATTTATTGGAGATGAAAAATAATTTCCCATGTGGCCTAGCCCCTGATTCTTTGCATCTTGCTTATAGTATTGTTTATGATCCTTAGACAATATAATTCTTGGCATATGAGGAAGAACTTATTAGAATAAATATGTCACCTTGTCTAAAGTAGTACAGTCAGTAATAACAATAGCATCAAACACAATTTAGGAAATGACAAACTGAGGTAACTATTACTTTGTCCCCTTAAACCAAAAAATTGTATACAATAGATATGCCCTCAGTATAGTTATTTTACTTTCACGAAGGAAAAAGCTTTGGTTTTTGGTACCCAGGATTTCAACTCAGGAACTTGTGCTTGCCAGACAGGCACTTAATGCTGCTAAGCTATGCCCCCAGCTGGGGAAGAAAAATTTTTAAGTGGTTAGGGAGAAAACAGAGAGATAAAAGAAAAGGAAGTGATTAGAAGTAAGGCTGGAGAACAAAGGAAGATTATGTGAATTTTGCTGTACTGGTGAAGAAGACAGGAGGTAGAGAGAGAAGGAAGAAATACAAACAATTCAATGAAAACAAAAACAACAAAAACTAAATACAATGTTAACACATATAAATACTAGAACAAACAATCAAGCAAAAAGAAAACAAAACAAAAGAAAAGGAAAATAAAGGATGAAAATGTGCATTTCAGGACAGGTCTCTGCTGTCTCTGTTAGACATGTATAGGTAGGTAAAGCCCCGATCCATGTTAATTAATCCCAGAAAGCCAGCTGTGGATGATGCAGGGGTCACAGATAATCCTAGGATGCTGGCACCTTTAATGCCACTAAAATTCTGGCTGCTTTCTGGCTAGGACGCTGGAACCTGATATGTCCAGCCTCTAACACCCCATTTGTCTCCTGCTGCTTTGAACTTGGCTCCCTGCCACTTGAGTTTTCCTTCTTGACCTCCTGCTCACTTGAATTCAGTTTCACCTCTGCCTGACATTTACAGCTGCTAGATGGAGCCAACCTCCAGCTGCTCTGAGTTCTGAGCTCAACTGGCAGCTCTCCAGCATGGCTACTGACTAATGTCCCTCTCCTGGGGTGTCTGAACCCACATAGTGAACCAGCCACTGCAGTTCACTGTGCCCACTGCTCTGTTCCACTGGTGCATTTCTCAATGTGGGATTGGTGGTAGTCACTCTGCATCTCCAGATTCAAGCCACCCTTCTTACACAGTGGTCAGGTCTAGAGAGGAATCCCCATTTGCCACCTCCTTCTTCTGCACTGAGGTCTCTCTCTTTGGTCTCCCTTTGGCCTTCAGTTTTCACTTCAGTTCCCTTGCTGGGCTCCAGGGACACATTTCCTCCTTCTGTTCTTGGTAATACCATATTTCAGCATCTGGACACCAAATCTCAGACACACAATTTCTCTGCTGCTCACCATTTTTCCATCTTCCCAGAAGTCTCCTGTGCAGATTGCTTATAGAGGCTTCAGCCCAAGCTTGGTTGGCTCCAAAGCAGAAACATCATGGTGGAAGGGGATGGCAGGTGAAAGCTTCTCAGTTCATGACACCCAAGAAGCAGAGAGCAGGGCAAGAGCTTCTCCCTGAGGTAACTATTACTTTGTCGCTTTATCAAAGATCAGATGACTGAATGTGACTGAAGTTGTTTCCATGTTTTTTACTGTTTTGTTGGTCTCTGTGTTGAGTTTTGTGCTACTCTCATGCTTCTTGTTTTCATTGTTAGAGTTTCCTTGTAGAACCTGATATTTGTGATTGTAATGCTTCTTACTTTGCTCTTTTTCTTCTGGATTGTTTTGGTTCTTCTGGCCTCTTCTGGTTTCATATAAGTTTTAAGATTGTTTTTTTCTAGTTTTTTAAAGAATGTAGATGGTATTGCTTTTAAAGAACTGCATTAAATATACATGTTATTTTTGGTAATATGGCCATTTTGGTTAGTGATTCTGCATACCTTTGTATGTACTAGTGTTAATCTCTGTCTCTTTATTCAGAATACTACAGTTTTCATCATAGAGACCTTTTCTTTTATGGGTTATATTGATTATAATGTTTGAATTTTTATGATATCAAAATTGGAATTCTTTTCCTGATTTCTTTCTCCTTGGGTTCATTATTGTTGTATATAAATGCCCTTTAAATGAGTTTAAAAAATAAATAAATTACTAAAATCAAATAAAATGAAATGCCTATTAAGTCTAAAAATAATAAATAAAATTTAGCCAAATGAGATTGAACCATGAGCAAAAATAAATAAATAAATGGATGAAGGTTATTTGTATTGATTTGTGTCCTGCCACTTCTGTCAATGTGTTTATTAGCACTGAGATAATTTAATTCTCTTTTGTTCATAGACCAATATGGTCATGACATATAATCGTTTTAATGATCTGCATTCTGTTTGCTAGTATCTTGTTAAGGATTTTTGCATTAAGATTGGACAAGATATTGGTTAGTTAACATGGCTTTTCTGTGTTGTGTCTTTATCTGGTTTTTAAGGGCCCTGATGGCTTTGGGAGTGAGTTGGAAGTCTTTCTTCCCTTCCTGGAAGAGTGTGGGAATGCAGGCCTTCTCTTTTCTCTGAAGGTCTGATTTAATTCAGTGTTGAATCTGTCAGGTTCTGGGGTTTGTTTTCATTGGTAGAATATTTATTACTGCATCAATTTTTTGCCTCTTACTGGTCTCCTAGGATTTTCATATTTTCTTGGGTCTTTTTTTAATAAGTAATTTGTGTGTAGGTTAAATACTTAACTTCCAGGTTTCCAATTTAGGGCAATAGAAGTTTTCAAAATAGAACTTTTGCATAATTTACTGAAATTCACTTGTGTCTGCGGTGACTTCATCTTATTAATTTGTAATCACTGTGGTGTGTGTCTCCTCCTCCCCTTTTTGGATAAGTTTGGCAACTTCCAACCCATTCATTCATTGGTTGTATTTCGGCATTCTTAATATCATTAATTTTCACTTGGATCTTTATGAATACTTCCTCCAACAGGTTTTGTATGTGGATTGCTCTTGCTTTTCTAGTACCATTCTAGTTATTATTTGGGATCAGCCCATTTTTCTCAGGCACCACCCCATTTTTCTCTTTGACATCTTGTCTGGTTGCCTTGTCTCCTTGTGATGGGGATTTTGAAGCTCCCCATTGTGATTATAATAGTCTCCATGTATCCTTGTATGTTATGCAGTTTTTGCTTTATGAAATTGTGTCATGGGCATTCAGTACGTTAATACCTACAGCTATTGTCTGTCTCTGTGTGTTGATGCTGTAAGTAGTATGTATGAATCTTGTTTCTTGTTAATGTAATGATTTTTATTTTGCCTTTCTTTGTTTTTGATTTGTGTTGTGTTGAGA
The DNA here is from genome assembly GCF_034190915.1 of Cavia porcellus. Taxonomy (NCBI): domain Eukaryota; kingdom Metazoa; phylum Chordata; class Mammalia; order Rodentia; family Caviidae; genus Cavia; species Cavia porcellus. Next base: position 38,042,879 of record NW_026947490.1, on the reverse strand, counting down.
TAGGGTCTTCGCGCTGTAGTTCAGGTTATCTTTGAACTGCCTGTGTAACCCAAGTTGACCTTAAACTTGTAGCAATAATCCTGTCTTGTCCTCCTGAATCTGAGATCACAGACTGTGACACCAATGTTGGCTCTGTCATAACCTCCTTTGGCCCTTGTGATCAGTTTTGGTTTGAAGTTCACTTTGTGAGGGTTCAGAGTAGTTATTGCTACAAGTGTTGGGGCTTTGGCTGCAGGAAATATGGTTGTCCATCTTTTCAATCTCAGTGAAAGTGTGTCTCTGTGGGTGAGGTGTGCCTGTTGCAGTCATCATGGTGGTGGGCTTTGATTTTTATTCAGATTTTGATCTGTGTTTGGCCTTGTGCTTCTGAAGCCATGATGGTGTCTAGACTCTGCTTTGACTTGGTAGAATACCTTTCCCTCTTGCCAGGACTGAGGGTGGGAATGGACTGTGGTTGTTAGAGGAGCAAGTCTGGGAGAAAGTCCAAGCCAGACAAGGGAACTGGCTTGTCTCACCCTTATTTCTCATGTAGACCTGTGACCAGTCTGTTTCTGAGTTTTGGTTTATTTTCTGTGCCCTGGAACTCCCCACAGGTCAGCTATGCATCCACTCTGCCCACCCTCAGTGACAAGACCCAGTTCCCATCCTTTCTGCGCACCCGAGCCAGTGACCTCACAGCCTCCTACGCCGTGACCCAGTTGGTGCTGCACTTGGGATGGTCCTGGGTGGGTATTCTCACCCAGGATGATGATTTTGGGCAGCAGGCTGGCAATCTAGCCAGCCAGGAGCTGGGCCAGGCGGGTGTTTGCATCGACTTCCATCTGCACGTCCCTTCCCATCAGTCTCCTGAGAAGACTGATGCCATTGCGCAGAAGATGGAGAAGAGCACAGCCACGGGGGTCCTGGTCTTCCTGAGTAATTCCAATATTCAGCTTATCCTTCAGAGGCTGGTAGGCATCCGTGTCCTTGGCCAGGTCTGGGTCAGTGAGACTCTTGTGCACACAGTGATCGCCCTGGCCACTCCTGGTGCCTCCTGGGTTTTGCAGGGTGCATTTGGTCTTAAGCTACGCAGTAGCCATGCACATGGACTCTCAGAGTTCTTTGCCCACCTGCACCCCAGCCGGACACCAGAGGACATGTTCTTGAGGAGGTTTTGGGAAGCCACCTTTGGGTGCAGGTGGCCACATAGTACTGACACTGAACCAAGTGACATGCAGCTCTGCTCAGGTAATGAGACTCTGAGAGACCACAAGTACCCTTTCCAGGAAGTGAGTAGATTGGAGGCCGCATATCCAGCTGTCTACAGCATTGCCCATGCCCTGCAGGACATGGTGCTCTGTGAGAATGAGAACAGGGAATGTGGAGATCCTGTACACTTCCAGCCTTGGCAGGTGAGTAGGGTCACAGGGAAGGGAGAGAACCAACATCCTTGGTGCAGCCGTGGCAAAAAATGGCACCCTTTGGGCCGATTCCTGGGGCTACAGCCCAGAGATGTCTGACATGAGCACTGGACCCGGAGTCCCAAAGCCATACTGGCTCTGTGGGCTCAGATGTACTCTATTTCTATGGTGTGATTCCGTTGAGCTCATCCCAGATGCCTCCTGAGATTCAAATTTCAGAATTATTGTGAGAAGTTTTGGGTGTGGGTCCCAAGTTTGAGATTTGAAGACCAATCATGGATTTATAATAAGTGCATGATCCATATTTGACCTTAAGATAAATAGCAAAGAGTGTTGAGTGTGTGTCATTCATACGCATGAGATATGCTGTTACTAACAACTCTTCCTTATAGCTCCATGGATTAGCCCAGCGATGTGCTTCCAAGGCTCTAGGCCCACTGCTCATTTTTTGTTTTATTTGAAATAGGGTCTGGCTAAGTCTCTAAGCTTTCCAGGTATTCTTATCTTCTTGGCCATGTCAAGCTTCACACCACACCATTGCCACTCAGGAGACCCAGGCTGTGTGTACAAAGGTGTTGTTTGGCCCAGCTTGACTTCTGGGTCTTGAGGATGACCCCCTGCTAAACCTGTTCTCTCCAGGAGGCCTCTCCACTACAGATAACCATATCCCTTCCCTGACCTCCTGGTCCCTCATGTTATCCCCATCGCTGCTCCAAGTCAGTGTGTCCAGAGGGATCCTTCAGTAGACCCTTGCAGTGTCTTGACAGGAAGGACCACAGGTGAGGTTTTCTATGAGTTCTTTCTACAGGACCCAGAGGCTGGGTGACCACTTGACATTGAAAAGTGAGCTACTGGCCTGAGGGAAGCCATGCAAGTGTCTGTAAAGCTCTGTGTTTTTATTTTTTGAAAAAGAAGAAACAAACTTCTCTTTATTCAGAGATGATATGGACACAGGTTCCTAAAATGCTATTATGTCTAAAGACAAATTTTTAGAATGAACAAATTGAATTTAGCAAAGATTTTTGCATAGAACATAAATAGGAGAAGTAGTTAAGTTTGATATGTTTGGAACAATCAATTAAGGAATTAAAATTACTACTTATAATAGCATAGGATAACTTCAGATATCCAGGAAAAAATGAATGAAAGATATTCAAGACTGCTATAATTACAAATTACAACATATTGAAAAGAGAAAACTTAAAAGATCTAACTAAAAAGAGACAGCAGCAACATTTCAGAGATGGGAAGACTCAAAGTTTCTATGATGTCATTCTTGTCATAGTGCTCCATGGATTTGACACAATTCTATAAAATATCAGCAGGCTTTTAAAATAGTATCTTTCTAAAAAATTCATTTTATTGATAATATACATAGATAATGATGGCATACATCATAGGGAATTTGTACATAATATATCTTGATTCTTTTTGACCCCAAGCCTCTTCCCTCCCTTCATTTTCCATCCTCTCCTTTATTTAAAAAATCTTAGTTTCCAATTTCTTCCTTCTATTTTCTTTTGCCTTCCTTTTTACTCTCCTTCTGCCTCCCCAATTCTCCTTCCCACTTGGACACTTCCTTCACAATTCTCAATATCTATTATAAATTTTGGTGGTTATTTATACTTTGGTTTTCTCATGCCAGAAATACAGTGCAACTTGTGAATAGGTGTGTCCAATTCATCTCACTTAAAGGAATATCTCAAGGTGCATTCATTTACCTAGAAATGTCTCAAGCTTATCCTTCTCTGTGGCTGAGTAGTTATCCATTGTATTAAACTCCACCACCCATATTTTCTATATCCATTCATTATGTGGTGGGCACCTGGGCTACTTCCTAGATTTAGCTATTATAAACTGTGCTGATGTAGTAACATAGTAACAGGTGTGTATCTTTCACTGTAGTATGATGCTCTGAATTCTTTTAGGAATATACCGACAAGGGGAATAGCTGGGTCAAATGAAACCTCTAGGTTTAGTTTTTTTTTTTTTTAGCAATCTCCATACTGATTTCCACAGTAGGTGCCTCAGTCTACACTACCACCAACAGTGGGTAAGGCTTCCTTTTCCCCACAGCCCCAGTAGTATTTGTCATTGGTTGACTTATTGATTATAGCCATTCTTTCTGGAGTGAGGGGGGAACTCAGTGTTGTTTTAATTTGCATCTCTCAAACAACCAGTGATGTTAAATATGTTTTCATATATTTATTGGATGTTTCTAATTCTTCATCTGAGAAGTCTCTATTGATTTTCACATCATGACACCGTGATCAGCACTGGGTACTGTAGTGCCTTTTAAAAATTTAATTTAAAGAAAGACTAAACAAAACAGGCAATGGGTAGAAATAATACATAATTTCAAAGAAAAAATAAACAGTAAGAAATCACTAGTTGATGATTACAGATTGTCATATTACAAATAGTTGTTTTAGATACTAAAGTGGAGTATATAAAGTGGGGATTAAAACAGTGAGATTGCAACCAGTTCTGTTCAACGATCCAGCAAAAACTTAGAAATATGGTTATCAATCCTGTACACTTAAACATACATGCAGTTATCCAAATCTTCTATTATATTGACATTGAATAAACCCAAGCAGGCTAATATCACTCTGAACAAAGCACAATACTATTGCTTGGTTTCACATTATGATACTCTAGTTTCAGCACTGGGTTTTAGTGTCTTTTTTTCTTCAAAGTATCTGTTCATTTCATCATGTGTCACAAGATATGTTCTCATAAACTGTTTACAGATTCTATACATGTATGAGTCTTAACATGTATTTCTATCCTTTCTATATTAGAGGGAGAAACAAAATAAAGCATGGCAAAACAAAACATATTTCTATAAACACATGAAATGAAATAAACATATAAGACTGTTGTATAAAGAGTTCTACCATGTTTCCTGTGTTGTCTCTTGTTATCTCCAATAGAATTGGCTATATCATCAGACCTAGTATAATTGAATATATCAGTACATAACAGTATTAATGAAAACATAACTTTGTATAAAGTATAGAACTTCAAAAACTGGCATTTATCAAACCAGAATGTGTATTGTAGAGTCTCTCATTTTCAGTGTAGTTGCCTGTACTCTCAGACTTGATACTATCAATCATATCAATTTTGAATAAAATCTTTTCTGCCTCATTTCTGTTTTGCTCTTGTTTGTCATCAGTGATTTGTTTATCTTCTTCATTCTGTTTTCTGGTCCATTCATTGAGACCTCTCTGCCACTGTTCCTGTAATCCTAGTACTTTTTTCTCTCTCTAGAATGCCCTGGAGTATTCTCTGTAGACTTGGATTGGTGGTTGAGAATTTCCCAAGTTCCTCTTTGTCTTGGAAGTATCTTGTTTCTCCATTAATTTCTAGAGACAGTTTAGCAGGGCATATCAATCTGGGCTGGAGGTTATTTTCTTTCAGGGCTTGGAATATTTTGCTCCACGCTCTTCTTGACTTGATGGTTTGTGTCGAGAAGTTGCTGTTATTCTGATGGTCCTTCTTCTGTAGGTTATCTGTTTCTTGTCTCTAACAGCTTTTAATATTCTGTTCTTATATTCAATTACTGGGGTCTTGATTATTATGTGCCTGGGTGTAGCTCTGTTTTGGTGGTAGGTGGCTGGAGTTCTGTATGCCTCATATATCAGAATATCATTTCCTTTTCCTATGTTTGGGAAGTTTTCCTTAGTTATTTCTGTGCATAACCTTTGTAGTTCCTTTGTTTGTACCCCAGCTTCTTCATTCACATTCTTTATTCTGAAATAATAGATCTTTTCGTCATCTTCTAGCCTTTGTATTGTTACTGCTTATTTCCTTGTTATTTTTAAAAGGTTTACCCTTTCATACTCCCACATTGCAAAATTGTCCTGCAGTTTGGATAATCTATCCTTAGTTTCTTGCAAGCTGATTTGCTATCTTTCCATAGAGTTTTTAATTTCCTGGTGATCTCTTTGAATCTGTTTCATATATTCTATATTTTTTTTATATTTTTCATCAGGCCATCTCATTTCCAGTGAAGTTGCTTGATTCCCTTGAGAAATATAAGGTGGTTGAGTGTGTTTGGAGTTCCTTCTGTATCTTTTAATCTGTTCCATGGATTCTCAGGTCTTTTTTTAAACAGCACTATGTTGTTTTTATCATGGTAGCTTTATAGTATAATTTCAAGTCAGTGATTGTGATGCTGTCTGCCTTACTTTCATTGCCATGAATTGCTTTTGCTCTTCTAGGTCCGTTCTGGTTCCTAATGAATTTTAGGATTTTTTTTCCCTAATTCAGTGGAGTATGCTATTGGTACTTTGAATGGGGTTGCATTAACAATTTGGGGAGTATGGCCATTTTCACTATATTGGTTATTCGTACTCAGATCAAGCAATATCTTTACATTTTGTGGTATCCTGTATGATCTCTTTTTTGCATACTGTAGTTTTCTATGCAAATTTCTTTTATTTTGTTTTTCGATTATTTGTTAAGTATTTCACTTTTTATGCCATTGTAAAAAGTGTGGTTTCTCTAATTCCTCTCTCAGTGAGTTTGTTATTTGCATACAGGCATGGTATTGAATTTCAAGGTTGATTTTGTGTCCAGCTACATGACTGAAATTGGTTATTCAACATAGAAGTCTTTTGATGGAGTTCTTGGAGTCTTCTATGTAGAGTATTATGTCATCCACAAATAATGGAAATTTAAATTTTCCTTTGCAATCTTCATTGATTTTCTTTCTCTTGCCTAATTGCCCTGATTAATGTTTCCAAAACTCTGTTGAATAAGAGTGGTGATATTGGACTGCCTTTTCTTTTTCTGTGAATATAAAGTGAAAGCTTCGAGTTTTTGAACATTTAGAAAAATGTTGGCTATTGGTTTGTTATAGATGGCTTTTATTAAATTGCAATAATGATTATCTATTCCAGTTCTCTATAGAGGTTTTATCATGTGGTTGCTGGACTTTTTCAAATGCTCTTTGTGCATGTATTAATATGATCCTATAGTTTTTTCCCCCTTGGTTCTGTTCATGTAGTGCCACCTACTGATTTTCATCCATTGAACTATGCCTGCATCCCTGGGGTGAATCCTACTTTGTCATGGTGTGTATGCTGCTTGATGATTTGCTGTGTGTGTTTAATGCTTGGATTCTAACTTTCTCCCGTTTGTGATGCCTGATGACTCCAACATGCTGCCATCCAATGGATGGCAAAACCGGTGAAAAACATCTTCCCCACCAAGGCACAGCACAAGTGTATATCCTCTGCCTTGAGTGGAGAGCTGTCTCCTGGGGAAGTGCTGCTGGAGGTCAGGGTGGAGGCTGAGGAAGAATGGAGTGCTGTTGTAACCTCTACTCTGATTCAGGGACCTCTCCTGGTTGGAGACTAAGAATACATGTGGCTCGGAATGGATGGACAGTCAGGATGCTGACTGCAGGGCAGGCTAGAGAGATTAGAAACCCACAAAGATGTGATGTCTGTGTGTGGTGAGGTGGATGGTTGAGTGAGGAATGAGTGGTGGGCACAAGACAGATCCATCCTCCCTGAAGGAGGATGGATCTGAGATTCAGCCTGCAGTGTAAACTGCTTCCATGGCAGGAGAGTGGTTGCCTCAGTGGTATCTGTTATAAGGCCATGCAAAGGAGAAGAATCAACATAGGGCTGAAAGTAGGCTAGATGTAGGGGCTGGATTGTGCTGGGAGTGCAGACGGCAGGGAGTTGCTTGGATGCCACCAATAGAGGAGGTATTGAACTCGGGATAGGACAGGAAGCCCAGGATGGGACACAACAGCCATAGTAGCCCTGGGTTCCTGCTTCCATGGAACAGATAATGAAAATGTAATGAATAACTTTCTTGTAAAGTTAATGATGATCTGATTTATTGCTAAATATGGCTTATTTTTAAACTTTTCTTTGATTCTACCGAAAGTTAAAGGTGGAGCATTTTCCTGGGCACCTGCGATCCATGTGCCTAATGGACAAGGTGGCCTTTACTGGAGCTCCACTTGCCAACCCAAACCAAGGCACTGGCCAGGCTACATGTCACCCTCCTTCCCCAGCTCCTGCAACCCCTCAGGAAAGTGAGCTTCCAGACCCCTGATGGGACCCACATCATGTTCGATGCCAATGGAGATTTGGTGACAAAATTTGATGTTCTCCAAGGGCAGTGGAGTCCTGAGGGCCAGTTCTACTTTGTTCACATTGGAAAGGTGGATCCTCATCCATCTTTGGAGAACAGAATGATGATCCTCTTGAAGGACAGTGTCCAGGTATGTCTGATGTGTGCACAGAGAGACTCGGGCCTGAACCTTGGAGTGGGGGAAATTCAGTTCCAAGGAGCTTGTCTCTTGAGCCATGAAATGGGAATGGTTATAAATCGGCCAGCTGTAGTTCAGCTATGCTGTTTGTCCAAAGTGGACTCTTGTGAGCGTTAAAAGGCATTTAGTCCCCAAAAATACAAAATCATTGTTCTGTGTTTGGTGTTGCACACTTTTCATTCCACCTTCCCAAGAAACTGAGACAGGAGAATTGCAAGTTGTAGGCCATGCCTGGTGACATATTGAGAGCTTTTGCTAAAATGAAAAATGAAGAAACATGGCTGGTGAGAAAGTTCTTGATTTACTCTTTGTAGACAGGGAGGATATTAAACAAAGAAAGAAAGAAAGAAAGAAAGAAAGAAAGAAAGAAAGAAAGAAAGAAAGAAAGAGAACCACACCAGTTTAGTGAATTGGGGCAGTGGCAATCTTTGGTGGTTTTTCTCCACTTCGGTCTCAAAGTCAGGCTCATGAGGATCTGGGTGGCCACAACTCTTCACCACACCTGTCCCAGGCAGCATTGTATGGCAGGGCTGGCCTCTTCCATGACCCAGTGCCACATGTTCTCACTATTGGCAGTGATGTTTAGGGCTGTTCTGGCTCAGGAGTCACTTCAGTCACCTTCTGTGTAGCCTGGACTGGCTCTGTCCCTGTAGCATCTCTATCATGGTGCCCCATGTTTTCATAGGAGATGTAGGTTCCATTGTTGACTTTTTCCTACAGGGATACAGCTTCATGTTCAGTGGACTTGTGAGCTTTTCTGTGGGTTTGATGTGGGGTTCCTATTTCCTTTTTCGTTGTTTTGGTTTTTAGAGACAGTGTGTCATTCTGTAGTCCATGCTGGCCTTGAATTCATTATGTAGCCCAGGCTGGCCTTGAACTCATGGAGATTCTCTTGTGTGTGCCTTCCAAATACCAGGATTACAGGCACACACTCTATGCCCAGCTTCCTGCTTCCTTTTGAGGAACACAGCACTCATGCTTCTCTTCATGTGTCTGTACCCAGTCCTTCTACTCTGTTAGTCCCTGGAGCTTGGCACTGGGCAGAGGAGGGATAAACATGGCTGTACAGATCCCCTGTGCTGCAGGAGACTTAGCATATGTGTGTATGAGATGATGTGGGGCAGGCACTAGAGATTCCAGATATGGGACCCAACAGCAATGGGAGGGGGCCTGCGTACAGAGTTTTCTGAATGTCCTCAACCCCCAGGAAGCCACATGCATCCTCTGGACCAGAAGCCCAGTAGTCTCATGATTACTCCCTCTGCATATGGATCCTGAGAGCAGACAGGACACTTTCCCTGCACAATGGCTGGTGCAGAGAAAAGAACTCCTCTCTGCTGCGTCAAGATTTCTTGGGCCCTGTGCCAATAGGGTCTCTACTGACCCCCTGCACATTGCCTGCCCTCAGGTGCCCAGCTCTGTCTGCAGCACCAGCTGTGAACCAGGATCCAGCCAGATCCCCCAACAGGGAGCCCCTCACTGCTGCTTTGAGTGCCGGCCCTGCCCAGAGGGACAGTTTGCAGACCAGAGAGGTAAGTGGACTGCTGCATTCTAGTGTATCAAGCATAATCTTGGATGACCACTCACATAAGAGGGTACAGGATCTCCATTTTCTGGGAACTTTTGGTGAATAAAAACCATTGTCAGTTATGCTTAGGAAAATGTGTCCTGAACTGCACCCCGTGGACAAGCATAGTGGAGATGGCATCCCAAGGAACCCTCCCCTCATGTGCACTCATCTGTATTTGGCCTATAGCAGGGTTACCCCGCCCAGTTCCCCTCATCCTGACCTTTGGGTTTGGTTTAACCTTCCATCCTTGGAGGCCTTGGTGAGATTCTTGTCATTTCATGATGTCTTCTGCTTTCCATTTGTGTGCTGTCCCCTCCCATGGGTGTATGGTAATTAACCCCACAGCCCAGGCTTGTTTTGTCATGCAAATACAATTCTTTCCAGCTCTGCAAGTAGAAGTCTGAGCTTTGTTTCAGCAGGATGGGATTTTTGAGTCCTGTCTCCTGGGTTTGTAGGTATGTCTTCCTGGGGTCCCAGTCCCTTCTTCTGAGGAGCCCAGGTATGTGAGATTATGCCCAATTTAAGAATTCACTGAACCTTAATTAGTTCTCATCCAATTTTCCTATGTGCAATTACAAACACCTTCTTATGTTCTGGAGACTAAGCCTTAGACAAATGAGTTTTAAACATACAATGTGACCCAGACACTTTTAATAAAGCAATGACTACAATTTCCAGCCCAGTCATTTGACATAGTGATTTTGGGAGACTCTGTGTCAAAAGAAGATCTAATAAGTGGCTGAGAATGTAGCTCAGCACAAAGGTTTGGGCTTGACCTCTTGCAAAAGCATAAAATTATTTTAAAACTCCACAAATACATAGGTCAACATTTTTCCAACTTCCACTGACTCTATGCCCACCTTATTTTAGGGGTGATTAAGAATAATCCATAAATGTGGCACTACCTTTCTTTTGTAGAGCTGCTTCTGTATAGGGGACATGCCCAACACAGTTCTGTGTGTCTCCCACAGACATGAAGAGCTGCCTTCAGTGCCCTGATGAGCAGTACTCAAGCCAGAGCAAAGACCACTGCCTTCCCAGGACAGAGATCTTCCTGGCCTTTGATGAGCCCCTGGGCCTTGTGCTCACAGTAGTGTCACTGGCACTGGCCAGCCTGGCATGCCTGATCCTCGGGGTGTTCCTGTGGTTCCAGAAAACACCAGTGGTGAGGGCCAACAACAGAGCCCTCAGCTATGTGCTCCTAGTCTCCTTGAGCCTGTGTGCCCTGAGTCCATTGCTATTCCTTGGTCGTCCCTCAACCACCACCTGCCTCTTGCGCCAGATCACCTTTGCAGTGGTGTTTACTGTGGCTGTGTCCTGTGTCCTTGCCAAGACCCTCACTGTGGTCCTGGCCTTCCAGGCCACTAGGCCAGGACAGAGAGTCCGCATATGCCTAGGGCCCTGTGCCTCGTCCTCTGTGGTGCTGGCTGCCTCCCTAGTACAGATCATTCTCTGTGGGGTTTGGCTGGGTACCTCCCCACCATTCCCACACAGAGACACAGCCTCAGAGCCTGGCCACCTTGTGCTCCAGTGTCACGAGGGCTCTGGCATTGCTTTCTCCTGTGTGCTGGGTTACCTGGGCCTCTTGGCCATAGGAACCTTCTCTGTGGCCTTCCTGGCCCGGGGCCTGCCAGATACCTTTAATGAGACCAAGTTCCTCACTTTCAGCATGCTGTTGTTCTGCAGCGTCTGGACAGCTTTCTTGCCCCTATACTTCAGTGCACGGGGCAAGGCCACAGTAGCTGTGGAGGTCTTCTCCATCCTGGCCTCTACTGCAGGGCTGCTGGGTGGTATCTTCTTCCCCAAATGCTATCTCATCCTGCTGAAACCTGAGAGGAATACTCCACCGAGTTTGAGGCATGAACCCTCTGCTCAAAGGGACTTGGGAAAGGGAGACCCTCCAAGCCATCCATTCCAACAGCACCATTTCAGCTAGGCCTCCCAGTCAGCAGCAGGATCCTGGCTCTCAATTCTTGGTTCCTGTATTGACTACATGGTAGTGAGTATGTCATTCTGTATCCATGAATTGATACACAGATAAACACGGATCTCTTCAAGCATTAAATGGTATTTGTGGTGGAGGAAACACTAGTCCACAATGCAGCTTGGAGGAACCTTAGAACCACTATGCTGAGAGAAGGCAGCCAAATGAAGAGCATTGAGTGATGCAAGATCCCAGGCCTCAACATTTCCCAGAAGAGGCAAATTCAGGGGACCCAGTGTAGGGTATATTTTCCTGGTGTTTGGTTGGCAGATTGCAAGTTCCAGTAATGACTAAGGGGATGATGAGATTATCAGATTGATTTTTGATGATGGTGGTCCAATTGTATAAAGATAGTTAAAACTATTAAACCATACTTTAGGTGATCAGTTGTATATTATGTGAATTATATTTCAATAAAGTTAGTGTTTTATAAAAGGAAAATAATTACCAATTCCAAAGTTTGGCCTTAATCATCGCTAAATTTTTGTGATATTTTGACAATAAAAATAATTTAAAAAACATTGATAGATAATAAAATCTGTGAAATTCAAAAACTAAGAATCATAAACAACAGAAAAGAATTCAGCAATTACAACATAGAATTAAATGAATATCTGACAATTATAAGACTGAATATAAGTAATAGTAGAGATGAACTGGGTAAGGAATAGATGCATGAATGAGGCAAAATTTGAAATATATAAAGGAACAAAGGAAAAGAGAGTGGAATGTGAAATTAAATGCTTCTATTAAGAAGTAACAGAAAATTAATAGGTTCAGATAAAAGCAACAGAATTGACAAAGAAAAATGATAAAAAACCAGCCAAATAAGAAAAAAGTAGAAGAAACATTACACAGTTTAAAAGGGAGCAAATAGTGGAATCTGGGAACATAGTGAATCAGTAAGCAGCAAAGTGAAGAGCTCTATGAGAGAAACAGCTCACATGCGGGAATATAGCCTCCTGAAGAAGATCGGATGAAAGGAGATACATCCTCTCAACCCAGGAAGAAACTAAAGGGTAAAAAAAAGAAAGAAAAAATGGAAAAGAAATGCATGGACTGAAGGCCGTAGCCAGATGCAGTCTCCCCAGAGCAGGTCCCACTGTGCATGAAATGTTGCTAGAATCCAAAGACATGTGGTCCTGGTGAAGTTGTGGGTTGGCAAACACAAGGGCCTTGGTGGGAGCATGTGGTTGTTGAGGAGAACAGCACAGTGGAGAACAACATTGTCTTGGATATCTGCATCATTTGCAGATGAGTTTGGGAAACTCAGTCTTCCCATGGAAGTGTGTGATTGGCCAAGTGACCTTTTGGAGTCAGGCATGATAAGCCTGGAACCAGAACTGCAGTGGATTCAGACAGCCACTCCTAGCACAGTGCAGGTTGGCAAGAATTGCTTGGACTGAGTCCTGCCCTTGTGTGTGATCCAGTAGCCAAGGATGAGGTTTCCCTGAAACTATCTCTGAATGTTCCCATCCACAAGGCACACAACAATGGGATGAAGACTCCCAGTGGTTGTCCAGATCACAAGGGAGAGGCCAGCCCACCCTGATCCTGCTTGTATTTCAGTGGTCATCATTAGACAGGGAGGTCATCAATCTATGGCCAGCATATTTCAGAGTGATGGTAACCAATACAGCACATGCCAGGGACCCACTACTCACTTTTCTGGAATAAACCAGAAACATGACAAGAAGAAGAAACAAAAGGAAGTTGCCAACCATTAACCCAAACAGTACTGGCCCAGGAAAGGTAAACACAGAAGAGATCTGGGGTTGCACATGTACAATTTCTCAAGAAATAGCATCGGACATAAAGAAATATCTTCATGACATTATAAAAGAACTCAAAACAGAAATATTAATACAAGTAAAGGAAAACATAGGAAAAATAATAAGAGAAATGCTAAACATCTCTCAAGAAGACAGATGGAAGAATAGAGGAGTATAGAAATAGAAGGGAAACCTTTGATGAAGAATGTAAAAAAAGTCAAGAGTACATGAAACAGATTCAAAGAGATTACTAGGAAATTAAAAACTCCATTGAAAGCTGGCAAAACTGCTGGAAAGAAAGTAAAGGTAGACCATCAAACCTTGAAGACAGGTTTGCAACATGTGATCATGAAAGGAAAGATCTCTTACAAATAAATCAGGAAGTAATAATACAAAGGCTAGAAGACAACAAGAGGATCTATAACTTAAGAATAAAAAAATGTGAGTGAAGAAGCAGGGGTAAACACAAATGAAATACAAAGGCTATTTACAGAAATACTGAAAGAAAACTTCCCAAGGGTAGGAAAAAGGAATGATATTCAGATATAAGAGGCATATAGAACTCCAGCCAGCTATAACCAAAATTAATCTATAACCAGACATATAATAATAAAGATCCCAGAATTTCAACACAAGAACAGAATATTAAAAGCTGTGAGAGAAAAGAAACAGATCACCTGTAAAGGAAAACCCATCAGAATCACAACAGACTCCTCAACATAAACCATCAAATCAAGAAGAACTTGGAGCAAAGTATTCAAAACCCTGAAAGAAAATATTCTCCAACCCAGATTGATGTGCTCTGCAAAACTCTCTCAAAATTAATGAATAAACAAGGTGGTTCCATGACAAAGAAGAACTAGGGGAGTTCCTGACCACCAAAGCAACCCTACAAAAAATACTGAAGGACAGTCTAGAGAGACAGAAAAAAGACCATGGTTTCAGGAACAGCAGCAAAGGGGGCTTAATGAATGGGTCAGACAGTGGATTCAAGGTGAAAAACAGACAACCAGTGGCAGAAAAAAAGCATGGCAAAGATGAGGCAGAGAAGGTTGGCCATAATCACTAACCTAGATGGCCTTCCTCTACTAATAAAAAGAAACACAGACAGAATGGATCAGAAGATAGGGTCCATCAAGATGCTCAATATAAGAAATATAATTAACCTGAAAGATGGTTTATGGACTAAAGGTTAAAGATGAGAAAATAATACTCCATGTGACAGAGAACCAGAAAAAAGTGTGGTAGCTCGCCCATCAGCTGCAGATTGGTTGGAATGACATAACACTTTTATACAACGGAGAACTGCTCAGCTATAATAAAGGAAAACTTTGAGGCTCTTTGGACATAAACGTATACAACTTGAGATCATGCTCATGGGTAAAAAGCTTCAGAATCATTTAAGTTAATAGCAGCTTGCCTCCCTAATCTAAAACTTAAATCTGTTAGTGGGATCCAAAATGTACAACACACCCTGTGAAAGTGAAAGGGGAGGAATTGTCTAAAAGAGAAGGCAGTGGACATTGTTAATCTATTATCATGATTTAAAACCCATATTTTTTTCATTGCCCTGTTTAATTTGGTTATATTCTGTTCCTGTTTGTCTACGTGAAGTAGATTTGATTGCTTGGACAGCTATTTCAAAGATAATAGGGTATAGTATTGTAAGCATTTTTAATTTGCCATTAACTTAATCTGAAGCCTTGTATTCGTTTCATTGTCTTGTTTTGACTGATTTTATTTGAATCTGTTTTGTTTGATTGCTGTATTGTCTTTACTGATTTTATTTGAATCTGTTATGTTTGATAGCATCAAGTCTGGGCGCATAGGAAGCTACTCTGAAGACAATAAGATTCACTATGATTCCCATTCTGGTTTGACTCTTACCCTCTTTTGAAGTCCTATAAGTCTCCAATGTTTTGTTTTTATTGATTGTGTTCTGTACTTCTATGTTCAATTTTACCGTGAAATGATATGGGAAATTTTACTGAAGATAACATTTTGTTTTATTATTTTCAAAATAAAAAAGGAAGAAAAAAGAGGAAAATTCTATTATACTACAAAATCAATGGGAAAAAATGAAAAAGCATGGTTTTAAAAAAATCTCAACACGTTGAGCCATGCATGTTGGTGCATATCAGTCATTTCAGCACTTGAGAGGCTGAGGTAGGAGAATTGTTGCAAGTTCGATATCAGTGTATATTACAAATCGAGGTTAAGATCAGCCTGAACTGCATTATGAATTTTGTCTTGAAAAGACCCCTCAAAAATTCCTCCTACATGTAGTAGGGCAACAACAGAAACTGAAGACATGCTGTATTTTAGGCTTCAACAACCCCTTCTCAAAATGAATTCTGTCTTGATTACTATTCTCTCCTTTCTTAGACAAAATACTCAACAGCTCAAGAGAAAGGGAGGAAAAGTTCATTTAGCTTACAGTTTGTGGAGGTTTCAGTCCATATTCTGCTTGCACCATGGCAGTACTTCAAGGTAGCAGCCAGCAAAAGCAGCCAGAGCAAAATGGGGAAGAACAAGCCTCTTCTTCTCCTTTATGTTATACACAGAATACCCTCTTCCAGGGCCGGTATATCCCTCTCAAAATCTCTATGCCCCCTTCTTGCACAAGATGAGGACATTTACAAGCAAGGATCTTGGCTTCCACCTGAGTCTGTCAGATAAACTTCTAAGCTTCTGAAGTTGACACAGTGTATCAACCATAACCATTTCTAATTAAACACTCTCCAATATGGCAAACCCTGGACTGGATCTCTTCTCTAACTCCAGCCTGCTATGAAGTAGGAGTTCCTTTCAGAGTAAAACCCCGTGCTATTTTGCAGTTTATAATTGACGCAAAATCTGAGCTATTTGTAGGGCCTGTACTGCACAATGTAGCCAAATCCTGTTTCAAAAAAGCAAACAAAAAATTTTAAAACTTAAAAAATAAAAATTGTTTATGTGAAACACATTTAAAATATTTAAAATAAAGTAAATATGAAAGTTGATAAGTAAAGTTTGTAAGTGAATTCGGGGTTTGTAAATAGACTGGGTGACGTAGAACACACCAAGTAGCACAGGCTGGACCTAAGCTTTTAATTGCCCTGCCTAAGTCTCCAGCTGGAGTTCACTGTGGGTCCACATGTTTATCCTCTTGTCCTGCAGCTCCCATGCAGTGTCTGCAGCTGCCTGGTCCCCACAAAGCTTCCTTTCCTATCCTAGCACTTTAAACATATCACCAGACTTAAGGACCTTGTGCCAACTGTGACTCCTTCCTGTACTCTCCCAAGCAGAGGCCAGGCCAGCTGCCTGGTCTCTCCATGTCCAGTGATTCCTAGAAACTCCTGCAGCTTCTGGGACCCCACCACCCCACTGGCCTGAGACATCCTACCCCCCACAAAGACATCATCCTCCCTGTGGGCCCAGACACTCAGATGTCTCTGTGCCCCCAGTTCTCTCAAGCCTACCTCTCCCAGCATGTATGCCATGTCAGGGTCCTCCTCTCCAGGGTCCACCAGGTCCTGCTTCTGAGCATGGAGAGAAGACACTATCTGAGAACTTCAAAGAGGAAACTGCTTGTACATGTGAGGCTCAGAAATGAGTCCATTTGCAAAAACATACAGAGAGCTGGGTGGGGTAGCGCACACCTATAATCCCACCACTCTGGGAAGCAGGAGTACTGCACATCTGAACCCAGTTTGAGCCACTTTGTGCTTTAACAGAACTTGTTTCAAAAATTTAATAAGTGGAGCTTGGGGGGCATAAGGGACATCCTGCACCCACTGCAGCCACTGCAGCCATCTTGCACCCACTGTACCCTCCTGGCCCTCTTGGGCAAGGGAAATTGTTCCAGGACTCACAGGCCCCAACCAGTGCCACCATGGAACACAAACTTCTGGCCTGGGCTGAACTCTGGGGCCCTGGCAGATTGGACCCGAGAAGACTTCAGTGGGGAGAACAGATCCACTGAGCACAGCCCCAGGCTTGGCAGATCCACAGGGCTCAGTGCCGGCTTGGAGACCTTATGGTACAAACCCGTAACCACCATTCTCACAAGAGGACCCTATGTCCTGCCTACTGGTGACTGGCACCACAGAATTTTGACTTGAGCTGATTTCAGTTTAAAACTGGGTGTGGAGATAGACTGAATTTTGAATGAAGGTTTCTGTTTTTTACTAAAGGATTAGAAGCCTCTACCAAGTTCAGTGCCAGAGAGAAAGACAAGGGCGCTGAGTGTGACAGTTGCCTTCCCAACTCCAGCATAGGAAACTTGGAGTACCTCAAGGGAGCTTCCTGGAAGGCACAGAGTTACTGTGGCACAGAGACCACCAGTGCCTTGAGGACCAGGCCAGGTGCAACTCCCACAACAGGATGCCAGGAAGCCTGGGGTCAGGGCCTGAATCACAGCCCTGCAGATCAGAGCCCTGTGCACTACCTCCTTCCCAGTGCTGAGTTGAGCCCTCCTGGCCAGCAGCCCGCAGGGAACAGAGGTGCAGCAAGGCCAACAAAGCAAAGGTGTTTTCCCTTCCTTTCAGCTCTGTTTCCAGGCCTCCTTACCTCCTCCTGGGGCTGCTGCTTCCTGGGGCTGCAGGTCACAGTGTTTCCTGATGGCCAGGACTATAGACCCGCTGTCCTCTCTGGGCCTCAGACACAGGGTGCCCAGCATGCAGCTGCACAGGGTGGTCAGGACCTGTCAGGGCATTGGGCCCAGCTCTCCCTAGTGCTCAGTCCCGTTGTCTCTTGCCCCACATCAGCGCTGTCCAGCTCTATCTCTCTGCATCCTTCTCTGGTACAGATTCTGAGGTCTGCTTGCAAATGTAGAACTTTTTCAGCACAGGTCTAAAGGACAATATTAGTCTGTGAGGGAAGATCTGGAGCCAAGTCAGGTGTTGCATATAGTTAATTCCAGAACTTTTGGAGTTGAGGCAGGACAGTCTAAATATGGAATCTCCCCTGGTACCTTAGTTAGCAACTTAGTGACCAAAATTAAAAGTGAAAGAAGGACAAAGATGTAGCCAGACAGTTAATTGTGATAGGAGGTTATTGTAAAGGGATTAAGAAACACCCAGGGCATCAGTAGAGTAGTTCTGGGTGCATCCATAGATCATTTCCTGTAGGAGGAGCCCCCGGCTCCATCATGTGGCTCACAGGATAGAAATAGGCAAAGGGAAAATGGGCAGACAGTAGCCCTGGCCACAGCTTAGGAAGAGGTATAAGAACTTACCTTTATTCGTGAGACATCTGTCTCTTGGCCCTGTTCTCATCACCAGAGGTAGAGAGAGACAAGAATCAGTGCCTACACTTGGATCCCTGAGCTCAGACCCTGGGGCCAGGCCACAGAATAATGCAGCATCAGAGGTAATGGGAGGACCAGGCAGAGCTCCAGTTCCAGGATCAGCTCCACCACAGTTTTGGGTATCCAGGGCCTCACACCCTGAGGATGTCAGCCCTGCTGGCAGTACCTTGATGTCAAGCTGGACAGCATTATACTAGAACTGCAGAATAGAGAATCTGCTGCTAAGCACCATGTCCCTGGCCACTCAAATCTGTGGCCGTGGCCTGGCAGCCTCCAGCCCAGAGATAGAGCAGCTGCCAAGACAGTATGTTCCAGCATGACCAGTGGGGCACACAGCCTCATGCCTGCACTGGCTACACACAGAGGAATCTCCTAGTGTAACTGGGCAAACTCAGGTGTGCAGGTAGGGGGCTGTGCTTTTACAGAGACACACTTCACCTGGTTCATTAAACTCCAGGGCCATTAGAGGTCACCTTCCTTCCCTGGTTGCCTCATCTGCTGAAATCCCAAAGCTTTGGGCACCACCTGCAGACCTCAGGAAGTGAGTTAGTCCAGCTGAATGGAGGACCCACAGGCCCCAAACTGTGCTGGTTCCTGAAGGTGGCTGTGCAGTGAGTCTGGAGATGGGGTGTCCCTGAGCTGCAGGTGGCCCAGAGCTCCAGAGGATCACAAAAAGTACAGACTGGGGACACAGGGCTCTGGGTTTGGGATGTCTGGTCCCATGAGGGCTAGGCTGTGAGGACTCAGGACAGAGCTGGAAGGTCAGGTTTCCAGATAAGGAGTTGTGGTTCTGAAAAGGAAGGAAGCCACCCAACACCTTTACCACCACGGCAGCTTTGTGTGGACACACAGTCCTGCCCAAGTCACACCAAGATGTGCAAGGTCAATTGTGCACCAAACCACTGAAATGCAAATAAAAAGTATCTTGTGAATTTAGTAGGATCAGGGCCTCCTGGTCCCACAAGAGGAGACCCAGACAACATCCCTAGTCCCAGAATAAACATCTGGCATAACTCAGCATTGGGCAAGGGGGAGAACCGAATTCAAGTGATTCACATGCCCCAGAGAACCCAGACTCTTGGCCTCTGCTGAGTTAGAAGCCCCAGCCCATAGGCTGGACCTACACAGACAAGGGTGGAATGTGTGAGAGCTGCCTTTCTGCAGATGTGCCAGTCTCAGGACCAGGCTTGCACAACAGACACTGTGATCACCCCCAAAAGGAACTGCACTTCCTGCCCTCTGGCCATGACCACCAAGCAGTTCTGCCTTGACATCATTTATTCTTGAAACTAGGCTTTCAGCTAGATTTCATGGGGAACAAGGTTGCTGCTATTTACAAAATGTTTGGAAGCCTGTAACTGTCTCCAGCACACTCCCCTGTGGCTCCAAGTACAGGTTTCCTGAAAGGTCAGACCTGTTTCTCCCAACTGCAATGGAGGAAAGGTAGGTCTGTCCCACTCAAGGGTGACTTTCTGGGCGGGTCACAGGGTTATAAATGCTCAATATGCCCCTACTGTCTCCAGGGCCAGGCCCATTCCAACTTCTGAGAACAGTACTCAGGGGATATACACAGAAGGGCCCGACTCACAAGAACCCAGCACCACCTGGGTCCTGGCCACTTCTGTGTTCAGTCAGTGCTGATGTGCAGCCCTCCTGGGCCACCAACAGGCAGGTGACAATGGTACAGCCAGATCCCCACTGCAGGTGGCCTCATCTCCTCCTGGGATTCTATTTCCAGACTTTGTTGTTTTCTTTCAAGTGCTGCGACTCATGGTGGCTGCTGAAGCCCTTGACTGATGACCTGCTCTCCCTCTCTGTGCTCAGAAGTCTGGGGACAGACACTGGTGCTAGGCACACAGCTGCCCAGAAGCTGCTGGGCTCTGAGACCCTAGGTCCAGCCTCCATCCCCTCCTAGGGCTCGTGGTTCATCCTTTCCACAGCATCCCCACCCTGCTCTGTCCTAGGCTGTGCTGTATCCCTGAATCCTTTTCTCACACTCAATCTGAAGTTGAGTTTTTAAAATATATACTGTAAATATATGTGCCATGTATATTTTTATAATACATGATACAGTATTAAAACTATGTTATAGTTTTAGTCATTTAAAAATTGTTTGGTGATAGAATTAAGTATAGCTAAAGTCCAGATAGATTTGAGAAATAAAGAAATTAAGATGTACTGTTAGCATTTAATATGTGAAGAGGGAGCAACAAGAAAGGCTCCTCGGCCCCCAATCATGAGAAATATGCAATAGCAGACACGGCACCAATAGACATAAAGTGCTATCTCCAGAGCTTCATAGACAAATTCAGGAATGAAGTTATTAATGACCTGAAGCAAGACATAAGCAGAATAGTTAGAGAAATGCTAAGCACCACCCAAGAAAAAACAGATGGTGGAATGGAAGAACAGAAAAAAGGGCAGAATTGTTTGATGGAGAAAATAGAGAAAACATAGAATACATGAAGCAGGTTCAAAGAGATTAACAGGAAACTAAAAGCTCTAATGAAAACTGGCATAACAGCTTGAAAGAAACTAAGTTGCTCTCAACTCTGGAGACTGGGTGGCCTGAGGTGAGTGTCCCTGCATCATCCTGAGCTCCGGAGGGAGTTATGATCATCTATCCCATCAGCTAGGGAACTTTGCAGGTTCCTGACACACTGGGCCAGCTCAGCAGGGCTTGAGCCTGAGTGCCCCACACCCAGTGACCCTGTCTCAATCCGTGGACCTGGGAGGACAGAGTCCCAGAAGCTGAGAGCATAGAAGAGGATTTCAAACAGGCCCAGGGGAACCCTTGGAATAGCACTTGAAACATGGAAATATAGGAAAATGACAAAATGAAAAAGACCAACATACAATCTCAAGCCTCCAGCCCATCCCAAGAATCCTTAAGAGCTATGTACATAGAAGAAAACATATGCTATACACCTGAAATAATAGCAACTGAAGTAAAGAAGGAACTATGGGAAACTTTAAAGGAGTTCAAACTAGAAATGATCTAGCAGGGAAAAGAAGAAATCATAAAAGAAAAGAAAGAGGTGCTGAACATATCTAAAGAAGACACAGTTAAAAAATTGGAGAAGCTAAACAAAAAGATAGAATCCCTGCAACCATTGTCGAAGTCAGTCTGGAGATTTCTCAAAAAGCTGGGATTGGAAGCCCCATTTTTTCCAGCTATTCCACTTCTAGGCATATTCCCAGAAGAACTAAAAACATTGTACCACGTGATATATGTACACCCATGTTTGTGGCAGTACAATTTGTAATAGCCAGATCTTGGAAACAACCAAAGTGTCCATCAACTGAGGAATAGATCAAAAAAGCTGTGGTATTTTTATACAATAGAGTACTACTCAGCTATAAAGAATTATCACATTGAGATATTTATAAGTAAATGGATGCAGCTTGAGACCATACTCATAAGTGAAATAAATCAAACCCACATGTGTAAATAATGAATAGTAAGAAATGATAACAATATATAAAAGTATGTAGTAATCATGATTCCCCATTATATTGCTTTGAAGCCTTATAATGTTTCATTCATTAATTGTAATTGTTTTATTCTGGGCTGTTTGATTTCACTGACTATGATGGTATGAACAGCTATTTTGGAGAAAATAAGACATCATAATAGCTAGTTATGATTTTATATCATCTTGTTTTGACGTCCCATCAAGCTTTTGTTCTTCTGTCCCCATTGGTCTTAACATGTTATATCTTATTGGATTTTATTACATGTGATTGTATAAACAAAAGCTTTTATAGACAAGGAGATAATATAGAAGCCATTATTCATTTTCTGTTAGTTGGTTCTAAATACCCTTTAATACTGTCATTCTCTTGAATTGTTTTACATTGTGTTGATATGTTTGATGCTACATTATACAAAGTTATACTCAAATATTTCGAGGAAAGAGACAATATAGTAACTACTGTTATGTCGGGATATCTTGTGGTGAAACACTATGTTGCTTAAATTGTTATGTTCTGATCTGTGCTGTGGAGTTGTTATGTCCTCTTTTATGTCAATCGCCTTTTTAAATTATTTTTTTTATTTTTTAATTAACAGAAAACATAAGTAAAAAAATAGCAGGATATATTATAGTAACCCACTTTGATTTCCTATGGATTTGATTTGAAATCCTGTATTGCACTCACCATCTTGTTTTGACTGATTTTACTCTATTCTGTTTTGCTTGATAGTATCCAATTTGTGGGTATAGGCAACTACTTTGAAGACAATAAGATTTACTATGATGCCAATTCTGGTTTGACTATTATCTTCTTTTGAACTCTTGTACTGTCTCCAATGTTTAAGTTTTATTGGTTTTGTTCTGAACTGTTTTGTTCAATTTTTTTATAACTGATCAAATAAGCGATTCTTTTTAAGGAAGCAAGAGGCATCATGGTAACCATTGTTTATCACCTTGTATTCTGTTTTTACATCATGTACTATGTCCATCCTTTTGATTTGACTGACTCTGTTTTGTTATGTCACATTTGGTTTTATTCTCTTCAAAAAAAGTAATAAGAACTGTGGGAGTAATAAAACCCAAAATGTGTAATTGTTATTGTAAAAAAGAGAGGAAAAGAAAGTGCTCTCAAGGATATAACTACATATATATTTAAGTGTATAAGAGATAACCCTATTCCTGAGTTTTTTTGGGTCATGGAACAGAACTGTTTGCAGTCTCACTGTTTGAATGTCCACTTTGTATGCTTTAATTTTGTAACTTGATCAACTACTTCTAAAATGACAATATGTAATCTATTAACTAGTGATTTCCTATTGTTTATTTTTTTGAAATTCTATATTATTTGTACCTTTTTTCTGTTTTTTTCTTTTCCTCCTTAAATAAAATTTTAAAAACATACCATGGAGTGAAGTATTTCAGATCCTCAAGGAAAATGATTTTCAACCTAGACTGATGTACTCTGTAAAAGTGTCCTTCAAAATGGATGGAGAAATAAGATACTTCCATAACAAAGAACAGCTGAAGAACTTTGTGATCACCACAGCAACCCTCCAAAGAGTACTTAAAGAGAGTTTAAATACACTTAAGAAAAAAACACTAAACAAAGCAGACAAACAGAATGGAAAGATAAAGATGCAACAGCAGAAAGATAACATGTCAACCAATGTATAACAGTTATAACCATTAATGTAATTGTTCTCAATGCACCAATTAAAAGAAACAGACTTTCAGAATGGATCAAGAAATAACATCTATCCATATGCTGTTTATAAAAAAAACAATCTAACAAAAAATTATACAGACAGAAAGTCAAAGGTCAGAAAAGAATACTTCATTCAAAAGGAACCCAAAAAAAGCGGGGATAGCTATTATAGTTGCAGACAATGTGAACTTCAAACCAAGAATGATCAGAAGAGGTAAAGTAGGTCATTACAAACTGGTCAGGGGAAAACTTCAAGAGGTAGAGATGACAATCTTGTTTGTTCTTTTTTTGGTACCAGGGATCAAACTCATGACCATGCACTTTCAAAGCAGTCACTTATGCCTCTTAGCTAAATCTCCAGCCCATGAGATAACAATCTTAAAAATATATGCAGCAAATTCCAGAGCACCCAGTAATATAAATCAAGTGTTAATAGAAATGAAAAACCGAATTAGCAATAAAATAATTATAATAGGAGACCTTAACACACCATTACACCAAGGGACAGATCAAGCAGACAGAAAATCAGCAAAGAAATAACAAAACTGAATCACACCTGTGAACAAATGGACTTGATAGACATATACAGAGTGTTCCATCCAACAATATTAAAATACACATTCTTCTCAGCAGTACATGGGTCATTCTCTAAAATAGACCATATACTAGCCCATGGAACATATTTAAATAAATGCTAAAGAGTTGAAACTATCCCATGCATGTTATCAGACCATAGCATCATGAAATTAGAAATTAGTGACAAAAGGTACTGCAAAATTCCCACAAACACATGGAAACTGAATAACTCACTATTGAGTGATTAGTGAGTCACATGGGAAATTAAAGAAGAAATTAAATACCTACAAGCAAACAAAAATACAAATACAACTTAATGGAATCTGTGGGATGCAATGACATTTATTCTCAGAGGAAAATGTATTGCACTAATTTCTGACATCAGGAAAACAGAACAAATACAAATAAATAACCTGATGCTACACCTCAAACATCTAGAAAAAGAAAAGCAAGTCAAGCCCAGGTCAAAAGAAGGAAGAAATTTATAAAAATCAGAGCAGAAATTAATGCAATAGAGACTAAGAAATCAATCCAAAGAATGAATGAATCAAAAAGTCAGCTCTTTATCAGAATAAATAAAATTGAGAGGCCCCTAGCAAACCTTATTTAAAAAGGGAAGAAAAAGCTCAAATTCATGCAATAAGGAATGCAAAAGGCAAAATCACTAAAGACTCTGTAGAAATACAGAAGATCAACAACGTCTATTTTGAAAACCTCTATTCTCAAGGTTTGATAATACAGGAGAGATTGATAGATTCTTAGAACTATATGAAGTACCAAAGCTTGATCAAGAAGATGTAAAAGAGCTGAGTAACCCAATTTCTATTAATGAAGTTGAAAATGTAATTAACTCCTTACCTACAAAGAAGAGCCCAGGCACAGCTGGATTCACCGTGGAATTCTACAAGAAATACAAAGAAGGCTTAATGCCGACACACCTCAACCTCTTAAATGAAATTGAAAGGGAAGCAATCCATCCTAAGTCATTCCTGGAAGCACATATTACTCTAGCATCAAAACCTGAGAAAGACTCAACTAAAACAGAGAACTCCAGGACAATCTCCTTAATGTACACAACTGCAAAAATACTCAATAAAATATTGGCAAATAGGATGCAACAAATCATCAAGAAGATTATACACCATGACAAAGTAGGATTCATCTTATGCATGCAGGAATGGTTCAACATATGTAAATCAGTAAATGTAATCCATCATATCAATAGAGCCGAATGTAAGAATCACATGATCATTTCTATAGATGCAGAAAAAGCTTTTGATAAGGTCCAACATTCATTTATGATAAAAACTTTACATATTGGAATAGATGGTCTTTACCTCAATATAATGAATGCTATCTATGACAAACCAACAGCCAGTATCATAGTAAATGGCCAAAAATTGAAGGCCTTTACTTTAAACTCAGGCACAAGACATGGATGTCCCTTATCACCACTCCTATTTAATATAGTACTGGAAATACTGGCCAGAGCAATTAGACAAAAAAGAGAAATAAAAGGGGTAAAGATATGAAAAGAAGTTAAATTATCATTCTTTGCGAATGACATGATACTCTACATGGAAGACCCCTAACTCCCATTGAAAAAAATCCTATATATAATAAATTCAGCAATACAGCTCGATATGAAATCAATACTCAAAAATCAATAGCATTTCTATATACTAACAACAAAATCAGGGAGAGAGAAGTAAGAGAAAACACACACTTCACACTAGCAAGTATAACATGAAATATTGAAGTATTATTCTCACAAAAGAAGTGAAAGATCTATATAGGGAAAATTATAATACACTGAAAAAAATTGAAGAGGATCTCAGAAAATGGAAAGACCTCCCTTGCTCATGGATAGGAACAATAAATATTGTGAAAATATCCATTCTCCCAAAACTGTGATACAGAATCAATGCAACCCCAATAACAATATCATCAACATAGCTCATAGATCTAGAGAAATCTCTTCTCAAATTCATCTGGAACCAGAAGAGAGCTAGAATAGCAAAGATAGTTCCAAGCAGCAAATGCAAGGCAGAAAGCATCACAATCCCTGATTTGAAGTTATACTACAAAGCAACTGTAGTGAAATCAACATGGTACTGGAATCAAAACAAAGCTGAAGATCAATGGAATAGATTAGAAGATACAACCACAACTACAAACACATTCAACCACCTTATCTTTGATAAAGGGGCCAAATATTTTCACTAGAAGAAGGACGGTCTCTTTAATAAATGGTGTTGGAAAAACTGGCTTTCCACATGCCAAAAACTAAGACTAGACCCAAGCCTTTCACCATACACTAAATTAAAATCTAAATGGATCAAAGATCTGAATATTAAAACAGAAATGCTAAATCTATTGGAAGACAAGTTGAGTAAAAACCTTGAAGACATAGGAGTAGGTAGAGAATTCATGAACATAAATCAAACCGTACAGGAAATACTTCCCAGAATCAACACCTGGGATCATGTCTTATTAAAAAGTTTCTGCACATAAAAAGAAATTTCTAGTGAAAATAAAACCTAAAAACTGGGAACCAATCTAGGACTTCTGCCTAAAATATAATGAATTTAAAAAATCTGATCCCCAAAATTCAAAGATCCAATCCAAAAATGGGTATCTGAGATGAAAACATACTTCTCAGATGAAGAAATACAAATGGCAAATAAATATATGAAAAAATATTCATCATTAGTCATTAGAGAAATGCAAATTAAAACCACACTGAGATGCCATCTCACTCCTGAAAGAATTGCCCGGATCAAGAAAACTGCCAACACCAAATGCTGGAGAGGCTGTGGGGAAAAAGGAACTCTCCTGCACTGTTGGTGGGAGTTTAGCCATTGTGGAGGTCAGTCTAGAGGTTTCTCAGGAAACTGGAATTGGAAGTCCCATTTGTTCCAGGTATTCCACTGCAAGGCATATTGCTAGAAGAACTGAAAACATCATACCACAGTGATATATGTGCACCCATGTTTATAGCAGCACAATTTGTAATAGCCAGATCTTGGAAACAACCTAAGTGTCCATCAACTGAGGAAAGGATAAAAAAGTTGTGGTATTTTTATTCAATGGAGTACTACTCAGCTATAAAGAATGATCATATTGACATATTTATAAATAAATGAGCGCAGCTTGAGAGCATACTCATAAGTGAAATAAATCAAACACATATATAAATACTAAATAGTTTCCCTAATGTAAGAAATGGTAAGAATACATGAAAGTATGTGGTAATCGTGATTCCCAAGTGTATTGCTTTGAAGCCTTATAATGTTCTCATTCATTAAGTTGAATAGTTTTATTCTGGGTTGTTTGATTTTATTGTCTGTGATAGTATGAATAGCTATTTTGAAGAAAAGGAGACACTATATTAGCTAGTGATGATATAATGATACATAGTAATGATATAATGATGATATAACGATATATAGTAATGATATAATGATATGATGATATTTTGAAGTCCCATCAAGCTTTTGTTCTTCTGCCTCTATTGGTTTATCATGTTGTGTCTTATTGGATCTTATTCTGTGTGATAGTATAAACAAATTTCTTATAGAGAAGGAGATATTATAGTAACCATTGTTCATTTCCTGTAGTTCATTCTGAATATTCTATAATGCTTTCATTCTCTTGAATGGTTTTACACTGTCTTTTTATGTTTGATACTATGATATATCAATGTACACTTAAATATTTCAAGGAAAGAGACACTATGGTAGCTACTATTAAGTGGTTTATCTAGTGTTGAAACACTATATTACTTAAATTGTTCTGTCCTCTTTTATCTTAATCTTTTTTTAAATAGAAAAGTTGTCATACTATCCTCTATTCCAAAGACCCAAAATGCTGTGAGAATATTCTTAGAGCTCACAAGGCAACCTATCTAGGTGACAGGATACAAAATCAATTTTATACTGTATAAAATTATAGAAAATTAAAAATTAATGACCATTAACAGAATTTCTATACACTAACAATTAACCCATAGCGAAAGAAATCAGGAAAATGATTGCATTCACTGTAACTACACAAAGATTAAATAATTTGAATAGGAATACAAATAACCAAGGACGTGGAAGATCTCTATAATGAAAACTATATTACTCTGAAGAAATAAATGGAAGAGACCATTAGAAAATGGAAAGATGTCCCCTCTTCTTAGGCAGAATGAATAGTGTCAAAATGCTTGTACCACCAAAAATTATGAGTACATTTCACAGAATTCATATCAAAATACGACATTCTTTGTAGAACTAGAAATAACAGTCCTCATGCATGTTGAGAATATGTTAACTGGAGTGAATTAGACACATAAGCTATTCTCTCATATGAGAATACCAATATACAAATAAAGAAAAAAAAAAGCAAAGGACAGACAGCAGTAAATAACAAGAGAGCACATGACAAGGAAGCTGAAAGTCAGAAGGAGGGAGGTGGGAGGGGAAGTGCAGAGATCAATGAAAAATGGGGAATCGTGTAGTGCTGAGAACGTGCACCAAGGCCCTCCAAGGACTAGGAGCATCATCCACTACACACATGTACTTATGAAAAGAAAGAATATACACATCAGTGGAGGGGCACAGGAGGTACAGAGAGGGAATGAGAGGGAGTGGAGTGCTTAAGAAAGGAATTGAAAAATATCACGTACATGTATCAGCTCTCCATGATGAAGAGAATCGTAATGTACTATGAATAAGTTCCAATAAATTTTTTTGTATAGAATCAAGAGTTCAAGAGTGCCAAAGTAATTCTTAGCAAATCCAAAGCTTGAAGAATTATAATCCTGGATTTCAAATTATACAACTATCTTGGTTACTTTTTACTCATCGCTGAGACAAAATACCTGATGCCGAAGTTGGGAAAGGAAAGTTTTATTTCTTACAGATTTTGGAGGTTTCAGTCCATACTCAGTTGGCTCCAAGGCAGGGTGGCATGGCTGGGCCGCAGTTCATGGTGGCTGCCAATAACAAAGCAGGAACCGGCAAGAGAGCAAATGCCTTCTTGCTGACATTACACTACATCCTGGCCCCTCCCCTATGTGGGTGAAGCACTGAAACCATCATCAATCTAAGCAATATACAATGAACAAATCACAGATGCATAATGTACATGTATAAGGATTGGGGGCCACCAACATAAACCATAGCAACAATGAAGAAGTAGGAAGAAAAAAAGCATAGTGCAGGCATAATGATAGACACAATGACCAACAATATAGACAAGACAAACATCACCAGCCTTACTGAGCCATTTGATCTTTGATAAAGGGACTGAAAGCTTCACTGGAGAAAAGGTAGCTTACTTAACAGGTGGTTCTGAGGAAAATGGATAAGAAGCACAATGAATGAAACTAAGCTCATATCTCTCACTTTGTACTATAATCATATCAAAATGGATCAAACGCATAATAACAGAAACACTGAAAGTGCTAGAAGATAAAACAGGGAAACATCTCAAGCCATGGCTATGGACAAAGATTTCCATAGCCATAGAGAACAATAACTCCAGTAGTGCAAGAAATGTTACTAAGAATTGTCAAAGTGAGTATATTAAGTGTAAAATCTTGTTGAAATCAAAGAAAGCAATAAAGAGACCTTCTTAGAAGTGGGAGGAAATTTTTCTTAACTCTCACATAATTAGGAAATATATAGACATTTCCCAAAGGAAGAAACTCAAATCATCCAGAAGTACACAAAGCATTTCAACATCTTCAGCCATAAAGGAAACGCAAGTCAACAGCGAGATCCATTCAAGTACTCAAAGAACAACAAATACTGGAGAAGACGTGGGCACTGTTAACTAGGGCAACCTTTAGGGAAACCAGTCTGGAGATCATTCCAAATATTAAAAACAGAAATCGCATTTTACTTAGCCACGTCAATGATGGGTATTTTTCTGGAAGAGTTGAAGCCCCCATATTGCAGTGATATGCACACACTCATGTTGGTAGTGCATTACACAGCAGGTCAATAAAAGAGGCTGCCTAGAAGCCAATCAACTTACAGGTGGATTTTTAAAATGTGGTATATATTTATAATGTAAGATTTTTAGCCATAAAGAAGAAAGAATTAAGAGATGTTTATAGGAAAATAGACCCTGGATCTCTGTTTAATCGAAATACATGACTTATCAAAGCTTGAAAGTCCCATGTTCCTTCTACATGACAGGCTAAAATATCAACAAATGGCCAAGTGAAATAAGCAAATTGTGGCAGCAGGGCAGAAGACTTTTAACGACTTGGAAGGAGAGTCGACAGTAGGGAAGGGAGGAGAGTAGAAAACCAAAACTGATGAAGACACAGTAAATAATGTGTGGCTTCCCCAGAACAAAGGTAAACATTCTAGATTGCAATCATGTACATGTGCCACTGTCGAACTTCCGAGTCCAGGCATCTACAATGCTGGTGGTGCCTGGTGAAGGCTCAGGGCATCTGGGCAGGAGGCTCACAGCCCGCACCTCTAACATCCTGATAGTTGATGACAGCATCAGGTGGCATGTTTGAGCATCTAATGGAAGCCTCTGGATAATGGTTTTCAAGAGCTGATGTGTGCACCAGCATCACCATGCTCCTGCCCATGTTAGCTGAGATAGAGAAATCTCTGCCATATATCCATTTGCCCTTCTCAGATAGCACTCCAGAGACTTCTTGGACATCAGGCTCTGAGAGCACAGGAAGGCCCAGCACGGGTCAGCTCCATGTCTTACCTACTGGCTCAGCCTCATACAGCCCTCCTGGCTCAGGAGGAAACTTAGGAGCAGCTGATCCTCACCTTAGATACCTGGAATCCCACGCTGCTGTCTGTGCCAGGGCCTCAGCTGGACTGCACCCTGGTTCTGCTTGGCACATATCTTGTGGGTTACTTTGAATACTGGGGACCATTCTTGGGGCCAGTCCATCTTATCTGGTTATTGTTTCATCTCGGTTCTGTGAGAGATGACAAGGAACCTGGGGAGGCAATTTATACCTGTTAGTTTTTGTGTTGGGAACAGACCATGTTTCCTAAAGAGAGAAGAGCTCTCAAGATGTGGTTGGCACAGCTTGGAGTATGTTGGGTGGTGGTAGAGGCTGAGTGCAGGATGGAGCGGGTCATGCCCTGGCTGAGTGGATAAATGAGAGCTTAACTCTCCTCAACCATATACAACCCTGTCCTCCTGCCAGAGAGCAAGGATTCAATAGGTGACATAGAGGCTGCACTTCAACCTGCATCAAGTAGGTTGGATTTCCTGGGGCCTTCAGATATGGCCCCACAATGACTAGCTCTGATAGGGACAAGCAAGCCAGATTTTGCAAATAAAAATACAGGATAAGCAGTGACATGTGGCTTTCAGATGAATAATGAGTATAGGTTTTTCCCTACTTGTTCAAAATCCAAGTTTTATTGAGATCCAGTATAATTTCTGACCTACCTGCAACATGTAAAATAGACTTTTCTTGAGGTATGGTTAAGAAAGATATTTCCATTTCTTTAAATGTGCTTATATTTGAAAGAAAGGGGGGAAATCACCTTACAGAAAACTTCAGTTGGAAATGTATTATTAGTATTCTAAATTGAGAGGATCAGAATCCTTGGAGTAAAGAATCTGCACTGACACCTGGAACAGTAATGAGAACTGGAAGGCTTTGCAGGAGTACCATTCTCCTGATCAGGAAGAATCCAGAGCCACTCAGGGAGCAGCAATCCAGACTGAAGGCCCTGGAGGATGATCCCAGCACAGCAGGAGCCATGGGTGTCCTCTTCCCCCCAACTGCATGGTCCCTTAGTAAACATACTCCAACCCGATTTTGTCACCTTCAGGTTGCCACTGCATAGGTAGCTTCCTTACAGCAGGCAGGAGTGACAGCAAGACTCACCCAGATTCACAGGCTTCAAAGTGAGACCATGTGGGATTCAGTGGGACATTTACACACTGCTGATGGGAATGTAACCCCATGTAGAGGCCAAAGAATACATCACACTAGTTCAAAAGAGCAGTATTGGGCCCAGTGATTCTATTGCACACTCAAGAATTCTAAACTTGCCAAAGAATATGCAGAGAAACAGCATCCACAGGAGCTGAATCAAAAGCAGTTCAAATCCCATGAACTTCTGAGTGATTGAGCACAATGAGGTCTTCAAACAGAGGGAATATGAACTGCCATGACAAGGAGTGAAGCTCTGACACTGGCCACAGTGTGGCTGACCTGTTACACTGCCCAGGGAAGATGCCAGTCTCAGAACACACCATCTAATTCCATCCTGGGAAATGTCCACAAAGGCAGATCCACAGAGATGGAATGCAGATGTGTGGTTTTGGGGTTGCTGGGACAATGTGGTAGCTCCTGGGTTTGGGGTTCTTTGTAGGGAGAGGAAAACATTCACATTAATGGTGGCTGTGGTTGCCACCCTGATCATGCTAAAAGCCCCTCGTGCTCACCTTCAATAGGTGAACTAATGCTACATATCGCATCTCAATTCCTCCCCTAAAAATAAGAGCTCTCATTGGCAGTGGAACATGTGGCATCCTCCTATGGCCACTGTCTTGGGTGTGCCATTGAGGGCCTACAATCAATGACAATCAAGGATATAAGTGAAGTTGGTGCTCTGATTCCATTGCCTGGATCTGAACCTCAGCTCCAGGTCCTGGCAGCCAAGTGAGCTGAGGCTGTCACTGTGTTTCATCCAAAGCTGTCTGTTCCTCCATGTGGTGGCATTAGAGCTCTCCAAACAAGGAGAATGGTGAGAGCAGGGTCAGGTGTGGATGTGACAGCAGGGAAGTCCCACAGCAGAGCAGCTTAGTCTCACCATCCCCTCAGCTTCTCTGCCAACCTCCTGATCCTGCATGGACAGCACCTGGGAAGACTAACTTGGAGAAACTTATAGATCTGTGGGAGCCTGGACCTGGCCACAGACAGGGCTGAGCATATGTCCCCAGATTTGGATATGGAGTAGCTCAGTGTCAGGTTGGGCAGCAGGTGGGTGCACCTGTTGATCTCCTCCACAGCATGGATAAAGCTCTGAGACACCCATTAGCTCCAGCATGGTACATTGAGAAGAGAAGCCCAAGGTCACAGTAGACACAGGGTAGATGGGGCAGGCAGGCACAGCTGGCATAAGACAGGTGACAGCACACTTCCCCACAGAACCAGTGTGCACACAGATATGTGCAGCAACACTGTTCTCAAGAGAAAAGGGTTAGGAGACCTGGATAGTATTGGAAACCAGCATATTGTCTAAAGAACATGAGGGATGAATGTCCGGGTCTATTACACAGCCAAGGGGAGGCTTATATTGCATGAGCATTGATATGTATTCTCAAGTTGCTCAGTTTAAAATTTAAATGTCCATGCCACCAAAAATGGTAATTATCTGGTATCATGGATACATTGATAACCCTTATTCTACCATCATATATGTGTATCACATTTTACTTCATACAATTATGATTATTAATTTTTAAAACAACATGAAGCAGTGAGCCAGGTGTGGTGGCTCATGCCTGTAACCTCAACACTCAGGAGGCTGAGGCAGGAGGATCTTTGGGAGTTCGAGAGCAGCCTGGGCTACAAAGTGAGCTCAAGGCCAGCCTGAACTGCATAGAGAGAACCTGTCTCAAAAGAAAGACAAAAAATGTTCACTTTTGACTTCCTAAAAGCTTCCTGGCTTAACTGCCTTTTCTAGCTTTGGAGTCCATAGAATTTTGACTTCTTGTTCTGTAAATAAACTTTAATTTACTCACAGAAGTCTTGGCAAACACCTCATCCAAAGTCTCAAAAATTCTCTATTAAGCGCTTTTTCTTTTTCCTGCCAAAGAATACAGGCTCAAAGTACAGATATTCCTATGGAAAACGAAGCAATGGTAGAACATCCCACCTAGGCCCAGTCCCTCCATGGTCTTGTCCTGAAATTTGGAGTAGATGTTGCAGAAGGGGGAAGACAACAGCAGTTTAGTGGAGATGGGAGACATTACCAGTGGCCTGCCAGCCTGTTTGGATGAAATAGTCATTGCTATGTCTCTTAAGGCCCAAGAGGTGACATTCCTGCACCTCCCAACTCTCATCTACAGTTCTTCCTCTTTGTTCATTCTGTTCCCATTACCCACCCTCATCAAACTGGCCAGGCTTGCTTCTCATACACGGACTGTAGTTTTCCCCTCTAGCCACATGGTTGAATTCTTATGGCTTTCAAAGAAGATATCACTGCCCACCCTATTTAAAATTTCATCCTTTTCTTTCCCCCTAACACTGCCCAGACCCCACAAAAAAACATGAAGCAGGGTATAGTGGTATGTGGTGTAATTGCAGCTTTGTTGAGGCATAGGGTCGCAGGTTCTGGCCCATACTTGACCACATAGCAACTTAGAGACAATGTGTCTCAAAATTTAAATGTAGGTGACTTGTTGAGATTGTAGCTCAGAGCAAACCCCTGGTTGTAACTCAAAGCATGCTGAGGGGAGATACAGAGGACACATTACAATACCAGTGACAGCCACAGTGAACCAATATAAGTCTCACTGGTCTCATACTGCAACATGCTTAGCTTATCTATCTAACTTTTTATTAGAGCTGAACACATCCATTATTCAAAATAGAAGAGCCAAAGTGTTGCACTGCCTCCTTCAGGACAGCAACAGCCACAGGGGAAGCAGGGAGAGGAGCCTTGGCCATAGTTCATGAAGAGGTGCATTAACCCACATTAACTCAGCAGTGAGAATATTTAGCTCTCATCTGGCCCTGTTCTCAACACCAGGGCTGAAATGAGACAATCCATGCAAAACCCTGGAGCCATGAGCTCAGACAGACACAGCAGTTGAACATAAACTCATCCAGGGCAGATGCAAGGAAAGCTCCCCAAGCACTGGGAGAGATGAGATCAGATAGGGTCCAATATTCTGGGATTGGCCCACCACAGTTATGGAGTCCCAGAACCCCACTCACCTGGAGGATGGCAGCCACACAGGTGGCACTGTGAAGTTCAGCTGGGCAATATCATGAAAGTGCAGAATAGAGAAGATACCACCAGCACCACATCGTCAGGGTGCTCAAACTGAGGACTTCTTTCTGGCAGCTTCCAGCCTACAGGCCAATGTGACACCACCAAATGTATGCCAGTGAGCATGGCCAGCAGGGCACACAGCTTCATACTTGTACTGGCTGCAACCAGAGTGACTTCCACCCTGCACAGCTGGAACCAGGGCCACATCTTGTCGGAAGGGACAGATAGCCCAACTTTTATTGAAATGATCCTCACCTGGGACCATTAAAATCCCACTTCTTTCCCTGCTTCCCTATCTTCTACAAGGCCAGAGCTGTGGGCATCTTCTGTAGACTTTCAGGGAGAGAGGTGCACCTAACTACATGGTAAGTCTGCAGACAGGGTATACCCAGGACTGCAGATGGCACGAGGCCCAGGAGTCTCCACCCCAAGAGTAACTTCATTTCCTGCACTTCTGCACCTGGGCCACCACTGCAGTTCTGCCTTGACTTTTTGTCTGAAACTGGGTTTTGTGTTAGATTTTTCTTGGGAACCAAGGTTTGTGCTGTCTTTTCCTGTCATCCCCCTGTAGATCTAGAGCTGTCCCTCCTGAATCAGCGATACACAAAATCAATGGCCCCTTCCCAAAGGCATCACAGAGTTGTAAGTGTGAAATGTGCCATCACTACCCTGAAGGTGAGGCCAATTGCAGCTCCTGAGAACAGAACATGGATGGGGAGCATCTGCTGAGGGGCTTGATTCTCAAGAACAGCAGCCGATGGCACTGTCTGTGGCCCAGGGGATTCTGCACATAGCCACAGCTGATGTGAAGCCCTCTTTGGCAGCAGCCTGCAGTGACACAGCCACAGCTGGGCCTCCACACAGGTGGCCTCTTCTCCTCCAGGGATTCTTCCCAACCCTTGTTAGTTTTATCGAGGTGCTAACTGCACCCTGTGCTGCCACTGACAGTGTCTCCTGAGTGTTTCCATCACTGAGCTACTCTCCCTCTGGCCCCAGGGCACTGGGACAGAAACAAGCACACTGAGCACACAGCTTCCCAGGACATGCTGTGCTCTGCCTCTGTAAGCCCAGCTTCTACCCACCAGCTGACAGGTCCTTCCCAGCACTCAACTCCTGCTTCCTCCTGCCCATGGCAGATCCTCCCGGCTCTATGCTAGGCTGTGCTGTCTCCCTGAATCCTTTTCTAACACCCTATTTGAAGTTGACCTTTCAAAATAAATATTTTAAATATGTGTTCTGTTGGAGATCACTACGAGGCAGTTCTGAGCAGGATTTTAATTTTACTAGTTGGCTTTCTATGTTTATCTGGGAGTCTGTCCTAGGCGTAGGCCCCTTGCCTGGCGATGGGAGCAGATTCATAGTCAGTGAACCTCTATGAATCAGTAGTCCTGACTGAAGCCTATAGTGGCTTGTGAGGCCAGAGATACAAAGGGCAAGTTGAGGCCATAGCAAGTTGAGGCCATTGCCTGGCGATGGGAGCAGATTCATAGTCAGTGAACCTCTATGAATCAGTAGTCCTGGCTGAAGGCTATAGTGGCTTGTGAGGCCAGAGATACAAAGGGCAAGTTGAGGCCATAGCTGTGGACACTTTGGTTCCAACCCCAATTAACTAGGTAGAGATTACAGCTACAAAGATTACTCCTACAATGGCACTTCTACCATGTCTTCATGATATGACAGTGCTACTGAATTGATTTGATTCATTACTTAGAAGTGACTCCCATTACTTTAAAGTGACTCCCAAGGTCCTGCTCATTGCCTGCACTTTCCTCAGTTTCTCTACTCTTTGTCCTTGGTCTTAATGTAAGTAGAATGATCCTGAAAATCCTTTGTCTTTACCCTCAAAGCCTTGAGCTTAATTAATGGGTTTTGACTGTGCTAGAGCCCTAAAAATCATAAAATTTGTCTTTTTTTATTTAACCTCTTCCATACACTCATTTGAGAGTTTGGGGATCTAAAACAAAACTTGATAACTGATGCCCAAGGAGGGACTTAAAATCTTAGACTGGGGATTTATAGCCTAAATGAGTAAGTCTGCCCAGAGTGGAAAGTTTTGGATATGAGGAAGCCTTCACAGGATGAAAACTTTACCAGAGATGCCTGGAGAGAAGAAAAGGATGAAAGAGGGTGAGTCTTTCTGCTGTGAAAAGCCATTTTTTCTGGGAGTAAAATATGGGGCAAAACGTTTCAGCTGAGGAACAAAGGTATTTACAACTGCTCCAAAGACTGCTTATATGCTCAGCAGCTCGTGTGCCAAAGAAAGACTTAACAAAAATGTTAAAAGGGGTAACCAAATATAATCCATGGTTTCCTCAAACAGAGACTATAGAGATTGATATATGAGTCATTTCCTGAGACATTCTCAACTTGGAATTTGGTCAAGTCAGTTTTAAGTCCATTAAAAAGATCACAGTCAGAGTCTGATTCGGACACAGAAAAAAGAGAGCTCCTTTATGAGGCATCTGCCACCCAAACAAAATTCCTAGAGGGATCACTTCAGCAGGAGCCAGAGCCGTTACAAAAATATCTCATATGGCTCTATCCAGAAACTTACAGTGAGTATGAGTAGAGACTGCCACAAAGGGAGCAAATAATACCCTCCCTGCTTGCTTCCCAGTTGGAGTTGTAACAGATGCTAGTGAACAGGAGTATTTTATTCATAAGCCTTTTGAAATACAACTGCTAAAAAATCTTAAACAAAATGTGGTTAATAATGGAGTCCAAAGTCCATTTACTGTGGGATTCTTACAAAATGTGTTGGGTACATATCTATTGATAGCTTATGATATCAAACATTTGGCACAAATGTGCCTGTCTCCTGCTCAATTTCTGCATTTTGATATAAAGTTGAAAACTCTTGTCTCAGAGCAGGCTCATAAAAATAGAATGGGTCCCAATCCATGTCCAACAATAAATGAGGAAATGCTTTCTGGGACAGAAATTTGGAGTCCCCCACCTAAAAGAAACAGTTGGTCTTGTGCTGGGAAAAGCTAATCTAAATTAAATAAATAACTATTGTGCCTAGTATGATTGATGGTGATAATAGAGATGAAATACAAGTTCTTGTATGTGCTATGGACATCTGGGTTTTTGAACAGGGAGACTATGTGGTCCATTTGATTTTTGCTACCTATGAGAAAGCCTTCTTTTGTTAAGTATAAGTAGCTCAGGAGGGAGCAAGACCCTTAAAGCCAAACTACAAAAAGAAAAATTTATTTCACACAGGAAGTGATTAAAAACAGGCCCATGTGTTTTATAAAAATTAATGGGAAATGCCTTGAGGGTCTGATAGACACTGGTGCAGATGTGTCTGTAATTACATTACAACAATGGCCTGCCATATGGCCCACAAAAAGAGCCCCCGACTCCCTTATTGTACTGGGCCCCCTCAGTATGTTTTACAGAGTACCTCACCTTTGCCTTATGAGGGACCAGACCAACAAAAGGGTTTCTTTTTACCTTATGTGACACCTATTCCAGTTAACTTGTGGGGAAGAGATTTATTACAAAAGTGAAAATTAGTGCTGACTAGCGATTCTGATTTTAAAGCTGAAAAAACAAATTCCAACTTAGAAACTAAACAAATAGATTCAAATCCTAAAATTAAGAAAATGATGATTAAAATGAGATATCAAAAGATAAAGGACCAAAAAAACTTAGGGAAATAAAAAAAAACTTAGGGAAATCAAGAGCCTGTTAATATTACACCTAAAGCTGACAGGCAAGGTATTGTATATCAACAGGTGTTTTGACAAGGGCCATTGATGCTTATCCCTCTAAAACAGCTGTTCCTTTACAATAAAAACCTAAAGAGCCTGTTTGTGTAGATCAATGGCCCCTTAAAAAGGAGAAGCTAACTCAGTTACATAAATTGGTTAAAGAACAATTACAACAAGGCCATTTAGAAAGCTCACTCCTTAAAATACTCCTGTTTTTATTATTCCAAAAAAGTCAGGCAAGTGGAGGTTGTTACAAGATTTAAGAGCTGTAAATACCTGCTTACTTCTTATGGGGTGCTGCAGCCAAGATACCAAATCCAACTACAGTTCTCAGAGACTGGCCTCTCATCATAGTTTATCTAAAAGATTATTTTTCTAAAATTTTTATTTTTCCTACAGATAAACCAAGTTTTATATTTTCCACGCTTAATTTAAACTTAAAAAGATCAATACAGCATGTGAAAGTGAGGTTACACTTGTGTCTTAACAGGTGAAAGATCCACAAGATATACACATCATTGGTGGGAAACACAACCAATGCTGAGGATAGCCTTAGGTGATGACTCCACCAACCTGGGCCTAGAGACCTGCCAATCAGCCAAAAAATCAACCTCCAGATCTCCCAAGAGACCAGGAAAAAAGACAAGTGATCCAATAAAACAACATCTAAGCAATGATCCATGAGGCTAGAGATATAATCATTAGAAGGAGGATTCCACCAACCCCTAAAAATCTTTTGGTTGCCTTAATGGCCCTGCTGGCAGTATCTATATATATGACACCTGTCTCAGAAGTGAATAATGGATTTATGTCTCTAATCCACCATTACTCAGACCCATTACTTGCACAGATTCTCCACCTGAGATTTATCATGAACTAGACTTGAACTCCTACATTGTGCCATTACAAGGCCACTCATTTCTATATAACTCCCTTGCCTTATAACAAATCTATACACCCTTGGGAGGATATAAAAAATTATACGAAGAACTATCCATCAAAATATTACTGTAAATATTGATATACTCCAAAAGGAGGTTTTGTCAATGTCTCAAAAAACTCCAAAATTTGATGAACAAATTCAAGATTGAGACAAATTTTCTGATACTTTAGATCAATTAAACCCATTCAAATATCTAAAGGCACATTTCTGGCTTTATGTTGGTATTCTTAGAATAATCTGTGTGCTTCTCCTTATTCTATTGATAGTCTGTCAAAAAAAGAACCAAAATGGGCCTGCCGACTCCTAGACAGCATTTCAACCATGCCTCACCCTGATCTAGCTGCTGTTACAAAACAAAAGGGAGATGTTGGAGACCACTAAGAAACAGCGCTGAGCAGGATTTAAATTTTACTAATTGGTTTTCTATGTTTATCTGTGAGTCTGTCCTAGGCCTAGGTCCCTTGCCTGGCAATGGGAGCTGATTCATAGTGTGTGAACCTCTATGAATCAGTGGTCCTGGCTAAGCCCTATAGTGGCCTGTAAGGCAAGAAATAAATATCTCAAAGGGCAAGATAAGCTGTGAATACTCTGGCTGCAACTGCAATTAACTAGGTAGGGACTGCACCTAAAAAGATTACTTCTACAGTGTCACTTCTACCGTGTCTTTATGATAAGACAGTGCTACTGATTTGACTTGATTCATTACTTATAGACGTCCTTAAAGTGACTCCCAAGGTCATGCTTATTACCTGCACTTTCCTCAGTTTCTCTACCCTTTGTCTTTGCTTCTAATATAAGTGGACTGATCCAGAAAATCCTTTGTCTTTACCCTCAAAGCCTCAAGCTTAATTAAAGTGTTTTGACCCTCCTAGAGCCCTAAAAATCATCATACAATTTGTCTCTTTTTATTTAACCTCCACCATACACTCATTTGAGAGATGAGAAATCTAAACCAAAACCTGATAGTGTTTCATATGTATTTTTGCAACACATTAACTATGATAAAATATTAGTCATTTAAAAAGAGATTTGGCATTAGAATGAAGTATAACTATGATCCCAATATATGGTACTGAGATTTGAACTTACAACCTTATGCTTGCCAGGCAGGTGCTTATGTTGCTGAGCTAAATCCCCAATCCCCAAGTATATTTGGAAAGATAATGAAAATAAAATGTACTATTTGCACTTAACATAGTACTTAGTAGTCTGTAGAAGCATACCTCAGATACACTTTTGTGATATGTTTACACTAAAAATTTATTCCTCCTTTATATGAAATTTACATTTAACTAAGAATTGTTCTGTATTTTTATTTGCCAAAATTGGCAACCCTCTGTGTGTATTACACCCATACGAGTATCAACAATGACTTGTATGAGATGTTTTTGATGGCACACTCCTAAAATGCACACAAGCTGAGGCAAGAGGATTTTAAGTTGGAGGCCAGTCTGTGAAAATTGCTGCATTCAAAGGCATCCTGAACAACTAAAGTTTGTCTCAAAAAAATAAAAACAAAATTTTAAAAGTTAAAAAATAAAAATTACTGAGATACAGTATATTTCAAATATTTTAAATACAGTAACTTCCAGACACATTGGTAGTTTAAAAGTATTTATTATTGATTTGGAACTTAAATTTAACTAGGATCTCTACATTTTTATTTACTTAACTTTTCTTTACTTATTTACTTACTCTGAGGCACCTTAATTATACTTTAAATATATAACTTAAACATTTTAAAATTTTAATATATTAAATGCACTCATCTGAAATTCAAATCTCACTAGGTGTCATGAGTTTTGTTTCATTTTGTTGACTTGTTGTTTGAAGCAGGGTCTTGCTATGCATCACAGTCTGGGGTCCAACTTGTAATCATTCTAGCCGCTCCTGTCTTTAGTCTCCCAGGGCTATCATTATAGTGCAAGTCACCATGCTGAATTGGAGATATAGAGATACATTCACAAATTTTTTAAACCACGCACAGGAAGTTTAAAACTGCTACACAGATGGCTGCAGAGATTCTGTTTCTTTACAGTGTTTGAGATTTTATTGTTTGGTCCTCCAGCACAAGAGTCAAAAGGAGAGAAAACAGAGAAAGAAAGAAAAGAGGTCTTTATGCAGTCACAGGTGGGCTGCTGAAGAAAAGCAAGCATCTTCTGGAAGGTTCAAGAAACAAAAGGGTTTTATTTGGAATTCACATAGGGCAGAGTTAAAGAAGCAGGCAGAATGACATATTGACAGCTGATTGGAGCAACGTTGGCATGTGTGCAAAAAGTGGGAGATTTAACTTTTGGACTGGCAGGACTCAAGAGGAAGTGCTAAAGGAGGGACTGTCCAGAGCTAAGGGGGTGTGCTATTTTGCACCATACTAACTTGCACATGGGAAAAACCATCATTCCAGTATTTTGTTTGTTAAGGAACCACATTTCTCTCTCTAGCTACTTCCTATTGAATAGAGCATCCTGATAGGGGTTATGATGTGAGGCAAAATGATAAGTAGCTCCCACAGAAAGGCTGGTCCCAGGGAGTTCTTTCATGAATAGAAGTTCTCTGGCAGTGTAATCTTGTATCCTACAATGAATGGATATATCTCAAGAGGGGTTTAAAAACACAGGGTGTATTGGTCAATAAGAGACTGATGATCATGAGTTCTTGGTATGGTGAAGATGGGCAGGAACCAGGAGCTGAGATGACCACTCAGGAGAGGTGCAGCCAGAGGAGCCCATAAATAAAGTTAAATATGCCACTTTTTGCACACATGCCAATGTTCCTCCAGTCAGCTGTCATCACTTTGTCTAGGTGATGTGGAACCAGGATGACAATCCAGCAGCCTTGACCACTTTTGGAGTTGTAAGGTAGACCAGGTAAGGCTCACTTAGGTTGTGGTAGATTTAGAAGACTTCAGGTAAATTAAGTCTCCCAGAGATTGTGGGGTTCTGGTTTGACTCCTTCAGTGTTGTAGGAGACAACGATCTGCATGTTGGTGCAGAAGGTATCAGAGGAATGTAAGAATTGAGATATAATCTGCTAAAGGAGGAAGACCTTGGGAGGCAGGTAAAGTATGAAGTAAGAATGGTTGGCCATACATGATCTCAAGGGGGCATAGGAAGGTAGGGGCCCAGGGATGGGGTCCTGAGCCTGGTGAGAGCCAAAGGAAGAAGCTCAGGCCAACACTGGTGTAGTTCTAGAATAAGTTTTGTGAGATGCATCTTAATGAGCCCATTTACTTTTTCCATCTTCCCTGATGACTGTGGATGACATGGGATGTATAAATGCCAGGTGATCTGTAGACCTCTGGACTCCTGCTGGATGATCTGAGCAATGAAGGCCAGACCATTGTCAGACTGAACACTCTGTGGAAGCCCAAATCTGGGTATAATGTCCTGGAATAGGGCCTTTTCAACTACCTTAGCTGTCTCCCTAGCCATAGGAAAGTTTTATATCCACCCTGAAAAGGTGCAGACAAAGGGAAGAAAATATCTGAAGGTTTTGTAATGAGGCATGTGAGTAAAGTCTGTTTTTCAGTCCTGATCTGGAATGTATCCCCTAAACTGGTGAACAGGAAAGGTGGGTGGTGGAAGATGCCCTTGAGGAGGGGTTTTAGCATACAGCTGACAGTTATGGGTGACCTAGTAAATAATGTTTCTTAAAAAAGATGGGACAAAGAATTTGTATAAGGCCTTTGATCATACACGGAAGCAGTTATGTAAGTTCATGATACTGTTAGAGGCTTGGTGATCTAGCAGTAGCAATTTAGATGCTTGGACCCTTGAAAAATCCACCCCTATGTGTTTTGTGTATAAATTAGCTTGTGAGGGAGAAATAACTGCTCTGGTGAATATTGAGGTAATGGAAAAGTATCTGGAACTATTAGGAGTAGGTGGACTCTGTGCTGCCAGTTTGGCCTGTGTGACTGAAAAAGTGTTTCCCCAAACCATCGGGTCAGTGGAGTTTGTTTCCTTTGCAATGAATAATTGTCACCGTGTTGGAAGGTGTGCTTCCTCTAAGAGATTAAGGAGGAGAGGCCCATTAATGACATGAGTGCCCTGCACACCAGTGAGACCCCTGTCCTGCTAGATTTCAGCATGAGAGTATAAGATACTGAATGCATATTTTGATTCAGTGTATGTGTTTATGTTTTTAGCTTTAGCTAGTGTAAGGGCCCGTTTGTATGGTATGAGATCTGGCTTTTGTGATAAGGTCTCGGGCACTAATGGTTTGGCCTCTATGGTGTGAAATCTATTGAATATACATATTCTACCATCTTGTGAGTGCTTATATTTTGGAACTCTCGTCTATGAACCAGGTGTCATCAACCATGGGAATAGGATAACTATGAACATGAGGGAAAGGGGTAGAAGTCATCTATAAAATCTCAACACAGCCATGTACTGCGACCCCCTCAGAGGTGGGAGGGAGTATGGCTGAAATAAGGGTATTACTAGTGGAACTGATAATGGCAGGGTTCTGTATGAGAGTTAAATAGACCTGTTGTAGCTGAGAAGGCTTCACCAGAACAGGAAGTGTTTTACGTGAGATTGTCTGTTAGTCAATGAGGTGAGTAAACCATAACGGTCTGATCTGCTGTGAAATTTTTTGCCTCTGAAATCAGTATTGCCACTTAAGTGTGTTCTCAATGGCAAGGAGGCCAGCCACGGATAGTGTTATCAAGCTGTATTGAGAGATATGCCACAGCCTGAAAAGAGGGTCCTTGCTGGTATCCTAGAACCACCACAGCATTATGGTCTTGAGATATAGAATGAAAGGTAAGTTGGTTTGGGAGTTTGAGAGCTGTGGCTCTTAAGATAGCCTCTTTAATCTATGGAGAGGATCATGTACAGGCATTGTTGGATCTAGGGGCTCTGTCAGTGGGCCCATAGAGGCTCAGTATAAAGGTTGAAGTAAAATGTCAAAGTTTGTAATCCAGAAATGCAAGAAACTAGCTAGATTCATAAAGGATAAAACCAGTTGCTTGGTTATCACCTTCTAAAGGTACCAAAAGATTACCTTACAATGGAGGTTATTGAGTATTAGTTGTAAAGATGAGCCCCAGCTATTTGATATTTGAAGAAGCTATTTGGACCTTAGTGGTCAAAACCCAGTATCTACAACCAGAAAGAAAGTTGAGAAGAATAGCTTTATGT
The DNA here is from genome assembly GCF_034190915.1 of Cavia porcellus. NCBI lineage: Eukaryota > Metazoa > Chordata > Mammalia > Rodentia > Caviidae > Cavia > Cavia porcellus. Next base: position 37,998,002 of record NW_026947490.1, on the reverse strand, counting down.
TATATAGCCATAGCATGAATGCTGAAGGAGAGTACAGAGTTTGAGGTTAATAGTTGTGAGGTCAGTAGCTGGTGCCTGCTTGAAAGTGAAGACTGCTCCTGAATACCTGTGGTAGCACTGTCCAGGTGAGCTGCCAAGATCGGAGGGTGTCTAGGTCTGTCCACATAAATGCAAATTGGTCTTGACAACAACTGAGTGTAAAGAAATAGTGAAGGAGGGATCTTTGAGGTCCAGGACTGTGAAATGAGTAGTAGAAGTGGGAATGTGAGAGAGCATAGTACAGGGGTTTGGGAATACTGGTTCTGAGGTCTTGAACTAAATGGTAGGTTCCATTGGGTTTGAGGACAGGAAGAATTAGAGTATTGTATGGGGAGTGTATAAACTTGAGAAGTCTGTTTGTCCATAAGCAGAAAATTATGATCTTAAGACCCCATTGGTGTTTGGGTGCAATAGGATACTGTGGGACACAGGGAAAAATAGGGAGATCCCTGAGGTGAATAAATACTGGAGAGGCATGGGTTGCACTGTGGCATTAGAAATGTCCCAGATGGTGGGATCAACAAGAAGGAAGAGGTAAGAGGGTTCCAAAAGCTTGACACAAGCTGAGTAAGTGTGGAGAATGAGGCCTGCAGGTAGGCAGAAAGACAGTGAAATTTAGTTTTAGGAGAAGCTTCCTACCTAGCAGAGGAGTGTGGCAGGTTGGGATAACAAGAAAGTTGCATGTGAAAAGTGTCTGAAGGAGGGAACTGTGCAGTCGAAGGAGGTGAGTTCCTGCACACCATCCTGAGCCCCAAGAGAGTTTCAGATCATCGCACCCAGTGGTCAAGGATGCACTCAGCTTCCAAACACACTAGACTGTGCTCTGGAGGTTTCAGGCCTGCCTGGGCCACACCCACTGACATTCTTTCAATCTGGGGAACTGTTCTGCTGGAGGAGGGAACTGGGCTGCCAGTAGGGGTGAGTTCCTTCTCACCATCCCAAGCCCTGGGAGACTTTAAGATCATCACTTCCAGTGGTCAAGGACTCACCCAGCTTGCACCACACTAGACTAAACTTAGGAGGTTTTACAGCCTGATGAGATTACACCTAGCAAACTTCTTCAATCAGAGGTGTTGAGAGCACATGAAGTGAGTTCCAGCACATTGGTCCTTGACCAGGGAGAGCTTTGGACCATCATCCACAGTGGTTAGGTGCCTGCCCAGCTTCTGGGAATGCTAGAGGTGGCATGAGAGGTCCTGTTTGCCTGACTGGACTGTGCTCAGAAACCTCCATTGAGTCCCAGGAACTGAGGGCATAGGAGATGATTTACAACACATTCAGAGGAAGCCTTGGAATAACAATTGAAACACAGAAATATAGGAAAATGACAAGATGAATGACCAAAATGCAATCGCAAGCCTCTACCCAAGAAAATATATGTCATAAACCTCAAATACCTTAAATAACAGCAACTACAACAAAGAAGCAACTCCAGGAAGCTTTAAAGGAATTTAAAAGAGAAGTAACCTCCCAGGTAAAAGAAGAAATGGTAAAAGTAATGAAAGAGATGCTGAACACATCTAAAGATGATGCAGTTAAAAACCTAGAGTTACAAAACAGACAAATAGAATCCCTGGATGAACAATATAGAAACAAACAGAATACATGAAGCAGATTCAAAGAGATACACAGGAAATCAAAAATTCCATTGGAAGTTGTCAAAACCACCTCAACAAAACTGAAGATAGAATTTCAGATCTTGAAGAAAAGATTGCAGCTAGTGAACAGGAGAGGAAAGATCTTTTAAAGGAATCAGGAAATAACAACACCACAGCTGTAAGATGATGCAAAGAAAGACCACAAAAGATTGATAGGGATAAATGAAAAAGAAGGGGATAACCCAAATGATATCAAGAGGCAATTTACAGAAAAGGTAGCAAAAATTTCTAAAACATGAGAATTAAAAGTGACACATGGATTATTGGAGTGTATAGAACCCCAAATAGCCATAACCAAAATAAAACTACACCCAGACATATAATAGTGACCATCCCAGAAATTCAACATAAGAACAGAATATTAAAAGCTGTCCAAGAGAGAAGACAGATTACCTATATAGGAAAACCTATCAGAATTACAGCAGATTTCTCAGCACAAACAATGAAGTCAAGAAGAGCATGGAGTGAAGTATTTCAGATCCTAAAGGAAAATGATTTACAAGCTAGACTTTTGTACCCTGCAAAACTGTCCTTCAAAATTGATTGAGAAAAAAGAGACTTCCATCACCAAGAACAGCTGAAGAACTTCATGATCACGAAGTCAACCATGAAAAAAATACTGAAAGAGAGTTTACATACACATAGGAAAAACCCATTAAGCAAGGCAGACCATTAAACAGAATGGAAAGATAAAGATGGAACAGCAGAAATAAAAAATGTCAATAATGAACCAATATATAATAGTTATAACCATTAATGTGGGAGTTTCCAGCAAGCAGGCGGGTGCACAGTATCCCCAGAGCCCAGCCTATTTGGGACTCTTGCACTGTATGGGTGGATCTGGGGCACATGCATCCGCCTCCCCGGATGTCTGGAGGACTGTGGATTTCTCAGCAAGCAGGTGAGCATCACCAGTTCTAGAGGTCCTGCAGCCTGAGGTAAGTGCCCAGTGCACTCTGCCCAAACCCAAACTATTTGGGATCCTCCAGGCTTCCGGGTGCAGTGAAGTGGCTAAGTGGGTCTGAGGCATCTACATCTGCCTCCCCATTCCGGCTGTGCTCAGAGAACTGTGGAGTTTCCAGCAAGCAGGGGGCACACACTATCCCCGGACCCCGCCTATTTGGGACTCTTTCACCATCTGGGTGCAGAGCAAGGCCTGGGCAGATCTGGGGCACCTGTATCCGCCTCCCCGGATGTCTTTAGGACTGTGAATTTCTCAGCAAGCAGGCCTGCATCACCAGTTCCAGAGGCTCCGTGGCCTGCGATAAGTGCCCAGTGCACTCTGCCCCAAGCCCAGACTGTTGGGGACCCTCGAGCCTCGTGGGTGCTGTGAAGTGGCTAAGTGGGCCTCAGGTGCCTACATATGCCTCCCCATTCCTGCTGTGCTCGGAGAACTGTGGAGTTTCCAGCAAGCGGGCGGGCTCACAGTGTCCCTGGAGCCCAGCTTGTCCAGAACTATGGAGTTCTAAACAGGCAGAAGAGGGCCAGTGGTTCTAGAGGCCTAGTGGCCTGGGTGAACTGGGTGCCAGAGTCCCAGGAGCTGGGAACACAGAAGTGGATTTCCAACAGACCCTGAGGAAGCTTTCGAATAACACTTGAAACACTGAAATATAGGAAAATGACAAAACGAAAGACCAAATTACAACCTCAAACCTCCAGCCCATCTCAAGAAACCTAGGAGTGATGTATATAGAAGAAAACATATGCCATACACCTCAAATATTGGACATAATAGCTACTGAAATAAAGAAGCAACTCCAGTAAGCTTTAAAGGAATTCAAACTTGAAATACCTTCTCCCAGGTAAAAGAAGAAATGATCAAAGAAACGAAAGAGATTCTGAATATATCTAAAGAAAGCACAGTTAAAAAATCGGAGGAACTAAACAAAAAGATAGAATCCCTAGATGAGCAATATAAGCAACAAACAGAATACATAAAGCAGATGCACAGAGATATACAGGAAATCAAAAACTGCACTGAGAGCTGTAAAAACCGCCTCAATGAAAGTGAAGATAGAATTTCAGACCTTGAAGACAGGATTGCAGCTAGTGAACAGGAAAGGAAAGATCTTTTAAAAATAACAAGGAATCAGGAAATAGTTCAACAACTGCAAGATGATGCAAAAAAAATAACATAAGATTGATAGGGATTAATGAAAAAGAAGGGGACAACATAAAGTATGTCAGGAGGAAATTTAAAGAAGTAATAGCTGAAAATTTCCCAAGCATGAGATTAGAAACTGACATCAGCTTCAGTGAAGCCTATAGAACTCCAAATAGTCATAACCAATATAAAACTACACTCAGACATATAATAATTACCATCCCAGAAATCCAACAGAAGAATAGATTATTAAAAGCTGTCAGAGAGAAAAGACAGATCACTTATAAAGGAAAACCTATCAGAATCACAGCAGACTTCTCAGCACAAACAATAAAGTCAAGAAGAGCATGGAGTGAAGTATTCCAGATCCTAAAGCAGAAGGATTTCCAACCTAGACTGATGTACCCTGCAAAACTATCATTCAAAATTGATGGTGAAATACGATACTTCCATGACAAAGAACAGCTGAAGAACTTCATGAACACCAAGCCAACCCTGCAAAAAATATTGAGAGACAGTTTAGATACACGAAGGAAAACCCACTAAGCAAAGCAGATAATTAAACAGAACAGAAAGGTAAAGATGCAACAGCAGAGAGGTAACATGTCAACAATCAACCAGCATATAATAGTTATAACCATTAATGTAAATGGTCTCAATGCACTGATCAAAAGAAACAGACTAGCAGAAAGGATCAAGAAACAAAATCCAACCATATCCTGTTTACAGGAAACCCACGTAACCCAGAAGGATACTCACAGACTGAAAGTCAAAGGATGGAAAACAATACTTCATGCAACAGGAATCAAAAAAAAAAAAAAAAAAAAAAAGCAGGAGTAGCCATTTTGTTTGCAGACAAGGTGAACTTTAAACCAACAATGATCATAAAGGACAAAGAAGGTCACTACATACATGTAAGGGGAAAACTCTAAGAGGAAGAGATAACTATCTTAAATATATATGCACCAAACTCCAGAGAACCCAGCTATATAAAACAACTATTAACAGAAATGAAAACTCAAATTATCAGTAACACAATTGTAACACGAGACTTTAACATGCCATTGACACCAAGAGACAGATCAACCAGACAGAAAATGAGCAAAGAAATAACAGAACTTAATCACACCTGTGAACAAATGGACTTGATAGACAGATGTTCCACCCAACAACATTAGAATACACATTCTTCTCAGCAGTACATGGGTCATTCTCTAACTTAGACCATATATTAGCTCACAGAACATATTTAAACAAATGCAAAAGAGTTGAAATCATCCCTTGCAGGTTATTGGATCATAGCGCTCTGAAATTAGAAGTTAATGATAAAAGATACTGCAAAAATCCCACAAACACACGGAAACTGAATAACACACTCTTGAGTAGTCAGTGGGTCACAGAAGAAATTAAAGAAGAAATTTAACAATACCTACAAGAAAATGAAAATGCAGATACAACTTACTGGAATCTGTGGGATGCAATGAAAGCCGTCCTCAGAGGAAAATTTATTGCCCTGAGTTCCCACATCAGGAAAACAGAACGAATACAAATAAATAACTTGATGCTACACTTCAAACAGCTAAAAAAGAAGAGCAAGTCAAGCCCAAAGCCAAAAGAAGAGAGGAAAGTATAAAAATCAGAGCAGAAATCAATGCAATAGAGACTAAGCAACCAATCCAAAGAATCAACGAATCAAAGAGCTGGTTCTTTGAAATAATGAATAAAACCGATAAGCCCCTAGCCAAACTTATTTTAAAAAGGGGGGAAAAAAGCTCAAATTAATGCAAAAAGAAATGAAAACAGTGAAATCACTACAGACTCTACAGAAATACAGAAGATTATCAATGCCTGTTTTGAAAACCTCTACTCTCAAAGGTTTCATAATACAGAAGAAATAGACAGATTCTTAGAAACATATGAAGTACCAAAGCTAGATCAAGAGGATGTAAAATTGTTGAATAACCCAATCTCTGTTAATGAAATTGAAAATGTAATTAAGTCCTTACCTACAAAGAAGAGCCCAGACCCAGATAGATTCACTGCAGAATTCTACAAGAAATACAAAGAAGACCTAATGCCAACACTCCTCAAACTATTCAGTGAAATTGAAAGGGAAGCAATCCTTCCTAAGTCATTCCTGGAAGCAAATGTTACTCTAGTACCAAAACCTGAGAAAGACCCAGCTAAAAAAGAGAACTAGAGACCAATCTCCTTAATGAACACACATGCAAAAATCCGCAATAAAATGGAGGCAAAAAAACAAAGCTTGTTGGGACTTCAAAACAAGATGATATTAAATCATCACTAGCTATTATAATGTCTTATTTTCTTGAAAATAGCTGTTTATACGATCACAGACAATAAAATCAAACAACCCAGAATATAACCATTCCAAATAATGAAAGAGAATATAATAAGTCTTCAAAGAAATATAATGGGGAATCACGATTACCACATGCTTTTATGTATCCTTACTGTTTCTTATACTAGGGATATGTTTTAGTTACTTTTTACATGTCGCTGAGACAAAATACCTGAAGCCCCAGTTGGGAAAGGAAACATTTGTTTCTTACAGTTTTTTGGAGATTTCAGTCCACACTCAGTTGGCTCCAAGGCAGGCGGGTGGGCATGGCTGGGCCGCAGTTCATGGTGGCTGCAAACAACAAGTTGGAACTAGCAAAGAGCAAGACACACCCTCTTCCTGCCATTACATCACATCCTGGCTCCACCCCTATGTGGGTGGAGCACTGACACCATCAATCCGAGCACTATACAATGAACCATCAAAAATGAACATTGCAAACTCATGAGGCCTGGGGGACACAGACATAAACCATGACAGGATACTATATGGTATTTATGCATGTGAGTTTGAGATTTTCACTTATGAATATGGTCTCACGATGTGTCCATTTATTTATAAATATCTCAATGTGATCATTCTTTACAGCTGTGAAGTACTCTGTTGCATAAAAATGCCACAGCTTTTTATCCATTCCTCAGTTAATGGACACTTAATTTGTTTCCAAGATCTGGCTATTACAAATTGTGCAGTTATAAACATGGGTGCACCAATATCACTGTGGTGTGATGTTTTCAGTTCTTCTGGGAATATGCCCAGAAGTTGAAGAGCTGGGTTGAATGGGTCTTCCAATCTATGCTTTTTGAGGTATCTTCAGACTGACTTCCACAGTGTTTGCAGCAGTCTATACTTCCACCAACACTGCAGGAGTGTTTCTTTTTCCCCACAGGCTCTTCAGCATTTGTTATTGGTAGTTTTCTTGATCCTTGCCAGCAGCATATGTAATGGCCTAAAAACTGAAGGCTTTTACTTTAAAATCAGGTACAAGGATGTCCCTTATCACCACTCCTATGCAACATAGTACTGGAAATACTGGCCAGAGCAATTGGACAAGAGATAGAAATAAAAGAGGTAAAGATAGGAAAAGAGGAAGCTAAATTATCATTATTTGCAGATGACATGACACTCTACATAGAAGACCCCCAAAGCTTCATTGAAAGACTCCTAGATACAATAAATAAATTCAGCAATGTAACTGGATACAAAATCAATACTCAGAAATCAACAGAATTTGTATACACTAACATCAAAATCACTGAGAGAGAAATAAAAGTAGCCACGCTTTTCACATTAGTATTCAAAAGAATGAAATACTTAGGAATTAATCTCAGAAAAGCAGTAAAAGATCTATGCAGGGAAAGTTATATTACCCTGAAAAATGAACTGAAGATGATCTCAGAAAATGGAAAGACATCCCTTGCTCATGGATAGGAAAAATAAATATTGTGAAAATGGCCATTCTCCCAAAACTGTTATACAGATTCAGTACAATCCCAATGAAAATACCGAGAACATTCCTCATATATCACGAAAAATCACTCCTACAATTCATCTGGATCCAGAAGAGACCTAGAATAGCAAAGGTAATTCTAAGCAGCAAAGGCAAGGCAGGAGGCATCACACATTCTGACTTGAAGGTATACCACAATGATACTAGAATAAAACTAACATTGTACTGGAATAAAAACAAATCTCAATATCAAGGGAATAGATTAGAAGATGCAACTACGACTACCAACACACCCAACCACCTTATCTTTGACAAAAGAGCCAAACATGTTCACTGGAAGCATGACAGTCTCTTTAATAAATGGTACTGTAAAAACTGGCTCTCTATATGTCAAAAACTAAAACCAGACCCATGCCTATCACCATGTACTAAACTAAAGTCTAAATTGTTCAAATATCTGAATATTAAAACAGGAAAACTAAATTTTTTGGAAGACAAATTAGGTAAAAATCTTGAAGGCTTAGGGGTAGGTAGAGAATTCATTAACAGGAATCAAACTGCCCGGGAAATACTGCTCAGAATCAATAGCTGGGATCACATCTTTTTAAAAAGTTTCTGCACATCAAAAGAAATCTCCATTATAGTGAAAAGAAAACCCACAAACTGGGAAAAATCTTAGTGAACTGTCCCTCAGACAAAGTTCCTCTGTCTAAAACATTTAAAGTATTACAAAAAATTAGATTCCTGAAATTCTAAGACCCAATCCAAAAATGGGCATCTGGATGAACACAAGGTTCTCAGATGATGATATACAAATAGCTAATAAATACATGAAAAAATATGCAGCATCATTGGTCATTAGGGAAATGCAATTTAAAACAACACTGAGATTCCATCTTATTCCAGAAAGAGTAGTCAGGGTCAAGAAAACTACCATCAACAAATGCTGGAGAGGCTGAAAAGAAACTCTTCTGCAGTGTTGGTGGGAGTATAGACTAGTGCAACCACTTTGGAGGTCAGTCTGGAATTACCTCCAACATCAGGGATTGGAAGTCCCACTTAAACCAGCTATTCCACTTCTAGGCACATTCCCAGAAGAAAACGTACCACAGTGACATATGTGCACCTGTATTTATAGCATCACAATATGTAATAGCCAGATCTTGGAAACAGTCTGAGTGCATCAACTGAGGATTGGATAAAAACGTATTTTTATACAATGGAGTACTACTCAGCTATGAAGAATGATCACATTGAGATATTTATGAATAAATGGATGCAACTGGAGACCTTACTCATAAGTGAAATACATGTAGTCACCCTAGTGTAAGAAATGGTGAGAGTACATAAGAGTTTATGATAATTAGGCCTCCATGCTGCATCACAATGGAGCCACTTGGAGGCAGCTAGTGGGTCAGCACTAAGCCGGGCTTCCCGCTGAGACTACAGCCACCTGCAGCCCAAGAGTCAACACCTGGCCACTACCTACAACCGGAGAGGAGTGCTGGCACCTGGGGCTGGGTTGCGCAGGGCCAACTGCCTCCCACTTGTGCTTTTGGTGAGGATTTCAACTCTATGCATCCACAGAGCAAGGATGAAACAAGCCACTCCTGCAAAAATGAGATGGTTATTCTGAAACTCTTGGGACATATTCTGTTCATTGCTTGAATTCCTCAAATTGAAACTAATCACAGTTTCCAGTTCAACAGCATTCATAGGCTTTTCCATGCAACTAAAGGTAGTCAAAGAAATAAAGATCTCATGTCCAAAGCTCAAATGCAGAGCACTACTGCCAGTACACCGTGGACTCAAGGGGAGAGGAAAAAAAATAGTGGCTTGCTATGAACATGGGTAGGGAACCTCTCTGGGGAAAACAGCACAGATGCTAGGATCTGACAACAGGAGAGGGCCAGATGATTGGAGAACGATTGTCACTAACCCAGGAGTAAACTGAAAGAAAAATGAAATTAGGAAGAGGAAGGAAAAGTACGCGTGGAGGACTGAAGCCCAACACACTCACTGAGACCCATTCCGTGCTGTGCTGAGCAAGCCATGGAGGCAGAGGATTCAAGGTGGTGCCGAAGCAGTGCCTGCCGATAACGGGAGTTGGTGAGTCCCAGGACCTTGGCAGGACCATGCGGCGCAGTGTGGATGGGAGCCAAGGTAGAGAGCTTTATTGGCTCTTGGTAAGTGCTGGAAATTGGGTCCTGTGGCTTGGGAGGGTGACATGTTGGAGTAGGGCAGAGCCCAGCATTGTGGTGGCATCAGTCAACTGCCCCTGGACAAGAGAGGACTGGTGGGAGCCGCTTGGGCTGAACCATGCCACTGGTTGGGAACCAATAGCCAGGAATGTAATTGTTCAGAACCTGTGATGTCCACCACAGCACAGTGTAAAGTGCTGAAGGTAGTTACAGGTTCACTGCCTCAGAGGGGAGGGGCCAACCGACAGTGTCCCTGTGCACCACCTCTCATACAGCAAACTGGGGAGAGCAGCAAGCCCCCAGCCCTCATGCTTTAGGAAAACTGTAATTAATACAGAGACGGCCTGAGACCTCCTCCACACACCTGTCTCAAGGAAACCAGAAACACGATAAGAGCAAAAGATAAGACAAAACCTCCAGCTGCTGACCCTGGGAAAATAAGCCCAGGGGAGGTAAATACAGAAGAGAACCAGTCCAGCAATCATGCAATGTTAGCCACAACGTCAACAGATGTAAAGAAGTAAATTTGTGACTTCATAGATGAACTTAAAACTGAAATTCTAACCCGTGAGACAAGAAATAAAAAGGTAATTAAAGAAATGCTAAGCCCCTCTCAAGAAAACACAGAGAGAAGAAGGGAGGAACCCAGAAAAGTAAGAGAAACCTTTGGTGAAGAATATAAACAAAATCTAGAATACATGAAACAGATCCAAAGAGACTACCAGGAAACTAAAAACTCCATTGAAAGCTGGCAAAATTCCTTGACAGAAACAAAAGTTAGCTTTTCAAAACTTGAAGAAAGATTTACAATGTGTGATCGTGTAAGAAAAGACCTATTAAAAATAACAAGGAACCAAGAAATAACAATTCAAATGATAGATGACAACAACAGGGTCTATAACTTAACAGTAAAAACATAAGGGAAGAAGCAGGAGTAACCACAAACGAATTACAAAGACTATTCACAAAATAATTAAGGAAAACTTCCCAAGCATAGCAAAGAAAGAAATGATATCCAGATAAATGAGGCATACAGACCTTCAGCCAACTACAACCAAAACAGATCTACACCCAGACATACAGTAATCAAGATTCCAGAAATCTACCTCAATGACAGAATATTAAAAGTGGCCAGAGAAAAGAAGCAGATCACCTAAAAAGGACAAATAATAAAAATAACGACAGACTTATCAACACAAACTATTAAATTGAGAAAAGCCTTGGGGGAAACAGTCTAAGCTGTGAAAGAAAATAACCTCCAACCAAGATTAATGTACCCTGAAAATCTCTCTCTCAAAATTAATGGAGAAACAAAATGTTTCCAAGGCAAAAAGGAACTGTGGGAGATCATGTTCACCACCCCAACCCTACAGAAAATACTGAAGGATATTGTAGAGAGAGAGAGAAAGAAATACCAGCATTCCAGCACCAGTGGCAGAAAGGCCTCAATGAACAAGGATGACAGTGGAATGAAGGAGAAAAGTGGACAAATAATAGCAGAAAAATAGAATAGCTGAGTTGAGGCAGAGAAGGTGGGCTATAATTTTTACCATAGATAACCTAGACATATTAACAAAGAGAAACAAAAGGCAGAGTAGATTAGGAGGCAGGATCCATTGAGATGCTCTGAATAGGAAATATACTCAACCTGAAAGAAGGTTAATAAACTGAAAGTCAAAGATTGAGAAAACGAAGCTCTAAGTGACAGGGAACCAGAGAGAAATAGGGACAACTCATCCAGCAGCTACAAATAGGTTGGAAAGTTATGACACTTTTGTGCAGTATAGAACTACAAAGCTAGAAGGAAGGAAAGTCTTGTGGCTTTAGTAAGTAAAAGAGTATAGCTCAAGATCAAGCTCAGGGTTAAAAAGTTTCAGCACCACTCAGACAGATAACAGGTTTCCCCCTTAATCTAAAATCTAAAGAAGTTAGTGGGACCCAAAATATGCAAAGCATCCTGAGGAAGGGAAAGGTGAGGAATTGCCTAAAAAAGAAAGGCAGAAGACATTGTTAATAGTGTATCAGGATTTAAAAGCCACAGTAATCTTATCACTCTGCTTAGTTTGATTTTATTTTGTTCAGATCAGTCTCCTCACACTAGATTTGAGGGCATAGATAGCTATTCCCAAAATAACAAGCTATTCCATTGTAACTATCCTTAATTTCCTATTAACTCAAACTGAAGGCCTGTATTACTTACATTGTCTGTTTGTTTGTTTGTTTTTGTCTTTTTCCTTTTTATCGGTACCAGGGATCGAACTCACGACTGCCTGCTTGCAAGGCAGGCACTTATGCCACTGAGCTAAACCCCAAGCCCCTACTTACATTGTCTTACTATGACTGATCTTATATGAAACTAAACTGCTATTTTGCCTTGACTGATATTTTTCAAATTTGATATGCTTTATAATATTGAGTCTAAGAGTAGTGGGAACCACTCTGAAGATGACAAGATGTAATAACTTACCCATTCCAGTTTGATTATTAACTGCTTTTGAAGTCTTACAATGTCTCCAAAGTTGTGTTTTTATTAAAATAGCTATGTAATGCTATGTTCAATTATTATATGTCTAACAATGTGGACAACTCTATTGAAAATAACAAGAGAAAGCACAGTAACTAGGTGTAGATCACCTCATAATGTGGTTTTATGTCTTTTTCATTTCATGTTTTTGTAAGAATTTGTTTTTTTGTCCTGTTATGATCTGTTTTTCCCTATAGTACAGAAATGTTAGATATACATATAGAGATTCACACATGGGCAGAATTTCTAAACAGTTTACAGGAACGTTATATAATGCATGATGTACTGAACAGATACTCTGAAGAAGCGACATTAAGAAACTTAGTGCTAATTCTGTAACATTATGATATAAAATCTAACAAAACTATTATTCATTGTTCAGAGTGATAGTAGTCTATTCTCTTATGTTCAATTTCCACATACTAAAAATAAGGACAGCTACTATGAAGGGAATGAGGGACATTATGGCAGTCACTGTTGACTTCCCCAATGTCAGGTCTTGAAGACCTAAAAAGCCTTCATCACCCTGTTATGATCAGACTACTTGTATTTTTTTAATTTGTTGGTACCAGGGATCACACTCACGACAGTCTGCTTGCAAGGCAGGTGCTTATGCTGCGGAGCTAAATTAGTTCTTTAATCCCCAGATTAGTTCTATAATTCCAGTATGTATTCACTGTGTGTGAAGATGGGGACAACTATTTGGAAGGAAACTAGAGACAATAAGACAAATAGTGGAGATCTCCTTGGACTTGCTTTGAAATCAGTGCTTATTAAAATTATTTTCTTGTGATATGTTTTGTTTTGTTTTGATATGTTTAATCTTACCCTCTTTATGATATGGGCAATTCTTTTGAAGATAGCAAGAGGCATTATTGTAGCCATTGTTTATCACTTTATATTTTGTTTTTACATCATATACTATGTCTATTCTTTTTTTGACTGACTCCATTTTGCGTTGTCACATTTGATTTTATTCTCTTCAAGTAAAGTAATAAGAACTGTGGGAGTAATAAAACCTGAAATGTGTAATTGTTATTATAAAAAAGAGAGGAAATGGAAGTGCTCTAAAGGATATAACTGCATGTAAGTTTAAGTATGTAAAACAGGTAGCCATATTTACTAAGTTTTTGTTGGATCATTGAACAGAACTTTTTGCATTCTCACTGTTTAAATGTCCACTTTGTATGCTTTAATTTTGTAACTTGAACAGTGACTTCTAAGAGACAATATATAATCTATCAACCACTGATTTCTTACTGCCTTTTAATATTGTATATTACTTCGAACCTTTTTTATGTTTTGCTTTTTGTTTCTCTTTAAATAAAATCCTTTGTAAAAAAAGAAAAAAAGCAAAAAAAAGAGTTTATGGTAATCACAATTCCCCATTACATTTCTTTGAAGGCTTATTATGTTCGCATTCATTACTTGGAATTGTTTTATCCTAGTTTATTTGATTTATTATCTGTGATAGTATGAACAGCTATTTTGAAGGAAACAAGATAGTATAATAGCCAGTGATGTTTTAATATCATCTTACTCTGAAGTCCCACTATGCTTTTGTTCTTCTGTTTCCATTAGTGGTATCATATTTTATCTTATTTGATTTTATTATGTGTGATAGTATAAACAAATTTTCTCTGGAAAATGAGGTAATATAGTAGCTCTTGTTTGTTCTCTGTTGTTTGGTCATGAGCCCTGTAATACTTTCATTCTCTTGAATGATAGTTACTGTTAATTATGGGTTGTCTTTTGGTGAAATATTGTGTTCCTTACATTGTTCTGTTTTAGTCTGCTTTGTTATGTCCTCTTTTGTCTTAATCTCTTGAAAATAAAAGAAAATTTAAAAGTGCCTGAAACCTGAAAGGCACAGGCTCCAGCTGAAGATGTCATCATGGTTGGCCATCCACCCCCACTACAGAGACTCTGTACTGAAAACATCAGCCTGTATAGTCACACAAAGCAGTATATGTTGTCCCCATATTGATAAGGAAAGAAAAGGCTTTCCTGTAATGTATAACAAGAATTAGGGTTTTTAGAATCAACTTGGTGGGGAACATAGACTCCAAGCCCCATCAGTCATCAGTGGCAAATCTGAGCAAGTAAGGCTGTGATGAATCCAGGAGCAGCAATGCTCCAAATCCTGTGAGGATAGGGAAGTTGATGACTTACCCACTCTCTGGCAGAAATCTTTCCATGATCTTCCAGGTTGCAGATGGAGCAAGCCTCCAGTAGTGGCTTTGGATATGGCATGCTCATGCACAATGTCCTTCCTTGTTGCACTTGAAGCATGGTACCAGAGTGGCTCAGGTCCTGGGCTTGTCAAAAGCTTGTGACTTGCATTCAGTTCCAAGTGCCATCGCCAAATATTGGTCCTGGAACTTAGCTTGGAGTTTAAGTTGTTGTGCCTTTCTGTTGTTAAAGACACAGAACACCACATCTAACTTCACTACAAGGGGTTTGAGGGCCAAGTCAGACTGTTGGAGCTTTGAACATCTGAGGCTGCCTGAGAGGTAAAGTGTAAATTAGGGAGAATGATGCCATCAGGCAAGTCAGATCTGACATCTGTAAATTTAGTAAAAGCCTTCATCAGATGAAACATAGACTCTGTGGAATTTTCATCCAGTCTTTGAATTAATTCATGTATTTTGTGGTAATTAAGCTAATTTGGGAAATTTTGTTGAGGCCTAGGAGGATACATTCCAACATACTAGCTACATGATTAGGGAATTCTACATTATGTTGAAAATCCCACTGGAGGTCTACATTGGGGACAGCAATGACCCCAGTGGGATGATTGCAGTCTAGTTTGTGCTATTCATCAGCTACCACCTGTGCAGGCTGCCGAAGTTCCACTTTTGTTCTGGAGAGAGAGTAGACATCAAAATTATATGCATATGATTATAGGTCAAATCATATGATTGAAAGACAAATATAAACTTCTGGTAAAGGTAAAAGTGTCAGCATCAAAGAAGCCTACACAGGAGGAGATATGAGAGAGATATGGAAAAAGGGATATGTACCTGAAGTAGCCCTTCAGTGCCTGACACCTAGCAGAGAGGAAGGAGAGGTGCAGGGAGAATAGGGCCAGGGAGGGGCAGGAAAGAAGATATGGGCAGAGGAAGAGCAAAGAGGTCAGGGTGTGACCCTTGGGCAGAGTGAGACTGAGTGCAGTTGGCAGGGGAGAGAAGGGGGCTTGGCAGGAGCAGATAATGTGCCATGACCCAGTGAGGCTTCTGAGGTTCTGGGGTGAAGGACTGCAAGAGGATGAAAAAAGTAAAGAAAAGACAGGTGGAACCCTTCCCCTCCTGATGTGGGGAAAGGTGCTGCTCAATCAATACTGCATGTTTATTTATATACTAGAAAGTATGATGTCAATTCCAGCCTTTCTGCCTAGAACTCCATTGATTGGAATGTTTAGGTGCTTGGTGTTTTTCTGGACTGTAGCTACTTCTTCACATGGCTGACCTGGGTGCTCTTTGTTTTCTTGGAGGGTCACATCTGGGTCATGCCCTAGGTCCATTTCCAGCTTCAATGGCTCCCAACATATCCATCTCTTTTTGTTTCGTTGTTGCACAGGATGGGTGAGCAGTTGAAGCTGGAGGAGCTATGTTGGAGAGCTCTGTAGAAGATTTTTCTATTTTAAGTGCAGTCCAAAGATTTAAGTCCATGCGTTCTGCAGTTGAAACCCTGTGCAGTCCATTCATCTGTGACAGTACTCAGCTACCAGTGTAGCTAGAAACTGTCAAAAAGCATTAGTGATTTCAGTTTCTTTCATAACTTATTACTTTAGCATTATTTTATAGATCTCTATTAGTTGTACATTTTCTACAGGAGGGTCAAGACCAAGTTAAGGTGAGAGCTGTTTAAAAAAAAATTTGTTTTTAAGTTATTTATCAAAGTCAGTTAAGTCTCCTCAAGAAATGCCTTGGAAGCAGGCACAGCACCCCTTAGTTCTTCTCAGCGTTAGCCATTCAGATGAGTCATGACCATTGCTTGACCAAGTTGGTATCTGTGAAAGCCTGGGAGATTGTTTCTCCTGGTGACTCTCCTTAGGCACACCACACACCAAAGATCACTTTCCTCTGTGATCTCATAGTGTCCTTTATCAGAAGAACAGGAACTCACTGTGTATTGGATGTCATAGAAGAGGTTCTCTAATGTCCTGGGGGCTCATTGGCTTTGGAGGGCTAGGGTCAAAACATTGGCTGTCCTCTTAGCCCATCTATCTCTAATTGTTGATCTCTAAACCTCAGTGTTGAACATCCAGACAAAAAGATTGATAACAGTGCAATGTAGTAGAGGCATTATCATCTTATCTAAATACCAAACATCTTAGAACATAAAATTGAACCATTATTTCTTAGAAACCATGGGTATTTTAACATTTGAATACCTGTAGAATTTATATATTGTACACATAAAATTTGATATCAAATTTACAACATAGTATCATGAAAACCATGATGACATTTTCAAACAACTTAACTTTTCATTTTGACATTAAATTTCTCCCTTTAGGTCAATCATCCCCATCTAATACATAAAAGGTTTTACCTAATTTGTTGACCTTTAGTGGGATATACATCTCACAAGGTTTTATTACAGGCTGAGGTCTGAATCTGAAACAAAATTTTGTCACCATAAAAAATCCCTGTTTTATACTTTGGAATGCCTGTACATCTGGAAGGATAAATACATTGATACATCATGATGTTTATAACAATCTGTCATAGCCATATGACAACCTTTGTATGGGCAACTTTAAATCAAAAACCTTATTTTATTATTTCTTTTGACAATGACCAATGTGAACATATTGCAATAATATATTTCTATAATTTTAGTTGGGTGGTCTCCCATAAGGCTATTGAGATCACTGGGGCCTCCAGTCAATGAACAAGACCTGGTTAAATATTAGAAAGTGGCCACTTTCTTATTCATCATTTGAAGTCTTGAAGTCCTGTCTAATAACCTCCCCACTATAAGGGATTTTGTTTAATCATCTTTATAATAACTTTTTTGAATGAAGAAACCTCTAATCATGACATTTAACACATCATTTTTGAAGAATGAGAGACTCATAATCTATTGACCTCTGTAAGTCAGTTAGTTGCAGTAAAGGAATAGATTCAGGCAAAGTTGTGCACTTACAGTGGCCACTTACTCAGAGGGAGAAGCATGCAAACTGACTGTGTTGTGGGTGCAGGGCAATTTAGTCAAGGACCAGAAGCTCACTGCAAAGCCCAGTATGAGTCCACATTGAAATGTCAAAGAGTCTTCAGGGGAAGGCCGAAGAGTCCATAGTGGAAGCATGAAGGAATGGGGGAGAAGTGTCTACAGGCAATGCCAAAGAGCAGAGATTCTCTGAAGATGTGAAAGGGCAGATTTCTTCCTTCCATTTTTATTCCATCCAGGGTTCAAAAGCCCTGGTGCCTAGTGGTCAGTGCCACCCATAACCAGAATGGGTCTGCTCTGCCATCCACAGATGCCCATAACTGTGCTCCACTGATCCCTTAGGCATTTCCATTCACCTCTCTCTATTTTACACCTAATGATCATGACCCATCCCTTGTCAACTTGACAGCAAGATGCATCTCCTTGAATGACCCTTAGTCTCCAAACACAAATAGAAATCTTACAGTTCTGCCTGACATGGTACAACTCTCCTGTGCACAACTGGAAATGTGCCAACTTCCTCCTTACAATAGAAGGCAAAGTTTGTCTTTCAGTAACTGATTATTCTTCTCCTAATGTTCCATAGCATAAACTTACAGTTTTCGTGATATTTATGAACAAATATTAAGTCTACCAGTGTCATGGTCTGAAGAATGAAGACAAACATACATATAAACAAAACAGGGAAAACAAATTACAGTCCTCCTCTCTCTCCCCGTTATGAGTTGTAGTTAGTGTTTATAACTACTATCTTTTATTACCCTTTGTTTATTAACATCATCATCAGCAAATGGCTCAGCGAATCTTAGTTTTTTACCTAATGACCCATACCTCACTCCTGAAGATTCTGGGGAATTTATCATCCTGCCAGATTTTGTTTCTGTTGTTTCTCATCTTAATAACAGGGCATAGTAATACTAGTAGGTCCCTAGTGGTTTCTTCACTCCATATATATTCCTCCTTTCTTCCATCATAGGGTAAGCATCCAGTGTCCCCCTGGTAGTCTGCGAAAGTCACCACACCAAGACTATAACCACCTTTTTAGCTTGTGTACCCAGAGGAATGAGGAGCCCAAGATGATTAGAGGGAAGCTTAATTCAATGGAATCCTTGTTCTACTTCTTGATACAAGCCTTCTCAATGTGAAACTAAGACTTCTATCCATAAGAGCATAAAGCTATAGGAACAGGAAGACAAAACTTTGTGAAAGGACCTCTAGGGGGATGATGAATGGTACCACTGCTCCTTCCGTCCCTAGACCCTGGATCCACAACTCCTTGCTGTGGGAGAGGATATGCCATTGAGTGAATTCCATTTAAAGCATATACAGCCTTCTGGAGAAACTTGCCTCAGCCATGCAAGGTATTGCCACAATTCCGGCACTGTAATTTTATCTTCAAAAGGCCAGTTCAACTCTCTATCAATCCAACTGCTTCCAGATGGAGAGAAACATAAGGCCAGTGAATCACATCAGCATAAGCCCATTGCTTCACTTCTTTGCCATGAAATGAGTTCTTTGCTCAGAAGTAATGTTGTGCACAACACAGTGATGGTAAGGAAGGTATTCTGTTAGCCCACTGATGGGAGGTTTGACAGAAGTATTGTGTGTAGAGAGGAAGGGCCTATACCTGAGATGCGTGTCTATACCCTTTCAACTATGTAAAAGGTCTAATAAACTTGACCTGCCAGCAAGCTGAAGGCTGATTACCCCAAGGAATGCTGCTGTATCATTGATTCCATGTGGGTCTCTGTGCCTGGCACATGGGGCATACAGTAGTGGCTGTAGTCAGGTCAGCTTTGTTGAGTGGGAAGCAAAGTGAAACCTCTGTCCCTGACACCATGGCCACTTTGTACATGAGCCAGTAAAGCAATGACAGCAGAGACTGAAGAAAAGTCTCATTGTTCTCTACCAAGAGCACCATCTGTGCACTTGTGTATTAAAGTGCTCTAGTGCTGGAGTCCTCTTATGCTTTTGATCGGTATGTTTATATTGTGACCTCATATGCAGAGGTCTAGCTGCATACTTAACTATTTTGCGTCAAATTTCCAGCCATGTTCCCTTCCAGTCCCTCACTTGCTGGTCAGATCACTCGGTGCAGCCCATGAATCCGAACATACTTTGTATCTTGCCATTTTTCAAACTAACTGTATGACCTGGTGTACTTCCTGACGTTCCAGCCACTTAACAACTTTCTTTCTGCACTGTTTCATAGACCATTTTTGGCAAGGGTCAGCAGTGCTGTAACTGTCCATTCTCAGATAATACCTTTACAATGTGGGACCCATTCAGGAATATTTCCCAGTCTCTGATCTTCTGTTAATGATGATAGCCTACACAGCAAAGGGCTGGCAATGAATTTTGTGGGACAGTGCATACTGGGAGTAGGTATGAGGTGCATTTTGGCAATTTGTTCTTTTAACATGTGCCCTCTGGACATGCTCAGGCCTGGTCATGTGTAAACCACTTTTTTTTTATAATAGACTGCAGTTGTGCATGTCCAAAATTGTGACTGATCAGGTAAGATCCAGTTCATGATGGGTGCTTCAGGATGCCTGGTACCCTAGTATTCCATGATCAATTGTTCATTTTCCACCAAGGTCCACGAGCAGACCATGAGCTGTTTTTCAAAGGAAGTGTAGTTGTCTGTAGATGATGGAAGAGCCTTGCTTCAGGCTCCCAAATACTTGCGATCTGTGGCCTGCCTGAGACCCCAAACAGAATCTCTGTCTTCCACTGATACATCAAGTACCTTAGAATCTGCTGGATTTATGCCAGAGCCTTCTCTTGTTCTGGGCCACATTCAAGTCTAGCAGTCTTTCAAGCCATTTGGTAAGTGGACAAGTACAACACAGCTAAGTGAGGAATGTGTTGTTTCTATAATTCAGGGAGGCTCAGTAGCTTCAGGGTTGGTTATAGGGAGAGCCCCATGCAACACTTTATCTTTTGTCTGAAAAGATTTCTCTCTATGTCCCATACAAGTAGACTCTTAGAAATTCCACAGACTAGAGGGGCGTGAATTTCAGTTTGGTTTACTTCTCATCATTTGTCACACAAATGCTTTGCCAAAAAGCCCAGGTGACAGCTGCCTCCCGTTCTCTTGTTCTGGTCAACATAATTTTGTCCATGCAATGGACCTTGTGATAGCTTATGGATGAGCTATCAAGATTCCTGCAAGTAAGTTATGATGCAGGGCTGTAGTGTTAAAATATCCTTGAAGTAGGAAAATAAACATATCGCTGGCTTTCCCAACTGAAAGTAAATTTTTTCAGTTAGGATTTACGGAAAAGTATGGAGAACATTGCGTTTCTGAAGTCAATCATTGCATGCCAGGTACCAGGAGATGTGTTAATTTCCTCAAGCAAGGAAAGCGCATCTGAAATTGGACCCACTACCTGATTAATCTAATGGTAATGCAGAATCACACTGCAAGGCTCATCATTCTCCAAGTCTCATCAATCTCCTGCCTAGGCCAAATAAAAGAGTTAAGTGCTGTGTGTTGACAGATACCCTTCATGTATCTTCAAGCCTTTGTTGATGATGATAATCTCAGCAATACCCCCAGGGATGTGATACTCTCTTTGTTACTATTTTATCAGGTAGAGGCAACTCTAATGGTTTCAGTTTAGCCTTTTCAACCCAAATAGCTCTCAGACTATAGATAGGGAACTACTGTCACGATTCTGCGAAGTCCTATGTCTATGTACCTCAATTATGCATTCTGAAACTTAGGAAATGAGCACAGAATGAATTTGGAATCACACAGGACCCACGTGAGCCAAGGAATTTCAAAACTCCCATTGATTACCTGAGACTGACAGACCCCTCTGCTTACTGGAGGGCCACAGTGACAGGTGAGATTTCCAGGAATCAGCTTTAAAAGTTCAGAAACAGTACCCAATTGTCTTCTAAATATCTAATAATTTACTTCTACAAGTACACTGTTACCGTGGCAAAAGGCCTTTATCACTTTTGGAGAAGAGGGGAAAGGGTTGCAACATAACATTTGGCAGTGCACTAAGTCCTTCCTGAGGGGATGCAGGCTCCTCTTCATTTGAGGCATTTTGGTTCTGTAAGGTAGCTCAACTGTGGGAATTGGTTGAAGGTCCATGAGTCTCTCTTTCTACAACTTTAGGTGACTTTTGTTCGTTTGTCCTAAAATATTTTTCTTACATATCCCTTAAAAGTTTTGTAGGCTTTCTGTTTATTTTTCTTTTGGGAAAAACACTGAGCAATCAATTAATCTGAGAGGACTCCATGTGTTGTAGCATTCTGATCATCCCTTTGCATGTACAGTCCTTTATGGGCAGCTCACACACCTTGTCAGCAGCAGTTGAGTGCTGTCACTTGCTCTCAGTTGCTCTGAGATCCAGTTAAACCTCACTGCACTTAAGTGTCCCCGTTGAACATCTGTAACATCTGGCATATGCAGTAAAGCAATAGCAGAGCTCTTCAAGGATGCTGGCTGGTACTCCTCTTACAAGTCTGCTTGTTAAAGTTTTGGTTAATACTTTTTCTGTTTACCCTCAGTAGAGGATTATGTTTAACCTGACAAACTCACTCCCCCAAACTTATTTTCCTGAGCTCCCAAATCCCTCATCAATAGTAAACTAAGGAATTTTAGGAATTTCACTAGGAATGGGCCATCTTTTAATGCATACTTCTGCCAAACACCTACATAAACTATTAACGCGTTTTTTTGAAGCTGCAGAATCTGTGACATTAAATTCAGGATCTCTACTTAATGGCCTATAATGGGAAGTTGACCCTGATAAAGGTTTATTTTTCTTTCCATAATAATCCCACATCCTTAAGATCCTTTGTCATACTTTTTCCTGCAACCTCAGCTACTTACAATTTGACAACTCAAGAACTTCTTTAGGAGCATAGTGGACTTCTTCATAAGTTATTTTGTGCACTTCACCTGCAGGAGCCTTCTGAGAGTGAGCTTCTTAGAGTCCTAGAGGCAAATGTGTGTGTGGGTAGGACGGGGGCTCTGAAGATGGTCAGCCTTGTCTTGCTCTCCAGCCTCAACGATGGGCATTACTGTTTCCAGAGACAAGATATCACCATTTTATTCAGGAACAAGGAAAGCAAATATGAAAAATGGTGTAGAAGGGGCCATCTCTTCCTCTGGCCACACAATATCATTGACATTTTGGGTCTCAATGTTCTCACCCATGTCGGGCTTCCTTGAAGCATCTCCATCTCAGTTGGATGGATGTTAGTTTTTCCTGACCAGGGCACTCACTTTCACTTCAGCTATCCATTGAGGCTGTGACATGTTTATCCAGTAATTCAGCCAATGGGATGAGGAGGGCTTGTGTGTGGATTTCTGCAAGTTTAGCTCTGTGGTTAAAGGGAGAAGATTCTCTTCTGTGACACAATCAGATACCTGTAGATGATTTATACATGTCATCAGGAGCTGTGAATTTGCATCTTTGAGCTCCTCAGTTTTCTTTGTTAATTCCTGTTTGTAATTAGAAGCGTTCAGCTTTTCTCTACATGTGTAGAGCTCTTGATTTTCCTTTCTAGTGTATCCAGAGATGTTGTGCAATATGCCAGCATCATTATATTTCCAACTCTTCTATAAGCATTCAAAAGTCTTGTAGATAATCATTAAAATCTTTGAATCTCACCAGTGGTAAATGAGGATAATCTAGTGGATCTACATTGTTCATTATTTTAAGCAGTTCAACAGGGAATGTCAGTAATCGCTACATTATCAGGGGGAGAGACCGTGGCAAAATTAGGTCTTACCAAATTAGAGTCAACTCCAGGAACCACTAAACATATTAGAAAAATGCTTTCTTTTTTTCTTTTCCAGTTTGGAAGTAGAGATTCTATTCACTGACAAAACCATAAAAACACCATGGTTGCTCTTGTTAAAAAGCCCTTTGATCTTGTCTTCTGTTTTTCTAACACCTCTGCCTTCCACAAAGTGAGTGATCTTTTTCTTCATTCCATGCCATCCCACTCCACCCCATCCCATGCAATTCCATCCCATCCCATCTTCATCCACCTGAAGATGATAATTTTAAGGGCACTAGGAAGTCATTTGCCTCTTTGAAGCATTTTCCAATAGTGTAGATCTCATAAGTCAGATCCTACATACAGATGATCCCATATTTTCCAGAACAACCAAACATTCAGTGCATTGTCTATTAAGGCAATTTGCTTCTCATTGGTTTTGCCACAACCCTGCTTGCATATTACTTTATTCACTGCCTCCGGGTTTGAGTACTCACAGGCAATGTATGGTTCCATAATTTTCAGCATATTGATTGAAGCCCTGTGGAGTTTTCCAAAGGTACCACTGAAGATTTGACAAAGTTGAAGAAGCTGCAACAAGTTTCAGACCTTTGAGCTCACACCATGGATACCCCTGATCTGGATGAGCAATGCCAACTTGGGTTCTGCAGGTCCATAGAAGTTGCCAGCTTTTCTTGCCATCCTCGCCACTTCAATCCCAGTTCTGTACATCTGTCTACTGTACTCTTTATGCTTGTGCCTGGCCTAGACTAATGTATCCTTACCATTCAGTTTCTTGGGATCCTCCCAAGTGTGTCAAACTCTGGATCAGTTAAGTTTCACTGGAGACAGAGACTTCACTGTGTAGGATTTACTAAGCAGTCTCACAGTGGCCCCTATGGAATCGGGAATGTGTGGGAGATGAAAGATGCCCCCTGTGCCCTGCAGAGCAGCAGGATCCTGCAGGATGCCTCGAGCATGGAGATTCGCCACTCAGGGCAGGTGTATTGCAGAACTCTGAAGGGACTGAGTGGAAGGCTGAGTCTGCTCTGGGAAGCAGGAGGACTGGAGCAGGTCCATCAAAGGCTGTGATGAAAACAGAAGCCGCTCTGTCAAAGGAGGTGAAAGACCATTTTTCTTTTTTTTTTAATTCTTCTTAGGGTTTGTTGTAGTACAAATGATTACAGTCATTTTCCTTTCTTTTGGGTATCATAGTTTATCTTACTGTCTTCAAAGTAGTTGCCTATACCCTCAGACTTGATACTATCAAACAAAATGGATTCAAATAAAATCATTCAAAACAAGACAATGACCAGACAAAATAGATTGTAATAAAATCAGTCAAAACAAAATCCTGAAAGCAACACAGCACTTCAAATGAAGTTAATAGGAAATCAAAAATGGTTAACAGTATACCCTACCCCTAATATTTGGAATAGCTGTCCATGCCATCAAATCTAATACAAGTAGACAAATTCGAACAGTCTATAATAATACTAAACAGGATGTCAAAAACAATATCGGTTTCTAATCATGATAATAGATTTACAATGTCCTCTACCTTCTCTTTGTAGACTACTCCTCCCCTTTCACTTTCACAGGGTGTGTTGTACATTCTGGATCCCACTAACTCCTTTAGTTTTGAGATTAGGGGGCAACCCACTATCACCTAAGTAATTCTGAACCCTTTTACCACTGAGTATGATCTCAAGCTGTAGCCATTTACCTACAAGAGCCTCAAGGTTTTCCTTTCTTATAGCTGAGTAGTTCTCCTTTGTATAAAAGTGTCATGTCTTTCCAACCTTTCTGCAGCTGATGGGCAAAATAACCCCACTTTGTTCTGGTTGCCTGTCACATACAGCATTGTTTTCTCTTCTTTGACCTTCAGTCTGTAAACCCTCTTTCAAATTGATTATATTTCTTATATTGAGCATCTCTATGGACCTCATCTCCGGATGTGCTCTGCCTATATTTCTTTTTATTAGTGTATTGAGGCCATCTATGTTAGTGATTATGGCCAAGCTTCTCTGCTTCATCTATGCCATGCTATTTTTCTGCCATTGGTTGTCTACTTTCCCCTTCATTGCACTGTCTGCCCAGTTCAGTGAGCCCCCTCTGCCACTGTTTCTAAAACTATGGTCTTTTCTCTCCCTGTCTAGGATGTATTTTTTGTAGGGTTGTTTTGGTGGTCATGAGCTCCTCCAGTTCCTCTTTGTCCTGGAAGCATCTTGTTTCTCCATTACTTTTGAGAAATAGTTTTGCAGAGTATATCAATCTGCATTAGAGGTTATTTTCTTTCAGTACTTGGAACACTTCACTCCAATCTCTTCTGGATTTGATGGTATGTGTTGAGAAGTCTGTCCTGAATCTAATGGGTTTTCCTTTATAGGTGATCTGTTTCTTTTCTCTGGCAGCTTTTAATGTTCTGTTCTTGTGTTGGATTTCTGGGCTCTTGGTTATTATGAGTATAGATGTATTTTGGTTATAGCTAGATGGATTTTTGTATACTTCATTTATCTGAATATTATTTCCTTTTCCTATGCCTGGACAGTTTTCTTTCCTTATTTCTGTAAATGGCCTCTGTATTTCATTTGTGTTTAGCCCTGCTTCTTCACTCACATTTGTTATTCTTAAGTTATAGATCCTCTTGTCATCTTCTAGCCTTTGTATTCTTACTTCCTGGTTCCTTGTTATTTTAAAGAAAACTTTCCATTTATGATAGCGAATTGCAAACCTTCAAGGTCTGCAAGGTTTGATAGTCTATTTTTAGTTTCTTTCAAACAGTTTTGCCATCTTTCAATGGAGTTTTAAATTTCCTGGTAGGCTCTTTGAATCTGTTTCATTTATTCTAAATATTTTGTATTGTTCATCAAAGGTTTTCCACCTTTTCCTATGCTTCTCTATTGTTTTTTCCCCCCTTGTACTCATATTTTAGTGTTTTTTGGCCTAGCATTAGACTCATTTATTTATTTTATTAATCATTATGTGGTTAGTTGTCATAATCACAGAATAACAGCCACAATAAAAGGCCAAAAAGCTCCATGTGAAACACATAAAACCATCATTCTAAATCAAAGTACAAAGCTGGGCATGATGGTGCCCATCTGTAATCCCAGCACTTGAGAGGCTGAGGCAGGAAGATTGTTGGATGATCCAGACCAGCCTGCTACAAAGCGAGCTCCAAGGCAGCCTGAACTGCATAGGGAGACTGTCTCCAAAAGACAAAAAAATCAAGACACCCTTTTAGATACATTGATCATGCTGGATCACAATAACTTTTCCTCCGTTTCCCCTATTGCCCTTTGTGTATTGTGTTCTCACATAAGAAGACCTGTGTGCTGTTTAAGCATGTGTGTCTTGTGTATTTCACTTAGCAGTAAGTCTGAAGGTGAACCTGTTTTACTACATGTGACCCAGGTTTGTGATTCCTTGTGGCACACTGGTACTTCATTGTGTATAAATGTCTCCTTTTGCTTTTTATTCCATCCAGAATAAAAGCATCTTGGTTTATGCGAACCACTTCCAGGGACGGGGCTCTTCCTACAGGGAATGATACAAGGATATACCCTGAAATGCTCACCTGATGTCCTGGGAGTTTCTTAATCCCACTATCTTGACCTCCTATCACAGTTCACTGCCTGGGTACATCCTTGGCCTTCCTTCACTTTTCATTTTGCAGCACAAGGTCACTAAGTTGCTAAGATATCCAGGGTAGAATCTATATTTGTACTGTCCTGCCTCAGCCTCCAAACATTCTGGAATAAAGTGTGTGCCACACTTCACTTGGTTCCAGATCTTCCCTCAGAGATTAATTAATAATGACTTTGAGAACTGTGGTTTTGCAAGCAGACTTCACGGGCTGTGCCAGAGGAGGATGCAGGGAGACAGTGCAGTCTGGGACAGAGCTGGGCAGTGCTGCTCCGGGGCAGGAGGCAGTGGGGCTGAGTGCTGGGAGAACAGGGCCCAACTGCCCTGACAGAGCCACCCAGCACTATGCATCTGCACACAGGGTGCCCTGTGTCTGTCCTGGAGACTTAGGCCTGGAAAAGGACAGCGGGACTGTGGTCCAGCCCTTCAGGAGCCACCTTAAAAGGCATCCCCAGGAAAAAAAAGCATCCCCAGGAAAAAAAGGCATCCCCAGGGAGCAGCAGCTCCAAGAGGAGCTAAAGTGGTCTGGAAACAGAGAGCAGAAGGGAGGAGAGGCCACCTGTGCTCTGCGGGCCAGGCTGCTCCTTTGTCCCCTGTGGACTGCTAGCCCTGAGGGATGAACTCATCACTGGGGAGGAGGAGTGAGCAGGGCTGTGACCTGCAGGTGTCTAATTCAGGCCTTGCCCCTCAGGATCCCTGGTGCCCCATTCTGGGAGTTACACCGGACCTGGCCTTAGAGCACTGGTGGCTCATGGTGCCCCAGTAACTCTGTGCCTCCCAGAAAGCTCCTTAGGCCTCTTAAAGTCCCATGCAGGTGTTGGGAGAGACAGCTGTCACCCTCAGGGCTCTTGTCTTCCTGTCTGGCAATGAAATTGATAGAGGCTTTTAATCTTTTAATAAAAAGCAGAAACCTTAATTCAAATGCAAGCTAACTCCAAACCCAGTTTAAACTGAAATCAGCTCAAGGCAAAAGCTGTGGTGGCCTGGGAGCTGCAGGCAGGACATGGGGTCCTCTTGTGAGAACGCTGGGTGTGGGTTTGGGTTTGAGTGTCTCCAAGCCTGGTGCTGAGCCCTGTGCATCTCTTCTGCCTGCTCAAGCCTGCATGTGTACAGCCAGCTGCCAGGGCCCAGGAGATCGGCCTAGGCCAGATGACTGTGTTCCCTGGGGGCACTGGTTCTGCCTGGAAGCTTTCCCCTTGGGGTCCAAGGAGCCCCTGAGATGGCTGCATTGAGGTACAGGATGCCCCATTTCCCAGCCTTGGAAGCCCAAGTGCTTCTGAATTCTCCAAGCTCTGGGCTGTTTCTGTTCCACACTTTAGTGCACAGGTGATGCACAGTGTGGTGTGACCTGGCAGGACTGTGTGTTGGTGATGACACTGTGTATCTTTCACTCTGCTCACAGCTGCTGTCCTGTGTCCCAGGGTGGTATCTGACCTTCCTGATCTCCCCCTGGTCCTCACATGACAGCCCCTCCTGGGAACAGGTCTGTCTGACCTAGCTCTGTGTCTGCACTCTGCTAGGACTCTCCCGAGGCCCAGGCCACCTGCAGTTCTGGGGATACCAGGTGTCCTGCCCCACTGTGCAGAAGCCTGGAAACAAATGCTGCCATTGAATGCTTGGTGCAGCAGGGATCACCCAGCTCCCCGAGGTGTAATGGTCCTGGGATTCAGTGCCCCAGGTGAGGGGCATCCAGATAAGAGCCTGGCCACTTCCATTCCGGCCTGAGGAGTCTGGTCACATCCGTGCAGGCATGAGGCTGTGTGCCCTGCTAGCCATGCTGTCAGGTGCCCTCTTGGCAGCCCCTGGGCCTTTGGGTTGGCTGCTTCCTGGCCACATCCCTCGCTTCAAGCGTCCAGGGGATGTGGTGCTGGGTGGCAGCTTCTCGATCCTTCGTTTCTACAATGCTGTCTCCCTGGACTTCACAGCACTGCCTGCAAGGCAGCCATCCTCACGGTGAGCAGGGTTGGTGGATCCCCATGCTGTGGTGCTGCAGGTTCCCAAATACTGATTTGTGCCTGGCCATTGGTGGCTCCCAGTCCTTAGTGACTCTTTCTGTGCATCTCCTTCTGGCTGGCCCTTGTGCAGTCCAGAACATGCTATGTGCTGTGCTTGGGGACTGCAGGCTTGTGCAAATGTTCCTGGGCTTCTCCTCCTTCTGAGATGGGTACAGGGCTGGATGAGAGACAGGTGTTTTTGCTGACTGAGCTTAAGGCTGCTCCTCAGGAGCTGGGATTCAGGTTCTGTTGTTTTTGCTTTGCCTGTTTCTGTCCTTCAGTTCATAGTGCAGCACACGTTTTAAATTAAATGAGACTGCTCTGGCTCCCTCTCAGGCAGAAGCTTTCTTTCTCTCAATAAATATATTCTGCTCTTTAAAGAAATGAATAAATCATATATGTTTAGTTTTACTAAAGCTGTCAAAATTCTTTTGAAATGACAAAACTTTGTGTTACCATCAGAAATACTTAGTTTTTCCTTTCGACATTCACTGGGTGTTTTGATATGTTTGAAAATTAATGAATCATAATTGTACAAATGTCTGTCTCACACTTCAGCATGCTGATGTGTGCATATATATCATAGAAAGATTAAGTTAGAAGAAATTTAAAAAAATACTAAATTAGGCTGATCAGTGCATCATGATGTCATGTATGGACTTTTTTTTTTTTGTTAAAGAGCACATTTAAAGTCTATTCTTAGCGACTTTGAAATACATGTTAATTTTGGGGGCCTTTAACATTCTTGGGCACCAGACTTTATACTCGTGCCTAGGCACAGTCTAACTTTCCAGCACCTACTGGATCTGGCCCACTTGATGGTTTGTCTGTTTTTTCTGTATTTTGGTTTAAGCACATGGCATTAACTTTGGATAATGTCTCTAGTATTCTTTTTTCCCTACTCTTTTATTACTTCCTTCTTTCCATCCTTTCCTTCTTTCTTTTATAACATGATCTTGTAAATTTGCCCAGGCTGGGATTGATCTTGCAAACTTCCTGCCTCAGCTTCCCAGAGTGCTAGATTAAAGGTGTGCACAACCACACTCCAACCAACCCTCTCCCTGTCTGTTCTGAATGACGCTGTGTGAATTTCTGTATGTGGGTTACATGGAAATGCAACTTGTCCCACATACTGTGTGTGCCATGCATACAGGTATCACTGACTATGCAAGCCTACTCTGTCTGCCCTGTGCCAACTGTGACTTTGGACTTCTCTCCTCAGTGTGTCCAGCTGGGGCTACCGGGTGGCCCAGAGCTTTGTCTTTGCTGTGGAGGAGATCAACAGGAGCACCCACCTGCTGCCCAACCTGACACTGGGCTTCTCCATTCACAACTCTGGGGACTCTGTGCATGGAGCCATGCATGAGACCATGTCCTTCCTCTCAGGGCAGGAGGATCCAGTCCCTAACTATGCATGCCACTGGGGTCCACCCAGGGTTGCCATGGTGGGGGACACACGCTCAGCCCTGTCTGTGGCCATGGCCAGGCTCTTGGGGCTCTACAAGTTTCCCCAGGTGAGTCCGCCCAGGTGCTGTCCCTTCAGAACCAGGAGGATGGCAGAGAGTCTGAGTGATGTGACACTCAGGTAGGTGCTCTGCTGTGGGAGGTCCCTGCTGTCACATCCACATCTGAACCTGTTCTCTGCATGACCCTTTGTTATGGGAGAGCTCTGTTCTCATCCCTTGGAGGAGCAGCCAGCTTTGGATCAAACACAGTGACAGTCTCAGCTCACTCAGTGCCAGGAGCTGGAGCTGAGGTTCAAGTCCAGGCAGGGGATTCAGGCCACTAGCTTCACCTGTACCCTTGGTTGTCACTGAATTGCAGGCTCTCGATGGTACTCCCGAGACAGTGGCCATAGGAGGCTGCCACATATGCCGCTGCCAATGAGAGCTCTTACTTTTAGGGGAGGAATTGAGATGTGTAGCGTGGATTCATCCATTGAACATGGCTATTAGCATGACCAGGGTGAAAATAACAGCCACCAGTAATGTGAATGTTTTCCTCACCCTGCAAAAAACCCCAAACCCAGGAGGTACCACTTTGCTCCAGCGAACCCCAAGCCACCCGTCTGCATTACATCTCTGTGGATCTGCCTTTGTGGATATTTCCCAGGATGGAATTAGAAGGTGTGTGTTGTGGGACTTGCAGCTTCCCTGGGCAGTGTCATGGGTCAGTCCCACTGTGGCCAGTGTTAGAGTTTCACCCTTTTTCAGTGACCATTTATATCCTCTCTGTGCAAAGACCTCATTGTGTTCACTCACTCTGCAGTTCATAGGATTTGAGCTGCTTTTCCTCAGGTCCTGTGGATGCTGTTTCTCTGCATGTTCAGGATCAGACTTAGCATTGTTGTGTGTGGAGCAGAATCACTGGGCCCAATGCTGCTCTTTTGAACTAGTGTTATGTGTGCCTTGGCTCTGCATGAGGTTGCATTCCCATCAGCTGTGTTCAAGGGTCCCACTGAAGCCTATCTGGTCTCACTTTGAAGCCTGTGAACCTGGGTGAGTCCCACTGTCACTCCCACTTGCTGTGAGGAAGCTACCTATGCAGTGGGACATTGAAGGTGACAAAATTTGGTTGCAGTCTGTTTATCAAGGTGCCATACAGTTGTGGAGAAGGGGACACCCATGGCTCCTACTGTGCTGGGATCATCTCCCAGGGCCTCCATCGTGTTTGGATGCTCCCTGAGTGGCTCCAGGTTCTTCATGATCAGGTGGAAGGTCCTTCTGGACAGTCTTCTAGTTCCTATTGCTGTTCCACGTGTCTGACCTCAGATTGTCAGTGCAGAATCCTTAGCCCAAGGATTCTGATCCTCTCAGCTTATAGTACTAATAATACATTCTCAACTAGAGTTTTCTGTGACGTGGATTTTTCTCCTTTCCTTCAAATATAAGCACATTTAAAGACTTGGAAATATCTTTGTTAATCATACCTCAAGAAAATCCTATTTTCCATGTTGTAGGTAGGTCAGAAATTACACAGAATCTTCAAAGAAATCTGGGTTTTGAACAAAATCCAAACCCATAGGTACAGGACAAACCTGTACTCATCATTCATCAGAAATCCACATCACTGCTTATCCTGTACTTTTATTTGCAAAATTTGGCTAGCCTGTCCCTATGAGAGCTAGTCCTTGTGGGGCCCTTTCTGCAGGTCCCAGGAAATCCAACACCTACAGTTGGAGCTGAAGTGCAACCTCTGTGCCATCTATTGAATCCCTGCTCTCTTACAGGAGGAGGGGGTTTATATATCGGTGAGGAGAGTTAAGGTATCATCTATCCACTCAGCCAGGGCCTGAGCGACTGCATCCTGCACCTCAGCCTCTACCAGCATCCAACATGATACCGTGCTGTGCCAACTGCATCTCAAGAGCTCTTTTCTCTTTTGGAAAAATGATCTCTTTCCAACACAAAAACAAACAGCTGTAAATTGCCTTCCCACATTCTTTGTCATCTCTCACAGAACAGAGTTCAAAAAATAGCCAGATGAGATGCACTGGCCCTAAACATGGTCCCTGGTATTCAAGGTAACCTACTAGTTCTGTGCCAAGCAGAGTCTTTGAGTCAAGCCCATCTGAGGCCCTGGCCTAGACAGCAGTGTGGGATTCCAGGGGCCTAGTTGAGGCTCATCTGCTCCTGAGTTTCCTCCTGAGCCATATGGGCTGTACGAGGCTGAGCCAGAAGACATGGAGCTGACACTTGCTGGGCCCTCCTGGGCTCTCAGAGCATGGTGTGAAATGTGTGTATAAGTTTTGGGAATATGAGAATTTTGACACTATTGATTCTGCCTAAGATGGGGATGTCTTTCCATTTTCTAATTGCCTCTTCCATTTATGTCTTCAGAGGACTATAGTTTTCATTATAGAGATCTTCTACTTCCTTGGTTATTTGTATTCCTAGGTACATTACTTAATCTTTGTGTTCTTCCTATGAATGCAGTCCTTTTCCTGATTTCCTTCACTGTGGATTAATTGTTAGTGTATAAAATTTCTGTTAATGGTCATTACTTTTTAATTTTCTGTTTAATTTTAAGTAACTTAAAACTGATTTTGTATCCTGCCACCTAGATAGGTTGCCTTATGAGCTCTAAGAGTTTTCTCACCGCATTTTTGTGTCTTTTGAATAGAGGATAGCGTGACAGTTTTCTTTCCTGTTGGTCCGTCTTTTATTTCACTTTCTCTTCCAGTTCATCAGGCTAAACTTCAATTGCTCTATTGTATGTTACTGTGGGTGTGGAAACACTTGTGGTGTTTCTGATGTTAGGGGGATGTATTCAGTTTTCCCCCAGTTGCTATGAAGTCGACAGTGAGCTTGTCACAAATGACTTTCATTAGTTTGAGTTGATGTCCTATACTAATATCCATCAGAGTTTTCAATATGAATGGATGTTGAATCTTTTTTCTGCAGCAACTGTGATGATCAAGTGATTTTTATCCTTAATTATGTTTGTGGTATGTTGTATTTCTTGACTTACATAAGATGTACCACCCTTGCATAACTGGGCAGAAGCTGACATGGTCATCATGTATGATGTTAAAAAATTTTTATTTTATTTTAAAGAGATTAAGAACAGAGAGGACAGAACAAAGCAGATCAGAACAGAAAAATGTAAGCAACACAGCACTTCACCACAAGATAACTGGATAATAACAGTAGCTACCATAATGTCTCTTTCTTTGAAATAGTTGAGAATACCTTCACATACAACAGTGTCAAATAAACAAAATAGTGTAAAACCATTCAAGAGAATGTAAGTATTACTGGGCATTCAGAACCAAATAACAGAAAATGAAAAATGGCTACTATATCATCTTATTTTCATAAAAATTAGTTTACACTATCACACATATTAAAACCCAATATGACACAACATCATTGAACCACGGAAACAAAAGAATAAAAGCATGGTAGGACATCAAAGCAAGATGATATTAAATCAGCAATGGCTGCCATAATATCTCATTTTCTTCAAAATAGCTGTTCATATCATCGCACCTAACATCAAAGAAAACAGAATAAAACCATTCCAACTAATGAATGAAAACATTATAAGGCTTCAAAGCAATGTAATGAGGATCCATGGTTATTGTAAAATCTTATGTACTCTTACCATTTTGTACACTAGGGAGACTATATGTTATTTATATATGTGAGTTTCATTTATTTGGCTTATGAGTATGGTTTCAAGTTGCATCCATTTATTTATAAATGTCTTAATGTGATCATTCTTCATGGCTGAGTAGTATTCCATTGCATAAAAATACCATCACTTTTTTATCCATTCCTCAGGTTTTTTTGGTGCTGCTATAAACATGGCTGTACTTATATCACAGTGGTATGATGTTTTCAGTTCTTCTGGGAACATGCTCAGAAGTTGAATAGGTGAGTCAAATGGGACTTCCAATCACAGCTTTTTGAGGAACCTCCAGACTGACTTCCACAGTAGCTGCACCAGTCTACACTCCCACCAACAGTGCAGGAGAGTTCTTTTTCCCCCACAACCTCTCGAGCATTTTTTTTGTAGTTTTCTTGATCCTGGCCATTGTTTCTGTAGTGAGATGGAATTTCAGTGTTGTTTTAATTTGCACTTCTCTAATGACTAATGATGAAGAACATTTTTTCATGCATTTATTTGCCATTTGTATTTCTTCATCTGAGAAGTGTGTATTCATTTCAGATGTGCAATTTTGGATTAGATATTTGAATTTTGGGGGTCTGAGTTTTAAAAACTCTTTATATGTTCCAGCCAGAAGTCTTTTGTCTGAGGGACAGTTTACTATGATTTTTTCCCAGTTTGTGGGTTTGTCTTTCACTATGCTGGAGATTTTGTTCGACATGGAGAAACTCTTTAATAATACATGACACCAGTTATTGATTCTTAGAAATATTTCCCATTTGGTTTGATTCTTGTTAATGAATTCTCTACCTACCACTATGTCTTCAAGATTTTTACCTACTTTGTCTTCCAGGATTAGTGTTTCTGTTTTAATATTCTAATCTTTGATCCATTTAGATTTTAGTTTAGTACATGGTGATAGGCATGGGTCTAGTTTTAGTTTTCAGCATTTGGAGAGCCAGTTTTTCCAGCACCATTTATTAAAGAGACTGTCATTTTTCCAACGAAAATGTTTGGCCCCTTTATCAAAGGTAAGTTGATTGTGTTTGTAGTTGTGATCTTCTAATCTATTCTCTTGATCTTCTAATCTCTGTTTTTATTCCAGTACCATGTTGATTTTATTACAGGAACTTTGTAGTATAACTTCAAGTCAGGGATTGTGATGCCTCCTGCCTTGCCTTTGTTGCTTAGAATTGCCTTTGCTATTGGAGGTCTCTTCTGGTTTCAGATGAATTTTATGAATGATTTCTTGAGATCTATGAAGTATGTTAGTGGTACTTTGATTGGGGTTGAATTGAATCTGTGTAAGAGTTTTTGGAGAATGGCTATTTTCTCAATATTTACTCTTCCTATCCATGAACAAGTTATGTCTTTCCATTTTCTGAGATATTCTTCGATTTCTTTTTTTATGTTATAATTTTCCCTGTATAGATCTTTTACTTCTTTCATGAGATTAATTCTTTATTTCATTTTTTTGTATGCTAGTGTGAAGGACGTGGCTTCTCTTATTTCTCTCTTGGTGATATTGTTGTTAGTGTATAGTAATCCTATTAATTTTTGAGGAGTGACTTTGTATCCAGTTACATTACTGAATTCATTTATTATATCTAGGAATCTTGTAAGCAAGTTTTGGGGGTCTCCTTTGTAGAGTGTCATTTCTTTTTTATTTTTTATTTTTAAAAAGACTAAGATAAAAGAGGACATAACAACACAGGTTAGAACAGAAAAATTTAAGCAACATAATGTTTCACCACAAGACAACCCAACATAACAGTAGTTACCATAGAGTTTCTTTCCTTGAAATATTTGAGTATACTTTCATATATGATAGCATCAAACCTAACAAGAAAGTGTAAAACCATTCAAGACAATGAAAGTATCACAGGGTATTCAAAACCAATTAACAGAAAATGAAAAATGGTTTTTATATTATCTCCTTGTTTATAAAAAATTTTGTTTGTACTATGACATAGAATAAAATCCAATAAGGTACAACATAATAAAACTGATGGAGACAGAAGAACAAAAGCTTGGTGTAAATTCAAAACAAGATGATATTGAATCCTCACTAGGTATTATAGTGTCTTGTTTTCTTCAAAGTAACTGTTTATACCATCACAGACAATAAAATCAAACAACCCAGAATAAAACCATTCTAACTAATGAATAAAAATATTACAAGGCTTCAAAGCAATATAATGAGGAACCATGATTACCACATACTTTTATGTATTCTTACCATTTCTTACACTAGGGAATCTATTTGGTATTTATATATGTGGAGTTTGATTTATTTTGCTTATGAGTATGGTCTCAAGCTGCGTCCATTTAATTACAAATATCTCAATGTGATAATTCTATATAGATGAGTAGTACTCCATTGTATAAAAATACCACAACTTTTTATCCATTCCTCAGATGATGGACAGATTTGTTTCCAAAATCTGGCTATTACAAATTGTACTGCTACAAATGTGGGTGTACATATGTCACTGTGGTATGATGTTTTCAGTTCTTCTGGAAATATGGCTAGAAGTAGATTAGCTGGAACAAATGGGACTTCTAATCCCGGCTTTTTGAGAAACCTCCAGACCGACCTCCACAATGGTTGTACCAGTCTACAGTCCCACCGACAGTGCTGGAGAGAGGCCCAGGTCAAGTGCTCCCCACCAATCTTACTTGAGAAGGGAGTAGCTGATTGAAGTCACTGCAGCCCCTTGTTCTGGTCAGTCTGCCCAGTCCCAGAATGTCATCTGCTGGAGCCTATTTGTCTATGGAAGTGTTTTTATTCCCATCACTCTCTGCAGGTCACTGCAGGGTTCCCCATCAGCTCGGCTCTGAATTTGGTTCACCAATTCCCATCCTTAGTGTGAATGCATCTCCAGTGAGCTGATGCTGGTGGGCTTTCACGTAGCTCGGTAAGTTTCCACTGCACACGTTCAAGTGCAGCAATGTCAGGGTGTTCAACCAGCAAGTTCAAGTGGCAGTACCCAAACTGTAGCTGTTCTAAGTAGTACTGGGACTATGTTTTTAATTGGTTTCTCTCAGTTTAGATTGCTCCTGGGTCAGAAGGGTCTATCTCCCTCTGTTCAGCACTCCCCATGCTGTATTATTTTTGGAATCTAAGTTGACTATGTCAGGGAGCCTCCGTAGCTTGCTGTTATCTATCCCCCATCTTTTTTGAGCCCCCTCGCAGTGTGGCTTTAATTTGCATTTCTCTAATGAGTAAGGATGATGAACATTTTTTCATGTATTTATTGCCATTTGTATTTCTTCATTTGAGAAGTGTGTATTCATCTCAGATGCCCATTTTTGAATTGGATCTTTGAATTTTGAGGTCTGATTTTTTTTAATTCTTCATATATTTTAGGCAGAAGTCCTTTGTCTGAGGGAGAGTTCACTCAGATTTTTTTCCAGTTTGTGGGTTTTCTTTTCAGGATTCTGGAGATTTCTTTTGACATGCAGAAACTTTTTAATAAGAGGTGATCCCAGACATTGATTCTGGGAAGTATTTCCCATGCAATTTGATTCCAGTTCTTGAATTCCCTGTCTACTCCTACTGTCTTCCAATAGATTTAGTGATTCTGTTTTAATATTCAGAACTTTGATCCACTGAGATTTTATTTTAGTGCATGGTGATAGACACAGGTCTACATTTAGTTTTCGGCATATGGAGAGCTAGGTTTTCCAACACCATTTATTGAAGAGACTGTCATTCTTCCAGTGAAACTGTTTAGCCCCTTTATCAAAGATAAGGTGGTTGAGTGTGTTTGTAGTTGTGGTTGTATCTTCTAATCTATTCCATTGATCTTCAGCTCTCCTTTGATTCCAGTACCATGTTGATTTTATTACAGGAGTTTTGTAGTATAACTTCAAGTAAGGGATTGTGATGCCTCCTGCCTTGCCTTCACTGCTTAGAACTGTCTTTGCTATTCTAGGTCTCTTCTGGTTCCAGATGAATTTTAGGTGTAATTTCTTGAGATCTATGAGGTATGTTGATTGTATTTTTATTGGGATAGCATTGAATCTGTATAACAGTTTTGGGAGAATTGCCATTTTCACAATGTTTATTCTTCCTATCCATGAGCAAGGGATGTCTTTCCATTTTCTGAGATCATATTCAATTTCGTTTTTCAGTGTATTATAATTTTTACCGTATAGGTCTTTCACTACTTTTGTGAGAGTAATTCCTAAATATTTCAGTTTTTTGGTTGCTAGTGTGAAGGTTGTGGCTTCTCTTATTTCTCTGTCAGTGATTTTGTTGTTAGTGTATAGGAATGCTATTGATTTTTGAGTATTGATTATTCATCCAGCTACATTACTGAATATATTTATTATATCTAAGTGTCTTTCAATGGAGTTTAGGGGGTCTTCTATGTAGAGTGTCATGTCATCCACAAACAATACCAATTTAACTTCTTTTCCTATCTCTATCTCTTTTATTTCTCCCTCTTGTCTAATTGCTCTAGCTAGTATTTCCAATACTATATTAAATAGGAGCAGTGATAAGGGACATCCATGTCTTGTGCCTGAGTTTAAAGTAAAGACCTTCAATTTTTGGCCATTTAGTATGATACTGGCTGTTGGTTTCTCATAGATGGCCTTTACTATATTGAGGTAAAAACCATATAATCCAATTTCCTTTAAAGTTCTTATCATGAATGAATGTTGGACCTTATTCAAAGCTTTTTCTGCATCTTTAGAAATGATCACATGATTCTTACTTTTGGCTTTATTGATATGGTGGGTTACCTTTACTGATTTACATCTGTTGAATCATCCCTGCATGCCTGGGATGAATCCCACTTGGTCATGGTGTATAATATTCTTGATGATTTTCTGCATCCTATTTGCCAATATTTTCTTGAGGATTTTTGCATCTGTGTTCATTAGGGAGATTGGTCTGTAGTTCTCTTTTTCAGTTGGGTCTTTCTCAGGTTTTGGTACTAGAGTAATATTTGCTTCCAGGAATGACTTAGGAAGGATTGCTTCCCTTTCAGTTTCAGTGAAGAGTTTGAGGAGTGTCGGCATTGAGTCTTCTCTGTAGTTCTTGTAGAATTCTTCAGTGAATCCATCTGGGCCTGGGCTCTTCTTTGTAGGTAAGGACTTAATTACATTTTCAGTTTCATTCACAGAAATTGTGTTATTCAGCAGTTTTACATCTTCTGAACCTAGCTTTGGTACTTCATATGTTTCTAGGAATCTTTCTATTTCTTCTGTGTTGTCAAACCTTTGAGAGTAGAGGTTTTCGAAATAGGTGTTGATGATCCGTATTTCTATAGAGTGTGTAGTGATTTCACCTTTTTCATTTCTTATTGCATAAATTTTAGCCTTTTCTTCCCTTTTTAAAATAAGGTTCACTTGGGGCTTATCAATTTTATTTCTTTCACAGAAATAACTTTGATTCATTGATTCTTTGGATTG
Organism: Cavia porcellus; assembly: GCF_034190915.1. Classification (NCBI taxonomy): domain Eukaryota; kingdom Metazoa; phylum Chordata; class Mammalia; order Rodentia; family Caviidae; genus Cavia; species Cavia porcellus. Next base: position 37,958,560 of record NW_026947490.1, on the reverse strand, counting down.
TTTTATTAGTCTCTATTACATTGATTTCTGCTCTGGTTTTAAAATAATTTCATTTAAATAGAAAAAGAGAAAAAACCAAACAAAACAAAACAGTGTAAGGCTACAAGTAATACAGAACTACAAAACAATCAGTAAGAAGTCACCTGTTAATAGATTACACATTGTCATCTTAGAGATAGTTGTTCAAATCACAGGATCAAAGCATACAAAGTGGATACAAACAGTGAGACCGCAAACAGTTGTGCTCAATGATCCAACCAAAAACATTAATATGGTTGCCTATCTTAACACACCTAAACACAATTGCAGTTGTATTCTTTAGAGCACTTTTTTCCTCTCATTTTTACATAAAAATTTACACATTTTGGGTTTTATTACACCCATAGCTCTTATTACTTTTTTTGGAAGAGAATAAAACCAAATATGACAAAACAAAGCTGTCAGTCAAAACCAAGGATAGACATAGCACACGATGTAAAAACAGAGTACAAGGTTATCAACAATTGTTACCATAATGCCTCTTGCTTCCTTAAAAAGAATTGCCTATATCATTAGGTATTATAAAGTTGAACAAATCAGTACATAACAAGACCAATAGAACCTAAACATTTTAAACATTACAGGACTTCAAAAGAAGATAATAGTCAAACAAGAATGGGCATCATAGTGAATCTTATTGATTTCAAAATAGTTGCCTATACCCTCAAACTTGATACTATCAAACCTAGATAGTGGGAGTAATACAGGACTTCAAATCAAGTTAATAGGAATTCAAAAAAGTTACTATGATATATCTTGCTAATTTTTTTTATTTTTTCACCCTAATTAAAAATGTTAAAAAAAAACTAAATCATCTTTTAATGAATAAAGGAGAGATTCAGATAAATTAGGACACAACAACATACTAATACAGGTTAAAGTATGACAATTTCAGCAAACTAGTGCTTCACCACCAAATAACTCAACTTAATTGTAGTTATCATAGTGTCTTTTTCCTTGAAATATTTGAATATAACTTCATATACTATAGCATCAAACATATCAAGACAATGTAAAACCATTCAAGTGGATGAAAGTATTGTAGGGTATTTAGAACCAGCTAACAGAAGAAGAACAATGGTTTCTATATTATCTCTTTGCCTTTAACAATTTTTGTTTATACTATTACATATAATAAAATCTAGCAAGATACAACATGATAAAACCAATGGAGAAAGAAGAGCTTGGTGGGGCTTCAAAACAAGATGATATTAAATCAGCACTACCTATTATGATGTCTTGTTTTCTTCAAAATAGCTGTTCATTACATCACAGCCAATAATATCAAGCAGCCCAGAATAAAGCCATTCCAATTAATAAGTGAAAACTTTATAAAGCTTCAAGGCCACATAATGAGGAATCATGATTACCACACACTTTTATATATTTGAATCATTTCTTACACTAGGGAAGCTATTCGGTATTCACACATGCGAGTTTGATTTATTTCACTTATGAGTATGGTCTCAAGCTGTGCCCATTGATTTATAAATACCTCAATGTGATCCTTCTTTATAGCTGAGTAGTACTCCATTGTATAAAAATACTGAAACTTTTTTATCCATTCCTCAGTTGATGGACACTTGGGTTGTTTTCAAGATCTGGCAATTACAAACTGTGCTGCTATGAACATAGTTGCACACATATCACTGTGGTATGATGCTTTCAGTTCTTTTGGGAATATGTCTAGAAGTGGAATAGCTGGAAAAAATGGGACTTCTGATCCCAATTTTGAGAAATTTCCAGACTGACCTCCACAAAGATTGTACCAGTCTACACTCCCACCAACATTGCCGAGGGTTCCTTTTTCCCCACAGCCTCTCCAACATTTGTTGTTATTGGTTTTCTTGATCCTGGCCATTCTTTCAGGAGTGAGATGGAATCTCAGTGTGGTTTTAATTTGCATTTCTCTAATGACTAATGATGATGAACATGTGTTCATGTATTTATTTGCCATTTGTATTTCTTCGTCTGAGAAGTGTGTATTCATCTCAGATGCCCATTTTTGGATTGGATCTTTGAATTTTGGGGGTCTGAGTTTTTTTAATTCTTTATATGTTTTAGACAAAAGTCCTTTGTCTGAGGAGGAGTTCACTAAGGTTTTTTCCCAGTTTGTGGGTTTTCTTTTCACCATGCAGGAGATTTTTTTGACATGCAGAAATTTTTTAATAAGACATGGTCCCAGTTATTGATTCGGGGAAGTATTTCCCGTGTGATTTGAGTCCTGTTCATGAATTCTCTACCTACCCCTAAGTCTTCAAGGTTTCTACCCAATTTGTCTTCCAATAGATTTAATGTTTCTGTTTTAATGTTCAGACCTCTGATCCATTTAGATATTAATTTAGTACATGGTGATAGGCGTGGGTCCAGTTTTAGTTTTTGACAAATGGAGAGCCAGTTTTTCCAACACCATTTATTACAGAGACTGTCATTCTTCCAGTGAATCTGCTTGGCACCTTTATCAAAGATAAGGTGGTTGGGTGTGTTTGTAGCTGTTGTTGTATCTTCTAATCTATTCCATTGATCTTCGGCACTCTTTTGATTCCAGAACCATGTTGATTTTACTATTGTTGCTTTGTAGTATAACTTCAAGTAAGGGATTGTGATGCCTCCTGACTTGCCTTTGCTGCTTAGGCTTCTAGGTCTCTTCTGGTACCAGATGAATTTTAGGAGTGATTTTTCTAGATCTATAAGGTGTGTTTATGGTATTTTTTATTGGGATAGCATTGAATCTGTATAACAGTTTTGGGAGAATGGCCATTTTCACAATGTTTATTCTTCCTATCCATGAGCAAGGGATGTCTTTCCATTTTCTGAGATCATACTCAATTTCTTTTTTCAGTGTATTATAATTTTCCCTGTATAGGTCTTTCACTTCTTTCATAAGAGTAATTCCTAAATATTTCAGTTTTTTGGTTACTAGTGTAAAGAGTTTGGCTTCTTTTATTTCTATCACTGTGATTTTGTTGTTAGTGTATAGGAATGCTATTGCTTTTGTATCCAGCTACATTGCTGAATTTATTTGTTTTATCTAAGAGTCTTTCAATGGAGTTTAGGGGGTCTTCTATGTAGAGTATCATGTCATTTGCAAACAATGATAATTTAACTTCTTCTTTTCCTATCTTTACCCCTTTTATTTCTATCACTTGTCTAATTGCTCTGGCAACTATTTCCAGTACTATATTAAATAACAATCATGACAAAGGACATCCTTCTCTTGTGCCTGATTTTAAAGTAAAGGCTTTCAATTTTGGCCATTTAGTATGATACTGGCTGTTGGATCTCGTAGATGGCTTTTTTGTATTGAGGTGAAGACCACCTATTCCAATTTTCTGTGAAGTTCTTATCATGAATGAATGTTGGACCTTATCAAAAGCTTTTTCTGCATCTATAGAAATGTTCATGTGATTGTTACTTTTAGTTCTATTGATATGGTACATTACATTCATCGATTTACATATGTTGAACCATCCCTGCATGCCTGGGATGAATCCCACTTGGTCATGGTGTATAATCTTCTTAATGATTTGCTGCATCCTATTTGCCAATATTTTATTCAGGATTTTTGAATCCGTGTTCATTAGGGAGATTGGTCTGTAGTTCTCTTTTTCAGTTGGGTCTTTTTCAGGTTTTGCTACTAGAGTAATATTTGCTACCAAGAATGATTTAGGAAGGATTGCTTCCCTTTCAGTTTCATTGAAGATTTTGAGGAGTGTCGGCATTATGTCTTCTTTGTATTTCTTGTAGAATTCTACAATGAATCCATCTGGGCCTGGGTCTTCTTTGTAGGTAAGGACTTAATTACATTTTCAGTTTCATTAATATAGATTGGATTATTCAGCAGTTTTACATCCTCTTGATCTAGCTTTGGTACTTCATATGTTTCTAAGACTCCGTCTGCTTCTTATGTGTTATCAATCCTATGAGAGTATAGGTTTTCATAATAGATTTTGAGGATCTTCCGTATTTCTAGAGTCTGTAGTAATTTCACCTTTTTTATTTCTTATTGTATGAATTTTAGCTTTTTCTTCCCTTTTTAAAATAAGGTTGGCTAGGGGCTTATTGATTGTATTTATTCTTTCAGAGAACCAACTCCTTGAATCGTTGGATTCTTTGGATTGTTTTCTTAGTCTCTATTGTGTTGATTTCTCCTCTGATTTTTATAATTTCCTCTCTTCTTTTGGCTTTGGGCTTGACTTGCTCTGCTTTTTCTAGCTGTTTGAGGTGTGGCATCAGATTATTTATCTGTATTCATTCTGTTTTCCTGATGCGGGAACTCAGTGCAATAAATTTTCCTCTGAGGATGGCTTTCATTGCATCCCACAGATTCCTGTAAGTTGCATCCGTATTTTCATTTTCTTATAGGTATTGTTTAATTTCTTCTTTAATTTCCTCTGTGACCCACTGATTACTCAAAAATGTGCTATTTAGTTTCCAAGTGTTTGTGGGATTTTTGCAGTATCATTTGTCATTAATTTCTAATTTCAATGCACTATGTTCTGATAACATGCAAGGGATCATTTCAACTCCTTTGCTTTTGTTTAAATATGTTCTGTGAGCTAATATATGGTCTATTTTAGAGAATGACCCATGTACTGCTGAGAAGAATGTGTATTCTGATGTTGTTGGGTGGAACATTCTGTATATGTGTATCAAGTTCATTTGTTCACAGGTGTGATTCAGTTCTGTTATTGCTTTTTTATTTAAGGAGAAAAAAAACAGAAAAGGGTACAAGTAATACAAAATTTAAAAAATAAACAGTAAGAAATCACCAGTTAATAGATTACATATTCTCATCTTAGAAATAGTTGTTCAGGTTGCAAAACTGAAGCATATAAAATGGGCTTTCAAACAGTGAGAGTGCAAACAATTTTGTTCAGCGATCAAAAAAACTCAGTAATATGGTTATCTATATTATACACTTAAACGTATATGCAGTTATAACATTTAGAGCACTTTCTTTTCTTTTCTTTTGTACAATGACAATTACACATTTTGGGTTTTATTACTGCCACAGTTATTACTTTTTTTGAAGAGAGTGAAACCAAATGTGACATATCAGAACAGAGTGAGTCAAATCAAAAGCATGGACATAATAGATAATGTAAAAGCAAAATACAAGGTGATCAACAATGATTATCATACCGCCCCTTGCTATTTTAAGAAGAATTTCCAGTTATAATAAAATTGAACAAAACAGTAAAGAATAAAACCAAAGCATTGGAGACAACACAGGACTTTAAAAGAAGATAATAGTCAACCTGGATGGGAGTCGTAACGAATCTTATTGTCTTCACAGTTTTGCCTTTACTTTTGAAGTTGGTACTATCAAGCAAAGTAGAATAGGGGAAAATCAGTGAAAACAAGATAATGAGGGCAATACAGAATTTCACATGAAGTTAATAGAAAATTACAGTAGGTTACTATAATGTATCCTGCTATTTTTGTTTATTTTCCCCTTAATTAAAAAGATAAAAAAGTAAATAATTTTTAAAAAGGGGCGATTTAGATAAAAGAGGGCATAACAACAGAATAGCACAGGTCAAAACATAACCATTTAAGCAAAATAGTGTTTCACCTCAAGATATCCTGACATAAAAATACCATAGTGTCTCTTTCCTTGAAATCTTTGAATATAACTTCCTACACTGTAGCACCAAACATATCAAGACACTGTAAAACCATTCAAGAGAATGACATTATTACAGGGTATTTAGAACCAATTAACAGAAAATGAACAATGGTTTCTGTATAATCTCCTTGCTATAAAAGTTTTTACTTATATTACCATATATAACAAAATCCAATAAGATACAACCTTTTAAGACCAATGGTAACAGAAGAATACAAGTTTGATGGGACTTCACAACAAAATGATACTAAATCAGCACTAGCTATTATGATGTCTTGTTTTCTACAAAGTAGCTGTTCCTACCATCCGATCTTCTCTGCCTCATTTCTGTTGAGCTCATTTTCTGTCATTTGTTGTCAGTTTGTGTTCTTCATTTCACTTTCTGCTCCATTCATTGTGGCCTGTCTGCCACTATTTCTGGAATTTTGGTGTTTTCCTTTTTTAGAATATCCTGCCGTATTCTCTGTAGAGTTGAATTAGTGGTTGCAAATTCCCCCAGTTCCTCTTTATCCTGGAAGCACCTTGTTTTTCCATCAATTTCTAGGGACAGTTGTGCAGGATATATCAATCTTGGCTGGAGGTTGTAATGTTTCAAAGCTTGAATTATTTCCCCCAATGCTCTTCGTGATTTGATGGTATGTGCTGAGACGTCTGCTATAATTCTGATGGGTGTTCCCTTGTAAGTGATCTGTTTCTTCTCTCTGATGGCTTTTAATATTCTGTTCGTATATTGGATTTTTGGAATTTTGATTATTACATGCCTGGGTGTAGCTCTGTTTGGGTTGTAGGTGGCTGGGGTCCTGTATGCCTCGTACATCTGAGTATCTTTACCATTTGGTAATTTAGGGAAATTCTCTTGGATTATTTCTCTGAATAGCTTTTGTAGTCAATTTGTGTCCCTACTTCTTCTTTTATGTTCTCAACTCTTAAGTTATAGATCCTCTTATCATCTTCTAGCCTTTGTATTGTTGCTGTTAGGTTTTTGTTTTGTTATTTTTAAGAAGTTTTTTGTTTCGTGCTCCCAAATTACAAATCTGCCCTCCAGTTCAGATAATTTATCCTTAGTTTCTTTTAAGCTCTTATGCCAGTTTTCAATAGAGTTTTTAGTTTCCTGATAATCTCTTTGAACCTGCTTCACGTATTCTATATTTTCTCTATTTTCTCCATCAAACAATTCTCCCCTTGTTTTCTGTCTTTCCATTCCACCATCTGTTTCTTCTTGGGTGGTGTTTAGCATTTCCTTAACGATTCTACTTATATATTGTTTCAAGTCATTAATAACTTCATTCTTGAACTCTTCTATGAGGCTCTGGAGATAGCGCTTTATGTCTATTTGTGCCGTGTCTGATATTGCATGTTTCTCAGTATTGGGGGCCGAGGACGCTTTCTTGTTGCTCCCTCTTCCCATATTTTTTGTTCCTTTTATACAAGCGAATATAAGAGACCCAGTTTCTTTCTTTGTTGGTTACAGTTTGTTTGAATTGCGCTGACTAGGTGTTCCCACCCACAGCAGTGTACTAGGGAGACATATACCTGGGCAGCCTATGCTGGGCCTTCCCCTCCAGGTCAACCTACCTAAGGCTTCAATGCTAGGGTGCACCTCCAAGTGCTGGGACCTGGTTTGGTCTAGCCTACTGGGTATCAGTCAGTGGCGTCACGCAGGCCAGGCACTGCGCCAATCCCGCTTGAGAGGAGAATATGCGACTGAAGTGACTGCAACAACCTGTTCTGTCTAGTCTGCCCAGTCCCAATATGTCCTTTGCTGAAGCCTCCTACTCTAATGTAAGGGTCCCCGATCTGCTCACTCACTGCAGGTCGATGCAGGGCTCCCAGCCAGTCCTGTTCTCAACTCCACTCACCGCTTCCCACTCTCAGAGCTTTTGTGCCTCTCTTCTTGCTGCACAGATTGGGTTGCAGCAGAGGCTGCAGGAAATTCAAATCGCAGCTTCCAGTGGCTCGGGGTCCAGCTTCCCTGCTGAGACCTTATCTGTTCCTGTTATATCACTGGGAGTGCATTTCCAGTTGGTTTCTTTTAGTTTAGTTTGTTCCTGGGTTGACAAAGTATATCTCCCCTTGCTTAGGATTTCTCGCCTGGCACAATTCCTGGATTTTAAGTATGGTTTCTCAGAGAGCCTCTGAAGCTGCTGCTACCTATCCACCATGTTCTCCCGGAAGTCAGATCTGTTATTTCTTTTCTCATTTTCTGTCTGGTTGATCTGTCCCTTGGAGTCAATTGTGTGTTAAAGATCTCCTGTTACAATTGTGTTACTGATAATTTGATTTTTCATTTCTGTTACTAGTTGTTTTATAACTGGGTGCTCTGGAATTTGGTGCATATGTATTTAACATAGTTATCTCTTCCTCTTGGGGTTTTCCCCTAATGAGTATGTAGTGAGCTTATTTGTCCATTCTGATCATTGTTGGTTTAAAGTTCACGTTTTCTGCAAACAGAATGGCTACTCCTGCTTTTTTCTTTCTTTTTTCTTTTTTTTTTTTTTTTTTTTTTTTTTTTTTTTTTTTTTGGATTTCTGTTGCATGAAGTATAGTTTTCCATCCTTTGACTTTCAGTCTGTGAGTATCCTTCTGGTTTAGATGGGTTTCCTGTAAACAGCATATGGTTGGATTTTGTATCTTGATTCATTCTGCTAGTCTGTTTCTTTTGATTGGTGCATTGAGACCATTTGTATCAATGCTTATAACTGTTATATATTGGTTTTTGTTGACATGTTATCTTTCTGCTCTTGCATCTTTATCTTTCTGTTCTGTTTAATTATCTGGTTTGCTTAGTGATTTTTTCCTTTGTGTATTTAAACTGTCTCTCAATATTTTTTGCAGGGTTGGCTTGGTGTTCATGAAGTTCTTCAGTTGTTCTTTTCATGGAAGTATCTTATTTCACCATCAATTTTGAAGGATAGTTTTTCAGGGTACATCAGTCTAGGTTGGAAATTATTTTCCTTTAGGATCTGGAATACTTCACTCCATGCTCTTCTTGACTTTATTGTTTGTGCTGAGAAGTCTGCTGTGATTATGATGGGTTTTCCTTTATAAGTGATCTGTCTTTTCTCTCTGACAGCTTTTAGTAATCTATTCTTGTGTTGGATTTCTGGGATGGTGATTATTATATGTCTGGGTGTAATTTTATTTTGGTTATGACTATTTAGAGTTCTATAAGGTTCACTGGAGCTGATGTCAGTTTCTGATCTCATGCTCGGGAAATTTTCAGCTATTACTTCTCTAAATATCCTCATGACATCCTTTATGTTGTCCCCTTCTTTTTCATTAATCTCTGTCAATCTTATGTTGTTTTTCTTTGCATCATCTTGCAGTTGTTGAATTGTTATTTCCTGATTCCTTGTTATTTTTAAAAGATCTTTCCTTTCCTGTTCACTAGCTGCAATCCTGTCTTCAAGGTCTGAAATTCTATCTTCACTTTCAATGAGGTGGTTTTTACAGCTTTCAGCAAAATGCAATTTTTTGATTTCCTGATTTCTGCATTTTTTGATTTCCTGTATATCTCTGTGCATCTGCTTTATGTATTCTGTTTGTTTCTTATATTGTTCATCTAGGGATTCTTTTTGTTTAGTTCCTCCAATTTTTTAACTGTGTTTTCTTTAGATGTATTCAGCATCTCTTTCATTTCTTTTATCATTTCTTCTTTTACCTCGGAGCTTATTTTGAGTTTGAATTCCTTTAAAACTTCCTGGAGTTGCTTGTTTATTTCAGTAGCTATTATGTCTAATATTTGAGGTGTATGGCATATATTTTCCTGTATATTCATGCTCCTAGGGTTTCTTGAGATGGGCTGGAGGTTTGAGGTTGTAATTTGGTCTTTCGTTTTGTCATTTTCCTATATTTCTGTGTTTCAAGTGTTATTTGAAAGCTTCCTCAGGTTCTGTTGGAAATCCACTTCTGTGTTCCCAGCTCCTGGGACTCTGGCATCCACTTCCCCCAGGCCGCTGGGACTCTAGAACCCATGGTGCTCACCTGCCTGCTTAGAACTCTGCAGTCCCAGATAGGCTGGGCTCTGGGGACAGTGTGCACCTGCCTGCTTGCTTGGAACTCCTCAGTTCTCCCAGCACAGCTGGAACAGGGTGGCAGATGTAGGTGCCTCTGACCTGCCTATCTACTTCACTGCACCCAGAAGGCTAAATGGTCTGGAACAGACTGGGCTTGTGGGAGAGTGCACAGGACACTTACCCCAGGATGCCAGGCCTCTGGAGGTGGTGATGCTCGCCTGCTTGCTTAGAAACCCACCGTCCTCCAGACACACGGGGAGGCAGATGCAGGTGCCCGAGACCTGCCCAGCCATTCCACTGAACCCAGACAGTGCGAGAGTGCCAAATAGGTTTTGCTCCGGGGACAGTGTGTGCCCGCCTGCTTGCTTGAAACTCCACAGTTCTCCTCTGCTCTGGTTTTTATAATTTCCTCTCTTCTTTTGGCTTTGACCTCAACTTGCTCTACTTTTCTTAGATGTTTGAGGTGTAGCATCAGGTTATTTATTTGTATTCATTCTGTTTTCCTGATGTGAGAACTCAGTGCAATAAATTTTCCTCTCTGGACGGCTTTCATTACATCCCACAGATTCAGGTAAGTTGTATTTGTATTTTCATTTGCTTGTATGTATTGTTTAATTTCTTCTTTAATTTCCCCTTTGTCCCACTAATTACTCAAGAGTATGTTATTCAATTTCCATGTTTTTGTGGCTGTTTTTCAGTATTTCTTATTGTTAATTTCTAATTTCATATGGGTATGATCTGATAACATGCAAGGGATAATTTCAACTGTTTTTCATTTATTTAAATATGTTCTGTGAGCTAATATATGGGCTGTTTTAGAAAATGTCCCATGTACTCCTGAGAAGAATGTGTATTTTGATGTTGTTTGATGGAACACTCTGTATATGTCTATGAAGCCCATTTGTTCATAGGTGTGATTCAGTTCTGTTAGTTCTTTGCTCATTTTCTGTGTGGTTGATCTGTTCCTTGATGTCAATTGTGTTTTAAAGATATCCTGTTACAATTGTGTTACTGATAATTTGATTTTGCATTTCTGTTACTAGTTGTTTATATAACTGTATGCTCTGGAATTTGGTACATATATATTTAACATAGTTATCTCTTCCTCTTGGTGTTTTCCCCTAATGAGTATGTAGTGACCTTATTTGTCCTTTCTGATCATTGTTGGTTTAAAGTTCACATTGTCTGCAAACAGAATGGCTACTCCTACTTTTTTTTTTGGATTCCTGTGGCGTGAAGTATTGTTTTCCATCGTTTGACTTTCAATCTGTGAGTTTTCTCTTGGGTTAAATGGGATTCCTGTAGACAGCATATGGTTGGATGTTGTATCTTGATCCATTCTGCCAGTCTTTTTCTTTTAATTGGTGCATTTAGACCATGTCCATTAATGGTTATAACTGTAATATATTGATTTATTGTTGACATGTTATCTTTTTGCTATTGTTTCTCTGTCTTTTCATTCTCTTTAATTGTTTGCCTTGTTTAGTTGGTTTTTTATGTAGATTTAGACTACCTTTCAGCATTGTTTGCAGGGTTACTTTTATGATCATAAATTTCTTCAGCTGTTCTTTGTGATGGAATTATCTTATTTCTCCATTTGTTTTGAAGGACACTTTTGCAGGGTACATCAGACTGGGTTGGAAGTCATTTTCCTTTAGGATCTGACATACTTCACTCCATGCTCTTCTTGACTTCGTTGTGTATGTTGAGAAGTCTGCTGTGATTCAGATAGGTTTTTCTGTCTTTTCTCTCTAAAAGCTTTTAATATTGTGTTCTTATGTTGAATTTCAGGCATGGTGATTATTATATGTTTGAGTGTACTTTTATTTTGGTTTTGGCTATTTGCGGTTTTCAATGCTTCACCGGTCCTGATGTCAGTTTCCATTATCATATTTGGGAAATTTTCAGGTATTAGTTCTGTAAATAGTCTCTTGATATCATTTGTGTTGTTCCCTTCTTTTTCATTTATCCTTATCCATCTTATGTTTTTTCTTTGAGTCATCTTGCAGCTGTTGAATTGTTATTTCCTGATTCCTTGTTAGTGTTAAAAGATTTTTTCTTTCCTGTTCACTACCTGCAACCTTGTCATCAGGGTCATAAATTATATCTTCACTTTTGTTGATGTGGTTCTGAGAACTTTCAATAGAATTTTTGATTTCCTGTACATCTCTTTTGAATGTTTTTCATGTAGTATTTGTTTCTTACATTGTTCATGCAGGGATTCCAACTTCTGGCATTGTTCCTCTTACTTTTTTACTGTGTCTTCCTCAGATGCATTCAGCATTTCTTTCATTACTTTTATCATCTCTTCTTTCACTGGTAGATTATTTCTTTGTTTCATTTTTATTTAAAGAAAAACTAATCCCAACAGACAATGGGTAGAAATAATACATACGTTCATAGAAATAAAGTAAGAAATCACTAGTTGATGTTTACATATTGTTGTTGTACACATAGTTTTTCAAGATACAAAAGTGGAACCTTTAAAGTGGGAATTCATACAGTGAGACTGCAAACAGTTCTGTTCAACTGTCCAACAAATCTTAGTAACATGGTTTACAGTCCTATACACTTAAACATACATGCATTTATCCATATGTTCATATATGTTTAAATTAAACAAACTATAGCAAATTAAAATCATTCTGAACAAGAATAATAGTATTGCTGAATTTCACATCATGACACTGCATGATCAGCCCTGGGTATTGTAGTGGCTTTTTTTAAAAATTTAATTTAAAGAAAGACTAAACAAAACAGAAAATGGGTAGAAACCATACATAATTTGAAAGAAAAAATAAACAGTAAGAAATCACTAGTTGATGATTACAGATTGTCTTCTTACAAATAGTTATTCAAGATACTAAAATGGAGCATATAAAGTGGGGATTCAAACAGTGAGATTGCAATGAGTTCTGTTCAACTATCCAATAAAAACATTTTTTTTAATCTTTTTCATTTTTATCGGTACCAGGGATCGAACTCATGACTGCCTGCTTGCAAGGCAGGTGCTTATGCGCTGAGCTAAATCCCCAGTCCCTAAAAATTTAGAAACATGGTTTTCAATGCTATACCTTAAACATACATGCAGTCATCCATATATTCAATTATGTTGAGATTGAACAAACCCAAGCAGGCTAATATCACTTTGAACAAAGAATAATACTATTGCTGGGTTTCGCATTGTGACAATCCAGGATAGTACAGAGTATTTTAGTGTCTCTCTTTCTTCAAAGTATCTGTTCATTTCATCATGTGTCATAAGATCAATTCTCATAAACTGTTTATAGATTCTACACATGCATGAGTCTACGTATTTTTATCCTTTCTATATTAGAGGGAGAAACAAAACAAAGCAAGACAAAACAAAACATATTCCTATAAACACGTGAAATGGAAAAAACATATAAGACCATTATACAAAGAGTTCTACCATGATTCATGTTTTGTCTCTTGTTATCTTCAATAGAATTGGCTATATCATCAGACATAGTATAATTGAATATATCAGTATGTAACAGTATTAATAAAAATACAACTTTGTATATAGTATAGAACTTCAAAAACAGGCAGTTATTAAACTAGAATGTGTATCCTAGGGTCTTGTCATCTTCAGTGTAGTTGTCTATACTCTCAGATTTGATACTATCAGACATATCAGTTTTGAATAAAATCTTTTGATACCAAACAGCAATCAAACAAACCAGATTTAACTAAGATCGGTCATGATAAAATAGTATAAGTCATACAGGGCTCCAGATTAAGATAATAGGAAATTAAAGATTATGGTGCTACATCCTGATGTTTTTGGGATAGCTGTCTGTGCCCTCAAATCTAATGCAAGTAGACAAACTGAGACAGAATAAAACCTATCAGAAAAAATAGAATAAAATCTAAACAGAGTGGTGTGAATAATGTGGGTTTTAAATACTGATACACTATTAACAATATCTTCTGCCATCTTTTTCAAGACATTCCCTCCCCTTTTGCTTCTCCAGGGTACAATGTGTATTTTTGCGTCTGACCAGGACCCTTGGTTTTAAAGTGTTGGGGGGCAACCTGCTATTTACCTAAGTATTTCTGAACCTTACTTCTCTTGGACTTGGAATGAGTATGGCAGTATTCATTCCCTTCAATTTCATGTGAGATTTTTGAAGAGTATTAGGATTATATCTCTAAAGTTATAGTAAAGTCAGTGGTAAATCCGTTTGGTCCTGGGCTCTTAGTTGTAGAATTTTTGGCATTATATAACTTTGTTGCCCTTGTTGGTGTGTTCAGAATTTTTCTATCACATTGGTTCAATTTGTTAAATAACTTGTGTCTAAAAATGTGTTCCTTTCTTTCAGATTCTCAAATGTATTAGAATATAATTTTTAAAAGACTTTTATATAATCTAGATTTCAGTGGTGTGTGTTGTGTCTGTTTTTTGCTAAATTGCATTGAATAGGTCTTTGCTTCTTTTGTTAAGTTTGTTGAAAGGCTTATTTATTCTTTCAAAGAACCAGATTTTTGATTCATTGATCACTTGTGTTGTTGTTGTTTTGAGACAAAGTCTTGCTATGTAGTCCAGGCTGGCTTTGAACTCACTATGTTGCTTCAGCCCACTTCAAACTCATCGCAACCTCCTGCCTCAGCCTTGCAAGTGCTGGGATTAAATGCATTCACAACCATGCCTTGATATCACTTGTATTTTTTAGGACCAATTCGATTGACTTCTACTCTGATGTTTATAATGCTTTCCCTTCTACAATTTTTGGCTTTAAATTGTTCTTCTTTTCGTAGATTCCTGAGATATAGCAATATCTGATTTATTTTGGATCACTTCTGAAATAGGTACCTCAGCTTAAATCTCCTCTTAAAAGGATTTTGTTGTGTCCCAGAAATTCTGATACATTGTATGTATATTGTTTTCTGGTTTCATGTGTTTTAAAATTTTTTCCCAGATTTCTCCTGTGTCACAACAATTTTTCAAGTGTCTAGTATTGAGTCTTGCTGTTTTAGAGTTTTTTATTTTCTTTTGTTCTTGATATATAGTTACATTCTATTATGCATAATAAGAGGCAAGAGAATATTTCACTTCTTTCTGTGCTTATTAGATATGGTGTATGCTCTTAAGATGTGGTCTATATTTGTTTTTATTTTTATTTTGTTTTTGTTTTTTACCTAAAATTGATCTGAGGGCTTGCCATGTAGGTGTTTAGGCCCCTGAGCTGTATCTCAGGCACCTGATATGGTCTATTTTGGAGAGTGCTCTGTTGGTTATTGAGAAGAGTGTGTATTCTGTTTTTGTTCATTAAGTTGGATGAATAGTTACCTGATGCATATATATGTATAATTTTTATCTTTTGCTGTAGCTGTTCCGTTGAGAATATTTAATGACCTTTTGTGTTCATTGTGATCAGTTTTGTTCTGAATACTGGAGTAACTACTCATGCTTGTTATGCGGGTCTGCTGCAGGGAGTATGGATTTCCACACTTGCCCTAGTCTCTGTGTATCCTTCAGGATGAGGTGTGTCTCTTCAGGCAGCATAGTTGGATTTGGGTTGTGACTCACACTGCTCATCTGTGTCTTGCCTTCAGGTTTCCAAAGGAGCAATAGTGTCTCAGCTCTGACCTGGCCTGGGTGCATAGCTGCTTGGCTGTCCAGGAGCAAACATGATCATGGGACACAGTACTTAGAGGCACAGCTCTGGGAGGATATGCAGCCTCCCTGGGTGAGCTGTCCTGTGCTGCTTGTCCTCACTGTATCTGCATCCTGAGTTTCAACCTGTGAAAAATCTGTATCTGAGCTCTGGTCCTCTCTCCTGTGCCCTGTTCTCCCCCACAGGTCAGTCACTCATCGACACTGCCCAGCCTCAGTGACAAAACCCAGTTCCCCTCCTTCCTGCGCACCCAAGCAAGTGACTTTGTGTCTTCTCTGGCTGTGATCCAGCTGGTGCTGAGCTTGGGGTGGTCCTGGGTCATCATCCTAGCCCAGGATGATGAATTTGGGCAGCAGGCTGGTGCTCTAGCTGCAAGGGAATTGGAAAAGGCAGGCATCTGCATTGAATTCCACCTCACAGTCCCCTCCCAGCACTCCCTCGAGAAGATCACCTGTGTGGTGCAGAAGATGCAGACCAGCACTGCCACGGGGGTCCTGGTCTTCCTGAACAACTCCAATTTCAGGCTCATCCTGCAAAGTCTTCTGGGTTTCCATCCCCTGGGCCAGGTCTGGGTCAGTGAGGGCCTCCTGCACACAGCACTTGCCCTGGCCACACCAGGCATCTCCCAGATTCTGCAAGGTGCATTTGGTCTTCTGTGCCACAACAGCCAGGTACAGGGGTTCCCCGAGTTCTTTTCCAGCCTCCACCCAAGTCAGATCCCAGAGGATGTGTTCCTGGTGAGGTTCTGGGAGGCCACCTTTGGGTGCAAGTGGCCACACGAGAACAGCACAGAGACAGAAGATGTGCGGCTGTGCACAGGTGCTGAGAGTCTGAGAGGCCATGAGTTCCCTTTCCAGGACGTGAGTGAAGTGGATATCGCATACACGGCTGTATACAGTGTCGCCCACGCCCTGCAGGACCTGGTGTCATGTGAGCATGGGAGTGGGGTCTGCACAGATCCACAGCATCTCCATCCCTGGCAGGTGAGTTGGATGGCTGGGAAGAGGAGACTAATGTTTTCTATGTAGCTGATGAGGTGCTCAGTGTTTGTGTTATCTGCAAGGGTGCCTGTGCCTAGAGCTGAGGCAGCTCAGTGGCACCTGGACCATGAGTCCTGAGGCCTTGCTAGTTGTGTGACCCTAGATTGGTCCACAGTGTGTGGAAGGCAGTTTAGCAAATATGAGATGCCTGGTGAAATTCATAATTCAGATCTGCAATGAATAGACATTTTTGTTGTATTTTCAAATTTGAGTTTGGGTAACCAGTGAACAATGTTGGTATATGCCTGATGCAAACTTGAAAAACACATAGCAGCTAATAGAATTCATTATAAATGCCACAAATATTCAAAAACTTGAAGCTTTTCCATGTTCCCCTACAGTTCCAAACATTGCATGTGTTGTACTAAAGAGTCTTATTTTTCTTTTTGTGGTACCTAGGATTGAACCCTGGAATGCTCTAACCCTAAATTTTATTTCCAACCATACTTATTGTTTATTTCACACAGGTTTTCCCTGTGTTATCCAGGCTACTAAGAATTCCCAACCCTCTGCTTTCAGCCTGTTTCCCTGCTGGCATCATAGGCATATGACTCACCTATCGGAGAGTCATTTTTCAAACTGAAATTCAATGAATGAAGATTGCTGTGTTTTATTGGGTAAAACTAAGTTTTAGAATAAGTGTATTTGAAATATGGGACAATATATGTTTTGTTAGAAAAGGGTATATTTCTGGTGCTGTGGGTCAAAAGGAGGGATATGTTACTAATGAGTAACATATCCACAGAGCAGTTTTAATTTTATGATAGGGTTGGTGAGTCTCTAAATTGCTCAGGGTTTCTTATTTTCCTACCTGTGTCCAGTGATTCTCTTGGCCAGCTCCCCTCTGAAGACCACCCAGCAAGCCAGCAATACCTCAGAGGTATGGACAAAGGCTTGCCTTACCAAACCCCCTCTCTCTGAATATATCACATCCTGCAGAACATCGCCACCATGGTTAACACCTGGGGCCTCTCCCTCAACCCTCACCTGCTGTGTGTAGCTCGGGCTTTACCTGTGAGTTCTTACACCCAGTTTGCCAAACGGGATGCCTCAGGAGTCCTTGGGGCTGTTCTAAGAGGAAGCTCTGGCCCAGGATCTTCCATGGCCCCTTTTGTTCATCTGTGGAGAGCAGGCTGCTGGACTGTGAAAAGCAGTAGAAACATGTGTGAGGTTTGGATTGTTAACCTTTCTCTGGTGCATTTGGCAACCACTGTCCCTGAGCCACCACCTTCTCACATGAGGGAGGACAGAGCAGGCACCACAGTGTGCCCTCTCCACCTGTTGGGCCATAGGTAAACGTCTTCAGCATGGTGCTGAGAAGCATCTCCCAGATATGTGCTGCTAGCTGTTGTGGCCAGTGGAGACTGAGGATGGAAGGCGACAGTGAGTTCTCTGCTCCGATCGTGGGGCTTCTATGTTTGAGGACTAAGCACATGTGGGCTGCGGGTGGATGGAAGTGAAGGCACCTGACTTCTGGGCAGGGCAGATTGGGTAGAAATGCAGGGAAGGGTGATATCTGCATGCTGCAATGTGAATGATGCTGTAGAATAAGGGAGAGGAAGTTCACACTGTGGGAGGACAGAGCTGAGCTCCTACCTGGACAACAGGTGGCTTGCACTATGAGCAGAAAGGAGATTTCTACTTGGCTCTAATTGGGGGAGCGAGCAGAAAGAGTCGCAGCTGCTCCAGGGAGGTCAAAAGGCTTGGCAGGTTGGGGGCAGGGACTTGTATGGACTTTACATATGTGGGGTGCATCCTGATGTGGAGGGACTTGGAGGCTGAGGATGGAACACAGTGGTCCAGAGTTGCTGCCTCCACAGAAGTGATAGTGAGAGTTTAAAGACTGACTTACAGAGGTACATATTTATTATTCAGTATTGCTCACTGTTACACTTTCTTTTGGATTCTACCAGAAGTTAAAATATGGATCATATTCCTGGGACCCTGCAGGCCATGTGCCTGATGAAACAGGTGGTCAGGCCTGGATCTCTGCTTGCCATCCCCAGCTTGGGTCAGTTTGGCCAGGCTACATGTCAGCCTCCTTCCCCAGCTTCTTCACCCTCTCAGGAAGGTGCACTTCCAAACCCATGATGGGACCGATATCATGTTCGATACCAACGGAGATTTGGTGACAAAATTTGATGTTCTCCAAGGGCAGTGGAACGTCGAGGGCCAGTTCCAGTTTTCCCACATTGGCACACTAGACCCTCATTCCTCTCTGGGGAACAGCATGATGATCCTCTTGAAGGACAGTGTCGAGGTGGGTCCCCTTGCTGCACAGAGAAACCAAGGCCTGGGCACTGGATTGGAGAAAACTCAGAACCAGGGTTCCTGTCTCCTTTGGTGTCACAATGTGGATGTGGTAGTAATCAGGGCAGTGATAGCTCAGCTATGCTCTTTGTCCATAGTGGAATTCTTCAGTGATGGTGCAAAGCCATGGAATCCAAATGAACTGTGAAGCTGGATGTGATAGCGCATACCTGTAATCCAGCTTCTGGGGATGCTGAGGCAGGAGAGGGGCAAGTTGAAGGCTAGCCTGAGTGACTTAATGAGACCCTGTATCAAAGCACAAAATGAAATGGCTCTTGATGTTCCTGAGTGGGATAGTTCTTGCTTCAATCTTCAGTAGAGAAAAAAAAAAGATAGGAACAGAGTCACAACAGGTGAGAGAATTATGTCTGTGTCAGACATTTCTCTTTTTTCTCCTGGTTTCTCTCATGGTTTGTGGGGTCTGTGAAGACTTGGCGGGTTGAAGCTCCGCTCTGCATGGCCATGGCATGCAGTGTGAGCTGCGGGGGCTGTCACAAGTCCTTGCTCAGGGTCAAGGGCCTTATGCTGCTCTGCTGCAGGATCCTTTCTCCAGCCTTTTCTGCAGAGCAGCCATCTCTGACCCCAAGCCATCTCCATCACAGTACTCTCAGGGTTTTCTTTCTGGATTTTTAGGGTCCCATCCTTGACTCCTCCCTCCAGGAACACAGATGCATAGTCAGAGGATCTTACAGGGCCACTGGTGGCTGTGAGGGGAAGCTACTGTCCCTCCTTGGAGGACACAGCACCATTCTTCTTTCCATGATGTCTAAATATTCTGCCTGGGTTTGGGCCTCAGCAGAGAGGGCAGGAGCACAGCTGTACAATGTCCACATGGCAGGTAGCCCTGACCGTCTGTGGGAGTGGGTGTGTTTGTGTGTGTGTGTGTGTGTGTGTGTGTGTGTGTTTGCATGCACGCCTATGGCTGTATAGTCCCAGTACCTATAACTCCTATATGGGGCCCGGATCTAGGGAAAGACCCCATGAGCAGGGTTCGCTGCCTGCTGTCCCTCCTGCCAGGCAGCCAGGTGACCTCTTGGGACAGTTGTTCATTCCCTCCCCATGTACACTGCCTGCATCTGGCTTCTGATGGCAGGGAGGACAGTTCCCGGCACTCCACCTAGTCATCTGGGGAGGACACCACTCTGCGGCTGGTGGTCAGACCAGCCCTGTGGCCCAATCCTACTGGAGCCTGCTGACCCCCTGCACATTGTCCTCAGGTGCCCAGCTCTGTCTGCAGCACCAGCTGTGAACCAGGATTCAGCCAGATCCCCCGAGAGGGTGTCCCCCACTGCTGCTTTGAGTGCCATCCCTGCCCAGAGGGACAGTTTGCAGACCAGAGAGGTGAGTGGGCTGCAGAGTAAGGGAGCTGAGAGGTCGTGCTCCCCTAAATTCCCTGTCCCCAGGAGGCACTGGTCAGTCTCCGTTCTTTCCCAACATTACTTGGACCCATGTCCTGGAAGGAGCCTTCTTGTTTATTCTTGGAGAAATATGTCCTGAACTAGACCCCATGGGCAGGCAGGGTGCAGATGGTGGCCACACAGAATATTCATGAGCACACTCTTCTCTCTGCCTGACCATAAGCAGTGTGACTTGGTCCTGCCTAGATTACCACTGACCTGACCTCTAGCCTTGTTTCATCTCCTGAGCTTGGGAGGCCTCATCCAGGCCCTGGTGAAGCTCCTTTTCTCCTCTACCTGAGACTGTGACCTCCATCCCAGAGACCAGGTGTCATGAATCCCATATAAACCACAGAAATGCATTTCCTCACACTTCTAGAAGTTGAGGTCCTGGTGTGTAAAGCAGGGAGTTTTGTCAGACCCCTGTCCTGGACCTGCAGGCAACCCTTTCCTGCTGTGTCCTCCTGTGTCTTACCTGGGTCAAAGAACCCTCTTCCTGTGAGGATGCCAGCTTGCTGCATTCAGGCCACCTCAGGGGTCTCAGTGAATCATAATTGTCTCAGATGTAATTTACCTATAAAACACAATCACATTCTGAGCTACTGGAGATCAAGACTTCAACAAATGAGTTTTGAGGGAACCAATAAGATCTAAAACATTTGGCAAAAATAGAAGTCACAGGTGCTGCTCAGGAAAAGTTAGCCATTGAAATAAACACAATGGAGGTCTGTAGTCTTGTGGTACGAGCCAGTGATCCTAGCATTATGGGAGGATGAGGGAGGAAGATAGCATGTTTAAGCCCAGTTTGGTCCACTCAGTGAGTCAGTAAAGCTGAGCATCAAAACAATCTAAGAATGTTGTTCAGGCAAAGGTTGACTCCCCCATTTGGGAGAATAATACAATAGAACCAAAACCAAAACAGCCCAATGCACAAAAAATAAATATGTTCTGCTGCAGTTTTCCTAGTCCCTCTGAATCTAATGTTGCCTCCTTCAAGGATGCCTAAGAATAATTCATAAAAGCAGCAGTGGAAGCATGCGTTGCTTAAAGGGCCTGATGCCCAGCGAATGGCCAAAAGCTGGTTTCATAACCCCAGTGTGCCTTGGGTGTGGTTTTGTGCCTCCCACAGACATGAAGAGCTGCCTTGAGTGCCCTGAGGAGCAGTACCCAAGCCAGACCAGAGACCACTGTATTCCCAGAACAGAGAACTTCCTGGCCTTTGATGAGCCCCTGGGCCTTGCACTGACCTCAGTGTCACTGGCACTGGCCAGCTTGGCATGCCTAGTCTTCGGGGTGTTCCTGTGGTTCCGGCACACACCTGTGGTCAGGGCCAATAACAGAGCCCTCAGCTATGTGCTCCTGGTCTCCCTGACCCTCTGTGCCCTGAGTCCCTTGCTATTCCTTGGCCGTCCCTCACCCACCACTTGCCTCCTGCGCCAGACCACCTTTGCAGTGGTGTTCACTGTGGCTGTGTCCTGTGTCCTTGCCAAGACCCTCACTGTGGTCCTGGCCTTTAGGGCCACTAGGCCAGGACAGAGAGTCCGCATGTGCCTAGGGAACAGTGCCTCTTCCTCTGTGGTCCTGGTCTCCTCCCTGATGCAGATCATTCTCTGTGGGGTCTGGCTAGGCACCTCCCCACCATTCCCACACAGAGACACAGCCTCAGAGCCTGGCCACCTTGTGCTCCAGTGTCAGGAGGGCTCTGGCGTGGCTTTCTCTTGCATGCTGGGCTACCTGGGCCTCCTGGCTATAGGAACCTTCTCTGTGGCCTTCCTGGCCCGGGACCTGCCAGATGCCTTCAATGAGGCCAAGTTCCTCACTTTCAGCATGCTGCTGTTTTGCAGTGTCTGGACAGCTTTCCTGCCCCTGTACCACAGTGCACGGGGCAAGGCTACAGTAGCTGTGGAGGTCTTCTCCATCCTGGCCTCTACTGCAGGGCTGCTGGGTGGCATCTTCCTCCCCAAGTGCTACCTCATCCTGCTGAAACCTGAGCAGAATGCCCCGACCAAGTTACAGATAGCTCGCCAGACTCAGTGTGCTGCAGTTGCTCCCAGAAATATGTGTACTCCCATGTTCTTAGCACAGCGCCCTTGAACCAATCTATGAAGTCAGCTGCACAGTCCCAGGATGCAGGTCCTGGTTACTGTGTGCTGAAGAACTGAGAAGTGGGTGGGGTTTCTAGAACAAGATGCCAAGGATGCTGAACCACAAGAGTGGATGTCTGTGGGCTCTCTGGTTGCTCACTTGATACCTATGAACATTTGCACATGCAAAAATATTATGGAAAGCAGAGTTCCTAGTGACAGTGGTAATAATGATTACTACAAGACAAACATCTGGCAGAGATGTGGAAAATCCTCAATCCTTCTGCAATCCTATGGCCTGGATAGTGGCCAGGCAATTTCTCAGCAGATTAGACCTAGCTCTAACATACTCTCAGTTACTGAAGAGAAGTGTGCATATAAAAATACACAGGAATGTTCAGAGAAACATAACCTGTAAGCCAAAAGCTGGAAACCATTTAAAAGAATTTGAGCTTATGGAGAACAAACAAATGTGAATTATTCATAGTGAATTGGTATTTGGCAAAAAGATATGAGGGACTAGGGCGTGCTACAACATGCATGAACCTCAGAAATGTCATGCTGAGGGAAGGAAGCTGGAAACGATGCTACGTGGTGTAAGATTCCAGGGCCATATAGTGTCTCGGAATAGGTGAATCCAGGGGGCAGAACATACAACAGTGGTTTCCTGGTGTTGGGAGAGGGAATTTGAATGCTGTGGTGACAACGAAGGGTACAGAATTCAGCGGGTTGGTTAATGAATTCCTAAAATTGGGTATGGTGATTGTTGCCCAGTTGTGCATATGTGATGAAAAATATCAAATTAAATTGTATGGTAAATGTATTCTCTTTTCAAGCCAGTACTGCAGAAAATAAACAGAATTATCCAGTCCAAAGTGTGGGCTTTCATTATATCTGAGTATTTCTGAGTGGGATATTTTGAAAATGAAAAGACATAGGTTATTATTAAAAAATCATAGGTGGATAAAGCATGTGTCTTAGTTAATTTTCTCATTTTTCAGACAAAATATCAGACATCCCAAATTCAAGGACAAAAGGTTTATCAAGGCTCACAGTTTGGCAGGTTTCAGTCCATAGTTATCTGGCTCCCAGGCAGGGTGCCTGGCAGAGGGGCATCACATAGGAGAAAGAGTTCCTGGCAAACAGAAGGCCACAAACAGCGAAGTCCAAGAAGCAGCCAGCAACACAGCAGCCCTCGACTGGGCCTTACATTGCATCCAGTCTCCATGCCCTAGGGCAGGAGCCCTCCTGTCACACTTGGCCTTCACATTATGCACACCTGAAACTGTACCATAGCAATCACTGAGCTAATTTAGGAATCACATACCTTTAACCCTAGCAGCACACTCTGTAGATCCAGACATCTCTGAAAAGCCCCACTTAGTACCTGCATGAGGCCTGGGGGAATACATATACACAAGGTAAAACACCTTGGAAACATTTGGCTGAATAAAGGAAGCCAAACACTGAATGCCACGAGCACTGGGATTCTAGTGATATGAAACATCTCAAATAGACACTGTCTACAGTAGAGACAGAATCCTCGTCCTTTTTACTGATCTGTGTGAGTCAGGTTCAGTAGGAGAACAGATTCATACAAAGTTGGGGACTTACAGTGGCCACTTACTCAGAGGGAGAAGCACGCAAACTGACTGTGGGCTGGTTGTGGGGCATTCCAGGTGAAATAAAGGACCAAGAGCTCACTGCAAAGTCCAGTGTGAGTCCACATCAAAATATCAAGGAGTCTGCAGGGGAAAGGCAAAGAGTCCATGCTGAAAGCATGAAGGAATGGGTGAAGAAAAGTCCTCAGGCAATGGCAAACAGCAGAGGTTTTCTGAAGATGTGAAAGGGAGGGATCCCTTTCTTCCCTTTTTATTGTATCCAGGGTTCAAAGCCCTGGCGCCTAGTGGTCGGCACCACCCATAACTAGAATGGACCTGTCCTGTCATCCCAGAACTGTGTTTCAATGATCTCTTAAGCGCTTCTCATCCATCTCTCTATTTGGCACCTAATAGTCATGATCCATCCCTTGTCAAGAAGATGCAGCTCCTTGAATGATCCTTAGTTTCCAAACACAAATAGGAAACTTACACTTGTGTCTGATATGGTACAACTCTCCTGTGCACAGCTAGAAACATGTCAATTTCATCCTCAGAATAGAAGGCAAAGTTTGTCTTTAGGTAACTGATTACTCTTTTCCTAACATTTCATAATGCAAACTTACAGTTTTAGTGATATTCAGGAGCAGATATTAAGTCTACCAATGTCATGGTATGAAGAAAGAAGACAAACATACCTGATCACTATATGTGTATATGTGCACAAATATAAACAAAACAGGAAAGAAAATTACAGTCCTCCTCTGTGTTCTTGTCATGTGGGTGTAGCTAGTATTTATAACTACCATCTTTTACTACCCCTTGTTTATTACCATGATCTTCAGAAAGTGGGTCAATGAATCTTAATTCTTTACTTAGCACAGACACATACCTCACCCCTGAAGGTTCTGGGGAATTTGTCATACTGCCAGATAGGGTTTTTGTTATTTCTCATCTTAATAGGAGGACATGGTAATACTGGTAGGTGCCCTAGGGCTTTCTTTACTACACATATATTTTTTCTTTCTTCCATTGTAGGGTAGGCATCCATTGTCTCATTGATGGTCTGCATCAGTCACCCCACGAGGACTATAACCACGATTTTAGCTTGTTTACCCAGAGGAATGAGGAGCCCAAAATGACCAGAGGGAAGCTTAATTCAATGGAATCCTTGTTCTGATTCTTGGTACAAGCTTTCCCCCTGTGGAACTAAGACTTCAACCCAGAAGGGCATAAGGTTATAGGAACAGGAAACAAAATCTTTTTGTGAAGATCCTTAGGAGGATGAGGAATGGTATCACTGCCCGTTCCATCCCTAGATTCCTGTAACCATGAATAGCTGTGGGAGGAGATATACAATCAAGTGAATGCCCATTTAAAGCATATACAGCCTTCTGGAGAACCTTGTCACAGCCCTGCAAGGTATTAACACCTGTCTGGCACTGTAATTGCAACTTCAAAGGCCTGTTTGCCTTTCTTTTTTTTTTTTTTTTTTGTCTTTTTCGTTTTTATCGGTACCAGGGATCGAACTCACGACTGCCTGCTTTCAAGGCAGGCGCTTATGCCGCTGAGCTAAATCCCCAGCCCCTTGCCTTTCTTTTTTAAATTTTATTTAACGAGAAAAAGAAAACAAAACAGAAAAAGGGTGCAGGTTATACAGAATTTCAGAAAAAACAAACAATAGGAAATAACTAGTTAATAGATTACATATTGTCATCTTAGAAATAGTAGTTCAACTTACAAAATTAAAGCATTAAAGTGGACATTCAAACAGTGAGATTGCAAACAGTTCTGTTCAATGATCCAACAAAACTCAGTAATATGGTTATCTATTTTATACACTTAAATGTACATGCAGTTATATCATTTAGAGCACTTTATTTTCCTCTATTTTGTACAATGACAATTACACATTTTGGATTTTATTCCTCGTACAAGTCTTATTACTTTTTTTGAAGAGAATAAAACCAAATGTGACATAACAAAACAGAGTGAGTCAAATCAAAAGGATGGACATATTACATACTGTAAAAACAAAAACCAAGGTGATCAACAGTGGTTACCATAATGCCTCTTGCTATCTTAACAAGAATTGCCTATATCATCAGTTATAATCAAATTGAACAAAAAAGTACAGAACAAAACCAATAAAACCAAAGCATTGGAGACATTACAGGACTTCAAAAGAAGATAATAGTTAAACCAGAATGAATCTTATGTCTTCACAGTTGTTGCCTATACTCTCAAACTTGGTACTATCAGGCAAAACAGAATAGAGGAAAATAAGTCAAAACAAGATGGTGATAGCAATACAGGGCTTCAAATCAAGTTAATAGAAAATCAATGTTGGTTACTATAACATATCCTGTGATTTTTTTTATTTTTCCCAAATTAAAAAGATACAAATAAAAAAGTAAATAATAAAAAAAGGAGATTGAGATAAAAGGACATAACAACAAAACAGTACAGGTCAAAACATAACCATTTAAGCAAAATAGTGTTTCACCACAAGATATCCTGACATAAAAGTAGTTACCATAGTGTCTCTTTCCTTGAAATCTTTTGGTATAACTTCCTGTACTATAGCATCAAACATATCATGACAGTGTAAAACCATTCAAGAGAATAACAATATTACAGGGTATTTAGAATCAACTATCAGAAAATAAACAATGGTTTCTGTATAATCTCCTTGTCTATAAAAGTTTTTTGTTTATATTATCATGTATAACAAAATCCAATAAGATACAACCTGTTAAGATTGATGGAGACTGAAGAACAAAAGCTTGATGGGACTTCAAAACAAGATGATATTAAATCAGCACTAGCTATTATGATATCTTGTTTTCTCCAAAATAGCTGTTCCTACCATGCAACCTTCTCTGCCTCATTTCTGTTGAGCTCTTCTTCTGTCATTAGTTGTCAGTTTATCTTCTTTATTTTGCTTTCTGCTCCATTCATTGTGGCCTCCCTGCCACTGTTTCTGAAATCTTGGTATTTTTCTTTTTTTCGAATGTCCTGCACTATTCTCTGTAAAGTTGAAATGGTGGTTGCAAATTCCCCCAGTTCCTCTTTATCCTGGAAGCACCTTGTATTTCCATCAATTTCTAGGGACAGTTGTGCAGGATATATCAATCTTCGCTGGAAGTTCTCTTTCAAAGCTTGAATTATTTCCCCCCATCCTCTTCGTGATTTGATGGTTTCTGCTGAGAAATATGTTGTAATCCTGATGGGTGTTCCCTTGTAAATGATATGTTTCTTCTCTCTGATGGCTTTTAATATGCTGCTCCTATATTGGATTTCTGGAATTTTGATTATTATATGCCTGGGTGTTGTTCTGTTTGGATGGTAGGTGGCTGGAGTACTGTAGGCCTCATACATCTGAATATCTTTATCCATTTGCTAAATTAGGGAATTTCTCCTGGGTTATTTCTGTGAATAGTCTTTGTAGTCCATTTGATTGTGTCTCTACTTTTGCAATCTTTTACATTCTTAACTCTTAAGTTATATATCCTCTTATCATCTTCAAGCCTTTGTATTATTGCTGTTTGTTTTCTTGTTATTTTAAAGAAGTTTTTCATTTCATGGTCCCACATCTGTCCTCTAGTTCAGATAATTTATCGTTAGTTTCTTTCAAGCTGTTATGCCAGCTTTCAATAGAGTTTTTAGTTTCCTGGTAATCTCTTTGAACCTGCTTCACGTATTCTATGTTTTCTCTATTTTCTCCATCAAACAAGTCTCCCCTTTTTTTTCTGTTCTTCCACTGCACCATCGGTTTTTTCTTGGGCAGTGCTTAGCATTTCTCTAACTATTCTACTTATATCTTGCTTTAGGTCTTTAAATACTCCACTTTTGAACTCTTCTATGAGGCTCCAGGAATATTGCTTTATGTCTATTGGTGCCATGACTGATATTGCATGTTTTCTGTCCTCATTCTCCTTTGCATTAACCTTTCCTGGATCAATGTTCTCAGGATTGGTGGCCGAGGACTCTTTCTTGTTGCTCCCTCTTCCCATACTTTTTGTTCCTTCCATACAAGCGAATGTAGGAGGCCCAGTTTCTTTCTTTGTCAGTTACAGTTTGTTTGAATTGTGCTGGTTAGGTGTTCCTGCCCACTGCCATGTACTAGGGAGACACAGACCTGGGCAGCCTCTGTGGGGCCCACCCCTCCAGGTCAACCTACTGAAGGCTTCACTGCTAAGGTGCACCACCAGGCGCTCGGACTTGGTTTGGGCTAACCTACTGGCTCTTAGTTTGTGGCATCACCCAGGCCAAGCACTCCCCACCAATCCCGCTTGAGAGGGGAATATGCAACTAAAGTCACTGCAGTATCCTGTTCCAGTGAGTCTGCCCAGTCCCAGAATGTCCCCTGTTTGAGCCTCCTAGTTTATGGAAGAGTCCCTGTTCCTCTCACTCCCCACAGGTCAATGCAGGGCTCCCCACCAGTCCTATTCTCAACTCCATTCACCGATTCCTGCTCTCAGAGGTTTCGCCTCTCTGTCCCTGTGTCAATTCAGATGCAGCCATGGCAGCAGGAAATTCAGTTCACAGCTTCCAGAGAAATGGGTTCTGCACTGAGATTTTATCTGTTCGGGTTATAGCACCAGGATTACATTTCCAGTTGATATCTTTCAGCTTGGTTCATTCCTAGGTCAGCAAGGTATCTCTCCCCTTGCTAGGACTCCTCACACCACACCATTCCTGGATTCTAAGCTGGCTAACTCAGAGAGCCTCCAGAGCTGCTGTTATCTATCCACCATGTTCTCTCAGAAGTCTCTCAGTTTGCCTTTCTATCAATGCAACTGCTTCCAGAGGGTGACAAACATAAGGCCAGTGAATTGCATCAGCATAAGCTCATTGCTTCACTTCTTTGGCCATAAAATGAGTTCTTTGGTCAGAAGCAATGTTGTTCACCACACAGTGATGGTAGCTAAGGTATTCTCTTAGTCCACTGACAAGAGTATTGACAGAAGCACTGGGTGTAGGGAAGGAAAGTCCATACCTGGGATGGATGTCTATACCCTTTCAATGATGCAGAAGGTCCAACGAAATCAACCTGCCAACAGGCTGCAAGCTGATTGCCCCAAGGAATCCTGCTGTATCAGAGGCTCCATGTGGGTCTCTGCTGCTGGAACATGAGAGACACAGCAGTGGCTGTAGCCAGGTCAGCTTTGTTGAGTGGGTACCAAAGTAAAATCTCCATCACAGACACCATTGCCACTTTGTTAATGAGCCAATAAAGGAATGACAGGGGAGACTGAAGGAAACTTTCACTGCTCTCCAACAGGAGCACCATCTGTCCAATTGATTAGTAAAGTGCTATTGCTGAGTCCTCTTATGCTTTTGATCAGTATGTTTATATCCTGACCTCATGCACAGAGCTCTAGATGCATCCTTCTTAACCATGGTCACATCAGATTTCCAGCCACCTTCCCTTCAAGTCCCTCATTTGCTGGCCAGATCACTGCTTGCTGCAGCCCATGGATCAGAACATACTTGTGTATTTGGCCTTTTTTCTTCCTAATAAACTGGATGACCGCGTGTACTTCCTGATGTTAACAACTTTCCTTCTGCACTGTTTCTTAGACCATTTTTGGCAAAGGGTTGTTGTGCTGCAACTGTCCACTTTCAGATAATGCCTTCAGATAATATGGATGGGAACCATGTCCCAGTCTCTGATCCACTATTTTTTTAAAATTTTATTTAAAAGGAAAAAAGAGAAAAAACAAAACAAAACAAAGCAGTGGAAGGGTACAAGTAACATAGAACTAAAAAAAAACAGTAAGAAATCACCAGTTAATACATTACACATTATCATCTTAGAGACAGTTGCTCAAGTCACATTATCAAAGCATACAAAGTGGACATTCAAACAGAGAGACTGCAACCAGTTGTGTTCAATGATCCAACCAAAAACATTAATATGGTCAGCTATTTAACACCGCTACACACACACTTGCAGTTGTATCTTTTAGAGCACTTTTTTCCCCTCTTTTTTTTACAACAAAATTTACACATTTTGGGTTTTATTACTCCTTAGTTCTTATTACTTTTGGGGGGAGAGAATAAAGTCAAATATGGCAAAGCAAAACTGTCAGTCAAAACCAAGGATAGACATAGCACATGATGTAAAAACAGAGTACAAGGTTATCAACAATGTCTCTTGTTTCTTAAAAAGAATTGTCTATCTCATTAGGTATTATAAAGTTGAAAAAAACAGTAGAGAACAAGACCAATAAAACTTAAGCATTGTAAACATTACAGGACCTCCAACAGAGACAATAGTCAAACCAGAATGGGCATCTTAGTGAATCTTATTGCCTTCAAAGTAGTTGCCTATACCCTCAAACTTGATACTATCATACAGATTGGAACAGAGTCTAATCAGTCAAAACAAGATAGTGGGAGTATTACAAGACTTCAAAAAAAGTTAATAGGAAATCAAAAGTTACTATTATAAATCCTGCTAATTTTTAAAAATTTTCCCCTTAATTAAAAAAAACCATAAAAAATAATTAAATATTTTTTTAATAAATAAGGGAGAGACTGAGATAAAAGAGTACATAACAATATAACAATACAGGTCAAAGCATAACTGTTTCAGCAACCTAGTGCTTCACCACTAAATAATCTGACTTAATAGTAGTTACCATAGTGTCTGTCTTTTTCCTTGAAATATTTGAATAAAACTTCACATACTATAGCTTCAAATATTTCCAAATCAGGAAGCCCAGAATAAAGCCTTTCCAATTAATAAGTGAAAACTTTATAAGGCTTCAAGGCCACATAATGGGGAATCATGATTACCACATATTTTTATATATTCAAATCATTATTTACATTAGGGAAACTATTCGGTATTCACACATGCGAGATTGATTTATTTCACTTATGAGTATGGTCTCAGGCTGCGCCCATTTATTGATAAATATCTCAATATGATCCTTCTTTATAGCTGAGTAATACTCCATTGTATAGAAATGCCACAACTTTTTTATCCATTCCTCAGTTGATGGACACTTGGGTTGTTTCCAAGATCTGGCAATTACAAATTGTGCTGCTATAAACATGGGTGCACATATATCACTGTGGTATGATTCTTTCAGTTCTTCTGGGAATATCCCTAGAAGTGGAATAGCTGGGATAAATGGGACTTCGAATCCCAGGTTTTGAGAAATCTCCAGACTGACCTCCACAAAGGTTGTACCAGTCTACACTCCCACAAACAGTGTAGGAGAATCTCTTTTTCCCCACAGCCTCTCCAGCATTTGTTGTTGTTGCTTTTCTTGATCCTGGCCATTCTTTCAGGAGTGAGATGGTATCACAGTGTGGTTTTAATTTGCGTTTCTCTAATGACCAAACATGATTAACATTTTTTCATGTATTTATTTGCCATTTGTATTTCTTCAACTGAGAAATGCGTATTCATCTCAGATGCCCATTTTTGGATTGGATCTTTGAATTTTGGGGGTCTGAGTTTTTTTAATTCTTTATGTCTTTTAGACAAGAGTCCCTTGTCTGAGAGAGAGTTCACTAAAATATTTTCCCAGTTTGTGGGTTTTCTTTTTACTATGCTGGAGATTTCGTTTGACATGCAGAAACTTTTTAATAAGAAGGGGTCCCAGTTATTGATTCTGGGAAGTATTTCCCATGCGGTTGGAATCCTGTTCATGAATTCTCTACCTAGCCCTATGTCTTCAAGGTTTATACCCAACTTGTCTTCCAATAGATTTAGGGTTTCTGTTTTAATATTCAGATCTTTGACACATTTAGATTTTAATTTAGTACATGGTGATAGGCATGGGTGTAGCTTTATTTTCGGCAAATGGAGAGCCAGTTTTTCCAGCACCATTTATTAAATAGATTGTCATTTTTCCAGTGAACCTGCTTGGATCCTTTATCAAAGATAAGATGGTTGAGTGTGTTTGTAGTTGTGGTTGTATCTTATAATCTATTCCATTGATCTTCTTCTCTGTTTTGATTCCAGTACCATGTTGATTTTACTACTGTTGCTTTGTAGTATAACTTCAAGTCAGATTGTGATGCCTTCTGCCTTGCGTTTGCTGCTTAGAACTGCTTTTGCTATTCTAGGTCTCTTCTGGTTCCAGATGAATTTTAGGAGTGATTTCTCTAGATTTATAAGGTATGTTGATGGTGTTTTTATTGGAATTGCATTGATTCTGTTTAACAGTTTTGGGAGAATGGCCATTTTCACAATGTTTGTTCTTCCTATCCATCAGCAAGGTATGTCTTTCCATTTTCTGAGAACATCTTCCATTTCTTTTTTCAGTGTATTATAATTTTCCCTATATAGGTCTTTCACTTCTTTCTAAGAGTAATTCTTAAATATTTCATTTTTTTTGCTTGCTAGTGTGAAGAGTGTGGTTTGTCTTATTTCCCTCTCTGTGATTTTGTTGTTAGTGTATAGGAATGCTATTGATTTCTGAGTATTGATTTTGTATCCAGCTACATTACTGAATTTACTTATTATATCTAAGAGTCATTCAATGGAGTTTAGGGGGTCTTCTATGTAGAGTATCATGCCATCTGCAAACAATGATAATTTAACTTCTTTTCCTATCTTTATCCATTTTATTTCTCTCTCTTGTCTAATTGCTCTGGCTAGTATTTCCAGTACTATATTAAATAGGAGTGGTGATAAAGGACATCCTTGTCTTGTGCCTGATATTAAAGTAAAGGCTTTCAATTTTTGGCCATTTACTATCATGCTCGCTGTTGGTTTGTCATAAACGGCCTTTATTATATTGAGGTAAAGACCATCTATTCCAACTTTCTGTAAAGTTCTTATCATGAATGAATGTTGGACCTTGTTGTAGGCTTTTTCTGCATCTATAGAAATGATCATTTGATTCTTACTTTTGGTTTTATTGATATGGTTGATTACATTTATTGATTTATGTATGTTGAACCATCCTGGCATTCCTGGGATGAATCCCACTTGGTCATGGTGTATAATCTTCTTGATGATTTGCTGAATCCCCTTTGCCTATATTTTATTGAGGATTTTTGCATCTGTGTTCTTTAGGGAGATTGGTCTATAGTTCTCTTTTTTAGTTGGGTCTTTCTCAGGTTTTGGTACTAGAGTAATATTTGCTTCCAGGAATGACTTAGGAAGGATTGCTTCCCTTTCAATTTCATTGAATAGTTTGAGGAGTGTCGGCGTTAGGTCTTCTTTGTATTTCTTGTAGAATTCTGCAGTGAATCCATCTGGGCCTGGGCTCTTCTTTGTAGGTAAGGACTTAATTACTTTTTCAATTTCATTAACAGAGATTGGATTATTAAGTAGTTTTACATCCTCTTGATCTAGCTTTGGTACTTCATATGTTTCTAAGAATCTGTCTATTTCTTCTGTGTTATCAAACCTTTGAGAGTAGAGGTTTTCGAAATAGGTGTTGATGATCTTCTGTATTTCTGTAGGGTCTGTAGTGATTTCACCTTTTTCATTTCTTATGGGGTGAATTTGAGCTTTTTCTTCCCTTTTTAAAATAAGGTTGGCTAGGGGCTTATTGATTTTATTTATGTTTTCAAAGAACCAACTCTTCAATTCGTTGATCCTTTGGATTTTTGCTTAGTCTCGATTGCATTGATTTCTGCTCTGATTTTTGTAATGTCCTCCCTTCTTTTGGCTTTGGGATTGACTTGCTCTTCTTTTTCTGGGTGTTTGAGGTGTACCATCAGGTTATTTATATGTATTTGTTCTGTTTTCCTGATGTGGGAACTCAGTGCAATAAATTTTCCTCTGAGGACGGCTTTCATTGCATCCCACAGATTCTGGTAAATTGTATCTGCATTTTCATTTTCTTGTAGGCATTGTTTAATTCCTTCTTTAATTTCTTCTGTGACCCACTGATTATTCCAGAGTGTGTTATTCAGTTTCCATGTTTTTGTGGGATTTTTGCAGTATCTTTTATCATTAATTTCTAATTGCAGAGCGCTATGATACCATAACATGCAAGGGATGATTTCAACTCTTTCGCACTTGTTTAAGTATGTTATGTGAGCTAATATATGGTCTATTTTAGAGAATGATCCATGTACTGCTGAGAAGAATGTGTATTCTGATGTTGTTGGGTGGAACATTCTGTATATGTCTCTCATGTACGTTTGTTCACAGGTGTGATTAAGTTCTGTTATTTCTTTGCTCATTTTCTGCCTGGTTGATCTGTCCCTTGGTGTCAATGGCATATTAAGCTCTCCAGTTACAATTGTGTTACTGATAATTTCAGTTTTCATTTCTGTTAATAGTTGTTTTATATAACTGGGTGCTCTGGAGTTTGGTGCATATATATTTAAGATTGTTATCTCTTCCTCTTGGAGTTTTCCCCTAACGAGTATGTAGTGACCTTCTTTGTCCTTTATGGTCATTGTTGGTTTAAAGTTCATGTTGTCTGCAAACAGAATGGCTACTCCTGCTTTTTTTTTTTTGATTCCTGCTGCATGAAGTATTGTTTTCCATCCTTTGACTTTCAGGCTGTGAGGATCCTTCTGGGTTAGATGGGTTTCCTGTAAACAGCATATGGTAATGGTTTCTTGATCCATTCTGCTAGTCTGTTTCTTTTGATTGGTGCATTGAGACCATTTACATTAATGGTTATTACTGTTAAATGCTGGTTTGTTGTAGACATGTTATCTATCTGCTGTTGCATCTTTATCTTTCTATCCTGTTTAATTATCTGCTTTGCTTAGTGGTTTTTTCCTTTGTGTATCTAAACTGTCTTTCAATATTTTTTGCAGGGTTGGCTTGGTGTTCATGAAGTTCTTCAGCTGTTCTTTGTCATGGAAGTATCTTATTTCTCCATAGATTTTGAAGGAGAGTTTTTCAGGGTACATCAGTCTAGGTTGGAAATCATTTTGCCTTAGGATCTGGAATACTTCACTCCATGCTTTTCTTGACTTTATTGTTTGTGCTGAGAAGTCTGCTGTGATTCTGATAGGTTTTCCTTTATAAGTGATCTGTCTCATCTCTCTGACAGCTTTTAATAATCTATTCTTGTGTTGGATTTCTGGGATGGTGATTATTTTATGTCTGGGTGTAATTTTATTTTTGTTGTGACTATTTGGAGTTCTATATGCTTCACTGATCCTGATGTCGGTTTCTGATCTCATGCTTGGGAAATTTTCAGCTATTACTTCTCTAAATTTCCCCTTGACATCCTTTATGTTGTCTCCTTCTTTTTCATTAATCCCTATCGATCTTCTGTTATTTTTCTTTGCATCATCTTGCAGTTGTTGAATTGTTATTTCCTGATTCCTTGTTATTTTTAAAAGATCTTTCCTTTCCTGTTCACTAGCTGCAATTCTGTCTTCAAGGTCTGAAATTCTATCTTCACTTTCATTAAGGCGGTTTTTACAACTTTCAGTGGAGTTTTTTATTTCCTGTATATCTCTTTGCATCTGCATTATGCATTCTGTTTGTTTCTTATATTGCTCATCTAGGGATTCTATCTTTTTGTTTAGTTCCTCTGATTTTTTAACTGTGTTTTCTTTAGATATATTCAGAATCTCTTTCTTTTCTTTTATCATTTCTTCTTTTACCTTGGAGATTATTTCTAGTTTGAATTCTTTTAAAGCTTCCTGGAGTTGCTTCTTTATTTCAGTAGCTATTATGTCCAATATTTGAGGTGAATAGCATATATTTTCTTCTATATACATCACTCGTAGGGTTTCTTGAGTTGGGCTGGAGGTTTGAGGTTGTAATTTGGTCTTTTGTTTTGTCATTTTCCTATATTTCTGTGTTTCAAGTGTTATTTGAAAGCTTCCTCAGGGTCTGTTGGAAATCCACTTCTATGTTTCCGTCTCCTGGGCCTCTGGCACCCAGTTCCCCCAAGCCACTGGGCCTGTAGAACCAATGGCCCCCTTCTACCTGTGTAGAACTCTGTAGTTCCAGATAAGCTGGGCTACAGGAACACTCTGCGCCCACCTGCTTGCTGGAAGCTCCACAGTTCTCCAAGTGCAGCCAGAATCGGGAGGCGGATGTAGATGCCTCAAACCCACTCATGCACTTCACTCTACCCAGAAGGCTCGAGGTTCCCGAACAGTCTGGGCTTGGGGCAGAGTGCACTGAGCACTTACCACAGGCCATGGGGCCTCTGGAACCTGCAATGCTCGCCTGCTTGCTGAGATATCCATAGTCCTCCAGACACATGGGGAGGCAGATGTAGGCCCCAGATCTGCCCAGCCCTTCCTCTGCACCCAGATGGTGTGGTACAGGAGTCCCAAATAGGCTGGCCTCCAGGGACAGTGTGCACCCGTCTGCTTGCTGGAAACTCCACAGTTCTCCAAGCGCAGCCAGAATGGGGAGGTGGATGTAGATGCCTCAAACCCACTGATCCACTTCATTGCACCCGGAAGCCTGGAGTGTCCTGAACAGTCTGGGCTTTGGGCAGAGTTCACTGAGCACTTACTGCAGGCCACGGGGCCTCTGGAACTTGCGATGCTCGCCTGCTTGCTGAGATGTCCACAGCCCTCCAGACACACTGGGAGGCGGATGCAGGTGCCCCAGATCTGCCCAGCCCTTCCTCTGCGTCCAGATGGTGTGGTACAGGAGTCCCAAATAGGCTGGGCTCTGGGGACAGTGTGCGCCAATTATATGAATTTGTAAAGGATGTTTTTTCATAGATTAATCAGTTTTTGGAGGTTTCAGTCCATACTCAGTTGGCTCCAAGGCAGGGTGGCATGGCGGGGCCACCCTGATCCACTATTGACTGGGAATCATGTCCCAGTCTCTGATCCACTGTTGATGATGATAGCATGCACACCAAGAGGCTGGCTGTGCATTCTGGGGGACAGTGCATAGCGGAAGCAGGTACCATGTGCATTTCGGCAACTTCTTAATGTAACTCATGCCTTCTAGAAATGCTTAGGCTTAGTTATGTGAAAACTACTTCCTTTTCACGATAGACTGCTGCTGTGAATGTCCAACTATCCAACACTGTGACTGATCAGATATGATCCAGTTCATGATGGGTGGTTCAGATTGTGTGATACCCTAGTGTTCCATGATCAATTGTGCATTTTCCACCATTGTCCATGAACAGACCATGATCTGTTTTTAGAAGAGAGTATAGGTATCTGAAGATGATGGCAGAGCCTTGCTCCAAGCTCCCCAAGGCTTGTGATGTGATTTGGGGCCTGCCGGAGACCCCAAATGGAATTTCTATCTTCCATTGATACATCAAGTATCTTTTTTTTTAATTTAAGGAGACAAAGAAAAAAATAGAAAAAGGGTACAAGTTATACAGAATTTCAGAAAACATAAACAGTAGGAAATCACCAGTTAATAGATTACATATTGTTATCTTAGAAATAGTTGTTCAAGTTACAAAATTAAAGCATAGGAAGTGGACTTTCAAACAGTGAGACTAGCAACAGTTTTGCTCAATGATCCAACAAAACTCAGTAATATGGTTATCTATCTTATACACTTAAATATGTATGCAGTTATATCCTTTAAAGCACTTTCTTTTCCTTTCTTTTGTACAATGACAATTACACATTTTGGGTTTTATTACTCCCACAGTTCTTATTACTTTTTTTTGAAGAGAGTAAAGCCAAATGTGCCATAACAGAAAAGAGTCAGTCAAATCAAAAGAATTGATATAATAGATAATGTAAAAACAAAATACTAGGTGATCAACAATGGTTACTATACTGCCTCTTGCTGTCTGAAAAGGAATTGCCTATATTGTCAGTTATAGTAAAATTGAACAAAACAGTAAAGAATAAAATCAAAACATTGGAGACATTACAGGACTTTAAAAGAAGATAATAGTCAACCGTATTGAGTACCAAGTTCTCAAGTATAGGCAAAACTGTGAAGACAATAAGATTCATTATGATGCCCATTCTGGTTGACTATTATCTTCTTTTAAAGTCCTGTAATGTCTCCAATGTTTTGATTTTATTCTTTATCTATTGCAAGCAGGCAGTCATGAGTTTGATCCCCAGTACCAATAAAAAGGAAAAAGACAAAAAAAAGCATAACCATTTAAGCAAAATAGTGTTTCACCACAAGATATCCTGACATAAAAGTAGTTATCATAGTGTCTCTTTCCTTGAAATCTTTGAGTATAACTTCGTATACTGTAGCAACAAACATATCAAGACAATGTAAAACCATTCAAGAGAATGACAGTATTACAGGGTATTTAGATCCAACATTCAGAAAATGAACAATGGTTTCTGTTTAATCTCCTTGTCTATAAAAGTTTTTGCTTATATTATCACATATAATAAAATCCAATAAGATACAACCTGTTAAGATTGATGGAGACAGAATAATAAAAGCTTGATGGGACTTCAGCACAAGATGATACTAAATCAGCACTAGCTATTACGATGTCTTGTTTTCCCCAAAACAGCTGTTCCTACCAGCCAATCTTCTCTGTCTCATTTCTGTTGAGCTCTTTTTCTGTCATTTGTTGTCAGTTTGTCTTCTTCATTTCGCTTTCTGCTCCATTCATTGTGGCCTCTCTGCCACTGTTTCTGAAGTCTTGGTATTTTCCTTTTTTAGAATATCCTGCAGTATTCTCTGTAGAGTTGAATTGGTGGTTGCAAATTCCCCCAGTTCCTCTTTATCCTGGAAGCACCTTGTTTTTCCATCAATTTCTAGGGACAGTTGTCCAGGATATATCAATCTTGGCTGGAAGTTGTTATCTTTCAAAGGTTGAATTACTTCCCCCCCATGCTCTTCAAGATTTGATGGTTTGTGCCAAGAAGTCCATCGTAATCCTGATGGGTGTTCCCTTGTAAGTGATCTGTTTCTTCTCTCTGACAGCTTTTAACATTCTGTTCTTATACTGGATTTGTGGAATTTTGCCTATTATATGCCTAAGTGTAGCTCTGTTTGGGTTGTACATGACTGGGGTCCTGTATACCTCATACATCTGAGTATCTTTAACAATTTGCTAAATTAAGGAAATCCTCTTGGATTATTTCTGTGAATAGGTTTTGTAGTCCATTTGTTTGTGTCCCTACTTCTTCTTTTATGTTCTCCATTCTTAAGTTATATATCATCTTATCATCTTCTAGCCTTTGTATTATTGCTGTTTGTTTTCTTGTTATTTTTAAGAGGTTTTCATTTCATGTTCCCATATTACAAATCTGCCCTCCAATTCAGATAATCTATCCTTAGTTTCTTTCAAGCTGTTATGCCAGCTTTAGATAGAGTTTTTAGTTTGCTGGTAATCTCTTTGAACCTGCTTCACATATTCTATGTTTTCTCTATTTTCTCCATCAACCAATTCTCTGGGTTTTTTTTTCTGCTTCCATTCCACCATCTGTTTTTTCTTGGGCAATGCTTAGCATTTCTCTAATGATCCTACTTATGTCTTGCTTTATTTCATTAAATCCTTCATTTTTAAACTTGTCTGTGAAGCTCTGGAGATATTGCTTTATGTGTATTGGTGCCGTGTCTGATATTGCATGTTTTCTGTCTTCCTTTGCGTTTCCCTTTCCTGGATCAGTGTTCTCAGGATTGGGGACTGAGGACCCTTTCTTGTTGCTTCCTCTTCCCATACTTTTTGTTCCTTCCATACAAGTGAATGTAGGAGGCCCAATTTTTTTTCTCTTTGTCGGTTACAATTTGTTTGAATTGCACTGGCTAGGTGTTCCTGCCCACTGCAGTGTAGTAGGGAGACACAGACATGGGCAGCCTCTGCTGTGCCTGCCCCTCCAGGTCAACCTACTGAAGGCTTCACCGCTAGGATGCACCTCCAGGTGCTGGGACCTAGTTTGGGCTAGCCTACTGGGTCTTAGTCAGCAGCGTCACACAGGCCAGGCACTCCCCACCAATCCTGCTTGAGAGGGGAATATGCGGCTAATGGCACTGCAGTGCCCTGTTCAGGCAAGTCTGCCCAGTCCCAGTATGTCCTTTGCTGGAGCCTCTTACTCTATGAAAGGATCCTCGTTCCACTCACTCACTGCAAGTCCATGTAGGGCTCCCTGCTAGTCCTGCTCTCAACTCTGTTCACAGATTCCCACCCTCTGAACTTTTGTGTGTCTCTCTCCCTGCCGTGCAGATTTAGACGCAGCACCGGCAGCAGAAAATTCAAATCACAGCTTTCAGTGGCATAGGTTCTAGGTTCGCAAGCTGAGATTTTATCTGTTCCTGTTATAGCACCAGGATTAGATTTCCAGTTCGTTTCTCTTAGCTTAGTTCATTCCTGGGTCGGCAGGGTGTATCTACCCTTGCTTA
Organism: Cavia porcellus; assembly: GCF_034190915.1. NCBI lineage: Eukaryota > Metazoa > Chordata > Mammalia > Rodentia > Caviidae > Cavia > Cavia porcellus. The sequence goes on along the minus strand of NW_026947490.1, from coordinate 37,918,586 downwards.
GTGCTCCTTGTACTGCACCATTCCTGGATTTTAAGTGGGGTATCTCAGAGAGCCTCCATAGCTGCTGCTCTCTATCCACCATGTTTTCCCAGCCAAGTATCTTAGAATCTGCTGGATTTATGACAAAGCCTTCTCTTGTTTTGGGCCACATTCAAGTCTAGCACCTTTCAAGCCATTTGGGAAATGGGCAAGTACAACACAGCTAAATGAGGAATGTGTTGTTTCCAAAACTTAGGGAGGCTTAGTAGATGTTGTGTTTCAGGGTTGGTTATAGGGAGAGCCACATGCAACACTTTATCTTTTACCTTAAAAGAGATTTCTCTAAATGTCCCGTACAAGTAGATTCCTAGGCATTTCACAGATTAGAGGGGTGTGAATTTCAGTTGGATTTACTTCTCATCATTTGTCACACAAATGATTTGCCAAAAAGTCCCAGGTGACAGCTGCCTCCTGTTCCCTTGGTCCAGTCAACATAATTTGGTCAATGTAATGTACAAATGTGATGGCTTATGGAAGAGAAAGATGATCAAAATTCTTGCAACTAAGTTATGATTCAGGGCTAGAGCATTAATGTAGGTAACAAAATAAAGGTGTGGCTTCCCAATTGAAAGTAAATTACTTTTGGTAGGAGTTACACATAAGTATGCAGAACACTGAAATTCTCCAATCAATTGTTGCCTGCCAGGGACCGGGAGATATGTTAATTTACTCAAGCAAGGAAAGCACATCTGAAATTGGTTAACCTAATGGTAATCCACATCATTCTCTGAGGTTCTCCGCCTAGCCCAAATAGGAGAGTTAAGTGCTGTGTGATGGCAGATACCCTTCATATGTCTTTCAAGTCCTCGCTGATGGTGGTAATCTCAGCAATACCCCCAGGGATGTGATACTGTCTTTGTTACTATTTTCCCAGGTAGAGGCAATTCTAATGGTTTCACTTTAGCCTTTTCAACTCTGTAGATTAGGGGACTCTGTAGGGATTCTGCGAAGTTCTATCTCTATCTACCTCAATGATGCATTCTGAAATTCAGGAAATGACCACAGAATAAATTTGGAGTCACACTGGACCCACGTGAGCAAGGCATTGGCAAAATTTCCATTGATTACCTGAGCTTGACAGGCCCCTATGCCCACTGGAGGGCCACAGTGACACATGAGATTTCCGGGAATCAGATTTATTTCAGAACCAGTACCCAATTGTCTTCTAAGCGTCTAATAATTTACCTCTGCAAGTACACGGTTACCTTGGCAAATGCCTGAGTGACTTTTAGAGAAGAGGGGAAAAGATTGCAGCATAACATTTGGCAATGCACCAAGTCCTTCCTGAAGGGACACAACCTTGTCTTCATTTGAGGCCTTTTGGTTTGGTAAGGTGGCTCAACTCTGGGAATTGGTTGAAGGCCCAACTAACCTGCAGGAGCCCCATGGCCCTGAGCAGCTTTGGGCTGAGTGTGCTCTGTCTGTCCAGGCAAATGGTCCCTGAGAAGACAGCAGATCTGCAATCTAGGCCCTCTGGAGCCGCACTGAGGGGCATGCCCCAGAGAGCAGCAACCCCAAGAGGAGCTAAGGTGGCCTGGAAACTGAAAGCAGAAGGGAGGAGAGGCTGCCTCTGCTCTGTGGGCCAGGCTGCACCTCTGTGTCCTGTGGGCTGTTGGTGCAGAGGGCTGAACTCAGCACTGGAGAGGAGGTTCGGGGGGACTGTGATCCCCAGGGCTGTGACTCAGGCCCTGCCTCTCTGGCTCCCTGGCACTGCCTTTTGGGAGTTGCACCTGGCCTTGTCTTGGAGCACTGGTGGCTCATGGCACCCCTGTTCTCTGTTCCTCCCAGGAAGCTCCCTTAAGTACTTTTAAAGTCCCATGCTGGAGTTCAGAGGGACAGCTGTTGCCTTCAGGGCCCTTGTCCTCCCATCTGGCACTGAACTTCGTAGAGGCTTCTAATCCTTTAGTAAAAAGCACAAACCTTCCTTCAAAATTCAGCCTAAATCCACATCCTGTTTAAGACTGAAATCAGCTCAAGGAAAAATTCTGTGGTGGTCAGGATCCAGCAGGCCGGACATGGGGTCGTCTCATGAGAATGGTGGGTGTGAGGGTCTCCAAGCCTGCTGCTGAGTCCCATGTGTCTATTCCACTCACTCAAGCCTGCATGGGTCCAGCCAGTGGCCAGGGCCTCTTAAGTTTAGCCCAGCTTAGAAGCCTAGTTCCTGGGGGTACTGGTTTTCCCTAGAACTTTTCCCGTTGGGTTCCCAGCAGACCCTAAGAAAGCTGCAGTGTGGTGCAGGATGACCCTGTTCTCCTGCTTAGAAGCCCAATTGCTGCTGAATTCTCTGAGCTCTGGGCTGTTTCTGTTCCACTCTTCAGTGCACAGGTGATGCACAGTGTGATGTGGCCTGGCAGGACCGTTCACTGGCGATGACACTGTGTATCTTACACTCTGCTCACAGCTGCTGCCCTGTATCCGAGGTTGGGAGTCTGACCATCCTGCTCTCTCCCAGATCCTCACATGATAGCCTCTCTTGGGACCAGGCCTCTGACACAGAGCCCCGTGTCTCTACTGCATCTTGGCTGGAACCTCCTGAGGCTCAGGCCGCCTGAAGTTCCAGGGACACCAGGTGTCCTGCCCCACTGTGCAGCTGCCTGGGGAAAAAGCCTGCTGCCATCAGGTGCTTGATGCAGCAGGGATCACTAGCTCCCCAAGGTGTAATGGCCATGGGATGCAGTGCCCCAGGTGAGGGGCATTAGATAAGAGCCTGACCACTGTCATTTAGGTCTGAGGGATCTGGTCACAGCTGTTGGTCACAGCCAGTGCAGGCATGAGGCTGTGTGCCCTGCTGACCACACTGGCAGGTGCCCTCTTGGCGGTCCCTGGGCCTGTGGGTTGGCGGCTACCCGGCCTTACCCCTCGCTTCGAGCGTCCAGGGGATGTGGTGCTGGGTGGCAGCTTCTGCATCCTTCATTTCTACAATGCTGTTTCCCTGGATTTCACAACACTGCCTGCAGGGCTGCCATCCTCAAGGTGAGCAGGGTCCCCGGGTCCCCATGCTGTGGTGCTACAGGTCCCCACATGTTGTTCTGTGCCTGATCATCTGGCTCCCAGTTCTTGGTGACCCTTTCTGTGCATCTCCTTCTGGCTGGCTCCTGGGTAGCCAGGTCCTTGCTGTGTTCTATGCTCAGGGGCTGCCAGCTTTGGCAAGCATTCCTGGGCCTCTTCTCCTTCTAAGCTGGGAATAGGGCTAGATGCGAGACAGGTATTCTCAGTGACAAAGCTTAAGACTGCTCATCAGGAGCTGGGACTCAGGTTCCGCTGTTTTCCCTTTGCCTTTTTCTGTCCTTCAGTTTCCAGTGCAGCACTTGAGTTTTCTATTTTAAATCAAACGAGACCCCTTTCTGTGGGTTTTCTTTTCCCTGAGTTGGTGATTTCTTGGAAGTGCAGAAACTTTTCAATAATATGAGATCCCAGTTGTTGATTCTTTGAATTGTTTCCCATGTAGTTTGCATTTTGTTCATGTATTCTCTGCCTACCCTTATGTCTCCAGGACTTCTACCTACCTTGTCTTCCAGTCGATTTAGTGTCTCTGTTTTAATACTGAGGTTTTTGATCCATTTAGACATTAGGTTTGTGCATGGTGATAGGCATGGATCTAGTTGAACAGAACTGTTTGCAGTCTCACAGTTTGAATGTCTACTTTGTATGCTTTAATTTTGTAACTTCAAGTATTTCTAAGAGGATAATATATAATTTATCAACTAGTGATTTCTTACTGTTCAGTTTTTAAAATTATTTGTTATTTCTAACATTCTTTTGTTATTTTCTCTTTAAATAAAATTTTTAAAAATGATGCCCTCTGTCTGCCTCTTGGGTAGAAGCTTTCTTTTTCTCAGTAAATATATTCTACTCTTTAAAAAATGAATAAATCATACATATTTAATTTTATGAAAATTTTCAAAATGTTTTATGAAATGACATTTTGTACTACCATGAGAAATGCCCAAGTTTTTCCTTGTTCCTTTAGGACTTTCACTGGGTGTTATGTTTGAAAATTAATAAATAATAATTGTATATATGTCTGGGTCACACTTCAGCATGTTGATGTGTGTATATACACCATAGACAGATTAAGTTAAAAGAGAGTTTTTAAAAAGAAAGATTAAATTAGCCTGATCAGTGCATCCATGATTTCATGTATTTTTGGGGAGGTAAAAAGCACATTTAAAGTCTACTTTTATTAACTTTGAAATACACATTAATTTTGGTGGCCTTTACCATGCGTGGGCATCAGAGTTTATGCTCATGCATATGGCCAGTCTACCTGTCCAGCACCTCCTGGACCTGACCCACTTTATGGTGTGTTTTTTTCTGTATTTGGTTTTGAAGTCATGGCATTAACATTGAGTAATGTGTCTACTACTCTTTCTTCCCTGCTTATTCCATGCTTCCTTCCCTCTTTCTTTTTTGAACATGATTTTGCAAAATTCCTCACGCTGAGATTGATCTTGCAATCTTCCTGCCTTCCAGAGTGCTAGTATTGCAGGTGTGCACAACTACACTCCAACCTCCTGCTCCTTGTCTGTTCTGAATGACGTTGTGTGCATTCTGTGCGCACGTTCCATGGAAATGCAAGTTGTCAAACATACTGTGTGTGCAATGCATACAGGTGTCACTGACTATGCCTGCCTGTCCCATCTGCCTTGTGCTGACTGTGACCTTGGGCTTCTCTCCTCAGTGTGTCCAGCTGGGGCTACCGGGTGGCCCAGAGCTTCGTCTTTGCTGTGGAGGAGATCAACAATAGCACTCACCTGCTGCCCAACCTGACGCTGGGCTTCTCCATTCGCAACTCCGGGGACTCTGTGCATGGGGCCATGCACGAGACTATGGCCTTCCTCACGGGGCAGGAGGATCCCGTCCCCAACTACTCATGCCACCGTGGTCCTCCCCAGGCTGCCATGGTGGGGGACACACGTTCAGCCCTGTCTGTGGCCATGGCCAGGCTCCTGGGGCTCTACAAGTTTCCCCAGGTGAGTTCTTCTGACACTGTCCATCCTCCTGACACCAGGAGAATGGAAGAGGGGCTGAGGGGATGGTGACACTGAGCCACTCTGCTGTGGAAGGTCCCTTCTGTCATAGGCACACCTGACCCTGCTCTCTCCATGACCCCTTGTAATGAGAGAGCTCTCATCTCACCACTTGGGGGAGCAAACAGCTTTGGATCAAAGGCAGAGACAGCCTCATCTCATCCAGCTGCCAGGAGCGGGAGCTGAGGTTCAAATTCAGCTAGTGGGATCCCCACTGTCCTGGGTTCGAGTTGGTTCTTACAGCTGAGATAAAGAATGTAACTCTCTATCTGTGGAAAATATTTACAGGTTCATAGCCTCCCATCCTTAAAAAGAAATTTTCACTAGTCAGTAAGAGGCATGGGAAGGGTTTTATTAGGTAGAAAATCAAATGTACTCACTCAAAGAAATACAGTGCAGGACCTCAAGAAAGATTTATTTTCTGGATTGGAAACATTTTTGCTTCTCTTTAGGGGATAGAAGCAGCAGGAAAATTGGTCCACACTACGGATGTATACCAGCCTATTTATAGGTATTGGACCACTTTGTTTTAAAAAAAAGACAGCCAATTTAGACATTCCTTTGATTCTTTCAACCAGTTCCTTTTCTTGAGTATTGAGTTCTTGTTCTCTGTTTCCTCATTTAAATCAATATATAAACATAGAGTATCTCTAAGGAATTTTGGGTGTGATGGATCTGGAACAAGAGGAGCCTAAAGGCAATGCTGATATGGATCACCTTGGGCAACTGCACCTCTGCAGTGGAAATGCAGTGTTCCTCAAAGTACGATGTCTAGTTCTAATTCTGCTTGTTACCTATTTTATTTCTTGTATCTTATCATGTTTCCCAAACCTGAGACTTTTCTTCTGTACTCTAAAGTGTCAGAAGGTTCTATTTTCCTATAACCACTGCAATGTGAACAGGAGCATTGGTCTTCCCTAGTTAGGGATCCAAAGTTTCACCAGAGCTGATCAGAAGGAGACAAAATTTGTTATTTGAAGAAATCATTTCCTTTTGATTGCCTTAAAAAAGTGGACAAAGACATTAGCAAGTCATTGGTGCTCCGTGTTTTATAACCACATTAGCAAACCTGAGCAAGAAAGAAAAAGTAGAGTATTGAGGGATAGTGGCTCCAAAACTGGTTAAGTTCAGTAGCATTTGGTAGAAATCTTTTATCTTCAATATTAACCTCTATTTATTTAGGGGTATTTACTTTAATAAAACAGGCAGAATTTAAGTGTACATGCACTTTACTTTTTGTTAAAGCCATAAATTTAAAATTTATGACAATGGTGAGAGAATATACTAAACAAAACACATCTCTTTGTGTGAACATTGGGACATTAATTTTTAAGCATAGGAATTAGAACCTATATCTGATCTCTATTTCATAGGCATGAAGATGTATTGTAAAGTTTGGTTGAGATAATATAAATATAAAGTCTGAACTAGATAACAAAAATTCAGTTTATTGCACAAGGTTGACAAAGTATAGTAGCTAAAAAATTTATGTTGCCAGTTTTATTTTATAGGCACAGCTATATAAGAAGTTAAATCTTTACCTGAGTGGTACCTGAAATTACATTAAGATAAAACACTGGGAATATACTAAAAGAGGCTAAAGAACACATTTTGGAACCGCTAGTTCGGTGGTGGTGAACCTATTCGAGAACAGTGTCCAAACTGAAACACAAATTCCACTGTATAGGTTGTCTCACAGAAGACCTATTTCCGCAGAACACTGCCAGACAAAAGTCACAAAGTTTCACAAACAAAATTTAAATTCAAGAGGAAACTTAACATTATAGCATAATAATTATGATGGCTTTCTTATACTAGAATCATTAAACTCTTCTATTATCTAAAAGAATAATTTAATTTACCTTTTGGGATAAAGGAATTTATCATTTGTCTGCATTTGTTCAGTTACAAAATATTAAGTGTTATAAGTCTCACCTAAATTCATTACTTTTCAGAAATAAAATGACTTTTACAGTAGGATGTATTTGTTTACAGAAGTATATGATAGGTGGCTAAGACCTTAGTTTTGAATATCAGAGCATTACTGTCTATAATGTGTAGTGTTTAGGACATCTAACTCTCATGATAAAGTTAAGCAATGTTCACATAAACAAAAGCTGAAAAGTTTACAGTTAAACAAGTTTTGTTAGTGAATGCCAGCATAGTGAGGTGTTCTAAATTTTGTGTTTTAGAGGATTTGTATACTCAGAAAACATAAATGCATTTAATATACCAAGAGGCTAGTAATAATTAGCACCAGAGTTATTTAAAACAACTGTTCTATATATTCGCTTATGTTTTACTGTTATGGCCAAATTTAGATTCCTTGACCAGGTTTACATAATGTAATAGTACTGACCTGAGTCAAAGAATACCTTTAAACTTCCTGGACCCTGATGACCATAAAGGACTTATTTCCTAATATGCATTGTGTGTCATTCATTCATTGGTTTCCTTCTTTAGTTTGACTTTTAGAGATTGGGCCTTTCCTTGTGGTTTAGAATGGACTTGAATTCATTATGTGGCCCTCACTGGACTCAAATTCTCAGTGATTTTTCTCTCTCAGCTCTCTGAGAGTACTGGGGTTACAGGTGTGTACCACCAAGCCTGGATTGTACCTCACTTATTGAATAACTGAATGTTTCTTTGGCCAAATCCAATAGATGAAAATCATATCTTGAATGGTAGTACCAGATTTAAGGAGATGTTAAAATTTTTGACCATTTTCTATATCACTGTTTAAGAGGCAGATATGATGTGTATTGCATCAAATAAAGCATCTATTCATTATTTTGTGTGCAGTCTTAACTCTGTAAACTCTAAGCATGATAGCTTAGCCTAAGAACATCATTTTCTTCAGGTATATTAATCTCTAGTCCTATCTGTCTATGTGCCTATCTATCTTGGTTCATGAACTGAGTTTGTTTTACAATTTTGAAAAATGTAGCCATGAATACGTTTGTATGGGAGAGGTGCCCATGGTCCTGTGTCTCACCCAATGTGGAGTTTGCAAACAAAAATAAAATTTTGGCAAATACTTTTGTTTGTGAACCAAATTGTTTACAAACAAAAGCAGTAGCAAAGTATGAATATAGACATAGATGAAATTACTTTAAATACACAGAATGCAACAAAAGTGTATAAATGAGGAAAAAAACTTGTATAAATATTTTAATACTAAATTTATTGAGACATCATGAGATTAATACAGGATATCTTTCACCTCTATAATTATAAGAGGTGCTCAAAGCTGTGGCCCTTAGCTTCCAGACATTTATTAGTAAATCAAGCTGCTGAAATGTGTACACATTTTTTGTAGATTCTCCATGTATTTTATATTTTTACGTTATATATCAAGTATGAAATTATATTATTTCACTCAGTAAACCTAAGAAAGAAATCTGACACTTTGATGTATAAGCAATTCATGAAAATGCATTAAGTGACCAAATATTTTTTATCTTTCTATAGTCTTAAGAAGTGAAGAACATGGAGCTGGGGATTTAGCTCCGTGGCATAAGCCCTTCCCTGCAAGTGTGAGGTTGTGAGTTTGATTCCTGGTACAAAAAAGTATTTGAATTTATATCCAATATTTCATAACCAAGATATTGTTATGAACATGTATCGGTATTCTATTTTTATTTATTTTCTTTACAATTACTTCAGATTCTATATGATAAACTATAAACTAGTTAATATTCATAAAATACATCTATGTATAATCTTTAGCTATCAAAATCTTAAATTATTACATACAAGAGCAATGGGCATTGCATTTATAAAACCAGTTTATTAAAGATAAATATTATCTTTATTGGCTAACAAAATGACAAACTGTTAAGAATATTTACTAACTTAAAAGACATCTTGACTCTTAACAACCAATTTAAATTAGCTCACAGGTAAGACATGCGGACACAAAATATTTGAGCTAATATCATAGATGTCTATTTATCTATAAGCCAACTAGCATAGAACATTTAGAGGATCACATACACCAGAAATTTTTAGTATATGTGCTGCCAAAGCAAGCACACATATACCAGAAATTGATGGATATATTAACCTAAGTCATATAACCTTTTTACTGTCCATCTTTAAGCTTCTTATTTGCAAGTTTGATGTAAGCCACGAGTGCAGCACTCTGTGAAATTTTGAGTTTGTTTCCCTTTATTGTCTATATAACTGTTTTCTTAAGAAAGAAACTAATGGTCAGATACTTGCAAGGGCAAAAAAATAAAAATAAAAAATAAAATTGATACGAGCTTAAATTTTTTAAAAATCAAGCAGGTACAAGTTCTTTATTCAATTGTGAAGACTTAGATTAATAAGCAGGAAACCTAGACATGTAGGATACAAAACAATTACATTAAATCAGAGTCCACTTTAGATGCATTGGATAGGGTGAGTTATAATCTGATTTTTTCTTAATTTCAACTTTATAAATATAAATTGTGTAGTCACTTAGAACTTTTCGTAAGGAATATCAATTAACACTCCTTAAGGAAACAAAGTAGTGACAACATTTCCTTTAATATTTTAAACTGTCCCAAGTACTTTTTTTCTTGATAGTTAACACTATACATATAATCAATGGGAGTCAGAAAATAGAGAGATGGACTGTAGATTGTTAGATGGGATTGTTGTTTACTTTTGTTTCCTTATTGTATAATGAATTTTGAGGTCTTGTTTTTTACTCTTTACTTATACTTGGAGAAAAATTAACCTTCGAAAATCCTCCATTTTAAACTGTTCCCAAGACCATAAAATATAAAGGAGACATTTTGGCAAAGGATATTGAGTTCTCTATCATCATTAAAAATGCACTGTCCACTATCACTATCTACCTACCTTGTCTATTTTTGGAAAAAGAGAAAAAAAAGTGACAGGAAACATAGGACCCTGTTTAGATCCCTGAGGTCAGGCAGCATGATTAGAGCATCTCCACCTGTGGTCGGACCAAAAGCTACCTTGCTTTTCTCAGGGCCTTGCTACATGGGCCCCTGTCCCAAAGCAAGGGCACACCATGTGTGCAGCCTGTCTCATCCCGTGGTCACAGGGCATGGGCTGTGCACCCCACTTTCTGCCATGACTGGCCTGGCATCCCTGCCAGTCGCTCAGAACTCTTCTGTGGGGTCAGGCAGTTCCCCTGCCTCAACAGGCCAGACAGCAAGAGAAGGAAGTCACACACAACAGCAGTGCGTCCTGCAAACAGCTCCCCAGAGCCTTCAGGTCCAGGGAACTGTACTGTGTGCAAGAGACTCACAGGAGTTTAAAAGCCTGGAGATGCCACTTAGCAAACAGAAGTCAGAGGCCAATTTGGATTGGGAGATAAGCTTTAAAACTCATTCTAATATTACTGTTATTAGTGGTGTATTTTTACATTACAAACAAATTTTATTGTTATAATCTCTTTGAGGAATTGGTACATTTACCTACTGCATCTTCACCATTTTTACTTCTTCACCCTGTCCTCCTCTCTCCCTGTAATTATTTGTTTCAATTTGTTTTATTTTATGTATGCTTCAAATAGGAATATATTTCTGAACTAGCGAATGAAAAGAGTCCTGGCTCAAGCAGCAGAGCACAATGTCAGTGTCTCTGCTGAGTCCCTCTTCTCAGGGGGGAGAACATTCTGTGGTTCTCCTTTTTCTCAGAATCAGATCATAAACAATTCTACATATTAGCACAATCAATTTTTAGTTGGTACATTTGAGATACACAGAATGATCACATTCACTGCAGGAAATTTGTCCCTGTACATGACATATCTCGCTTCTTTCCCCATTTCCCTACATTCCCTCGAAGTACTCTTCTCTTTTATTTATAAAAGGTTTGTTTCTATTTTTCTTCTATTCTTTTTTTCTTGTTCATTCCTTCCTTTCCCTTTTCCTGCTCTCTAACTCTCCTCCACATTCCAACATTTTTTTTTACCATTTCTCAATGTCTATTACACATTTTAATCCTATTTACACTGGTTTTCTCATGCCAGAGAAACAATGTGTAGTATTTAAACAGGTGTATCCAATTTATTTCACATAAGAGCATGGTCTCTAGGTGCATCCATTTACCTAGAAATGTCTCGAGTCAACGCTTCTCTGTGGTTGAGTGTCAGGATTCAATGGGGCTCCTGAGATTCTTATGGTAAAGAACCACAAGAGGAAGAGAAAAACAAAGAAAAGACAAAGTTGGGGTCAGGTGGAGCCCTTATCCTCCTGAGGACTGTAGCACCTTTTATTATATCCTGGGAAAGATAATGTCAATTTCAGCCCCTCTGACTAGCAGGCCTGGACCCCTTGCCTTCTTGGTGCTGGAACAACTTGTTTACATAGCTGCTTTTGGTCTTTCCTTTTTCTAGGCTGGCCGTGCTTTATCCCCCACACATCAATCTCCAACTTCCATGGCTCCCTACAGCTGAGTAGTACTGCATTGCATACAAAAACCACATCTTTACTCATTCACCAGCTGGTGGTGATTTGGGCTGTTTCCAAAATTTACCTGTTACGAACTGTGCCAGTGTATAGGGGAATGCATATATCACTGCGATACGAAACCTTGAATTCTTCTACTAAGAAGGGGAAAAGCTGAGTCAATTGGGACCTGCCGTCCTAGTTTTTTGAGGAATCCAACGCTGATTTCTTAAATAGCCCTAGTAATGAGTTCTACCTATTTCCTCTTCCTGTAGATTTAGTGTTTATATTTTAATATTTAAATCCTTGACCCCCTTTGACTTTACTACATGGTAATAGACAAGAGTCTAGTTTTAGTCTTTACCATGTGGAAAGCCAGTTTTTGCAGGACCATTTATCAAAGAGGCTATCTTTTTTCCAGTGAACATGGTTAGCTCTTTTGTCAAAGATAAGTTAGTGAGTTTGGAGTTGTGTCTGCATGTTCTAATCTAATGAACTGATAACAGAGTGAAAGGACAATCCACAGTGTGGGAAACATTTTTAAGCAAATTGTCCCTCAGATAAAAGACTAATATGTATAACATAGAAAGAAATGGAAAAAAAAAAACAGATCTCCCAAATTCAAAGACCCAGTCCAAAATTGGGCATCTGAAATGAATAGACACTTCTCAGATGAAGATGTAGAAACAGAAAATAAACTTATGGAAAAATGTTTAACATCATTGGTTACTTCAGAGATGCAAAACAACACTGAGATTCTACCTCACTTCAGAAAGAATGGCTATTATCAAGAAATCAGCCAATAAGAAATGCTAGTGGGGCTTTGAGGAAAAAGCAAACTTTTACCAACTATTGGTGGTAGTGTAGACTGATACACCCACTGTGGAAATCAGTGTGGAGATTCCTAACAAAGCTAGCATCATCTGTCCCATTTAACCCAGCTATTCATCTTCTGGGTATCTTCCTGGAAAAATTAAAAACATCATACCACAGCAGTGTTTGTGCACCCATCTTTCTTGCAGTAAAATTTGTCATAGCTGAATGCTGGAAAAATCCAAATGCCTATCAACAGAGGAATAGAAAAAATGTGGTCTTTTTATACATTGGAGTACTACTCAGCCACAAAGAAGGATAAACTTGAGACATTTATAGGGAAATGGATGCAATGTGAGACTGTACTCCTATGTTAAATAAATTAGAGTCATAATTGACTGTGACTATAACATCATATAGTCTCCCTGGTGTGAAAAACTGGAAGAGGAAATAAGGTCCAGAATGTACAATGGAAATTGTAAAATGGGAAGAAATTGTTCAAAGGAAAAGAGGAACTAGGATGGAGGAAAAGGGAAAGGAAGGAAAAGAAAAAATATATGAGATAGTAATACTACTAGTTTCTCTTAGTTTATTGATAAGAAACCTTTGTTCTAGTAGTTTTGGAGAATTGTTTATGCCTATATCTTAGTACTTTGATGAACTACTTTGAAGATAACCATATGCAGTATGTTAACTATAGTTATTCTCTTATTATTTGGTTTTGAAATTTTGTTTTATTTTTTCCATAAAATAAAATAATCTAGAAGTGTTTTGGAGAAGTTCTTGGGGTGTTCTAAGTAGTGTATCATGTCATCCACAAATAATGATAGTATAACCTTTTCCCTTCCTATGCTTTTTAAATTTATTTCTCTCTCTTGTCTAATTGCTTAGGACACTATTTCCAGAACTATATTGAATAAGAGTAGTGACAGTGGATGTCAAGCTCTGATGAAGGAGGAAATTGTCTTGTCCCTGATTTTAGAGTGAAAGATTTCCTTTTTTGACCATTTTTTGCACTTGGACCGTTAGGTTATCATAGATGGCTTTTATTAGATTGAGATAAAGAGAATCCATTCCAGTTTTACGTAGGTATTTTATCATGAGTAGTGATTGTCAAATACTTTTTTGCACCTATAGAGATGATGATATGATTTTTGTGCTTGATTCTGTAAATATGGTGAATTACATGTACTGACTTTCATATATTGAGCCAACCCTGTATCCCTGAGAGGAACTGTGTTTGGTCATGAGATATAATATTATGGGTGATTTTCTGCCTTTTGTTTTGCCCCTAGTGAAGTGAGGACTGTTAAGTCCATGTTCCTTAGGCAGATTGGCCATAGTTCTTATTTAGTTGGATCCTTCTCTGATCTTGGTATCAGAGCAACATTTTATTCCAGGAATGAATTAGGGAGCATTTCTTCCCATTTAGTTTCATTAAAGAGTTTAAGAAACAGCACAATTAGATCTTGTTTAAATTTCTTACAGAATTCAGCAGTGAATCCTTCAGGGCATGGGCTTTTCCTTGTTGCTAGGTTTTTATTTACATCTTCTGTTTCACTGATTGACATTGATTTATTTAGAATTTTTATATCCTCTTGTTTTGGCTTTGATAATTCATATGTTAGTTCCAGGAGAACCAATGGCTCAAACCAATGTAGGAGATCCCACAGTGCCTCACTTCTCCAGCTCCATGTCTCTCTTTATGCTGGCAACTTTTCTCTATGGTCAGCACCATGCTGACTTAGTTCAGCTGGTGTTAAGCTGACTGTCAGTTTTGAATCACAGCATATCATTGGATCTTATCTCTTGGTCTGTTCTGCAAGTCTACTTCTTTTGATCGGTGAATTGAGAACATTTACACTGATGGTTATTACTCATGTATCACTTCTCCTTGTCATATTATTTTCCTGTTGTTGTTTCCCTGCCTTTCTACCTTGTTTAATTACTTGGTCTGCCTGATTTCTTGTCTGGTGGATTTATTCTGTTGGAGTTTATGGAGTTGTACTCCTTGTTATTTGTTTCCAGGATGTCTTTCCAAACTCTTTAGAGTGCTGGTTTTGTGGTCATAAATTTCTTTGTTGTTGTTTGTCATGGCAATATCTGATTTCTTCATTAATTTTGAAAGACAGTTTTGTGGAGCACATCAATCTGAATTGGAGGTTGTTTTCTTTTGGGTTTGAAATACTTCCAAGTTCTCCTTGACTTGATGGTTTGTGCTGAGAAGTCTTCTGTGATTCTGATGGACTTTCCTTTATAGGAACCCCATTTTGTTTATTTTGTCTACAAGCTTTTTATATTTTGTTCTTGTGTTGAATTTTTGGAATCTTGACCATTTTATGCTCTTTTGTAGATTTTTTAAACCTGGCTAATTGGATCGTATGCCTTACTTATCTGTTATTTTTTCAAGCTTGGGAAGTTTTTGGCCATTACTTCTGTGAACAGGTTTCTTATGTCATTTGTGTTATCTTCTGCCTTTTCATTGACTCTGATCAATCTTTATTAACAATCTTTGCATCATCTAGCAGATCTTGGCTTGATTTTTTGTGGCACCTTTCTATTTTTAAAAATCATTCTTTTGATTATCACTAGCTGCAATCCTGTCTTCTACATCTGGTTTTGTTTCCTCACATTGGCTCACTCTGCTGCATATACTTTCTATGCAGTTTTTAATCCCCTGATTATCTCTGAATCTGTTTCATAGGTTCTGTATCTTTCTTATGTCAGGCATTCATGGTTTCCATCTTTTTTTCTGAGCTCCTCTTTTTCTTCAAATCTATATGTCCTCTAGAGTCACTAACAATGTCTTTTATTATGGTCACCACCTCTGCAGTTATCTGATAAATTATTGCTGATATGATTTTCTTCTAGAGCCTCATTCATCTGCTTTATTTCCTCTGTTACCACTGCAGAGAGTCCAGGTGGATGGCTTTTGAATTGCTTCACTTCGTTGTCCCCCTGATATTGTCAAGCTGGAAGTCTGGTGTTGAATCTTGCTTAAGTGTCTCTCATTTTCTTTTTTTTTTTCTGTTTCATTCTGGGTTGATAGATTTCTTGCTAATTTTGAGAACCCTTATGAAATGTCTACTTCTCAGAGACGTCTTTTAGATGTATCTGTCTTTTGGATTTTGAGTCTGTTGCAAGATCCTACCTCTTTAATTTATTGGAGATGAAAAATTATTGCCCATGTGGCCTAGTCCCTGATTCTTTGCGTCTCACTTATAGTATTATGATCCTTAAACAATATAATTCTTGGGATATGAGGAAGAACTTATTAGAACAAATATGTCACCTTGTCTAAATTAGTACAGTCAGTAATAACAATAGCATCAAACACAATTTAGGAAATGACAAACTGAGGTAACTATTACTTTGTCCCCTTAAACCAAAAAATTGTATACAGTACATATGCCCTCAGTATAATGATTTTACCTTCAGGAAGGAAAAAATATTTTTGTTTTTGGTACCAGGAAGTCAATTCAGAGCCTTGTGCCTTCCAGGCAGGCACTTATGCTGCTGAGTGATGCCCCCAGCTGGGGAAGAAAAATTTTAAGTGATTAGGGAGAAAACAGAGAAATAAAAGAAAAGGAAGTGATTAGAAGTAAGGCGGGAGAATAAAGGAAGTTTATGTGAATTTTGCTGAACTGGTGAAGAAGACAGGAGGTAGAGAGAGAAGGAAGAAACAAAAACAATTCAGAACTAAAACTAAATACAACTTTAACACATGTAAATACTAGAACAAAGAATCAAGAAAAAAGAAAACAAAACAAAAGAAAAGGAAAATAAAGGATGAAAATGTGCATTTCAGGACAGGTCTCTGCTGTCTCCGTTAGACATGTATAGGCAGGTAAAGCCCTGATCCATGTTAATTAATCCCAGCAAGCCAGCTGTGGGTAACAGCCATGCAGGGGTAACAGATAATCCTAGGATGCTGGCACCTTTAATGCCACTAAAATTCTGGCTGCTTTCTGGCTAGGATGCTGGAACCTGATATGTCCAGCCTCTAACACTCCATTTGTCTCCTGCTGCTTTGAACATGGCTCCGTGCCACTTGAGTTTCCCTTCTTGACTTCCTGCTCACTTGAACTCAGTTCCACCTCAGCCTGACATTCAGAGCTGCTAGATGGAGCCAACCTCTAGCTGCTCTGAGTTCTGAGCTCAACTGGCAGCTCTCCAGGATGGCTACTTACTAATGTTCTCTCCTGGGGGTGTCGGAACCCATATAACGAACCAGCCACTGCAGTTCACTGTGTGCACTTCTCTGTTCCACTGGTGCATTTCTCAATGTGGGATTGGTGGTAGTCACTCTGCATCTGCAGGTTCAAGCCACCCTTCTCACACAGTGATCAGGTCTAGAGAGGAATCCCCATTTGCCACCTTCTTCTTCTGCACTGAGGTCTCTCTCTTTGGTCTCCCTTTGGGCTTCAGTTTTCACTTCAGTTCCCTTCTGGGCTCCAGGGACACACTTCCGCCTTCTGTTCTTGGCAATACTATATTTCAGCATCTGGACACCAAATCTCAGACACACAGTTTCTCTGCTGCTCACCATTCTTCCATCTTCCCAGAAGTCTCCTGTGCACATTGCTTAAAGAGCCTTCAGCCCATGCGTTCCAAAGCAGAAACATCATGGTGGAAGGGAATGGCAGGTGAAAGCTTCTCAGTTCATGACACCCAGGAAGCAGAGAGCAGGGCAAGAGCTTCTCCCATGTATCTTTTTAGTTGCTTTTTCAAAGATCAGATGACCGAATGTGACTGAAGTTGTTTCCATGTTTTTTACTCTGTTCTGTTGGTCTCTGTGTTGAATTTTGTGCTACTCTCATGCTTCTTTCTTTTCTTTTCTTTTTTTATTTAAAGAGAAACAAATCAAAACAGTAAAAGGATACAAGAAATACAGAATTTCAAAAAAATAAACAGTAAGAAATCACTAGTTAATAAATTACATATTGTCATCTTATAAATAGTTGATCAATTTACAAAATTAAGCATTCAAAGTGGACATTCAAACAGTAACACTGCAAACAGTTGTGTTCAATGATCCAACAAAAACTTAGTAATATGGTCATCTATCTTACACACCAAAACACACTTGTTGTGTCCTTTAGAGCAATTTCTTTTCCTCTCAGTTTTACAATAACATTTAAACATTTTGGGTTTTATTACTCCCACAGTTCTTACTACTTTTTTTGGAAGAGAATAAAACCAAGTGTGACACAACAAAGCAGAGTCAGTCAAAACAAAGGATGGACATAGTACATGATGTAAAAACAGAATACAAGGTAATCAACAAGGTTACCATAACGCCCCTTGCTACCTTAAAAAGAATTGCCTGTATCATCAGGTATAATAAAGTTGAACTTAACAGTACAGAACAAAACCAATAAAACCTAAATATTGGAGACATTACTGAACTTCAAAGAAGATAA
This sequence comes from Cavia porcellus, assembly GCF_034190915.1. Lineage (NCBI taxonomy): Eukaryota > Metazoa > Chordata > Mammalia > Rodentia > Caviidae > Cavia > Cavia porcellus. The sequence continues at coordinate 37,900,871 of NW_026947490.1, read as the reverse complement.
TAGTCAAACCAGAGTGAGCATCATAGTGCATCTTATTGCCTTCAAAGTGGTTGCCCATACCCTCAAAATTGATAATATAAACAGAACAGAATAAGGTAAAATCACTCAAAACAAGATGGTGAGAGCAATACAGGGCTCCAAATTGAGTTAATAGGAAATCAAAAAAGTTACTGTAATATATCCTGCTAATTTTTAAAATTTTTTCCCTTAATTAAAAATAATAATAAAAAAATAAAATGAATTTTTTTAAAAAGGGGGGAGATTGAGATAAAAGAGGATGTAACAGCATAACAGTACAGGTCAGAACAGAACAATTAAAGCAACATAGGGTTTCAACACAATATAACCTGACTTAATCGTAGTTACCATAGTGTCTCTTTCCTTGAAATATTTGAATATAACTTCGTATACCATAGCATCAAACATGTTAAGACAGTGTGAAAACATTCAGGAGGATGAAAGTATTACAAGGTATTCAGAGCCAGCTAACAGAAAACAAACAATGGTTTCTATATCATCTCTTTGCCTATAAAAAGTTTTGTTTATACTATTATATATAATAAAATCTAATAAGATACATGATAAAAGCAATGGAGACAGAAGAACAACAATTTGATGGGACCTCAAAACAAGATGATACTAAATCAGCACTAGCTAATGTGGCTTCTTTGTTTTTGTTGCTAGAGTTTCCTTGTATAACCTGACATTTAGGATTGTAATGCTTCTTACTTTGCTCTTTTTCTTCTGAATTGTTTTGGTTCTTCTGGTTTCATATAAGTTTTAAGATTGTTTTTTCCTAGTTCTTTAAAGAATGTAGATGGTATTTCTTTTAAAGAACTGCATTAAATATACATGTTATATTTTGTAATATGGCCATTTTGGTTAGTGATTCTGCCTATCTTTGTAGATACTACTGTTTTTCTTTGTCTCTTTATTCAGAATACTACAGTTTTCATCATAGAGACCTTTTCTTTTATGGGTTATATTGATTATAATGATTTAATTTTTATGATATCAAAATTGGGATTCTTTCCCTGATTTCTTTTTCCTTGGGTTCATTATTGTTGTATATAAATGCTCTTTAAATAACTTTGAAAAAATAAATAAATTACTAAAATAAAATCAAATAAAATGCCTATTAAGCCTAAAAATAATAAATAAAATTTAGCCCAAAGAGACTGGACCATGAGCAAAAATAAATAAGTAAATGGATGAATGTTATTTGTATTGATATGTGTCCCGTCACTTCTGTGAATGTGTTTATTAGCACTGAGATAATTTAATTCGTTCCTATTCATAGACCAATATGGTCATGATTTGCATTCTGTTTGCTAGTATCTTGTTAAGGATTTTTGCATCAAGTTTGGACAAGATATTGGTTAGTCAACATGGCTTTTCTGTGTTGTGTCTAGTTTTGCAGGGTCATGCTGCCTTCGGAGTGAGTTGGAAGTACTTCTTCCTTTCATGGAAGAGTGTGGGAATGTAGGCCTTAGCTTTTCCGAAGGTCTGATTTAATTCAGTGTTGAATCTGTCAGGTTCTGGGGTTTGTTTTCATTGGTAGAATATTTATTACTGCATCAATTTTTGCCTGTTACTGGTCTCCTAGGATTTTCATATTTTCTTGGGTCTTTTTTTAATAAGTAATATGTGTGTAGGTTAAATACTTAACTTCCAGGTTTCCAATGTAGGACAATATAAGTTTTCAAAATAAAATTTTTGCATAATTTACTGAATTTCAGTTGTGTCTTCTGTGACTTCATCTTTTTAATTTGTAATCACTGTGGTGTGTGTCTCTTCCTCCCCTTTTTGGATAAGTTTGGCAACTTCCAACCCATTCATTCATTCATTGTATTTCTGCATTCTTAATTTCATTGATTTTCACTAGAATCTTTATAAATACTTCCACCAACAGGTTTTGGATATGAATCACTCTTGCTTTTCTAGTACTATTCTAGTTATTATTTGGGATCAGCCCATTTTTCTCAGTCAGCACCCCATTTTTCTCTTTGACATCTTGTCTGGTTGCCTTGTCTCCTTGTGATGGGGATTTTGAAGCCCCTCATTGTAATTATAATAGTCTCCATGTACCTTTGCATGTCAAGCAGTTTTTGCTTTATGAAATTGTGTCATGGGCATTTAGTTCATTAATAACTATAGCTATTGTCTGTCTCTGTGAGTTGACGTTATTAACAGTATGTATGGATCTTGTTTCTTCTTAATCCAATGGCTTTTGTTTTGCCATTATTTGTGTTGTGTTGAGATATGGTCTTGCTCTGTAGTTCAGGTTGTCTTTGAATTCCCTGTGTAACCCAGGTTGACCTTGAACTTGTAGCAATCATCCTGTCTTGGCCTCCTGAATGCTAAGATCACAGGCTGTGACACCAATACTGGCTCTGCCATAACCTCCTTCGGTCTTGTGATCAGTTTTGGTTTGAAGTTCACTCTGCGAGGGGTCAGAGTAGCTATTGCTACAAGTTTTGGGGCTTTGGCTGCAGGAAATATGGTTTTCCATCTTTTCAATCTCAGTTAAAGTGTGTTTCTGTGGATGAGGTATGCCTCTTGCAGTCATCATGGTGGTGGGCTTTGATTTTCATTCAAATTTTGATCTGTGTCTTGCCCTTGAGCTTCTGAAGCTATGATGGTCTTTAGACTCTGCTTTGACTTGGTCAAATACCTTCCCCTCTTGCCAGGACTGAGGGTGGGAATGGACTGTGGTTGTTAGAGGAGCAAGTCTGGGAGAAAGTCCAAGCCAGACAAGGGAACTGGCTTGTCTCACCCCTATTTCTCATGTAGACTTGTGAACAGCTGGTTTCTGATTTTTGGTCTATTTTCTGTGCTCTGGAACTCCCCACAGGTCAGCTATGCATCCACTCTGCCCAGCCTCAGTGACAAGAACCAGTTCCCATCCTTTCTGCGCACCCGAGCCAGTGACCTCACAACCTCCTACGCCATGACCCAGTTGGTGCTGCACTTGGGATGGTCCTGGGTGGGCATTCTCGCCCAGGATGATGACTTTGGGCAGCAGGCTGGCAATCTAGCCAGGGAGGAGCTGAGTCAGGCAGGTGTTTGCATCGAGTTCCACCTACACATCCCTTCCCGTCAATCCCCTGAGAAGATTGATGCCAATGTGCGGAAGATGGAGAAGAGCACAGCCACGGGGGTCCTGGTCTTCCTGAGTAATTCTAATATTCAGCTCATCCTCCATAGGCTGGTAGGCAACCGTGTCCTTGGCCAGGTCTGGGTCAGTGAGACCCTTGTGCACACAGTGATCGCCCTGGCCACGCCTGGTGCCTCCTGGGTTTTGCAGGGTGCATTTGGTCTTAAGCTACGCAGTAGCCATGCACATGGACTCTCAGAGTTCTTTGCCCACCTGCACCCCAGCCGGACCCCAGAGGACATGTTCTTGAGGAGGTTTTGGGAAGCCACCTTTGGGTGCAGGTGGCCACATAGTAATGACACTGAACCAAGTGACATGCAGCTCTGCTCAGGTAATGAGACTCTGAGAGACCACGAGTACCCTTTCCAGGAAGTGAGTAGATTGGAGGCCGCATATCCAGCTGTCTACAGCATTGCCCATGCCCTGCAGGACATGGTGCTCTGTGAGAATGAGAACAGGGAATGTGGAGATCCTGTACACTTCCAGCCTTGGCAGGTGAATAGGGTCACAGGGAAGGGAGAGAACCAACATCCTTGGTGCAGCCATGGCAAAAAATGGCACCCTTGGGCCGATTCCTGGGGCTACAGCCCAGAGGTGTCTGACATGAGCACTGCACCAGGAGTCCCAAAGCCATACTGGCTCTGTGGGCTCAGATGTACTCTATTTCTATGGTGTGGTTCCATTGAGCACATCCCAGATGCCTCCTGACATTCAAATTTCAGAATTACTGTGAGAAGTTTTGGGTGTGGATCCCAAGTTTGAGATTTGAACCAATAACTGATTTATAATAAGTGCATGATTCATATTTGTCCTTAAGATAAATAGCAAAGAGCTTTTAGTGTGTGTCTCTCACGTGCATGAGATATGCTGTTACTAACAAGTTTTCCTTACAGTTCCATGGATTAGCTCAGCCATGTGCTTCCAAGGCTCTAGGCCCACTGCTCATTTTTTGTTTTATTTGAAATAGGATGTAGCCAAGTCTTTGGAAAGCCAAGAATCTTTCCAGGTCTTCTTCTCTTCTTGGCAGTGTCAAGCTTCACTCCACACCATTGCTGCTCGGGAGACCCAGGCTGTGTGCACAAAGGTGTTGTTTGGCCCACCTTGATCTCTGGGTCTTGAGGATGACCCCCTGCTAAACCTGTTCTTTCCAGGAGGCCTCTCCACTACAGATAACCATGTCCCTCCCCTGACCTCCTGGTCCTTCATGCTCCTGTCCAGTCAGGGTTTTCCCTGTTGCTGCTCCAAGCCAGTGTATCCAGAGGGATGCTTCAGTAGACCCTTGCAGTGTCTTGAGAGGAAGGCCCCACAGGTGAAGTTTTCTATGAGTTCTTTCTACAGAACTCAGAGATGGGGTGACCACTTGAGATTGATAAGTGAGCTACTAGCCTGAGGGAAGCCACGTAAATTTCTGTAAGGCTCTGTGTTTTTATTTTTTGAAAAGGAAGAAACAAACTTCTCTTTATTCACATATGATATGGACACAGGTTCCTAAAATGCTATTATGTCTAAAGAAAAATTTCTAGAATGAACAAATTGAATTTAGCAAAGATGTTTAGACACAAGATTAATAGGAAAAGTAGGTAAGTTTGATATGTTTGGAATAATCAATTAAGGAATTAATATTATTACATATAATAGAATAGGATAACTTCAAATATCCAGGAAAAAAATTAATCAAAGACATGCAAGACTGCTATAATTACAAACTACAACATATTGAAAAGAGAAAACTTAAAAGATCTAACTAAAAAGAGACAACATTTCAGAGATGGGAAGACTCAAAGTTGCTATGATGTCATTCTTATCAGAGTGATCCATGAATTTGAGACAATTCCATAAAATATCAACAGGCTTTTTTAATAGTATCTTTTTAAAAACTTCATTTTATTGATAATACACATATATAATGATGGCATACATCATAGGGAATTTGTACATAATATATCTTGATTCTTTTTGCCCCCAACCATCTCTCCTCTCTTCAATTTCCCTCCTCTCCTTTATTTACAAAATCTTAGTTTCCAATTTCTTCCTTCTATTTTCTTTTCCCTTCCTTTTTATTCTCCTTCTGCCTCCCCAGTTCTCCTTCCCACTTGGACATTTCCTTCCCTTTTCTCAATATCTATTATAAATTTTGGTGGTTATTTACACTTTGGTTTTCTCACGCCAGAAAAACAGTGCAACTTGTGAACAGGTGTGTTCAATTTATCTCACTTAAAGGAATATCTCAAAGTGCATTCATTTACCTAGAAATGTCTCAAGCTTATCTTTCTCTGTGGCTGAGTAGTTCTCCGTTGTATTAACTCCCCTCCCCCATATTTTCTATATCCATTCATCAAGTGGTGGGCTCTACATTAGGTATTATAAACTGTGCTGCTGTAGTCATGAGTGTGTATCTTTCACTGTGGTATGATGCTCTGAATTCTTTTAGGAAGATACGAAGAAGGGGAATAGCTGGGTCAAATGGAACCTCTAGTTTTAGTTTTTTAAAGCAGTCTCCACACTGATTTCCACCGTAGGTGCCTCAGTCTACACTACCACCAACAATGGGTAGGGCTTCCTTTTCCCCACAGCCCCAGTAGTATTTGTCACTGGTTGACTTATTGATTATAGCCATTCTTTCTGGAGTGAGGTGATGTTAAATTGTTTTCATATATTTATTTGCGGTTTCTACTTCTTCATTTGAGAAGTCTCATTTCATTTCAGATACCAGTTTTGATTGGGTCTTTAAATTTGGGAAGTCTGATTTTTTGAGGTCTTTATATATTTTTATCTGAAAAATAGACGTCCATTTTTCTCATTCTGTGTGTTGTCTCTTCATTGTGTTGGTGGTTTCTTTTGCTGTGCAAAAGCTTTTTAACATGAAGAGATCCCAGTTTCTGGTATTTCTTGTGAGATAGAGTTTTTATTCTTAATAACTTTGCCTATACCCTTGTCTTCAAAAGTTCTATCCATTCTCTCTTCCAGCCAATTTAGTGTTTCTGTTTTGATGTTTAGATCTTTGGTCCATTTCAATTTTGGTGTAGAGCCTGGTGAAAGATATGGGTCTAGATTTAAACTTTGGCATGTGGAAAACCAGTTTTTCCAGCAAACAGGCTATCTCTTTTCCAGTGAAGTTGCTAGATTCCCTTGACAAATATAAGGTGGTTGAGGGTGTTTGGACTTGTTTCTGTATCTTTTAATCTGTTACATTTATTCTCAGGTCTTTTTTTACCAGTACTATGTTGCTTTTATCATGGAGTTTTGTAGTATAATTTCAAGTCGGTGATTGTGATGCTGTTTGCCTTACCTTCATTGCCCTGAACTGCTTTTGCTCTTCTAGGACTCTTCTGGTTCCTAAGGAATTTTAGGATTGTTTTCTCTACTTCAGTGGAGTATGCTATCGGTACTTTGAATGGGGCTGCATTAACAATTTGAGGAGTATGGCCATTTTCACTATATTGGTTATTCCTACTCAGATCAAGCAATGTCGTTACATATTGTGGTATCTTGTGTGATCTCTTTTTCTGCATACTGTAGTTTTCTATGCAAAGTTCTTTTATTTTGTTTTTAGATTATTTCCTAAGTATTTCACTTTTTATGCCATTGTAAAAAGTGTGGTTTCTCTAATTCCTCTCTCAGGGGCTTTGTTATTTGCATACAGGCATGGTATTGAATTTCAAGGTTGATTTTGTGTCCAGCTACATGACTGAATTTAGTTATTAAGCCTCGAAATCTTCTGATGGAGTTCTTGGAGTCTTCTGTGTAGAGTATCATGTCATCCACAAATAATGATAATTTAAATTGTCCTTTGCAATTTTCATTCATTTTCTTTCTCTTGTCTAATTGTTCTAGTTAATGTTTCCAAAACTCTATTGAATAAGAGTGGTGATATTGGACAGGCTTTTCTTTTTCCCTGAATTTAAAGTGAAAGTTTCCAGTTTTTGAACATTTAGAAAAATGTTGAGCTATTGGTCTGTCATAGATGGCTTTTATTAAATTGCAATAATGATTTTCTACTCCAGTTCTCTGTAGAGGTTTTATCACGGGGTTGGTGGACTTGGTCAAATGCTCTTTGTGCATGTGTTAATATGATCCTATGGGTTTTTTTCCTTGGTTCTGTTAATGTAGTAGTGTCACGTACTGATTTTCATACATTGAGCTACCCCTGCATCCCTGAGGTGAATCCTACTTTGTCATGGTGTGTACTCTGCTTGATGATATGCTGTGTATGTTTAATGCTTGGATTCTAAATTCCTCCCCAGTTGGTGATGCCTGATGACTCTGACATGCTGCTATCCAATGGATGGCAAAACAGGGAGGCTGTGAAGAACATCTTCCCCACCAAGGCACAGCACAAGTGGATATCCTCTGCCTTGAGTGGAGAGCTGTCTCCTGGGGAAGTGCTGCCGGAGGTCAGGGAAGAGGCTGAGGAAGAACAGAGTGCTGTTGTGACCTCCACTCTGATTCAGGGACCTCTTGTGGTTGGAGACTGAGAATACATGTGGCTCGGAATGGATGGACACTGAGGATGCTGGATGCAGGGCAGGGTAGAGAGTTTAGAAACCCACAAAGATGTTATGTCTGCACATTGCAAGGTGGATGGTGGAGTGCGGAATGAGTGGTGGGAACAAGACAGATCTCAAGGAGGATGGATCTGAGATTCAGCTTGCAGTGTAAACTGCTGCCATGGCTGGAGAGTGGTTGCCTCAGGGGTTCCTGTTACAAGGCCCTGCAAAGGAAAAGAACCAATGTAGGGCTGAAATTGGGCTAGAGATAGGGGCTGGATTGTGCTGGGAGTGCAGAGGGCAGGGAGTTACGTGGATGCCACCTGTGGAGGAGGCATTGAACTTGGGATAGAACAGGAAGCCAAGGATGGGACACCATAGCCATAGTAGCCCTGGGTTCCTGCTTCCATGGAACAGATAATGAAAATTTAATTAATAACTCTCTTGAAAAGATAAGTATGATCTTATTTACTGCTAAATATGGCTCATTTTTAAAATGTTCTTTGATTCTACCGGAAGTTAAAGGTGGAGCATTTTCCTGGGCCCCTGAAGTTCATGTGCCTAATGGACCGGGTGGACTGGAATTCCACTTGCCATCCCAAGCCAGGGCCTTGGCCAGGCTACATGTCACCCTCCTTCCCCAGCTCCTCCACCCCCTCAGGAAAGTGAGCTTCCAGACCCCTGATGGTACCCACATCATGTTCGATGCCAATGGAGATTTGGTGACAAAATTTGATGTTCTCCAAGGGCAGTGGAGTCCAGAGGGCCAGTTCCACTTTGTTCACATTGGAAAGATGGATCCTCATCCATCTTTGGAGAACAGAATGATGATCCTCTTGAAGGACAGTATCCAGGTATGTCTGATGAGTGCACGGAGAGACTCAGGCCTCAACCTTGGAGTGGGGGAAATTCAGTTTCAAGGAGCTTGTCTCTGGAGCCATGAAATGGGTGTGGTTATAAATCAGGTCACCTGTGGTTCAGCCATGCTGTTTGTCCAAAGTAGACTTTTGTAAGGATTAAAAGGCATTTAGTCCTCATGAATGCCAATGATTTTTATTGATCTGTGTGTAGTGTTGCACACCTTTCATTCCACCTTCTCAAGAAACTGAGACAGGAGAATTTTAAGTTTCAGGCCCTTCCTGGTGACTTATTGAGAACTTTTTCCAAAATGAAAAATGAAGAAACATGGCTGGTGATGTCACCAGGTGAGAAAGCTCTTGGTTCACTCTTTGTAGAGAGGGAGGATATGAAGAAAGAAAGAAAGAAAGAAAGAAAGAAAGAAAGAAAGAAAGAAAGAAAGAAAGAAAAGAAAGAAAGAGTACCACACCAGTGTAGTGAATTGGGGCAGTGGTGATCTTTGATTCTTTTTCTCCACCTCGGTCTCAGAGTCAGGCTAATGAGGATCTGGGAGGCCACAACTCTTCACTACACCTGTCCCAGGCAGCACTGTATGACAGGGCTGGCCTCTTCCATGACCCAGTGCCACATGTTCCCACTATTGGCAGTGATGTTTAGGGCTGTTCTGACTCAGGAGTCACTTCAGTCACCTTCTGTGCAGCCTGGACTGGCTCTATCCCTGTAGCATCTCCATCATGGTGCCCCAGCATTTCATAGGAGATATGAGTTCCATTCTTGACTTCTTCCTGCAGGGATACAGCTCCATATTCAATGGACTTGTGAGCTTTTCTGTGGGTTGGAGGTGGGGTTCCTATTTCCTTTTTTTTTTTCATTGTTTTGGTTTTTAGAGACCAAGGTGTCATTCCGTAGTCCATGCTGGCCTTGAATTCATTATGTAGCCCAGGATGGCCTTGAACTCATGGAGATCCTCCTCTGTGTGCCTTCCAAATACCAGGATTACAGACACCCACACTATGCCCAGCTTCCTGCTTCCTTTAGAGGAACACAGCACCCATTCTTCTCTCCATGTGTCTGTACCCAGTCCTTCTACTCTGTTGTTCTCTAGAGATTGGGACTGGGCAGAGAAGGGATAAACATGGCTGTACAGATCCCTGTGCTGCAGGAGACTTGGCATATCTGTGCATGAGATGATGTGGGGCAGGCACTAGGGATTCCAGATATGGGACCCAACAGCAATGGGAGGGGCCCTGTGCACAGGGTTTTCTGAATATCCTCAACCCCCAGGAAGCCACATGCATCCTCTGGACCAGGAGCCCAGTCTTCTCATGATTACTCCTTCTGCAAATGGGTCCTGAGAGCAGACAGGACACTTTCCCTGCACAATGGCTGGTGCAGAGAAAAGAACTCCTCTCTGCTGCGTCAAGATTTCTTGGGCCCTGTGCCAATAAGGTCTCTACTGACCCACTGTATATTGCCTGCCCTCAGGTGCCCAGCTCTGTCTGCAGCACCAGCTGTGAACCAGGATCCAGCCAGATCCCCCAACAGGGAGCCCCTCACTGCTGCTTTGAGTGCCAGCCCTGCCCAGAGGGACAGTTTGCAGACCAGAAAGGTAAGTAGACAGCTGCATTCTACTGCATCAAGCATAATCTTGGATGACCACTCACATAAGAGGGTACAAGATCTGCATTCTCTGGGAACTTTGGGTGAATAAAACCATTGTCAGTTGTGCTCAGGAAAATGTGGTGGAGATGGCATCCCAAAGAACCCTCCCCTCATGTGCACTCATCTCTATTTGGCCTACAGCAGGGTGACCCAGTTCCCCACATCCTGACCTTTGGTTTAACCTACCATCCTTGGAGGCCTCAGTGAGATTCTTGTCATCTCATGATGTCTTCTGCTTTCCATTTGTGTGATGTCCCTTCCCATGGGTGTATGGTAATTAACCTCACCACCCAGGCTCCTTTTGTCATGCAAATACAATTCCTCCCAGCTCTGAAAGTAGAAGTCTGAGCTTTGTTTCAGCAGGATGGGATTTTTGAGTCCTGTCTCCTGGGTTTGTATGTATGTCTTCCTGGGATCCCAGTCCCTTCTCCTCCAGAGGGGCCCAGGCATGTGGGATTATGCCCTATTTAGGAACTCACTGAACCTTAATTAGTTCACATCCAATTTTCCTATGTGCATTTACAAACACCTTCTTATGTTCTGGAGATTAAGACTTAGACAAATTAGTTCTAAAGATACAATGTGACCCAGACACCTTTAATAAAGCAATTACCAAACTTCCAGCCCAGCCATTTGACATAGTGACTTTGGGAGACTGTGTCAAAAGAAGATCTAATAAGTGGGCTGAGAATGTAGCTCAGCACAAAGGCTTTGAGCTTGATCTCTTGCAAAAGCATAAAATTATTTTAAAACTCCACAAATACATAGGAACAACATTTTTCCAACTGCCAGTGACTCTATGCCCATCTTATTTTATGGATGATTAAGAATAATCCATAAATGTGGCACTACCTCTCTCTTGTACACTGCTTATGTAAAAGGGACATGCCCAACATGGTTCTGTGTGTCTCCCACAGACATGAAGAGCTGCCTTCAGTGCCCTGAGGAGCAGTACTCAAGCCAGAGCAAAGACTACTGCCTTCCCAGGACAGAGACCTTCCTGGCCTTTGATGAGCCCCTGGGCCTTGTGCTCACAGTAGTGTCACTGTCACTGGCCAGCTTGGCATGCCTAGTCCTCGGGGTGTTCCTGTGGTTCCAGCAAACACCAGTGGTCAGGGCCAATAACAGAGCCCTCAGCTATGTGCTCCTGGTCTCCCTGACCCTCTGTGCCCTGAGTACCTTGCTATTCCTTGGCCGTCCCTCACCTACCACTTGCCTCCTGCGCCAGATCACCTTTGCTGTGGTGTTCACTGTGGCTGTGTCGTGTGTCCTGGCCAAGACCCTCACTGTGGTCCTGGCCTTCAGGGCCACTAAGCCAGGACAGAGAGTCCACATGTGCCTAGGGCCCAGTGCCTCCTCCTTTGTGGTGCTGGTTGCCTCTCTAGTACAGATCATTCTCTGTGGGATCTGGCTGGGTACCTCCCCACCATTCCCACACAGAGACACAGCCTCAGAGCCTGGCCACCTTGTGCTCCAGTGTCACGAGGGTTCTGGCATTGCTTTCTCCTGTGTGCTGGGTTACCTGGGCCTCCTGGCAATAGGAACCTTCTCTGTGGCCTTCCTGGCCCGGGGCCTGCCAGATACCTTCAACGAGACCAAGTTTCTCACTTTCAGCATGCTGTTGTTCTGCAGCGTCTGGACAGCTTTCTTGCCCCTATACTTCAGTGCACGGGGCAAGGCCACAGTAGCTGTGGAGGTCTTCTCCATCCTGGCCTCTACTGCAGGGCTGCTGGGTGGCATTTTCTTCCCCAAGTGCTACCTCATCCTGCTGAAACCTGAAAGGAATACTCCACCGAGTTTGAGAACTGGACCCTGGGCTCAAAGGGACTTGGGAAGGGGAGTCCCTCCAGGCCATCCCCACAGCACCATTTCAGCTAGGCCTCCCAGTCAGCAGCAGGATCCTGGCTCTCAATTCTTGGTTCCTGCGTTGACTACATGATAGTGAGTAAGTCATTCTGCATCCATGAATTGATACACGGATAAAAAAAGGTGATCTCTTCAAGCATTAAATGGTATTTGTGGTGGAGGAGAAAGTACTAGTCCATAATGCAGCATGGGGAACCTTAGAACCACTGTGCTGAGAGAAGGCAGCCAAATGAAGAGCATTGAGTGATGCTAGATCCCAGGCCTCAAAATTTCCCAGAAGGGGCAAATTCAGGGGACCCAGTGTAGAGTATATTTTCCTGCTGTTTGGATGGCAGATTGCCAGTTCCAGTAATGACTAAGGGGATGACAAGGTTATCAGACTGATTTTGATGATGGTGGTCCAATTGTATAAAGATAGTTAAAACTATTAAACTTCATACTTTAGGTGATCAGTTGTACATTATATGAATTATATTTCAAAAATGTTAGTGTTTTATAAAAGGAAAATAATTACCAATTACAAAGTTTGGCCTTTATCTCTAATTTTTGTGATATTTTGACAATAAAAATAATTTAACAACCATTGATAGCAAAATCTGCTAAATTCAAAAACTAAGAATCATGAACAACAGAAAAGAATACCGCAATTATATCATAACTTTAAATAAATATCTGACAATTATAAAACCCAATATGAATAATAGTAGAGATGAATTGGGTAAGGAATAGATGAGTGAATGAGGCAAAATTTGAAACATATAAAGGAACAAAGGAATAAAGTGTGGAATGTGAAATTAAAGGCTTCTACTAAGAAGTAACAAAATTAATAGGTTCAGATAAAAGCAACAGAATGGACAAACAAAAGAGAGAAAAAACAGCCAAATAAGAAAAAAGTAGAAGAAACATTACACAGTTTAAAAGGAGGCAAAAAGGGAAATCTGGAACATTGGTGGATCACTAAGCAGCAAAGTGAAGAGCCTCTATGAGAAAAACAGCTCAGATGCGGTAATATAGCTTCCTGAAGAAGATCAGATGGGAGGAGATGGATCCTCTCAACCCAGAAAGAAACTAAATGGGAAAAAAGAAAGAAAAAATGGATAAGAAATGCATGGACAAAGGCTATAGCCCAATTCAGTCTCCCCAGAGCTGGGCCCACTGTGCATGAAATGTTTCTAGAATTCAAAGATGTGCGGTCCAGGTGAAGTTGTGGGTTGGCAAGTACAAAGGCCTTGGTGGGAGGATGTGGTCACCAAGGAGAGTGGCAGAGTGGAGAACAACACTGTCTTGGAGATCTGCATCATCTGCGGATGAGTGTGGGTAGAAAACTCAGTCTTCTTATGGGAGTGGGTGATTGGTCAGGTGACATTTTGGAGTATGGCTTGATAAGCCTGGAATCAGAACTGCAGTGACTTCAGTCAGCCACTTCTAGCACCGAGCAGGTTGGTAAGCATTGCTTGGACTGAGTCCTGCCTCTGTGTGTGATCCAATAGCCAAGGATGAGGTTTCTCTGAAGCTATCCCTGGTCACCCCATCTGCAAGGCACGCAATAATGTGATGAAGACAACCAGTGGTTGATCAGCTCAGAAGGGAGAGGCCAGCCGGCCCCACCCCTTCTTGTACTTCAATGGTTGTCAGCAGACAGGGGAGGGCATCTATCTCCTGCCAGCATGTTTCAGAGTAATGGTAACCAATACAGCACATGCCAGGGACCCACTACTCACTTGTCTGGAATAAACCAGAAACATGACAAGAAAAAGAAACAAAAGGATATTGCCAACCACCAACCGAAATACTACTGGCCCAAGAGAGGTGAGCACAGAAGAGATCTGGAGTTGCACACCTATAGTTTCTCAAGAAGTAGCATCTGACATAAAGAAATATCTTTGTGACATTTTAAATGAACTCAAAACAGAAATACTAATATAAGTAAAGGAAGATATAGGAAAAATAATAAAAGAAATGCTATACATCTCTCGAGAAGACACAGATGGAAGAATAGAAGAGTATAGAAAAAGAATAGAAACCTTTGATGAAGAGTGTAAAAAGAATCAAGACTATGTGAAACATATTCAAAGAGTTTACCAGGAAATTAAAACTCCATTGAAAGCTGGAAAAACTGCTTGAAAGAAACTAAAGATAGACCATCAAACCTTGAAGACAGGTTTGCAACATGTGATCATGAAAGGAAAGATCTCTTACAAATAACAAGGAGTCAGGAAGTAATAATACAAAGGCTAGAAGATGACAAGAGTATCTATAACTTAAGAATAAAATATGTGAGTGAAGAAGCAGGGGTAGACACAAATGAAACACAAAGGCTATTTACAGAAATACTGAAAGAAAACTTCCCAAGCATAAGAAAAAGAAATGATACTCAGATATAAGAGGCATACAAAACTTCAGTCAGTTATAACCAAAATAAATCTACAACTAGACAAATAATAATAAAGATGCCAGAAACTCAACACAAGAACAGAATATTAAAAGCTATGAGAGAAAAGAAACTGATCACCTATAAAGGAAAACCCATCAGAATCACAATAAACTTCTCAACATAAACCATCAAAACAAGAAGAACTTGGAGCAAAGTATTCAAAGCCCTGAAAGAAAATATTCTCCAACCCAGATTGATGTGCTCTGCAAAACTATCTCTCAAAATTAATGGAGATACAAGATGGTTCCATGACAAAGTAGAACTAGGGGAATTCCTGACCACCAAACCAACCCTACAAAAAATACTGAAGAACATTCTAGAGAGACAGAAAAAAGACCATGGTTTCAGGAACAGCTGCAAAGGGGGCTCACTGAACGGGGCAGACAGTGGGATGAAGGTGAAAAATAGACAACCATGGCAGAAAAATAGCATGGCAGAGATGAGGCAGAGAAGGTTGGCCATAATCACTAACCTAAATGTCCTTGATCTACTAATAAAAAGAAACACAGAAAGAGTGGATCACAAGATAGTGTCCATCAAGATGCTCAATATAAGAAATATAATTAACCTGAAACAGGGTTTATGGACTGAAGGTTAAAGATGAGAAAATAATACTCTATGTGACAGAGAACTAGAAAAAAATGTGGTAGCTCACCCATCAGCTTCAGATTGGTTGGAATGACATAACACTTTTATACAACTCAGCTATAAGAAAGGAAAACCTTGAGGCTCTTGGAGGTAAGTGGATACAACTTGAGATCATGCTCAGGGATAAAAAGCTTCAGAATCATTTAAGTGGATTGCCTCCCTAATCTAAAACCTAAAGAAGTTAGTGGGATCCAAAATGTACAACACACCCTTTCAAAGTGAAAAGGGAGGAATTGTTTAAAAGAGAAGGCAGTGGACATTGTTAATCTATTATCATGATTTAAAACCCATACTGTTTTCATCGCCCTGTTTAGTTTGGTTGTATTCTGTTCCAGTTTGTCTACTTGTACTAGATTTGATGGCATGGACAGCTATTCCAAAGACAGTAGGGTATAATCTGAATCCCTATGTTGGTTTCATTGTCTTGTTTTGACTGATTTTATTTGAATCTGTTTTGTTTGATTGCTGTATTGTCTTAAATGATTTTATTTGAATCTGTTATGTTTGATAGTATGAAGTCTGGGCACATAGGCAACTAATCTGAAGACAATAAGATTCACTATGATTCCCATTCTAGTTTGACTCTTACCCTCTTTTGAAGTCCTATAAGTCTCCAACATTTTGTTTTGATTGATTGTGTTCTGTATTTCTGTGTTCAATTTTACTGTGAAATGGGCAATTCTATTGAAGATAACCCTTTTATTATTTTCAAAATAAGGAAGAAAAAAGAGGAAAACTCTATTATACTGCAAAATCAATCAGAAAAAAGGAACAAGCATGGTTTTAAAAAACTCCACATGTTGAGCCAGGCATGTTGGTGCATGTCAGTCATTTTAGCACTTGAGAGGCTGAGGTAGGAGAATTGTTGCAAGTTCTATACCAGTGTATATTACAAAGTGAGGTTAAGATCAGCCTGAACTACATTGTGAGATTGTGTCTTGAAAAGACCAAAAAAAATTTCCTACATGTCGTAGGGCAACACCAGAAACTGAAGTCATGCTGTATTTTAGGCTTGAACAACCCCTTCTCAAAATCAATTCTGTCTTGATTACTTTTATCTCATTTATCGGACAAAATATCCAACAGCCCAAGTAAAGGGAGGAAAAGTTCATTTAGCTTACAGTTTGTGGAGGGTTCAGTCCATATTCTGCTGGCTGAATATGGCAGGGTGGTATCACACCATGGCAGCAGCCATGCAAAAGCAGCCAAAGCAAAATGGGGAAGAATAAGCCTCTTTTTCTCCTTTATGTTATTCACAGACTACTCCCTTCCAGGGCTGGTGTAGCACTCCCAGAATCTCTATGCCCCCTCTTGCACAAGATGAAGACATTTACAAGTAAGGATCTTGGCTTCCAGCTGAGTCTGTTAGGTAAACTTGTAAGTTTCTGAAGTTGACACAATGCATCAAGCATAACAATTTCTAATTAAATACCCTCTAATATGGCAGGTGATGGACTGGATCTCTTCTCTAACTCCAGGCTGCTATGAAGTAGGAGTCCCTTTCAGAATAAAACCCCATGCTATTTTGCAGTTTACAATTGACAAAAGGTCTGAGCTATTTGCAGGGCCTGTACTGCACAATGCAGCCAAATCCTGTTTCAAAAAAGCAAACACAAAATTTTAAAAATTAAAAAATAGAAAATTTTTATGTGAAACACATTTAAAATATTTAAAATAAAGTAAATATGAAAGTTGATAAGTCCAGTTTGTAAGTGAATTCGGGGTTTGTAAGTAGACTGGGTAGCCTAGAACAGCTGGGGTTCACTGTGGGTCCACATATTTATTTTCCTGTCCTGCAGCTCTCATGTGGTACCCCAAGCTGCATGGCCCCACAAAGCTTCCTTTCTTATCCTCGCACCTTAGACATGTCATCAGACTTAAGGACCTAGTGCCAGCTGTGACTCCTTCCTGTACTCTCTCGAACAGAGGCCAGGATAGCTGCCTAGTCCCTCCACATCAGTGATTCCCAGAAACTCCTGCAGCTTCTAGGACCCCTCCACTGGCCTGAGACATCCTAACCCCCACAAAGACATCATCCTCCCTGTGGGCCCAGACACTCAGGTGTCTCTGTGCCCCCAGTTCTCTCAAGTCTACCTCTCCTAACATGTACTCCATGTCAGGGCCCTCCTCTCCAGGGTCCACCAGGTCCTGGTTCTGAGCATGGAGAGAAGACACTGTCTGAGACCTTCAAAGAGGAAACTGCTTGGACAGTTTGAAACTGCTTGGCTCAGAAATGAGTCCATTTGCAAAAACATACAGAGAGCTGGGTGGGGTAGGGCACACCTATAATCCCACCACTCTGGGAGGCAGGAGTATTGCAAATTTGAACCCAGTCTGAGCCACTTTGTGCTTTAACAAGACTTGTTTTCAAAATTTAATAAGTGGAGCTTGGGGAGCATAATGGACATCCTGCACCCCACTGGGGCCATCTCCTGGCCCTCTGGGGCAAGGAGAATTGTTCAAGGGACAACCAGTGCCCCTAGGGAACACAGATGTCTGACCTCGGCTGAACTCAGGGGACCTGGCAGATTGGACCTGTGCAGACTTCAGTGGGGAGAACAGATCCACTGAGCTCAGCGCCAGGCTTGGAAGATCCACAGGGCTCAGTGCCAGGATTGGATACACTCACGATACAAACTCATAACCACCATTCTCACGAGAGGACCCTATGTCCTGCCTACTGGTTCCTGGCCACTACAGAATTTTGCCTTGAGCTGATTTCAGTTTAAAACCAGGTATGGAGTGAGACTGAATTTTGAATGAAGGTTTCTGCTTTTTACTAAAGGATTAGAAGCCTCTATCAAGTTCAGTGCTAGACAGGAGGACAAGGGCACTGAGGGCGACAGCTGTCCTTCCCAACTCCAGCATAGGAAACTTGGAGTGCCTCAAGGGAGCTTCCTGGGAAGCACAGAGTTACCGTGGCACAGAGAGAGCCATCAGTGCCCTGAGGACCAGGCCAGGTGCAACTGCCAGAACAGGATGCCAGGGAGCCTGGGGGGCAGGGCCTGAGTCACAGCCCTGCAGATCAGAGCCCTGTGCACTACCTCCTTCCCAGTGCTGAGTTCAGCCCTCTTGGCCAGCAGCCTGCAGGGAACAGAGGTGCAGCAAGGCCGACAAAGCAAAGGTGTCTTCTCCTCCTCTCAGCTCTATGTTTCCAGGCCCCCTTAGCTCCTCCTGGGGCTGCTGCTTCCTGGGGCTGCAGGTCACAGTGTCTCCTGACGGCCTGGACTGCAGACCTGCTGTCCTCTCCAGGCGTCAGACTGCCCAGTGTGCAACTGCACAGGGTGGTCAGGACCTGTCAGTGCAGTTGGGCCCAGCTCTCCCTAGTGCTCAGTCCCATTGTCTCTTGCCCCCCATCAGCTCTGCCCAGCTCTGTCTCTCTGCACCCTCTTCTGGCACAGAATCTGAGGTATGCTTGCAAATGTGGAACTTTTTCAGCACAGGTCTAAAGGACACTATTAATTAGTCTGTGAGGGAAGATCTGGAGCCAAGTCAGGTGTTGCATATACTTAATTCCAGAACTCTTGGAGGCTGAGCCAGGACAGTCCAATATGGAGTATTCTCTTGGTAACTTAGTTAGCAACTTAGTGACCTCCTGTTGCAAAATTAAAAGTGAAAGAAGGATAAAGATGTAGCCAGACAGTTAATTGTGATAGGAGGTCACTGTAAAGGGATTAAGAAACTCCTAGAGCATCAGCAGAGCAGTTCTGACTGCATCCATAGATCATTACCTGTAGGAGGAGCCCCTCTGCCCCCATCATGTGGCTCACAGGACAGAAATAGGCAAAGGGAAAATGGGCAGAGAGGAGCCCTGGACACAGCTTAGGAAGAGGGGTATGAATCTACCTTTATTCGTAAGTGAGACATCTGTCTCTTGTCCCTATTCTCAGCACCAGAGGTGGAGAGAGACAAGAATCAGTGAGCACACCTGGAGCCCTGAGCTCAGACCCTGGGGCCAGGCCACAGAATCATGAAACACCAGAGGTGATGGGAGGACCAGGCAGAGCTCCAGTTCCAGGATCAGCCCCACCACAATTTTGGGCATCCAGGGCCTCACACCCTGAGGATGTCAGCCCCTGCTGGAAGTACCCCAATGTTGACCTGGACAGCATTATAGTAGAAATACAGAATAGAGAAGCTGCTGCTAAGCACCATGTCCCTGGGCACTCAAATCTGTGGCTGTGGCCTGGCAGCCTCCAGCCCAGGGATAGAGCAGCTGCCAAGACAGTATGTTCCAGCATGGCCAGTGGGGCACACAGCCTCATGCCTGCACTGGCTGCACACAGAGGAATCTCCTAGTATAACTGGGCAAACTCAGGTGTGCAGGTAGGGGGCTGGGCTTTTACAGAGACACACTTCACCTGGTTCATTAAACTCCAGGGCCATTAGAGGTCCCCTTCCTTCCCTGGTTGCCTCATCTGCTGAAATCCCAAAGCTCTGGGCACCACCTGCAGACCTCAGGGAGTGAGTTAGTCCCGCTGAATGGAGGACCAACAGGCCCCAAATTGTGCTGGTTCCTGAAGGTGGCTGTGCAGTGAGTCTGGAGACGGGGTGTCCCTGAGCTGCAGGTGGCCCAGGGCCCCAGAGGGTCACAAAAAGAACAGACTGGGGACACAGGGCTCTGGGTTTGGGATGTCCGGTCCCATGAGGGCTAGGCTGTGAGGACTCAGGACAGAGCTGGAAGGTCAGGTTTCCAGCTAAGGAGCTGCAGTCTGAAAAGGAAGGAAGCCACCCAACACCTTTACCACCACAGCAGCTTTGAGTGCACACACAGTCCTGCCCAAGTCACACCAAGATGTACAAGGTCAATTGTGCACCAAAGCACTGAAATGCAAATACCAAGTATCTTGTGAATTTAGCAGGATCAGGGCCTCCTGGTCCCACCAGAGGAGACCCAGACAACATCCCTAGTCTCAGAACAAACATCTGATATAACTCAGCATTGGGCAAGGGGGAGAACCGAATTCAAGTGATTCACATGCGCCAGAGAACCCAGACTCTTGGTCTCTGCTGAGTCAGAAGCCCCAGCCCCTAGGCTGGACCCACACAGACAAGGGTGGGCTATGTGACAGCTGCCTTTCTGCAGATGCACCAGTCTCAGAACCAGGCTTGCACAACAAACACTGTGATCACCGCCAAAAGGAACTGCACTTCCTGCCCTCTTGCCATGACCACCACAGCAGTTCTGCCTTGATGTCATTTATTCTTGAAACTAGGCTTTCAGCTAGATATTATGGGGAACAAGGTTGCTGCTATTTACAAAATGTTTGGAAGCCTGTATCTGTCTCCAGCGCACTCTTCTGTGGCTCCAAGTACAGGTTTCCTGAAAGGTCAGAGCTGTTTCTCCCAACTCCAATGGAGGAAAGGTAGGTTTGTCCCACTCAAGGGCGACTTTCTGGGTGGGTCACAGAGTTACAATGTGCCACCACTGTCCCCAGGGACAGGCCCATTACAACTTCTGAGAATAGGATTCAGGGGACATAAACAGAAGGGCCCGACTCACAAGAACCCAGCACCACCTGGGTCCTGGCCACTTCTGTGTTCAGTCAGTGCCTATGTGCAGCCCTCCTGGGCCACCAACAGGCAGGTGACAGTGGTACAGCCAGATCCCCACTGCAGGTGGCCTCATCTCTTCCTGGGATTCTATTTCCAGGCTTTGTTGTTTTCTTCCAAGTGCTGCCACTCATGGTGGCTGCTGAAGCCCTTGACTGATGACCTGCTCTCCCTCTCTGTGCTCAGAAGGCTGGGACAGACACTTGGTGCTAGGCACACAGCTGCCCAGAAGCTGCTGGGCTCTGAGATCCTGGGTCCAGCCTCCACCCCCTCCCAGGTCTCCTGCTTCTTCCTGTCCACAGCAGCCCCGCCCTGCTCTGTTCTAGCCTGTGCTGTCTTCCTGAATACTTTTCTAACACTCAACCTGAAGTTGAGATTTTAAAATATATACTTTAGAGGAGGAGCTGGGCAGATCTGGGGTGCCCTCACTGGCCTCTCTGCGTGTCTGGAGGACTCTGGATATCTGCGCCCAGACTGCTGGAGTTCCCTCAGGCTTCCAGGTGCAGTGAAGGAGAGAGGTGGGTTTGAGGCTTCCACATCAGCCTCCCCATTCCCGGCTTCACTTGGAGACCTGCTGAGCTCCCCATAGGTGGGCTGGCCCACACTACCAGCCTAGCCCAGCCTGTTTAGCTGCCGAGCCTGGCCATAGGTCTGCAGAGGAGGAGCTGGGCAGATCAGGGGTACCCTCACCGGCCTCTCTGCGTGTCTGGAGGACTCTGGATATCTGCGCCCAGACTGCTGGAGTTCCCTCAGGCTTCCAGGTGCAGTGAAGGGGAGAGGTGGGTTTGAGGCTTCCACATCAGCCTCCCCATTCCGGCTTCACTTGGAGACCTGCTGAGCTCCCGATAGGTGGGCTGGCCCACACTACCAGCCTAGCCCAGCCTGTTTAGCTGCCGCGCCTGGCCATTGGTCTGCAGAGGAGGAGCTGGCCAGATTTGGGGTGCCTGCATCGGCCTCTCCATGTGTCTGGAGGACTGTGGATATCTCTGCAACCAGGGAGGGTCCACAGGTTCCTGAAGCACTGCGGCCTGTGGTGAGTACCCTAACCCGGCTGCGATTGAAGAACTGTGGAGCTTCCAAGGGGCAGGTGGGCGCACAGTGTCCCTGAGGCCCAGCTTGTCTGGAACTGCGGAGTTCTGAGCAGGCAGAGGAGGGCCACTGGTTCTGTAGGCCTAATGGCTTGGGGTAGCGCGGTGCCAGAGTCTTAGTAGCTACAAACATAGAAGGGGATTTTCAACAGATCCTGAGGAAGCTTTCAAATAACACTTGAAACACAGAAATATAGGAAAATGACAAAACGAAAGACCAAATTACAACCTCAAACCTCCAGCCCATCTCAAGAAACCCTAGGAGCAATGTATATAGAAGAAAATATATCCCATCCACCTCATATATCGGACACAATAGCCACTGAAATTGACAAGCAACTCCAGGAAGCTTTAAAGAAATTCAAACTCGAAATAATCTCCCAGATAAAAGAAGAAATGATAAAAGAAATGAAAGAGATTCTAAATATATCTAAAGAAAACACAGATAAAAAATTGGAGGAACTAAACAAAAAGATAGAATCCCTAGACGAGCAATATAAGAAACAAACAGAATACATAATGCAGATGCACAGAGATATACAGGAAATAAAAAACTCCACTGAAAGTTGTAAAAACCGCCTTAATGAAAGTGAAGATAGAATTTCAGACCTTGAAGACAGGATTGCAGCTAGTGAACAGGAAAGGAAAGATCTTTTGAAAATAACAAGGAACCAGGAAACAACAATTCAACAACTGCAAGACGATGCAAAGAAGAATAACATAAGAATGATAGGGATTAATGAAAGAGAGGGAGACAACATGAAGGATGTCAGGAGGATATTTAGAGAAGTAACAGCTGAAAATTTCCCAAGCATGAGATCAGAAACTGACATCAGGATCAGTGAAGCATATAGAACTCCAAACAGTCATAACCAAAATAAAACTACACCCAGACATATAATAATCACCATCCCAGAAATCCAACACAAGAATAGATTATTAAAAGCTGTCAGAGAGAAAAGACAAATCACTTATAAAGGAAAACCTATCAGAATCACAGCAGACTTCTCAGCACAAACGATAAAGTCAAGAAGAGCATGGAGTGAAGTATTCCAGATCCTAAAGCAAAATGATTTCCAACCAAGACTGATATATCCCGCAAAACTATCATTCAAAATAGATGGTGCAATATGATACTTCCATGACAAAGAACAGCTGAAGAACTTCATGAACACCAAACCAACCCTGCAAAAAATATTGAAAGACAGTTTAGATACACAAAGGAAAAAACCACTAAGCAAAGCAAATAATTAAACAGAACCGAAAGATAAAGATGCAACAGCAGAGACATAACATTCCTACAATTAACCAGCATTTAACGGTAATAACCATTAATGTAAATGGTCTCAATGCACCAATCAAAAGAAACAGACTAGCAGAATGGATCAAGAAACAAAATCCAACCATATGCTGTTTACAGGAAACCCATCTAACCCAGAAAGATACTCACAGACTGAAAGTCAAAGGATGGAAAACAATTCTTCATGCAGCAGGAATCCAAAAAAAGGCAGGAGTAGCCATTCTGTTTGCAGACAACGTGAACTTTAAACCAACAATGACCATAAAGGACAAAGAAGGTCACTACATACTCATAAGGGGAAAACTCCAAGAGGAAGAGATAACTATCTTAAATATATACGCACCAAACTCCAGAGCACCCAGTTATATAAAACAATTATTAACAGAAATGAAAACTCAAATTATCAGTAACACAATTGTAACAGGAGACCTTAATACACCACTGACACCAAGGGACAGATCAACCAGACAGAAAATGAGCAAAGAAATAACAGAACTGAATCACACCTGTGAACAAATGGGTTTGATAGACATATACAGAAATGTTCCACCCAACAACATCAGAATACACATTCTTCTCAGCAGTACATGGGTCATTTTCTAAAATAGACCATATATTAGCTCACAGAACATATTTAAGCAAATGCAAAAGAGTTGAAATCATCCCTTGCATATTATCGGATCATAGCGCTCTGAAATTAGAAATTAATGACAAAGGATACTGCAAAAATTCCGCAAACACATGGAAACTAAATAACACACACTTGAGTAATCAGTGGGTCACAGAAGAAATTAAAGAAGAAATTAAACAATACCTAAAAGAAAATGAAAATGCAGATACAACTTACCGGAATCTGTGGGATGCAATGAAAGCCGTTCTGAGAGGAAAATTTATTGCACTGAGATCCCACATCAGGAAAACAGAACGAATACAAATGAATAACTTGATGCTACACCTCAAACAGCTAGAAAAAGAAGAGCAAGTCAAGCCCAAAGCCAAAAGAAGAGAGGAAATTATAAAAATCAGAGCAGAAATCAATGCAATAGAGACTAAGAAAACAATCCAAAGAATCAACGAATCACAGAGTTGGTTCTTTGAAAGAATAAATAAAATCGATAAGCCCCTAGTCAACCTTATTAAAAAAAGGAAAGAAAAAGCTCAAATTCATGCAATAAGAAATAAAAAAGGAGAAATCACTACAGACCCAATAGAAATACAGAAGATCATCAACACCTATTTCGAAAACCTCTACTCTCAAAAGTTTGATAACACAGAAGAAATAGACAGATTCTTAGAAGCATATGAAGTACCAAAGCTAGACCAAGAGGATATAAAACTGTTGAATAACCCAATCTCTGCTAATGAAATTGAGAATGTATTTGGGTCCTTGCCCACCAAGAAGAGCCCAGGCCCAGATGGATTCACTGCAGAATTCTACAAGAAATATAAAGAAGACCTAATGCCGACACTCCTCAAACTATTCAATGAAATTGAAAGGGAAGCAATCCTTCCTAAGTCATTCCTGGAAGCAAATATTACTCTAGTACCAAAACCTGAGAAAGACCCAACTATAAAAGAGAACTATAGACCGATCTCCCTAATGAACACAGATGCAAAAATCCTCAATAAAATATTGGCAAATAGGATCCAGCAAATCATCAAGAAGATTATACACCATGACCAAGTGGGATTCATCCCAGGAATGCAAGGATGGTTCAACATACGCAAATCAATAAATGTAATCCACCATATCAATAAAGCCAAAAATAAGAATCACATGATCATTTCTATAGATGCAGAAAAAGCCTCCGATAAGGTCCAACATTCATTCATGATAAGAACTTTACAGAAAATTGGAATAGATGGTCTTTACCTCAATATAATAAAGGCCACTTATGACAAACCAACAGCCAGCATCATACTAAATGGCCAAAAATTGAAAGCGTTTACTTTAAAATCGGGTACAAGACAAGGATGTCCTTTATCACCACTCCTATTTAATATAGTACTGGAAGTACTAGCCAGAGCAATTAGGCAAGAAAGAGAAATAAAAGGGGTAAAGATAGGAAAAGAAGAAGTTAAATTATCATTGTTTGCACATGACATGATACTCTACATAGAAGACCCCCTAAACTCCATTGAAATACTCTTAGATACAATAAATAAATTCAGTAATGTGGCTGGATACAAAATCAATACTCAGAAATCAATAGCATTCCTATACACGAACAACAAAATTACAGAGAGGGAAATAAGAGAAACTGGACTATTCACATTAGCAAGCAAAAAAATGAAATATTTAGGAATTACTCTTACGAAAGAAGTGAAAGACTTATACAGTGAAAATTATAATACACTGAAAAAGGAAATTGAAGATGATCTCAGAAAATGGAAAGACATCCCTTGCTCATGGATAGGAAGAACAAACATTGTGAAAATGGCCATTCTCCCAAAACTGTTATACAGATTCAATGCAATCCCAATAGAAATACCATCAACATACCTTATAGATCTAGAGAAATCACTCCTAAATTTCATCTGGAACCAGAAGAGACCTAGAATCGCAAAGGCAATTCTAAGCAGCAAAGACAAAGCAGGAGGCATCACAATCCCTGACTTGAAGTTATACTACAAAGCAACAGTAGTAAAATCAACATGGTATTGGAATCAAAACAGAGCTGAAGATCAGTGGAATAGATTAGAAGATACAACCACAACTACGAACACACTCAACCACCTTATTTTTGATAAAGGAGCCAAGCAGGTTCATTGGAAGAACGACAGTCTCTTTAATAAATGGTGCTGGAAAAACTGGCTCTCCATTTGCCGAAAACTAAAGCTAGACCCATATCTATCACCATGTACTAAATTAAAATGTAAATGGGTCAAAGATCTGAATATTAAAACAGAAACACTAAATCTATTGGAAGACAAAATAGGTAGAAACCTTGGAGACATAGGAGCAGGTAAAGAATTCATGAACAGGACTCAAACCGCACGGGAAATACTTCCCAGAATCAATACCTGGGACCACTTCTTATTAAAAAGTTTCTGCATGTCAAAAGAAATCTCCAGCATAGTGAAAAGAAAACCCACAAACTGCGAAAAGATTTTAGTGAACTCTCTCTCAGACAAGGGCCTCTTGTCTAAAACATATAAAGAATTAAAGAAACTCAGACCTCCGAAATTCAAAGATCCAATCCAAAAATGGGCATCTGAGATGAATATGCAATTCTCAGATGAAGAAATGCAAATGGCAAATAAATACATGAAAAAATGCTCATCATCATTGGTCATTAGAGAAATGAAAATTAAAACCACACTGAGATACCATCTCACTCCTGAAAGAATGGCCAGGATCAAGAAAACCGACAACAAATGCTGGAGAGGCTGTGGGGAAAAAGGAACTCTCCTGCACTGCTGGTGGGAGTGTAGACTGGTACAGCCTTTGTGGAGATCTGTCTGGAGATTTCTCAAAAAGTTGGGACTGGAAATCCCATTTATTCCAGCTATTCCACTTCTAGGCATATTCCCAGAAGAACTGAAAGCATCATACCACAGTGATATATGTGCACCTATGTTTATAGCAGCACAATTTGTAATCACCAGATCTTGGAAACAACCCAAGTGCCCATCAACTGAGGAATGGATAAAAAAGTTGTGGTATTTCTATACAATGGAGTATTATTCAGCTATAAAGAAGGATCACATTGAGATATTTATCAATAAATGGGCGCAGCTTGAGACCATACTCATTAGTGAAATAAATCAATCTCGCATGTGTGAATACCGAATAGTTTCCCTAATGTAAATAATGATTCAAATATATAAAAAATGTGGTAATCATGATTCCCCATTAGGTGGCCTTGAAGCCTTATAAAGTTTTCACTCATTAATTAGAAAGGCTTTATTCTGGGCTTCTTGATATGAAAATATTTGAAGCTAGAGTATATGAAGTTTTATCCAAATATTTCAAGGAAAAAGACACTATGGTAACTACTATTAAGTCAGGTTATAAGGTGGTGAAGTACTAGGTTGTTGAAACAGTCATGCTGTGACCTCTATTGTTATATTGTTATGTCCTGTTTTATCTCAATCTCCCCCTTATTGTTTCAAAAAATTATTTAGTCATTCTTATGTTTGTCTTAATTAAAGAAAAAATTCAAAAAAATTAGGATATATAAATAGTAACTCTTTTCGATTTCCTATTAACTTGTTTTGAAGTCCTATAGTACTCCCACGATCTTGTTTTGACTGATTAGACTCTGTTCCATTCTATATGATAGTATCAAGTTTGAAGACATAGGCAACTACTTTGAAGACAATAAGATTCACTAAGATACCCATTCTGGTTTGACTATTGTCTTCTTTGGAAGTCCTGTAATGTTTACAATGCCTAAGTTTTATTGGTCTTGTTCTCTACTGTTTTGTCCAACTTTATAATATCTAATAAGATAGACAATTCTTTTTAAGGAAACAAGGGACAACGTTGATAACCATTGTTGATAAACTTGTACTCTGTTCTACACCATGTGCTATGTCTATCCTTGGTATTGACTGACAGCTTTGTTTTGCCATATTTGACTGTATTCTTCCCCCCCCCCAAAGAAAGTAATAAGCACTAAGGAGTAATAAAATCCAAGATGTGTAAATTTTGTTGTAAAAAAGAGAGGGAAAAAAAAAAGAAAAAGAGCTCTAACGGATATAACAGCAAGTGTGTTTGGGGGTGTTAAATAGCTGACTTTATCAATGTTTTTGGAACATTGAACACAGCTGTTTGCAGTCTCCCTGTTTGAATGTCCACCTTGTGTTCTTTGATACTGTGATTTGAGGAACTATTTTCAAGAAGATAGTGTGTAATCTACTAGCAGGTGATTTCTTACTGTTAAAAAAAAATAAAAAATTAAAAAAAATAAAATATATACTTTAAATATATGCACCATGTATATTTTTACAATACATGATACAGTATTAAAACTATGATACAGTTTTAGTCATTTAAAAATTGTTTGGTGTTAGAATTAAGTATAGCTAAGGTCCAGATAGATCTTGAGAAATAAATAAACTAAGATGTACTATTAGCATTTAATATGGTACTCAGTACAAGCATACCTCAGATATATTAATGTGATAGTCACACTAAAATGTGTTATTTATTTAAATGTGAAATTTATTTATTTATTTAAATGTGAAATTAACATTTAAAACTCTCCTGTATTTTTGTTTGCTGAACCTGGCAACCCTTTCTCCACATATTTATATTACACACACTCATATTAAAAATTCCATATTAAAAATTATTTATACGAACTGGTTGTGCAGGCACATTCTTGAAGGCCTGAATTTTAGTCCACAACTCTTGGTGCCCGTCTGGGCCACCACAGATTTCCAGCAGGCTTACTGTGGAATTCAACTACCAATGCCAGTTAGAAGCTGGGCAGCGATTTTCTGTGCTTCTGGGTGACTACAGCTCCCAGCATCCCGCAGAGCAGAAAAAGGTCACGACTCCCAGCATCCCTGGACACTGTGGGTGGGAACTTCCGGGTCTCCATTCGCTGCATCTATCTCACTCTGGTTGTCCGTGCCTCTGCTGGCCTTATCTCCCAAAGGCCCGCGCGTGTGTTCCCGGCAACCGTAGGTAGGCTTGTGCATCTGTCAGCTGTGTCACTCACTGGCGACTCCCTGGTGAGGTCAAGTGGTGCCTGAGTAGCTACTGAGGTGACCCTGCTTGAGGTTCCCAGGCCTTTGACCTTTCTCGCCCGTGGTACCCCGGGGGTAGAGTGGTTGCCCTGGTCGACTGATGGCCTCGCCTTGAGCAGCGCGACCTTCCGTGTTCGCGGACGGCGTGAATGTAAGGAAGTCCAGGAACGCGCGTCTCGGTGTCGATTCCGGGTGGGTCAGTCGCAGCTCCTGTGTGGTGCGGAGCAGCCTCCGTAGCTGCTGCAGGGTTGGATGGGAACCGTGGCGGGGCTCCGCGCTCCACGCTGCTCTTTGGTGTCCCGACAGTTTGTAATGAGACTGTTTTCCCTGCCTGTGCAGGGCAAGGTTCGCTAACGCGTTCCCCATTTTGCTCTCACACAAAAATGTGTAACCTTGTCCTGTTAGCCTCTGCCAAAAGACTAATTTACAGGGCAAATTTAGTTGACACGTTAATCATTTTAATTTGATAAAATCTCAGACACTGTAAAGGAATGAAGTCTGTGTTGCACTCCGTGTAACTATTAAACTTCTTTTACATTCAGTTTAAAAATATATACATGGGCAGCCGGGCGTGGTGGCCTACACTTGTAATCCCAGATTGAAACTGGGAGAGGCAGGAAGGCTTCGAGTTCTGGCTCAGCCTGCACAGCTTAGAGGACCCGGTCTCAAACAACAAGCAAAACCCAAGACGCCTAGTGAGACTTGAAGCTCAGATAACAATGAGTTTATTGTTAGTATTACAGTTTCAGCTTTAGTGTGATAATTTTTAACATATTAGTTATTTGTGAAACAGCTGTATTGCAGAGTAGTGCTCCCAGATTTAGTGAGTAAAAATATAGGCAGTCTGGTTAAATTTAAATTCCAGAAAGACAACAAATGTTGTTACTACCAGTGTGCACCATATTTACTTTATTTAAAATACTTTAAATATATTTCACATAAATGTTCTTTAATTTTAAAAGTTTTGTTTTTGTTCTCTTGAAATAGGGCCTGACTATATTGCACTGGTTACCCTTGAACTTAACCACATTGCACAGGCTGGATCTGAGCTTGTGAGCCCCCTGCCTAGCCTCTAGCTGGGATTAAGGGTGTGTCCACCTGAATCCCTTTGTCTTGCAGCCCATATGTGGTGCCCAGGCTGTCTGGTATCCACAAAATACCCTTCCCTGTCCCAGTGCCTCAGACAAGTCACTGGATTTAAGGACCCAGTGCCAGCAGTGAAGCCCGCCTGCACTATCCTTAGCAGAGGCCAGGCCAGCTGCCTGGCCCCTCCACGTCCAATGACTTCCAGAAACTCCTGCACCTTCTAGGACCCCCACATTGGCCTGAAACACCCTACTCCCCACAAAGATGTCATCCCCACTGTGGGCCCAGACACCCAGGGGTCTCTGCGCCCCCAAGCCTCTCAAGCCTATCTCTCCCAACAAGTACTCCATGTCAGGGCCCTCCAACCCAGGATCCACCAGGTCCTGCTTCTGAGAAGACAATGTCTGAGACCTTCAGAGAAGAAACTGCTGAGACCTGTGAGGCTTAGAAGTCAGTCCATTTACAAAAAACACATATAAAAAGCTGAGTGGGGTGGGGCACACCTGTAATCCCACCACTCTGGGAGGCTGAGGCAGGAGTATTACAAGTTCAAATCCAGCCTGGGCCACTTAGGGACTTAATAGGGACCTGTCTCAAACCCATCACACTCTGGGGATACAGCTTAGTCTGAGAGTCCTGGGTTTGATTCTCAGTGACTCAAAAAAAGAAAAAAAAAAAAAAAAACAGAAAGATCCAGTAGGATGCCCTTGTACTTGCAGTCATGTCATGGCTTTCTCCCATGAAAATCCACAATTTAGAGATTCACAAGAGGTGAAGATGCAAACCACGTGGCTGGCCATCAGGGGGCTCTATCCAAATTTCATCCATGCCCTTGAACAAGTAGGGACAGCTGCTGTGTCCCACAGATGAGTGCTATGCCTGGGGTGCCTAGAGCTTTATCCATCCCCAAATGCTCATAAAACTGCAGCCTCTCGCCCTGAATGCAATTTCCCTCTTAAAGCCTCACCAGCTGCCCTTCTTGGCAGTGTTCCCTGATCTGAATTAAGTCATCTTTTCCATGCCCTCCCCTGCTGGTCAGTTCTGTCACCAGTCCTCTGTGCACCTTGCTCTGCCCTGGTAGTGCTCATGTGGAGCAGATGCTGGGGTTGTGGCACTAAACAGCTTCTGGGTAAGCTGCCAGCACCTTGTGGGCCTGGCTTAGGAGAAGCCACACCTTGTCTAGGTGAGCAGGGATGGAAGAGGGCAGACAGGACTGCAGGAGGACCAAGCCTCCTGACTCTGATGTCTTGTGTGCTCTGTGTTGCTCTCAGCTCCTAAGAACAGCAGCCTTTGGTGTGTGAACATCTCCCTTCTGTAGTGTTTAAGAAGCTTCCACACACATGTTGGGCGAGCAGCTCATCTACTGCCATTTCTCAGTCCCTGCCCAAAGAGCCCCAATTTCCACACATGTCATCCAAGCCACATACTCATGCCTCCTGGAGACCATCTGTTCCCTGGAGTCTTGAGATCTTTGGTCCCCACAGATCCAAGAACCCTCTACAGACAGAACTTAGGGAGCTGCAAGGTCCCAGGACGAGTCTGAAACTCCCACCTTCCCTCAGGTTTCATTCTCTGGGCAGCCCCACAGAGCAGGTGCCCTCACCTAGGGCAGTAACAGAAGTGTGGGGACTTGACATAGCAGGGTCCAGACAGCAGCCAGACAACCAGCCGCAGGATAAAATTCTTGGAGCCACCCTCTAGGCTTCGGAAAGCCATAGATCCTACTTAACTTGAAGTCAGCAGGCAAGATCTTAAAAGTGCAGGATGGAGACACTTCTACTCTGCCACATTCCCGGGTGCTCAAAGCTGGGGCTGCTGTTGGGCAGCTGCCAGCTCAGGCCTTTGAGCTTCCATAGTGAACCTGAGTGTGTCTAAGCAGTGTTCACAGCTTCATGCCTATGCTACATTGACCAGAACAGTCTCACAGAGAAGAGTTAGAAAAATGCAGTCTGTCTGGGTCCTATAATTGAGACAAATTAGTGAAGAGAAAAAAATAATTAGATCTCAGGGAATCGGGAAGGAGCTGACAGGAAAACACAGAAAAACTGGAGGAATGGAACATCGAGCAAGGCAGAAAATCTGGAAATTCTCCAGCCTCTGGGGAGGTGAGCACTGAGTGTCAGCAGTTCCGTGGAAACTCAGCAGCCTGGGCCAGCAGTGCCAGCCCCAAGAAAAGTTCACATCTTTTGTGAATTGTAAGCTGAAAAACAGCATGCAGTTTCACACTGAAAGTAACTCCTGCATGGCAGGCTAGAGTTGGAGAAGAGATCCAGTTGAGCACCTGCCATATTTGAGAGGGTTTTACCAGGAACCATTCGAGAAGGGGTGGTTTGAGCTGCAGCAGTTTTACTTCAGCGTTCTTGGTGGACCTCTACTGCAGGGACTGGGCGGGGAGATGAACACAAATGATAGTCACAGAGCATGGGCTGGACATAGATTCCCCAAGAAGTTCAAGCTCAGCTCAGAAAGGGCACATTGCCCCAGCCTGCATGGTGAGAAGCCAGGCTGTAGATCTGTGACTTTCAGACTTGGCTGAGTTTGAAACTGCTGGCTAAGTCTGGTGATCTACATTGACCCTTCATGCCTGGCTGCCTACAGCCAGCAGAAATCATGGGACTGGCTGCTTTTCTGTTTACCAGTGTGAGCAAGGATACATCTCCACGTCTAGAAGCCTGGGTGTATGTGGGCCTCTGGGGAGAGGCTGATGTCTCACAAATCCACAGACCAAAGAGCCAGGCAGAGAAAGTCTGCTCACAGAGGAGGAGAACACTGGGATCTGCCAACGTGGCTAAACTCCTGGGGCAGAAACCATTGATGACCAAACCCGGTGGGAATGGTCCTGCAGGGCTTAGTGTTGACACACAGAAATGTGAGTGTGGAAACAAGATAGGCCAAATAGGAAATGTAAGCCAAAATAGAAAATTAGAAGGATGACATGAATTTTTTTTAACTTTTAATTTTATTTTAAAGATGATAAAAGGAATATAAAACAATAAAACCAATCAAAACAAGACTTCAAAACATTATGAAATCCACAGTAGTTACCATAATGCCTTTTGTTGTCTCCAAAATAGCTGCAGATACCTTTGGACATAGTAAAAATCAAACACAACAATAGAATAGAAACAATAAAAACAAAACAATGCAATAAAGGACTTCAAAACAAGCCTGTGTTTCTCTGGATCAGCCAGGGTGGGGTGGGGGATTGGTACTTCTTGTTTGCCAGCCCATGCGCCAGCCTAGTGGCTGGGGTCTGGCTGCCTCCACTCCTGCATCATACCTCAGAGGCTACGACAATACCTTGAATATTACCTGATTCGGTACTAACTGAATGAACATGCAAGACCAACCATACTCCTGCCATATAATGGGAAACTACACAGCAATTAAGTTAGATAAAAAAGAGCTTCATAT
The DNA here is from genome assembly GCF_034190915.1 of Cavia porcellus. NCBI lineage: Eukaryota > Metazoa > Chordata > Mammalia > Rodentia > Caviidae > Cavia > Cavia porcellus. The sequence goes on along the minus strand of NW_026947490.1, from coordinate 37,867,618 downwards.
ATCAAAGATAAATCTCACAATGATGAATACTGCGAGCCAAAAATAATCTGTGGATTAAACCTTAAGGTAACCCCTAGCATTTACATAAAAGCAGTTAAGGCTTTGCGTTGCTCCTGAGAACATAAGTTGTAAAATTTCAGGCGTGATGTCACAGGAGGGTGGCTGCCTGTGAGGGAAGGGATGCTGACTGCCATACTATTTATCATCCTACAACCCAGCTCGTAGTAAACTCCCCTGCCTTTACCTTTCACTCTTATCGTCTGGCTCTGAGGAAATGGAGGCAGTGGATCCCCTCACAGGGCACGGGTTATTGCGGGACATTTCACGGAAGAAGGCCACGTCTGGGAGAAACGATTTCCGCAGCTGCTGTTTTTTTTCCACCCAGAAGCCTCCGTGCCAGCAGGGCCGCAGCCCGTGATGCCTCCCCGCACAGAACACAGGATCCATCCAGCACACACAGATGTCTGAGGGGAGCCTGACAGAGGGAGCGGCACTTCCACACACCTGCAGCCAGCTTGTCCGCCCCTTCAGGGCCCCAGCTGAGGAGCTCCGCGTTGGGAGACCGCCTCCTCGTTCTGGAGACAACGGGCGCCACGGCAGTCCGGGAGACCTACTGGGACCTAAGTTTAAATTAATTATGTCCTCTGCCTGAGCAGCTTTTCCCACCTGTTCCATGGTCGTCTAAGCACCCTACCCTGGCGTCTTCCGAGCCCCCCCCCCCATCCTTCCTTCTCAGGCACAAGTAACAAGGGCGGGCGCTCCTCCTAGCCCTGTCCATTTTTCTGTATTTCTTCCCTGTCTCACGTTGCTATGGTTTGCTTCTAAAGGTCCATCCATAGCGGCGCCCCTAGATGGGACTTCGAGGCGGCGATTTGGTAACGTAGGTGGCAAGATCCTCCAGATGGATTAGTCCGCAGAGGCTGGGAAGCGGAGCCTGGTGGGCGGAAGTGGGGCGCTGGGGGCGTAGCCAAAAGGGTTTATCTGCTACTCGCCTGCCTGAATCTCAACGCTTCCGGCTGCTGCCCGTCCTGGCTTGGAGCCGGCTGAGTGTCAACCGAAATCTCTACAAACTGAAGCAAAACAAACGCCTCCTCTTTTATCTTGTGCGCGTCGGGTACTGTGTCTCGGGGATGAGGAAGCCACGTGTCCTGTCCGCCGTGTGCTGGGACCATAGTCTTGGACCTCTGATTATATGGTGAACAGTTCACAAACGCCCAGTAAAGAAGCTGAGCGCGTAGGAAGGTTGGGCTTCTCGAAGCGCATAACAGCGGAGACAGACCAGCAGCAGGCGCCGCTGGAAAGCTTCCACACAGATGGGCGATTCGTCTGCGCTCTCTGGGGCGCAGTCCCGCGGTCTCCGCGGTGGTCTGCACAGGAAAGGGCACCTTCAGAGTTCGGCTCCTCGCCCAGCAGGCGGCGCGATGACAACCATTCTCCCCCCCGGGACTGGAGGAAGCGATGTCTGCAGCGCCTGGTCCTGCTATAGCTCCTGCGGGGTCAGCATCCCTGTCTGTAGGTAAACTGAGGTTCTTTGCAGTGGTGTCCCGAAGCCTTTACAGTAGACCGCGGCGGCGGAGAGGAGCGCAGTCCCTGCTAGATCCACGAGCTACACAGGGCTCCACTCTGCACAGGTGGGACGCCGGCGGCCCGCCCACCCCCGAGGCGTGGGGCGGGACTTCCTGTGAAGGCCGGAAGCTGCCGAAGGACTACAGCTCCCAGCGGCGCTCGCAGCGCGTCCCGGCCCAGGGAACGGCCGCCATTGTCCGCCGTGGAGGTGAGGCTCTTAGGCGGATCGTCGGGCGTCGAGGTTGCGGGCGCAGAGCGGATGGCCTGTGGGGAGAAGTTCCCGCGGTGCCCTAGCTGCGCCGGCCGCGGTGCTCCCATCCCCCGCCCCGCTGCTCTGGGCCCGCGCCCCGCCGCCCCGCCCGGGTTTCTGCGCGACTGTCCGGCGCTGGTGCTGGCCTCGGTGCCCTCCGCGGTGCCCTCCCCGGCCTTGGTGTTAGGGCCAGGCGGCACAGGTGAGGCGGTGTTGGGGACCGACGGTACCGGGCCGGACTCTACTCTGGCAGCCTGGAGTTCACAGTGCGGTGTTCGCCGGTAGCGTTCATGCAGTGGTGTCCACCCCTGCAGCCGCTTTGCACTGCAGTGGTCTGGCTGTAGCTGTCTGCACGGTCTGAGTCCCGAACATTTTCGACAACCCCAAATCCCTGCTTCCGTGGAGCAGCCCCACCCCTCTTCCCTGACCGTAGCTCTGGACCACGATTGCATGAGCTGTGCAGGTAGTAGTTATAGGGTTTTTGTCAGGTCCATTGGTAACTTCGGTTTGAGTTGACTGATTCCCCATTGGGAGTGTACAGCCCACAGGTTTCAGCCGCATTCAGGATAGTGCCCTTTTTTGTTCATCTTATTGGAGTTATGCTTCATGTTTTTCACGAATTCTGTTATGTTTTTGAAATGTAAATTATGTTTTCTTACAAAGCTTCTTAGGAGTCTCTTGAATCCATGGAATTGTCTTCTTGGATATAAGAGAAGGGACCAGTTCTGTTGTTCCCACTTGATCTTTAGGTTGACAGTTGGCTGTGCTCCCGGGCAGGAGCTTGGTTGATCAGTCCTCAGGATGGCCGCCCTCAACCCCTGGAACTCATGGGGTAAGTCGGAATCTTATTTTTCTAGGGTTTCCCTGCGCAGGGGTGGAGGAGATGCTGAGGGCTTTGAGGGATGAGAGAGGGTATGTTTCTTTTAGTACACACTTGGAGGTGATTGGAAAGTAGAAATAGTGATGGTTAGTCGTTAAGACCTTGTAATTTTTCTGTGTTTTATGGTTAGCTCCTGAAAATGATTTCTGAAAAATGACATTAGCTCTAAGAGATTTTCCAGTGATAAGTAGCATTTCTTACAAAACAATCACATGTACAGTCAGTGAGTTATCTTTATTGTTGTATTTTTTCCCTTTACGATTGTCTTTCACTTACATAGTTTTGATCTGTAATTTAAGAAAAAGTTAAATGATAGTGGATATGAGTTGTGCTATATCTTTAAATGAAGTTTCATTCCTAAAGACATCAAGAATGTCATACTAATACATTTCAAAAAAATTAGATGCTGTTACATTTTACCAAACACCTTTTCATTGTCCTTTCACTCCGTGGTATCAGTACCTTTCTAAACACTGGTCCACCTGTGCATTTGCTGTTGAATTTTTCACGTACCCTTGACCTTTGTTTATGGAATTTTATCATATCTATTAGGAAGACCAGCTCCTTCAATCAGTAGGTTTGGTGTCACAGTCCTATCCTGATCCTTCTGTGCAGGTTCCCTTATGGACCAGTCCTGGGGGATGGCAGCAGTTGACCCATGGTCCTCCTGGGGTGAGTCAAGAATCTGTGTGTCTGTTATGGGTACTGCTGTGTTTTCCCTGCAGTGATCTGCCAAAGCTGGGGATTGGGTGGATTTTTAGGGCAGGGGTTTGGAGTTCAGGTCTGTTTGTGCAGAGTTGGAATAGGCAGTGGTCAGAAGACTCCCCTGGGATATGATAGGGATAGTGATACTATCTGCAGGATGAGATGAAGCGGAGTCTTGGGCACCAGAAGTCTGTGAGTGGATACTGCCTTCATGGGGCAGAGTGAGGAATTCACAGGGTAGTTATGCTCCTGACCTCTGTTCCTTCCGGTCAGGCCAGTTCCTTAACCACCCAGGACGAAGGGCTTGTGGGGTAGGGATTTTGCAGAAGTAGCTGCCTCCATGACTTCTTTTTGGTTTCTCAGCTTTCTGTCCTCAGGACCCTGTGTGGCATGAGGAGAGGAGAAGTGCAGCTGGTCTCCCCACAGCCCAGGTCCAGGTGAGATGGGGCTTTTACTCGTTTCCCAGGGGCTACTGTGTTTCACACTGATGGTTGTCCAGCTGTCACTAGCCATCCTGGTCGATGTGGTTTCTTGAGTTTGGCTAGGGAAGGAATCAACTGGAAGTTTATGCTTCTCGAGTGTGAGCAGAGATAATTCAGTCAGTTTTCCAAGACCTAGAGATTTGCTGTCAATCAGCCTGTCCTTAGTGCTGGCCACAAGGGGTTGAAGGATAGCCCTCGTGTCTGGCAGCCCCCTATTTCTGTCTCTTGCCTTTCATGGTCAGTATCTGTGTCAAGCTCCTGTTCAGTGGCAAACTTCTTGTGTGCTGTGAAGGGAATGAAAACGGACGTCAGCCTTTACCCTGGGGACTGCCCAGCCTGCTTCAGAGTCATTTATTCTGCTAATGGTGCCATGCAGCCGGCTGCACACGAGGCTGCACATGCTGTGTGGGAGATGTGGAAAGAAGCCCCAACCAATCCTTGCATCTGCTCAGACCCTGGGGTTGGGGCAGTCGATGGGCGGAGTCTGCACAGAGGTCAGTGAGGGCATAGCTGCTGGAATCCATTCACAGTGAATTGGGGGCTGAGAGATCTGGGAGACCTGAACTAAGAGATGAAATGGTTGTGCCAGCCAGATGGGCAAGCCTGGTGATGTTAGCAGGGGTCTGACCTCCTGCAGTGCTCTAGTGCTTTTGGAGGGCCAGGGTACATGGCAGGGCCAGTACCCAGGTGAAGATTGGCTCCTATAGAGTTTAGGCTGGAGATGCCTGGCTCTGCCCTGGTGGGAATAAGGATGCTGAGAAGTATTGGTGATGGAGGTGCCATGGTCTAGGATGTAGTTGTGAGGTGCTCCTAGTTGGGGTAAAGTGGAGAGGCTGTGGTAGTTGCTGACCTCTCAGGCTTCAGTTTGATTGGGCTGGGGCTGGGAAGAGATCATAGACATAAGGGAGTCGAGGTAGGTCTTTTGGTCTGGGGTAGGCACAATGATGGCTCCAGAGAGATAGGATAGGTGTCCTCCTTTTCCTCCTTCTGCACGACCTTCTTTCCAGAGATGGCCCCTTAAAAACAGCTTCATTGTGAAGTAAGTCCCTGCCTTACAAATAAGTTCTGTTCTGAGAGAATTGTTCCTAAGTCAGATTTATTCATAAGCTGACAAAAAGTGAGTCTTACACAGCACACCTGTGAAAGTTTGCAACTTGAATGTAAGTTAGGTACCGCCTACAGTGGTTTTACTGAGATACTCACATACCATAAGTTTTATCTCTAGAATCTGTGCCTTCATTGGTTTTTAGTATTTTCACAGCATTGTACGTCTATCAACAGTATCTGATTGTAGAACGTTTTTCTAGAAGTCTGTAGTCATTAATAGACACTCTTTGCTCCCCCTCTTGGAGTCTGGTAGTCATGTATCCACTTTATATTTGGCTATTTTGGGCATTTCATGTACATGGAATCATATAACATCTGGCTGTCTGGCTTCCATCACTTAGCATAATGTTTCTGAGGGTCAGCTGTATTGTATGCATTAGGATTTTATTTTAAAGATAGAAGTGCAACCATTTTTAACTTGTCTTTGATATTTTAAGGTTATCTGTATTCTTCTAAAAACAAAAAATGGGCTCCTGCTTTGTGTTGTTTAGTTATTTTACAGAACCAGCCCTGGAGCCAGGCTAGGCTGTAAGGTGCACCCAGAGTCAGTCACCTGTGAACACAAGTTAGCTGTAAGCAAATTCCATGAAGAGCCCAGTTAACCATGATACTGCACTCTGCTGCTAGTTTATGTGAGGGTATCTGGATGATTAGAGTTAATGCTGAGAAAATAAAATGGAATTAAAATAACAACACTATCAAATGTCATTTCTGAAATTCTCCCTACAAAGCTGTCGTAATTGCCTCATGTTCCATGATAGACCCAGCAATCAAGACCCTCTGACAATCGGGTGAAACTCAACTGGGGGTCTTAGGGGAGAATGGGCTTTGCTGGGACCTTTGGCCTTAGCCGCCTCCAGTCCTCAGAGGGTTTAAATGTGTGGCTGGTGTATCAGCAGGTCCCAGGTGTGTGCACCTTGATACGTGTAGGGACATGTACTTAATTGGGTGAGGCATTTGAATGGAAAATGTGAGTTCAGCTCATGAGGGTTTCTGTTGGAACCCTTGACAGTGTTGCTCACAGGTACTCTATCTCCTCACCCTGGAGGCTCTAGTGATAGGAGTCCGTGTTTCCTGCTCTCAGAGGGGTCGTGTTGTCTCTAGAGACTTCTGTTCTCCTTGTAGCCTCTTGGCTTTTCATTTCTGTTTTCAGTTCTAGACAGGCATTTGGCCTCTCCTTGTGAACTGGCAGATGAGGCTTGTTGGTCTCGGCTTGAGTTTTGCTGTTCTTCGGTCCACAGGCCTTTTAGTTTGATAACATCTTTTTAAATCCTGGAAACATTTCTGCTATTTTAAATTTTATTTTGGCCAATTCTTTAATTACAGAGAAGTAAAAATTAGTTGAGCAAATCCCATTACTGAATCAGTGGTACTAGTCTATCATATTTGTTTTCCTTTTTTATCATTATTACTGTGGCGGTACAGGGCGTAGACACTAGGGCCTCGTGGGTCTAAGGCTGTCACTGCCATTTAGGTACACCACTCAGCCTTCTTAAATTCTGAGTGTCTCTTTAAGTTACTCAGGTTGCTGTAAAATTTGCGATCATCCTGCATCAGGCCCCTGAGAAGCTGCCCTCACAGTGTGCACCACTGTACCCAGCTGTTTTCCTTTTTTGTGTAGTCCTCAGTTGCTTTCTCTTCTCACCCTTTATCAAAGCAACCGATCATGAACTCATTGAGAATGTGTAATCCATTTTCATTTTTGTACATAAATTACTTACTCATAGACACAGCCTGTTTTTTTCTTTTAACGTGTACCCTCTACATGTAGCTTTTAAAAAGCCTTCTTCATGAAACTTTGAGGTCAGTCCACATGTTGGTAGTTGGAGTCGGCTTCCACTCCTGGTAGTACCCACTGAAGACAGGCTCTTTATGTCCCTCTTTTGTTTTCTAGATGGGCTTTTAAGTCCCCTGACCCATTTTTGTTCAAGTCCAAACTTTATGGCATCCTTGAGGTTTCACATTGTGCACATATGTGAGTAGGCATTTTCTCAGTATTACTAGTGCTGCTGCATGGCTCTGCAAATGGGCACAGCTTTGCTCAGTCTCTCTCCCCACTGGGAGCGTACCCATTTCCCAGCATCCTTTGAGGCACTTGACACTCTCAGGACTTAGTATTTGCTTACCTTGAGTCCAGAAGAGTGTACTAAAATATATTCACATGAACAGCCATGATTATTAGTAAAGTGAATATCTTACGATATCTTTATTGGTCCACTGTATCTCCTTTCTCTCTTACTCGCTTATCCCTAGGTTTCTAGACTGGCTTGCTAGTATGTGGATATTTCACATGCATTCTGGATCCTAATTCTTTGCCATATGCCAAGTATCTTCTCCCATTCTATAGCTTGTCTTAACTTGTGGTATTTTTTGTTAAATACATGTTTTGTCAAACACATATCAATATGTTTTATCAAATATATGTCAAATATATGATTATGACTAATGTTTTTGTATCATGTTTTGACACAAAATTGCTGTATGTAAAAATAAACCTCTTCCTTGGTATTCTTTTTCTGCAGTCTTCCATTGGGCTGCAGGCCTGAGTAAACAGACCTTCCCTCTTTATTCCATAGCCTTTTCTTGGGGAGAGGGTAGAAGCTTTGGCAATCATAGTCCCACCTCCACACAGCTCTTCCTGAGGTCTCGTTATTTGTATTTTTTTTTTTTTTCTTTTTTCTTTTCAGTACTGGGGATTGGAAAAGGGCATAATGCATGCTAAGGCAAACACTTCAGTGCTGAGCTACATCCTTCAGCCTTTATTACGTTTTTTGAGACAGGGTCTCATTTAAGTTGTCCAAACTGTCCTTGAACTTGTCATCCTTCTGCTTCAGTTTCCCAAGTAGCTGGGATTACAGGCATGCAACACCATGCCTAACCTTCTCTTTCATGTTCTGTAGGTCATTTTCTGTTCTCTCAGTCTTTCACGTGGCGTTCTGCCCATTTTACACTGCAGTCTCAGGGCTGAGAGCCTTAGAGTAGGACTCAGAGCACTGGAAGTTAGATGCAGCTGCTGCCTGGGTTCCCCATTCTCATAGCCATTCAGTCCGTCACTGCGTGCATGGCAAGTGTGCCTTGTGCCTACTGTCCTCTGGTCTGTTGGTGTACTTAACAGTTCTGCCCTGCTGCTTTTGGACCAGTGCTTGCCTCACACTCCCCCATGGATCCTCTGTGGCTGGGCGGACCCGGAATGCAAACCCCAGGCCACAGACACCCCACCCATGCTGGATTGGAGGGGCCTCAGATAACGCAGGAACCTGAGCCTCTCCCACACTGCTGAGTGTGGAAAGCTGCTGAGGCTTTTACCCAGGTCTCAGGGCAGTGCTGTGAGCAGTGCTGCCAGTGTGGTGCATGGGCATTGGCAGAGCTGTGCTGCATTTGTGCCTTTCTCTCATCTGCTGCCACCCTGGCTCTGACCCCTGTCTGCCCCTGCAAGAGGGCTCTGTGTTGCCATACCCCTTGCTGGCTTGTGGGGCTGAGAGCCCCGAGTCTGCTGGTGGCTCAGCAATTCTGGCAGGGGTATATGCAATTCCTGGCACTGCTGGCCTGTTCTCATCAATGGTTAGGATATCTCTTTTCAGTTTACTTTTGTTTGTTAAATTTTTATTTAAGGGTTTTTTGGACCCCAGAGTAGAGCGTAACCCATTTTCATTTCCCATTGCTGCTGTAACAGACCACCACAGACTTCATGGCCTCAGACAACATTTTATTCTCTTGCTCTGGAACTCAGAAGTCCTCAGGTGAGTCTGCAGAGCAGTGTCCCAGCTGGAGGACCAGGCGAGACTGCTGTGTTGCTTTCACTGCTTCCTGCTTGGACTTGCCTCCTCCATCTTGAAAGCACATGGCTCAGGCTTTTGCTTTTATCCTTGTGTCCCTCCGTGTGTGATCTCATCAAGTCTCCTGTGTACTCAAGGTAATCTTCCCACATTGACAACCATCCCCTCTATAAAGTCCTTGTCATTGTTCTGGCCGCAGTCATAGATTGGGGGTTGGCCTGAATGTGGTCTCTCCATACTCAGTTTTTCACAAGTGTCACTGCCCACAGCTTCAGCAGCTGCCAGCTTTCGGCCCATTGCCTTTCATTTGATCCAGCACAGCCTTCTCGTTATACTGGAGTAACGCAGAGGAGATGTCAGGATTGTACCATTTCCCTTGTAAGCACTTCTTGTGTGTGCTTCGTGTATCTGAGAGATAGTGAGACGTTTCATCCTGCCAACTTGATTGGATTCCAGGAGATGCCTGGCATGGCAGTGGTAAACATACAGCCCATGTGCTACAGCTGGCTGTGGTCATTTGAAGCTCTCAAATGTTTGCCATCATTGGCCTAGGACATTAACAAAGCATATTTCTGGCATGTGAAGGTATTTCATTTCCAGAGAAGACTGCCCCAGAGGAAAGTGGACTGGGGATCTTTCATTCATGTGGGCAGCATCATCTAGGCATGGGTGTCGTTTACCTGCAGAAATAGAAGGGAGGCTGCAGCAGAGGCTCCTCCCTTGCTCTCTGCTCCCCAATTCAAGAGGTATGCAGCTTTCCTCCATCACACTCTCCTGCCATGAGGCTTCTACCTCACCAAAGGCCTGAAGCAGAAGAGCCCACCAACCAGGAAATCTCTGAGCTGTGAGCAAAATACCCCTGACTCACTCAGATATGTGTTTTTCAGGGGACAACCACAGCTTTGCCAGAACCTGCACAGTTGACAGTAATGTTTCCCATTCCACATGCAGTTTCTCTCACTTGTCTCCAGAGTGTCTTCTTACAGTTGGTTTGTTCGGACCAGGATGGTCTCATAGATCCTCAGTGAGCCCTGCTGTGTTCTCTCCTTTTCCCAATCCCTGCCCGGGGCTCCCAACCTCACTCCATTAGGCTGAGGGGGAACTCTGTGTTCTAGGAACCAGTGACCTTCTGGGACGTGGCTGTGGACTTCACCCAGGAGGAATGGGGGCAGCTGGACCCTACACAGAGGACATTGTACCGCGATGTGATGTTGGAGACCTTCGGGCACCTGCTGTCTGTGGGTGAGGTGGCTCTGCCTGATACACACACTGGTCCTGCTGAGGGAGCCTCTGCGACATTGTGGGAGGGGTGGGCCTGAGTTCTGAGGCTGAGGAATGTGGCTGCTAGTGCTTATAGTGCCTGCATTGCCTACCCATGTGAGAACCCACCAGGAAGGGAAACCACCTTAAGCTGCTCCAGTGCTGCAATGACAAATCCACATTTCTTCCCCATGCAGGGCACCAGATTGCCAAGCCTGAGGTCATCTCCCTGTTGGAGCAAGGAGAGGAGCCATGGTCGGTGGAGCCTGTGCACTCTCAGAGCTCTTGTCCAGGTGAGGCAGGCCAGGAGCAAGGAGCTTCCCCAGAGTGCTGCTTCAGGGGCGTGAGCTGAGGCAGAGTGAGTACCTCCTCAGCTGCATCCCAAACTCCCAGTGCAGAGCTGCTGCTTCTCTGCTGGGTCGAAGAAGGACACCCGAGCTCATGGGGCTAGCTTTGCCAGCTTCTACGCTCTCCGTTCTCCATAGCACCCATGGTGCTTGCTGAGGTGACTTCCCGTTCCTTTACCTGCTTATAAGCTTTTTCTTGTTTCTTTTCTTGCTAAATGGTAATCTGTGGCCACAAACATTTCTTGAAGACAGTAAACAAAACTTTGTATTCATATAGTTCAGAAACCTAAAAGGTATGTAAGATGTTTAAGCTGAAAAAATCTCATTTGTATTCCCTATCCAGAGTACTTGTAACCTAATACAGCACTGCACAGATTGGTGGTTGATCGGTTATTTATTTTGGTGGTACTGAGGATTGAACCCAGGGCCTTCACAGTGTACCAGATCCCCAGCTCTTATTTATTTATTTATTTTTTTATTTTATTTTATTTTATTTTATTTTGAGATAGGGTCTGACTAAGTCCATGGTTTACTTGAATTTTTCCTGCCTCAGCATCCCAGGGTATTGATATTCCAGGCATGTACCACTATCAGCTGCTGGTTTTTTTTTTTCCTTGTACTGTACATTTTTTAGTTAGTCTAGTACTTATCCTGGAAATTACAGTTAAAATTCAATTTTATGTGTTTTTTAGAGTTTTCTTTTTGTAGACAGGGTCTTAGTATGTAGTTCGGGCTGGCTTCATATTTGGTAGATAGACCTGGCTAGTCTCAAGCTCATGTTCAGCCTGCCTCGTCCCCCCAAGTGCTGACATTACTGGTGTGCACTACTATGCCTGGCTGACATCTCAATTTATAACAATCTCAATGGACTAATACCAGTTTAATTTTGACAGTTTTCTAGGACTTTGCTTCTGTATAGCTACCCTCCTTTTATGTTGGTATTGTTGTAAATTGCATCTTAATACAGCGACCAACACAGATTAATGATTATTACTTTATGTTATTATCTTTAAATCAGGCCAAAAGATTTACAAACAGAAGTTTGTGTTGTATTTATGTTGTCTCATTATCTTAGTGATACCAATTGGAGCTCTTATTTTGAGTGACCGTTGGTATTTCTTGCAGTCTGAGGACACCCTTTAGTGTTTAGAGTCAGACATGTCAGTGGCCAACTCTGAGATCTTGTTGCTCTTAGAGCCTCTTGATTCATTCTTCCTTTCTGAAGGATATTACTGGACATAAAATTCTTAACAGTTTTTTCTTTCTGATCTCACAGGTTTCTGATGAGGAATGAGTGGGTATCCTTGTGTGTGAGGAGTTACTTGTGCCTTGCTGCTTTCAGTACTTTGACTTTTGACAGTGAAATTATGTGCCTGTGGCCCCATGGGTTACAATTTTACAAGGCCCTATGGACATCGTGTTACTCAGGTTTTCTTTTGTGACTTGTGCTGCTGTTGAGGGTGAGGACCATGAAGAGCATCAAGAAGGTAAAGAAATAAAAGATGAGACACAGAAAGCTGGGATCAGGTGGGGTCCTCTCTCCAGATAGGAGGAAGGGAACTGCCCCTTTTACTATAGGGGTGTTTATTTATATATTTAGCAACTTAATGTCACACGACACCCTGTTGCCTAGTAATCAACATGTATGGCAACCTGAGGGCCTGATGTTTTGGAGAATGAAATTACTTCTATGACTTCCCCACTGGCAGTTTTTGTTCTCGTACCCAGCTGGCTGGCTCCCACAGGTGGGGTTAATTTTTAGCTTTAACAGCTCCCTATAGTTTTCTTGTCCTCTTTCTGGTGAGTGTGCTCTGCCTTTGCTTTGGGAGCAGTGACTCTAAAGTGTTGCTTGTGATGTTTCACAGAATTCTCCTCACTGCAGGCCTTAGCACCGTGAGGGTTTCCTACCACGTAAACCAAGAGACCTTCCCAAGGAGCTACCCCCGGGAGTCCCATACGAGTCTAGGGATGACTGTTACTTGGAACTGAGTCCTTGAAGAAACCTCAGCACTGTTCTTGTCACTGCACTGCTGGCAATATGGGCTATTTTATTTTTTTCAAGGTTACCAATTAGCTGAGGAGGTAGCTGTAGGTCTGTGATACATTATTAACCCATAGAACTCACTGTTCTTATTGAAATCCTGTTGTTTTTGTTTAACATTCCCAAGTTGAAAGATTTACAGAATTCCTGAAAATTGATTCTGATAATTCTGGCAGTTTTTAAATTGTTTTTGTGGGAGAGATGAAATTTTTCAGTTTCTCTGCCCTTTTTAGTGACATCCAACCACAGGTAACCACAGTAGCAATTTCTGTTACGTGCTTACAGTGTTTCTGTAGGTAGCTACAGGAACACATGAATTTGTAGCTACTTTTCACTTTTCTCAAGGTGGCATACTGTATGCTATGTATCTTGTTTTTTTATTCTACTCTACTGGGAGTTTAACCCGGGGCTTGCTGCATGCTAAGCAAGTCCATTATCACTATAACATCTATTTTCTATTTCTCTTTTATTTTGAGACGAGGTTTGTCTACATTCTTCATGGTGGCTTTCAGCTTATGACCCTGCTTCAGCCTTCCAAGTAAATGGCGTAACAAGCCCATGCTACCATGCCCTGCTTCCTGTGACTTGACATTGTACCACACCTCTTCTTGAGTCCTGTAGCAGGACATCTCCCCATCTATTCTAACAAATGACTTTAGGGGAGTGTCCTTCCTATTGTCCCTTGTCTAGATCTGCAGCTTACTCCAAGAGCTCCTGAATTCAGTAGCATCAGTCTTCCCACCCCTTTGCTGACTAAGCCTTGTGGTTTCTTTTTTCTGCACTTCCATGAAGCTTTTCCATTGTTCTGATCTCAGTAAACAGAACAGGAAACTCATCCCTTACTCATGGATACTTCGTCACCCTGAGCTGTGACCCTGGTAGTAGCTCTGCCAGTCCCTCCAATGCTGATGAAGTAATTTTGTGGACTGACTTCTTAGTTAAGAAGTGATCTCTCTTTGAACTCCTAAATTTTCTTTCTCTGGAACACTGGCTATAGTGTTCAGGTTCCACCAGCATTGTCCTTAGGCCCTTCTCTTGTAAGATTGCATCTCAGTGTGATGAGGAAATTCTCATTTGTTGGCTCCTTGGGTGTTATTTGTAGATCTGTATCCATAAAATCTCCCATTTGGGACCCCTATAGGCAAACCTACAGTGACTCTAATTGCTTTTAAAATAAAGTCAGATTTTAAGACTTCGCTTTTTTTGTTTTCTCATTTTCTAACCAACTCCTCTTCACTCAGCCAGTGTCCGTCATGGTCCTATTGTCACATCCTGCAATTAGAGCTGTTTCTTCTGTGTGACCCCTTGATTACTTCTCTCCATGTTGATCTCTTTTCCCAGACTCTAACTCTTCTGGCATCCACACCTCGCAGTCTCTTGATGACTATTGTGTGTGTGTTGTTTGCTGCTCCTTGGCATGTCCTCTCATCACATAGATTCTGATTTCCTGGAGGAAATCAGATGCTTTCTTGTTTTATCTCTGGTGCTAGACACTCACTATGATTCAGGTACTGAGTATGATATTGTGTGATTATGGTTCACTCACCCTTTCTTTTCGGCAGTCAGTCAGCTGCCATCTTAACTGCCTCCTGAAGCTACATAAGATTATTTACTAATTTCTTGGAGCTAAGTTCGAAATTCATAAGTGCTAGTTTTTGAGCAGAGTAGAGCCTCTGTTACATGGGCTCCAATGGTGAAAAGAAGAAATGGTACACAGTGAAGAGAGAAAGGAGAGAGAGAACAAAGGGTATCTATTTGGTATCTGGAGCTTTAGACCTTTGGAGGCTGAACAATGACTCTTGTTCCCCTAGATGTCCACATCCTAATCTCCCATTTGTGAATAATGACTGAAGGGAGGCTGAACAATGACTCTTGTTCCCCTAGATGTCCACATCCTAATCTCCCATTTGTGAATACGGCACCTTACATGGCAGGTAGAGGTTTTCAGATGTAAATAAATTAAAGATCCTGAGGTGAAAGGAAGGTACTGGCTTATTTGGGTGGATTCTACCACATGTCCTTGTAAGAGTGAAGCAGGAAGAAGAGAGGCAGTGGTGGTGTGATGGAGTCTGGTATGCCCTGAGGAGGGCGGAAAGAGCTGTCAGCTGGAGAGTGTAAGAAATACAAGGGGACAGGTTTCCCTTGAAAAGCTGACAGCTTCCTTATAGCTCAGCAAAAGCGCTTTGAGATTTTTGACTTCCAGAACTATAAGAAAGTAATTTTTTCTTATTGTAAGCTGTTAAATTAATGTGTCATAATTTGTCACAATAGTATAGGAAACTAATATGCTCTTTCTATTGTTGGAGATAGGTACTTTAACAATAGTTTTATCACTATCTCTGTCTTTCTGATTTGCTGTTTCTCTGTCTTTCTCTTTCTCTCTCTCTCTCTCACACACACACACACACACACTTTCAGGTCTCATCAATCATGATAAAAATCCACTTAGGATATTGTTAAAGCTTGCATTGTAGTATCTGTGTTTGGGTGATAACATCTATGACTTTTTTTGTAGTACTAGAGATTGAAACCAGGGCTTTCATACTGAGCTATGTCCTCTGCTTTTTTTGATTTTTTTTTAAATTTTGGGGTGTGATCTCAATAAGTTGCCCAAGGTACACTTGAACTTGTGATCTTTCTGCTTTAGTCTTCTAATGTGGTGACTTTGCAGGTGTGTGCTACCATGTGTAGCTTCTAGTCCATCTGTTGCATAATTGCTATAAAGTGATTCTGAGGTGGTGTGACACATAGTGGTAGTTCCAGGAGGCTGAGACAAGATGATTGCAAATCCAAGCATAGCCTAGGCAACTTATTTATTCTTTTTTTTTTTTTTTTTTTTTTTTTTCTTGAGACAGAGTCTTGTTACGTAGTCCAGACTGGCTTTGAACTCACTGTTTTGCCCAAGCTAGCTTCAAAAATCTTCCTTCCTCAGCCTCCTGAGTGCTGGGATTATAGGTGTGCACCACCACAACTGGCAAGACTGCTTTTAAATTAAAAAAAAAAAAAAAAAAAAAACATTCTGTAGAATTGTAACAGAGGAAATATAGCCTCAGGAGTATCCTTAAACCGTAGTGATAATTGCCCTTTGAGCTGGCAGATTTTGTGTCCTTGACTGGACTGTATGGAATAAGGAGTAATGAAACAGCATTATATTGTAGATGACATCCTGACTTGAAGCTTGGTTGGTGATGCTTTCCTCTCAACCCTACCCTTTCATTTTTCAAGCAGGTATCAGGATGAAAAGAAGGAAGTCATAACACAGAATTATTCACTGTTAAATGATTTAAGCATTACTCACTAAAGCCCTCCTTCTGTTAACAGTTATTTCTTTTTAGTAGCACTCACTATATCCTTTTGCAGGGATCCTCACAGCCACTCTGGGTTCAGTGACTTATTGGGGAGAGTTGGTCACCAATCAGTTGAACTCAGGACTATAGATCATTATAGTGAAAGTATGTTGCACAGCATAGGTGAAAGGAAGGTACACAAGGTTGATCCTGAGGAAACTTGGCTCTGATTTCTGTCCCTGTTTTCCAGTGGATTTGCCCAGGACATATGAAGTTCCCCCAGCAAGAACTGGGGACATCATGTCTGAAGTTCTCTGCTTGAGACCAGGGTGTTCATGGGGCTTGTCATGTAGACACACAGTGCTTGTATGACTGACTTGGATCATGGAATCCCCTAAAGGAAAACATATGTTCACTGCAAATGACAGTGTTTGCGTAAACTAGAGAAATTGGTGCTGTATACTTTAAAGCCTTCAGCAGAAAAAGCTCTTTTACTACTTAGAATATTTTAAGGTTTCAATTCCTAGGCACTCCCTGTTGGTGATTTCTAGGGAAAAAAAAAAAAAAAAAAATTCCTAGGCATTAGCAGAGGGCCAGTTCTGAAATAGGCCAGATTGGTAATGTGTAAGGCTGGAGCAGCTCTTTCCTCCCCAACATCATTTCCATGGGAAAGTACTCTTCAGTGATTTTATTTGTACTCAGTATACACTTTGTACTCAGGTAATTTGTGGTTCACTGTTTACATTCTCTATTAAAATATTCTCTGGCTCCCAAGTATGTGCTTGAATAAAATTCATTCTTGCCTTTTAAATAATATGGTAAGTAAATTCCATCTTTGCTTCTCTTTGTTGAGGTCTTTGTGCACATACAGCTGTTTTCTGTCTTGTTTCAGAATGGATGAGAAATCTTGAAAACAAAGCACTGATCTCAGCACAGAGTATTTTTGAAGAACAACAACCCCATGGCATGAAGTTGGGAAGATTCCTATTGGATGATTCTTGGTTTTCCAGATTAGGAGTTTTGGGATATAAAGACCAATTAGAAATGTATCACATGAACCAGAGTACAGCTATGAGGCAAATGTTTTTCATGCAAAAACAAGTACTATCTCAAAGAGGTTCTGAATACTGTGAACTTGGGGCTAAATATAGTGAAAGCTTAAACTTTATTCCATCTCAGAAAGTTTCCCAGTTAGAACATTTTTATAAGCCTGACACACAGGGTGAAAGTTGGAGATTTAACTCGGCCATAATGTATGCAGATAAGATTAACTATGACAGTAAAAATTGTGACAAAGCATTTAACCAGTCCATTCAGCCTGTTCTTCCATTAAGAATGCAGACTGGAGATGATCTTTTCAAATGTACTGAGGGTATAAAGTCCTTCAATAATGTCATACATTTTGGTGATCAGAGAGGAATACACACAGGAGAAAAACTGTATGAATACAAGGAATGCCATCAAATTTTTAACCAGGGCCCATCATTTAATGAAGATTCAAGACTTCATATTGGAGAAAATCAGTATGATTATAAAGAATATGAAAATATTTTTTACTTTTCATCCTTTATGGAACATCAAAAAATTGGTACTGTAGAGAAAGCATATAAATACAACGAATGGGAGAAAGTCTTTGGATATGACTCTTTCCTTACTCAACACACAAGTACATACACTGCAGAGCAACCCTATGAGTATGACGAATGTGGTACATCTTTCATCTGGAGCTCTTATCTCATTCAACCTAAGAAAAATGCTGGAGAGAAACCCTACCAATGTGATAAATGTGGAAAAGTTTTTAGGAATCGTTCAGCTCTTACCAAACATGAGCGGACTCACACTGGAATAAAACCCTATGAATGTAACAAATGTGGGAAAGCTTTCAGTTGGAATTCTCATCTGATTGTACACAAGAGAATTCATACAGGAGAAAAGCCTTATGTGTGTAATGAGTGTGGGAAGTCCTTTAACTGGAACTCCCATCTCATTGGACACCAGAGAACTCATACTGGAGAGAAACCATTTGAATGTAGGGAATGTGGGAAGTCGTTCAGCTGGAGCTCCCATCTCATTGCTCACATGAGAATGCACACTGGTGAGAAACCCTTTAAATGTGACGAATGTGAAAAGGCTTTTCGGGATTACTCAGCTCTTAGTAAACATGAAAGGACTCATTCTGGAGCAAAACCCTACAAGTGTACAGAATGTGGAAAATCATTCAGCTGGAGCTCCCATCTTATTGCTCACCAGAGGACCCACACAGGAGAGAAACCTTACAACTGTCAGGAATGTGGCAAAGCATTCAGGGAACGCTCAGCCCTTACTAAACATGAAATTATTCATTCTGGAATTAAACCCTATGAATGTAATAAATGTGGAAAGTCTTGTAGCCAGATGGCTCACCTTGTTAGACATCAAAGGACTCATACTGGAGAGAAACCCTATGAATGCAATAAATGTGGAAAATCCTTCAGTCAGAGCTGTCACCTAGTTGCTCATCGGAGAATCCACACTGGTGAGAAACCCTATAAATGTAATCAATGTGAAAGATCCTTTAACTGTAGTTCTCACCTAATTGCACATCGGAGAACTCATACTGGAGAGAAACCATATAGGTGTAATGAATGTGGGAAAGCATTTAATGAAAGTTCTTCCCTTATTGTGCACTTGAGAAACCATACTGGAGAAAAACCTTACAAATGTAGTCATTGCGAGAAGGCTTTCTGTAAGAACTCATCCCTTATTATTCATCAAAGAATGCACAGTGGACAGAAGCGCTTCATATGCAGTGACTGTGGAAGAGCCTTCAGTGGTCACTCGGCCCTCCTTCAGCACCAGAGGAGTCACAGTGAGGGGAAACTGTCCTTGGACTGATAAGAGAATTTTTTATTGTACGTTGGTAACACTGATGATACTGTTTGAATATAAGCAAGAGGGAAAAGTTTTAAAAAGTTCACTAAGACTTTCCTATGATTCAGTACAAAACTGAGGAATGAAGTTAGTAAGTAAAAGCTTACAGCAGTTTTATAGCCCTCATTCAACATTAGATAATTAGAGAACAAAAGTGGTTTTCAGGAATGCCCATTTAAGGAAACATGGTTTGGGAGTGAGGTAGCTTTCAGTACATGCTCTTTCAGATTTTATAGATAGATTAGTGTGTATCACTAAGGGAAAGCTATCTACCAAGAATGGTGTTTGACTGGAAATAGTTTTTCATCAGGGCAGAGTACTGGATGGAGACATTCACATTTTGTGCATAGTTTTAGAAATGCAGATAGGTTTTGCTATTACAAAAGGAGGGTCTAGATGTTAGCATAAACACTAAATTTGAGTTTAAGAAAGAAAATAGTATAGTATTGAATGGGCTATATACTTTTGATAAGATTAACCTTAGGGAACAATTAGTCAATGAGATTACTAATTGTGGAAAGGTTGTCTGTAGAAGTCTGAGGTGGTGTTGGCAGAGGTGACACTAAATCACCCAAAGTGTCATTGTCTTTTGTGTTTTCATTACTGCATTGTTGGACAGTTAGTCTAACTTATCTTAGGTGATCACTATAAGTTATACATTAATTGTGGACACTGCATATATAACATGAAGGAATAAAATGGACACAGAATTGTGTGCCGGTATCTACTATAGCAGATCTAAAAAGTGTGTAGGGGTAAGAATCTGATAGAATCATGGAGAAATTAATCCAGTTAACTTAAGGATTTATTTCATTGTATAAGCCTACCACTTACTATGTTTTTCAAATATTAGTTTATTCAATCCCTTTAACTATGAGGTAGATACTGTGATCATCACAGGTTTATGAGTGGGAAGACTGAAGTGGCAAAAGTACTGAAGTAATTGCCATGGGACCACTTCTAATCAGCAGTAGAGTTGAGACTGGTTCCATAGGCCATGTTTTTAACCACTGTGTCATCCTGACTCCAGTGATACGTTTTCCAAATGCTTTCCCTTTTCTTGTTCATTGTTTGTAGAGATTTGATAATAAAATTGAAGTAAGTCTTAATAAGTGAGAATCTGTTACCTGGCTTCTGTATCCTGAAGGGTTTTGGGTTACAAGAGAGCTAAGATCCCCTTGTCATGGGAAGAAGTGTGGACTGAACACAGACCTGTCCTGGGACTTGTGTTTCCCAGACTCTCACTACTCATAGCCCAGAAGACTTGCTGAGACTTGCGCTAGCCAGGAACTTTTAAGATGGGTTCAGAGTATCCCTTGTAAAATAGAGCACCAGGGTGTCTGCTCTTTCACACAGTCAGATACCATTGTACCACTGAAGTATTTGTCAAAGTTTCCCTTAAAGACAAGTTCATCTTCATCTCCATTTGGCAAAGTTTTTTGAAGGGAGGACTCAGAAGGGAGGCCTCACCAGTCCATCTGAAAGAGTGGGAAGTCTTTCAGTTCACAGGGAAAGAAGCAGGAGGAATCCCCTTAAGGACTGCAGCCCAATTTGCAAGGGTGCTGGGTAGAAATTCAGGGTCCATTAAGTTACCTGATTCTCTGGGTCCATGACTCCCCAGTGATAAGAATGGTGACCCTGACTTAAAGAGATTTCACTGCCCAGCTGAGTGCATGACATTTGATTCCCTAACTCCCAGGGCGTGATGTGTGAGTGTAAGTCAACTAATACATGTTTCAGGAATGTAATTGAGTTTTTTGTGATTTTTGCACACCCTTGGGGAGAATAGAGTCAGTGGTATTATCCTTAGAAGAAAACGACATAATGTATTCAGAAATGTACTGCCCAAGAAGTATGGCTACCGTATTCCAGTACCTAGAGTCCTTACTCTTAAGAACTCTGTAAGGATGTCACAGTATTCCGTAAGCATCCTAGCAGCTTACAACCTTATTCCCAAGCTTACTATCTCTTTAAAAAGTCCCTTAAGGGCCTCCTGGGCTCAGCCCACATTGGGAGTCAGCAGAAAGCCCCAGGCTGTTGTTTGTCCCTGTGCAGTTTGTCTGCTTTTGCTCCCAGTGTCAAGATGCTTGACAGTGTGCTTTGGTGCCCATGATTCCCCAGTCCTCTCAGTCCCCCACGCTAACACACACTTGTTCCTCAGGTTGTTGCCCTTTGGACCCCTCTTCCAGTTGCCCCAGCTCTAACTCCTGCTGGTGCATCCCCAGTTAGGGGCCAGATCCCTTCTGGTTCCCCTGGCTGCCGGCTCCTTCCTCTGGTGTCTTCTTTCTCACTTATCTGCTCTGTCCATTATCACTCCGCTCTAATTTAGGACACTTCTAAGCACCTCACAGCGCTTCCTCAGCTGTCTTCCCCTGCTGATGGCTGCTCTGCAAGCAAGATGATTTTGGCTCTTGCCTTGCTGCTCCTGAAACCACCCCAGCTGTCACTCTGATGGGAAGACAGAGGTGTTCTGCAGAAGTGCCTCACACCCCACCCCTCTTCCTCCCTCCTCTCTGCTGGGTGGTGTTTATCCTGCTTTACATCGTGGGAAATTTCTTGCATTGCTAATATTTTTCTTTTTCGTTTGGAAATTTCACTTTTTAGGGTTCCTGTTGCTCAGACTTTAGCACGCCCATTTCTGTGTATGTCTCTTCACTTTCTGATTTCTTTTCCTGTCTTTGCATCATGTAGACATTCCCTGAATCTGCTCTTTTAGTTTTCTGAACACCTCAGCTTAATTGATTTGGTACTTATTTCCTCCATTGTGTTTTTGTTTCAGTAATTGTTTTACAAGTGTCATACTCTTGGTTGTTTCTTTTAATGTTAGTGATATCACTTCCTATTGCTAATGCATGCCTTTGAAGTGTGTTCAAGACTTTTATGGTTTTACTCCATCTCTTCTAATGCTGCTTCCATTGGATGTTTGCAAATAGTTATGCCTGTTATTCTGGCCATCAGCTCCAGGGCCCTCAACGCTGTGCAGAGGACAAGAAGCAGCCCCACTGAGCTCAAATGTGAGATGTATCCTAGGGTGAGGGTCCAGTCATCAGGCAAACTGACAGGTTTTTGTTTTCTTTTTTTCTTAGTTCTCGGGGTTGAATCCAGGGCCTGTGACTTGAGTTATACCACCACTGCGTTTTCATTTTCCATTTTGAGATACCACCCTAAGTTGCTCCATTGCCTAAGCTGGGCTTGAACTTGTGTTTCTCACCTGGTTCAGGCTGCACTCACAGTGGAAGTGGGAGGGAGGTTGGCCTGCCTGCACCTGGCCATGAGGGGAGCTGCGTGTCAGGGCCATTGTGAGGCCTCCTGCCTGTGCCCCATCCTATCAGGCACCCCCTCCCCACTGGGAAGTGGCACAGAGGCCACGCAGCATCACCTTTTCCATATGCCACCAAAAGCAGACAAGCAGCAACACCATGTGACCAGGACTCTGAGAATGAAATCAGATGACACACTGAGGAGCCTGAGGCCAGTGAGAGTGGAGATAAGTAAGGTGCATGAGGAAGGCAGGTGTATGCAGAAGGGTGCCCAGCTAGCAAGGACCAGGCCAGCAAGTTGGCCACATGGATGCCGTCAGCCCTGAGCGCTGGGCATGAGGTTGGCCTCAGCCACTGATTAAGAAGATAAAGCACCAATTGTGTTGGTGCAGACCTATGAACCTAGCACGCTGGAAGGCTGAGGCAGTAGAACCAAAAGTTGAACCGGTATGGGCAATTTAGTGATTTAGTGAGACCTTGTCTCCAAAAGGATGGAGGTGGGAGAGGAGGCAGAGACTGGTGTCTGGGACCTGGAGCAGTGTGTGAAAGAGATGCAGTGTGTGAAAGCAGTGTGTGAAAGAGTGGCGAGACAGCAGTGTGTGAAAGAGTGGCAAGACAGAATGCTGCGAAGTGGGCCTACAAACAGGCCAGCCTTGTGCACCAGGGCTGTGTGTGGAGACCCTTCTTCAAAGGAGCGTTTGAAGCTGGCTGTGGTGGCACATGCCAGTAATCCCTGCACTGTGGGAGGCTGAGGCAGGAGGACCACCAGGAGTTCAAGAGCAGCCTGTGCTAAACAAGTAGTTCAAGATGAAGCTGAACTTTGTAGGCAGACCCTGTCTCAAAAAAAAAAAAAGCAAAAAACAAAAAATACGAAAGACAACAGAAAGCAACGTTGTAACATGGCTAGAATGACTTGCAGTAAAAAGACAGTACTTCACCTACAGCAAGCTGTAGATGAGAGCGCCCTACTGAGATATATAGCACGTGTGGGCTGCTGGGCAATCACCGTGCTAAAACCAAAGCCACACAGACACATTTGCTGCAGAGGCCTGGGCAAGAGACTGGAAGCTGCCTCTGAGAAGACGGGGTGGAGCAGCAGCGTCCCCTGCTGGGGAAATGCATCTCTGTGCTCTGAACCCACCAGAGGCTGCCTTCTGCAATACAGACAACACACCCAATGAGCTATGCTGAGGGATTTTACTGGGGATCTGCAATAAAATAAGCACCATGGGTTCTTCAGGCAGAAAGAGAATTGTTCAAGACAGAAGTGTGAGAATGCAGGAGGCACCAAAGAGCAAAAACATACCTTCATTCTCCTTTCCTTTTTTTTTTTTTTTTTTTTTTTTTTTTGTGGCACTGGACCTTCACACTGAGCTACATCTTCAGCCCTTTTTATTTTTTATTTCTAGACAGGGTCTTGTTAAGGTGCCTAGGACTTGGCTGGAATGTGTGATCCTCCTACCTCAGCCTCCCAAGTAGCTAGGATTAGAGGGATGCACCAGCAAGCCTAGGTGGATGGAGTTTTTGAGTGACTCAAAGCAGCTTGACCCCCTCAGGTTGGAGTCCTGAGCTCTCCTGCTTCTGGGTTTCTAGACCATGGGGAATTGTCGGGGTAGAGGGTGCAGTTTCAGGTGACTTGACCAGTGGGGGATGGATGGAGTCACTGGTACAGGGGCCAATCAGCATGATCATGTGGGTAGGGGTGAGAGACTCCACATGGCCCTGGCTCGTGATATAGCAAAGGGCACAATGATGGGAGGGAGTCCATGGTGGGTACTCCTCAACGGGGGAAGGAGTAGTAGAAGAGAGACTTGTGCTTCAAAGGAAACTCACCCATTGAGAACTGGAGACCTGCCCCATTTTCCAGCCAAAAGCCACCAAACTTAGCTGTGCTTCCCAAACTCCAGATTCTAAAATTCCCTTGGAACCCTACACCTCTATCCCCTGTACTCAGAAATGTGTCTCCCAGCCATGCGGCAGAGATTTCTGTCCTGTGAGCAGGCATATTGTACTTGCTGTGGTTTGACCCCACCCAGGAAATGGAGCTGAGTAGGTTGGAGTGATGGGGTTCTACCTCAGGCAGGGACAGATGTAGGCCTGGCAGTGACCCCATATCTGTGTGTGGTCCAGAGAGATAGCTCCAGGAGTGACCACGAAGGCTTCTGGGAAAAAGGGGAAGTGAGCCCTGTATGTGAGAGGGAAGCCCATGCTTCTGGGGGCAGCCACAGCCAAGTGGTCACTGCAAGTTTTGTGTCCCAGGAATGGCCCACTGCAATGGGCTACCCTTCTTCCAGGACAAGTGAACTCAAGAGAAGTCTCTTTCTTCCTTTACCTCGCTCAGGTAGGGATAGATACAGACCTTCAAATGTTCATTTTCTCTCATGAGTGATCAGCTGAACCATGTCCTTGTGGCTCTGTTTGGAGAAAAGCCCATTGCACAACCGGCATGAGTTCAAGCTTCCACCTCCCCACAGACCTCTGGGAGCAGCAAGCACTGCTCTCCTGTTCTGATGTCCCCATGGGCCCTCACATTCCTGTTGCTCTCTAGCCTTTAACCCCCGCCATGTGAATGGAAATTCATTTTCTCTGAGTTTTGTGAACTTTTGATCAGAGAGTGTCTGTTACACCGGTCCTTCGTTCCTGCGAAGCTTGTTTTGTCTGTGATTTGGTAGAGGTGGCTGTAGCATATGAAATCCATTTCTGCATTGAGATGCTCTGGGCCCTGGGAGCTCCTGAGCAGTTTCCCCAGGTGGGACAATATGGCTTTTGCTCCCAGGGTACTGCGGATAAGGACCAGCTGTGGTCATGCGTAGGACACTGCATGACAACTGGTGTGGAGACCACAGTGGTCTCAATATCACTAGGCCTTGTTATGTTCTGGCAGCCATAGGAGTTGGTCCTTGGATGTCACCGAGCCACACTTATGCCCCTTGTCCTATAGGAGGCAGGGACTAAAACGAGGATCCCAGAAGGCTCCCTTTTTGGGCATAATCATGTTTAAAAACAGCTCCTTCTGGCCATGGGCCCGGTTGGAAGATATTAGATGTCCCCACGACCCCCAGAGAGACTGAACTCAGTCCCAAGACTCATTTCTTTGGTGGGGAGATTCTTCCCAGCTTGTTGAAGTGAAGGGCAGAGGAGGAGGCCACATGTTATGGCAAGGAGCTTGGCATTTCTGGGAAGAGGAGACAGAGCCATAGGAAGGGAAAATGGCAGCCCTCCCAGTGGGTGAGGCCATAGAGCAGGTGGTAGGCCAGATCCCTGTGTCATAGCAGACCATCCTGTCCTGGAGTTGAGTATCCTGGTCTCCTCTGTTCTCTGTACTCTGACTTCCTGTTGTACTTTGCGAATTGCAGTGAAGTATTCTCAGCTGTGTCCACCCCTTCAGCAACCTGGAGCTCAGCATCTATGCCATCTCCTAGTCTGGCCTGCCTGCTATACAAAGAAAACATTTTCTCCTCATCTGGTTAAACAACTTTAAGTCTTCTGAGCTCTACTGAAAACCCATGGCCATACAGTTGATCCCTGTGCATGTTGCCAGGTCTGTTAGGATTTTAATCCTGCAGGGAGATCTCAGTTGTCTCTATCCCTAGGGCGCAGTGAGAGTGATTCATGTCCTTCAGAAAGGAATTATTTGTCTTGCCTCCTTCTTATTCTCCTCCTCCTCCTCCTCCTCCTCCTCCTCCTCCTATTTTTCCTGCTCCTCTTTCTCCTTCTCATTCTTTAGAGATAGGGTCTCATTCTGTAACCCAGGCTGGACTCAAACTCACAGTGATCCTTTTGGCTCAGTCTCCCAGTGCTGGGATTACAGGTATGTGCCACCATGCCCAACTGTGCAACAGTTTTAAATGGAATTGATCACTATCTTTGAGGTGAAAGGAAATGGCAAAATTGTTGAGTTTATGGCTTCAGGAGTCCCTTGTGTAGAATCATATCAGGTTTTATGTAATTATTGATACATTTCTGCTTCAAGGACAGTGGCTTAGCTCTGTCTGTCAGAGGGGAAATCACGTGGAAAGATCTTGTGACAGGAGGGAGTAAAACTGCTTTTTCATCTTCAAGGCCCTCAGAACTGAGTGCACAAGAAGACCTGGGAAGGATGCCAACTTCCTCCAACACAGAGCATCGTAAGTGTATTTTGTTTTTAGAGTGATTGTCTGGTACAGCAGTTCATCTGGTGGATCAGATTACTAGCTCTGCTGATTATCACTATTTTAGCAAATATTCAGTTCTTAAAGACTTAACTCTATTAAACGTGTACTTTTTGTCACCATTTGATTTAAAAATATTTTATAATAATCTTCAAAAATAATTCTTTTCCCATTTTTCATTTTCAGCTTTTATTAATACAAGGTATGATAAAAAAAACTACGTTGAATGTACTTTAAAAATTTATTACATATTGTTGTCAATTCCTTTAAAATATCTCTTCCTCCGTCACCTTTGAACACATTTATCTTATCCTCCTTGCTACTTGCTGAAGCAGTTCTGTAGTATTCTTCCCTAAGTGTCTTTAGTTGTGCTGTCCTGGCTGCCTCATGCCCTGAATCAGTTCAAAATGTTTCCCTTTTATCGTGATTTTGGCTTTGGAGAAGAGCCATAATTCACACAGTGCCAGACCTTGTGCAGAAGGTGGATGGGGACACACCATGATGTTTCTCTTTCACAGGAGTTGCTGTAAATGTTTCACTAGATTCAGAACATTGAGGAAGCCATGAAAACACACAAAAGGCAGCTTTCAAAATTTCTTCAAAAAATGGCAAAAACTATGGGATAAATGTGTTCAGGGGAAGGGGAGGATTTTTGCGGGGGAGTCTTTTACTGTAATAAATTTTTACACCATATTTTTTTCATCAGACCTTGTACAAAAATACACAATAAAATTTTTTTTTTGGTACCAAGAATTGAACTTTGGACCTTGCACTTGCCAGGCAGGTGCTTATGTCACTGAGCTATAATAAAATTTTTGTTTTGTGCTTCAGAGCATTAAACCCAGGGAACACTGAACTACATTTTCAGCCCCCTTTATTATGTATATTGAGACAGTCTCACCATGTTCCTGAAGCAGGCCTCAAAGTCCTGATCCTCCTAGCTCAGCCTCCTGAGTACTGGGATTACAGGCTATGAAAGGGTTAGCAGGGCCACAAGACAGAACTAAAAACTAGACAGGGAGGCCAATGAGGTGCAAAAATCACCCACAGGTGAGTAGATGAGATCACAGCTGAACAGAGATGCTCAAGTCCCACTAGTTTGGACAGAGAGGCCACCCTTACATAGGCAGAAGGGACAGAGTCAGAGTTCTTTGCTGCCAACCCTGGACACATTTGCCAGGTGGGGTGGTAAGATGATGGGAGGTGTGAACCACTGTGCCTAGCATTGAGCATCTGTCCTTTCAAAGGAAGCATGTGAGGGTCAGTCAGTGTGTCTGCCAAGCTCTTGGGCCTAGTTTCTCTGCTGTGGAATTGGTACTTCATGTATCTCAGTGCAATTTGATAATTTCACTGGTGATTTTTTATTAGCACACTCAGTTTATCAGTTTATCTCTTATGATTGTGCTGTGCATCCAGGGCTGGTTCTTTCTGATAAGTCTTGTGCATTCAGTTCTATCTCATGGTTGTCTGTTAGCATAGACAAGTTACCAAGTTAACGTGGCCTGGTGCTTGCACCTCGGATTGAACTACTGTTTGATGAAGCAGAGTACAGAGTTACTGCATTAGGGCAGGGCACAGCCCGCTCTATGCAGAAAGAGATGAGCCTGGGGTGAAGGGAAGATCCACATAGAGTTCTTAATGGCTGAAACCAGTTTTTCCTGGGTCTGTCTTGTGTCAGTTTTCCATTAGCTGTTGAGGTCCCAGCTGTCTGTCTGTGTGGCTGGCTGGGCAGGCACCTTGCCTGAAATAGAACATAGGTTAGCAAAAAGATGGTCTCCTATGGTTTGGGAGCATACCCCAAAGCGGAGTGACAGCTCTGGGAACAATTCTTATGTTTCTGTAAAACTCATGCCAGGGACTTCTGCATCCTGTCTCCTCAGCTTCCACAGCCTTCACACCTAGGAACAGGCATGCACCATATTTCACGCAGCCCCAAATAACTCACCTAGCATACCTCA
Organism: Cavia porcellus; assembly: GCF_034190915.1. Classification (NCBI taxonomy): domain Eukaryota; kingdom Metazoa; phylum Chordata; class Mammalia; order Rodentia; family Caviidae; genus Cavia; species Cavia porcellus. The sequence continues at coordinate 37,839,638 of NW_026947490.1, read as the reverse complement.
GCTTGGAACTTCTGCTTGCCATGTTCCTAATTTAATTTTGTGTTAAAAATTGTACCTGACTAATAAACAACAAGACATTCTGTAAGTAAATATGGCTTATCTTGAGTCTACTTGTTTCATATAGTTAATCTACAAAAGCACAGAGGAGAACAGTGTTTCTGTGTCCATGGGTCTGACCAAATATCAATCCAGCTTGGTTAGTGCAGTAGGATAATATGCTCCCAGGGAGTTGGCACCTGTCATGGTATAGTCTGTGTCCCCCAGGCCTCATGAGTTTGCATTGTGTATTTGTGATTAGTTCATTGTCAAGTGCTTGGATTGATGGTGTCAGTGCTCCACCCACATAGGGGTGGAGCCAGGATGTGATTTAATGGCAGGAAGAAGGTAGGTCTCTCTCTCTGCCATTTCGGGCTTGCTGTTTGCAGCCACCATGAAAGGCAACCCAGCCATGCCAGCCTGCCTGGGAGCCAACTGAGTGTGGACTGAAACCTCTAAAAAAAACTGTAAGAAATAAACCTTTCCTTTCCCAACTTGGGCATCAGGTATTTTGTCTCAGCGACGAGCCGAGCGTAAAGTAACAAAGACAGAATTTGGTACCAAGGAGTGGGGTCGTTTGCTGTGACTATACCTATCCATGTTTTTCAAGAGGCTTTGGAAATTGCTTGTGGGCAGAGTTTGGAAAGGTTTGGACATGTTGCCTGGATGCATAGAGCTGGAGCAGCTTAGGCTGTTCTGTAGAGGAGATTCTGGTCTGAGTTCCAGAGACCAGAAGGCTGATAAAAAGCCTCAAGGTAAAGACCAGGCTTGGGAGGTTTCTTCTGGGAAGGACTGCATTGGTCGTTGGACTCCACATGATGTGTTATGGCTTGGCAGAAAGTTTGTCTGCATTTTACTCCTGCCCAGAGATTTTGCCTGAGACTGAGACAAAGGGCAATGGACTGATTAACCTTGAAAAAGAAATTAAAAAGCAATCAAACATTGAGGCTGTGGCATGGCTATTGTTGGGGGCTTTCAGCCAGCTTTATGTTTCAAATGGAGAGCAAAGAGCCCAGGAGGATAATTTACAATGCTGTAAGTTTGGCCAGAAGGAAAATTCCAGGAAGGCTGTGGATTGTAAAGACAGAGTTGAGATTTTGATTCCTGAGGAGAAACAGAGAGATAAAAAAGATGGCCCCAGGGCATCCCAGGAAGCGGGTCCCCACCCTGTGCAGCCTCACAGCAAAGGTGAAAAAAATTTGCTCAGAGGGAAAACCTGCAGAGCGCCATGTTCCAGAATGGCGACAGCTGCCACATGAGGTTCCAGAATGGTGGCAACACAGAGAAGCTTTTTCTCATAATCAGGTAAACAGAGCCCTGCAATGCAGGCAACTGACCCCTACAGCCAAGAGAGAGAAAAGCCTGGCTACTGCTTCAGCTAGCAGCAAACCTTGGCGGCATCCATAACGTGCTGATTTTAGGTGCAAGGAAAATGCACAAATTCTGAGGGTAAGACGACTTCCACCTCAATTGCAAAGGGCCTGGCTGGCCAAGCAGTGTGCCCCTGAGAGGGCAATTTGTGAAGATGTAAGTGTGAAGCCGAAGGTGCAGTGGAGACTCCAGAAGTTTGGAAAAGCCAGGAATGTGGATGATCCAAGGGAAGCAGCAAAAAGCGAGTAGAGAAGATTTAAGAGAAAAGCTGCAGGAGTTGAAATCGCTGGAAGTGCCCTGGGGGTGGAATCACCCAAGGCTTTTGAAGCTTGTAACCAGATTGCTTCAGATGCTGAGCTTGGAACTCTAGGACTTAATGTTCGTCCTACTGGATGTTGGACTTGCTTTGTTTCCAATGCTTTATATTCCCCTCTTTGTAACTTTTGAAATGGTAATGTTTATCTTGTGCCTTTGTATTTCAGTAATGTTTAACCTTGTTTCATTTGTATAGGGGGTTACAGTTATGAGTTTACCATAGATCTTGGAGGAGACTTGTGACTTGGACTTTTCAGCAATGCTGAAGTTGTTAGGACTTTGGCAACTCTTGGAGGTGGACTAAATGTCTTTTGTATAAAGGATGTACATGAGTCCTGGGGGCCAGGGGTGGAATGTCATGGTTTATGTCTGTGTCCCCTAGGTCTCATGAGTTTGCATTGTGTATTTGTGATGGTTCATTGTCCAGTGCTTGGATTGATGGTGTCAGTGCTCCACCCACATAGGGGTGGAGCCAGATGTGATGTGATGGCAGGAAGAAGGTAGGTCTCTCTCTCTGCCATTTCGGGCTTGCTGTTTGCAGCCACCATAAAAGGCAACCCAGCCATGCCCGCCTGCCTGGGAGCCAACTGAGTGTGGACTGAAACCTCCAAAAAACTGTAAGAACTAAACCTTTCCTTTCCCAACTTGGGCATCAAGTATTTTGTCTCAGCGACTAGCATAAAGTAACAAAGACAGCACCCTAATACTTTGTATTGTGCCCATATATTTTTCTAATGTATTGTTCTGTTCTTCCTCTATTTCTAGAATCTACTTGAACCTGGAAGTTTCAGGAACAGGAACAAAGGGTTCTGGCATGAAGACAGAACTTTTCCATTTACCCCAAGTGCAAGAGGTTTGCTAATGTTACTCTTATCTCCTTTCTTGATTATTTCTGATTAGATCCACTTTCAGTGTTTCAATCCAAAACAAAGCTGAGTTGTCTTCTGGTTTGTTTTTCTGTCTCTGGAACCAAATACCTGACACCCACAACTTAAAGGAAGAGAGGTTTGTTTATTTAGCTCACAGACTCAAAGATTTCAGAGATTCTGTGGTCACCTGGCCCCAAGGCAGAATGGTATAGTAGAGGAAAGCTATTGAACTCATGTTATCCAGGAAGCAGGAGTAGGGGAAGAGCTAGACACTAGGTACAGTCCACAAGGTCATGGCCCTATGACCTGCTTCCTCCATCAGATGTACTTCCTCTTCAGGGATGGAGTCATCCGTGGGTACCCCACCAATGAGGTCAGTGCCCTCCCAACCCAGCCATCTCTTCAGGAGTCCCTTAATTCAATCAAGTTGATAAATGAGATTAACCTGTGCATGCACAGTATATAATTTTTAAAATATTAAAAATTAATATATAGCTTCTTTTACATGGGAAATTCATGGTTTCTAGGTCTCTGGAGTCCCTACAGTTTGGAGAGTTATGTGTGGAGTTGCTTTACTGCAAATATTGACACTGTTTTATGCCATAAAAAGCAGTGATGAGGATCTAGGATAGCCTCAGATCATTGGCTGGCCATTCTCCTTGTCCCCCAGACCTAGGACAGTGGTGGATTGTCAGCCACCCCTCCCCCCTCTATTGATGGTGCCAATTTGTTGACAGTATCTCCTCCTTGCCCCCTGGACCTGTGACAGCTGCAGGATCACCACCGGCCCGTCTTCTTCAAACCCCCAAGACCTGGGATGGTAGCAGATCATCAGCTGTCCCTCCTCCTCGCCCCCAGACCTAGAAAGGCAGCAGATTTTAGGTCACCCTTGCCCCCAACCCAGAAGACTGCAACAGCAGTCTTTCTGACAATCAGTAAGCCCTTGCACTATCTGAAGAAGCTTGCTGGGCTGATGGGCAACTCAGCAACACCTCATTCATACAGAAGACCTCAGCAAGCTTATAACAGTGTGGTGAGTTTCCCCCTGAAATAGAGGACCTCAGTGGGCAAACAGGAGCCATAGAAAAGTCTGTCTCCCCACCCCCTCAAGCTGTAGGACCTTGATGAAGCTGGCAAGTGTGTGGGTGAGTCCTTACTCCATACAGAGAACACCAGGGTGTTGAAGAGAGTGCTGATAAGGCCTCCACCCACCCAGAGGAAATCCAAAGGGCTTATGAGATACCCAGTGAAACAGTGGGGTCCCAGCTGAGGAGAGTACTATAGCCAGATACATCAGGCCTGGAACAACTTGAAACAGTGGTAATAGCAGGAACTAAGTGATCCGGCCTGTAGATCAACAAGTTTAGAGCTCCTGGAGGGGAACCGGGGATTAAATAAAAGACATGGGGGAGACAAAAAGAGACGAAGGCAAGTTGATGTGACCCAATCAAGCCTCCGGTTTATTGAGAAAATAATCACACCTTTTATAGGCTAAGGGCGGGAGCTGGGACAGGAAGAGGTTAAATAGATGAATACAACAGGGTTACCATCACATCCGGATAAGTGATGTAAGCAGAAAAGGATTATGGTTAATGTAGGCAGACGCAGTGCCCATAGGAGAGAGAGAGAGAGACATCTAGGCAGCAATGCCTGTCACTCGGCTCCCTACATCTCCTCCCTTTTTATATTATTTAATTAAGAGTATGGCAGGCCCTGTGAGGACAGCGTCTGTCTTAGGTCAAGGACCTCATTGCATGAACCCAACCAGGCCTTACCCGTCATGGGCTTGCAGAACAGCAGTTGGTCTTGTGTCTGTCTTAGGTGGCCGTTGGAATTAACATGTATGTCTTAGTTGCCCGTCTCTGACTGCCTGTCCATTGCCCCAGGGCAGTCAGGCCGCATCATCATATGGGCCACTCGTGGGAATTCCTTCCCTGTAGGTTTGTTGATCTGCCAACTCCAGCTGATGATAGTGTACCTGAATGGGCTTTGCCATAAATGTGTCTATCCGGTAATTAATGAACATCATAATCCTCTGAAAAATACAAGACTCACAGAAATGAGAAACAATAGGTCAGCTAGGGGACCCAAAAGGGGGACTAGGTAAGGGAGAAACTCCCCCCCCCCAAAATCAAGGAGAAGGGGTTGACAGCCATTTGTTGGTGTCTCTGTATGAAGTCATTTTCCTGTGTCTTGGAGCATGTCTTGTATAACACTGGATGTAGTCTATTTGGCTGGTGTATGTTCTTCCAGACCGAGAAGAGCCTCTTCCGCAGTCATGGGGTTCCGTGCATGGCTGTCAGCAGTTGCAGTCTGTTTGGCAGGGGTCAAAATCCACCATGGGTGTGGTGTGGCTCAAGAAGGCTGGTTAAGTAGCATAAGGCTCCAGGGAGATGTGTCACCTGTAAGAGAACACAGGGGATTGTGCCTCAGGAAATAACATTATTCCTGGGCGTTACATGGGGTCTTTGAAGAACTGTCTACTTGCTTTAGGAGGCGTTCAGGTAGCCATCTAGCTTCTCTATCTTGTTGAGAGTAAACACACACTGAACCTCGTCCCCAGATAAGGACTGGATCAGGGCCATTCCACACATTGGTTAGTGGGTCTCTCCATAAAACAGATGCAAACCGTGTTTGAGTCTGAGTATGCCAAAACCGAGATGCTGCGGAGCAGCCTGAAGCATCCAGGGTCAGAAAATTTAAAATAAAAAGAGCATGTGAAAGGACATTTCTAGGGGACCCCTGGGTGGGGTACCATGTCTCCCTTTTTATTTTATCTATGGTGAATTTAAGAGAACGATGCGCACGTTTAACAATGCCTTGTCCCTGAGGATTATAAGGTATACCTGTAGTGTGGAGGATATTAAGGCTTTTATAAAATTGAGCAAAGGAGGTGTTGGTATAGCCAGGGCCATTATCGGTCTTGAGCTGTTGAGGACATCCCAGAACTGAGAAGGCTGACAGCATATGGGCTATAATGTGTTTAGCAGCTTCTCTAGTCTGGAGAGTGGCAAAAATGAAGCCACTATAAGTGTCAATAATGACATGTACATATTTTAGATTGTCAAACTCACTGAAATGGGTAACATCCATTTGCCATAAGGCGTTAGGAATTAAACCTCTAGGGTTGACTCCTAGGTGTTGAATAGGTGAGTGGATAGCACAAGATGGGCAATTTTTTATAATTTGTCTGGCTTGCTCACGGGTAATTTTGTAGAGAAGGCGGAGGGTGTGAGCATTGAGGTGGTGTAACTGGTGGGCTTGTTGGGCCTCAGACATCCTGGAGTCCTGAGCCATAAAAACCTGTGCTCATACAGCAACATCAGCCAAATGATTTTCTTGGGCAAGAGGCCCTGGGAGGTTGGAATGAGCTCGCAGATGACCGATAAAGAACTTATGACGGCGAAGCCGTATGAAGCATTGTAATTGTTTGAACAGATTTGCAGCTGGGGAAGCATGACATATAGTAGCAACAGTCTCTAATAATGGAACAGACTGGGCAAGATAAGCACTGTCAGTATACAAATTAAATGGTTGGTCAGAGTAAGCAGCAAAAGCTGCAAGAATAGCTTCTAACTCTGCTAATTGTGTAGAGGAAGTATCTGCCTAGAGGGTAGAAACATTGTCTTGAGATATATAAGCAGCCCTTCCGGAGGATGAGCCATCAGTGAATAAAACCAGGGCACCCGGAAGGGGTTGTGAAGCTGTGACTTTAGGGAGTATAAATGAGTGACGATTAGCAAAGTTAACTAGCTTATTTGGAGGGTAATGATTGTCAATAGTCCCTGAATAGGAAGCTAAGGCAATAGGCCACACTTTAGTACTCTGAAGTAGCCAATCTATTTGGTCTTTTGTAAAAGGTTGAATGATAATATCTGGTTCTTTGCCAAAGTAACATTTTTTTTGTTTTTTACCCTGGATTATTAGGTCTGAGACAGCTTGGAAATAAGGCAAAAGTGGTTTTTTTGGAGAGACTGGTAAATGGACCCACATGAGGGGAGCTTGTTGTCAGAACACTGCTGTAGGGCAAAGCTTTGTATTAAAAATGAGAAACTGTAAAGGCTCATTGTAGTCCATAAAGGAAACAGTTTGTTGAGCAATAGCCTCTTTTACTTTACTGAGCGCTCTCCTGGCATCAGGTGTAAGCTCTCGGGGGGAAGTTGGATCTATGTCTCCCCGAAGCAGCGCATAAAGGGGCTGTAAATCATGTTTAGTTAGTTTTAAAAATGGTATGAGCCAATTAATATCTCCCAATAGTTTTTGGAAGTCATGAAGTGTTCTGAGACCATCAAGCCTCAGTTGGGGCCTTAAAGAGAGTATTTGAGTGCCACATAATTGAAAACCCAAGTAAGTATATGGATCAGTAAGCTGTACTTTATCAGGGGCTATTTGAAGTCCAGCCTCTTGTAAGGCAACCTGTAAGTCCTGGTAGCACCTTAGGGTTTGGTTTTGATCATCTCCTGCCAAGAGGATATCGTCTATGTAATGAATAATATAGATATGTGGCCAATGATCTCTGACTGACTGTATTGTAGTGGCTACAAAAGACTGGCATAGTGTGGGGGAGTTGGCCATACCTTGTGGCAAAACCCTCCATTGAAATCTCTGCATAGGGGCTTTAAAATTAATTGATGGGAGACTGAAGGCAAAACGCTTTTGGTCCTTTGGATGTAAAGGAATAGAGAAAAAGCAATCTTTAAGATCTATGACAATTTTAAAAAATCCTAAAGGAATGGCACTGGGTGAGGGGAGGCCTGGCTGTAGGGGCCCCATTAAGACCATTGTCTTATTTATCGCCCTAAGGTCTTGTAGCAGCCTCCACTTTCCTGACCTTTTCCGTCTAACAAAGATAGGTGTGTTCCAAGGGGAATTACTAGGAACAATGTGGCCTGTATCTAACTGTTCCTGCACCAGCTGCCTTGTGGCTGCAAGCTTTTCAGAGTTAAGGGGCCACTGATCGACCCATATCGGCTCATCTGATAGCCATGTAATTTGTGTAGCATGGATCGCAGGAGCGTCAATGGCCCCTAAGAAAAATGGCCTAACCCAACTTTACCATTGTTAGGGATGGGAATGATGGGATCAGTAATGCCCATGTTATTTTTTTTCTAAGCCCTGTTTTGGCATGTAGCCCTTACTAAGCATTTGCATTGTGACAACATTATTAGGGCTTCCCATAATTAATCCCATTTGAGAGAGTAAGTCCCTACCCCATAAATTAAGAGTCAGACTCTCTATGACATAAGGTTGTAAGTGTCTTTGATTACCTTTTTGGTCTCTCCAAACCAGTTGTTTGGAACTGTGTTGTGGATTTTTTGAGTGTCCAATCCCTTGGAGGTGTGTTAAGGTTGTTTCTAAAGGCCAGGCAGTAGGCCATTCCTCCTTTCTGATAATGGAAACATCTGCGCCTGTATCAATGAGGCCTGAGAAACTTTTTCCATCTAAAGACAGAGTCATGAGGGGCTTTTGTTTGGAGATACGTTGTGCCCAATATACATCTGAAGCTCCAGGAAAGGAGTTCCTCCTATAGGGAGTTATGCATTTGTTAGATGTTTGAGCCAATGGCAATAGCAGCAATTGAGCAAGGCGTTGCCCTGTCCTAACTGGTATGACACCGACAAGGGGAGAAACCATGACCTTTATTTCTCCTGTGTAATCACTATCTACTATCCCGGGCAGAACTTGTAATCCTTTAAGCGTAGTGCTACTACGTCCAATGATAAGTCCAAAACTTTCGGGGGGAGGGGGCCCATAGATTCCTGAGGGTATGATCTGAACACCCATATCAGGGGTTAAAACTGTGTTGGAGGCGGAACAGAGGTCTAACCCTGCACTCCCTGGGGTTGCCCTGAAGAGGTCTGAAATGGATGGTTTTTTTGTTGGGACAAACCTTGGAGCCCCACGGGTTTGTCCGGAATTGGGGGCCTGGGGCCGGCCCCGTAACCCGTTTCCCTGCGGGGAGAGAGGGTTACCGTGAACATCTCTTTTGGACTTGCACTCATTAGCCCAGTGGTCTCCTCGCTTACATCTAGGACACAGCCCTGGCTTTTTTGTAGAGGACTGATTTTGATTTTTTTTTTTTGCAATCACGAGCCGTGTGGCCACTTTGGCCACATTTGAAACAAGTGGCATCTTTTTTAGAACGAGAAAGGGGCTGTGTAACTATGTAACCTTGTTGTGTTGTAGCCATGGCTAGGCCTTGATAAACTGGCCCAATATCTGTACATAAGCGTATATAACCCGATAAGTCCTCTTTTTTGTGATGTGGTCGAATTGCAGCCTGACAATCTGAGGTTGTATTTTCATAAGCCAATTGTTTAACCAGGGCAGAGTTTGTTTCTGTGGAGCCGAAAAGACGCTCTGCCGCCTGTAAGAGGCGATCGACAAAGTCCGAAAAGGGCTCCTCAGGCTTTTGTTTTATTTGGGTGACAGATAAAGTAGGCTCGCCTCCTGAGGGGAGCCGTTTTCATGCTCTAATGGCTGCCATATTAATCTGGGCAAAGAGGCCCGAATCGAACTGCATTTGGGTCTCTTTTGTGGCAAAATCTCCTGTTCCTGTAAGCATAGCGAGGGTCCAGGGGCTAAGCCGTGTGGCGTTGTCTCTGGCTATGTCCTCACATTGATCAAAAAATTTAGATCTCCATAATAGATAATTGCCTCCGGAGAGGGTGGCTTTTGCTAAGTCTTTCCACTCATTAGGAATAATCCAACCCTGAGTCAAAGAATCTAGAACTGCCATGGTGTAGGCGGCAGTCGGGCCATATTGAGAGACTGCGGCCTTTAACTCTTTTAAGGCTGTCACGGTGAGAGGTGTGTGTATCCTAACAGCTTGTGGTTTAGTGCCCTCTTTAACATCCCGTGGGGGAGTAAAGGCCTCTGTGACTGGGAAAGCCATTTTAGGCTGGCTTCCAGAGGCAGGCACCATTTTAAGCGCACTACAAGGCATGCTGGAGGCAGGCTCTATCTCAGGGACACTATGAAACTGTGTAGCTCGGAGGGCCTGCAATTGAATTGAAAGATCTTGGCATTTTTTTTCTAGCTGTATCTGTTTTAAAAGATCTGCTTTTCTCTGCTCTAACTCTACTAATGTGCTAGAAGGTTGAGAGCAGACGCTGAGTGTATCATCATAGTCAGGGGATGGCCTAATAGCGACCGGTGCTGCAGCAGGGTTAGGGTGATATCTAGAGGCTTGTTGTGTTGGTTGTTTTCAGTTGACCTCCTGAGAATCAGAAAGGCTGGGGTCTAAAGGCTTATATGAATCCCCAATTGGCCATGGAGGCACAGGGAGTGGCGGGCTGCCATCCTGGGACCTGCTGATCATGTCAACAGGTGGAAGTGGTGGCAGATCACCATGTATAAGGACCTCTAACAGGCCATCATTCTCTGCATCTGAGAAATCAGAGGCTTTAGATTTTTCTGAGGACGGTTTTGAGGTAGATTTAAGGGAGTCGCGCAAGGCAGCCTCACCCAGTGCAACTGTCCCCTCAACCTGAGGGTCTGCATGCCTCTGGGCAAGCAGCTCAGAAATTAAATTCCAATATGTAAAGGTGGTCACAGGAACCCTTTTTGGACCGAAAACTCTATAATAATCTTTTAAAACATCTCTTACTGTATTCCACCTCTTGGTATCTATAGAACCCTCTAGGGCAAACCAAGGGCAAACCTTATGAATAAACTGAAAATACTGTAATAATTCTTTTTTTTCAACTCTTATCTCTCTTGTCTTTAATGCCTTTATAAGGCCTCCGACGAACACTTCATGTTCGCTCAATACTTTACCCATGCCGGGGAAGGGAAATGGGGTTGCCGTTCACTCACCGTGACTCGGGCAGGATGTCGGGTAGTCGTCTGCGCAGGTCTCGGCACTTGATTTAATGTCCTGTTGCTTTAAGCTTTAATCCTTGATTTAGTTTACTCATTCCTCGGCCGAGGTCTCTGGTTCAATTTGCTTTCACTTTCAGTTTAAGCCGGCTGTCTCTCGAACGGCTCCCTCGTTAACTTCTCCGTGCCAGGAGCCCCACGTTGGGCGCCACTTGATCCGGCCTGTAGATCAACAAGTTTAGAGCTCCTGGAGGGGAACCGGGGATTAAATAAAAGACATGGGGGAGACAAAAAGAGACGAAGGCAAGTTGATGTGACCCAATCAAGCCTCCGGTTTATTGAGAAAATAATCACACCTTTTATAGGCTAAGGGCGGGAGCTGGGACAGGAAGAGGTTAAACAGATGAATACAACAGGGTTACCATCACATCCGGATAAGTGATGTAAGCAGAAGAGGATTATGGTTAATGTAGGCAGACGCAGTGCCCACAGGAGAGAGAGAGAGAGAGACATCTAGGCAGCAATGCCTGTCACTCGGCTCCCTACAAATAAGGATTGATTGACATCCAATACTCGTAAGCTACTCAGCCTAGGAAGAGTACGGGACTCATTCAACTGTCCTGGCAGGACTGGTTCAGGTTACTGGCTGTCCCCTTCATTGTGGGACCCAGAAATTGGACAAACATCAACCATACAGTAGGACTCTAAGACATGCACTATGGATAGTTGAGACTAGTGGAATTGAAAGACCAAATATTGGGGCTGGGGATTTAGCTCAGCGCCATAAGTGCCTGCCTTGCAAGCAGGCAGTCATGAGTTCAATCCCCAGTACTGATAAAAAGGAAAAAGACACACACACACACACACACACACACACACACACACACACGAAAGACCAAATGAGGCGAAAGACCAAAAGAGGTGAAAATGACAAAATGAAAAAACAAAATGCAATCTCAAATATCCAGTCCATCAGGAACAAGTACAGGAGACACTGAAACAGAGGACATTCAAAGTCATTCACCTGAAATTTCTGAAAAGATAGCAAGTGAAATAAACAAATAAATCCATGAGGCTACAGAGGAAATCCGATTAGAAGTAATCTCTCATATAAAGAAAGAAATGTCAACCTTAATAAAGGAGTTGCTCAGCACAGCTAGAGAAGACATAGTTAAAAAGTATAGGAACGTGGGAAAAAGATGGAAACCTTGAATGAACAATATAGAAAAGAAATAGAATGCGTGAAACAAATTCAAAGAGATATTCAAGAAATAAATAACTCTATTGAAAGTTGATGAAACCACTTGAATGAAGCTGAGGATAAAATTTTGAGCTTTGAGTACAGGATCACAAGTAGCAACCCTGAAAGGAAAGAACTTTTAAAAATAACAAGGCAGCATGAAGTGACAATTTAACAGCTTCTAGATGACGCTAAGAGAAACAATATAAGACTAATAGGCATCAGTGAAGATGTAGAAGTCAACGCAAATGACAAACAAAAATATTTGCAGAAGTAGTAGCAAAAAATTTCCCAAACATGAAGAATCTGATATACAGATAAGTAAGACATACAAAATTCCATAGAGTCATAACCAAAATGAATCAATATCCAGACATAGAATAATTAAGATCCCAGACATATAAAACAGAATACTAAAAGCTGTTAGAGAAAAGACACAACTCACCTATTAAGGAAAGCCCATTAGAATCACAGCAGACTTCAGCAAGTTAAGATGAGATTGGAGTGAAGTATTTCAAGCCTTAAAAGAAAGAAACTTTCAACCCAGATTGATATGCCCTGAAAAACTTTCTTTGAAATGTAATGGAGAAATAAGATACTTCCATGACAAAGAACAACTGAAAAAAATTCATGTCCACCAAACCAACTCTAGAAAGAGTACTGAAAGACATACTAGAGAGAGAGAGAAACTACTGACAGGGCAAGCAATAAATATGGGGAAAAAGCAGAAACCCAACAGCAGGAAAATAACATGACAAAGTTGAGTCAGTACATATTAGCTATATCCATCAAGGTAAATGGCCTCAATTCACCAATTAAAGAAATAGGTTGACATAATGGATCCACAAATAGTAACCAACAATATGCTATATGTAAGAAATACACCTGATTCAAAAGGAAACTCATAGAATAAAAGCCAAAGGTTGGAAACAATATTCCATGTGACAGGAAGCCAGAAAAAAGCAAGGATACCTATTATGTTTGCAGACAATGTGAACTTATAACCAAAAATGATCAAAAGAGATAAAGAAGATCACTACATACTTGTCATGGGAATAATTCAGGAGGGAGAGCTAACAATCATAAACATATATGCACCAAATACAGGAGCACACAACTATATAACACAAGTCCTAATATGAAAAACCAAATAAGCAGCAACACAATTATAGTAGGGGATCTTAGTACCCCATTGTCACAAAGAAACAGATCAACTAGACAAAAAATCAGCAAAGAAATAATGGAACTGAATCAAACCTGAGAACAAATGGACTTAGTAGACATTTACAGAGTGTTGTGCCCAACCACGTTAGAATTCACATTCTTCTCAGTTGTGTATGGGATATTCTCCAAAATAAACCATATATTAGCTCATAGAACATTCTGAGGTAAACGTAAAGGGATTGAAATTATTCCATGAATATTATCTGACCATAGTGCATTGAAATTGGAAATTAATGGCAAAAGAAATTTCTAGAAATGTATGAATTACCAAAGCTGACTCAAGAAGATATAATAATTTTGAATAACACAATATCAACTACTGAAATTGAAAATGCGACAAAAAACTTAGCAACAATGAAAAGCCTAGGTCCTGATGGATTCACAGATGAATTCTACAAGAAATTTAGAGAAGATTTAATTCCAATTCTCCTTCAGACTCTTCATTGAAATTGAAAGGGAAGCAATCCTCCCTAAATCATTCTTGGAGGCATGTATTACTCTGATACTAAAACCAGACAAAGACCCAACCAAAAACAAGAACTATAGGCTAATCTCACTAATGAACATTGATGCAAAGATTATCAATAAAATGCTGGCAAATAGAATGCAACAAATCATCAAAAAGATTATACATCATGAGCAAGTGGGATTTATCCCAGGAATGCAGGGATGGTTTAAAATATGCAAATCAATAAATGTAATACACCACATCAACAGAGCCAAAAACAAAAATCACATGATCATCTCAATATATATAGAAAAAGCTTTTGATAAAGTCCAACACTGGTTCATTATGAAAACCTTATAGAAACTCAGAATAGATAGTGTCTACCTCAATTTGATAAAGGCCATCTGTGACAAACCAACAGCCCACATTATACTAAATCAACAAAAACTGAAAGCTTTCACTCTAAATCAGGAACAAGACAAGGATGTCCACTATCACCATTTCCTATTCAATATAGTTCTGGCAACATTAGCCAGAGCAATCAGACAAGAGAGAGAAATAAAAGGTATAACGATAGGAAAGGAAGAAGTTAAATTATCACTATTTGCAAATAACATAATATTCTACATAGAAGACCTTAAAAACTCCATCGAAAGACTACTTAGAGTTAGTAAGCAAATTCAGCAGTGTAGCTGGATACAAAGTCAACATTCAAAAATCAATAGTATTGCTGTACACAAACAGCAAACTCACTGAGAGAGAAATTATGGAATAACACTTTTCACAATGGCATCCAAAAAAATGAAATACTTAGGAATCAACCTAGCAAAGAATGTAAAATACCTATATGCTGAAAATTAAATTACTGTAAAAAAGATCAAAGAGGATTTTAGAAAATGGTAAGATATCTCTTGCTTTTGGTTAGGAAGAACTAACATTGTGAAAATGGCCATACTCCTCAAACTGTTATACATATTTAATGCAATTCCAATCAAAATACCATTAACATATATTAAATATCTAGAGAAAACATTTCTAAAATTCATTTGGAAACAGAAGAAACCTAGAATAGCAAAGGCTATTCTGGGCAACAACAGCAAGACAGGAGGCATCTCAATTTCTGACTTGAAATTATACTACAAAGCTAGAGTGATAAAATCAGCATGGTACTGGCAAAAAAATAGACCTGAGGATCAGTGGAAAAGATTATAAGATGCAAACACAGCTGCAATGATACTCACTTACTTTATATTTGATAAAGGTTAAACATGTTCACTGGAAGAAAGACAGCCTCTTTAATAAATGGTGTTGGAAAAATTGGCTTTCCACATGACAAAGAGTGAAACTAGACCCATGTCTATCACCGTGCACTAAGCTAAAGTCAAAATAGATCAAAGATCTAAATATTAAAGAGAAACACTAAATCTACTGGAAGACAAGGCAGGTAGAAATCTTGAAGACATAGGGGTAGGCAAAGAGTTCATGAACAAGACACAAACTACACAGGAAGTACTTCAAAGAATCAACAACTGGGATGTAATCTTATTAAAAAGTTTTTGCACTTCAAAAGAAATCACACAGTGAAAGTAAAACCCACAGAATAGGAAAGAATTTTAGGCAGCAGTCCCTCTATAAAGAATTGAAAAATATCAAGACCCCCACATTCAAAGACCTACTCCAAAAATGGGCATCTGAGATGAAAACACATTTTCTTAGAGGAAGATTGGAAGTCTCATTCAATCCAGCTATTCCCTTCCTGGATATTTTCTCAGAAAAATTGAAAATGTTATGGGTACGATATAGGTGGTGTACTCATGTTTAGAGCAGCATAATTTGTAATAGCTAAATCTTGGAAACAACCAAAATGCCCATCAACTGCAGAATGGATGGAAAAATGTGTTACTTTTATATAATGGAATATTACTCAACTGTAAAGAAGGATGATTTTGAGGCTTTTATAGGTAAATAGAGGCAACTGGAGACTATACTTGTAAGTGAAATAAATCAGACTCACGTTTGTAAATATCATATTGTCTCTCTAGTGTAAAAATACTGAAAAGAGAAATAAGATTCAAAATGTACAATAAATGTTTTAATAATGCAAAGGAAAGAAAGTGCAGGTATGCTCATATAACTATATATATGTTTAAGTGTGTAAGATGGATAACCATACTACTAATTCTGTTAGTTCATCAAAAAGAATAGTTTATGCTGTCATTGTTTGTGTGTTTATTTGTTATGTTTAGATTTTATAACTTGAACAACTATTTCTTTTTTTATTTTAAAGAGAATAAGCCAAACCAAAACAAAACAAAACAAAGCAAAGAAGAGTAAAACAATGCAAATCACAAAAGATTTCAGAACAAGAAGGCAGGAAGTCAAGTGGCTACCATAATGTCTTTTGTTTTCTTCAAAATAGTTGTTCATATCTTCACACATAATAAGTTAATACACATCAAAATAGTATAAAAGCAATCAAAACTCAAGAATGAGAGCCTTAAGGGCTTTCAAGACCAGAAACAAGGAAATCAATAATGGCTACCACAATGTCTTGTGTTTTGTCCAAAATAGCTGTCCAGATCTTCATATATATTGGAATCAAGTAATTGAAAACAAACTAAAACCAATCAAAACCAAAAATAAAAAGCATTATTGGCTTTCAAATAAAAATGATAGGAAATCATCAATGCTACTGTGGTGCCCCATTTTCTTCAGTGTAGTTGAACAACTATTTCTATGATAATATGTAATACATTAACTAGTTGATTTCTTACTGTTTTTTTGAAATTCTGTATTTCTACCTTTTTTCTGTTTTGTTTTTTAAAAAAATCAGTGATATCTATTTAGAATTGGTTAGTTTTTTTTTTTTTTTGAACTGTATAACTAAATGGGTTTGGCACTGTTTCTTTCTGTCATTTATATGTGAGGATACTGAAGCATAGAGTGGTTAAGTAACTTGATTAAACTCAAACATCAATGAGACCATAGATTAGACTGAGAAATCAAACATTTTGACCTGACCCAACCCTTAACATAATTCTGCTGCCTTTTGCCTTCTTACCATGAGTCTAATTTTCAGCCTCCTCTATCTGCACAGGTCCTGGCAGTGAGGAATTGGTCTCATGTATCTGCCTCACACAGTGTGCCATGTGTCCTGCCTTCCCACTAGCTGGCCTGGACACAGGAGATTCCACTGTGGTGATGCTTGCTGACCTCACACTGGTGGCTCCATAGAACCGAAACATTCTGTAGGGAACAGAGCTTCTGATTTCCTCAGACAAATACAGGGCAGGTGTTGGACTATGGATAAACATTTCATTTCATCTGTGTGACAAAAGACTGACCACTTTAAAGCAATGAACATGGTTCAACCTTCTTTCATGTTTGTGTTTTTGTTTTTACTGGAAAGTCCTCTTTATGTGTGCTTGCGTTATGCAGATGGGTTTCATTCTATTGGAAAAACAACAGGCTTTGCAGGTAGTCTTAACCATTGGTTTTCTTAATTCAGAGGAATTTAAAAAAACTTTATGGAAAGATAAATAAGAGAGTAATTATCTCATCATTACAAATGTTATTCTCTTCTAGGCAATAAAGTGTCACAAACATTCAGAAATGTCATAAAACAGCCCAGAAGTTTCTTTGATATAATCAGATCTCCTGGGATTCCAAATTTTTCCTTGAGACCTAAAGGTCAGTCATTGCTTTCTTCATTAAGTGAAAGGAGAACTGTGGTCCTCTTATTTGTTGTGTGAAGATGCACTGATATGCAAGGTCCATACAATAGGCTGGGTGTGGTGGTACGTGCCCCTTTAGGTTGAAGCAGGAGGATCAAAAGTTAAAGCCCAGATTGGAAATTTAGTAACTTAGTGAGACCCTGTCTCAAAATAAAACATGAAAAAGATCTGAGGATGTAGCTCAGTGCAAAAGTTTTGAGTTAAATTTCCAGCACCACAAAAAAAATATAATTAGATAAAATGCAGAGTCTGTCAAGAAATGCATACACACTCCAGGCAAAGAAAAACTTATATAAATATTTTAATATTAAATATAGTGAGATCTAGTGAGATTCGTACAATGTACCTTTGGCCTCTGCAATTACAACAGGTGCTCAAAGTGGTAGCCATTGGCTTCCAGACATTTATTAGCGTGGCGAACTGCTGCTTGGGTAACCTTGTCATTGAGATTGTTACACGTGCGTTTTCAATTTCTTCTTTTGGGGCCAATAAGTTAGTGAGTTTTCTGCCATATATGACATCCTCTAGGGTCCCCCACACTAGAGTAACAACATTTAGTGAAAAAAACATATTATTTTTCTTTTCTTGAAGGGTATATGTATGTATTTTTGGCAGACTATGTATTCATTGGTTTGGAAATGAAATACTTTGTTACCATTCTGTGACAATTATGCTTTCTTGTTAGGGCTTGCCTCTTTCGCCTTCACCTCACATAGAAGTGCACATGGAAGCATCATCTCTGCTCAGCTTAGAGGCATGTGCCTGTGTGACTTTAGTTGCAATCTAAGGCATGTGTTTTGGAGGCAAGTGCATGCCTCCAAAAATGTTCTGCCAGTGCGTGTCCTTCTTTCAAAACCACATACCTTCTGGGCTTTGATTTTGACTTGAGAACCAAAAGAAGCCATTTATCAAGGATACTGGAGCCAACTCTTATGATCTTTGAAGGAGGGGATCCTTCAAAGAGATATATGTGTGTCATAGTTACTTTTCTTGTTACTGAGACAAAATACTTGACCCCCAAAGATAAAGGAGGAAAGGTTTATTTAGCCTACCGTCTGTAGAGGTTTTAGTCCATTACTGGCTGGCTCTATGGCAAGGTGGCAAATGGCAGAGGGGGCAACAGTTCATGGTAGTAGAAGATAGCAAAATCACCAAGGATGGGGGCAAGACAAGCCTTTTTCTGTGCTTTGTATTTGTATCCTTGCTACCAGGACTAGGGTGATGCCAGTCCAATCAATGGACTGATCCAGCAATCGTACATCCTTAATCCCAGCATTGTGTCCACAGCTACACACTCTAGATTCAGCCACTTCTGAAAAACCCCTATGACTACATAAGACTCTGGGGGACATCTAGACACAAACCACAACAGCATGTAAACTATCTCATTCCTTATGGGGAAACTCTGGCAGTTAGATATGATTGCATCTAATGTGTGTCTGAGGAAAGAACACCACTGTTGACCTCCTGCCACTGACTCTCTGACCTCCTGATAGAACATGGCCCCCTGCATCTCTCCCTCTCTCCAACTCCTCCACCTGGGATGAGGTTTCTCAACATGGAGTCCGGATGTGCTAGATTCTTTTCCATATTCATGAAAGGAACCACTGTGTGTAAATAGAGCACCATCTTCTGCAGATTAACACATATTTTATACCAGGCACTGGGATAAATTTATTAACATTTACTGTCTTAGATACTTGGAATTTGTGTGTTTGCTCCCTTGTTATACCAAGCTGTGTCTAAATCTGTCTCAAACCTTTCTCTTCTTTTTTATCTTCTTCATTGGCCTTCTAACTGCAGTACCGACTAAGCCCATGAATTTGCTGAGGAATAAAGGTCAGTCAAGGGATCTGGGAGGGCAGTGGGATGTGTAAACACTCCTAAGGCTGTCGTGGTATGCACTCTGGGGACACAGAATAGACAGCACCTCTCTGCAGCCACCTTGTGGGTGACTGGGTGAGTAACGGTGCAGATCTGGAAGTAGCACAGCTGTGTGGACTGAGGTCATGGCAACAAAGCACAGCAACAGCAGCGTGGCAAATGGCAGAGGGGGCAAACAATTCATGGCAGTGGAAGATAGCAAAATCACCAAGGATGGGGGCAAGACAAGCACAGGTGGAGACTGAGATTGGGTGCCCCTGGGGGACACAGAGAATGCACTGACCCCAAAGCACTCTTTCTGGCTTCTTCTCCACTCTTGGTTTTTTCTCCTGGCCCTCCTGGGACCTCCTAAGACCACCTGAATCAGAGTCCTCTAAACCAGAAAGCCATCTCTCGTAGGATTGCTGTTCCTCCCACCTCAGATGTGCTTTCTCTCTGCAAGGGCACTTTTTTCTGATTTTTCTGAGAAAGATCAGGTAAATCAGGGTAATCAGTCTTGCTAGTTGAACAACTTTGGTGACCATGCAGCACAGAGGCTTCTGGGGTAGCCTGGTGTCTGAAGCTGGAGTGAGGAGGGCACATGGACAGAAGCACTCAAGGACATTCTTCCTTTCCTATTTGCTGGCTCAGAGTGCTTGTGTATCCTCCACTGTATTCACATGTTCAAATCTGCATTCCTTGGATGATGGTATTAGAAAGTGAGGCCTTTGGGAGATGATTATGTCATGGGATAGAGCTCTCATGAGTAAGATTACTGCCCTTAGAAGAGAAGCCCCAGAAGCCAGGCAGGTCCTGTGGTCCTAGCTATTCCAGGGGTGGAGAATAGGAGACCATTCCAGTGCAGGAGTCAGAGAACAGTCTGGGAAAACAGTGAAACCCTGTCTCATATGAAACAAACAAATGAACACACAAAAAACCCTAGAGAGCTGTCTTGCTTCTGAGGAAATAGCTAGATGGGGCCGTCTATGAACTGATAATGGGCCATCTATGAACAGGAAGTGGGCCCTTACCACATACTGAACCTGGTGTCACTTTGAATTTGGAATTCCCAGCTCCAGAACTGTGAAGAATACATTTCTGTTGTTTATAAGCCATCAAGTATATGGAACTTTGTTATAACAGCCTGAACAGACTGACTATGATATCATGGTTTTTATCTCATTCTCATTTTCATAATTTTCTCAACTTACCCCCAAACCATCTCTTGATGCCTCAGCTTCCTTCAGAATCTGTACTCATTTCTCTTTTTGTAGAAGATCCTCAAGAGCATTTCCAAAGCTCCCTCTCTCTGACCCCTTTTTTTCCTCCTCTTTTGAGCCTGCTTAAGTTAAACTTGTGTCCTCACGAGTCTGCTAATGCTACCTTTGCCCAAGTCTCGAATGACGTCTTTGATGCCCGCTCTAGTGGCTAATTTTTAGTTCCAAATATACCCATTTTGTTTTCTCATCTACAATATTTCATGGTGAAAAATCGGAAGATACACAGGAAGGTAGACAGAGCAGTAGGTGAATACTGATATACCTCATACTTCAAATCTTCAGTTAATCATTTTACACTCCTAGGTGTTTCATAGGCTAGGTTTTTTTGTGTCACATTGAGCTAATTTTCCACTGAATCACAGGATATGTTTTTGACTCCATTAGAAAAATCACTTTATCCTGTACTGGGGAGGAAGTGAGAGAAGTGAGAGAAGTGAGAGAAGGCTAAGTGTGAAATGATGAGTAGTCATCTCGGTCAGATTTTACAAATGACTGAGTAATGTATGCTCTTTGGCAATTGTTCCATTGTTCACATTATACACGTAATAATTCTCTCTTCTTTTTTTTAAAAAATTTCAGATAGTATGAAGGAGGATGATACACCTCAGCTTGCAAAGAACAACCATGGTTTAACAGCACGATCTCTAGCCATAAAATCTGACGAATGGAATAGAGGTTCATATAATTTCATCCTAATTTGCCTTGTAATTTTCTTTTTGTGACAGTACCTCGCAAATTGAGACCATCAAGGAAATACCTGAATTCCTAGAACTAAGGCCACTTTCTTTTCAGTTCCGTAAATGACAGAGATTGCTGTAGCAGTCCATGTATCTGCAGAGCATGAAAGAGAGAGCTTTGACAAAGGATGGGAGGTGGACCACAGAGGGGGTCAGGGACCATTAGGAGTTAAAATTATATTTGTTGACACAGACTATGCCTCAGTCTTATTAAAATTTAATATTATTTTTATATTTTATGTCTGATTTTGGTCTACTATTCCCTTTTTGTAATAACAATGTGATTGACAAATGTGCTAGCTGACAAAGCTAAGATAAAAATTTTGAAAGCTTCCTTTCCTTTGTTTTTTAGCAGTAATTCCACACAGACCTGCTCTTGTTCAAGTGATTTTAGTTGCATGTATAGCCTTTGGCATTGCTGTGATATGTGGGATCATAGTCTTCTGTGTTATACAGTAAGTGTATGCTAAATAGCATCTGTTTTCCTTTAATAATTAGATAAAACTTTGCTAAAGTACTAATTAGTGCTAAAAGAAAATAATAATCATATTAATAATGTTGATGATAATTCTTATAATTGCTAATTATTATTAGTCATTATATGTTTCTAGAGCAGCACTTATCAAAATGTGAATTATATTCATGTTGGGTTGAGAAATAACTGAGAAGAAAAGAAAAGGAAAAAAAAGAGAGAACAGAATACATGTTAGCAGAATGGAAATTCTACAAGTATTAAAGGGTGATTTTTAAACTTTTCAGATAGACACACTCACACATGCACACACATACATAGTCGTGTTCATAAAGGAAAATGTATTTCCTATAGTGAGTCACATTAGAAATGTTTGATACTTCACTATCTTAACACAGCAAAGCTGGGGTAAAGCCTTTTCAACTAATATGGCCATTTTGAAATTAGTAGAAGAAAGTGGTGTCATGCCATTCTAGCCAGAGGCAATGTGCTATTATGGCAAGTACCGTGCTGTTTTTATCACAGTAGCTTTGTAGTATAATTTCAAGTCAGAAATTGTAATGCCTCCTGCTTTTCCTTGATTGCCAATACTTGTTTTTCTATATCTCTTCTATTTCTAAATCAATTTTAGGAACATTTTATCTAATTCTGTGAGGTATTCTAATGGTATTTCAATTAGGATGTATTACAACTGTATAATAATTTTGGAAGTATTGCCACTTTCACTATGTTAATCCTTTCCTATTCATGAGTGGGATATATCTTTCCATTTTCTGATGTCTTCTTTGATATTTTTTAGATTACTATAATTTTCAATGTATAGATCTTTTCTTACTTTATTAGATTGATCCCTAAGTATTTTATTTTTTGGATGCTGTTGATAAAGGTGTGGTTTCTCTAATTCCTCTCTCAGTGACTTTGTTGTTTCTGTACAGGAATGGTATTGATTTTGAGTGCTGACTTTGTATTCAGTTATGCTACTGAATTTGGTTATTAATTCTAGAAGTCTTTTGGTGGAGCTTTTGGGGTCTTATATGTAGAGTATTATGTCATTTTCAAATAATAATAATTTAACTTATTACTTTTCTATATTTATTCCTTTAATTTCTTTCTGTTGTCTAATTGCTCTGGCTAGTGTTTCCAGAACTATATTGAATAGGAGTGGTGATAGTGGATGTTCTGGTCTTGTTCCTGATTTTAGAATGAATGCTTTCAGTTTTGTCCATTTAGTATGATTGGCTGTTGGTTTGTCAGATTGAGATAAAGACCATATATTCCAATTTTGTGAAGGTTTTTTTTAAAATCATGAATGAGTGTTGTACTTTGTCAAATTATTTTTCTCTATTGAGATGATCATGTGACTCTATTAGTGTAGTGTATTACATTTATTGAGTTGTATGTGTTGTAACATCCATGCATCTTTGGGGTGGATCCTACTTGATCTCAGTGTATAAGCTTATTGATAATTTGTTGCATCCTGTTTGCCAGTATTTTACTGAGAATTTTTGCATCAATGTTCATTAGGGAGACTGACCTATAGTTCGCTTTTTGGATGGGCCCTTCTCTGGTTTTGTTACCAGGGATATTGTAGGAGTATTTCTTTCCTTTCAATTTCATTAAAGAGTTTCAGCATTAGTCGCATTAGATTTTCTCTAAATTACTTGCATAATCCATTAGACCTGAGATTTTCTTTGTTGGTAGTGTTTTGATTACATGTTCAATTTCACTGACTGATACTGGGTTATTTTCATATCTTCTTGATTCAGTTTTGGCACTTCATATGTGTCTAGGAATCTCTCCATTTTTTCTTTATTTTCCATCTTATTAGAGTATAGGTTTTCAAAATAAGTATTAATGATCCTGTCTGTTTCCACAGAGTCTTTTATGAGTTCAACTTTTTCATTTATAATTGCATGAATTTGAGCCTGTTATTTGTTTTTAATCATGTTCACTAAGAGTTTATCCATTTTATTTAATCTTTCAAAAATTAACTCTTCAGTTCATTGATTATTTATATTATTTTCTTAATAATATAATTGCATTAATTTCTGCTTTTATTGTTATAATTCCCTGCCTCATATGAGCTTTGGGTTTGATTTATTCTTTTACTAGAAGCTTTATGTTGAACCTTACATTGTTTATTTTAGCTTGTTCTGTTTTCCTGATGTGAGAACTCACTGCTATGAATTTCCCTCTTGGGAATGTTTTTATTGCATCTCCTAAGTCCCAGTATGTTGTGTCAGCATTAGCATTTAACTGAAGATACTTTTAAATTTTTTCTCTAATTTCCTCTGTTACTCATTGGTTGTTTCAGGAGGGTGTTAATTTCCATGTGTTTATGAATTTTTTGTGGTTACTTTGCTGTTAATTTCCATTTTCATTACACTATGATTAAATAATATACATTGTATAGTTTAGTTCCTCTGCATTTACCTAAGCATTGGCTAGTATGTGGTCTATTTTGGAGAACTTTCCATGTACAGCTGAGAAGAATGTGTACTCTTATGTTGTAGTGTGTAAAACTCTGTAGACATCTCCTAAGTCCGTTTGTTCACAGGTTTGGTTTAATTCTGAATTTCCTTGTTGATGTTTTGTCTAGTTGATCTATATATTTATGACACTGGGGTATTAAGGTCTCCTGTTACAATTGTGTATTTATTTGATTATTAATATTTGTTTTATGTAGTTGAGTGCACTGGTGTTTGGTGTATGTATATTTATGATTGTTATTTCTTCCACTTGGAGTTTTCCCTTAACAAGTATGTAGTGACTCTCTTTGTGTCATTTGATCAGTCTTAGTTTAAAGCTCACATTTTCTGTTTATAGAATAGCTACTCTTGCTTTTCTCTCGGTTCATGCAGTATTGTTTTCCATTCTTTGACTTTCAGTCTATGAATTTCTTTATGAGTTGAATGTGTTTCTTATATGCAGCATAGTGTTAAACATTTCTTCTTGATCCACTATGCCAGCCTGTTTTTGTGATTAGTGTATTGAGACCATTTACATTGATAGCTATAAGTAACCTGCATTGGCTTATCTTTCTCATATTATTTTCCTGTTGTTGGTTCCCTCTCTTTCTCTTCTGTTTATTTGCTTGCCCTGCCTGATCACTTGTTTCTTTTAGTGTTCTTGGAATTGTGGTATTCATTATCGCTTTCTGTAATATCCTTTAGGGCATTTTTGAGGGTTTGCTGGTCATGAATTTCTTTAGTTGTTCTTTGTCATGGAAGTATCTTATTTCTCCACTGATTTTTAAAGATAGTTTTGCAGGGTACATCAGTCTGGATTGGAGATTGTTTTCTCTTAAGGCTTCAAATATCTCACTCTGAGCTCTGCTTGATTTGAGGGTTTGTATTGAACAGTCTGCTGTGATTCTGATGGATTCTCCTTTATAGTGATTTGTTTCATTTTTCTAACTGCTTTTAGTATTCTGTTCTTATGCTGAACTTCTTCTTGATTATTGTATACCTTTATGTAGATTTATTTTTCTTATGTTATTTGGAGTTCTATATGCTTCACTTATATTTATGTGCCAGAGAGACAATCACAATAAGGAGAAGTGATCATCTACAGTGCTGTCAGTTTATGGCCAGTCCTAGTCCATCCAGATGCTAAGATCAGCTCCATACCAAGCACAAGTACTACAGGAAGATTTTTTAGTAATGAGTACACTGCACTTTGTTTCCAAGTTAGCTAATATGGCAGTGTACATTGACTTAACTCCTGTAACTGCATTATCTGTATATTTCATTATTATAGAAAAAGACAAAAAATCTAAAGTTTTATAAGGCTTCTCACTAAAATGCATCTCATGGACATCAGTGCTCCGTCAAGTAGCCTAGAGTCAACTCGTGGTCATCACTCTGGGTCACTCTAGTAGGTGCTGCATCAGGCTGTGTCAGAGATTGAGGTGAAAGAAAATGCATGTGGCCCAAAGTGAATGAAGTGCCCAAAGTATTAAATTTTGTGGTTTATCTTTTCTAAATGTAGAGTTTTAAGAACACTACTAGTGAATTTGCTTACATTTAAATCAAGAAAGTAAAATAATGATTAATTCTTGTTTGTTTTGGATAAGACATTTAAACTTAGTGTCATGGATTACACTAATTTTGGAAAAGAATATTCAGTTAAAATTCAGCATGGAATGGTTAGATAGTACCTTTATTTAACATTTTGATATTTGGTTTATCATGGATTTTTTTGTATTCATTTCACTTTTTGAAAATACTGAGTTAAAATATTTAGCTTCATTTGGGGTGTTTTGGGCAATATTTTACATTTAGCAACTGAGGACAGTGACTGTGCCCTATGATTTTTGTTAATTGCATTGTTATTACAAAAGGTACCAATGGTAGAATTTTTAGTGTATAAATAAACTATAAAGGTGGTTATTCATGCAGTAGAAAACTCTTTCAAGGCTGACATGATAATTCTGAAAAACAAAAATCTAGTTGCATTTTGCTTATTTATTTGTGGTACTGGGGATTTAACTAAAGGCTTCTGCACTAATCTACATTTTCAACCCCTTTTTATTTTGAAACAGGGCCTCTCAAAGTGTTTATGTTGTCCACATTGAGCTCAAACTTGCAATTCTCGTGCCTCAGCCATCTGGAGTGCTGGGGTTACAGGTGTACGTCACCAAGCTTAGCTTGATTTGATTGTCTTTACTAATGACCATGACCAAACAGTTCTTGCTGTGTCACAGGATGCTTCTGGAATGGTTTTCTCTATTGCTGTCCATAAGGACATAAATAAACTAATCCAGAAAGTGTCTTTTATTGTCTAAGTTACACAGGGATTGGGGGATAAATATGTCAGGAAAAAGTCAAATGCTACCGTCATTTCCAATTTTAAGAAAAATAGCCAGTCAGTAATTCATTATTAGATTGAACCTGCAGTAACCAGAGTAAGGTATCCACTTCAGGGGCAAAAATTAAGAGAGTGTGTGTTGAAAAACTCAGTAATGAAGATGAATATCATTTTAATGTAGTACTGTCTAAAGTTTGGATTATGGCTCAAAATATCCACAGTGAACAAGATATCAATATTTTAAGCACAGGGTCACTAAAAGTACTGAGTCACACCATATTGGAACCTCTGCAAAGGCAAAATCCATGACACTTATCCTGTCTTTATTTAAAATATTGATATTTCCTTAATCATGGATTTCTTGACATTAATTTTTACTTTATAACATATTTCCCTGTAATACAATTTGTCTTGTGTTCGGATTTTTTCCTCAACTCCTTAAATTTTGTATCCAATATAAGCCCTCCTGTCACTCCTAGTACTGGCTTTGATCTATTCTTTAGGATTATCAGAGTTGTTTCTCACTACAGTAACCAGTTGGTTAGCTTCAAAATTTTAGATCTACCTATGACTAGTCTGGTTTGAAAGTGTATGTATGTCTCCTCCACCTACTGCCACAAACAAGCAACTCCTTTCCATTCAGAAAATACCATGATTCAAACAGGATGATTCTGTGATACTGTGATAACTATACTTCTAAATTCATTTCGTTCTTCTGCAGTCAAATAGTAAAGGCAGAGGAAAGACAACAGCTTACACTGCTTTATGAAAATGTTCAGATTCCACTGTTAGGAGACCAGGAGGGCTCTGAGGACAGTGGATCTGAAGAATCTACACACCTGCTTCCAGAGAATGAAAAGGAGCTGGGCAAGTTCATCATCTCAGGTAGAGGATCCACCAGGATGGCTGTTAGATCCAAGGTCATTGGAGGGCTGGGTTAACAGAGATGGCTTGATTATCAAAGGTAAAGATAAATGGGAGGTTGAGATGAGAAAAATGAATATAAGAAGCCAAATGTGTTCAAATAACACAAATGTGGAGTAGTGCTGTGGTTGCTTGGTGCCTAATGCAGAGCCATTTCAAACCTCTAAGGTAGTTCGGGAAACAGATTTTTTCCAGAATGAAAATTTCCCTTAAACATACTTATTACTGTAGCAGTACTTGCATATTTAGATAGATCCCCAACTTCTCTGTCTGATGTTGAAAAAGGACCCACATCCTTACATGAGACCACAACACTCCTAGGGTCCATCCCAGACCCCTGAGAGAGGCCTACATATCTTTGTGAAGATACAGTGATATAAGCGCTCACAAAAGCCAGGTTTTGTGAAAGCTCTGAGATTTTTGGACCCCTTTCTCAGAATTCTAGATGCAAAATACATAGAATATAGTATCTGACCCAGCATGCCAACCTTCTCTGCTAATGATTCCCGGTATGTACAGCATCAACTTGGTAAGGAGGCCAAGATCAGGAGAGATAATTGATGCTTACTGAAACAGGAGGCCTTCATCAAAATGACTTTTCATTGTATTTTCATTATGCTGGATTATAACTTTATATATATATATATATATATATATATATATTAAAAAACTAGGAATGTATAAAGTTTCAATACAGAAAGTGGAAAAATAATTTTAAAATTCAGTTTTCACTGTTCTTGTCAGACAGGTAGCATTCATTATCCACTAACAATTTCACTGCTTGTACTTTTATTTTTCTGTTTCTTACCTCAACATCTTTTTCTCCTTTTCTGTTCCATCTTGTCTACATTTTAGTTATTAGATCAAAAAGAAGGGAAAATATTGAAAAGGAGAAATGGAGGGAAGAGGAACAGTTACTGAATGAAGGGAATTCTGTATACAAGGCAAAAACAGAGAATCTATGAGAGCAGTAGAAGGCAACACAGGATGTGCTGGCCAAGGTGAAGAAGAAATTGCAGCAATTATGAACGACTGAGAAGGTGAGCAGAGCGAGCTCCCAGAGGACTTGTGGAAGAGCAGTCAAAAGAAAGAAATGTCTGAGTGTGTAAGAAAAAATAAATTCATATGGTATAGCAAGTCTGCAGTCTCATAGTCCATAAATGATCCATGATATTTGGCAAAAATAGAAAAGAAATCCAACTCTGGTAAGTGTGAAAGAGAAATTGTCAGGATTTTCTCCTCTTCCTCCTGAGTATAAATACAAGTAATTTTTTGGGCCATTCTATAGAGTGTGCTAATAGAATGCTTTCGTTAAATACAACGTTCTCAATGATATTTGCTATTAATACCAGTCATTTGTTTCCATTTTACACATGGGGAAACTGAGGTTGTAAAAATAAATATGACACCTTACCAAGGCACACAGTCATTCCTTTCATGTCCCTACTCTGTCTAGGAAGTGGACCTGCAGATGGGAACTATCGTACACATACCCAGAAGTGGTAAGTGTTACAGGATGGCAGTTGCACGTGTAGAATACACAAGACTCAGTCTAAATGGTTCAGTTGCTTTAAGAATCTTCTTGAAAATTCTTCAAAAGTTAACTACAGAGTTACTATGTGATCCAGCAGTTCCATTTGTAGGTCTGTATTAAAGAGGACTGAAAACACATGTACATACAAAAACCTGCACATAGACATTTATAAAAACACTGTTTCTAAGAGTCCAAAGATAGAAACAACTGATATGTCCATCAATTTACAAAACAATGAATGCAATATAATCTGTACAATCAATGGCATGTTTTAGCAGTAAACAAGAATGAAATATTGATGTACACTACCACATAAAGAAACTTCAGAAACATGATGCTAAGTGCAAGAAATCAGATACACATATTGTATAATTCTTATGATTCAAAATGTTCTGAATTGGCAAAGCTATAATTGCAGAAATCTGATCAGTTGTTCTAGTAGCTGATAGCTAAGGGACTGCAAATGGGAATGGGGTTCCTTCCTGTGATAATAAAGATGCTTAAAAATTTGATAGTGATGATGTTCATACAAACTTGGGAATACACTAACATACACTGAGCAGTATGCTCAAAAAGGGCAAATTTGCACATGTGAATTAAGTCTTAATTAAGCTGTTATTGAGAAACAATATTGATCTATGTTGAGATTAAACTGAAACCAAACTCATGTCTTCCAATTCTTGCTTTCAATTTTTATCTCCTCTAAATTAAATTTTAAAACTTAGAACAGGCAATTTGACATGGTAACAGTTGTAAGGAATGTTGGAAGTTGGGACAATAGTCTTTCAGTCAATAGTTGGAACCTGCCTGGGTGGCACCATGAAGGAGGAAGGTGTTTGTGGGTTGGTGGTCCAGCTGTCAGCAGAAACATGGGGTGACCAGGCCCTTCACTGACCACTCATGGCAGCCTCATCTCCAAGGGAAAAGCCAGAAGCTTCTGAGACAAAATTTTACCACAGAGAGATATCAATGTGCAGTTTGGCACATTGTCTGTTTGACAGGTGATATGGATTAAGAACTAGTGGTCAATTTAAGGCCAGCTGGATTACATCAGCATGGCAAATTTTACCACAGAGAGATATCAATGTGCAGTTTGGCACATTGTCTGTTTGACAGGTGTTATGGATTAAGAACTAGTGGTCAATTTAAGGCCAGCTGGATTACATCAGCATGGCACTGAGCAAAGATGTTCCACCTGAGGAAAATTGCCAGGATAAATAGGTGGAGAAGAAGGGAGGTGTTAAGGGCATTAAGGCATTAATGTGTTGTGTTGAGGCATTGTGGGTTCTCCCATGAGTTGTTTGAGCCGTTGGTTCTGGAGACACTCTGGTCCTCATATCGAGCATTGTTTCCTGTCTCCGGAGGGAAGACATGTGCCATTTGGTCTCTAGGATGAACTCATCACTCTGGTTCTTGGCATGTACCTGACTGTGCTTGTCATCGGAGGAGCTCGGGGCCTCCGTGTCGCCGAGGATGGCTGTGGTGCCTTTCAGGACAGCCCTGGTCTTTGTCGTGAGTGTGACTTCTCAGCTCCAGCATAGAACCTTCATCCCACCAGCAAAGCTCCTTCATCCTGCTGGCATAGACTTTCTGGATTCACCCCGCTGACCTTTGGGTCTTCCTGGCACAGATCCATAAAAGAGATTGGTGTAAGTCCTTGTGGGCTCTGGACCTCCAGTTGGATTCGTGGGAGGCATTGTCATGAGCTCTGGGTTCTTAGCTGGACTCATGTGGGACATTGCTGTGGGATTTAGGCTCTTGACTAAATAATCTATGTCTTTGGTGTTGCGGATAGATTTCCTGCATTTTCTTGTGTTAACTCCCGGTGACCATTATAAAAATAATATTATAAACTCCATGTCCTGATTCTAATTGTTTCTGTACAATCCCTAACTACAACAACAGGCTAAGCCATAGATTGGGTGGTTTAATGAGAAAAACTTTTTAACTACTTCATGGTTTTCAATTTTAGAGCCAATATTTTTGGATTCTGGTGAAGGAGGGTGGGAAGGAGAAGGGAAGAAAGGGGAGGAGAGGTGTTTCCTATCTCTTTTTTAAGGGCACTAATCTAATTCATTGGGTATTCAGCCTCAAGGCCTAATTACTTCCTAAAGTCTACCTCTCCAAATATCATCACACTGAGGATTAGAATTTCAACATGTACACTATAGGAAGATACTAACATTCAGTCTATATTAACTACTTTTAATAACATTTTTCTACTCAAGAAATATTTGTTGGGCAGCCACTATCTGCCAGAAGCTTGCCCATATTGTGGACAATATAGTGAAGCTAGTTTAGGTAGTTATCTCATGTATCTAGTAACCAATTACTTAGCTGTATTACCTTCAAAATTAGTGATTTTTAAAGTCATTTAAAAGTAAGTAAGTTGGAATGAGAGGCTGATTTTTTTTAAGTCTTTTTCCTTTTTATTGGTACTGGAGATTGAACTCACGACTGCCTACTTGCAAGGCAGGCACTTATGCCTCTGTGCTAAATCCCCTGCCCCTGAGAAGCTGATTTTTTAAAAGCCCCAAAGTGACTCTGGTGGTGACAGCCAATTATCCAATTGGGAAACCAGGGAAGGTGTTTGGTACCAGGGTCAGTCAACTGCTGTGGAGAGTTGCAGTTTGCCTGAGGCAGAGCCAGGAATTTTCATGCAGGTGTCCCAAATGTCCTCGAAGTGAGAAAATTAGGTCAATGGCCAACTGGGTAGGACACCTTGGCCCCCCACTCCTGAGGAGTCTAGTGACTTCTCCAACCACCAAACCTGCCTACACTCTTGCTTCTCCTTGTTCTGAAAATAATCATATAACTCATGCCCAAATCTTTTGATGGCGCTTTTGGTTAATAGGGCCTCCTTTACTGTGCTATGTATCTACTGTGCTGTGCTTATATATATATATGTGTGTGTATATATATATATATATATATATATATATATATATATATTTCTAAAACCAGTTATCTTTTTTTCATGGCACCTTGCCTGTCTTCCTTGAACACAGTATAAGCCCCATGGGAGGATGTCTGTCTCTTAGATGACCATTGCTTCCTATTGGCCAGTTCTTAGTGTCTGAAGCCAGATATTTTCTGAATAATCTCCTGTTAGCACAGTGAATAAACATGATACCCACTCCCCCATTTGCTTTTATAATTCTTGTTACCCTCAATGTCCCTTTTAATTCTTTCTCCACACTAGTATTGACATTACTTTAATAATGAAGAATCCTGTTTTGGAGACAGTGCAGGTGACTGTTGTTGTCACACGCTGTAATTCTTATTCCCAGATATCTCTACCAAAATTCTATGACAATTTCACTCTTTTTACCATCCAGTGATATTTTCTGGGGCCTAGTTTCTCCTTCTGCTTTTGAAAATTAATAGTCTTTATTACTAATATGCATCATTATTAATACTTCTTATAATTTACATTTCACAACTTTTTCTGAAACAATCCTTAAAATCACAAAGGAAATCATCAATGAGAAGAGATCATGGATTTAAGATATCTCCCACATTTCAGGGTTGAGACAACTTTGTGTCTGTATGTTCCACCTATGAACACTTTAGCCATTGCACTTTATGAAAATAGCATCTCTTTTGCTTCTCTTTTTGAGATTGATTTCAAACTAAAAGGAAGAGAGTATAAAGACATGGAGAAAGATTTATTAAATGTGTCAAAGTATTGCTCACTAAATTGGTCACAGTAACACAAAACTGAGAGGAGGGACATTTTCTGTGGGAACTCCCATGCTAGATGGCCTATGGAGGGCCAGTGACACAGAACATGAAAAGAACTTACCCAGGCAAGAATGAGAGTAAAGATAAGAGTTCATTCAGGCCACTTCGATTGGTGTTAATGGGACGAGTTTCTGGGAGCAGAATAATGTGGTTAGGGTAAGAGATTTGGGTTTTAATTAGGTTTAAGGACATAGAGAGTATATAGCTAATGAGATCATTTAGAGTTTCTTTTCTTCCCTAGACCATTTGTCACGCTATAGATCTTCTAGAAGCACCTGCACTGTATCTAAAATTATATGTTTAAAGTTGCCATTTGAAAGAGCATTTACTTCAGTATTAGAGAAGGCCTTTAATTTCAGAGAAGGAGACCTATGCACATTAATTTTTAGACATGGTGTTTTAGCCTAAACCCCTTGACTACTGTGCCTCCATGTTTGTTCTCCAGATGACCTAATGTCCCCTTACAAAAATGCTTGCACCATGGGAAAGTTAAATAATGCATTCTCTCAGGATGTTTACCAAACCTGTAAAAGCAAGTTAAGTTTACTCAATGTTCTTTCTCAGGGAATGTATGCCTGACTGCAAAAGAAACTGTTAACCATTAAACCTGCTGCTATACCAATCTAGAAACTTGGAAACCCCCTTGCTTGTGATTTTCACCTTGATAAACCTTGCCCTCCTTCAGCTTGGGGCTCTCAGGCTCAGCTTTAAAACAGAGGCTGGTCTGAGGCCTCAGAGCTCAGCTAATAAAGTGCTCCAAATTATTCCAAATTGGAATCTCAAATTATTTGGAACCTGCCACAATGGGTCAGGAAGGAACGAATGGGTCTTACACCAAAGGATGGATTTTACCGTGTGTAGTTTTGGTCAGCATTGTTGTCTTATGACTATAGAGTCTAACAGCAGTATTGTGTTAATGGAAGAGTTCTATGGCTAAGGGCTATGGCCTGTTCATTGAAAATGGACCAGATCCCCACTTTGTACTTGTGGTGCAAAGAGCCCTAGCATCACACGTGTCTTCCTGTCATGCTTCTGTCTACAGTATTTTTCTAAAAAACTTAATATAAGTTTGCAGGGAATAATGCTTACATTCCATGTATGGAGTTGGTACATGGACATAATGCGTCTTTATTCCTTTTCATCCCCTTTCTCTCTCCTTCCTCCATCTCTTGATCCCCTTCCCCTTTGAGAAAGATCTACCTCCCTATTTCCTATTAGTTATCTTTTATTTTGCTCTTTATTTATAATTTGGGTTCCCACAGCATTTGAAATTTTGTCCCTCACTGATCATAGACAGATCTATCTCCTTACTTCCTATCATCCTTTATTTTGCTATTTATGATTTGGATGCCTACAGTATTTTCGAGTTTATTCTTTATTGAACATAATGAGACTCATAAAACTGTGAGGCTTCTGACCTCGTGGGGCCAAATCGCAAGTGGTCATTTTTGTTTTCTCAGTTGGTGTTCACACTGTGACTGAATAAATGACACATCCGTAGACTTCGGGAGCATCTTAGATGTTACACACTTATCACGCGAGTGAACAGCTGACGATAACAATGGACAGGAGTAGAGCAGTCCCTTTTAAGAGGTGAAGGCCTCTGCACAAGACCTGGATCGCTGCTTCCCAGCTCCGCTCACAGAAGGACTTGGTCTCTTCCGCGGTGGGAACTACACTACCCAAAAGGCCCCGCGGCGGAGGGCGTTTCTGTCCGGGCACGTAGCGTTGGGGCGGGACTTCCGGAGGTCCGCTCCAGGCGGTAACTTTGGTTCCCCCGCGCCGTCTGAGAAGCTGTGAGATGACAGGACCGAGAGCCGCCATCCCCTACACAGAGGCGACCCCGCAGAGTCCCCACAGCGCCGGCCACGCCTCGGTGCTCGCTGAGTGGATGGCGCCGGCCGCCCGCAGGGGCCTGGCCCAGTTGAGCGCCGAGCAGGGTCCCTTGTGCCGGGACGCGGGCCGATTCCGCTGCAGCGGTCTGGTCTTTCAGCGGCTCCGCTGTCTAGAGAAGGTGTCTAGAGAAGCCTCTCAGTAGGAGGGGCTTCTGTCCCTCAATGGCCTCGATACCCCCAGACTGTGGATTGTGGTGTTCTGAGATCTTCTAGTCCTTGGTTCTTGGGGCTCTGGAGAAGCCCCAAGCTCAGGGACTTCACGGAAAAGTGTGAAAGAAGCTCTTATGTCTCCGGTGTGAGACAGGCGTGGAAGGTTTTCTCAAAGAGTCCATCACTTGCACCCGTGCTCAGAGGCAATGCTGAACTGGGAATGTAGGAACTCACAGGTCTGCTTGCCTTCTAGTAATAACAATGAGGGGCATTAAAGTCTGGATTGGGCTGCAGTGTAACTCAATAGAGTATCTATCTAGCATTGACAAGGGCCTAGGTTTGCTCCCCATCTTAGGGGAGAAAACATGTTGCAAACTGCTGAAAAATTGAGTGTCTGTTCTGGAGGTATTAAGTTTACAGCAGAGCAAGGAAGTGATTTATTTACTCGGGTCTTACTAGTCTCCATCTATCTGCAGAGGAGAACAGACTGGAGTTGAGGGAGGGTAAAGGAAGATCAGGGTGGAGGTTACTTCTTCATCCCCTGTCGCACACTCCACCAGGGATTGAACGCAGAACCTGGTCCTGTACCACTAAGCAAAATCTCAAGCCCCCTCCCCCTTTTTTCTTTTTAAATTTTGAGAGTCTTGTTAAACTGCCCACATTGGTCTCAAACTTGGAATCATCCTGAGTAGCTGGGATGGCGGCATACACGTTTAAAAAGGAGCAACTAGATTATCTGATGTGGATAGTGAGGGAATGAAACAGGATTTAGAGGTGATCCCAGGTTTTTGGTATTAACAGCTAAGGATAAAGGCTCCATCTATCAAGATGGTAGCTGGAGCATTACTCACTGGGCACATGAGACAGTTGGTTTTGGCCAGTCTGAAATTTTTAGAAACTGCTGAGTGGAGATGTTAAGTGAGCAGAAATCTGAAAAGTGGCTTAAGATACAGACCTTCAAAATAGTGTGGTTGTGGACCAAAGTGAGTGGACCAAAGTGAGTGAACTGTGAGTTAGATTTAAGAGGAATAGTCTGGGTTACAGTTATAACACTATTAGGTGCCCAAAAGGGAGCGAATGAGCATATATTGCGTTGGTTTTTTAGGTTCCTGGGTAATGTAGGTGATGTGACCACGCATGGAGGGTATGTAAAATATGGGATTGTTTGGCATGTTGCCGAGGCTTGCAAGAGAAGGGCAGATAGAAGTGCAGAAGCACAGGAAGCAAGATGAAATTAGGATGTAGCTGGTGCTTACTATGGTTTTGTGCAGACTTTGATAGGACCTGGGGTGTTTCAGTCTACAAGGACAGGGTCAAATAGGATCACTTGTGAGAGTCATTAAGTCAGTGAGGCTGGGCTTTGAGTCTTAGGTAGATTGACGAAGAAGGTTTTGTCCTGCACAAGTGCAGGCAAAAGTAGAACAGGTGTGAGTGTGAGTGATCCATACGTGATTCTTGGAGGCTGAGTCTGTAATGAATAGAGTGCATTAAGAGGCCTTCATGCAAGGTATTGTGGCTGCTACCACTAGTGCCTTCCATGGGAAGGCTGGCATGACACTGGATCCTGTTAGAATATGCCAAACAAGTTGTGTGTAAGGCCAACCATTAAGGCTTAGTCTTACATGCCACCTTGATAGCTGGTGAAAACAGTTTGACCTCAAATGGCATGCTTGCAAATTTCCCTCACTGTTGCATTTCTGTGAATAAGTATTCTTAGTCAAACAAAGCTTTCTTATTATTAATGGAATCAGAAAAATTTTTCTTTATTGTTTTGTAATGAGTTTTAATTCTCTACTAATCTTTAGAGTTAAATAAGTGAGTCTCATTCTATTATGGAAACCAGAGGGGCTTTTATCTCTCTTGATTTTACAAAGCTTACACTCCATCCCTGAGGTGTTCACACTCCCTGAAGTAGTGGCTTAACATGAGAAGTGTGAGATGTCTCTCAGGATATAACAATAAACCACCATTGAGCTCATCTGTCCATTGTTGGGTGTCTTGTGTTTGTTCATCTTCATAATCATAGTCCACCTGCTGTTTTACCATGAGAGAGTAGTAAAGAGCTAATTATTACCAAGTCGCAAGTGGGGAAGCCAGAGAGGTGCCTGTGGTATGGGGCAATAAGGTGGTGAGGTGGTGATGGCGTGGGCATGTGGTTGTAGGATCTGGAAGTACAAGGGGTGTGTTGTATAAAGAATGCTGTGCACTGGAGATAGAGTATGTCACATGCCTCCAGGGCCTTGAGTTGGGATGTAAAGACCATGGGCACACGTGGGAAACTTCCTGGCATAAGCAGAAGGATTCTTTTGTGTCAGGCTTTTTTAAAAAATTCATTGAATTTTATTAAATGTACAGACTTTAATAAAAGTACAAATGAGTAATTTATGGACTGGTTGTACATTATGGCGATCGTGAGAAAGCCCCAGTCTCCGAATGTGACAAATAGCAGTTAAGCCCAAGAACCCTTAATTGTTCATAGAATTCTAAAATAAAGTGAATATTTTCCCACCTGCAATCACAGACTTTTTATAATAGTTTTATTTCATCCATCTACCTTTTTGCTGATGCTGCATCCGATGGTGGTTGGAAAGAGACAGCAGCACTAGTTGCCTGGTCTCTTCTTCCAGCTGGGGAGCTTGGAAGGAGGATGGGATTGATTGGGATAGCAGTATTGGGCTGGGTATAACTCAGTGATAGAGAGCATCTGCCTAGCATTGACAAGGCCATGAGTTTGCTTGCCAGCATAGGAGGAAAATAGGTTTCAGACTGCTGAGAAATCTGGTGTATGTTTTGGAGGTAGTAAGAAGTTTGGGTCAGAGCAAGGAAATGATTTACCCAGGTCTTAACAGTCTCCATCAGTCTGCAGAGTGGAGAACAGACTGCGAAGTTGAGGGAAGAAGATGGAAGATCACATTGGAGGACCCCCTTTCCTGCCACGGTAGTACCAGGGATTGAACAGAGGGTCTTGTGCATGCAGTCAGGTCCTCTAATACCGTGTAATATCTGCAATATCCCAAGCCCTTTTTATTTATTTTTTAAATTTTGAGACAGTCTTGCCAAGATGAGTTTTGGAGCTTCTTTTTGAAGGAGCTGTTCATGATTTCATTTGTCCTCATCTTGACAGGGGACTGTGACTTTTGAGGATGTGGCTGTGTACTTTTCCTGGGAAGAATGGAATCTCCTTGATGAGACAGAGAGAGACCTGTACCATAGTGTGATGCTGGAGAACTTTGTACTTGTAACCTCTCTAGATAAGGTCCTCATACCCATGCCTATGTCCTGAGCTAGGCTCTCCACCTTTCCTTTCCCAGGATAAATCTATCCCCTTATGTCAGGACCACAGGTACAGCTCCATTCCTTGGGGAAAAGCTTTGATAGAGCTGGGTTGTATATTGCTGTCCTTTCTTCTTGAGCAGCCTTCACAGTGGCAAGCATTTTTAGGGTCCCACATCTTTTAGTCAGCCTTGTGAGTTGCATCTTGTTTGGCCAGCTGTGAGTTGCCTTTGATCTGACCAGGTGACTTTGTCCAGATCTAAGGCATCTGTGTACTAAGCGCTACTTCTTCCTGTAGTTTAACATTTTCTTATGCTTTCCTATGCCAGAAATTGCTACGACTGACGTTTCTTTCTCCACCAAAGTCATCATGCACTTCACCAGAGTTTCTTTTCAGGTTGTTGGTGTGGAGCAGAGAGTGAGAAGACAAATACTCAGCAGGCCATTTCTGCAAAAAGAAGGCCCATTTCTTCTGAAGAAACCTATGGCTGTGAGATATGCAGACCAGTTTTGAAAGACATTTTGTACTTGGTGGAGCACCAGCACTGTGAACAGAAACAATATATGGATGGGGCATGTGGAGAACAGTCACAGTTCACCACATACCTTCATCAGCATCCAGAAGCAGCACGCTAGAGAGAAACTTTTCAGAAGTTTTGAGGGCAGAAGCTTGTTTCTGAGCAGCTGTAGATTCCAGATATCTGAGAAACCCTTCACCTGCAGAAAGAATGGAAAGGACTTCCTGGTCAGATCAGACTTTCTGCAGCAACAAGCCTCTCACACTGAAGAGAAGCCAGGAAACAGAACCCAGAGCACATTGACCTTTGCTACTGTAAAAAAATCTTTGCAGCTGGGGAGACCACATGAAAACTTTGAGTTATAAACAAGCATATGTTTCTCACCAGAGAATCTTGAGTAAAGAAAGATGTTACATGTGTACTAAATGTGGGAAATCCTTTAGTACAAACAGTAGCCTCAGTGATCATCTAAAAGATCACATGTGAGAAAAGCCATATGAATTGGAGAATGTGGGAAATGCTATAGGCAAAGCTCTACCTTCATTACACACCAAAGACTCCACACTGGAGTAAGACCTCATCGATGTGATGAATGCGGAAAGTTATTTAATAGTAAGTATGATCTCTTTATCCATCAAAGAGTTCACACTGGAGAAAGGCTTTATGGGTGCAGTGAATGTGGAAAATCTTTTAGACATAGCTCAAGCCTTGTGACACACCAAAGAATTCACACTGGAACAAAGCCTTACAAGTGTCAGGAATGTGGGAAATCCTTCAGTCATAGCTCTAGTCTCAGTGCTCACCAGAGAGTTCACAGTGGAACAAGGCCTTACAAGTGCAGCAAATGTGGGAAATCCTTTAGCCAGAGCTGTCACCTCATTAAGCACTAGAGACTTCACACTGGAGAAGGGCCTTATGAGTGCAGTGAATGTAGGAAATTTTCTACTTACTGTTCTTGTCTTTTCCGGCACCAGGGAATCCACAATGGAATAAAATCTCATGAATGTGATGAATGTGGGAAATTATTTAGCAGAAAGTTTGATCCTATTATCCATCAGAGAGTTTACATTGGAGAAAAGTCTTAGGAGTGCAGTGAATGTACAAAATCTTTTAGCTGTAAATCCTGCCTCCTTATGCACTGGAAAATTCACACTGGGGCAAGACCCTATGAGTGTGGGGAATTTGGGAAATTGTTTGCCCATAGCTCTACAACTCCTTCAACACCAAAGAATTCACTCTGGAGAAAGGTCTTATGAGTGTAGTGAATGCAGGAAATCCTTTAGTCAGAGCTCTAGCCTCATTAGACATTGGAGAAGTCACACAGGAGAAAGGCCTTATGAGTGTGGAGAATGTAAAAAATCCTTTAACCACCATTCTAGCCTCATTAAACACCAAAGGATTCATACTAGAGAATGGCCGTTTGAGTGTAGTCAATGTGGGAAGTCCTTTAGCCAGAGCTCTAACCTCAGTGATCACCAGAGAGTTCACTCTGGAGAAAGGCCTTATGAATGCAGTGAGTGTGGGAAAGCCTTTAGTCAGAGCTCTGACCTTATTAGACACTGGAGAAGTTACACAGGAGAATGGCCCTATGAGTTTGGGGAATGTTGGAAATCCTTTAGCCACCACTCTGGTGTCATTGAGTCAAAGGATTCATGCTGGGGAAAGGCATTTTGTATGTAGTCAGTGTGGGAAGTCCTTTAGCCAGACCTGTAGCCTTAATGATCATCAGGGAGTTGACAATGGGGAAAGGCCTTTCTGAGTGCAGTGAGTGTGGGAAATCTTTTACCTTCAACTCTAACCTCATAAAACACCAGAATG
The DNA here is from genome assembly GCF_034190915.1 of Cavia porcellus. Classification (NCBI taxonomy): domain Eukaryota; kingdom Metazoa; phylum Chordata; class Mammalia; order Rodentia; family Caviidae; genus Cavia; species Cavia porcellus. The sequence continues at coordinate 37,799,563 of NW_026947490.1, read as the reverse complement.
TTTGTAGGGAGCGGCATATCTCATTGCTGCCACCTTATCTCGCCCTCCTGTGGGCCTCTGCCACATCCGCCTACATTTCCTGTGACCCTCATGTCTGCCTACATTACCCATAATCCTCTCCTGCTTATGTCACATATCTGGATGTGATGATGACCTATCAGATAACACTCCGTGCCCTCTTCCTGCCCCATTGGCCTGCCTCCACCCTATATAAGTTGTAGCCATTTTAAGAATAAACGAGATTTGAATGGAATCCTGCCTGTCTCCATCTCTCTTTTCTCTTGCCCAGACCCCCATCCCCATCTCCTCTCCAGGAAAGGACCACGGCCTTGATCCGCGGGTCAGATCAAGTAGCACCCAACGTGGGGCTCTACCTGGCACGAGAGATAATGATGCAGGACCATTCACGGGAGTAAAGTGCTGGCCAGCGTGATTCAAGGGCTTCGTCCCTGTGATCTGTGCAGACGGCCACCTTATGTCTCGCCTGAATCATGGTAGGTGACTGGATCTTCTCTCTCTACTGGTATGGGGCAAGCACTTAGTGAACACGAATTGTTCGTCAATGGCCTGAGGGAGGCACTCAGGATTAGAGGGATCAAGGTTAAGACTAAAGACTTGCTACAGTACTTTCAGTTTATACATTCAGTGTGTCCATGGTTCTCTCTAGAGGGCACCATCGATTCAAATAGGTGGAAAAGAGTGGGAGATGCTCTCAAAGACTTCTATGGGGTTTTTGGCCTGGAAAACGTTCCAGTAACTGCTTTTTCATATTGGACTTTAATCTCTGAACTGCTGGCACAACGTCACGCAGATCCCCAGATTGAAGAGACGCTTGTTCAGGGTGAGGCCGCATTATCTGCCTCCCGCAGTTTTTGGCCCCCTTCCCAAGGACACTTGTGGATTAGTTCTTGCCGCACAATATTGAAAGGGTTACAAGTTGTTTCAGGAGTCATAGATAACGACTATACTGGTGAAATTGTTGTCATGGCATCCTCTATCTCTGGCCTAATTTCCAGAAGGCCTATTTTGGCCTATTTCAATAAGGACAACTTATTGCTAAAGGCAATTGGTGCTATTGCCTTTAGTCCAAACTCCTAACACAGCTGTGGCTTCCTATAGGGGAAATTCTTCCCTTGGATCCTCAGATATATATTGGCTCAATTCATTTTCAAAGATAAACCTCTTATGGCTTTATTGCTCAATGGGAAAAGTTTCTTAGTGCTCACAGATACAGGTGCTGATGTAACAGTCATTAGAAAGGAGGACTGGCCTCCCACATGGCCGTTAGAAACCACTATGATGCATTTGCAAGGGATTTTGGACAATCTAAAAATCCACAATGTAGTACCAGTCTACTTACCTGGAAAGATAAAGAAAACAATCAAGGACACATACAGCCCTATATTGTGGAAGGGCTACCCCTTAACCTGTGGGGCAGAGATTTACTAACTCAAATGGGAATGATGATGGGGAGCCCTGATACTATAGTCACCAAACAAATGCTCACTCAGGGATTCCTTCCTAATCAAGGTTTAGGTAAACAGGGCTCAGGCATTAAAGTTCCTATCTCCCCAACCCCAAGCCCCTCTAAAACAGGCCTAGGCCATTTTCAATAGGGGTCATTGACACTCCTGCAGCCCATGCAAAAGAGATTACCTGGTTGTCAGACAAACCTGTTTCGGTCGATCAATGGCCCCTTACCTCTGAAAAGCTTACAGCCACACAGCAGCTGGTGCAGGACCAGTTAGATGCAGGCCACATTGTCCCTAGTGATTCCCCTTGGAACACACCTATCTTTGTTATTTGAAAAAAGTCAGGGAAATGGAGGCTGCTACAAGACCTTAGGGCAATAAATAAGACCATGGTCTTAATGGGACCCCTACAGCCAGGCCTCCCTTCACACAGTGCCATTCCCCTGGAATTTTTTAAAATTGTCATAGATCTTAAAGATTGCTTTTTTCTATTCCCTTACATCCAAATGACCAAAAGCGTTTTGCCTTCAGTCTCCCATCAATTAATTTTAGAGCCCCTATGCAAAGATTTCAATGGCGAGTCTTACCACAAGAGATGGCTAACTCCCCCACGCTATGCCAGTCTTTTGTCGCTGCCACAATACAGCCAGTTAGAGATCATTGGCCAAAAATATATATCTCCCATTATATGGATGACATCCTCTTGGCAGGAGAGAGTCAAGACCAGACTTTACAGTGTTACCAGGCACTACAAGCTGCCTTACAAAAGGCTGGGCTTCAAATAGCCCCTGACAAGGCCCAACTTACTGACCCATATACATATTTGGGTTTTCAGTTACAAGGCACTCAGGTGTTTTCTCCAAAGCCTCAACTAAGGCTTGATGGCCTTAAGACCCTTAATGATTTTCAAAAGCTTCTAGGTGATATTAATTGGCTTTTACCCTATTTGAAATTGACCAAACATGATCTATAACCCCTTTATGAAGTTCTATGAGGAAACATTGACCCAACTTCCCCCCGAGAGCTCACACCCAATGCTACAAAAACACTCCATACAGTAGAAGAGGCTATCGCTCAACAAACTGTCTCCTTCATAGATTATAATAGGCCATTCCAATATCTCATTTTTAATACAAAACTCTCTCCCACGGCAATATTTTGGCAACAAGCTCCTCTTATGTGGCTTTATCTGCCAGTCTCCCCAAAGAGAGTATTATTGCCTTACTACCAAGCAGTCTCTGACCTGATAATTCAAGGCAAAAGGCTAGAAAAATATTTTGGAAAGGAACCAGATGTCATCATTCAACCCTTCACCAAAGATCAAGTGGACTGGCTACTCCAGACCACTGAGGCATGGCCTATTGCTATAAGCCTCCTTCTCAAGGACCATTGATAACCATTACCCTCCAAATAAGTTGATTGATTTTGCTAACCATCACCTGTTCGTATTCCCCAAGATTACAGCCTTACAACCTCTTCCCGATGCCCCAGGGTTATTCACTGATGGTTCCTCCTCTGGCAGGGCTGCTTATGTAGCACAAAACAGTGTTTTTACCCTCCAGACAGATACATCATCCATGCAGTTGGCAGAACTACAGTCTATTCTTGCAGTTTTTACCACTTACCTCGATCAACCCTTCAATTTGTTTACTGATAGTGCCTATCTCGCTCAGTCTGTTCCATTATTAGAAACTGTTGCAACCATAAGCCATGCCTACCCAGCTGCAAACCTATTCAGGCAATTATAGGACATGATTTGGCTTTGCAGTCATAAGTTTTTCATTGGCCACTTGCGAGCTCATTCTGGCCTCCTGGGTCCCCTTGCTCAGGGAAATCATTTGGCTGATATTGTCACATGGACACAGGTATTCATGACCCATTTGAGTCCACAGAGGACTCTAAGGTATCTGAGGCCCAACGGACTCATCAGTTACACCACCTCAATGCTCAAACCCTTCCCCTCCTCCACAACATTACTCAGGAACAAGCCAGACAAATTGTAAAAATTGCCCCTTTTGTGCTGTTCATTTGTCTGTTCAACACCTGGGAGAGGTTTAATCCCCAAGGCCTTGTGGCAGATGGATGTCACTCATTTTAATGAATTTGGTAACTTCAAATATATACATGTAATTTTTGATACATACAGCGGTTTCATCTTTGCCACACTCCAGACTAGAGAGGCTACAACACATATTATAGCCCATATGCTATCAGCTCTCTCGGTTCTGGGATGTCCCTAACAGCTCAAAACTGACAACAGCCCAGGCTATACTAGTACCTCCTTCACCAAATTTTGTAAGTGACTTAATATTCTCCATACCTTACAATCCTCAAGGACAAGATATTGTTGAATGTGCACACCGCTCCCTCAAATCCACTATAGATAAAATAAAAGGAGAAACCTGGTACCCAACCCAAGGGTCTCCTAGAAATATTCTCTCACATGCTCTTTTTATTTTGAATTTTCTATCCCTGGATGCCTCAGGCTGCTCAGCGGCATCTCGTTTCTGGCACACACAGACAGCAACACAATTTGCATCTGTGCTATGGAGATATCCCCTAACCAACACATGGAATGGCCCTGACCCAGTCCTCATCTGGGGACGAGGTTCTGTGTGCATTTACTCCAAACAGGAAAAAGGAGCTAGATGGCTCCCCGAATGGTTTATAAAACAAGTAGATAGCCCTTCATCGAAGACCCTATGTGAGACCTTTCCTGAGGCACAATCCCCTGTGTTCTCTTACAGATGGTGCAACCTCTCAAAACCTTATGGACCATCATTGGACTTCTGACACAACTACGTCTAATGGATAGCAACCCCCATCAACCCTGAAAATGGGAGCTTAGCCACTAGAATGACCAAGAGACGGTTTGAACTTGGGTAGGATCAGGAAGTCTATGGTTTGCGCCCACACCCTGTTGGTGTCACCTTTGTCCCACAGCAACAGGGGGCAGATCATATTGTAATTCGCTGGAAGAATATTTTTGTGCTCATTGGGGCTGCGAAGCAGTTGCAACAGGATGGCAACCCGCTTCCCTGATAAACACCTTAAACTGACATGGGGCCACCGGGGTGCAGCCTAGATGACTACCCACTGGCCAATCAAGGCCCTGTTAGGTTCTAAATGTCACTGTCACCACTCCTGAGGACCCTGGCTGGCTGACAGGATGCACCTGGGGACTTCGAGTCTATGAGTCAGGCAAAGATAGGGGAAATCTTATTCTCATAAAAAAGGTTTCCCTACAGGTTTCATCCATGCCCATAGGCCCAAATCTTGCTCTAAAGCCAAAATACAATCCAAATCCAAAATACAATCAGTCTAATACAGATCCTGTTACTGCTGTTCAAACAACCACACTAAGTCACCCAATCATAAGCCTTTCTCAAGCCCCTCCACACCAGGTAGATCACATACCTGCCCCTCAATATTCACATTCTAACCTATTCAGTTTGATTAAAGGGGCATACACGGCTTTAAATCATACCCCAACCTGATCTCACCCAATCCTGTTGGTTATGCTTGGCTGCTCCTCCCCCATATTATGAAGGAAAGGCCCTCAATTTAACCTTTAACAGTTCTTCTAGCTCATCTGCCTGTGACTGGGGCAATCACCACAAGCTGACTCTCCCTGACATCTCAGGTAGTGGGACCTGTCTTGGAGACTCCAGCCGTCTACCAGCACTGGCAGCACGACCCTGTGCCCAGCTTCATTCAGAGTTCAAGCCAAATAATTACCTCATTCCACCCCCAGGAACATCTTGGGCCTGCAATTTCGGCCTCTCACCCTGTATAGCAACCACTGCTTTTAACAAGTCTGCAGATTTTTGTGTTCTTGTACAGGTTCTTCCTCGCATAACATTCCACCCAGGAGACTACTATCTCCAGGCATTGCAGACCGGCTATCTATACAAGAGAGAACCTGCAATACTCACCTTAGCTGTATTACTAGGGTTAGGAGTCACAATGGGAATAGGAACAGGGACTACAGCTCTAGTGTTGGGAAATCAGCATCTAGCTCAATTACAGGCAGCAGTAGATCAAGATTTAAAAGAAATGGAAACATCTTTGGTGGCTTTACAGACATCTCTGACATCTTTATCTGAGGTAGTCCTGCAAAATAGAAGAGGACTAGACCTCCTATTTATGAAGGAGGGTGGCTTCTGTGCTGCTCTCAAAGAAGAATGCTGTTTTTATGCCGACCACTCAGGAGTCATCAGAGAGTCCATGACTAAACCAAGAGAGTGCCTCAAAGAGAGAGAAAAGGAGCACCTCAGAGAAATTACCTTCTCTTCCGTGTGGGGGGGTCTCTTCCCTTACATTGCCCCCCTCTTGGGACCCCTGGGTGCTTTATTGCTACTCCTTACTGTAGGCCCTTGTATTTTCCAGAGGATCGTGACACTCCTTAATAACAGGATTGACACATTTATGGCAAAGCCCATTCAGGTACATTACCATCAATTGGAGATGACAGAACAACAAACATGGGGAGAGAACCTCCATCGCTGGTCCACATAATGATGTGGCCCCAATGCCCTGAGGCACTGGACAGATGGGCAACTAGGACACATATGTTACACCATTGACCACCTAAGACAGGCACAGGACCAATGGCTGTCCTGCAGGCCCATGATGGGTGGGTAAGGCTCAATTGGGTACATATGAAGAGTCCTTGACCCAAGACAAGCGCTGTCCTCACAGGGCTTGCCATACTCTTAAAAAATATAATAAAAAGGGAGGAGATGTAGGGAGCAGCATATCTATTGCTACCATCTTGCCCTCCTGTGGGCCTCTGCCGTGTCCACCTACATTTCCCATGATCCCCATGTCTGCCTACATTACCCATAATCCTCTCCTGCTTATGTCCCATATCTGGATGTGATGATGATCTATCAGATAACACTCCATGCCCTCTTCCTGCCCCATTGGCCTGCCTCCACCCTATATAAGTTGTATCCATTTTAAGAATAAACAAGACTTGAATGGAATCCCACCTTGTTTCCATCTCTTTTCTCTTTCCCAGCCCCCCACCCCCTTCCCCTCTCCAGGTGAGGACCATGGCCTTGATCCGTGGGCCGGATCAAATGTTCACAAAGGATAAAGGCATTTCAAGAACATAAGTAGGGCTTGTTCTGAACTAAAATGTGTCTTGCAAAAATGGTTAGTCCATATATTCCATGTGACAAGTAATTAAGGCTAAATTTGGTCATAATATTTGGGCCCTAATCCAAACGTATTGTTACAAGAGACTTGAGAAGATTCTTTGTATGCACAGAGGAAAGATAACACAGGAAGGTGATATCTACAAGTCAGGAAGAGAACCCTCATGGAACCTGATCTCAGAATCTCACTGTCTAGGACTGATCAAATAAATGTACTTGTTTAAGCCACCCAGTCTGTGACACTTTGTTATGGAAGTCTGAGCTAATACAGTTTGGCTTGTGAGTAAAAGTAGACAGTGGTTGCTTTACACTTGAGGTGTACACAAGTGATAAGGGGCAGTCATAGCCTGTGTTGACGTAAGGTATTGGGTTGTCACGAAGGGGACAGTGCTATCACCTAGTGGGTGTGCAAACCTGGGTCTCCCATTTTTTAATGATACAGTAAGTTTATTCATAATTTGGCAATTTTGGGAGGGTAGGAAATTGTCCTGCTGGAATGTACAGAACTGCATCTTATTGAAGTATGGAATATATATGGTCAGGAACAAAAGCCAAAAAATGTGCATGTTCAGATGCAGCCAGGCTTTGGCCACGAGAGGACTCAGAAACATACTGGAAGTCAGATTGTGTTTAAACTCCTAGTGCCAGGGCTGGAATTTGCACTTATTTAACAATGTTATAATAAAAAACTAAAAAGGTTTTACATGTATGCATGAATATATACGGTCAGAACAATTCCTCTTGCTGCTTAGAACTGTCTTTGCTATTCTAGGTCTCTTCTGGTTCCAGGTGAATTTGAGGAATGATTTATCTAGATCCATGAGGTATCTTGATGGTATTTTTATTGGGATTGCATTGAATCTGTATAAGTTTTGAGAGAATGGCCATTTTCACAATATTTATTCTTCCTATCCATGAGCAAGGGATATCTTTCCATTTTCTGAGATCCACTTCAAATTATTATTTCAGTGTATTATAATTTTCTCTATACAGGCCTTTCACTTCTTTTGTGAGAATAATTCCTCTATATTTCATTCTTTTTTTTTTTTGCTTGCTAGTGTGAAGTGTGTGGCTTGTCTTATTTCTCTCTCTGTGATTTTGTTGTCAGTATATAGAAATGCTATTGATTTTTGAGTACTGATTTTGTATCTAGCTATATTGCTGAATTTATTTATTATATGTAGGAGTCTTTCAATGGAGTTTTGGGAATCTTCTATATAGAGTATCATGTCATCCACAAATAATGATAATTTAACTTCTTTTCTTCCTATCTTTACCCCATTTATTTCTCTCTCTTGTCTAATTGCTCTGGCTAGTATTTCCAGTACTATATTAAATAAGAGCAGTGATAAGGGAAATCCTTCTTGTGTACCTGATTTTAAAATAATGACCTTCAATTTTTGACCATTTAGTATGATACCGGCTGTTGATTTGTCATAGAGTGCCTTTATTATATTGAGGTAAAGACCATCTACTCCATTTTTCTGTTAGGTTCTTATCATAAATGAATGTTGGACCTTATCAAAAGCTTTTTCTGCATCTATAGAAATGATCATGTGATTTTTACTTTTGGTTTTATTGATATGGTGTATCACATTTATTGATTTACATATGTTGAACCATCCCTACATGCCTCGGATGAATCCCACTTGATCATGGTGAATAATCTTGATGATTTTCTGCATCCTATTTGCCAATATTTTATTGAGGATTTTTGCATCTGTGTTCATTAGGGCGATTGGCCTGTAGCTCTCTTTTTTAGTTGGGTTTTTCTCAGGTTTTGGTACTAGAGTAATATTTGCTTCCAGGAATGAGTTAGGAAGGATTACTTCTCTTTCAATTTCATTGAAGAGTCTGTGGAGTGTCAGCATTAAGTCTTTTTGTATTTGTTGTAGAATTCTGCAGTGAGTCCATCTGGGCCTGGGCTCTTCTTTGTAGGTAAGGACTTAATTACATTATTAATTTCATTAATAGAAATTGGGTTATTCAGCAGTTTTACATCTTCTTGACCTAGCTTTGGTACATCATATGTTACTAGGAATCTGTCTATTTCTTCTGTATTATCAAACCTATGAGAGGAGAGGTTTTCAAAATAGGTGTTGATGATCTGTATTTCTACAGAGTCTATAGTGATTTTGCTTTTTTCATGAATTTGTCTTATTGCATGAATTTGAGCTTTTTCTTATCTTTTTTAATTAAGGTTGACTAAGGGCTTATCAATTTTATTTATTCTTTGAAAAAACCAACTCTTTGATTCGTTGATTCTGTGGATTGTTTTCTTAGTCTCTATTGCATTAATTTCTACTCTGATTTTTATAATTTTCTCCCTTCTTTTGGCTTTGGGCTTGACTTGCTCTTCTTTTTCTAGATGTTTGAGGTGTAGCATCAGGTTATTTATTTTTATTTGTTCTGTTTTCCTGGTATGGGAACTCAGTGCAATAAATTTTCCTCTGAGAGCAACTTTTATTGCATCACACAGATTCCAGTAAGTTGTATTTGTATTTTTGTTTGCTTGTAGTTATTGTTTAATTTCTTCTTTAATATCCCCAGTGACCCACTGATTACTCAAGAGTGTGTCATTCAGTTTCCATGTGTTTGTGGGATTTTTGCAGTATTTTTTATCATGAATTTCTAATTTCATGGTGCTATGATCTGATAACAACATGGGATAATTTTAATTCTTTTGAATTTATTTAAATATGTTCTGTTGGATAATATGTGATTTATTTTAGAGAATGTCCCATGTACTGCCTTTCAAAAACTATGGAGAAATAAGATACTTCCATGACAAAGAATAGTTGAAGAACTTGATGTTCATCAAGCCAACCCTGCAAAAAATACTGAAAGACCATTTAGAAGAATGTGTTTTCTGATGTTGTTGGATATAACACTCTGTATATATCTATCAAGTCCCCTTGTTCACGTGTTTGATTCGGGTCTGTTGTTTCTTTGCTGACTTTCTGTCTGGTTGATCAGTCCCTTGGGGTCAATGGTGTGTTAAGGTCTCCTGTTATAATTGTGTAACTGCTAATTTGGTTTTCATTTCTGTTAATACCTGCTTTATATAACTATGTGCACTGGAATTTGGTACAGATATATATCAGATTGTTATTTTTTCCTGTTAAAGTTTTCCCCTGACCAGTATGTAATGACCTTCTTTATCTTTTCTGATCATTATTTGTTTGAAGTTCACATTGTCTGCAAACAGAATAACTACCCCTGCTTTTTTTGGGTTCCTTTTGCATGAGGTATTGTTTTCCATCCTTTGACTTTCAATCTGTGAGTATTCTTTTGGGTTAGACGGGTTTCTTGCAGACAGCATATGGTTGGATTTTGTTTCTTGATCCGTTCTGCCAGTCTGTTTCTTTTAATTGGTGCATTGAGACCATTTACATTAATGTTTATTATTGCTATATGTTGGTTTCTTGTTGACATGTTATCTTTTTGCTGTTGAACCTTTATCTTTCTATTCTGTTTAATTGCCTGCTTTGCTTAGTGTTTTTTTTCCTAAGTGTATCTAAATGGTCTTTCAGTATTTTTTGCAGGGTTGGCTTGATGAACATCAAGTTCTTCAACTATTCTTTGTCATGGAAGTATCTTATTTCTCCATAGTTTTTGAAAGGCAGTGTTGCAGGATACATTGGTCTAGATTGGAAATCATTTTTCTTTAGGATCTGAAATACTTCATTCCATGCTCTTCTTGACTTTATTGTTTGTGTTGGGAAGACTACTGTGATTTTGATAGGTTTTCCTTTATAGGTGATCTGTCTTTTCTCTCTGACAGCTTTTAATATTCTATTCTTATATTGGATTTCTGGGATGGTGATTATTATATGTCTGAGTATAGTTTAATTTGGTTATGAGTATTTGGAATTCTATATGCTTCAGTGATCCTGATGTCAGTTTCCATTCTCATGTTTGGGAAATTTTCAGCTCTTACTTCTCTAAATATCCTCTTGACATCCTTTATGTTGTCCCCTTCTTCTTCATTTATCCCTATCAATCTTATGTTGTTTCTCTTTGCATCATCTTGCAGCTGTTGAATTGTTATTTCCTGATTACTTGTTATTTTTAAAATAACTTTCCTTTCATGTTCAGTAGCTGCAATCTTGTCTTCAAGGTCTGAAATTCTATCTTTACTTTTATTGAGGTGGTTTTGACAGCTTTCAATGGAATTTTTGATTTCCTGTTTATCTCTTTGCATCTGCTTTATGTATTCTGTTTGTTTCTTATATTGTTCATCCAGGATTCTGTGGTTTTATTTAGTTCCTCCAATTTTTTTTTACTGTGTCTTCTTTAGATACGTTCAGCATCTCTTTCATTTCTTTTATCATTTCTTCTTACCTGGGAGATTATTTCTTGTTTGAATTCCTTTAAAGCTTCCTGGAGTTGCATCTTTATTGTAGTTGCTATTATTTCAGGTATTTCAGGTGGATGGCATATATTTTCTTCTAGGTACATAGCTTCTAAAGTTACTTGGGATTGGCTGGAGGTTTGAGATTGCATTTTGTTCTTTTGCTTTATCATTTTCCTATATTTCTGTGCTTCAAGTGTTGTTACAATGCTTTTCCTGGATGTGTTGGAAATGGCTAGGCTCTTGGGACTGAATGCAAGTTGCTGAGCCTGCTCCAGTTAGGCCCTCAGGCCCTTCCCTGCCACCTTCATTGTTCCAGGTAGCTGGGTAGGCAGCTAAGCACTGTGGATGATGGGCTAAAGCTGCCCCAGGATGAAGACCAATTGCCCTGGAACTCACTTCACCTACTCTCAAATCCTGCAATTGAAAAAGGTCACTGGGTGTAATATAGTTGGCCCATAAAACCTCCCAAGACTAGTCTAGTGTGCCTGGGCTCTGGACAGGCCCTTGAGCTCCAGAAGAGATGATCTTAAAGTCTTCCTGGGGTTCAGGATGGCGCACGGACTTACCCCAGCTGCCAGCTGAGTTTCTAGGTTTGGGCGAAGGTCAGTGGGTGTGTCCTGGGAAGGCCTGAAACCTGCCAAGCACAGCCCAACGGGACTGGTCTTCTGGGCAGGTCCTTGAGCTCCAGAATAGATGATCTTATAGTCTCTCTGGGGCTCAGAATGGCACACAGACTTATCCCAGCTGCCAGCTGAGTTTCCCTGTTTGGGAGAAGTTCCTATTTTTTTTATTTTAAAAAGATTAAGACAAAAGAGGACATAACAAAGCAGATCAGGTCAGAACAATGTAAGCAATACAGCATTTTACCACAAGACAACCATAATTAACAGTAACTACCATAATGTTGTTATATTTGACACTATTGTATATGAAGTTATGCTCAACTATTTCAAAGAAAGAGACATTATTGGGGTTGGCATTTTTGATCTCTAGTTTTCAAGGCTGATTGTTTTCTGGATTAATCTTATTTTGTGGAAAACTGTAACTTTTGAAGTTGAATTTAGAAGATATCCACAGTGTTCTACTCAACTACAACAGAATACACATTCTCAGAAACACTTTTTGTATGTAACTTTCTCTAAAATATGCCACACACTAACTAATAAAATACACAAGTAAATAAAAAAGAGTCAATATTATTCCATGTAAAATATAAGCTGATAGCAAAAACAAAACTAGAAATCAATGACAAAAGAAGACACAGAAATTATGCAAACACATGGAAATTAAACACTATACTCTCAAATACTCAATGTGATACAGAAAAACAAAGAATAAATTAGGAAGTTCCTAAAATCAAAACACAATGCCAGTACAAAATAGCAGAACTTCTGTAAAAGCAGTCTTAAGAGGCAAGTTTATAGCTGGGAATGTTCACTTCAGGAACACAAAGCAAGTCCAAGTAAATATCTTTAAGTTCCTGTGGAATTATACACAATCCAAAAAAGCTAGTATAGGGAAGGAAGTTGTAGAAATCAGAACAGAAATGAATAAAATTGAGGTTAAAAGTAATACAAAGCATCAAAGAATAAAACAGAAGGATCTTTTTAAAAAGAATAAACAAAATTGACAAATCTTTAGCCAGTCTTATGAAAAAAGAAAGAACAAACCCAAATCAATGCAGTTAGAAATGAAAAAGTGGAAAATACAAGACACTGTTAAAATCCAGAATATTATCAACAATAATAAACAACCTGTATTTCAATAAATCAGAGAGTGTATAATAAATGGGTAGACTCCTAGGTAGATATAAATTACTGAACAAAACCAAGAAAATTTAAAAACTGTAAATGATCCATTAATATGCAATGAAACTGAAGCAATAATTAAACTACTGATAAAAGCCAAGATTGTTATAGGTTCAATGCTTAATTCTACAATAACTTCAAAAAAGACCTAGTGACAATGCTCTTCAAACTCTTTTAAGAAACTGAAAAGGAAAGAATACTCTACAAGTCATTCCTTGAAGCTTCCATTACCCTATTTCCAGAATTCCACTAAAAAAGAAAACTAAAGGCCAATCTTTTTAATAAACACAGATCAAAATTCTTCAGTAAGCTACTGGCAAGCTAAACACAACACATCATCAAGAGATCTTACATAACAACCAAGTAATTCCAAGGGTGCAAGGATGGTCCAACATACACAAATCAATAACTACATCACAAAACAGAAGAAAGGACAAGAATTACATGATAATTGAACAGATATAGGAAAAGACTTTGAAAGTATCCAGCACTCATTCATGATAAAAACTCTGAAGAAAGTAGGTATAATGAACCATAACTCAATGTGATGAAAGCCATTTATCACAAACCCACTGCCAACATCATACTAAATGAAAAAAAAATCCCTAAAGTTTTTGCTTCTAAAATCAGGAGCAAGACAAGAATGACTATCATCATCTTGTTCAACATAGTACTTAACACTGGCCAAAACAATCAGTTAAGGAAAGGAAATAAATTTCTTCTAATGTTTCTAGCAGCACAATCTGTAGTAGAAAAATCTGGGAAACAATTCAAATGCCCATCAATCAAGGAATGAATAAAAAAGATGTGTTTTTCTAAACTAAAGTAAAAATGGATCATGGATCTAAATATTAAAACAGAAATACTAAATCTACTGAGGACAAGGTAGGTAAAAATTTTGGAGATATAGGGGAAGGGAGAGAATTCATGAATAAAATGCAAACCACACAGAAAATATTTCAAAGAATCAATAACTGGAATCTCATATTACCAAAAAGTTTTTGCACTTCAAAAGAACTCGCAAGTAAAGTGAAAAGAAAGCCCATAGAATGGGAAAGAATTTTAGTCAACAATTCTTCAGACAAAGGACTTATATCTGGAACTTATAAAGAACTGAAAAAGTCAAGCCCTCAAATTCAAAGACCCTTTCCAAAAATGGGCATCTGAGCTGAACACACAGTTCTCAGATGAAGATATAAAAATGACAAATAAACACATGAAGATATGTTCACCATTACTGGTCATTCAAGAAATGCAAATTAAAACAGCATTGAGATTCCATCTCACCCTGGAAAGAATGGCTTCCATCAAGAAATCAACTGAAAAAAAATTGTTGGTGGGAGTGCAGACTGGTGCAATCACTGTGGAAATCAACTGTGGAGATTCCTCAAAAACCTAGGATTGGAAGTTCTATTCAATCCAGCTATTCCCCTCCTGGGTATTTTCCCAGAAAAATTGAAAATGTCATGTCACAGTGATATATGTGCACCCATGTTCATAGCAGCACAGTTTGTGATAGCTAAATCTTGGAAATGACCAAAATCCCCTTTAACCACAGAGTGGATAAAAAATGTGGTATTGAATTATATTCAGCTATAAAAAGGATGATCTTGAGGCCTTTATAGGTAAATGGAGGCAATTTGAGAGTATCTTCATTAGTGAAATAAGCATGACTCACATTAGTAAGTATCATATTGTCTCTCTAGTGTAAAAAAAATAATAACTGACAGGATAATGGGATCCAAAATGTATGAGAGATATTGTAAAAGTGAAAGGAAAGGAATGTGCTCTATAGAATGTAACAGTATGTATAGTGTATAACATAGACGATCATATTACTAAATTTCTGTTATATCACTGAACAGAAGAATTCGCACAGTCAATGTTTGAGTGTCTAGCTACTCTTTATGCTTTGACATTGTAACTTTAACAACGATTTTTAAGATGACAATATGTAATGTACCAACTAGTGATTTTATGATGATGTTTTTTTCAATTCTGTATTATATTTTTTTCTATCTTGTTTTTTAAATTTTATTTTCTTTCTTTAAATAAAAGGATGTATTTACCATAAAAGATGTGGATACCATTATAATGTCTCTTTTTCTTTAATATAGCTGTTCATTTCATCACGCATAATATAATCAATTCTTGTAAACTGTTTAAAAGAAGTTCTATGCATGTATAAGCCTCTACACGTATACCTATCTTTTCTGTATAAGAGGGAAAAACAAAACAAAACAGGTCACTAGAAAAAGAAGGAACAAAAAAGACAAATGAATAATAGTAGAAAAGAGCCCCAAACAGTGATAATTTATATTTTTTTTAATTTTATTTAAGAGGAAAAAGAGAAAAACACAAAACAAAACAAAGCAGTGTAAGGGTACACGTAATACAGAATTACAAAAAAAAAACCAGTAAGAAATCACCTGTTAATAGATTACATATTATCATCTTAGAAATAGTTGCTCAAATCACAGTATCAAAGAATACAAAGAGGACATTCAAACAGAGAGACTGCAAACAGCTGTGTTCAATGATCCAAAAACATTAATATAGTCAGCTATTTAACACCCCTAAACACACTTGCTGTTATATCCGTTAGAGCTCTTTTTTTCCCCTCTCTTTTTTACAACAAAATTTACACATTTTGGATTTTATTACTCCTTAGTTCTTATTACTTTTGGGGGGGGGGAGAGAATAAAGTCAAATATGGCAAAACAAAGCTGTCAGTCAAAACCAAGGATAGATATAGCACATGATGTAGAACAGAGTACAAGATTATCAACAATGCCAATCAATGTTGTCTCTTGTTTCCTTAAAGAAAATTGTCTATCTCATTAGATATTATAAAGTTGGACAAAACAGTAGAGAACAAGACCAATAAAACTGAGGCATTGTAAACATTACAGGACTGCCAAAGGAGACAATAGTCAAACCAGAATGGGCATCTTAGTGAATCTTATTGCCTTCAAAGTAGTTGCCTATACCCTCAAACTTGATACTATCGCACAGAATGGAACAGAGTCTAATCAGTCAAAACAAGATCGTGGGAGTATTACAGGACTTCAAAACAAGTTAATAGGAAATCAAAAAGAGTTACTATTATATATCTTAATTTTAAAAATTTTCCCCTTAATTAAAACAAACATAAGAAATAACTAAATAATTTTTTTAAAGAATAAGGGAGAGATTGAGTTAAAACAGGACATAACAATATAACAATAGAGGTCAAAGCATGACTGTTTCACCATCAAATAACCGGATTTAATAGTAGTTACCATAATGTCTGTCTTTTTCCTTGAAATATTTGGATAAAACTTCATATACTATAGCTTCAAATATTTCCATATCAAGAAGCCCAGAATAAAGCCTTTCCAATTAATAAGTGAAAACTTTATAAGGCTTCAAGGCCACATAGTGGGGAATCATGATTACCACATATTTTTATATATTTGAATCATTACATACATTAGGGAAACTATTCGGTATTCACACATGCGAGATTGATTTATTTCACTTATGAGTATGGTCTCAAGTTGCGCCCATTTATTGATAAATATCTCAATGTGATCCTTCTTTATAGCTGAATAATACTCTATTGTATAGAAATACCACAACTTTTTTATCCATTCCTCAGTTGATGGACACTTGGGTTGTTTCCAAGATCTGGCGATTACAAATTGTGCTGCTATAAACATAGGTGCACATATATCACTGTGGTATGATGCTTTCAGTTCTTCTGGGAATATGCCTAGAAGTGGAATAGCTGGAATAAATGGTATTTCCAATCCCAACTTTTTGAGAAATCTCCAGACAGACCTCCACAAAGGCTGTACCAGTCTACACTCCCACCAACAGTGCAGGAGAGTTCCTTTTTCCCCACAGCCTCTTCAGCATTTGTTGTTGGTTTCCTTGATCCTGGCCATTCTTTCAGGAGTGAGATGGTATCTCAGTGTGGTTTTAATTTGCATTTCTCTTATGACAAATGATGATGAGCATTTTTTCATGTATTTATTTGCCATTTGCATTTCTTCATCTGAGAATTGCGTATTCATCTCAGATGCCCATTTTTGGATTGGATCTTTGAATTTTGGAGGTCTGAGTTTTTTTTAATTCTTTATAAGTTTTAGACAAGAGTCCCTTGTCTGAGAGAGAGTTCACTAAAATCTTTTCCCAGTTTGTGGGTTTTCTTTTCACTATGCTGGAGATTTCTTTTGACATGCAGAAACTTTTTAATAAGAAGTGGTCCCAGTTATTGATTCTGGGAAGTATTTCCCGTGCGGTTTGAGTCCTGTTCATGAATTCTCTACCTACTCCTATGTCTCCAAGGTTTCTACCCAATTTGTCTTCCAATAGATTTAGTGTTTCTGTTTTAATATTCAGATCTTTGACCCATTTAGATTTTAATTTAGTACATGGTGATAGACATCGGTCTAGCTTTAGTTTTCGACAAATGGAGAGCCAGTTTTTCCAGCACCATTTATTAAAGAGACTGTCGTTCTTCCAGTGAACCTGCTTGGCTCCTTTATCAAAGATAAGGTGGTTGAGTGTGTTCGTAGTTGTGGTTGTATCTTCTAATCTATTCCATTGATCTTCGGTTCTGTTTTGATTCCAATACCATGTTGATTTTACTACTGTTGCTTTGTAGTATAACTTCAAGTCAGGGATTGTGATGCTTCCTGCTTTTGTCTTTGCTGCTTAGAATTGCCTTTGCTATTCTAGGTCTCTTCTGGTTCCAGATGAAATTTAGGAGTGATTTCTCTAGATCTATAAGGTATGTTGATGGTATTTGTATTGGGATTGCATTGAATCTGTATAACAGTTTTGGGAGAATGGCCATCTTCACAATGTTTGTTCTTCCTATCCATGAGCAAGGGATGTCTTTCCATTTTCTGAGATCATCTTCAATTTCCTTCTTCAGTGTATTATAATTTTCACTGTATAAGTCTTTCACTTCTTTCGTAAGAGTAATTCCTAAATATTTCATTTTTTTGCTTGCTAATGTGAATAGTCCAGTTTCTCTTATTTCCCTCTCAGTGATTTTGTTGTTTGTGTATAGGAATGCTATTGATTTCTGAGTATTGATTTTTTATCCAGTTACATTACTGAAACTATTTATTGCATAAGAGTCTTTTAATGGAGTTTAGGGGGTCTTCTATGTAGAGTATCATGTCATGTGCAAACAATGATAATTTAACTTCTTCTTTTCCTATCTTTATCCCTTTTATTTCTCTTTCTTGCCTAATTCTCTGGCTAGTACTTCCAGTACTATATTAAATAGGAGTGGTGATAAAGGACATCCTTGTCTTGTGCCTGATTTTAAAGTAAAGGCTTTCAATTTTTGGCCATTTAGTATGATGCTGGCTGTTGGTTTGTCATAAATGGGCTTTATTATATTGAGGTAAAGACCATCTATTCCAATTTTCTGTAAAGTTCTTATCATGAATGAATGTTGGACCTTATCGGAGGCTTTTTCTGCATCTATAGAAATGATCATGTGATTCTTACTTTTGGCTTTATTGATATGGTGGATTACATTTATTGATTCATGTATGTTGAACCATCCTTGCATTCCTGGGATGAATCCCACTTGGTCATTGTGTATAATCTTCTTGATGATTTGCTGGATCCTATTTGCCAATATTTTATTGAGGATTTTTGCATCTGTGTTCATTAGGGAGATCGGTCTATAGTTCTCTTTTTTAGTTGGGTCTTTCTCACGTTCTGGTACTAGAGTAATATTTGCTTCCAGGAATGACTTAGGAAGGATTGCTTCCCTTTCAATTTCATTGAATAGTTTGAGGAGTGTCGGCATTACGTCTTCTTTGTACTTCTTGTAGAATTCTGTAGTGAATCCATCTGGGCCTGGGTTCTTCTTGGTGGATAAGGACTTAATTACATTTTGAATTTCATTAGCAGAGATTGGGTTATTCAACAGTTTTACGTCCTCTTGATCTAGCTTTGGTACTTCATATGCTTCTAAGAATCTGTCCATTTCTTCTGTTATCAAACTTTTGAGAGTAGAGGTTTTCGAAATAGGTGTTGATGATCTTCTGTATTTCTATTGGGTCTGTAGTGATTTCACCTTTTTCAATTCTTATTGCATGAATTTGAGCTTTTTCTTCCCTTTTTTTAGATAAGGTTGGCTAGGGGCTTATCGATTTTATTTATTCTTTCAAAGAACCAATTCTTTGATTCGTTGATTGTTTGGATTGTATTCTTAGTCTCTATTGCATTGATTTCTGCTCTGATTTTTATAATTTCCTCTCTTCTTTTGGCTTTGGGCTTGACTTGCTCTTCTTTTTCTAGCTGTTTGAGGTGTAGCATCAAGTTATTTATTTGTATTCATTCTGTTTTCCTGATGTGGGAACTCAGTGCAATAAATTTTCCTCTCAGGATGGCTTTCATTGCTTCCCACAGATTCCGGTAAGTTGTATCTGCATTTTCATTTTCTTTAATTTCTTCTGTGACCCACTGATTACTCAAGAGTGTGTTATTCAGTTTCCATGTGTTTGCGGGATTTTTGCAGTATCTTTTATCATTAATTTCTAATTTCAGAGCGCTATGATCCGATAACATGCAAGGGATGATTTCAACTATTTTGCATTTGTTTAAATATGTTCTGTGAGCTAATATATGGTCTATTTTAGAGAATGATCCATGTACTGCTGAGAAGAATGTGTATTCTGATGTTGTTTGGTGGAACATTCTGTATATATCTATCAAACCCATTTGTTCACAGATGTGATTCACTTCTGTTATTTCTTTGCTCATTTTCTGTCTGGTTGATCTGTCCCTTGGTGTCAATGGTGTAATAAGGTCTCCTGTTACAATTGTGTTACTGATAATTTGAGTTTTCATTTTTGTTAATAATTGTTTTATATAACAGGGTGCTCTGGAGTTTGGTGCATATATATTTAAGATAGTTATCTCTTCCTCTTGAGTTTTCCCCTTACGAGTATGTAGTGACCTTCTTTGTCCTTTATGGTCATTGTTGGTTTAAAGTTCACGTTGTCTGCAAACAGAATGGCTACTCCTGCCTTTTTTTGGATTCCTGCTGCATGAAGAATTGTTTTCCATCCTTTGACTTTCAGTCTGTGAGTATCCTTCTGGGTTAGATGGGTTTCCTGTAAACAGCATATGGTTGGATTTTGTTTCTTGATCCATTCTGCTAGTCTGTTTCTTTTGATTGGTGCATTGAAACCATTTACATTAATGGTTATTACTGTTAAATGCTGGTTTATTGTAGGAATGTTATCTCTCTGCTGTTGCATCTTTATCTTTCTGTTCTGTTTAATTATTTGCTTTGCTTAGTGGTTTTTTCTTTTGCATATCTAAACTGTCTTTCAATATTTTTTGCAGGGTTGGTTTGGTGTTCATGAAGTTCTTCAGCTGTTCTTTGTCATGGAAGTATCGTATTTCACCATCTATTTTGAATGATAGTTTTTCAGGGTACATCAGTCTAGGTTGGAAATCATTTTGCTTTAGGATCTGGAATACTTCACTCCATGCTCTGCTTGACTTTATTGTTTGTGATGAGAAGTCTGCTGTGATTCTGATAGGTTTTCCTTTATAAGTGATCTGTCTTTTCTCGATGACAGCTTTTAATAATCTATTCTTGTGTTGGATTTCGGGGATGGTGATTACTATATGTCTCGGTGTAGTTTTATTTTGGTTATGACTATTTGGAGCTCTATATGCTTCACTGATCCTGATGTCAGTTTCTGATCTCATGCTTGGGAAATTTTCAGCTATTACTTCTCTAAATATCCTCTTGACATCCTTTATGTTGTCTCCTTCTTTTTCATTAATCCCTGTCATTCTTATGTTATTCTTCTTTGCATTGTCTTGCAGTTGTTGAATTGTTGTTTCCTGATTCCTTGTTATTTTTATAAGATCTTTCCTTTCCTGTTTACTAGCTGCAATCCTGTCTTCAAGGTCTGAAATTCTATCTTCACTTTCATTAAGGTGGTTTTTACAACTTTCAGTGGAATTTTTTATTTCCCGTATATCTCTGTGCATCTGCATTTTGTATTCTGTTTGTTTCTTATATTGCTCGTCTAGGGATTCTATCTTTTTGTTTAGTTCCTCCAATTTTTTATCTGTGTTTTCTTTAGATATATTCAGAATCTCAAAGAAGAGCCCTGGCTAGATGGATTCATTGTGAAATTCTACAAGAAATACAAAGAAGACTTAATGCCGACACTCCTCAAACTCTTCAATGAAATCAAAATGGAAGTAGTTTTTCCTAATTCATTCTTGGAAGCAAATATTATTCTAGTACCAAAACCTGACAGATACCCAACTAAAAAAGAGAACTATAGGCCAATCTCCCTAATGAACATAGCAAAAATCCTCAATGAAAGATTGGCAAATGGGATGCAGCAAATCATCAAGAAGATTATACACCAAGACCAAGTGGGATTCATTCCAGGAATGCAGGAATTTACATACGTAAATCAGTAAATGTAATCCACCATATCAATAAAGCCAAAAGTAAGCATCACATGATCATTTCTATAGATGCAGTAAAAGCTTTTGATAAGGTCCAACATTCATTCATGATATGAACCTTGCAGAAAATTGGTATAGATGGTCTTTACCTCAATACGATAAATGCCATCTATGACAAACCAACAGCCAGCATCAAATAAAATGCCACAAACTGAAAGCCTTTACCTTAAAATCTGGCACAAGACAAGGATGTCCCTTATCACTGCTCCTGTTTAACATAGTACTGGAAATACTAGCCAGAGTAATTAGAAAAGAGAGAGAAATAAAAGGGAAAAACATAGGAAAACAGAAAGTTAAATTATCATTATTTGTACATGACATTTTTTTTGTCTTTTTCCTTTTTATCAGTACCAGGGATCGAACTCACGATTGCCTGCTTGCAAGGCAGGCACTTATGCCACTGAGCTAAACCTCCAGCCCCTGTACATGACATTTTTAAATACTCTACATAGAAGATCCCCAAAACTCCATTGAAAGACTCCTAGATATAATAAATAAATTCATCAATGTAGCTGGATACAAAATTAATGCTCAAAAATCAATAGCATTCCTATACATTAACAACAAAATCACTGAGAGAGAAATAAGAGAAGCCACAGCCTTCACATTGACATCCAAAAAAATGAAATATTAATAAGTAATCTCACAAAAGACGTAAAAGATCTATACAGGGAAAATTAGAATACCATGAAAAAAGAAATTGAACAGCTTCTCAGAAAATGGAAAGACATCCCTTGTTCATGGATAGGAACAATACATATTGTAAAAATGGACATTCTCCCAAAACTGCTATACAGATTCAATGTAATTCCAATGAAAATACCATCAACATACCTCACAGATATAGAGAAATCACTCCTAAAATTTATCTGGAACCAGAAGACAACTAGAATAGCAAAGACAATTCTAAGCAGCAAAGATAAGGCAGGAGGCATCACAATCCCTTACTTGAAGTTATACTTCAAAGTTATTGTAATAAAATCAGCATGGCACAGGAATAAAAACAGATCTGAAGATTAATGGAATAGATTAGAAGATACAACCACAACTACAAACATACTCAGCCATGTTACCTTTGATAAAGGGGCCAAATGTTTTCACTGGAAGAATGACAGTCTCTTTAATAAATGGTGCTGGGAAAACTGGCTCTCCATATGCTGAAAACTAAAACTAGACCCATGCCTATCATCATATATTAAACTAAAACCTAAATGGATCAACGATCTGAATATTAAAACAGAAACACTGAATCTGTTGGAAGACAAAGTAGGTAAAAATTTTGAAATCATAGGGGTAGGTAGAAAATTCATGAACAGTAATTGCCTGGGAAATACTTCCCAGAATCAATAACTGGGATCAAAGATCTGAATATTAAAACAGAAAATCTAAATGTATTAGAAGACAAATTGGGCAAAAATCTTGAAGATATAAGGGTAGGTAGAGAATTCCTGAACAAGACTCAAACCACATGGGAAATACTTTCCAGAATCAATAACTGGGATCATGTCCTATTAAAAAGTTTCTGCATGTCAAAAGAAATCTCCAGCATAGTGAAAAGAAAACCCACAAACTGGGAAAAAATCTTAGTGAACTCTCCCTCAGGTAAAGGACTTCATTTTAAAATATATAAAGAATTTTTAAAAATCAGACCCCCAAAATTCAAAGATCCAATCCAAAAATAGGCATCTGAGATGAATACACAGTTCTCAGATGAAGAAATACAAATGGCAAATAAATACACGAAAAAATATTCATCATTGATCATCATTACTCATTAAAGGAATGCAAATTAAAGCCACACTGAGATTCCATCTGACTCCTGAAAGAATGGCTAGGATCAAGGAAACCAACAACCAATGCTGGAGAGCCTGTGGGGAAAAAGGAACTCTCCTGCACTGTTTGTGGGAGTGTAGACTGGTGCAACCATTGTGGAGGTCAGTCTGGAGATTTCTCAAAAAGCTGGCATTGGAAGTCCCATTTGTTCCAGCTATTCCACTTCTAGGCATATTCCCAGAAGAACTGAGAGCATCATACCACAGTGATATATGTGCACCCATGTTTATAGCAGCACAATTTGTAAGAGCCACATCTTGGAAACACCCTAAGTGTCCATCAACTGATGAATGCATAAAAAAAGTTATGGTATTTTTATACAACGGAGTGCTGCTCAGCTATAAAGAATGATCACATTGAGATATTTATAAATAAATGGGCGCAGCTTGAGACCATACTCATAAGTGAAATAAATCAAACTCACATGTATGAATACGGAATAGTTTCCCTAGTGTAAAAAAGGATATAAATACCATTATATTGTTTCAGTTTTATTGGTTGTGTTCTGTACTGTTTTTTTTTTCAACTTTGTTACACCTGATGATATAGGCAATTCTTTTTAAGGTAGCAAGAGGCATTATGGTAACCATTGTTGATTACCTTGCATTCTGTTTTTACATCATGTACTATGTCCATCCTTTGTTTTGACTAACTGTGCTTTCTTTTGTCACATTTGGTTTTATTCTCTTCAAAAAAAGTAATAACAACTGTGGGAGTAATAAAACCCATAACGTGTAAGTGTTATTATTAAAAAGAGAGGAAAAGAAAGTGCTTTAAAGGATACAACTGCAAGTGTGTTTAGGTGTGTAAGAGAGATGACCATATTATCAAGTTTTTATTGAATCATTGAACAACTGTTTGTAGTCTCACTGTTTGAATGTCTGCTTTGTATGCTTTAATTTTGTAACTTGAACAACTGTTTCTAAGATGACAATATGAAATCTTTTAACTAGTGATTTCTTACTGTTTATTTTGTTGAAATTCTGTATTACTTGTACCCTTTTACTGTTTTTTAATTTTTTCTTTAAATAAAATTTTAAAAAACAAGGCAGAGAAGGTTGGTTATAATCTCTAATATAGAAGGCTTTTATACACTAAATTTTTAAAAAAAGAGCCATACATGGAGTAGATCAGGAGGCAGGGTCCATGGAGATGGCTATTTATAGGAAATATAATTAACATGAAAAAGAGTACATGGTTTGAAAATCAAATATGAGAAAACAATGCTCTATGTGACAGAGAACCAGAGAGTAATACCAGCAGTTAAACCAATATTTGTGGATAGGTTGGAAATACAGGCTTTAATAGGTAAAAGAATACAATTAGAGATCCAGGAGAGAGAAGGTTCAGAACCACTTACGTAAATAGCAGGTCGCGCCCCCCCCCCCCCATTTAAAACCAAGGGTCTTGGTCAGACCCAAAAATGCACAATGTACCCTGGGGAAGTGAAACGGGATGGAGAGTCTTAAAAAAGATTGCAGAAGATATTGTTAATGGTGTATCAGGATTTAAAACCCACATTACTGGCACCGCTCTGCTTAGATAGATTTTATTCTTTTTTAGTTGATAGATTTCATTCTGTCCCAGTTTGTCTACTTGTATTAGTTTTGAGAGCACAGCCAGCTATCCCAAAAACATCAGGATGTAGCACAGTAATCATTTTTAATTTCCTGTTATCTTAATCTGGAGCCCTGTATGACTTATAATGTTTTATCATGACTGATCTTAGTTAAATCTAGTATGTTTGATTGATTTTTGGTATTGACAAATTTTATTTAAAACTGATATGATTGATAGTATCAAGTCTGAGAGTATAGGCAACTACACTGAAGATGACAAGACTCTATGATACACATTCTGGTTTGATAACTGCCTGATTTTGAAGTTTTATACTACATATAAAGTTGTGTTTTTATTAATACTGTCATGTACTGATACATTCAATTATACTATGTTTGATGATATAGCCCATTCTATTGAAGGTAACAAGAGACAACACAGGAACTATGGTAGAACTCCTTGTACAATGGTCTTATATGTCTTTCTTGTTTCATGTGTTTATAGGATTACATTTTGTTTTGTCTTGCTTTGTTTTGTTTCTCCCTCTAATATAGAAAGGATAGAATTGCATGTTAAGACTCATGCATGTGTAGAATCTATAAACAGTTTATGAGAACTGATCTTATGATACATGATGAAATGAACAGGTGCTATGAAGAAAAAGAGACACTAAAGTACCCAGTGCTGATCCTGGTGTGTCATAATGTGAAACCCAGCAATAGTACTATTCTTTGTTTAGAGTGATATTAGACTGCTTGGGTTTGTTCAATCTCAACATAATTGAAGATATGGATAACTACATGTACGTTTAAGTGTATAGGATTGATAACCATATTTCTAAGTTTTTGTTGGAGAGTTGAACAGAATGGTTTGCAGTCTCACTGTTTGAATCCCCACTTCATATGCTCCACTTTAGTATCTTGAATAACTAACTATTTATAAGAGGACAATCTGTAATCATCAACTAGTGATTTCTTACTGTTTTTTTCCTAGAAAGTATGTTTTATTTCTACCCATTTTTTGTTTTGTTTAGTCTTTCTTTAAATAAAAATTTTAAAAAGACACTACAGTACCCAAAGCTGATTCCAGTGTGTCATGATGTGAAATTTAGCAATACTATTATTCTTTGTTCAGAATGACTTTAACTTGCATTAGTTTGTTTAAACTCAAAATAAATGAAGCTATGGATAATTGCATTTATGTTTAAGTGTATAGGATTGACAACCATATTACTAAGTTTTTGTTGGATAGTTGAACAGAATTATTTGAAGTCTCGCTGTTATGAATTTTCACTTTATATGTTCCACTTTGTATCTTGAAAAACTATTTATAATAGGACAGTATGTAAACAGTAACTAGTGATTTCTTACTGTGTATTTTTTCTCTGAATTTTTTTTATTTCTACCCATTTTCTGTTTTGTTCAGTCTTTCTTTAAATAAAATTTAAAAAATATATAAACTGTTTTGGATAAAATGCATTTACACTTCATTTTTTCTCATTGTTCTGAAAGATCATGTGATAGAACGTGATTTCTGCCATCTTGTAGAACTGAAGTTTACTCATTTGCTCTAGAAATCAAAAAATAGAAGCCAACTATAGGACACTTATTCATGTAAATTCTTAAGAGTGGAAAACCTGCTTTGGGTGAAATGCATTTACACTTCATTTTTCTTATTGTGCTGAAAGACCATGCATTAAAATTCAGTGCTTATCATTTTCTAGAACCATAGTTGGTTCATTTCCCATAGATACCATAAATAGAATCCAATGTTAGGACACTTATTCATGTAAACTCCGAAGTGTAGAAAATCTGCTTTGGATGAAGTGCCCTTAGAACTCCCATGCTTTTAGCTATGCTGAAAGAACCTGCAGTAGGAATGGATTCCTGCTGTCTCCTAGAACCTGGATTTCACCGTTCCCCATAGAAATTGTAAATGGAAGCCAGTTGCACATACATAGGCATGTAAATTCTTAATCATAGAAAACCAGCTTTGGGTGACATGCCCTTACAGTTCATGTGATTCTCATGTTCCTGAAAGAGCTGTTGGAGAAATGGATATCTGCTCTCTTCTACAACCTAGGTTTCCTCATTTCCCACATAAATCATAAATAGAAGACTATGGCAAGTCACTTATGCATGCAAACTCTTAAGTGTAGAAAACCTGCTGAGGGCAAAATGCCTTTAGAATTCTTGTGATTCTCACTGTGCTGAAAGAGTCTGCAGTGGGAATAAATGTCTTCTGTCTCCAAGATAGTGTATTTACTCATTCCCAGTAGAAAGAATCACTATAACTCATTTCCCACACAATTGTGCATATTCATCTTGAAAGGAAAAACCAGTTTGGGAGAAATGCCTTTACAGTTCTTGTGATTCTCACTGTGCTGAAAGAGCCTGTGTAGGAATTTATGCCTGCTGTCTCCTACAAACTGATTTCCTCATTCCTGGTAAGTTAATGTTAAAACAGTTATTCATGTAAACTCATTAGTAGAAAACGCACTGTGGTTGAAATGCCTTTACCATTCTTGTGATTCTGACTGTGCTGAAATACACTGCAGTAGTAATGGATGCCTGCATTCTCCTAGAATCTGGTTTTCCTCATACCGCATAGAAATGGAAGCCAATGGCAAGACATTTATGCATGGAAACTCGTAAGAGTAGAAAACCTGCCTTGGGAGAAATACGTTTACAGTTCTTGAGATTCTAACTGTGCTGAAAAAGCCTGCAGTAGCAAAGGATGACTTCAGTTTCCTAGAAAGTGGGTTTTCTCATTCCCCATAGAAATTGTAAATAGATTCCAGTGGCAAGATATTTATGTGAACTCTTAAGAGTGGAAAATCCATTTTGGGAGAAATGAATTTACATTTCTTTTTGCTTTTCATTGTACTGAAAGATCATGAAGTAAGATTCAATGCCTATGTTCTTCTAGAACCATGGTTTGTTCATTCCCATAGAAATTATAAATAGAAGCCAATGTTAGGATACTTATTCATGTAACCTCCTAAGTGTAGAACACCCCTTTGGGTGAACTGCATTCAGAGCTCTTCTGCTTATCACTGTGCTGAAAGAATCTGCAGAAGGAATCGATGCCTGTTATCTCCTAGAAGCTAGGTTTCCTCCTTCCCCATAGAAATTGTAAATAGAAGCTAATGTTAAGACGGTTATTTGTGTAAACTTTTATGAGTAGAAAACCCGTTCAAGTGATATGCCCTTAAAGTTTGTGTGACTCTCATTGACCTGAAAGGATCTGAATAGAAACGGATGCCTGCTTTTGCCTAGAACCAGGGTTTGCTCATTCCCCACAAAAATCATAAATGGAAGCCTATGGCAAGTCACTTATTCATGTAAAGAATTAAGTGTAGAAAACCTGCTTTGGACAAAATGCCTTTACAGTTCTTGTGATTTTCACTGTGCTGAAAGAGTCTGCTGTGGGAATGGATGCCTGCTGTTTCTAAGATAGTGCATTTACTCATTACTAATAGAAAGAATGAATGTAACCCAATTCCCAGACAATTATGCATGTAACCTTTTGAGAGTAGGAATCCCACTTTGGGAGAAATCTATTTACAGTTCTTGTGATTCTTATTATTCTGAAAGAGTCTGCAGTAGGAATGGATGCCTGCTGTCTCCTAGAACCTGGGTTTCCTCCTTCTGCATAGAAATCATAAATAGAATTCAATATTAAGGCAGTTATTCATGTAAATTCTTATGAGTAGAAAGCACATTTGAGTGAAATGTATTTACCATTCTTGTGATTTTCACTGTGCTGAAAGAGTCTGCAGTATCTGTGGATACCTGCAGTCTCTTCAAAACTGATTTCATCATTCCCCACATAAATCATGAAGGGGGGCCTGTGGAAAGGTATTTATGCATGTAAACTCTTAAGAGTATAAAACCCTTATGGACCAAAAATCAAATATGAGAAAACAATGCTGTATGTGACAGGGAACCAGAGAGTAATAGGGGCAACTTGACCAGTATTTGTATATAGGTTGGAGAGACAGGCTTTAATAGGTAAAGGAATACAACTAGAGATCAAGTACAGGAGGGAGAGGGTTCAGAACCACTTAGGTACATAGCAGGTTGCATCCGCAATCTAAAAACTGAGGATGTTGGTGAGACCTAAAAATTCATTCCCTAAGGGAGTGAAAGGGGAGGAATAGTCTTTAAAAAGATTGCAGAGGATATTGTAATAAATAGTGTATCAGTATTTAAAACCCACATTACTTGCACCACTCTGCTTAGGTAGATTTTATTCTGTCCCAGTTTGTCTACTTGCACTAGATCTGAGGGCACAGAGAGCTATCCCCAAAATAATAGGATATAGTACAGTAATCATCTTTAATTTTCTAGTAACTTAATCTGGAGCCCTGTATAACTTATACTGTTTTATCAAGACTGATCTTAGTTAAATCTGGTTGTGTGATTGCTTTTTGGTATTGACAGATTTCATTAAAAACTGTTATGACTGATAATATCAAGTCTGAGAGAACAGGCAGCTACACTGAAGATGACAAGATTCACTATGAATACCCATTCTGGTTTGATTATTACCTGTTTTAGAAGTTTTACACTATCTACAAAATTTTGTTTTTATTAATATTGTTATGTATTGTTATATACAATTATACTATTTTTGATGATATAGACAATTCTATTGAAGATAACAAGAGACAACACAGTAACCATGGTATAACTCCTTGTACAGTGGTTTTGTATGTCTTTTTCATTTCATGTGTTTATAGGAATATGTTCTTTTTGTCTTGTTTGGTTTTGTTTTTCCCTCTAATATAGAAAGGATAGAAATACATGTTAAAACTCATGCATGCGTAGAACCTATAAACAGTATACGAGAACTGATCTTACAATGCATGATGAATTGAACAAATACTTTGAAGTAAAACAGACACTAAAGTACCCAGTGCTGGTCCCGTAATGTCATGATGTGAAATCCAGCAATACTATTATTTTTTTGTTCGGAGTGATTTTAGCTTGCTTTGGTTTGTTTAATCTCAACATAAATGAAGATTTGGATAACTGCCTGTATGTTTAAGTATATAGGATTGGTAACCATGTTACTAAGTTTTTGTTGGAGAGTTGAACAGAATTGTTTGCAGCCTCGCTGTTTGAATCCCCACTTTGTATGTTGCACTTTAGTATCTTGAACAACTATTTGTAAGAGGATGTGCGTAATCATCAACTAGTGATTTCTTATGTTTACTTTTTCTTTGAAAGTATGTACTATTTATACCCATTTTCTGTTTTATTTAATCTTTCTTTAAGTGAAATTTTTAAAAAGAGTAGAAAAAATAAATAAAAACAACAAAGCAGCATGGAATGACAATACAACTGATTCAGGATGGATGCCAAGAGAAAAAATATAAGAATAGTAGGCATCAAGGAAGATGCAGGACTCAACACAAATGACATAGGTAAACTACTCACAGGAATAATAGCAGAAAGTTTCACAAGCATGGGGGAAAATCTCATATACAGATAAGTGAAGAGTATGGAATGCCAAACAATCACAACCATCAAAAATCTACACACAAATATATCATAATTAGAATCCCAGACATACAATATAAAAGCAGAATACTAAAAGCTGTCAGAGAAAAGGCACAACTCACCTATCAAGGAAAGCCCAACAGAATCATGGAAGACTTTTCAGCCCAAACCTGCAAGTTAAGATGAGTTTGGAGTGCAGTATTTCAAGCCCTGAAAGAAACAACTTTCAACCCAGACTGATGTACCCAACTCAACTGTCTTTTAAATTTAACAAAGAAACAAGATACTT
Organism: Cavia porcellus; assembly: GCF_034190915.1. Taxonomy (NCBI): domain Eukaryota; kingdom Metazoa; phylum Chordata; class Mammalia; order Rodentia; family Caviidae; genus Cavia; species Cavia porcellus. The sequence goes on along the minus strand of NW_026947490.1, from coordinate 37,769,058 downwards.
CCATGACAAAGAACAACTGAACTAAATTAATGTCCACCAAACCAACACTAGAAAAAGTATTGAAAGACATACTATATAGAGACAAAAATAACCACAATCTCCAGAACAACAGAAAGACACCACCAGGCAGGGCAAGCAATAAAACAAAGGGGAAATGCAGAAGACAAACAACAGGAATATAACATGACAAGGTTGAGCCAGTACATATCAGTTATATCCATAAATGTAAATGGCCTCAATTCATCTATTAGAACAGGTTGACAGAATGGATTAAGAAACAGGATCCCATAATATGCTGTATACAAGAAAAACATATGATTCAAAAAGAAACTCATAGATTAAAAGCCAAAGGATGGAAAAACAGTATTCCATGCCACAGGAACCCATAAAAAATCAGGGGTAGTTATTCTGTTTGCAGACAATGTGAACTTCAAACCTAAAATGATTAAAAGACATAATGAAGGTCACTACATACTTGTTAGTGGAAAACTTTGAGAAGAAGAATTAACAATTATATATGCTCAAACCACATATAACATAACAAATATATATGCTCAAACACAGGCACACCCAACTATATAAGACAAAAACTAATGGACATGAAAAATCAAATACACAAGAATACCATTGTAATAGGAGGTCTTAATACCCCACTGTCACAAAGAGATAGATCAACTAGACAAAAAGTCAACAAAGAAATAATAGAACTGAATCATACCTGTGAGCAAACAGACTTAGTAGACATTTACAGAGTGTTCCACCCAACCAAATCAGAATATACATTCTTCTAAGCTGCACATGGAATATTCTCCAAAATAGACCATATATTAACCCACAAAACAAGGTGGTAGGAACATAACTAAGGTTGTTATTTTACATAATGATCTTCAAGAGTTCCTCAGACCACCAGACACAAACATACAAAATGGTTTCAATTCTATGAGTGTTGACTGTTCTATTTCAAGAACTTATAGAATTTGGAACATAATCATTTTAGCTAACCAAAGTCTGTTTATACAAATTTAGATATATTTTCTTTTCCCTTCCTTTTTCTTTTTCTTCTTTTTCCATGAGATATTATTTTTGCCCCAATGAGCTGATTCTTATCCTTTCACTGTGTTTATTGAGGATTTTGTATCTTATGTTATGTCACCAATTCTTATACTAGGAGACCATATGGTATTTACACATGTGAGTTTGATTTATTTTACTTATTATTATGGTCTTGAGTTGCATCCATTTACTTATAAATATCTCAATGTGATCATTCTGTATATCTTAGTATAAAAATACCACATTTTTAAAAATCTGTTCCTCAGTTGATGAGCATTTAGGTTGCTTTCAAGATCCTGCTGTTACAGATTGTGCTGCTATAAACATGGTGCACATATATCACTGTGATATGACATTTTCAATTCCTCTGGGAATATGCTCAGATGTAGAATAGTTTGGTTAAATGGGAATTTCAATCCCAGTGTTTTGAGGAGCCTCCAGACTGACCTCCACAGTGGTTGCACCAGTCTACACTCCCACCAACAGTGCACAAAGGTTCCTTTTTACCCACAGCCCCTCCAGCATTTGTTGTTGGTAGTTTTCTTGATCCATTGTTTCTGGAGTGAGATGGAATCTCAATGTGGTTTTAATTTGCATTTCTCTAATGACCAGCGATGCTGAACATTTTTTCATGTATTTATTTGTCATTTGTATTTCTTCATCAGAGAATTGTGTATTCATCTCAGATTCCCATTTTTGGATGGGTCTTTGAATTTTAGGGCAGACCTCCAGAATTTAAAAACCCATTCCAAACACAGACATCTGAAATGAATAGACATTTCTCAGATGAAGGCTTACAAACAGAAAATAAATATATGAAAAAATGTTGAACACAACAGATCACTTGAGAAATGCAAATTGAAATAACCCTGAGATATTCCACTTCACTCACAAAGAATGGCTATTAACAATCAAGCAATCAAGTACCAAGAAGTCAACCAATAATAAATGCTGGTGAGGCTGTGGGGAAAAGGAAACCTTCTCTATTATTGGTGGGAGTGAAAATTGGTTCCACCAATATGGAAATTATTATGGAGCTTTCTCAAAAAGCTAAACCTAGATGTTCCATTTGACCCAGCTATTTCCCTTTTTGGTATCTTTCTAAAAGAGTTAAAGAGATATATGTGTACCCATGTTTATAGCAGCACAATTCATCATAGTGAAATCTTAAAAGCAGCCCATATGCTTATCAACAGAGAAATGCATAAACAAAATGTGGTTTATATATTCAAGGGAGTATTATTCTGCTACAAAGCAGGATAAATTGGACAATTTTTAGGTGTACAGATGCATCGTTTTTTTCTTGATACAGTGATTTGCTATGTAGTTCAGGCTATCCTTGAATTCATTTTGTAGTCCAGGCTGGTTTCAAACTCACAGAGATCCTCTGCTTCAATCTTCTGAGTGCTGGGATTACAACTGTGTACTACCACTCCTGGCTGTATGCATCTGGAGATCATAATGTTAAGTGAAGTAAATATGACACAAAAGTTTAAAAATTATTGTTTTCTGTGGAAAAAATACAAGTGTAAGTAAAGAACAAAATGAAAGATGGAGGTTGAGAAGTAGGAGGAACTTTACCAAGTGGAAGGTGAACAAGGGGCGGAGGGAGAAGGAAGGAAAGGAGGATTTAAAAAGAAAGAGCTGAAAGAAAAGCAAAGCTTTTGTAAATCATAAGGGAAGAAGGGTTGAAGGGAGGGAAGGGTAATGGGGAAGAAGAATTAAGATATAAAAATTCCATATGATAAATGAAATCATTGTGTATGGTGAACATGTACCAATAAGAAAGCCCAGCATGGTATTGGCACAAAAACAAATATGTGGTCAGTGGAACACAATATACCATGTAACAACAGATACGACACATTTGACTATTTGACTTTTGAGTAAGGGACCATACTCTAGAGGAAAGATAGTCTCTTTAATAAATGTTGCAAAAATTAATTATCCACATGGAAAAAATTGAAGCTTGGTGCATATCTATTATCTTGCACTAAATTAAAATCAAATGCATCATAATCTAAATGTTAAAACAGAAACACTTAAATTGCTATACAATAAAGTAGGTAAGAGTCTTGAACACATAGGTGTAGGCAAGCACTTTCTGAACAGAGACCCAATTACTCTAGAAAAAAGTTGAGTCAACAAGTAAGACTATATCAAATTAAAAAGTATCTGTACAGCAAAATAAACAGCTAACAGAGTGAAGATACACACTACAGAATGAGAATAATTTTGTCCATTGCTTCTCAGACAGAGGACTAATAATGTCTACAACTTATAAAGAGTTCAAAAATAGAACCTCCCCCAAGTAAAAGACCCAATCCAAAACAGGGAAAAGGAAATGTATAGGCACCACAGAAGAGGAAGTACAAATGGCCTAGGAGTACATAAAAAATTTTTCAACATTTCTGACCACTAGAAAAATGCAAATTAATAAAATCATGTGATCCCATCTTACTCCAGAATCAGTGGTTATCAAAAAATCAAACAATAACATAACTGACGTGGCTCTGAGGAAAAGAAGAACCCTTCTACATTTTTGGTAGAAATGGAAACTATAACTACCATTATGGGCATCCGTACGGAGCTATTGCAAAAAACTAAAATTAGAAATTCCACTCATCCTGCTATTTTTCATGTCATTACCTTCTTGAAAGAGTTAAAGACATTGTATTGCACTGATACATGAATACTCTTAATTATAGTGGTGTAATTTATAATAGGTAAATCTTGGAAGTGTCATATATGTCCATCAATAGATGAATGAATAAACATGTGGTACTTATACACAATGCAGTAATATGAGAAATCAAAGATGTAAATAAAAGGCAAAATAAATGATAAATAATATGATATACATCTTTCGCAAATGGGAAGGGAACCAAGAGGTGGAGGGGAGGAGATTGAAGAGGAGGGAATGGATTGAGAAAATTGTTGAGATGTGATATGTACAATTGCTGGCTTAACATAAGGAATGTGACCATCATGCCCTAAACAAATTGAAATTTTAAGAAATATAGAGAAAAACAAGGAAATTATGTGCGGAGATAAATACATTAATTAGCTTGATTATGGTAATCACTTGAAAATGTATCAGCATGTGAACATATTATATTGGACACTTTTAGAAGGCATGTAGTGGACTGAAAAATAGACACAGATCATTGAAGCAAGAGAGGAAAGAAGGTCTATGAGGTGCTGAGAAGGAAAAAGATTAGAGAATGTGTGGGTCACAATAGAGTGCTGTGTAGGAGAGAGAGCAGTACAGAGCAACTCTGCCACCCAGATCCCCACATAGTCAGTTATAACATGGTCTTTGTTCTCTCTTTTTAATTTCACCAGTGCCTGTTTGCAGTATATAATGATTGTGTTCTTTGCAGGGAGTTAACACATGTACATAACAAATCTTAATTCTTTTTTAATCCCTTCCCTGTTCCGTCTCTTTCCCTCCATCTCTTGGTCTGCCTCCCAGTTGGAGAAGAGTTATCTTCCTGGTGCCTTATTATCTTTATTTTACTCTGTAATATGTTTACATTTTTGATTTCTCACATAAGTTAAATTTTATAGTCTCCATTATTGTGTGTCTTGTTTACTTCACCTAAAATTATGGTCTCAAGGTGCAACAATTTGCTTACAAATTACTCAAATTTATCCTTCCTATGACAGAGTAGTACTCCATTGAATATAAATGCCACTTTTTCTTTATCCATTCACTTGTTTAAGGACATATAAGTGCTTTGCAAGATTTAGGTACTTTGAATTGGGCTGTTATAAACATGGGTAAGTATACATCATTGTAATATGATCAGGTTAGCTCTTTCAGGAAGTACCTACATGAAGCATAGCTGGTTTCAATGGTATCACAGATTTAACATTTATGAGGGATAGCCTAACTGATTTTTCATACTGATTGTACTAGTTTACATTTTGACCAACAATGCAGGTTTCTTTTTCCCTTCTTCCTCTCCAGCATTTGTTATTACATGATTTCTTGATGATGGCCAGTTTTTGCAGAGTAAAATGGAATTGCACTGTTGTTTCAATTTGTAGTTCTCTAACAATGAGTGATGCTGAACACTTTTATGTAATTATTGACCATTTGTGCTACTGCTGAAAAGTATCTGTTTTTGTTGCTCATTTTGAGTTGGGTCTTTTATTCTGTGGGAATCACATTTTTAATTTCTTTAGGTATTGTAGCTATTAGTCATTATTCTCTAGTATTGAATCATGTCTAGCAAAAATATTTTTGCTTCTTTGTATGTTGTCTCTACATTCTGTTCATTGTTTCCTTTGCCTTGTGGAACCATCTAGTTTGGTGTAATACTATTTGTTGATTCTTGTGTGTGTGTGCATGGGTGTGTGTGTGTGTGTGTGTATGGATGTGCGTGTAATAAATTTTGCTCAGAAAGTTCCTGTGTACACTTTGAGAGTTTACCTATTTATCTTCCAGAAGATTGTTTATGCATTCACATTCAGATCTTTGAAACATTTTGATTTTAGTTTAGTACAAGCTCATTGTATATAATTCCACGTCTCCTCATGCAGAATTATTTATATATAATCTTCTTTATGTAGATATCCACTTTTCCAAACAATTGCTAAAGAGGCTCTCATTCCTCCAGTATGTTTTTGGACACATTGTCAAAACAGGTGACCGAATGTGTCTGGGGAAGTTTGCTACACTCTCTATTACATTGTGTTGGTCCACATACCTGCTTTTGTGCCAGCATGATTTTTTATCATTGTATCTTTGTAATATAAGTTGGAATTTTGTATTGAATTGTGTCTTACATGCAGTATATTGTTGGATCTTGCTTCTTGATTCATTCTGCCATTCTGTTTCATCTGATTGATGAGTTGAGGCCCTTTACATTGATGGTAATAACTGATATGTGCTGGTTTATCTTTATTTTCCTGTTGTTCATTCTCTGATTCCCAGCCCCCTCTACTTAATTGCTTTCCCTTGTTGGTGTTTTTTTCTGCTTTTTTGGGAACTGTGGTCATTTCTGTCTCTATGTAAAACATCTTTCAGTACTCTTTGTAGGGCTAGTTTGGTGAACATGAATTTCTTCAGTTGTTCTCTGTCATAGATATATCTTATTTCTCCATTAATTTTGAAAGATAATTTTGTGGGATACATAAATCTGGGTGGGAGGTCATTTTTATTCAGGGTTTGAAATACTTCTTTCCAAGTTCTTCTTGAGTTGAGGGTTTGTGTTGAAAAGTTGGTTATGATTCCAATTAGCTTGCCTTTGTAGGTGATCTGTTTTTTTTCTCTAACAGCTTTTCATATTCTGTTTTTGGGCTGAATTTATGGGATCTTGATTATTCTATTTCTGGATATAGATTTATTTTGGTTATGGGTGTTTTGAGATGTATATGCCTCACTTATCTCTCTGCCAGATTCTGTTTACTTTCTTGAGGAATTTTCTGATATTTATGCAAATTTTTATGTCATTTGTGTTGACTCCTGCTTTTTTATTCATACCTATCAGTATTATATTGTTTTTGTTTGTATCATCTTGCAGCTTTTGAATTTGTATTTCATGGTCCCTTGTTATATTTAGGACATCTTTAGTTTCATGATTACTAGCCCCAATACTGTCTTCAACGTCTGAAAGTCTATCTTCATTCAAGTGGTTTTGTCAGCTTTCAGTGGAATTTTTAGTTCCCTGGATATCACTTTGAATCTGTTTCATGCATTTTATTTCTTTCCTATATTGTTGATTCAAGGTTATCATGTTCCTATTCTGTACTTTTTAAAATCTATACCTTCCATAGTCAAACTATCAGTTATTAATAATATTTGATTCTTCCTGTTTTAAAACACACACAAAAATATTAATAATTGGGAAGATTTACAAGAAAATGATTTAAAAAATCATTTGAGAAAATGGTCAAATCTACCAAATTAAAAAAGTTGACAGATCAGTCTTCCTCCACTCATTGTACAAAGGTACAATAAAATTTTTCTTATATTTTATAATTAATTTGAACTACATATTTAGAAAATAACATACGTATAAATCTCAGAAGTGCAAGAGCAGTTGAAATATTGTGAATAGCTTTCACCCGTAATGGATTATAAAATATCATATGATTGTATTAATCAATGAAGTAAAACTAAAATTTCAATTCACTGAAGTGTGAACAAACACCTCATAGAAGTACTGAGCAGTGGAATTTTACATACAAACATTATAAAAAACAAATTTTATTAATAAAGCATTGGAAAGACTATAATTGAAATTGGTAACAAAACCATTATTAGTGATTAAATTAAGTATGAGGTATTTGAACCTGTGCCATGTAACAAACCAAAAGGAATTTTATTGATTTGAGTATCACTTATAGGTCTATAATATATCAGACTTTATTTCCATGAACACAGTAAAAATTTCATATGTATGTTACAAATACTTGATGAACTAGGACAGGTCATCATGTTTATAAGTTCCAATTTTAGTACACAAAATTTAAATTATGTTACCACATACAATCATAAAGGGCAAAAAAGAAATTTTAGAAAAATAGTTTCTTCATAGCAAAATGTGTATTGATAGTGAGGTTTTTAAAATATCAAGCTGTTTCTATACTAGAGATACAAATTCCTCACTTTCATCATTTCTTACCTTCTCCTGGGTGTGTGTCTGTCTCTCTATGCTCTCACCTTTCTTGCTTTCTCAGTTATGACATCAGGGGCTTGTTATGAATGGAACAACACTGGAGGGACACTTTCTCTACCGACCCTTCCATCCCAAGACTGTGGAATGGCCCACACCAAGCTCTCCCCATGTGTCATGCTCTGTTGGCATCTGAGTTTGTGTGGAACATGACATCTGCTGTTGCCAGTGCTTGGATTACATGTGTAAAGCACATCCTTATATCGGGTCCTGACCTAGATCCCCGATCTCCCAAACAAGTGTATGGTGAAGGTTTAAGTAAAATGAGGCAAGTGGCATGATTTTAGGGTTCCAGGAGGGTCAAATCCATTAGGCAAGCTTGACACTCTGAAGGCTAAGACAAAGTCTTCTCTGGACTGCCTATTTTTATTAGTTCCAACAAAAAGGTGGGGAAACTGAGGAAATTGTGGAAATGAGCAGGACCTTGGAAGTCACTTCAAAGACTTCTTCAAGTAGTAAATTATGCCAATTTAGGAGAACTGTCTTATCTCCAGTATGACATTTATGGTAGGAGTGTGACTGCAGGAGTGAAATACCTTCAGCCGCAGTCTCTATTTACTTCATTGATGTTTGAGCCAAGTGTCCACACCTGTGGCCTTATCTTGTCCTTTAAGGTATCTCTGGCCTCAGAGGACACTACAGGCCTCATCCAGGCCCAGTGATTCATAGAGGTTCACTTACTATGAATCAGCTCTGGTCACCAGGAAAGGGGCTGAGGCCTAGGACAGACTGACAGATAAACATAGAGAGCCAATTAGTTAATTTTAAATCCTTCTCAGAGCCACTTAGTAGTGGTCTCCAACATCCTTATCCTACATCACTTATACTTGCTTGCTTTTGAAGTGTTTCCTGAAATATCTACCTGTTTATCACCCACTTTTATACTACATCCTTCCCCTGTTCCATATTCTTGCATCTATTGGGGCTGGCAGCAATGTGCGTGTGTGTGTGTGTGTGTGTGTGTGTGTGTGTGTGTGTGTGTGTGTGTTACAAAGTACATATAGTTTCCCAATTCACTGACATTTATTATTTGTTAATATATATTTTAGTGGTTATAATATTGACAAAAGTAAGTGGATTCTTTGACTGTATTTATTTTCTGATGCACATGATATAGTAAAATGTGTAACACCAGCTGAGTGAAGAAATGAACATATCTGCCCAAGTTTGTGTCTGACAGCCAGGCTATCACTCTTCAGCCTGTTAATTAATATCATGTGTTACACACGGGGCAGCTGTCCTACTTCATTATTATTTTAGGCAGCTGTGATACACATTTTTCATAATTATATAATAATAGGTATCATTGAGGAATCAAAGCTCCCAGCTTATCAAGAAACTCCGTGAACCACACTCTCTTCTTCCTGTAGGGATACATTAAATTTGGAGACTGATCACATGTGTGGGGCTAACGCAAGACAAGCCTGCAAATACAGAGAACTCAAAACAAGGTACAGAAGCAAGTTGTTCCAGCACCAAGAAGACAAGGGGTCCAGGCCTTCCAGATAAACAAGCTGCTAGGAAGCGGGATTGAAATTGACATTCTTCTTGGGAGTGTATGGAGGGTATAATACATGTGCTACAGTGTTTGAGTATTCCTTCTCTCCCATCAGGAAGATAAGGGCTCCACCTGAACCCAGAATAGTCTTTTTGTATATTTTCTCATCCTCTTGCTCTCCTGCCACCCAGGAACATCTAGAGCTGCAGCCAGTTGCTACATCTTCCTGTCTCTGTTTAGATCTCAGTGTCCTTATCTCTAGTGCTATTTTATGTGTATTTTCCAGGCATCACAGATTATGTATTCCCCTGCCAGTTTCCACCTCAATCTCCCTCCAGCCCATCTCTCAATTAACAGATATTAATAGCTTGAAGTTTTGCTGAGGAATTCCTGAGATCATCTTAGGTCCCCACGCAGGAGCTGTCACTGAACTTAAAGGTGAAAGGACAATTAATTCCCAGCAGAGTGATGACTTCACAGTGATCCAACCTTTTATCTCTGGGCGAGTGTCCTCTTTGCACACATGCACCCACTATGACCACGATAGTTACTGCTCCAGGAAAAATTTCATTTGGTAAGTGGACTGGCTTTTTAATTCTATATTTGAAGGAAAATAGAAAGTTTGTGGAGGAATCTCATACAAAATATGTGAACATACTGTCTTAATTATTTTGTGTGTTTCTGGGACAGTATACCTAACATCCACAAGTTAAAGGAGGAAAGGTATATTTTAGCTCATAGGCTGAAGAGATTTCAGCCCATAGTCAGCTGGTTCCAAGGCAGTACAGCATGTCAGAGGGACATGGCATAAGGGAAACAGTCTATGGCGAGCAGGCAGAAAGGTGAAGTGGCAAGTCTCCCTTGCTCTTATCCTATCCAGGCTACAATCCTTTGGGGTTACTCCTGAGAGCCAGGATTGGCTTTCCCATTACCCACACTCAGAACTATGCTAAACCAAATTTCATACTACACATCCTTATCCCCAGCATCACACACCCTCGATCCAGGCAGCTCTGAAAAACTGCAGCTAGGAGCACATGAGGCTGCTGGATGCAAACAAAAACACATAACACCAGAGCATACTGAGTAGTTTACCACCCTGACCCAGAAGTCTTGTGCTCCATCATCCTGCCTCAGCTCCTATGCATCTGGGCCTATGCCCATGCTCCTGTGCTGGAACATAAAGCACAATTTGAAATCTATTGTAGTAAACTTCCCTTTGGCTTCCTGTAAGAGTATGTTTCCAAAATAGCTTGTAATTTTGGAAAAACTATAATTTGTCTTTTTTTCCTTGTGGCTTGCAGAGAACAATGCATCAGTAATTTTGTGTTTGTTGAAAGATTCTTGGGTCAGTGTAATTTGAGTGCAGTTTGTAACAGATGTAATGGAAATCTCACCTTTTAAAATGGGAACAGAGATTTCAAGGTGTGGGCATGTTCAAGACCTAAAAACAGATCAGTTCCAAAATGTGACTCTCACATCTAACCAGATTAAAAATCTCCAAGATTGTGTCGAAATCTCTGCATCTACTCTAATCTACCAGGATTTCCAAAGATGTCAATGCAATCAGGCTTTAAGCAGTGAGAATTTGATCTGTTTCAGGCCAAATTTGTGGAGGCATTGTTTTGATACTAATCAACAAAGAAAATGTTTTCAATTTATTCCCTAAATTCATTTCCACATAAGAATCTTTTGCAAAGACTATGAGAGAGGCCATTATTTTCCCATGAGTATCTTAAGTGTGTAAATATGATGAAATTTAATCTTAGCTGAGCTTGGGTTCAGGTATTTTCATGTCTAATTTTGTCATTATAATCCCTATAGTTCATTCCTCAGAAAATTTTAGGCATATTTATACAATAACTCAAACACAGTGTTTCTTCTCCAACTTCTACATTACTGGTGCTTGATCTGTGTTGTTATTATATATATATTATTGAAGTGATTTTTAATATTTAGCATCCTTTTCTCTGAACACACTCTTATTTTACTTAGATTTTACTATTTTTCAAATTTTAATGCCTCTAAAATCATCTATTATAAACCAATATATCCTAATTAAAAATACATAAAATATTGTTAAAAACAGACAGTCCTTTTTGATGATTTTTTATTTGAATTCTCTGAAAAATGTTAAATTGTATCTTATTATAATTAATATTATTCAAGTAAATGTGACTCCTTATGGGATGTCCACTAAGAGAAAATTAATTACTTTATCTGACATGCTAATAAAAATTTCCATGAGAAGAGTTTTGAAACATAACCTATACTTAAGCATTTGGCAAGACATTGTTTCAAATTGAAAAATTGTATTGTTAAAGATACTTCTGCATTTGTGTGATAGTGTTAAGAAAAATGTTTTCATTATTATTCATTCCTGAGAACTGGAATTGATTTTTATGTATTTTTTCTGGTTATTTAGCCCTCTAAAATGCCATTCAGATCTTGCAGTGCTGCAGTATTTCTGGAGAGTTAGCATACCCAGAACTTCCCCATTGCATCAACAGCTCTTCAGAGCTCCACTGTGGGCTTCTCAGATTTTATTCACTCACTTTTGACTGAGGATGCACAAGTTCCAGTACTTTTGATGCAAATAATGCCACAAGAACTACCTGTGTCTTTACAATAGACATGTTCCTAACATGCTTATTTCCTAGTATAATGGGCTTTGTGAGAAAAGGCATTCCCTGGATGTAATCAGGACCATAATTTATGTGCAGTGTTTCTTCTTACTCAAGATCCCATTTCAACATCTTGTATAAATGGATGGATTGGTTTTTGCCAATTTAAATTGGGCTATTGTCTGCCTCATTGAGACTAGTGTTGGAATCCTTGGAAATTCTTTTCTGTTTTGCATGTATAGCTATTCTCTGCTCACTGCACGAGGGTTGAGGTGCATAGATGTGATCCTCATACAACTATTTCTAGCTAACGACTTGGTACTGTTCTCTAAAGGGATTCCTCAGACAATGGCAGCTTTTGGACTGAAAGATTTCTTGGAGGAGACTGGATGTAAAGTTGTCTTCTACTTGCACAGAGTGGCTAGAGGCATTACCCTCAGCACCACTTGCCTACTCAGTGGCTTCCAAGCTATGACAATTTGCCCCACTTTGCCCCATGCTCCAGGATGCATGGAGAGCAAAATTAAATCACTGAAGTGTCTTGCCTTCTGCTGTTTTCTCTGTTGGGCTATGAACCTCCTGATAAATACCCATAATATAATGAATGTAAGTGGACCAAACAACAGCAGGAACATGAGTATACAAAACATATATAGATACTGCTCCGCTCCAGTCGCTAAGGGACTTACATTCACACTACTAGCAATGCTTTATATCCTTACTGATTGGGCCTTTTTGGGTCTCATGGCCTGGGCCAGTGGTTCCATGGTCCTTCTATTGCACAGACACAGACAACGAGTCCAGCACCTTCACAGCCGTAGTCTCTCCCCCAGAACTTCCCATGAGGCCAGAGCTGGGTGAACTGTGCTAATCCTGGTGAGTATATTTGTCTCCTTTTACTTTCTGGCTGCTCTTTTATCATTTTGGATAACCCAGGCCCTGAGCCCAAGCCCCTGGCTCATGAACACCTCCGTGCTGCTGTCCTTGGGCTTCCCCACATTCAGCCCCTTTGTGTTTCTCTTCAGTGATACTCATATCTATCAATTATGTTTTGTCACATGGACAAGAAAAACAAATATTTAACCTTTGTTCTCCAGGTTTTGAATTTCTTCAGACATTTCTTCCCTTTTTAAATAAGTTCTTTCAGAATTTATATAGGGTGTTGCTATGAGTGCTAATTTGAAGGACATTGGCATATGACAGTGAATAAATATGACGGATATGACTTCCTGCTGCTTGTTGGATCTTCAGGATGTAACCTGTGTAAGCACTTTCATAAATGTGTGGAAGCTCCTTAAAAATGAGCAAATAACTATGGTTCAATTCATCAGTTCTCTGATTTCTAAAGGAATTGAATGCAAGGACACAGATGTTTGTATATAACTGTTGATAGCAGACTTCTATACATTGCCAAACACAAATGTCCTAGAATGTTTTAATGGCTAAAAATACATGATATGTACACACAACCAAAAACTTTTCAGCCTTAAAACATATGAGGTTCTGACCAATACTCAAATAAATGCATGAATTTTGAATTCTTGAATATTAAGGTAAATAAGCTAGAACAAAAAGATAAGAACAAATATTGTATGAGTCTACTGACATATAGTACATATAATTATGAGACTCATCAAGTCAGCAAACAGAATAATGAATAACCAGGGCTGTGTGTGACCAGGGAAATTTTGTTTAATTTATACAAAATTTCTTCTTTCAAATGATGTAAAATTCTGGAAATGGAGGTGATGATGTTCATTCAATAATATTAATATAATGTTGTCAAATAGTGCAATTAAAATGGAACATGTTATTATGTGTATTTCATTAAAACCACAAAATAAATTCACAATAACTACTCATAAATTGGTTTTAATACCATATATGCTAGGGGCTGATCTTCTCATCACAGCTTTTCATAGAATTTTTCGTGAGAAACTCACTGCAATGGTTTATATCAAATGATTTAAATGTAAGTAATCAAATGCATGTGAAGAATATCTTATTGTAGAAAATAGATATGACTTTGTACCTGCAATTATGCCTCAAAATATGTATTTACTTTTACATATCTTAAATGCCAAAAGACAACTTCAGAAAAAATGAAATTCTGTTCACTCCTTAGGCTGTTTTCCCTGGAAAGAAGAAATGAGTGCCACTGAGACAGTGAAGTTTTGCATTCTTCCCTTTCTAAATTTTGCATGAATTTTGTCTTCTGCTGCCTTTTCTTTGGGTTTGACATTACCCAACAAAACTCATATAAGTAGAACTTGCCTTCAGGTGGTATAGCTGAGAATTTGAAGCCAAGTTCTTTAATATTTGGGATTTGGGTTGGAGTTTCATATTTGTGTCTTATTATACATGGGAGACAACAATAGTCAATTTAAATTTCTTGAAATATAAGCAAAGTTTCAGTTAGTTTACTGTTGTAGTGTTTGATACTGAGTATCAAACTCAGGATTTCATGCTTGCTAAGCAGGTGTTGTGACACTGAGCTATGTCCCCAACTTTAATATTTTACTTATTAAGAGGGTTTTGACACTCAGGATCCCTTTGCTTCAAGTCTTCAACAGCCACCAGTGCTGACTATATAACAAGATACAACATCCACTGCTATGCACAGTGCAACTCTCAAGTATCCCAGGAGGAGGACTATGAAGGATGAAGCAGTGGAGACAAGAGTCTGAATGCAGAAAGTTGAGATCAGGTGAAGCCTTCTATCCTAGTGGGAGAAAAAGAACTACCCATTTCCTGCAGTACATTTATTTATACACCTGGAAGTTGATGTCAGTTTAAACCCCTCTGCCTAGCAACTTGTTTGCCAGGCTCACCTCAGGAACCTCTTGTTCTTGGTGCTGGGGTAGGTGGTCCTTGGTTTGCCTCTGGCACTCCATGTCCTCAGTGTTGTCCTTGCTTTAGTCCCACATGGGTGATCAAACTTCAGCTTCAGCTGCTCCCCCAAATCTATCCACCACAAATGACTAGAGAACTGGATAAAATCAGTGTAATGGGAGCTCTGCAGTATGGGAGCAGCTTGGCACACAGCTGCCTCCCTGGATTCACCCAGGCAGACATATGCAGGTCCTTCTCAGCAGCTCACAAGCCTCCTATGGGTCTTCCCTCTGAAAACTTCATCTGCTGAGTGTTCTGGCTCTGAATACAACTCTAAAAGTTGCCAGTACTGCTCAGTGATCTCAACTCTGTCTCTGTGTCTTTGTAAGGAGGTCCTGGGCAGAGAAGGACATATTTTCAGCCTTGAGTGGGCTACTACACTACAGCTAGCCAGATTCATCCTAGTAGAAAATCTGCAGCTGTGAGGCTGCTGTGGGGACAGCTTCAGAAGAACAAGCTATACAGATGTGAAGGGGTCAGGGGTATAAGGGGATCTCGCTTTGCCTTCAGTGTTTCTAAGGAGTATACTATGTTTACAAATGTATTTGAGCACGCCATTTTATACTGCAAAATTGCTTTTCTTCAGGAGGTAACTTATCAGTGCCTATTCATTTTCTACTTTGTACATGTGTAATGTGTAGAAACCCTTTTATAGATAATAAAAAATAATTTTACATTTTATTGATAAAAATGTTAGTTTACATTAGGAAATTATACAGGCACTGGTGTGATATTGAAACCTGTGTTCTTAACTTCTGAAGCATAACATAAGATTTCTCATTGCTAAAGAAGCATGCATCCTATGCACACAGATCATTGTACATGGACTAAATGTTCTAGAATGTATGTCAAAATTCTCTGGAAGCCCTGCTAAAATACACATTTTGGGGACTGTGTCCTATAGTGTCTAATTCAGTTGTTGTTAAAATGTGAGTAAAAATTAATGTTTTTATTACATCCAGAGAAAATGCTGCTGGACAACACTGAGGTCACAACTAAGTGTCTGGAGATGGACTAGCCTCCTAGACAAGTACTGTACCACTAAGCTACATCCCTGAACTTAATGGTTCTCCTTCACTTTTCCTGTTTCCCTTCTCTGCAGAGAATGCAAACACTATGGGACACAGCCAGTGCCTTTGGTGGCTGAATGTTTCATACGTATCTGTAGTAATGCCTGAACCCCCCCTCTGTACTTAGTCAACATTGGTTGGAGTTGGAAATAAGCATGCTCCTTCACATTCTATGTTATGTATCCTGGAGAGCTTCAATGTCTTCTTTATTTTTTGCTCCAAACACAGATGTTTTTGTAGATTCAGAAGTATCCATTTTGGAAAGAAGGCTTGCACAAGTACCATTGTAGTAATGTACTAACATGCATACTATAGTTCTCCCAACTTTCTCTAAAGTGTTATCTCTTTTCAACCTTTGCTAATGTATTCCACAGCTATTTCTGCCACAGCCTTTAAATAATTTCATAAGTAACACAATTAATGCTATTAACAACATTATACTCATCTGAAGTTCAAATCAAATTTTGATGTGATACCCTTAATTTCCTGCTGCTAATGTGCCATTTCAAAGTAGCATTTGCTGTTGTGTTGTGTTTTGTTAGAAATAGGTATTAGATTCCTAAAAAGGACTGACTATCTTGCTGCTAGGATCATACTTGTAACCCAAGCTATTCATGACTGAAGCAAGAGAGTGAGAAGTTTGGGTCCAGATTCATATGCTTAGTGAAACCTCATTTCTTAAACAAGGTAAAATACTCTGGAGGTGTAGCTCAGTAATGTAGAGCTTGCCTAGAATCCAGGCAAACCTCTGTCAAATGCACACTGCAATGCACACAAGCAATAGCTTACTTTGTGCAGTAAAAAATGTTATATGGGATGACTGTTCCTCAGTGGGAGACAAAATCAGTGATTTCACATAGGCAAGAGACTTGATGTCTCTGTAAATCTGAGGCAGAGTTTCACACTAATCTGCTTGCTCGTGGTGATGTGACATTGATCTCTGTCTTCCTTCTTATCTCCCAGTCTAACTCCTTTATTTTTTGTTCCTAACTGAACATTTTAACATTTGAAAAAGCTAATGTTTATGGTAATCATGATTCCCCATTTCATTGCTTTGAAGCCTTATAATGTTTGCATTCATTAGTTGGAATGGTTTTATCCTAGTTTGTTTGATCTTATTATCTGTGATAGTATGAACAGCTATTTTGAAGAAAACAAGGCATTATAAGAGCCAGTTATGATTTAATATCATCTTACTCTGAAGTCCTACCATGCTTTTGTTCTTCTGTTTACATTGGTTCTATCATATTGTATCTTGTATCATATCAAGATATTCTGCCTGAGGAAAGTTGCCAGCATAAATACGTGGACAAGAATGTTTTTAAGACATTAATGTGTTGTTGGGTCAGGCATTGTGGATTCTCCTACAAGTTGCTGTTTGAGCTCTTGGTCCTCCTGGCTCTTGAGGGGGAAACATGTGCTGCTTGGTCTCCAGCATGGACTCATTATGCTGGCTTCCTGGCACATACCCAACTGTGCTTGTCACTGAAGGAGCTTGGGGCCTCCATGCGACTGAGGATGGCTGGGGTGCCTTTCATGATAGCCCTGGTCTTTGTTGTGAGTGTGACTTTTCAGCTCCAGCATAGAACCCTCATCCCACCAGCACAGCTCCTTCACCCCGCTGGCATGGACTTTCTGGTTTCCACTGCAAACCTTTGGGACTTCCTGGCATGGATCCATAAAAGAGATTGGCGTGAGTCCTTCTTTTGGGCTCTGGACTTCCAGTTGGACTCGTGGGAGAGGTTGTAATGAGCTCTGTGTTTTTTTTTTCTGGAATCATGTGGGACATTGCTGTGGGATTTAGGCCCTTGACTAAATATTCTATGTCTTTGGTGTTGCAGATAGATTCCCTGCATTTTCTTGTGTTAACTCCTGGTTACCATTATAAAAATAATATTATAAACTCCATGTTCTGAATCTAATTGTTCTCTGTACAACCTCAAACTACAACAGGGAAGTAGACAGCTTCAAAACAAAAACAAAAACAAAAAAACATACTGGTTCACTTCCTAGATTCCACATTTGAGCTTCTTTCTTACAAAGCCTTATAGGTGTGATCAGTGAGCAAGTCATTTAGTATCCATCCAATCTCATTCAAAATTAGAGAATACATACTTGAGAAAGGCCTGTTGAATGCAAAAAATATGTGAAATCTTTTAGCCAGGGCCTGGGTATCAGTGAACCCAAGACAGTTCAGACAGGAGAGAGGTCTTGTGAATACAACCATAATGTGAGAGTCCCTTAGCAAAGGATTTAGTCTCATAAAACATCATAGAAAACACTGGAGCCAGCCCAGTGAGTGTGGTGAAGGTGGTGAACCTTTAACCAAACACTTCACACTACAAAAAGACTATCAAAGAGCAGGGAATGTGCTACTTCCTAGCTTAGGATAATTGCACTGGAGAACATAGGTCAGGAAGCCTTCTACCTTAATTAATGTTTGTTCATCTGAAATTCTGCTGTGGAACAATTCCCCATTGTTTCTAGTTACCTGGGAAGCCATAAGGAGCTGCATAGTATTTTCTAGTCTGCTCAGGCCTTGCTAGACTTTTGTCATTTCCAGTTCATGTAAGTAGACATGTTTCCCCCTTGGCAAGTTCTTGTAAGGTGCAAGACTCATCCCTTCCACAGTGTACACAGGGAAGTGGATTTCTATACTCTCTCAGGTGCCCATACAAATGGGAACTCCCAAGAGATGTACATTCCCTTTTCTGACTTATTACTGTACAAGAGCCAGTTTGGTCCCAGAATACGTGACATTGCAGATAGAAATCACTTAGGAAAGTGTTAGCCTCACATCATGGCTATGGCCAATTTATCTAGCTCCCAAGACACCAACACAGAAATTTCTTACTGAACATTGCTCTGATGAAATAACTGAGGCCATTTTTGCCTAATTGTCTCTAACTTTACGCATTCTTTTCACAGGTACAAAACCAGCTAAAACTGTGAGGTAGCTTGAAACAGAATTGTGTCTTGCCAATCTAAGGGGGTGACATTTTTTATGTTTAGGTCTCAAGTTGGATGCTTTAAAGGAGATAACGTCATCAAATGACACAAATTTCTTCAGCTTTGGCCTAAATGGGCATTATGATCTATGTCTGTATTATGAGATAAATTTTGTTGCCACCAAATTTCTAGTTTTAAATTCTAACCATTAGCTGTTCACAATGTGACTATGCATGAAGAAGAGCTTCTTCAATGACTGAGTCAAAATTATATCATTTGGTTGGCCCCCTATGCACTAGGACTACTGTTCCAGGAAAAAAAAAATGAGTATATAGACATACAGATAAGAAGACAGGGAAGATTACTGTAGTCAGGGAGCAAGGCCCTAGTTCTGCAGTGCAATCTCATGACCAAAGATGATGAACATTTTTTCATGTAATTATTTGCTATTTGTATTTGTTCATCTGAGAAATGCATATTCATCTCAGGTGTCCATTTTTGGATTGGATCTTTGAATTTTGGGGGTCTGAGTTGTTTTTAATTCTTTATATCTTTTAGACAAGAGTCCCTTGTCTGAGAGAGAGTTCACTAAAATCTTTTCCCAGTTTGTGGGTTTTCTTTTCACTATGCTGGAGATTTCTTTTGACATGCAGAAACTTTTTAATAAGAAGTGGTCCCAGTTATCGATTCTGGGAAGTATTTCCCATGCAGTTTGAGTCCTGTTCAGGAATACTCTACCTACTCTTATATCTTCAAGGTTTCTACCCAATTTGTCGTCCAATAGATTTAGTGTTTCTGTTTTAGTATTCAGATCTTTGACCCATTTAGATTTTAATTTAGTACATGGAGATAGACATGGGTCTAGCTTTAGTTTTCAGCAAATGGAGAGCCAGTTTTTCCAGCACCATTTGTTAAAGAGACTGTCGTTCTTCCAGTGAACCTGCTTGGCCCCTTTATCAAAGATAAGGTGGTTGAGTGTGTTTGTAGTTGTGGTTGTATCTTCTTATCTATTGCATTGATCTTCAGCTCTGTTTTTATTCCAATACCATGTTGATTTTACTACTGTTGCTTTGTAGTATAACTTCAAGTCAGGGATTGTGATGCCTCCTGCTTTGCCTTTGCTGCTTAGAATTGCCTTTGCTATTCTAGGTCTCTTCTGGTTCCAGATGAATTTTAGGAGTGATTTCTCTAAATCTATAAGGCATGTTGATGGTATTTTTATCGGGATTGCATTGAATCTGTATAACAGTTTAGGGAGAATGGCCTTTTTCACAATGTTTGTTCTTCCTATCCATGAGCAAGGGATGTTTTTCCATTTTCTGAGATCATCTTCAATTTCTTTTTTCAGTGTATTATAATTTTCCCTGTATAGGTCTTTCACTTCTTTCATAAGAGTAATTCCTAAATATTTCATTTTTTTGCTTGCTAATGTGAAGAGTGTGGTTTCTCTTATTTCCCTCTCTGTGATTTTGTTGTTCGTGTATAGGAATGCTATTGATTTCTGAGTATTGATTTTTTATCCAGTTACATTACTGAAACTATTTATTGCATAAGAGTCTTTTAATGGAGTTTAGGGGGTCTTCTATGTAGAGTATCATGTCATCTGCAAACAATGATAATTTAACTTCTTCCTTTCCTATCTTTACCCCTTTTATTTCTCTCTCTTGCCTAATTGCCCTGGCTAGTACTTTCAGTACTATATTAAATAGGAGTGGTGATAAAGGACATCCTTGTCTTGTGCCTGATTTTAAAATAAAGGCTTCCAATTTTTGGCCATTTAGTATGATGCTGGCTGTTGGTTTGTCATAAATGGCCTTTATTATATTGAGATAAAGACCATCTATTCCAATTTTCTGTAAAGTTCTTATCATGAATGAATGTTGGACCTTATCGGAGGCTTTTTCTGCATCTATAGAAATGATCATGTGATTCTTACTTTTGGCTTTATTGATATGGTGGATTACATTTATTGATTCATGTATGTTGAACCATCCTTGCATTCCTGGGATGAATCCCACTTGGTCATGATGTATAATCTTCTTGATGATTTGTTGCATCCTATTTGCCAAGATTTTATTGAGGATTTTTGCATATGTGTTCATTAGGGAGATCCGTCTATAGTTCTCTTTTTTAGTTGGGCATATCTCAGGTTTTGGTACAAGAGCAATATTTGCTTCCAGGAATGACTTAGGAAGGATTGCTCCCTTTCAATTTCATTGAATAGTTTGAGGAGTGTCGGCATTAACTCTTCTTTGTATTTGTTGTAGAATTCTGCAGTGAATCCACCTGGGCCTGGGCTCTTCTTTGTAGGTCAGGACTTAATTACATTTTCAATTTCATTAAAAGAGATTGGGTTATTCAACAGTTTTACATCCTCTTGATCTAGCTTTGGTACTTCATATGTTTCTAAGAATCTGTCTATTTCTTCTGTATTATCAAACGTTTAAGAGTAGAGGTTTTTGACATAGGTGTTGATGATCTTCTGTATTTCTATTGGGTCTGTAGTGATTTCACCTTTTTCATTTCTAATTGCATGAATTTGAGCTTTCTCTTCCCTTTTTTAATAAGGTTGGCTAGTGGCTTATCGATTTTATTTATTCTTTCAAAGAACCAACTCTTTGATTCGTTTATTCTTTGGATTGTTTTCTTAGTCTCTATTGCATT
Source organism: Cavia porcellus (assembly GCF_034190915.1). NCBI lineage: Eukaryota > Metazoa > Chordata > Mammalia > Rodentia > Caviidae > Cavia > Cavia porcellus. The sequence goes on along the minus strand of NW_026947490.1, from coordinate 37,747,622 downwards.
GATTTCTGCTCTGAATATTATAATTTCCTCTCTTCTTTTGGCTTGACTTGCTCTTCTTTTTCTAGCTGTTTGAGGTGTAGCATCAAGTTATTTATTTGTATTCATTATGATTTCCTGATGTGGGAACTCAGTGCAATAAATTTTCCTCTGAGGACGGCTTTCATTTCCTCCCACAAATTCTGTAAGTTGTATCTGCATTTTCATTTTCTTTTAGGTATTGTTTAATTTCTTCTGTGGCCCACTGATTACTCAAGAGTGTGTTATTCAGTTTCCATGTGTTTGCGGGATGTTTGCAGTATCTTTTATCATTAATTTCTAATTTCAGAGCGCTATGATCTGATAACATGCAAGGGATGATTTCAACTCTTTTTCATTTATTTAAGTATGTTCTGTGAGCTAATATATGGTCTATTTTAGAGAATGATCCATGTACTGCTGAGAAGATTGTGTATTCTGATGTTGTTGGCTGGAACATTCTGTATATGTCCATCAAATCCATTTGTTCACAGGTGTGATTCAGTTCTGTTATTTCTTTGCTCATTTTCTGTCTGGTTGATCTGTCCCTTGGTGTCAATGGCATATTAAGGTCTCCTGTTACAATTGTGTTACTGAGAATTTGAGTTTTCATTTCTGTTAATAGTTGTTTTATATAACTGGGTGCTGTGGAGTTTGGTGCATGTATATTTAAGACAGTTATCTCTTCCACTTGGAGTTTTCCCCTAACGAGTATGTAGTAACCTTCTTTGTCCTTTATGGTCATTGTTGGTTTAAAGTTCATGTTGTGTGCAAACAGAATGGCTACTCCTGCTTTTGTTTTCGGATTCCTGCTGCATGAAGTATTGTTTTCCATCCTTTGAGTTTCAGTCTGTGAGTATCCTTCTGGGTTAGATGGGTTTCCTGTAAACAGCATATGGTAATGGTTTCTTGATCCACTCTGCTAGTCTGTTTCTTTTGCTTGGTGCATTGAGACCATTTTCATTAATGGTTATTACTGTGAAATGCTGGTTTATTGTAGACATGTTATCTCTCTGCTGTTGCATCTTTATCTTTCTGTTCTGTTTAATTATCTGCTTTGCTTAGTGGTTGTTTTCCTTTGTGTATCTAAACTGTCTTTCAATATTTTTTGCAGGGTTAGTTTGGTGTTCATGAAGTTCTTCAGCTGTTCTTTGTCATGGAAGTATCATATTTCACCATCTATTTTGAATGATAGTTTTTCAGGATACATCAGTCTAGGTTGGAAATCATTTTGCTTTAGGATCTGGAATACTTCACTCCATGCTCTTCTTGACTTTATTGTTTGCTCTGAGAAGTCTGCTGTGATTCTGATAGGTTTTCCTTTATAAGTGATCTTTCTTTTCTCTCTCACAGCTTTTAATAATCTATTCTTCTGTTGGATTTCTGGGGTGGTGATTATTATATGTCTGGGTATAGTTTATTTTGGTTATGACTATTTGGAGTTCTATATGCTTCACTGATCCTGATGTCAGTTTCTGATCTCATGCTTGGGAAATTTTCAGCTATTACTTCTCTAAATATCCTCTTGACATCCTTTATGGTGTCTCCTTCTTTTTCATTAATCCCTATCATTCTTATGTTATTTTTCTTTGCATCATCTTGCAGTTGTTGAATTATTGTTTCCTGATTCCTTGTTATTTTTAAAAGTTCTTTCCTTTCCTGTTCACTAGCTGCAATCCTGTCTTCAAGGTCTGAAATTCTATCTTCACTTTCATTGAGGCTCACTTTCAGTGGAGTTTTTTTTTATTTCCTGTAGATCTCTGTGCATCTGCATTATGTATTCTGTTTGTTTCTTATATTGCTCATCTAGGGATTCTATCTTATTGTTTAGTTTCTCCATTTTTTAAAACTGTGTTTTCTTTAGATATATTCAGAATCTCTTTGATTCCTTTTATCATTTCTTCTTTTACCTGGGAGATTATTTCGAATTCGAATTTCTTTAAAGCTTCCTGGAGTTGCTTGTTAATTTCAGTAGCTATTGTGTCTGATATTTGAGGTGAATGGCATGTATATTCTTCTATATACATTGCTCCTAGGGTTTCTTGAGATGGGCTGGAGGTTTGAGGTTGTAATTTGGTCTTTCGTTTTGTCATTTTCCTTTATTTCTGTGTTTCAAGTGTTATTTGAAAGCTTCCTCAAAGTCTGTTGGAAATCCCCTTCTATGTTCGCAGCTCCTGAGACTCTAGCACCCCGTTACTCCAAGCCCCTGGGCCTGTAGAACCAATGGCCCTCTTATGCCTGTTTAGAACTCCATAGTTCCAGATAAACTGGGCTTCAGGGACACTGTGCACCCCCCTGCTTGTTGGAAGCTCCACAGTTCTCCAAGTGCAGCCGGGATGCGGAGGCGAATGTAGATGCCTCAAACCCACTTATCCATTTCACTGCACCTGGAAGCCTGGAGGGTCCTGAACAGTCCACACTTTGGGCAGCATGTGCTGAGCACTTACCGCAGGCTGCAGGGCCTCTGGAACCTGCGATGCTCCCCTGATTGCTGTGATATCCACAGTCCTCCAGACACACGGGGAGGCAGATGTAGGTGCCCCAGGTCCACCCAGCCCCTCGTCTGCACACCGATGTTGAGGTGCAGGAGTCCCAAATAAGCAGGTATCCAGGGATAGCGTGCCCGTGCCTACTTGTTAGAAGCTCCACAGTTCTCCAAGCACAGCCGGGATGGGGAGGTGGATGTAGATGCCTCAAACCACTTATCCACTTCACTGCACCCGGTAGCCTGGACGGTCCCGAGCAGTCTGGGCTTTGGACAGAGTGCACTGAGCACTTACCACAGGCTGCGGGGCCTCTGGAATCTGTGATGCTCCCCTGCTTGCTGAGATATCCTCAGTCCTCAACGAATAGCTATTTTGAAGAAAACAACACGTCATAAAAGCTAGTGCTGGTTTAATATCATCTTGTTTTGAAGTCCCATCAAGCTGTTGTACATCTGTTTTCACTGGTTTTAACTTGTGGTATCTTACTATATTTTACTATATGTGATATTATAAACAAAATATTTTATAGGCAAAGATAATATACAAACCATTGTTCGTTTTCTGTTAACTGGTTCTAAATACCCTGTAATTTCTTCATTCTCTTGAATAGCTTCAGACTGACTTGATATGCTTGATGCTATAGTATAAGAAGTTATACTCAAATAATTCAAGGAAGGAGGCACTATGGTGACTACTATTATGTTAGATTATCTGGGGGTGAAACACAATGATGCTTAAATAGTTTGGTTCTGACCTGTGTTGTTCTAATACAATGTCCTCTTTTACCTCAATCCCATCCTTTTTTAAAATTATTCTATTTTTTCTTACATTTTTTTCATTTAAGGGAAAACTAAATTTAAAAATAGCAGGGTATATTATAGTAACTTTTTTGTTTTCCTATTAACCTGATATGATCCCTAGTACTGATCTCCCCATCTTGTTCTGTCAGATTTTACTATATTCTATTTTGTTTGATAGTATCAAGTTTGAGGGTATAGGCAACCACTTTGAAGGCAATAAGATTCACTAAGGTGCCCATTATGGCTTTACTATTATCTTCTTTTGAAATCCTGTAAGGTCTCCAGTGTAGGTTTTATTAGTCTTGTTCTGTACTGTTTTGATCAATTCTATTATACCTAACGGTATTGGCAACTTTTTAAAAAAATAGCAAGAGGCACAATGGTAACCAATTTAGGTCACCTGATATTCTATTTTTACATCATGTACTATGCCCATCCTTTTGTTCTAACCGACTCTGTTTTGTTTAGCCCATTTAGGTTTTATTCTCTCCAAAAAATAATAAGAATTATGGGAGTAAAAAAAACCCCAAAAGTGTAATTGTTATTAAAAAGAGAGGAAAGGAAGGTGGTCTAAGGGACATAACTGCATATATTTTTGAGTGTGTAGGATGCAAATCCATATTACTGAACTTTTGTTGGATCATTGATCGGCACTGTGTGCAATCTCATTTTATGAATGTTCACTTTACATGCTTTAATTTTATAATTTGGACAACTATTTCAAAGATGACAATATGTAACCTATTAAATAGTGATATCTTACTGTATTTTTTCCTTGAAATTCTGTATTATTTGTACCTTTACTGCTTTGTTTTTTTCTATTTTATCTCCTTTCTCTTTTTTCTCTTTAAATAAAAAAATTTTCAGTTATTATTTCTGTATATAGCCTCTTGATATCATTTGTGTTATCTGCATGTTTTTCATTTATCAATCTTTTATTTAATTTTTACTTTTTTATTTTAAAAAAGATTAAAATAAAAGAGGACATAACAAATAGGTCAGAACAGAAAAATTTAAGCAATATGGTGTTTCACACAAGACAACCTGAAATAATAGTAGCTACCATACTGTTTCTTTCCTTGACATATTTGAATATACCTTCATACACTATAGTATCAAACATAACCAGACAGTGTAATACCATTCAAGAGAAAGAAAGTATTACAGGGTATTCAGAACCAACTAACAGAAAAAGAAAAATGGTTTCTGTATTATCTCCTAGTCCATAAAAATTTTTGTTTGTACTATCACATGTAATAAAATCCAATAAGATAAAACATGATGAAACCAATGGAGACAGAAGAACAAAACCTTGGTGGGACTTCAAAGTAAGATGATTCTAAATCAGCACTAGCTATTATATTGTCTTGTTTTCTTCAGAATAGCTGTTCATACCATCATAGACAATAAAATCAAACAACCCAGAATCAAACCATTCCAACTAATGAATGAAAACATAAGGCTTCAAAGCAGTGAAATGGGGAATCATGATTGCAATAAATCTTATGTACTCTTACCATTTCTTTCACTAGGAAGATTATAGTGTTTATATATGTGTTTGATTTATTTCACTTATGAGTATGGTCTCAAGTTGCATCCAGTTATTTATAAATATCTCAATGTGATCATTCTTTATAAGCTGAGTAGTACTCTATTGTATAAAAATACCACAACTTTTTCTATCCATTCCTCAGTTGATGGACACTTAGGTTGTTTCCAAGATCTGGCTATTACAAATTATGCTGCTATAAACATGGGTGCACATATATCACTGTGATATGATGTTTTAATTTCTTCTGGGAATATTCCTAGAAGTGGAATAATTGGAACAAATGTGATTACCACTCCCAGCTTTTTGAGAAATCTCCAGACTGACCTCCACAATGGCTGCACCAGCCTACACTCCCACGAACAGTGTAGGAGAGTTACTTGTTCTCCACAGCCTCTCCAGCATTTGTTGTTGATGGTTTTCTTGATATTGGCCATTCTTTCAGGAGTGAGATGGAATCTTGGTGTGGTTTTAATTGCATCCCTTTAATCAGTAATTATGATGAACATTTTTTCATATATTTATTTGCCATTTGTGTTTCTTCATCTGAGAATTATGTATTCATCTCAGACGCCCATTTTTGGATTGGATCTTTTATTTTTGAGGGTCTGATTTTTAAAAATCTTTATATGTTTTAGACAGAAGTCCTTTGTATGAGGGACAGTTAATTAAGATTTTATCCCAGCTTGTCGGTTTTCTTTTCACCATGCTGGAGGTTTCTTTTGACATGCAGAAACTTTTTAAAAAGAGGTGACCCCAATTATTGATTCTGGGAAGTATTTCCCATGCCATGTGATTCCTGTTCATGAATTCTCTACCTAAACCTATGTCTTCAAGGTTGTTACCCAATTTGTCTTCCAATAGATTTAGTGTTTCTGTTTTAATATCCAGATCTTTGATCCATTAAGACTTTAATTTAGTACATGATGATAGGCATGGATCTAGTTTTAGTTTTTGGCACGTGGTGAGCCAGTTTTCCCAACACCATTTATTAAACAGACTGTCTTTCTTCCAGTGAACGTTTGGCCCCTTTATCAAAGATAAGGTGGTTGAGTGTGTTTGTAGTTGTGGTTGTATCTTATAATCTATTCCATTGATCTTTGGCTCTGTTTTTATTCCAATACCTTGTTGATTTTACTACAGTTCCTTTGTAGAATAACTTCAAGTCAGGGATTTTTATGCCTCCTGCCTTGCCTTTGCTGCTTAGAACTCTCCTTGCTATTCTAGGTCTCTTCTGGTTCCAGATGAATTTTAGGAGTGATTTCTCTAGATCTATGAGGTATGTTGATGATATTTTTATCAGGATTGCATTGAATATAACAGTTTAGGGGGAATGGCCTTTTTCACAATGTTTGTTCTTCCTATCCATGAGCAAGGGATGTCTTTCCATTTTCTGAGATCATCTTCAATTTCTTTTTTCAGTGTATTATAATTTTCCCTATATAGTTATTTCACTTCTTCAGTGAGAATAATTCATAAATATTTCATTTTTTGGTTGCTAGTGTGAAGGGTGTGGCTTCTGTTATTTTTCTCTCTGTGATTTTACTGTTAGTGTATAGGATTGCTATTGAAATTTGAATATTTATTTTGTATCCAGCTACATTGCTGAATTTATTTATTATATCTAGGAGTCTTTCAATGGAGTTTTGGGGGTCTTCTCTGTAGAGTATAATGTCATCCACAAATAATGATAATTTAAATTCCTCTTTTCCTATCTTTACCTGTTTTATTTCTCTCTCTTGTCTAACTGCTCTGGCTAGTATTTCCAGTACTATAATAAATAAGAGCGGTGATAAGTGACATCATTCTTGTGTATCTGATTTTAAGGTAAAGGCCTTCCATTTTTGGCCATTTAGTATGATACTGGCTGTTGGTTTATCATCGATCATCTTGATCATATTTAGGTAAAGATCATCTATTCCAATTTTCTGTAAGGTTCTTATCATCAATGAATGTTGCACCTTATCAAAAGCTTTTTCTGGCTCTGGCCTGGGGGGTGCGCTGCAGCTTCCTGCTGGGAACAGTAAGGAGGGCCTAGCCACAGGACCCTGTTGCCAGCCTGGTGGACCTTTCTCTCTCCTGGGGGATGCGCTGCAGCTTCCTTCCAGGAACAGTAAGATGGCCCTAGACGCAGGACCCCATTGCCAGCCTGGCAGACCTTTCTCTCACATGGGGATGCACCACAGCTTCCTGCCGAGAACAGTAAGGTGGGCCGAGCCGCGGGACCTCATTACAGCCTTGCCAACCAACCTCTCTCACCTGGAGGGCACAGGGCAGCTGCCCCACCTGAAGAAGGGAACTGGGCCAAGCTGCAGGAAACTGCTACAACCTTACCTACCACCTTCTTTCACACTAGAGAGCTCCAGCTCTACTGCCATGTCCTGGAGGAAGGAGCAGCCCTGCTGAGGAGGGAAGCTCTGCTGCCACAAAAGAGGAGCTGTATAGCTTGAGGAGACTTTAGATCTACCTGGGAGGGGCCTGACAACCTTCTCCTAATCCAGGGGCTTTGCTGCCCAAGGAGGGAGCTACACTGCCAGAGGAGTCACAGGAGTCCAGGACATAAGAGATAATTTCCAAAACACCCAGGGGAAGCTTGGAACAACACGTGAGGCTCAAAAATGTAGGAAAATGACAAAACTAAAGACCAAAATGCAATCTCAAACAGCCAGCCCATCCCAAGAAAGCCTAGGAGCCATGTACATAGAAGAAAATATAGGCCACATACCTGAAATACCTGAAATAATAGTAACCGAAATAAAGAAGCAACTCTGGGAAGCATTAAAGGAGTTCAAACTAGAAACAATCTCTCAGGTAAAAGAAGAAATGATAAAAGAAATAACAGAGATACTGAGCATATCTAAAGAAGACACAGTTTAAAAATTGAGGGAACTAAACAAAAAGACAGAATCCCTGGATGAACGATATAAGAGACAAGCAGGATATATAAAGCAGATGCAAAGAGATATACAGGAAATCAAAAATTCCATTGAAAGTTGTAAAAACCACCTCAATGAATGTGAAGGTAGAATTTCAGACCTCAAAAATAAGATTGCAGCCAGTGAACAGGAAAGGAAAGATCTTTAAAAAAAAGAAATCAGGAAATAACGATTCAATACCTGCAAGATGACGCAAAGAGAAGCAACATAAGATTGGTAGGGATAAATGAAAAAGAAGGGGACAACATAAAGGATGTGAAGAGGATATTTAGAGAAGTAATAGCTGAAAATTTCCCAAACATGAGATTGGAAACTGATATCAAAATCAATGAATTATAGAGAACTCCAAATAGCCATAACCAAAATAAACTACACCCAGACATATAATAATCACCATCCCAGAAACTGAACAAAAGAATAGAAAATTAAAAGCTGACAGAGAGAAAAAATAGATTACTTGTAAAGGAAAACATATCAGAATCACAGTGGATTCTCAGCACAAAAAATAAAATTAAGAAGAGCATGGAGTGAAGTATTTCAGATCCTAAAAGAAAATGACTTCCAACCTAGACTGATGTACCCTGCAAAACTGTCCTTCAAAACTGATGAAGCAATAAAATACTTCCATGACAAAGAAGAGCTGAAGAACTTCATGATCACCAAGCCAACCCTGCAAAGAATACTGAAAGACCACCTAGATACATTTAGGAAAAAAACACTAAACAAACCAGACAATTAAACAGAGCAGAAAGATAAAGATGCAACAACAAAAAATAACATGTCAACACTAAATCCATATATAACAGATATAATCATTAATGTAAATGGTCTCAATGCACAAATGAAAAGAAACAGACTTGCAGAATGGATCAAGAAACAAAATCCAGCCATATGCTGTCTACAAGAAACCATCTAACCCAAAAGGATACTCACAGACTAAAAGTCAAAGGATGGAAAACAATACTTCATGCAACAGGAACCTAAAAAAAGTGGGGCTAGCTATTCTGTTTGCAGACAATGTGAACATTAAACCAATAATGATCAGAAGGGATAAAAAATGTCACTACACACTGGCTAGGGAAAAACTTCAAGAGGAAGAGATAACTATCTTAAATATATATGCACCAAATTCCAGAGCACCCAGCTATATAAAACAACTGTTAACAGAAATGGAAAACCAAATTAACAGAAACACAATTCTAACACCTATTTTGAAAACCTCTACTCTCAAAGATTTGATAACGCAGAAGAAATAAACAGATTCCTAGAAGCATATGAAGTACCAAAGCTAGGTCATGAAGATGTAAAACTGCTGAATAACCCAATATCTATTAATGAAATTGAAAACGTAATTAAGTCCTTACCTACAAAGAAGAGGTCAGGCCCAGACGGATTCACTGCAGAGTTCTACAAGAAATACAAAGAAGACCTAATGCCAACACTCCTCAAACTCTTCAATGAAATTGAAATGGAAGCAATGCTTCCTAAATCATTCCTAGAAGCAAATGTTACTCTAGTACCAAAACCTGAGAAAGACCCAACTAACAAAGAGAACTACAGACCAAACTCACTAATGAACACAGATTCAAAAATAAAATATTGGCAAATAGGATGCAGGAAATCATCAAGAAGATCACACACAATGACCAAGTGGGATTCATCCCAGGCATGCAGGGATGGTTCAACATATGTAAATCAATAAATGTAATACACCATATCAATAGAGCCAAATGTAAGAATCACATGATCATTTCTATAGATGCAGAAAAAGCTTTTGATAAGGTCCAACATTAATTTATGATAAGAGCCTTGCAGAAAATTGGAATAGATGGTCTTTTCCTCAATATAATAAAGGCCATCTATGACAAACCAGCAGCCAGTATCACACTAAATGGCCCAAAATTGAAGACCTTTACTTTAAAATCAGGCACAAGACAAGGATGTCCCTTGTCACTGCTCCTATTTAATATAGTACTGGAAATACTAGCTAGAGCAATTAGACAGGAGAGAAATAAAAGGAGTAAAGATAGGAAAAGAAGTTAAATTATCATTGTTTGCAGATGACATGATACTCTACCTAGAAGACCCCCTAAACTCCATTAAAAGACTCTTAGATACAATAAATAAATTCAGTAATGTAGCTGGATACAAAATCAATACTCAGAAATGAATAGCATTCCTATACACGAACAACAAAATCACAGAGAGAGAAATAAGAAAAGCCACCCTCTTCAGACTAGTACTCAAAAAAATGAAATATTTAGGAATTACTCTCATGAAAGAAGTGAAAGACCTATACAGGGAAAATTATAATACACTGAAAAATGAAATTGAAGATGATCTCAGAAAATGGAAAGACATCCCTTGCTTATGGATAGGAAGTATAAATATTGTGAAAATGGCCATTCTCCCAAAACTGTTATACAGATTCAATGCAATCCCGATAAAAATACCATCAACATACCTCATAGATCTAGAGAAACCACTCCTAAAATTCATCTGAAGTGAGAAGAGACCTAGAATAGCAAGGAGAGTTCTAAGCAGCAAAGGCAAGACAGGAGTTATCACAATCCCTTACTTGAAGTTATACTACAAAGCAACTGTAGTAAAATCAACATGGTACTGGAACCAAAACAGAGTTGAAGATCAGTGGAATATATAAGGAGATACAACCACAACTATGAACACATTCAACCACCTTGTCTTCTATAAAGGGGCCAGACATGTTCACTGGAAGGACACTCTCTTTAAAAAATGGTGTTGGAAAAATGGGCTTTCCATATGCCAAAAACTAAAACTAGACCGATGCCTATCACCATGTACTAAAATACATCTAAATGGATCAAAAATCTAAGTATTAAAACAGAAACACTAAACCTATTGGAAGACAAATTGGGCAAAACCTTGAAGACATAGGAGTAGGTAGAGAATTCATGAACAAGACTTAAACCCCGCAGGAAATACTTCCCAGTGTCGATAACTGGGATGACCTCTTATTAAAAAGTTTCTGCATGTCAAAAGAAATCTCCAACTTAGTGAACAGAAGACCCACAAACTAGGAAAAAATCTTAGTGAACTGCCTCTCAGACAAAGGACTTCTGTCTAAAACATATACAGAATTTTAAAAACTCAGACCCCCAAAATTCAAGGATCCAATCCAAAAATGGGCATCTGTAATGAATACACAGTTCTCAAAGGAAGAAATACAAATGGCAAATAAGTACATGAAAAATGTTCATTATCATTAGTCATTGGAAAAATGCAAATAAAAACCACGCTGAAATATCATCTCACTCCTGCAAAAGTTTCCAAGATCAAGAAAACCACCAACAACAAATGCTGCAGAAGCTGCAGGGAAGAAGGAACTCTCCTGCACTGTTGGTGGGAATGTAGACTGGTGCAAACATTGTGGAGGTCAGTCTGGAAATTTCTCAGTAAGCTGGGACTGGAAGCCCCATTTGACCCAGCTATTCCACTCCTAGGCATATTCCCAGAAGAACTGATAGCATCATACCACAGTGATATATGTGCACCCATGTTTATAGCAGCGCAATTGGTAATAGCCAGATCTTGGAAACAACCCAAGTGTCCATCAACGGAGAAATGGATAATAAAGTTGTGGCATTTTTATACAATGGAGTACTACTCACCTATAAAAAATGACCACATTGAGACATTTATAAATAAATGGTAGCAGCTTGAGACCACACTCAAGTGAAATAAATCACACTCACATGTATAAATATCAAATAGTTTCCCTAGTGTAAGAAATGATAAGAATACATAGAAGTATGTGGTAATCATGATTCCCAATCATTTTGGTTCAAAGCCATATAATGTTTTCACTCATTAACTGAAATGGTTTTAATCTGGGTTGTTTGATTTTATTGTCTGTGATAGTATGAAAGGCAATTTTAAAGAAAACAAGACATCATAATAGCTAGTGCTGATTTAATATCATCTTGTCTTGAAGTTCCATCAAGCTGTTGTTCGTCGGTTTCCATGAGTTTTAACATGCTGTATCTTATTATACTTTCCTATATGTGATAGTATAAACAAAAATTTTTATAGATAAAGAGATAATATAGGAACTGTTGTTCATTTTATGCTAGCTGGTTCTAAATACTCTGTAATTCTTACATTCTCTTTAATGGCTTCACACTGTCTTAATATGTTTGATGCTATAGTATATGAAGTTATACTCAAATAATTCAAGGAAAGAGACACTATGGTGACTACTATTATGTCAGGTTATCTGGTGGTGAAACACAATGATGCTTAAATTTTTCGGTTCTGACCTGTGTTGTTCTGTAACTATGTCCTCTTTTATCTCAATCTCCCACTTTTTAAAATTAATTTATTTTTTCTTATTTTTTAATTAAGGGAAAACTAAATTTAAAAATAGTGGGATATATTACAGTAACTTTTTGTTTTCCTGTTAACCTGATTTGAACCCCTGTAATGCTCTCCTCATCTTGTTCTGACTGATTTTACTATATTGTTTTGTTTGATAGTATCAAGTTTGAGGGTATAGGAACCACTTTGAAGGCAATAAGATTTACTACGATGCCCATTATGGTTTGACTATTATCTTCTTTTGAAGTCCTGTAAAGTCTCCAGTGTAGGTTTTATTGGTCTTTTTCTGTTCTGTTTTGTTCAATTCTATTATACTTGATGATATGGGCAACTCTTTTCAAGATAGCAAGAAGCATAATGGTAATCATGTTTGATCAGCTGGTATTTTATTTTTGCATTATATACTATATCCATCCTTCTGTTCTGACTCTGTTTTGTTTTGTCACATTTGGTTTTATTCTCTTCAAAAAAAGGTAATAATAACTATGGAAGTAATAAAACCCAAAAAGTGTAATTGTTATTGTAAAAAAGAGAGGAAAAGAAACTGGCCTAAAGGATATAATTGCATGTATATTTAAGTATGTAGGATAGAAAATCATATTACTGAGTTTTTGTTGGATTATTGAACAGAACTTTCTGCAGTCTCACTGTATGAATGTCCAGTTTGTATCTTTTGATTTTGTAATTTGGACAGCTGTTTATAATATGACAATATGTAATCTATTAACTAGTGATATCTTACTGTATATTTCTTTTTATTGAAATTCTGTACTACTTGTACCCTTAAAAATGCTTTTTCTTAAAAAAATGATCATGTGAGTCTTACTTTTGGCTTTATTGATATGGTGGAATACATTTATTGATTTACATATGTTGAACCATCATGCCTGGGATGAATACCACTTGTTTATTGCATATAATCTTCTTGATGATTTGCTGCATCCTATTTGCCAAAATTTTTTTGAGGATTTTTGCATCTGTGTTCTTTAGGGAGACTGGCCTGTAGGTCTCTTTTTTAGTTGGGTCTTTCTCAGATTTTGGTACTAGAGTAATATTTGCTTCCGGGAATGACTTAGGAAGTATTGCTTCCCTTTTGAATTCATTGAAGAGTTTGAGGAGTGTCGGCATTAGGTCTTATTTGTATTTCTTGTAGAAATCCACAGTGAATCTGTCTGGGCCTGGCCCCTTCTTTGTAGATAAGGACTCAATTACATTTTCAATTTCATTAATAGAAATTGGGTTATTCATCAATTTTATATCTTCTTGACCTAGCTTTGGTACTTCATATGTTTCTAGGAATCCGTCTATTTCTTCTGTGTAATCGAACCTGTGACAGAGGTCCTTGAAATAGGTGTTGAAAATCTTCTGTATTTTCACAGAGTCTGTAAGTGATTTAGCCTTTTTCATTCCTTATTGCATGAATTTGAGCTTTTTTCCCATTTTTAGTAAGGTTGGCTAGGGGCTTATCAATTTTATTTATTATTTCAAAGAACCACCTCTTTGTTTCATTGATTCTTTGGATTGTTTTCTTAGTCTCTATTGCATTGATTTCTGCTCTGATTTTTAAAATTTCCTCCCTCCTTTTGGCTTTGGGGTTGACTTGCTCTTCTTTTTGTAGATGTTTAAGATGTAGCATTAGGTTATTTATTTGTATGCATTCCATTTTCCTAATGTGGGAACTCAGTGCAATTAATTTTCCTCTGAGGAACAGCTTCCATAGCATCCCACAGATTCTGGTAAGTTGTATTTGTTTTTTTGTTTGTTTGTAGGTATTGTTTAAATTTTTCTTTAATTTCACCTGTGACTCACTGATTGCTCAAGTGTATTTCACAATTTACATGTGTTTGTGGAATTTTTGCAGTTTCTCGTATCATTAATTTCTAGTTTCATGGCGCTATAATCTGATAACATGCATGGGATAATTTCAACTCTTTTGCCTTTATTTAAATATGTTTTGTGGGATAGTATATGGTCTATTTTAGAGAAAGTCCCATGCATGGCTGAGAAGAATGTGTGTTCTGATGTTTTTGGATGGAACACTCTGTATATGTCTATCTAGTTAATTTGTTCACAGGTGTGATTCAGTTCTGTTATTTCTTTCCTGATTTTCTGTCTGGTTGATCTGTCCCTTGATGTCAATGGTGTGTTAAGGTCTCCTGTTATAGTTGTGTTATTGCTAATTTGGTTTTTATTTCTATTAATACTTGCTTTATATAACTTTGGTGCTCTGGAATTTGATGCATATATATTTAAGATTGTTACCTCTTCGTCTTGAAGTTTTCCCCTAACCAGTATGTAATGACCTTCTTTATCTCTTCTGATTATTCTTGGTTTGAAGTTCACACTGTCTTCAAACAGAATAGCTACCCCCACTTTTTTGTGAGCTCCAGTTGCATGTAGTATTGTTTTCTATCCTTTGACTTTCAGTCTGTGAGTATCCTTTTGGGTTAGATGGGTTTCTTGTAGACAGCATACGGTTGGATATTGTTTCTTGATGCATTCTGACAGTCTGTTTCTTTTAATTGGGACCATTTACATTAATGGTTCTAAATGTTACATATTGGCTTATTGTTGACTTGTTATCTTTCTGCTGTTGCATCTGCATCTTTCTGTTCTGTTTAATTGTCTCCTTTGTTTAGTGGTTTATTACTAAGTGTATCTAAACTGTCTTTCAGTATTCTTTGCAGGGTTGGCTTGGTGATCATGAAGTTCTTCAGCTCTTCTTTGTCATGGAAGTATCTTATTTCTCCATCGATTTTGAAGGCAGTTGTATGGGGTACATCAGTCTAGGGTGGAAATAATTTTTCTTTAGGGTCTGAAATACTTCAGTCCATGCTCTTCTTGACTTTATTTTTTGTGCTGAGAAGTCTGCTGTGATTCTGATAGGTGATCACTCTTTTCTTTCTGACAGCTTTTAATATTCCATTCTTATGTTGGATTTCTGGGATTGTGATTATTATATGTCTGGGTGTAGTTTCATTTTGGTTATGGCTATTTGGAGTTCTATGCTTCACTGATCCTGACGTCAGTTTCCATTCTCATGTTTGAGAAATTTTCAGCTATTACTTCTCTAAATAACCTCCTGACACCCTTTATGTTGTCCCCTTCTTTTTCATTTATCCCTATCAATCATATGTCATTTTTCTTTGCATCATCTTGAAGCTGTTGAATGGTTATTTCCTGATTCCTTGTTATTTTTAAAAAAGATCTTTCCTTTCCTGTTCACTAGTTGCAGTCTTGTCTTTGAGGTCTAAAATACTATCTTCACTTTCTTTAAGGTGGTTTTGACAACTTTCAATGGAGTTTTTGATTCCTTGTATATCTCTTTGAATCTGCTTTATATATTCTGTTTGTTTCTTATATTGTTCATCTAGGGATTCTATCTTTTGATTTTGTTCCTCTAATTATTTAACTATATCTTATTTAGATGTGTTCAGCATCTCTTTCATTTCATTTATCATTTCTTCTTTTACCTGGGAGATTATTTCTTGTTTGAATTCCTTTAAAGCTTCCCATAGTTGCTTCTTTATTTCAGTTGATATTATTTCAGGTATTTCAGGTGTGTGGCATATATTTTCTTCTATGTACATAGCTCCTAAATTTTGTGATTGTATTTCAGTCTTTCATTTTGTCATTTTCCTATATTTCTCTGGTTCAAGTTTTATTCCAAGGCTTCCCCTGGGCCTGTTGGATATCCTATTCTATGCTGTCAGCTCCTGGGACTCTGGCTGCCCAGTTCCCCGCTTTGAGCGAGGGTCACTGGGGTTGGGGTAGGCAGACTCAAGACCTGCAGAGACAGTTGAGTGTGGCAGGCTGCTGTGAAGTTGGTGCAGGCAGGCCCAAGACCTTCTGAGCCAGTCGAGTGTGGCAGGAAGCTGTGAAGTTCCTTGGCTGGTGGGAGTAATGATCTTAAACTCCTGGGGCTCTGGATAGTGTGGGAATACTCACCTCCAGCTGCTCAGTTTCCAGAACTGAAGGCTTAGGCAGGTCCAAGATCCCTGGAGGAGGCCAAACTTGGCAGGAAGCTGGGAAATTGGTGCAGGCAGGCCCATGACCTGCTGAGCTGTCAAGTGTGGCAGGAAACTGTGAAGTTCCTTGGCTGGTGGGAGCAATGATCTTAAACTCCTGGGGCTTGGGATGGTGCAGGGACACTCACTTCCAGCCACCCAGTTTCCAGAATTGAGTTTACAGGCTGGCCCAAGATCCTCAGGGATGGCCAAGCATGGCAGGAAGCTGGGAAGTTGGTGCAGGCAGTCCCAAGACCTGCAGAGCTGGCTGAGTGCAGCAGGAAGCTGGGAAGTTCCCTGACAGGAGGGGGTGATAATCCCAAACTCCAGGGGTTCAGGATGGTGTGAAGACACTCACCTCTGGCCACCAAGTCTCCAGAACCAAGCGCACCACATCTATTAATCTTATATTATTTTTCTTTGCTTTATCTTGCAGCTGTTGAATTGTTATTTCCTGAGTCCTTATTTTTAAAAGATCTTTCCTTTCTTGTTCACTTCTGCAATCTGTCTTCAAAGTCTGAAAGTCTATCTTTATATTCATTGAGCTGTTTTGTTAACTTTCAATATAAGATATGATTTCTTGGATATCTCTTTGAATTTGTTTCATACATTCTTGTATTTTCTTATATTGTTCACTTGATTTCAGTTATTTTGCTATGCTTCTCTATTTTATAACTATGTCTTCTTTAAATATGTTCAGAATTTCTTTCATAACATTTATTATTTCTTGTTTTACTTGGGAGACTATTGCTGTTCTGAGTTTGGTTATAGTTTCATGAAATTGTTTCTTTACTTCAGTTCCTTTCATTTCAGAAGTTTCAGGTGTATTACTTACATTTTTTTCCTATGGTTATGTCTCCTAGTCTTGTATGGGATGGGATAGAGATTTGAGATTGAATTTGCTCTTTCATTTTGTCATTTTCCTGTATTCCCCTGGGGCAGTTGAATGCAAAGTCACGGTTAGTTCTTGTATTGAAGATGGCTGACTGTACTTCAGGAAGTTTCCCCAATTGCATTAGGCAGGCCTTCCTGGGTCCTTAATGCCACTCAAAGGCTCACAAAATTGGAGGAGTGTGCTGGGTGAGTGTTCAGCACATCCCATATCGTTCACGAAATCTCTCCAGCTGCTTGATGTCACTGGGCAGGTTCCTACTAGGTTCTGAGTGGCATACCAAGACTGAAACAAATTAGAGTACACTGGGAAGGCCTGCAGCTGATGCCGAACAGTGCACCAAAGGTCTCCAGCTTCTTGCATTCTCTGGGTGGGGCTCTACTAGGTTCCATGCAACATACTAAGGCTCTATGGATGGTGGAGTTATCTGTGCAAGTCTTCAGCTCACATAACGCAGCTCACTTAAGGCCAGCTACTGGGGTGCTGAGCAGTGACCAACCAGCACCCAAGTGACATGCCAAATGTCCCAGACTTTTTGAGAACGTTCTGCGAGTCCCTATCAGATTCCAACCTAGGTCCCATGGCTGCACACTGTGGTAGATTTCACTGTGGAGGCCTTCAGTTCATGCCTTTTGCAGACATTTCTGAAATGTTCTTGTTGGTGGTCCTCTTCTTCCTCCTGCATCCTCCCCTCTTACTATGTAATTTGACTGAAGAAGACTGCCTTCCCAGAATGATCAGCATTGTGCAAAAGGAAGGGGATGTGGTGACTGCAGGGTTTTTCTTTCCTTTGACCTATCTCTATCTCACTGATACCATTGACATAAAGCCTAACAAGGAATCCATCCTATACGTGATTGAAAGAACAACTACTATTGTGATGATAGCAAGTTATACTGTGATATCTATTATCCCAATAACCTGCTTTTCTGTACCAATTTCACTACACTGTCTCAATCAGCTTTCTTCTGTCTTTTTCTGTTGTATTTTACTACCTTCAAAATAATAAATAAAAAAAGGAAGTGGTGTGCTGCAGGAAATTTTTGTCATTGAGTCAAGTATGTCCAGTCTTTGTCTTCTGAAAATGGTTAAAGAAACAAAAATATTCATGGTACTTTTTCAATAGGATATAAGTTATTTATTTAATCAGATTATAACTTTTCTTCTTGGGACCGCTGTAGTGTGGTATTGCAGAGGGAAGGAGATTGAACGAGACTCTCAATGCCACATATGCTCATGAAAGTAATACTCAAAGAACAGGATGGAGGGCACTGAATGGTACTGTAGCACCACTGGACAGGTGGTGGGAAAGAGAAGATGGGGATCTCAACATAGCCTATACAAGTTCTTTAGCAGTTGCCACAGATCAGGGCAATTCAGAGGTGGATTTATTAGACAGAATGAAGTAAATACACACTGAAAGGAAGCTAGTTCTGTGCTGAGAGTGTGAGAGACCTGTCTTCTGGGCTTTGGGGTTTTTGTGTGGCCTTGAAGGATCCTCTGGAGGAATCCTCTGGGACCTTTCTATCAGTGGATTGGATGAAATGGCTAGATGTGCAGAGTATGGTCTTCAAACTACTTTCCAAATGGGTATTTTATACTCGGTCATCAGAACTTAGACACAAAGCCCCAAAAGAAATGGCCACTAATTCCTCCAGAAGCAGAAAGGATTTTTGTTTGAGAGGAGTCAGAAGCACTAGAATGTCACCTGAATCCTAAACAAAAATGTACACATAGATAAACTCAATATGTACATATTTATTCTGCTGCCACTTTCTGTTTCATCTCCCAACTTCACTCTTAGTGAAGACTTTAAAATCACTTCTAAGAGGTTTCCTGAAATAAATCGCTCTGTGGCTCACTCTGGCATATTCAGACATGTTCTTCACTGATTCTTAGGCTGTTGCCAAAGTGAATCAAGATGGCAATGAACTGCAATAGTCACCCCAAGTGCAATTTACTGGACACATGTAAACAGTTAAAGCTCAAAATTGAATATATATTTTGGGATGGGGATAAAGCTCTTTTGTACATCATTTAGCAGGAAGGCTCTGAATTGAATCTACAGCAATGCAATGGAAAAGAAAGTGATAAGGAATGTATATTCTCCATGCTAATGTAAGGATTATTACCAAAAACTGAATGGGAACTGGGTTGTTAACTAAGTCTGAGCACAGAGATGAAAGGAAAATAATACAAGAAGATTAGCTGTGGCATTTTGATATAATCAAATAACAGGTAAAAGAAATGCAAGAATTTGTCATTGATTGCTGACTTGTTTGTGTGCCAGGAAAAGTGTAGAATAACAGTTTCAGTAGCAAGAACTGCAGTATCAGAAGACTACTATTTCAGAGATTGCAGCAGAGTAATTTCTAGGTGATTAAGTGTATGATCTTTTAATGTGCTTTATTTTTACTATGGTAATATTTTACACTTTGTTTCTATTAGAATGGCACTAGATTGTCATAAAAAGTGCACAACTTAGATCCTTTGCATGTAGTAAGTCAAATGGTGTTTCTGGTCTGACACAATGTAGAGCTCAGGTGTCCTGTGGGGAGCACCTGCAAATAAGAGGAATCTTTGCTTGTTTCCTCCACACTCACATCCTGCCATGCAGACCAGTGCCTACGGGATACAAAAAACCACAGGGATCCCTGGTGTGGAGATCAGGGGCTACTGAAACAAAAAGTACTACTCAGATGTTTAAAATTTGTATTAACATATTAATATTTTTGTAAGAAGAAATGATTCAAGTAAATTTTGCAATGTCATGTCTCTTAAATTCCTAAAGCCTTTAGTCCTGCCAGTGCTTCAACATCTCCAAAATATCATTGCCTTTTTGCAACCCCTATTCTTCACAGGCTATGAATTGTTCTGGGCTTCCTGCTTTTTGATGATGATAGATGACTAAGTTTGATGGGGCAGAGGTAGAAGTAACTTAAATATTATCCTGTGCTGCATTATAGATATCTCACAGATGTCATGCTTTTATTCTTGTGCCTAACCTTCATAAGAATTAGTATACCTCCTTTTTGGTGCCTTCAACTTTATGTGACTATCGTTCATATAATATGAATGATTTAACAATGTGTTAGTATGCACAACCATTTAGAAAAGACACCTGAATCTATTCATCATCTTCATTGTTCACAATTTTCTCCATAACTAAAAAAATTTGGGGTGAGCCAGGAAGAAAACCAGTCATGATGTTCCAAGATCTGCCAAAGTGGAACTTAGGCCACTGAGCAAGAAAGCAACCCACCCACCTTCCTGGTAAGCAGCTATGGCTTGAGAGTGGTGAGCGAGCCAGGAAAAGAAAACCAGTCAATGTTTCCCATGAGCCTACCAGTGCACAGGCTGAGAATCAAACATCCCATCCTTTTAGCAACTGGCAGCCAGAGGTCTGAGCATCTCTTGGGAGGAACACCATATGGTATATAACAAATATGGGTGGTTTTCTTCTATGGTCTCTTTGAAGGCAAATATTGTTTTCACTGTATTCTTTGTTCTGATTAATTGTTTTGCTGTATTCAATATTCTGTTTTGATAGGTTTTGTAATGCTCTATTTTTGGTTTGATTTTGCTATACCCGATTGAAGGGACAACTATTATGAAGATTACAAGATATACTATGGAACTTATTACTGTTATCCACGTAACCTACTGTGAAGTTCTCTATGAACCTTAGTGCATTGTCTTGATTGGATTTGTTCTGTCTTGTTCTGCTGTATTTTACTACGTTTAAAATAAAAACAAATTTTTCCTTGTTTGAGATTGATATAGGACTTTAAGAACTTATATGATATTTTCAAGGACCATTAATTTTATGTCTTTATAATGATATAGGCAAATGAAACTTCCAAGCTACTAATGTCCGGTATGAGTTTGTATTGTCTTAAATTGGAGATTGAATTTTAGGAACAATGGAGGCTAAGAACACAATATATTTGTTGAGATAGAGAAATCTTCTATCTGAGAGAGACAGAAGGGGTCCCAAGCAGGTTTCCAAAGAGTCTGTCTTTTCTAGAGACTCTCATAAAGTAAAACCAGGTGATGTGACAGATCCAATGTGAGGAAAACCTGGGAACAAAACTATGGTTAATCAATAAGATTCATTGCGCACATAAAATTTATTAAATCAAGGATAAATGAGGAAGTGAGTCATGTAGAAAGCAGGCATTCTTGCAGACCAGTGACTCTTCCCATAGGGAGTTGGGATAGTGAGTTCTGGCTTTCTCAGGGTGATATAGATCTATTTAGATTATCAGTCCTTAGGATATAGGTACACATGTTTGGTTTTTTGTCTTGAGGCCTGGTCTACAGCAGGAGGTGTCTGTGTCCCCCACAGTTGTAAGGTGTCTGGGCTCTCACACTGGCTCCTTTGAGGACCTAGTGTTGCCCCACTGATTATTATATTTCTATCTAACCCAGTGACCTATAATAATAAGACTCAGGTCTTTCAAAAGCAGCTTAAATTTGTCAGCTGTTTAACCCTAGGATATTTTTCTAACTTGGTTTGCTGTATATAAATGTACCACATAAAGGCTGTCTTATAAGTTTACTATAGATTTTTAGCAGTTGCTAAGAAGATTCCCTGTATATATGCTTCCTAATTTTGAGTGGACTCTTGTCAATGCATCTTTTATTGGCAGAAGAATGAAACGGTCCCTTTCTAGTCACTCATGATGATACTGTTATCACTGTTATCACTCATAAGAAATCTCATATTATTACCTCCAATAATTAAGCTTTACATGCTTATCACATTCAGATGTAGAATTTGGCATGTAAATTTGGAGAAATGATGAGGGCATTTAGTTCATACAAGGTATTAGAAGCTAGTGATGCATCCCAAGGTCTAGAAAAATAAGAACTATTTAAACACAAAGCTAGTACAGAGAAAGAAATTATAAAGTTCAGAGCAAAAATTAATGAAATTGAAAGAAAAGTTCATAAAAATCAATGAATCAAAGAGATGGTTTTTTGAATATTTATGAAAAAGTAGGAGCATTTAGCTATACTTACTAAAAAGGGAAAGAAAAGACCTAAATCCATGCAGTTAGAAATTAAAAGTTGGGTATAGTGGTACATGTGTATAGTCCCAGCATTTGGGAGGTAAAGGCTGGAGGATTTTTTTAATTCAAGGCCAGTATGGGCTACAAAGTGAGCTCAAGACCAGCCTGAACTATGTAGTCAGATCTCAAACAAACACAGAAAAAAGACCAAAAACACCAACTAGGAAAATCCCAAATCCAATGCCAGGGGAGGTGGAACACACCTGTAATCTCAGCATTCAGGAGGCTGAGGCAAAAAGATTGCTGTGAGTTCAAGAATAGCCTAAGCTCCATAGTAATTAATGGCCAACCTGAACTACATAGGCAGACACTTTCTCAATAAGAAAAGTCCATGTCCTTACAGATTTACTGTTGAACTATACAAGAATTTAGAGATATACTACCAAGAGTCATCTAATTCTTTAATGAAATCAAAGGGAAACATTATTCCCAACGTCATTCCTCAAGAAAGTGTTTCTCTCATTCAAAACCAGCCAAGGGCCTAACCAAAAGAGAAAACAACCTCTTTAATGAACACAGATGCAAAAATCTTCAATAAGATACTATGAAACACAATGCAACAGCAAATCATCAATAAGATGATGGATAATGACCAGGTAAGATTCATTCCAGGGATGCAAAGGTAGTTTAACATACACAAATCAATGAATGTATTTTGCCACATAGATAAAAACAATAACAAAAGTGCATAATTTTGATAGAGATAGAAAAATCACGACAATAGTAGGAGATGAGAGTCTGTTCCTGACTAGACAAAATCAATAGAGGAAACAACCAAAGGTATGATATAGATTTCATTAAATCCCAATTGAAATACCAATGACATTTCTTTCATAACTGGAGAAGGCTATCCTAAAATTTATATAGAACCAGAAAAACAAGCAACTCTAGGCAACAAAGGCAAGGCAGAAGCCATTAAATTCCAGACCTTAAATTATACTACCATGGTATTCTGATAAAAGTAGCATAGTATTGAAAAAAAACAGAGTTGTGCATCAATAGAACAGAATAATAGATACAGAGACACCTATAAGCATACTCAGCTACATTATCTTTGACAAAGACAACCTTCATTGAAAGAAAAGACAGCCCCATTAATAAATGGTGCTGGGGAAATTTGCTTTCCACATTCCAAAGTCCTAACCTAGACACTTATCTCTCACCACACACCAAACTAAAATTAAAATTAACCAAACATCTTTTAAAGCAAGTAAAACTAAACATAAGTAGAACAAAGCATATCACAAGAAAACAATGTAAGTAACACAGATTTTAAAGTAAGACAACAGTGGCTACCATAATGCTTCTTGTTTGCTTCTAAATAGTTAGTTGTCCATATCTTTACACACAATGAATTCACATGCAAGAAAATAGTATTATACTGATCAGAACAGAATGATGAAGGCATTATAGGCCTTCTAAACCAGACAATAGAGAAATCAATAATGGCTTCCATAATGTCTCTTGTTCTTTTCAAAACAACTGTCCATACCTTTACATCTATTGAAATTAAACAATACAAAACAGACTAAAATTACTCTGAACAAAGAATAATAGTATTGCTGGATTTCACAGCATGACACTACAGAATCAGCACAGGATACCATAGTGTCACTTTTTCTTCAAATTAGCTGTTCATTTCATCATGCATTATATAATTGATTCTCATAAACTGCTTAGGAGAAGTTCTATCCATGTATGAGTCTGTACATGTATACCTATCCTTTCTGTATTAGAGGGAAAAACAAAAGAAAACAAAGTGAATTACAAGAAACAAAAAATACAAATAAATAACAACAGCCAAGAGACCAAAACAGTGACTATATAGGCCTTCCAAAAAAAGTGATTGGAGCATAACTATGATTGATATTTTACATGAAGATCTTCAAGAGTTCCTCAGATCACCAGACACAAAATGTACAATTATTCCAGTGTTAACTTTTTGTTCCAAGAACTTATAGAATTTGTAGCACAATCATCTTAGCTCTCCTGCATTTTTATATAATTTTAGATATTTTTATTTTCCCTTCCATTTTCTTTTCCTCATTTTCCCTGAGATGTTATTTTTCCACTTTAAGCAGATTCTCCTCCCTTCACTGTATTTATTGAATGTTTTGTATCTTAGCAGTTCTTATACTAGGGAGACTATATGGTATTTACACATGTGTGTTTGATTATTTCACTTACGAGTATGGTCTCAAGATGCACCCAGTTACTTATAAATGATCACACTGAGACGGGATCCTTCTTTGTAGCTGAGCAGTGCTCCATTGTATAAAGATACCACATCTTTTTACTGATTTCTCAGTTGATGGTCAAGATTTCTCAGTTGATGTTTCAAAGATTTGGCTATTACAAATTGTGCTGCTATAAACATGGGTGCACATATATCACTGAGGTACAATGTTTTCAGATCTTCTGGGATTATGCCCAGAAGTTGAATAGCTGGATCAAATGGAATCTGAAATCCTAGTTTTTGAGAAATCTTCATACTGACCTCCACAGTGATTGCACAAGTCTGCACTCCCAGAAACAGTGCAGAAGAGTTTCTTTTTACCTGTAGTCTCTGTGGCATTGTTTGTTGTAAATTTTCTTTATGCTGGCCATTCTTTCTGGAGTGAGATGGAATATCAGTGTGGTCTTAATTTGCACTGGTACTAAACATTTATTCAAATATTTATTTGTCAGTTGTATTTCTTCATCTAAGAACTATGTTTTCATCTCAGAAATCCATTTTTGGATTGAGTCTTTCAATTTCAAGGATCTGATTTTTTAGTTCTTTATACATATGTATATAGACAGAAGCCTTTTTTCTGAGGGACAGTTCACTAAGATTTTTCCCAATTTGTGGGTTTTCTTCTGACTATGCTGGAAATCTCTTTTAACATTCAAAAACTCTTAAATAGAACATGATTCCAGTTATTGATTCTGTGAAGTATTTCGTGTGTGGTCTGATTTTTGTTCATGAATTCTCGACCTACCTCTATGGCTTCAAGTTTTCTACCTACTGTGTCTCGCAACAGATTTAGTGTTTCTGTTTTAATATTTAGATCTTCAATATATTTAGACTTTAGTTTAGGACATGGTGATAGACATGGGTCTAGTTTTATTTTTTGGCATATAGAGAGCCAATTTTACCAGCACCTTTTATTAAAGAAACTATCTTTCTTCCAGTGAATGCATTTGGCCCCTTTATCAAAGATAAGGTGACTGAGTGTGTTTGTAGTTGTAGTTGTATCATCTAATCTATTCCATTGATCTTTAGACCTGTTTTAATTCCAGTAACATGCCAATTTTATTATAGTAGCTTTGTAGTATAACTGCAAGTCAGGTATTGTGATGCCTCCTGAATTGCCTTTGTGGCTTAGAATTGCCTTTGCTGATTTGAGCAAAGATGGCAGATAGATAACAGCTGGACACAGAGGCTCCCTGAGATAGCCAACTTATAATTCAACATAACACAGCATGGGGAGCCCCCAACAGAGGGAGATGAATTCTCTCATCCCAAGAAGAAACTAAGGTGAGAAGAATCAATCAAGCATACAGTCCCAGTGCTACTATTGGAACAGCCAAAGGTTCAGTGCTCCTGCTGCAGTGGGTGACTTGCTAAGCCTACCAACATCCCGTTGCTTTGACTCACTGGAGGCACAGTCACACTGAAGTTGGGGGTCGGCCAGCCAAATGGAGAGTTGAGCTGGTGAGGAGCCTGCATCGACCTGCGGCAAGTGACAGGAGTGGAGCCATTCCACAGAAAGAGGGTCTCTGGCAGAGGACATTCTGTGACTGGGCAGGACTGGCAAGTACAAGGGGAGGGAGTGACTTCAGTCAGTTGTCCCCTTCCTGAGTGAGATTGGTGGAGTGAGCTAGGCCTGGGTCATGTAACCTGGCTGAGACCCAATAAGTTATCTGAAATCAATTCCCTACTGTGGTGGCACACATTAATGCAGTGAAGGCATCAGAAGTTTGACGCACATGGAGGGGAGGTGGTGCACAATAATAAAGTGCAGGCATCAGCAACTTGACTCATCCACTGGGGAGGAGCCACCATATGCTGCTCCTGTTTGCAACTCATCAGCACACTGCAGTGGGAAGGGTCACCTAGTCAATGCACTTCAGAAGCATTGTAACCAACAAAGAAAGAAGCTAGGGCATCCTGGAAGAAACAAAGAAATATGGGAAGAGGAAGCAACAACAAAAAGCTCCAGGTTCCACCCTGAGAACATTGACCCAGGACAGGTAAATACAAAAGATAATGAGAACAGCAAACATGCAATAACATTCATGGCACCAGTGGACATAAAGAGCTATTTTCAGGACCTTATAAACGAGTTCAAAAGTGAAATATTTAGCCAAATAAAGCAAGATATAAGAAGATTAACAAAAGAGATGCTAAGCACCAATCAAGAAGACACAGATGGAAGAAGGGAGAAACTCAGAAAACTATTTGATGAAGAATATAAAGAAAGTATAGAATACATGAAGCAGACTCAAAGAGATTACCAGGAAATTAAAAACTCTATGGAAAGATGGCAAATCTGCTTGAAAGAAACAAAGGATAGATTACCCAAATGGGAGGATAGTTTTGCAACGTGGGATTATGAAAGGAAAAACTTTTTTAAAATAACAAGGAAACAAGCAGTAACAATACAAAGGCAAGAAGATGACAAGAGGATCTATAACTTGAGAATAAAGAATGTGAATAAAGAAGCAGGGGTGCAAACGAAGGAACTACAAAGGTTATTCACAGAAACAATTCAGGAGAACTTCCCAAACATAGAAAAAGAAAATGCTATTCTGATATATGAGGGATACAGAACTCCAGCCACCTACAACCAAAACAGAGCTACACCCAGGCATATAATAATCAAGATCCCAGAAATTCAATATAAGAACACAATATTAAAAACTGTTAGAGACAAGAAACAGATAACCCATAGAGGAAGGCCCATCAGAATTATGGCAGACTTCTTGACACAAACCATCAAGTCAAGAAGAGCCTGGAGCGAAATATTCAAACCCTGAAAGAAAATAACCTCCAGCCCAGATTGATATTCCCTGCTAAACTGTCTCTAGAAGTTAATGGAGAAACAAAATGCTTCCAAGACAAAGAGGAACTTGGGAAATTCTCAACAACCAATCCAACTCTATAGAGAATACTGCAGGGCATTCTAGAGAGAGAGAAAAGTACCAGAATTCCAGGAACAGTGGCAGAGAGGCCTCAATGAATGGAGCAGAAAACAGAATGAAGAATATAAGCAGACAACTGATGGCAAAAAAAAAAAGAGCATAACAGAAATGAGGCAGAGAAGGTTGGTTATAATCTCTAATATAGATGACCTTGATACACTAAATATACAAAAACAAAGAACCACATGTGAAGTAGATCAGGAGGTAGGGTCCACTGAGATGCTATTTATAGGAAATATAATTAACATGAAAAAGAGTACATGGACTGAAAATCAAATATGAGAATACAATGCTCTATTTGACAGAGAACCAGATAGTAATAGGGGCAACTAAACCAGTATTTGTGGATAGGTTGGAAAGACAGGCTTTAATATATAAAGGAATACAATTAGAGTTCAAGTCCAGGAGAGAGAAAGTTCGGAACCACTTAGGTAAATAACAGGTTGCCCCCTCCCTCGAATTTAAAACCAAGAGTCCTGGTCAGATCCAAAAATGCACAGTGTACCCTGAGGAGGTAAAAGGGGAGGGAGAGTCTTAAAAAAGATGGTAGAAGATATTGGAAATAGTGTACCAATATTTTAAACCCATATTACTCCCACCACTCTGCTTATATAGATTTTATTCTGTTCCAGTTTGTCTACTTGCATTAGATTTGAGGGCACAGACAACTAATCCCAAAAACATCAGGATACAGCACAGTAATCATCTTTAATTTCCTATTATCTTAATCTGGAGTCCTGTATGACTTATAATGTTTTAACATGACTGATCTTAGTTAAATCTGGTTGTGTGATTGCTGTTTGGTATGGACAGATTTTATTCAAAACTGATATGAATGAGAGTACAAGTCTGAAAGTATAGGCAACTACAAAGAAGATGACAAGACTCTATGATACACATCCTGGTTTGATAACTCTCTGTATTTGAAGTTTTATACTATACACAAAGTTATGTTTTTATTAATACTGTTATGTACTGATATATTCAATTATACAATGTCTGATATTATAGCCAATTCTATTGAAGATAACAAGAGACAACACAGGAACTATGGTAGAAATCCTTGTACAATGGTCTTATATGATTTTTTCGTTTTATGTGTTTATAGGAATATGTGTTTTTGTCTTGCTTTGTTTTGTTTCTCTAATATAGAAAGGACAGAATTACATGTTAAGACTCATGCATGTATAGAATCTATAAACAGTTTATGACAACTTATGACACATGATGAAATAAACAGATACTTTGAAGAAAAAGAGACACTAAAGTACCCAGTGCTGATCCTGAAGTGTCATGATGTATAAATAAATCCAGAAATACTATTATTCTTTGTTCAGAATGATTTTAGTCTGCTTTAGTTTGTTTAATCTCAATATAAATAAAGTTATGGGTAACTGCATGTATGTTTAAATATACAGGACTGACAACCATCTTACTAAGTTTTTGTTGTATAGTTGAACAGAACTGTTTGCAGTCTTGCTGTTTGAATTCTCACTTTATATGTTCCACTTTTGTATGTTGACCAACCATTTGTAAAAGGACAGTATGTAAACATCAACTGGTAATTTCTGTTTATTTTTTCTCTGAACGTATGTATTATTTCTACCCACTTTCTGTTTTGTTTAGTCTTTCTTTAAATAAAACTTAAAACAATTACCATGCCAAAAAAAAAGAATTGCCTTTACTATTCTAGGTCTCTTTTAGTTCCAGATGCATTTTACTAGTGATTTCTCTAGATCTGTGAGGTATGGTAGTGATATTTTGATTGTGATTGCATTATATCTGTATAACAGTTTTGGGAGAATGGCCATTTTCACAATGTTTGTTTTTCCTATCCATAAACAAGGGATGTCTTTCTATTTGCTGAGATTCTCTTTGATTTCTTTGTTCAATCTTTGTATTATAATTTTCCCTGAATAGATCTTTTACTTCTATTGTTAGATTTATTCTTATGTATTTCATTTTTTTTGAATGCCATTGTGAAGCATGTGGCTTCTCTTATTTAACTCTCAGTGGTTTTGTTGTTAGTGTATATGAATGCTATTGAATTTTGAGTGTTGACTTTGTTTCCAGCTACATTACTGAATTTATTTATTGTACCTAGGGGTCTTTCAATGGAGTTTTTGGGGTCTTCTATGTAGAGGATCAGGTCATCTTCAAATAATGATAATTTAAATTCTTCTTTTCCTACCCTTACTCCTTTTATTTCTCTCTCTTATTTAATTGTTCTGGCTAGTATTTCCAGCACTATATTGAATAAAAGGGACATCCTTGTCTTGTTCCTGATTTTAGGGTAAACGCTTTAATTTTTAACCATTTAATATGATGCTAGATGTTGGTTTGTCATACGTGGCTTTTATCATATTGAGGTAAAGACCATATATTCCAATTTTCTGTAAGTCTTATCATGAATGTGTTGATGTTATCAAAAGATTTTTCTGCTTCTATACAAATGATCATATAGTTCCTACTTTTGGCTCTACTGATATTGTGTATTACATTGACTGTTGTATAATCTTCCTGATGATTTGCTGCGTTATATTTGCCAGTATTTTACTGAAAAATTTTGCATCTGTGTTCATTAGGGAGATCGACCTGTAGATCTTATTTTTGGTTGGGTCATTCTCAGGTTTTGGTGTTAGAGTAATATTTGCTTCCAGGAGTGAGTTAAGGACAATTACTTCCCTTTCAATTTCGTTGAAAAATTTGAAGAGTGTCAGCAGTAAATCTTTGAATTTCTTGTAGAATTCCACAGTGAATCTGTCTGGACCTGGGCTTTTCTTTGTTGGTAAGGATAATTACATTTTCAATTTTGTTAATTGAAATTGGGTTATTCAGCAGTTTCACATCTTATTGACCAAGCTTTAGTAATGCGTGTATTTCAAGGAATCTGTCCACTACTTTTGTATTATCAAGTCTATGAGAGTAGACTATGAGAATAGACATTGATGATCTGTATTCCCACAGGGTCTGTAATGATTTCACCCTTTTCTTTCCTTATTTAATGAATTTGAGTTTTTCTTTCCTTCTTAAATAAGGTTGGCTAGGGGCTCATAAATTTTATTTATTCTTTCAAAGAGCCAAATTTTGATTCATTGATTCTTATTTTCTTTCTTTTTTTTTTTTTTGTCTTTTTCCTTTCGCATTGATATCCACTCTGACCTTTATAATTTCCTCCTTTCTTCTGGCTTTGACCTTGACTTGCTCTTCCTTTTCTAGATGTTTGAGGTGTAGCATCAGGTTGTTTATTTGTGTCCATTCTGTTTTCCTGATGTGGGAATTCAGTGCAATACATTTTCCTCTGAGGAATGCTTTCATTGCATCCCACCGGTTCTAGTAAGATGTGTTGTATTTCCCTTTGCTGGTAGGTATTGTTTAATTAATGTTTTTTAATTTCCTCTGTGACCCACTGATTGCTTAGGAGTGTATTATTCAGTTTCCATGTGCTTGTGTGGTGTTATTAGTTTCTTTTGTTAGTAATTTCTAGTTTCATGGCGCTATGATCCAATAGCATGCATGGGACACTTACAATTATTTTGCAGTTACTTAAGCATGTTCTGTGGGCTAGTATTTGGTCTATTGTAGAGAACATTCTATGTGCTGCTGAGAAGAATGTATATTATGATGTTGTTGGGAGGAACACTCTGTATACATGCACCAAGTCCATTTGTTCACACGTATGATTCAGTTCTGTTATTTCTTTGCTGATTTTTTTGTCTAGATTTTTTGTCTAGATTTTTTGGCTAGTGGATCTGTCCCTTTGTGTCAATGTTAAGTTCTCCTATTATACTTGTGTTATTGCTTATTTGATTTCTCATTTCTGTTACTATTTGTTTTGTACATATGATTGCTTCTGAATTTGGTGCATATATATTTAAGATTGTTGTCTTCCTCTTAAAGTTTTCACCTACCTAGTATGGGAGTGACCTTCTTTATCTCTTTGGATCACACTTTATTTGAAGTTCACATTGTTTCCAAACAGAATAGCTACCTTCGCTTTTTTTTTTTTTTTATTCTATTGTATGGAATATATTTTTCTATCTGTTGACTTTCAGTCTATGAGTTCCCTTTTGGGTTACATGGGCTTCTTGTAGACAGCATATGTTTGGCTGTTGTTCCTTGACCCATTCTGCCAGTCTGTTTCTTTTAATTGATGAATTCATGAATTCTTTTAATTGATAAATTCCCTTAATGGTTATAACTGATATATATTGGTTTACTTTTGACATTTTATCTTTCTGCTGTTGATTACTTACCTTTCCACTCTGATTGTTTGCCTTGCTTAGTGGTCTTTGTCATGGAAATATCTTATTTCTCCATTCATCTTGAAGGGCAGTTTTTCAGGGTATGTCAGTCTGGGTTAGAAGTCATTTTCCTTCTTGACTTGATTGTTTGTGTTAAGAAGTCTGTGGTGATTCTGATAGGCTTTCCTTTATATGTGATCTGTCTCTTGTTTCTAGCAGCTTTTAACATTCTGTTCTTATGTTGGATTTCTGGGATGTTGATTATTATGTGTCTGGGTGTAGTTTTACTTTGGTTATAGTTATTTGGATTTCCATATGCATCACTGATCTGTATGTCAGTTTTCATTCTCATGTTTGGGAAATTTTCAGCTATTCCTTCTGTGAGTAGCCTCTTGATATCATTTGTGTTGTCATCTTCTTTGTGTTTTATCGCTATCAATCTTTTGTTGTTTTACTTTGCACCATCTTGCAGGTGTTGAATTGTTATTTCCTAATTCCTTGTTATTTTTAAAAGACCTTTACTTTCCTGTTCACCAGCTGAAATCTTGTCTTCAAGATCTAAAATTCTATCTTCAGTTTCATTGAGGTAGTTTTCCCAGCTTTCCTGAAAACTAATTTCCTGTACATCTCTTTGAATCTGCTTCATGCATTTTGTTTGTTTCTTACCATTGTTCATTTGGGTCTCCAACCTTTTGTATTGTTCCTCTAATTTTTAAATTATGTCTTCCTTCAATGTTTTCAGCATTTCCTCCTTACATTTATCATTTCTTCTTTTACCTGGGAGATTGTTTCTGATTTGAGTTCTTTTATAGCTTCCCAGAGTTGTTTCTTTACTTCAGTTGTTATCATTTCAGGAATTTCAGGTGTATGGCTTATAATTTCTTCTCTGTCCATTTCTGCTAGGTTTTGTTGGATTGAGATGAAAGTTTGAGATTGCATTTTGCCTTTTCATTTTGTCATTTTCCTATATTTCT
This sequence comes from Cavia porcellus, assembly GCF_034190915.1. Lineage (NCBI taxonomy): Eukaryota > Metazoa > Chordata > Mammalia > Rodentia > Caviidae > Cavia > Cavia porcellus. Next base: position 37,715,101 of record NW_026947490.1, on the reverse strand, counting down.
GGGTTTCAGGCAATGTTCCAAAGCACCCCCATGTGCTGGGAATCATCTGGTCCAATTTTGGCTGCTGGGGCAGACTGCAGGCAACCTTTATATGTGATGTGTCTCTTCTCTCTAGCAGCTTTGAGCTCACTGGGTATGACTCAGCTTCACTTCCACCGGCCCTCCTTTGCATCCTCTGGTGATTTGGGATGCTGGGTGTGATCTTACTGGCTTGATTTCAAAGCTTCCCCCATGTACACGTAATCAACTCATGCATGTTCAGCTCCTGGGACTGTATTCAGGCTCCTGCTAGCTGCTTGGAGGTCACTGGGCATGGCCTATAGGCCTGTGGGGACCTCCCATTTGTCCTGCAGTGATTTGAGTGGCGGGTGTGGTCTTACTGGCTGGTAGTGATATTAAAAAGTTTCCCCATGCTATGGGATTCAACTCGCATGTTCAGCTCCCAGGACTGAATTGGGGCCCCTGATAGATGCTTCGATATCACTGTACATGGCCTAGACCAAATATTTAAACATTAAAACGTAAACAATCTGCTGAATGACAGAAGGTAAAATTATTGAAGACGTAGTTGTAGGCAAAGACTTTATGAATAAAACCCTGATAGGATGAAAGATACTCATAAGGAAGTTACAGAATTTCATCACTATTAAGTACAATGAATCTTTTACAAGATAAGAAACATAGACCACAGTATGTCAGAAAGATTATTTTGAAATCATGAGACTTAGGAAGATACCAGGTCAACATTATCCTTTAGACATTAATAATAAGAATGCAAATCAGGGACTGGAGGTTTAGCTCAGCAGCATAAGCGCCTGCCTTGCAAGCAGGCAGTCATGAGTTCGATCCTCCGTACCGATAAAAAGGAAAAAGACAAAAAAAGAATGCAAATCATTCTGATGGTTTTGCATAACTCCTTTCCATTTTCCACAGAAGGACAAATTCTAATATCCACCAATTCTATACTTAAATCTATACCTTCCAAATGAATGAACCTTATATGATAGAATTCATTCATAAGAAAGTGCAGAATAGCTTCTTTCATGATACGTCCAAATAATAGGCCATCCATAAGCTTTCTAAGTACACTGCTTTATGATACAGTGTAGATTGCTCAGGCATGAAAATGAATGAACTACAGCTGGACACAAAATGTGAATGAACTTTTTTGGAATTGTAGCTATTGAAGGTAGGCATCTTCACATCTTTGTGCTCCTTACTTATAATCTCCAGGAGTATCAAATCTCCCTAGATATCAGTCATTGGAAATATTTCTAGGTTTAAGCCAGCCCCATCAATGCCATGAATATGATCTGTGCTCTGTTTCTGCCTTTGGGGACCCTCCCCTGTGATATCATGTACACCTCAAGACTCACAGAAGGTCCTAGTCCAATTCTTTCTAAGTACTTCTCTAAACCTGTTTATGTTGTTTATACTTGTCTTTATTGATAGCTAACTTGGGCTGAGATATATTGAAATTATTTTCAGATGCCCATCTAGATGTTGTCATTATATAGATTTGACCTGAGCATCACAACTTAAGTGGGAAAGATGATCAGGGAGTGAAAAGACTGCAAATCAGGGTCTATATTATTAGGTATTAAGTAGGGGCTATTCCTCTTAGACAGAATTGACAAACCTCCACCTCCCCACTTTTGCATATCTTATTCCTCATACTAGCTGCCACAGGTTCTTCCTTGTACTATCCTTTTTAAGTAGGGTTCTCTTCATTTCTTCAATCCTTATCTTACTCTCATTCATTTTCTCATTATTAGGAATTAATGTAGTTGGGCATGGTGGAACATGCCTGCAACCCCAGCACTCTGCAATGTTGAGACAGAAAGATTACAAGTTGAAGCCAAGCCTGAGCATCTTACTGAGATGTCTCATTGTAAAAAATAAAAATAAAGAAATGAAGATGTAGGTTAATATTAAGGCCTTGAGTTCAATCCTCAGTAACCTATAAAGAAAGAAAGAAAGAAAGAAAGAAAGAAAGAAAGAAAGAAAGAAAGAAAGAGTACATGAAGTGCTCATAAAGAAATATTACAAGCATTCTAAAAGGTTTTATTTAATTAAATCAGGCAAAATTTTCTATAAAAATGACTTTGACAACTTGGTTCCTAGTCTATCAAATAATTAAGTGGAAAGTAGCATATTAAGGTTGATAGGGCATGTATAGTGAGTGTGAGTGAATGTGTGAGTTTTCAAGTTATTTGTTGCATAAAATAAATGTGCAATAAAGATTTTCTTCAGTTAACTTAGGTAGTATATGTATTCCACTTCTTTGGCTTGAGAAAGTTAAGAGTAACAAGAAACTACCACTATTTTTAGCATATCACTATTAGAACCCTAAAAGTGTTTTTGATTCATATCCCTGTGGACAAATTTTATGAGTGAGTTGGTATGCTCTGAATCTAAGGAGAGGTTGTGACATGAATTGAGGATTCTGTAAGGTGGGTGAAGGAAGATACTGGTCACTTTCAGACCCCAATGGCATCATCTGGGTTCTTGTTTTGCTAAGCACTGTGACCTGAATGTATAACAAGAAGGAGAAGAGTCATACCTCACATGGTGAGGACTGAGTAAGGAGCTCTTCTCATGGAGCCCAGCAGAGGAACATTCTGAAGCTGCTGTGGCTGAAGGAATTTTCCTCTCTGTGGATCCACTATGCTTCCATACAACGCTCCTTCCTGCTATTTGGTTCAGGGCTCAGAGAGAGACTGTTTTAATCTTAAGAGTGAAATCTCTATGAGAATTCTGTGGGAATTGGTCTCTTCTAAATTACATTCAATTTCATTTATACTATGTAAACTATTATTGTCAGCTTTACCATGCACTTGTATTTGTTTCCCCCCATATTGCTGAAGGCTTGTACCACTTGGATGAATCTAGATTTTCTGGACTATGGTTTTAAATTTATCTGTATATCACTTTCTTTCCTTGCATTTCTTCGTGAACTGTTTGTGGTTTTCTATACATTCAGGAAATGATTCCATTAGCACATCATTGTTACTATAAAATAGACTCACTCATGGTTTCAGTGTTTGAAAACCATTTGTATAAACATATCTACCTGGTTTTGCAGAATTGATCCATTATGATTTTTAAAAATCTGTGATATAATGAAGTTAATAAGGGCTCCACCTTGTTTTTCTCTCCCTCACTCCACTATTTGTCCTGTCCTATTCTAATCTCTCTTTACACTGCCTTTGCTTATGATCTTCATAGTATGTGGCCAGAGGTAATCACAGAGAATTTGTTAAATGAGTATGTGATGCTATGTTAAATTGTCACAGCCAAAATTGATGAGAATGAGGGAAAATCTGAAATTATTTTTTATAGATGTCATCTTCTTGTACAGTACACCCTTGACTTGTACACTCAATTTGAGAATACTGGTTGTAACTCACATTGGATACAAGTCAAAACTTTTTCCCTTAAGAAATAATGAAAATATGCAAAATGTGTTATGAGCTTCCCAAAGCACTGCTTAACTAACATTTTCATATTAAAAAGGGGTGGTTTAATCTACCTAATTTATTAGAAACACCAATAATTTTCCTAGGGTTTTCAACAAATGTTATAATATGTGCCTGATTTATGACAAACAACTATTTCATACCATAATCACCATTCAAGTTGACATCTTTGAATTGCAGGCAGGGAGGATGAATTGGTTATTGTTTGAAAGAAAGATCCCCTTCCATGGGAACTTCAGGAATCTGGCTCTCTGATAGCTTTTCTCTCCTTGGTTGAGTCTGTAGCTCACTCTGACCTGCTTCTCATTCACTAGGTCTTGATCTTTTTATAACCAAATGCTGATCTAAGGTAGTATATTTCTGTCTTTTATTTAACATGTTTTTTGTAGTATGACGTGCCAATCATTTGATTGACTTTTTACGTCTGGGCAGCCCTTCTCTACAAAAGTTTGCTCCGTCCACTTTTTCAGGATACCCTTTATATCAGAAGAACTTTGCTACATTTATTATTGATACCCACCCTCTTAATCAGAAATCTCCTCAGATGTCATTCTCTGTCACTGAGACAGAGATGCTGAAGTTCCTGTGTAGACATTTCCTCTGAGTGCTCCTCCACCAGTTCCTCAAAATCACCACTGTCTACTTGCAAGTCTGAACTCTGTTACAGTGACAGTGTCATCAACCACAGGATCAGTTGAAGGCTCAGGCTCCCCTACACAGCCTTTAAAGTCTCTCTCCTGTATAATTTTAGGGTATACTTTCTTCCAGGCATATCTCAGTGTCCTTAGAGAGGACATTGGTTCAGGAGTCCTCAATGTACCCCACACAGGAAAGGATGTTATAATATACCTTCCAAAATTCTTTAAAGGTTTAATCTTCATCTGAGACCATCAGAAAGCACTTCAGCAACAGTTACTCAATATATAACTTCTTAAAGCTAGCTATAACCTGCTGGTCCATAGGCTAGAGTAGGGGAGTTGTATTATGTGGGGAGAACTCAACTGAGAGCCATGGGAATTCTTCAGTCAATTCTTCCAAACCTCGTGAGTGAGCAGGGGCATTGTCCATGATGAGAGCCTTGAGTGTTAAATCTTTGTCCTCTAGATATTTCTTAACAACAGAGAAGAAAACCTTCTTGATCCACTCTAGAAAATCTATTCTTTTGCATTAGATCTCCACATGACACCTTAGCCTAGTCTTCATGATGTTATGTTTTCTAAACACTCAATGGGTGTTAGAATGATAAACCGAAAGAGGCTCTATGTTGAGGTCAGTATTCTATTTGGCACATAACAATAAGTTTAGCCTATCGTTCCTAGGCTTGTGGCTTGATATATTCTTCTCTTATTGTGTAATGTATGTTGTCCTGGCATTTTCTTCCATAAAAGACCAGTTTTATCACAGTTTAAAACTTGGTGTGAGCAAATGCCTTTTCTCTGGGTCCTCGTTTCCAAGTGGTGTATGTAATTTTCAGCAGTACTTTTTATCAGTTCTAGCAGCTTCGCAATGCCTAGTTTTGCTATGAATCCCACTTTGCATTTTAAAATTATGGCCTTACATGTCTTTAAGGATGTGGGCTTTTTAAATTGAGACAGGGCCTCCCTATGCAATTTAGGTTGGCCATTAACTTACTATGTAGCTTAGGCTGGCTTTGAACTCACTGCAATCTTTTTGCCTCAGTCTCCTGAATGCTGAAATTAGAGTGTACTCCACTGCACCTGGCCTTGGATTTGGGATTTTCTTATTTGGTTTGGTTTTTGTTGTTGTTGTTTGAGATGACGTTTAACTATGTAGTTCAGGCTGGCTTTGAGCTCCCTCTGTAGCCCAGACTGACCTCGAACTAATAACAATCCTCCTGCCTCTGCCTCCTAAATGCTGGGACTATACACATTCACCACTATGCCTAGATTTTAATTTGTAAGTCCATTGATTTAGGTCTTTTCTTTCCATTTTTAGTGAACATAGCTAAGGGTTTCTCTATTTTCTTTCTTTTTTTGTGTGTGGTACTGGGGATAGAACTCAAGACCTTGTATTTGCCAGGTAGGCACTTATGCTGCTGAGCTAAATTGCCCACCTTCTCTATTTTCTTACATTTTCCAAAAACTATTTTTGATTCATTGATATTTTTGTGAAATTTTCTGCTTTTTAATCTCGATTTCATTAATTTTTACTCTGAACTTTATAATATCCTTCTTTGTACTAGCTTTGCATTTAAGTAGTTCCTGTTTCTCTAGACCTTGGGTTTCATCACTAGCTTGTCTGAGTGCATTCTGCCTTTGTCATGTGGGAGTTCGCTGCTGTAAATGTCCTTGTTAAAACTGCTTTCATCGTGTTGTACAGGTTCCAGTATGACATTATCATTTGATTACAGAAACCATCTCATTCCCTCTTTCTTTTCATCTGTGACCCATTGAGTATTACACAATCACCAGCACCACTAATAAAATGCAAATGAGAAGATAAAACTGTCATAAGAAGATCACAGGCTTTAAGTGACCAAGAAGTTCAGTGAACACAAGTATCTGAACAAAATATTAGGTCAAAGTGATAAAAAATAAATTGTAAACTGAAAATATTGAACACAAAATAATTTACTTTCACATTATCAGCAAAACCTTATATAGGGATACAAAGACAAGAAAATTTATCATGTCTTTATTAGTTATATCTACCTAATATATACAGAAGATACAGATACATAGATATATATTTACCATTCATAGAGGATGATTAAACAAAGATAAATAGATTTCTCACTATGGGTGGGTAAACTAAACACATTGCTACCAAAACTCAAGAACATTTATTATAACATTGTCACCAAATATAAAATAATAATGACATAATATAAGCATCATTAATGTAATAATGCAACTGCAGAACAACAGAATGCTGAATGTCAAGTATAGTCTCATGAATTTAGAAAATGCAAAAATAATAAAAATACACAAGCAACTATAAAAATACACTATTATCAGCATTTAAAAGTACAGTATTTCTTGAATAGGAAAAGAAAATTGAAATGTGTAAATGAATTCTGAAACAGTAACAGAAAATCTAGTAAGTTAAAAATATTAGCAACAATAATTTAGAAGGTAAGGAAAAGACAATAGAAAAGTGAATAATATAATCATAATTGGTATAAACAATAAAATCTATTGCAGATTTAATGAGAGGATTCAAAAAATTCACCATAGGAATAAAATTAAAATGATTAATTAAAATGGTTTCACATCATAATAATTGTACCATTATTAATGAGAGAAATTAGTTGCTTATCAGACAGAAAAAGGTGCATATTTACCTGTTATTAATTCTATATAATTTAGGAAAATCTATGTTTGAACTTAAGCAAGCTACTTTGTTCCAGAATGTGTTTTACTTTTGATGCCTTTTAAAGAGCATTTATCTTTTTTAAATAAAATAATGTAACACTTGGGGGCAAAGATACAGCCCAGTAATCCTGCACTGGATGCCAAGATAGAGAAGACCTCCATGGCCACCATGACCCTCCCCTTCGTGCTGTGGTACACAGGGAGGAAGGTGACCCAGACACTGCAGAACACCAGCATACTGAATGTCAGGAACTTGGCTTCATTGAATGTGTCAGGCAGGTTTCTGGCCAGGAAAGCCACAGTGAAGCTCACTAGAGCCAGCAAGCCCAGATATCCCAGCATGCAGTAGAAGGCAGTGAGCGAGCCCTTATTGCATACGATAATGATGAGGCCACGTTCGGAGTGTGCATCTCTGTCAATAAAGGGTGGGCTTGTCCCCATCCATATTGCACAGAGAGTGAATTGGATCAGGGAGCAGATGGGGATGATGCAGTTAGGTGTCCCTGACACTAGGAACTGCCTAATCCTTCTGTCTGGAGTAGTGAGCTTAAAGGCCAGAACCACAGTAATGGTTTTGGCCAAGATAGTGGAAACAGCCACGGTAAACACAATTCCAAATGTGACGTGCTGGAGGATGCAAGTGGCTGGTTTAGGATGGCCAATGAAGAGCAAAGAACAGAGAAAACAGAAGGACAGAGAGAGAAGCAAGATGTAGCTGAGATTTCGGTTATTGGCCTTGACAATAGGAGAACTGCAGTGTTTCACAAAGAGCCCAAGAACAACAATTGTGAGAATAGTGAAGCTCAGGGCTGTGCCTGCCAGAGCCTTCCCTAAGGAGTCTTCGTAAGCCAGGAAAGTCACAGATTTTTGGAGGCAGTGCTTGTGATGGATATCAGCATACTGGTGATCTGGGCACTTCACACATTCTTCCATATCGAGTATGAAATGCAAGTTGTCATCCTTCATGTTCAGCATTTCTCTTATTCACCACACACACACACACACACACACACACACACACACACACTCCCACATGCACAAACTCACACATTCATGTGCACACACATACACACACACAAACACACACACACACACACACAGAAACAGAAAAAGAGACAGAGACTCATTGGATTGGTTAAAGCAAATTTTTCTTCTTTGATTCCCTAGACACTAAGTAAAAGAATGTTATAGAAGTAATAATTCCCAATTAATACTCTTAAACCTTTTATGGTACAGCAAAAATGCTACCATTTCTTATTATTGACCTGATGTACTCATAAGACCCTCTTTTATTTTCATGAAGCACTTGAAGACCCCCGCACACACACAAATTTAACTCCTTCAAGTGAGGAATTCATTCAATAGCCAAGAACTTACAAAAAGTCTACGATAATTTTCTAAGTTCCAGGAAAGTAATATTTCACAAGAAGTTGCAGTGTTCACGCAAAATATTGACATTTGGGTTACAATTTGCTTGAATCGATAGATTAACTTAAAAAGTCCTAATATTCTCCATTATTTAATCTATCAATAAACATGCCCATCCAACATTTATTTCAGTTTTATTGTTACAAATGTTTCACATAATTTATTGACAGATGGATACCAGATCTTTATAATATTTGTTACTAATGATTAACACTTATAGTGTAGTGAATTTTAAATTTCTTTAATGACTAATGCAGTGTAGAAATAGGTTTGCACAATAATTTTGTATTCAGTGACCACTTAATTCATCAATACATCAACAATTTACCTGACTTTTATACTTATACATTGGTATTATTAGGAAATAATATTAGTTCTATTTCTCCTTTGTCAATATATTTTTGTGTTCATTTATTTTCTTGACAATATTGCATTGCCTGGGATCTCAAGCATAATATCTGGTAGAAAGCATCACATGAAACATTGTTTTTTCAGTCTTACTTTTAACATTGAGTAACAAAATACAATATTTATTTTAGGAATTGTAAAATATTATTTTTGGTATTAATGTAGTTTCCTTTTATTTCACATTTAGTGTAAATTGTTTTTGTTTTTTGTTTTCTAAAGCAGATATTGAGCTAATATATAATTTTAATTTTTCAAAAAACTAGTGCACTGGAGTATGCTTTGGAAAACAAATTTGGTCATGATATGTAACACCTAAAATCTGTAGCTCAATTTGTAATAAAATATGAAAATTTAGTTCAAGACAAAAAGTGGCAGCTATGGTTTGTTTCCCATAATGGCATAGTAGTCTATAGGTAAAAAAAAAAAAATAAACTTACCTCTTCTCAAATAATGAGAGGAATTTCCCCCACTTTTCCTTTCCTCTGAAAGATCTTGAGGAGATCAATCTACCATGCTATTCAATGTATATAGATGGCACAGTGTGACTCAAAATAAAAGTTGTGGGAAAGTATAAAACTAATGTATTAATAAAGGTGCTCAATTATTCACTTTATACTTGATTAGATATACTAATGGTTACCAATTGCTTTTCTTCTTAAAAATCCATATTTCTTTATTTTACTTGCTTCTTAAAATTTTCTATATACTATTTTTTTATTCTTCCATTTTCATTATGTTCAATTTGTTCCTCATTTATTCTGGTTGGTGAAAAGTACATTTAATGCCGAATTTTACCATTACATTATTTAAATATACATAACATGTAAGTACATGTCAGATTCATTTTTGTATAGTTTTAAGTTCAGCACAATAATTTTGTAAATATTTTAATTATAACATAACTTTTTTTTATTTAAGAGGAAAAAGAGAAAAACACAAAACAAAACAAAGCGGTGTAAGGGTACACATAATACATAACTACCAAAAAAACATAACAGTAAGAAATAACCTGTTAATAGATTACATATTATCATCTTGAAAATAGTTGCTCAAATCACAGTATCAAAGAATACAAAGTGGACATTCAAACAGGGAGACTGCAAACAGCTGCATTCAATGATCCAAAAACATTAATATAGTCAGCTATTTAACACCCCTAAACACACTTGCTGTTATATCTGTTAGAGCTCTTTTTTTCCCCCTCTCTTTTTTACAACAAAATTTACACATTTTGGATTTTATTATTCCTTAGTTCTTATTATTTTGGGGGGGGGGGTAGAGAATACAGTCAAATATGGCAAAACAAACCTGTCAGTCAAAACCAAGGATAGACATAGCACATGGTGTAGAACAGAGTACAAGGTTATCAACAATGGTTATCCACGTTGTCTCTTGTTTCCTTAAAAAAAATTGTCTATCTCATTAGATATTATAAAGTTGGACAAAACATTAGAGAACAAGACCAATAAAACTTAGGCATTGTAAACATTACCTGTAATGTTTATAACTTTTGTTTTAATTGCTGCTATAAACTATAGGTTGCATTTATTAAACCATAAATTTATAGTAATTGAAGTTGCTTGGTGCATTGCATTCTCTATGTGTACATACAACATGTTCATGGAAGCATTGTGTTTTTAATCCATACGCAGTGTACTTATCTGAATAATTAACATGGTACAAAGTGCCATCTCAGTAAATTTCTAAACAAATTTGAAATTATGCTAAGTATGTTTTAAAATTAAAACATTTCTCAGCCAAAAACTTAGACAATATTTAATGCAGAAGTGATTCATGATCCATATTTATTTCTTAAATATTCAAGTATTTCCAAAGTGGTAATTACAGTCTACGTGAGTCTTCTATATTGGATTCCTGTACTAATTTTGTACAGTGTCGCAGCTCATTTTTTGTGTGCTTGTTTTAATGGCATTCAACCAGATTTTAGGTTCTTTAATATTACACAAAAGAAAATGTGCCATTTTGGTCCCTTCTCCTAACACTAAAAGGAATTTATATCACCACTTATCTTTGGAGTAAAATATAATGCTACTGCCTCTGAAAAGCAGTCTACAATACCCTCCCCAAAATACAGATGCTACCCATTATTAAGTTCCATACAGCATGTCCATATGATTAATTCATTTCTGTGGCATGAATTATCATTTATAATATTAATTGTCTGCCTTAATCACCTATCAGTTCTATGGCAGCAGGGATGAATTTTGAGTAATTGAATGTATGCTGTACCTTAAGCATGTTATACTCAAATGCAGATTATGACAAAACTTGCTTTGTGTAAGTAACAGTGCCTGACACCTGGAAAATAAGGTCATGCCAGATCTTTGTCTTCAATGTAATTTAAATGTGGCTACAAAGATAAAGACATTGTACTTAATACTGCTGTACATTAAATTTCATGCTAGAGGTAAAATGTAGAAATCAGAAGGTAGAAAAAAGAGGAATTTTTAAGAAAATGATACTTTCAATACATTAGAAAATGAATTGAGGAAGCCAGGTGTGGACACACATGCCCGTGATACCAGTTGCTCAAGGCACTGAGGTAGGATGATTTCAAGTTCCAGGCAATTTATTGAGAACCTGTCACAAAATGGGATAGAGTAGTCAATGGTCATGTCCCTGGATTTAACCCATCGTACTGAGGATAGAGAGAGAGGAGAGAGAGAGAGGGAGAGACAGAGAGACAGACAGACAGACAGACAGAGAGACAGAGAGAAACAGAGACAGAGAGAGAAGACAGAGAGAGACAGAGACAGAGAGAGTAGAACAAGAAAGAAAGAAAGAAAGAAAGAAAGAAAGAAAGAAAGAAAGAAAGAAAGAAAGAAAGAAGGAAGGAAGGAAGAAAGAAGACTTAAAAAGTGTAGTTGCAGGGACAGAGGGTGAGCTCTTGAAGACTGTTAAGTGTTGAACGCAGGGGCAGAGATAATAGTGCAATGGTACAGTGCCTGCCTGGCAAATGTGAGGTTTTGAATTTGATTCCTCACTCCCAATATAAAAGAAATAAAAGTGTTGCATACAAAAATGAAATTGTCAATTGAAAGCAGGACGTATTTTATTGTTCCTTTCTTCAAGATATATACTCATCTCTGAGATAACTGGTGGAACATAAAAGAGAAAAAGAGAATTTTTCCTTAAGACATTCACTCACCTGTGTCATTGGCAATCTCATTTTCAGGGCAAGGGATGCAATCAAAACAACAGGCCATCTTTCCCTCCTGAGTGGACTTTCGGAATCCTGGACTGCAACTCTCACTGCACACAGAGTGGGGCATCTGAGAAAAATCAGATGTGATCAGGTAACTTCTGGGACTTTCACAGAATCCTTCATGACTACAGTGAAAGAAATTAATTTCTCTACATGCATACATCCAGTTATATAAAAACTCATATTTGTTGAGTGACAAAATATATGACATTTAAATAAATGTGACTTTACATTCAGCTAAAAGTGGATCAATAAAGATTCTTTAATTAGAAGGAGTGTTGTGAAGCTGCATCATTTTCTGAGTGAAGTTGAGGGCACAGACACTACAATACTGTACTGTTTGCAGTTGATGAGGTACATTATGACTAGGTCTAACATACCTCTGTAATTCCTGTGGCCCACTCTATCTTGTCCTCAGATAAAGACAATTGCTGATCATGTAATACATGTGAGGAAAATGATCCTACTTTGACCTTAAGTCTAAGGCCTTCTGGAAAATTCCAAAAGTTGAGAATGTCATACTCCGCATCCAATTTCCTTTTGTCATCTAAATGCACTTGATCTCCAGTAGGATTGTTAAATTGAATGTTCTTCAAATAACGGTGAAGCTAAAACAGATAAACTATCATAATGAAGTGGGCCACGGTATTAATACATCAAATAAATACATACAATTTTTTTTAAAAAAAGAGAAAAGTCAGGGAAAAAAAGGAAAAAAAATAACAGCAAACACAAAACAATAATAATATAGGTTTTCAAAACAGATTGGAAGAAATTTAAAAAGGTTATTGTATTGCATATTGTTCTCATTTTTTCAATAAAAAATAGAAAAACAGAAAAGTGTAGAACAGTATCGGATTCAAAAGAATTATTATCATAGAATCTCTAGTTTATACATTACTCATTGTCATCTTAAAATATAGTTGCCAAAGTCACAAAATCAAAGCATAAATAGTGGCTAGACACTCAAACATGGACAGTGCAGATCCTTCTGTTCAATGTTCCAACAGAGATTCAGTAATATGGTCATCTATATTACACACTATACATACTGTTAATAAAAGATACCTTTAATTCATGTTTCATGATGCAAATTTAACAACAGTATCCCATGAATACAATACAATAGAACAAATGAACACCTATCTGTGACTAAAATACAGTGTCAATTCAGAGAAACTACTCAAAACAAGCTCATTTAAATACAAGTTTTATATGAACATTAAGTAACATTCACCTGTGCAGTCAAAGTTCCCCACACCTATTTTTTTCCTGATTGTTCACAGAGGACTACCAAAAAGGGTTGCAGAATTGAGTGAGAAAATTCATATAATATATATCTCTTTTATAGTCGTTTACCATCATTGAAGTACTGAAAGAACTACATCTTTCCTATTCTTCAATAACTGAAAGCTCAGATTTTCTTATGAAAATATTAGGTGATCAGGGTGTTAAGACCTTTTGGAAAAGAAAGAATTGATCTTGAATGAGAACTAATTGTCTCCTTAACAGTGAATCTTGAGTTCTATCCAGGTTAGATTGACCTTCTTGACAATGAAACTCATACATAATTTCTTGATTTTTTTAGAGGTAATATCTTAAGTATTTACCTTGAGCACCTATGGAACGCCTTAAACATGCTGCATAGCACCCAACAGAATGATACATTACCTGCCAGGGGGAAATCTGTACTCCTTTCCCATGTACCATTGATTGCATTTGTACTTGCTCAAGAAGCATCTCACGGAGGGTGTGGGCCACGGCATACACAGCATTGTATATATTGTAACTATCATCCCTCATGGTCATATCAAACCGATTCCCAGGCAACCATACCAGAGAGGCATTAGGTGTACAATTCTCCAACGTACAGTCAGAATCAGCCACTGAGCAATGAAAATGCTCATACCAAAATAGAGTGAGGAAATTGTCTTCTGGATACATGGAAGGGTTCACAGCCTGAATAAACTTTTGGAAACCACAAATCTCCTTGTGATGCTTTGCAAAAATGAGAATACCATGGGACGATTCAAGTATAAAGTTTCTCCCAGCCATGTCGGCATGCTACTGTGAGTTTGTGATCCAGACAGTCCATGTCATTAGATACTGCCCAATATTAAAGTTCACATCATTCAAGCTCTCGGTGTCATAGTAAATGATATCCACGTTTACTGGTGATGTCTCCCTGGTCAGGAAATCACGCTGCTGTGCATGAGAGAGAACTGACATAGCAACATTTGCAATCATTTTCACAAATGCCACACAGACATTGTTTCTGTTCATCTCAGTTTTCACATCTGATAGAAATTGATGGCCTTTCTGACCTTCTGTGATGATCAGTCCCACCCAGGTCCAGCCAAAATAAAGCTTTAAGGAGACCATGCCAATAGCCAGAGATGTGTCCTTTGGGGCCGTCTGATAGAGAGAGGAAAGCTGTGCATTTTCACTCAGCATAGGGTCAAAACAGCCAGATGTAAGCTGGCGGAAGAGGCAGTATAAAAAAGAGATTTGAAAAAAAGCACAGTTTTAGACACAAAGGACATTAGAAAGAGCTAGAATTTTTGGCAGATCCTCCTGATGCAACTTTTCTAATAATCTTCCTCATTAAGTCAGTTTTAGAAAATAACTGATTAGCTTCAGATTTTCTGAAACTTTTTTCTGCTCTGCTCTTTTCTTAGTTTCTGCTGTACCTAAATAAAGTGTGGGTTATTCATGAAGTCTTGGTATTTGTTTTCATGAAAATACATGGTTTCCAAAGTGCATAAACTCAGATACTCTTTAACCTCTTCAGGCACCTGATAATGCCCCCCAAGAAGATGTGGTTTCATCACTTCCCATCCTATCCACCCTCACCTGTGGAAATTTGTAGAGTTTACACAGGGTCCCAATTTGAGCAGCTGTTGCCCATGATGTTCCAGTTAGTACAGCTATGGACTTGCTTTGTCTCCTACAGATGTAATTAGGGATTTCATCCTGTCTTGTGAGCATAATGAGCGAGTTCTCCAATACCCTCCAATGACTATGCATGAAATTGTGGAATTCGTATCCCAGAGATATGTTGGGTAAAAGATGAGGATTTCTATTGATCTCTTCAATGGCAAAAATAAAGGCTAGAACATTCTGGTAGTTGTTGGGCAGAAGCCTGCATACAAAGCATAGAGGTGATAAAACACAAACCATGATTGTCTTTGCATCCAGTATATAAAAATGACATCATCTTTCCCCAAATTTGTATGCCAAATTCCACATCTGAATGTGATTGCATGAAAAGCTTGGTTTTTGGAGAGAATAATGTGAAATTTCTTATGAATGTTATCAGTGTCCTTATGAGTGTCCAGAAAAACACTATTTCATCTTTCTGTCAAAAAAAGATGCATTGAAAAGCCTGCACTCATAAACTGGGGAGAATATATTCTAGTAATCTGCTTAGCATCTACAACAGTTAAAAATATATACTAAACTTATACGGCACCCTTTGTGTGTTGCATTAGTACACCACACACAATTTATATACAGCAAACCAAGTTAGGACAAAACCCTGTGGACATATATGTGAGAAATTCAACTTGCTTTTGGAAGTGCTGGGTCTTATAAAGACAAAAAATAATAGCCCTTGCAAATAATATCACATAAGCTCTTAAGTGTTTTATCAATCTCCTTAAACAGGGACAATATTTCTATTTCTAAATAAAATTGTGAACAATGGAGATGAAGATTAGATTCAGGTAGCATTTGTAAATCAGTATTTGTGTGAGAAAAAGAACTGTGCATACTAACACATTGTTAAATCCTTCATATTATAACAACAATAGTCACATAAAGTTGAAGGCATCAACAAGAAGTACTAATTTTTATGCAGGGCAGGCAGAAGAAGAAAACCATGACATCTGTGGGATGGCTACGGTGCAACATAGGATAATTTAAGTTACTTCTGCCTCTTCCTCATAAAATTAATTCATTTAACTTCATCAAAACCAGGAAACCCAGAACAATTCAGAGCCTGAAAGGAAGAGGGATTGCAAAAAGGCAAGAATATTTTGGAGATGTTGATGCACTGGCAGGAATAAAGCCTCTTAGCAATTTGAGACACACAACATTGTAAAGTTTACTTGCATCATTAGTTCTTACAATAAAAATATTAAAATGTTAGTACAAACTTAACATCTGAGGCAGAGCTTATTAATTCAAATGGCCCTTGATCTCCATACCAGTTACACTGTCATTTTTTGTATCCTTTAGGCACTGGTCTGCACGGGAGAAGGTGAGGGTTGGGAAAACAAGCAAAGATTCCTCTCATTTACAGCTGCTCCCCACAGCGCATGATACCGCCTGAACTCTATATCATGTCAGGCCAGCAACACCATTCAACTTACTACATGCAAAGGATCTAACTTGTGCACTCATTATGAGAATCTAATATAGTACTAATAGAAATAAAGTATAAAATGTTTTTTGTTTTATTTTTTAAAATTTTATTTAAAGAAAGATGAAGCAAAACAGAAAATAGGTAGAAATAATACATATGTTCAGAGAAAAAAATAAACAGTAAGAAATCATTAGTTGATGTTTACATATTGTGGTTTTACAAAAAGTTGTTCAAGGTACAAGAGTAGAATATGTAAAGTGGGAATGCAAACAGTAAGACTACAAACAGTTACTGTCCAACAAAAACTTAGTAACATGGTTGTCAGTCCTATACACTTAAACATACATGCAGTATTCCATATCTTCATTTATGTTTAGATAAAACAAACTAAAGCAGTTAAAATCATTCTGAACAAAAAATAATAGTATTGCTGGATTTCACATCATGACACCCTGTGATCAGCACTGGGTACTGAAGTGCCTTTTTAAAATTTAATTTAAAGAAAGACTAAACAAAACAGAAAACAGTTAGAAATAATACATAATTTCAAAGAAAAACTAAACAGTAAAATATCACTAGTTGATGATTATGGATTGTCTTCTTACAAATAGTTATCCAAGATACTAAAGTGAAGCATACAAAGTGGGGATTCAAACAGTGAGATTGCAACAAGTTCTGTTCAATTATCCAACAAAAACTTAGAAATATGATTATCAGTCCTATACACTTGAACATACATGCAGTTATCCATATCTTCAATTATGTTGACATTAAATAAACCCAAGCGGGCTAATATAAAATGTTATCATAATACAAATAAAGCACATAAAAAGATCATACACTTAATCACCCAGAAATCATCCTGCTGTAATCTGTGAAACAGCAGTCTTCTGGTAAAGCAGTTCTTGCTACTGGAGCTGTGATTCTACAATTTCCCTAGCACACAAACAGTTCTAAAATTAATGACAAATTCTTGCATTTCTTTTTTTTATTTAAAAGGAAAAAGATAAAAAACAAAACAGTGTAAGGGTACAAGTAATACAGAACTACTAAAAAAAAACAGTAAGAAATCACAAGTTAATAGATTACACATTATCATCTTAGAGATAGTTGCTCAAGTCACAGGATCAAAGCATACAAAGTGAACATTCAAACAGTGAGACTGCAAACAGTTGTGTTCAATGATCCAACCAAAATCATTAATATGGTCATCTATTTAACAACCCTAAACACACTTGCAGTTGTATCCCCTTTTTTCCCTCTCTTTTGTGGGAACAAAATTTACACATTTTGGGTTTTATTACTCCTTAGTTCTTATTACCTTTTTTTGGAAGAGAATAAAGTCAAATATGGCAAAACAAAGCTGTCAATCAAAACCAAGGATAGACATAGCACATGTTGTAAAAACAGAGTACAAGGTTATCAACAATGCTTACTATAATGCCTCTTGCTTCCCTAAAAAGAATTGTCTATTTTATTAGGTATTATAAAGTTGAACAAAACAGTAGAGAACAAGACCAATAAAACCTAAACCTTGTAAACATTACAGGACTTCCAAAGAAGATAATAGTCAAACCAGAATGGACATCATAGTGAATCTTATTGCCTTCAAAGTAGTTGCCTATACCCTCAAACTTGATACTATCTTACAGAACAGAACAGAGTCTAATCAGTCAAAACAGGATAATGGGAGTATTACAGGACTTCAAATCAAGTTAATAGGAAATCAAAAAAGTTACTATAATATATCCTGCTAATTTTTTTGATTTTTCCCCTTAATTAAAAAATCATAAAAAATAACCAAGTAATTTTTTTAATGAATAAGGGAGAGATTGAGATAAAAGAGAACATAACATAACAATGCAGGTCAAAGCATGACAGTTTCAGCAACCTAGTGCTTCACCACCAAATAACCCGACTTAATAGTAGTTACCATAGTGTCTTTTTCCTCAATTTGTGATCGCCAGATCTTGGAAACAATCCAAGTGTCTATCAACTGAGGAATGGATTAAAAAGTTGTGGTATTTCTATACAGTGGAGTACTACTCAGCTATAAAGAAGGATCACGTTGAGATATTTATCAATAAATGGGCACAGCTTGAGACCATACTCATAAGTGAAATAAATCAATCTCACGTGTGTGAATACCCAATAGTTTCCTAATGTAAGAAATGATTCAAATTTATAAAAGTATGTGGTAATCATGATTCCCCATTATGTGGCCTTGAAGCCTTATAAAGTTTTCACTTATTAATTGGAATGGCTTTATTCTGGGCTGCTTGATATCATGGCCTGTGATGAAATAAACAGTTATTTTGAAGAAAACAAGTCATCATAATACCTAGTGCTGATTTACTATCATCTTGTTTTGAAGCCTCACCAAACTATGGCTCTTCTGTCTCCATTGGTTTTATCATGATGTTATCTTGTTGGATTTTATTATATGTGATAGTATAAACAAAAAATGTTATAGGCAAAGAGATAATATAGAAACCATTGTTATATGTGATAGTATATACAAAATTGTTATAGACAAAGAGATAATATAGAAACCATTGTTCATTTTCTGTTAGCTAGTTCTAAATACCCTACAATGCTTTCATCCACTGAAATGGTTTTACACTGACTTGATATGTTTGATACTATAGTATATGAAGTTATATTCAAATATTTCAATTCTTGCATTTCTTTTCCTTGGCATTTGATTATATCAAAATAGCACAGAGAATCTCCTTGTATTATTTTCCTTTCATCTCTGTGTTCAGACTTAGTAACAGCCCAGTTCCCATTCACTTGTTGTTAATACTCCTTGCATTAGTGTGAAGAATATGCACTCTTACCTCTTTATTTTCCATTGCATTGCTGTAGATTCAATTCAGAGACTTTCTGCTAAATGATGTACAAAAGAATTATATCCTCAACCCCAAATATGTTTTCAATTGTGGGCTTTAACTATTTACATGTGTCAGTAAATTACACTTGGGATGACTGTCGTAGTTTATTGCCATCTTGATTCACTTTAACAACAGCCTAAGAATCAGTGAAGCGCACTTCTGAATATGCCGGAGTGAGCCTCCGAGCCATTTCCTTGGGGAAACCTCTTAGAAGTGATTTTAAAGTCTTCATTAAGAGTGTAGGTGGGAGATGAATGGGAAAGTGTCAGTTAAGTGAATATGTACATATTGAGCTTATGTATGTGTACATTTTTGTTTAGGACTCAGGTGACTTTCTAGTGCTTTTGACTCCTCTCAAAGAATAATTCTCTATGTTTCTGGAAGAATTAGCAGCCATTTATTTTGGGTGTTTGCATCTAAGTTCTGATGACTGAGTTTAAAACACACATTTGGAAAGTAGTTTGAAGACCCTACTCTGCACGTCTAGCCACTGTGATTTCATTGAATCCACTGATAGTAAGGTCCCAGAGGAATCCTCCAGAGAATCCTTCAAGACCACACAAACAACACAAAACCCAGAAGACAGGCTTTTCACACTCTCTGCACACACCTAACCTTCTTTGAGTGGTATTTACTTAATTATGCCCAATAAATCCACCTCTGAATCACCCTGGTCTGTGGCAATTAGTAAGGAATCTGCATAGTCTGTGTTGAGATCCCCATCTTCTCTTTCTGGGCCCTAGGACATTATGCAGTGGTGCTACAGTATCATTCAGTACCCTCCATCCTGTTCTTTGAGTATCAATTCCATGAACCTATGTAGTATTGAGAGTCCAGTCCAATCTCCTGCCCTCTGCAATACCACACTACAGTGGTCCCTGTAAATAAAGTTATAACCTGATCAGATAAATGACTTATATCCCATTGAAAAGTACCATGAATATTTTTCTTTCTTTAACAAATTTCAAAAGGCAAAGATCAAACTCACTTGAGTCAATGAACAAAAATTTCTGCAGCACATGACTTCCTAAGAAACAACACTCACCAGTATCCATAAAATAAACATTTTACATTAAATCCATCAACAATGACATGCTAACATTTTGGAAAACTATAAAAAGAAGAAACACACGTTATATATGGTGGACCATGGATTTAATCCCAGCTACAGAAGAGGCTGTAGAATGAAGACACTTGATTCCAAGAGTTTACTTAAAACCTATAAAACACAGGAAAAATATACAATATTCCTAATATAAGCAAATATCTGAACATGATAAGGAACATGAGATCAGTAAAGATTTCTACTGATGACAGAGGTCCCAGTTCATAACTTTGTTATTCCCACTTCTGGTATCCGGAGGACCAGATACCACCTGTATGACATGTGGTTCTAACATTTAGTAAAAGCCATAATGGAACATAGATTTTAGTTACAATCCATTTGCTCTTAGATGCACAAGTCATTTGTAACAATTCTAAGTGTTATTAATTATAATTTTGCTACAAAACTGATGTTATACTAGAAAAAACAGAATATGCACATGACTAAATGCAAAACAGCAAAAATGGGTATTAAAACTCTCAGACACCATGGATCAATTGTTCCTGACCTGAATTACATCTGAGATCACCCAGGCATGAGAACCTTTTCATAAATCCAGACCTATAGATTATCTCAAAATGTAACTGAATAACTACAGTCAGAAGTGTGCTCAAGCAGTTGAGATATAGATAAGAATAAGCCACTATGGAGATGTTACTCAAAACATCAGCAAGTCCTTGAACTATGTGAAAGACATACTTTACAACAGTCTCTTAGCACTGAACTCCAGTCAGTAACTTGTCTTGTAATTGTAATGGGCAGCACTTAATGTCATACATTAACAGCTAAGGGAGAGAAATGAGGTGGAGAGTGGTTCTGCCTCAACTTCCAACCCTGAAAAACAGAAGCTGAGAGATACTTTTATAAAATACTAATATCTTCCCACTTTCAAAAGATAAAAAGAACAAGAAGAAACCAAACATATCATAAAGAGTTCTGTGAATATGTGAGTGGAAAGTGTACATACAATAGTTACTAGAGAACACTGATCTATCCCTCCAAAGATTCTCGATTCATTATGCATCCAACAGGATGGATCAAGCATGAGAATAAATTTTAAGCAGAGTACTTACTCTGAGAAGATAGATTCCTTGCTAGGCCTTATGTCAATGGTGTCAGGGAGATAGAAATAAGTTAAAAGCGAGAAAATTCCTTCAATCACCACGTCCCCTTCCTTTTGCACAATGCTGCTCATTCTGAGAAAGCATTCTTCATCAGCCAAATTACACAGTAAGAAGGAATGATGCAGGAGGAGGAAGAGGGTCACCAACAAAAACATTTCAGAAATATCTTTGAAGCCTATGTCTCAGTGAAGGTGGAATTGACAGTGTCAGTAAGATATATCTATATCTATATCTAGATATCTCTCTTTATATGTGTGTGTTAGAGAGAGAGTGCATGTGCATGTGTGTGTGTGAGTGTGTGCATGTGCATGTGTGTGTCTGTGTTATAGTTATGGGCTCAGGTTGACCCTCCAAGGTTCACAGCTGCTTTCAGTTTAGCATCTTCCATGCACCTGGAGGTTTTTGTCACTATTTGTGTCCTTTGGGATCTGCACTTGCTGTCTGGTTCCAGCTGAGAAACACAAGTTAAAAAATAAATCTGAAGATAATCACCTCCACCTCCAGGCACTATAAACTTATTTAAGTTTATTGATAGTGAAGTCCCATGAGTTGCCTTCTCTTAAACAGTAAATTCCAAGCCTATGTCAATAAATTGTTGGGATTAACTGCATCTGGGATGATGCAAATTAGTCACATTAAAGAATTCAGTGATAGATATTTGATAAATGATCTGAATGGGCCCATGGTTTCCATAGGGCTTGGGAACCAATTTCCCAAAAATCAAAATAGAAAATTATATTCTCACATTTTCCATGTTCAAAGGATCCACAAAACATTTTGTTCAGTGAAATGGAGACTGAAAAACAATACAAATGATCAGTGAATGAAAGAGCTTGTCTTTGAAAAAACCAACAAGCTAGATGAACAAAAACACTTACCAAAAAAGGAAAGACACAAATCAATGCAATTAAAAATAAAAATGTGAAATCACAAGGAACACCATCAAAATTCAGAAAATAATTAGCAACTACTTCCCAAATCTGTATGTCACAAAATTGGAAAACTCAAAAGAAGTAGGCAGATTTCTAGATAATTGTCAATTATTAAGACTGACTTGAGACTTAAAAATAATAAATAATCCAATAACAGACATGAAATTGAAGTAGTAATTTAAAAACTACCAATTAAGAAAACATGACATGATTCACAGTTGAATTACACAAAAACTTCAGGGAAAGTTTAATACCAATAATCCTCAAACTCTTTAATGAAATTGAAAGAGAACAAATTACCCTGATCCCCGATCAAACAAGTATCCAATGTAAAAAAGAGAATTACAGACTAATCTCTCTAATGTACATAGATACAAAAATTCTCAAAAAGGTAATGGCAACACAATGCAAAAAGTCATCAAAAAGATTATACACCATGACTAAGTAGACTTTATCCCTGGGTTTCACGAATGGCTCAACACATATAAATCAATAAAAGTAATTTGTCATCCAAATAAATGCAAGAACAAAAATCACATGGTTATATCAATAACTGCAGATAAAGCCTTTATCAAAATCCAATATTCATTCATGAAAAAAATCATGAAGAAAGTGAATATTACAAGGACCTTATCTCAACTGATAGAAGTTACTTGTGACCAACCTATTGCCAACATCATATTAAATGTGGAAAAACTGTTTCCTGTAAAATTAGGAACAGGGTATGAACTCTCACTATACCTGTTTAAAATAGTCCTCAAAACATTAGCCAGAGGATCCAGCCTATAGAAATAAGTAAAAGAGGTAAATATAGGAAAGGATGAAATAAAAGTATCTTTATTTGCAGGCAAGCATGATCCTATACCTACAAGGTTAATTAAATTCCACCAAGAATTAATAACTCATAATTAATAATCAACTTCAACAATGTAGAAGCATCAAAATCAAAAGACATAAAACCAAATTCTATACACTAAAACCAATTTCTATACAGTAATAATGAATTCACTGAGAAAGAAATTAGGAAAACAATACCATTTACAATAACAAGAAAAATTAAATACCTAGGAACTAAACTAACCTCATTGATTGTAAACAATAAATGTCATAAACATGAGAGAAGAGTGACAATAGCAACAAGAATGATACACATATCCACATGTAGGTGTTTACCCATTTTACTTCCCTCACTGAATCAAATAATTACTGGCATGGATGACCAATGGAAGTTCATGAGATGGATTGCTGCTGCACTCATTGTCAGTATGTGTAGATGATGCCTATGTTTTTTTTTATTTTTTTATTTTTATTTTAAGAGATTAAGTCAAAAGAGAACATAACAAAGCAGAACAGAATAGTTTAAGCAACACGGTATCTCACCACAAGACAATCTGTAATGAACAGTAACTACCATAATGTCTCTTTCTTTGAAATAGTTGAGCATCATTTCACATACAATAGTACCAGACATAACAAAATAGTATAAAACCATTCAAGAGAATGAAAGTATTACAGGGTATTCAGAACCAAACAACAGAACAAACAATGGCTACTATATTTTCTCATTTTCTATAGAAAATTTATTTATACTATCACATGTAATAAAATCCAATAAGATACAATATGATAGAACCAATAGAAACAGAACAAAGCATGGTAGGACTTCAAAGTTAGATGATATTAAATCAACACTGGCTATCATAATGTCTTGTTTTTTCAAAATAACTGTTCATATTATCACAGATAATAAAATCAAACAAACCAGCATAAAATCATTCCAACTAATAAATTCAAACATTATAAGGCTTTAAGTCAATGTAATGGGAAATCATGATTACCATAAACTTTTGTGTACTCGATCATTTCTTACGTAGGGAGACTATACAGTAGTTATACATGTGAGTCTGATTTACTATGCTTATAAGTATGGTCTCAAGTTGCATCCATTTATTTATAAATATCTCAATATGATCATTCTTTTTAGCTGAGTAGTATTCCATTGTATAAAAATACTACAACTTTTTTATCCATTCTTCAGTTGATGGACACTAACCCTAACCAGCATCTGTGGGGCACTGCATGCTGAGGTGGGGTCATCCCTGCAGGGCTTTGCACAAAGGAAACACACTGCTAGTGTGGTGCTGAGTTGCCATGACATTTCCAGGCAGGGCTGAGTGCAGGGACCTTGCATATGCCCCAAGGCCTCCTCTGCCTAGAGGTGACAGCACTCTAATTGGAGTTAAGTGTTAACCTGAAGACATAGCAGCAGCATGGATTAAGAGTTGACCTACATCAATACTCCTAGGCTAGTTATCCCAGGAAGACTATAAGGCTAACCAACAGACCCAGTAGGTAGAATTTAGGTGACTGTCTGTCCTCTTCATTGCGGTACCCAGGACATCAACCACACAGTAGGACCCTGAGGTTCACACAACCAACAGCTGAGACTATTGGGATTGAAAGGCCAAATATTCGCCCAAAAGGTAAAAATGACAAAACAAAAAGGTGAAATGCAATCTCAAATATCTAGTTCAGCAGGAGGAAGTAAAGGCAACATGGAAATACAGAACTTTAAAAGTCATGTCTCCAACAAGATAGAAAATGAAATAAAGAAAAAAATTCATGAGGCTATAGAGGAAATAAAATTATAAATAGAATCCTATGTAAAGACAGAAATAACAACCTTGGTAAAGGAGTTATTCAGCAGATCCAGAGATGAAATAGATTTTTTAAAAACCATGAACATGGAAAATTGATTGAAACCTTGAAAGAACAATGTAGGAAACAAAAGAATCTATGAAACAAATTCAAAGAGATATCCAAGAAACAAAAAATTCTACTGGAAGCTGGCAAAACCATTTAAATGAAGCTGAGGATAGGATTACGGACCTTGAGCACAGGATCACAGATAACGACCATGGAAGAGTAGAACTTTTAAAAACAATAAAGCAGCATGAAGGAACAGTACGGCAGCTTCAGGATGATGAAAACAGAAACAATATAAGATTAATAAAAGGTGCAAAATCAATGAAGGTGCAAAAGTCAACATAAATGATGTAACTAAACTATTCACAGAAATAATAGCAGAAAATTTCCCACAAATGGGGAAAAATCTGATATACAGATAAGTGAAATATATATAACATCAAACAGTCACAACCAACAAAAGTCTACACCCGGACATATAATAATTAGAATCCCAGATGTACAATATAAAAACAGAATACTGAAAGCTGTCAGAGAAAAGATACAACTCACCTATCAAGGAAATCCCATCAAAATCACAGCAGACTTTTCAGCCCAAGCCCTCAAGTTAACACAAGCTTGGAGTGCAGTATTTCAAGCCCTGAAAGAAAACAACTTTCAACCCAGAGTGATGTACCCAACTAAACTGTCTTTCTAATTTAATGGAGAAACAAGATACTTCCATGACAAAGAACATCTAAAGAAGTTCATGTCCACCAAACCAACCTCTGAAAAGGTATTAAAAGACACACTAGATGGGGACAAAAATGGCCACAATCTCCAGAACAACAACAGAAAGACACCACCAGGCTGGGAAAGCAATTAAACAAGAGAGAAAAGGAGAAAACAAACAACAGGAAAACAACATGACAAGGTTGAGCCATTACATATCAGTTATACCATAAATGTAAATGGCCTCACTTCACCTATCAAAAGAAATAGATTAACAGAATGGATCAAGAAATAGGATCCCACAATATGCTGTATACAAGAAACACATATGACTCAAAAGGAAACTTACAATTTAAAAGTCAAAGGACACAAAAGAGTATTCCATGCAACAGGAACACAAAAAAAGCAGGGGTAGCTATTCAGTTTGCAAACAATGTGAACTTCAAACCTAAAATGATTAAAAGAGACAAAGAAAGCAAGCACCTTCCCTCCCTGGTAAGTGGCTGCGGTGTGGCAGACTGTGGCCCTTCCAGGGGAAGAACCACCAACAGCTCCTGAGATCCACACCATGTTGGAACTTAGGACCCTGGAAAACCAAGCGAGCACCTCCCCTCCCTGCAGGGCTGTGTGGCAGACTGCAGCCCTTCCAGGGGGAGAACCACCATTGTCTCCTGAGATCCATGCCATGTTGGAACTTAGGACCCTGGGAAACCAAGCACGAAGCTTGCCTCCCTGGTAAGCGGCTGCGGTGTGGCAGACTGTGGCCCTTCCTGTGGGAGAACCACCAGTGTCTCCTGAGGCCCATGCCATGTTGGAACTTAGGATGCTGGGAAGCCAATCAATCACCTCCCCTCCCTGATAAGTGGCTGCAGTGTGGCAGACTATGGCCCTTTCAGGGAGAGAATCACCAGTGTCTTCTGAGATCCACACCCTGTTGGAACTTATGAAGCTGGGAAATCAAGCAACCAGCCTGCCCCCCTGCTAAGCAATAGTGAACCTACTGGTGCATGGCCTAGAGTCAAACATCCCATTTCCCCTACACCCCTTCTCCTGTCCCCCTGTTACCAAATGGGAACCAGAAATCTGGGCATCTCTGGGGAAGTTGACCATAGCAAATAAGGGGGATTTCTTTCTAACATCTCTTTGAAGACAAATATTTTTATTACTGTTTTGCTCTATTCTGATTAATGGTACTGCTGTATTCAATATTCTGTTTTGATAAGTTCTATAATGTTCTGTATTTCATTTTATTTTGATATACATGATTTAAAGAACAACATGTAAAGATATTGTAAAGATAACAAAATATACTGTGATACCTATTACCATTATCCCGGTAACCTGCTGTGAAGTTCTGTGCCGAGTTCAATGTACAATCTTAGTTGGCTTTATTCTGTCTTGTTCTGTTGTATTTTACTACTTCCAAAATAAAATTTAAAAATTAAAATTAAAAAAATAAAAGAGATAAAGAAGGTCACTACATACTTGTTAGTGGAAAACTTCAAAAAGAATAACTAACAATTATATATGCACCAATCACAGGCACGCCAAACTAAGACAAATACTAATGGACATCAAAAACCAAGTACACAAGAACACAATTGTAATAGGAGATACTACTACCCCACTGTCACATAGAGATAGATCAACTAGACATAATGTCAGCAAAGACATAATAGTACTTAAACATACCGGTGAGCAAGTGGACTTAGTAGACATTTACAGAGTATTCCACCCAACCACATCAGAATATACATTCTTCTCAGCTGCACATGCAAAATTCTCCAAAAGAGATGGTATATTAACCCACAACATGAGGTGGTAGAAACATAACTAAGGTTGTTATTTTACATAATGATCTTCAAGAGTTCCTCAGATCACCAGATACAAACAGGCAAAATTGTTCCATCCCTAGGAATGTTAACTGTTTTGTTCCAAGAACTTATAGAATTTGTAACACAATCATTTTAGGTATCCAAAGTCTGTTTATATAATTTTATATATTTATTTCTTTCCTTTTTTCCCCCTTCTTTTCCCTGAGACATTATTTTCCCCACTGATTATTTTCCCCACTTCATTATTTTCACTGTATTTATTGAGGATTTTGTATCTTATGTACTCTTACATGTTTCTCACACTAGAGAGAAATATAATATTTACACATGTGAGTTTGATTTATTTCACTTATGAGTATGGTCTCAAGTTGCATCCATTTATTTATAAATATCTCATTGTGATCCTTCTGTATAGCTAAGTATAAAAATACCACATCTTTTCTTTCTTTCTTTCTTTTATTTGGTACTGGAAATCAAACTCAGTAGCTTGCACTTGCCAAGAAGGTGCTTATGCTGCTGAGCTAAATCTGCAGCACAACTATTTTTATCCATTCCTCAGTTGATGGGCATTTAGATTGTTTCTAATACCTGGCTATTACAAATTGTGCTGCTATAAACATGGGTGCACATATATCACTGTGATATGATGTTCTCAATTCTTCTGAGAATATGCCCAAAAGTGGAAGAGCTGGTCAAATGGGATTTCCAATTCCAGCATTTTGAGGAACCTTCAGACTGACCTCCACAGTGGTTGCACCAGTCTACATTTCCACCAACAGTGCAGAACAGTTCCTTTGTCCCCACAGCCTCTCCATCATTTGTTGTTGATAGTTTTCTTTACCCTGGCAATTCTTTATGGAGTGAGATGGAATCTCAGTGTTGTTTTAATTTGCATTTCTCTAAGGACCAATTATGCTGAACCTGTTTTCACATATTTATTTGTCATTTGTACTTCTTTATCTGAGAAATGGGTATACATCTCAGATGCCCATTTTTGGATTGGGCCCATTGGGTCTTTGAATTTCAGGGCAGACTTCCAAAACTTAAAGACCCAATCCAAACATGGACATCTGAAATAGACATTTCTCAGATGAAGGCTTACAAACAGCAAATAAATATATGAAAAAATGATGAACACAACTGGTCACTTGAAAAGTGCAAATGAAAACAACACTGAGATTCCACTTCCCTCACAAAGAATGGCTATTACCAACCAAACAATCAAGTATCAAGAAGTCAACCAATCATAAATGCTGTTGAGACTCTGGAGAAAAGAAAACTTTGTCCCTTATTGATGGGAGTGAAAATTGGCTCCACCAACATGGAAAACCATATGGAAATTTCACAAAAAACTAAACCTTGATGTTCCGTTTGACCCAGCTATTTCCCTTCTTGGTATCATCCTAAAAAGGTTAAAGAGATATGTGTACCCATGTTTATAGCAGCACAATTCATCATAGCAAAATCTTGAAAGCAACCCATATCAGCAGCTTATCACCCAAAGAATGCATAAACAAAATGTGGTGATTATATACAAGGTAGTATTCTTCTGCTACAAAAAAGGATAAATGAGACAATTTTCAGGTCAATTAAATGCATCTTTTTTAACACAACATTATGCTATGCAATTCAGGCTAGACTTGAACTCATTTGGCTGGTTTGAAACTCACAGAGATCTTCAACCTTCTGAGTTCTGGGATTACAAATGTACACCACCACACCTGGCTGGATGCATCTGGAGATCGTAATGTTAAGTGAAGTAAATCTGACACACAAGTTCAAAAATTATTATTTCTTTTGTGGAAGAAATCCAAAGAGTAAGTAAAGAACAAAATGGAAGATGGAGATTGGGAAGTAGGAGGAACTTTTTCAAAAGGGAAGGTGAACAAGAGGGGGGGGGGAGAAGACAAGGAAGGAAAGGAGGATTTTAAAAGAAAGAATTCAAAGAAAAGCAAAACTTTTGTAAATCAGAAGTGAAGAAGGGTTAAAGGGATGGAAGGAGAATGGGGAAGATGAATTAAGATATAAAAATTCCATATGATAAATGCAATCATTATGTATGGTTAACATGTGTCAATAAGAAAGCCCAGCGTGGTATTGGCAAAAAAACAGATATATGGTCAGTGGAACACAATAGTGATTCTGAAACAGATACAGACACATTTGACTGTCTGATTTTTTAGTAAGGGTCCTAAAACACTCTAGAGGAAAGATAGTATCTTTAATAAATTTTGGGAAAATTAATTATCCACATGGAGAAAATTGAAGCTATTTCATGTTTATTATCTTGCACTAAATTAAAAGCAAATGAATCATAATGTAAATGTCAAAACAGAAACACTTAAATTGCTATACAATAAAGCAAGTGAGATTCTTGAACACATAGGTATAGACAAGGACTTTCTGAACAGAGACCAAATTGCACTAGAAAGAAGTTGAGTCAACAAACAAGATTATATCAAATTAAAAAGTATCTGTACAGCAAAATAAACTGCTAACAGAGTGAAAATACATGCTACAGAATGGGAGTAATTTTGTCTATTTTTCTCAAAGGACTAATATCTACCATTTCTTAAGAGTTCAAATCTAGAAACTCCCTCAAGTAAAAGACCCAATTAAAGACAGGCCAACAAAATGTATAGGCACTACAGAAGAGGAAGTATGAATGGCCAATGAGTACAGAAAAAATTTTCAACATTTCTGGACACTAGAAAAATGCAAATTAATAAAACCATTTGATCCCATCTTACCCCAGAATCAATGGCTATCCTCCAAAGATCAAACAATAACAAAACTAGCATAGCTCTGAGGAAAAGAACCTTTCTACATTATTGGTAGAAATGGAAACTAGAACAAGCATTATGGGCATCTGTGTGGGTATGGAGCTATTTCAAAAAATTAAAATTAGAAATTCAACTCATCCTGCTATTTTCCCTTGTTGTTATCTTCCTGAAAGAGTTAAAGGCATTGTATTGCACTGATACATTTATAATCTTTCTTACAGTGGCATTATTTATAATAGGTAAATCTTGGAAGTGTCCTATATGTCCATCAATAAATGAATGAATAAAAAATGTGCTACTTATACACAATGCAGTAATGTGAGAAGCCCAAAATGTAACTAAACATCAAGATAAATGATAAATAATAAATAATATGATATACATCTTTTGCAAATGGAAAGAGGACCAAGAGGTGGAGGGAAGAAGATTGGAGAAGAGGGAAAGGATTGAGAAAATCATTGAGACGTGTTATGTATAAATGCTGGCTTCACATGAGGAATGTGACCATCATGCATTAGACACCTGTACTAATCAGATTAAAAAATTTAAGAACTATAGAAACAAGGTAACTATATGAGGAGATAAATATATTAATTAGCTTCACTATGGTAATCACATTAAAATTCATCAGCATGTGAATGTATTGTATTGGACACTTTAAGAAGGCATGTAGTGAAGTGAAAAGTAGACCTCACAGAGATCCTAAACTCCTTCCATCATATGAGGATACAGCAAAAGAGATAGCTTTGTGATTTATTCCAGAAAATGGCAATTCTAGTCATATATATAACACAACAATTGAAATCTGCTTTCTTAGCCTATTCAGGATGCTATAATGAAATATCTCAATCTGAAAAATTTATAAAGAACATAAATACATTGCCCACAGTACTCAAGACTGGAAAGTTCAAAGTCAAGGAAGTGGTAGATGCTGGGTCTGGCCTGATTACTCAGAGTACACAACATCTTGATGTGCCCTTCTGCGCCAAAGGAACACATTCTTCCATAAGGACTTCAATTCTTTCCCGAAGAATTTATCTCTAACTATGTTTCCACTGCATTATGACATTTTGGTGAATCATAGACTATGTAGTTATCCATGGTTCCAAAAGCATATAGTTGAGCTGAAGGATTGTTACCACCTAGTGTGACATATTCATCACAGCACGGTGACACTATAGATGATTGCATTGTTGTGGTGACATTGATGTAAGCAATCCTACTGCACTGCTATTTGTATAATAGTATAATGCATACCAGGTGTAGGAAACTGCAACATACATGCTCTGTTCTGATGGCATTTGCCTTGGCATGGAACTGGATCCTAGCTATTTCCTGTGCCTTGATCATATACACAAAAATATCTACTTGATTTTAAACCCTTTGATTTTTCCAGTGTTGACTGAAGTGTCTACTTGTCAAAAGCTTCACAGTTAGGAAAAATGCCTTGACAGAAACTAAAGTTAGCCTTTTGAAACTTGAAGAGAGTTTTATGATATATGATCATGAAAGAAAAGACCTCTTAAAAATGAGGAACCAGGGGCTGGGATTTAGCTCAGCAGCATAAGCGCCTGCCTTGCAAGCAGGCAGTCGTGAGTTTGATCCCTGGTACCAATAAAAAGAAAAAAAAAGTGTAAAAAATGAGGAACCAGAAAGAAACAATTCAAAGGCTAGAATATGACAAAAAGATACACAACTTAAGAATAAAGCATGTGGGTGAGGAAGCAGGAGTAACCAAAAATTAACTACAAAGAATATTCACAGATATATTAAAGGAAAACTTCACAAGCATAGGAAAAAGAAATTATATCCAGATAAATGAGGCATACAGAACTCCAACCACCTACCACCAAAACAGATCTACACCAGACATATAATAATCAAGATTCCAGAAATCCACCAAAAGAACAGAATACTAAAAGCATCCTGGGAAAAGAAGCAGATTACCTACAATGGGAAAATTATCCAAATAACAACAGACTTATCAACACAAACTCTCAAACTGAGAATAGCATGGGGGGGGTGGGAATAGTCCAAGCCCTGAAGGAAAATAATTTGCAGCCAAGACTGATATACACGGAAAAACACTCTCTCTCAAAATTAATGGAGAAATAAGATGTTTCCAAAACAAGGAGGAACTGTGGGAGTTCATGGCCACCAACCCAACCCTACAGAGAGTGCTGAAGGACATTCCAGAGAGAGAGAGAACAAGGGATACCAGGATTCCAGGAACAGTGGCAGAGAGGCCTCAATGAACAGGGCAGACAGTGAAATGAGGGAGTAAGGTGGACAAATTATAGCAGTAAAGTGGAGTAGCAGACATGAGGCAGAGATGGTAAGCTATAATCTTTAATACAGATAGCCTTGATACTCTAAAATTTAAAAAAAGGCAGAGTAGTTTTGGAAGCAGGCTCCATCAAGATGCTCTGAATGGGAAATACACTCTACCTGAAGGAAGGTTAATAAACTGAAAGTCAAAGCTGAGAAAGCAAAGCTATATGTGACAGGAAACCAGAGAGAAATAGGGACAACTAATTCGGCAGTCACAGATAGATTGAAAAGCTAAGACACTTTGGGGCAGTGTAGAACTACACAGCTGGAAGGAAGGAAAACCCTATGACTTTAGTGAGTAAAGGAGTACAGCTCAAGATCAAGCTCAGGGGTAGAAAGGTTCAGCAACACTCAGATAGTCAACAGGCTGGCCCCCTAATCTAAAAACTAAAGGGGATAGTGAGACCCAAAACATACAAAGCATCCTGAGAAGGGGAAAAGTGAAAAACAGCCTAAAAAAGGAAGGCAGAGGTCATTGTTAATAGTGTACCAGGATTTAAAAGTCACAGTAGTCTTATTGCTCAGTTTAGTTTGATTTTATTTTGTTCCGGTCTATCCATTCATATCAGATTTTAGGGCACAGACATCTAACCCAAAAATAGCAGGTTATACCATGGTAACTATCCTTAATTTCCTATTAACTTAAACTGAAACCCTGTGTTACTTACATTGTCTTACTATGACTGATCTTATTTGAATATGGTTTGTTAGACTGCTGTTTTGCCTTGGCTGATTTTATTCAAATTTGGTATGCTTGATAGTATCAAGTCTAAAAGAGAGGCAACTACTCTGAAGATGACAAGATGTAAAAGATATCCATACTGGTTTTGATTACTAACCACTATCAAATCCTACAATGTTTTCAAAACTGTGTTCCTATAAAAATAGCTATGTAATACTATGCTTAACTATATTAAGCCTGATGATGTGGACAAGTCTATTGAAAATAACAAGGGAAAGCATAGTAATTATGGTAGATCATCTAATATTGTGGTCTTATATGTCTTTTTCATTGCACGTTTTTCTAGGAATTTGTTTTGTTGTCTTGTTATCTGTTTTTCCCTATAATACAGAGAGGATAGATATACATATAGAAATTCACACATGGGAAAAATTTTTTAAATTATTTATGGGAACAGATTATATAATGAAAGATATAATGAGAAGATACTCTGAAAAAAGAAGAGACACTAAGAAACCCAATGCTAATTCTGTAACAGCATGATATATAATCTAGCAATACTATTATTCATTCTTCAGAGTGACATTAGTCTAGTCTCAAGTTCAATTTCAGCATACGTAAAGATAAAGACAGCTACTATGAAGTGAATGAGAGACATTATGGTAGTCATTATTGACTTCCCCAATCTCAGATCTTTAAGACTGAAAAAGCCTTCATCATCCTGTTATGATTTGATTAGTTCTATAACATGCAGTATGTATTCAATGTGTGTGAAGATGGGGACAACTATTTTGAAGAAAACTATAGACAATAAGACAGTGAAGATCTCCAGTGGACTTGCTCTGAAATCTATATTTCTTTAAATTGTTTCTTTATGAACTGTTTTGTTCTGTTTTGATATGTTTAATCTTACCCTCTATAAGATAAAAAAACAAGTGTGTAGGACTGATAATCATATTACTAAGTTTTTGTTCTAACATTGAGCAGAACAGTTGGCAGTGTCACTATTTGAATGTCACTTTGTATGCTTTAATTTTGTAACCTGAACAACTATTTCTAAGATGACAACATGTAACTTATCAACTAGTGATTTCTTACTGTATATTTTTCTCTAATTCTGTATTATTTTTACCCCTTTTCTCCATTTTTGTTTCTCTTTGAATAATAATAAAAAAAATTTTTTTAATCTTCACAGTTAGTCCTCATTTTATCTTACGTGTCCACCCCTTTCCTTTTAATCTGGATGTGTTTTCTTGCTGCAAAGCACTTATTATCTCACAGCATATTGAATATTGATTTTATGATTTGTTAATGTTCAGCTTTTTTCTATTAAATTTTCATTTTGAAAAATATTTCAAAATAAAGAATTTTAAAAATTTTAAAAAGTACATGTTGAAAGAATGATACAAAGAACTCTTTGCCTAGATACTTTATTTAATATTTTTGGTTTTTTTTCTTATTTAAGGAGAAAAAGGAGAAAAACAGAAAAAGGGTACACATAATATAAAATTTAAAAAATAAACAGTAAGAAATCACTAGTTAATAGATTACATATTCTCATCTTAGAAATAGTTGTTCAAGTTACAAAATTGAATCACATAAAGTGAACTTTCAAACAGTGAGAGTCCAAACAGTTTTGTTCAAGGATCCAAAAAAACAATCAGTAATCTGGTTATCTATCTTATATACTTAAACATATATGCAGTTATAACCTTTAGAGCACTTTCTTTTCTTTTCTTTATAGAGTGACAATTTCACATTTTGGGTTTTATTACTCCCACAGTTCTTATTATTTTTTTGAAGAAAGTAAAACCAAATGCGACATATCAGAACAGAGTCAGTCAAATCAAAAGGATGGACATAATAGATAATGTAAAAACAAAATATAAGGTGATCAACAATGGTTACCATACTGCCTCTTGCTATTTTAAGAAGAATTGGCAGTTATAATAAAATTGAACTAAACAGTAAAGAATAAAACCAAAGCATTGGAGACATTACAGGATTTTATTCTATTATTTTTAAATTTTATTTAAAAGGAAAAAGAGAAAAATACAAAAAAAAAACAAAGTGGTGTAAGGGTACACGTAATACAGAACTACAAAAAAAAAAAAAACAGTAAGAAATCACCTGTTAATAGATTACATATTATCATCTTAGAAATAGTTGCTCAAATCACAGTATCAAAGAATACAAAGTGGACATTCAAACAGAGAGACTGCAAACAGCTGTGTTCAATGATCCAAAAACATTAATATAGTCAGCTATTTAATACCCCTAAACACACTTGCTGTTATATCCGTTAGAGCTCTTTTTTTCCCCTCTCTTTTTTACAACAAAATTTACACATTTTGGATTTTATTACTCCTTAGTTCTTATTACTTTTGGGGGGGGGAGAGAATAAAGTCAAATATGGCAAAACAAAGCTGTCAGTCAAAACCAGGACAGACATAGCACATGATGTAAAACAGAGTACAAGGTTATCAACAATGGTTATCAACGATGTCTCTTGTTTCCTTAAAAAGAATTGTCTATCTCATTACATATTATAAAGTTGAACAAAACAGTAGAGAACAAGACCAATAAAACTTAGGCATTGTAAACATTACAGGACTTCCAAAAGAGACAATAGTCAAACCAGAATGGGCATCTTAGTGCATCTTATTGCCTTCAAAGTAGTTGCCTATACCCTCAAACTTGATACTATCATACAGAATGGAACAGAGTCTAATCAGTCAAAACAAGATCGTGGGAGTATTACAGGACTTCAAAACAAGTTAATAGGAAATAAAAAAGAGTTACTATTATATATCCTGCTAATGTTTTAAATTTTTCCCGTTAATTAAAACAAACATAAGAAATAACTAAATAATTTTTTTAAAGAATAAGGGAGAGATTGAGATAAAACAGGACATAACAGGTCAAAGCATGACTGTTTCAGCAACCTAGTGCTTCACCACCAAATAACCCGACTTAATAGTAGTTACCATAGTGTCTGTCTTATTCCTTGCAATATTTGGATAAAACTTCATATACTGTAGCTTCAAATATTTCCATATCAAGAAGCCCAGAATAAAGCCTTTCCAATTAATAAGTGAAAACTTTATAAGGCTTCAAGGCCACATAATGGGAAATCGTTATTACCACATATTTTTATATATTTGAATCATTACTTACATTAAGGAAACTATTCGGTATTCACACATGTGAGATTGATTTATTTAACTTATGAGTATGGTCTCAAGCTGCGCCCATTTATTGATAAATATCTCAATGTGATCCTTCTTTATAGATGAATAATACTCCATTATATAGAAATACCACTTTTTTATCCATTCCTCAGTTGATGGACACTTGGGTTTTTTCCAAGATCTGGCGATTACAAATTGTGCTGCTATAAACATAGGTGCACATATATCACTGTGGTATGATGCTTTCAGTTCTTCTGGGAATATGCCTAGAAGTGGAATAGCTGGAATAAATGGGACTTCCAATCCCAACTTTTTGAGAAATCTCCAGACTGACCTCCACAAAGGTTGCACCAGTCTACACTCCCACCAAAAGTGTAGGAGAGTTCCTTTTTCCCCACAGCCTCTCCAGCATTTGTTGTTTTTGGTTTTCTTGAACCTGTCCATTCTTTCAGGAGTGAGATGGTATCTCAGTGTGGTTTTAATTTGCATTTCTCTAATGACCAATGATGATGAACATTTTTTCATGTATTTATTTGCCATATGTATTTCTTCATCTGAGAAGTGCGTATTCATCTCAGATGCCCATTTTTGGATTGGATCTTTGAATTTTGGGGGTCTGAGGTTTTAATTATTTATATGTTTTAGACAAGAGTCCCTTGTCTGAGAGACAGTTCACTAAAATCTTTTCCCAGTTTGTGGGTTTTCTTTTCACTATGCTTGAGATTTCGTTTGACATGCAGAAACTTTTTAAGAAGAAGTGGTCCCAGTTATTGATTCTGGAAAGTATTTCCCATGCGGTTTGAGTCCTGTTCATGAATTCTGTACCTACTCCTATATCTTCAAGGTTTCTACCCAACTTGTCTTCCATTAGACTTAGTGTTTCTCTTTTAATATTCAGATCTTTGACCCATTTAGATTTTAATTTAGTCATGGTGATAGACATGGGTCTACCTTTAGTTTTTGGCAAATGGAGAGCCAGTTTTTCCAGCACCATTTATTAAAGAGACTGTTATTTTTCCAGTGAACCTGCTTGGCTCCTTTATCAAAGATAAGGTGGTTGAGTGTGTTTGTAGTTGTGGTTGTATCTTCTAATCTATTCCATTGATCTTCGGCTTTGTTTTGATTCCAATACCATGTTGATTTTACTACTGTTGCTTTGTAGTTTAACTTCAAGTAAGGGATTGTGATGCCTCCTGCCTTGCCTTTGCTACCTAGAATTGTCTTTGCTATTCTAGGTCTCTTCTGGTTCCAGATGAATTTTAGGAGTGATTTCTCTAGATCTATAAGGTATGTTGATGGTATTTTTATTGGGATTGCATTGAATCTGTATAACAGTTTTGGGAGAATGGTCATTTTCACAATGTTTGTTCTTCCTATCCATGAGCAAGGGATGTCTTTCCATTTTCTGAGATCATCTTCAATTTCTTTTTTCAGTGTATTATAATTTTCACTGTATAGGTCTTTCACTTCTTTCATAAGAGTAATTCCTAAATATTTCACTTTTTTGCTTGCTAATGTGAAGAGTGTAGTTTCTCTTATTTCCCTCTCTGTGATTTTGTTGCTCGTGTATAGGAATGCTATTGATTTCAGAGTATTGATTTTGTATCCAGCCACATTACTGAATTTATTTATTGTATCTAAGAGTCTTTCAATGGAGTTTAGGTGGTCTTCTATGTAGAGTATCATGTCATCTGCAAACAATGATAATTTAACTTCTTCTTTTCCTATCTTTACCCCTTTTATTTCTCTTTCTTGCCTAATTGCTCTGGCTAGTACTTCCAGTACTATATTAAATAGGAGTGGTGATAAAGGACATCCTTGTCTTGTGCCTGATTTTAAAGTAAAGACTTTCAATTTTTGGCCATTTAGTATGATGCTGGCTGTTGGTTTATCATAAATGGCCTTTATTATATTGAGGTAAAGACCAACTATTCCAATTTTCTGTAAAGTTCTTATCATGAATAAATGTTGGACCTTATCGAAGGCTTTTTCTGCATGTATAGAAATGATCATGTGATTCTTATTTTTGGCTTTATTGATATGGTGGATTACATTTAATGATTTTCGTATGTTTAATCATCCTTGCATTCCTGAGATGAATCCCACTTGGTCATGGTGTATAATCTTCTTGATGATTTGCTGCATCCTATTTGCCAATATTTTATTGAGGATTTTTCATCTGTGTTCATTAGGGAGATTGGTCTATAGTTATATTTTAGTTGGGTCTTTCTCAGGTTTTGGTACTAGAGTAATATTTGCTTCCAGGAATGACTTAGGAAGGATTGATTCCCTTTCAATTTCATTGAATAGTTCGAGGAGTGTCGGCATTAGGTCTTTTTGTATTTCTTGTAGAATTCTGCAGTGAATCCTTCTAGGCCTGGACTCTTCTTGGTGGGTAAGGACTTAATTACATTTTCAATTTCATTAAAAGAGATTGGGTTATTCAACAGTTTTACATCCTCTTGATCTAACTTTGGTACTTCATATGTTTCTAAGAATCTGTCTATTTCTTCTGTGTTATCAAACTTTTGAGAGTAGAGGTTTTCAAAATAGGTGTTGATGATCTTCTGTGTTTCTATTGGGTCTATAGTGATTTCACCTTTTTCATTTCTTATTGCATGAATTTGAGCTTTTTCTTCCCTTTTTTAAATAAGGTTGGCTAGGGGCTTATCGATTTTATTTATTCTTTCAAAGAACCAACTCTTTGATTCGTTGATTCTTTGGATTGTTTTCTTAGTCTCTATTGCATTGATTTCTGCTCTGATTTTTATAATTTCCTCTCTTCTTTTGGCTTTGGGCTTGACTTGCTCTTCTTTTCCTAGCTGTTTGAGGTGTAGCATCAAGTTATTTATTTGTATTCGTTCTGTTTTCCTGATGTGGGAACTCAGTGCAATAAATTTTCCTCTCAGGACGGCTTTCATTGCCTCCCACAGATTCCAGTAAGTTGTATCTGCATTTTCATTTTCTTTTAGGTATTGTTTAATTTCTTCTTTAATTTCTTCTGTGTCCCACTGATTACTCAAGAGTGTGTTATTCAGTTTCCATGTGTTTGCGGGATTTTTGCAGTATCTTTTATCATTAATTTCTAATTTCAGAGCACTATGATCCAATAACATGCAAGGGATGATTTCAACTATTTTGCATTTGTTTAAATATGTTCTGTGAGCTAATATATGGTCTATTTTAGAGAATGATCCATGTACTGCTGAGAAGAATGTGTATTCTGATGTTGTTGGGTGGAACATTCTGTATATGTCTATCAAACCCATTTGTTCACAAGTGTGATTCAGTTCTGTTATTTCTTTCCTCATTTTCTGTCTGGTTGATCTGTCCCTTGGTGTCAATGGCGTATTAAGGTCTCCTGTTACAATTGTGTTACTGATAATTTGAGTTTTCATTTCTGTTAATAATTGTTTTATATAACTGGGTGCTCTGGAGTTTGGTGCATATATATTTAAGAGAGTTATCTTTTCCTCTGGGAGTTTTCCCCTTGCAAGTGTGTAGTGACCTTCTTTGTCCTTTATGGTCATTGTTGGTTTAAAGTTCACGTTGTCTGCAAACAGAATGGCTACTCCTGCCTTTTTTTGGATTCCTGCTGCATAAAGTATGGTTTTCCATCCTTTGACTTTCAGTCTGTGAGTATCCTTCTGGGTTAGATGGGTTTCCTGTAAACAGCATATGGTTGGATTTTGTTTCTTGATCCATTCTGCTAGTCTGTTTCTTTTGATTGGTGCATTGAGACCATTTACATTAATGGTTATTACTGTTAAATGCTGGTTAATTGTAGGAATGTTATCTCTCTGCTGTTGCATCTTTATCTTTCTGTTCTGTTTAATTATTTGCTTGGTTAGTGGTTTTTTTCCTTTGTGTATCTAAACTGTCTTTCAATATTTTTTGCAGGGTTGGTTTGGTGTTCATGAAGTTCTTCAGCTGTTCTTTGTCATGGAAGTATCGTATTTCACCATCTATTTTGAATGATAGTTTTGCAGGATATATCAGTCTAGGTTGGAAATCATTTTGCTTTAGGATCTGGAATACTTCACTCCATGCTCTTCTTGACTTTATTGTTTGTGCTGAGAAGTCTGCTGTGATTCTGATAGGTTTTCCCTTATAAGTGATCTGTCTTTTCTCTCTGACAGATTTTAATAAGCTATTCTTGTGTTGGATTTCTGGGATGGTGATTATGATATGTCTGGGTGTAGTTTTATTTTGGTCATGACTATTTGGAGTTCTATATGCTTCACTGATCCTGATGTCAGTTTCTGATCTCATGCTTGGGAAATTTTCAGCTGTTACTTCTCTAAATATCCTCTTGACATCCTTTATGTTTCTCCTTCTTTTTTCATTAATCCCTATCATTCTTATGTTATTCTTCTTTGCATCGTCTTGCAGTTGTTGAATTGTTGTTTCCTGATTCCTTGTTATTTTTAAAAGATCTTTCCTTTCCTGTTCACTAGCTGCAATCCTGTCTTCAAGGTCTGAAATTCTATCTTCACTTTCATTAAGGCGGTTTTTACAACTTTCAGTGGAGTTTTTTATTTCCTGTATATCTCTGTGCATCTGCATTATGTATTCTGTTTGTTTCTTATATTGCTCATCTAGGGATTCTATCTTTTTGTTTAGTTCCTCCAATTTTTTATCTGTGTATTCTTTAGATATATTCAGAATCTCTTTCATTTCTTTTATCATTTCTTCTTTTACCTGGGAGATTATTTCGAGTTTGGATTTTTTTAAAGCTTCCTGGAGTTGCTTGTCAATTTCAGTAGCTATTGTGTCCGATATTTGAGGTGGATGGCATATATTTTCTTCTATATATATTGCTCCTAGGGTTTCTTGAGATGGGCTGGAGGTTTGAGGTTGTAATTTGGTCTTTTGTTTTGTCATTTTCCTATATTTCTGTGTTTCAAGTGTTATTTGAAAGCTTCCTCAGAATCTGTTGAAAATCCCCTTCTATGTTTGCAGCTACTGAGACTCTGGCACCACGCTACCCCTAGCCACTGGGCCTGCAGAACCAATGGCCCTCCTCTGCCTGCTCAGAACTCCCCAGTTCCAGACAAGCTGGGCCTCAGGGACACTGTGCACCCACCTGCCCCTTGGAAGCTCCACAGCTCTCCAATCGCAGCTGGGTTAGGGTACTCACCACAGGCCATGGTGCCTCAGGAACCTGCGATCCCTCCCTGCTTGCAGAGATATCCACAGACCTCCAGACACACGGAGAGGCTGATGCAGGCACCCCAGATCTGCCTAGCCCCTCCTCTGCACACTGATGGCTAGGCGCGGCAGCAAAACAGGCTGGGCTCTGGGGATAGTGTGGGCCCGCCCACCCGTAAGAAGCTCAGCAGTTCTCCAAGTGCAGCCGGGATGGGGAGGCAGATGTAGAGGCTTCAAACCCACTTCTCCACTTCACTGCACCCAGAAGCCTGGAGGGTCCAAAACAGTCTGAGATTTGGGCAGAGTGTGCTGAGCACTCACCACAGACCACAGTGCCTCAGGAACCTGCAATCCCTCCCTGCTTGCAGAGATATCCACAGTCCTCCAGACACACGGAGAGGCCGATGCAGGCACCCCAGATCTGCCCAGCCCCTTCCTTTGCACACCGATGGCTCGACATTACAGGATTTTAAAAGAAAATAATAGTCAATCGGAATGGGAGTCATAATGATTCTTATTGTCTTCACAGTTATGCCTATACTTTTGATCTTGGTACTATCAAGCAAAGCAGAATAGAGGAAAATCAGTCAAAACAAGATGGTGAAGGCAATACAGGATTTCAAATCATGTTAAGAGGAAATCAAAGTAGGTTACTATAATGTATCCTGCTATTTTTTATTTTTCCTTTAACTAAAAAAAATAAAAAGAGAAAAAGTAAATAATTAAAAAAGGGGCAGGGGATTGAGATAAAAGAGGGCATAACAACAGAACAGCGCAGGTCAAATCATAACCATTTAAGCAAACCAGTGTTTCACCACAAGATATCCAGACATAAAAATAGTTACCATAGTGTCTCTTTTCCTTGAAATCTTTGAGTATAATTTCTTATACTGTAGCACCAAACATATCACGACACTATAAAACCATTCAAGAGAATGACATTATTACAGGGTATTTAGAACCAATTGACAGAAAATGAACAATGGTTTTTATATAAACTCCTTGTCTATAAAAGTTTTTGCTTATATTATCATATATAATAAAATCCAATAAGGTACAACCTTTTAAGACCAATGGAGACTAAAGAATACATGTTGATGGGACTTCAAAACAAGATGATATTAAATCAGCACTAGCTATTATGATGTCGTTTTCTTCAAAATTGCTGTTCCTACCTTCTGATCTTCTCTGCCTCATTTCTGTTGAGCTCTTTTTCTGTCATTACTTGTCAGTTTGTCATTCTTCATTTCGTTTTCTGTTCCATTCATTGTGGCCTCTCAGCCACTATTTCTGGAATCTTGGTATTTTTTTTAGACTATCCTGCAGTATTGTCTGTAGAGTTGAATTAGTGATTGCAAATTCATCCAGTTCCTCTTTATCCTGGAAGCACCTTGTTTTTCCATCAATTTCTAGGGACAGTTGTGCAGGATATATCAATCTTGGCTGGAGGTTATTATCTTTCAAAGCTTGAATTATTTCCCCCCACACTCTTGGTGATTTGATGGTTTGTGCCAAGAAGTCTGCTGTGATTCTGGGTGTTCCTTTGTAAGTGATCTGTTTCTTGTCTCTGACGGCTTTTAATATTCTGTTCTTATATTGGATTTCTGGAATTTTGATTATTATATGCCTGGGTGTAGCTCTGTTTGGGTTGTAGGTTGCTGGGGTCCTGTATGCCTCCTATATCTGAGTATCTTTACCATTTGCCAAATTAGGGAAATTCTCATGGATTATTTCTGTGAATTGCTTTTGTAGTCCATTTGTTTGTGTCCCCACTTCTTCTCTTATGTTCTTAATCCTAAAGTTATAGATCCTCTTATCATCTTCTAGTTTTTGTATTGTTGCTGTTTGTTTTTTTGTTGTTGTTATTTTTAAGAAGTTTTTCATTTCATGCTCCCATATTACAAATCTGCCCTCCAGTTCAGATAATCTGTCCTTAGTTTCTTTCAAGCTGTTATGCCAGTTTTTGATAGAGCTTTTAGTTTCCTGGTAATATCTTTGAACCTGCTTCACGTATTCTATGTTTTCTCTATTTTCTTCATCAAACAATTCTCCCCTTTTTTTCTGTTCTTCCATTCCACCATCTATTTTTTCTTGGGCGGTGCTTAACATTTCTCTAACTATTCTGCTTATGTCTTGCTTCAGGTCATTAATAACTTCATTCCTGAACTCGTCTATGAGGCTCTGGAAATAGTGCTTTATATCTATTGGTGCCATGTCTACTATTGCATGTTTCTCAGGATTGGGGGCTGAGGACCCTTTCTTGTTGCTCCCTCTTCCCATATTCTTTGTTCCTTATATTTAAGCATGTATAGGAGGCCCAGCTTCCTTCCCTGTCGGCCACAGTCTGTTTGGATTGCCGGCTAGGTGTTCCCGCCCACTGCAGTGTACTAGGGAGACACAGACCTGGGCAGCCTCTGCTGGGCCCGCCCCTCCAGGTCAACCTACCCCCAAGGCTTCACCTCCAGGGTACACCTTTAGGCGCTGGGACCTGAGTTGGGCTAGCCTATTGGGTCTCAGCCAGCAGTGTCTCCCAGGCCAGGCACTCCCCACCAATCCCGCTTGAGAGGGGGATATGTGACTGAAGTCACTGCAGCTTCCTGTTCTGGGAAGTCTGCCCAGTCTGAGTATGTCCTCTGCTGAAGCCTCCTTCTCTATGTAAGGGTCTGATTCACTCGCTCACTCACTACAGATTGATGCAGGGCACCCGGTCAGTCCTGCTCCCAACTCCTTTCAATGTGTCCCACTCTCCAAGCTTTCACGCCTCTCTCCCTGCTGTGCCAACCGGGACGCAACCACAGCTGCAGGTAATTCAAATCACAGTTTCCAGTGGCACGGGTCCAGCTCCCGTGCTGATACCTTATCTGTGCCTGCTGTCTCATCAGGATTGGATTTCCAGATGGTTTCTCTTAATTTAGTTCATTCCTGGGTCAGCAAAGAATATCCCCCCTTGCCTGGATCTTCCTGTCTGGCACCATTCCTATATTTCAAGTGCAGTTTCTCCAAGAGCCTCAGAGGCTGCTACTATCTATCTGCCATGTT
The DNA here is from genome assembly GCF_034190915.1 of Cavia porcellus. Lineage (NCBI taxonomy): Eukaryota > Metazoa > Chordata > Mammalia > Rodentia > Caviidae > Cavia > Cavia porcellus. Next base: position 37,670,375 of record NW_026947490.1, on the reverse strand, counting down.
CTTCTGGAGTCCCTTATTTAATATTTTTGTACATTTTATTTCTCATTTGTCCTCTTACTATTCTTCTTTCTTGATTTTAATATTGGCAAAAGAGCAGCCAGAATGTTTGCCAGTATTTTTTTTATCCTGGTGCACATTACACACCAACATGTTTAAGTTATGCCAGTTATAGCAATGAATAAGTTTCATTTCTAAAACTCAGGCAATCACTACTATGCTTTTTCATTAAGATCACATGTAACACTCAGACAATTTATTCTGATTTGTTTGCTTTCTTCTCACTTTCAAGCAGCTATAGTACAAAATTATCAGTACTGAAAAATAATTACATTGGGGAAGCAAAGATCTCAATTTGGCAAGTAACACAGCCTGGCCTCATTCTGACTTTTTTCATGTCATTTCTTAGATCTTCATGTCCTTTCATCAACTGTCATTTTTTCTGTGTTATCTGGCCATTTGAGATTATGATTTTCCATGAATGTTTGCATCTCTATTTCCCTCCAATCCTCACTAATAAGTTCAAATCAATTTCAGGGACTTGATCATTTTGTGAGTGGCTTTCTGAATTCATCTCATGTTCACATGAACTTGAACTGAACCTATAGGTGAAATTATCTTCACTTCCCACTGTAAGATAACCTTACAGTGTCCCAAACCATTATATCAGAATGAGCAGCACTTTTCACATATGCTCCAACTATGTGCATGGCAGCTCCTGGCCCAGAAAATATTTCATTTGGTGAGTGGATATTGTAAACCAAATATGCATATGGGGCAATTTATAGAACTGTATTATAAGGAACTGAATTATAAGGATTGGGTTTTGTAACTGCTTTGAACTCAAACATCTCTATACATGGGAAGACAAATACACAGTGTATGTGTGTGTGTATATCTGCTGTGTTTGAGAAGAAGAGGGATGAGAGAATTGAGAGTGAGGAGGAGGGGAATGGAGAGAAAAAAAGAGCCTAAAATCCAGGACTTTATTCAGAATTTCAGCAGAGGCAGTTTGCTTATCATCTTCCCATAAATAAACTCACAAGAAGAGCATTCAGAATCAAGACATCCTTCTCAATTGCATGCCATTCTAACGTGGGTCCAGTAATGGAGGTTTAGAAGAGGGTCATGCACACATTTAATAACCAGATGATTAGCTGTGCCCATGGACTAGGAAGACAGTGAAAAAATACATAGCAAAATCAAGATGGGCTGACACAGATTATTGAAGGAAGAGAGGAAACAAGGACTGTGAGTGCTGGGAAGGAAAAAGATTAGAAAATGTGTGGGTCATAACAGAGTGCTGTGTAGGAGAGGGAGCAGTATAAAGCAATTCTGCCACTTAAATTCCCACACAGTCAGTTCTAACATGGTCTTTGTTCTCTGTTTTTAATTTCATCAGTGCCTGTTTGCAGTATATAATGGTTGCATTCTTTGTAGGGAGTTAACACATATACATAACAAATCTTAATTCTTTTTTAATCCCTTCCCTGCCTCTTTCTTTCTCTCCATTTCTTGGTCTGCCTCCCAGTTGGAGAAGAGTTATCTTCCTAGTGCCTTATTATCTTTTATTTTGCTCTGTAATAAGTTTATATTTTGGATTTCTCACATAAGTAAATTCTTACAATCTCTAATATTGTGTGTCTTGTTTATTTCACCTAAAATTATGATTTCAAGATGTAACAATTTTCTTCAAATTACTCAAATTTTTCATCCTATGGCAGATTAGTACTCCACTGAATATAAATGCCAATTTTTCCTTTATCCATTCATTTGCTTATGGACATATAATTGGTTTCAAAGATTTAAGTACTTTGTGGATTTTTTCAGACAGAAACAATTTAAGCAACATACTATTTCACCACAAGACTACATGACATAACAGTAGCTACCATAGTGTCTCTTTCCTTGAAATATTTGAGTATACCTTCATATGTTACAGTATCAAACATAACAAGACAGTGTAAAACTCTCCAAGAGAATGAAAATATCACAGGGTGTTCAGAAACAACTGAGAGAAAATGAACATGCTGTATTATCTCCTTGTCCATAAAGAATTTTTGTTTATACACTCACATATAATAAAATCCAATAAGATACAACATGATAAAATCAATGGAGACAGAAGAACAAAAGCTTGGTGGGACTTCAAAACAAGATGATATTAAATCATCACTAGCTATTATAATGTCTTGTTTTCTTCAAAATAACTGTTCATACCATCACAGACAATAGAATCACACAACCCAGAATAAAACCATTCCAACTAATGAATGAAAACATTATAAGGCTTCAAAGCAATATAATGGGGAATCATGATTACTACATACTTTTATGTATTCTTACCATTTCTTACACTACGGAAAGTATTCTGTATTTATACATGTGAGTTTGATTAATTTTGCTTATGAGTATGGTCTTAAGCTGCATCCATTTATTTATAAATATCTCAACGTGCTCATTCTTTATAGCTGAGTAGTACTCCATTGTATAAAAATACCACAACTCTTTAATCCACTCCTCAGTTGATGGACACTTAGGTTGTTTCCAAGATCTGGATAATACAAATTGTTCTGCTATAAACGTGGATGCATATATATTACTGTGGTATGATGTTTTAAGTCCTTCTGGAAATATGCCTACAAGTGGAATAGCTGGAACAAATGGGACTTCCAATCCCAGCTTTTTGAGACATCTCCAGACTGACCTCCACAATGGTTGCACCCGTCTACACTCCTACCAACAGTGCAGGAGAGTTCATTTTCCCCACAACCTCCTCAGCATTTGTTGGTAGTTTTCTTGATCCTGGCCATTCTTTCAGGAGTGAGATGGAATCTCAGTTTGGTTTTAATTGGCATTTCTCTAATGAGTAATGATGACGAACATTTTTTCATGTATTTATTTGCCATTTGTATTTCTTCATCTGAGAATTGCGTATTCATCTCAGATGCCCATTTCTGGATTGGATCTTTGAATTTTAATTCTTTATATGCTTTAGACAGAAGTCCTTTGTCTGAAGGACAGTTCACTAAGATTCTTTTCCCAATTTGTGGGTTGTCTTTTCACTGTGCTGGAGATTTCTTTTGACATGCAGAAACTTTTTAATCAGGTGTGATCCCAGTTATTGATTCTGGGAAGTATTTCCCATGCAGTTTGATTCCTGTTCATGAATTCTCTACCTACTCCTATATCTTCAAGATTTTTATCCAATTTGTCTTCCAATAGATTTAGTGTTTCTGTTTTAATATTCAGATCTTTGATCCATTTAGATTTTAATTTAGTACATGGTGATAGACATGGGTCTAGTTTTAGTTTTTGGCAAATGGAGAGCCAGTTTTTTCAACACCATTTATTAAAGAGATTGTCATTTTTCCAGTGAACATGTTTGGCCCCTTTGTCAAAGATAAGGTGGTTGAGTGTGTTTGTAGTTGTAGTTGTATCTTCTATGGAGTAGACTCCATTGATCTTCATCTCTATTTTGATTCTAGTACCATGCTGATTTTACTACAGTTGCTTTGTAAGATAACTTCAAGTCAGGGACTGTGATGCCTCCTGCCTTGCCTTTCCTGCTTAGAACTGTATTTGCTATTTTAGGTCTCTTCTGGTTCCAGATGAATTTGAGGAGTGATTTCTCTAGGTCTATGAGGTATGTTGATGGTAATTTTATTGGGATTGCATTGAATCTGTATAATTGTTTTGGGAGAATGGCCATTTTCACAATATCTATGCTTCCTATCCATAAGCAAGGGATGTCTTTCCATTTTCTGAGATCTGCTTAATTTCTTTTTTCAGTATAATTTTCCCTATATAGTTCTTTCACTTCTTTCATGAGAATAATTCTTAAATATTTCAATTTTTTTGTTGCTAGTGTGAAGGGTGTAGCTTCTCTTATTTCTCTCTCTGTGATTTTGTTGTTAGTGTACAGGAATGCTATTGATTTTTGAGTATTGATTTTGTATCCAGCTACATTGCTGAATTTATTTATCATATCTACGTGCCTTTCAATGGAGTTTTGGGGGTCTTCTATGTAGAGTATCATGTCATAGGCAAATAATGATAATGTAATTTTATCTTTTCCTATCTTTACCCCTTTTATTTCTCTCTCTTGTCTAATTGCTCTGGCTAGTATTCCCAGCACTATACATATTAAATAGGAGTGGTGGTAAGGAACATCCTTGTCTTGTGCCTGATTTTAAAGTAAAGGCCTTCAGTTTTGGGTCATTCAGTATGATACTGGCTGTTGGTTTATAATAAATGCCTTTTATCATATTGAGGTAAAGACCGTCTATTCCATTTTCCGTAAGGTTCTAATCATGAATGAATGTTGGACCTCATCAAAAGCTTTTTCTCCATCTATTGAAATGATCATGTGATCCTTACTTTTTGGCTTTATTGATATGGTGGATTATATTTATTGATTTACATATTTTGAACCACCCCTGCATGACTGGGATGAATCCTACTTGGTCATGGTGTATAATCTTCCTGGTGATTTGCTGCATCCTATTTACCAATATTTTATTGAGGATTTTTGCATCAGTGTTCATTAGGGAGATTGGCCTGTAGCTCCCTTTTTAGTTCAATTTTTCTCAGGATTTGGCACTAGAGTAATATTTTCTTCCAGGTATGCCTTGGGAAGGATTGCTTCCCTTTCAATTTCAAGAGTTTGAGGAGGGTCGACATTAAGTCTTCTTTGTACTTCTTGTAGAATTCCACAGTGAATCCGTCTGGACCTGGGCTCTTCTTTATATGTAAGGACTTAACTACATTTTCAACTTCATTAATACAGATTGGGTTATTCAGCAGTTTTGTATCTTCTTGACTTAGCTTTGGTACTTCATATGTTTCTAGGAATCTGTCCATTTCTTCAGTGTTATCAAACCTATGAAAGTAGAGATTTTCAAAATGGGTGTTGATATCTTCTGTATTTTTATAGAGTCTGTAGTGATTTAGCCTTTTTCATCCCTTATTGCATGAATTTGAACTTTTTCTTCCGTTTTAAAAATAAGGTTGGCTAGGAGCCTATCAATTTTATTTATTCTTTCAAGCAAACAAACTCTTTGATTCATTGATTCTTTAGATTGTTTTCTTAGTCTCTATTGCATTAATTTATGCTCTGATTTTTATCATGTCCTCCCTTCTTTTGGCTTTGGGATTGACTTGCTCCTCTTTTTCTAGATGTTTGAGGTGTAGCATTAGGTTTTTTTAATTTGTATTAATTCTGTTTTCCTTGTCAGGGAACTCAGTGCAATAAATTTTCAAGCAAATGAAAACACAAATACAACTTATTGGAATCTGTGGGATTTAAGTACTTTGAACTGGGCTGTTATAAACATGGGTAAATATACATCACTCTAATATGATCACATTAGTTCTTTCAAGAAGTACCTACAAGAAGCATAGCTGATTCCAATGGTATCACAGATTTAACATTTATGAGGGATCGCCTTACTGATTTTTCATAGTGGTTTTACTAGTTTACATTCTGACCAACAATACAGAAATATTCCTTTTCCCCTGCATCCTCATCAGCGTTTGTTATTACATGATTTCTTGATGATGGCCATATTTTGTAGAGTAAAATGGAATTCACTGTTGTTTCAATTTGCAGTTCTCTAATGACGAGTGATGCTGAACACTTTTATGTAGTTATTGACCACTTTTGCTACTGCTGAAAAGTGTCTATTTTTGTTGCCCATTTGAGTTGTGTCTTTTCTTCTGAGGTAATCCAAATTTAATTTCTTTATATAATGTAGGTATTAGTCCTTATTCTCAGGTATTGAATCATGTCTAGTAAAAATATTTTTGCTATTCTGTATGTTGTTTTACACTCTGTTCATTGTTTCCTTTGCTTTGTAGAAGCTTCTAGTTTGGTGTAATCCTATTTGTTGATTCTTGTGTGTGTGTGCCTGGGATTTTGCTCAGAAAGTTCCTGTGTACACCTATGACTTTGAGAGTTTTACCTATTTATCTTCAGAAGATTGTTTGTGCTTTAATATTTAAATCTTTGAAACATTTTTATTTTAGTTTACTACAAGGTCATATTACATAATTACGTATATGTCTCCTCATGCAGAATTATTTATACATAATCTTCTTATGTAGATATCCACCTTTCCAAACATTTGCTAAAAAGGCTCTCTTTCCTCCAATATACGTTTTTGGACCCACTGTCAAAACAGTGACCAAATGTGTCTGGGGAAGTTTCCTGCACACTATCACATTCTATTGGCCCTCATAGCTGCTTTTGTGCCAGTAGCATGAATTTTTATCATTGTATCTTTGTAACATAATTTGAAATTTGGTATTGAATTGTATCTTACATGCAGCATATTGTTGGATCTTGCTTCTTTATTCATTCTGCCATTCTATTTCATTTGATTGGTGAATTGAGGCCTGCCACATTAATGGTAATAAATGATATGTGTTGGTTTATCTTTGTCATGTTATTTTCCTGCTGTTCATTCTCTGATTTCCAGCTCTCTCTATTTGATTGCTTTCCCTTCCTGGTATTTTTTCTCTTATTCTGGGAAGTGTATTCATTTTTATCTCTATCTATGACATCTTTCAGCACTCTTTGTAGGGCTAGTTTGGTGAACATTAATTTCTTCAGTTGTTCTCTGTCATAGGTATATCTTATTTCTCCATTAATTTTGAAAGATAATTTTGTGGGATAAAAAAGTCTAGGTAGGAGGCCATTTTCTGTTAGGGCTTGAAATACTTCTTTTCAAGTTCTTCTTAACTTAAGGGTTTGTGTTGAAAAGTTGGTTATGATTCCAATGAGCTTGCCTCTTTAGATGATCTAAATTTTTCTTTCTAACAGATTTTAATATTCTGTTTTGGGGCTGAATTTATGGGACCTTGATTATTCTATTTCTGGATATAGATTTATTTTGGTTATAGGTGTTTTGAGATGTATATGCCTCACTTATATCTCTGTGATTCTGTTTACTTGCTGGAGAAATTTTCTGATATTTCTGCAAATAGATTTTAGGTCATTTGTGTTGACTCCTGCTTTTTTATTGACCCTTATCAGTATTATATTGTTTTTGTTTGTATCATCTTGCAGCTTTTGAATTTTTATTTCATGGTCCCTTGTTATATTTAGGAGATCTTTACTTTCATGATTACTAGCTACAATACTGTCTTCAAAGTCCAAACGTCTATCTTCAGTTTCATTCAAGTGGTTTTACCAGCTTTCAGTGGCATTTTTAATTCCCTGTATATATCTTTGCATCTGTTTCATGTATTCTGTTTCTTACCCATATTGTTCATTCAAGGTTTCCATAATTTTCCTAGTCTGTACCTTTTTAAATCTATAATGTCCATAGTCACATCATATTATTAATAATATTTATTTATTAATAATATTTAATTCTTCCAGTTTTAAAATACACAAAATATATTAATAGTTGGGAAGACTTACAGGAATACAGTTTAATAAATCATTTGAGGAAATGATAAATTCTACCTTATTAAAAGGTTTGAGAGATCAGTCTTCCTGCACTCATTGTACAAGGCTACAATAACATTTTTCTTACATTTTCTAATTAACTTGAGCTACATATTTAGAAAGTAATACACATAGAAACCTCAGGAGCTCAAGAGAAATTGAAAAACTATGAAAAGCTTTCACCATGTTAATGGATTATGATATATCATATTATCATATTAATCAACGAAGAAAAGGTAAAATTTCAATTCACTCAGGTGAGAACAAACACCTCCACACTATGGATAGAGGTATTAAGCAGTGGAACTTTACAGACAAATACTGTAAAAAACAAATTTTATCAATAAAGCATTAGAAATATTACACTTCAAATAGGTGAGAAAAACATCATTAGTGATTAAATTAAGTGTAAGATATTTGAGCTTGTTCCACGAAACAAACCAAAAGGACTTTTATTGATTTGAATATCACTTATAGGTCTATAATATATCACCATTTATTCTCATGCACACAGTAAAAATTTCATAGATATGCCACAAATACTTGACACACTAAGACAGGTCATCAGATTTATAAGTTCCAATTTTACAGCACAGAATTTAAACTATAGGGCCACATAAAATCATAAAGGGCAAAACAGAAATTTTATAAACATAGTTTCTTCATAGCAAAAAGTGTATTGATAATGATGGTTAAAATACCAAGATGTTTCTATAGTAGAGAATGCAAATTCCCCACTTTCATCATTTCTTACCTTCTCCTGGGTGTGTGTCTGTCTCTCTGTGCTCTCACCTTTCTTGCTTGCTCAGTTATGACATCAGCTATGACATCAGGGGCTTGTTCTGAATGGAATAGCACTGGAGTGACACTTCCTCTACTGACCCTTCCATCCCAAGACTGTGGAATGGCCCACACCAAGCTCTCCCCATGTGTCATGCTCTGTTGGCATCTGAGTTTGTGTGAAACATGACATCTGCTGTTGCCAGTTCTTGGATTACATGTGCAAAACATATCTTTATATCTGGTCCTGATCTAGATCCCTGATCTCCCAAAAAAGAATATGGTGAAGGTTTAAATAAAATGAGACAAGTAGTACAATTTTAGGGCTCCAGGAGGATCAAAACCCATTAGCCAAGCTTGACACTCTGAAGGCTAAGACAAAGACTTCTTTGAACTGTCCATTTTTATTAGTTCCAACAAAAAAGGTGGGGAAACTGAGCAAAATGTGGGAAATGAGCAGGACCTTGGGAGTCACTTCAAAGACTTCTCCAAGTAGAAAATTATGCCAATTTAGGAGAACTGTCTTACCTCCAGTATGACATTTGTGGTAGGAGTGCGACTACAGGAGTGAAATTCCTTCAGCTAGAGTCTCTATTTGCTTAATTGATGTTTGAGCCAAGTGTCCACAGCTGTGGCCTTACCTTGCCCTTTGAGGTATCTCTGACCTCACAGGCCACTACAGGCCTCTGCCAGGACCAGTGATTCATAGACATTCACTTATTATTAATCAGCTCCCATCACCAGGCAAGGTGTTGAGGGATAGGACAGACTCACCGATAAACACAGAAAGCCAAATAGTTAATTTAAATCCTGCTCAGAGCCACTTTGTAGTGATCTCCAACATGCATATACTGTACAACTTATCCTTTCTTGCTTTGGAAGTGTTTCCTGTAGTGTCTACTTGTTTATTATTCACTTTTAAACTGTATCCTTCCCCTCTGTTCTATCTATCTACTATGGCTGGCAGAAATGTGTGTGTGTGTGCATGTGTGTGCGTGTGTATGCATGTTACAAAGTACTATACTTTTTCAATTCATTGACTTTTATTATTTGTTTATATATATATATTAATGGTTTTAATATTGACAAAAGTAAGCAGATTTGTTGGCTGTATTTATTTGCTGATGCACAAAATATAGTAAAATATGTAACACAAGCTGAGTGAAGAAATCAGCATGTCTGCCCAAGTTTGTGTCTCACAGCCAGGCTATCACTTCTCAGTCTGTTAACTAATATCATGTGTAACACACAGGGCAGCTGTTCCTACTTTATTAGTGTTTTTAGGCAGCTATGATACACATTTTTCAAGACTGAATAATAATTGGTAGTGTGGGGGAAGCAAAGCTCCCAGTTCATCAAGAAATTCAGTGAGCCACACTCTCTTCTTGCTGTAGGGACACATTAAAGCTGGAGACTGATTACACATGTGGGGCTAAGACAAGACCAGCCTGAAAATAGAGAGCTCAAAACAAGCTACATAAGCAAGTTGGTCCAGCACAAAAAGGCAAGGGGTCCAGGCCTTCCAAGCTGCTAGGAAGCAGGGTTGGAATTGACATTCTTCTTTGGGAGTGTATGGAGGATATAATAAATGTGCTACAGTTGTTGAGTAGTTCCTTCCCTCCTATCAGAAGGATAAGGGCTCCACCTGATCCAAGCTTTGCCTTTTCCTTATTTTCTCATCCTCTTACTGTCCTGCCACCCAGGAACATCTAGAGCTGCAGCCAGTTGCTATATCTTTCTATCACTGTTTAGATCTCAGTGTCCTTGTCCCTAGTGCCACTTTATGTGTTTTCCAGGCATCACAGATTATGTATTCCCCTGCAAGTTTCCACTTCCATCTCCCTCCAGCCCATCTCTCAATTAAAAGATATTAATAGCTTGAAGTTTTGCAGAAGATTTCCTGAGATCATCTTAGGTCCCCATGCAGGGGCTGTCACTGAACTTATAGGTGAAAGGACAATTACTTCCCATCAGAGAGATGACCTCATAGTGTTCCAACCTTTTATCTCAGGCAGAGTGTCCTGTTTGCACATGTGTGCCAATTATGACCATGATAGTTACTGTTCCAGGAAAAATTTCCTTTGGTAAGTGGACTGTCTTTTTTATTATATATTTTAAAGAAAATAGAAAGTTTGTGCAGGAATCTCATACAAAAATTGTGAACATAGAGTCTTAGTTACTTTGTGCAATGCTAGGACAATATACCAAACATCCATGAATTAAAGGAGGAAAGGTATATTTTAGCTCATAGGCTGTAGAGATTTCAGCCCATAGTCAGCTGGTTCCAAGGCAGCACAGCATGTCAGAGGGACATGGCATAAGGGAAACAGTCTATGGCAAGCAGGCAGAAAGGTGAAGTGGCAAGTCTCTCTTGCTCTTATCCTATCCAGGCTACAATCCTTTGGGGTTACTCCTGAGAGCCAGGATTGGCTTTCCTATTACCCACACTCAGAACTATGCTAAACCAAATTTCATACTATACACCCTTATCCCCAGCATCACACACCCTAGATCCAGGCAGCTCTGAAAAACTGCAGCTAGGAGCACATGAGGCTGCTGGATGCAAACAAAAACACATAACACCAGAGCATACTGAGTAGTTCACCACCCTGACCCAGAAGTCTTGCGCTCCATCATCCTGCCTCAGCTCCTATGCATCTGGGCCTATGCCCATGCTCCTGTGCTGGAATACAAAGGACAATTTGAAATCTATTGTAGTAAACTTCCCTTTGGTTTCCTGTAACATTATGTTTCCAAAATAGTTTGTAATTTTGGAAAAACTATAATTTGTTTTTTCTCCTTGTAGCTTACAGAGAACAGTGCACCAGTAATTTTGTGTTTGTTGAAAGATTGTTGGGTCAGTGTAAAATGAAAACTGTTTGTAACAGATGTAATAGAAATTTCACCTTTTAAAATGGGAACAGAGATTTCAAGGTGTGAACATGCTCAGGACCTAATAACAGATGAATTCCTAGATGTGGCTCTAACATCTCACCAGATTAAAAATGTCTGTGATTGTGTCCAAATCTCTGCATTTGACACTAATCTGCCAGGATTTCCAAAGAGGTCAACCTAATCAGGCTTTAAGCAGTGAGAATTTGATCTGTTCCAGGCCAGATTTGTGAAAGCATTGTCTTGACACTAATCAACAAGGAAAATGTTTTCAATTTATTCCCTAAATTCATTTCCACATAAGAAAATTTTTTTGGCTTTTTCCTTTTTATCGGTACCAGGGGTCGAACTCACAACTGCCTTCTTACAAGGCAGGTACTTATGCCACTGAGCTAAATCCCCAGCCCCCACATAAGAAAATTTTGTAAAGAGTATGAGAAAGGTCATTATTTTTCCATGAGTATCCCACATTTGTGAATATGATAAAACAAAATCTTAGCTGAGCTGGGTTTCAGGTATTTTCATGTCTAAATTTGTCATTATAATCACTGTGGTACATTCCTCAGAAAATTTTAAGGATCTTTGTACACAGTAGCTCAAACACAGTGTTTCTTCCTCACGTTCCATAATGCTGCTGCTTGATGTACACTGCTATTATATATATTATTGAAGTGACTTAATATTTAGCATCCCTTTGTCTGAACACATTCTTATTTTATTTAGATTTTATTTTGTTCAAATTTTAATGCCTCTAAAATCATCCATTATAACTCAATACATTTTAATTGCAAATATATAAAGTATTGTTAAAAACAGAGACAGTCCTTTTTGATGATTTTTCATTTCAATTTTTTGAAAAATTTTAAGTTTTATCTTATTATAATTAGTATTATCCAAATAAATGTGACTCCTTATGTGATGCCAGCAAAGACAAAGTTACTTTATTTCATGTGCTAATAAAAATTTCCATGATAAGACTTTTGAAATATAAGCTATACTTAAGCATTTGGCAAGACATTGTTTCAAATTGAAAAAGTATATTGTTAAAAATAATTCTGCATTTGTGTGATAGTATTAAGAAAAATACATTTTAATTATTATTCATTCCTGAGAACTAGATTGATTTTTATGTATTTTTTCTGGTTATTTAACCCTCTGAAATGTCATCCATACCTTGCAGTCCTGCAGTGTTTCTGGAGAGTTAGCATACCCAGAACTTCCCCATTGCATCAACAGCTATTCCAAGCTCCAGTGTGGGCTTCTCAGTTTTTATTCACTCACTTTTGACTGAGGATGCACAAGTTCCAGTACATTTGCTGTAAATAATGCCACAAGAACTAACTGTGTCTTTACAATAGACATGTTCCTAACATGCATATTTCCATAATGGGCTTTGTGAGAAAAGGCATTCCCTGGATGTAATCAGGACCATAATTTACGTGCAGTTTCCTCTTACTCAAGATCCCATTTCAACATCTTGTATAAATGGATGGATTGGTTTTTGCCGATTTAAATTGGGCTATTGTCTTCCTCACTCAGACTAGTATTGGAATCCTTGGAAATTCTTTTCTGTTTTGCCTCTATAACTTTTCTCTGCTCACTGCACGAGGGTTGAGACTCATAGATGTGATTCTCATACAGCTATTCCTAGCTAACAACTTGGTACTGTTCTCTAAAGGGATTCCACAGACAATTGCAGCTTTTGGATTGAAAGATTTCCTGGAGGAGACTGGATGTAAAATTGTCTTCTACTTGCACAGAGTGGCTAGAGGCGTTACCCTCAGCACCACTTGCCTACTCAGTGGCTTCCAAGCCATGACAATTTGCCCCACTATTTCAGGATACATGGAGAGCAAAATTAAATCACTGAAGTGTCTTGCCTTCTGCTGTTTTCTCTGTTGGATCCTGAACCTCCTGATAAATATCCATAATATAATGAATGTAAGTGGACCAAACAACAGCAGGAACATGAGTATACACAACATGTATAGATACTGCTCTGCTCCAGTCGCTAAGGGTTTTACATTCACACTACTAGCAATGCTTTATGTCCTTACTGATTGGACCTTTTTGGGTCTCATGGCCTGGGCCAGTGGTTCCATGGTCCTTCTGTTGCACAGACACAGACAAAGAGTCCAGCACCTTCACAGCCAGAGTCTCTCCCCCAGAACTTCTCATGAGGCCAGAGCTGAGTGCACTGTGCTAATCCTGGTGAGTATGTTTGTCTCCTTTTACTTTCTGGCTGCTTCTTTATCATTGTGGAAAACCCAGGCCCTGAGCCCAAGCCCCCGGCTCATGAGCATCTCTGTGCTGCTGTCCTTGGGCTTCCCCACATTCAGCCCCTTTGTGTTTCTCTTCAGTGATACTCATATCTACCAATTCTGTTTTGTCATATGGGCGAGAAAAACAAATATTTCAACTTTTGTCTCTGGGGTTTGAGTTCTTTCAGACATTCCTTCCTTTTTTAAATAAGTTGTTTCAGAATTTGTATAGGGTGTTGCTATGAGTGCTAATTTGGAAGAACATTGGGATATGACAGTAATAAAAATGATGGCTATGACTTCTTGCTGCTTGTTGGATCTTCAAGATATAACCTATGAAAACACTTTTATAAATGTGTGGAAGCTCCTTAAAAATGAGCAAATGACTATGGTTCAATTCATCAGTTCTTTTATTTCTAAAGGAATTGAATGCAAGGAAACAGATGTTTGTACATAACTGTTGATAGCAGACTTCTATACATTGCCAAACACAAATGTCCTAGAATGTTTTAATGGCTAAAAATACATGACATGTACATACAACCAAAAACTTTTCAGCCTTAAAACATATGAGATTCTGACTGTGCTCAAATATCTAGATGCATGAATTTGAAGACCTTATATTAAGAGAAATAAGCCAGAACAAATATTGTATGAGTCTACTTACATAGGGTACAGATAATTATCAACCTCATCAAGTCAGCAAGCAGAATAATGAACAACCAAGGCTGAGTGTGACTAGGAATATTTTGCTTAATTTGTACAAAATTGTTTTTTTTTTTTTTGGATGTCAAATTCTGGAAATGGAGGTGGTGATGGTCATTCAATATGAATGTAATGTTGTCTAATTGTGCAATTAAAAAGGTAAATGTTATGTGTATTTCATTAAAAATACAAAATATAAATTTACTACTCATAAATTGGGTGTAATACCATATATGATAGGGGCTGATCTTTCCTCTCTTCACAGCTTTTTATGGAATTTTTAGTGAGAAACTCACTGCAATGGTTTATATCAAATGATTTAAATGTAAACAATTAATCAAATCCATGTGAAGAATATTTAATTGTAGAAAATAGATATGACTTTGTACCTGCAATTATGCCTCAAAATATGTATTTACTTTTCCATTTCTTAAATGCCAAAAGACAACTGCAGGAAAAAAAATTGAAATTCTGTTCACTCCTTAGGCTGTTTTCCCTGGAAAGAAGGAATGAGTGCCACTGAGACAGTGAAGTTTTACATTCTTCCCTTTCTAAATTTTGCATGAACTTTGTCTTCTGCTGCCTTTCTTTGAGTTTGACACTACCCAACAAAACTCATATAAATAGAACTTGCCTTCAGGAGGTAAAGCTGAGAATCTGAAGCCCATTTCTTTAATATTTGGGAATTGGGTTGAAGTTTCATATTTTTGCCTTATACATGGGAGACAACAATAGTCAAATGAACTCAGATTTCTCACAATGTAAGCAAAGTTTCAGTTCTTTTACTACTTATTTTTTGATACTTGGTATCAAACTCAGGATTTCATGCTTGCTGAGCAGGTGCTGTGACACTATGTCCCCAACTCTAACGTTTTACTTATTAAGAGGATATTGACACTTAGGATCCCTTATTCAAGTCTTCAGCAAACACCACTGCTGACTATATAACAGGATACAACATCCACTGCCGTGTACAGTGCAACTCTCAAATTTCCCAAGGGGAGGACCATGAAGGATGAAGCAATGGAGACAAGAGTCTGAATGCAGAAATTTGAGGTCAGGTGAAGCCTTCTTCCTGGTGGGAGGAAAAGAACCACCCATTGACTTCAGGGCATTTATTTCTACACCTGGAGGTTGATGTGAGTTGAAATCCCTCTACCTAATAACTTGTTTGCCAGGCTCACCTCAGGCATCTCTTGTTCTTGGAGCTGGGACAGCTGGTCCTGTGGTTTACCTCTGGCACTCCATGTCCTCAGAATTGGGCTTGCTTTAGCCCTACATGGGTGATGAATCTTCAGCTTCAGCTGCTCCCCCAAATCCACCCAACACAAATGAGTAGAGAACTGAATAAAATCAATTGAATGGGATCTCTGCAGCATGGGTGCAGCTTAGCACACAGCTGCCTCCCTGGATTCACCCAGGCAGATCTGTGCAGGTCCTTCTCAGCAGCTTACAAGGCTCTTATGGGTCTTTCCTCTGAAAGCTTCCTCTGCTGAGTGTTATGGCTCTGAATACAACTCTAAAAGTTGGCAGTACCTGCTCAGTGATCTCAACTCTGTCTCTGTGTCATTGGAAGGAGGTCCTGGGTGGAGAAGGACAGATTTTCAGGCTTGAGTGGCTAGCCAGATTCATCTAGGTAGAAAACCTGCAGCTGTGAGGCTGCAGTGGGGACAGCTTCAGAATAACAAGCTGTACAGATGTGAAGGGGTGAGGGGTAAGAAGGGAATTCACTGTGCCTTCCGTTTTACTAAGAAATATAATGTGTTTACAAATGTATTTGAGCCCATAATTTTACACTGAAAAGATTGATTTTCTTCAGAAGGTAAATTATCAGTGCCTTTTCGTTCTCTACACTGTACCTGTGTAATGTGCAAAAACCCTTTTTTAGATAATAAATAATAATTTCACATTTTATTGATAAAAATGTTAATTTACCTTAGGAAAATATACAGGCACTGGTGTGATTTTGAAACCTGTGTTCTTAAAGCATGAGATTTCTCTTTGTTAAAGAAGCGTGTAACCTGTGCACACAGATCATTGTACATGGACTAAATGTTCTAGAATATATATCAAAATTCTCTGAAAGCCCTGCTAAAACACACATTTTGGGGACTCAGTCCTAGAGTGCCTGATTCAGTTGTTGTGAAAATAGGAGTAAAAATTAATGTTTCTATTACATCCCCAGAAAATGCTGCTGGAGAATACTGAGGCCATGACCAAGTGTCTGGAGATGGACTAGCCTCCTAGGCAAGTACTGTACCACTAAGCTACACCCCTGAACTTAATGGTTCTTCTTTCACACTTCCCATTTCACTTCTGTGCAGGGAATGCAAACCCAGAGGGACAGAGCCAGCACCTTTGGTGGATGAATGTTTCATATGTATCTGTAGTAATGACTGAACATATGTATCTGTAGTAATGAACCCCACTATGTACTTAGTCAACATTGGTTGGAGTTGGGAATAAGCATGTTCCTTCACTTTCTGTTTTATATCCTGGATAGCTTCAATGTCCTGTTTATTTATTGCTCCAAACACAGATGTTTTTGTATATGCAGAATCATCCCATTTTGAAGAGAAGGCCTGCACAAGTACCATTGTAGTAATGTACTCACATGTACCATAGTTTTCCCAACTTTCTCTAAAGTGTTATCTCTTTTCAACCTTTGTTAATGTATTCCACGGCTATTTCTGCCACAGCCTTTAAATAATTTCTTAAGTGACACAATTAATGTTATTAACAACATTGTAGTAATCTGCAGTTCAAATCAACTTTTGATGTGATACCCTTAATGTCCTGCTGCTAATGTACCATTTCAAAGTAGGATTTGCTATTGTGTTGTGTTAGAAATAGGTATTAGATTCCTAAAAAAACCTGACTATCTTGGTGCCAGGATCATACTTGTAACCCAAGCTATTCATGACAAAGCAAGAGAGTGAGAAGTTTGGGCCCAGATTCATATGCTTAGTGAAACCTTATTTCCAAAACAAGGTAAAATACTCTGGAGGTGTAGCTCTGTAATGTAGAGCTTGCCTAGCATCCAGGCAAACCTCTGTCAAATGCACACTGCAATGCACACAAACAATAACTTAGTTTGTGCAGTAAAAATGTTATATGGGATGACTGTTCCTCAGTGGGAGACAAAATCAGTGATTTCACACCGGCAAGAGACTTGATGTCTCTGTAAATCAGAGGCAGAGTTTCACACTAATCTGCTTGCTCATGGTGATGTGACATTGATCTCTGTCTTCCTTCTTATCTCCCAGTCTAACTCCTTTATTTTTTGCTCCTAACTGAACATTTTAACATTTGAAAAAGCTAATGTTTATGGTAATCATGATTCCCCCATTGCTTTGAAGCCTTATAATGTTTGCATTCATTAGTTGGAATGGTTTTATCCTAGTTTGTTTATCTTATTATCTGTGATGGTATGAACAGCTATTTTGAAGAAAACAAGATATTACAATAGCCAGTTCTGATTTAATATCATTTTACTCTGAAGTCCTATCATGCTTTTGTTCTTCTGTTTCCATTGGTTCTATCATATTGTATCTTGTATCATATCAAGATATTCTACATGAGGAAATTTGCCAGCATAAAAAGGTGGAGAAGGAGAAGGGGGTTGTTAAGGCATTAGTGCATTGTTGCATTGAGGCATTGTGGGTTCTCCTATGAGTTGCTGTTTTAACCATTCTACCTCCTAGAGCAGCTATAGTTCTCACATCCAGCATTGTTTCCTGTCTCTGGAGGGGAAGACATGTGCTGCTTGGTCTCCAGGATGAACTCATTATGCTGGCTTCCTGGAATGTACACAACTGTGCTTGTCATTGCAGAATATTGGGGCCTCCATTTAACTAAGGATGGCTGGGGTGCCTTTCAGGACGGCCCTGGTCTTTGTTGTGAGTGTGACTTCTCAGCTCCAGCATAGAACCCTCATCCTACCAACACAGCTCCTTCATCCCGCTGGCATGGACTTTCTGGTTTCCACCACCACCCTTAGGGCCTTCCTGACATAGATCCATAAAAGAGACGGCCGTGAATCCCTCTTGTGGGCTCTGGACCTCCAGTTGGACTTGTGGGAGGTATTGTCATGAGCTCTGGCTTTTATCTGGACTCATGTGGACATTGCTGTGGGATTTAGGCCCTTGACTAAATATTCTATGTCTTTGGTGTTGCAGATAAATTTCCTGCATTTTCTTGTGTTAACTCCCAGTGACCATTATAAAAATAATAAACTCTATGTCCTGGAGTTCTCCATACAACCCCAAACTACAACATGGAATTAGACAGCTTCAAAACAAAAACAAAAACATAAAACTGCACTGGTTCACTACCCTATATTCCACAGTTGAGCTTCTTTCTTATTGAGCATTACACAGTTCATATAGAAGTAAAGCCTTATAGGTGTGATCAGTGTGCAAGTAATTTAGTATCAATCCAATCTCATTCAAAATTAGGGAATTCATACTTGAGAAAGGCCTGTTGAATGCAAAATAAAGATGCCCATTCTGGTTTGACTATTGTCTCCTTTGGAAGTCCTGTAATGTTAACAATGCTTAAGTTTTATTGGTCTTGTTCTCTACTGTTTTGTTCAACTTTATAATATCTAATGAGATAGACAATTCTTTTTAAGGAAACAAGAGACAACGTTGATAACCATTGTTGATAACCTTGTACTCTGTTTTGCATCATGAGCTATGTCTATCCTTGGTTTTGACTGACAGCTTTGTTTTGCCATATTTGACTTTATTCTCCCCCCCCCCCCAAAAGTAATAAGAACTAAGGAGTAATAAAACCCAAAATGTGTAAATTTTGTTGTAAAAAAGAGAGGGAAAAAAGAGCTCTAAAGGATACAACAGCAAGTGTGTTTAGGGGTGTTAAATAGCTGACCATATTAATGTTTTTGGTTGGATCACTGAACACAACTGTTTGCAGTCTCACTGTTTGAATGTCCACTGTGTATGCTTTGATACTCTGATTTGAGCAACTATCTCTAAGATGATAATATGTCATCTATGAACTGGTGATTTCTTACTGTTTTTTTTTTTTTTGTGTGTGTAGTTGTGTATTACTTGTACTCTTACACTGCTTTTATTTTTTCTTTTTCCTTTTAAATAAAATTTAAAAAGAAACATAACTATTTAAGCAAAATAGTGTTTCACCACAAGATAATCCCGATATAAAAGTAGTTACCATATTGTCTCTTTCCTTGAAATCTTTGAGTATAACTTCGTATACTGTAGCATCAAATGTATCAAAACAATGTAAAACCATTCAAGAGAATGACAGTATTACAGGGTATCTAGAATCAACTAACAGAAAATGAACAATGGTTTCTGTATAATCTCTTTGTCTATAAAAGTTTTTGTTTATACTATCACATATAATAAAATCCAATAAGATACATGTTAAGACCTATGGAGACAGAAGAACAAAAGCTTGATGGGACTTCAAAACAAAATGATACTAAATCAGCATTACCTATTATGACATCGTTTTATCCAAAATAGCTGTTCCTATGATCCAATCTTCTCTGCCTCATTTCTGTTAAGCTCTTTTTCTGTCACTAGTTGTCAGTTTGTCTTCTTCATTTTGTTTTCTGCTCCATTTATTGTGGCCTCTCTGCCACTATTTCTGGATTCTTCGTATTTTTCTTTTTTAGAATATCCTGCAGTATTCTCTGTAGAGATGAATTTGTGGTTGCATATTCCCTAGTTCCTCTTTATCCTTGAAGCACCTTGTTTTTCCATCAATTTCCAGGGATAGTTGTGCAGGATATATCAATCCTGGCTGGAGATTATTATCTTTCAAAGCTTGAATTATTTCCCCCCACACTATTTGTGATTTAATGGTTTGTGCCATGAAGTCTGCTGTAATTCTGATGGGTGTTCCCTTGTAAGTGATCTGTTTCTTGTCTCTGACGGCTTTTAATATTCTGTTCTTATATTGGATTTCTATTATTTGATTATTATATGCCTGGGTGTAGCTCTGTCTGGGTTGTGGCTGGCTGGAGTCCTGTATGCTTCATACACCTGCGTATCTTTACCTTTTGCTAAATTAAGAAAATTCTCCTGGATTATTTCTGCAAGTAGCTTTTGTAGTTCATTTGTGTCCCTACCTCTTCTTTTATGTTCTTAATTCTTAAGTTATAGATCCTCTTACCATCTTCTAGTCTTTGTATTATTGCTGTTTCTTTGTTATTTTTAAGAAGTTTTGCATTTCATGCTCCCATATTACAAATCTGCCCTCCAGTTCAGATAATCTATACTTAGTTTCTTTCAAGCTGTTATGCCAGCTCTCAATAGAGTTTTTAGTGTCCTGGTAATCTCTGTGTACCTGCTTCACGTATTCTATGTTTTCTCTATTTTCTCCATCAAACAATTCTCCCCGCTTTTTCTATTCTTCCATTCCACTATGTTTTTTCCTGGGTCATGCTTAGCATTTCTCTAACTATTCTGTTTATGTCTTGCTTCAAGTCATTAATAACTTCATTCCTGAACTCATCTATGAGGCTCAGGAGATAGCACTTTATGTCTATTGGTGCTGTGTCTGCTATTGCCTGTTTCTCAGGATTGGGGGCTGAGGAGCCTTTGTTGTTGCTCCCTCTTCCCATATTCTTTGTTCCTTATATATGGAAGGAGGCCCAGCTTCCTTCCCTGTTAGCCACAGTCTGACTGAATTGCGCCGGCTAGGTGTTCCCGCCCACCACTGCACACAGGGAGTTACAGATCACACAGCCTATGCGGGGCCCCACCACTCCAGGTTAACCTACCGAAGGCTTCACCGCTAGGGTGCACCTCCAGGTGTTGGGAACTGGGTTGTGCTAGCCTACTGGGTCTCAGCCAGCAGCATCATGTAGGCTAAGCACTGCTCACCAATCCCACTTGAGACGGGGATAAGTGACTGAAGTTACTACAGCGCCCTGTCCTGGCAAGTCTGCCTGGTCCCAGAATGTCCTCTGTTGGACCTCCTAGACCGTAGAAGAGCACCCATTTCCCTCATTCACCACAGGTTAATGCACAGCTCACCACCCATCCTGCTCTCAACTGTTCACTGATTCCCATTCTCAGAGCTTTTGCGTGTCTCTCTTCCTGCCAAGCCAATTCAGACGCAGCATCAGCGTCAGGAAACCCAAATTGTGGCTTCCAATGGTACAGGCTCCAGCTTCTACGCTGAGGCTTTATCTGTTCCTGTTATAGTACCAGGATTGCATTCCCAGTTGGTTTCTCTCAGCCCAGTTCATTCTTGGGTCAGCAGGGTGCATCTCCTCTTGCTTAGGATTCCTCACTCCGCACCATTCTTGGATTCTAAGCTGGGTCTCTCAGAGAGCCTCCATAGCTGCTGCTATCTGTCCACCATGTTCTCCCGGAAGTCCGGCTGCAAGGTTGGGTATGACAGATGCAGGGGAGGAGCCATAAAGACAGGAGACACATCATCTAAAAGGGTCTGTTGGGGAGGGAGGGAGAGATCCTAGTTGAACAGAGCAAGCCAGAAGTATTTGGGCCATCATAGAAGTGAGAGAAAGACATGTCCTTAAAGTGAAAAAGGCCTAAAGATGAAGGATTTCTGCCAACATGCCGCCATTTTGACAAAAGCATAAATAAAAGATCAGTTTTTTGGTTTTTATAACCTTCTAGAGGCCAAGAGCACTAAGGTTATGAACCAGGCACCCCAGCAGTATGTTTGTCGGGGGACAGGAAGTGGTCCCCATGGCTGAATTAGAAGTGAGCTGAGAGAGCAACTTTGCCTAGGGGTGTAAGAGCTTTAGCTCCCCGCAAGGAATGTGTAAGCTATCCTGCATCACACTTAACAAAAGAGACCAGCACCTAATTTGAAAGTGTGACAAGAAAAGTCCCAACACCCATTCTCCTCCACCAGAGTCCCTGGAAGGGTGCAGGGTGCAGTGAACAAAGATAGCAGTTTTGCCTCAAGCCATATGGCCTAAGGAACATGAACACTGATCCCTGTTTGGGGATGGCAGGATGGGTTTTCTGTCCCAAGCTTGCTAAGGCATGGAAACAGAAAACCCCAGATGGTAGCTCACCTGTGTGACAGGAGGAAGGTTGCTGTTATATGTGGATTAGTGGAAGCAAGTAAACAATCGCATAGGAAGAAAAAGGTGGTTCTTAGGCAGGGGGGTTCAAACTGGGAGGGACTCCTAGGAGCCACTCACTCTGCCATCCAAGTTACATGGTAACATTATGAGTTTTTGGCGTAATGAAAGAGAAACATAAAAGTAAAATTAGCCTTTTTTCCAAGGACATGGAGAGAACTTCATGACTGCTGGTGGCCTGGCTTTCTCTGCCGGAAACATAGGGCATGATATATATATATCTCACCTCTGTCCCAGGGTGGCGCTTAGGACGGGCAGTGATGAGGCACAGTTTTCTTCACGCACAAACAGGAAGAAGTGGCACACAGGAAGGGGAGTTGCAGTTAAGACTGAGGAAGGAGCAAAAAGTGGTAGGCGTTCCCACTTTGGCCTTCCACCATTTTAGACCACCGCCATTATTTCTAGTAAGGAAAGAACCTTTCAACCCAGCCCTGGACCTGTAAGCAAACAATGCAGCAGTTTCTTTCTCAAAAAACTAGTGCTTTGGTTATTACAGAATTTACTGAATATAAAATACAGACAACTGAAATGTTATCAATGAGTCATAATGTATATGCACTAGAAAGTGTTAGGAATTAGGGGTAACAATTGCCTTGGTAAGTACAGATGGTAGTAAAAATGTCAAGCAGTGATGGTGAACATTTCAGAGATTTCAATAATACAAACACCCCACTGTGGCACACATGCCAGAGGTTCACCACTAAATTAACATGTAACATTTTAACATGTAAATACACCCTCAGAACATTTCAAATTATTAAAATTACTATCACTTTATTTTTAAGCTCCATAGCTTAAAACTATAGCTTAAAACAGAAAAGCTCCACTTTTTCTGTAAGCTGACAGCTTTTCTGTAAGAACAAAAATACAATGCAGACATTTCATATTGAAAATGGAACTTGACTCCAAAATCAAAGGTCAGCAAATTTCACTTCACTTTAATGGCATTCTTTTTTAATTTTTAACTAATATGTAAAGATTGTGCAGCTTAATGGGGTATCATGTGCTGTCTGATACATGTATATGTACTGTGTAATCAAGATAAATATTTCCTTAACACTCAGCAACATAAAGGCAAAAACATTCTGAACCATTTCTTACCTTGCATTTACATAACACAATTGCTACCTGTAGCCACCCTCTGTTAATGGCACACTTGGTTTTCTTAGGCCTAACTGCAATGAAACACTCACTGATATTTCTGTCTGAAGGTGTCAGGAAAGCAGCTGTTAGGGGCTGGGGAAGGAGAGAGAGAGTGTCACTGTATAGTACAGGATGACCTTGAACTTGCTTACGCAGCCCAGGCTGGCCTCAAAATCACAGTGATCCTCCTGCCTCAGTCACCCAGAATGAGAGGATTACAGGCGTGTGCCACCACATCCAGTTAAAATTTGACTTTCTTTGGAAGAACTGCATGTATTTCAAATATAGTTTTTTTCCTCGTTGTTTGATCAATAGACCCATTTTTTCCTGTGTCCTTCAATAGGAAAATACTTAAATGCATTGCAATGGACACACTTATCCACATTTTCAATTTATAGGTTGTCTTTCATTTTAAATGAAAATATTCAAGGATATAAACATCAAAATGAATTTTAAACATGGGCAGTATAAGCATTTTCAAAGCTCCAGGGCAAAAGATGGGGGGGGGGACCGCTTCAGACATCAACAAGGTAGATCTCTTTGAGGTGGTCTTTGCTGTCAATGCCAATGTGTTTCTAATGCACTGAAACATTCTAGACAACATACAGTCCAATAACTTGTACCAGCGTCCTCAGCCTCCAGCACTCCTTATTTCTGCTCCTTTGGCATCCATGGGTGTACAAGATTACCTGGACCTCTGTCTCATCTTCCTTCTTTTACGCTTCAGCCTGTGCATTCGCTTCTTCCTCCACTTGGCTCTCATCTCACAGAGGTTTCTAAGAAGATGGCGCTAAAGCCAAGAGCCAAATTTGTACTCTCTAAGTCACTTTACTGTGCTGCATATCTAAGTCCTATGAAGTATTTTTATGGATAACCATGGTGAAAACAGAATGCTGTGTTTCTGACAGTTCTTTCAACTCCATTCAGTGACACCATGTTCAGAGTTTGAAACTGGACACGACTAAAGGACACACACCAGGAAAATTGGCAATAACTGCAAACCATGACCTGATTTATTCTATTATTTAATACATTATTGCATATCTAGATGTAAGAACATGAAAGAATATTTGAATACAGATTAAACTTAATGTAGTGTGTATTGAGACAGGGATTTAGTGGCATAAGCACCTACCTGGCAAGTGCAAGTTCATGAGTTTAATCCCTGATACCAAAAAAAAGTATGCATATGGTCATTCATTGTGTGAAGAATGAAAAACTATTTCACAAAAATGAGCTGTTAATAAAGATAAAACTAGGTGCTAACAGAAAATATGCAGTTGGGGACAATGGCACAAATTTGTAGTTTCAGCACTTGGGAAGTTGAGGCAGGAAGATCACTGAGTCAAGGGCTGCCTATGCTACCTACTGACTTGAAAGCCAGCCTGAACTGCATAGTGAGACCCTGTCTTAAAAAACAAAAAAACCATAAATGCAAAATATATGAACATTTTGCCAGTGAGACACAGGTAAAAGAAATCATGAAAAAAGATCCAACACAAACCCACGCAGAAACTCAGTTAAAACTACTGCACACTTACTAATAAGATAAACTGCAAAAAACAGAGACACTAGTTGCTGGGGAAAGTGTGCAAGAAATGCAATTCTCATAGTCTTCAATAAGCAAAAGCAAACAATCACTTTTGTTCAATTAGGTAGTTTCCTTAAACACCCGCCTATCCTGTGTCTCCCGCTTTGCACTTTTGAGTCATAAGCACAAAAGAAAGAAACTAATGCTCATAAATACATGGATAAACAATGTTACATCCATAGGAAACAGCTTATTTATTTGTCTTTTTGAGACAGGGTCTCATTGTGCAGTTGAGGCTAGACTTGAGCTCACTTTGTAGCCCAGGCTAGTCTTGAATTTGCAATGATTCTCTTGCCTCAGCCTCCCGAGTGCTGGGATTACAAGCATGTGCCACCATGCCTGGCAAAACGCGCTATGTAATAATAAAAATGAGAAACTCATACAAGCCTTGAATAATTTCAATCATGTATCATGAATGAAACTGAAAGGGTTATTGACCCAGACCAGACATTATAGCCAGAAAAAGCCTCAGCCGGAATTAGGGAGCTCCTGTCTCCACCACCCCTAGAGATTTACCTGTAACCCTATACCCCCCCACCCTTCAGAACCTGCCCCTGGTGCCAAACGTGTGCCAATGAAATACCTAATACATCTCTAATGGCCTTAGGGCACTGCCCTAAGCTTAGGCTACTTATATTCCCCCATGCCACGTGTCCGCGTAAGAGATCGCCAGATTTCAGCAGCCAGTGTGCCAGTCCTCTCTCTCTGTGTTCCCAGAATAAAGGCCTCTTTTGATTTATACTCATCTTTTGGGAATATTCTTCATCTTCTGGAAATAATCCTATCACTTGGTGCCATGTGTCTCGATTGGCAGGTGATTGACTCTTGGGACACACATGCCCAGTTGGGTCCCTGGCTGATTCACAAACCAGTAACATCCTGGCTTGATTCTGCGCTTTTCCTTCTGCCAAGATGCATTTCACCTCTTGCTGGCCGCCTCCACGCACCACCAACCAGATTGATTTAAGGGGAGCACGCTCCGGAAGACTCCTGGCACTGGACCGGGCCCCAGTGGACTGGTCTCCCCCGTTTGCATGGGTCTCTAGCATTTTCACGTCCCTAGGACAGCCCTGAGCAGGTTTTTTTTTCTGGGCTAGCCTGTGTCGACACTAAAATTTCTCATGTTCTTTGGGTTCTGATAGCCCAAAGCAGAAATTTTTGGACCACCCACACTGAAAAATACCTCACTTTCCTTAAAAGCCTCGTGCTTTCACTGGCAAAGCTGCTACTGACTTTGTTCAAACTCCACTCGTACATTTCTCAGTGACGACTGGAATATGCGAGTTTTGGAACCTTAGTCCCGCCGCGTGGTGCCACAGAATCAGTGAAAGCTTTTTCTCTAGGCTACCAGTTTTTACTTGCCTAAATCAGCAATGGGAAATGTACTACCTAACTCCCAAAAAACGTAGTTACAATGCTTAATTTCCAATTTACGTACCTTAAAAATTAAAAGTACCATAAAAACTAAATTATTAATTTCTTATTGCCAGGAAGTTTGGCCTACGTACCCACTCCTTTGCAAGCGCTGGCCTAGGGAAGGGACATTTGATGTTTCCATTTTTCAAACACTTCATGATTTCTGTCAAGCCAGTGACAGAGTCTTAGAGCTCCCGTACATAGAAGCATTTTTAGTTCTGAGAATGCATCCATCTCTCCTTAAGTCCTGTACTCCCACTCAAATACTCCTAGCTAGCTCTCCTGTGACCCAACCTGTTTCATCCTGTCCCCAAGATATGCTTGAGGATGTTCTGCCGATTTATCCTCGAGTTCTACCGTACTCCCAAATTAATTCTTCACCCTTATCTCGCTCGCCACCATGGCCCCCTCCCCCTGCTTCTGATCCCTCTGCACCGGAATTACCTCTCACTGCGCAATCCTCTCTCCTTCCACCTTCCGTGACACAGGCCTCTCCCAGCAGCTCTGCTCTGCCCTCTGATACCTTCTCACCGCCTACCAGCTCTGCTCTGCCCTCTGATACCTACTCACCGCCTACCACACTAGGTCACATTCACTGTGCCCTTCTGGCAAACAGTGTGATTTTTCTAGCTTGCACCATAAACAGCTGCCACGCTCCCCGTGTTCAGGCAGCTGTGGCAATAACACAATGCCGCCATGTTCCAGAAGTTCAGACGGGTCACGTGGCGATGGAGTGCCACCATGTTCAGATAGTTGCTGTGGTGACAGAGCGCCACCATGCTCAGAGGGGTCACGTGGCACGCCGCCATGTTCGGTTAGTTACCATGGTGACAGGGTGCCACCATGTTCCTTCTGATCTCGCAGTCAATGGGCGCCCTCTTGTGGCTCCTCTTGTGAACAGCAACAGCTGCCTTGTCACAGTCCACATGGTGACGAACCATAACAATCCTCTCACACAGTGCAATGCCATCTGCCTGTATTTCCTCATCAAAGGGTGAACGGCAGCCGCTCTATAGCCGCTCTTCAAATAATTACTCACATGCGTCTACCGGGTGGATAGCTGCCCAATGGCACTCTCCTCGACATTCTTCTCCTCAGGCTCTGCTTCCACTTCAGGAGCAAGCTGGCCCTGAAGGCCTTGTTAATATCCATGTGCCATTTTCTCTTTCTGATCTGTCTCAGATTACCTATAAATTACACAGCTTCTCTGTTGACCCACAGAATTGTATCAGGCAATTTGAATTTATCACCAATTGTTATGATTTACATTTTAAAGATGTTTATGTGATTTTAAATACCACCCTTCACTCACAAGAGCGAAATCAGCTGTGGCAAGCAGCTCGAGAAGAAGCTGACTGCAAGCACAGGGCAAATACTACTGACAATGACCCTGGGCCTGTAGCTTTGCCAGACCAAGACCCTAACTGGAACTATCAAAATGGACAAGGTTCAACAAAATTACATAAGATGATTGAGTGTCTGATTGTGGGCCTTAATAAGACAGCTCACAAACACACTAATTATAACAATCTTTTAGAACAGGTCCAGGAGGCTAATGAAAACCTGGCTGTGTTTCTAAATCGGCTTTGGGAAACCTTAATTAAATATACCAATGTAAACCTAGACTCTCATGAAGGGATGATTGTTGTTAACTCCTATTTGATTTCATAGTCTGCTCCTGATATTCGTGCAAAATTACAAAAGGTTGAACATGGCCCTCAAACTCCACAAGGAGATCTACTTAAATTAGCCTTCTGTATCTTCAACAATAGAGAAAAGCTTCAGAAAGAGGAAAAACAAGCTTAAATATTAAAGTTTGCTAAATATCAGTCTGACCTCTTAGCAGTGGCACTCGGAGCTCCCAAGACAAAAAATCCACAACAAGGTGTGGCTGCCCGAGGCCCACCCGGACCATGCTTCAATTGCAGCAAAAAAGGACATTGGGCACGAGACTGCCCCAACCCTGGCATTCCTCCTGGGCCCTGCCCATACTGCAAAGATAAAGGGCATTGGAAAAGCGATTGTCCTAAGCGCCAGCGAGCGACTAGGCCATCCTCTAATCCCTTGCCCTCACAGGAGACTTTGTCAATGGCAGATTCGTCGCTGACTGACCTGCCCGGACTTGCTGCGGAAGATTGATGGGGCTCGGGGCTCACAGCCCCCACACCAGTCACCTTGACAGAGCCCCAAGTCTCACTGGAAGTCTCAGGCAAAATAATATCTCTGCTTGTGGATACGGAGGTGACCTATAGTGTACTTCCTGAATTTTCAGGACCCTGTACTAAGTCTCTGACTTCTGTTGTGGGCATTGATGGCCAGCCAAATCAACCTTTGCAGACTGGGCCTATCCCATGTAGATTCCAGACTCTTTTTCTTTACCCATAGCTTCCTAGTAATTCCAACATGTAACACACCCCTTTTAGGTAGAGACCTTCTTCAAAAGCTTAATTTTTCCTTTACTTTCTCTCTCTCCACAGCCCTAATCCTCCAAAGAGCCTCACAATGCATCGCAAAGCCATTTCCCCCCTCTTCCTCCTTCTCTGGTTGACCCCATGGTTTGGGACACATCCAATCCCACTCTGGCTACACATGCCACACTTGTTTTAATCCGTCTCAAGGATCCCTCAATTTTTCCCTGAATTCCCCAATACCCCATAGCTCCCCAACATTTAAGGGAACTTAAACCCATAATTAAGCGGCTTTTAGACAATGGTTTCCTTAAACCTACCCACTCACCCCACAATACTCCCATTCTCCCGGTACTCAAGACTAATGGGTCCTATCGCCTGGTGCAGGACCTTAGGGTAATTAACAGTGCTGTTACCCCAACTTACCCAGTGGTACCAAATCTTTATACCATGCTCTCTCATATCCTCCCTCCACTACTCACTTTACAGTTATAGATCTTAAAGATGCCTTCTTCACTATCCCCCTACACTCTAATTGCCAGAACCTCTTTGCATTTACATGGACTGACCCAGACACTCTCAGGTCTCAACAACTTACTTGGACAATGCACCCCCAGGGGTTCAGGGATAGTCCCCACTCCTTTAGTCAGGCTCTTGCTACTGTCCTCACAGAACTCCATCTCAAAGCTAGTGTTCTTCTTCAATACATAGACAACCTCCTATTATGTTCTCCATCCCATATGTTAGCCATACGCCACTCAGCCAGTCTTCTTAATTTCCTTGCTAGTTATGGATACAGGGTGTCTCCCGCCAAAGCCCAGATAGCCTCCCCAAAAGTCAAATACCTAGGTCTCGCTCTCACCCCACCACTCGCTCCATCACCTCAGATCATAAGGCAATTCTTCGTGATCTCCAGGTGCCCACAACTAAACGGCAGGTTACATCTTTCCTAGGTTTAGCTAATTTCTTTCGTCTCTGGATTCCTAACTTTGCAGCCCTAGCTCAATCCCTCTACAAGGCTGCTAAGGGTCCCTTATCAGAACCCCTGGATCCTACTAGGCCCATACATGCCTCCTTTCAAAAATTAAAAGAATTAAAAGAGGCTCTCCTAAAAGCTCCAGCTCTTACCCTTCCTGATCCCACCCAGCCTTTCATCCTATACACTATTTGTCAGGGCCACAACGCTATAGGTGTACTAGGACACAAAAAGGGACCTTCTTTTCAAGCAGTAGCTTACTTGTCAAAACAGTTAGATCACACAGTAAAAGGATGGGCTCCTTATCTCTGCGCTCTTGCAGCTGCAGCCCTCCTGACACAGGAAACTAAAAAGTTTACATTAGGACAATCTATTACAGTACACTCACCTCATCACCTACGTGACCTTATCTCACATAAGGTGCTCCCTGCCCTAATGACCCCTTCTCACCTTCAACAGGTACACTTAGCTCTCTCTCAAGACCCTTGCATCTCTATTGCAACTAGTGGTCCTCTTAATATAGCCACCTTACTTCCCACCTCAGAGGCCATCCTCACCACGACTGTATAGAGTTTTTACAGATGACTCCCACTCCTTTCCCTCACATCAGTAGCACACCTCTCTTCTTGGCCTTTGACACATGGTTCATAGATGGCAGTTCAACAAACACAGACAACCAAAAGAAGGCAGGATACGCAACAGTTAACCAGTCAAAAGTTATAGAGGTAAATCCACTGCCACCTGGGACCTCTTCCTAGAGAGCAGAACTTATTGCCCTTACAAGGGCCCTTACACTAGCAAAAGACAAGATTATAAATATATACACTGACACAAAGTATACATTTAGCATGTTACACTCTCATGCCTCTCTCTGGCAAGAACGGGGTTTTATTTCCACTCAGGGAACCCCCATTATTAATGCTCCCCTTATCCTTAAGCTTCTAGAGGCAGCCCAACTTCCAAAGCAGGCAGCAGTTATTCATTGCAGAGGACACCAGAACTCTACAGATTCTATTGCTCAAGACAATGCCTTTGCAGACTCATAAGCCAAGTTAGTTGCACAAAGGCCCTGCCCTTCTCATCTTCTCCCATTAGTCCCAAACAGTCTACCTCAGCCCAATTATTCACCAGAGCAGTTACAACTACTTCATAAACCAGGTTACACACAAAACTCAGGGATGTATTCTTCAGGGATCTAAACTTGTTCTCCCACATCACCAGGCCTCAGACATCATCACCGACTTACCCAACTGTTTTCATATAGGATCACAGGCCCTATACAAACTCTTAGCCCCAATATCATTCTTAAGATTACTCACACCCCCTTCCTTTCCTACCCATCAATTTCGGGGACACACCCCTGGTCAGGACTGGCAGATAGATTTTACACACATGCCCCACCACAAGACTCTCAAATATCTTCTCACCTTTGTTTGTACCTTTTCAGGATGGATAGAAGCCTTTCCCACAACCAGAGAAACTGCTGATGTAGTTACCAAAATCATATTACAAGAAATCATTCCGAGATTTGGTCTACCTCAGAGTATTCAGTCAGATAATGGTCCCGCCTCTATTTCTCAGATCACTCAACAGGTATCCTCGAGCTTACACATCACCTGGCACCTACACATCCCATACCATCCTCAATCCTCAGGAAAAGTAGAAAAGGCAAATGGCCTCATAAAGACACACCTTACAAAACTCACTTTAGAACTACACCAATCTTGGCCTCAACTTTTGCCCTTAGCCTTAGCTAAGCTCAGGGCACTTCCCTGGGCTCCTACTTTCTTAATTCCTTTTGAACTTATGTATGGCAGGCCATTCTTACTCCACAATCTTCCTACTCCCCAAAATCTCCCTCCCCTTGCTGACTATGTCCCAGTCCTCTCCTTCCTCTGACACTTGTTGTGACAACATGCTGATCTCTGCCTTCCACAACCCTCTGGAGAGGCCAAACCAGATCCTCCCATATCCCCAGGAGATCTAATTTATCTCAAATGTTCTAAATTCACAGGACTACAACCAAGGTGGAGTGGCCCTTACCTGGTCTACTTGGCTACCCCTACAGCAGTCAAGAGTTGCTGGACTCCCATCCTGGTTTCACATCACTCAGGCTAGGAGGTGCCCTCCCAGCCCTAAATCAGATCATTCTGAGTGGTCATCTCATCTTCTGTCACTCACCCATCTCCGTTTCACGAAGGCCTCACAGCCACAGTTAACAGGCTAAGTCTTGTTTTGTTATCCAGTTTGGTTCCTAATCTCTTACGTTCTATTAATGATCATTTTTACAGCAGGACTCTTGACAGTCTTTCCTAGAGACTCCCACATCACGCGTAAGATCATCTTCATAATGTTCTATGTGTAACTGTCATGTTCTTTCTACCCTCAGCTGTTTAGTTAAATGTGACATCCCTGAAAGCCTAAGCCCTTACCTTCCCTATACTGGTACAGCCACTGTCTCCCCTACTCCCCCTATTTTTTCCAGCTCAACTCCTAGACCGGAGACAAGTTTTACACACCTACCCTCCTAACTTTTATGCTTTCAGATGGGGGAGTAATCACCTCTCATAATTTCACTCCTTCTAACCTCACACTTCTTTTTCAGAATTCTACCTCACTGTGATAATGATCCTACCTCAACGTCATCCTGATAAAATAACATGTCTAAATCAAAGGCACCTCTCTACCTCACCTGGGTCCTTAAATATGACAGTGCCATGTCTCCTAATAACATCATGTCTCTTTGTTTTTCCAGTCTGACATACGTACATTCACCAGTGAAGTTGTCCTGGCTAAAACACCTGGTGTCAGGTTCTACCTGGGCATCAACCGTCATCCCGTCGACTCCCTTAGTCGACTCCTGTCAACTCCTACAGCGCCCCCTGCCAGCAGGAAGTAGAGAAATCTTCGCCCCTTTTCATAATAATCATAAGACAGGATATGAAAGGGTTGTTGACCCAGACTGGACACTATAGCCAGAAAAAGCCTCAGGTCGGAATTAGGGAGCTCCTGTCTCCCCCACCCCTAGAGATTTACCTGTAACCCTATACCCCCCCACCCTTCGGAATCTGCCCCTGGCGCCAAACATGTGCCAATGAAATACCTCTGCATCTCTAATGGCCTTAGGGCACTGCCCTAAGCTTAGGCTACTTATATTCCCGCACGCCACGTGTCCGCATGAGAGAGATCACCAGATTTCAGTGGCCAGCGTGCCAGTCCTCTCTCTCCATGTTCCCAGAATAAAGGCCTCTTTTGATTTATACTCATCTTTTGGGAATATTCTTCATCTTCTGGAAATAATCCTATCAGAAACAAGAAAAAACATATTGTCAGAAGTCATACAAAATCACAGAAAATGCAATCTGTTATGTAAAGAAAATTAATGGTTTGAAGGTCAAAGATGTGATGAAGAGATTAAAAAAGGGATGAGATAAAACTAGAGGTCACCTATATATTCATTGCAGTAGTTACAATCATGGTTTACAGGCTTTTTATAAAGTTTGCTAACCTAAGACTGACTCCATTTCTTTTCTGATGACTCTGCAGAGGCAACCTTGCCCCAGTGGCAGCAAGCATTAGTGAGTAACACAGTTCATCCCCACATAGGATGATGGTCTGGCCACAAGCCCACTGCGTTAGAGTAAGTCATTTTTCTCTCTAGGTGTGTGTTCCTGGCCCATAAAAGCGAACACTACAAATAGTACACTGGAAAAAAGTACATGAAACCTTTAGCTTTTTGCTGACAATGACTTCAGCTACGGATCAGATAAACATCTGTGAAGATCATGAGAATTCTTGTGCACACCCCACAGTTTTACAAGGACCAAATTGCATGTACTTTGCTGCTGTCTCCATCACTCCTCACAAATCCAGGGTTTTGTTACCAATTATAATTTTCTCTGGTCCTTGTAATCTTAGAATGACATAAGCTTAATGAATTATGGGTATGAGGGCACTTGACTCCTTTGCAGAATCTAGAGCAGACACTGATCTCCATGGTGCTAGACACTATATGTATCCACTGTAAGCAAAAAGCAAAAAAACAAGTAAACAAACAAGAAACTCAGGGAAAAAAGAGAAATCTAAGAATAATTTGTCTTCTTCCCAGGAACAATGTGGGTGCCTCATAAAAGTGTTCTCAGAGCCCATAAAAAGTTCTCGAACTCAATCCACAACTCAAGAAGCCTAGAAGCCAAATTAGGGAAGACAGCTACATTTTTACATTATTCCTCCTAAGGCACCAAATGACCTCAATTATATCCCCCACTCACCCATAAATTATTTATTGTCTTGAAGACATCTCACACAGTAAATAGAACTCCAAGACTGAAGTAACTTAAATGAAGATTTTATTATTACAAAAATCAAAATAATATAAGCAGGTAGTTTCCAGGTTGGTGACTCAAGAGGCTGGAAAGAAATCCAGTCAGAAGAGCTCTTCCTGACAAGCTGCCCAAACACACTTAAGTGGGTCTTCAGTATTATCTAGATCAAGTTCAAGCCCTAACTTGCAGAACAGGAATGAAAGCTCAGATCCATCATCACTTCATCCAGTAAAAGGGAAGTATAGGTCAGTTCCTCTGTCAAGCTGGAATGGTGATTGCTGCACTATAGACTGCAAGTGTGGAAGTCCTATGTTCTCTTCCTCAAAACATGACAAATGGCAAGACCTCTGCACAAGTTAGAAAGTTAAACACAGCTGCTTTAAGCTTTATGGAATGGAAGTAAAAAGAATTCTCCCCATGACGTCATCACAGCTTGAGGGCTCAATTGAGATTGACAGCTCTTACATGCTTTGCTCCAGAGTAACGACAGTAAAAGGAATGAGTGTTCCATAAACAGTTAAGGTCTTTCTCTAGTGTGAATTCTTTGGTGTTTAGTGAGAACAGATTTGGAGCTGAAGGATTTCCCACATTCACTACACTGGTAAGGTCCTTTTCCAGTATGAATTTGCTGGTGCTGAATGAGGTCAGAAGTTTGGCTAAATGACTTCCCACATTCACTGCACTCATAAGGCCTTTCTCTGGTGTGAACTCTTATGTGTTTAAAGAGGTTATATTTATACCTAAAGGATTTTTCACATTCTTTGCACTTAAAAGGCCTATCTTCACTGTGAACTCTCTCATGCTTCCTAAGGCTGGAGCTACGGCTAAAAGTTTTCCCACATTCTCCACACACATAAGGCCTTTCCCCTGTGTGGACTTTCCAATGTGAACTGAAGCTGGACCTGTCCTTAAAAGACTTCCCACACTCAGTACACTTATAAGGCCTCTCTCCAGTGTGAAGTCTTTGGTGGTGAAGGAGGTTGGATCTTTGGATAAAGGATTTCCCACACTCACTGCACTCATGAGGCCTTTCTCCAGTGTGTACCCTCTGATGGTGTACGAGGCTGAGGTTCCAGCTAAAAGATTTCCCACATTCACTGCATTTGTAAGGCTTTTCTCCAGTGTGAACAGTCTGATGTACAGCGAGGTTGGATCTTCGGCTAAATGCTTTCCCACATTCCCCACACTCATAAGGCCTTTCTCCAGTGTGAACTTTCCTATGTTTTCTGAGGCTGTCTATCTGACGGAAGGATTTCCCACATTCATCACACTCATAAGGCTTTTCTCCAGTGTGAACAGTCTGATGTAGAATGAGGTTGGATCTTTGGCTAAACAATTTCCCACATTCACCACACTCATAAGGCCTTTCTCCAGTATGAACTTTCTTATGTTTGTTGAGGCTGTACATCTGACGGAAGGATTTCCCACATTCATTACACTCATGAGGCCTTTCTCCAGTGTGAATTCTCTGATGGATAATGAAGCGGCAATAGTAGGTAAAGAATTTTCCACACTCACTGCATTTATAAGGCCTGTCTTCACTGTGGATTCTCTGGTGCTGAATTAGATTTCTTCTTAGTGTACAGATTTTCCCACACTTGTTGCACTCAAAAAGCCTTTTCCTGGTTAGGACTCCCTGGTCCTGAACCAATGTGTTTGTGTCACTGAAGGTTTTATTGCATTTTCCTGAGTTATGATGACTTTTCCCACTGTGAAAGGCCATCTGGTAGTTACTTGGTTTCTTTCCTGTGTGAATGGCTTGTGGACAGGGAAATCTCATGCGGGCCAGGAAGCTCTTCTCAACTCCTTTGCAAGTAAAAGGTCTCCCTGACACATGGACCATGCAGCTCTTTATAAATGAGTGTCTGTCCACAAAGCTTCCAAAGGATGCCTCTTTA
This sequence comes from Cavia porcellus, assembly GCF_034190915.1. Lineage (NCBI taxonomy): Eukaryota > Metazoa > Chordata > Mammalia > Rodentia > Caviidae > Cavia > Cavia porcellus. The sequence continues at coordinate 37,634,417 of NW_026947490.1, read as the reverse complement.
AGGTGCTGCCTTTGGTGCTGGCGAAGATTATTCATGAAGTAGAATTGTTTCCCACAGCTGTATGGTTTTTTCCGACAGTGTGTTTCATGGTGCTGAGCCAAACACAGCATCTCTCCCAAAACCAGGCCACAAATTTCATAAGTGTAGGCATTCTGGGAAGATAAGCCTTCTTTTAGAGTCATGACCCGTGACAAGTCCACATAAAGACCCAACTCAGAAGGTGCCACCTCATCATCCACTCCACATGAACAACCTGAAAGCAAAAAAGTAACAATGAAGTACATATTGCATTTATTAGGAGAGGTCAACACAATCACAAAACCATATCTGATACAGGAAATAATCAGTGCATGGAGCTGTTTTCTGGCAAAGGGAGCTGGGCTTAGATCATGGAAGCAGCTGCTCTACAAAACAGGACCCTTAAGGTTATAGAGGACAGCAGGCCTTCTTCCCAGACTCAAGACTAAGGAGGAGGCATGGCCCAAGGTAAGAGGCTTGTTCTAAAACTCATTTCCTTGTACACTGTTTTTAGCAAAATAGTATCAGCGGTTGATATGTGATGCTATAAACTGTAGATCCAGGCTCCCTACATAATACAACTATACTTTTGGGACACAACAAAAGCACTGTTAGGTGGAAATATATCTTGTTAAATATATCAAAAAGATTCATCAATCTACCTTAACATCCTAAGGACCTACAGAGGAAAAAATTAAACACAAAACTAATAAAGAAAGAAATAGGTGACAAAATAAGTATAACACAAAAAATATGAAACAAATCAAGGAAACTGAAAGGTGGTTCTTTGAAATTGTTGCCAAAATTGATAAATCCTTAAATAAATTAAGAAAAACTGGCAGAATCAAATCACTAAAATTAGAAATAAAAGTGGGGGAATTACTACCAGTACTACAGAAATACAAAGCACCATAACATAGTACTAAAATTATTGCATAACAATTGGCAAATTCCCAGGTACACAAAACCTAAGACTAGGTAATAAAGAAATAGAAAAATTGAATATAGTCACATATACCAGGGAGACTAGATCAATAATCAAATAAACTGATCAAAAAAGAAATGCCTTGGGTCTGGTGGCTTTACTGGTGAATTAAACTAAAACACTTAATGAAAAACTAACACCTGTCCTTTATGCTCTCCTGAACAATAACATGAACACGTCCAAACACACTGTAGAAAGTCAACAATACTTTGATTCCAAAGCAAAAACACACTACTTTTGATGATAAATGTAAAAATTATCCACAAAATACTATGAAATACCTACATTATACACTACATTAAAGAGATTATGCACCATTACCATAGGGAATTTACACTGGGAATAGATGCAAGCTTCAACCTAAGAAAACCAATTAAAAGAAAAAGCAAACAAAAAAATACATAATTATACTAATTGTTGAAAGACCAAAAACTTCCTGGAAGAGCAAAAATAAGACAAGAATGTCTGCATCATGTAATATTTGAAGATCTGGGCATGATAATTAGGCAAAAAAAAGAAAATAGATCACAATGGAAAAAAAATTCTGTTCACATGTGACATGCAGAAACCTTAAAGAGTGTACAAAAAAAAAAATCACCTACTACAGCCCATAAATTCAGCAAACAGATGCAAAAACACACAAAAATTAGTTGCAATGGTTACAGAAATTCTACAGGGATAAGGAGTGGTCCAGGACTCAGGTGTGGAGGGTAACATACAACAGTTAACATAAACTCTCAGTGGGCTGTGAGCCAACTGCCCTTCCCCATCCGCAAAGTCGTGAACCTGCATGGTATATCCTGCACTGAGAGGTAGGTAGGGACAGAAGACACCTAGAAGACAGAGAAGGAAGAGGAGAAGAGAAAAAGAGGAAGAAGGAAAAGAAAAGACCATAGATTTCTCCCTCAGCCTACAATGGCCCTTAATGTGCAGGGAGGTAGGGAGGCAGGGATCACCCCAGAACAGGTCATCAGCAGTGTCATGGGGTTTGGGACAGCCTTCCCAAAACATAAACATAATGAGAAGTATAACAAAGTCTTAGATTTAGGGTACAAGAAGATACCCCTGGTGGAATCGAGTGTTTAGTAACCAATCACACCTATGGTAGAAATATACTCAGCAGCTACCCAGATTCTAACAGATGGCATGACTGGCTGCTGCGCAGAATTTTTGTTTCAGAAAGTTAGAAAACTTGCAGCAATGGTAGGTGGTGGATTTCTTCCCCTACAGACTGCCAGTCTCAGTAGCTATTTCTAGATCAAATGGGAGAGTTGAAAAAGATGTAAGCAAAGAAAAAGGCAAGATTTAGAAACCAGCAAATAAAGCAGTAACTGAAATCAATAATGTAATAAAAAAATTAACAGAATTTATCAAACAGAACACTGTGCTAACCAGTGGATTTGTGGGAGGGTTTTGCCTAGCCTTGCATCTTAAGTACATGAATGATCCTTCCTAGTGGATCCAACTGTGAGAAGAGAGTAGCAACAGGGTGACCTCACAGCAGCATACGCCACCAGTCTCCAGAGTAAGGGGAAACAAATCACTGAATGATACCAAATTCAGAACTTAGCATTTAGATTTGAAGCTTGACAAACAAATATCTGCTACAAAACAACCTGTGTGGTATTCAGATAAGAGGATTCTTGAACAACACAAAGTTTTCAACTTTTTAAAACAAAATCTGCATTTGTTTAGAAACTAGACAGTAAAATACCACTATTAGATATGGATATGAGAAGAAAATATCTGATCTCCCAATGAAATATTACCCTTTTTCATTTAACTAAGATGCTCTCTATACCTTATAGTATAGTGTCAATAGTTAAAAATTTGTCTAATAGTTTCAGAAATAAGGCTGACTTTAAGACATGTTTGCAATAAATATGAAGAGCTGTAATGTCCTTTTGGGAAGGCATTAAAAATAGAACTTATAAGATAACAGATTCTGCTGATATAGGTGGTTTTCTCCTTCCATTTCTTCCTTGCATTACTTTTCAAAAAAGGCTGTTCTAAGGAAATACAACATGTTTAAAGCTTTTTCCTTTTTTGCACCTGCAGTTTTAAAACTATCTTCGCATGTGTTACCTTCTAATTTTTGTATCTTCTTATACTAGCAGCCTGGGCAGAACATATAGCATACATATAGTTGGGTCATTGATTCGTTTTATTAAGGTACTGAAAGTACCTTTATTGTCTAAAATCTTAATTACCTTGGCCTCTTTTTACTGTCTAAAGAATTGACTTTCTATGTAACCATGAAATCGTAGCTAAAAGAGACTCTCTGAGACCTTGACCAAATCTGAGAGTAAGTACTATGACTTCCAGACTTTTGGCAGCATTGTGTTTCCTGAACACTAGGACAATTTACTTGTTTCTCAGGGTCAACATCACATCCTCGGTCTTTTTACTTCAAACCTTTCCAGATTGTTAATTTTACCCCACAGAATTCTACATTAGAATTGAGAAAGGGAACAACATGGATTGGAGTCTTCAGATTGGAAAGACTGCAGATAGTGTACTGAGACCATGTTTGTTTGCTAGAAGTTTCCACATTACATATATTGTGTGTGTTATAAGCAAGTGACATTTCATACTTTGGTTATAGTGCTTCTGCTTTCATTTTCCTAAGCCACCTTAAAATTCAGAATGTGCATTCCATGTTTATTTCCTTCATTTATTCTCATTAGTACCTCAGATACAATGCTGTAGGAAGCAGCTGAAGCTGGAGATTGATCACGTGTGAGGCTGAAGCAAGGCCAGCCCAGAAAACACAAAGAGACCAAAACCAGCTATGTAAACAAGCTGTTCAAGCACCAAGAAGGCAAGGGGCCCAGGCCTGTCAGACAAACAAGTTGCTAGGCAGTGGGGTTGAAACTGACATTCTTCTTTGAAGGGTATATATGTGCTACAGTGGTTGAGCAGTTCTTTTCCTCCAATCAGGAGGATAAGGGTTCCACTTGACCCCAGCTTTGTCTCTACTTTATTTTTCTCATCCTCTCGCAGTCCTTAACCCCAAGAACCTCAGGAGTTTCACTTGGTCATGACATATGGCACCAGAACACGGATAGGGTAAGAGATTGAGGGGGAGGAGGACACTTCTCACATGCATGCAACTTAGGAGAAGAAATGCATTGGTAAGGTCAATAGTCATCACTGGAGTGATATTGCCTTCATCAATGTAAAGATGGGGGTACTGAAACTCCTTTATTCTCTAGGGCCAATTATAAACATGCTTGAGAGAAACCCCCTCCTCTGAAAACAAAACAAAAAAAAAAAAGAGGTATATTGATTATATCAGCTGTCTAACTATGAGACAAACTTATCCAAAAGAATCACAAATGTATAAGGATGTGTTTGTTTTATGCTTGACTCCAGTATTTATGTTCCTTCTCTGGATCTGGATGAGACAGGGTCTTAATCTTAAGCTTCCTGAGACAACTATAAAGAAACTGGTTCCAAATACTGTTTCAGAATACAGCCTTAGGCAGGAAAAACGTGGCAGCATGACTTCCACCCAGGTAACTTTAACTGAGCCACAAGCGGCAACTCCTGCTTTTTTAGCTCCAACAAAAGTTGTTGCATCAGAGGTTGGAACTTTCACCTCTCAGGAAGTAGAGCCCTTCTGTCTGTCTCCTTTGCAGTTAGCACTAAAGGAAGCCAGACAGGCAGGGGAAAACATCTACCCAGTTTCAGAACTAAGAGTCACCAATAATCTGGGGCAAGTAATATGCCATCATTAGGCTGTACCATTTAAGTCATAAAAAGAATTAAAAAACACTACCTCTACCTATGGCCCTACAGCCCCATTTACCTTGGGTTTCATAGAGCTCCTAGGATAGCAAGTTATGGCCCCAAATGATTGGAAAGGCATAGGTAAAACATGTTTAATTCCAGGGGATTATTTGTTGTGGAATGGAATTTTTCTTGAATTGTGCACAGTTCAGGCCACCACAATACTGCTCAGAACAGTGTCATGGTTTATGTTGGTAGCCCCCAGGCCTGATACATTTACATTATGCATCTGTGATTGTTTATTGTATAGTGCTTGGATTGATGGTGTCAGTGCTACACCCACATAGAGAAGGAGACAGGATGTGATGTAATGGCAGGAAAAAGGCATGTCTTGCTCTTCTGCCGGTTTCAGCTTGTTCTTTTGCAGCCACCATAAAAGGCGACCCTGCAATGCCATCTTGCCTTGGAGCCAATTGAGTATAAACTAAAACCTCTCAAAACTGTAAAAAATAAATCATTCCTTCCCAACCTGGGCATCACATATTTTGCCTCAGCAATGAGTAAAAAGTAGTAAGACAGAATTTGGTACCAAGAGTGGGGTTGTTGCTGTGACTATACCTGACCGTGCTTTTCTAGAGGCTTTGGAAATGGCTTGTGGGCAGAGTTTATAAAGGTTCCACACATGTTGCCTAGATGCATAGAGCTGGAACAGCTTAGGTTGTTCTATACAGGTGGTTCTGTTTAGAGCTCAGGAGACCAGAAGGCTGATAGAAATCCTCATAGTAAAGACCAGGCTTGGGAGGTTCTGCTGGGAAAAAGAACTGAATTGGTTGTTGGACTCCCCATGATGTGCGTTATGGCTTGGCAGAAAGTTTGTCTGCATTTTGCTCATGCCCAGAGACTTTGCCTGAGACTGAGACTAAGGGCAATGGAATGATTAATCTAACAAAGGAAATTTCAAGGCAGTCAAATGTTGAGGCCTGTGGCATGGCTATTATTGGTTGCTTTTAGCCAACTTTATGTTGCAAATCAAGAGCAAAGAGCACAGCAGGATAATTTACAACTCTGAATTTGGCCAAAAGGAAAACTCCAGTAAAGCTGTAGATTGTAAAGACAGAGTTGAGACTCTGATTGCTAAAAAACAGATCAATAAGAAAGATGGCCCCCGGGCACCCCAGGAAGAAGCAGGTCTCCACTCTTTATAGTCTCAAAACTGTAAAAGTGAAAGAATTTGCTCAGAGGAGAAAGGTACAGAGACCATGCCCCAAAATGGCAACAGAGGCCACATGAGGTTCCAAAATGGCAACAACACAGAAAAGCTTTTCTTCACAATCAGGTTCACACAGCCCAATGATCCAGGAAATCATCCCCTACAGCCAAGAGAGAGAAAAGCCTTGCTAGTGCTCCAGCTGGCAGCAAACCCTTGGCAGCATCCACATGGCGCTGATTTTAGGTGCAAGAAAAATGCACAAATTCTGAGGGTAAAATGACTTACACCTTAATTGCAAAGGGCCTGGGAGGTCAATCAGTGTGCCCCTGAGAGGGCAATTTGTAAAGATGTAAGGGTAAAGCCAAAGGTACAGTGGAGACCCCAAAAGTTTAAAAAAGCCAAAAATGTGGATCATCCAAGTAAAGCTGCAAAAAGTGAGCAGAGAGGGTTTAAGAGAGAAGCTGCGGGAGCTGATATCCCTGCAAGTGCCATGGCGGGGGTGGGGGGAGGGGGAATCACCCAAGCATTTTGGAGCTTGCAATCAGATTGCTTCAAATGCTGAGCATAAAACTCTAGGACTTATTGTTCACCCTGCTGGATGTCAGACTTGCTTTGATTCCAATGCTTTATATTCCCGTTTGTAACTTTTAGAATGGTAATGTTGATCTTGTACCTTTGCATTTCAGAAATATTTAAACTTGTTTCATTTGTACAGGGGGTTATAAAGAGTTCGCCATAGATCTTGGAGGAGACTTGAGACTTAAGACTTCTCAGCAATGCTGAAAATGTTAGGACTTTGGCAACTCTTGGAGATGGACTAAATGTCTTTTATATAAAGGATGTACATGAGTCCTGGGGTCTACAGGTGGAATGTCATGGTTTATGTTGGCGGCCCCAAGCTTTATGCGTTTGCATTATGCATCTGTGACTGGTTCACTGTATAGTGCTTGGATTGATGGTGTCAGTGCTACACCCACATAGAGGTGGAGCCAGGATGTGATGTAATGGCAGAAAAAAGGTATGTCTTGCTCACTTGCCGGTTTTGGCTTGCTGTTTTGCAGTCACCATAAATTGCGACCCCACCATGCCATCCTGCCTTGAGGCCAACTGAGCATAAACTAAAACCTCCAAAAACTATAAAAAATAAACCTTTCCTTTCCCAACTTGGGCATCACAATGTATTTGTCTCAGCAACAAATAAAAAGTAACTAAGACACATAGCTACTACAAAAGACATGTTGATTGGGGAAGGTGTCTTTGCTGCTATACGCAGTCAGCTTGCTTTTGATATGCAAGCATATGAGCAAGTTAGAATAGAAGCAAGGAAAGCCTGGAGGCAGCTCCTTTTAAGGGGTGACACGTCCCTGGATTTGACTTCTATTCCTCAGGGTGCAGAGGAACCATTTCAGGATTTTGTGGCACATTTATAGCAAGCTAGTGAAAGAATTATAGGTGACAAAGAAGCAAACAAATTAACAGTTCAACAACTAGCTTTTGAAAATGCAAATAAATGGTGTAAAAAGCATTAGGAGCCCACAAAAAGCAGGCTATGCAGTCTCAGAGGATTCAGATACTGGCCCCTCTTATGTACAGGGAGCTGCTTTGGCAACAGCTCTCACTCAGTTTGTAAACCCACTGCCTAAAGAAAAGTGAAAGGACAGGGTTATTTGTTTTTGTTGCAGAGGGGCAAGGACATCTTGCTCGAAATTGTTCTGCGGCTGCACCCATAGCAACAGCACAGCCATTATCTGTCTCTTCTGTAAAATCTCCTATCTGTGCAAAATGTCCATAAAGATATCATTGGGAAAGTAATTGTAGATCAAAAATATATGTGGAAAGCCAGCCCATTTCAGGAAACTTCCAATGGGACCTACCTCGGCCCCACCAAACAATGGAGGTGCCTTCCTCAATTCTTCCTCAGCCTCACTTTCTGCTGCCAAGCATGTCTCTGACCTTTGGCAAGCCTCAAAAAACTGCAGAGGCTTGGACCTCAGTTCCTCCTCCAAATTCATATTAACTCCTGAAATGGGACCCCAAGCTATACCTACTGGAGTCTATGGGCTTCTGTCTCAAGGAATAGTGGGTCAGTTACTAGGTCATAGCAGTCTCACATTAAAACATCTTCAGGTTTTGCCAGGTGTCACTGATGCTGACTACATAGGAGAAATTAAAGTCATGGTTCAAACTACTCAAAACACAGTTCAAATTACACCCAGTTCTCATATTGTCCAATTGGTTATTCTTCCCTTGAAAAAAATTGGAAAATCTATAAATAGGGAAAGGGGTCTAAGAACTTTGGGTCTTCTAATACTTATTAGATTCAACAGATTAAGCAGGATCATCCTGAGAGGGAACTGATCATTGAAGGAAAGGCATTTAAAGGGCTTTTAGACACTGGAGCAGATTCTTCTGCTATTGCCCAAAGGCACTGGCCATTGGCATGGCCTCTGTTTGTGGCAACTACAGATCTACAGGGTGTGGGCAGTGTTTCTCACCCTAGGAGAAATGCTAGATTGTTAACCCGAAGGGATGCAGGTCATTCTGGATATTTCTCACCTTACGTCCTTCCCCATATACCAGTTAATTTATGGGGTCATGATGTGTTACAGGATAGGGGGGCATTTCTGGTTAGCCCTAACTCTTTGGTGGCTCATCAGATGTTACAAAAAGGTCTTCTCACCACTCAAGGGCTTGGTAAAAACAATCAAGGAAGGAGAGAACCAATAAATAAAAAAAAAAACCAAAAACATTTTGGCAGAGAATATTCAGCTTCAAATTTTTAGGGGAGGGGGCTTGATCTCTTCTCCAATCCCACGGACAGGATCCAGGATAACTTGGATATCTGATGACCCTGTTTGGGTTGATCAATGGCCCCTGACTCAGGAGAAGCTTGTAGCAGTTCATTCACTGGTTAATGCACAAACAATGGCAGGACATCTAGAACCCTTGGAATACCCCAGTTTTCATAACAAAAAAGAAGTCAGGAAAATGGAGACTATTACAAGATTTGCAGGCTGTTAATAAAACCAGGGAACCTATGGGAGCTCTTCAACCCAGATTGCCTAGTCACGTAGCTAGTCCTTTGCATTTTTCTCTCATGCTGACTGATTTTAAAAGACTGCTTCTTTACTATTGCCCTTCATCCTCAAGATAAGAAACGTCTTGCCTTTAGTCTACCTTCTATTAATCATCAGGCCCCAAGGTGCTGCTTCCAAAGGTATTGTCTGCCACAAGGAATGGCAAATAGTCCGACTATATGCCAAGAGTTTGTGACTGTAGCTGTTTAGTTAGTCAGTCAGGCTTATCCATCTATTTACTCATTACACGGATGACATACTATTGACTCATGAATCTTTATCCACTTTGCACAAAGTATTTATCCAACTGGGCAATGCCCTTCATAGTGCCGACCTAGTTGTAGTCCCTGAGAAGATACAAACCATGGTGCCTTCCTCATATTTGGCTTGCGTCATCCAGCAAAGTCACATTGTGTACCAAACTGTTCAGGTTCAAGCTAATCAGCTTGTGACCTTATCTGATTTTCAGACTTTATTTGGTAATATTAATTGGTTCCACCTAGGGTCCCTCCTGACACCCTCAAAGGGGACCCAGCCTCCACATCTTCAAGGACAGTCTCATCACAGGCTTAAGTTGCCTTGGACAAGGTCAATCTGGCTCTAATGCCCAACTTTCTAGAGTTGACCCAGCTTTGCCCGTGTTTAATTATCCTCCCTACTCAATGTATACACACTATAGAGTCCTTTGGCAATCTCAGGGACCTTTACAATGGCTACTCTTGCCACATACCCCACACAAAACCATTACTCCCTACTATGAGGTTGTGGCAGATGGCACATGGGCAAACACATGCTGCATGTTGGGTGTGAGATGCAAATTACCACTGTTTCCTTTTCTTCCATCCAACCACAGTGGCTATGGCAATTTTCATCCTCTTGGCAATCTGCACTGGCTAACTTCCCTGGTAATATTGTCATTATCCTCCAGATAAATTAATTCAATTTGCTTCCCTCACTCCCTTTGTCCTTCCTTCAAAAGTAAGTTCATTCCCCATAGTAGGAGCTCTCTCTGTTTTCACAGACAGGTTATCATCAGGCAAAGGAGGTTATGTGATGGCCTCCTCTTCCCAAATACAGGATACAGATTTCTCTTCCGCACAAAAGACTGAATTACAAGCCATCATATGGGCCTTGCAAGATCACCCACCCATTCCAATTAACCTCTGTTCAGACAGTGTCTACAGTGGTGTGATGTGCCACATTGAAACTGCCACAATACACACTAGTCAAGATCTTTCTCATTTATTTCACACACTCCAACTCACCATTCCATCACGCCATGTTCCTTGTTTTATTTGCCATTTATACTCCCATTCCCAATTACTAGGGCCTCTCATCAAGGGAAACAATGCAATAGACAGATTGCTGGCTACTGTCACTGTTGGCCCCTCAGAGGCCATTCAACAGGCTTCTGCCTCCCATGCCACCTGCCATCAGAAGGCTTCTGCCTTGCGCAAACAGTTCCATTTGACCCAAGAACAGGCTAGACAAGTTGTAAAACAATGCTCCTCATATATAACACATCTTCCCTCACTCTCCATGGGCATTAATCCCTGAAACTTACACGTCAATCGTCTCTGAAGGATGGATGTCACCCACATTTCTGAATTTGGCTCCCTATGCTGGGTCCATGTATCAGTGGACACTTTCTTGGGATTTATCTTTGCTTCTGCTCACACTGGTGAAGTGGCTAAACATGTCACTGCTCACTGCTTGGATGCCTTTAGTGCCCTAGGTTGCCCGCAGGCACTTAAGACTGACAACAGCCCAGCTTATACAAGTGCTGCCTTCCAAATGTTTTGTAGAACTTTTCATGTTTCCCTTACCACAGGAATTCCTTATAATCCTCAAGGTCAAGGGATTCAATGACAAAAACAAAAAGGTGAAGCTTTTCTTACATTTACACCTCACGATAAACTTCACTTGGCAGTATAAACTATTAATTTTTAAATTCTACTAAGGATGGTATTATAGCAGCAGAAAGACAATTTAAACAGTTAAAGAAAAAGGAGTTAGGAAGGGTCCTTTGGAAGAATCTTCATACAGGACATTGGAGAGATCCCAGCCCACTACTCACTGGGGTAGAGGGTGTGCTTGTATCTTTCCAGAGAATGCTGAGGAGCCTATCTGGGTGTCAGAGTGTACTGTCTGGATATATCATGGACCCATACCCAGAGAAGGAGTTAATTCCACCTCTCAAGAAACAGATGCTCAGTCCTATGACAGTGATGCCTTGGCAACCATGCCATGACCCATAGAAAAGGATGAACCTAAAACCAACCTTAATTGACCCAACATGCCCAGAAGATGGTAACAAAAAATAAAAATTGGTCCAAATAGATGATAGAAGTGCATGCTAAGTCCTATAACAAAAATGGTAATTATAGGTAAGATTTTGCCTTTTTCAAATTCTTTGATAAGAGATCTCTGCTAATTGATGTACAACAAATCTGACTAGTCTATTTAAAATCACGAATTTTACAATTATAAAACTTTGGTGTAATTCTATTTGGCTAAAATATATTTGAGTGCACTCCGACTGTGTAAGATGTTTTCAGTCTGCCTGTCTATCTGTTTGTCCAGTCTGTTAAGCTGTCGTTGGAAGTCACTGAGCTAGTGATCACTCACATGTGTGGAGCCAATAGCACAAGAACTGTATAGCAGTGCCCAAGTGGCACAGGGTGCCTGAGAAATGCCCTGAGGGCATGAGGTGCTGGAGGTGACAGGTGTTTCAACTCCGAAAACATGGGGTGTAAGAAGTGAGCTAGTTCAGCAAAGGGGTGTGAAATAGCCCCCAGGAGGAAGACAGGAAGAATATGGCAGATAGATAACAATAGCTACAGAGGCTCTCTGAGATAGCCAGCTTAGAATCCAGGAAATGGTGCAGTGTGGGGAGTCCTAAGCAGGGGGAGATATACCCTGCCAACACAGGAACGAATTAAGCTGAGAGAAACCAACTGGAAATGCAATCCCGGTGCTATCACCAGAACAGATAAAAATCTCAGCACCGAAGCTGGAACCCAAGCCTCTGGAAACCACTATTTGAATTTCCTGCCGCAGCTGCTGCATCTGAATCGGCACAGCAGATATAGAGACACAAAAGCTCTGAGAGCAGGAATCAGCAAACTGAATTGAGAGTAGAGCTGGTGGGGAACCCTGCACTGACCTGCAGTAAGTGAGAGGAATGGGGACCCTTCCACAGACGAGGAGGCTCCAACAGAGGACATTCTGGGACTGGGCAGACTAGCCGGAAAAGGATGCTGCAGTGACTTCAGTGGCATATTCCCCTCTCAAGTGGGATTGGTGGAGAGCGCCTGACCTGGGTGATGCCGTGAACTAAACCCAGTAGGCTAGCCCAAACCAAGTCCCTGTGCCTGGCGGTGCACCCTAGCAGTGAAGCCTTCAGTAGGTTGACCTGGAGGGGCGGGACCAGCAGAGGCTGCCCAGGTCTGTGTCTCCCCAGTACACTGTAATGGGAGGGAACACCTAGCCGGTGCAATTCAAACAAACTGTAACCCACAAAGAGTGAACCTGGGCCACCTATATACGCCTGTAGGGAAGGAACAAAAAATATGAGAAGAGGAGGCAACAAGAAAGGGTCCTTGGCCCCCAATCCTGAGAACACTGATCCAGGAAAGGTAAATGCAAAGGAAAATGAGGACAGAAAATATGCAATATCAGACACAGCCCCAACAGACATAAAGCGATATCTCCAGAGCCTCATAGACGAGTTCAAAAGTGAAGTATTTAATGAAGTAAAGCAAGATATAAGTAGAATAGTTAGAGAAATGTTAAGCACTGCCCAAGAAAAAACAGATGGTGGAATGGAAGAACAGAAAAAGCGGGGAGAATTGTTTGATGGACAAAATAGAGAAAACATAGAATAAATGAGGTAGGTTCAAAGAGATTACCAGGAAACTAAAAACTCTATTGAAAGCTGGCATAACAGCTTGAAAGAAACTAAGGATAGATTATCTGAACTGGAGGACAGATTTGTAATGTGGGAGCATGAAAGGAAAAACTTCTTAAAAATAACAGAAACAAACAGCAATACAAAGACTAGAAGATGATAAGAAGATCTATAACTTAAGAATTAAGAACATAAAGGAAGAAGTAGGGACACAAACAAATGAACTACAAAGGCGATTCACAGAAATAATCCAGGAGAATTTTCTTAATTTAGCAAAAGGTAAAGATACTCAGATATATGAAGCATACAGGACTCCAGTCACCTACAACCCAAACAGAGCTACACCCAGGCATATAATAATCAAATACCAAATAAGAACAGAATATTAAAAGCCATCAGAGACAAGAAACAGATCATTTACAAGGGAACACCCATCAGAATTACAGCAGACTTCTCCCGCACAAACCATCAAATCACGAAGAGCATGGAGCAAAATAATTCAAGCTTTGAAAGATAATAACCTCCAGCCAAGATTGATATACCCTGCACAACTGTCCCTAGAAATTAATGGAGAAACAATGTGCTTCCAGGATAAAGAGGAACTAGGGGAATATGCAACCATCAATTCAACTCTACAGAGAATACTGCAGGACATTCTAAAAGAGAAAAATAACAAGATTCCAAAAACAGTAACAGAGAGGCCACAATGAATGGAGCAGAAAGTGAAATGAAGAAGACAAACTGACAACTAATGACGGAAAAAGAGCTCAACAGAAATGAGGCAGAGAAGGTTGGATATAATTTCTAATATAGATGGCCTAGATACCCTAACTTCAGAGAAAAAATAGAGAATAGCAGGCAGAGTGGATCAAGAGCCAGGGTCCACTGAGAGGCTCTTTCTAGAAAAATAATTAACCTGAAGAAGGTAATATGGACCAAAATCAAACATGAGAAAATGGAACTCGATGTGATAGGGAACCAGAGAGTAACAGGGATAACTAGACCAGTATATATGGATAGGTTGAACAGACAGGCTTTAAGAAATGAAGAAATATAACTAGAAATCCAGCCCAGGAGTGAGAAAGTTCAAAAAAAGTAAACAGCAGATTGCTCCCCAATACAAAACCATGAGTGTTTGGGACACTCAATAATACACAGTTCATTCTAGGGGAGTAAAAGGGAGAAATAGTCCTAAAAAAAACAGCAGAAGATATAGCTAATAGTGTATCAGGAATTAAAACCCCTATTACTCGCACCACTGTGCTTGGTTGGAACTTGTTCTTTCCTAGTTTGTATATAAGCATTGGATCTGAGGGGTACGGATGGCTGTCCACAGCATAGGGGACATCTTTAATTCCCTATTAACTCAATCAGGATCCATGTATGACTTATATTGTTATATCATGACTGATCTTAGTTAAATCTGACTTGTTTGATTGCTGCTTATTATTGACAAGATTTTATTCAAAACTTGTAAGGTTGATGGCAACAACTACACTGAAAATGACAATGATTCACTAAGACATCCATTCTGATTTGATTACTACCTGTTTTTGTAGCTCTGTAGTATCTATAAAGTTGTATTTCTGTTAAGTACTGATATGCTCAATTATACTTTATCTGATGATATGGCCAATTCTGTTGATAACAAGAAACAGCACAGTGACCAGGATAGAACTCCCTTTACAGCAGATTTATATGTTTTAGTTTTATATGTCTATAGGAAAAAGTTTAGCTCTGTTCTGCTTTGTTGTTTTTCCCTCTAACATAGAAAGACAGAAATACATGTTAAGACTCAAGCTTATGTAAAACCTATAAACAGTTTATGAGCACTCATCTGATGACACATGATGAAATGAACAAAAACTTTCAAAGAAAGAAAGTGGCACTGCAGTACCCAATCCTGATTCTGGAGTGTTATGATGTGAAATCCAGCAATATTATTAATCTTTGTTCAGAAGGATTTTAATCTAATACGCTCTGTTAGGTCTCAACATGAAAGAAGATACGGATAAACGCGTACATGTTTACGTGTATAGGATTGATAGCCATAATACTTAGTTTTTGTTGGATAGATGAACAGAACTGTTTGCAGTCTCCCTGGTTGAAATCCCATTTATATGTTCCACTTGTGTACCTTGAACAACTATTTATAGGGGGACAATATGTATACATCAGCTAGTGATTTATTACTATTTCTTTTCTTTGAAAGTATGTACTATTTCTGCCCGTTTTCTATCTTGTTTTGTCTTTTTTTAAATTAAAAAAGAAAGAAAGAAATAGCCCCCAGGAACTTGGAGAGTTCTTGTGGACACTGACAACTCTGCATTTGTTTTTATGTCTGTTTGAATCTGTATAGATCATCTGTACATGTTTGTCCATTTGTCCGTTTGTCTGTTTGTGAACAGCTGTTCTTTTTACTTTGAGATCAGCAATTTTCCTTTTCTTTTATAGATCATTTAACTAAGGTTTATTTGCATTACAGAATTAAAAAACATGCTTCCACCTGGGTTCCAAGTTAGTCAAAATGATGCTAAAGTCAGTTGTGTAAATGTAATGTACATTGTTGCTTATCATTACTTGAAAGTCTCTCATTGTTCAAAAATATGTTAAAAGTTATGACTAGAGTTTTCTTAACAAAAAATTATTCTAAAAATGATTAAACATAAATTCCTTGGGGGTGGCATTGTTGGACAAGACTTCAACTAATGAATAAGAAAATGGCTACCTGGTAACATTTACCAGCTCTTGTTCATTGACTGGAGGCCCAAGTGATCTCCATAGCCTTAGGGGAGACACCCCAACTAAAGTTATATAAATATTACTGTAATATGTTCACACTGGTCATCATTAAAAGAAATACTGCAAAAGGTTTTTGATTTAAAAAGTGCCCATACAAAGTTTCATATGGTTATGACAAATGATTTTTAACCTCATGGTATATTCACGTATTCATGCTTCCAGATAAACAGGTCTTCAAACAAAATGTAAAATAGAGATTATTTATGGTGATAAAATTTTGGTTCAGATTCAGACCTCTGCCTTCAACAAGTGCTTATGAGATCTATATCCCACTAAATGTCAACAAGTTAGATAAAATCTTCACGTATTAGATAGGGATGACTGACGAAAAGGGAGAAATTCGATGTCAAAATGAAAATCAAGTGTCTTACAAAATGTCATCATTCATTCTATGCTACAATGTATATGTTTGATTTCTAATGTTCTAGGTAGAATATGTAGCTGTTTGTTAATACTCTACAGGTATTCGAACGTTAAAACAGCCAAGGTTGTTAAAAAATAATGGTTCTAGTTTATGTTGTAAGATGTTTAATATTTAGGTAAGATAATAATGCATCTAAGTACATTGTACTGCTATCAATCTTTTCTTCTGGATGTTCAACAACTGAGGTTTGGAGGCCAACAAACGGACAGACAGATGGGCTAAGAGGACACCCAATAGTTTGGGCCTAGCCCTCCAAAAAATGAGGACCCAGAATGTAAGAGAATCTCTGTTGCACCATCCTATACTTGGTCAGTCTCTGGTCTTCTGATCAAGAAGACTGTGAGACCATTGAGGAAAATGATGATCAGTGTGTAGTGTGCCTATGGAGGGTCACCAGGAGCAAAAATCTCCCAAACCTTCACAGAAAGCAACTTAGTCAAGCAATGGCTGTGACTCACCTGAATGACTGACACTGACAGAAGAACTAATAGATGCTATAGCTGGTTCCAAGGTATTCCTGAGGAGACCTAACTGACCTTGATAGATAACAAAAAATGATTGTTTTAAAAACAGGTCTCAACTGAACCTGGTCTTGAACATCCTGCAGAAAATATAGAACTACAAGAGGTATATAAAACAATGTTAAAGTAATATATTATAAAAGAAATTCAAATCACTAATAGCTTTTGACAATTGATAGCTGCACTGGTAGCTGACTACTGTCACAGATTAATGGAATCTTAATCTTTAGACTGCATTTAAAATAAAAAGATCTTCTACAGAGCTCTCCAACACAGCTCCCCCAGCTTCAACTGATCACCCATCTTGGGCAACAACAAAACAAAAAAGGGATATATAAGGAGCCATTGAAGCTGGGGATTCATCACATGTGTAGAGCCAGCCCAGAAAACACAGAGACCAAAACTTGTTCCAGCACCAAGAAGACAAGGGGCCCAGACCTGCCAGGCAAAGGGGTTGAAACTGACATTCCTTGAATACAAATACAGTGCAGTGATGCTGCACTGGTTGAGCAGTTCCTTTCCTTCCATGAGGAGGATAAGGGCTCCACTTGACCCCAGCTTTGTCTTTTCTTTATTTTTTATTCATCCTCTCACAGTCCTTAACCCAAGAACCTCAGGAGCCACACTGGGTCGTGGCAGAATCCTAAATAAAACTCACTTTCTTAATATGAAAAAATAAAAACAGTTGCTATAAACTATAATAGCATCAGAAAGAATAGGATACCAAGGAAAAAACAGGTGCTATAAAAACTATAAATATACCCAAAAGAACTAAAGAAAAATAAAGAACAAAAAAATATCACATATACATGGATTGTACTAGTTAATGTTATTAAGATGTCTATAGTACCCCCAAAGTGATCTATGGATGAATAAAACATTAATTCAAAACCAAATGGTAATTTTCCTTTTTGGAAAATAGAAAAATAGACCCTAAAATTCACATCAAGGGTCACTGAATAACTAAAATAGTCAAAATTGTACTGTAAGTGGCAATTGACTGTTGTATTTCTGGAAAGACAGACACATTGGTCAATAATGGAATACAGAGTCCAGAAATAAACTCTCAAATGTCTGGCCAATAATTTTCAACAAAGGGGACCAGGACTGAAAGGACTTTCTAATACATTAAAGCTAGGAAAGATGTCTACATGCAAAAGAACACAGCTGAAACTTGACTTCATATATAATAATTATTTCAAAATGGACCAAGATGGGAAGGAACCAAGATGGGCACACTTACAGTCCTAGCACTTAGGGTATCACTTTAACCCAAGATCAGCCACATGGGTCAACTGTGTCTTAACACAATTAGCAAAACCTAATCTTGAAAAAGTGAAACAAAACAGATAAAAGAATTGCACGTTAAAGCTAAAATTGTAGAACTCTTAGAAGACAATTGGAAAAAAGCTTTATGACATGTCCTTGTCAAGGATTTCTTCAAATGATGCAAAGGCAATAAAAAAAAAGCAAGCAAACAAGATTACTGTTGGGGAATGGTTGAAATTAGAGATCACTCACATGTGTGGGGCTAAACGCCAGTTCCACAAACATACAGCACTTGAGATGAGCCATGTAAACAAACTGTTCCAGCTCTGAGAACACAGAGCCAGAGGCACACCAAGCAAATAAGTTGCTACACAGAAGGGTGTCACGTGAATGTATACATAAACGTACTGAAATTATTGGGAAGTTCTTTTCTCACATCAGGAAACAGTGCTCCACTTGACCTTCGCTTTCTGAATTCTGACTCCTGTCTTTACTTTTTTTTTTTTTTAAATCGGTACCGGGGATCAAACTCACAACCACACGCTTGCAAGTCAGGCGCTTATGCCGCTGAGCTAAATCCCCAGCCACCTGTCTTTACTTTTTCATCCTCCAGCATCTGCTGCCCAGAAAGTCTGGGAGCTGTGCTAAACATGGCAGACTTTATTATTAAAACAAATTGTGTAGATAAAAGGATACTGTCAACTAAAAGGCAAACCACAGAAGGGAGTACACATTTGCAAATCAAACAGTTTTGATCCATAGCATATCTGATCAAACCCTACAGATAATTCCAAAAACTTGACAATAATAAACCAAATTTAAAAATAGGCAAGGGATTGGAATAGAAATTTTTCTGAAGACATAAAAAGGGCCAATAGCTCATCTCACTCAGTATCACAAATCAACAGAAAAAGCCAAATCTCACACTTAATGAGGCACTATCATACACCATCTGGATGGTAATTAACCACAATAAAATAACTGTGGACAAGATTACGGACAAAATGGAACTCCTTGTGCATCACAAGGTAACCCATGGTACAATGAAATAAAAAAGTACAATGAAATAAAATATAATTAAAAATAGAATTACAATGTGATCCACCAATTCCACTTTTGCATATGTTATACGGTCAAAGAAACAAAAACGGAACATGTAGAGGTATTTGTGCACCCATAGCCACAGTACCATTACTTACAACATTGTAAATGTAGAATCAATGCCAGCATGGATGATGGACAAATATCATACCATTACATCCGTGTGATGGAATATTAGCTTCAAACTGAAAGGACACAGAGCCCCACAATATAGGATCCTGAAAATACTATGCTAAGTGTCATGGTTTATGTTTATGCCCCCAGGCCTCATGAGTTTGCATTGTGCATTTGTGATGGTTCATTGTCTAGGGTTTGGCTTGATGGTGTCAGTGCTCCACCCACATAGGGGTGGAGCCAGGATGTGATGTAATGGCAGGAAGAAGGTGTGTCTTGCTCTTTGCTGGTTCCTGCTTGTTGTTTGCAGCCACCATGAACTGTGGCCCAGCCATGCCCGCCTACCTTGGAGCCAACTAAGTGTGGACTGAAACCTCCAAAAACCATAAGAAATAAACCTTTCTTTTCCCAACTTGGGTTTCAGGTATTTTGTCTCAGCAACGAGTAAAAACTAACTAAAACAGTAAGTATTTAAACAAGCCAGATGCATAAGAACCATTGTCTGCTTCCACTCATATAAGGTACTTAGGTCAAAAAGGTACAGAGATAAAAAGAATACTGTGAGGACTGCCAGGGGATAAAGGCAATCACTGTTTAATAGATTGTTTCAATTTTGCAAGAGGAAAAAAATTATGAATGGTGGTGACAGCGAATGTACTAAATGTACTAAATTCCACTAAAGTGTACACTTACAATGATGAAAGTGATAAACTTTGTTATACATTTTACCACACACACAAAAAGAACAAATGGCACCTTAGAGGAAGTCTTTCCAACAACAATCTGTATCAAACAGACAACATCAGTGACATTTTACAGCATAGTTGTGAATGGATAAATGTCAGGTATAGGAAGGGAGAAACACTTGGGTGCATGGACTTAGTTACCAGACTCGGCAAAGATAAGTTGGATGAGATCTCTTAGGCTCACTACAATACTACTGATCCTGAATCTGTACCTTGGGGCTCTGGAGCAGCAGGTACTGTAATGAGAGCACAACGGGCATGCACCAGGGCCACAGCACCTACCCAGAGAACTGAGGAAAGCGTAAGTGCCCATGATCCAGATCCCAAGACAAAACTGCTCCTAAGGATGAGAAAGGCAGAATCTAACACACAGGACAAGAATGGGCACACACAACTTACCCAGAGAAGACATTAGTGCCAAGTTCTCCAGCATCACCTCAAGGTACAGGTGCCTCTGGGCCTCATCAAGAAGATCCCACTCCTCCCAAGAGAAATACACAGCCACATCTTCAAAAGTGACACTAACCTGGCAAGATAGAAACTGATGAAACCACTGTTGCTCACAAAGACTCACAATCCTCATCCCATCCATCCACCCTTAAAACCCACTTCCTCCCAAGATCCCCAAATCTGAGGAGACACTATACTCTGCTGTCCTTAGTACCAGCTCTCTATGTTCATTCACTCCGTTTTCCATTCTGTAATCAGACAGAACCTTTCAACACCTGGTAAAAGATAACCTCTCTCCTCTAATCCCCAATTCTCACTGCCACCACAGTTGATGCCCAATTTCACAGGCACTCCTTCCAAGCCATCCTCCTGTCTCTTCTCCGGAGTTTAGAGCCAACCAAAAGGACCATAGTTCCCTAAAGGCTTCACCTCCAAAGAGTTCAGTATGCTGCTGTCTGCACAACTGCGAGAAGCTCTTTCTTTGGTGATCCTAAATGGCAGCTCCTTGGAGTACAAATACGGGTCCCTGACCCTGGTGACTCTCCAGTATCCAGTCACCAGATATCTGAAGAAAATGTGGGCGGTGGTCTGAAGCAGTGGGCGACTGACACACCCTCCACTTACCTGAGCAGATTTTAGCAACTCAGTAGCCATAGGAACTGCGGGAACAACCGGACTGAAGAGGCATGTGACTATGGGATGCTCCTTGAACCCATTGCTGCCCTGGAGCCAGGTAACTGGGCTCAAGTAGGCTCTCCAGTCCTGGACCTCGGTGCCCAGACTGACTTGCGTCAACTGTGTGGCCCCGAAAAGCACGCATATGACCCCATGTCACTGTTCCCACCCTCTCCTCCGCTGAGCGGCCCTCGGTGACTCTGTGACCCCTACTCAATCCCTGTCTCCGCGGCCCCAGGTCCCAGATCGAGGCGGCTGCTCCCCACTCTCCCGCAGCTGGGGTCCGCGCAGGGACCACGCGGGGCTAGGCCCCAGGTCTTCCCGGAGGGGAAGCTGGTCTCACCTGGGCTGGGCTGTTCGGCGCAGCTGCCGCCATCTACTCAGAGGCTCCCGGGTCGGGCACCACTGGTCGAGAGCTGCGACGCCCCGCGATCAAGCCCGTCAGTCACTGCGTGTCAACGCCGGTCACCAGAATCCTGGCTGGGGAACCGACATGAGCCCGCTCGCAATGACCGCCCCGCAGACGCCGGAAGTCCCGCCCCCAAAACGACGGAGGTCCCGCCTCGCGCCAACGCCCTCACAAGATACTTTCCTCCCCACCTGGGTCGCCAGGAGAGCCACACATTGCGTCGGCGCAAGAGTTTCTGGGTAATCCTTCCCCGTCACTACTATGACGTGATCAGGGGCCGTCAGGTTCTCACCAGCGCGAAAAAAGTCCCACGCGCGCAGAGCTGTGTTCTGGGAAACAAAGTCCGCGACCTGCGAGCGGATGCCTGGGATTAGGGATTAGTGCGTGCGTGCGTGCGTGGGGTGTGTGTGTGTGTGTGTGTGTGTGTGTGTGTGTGTGTGTGTGTGTGCGCGCGCGTGCGTGGTGTGTGTGTGTGTGTGTGTGTGTCTGGCGATTTCTGGAACTGTGCTTAAATTTTTTGTAATTTTTGAAACAGCCTCACTAAATTGCCCAAACTGAGCTGGAATTTGTGATCCTCCTGCTTCAGTTTTCTAGAATGCCTGGATAAAGGCTACCGAGCCCAAATCTCCAGTGGAAGGCATCATTAAAATCTTAGTCTTGAGATTCTAGCAGCCGAGCCTAGGGGACCTCTGCTGGAGGTGGAAGGCACTGCGGTGTTTGCTACATAGATGAGACCAGACCCAAAAGGAGAGCAGGGTGTAGGTGGAAGGGCCTGGGGTTCTCCAGAATAGAGAAGTCCCTCGCATCTTAGTTTCTCACACAGGCCACACTCTACCCTAGAGAAGTCAGACCACTGCTACTCCTGGGTTCTGCTCTGATCACAGCAAATCCAAAATGGTGACTGCTGCAGCCCTGAGCCAGCCAACAGAAAGGCAGCTCTTGAAACAGGGCACTGTCCTCATCCACTTTACTCACCGGGATCTGGCACCCTGCGACTTGTGGCTCTTCCCCAAAGTCAAAATGACCACGAGACAGGAACAGTTTGAATCCATTCAGGGCATCTAAGCAGCCAAGACAGCTCAGCTGAACACACAGAGGACTGCAGAGCTGCACAAAGTGGCAAGGACATGGGATGAGTGCATTCCAGGTGAGAGGGATTAAGGCAATGTGTCTTGTAATCCAAGTTTGTAAAGTTTATTTATTTTGTAATTTTTATTAGTACAAGTGCACTGCATGACAATTATATTTCTCGGAAGATTGGTGCAAGTACATTGCGCGTCTCAATTCTTTTTACCTCTTTCTGCTTCCTCTCTCTGATTTCCATCTCTCAGTTGCCTTCTCATTTGCAAAAGAAACAAATTTAAACCTTTACCGCGTATTCTAACCACACCGTGCACTTTGGACAGGTTGTCTGGTGAGCACTAAACCACAGCTGTGCTGAGCCTTGCTGTGCTCTGCCCACTGATAGTACCTGAGCCCCATGATGGGCGCCTCACAAGCTATCTCCTGCAGCTGCTCCCATTTTGGGGTGTGTCACTCAGTGCCATCTCTATGCCCTATGGAGTCCATTGTGGATGTATTTGATACTGTTTTTCCTTGTATTTTAACTAGACAAAGTGGCAAATTGTAAATTGTTTGTCTTACCACAATTTTTAAACCTACTGTTTTATAGTCACAGTGTTTTGTGTTTGTGTTTTCAGAATTTAGTTCCAGACTGATAGAAAAATATAGTTGCATAGGTATTACTTTGTGTAATTCCTGCATTCTAAAGATAAATGGAAAATACTATGAAGAAACAGGCAGAAAGTGTACGTTACTGATAAAGGAAGATTATAGTCTATAAAGTAGATTTATAGTCAGGTGGGACTCAAACTGTGAGCTAAGAGCAAGTGTGATTTTTAAAAGGAAAACTTACAAACACTTAACTTAAATGTACGGTCACTGTTACCAGTATACCTAACAGTGGTTAGAGATTCCAGCGCATGTATCAAGAGCTACAAAATTGGATATCCTATTTTCAAAACTGCAAACTGAAAGAAGCCAACCTAAACATACATGTGGATAACAGTTTAGCGAGTTCTGTCCTCCTTGCAGCTCACAGATCACTGGTCATACTTGTGGAGGTTGAGACATAAAAGAATATATCAATAGAACAACACAGGTCAAACCGAACAATTTAAGCATCACTGTGTTTCACCACCAGGTAGCCTGACATTAGTAGTAGTCACCATAGTGTCTCTTTCCTTGAAATATTTGAGTCTAACTTCATATACTATAGCATCAAACTTATCAAGACAGTGTGAAACCATTCAAGAGAATGAAAGTATCGCAGGGTATTTAGAACCAGCTAACAAGAGACCAAACATCAGTTTCTATACTATCTCCTTGCCTATAAAAATTTTTGTTTATACTTTCACATACATTAAAATATAATAAGATACAACATGTTAAAACCAGTGGAAACAGATGAACAACAACTTGATAGGGCTTCAAAATAGGATGATATTGAATCAGCACTAGCTATTATGTTGTCTTATTTTCTTCAAAATAGCTATTCATAGTATCACAGACAATAAAATAGAACAACCCAGATTAGAACCATTCCAATTAGTGAGGGAAAACATTATATGGCTTCAAATCAGTGTGACTGGCAATCATGATTACCACATATATTTATGTATTCTTACCATTTCTTACACTAGGGAAATTATTTGGTATTTATACATGTGAGTTTGATTTATTTCACTTATGAGTATGGCCTCAAGCTGCATCCATTTATTTATAAATATCTCAGTGTGATCATTCTTTATTGCTGAGTAGTACTGCATTGTATAAAAATACCACAACTTTTTTATCCATTCCTGTTGATGGACACTTAGGTTGTTTCCCAGATCTGGCTATTACAAATTGTGCTGCTATAAACATGGGTGCACATATATCACTGTAGTATGATGTTTTCAGTTCTTCTAGCAATATGCCTAGAAATGGAATAGCTGAGTCAAATGGGGCTTCCAGTCCCAGCTTTCTGAGAAATCACCAGACTGACTTCCACAATGGTTGCACTAGTCTACACTCTCACCAACAGTGCAGGAGAGTTCCTTTTTCCCCACAGCCTCTCCAGCATTTGTTGTTGGTGTTTTTCTTGACCTTGGCCATTTTTTCAGTAGTGAGATAGAATCTCAATGTGGCCCAGTGTGGTTGCATTTCTCTAATGACTAATGATGATGAACACGTTTCATATATTTGTTTGACATTTTTATTTCTTCATCTGAAAATTGTTTATTCATCTCAGATGCCCATTTTTGGACTGGGTCTTTGAATTTTGGGGACCTGATTTTTTTTAAATTCTTTATATGTTTTAGACAGAAGTCCTTTGTCTGAGGGGCAGTGCACTAAGATTTTTTCCCAGTTTGTGGGTTTTCTTTTCACTATGTTAGAGATTTCTTTTGACATGCAGAAACTTTTTAATAAGATGTGATACCAATTACTGACTCTGGGAAGTATTTCCCGGGCATTTTGAGTCTTGTTCATGAATTCTCTACCTACCGCTATGTCTGCAAGGTTTTTACCCAATTTGTCTTCCAATATATTTAGTGTTTCTGTTTTAATATTTAGATCTTTGATCCATTTAGATTTTATTTTAGTACATGGTGATAGTCATGGGTCTAGTTTTAGTTTTCAGCATATGGAGAGCCAATTTTTCCAACACCATTTATTAAAGAGACTGTCATTCTTCCAGTGAACAGGTTTGGCTCCTAAATCAAAGATAAGGTGGTTGAGTGTGTTTGTAGTTGTGGTTGCATCTTCTAATCTATTCCACTGATCTTTGGCTCTGTTTTGATTCCAGTACCATGTTGATTTTACTACAGTTGCTTTGTAGTACAAATTCAAGTCAGGGATTGTGATGTCTCCTGCCTTGCCTTAGCTGCTTAGAACTATCTTTGCTATTTTAGGTCTCTTTGTGCTCCAGATGAATTTTAGGAGTGATTTCTCAAGATCTATGAGGTATGTTGATGGCATTTTTATTGGGATTGCATTGAATCTGAATAACAGTTTTGAGACAATGGCCATTTTCATAATATTTATTCTTCCTATCCATGAGCAAGGGATGTCTTTCCATTTTCTGAGATCATCTTCAATTTCATTTTTAAGTGTATTATAATTTTCCCTGTATAGGTCTTTCACTTCTTTCATGAGAATAATTCCTAAATATTTCATTTTTTTGGTTGCTAGTGTGAAGGGTGTGGATTCTCTTATTTCTCTGTGATTTTGTTGTTAGTGTATAGGAATGC
Organism: Cavia porcellus; assembly: GCF_034190915.1. Classification (NCBI taxonomy): domain Eukaryota; kingdom Metazoa; phylum Chordata; class Mammalia; order Rodentia; family Caviidae; genus Cavia; species Cavia porcellus. The sequence continues at coordinate 37,608,682 of NW_026947490.1, read as the reverse complement.
TATTGATTTTTAAGTATTGATTTTGTATCCAATTGCTGAATTTATTTATCATATGTAGGAGTCTTTCAATGGAGTTTTGGGGGTCTTCTATGTAGAGTATTATATCATCTGCAAATAGTGATAATTTAGCTTCTTCTTTTCCTGTCTTTATGCCTTTTATTTCTCTCTTGTCTAATTGCTCTGGCTAGTATATCCAGTACTATATTAAACAGGAGCGTGACAGGGGACATCTTTATCTTGTGCCTTATTTTAAAGTAAAGGCCTTCAATTTTTGACCATTTAGTATGACACTGGCTGTTGGTTTGTCAGAGATGGCCTTTATTATGTTGAGGTAAAGACCATCTATTCCACTTTTCTGCAAGGTTCTTATCACAAATGAATATTGTACCTTATCTAAAGATTTTTCTGCATCTATAGAAATGATTGTGTGATTCTTACTTTTGGCTCTATTGATATGGTGAATTACATTTATTGATTTACGTACGTTGAACCATCCCTGCATACCTGGGATGACTCCTACTTGGTCATGGTGTATAATCTTCATGATGATTTGCTGCATTCTATTTGCCAATATTTTATTGAGGATTTTTGTATCTGAGATTGTATCTGAGATTGGTCTGTGGTTCTCTTTTTCAGTTGGGTCTTTCTCAGGTTTTGGTAATAGAATAATATTTGCTTCCATGAATGACTTGGGAAGTATTGCTTCCCTTTCAATTTCATTGCAGAGTTTGAGGAGTGTCGGCATTAGGTCCTCTTTGTATTTCTTGTAGAATTCTGCAGTGACCATCTGGGCCTGGGGTCTTCTTTGTAGGTAATGACTTAATTACATTTTTTATTTTATTAATAGAAATTGGGTTATTCAGCAGTTTTACATCTTCTTGACATAGCTTTGGTACTTCATATGCTTCAAGAATCTATTTCTTCTGTGTTATCAAACATTTGAGAGTAGAGGTTTTTGAAGCAGATGTTGATGATCTTCTGTATTTCTATTGGGTCTGCAGTGATTTCACCTTTTTTATTCCTTATTGCATGAATTTGAACTTTTTGTTCCCCTTTTTAATAAGGTTGGCTAGGGGCTTATCGATTTTATTTATTTTTTCAAAGATCCAACTCTTTGATTCATTGATTCTTTGGATTGTTTTCTTAGTCTCTATCACATTGATTTCTGCTCTGATTTTTATTATTCCCTCTCTTCTTTTAGCTTTGGGTTTGGCTTGCTCTTCTTTTTCTAGATGTTTGAGGTGTAACATCAGGTCATTTATTTATATTTGTTCTGTTTTGCTGATGTGGGAACTCAGTGCAATAAATTTTCCTCTGAGGACAGGTTTCATTGCATCCCACAGATTCCAGTAAGTTGTATTTGTGTTTTCATTTGTTTGTAGGTATTGTTTAATTTCTTCTTTAATTTCCTCTATGACCCACTGATTACTCAAGAATGTGTTAATTCAGTTTCCATGTATTTTTGGTATTTCTGAAGTATCTTTTATCATTAATTTCTAATTGCATAGTGCTATGATCCGATAACATGCAAGGGATAATTTCAACTCTTTTGCATTTATTTAAATATGTTCTGTGAGTTAATATATGGTCTATTTTAGAGAATGACCCATGTACTGCTGAGAAGAATGTGTATTCTCTTGTTAGGCAGAATACTCTGTATATGTCTATCAATTCCATTTGTTCACGGGTGGTTGATCTGTCCATTGGTGTCAATGGTGGGTTGAAATCTGTTATAATTGTATTACTGATAATTTGGTTTTTCATTTCTGATATTACTTGTTTTATGTAACTGGGTGCTCTAGAATTTGGTGCACATATATTTAAGATAGTTATCTCTTCCTATAGAAGTTTTCCCCTAAGCAGTATGTAGTGACCTTCTTTATCTCTTCTGATCATTATTGGTTTGAAGTTCACATTGTCTGCAAACAGAATAGCTACCCCTGCTTTTTGGGGGGTTCCTATTGCATGAAGTATTGTTTTCCATCCTTTGACTTTCAGTCTGTGAGTATCCTTTTGGGTTAGATGGGTTTCTTGTAGACAGCATATGGTTGGATTTTGTTTCTTGATCCATTCTGCCAGTCTATTTCTTTTAATTAGTGCATTGAGACCATTTAGGTTAATGGTTATAACTGTTATATATTGGTTTATTGGTGACATGTTATCTCTCTGCTGTTGCATCTTTGTCTTTCTGTTCTGTTTAATTATCTGCTTTGCTTAGTGTTTTTTTCCTTTGTGTATCTAAACTGTCTTTCAATATTTTTTGCAGGGTTGGTTTGGTGTTCATGAAGTTCTTCAGCTGTTCTTTGTCATGGAAGTATCATATTTCACCATCAATTTTGAATGATAAAGCCAGGATCTCATACTCTCCCAAGGATTGGATGTTGTGTAGTCAACCAGCTCCTTGGATGGCAAAGCTCCCCAGGCTGATAGTGGGTCCCCCTATGGCCTAGGTAGGCCTCAAACCTCCTTAGCAGGGCTGCTCCCTCCTCCATGCAGTGGCAGTAGTGCTGGTGCTGTCCACGTCAAAAGAAGGTCGCAGAAGAGACTGGAGCAGGTTCCAGAGGCTTGGCCCAGCTCCCTCCTTCCAGCCGGCAGCTGTGGTGCTTTCCCCGGGTGGAAGAGGGGCCGGGCAGGGCTGGACCAGAGTCCCTCTTCTTGGCTGTGCCCTCTCCTTCCCGTTTTTATTCTTTTAATTTTGTAATTTTAACAACTATTAATAGGATGACAATATGTAATGTGTCAACTAGCAATTTTATGATGTTAATTTTTTTAAATTCTGTATTATTCTACTTTTTTCTTTTTTCTATTTTGTTTTTTCTTTAATTTTCTTTTCTCTTTCTTTAAATAAAAACATTGGAAAAAGTAATATATAGGGTAGTCCCTGCAGACACTTAAAAAAGGTAGAGCACAAATTAACATTCAGTGTCATCCAAGAAATGATTCAACCCAAAGTCTTTCATTTTCTGAGTGAATTACTCAGATACTCTTGAGATAATAATCAGGGAGTTGTCTAAAGTCCTGTTTAAAATCAGGTCTTTGGGAATCAGACTCTTTCTGGTGTACACAGGGAAGGAATAATGAAATAAAAGTGCATAATTGCCCCAGATTCCCACTCCAATCTGTGTAAGGAAGAAAATCCCTATAGCCAAGTTCCCAGAAATCATTTTCTGTCTCATTTCTGTTTAGGGTCAACAGATTCAGGCAAGAAAATTACAAGTTTCTGTTATTTGTACTAATGTGGCACAGATTAAAATAGTCATCCCTTCCTAATTTTTATAATTATTGACTGAAGTGAATATATATCAAAGGTTGATTCTTTATTTCCAACAGTATTTTATGTATCTCTCAACAGTGTTGCATATATTTAAGGAAAACAATGTTTGAGATAATTACTAACAACTTTTAAAATTTTTTCCCATTAATTCAAATGATTGTCAAATATATGAAGCAATATTTGATTATTCTATTTCATAGTCTTTTTCAAAAATTAAGGAGTATGTTTATAATCTGGTTTCTTTCAACAATAAATACAACATCCATCAATAAATACCACACATATATGAAAAAACTGATTAATGTATTTGTTTAACAATACTTTGATAAAAGCTTTCTGTTAAGATTCAAGATTTGTTCTACAGCAGGATGTTTGAAAATAAGAATACAATAATTATTGAAAAACCACTTATGCAAAAGTGTTTTCATGTCTGGAGCTTTGGGTTACCACTAGAGACATGGTTAAATCCAAATCAACTCAAAAGGCAACCAGCCCCAAAGAAGGCCCAGAGAAGCATCCAGAAAAGCCCATCACAGAGACAGGAATCTGCTAAAGTGTAGACCCCAAGTACTTGATGGACATGCATTTTTCCCAGAAGCACAAGAAATACCTGATGTAGATGCAGACAAATGAGGTCAAGGACAGAGGCACCCATGCTCAAGTTATTAAGGTCCCCTAACATCTCAAGGAAGTTACACTCAAGATCCCAAAGTGTCAGCTGCAAGCTTGATCAAGTACCCTACATCCCCTACTCTGCTCAGCAAGCAAGCCCATGTTCATATTTCCAGGAGTCTCAGATTCTACCAGCCAAGAGGAAGACCTGTGCTCAACCCTACAAGTGCCAAGCAGCAGTTCTGGTTCCCTCACAGGCTCACAAAAGTGCCCAGTACTCCATGACTCCTCCACACTACAGGTCTGTCTGCCAATGTGAAGACAGAAAGGCTCATCTCAGTCTGCATGAGGCTGATGTCCTTCTGTGAGGTTCGCACAAACATACCTGAACCAGGAAAAAATGTTATCCGATAGTCAGTATCACAGGAAGTTAAAATGAAGCAAAATGAGTGCAAAGAATAAAATATCATTTTAAATCTAATTGTATATTTCTCACATTCAATTAAGGGAATCAGAACTAGAATTCATAGAAAGGTATAATATTTTCCAAGAAATAAGTATAAAATGTATTGCACTGTAACCTGTGAATGTAAATTTAAATGTATATTTTAAAATTTAAGAATTTAAATAAAGTTTATACCTAAACAAAAATATTGTCTTAGAACTTGAAAAGATTAAATAAATTGAGTCATATTACTAGATATGAACTATATTTATGGAAATAAGTAAGATTTTTCTAACTTGTACTCCACATTAAAGGAAATTTTAATAATTCCCAGAGAAAGTTTAAAAAAATTTCTCCTGAAATTCACACAACTAGGATTTAAAACTTTAAAAGACTAATTGAAGAACATAAAATACTTACAAATCATGTCTGATAAAATAATAATATCCAGAATACATATAAAAATCTTGTAAAAAATCACAAAATAGATTTAAATGGGGAGAAGACTTCAATATATTTCTCCCTAAAAGATAGACAAATTATTTCTGAGATCAGAATCTCTGAAATAACTACAGCAGTTATTCTGAAATAATTCTGAAATAATCTCCGAAATAACTACAGAGGTTACCAGAATATACACCATGCTTAGTGATGACAGAACAGACACAGATTAAAAAAAATTTTTGCTTAGGCAAATCATGGAAGTGCAGCATAGGAAGCAAATGGAATCTGTAAAGCAGATTCAAGCAAATATCCAGGAAAATAAAAACTCCACTGAAAGTGTTCAAAGCACATTAGGCCAATGTGAGGACAGGATCTCAGACAGGCTTGAAGTTAGCAATGAGGAAAAGAAAGACTTCTCAAAAATAGCAAAGCCATGGGGAATCAATCCAGCAGCTGCTAGATGAGACAAAGAAGAACTTAAGATTACTTGGAGTCAATAAAAAAGCAGGAGATACCACAAATGACATTAAAAACATGTTCACAGGCATTATGACAGAAAATTTTCCTGGTAGAAAAAAAGAATTTGACACACAAATAAGTGAGGCATACAGAACTCCAATTAGCAATGAACAAAAAAATCCACATCCAGGCATATTGCAGTCAAGATTTCAGAAATTCAACGTAAGAATAGACTCTTAAAGGCAGAGAAAAGGAACAAATCACCTATAAAGGAAAATCCATCAGAATACAGATGACTTCTCAGCACAAACTCTCAAGTCAAAGTGACCTTGGAATGAAGTACTCAAGGTTCTAAAGAAAAAAGCTTTCTACCCAGACTGATGTATCCAGAAACTCTCAAAATTGATGGAGAAATAAGATACTTCCATGACAAAAAACATCTGAGGAAATTTATGACCACCAAACCAGCCTTCTAAAATGTTCTGAAGGACATTCTAGAAAGAGATAATAAGGACTACAGCTCCATGAACCCCAAAAGAAAGAATACACCAGGAAAGGCAAACAATTAAATGGAAGGAAAAAATGGGGTAAATAACATGACAAGGATACGTCAATATACATCAGTTTTAACCATCAATGTTAATGGTCTCAATTCACCAGTTAGAAGATACAGACTAGCCGGGCGTGGTGGCTCACGCCTGTAATCCCAGCACTCGGGAGGCTGAGGCAGGAGAATTGTTGCAAGTTCAAGACCAGCCTAGGCTACAAAGTGAGCCCAAGACCAGCCTGAACCGTACAGCGAGACCCTGTCTCAAAAAGACAAAAAAAAAAAAAAAAAAGATACAGACTGGCACGGGATTTAGCTCAGTGGCATAAGCACCTGCCTGGCAAGGGCAAGTTCAATCACCAGGAAAAAAAAGACACAATCTGGCAGAATGGATCAAGAAGCAAGATCCAATAATATGCTGCATATGTAAACACATTTAATTGAAAAAGAAATTCATAGACTGAAAGACAAAGGATGGAAAACAATACTCCATGCAACAGGAATCAGGAAAAACCAGGGGTAGCTATTCTATTTGCATACAAAGTGAATTTCAAGCCAAGACTGATTAAGAGAAATAAAGAAGGTCACCACATCCTTGTAAAGGGAACAATGCAAGAAGAAGAGATAACAAGCATAAATTTATATGCAACAAATACCAGTGCACCCAGATATATAAAACAATTACTAATGGATATGAAAAAACAAGTAAACCTTACTACAATTGTACTGGGAGACCTCAATACCCCACTATCACAAAAAGACAGATCAACTAGACAAAAAAATCAATAATGAAATATTAGAATTAAATCAAACTTTTATGCAAATGGTCTGAGTAGGTGTCTACAGAGTATTCCAACCTACAGCATCAGAATACACATTCTTCTCACCTGCACATGGGACATTCTCCAAAATATGCCCTGCTTCTTTCAGCCCTTCTGTCCATGTTGTTGTGCTTCTTTCAGACAGAGACAAAGGACTGTTCTCATGCACTATTCACTCCTCTGGTCCTTGCTCAGCCTTCTGTGTTCCTCTTCCACTGACAAGTCTCTGTCCTCTCAGGTGGTTTGTTGCAGGGTGCAGTGGGATGCCTTGTGGCCCTCTGCTTCTGCTGTTGCTGTCCAAAGTTAGTCCCTATTCTTACTACTCTCCCAAAAGGGCAGTGCTAACTTGCCACTTAATGCTTTTCGAGGTCCATTTCCGCCATCACCTGCTTTTGCTGTAATCTGTAACTTTGTTGGTGAGTCATTGGGTTGCTTTCTGCTCCTGCTCCTGTCCCGGGGGTGGGGATGGCCTCAGGGTGCACAGCCCCATGGAGCAAGGCTGTTTAATTTCCATACCTCTCTAACCACAGGTTACAGGGGAGAGGTTAGCTGCTCCATTTTCTACAAACCCCTGTAGTCTTCAGCCTTGTTCCTAGAGGTTCAAATTAGTGCTCTAGTGTGGAAATGGGAAGAAAAGAAAAAGAAAAGGAAAAGGAAGGGCTGGAGATTTAGCCCAGTGGCATAAACACCTGCCTTACAATCACACAGTCATGAGTTTGATCCCCAGTACCAAAAAAAAGGAAAATAAAAAAGGAAGACTGGTCAATCTTCAGGGAGGGGGCAGTTCACTCACTCCCTGTTCATCTGTCTGTTCATGTGTTGTACACAGCAGAGTTCATTGCTTGTTTGTAGCATCTTATGCTTGGAGGAAATTAGAAGAGGCATGACCTTATATCCCAAGTCTATTCTGTATTGCTTGATTTAACCACAGTATTTTAGTATATCCTATTTTCTTTTTTTTAACATTTCAAGTGTGACAAGCAGCCATTCCAATTTGGCTACCTGTTGGCAGTATGTGGACTGGCTGGCCATTTCATTGTCCTTAATATGTATTTTGCTTAACTTATGAGTCTCTTTTTTTCAGATTGGGTGTGGTTTCAGGGTATATATCCTCCCTTTTTCCCAGTTACCCAAGTTTTAGTTGAATTTCTCTGAGTAGCTCTAAATGAGGCGCCTCCTCTATTCAGCCATGTTGTCTCAGCTGGAATACTTAAGTGAACAAACTGCCATATATCACTTTCTCTTGACCTCTACATATTTTAATAGAGTGAGAATGTAAATAGAAAGTATAACCAGGAAATTACATGATATACTGTCAATGGAAAAGCACATACAAACAGTGATATGAATATGTATTCACACCCTTTATGTAGTCCCAGGGGCCAAAGAGGAAGTGTCTGATGTAAGGGGAACATTTCTGGATCCAAGTTTCTCATGAATCCTCTGGTGACGATTGTATGTAGATGACTGGCGGAAGCTTCTGTGGCAATGGGTACATTTATAGGGCTTCTCTCCTGTATGAATTCTTTCATGAGCCCGCAGGTTTGTCTTGTGTGTAAAGGACTTTCCACATCTGCTGCATTTAAAAGGCTTCTCTTTCTTGTGAGTCATCTGATGCACACGTAGATCTGATGTCTGGAAGAACCTTTTGTTACACTCAGCACAAACAAATGGTCTCTCATTCCTGTGTCTTCTTTGGTGGGCTAGGAAATGAGAGAGATACTTAAAGGTCTTGGGACATTCCTCACATTTGTATGATTTGGGCGATTCATGGAATCTTTCTTGGGATTCCTCACAGGCAGAGTTTCCTTCACTGCAGTGGTGATTAGAGACTGGCTCAGAGGAGGATTGATGTGGCAGAGAGGAAGATCCTGGTCCCACATCCATAGGGACATCTTGGTAAGAAGGTCCTTTCTGGGACTCTTCTTGCAATCCACATATGACTGGCCTTGCTTTTCTGGAGCTGTGTGTATTCTCCCAAGAAGCACTTTCCTCTACAGGTGTAGGATCATTTGCTTCTGGAATAATGAGCAGGGAAACTATTTCTTTTCCTGGATTGGTAATATAGTCATTTACTTGAGTTACTTCCCAGGAACTAGTGCAGCCATCTTCTTCATGTTCATTTCCTGGAAATCAAGAAGTCACTCAGTGAAGTTGTATCCCAAAAGGGTCCATCTAGAACACCTCTATGATGTACATATTCACATGGCTTACCTTGTCTTGTTCCCAAAGGAGCATTTTGGGAAACCTGGTGGGCTGTGCCCATACCTGCTGTAAAGGTTTTTGCTGATGACTGTTTCGTGAGATGAGCAATGACTTCTTTCAAGGGCATATCCTCAGAGAACAGTGCTTCCTGTCCCTGCATGCAGACATGGACCTGTAAACAAAGCCAGATCAGCCTGTATATGCATCTGTTGTGTCACACAACCTTTTCAAAACACCTGCACTTAACAAGCATTCACATGATTTTTGGCTATTGGTGTCTTGATGGTGTCATTCTCTCTGATGGTGTCATTCTCGATATTCACAAGTTGTTGTGATTCTAAAGTCACAGAGTGAAAACATTACAGCATTGTTCCTAAAGAATATGCAAGTTTCCTGTGAAATTCTAGTCATGCTATTCTCTTCAAATGATAAATACATAACCTTGTTTTATATGTACCTATTTAAAGATGTTGTGTTTAATGTCTTCTTGATTAGTTAATATGAACTCATGGCTTATAGCCCTTTAACTCATCCTGCATGAAATGTATCCAACACATATACTATCTCCATAAGGTACAAACCCAAAAGTTTCTTTCACTTAGAAATTCTGCTAGAAAGGATTTCAGTACTATACCTGGGCGCCATTTTAAATAAAATTATGACCAAAAAATGAGAATGTGACAATTCTTCTCAGTCTACAAACTAAACAATGTGAAGTATGCCCTTGTGCAGCCCAACCATCTAGGAATGTGTACAATCAGGCATTCAAGATTTTTTTCCTCACACTGCATGTTTACCAGTGACTGAGGGTGTGCCTCAGGTACTGATTTTGACATTACAAGTATACGGCAATTTTGAAAATCAGGATTCTAAGAAAGAAGGTCCTCTGTAATCACTAGTATATCCTTTCTAATTAATAAAATTATATTGTGGTCCCTTGAGGCATGAACCAACTCTTGTCCAAAGCAGTTTTTTTCATCTTTGAGGTTTCTGCTCAAATGTTTGTTTTACATAAAGTCTGTAAGTATACCAAATAAATTAGCCCCATAAAATTAATTTGGTTGATATATATACCTTTCTGCTTTTCCTTGATAACTTAGAGCAGCAGAAATTCTTGATGAGGAAGAGTGGGTGGGGAAAGTGTGATCTAATAACTGGATCTGCAATAACTTTTTGTTTACTTTCTGGTAATTCTGAATGACTGTACTTATTTTTTTCCCACTTTCTCCCCACATCAGACCATTTACTTACTAACACAGGTGGCTTCATACAATCATCTGTCAAGTCTTCCAGTAATTTCTCCAGGTTTTTACCACTTGATTCCCATTTCTTTTTCAATATAGACTTGTCCCTGCAGCGGCCACTAAGCATAAACTGCTCCATGGCTAACTGAGCAATAATCTGATCCTTGCTATGATTTTCTGGCTGCAACCATGAGTGAAAAAACTCATACAGTCTTTGTAGTTCCTTCCTTGCTTCTGAGTTATCACTGTATTGCAATGAGTTGAGTTGAATGCTTGAGAATGCAGAGATCTCTCTCTTTGGGACAGCAAAACCTTGGGTTGATGAAAATTCTAGATCTTCTGATTCAAGGTTATTTGAGGAGAGTTCTTGGCAAAATGATTTTCTGAGATCTAAAGCCATTCTCAGACTCAACTTCAATGGTTCAGTCGCCGTTATCTCGTATGTTCGGTGAATCTACAACTACTGCTGGATGATTACAAGCTGTAAGCTAGAAATATAAGAGACATTTAATTAGAGACAAACAAGTCAAACAGAACTTCAGGACCACATAGCCTCATGGATCAATGCTCAAATTTTTTTTAAAGAGAGCAGCTAACTTTGCTCAAATTCTACTAAGGCAACATCACTTATTTTCATTAATGTGGTCAACACTTCCCAGAGAAGGAAATTTTACAGCTATATTAAAATAATCCACAAAAACCATCTCAAATAAAATTCAATCCTATGTAAGAAGAACAATAATATGTCACTAAAAATGAAGTTAATTTTCAAAATCAAGAAATGTGGGTTAAAAATTAAAGCCACCTTGATTTACTATGTTATTGGAATATAAAGAAATATGATGTAACCGTCTCAGTAGTATTTCAAAAATGAATGTTAGTACTCATTCTTAAGGTGTTCTGTAAACATTAGAGACCATGCCTTCCATTATCCCTATGAGACATTAGACTACTCTCTAACCAACTCAGTGAAGAAAATCTATAAAATGTCATTTGCATAGTCCCAATTTTGTTTACAGAACAACATTCAACAAAGATTAACTTCAGTGAATTTAGCAAGGTGACCAATACAATACCAGTTTATTTAAAAATAAACTGATTTCTGTATTACTGTGCTATCATTGCAGTGTTTTAAAAACTTTTTCATTGATCTTTGCATTAAGCATCAATATCTAAGAACAATTATTAAAAAATACATTCAGTATTCTTACAAACTATAAACTATGAATGAATATATTGTATCAACCCTTACCACGCTGTAACTTTCTTTCTTCCTTGCTTGCTTTCTGTCTTTGTCTTTTTGAGACAGGGTCTCTCTATGCAGTTCAAGCTGGCGTTGATCACACTGTAACCCAGGCTGGTCTCAAACTCCTAATGATGCTCCTGCCTCAGCCTCCTGAACTTTGGGGTTACAGATGTGTACCACCATGCCTGGCTTACCCTGCCATTTTCTTAAGGCATTTATTATAGAAATTGTCTGTTTATTTGTATGCACTGTCTGGAAGTACAAAACTATATTGTGTAAAGCTGCGCATGGTGGCTCACACCTGGCTATTGGTTACACATACCTTCTCTCTGGACCCCAGGACTTGGGAGACTTATGCAGGAGGATTGTTGAAAATTTGAGAGTATCCTGGGCTACAAAGCCAGCTCAAGGCCACCCTGAACTGCACAGCGAGACCCTGTCTCAAAAAGACAAAAAACAAAAATCAAAAACAAAAACAAAATCCATTACATAGTCAACATCATTTAGGATGTGGGAGTTGGTTTTGACATAGGGGTTTGCTTTGTTATTTAGGCTTCACTTGAACTCAGATTTTCCTACCCAAGCCTCACAACTGTCTGGATTTTAGGTGTGCACTTGGATGCTCAGATTGACATGCCATTTGAGGCAATATTAAAGATTAGAAAAAGCTTTCTAAGAGGCTGCTATCTCCCTTATGCAATGAGTGTTCCTAAGTATATAGATTTCCAGTGTTTAACTGATACTATTAATATTCCCTGGAAAGTAATTACATAGAACAGCTAGCTCTTCCCCATAGTATACTTACAATTTTCATAGTTTATGTATGTGCATTAGATTTAAATGAAAGGTGTCCATTCAGTATAGTAAATGTGGTTTGAAAATTTAGCTGTGGTCTTTTTTTATTTTTTAAAGAGATTAAGATAAAAGCTGTGATCTTGAACTTTTATTTGAAATCACTAAATAAAGGCCATGATCTGGGGTTAATATGTCTGTATCACCCATTTGTCTATTTCAGGGACAGAATAGCTCAAAATTTAAAAAGAGGAGACTTTTGCTCAGGCTCACACTTTCAGAAGCTTAAATTCACTGCTGACTGACTCCAAAGCAGGAATGCCATCACTGTGTGGTATGCGGTGGCTCATGCCTGTAATCCCAGTACCTAGGAGGCTGAGGCTAAAGGATCCTTGCAAATTCAGGCCAAGCTGGGTTACACAGTGAGTTCAAGGCCAGACTGAACTACAAAGACCCTGCCTCAAAAAACAAAACAAAAAAAGAAAAAACAAGAAAGTAAGAAAGAAAGAAAAAAGCAAGAAAGAATCATTGCCAAAGGGACTGACAGGAAGAGCCCAAGAGCAAAGATGGAGGAAACCCACAGTCCCCAAAGACACACCCACATAAACCACTCAGAAACACCCACGTGTGTGTTCCTTATTCCATTCAGGTTGGGAATCAGGATTAACCATCTCATATTTTTAATTATAAGAAAATAAAATATTAGAAAAAATAGATAACTCACAATAGAAAAAATATACAATTTTGACTCTCAATTGATACTTGAATAAAGAATATGTGGAAATATCTATATTGATAGAGGTATATACAGTAGAAGAGGAGTCAGCCTTTGAAAAAGACATACTACCTTTTCCACATCATGGACCAATCTTGAATACCTAAGCAGACACACAAAGAAAACTATATTATGCAGTCTCATGTATATGTGGAATCTTTGAACTCATAGAAACAGAATGGAAATGTGGTTGTAGGGTTTGAGCATGAGTGATACGGAGGAATGTTTGTCAGAGTGTCCCCATTTAAACTCTAAGATGAGTAAGTCCTGGGGACCTTGTGTCAGTATGGTTGTTATGGTGATCTCCTGTATACTTTAAGTTTGCTAAAAGAATGGATTTTCAGTGTTTAACCACAGACTAAAAAGGGTACTGAAGTGATAAGTAAACCAGCTTGGTTGTGATAATCACTTCACAACGCGTCTGTACATTAAATATTGTCATATTGTTACAGGCAGTTGAGTTAGATAGAAATATTACAGGCAGTCAGACAGGACCAGGCCCTTGAGGGAGCCAGCACAGAGGACCAAATGTCTTGTGACCTTGGAGGAGAAAGACACCTCCTGCTGTGGGCCAGATCTCAAGACAAAATGCAAAACAAATGCAACCACATGGTAAGTATAAACATCAGGGATTGATACTCTGAATATTTATGGATCAACTTGAGGAAGCCAGGAGCCACCATCCCAACCTCCTAGAGAAAGAGACACTTTTCTTTAAGCATGCCCACTTCCTATGTGACTCACTTCCCCATTTGTCCCTGATTTAATCAATTTTACCTGAACAGTTAATCTTATTGGTTATTGGCAATGCACTTGGGACCCTTTCTTTCTCTCTCAGACAGATTCTTTCTTTTAATAAATATATTCTGCTCAGGGCCAAGGATTTAGCTCAGAGGCTGCCAGGTAAGTGTGAGGTTGCAAATTCCATCCCAAATACCGCCCCCCAAATCACACCTTTAAAAAATGGAATTTCAGTGTCAAAAATAAGTATTTCTGCTCAACAACTCCATTGTTCCTAAAATTCATTCTTACATTTTAGTGAACACGAACTCATACTGGACATCTAGTAGGTTGGAGTTTCATTCCCCTATATCAGTATCATTATTATTAGATCCCCCATCTGAGAGACAGCACAATCATCATGGCAATGGTTCAAAGCTGTGCCATGATAATGCACATCTCCTTCTTCCCAGAAGCCCCTATGGCTTCTCCCTCTAAAGTCTGCCAGGCTCAGGAATGTAACGGTTTACCCAATCCCCTGCACTCTCACAAAATAAGTCAGCTCACATCGGTACCCAGAGCACTGCCCCATAGAGCCTCTATCAGACAGAACCTGCCCTTTGTCTATAGAGAGCTGCCACAGCCTTCATTGTGGTGACTCCTTCCATGCCCTTCCCACTAATTAAAGTTTTTTTACCTGCTTGCCTCCTACATTCTGCACTGCTCTAGATCTAGTACAAATCACTCAATCAGTTGGTACCATTGACTCCAGCAGTTGGAGTCTGTGTGGCTCCTGGGGAATCTGTCCCCCCCGTCTGAGCTCCCCTCTGGCCTATGGACCTTTCCCTTCTGCTCCTCCTTTTCTCTCTCTCTCTCTCTCTCTCTCTCTCTCTCTCTCTCTCTCTCTCTCTTTCTGGGACTAGGGACTCCTCTGCTTTGCAGTTTCTAGCCAACATCCAACATCAGCCTTCATCTTGTCAGGTCCAAGGTGAGCCTCCCCTCTGTTCTACTCAGGGGTGCCTGTCTGAAATCGTGGCCATGTTAGGATGTCCCCTACATCCCTCTGGAACCTCTATGTTCTCTGGGACTCCCACATGCCTCCTCTTCTGATGACTAGAAAGGTCTACACTCTAGTAGGTCCTTTTGGGCTTCCTTGTGTCTTCTTTGGTGAGGACTAGAGAAGTTATTGTTGGGACTATGCTACTACTGGTTGTGCTTCACTGAAGGGTGATGATTCTCCACTGATTCACAACCCCCAGCTCTAACCCAATTCTTTCCCCTCCTCTATCTCCCCTTCCCCATCATACTTGATCCCTGTGTCCTCCTAAACTCTCATTTCATTTCCCAAGCAGTATCAAACACTCAGTCTAAATTCAAAACATCAGACCTTGATTCTCAATCCCCCCAGGGAGACCTCTTACCTATGACTTTCCATGTCTTTAACAATAGAAAATGACCTTAAAAAGGTTGCATTCCAGGCTGAAACTCTAATGCCAATTTATGGCCACAGCAGTTACAGCTGCAGTGAGTGGCACCCAGAGCTTGAGATAAAACACAGACTGCAGAAAAAAATCTAAAAACCCAATCCCCCCTCCCACCATCATCATGCTTCATGTGCAGCAGAAAAATGACACTGGACACGAGCATGCCATGACATGTGGCCACAACTAGGTACTTGGCCCATCTGCAAATAAGAGGGCCACTGGAAGTCCCACTGCCCTGTCCACCAGAGAGCAGGTAAGTCATCACCTTCCCTGCCCTCACAGGATAAGACACTGCAGCCTGGGACTCATCACTGGCTGATCTGCTCAGTATCGCTGCTGAAGACTGATGTCTTCATCAGGGCCCATGGTCTCACTGAGGTCTCTCTCTCAAGAGTCCTGAGTCTCGCTGGACATATCAGGTTAACTCTTCTCTTTCCTTGTTGACATGTAAGCCACCCATAATGTTCTTCCTGAGTTTTAAGATCGATGTTTCAGGTCTGAAGTTTCCATTATGGGAATTGACAGCCATGGTACATGACTTCTGCAGAAAAACCTACTCCCTAGAGATGACAAACCCTTACATACAAATAGTCTTATTATCCCAACATGTCCTGTACCTTTTTTTGATAAAAATTTTATTCCAAAAACTTAATTTCTATTATACTCTCTCCCTCTCCCCACAGCTGTCATACTCCAATCCCATCATCATATGCCCCTGACTCAGCCCCTCCCCTTCTGTCCTCCCTCATGCACCCTACAGTCTAGACACCTCCAATCCCACTCATGCCTCCCACATTACTCCGCTCCTAATTCACCTCAAAACACCCCTCAGTCTTTCCTTCTGTTCCCCAATACTCAGTTGCTCCTAAACATTGACAGGGACTCAAACCTATTATCTGCCACTTGTTAACTAATGGGTTTCTAAAAGTCACTCAGTTGCCTGATGACATCCATATCCTTTTCTCCCTGTCCTCAAATCCAACAGCTCCTATTACCTAATCCAATATCCCCAAAACTATCATCAGTACAATAATCCAATTCTCCTGGTGGTGCCAAACCCTTATATCACACTGTCTCATATTCCTCCATGTACATCTCATTTAAAAATACACTTTTCACTATTCCCTTACATCCAAAATGCCAATACCTTTTCATGTTTACATGGATGGATTCAGATACTTTTTAGTCTACTCAACTAATATATACAGTGCTACCCCAGGGATTCAGAGACAATCCTCACTTCTTTAGCCAAGCCTTAGCCAATGATCTTGTAACTATAAATCTACAACCTAGTACACTCATTCAATACACAGATGACTTCTCTTCTGCTTCCACTCCTATGCCACAACAACACAACACACAGCTGCCTTATTCAACTTTCTCTGTAGTAAAAGATACAAGGTCTCAGGCTGGGGATTTAGCTCAGCGGTATAAGCGCCTGCCTTGCAAGCAGGCAGTCGTGAATTCGATCCCCAGTACCGATAAAAAGATACAAAGTCTCTCACTCCAAACCTCAAATCACCTCACAAGTGTCAAATACTTTGGCCTCATGCTTACACTCACCACACAGTCCATAATCTCTGACCTTAAGACTCCTTTCTGACTTACAGACACCATCATAAAACAACGAATACTTTCCTTTTTAAGCCTATCAAACTTTTTTCACCTCTGGATCCCCAACTTTGCTTCTTTAGCTCAGCCACTATAATCAGGCTCTAAAGGGCCTCTTTTAAACCCCTAGACCCCACTATGCCAGTTGACACTCCCTTCACAAAACTTAAGGAGGCCCTCCTTAGAGCCCCTGCACTTACACTTCCTAATCCTACTATACCCTTTATTCTATACACTACAACAGATAAGGATAATGCTATTGGGAGTATTGGGACACAGTAAAAGACCTTCATTCCAGGCCATAGCCTACATCTCTAAACAACTAGACACTAGTTAGAGGATGTCCTCCCTGCCTTCAAGTGATAGCAGTAAAGTCATCCTAATACAAGAAGCCAAGAAGTTCACTTTTCGACAATCACAGTCTACTCACCACACCATATAGTCAATATAATTTCTCACAAGACAGTCCTAGCTCTAATGACCTCATCATAGCTATGACAAGTACATCCTAACTATAATACAAGACCCCATTGTCACAGTCTCAACCAGCAACAACCTCAATCCAGCCATCCTATTGCCTATTCCTATGACAGATTCAGAGATAACTTTTCTATATGACTGCACAAATGTTCTCCAATTAACTCATACTTCCTTCCCACATATACATGATTCTTCTCACTCTACTCCTACCTCTACAAATCTCTCCCCAGGCCACCTACTCAGTTAGGCCCCTCTCAACTTATGTACAGGAGACCATTTGTCTTACAAAACTTGCCTTCACCTTCTAATCTTCCTCCTTTAGCTGACTACATTCTGGTTCTCTAGTTCCTCCGACACCTTCTTCAACAATATGCAGATCTTTGCCTCCCTCAACCCTCTGAGGGACACACACCAGATCCTCCTTTATCTCCAGGAGACTTGTTCTATATTAAAATTCCTAAGCCCACAGGTGCAACTTCAACTCTTCAACCTAAGTAAAATGGACCTTATCTGGTATACCTTGGGACTACAACTGCAGTAAAGGTAAAGGGATTCCCATGCTGGTTTCATATCACCCAAAGAGGTATCATCCACTGCCTGGTAATCTTGATCCCAAACACACTAACGGGACTCTATGGATCTCACGTCCAATAGCTCCCACCTGTCTCTGATTAACACAACACAAACACTAAGGCTTTGCTGTCCTATCTATTTTGGCCTATATACGGCTCTATACTTTTCTGCCTCACAGGGACTCTAACACTCTACTCCAAAAAAATACACCATTCTCCAAAGGCTTACAGTTATCACACTTTTCATATTAATAATCTTACCATTTACATTCCTCAATTACCTTATGCAACATGATAGGCTTCCTCCTCTACCTCAATCTATTCCTTCACCTTACCCTACAACATTCATCAGACACCCAAAATGTTAATTCACTCCAAGATCAAACAAACTCACTGGCCAGAGTAGTTCTTCCACAAGGAAGGACACAGTATTCACATAGCAGAAAAAGGGGGTACTATGCCATGTTGGGGGAGGAATGCTGCTACTTTGTCAACCAATCAGGTATAATCAACAATCAGGTACAAAAACTCAAAAAATTAGCAGCTAATATACAAGGAAGGCAATATTTTCCAGAGGCCACCCTTTGGTCTTCATGGTGGGATTTCCTAAGGTCTTGGGCTCCCCTTCTAATGCCCATTATGGGTCCCATTGCCACAGTATTTTTTTTGCTTTTTGGGCCCTGTGCCTTTAGGCTCCTCTCACAATTTATCCAAACCAGAATACAGGCATTCACTACCAAAGAAATCCTACTACTGAGTGACATCACTACCTCACAAGCTCAGATTAAAGGGACCCCTCAATCCCATTCTCTTCTATCTTAGGCCCCAACCACACCCCCTCTCAGCAGAAAGCAGACAGAGAGACTCCACCACACACCCTAACACACAGAGATGGGAATGTTAGATCCCCCATCTGAGAGATAGCACAATCATCATGGCAATGGTTCAAAGCTGTGCCATGATAATGCACATCTCCTTCTTCCCAGAAGCCCCAGTGGCTTCTTCCTCCCAAAGATCTTCCAGAGCTCAGGAATGTAAAGATTTATCCAATCCCCTGCACTCTCACAAAATAAATCAGCTCACACCAGCCACCAGAGCCTTCCCCCAGCAGAGCCTCTATCAGGCAGAACCTGCCCTTTGTAGAGAGCTGCCACACCTTCCTTGTGGTGACTCCCTCCATGCCCTTCCCACTTATTAAACTCCTTTCTTATCTACTTGCCTACTCTCCTTAATATTCTTCCCTGCTCTAGATTGAGTACAAATCACTCAATCAATTATAGACAGCTAAAGTAGGTAGAACTATAAACTATGTAGAAGCCATCAGACAAGGCTGGGCCCTTGAGGAGTCAGAGTAAAAGATGATAATCCATCAGGACTGCAGCTGGAGATGCACCTAAAGATTAAAATCACAATAGCCAGTTTCACATATTTCCCTAAGGGATGAATGGAGGTTTGGGATTATTGCTATCATCCTTTTGAGATTTTCCATTATCTCATTAGGGATGGGCCATCCTCTCCCACCTACTAAGACTGTACTAAGATTAAAGGCAAGGCCAGTGCTATAGATTATAGCAATAATGATGTCAGTCAATGTATACTTGCTTCCATTAAATCAATATTGCCTATGTGATTGTACTTGCAATTTGATTGATCGATTAAAATTTTGACCTATATTGTACCCATCTTATGACTTTGCTCTATAAAATTTGCTTTAAGGTGTAGGCTTGTTGCAACCCATTCAGGACCCCTTCTGTCCCTCAGGAGTGATTGCTATTCCCCATTCCTTTTCTCCAATAAATTTTCCTACTCTTAATATCCATTGTTTCTTATAATTCATTCTTTGACTTCAGGGAACACAAACAGCCTATTTGACATTTAGTATTTTCCCTGTATCAGTATAACTTAAACTTATCCAATCTTTGCTTGTTCATTATATTTGAATAAAGTTGAGGGAGCAAGAAAGAAAATATTGGGAGTGGGGATAAAGAAAAAGTAAATGAAAACAAAATGCCAGGCCTGAACTCATAGCAATATCACTTTCTTTTGTTTATCTGTCTGTAATCTTGTATTTTCCTCAAGAATGCATCTCTAGAAGAGGTCAAATGAAGTTTGCATTGCTCAAACTTAATCTGAGACTTACAGGCTCATCATTTAAAATGTCCAATATATAAAAAAGTAATCCCTCTTTCATTACATTGCTATATTTTATATCATTTCCCCATTTTACAACATTAACATTTCAAAGATTTTTTAATTTTTAAAAAAGCAGTCAGATGAGGTGATACATACCTGAAATCCCTGTATTCTAAAAGGATGAGAAAAATGACCACAAATTTAAGGCCGGCCTGGATGACATGGCACCTTGGCAAGACCCTGTCTCAAAGTAAAAATTAACAAAGGACTGGAAATCTGTGAAGTTTCAGGATTCAGTCTTGACTACTATCAAAAAAGAGAAGGAATAAGGGAAACAGGAGAAATTTCATGCCATAAAAATCAGAAAATGAGGGTGTTCAGTGAGAGTGATACAAGAGCACATAAATCTATGATTGATTTTTGTTTGTTGACGTGATTTTGTTACAGGCAGCTGAGTTAGTTAGAAATATGATGGGCAGTCAGATAGGGCTGGGCCCTCAAAGGAGCCAGAGCAGAAGTTCAGAAACCTTGCAGCCTTGGAAGAGACAATCACCTCCTGCTGTGGGCCAGATCTCAAGACAAAAGCCAAAGCAAATACAACCACATCCTAAAGATCCACAGTCCAATAGTTCTCTGTCACCCTAAGGAAGTCAGGAGTCAGCATCCTACCCTCAACAGGAAGTCATTGATGTTAAGCATGCCCACTTACTACAGGACTGGCTCTCCCATTTGCTCCTAATTTAATCAATTTTACCTGAGCAGTTAATCTTATTGATTGACCACAGTTCTGTCCCACCTTATGCCCACCTTGCAAATTCCAACTTTTCCCTACCATTGACCTATTTAACCTCATGATTTTACTCTATAAATGTCCCTAGAAAAGACAGAGTCCCTGGCAACCCGCTCAGCACCCCTTCAGTCTCAGACAGAAGCTTTCTTTTTCTCAATAAATCTAGTCCACTCTTAACCTACGTTGTTTCTAAAATTGATTCTTCAATTTTAGAGAACATGAACTTGTGCTGGACTTACAGTAAGTCAGGAGCTTAGATCAATTTCATGACTCATTTGTTAATCTTATGTCTAATCAGACTAGCCTTAAAATGATTTCCCTTAGCCCACTCTGTGAACATTCTTGTCTTTCCCTAATACTTTTATCACAAATCTTCTAATCAAACCAGAATGAAATGTTAAATCTGTTCAAGTTACATCCTACTCCTCTTCCTCCAGGGCTCCAATATGCCATCAGGGAAAAGTACAAGCACTTCATTGTTCCTCAACACCTTCCTGGGCCAGCCCTGAGCCTGTAGGCTCATTTTAGGTTTTGTGGCTGGCTCTCTGATTCCTGGTAAACTGGTAATCAACTGTGTCTGTGTCTGTGTCTGTGTCTGTGTCTGTGTCTGTGTCTGTGTCTGTGTCTGTGTCTGTGTCTGTGTCTCTGTCTCTCACTCTCTCTCTCTTGCTCACTCTTGCTCTCTCCCTTACCCATCTCTGTCTCCCCTTCCACCCCTCCATCTCCCTTTTCCTCCTCCTCATCCTCATCTTCATCTCTCTTTCTGTGGACTCCACAAGTTTTCTCCCCTTGGACTGCTATCTCCCCCACAACAACTCACAGGCCACCGCTTCACACTTGCAAACATGCCCTTTAGTCTCACATAGACAGAGCTGTATAGCATTAGGGCTAAGACCTTGGGAAATTCAAGACCAGGCTTGTAGCGGGAAGAGGGCAGTTCTACTGTGAAGCCTAACATTACAAGATTTGTGAGCCATGCATGAAACACATCAGGATCTATCTGGGTCATGGGTATCCTATCTCTAAGAACACCTACTTCCCAGAGTGGTTATAGTTTCAGTTACCCAGTGGGACAGCCATCATTTGAAAATACTAAATGCAAAATGAATCTAGGTGTAGTGGCACACACTTATAATCCCAGCACTCAAGAGGCTGAGGCACGATGACTGCCTTGAGTTTAAGATCAGCTTGTCCTACATAAGAAGTTCAAAGCCAGCTTGATATACATAGCAAGGCTCTTTTAAAAATTAATTAATTAATGTCAAAAACAAAGAGAAAACTATGAAAAATGAACATTCTAGAAATACACTATTTGTGGCTTTTAAATTGCATGCAAGCTGGGCATGGGGGTACATGCTGTAATCCCAGCACTTGGGAGGCTGAGGCAGGAAGATGGCTGTGGGTTTGAGGCCAGTCTGGAGCTAAATAAGTGAGTACAAGGCTAGGATGTACATAGTGAGGCCCTGCCTCAAAAAAAAAAAAAACAAGCATATATCAGACTATTCAGATTAGCTTGATAAAAGTCTTGTTGACCTCCTCTGCTCTGTCTGGACTAAATGTCCCTATTTGCAGTCAATATGTGCTTTATAAGCTGTCTGTATATTTGTCACTAAACAGCCTGTTCAGTTAACATCCCCCTTGTCAAGTACCAATGGTTTTTTTCTTTTACCTCTTACTTTTCCCAATAATGGCCCCAAACTACAAAAACAGTTATGCCAGTAATTCAGATATGGTAAAGAGCAGACATTTCAGGGCTTCCATTAAATGAAAATGTGGACGTACTTGATTTAACAGGGAAAGACAGCACTGAATGCTGGGGATGCTAAGATCTTGGCCTGAACCAAGCAAAGTATATGTATGGTTCATCGTATCCCTGGATTCAATATCCAGGTGGGTCTTGGAACATATCTTGCATGTATAAAAATATATTCACTATGACTGATAGTCACATTTCAAAGTTTAGACACCACCTCCGCTCCAGACTGCCTTAGACCAACACTTCCATTAGATACAATAAAAACAAGTCATTAGAAGCATGACAGCAAGGTACCAAAGTCATATTCAAAAGATTTATCCAGAAAGTCTCTTTCAATAAATCCACGCCTTAACACAGAATCTGCAATATCAAGCCCTTTGAGTCAAGGCAATTCTCAGATGATCATTCCCTCCCCAAAGGGGACCTCATAAGTTTGTAAATAACTCCCCACCCCCACAACTGTGCCTACACATAAGCATAGGATTGGTGAGTTCTCCATTCTGAAGGCTTACCTCTGTGTAGATAGAACTCAAGTGATATAATCCTGGGCTCTGAAAGTCAAAGGGTGCCTGGCTTCCTCCTCCGTTAAACCTACTATGACTTCCCAGTGCAGCTTCCTTATATACAGCCTGGGCTGCACAATTTACTTAATGGCATGATTGGATGAAACTCATCCTTTGCTGGGATTACTGCCACACCTTGTCTCTCACACCATATTTAATACCACCACCCTCTTTCCCAGAAAAATACTACTCAGGAAACTGAGCCAAAAGGATCAGAAATTCAAGCCCAGCCTGGGAAGTTTAGCAAGATCCAGTCTCAAAATTTAAAAATTAGAAAAAAGCACTGCGGATGTAGCTTAATACAACCTCAGGTGAATTCCCACTACTACCAAAAAAAAAAAAAAAAAAAACTCTTCTTAGGACTAGAGATATCTCTGGGAAATGTGGCCAGGTTAAAATTAATTTGGTCTGTCTTTCTTTAAAGTTTCTTTCTGGGTTACTCAATTTATTTCCACCTATATTTCTTGGTATAATTGTGATGGGTTGAAGTATGTCCCCAAATTCATATACTGACATCTTATTTCCCAGTACCTTAGCATTGAAAAGTGACAATGAGCATAATCTCAAATACCATTTTCCTGAATCCTGAAAGATTAAAAACTTTAAAGTCTAAAATCCCAAAATCACATCCTGAAAATAAAATCTCAAGCAACTGGGCGTGGGGGTGCACGCCTGTAATCTCAGCACTCAGGAGGGTGTGGCTCAAAGATCACTAAATTCCAGGCCAGCCTGGACTACATAGTAACTTCACAGCTATTCTGAACTACATAGAAAGACCCTGTATCCAAAAACCACAAATAAAATATTGAATGTTAAAATGTCAAAAGCCCAAATTTCCAAAACTGTAATGCTTATAGTAAAAAATAAAATGAAATAAAATCTACTTAAATGTGATAGAAAACTAACCTCTGGACTAGAGATGGACCATGAGATATAGCAACCAGGAAAATTTCAGATTAAAAATACACTGGGTTTCACACACAAGCTCTTCAGGAAAAAAGAAAAAAATAAAAATACACTGGGTGTGGTGGTTCATGTCTGTAATCCTAGCACTTGGGAGGCTGAGGTAAGTGGATGGATGCAAGGCTGAGCTACTTAGCTCAGGGCCAGTCCAAACCACATAGTGAGACCCTGTATTCGATCCCTCCATCCAAAAAGAATACATACCAAAGTAAAAATACATTATTTGGATGAATGAGAATTCCTTCCAACTGGCAAAATTCCAGTTCTTCACAAATTAATGCTACATTTGCCTGAAAAATCCAGCCTTGGGAGTCAGATGAATCCAGGTTGCAAAGTTCAGAAGCTTTGGCACCCTGCCTGATTGCCATGAATTTTGTGGAAATATTGAGGCAAAAGAGTGAATGTGGAAAAAAAACAGGATGGGCATGAGAGAACACTGGTATGTGAAAGGATTTGTATACCCTGTATGTGCAAATAAGGAACTTTGACCCAAGCTCTGCAATTAATCAAATTAAAATCCTGCAGTGGTAGAGGATTTTATAGGAGGGTAGAGTGATTGGAGTATTCATTCATGTTTAACTAGTGGATCCTGTATCTCTTCCATTGCTGATCTCGG
The DNA here is from genome assembly GCF_034190915.1 of Cavia porcellus. Lineage (NCBI taxonomy): Eukaryota > Metazoa > Chordata > Mammalia > Rodentia > Caviidae > Cavia > Cavia porcellus. The sequence goes on along the minus strand of NW_026947490.1, from coordinate 37,584,130 downwards.
AGAAGAATGTGAGTAAGATGGTGGTGGGGGTAACATTAAGGAGATAGAGTCCATGAGAAGAGTTTTCACTCAGGGTGGACAGCAATAACAACTTGATGGTATTTATTAATGAAGTGAACAAGAATAATGTTTAGGACTGGAGATTTAGCTCAGCGACATAAGCACCTGCCTTGCAAGCTCACAGTTGTGAGTTCAATCCCTGATACAGACAAAAAGAAAAATGTTTGAGGCCATCACTGATGACTCCAGATGGTCTCTTGGAAACCAGCTTCTCCTTAAGTAACCAGCTTGAAAAAGAAAGTAAGACTGAGAATATGGAGAGTTAGGTGAAATCAGTAATGTAACTTATTATCTGTTTTATTGTCATGTTGAAATATTGGAAAGGAAAGCCTCAAGTTTCTCTAGTTTAGCGTGTGTGTTGTGTGTGTGTGTGTGTGTGTGTGTGTGTGTGCCAGTGCTGTCAGAGACATCATCAAGGAATATTTATTTTGATATAATCAGAATGTAGCACTTTATAGAAATGCAATTGAATTGAGAATTGGGTGAGGCTGCTGCACAGTAAGCCATATTATCCCAAAGAAGTCAGTTTCATGAATCTTAGCTCAAAGAGAATGGATGTGGGTTGACTGGAATCCTGTTTTGAAACTGTGTCCTCCTGTGCTGGATCTACTTTGATCTGACCATAGCCATCTTGGTTGGAACTGCCATTTTGTCTGTCAGGTGATTCTTGTACACAGCCCAAGTCCTGTAGGACAAATAATATCATTAACATATTAGAGCATGATGGCCCCGTCACTAATACTGCAGATGTTTCTTACCCAACATTGAATGTGTTAGCAGTTTTCAAGAAAGGCCATGTACAATCTAGTTGGCCTGAACCCACCTTTTGTCTAGCTTGGCCCTTGGGTTCAAGACACAGTGTACATAAATTCATCTTTTTTTATTTTTCCTTTGAGAAGTTTCTTACCCTTTCACCATATTTATTGAAGATTTTGTATCTTATATCTTTTTTATTTTATGCAACTGGGGAATAAACCCAGAGACTTCACACCGAGTTATTGCCTCAATACCTTTTATTTTCTTAATTTATAAGGCAAGGTCTCCCGGAGTCTTTAAATTGCTCAGGCTAGGTTCAAACCTGTGATCTTCCAGCCTCAATCAGCCAAGATCCTGGAATTACAGGTGTGAGCCACCACCTGAATGAATGAATAAACTCATCTGAATGAATGAATCAATCAGTCAATCAGATTAAGAATGTAATTCAACCAGTAGTAGAGTACCCCTTGTTCCCTAGCATCACACACACAAAAAAGTTATGGGATTATAGTTATATACTTTCACTCTCAAATATAGTGTTTGAAATTTAAAACACAAAGTTCTTTCCTATTCCATCCTTTTGTGATTTTTGGACATACACATACCACTACCCACAATTCTTTACTACCTATACTACCTTATGAGGGTTTTTGAAAATCTATAGTTAATAAGCCACTGTGCCACTGAGCTGTATCTCTGGCCCTAGTTATTGTTCCTTTATATTTATTCATATAATATTTCTTCCACTTCAGTTTCATTGAGCAGATCCAGTCTGGTTGCTGGCTCAAATTTCCTTTAATGCTTTTGATACTGAGGTGTGGTGGCAACTTTCCTTTTCTGAAGCAGTCATTATTTTGTCTTTAAAATATACTTTTCCTGGAGAAGAATTATACTGTGGATGCTGCCTACAGCTTGACCTGTTAGGTGAAGCCAATGTCTGGGGAGAATCCCATTGTCTCCTAAACACACCTTGGTTTCCACCTGAATGTGAGAGTGATTTTCCAGTATTAGCGGCTGTTTGGGGAGCACTACCAGTATGCTATTCTGATCTAAAGCAGGCGAGATAGAATCCCTTAAAAGTACCTTACCTTCATTGTGCAGTTTTTCCAGTCTTTTCTTAGGTGCTGCTGTAATTTCAATACTTACATACATTCCAAAATTCATGTTGAAACTTAACATTCAGTATGATAGAGTGGGACCTTTAAGTGGTGATTAGATTAAGAAGTATTCCTCATGAATAGATTAGGATCTTTATTTCTTTTTTTAAAAAAAAGCTATACAGTCTTCTCCATCCCTCCCACTGCATGAGCTCACAATGTTAGAGATCCAGCCTGGATCTGACATCCAGCCCTGGATCTGTGAGCAGACAAAGCAGTCATGTTTCTCAAAAGCATGAGTGCTATCTGTGCTTTGGTTATTACAGAATTTACTAGATATAAAATAAACAACTGAAATGTTATCAATAAATCATAATGTATATACACTAGGAGGTGTTAGAAATTAGGGATAACAACTTCCCTGGTAAATACAGATGCTAGTAAGAATGTCAAACAGTGATGGTGAACATTTCAGAGCTTTCAATGATACAAACAACCCACTGGGGGCACCCATACCAGAGGTTCAGCACCTCTGTCTAGAGCATAAAAATATTTTAACATGTAAATATGCACTCAGAACATTTCAAATTATTGAAATTACTATCACTTTATTGAGTCTTAAGCTCCACAGCTTTTTTTGTAAGTTGATACATTTTCTGTATGAACAAAAATACACTGTGGACATTTCATATTGAAAATGAAACTTGACTCCAAAATAAAAGATCAGCAAATTTCACTTCACTTTAATGGCATCTTTTGTTTAATTTTTTTTGCTCTCTTTGGTTTTTTCTTTTTTTATTTATTTTAAAGAGATTAAGAAAAAAGAGGACATAACAAAGCAGATCAGATCAGAACAATGGAAGTAACACAGCATTTTACCACAAGAAAACCCATAATTAACAGTAACTACCATAATGTCTCTTTCTTTGAAATAGTTGAGCACAGCTTCATATAAGATAATATCAACCGTAACAAAGCAGTATAAAACCATTCAAGAGAATGAAAGCATTACAGGGCTTTCAGAACCAAATAGAGAATGAACAATGGCTACTATATTATCTCATTTTCAATAGGAAATTTGTTTATATTATCACACATATCCAATAAGACATAACAGGATAGAACCAAAGGCAACAGAAAAACAAAAGCATAGTAGGACTTCAGAGTAATATGATACTAAATCAGCTCTGGGTATTCTAATGTCTTCTTTTCCATAAAATATCTGTTTACACTATCACAGATAATAAAAACAAACAAACTAGGATAAAACCATCCCAACTAATGAATGCAGACATTATAAAACTTCAGAGCAATGTAATGGGGAGTCATGATTACTATAAACTCTTATGTACTGTTCCCATTTCTTACACTAGGGAGACTATATGGTATTCATACATGTGAGTTTGATTTCTTATGAGTATAGTCTCAGGTTATGTCCATTTATTTATAAATATCTCAATGTGATCATTCTTTATAGCTGAGTAGTACTCCATTGTATAAAAATACAACTTTTTATCCAATCCTCAGTTGATGGACACTTAGGTTGTTTCCAAGATCTGGCTATTACAAATTGTGCTGCTATAAACATGGATGCACATATATCACTGTGGTATGATGTTTTCAGTTTTTCTGGAATTATGCCTAGAAGTGGAATTGCTGGAACAAAGGGGACTTCCAATCCCAGCTTTTCGAGAAATCTCCAGGCTGACCTCCACAATGGCTGCAACAGTCTACACTCCCACCAGCAGAGCAGGATAGTTCCCTTATACCCACAACCTCTCCAGCATTTGTTGTTGGTAGTTTTCTTGATCCTGGCCATTCTTTCAAGAGTGAGATGGAATCTCAGTGGGGTTTTAATTTGCATTTCTCTAAAGTGTAGTGATGATGAACATTTTTTTCATATATTTATTTGCCATTTGTATTTCTTCATCTGAGAACTGTGTATTTATCTCATATGCCCATTTTTGGACTGGGTCTTTGAATTTCAGGGATATTAATTTTTTTTAAATCTTTATATGTTTTAGACAGAAGTCCTTTATCTGAGGGAGAGTTCACTAAGATTTTTTCACAGTTTGTGGGTTTTCTTTTCACTATTTATCACTGGACATTTCTTTTGACATGAAGAAATTTTTTAATAAGACGTGATCCCAGCTATTAATTCTAGGAAGTATTACCCGTGTAGTTTGATTCCTGTTTATGAATTCTCTACCTACCCCATGTCTTCAAGATTTTTCCCTAACTTATCTTCCAACAGATTTAGTGTTTCTGTTTTAATATTCAGATCTTTGACCCATTTAGATTTTAGTTTAGAATATGTTGATAGGCATGGGTCTAGTTTTAATTTTTGGCATGTAGAGTGCCAGTTTTTCCAGCACCATTTATTAAAGAGACTGTTATTCTTCCAGTGAACATATTTGGTACCTTTATCAAAGAAAAGGTGGTTGAGTGTGTTTGTAGTTGTGGTTGCATATTCTAATCTATTCCCTTGATCTTCAGATCTGTTTTTATTCCAGTACTATGTTGATTTTATTACACTTGCTTTGTAGTATAACCTCAAGTCAGGAATTGTTATGCCTTCTGCCTTGCCTTTGCTGCTTAGAATTTCCTTTGCTATTCTAGATCTCTTCTGGTTCCAGATGAATTTTAGGAGTGATTTCTCTAGATCTATGAGGTATGTTTATCATATTTGCATTGGGATTGCATTAAATCTCTGTAACAGTTTTGGGAGAATAGACATTTTTATGATATTTATTCTTCATATCCTGAGCAAGTGATGTCTTTCCATTTTCTGAGATCCTCTTCAATTTCTTTTTTCAGTGTATTATAATTTTACCTGTATAGATTGTTCACTTCTTTTGTGAGATTAATTCCTAAGTATTTCTCTTTTTTGGGGGGAGAGGATGTTATTGTGAAGGGTGTGGCTTCTTTTATTACTCAGTGATTTTATTGTTAGTACAGAAATGCTATTGATTTTGTATCCAGCCACATTGCTGAATTTATTTATTATATCTAGGAGTCTCTCAATGGAGTTTTGGGAGTCCTCTAGGTAGAGTATCATGTCATCGGCAAATAATGATAATTTAACTCTTTTCCTATCTTTACTCCTTTTATTTCTTTCTCTTATTGCTCTGGCTAGTATTTCTAGTACTGTATTAAATAGGAGTGGTGATAAGGGACATCCTTATCTTGTGCCTGATTTTAAGGTAAAGGGCTTACGTTTTTGGCAATTTAATATGATGCTGGCTGTTGGTTTGTCATAGATGGTCATTATCATACTGAGGTAAAGACCAGCTATTCCAATTTTCTGTAAGGTTCTTAGCATGAATGAACGTTGGACCTTATCAAAAGCTTTTTCTGCATCTATAGAAATGATCATGTGATATTACTTTTGGCTTTATTGATATGGTGGCTTACATTTATTGACTTACATATGTTGAACCATCCCTGCATGCCTGGGATGAATCCCACTTGGCCATGGTGTATAATCTTCTTGATGATTTGCTGCATCCTATTTGCCAATATTTTATGGAGGATTTTTGCCATCTGTGTTCATTAGGGAGATTGGCATGTAGTTTTCTTTTTTAGTTGGATCTTTCTCAGATTTTGATACTAGAGTAACATTTGCTTCCAGGAATGACTTAGGAAGAATTGCTTCCCTTTTGATTTCATTGCAGAGGTTGAGGAGTGCAGGCATTAAGTTTTATTTGTATTTCTCATAGAATTCCACAGTGAATCTGTCTGGGCCCTAGCTCTTCTTTGTAGATAGGGACTTACTTATATTTTTAATTTCATTAATAGTAATTGGGCTATTCAGCAGTTTTACGTCTTCTTGACCCAGCTTTGGTAGTTCATATGTTTCTAGGAATCTATCCATTTCTTCTGTGTTATCAAATCTATAAGAGTATAGGTTTTTGAATTAAGTGTTGATGATCTTCTGTATTTCCACAGAGTCTGTAGCGATTTTGCCTTTTTCATTCTTTATTGCATGAATCTGAGCTGTTTCCTTTTTTAATAAGTTTGGCTAGGGGCTTATTAATTTTATTTATTCGTTCAAAGAACCAACTCTTTGATTCGTTGATTTTTTGGATTATTTTCTTAGTCTCTATTATATTAATTTCTGATTTTTATAATTTCCTCTCTTCTTTTGGCTTTGTGTTTGACTTTCTCTTTTTGTCTAGATGTTTGAGGTGTAGTAGCAGTTGTTTATTTGTTCTTTTTTCCTGATATGGGAACTCAGTGCAATAAATTTTCCTCTGAGGACTGCTTTCATTGCTTCCCACAGACTCCGGTAAGATTTATTCATATTTTCGTTTGCTTGTAGGTATTCTTAATTTCTTCTTTAATTTCCTCTGTGACCCACTGATTGCTCAAGAGTGTATTATTCAATTTCCATGTGTTTGTGGGGTTTTTGCAGTTTCAAAATTAATTTCTAGTTTCATGGCACTATGATCTGATAACATGCATGGGATAATTTCAAATCTTCTGCATCGATTTAAATATGTTCTGTGAGCTAGTATATGGTGTATTTTAGAGAATGTCCCATGTGCTGCTGAGAAGAATGTATATTCTAATGTTGTTGGTGGAACACTCTGTATATGTCTACTAAGTCCATTTGTTCACAGGTGTGATTCAATTCTGTTATTTCTTTGCTGATTTTCTGTCTGGTTGATCTGTCCCTTGGTGTCAATGATGTGTTAAGACCTCCTGTTATAATTGTTATTGTTTATTTGATTTTTCATTTCTTTTAATACTTGCTTTGTATAACTGGGTGCTCTGGAATTTGGTGCATATATATTTAAGACAGTCATCTCTTCCTCTTTGAGTTTTCCCCTAACCAGTATACAATGACCTTCTTTGTCTCTTAGGATCATTCTTGGTTTGAAGTTCACATTATCTGCAAACAGAATAGCTACCCCACTTTTTGGGGGATTCCTGTTGCATGCAGTATTGTTTTTCATCCTTTGACTTTCAGTCTGTGAGTTTCCTTTTGGGTTAGATGGGTTTCTTGTAGACAGCATATGGCTGGATGTTGTTTCTTGATCTATTCTGCCAGTCTGTTTCTTTTAATTGGTGCATTGAGACCATTTGCATTAATGGTTATAACTATTATATATTGGCTTATTGTTGACATGTTTTCTTCCTGCTGTTGCATCTTTATCTTTCCATTCTGTTTAGTTCTCTACCTAGCTTAATGGTGTTTTCCTATGTGTATCTAGACTGTCTTTCAGTATTCTTTGCAGGGTTGGCTTGGTGTTCATGAAATTCTTCAGCTGTTCTTTGTCATGGAAGTATCTTATTTCGCCATCCATTTTGAAGAACAGTTTTTCAGGGTACATCAGTCTAGGCTGGAAATCTGTTTCCTTTAGGATCTGAAATACTTCACTCCATGCTCTTCTTGACTTCATTGTTTGTGTTGAGAAGTCTGCTGTGCTTCTGATAGGCTTTCCTTTATAGGTGACCTGTCTTTTCAACATAAGAATAAGTATCCTATTCTTATGTTGGATTTCTGGTATGGTGATTATTATATGTATGGGTGTAATGTTATTTTGCTTATGGCTATTTGGAGTTCTGTATGCTTCACTAATCTGCATGTCAGTTTCCATTCTCATGTTTGGGAAATTTTCAGCTATGACTTCTGTGAATAGCCTTTTGATATCATTTGTGTTGTTTCCTTCTTTTTCATTTGTCCCTATTAATCTTACATTGTTTTTCTTTGCATCATCTTGCAACTGTTGAATTGTTACTTCCTGATGCCTTGTTATTTTTTAAAGATCTTTCCTTTCCTGTTCACTAGCTGCAATCTTGTCTTCGAGGTCTGAAATTCTATCTTCACTTTCATTGAGTCGGTTTTGATGGAATTGATTTATTGTATATCTCTTTGTATCTGCTTCATGTATTGTTTGCTTCTTAAATTGTTCATTCAGGGATACTATCTTTTTATTTGCTCCTCTAATTTTTTAACTGTATCTTCTTTAGATGTGTTCAGCATCTCTTTTGTTACTTTTATCATTTCTTCTTTTACCTGGGAGATTTTCTTGTTTGAATTTCTTTAAAGATCCCTGGAGTTGCTTCTTTATTTCAGTTGCTATTATTTCAGGTATTTCAGGTGTATGGCACATATTTTCTTCTATATATTTTCTCCTAGGCTTTCTTGGGATGGATTGGAGGTTTGAGATTGCATTTTGGTCTTTCATTTTGTTATTTTTTTCTATGTATCAAGTGTTTTTCTAAAGCTTCTCCTGGATGTGTTGGGAATAGTCTCCTATGCCCTAGGCTCTTGGAACTGAATGGAGGTTGCTGAGCATGGTCCGGTCAGGTCCTCAGGCCCTCCCATGACACCTTCAGTGTTCCAGGCAGGTAGGCAGGCATCTAACCACTGTGGATGATGAGCTAAAGCTCTCCCCAGGCAAAGACCAATGCCCTGGAACTCACTTCACTTGCTCTCAACTTCCATAATTGAACAAGGTCGCTGGGCATAATCTACTGAGGCTGCAAAACCTCCCAAAGGTAGTCTAGTGTGGCTGAGAGCTGGGCGAGTCCTTGAGCTCTGGGAACAATGATCTTAAGAAGTCTCCCAGGGCTCAAGATGACTTTCAGACTCACCCCAGCCACTAGCTGAGTTTCCCGGTTTGGAAGGTTGCTGGGCTTATCCTGGACGGGCCTGAAACCTGCCGGGCGAGCACAGCCTAGTGTGGTGGGGCTTTGGGCGGGTCCTTTAGCTCTGGGAGCGATGGTCTTAACACAGACTCCAGGTCTCGGGAAGGGGAGGAGACTCATCTCAGCTGCTAGCTGAGTTTCCTGTGCCAGAGGTCACTGGGCATGTCCTGGGTAGGCCTCTTTAATTTTTAACACATAAAGATGGTACTAATGGGGTATCATGTGATGTCTGATCCACATATGTACTGTGTAATCAAATTAAATATTTCCTTAACACTCAGCCCCATAGAATCAAAAACATTCTGAACCATTTCTTACCTTTCATTTACACAACACAATTGCTACCTGTAGCCACCCTCTGTGCAATGGCACACTTGGTTTTCTTAGTCCTAACTGCAATGAAATACTCACTGATCTTTCTGTCTGAAGGTGTGTCAGGAAAGCAGCTACATTTAGGGGCTAGGGAGGGACAGAGAGTATCACTGTGTAGTACAAGATGACCTTGAACTTGTTTATGGAGCCTAGGCTGGCCTCAAAATCAGTGATCCTCCTGTCTCAGTCTCCCGGAGCCCTGGGATTACAGGTGTGTACCACCACACCTAGTTAAAATTTGAGTTTCTTTGCAAGAACTGCTTATATTTCAAATATCTTCCTTTCTTCTTGTTGTTTTTTGACCAATGGACCCATTTTTTTCCTGTGTCCTTCAATAGGAAAATATTTAAATGCATTGCAATGGACACATTTAAATGAATATTTTTCCACATTTTCAATTTATAGGTTGTCTTTCATTTTATGCATTTTCAGTTATACCTGCATTAAACTATTTAACAAATATTCCAAATTTTTACCAAGTCATTTTACTGCATATCTAAGTCCTAGAGGGTATTTTTATGGATAACCATATGGAAAACAGAATGCTGTGTTTCTGACAGCTCTTCCACTCCATTCATGATACCATCTTCAGTTTGAAACTAGACATGACAGAAGGGTACACACCAGGAAAGTTGGCAAAAACTGCAAACCATGGCCTGATTTATTGTATTATTTAATAAATTATTTCATATCTAGATGTAACAACATGAAAGAATATATGAATAGATTTAACTTAAAGAGTGTATGTATATGGTAATTCATTATGTGAAGCATGAAAAACTATTCCACAAAAATGAGCTGTTAATAAAGACAGAACTAGGTGCTAACAGTAAATATGCACTTGGGCACGATGGCACAAATCTGTAGTTTCAGCACTTGGAAGGCTGAGGCAGGCGGATCACTGAGTGTTTAAAGGCTGCCTACGCTGCCTACCGACTTGAAAGCCAGCCTGAACTGCATACTCAGACACTGTCTTTAAAAAAATGCAAAATATATGAACATTTTAACAATGAGACACAGATAAAAAGTTCATTAAAAAATGTCCATCTTAAACCTACCCAGAATAAAACTATAAAAAATAGATTAACACTAACTGTTAGGGAAAGTGTACAAGAAATGCAATTCTCAGTTTTAAATAAGCAAAAGCAAACAACCACTTTTGTTCAGTTAGGTAGTTTCCTTAAACACCTATCCTGTCTCCTGCATTGCATTTTAAGTCATAAGCACAAAAGAAATAACCTAATGCTCATAAATACATGGATAAACAATGTTACATCCATAGGAAACAGCTTATTTATTCATCCATTTATTGTCTTTTTGAGACAGGGTCTCACTGTGAAGTTCAGGCTGGTCTTGAGCTCACTTTGTTGCCCAGGCTGGTCTTGAATTTGCAATGATCCTCCTGCCTCAGCCCACCAAGTGCTGGAATTACAAGCATGTGCCATCAAAGCCAGCAAAATGCCCTATTTAACAACAAAAACAATAAGCAACTCATACAAGCCTTGAATAATTTCAATCACATATCATGAGTGAAACTAGAAAAACATTTTGCCTTAAGTCATACAAAAGTCTAAAAAATACAATGTTATGTAAGGAAAATTAATAGTTGTTTAAAGATCAAGGATATAAGGAAGAGATTTACAAAGGGATGAGATAAAACTAGAGGTGACCTACATATTCATTGTACTAGTTACAATGGTGATTTACAGGCTTTTAATAAAGTTTGCTAACCTAAGATTGACTCCATTTCTTTTCTGATGACTGTAGAGGCAACCTTGCCCCAGTGGCAGCAAGCATTTTTGAGTAACACAGTTCATTCCCACACATGATGATGGTTTGGCCAAAACCCAATGCATTAGAGTAAGTCATCTCCTTTCTCTCTAGGTGTGTGTTCCTGGCCTGCAAAAGTGAACACTACAAAAAGTACACTGGAAAAAAGTACATAAACCTTTAGTTTTTTGCTGACAATGACTTCAACTACAGATCAGATATATATCCCTGGAGATTGTGAGAATTTTTGTGAATATCCCACAATTACTAGAACATTTTACAAGGAACAAATTGCATGTACTTGGCTGCTGTCTCCATCATTCCTTATTAATCCAGCATTTTGGTGCTTATTATGATTCTCTCTGGTGTCTATAATCCTAGAAAAGCACAGCTTAATGAATTATGGGTATCAGGGCACTTGACTCCTTTGCAGAAGCTAGAGCAGATACTGTTCTCCATGGTGCTAGACATTATATGTATCCTCTGTAAGCAAAAAAGCAAAACAAAGAAGTAAACAAACAAAAAAAACTTAGGAAAAAAAGAAACTTTGTCTTGTTCACAGGAACAATGGGGGTTATGACTTTCTGCCTCATGAAGGTGTTTCCTGAGCACACAAAAAGTTCTAGCACTCAATCCACAGCTCAGGAAGCCTACAGGCCAAATTAGGAAAGATAGCTACATTTTTACATTATTCCTCCTGTCTAAGGTACCAAATTACCTCAACTACATCCCCACTCACACACCAGTTGTTTTGAAGACATCTCACACAGTAAATAGAACTCCAAGACTGAAGTAACTTAAATAATGAAGATTTTATTATTACAAAAATCAAAATAATATAAGCAGGTAGTTTCCAGGTTGGTGACTTAAGAGGCTGGAAAAGGGCCAGGGATTTAGCTCAGCTGCATAAGTGCCTGCCTTTCAAGCGTGTGGTCACGAGTTCGATCCCTGGTACCAAAAAAATAAAAAGAGGCTGGAAAGAAATCCACAGTCAGAAGAGCTCTTCTTGACAAACTGCCCAAACATACTTAACTGGCTCTTTAGTATTATCTGGATCAGGTTCTTGCCCTAACTTGCAGAACAGGAATTAAAATTCCGATCCGTCATGACTTCATCCAGTAAAAGGGAAGTACAGGCCAGTTCCTCTGAACAAGCTGGAGTGATGACTGCTGCACTGTATAGATTTGCAGGTGTGGAAGTCCTATGTTCTCTTCCTCAAAACATGACAAATGGCAAGACGTCTGCACAGGTTAGAAAGTTAAACACAGCTGCTTTAAGCTTCTATGGACCTGGAAGTAAAAAAGATTTTCTCCATGACACCTTCACATCTTGAGGGCTTAATTCAGATTGCCAGCTCTCTCTTATGTGCTTTGCACCAGTGTAATAATGAAAGAAAGGTGTGGTCCATACTGTTATGGATTAAAAATTGGTGGTCAACTTAATTCTAGCTGGATTACATCACCATGGTGCTGAGTGTAGATGTTTCACCTGAGGAAAGTTGCCATCATAAACAGAGATGTGGAGAAGGAGAAGGAAGGCATTAATGCGTTGAAGCTTTGAGGCACTGTGGGTTCTCCTCCGTGTTGCTCTTTGATTCGATAGGTTCTCCTGGAGAAGCTCTAGACCTTCCATTGAGCATTGCTTCCTGGCTCTGGAGGGGAAGACATGTGCTGTTTGGTCTCCAGGATGAACTTGTCACATTGGCTTCCTGGCAAGTACTTGACTGTTTATTGTCAGAGCTCAGGGCCTCTGTGTCACTGAAGATGGCTGACTTTCAGGACAGCCCTGGTCTTTGTTGTATGATTTCACGGCTCCAGTTAGAAGCCGCAACCCACCAGCACAGCTCCTTCACCCTGCTGGCATGGACTTTCTGGTTTCCATCACTGACCTTTGGGCCTTCCCCGCACAGATCCATAAGACTAGCATGAGTCCTTCTTGTGGGCTCTAGATCTCTAGTTGGACTCGTGGGAGGCATTGTCATGAGCTCTGTGTCCCACCTGGACCTATGTGGGACATTGCTGTGGGATTCAGGCCCTTGATTGAATATCCTATGTATTTGGATACATCAGTGGTGTTGTGGATAGACTTCCTGCATTTTCTTATGTTAACTCTGAGTGACCATCATAAAAATAATATAAAATCCATGTCCTGATTCTAATTGTTCTCTGCACAAACCCTGACTACAACACATACACAGCTAAGGTCTTTCTCCAGTGTGAACTCTTTGGTGTTTAGTGAGAACAGATTTGGAGCTGAAGGATTTCCCACATTTACTACATTGGTAAGGTCTTTTTCCAGTGTGAATTCTCTGGTGCTGAATGAGGCTAGAACTTTGGCTAAAGGACTTCCCACATTCACTGCACTCATAAGGCCTTTCTCCAGTGTGAACTCTCAGGTGTTTAATGAGGTTAGATTTGCAGCTAAAGGATTTTTCACATTCTTTGCACTTAATAGGCCTTTCCCCAGTGTGAACTCTCTCATGGTTCCTAAGGTTAGAACTATGACTAAAAGTTTTCCCACATTCTTCACACACATAAGGCCTTTCCCCTGTGTGGACTTTCCGATGGGAACTGAAGCTGGATCCTTGCTTAAAAGATTTCCCACACTTACTACACTCATAAGGCCTCTCTCCAGTATGAAGTCTTCGGTGGTGAATGAGGCTGGAAGTTCGGCTAAAGGATTTCCCACATTCATTGCACTCATGAGGCCTTTCTCCAGTGTGTACTCTCTGATGGTATACAAGGCTGAAGTTCTGGCTAAAAGATTTCCCACATTCACTGCATTCATAAGGTTCTTCTCCAGTGTGAACTCTCTGATGTAGAATGAGGTTGGATCTTTGGCTAAAAAATTTACCACATTCCCCACACTCATAAGGTCTTTCTTCAATGTGAATTTTCCTATGGCTGTTGAGGCTGTAGATATCATGGAAAGATTTCCCACATTCATCACACTCATAAGGCCTTTCTCCAGTGTGAACTCTCTGATGGATAATGAAGCTGGAATAGTAGGTAAAGAATTTTCCACACTCAATGCATTCGTAAGGCCTGTCTTCATTGTAGATTTTCTGGTGCTGAATCAGATTACATCTTCGTGTACAGACTTTCCCACACTTGCTGCACTCAAAAAGCCTTTTCCTGGTGAGGATGCCCTGGTCCTGCACCAATGTGTTTGTGTCACTGAAGGTTTTTTTGCATTTTCCTGAGTTATGATGACTTTTCCCACTGGGAAAGGCCATCTGGTAGTTACTTGGTTTCTTCCCTGTGTGAATCCTTTGTGGATAGGAAAATCTCATGCGGGCCAGGAAATCCTTCTCAACTCCTTTGCAAATAAAAGGCTTCCCTGACACATGGACCATGCAGCTCTTTATAAATGAGTGTCTGTCCACAAAGCTTCGAAAGGGTATCTCTTTAAGGGGCTGCCTTTGGTGCTGGGGAAGATTATCAACAAAGTAGAACTGCTTCCCACACCTGTATGGATTTTTCCCACAATGTGTTTCATGGTGCTGAGGCAAGTGCAGCATCTCTCTCAAAACCAGGCCACAAATTTCATAAGCATAGGCATTCTGGGAAGATAACCCTTCTTTTGGAGTCATGACCCTTGACAAGTCCACAGAAAGACCCAACTCAGAAGGTACCACCTCATCTTCCACTCTACATGAACAACCTGAAAGCAAAAAAGTAACAATGAAGTACACATTGCATTTATTAGGAGAGGTCAACACAATCAAAAAACCATATATGATACAGGAAACAACCAGTACATGGAACTATTCTCAGGAAAAGGAAGCTGGGCTTAGGCTATGAAAGCAGCTGCTTTACAAAACAGGACCCTTCAGGTTGTAGAGGACAGCAGACCTTCCCAGACTCAAGACTAAGGAGGAGGCATGGTCCAAGGTAAGAGGCTTGTTCTAAAACTCATTTCCTTGTACACTGTTTTTAGCAAAACGGTATCAGCTGGTAACGTGATGCTATAAACTATACATCCCTACATATAACTCCCTACATATAACTATATTTTTGGGACACAACAAAAGCAGTGTTAGGGGGAAATGTGTGTTGTAAATATATCAAAAAGCTTCATCAATCTACCATAACATCTTAAGGACCTAAAAACAGAGGACCAATTAAATATAAAACTAATAAAGAACTATGAGACAAAATAATTATAATAGAAAAAATACAGAAAAAAAAATCGAGGAAACTGAAAGGTGGTTCTTTGAAACTTACCAAAATCAACAAATCCTTAAGTAAATTAAGAAAAGTGGCAGAATCAAATCACTAAACTTAGAAATAAAAGTGGGGGAATTACTACCAGTACTACAGAAACAAAAAGCCCCCAAACATAGTACTAAAATGACTGCATAACAATGGACAAATTCCCAGGTACACAAAGCCTGAGACTGAGTCATGAAGAAATAGAAAACTTGAATACATTCACAAATAGCAGGGAGATTAGACCAATAATCAAAAACCTGACCAACAAAGAAAAGCCTTGGGTCTGATGGCTTTACTGGTGAATTAAATTAAAACATTTAATAAAAAACTAACACCTGTGCTTTTTGCTCCCCCAAACTATAGCATGAACATTTCCAAACACATTGTGTAAGGCCAATAATACTTTGATTCCAAAACAGAAAAACACTATTCTTGCTGATAAATGCAAAAATTATCCACAAAATACTATGAAATACCTGAATTATACAGTGTATTATAGAGATTATACAGCATGACCATAAGCAATTTACTCCTGGAATATATGAATGCTTCAACCTAAGAAAATCAATTAAAAGAATAGGTAAACAAAAAATACATAAATATACTAATTGCTGAAAGACCAAAAACTTCCTGGAAGAGCAAAAACAAGACAAGAATGCCTGCATCTATTCCACATAATATTTGAAGATCTGATCGTGGTAATTAGGCAAGAAAAAGAAAACAGATCAGAATGGAAAAAAAATTCTGTTCACACGTGACTTGCAGAAACTCTAAAGACTGTACCAAAAAACTCACACTTACTACAGGTCATAAATTCAGCAAAAATACACAAAAATTAGTTGCAATGATTATAGAAATTCTACAGGGATAGAGAGTGGTCCAGGCTTCAGCTGTGGAGGATAACAGACAACAGTTAACATAAACTCTCAGTGGGCTGTGAGACAACTGCCCTCCCCCATCCCCAAGTCCTGCACCTGCATGGTATATCCTGCACTGAGAAGTAGGTGGGGACAGAAGACACCTAGAAGAGAGTGGAGGAAGAGGATAAAGGAAAAGGAGGAAAAAGGGGGAAAAATACATAGATTTCTTCCTTGGCCCAGACTGGTCTTTTAGCGGGTAGGCAGGGACCACCCCAGAACAGGTTGCCCGCAGTGTCATGGGGTTCAGGACAGCCTTCCCCAAGATTATAAATGTGATGAGGACTCTAACAAAGTCTTAGATTTAACAGTATGCAAGAAGACACCACTGGTGGAATTGAGTATTTGGTCATCAATCAGGATCTATGGTAGAAAAATACTCAGTAGCTATCCAGATTCTAATGGATGGCATGACTGGCTGCTGTGCAGAATTTTTGTTTCAGAAAGTTGGAAAACTTGCAGCTATGGTAGGTGGTGGATTTCTTCCCCTACAGACTACCAGTCATAGTAGCTATGTCTAGATCAAATGGAAGAGTTGAAAAAGATGTAAGCAAAGAAAAAGGCAAGATTTAGAAACCAGCAAATAAAGGAGTAACTGAAATAAACAATGTAATAAAAAAATTAACAGAATTTATCAAACAGAACACTGTGCTAACCAGTGGATTTGTGGGAGGGTTTTGCCTAGTCTTGCATCTTAAGTACATGAATGATCCTTCCTAGTGGATCCAACTGTGAGAAGAGAGAAGCAACAGGGTGACCTCACAGCAGCATACGCCACCAGTCTCCAGAGTAAGGAGAAACAAATCACTGAATGATACCAAATTCACAACTTAGCATTTGGATTTGAAGCTTGACAAACAAGTATCTGCTA
The DNA here is from genome assembly GCF_034190915.1 of Cavia porcellus. Lineage (NCBI taxonomy): Eukaryota > Metazoa > Chordata > Mammalia > Rodentia > Caviidae > Cavia > Cavia porcellus. The sequence goes on along the minus strand of NW_026947490.1, from coordinate 37,567,416 downwards.
CAAAACAGCCTGTGTGGTATTCAGATAAGAGAATTCTTGAGCAACACAAAGTTTTCAACTTTTTAAAACAAAATTTGCATCTGTTTAGAAACTAGCCGGTAAGATACCATTAGATATGGATATGAGAAGAAAAAATCTGTTTGATCTATCTCTCAATGAAATATTACCCTTTTTCATTTAAGTAAGATGCTCTCTGTACTTTACAGTGTAGTGCCAATAGTTAAAAATTTATCTAATAGCTTCAGTAATAAGGCTGACTTTAAGACTTGTATGCAATAAATTTGAAGAGCTGTAATGTCCTTTTGTGGAAGGCATTAGAAATAGAACTTCTAAGATAATAATAGATTCTGCTGATATAATATCAGTCCTTAGGTGGTTTTCTCCTTCCATTTCTTCCCTGCATTACTTTTCAAAAAAGGCTCTTCTAAGGAAATACAACATGTTTAAAGTCTTTTCCTTTTTTGAATCTGTAGTTTTAAAACTATCTTTGCATGTGTTACCTTCTAATTTTTGTATCTGTTCATCCTGGCAGCCTGGGCAGAACATATAGCATACATACAGTTGGGCCACTGATTCATTTTATTAAGGTACTGAAATGAAAGTACCTTTTTCTTGTTTCTAAAATCTTAATTATTACCTTGGTCTCTTCTTACTGTCTAAAGAATTGACTTTCTATGAAATCATGAAGTTATAGCTAAAAGAGACTGTTTGTGGCGAAGTCTGCAAGTAAGTACTATGACTTCTAGGCTTTTGGCAGCATTCTGTTTCTTGAACACTAGGACAATTTACCCATTTCTCAGGGCTAACCTCACATACTAAGTCTTTTTGATTTAAATCAAAATCTTGCCAGATTGTTAATTTTGCCCCACAGAATTCTAGATTAGAATTGAGAAAGGGAACAACACGAATTGGAGTCTTCAGATTGGAAAGACTACAGATACCGTAGAAAGACTATCTTTGTTTGCTAGAAGTTTTCACATTACACATATTTTTTTGTTATAAATAAGTAACATTTCGTATTTAGGTTATAGGCATTCTGCTTTCATTTTCCTAAGCCACCTTAAAACTGAATGTGGGATCCATCTTTAATTTCTTTTTATTCTCATTAGTACCTCAGATATAGTGCTAAATAAAATTCAGACTTTCTTAATATGAAAAAAAAACCCCCCACCGGTCGCTATACACTGTAATAGCATCAGAAAGAATAGGTTACCAAGGAATTAACCAAGGAAAACACATATACTATAAAAACTACAAATATAGCCAAAAGAACTAAAGGAGAATAAAAACTAGAAAGACATCATATGTCCATGGATTGGACTAGTTAATATTAAGATGTCTATAGTACCCCAAAGTGATCTATGGATGAAGGAAACATTCATTAAAACCCCAATGCTAATTTTCCTTTTTGGCAAACAGAAAAATCCATCCTAAAATTCACATCAAGGGTCACTGAATAGCTAAAATGATCTAACTGTACTGCAAATGGTAAATGACTGTTACATTTCTGTAAAGACAGACAGATAGGACAATGATGAAGAGTCTAGAAATAATGTCTGGCCAATAATTTTCACCAAATGGGACCAGGTCTGAAAGGACAGACTTTCTAATACATAAGGCTAGGAAAATAATTGTCTCCATGCAAAAGAATACAGCTAGAACTTGACTTCATATATAGTAATCATCTCAAAATGGACCATGATGGGCCTGGTAGTGCATGCACACTTACAGTCCCAGCACATAGGGTATCACTTTAGCCAGAGATCAGCTTGGGCCACACAGGTCAATTCTGTCTTAACACTAATCTCGACAAAATGAAACAAAACAAAACGATCAAAGATCTACATGTTGGAGCAAATCTGTAAAATTCTTAGAAGACAACAGGAAAAAAGCTTTATGACATGGGATTTGTTAAGGATTTCTTCAAAATCATGCAAAAGCAATAAAAGAAAACATAAGCAAACAAGATTACTATGGGGAAGTGGCTGAAACTGGAGTTCAATCACACGTCTGGGGCTAAACGCCAGCCCCACAAACACACAGCACCTGAGATGAGCCATATAAACAAACTGCTCCAGCTCTGAGAACACAAAGCCAGAGGCACACTAAGCAAACAAGTTGTTACACAGAGGGGTGTCATGTGAATGTATACATAAATGCGCTTCAATTTTTGGGCAGTTCTTTTCTACCATCAGGAGATAGGACTCCACCTGACCGCAGCATTCTGAATTCTGACTTTTATCTTTTTTATCCTCCAACATCTGCTCCTCAGGAAATTTGGGAGCTGTGCTAAACATGACAGACTTTATCAAAACAAATTGTGTACATAAAATAATATTATCAGCTAAAAGACAAACCATAGAAGGGAGTAAATATTTGCAAATCACATAGTTTTGATCCAAAGCACATCTGATCAAACCCTACAGACAATTCCAAAAACTTGACAATAATGAACCAAATTTAAAAATAGGCAAGGAGTTGGAATAGAAATTTTTCTGAAGACATAAAAGGGGCCAATTCGCTCGTCTCAGTATCACAAATCTACAGGGAAAGTCAAATCTCAAACACAACAAGGCATTACCATACACCATTTGGATGGCAATTAACCACAGTAATAGCAAGTGTTGACAAGACCATGGACAAAGTGGAACGCCTTGTGCATCACTGTAAGAAACGTAACACATGGTACAGTGAGATAAAAAAAAAGTGTGACTGCTCCCAAAATAATTAAAAATAGAATCACTATGTGACCCACCAATTCCACTTTTGCATATATTATATGATCAAAGAAACTAAAAGCAGGAACGTGTAAAGATATTTGTGCACCCATAGTCACAGCACCATTACTTACAACACTATAAATACAGAATCAATGCCAGCATACACTGATGGATGATGGACAAATATGACAAAGTACATCCATGCAATGAAATATTAGCTTCAAAAGGAAAGGACACAGAGCCTTGTTCTACAAAATAGGATCCTGAAAATACTATGCTAAGTATTTAAACAAGCCAGATGCAAAAGAACCATTGTCTGCTTCCACTCATGTAACGTACTTAGGTCAAATATACAGAGACAGAAAGAATACTGTGACAACTGCCAGGACAATTGCCAAAGACAATTACTGTTAAACAGATTGTTTCAATTTTGTAAGAGAAAAAAAAATATGAACAGTGGTGACAGCTGCACAGTGTGAATGCACTAAATTCCAATAAACTGTACAATTACAATGATGAAAGTGATAAACTTTGTTATACATCTTACCACACATACACACAAAAGAACAAGTGGCAGCTTAGAGGAGGTCCTTCCAACAACAATCTGTATCAGACAGACAACGTCAGTGACATTTTACAGCATAGCTGTGAATGGATAAACGTCAAGTATAGGAAGGGAGAAACACTTGGGTGCATGGACTTAGTTACCAGACTCGGCAAAGATAAGTTGGATGAGATCTCTTAGGCTCACTACAACACTACTGATCCTGAATCTGTACCTTGAGGTTCTGGTACTGTAATGGTACTTTACTACAGGTACTGTAATGAGAGTGCAATAGGCATGCACCAGGGCCACAGCACCTACCCAAGGAACTGAGGAAAGCATAAGTGCCCATGATCAAGATCTCAGGACAAAACTGCTCCTAAGGATGAGAAAGGCAAAATCTAACACACAGGACAAGAATGGGCACACACAACTTACCCAGAGAAGACATTAGTGCCAAGTTCTCCAGCATCACCTCAAGGTACAGGTGCCTCTGGGCCTCATCAAGAAGATCCCACTCCTCCCAAGAGAAATACACAGCCACATCTTCAAAAGCGACACTAACCTGGCAAGATAGAAACTGATGAAACCACTGTTGCTCACAAAGACTCACAATCCTCATCCCATCCATCCACCCTTAAAACCCACTTCCTCCCAAGATACCCAAATCTGAGGAGACACTATACTCTGCTGTCCTTAGTACCAGCTCTCTACATTCATTCACTCTGTTTTCCATTCTGTAACCAGACAGAATCTTTCAACACCTGGTAAAAGATAACCTCTCTCCTCTAATCCCAAATTCTCACTGCCACCACAGTTGATGCCCAACTTCACAGGCACTCCTTCCAAGCCAGCCTCCTATCTTCTCTTGTCCAGTTCAGTTCCAACCAAAAGAACGATCACAGTTCCCTAAAAGCTCTCACATCCAAGGACTTCTGTATCTTGCTGTCTGCACACCTGTGAGAAGTTCTTTCTTTGGTGGCCCTAAATGGCAGCTCCTTGAGCACAAATGTAAGTCCCTGACCTTGGTGACTCTCCAGGATCCTAGAGTCACCAGATATCTGAAGAAAATGTGAGTGGAGGTCTGAAGCAGTGGGCGACTAACACACCCTCCACTTACCTGCGCAGGTTCCAGTAGCAACTCAGTAGCCATAGGAATTGCGGGAACAGTCAGACCACGGACACATATGACCATGGGGTGCTCCCCGAACCCAGGGCGCAGACGCGGAGCCAGGTAACTGGGCCCAAGTCAGCTGTCCAGCCCTGGGTCTCGGTGCCCAAACTAATTTGAGTCAACAGTGAGGCCCCAAAAAGCACGCATATGACCCCATGTCACTATTCTCACCTTCTAGTTCGCTGAGCGGCACTCGGTGACTCTGCGACCCCTGCTTAGCCCATGTCTGCAGGGCCTCGCGTCTCAAGTCGAGGCGGCTGCTCCCCACTGTCCCGCAGCTGGGGTCACGCGGACCTAGGCCCCAAGGTCCTCCCTGTGGATAAGCGAGTCTTACCTGGGCTGGGCTGTCCAGCGCAGCTGCCTCCATCTACTCAGAAGCTCCCAGGGCGGGCACGACTGACCGAGGGCTACCACGCCCAGCGCTCGAGCCCCAGTGTGTCACTGCTTCTCAACGCCTGCCACCTGAAGGCTGGCTGGGGAACTGAATTCTGGACAAGAGGAGACAGGAGGCCCACCCAAAATGACCGCCCGGGAGACGCCGGAAGTCCCAGCCCAAATACACCGGGAGTCCCGCCCCCAGCCTGCGATCTCACGCGATGCTCCCCCCCCCCACCCCCACCTCAGTCGCCTGGAGAGACCCGCACTGCGTCGCCGCGAGAGTTTCTGGGCAATCCTTGCACGTTCCTACTATGGCTATACTAGGGGCCTACAGGTTCTCACCAGCGCGAAAAAAAGACCCTCGCGCGCAGAGCTGTGTTCTGGAAAACAAAGTCTGCGACCTCTTGCGGGATCCTGCGGCTGGAGCAGATGACCCCCTTTCTTTCCAGTCCAAGGACATGGTATCCCTGATTAAAGTAAAATCCTAGATACCTGACTTTTTGTTGTCAGATATTGGGGCAAACATTTATGCCTTCCCAACAGCCAGTTTCGGTGTCATTAGCCAGGAGATCATCAGTGTATTGGAGGTGGGTGCAATCATTGTGTACTGGGAAACTAGCATGGTCAGCTGTAAGGGCTTCTCCAAAGAGGGTTGGAAATTTCTTGAATCGTTGAGGGAGGCGGGTCCAGGTCAGTTGACTTTTGAGTGCAGAACTGGAGTCTTTCCATTCAAAAGTGAAGAAGGGCTGGATAACAGGAGTCAACTAAAAGCAGAAGACATCCTTTAGGTCCAGCACATATACCAGCAGGGGGTGGGTGGCAGAGGGTCAACAAGAGTATAAGGGCTCGGGACTGCGGGATGAAAGTCAACAGTGGCATTCATGGCTTGGAGTTCCTGAACTGGATGATATTCCCTGTTGGGTTTCTTTGATGCAGGTAGATTTACCCTAGGGTGGAGTTACACAATCAGAGGCAGGTGGCTGATGGCCCAAACTCAGGGAAAGAGACTCGGCTTCTTGTGTGGGTCCACCAATTACAATTACAATTCTTCTTCTTGGGAGACCATGACAACAAGTAGGAAATGTGGCTGTTGAACTACAAGGGAAAGAGAAGCAGACTGTTCTGGAGAGATGCTGATGGTGGCCCGTAACTTACATAGGCTGTCTCTCTCCAGTAGTGGGTTTGGAACTCTGGCAAGTAGAGGATTTCATGTCTGATTTGATGTCTTCTCAGGCTGCAAGTTTGTGCATGGCAGAAGGGGTGACAGGCAAGAGTCCCAGGTGCCCCAGTGATGCCAAGCTCTTTCTGACAGAGGGGCAATGGGTTAAGTAACTACAGAGTGATCTGTTCCACTGTCTATCAGAAAAGTCATAGGTTGGCCCCCAATACAGATGTGGGCAGTGGTATCCAGGTTATCCTAGCTAAGGAATGGAGCACATTCTGGCCTAGTCTGAGTCCATCAGACAGATGAAGGAGTTGTCATCTTATCCAGGTTGTAACTTTTAAAGTTGTTATCTTGTAGTCTAAGTGGGCATTTATTTCTTCAGTGTTAATATCCCTTACATCTTGCACATTGGTCTTCGGCCAGATTATACCATCTGATTGTCTACCAGACTCAGTATTCTTGCAGATATCAGATGCTGCTTGAGCAATGAAAGCCACATCTACCATCTGCAGTGGAACCTCAGGGTCAAAAGGAATGTAGAAATTGTAGGCTTCACAGAGTCTCTCATAAAAGTCTGAATTGTTTTTATTGGCCTCTGGATAACAGTAGTAACTTTTGACATATTGATGGGCTTTTTGACCCCCTCTTTGATGCCTTTGAGGACTCACCATATCTGTGAATTACTTTGTGATTTTTTTCTGGGGTGTTGTAATCCTAGGTGGGGTGCCCTTTCAGAAAGGCCATGACTACCCATCCCTCAAGGCTGATAGCCCATGGAGGGACCTCTGCCTTTCATCAGTTTTTGTCCCCTCAGGCAAAATGCAGTGATGTTCCTCAGTATTGAACAGAGTCAGAAGGAGTTGCTGACAGGCATCTTAACTGGACAGTAGATGATGCCATCTGACAAGGAAAGGCATGTAAGGGGAGCTGTAAAGCAGAACGTTCAGAGTGAGGGCCTCTGTAGTTGAACTCATGCAATGGCTGGACTCTGGATTGGGGATGGAGAGGCAGGCCAGCATGGTGTCACATGAACTGGCAAAGGGCTGGCAATGACACTGGTGGCTGGAATCAGTTCAATTGGCTGGAAGTAGATGAGCCAGGAGCAGGAAGAGGAGGGCTGGCCAGTGGAACTGTAGGTGCTGGTAGCAGCCACAGCAACTGATATGGAGTGATTCATCTTCCAAGGAAGAATCAGGAAGTATAGGGTTTTGTGCAGGTGCAGAGAAGATTTCATTTTAGCTCTGTAATCGCCAGAAACCCTCTTTTAAAAACAGTTCTTTAGGATACCTTAGAGAATTGTAAGCTTTGACTAATTAGATTTCATTCTGACTCCCTGCATGTATGGAGTGTTCCTTAGTCAGGTGAAACAAGAGAAAAAGGTGGGGTGTCCTCAAAGAGGACCAGTCAGATGCTTGCCTAGCTGTTGCCCTCTTGGGGATGAAGGCCTGTCCTTGCACACCTGTGTCCACAGTCCAGTTCATGACCTTCATTACAGAGGTTTGAGTTGTCACTGAGCTGTCTGACACCACGGAGCCACAGGACAAGTCCACTTGAACTCCGTAGCTGAGACAGCTGTAGAGCTACATAATTGACCATCTGAAGCACCTAGACTCACTAGAAATATTGGACATTAACCCCATATTCATTCATAGCTTAAAACTTTCCATCCTCCACCAAGAAACTGAGGAGGAATTGATCAGGGATTGCCTTCCCAATCCCTAGCCCTTAGACAAACAAGCTTTCTTCAGACATTTTAGATCTTAACTATAACATTCCTCCCCTAACTCCAAAAAGACTCATGTTCCCTAAAGTTTTAAGAGTTTCAGATTGTTAAGAAGTCCAAGTCCAAAGTCATCCCTGAGATTTAAAGCAAACTTTTATCAGTGGGCCATAGTAAAAATTAAAAAAATAAAGTTAATCACTATAAATATAAAATGGCACAGGGCAAATTTTTCTGTTCCAAATTGGAGAAATAGGGGGGATGGAAATGAGTTGGCCTGAAGCAAAACCTAAACCCAGCAGGGCCAATATTTTGTACTGCATTTCCATGTCCAGCATCTGGGAAAATTGGGGCAAGATGTGAACTCCAAATTGAATAGGCAGCCCTGCTCCTGTGACATTGCCCACTGTAGCCCTATTGTTGTTGGGTAGTTCCTTTAGAAAATAGCTCACCAAACAAAAGTATTCCAGGTCTTTCTTGTCATGAAGAAAGACTTGGATGAAACAAGCCAAAAAAAATGCCAAAAGTTTATTTCAAAATGAAAGGTGGTGGGGTAAGTGAAGAACTAGCTCTGCAGAGCAAACTTGGGACAAAGAGGGAAAATGATAAAAAGTTAAAATCAGAGTGCATCCTGTGACACATGGTGTGCTACCAGGACGGGGGCTCCTCATCGCACCGGGTCTTCTTTATGCCATCCCATCCCATGGAAACCTGAGAGTTTTAGGTACAGGAGTCCTGAGCATCATCTGCTGTCACTGTGGGATCTTAAAACTGACAAGTCCCACCTACTTCTCCAGGGAAGGCCATCCTGGTTCCTTGAGAACCCAGTAGTAAAAATAGTTTCACATTGGAGAAAGGACAAATGCCATAACCTGCCATCTTGCCTACCTCCTCAACATAAGGTAACCGCCATCTGCTAAGTCATCTGCCACTGTGGCCTCAGCTGTGAACATAGGCACACAGATACTATGCTTCCACAGCACACTAGGCCTTGGGCAAGGCCTAATCACAATTTAATTATGCAATGATTTTGTCCCTCTACTCGATTCTTCCAGTCATAAAAGTTAGCAAAGGTCTGCGGCTCAGTGTTCTCAACCAATTTCTTAAGCATGAAATGTTAGAGGTCCTAATAATTTCTTGTCCTCATGGTCCTTTAAATACAGTGACTGCCTCTTCTAGTATACAAATTTTAAAAACCTCATGAGTCTTTAGTGTTTCATAGGGCTCACTCCATTACACAAGAGATTTACTACTGGGATCTGATTGGACCTCCAGATACCTGAGGGGCAAATAGTGGGGAATAAAGAAAAAAGATAAAATATAAGTTACAAGAGAAACAAAGAGGAACCAGTCAACAACCACAACAATCTCATGACTGATTCAATTTTATTAGCAATCAAGAAACATGGGGGAGAGGTAGTGTTATGAATTAAAAACTGGTGGTCAAATTAACACCAGCTGAATTTAATCAGCAAGGTTCTGCTCGTAGTTGTCGCAGCTGAAGAAAGTTGCCATCATAAATAGAGACATGGAGAAGGAAGGTATTAATGTATTGAGGTGCACTGAGGCTTCTCTATGTATTGCTGTTTGAGCCATTATGTTCTCCTGGAGACACTCTGGTCCTCACATCGAACATTGCTTCCTAGTGCCAGAGAGGAAGACGTGTGCCACTTGGTCTCCAGGATGAACCCATCACACTGACTTCCTGGCATGTACTTAACTATGCTTGTCGTCTGAGTATCTTGGTGCCTCTGTGTCACTGAGGATGGCTGAGCAGCCCTGGTTCTTGTTTTGAGTGTGAATTCTCAGCTCTAGCATAGAACCCTCAACCTACCAGCACAGATCCTTTATCCTGCTGGCATAGACATTTTAGCTTCCACCACCATTGATCTTTGGGCCTTCCCAGCGTGAATCCAAAAAAGAGATTGACATGAGACTTTCTTGTGGGCTCTAGCCCTCCAGTTGGACTCATGGGAGGCATTGTCAGGAGCTCTGGGTCTTCATCTGGACTTGACAAACATTGCTGTGGGAATCAGATCTTTGGCTAAATATTCTGTGTCTTTAGTGTTGTGGATAGATTTCCTGAAGTTTCTTGTGTTAACTCTGGGTGACCATAATAAAAAAAATATTATAAACTCCATGTCCTGATTGTAATTGTTCTCCTCCCAACCCCTAACTAAAATGGGTAGCATGTTTCATGGAACAGCAAATATAGAGAATGGGTAGATAAGGAATAAATTAACAAGGAGCCAGATTTTCTCTGTACGCAGATGCCATATTTTGACAACTGCCCTCTGCAGATGTTCTATTACTTCAGTAATATCAGCATTCTGCCCACAGCCAGGGAGCATGTGGCCTCCTGTATACCTCCCTGTTTCTGAAGCAAGGTCACACCAACATTAGGACTGCAGGAGCTTAAGTTATGCAGTCAGAACCTATAATCTATCATATAACCTGGTCTCCAGAACTTTGCCCACACTTTTGGTCTTTTTTTCTCCAGACTTTGCTAAAATGACAAAGAGATGCTCTTGAATTATATCAAGGGACCCTTGGGTTACAAACTCCTTTTTGCATTAGAGAATACTCTGAAATTTTTACCTGATATATTAGAATTCTATTATAAACAAACCTTCTTTGGCAAATGCAACCATGATATTGAATCCCTTAGTTGCAAACTGTTTTTTCTTTTTTCAATTGAGAGGCTGAAAAATTTTCCAAATCAAATTCTGTTTTTCTCTTAATTCTTTTCTACATTTACTTTATTCCATCTCAGACAGTTTCCATTAAAAAGCAATGAAGCCACATAATCTTTTGTGTCAAGATGTCCTCACACAATATAAAAACTCCTACATGAATATTGTGAACACTTTCCCTTCTAATACTTAAAACTGGGATGAAGGTCCCAAATGTCAATTATAATAGTTCAATTGTGTTACACATACACCACAACTCAATAATTTTACAGTGAGCTATTCATATATCAATGTGTATGAATCTGAAAATAATCATGCTGTATAATATGAAACAGAAAAGTTTGTAGTTATAATTACATAAAATTCTTTAAAAGGCAAATTTGTTTGTACTGAAAATTAAATCAGTAGTTGCCAAGAATGGAGTGTAAGAAGATAAGACATTAAGGGGCTAGGTGTGGTGATGCACTCCTAATAATCCCCGTACTTAGGGAGGTTGAGCCAGGAGTATCACTGTCAGTTTGAGGCCACCCTGAGCTACAAAGTGAATTCAAGGTCAGCCTGAACCTCCATGAAACCATATCTGTCATGGTTTATGTCTGTGTCCCCCAGGCCTCATGAGTTTGCATTGTGCACTTGCGATTGGTTCATTGTTTAGTGCTTGGATTGATGGTGTCAATGCTACACCCACATAGGGGTGGAACCAGGATGTGATGTAATGGCAGGAAGAAGGTGTGTCTTGCTCTTTGCTGGTTTTTGCTTGCTGTTTGCAGCCACCATGAAGTGAGGCCCAGCCATGCCTGCCTGCCTTAAAGCCAACTGAGTGTGGACTGAAACCTCTAAAAACTGTAAGAAATAAACCTTTCCTTTCCCAACTTGGGCATCAGGTACTTTGTCTCAGCAATGAGTAAAAAGTAACTAAGAATTTGGTACCGAGGAGTGGGGTCGTTTGCTGTGACTATAACTGGCCATGTTTTTCAAGAGGCTTTGGAAATGGTTTGTGGGCAGAGTTTGGAAACATTTGGACATGTCGCCTGTATGCATAGAGCTGGAGCAGCTTAGGCTATTCTGTAGAGGAGATTCTGGTCAGAGCTCAGGAGACCAGAAGGCTGACAGAAAGCCTAATGGTAAAGACCAGGCTTGGGAGGTTTCTGCTGGGAAGATATTGGTTGTTGGGCTCCACATGATGTGTGTTACAGCTTGGCAGAAAGTTTGTCTGCATTTGGTCCTGCTCAGAGACTTTGCCTGAGACTGAGACAAAGGGCAATGGACTGATTAATCTTGAAAAAGAAATTAAAAAGCAATCAAATGTTGAGGGTGTGGCATGGCTATTGTTGTTGGCTTTTAGTGAGCTTTATGTTTCAAATCAAGAGCAAAGAGCCCAGCAGGATAATGTACAATGCTGTGAGTTTGGCCAGAAGGAAAATTCCAGGAAGGCTGTGGATTGTAAAGACAGAGTTGAAATTTTGATTCCTGAGGAAAAACAGAGAGATAAGAAAGATGGCCCTGGGGCATCCCAGGAAGCGGGTCCCCACCCTGTGCAGCCTGATTGCAAAGGTGAAAGAATTTGCTCAGAGAAAAAAGCTACAGAGTGCCATGCTCCAGAATGGTGACAGAGGCCACATGAGTTTCCAGAATGGCGGCAACATAGAGAAGCTTTTCATCACAATCAGGTAAACAGAGCCCTGTGATCCAGGCAGCTAACCCCTACAGCCAAGACAGAGAAAAGCCTGGCTACTGCTTCAGCTGGCAGCAGACCTTGGCGGCATCCACAAGGTGCTTATTTTAGGTGCAAGGAAAATGCACAAATTCTGAGGGTAAGACGGCTTCCACCTCAATTGCAAAGGGCCTGGGAGGCCAAGCAGTGTGCCTCTGAGAGGGCAATTTGTGAAGATGTAAGTGTAAAGCCAAAGGTGCAATGGGGACCCCAGGAGCTTGGAAAATCCGGGAATGTGGATGATCCAAGGGAAGCTGCAAAAAGCGAGCAGAGAAGATTTAAGAGAAAAGCTGCGTGAATTGAAATCTGAAATCGCTGGAAGTGCCGTGGGGGTAGAATCACCCAAGCCTTTTGGAACTTGTAACCAGATTGCTTCAGATGCTGAGTGTGGAACTCTAGGACTTAATGGTTGTCCTGCTGGATGTTGGACTTGCTTTGTTTCCAATGCTTTATATTCCCATTTGTAACTTTTGGAATGGTAATGTTTATCTTGTGCCTTTGCATTTCAGAAATGTTTAACCTTGTTTCATTTGTACAGGAGTTACAGTTAAGAGTTTGCCATAGATGTCGGAGGAGACTTGGGACTTGGACTATTCAGCAACGCTGAAACTGTTAGGACTTTGGCAACTCTTGAAGGTGGACTAAATGTCTTTTGTATGAAGGATGTACATGAGTCCTGAGGGCCAGGGATGGAATGTCATGGTTTATGTCTGTGTCCCCCAGGCCTCATGAGTTTGCATTGTGCATTTGCGATTGGTTCATTGGTTAGTGCTTGGATTGATGGTGTCAATGCTACACCCACATAGGGGTGGAGCCAGAATGTGATGTAATGGCAGGAAGAAGGTGTGTTTTGCTCTTTGCTGGCTTTTGCTTGCTGTTTGCAGCCGCCATGAAGTGAGGCCCAGCCATGCCCGCCTGCCTTGGAGCCAACTGAGTGTGGACTGAAACCTCCAAGAACTGTAAGAAATAAACCTTTCCTTTCCCAACTTGGGCATCAGGTATTTTGTCTCAGTGACGAGCATAAAGTAACTAAGACACTATCTCAAAAAGATTTTTAAAAAAGGATTACAAGGAATTAAAAGGAGTGCAAAGTAACTTTAAGCATTATGGTTTAAGGGCATAGCTTTAAGGGTGAGACAATCACTATAGTGATGTTCTCACAGGTGTATAGATGTCAAGACTTACTAAATTATACACTTCAAGTGTGCAGTATGTTGTATGCTGATTATAACTCAAACCTATAAAAATTATCCTATTTAAAATCTGGATTGCCAACTGGCACCATGTGGACACCAACATAGTGGCTCGACCATATTCAAATGCCTTCAGAGGACATTTTCCTCATGGCAAGAAATGGGCAGGCAACAAAGGTCATTTCCTAATAGTCAGTAGCCACTCTCACTGCTCACCAAGGTATATCCTTGGACCACATTATGATTTAGGTCTAAAACATCTCCCAAAAGTCTCCTGTGTTTGGGGGTAGAGTATGGGTTTAAGAGGCAGGTCACCAGATATATAACCTAGAAGGATGGAATTTTGTCCCCAGACTCTTTTCTTCTCTGTTTCTTAGCCTTCATGCAGTAAACACCTTTCTTCCTCCATGCTATTCTGCCATGCCATTTGTGGCTTGGAGTCAGTCAATCATGTGTTGAATTTTCTGAAACTGTATCAAAATAAATCCCCCCCCCTTTAAGTTGTGAGTGTTGAGTATTCGTGTCTCAGAAATGGGGAAATGACTAATATACAAAATTAGTACGAGAGAAGTAAAGCCATTCTATGATTGACTTGACAATGTGACTCAAAAAATTTTGGAACTTGATCTTGGAGTTTGGAAAGGTTTGAAAATGTTGGCTAAATATGCTTGAGAATGCTGTAAACCAAGCTTGCTGGGTGATTCTGGTCAGAGGTCACAAGGCCAATATGCTGATAGGAATGCAGAAAGTAAGAGCTACCATCAGGTTTCAGTTGGGACAAGGACACTATCAGACAGTGGCCTAGAGTCACACATTAACCATTCTAGCAAAAGTTCATCATATTTTGTTCATTTCTGAAGCATTTGTCTGAATTGAATATATGTGGTGGAGGAAATTTCAAGCCAGTCCATTATTCATGCAGTATCATGTTAGGGTCAAAGGTTAGGATTCCAGCTGCTTTTAGCTAGCTCTACAGAGAAAACCAGCTGTAAAAAGCAGCTGTGTAATTTATGAAGTTTGCAGTTTAATCTGAAAAGGATATGCCTGCAAAAGTAGGGAAAAGTACGGCACAGTTGCTCAAAAGATTAACATTAAAAAGTGATTTGTACAGGGACAAGATGATGATTTCAGAGTATTTCAGAAATTAGTAAGACCTCACCCATTGCAAGCTTGAACTTTTAAAACTAAATCTGTTGGAAGTCCCTCAGACACCTGCTCATTCAGCACCAACTAAAGAAGTATACTTTTAAAGTGCAGCCATTCAGCCTCTCAAATGACACTGCAGTCATAATCTAAGAGGGTCTAGATACTGTGTAAGCTGTCAGTCAATGGTACTGGCTTTTCAATTATGCTGAAAGCAAGATACTGGGACCACAATAGTTTTCAGAGATTTGAGGACTTGGAGACTAGGGAAAAATGTGTGTAGACCACAGTCCCTGCCAGGATGCCATAAAAGGGCAATGCAAGAAGCTGCAGGTGCAACAGAGACCCCAGGCTGCTGCAAATGTTAGGAACATGGAGTTTTGCTGAAGAAAACCACAGGTGATGAGTAAGGATAGGTCAAGATAAGCCTATCTTATCAGTTGTGGGTTACAACCAGCAAAGCCATAGGAAATGGGGCTGCCCACGCCTTTTGGAGACCACACCTTATCACAACCTGCCCCAAATAGAGCTACACAATATAAGGTTTGCCCTGCTGGGTTGTGGTCTTGCTTTGGTCCAATTTCTATCCCCCTATTCTTTTTTGGAATGGGAATATTTCCCCTATGCTATGGAAGCTGGAAATGTTTTATTTTCACAGAGGCTCACAGATAAGATTTTGCCATGAGTTGCAATAAACTTTGGACTTGGTCTTTTTACTGAAACTGTTTAAAACGTTGGTGGCTTAGAGATTAAATGCATTTTTAATGAGATTAAATATGAGCCTTTGGGGGCCCAGACACAGAAAGTTATGACAGATCTTACATATCCCACAAAAGTCTCATATGGTCAGAAGTGGCGACTGTTTGGAAGAAGCACATCAGCAGGATTGAAGATTACATTCTTGTCCCCAAGTCCACTCTTCTCTCTCCCTGTCCGCCATGCACAGAGCAGCCTTCCTCCACTATGCTGCTCTACCTTACATCTAAGCTGATCATATACTGAATCCACTGAAACTGTGAAACAAAATTAACCTCTTCTTTAATTGCAGGTGCCAGGTATTCTGTCCCAGTGACAAGATAATGATAAATACCAAGACCACAATAGCTCACAATCTCAAGGTTCCTGTCTGTGTAACTGAGATGTTAGAGGAAAAACCAAGGGAAGTGTAAGAGTCCAAGAAAAACAAATGTTTTGATGGGACAATTAATGAGTATAAGGACAGCCCTAGAAATCCTGAGAGTTTCTATACACTGATTCACAAAGCCAGTGACTGGAATATTTGGGGCACTTCCCACTACAGTTTACTGCAGTCTCCCTTAATTCCAATTATTCATACCTTTAAAAACTTATGTTTCATTTTTTTTTTTAGTGACATTTCAAGCACTGTTATCGCTGACCTGTACGTCACACTTTGACTTTGGAGAAAGTGGTCCTGAAACAAGCTCCCTCCCAAAACTGCTGGGGAATACGGGACATATGCTGTAACAACCATATTAAATCCACATGGGTCACTGCTGCCAAACTCTGCTGTCTGTAATGGTAGCACCTTCTCTCAAGGTGATATATAGGCCCTCAAATTGTGAAATCAGTCTCACAAAGATCAAAATTCTGACCTAAGATATTTCTGTCAAACAATGGAATTTAACACCTAAAGTGGACTGAGATCTTTTCTTCACCAACCCTTTTGAGGTACATGAAATTCCACAAAGGCTATTCAATTTTTGTTTGGAAGTCTAATTATTTTCATTTTAATCCAGATTGTTGGGGAAAAATCCAAGATGAAAGGTGGTTTAAATTACAATGCCTTTATTATAAGCCACAGCAATGAGACAAATACTTTTCCTGGCCACATGTCCTGGAGGCAGAAAAAGTCTGTGAAAAATTTCATGTGCCAGACATAGTGGCATATGTCTGAAATCCCATCTATTAGGTTATTTAATGCTAAGAATCAAACAAGCCAACAAGTTCAAGGCCTGCTTGAGCAAAAAAGCAAGACCATGTCTCAAACAATGTCATGTAAGACCAATAAGGTCCACAAACAAAACAGACATTCTCTGTAAGCCACCAGAACAGAGCTCAATCCCTCTTGGCTAATGAGGGCCATTTCCTTACCTAAAATACCAGTCAGGAGATTTCAGGTATCTCCCAATTCACTAAAGATTGGACAAAGTGTGCAAATTCCTGCCTTTCCTGGGGATGATTTAGTGAGTAAGCTGGAGAAGTTGAGAGGGTTTCAGCCTTAGATACTGACAGTGATTAACTCTAGAAAGAAACTTTTGAGTAGGACAGAGTGTGAAAAATAAGTGTTGCAGTGTCCTACATACTTAGTATTCATATTTTCAAGTTCAATATCTAATTGACAAATCTTATTGTATTGAAAGCTCCCCTAAAGTCTTCCTGCAGCATGAATTTTCTGGTGCCGAATGAGATGGGAACTTAAGCTATATGCTTTCCCACATTCATTGCACTCATATGGCCTTTCTCCAGTGTGAACCTTCTGGTGCCGAACAAGGTGGGAGGTTCGGATGAAGTCTTTCCCACATTTGCTGCACACAAAAGGCCTTTCACCAGTGTGAACCCTCTGGTGTGCAATGAAGTCAGAGCTTCGACTAAAGAATTTTCCACAATCAGTGCATTTAAAAGGCTTTGACTCTGTGTGAATTCTCTGATGCTTAATTAAGGTATATTTGTGACCAAAAGATTTCCCACAATCACTGCAATCATAAGGATTTTCTCCAGTGTGTATACTCTCATGTTGAGCAAGTGTAGATTTGTGTCTGAAGACTTTCCCACAATCATTGCACTTAAAAGGCCTTGCTCCATTGTGAACCCTCTGGTGCACAATTAAATTGGAGTGATGGCTAAAGTATTTCCCACATTCATCACACTTGTAAGGCATTTCTCCAGTGTGGATTCGTTTGTGTTGAGTAAGATTGTCTTTTCGACTAAAGGTTTTTCCACATTCAGTGCACTCATAAGGCTTTTCTCCAGTATGGATCCTCTGGTGTTGGACAAGTGTAGCTTTTCGGCTGAAGGCTTTCTCACATTCGCTGCACTCGTAAGGTTTCTCTCCACTATGGATTTTCTGGTGCTGAGCAAGTGTATCTTTGCGGCTAAAAGCTTTCCCACATTCACTACACTTATAATGCATTTGTTCAACATGAAAAGCCTCCCTACTATCAGTGCTTCTGGCTGTCTTCCTCTTCATATGAGTGACTTTTTGCTGCTTACTGCCCAAACTGGTCTGGAATTTGTTCTGCTCCACCCCACATGTAAAGGGTTTCTCTGACACGTGAGGTTGTTCACAAACTATCCAGTTCTTTACCAGTGAGGCTTTGCCTTCACTTCTTTGAGAAGGTCTCTCTACAATGTAATGCTTTAGATTTGGGTTAAAGTTTGCACTGAACCAGAATTGTCTCCCACAGGCATCACAGGTGTAAGCTTTATGTCTCTGGTATGTTCTCTGGTGTTCGTCCAGGTGCAAAATATCTTTCAAGACTGAGTCACATATATCACAAGAGTGAGTCACTTCAGTGGACAAACCTGCCTTAGAAGTACTAAAAGGTAACACTGCTACAGAAATGCTCTCCTCAGCAGGTGCCTCTTCATCCTTCACTGCATACCAACAACCTAAAGAGATAAAAATATTAATACATTATGATTTTAGTGAGAAGGGGCAACATATGTGTCCAATGATCTCAGGATTCTATGTCCATGGAGTTGCTGGCAGTACAGGACAATTATTAGAATCAAAGTTTGACATATAGTCCTGGGATCTAAGGGTAACAGATATGGAAGGCCTTCTGAGGGACAAAAACATAAGGATGGGTATAGTGCATGCAAAAAAAAAGTAGGCAGAGTCTTCAGACTAAAGCAATTCACTTTTAGCAGGGCCTGGGCTAGCTGTTGGCGACACGCAAATGCTATTCAAAAATTTGTATCCAGGCCCAGAAATATCTACTTGAAAATGACTGCTATTCAAGGACTACATATACACATCTGGTAACATTGAGGTAGGCCAATATTGGAGTACTACAAAGGAAGCAGTAGAAAACCCTTCAAGCAAAGTGTTCAATAAGGAAGCCATGAGTTATAAATAAGTGTCCATAGTAGGGAAGAAAAGATTAGAAATAAAGTACAGCTTTCAGCCTTGACATCAAACAATACTGAGCACAGGCAAGTTCCTGGTACTATCTGAACACACTCCTTCACTCTCACTCACCAGGGCCTGGCCACGCACCTCCTGTTGTGGTTAGAGTCATGCCCTCTCAGTCAGGCACCCAGGGTTCTGTCTTACAACAGTTCAGCAACCACAAGGAATCTGGAAGATACAAGTCATTAGGAGAATACAAAGCTAGGACAGGTAAGGGAGAAAGCACTAGTCCAGAGTAACCCACCCATGTAAGACCACAAAACAAGAAATATTTATAAGACCTTGGATTGTAAGTAACTTGTTCTGTGGGTTTTCCACAAGACAAGCAAACACTTCTAATACATTTTTACTTGATAAATAAGTGATGCCTTGCAATACGAGTATGTGATGCCAAACATCACATTACCACAACTAAGCCAGTGGTTCCCCACTCACTGCAGAATTGTGGATGATCATATCCCAATCCCAAAAGATTATGGAAGCAGAAAAAATGCAAAACAATCCATCCAAATAAGATGAGCAAGATGTGTATAATGTGATAAACACTACAAAATTTTGTAGAAAAGCACCACCCAAATAAGGCTGTAGCAATGTGACAAATCTGCTTAACAAAAATGCAATGTAATGTTTTCATAAAATCCTCAAGAGGAGGCAAAAGTGTCATTAGATAAAATCTTTGTTAAAAGTGCACAAAAAGAAAAATATTCCATTAAGCCAAAAGATATCAGTGATTCCATTAGTGATAATGAAAGCTGTCCTACACAGTGATCCTCCTCTCATCCCCCTCATACCAGCCATAAAGGTTTTCAAAGGTAAGCAAAGGATAGTTTATTTTTCTTTATACTTTGTACTTTATTATTTTGCACTAGATGACAGCACAATGGCATCTTAGTTCATGGACTTGATCCTTTCCACAGTTCTGGTCACAAACCAAGTTAGATGAGAACCAAATCAAATTCAGTGATTAGATGAAATGCTGACCTTATCGGAAAATTTGATTCAGTTCCCATTCAGCTCAGTTTGTGATCAGAATCATGGACAGAATTGAGTTCATGAACCCAGGTAGTACAGTGTACTGTAATCTTTTTGTGAATATTTTGGGGTTGTGAAACAAATCATCTGAGTTTTCTTTATTTCTGTGGGGAAATCTACTTTGATATACAGGGCTTTGGATTATAAGCATGTTTACAGGATGCATTATGCTCACAAACCAAGGTTTTATTGTACAATAAAATGAATGCTACCTTAACAGATCAGCCCTGGGGGCACAATGAACCTAAGAACTTAAACTCATGAAGGTGGACCAAGAAAATGTCAATAAGAGAAAGGTGGCAGAATCTTAGGCCCTAAGGCATCATGGGTATGGACAGCCATCTCAAGAGGGCAAGCAGGATGTCAGCCTTTGGATTAACCTTGAGACCCCTGGCTCCCAAACCCTTCCTGGCAAGGCTTTCGGGAAGCAGTTAGGGAACACAGAGAGCAAGGAGACAACACGTAACAGCCTTGGCACCCAAAAGTCCTATGTGAGGGAGTCAGGGAAAACATAGGTGGAGTGCCTATGTTCCAACTATGAAAACACTAATGCCTTGGGACAAAAGACCAGTTGACCTCCGCCTGGGTAACTAGGGAAAGTGGGATCTTCGGAAGACCCTTAAGTGTGAGGCACACAAAGCACTTAACTTGGATACTATACTACTCCCTGAGTCTCATCAAGATGCTTCCAGTTCCTCCAGGAAAAATACACAAAATCACTTGTAAAAGTGGATAGCCAAAGTCGTGGATAGCCAAAGTCAACAAAATGGCCTTGGGTGAAATGGTTAAACAGTCCCTGGACTCAACTCTCCTGTCTCTCATCTCAAGGGATCACAAAAAACAACATGCTTAACGATTCTTCCAATAAATCGGATCTTCAGATCTGATGCCTCTCACCTGTGAGACTTCCTGCACAACCTCCTCCCCAGAACTTCAGACCTGAGTGTCCAGTTGCCTATGTGCTGCTTCCACTGAGAAATACCCTAATTTCTGAGCCCCCTCAAAGATGGTCCCTGCTCTCACTAACCAATTTGCATTCTTTTAGATGTTCAAGAAGAGAAAAAAGAGATAGTTGGATAGCATCTCACTCCCTATATTCACAAGCACATCTAAATCAGCAGAAAGCCCGGTTGGCTCTATCATCAAAATTCTATCCAGAATCTGCCCCTGCTGTGGTCCAGTCACCACGGCCCTTTTGCCAGATTCAGCGAAGCCTCCCCCTATGTCTCCTGCCTCTCGGCGCCTTAGCTAACAAGATGCTCCATTCACCCTCGGTGCAGGCACCCCAGATAAACGCCCTGCCTGGCACAGACTGGCGCTCGAGATTCCCGGTGTGCGCCTGAGCTCAGGCAGGTCACGCCGTCTCACGGCCCCGAACGCAGGTGCCCAGAAAGCAACCTCCCGCCCGCGACCCTGTCCTGGAGCCAGATTGGGGCTGGGGTCACTCAGACTTACCGATTCCGTGCGGAAGACTGCGCGGGGTGAAGGTCCGAAAGGCCGCACCCACCTGCATTAGGCCCACTTTGAGGCGTCCACCACGCCTGGGTCTGCAAGCGGAGGCGGAGACTTCTCGGAGCTGCTACTACCAACTTCTTTTTCGCAGGGACACCGTCTCCTCTCACTCTTTCCTTGGCCTCTCAAGTTCGGAGCAACCCAACAGTCAGGACCGCTACTCCGATGGTTCCGCCCCAGGGCCAACAAGATGTCTGTGAAGAGGAAGGTTCCGGAAGTCCCGCCCTCACATCAAACGGGGCAAGGCCTTCTGGGTAAGGTAGTTCTCGTGGGCACTCGTCCTCAATGACGCGCGGGCGCGCCTGCCTCCAATCAAAGGTCGTAATGCTAATTCTCATAGTAGTAGTCCCGCACGCTCATACCTGTAGTCACTTTGGGGAGCCAGCCTGACAAACAGACTCAGCTGGCCACGAATTGGCGTCAAATTAGCTCCCTGATCTTTTCAGATGTCTCATCTAATCCTTTTCCTTGGCCCAAATAATGGGCCGGCATTTCCAAGAAGCTAAACAAAGGAACTTTTTCCCCTTGAGCTATCTTAGCTCTGGAGAGTTTTGTAGGAAGTAGAAAGTGGATTTCCTGAGATAATAGAGTAGCCATTGTTCGTTTTCATTTATTTGGTTCTGAATGCCCTATAACACTTTCATTGTCTTGAATGGTTTTATACTATTTTGTTATGTTTGATACTATTGTATACGAAGTTATGCTCAACTATTTCAAAGAAAGAGACATTATGGTAGTTACTGTTAATTATAGGTTGTCTTCTGGTGAAATACTGTGTTGCTTACATTGTTCGGTTCCGATCTGCTTTGTGATGTCCTGTTTTGTCTTAATCTCTTTAAAATTAAAAAAGAAAGAAAGAGAGAGAGAGAGAGAGAGAGAGAGAGAGAGAGAGAGAGAGAGAGAGAGAGAGAGAAGGAAAGAAAGAAAGGAAAAGAAAAGGAAAGGAAAGGAAGGAAGGATGGATTTCCCTGCTGGGCAAAACTCTCCTTTTTTTCTGGGTTTTAATGTAGTATGCAACCTATAAAACTGTGCAAGGGAACTTTGCTGATTTTTCTGCAGCCCATTACTGGTTGTTCCCTGACCTGTTTCACCTGTTTGCCTGGCCAAATAGCCAAATCTGAACCAATAGCCTTCTACATAGGAAACTACAACACTTTGCTTTTATATATGACTCAGTTGTCACCACATGTGGTAAGGGAGCCCTCCACTCAAACAATCACCACCCACATTGCCCTCAGCTCAGCCCATTGACTACTCAGTCTAGTACCAGTATGAAACTAAATACTGTTTCTGGCTGCACATCAACAGCCCTCTATTGTGCAGCAAGCCCTTGGCTAGATCTGTCCCTATACCAGACATTTGCTAGTATTGGTAGCAGAATCTTCTTAAAGCAGTTTTCTTTGGTTTCTTGGGTAGATGGAACAATGGAAGAACATCTTCTATATCTATTCTAACACCTGCTTTAACTCACAAGAAAGGGAAATTGTGTTCAGTACTCTGTTACTCTAAATGTGCTGTTAGGGCAACATTGGCATTCAACTGGAATCTGTCTTAGGGTCAAACATTTATAAGGCAGCCACCTGAACACTGGGTAGGTGGCTTTGACATTTACAGAGGCCCACCTGGTGACTGACTCACAGGCCTACAAGGTCACATATACACCTGTCACCTGCATCTCTATGAAGGAATAGAGGTCCTCTTCTCCCTTCTATAATTGTGACTAAAATTCTAAAGGATTGTACAGCTATTTTGTGTGCTGCCAAAAATCACAACCAAAGCCCTCTGCAGTTACATGAATGTCCAGTTAATAGGGGTTCCTGGTGACGGCCATCTGAAAGGTTTGTGTCTGCTGCACACCATTTGCCACCCCAAATGTCTGCCCAGCATCTCCTGCCTGGCCTGCTTGGCATCCTTTGCCCTATCTACCTGTTAAGCATCTTCTGCCTCCTCTCAAACTATACCCTTTTTACTCAGGTTATACAAGAGTTTTAAGTTTTGGATTAAATGAGGAATAAAAGTTCTTTAAGACCTTTTCACTGTGGCAGAGAGAGGACACCTATAGGTTATGTATAACAGCTTTTGTTATTGCTTCGGTCCAGCCCCAGACAGCTCTGAAAAACTTGACAGAGAGCCCAGATCCCTGGACCTTGGCCTTGCCAATGCCCCTATACATATGTTGCCAGGCATAGCTTGAAATCAGCAGCTGTGTGCGCCAGTGTCATGACCTGCACAGATTTCAAATTTCCAGGGGAGATG
The DNA here is from genome assembly GCF_034190915.1 of Cavia porcellus. Taxonomy (NCBI): domain Eukaryota; kingdom Metazoa; phylum Chordata; class Mammalia; order Rodentia; family Caviidae; genus Cavia; species Cavia porcellus. The sequence continues at coordinate 37,544,019 of NW_026947490.1, read as the reverse complement.
ACTATGAAGGGCAATGAGAAGGTGAAGAAATAAAGACAAGACACAGAAAACTTGGATCATAAAACTCCTCTCTGGATGGGAGGAAAGGAACTGCTCAACCGCTGTACTGTGTTTATTTATACATTTGGCAGGTTGGTGTCATGTGACACCCCTTTTGCCTAGCAACCCATTGTATGGATTGTCTGAGGGCTTGGTATTTTCTGGATGAAAGCAGCTTGTTCGTGTGACTTGCCTCTGGTGCTCTTTGTTCTTGGACAGGACTTGCTTCACTCCTGCATGTGTAATCAATTTCTAGCTTTAGCTGCTCCTGCAACTCCAGACCTGAAAGAGAACCAGAGGTTAACAAATCATCAATACAATTAATAACCATGTATTTTGTAGGCCTAGACATGCAGCCAAGTTCTCTGCTATCAGCCCATGGTATGTCGTAGGACTGTCCGGACTGTGCAAGTAGCACTATGGCAACACAGTGAACATTCATTGCCTTTCTTCAAATGTGAAGGTGAATTGCCCTTGGCTCTCAGCAGCTGTGTCTGTAAAGAATGTCACTGTCATCTCAACCCCTAAAAGATGCCTACTCCAAGGGTATGCTCAGGTAGCAGAAAAATATGCACAGTACAAGCTCAAAGAGGCAGGCAGGATACATACACCCTTAGTCACACTCACTGGTTTTACTTTGATGGCAAATATACTCCTTAAAGTTGTGTTGCCAAGTATTTTGTCTTAGAAATGGGGACGTGACTAATATAGGACCCTCATCTTTCAACCTTTTACTTAGCCAGGTTCTTCATGGAATCATTTGTATTAATTGTGTTTGTTGTTTTATGTGTTTCATGGTATTTTTAACACTTTGGAATTCTTTTGGATGGGGAAGAGGCTGACATTCCATAAGCTAGCTAATTCTTCAATGTAGTAAGTAACTCACTTGGGAGAATGCCTTTCATCAGCAAGCTAACCACCTGCTTCATTAGTGGAGACTGATTTAGCACTGCTGCAGATTTAGCACTGTGCTTCTGAGCTTTTAATTTTTTGAGATATGGGTCTCAGTTATTAACCAAGTAGGCAACACTGGGCTTGAAATTGTGATCTTTCTGTCTTAGCCTCCAAGAGTGCTATAGCATGTCCAGATATTTTTTTAAAAGTAAGCACTTTATGATTCCAATCATATACAAACAAATCTATTGTGAAAGACTTAGACACTAAGTCCAGGAAGAACAGAAACAGATCATAAAAGAACACAAGCTAATTGTGATGATGAAGGACAGGTTCATTATCATGACAGTTTCATAGAAATTAGATGCTTTATGTGAAGTTTTTACAAGCTAACTGTATGTCATTAAAACTTTAAACACAGGGCTGGGGATTTAGCTCATCAGCTTAAGTGTCTGCCTGGCAAGTATGAGGTTGTGAGTTCAATCCCTGGTATATAAAGAAAGAAAGTAACAAATCTATAAAAAAAAACCTTTTAACACAAGTTTAGAGATACAGCTGCATGTATGGCTAAGGTTGAAGGATTGTAAATTTGAGGTCCCCCAGGTAAATTAGTGAGAACTACCTCAAATATTTTTTGGTACTAGGGATTGAACTCAGGACCTTGTACTTGCCAGGCAAGTACTTATGCTGATGAGCTAAATCCCTGGCCCTCTCAAAGTATTTTTAAGAATAAAAATATTTAAAAGTGGCTATTGGATGCCATTCCATACTAGAGCATCTGTCAAGTATGCATGAGGCTTTGGGTTCAATCCCCAGGGCCACACATACACACACATACACAAAGCTTAAGTAATATAAATCATTTAAAATAAAAATATAAACTTTTCTACTCTTTTGAGAAAACCAGACAATCTGGTACATCTCTAGGTATATTGCCATCTCTTCCTTCACACCTTAGGTAGAGCTGCTTAGCGTCAGTAACAGAACTTCCTGGTAACCAATGAATATCATTCCTGAGTTAGCAGGAATGCTGGCAGGGCCATAAAAAAGATGACAGCACTTCTACTGTCATTTTTCTGACTATGCAGTAAAAGGTGAACACATAGAGATGCTGAAATCCACAAAACTTTTAGATTATTAGCCCTGAAAATGACTTAAGCTATAAAGGATAAACAGGTATCAAGGTCCTCAAAAGTATGTGTTCTTGCCCATCCTACAAATCCTCTGTGGATACATATTTAGAAGATTGACAGTCCCTCTAGGTGCTGCATTTGCTCCTCCAATGACCCAGGGCGTCTGGACTGTGATGTGACTCTTGAGTTCTGGACTTTGGTATTTGTTACAGTGTGTGACTATGGCAATGAAGAGGATGAATTATTACCTAGAGATGAGATTTAGTTGAATCACTAAAAGGCTCAGAGGGACCATTTAATCAAGAGTGCTCAGCATTTGAGAGACTCTCAGAAGAAACTCCAAAGCTGAAAACTCTCTAGCTTTTATTTAGAATTTCAGTGTAAGTGAAAAAAAGCATAATAAAAACAGTTTGGGCAAGGATCTGTCTCAAGGCTAAGCTGTTTTGGTGGGAAAGGAGAACAACAGCCAAATGTCACTAATCTAAACTTTTGTTTGAATTCTTCCTGCCTTTTTTCTTTTTCTTTTTTTGTGAGATAATGTGTATGTTACTTAGGTCAATTTATTTTTTTATTTTAAGGAGAATAAAACAAAAGAGGACAGAACAAAGTAAATCAGAATAGAACTAAGCAAGCAACACAGCATTTCACAACAAGACAACTGGACATCAACAGTAGATACCATAATGTCTCTTTTCTTCCAAATAGTTGAGCATACCTTCACACACAATAATATAAAATATAACAAAATAGTATAAAACCACTCAAAAGAATAAAAGCATTACAAGACTTCAAAACCAAATAACAGGAAATAAAGAATAGCTATTATACTATCTCATTTTTCTCAAAAAATGTGTCTATAACATCACATAATAAAAACAAATAAAACACAACAGGAGAGAACCAACCAAAACAGAAGAACAAAAGCATGGTTGGACCTCAAAACAAGATGACAGGAAATCAGCAATGGCTACTATAATGTCTTGTTTTCTTCAAGATAGCTGTTCATACCATCACACATAATAAAACAAAACAAAACAGAATAAAATCAATCAAACCAATAAATGAAAGCATAAGACTTCAAAGCAATATAATAGGAAACCATGATTACCATAATAATCCCATTAGATTCAAAATAGCTGACCCTACCATCTGACAGCATAAAATCTAACAAAAGAAGACAGAACAAAGCCAAACCTAACAAAATTATATAAACAAGGCAAGAATTCAAGACAATAAGAAATTTAAGTTACTTTCTACCTTTCTCTCCCAAGTGTTTCTTCCTTTTGCTCTTACATTAACTATTTTGCTTTTGGATCCCATTAACTCCTCCTGTTTCTCATGCTAGGTTTCATGAATATGAGTTTGAACTGTTTTGGCCATGGACATGATCTCCAGTTACGTCCGTTTACCTACAGGGGCCTTGAGATTATTCTACTTAATAGCCAGGTAGTTTTCCACTGCATGGAAATACCATATATTTCTTTTCCATTCTGCAGTTGATGGGCAAGTTACTCTTGCTTTTTTTCTGGTCTCCTGTCACATGGAACAATTGTTTTCTCTCCTTTGATTTTCAGTCTATGAATTTCCTTTCCAGTTAAATGTGTTTCTTGTATACAGTATATTGATGGATCTCATTTCTTGATCCACCCTCCCTGTGTTTATTCTTATTGCTGACCTGAGGCCATATGCATTAATGGTTACAAACAGTATATACTGTTTTGTCTCTGTCCTGCTATCCTCCTGTTGTTGGCACTCCACTTTTCCCCTTCGTTCAGTTGCCTGTTTTATTTGGCGATGCTCCTCTGCTGCTGTTCCTGGAACCATGGTCATCTTTTTTTATGAAATCCCGCAGGGTTTTTTAAGAGTAGGAATATTTATTGAGAGAAAGAAAGCTTCTGTCTGACAGAGAGACAGAAAGGGTCCTGAGTGGCTTGCCTGAACCATGATCATCTTTATCTCTCTCTAGAATATTCTTTAGCACTCTCTGTAGGATTGGTTTGGTAGACATGAATTCCTTCAGTTGTTCTTTATCATGGAAGCATCTTATTTTTCCATCAATTTTGAAAGATAGTTTTGCTGGGTGGATCAATCTGGATTGATATTGTTTTCTTTCAGAGTATGAAACACCTTACTCCAAACTCTTCTTGACTTGATGGTTTGTGATGATGTCTGCTGTGATTCTGATTGATTTTCCTTTATAGGTGATCTGTCTCTTTTCACTAGTAGTTTTTATTATTCTGTTCTTGTGCTGAATTTCTGGGATGTTGATTATTGTATGTCTGGATATAGATTTACTTTGATTATGGCTAGTTGGAGTCCCATATGCCTCACTTATCTGCATGTCAAATCCATTTCTCACATTTGGGAAGTTTTCTTCTATTACTTCTGTGAATATCCTTTTAATTTCATTTGTGTTGACCCCTGGTTCTTCACCTACACCTATCACTCTTAAATTATGCTTCTTTGCATCATCTTGCAGCCACTGAGTTGTTATTTCTTGACTCTGTTATTTTTAAGAGATCTTTCATTTCATGACCACTAGCTGCAATCCTATCTTCAAGGTTTGAAAGTCTATTTTCAGTCTCTTTCAAGTGATTTTTCCAGCTTTTGATTAAATTTTTAATTTCCTGCATCTCCTTGAATCTGTTTCATGCATTATATTTCCTTTCTACATTCATTTTCATATGCTCTTTTTTGTCTATGTCTTCTTTAGACCTACTGAACTATTTTTTTTGTCTTTTCATTTTTTTATCGGTACCAGGGATTGAATTCAAGACCACCTTCTTGCAAGGCAGGTGCTTATGCCGCTGAGCTAAATCCCCAGCCCCTAGACCTGCTGAACTATTATTTCGGTATGTTTGCGATTTCTTCTTTTACCTGAGACATTATTTCTGATTTGACTGCTTTTGCAATCTCATGAAGTTGTTTCCTTACTTCAGTTGCTATCTCAGATATTTCAAGTGTGTGACTTCTGTTTTCTTCCCTGACTGTGTCTCCCAGACTTATTCTGTGTGAGCTAGAGGTCTGAGTTTGCCTTTTGCTCCTTCATCTTAACATTCTCCTAGGTTCCTCCCAAGAAGCTGGTTGTGGGGCCACAGTCACTTCCCATATTGGCTGCCCCTAGGCAATGTAGGGGGATGGGATGGGCACCTGGGTTCCTCTAATTCCAGATTTACAAAGAGGTAGCAGGGTATGGAGCAAGCTACACTAGGGCTTCATTGGTGATCCATGGGTGCATGAGTGGGGCTGCTTCTCTCAGCCTGTGTGTCTACACTGTGACATGCATGATGGTAGCAGACACACAGGGGCATATTTGTCTGATTCTGCTGATGGCTGCCTGAGGAAACCAAGGGCCTCCAACTGGGGCCTATGGATGCACAGATCTTACCTAGCTGTGTGTCCCTCTCCTGCTGGCTGCCTGCAGGAAGGAGTCTTCCGTTGGCAGCTTCCTGAGGATCAAGGTAGATCTGCTGGTTCTTTCTGCCCACACTGGCCTCCTGCAGGATATGACCTTTTGATGTTGGCACACAGCAGGCAGAGTTGGATCTGTCTATCTCCCTTGGCCCATATGAAAGAAAGGGCCTACTGGTAGCCTGTCAGGCAGAGGTGGATCTTCTGGCTCTCTCTCTGCCTGTGCTGGGGTGTGGAGGAAAGGACCTTCTGGTTGTGGTACCCCACAGGCAGAGGCAGATATTCTGGCTCTTTCTTCCCATGCTGTGTGTGCAGAGGATCTTTTTCTTTTTTGAGATCAGGTCTTGCACTGTTGTTGAGACTAGCCTTGAATTTAAGGCAATCTTCCTGGCTCCACTGGGGCACAGGCATATTCCATCACATCCAGCTTAATCATACACTTCTCACATAGCAAATGTGATGAGCCAGCTCCCTCACAAGGATTCATGGCAGCAATCAAATCTGGAAAAATCTTTTCGGCAGTTATAGGAATCACATGACATCCATAGAAATAAGGAAATGGCTCATGCATGTCTAAAAAGCACCACAGGATGTTGAAAAGGACCCTCCTCAGCATAGTCTGTGAGTGTATAAGAAAACCCAGGCCACAGAAAAGGCAAGAGCCCCTTCAGTCTTTCCTATAACACCTTTTGTGGTGTGTTTTCTAACACTACAAAAGTCTACATATCAATTCTCTAAGTGAATCACTACCACTAGCTGTGTGTCCTAAATTCAATTCTGAGCCTACCTTCAGTCAGTGCAGAATGCATGGGAATCCACCCAGCCTTCAACAGTGTTGTATCAACACTTTTGTTTCATCATCATCATCATCATCATCATCATCCATTTGCACTGCATTCATCCCATTTTGAAATAACCATATAAAAGAACTTCTCACTGTTCTAGGAAAAGTCCCTTCACACTCCTTGCTGAGTCTTCCCAATATTTTTAATTACTTTAATTGTTCTGAGGTTCTATAAATCCCATACAGGGAAGCTGGAACAAATATCCTCTGTGAATAATGGTCAGCAGAGGTTTAGCTATTGGTGACCTATGCATGCTGTGCCAATTTTGGAAGGGGAGGGGTCCAGGAACAGAAAAAATTGAATTGCAGATGAGTAGCTAGGACTACTTCAGCAAATACATCCAATGTGAGCCAATACTGGAAAACATGGCAGAGGTGGCAGTGGAGAAGAATAGATAGTAGGCAGAGACAGAAATAGAAAAATATTCCAGGGAGCAGAAATTAGATTAAAAACAAGCTGAAAAAGCATTTTAAAAATCAGGAAAACGTGCAGAAATGAGATGTAGTTACTGGAATTAACATCAAACACTGGTTTAAACAGATTTCTGGTGTGACATGAATATAACCTGTGGGCACACCCTCCCTCACCGCTATTCAGAAAGTCCTGGCCCTCTTTTAGCTTATCTCATCATCACTTGAGATACTTGCATCCTGTAATGCACAGAGGACTTCTTGAACTGCAACTAAACATTTATGTAAGTCATGAGTAGTGCAAATTCCCAAGACTAATAAATCAGAGCAGCTAAGTGGCCCTCAGTGTCCCATAGCAGCTTATCACATAACAAAACACAGAAAAGAAAAATAAACATTGCAGAAAGAACCTCCAATTATTTTACAATTTTGGTTCTCCTAAGTAGTGCTTAGGTTAGCATCTGTAATTCCAGCACAGGCAGAGGTGAAGAACAAGTGGGCACAAATCCTGAGATACAGAGATGCCATAGATCCATGGTCCTTCCTGGCTAGACAGTAAACTAGAAAAAAGGAGAGCAAGAAAAGCAGGCTATTAGGCTCACTGCAAAAACAATGACCCCAAATACTTCCCTCTGAGCTCCAGGACAGCAGGTAACAGGGAACCAGGAGAGAAAAGAGAGAAGTTCATGCAAACAAGCCCTATAATTGATAGCATCTGTTATGGTTTATGTTCAGAATTGCCCCTCACCCAAGCCTTGTGCAATCATGGACTCGGCAAAATCTAGTGATTGTGATTGGTTTGTTGTCTAGTGCTCATATTGGTGGTATGAGTGCTACACCCACTCAGGAGTGGAGCCAGTATATGGTATAAAGTCAGGAAGAAGGCATGTCTTTCTCTTTTTTGACGCTGGTGATTGCTGTTTGTGGTGACCCCGTCACGCCACCCTGTTTCTTGAAGCCAACTGAGTATCCTTCAGAGCTTCAAAGAAGGCTCCAATCTGTAACAAATAAACCTTTCCTTATCTAACTTTGGGCATCACGTATTTTTCTTAATAACAAGAGAGAAAAGTAACCAAGACAACATCTGTCTAGGAAAAGAATTATTGCTCACAGCATATGTATGGGGACAAAGCAGGCCCAGAGGACAAGAAAGGCAAAATTTAGCTCTTGGTCCTCAGATGGGTCTGAAGATCTTACCCACCAAGGATACCAGTGCACAGTTCTCCATCATCACATTATGGTAGACGTGACTCAGACCCTCATCAAAGATCCTCATCCTTCCCAGAAGTACATAGTCACATGCACAAAGGTTGGATTGTCCTGTCATGATTGGGGCAGATGAAACCACAGCCTCTTATAAGGACGCACAACCCATCTTTTAGACACAGCTGTTCCACATCCATCCTCCTTTCATGTTCCCAACCTCAGGGGATGTACCACGCCATGAGGTCACTGGTGTGTTCTCTTGTAACTACATTTATCACATGCCCAGTTCTCAGCAAATACAGATATATGGGCAGTAAGTGCCATATAAATTAAGCAACTGGACTACATAGCCCCACTACTTTCTGCTAGCCAGTGTCCTAGGATCCTCCCTATCTCCATACCTCACAATACACAAAAACCTGGGTTCAACAATATATCTGCAATAACAAGGCCCTATAGCTGTCAGTTTTCAATCCCTCTGCACACACACACACATACTTACACACACACACACACACACACACCAAGTTCTCACTTTTTGCATCTCCAGAGCTCAGAGTTGCACTCTGAGTTCCACCACCTCTCTAACCCATTCCAACATTATCTCCTTAGACTCACCCATATTAAACAGTAAAGGCAACCAGAAAATGCTTGGAAAATGCAAACAAGATCCAATGTGACCCAAAACGTCCAATGTACTTCAATGCCAGAGTCAGCCCCTAATGCTACTTTGGAACACTTCCTGCTGATCCTTGCTTCGTCAGTCCCCCAGAATCACATGTGAGCCTCAGGCACCATGACTCTTCTACTTCTGTGCTGTACTTGCTATTTCTCAGCACCCACACCCCTCCTCTCTCCACTATGTTCTTATTAAAGGTCTAGCTTCATAAATCCACGTACCAGGCATAGTGACACACAAATGACCATATTCACACATAGCATTATCTAGTGGCAAGAGTAAAAAACCCCAGACCTCTCAAAGGTTCACCGAAAAACCTTAGTAAGTCTGCAGTAAATAAGCTGCAACACCAACCTTACAATTATCTTGTCTCAATTACTTCTATGCCTCTGCTTTGATCTCCTTTCTACTCTTGCCTTGGAGGCCCTGGCCATTTTCCAGCCAGTCTTCCACATAAACAGTCCATTATGTCTGTTTTTCTATCAACTGTGCTTGTGATACCTATCACCCAACCATATGCCCAAATAAGAGACCCACTCCTTGACTCTTACCTTCTTTGTGGTCTGCTAACAGTGCTACCACCATAACCTGAATTCCTCACTTACATGTTATCTGCAATCCCACACTGATCTGCACAGTACTGCTTTTGGATAACTCCATCCTAAACTCTTCCCCAGATTTTTAAACCTCTGTGTCCAGCCATCCACGTGTTGCCACTACAATGTGTTCTCTGCAACATCTCAACTATTAATATGCCCAAAGGCAAAATTCCTGATATTTCCAATGAAAATCATTTCTATTGCCAGTGATCTCTGTCTCCTAGAAATAAAATCTGAGCATTTAGGACAAGTCTAAGGTGCCTCTCCGTGGATTACAGCTTTCAGTTTCTTCTAGTTTCCCAGACCAGAGTACTTGGAGAAAGGCATAACCCTTGAGATCATATGAACTAGTAAGACACTGGACCATCCTCCTCTCCCATGTATATACTCCATGTTTCTTTCAGGCATGGGAATCCATGGGCAGAAGCAAGCCCTTGAGTTCTACTGTTCTTTCAAAGGGCTCCAGTATACTCTATACTTCTGCCCTGTCTTGGGGGCCAGGTGATCTTGAGCTGAGTGCCAACTGTATGCTTCAGTCCTTAGTGCCTAAATGTCATGTTTCAGATGTTGGGGCAACAACTCAAGATCTGTGTGTCTCACTGTCCTAATCACCCTCATAACCTTAATTGTGGACTCATCTATGTGCTGGTGTATGGGGTGGGCATGTGGGGGTACTCTATGCTGGCTTACTTTCCTCACGTGGGTACCAGCCCTTTGCCTAGGACCCTAAGTAGATTCGGAAAGCAGCCAAAATGACCTTCTGAGACTCTGAACCAGAAGTCCCACCTCTAATGGCACACGTGCACAGAAATGCCCTTATTCTGATCCTTCATTGACCCAAACTGCTGCCCATTGGCTTAAGGTCCTCTGGGTAGTGCATTTCACACAGTCATAGCAAACTTGGGCCCTGAGGCATGAAAAATGGCATCACAGAAGTGAGGGTTGAGAAATAGGTTTACTACTTCTTTAGGCAGCTGTCTGGAGAGTTATTTGTTTAAAAAAGAAAGAAAATGGCCCTGAATCAAGGCCAGCAGCTTCCTGATGCTATTGGTTTCAAACAGGAGCCTAAACAGATATCTTTCTATGGTCTGTTGGCCATTTCAGAACTTGGGCAGTGAAATGATCAATTCATTAGAAAGAAATAGCTTGAAGCAACCCCTCTCCTCCCTGGTGAGCGGCTGTGAGCGTGGCAGGCTCTAATGGCCCAGGACGGGGGCCACTAGCATTTACTGGCATCCACACCATGCTAGGACATGGAGCACCAGGAAACTAAACATCTTGGTGAGTGGCTGTAAGCATGGCAGGTAATGTTGGCCCACGACAGGAGTCACCGGCATTTACTGGGATCCATGCCATTCTGGGACCTGGAGCACTGGGAAAACAAGCAACCCCTAACCCAGGAGTGGCTGTGAGCCTACAGGTGCATAGACTGAGAATCAAACATTAATTCCCCCCACCCCACTCCCCATTAGCAAGTGAGGGCCAGTGACCTGGACATCCCTTGAGAGGTTGACCATAGGCAATGTAGCAAATAGGGGGGATTTCCTTCTACCATCTCTTTGAAGGCAAATACTTTTATCCCTGTTTTGTTTTGTTCTAATTAATGGTGTTATTTTAGCCTGTTTTGTTTTGTTGAACTTCAATATACATGAAAATATGGACAGCTATTTTGAAGAGAATGAGAGACTCTATGACAGCCAGGTGACTTCCCTATTGTCTGGTTTTGAAGACCTGAAACACCTTCCTTATTCTGTTAAGATCAGTTTTTTTTTATTTTATTTAAAGGAGAAAAAAAACAGTATAAGGGTACAAGTAATACAGAATTTCAAAAAAACAGTAAGAAATCACTAGTTAATAGATTACATATTGTCATCTTAGAAATAGTTGTTCAAGTTACACGATTAAAGCATACAAAATGGACATTCAAACAGTGAGACTACAAACAGTTGTGTTCAATGATCCAACTAAAACTTAGTAATATAGTCATCTATCTTAACACACCTAAACACACTTGCAGATATATCCTTTAGAGCACTTTTTTTCCTCTCTTTTTTACAATAACATTTAAACATTTTGGGTTTTGTTACTCTCATAGTTCTTATTACATTTTTTTGAAAGAGAATAAAACCAAATATGACAAAACAAAGCAGTCAGTCAAAACAAAGGATGGACAGAGTACATGATGTAAAAACAGAATACAAGGTAATCAACAATGGTTACCATAATGCCTCTTGCTACCTTAAAAAGAATTGCCTATATCATTAGGTGTAGTGAAATTGAACAAAACGGTACAGAACAAGACCAATAAAACCTAAACATTGGAGACATTACAGGACTTCAAAAGAAGATAATAGTCAAACCAGAATGGGCGTCACAGTTAATCTTATTGCCTTCAAAGTAGTTACCTATACCCTCAAATTTGATACTATCAAACAGAACAGAACAGAGTAAAATCAGTCAAAACAAGATGGTGGGAGCAATACAGCGCTTCAAATCAAGTTAATAGGAAATTTAAAAAATTACTATAACATATCTACTATAATATATCTTGCTAATTTTTTCCCTTAATTAAAAAAATAATAAAATAAATAAATAATTTTTAAAAAGGGGCAAATTGAGATAAAAGAGGACATAACAACATAACAATACAGGTCAAAGCATAACAATTTCGGCAACCTAGTGCTTCACCACAAGATAACCCGACTTCATAGTAGTTACCATATTGTCTCTTTCTTGAAATATTTGAGTATAACTTTGTATACTATGGCTTCAAACATATCAAGGCAGTGTTAAACCATTCAAGAGGATGAAAGTATTACAGGGTATTTAGAACCAGCCAACGGAAAATGAAAAATGACTTCTATATTACCTCTTTGCCTATAAAAATTTTTGTTTTTACTATCACATATAATAAAATCCAGTAAAATACAACATGATAAAACCAATGGAAACAAAAGAACTACAGTTTGATGGGACTTCAAAACAAGATGATATTAAATCAGCACTAGCTATGATATCTTGTTTTCTTCAAAATATCTGTTCATGTCATCACAGGCAATAATATCAAACAGCCCAGAATAAAGCCATTCCAATTAATAAGTGAAAACTTTATAAGTCTTCAAAGCCACATAATGGGAAATCATAATTACCACATACCTTTATGTATTTGAATCATTTCTTACAATAGTGAAACTATTCGGTATTCATACATGTGAGTTTGATTTATTTCACTTATGAGTATGATTTCAAGCTGCGTCCATTTATTTATAAATATCTCAAAGTGATGCTTCTTTATAGCTGAGTAGTACTCCATTGTATAAAAATACCACAACTTTTTTATCCATTCCTCAGTTGATGGACACTTAGGTTGTTTACAAGATCTGGCAATTACAAATTGTGCTGCTATAAACATGGGTGCACACATATCACTGTGGTATGATGCTTTCACTTCTTCTGGGAATATGCCTAGAAGTGGGATAGCTGGAACAAATAGGACTTCCAATCCCAGCTTTTTGAGAAATCTCCAGACTGACCTCCACAATGGTTGCACCAGTCTACACTCCCACCAAAACTGCAGGAGAGTTCTTTTTTCCACACAGTCTCTCCAGAATTTGTTATTGACGGTTTTCTTGATCCTGGCCATTCTTTCAGGAGTGAGATGGAATCTCAGTGTGGTTTTTAATTTGTATTACTCTAATGACTAATGATAATGAACATTTTTTCATGTATTTATTTGCCATGTGTATTTCTTCATCTGAGAAGTGTGTATTCATCTGAGACGCCCATTTTTGGATTGGGTCTTTGAATTTTGGGGGTCTGATTTTTTTTACTTTTTTATGTTTCAGACAGAAGTCCTTTGTCTGAGGGAGAGTTCACTAAGATTTTTTCCCAGTTAGTGAGTTTTCTTTTCACTATGCAGAGATTTCTTTTGACATGCAGATACTTTTTAAATATAGGTGATCCCAGTTATTGATTCTGGGAAGAATTTCCCATGCAGTTTGAATCCTGTTCATGAATTCTCCACCTACCCCTATGTCTTCAAGGTTTCTACCCAATTTGTCTTCCAATAGATTTAGTGTTTCTGTTTTAATATTCAGATCTTTGATCCATTTAGATTTTAATTTAGTCATAGGCATGGGTCTAGGTTTAGTTTTCAGCATATGGAGAATCAATTTTTCCCACACCATTTATTAAAGAGACTGTCGTTTTTCCAGTGAATCTGTTTGGCTCCTTTATCAAAGATAAGGTTGGTTGAGTGTGTTTGTAGTTGTGGTTGTATCTTCTAATCTATTCCATTGATCTTCGGCTCTGTTTTGATTCTAGTACCATGTTGATTTTACTACTGTTGCTTTGTACTATAACTTCAGCTCAGGAATTGTGATGCCTCCTGACTTACCTTTGTTGCTTAGAACTGTCTTTGCTATTCTCGGTCTCTTCTCGCTCCAGATGAATTTTAGGAGTGATTTCTCTACATTTATGAGGTATGTTGATGGTATTTTTATTGGGATTGCATTGAATCTGTGTAAGAGTTTTGGGAGAATGGCCATTTTCACAATATTTATTCTTCCTATCCGTGAGCAAGGGATGTCTTTCCATCTTCTGAGATCATCTTTAAATTCTTTTTTCAGTGTATTATAATTTTCCCTGTACAGGTCTTTCAATTCTTTCATAAGAGTAATTCCTAAATATTTCATTTTCTTGGTTGGTAGTATGAAAGGTGTGGCTTCACTTATTTCTCTCTCTCTGTGATTTTATTGTTACTGTATAGGAATGTTATTGATTTTTGAGTATTGATTTTGTATCCAGCCACATTGCTGAATTTATTTATTACATCTAGGAGTCTTTCAATGGAGTTTAGGGGCTCTTCCATGTAGAGTATCATGTCATCTGCAAACAATGAAAATTTAACTTCTTCTTTTCCTATCTTTACGCCTTTTATTTCTCTCTCTTGTCTAATTGCTCTGGCTAGTATTTCCAGTACTATATTAAATAGGAATTGTAATAAAGGACATCCTTGTCTTGGGCCTGATTTTAAAGTAAAGGTCTTCAATTTTTGGCTATTTAGTATGATATTGGCTGTTGGTTTGTTGTACATGGCCTTTATTATATTGAGGTAAAGACCATCTATTCCAATTTTCTATAAAGTTCTCATCATAAATGAATGTTGGACCTTACCAAAAGCTTTTTCTGCATCTATAGAAATGATCATGTGATTCTTAATTTTGGCTTTATTGATACGGTAGATTACATTTATTGATTTATGTATGTTGAACCATCCCTGCATGCCTGAGATGAATCCCACTTGGTCATGGTGTATAATCTTCTTGATGATTTGCTGCATCCTATTTGCCAATATTTTATTGAGGATTTTTGCATCTATGTTCATTAGGGAGATTGGTCTATGGTTCTATTTTTCAGTTGGGTCTTTCTCAGGTTTTGGTACTACAGTAATATTTGCTTCCAGGAATGACTTACAAGATTTCTTTCCTTTCAATTTCATTGAAGAATTTGAGGAGTGCTGGCATTAGGTATTCTTTGTATTTCTTGTAGAATTCTGCAGTGAATTCATCTGGGCCTGGGCTCTTCTTTGTAGGTAAGGACTTAATTACATTTTCAATTTTATTAATAGTAATTGGGTTATTCAGCAGTTTTACATCCTTTTGAACTAGCTTTGGTACTTCGTATGTTTCTAGGAAACTGTCTATTTCTTCTGTGTTATCAAACCTCTGAGATTAGAGGTTTTCAAAATAGGTGTTGATGATCTTCTGTATTTCTATAAAGTCTGTAGTGATTTAACCTTTTTCATTTGTTATTGTGTGAATTTGAGCTTTTTCTTCCTTTTTTTAAATAAGGTTGGCTATGGGCTGGTCAGTTTTATTTGTTCTTTCAAAGAACCAACTCTTTGATTCATTGATTCTTTGGACTGTTTTCTTAGTCTCTATTGCATTGATTTCTGCTCTGATTTTTATAATATCCTCTCTTCTTTTGGCTTTGCGCTTGACTTGCTCTTCTTTTTCTAGATGTTTGAGGTGTATCATCAGGTTATTTATTTGTATTTGTTCTATTTTCCTGATGTGGGAACTCCGTGCAATAAATTTCCCTCTGAGAACAGCTTTCATTGCATCCCACAGATTCCGGTAAGTTGTACTCATATTTTCATTGTCTTGTAAGTATTGTTTAATTTCTTCTTTAATTTCTTCTGTGACCCACTGATTACTCAAGAGTGTGTTATTCATTTTCCATGTTTTGTGGGATTTTTGCAGTATCTTTTATCATTAATTTCTAGTTTCAAAGCGCTATGATCCAATAACATCCAAGGGATAGTTTCAACCCTTTTGCATATATTTAAATATGTTCTGTGAGCTAATATATGGTCTATTTTAGAGAATGACCCATGTACTGCTGAGAGGAATGTGTATTCTGATGTTGTTGTATGGAACACTCTGTGTCTATCAAGTACATTTGTTCACAAGTGTGATTTAATTCTGTTATTTCTTTGCTGATTTCCTATCTGGTTGATCTGTCCCTTGGTGTCAATGGTGTGTTAAGGTCTCCTGTTACAACTGTGTTACTGATAATTTGATTTTTCATTTCTGTTAATACTTGTTTTATATAACTGGGTGTTCTGGAATTTGGTGCATATATATTTATGATAGTTATCTCTTCCTCTTGAACTTTTCCGCTAACAAGTATATAGTGACTTTCTTTGTCTCTTTTGATCATTATTGGTTTAAAGTTCACATTGTCTGCAAACAGAATGGTTACTCCTGCTTTTTTTGTGGTTCCTGTTGTGTAAAGTATTGTTTTCCATCCTTTGACTTTCAGCCTGTAAGTGTCCTTTTGGGTTAAATGGGTTTCTTGTAGACAGCATATGGTTGGATTTTGTTTCTTGATCCATTCTGCCAGTCTGTTTCTTTTAATTGGTGCATTGAGACCATTTACATTAACCATTATAACTATTATATGTTCATTTATTGTTGACATGTTTTCTTTCTGCTGTTGCATCTTTATCTTTCTGTTCTGTTTAATTATCTACTTTGCTTAGTGGTTTTTTCCTAAGTGTATCTAAACTGTCTCTCAATATTTTTGCAGAGTTGGGTTGGTGATCATGAAGTTCTTCAGCTGTTCTTTGTCATGGAAGTATCTTATTTATCCATCCATTTTGAAGAACAGTTTTACAGGGTACATCAGTCTAGATTGGAAATTATTTTCCTTTAGGATCTGGAATACTTCATTCCGTGTTCTTCTTGACTTTATTGTTTGTGTTGAGAAGTCTGTTGTGATTCTGATAGGCTTTCCTTTATAAGTGATCGGTCTTTTCTCTCTGACAGCTTTTTATACTCTATTCTTATGGTGGATTTCTGTGATGGTGATTATTATATGTCTTGGTGTAGTTTTATCCTGGTTATGACTATTTGGAGTTCTATATCCTTCACTGATCCTGATGTCGGTTTTTGATCTCATGTTTGGAAAATTTTCAGCTATTACTTCTCTAACTATCCTCTTGACGTTCTTTATGTCATCCCTTCTTTTTCATTAATCCATATCAATATTATGCTGGATTTTTTTTGCATCATCCTGCAGTTGTTGAATTGTTATTCCCTGATTCCTTGTTATTTTTAAAAGATCTTTCCTTTCCTTTTCACTAGCTTCAATCTTGTCTTCAAGGTCTGAAATTCTATCTTCACTTTCATTGACGCAGTTTTTACAGCTTTCAGTGGAATTTCCTGTATATCTCTGTGCATCTGCTTTATGTATTCTGTTTGTTTCTTATATTGCTCTTCTAGGGATTCTATCTTTTTGTTTAGTTCCTCCAATTTTTTAACTGTGTCTTCCTTAGATATATTCAGCATCTCTTTCATTTCTTTTATCATTTCTTCTTTTACATGAGAGATTATTTCTAGTTTGAATTTCTTTAAAGCTTCCCGGAGTTGCTTCTTTATTTCAGTTGCTATTATGTCCGATATTTGAGGTGTATGGCATATATTTTCTTCTATATACATTGCTCCTAAGGTTTCTTTGGATGGGCTGGAGGTTTGAGATTGTAATTTGGTCTTTTGTTTTATCATTTTCCTATATTTCTGTGTTTCAAGTATTTTGAGTGTTATTCTAAGGCTTCCTCAGGGTCTGTTGGAAATCCTCTTCTGTGGTCTCAGGTTCTGGGACTCTGGCACCCAGTTCCCTGGATTAATAGAGGGGCACTGAGGGTGGAGCAGGCTGGCTCAAGCCCAGCTCTGGAACCAATGGCGCCCACCTGCTTGCTTAGCACTCCACAGTCCGCCAAGCACAGCCAAGAATGGGGAGGCCGATACAAGTGCCCCAGACCCACTGAGCTGTTCCAGTGTGCCCAGAAGCCTTGAGGGTCCCAAACAAGCTGGACTCGGGGTGTGTGGGGCACTTATGCCAGGCAGCCAGGCCTCTGGAACTGGTGGCACCCGCCTGCTTACCTAGAACTCCACAGTCCTCCAAGCACAGCCAGGAATGGGGAGGCCTCGGATCAGTTTTATATTATGTTGTTTCGTATGAATTCTCTGTGAGCAAAGACATGCACAACTATTTGGAAGAAAACAAGAGACAGTATGATAGTTAAGATCTCAGGTCATCTAGCTTTGAAATTTGTATCTCTTACATTGCCTTCTTATGTCCTATTTTGTTCTGTTTTGTTGTGTTTAATTTTACCTGCTTTAAAATAAAAATTAAAAAATAATTAAATTCAAAAAAGAAAGAGAAAAGAACGACACCCATAAAATATATAATCTTAACTAGAAACAAAGAAGCATCTTCTTAGTGTTCTTCATGTGGCTGAAGTGTTAAAAGTCAGTTTTTCAGTCGGGAACAAAAGACTCCAGACATTGCCTGATGGGGAGATCTGAGAGCTACTGGGCTGCCTCCTAACAAAAGGACAGGAATAGACTGTGCTTGGGTCACTGGCTAGCTGTCCCAGGAACTAGCTCCAAAGTGCAGGATAAAATTAAAGGTTCTTATGGAGAAGAAATAGAGCTTTCTGCCCAGTAGGCAGCCCTAAGAGATAGTAAAGCTTACTGCTCCACAAAAAAAAAAAAAAAAAAAAAACTAAAAGAAACATTTCACTTTTAGTGAGTCTCAAAGGACTGGCATTAATCATGTTTTTTTTTTCAAAAGTTGCAGGAGTTTCTCGACAGGCTGATGTTTAGTTACTACACAGGACCCAACACATACTTAGAAATGTTATACTCTCCCATATTATCACCTGTATGTGCAGATTATAGTATTAGTATGTACTGTTTTGAGGATATAATGAAGTTTGGGGTCAATTTTTGGTCAGATGTGTCTCCATCTTTACTTGTACTGGTCTCACCTAGTTTGTTTGTGCATCTCACTTTTGCATTTTAAGGAATATAGGGACTTGCCTACTGAAATGGCAGACTGATTAACTTTACTGCTCTTACAACCAAAATTTGCACTGCTTGCTTATATTTTCTCAGGCTGCTACTTTCAAATCTTGCTTGATTACTCCATCTTACCTCTAGTTCCATGAAGACACAGTGATTGTGATAAACAATACTTTTCTGTGTAATACGTCTTTCTTCATATCTTAAGATATATTCAACTCCCTTCAGGAATATGACATCTGCCTCACATGGAAAGCAGCTTAGTACTTCTATTTTCCTAGAGAGTGATGGATATAATTTAGCTCATAGTCAGAGTATGTGTGTGAAGGGAGCATCAGAACTCCAAGAGTAAGAGGGCCTGTAGACTGCAACATATAGTGTGCATCCAATAAAATCTGTGATCCTACAGCCTGTCTGGAAAGTAATGCTAATTTTTACTATTGTTGAAGGGACAGTTCTTTACAAGAAATTCAATAGCTTGGGGGGAAAGTGTGATGTTAAAATTACAGAAATTTGTTAATAATTCTTGACTAGTTATTTAAATAAAGTGGCAAAAATGTATCTTAGGAGGCCGGGAGTTTAGCTCAGCAGCGTAAGTGCCAGCTTGGCAAATGCAAGGTCATGAGTTCGATCCTGGACACCAAAAAAAAAAAAAAAAAAACTATCTCAGGAAACATAACTGAAGGGTAAAAAATTTAAGACCTCAGAAAAATATGAGAAGAAGATACTGAAGCCTGAGATGAACTAGAATTCAATTGAGTGTATGACTTTGCTGTGGTAATTATGAAGTTATCATTTCAAAGTGAGATTCTTTTTATTGATTTATATATTAAATAAAACTGGCTTGGAGTGAGAGTTAAAGAGATCATTTAGAGTTGCCAAAGAGTAAACAAAAGTAGGGAATTTAAAACTGTAGATATATTCATTAAGCAAATAAATCATAAAGGATCATTTGTAGTTCTTAAAACAATAGTTATGCAAATATTTAGTAACAATGTGGAAATCAGTATCTGAAAGCTAACAGTGAGACTATGTATAAACATACAAGTTATGCAACATGAAATTCACAAAAGAATTTTAAAAAATAAGCAGGTTACTGGTATATACCTGTGATTTTGTCGGTTTTGTTCTTTACTGTTTTGTTCAATTGTATTACAACTAATGATATAGGCAATTCTATTATAGATAGCGGGAGGCATTATGGTAACCATTGTTGATCACCTTGTATTACGTTTTTATATTATCTATTATGTCCACCCTTTTGACTTGACCGATTCTGTTCTGTTATGTCACATTTGGTTTTACTCTCTTCCAAAAAAGCAATAAGAACCATGGGAGCAATGAAACCCAAAATGTGTAATAGTCATTGTACAAAAGAGAGGAAAAGAAAGTGCTCTAAACTATATAACTGCATGTATATTTAAGTGTATAAAATAGAAAATGATATCACAGAGTTTTATTGGATCATTGAACAGAACTATTTGCAGTATCATTGTTGGAATGTCCACTCTACAAGCTTTAATTTTGTGACTTGAACAATTATTTCTAAGATGGCAATATGTAATCCATTAACTAGTGATTTCCTACTGTGCATTTTTTTCTTCTGTAAATCTGTATAACTTGTACCCCTTCACTGTTTTTTTTTCTTTTCTCCTTAAATAAAAAAAAATGAAAAAAAAATCCCAGCTACTTGGGAAAACAGATAGAAGAATTCCAAGTTTGAGGCCAGCCTGGGCAGCATAGAGATAGCCAGTCTTAATTATAATGATTTGGAATTGTAGCTCAGTGACAGAACACTCGTGTACCATGTACACAGCCCTGGATTCTATCCCTGGTACCATAAAAATATTTAGAAATTGTAACTTGAGTCCATAAAAGTTCTATGCATCATTGTGAATAGTGAACCAATATGACTTTTAAAAACCATATTTATTCACAAACACAGTTCCAGCTCATTTATATGATCCAAATATTTAGAGACACAATTATGAACTATTAGGTATAGCTGACACTCAGTACAGCAACAGGAAAATCTCCATCCCATAACTCATGGGTATAAAGTGGTGGGCAAATTAAAATGTAACCAACCAAAAGCTAAGTGATAAATTCAAAATTGCAGTGAGTCCAGAACAGGAGCTAAGGTTCAGTATACATCTGAGCACTCTTATATCTGTTTACATTTCAAGGTACATTTAGACCTCCACCATATAAATTTCTAGGGATTCCTACTCTACAAATTTTGCAACTATTTGTCACTTTTCTATTTAATAAACTTCTACTTATCTACACAGGAGGTGAAATTCTCATGATCAGTGGGTAGGAACTTTTCCCACATTCCACTGAGAGAATGTACTATATCAATTTCAAATTATGTCATTTTATTGTAGTTGTCTAATAAGTATATACATGAGTTTTGAAAAAAATTATTTTTTCTGTGTGATTATCATAAAGATTAGCTTTTTCAAGACTTCTCTGATGTTCTCTGCCTCTTAGTTGCATTGCACTGAAAGTTCCTTCTATATTACAGGAATGACCATTCCATCCTTCTGCCACAATACGTTATCGTCGGGTTAATTTTGTAACTGTTTAATTTTCTCATCTATATTTTGTATTATTTATTGCTTATGCATTTAACATTTCTGTTGCTGGGACAAGTGAATGACATAAGCAACTTAAAGGAGAAAAAGTTTCAGAGGCTTCATTTTGTGGTTAGTGCTCTCCAAGGCAGAAACTCATGTCAGAAAGAAATTGTTCACCTAATAGCAGTCAGTAAGTAGGGAGAGAGCAAAAACAAAACAAATAAAAAAGTAAACAAGAACAAAAAATAGAGCAAGAGGAAAGGACTGGGGAAAGAAATACACCATTCCACATCATGCCTATAGTGATTCAGCTCCTCAAACCAGGCTGTTCCTCCTAAAAGCACATTCGCTATTATCTGATCTGTGGATTTATTCATAGATAATCTTACCATACCTGTGATCCAACCTTTTCCCAAAATCACCATCTCAGAACACCAGAGCATTTAGAGAAACAATTTTGGGCTGGGAATTCAGCTCAGTGGTAGAGCAGCTGCCTGGCAAGCATGACGTCCTGAGTTTGATTCCCCATACCCCTAAAAGAATCAATCTTCATCTAAAACATAATGAATACTGTACATCTTTCCACATGATTGATTTTATGTAGTCTAAAGAGACACACCAGCTAAAAGCAATATATAACCTTAGATTGGATCTTGGACTGTTTTATTATCTCTTGCCTTAAGAGACTAGTGAGCTACCAGACATTGTGGCATATGCCTGTAATCTCAATACTCTGCAAGGCTGAAGACTCGCAGTTTGAAGTTAACCTAGCTAACTTAGTGAGACCTTGACTCAAAATAAAAAATAAAAAATAAAATTGACTGGGGATGGAGCTCTATGTAAAGATCTGCAGTTTGATCCCCAATACACACAAAATGGAAAATGAAAGAAGCAAAAGGGGAAGGAATGTGGACAGCTGCAAGCTCTTCAAAACTAAGCAAAGTTCAGAAAGTCAGGTGACTTAGAAGCCTACATATAGATTCAGTAGGGAGCCATAAGACCTATAAATCCTTCAAATGTCAAGGTCAGAGGCAAACCAGTTGTTATGGTTTATACATTGTCAACTTGAGAAATCTATAAGCTTAACTAAGCGATTCAGTAGCTCTGAATCCTGGGGAGTAGAGGACAAGCCCTTACCTTTCTAGGGCATTGTTTGTTGTGTCAATTTGAAAAGGTCAGAAAGTTTAACCAAGTGATTCAGCAGGGGTCTAGGGTCCTTAGTTTTTAGCATCCTCAGCCTGTTCAAGAGGAGGACATGCAGATGGTACGAGTGCTACCCTCCCCAGGGGTGTTGGGAGCTGCTGAAATGGAGATTGATCACATGTGTCGGACTAAAGCAAGGCCAGCCCAGAAAACACAGCGACCAAAACCAGCTATGTAAACAAGATGTTCCAGCACCAAGAAGGCAAGGGGCCCAGACTTCCAGGAAAACAAGTTACTAGGAAGTCAGGTTGAAATTGACATTCATCTTTGGAGGGTATAAAGGTGCTACAGTAATTGAGCTGTTCCTTTCCTCCTATCAGGAGGATAAGGGCTCCACTTGACCTCAGCTTTGTCTTTATTTTTCTCATCCTCCCACTGGTCCTTAGCCCCAAGAACCTCAGGAGCCACATTGGGTCAGGGCACAGGAGAGAAGCCTGCATACAATAAAGGCAAGTGAGAAGGTACTGATTTCTGGTTCTTCAGAGGAGTCTCCCCCTTCAGCTTGGGTTCTGGCACAGACTGTTCAGCTTCTGCCTTGGACTCTTCAACCTTTGTCATACACTCTTCAGCCTTCCATCATAGATTCTCCAGTGTTCCATTGCAGACCCATCAGCCTCATAATACAAACTCACAAGGGACACTGCAGTAAGCTCCAGCCCTTAGGCTGGACGCTTCAGTCTCCAGAATGCAGACACCACCTGTAGACTCCCTCATCCGACTCTGTGGCTGACCATTATAAGCCAATCTTGTAATTCCTTATATATTTATATATCTTGTATTATATCTATTTCCACAGTAAACCCTGACCAACATACCAGTTAATCCAATATTTCTCAAGTTCTATAGAGTACTGTTTGATTAAATATATTTGTTCCACCTGGGATTTTAGTATCCTTCATGACTTTTTTTTTTTGCTGGATATGTCCCATTACCACATCTCTTTAAGTTTTGTGAAATATTTTTCTCTATTAATACTCTGGCCATTTGACTTTTATTTTATCAAGAGCAAATGTGTGGTAAGGAATGGGTGAGTCTAGAATGGTGTGGTAAGGAATGGTGTAGTCTAGAAAGATATGAAGTAGCTTTCCTCTGAGGGGAATTGACAAGTGGAGAAATAAAGGTATGCAGAGGAGAGTCAGGTGTAGCCACTGCTCACCCAAAATTTCAGGCAAAAGACGAATTCAAACCCAGCCCAATGTCACCCCTTCTCACCTCTTACAAGGGACATATCCCTGCCATGAAAGTTCCTGAACTCAAAATCCATGCTGGAAGCCATGATGAAGACACTTTATGCCTCCTTGTCTGAGGTTGTACTTCCTAAAGGCTTTCTATAAAATTCCACAAGAAGTCTTTCTGATCTATACATAGCCTACTTGTATGCACAGATATCTGCCAAAAATTTCATCTTTAACTTTCCTCAAAGCTTCAACAATTCAGACAAGACACTCTGAGTACTCTTTACCAGACACAGTATCTATAAGCTGAGGGCAACTCCTGCCTTAGGTTCAGAAAAAAAAGACTTTATCTTCATGCAGCTTACTTGAATTTCTCTCAAACTATTGCTAGTACAATCTCCCCATACCTACACTTTACACTTACAGTTTACTATGGTGTATGTATCCCACTGCAGTGCTGCATTGTGCACAAACAAGCATTAATTGTGGGGGAATTTTCCTCTGAGTGTGACTCATCTGAATACCTAAAACTCTGTGTCTGTGAGCAGAATCAATGCTAGTTGACTCCCAGGACTCTCATCCTGCTCCAATAAGGCAGCTACACTGAAGATAGGAGAGGCAAGTACTAAGAGAAAGATGCATCAGGTGAGTGAGTGGTTTTCACTGTTCCAGGATGACAAAGCCCACAGGAAGAAATGAATAACATGACAAAAATCCTCAGGAGTGTGTTCTGTAAGAACATTACTGTGGTCCCCGTAAACAGTGGCCATGTGAGTATCATGGATTCCCAGCACATTTGGCCACCTGAAATGTCAACAAGAGGAAAGATGTAGAACCTGAGCCACAGGTTAATCATGGATCTTTGTGGGAGGAGGTTTTAGGTGCTGGCGCTTTGGAGAGGAAGAAGAAACAGCAGAGAACCCAGAACTGGCCTCAGCACTTTCTTCAGGACAATCAGTGCAGCAGAAGATCTCATGGCTCAGATGTGGGAAGATGGTGATTGGTAAGAGAGGGGAGGATTAACAGGACTGAATACTCACGCAATGATTCTGCAGAATATTCACAGGATGTAGCATACAACTGTACTCATGGTTACAGGGAATGTTCTCAAAATAAAATCAAACAAAGGAAGGGGCACCTGAAATTAAGGTCAAATGTTCAAAATTTTTAAACTCTTTTTCAGTGAAGTCACAGAAGCTGAATTTAATTCTTCCAGGAATGATTTGTAGCAATATATGTGCAATGGTCTCTACCTAAAAAACTCCCTAGTGACACACTATCCAGGGTGTGAACCGTAGGCGGATGAACTACAAAACCTTTCCAAGCATTTATCAAAATGCAGATGGCCTAGAAGCAAAAGAGGTGTTGAGCATAAAATCTAATGTGTCCAAAAGCAGTTGGGAACAGTGAACCATTCTTGTCACAGCATATGAAAACATTCCCAAACACAAGCTCCTGGTGAAAGCCAATTGACTAATATTACAAAGAGCCCTTTCAAAGAAGGACTGTCTCCAGGGTGCTGCAGATTCTTTGTACACACCTCACCTAAATCTTACACGCAGATTATTTCAGCTCATGAAGAAATATCCTTCTTGTGATATGGTATGGAACATCTTTCTTTACATCAGTGAGCCTTTGTGATAAACTTTCAGAGATTTTTATAAAGCATAGACAGATTTTAGCCTTAAAACAATAAAATTATAGAATAAAATACGAAAATATATAGAAAGAAGAAATATAATGAAGTGAATGAAGAGACAAAGTGTTCAGGATGGCTTTCTGAGGGACTCTGGATCTTGAATTGAATGGGATTCATGTGTATTTTCTACGGTTCCTGTGTAACATGACTGATACTGCATTATTTCCTTTACCAAGCTGGCATTTCCCATATCATCTGTATCCGTGAAGAGGTGTCTTTTTTCTCTGTCATCAAATTCTTTATTTCTTTGTTTATTACTTTTTATCCATTATTGTCCACTTCACTTATTGTGAACTTCAAATACTTGGAGGAAGGGAATTGAATCAAATGGATTTTAATGTCCTTCCATTTATAACTAGGTATGATGAAGTAGGCATGCGCCTTCTATCCATGCAATATCCCTCTCCTTGAAGATAGTTGCCCATTGCCAGGGGGCTTTTACCTACAGCTCATTAGAAGATTATTACCAGAACCAACAGAAGCACATGGTCACTAATTACAATGATAACATATACTTTAAAAATATTTTGCATAAAATGTCTTCATTCTTTTAGATGGTTTACTTGGTTTTGGAATTTTTAGCACATCCCCTCCCCTTTCTTTTTCCTTCTACATACCAACAGCTCATCTTTGGGCTTTCTGGATGATTCCATTTTGCTGCCAATATTATGTGTAAAGATATTTCTCTGGGATGTAAGGAATCCTAAATTTTAGAATGTAGCAAAAGCCTCACATAAGCTTACAATCCACTTAGACTTATTCCCCCCATTTTCAGAGTTTCACAATTCCCTATTTTGTTTTCTCCTCCCATCATTTTCCATGCATGAAAGAAAAGTTTATCTCACCATTGCTTCTTGCTTCTCCTTAAGACAGCATTGTTAATTACCAGTGCTTGTCTCTAGTAATTAAGAAGCAAAAGTTTTCCAGAGTCATTCTCAATTCCCTGTTCAGGCTCTGTCCTTTCTGAACCAATTGACTGGATAATCACAGCACCAGAGGGAAGTGAGCATCGACAAGATCAGATTATCTCTTAGGACTCTGCTGGATCCACACTGTTCATCCTCAGTGTCCTCCTTTGTCTAACGACCTGTCGAAAGTCAATGTGTAGTTTACTATATTAGTGTGGGAGGTACGGATTCAGAGGAAAACACCTCTGTGTATGGATGATATGATGCAAGTGTTTCTTCTATACCAATGTGGCACTGGCACACTAATGTGACCAAGGGGAGGGACATTTTCTGAACTATAAGTGAGAAAGGTGAAGTTTCAGGTAAGAAATCACACATTTATCTGTGATTCCTCCTATTGTCATTGATTGAATACTAAAGGATATTACTTGGCAGTAAGAGATATGGCAAGGAGACCTGAAATACGTGTTGCTTCAAAAGAAATCCTGTAGTTAAAATTTGAAACATTATAGCAGGAATGATTGAAGTCATGCATTGTTATCTCCATTGTGTGATCATGTAGCCACCGTATACTAGAAAGAATGGTGCTGCAATGTGAATATTTGTCACTCTAACATTGCTTATTGAACGTGTTAAGGGACAATAATTGGCTCTCCATGGACATGTCTATCAAGTAGTACCTCTCCCTCTTGGAAGAAGAGAAATATTCTTCAAGGGAGAGATAAGTTCCTGAGAGCAGGTTGCAGAAAACAAAATCTTGTTGTCTTTAGCAGGCATATGATTCCAAAATGTCCTGTAATGAAAGTCTCTGTCTTCCTGAATATTTTCTAATCCATTCCTCTAGTCTGTTTATTAAAATTCTACTCCTTCATTTTCCAAACTCATAGATTTCCATGGCTTTCATGATACTTTTTCAAGCTGTTTGGTGAAGAGTTGAATTTCATGTATGTGTGTGCATGTGTGTTTGTGTGTCTGTGTTTGCATGTAGTGCTAAGGAAAGAATACTTAAACTCTGTAGTATACAAAGGTAAAGATGTAACAGTGCCAATATACATTACAGTCAATGAAAAAGGCTGGAAGAAAATTAAAAACTACAAAGACACAATGTAAAATTTTGGAAAGTGAGAGGTGTCTAAATTGACATACATTGTATTTTTTTCAGTAAACACTTCAAAATTTGGGACCTTAACCACTCCCACTGAAATTTACACTGCAATTTGTGTTGAGTCAATCAAATTGTCACACTTGTGGGTGACTTCTAAAATGGCTTTGTTTAGCATAGGCATAGTTAACTTTGACAGGACTCTGAATTATCTGGAAAACGTGTTTATCTTAACTTTTCCATTGTCATTACATCTTTCCAGAGATCCAGCCTCTCCCATTTCTCACTAGTGAAGCATCTCCAAAGTATCCTTTCCACCATCAGACCTGGGGATGTTGTGAACTCTGTTGGGGAACTGAATTTTGTGACTAAACTATGTATTTAGCATTAACATCAAATTTTAAAATATAAATTTGATAAATGATAACATAGACTCCTTGTTGATGTTTAATTATTCCTTAAAAATTTCAGTCATTTGCCATTTTAGTGACCATTTGTAATATTTTTTAAATAGTTCTATCAAGGGATCAAGTGTTCTATCAATGAACTATATTATTTATAGATGTTTATTATGGTTTCAGCAATGTGTATTTTTGGTAACTACTAAATTCTCTTATTATAGAAATTTAAGAATGTTTTAAAATAACAATTCTGAATATATTTTATGTTATTCAATGCTAAACTATATAACATGTAATTATTGTCACATGTAATGTAATTATTGTCACATACGAGTTTGACAATCATTAATTATATTAAATGTAAAATGCAGGCAATTAAATAATCTGTAAAAAATAATTTAATATTTTTATTTAAAGTATTTTTTATTTTATTTTCTGTGCCATAACTGCTTTGATAAGATTTAGGATTTTAAGTAAATGCTTGATATCTTTGTATATTTGCTGCAAATGAAGTAAAGACTGACTCCACAAATTCACCACCCTATTCTGGAATTGCATTTACATTTAAATACTGAAATTTGCTTATGAAAATTATTGTTACTTGTTAACTGTAAAGTAGATAACTTAGGTGGTAATTGAGACTCATGACTTCACATAAATGGGACACTGACTAACAGAATAATTAGAGTCATCAAACAAATATTTGAGAGACTTCCGGAAGAACACGGTGGATAGATAGTAGCAGCTATGGAGGCTCTCTGAGATACCTGCTTAGAATCCAGGAATTCTGCAGTACGAGGAGTCCTAAGAAAGGGGAAATATGCCCTGCCGACCCAGGAATGAACTAAGCTAAGAGAAACCAGCTGGAAATCCAATCCTGGTGCTATAACAGGAACAGATAAAATCTCAGCATGGAAGCTAGAGCCCGCACCACTGGAAGCTGTGATTTGAGTTTCCTGCTGCCGCTGCTGTGTCCAAATCTGCAGGGCAGGGAGAGAGACACGTGAAAGCTCTGAGAGCAGGAACCTGTGAACCGAGTTGAGAGCAGGACTAGCAGGGAGCCCTACATTGACTTGCAGTGAGTGAGCAGAATGAGGACCCTTTCATAGAGTAGGAGGCTCCAGCAAAGGACATACTGGGACCAGGCAGATGTGCTGGAGCAGGGTGTTGCAGTTACCTCAGTCACATATTCCCCTCTCAAGTGGGATTGGTGGGGAATGCCTGGCCTGCATGATGCCAGTGACTAAGACCCAGTAGGCTAGCCCAAACCAGGTCCCAGGTCCTGGAGGTGCACCCTAGTGGTGAAGCCTTCAGTAGGTTGACCTGGAGGGATGGGCCCAGCAGAGGCTGCCCAGATCTGTGTCTCTCTAGTATACTGCAGTGGGCGGGAACACCTAGCCGGCAGATTCAAACAAACTGTAACCGAAAAAGAGGGAAAAAAAATTGGGCCTCCTACATTAGCTTGTATGGAAGGAACAAAAAGTATGGGAAGAGGAAGCAACAAGAAAGTGTCCTCAGTCCCCAATACTGAGAACACTGATCCAGGAAAGGGAAACACAAAGGAAGACTGAAAACGTGCAATATCAGACACGGCACCAATAGACATAAAGCGATATCTCCAGAGCCTCATAGACGAGTTTAAAAATGAAATATTTAATGAAATAAAGCAAGATATAAGTAGAATAGTTAGAGAAATGCTAAGCACCACCCAAGAAAAAGCAGATGGTGGAATGGAAGAACAGAATAAACGGGGAGAATTATTTGATGGAGAAAATAGAGAAAACATAGAATACGTGAAGCAGGTTCAAAGAGATTACCAGGAAACTAAAAACTCTATCAAAAGCTGGCATATCAGCTTGAAAGAAACTAAGGATAGATTATCTGAATTGGAGGACAGACTTGTAATATGGGAGCATGAAATGAAAAACTTCTTAAAAATAACAAGAAAACAAACAGCAATAATACAAAGGCTAGAAGATGATAAGAGGATCTATAACCTAAGAATTAAGAACATAAAAGAAGAAATAGGGGCACAAACAAATGGACTACAAAAGCTATTCACAGAAATAATCCAACAGAATTTCCCTAATTTAGCAAAAGGTAAAGATACTCAGATGTATGAGGTGTACAGGACCCCAGCCACCTACAACCCAAACAGAGCTACACCCAGGTATATAATAATCAAAATTCCAGAAATCCAATATAAGAACAGAATACCAAAAGCCATCAGAGACAAGAAACAGATCACTTACAAGGGAACACCCATCAGAATTACAGCAGACTTCTCCCGCACAAACCATCAAATCATGAAGAGCATGGGGGGAAATAATTCAAGCTTTGAAAGATAACAACCTCCAGCCAAGATTGATATAACCTGCACAACTGTCCCTAGAAATTGATGGAAAAACAAGGTGCTTCCAGGATAAAGAGGAACTAGGGGAATTTGCAACCATCAGTTCAACTCTACAGAGAAAACTGCAGGATATTCTAAAAAAGGAAAATACCAAGACTTCAGAAACGGTGGCAGAGAAGCCACAATGAATGGAGCAGAAAGGAAAACGAAGAAGACAAACTGACAACAAATGACAGAAAAAGAGCTCAACAGAAATGAGGCAGAGAAGATTGGATGGTAGGAACAGCTATTTTGGAGAAAACAAGACATCATAATAGCTAGTGCTGATTTAGTATCATCTTGTTTTGAAGTCCCATCAAGCTTTTATTCTTTTGTCTTCATTGGTCTTAAAAGGTTGTATCTTATTGGATTTTATTATATGTGATAATATAAGCAAAAACTTTTATAGACAAGGAGATTATACAGAAACCATTGTTCATTTTCTGATAGTTGGTTCTAAATACCCTGTAATACTGTCATTCTCTTGAGTGGTTTTACATTATCTTGATATGTTTGGTGCTATAGTATACAAAGTTATACTCAAAGATTTCAAGGAAAGAGTCATTATGGTCACTACTTTTATGTCGAGATGTCTTGTGGTGAAACACTGTTTTGATTAAATGGTTATGCTTTGACCTGTGCTATTTTGTTGTTATGCCCTCTTTTATCTCAGTCTCTTTTTTTAATTATTTACTTTTTTATTTTTCTTTTTAATTAAGAGAAAAATAAAAAATAGCAGGATGCATTATAGTAACCCACTTTGATTTCCTATTAACTTGATTTGAAACCCTGTATAGCCCTCACCATCTTGTTTTGACTGATTTTCCCCCATTCTGCTTTGCTTGATAGTACCAAGTTCGAAAGTATAGGCAACAACTGTAAAGACAATAAGATTCATTATGATGCCCATTCTGGTTGACTATTATCTTCTTTTAAAGCCCTGTAATGTCTCCAATGTTTTGGTTTTATTCTCCACTGTTTTGTTCAATTTTATTATAACTGATGATATAGGCAATTCTTTTTAAGATAGCAAGAGGCAGTATGGTAACCATTGTTGATCACCTAGTATTTTGTTTTTACATTATCTATTATATTCATCCTTCTGATTTGACTGACTCTGTTCTGTTATGTCACATTTGGTTTTACTCTCTTCAAAAAATTAATAAGAACTGTGGGAGTAATAAAATCCAAAATGTGTAATTGTAATTGTACAAAGGAAAGGAAAAGAAAGTGCTCTAAAGAATATAACCACATATATATTTAAGTGTATAAAGTAGATAACTATATCACTGAGTTTTGTTGGATCATTGAACAAAACTGTTTCCAGTCTCACTGTTTGAAAGTCCACTTTATATGCTTTAATTTTGTAACTTGAACAACAACTATTTCTAAGATAACAGTATGTAATCTATTAACTAGTGATTTCCTATTATTTTTTCTGAAATTCTGTATAACTTGTACCCTATTTCTGTTTTTTTTCTTTTTCTCCATAATAATAATTTTTAAAATATTTGACTAAAAGACTGTGGAGAAGTATGGGGGGGTTGTTTGTTGGTTTGTTTGTTTTTGTTTGGTTTGGTTTTTGGTTTTTGGTACTAGCACTCGAATTCACAATCTCACACTTTCAGACAGGCACTTATGCCTCTGAGCTAAATCCCCTGGAGAAGTATGTTTTAACAGAAATAGAACAAATAATAGCATATTATATAAGGACAACATAAAACATTAAAACCCCAAAATAACAATAAAAATATACACTATTCTAGTTGAATCTTGAAAGATATACAAGAAATATATTTTTGGAGAAATTATATGGGGTTGGGAAATAATAGATACTACTAACTGTGGACTTAAAATTGCTTTGCAGAAACACTTCTGGACCTTTACTCCCAAGATTTATTGACTTTGAATGAAACTGTTGGTCACATAACTGCATGTTACTCAACAGCATGGTGATCAGAATCTTCTTTGTTGTTCAGACAGGAATTGGAATCCTGGGAAACATTTTGCTCCTTTATTGTTATGTCTTCATTCCCTACCCTGAGCGAAGGCTAAAACACATGGATTTGATTCTCAAAAATTTAATTTTGGCAAACTGTTTGGTTCTTCTCTCCAAAGGAGTCCCTCACACAATATTAACCTTGGGGCTGCAATTCTCTATGGGTGATGTTGGGTGTAAATTGGTCTTCTATCTTCACAGGGTGGCCCGGGGTGTGACTCTTGGTACTACCTGTATCTTGAGTGGCTTCCAGTCCATCACAATCAGTCCTAATTGCTGCCAGTGGATAAGATTCAAGGTCAAATCTCTCAAGTGCACAAGATTTTCCATTACCTTCTGCTGGATTCTTCAACTGATGGTAAATAGTATTTTTCCTTTGTATATGAGAGGTGCAAAGGAAAACAACAGCTACACACATGATAGAGACCTTGGCTACTGCTCCAGTATGAGTAGTGAGAGAGTGACATCCTTATTGCACTCTGTGATGTTGTCTTCCATTGATGTGTTGTCTTTGGGGTTTATGGTGTGGAGCAGTGTCTTTATGATGCTCATTTTGTACAGACACAAGCAAAATGTCCTACATATTCACAGCAAGAACCTCTCTTCCAAATCCTCTGCTGAGACCAGAGCCACACAGACCATTTTAATTCTATTAATCACATTTTTCTCTGTATACACCCTATCTTCATTCTTTACTTCTTACATATCTCACTTGGATAAACCCTGTCAGTGGCTGGTAGACACGAGTGCACTTTTAGCTGCCAGCTTCTCATGTTTCAATCCATTTATACTCATCTGCAGAGACCCACATTTCACCATACTTTTTTTCGCACACTGCCCAAAGATGAACAATTTTGGTAAGCTGATCATGTACTCTTAATGTCACTATCTTTCTTGTTGCCACACAAAGTTAAGATAGGAATCATGTTTAGCTCACAGTTTGTAGGGATTTTGGTTCATAGTTGGCTGACTCCAAAACAGGTTAACAGCAAGGATGCATTATGTAAGAGAAAACATTTATGGAAAAGCTGGGCAAGCAGAAGACAAAAATCAGCATACTACAAATGATAACCTTTTTTCTGTCTTTTATATTTTATATTTATACCTGTCCACATTTATGGCAGGTAGCACTCATACCCAGTGTGGGCAGCCTTTATCCTAGCTTCACACCATGAATCAATCTCAATATCACATCCCTGATCCCAGCAGCACACACCATAGATCCAGCCACCTCTTAAAAGCCCCACCTATAACTGCATGAGGATTTGGGGGCACATTTAGATAAAAGCCTTAATGCTGTTTCTGAAGATTGTCTGTTTCTAAAGATCACCTGTTTCTGAAGACTGTTGTTTCCCCTCCATATATTTAATTGGTAACTATATTCAAGGAAGGTTGTAGACACAATCAGGAAAAAGAAAGATCAACATAATAAATTTATTTGTACCTTGGCAAATAGTCATGAATGAAGCAACAAGGGTCTCTTTTTTCCTACTTTGCAGTGTATACAACTAACAAGGATCAGGGCAGAACTTGGGGTTTTCCACTTCATTTTGTACGTGTTTTTTTTTTTAAACCAGCCCTACTTTCTCATTCTCCTATATTGTAATTATATCATCTTTTAAATCTTCATTTGACATACAGAGATTATAAAGTCTGCCCTTAAGTTTGACTCATTTCATAATGTAGTGCATTAAATCTTGGTCAGTTTGTGACACCCAGCTGAACTGAATCAGTGTGGTTTTGGTTGTGGAAGACCCACCTGAGGATTTCTGCCAACAACATAAAAGAAGAACTAGAGGGGAGAATAGTATGCCTTTGATATTCCTGAAGAAGCTTGTCACATTGGTTTTCCTGATATGTGTCTTATCAGAGGAGCTTGTGTCTCAGAGACAATGGTCTCTGGGGATGGCTGTATTCTCTTTGGGAAAACTCTAGTCCTGACTTGGAGTGTCACTTCCTGGCTCCTGCATAGATTCCTCAGTTTCCTAGCACAGAATTTTTGCCCCTCTGGCACACAGTTTCTAGCTTCCACCACTGACCTTTGGGCCTTCACCGTGAATATTCCTTAATAGAGATTTGCAAGAGACATTATTGTGTGTTCTGGGCCTCCGGCTGAACTCATGCAGGACACTTCGACAGGATCCAGGCCCTCAGCTAGTATCTTTGAGTTTTAGTGTGTGGAAAGATCTCCCGCACGCTTCTGTGTTTGACTTTTGTGTGAATGTTATACAACAATCCTATTAATTATGTGTCCTGAATTAAATCTCTACTTGCAAACTCTGACTACAATAGATAAATGTAAAACATGAACTTATAATAACCTCTTTCCTCAGTCTGACTCACGTTTGGGCCAGAAATGACTTTTTAAAAATATTTATACCACATACAACTGTTTTGAGGAAAACAAGAGACATTATGGTAGCCACTGTTGATTTCCTGCTGTCTTTTCCTGAAATCATGTGTTATTTGCATTGTGTTACTCTGCTCTGCTTTGTTTGGTTTTGTTTGTTTTGTTTTATTTTCTATAAAATAAAAAAATTTTTAAATATTTATACCAACTCTTCTAACCCAGGTTTCATTTCAGGTAAGGGTCATACCCATCACTGACAATACAAGAGGTTGATATTATTGAGTTGAAAATCACTGGGTACTGCTGATTGTGTTCAGGTGAACTCCAAACCCAATTGCAGATGGAATAAAATCATCCTGTAATGATACTTTTGGAGTGTCAGATGGTATCACAGAATATTTTGAAAGAAGGGCAGAATTAGGAATAATATGCTGCTTGTTCATAAAATCTAAGCAGGAGCCCACAGATATAGCCCAGAAATGTTGTTTCTATCCTCAAGGAATAGAAGATGGACTTAAGAATTTGGTTCTGGTTATGATTCTTCTGTTTGAATTCACTACATTTCTCCAGATGAACAGAAGCAACAAAAAATTATGTATAATTATGCAAGGAGATCTATTAGGCAGGCTTATAGTATTAGAAGCAGGAGAATCTACAATAGATGTCCACATGGTGGAGAACCAGATGAGCTAGTAGCTCCTCAGCCAATGAACATAGAACCTGTAGCAGAAGTTGGAGGTCATGATTGGAGCACCTGTCCAATATCAAAGGCTTGGAAACTCATGGGAGATTCACCAGTGTGAGTCTGTACTGGAAGGCGGGGACACTGGATACATGTAGAGTAGTGTTTAGATGTGACTGTAGCAATGGTCACATTTCCCAAAAACTCTGGGAGTCAATGAAAATGGTCACACTTCCTCCATAATTCATTGTTTTATTGCATGCAGGATATACGGCTATTATTTTGTGCCACTGTAACCAGGGACAGGGCTTCATCCCTGTTTCCCAGCTTACAGATTAGTCAGAATGGAGTTTTATTAATCTGCCAGGGATTTCTTAATCCATTCAATTTTACATAGCAAGATTAGGAACCACCTTCCACCCCTTATTACCTTAACAGTTCTCCTCATTTCCTTAAGCCATATTTCTCCCAACAAAATTACAAGTTCATAATTAATGCTGACATCATACAATAAATATTTGTACCCTATGGTCAATAGATAGAAAAGAATGCAAATGGAAATACACTCATTCCTTTCACAGGATAAAAGGAAAATTTGGGCATGGATGTGCTTTCTTTTCAGCACACATCACACATTTATAATATAGACTTTACAGAATTCTGCAATTAAATCAGTTGTGAATTCTCATGGTATGCTGAGACAAATCAAAGAAATATTACAAATGTATACATGCACAGGCACATTAACAAAATTAAAGACAAATAATCAGGGTAAGTGCAGTTCACATTGCTTTTACTGGGCACACATTTACAATATTTTAATTATCTTCTCAACCAATTCGGTATTATTTTGGTCTTCTGATGGTCTTCAGTGGGTGTTGGTTTCTTACCTAACAAGGCAAACCATATCTTCATTCCTGAAGGTTCTGTGCTATTTGTCATTCTGCCACATTGGATTCTGTAGTTTTCCATTCATGTTTTTAAATTTTTTTAATTTTGAAGAGAATAAAACCAAATGAAATAAAACAGAACAGAGTCAATAAACCAAAACAATGAATGTGATACAGGACTTCAAAACAAGATAAAAAGAAATCAATAATGGCTACCATAATGCCTCCTATTATCCTTAAAATAACCATCTATATCATCAGATATAATACAATGAAACAACACAAAACAGAAAAAAAAACAAAACAAAACAATGAAAGCAACAAAGGACTTCAAAATAAGATAATAAAAATCAGTAATGGCTACCATAATATATTTTGTTATCATTGAAATAGCTGCCCGTGCCATCAAATATAATAAAATCAAACAAAACAAAACAGAATAAAACCAAACTAAATATAACAATGGAAACAATACAGGATTTCAAAACACAATAATAGATTAACAATGGCCACTGCCTTCCATTTTAGACATTTCCTCCACTTTCACTTTCACAATAGCTATTGTGCATTTTGGATTTCACTAACAAACTCCTTTAGTTTTTTATACTAGGAAGACAACACAATGTTCACCCATGTGGCTCTGAACCATTTCATCCATGAGCAGAATCTCAAGTTGTATGCATTTATCTACAAGAGCCTTGAAGTTGTCTTTCTTTATAGCTGAGTAGCTGTCCATTGTGTAAAAATGCCATATCTTTCTTATCCATTCTGCAGTTGATGGTCAAGCTACCTCTACTTTTTTCTGGTTCCCTGTCACATACAGCATTGTTTTCTCTCCTTTGGCTTTTAGTCTATGGATTTTCCTTTGAGTTAAATGTTTCTTGAATAAAGCATATTGATGGACCTTGTCTCCTGATCCATTCTGCCTGTTTTTCTTTTTATTAGTATATTGAGGACATATCTACTAATTATTATAGACAACATGTGCTGGCTCATCTCTAACTAGCTATTTTCTTGCCTCTGTCTGCCTATTTTCCCCTCCATTCAACTGTCTTCCCTGTTAGGAGATCCCTCTAGACCAATGTTCCTGGAACCTTGGTAATATTTATCTCTATCTAGAATGTCTTTCAGTATTCTTTGTAAGATTGGTTTGGAGGTCATCAATCCCTTCACTTGTCATGGAAGTATTTTATTTCTCCATTAATTTTGAAAGATACTGTTGCAGGTACATCAGTCTGGGTTGGAAGTTGTTTTCTTTTTTCTATTTTTTATTTAAAGAGAAAAAAACAAAAAATAGAGGAAAAGGGTAGAAATAATACAGAATTACAGAAAATAAACACTAAGAAATCACTGGTTGATAAGTTACATATTGTCATCTTAGAAATAGTTGTTCAGATTATAAAATTAAAGCATACAAAGTGACATTCAAATAGTGACACTGCCAACAGTGCTGTTCAATGATCCAACAAAAGTTTAGTAATATGGTTATCAGTCCTACAAACTTGTTTTTTGTCTTAAAGAGGAGAAGATTAAACCTATTAAAACAGAACAAAACAGTTCATAAAGAAACAATTTAAGGAAATACAGATTTCAAAGCAAGTCCACTGGAGATCTTCACTGTCTATTTTATTGGCTTTAGTTTTCTTCCAAATAGTTGTCCCCATCTTTGCACACATTGAATACATACTGCATATTATAGAACTAATCAAATCATTACAGGATGATGAAGACTTTTTCGGTCTTTAAAATCTGACATTGGGGAAGTCAATAATGACTATCGTAATGTCTCTCATTCTCTTTGTAGTAGCTCTCCTTATCTTTACGTATGCTGAAATTGAACTTAAGAGACTAGACTAATATCACTCTGTACAGTGAATAATAGTATTGCTAGGTTTCATATCATAATGCAACAGAATTAGCATTGGGTTTCTTAGTGTCTCTTCTTCTTCAGAGTATCTGTTCATTACATCTTGCATGATATAATTTGTTCCCACAAATGGTTTAAAAAATTCCTCCCATGTGTGAATTTCTACATGTATATCTATCTTCTCTGTATTATAGGGAAAAACAGATCATAACAAGACAACAAAACAAATTCCTAGAAAAACATGCAATGAAAAAGACACAGAAGGCCACAATATTAGATGATCTACCATAGTTACTATGCTTTCTCTTGCTATTTTAATAGACTTGTCCACATCATCAGGCTTAATACAGTTAAGCATAGTATTACATAGCTATTTTTATAGAAACACCACTTTGAAAACATTGTAGGACTTGAGATCAGTTAATAATAAAACCGGTATTGATATCTTATATATCTTGTCATCTTCAGAGTAGTTGCCTCTACTTTTAAATTTGATACTATCAAACATACCAAATTCAAATAAAATCAGCCAAGGCAAAACCACAGTCTAACAAACCAGATTCAAATAAGATCAGTTATAGTAAGACAATATAAGTAATACAGGGTTTAAGTTTAACTTAATAGGAAATTAAGGATAGTTACCATGATATAACCCGCTATTTTTGGGTTAGATGTCTGTGCCCTCAAATCTGATATGAATGGACAGTCTGAAACAAAATGAAATCAAACTAAACTGAGCTATAAGACTACTGTGACTTTTAAATCCTGATACACTATTAACAATGTCCTCTGCCTTCCTTTTTAAGGCTATTTTTCACCTTTCCCATTTTCAGGATGCTTTGTATGTTTTGGGTATCACTAGCCCCTTTAGTTTTTAGATTAGAGGGCCAACCCATTGTCTAGCTGACTGTTACTGCACCTTTCTACCCCTGAACTTGATGTTGAGCTGTACTCCTTTACTCACTAAAGTCATAGGGTTTTCCTTCCTTCCAGCTGTGTAGTTCTACACTGTCCAAAAGTGTCATAGCTTTCCAATCTATCTGCAGCTTCTGGATGAAATATCCCTATTTCTCTGTGGTTTCCTGTCACATATAGCTTTGCTTTCTCATCTTTGACTTTCAGTTTATTAACCCTCCTTCAGGTTGAGTGTATTTCCCATTCAGAGCATCTCGATGGAGCCTGCCTCTTAATCTACTCTGCCTGTTTTTTTTTTACTTCAGTGTATCAAGGCTATCTATATTAAAGATTATAGCTTACTGTCTCTACCTCATGTCTGCTACTCCACTTTACTGCTATAATTTGTCCACCTTACTCCCTATTCCACTGTCTGCCCCATTCATTGAGGCCTCTCTGCCACTGTTGCTGGAATCCTAGTATCCCTTTCTCTCTCTCTCTGAAATGTCCTTCAGCATTCTTTCTGGGGTTGGGTTGGTGGCCATGAACTCCCACAGTTCCTCCTTGTCTTGGAAACATCTTATTTCTCCATTAATTTTGAGAGAGAGTTTTTCTGGGTACATCAGTCTTGGTTGCAAATAATTTTCCTTCTGGGCTTGGACTATCCCCCCCCACCAGGCTCTTCTCAATTTGAGAGTTTTTGTTGATAAGTCTGTTATTATTTTGATAATTTTTCCATTGTAGGTAATCTGCTTCTTTTCCCTGGCTGCTTTTAGTATTCTGTTCTTTTGGTGGATTTCTGGAAACTTGATTATTATATGTCTGGGTGTAGATCTGTTTTGGTTGTAGGTGGCTGGAGTTCTGTATGCCTCATTTATCTGGATATCATTTCTTTTTCCTATGCTCAGGAAGTTTTCCTTTATTATATCTGTGAGTATTCTTTGTAGTTCATTTTTGGTTACTCCTGCTTCTTCACTCATGTGCTTTTTTCTTAAGTTATAGATCCTTTTGTTGTTTTCTAGCCTTTGAATTGTTTCTTTCTGGTTCCTCGTTATTTTAAAGAGGCCTTTTCTTTCATGATCGTATATCATAAATCTCTCTTCAAGTTTCAAAAGGCTAACTTTAGTTTCTGTCAAGGCATTTTGCCAGCTTTCAATGGAATTTTTAGTTTCCTGGTAATCTCTTTGGATCTGTTTCTAGGTTGTTTAAATTCTTCATCAGAGGTTTCTCATTCTTTTCTGATTTCCTCCATTCTTCCATCTGTGTTCTCTTGGGAGGGGCATATCATCTTTTTAATTAATCTTTTTATGTCTTGCCTCACTTGGATCAGAAGTACAGTTTTAAATTCATCTATGAGGTCATGAAGTTATTTCTTTATTTCAGCTGATGCTGTGTCTAGTATTGGATGGTTAATTCCCTGGTTCTCTTCTGTATTTACTTCTCCTGGGCTTATTTTCCCAGGTTTGGCAGATGGAGATTTTTTTATTTCTAACTCTTGTCATGTTTCTGGTTTCTTTCACACTGGTGTGTCCGGGGAGTCTGTGCCCTCTCCATATTGCTTAGGGTCTTTCTGAAGTATGCTGACTGGGATTTTGCTGCCCTCCCCAATTTGCTGTTATCTGAGATACACACAGGGATGCAGGGATGGGACAGGCTATTCTCAAGCCTCTGAGCCAGTCAATCCGCAAGTTAGGCTGTACTTTGTGGATGTCACAGAGTCTCAACAATTTTGTACCTGCTTATTGGGTCCCAACCAGAGGCATAGCTCAGCCCCAGCAGACCCTGCCAGTTTTTTCTGTGCCAGGGGTGGCTGACTGATGTCACCACAGCACCAGGCTCTGCCCAACTCCAAGATGTCCTCCACCAGTCCTCTTTGTGTCACAGATGCCACAGTGGCACCAGGCTGTGCCCAATTCCAAGATGTCCTCCAGCCAGCGACAGCAGCTGTGGGACCCAATCCCTAGCAGTCACCAAGAATCAATGCAGTTGTCCCTCTTGGGTCCACTGCACACTGCACCACGTCTTCACTGCACTTCCAGCACAGCATGGATCAGTCAGAAAACCTCGCAGTGCCTGGCTTCAGAGCCCAGGTACATGGAACTCTCACAGTCTCCTCTGGTGCGGCCAGGTGGCTCTGGCTGCTTCATGGGGCCCCAGGTCTGAATTTCCAGCACTTGCCAAGAACCAATATAACTCTTCCCCTTGGATCCACTGCTCACTGTGCCACGTCCTCTGGTTAAGGGCCTGGGATTCAACAACTCCTGTTATCAGCAAACGCGGTCTCAGCATGACCTTGGATCCTCTGGGCATGCCTCATACAGCACGAAATGGGTCTCAGTGAGCATATCAGGCTTCAACTCTCCACCTGCGCTTTTCCCTCCTCTTTATAGTTTTACTTTTCCCTTCGGTTACTACCTTGGTTAATAAGAATTGTTATCCATTCATCTGGCCCTCTCCATATTGTCATATTCTAGCATCTGATCTGATTTCTCTGCAGAAACTCTCCATCCAGCTCCCTAGCAAGCTTCCATTTTTTTCCTCCCCCAATAGAAATTGTTTTCTTTCAGGATTTGAAATGCTTCATTCTAAGCTCTTCTTCACTTGATAGTTTGTGTGGAGAAGTCTATCATGATTCTGATAGGTATTCCTATATAGGTGATCTGTTTCTTTTCTTTAACAGCTTTTAATATTCTATTATTTTGCTGAATTTCTGGAATTTTGATAATTATATGTCTGGGTGTAGATTCATTTTTCTTATGGCTAGCTAAAGTTGTATATGCCTCACTTATCTGTACATCATATCCTTTTCCCATGCTTGGGAAATTTTCTGCTCTTAGTTCTGTAAATAGATTTTTATGTTATTTTTGTTGACCCTTGCTGTTTCACTGACACCTATCATTCTTAAACTATTTTGTTTTGCATTGTTTTGCAGCTGGTGAAATGCTATTTACTGGTTCCTTGTTATTTTTAAGAGATCTTTCCCTTTGTGATTACTACTTGAAAACCTGTCTTCAAGGTCTGAAAATCTATCTGCAGCTTCTTTTGAGTGATTTTGCCAGTTAATCTGAAGTTTTTTTTGTTTGGTTTTGCCAGCTTTCAATGGAGTTTTTAATTTACTTAATATCTCTTTGAATTGGTTTCATGTGCCCTAATCTATTATTCACTCAAGTTTTCCCTCATTTTCTTATGTTCCTCTATTTTTATCTATGTCTTCTTTAGAGATGCTTAGCAATTGTTTTATTATGTTTTTCATTTCTTATTTTACCTGAGATAGTATTTCTGTGTTCTAATTTCTTTTATGGCCTTATGAAGTTGTTTCTTTACTTCAGTTGCCATCACTTCAGAAACTTCAGGTGTGCAACTCCCCATCTCTACCATGTTTATATCTCCTGGACTTTCTCTGCTTGCATTGGAGGCCAGAAACTGCCTTTTGCTTTTTCATCTTGACATCTTCCTGAGTTCTTCTGGACAAATGAGTAGTGGGGTTCAAGACACTTCCCACATTGGCTACAATTTCTTCAAAGTGTGACTATTCGGTTCTCCTCACCAGTGCTGGCTGTGAGTATCTGTCTTAGTTACTTTTTACTCATTGCTGAGACAAAATACCTGGAGCCCAAGTTGGGAAAGGAAAGGTTTATTTCTTACAGTTTTTGGAGGTTTCAGTCCACACTCAGTTGGCTCCAAGGCAGGCGGGCATGGCTGGGCCACAGTTCATGGTGACTGCAAACAGCAAGCCGGAACTA
This sequence comes from Cavia porcellus, assembly GCF_034190915.1. Lineage (NCBI taxonomy): Eukaryota > Metazoa > Chordata > Mammalia > Rodentia > Caviidae > Cavia > Cavia porcellus. The sequence goes on along the minus strand of NW_026947490.1, from coordinate 37,501,548 downwards.
GCAAAGAGCAAGACACACCTTCTTCCTGCCATTACATCACATCCTGGCTCCACCCCTATGTGGGTGGAACACTGACACCATCAATCCAAGCACTAGACAATGGATGAATCACAAATACACAATGCAAACTCATGAGGCCTGGGGGACACAGACATAAACCATGACAGTATTCCAAAGGTGGCCACTGAGTACACTGGTTCAGGGCTGGCTGCTGCTTTTCCCAGTCCTTGCTGGCTACTGGTGGCAGGAAGCATCCCAGATAACAGCTGATGTGTGTGCAGGGACAAGGCTGGCCACTGCCTTCTGGATTTGAGCTGGTTACCTGCAGGAATCATCACCAGTGGTGGATGTTGTCCCCATTTATCCAGGTGGATTCGTGCTAAGAATTTACCTGAGGGAATTCTCATATTCTAAACATATTTTTCTATCTTCTTTAGGAACTAATAATTCAATTTCCTCTTGATAGTCTACCAACCAATTCCAGGAATGCTGTAATTTATTCTTAATGTGCTGAATCACAGGCATGAGGAACACAACAAAACCAGAAATCTTAGCTTCCACTTCAATGGGATCATTGATATGTCTCTTTCTGAAAGCCTTACTCTTCTGAATCCTAGATTTCTAGGTCAATAGATCATAAATTCTCAAAACAGGAATGAGGACTTTTCTACCAGGTCATTTTTGGTGGTATCATTTTCACTTCTTTTCCTTGATTCCTGGACTCATGTATCCTTCAAGAGAAGAAGCAGTGTCTTGTACTGAATACTGACTCAAAGGGATGGCTACATCACATTTCCTTTGTCTTGAAGTGAATGTGTAACCACATCTTCCAAATGTCATTCTACCAGTATTCTTTCAATCCGACTTCTGGATTATAAGGAATATCTTAAGACCAAGAAATTTGTTGAACAAGTGTCCTTTGCCACACTTCATTGGACATGAAGGATTTTTCTTTGTCAAATTCCATGGTGTGTGGAACCCTATGACAGTGCATGAGGCTTTTTGTAGGTTCACTGATGGTAGTGAAGCTAGTAGCGTCACATACAGGGAACGTAAACATACATCCAGAGTAATGATCTCTTCAGTGGTAAAAGGGTGGGGTAGCCTTAGCATCATCAGTCTGCCATGAGATTGCAGACCAATCACAATGGAGAATGGTGTTGTATTGAGGACTCATGGTTGGGCCTTGATGTATGCAGATTGGGCATGCAATAGTGGATGGGGACAAGTCGGCCAACATTAACTGGAAGTCTGTGTTGCTAAGCCTATGCTTAAACTCCCTCACTCCATCACTGGTGAATACATTCTTGACCCAATGAGAGACAGCTGATGAAACTGCCTAACTGCTATTTACAGGTGAGTTTTATTATCCATTTATTAGTAAAGTCCTCCTCTGCCAAGGTCACTTTTTAGTGAGCATTCATGTGGGAAAAATATATTTACATTGTTCACTCATTTGCTGAGGTCTATCTAAATATCTCTTCCAGAAATATTCCTACCAACACTTTTTTTAAAGAGAACAGAACAAAGCAAATCAGAACAGAACAATGTAGACAACACTACACTTAGAAACAAGACACCCAGACATCAATATTAGTTACCATAATGTCTCTTTTCTTCCAAATAGTTGAGCATACCTTCACACACAATAATATCAAACATAACAAAATAGTATAAAACCATTCAAAAGAATAAAGGCATTACAAGACTTCAAAATCAAATAACAGAAAATAAACAGTCACTACTATAATATTGCATTTTCTTCAAAAAATTTGTCTATACCATCACACGTAATAAAATCAAATAAAACACAACAGGAGAGGACAAACCAAAACAGAAAAACAAAAGCATGGTTGGACCTCAAAACAAGATGATAGGAAATCAGCAGTGGCCACCATAATGTCTTGTTTTCTTCAAAATAGCTGTTCATACCATCACACAAAATAAAATAAAACAAAACAAAATAAAATCAATCAAACCAATGAATGAAAGCATTATAAGACTTCAAACCAATACAATAGAAAACCATGATTACCATAATAATCCCATTAGATTCAAAATAGCTGACCCTACCATCTGACAGCATAAAATCTAACAAAAGAAGACAGAACAAAGCCAAACCTAACAAAATTATATAAACAATGCAAGAATTCAAGATAAGACAATAAAAAATTTAAATTACTTTCTACCTTTCTCTCCCAAGTGTTTCTTCCTTTTGCTCTTACATTAACTATTTTGCTTTTGGATCCCATTAACTCCTCCTGTTTCTCATGCTAGGTTTCATGAATATGAGTTTGAACTGTTTTGGCCATGGACATGATCTCCAGTTACGTCCATTTACCTACAGGGGCCTTGAGATTATTCTACTTAATAGCCAGGTAGTTTTCCACTGCATGGAAATACCATATATTTCTTTTCCATTCTGCAGTTGATGGCAAGTTACTCTTGCTTTTTTTCTGGTCTCCTGTCACATGGAACAATTATTTTCTCTCCTTTGATTTTCAGTCTATGAATTTCCTTTCCAGTTAAATGTGTTTCTTGTATACAGTATATTGATGGCTCTCATTTCTTGATCCACCCTCCCTGTGTTTATTCTTATTGCTGACCTGAGGCCATATGCATTAATGGTTACAAACAGTATATACTGTTTTGTCTCTGTCCTGCTATCCTCCTGTTGTTGGCACTCCACTTTTCCCCTTCGTTCAGTTGCCTGTTTTATTTGGCGATGCTCCTCTGCTGCTGTTCCTGGAACCATGGTCATCTTTATCTCTCTTTAAATTATTCTTCAGCACTCTCTGTAGGGTTGGTTTGATAGGAATGAATTCCTTTAGTTGTTCTTTATTGTGGAAGTATCTTATTTTTCCATCAATTTTGAAAGACAGTTTTTCTGGGTAGATCAATCTGGGTTGGAAGTTTGTTTTCTTTTAGAGTTTGAAACACCTCACTCCAAACTCTTCTTGACTTGATGGTTTGTGTTGATAAGTCTTCTGTGATTCTGATTGGTTTTCCTTTATAGGTGATCTGTCTCCTTTCTCTAATAGCTTTTAATATTCTGTTCTTGTGCTGAATTTCTGGGATGTTGATTATTGTATGTCTGGATGTAGATTTACTTTGATATGGCTAGTTGGAGTCCCATATGCCTCACTTATCTGCATACCAGATCCATTCCCCATATTTGGGAAGTTTTCTTCTATTATTTCTGTGAATATCCTTTTAATTTCATTTGTGTTGATCCCTGCTTCTTCACCTACACCTATTACTCTTAAGTTATGCTTCTTTGCTTCATCTTGCAGCCATTGACTCTGTGTTATTTTTAAGAGATCTTTCATTTTATGACCACTAGCTGCAATCCTATCTTCAAGGTTTGAAAGTCTATTTTCAGTCTCCTTCAAGTGGTTTTTCTAGCTTTTGAGTGAATTTTTAATTTCCTACATCTCTCTTTGAATCTGTTTCATGCACTATAAATTCTTTCTACATTCATTCAAGGTTTCTATCATTTTCCTATGCTCCTCTTTTTTGTCTATGTCTCCTTCCGACCTGCTGAACAATTCTTTCAGTATGTTTGTGGTTTCTTTTTTACCTGAGACATTGTTTCTGATTTGACTGATTTTACAATCTCAAGAAGTCGTTTCATTACTTCAGTTGCTATCCTCTCAGAAATTTGAGGTGTGTGACTTCCATTTTCTTTCATGACTGTATCTTCCAGACTTATTCTGTATGGGCTAGAGGTCTGAGTTTGCCTTTTGCCCCTTCATCTTGACATTCTCCTGGTTTCCTTCCAAGAAGCTCGTTGTGGGATTACAGGCACTTCCCAGGTTGGCTGCCCTTAGGCAGTGTAGGGAGATGGAGTGGGCACCTGGATTCCTCTAATTACAAGGAGGTGGCATGGTGTGGAGTGGCCTTCTCCAGAACTTTGTAGCTACACTGGGGATTTGCTGATGATCCTGGGATGCATGGAGGTGGGGCTGTTTGTCTCAGGCTGTATGTCTACACTGGGACTCCCATGATGGTAGCAGACACACAGGGGTGTGTTTCTGTGATTCTGCTAGTGGGTGATGGCTGTCTGAGGGAACCAAGGGCCTCCAATGGGGGCCTATGGATGCACAGTGCTTACCTGGCTGTGTAATCAAATAATATCACAACTGTCCCAAGTCGGGTGGACTTTCATAATATGCACAACCATCTGCAAACAGATGGTTGACCATAGGATACAGCTGCTAAAGCCATAGATAAATGCTAGCTATAGAGGCAGCATAGAAGTGATAACCATAAATTAGTGAGTCACATCTTCATGAGATGTATCTGACTCTTAATGACAGACCAGGCCTGATCATGGCCATTTCATTTTCATTTTATGATGGACTACTGATGTGTATGTTCAGTTTTATGATTCAGTCTCTGATATGGCACCTAGTCTATGATGGACAGTTCAGATGGTTATATAATCTGGTGTTTCAATGCCACATGCTCACTTTTCCTGCAGCCCAGCACCAGGACAGCATCTAGTCTCAAAGGGAGAGTACTTGTCTGAAGGTGAGAACTGAGTCTTCTAGCAAAATCCTAAGTCTTCTCCATGACTCACCTATGGACACTGCTCTAGGCACGAAGCAGCATTCATATTGGTACTGATGGCTCAAAACCCAGTAGGTCTGCTGAATCATGTGGTGGCACAGAAGACTGCATAGCAGCCTGGATCTGATGCAGAACCTTCTCTTATTCTACAATTATTCTAAGTCACTCAGTAAATGGGTTGGTGTAACACAGCAAAGTGAGGAATGAGTTGCTTCCAAAACTCAAAAGAGTTTCACAAGGTGTATATCTTTATTGGTTGTAGAAGAAGCAAGTGGCAATACCTAATCCCTCACCTTATAAGGGGTATGTTTGTATGCTTCCACACCAGTAGACTCCTGGAAATCTCAGAGTTAGAGAGTCCTTAAATTTCAGTTGGACTTATAACCCATTCTTCTATGCATAAATGGTTTTCAAATGCAATATGGATTCTTCCTCTTGTTCACATGTTCCAATCAAAATAATTTTATCAATACAAGAAATCTAAAAATGGCTGCTAATAAAGTTTTTTAAACTTTATTAAAATAAAAAATTAAATGGACCATTGTGATACCCTGTGGATGAGAAAGATTATCAAGATCCCTGTGAACTAAGTTATGACAAAGGGCTGGAGATTTTCTATACCCCCATATAATATAGTAAAGGTGAGTTTCTGGTCTTGCCAGCTAAAAGAAAACTGCATCTGGTGGACCTTAGGGATAGAATATGGAGGAAAAAAAAAACACTTTCCAAATCAGGAGCTGCGTGCCAAATATAAGAACCTCTGTTACTGTGATCACTCACAGAATGCATAACAGATGGAGCAGATGCAGTTAGAATCTGTTTATTAGTCTTTATTACAATATTGAAGCATCTATCTTGAACACATATCTTCTGCACAATCCAAAATAGAGAGTTAAATCAGCATATTGTGGGAATCAACATTCTTGCATCTTTCAGTACTTCAGTGATTGTAGTAACCTCTACAATCCCTTGAGAAATGAGATATTGTTGAGCTACCACTTTCCATGATTAGTCAACTCTAGTGGCTTATACATGTACTTTTCCATCATAATACCTCTTGACAGGTTAGGTAAAAAATTTGGGATTCTATCAAGAACAAAGTCTATTCCAATTCTGCATTCTGTCTGATCAGATCCCCAGATACCTGTGGGAAGAAGGGCAGGGGATATAGAAAGATGACAGAAAATACTGAAGGTATAAGGGAGCTGGGAGGAACCTACCTCTAGTGGACAAGTACAATAATTTCCATGGTGGCATACTTTTATTAGCAAGCAAAAAGTTCAGGGAAAGGGTAATGTACTTTTCGTGGAATAGCAACTGTAGTAAATGGGGAACAAAGAAATGGAGAACAATTCTTTCCTTACATGCATATGCCTTCATTTTTTGGACTGTCCTCAGCAGACATTATCTTGCTTCAGGAATACTGTGGTTATAAACTTTCTTTAAATAATCAGGAAGCATGCAGTCTTCTGTACAGTGCTCTGTTCAAAAAGTGCCCCAAAAGTAGCACTGGCTTCCAGATCACGGGTACTCAGTCATATATCCTGGCCCCCAGCATAGTAAAACATTATATCATATCCCCTGGTCTGCAACACTTTCCCCTTTTGGTTTCTGTCATTCTAAAAGTTGAAACAGTATAACTTCAGGTGGACAGAATTTAGGCATGATCTGGATTGAAGTCCCCTGCAGCAGACTAAGAAAAAAATAGAAGGCCTAAACATATTAATATAATCAATATAGTGTGGAATCTAAAATAGGCATTGAGGTAATTCCCCAGTTTAAGATGATCAAAAGTACCGGGGATATAGCTCAGGGGCACAAGTATTTGTCTGGCAAGCACAACATCCTGAGTTCAATTCCCCCCCCAAAAAAAGATTTAGATTAAAGATGATCAAAAGTGTCAGTAAACTTGTCACAAACTTGAATTTTCTCATTAAAACTAAGGGTTTGTTGAGGCATAGATAATATTTCCCCTTGTAGGGCTTTAGGGCCACAGTACTACTACTGTGCACAGCACATTGAACATGATTTTTTATGTATTCCCAGGGGTGAGTAGATCAACTGTTAGAAAAGTTATAGAGTTATAGAGTTAGAAAAGTTATATGCTACTGAATAATGTTAAAATGACATTGAAGGCCTTGCTGTAACTGCAAGCTCTTTATTTGATTTCCCATCCACATAATACTGGCTTCTAAGACCCTAATCTGTGACTGCAATTTTGCATCAATAGAATGTTGTATATTCCAAGCTTTATCTGTTATTTTAGTCCAGTTCTCTACAAAATGAGCAGTCTACATAGAGTGAAAAAAAGCCACAAAAGATACGCAACATTGAAAATTAACAATAACAGACACTTTCAACAACAATTAAGCCCAACATTGTTTTTGTTCTATGTATGAGATGGCTAATTAGAAATCATAATAGATCAATGCTAGGAATGTTGGCCTATGTTCCATAAGATTCACAGGGATCTGGACCCCAGGTTATACTCCAAAATTAGCAAAGTTTAATTCATTAGGACTCCAGTTGGTACACACTAGTTGAGCATACATTCTCTACAGGTAAATGAGGTAAGATTCCATTCAACCGTCTCTTAGAAAAAAATGTACAGATTGCATGTACATATGGAAAACCATGTGGTTTTATGTTTCTAAATGCTTTTTTTAATTAAGTTCCTTGGTACAACTTAGGTATACATAGTAATCATATTCATCACAGGAAATTTGTACCTATGCATGATATAAGTTGATTATTTTTCCCATGCCCTTACACTTCCTTTAACCCCTTATTTACAAAAGATTTATTTCCATTTTCCTTCTTTTCCTATTTTGTTCTTTTCCCTTCCTTCCTCACCCCTTTTTACTTTCTAGTTTCCCTTCCCATTTGAACATTTTCTTCCTATTTCACAATATCTAGTATACATTTTGGTCCTTACACTTTAGCGTTCTCACATCAGAAAAACTATGTGGTATTTACACATGTGTGTCCAATTTATTTCACTTATGATTAAGGTTTCAGGTGCTTCCATTGGAAATATCTCAAGCTTATCTTCCTTTACGACAGAGTAGTACACCATTGTATAAAAAATCACATCTTCCAGTGAAGTGGAGCAGCGGGTTAGAGACCACTACATCCGCCTCCCCATCCCGGCTACACTTGGAGGTCTGCTGAGCTCCCAACGGGTGGGCGGGCCTACACTATCCCCCGAGCCCAGCCGCGCCTAGCCATCAGTGTGCAGAGGAGGAGCTGGGTGGATCGGGAGTGACTGCAGAAGCCCCTTCCTTTGTCGGGAGGACTGAATATCTCTGCAAGCAGGGAGGGATTGCAGGTTCCTGAGGCACCTCGGCCTGTGGTAAGTGCTCAGCACACTCTGCCCAAATCTCAGACTGTTCCGGACCCCCCAGGCTTCCGGGTGCAGTGAAGTGGAGCAGCGGGTTAGAGACCACTACATCCGCCTCCCCATCCTGGCTGCACTTGGAGGACTGCTGAGCTCCCGATGGGTGGGCGGGCCTACACTATCCCCCGAGCCCAGCCACGCCTAGCCATTGGGGTGCAGAGGAGGAGCTGGGCGGATCTGGAGTGCCTGCAGAAGCCCCTTCCTTTGTCTGGAGGACTGTGGATATCTCTGCAAGCAAGGAGGGATCACAAGCTCCTGAGGCACTGTGGCCTGTGGTGAGTACCCTAACCCGGCTGCGATTGAAGAACTGTGGAGCTTCCAAGGGGCAGGTGGGTGCATAGTGTCCCTGAGGCCCAGCTTGTCTGGAACTGCGGAGTTCTGAACAAGCAGAGGAGGGCCATTGGTTCTGCAGGCCCAATGGCTTGGGGTAGCGTGGTGCCAGAGTCTCAGTAGCTGCAAACATAGAAGGGGATTTTCAACAGATCCTGAGGAAGCTTTCAAATAACACTTGAAACACAGAAATATAGGAAAATGACAAAACAAAAGACCAAATTACAACCTCAAACCTCCAGCCCATCTCAGGAAACCCTAGGAGGAATGTATTTAGAAGAAAATATATCCCATCCACCTCATATATCAGACACAATAGCTACTGAAGTTGACAAGAAACTCCAGGAAGCTTTAAGGAAATTCAAACTCGAAATAATTTCCCAGATAAAAGAAAAAATGATAAAAGACATGAAAGAGATTCTAAATATATCTAAAGAAAACACAGATAAAAAATTGGAGGAACTAAACAAAAAGATAGAATCCCTAGATGAGCAATATAAGAAACAAACAGAATACATAATGCAGATGCACAGAGATATACAGGAAATAAAAAACTCCACTGAAAGTTGTAAAAACCACCTTAATGAAAGTGAAGATAGAATTTCAGACCTTGAAGACAGGATTGCAGCTAGTGAAGAGGAAAGGAAAGATCTTTTAAAAATAACAAAGAATCAGGAAACAACAATTCAACAACTGCAAGATGATGCAAAGAAGAATAACATAAGAATGATAGGGATTAATGAAAAAGAAGGAGACAACATAAAGGATATCAAGAGGATATTTAGAGAAGTAATAGCTGAAAATTTCCCAAGCATGAGATCAGAAACTGACATCAGGATCAGTGAAGCATATAGAACTCCAAATAGTCATAACCAAAATAAAACTACACCCAGGCATATAATAATCACCATCCCATAAATCCAACACAAGAATATATTATTAAAAGCTGTCAGAGAGAAAAGACAGGTCACTTATAAAGGAAAACCTATCAGAATCACAGCAGACTTCTCAGCACAAACAATAAAGTCAAGAAGAGCATGGAGTGAAGTATTCCAGATCCTAAAGCAAAATGATTTCCAACCTAGACTGATATATCCTGCAAAACTATCATTCAAAATAGATGGTGAAATACGATACTTCCATGACAAAGAACAGCTGAAGAACTTCATGAACACCAAACCGACCCTGCAAAAAATATTAAAGACAGTTTAGATACACAAAGGAAAAAGCCACTAAGCAAAGCAAATAATTAAACAGAACAGAAAGATAAAGATGCAACAGCAGAGAGATAAGATTCCTACAATTAACCAGCATTTAACAGTAATAACCATTAATGTAAATGGTCTCAATGCACCAATCAAAAGAAACAGACTAACAGAATGGATCAAGAAACAAAATCCAACCATATGCTGTTTACAGGAAACCCATCTAACCCAGAAGGATACTCACAGACTGAAAGTCAAAGGATGGAAAACAATTCCTCATGCAGCAGGAATCCAAAAAACGGCAGGAGTAGCCATTCTGTTTGCAGACAATGTGAACTTTAAACCAACAATGACCATAAAGGATAAAGAAGGTCACTACATACTCGTAAGGGGAAAACTCCAAGAGGAAGAGATAACTATCTTAAATATATATGCACCAAACTGCAGAGCACCCAGTTATATAAAACAATTATTAACAGAAATGAAAACTCAAATTATCAGTAACACAATTGTAACAGGAGACCTTAATACGCCATTGACACCAAGGGACAGATCAACCAGACAGAAAATGAGCAAAGAAATAACAGAACTGAATCATACCTGTGAACAAATGGGTTTGATAGACATATACAGAATGTTCCACCCAACAACATCAGAATACACGTTCTTCTCAGCAGTACATGGATCATTTTCTAAAATAGACCATATCTTAGCTCACAGAACATATTTAAACAAGTGCAAAAGAGCTGAAATCATCCCTTGCATGTTATCAGATCATAGCACTCTGAAATTAGAAATTAATGATAAAAGATACTGCAAAAATCCCACAAACACATGGAAACTGAATAACACACTCTTGAGTAATCAGTGGGTCACAGAAGAAATTAAAGAAGAAATTAAACAATACCTAAAAGAAAATGACAATGCAGATACAACTTACCGGAATCTGTGGGATGCAATGAAAGCTGTCCTGAGAGGAAAATTTATTGCACTGAGTTCCCACATCAGGAAAACAGAATGAATACAAATAAAGAACTTGATGCTACACCTCAAACAGCTAGAAAAAGAAGAGCAAGTCAAGCCCAAAGCCAAAAGAAGAGAGGAAATTATAAAAATCAGAGCAGAAATCAATGCAATAGAGACTAAGAAAACAATCCAAACAATCAACGAATCAAAGAGTTGGTTCTTTGAAAGAAAAAATAAAATTGATAAGCCCCTAGCCAACCTTATTTTAAAAAGGGAAGAAAAAGCTCAAATTCATGCAATAAGAAATGAAAAAGGAGAAATCACTACAGACCCAATAGAAATACAGAAGATCATCAACACCTATTTCGAAAACCTCTACTCTCAAAAGTTTGATAACACAGAAGAAATAGACAGATTCTTAGAAGCATATGAAGTACCAAAGCTAGATCAAGAGGATGTAAAACTGTTGAATAACCCAATCTCTGTTACTGAAATTGAAAATGTAATTAAGTCCTTACCCACCAAGAAGAGCCCAGGCCAGATGGATTCACTGCAGAATTCTACAAGAAATACAAAGAAGACCTAATGCTGACACTCCTCAAACTATTCAATGAAATTGAAAGGGAAGCAATCCTTCCTAAGTCATTCCTGGAAGCAAATATTACTCTAGTACCAAAACCTGAGAAAGACCCAACTAAAAAAGAGAACTATAGACCGATCTCCCTAATGAACACAGATGCAAAAATCCTCAATAAAATATTGGCAAACAGGATGTAGCATACCATCAAGAAGGTTATACACCATGACCAAGTGGGATTCATCCCAGGAATGCAAGGATGGTTCAACATATGCAAATCAATAAAGGTAATCCACCATATCAATAAAGCCAAAGTAAGAATCACATGATCATTTCCATAGGTACGTAAACATCTTTTGATAAGGTTCAACACTCATTCATGATAAGAAATTTACAGAAAATTGGAAAAGATGGTCTTTACCTCAATATGATAAAGGCCATCTATGACAAACCAACACACAGCATCATATTAAATAGCCAAAACCTGAATGCCTTTACCTTAAAATCAGGCACAAGACAAGGATATCCCTTCTCACCACTCCTACTCAACATAGTACTGAAAATACTACCCAGAGCAATTAGACAAGAGAGATAAATAAAAGGGGTAAAGATAGGAAAAGAGAAAGGTAAGTTATTATTTGTAGATGGCATGATACTCTACATAGAATACCCCCAAAATTCCCTTGGAAGACTTCTAGATATAATAAATAAATTCAGCTATGTAGCTAGATACAAAACCAGTACTCAAAAATCAATAGTATTTTTATACACTAATTACAAAATCACTGAGAGGGAAATAAGAGAAACCACACCCTTCACACTAGCATCCAAAACAATGAAATACTTATGAATTAATCTAACAAAAGAAGTAAAAGATCTATACAGGGAAAATTATAATACGCTGAAAAAGAAATCAAACAGAATCTCACAAAATGTAAAGACATCCCTTGCTCATAGATAGAAAGAATAAATATTGTGAAAATTGCCATTCTCCCAAAACTGTTATACAGATTAAATGCAATGCCAATGAAAATACAATCAACATACCTGATATATCTTGAGAAATCACTCCTAAAATTCATCTGGAGCAGGAAGAGACCTAGAATAGCAAAGACAATTCTTAGCAGCAAAGGCAAGGCAGGAAGCATCACAATCCCTCATTTGAAGTTATACGTCAAAGCTCCTATAATAAAATAAACATGGTACTAGAATCAGATCTAAAGATTAATGGAATAGATTAGCAGATACGACCACAACTACCAACACACTTAATCAACTTATCTTGATAAAGGGGCCAAACATGTTCACTGGAAGAATGATAATCTCTTTAATAAATGGTGCTGGAAAAACTGGCTCTGTGTATGCTGAAAACTAAAACCAGATCCATATCTATCACCACATACTAAACTAAAATCTAAATGGATAAAAGATATGAATATTAAAACAGAAACACTAGAAAATTCATGAACAGGAATCAAACCATATGGGAAATACTTCCTAGAATCAATAACTGGGATCACATCTTATTAAAGAGTTTCTGCATTTCAAAAGAAATCTCCAGCATTATGAAGAGAAAGCCCACAAAGTGGAAAAAAATCTTAGTGTCTGTCCCTCAGAAAAAGGACTTCTGTCTAAAACATATAAAGAATTTTAAAAACCAGACCCCCAAAATTCAATGACCCAATCCAACAATGAGCATCTGAGATGAATACACAGTTCTCAGATGAAGAAATAAAAATGGCAAATAAATACAGGAAAAAAATTGTTCATCATCATTACTCATTAGAGAAATGTAAATTAAAACTACACTGAGATTCTGGGAGAACATGGCGGATAGATAGCCGCAGCTTCAGAGGCTCTCTGAGAAACTGCACTTAAAATCCAGGAGTGGTGCCAGGCGAGAAATCCTAAGCAAGGGGAGATATAATTTGCTGACCCAGGAACGAACTAAACTAAGAGAAACCAACTGGAAATGCAATCCCAGTGATATAACAGGAACAGAGAAGGTCACAGCATGGAAGCTAGACCCTGTGCCACTCAAAGCTGTGATTTGAATTTCCTGCATCTGCTGCTGCATCCTAATTGGCACGGGAAGGAGAGAGGTGTGAAAACTCTGAGAGTGGGAAGAGGTGAATGGAGTTGAGAGTGGGACTGGCCAGGAGCCCTGCATTGACCTGTGGTGAGTGAGCAGATTGGGGACCCTTCCATGGAGTAGGAGGCTTCAGCAAAGGACATACTGGGACTGGGCAGACTAGCTGGAACAGGTTGTTGCAGTAACTTCAGTCACATATTACCCTCTCATCGGGATTGGTGGGGAGTGCCTGGCCTGGGTGATGCCACTGACTAAGATCCAGTAGGCTAGCCCAAATCAGGTCCCTATGCCTGGAGGTGAACCCTAGCAGTGAAGCCTTCAGCAGGTTGACCTGGAGGTGTGGGCCCAGCATAGGCTGCCCAGGTCTCTGTCTCCCTAATACATTGCAGTGGGCGGGAACACCTAGCTGGCACAATTCAAACAAACTGTAACTGACAATGTCTTGTTTTCTTCAAAATAACTGTTCATACCATCACAGATACAAAATCAAACAAACCAGGATAAAACCATTCTAACTAATGAACGAAAACATTATAAGGCTTCAAACAATGTAATGGGGAATCATGATTACCATAAGCTGTTATATACTCTTACCATTTCTTACATTAGGGATATTATATGGTATTTACACATGTGAGTTTGATTTATTTTGCTTTATTCTGCTCACTCACCACAGGTCAATGCAGGGCTCCTGGCCAGTCCCACTCTCAACTCCATTCACCGCTTCCCACTCTCAGAGCTTTCACACAGAACTCCAAATAGCCATAACCAAAATAAAACTACACCCAGATATATAATAATCACCATCCCAGAAATCCAACAAAAGAATAGAATATTAAAAGCTGTAAGAGAGAAAAAACAGATCACCCATGAAGGAAAACCTATCAGAATCACAGCAGAATTCTCAGCACAAACAATAAAGTCAAGAAGAGCATGGATTGAAGTATTTCAGATCCTAAAGGAAATTGATTTCCAACATAGACTGATATACCCTGCAAAACAGTCCTTCAAAATGGATGGAGAAATAAGATACTTCCATGACAAAGAACACCTGAAAAACTACATGATCACCAAGCCAACCCTGCAAAGAATACTGAAAGACAGCCTAGACACATTTAGTAGAAAACCACTAAACAAAGCAGACAGTTAAACAGAACTGAAAGATAAAGATGCAACAGCAAAAAGACAACATGTCAGCAGCAAACCAATATATAACAGTTCTAACCATTAATGTAAATGGTCTCAATGCACTGGCAGAATGGATCAAGAAACAGAATCCAACCATATGTTGTCTACAAGAAACCCATCTAACCCAAAAGGATAACCACAGACTGAAAGTCAAAGGATGGAAAACAATACTTCGTGCAACAGGAACCCAAAAAGAAGCAGGGGTGGATATCTCTGTTTGCAGACAATGTGAACTTCAAGTCAATAATGATCAGAAGGGATAAAGAAGGTCACTACATACTGGTTAGGGGAAAACTCCAAGAGGAAGAGATAACTATCTTATATATTATAGTAACTTTTTTGTTTTCCTATTAACCTGATTTGAACCCTTGTATTGTTCTCCACATCTTGTTCTTACTGATTTTATTATATTCTGTTTTGTTTAATAGTATCAAATTTGTGGTGCATTGAGACCATTTATGTTAATGGTTATAACTGTTATATATTGGTTTATTGCTGACATGTTATCTTTCTGCTGTTGCATCTTTATCTTTCTGTTCTGCTTAATTGTCTGCTTTGTTTAGTGTTATTTTCCTAAGTGTATCTAAACTGTCTTTCAGTATTCTTTGCAGGATTAGCTTGGTGATCATAAAGTTCTTCAGCTGTTCATTGTTGTGGAAGTATCTTATTTCTCTATCCATTTTGAAGGACAGTTTTGCAGGATACATCAGGCTAGGTTGGAAATCATTTTCTTTAGGATCTGAAATACTTCACTCCATGCTCTTCTTGACTTTATTGTTTGTGCTGAGAAGTCTGCTGTGATTCTGATAGGTTTTCCTTTATAGTTGATCTGTCTTTTCTCTCTAACAGCTTTTAATATTCTATTCTTTTGTTCGACTTCTGGGATGGCCATTACTATGTGTCTGGGTGTAGTTTTATTTTGGTTATGGCTATTTGGAGTTATATATGCTTCACTGATCTTAATATCGGTTTCCAGTCTCATGTTTGGAAAATTTTCAGCGATTACATCTCTAAATATCCTCTTGACATCCTTTATGTTGTCCCCTTCTTTTTCATTTATCCCTATTAACCTTATGTTGTTCCTTTTTGCGTCATCTTGCAGGTGTTGAATTGTTATTTCCTGATTTCTTGTTATTTTTAAAAGATCTTTCCTTTCCTGTTCACTGGCTGCAATCTTGTCTTCAAGGCCTGAAATTCTATCTTCACATTCATTGAGGTGGTTTTTACAACTTTCAGTGGAGTTTTTGATTTCCTGTATATCTCTTTGCATCTGCTTTATATATTCTGTTTGTTTCTTATATTGTTCATCCAGGGATTCTATCTTTTTGTCTATCTCCTGAAGTTTTTAAACTGTGTCTTCTTTAGACATGTTCAGCATCTCCTTCATTTCTTTTATCATTTTTTCTTTTACCTGAGAGATTATTTATAGTTTGATTTCCTTTAAGGCTTCCCAGAGTTGCTTCTTTATTTCAGTTACTATTATTTCAGGTATTTCAGGTATGTGGCATGTATTTTCTTCCATGCGCATGGCTCCTAGGCTTTCTTGGGATGGGCTGGATGTTTGAGACTGCATTTTGGTCTTTCATTTTGTCATTTTCCTATATTTTTGCACTTCAAGTTTTGTTCCAAGTGAGGTAGAGAGACCACCCAGGCTGGTACAGAGGTCCCTGCTTCCTCCTTACTCACCGATTTCAATGGGAAGCCAAATCCTGGGCCCCAGGCAAAGAAAACAGTTTGCAGGCCTTAGGTGGGGTTCCCTGCCTCTACTGGTCTTACTGGACCAACAGGGAGCCGGAGGAGGCCAGCCTGCAGGTGAAGAGGAGAGCTCCATGCCTCCACTGGACTTACTTGATCCACAGGCAGCCGGATCTGGGCCCCAGGCGAAGAAAACAGTTCACCGGCCTTGGGTGGGGTTCCCTGCCTTAGTTAGGGGTTTTGTTTTGTTTTGTTTTTTGTTACCAGGAATCAAACTCACAACCTCATGCTAGCCAGGGTGGCACTGTGCTCCTGAGTTACATCTTCAGTCCTTATATCATAATCTTGAAGTAAACAGTTTTTTATTATGTTTACTTTATTGGTAAATTTTATATATATATAATGATAACACTCATCATAGAGAATTTGAGTCTGTACATGACATATTTTGCTTCTTTTTTCCATTTGCCTCCTCTCTCTTTACCCCCTTTTCTACTACTTATTTACAAAAGCTTTGTTTCCATTTTCCTTTTTCTATTACATATTTTTATTGTCTCTAGCCCCCCAACCTTATCCCCCTTATCATTTGAATGTTTGCTTCCCATTTCCAAATATCTACCATTTTTTGGTCCTTATTTATACTTTTGGTTTCTTAGACCAGGAAAACAATGTGCTATTTGAACATGTGTGGCTGATTTATTTCATTTAAGAGTATAGCCTCTTTCAACTAGAATGGTCACAATCTTACCCTTTATGGCAGAGTAGTAACTTCATTGTATAAAAAAATCACATCTTTTAGAAGTATTTAATAGCTATGGAACTTTGGGCTGTTTCCAAGATTTAGCTATTATGAACTATGCTACCATGAGCATGGATATGCAAATATTGGAGAGAAATGATGCTTTTAATTCTTTTAGAAAAATAGCAAGATGGAGAATAGCTGGATCAAATGGAACCTATATTCTTAGATTTGGAGGAATGTACATACTGATTCCCACACTGGTTACACCACACAATATTACTATCAAGAATAGAGAAGGGTCTGTTTTACCCTCAGCTCCACCAGCAGTTGTTATTTGTTGATTTTTTCTTCAGTTTTATTTTAAAGAGAATAAAACCAAACAAAAATAAAATAGAATAAAGCCAATTAAAACAAAACAGTGAGC
Organism: Cavia porcellus; assembly: GCF_034190915.1. Lineage (NCBI taxonomy): Eukaryota > Metazoa > Chordata > Mammalia > Rodentia > Caviidae > Cavia > Cavia porcellus. The sequence goes on along the minus strand of NW_026947490.1, from coordinate 37,484,360 downwards.
ACAACAAAGGACTTCAAAGAAGATAATAGGAAATCAACAACAGTTACCATAATGCCTCTTGTTATTGTCAAGTAGCTGCCTATACTATCAGACATAATAAAATCAAACAAAACAAAATAAAATCAATCAAAAGAAAACAATGAAAGCAACAAAGGGCTTCAAATAAATGATTTCATGATAATAGCTATCATTCCATGGATGAGATAGAATCTTATCATTGTTTTAGCTTGCATATCTCAAATGACCAGTGATGCTGAACATTTCACATATATTTATTTTACATTTCTGCTTGTTCAGCTGAGAGGTATCTACATGTTTCTTCATATATTTGTTTGCCATTTGTGTTCTTCATCAAAAAAGTGTGTGTCCATTTCAGATGCCCATTTTGGGAACGGATCTTGGTATTTGGGGGGGCATCAACTTTTTAAATTCTTTCCATGTTGTCTTACTTTTTATTTGTTGCTGAGACAAAATATCTGGTGACCAAAGTTGGGAAATGAAAGGTTTATCTCTCACAGTTTTTTGGAGGTTTTAGTCTATATTTAGTTGACTCTAAGGCAGGGTGGTATGGCAGATGCAAACAGAAAGGCAGAAACCAGCATAAGAATGAGACATACCTTTTTTCTGCCATATTATACCCTGGCTCCACCACTTATCCAGTATAGCACTTACACCTGCAATCCAAGCGCTAGACAATTAACCAATCAAAAATGCACAATGCAAATGCATGAGGCCAGGAGACCACTGACATAAACCATGACATTCCAGCCCTGGACCCCAGGACTCATGCATAGCCTTTATACGAAAGACATTTAGTCCATCTCCAAGAGTTGTGAAAGTCCTAACAGTTTTAGCATTGTTGAGAAATCTGTCTCAAGTCTTCTCTTAGATCTATTGCAAACTCTTAACTGTAACCCCCTGTATAAGTGAAACAATGTTAAACATTTTTGAAATGCAAAGGCACAAGATAAACATTACCATTCCAAAAGTTACAAAGAGGGGAATACAAAGCATTGGAAACAAAGCAAGTACAACTTCCAGAAGGGTGAACATTAAGAGTTTTATGTTCAGCATTTGAAGCAGTCTGGTTGTAAGCTTTAAAAGGCTTGGGTGTTTCCACCCCCATAGCACTTCTAGGGATTTCAGCTCCTGCAGCTTTTCTCTTAAATCCTCTCTGATTGCTTTTTGCAGCTTTCCTTGGATCACCCACATTTGTGGCTTTTTAAAACTTTTGGAGTCTCTATTCCACCTTTGGCTTTACCTTTACATCTTTATAAATGGCTCTCTCAGGGGCACACTGCATGACCTCCCAGGCCCTTTGCAATCCAGGTGGAAGCTGTCTAACCCTTAGAATTTGTGCATTTTTTTGTACCTAAAATCAGCACCATGTGGATGCCGCCAAGGTTTGCTGCCAGCTGAAGCAGTAGCCAGGCTTTTCTCTCTCTTGGCTACAGTGGTCAGTTGCTGGGATTGCAGGGCTCTTTTTACCTGATTGTGAGGGAAAGCTTTTCTACGTTATCACCATTCTGGAACCTCATGTGGCTACCACCATTCTGGAAGCTCGTGTGACCTCAGTTACCATTTTGGAGCATGGTGCTCTGCAGCTTTTTCCTGAGAAAATTCTTTCACTTTTGCAGTTTTGAGGCTGCAAAGAGTGGGGACCCGCTTCCTGGGATGCCCCAGGGCCATCTCTTTTATCTCTCTGTTTCTCCTCAGCAATCCAAGTTTCAACTTTGTCTTTTTAATCCACAGCATTCCTGGAATTTTCCTTCTGGCCAAACTCACAGTATTGCAAATTATCCTGCTGGGCTCTTTGCTCTTGATTTGCAACATAAAGCTGGCTAAAAGCCCTCAACAATAGCCATGCCATATCCTCAACATTCGACTGCTTTGAAATTTCCTTTTTCAGATTAAATAGTCCATTAACCTTTGTGTCAGTCTCAGGCAAAGTCTCTGGGCATGAGCAAAATGCAGTCATACTTTCTGCCAAGGCATAACACACATCATGGGGTGTACAACAACCAGTGCAGTCCTTCTTCCCAGCAGAAACCTCCCAATCCTTGTCTCAACTTGAAGCTTTCTATCAGCCTTCTGGTCTCCTGAGTTCTGACCAGAATCTCCTCTACAGAACTGCCTAAGCTGCTTCAGCTCTATGCATCCAGTAATCATGTATGAACCTTTTCAAACTCTGCCCACAAGCCATTTCCAAAGCTGCTCAAAAAACATGGTCAGGTATAGTTACAGCAAACAGTCCCACTCCTGGTACCAAATTCTGTCTTAGTTATTTTTTCACTCATTGCTGAGACAAAATACCTGATGACCAAAGTAGGAAAAAGACAGGAATATTTCTTACAGTTTTGGGGGTTTCAGTCCATACTCAGTTGGCTCCAAGGCAGGGTGTCATGGTGAGACCACAGGTCATGGTGCCTGCAAACTGCAAGCCAAAACTGCCAAGACAGCAAGACACACCTTCTTCCTGCCATTACATCACATCCTGCTTTCACCTCTATGTAGGTGTAGCACTGACACCATCAGTCCAGGCACTATACAATGAACCAATCACAGATGCATAATGTAAATGCATGAGGTCTGGAGGCCACTGACATAAACCATGACAACAACTAAGCAGGTGGAGAAGGCAGGTTGGTAGAGCTCAAAGTCAGTGACTTGCTTTTTTCTAGGCAAGTGATCTGCCACTTAGAAAAAGCCCTAGTCCCTCGAAATGTTTTATGTCTTAAAAATGTGATGAATACCTATACATATATGAAACATGTTTGGAAACCTTAGGTTTTATGTATTCTAAGTATAATTTGTTTGGTAAAAATAGACTGTGTTATGTTTATTCAAAGTATTTGCTATTTTTGCTATCTCTAGCATTTGTCCCTAAGATTAAAGCTAGAAATTTAAAGATCTAAAGTCTTAACTAAATCTTCACATATTTTAATACTATTTAATAAGTAAGATATTTTCTCCCCAAACAATTCATCATTCACTTTTTTCCTAGCACTAGGATCTAACCCAGGACTGCACACATGCTACACAAGAGCTGTATGACACAGCTTCATTCCCAGGCTCTCATGACTCAGATTTATCCTATAGAATAGCTCATCAACTTCTCTTATATAAGTATCTGAAAACACAGGTCATCTCCAAATTCTATTCTACTCTATTTTTATATTATAGTTTTGATAGCAAACTATAGATATTAGTAAATTTCATGTGGAATAAGTTCATTAAATTGATTTTTTTAAAGTGAACCCTATGGATATTAGTAGAGAAACTCGAGATACATTAATATTTTTGTTGAAATTTCATTATGACATATTCATTAGAGTACAATAAATTGCCAACATTTGAAAAATTTCTAAAATAACAGATAAGTTTTGCTATTATTTGAAATAAATCTTATAATTAAGTATATCAGATACTTATAAGCCAATGTTCATATCAGCACTGTGCATCCAGCAACAGAGGAGTAAAAATGTGTTTTCACAAACACAAAAAAATTCACAAAAAGAAATAAAATTCTATAACATGAGTAGACCCTGAAAATATTATTTAAGTGGTATAAGCAATGTAAAAAAAGAGTAAGTTATATGATTCCATGTGACAACTAATCCTGATTCTCAATTCATTGGCTTGATAGATGTCAAAGCATTAATTTCAGGGTATGTATGTGTGGTAATAGAATCATAACAGTGTGGACTGCATCTAGTTGTTGCCTTTTTCCATTTTGACAGTCTTTCTCTATGTTCTGCTTCCTGAATACCATGCAATGAGAAGCTTTGCTCCAATATTTCCTTCCACCACGATGTTCCTGGCCTTGAAGGCAGCTAACCATGGACTGAGATTCCTGAACCTCAGTAAATTCAAACTCTCCTCCTGTAAATTGTGTGTTAGATTTTGCCCCACCAATGGAAAAGCTGACCAATGGATTCTACTTATATTCAAAGTGTAGAAAAAACAGATTTATAGATACAGAAAGTAGGTTCATGACCACCAGAAACCAGAAAAAGGGAGAGTAGCGTTATATTGCATAATATATATGCAGTTTATTTTTCAAGTTGGCGAGAAAAATTTGGAAATAGTAGTGATAAATGCATAACACTTACTAAAATAGTACTAAATTTTACAAATTTTTCTACTGATGAAATAACAGAAATCATTTTAGTCTTTGTATAAATACATATATAATGTTTATGTTAGATCTATTAGTGGATAAGAACTGTGGTACTCCATATAGAATCATTTATTATAAGAAAGAACTTAATATTATAGGTCATGAGGAGTGTAGCTCAGCACTAGAATGCTTCCCTAATATGTACAAATCCTTGAGTACACAACCAGCACTACACATAAAAAATTACTTGGGTAAATATTAAGAGATGCTGGAAAATGTGTTAGTCACATTTACATTGCTAGGACAGAATGCCTAATAAATACAAATTTAAACAGAAAGCAGTTATTCTGGCTCACAGTCTCAGAGATTTTTCAGTCCATGGTTAACTGGCATCAAGGCACAAACAACATGGTGGAATGGCATGGCAGAGAAGAGCTGCTCACTTTATGGAATCAGATAGACAAGGGAAGTTTTTAGAAGAAGTCACAGACCATATACAATCCCCAAGGTAACAACCTCATGACACATCTAGACAAACCCAAAATTGCATTTCACTAATCTCCTAGACATATCTCAAGCCATGAGGTTAAGAATCAAGATTACCTCTCACAAGTCCACCAACTTGTAAACCTGACAGACATTTCTTTAAACCATAATCAATGCCAAAGTCATGATTCCACTAAACATAATATAACCCTCCTGCATACAATCTTCACTTATTTCTTCTCCAAAGTTTTAACAATCCAAGCATTGTTTAAAAGTTCAAGTTCAATGGCTGGGGATTGAGCTCAGTGGCATAAGTGCCTGCCTGCCAAGCACAAGGTCATGAGTTCAACCCCTGGCACCAAAAACAAAGTTCAAGGCCAAAAGCTCTTTAGAAACTTAAAACTCTTAGCTGTGAGCCCTGTAAAATTCAAAAATCAATTTAAATTTTCCAGAGAGACAACACCACAAAGTAAAAATTCCATGTCAAAAGGAAAGAAAATAGAAATAAAAAAGAATTAAGACCGTAGCATGACTGAAAGTAAGCAGGGGGGAAATTAAGCCTTACAGCTCCATGTACAGTGGTAAGAGTTGCAAAGGGCTTGGGCAGCCCTACCCTCATGGCCTTGCTAGTTGCTGATCATATGTCTTTTCTCTTGGCAGGCTGTGCTCCTGGCCTACAGCTTTCCTAGGCAAATGTTCCACATTCCTGGCATCTACAACTTCCAAGGGTCCACACTGTAGTTTTTGTGTCAGAACCACAGCTTCATGCACTACCCTCTCAGGAGTCACTTTCAGAAATGCTGATCTTGTCCCTCTGGGTGGAAGCTTCTGGGATCCCATATCTCTTGCATCGTGCATGCTGGTAAAACTAACAATGTAGAAAACTGCAAAGGCCATCACCAGTCTAGCCAGTAGCCAAACCTCATTGGACCATGACTTCTACAACCACTGAGTAGCTAGAAATGCATGGTGGAGGACATATACTCACTTCGTGGCAGGTAGGAAGCAGAGAGTCAGACAAGACATAGCCAGGAATCAGATATAGTTCCCAAAGTCACACATATATGACCCACCCAGACACACAGAACATTTTCTTTACTAATATCCTAGGTGTCTCTTAAGCCAATCAGGTTGGCAATCAAAAATGACCACAGAAAGTGATTATACTTCCTGTAAAAAGTACAGTTAAATAGGTAAACCAAATTTTAAAAAGTGTTTTGCTTGTCTTGCAACTAGACAAAACTGACAAACTTGTGGGTCTTTAAAATTGAATACAACCTTTCTGAATTCTGGGAATATGACAACAAAATAGAGCTGTCCAGTCTGTACATGACATATTTTGCTTCTTTTTTCCATTTGCCTCCTCTGTCCTCACCCTCTTTTCTACTACTTATTTACAAAAGCTTTGTTTCCATTTTCCTTTTTTCTATGACATATTCTTATTGTCTCTAGCCCCCCAACCTTATCCCCCTTATCATTTGAATGTTTGCTTCCCATTTCCAAATATCTACCATTTTTTGGTCCTTATTTATACTTTTGGTTTCTTAGACCAGGGAAACAATGTGCTATTTGAACATGTGTGGCTGATTTATTTCATTTAAGAGTATAGCCTCATTCAACTAGAATGGTCACAATCTTATCCTTTATGGCAGAGTAGTAACTTCATTGTATAAAAAAATCACATCTTTTAGAAGTATTTAATAGCTATGGAACTTTGGGCTGTTTCCAAGATTTAGCTATTATGAATTGTGCTACTATGAGCATAGATGTGCAAATATTGGAGTGAAATGATGATTTTAATTCTTTTAGGAAGATAGAAAAATGGAGAATACCTGGGTCAAATGGAACCTATAGTCTTAGTTTTTGGAGGAATGTACATACTGATTTCCACAGTGGTTGCACCACACTATACTACCATCAAGAATAGAGAAGGGTCTGTTTCACCCTCAGCTCCACCAGCAGTTGTTATTTGTTGATTTTTTTCAATTTTATTTGAAACAATAAAATCAAACAAAAGTAAAATAGAATGCAGCCAATTAAAACAAAAGAGTGAACACAATACAGAACTTCAAAACAAGATAATAGGAAATCAGCAACGGTTACTATAATGCCTCATTATTGTCAAGTAGCTGCCTATACCAGCAGACATAATAAAATCAAACAAAACAAAATAAAATCTGTCCCAGCCTGTGGGTAAGTCCACAAAGACCCTCAAGGGGGAGTGGGGATGAAAAGGAAACAAGAGACAAAAAGGACGGAGACAAGACGTCGTCCTTCTGATCAAGTCTCGTTTATTCAAGGAAGGAGTAACAAATATATAGGGTATTGGGGAAGAGGGATTTGGGTTCTGAGATGTCAGCAGGTAACTTAGCAACAGTGGCAAGACCAAGGGTTATAGGTCAATTCAAATTTTCTGTGCTCGGACTCATAATGCAGGCTGATTGGCATAATTCCTGAATAGGCCAAACAAGCTAGGTAGGCAAGGTGCTGCTTAACTACCAAACTTAACTCCTAAAGGGAGTTAAGGTGCTGCGGCCTGCAGATGTTACTGGTGGTACGGCCTGCAGATATAAGGTGACAGCCAATTACAGGGCTTCCCACAAAAATCAATCAAAACAAAGCAATGAAAGCAATACAGGGCTTCAACTGAGTGATTTCATGGTAATAGCTATCATTCTGTGGATGAGATGGAATCTTATCATTGTTTTAGCTTGCATCCCTCAAATGACCAGTGATGCTGAACATTTTGCATATATTTATTTTACATTTCTACTTGTTCAGCTGAGGGGTATCTATGTGTTTCTTCATGTATTTGCTTGCCATTTGTGTTTCTTCATCAGAAAAGTGTGTGTCCATTTCAGATGCCCATTTTGGTAATGGGTCTTGGTACTTGGGGGGGGGCTTCAATTTTTTAAATTCTTTGTATGTTTTACACGGAACTCCTTTGTCTGAGAAATAGTTAGATAAAAACTTTTCCCAATCATGTGTTTTCTTTTCACTCTGTTGGTTTTTTTTTTTTTTGATGTGTGAAACCATTTTATTAACATGAGATCCAAGTTGTCAATTCTTTGAAACATTTGCCATGCAGTTTGGGTTTTGCTCATGAACTCTATACCTATCCCTGTGAGTTCAAGATTTCTACCTACTTTGTCTGCCAGTAGATTGAGTGTTTCTCTTTTAATATTTAGATCTCTGATCCATTTTGACTTTAATGAATTGCATAGTGATAGACACAGGTCTAGTTTTAGTCTTCAGCATGGGGAAAGCCAGTTTTTCCAGAACCATTTATTAAAGAGGCTATCTTTCTTTTAGAGAAAATGTTTGGCTCCTTTGTCAGAGATTAGTTGGCTGAATGTGTTCATAGTTTTGTCCACATTTTCTAATCTGTTCCTCAAGTCTGTTTTTTATCCAGTACCATACTGAGCTTGTAGTATAATTTCAAGTCAGGGATTGTGATGCCTGCAGCCTTTTCTTTGATTTCCAGGATTGTCTTTGTTTTTTTAGGTTGCAATTGATTCCAGATGAATTTTAGGAATGTTTTTTCTAGATTTCTGAGGTATGCTAATGGTAAGTGTGTCATTTTGTACAACGTGCAATGTCTATGCCAAAATAATTGACATATTGATCATCTTAGTTATCTGTCCTTAGCTATCATTTTTGGTAATTATTTTTAATTTCAAATATTTTAAACTTATAGAAAAGTTGTAGAACATACCTCCAAGAATTCTCATAATACATTTTTCCAGTTTCCCTTAAAGTTAGCGTTTTTATGTACCATAATATAATAATTAGAACTAGAAAATTAGCATTTATACTGTACTATGAGATAAACTTTAAATTCTATTTAAGTTCCTTGGATTACTCTTTATGTCTTTCTTTATGCCAAAATCCAGTGAGAATACCATACTTTATTTAGGTGTCATGCTTCCTTGGTCTCTTCAAATACATGCAGTTCCTTAGTTTTCATTGGCTTTTATGGTATCTTAATTTCTCATCCTTTTGGAATATAATGGCTAGGTGATTTCTGAAATGTCTCTCATTTTAAAATATGACAGGCTCTTATGGGTAGTTTGGGTATACATATATTTGGATAGAATACCCAAAAGTAATATTCTCCTCCCAGTGGATTATTTTGAAGCAGCATGACTTTGGGTATTTTGGTTCAGTTATGAGAAAGTAGCTAAGATATGATAGAAGTTCAACAATATAAACAATAACCAATTTTACCTAAATTCAGTGGTGAAACAACAACAGCAGTTTGTTTTGCCCTTGAACATTAGGCTTATAAGGCCATTTAACAGGTTGTACCTAGAAAAAATAAGCATACATGAACTGAGAAGGAATGAAACCTGTTCCTGCTCACTCACCATAGTGGATTGGTAACTGGTGGTCACCTTAAACACCAGCTGAAGTGAATCAGCGTGGTGCTGAGTGTGGATGGCCCACCTGAGGACTGTGCCAGCATACAAAGCAGACTTGGAGAGGAAGAACAGCATTGTGGGTTCTCCTAAGTGTTGTTGCTTGGAGTCATTGGTTCTCCTGCAGGAGCTTGTCTTGCTGGCTCTGCTGATGTGAACTTGCCTATTATCATTGGAGGAGCCCAGAAACTTGTCACTGAGAATGACTAAGGTTCACTTTGGGGGAGCTCTGGTTCTTACTTTGAGCATTGCTTCCAGGCTCCAGAGGCGAAGATGCGTACTGTTCAATCTCCAGGAGAAGGTGGATTTCTGATGTGAACTTGGTATTTCTCATTGTCAGAGGAGCTAGAGGCCTCATTGTCACCGAGGATGGCTGTGGTATTTTTGGGGGGAGCTCTGGTTCTTATTTTGAACATTGCTTTTTGGCTCCACCTCATAATCCTCACCTGCTGGTACAGATCCTTCACTCCACTGGCATAGACTTTCTAGCTTCCACCACTGACCTTTGGGGCCTTCTCATCACAGATTGGTAAAATAGACATGCATGAGTTATTGTCCTAGGCTCTAGGTTTCCAGCTAAACTCATGCAGGCTATTGCCACGGGATATAGGCCCTCAGTTGAATTTTCTAGGTTTTTCATACTGTCAGCAGATTTCCTGCGTTTTCCTTGTATTTGACTTCCTAGGTGACCATTATAAATAATACTATAAATTATGTGCTCTGTATGTAATTGTTCTCCTTGCACCCCTGACTACAACATTCACTAACACTCAACCACACTGAGAAAGATTTTTTTCTTCATATGGGAATACAGCTTAGGTTGGGAATACCTTTTCCCAATTGATTTTTTTATTATTATTATATATTGGTACTGGGAATTGAACCCAGAGACTCTTACTTGCTAGGCATGTACTATGCCACTGAGCTACCTCCCTGGCCCCCAACTGGGTTTTAATCCTAGTTAATCTTAAACTAGATTTAAACTGTGTGGATCCACTTAATTGTGAATACTTGGTTTTTGGTTATCTGTTACAATGAAAACCCTGTAGCTGGACATGGTAGCACATGTCTATAATGCCATCAACTCTGGAAGAGGATCATAATGAGTTCAGGGCAAGCAGTGGCTACACTGTGAGTTTAAGGACAGCCTGATCTACATAGTGAGATCCTGTCTCAAAAAAATAAACAGAAACAAAACAAATATCATCTGAAAAAACTAGAAAACCATGTAGCCTAAAAATATTGAGATTTTTAAAAAGATTTAAATATCACCTGAATGCATAAAATATATGTAGATAAGCTTACACTTACACCAAACTATACAAAATTGATAAATTTATCAAAATTTATTGAAATTTAGCTACCCAAATACAGACAATGCATGGCATCATTCATTGCTTATAGAAATATAAACAAAATGCAGTATTAAATTAAATCATAATTACATAACAATAATTAATATTAATATACTATTATAATTGTCTACCCATCTCCTGTTGCTATTTGCAATAGTTGAATTGTGTTGAATGTCAATAATTGAGTGGCAATCATTACCATGTACAGTAGTTCATCTCCAGTAACTTGCATATGGCAGTAAAAATTGATCTGGCATGATTGTCACTCATTCCTCACTATATAAAATATATAAATACAAAATACATGCTAACTGCATTATTTCTAAGTCTTACAGTCAACAGCAGGCTATTAGTTAAGCTTTTGATGAGTCAGAAGCTATATAGAGTTTAATTGATGGTAAGAGAGGAGGACAGTGAACTCCAGAGAACCCTAAGCAATTCTACTACTGATGTAGTTACCTTCATATCCTAGGTGATGTAGCTGTCCCCTGCCCTTCACTGCATCAGGAGCAGCAAGGCAGAGATTGGGCACTGAACTCAGCAGCACTGGCACAGAAGGGTAGCTTGGCTACTCTCTTACTGGCTATGCCTTAGGTGGGTGCAAAAGAAAGTCGTATCAACAAAAGCTTGAGAACAGTAAAATGTTCCAGTCCGTGAAACGGGTATAGACATCAAAAGGAATGCCTCCAAGGAAGATATCAGTGCACCAGACTGGCATACAAAAGAATAATACCAGTAATCTTCACAGGGTAAAAGATAGACTGGGGTTTGATGCTGAAGAAAGGTGGAAGTTACACGGATTTGTGGATCTCTAGTTCAAGGCGGTAAATGTGAAGCCAGGAATAATCATGTAGACACTGTCTTACAGCCAGCGATCTCCAGGAAAATTACCAGGAGAAAGCAGTTGTGCACAAAGAGCGCTCTCCATGTCCAAGCCTAGTGTGCTGGCCCCACCACACATGAGGGTTTCTTTCTGCCTGAGACCCCACTGGCCATGCTGTATAGTCAAATCACCCTATGTAGGGAGACATGGTGAGGACGATTGATATCCAGGGTGCAAGAAAACCAGGCCAATGAGTAAAGAGTCACAAACACGACTAGCATTGGTCAGGTAGCCTTGGACCTACAAACTCTAGCCTCCAATTGTGGAGCACTGATAGCCTGGGCTGTGCCGCTGTGAAAACTACATTACCCACAATACCACAGCCGAGTGGCAGCAGGCTGAGCCAATGAACTCTCAGAAGAGGGTCGTTTCCGAGTTGGACCCCTGGGTTTGGGGTGGGACTTCCTACAAAGCTGCCAGTTGATCCACCGAACTGCTCCTGGTTGTCTTGACAGTCAGAACTAGGTGGTGGCACACAAGGGACACGAGGGAAGACTGAGCCCGCTCCCTGCGAGCTGGTCCGAGGCGTGGCTGCAATGGAGTCGATGGCGGCCGTGTCGAGGGCCCCGACCCAGATGAGCGCCTGTACTCCGGCTGGGTACCCGCCTCGGCCCTCCGTGCGCTGCAGAGACTGCAAGAGTCCCCCGCTTCGGAGCTTGGGTCAGAGTTAGGACCGCCTGGGAGCAGGAGAGAGGCCTGGAAGGCTGCGTCCTTGTCAGGACCTCATGGCTGCTGAGTCAGCTTTGAGGACGAGCAGAGCGCCCAGGGGCTGAAGGGGCAGCAGGGGGTTCTCTCACACACACACACACACACACACACACACACACACCCGCTCGCCATGCGCACTCGCCACTCACACTGGTTTCCCGCAGATCCATAACTGCAGGACGTAGTGGAAGGTGTCCCTGTGTGAGCCCACTCCATCTCTGTAATTGTGTCGCCGACTCTGTCTGACACTCTTGCACCGCGTGTGTCTTGTGACCCTGAAGAAACCGCTAGACAGAGGTGGTAAATCCAGGTTGGAAGCTGTTTGATGGTTTCTCCTGCAACGCTTAGGAATCAACGGGGTGAAAGATGAAAAGTGCCTGCAGACCTAGGTCCCAAAATGTGGAAATGAAGACACATGAGGGTGAGCTTGGTCAGGGATCAAGCTGAGTGGTGCTAAGGTTTTTGATTTTATCAACTGGAAGGATGGAAGCTCTATGATATGTGATGTTGAAATTGTTCATAGAACTAGTTTTCATTGGGAACATCAGGAATTTTGTTTTGGGACATTTTAAGAGTGAGGCATTTGAGGTAGACATGGTGGCATAAGTCTGTAACTCCAGCTACCCTACAGTCTGGGGCAGGAAAATTCCTCTCTTCCATGAGAAAAATGGACATGAGTCATTTAGGAGTATGGGGCCAGTATTCATGCCTGTTCACCAGGTTTTGGGCTCAGTAGGATTTAGGAGTGACCCTTGTTGTGTTAGGGAATTTCAGTCAGAAATAGTGGATTAGCTGAGGGGCACAAGTGGTCATCTGGTAGGATCACTGGGTCTGAACTGGAGTGCCTTTGGGGCATGATATTGAATTATTGTTAGATGAATAAAGGGAGACAGGGTCTAGTGAGAGGATATCAAATACAGAAGTGAACAAAGGCAATAGGGGTCTATGATTCCCCAGGCAGTTCATGGTGGCTGAGACCAAAGCAAAGAACCACCAGGCAGAGAGGCGTTCAGAGCAAAATACAGCCTGCCTCTGACAGTAGGAATCATCAAAGATCTGGGTAGTAACGGGTTCTGGCACCATCTGTTCATGTGTCTTTGGACACTTGTGCCAAGCAGTATTGGGAAGACAGAGATTTCCTGGGGCAGGGGTAGAAGTGGCAGTCACCCATGTGAGAATGTTGCAGAACCAGTACAGAACTGAAAGGAAGATGCTCCACACTAAGGAGTTGGAAGGCAACTTTTTATTATGCCAGTAAGCTGGTGGGAACCATTCCAAATCATCAGCCCTGAATCACTTTTGGGTTTAGTTTATATAGGTTTTGCAAGCAGGAAGTATAGAAGCTTAAAAACATGGTGGGTTTTCATTAGATTAAGTTAGACATTGCCTGTTGTTAGGTAGAAAGTCCTTGAAATATACTAGAAAACAAAGTACGGCTTTAGGAGAGAAAACACAGATAGTACAGCTGGATATGGTCAGACTGACCTGAATCAGACATCTGTGTAAAGCAACTGATGAGCCAGTCAAGGCTGACTGGAGTAGCAGTCCAGCTGTGTGGTGAGCAAAGTGACTATATCTTGTCTCAGTATGATATCAGGCTTCTAGTTAGTTTTAAATTTGCAAAATTTCTTTAACAAGAGGACCATGATCTAATGAGAAATTCACTGAGAGGGGAAGTGTGAATTTAAGACCTCCCAGCCTTGGCATTTGGGACATAAGGATGAACTCATACTTGGTTGTGTGTGGGAGGAACAACCTAGGGAACCCTAGAATAATTGCCCCCCAAAAAAGGGGTTAGCACCTTCTTTTGCCAGGTCCAGAGTTGGCAATGGCTTCTCCAGCCACCTCCCTGCTGGTGCTCTGAGAGGACACAGTGGTGACTGGTTTATGGTAAAAGGTGTGAGCCTCCTCGCTGGGTGCTGGGGCTTGGTGTCTCCTCAGAGTTGTGAGATAGGGGAGACGAGGTGGGGTACACTTGGAATCCTAAGAGAAAAGTTGATTGTTGAATGTGTCCCCATCTTGACAGGACCATGTGACCTTTGAGGACATTGCTGTGTATTTCTCTCAGGAAGAGTGGGGGCTTCTGGATGAGACTCAGAGGTTCCTGTACCTTGATGTAATGATGGAGAACTTTGAGCTTACCACCTCACTGGGTAAGGCCCAGGCCCTAGGATTTTATCTGACCTCTCCTCCCCGACAGGCAGCTCTGCCCTTCCTGCAGCCAGACTGTAAGTTGTGCCAACTTCCCACTCTCTTTGCTTGTGAGCTGTGGTGGCCAGAACTTAGCTGCACTGCCTCAGCAGCCCTCAACCTGCTCCAATTTCTGTGCCCTTCTAGATGACATTTCCTTCTAGCTGCCTGTGTCAGGAATTGCAGGCAATGTCATGATCGGTGCTTGTGTGCTTGTCAGACTCTCCTTCCAGCATTTCTGTAATATTCTTTTTTTTTTTTTTATTTTTTTTTCTCATAATGGTCTGTGTGTTACGCTGCCCTCAGCCTTGCTGATTGTGTGCCTTCATTGGCTTTCTGTAAGACTTGCCTTATGCTCTTCACATGTGATTAAACAACTAGGGACGTGGGAATGCCTGGTTGTTTCCCAAGGTAACCATAGGCATGTGAAGGGCATGATGTCAGGATGATGTTAAATCATGCCAGGGACCTGCATATATTTTTGGTGAAAGCAGTATTTTTAGTGAAAGTGCCACAGGCCTTAACCTAATTAATTTCTTTTCTGGCTTCTCATTTCATCTGTGCATTCTGGTCTCCAGTTCCCCAGATGTTCTGTTCTCTTGTGCCCCTCCAAGATGCTTCTAGCACTCACCCACACTCTGTATATATGTGTGTATATTATCATTAAATAGTCCTGAATATGCAATACTCATTTCCAACTGGAATTCCCAGGCTTGGACACAACCAAACTTCTACACAGCATGCACATGTCTCCAGAGATAAGGTCCTGCTGAAGGCCTTTACAGGCAGCTGAGTTGGAGACTCTTCCTGTCCTTCTAAGGAAGACTTTACCTCTTCCTCATGTCCTCTGCTTGGCCAGGCTACCCTCATTCTGTCACTCAAAGATGTCTAGTACTACCACATAGCCCCCTTTCCAGCCTTCCCTAAGTTCCCGCATCCCCAAGGCTACAGGATAGTTTTGGCCAAGGACTGTTTTTTTCTATGAGCCACACAGAAGAAGTGGCTTGAAGTAAAGACTCTGGGTTGGTTGGTTTCCATATGACCAGCAGCCTCCTGTCCACTCCCTTTGTTGTCCCTAGGAATTGACTAAACTAAAGAGCAGTGGTCTCTCCCCTACCACAAGATTGTTCAGGATATTGAAACATTGCTACATACAGAAAATTTAAAACATGATAAATATAATCAGTCTTCAGGTATTTTCACATATTAAAGAAGCCTTAGAGTGATAATGGAAAATTTTAACAAGTAGGGCATAAATTTCCATAAGATAAAAAAATTTTCAGAGTAAGAACAGAATATAAATGGACATAATGTCTCAGAAAGTCTCAGAAACCAGGCCTTAACTAAATTTCCTATGGTAATCACCCCTGAATATTTTTCTGACAGTATCTTGCTAGAGATATAAAGTGTATTAAAAATATGATATTGGGGGCTGGGAATTTAGCTCAGCAGCATAAGCACCTGCCTTGCAAGCAGGTGGACGTGAGTTTGATCCCCAGTACCGATAAAAATAAATAAATAAATAATATGATATTGTCAAACTGGCAGGTCCAGCAGTTATTTTGTTGGAGGATATATGCCAACATCTTTCTAGAGTATTTATAAACATTAGTGGCATTGTGTCTAAGCAAGAAGGTGGTGGGGAATGCTACCCAGAGCTCAGCGCTAGCCACTAGACTCCAAGGCGTCCTTGCTTTCTGGGTCGCTGCTACCTGCTAGAGGTCAGATTCACCCCCCAGTCATTTGGAGCTATATTAAGAAAAGCTTCTCCCTGTTTGTTGTGAGCCTTCTCATCCAGTAGGCTAGCCAGTACCCTTCTACTTGTCTGAAACACACCAGGAGCCATCCTATTATTACCATCAGGTGTCTAGTTACCAGTTGCATGCAGCACTTATGCCCAGAAACATTCTGAATACCTAGGACCCACATATGCTAAGATCTTGTATCCGTCAGCAGGGATTTAGGTCATAAAATCCAAGCATGGAAAATCAGACACTACACAAGCAGGCATCAGGCAAAGCACAAGCGCACTGAGTCAGCAGAGCCCTCTGGCAGCAAATGCTAAGTGTTGCAGCGAGGCAGGAAGCACAGAGTGGTCCAAGAAAGAACTGTGTGGAGTATCCTGGCCCCTGCACCACTCACGTTAGCAGATACCCATGAATTTTAATTTGTAGAAGAAATTGGGTGCCAGCACAAAGAGATAAATTCCCCTGAAAGAAGAATTTATAAGTTCAGTTTGTGAAACTTGGAGGAACACTGTGTACCGCATCATTCAGGGTGACAGGGGAAGCAGCAGTCATCAGCAAGGAGAGGGGAAAGCATTCAGCCATAGCCTGTGAGTTTCTGTAGGAAAGACAGTGCAGGGCAAGCTGTACATATAGCAAGAAGCTGGTTCCTAACATCACAAGGAACTGGCACTGTGCCACCTCCATTTTTTGTGTTTTCAACAAAGAATTTCAGATAAGATTCCCAGGCAGTCTTATAGAGTGTGGGTAAGTGTTGCAAAATGATAGATTTCCAAACGACAGAGAGAATATACTTTAAAGTGTGAAGGTATACAAGCACCAAGATGACAGTTGTACAAATGAGGTCTCAGGCTACATTTATATGATTGACTGGATCTTCAAGGCATATTCCTTGCTTCCTTGGAGATCATTATTGTTTTACAAGGAAAACAGACAATGTAGACCAACTTCAGAGGGAAGAAGACACTTGTTTACTCCCTGATTAATTTGTCTTGGAACCTTGGGGCTTTTCTTATCCCACATTCATGGTCTGGGGTTTTCATAGACTATGAATCCTATCAGCACCACTCAAAGGAGGTTACATACTTCCTGGGCTAACATTTGAAATCAGAAACTGTTGGATTTTATCTGCAGCTAATGATTAAATAAAGGGAAAAAAATATCACTTTGTCTTTGTTTTTGATCTAACCCCCTACTGGCTGACTCCAGGTCTGCTAGTCTTAACTTTCCGCCTAATAGGTCATGTTGACTGATTCAAATAATTTTGGTGAGCTTTGATAGGAGGCTGGCCTTAGTTGTCCAATACCTGTGCCTGGGTAATTAGGGCAAAGCTGTGTACTCCAAGAGTGGACCACCAATAATAATATGGTTTGCAGGATTGTTCTTGTTTGGGTCATTATTCTACGAACAGTATTCTCCTTTTGCTGTCAGTTGAGAATCAGGTAGCCCTAGGGTAGAGGGGCAGTCTCTCTGGCCAGCAGCATTTTGTAAGCTATCAAAAAAATCTTAGTAAACAGAAAGATTTAAAATACAGTAACCTTCTATTAGAGGCAACATGCATTTCCTTATTTCTCTTTCAGTTTGTGAGCATGAAACAAAGGATGGAGAAGCACTTTCTGTGCAGAGTGTTTCTGTAAAAGCAGTGTCACAGATCAAGACTCTAAAGGCAGGTCCATCAACCCAGAAGGTGCAACCCTGTGACATCTGTGTCCCAGTCGTGAAAGACATTCTGCATCTGGATGATCTACCTGTACAGAAGCAGTACTTTGTTAGGACATGTGCGAACCATCACCAAGAACAGAAGCACCACAGTGCAGAGAATCTGTTAAAAAGAGATACAGACAGTGCTTCTTTTGTGAAGAGCAGTTTATTTCATGTATCAGGGAATCCCCGCTTCTGTGGGAAGATTAGACAGGACTTCTCAGCTGAGTGGGGTTGTCTTCAGGCTGTCCCCAAAGATAAGCCAAACAAAATTACAACAGGTGTGGAGGCTGTTCACAGTGGAAAAAGTTATTGCATATCAAATCAATGCAGAAAAGCATCCAGCCCCAAACACACATTTGTTCAGCACCCAAAAATCATTAATATAAAAAGTTATTTTGAGTCCAGCAAATGCAGGAAAACCTTCCAAGAGAAGTACTCACTTGTTCCACTCCAGAGAGTCCACAGTAGAGAAAGGCCTTATGAGTGCACTGAATGTGGAAAGTCTTTCAGCCAAAAAGCCACCCTTATTATACACCAGAGAGTTCATACTGGAGAAAAACCATATATATGTCATGAATGTGGAAAGTCTTTTAGTCAAAGCTCTAACCTCATTGAACATTGCAGAACTCACAGTGGAGAAAGGCCTTATGTGTGTGGAGAATGTGCGAAAGCCTTTGGGTGCAAATCCAATCTTGTTCGGCACCAGAGAACGCACACAGGAGAAAGGCCATATGAGTGTGCTGAATGTGGGAAGTTCTTTAGGCAAAGCTTCAGCCTTGTTGAACACCACAGAATTCATACCACAGCAAGGCCTTATGAGTGCAACCAGTGTGAAAAATCCTTCAGTCAAAAAGCCACTCTTATTATACATCAAAGAGTTCACACTGGAGAAAAGCCATATAAGTGTGATGAATGTGGGAAATCCTTCAGCCAGAGCTCTAACCTTATTGAACATTGCAGAATTCACACTGGAGAAAGGCCTTATGAGTGTGAGGAGTGTGGCAAATCCTTTAGTCAAAGAGCTACCCTCATTAGACACCAGAGAATTCACACAGGAGAAAGGCCTTATGAATGTGGGGAATGTGGGAAATTCTTTAGACAAAACTTCAGTCTCATTGAACACCGCAGAATTCATATGACAACAAAAATTTATGAGTGTGACCAGTGTGGAAAATCCTTTAGTCAGAGAGCTATGCTTATTAGACACCAGAGAGTTCATACTGGAGAAAGACCTTATGAGTGCAGTGAGTGTGGGAAAGCCTTTGGATACAAATCCAAACTTGATCGACACCACAGAACTCACACTGGAGAAAAGCCATATGAGTGTGCTGAATGTGGAAAATTCTTCAGGCAAAGTTACAGCCTTACTGAACACCAGAGGATTCACAGTAGATCAAGGCCTTATGAGTGTGGCCAGTGTGACAAATCCTTTAGCTGAAGAGCTACCTTCATTAAACACCAGAGAGTTCACACTGGAGAAAAACCTTACAAATGTGGTGAATGTGAGAAAACCTTTAGTCGAAGCACCAGTCTTATTCAACACTACAGAATTCACACTGGAGAAAGGCCATATGAATGTGGCCAGTGTGGGAAATCTTTTAGGCAAAAGTCTATCCTCATTCAACATGAAGTGGTTCACACTGGAGAAAGGCCCTATGAGTGTAACAAATGTAGAAAATCCTTCAGCCAACGCTCCAGCTTCTTTCAACACCAGAAGTGTCACCATGGAGAGGCCTCATGAAGGCAGCAAATTCAGGAAGTCTGTCAACTCAAGGTCCTAATATCATTTAGATCCTGAAAGCCCACAATTGAGGTATTAGGCCTGGAAATGTGCCGTCTGCTGAATAAGCCTTTGTGAGGAGGCTGTTTGCCTGAAGATGAACCTTGTACTTCCAAGCATCCAGAGGAGCGAAATGCCCTATTATTTCTATGTATGAGTGAGGTTTATGGGAGCTACTCTGCACATTCTTATCTTTGGGCCTTGTCAGAGGTAAATCGCTGCCATATTATCTATAAAAGCTGTTTTGCCTCCAGCTCCTTGCACAGTGTACACTACTCCTACCAGCTTGGCTAGGAAGGACAGACATCTGCATTCTCCCATTCTCTCAAAGACATCCCCAGTGGCCTGAAACCAGAAAGGTAATTTTGAGTATATAAAAGGTCTGGCCATGTTTTCACTAGAAGGGTGGTCTGGGTTCATATGGAGGCTTGCAGGGAAGGCATAACTTCTATTAAATTTCTGGTTGTGTGTAACCCTGTGACTGATGTTTACAGAGCTCAGATCACTAGCCAATATCATCTTACCAGATTGTTCTAATTCTGTTCTAGGTGCTGTGTTCAAGCCTTGCGTGGGTTGGAATATCAACCCTGATTATGTGAAAGGTTGGAAAACAATCTAGACTGCTACTTTGTGTGATTCAGTAGGTAGATTGTAATAGCAGATAATTTTCATTACTTCCTGCTTGACTTACATTGCCACTCAAAACCTCCAGTGGGACATGCAGAGTTCCCATTATAAGTATGAGCCTCAATGCCTCTGGTTTGTTTCAATGGTCACTCTGAAGAAGCAGCATTTAATGACTACATGCAGCATTTTTGGAGTACCCTCCATTTATTCCATTATTTCTACATGATTGCACATAATGCCCAACACTGTAGGATAAAGCTTTCCTTACATTCTATAAAGAGTCATGTCCTCTTATGTCCATTTTTCCATATGTTGAGATCAGTAGTAAGGTGCAAGGTCAAGGCATGAACAAGAATTAATATGGTGATACACCATGTCATTAATAGGAATTAAAGGAACTGGCAGAAAGTCCGATGGAATATACTGGTGGGAAAAGGGTTGAAGGGAGGGCAGGGAAATGGGAAAAATAAGATATATTATGTACAGGTACAAATGCCCTATGATGAATGTGATCATTATATTAAAAATGTACCAATAAAATTAATTTTTTAAAAAACACAGCACAAATTCTCACAAATATGTCTTCACAACCACACTGCTTCCAAATCTGTATGTCCTGCAGTTTAAGAAGATATTTCAAGAAGATATGAAGGTTTTGCAGAATCTTACTGTGTTTCTGGAAAGCTCACCTAATTCTAGATGCTATATAGGCCAAAAAAAAAAAAAAAGAAAGAAAGAAAGAAAGAAAGAAAGAAAGAAAGAAAGAAAGAAAGAAAGAAAGAAAGAAAAGAAAAAGAAAAAGAAACCAGGGAGATAGAATGAAGTTCCAGTAGGTGAAAGAATAAGAATATTTTTGTCTGGCAAGTATTACTGTTTTCCTGCACTGGTAAAAAGGTTCCATTCCCTAGGGTTTCATTCCGTTACCTTCTTCCTCAACCCTAGGGAAGGGAACCCTTGTACCAGTGCAGGAAAACAGAAGTTAATGGAATGAACATGAGTTTGTCAAACTTGGTTTCCAAAAAATATAGATATTGTACTCTCAGATATTAAAAATTTACTGAAGTGTAACATGAACATATTTGAAATGTGTAATTTCGAAGGATTTGTCATACATATAAATCTATGAAGCCTTTGTTGTGATGAAAGTACTAAGAATTTGTCTTGTGCTCTTGTACAATATTGCTGTTTTACCTAGGCCTTCAGGTGACCAATAATCTACTTCTATTTTCACAGTGGATTACTTTGTGTTTTTATAATTTTATATGAATGGAATCATAAGGTGTTTTTTTTTTCTATTTTTCCACAGTGGGTAATTTTAGAACCATTAATCTTGCTTATGTAAACTTTCTTTTCGTTGCTGAATAGTCTTATGTCCTATGGATATGCCACTCTTTGTTTATTCATATACTAGTTCATGTACTAATGAATTGTTTCTAGTTGGGGCTGTTAACAAAACTACAAAGAACACAGACATACAATTCTTTATATGGAAAGGCATTTTAATAATTTCAAATTGGGAAGTGTTTCATTTTTAAAAGACTGCCAAATCAATAAATATCTCAATGTGATCCTTCTTTATAGCTGAGTAATACTCCATTGTATAGAAATACCACAACTTTTTTTATCCATTCCTCAGTTGATGGACACTTGGGTTGTTTCTAAGATTGGGCAATTACAAATCGTGCTGCTATAAACATAGGTGCACATATATCACTGTGGTATGATGCTTTTAGTTCTTCTGGGAATATGCCTAGAAGTAGAATAGCTGGAACAAATGGGCCTTCCAATCCCAGCTTTTTGAGAAATCTCCACAGTGACCTCCACAAAGGTTGTACCAGTCTACACTCCCATCAACAGTGTAGGAGAGTTCCTTTTTCCCCACAGCCTTTCCAGCATTTGTTGTCATTGGTTTTCTTGATCCTAGCCATTCTTTCAGGAGTGAGATGGAATCTCAGTACTGTTTTAATTTGCATTTCTCTAGTGACCAATTATGATGAACATTTTTTCATGTATTTATTTGCCATTTGTATTTCTTCATCAGAGAATTGCATATTCATCTCAGATGCCCATTTTTGGATTGGATCTTTGAATTTTGGGGTCTGAGTTTTTTTTAATTCTTTATATGTTTTAGACAAAAGTCCCTTGTCTGAGGGGGAGTTCACTAAGATCTTTTCCCAGTTTGTGGGTTTTCTTTCATTATGCTGGAGATTTCTTTTGACTTGCAGAAACTTTTTAATAAGAGGTGGTCCCCGTTATTGATTCTGGGAAGTATTTCCCGTGCGATTTGAGTCCTGTTCGTTAATTCTCTACCTACCCCTATGTCTTCAAGGTTTTTACCCAATTTGTCTTCCAATAGATTTAGTGTTTCAGTTTTAATATTCAGATCTTTGATCCATTTAGATTTTAATTTAGTACATGGTGATAGGCATGGGTCTAGCTTTAGTTTTTGGCAAATGGAGAGCCAGTTTTTCCAACACCATTTACTAAAGAGACTATCATTCTTCCAGTGAACCTGCGTGGCTCCTTTATCAAAGATAAGGTGGTTGAGTGTGTTTGTAGTTGTGGTTGTATCTTCTAATCCATTCCATTGATCTTCGGCTATGTTTTGATTCCAGTACTATGTTGATTTTACTACTGTTGCTTTGTAGTATAACTTCAAGTCAAAGATTGTGATGCCTCCTGCCTTGCCTTTGCTGCTTAGAATTGCTTTTGCTATTCTAGGTTTCTTCTGGTTCCAGATGAATTTTAGAAGTGATTTCTCTAGATTTAAAAGATATGTTGTTGTTGGTTTTCTTGATCCTGGCCATTCTTTCAGGAGTGAGATGGTATCTCAGTGTGGTTTTAATTTGCATTTCTCTAATGACCAATGATGATGAACATTTTTTCATGTATTTATTTGCCATTTGCATTTCTTCATCTGAGAAGTGCGTATTCATCTCAGATGCCCATTTTTGGATTGGATCTTTGAATTTTGGGGGTCTGAGTTTTTTTAATTCTTTATATGTTTTACACAAGAGTCCCTTGTCTGAGATAGAGTTCACTAAAATCTTTTCCCAGTTTGTGGGTTTTCTTTTCACTATGCTGGAGATTTCTTTTGACATGCAGAAACTTTTTAATAAGAAGTGGTTCCAGTTATTGATTCTGGGAAGTATTTCCTGTGCGGTTTGAGTCCTGTTCATGAATTCTCTACCTACTCCTATGTCTTCAAGGTTTCTACCCAATTTGTCTTCCAATAGATTTAGTGTTTCTGTTTTAATATTCAGATCTTTGACCCATTTAGATTTTAATTTAGTACATGGTGATAGGCATGGTTCTAGCTTTAGTTTTCGGCAAATGGAGAGCCAGTTTTTCCAGCACCATTTATTAAAGAGACTGTTGTTCTTCCAGTGAACCTGCTTGGCTCCTTTATCAAAGATAAGGTGGATGAGTGTGTTTGTAGTTGTGGTTGTATCTTCTAATCTATTTCATTGACCTTTGGCTCTGTTTTGATTCCAATACCATGTTGATTTTACTACTGTTGCTTTGTAGTATAACTTCAATTCAGGTATTGTGATGCCTCCTGCTTTGTCTTTGCTGCTTAGAATTGCCTTTGCTATTCTAGGTCTCTTCTGGTTCCAGATGAAATTTAGGGGTGATTTCTGTAGATCTATAAGGTATGTTGATGGTTTTTCTATTGGGATTGCATTGAATCTGTACAACAGTTTTGGGAGAATGGCCATCTTCACAATGTTTGTTCTTCCTATTCATGAGCAAGGGATGTCTTTCCATTTTCTGAGATCATCCTCAGTTTCCTTTT
Source organism: Cavia porcellus (assembly GCF_034190915.1). Classification (NCBI taxonomy): domain Eukaryota; kingdom Metazoa; phylum Chordata; class Mammalia; order Rodentia; family Caviidae; genus Cavia; species Cavia porcellus. The sequence goes on along the minus strand of NW_026947490.1, from coordinate 37,460,548 downwards.
TCAGTGTATTATAATTTTCACTGTATAAGTCTTTCACTTCTTTTGTAAGAGTAATTCCTAAATATTTCATTTTTTTGCTTGCTAATGTGAAGAGTGCAGTTTCTCTTATTTCCCTCTCTGTGATTTTGTTGTTAGTGTATAGGAATGCTGTTGATTTCTGAGTATTGATTTTGTATCCAGCTACATTACTGAATTTATTTATTATATCTAAGAGTCTTTCAATGGAGTTTAGGGGGTCTTCTATGATGAGTATCATGTCATCTGCAAACAATGATAATTTAACTTCTTCTTTTCCTATCTTTACCCCTTTTATTTCTCTCTCTTGTCTAATTGCTCTGGCTAGTAATTCTAGTACTATATTAAGTAGGAGTGGTGATAAAGGACATCCTTGTCTTGTGCGTGATTTTAAGGTAAAGGCATTCAGTTGTTGGCCATTTAATATGATATGAGCTATTGATATGTCATAGATGGCCTTTATTATAATGGCCTTTATTATATCTATTGCAATTGTTGGACCTTAACAAATGCTTTTTCTGCATCTATAGAAATGATCATGTGATTCTTACTTTTGGCTTTATTGATATGGTGGATTACATTTATTGATTTACGTGTGTTAAACCATCCCTGCCTTCCTGGGGTGAATCCCACTTGGTCATGGTTTATAACCTTCTTGATGATTTGCTGCATCCTGTTTGCCAATATTTTATTGAGGATTTTTGCATCTGTGTTCATTAGGGAGATTGGTCTACAGTTCTCTTTTTTAGTTGGGTCTTTCTCAGCTTTTGGTACTAGAGTAATATTTGCTTCCAAGAATGACTTAGGATGGATTACTTCTCTTTTAATTTCATTGAATAGTTTGAGGAGTGTTGGCATTAGGTCTTCTTTGTATTTCTTGTAGAATTCTGCAGTGAATCCATCTGGGTCTGGGCTCTTCTTTGTAGGTAAGGACTTGATTACATTTTCAATTTCATTAATAGAGATTGGGTTATTCAGCAGTTTTACATCCTCTTGATCTAGCTTTGGTAATTCATATGTTTCTAGGAATCTGTCTATTTCTTCTGTGTTATCAAACCTTTGAGAGTAGAGGTTTTCAAAATAGGTGTTGATGATCGTCTGTATTTCTGTAGAGTCTGTAGTGATTTTACCTTTTTCATTTCTTATTGCATGAATTTGAGCTTTTTCTTCCCTTTTTGAAATAAGGTTGGCTAGGGGCTTATCGATTTTATTCTTTCAAAGAACCAACTCTTTGATTCGTTGATTCTTTGAATTGTTTTCTTAGTCTCTATTGCATTGATTTCTGCTCTAATTTTTATAATTTCCTCCCTTCTTTTGGCTTTGGACTTGACTTGCTCTTCTTTTTCTAGCTGTTTAAGGTGCAGCATCAGGTTATTTATTTGTATTTGTTTGGTTTTCCTGATGTGGGAACTCAGTGCAATAAATTTTCCTCTGAGGATGGCTTTTATTGCATCCCAGAGATTCCGGTAAGTTGTGTCTGTATTTTCATTTTCCTGTAGGTATTGTTTAATTTCTTCTTTAATTTCCTCTGTGACCCACTGATTCCTCAATAGTGTGTTATTCAGTTTCCATGTGTTTGCGGGATTTTTGCAGTATCTTTTATCATTAATGTCTAATTTCAAAGCACTATGATCTGATAACATGCAAGGGATGATTTTAACACCTTTGCATTTGCTTAAATATGTTCTGTGAACTAATATTTGGTCTATTTTAGAGAATGACCCATGTTCTGCTGAGAAGAATGTGTATTCTGATGTTGTTGGGTGGAACATTCTGTATATGTCTATCAAGTCCATTTGTTTACAGGTGTGATTCAGTTCTGTTATTTCTTCATTCATTTTCTGTCTGGTTGATCTGTCCCTTGGTGTCAAAGGCATGTTAAGGTCTCCTGTTACAATTGTGTTACTGATAATTTGAGTTTTCATTTCTGTTAATAGTTGTTGTATATAACGGTGCTCTGGAGTTTGGTACATGTATATTTAAGATAGTTATCTCTTCCTCTTGGAGTTTTCCCCTAACGAGTATGTAGTGACCTTCTTTGTCCTTTATGATGATTGTTGGTTTAAAGTTGACGTTGTCTGCAAACAGAGTGGCTACTCCTGCTTTTTTTGGATTCCTGTGGCGTGAAGTATTGTTTTCCATCATTTGACTTTCAGTCTGTATCCTTCTGGGTTAGATGGGTTTCCTATAAACAGCATATGGTTGGATTTTGTTTCTTGATCCATTCTGCTAGTTTGTTTCTTTTGATTGGTGCCATTTACATTAATGGTTATAACTGTTATATGCTGGTTTATTGTTGACATGTTATCTCTCTGCTGTTGCATCTTTATCTTTCTGTTCTGTTTAATTATCTGCTTTGCTTAGTGGTTTTTTCTTTGTGTATCTAAACTGTCTCTCAATATTTTTTGTAGGGTTGGCTTGGTGTTCATGAAGTTCTTCAGCTGTTCTTTGTCATGGAAGTATCGTATTTCACCATCAATTTTGAATGATAGTTTTGCAGGATTTATCAGTCTAGGTTGGAAATCATTTTGCTTTAGGATCTGGAATACTTCACTCCATGTTCTTCTTGACTTTATTGTTTGTGATGAGAAGTCTGCTGTGATTCTGGTAGGTTTCCCTTTATAAGTGATCTGTCTTTTCTCTCTGACAGCTTTTAATAATCTGTTCTTGTGTTGGATTTCTGGGATGGTGATTATTATATGTCTGGGTATAGTTTTATTTTGGTTATGACTATTTGGAGTTCTATAGGCTTCACTGATCCTGATGTCAGTTTCTGATCTCATGCTTGGGAAATTTTCAGCTATTACTTCTCTAAATATCCTCTTGACATCCTTTATGTTGTCCCCTTCTTTTTCATTTATCCCTATCAATCTTATGTTATTTTTCTTTGCATCATCTTGCAGTTGTTGAATTGTTATTTTCTGATTCCTTGTTATTTTTAAAAGATCTTTCCTTTCCTAATCACTAGCTGCAATCCTGTCTTCAAGGTCTGAAATTCTACCTTCACTTTCATTGAGGCGGTTTGTACAGCTTTCAGTGGAGTTTTTTATTTCCTGTATATCTCTGTGCATCTGCTTTATGTATTCTGTTTGTTTCTTATATTGCTCATCCAGCCATTCTATGTTTTTATTTCCTCCAATTTTTTAACTGTGTTTTCTTTAGATATATTCAGAATCTCTTTCATTTCTTTTATCATTTCTTCTTTTACCTGGGAGATTATTTCAAGTTTGAATTCCTGTAAAGCTTCCTGGAGTTTCTTGTTTATTTCAGTAGCTATTGCGTCCCATATTTGAGGTGTATGGCATACATTTTCTTCTATATACATCGCTCCTAGGGTTTCTTGAGATGGGCTGGAGGTTTGAGGTTGTAATTTGGTCTTTCGTTTTGTCATTTTCCTATATTTCTGTGTTTCAAGTGTTATCTGAAAGCTTCCTCGGTGTCTGTTGGAAGTCCACTTCTATGTTCATAGCTCCTGGGACTCTGGCATCCAGTTTCCCCAGGCTGCTGGGCCTCTGGAAACAGTGGCCCTCTTCTGCCTGTTTAGAACTCCGTAGTTCCAGATAAGCTAGGTTCCAAGGACACTGTGTGCCGGCCTGCTTGCTCGAAACTCCCCAATTCTCCGAGAGCAGCCAAAATGGGAGGCGGATGTAGGCACCTGGGGCCCACTTAGCCACTTCACTACACCCGGAAGGCTCGAGGGTCCCGAACAGTCTGGGCTTGGGGCAGAGTGCACTGGGCACTTACCGCAGGCCACAGGGCCTCTGGAACTGGTGATGCTTGCCTGGTTGCTGAGAGATCCACAGTCCTCTAGACACACGGGGAGGTAGATGCAGGCGCCCCAGACCCGCCCAGCCCTCACTCTGCACCCAGAGGGTGGAAGAGTCCCAAATAGGCTGGGCTCTGGGGATAGTGCGTGCCTGCCTGCTTGCTGGAAACGCCACAGTTCTCCGAGCGCAGCCCAAATGGGAAGGCAGATGTTGGCACTTTAGACCCACTTAGCCACCTCGAAAAGGAATTCTTAGTTTTGTATAGCACCAAAGGAATGCCAGAACAGCAAAAGCAATCCTGAGCAACAAGAGCAATCCACAAAGCATTACAACCCCATATTTTAGGTTAAACTACAAAGCTATGATAAGAAAAACATATACTGGCACAAAACAGACATTCTAACCAAAGAAATAGAATAGCAGATGCAAAAACACCCAAGCACCTTCAGCTATCTTATTTTTGACAGAGATGCCAATCACATATGTTGAGGGAAAAAAACTTCTAACAAATGTTTCTAGTTGCTGGCCCACTCAGAGGGCCCAAGGAAGACTTTTCAGGGGTGAGGGCCCAAGGTTAAAAAATTCACATGTATAAGACATCAGCAACAACATCAGCAGCATGGAGCAGAAGAGAACAAGAGCCACCTGCGTCTTCATTGTGTAATCCTTATACAAGCTATTATCTCATATTTACATTCTTACAGAATGCCATAACAAGGCGTATGTGTTGACCTGTGCTAAGTCATGGTTACATAATTATCCTACTGGGCACTTGCACTAGACAAGCAGGATCACGTCCTCAGGTGTCCTTAGATGCCCCTGAGCTTTGGAGCCATCTGAGTGGTTCCCTATACTACTAAAATTTGTTATTCACATGTGCAGGCACCAGTCTATGAGCTCGCAGCTGAGTGAAGGGAACAATGAGGATGAAAACAAGGCACAGAATCAAGTTACAGTTTAGGGGCTAGGAGGTTCTTGTTGCCCTTCAACAAAGAGCCCAAGTGACTGGCACAGCCTGACTTTATTAATTCAGACACAGAGACAAGCAATTAAAATAACATGAAATTCATCCACCTCCCTGTGGAATGTATCCAGGTAAACAACAGGATCTCAACTGTGATAAATTTTCTCTAGGACTTGAAGCCTGTCAACAGTTTGCATGATGTCTTTCTCCTTAGTGCTCAAAGAGGAGGCCAATTAAGGCCTTAATCTTCCTACTTGGTCTCCCACAACTTCCTTGTGTTTTACAGTGATAGCAGCTGAATGTCAGTCACTACTCAGGTGAAGCAGTATATAGGTGTAGTTATTCTATCTTTTGTATTGAAGTATATTCTTTAATTACTTTATCTCCACTCACAGTTGTAATGTATTTGTACTGGCTCTTTTCAGGGGCCAAACCCTATCTGATTACCTATACTATGAGTAACCCTAACTACCCACCTACCCCCCAACAAATAAATGTTTCTAAATGGCATAAAAGGGTGAGAGAGAGTACTCAAGTAACTTGCAGTTGCAGAGGGGCATAGTTGTGATCAGAAGTCAGGTATACCCTCCAGAGGGCCAATTTAAAAGGGACCCTCCACAGACAGCAGGCATTTTTATGTCAGGTAAGCACTGTTGATGAATAAGTCTTTTTTTCCTGAGTAGTTTTCTACATTTGTCATCTGAAAGAAGGCTCTCACTGGTGAGGAGATTGGAATTTTAACACCTCCACAGACCTGTCATGGGGAGGACTTCTCCATGACTATATGCCCTTAGAGGGCATCTCATACTATCTGTCCATTTCCTGCAATATACAAACTCCTGCCACCATGATAACAGGGCAACTCATCCCTCCCATTCACTTGTGCCTTCTGCCTTTTCCCATGCTCTTGTACTTTCAACCAATTTAATTCTGCAGGGAAGCAATTTATATAACCAGCAGGACTAAACAAATTAAATTTAAATGTTACAAAATCAAAGTAAGCTTCTGATTTATGACCTATTATCCTCCTCTTTTGGTTTTTGTAACTGCTGTTTTCCTATTCCAAATGGTTGCAAAACAAATTGAACAGAGGGGGCTCTACAGTACTTTTTATAGTATCTGTCTCCAAATGATTAGTGACATTAACTATGTACATGGAATCACATAAAATGTTAACTGGTTCTGTCAGAGTACAATTTAATACAGTAATTATAGCAATCACTTTTGATCTTTGAGCCAAAAGTCCAGAGGCAGCAATTTTCTAGTGTTTTGCATAGATGGATAAGCAGCAAAACTACAAGAGGATCCAAGAGGAAATAAGTCGAAGTATTTCTAAGAGGTGCTGTTTGAGTAATTGTAGATAAGATAAAATAATAATGATGAAATAACTTATAAACTTATCATAAGGATAATGATTGCCAACCAAATGATTGCCAAAAGGTATCTACCAGACTAGAGGAGTTTGCAGTAAATGAGTATGCTCTGCAAGATTGATAGGAAGCACAATATGATCAGAATCAAACCCTAAAAGTGTGTGTTACAGTGGTGGGTTTACTGTATTTGATCTATGTATGTTTGAAGACTTTTGTAAACTAGTTAGGAAGATAAAGTCATTCAATAGGTTGACATTTGACCAAAAAGTCCAGTAGGAGGGTGAGGAGCAGGTATTATGATCAGCATAAAATGCACAGTCAGACTAATTTAAAACACATTTTTGCCCAACTAATTTCTATTATTTGGAGTTCTTTAAGGGCCTCAAAGTCAAATCTAGGTCTCCTTGCAATGTTTTGTATAGATTGCTTGACTGATATGTAGGTATTCCTATTTTAGGTGAATCCAATTAATGTCCCAAATAATTTCTCAAAATTATTTAATGTTCATCACGAGTCCCTTCTTAATGTTAATTTCTGGACTCAAACTTCTCTTTCTGTTATGAGTTCACCAATAGCTATAAGGGGAGATAGTTTGAATTTTCTCTGGGGCTATGCATAAACCATGTTGTGTCAAAGTTTAGTCTCTGCAAAACAAAGGATAAGTTGTTGCTCATAATTGACAGCAACAATATATCAACCCACATTATATATTATGTAGGCTTGAGGGAATTTTTCCTAACTGAATTTAAAGCCTGACCAATGAAATTCTGTCACAGGGTAGGACTGTCCATCTCTGGTGGTAAAACTGTCCCTTGATATTTGCATATAGGCTTGGCAAAGTTAGAGGGCAGGAACAGAGAAAGCAAAACAAGATCAGTCCTGCAGACTTAAAGGGATAGTAAAAAAGCAATCTTTAAGATCAGTAACTATCATAGGTCAATCCTGTAGGACTGCAGTAGGAAAGGGAAGTCCAGGCCACAAAGCACCCATAGGATAAATACATGCAATAATAGTGCTCAAATCCTGAAGCAGCCTCCATTTTCTAGATTTCACTGGTGTAACAAAAATAGTATTCCAAGGGCTAGTGGAAGGCTTTTTATGTTCTGCTTCTAACTGTTCCTCTATCAATCCTTGTAAATGAATGAACATCTCCTTTGTTAAGGGCCACTGACTCATCCAAAAAAGAACATCAGCTTTACACTTTAAGGAGGGAGCAGTTTTTGGATGCAGAGAAACCACAGTGACCGACTTCTGGGAGAACATGGCAGACAGATAGCAGCAGCTACAGAGGCTCTCTGAAAGACCCAGCTTAGAATTCAGGAATGGTGCAGAGTAAGGAATCATAAGCAAGTGGAGATATGCCCTGCTGACTCAAGAACGAACTGGGCTGAGAGAAACCAACTGGGAATGCAATACTGGTGCTATAACAGGAACAGAAAAGCCTCAGTGTGAAAGCTGGAGCCCGCACCATTGGAAGCCACGATTTGGGTTTCCCACCACTGCTGCTGCGTCTACATTGGCTCGGCAGGGAGAGAGATGGGCAAAAGCTCTGAGAACAGGAATTGGTGAACAGAGTTGAAAGCGGGATGGGTGGGGAGCTGTGCATTGACCTGCGGTGAGTGAGAGAAACTGGGACTCTTCCACGGTCTAGGAGACTCCAACAGAGGACATTCTGGGACCGGGAAGACTTGTGGGACAGGACGCTGCAGTGACTTCAGTCACGTATCCCCCTCTCAAGTGGGATTGCTGAGCAGTGCCTAGCCTATGTGATGCTGCTGCCTGAGACCCAAGTAGGCTAGCACAACCCAGGTCCCAGCACCTGAAGGTAGATTGACCTGGAGGGGCAGGCCATGCATAGACTGCCTGGTCTGCAACTTCCTGGTGCTCTGTGGTGGACGGGAACACCTACCTGGCACAATTCAATCAGACTGTGGCCAACAGGGAAGGAAGCTGGGCCTCCTATATACGCTTGCATATATAAGGAACAAAGAATGTGGGAAGAGGCAGCAACAAGAAAGGGTTCGGCCCCCAATCCTGAGAAAGTGGCAATAGCAGACACAGCATCAATAGATATAAAACCCTATCTCCAGAGCCTCATAGATGACTTCAAAAGTGAAGTATTTAATGAAATAAAGCAAGATATAAGTAAAATAGTTAGAGAAATGCTAAGCACCACCCAAGAAAAAACAGATGGTGGAATGGAAGAACAGAAAAAGAGGGGAGAATTGTTGATGGAGAAAATAGAGAAAGCATAGACTACATGAAGCAGGTTCAAAGAGATTACCAGGAAACTAAAAACTCTATCAAAAACTGGCATAACAGCTTGAAAGAAACTAAGGACAGATTATCTGAACTGGAGGGCAGATTTGTAATATGGGAGAATGAAATGAAAAACTTCTTAAAAATAACAAAGAAACAAACAGCAATAATACAAAGAGTAGAAGATGATAAGAGGATCTATAACTTAAGAATTAAGAACATAAAAGAAGAAGTAGGGACACAAACAAATGAACTACAAAAGCTACTCACAGAAATAATCCAGGAGAATTTCCCTAATTTAGCAAAAGGTAAAGATACTCAGTTGTATGAAGCATACAGGACCCCAGCCACCTACAACCCAAACAGAGCAACACCCAGGCATATAATAATTAAAATTCCAGAAATCCAATACAAGAACAGAATATTAAAAGCCGTCAGAAGCAAAAAACAGATCACTTACAAGGGAACACCCATCAGAATTACAGCAGATTTCTCAGCACAAACCATCAAATTATGAAGAGCATGGGGGGAAATAATTCAAGCTTTGAAAGATAATAATCTCCAGCCAAGATTGATATATCCTGCACAACTATCCCTGGAAATTGATGGAAAAACAAGGTGCTTCCAGGATAAAGAGGAACTAGGGGAATATGCAACCACCAATTCAACTCTACAAAGAATACTGCAGGATATTCTAAAAAAGAAAAATACGAAGAATCCAAAAATAAGGGCAGAGAGGCCACAATGAATGGAGCAGAAAACAAAATGAAGAAGACAAACTGACAACTAATGACAGAAAACGAGCTCAACAGAAATGAGGCAGAGAAGACTGGATGATAGGAACAGCTATTTTGGGGAAAATGACATCTTAATAGGTAATACTGATTTAGTATCATCTTGTTTTGAAGTCTCATCAAGCTTTTGTTCTTCTGTCTCCATTGGTCTAAACAGGTTGTATCTTATTGGATTTTATTATGTATGATAGTATAAGCAAAAACTTTTATAGACAAGGAGATTATACAGAAACCATTGTTCATTTTCTGTTAGTTGATTCTAAATACCCTGTAATACTGTCATTCTCTTAAATGGTTTTACATTGTTTTGATATATTTGATGCTACAATATACAAAATTATACTCAAAAATTTCGAGGAAAGAGACGATATGTAACTACTTTTATGTCAGGATTATCTTGTGGTGAAACACTATTTTGCTTAAATGGTTATGTTTTGATCTGCGCCGTTTTACTATTATGCCCTCTTTTATCTCAATCTCCATTTTATTATTTACTTTTTTATTTTTATCCTTTTAATTAAGGGAAAAATAAATTTAAAAATAGCAGGATATATTATAGTAACCCACTTTGACTTTCCATTATCTTGATTTAAAGCCGTGTATTGCTCTCACTATCTTGTTTTGACTGATGTCCCTCTATTCTGTTTTGCTTGATAGTACCAGGTTCAAAAGTTTAGGCAACAGCTGTGAAGATAGTGGGATTCACTATGACGCCCATTCTAGTTGACTATTATCTACTTTTGAAGGCCTGTAATGTCTCCAATGTTTTGGTTTTGCCAGTTTTGTTCTTTACTGTTTTGTTCAATTTTATTGTAACTGATGATATAGGCAATTCTAGTAGAGATAGCGGGAGGTATTATGGTAACCATTGTTGATCACCTTGTATTATGCTTTTACATTATCTATTATGTTCACCCTTTTGATTTGACTGACTCTGTTCTGTTATGTCATATTTGGTTCTACTCTCTTCCAAAAAAGTAATAAGAACTGTGGGAGCAACAAAACCCAAAATGTGTAATAGTCATTGTACAAAAGAGAGGAAAAGAAAGTGCTCTAAATGATATAACTGCATGTATATTTAAGTGTATAAGATAGATAATGATATTGCTGAGTCTTGTTGGATCATTGAACAGAACTGTTTGCAGTCTCACTGTTGGAATGTCCACTTTATAACCTTTAATTTTGTAACTTGAACAATTATTTCTAAGATAACAATATGTAATCCATTAACTAGTGATTTCCTACTGTTTATTTTTTTCTGTAAATCTGTATAACTTGTACCCTTTCTCTGCTTTTTTCTTTTTCTCCTTAAATAAAATTTTAAAAAAAGAAAGAAACCACAGTGACCCTCATTAAAATTTTGTCTCATAACCACAATCTTCCCTTTCATTCTTCTTGATAAATTCCCATAGGTTCAGACATCTTCCTATCAACAGGCAGACTTAACTTATTAGTAATTTGAATTTGTCATTTTTATCATATCCCACAAATTGACTGTCATCCCTCACAAACTGACTGGTATCCTTGCAATAAACAGCTGAAAGAATCCCTTAAAGATATCAGGACCTACAAAATGCAGAGGTATAGCACATTACATACCCTGTCTGGAAAACCTAATTCCCACCAAGAAGGTGGCTGCTGCTTCAGAGGTGGGGGGACAGGCAGGTGGCCCCTGGGATAAAACTAACACCCAAACATCTGCACCTATGTCCATGGGACCTCAAAAATATTTTTCTTTGGGATCCCTCAGAGCAGCCGGAACTTCCTGGCCATGCTGGAGGAGGCCATGGAGAGGACCACGCACCAGGGCACCAAAGCCAGGTGCCATGCAGTTTCCTGAAGAGGCAGGATGCTTATCTAGACATGGAAATACCACATCAAGCTAGAATCTACCTCTGCAGGGGAAGGAAAACACAAGTGGAGGGCTGGAACCCTATGTGCTCACTGAAAATGGTCCGCGCTGTGCTGGGAGTGCCATGGAGTCAGGCAATTCAAAGTTGAGCTGAAGCCATGGACGCTGATAATGGGAATTGTTGAGCCCCAAGCCCTTGAGAACGCGGTGCAGTGAGGAGTGGAGCCAAGAGGAAAAACTGCATTGATTCCCAGTGAGTGCTGGGGATTGGGTCCCATGGCTGCTGTCACTGACTGGAGGACATCTTGGAGTTGGGCAGAGCCCGGCACTGTGGCAGCGTCAGTCGGCAGCCTCTGTTGCAGAGAGGACTGGTGGGCTCTTCTGGGGCTGAGCTACGCCTCTGGTTGGGACCCAGTAGCCAGGACAAAATTGTCACGACTCTGTGACATACACAAGGTACAGACTAAGTTGCTGAAGGAAATTGCAGGTCAACTGGCTCAGAGGCTCGAGGCTAGCCTGCACAATCCCTGCATCCATGCATATACCTCAGATAACAGCAAATTGGGGAGGGCAGCAAAATCCCAGTCAGCACTCTTCGGAAAGACCCTAAGCAATAGAGAGTGGGCCAGAGACCCCCAGGACACACCTGTCTAAAAGAAACCAGAAACATGATAAGAGCTAGGAATAAAAACCTCCAGCCACTGACCCTGGGAAAATAAGCCCAGGAGAGGTAAATACGGAAGAGAACCAGTGCAGTAATCATGCAATATTAGACACAGCATCAATGGACATTAAAAAATACCTTAGTGACCTCATAGATGAATTTAAAACTATACTTCTGATCCAAGTGAAGCAAGATATAAAAAAGATTAATTAAAGAAATGATAGGCCCCTCCCAAGAGTGGAAGAACAGAGGAACTCAGAAAAGGAAGAGAAACCCTTGATGAAGAATATAAACAAAATCTAGAATACTTGAAACAGATCCAAAGAGATTACCAGGAAACTAAAAACTAAAACAGAAAGCTGGCAAAAATGCCTGGACAGAAACTAAAGTTAGCCTTTCAAAACTTGAAGAGAGATTTATGATGTATGATCGTGAAAGAAAAGATATCTTAAAAATAACAAGGAACCAGAAAGAAACCATTCAAAGGCTAAAAGACGACAAGAGGATTTATAACTTAAGAATAAAAAATGTGAGTGAAGAAGCAGGAGTAACCACAAATGAACTACAAAGACTATTCACAGCTATAATAAAGGAAGACTTCCCAAGCATAGGAAAAAGAATTGATATCCAGATAAATAAGGCATATAGAATTCCAGCCACCTACAACCAAAACAGATCTACACCCAGACATATAATAATCAAGATTCCAGAAATCCACCAAAAGAACAGAATATTAAAAACAGCCAGTGAAAAGAAGCAGATTACCTACAAAGGAAGAATTATCAAAATAATGATAGACTTATCAACACAAACTCTCAAATTGAAAAGAGCCTGGGGGGAAATAGTCCAAGCCCTAAAAGCAAATAACCTCCAACCAAGACTGATGTACCCAGAAAAACTCTCTCTCAAAATTAATGGAGAAACAATATATTTCCAAGACAAAAAGTAAATGTGGGAGTTCATGGCCACCAACCCAACCCTACAAAAAATACTGAAGGACATTCCAGAGAGAGAGGGGAAAAAATACCAGGATTCCAGCAACAGTGGCAGAGAGGCCTCAATGAATGGGGCAGACTGTGGAATAAGGGAGCAAGGTGGACAAATTATAGCAGTAAAGTGGAGTAGTAGACATGAGATAGAGACAGAAAGCTATAATCTTTAATATAGATAGCCTTGATACCCTAACAAAAAAGAAACACAGGCAGAATAGATTAGGAGGCAGGATCCATCAAGATGCTCTGAATAGGAAATACACTCAACCTGAAAGAGGGTTAATAAACTGAGAGTCAAAGATGAGAAAACAATGCTATATGTGACAGAAAACCAGAGAGAAATAGGAACAACTCATCCAGCAGCCGCAGATAGGTTGGAAAGTTATGACACTTTGGGGCAGTGTAGAACTACACAGCTGGAAGGAAGGAAAACCTTGTGGCTTTAGTAAGTAAAGACTATAACTCAAGAGCAATCTCAGGGGTAAAAAGGTTCAGCAAAACTTAGATAGACAACAGGTGGACCCTCTAGTCTAAAAACTAAAGGAACTAGTGGGACCCAAAATATACAAAGCATCCTGAAAAGGAGAAAGGTGAGGAATTACCTAAAAAGGGAAGGCAGAGGACAATGTTAAAAGTGTATCAGGATTTAGAAGCCACAGTAGTCTTATCGCTATGTTTAGTTTGATTATATTTTATTATATTTTTATTGTATTTATATTATATTTTCTTCCGGTCTGTCTACTCATATGAGATTTGAGGGCACAGACAGCTAACCCAAAATTAGCAGGTTATACAATGGTAACTATTCTTAATTTCCTATTAACTTAAACTAAAACCCTGTATTATTCACATTGTCTTAATATGACTGATCTTATTTGAAGCTGGTTTGTTAGACTGCTATTTTGCCTTGACTGATTTTATTCAAATTTGGTATGCTTGATAGCATAAAGACTAAGAGTAGAGGCAACTACTCTGAAGATGACAAGATGTAAAAGATATCCGTACTGGTTTTGATTATTTAACAGCTCTCAAGTCCTACATTGTCTTCAAAGTTGTGTTTTTATAAAAACAGCTATGTAATGCTATGCTTAACTATATAATGCCTGATGATGTGGACAAGTCTATTGAAAATAACAAGAGAAAGCATAGTAACTACTATAGATCACCTAATATTGTGGTCTTATATATCTTTTTCATTACATGTTTTTCTAGGAATTTATTTTGATGTCTTGTTTTGATCTGTTTTTCCCTAAAATACAGAAAGGATAGATATACATGTAGAGATTCACACATGGTTAGAATTTCTAAACTGTTTACAAGATCAGATTATATAATACACGATGGAATGAACAGATACTCTGAAGAAAAAGAGACACTAAGAAACCCAATGCTAAATCTGTAGCACTATAAAATCTAGCAATACTATCATTCACTGTTCAGAGTGATATTAGTCTAGTCTCATGTTCAATTTCAGCATATGTAAAGATAAAGAGAGCTACTAGGTAGAGATTGAGAGACATTATGGTAGTCATTATTGACTTCCCAAAATCAGGTCTTGAAGACCTAAAAAGCCTTTATCATCCTGTAATGATTTGATTGGTTCTATAATATGCAGTATGTATTCAATGTGTGCGAAGATGGGGAAAACTATTTGCAAGAAAACTAAAGACAATAAGATAGACAGTGGAGATCTCCAGTGGACTTGCTTTGAAATCTGTATTTCCTTAAATTGTTTCTTCATGAACTGTTTTGTTCTGTTTTGATCTGTTTAATCTTCCCCTCTTTAAGATAAAAAACAAGTGTGTAGGACTGATAACCATATTACTAAGTTTTTGTTGGATCACTGAGCGGAACAGTTTGCAGTGTTATTATTTGAATGTCACTTTGTATGCTTTAATTTTGTAACTTGAACAACTATTTCTAAGATGGCAATATGTAACTTATCAACTAGTGATTTCTTACTGTTTATTTTTCTGGAATTCTGTATTATTTCTACTTTTTTCTGTTTTTTTATCTTGAAATAAAAAAATATTTTCCTTTAAACTTAAGAGTACACATGCATCAGTGATCTGTTATATCTTGAATGAAAAACTTATTTATGGGAGCTGTGTCTAAATCCTTTAGCTTCTTGACTAACAACTGTAGTTCTAAGAGCCAGTAAAAGAATTAGTTGTGCAATATAATCACCTCTTCAAAGACCCAATCACCACATGATTAAACCACAGCCTGAATTTACCCCCAAATACTCTAAATTAATAACCCCAGGGAATACTTCAGTACCCTCAACGTTTAATCTAGCTTTTCCTGGGATAAGATGAATACTACGTAATGGAAGATGTCTGAAGATTTCCTTGGGGATTTTAACAGGTTCATCTCTGCCAATAAGAGCCACTCATTTAGCAGTGGGAAACTCTAATACCACACTTTGTGGGAGTCTAGCAGCAAACCTCTACTTAACTTTTATTCCATCCAGGAAACAAGCATTTTGAGTAGTTCTACTCACACTTTCCCATATTCACACACATATCTCAGTGGACTCAGTGATCACACACCCTTAATCCAAGTTGACACACTCTAGCTACCTGTGAGAAGCCCACATATGACTGTATGAGGCTTTGTGGGAACATCTCAATACAAGCTATGAAATTTGTCAGAAAAAACGACTCCACTATACTTAAATGCCAGGCATGGTGGTGCATGCCTGTAATCTCAGAACACATGTAAGGCAGGAGGATCCCTGAGTTCAAGGTTAGACTGGGATACATAAGGAGTTCAAGAGTAGCCTGAGCAACACAGAAACATCCTGTGTCAAAAAAAGAACAGAAAGAAAAATAAACTTGCTTCAGTATATGAATTTGTTTTAAAAAATCACTTCAATGCATCCTTGTAAGAACCAAGGTAATAGAGCAAATAAACTCATAATTAATTATGCAGGTTTATTTTACCTTTTTCAGAAAATTCATACAAATAAGGATATTACTGATCTCCTTTGCCATGGTTTCATAAAGTCCGATACTGTGATAGATAACTAAATGTTAACAAAGGTTTAAATAATCTCATATGAGGGGGAGAATAAACTTACAAAACTTGAACTATTTAGGAAGAACAAGTTATCCACTCCCTGCAGGCAATGAAGAACGCAGAGACCCTGGAGTCACTGACGATGAGCACAAGGGGCTGAATGTTGGGAAACAGGAGGCCACCAGCAGAGAAGTGTTCAGTATACATTGGCCACGATTTGAGCCTATAGTCACCCAGATGGTCAAAAAAGTATAGGATGAATAAAAGGTAGCAAAGGAACTCACCAGGATCAGGATGGTGCATGTAGCTCTGGCCTCGTGGGAAGGTCTAGGGGAGAGGCTGTGGCTGTGAATGTGTTGGACTCACTGCCTGTGTCTGTGCAGGACAAGGACCATGGAGCCACTGGCCCATGTCAAGCAGCTCACACTGGTAAAGTCAAGGGAGAAATATAAGAGTATGTACAATGAGCTGTATCTCTCTGGTATTGTCCAGGAACAGTGTCCACAACTGATTCTCACTGTAATGTTTTTGCTGTTCAATGGACCATTCACTAGTATAGCAGCACATGAATTTATCAATAGATTCTGAATCCAGCATAGGAAATAGCAGAAGCCAATGAACCTTAGGGATTGAATCTTTAGCTCTATCTATCTACAAATACTGGGTGTGAGTTTAATAGGCTGGAAGCCATTGAGAAGTCAGACAGTGCTGAAGGAAACACCTGTGCCTAGTCTGTGAAAATAGAAGTTTACATCCAATATCATACAGGAAATGCTTCCACCCAACAGCCACTACTGTTTGAGATGTCCCTTTGGAGAGCAGGACTGAAGACTTGGCTAAGACCAGGTGGTTGAGAATGAGGTCTGTGTGTCTCATTTTATTTCCAGTGAGCAGGCAGAAGCTGTAAAAACAAAGTAGTAAAGTGTGTGTCTCATCTTATTTCCAGTGAGCAGGCAGAAGCTGTAAAAACAAAGAAGGAAAGAATTTCCAAAGATACCAATCACAGTCTGAGCAAGGAAGATATTTCTCAAATCTAAGTTTCCAGCAATCATAGCATTCAAATATAGGGATGCTGATTTCAGAGGAACCAGTGGAAAAGGAAGAGCAATAAATGACTTGCCGTCATGACAGACAGCAGTAGTCTGTGTGTCTTTACTTACATTTTCTCGCTCTCATTGGACATGCAGACTTCATGCTTCTTCACACAAAGGCAATCACTGAAGAAATGTACTAGAAACAGCTCAGGGTCCACCTCCAATTTCTGGGTTAATAAGTGAGAGTACAATGGGACCACAGATCTCTGCAGCAGCAGACATGAGGGAAGATCTGTGTGCTGGTCCAGTAGTGTGGTCTCATTATTTCTCCAAACAACACTGAGAAATTAGTAGTTAGTTTGAACTTACAGCACAGTGTAAGTTTTCTTATAGCTGTTTTGCCTGCAAGAAAGATGAGGTGAGTGGAGAAAGTTTCACTTGGCTAAAATCTGCCATCCAGCAATATAAAATCCACACAAGCCCACAGCTAAACATCTGCAAGCTACCATACTTCATTGTATGGTAGGAACTGAATTTACCCACTTTGAGTTTTACAATCCTTGATCTGATTTTAGGCAACTGCCTTCCACCTCTTCACCTTAATACAGAAACTGTAGGCCTTACAACATCCACCTCAGAAAGCAATGTTCAGGCTTTCCAAAGTGCCATGTTTGTTATCACTTTTAGATTTGTCACTCTCCTATCATGCATGCATCTGTGATATCAGTTTAGTACTGTCAGATCTATATTTTAGAAGTTCTATGGATGATTTCTGAGTCCCAGAATCCTGGGATTCCTGTGCATAGTATGCACTCCTCCATAATTCACAGGAATTCTGTACACTGCATGACGTTGGAAGTGATTCGTGGAATTTTCTCCAAATTGTATTCCTAAGTGAAGGACCATGACTCCCACACAACATGTGATCTGTTTTTCAGTTGTGCATAAGAGAATACATTTAGGGAAAGTAATTTGATAGTTTGGAAAGAAAGGAATGAAAATTTACAATAACTATGTAGAGTTTTGCATTGATACAAATCTAAGAACTTTTGATATTGTTTAAACAATATGGAATCACCATGTATTGTAAGCCCAAATATCGAGTTAAGTTATCCATGTATTGTAACCCTCTTTCTAGTTTTCCTCACAATACAAATTTGTAATCCCACTGAGATGTTATTGGAATCCCAGCAGGTTAATTCTAATCTACCATCACCAACCAACCCACAGCGAGAGTAAAAGACACCAAGACATAATCCAAGTTAAGGGAACCAAGGGGTCCTAAGTCCAATCCTCATGAGGACATGCAGATGGCCTCAATCCTACACCTCTCCCAGCATTTATTCTCTTGTGAAGAAAGAGGGATGGCTCAGAGATGAGTGATAGTGAGGGTGTGGGGGATTATTGAGTAACTTGACCTGGCTGGCCAGGTGCAAGAATGGCATTTGCAGAAAAGATTTGCAGAAATATCAATTTACATAACGCAATTTAGGTAGCAGTGGAATTGTTTTGAGGGGCTATCGCTTCCAGTATTTGATATACAAACTCTTGTGTCCTGGGGAGTCATAGCCTCTAATCTTGAGGCTCCACCCAGTTGTCATTCCTGGAGCTATTTGCTCTAAAATCTTGTAAGCTCAATCTTGTATTGTGGAGAGCACCATGCAAGGAAGCAGGACTGTCTGATGGCTAGACTTTGCAAATTAGCACCTTGGCTAGCCTTATTTGCAATGCTTAGAGCCAATTGAAGAGAGAAGGAAATACCCTAGCCAGCCTTTTACACATCATGATAAGGAAATTAGTCTCCAAATAATCAAAGTCACAGCAATTGTTTTGGATTCAAAGGGAGTCACTGGAGATGTCTCCCACAACCATGAATTTTTTAAATCCCAAAAAGAAAGCTGAAATCAATTTTAAAAGTGTGCCTTGAGGACTTCTGGTAGAACATGGTGGATAGATAATAGCAGCTATGGAGGCTCTCTGAGGTAGCCAGCTTAGATACCAGGAATGGTATGGTGTGGGGAGTCCTAAGCAGGGGGAGATATACCCTGCCGACCTAGGAATAACTAACCTGAGAGAAACCAAATGGAAATGCAATCCCGGTGCTACAACTAGAACAGCTAAAGACTCAGTGCCAAAGCTGGAACCTGCACCTCTGGAAACTGCAGCTTGAATTTTCCTGCCACCAGTGCTTCATCTGAATCAGCACAGTAGGGATAGAGAATCGAATGCTCTGAGAGCAGAATCAGTGAACCAAATTGAGAGCAGAGATGGCAAGGAGCCCTGCATTGACCTGTGGTGAGTGAGAGGAATGGGGACCCTTCCACAGATATGGAGGCTCCAACAGAGGACATTCTGGGACCAGGAAGACTAGGCGGAACAGGATGCTGCAGTGACTTCAGTCACATATTCCCCCTCTCAAGTGGGATTGGTGGGGAGCATTTAACATGGGTGATGTGGCAGACTAAGATCCAGTAGGCTAGCCCGAACCAGGTCCCTGCACCTGGCAGTGCACCCTAATGCAGTGAAGCCTTCAACAGGTTGACTGACCTAGAAGGGAGGGCAGCATAGGCTGCCCAGGTCTGTGTCTCCCTAGTACACTGCAGTGGGCGGGAACACCTAACCAGCATGATTCAAACAAAATGTAACCAACAAAGAAAGAAACTGGGCCTCCTATATACACTTGTATGGAAGGAACAAAAAGTATGGGAAGAGGGAGCAACAAGAAAGGGTTCTCAGTCCCCAATCCTGAGAACACTGATCGAGGAAAGGTAAATGCAAAGGAGAATGAGGACAGAAAACATGCACTATCAGGCATGCACCAATAGACATAAAGCGGTATCTCCAGGACCTCATAGATGAATTCAAAAGTGAAATATTTAACCAAGTAAAGCAAGATATAAGTAGAATACTTAAAGAAATGCTAAGCACCTCCCAAGAAAAAACAGATGGTGGAATGGAAGAACAGAAAAATGGGGAGAATTTTTTAATGGAGAAAATAGAGAAAATGTACAATATATGAAGCAGGTTCAAAGAGATTACCAGGAAACTAAAAACTCTATTGAAAGCTGACATAACAGCTTGAAAGAAACTAAGGATAGATTATCTGAATGGAAGGACACATATGTAATGTAGGAGCATAAAAGGAAAATCTTCTTAAAAATAACAAGGAAACAAGCAGTAACAATACAAAGCCTAGGAGATGATAAGAGGATCTATAACTTAAGAATTAAGATTGTAAAGAAAGAAGCAGGGATACAAACCAATGAAGTGCAAAGGCTATTCACAGAAATAATCAAGGAGAACTTCCCTAATATGGGAAGAGTTAAAGATATTCAGATCTATGAGGCATACAGCACCCCAGCTACCTACAACCCAAACATAGCTACACCCAGGCATATAATAATCAAAATTCCAGAAATCCAATATAAGAACAGAATATTAAAAGCTGCCAGAGACAAGAAACAAATCGCTTACAAGGGAAAACCTATCACAATTACAGCAGACTTCTCAGCACGAACTATCAAATCATGAAGAGTGTGGGGGGAAATAATTCAAGCTTTGAAAGATAAGAACCTCCAGCCAAGATTGATATATCCTGCACAACTCTTCCTAGAAGTTAATGGAGAAACAAGGTGTTTCCAGGATAAAGAGGAACTAGGGAATTTTCAACCACTAATTCAACTCTACAGAGAATACTGCAAGACATTCTAAAAGAGGAAAATTCCAAGATTCCAGAAACAGTGGCAGAGAGGCCACAGTGAATGGAGCAGAAAGCAAAATGAAGAAGACAAACTGACAAGTAATGACAGAAAAAGAGCTCAACAGAAATGAGGCAGAGAAGGTTAGATGGTAGGAACAGCTATTTTGGAGAAAACAAGACATCATAATAGCTAGTGCTGATTTAATATCATCTTGTTTTGAAGTCCCATCAAGCTCTTGTTCTTCTGTCTCCATCAGTCTTAACATGTTGTATCTCATTGGATTTTACTATATGTGATAATATAAACAAAAACTTTTATAGATGAGATTATACAGAAACCATTGTTCATTTTCTGTTAATTGATTTTAAATACCCTGTAATACTGTCATTGCCTTAAATGGTTTTACATTGTCTTGATATGTTTGATGCTACAGTATACAAAGTTACACTCAAAGATTTCAAGGAAAGAGATACTATGTTAACTACTTTTATGTCGAGATATCTTGTGGTGAAACACTATTTTGCTTAAATGATTATGTTCTGACCTGTGGTGTTTTGTTGTTATGTCCTCTTTTATCTCAATCTCTTTTTTTATTTTTTATTCTTTTATTTTTATCTTTTTAATTAAGGGAAAAACAAATAAAAATAGCAGGATATATTATAGTAACCCACTTTGATTTCCTATTAACTTAATTTGAAACCCTGTATTGCTCTCACCATCTTGTTTTGACTGATTTTACTCTATTCTGTTTTGCTTGATAATACCAAGTTTGAGAGTATAGGCAACAACTGTGAAGACAATAAGATTCACTATGATGCCCTTTATGGTTTGACTATTATTTTCTTTTGAAGTTCAGTAATGTCTCTAATGTTTAGGTTTTATTGGTTTTGTTCTGTACTGTTTTGTTCAATTTTGTTATAACTGATGATATAGGCAATTCTTTTTAAGATAACAAGAGGCATTATGGTAACCAATGTTGATCACCTTGTATTCTGTTTTTACATTATATACTATGTCCATCCTTTTGATTTGACTGACTCTGTTCTGTTATGTTACATTTGGCTTTATTCTCTTCAAAAAAAGTAATAAGAACTGTGGGAGTAATAAAACCCAAAATGTGTAACTGTCATTGTAAAAAAGAGAGGGAAAAGAAGTGCTAAAGGACATAACTGCATGTATATTTAAGTGTATAAGATAGATAACCATATTACTGAGTTTTGGTTGGATCTTTGAACAGAACTGTTTGCAGTCTCACTGTTTGAATGTCCTTTTATATACTTTATTTTGTAACTTGAACAACTATTTCTAAGATGACAATATGTAATCTATTAACTAGTGATTTCCTACTGTTTATTTTTTTTTAAATTCTGCATAACTTGTACCATTTTTATGTTTTTTTTCTTTTTCTCCTTAAATAAAAAATTTTTTAAAGTGTGCCTTGAAAAGAACCAAGGAGACAGCCTGCCTTTCCCATGATTCCATAGCAGCTGTGGGCCAGGAAAAAACCAAGAAGACAGCCTACGTTTCCTGTGAGCCAGTGGCAGACATGGGCTGGGAAAAATCAACCTACCTTTCCCATCAGCCATTTGGGACATGATCTGGGAAACAAGAAGAACCCTCCTCCAGGGTAAGCAACTGGAAGATGTAGAGGAACACAGGCTAGGATGATAGCAACAGAGGTACAAAAACAACTTAATGCTTGTATTGATTGATTGACTTTGCAGGCCTGAGTTAGTGGGCTGAGCATCTGTTTAGAGAATAGTAATATACAATGTAGCAAAAATGTGGTACATCTTTCTGTATTGTTTCTGAAATCAATGTATTGTTCTTGCTGTTTTGTTTTGTTCCATATTAGCTTTTTGTTTTATTTCCTTCAAAATTTAAAAAAAGTCTCCCATGATTGTGAATCTATCTGGTGGCCCATCCAGCCCAATGGAAAGGCTTTATATGGCCTCAAAGCCAACACAAGACAGAGAGACACGCTCCTTTAACTGTAAGTAAAAGTTGTGGTCTTTCAATCACAGTAGATAATGTCATTGTCATTGTTTTGAGTTTTTGTTTTGGCTTGGGATAGAATTCAGAGCCCCATACATACATACTATACAAGCATTCTAACTCTAAAGTCACAACCTCAGGCCATTTGTTTTGATATTATGACATAGTTTTACAAAATGATACCAATGGAGTAAATTCAGTAAACTATGTGTGGAATCTCTCTGTATTATTTCATACAAGAGCATGTGAAACACCAATTAGGTCTATAAAGTTTTCAATTAAAAAATCCAAGGAAGGTTGTGGATGTATAGAACTAATGAAGCATGTAAGAGAGAAGATCTTTACCTACTCAAAAAGCAAGCAAGCACACAAACAAACAAACCATAAGGATAATATACAAGCTGAAAGATAAAATGCCTCAGAAAATTAGATTAAAAAATTAAAGTTAGATTCAAAATCACGTTAATGTAAATACCTAGATAATTGTCACTGAGAAAATACTGAACTACTGCTTAAAATGTTGCAACATTGCACTAGTTATCAATTTAAACAAAAAGAGCTGTTAAATTTAAATGTATTAAATATGAGAATTGTGAGCCAGGCATGGTGGCTCATACCTGTAATCCTGGCACTCAGGAGACTGAGGAAGTAGGATCTTTGTGTACCTGAGACTAGCCTGGGCTACAAAGTAAGCTCAAGGCCAGACTGAACTGCATAGGAAAATCCTGTCTCAAAAAGACAAAAAAAAACAAGAATTATCTATAATAATAGACAAAAATTTTTTAGTCCAATGTAAAATTAATAGAGATATTTTTACAATGTTGATATGTTATTTAGTGATTCCAATCTAAATGATATTATTTCTAAATTTTCTCAAGCAGTTACAAAATATCACAATAGTACAAATAGATAAAAACTAAAAACAATGAAGAAAATGGATTTTTTTATTTTGAAGAGAATAAAACCAAATAAGACAAAACAAAATAGTTAATCAAAACAAAAGGATCAACATGGTACATGACTTAAAAACAAAGTCAATACTGGTGACCATAATGCCTCTTGTTATCTTCAAAAGAATTGCCCATATCATTAGGCATAATAAGATCCAACAAAACAGTACAGAACAAAACCAATTAAAACAAAACAATGGAGACATTATAGGACTCCAAAAGAATATAGTAAAACTACAATGGTTAGTACATCTTATTGCCTTCAGAGTAGTTTCCTATACCATCATACTTCATATTATCAAACAAAACAGAGGCAAATAAAATCAGTCAAAAGAGAACAATGAAAGTAATACAGGGTTTCAAATCAAGCTAATAGGAAATCAAAAATGGTTACCATAGTATATCCTGCTGTCTTTGGAATAGCTGTCCATGCCATCAAATTTAGTACAAGTAGACAAACTGAAACAGAATTAAACCAAACTAAACAGAACAATGAAAACAATATGGGTTTCAAATCATGATACTAGATTACTAATAGCCACTGCCTTCCCTTTTTAGACAATTTCTCCTCTTTCACTTTCCCAGGGTGCATTGTACATTTTGCATCCCATTATTAGTTTTTATATTAGGGAGGTAACCCACTATCACCTAAATGACTCTGAACCTTTTTACCACTGAACATGATCTCAAGTTGTATTCAATTACCTATAAGTGCCTCAAGGTTATCTTTCTTTATATCTCAGTTGTTTTTCATTGTATAAAAGTGTCATGGAATTTTAACCAATCTGTAGCTGATGTATAAGCAATCTACACTCTTTTCTGGTTCCCTGTCACATAGAATATTGTTTTCTTATCTTTGATTTTCAGTCTGTAAACTTCCCTTGGGTATTTCTTATATAAAGCATATTGAGAGACCCTATCTCCTATGTTTCCTTTCATTGGTGAGTTGAAGCTATCTATATTAATGATTATGGCCAACATCCTCTGCCTCATCTTAGACATGCTATTTTTCTGCCAATGGTTGTCTACTTTTCCCCTTCATTCTACTGTCTGCCCCATTCGGTGAACTGCCACTGTTCCTGAAACCATGGTCTTTTTCTCTCTCTCTCTCTAGAATATCCTTCAGTACTTTTTGTAGGGTTGGTTTGTTGGTCATGTATTTTATTCTTAAGTTCTACTCCCTCATGTTATCTTGCAATCTTTGTACTGTTACTTCCTGGTTCCTTGCTATTTTTGAGAGATCTTTCTTTTCATGATCACAAGCTGCAAATGTGTCTTC
This sequence comes from Cavia porcellus, assembly GCF_034190915.1. Lineage (NCBI taxonomy): Eukaryota > Metazoa > Chordata > Mammalia > Rodentia > Caviidae > Cavia > Cavia porcellus. The sequence goes on along the minus strand of NW_026947490.1, from coordinate 37,435,888 downwards.
AAGGAAGTCTATCTTTAGTTTCTTTCAAGCAGTTTTGTCAACTTTCAATGGAGTTTTTAATTTCCTGGTAATCTCTCTGAATCTGTTTCATGTATTCTAACTTTTTTTATATTCTTCATTGAAGGTTTGCCTCATTTTTCTCTGCTCCTCTATCCTTGCATCTGTGTCTTCTTTAGAGGTGCTTAGCAATTCTTTTATTATGTTTCTCATTTCTTCTTTTACCTGAGATAGTAATTCTGCTCTAAGTTCATTTATAGCCTCTTAAAGTTGTTTATTTCAGTTGCTGTTGCTTCAGAAACTTCAGGTATGCAACTCCCGATCTCTTCTGTGTTTACATCTCCTGGGCCAGAACTTGTTGGGTTGGAAGACAGAGGCTGCCTTTTGCTTCCTTCCTCTTGTCACGTTCCTGAATTCTTCCAGACACGTGGGTAGTGGGGTCCATGGCATTTACTGTGTTGGCTACAATTTCTCTGAAGTAAGACTGTTTGCTTTTTCTAGCCCATGCTGGCTTGAGATATCTGATGGTGACCATTGGGTGCACTGGTGTAGAGTCATTTTCTGCTTTTCCCAGCCTGATGGCGCTCACCAGTGGCTACTAGAGTGCAATCAGGGACAGAGCAGGCTGCTCCCCGTCTCCTGAGCTGGTTCACTGCAGGGAACCCTCACCATGTAAAATATGGGTCATGGGGGGTGCTAGTTGGGCATAGCTTTAGGGAAAACTGGGTGATGGCTATTGGACTGAGTACAGTGGCACAACTCAGTCCAAGCAATTTCCACCAGTCTGCTCCAAGCTAGAGTGACTGAAGGAAGCAGGCTGTAGTTCTGGCTCCAGGCTTATCCTGTCTGACTCCAAAATGGCCCCTGGCCAATTGCCTACTCCTGCAGGAAGACTGAGTCCCCCACACTCACTGCTGGCCAGTGCAGTTCTCCAGTCTGCTACTCCCCTCTGCCACTGTATCTCACCAGAGAAGCTTTTGGGCTTACCAGTCACCACCTTCACTGTGACCATTCATCCCCAAGTTTCAACAGCTTTTCTCACACAGTGGTTCTAGCTCTAGGTGAAGGTACTGCCAGCTACTGCCTTTTTCTGTTTAAGTTTTTCTCTTTTTTTATTCTCTCTATGGGCTTCAATTCTCACTTTAGGGTCTTCCTGGCTCCAGAGGACCCACTTCCTTCCTTCTTGTCTTCCGCATGATGCTATATTTCAGCATCTGGACTGTTTCTCTCAGAGAGGCTGTTTACTCTGCTGCTGACTGTTCCACCATCTTCCTAGACCTCTCAGAAAATGGAAATTAATGAATGCTTTATTCTGCAAATGGAAAAGAAGTGCAAAAGTCAGTGACATGAAACAATAGCATAAAAAATAAATTCATGTGTTTCCATATAAATGCAGTCAGTTTCTTGAGAAATTATCAATTTATTGCTTTATGTAGGTCCAATTAGAGGCACATATTAGAAAAATAATATGTTTGTATTATAAGCAGATATACCTCTGTTTTGATTTCACAGTTAGAGTTAATAACACACTAGATCTAAAATATAAAAAATAACAAACATTATTGGAAACAGTGGAGTGTATTTTTATAAATTAAATTTGTGAAATCTTTACTACATATGGTCTGAACCTGTTACTTTCATGTTAAAATAAACAGTAAGCATACTAAACATATTAAATTAAATATAAAATAATTATTTAGATACAATGTATAATAGAAACAAGAAACATCAGTCTGAGAGATGGCATTATTCAGAAAAGTAAAAGATGAAAATTAAATGATGGCAAATATATGAACAGTGCATACTTAAGACATTTACATGATTAAAAATAAGTTTACTAGGCAAAAGAATATAAAAATTCCACTAAATTTCAAAGGATATTGCATTACTTCAAATTAACATATATTAGTATGGCAAAATGTTATGGGTAATATTTATATAATACAGAATTTAATTTTGCCAGTCATGAATCATAATGCATTAAATACTACTTAAAAATTGGCATACATCAGAGGGAATGAAAAAGTGGAAATTTTAAACATTTTGTATGCAGAAAATGTACACATCTACATCACTTAAAAGAACATATTTAGTCTTATACACTTTGTGTTAGTACATGTACTTAAGAGTCTGAAAGTTGTAATTTTTTTTTCAGAGATGTATCTTTTGGATAAGAGAAGACCTAAATTTTTTTTGCAATCGTATTTTGGGTGTGTTCATCATTATGTCACTCTAATCACTAACATCCTGAGGGTGAAGGATCATACATTTCAGTTATCTGGTGGGTCCTGACCACCTTATCAGTGATTCCTGACCTCCTTAGCAATGATTCCTGGCTTTGTTGCATCAGCAGGACAGTGGACAGAGACAAAGTAGGCTTACCAGGGCACCAGGTCCAGCAGAGGAGCCTGGAAGTTCCTGAGATGTCTCTTGGAGGAACCACACTAAGTGCCAGCACTGCACTTTCTGAAGGGTGCTTTCCTCAGCAGAAGGAGGGAGCTAGTGTCAAAGAGAGCTGCACCCTAACTTCATGCACTTGTGGATTCATGCTTTGGTATAACTATAATTTTATGGCACCATTTAAGGCTGAAAAAAACAGAAGAAATAATAGTACAACAAAAAGTAATAACTAAGAGGAGAATGGGGCCAGGGATGTAGCATAGTGGACGCATGCTTGCCTAGTAAACATTAGGCCCTGAGTTTGATAATAAATAGAAGACTAAAGTAAATAAAATAGTAAATACGAGATGGAATAATGGAAAGGATCAGGCATCCTTTCAGGAGAAGTCACCAAGTACAGTGAAACAGGAAAATTCACATCGGTAGAGCTTGGCCTGGAAGTTTATGCAGTTTGCACAAAGCAGAGAGAGTTGTGTAGTGTGGACACTGCTGGGGTCATTGATCACTGCAGTCCCAAGACATACAGGTCCTCAGGGAATAAGGACTCATAAACTCCCTGATGCAGGAGTGCTTTGGAGACTCGGGAAGGATCGAAAGTCAGTCTTAGTCCGGAATAGCAGCCAAAGTGTTTAGCGAGGATGCAAATTCTTAGAGTTAGATCAGCATGTTTAAAATATGGTTCACTTTTGTACTTTGAGACTTTAAGACTTTCTTATTATCTGTTTGCACATTCAGTCTTTTTTGTCATATTCAACATTTCAAAATATTTTCATTTCCACAAATGACAGACAAATAAGCCTTTCACTGGTCTAAATGAGGGGTGCGATTACCAGAGTCCTGCTGGTGACAGACACTTAGGGACACATTGTCAAATAGTCTATTTGACAGAGCACAGCCCTGCACAAACCACCACAAGACAAGTAAACACCAGCCGCATCCACAAACCAGTAGCTGGGGTCTCCCGGCTTGGGAGCTTGCCTTCCTCATCTTACCACTGGAAGCAGGTGTGTATCCTGCGGTGCTCAGAGGGAGTTCTGCAATGGGCAGTGTGTTTTCTGATAGGTGTGAGACAGGAGAGAGATGAGGTGTCAGGCAGCCTGAGGAGCCTGGCAAAGTGCCTCTGCTGCTCTTGGGAGATGTCCCTTGTATTTCTATGTGTTGAAGTGGAGGTCTTTTCCTCTACTTCTTCCTGCTTTTCGCCTAGCATCTATATCTATCAATGATCTATCTGTCTATGGTCATCACCGTCTATCTCTCTGTCCTCTACCTAAATGACTAATCAGGTATGCATGTCATTTATTTCTCAGTTGTTCCTTACATCATCTGTGTATTGATATATCTATTGGCTCTGTATGCATCTGTGTGTCTCACATCTATCTGTGTGTTTTCATGTTTGTATGTATGATCTACATAAGAGTTTTTGCTTCTAATCTCAGGAAGTCAATGGATCTAAAGAAGAGTCAAACTTGGATTTGCTGACATAGATACTTGTAAGACAGTTTTACTGACCTGAAGGGAAGAGCCTTTCACCACATTTGAGTTTCCTCCCAGAACTTCAGAGGCATGCTGTGTGAAGTGTGTGGATGGGACACATGACCCACTACTAAAGATTCAGGACTTTATGATCTCACCACTTCCCGGGCAGTGATTATCATGTCACCTGCATGTGTAGTTATGGAGTCTGCATTGGGAGTGGTGATTATCTCTGAGAAACATTTGGGGATGTGCAGGCACTGAAAGTTATTATGAGCAATTTAACAAGATATCCAGTAGGAATGTCTGAACCAGGTAGGGAAAGTATAGTATTGAAAAGAACAAAATCCACATGGAACATAAGATGAGGACCCTGATGTGTGATGCATAAGAGAAAAACATCAACCAGTGTCCAGCTGGTGGGGGCGAATTGGAAGCATTTGTTTCCAAAAGGCAACTCCTCTCCATTCATAGGATGACTGGGGATGGAGTATGGCAAGAACAAGACGCTGAGTTGAGTTAGAATATGAATCCAGAGTTATACCCATGAACAGAATATTTATATTCTTGATCATTATCTTGGTAAATATTTGATAAGTATTTATGTATTTCAGGCCTGTTTCTTGGCACATAAACTGTACTTGTGCACAAAGTCATTAATTTATCTTGGTAAGAAAGAAAATGAGCAGTTTATTTATGATCCTACTTATGTTGTGGATTAAAACCTGACAGATTCAAAGGAATAAGAGGGGAAGGCACATAAGGGCAAATTTCAGGGTTAAAAGATGGGATAAAGCAAATGGAATGTAAATGTTTGGGCAGCAAGTAAAGATAATGTTTATGAAAATATTCTAAGTACAGACAGTCATATTTGTGTCTTACTTCACAATGTTAATTGTATATTAGTTTTCTTGCCTTATTGAATTGAGACCTCCAGTGTGATACTGAAAAAGATGCAAAGAGCTACCGACTTCTTTCTGTTTTAATATCATAGGAATATTTTAATAATGGCCTGTGGGTTGTGATCGTTGCCATAAGACATATGTAGACATTATTTGTAAGATTAGGAAATTAAGAAAAATAAAACCATACTAGTACAAGCGCTACGGAAATCTGTGTGGAGATTCCTCAAAAAGCTGAAACTAAATATCTCTGGAGGATGTCTGAGTGTATTTTGTAGAGTTTTAGAAGCACATGATTCATTGACCTTATGACCATTTTGCCAGGATCCCCTTAACATGCATGCATCAAGGACTCCTCGTGTTGGTGCAATAAGGAATGATTTTCAGATGGGGATGGTGACAGACAGACAACAGCCTAGGTCTAGTTGAGATCTTCACTTTGACTCTTGGTTTGATGGCACACTTATGGTCCTAAAACAATGTTTACTTGATGATGCTCCCCAAGATTCTTGGCTTCTGAGATCCTAACCCGATTTAGATTTGATTAGCCTTTGGAGCATAACAGAGGGCATTGCAGTCTATCTCCAGTTTGACTTTCAGAGGTACTTCGATTTTTTTGTTGAAGTAAATTGGCTCTGATCACAATCAAAGTGTTTCAGAGACACAGGAGAGGGTCAAGGGCATACTGGTCAGAGCAATGATTCAGTAGCCTTGCCCTACCTTGGTCCTGTGGTGCAGTTCCTATCACCTGGGGCCTCAGAGATGACCAAGGGATACCTTGATTGGAGAATGCTTCAATAGAGAAAATAAACAACACCTTCCATTACTTTGCTTGTTTTTCAGAAAAATAAACACTTGGTTTCAGCTCTCATCACTCCTTTGCAATGTATCCTCAAAAACTGAAACTCTTTTGACTCTCAAACTCTGAGAATGGGCCATCTGAGTTTCTTTTCTCCCCACATCTAGTCTTTCTGCCCTCTGTGAAATGGAGAAAAAATGGTCACTTAAGGTAAATGTGAATTATAACACCATCTTTCAACTTGATTTGTTTTGAAAGAAGGACAGAAAATGGTCAGAAGTCCTTTATATACATTCTTCTTGCCATGAGATGTAACCTAAAGTTTTGTCAGCAGTGTAAACTGGACCCAACACTCCTAGTACCCAACACTCTGGTAGCTAACAGGAGCCCAGGATATAACCCTAAACCCCTGTGCAGACAGCTTTTGTACATACTCTCCCATGGTGAACCAACTGATCATCCACATCCTGGTCCACCTTCCCACAAAGAGGGACTCTTCTCCATACTTATTCTACAGGAGATGAGCAAAGGGAGATTTGGCACTGCAAAATTACAGGTACCCTTCTCCCTTGCAGATTTTAAGCAGATCAAATCTGATTTGGGATGTTCTCAGATGACCCAGATAGACACATCAGCACTTTTTTGAAACTCAGACTTACAATATGAACTAGTTATAATGCATCTATGAAATCAAACTCATAATCCCAGGGAGAGATGCATCATTGTGCTGCATCCAGTGCTGCTCTTGAAATTCCCAAGTATTGTGGAATGTTCAGGCCATTAACATCCCAAATGAGTGGACAGCAAAGGCTCAAATAAAGAATCAAATGGTATGATTTTAGGGGTCCAGGAGAAAAGCCTTCTAGAATAATTTGAGTTTTTCTTGGGGCTGAGACAAAGAACTTCTCTGATTTTTGATTTTCAAAAAAAGGAAGGGCCTGCAGTGGAATGGATGAGGAACTGAGCAGGACCTTTGGAATCTGTTCAAGGACTTCTCCAAGAAATAAATTATGTTAATTTAGGAGAACTATCTTATCTCCAGGTTGTTCTTCACTGCAGGAATCAGATGCCTGAAGCTATAGTCTTTATCTAGCTAATTGGAGTTGGAGCCACACATCTTCTGCTCTGGCCTGATGGTTTCCTTTGAGGTGTCATGGAATCACAGGCCACTTCAGGCCACAATTGAGACCAGAGATTCATAGAGGTTCACTTATTGTGAATCTTCTGCCTATCTCCAGACAGGGAGTGTATGCCTTAGACAGACTCACAAGTAAACATAGAGAGTCAGTTGGTTAATTTTAAATCTGGCAGTGATCTCCAAGATGAGGGGGGAGAAAGAGGGAGAATGAAAAAATAAAGATAAAAGTCAGAATACAAAAAGTTGAGGACAGGTGGAAGCCTCTTCCTGAATGTGATGAAACCACCCCAGTACATTTATACATTTAGCAGGTTGATATCATGTGACACCACTCTGCCTAGCAATCTGTTCACATAAATTGCCTTGGGTGCTTGATGTTCTCCAGACATGTGCAGCATTTTCACGTGTCTCAACTCAGACACTTTTTATTTTCAGGATCAGCCTTACTCTAGCCCCACAAGGGTGATCAATCTCCAGCTTTAGGTGCTTCCCACATATCCCCTTTTTCTGTATTGTAGTTGCAAGCAAAGGGTGTTCATTTGATGTTGGAGGAGCTGTTTGGAGGCCTCTACAGAAGACTTTCTCCTTCTTGAACCCTTTTCATTCTGAGTGAACTTACTCATTCTAAGTGAACTTAAATATTTCCAGTTGAAGGATTTTAAGTCCCTGTATTTATCAATTTAATCCTCTACATCTCATTATTCCTTAACATTAGTCAGTTAGCGGTTAAGATGGAAATTGTCAGGTCTTAGTGATTTGAATTTCTTTCATAGCTAGCATATTACTATTGCATTGTTTTATACCTCTTATACTTTTCTGCAGGATGTTTAAGACCATGTTAAGATGAGACCTGTATTATTTGCAATCAATCACTTGGTATCTATCTAGGTCAGTTGTTTCCTCAGGAATTACCTTGGAACCATATACAGTAACTCTTAATACTCCTTTCAGGGTCAGCAATCTGGATAAGTCATAGCCATTGCTTGAACAAGTTGCTTTTTGTGAAAGCTCGGGAGATTTTTTCCAGTAACTCTTCTGAGACACATGATAAATCCTTGATCACTTGCCTCTGTGATCCCACAATCTCCTTGTTCAGAAGGCCAGGGAGTTACCAACAATCTCTATCTAGTTCCAAAACATTTCATCTCCTCAAAAAGAAACCCTATGCCCATTGAAAAGTTACCCATTCTACCTTTCCAACCAACTCCTGAAAAACACTAATTTCCTTTCTGAATTTAAAGATATTCATACTTTGGATACAACACTCAATTACTATGTGACTTTTTGCATCTGGCCTCTTCCGCTTAGAATAATGTTTAGGTCTCATTATGCTTGGCATGATTTGGGATGTTATTTCTTTTTTCTTAGTACACATTTGCAGTATATGATGCTAGCAGTCATCATGGGGGATTGTACATGTACATAACACATCTTCATTCTTTTTATTCTTTTCCCTTCTCCTCCCTCCAAACCTTTTTCCCCTCCCCAATGGCAGAAGCTCCATTTCTGTTTTTGCTTCAAATTTGTTTTTAATTTTATTGAAGGAGAAAAAGAAAAAAAAACAGAAAAAGGGCACACGTTATACAGAATTTCAGAAAAAATAAACAGTAAGAAATCACTAGTTAATAGATTACATATCATCATCTTAGAAATAGTTGTTCAAGTTACAAAATTAAAGCATATGAAGTGGACATACAAACAGTGAGACTGCAAACAGTTCTGTTCAATGATCCAACAAAACTCACTAATATGGTTATCTATCTTATACACTTAAATATACATGCAGTTATATCCATTAGAGCACTTTCTGTTCCTCTCTTTTATACAATGACAATTGCACATTTTGGGTTTTATTACTCCCACAATTCTTATTGCTTTTTTTGAAGAGAGTAAAAACAAATGTGACATAACAGAACAGAGTCAGTCAAATCAAAAGGATGGACATAATGCATAATGTAAAAACAGAATACAAGGTGATCAACACTGGTTACCATAAGGCCTCTTGCTATCTTAAAAAGAATTGCCTATATCATCAGTTATAATAAAATTGAACAAAACAGTGAAGAACAAAACCAATAAAACCCAAATATTGGAGACATTACTGAACTTCAAAAGAAGATAATAGTCAACCAGAATGGAGGTCATAATGAATCTTATTGTCTTCACAGTTGTCGCCTATACTCTCAAACTTGGTACTATCAAGCAAAACAGAACAGGAAAATCAGTCAAAATAAGATGGTGAGAGCAATACAGGGTTTCAAATCAAGTCAATAAGAAATCAAAGTGGGTTACTACAATATACCCTGCTATTTTTAATTTATTTTTCCCTTAATTAAAAAGATAAAAATAAAAAAGTAAACAATAAAAAAGGAGATTGAGATAAAAGAGGGGATAAAAACAAAACAGCACAGATCAAAACATAACCATTTAAGCCAAATAGTGTTTCACCACAACATAATCCCGACTTAAAAGTAGTTACCATAGTGTCTCTTTCCTTGAAATCTTTGAGTATAACTTCATATACTGTAGCATCAAACATATCAAGACAATGTAAAACTGTTCAAGGGAATGACTATTATAGGGTATTTAGAATCAACTAACAGAAAATGAACAATGGTTTCTGTATAATCTCCTTGTCTATAAAAGTTTTTGTTTATATTATCACATAAAATAAAATCCAATAAGATACAACATGTTAAGACTGATGGAGACAGAAGAACAAAAGCTTGATGGGACTTCAAAACAAGATGATATTAAATCAGCACTAGCTATTATGATGTCTTGTTTTCTCCAAAATAGCTGTTCCAACCATCTAACCTTCTCTGCCTCATTTCTGTTGAGCTCTTTTTCTGTCATTAGTTATCAGTTTGTTTTCTTCATTTCGCTTACTGCTCCTTTCATTGTGGTCTCTCTGCCACTGTTTCTGGAATCTTGATATTTTTCTTTTTTAGAATATCCTGCAGTATTCTCTGTAGAGTTGAACTGGTGGTTGCAAATTCCCCTAGTTCCTCTTTATCCTGGAAGCACCTTGCTTTTCCATCAATTTCTAGGGACAGTTGTACAGAATATATCAATCTTGGTGGGAGATTATTATCTTTCAAAGCTTGAATTATTCCCCCCCCATGCTCTTAGTGATTTGATGGTTTATGCCGAGAAGTCTGCTGTAATTCTGATGGGTGTTCCCTTGTAAGTGATCTGTTTTTTGTCTCTGATGGCTTTTAATATTCTGTTCTTATATTGGATTTCTGAAATTTTGATTATTATATGCCTGTAGCTCTGTTTGGGTGGTAAGTGGCTGGGGTGCTGTATGCTTCATACATCTGAGTATCTTTACCTTTTGCTAAATTAGGGGAATTCTCCTGGATTATTTCTGTGAATATCTTTTGTAGTTCATTTGTTTGTATCCCTGTTTCTTCCTTTACATTCTTAATTCTTAAGTTATAGATCCTCTTATCATCTTCTAGCCTTTGTATTATTGCTGTTTGTTTGCTTATTATTTTTAAGAAGTTTTTCATTTCAGGCTCCCACATTACAAATCTGTGCTCCAGTTCAGATAATCTATCCTTAGTTTCTTTCAAGCTGTTATGCCAGCTTTCAATAGAGTTTTTAGTTTCCTGTTAATCTGTTTGAACCTGCTTCACATATTCTATGTATTCTCTATTTTCTCTGTCAAACAATTCTACCTTTTTTTTCTGTTCTTCCATTGCACCATCTGTTTTTTCTTGGATGGTGCTTAGCATTTCTCTAACTATTTTACTTATATCTTGCTTTATTTCATTAAATACTTCACTTTTGAACTCATTTATGAGGCTCTGGAGATATTTCTTTATGTCTATTGGTGCCATGTCTGATATTGCATGTTTTCTGTCCTCATTCTCCTTTGCATTTACCTTTCCTGGATCAGCATTCTCAGGATTGGGGACTAAGGACCCTTTCTTGTTGCTCCCTCTTCCCATACTTTTTATTCCTTCCATACAAGCATATGTAGGAGGCCCAGTTTTTTTTCTTTGTTGGTTACAGTTTGTTTGAATCTGCCGGCTAGGTGTTCCTGCCCACTGCAGTGTACTAGGGAGACACAGACCTGGGCAGCCTCTGCTGGGCCTGCCTCTCCAGGTCAACCTACTGAAGACTTCACTGCTGCACTGCCAGGCACTGGGACCTGATTTGGCCTAGCCTACTGGATCTTAGTCCACAGCGTCACCCAGGCCAAAAGCTCCCCACTAATCCCTCTTGAGAGAGGAATATGCGACTAAAGTCACTGCAGCATCCTGTTCGGCTAGTCTGCCCAGTCCAGAATGTCCTCTGTTGGAGCTTCCTAATCTATGGAAAGGTCCCCGTTCCTCTCACTCACCTCAGGTTGATGCAGGTCTCCCCACCAGTCCCACTCTCAACTCCGTTTGCCGATTCCCACTCTCAAAGCTTTCACGCATCTCTCTCCTTGCTGTGCCGATTCAGACGCAGCAGTGGCGACAGGAAATTCAAACCGCGGCTTCCAGTGGTGCAGGTTCCATCTTCCTCACTGAGATTTTATCTGTTCCTGTTATAGTACCAGGATTGCATTTCCAGTTGGTTTCTCTCAGCTTAGTTCATTCTTGGGTCAGCAAGACTCCCCTTGCTGACTCCCCTTGGGTCAGCACTACTCCCCTTGCTTAGGACTCCTCACACCACACCATTCCTGGATTCTAAGCTGGCAATCTGAGAGAGCCTCCATAGCTGCTGTTATCTGTCTGCCATGTTCTCCCGGAAGTCTTGCTTCAAGTTTTTTATATCTCCTTTTTCTCTTTCCTCTCCTCACTGCTCCCATCTCTTGGTCTCCTTTTCACTTGAAAATATTTTCCCTATTTCCAATGATCTGTGTTTCATTTATCTCCTTGTATATAGTTGGGTTTCTCACACAAGAAAAACAATGCAATATTTAAACTCATGTATTTCTTTTTAGGGTTAAAATATATTCCATTTGCATTCCAATAAATGAGTATACCACATTTGGTGTATTTTTCCATTCTTCAGGCTGAAGTTCCAGTATCTCCTCTGAACACTTGTTCTGACTATATACACGGGAGATCCTGTCCTGCCCCAACATGGAATTTAGTAGGAGTTTCTTCCTTTTAAATAGTTGTCAAAGTCATAAAAGGAGTGAATACATCTCATGGTACCGAATAAGACATATTATATGGGTGAAACCATGTTACTCACTGTGTTACACATGACCACTGGTAATTAGAAATGAAATGGAATTTTCTGAGGCAACCTGCTGTGATTTAAAAAAAAATCTGTTGTTGGACATCTAATCCCAATGTTGTCTGGGATGTGGGGTCCTTGAGAAGGTGTTTAGGACCTTAGTCTCCACCGCCGCGGGTTAAAACTACTCTGACAGTCCATGTGAAGCAGGATTCTCTCCTCTGCTCTCCTACCATGTGAGGATGGAGCATAGAAGCCCACAATAAATACCAGGGCCTGAATCTTAGACTTGCAGCACTCAGGCCTGTGAGGGGATATATTTCTATTCTTTATAAATAACCTAGTCTGGAGCCAGCTGAAGCACAAACTGGAGAGAACCAGGAAAGCAGCTAAGCCCCCACCTGTGAGCCTGCCATAGCATAGACTGGAGAGAACCAGGAAGAAATCTAAACCCAGGCCTGTGAGGCAGCCTAAAGCCAGTAGTCTGAGCAATTATTTAGAAAACAATATTATGCAATATAGTAATTATGGTAGATTTCCTACAGTCTTATCACTGTTTCATTTCATTCTATTGTTATTTTATTCTCTTTAAAATAAAAATACATAAAAATACCTAGTCTGTGGTATTTTGGTTTACCAACAGAGACTCTAAGACAGAACCAGAGGAAAAGTCCTACCCCTGTCCACCTGCTTCAGAGTTGCCTAAATCCATACCTCCTCAGTCTCTATTATCTGTGTGCCACCTTCTCTTCTGTCTCTGAATGAACATACTGCAACTAAAAGCCTTGATGCTGCATTTGCATGGCTGTACAAAAGCACCAATTATCTTTCAGCTCTGCTGTCACTGTTTGTATTTAGGTGATTCACTGTAATCAAGTGTCTAGTTGAATTTCCCCCTTCAGTATATGAGCTACCAAAGAGAGAGCATCAGATTTCCCCCTTTGGGGACTTGGGAAACAATACTTTTTATCTTTTTTTCATTTTATTTTAAAGAGACTAAAGCTAAGCAAAATAAAACAGAATAAAGCAAATCAAGACAAATCAATATAAGTGACACAGTTCTTCAAAACAATAGGAAATCAACAATGATTACCAAATTGCCTCTTGTTGTCTTCAAAATAGCCATAAATACCTTCAGACATAGTAAAAAGTCAAACAAAATAGAACATAATAGGGCCAATAAAAACAAAATGATGAGTGCAATAAAGGACTTCAAACAAGATAATGGTAAATCCAAAATGACTACCATAACATATCTTATTATCTCTGAAATAGCTCCCCATGCCATCATATATAATAATATCGAACAAAATGAAACAGGATAAAATCCACACCAACAAAACAATAAAACTGATATGGGACTTAAAAACAAGGTAATAGGAATTAACAGTAGCTACCACCTTCAGAGGGACAGCCCACATAGATGCTACATGGTGTATTGTTATCCTCTGAATAAATGATCAGACTACCAGCTTTAGACTTGCAAAGTCAGTGAAGCAGCAAATTGCATTGTACTTCAATAGCTATCATTGAAGCCTGTTTCTCCAGATCAGCTGGTTGCTTATGGTGGGGTGGGGAATTGAGGGAGTGTTGGCTTTTCCTGTTTCCCAGCTCACACGCCAGAAGGGGCTGGCATCTGGCTCTCTCCACAGCAGCCTGCACATGGTGGTGACTCACAGGGAGGGCTTGCTTCTTGGCAATGTCTTTATCTCTTCCTCCACAGTCCACAAATGATGCTGACTCACAGGAAAAAGCTGGTATCTGGATGTTCCCACAGTGTCCCATGCATGGCACCAATTCACAGGGCGGGCTTGCTTCTTGATGACATCTAGTTCTCTTCCCTGCAGTCTGAGAATAGTACTGACTTATGGGGAAAGGCTGACATCTGCTTCTCCCCCCGCCCAGCAGCCTGAACATGGCACTGACTCACAGGTAGAGCTTGCTTCTAGGTGTCTTCTTGTTCTCTTCCCCTGATAATGCTTTTTATCTTATGGAAGCAATCTGAGCTTCATGTACCTTATAATTACTCAGAAGTAGCACTCAGGTGATAAGTTTCCACAGCACTCCAGAGCAGGGCAGAATTTTCTGGCCATTCCCAATCCTGCCTGCATGTGACTATTGAGAGTCTGGGCTGTAGAACCAGCTGAGAAAAGTCCAGCATAATGCAGAGTCATAGAGCAGCCAAACATAACCCTGGCTTTGTATTTAAATATTATTTTAATAACACATACATTTAGCACACATGTGTGTGCTTTTACTTTTTGATCTTTTGAACCATGCGGCTCAGAGTCTCATCCTTGTATTGGCTTTACTTCTCTCTTAGGAAGACTGCTGTGGATGACCTCCCCATCTTCTCAGCACACTCACATCCTTCCCTTCTTTCCATTGTTCCTGCCACATTACAGGATATTATGTAATTGAGTACTTCTGTTTCCTGTCCTCCTTGAGTAAACCATGAGCTCCATAAGGGCAGGCACATCTGTCTGTTTCCCATCATCTTCCACACACCTACCATGATGCCTAAAACCTACTGGCCACTTACTAAATACATCTGTTTTGCAAACAACCATAACAGATCCCTTTTCCCTTTTCTATTTTTTCCATGTTGGGAAGTCTTTCTTTTTTATTTTATTTTTAAAAAAACAAAACAAAACAAAATAGTAAAAGGGTACAAGTAATACAGAATTTCAAAAAAATAAACAGTAAGAAATCACTAATTAATAGATTACATATTGTCATCTTAGAAATAGTTGTTCAAGTTACAAAATTAAAGCATACAAGTGGACATTCAAACAGTGAGACTGCAAACAGTTGTGATAAAACTGCAAGTGTGTTTAGGTGTGTTAAGATAGATGACCATATTACTAAGTTTTTGTTGGATCATTGAACACAACTGCAGTCTCACTGTTTGAATGTCCACTTTGAATGCTTTAATTTTGTAACTTGAACGACTGTTTCTAAGATGACAATATGTAATCTATTAACTAGTGATTTCTTAGTGTTTTTTTTTTTGAAATTCTGTATTACTTGTAGCCTTATACTGTTTTGTTTTTTGTTTTTTTTCCTTTAAAAAATACCATGGCTAAATTTTTTTAGAGAACTGAGACTGGAACTCATGAGAAATATTTTACAGTTGAAGAAAAACAAGTTATTTATGGTCAAGAAGCTATACAAACAAAAATTGTGGAGCACACTGGCAGCTGACAAATGAATGGGCAACTGCAGCATCCCAAAGACCTACTATTAAAACAGGAAAACCAAAAGGCTATCAATTGTGCCCTACAAAAAAGGATAATAAAGAAAACATAGGTTCAACCAGTTTAAATGATACTTGTATATGGAGCATGCAATTTTCATATGTTAAGACTGCCTTGGCGAACTGGGGATTTAGCTCAGCGGCATAAGCACCTGCCTTGCAAGTGCGTGGTCGTGAGTTCGATCCCTGGTACCGATAAAAAAAAAAAAAGAAAAAGAAAAAGACAAAAAAAAAAGACTGCCTTGGTGCTCAGTGGCACAAGCACTTGCCTGGAAAGTGCAAAGTCATAAGTTCGATCCCCAGTACCAAAAACAAACAAACAAAAAAAAAGACTGCCTTGGATGTGACAACTGAAGTAAAGATTATTTATGGTGTACAGTTTTAGTGGTATTTTCACTGTTTATGTAGGTATTTATTTCTGATGCTATACGTAGGCTTTGTAAGAAAGTACACAGTTCATCTGAAAATGTTGATGTCTATTTTAAGCACTCACTACACAATTGATAGTTTATTTTATTGATATCCTTATTTTCCTGCTAAGTGAACATTGTACAACATAATAGTAAACTCCTGAAAAAATAGAAACAGAAGAGAGGTGACAAGAATAGTATGTCACACAGGAAAGGGAAGCTAAGCACATGTATGGTCAGTGTAAGCAAGTCATGTGCCTGGAACATGTAGTTACCATAGGTGAAGACTCCCTTGGGTGTGACAATTGAAGCAAAGACTATTCCTGTGGTAAACTTTGTGTTTACATTGCAGCTCACATAGGTTTTCTTTCTGATATTATCTGATTTTTTGTAAACAAGCACGTAGCTTACATGGCAACGCTGATATTTACCCTAAACACTCATTACACATTTGATATTTTATTTACATCTCATTTTTATTTAGATGTGATAATTAAAGACTTCTGTAGAGTGCTATTGGTATTTTCATTGTAATTCATAAAGGAATTTACTTCTGATGTTATAAGCAAGTACAGAGCTGATGTGAAATGTTGATGTTTATTCTAAACACACAGTACATACTATGCATACTTTATTGATATTTTATGTTCCTGTCAACTACACATTGCATAAAATAAGAACCTCCTAACAAAACACCAAGACCAGCCACATGTCAACTATGTCCTACAAAAGAGCCAGGAAAACAAAATACATGAGCTGTCAGCATAAGTGATGTAAGTGTATGAATTTCCTATTATCTTGTGTGTCTTAAGTATGATAATAGAAGTAAAGTTCTTTGGGTTTTTTTTTTTTTTGTAGACTGCTATTGGTATTTTTGTCTCATTGTATAATATAGGGTGGCTTTATCTCCCTTATGTAGCGTAGGCTGGCCTCACATCAGTCTTCCTCCCTCAGTCTCCCAAGTGCTAGGATTACAGGTATGTGCCGGCACACCACGCTGGATCTTTGTTTAATACAATTCATAAAAACAAGGAACCAGGGACCTGGCAGCAGGTGCCACCACATGAAACCAGGTGCTTGACTCCCTCCACACATGCCTCAGGACCAGCAGCCAACCCATGGGACCAGCAAACAGTTCAGAAGGAACCCAGGACTCACAACTGGTACCAGCACAAGAAGCCAGGTGTATGACACTCCCTCACACCTGGGGCCAGTAATCAGTGTGGAAAGAACCAGTAGATCAGTAACCAGTCCTTTTTTCCCAACTTATTTTTCCTTTCTTTTTTTCATTTCTCTTTCCTTTTACTTTTTTTTTTTTTCTTACGTCTTTCTTTCGTCTCTCTTATAAATGACTGGGAAGAATGCCAGCCACAGAAAACTAATACTGGATCCTGGCCTGCGGGCACCCTCAGTTCCGGAGGCAGAGTGGCCTGCTGTGAGTGTTTCCCTGCCCTGCACCATCTGCCAAACCCAGGAAGTTTGCTGGGGCCTGGCCAAGTAACTTTGCAGCTTCTTCCTGCACTGGACCAGCTCAGTCAGTCTTGAGCCAACTGCAACAACTGCCCGCTTGGCTCCCTGCTGCGCTTGGCTGACTCTGGGGTCCCTGGCCTGCCAGCATCCTCAGTTCTGGAGGCTGAGCGGCCTGAGGAGAGTGTCCCCATACCATCCCCTGAACCAGTGAATTTGGGATCATTGCTCCCACCAGCCAAGCAAATTCAAAGCTTTCTGCCACACTCCACTGCAACATAGGGGTTGGGCCTGTCTGCGCCACCCCCAGTGATCCTCTCAATCCAGGGAACTGGGTGCCAGAGACCCAGGAGCTGAGGGTATAGAAGAGGATTTCCAACGGGCCTTGGGGAAGCCTTGGAATGATACTTGGAACATGAAAATACAGGAAAATGACAAAACAAAAGACCAAATTTCAATCTCAAACATCCAGCCCATCCCAAGAAACCATAGGAGCTATGTACACAGAAGAAAATATATGCCATACACCTGAAATACCGGACATAATAGCAACTAAAATAAAGAAGCAACTCCAGGAAGCTTTAAAGGAATTCAAACTAGAAATAATCTCCCAAATAAAAGAAGAAATGATAGAACAAATGAAAGAAATGGTGAACATATCTAAAGAAGACACAGTTAAAAAATTAGAGGAACTAAACAAAAGGGAGAATACCTGGATGAACAATATAAGAAACAAACAGAATACACAAAGGAGATGCAAAGAGATATACAGGAAATCAAAAATTCCATTGAAAGCTGTAAAAACTGCCTCAATGAGAGTGAAGATAGAATTTTAGACCTCGAAGGAAAGATTGCAGCTAGTGAATAGGAAAGGAAAGATATTTTTAAAATAACAAGGAATCAGGAAATAACAATTCAACAGCTGCAAGATGACACAAAGAAAAACAACATATGATTGATAGGGATAAATGAAAAAGAAGGGGGCAACATAAAGGATGTCAAGAGGATATTAAGAGAAATAATAGCTGAAAATTTCCCAAACATGAGAATGGAAACTGACATCAGGATCAGTGAAGCATATAGAACTCCAAATAGCCACGACCAAAATAAAACTACACCCAGACATATAATAATCACCATCCCAGAAATCCAGTATACGAATAGAACATTAAAAGCTGTCAGAGAGAACAGACAGATCACCCATAAAGGAAAACCTATCAGAATCACAGCAGACTTCTCAGAACAAAG
Source organism: Cavia porcellus (assembly GCF_034190915.1). Classification (NCBI taxonomy): domain Eukaryota; kingdom Metazoa; phylum Chordata; class Mammalia; order Rodentia; family Caviidae; genus Cavia; species Cavia porcellus. The sequence continues at coordinate 37,417,617 of NW_026947490.1, read as the reverse complement.
AATAAAATCAAGAAGAGAATGGAGTGAAGTATTTCAAATACTAAAGGAAAATGATTTCCAACCTAGAATCATGAACCCTGCAAAACTGTTCTTCAGAATGGATGGAGAAATAAGATACTTCCATGACAAACAACAGCTGAAGAACTTCATGATCACCAAGCCAACTCTGCAAAGAATACTGCAAGACAGATTAGATACACTTACAAAAAAAAAAACCACTAAGCAAAGCAGACAGTTAAACAGAATGGAAAGATAAAAATGCACCAGCAGCAAGATAACATGTCAACAATAAACCAACATATAGCAGTTATAACCATTAATGTAAATGGTCTCAATGCACCAATTAAAAGAAACACACTGGCAGAATGGATTAAGAAACAACATCCTACCATATGCTATCTACAAGAAACCCCTCTAATCCAAAAGGATACTCACAAACTGAAAGTCAAAGGATGGAAGAGATAAAGAAGGTCATTACATACTGGATAGGGGAAAACTTCAAGAGGAAGAGATAACTCTTAAATATATATGCACCTAATTCCAGAGCACCCAGTTATATAAAGCAAGTATTAACTGAAATGAAAAACCAAATTGGCAATAACACAATTATAACAGGAGACCTTAACACACCATTGACACCAAGGGACAGATCAACCAGATAGAAAATCAGCAAAGAAATAACAGAACGGAACCACACCTGTAAGCAAATGGACTTAATAGACATAAGCAGAGTGTTCCATCCAACAACATCAAATACATATTCTTCTCAGCAGTACATGAGACTTTCTCTAAAACTGACCATATATTAGCCCACAGAATATACTTAAATAAATGCAAAAGTTGAAATTATCGCTTGCATGCTATTGGATCATAGCTCCATGAAATTAGAAATTAATGATAAAAGATACTGCAAAGATTCCACAAACACATGGAAACTGAATAACACACTCTTGAGTAATAAGTGGGTCACAGGGGAAATTAAAGAAGAAATTAAGCAATACCTACAAGCAAACAAAAATAAAAATACAACTTACCGGAATCTGTGGGATGCAAAGAAAGCTGTCCTCAGAGGAAAATTTATTGCACTGAGGTCCCACATCAGGAAAACAGAATGAATACAAATAAATAACCTGATGTTACACCTCAAACAACTACAAAAAAAAGAGCAAGTCAATCCCAAAGCCAAAAGAAAGTAGGAAATTATAAAAATCAGAGCAGAAATCAGTGCAATAGAGACTAAGAAAACAATCCAAAGAATCAATGAATCAAAGAGTTGGTTCTTTGAAAGAGTAAATAAAATTGATAAGCCCTATCCAACCTTATTTTTAAAAGGGAAGAAAAATCTCAAATTCATGCAATAAGAAATGAAAAAGGCAAAATCACTGCAGACTCTGTAGAAATACAGAAGATCATCAACACCTATTTCGAAAATTTTTACTCTCAGTTTTGATAACACAGAAGAAATAAAGAGGTTCCTAGAAATATATGAAGTAACAAATCTAGGTCAAGAAGAAGTAAAACTGCTGAATAACCCAATTTTTATTAATGAAACTGAAAATAATTAAATCCTTACCTACAAGGAAGAGACCAGGCCCGGATGAAGTCACTGCAGAATTCTACAAGAAGTACAAAGAAGATCTAATGCCGACACTCCTCAAACTCTTCAATGAAATTGAAAGGGAAGCAATCCTGCCTAAGTCATTCCTGGAAGGAAATATTACTCTAGTACCAAAATCTGAGAAAGACCCAACTGAAAAAGAGAACTACAGACCAATCTCCCTAATGAACACAGATGCAAAGATCCTCAATAAAATATTGGCAAATAGGATGCAGCAAATCATCAAGAAGATTATACACCATGACCAAGTGGGATTCATCCCAGGCATGCGGGGATGGTTCAACATATGTAAATCAAAAATGTAATCCACCATATCAATAAAGCCAAAAAAAGAATCACATGATCACCTCTATAGATGCAGAAAAAGCCTTTGATAAGGTCCAAAATTCATTTATGGTAAGAACCTTACAGAAAATTGGAATAGATGGTCTTTAACTCAATATAATAAAGGCCATCTATGACATACCAACAGCTCATATCATATTAAATGGCCAACAACTGAATGCATTTACCTTAAAATCAGGCACAAGACAAGGATGTCCCTAATCACCGCTCCTATTTAATATATTACTGAAAATACTAGCCAGAGCAATTAGACAAGTGAGAGAAATAAAAGGGGTAAAGATAGGAAAAGAAGAAGTTGAATTATCATTATTTGCCGATGACATGATACTCTTACATAGAAGACCCCCAAAACTCCATTGAAAGACTCCTAGATATAATAAATAAATTCAGCAATGTAGCTGGATACAAAATCAATACACAAAAATCAATAGCATTTCTATACACTAAACAAAATCACAGAGAGAGAAATAAGAGAAACCACACCCTTCACACTAAGAACTAAAAAAATTAAGTATTTAGGAATTATTCTCACGAAAGAAGTGAAAGATCTATATAGAGAAAATTATAATACACTGAAAAAAGAAATTGAAGAGGATCTCATCAAATGGAAAGACATCCCTTGTTCATGGATAGGAAGAATAAATATTGTAAAAATGGCCATTCTCCCAAAACTGTTATACAGATTCAATGCAATCCCAGTGAAAATACCATCAACATACCTCATAGATCTAGAGAAATCACTCCTAAAATTCATCTGGAACCAGAAGAGACCTAGAATAACTAAGACAGTTCTAAGCAGCAAAGGCAAGGCAGGAGACATCACAATCCCTGACTTGAAGTTATACTATAAAGCAACAGTAGTAAAATCAACATGGTACTGGAATCAAAACAGAGTCAAAGATTAATGGAATAGATTAGAAGATACAACCACAATTACAAACAACTCAACCACCTTATCTTTGATAAAGGGGCCAAACATGTTCACTGGAAGGACAGTCTCTTTAATAAATGGTGTTGGAAAAACTGACTCTCCATGTGCCGAAAACTAAAACTAGACCCAAGCCTATCACCATGTACTAAATTAAAATCTAAATGGATCAAAGATCTGAATATTAAAAGAGAAACACTAAATTTATTGGAATATGTTATGGTTTGAGAACTGGTGGTCAACTTAACGCCAGCTGGATTACATCAGCATGCATTGAAAGAAGATGCTCCAGTTGAGGAGGGTTGCCAGGATAAAAAGGTGGAGAAGAAGGGAGGTGTTGAAAGGGTTGAGGCGTTAAGGAGGCATTGTGGGTTCCCCTACGAGTTGCTGTCTGAGCTGTTGGTTCTCCTGGAGAAGCTTTGGTCCTCACACCGAACATTGCTTCCTGGTTTCGGAGGGGAAGATGTACTGCTTGGTCTCCAGGATGAACTCGTCATGCTGCTTTCTGGCACGTACCGACTGTGCTTGTCGTTGGAGGAGCTTGTGGCCTCCGTGTCACTGAGGACAGCTGTGGTGCCTTTCAGGATAGCCCTGCTCTTTGTTGTATGACTTCTCGGCTCCAGCATAGAACCCTCATTCCATTAGCACAGCTCCTTCATCCTGCTGGCATAGACTTCCTGGTTTCCACTGCTTACCCTTGGGTCTTCCCAGCATGGATCCGTAAAAGAGACCGGCGTGAGTCCTTCTTATGGGCTCTGGACCTCCAGTTGGACTCGTGGGAGGCATTGTTCTGAGCTCTGGATTTTTATCTGGACTCATGTGGGACATTGCTGTGGAGTTTAGGCCCTTGATTAAATAATCTATGTCTTTGGTGTTGCGGATAGATTTCCTGCATTTTCCTGTGTTAACTTCCAGTGACCATTATAAAAATATTATAAATTTCATGTCCTAATCCTAGTTGTTCTCTGTGTACAACCCCCGACTACAACAGAATACAAATTGGGTAAAAATCTTGAAGACATAGGGGTAGGTAGAGAATTCATGAACAGGAATCAAACCGCATGGGAAATACTTTCCAGAATCAATAACTGGGACCACCTCTTATTAAATAGTTTTTGCATGTCAAAAGAAATATCCAGCATAGTGAAAAGAAATCCCACATACTGGGAAAAAATCTTAGTAAGCTGTCCCTCAGACAAAGGACTTCTGTCTAAAACATATAATTTTTAAAAATCAGACCCCCAAAATTCAAAGATCCAATCCAAAAATGGGCATCTGAGATGAATACACAATTCTCAGATAAAGAAATACAAATGGCAAATAAATACATGAAAAAATGTTCATCTTCATTAGTCATTAGAGAAATACAAATTAAAACCACACTGAGATTCCATCTCACTCACAAAGAATGGCTAGGATCAAGAAAACTACCAACAACAAATGCTGGAAAAGCTGTGGGGAAAAAGGAACACTCCTTGGTGGGAGTGTAAACTGGTGCAACCATTGCAGAGGTTTGGAGATTTCTCAAAAAGCCAGGATTGGAAGTCCCATTTGTTCCAGTTATTCCACTTCTAGGTATATTCCTAGAAAAACTGAAAACATCATACCACAGTGATATATGTGCACCCATGTTTATAGCAGCACAATTTGTAATAGCCAGGTCTTGGAAACAACCTAAATGTCCATCAACTTAGGAATGGATAAAAAAAGTTGTAATATTTTTATACAATGGAGTACTACTCAGCTATAAAGAATGATCACATTGAGATATGTATATATAAGTGGGCACAGTTTGAGACCATACTCATAAGCGAAATAAATCAAACTCACATATATAAATACCGAATAGTTTCCCTAGTGTAAGAAATGGTAAGAATACATGAAAGTGTATGATAATCATGATTCCCCATTATATTGTTTTGAAGTCTTATAATGTTTTCATTCATTAATTAGAATGGTTTTATCCTGGTTTGCTTGATTTTATTGTCTGTGATGCTATGAACATTTATTTTGAAGAAAACAAGACATTATAATAGCTAGTGCTGATTTAGTATCAGCTGGTTTTGAAGCCCCATGAAGCTTTTGTTCTGCTGTCTGCATCAGTTTTATCATGTTGTATCTTATTGGATTTTATTTTATGTGATAGTATAAACAAAATTTTTTATAGTCAAGGAGATAATATAGAAACCATTGTTCATTTTCTGTTAGTTGGTTCTAAATACCCTGTAATACTTTTACCTTCTTGAATAGTTTTAAACTGTCTTGTTATGTTTGATAGTATATGAAGGCACACTCAAATATTTAAGGAAAGAGACATTATGGTAACTACTGTTATGTCGGGTTATCCTGTGGTGAAACACTATGTGGCTTAAATTGCTCTGTTCTGACCTGTGTGGTTATGTCCTCTTTCATCTTAATCTCCCCCTTTTATATAGAACTAATATATTATATATATATATATATATAACTTTTATTTTTATTTAAAATATATAATATATATGTAATATTATATATTATATATGTATTATAATATATTATATAATATATATATTTTAAATAAAAAGAAAACTAATACCATCCGCAAACCCAGAGACAAGCTCAGATAATCCCTCAAATCCCTCTTTCACCCTTTCTTTTCTACCCCTTTCTCTAGTTTTCCAAACCTTGTATGACCATCCTTTGTCCTCCAGCCTTGTGTTACTTCCTCTGCCGTTCTTTGTTTTACACACTATCATTCCTAAATTTCCCTACACATGGTATAGTCACTCTGCCAATGGGAAACACTTTGCATGCAAACTCCTAATTTAAAATCAGTTCTGTTACATAACTATAGACTTTGTGCCTATGATCTAAAGCACAAAATCAATAGCTACTACAGTCTGTCAGTTTCTACATTGTGCTTCATGCTATTGTTAATGCTAATTTTACCATATCACCCAGATTGTCACATCAGTTGTAATCTCAATTGTTTTCTCTCCTGTAACAATACTAGGAGCTCTGGGGTAATAACCTCACCACAGCCCTACACCAAAGGCCTAGGTACTAAGCCAAACAATTACCAACAATCCATTCTTCAATAATTGAAAAAGTATGATCTTCAGACAGACATAAACCAAGAATCTTCTATAAAAAGAAGACATCCCTAAAACACAGACTAAAAAAAATGTAATGTCAGCATTACAAAGGAATTGCTCAGTAAATCTACAGTAGAGACAGATAAGAAAATAGATGATAGAGGATGGAAACTGTGAATGATCAATATAGGAAAGGAATAAAATGCATGAAATAGACTCCAACAGATACCCATGAAGTTAAAATTTCATTGAAAGCTGGCAAAATCACTTAATGAAACTGAAGACAGACTTTCAGACATTGAAGACAAGATCATGGCTAGTAGTAATGACAATCATAAAATTATTAAAAGTCCAAAATTAAATGATGTCAAGGTATTTGTGGGTGTGTTTTGGTTTTTGTTTGTTTGTTTTGTGGGACTGTGGATCGAACTCAGGACCTCACACTTGCCAGGCAGGTGCTTATGCCGCTGAGCTAAACCCCCAACCCCAAGGTTTGTATTTGAACAGGCAGTTCTTCACAGGCAAAATTATATGCTTCAAAAAGTTTGTTTGGCAATGACCATAAAATGACAATAAAATTTAAAAAGATATTCTATCTTCTTTTATTCTAAAATGTATCAATTTGTCAAAATATTATGGCATATATTTCCCTAACAGCACAAAATTTAAGTTTTTGTTTCTATCAGAAACCACAGTTAAACATGATTTAAAAATTAGAATTCTTCCCCCCTCGCCGTCTCGCCTAGCACTGTTGTCCCGCTGCCTCTGGCCCTGGAGTCGGCCGGCCATAGCGCGTGTACTATGTCTGGCTCTTCCAGCATCACCGCTATGAAGAAAGTGGTTCAGCAGCTCCGGCTGGAGGCCGGGCTCAACCGCATGAAGGTTTCCCAGGCAGCTGCAGACTTGAAACAGTTCTGCCTGCAGAATGCTCAGCATGATCCTCTCCTGACAGGAGTATCCTCAAGAACAAATTCCTTCAGACCGCAGAAAGTCTGTTCCTTTTTGTAGTAAATTGAATTTTTGGGAGTTCTCAGACCACTTTTAACCAACCGTGACTATTCAGAAAAAAAGAAAATTGAAGCCTGTACAAAAAACTTCCCCTTTCTTAACATGTGCCATAACATACACAAATTTCTACTTTTGTCAGTCTTTAACCTCTACCTCTCTGAATTTTCATGAATTTCTATTTCACGAGGGTATTTTATATACACTGGTGCCAGCATACAACAATAATCCCCAGGGGCTGGGGATTTAGCTCAGCGGCATAAGCACCTGCCTTGCAAACAGGCAGTCATGAGTTCGATCCCTGGTACCAAAAACGACAAAAAAAAAAAAAAAATTAGAATTCTTTAAAATGAAATGAAAATTAGAAAATATTTTAAACATTTTATGTGAAGAAAATGCAAAGATTTACATCATTTTCTTAAAAAAGTTTAGTTTTATCTATTTATGTTTTTAAACAGACATGAGAAACATTTATTAGCAGTAAATATAGGATGCTTTTAAGTGTGGAGTTATGGACATTCAAAGAAATGAAGCATCTTATATAGTTTTATTAATAACCTATATACTAGAAGTTTTTGTTTGTTAGTCTTTTTGAGACAGGCTTTCATTATTCAGCTCATATTGGCCTTGAACTCACTTTGTAACCCAGGATGGCCTCAAATTTGCTGCAATACTCCTGTCTCAGCCTCTCAAGTGCTGGGATTACAGGCACGTGCACCACATCTGGCTGTAAGAGGTTTTTATTTTTATTTTAAAGAGAAAAAAATAAAATCAATGATAGATTCAAATCAAGATAATAGACTAACAATGGATAATATATTGCATATTGTTATCTTCAAAGTAGTTGCTCAGGGCAAGGGATTTAGCTCAGCCGCATGAGCACCTGCCTGGCAAGCTCAGTCATGAGTTTGATCCCAGGTACCAAAAAAAAAAGATAGAAAAAACAAAGTAGTTGCTCAGATTACAATATATAGGCTCTTTGTTTTGTTTTGTGTTTTTCTCTTTTTCCTCTTAAATAAAATTTTAAAAAAATAGTATAAGCACAAACTGTTCTTTTCAACAAACAGAAATTAGTATAATTATTTTAGCTATCTTATATATATACATATATATATATATTCTCTTGAGTAATCATATATCTTGTATTCATATATCATTCATATATATTTTCCCTTCTCTTTTTCTCCTGCCATTGCAGTTGTTCTGTTCTTTTGAGCAATTTCTTTCTGTTTTACAATATCTATCAAACATTTTGGATCTTATTTACTCTTTCAGTTCTTACACATGGGAGACAATATAATGTGTACACATGTGAGTCTGATTTATTTTACATATCAGTATGGTTTGAAGTTGCATCATTTACCTGTAAAAGTCTTGTTTATCTGTTATGGCTGATTAGTACTCCATTCTATAAAATGACATCTTTTTTATTTATTCCTCAGTTGTTGGGCATTTGTGTTGTTTCCAAGATTTAGCTACTACAAATTGTGTTGCTGTAAAAGTAAATACACATATATCGCTGTGGTTTGATGTTTTCAATTCTTCTGGGAAAATACACAGAATGGGGATAGCTGGATTAAACAGGACCTTCAAACTTAGTTTTTGAGGAATCTTCACACCAGTTTCCACAGTGCTTGCACCAGTCTATACTCCTACCAACAGTGGAGATAGGTTCGTTTTCCCCACAGTGACCTCCAGCATTTGTTATATGTTGATTTCTTGATGATAGACATTGTTTCTGGAGTTAGATGGAATCTCAGTGTTGTTTTAATTTGCATTTCTCAGTTGACCAATGATGTTGACCATTTTTATATACTTATTTGCCATTTGTATTTGTTCATGAGATAGGTATTTTGGGAAATATATTGCTAAAAAATAACAGAAAGGATAGAATAACTATATCTACATATGTATATTTGGATAATGACAAAAGCTTAAATTATATGTTAATCACCTAATTTTATCTAAACTAAATCCACTCTTTATATTTTACACTTAATCCTAAGCATCTTCGTACATTTATCCAGAAATTTATCAGAAACAATGCTTTCATTCTTTTCCTACTTTAAGGATGCCTCAAATCTCTTCCTCAGCCTACCTGTCATAGCCCTGTATGAGATTTTTCTCTCTTGACTCTGACCAACAAAGTGACACTCACAAAGCCAATTGTAGGCTCAGGGTGGTATTTGAAGAGCATCAAAAGTATTTTAGTTAGGGGTTGGGGATTTAGCTCAGCGGCATGAGTGCCTGCTTTGTAAGCAGGCAGTCATGAGTTAAATCCCTGGTACTGATAAAAATGAAAAAGACCAAAAAAAAAAAAAAAAAAAAGTATTTTAGTTCACAGGTACGAATGAGTATAGTTTTTATCCAAGTGACTATTATGTTTTGTGATGTAGGGGTATTTTTGCTGGGTCTTTAAGGAACACAACTACAGGGCCTGAAATTACATTCAGAGACACACCTGAAAGCTAGAGTTGCTGAACTCCCAGACCTCAGGTCCCAGGAGAACAAGGAGAGAATGACATGGGAAGAAGACAGGGTGAGGACCCAAGAGAGAGCATGGACTGAGGGATGATGCCTGTATTGGGCGTCAGAATGCATTCCAACTGAAAAGGTAGGAGAGCTTCCTGGTGCTTTGCAGTGTCTGTCACGGAAGGAGAGGACGCTGTGGCAGGGACCAGTCTATCCCACTAATGCAATCTGGAAAGATAAAAACAGCCAGTGAGGGGCTGAGGGGATGCTGAGGATTGGAGTAACGTGAAAATTTGGAATTTACCATAGAATTCACTTAGCCCTCAAGAGCATTTGTATTTGTTCATGAGAAGTATTACGTGTGTCTCACGTAAGAGTATTCAAGCTCCTCCTCCTCCGTCACAGCCTTGGAACACCTTTAACAGCGACCCAGGCCGCAGATTACAGGCCAGTATGGTCTCGTCCACCTCCGGGAGACACAGGCTGGAACTTCCTTACCCAGAAGGCAGCAGGACTGTGGCGCGCCTAGCGTATGTCGTCACCGGAAGGGGCGTGAACAACGCCTTGCGTGACCGGACCGAGGCTTCCGGTGTTGCTGAGGTTGAGTGTACTGGGACCGGGGGAGCTCGAGAGCCGCGACCACAGGGCTTCTTGGTTCCCGCGTGGGTGGGGGAGGCGCTGGCCTCAGGATGGCGGCGCAGACTGAGGCGCCGCGGGTGAGTGGACGGCGCTCCGGCGACCCTTGCTGACTTCGTCTGCTGTCGGAGCCGGGCGGGGCTGAGCGCGGGCGTACGGCTGCTTCCAGCGGACTAACCCTCCACCGAAGCTCCCGCCGCCCTCGGACCTCCCATCCCTCGGTCAAGGAGGCCAGACGGGCCAGACCGACACGCGTCTCCCCAGCTCAGGGAGGTTCTCCGGGTTGGGAGTTGCTGCTGTGTCGACCGTTGCGCAAGAGAGGTCGCAAGTGGGCGGTGCAATGCATCTCTCAGATTAAGACAAGTGACGCTGGGTCGCACCTGACAGATACCTGTTTTCCAGCGCCCATGAGACTTGGCCTCCGGGCGTGTGCACGTACACGCGAGGCCCCGCGTTACTCTCGCAGTTACCCTGATGGCTCACTGCGCCTTATGCCCGATTTTACCAGATGTGTGAATCCTGTCGACGTGGATTGGGTTTTTTTGTTTGTTTGTTTTTTTGGAGTTTTTTCGTTTTTGTTTTTGGTTGGTTTTGTTTTGGGGGGATTTTTTTTGTTGTTGGTTTTTGTTTTGGGGGTGTTGTTTTTGTTTTTGCGAGGACCCATGTTGTGTCAGTTTCTTCTCCCTCCCTCACTTTATTTCAGATTTCCTCTGGTTTCTACCCTGTAAAAATACTTTACTGTTGGTCTACGTAAAGTTGACCAGGTATCTTTGGTCTCCTCTCCGTTTCTTGTGTTCTGAATCTTCAAGGCAATCTAAAATTGCCTTGCTTCGTTATTTGGTTGGTTATATAAAATCTGTTCACAGTGCTTGTGTGTGAATGCTTGTTGCTACTCTTCCCCAAGACCTAGAATAGCCTAGCTCGAATACATTGATTGCTTTCAGCAATGAGTAGGTCTCCCCTTCAAGGGCTCCCTCCACATGTGGAAAAAATCCCATCTCCCAGCCCTCCAACATGGCCCACAAGCTGTACTAGTTGATCTGCTTTCTGTTCTTTCTGGCACTGGGGACTGAACCCAGAGATACTGTCCCACTTATGTATGTCCCATCCCTTGCCTTAGCGTATATGTGTTGCTAAGTTACCTAAACTACCTTTAATCATGAAATCCTCCTGCCTCAGCATCTAAATTACGGTCATGTGACACTGCCCTGCCAGTTCTTGATCTGCTCATTAGCAACTTCTGCTTCCTCTTCCTTTGTCCCCTGACTCACTCCATCAGCCAGAGCCCTGAATTTACCAAGCTGTCTCCCATTATGCAGCCTTTGTCCTTGCACTTCTTTTGCTGAGGGACTCTGTCCATGATCTGTCCTGCACACCCTTTTTGTGCATCAGGACTAGGGTGGTATTTTCTTGGGCACCATAGATCTAGCTGAAGCACTGCCTCCTCCTTGCACCTTTGTGAGGTGTTTTACCAGATGTGTAAATCCTGTCGACGTGGGTTGGGGTTTGTTTTTTGGAGTGTTTTCGTTTTCGTTTTTGTTTTTCTTTTGTTTTTTTGGTTGGTTTGTTGTTGTTTTTTGGTTTTGGGGGGGGTTGTTTTGTTTGGGATTTTTTTGCTTTGCTTTGCTTTGCTTTGCTCTTTTCTTTTGTGGTGGTGCTGGGAATTGAATCCATGGCCCTAGGACTAAGCTACCTCCTTACCCCTTTCTAAATTTTGAGACAAGTTCTGCTACGCATGAGTTTGAGATCTGCCTTGGCTTCCAGAGGTGCTTCTGACTAAATACAGTGCTACCTTGATTCACAAACTTAGTTCCACAATTCTAGTATGATTTCTGTGATCCAGGTACCCCTATATGAGACTGTGATTTACTTTGAAAGCTGAGTCCATTTTAGTGACCCTGACATAGGAATAATAATGGCATTTATTCATGTGGTTTCTGGAAGACTGATAGACATTTCAGAGCACATGACACTTACTTACATGTTGTAGATACTCAACTTATAGCCTCATTAGTTCTCAGAACTACATAATAATATAGGAATGACTTTGGATTTTGATTTGGAAACTGAGACTTATAGAAATAATATGAAATTTTCATGATCAAGCAGCTGGCAAATGTGAGATGTAAGAGGATTGATTGTGGCCCCAGTGCTAGGGTCCCTTATTTGCTTTACCGTGGCATGCACAGCCTTCTGTTTGGGGCAGGTACACTGAACACCAAGAGTTCAGCTGCTACTGCTGTCACAGTGTGAATTATCAAAATTGTTTCTATTTTGCTGTATCTCAGAGCATGTAATCTATGCCTGTCACAGTTCTCAACGAATGCTATTGTGTGTGTTTTCTTTAGTTGCTTTCCCATGGGAAGCTTTTTGTCTGCTCAGAATTACCTTACGCCTAAAGGCCATATGTACCTCCACATTGACCCCAACATAGAACTTGGCCCTCAGGAGCCCTAAGTGAGTCCAGCCTCTGGCCCTTCTTTAGAGACTGAATGACAGGCTCTGATCCTATCCAGAAATAAGATACATGCCAGTGCTTCTGTTTGACTTTCCAGGTCTTGGAGACTTTCAGTGATGTGGCTGTGACCTTCACACAGGAGGAATGGAGACAGTTAGACCTGACCCAGAGGACTCTGTATCAGGAGGTGATGCTAGAGATCTGTACAATTCTGGTCTCACTAGGTAACTCCCTTCTCACCCTTGAAGACTTATGATTCATGGCTGGGTAATAAGGTCACAAGAGCTCGCTTGCTTTGTCCCCTCAACTCCTAAAGTTTTCTGGTCCCACTTCCCACTGCCTGATACATTTGTGTCTGCATCAGATACATGAAGTTTAAACACAAAGCTTTACTGTCCTGCCGAGGATACTATGGAGGAGTCAGCTGTCCTCACTGCCCGCTCAAGGCTGTGGTGATGAATTATGAGAAGATGTGAGTCAGGTTCTCAGGAAACATTGGGCATCACTGTCACATATCTCTAAAAACATGATCTTGGGAAAAAGACCAAGGACACTTTTGTAATTACCGCTCTTTTCGTGAGGCTAGTCCTCAGCCTGTGTCAGTTGAAGAGCTTAATGTCCTCAAAACAGCATGTGAAGGGACACTTGACCCTTCTACCTTCCTGTCCAGCCTTCTGATTATAGGCACGGAAACATCAGATTCATGCTGAGTCTTCTTTTTCACCCAGCAGTGGCTGACACAGAGGACAGCCTCTAATTGCCAGCTCTCAGCAGGCTGCCCAAGTTCACTGGGACCAAGTGACATTTTTATTTCATTGTTGTATTCTGTTGTTGACTTCATTTTCCAGACTAAAACAAAGTTTCCTGTCAGAATAATAAATGTATTTCAGATTTTAGTGTATATGCTGCCAAAGCAACCACTGGAATAAAATATTTTAGAAATGCAGGTCAGATTAAAGCCAAACAATTAGAAACATTGGCATGCTGCATGCCACACATCTGTCACTCTTGAATTCACATAAGAAGATGTCAATCCATAGGCTATAATTCTGGTGAGTTGTATAAAGGAAACTGAGGAGAATTTAAAGAGTAGATAACCAGGGAGGCATAGCCTGTCATGGATGCTTCAGGGAAGGCATGTCAGGAATTGACTATAGGACTGAGATGTGAAAACTGAGTCAGACTAGGTAAGTGGAAAGAAGTGAAGGAGGGAAAGTGTGCTAGGTGGGAAAAGCCATGATGTGACAGAGAACTCAAGTGCTGGTGGACTTCAAGGACCAACAGCTTGACGGTTTCCAAATCTCCATCCCCACGCCCAGAGCCAGGCACATAGCTCCCTTTGGAGAACATTGCCAAGACATGTTGGTATCTTGTAAATGAGAGCCTGCTGGTTATTTCTATAAATCCTGTGTCTTCAGACAGGGTTCTCTTCTTTTTATTTGATGAAGATCAAACTGGGAAGGACAGTTGCTGCTCATTAAGGAGATACCTCACTGCATAGGTGGCTCAGGCTTCTTATATGTAGCAGTACTATGGCATTGTCAAAGGACATTGAGTTCTCTGTTCCTCTCTCAGCATGGCCACCACTTTTGTCCCAGATCCACTCCCTCAGGAATATAGGGTGCTGAGGCAGTGAGTAGATGGCAGGTCCCTGAGTCCAGCCCTCCCTTCTCACATTGGAATAAAAGTTCTTCTTTAGCATGAAAATACAGCTGTGGTCGCCTGGCTGTCTCAAACTACTGACAACCTGGGATGTCATTCACTAGTTTATTTCAAGCAGAGAGTTTTCAAAAATGTAGATGCCCAAACCTCATCGCATGAAAGTTGGTTTGAGTTGATGAGAATTTGGAATGGAGCTTTTTTAGGAGACTGAAGCATAGGAGTTTGAGAGTCAGTGACTTTGAATTGAAACATCACTGCACGGAATCCTCACCCTTGCCATTTTCCCTGGTTGTTTGAGAAAACGGTATGCTGGTGAGCAGAGTTGACTTTCAGAGACAGTCAAGAGCAGTGGGGTTGGGTAGACTGCCCTCTTCAGCAGCTCAGTTACTTCCCACAGACTCCCCAAGTACAGTTACATTGAGGCTGGGATTTCAACATTTGTATTTTAGAGGGACACAGTTCCATCACAGCAGTGCCCTTGGTTTTCAGGTCTCAGAGAAATGTTTTGCTTACTTGTGATCTTGCTCCTCTCATGAGGTTCCAGACAAGGGTGGTGGCTTCATTCTTCTCATACAATTACCCCCTTCCTGCTTCCTTTGCCATCAACAGGGTACCAGGTTCCTAAACCGGAGTTGATCTACCTTCCGGAGCATGGGCAGGAGCTGTGGCAAATGAAAGGCCTCATGCCTGTCACCTGTGCAGGTAGGTGACCATGACATTGTCAGGGATGATCATGGCATTTTTCAGACTGACAGGACATGACCACAGGATACTGTGTGGGGCATCTTATTGTGACCTCAAGGGTTCTGTCTGGTTCTGACCTTCCTCAAGGTCTAATGTGCATGAACAGGTGAGCTCTGCACCACACTTACTGAGAGATCCGTTTGACTTCACCTGTGATCAGGCAGCTTTCGATTGTTCTGAACATGATCTGAGGGTTGAAGGCTACTGAGAAAGCAAGGAGAGACATGCATATGTGTTCTGTATACATTCTGGACAAACCACAGGCATTTGGCCAAACTTTCAGCCTTGTGACTGAGAAATGTGGTCTAGCCATGCGGCCAAGAAGAAAAATAAAGGGGTTAGTTTATACCACCTAAGGCTGCTATGCTCAGAAAATCAGAGGGAAGTAAGTCTGTGTCATTGAATTGTTGGAGGATATAATTAGGTCCTGCAAGTTACTACTTAGGTCAGGGTTGGCCTGTAGTATCAATGAAAGTCACCTGTTCATATTGTCCATTTGGTAGCATTAGTCAAAATGAATTAAAAGGAATGTTACACTTTTCCTTCCAGACCCAAAAGAAGGGGTCTTGCCTCACAATACAGAGTCAACACACAGAAACTAGTCATGTTCTTCTGCCTTGATAATAAACCCAAGGAGGAAAGTAATTACGTTCACAATAACTTCAAAAAAATTAAACACCCAGGAATGAACCAAATCAAAGTATTAAAATACCTCTATAATATTATAGAACTCTGAAGAATGAGATTAAAGAGGACAGTAGAAAATGGAAAGACATCCTGTGTTCCTGGATAGGCAGAATTAATATTGTTAAAGGTTCAGTTCCAGTTTTTATTCTTAGAACTTCTTTTAAACATTCGTCTGTCTCTGTTGTATACTGTGACTTCCCTTTTTGTCCCCCATGACAGGGATCTTGTCTCTAACCTTGACCAGTGTCTTGGGCAGCTACATCACACCTTCTGTATTCTCAGGGAACTTGTTTCTTCTGCCTTGTCTGTACATTCGTCCTCCATGCTTACAGAAATATGTATATGTTGCTTGTGTTTGAGGAAAAAAAACACAAAATGCTTTTTTTCCCCTTTTTTTAAAGAGAATAAAAAGCAAAAAAGTAGAAATAATACAGAATTACCAAAAAAATTAACAGTAAGAAATCACTAGTTGTAAATTACATATTATCATCTTAGAAATAGTAACTATTTTTGTTACTATTTTGTTACTTTTTTTTTTTAATTGGTGCCAGGGATCGAACTCACGACCAAGCGCTTGCAAGGCAGGCATTTATCCCGCTGAACTAAATCCCCAGCCCCCAATTTTGTTACTATTTCTAGGGAATCCTGCTGTAAAAGTTGTTTTCCATCACATTCACTGGATAGAACTAATTTGTTTCGTGTGTTTGTTTGTACTCAGGAGAGAAAAGACTCAGTACTGACTGGCTTGGTCTGTGCTCAACTCTAAGCATAGACTTGTCCAGAGGGGTGACCCCATTTCCTGTTCTCGTGGGGTACCTGTGTGAGTACCATTGTACTGGGTCCTTCTGAACTTGGAGAATGTCCATGTTACTATTTCAGGCACAGCAGTTGGAGCCAAAGGCAACAGTGATAATGAGCAGGCGTGGCTGTGAACAAGCATGGATGTCACATCAGGAGCTGTCTTTTCCCAGCCATTTTCTTTTTTTTTTTTTTTTTTTTTTTGTCTTTCTCCTTTTTATCGGTACCGGGGATCGAACTCACGACTGCCTGCTTGCAAGGCAGACGCTTGTGCCACTGAGCTAAATCCCCAGCCCCTTCCCCAGCCATTTTCTTATTTAGCCCTCTGCGCCAGTTGAGAAACGGCACCCACAGCGCTGAGACAAGAGTATTAGACTTTGTAGAGGAAGAAGTTCATCCATTCGCAGCTGGCTTGGCAGAGGCAAGACTTGAACAGTTATTGTATGCCCCACTATGCCTTCACCTTGCTCTGCCCATCTTGCTGCTGCTGTTGCCTGCTGATGCAGCAGCAATACTGGGCTTCATATTTTGTGCCATTCCTTCTTTCTTTACTGTCTACCACCTCCTTCAGTGTTTGCTTCCCAAGGCAGCTGTGACATTTGTTTCTAAGTTTCAACCCCTCTCTGAGGGTAAATCTCCCTTTGCCTTCTCCCTTGCTTCAATGCAGCACCTACATCTCCATCTGGGAAGCACTGTGGCTTCTCAGTTCTGTCCCAGCTCCATCTCATAGGACACCCTTCAAGGAAACCATCCATGATTGATCTATTCGCTATCTTTGTCTCTTTCTTTTTCTAGTCTTATATGTCACTTTCCTATACTTTTATGACACCAATAGACATCAGTTCTTAGACCAAATGGTCTACCAACAATATCATCAAAATTCTATCCTCCCTTCCCATCTGTGGACTGCTACATTCCTGATTGTCTGTCCCTTTGTGCAGCTTGTTCTCATGATTTTCCCTTTACTGGTTAAATGGCTGCAAGGACTTAACAGAGCATAATTGGAACCTGGGTTATTAGGGATGAGAAGATACAGGAAGTACATAACAGTGGTTCTGTTTGCACCTTCATTTTTCAAGTGAAATGTTTGTCTTGGTTTTTCTTCATTGCATCACAAACCTGTCTGTATGGATTCTTTTTCAGGTAATAGAGCACAACTTCAGACCAGTATGCCAACCACCTGTCTTCCAAGCAAGTCTGAAGAAATCTTGCTCCATGGAAGGCAAACTCAGAAATCTTCGGAGGACTTTGGATGGGGTACCCTGGAGATCAGGAAGGGCTTTTGGAAAGGACAGAAAGAATGTCCTAAAGAGACCAGTCCTGGAAACACATGTCCTGAAGGTGGTAGTTTGGAAATGGATGGTGGTTTGTACTCCAGGATATTACAGGAGCAAGCCCCACCGGATATTCTCCGTGGATGTGACTCTCAGCAAACTGAGAAAGATACTTCAGTACTCGCAGGGAAGAAATCATACAGTTGCAAACAGTGTGGGAAGGGTTTTAACAGGAAGTGGTATCTTGTTCGACATCAGCGGGTTCACACAGGTTTGAAGCCCTATGAGTGCACTGCATGTGGGAAAGCCTTCAGTCAGAACTCAACCCTCATTCGTCACTACTTCATTCACACCGGAGAGAAACCATACACATGTGTCGAGTGTGGGAAGGCCTTTAAACGCAGGGCGTACCTAACACAGCATCACCCAATCCATACTGGAGAGAAGCCGTATGAGTGCCCACAGTGTGGGAAGGCCTTCACCCACCGCTCTACATTTATTCGCCATAGTAAGACACACACTGGGGAAAAACCTTTTAAGTGTAAAGAATGTGAGAAAGCTTTTGCCACTAAAGCGCACCTGATTCAACACTATGTAGTCCACACTGGTGAGAAGCCCTTCGAGTGCATGGACTGTAGGAAGGCCTTCCGGTGCAGTGCGGAGCTGGTGCAGCATCGGCGGGTCCACACTGGGGAGAAGCCCTATGAGTGTGCCCAGTGCGGGAAAGCCTTCCACCGTAACATGTATCTTGTCCAGCATTTGGTCATCCATACTGGGGAGATGCCCTACAAGTGCAGTGAGTGTGGCAAGGCTTTCAAACGCCGATCACACCTCCTGCAGCACCAGTGGGTCCACTCTTGAAGGAAACCACAAGCAGTGAATGAGGGACAATTGGTTATACTGTGCTCATCTTTTGTCTATGCTAGCAGGACCTACACAGAAGAAAAACCCATAGAGTATAAAGAGTGGTGAGAAGCATCTTGGAGGACTCTAGCAGAAGCAAAACCTTACTTCTATCCTGGAATCCCTAGTGTAGGAGTGCCTGTGAGAAACCTTTTTGACAGTGGATCACTGACTTGCACTGGAAACCATTGTGCTAGAATCAGACTCCCTTTTGTATTTGGCCTATGGAGTCACAGAATGCCTCATTCACCAGTCTCCTTGGTTAACATGGAAAGCTTTCTCTGCAGCTTTCAGAAAGCCGTATGAAAAGAGAACAACAGAGTAGGAGGAAAACACATTCTGTTACAACTCACTCAGCTTTCACTGCCAAGCCTTTCATAGTATTTATCAGTTTTACTTTTGATAGGGACCTCGGGGCCGTGAAAGGGCTCTCAGTCTGTTATTTTATATGTGACCTACAGTTATATCAGGAGAGGAACTGCAGCAGCCCTTCCCTGATCACACATCTTGACACGTGAGAAGGGCACTGCTTCTTGACAGATAAAGGATTGAGTGATGAGGTGGTTGAACCTAAGAGAAATTCAAATGCTACATGAAAATGTGCACCTTGTAGCACTGCAAGGGCTTGCTTTTTATAAACCCATTCATATGACTTTTAACTAACACTTGGTTTTTTTTATTCCATGCTACTTGTCTGTTTTCTCTGCAGTGTAGTGTTCAGTCACATTGCACTTAAGTTTCCTCAGGGGGCCCCAGTGATCTTTTTTTCTGATGTTTCTATGATCTTGTGAGGTTTATTTACATGTTCTCTGCAGGTCTTTAGGGTTGAATGATAGGCAAAAGAAGATAGGGCAAATCTATAATCAACTCAGGAAAATACTGGGTACTCTAAATGTGGTACTCTAAAATCTTGCTAGAAAATCAAGTACCCTACGTTTTGAATCAGGATGTACATGTGCAGGTTTGTGAGGCTCACAGCCACCATAGTTTCCCTCCCTTGTGCTAGCATAGAGTATGGTGAATATGGAATTTCCTGTGGGATTTTCTTCCAGTTCATTCCCAGACTATCCAAGGTAAGCAACATTGTTTTAAAAAAAAAAAAAAAAGTATCTTGTACCTAGAAGTCATGGCAGATACTATAATCTCAGCAGTCTTTGAGGCTGAGGCAAGAGGATCACAAGATCAAACTCATCCTGAACAACTTAGAACTTCAATATCTAAATTTTGAAAAAAAAAAAATTTCAAGGCTCTGGGTTCATTCCACTCCTTGAGTGGGTAGGTGGGGTGGGGAGACTAGAATTTTCATTTTTTCACTGAGTCAACATATAAATGCTGTACACATTTTTTATTGTGGGAAGAGCAGTGATTTGTTTGTCATTGAAAAGAACAATCCCTCAGCTGTCAAGTCTTCTCATAAGTCTTTCCTGCATGGTACGATGACCTGCCATGAACTTGCTCCTGTGATAGGTAAAAGGTAGCAGACTTCTGTGGTCACACTAGCTAGTAGGACACGTGAGTGACACACAGGCCAACACTTGAGTGGGGAAGGAACATATGTCTAGTGTAGAAAAAGCATAGGAACAGATACAAAATGAACCTCTTCCCACCTTCAAAATGTCTACCTCCTGGATCCTATCATTTCCCCTTTATTTTGATCTATATATATGTATTTTAGGTTTCTCATATAAAAGACACCATGAGATACTTAACTTACATTTTGATGTATTTCTCTTGAACACTGGGAGCATAGTATTTTTTGTCACGAAGGAGCATAATGGTACGTGTGTCGATCTGTGTTCTTTAGAACTTTTATTGATGAATTATTTTAACATTTTTATTTTAAAGAGCAATAAAATGATAGTTTCAAAATAATACAAAATTAACAGTGGTTAATATATTGTGTATTGTTATCTTCAAAGTTGTTGCTCAGATTACAAAATACAGGCATGCCAAGTTGATCAAGCAGTATAACTCAAACCATTCTTTTCAGTGAATTAATAGAAATTAGTAGCATAATTAACTTAGCTATTACATATATATTGTTTTGTTTTCCCTTATTTCCTCTATCACAGTTGTTCTTTCATTTTGAGCAGTTTCTTTCCCTTTCACTATATGCATTGTACATTTTGGATCTCAGTTACTCTTTCAATCTCTTACACTAGGAAGACAATACGATGTTTAGACGTGCAAGTCTGATTTATTTTACTTGTGACTATGGTCTCTAGTTACATCCATTTACCTAGTAAATCCTCAAGTTTATCCTTCTTTATAGCTGAATATTACTCCATTGTATAGAACTACCACATCTCTATTTTCCATTCCTCAGTTGATGAGCATTTAGGTTGTTTCCAAGATTTACCTATTACAAATTGTGCTGCTATAAACATGGGTGCACTTATATCACCGTGGTATGTTTTCAGTTCTGGGAAACTACCCAGAAGAAAACTAGCTGGGTCAAATAGAACCTCTAATCCTACTTTTTGAGGACTCTTTACACTGATCTCCACTGTTGTGTCAGTCTACCCTCCCATCAAAAGTGAAGGATTTCCTTTCCCCCACAGCCCCTCCAGCATTTGTTATTGTTGGTTTCTTGATAGCCTTTCTGGAGTGAGATGGAATCTCAGTGTTGCTTTAATTTGCATTTCTTTTTTGTTTGTTTGTTTTGGTTTGGTTTGTTTAACTCACGACTGCACCTTGCAAGGCAGGCACTTATGCTGCTGAGCTAAATCCAGCTCTTAATTTGCATTTCTTGATTGCCTAATGTTGAACATTTTTTTCATGTATTACCATTTGTATTTCTTCACCTGAGAAGTGTGTGTTCATTTCATGCCCATTTTTAAATAGGGTTTTCAGATTTGGGAAGCCTGATTTTTTTCAATTCTATATGTGTTCTAGATAGGAGTCTTTTGAAGGACAGTTGGCTAAAACTTTTTTGCAGTCTGTGGGTTGTCTTTTCACTCTGTTGGTGATTTCTTGAATATGCAAAAAAAAGTTTAATAGATGAGATAGCATTTGTTGATTCTTTGAAGTACTTCCTGTGGAGTTTGATTTTTGTTCATGAGTCATGCCAAGATTATACTTGCCTACTGAGTCATAGGCCTCTGAATCTTCTGCCAATTTGGAAACTTTCATTAGACCCACTTACCACTGTATACACCCAATAAATAATGGCTGTCTTGGAGTGTCTCTCTCTTGGCCCATCTGGAGGCACTGACTTCTCAGTCACTCATCATGTACTACTAAATTTGTTTATTTTATCCTCTTTCCATACCCTTAATACAATCAGGCTCTTGGCTAGATCCCTGATACTCAATAAGAAATAAAATGAGTAAGAATAGGAAGGCAAGAAGTTATATTATTTGCATATGATATCATGTGATGTGATACAGTACATAGACCCTAAAACCTCCATCAAGGTACTCCTAGATTTACCAACCAATTTCAGTATTGTAGCTGGATACAGACAACAGTCAAACAAACATCAATGGCTTTCTTGTGGAAAAATAAACTCAGAAATTAGGGAAACAACACCTTTCACAATAACATTCAAAAATACAACATACTTGTAATGGTTGACATATTGTGTCAATTTGAGAAGTCTAGAAGCTTAGCTAAGTAACTCAGCAGTTACACCTACTGGGGTATAGAGGATGTGATCTTAACCATTCTAGGATGTTGTGCATTGTGTCAACTTAAATGTAAAAGCTTAAGTGATTCAGCAGGGGACTAGTGTCCACATTTTGTAAACATCCTCAGCCTGTGCAAGAGAAGGGCACCGGCAGGGAGATGGTGCAGGTTTAAAGGACCCTCCCTCCACCTAGAGCAGGTAGTCTACCTACAATAAAAAGGGAAATGAGAAAAGACTTGCTAATTCTTTAGAGAAGCTTTAGTCTTCACCTTCAGCGTTGATGTTGTCTCTTAGCTTCTGGTGCAGCTGGTTAGCTTCTGCCTAGAACTCAGTCTTTTCAGCATAGATTCTTCAGCTCTCCAACACAAACCTATTGGCTTACTGATACAGACTTGCACAGATCACTGCAGGAAGCTCCAGACCTTGGACTGGGCCCCTCAGCCTCGAGCATACCTCTGCTTCCTCATCCACTTCTGTGGTTAACTATTGTAAACCAATCTTGCAGTTTCTTATACATTTGAATTTCTTGTATTATATCTGTTTCTCTATTAAACCCTAACTGAAACAGGAATCAATGTAATGAAGGCTGTAAAAGACTTTACATTGAAAAATACAGTACTCTGAAAATGGAAATTGAAGAGAATATCAGAAAATGTAAAAATATGAATTGTTCTTGAGTAGGAGAAACCAATATAATTAAAATGGCCATATTCCAAAAATTGTCACATCTTTAATGCAATCCCAATCAAAATATCAATAGCATACCTCAGCATTACAGAAAACAATCCTAAAATTCATTTGGAATTAGAAGAGACACATAACAATATAAGGCAAGGCAGGGAGGCATCACATAATCCCTGTCTGGAAATTATACTAGAAATCCACTGTGATTAAAAGAAAAGCAGCATGGTACTGACAAAAAAAATCTGATGATCAATGGAACAGATTAGAAGATGCAGAAACAACTCAAAACACACTCGGCCATGTTATCTTTGACAAGGGCACCAAACACATTCACTGAAACAAGAATAGACTCTACTAAATGATGTTCAAAAAATGGCTTTCCACATGTCAAGATTATACCTAGGGGCTGGGGATTTAGCTCAGCGGCATAAGCGCCTGCCTTGCAAGCAGGCAGTCATGAGTTCGATCCCCGGTACCGGTAAAAACGAAAAAGACCAAAAAAAAAAAAAAAAAAAGATTATACCTAGACCAATGTCTATCATCATGCACTAAACTAAAATTGAAGATCTAAATATGAAACACTAAATCTGGTGGAAGACAGAATAGGCAGAACTCTTTTAAAGACACCTGGCACAGGTGTAGACAAAAACTGTGAACAAAACCTGGACAGGACAGGAAATATTACAGACAATCAACAACTGGTATCTCATCTTATTAAAAAGCTTTTGCACAGCAAAGGAAGCTGACAACAAATTGAAAAGACAATCCACAAAATGGGCAAAAATTTTACTACCTATTCCTCTCATGAAGGACTAACATCTAGAACACAACGAACAGAAAAAAGTCAAACCCCTAAATTTAAAGGCCCAGTCCAAAAGTGGGAATCTGAAATGTGTCAGACAGTTTTCAGACCAAGAGGTAGAAATAGCTAATAAATATGTGGTCAAAATGTTCAACATCACTGATGATTTGAGAAATATAAATTAAAACCTGAAATTCTCTAAAATATGGTTATTAAGAAACCAACCAATAATTAATGTTTGTGAGGCTGTGGAGAAAAAGAAACCATTCTCCACTGTTGGTGCAACCACTGTGGAAATCAGCATAGAGATTCCTCAAAAACTAATTCTAGTGATTCTGTTCTTGATATCTTCACCTTCTTGGTATCTCCTCAAAAGAATTAAAAACATCATACCATAGGGATATAAACACCCACTTTTATAGCACCACAATTTGTAGCAGCTAAATCTTCAAAACAAATGCCTATCAGTCAATGAGTAGATAAAGAAGATGTTTGGGAGTTTTTATACAATGCATAGGACTATGCCATAAACAAGGACAAACTTGATACATTTCTAGGTAAATGGATGCACCTTCAGACCCTAACCTTATGTGAAATTAATTGGACACACATATTTAAATATTGCATTCTTTCTTTAGTGTGAGAAACTGAAAGTGTAAATAAGGACTAAAATGTGTATCAGATATTGAAAAATAGGAAGCAAATGTTCAAATGGGAAAGGAAACAAGGGAGGGAGAAGGAAGGAAAGGAAAGGAAAAAACTAATAGAAAAATGGAAACAAAGCTTTCATAAATAAGGAGGGGAAGAGAAATTGAAGGGAGGGAAGGGGATTAAGGAAAAAAGAATCAAGATACATTATGCACAGGTACAAATTCCCTGCGATGAGTACGATCATTATGGATATCTTAAATACACCAATAAAATTAATTTTTAAAAATCTAAAAAGAAATACAATTTGGTAAAATTAACCTGAAAAAAAAGAACAGAAGATTCAAGCATGACAACACACTTCTTTAATCTTAGCACTCCTGGGAGGCTAAGGCTGAAGAATCACAAGCTGAAGGTGACCATGAGCAAATTAGCAATATCCTGTCCCAAAATTTTAAAAAAACTGATGATGTAGCTCAGCACCAGGCTTTGAGTTTAGTCCTCAATAACACAAAGAAGAAACAAAGAACCTCAGCTGCTAGAGATGAAGAACACAATTCAGAAGGATATGTCCAGGCCCAGAAAAACCAACTATAATTGAGTAGCCTGTATTCTAGGGCTACTCGGGGATACATGATACTTCATAACCATTCAAGAAAAACCACTGTTGTAGGGTATAAGAATAAGTAAAACAGAGAACCCATAGGTGAGGGCCAGCCCTGAGGTAAGAGGTAGAAATAATGTGGCACATACCTATAATCCCAGTACTCAGGAGGCTTGACATGAATCTGTCTTTTAACTCACATCTCTCCAGTGCTAGCCTCCAAGTACCTTCTGGAATGTCTTGGGTCATGGCTCCCTTCACAGGCATGAAGAGCTCTCCTCAGAACTCTGGTTATATAATTTCATGAGTCCTAGAAGATGCAAGTCCTGTGGGAAAAATAGGAGAGGTGCTACCAGCACTGGTCCAGAATGATCTGTCCCACAACACAAGAAAAAAAAAACTAAAAAATACAATCAGAACTTTGGAGAAACATCTTGCAGGAACAGCTTAGTGAAGTCATGAATACCTCAGTGCCTCAATTCCAGCCACTGGCAGATCCAAGATATATCAACTAAACCTGGGACACAGAACAGCTGTGCATTCACACACTGTCACCAAGCCAGAGGGCACTTCTAGGCCAGTGGTGGCAAGCTCATGGCACAAGTACTGCAGTGGACACATAGAGCCCTTTCTGTCAGCCTGCAGGCCAAGTCACCCCAGCAGCCAACCATCGTATATTCAGGTTTAACAGTAGTGGTGGCACTTTGTAATAAATAAGTATATTCTGAGTTGCAGTTTGGGCACTCAGTCTCTAAAACGTCTGCCATCACTGTCTAGGCTGACTTCCAAAACTCCTGACCCTCAATCCCTTTCTTGCAGGGCCCTCTGGTAGTTTGGGGAAAAAAGGTAGTATTGCACATGGCATGAGCCTATTATCTACAATAGCTCCGTTGGGACACTGGGAAAAAAGCAGTGTCCATTGCCCAGCTTTGAGAAGAATATACTTGTCCCCATGGAACAGAGGAAGCTCTGAGTCAGCCTGGAATGCTGACGGGGTGGGAGGATCTTACCCAGAGAAATCATCAGCAGAAATTTCCCCACATCACACTGTAGTACAGGAGCCTCTGTGTTTCATCAAGCAGACTCCACCCCTTCCATGAGAAGAAGACAGCAACATCCTCAAAGGTCACATGGCCCTGCCATGATAAGGAGAGCTGAGTTCACCTGCAGCCTCTTTCCTGTGATTCCTGGCATCCTCTCAAACATCCACCCCCACTCAACTTCCCCCTACCCTCTACCTCAGAGAAATTACTATGTCCCAGTGCCACTGATGGTGCCAGTCTCACTTCAAGATCCCACTAACCACTGTGTTCTTCACTTGACAGTAACAGTTTGATGGACAGATTGAATTCACCTACGCTCTGTCTTTGATATAAAGCACTTCTCTTGCCACACAATTCACCTAAGGCACTCCAAATCATACATCCCAAATTCACCAGACCTTGGTCAATGTTCTCCCTAGGCCTGCAGTACAAAACCTTGAGGCCATCCATTTATTACCCTCCCAACACAAACTTTGCTCTTTGTACCACACTTCCCTTTACATATTGAAATTAAGGCCCAAGTACTCTGGTTAACACCTCAGGATTAACTCCTGCCTCCTCATCCTCTTCCTGCTTCCTCCAGACAATGAAGACCTAAGGTTATCTAAGAATTCCTAGTTCAACTTCACTTCCAAGTATTTTCTAATGTTGATCCCTGTAACTGTAATATCTCCTGGATCTCATACCAATGGGTTGCCAGAAGTAGGAACTTCTCTAAGTAACTCCTTTTTTATTTTAAAGAGGTTAAAACAGAATAAAACCAATCAAAACAAACCAGTGTAAAAGACATAGTACTTCAAAACATTACTAAATCAACAATAATTACCATAATTGATAGAACTGTGGGGACTGGCAGCGGCTGAAAAGATAAGAAGTATGAAATATAAATGACCTTTATTTTGAGAATGCAGAAAGAGACACCCCCGATCCCCTGGGGCATGGCATCTCCCCCCAGGGTCAGCGATCTCTCCATGGAACACATGGAGTGGAGGCATACATGTAGCTTAGGTTGGGAGTGGTGCCTGAGGGGCATTAGGGATGCACAGGTATCCCATTGGTATTCTTTTGGTGCCATAGGTAAATTCCTAGGGGTGGGGAAGATGGAGCTCCTTGGTTCTACCTGAGGCTTTACTGGCAACAGTGTCTTGTCTGGGCCAAACCTCTTTCACATAATGCATTTTGATGTTTTCAAAATAGTTGCAGAAAACTTCATGAAAGGGTTTTGGCCCAGACAGGACACTGTAGCCAGGAAAGCCACAACCAGAAGCAGGAAGCCCCATCTCCCCTGCCCCTAGGAAGTTACCTGTGACACCATCTTCCCGCCCCTGGAAATTTACATATGGCACCAAACCTAGGACCAATGGGCTACCTGTGTATCCCTAATGCCCGCCTTAGGTTCCACTCCAAACCGAGGCTATTTACAGGCCCCCATGCCACGTGTCCGCCGGAGAGATCACCGGACGCCAGCAGTGGGGGTGCCGGTCATCTCTCTCCGTGTTCTCAGAATAAAGGCCGCTTTTTATTTTATATTTCTCATCTTTTGTTAATATTTTTCATCTTTTGGAAATAACTCTATCATTTAGTGCCGTGACTCGATCGGCAGGCAACTGACTCTTGGGCCACATACCCAGTTGAGTCTCCTAGCCGATAACCAGATAACATCCTGGATTAATCCTGAGCTTTTTCCTCTCCCAAGACGTTCCTGTCGCCAGCCGCCTGCACTCTGCATCGGCCAGATTGATTTCAGATGAGCACTCCCCGGGGAACTTTTGGCACTGGGCAGCCCCAGTGGAATGTTCTCCCCGTCTGTGTGGGTCTGTGCATTTTCACGTCCTTAGGACTGCCCAGGGCAGGGTTCTTTCTGGGCAAACCTGCGTCCACAAAATCTCTCACGTTCTTTGGGATCAGATAGCCCAAAGCAGAGATCTTTGGGACCGCCCACACTGAAAGAATGCCTCACTTCCCTTAAAGCCTTGCGCTTTCACGGGCAAAACTGTTACTGACCCCACCTAGGCTCCACTCCTAAATCTCTCAGTGATGACTGGAATTTACGAGTTTTTGGAACCTTAGCCGCCGCATAGTGCCACAAATAAGTGACGACTTGTTCTGGACCTCCGGTTTTTTTTCTTGCCTGAATCAGTCATGGGGAACGTATTTTCTAACTCCCAAAAGACGCCTTTACAATGCCTAATTTCCAATTTATGTACTCTAAAAATTAAAGGTACCATAAAAACTAAACAACTAACTTTTTACTGCCAGGAGGTCTGGCCAACCTACCCACTTATCGGCAAGCCTTGGCTCAAAAAAGGAACATTTGACCCCTGCATTCTCAGGAACTTGTACGATTTTTGTCAAGCTGGCAACAAGTTATTAGAACTCCCTTATGTCCAAGCCTTTCTTATTCTGAGAACACGCCCATCTCTCATTAAGTCTTGTGCTCCCGCTGAGATACTTTTAGCTAACTCTACCGCGCCACAAACTTTTCCGTCCTGCCCTCCGTTGTTTTCCCAGCCACCGCCTGCCTATCACCAAACTCCTTCCCTGCCGTTACCTCCCGCCGGACCGCTCTTCCCTCCCCCTATGCCTGATTCTCTCAGCAGCTCTAATCCCTCTCCATCGCAGATACCTCTCACTGTGCGATCGTCTCCCTCTCCGCCTTCCAGGACCCATAACTCTCCCAGCAGCTCTAATCCCTCTGTGTCGCAGTTATCTCCCAATGTTCCATCCTCTCTCCCTCCGTCTCCAGGGACCCATATCTCTCCCAGCGGCTCTGATCCCTCTGTTAGTGCTTCCTCTCAGTCTCCGACTTCTCCTGATAATTCTGTATCCTCTACAGCATTCTCACCGCCCGCCAACCATACTAGGTCTCGATTGCTATGTCCTTCCAGCAGCCCGCGTGATTGTTCCAGCTTGCGCCGGGAACAGTCGCCATGTTGCAACCCTCTGCCATGTGGCATGGCGCCACCATGTTCAGGAGGGCCACATGGCGACAGGGCACTGCCATGTTTTGGGTCACGTGACAGGGCACTGCCATGTTCCCAGGACCCTCACTGTCAACTGGCGCCCCCTTGTGGCTCCTCTTGTGAACTGCAATAGCTGCCCTGTTGCAGTGCACATGATGCTTCATTGTGCTGCTGACAGCAGTCCTCTCGCTGCAAGGCACACAGTGAGATGCCATCTGCTTGTGTTTCCCAGGGTGACTGGCAGCAGCTCTGTAGCCGCTCTACAGATGATTGCTCACATGTGCCTACTGGAAGGATGGCTGCTCAATGGCCCCCTGCTCTGGAATCTCCTCAGGCTCTGCTACCGCTTCGGGAGCCAGCTGGCCCTGAGGGGCTTGTTAACATCCATGTGCCTTTTTCCATTTCTGATATATCCCAGACTGCCCATAAATTAGGTAGCTTTTCTGTTGACCCACAGAATTATATCAGGCAATTTGAATTCATTACTAATTGTTATGATTTACATTTTAAGGATGTTTATGGGATTCTAAATACCTCTCTCATCTCACAAGAACGGAATCAGCTGTGGCAAGCAGCTCAAAAAGAAGCTGATCACAGACATGAGGTAAACACCGCTGATAGTGACTCTGGGCCTATAGCTGTGCCAGAGCAGGTCAAGCATACTAACTATAACAAACTTTTAAAACAGGTCCAGGAAGCTAATCAAAACCCAGCTGTGTTCCTAAATTGGCTTTCTAATCCTCGAGTCCCGCAAGCAGTTCCAGCTTTGCACACTGTGTCGGGCCGCCTCCCGGCCCCTCCCCCATGCGCCGTCCCAGCCCCTCCCTCCCCTGTGCGCCGCCGTCACCGCCGCTGCCACCTTACACGTTTCTGGGGGCAGTCTGAGCCCGCCCCTGCGTGCTACATCCCAGCGCTTGCCCCACCCACTGGGCGTGCTCTGCCGGAGTGCCGCGAAACAGCAGCTCAGTGGCTCTGCTCAGGCATGCTTTTTTTTACAATTTGGCTCCACTCAAAAGATGCTTTTTTATTACAATTCTCAAACCATTTAATCAAGGTTATTGGCCACCTGATAATTTTACCAGCCTTGTTTATCAATCAAAGCCTTCACCAATCTCCTATTTAACAACTAAGGTTATAAATTCCTTTTTGCTGGGAACCACTAGCTCTATTTCAAGACAAGGGTTTTCTTCAAAGTTTTATTTTATTTGTCTTGGTTCATACTACTGCAAATAACAACTTTAAAAGTAAATGTGTTCTAATTTGACAGTATTAGATCAGTTTTGATAGATTTATTCATAAGATTGCTAAACCTTTACTGCAAAATGTTTCCATTAAAGCCTTGTTTGGCAAACTAAAGCTTTGTTAATTCTACGTGTCACCCTATAAAAAAGCAATGTGCCATCCAGATAAAGCCTGCTCTCTAATCCAAAATGCCAATATTAAATTCCTGCATACTTACTTAATTCTACTGTAGTCCAAATCCCAAACAAAAAGGCAAAACTTGACCTTCAAACCTTATAGAGATCTTAATATGGTTTTTCATATTTTTAACACTTGTGACACTTGGAGTTCTGAGACAGGTAAACCTACACAAGGTGGAGCTGCCTGGCCCCTCCATGGACCATGCTCAAATGCAGCAGAAGACATTGGGCAACAAAATGCCCCATCCTGGCATTCTTTGAGACCTTACTCCAGGGCTACTGGACTGTCCTAGCCACCAGAGAGTGGGTAAGTCATCCTAAGTAATAGCCCTCACAGGAAATGTCGACACTGCCAGATTCGTCACCGACAGAAAATCTCTGCTGAAGACTGAGAAGACTCAGGGCCAGCAGCCCCCTTTGTGGGTGTCTGTCTCGGATTCTAAGTCGCACTAAAGTCTCAGGTGAGACATTCTCTATATTTGTGGACATAGAGGCCATATATACAGAGTTCTTCCTGAGTATTCAGGCTGCTATATTAAGTCCTCAATCTCTATGACAGGGTATTGATGGTCAGCCTATGCCATTTACAAACAGTTTGTGCAGGTCCCAGTCTTCTCACTTGGTTTATACTTTTTCAGGATACGTAAAAGCCTTTCTCATACTTGCTAAAGTTCTGATACAGCAAATCATTCCAAGGACTACAACCAGGTTACAGCGACCCATGCCTAAATCAAAGTTGCTAGACTGCCATTCTGGTTTCACATTGCTCAGGCTAAGAGGTGCCCTCCCAGCCCTAAATCTGATCATTCTGAGTGGTCATCTCATCTTCTGTCGCCTACCCAATCTCCGTTTCATGAAGGCCTCGCAGCCACAGTTAACAGGCTAAGTCATGTTTTGTTATCCACTTTGGTTCCTAATTTCTTACATTCTATTAATGATCATTTTTACAGCAGGACTCTAACAGTATTGCCTACAGACTCCAACGTCATGCATACCAGAGACAAGCCTTACCAACCTACCGTCTTAACTTTTATGCTTTCAGATGGGGGAGTAAGCACCTCTCATAACTGCACTCCTCCTAACCCCATGTTTAATTTTCAGAATTCTGCCTCACCTTGGAACATGTCTAAATCAAAGGCACCTTTCCTTCTACCTCACCTGGGTCCTTAAATATGACAGTGCCATGTCTCCTCATAACATCTTGTCTCTTTGTTTTTCCAGTCTGACATACGTGCATTCACCAGTGAAGTTGTCCTGGCCAAAACACCTGGCACCAGCGTCTACCTGGGCATCAACCTTCATCCTGTCAACTCCCCTAGGCTCCAGTACAGTGCCCTTTGCCAGCAGGAAGTAGTTAAAGAGAGAAATCTTCGCCCCTTTTCATAATAATAATCATAAGACGGGATATGAAAGGGTTTTGGCCCAGACAGGACACTGTAGCCAGGAAAGCCACAACCGGAAGCAGGAAGCCCCATCTCCCCTGCCCCTAGGAAGTTACCTGTGACGCCATCTTCCCGCCCCTGGAAATTTACATATGGCACCAAACCTAGGACCAATGGGCTACCTGTGTATCCCTAATGCCCGCCTTAGGTTCCACCCCAAACCCCAAAGGCTATTTACAGGCCCCCACACCACGTGTCCACCGGAGAGATCACCGGACGCCAGCGGTGGGGTGCCGGTCATCTCTCTCCATGTTCTCAGAATAAAGGCCACTTTTTATTTTATATTTCTCATCTTTTGTTAATATTTTTCATCTTTTGGAAATAACTCTATCACTTCAGACATGGTAAAAATCAAACAGAAAAGAATAGAATAGAAACAATAAAAACAAAACAATGAATGCAATAAAGGACTTCAAAACAAACCTAGTGTAAATCAAAAAAATCTACCATAATATACCTTGTAATCTTTAAAACAGCTGCTCCTGCCATCAGATTTCACATAATCAAATAAAACAAAAGAGAATAAAACCCAACCCAACAAAACATTGGAAACAATGTAGGACTTCCAAAACAAGACCATAGGGAATCAACAATGGCTGCAGCTCTCAGAAGGAGACCCCCCTCTAGATGTTGCATTGCTACCACTATCCTGGGGGTTCGTATTTCTTGTTTACCTTCT
Organism: Cavia porcellus; assembly: GCF_034190915.1. Classification (NCBI taxonomy): domain Eukaryota; kingdom Metazoa; phylum Chordata; class Mammalia; order Rodentia; family Caviidae; genus Cavia; species Cavia porcellus. The sequence continues at coordinate 37,385,099 of NW_026947490.1, read as the reverse complement.
GTGCAATGGAAGGGTCTGGGGTCTGGCTGTTCCAGTCCAGTGGCGGCCTATACATGGCACTGGTTCCCAGACCGGGCTTCCTTGATGGTGTGGCTTTGTCCTTGTAATAACTCAGACCCCGGTATAAAATCCAAGGAAGCAAGAGACTGAAATTTGGGGAGCAAAGGTTTTATTTAGACTAGGCCTGGTGATGAGTCTCCGGGAGCCAATTTGGAGACTGCAAGCCAGAGACTGAAGGGAGGACTTAGAGGCTGGAGGAAAAGGGGGGAGAAACAAAGAAACCTGCAGAGCCGTCAAACTTGTTGACCCGAATCTGGAAACTGTATAGCTGTCCACTTAGTTCTGACAACTTCAGGAACCTTTGGCGCCTTTTGAGTTACTCCCATCCTGCAGATAAGAATTATCTGCAATCACATTTGGAGAAGAAAGTAGAAAGTTAATTATCTCAGGACAGCTCGTTAACACTAACAGGTAGGAAGGGGTCGAAAGTTACAAGAAGCTGAAACTTAAGTTTTCACAAGGATTTGGAACTTAACTCTTTTGGTGCATTAGGGTTAAGCCACAACATTTTCCTGTAATTTCTTTGAAGCTAAGCAGTTCTTAAAAACAGAGCAGGCTCATTTTATGACAGACCACCACCAGGTCGGGAAGAGGTCACCAGAAACCCAAAATCTTTATGGCCTAGCCTAGATAGATAGGTAAGGGAAGAGGGGAGGCAATAAGGCACGCTACAGAACAGAAAATGGCGGTTATGTTTTTCTTTCTTTCTGGGGAGGGGATCAAGGTCCAGTAAAGGGTTATGCTAATAAGCAAATCTCCCTGCACACAAGCAAATTAGAGGGCCATCCTGATTTTCTTTAGCTCTTTAGCAGAAAATAGAGGCGCCTAACAGTGATTAACAACCCTTGTTAGCACCACTTCTGTTGTTTGTAGAGGGCAACAATGGTTAACATATCAATTAGGTAAGGTTTTACAATTCTTTACAGAGAAGAGCATTGATTAACATATCCGTTAGGTCATCCAAAGGGAAAAGGAAAATACATACATAAGCCGTGTTACAGGTTTTGTTATAATACACATATAACGAAGCTATTTTCTTAGAGTACAACAGTCCTCTCTACCCCGCGTCCATCTAAGTAATTCCTGATGTGGACCCAGGGATTTGACATGGTGAAGAGTAGAAAAAATAGCAAGCAAAAAGTCCCAGAAGACAACAATCTCAAAGGAATATAGGTGGCAATTAAGGGGAGAAAACCTGGGGCACCCTCTAGTGACCTCTGCATAGTGTGGGAATGACCATACAGAGGAATCTATGGGAAAGGGAGCCCCTGAAACGCAGGCACTGATATTGGCATCACAAAGTACTACACCTACTCTTATGCCCTGGAATCAGGTATGCCTGACAATCTCCCGACTGGGCCTCAATTGTCAGTGAGGTCTCTTACCAGCTCTGGGTCCTTGGCCAAATATGTGGCCTCCTTATGCCTCATTATTGATATATGTAAAGTGGGATGAGGACAGTAATTGTCCTATGGGAATATTATTTGTAACTTATTCCTATATGCCAGGTACTAAGAATAGTGTACATAACGATTTTATCAACAGTTTCAGTGCAAACAAACTGACAGGGTTTGATAATGTGAGTTTTTAAACATACTATTTAGCTAAGAATGTGGTATTTAAGACATTTGATTTTAGTCAAATGCTGAACAATATTTTAATCAGTCATTAAATGTTTACATCCAAATTGTTAAATCCATGATATTTTAATTGTCACTGTGTATGAATCTTGATCGAGGAGCACTTACTTATTTCATAAATTCAGAAGTTATGAAATACAGGGCTAGAGCCTGAGGAAACCAAATTTGGCAATTTGGGACCAGGCAGCAATTCTGTGGGAGTCCTTCCTTTAGGACAGGTATCACCCCTTCTTGCTTTAACTTTGGGGAAATTTGGCAGCAAGCAGCCTGTTCCAGCAGCCTGCTTGACTTCCCATTTTCTCCCCAGGGACCGGACCCAACGTCCTGCTGAGCCTGGCATGACAAATCTATAGCACCACACAACACCTCGGTCTCCATCTCAGTCCTGAGTCCTTAGCTCTACACTGTACACTTGAAGTGACAGCTAGAAAGCTCTTCAGACCACAGGACTCTGCTCCTCTGTCTAGGCTGCTCAGGCGGAGCAACAGGGTTCAAATCCATAAGCCATTATCCCCCCAGGTGTAGTTCTCCTTTTCATTCCTTCCAATTCTCTGCTTCCACAGCCCTTCTATTTTCAAACACAGAGCCTAACTCCCCAAAGATAGGTGAAAAGCTGAACTATTTGCTGACAGCACACAGGTGTTTATAAGAGATGTCAAACCTTTAATTTGTGCTAGCCTACTATCACCTCTACCATTATCTCCAGTTCCTCCATGTCAGTCTTATTCCCCCAGTTCTTCTCCTGTTCTTTTATTGTGGTCTAAGTATTGAACACTCTCATCACAGCCTTGGGGTGACCCATGAAGACAAGAAATCATGAAACATTCCTGGAGCTTTCTGGGACTGGACCTTCAGTACTAGCTGATTGTGGAAAGAAGGTGGGAAGTGAATATTGTCATTAATATTATGATAGGACAGATAAAGGCCTAAATTTTTCATCACACACTACCATGGTTGTTGATTCAGTGTTAGCTATTTCAATCAGGCCATACTGTGGCATGTGGATGGGAAAGAAGGGATGCAATAAGGAATGATGGACCCACCAAAATCAGTGGGACAATCTGTGGAGAAGCTCCTGCTCCTTAAGTCAGGTACAGAGACAGACACTTTACTTCCTTGAAAACATCTCTTAGAAATGTAGGTTCTGGGCCAAGAGTTTAGCTCAGCAGTGTAAGCACCTGCCTGGCAAGTGTAAGACTGTGAGTTTGATCCCCTGTACCAAAAAAGCAAAACAAAACCAAAAAAATGTAGGTTGTAAACCACCTACATAATAAATTGTGGGTAAATTGTGAAAATTGAGGTGACTACTATGACATGAACCATTCTAAATGAGTATAAAAATATTTACAAGATACAATCATAGCAAATTCATACAGTATAATGCAATCTCAAAGAATATTCTGAACAGGGCATCAGGTACTCAGGAGGAGGCAGGAGGATCATTTTGAGTTCAAGGTAAACATGGGCTACATAGTGAATTCAAGGCCAGGATGAATTACATTCTGAATAGGGCAATAATAAACAACATATTATGCAGGGAAATCTACTCACATGAAAAAAATATAGTGACAACAATGGAATGACTATCGAAATGTCAGGGAATTGCCAATCATGTTAGGGGTGCCCAGGAGAGAGGCACATAGGTATTCTTCAATCATGGGTGATTTTTTTCATTGATGTGGGTTTTTTATATAAATTTTAAAAATTGTGTAGCTCTTAAGAATATTTCACTGAATGTGTGAGAGTTTAAAGTAAAGATCCTGTGTAGAGTAATTTTATTTTGTGACAAGAGTACAAAAATGGATGGCCTCAAGATATGGTAACAGATGCATATGTATATAAAATCACAGATAATGTGATCAGTAAATTCATTAGGCAGTGTTATAACCTAAGCCCCCCTAACTATCTGGCCGTGAAGCCTGTTCTGTATAAGCACCACCTGCAGCTTCCCCTCCCCTTTTCCCTTCACATCTAACTAGGTTAAGTTTTAACTTCCCGAAAGGCCATAAAACAAAGGCCTGAAGTAATAGCTCCTGACAACCCCCTTCCTTACCCCGTGGCCCATCACAAATTATGGTAATTGCATTAAATTGTATTAGATTGTACTATTCTTCACAAAAATAGCTTCGTTATATTTGTATCATAGCAATACCTGTAACTTGGCCTTACTGTATATGTGTTTTCCTTTTCCCTTTGGATGACCTAATTGATATGTTACTCAATGCTCTCCTCTGTAAAGAATTGTAAAATCTTATCTAATTGATATGTTAACCATTGTTGCCCTCTACAAATAACAGTTGTGGTGCTAAAGTAAGGTAACTAAGGTTGTTAATTGCTGTTAGACTTCTCTATTCTTTGCTAAGGAAAACAAGATTTCTTCTTATGTAAACTTGCTTGGAGACTTGCTTGTTAGCACAACCCTTACCTGGTCTTGCTCTTCCCAAGGTGTGTAATCGCCATTTCTGTTTGCGTCACACCTCCATCCCCTTCCTTACATTGTGTGACCAGCAGCTGTTTGTGGATTTACAAGATAAAAGCCCTGACTTTTAGCGGTCAGGTACACAGTCTACAAATTGGCTCCCGGAGACTCATGACCAGGCCTGGCCTAATGAAATCTTTGCTCCCCAAATTTTAATTTCTTGCTTCCTTGGATTTTATACCGGGGTCCGAGTTATCACAGCAGCTGCTATCAATGTAACAAAATATTTGACATGAACAGCTTGTAAGAAGAAAAGACATTTTTTTTTGTCTTTTTCATTTTTATCGGTACCAAGGATCGAACTCACAACCACCTGCTTGCAAGGCAGGTGCTTATGCCGCTGAGCTAAATCCCCGCCCCTAGAAAACACATTTTGGCTCATAGTTTTAGAGGATTCTGCCCATGGTGGCCTGGCTTTATTGCTTTCAGGCCTGTGGCAAAGCAGAACAATTGTGGTGAAAGGGCATGGAGGACAAAAGCTGATCACCTCATTTCAGCCAGGTGCCATAGAGAGGAAGAACGGGTCAAGGACAAGACATAGCCTCCAAAGTCATGCTGCCATGATTTACCTGGTTCTATTGGTTCCCACATCCCACATTTCCATCATCTGCAAACAACCTATCAAATTATTAACCCATCAGTGTTTTAATTCTCAAGTTCAGAGCCCTCATGATTTAATCACTTCCCAAAAGCCCTACTTCTGACCACTGTAGCACTAAGGACAAAACCTTTCATGCAAGTCTTAGGGAATGTTTCATATTCATACTATCATAATAAGGAAAGAAAAGACTACTTAATCATTCAGTTCAGACAAAATTATCTAATAAATTTACTTATCCCACTGAATTCCCAAAATAAATTCCATGTGGATATTAAAAAAAAATCCAGGCTTGATGGTGGAAGCCTATAATCTCAGTACTCAGGAGACCAAAACAGGAGGATCACTACAAGTTCAAGGCCAGCCTGACCTATATAGTGAATTCAAGGCCAGCCTGTGCTCACAGAAAAATCCTGTGTCCAAAAAAAAGTAAAACAAAAGCAAACCCTGGGTCTGTAAATTTTCTATAACCTCTGGGATCCATTCTACTTTTAGCCTTCAGGAATATTTCCATGTCTGTAAAGAAAGTAAACATTGATCTTGAAATGTTACTTTTGTTCACATTTGTGTCACTGTTAGGCTGTAGCAACCAGGAATACTAAATGTCTGGCTTTCTAGTGTTAAAAATAAATGACCCTAAAGTTCTAGGTGGGACTTCAGTGAAGCTGTGTACGTTGTCTGGTCATAGATCTCACTGTACCATGTAGGGTTGTTGTCGGTGTCGCTCCCGGCCGGCAGGAAAGACACACGACAAAGTCTGGCGGTGTGCAACCTTGCCTTTATTTGTCTCCGCGTGGGCCCCGCGAGGCCTCCTCTCTGCCACCAGCCCTTTCTCGCCGGTGGACTTTTTCTGTCTCTCTCTGTGCTTTCTCTGTGCTTCTCTCTTGTGGCAGGAGAGGCATTTACTTTTATAGGGTAACAGTGGCCAATCAGTTCAAAGCGCACGATGCGGGCTGACTGGCTAACATCAGCTGTTGCTAGGCAGACTATCTTACAGAGCGGGTTGTTTAAGTCGCCAGCGCAATCAGGGGGCAGGAAGCAGGCGCCAACTTGACTCACTCGATGGGAGGGGCAATCTAGCTCAGGCTCCGCTCCCACCCACAGGCCCTACGTCCGCCAAGTAAGGCGACCGGTGTCGGCCGCGGCTCCCAACATCTCCCCCTATTTTATTTACTTTGAATGAATGTATGCATCGCAGCCCGCCCTGGATCGAGTGCAGAGGCTTATGCCCTGTGTTGAGGCCCACCGTAGGCCCTTGGCTTGGACCCTGGTCGGCCGCCCCGGGTCCGCCAAGGCCTTGAGACCCTCGTCCTTTTTCCAGGGCCAGGAGTGAACTGGACGGAACCTGGATGCACATAGGCATGCACTCATGCCCCTCCGTGTGATCCCCTCGGAGAGGCATCTAGATCTGGTCAGATTCTAGTAATCCAGCGGCTTTCGTGCGCCATGGGGTAGGGCCTGGCTTAGGTCGAGTCGTGCTGGGGAGGCACGCTCTTACCCGTCATTGACTCACCTACCCTGCTGTGTAGTGTCAATAGGGAAGGAGTGCGGAAGACCCGCCACATCTAGACCCAGTCGTAGGCCAGTCGAGCGAGCCATGCGTAAGCCTGGGGGTCATTGTGCCCATCACGGGCTGCTGCCAGGGCCGCATGGGCAACCAGGCGTACTTGACGCCAGGCCGCCGCAAGGCGCCCATTAATAAATGATGTAACCCATCGGAGCAAGAATGGTCCTACAAGTAAGAGCAGAAGCAAGGAGCACAGGGGACCTAACAATGATAAAACATAGGGGAGCAAGCCATTCCAGGCTCCCAAAAAAGGGATTGTCCTGCAGTTCTTTTAGGGCTCATCTTGTTGTTGGGTCTGCGGTTGGCCTCTGGTGGAACAGGCCTGATCTTTAGTCGAGGTACTTGTCGCGTCAACCTCTCTGGGACCCACAGTGGTTTTCGTCTCGGTTCCTGCGGAAAAACACAAACCGCGCCTCGGTTCCAGCTAACCACCGGATCTGGGCCCATCCATTGTCATGCCGTAGATAACCGCGCCTTTGGAGGCAGGCCTTGGCTTACTCCCCCTTTTTGTTTTTTATTTTTTATTTTTTATTTTTTTTATTTTTGGTCTTTTTCGTTTTTTTTTTTTTTTTTTTTTTTATCGGTACCAGGGATCGAACTCGCGATTGCCTGCTTACAAGGCAGGCGCTTATGCCGCTGAGCTAAATCCCCAGCCCCCGTTTCCTCGACCGGCGTTTTTCTCAGCCTGCTCGGCAGAGTAGCCGCCCATGAAAATACCGTCCGCCCCGCGGCGCAACGTCATAGGACAGCAGTCGCGACAGAGTGGAACGGGGCGTCACTTCCTGTGCCGGCTGAGAGAAGGGAGGGTTCCCTGTAGCGGCCTCTCGGCGGGGAGCCGCTTCTGGAGAAGAGCTCTAGGGCGGAGCGGATGGCTCTCTATCTCCTCCCCACCAGAGAGCGCTCGGGGGCCCTTTTTCCTCTCTCTGCTTTTTTCGAGCGGCGCACGCACACAATTCGCGGCGCAACTCGGCATAGGAGTCAAGGCACGCATGTATCATTTCCCACAGGGGGCGAATAGCCGGCGAAATATCCCCTTCCAATTCCGCAGAGGCGAGGTCCCCGCCTAACTTCTCCCATGACAGCAGGTTTAAATGCCCCGTGGGTAAAAACCAGGGAGCCACCCTATCTATCTCTGCTATGAATAGTTCCAGTGTTTTTTGACCTACCCTGAGGTCTCTAGCTTTTAAAAGCTTTTTAAGGGCCTTTACCAAGGGCCGCGCCTCCGCGCTCGGTAAATTACCCATCCTCAACCTCTAAGGGCTGTTACTCACCGCGTGTGACTTAAAGAACCCATCACCTACGCGTGAGCCTGAGGGGAGTCTAAAAGCCCTGTAGGTGCGCGCCACCCAGAGCCCAGGCTTATCCCCAACTCACCTGTCCGGCAGCACCACGCTGGAGCGTTGCACACCACCGCCGTGTCTCGGGGTTGATCAGTCCCCGTACGGGCCACCAAATGTCGGTGTCGCTCCCGGCCGGCAGGAAAGACACACGACAAAGTCTGGCGGTGTGCAACCTTGCCTTTATTTGTCTCCGCGTGGGCCCCGCGAGGCCTCCTCTCTGCCACCAGCCCTTTCTTGCCGGTGGACTTTTTCTGTCTCTCTCTGTGCTTTCTCTGTGCTTCTCTCTTGTGGCGGGAGAGGCATTTACTTTTATAGGGTAACAGTGGCCAATCAGTTCAAAGCGCGCGATGCGGGCTGACTGGCTAACATCAGCTGTTGCTAGGCAGACTATCTTACAGAGCGGGTTGTTTAAGTCGCCAGCGCAATCAGGGGGCAGGAAGCAGGCGCCAACTTGACTCACTCGATGGGAGGGGCAATCTAGCTCAGGCTCCGCTCCCACCCACAGGCCCTACGTCCGCCAAGTAAGGCGACCGGTGTCGGCCGCGGCTCCCAACAGGTTGTAATGGAACACTTGAGAAAGTTACCCCCAGAAAACAGAATAGAGGAACTAGTGAGATTTATTTGGTTATTTAGAGCTGCAGCAGTCAGCAATAGCTAATTCAGGCATTGAAACTTCTGGCTTCGATCCTTTGTTCTACTGTCTTTATAAACCCACACGAAGGTTCACAAAGTCAGAGGGTTGTCATGGATACCATTTCTTTTTTTATTTTTATTTTTGTGTGTGTGTGTGCCAGGGATCGAACTCACGACCTCATGTTTGCCAAGCAGGTGCTTATACCACTGAACTGAACCCCCAGCCATGGATACCATTTCTTACAATACCATCATTACTTTAGAATGTTACCAGACCTTCTTACACATCTGGTTGACACATAGTAGGTGGCTATAGGGTAGCTTGTCCACCTTGAGATAAAACTGCTCCCCTTTCCATGGTTTTATGGCCAGTTAGGGGGAAGGAGGCCTTTGGGGGAATTCACTTAAGTTCACTTGTTTAATGTTTAACTGCTTAGCTGAGTATCTAGACTATGATCTATATAGTCTATAAAGTAAGGGAAGCTTTCAAGATTAGGGTTTGAAGGGTTTCAAGGAAAAGACCAAAGAGCAAATAGTGGGTTTGGAGGTTATAAATGCCCTCACAGAATTATCATTTTATCTAAGACCCACAGATAATAATAAATTATACATTATACACTAATTATAAATTATATACTGAGGCTTTTTTTTGGTTAAAAAATATAACTGGCAAAACATGTTGTTTTGATTCCCTTTGTCCTTAAAATCTACTTAAGATCTAATTGCCTAAATGTTGGGCTAACTTTCTATAAGCACCATTCCTAGGAAGAATTAATGCCATAATAAAGGAATACAATTGTGTTCTTGGGGGTGGGGGAAGCATGATACTTCAGAGGGCCAGTTTAACTCTACAACAGGTAAGTATTCCTGTCTCCCGGTATTGCCCAAGTCTTATACCCAAAGACAACATCCCATGTAGATGGTGTCTTGCTAACAATGGACTATTTTGAAGCCCCAGTCCAAGGATTCAAAGATTACCCAAGGATGCATCTGATCATGATAACTATAATCCTTTGTTTCCTCTCATTGAAACTCCAGCTTTGAGTCTTACCTCAATTTTTTTGCTTTGCTGAAAACTGAGTGAAAAAGGACTAAAAATATAGGGAAAAGTTATTTTCTTTACACATGCCAAATATATGTAGTAAAGTGTCTCCTCTGATATCATGCCTAGAAAATTATGGTCTAATTTAATATAATTACCTCAGCCCATATATATATTGTGGAAACTGGATATAAAATGGGAAAAGTGCAGTCATCATTCTGAATATGGTGGTGAAAAGGATGGAGAATAGGAAGGGGACGAGCGTGAAGGAATGGCAGTTGAACTGAGGAAGGAATTCAATTTTTAAACTGAGTGTTAGGAAACTGCACATTTGCACAGGCTAGATGTTGGTGGCTTTCACAGAGTAATAACTGAATTGAGATGAGGAAATGAGAAGGAAGCAGCTGTTGGACCACCATGTTTAGAATATGGCTCTAAAAGTTAGATGAAGTGCCAGAGATGAGGTAAGAAAAAAGACTGATAATTTGGAGTAACAGGAAGGAAGACATAAGGGGTAGAGAGTGGGGAAAGGAGCAATGTGAGGAACCGGGCATGACAGTGTACTTAGTGCTCAGTATCAGCTTTCTTCTCTCATGTCTCATGTTTCTTCTTTGTGTACCCAACCCTTGGAAACCAGGGGTCTGATCTCAGTCCTTGGAGTTTTAGAGACACAGCATTCTAGAGTTCTGTAGGTAAGATTCAACTGCTGGCAACCTGACCCCATTCACTTAGTATGATACATTTGTGATTCACCCTGATCATTTCTATTAACACTTTATTACTTATACTGCCAAGTAGTGCTCCACTGTATGTGTGCACCATTGGTTTTTTTGGTACTTTATTGTTGTTGTTGTTTTGTATGAGGAATTAAACCCACAACCTTGCACCTGCCAGACAGGCACTGTGCTGCTGAGCTATATTCCCAGAGCACTATTTTGTTTGTTTGTTTGGGGGGGGGGCGTGTTTTGGGGGTTTTTGTTGTTGTTCTTTTTTTTGTTACTGGGGACTGAATTCATGACCTCATGCTTGCCAGGCATCAACATTGTTTTTTTTTTTTTTTTTTTTGGGTCTTTTTTCATTTTTATCGGTACCGGGGATCGAACTCACGACCGCCTGCTTACAAGGCAGGTGCTTATGCCGCTGAGCTAAACCCCCAGCCCCTTCAACATTGTTTTTTAATCATTCATTTAATAAGGATTTTTTGTGAGAAATTATAGGCTAATAGAACCACACTACATTTGTCGTTTTTTTTTTTTAACAGTTTTCTATAAAACAAGTGAAGTTGATGTTTACTTGAGTAGACTGTTGGTATGGTAAGTACCTGCTTAAACTTTTTTCAGAGGTAAGTGTATCATTTTGCATTTCCACCATCAACACAGTTTTCCCTACCTCTATACTGTTGCAATCTCTGACCTGGAAGTTGCGACCTAACACTGCAAGGTCCTAACATAGAAATGAACTGGCAATGCATCTAGAGTCTTTGTATCTTTGATACATGTAAGCCATTAAACCATTATATAGAGGATAGCAAGAGTTTATTGCAAAATGATAGTTTTTTGGGAAGGGGGAGAGAGAAAGAGATGGAGAGGGGAAGGGGAAAGAGAAAGAAAGAGAGAAAGAGACAGATACAAAGAGAAAGAAAATACACCCTCAGGTGTGAAGGTAGGCAGGTAGACACCAACCTGCTAGTTGCACTCAATAAGGTCTCAAGTTACATTTATCTGGTTAACTGGATCTTACAAAGAATGTTTCTTTTGAGGTCATTGCTCTTTTGCAAGCAACATGAACTATGTTGATTAGTGGGTCCCTGTTTATTCCCTAGGTGGAAGTTTTTCCTTTAGTTTGAGACCTTAATGTTCTCCAGCCTCTCACTTACTGTCTGGAGTGTATGGGCCCTTATCAACAGACTAAAAGGTGGAGGCTGGGGATTTAGCTCAGCAGCATAAGTGCCTGCCTGGCAAGCATTAGGTTCGGCAAGCATTAGGTCGTGAGTTGATCCCTGGTACCAAGAAAAAAAAAAGAATCACCTAGAAAAACAAGGATTGAATGTAAGACAGACTTAAAGGAGGCTATATTCCCTTGAACTGAAATTTGAAATTGCAAACTTGTATGGATGTTGTCAATAGCTAATGTTGTACCCCAAAAATGAGACCCTGAGATGTTGTCCAAAAATGGGCAAGATATCTTTTAAAAGAAAAAGAAGTGCTTTATTTAAGCTGGCACCAGCAACACAGTGCAGTTGGAGTTTGCAAAGGTGTGTAACTAGGTTAAAATTTTGTCAGGCTTATAAAGGGAAAAACCAAAAAGTTAGGGGGTGGGAGGAGAATTTGGTTGAGGAAGACCTTTGTTCCCTTTTGCTTGAGGACAGAGTTTTTAAGGGAAGTTTCACCGTTTGGTTGTCGATGAGTTCTTCCTTTACAGGAATTTGCAACTTTTGGTTGGCTAATTCCAGGAACAACTGTCTTTCACAAAAGGGAGACAAAGGTTACAAGGAATATAGGTAAATCAAGGTCGACTAATTCCAGGAACAATTGTCCCTCACAAAGGGAACAAAGGTTAACACAGCCAACAGGTTACCAGGGTGACAGTGCATATAGAACAGTATGGCAACACTTTGGTTAAATTACAACACTGTGGCAGTTGCTCCAGGATGGTCAGTTGTGAGAAACAGCTGCTTTAGCAAAGGGAGTTACAGGGTAATTAGGGCAAATAATTAGGGCAACAGCGAGTATAGAACAGGATGACAGAGTACAACAGCTAATGATTAAGAAAAGGAGGAATCATGTCTTCTTTGATGTTTGAGTAGCCCCCATCTGAGAGCCAGCACAATCATCATGGCAATGCTCCAAAACTGTGCCCTGATAAGGCACACCTTCTATTTCCCAGAAGCCCCTATGGCTCCTCCCTCCCAAAAGTCTGCCAAAGCTCAGGCATGTAAAAGTTTACCCAATCCCCTGCACTCTCATGAAATAAATCAGCTCACATCAGTCCCCAGAGCACTACCCCATCAGAGGCTGGATCAGGCAGTACCCACCTTCATCTGCAGGAGAGCTGCTACAGCCTTCACTGGGGTGACTTCCTCTGTGCCCCTCCATTGAACTCTTTCTTACCTAGTTGCCTTCTCTCTTTTAATATTCTGCACTGCCCTAAATTGAGTACAAAGTTTCCACTCAATCAGTTGGTGCCATGACTTCAGCAGTTGGAGGCTGTGTGGCTCCTGGAGGGTCTGTCCTCCAGTCTGAGCACCTTCCCCCTGCCTATGGATCTCCTCTCTGCTTCTCTCTCTCTCTCTCTCTCTCTCTCTCTCTCTCTCTCTCTGAGACTAGGGACTCCTCTGCCTTGCCATTTCTAGTCAACATCCAACACCAGCCTCCATCTCATTAGGCCCAAGATGAGCCTCCCCCCTACTCTTTCAGGACCTCTGCATCCTTTGGGATTTCACCCTTGTCTTCTCTGGTGACTAGGGAATTCATTGTTGGAACTACTCTATTACTTCAAAGGACTACCCTTCCAACCCCCAGCTCACTTTTCTCATTTGAAAACATGGGTATTAATCAACCACTCCTCTGGGATGCACTTAGATACACTGGGGCTAAAACAAACTCTCAGCCAGAGGCTAACATTAAGAGATTTATGTAAGTTTTACTACTGAAATGGCAAGTGGGGGGTAAATACCTTATGTCCACCTGCTGGCATGCCCTGACCTATTCCAAGCCTGCAAGGCCTCTCAGATTCTTTTGGCTCACTCCACAAGTTGTTCTTTATCAGTCTGCCATTGTGACTCTCCTTCTAGTTTCTCAGACCCCACAGATGAAATACCTCCACCCCCATTGCCATAACTGACATGGAGGCCCCCTCTGCTCTCTCACCACCCCCTTTTTCTCCCCCTCCTTATCTTACAGTTACTCTCAGAGGACTACACCACTGTGAACTCTTCCTCTGTTTGCGTAAATCTGCCCCCTCCTACACCACTGTGAGCTCCTCCTCTGTTTACCCAACTCAGTCCCCTCCTCTTTCTTCCCCTGCCCATCATACTTGATCCATTAGTCCTCCTAAACTTCCACTTTATTTCCCAAGCAGTACCTAACATTCAGACTAAATTCAAAATGTCAGATCTTGGCCCCCAATACCCCCCAGGGAGATCTCTTACATATGGCTTTCCATGTCTTCAACAGTGGACAAAAATAACAACAATAGGATGACCTTTAAAAGGTTACGTTCCAGGGGCTGGTGATTTAGCTCAGCAAGCATAAGTGCCTGCCTTGTAAGCAGGCAGTTGTGAGTTCGATCCCTGGTACCGATAAAAAAAAAAGTTACGTTCCAAGAGGACCATTAAAAAGTTACATTCCAGGACAGCTACGAAAAAGGTTGCATTCCAGGCTAAAACTCTAAGGTCAATTCATAGCCACAGCAGCTACAGCTGCAGTGAGCAGCACCCCCACCACCCGGAGTTTGAGATAAAATATAGACTGGAGAAAAAAATCTAAAACCTGAACCCCCCCCACCAGGTGCTTTAAGTGTGGCACAAAAACAGCACTGGACATGAGCCTGCCCTGATCTGCGGCCATGACTAGGAACCAGTCCCATCTGCAACCAAGAAGCCCACTGTAAGTGCGACCGCCCTGTCCACCAGAGAGCGGCCCACAGGTTCAACTTCAACTCTTCAACCTAAGAAAAACAGACCTCAGCTCAGCTGGTAAACCTTGGGACTCCAACTGCAGTAAAGGTAAAGGGATTCCCATGCTGTTTCATATCACCCAGGTGAAGAGATATCATCTGCTGCCTGGTAATCTCCATCCCAGACACACTAAAGGGACTTTATGAACCTCACATCCAATAGCTCCCACCGATCTCAGATTAACATATCACAAATGCTAATGCTTTGCTACCTTACCTGGTTTTGGCCTACATATGGCTCTATGCTTTTCTTCCTCGCAGGAGCTCTAAAACTCTCCTCCAAAAAAATACACCATTCTCCACAAGCTTACAGTTATCATAATAATATTCTTAATGTTTACATTCCGCAATAGCCTTAGTCAACATGATAAGCTTCCTCCTCTTCCTCAATCTACTCCTTCACCTTACCCTGCAACACTCAGACACCTTCACCTTACCCTGCAACACTCAGACACCCCAAAATGTTGATTCACTCCAAGATTAAATAAACTCACTGGCCACGGTAGTTCAACTCAGTATCCTCACAGCAGAAAAAGGGGGATACTATGCCATGTTGGGAGAAGAACGCTGCTATTTTGTTAGGCAATCATATATAATAAAAGACCAGGTACAAAATTCAAAATATTGCCAACTGATATATGAAGTAGATACCGCTTTTCAAAACCTATCTCTTGGTCATCATGTTGGGCCTCCCTAGACACATGGGCTCCCATCTTAATGCCCATTATGGTCCCTTAATTACTATAATAATTTTTTGCCTTTTGCCCCCTGTGCCTTTAGGCTTCCCTGGCAGTTTATCCAAGCCAGAATACAGGCATTCACTACCAAAGAAATCCTATTACTGAGCAACATCACTACCTCACAAACTTGGATAGAATGGATCCCTTCATCCCATTCTCTTCTACCCTACATTCCAACAATGCCCCCTCTCAGCAGAAAGCAGCCAGACAGACTCCACAACACCCCCTAACACCAAAGAGATGGGAATGTTAGATCCCCCACCATCTGAGCACAATCATGACAGTGGTTCAAACCACTGTGCCCTGACAAGACACACCTTCTTTTTCCCAGAAGCCCCCATGGCTTCTCCCTCCCAAAAGTCTGCCACAACTCAGCATATAAAGGTTTACCCCCTGCATTCTCACGAAATAAATCAGCTCACACCAGCCACCAGAGCCCTTCCCCCATCAGAGGCTGTATCAGGCAGAACCTGCCCTTTGTCTGCAGGAAAGCTGCCACAGCCTTCTCTGTGGTGACTCCCTCCATGCCCCCCCCCATCAAATTTTCTTATCTAGTTGCCTTCTCTCTTTCTGCCATGCTCTAGATCAAGTACAAATTTTCCACTCAATCAATATTCCCTTGCACTAAAGTTTGAAACTACAATCTTGTATGGATGTTATCAACAGCTAATGATTAAGAAAAGAGGGAATAGGGCTGGGGATTTAGCTTAGCAGCATAAATGCCTGCCTTGTAAGCATGCAGTTGTGAGTTCAATCCCCAGTACCGATAAAAAGGAAAAAGAAAAGAGGGAATCCTGTCTTCTTTGATTTTTAAGTAGCCCCCTATGCTTGTCTTCAATCTGTTAATCACTAACTTCATGCCTAACATCAGAAAACACTTACTATGGTCAGTATTTTTAATTTAAGCCAACCTACTGGCATGTAGTGATAGCTCATACTAGTTGTAATTTGCATTTTCCTAAATACAAATGATGTTGAGCAAATCTACACATGCTTATTTGCAACTAGTTTAATTATTCTGTGAAATTATTGATTTAAATCTTTTACTTATTTTTGTTTATTGTTATAGTCTTGAATTTTGAAGTTTGCTAATATATTCTTTTCACAAGTTTTCACCCAGCATCTGTGACTTACAAATACTTTTATTCAGTGTTTGGCTTGCCCTTTATTATACTCTGAGATTCCTTTCACAAGATTATTTTCACAGATTCTCTCAATTTAGAGAAAGTCAAGTGTATCCACTTTTCTGTTACTCTTACCTTTGATGTAGACATATTTGCTTACTGCGATCACAAAGATTTTCCTTTTTTTATGGCATACTTTCTGAAAGATTTGCTATGGGAATGACTAATTTTTAGTTAATATTGTGTTTTTGAGAGAACATGCTGAGGTACAGAATTCTGATTCTAAGTATTATGTTTAAGCTAAAATTATAAAGAATAATCAGGGTTGTGATGGATTAACTAATGAGCAACCTGTAATACCCAGCTAAACTGAATCAGCATGGTGTGCGTATGGAAGGTGCTCACTTGAGGACTGTTGCAACAGCATAAAAAGAACTGGAGGGGAAGATGGCATGTTGTTAATCCTCCTGAAAAGGTTCATCACACTGGCTTTCCTGATATAAACTCAAATGTTCTCATCATGGGAGGAGCTCAGGTCCTTGCTGTCACTAAGGATGGCTGTGGTTCTCTTTAGGGTAGCTCTGGTCCTTATGTTGACTGCTGCTTCCTGTCTCAGTGCAGATCCCTCAGCCTGCTGGCACAGATCCTCCATTCCACTGGTGCAGACTTTCTACCTTCCACCACTGACTTCTCACTCTTCCCAGTGCAGATCCTTGATACAGACTTCCATGAGACACTGTCATGGGCTCTAGGCTTCCAGATGGATTTATGCAGGATATTGCCATGGGATCCAGGCCCTCAGCCAGACTCTTTGGGTGTCAGATGCTAGTGTGTGGACAGATTTCTCACTCTTTTGCATTTAGCTCTTTGGGTAAATATTATAAATAATCCTATAAATTGTATGTCCTATTTTAAATCTATTCCCTTGAAAACCCTGACTACAAGAATATAGGTTGTGAATATATTTTCTTTGTACTTAAACATATAAAAGATTTGGGCTACGGATTTTTTTTTTTATTTAAGAGGAAAAAGAGAAAAACACAAAACAAAACAAAGCAGTGTAAGGTTACACATAATACATAACTACAAAAAAAAACATAACAGTAAGAAATCACCTGTTAATAGATTACATAATATCATCTTGGAAATAGTTGCTCAAATCACAGTATCAAAGAATACAAAGTAGACATTCAAACGGAGAGACTGCAAACAGCTGTGTTCAATGATCCAAAAACATTAATATAGTCAGCTATTTAACATCCCTAAACACACTTGTTGTTATATCCGTTAGAGCTCTTTTTTTTTCCCCCTCCCTCTCTTTTTTATAACAAAATTTATACATTTTGGATTTTATTACTCCTCAGTTCTCATTACTCTCTTGGGGGGGAGAGAATAAAGTCAAATATGGCAAAACAAAGCTGTAAGTCCAAACCAAGGATAGACATAGCACATGATGTAGAACAGAGTACAAGGTCATCAACAATGGTTATCAACATTGTCTCTTGTTTCCTTAAAAGGAATTGTCCATCTCATTAGATATTATAAAGCCGGACAAAACAGTGGAGAACAAGACCAATAAAACTTAGGCATTGTGAACATTACAGGACTTCCAAAGGAGACAATAGTCAAACCAGAATGGGCATCTTTGTGAATCTTATTGCCTTCAAATTAGTTGCCTATACCTTCAAACTTGCTACTATCGCACAGAATGGAACAGAGTCTAATCAGTCAAAACAAGATCTTGGGAGTATTACAGGACTTCAAAACAAGTTAATAGGAGATCAAAAAGAGTTACTACTATATATCCTAATTTTTTAAGTTTTTCCCTTAATTAAAATAAACATAAGAAATAGCTAAATAATTTTTTTTAAAGAATAGTAGTTACCATAGTGTCTGTCTTTTTCCTAAAATTTTTGGATAAAACTTCATATACTATAGCTTCAAATATTTCCATATCAAAAAGCCCAGAGTAAAGCCTTTCTAATTAATAAGTGTAAATTTTATAAGGCTTCAAGGCCACATAATGGGGAATCATGATTATCACATATTTTTATATATTTGAATCATTACTTACATTAGGGAAACTATTCGGTATTCATACATGCGAGATTGATTTATTTCACTTATGAGTATGGTCTCAAGCTGCGCCCATTTATTGATAAATATCTCAATGCGATCCTTCTTTATAGCTGAATAATACTCCATTGTATAGAAATACCACAACTTTTTTATCCATTCCTCAGTTGATGGACACTTGGGTTGTTTCCAAGATCTGGCGATTACAAATTGTGCTGCTATAAACATAGGTGCACATATATCCCTGTGGTATGATGCTTTCAGTTCTTCTGGGAATATGCCTAGAAGTGGAATAGCTGGAATAAATGGGATTTCCAATCCCAACTTTTTGAGAAACCTCCAGACAGATCTCCACAAAGGCTGTACCAGTCTACACTCCCACCAACAGTGCAGGAGAGTTCCTTTTTCCCCACAGCCTCTCCAGCATTTGTTGTTGTTGGTTTTCTTGATCCTGGCCATTCTTTCAGGAGTGAGATGGTATCTCAGTGTGGTTTTAATTTGCATTTCTCTAATGACCAATGATGATGAGCATTTTTTCATGTATTTATTTGCCATTTGCATTTCTTCATCTGAGAATTGCGTATTCATCTCAGATGCCCATTTTTGGATTGGATCTTTGAATTTTGAAGGTCTGAGTTTTTTTAATTCTTTATATGTTTTAGACAAGAGTCCCTTGTCTGAGAGAGAGTTCACTAAAATCTTTTCCCAGTTTGTGGGTTTTCTTTTCACTATGCTGGAGATTTCTTTTGACATGCAAAAACTTTTTAATAAGAAGTGGTCCCAGTTATTGATTCTGGGAAGTATTTCCCGTGCAGTTTGAGTCCTATTCATGAATTCTCTACCTACTCCTATGTCTCCAAGGTTTCTACCCAATTTGTCTTCCAATAGATTTAGCGTTTCTGTTTTAATATTCAGATCTTTGACCCATTTAGATTTTAATTTAGTACATGGTGATAGACATGGGTCTAGCTTTAGTTTTTGGCAAATGGAGAGCCAGTTTTTCCAGCACCATTTATTAAAGAGACTGTCGTTCTTCCAGTGAACCTGCTTGGCTCCTTTATCGAAGATAAGGTGGTTGAGTGTGTTTGTAGTTGTGGTTGTATCTTCTAATCTATTCCATTGATCTTCAGCTCTGTTTTGATTCCAATACCATGTTGATTTTACTACTGTTGCTTTGTAGTATAATTTCAAGTCAGGGATTGTGATGCCTCCTGCTTTGTCTTTGCTGCTTAGAATTGCTTTTGCGATTCTAGGTCTCTTCTGGTTCCAGATGAAATTTAGGAGTGATTTCTCTAGATCTATAAGGTATGTTGATGGTATTTCTATTGGGATTGCATTGAATCTGTATAAGAGTTTTGGGAGAATGGCCATCTTCACAATGTTTGTTCTTCCTATCCATGAGCAAGGGATGTCTTTCCATTTTCTGAGATCATCTTCAATTTCCTTTTTCAGTGTAATATAGTTTTCACTGTATAAGTCTTTCACTTCTTTCGTAAGAGTAATTCCTAAATATTTCATTTTTTTGCTTGCTAATGTGAATAGTCCAGTTTCCCTTATTTCCCTCTCTGTGGTTTTGTTGTTTGTGTATAGGAATGCTATTGATTTCTGAGTATTGATTTTGTATCCAGCCACATTCCTGAATTTATTTATTGTATCTAAGAGTCTTTCAATGGAGCTTAGGGGGTCTTCTATGTAGAGTATCATGTCATCTGCAAACAATGACAACTTAACTTCTTCTTTTCCTATCTTTACCCCTTTTATTTCTCTTTCTTGCCTAATTGCTCTGGCTAGTACTTCCAGTACTATATTAAATAGGAGTGGTGATAAAGGACATCCTTGTCTTGTGCCTGATTTTAAAGTAAAGGCTTTCAATTTTTGGCCATTTAGTATGATGCTGGCTGTTGGTTTGTCATAAATGGCCTTTATTATATTGAGGTAAAGACCATCTATTCCAATTTTCTGTAGAGTTTTTATCATGAATAAATGTTGGACCTTATCGAAGGCTTTTTCTGCATCTATAGAAATGATCATGTGATTCTTATTTTTGGCTTTATTGATATGGTGAATTACATTTATTGATTTGCGTATATTGAACCATCCTTGCATTCCTGGGATGAATCCCACTTGGTCATGGTGTATAATCTTGATGATTTGCTGGATCCTATTTGCCAATATTTTATTGAGGATTTTTGCATCTGTGTTCATTAGGGAGATCGGTCTATAGTTCTCTTTTTTAGTTGGGTCTTTCTCAGGTTTTGGTACTAGAGTGATATTTGCTTCCAGGAATGACTTAGGCAGGATTGCTTCCCTTTCAATTTCATTGAATAGTTTGAGGAGTGTTGGCATTAGGTCTTCTTTGTATTTCTTGTAGAATTCTGCAGTGAATCCATCTGGGCCTGGGCTCTTCTTGGTGGGTAAGGACTTAATTACATTTTCAATTTCAGTAACCGAGATTGGGTTATTCAACAGTTTTACATCCTCTTGATCTAGCTTTGGCACTTCATATGCTTCTAAGAAACTGTCTATTTCTTCTGTGTTATCAAACTTTTGAGAGTAGAGGTTTTCAAAATAGGTGTTGATGATCTTCTGTATTTCTATTGGGTCTGTAGTGACTTCTCCTTTTTCATTTCTTATTGCATGAATTTGAGCTTTTTCTTCCCTTTTTTTAATAAGGTTGGCTAGGGGCTTATCGATTTTATTTATTCTTTCAAAGAACCAACTCTTTGATTTGTTGATCCTTTGGATTGTTTTCTTAGTCTCTATTGCATTGATTTCTGCTCTGATTTTTATAATTTCCTCTCTTCTTTTGGCTTTGGGCTTGACTTGCTCTTCCTTTTCTAGCTGTTTGAGGTGTAGCATCAAGTTATTTATTTGTATTCGTTCTGTTTTCCTGATGTGGGAACTCAGTGCAATAAATTTTCCTCTCAGAACGGCTTTCATTGTATCCCACAGATTCCGGTAAGTTGTATCTGCATTTTCATTTTCTTTTAGGTATTGTTTGATTTCTTCTTTAATTTCTTCTGTGACCCACTGATTACTCAAGAGTGTGTTATTCAGTTTCCATGTGTTTGTGGGATTTTTGCAGTATCTTTTATCATTAATTTCTAATTTCAGAGCGCTGTGATCCGATAACATGCAAGGGATGATTTCAGCTCTTTTGCACTTGTTTAAATATGTTCTATGAGCTAATATATGGTCTATTTTAGAAAATGATCCATGTACTGCTGAGAAGAATGTGTATTCTGATGTTGTTGGGTGGAACATTCTGTATATGTCTATCAAACCCATTTGTTCACAGGTATGATTCAGTTCTGTTATTTCTTTACTCATTTTCTGTCTGGTCGATCTGTCCCTTGGTGTCAATGGCGTATTAAGGTCTCCCGTTACAATTGTGTTACTGATAATTTGAGTTTTCATTTCTGTTAATAATTGTTTTATATAACTGGGCGCTCTGGAGTTTGGTGCGTATATATTTAAGATAGTTATCTCTTCCTCTTGGAGTTTTCCCCTTACGAGTATGTAGTGACCTTCTTTGTCCTTTATGGTCATTGTTGGTTTAAAGTTCACGTTGTCTGTCCTGCCTTTTTTTGGATTCCTGCTGCATGAAGAATTGTTTTCCATCCTTTGACTTTCAGTCTGTGAGTATCCTTCTGGGTTACATGGGTTTCCTGTAAACAGCATATGGTTGGATTTTGTTTCTTGATCCATTCTGCTAGTCTGTTTCTTTTGATTGGTGCATTGAGACCATTTACATTAATGGTTATTACTGTTAAATGTTGTTTAATTGTAGGATTCTTATCTCTCTGCTGTTGCATCTTTATCTTTCTGTTCTGTTTAATTATTTGCTTTGCTTAGTGGTTTTTTCCTTTGTGTATCTAAACTGTCTTTCAATATTTTTTGCAGGGTTGGTTTGGTGTTCATGAAGTTCTTCAGCTGTTCTTTGTCATGGAAGTATCGTATTTCACCATCTATTTTAAATGATAGTTTTGCAGGATATATCAGTCTAGGTTGGAAATCATTTTGCTTTAGGATCTGGAATACTTCACTCCATGCTCTTCTTGACTTTATTGTTTGTGCTGAGAAGTCTGCTGTGATTCTGATAGGTTTTCCTTTATAAGTGATCTGTCTTTTCTCTCTGACAGCTTTTAATAATCTATTCTTGTGTTGGATTTCTGGGATGGTGATTATTATATGTCTGGGTGTAGTTTTATTTTGGTTATGACTATTTGGAGTTCTATATGCTTCACTGATCCTGATGTCAGTTTCTGATCTCATGCTTGGGAAGTTTTCAGCTATTGCTTCTCTAAATATCCTCTTGATAACCTTTATGTTGTCTCCTTCTTTTTCGTTAATCCCTATCATTCTTATGTTATTCTTCTTTGCATCATCTTGCAGTTGTTGAATTGTTGTTTCCTGATTCCTTGTTATTTTTAAAAGATCTTTCCTTTCCTGTTCACTTGCTGCAATCCTGTCTTCAAGGTCTGAAATTCTATCTTCACTTTCATTAAGGCGGTTTTTACAACTTTCAGTGGAGTTTTTTATTTCCTGTATATCTCTGTGCATCTGCATTATGTATTCTGTTTGTTTCTTATATTGCTCGTCTAGGGATTCTATCTTTTTGTTTAATTCCTCCAATTTTTTATCTGTGTTTTCTTTAGATATATTTAGAATCTCTTTCATTTCTTTTATCATTTCTTCTTTTATCTGGGAAATTATTTCGAGTTTGAATTTCTTTAAAGCTTCCTGGAGTTGCTTGTCAACTTCAGTAGCTATTGTGTCTAATATATGAGGAGGATGGGATATATTTTCTTCTAAATACACTTCTCCTAGGGTTTCCTGAGATGGGCTGGAGGTTTGAGGTTGTAATTTGGTCTTTCGTTTTGTCATTTTCCTATATTTCTGTGTTTCAAGTGTTATTTGAAAGCCTCCTCAGGATCTGTTGAAAATCCCCTTCTATGTTTGCAGCTACTGAGACTCTGGCACCACTCTACCCCAGGCCATTGGGCCTGCAGAACCAATGGCCCTTCTCTGCTTGTTCAGAACTCCGCGGTTCCAGACAAGCTGGGCCTCAGGGACACTGTGCGCCCACCTGCCCCTTGGTAGATCCACAGCTCTTGGATCGCAGCCGGGTTAGGGTACTCACCACAGACCGCAGTGCCTCAGGAGCCTGTGATCCCTCCCTGCTTGCAGAGATATCCACAAACCTCCAGACAAAGGAAGGGCCTCCTGCGGGCACTCCGGATCTACCCCGCTCCTCCTCTGCACGCAGATGGCTATGCGTGGCTGGGCTCAGGCCGAGGTGCCTCAGGAACCCGGGACCCCTCCTCCTCCAGACAAAGGAAGGGGCCTCTGCAGGCGGCTCCGGATCTGCGCAGCTCCTCCTCCGCACACCGATGGCCAGGCGCGGCTGGGCACAGGCCGAGGTTCCTCAGGAACCCGGGACCCCTCCTCCTCCAGACAAAGGAAGGGGCCTCTGCAGGCGGCTCCGGATCCGCGCAGCTCCTCCTCCGCACACCGACGGCCAGGCGCGGCTGGGTACGGGCCAAGGTGCCCCAGGAACCCGGGACCCCTCTGGGCTACGGATTTAGCTCAGTGGCATAAGTGCCTGCCTGGCAAGTATAAAGTTGTGAGTTTTGATTCCCCGGTACCCCCCCAATATATATATATATATGATTT
Organism: Cavia porcellus; assembly: GCF_034190915.1. Taxonomy (NCBI): domain Eukaryota; kingdom Metazoa; phylum Chordata; class Mammalia; order Rodentia; family Caviidae; genus Cavia; species Cavia porcellus. The sequence goes on along the minus strand of NW_026947490.1, from coordinate 37,361,447 downwards.
AGAATGTTGAGCATTTAGCCTCCTTTCAAGTTATTGGTTACTGAAGTTATACATAGGTATTCACTGATTTTATACCACAAGGTGGTATATTTATGTTTCATACTACAATAAGCTATTATATCAATCAAAAGATGAACATTACTTCCCATCACCTTTTGTTCTATCATTGCAGACTTTCCTAGATCCACATTCTCTGTTATTTAGTATTACATTAAGTAACTTATGTGTAAATGTGTTCCTATTACATTTATCTTTTTTTGTCTTCACACAGTCTCCTATCAGACCTTCAAAAAAGACAGTTTTGCTATGTATAGCAATTTAGTTGGTGGTTATTTCTTCCATGCAGAAATTCTTCATGTTTTTCTTTTCATTGATACAGAATTCAGGACCACACTAAATGGAGATATGGCACCAGAGGAACTTTAGAAGGCAGGTTTATTACATTAGTGGACTGGTAGGGATCTCCGTTCCAAAACATCAGCCCCAGCTAGAGTTTTCCAATCACTTACATATATTTCCAAAAGAAAGTATAAAGGCATATAACATAATATTCTATGGTTGGCTATTCATGTCTCTGTCACTAATTGCTAGGCATAAATCACTCTTACAGAAACAGTAACTAGATGAGGTTACTAGGGTACAACATAGAGGAAGAATTCATCACTGTCTGAGACCAAGAGAAATGTCCTTGTAGTAATAATACTTTGGGACTTGGAAGTAAGAGAAACATTTTTCCCTGGCTGAGCTACACTTGCAATGGGCACCCACAGTGTCAAGGCTTCTTAAGCTTGTAACTTTCTTTTTTGGTCTTTTTCCTTTTTATCGGTACCGGGGATTGAACTCATGACTGCCTGCTTTACAAGGCAGGCACTTACGTCGCTGAGCTAAATCCCCAGCCCCAAGCTTGTAACTTTCTAACCATGGGAACAGGCTGTGTCTTTTAGTTTCATCCTTGAACAGTGTTAGAAATACATTTAGTATTAGACATATAAGTTTTAAAATTTCCTCTACATCAAAATAGCCTCTACATCATTGCCAGATGACATTAAATCAAGCATCTTTTCAGACATTTGTAAAATACTAAAAGTTATTTGATACATCTCTGTATATGGAATATAAAATATCTTGATAAAGTGTGTTACTCTCGGGGTTTGGCACAATCACTGACAGGCAGGATAAATATCTTCCAGGGGATCAGCTTTAGGGCTACCAAACATCCCTAATCCATGTTACTGTTATGCAATCTTTTCTGTCTTGTGACTAATCCAAAATGCTAAGGCTCTAAAAACTTACCTGTAGAGTTTTAAGGTCAGTGTATTCAGAGTACCATAATATTTATAATAGCATCCTGTCACATAAGTCTGCGTTGCTACCCCACTCTCCTGCCAACTCTCCCGCCCCCTACCGCGTCGGTATTCCCTGCATTCACCTAAAGTCTCTATTTCTGAGATAATAGATTACACGCATCAGATAGTCGCAGCCCCTTTTAGATATAACAAGTTCCACCAATTTACCGTGGACTGACTGAGACTATATACCGAAGGTCACCCAAGTAACCATGCACCCTAAAAACATTGCCCTCGCGGCTCTAAGCCAATCAGAACACAACAAAGGGTTGTTTCCGTTGCTGGGCAGGGTGATAGGGCGGGACTTCCTGTTCCCGCCTCCAGCGGACATATTGTTTCCTTTCGCGTTCGTAGGTCAGTCACCAGAACGCAGTGTCAGGCTCCTAGTGACGGGACGGGAAAACGCGAGGGAAGGCGTTGTCGTCCAAACAGAAGCTGGCCTCAGACTCCACGGTGGCGCCGCCCGTGCGACCCAGCTCTGGGCCCGACCGGGGCCAGAGAGAATCCGCGATCCCCAACCCTGCCTCCTCTCCCCCTGGTCTTTAGGACTGATGGCTATGGCCGAGCTGCTGGACGCTGCGCAGGTGGGTCTTGCCCTGCTCCAGTGTCTGAATCCTGGTTTGGGCTTCTAGGTCCGGGGCAGTGGAAGCTCTGTGGTGAGCTCTTTTCTGACACCTAGTTATATGAGTGGTGGAAGGACGTCACGGCACCCGGGACCCGCATGTGCAGAAGCTGCGCTGCGGCTCCGCTGGAGTATTCGCGGGACCCGGGCATCTGGACCTCTGCTCAGGGGCCCATAGGAGCCATGGAAGCTTCTGAATGGAGGAGAAATGCAATGTGAGAATTTAGAGAGTACCTCGACTGTCCAGGAAAGAATAGTGTGGGTATGGAAAAGATGAGCTCAGTGAGGTATGCTAGGATTGAGAGCTAGTGCAAGGTAAGTAACATGGTAGTTCAGAGGTGACCCTGAAAACAGGTATAAAGGTAGTCAGTGAGTTCCCGGTCACTTTGTAGCAGAGCTGAAGTGAAGGATAGGCCAGAACCCTCCGGGTTTCTTTGTGATTTCTTGCTTCTCACAGTCTCTCTCTCCCCACAGGTTCCTGTGAACACAGAAGTAATTATGGGCCCTAAACAGGTGAGGGAAGAATGTCCCGTGGTCTCACTGAGTCCACCCTCACCTATATGGCCTCCAGGACTATGATAACATTAAAAAACAGTTTCCTAATGCTTTTTTAATTTCTTGCGGATGAAGACCCTAGAGAAATTCCTCAGTTCAGGGTCCTGTGTCCAGGCTAGGTGTGATATGGAGAAGTTCCCATTTGTACCAAAGGTTGGAATAAGGTCGGAAAATTGTTCTATGTACATGAGCTAGCATAAGCAAATACTTGAGGTGGCATCGAGATGGGAGTTGTAAAGAAACTGCATGTCATGTGGACAGGGTGGCACACACATATAATCCCAACACTTGGGAGGCTGACGCAGGAGGATTGCTGCAAGTTCAAGACTAGCTTGGGCTACATAGTGAGTCCATCTGGAACTACATAACATGACTCTAGACCCACCCACAAAATAAAACAAAATACCTTACAGAAGCTGCAGCTCTCTGCTATGTCTGTTAGAAACCAAAGACAGAGAGGCAGCACTCAGGCCTGAAATGGCTGACAGAAGTGCAGTGCCTCTTCCAGGGGTAATGGGAAGTGTGCAGCAGAGAAGGGAGTCAGTCTGACCGAGGTCTTAATAGCCTCCCTGCGGATGCCAAGCAGAGAGCTGGCTGGGTGTGATAAAAGGTTGTCGAGGTATGGTATGGACAAGGAGACCAGAAAGGAGGGTTACTACATTTTTCCAGAGGAATGGTGACAACAGATGGGCCAGAGGGGTGCCTGTGTAGACAGGAGAAGTGATTGAATTTTCTAATGTGAGATAAAAAAACAGATACAGCAAGGTTTTTGGACTTACCAGTGAGGATAGGAGCTCCATATCTTAGCAAGGCATGGCAGTGTTGGAAGTGTCTTTCATTGTGGATATCAGGATTTTATTTATGGCCATGTGAAAGTCTTAAGAGAGTCCAAAGAACACTGAGGGGAAGTATCTTGACTAGTGAAACCACAGGACTGGAGTTATATACAGGGGTTTAGTGTGGAGACAAACAAAAGTCAGGTGATGATGTAAAGACTGGGATTTAAGATGGAAAATTACACAGTGGTGGTGCAGTTAGTGAACTAGAACTATGAGGATGAAAGCTACCAACTGGATGGAGGGACAGAGTTGAGGGGCAATTACAAATTCAAAGAACAATATACACACAGACAGGAGCATAGACTGGTGGGTCCTGGGCCTTTGTACTGGGCTTAAGGGAGCCAGATGAGCCCAAGTTAGGCTGACTGCTTAGCATGATCCTAGCAACCCCAGAGGAATTAGCTGGCAGAAGTAGGGCCATGCCCTGAACTTAAATGGTCTACTTTTGCCTACTGCCTGTTGGTACCGTGAGTGGACATACTAGTAGGACTATGAGGAAAGAGCAGATACCGTATTAGCTGGTTCTGGTATTTCCTCTGATTTGAGGAGTTAGATAAATGGGGACATGGGTGGGAATCCTTGGCAGAGAAGTTGCTCATGGACTTGCCTCTCCCTACTGTGGCAGGGACAGGTGAACTTTGAGGACGTGTTCGTGTGCTTCTCCCAGGAGGAGTGGGAACTCCTTGATGAGGCTCAGAGGTTCCTGTACCGAGATGTGATGCTGGAGAACTTTGCTCTTATGGCCTCACTGGGTAAGGCCATCCCACCTACCCAGTGTCCTGGACTGCACTCTGCCCTTCCCTTATCCCTAAGGCAACTGTGTCCTTCGTACATCAGAGCCATAGGCACTACCACCTTCCCCAGTTCCCTGGAAGTACTCTGGATAATAGTTCTGAATGTGCCCTGCTGCCTCCTGCTTTTGAGTATTTGCAAATGATGGATCTGAGAATCAAGTCTTAGAATCAGCCCAGGGCATCATACTCATCTTGTCTCTTCCCTGACTAGGGTGTATCCGTATCCATGACACTTGAATGCCCTAGAATCTGCCCTCTGGCTGACATGCCTATGCCCAGATGTGCAATGATAGGTTTGGTCAGTACTTGCTAGGACTGATGGTCTAACACTCCTGTAAGATTATTTTCTAATACTCAGTTTTCTCCATTGTGCTGGCTCTTTGCCCATTCTGTTTTTCCTCCAGATATTCATCTTCCATATTCCATGTAGTTCCTTGACTAGGTGCACATGACTGTCATTGCTGGAGAGACTGTAGCTAGGTGTGGCAAGTACAGATGGGTAAAGGGTCATATCAGGGTTGTTCAACTCATTCCGTAACCTCTATGCCCATAGCTGTTTCAGTGTCAAAGCCATTAGCCACACTTCATCTCTTCTCTTTTGGGTACTGACCTGGGCCTCTCAACTGGTCTGTGTCCCTGCTTTTGTTTTTTTTTTTTTTTTTGTTTTTTTTTTTGGTCTTTTTATCGGTACCAGCGATCGAACTCATGACTGCCTGCTTGCAAGTCAGGCGCTTATGCCGCTGAGCTAAATCCCCAGCCCCTATGTCCCTGCTTCTTCATCTCAGCTGTTCCTCTCCATTTCTGTCTTCGCAGTGCTCTCCAACACTGGCCTGTGCTCAGTGCATTGTGAGATATGCACATACCCTACATGGTCCTTAAATACCACCTAGTAGCAGTTTGATTTTCTTGAGCATGAACATAGCCCCTCTGCACCTCTCACGTGTCCATAGCTCACAAGGAAATCTGATGATGAAAGGCTTCACCAGACACCCTACCTCTTTTTCCTGTGTTGTACCCCACATCTCTGTCTTTTCCCTGTCAAGGCTGCATCTATTCTACAACCATGAGCTGTCAGCTACTACACAGCAGGCATCACTGAAGCATAGGCCCCTAACCTGACTTCCTGTCATCTACAATGTTTGTTGTGTTAGACACACATTGTCCCCTTACCTGGGTCAATCTGCACTTCACCAGCATTTTTCTGCCTGCAGGTTGTTGGCGTGGAGAGGAGGATAAGAAGATACCTTGTGAGCAGAGCGTTTCTATAAAAGGAGTATCACAGATCAGGATTTCTAGGGGAAGCCCATCTACTCAGAAGGCTCATTGCTGTGAAATGTGTGGCCTGGTACTGAAAGATGTTTTACATTTGGCTGAGCACCAGGAAGCACATGCTAGGCAGATGGGTGTAGTATGTGGGAAACGGTTGCAGTTTACTGCAAATGTTCACCAGCACCAGAAGCAGCATGGTGAAGAGAAATCCTTGAGAAAGGAAGGCAGGACTTTTCTTCACAATTGTCCTGTCCAGCCCTCACCGAGGCCTTTTGTAACAGGGGAGAGCTTGAAGGACAGCAGCCCAAGAATTTTCCAGCACCAGACCCCTCACAGTGAGTGGGGCCTGCATGGCAGTAGCACAAGGGAAGATGCCTTTTACAGTGGCCGAAGGCAGTACAACTGCAGTGAATGTGGGAAAGCCTTCAGCCGAAAAGATTCACTTGTTCAACACCAGAGAGTCCATACTGGAGAAAGGCCCTATAAGTGTGGTGAATGTGGGAAAACCTTCAGCCGCAAACCTATACTTGCTCAGCACCAGAGGATTCACACTGGTGAAATGCCTTATGAGTGTAGTATTTGTGGAAAGGTTTTTAATCATAGTTCTAACCTTATTGTACATCAGAGAGTCCACACTGGAGCAAGGCCATATAAATGCAGTGAGTGTGGGAAAGCCTATAGCCACAAATCCACACTTGTTCAGCATGAGAGTGTGCACACTGGAGAAAAGCCTTATGAGTGCAGTGAATGTGGGAAATACTTTGGTCACAAATACAGGCTCATTAAACATTGGGGTGTTCACACTGGAACAAGACCTTATGAGTGCATTGCATGTGGGAAGTTCTTCAGCCAAAGTTCTGATCTTATTGCACACCAAAGGGTTCACAACGGTGAAAAGCCATATGTGTGTAGTGAATGTGGAAAGGCCTTTAGCCACAAGCATGTGCTTGTTCAGCACCATAGGATTCACACTGGAGAGAGACCATATAAATGCAGTGAATGTGGGAAAGCCTTCAGGCAAAGAGCGTCCCTTGTCCGGCACTGGAAAGTTCACACTGGGGAAAGGCCTTAAATTGGCGGGAACTATTCCATCTCATTGACAACTGACACCAGAGAAAAATTCAGTAGTCTTGTGCACTATTAGCCAGAATTGGAGCGTCATACATCTGAATACCCACACTGAGGAAATCTTAAGTGCCAGCTACATGGGAAGCTTCCTGGGGCCATGTTGCATTTTTTGTCTGCTAAGCCCCTTGCCAAAATTCTACCACTGCCATTGTCTGACAGAAGTCATCTTTGCACTAGCAGAGTCCTGCCTTGTGCACATCAGTAATTTAAAAGGTGTGCCTCTGTGTACCTCCTCCTTGAAATCATTAGAAGCCCATCAAGGACTTTCATTCTTGTCTGTCCCACCCAAGTTGGTTTAAGCATAGATACGGCCCAGTTTTGGCCAGGAGAATTCTGTGAGCTGTCTGCCCATTGCCCTCCTTTAGGGACATTGTTGGTCTCATGTAGCATTTGTAATGGGTTGTCTAATCCCCAAGGCACCTAATTCAAAATCTGCCTTGTCTTCTGGTGTGACGCCTTAATTTTTGCACTCCCTGTAACCATGAGGTTCTTTTCACTCCGTGAGTGGAACCTCCGTGAGAATTGAGCTCCACAAGCATGAAGGGATAAACAACTTTGTGAGAGCTATAGATGCATGTGTGTCTCATAGGTGATAGAAGGGCAAAGAATAGCTCTGATCCAGTGTCTGCCCATTGTGCATTGCTGCATAAGTGCTTCTAAGAAAGAATAATGATTGTCATGGGCAATCTTGAATTCTATGGCAAAATTATTTGAATGATCAATGTCACCCTGGTGAGTGGGCATTTATTGTGACAATCTCTAATGTGTCTGAAGGCAGATTGAATTGAGTTCCCTTGGTTTCAGAATATATTTCATATTTCTCAGCTCATTTGAAAACTTGACCCTTTGAGCCCTGAAGTCTTTCATTCAGTAGGCAAATACTGGACCAGCTCAAAATCATAATTAGTGCAGGGACACTGATATGGATTTGGAGACAACAACAAACTACAGGGAATCCAACCCAAGAGTAGCTGGGCATGGTCAGAGACCCATGAAGTCTAGGTTACTTGGGAGGCTAAGGCACAAAGATTGCTTGAGCCCAGGAGTTTAGAACAGCCCAAGCAACATAGCTGGACCGTGCCTCAATGAGTAGAAGTTATCCACGTGCATTCCATCCCTATGGCTTGGCAGAAAAGAACTTGCAGACCTGTGTATTTTCTGCAACAAACCACATAGTAGTAGTGTGTGGTTTCATAACTTTTGGTGCACATTTTGCACTACTGAATCCAAAAGTTGCCCAATTCTCTTTATAAAGGCTCCTGTCCCTAGGAGACCACTGATTTGCTGCCACTCGAACTTATACATGTGGAATAATGCAATATGCACTCAAGTGTAGTTGTTTAATTTTGCATAATTACTTTGATTCATCCATTTTGTTCTGTGTCTCAGTAGTTTGTTCTTTTGTTAGTAGTCCACTGAAGATAATTAGTTTCAAAACAAGTTATCTAGAGAGAACTCAGAAGAGCTAAGCCATAGTCTGCTGTAACTTAACCTGGACCTGCTGTGCAGCATTTCTGATACCTTCAGTAGGTGAATGGACTCATTCTGCTAAGGTGGAAGGGAACTGTATGAAAGTGAGAATGTAAGGTAGGAATTTACAGAGATTTTCACTGGATGTTAGCCAGAAGAGAAGCCTTCCTTGAAAAAGGATGGGGCTTTTTCTTAGATACTGATAACTACTTTTTAACTTTTTTTTTTTTTTAGATAGGGTCTCACTATGTAGTACTGACTGGCCTCAAATTCATAGCAATCCTCCTGCCTCAGCCTGCCTTCAAGTCCTGAGATTATCTATGTGTGTCATTACACCCAGTTCTTTACTCTTTGAATGGCAAATTAAATTGACCGATATCCCAGTCCTTGAATTTCTGGGGAAATGTCCATTTGGTAATGATGTTTTTGTTTGTTACTTTTAGGTATTGCTGGTAAGTGTTGAATTTGATTTGTTTTTTTTCTTTTTAAATATGTTTGCATCTATATGCATGAGGGTTGTTAGTTGATAATTTTCTTTAATGCTGGTTTGGTTTTGGTATTCTGCATAATGTTATCTTTACCAAGTAAATTGGCAGATACGCCTTACTGCTGAATTTATGGAAAAGTTGCTATTTCTTTCTTAGATGTTTGGAAGTATTTGCCAGTGAGACAGTATGGTATGAGTTTGTTTTGCAGGGAAGTTTTTAAGTGCAAGTTTAATGTCCATGATAGGTAAAAGGCTATACAAGTTTTGAATATATGAACACACATACCCACATTTCAGGTGAAAAATATCTTTCTAAACATATGAAATTAATAAGTAAGTCTTATAAAATTGCACAATATATATCCCCCAATAGAATGAGCTTTGATAAATTGTGTCTTTTAGCAAGTTTGTCTATTTTATTTAAGTATTTGATTTACATTTTGAAAATATTACCTTATTGCTAGGAGTATGTAGAATCTGTACTAATTCCCACTAATACTGGTTTGGCTTTAGTTGTTTTTCTTTTTTGTTTTGTTTGAGACAGGGTCTCATTATGTAATTCCTGCTTGATTTGGACTCATTGTATAGCCCAGCCTGTCATCAAACTCAATGATCCTCAGCTTCCCAAGGCCTGCACCATGACATCCAGCCCCTAAAGCTGTTAATATCCATACAGTGTTACTATTTTATTCCTGATCAGTTTGGATAGAAACTTATCAGTTTTACTGATTGTATTACAGTACTTGGTTTCATTATATTTTTTCCACTTTCTTTTTTTTTCCATTTTGCTTTTTTTTTGGCAAGGTCTTGCTGTGTACTGTAGGCTCACCTTAAACTCTCTTACATAGTCCAGGCTGGCTTTGAACTCAAGGCACTTTCTCAGCCTCCCTCCCAAGTGCTGGGATTACAGAGGTGCCACACCTCTCCTCGCTTGACTTTTTACTTTCATTTTCAGCTTTTGCTGAATTTCATTTCTCTTTTTCTACTTTTTTATTAGAAAGAAGTCCTTCATTTGAAACCTTTGTTTTATTCCTAAAGTAATTATACAATGCTAAGCTTACTCCTTTAAGAACTGTGTTAGTTTGTGTTAGATGTCTAACACAAAATTTGATGTATTATATTTTCATTTTAGTTAAGTTTAAAATCTTTTGCAGCTTATATCTGAATTTCTTTTTTGATACACGGCTCTCATTAGAAATGTTATTTAGTTTCCAAATATTTGCTTACTTTCTTTATGGGATTTCCGGTTTAATTCCACTGTAGCATGTATGCTTTATGAGTTGAATTTTTTTTTATGAGTTGAATTATTGACATGTATTGGGACTTGCTTTCTTGGCCCAAATATAAGCTACTTGGCAAGTGTTTCAGATTCACTTGACATGAATGTAATGTACTCTTGTTCAATGAAAAGTCCTACAAATGCCAGAGGCTACAATGTCTAATTAGTGTAAATTTTTTGTGTCCTGAGTTTCTGTGTTTGGATTGTTTGTATCAATTACTTGAAGAGAATGCTTGAATATAAAAGTAGACTTAAATTTTTCTTACATATTCTGAAGTCATTGAATTGAGTAAATATTTTCTATTATGTCTATTTAGTGAGTTGATTTCTGTCATCATCCTCTACAGAATGTTCTTTGCTTTAAAAATCTACTTTGTGTAATACTGTTAACTTGCATTTATTTTGATTAGACCTTGAATTTTGCTGTTCTGGAGAATGGAAAATATTTTGCATCTCTATAAATGATTTTTTTTCTCAGTTACCCTGTCAAGTTCCTAGGAAACAATATGATCTTTTTGGATCTCAACTCTAAGCATTTTTAAGGGGCACTGTTGTAGCATTTATTTTAAAGCTAATTCCCTATCCTCTATTATAGCATAAACATTGTACATTCATTCTCTTCTTGATAATTCCTGAATTATGCGGTTTTCCACTCAAGCTGGCTAGGCCTGGATATTCTGGTTTCTGGATAAGCTTTGAAAATTATTAATGTAATCCTTCAGTTGATTTTTTTACTTGTCCTCTGATGGTTCAGTGTAGGTATATACCAATTAGTACTCTACTGAATTTGTGGAGATGTCTTTATGTATATCTCTTAAGTTTTTTCCATCCCATTTCTATATAGACTCCAACTACCCAGGTGTCAGATTCTGCCTCCATAACTCACAACAATTTTGGGATTCTTCTGGGTTCTCCATACTTGCTCTACAGCCTGAGAATTTATTTTCACAGTAACCTAATACATTGATTTATCTCACATCATTTGCTTGCCTAATGAGAATGCAATGTACTTTGTCATTTTATTTAGCTTTTCTTTTTTCTTTAGTGATAGGATTACAAGCATGCACTACCATGCCCAGCTTTTCTGTTTTCTTGAAAAATCTATGAGCCAAGCTGGGGATTTAGCTCAGCATCATAAGTGCCTGCCTGACAAGCACAAGGTCGTGAGTTCGATCCCTCATACCAAGCGGGGGGGAGGGGGGGAATCTATGAGCCCCCAAAGTAAATACTTTGACTATAACAGCAAAATCAGTATACTTCCAACCAAATCAGATAAAAAAGAGAACCTGAAAATTACAAATGTGACCAAGGAAAGATGATATAGTATTGAAATATTCTTGAAACATACAATAGATTAAGTGTGATTAAACAACTTTTTCTTAATAAATTTAAATTTGGATAAGAAAACTCAATTTAAAATATCTACTGATCAGGCTCATTCAAGAACAAATAGATGGCCAGGAGAGATGGAGCATACCTGTAATCCCAGCACTTGGAAGGCTGAGGCAGGAGGATTGCTGAGAGTTTGAGGCCAGCCTGAATTGCATAGTGAAACCCTGTCTCAAAAAGGCAAAAAAGGGGGCAGGGGATTTAGCTCAGCAGCATAAGTCCCTGCCTTGCAAACGTGTGATCGTGCATTTGATCCCCAGTACAGGGGGCGGGGGGGGGGTGGATCTGAAAAATCCTTTCTGCTAAAGGTAGTGTTTCCAGACTACTAATAATACTAATATTTGTTTAAACATAAGGAATCACCAAAAATTTGAGATCAAAGTGGCTTCACTAATGATTCTACCAAGTAGTTAATGAAGTAATAATTTATATCCTATTAATATTCTATTAAATTCTTACAAGATATTAAACAAAGGTGGTACATTTCCCCACTAATTTTGTGAAGTCACTGTTACTCTCAGAATAAAAGTAGGTATGGGGCTGGGGATTTAGCTCAGTGGCATAAGCTCCTGCCTTGCAAGCAGGCAGTTGTGAGTTCGATCCCTGGTACCGATAAAAAGGAAAAAGATTAAATAAATAAATAAAAGTAGGTAATGGTACTAAAAACTACACACCAAAAGTGACATAAATGTAGACACCAAAAAACTGAGCAAAACACTTAAAGAATTTTTAGCAAATTAAATCTCATGCATATCTATGACACATGTATGGAATGCCCAGATGGCTTAACAATTGGAAATTTAATGTAACGTTAAATAAGTGTAATATAAAAAGGAATACATCTTGTCTTTGGCCCAGGAAAATTCAGAATAACTGCTGGTCACCAGAAATGCCAACCACGTCATTAGAGGATTAAAACGTTTGTCAAAATGTCCTTTGGGAAGGAAAAAGATTGATTAAATCATAACCACATTACCAAGCACAATCATGACTACGAAATGAGACTCCAGTCAAACCTCTGGATGCTTGAGGCTGGGGATTTAGCTCAGTGGCATAAGCACCTGCCTGACAAGCACGAGGTCGTGAGTTCAATCCCCGGTACCAAAAAAAAAAAAAAAAAAAAAAAAGAGCTCTGGATGCTAAGGCTTGGTTACTTTGGCAAATACATCAAAGTTCCAGGTGAAGCCATGGAATCTCCACATCTGGGGTCATCCTACACCTTGCCTTATGTGTTCTCCATTTAGCTTTTCCTGAGTCTTACGCCTTATAACAAAAATAAAATTGTAAGTAAAGGTAGCACTCTGAGTGAGTTCAGTGAGTCATTCTAGCATTGGTGCTTCTTAGCCCTTCTCTCCCTTACTCAGCCAACATTTCCTGAACACCTACTCTGGGCCTCCGAAGACAAAAAGAAACAGTAGTGTCTTTTTTCATGAAGTACCTGCTGGAAGAACACAGGCAGGAGATTAGAAAACATGGTGAAAATTACTTCAGTGTCACTGCGGTAGCTGAAGAGAGCAAAGGCAACTAGCGAAAACCATGATTGTGTTCAGTTATGAAAGATAAATGGGATTTGCTTACTTGGTGAGAGGCCAGGTAAGCATAAGTAAAAAGGCACTGGGAATCTGTCAAGACTTGTCATTGATGGACAAAAGGAACTCCTAGAGACCTTCTACAAGCAGAGAACTTAGAAAACTGAGCTGTACTTTTGGAATTGCTATGCCACACAGAGATGAGGTCAACACTGTCTGCTGCATAGCAGCTGGGGAAGCCAGGACTCATCTGTAACAACTTGGGAGGCCAAAGTGTGCTTTTACTCACCTTTCAGCACAGCTGAAAAATCCTTTCTGCTAAAGATAGTGTTTCCAGACTACTAATAATACTAATATTTGTTTAAATATAAGGAATCACCAAAAATTTGCACGGTTCCCCAGAAGCCAAATTCACAACTCCATCCTTCACCTAGCTACTTATACCCTGTGGAGCCATAAAACATTTTCCCCCCAACAGCCATTCAAATTTGGAACATTTGTGGTACAATTTGCAGTGTGTCACATACTTCATCTCACTCAATTGTCCAAAACCTCATGTAAGTATTCCTGCCCACCCACACTTGGCAGTCCAGGAAACTAAAGCACATGCTGTGTCACATCAGCAGGCCAGTGTCCTGCATTGCTTTCCATTACTCCAGGGTTTCTCCAACTGTAGTTCCTGCACTTCTTGCACCAGGAGTACTGGGCTACTCGTTGCAAATTCGGATTCTTGGAGGCCGCCCCAGACCTCCTGAACTACTTCTGGGAATAAAAGCAGAGAATCCACTTTGTGTTTTTTTTTTTGTTGTTTTTTTTTTTTTTTTTTTTGTCTTTTTCCTTTTTACCGGTACCGGGGATCAAACTCACAACTGCCTGCTTTCAAGGCAGACGCTTATGCCGCTGAGCTAAACCCCCAGCCCCTGAGAATCCACTTTGGAACACAGCTCATTTAATACCTAAATCCATTAGTATGGAGCCATGCTGTAATTTGGCTTAAAATGTCCTCTTTGTATTTTCACTGTGTTAGGAGGAGATTTTGAGCACACTTGACTTCAAAATTGCACTATTTTTATAGTGACATGAACTAGTGCCCCAAGCATGATGATGACTTCCAGATGTCTGGGAAGCATCCCTCCCAGAGGGGTGACAGGAGCTATTGGGATGTTTCCTGGAGGAAGTCAACAGGCTCTCCATGGTATTCTGCAGGGGCTGGTTCACTGCCCTTTTTGTATTCTGAATACTTGTGTTGGGTGTGGCTGCCAAATCTTTCTCAGGATTGGAAGGCTGATTTTTTTTTTTTTTTTTTGTACTACTAGTTTCCAGAACTCTTGCTATAGCCAAGTCCCACATTTTCTGCTAGATATTGCAAATCCTCTTTATCTCCAATCTGTCTCTGGTGAACATAGGCCACTCTGTGTACACCATGGACATGCAGGAGAAGCAGAAGCTACAGGAAGCAGAGAGAGCCCAAGTTTAAGGTACTGATTCTGATTAGGTCCAGGTGGTGGCAAATCCAGAGATGTCCACTTGTGAAGATGTGAATGAAAAGACTGTCCTCGGGGCTGGGGATTTAGCTCAGCGGCATAAGCGCCTGTCTTGCAAGCAGGCAGTTGTGAGTTCGATCCCCGGTACTGATAAAAAGGAAAAAGACTGTCCTCCAGGCCTCTCTGCTCAACATCTATATCTGTTTGTTTCACATTAAATCATACATACAGTAACATAGTTATAGCAGAAAAAACCAGGTCTATGAGTTTATCAGACACACCAGACCAAAAAATGCAACCCCCTCACCTGGGCCATATAAAAGGAGGGACATTCAGCAATGGAGTATGGTGGTGCCACACTGGCCTGTCATCATACCACCTGGTAAACACATAACAAGATCAAAAGGCCACGAACCCAGGATCTCTTGCCGTCCGTCTCAGCTCAGCTAAGATCAGTTTCCTTGCTTAATAAAGCACATTCACACTGCAAAATCAGGCTTTGAACCAACTGCACTCTCAACAAGCTCCATGTCTCCATGCAGAAGCTAATTTTAATCTAGCTACCAGAAGTGACTTCCCACACCTCTGTAGACACTCTGCTTGCTGTATTGGCTACCAAGTGAGCCTTGAGTACTTGGCCTGACAAGGCTGACAAAATTGATGTAGCTCATGAAATTGTCATTCAGTAATGGCTCCTTGTGAAGAGACAGGCACGTGTGTACTATATTACTGATGTAACTTGGTCAAAAATCTCAAAAGTTGTTCTGTGGGGTGTGGTGGCACACACCTGTAATCCCAGCACGCAAGAGGCCGAGGCAGGAGGATTGTTACAAGTTCAAGACCAGCCTGGGCTACAAAGTGAGCCCAAGGCCAGCCTGAACTGCATAGCGAGACCCTGTCTCAAAAAGACAAAAAAAGGTTTATTCCTCTTTAAATAGACTATTTTTAATGAATTTGTGAAGTTCAGTATGTTATGTTATAGCAATGGTGGTAAACTTATGGCACCTGTGCCACCGGTGGCCTTTGTTATTAACAGCTTTTAAAGATTTGCCATCACTGCTGTGAGACAGTAAGAGTTGGCAGTGTCTGGAGAGAAGTCATGAGGCCTTAGCAGTGGTCAGAAGCAGCTGTGACTGTGATTGGTTTCTTCAGAATAATCCAGAACTGGTGATGGGATTTCAAGAAGTGAAACTTTCATCCAAATATTATTTTTCTTTCCATACCCTGATGCACATTCAGTTATTTTTTAGGTACTAAAACCTATCTGGGAAAAAAGGGTTCAGTTACTACAAGCCATTTTCCACCAGGACTGTGGTAATCACAGTCAGCATATTTAGGAAAACAGTATCTAAATCTTGAGATAGCTAGAAGAAAAATTTTCAACAAAAAAGTACTAAGTATTGAGACTCAAACTCAGTGGAACTCCGTAACAGAGCTACATCCTTGGTCTTGTTACACTTTTTTACACTCTCAACTACAGTACCTGGGATTACAGGAAAGCAACACAACATCTGACCTCAACAAATTAGTTTCTTAATACAAATATGGACTTGTGATTCAGGCAGCACTCAGAATGCAAAGAAACAGATCTCTGATCCTCATGAGCTGTAATCTTTTGGAGACCAAACAGGTAAGCAAAGCAGAGCACTGATTGGCTATAGCCAAGTTTGCCTTATTGTGGGTGGTGAGATGAAAACTTTGCCTTAATCAAATGTGGTCTAGTGGGAGGTTGCTTGTATAATCAATGGGCTTAACAGACTTTTATGAATACCTGGAGCTCATTTTTGACTTTTAGCCAATGTCAGTTATAAGAAATGATTCCAGGTTAAGTTCAGGTTTGCTTACACAATAGAGACTACCTCGTTACAGGTATATATTCAAACAAATAACCTTACTTTGATGAGATAAAACAATTATAAGCCCCTTTCCTTGCTGACATGCAAATGTAATTTCATATGTGATTGCAGTGACAAAGCATGGGGAGCTTAAAAGATGTCAGGAAAATATTACCAAGATTAATAATTATATAGTTAACCAATCTTAGTGGCCAACACCAGAAGTGGAAAGGGAGGAGAATGAATTCTTTCTGAGAGCCTTTTGTAGGAGTGCCGGTCTACCAAACTTCTGGTCTCCAGAACTGAGATAATAGAATACCTCTGCAGAAATATGTTGAAGGCATGTTGGAAAGGGCAAGATCTCAGGAAGGTATGAAAAGACACCAATGCCTAAGGAGTGCGGACAGTAAAGGTTAAAATTCTGCTACACAGGAAGTTTGGGTCCCATGAAGCTATTGCAATCTAGATGTAATTTATTTTAATCATCCTTGAGTACACTGAGAATAACACCTTGAAGAGATACAAAGACCAGTTGTTCCAGAATGCAAAACACAAGAGAAGAATCACTGGTAACATTTATTTCCTCCTACTTACCCAGTAAGTTCCTACTGGGTTTCAGGTGCTATTGTGGGTCTATGGGTCACATCAGAACCCAAGCTAAAATACCCTCACTCTCATGTGGCTTTCATTTTAGGCAACAGGAATGCAGAGATCATTTTAATGATGTGGTCAATTATATTTTTATGCTATGGATAATTATAAGAAATTGTTAAGAATGCTATGAAAAAAGGGAGTATATTCTTGTAATTAAAATATTTTCCACTGATTATTTGTCCTGAGTGGGGAATGTAGACAGCAGGGAAAATGATCTTGAAGAATTTTCAATTTTATTTAAATGAATCAGGGAGCCATGACATTGATTTGAATAGAAGACTTAATTATTTAGGGCTATTACATTGAGAGTTGTCAGCAGCTGGTAGACCATTTAGAAGCATGAGTAAAATGCATCTATTATAGTGGAATGGTAGTAATGACTGAGTCAGTAGTAATGGTCCTGAGATGTGGTCAGTTTTTGACATTACTGGAAAGGTGAGCTAAAAATTTCCTTACTGCTTGGAATATGGGCTATGGGAGAAATACATGTGTTATGAGATAGTATCTCCTTTTAAATACCTCTGCAATAATAAGCAGACTGAAGAGAATCAGGAGTTCCTTTGATCAGGACTGGGTTTCCGAATTAGAAGAGGAGTATGTTACTTAGCATTCCATGGCTGTGACAAAATACCTAGGGAAAACAGCTTAAGAAGGAAACATTTATTTTGGCTTATGGTTCCATAGGTTTCCGTCCACAAAAGACCGGTTTCATTTCTTTGGACCTGAAGTTAGGCAAAACATCATGGCAACGCTATCTCCCCAAGGACAGGCTGTGGGGCCCCTGATGGTCAGTAGGCGCTGTATCTCAACAAGCTTGCTGGCCGCTGGCCTAAGCACAGATAAGTTAGACAGGCAGCCTTTGGCTGTGTTGCAGATTGTGGAGGTAGTTACGCCCTGAGCAGCACTACTGGGGAATGGGCCAGGGCCACAAGGTCAAAGCAGCCCCAGGGAAGCAGAAAAAGTGACACTGGCCTTTTACCCCAGTTAGAAGGCTGACTTGGGTTTTGGGGAATCATAAGGGACTGGAAGCCACATGTAGAACTATTTACTGCCTCCCCCGCAGTGTGCAGTGTGTACAATTGATGGATACTGGAGCTGAGCCAACACTAATATACAGCAACCCAACCCATTTTACAGGACCTACTGCATGCATAGAAGGCTATGAAGGTCACTATGTCATGGCACAGAAGGCCCAGGTGACTGTGAGTATTGGACACTTGCCCCAACACCTGTGTGATGTTTATGCTTCCCTGGTTGCTAAATACATACTAAGGGTGGCCATACTAACTGGTGTTTTGCTAACACCGTGCAAGGAGAATTTTGGTTGTGAATTTGCATGGTAAAAACCATATTTCAAGGTCATCCACATCACATACCGCTGATTCCCACAAGTCGCAGGCGTGGTGTGCATGAAGCGGTCCCAGCTGCCTGGAAGTCATGAAGCAATGAGACAGGCTGTCTTAAAATTGGAAAATGGAGGCATGATATGCCCTGCACAGAGCCCTTCACTAAGGCCCACGCAGAAGCCAGACAGGTCTTGGCCAGCAGCTGTGAAGTCTCACTGATGCTGGCAGGGAGGACCAATTTGCCTTCCCCAGGAGGGCAGGCAGTGGACCTTCCAGAAGGCTACTGGCATAGCACAACTTTGTGTCATGGCCTGGTGGCCCAGCACCTGGACACCTGGAAAAAGCCAGTGTATCACTGTTTTGTATTGATAATGTTAATCTGATTTTCTTTCAGATCTGAAAGCTGCCATGCACAGTCTGAAGAAAGTTTTGCTGACATGGGTGCAGGCCATGGACAAAGACAAGGTCCGGGAACTGGCTTGTCAAATTCTTGGGTGTTACATGGTCAAGTAAGACCAGACCCACAACAGCACACCAATTACAGGCATCTGTGGGCTTCCTAGACTTCTGGCAGGAGTACTGTCCTAGGAGGGCTGGGTCTGTGGTGCTTGCTCCTGGTCAGATGCCAGTCCTAGCAGCATCGCATATGCAGCAGTCAGCATTTTCAGTCAGATGCTATGCCTATCATTGCAGCACCTGGTCAAGGCACCTGTTAATTCATTTCCTGTGAGGGGAGGGGCTTATGTCCAGCAGAAGTACCATGTCGTGCCCTTTATACCAGACGATCAAAAGGGCACAACACAGGGCTGAACAGATGCAGCAGAAGCTAAGACTTAAGAGGGCTGCTGCACAGGTGCAAGCCCTATGCATCATTGACCCTAAACATCAATGTAAATGAAAATGGGTTTGCCTACGGCCTGTGGAAAACACAGGGAAAACAGAAGCAACCTGCTAGTTTTGGTCAGTTGTGGAAGGAAGCCAAGAACCTGTATTTCCTTATTGAAAAACAGCGCTGTATAATGTTGTGCGTGCCTGTGGGTAATCACAGGACAGATGGAGGTCTAGGTATGGATGTCCCAACAGCGGGGTGGCACAGACCCTCTCTCACACGTTGGGGGATGCACCTCCAATGGCAGGCCTCTTTCTCAACTAGCTTGTTGGCAGCTAAACCGGCAAAGTTTTGGGACTCTTGATATACACAGCCCAGGAACCCGTCCAGGACAGACTACAAGAATTGCCCCTTGTCCTTGTGCAGAAGGAAAAGAGGGACCTACAACTGATGCTGGATTAACTAATGGCTCTAATCATGACTCAAACCCACAATGGACAGTGGTCACTGTCCAGTCCAGTCCACAAGTACTCTGGTTTGAAACCAGAACAGGCAGGTCAACCAATGTGCATGGTTGTAGAGTATGATTTGTTGTGATGCATGAAAGAAACAACCTACATGTGTGCATGGCAAGCTGGGCCATCTTGAGGGGCTGTCACTTTGGCTGCCAGCTTGGACTGGTAGGAAATGACAGATAAGGGCACTGTTCCTTGTTGGGTGCCAACCTGTGGTGAGACGTATGGAGCATGGTTAAAAGCTGACCAGGTGGGGCTGGGGATTTAGCTCAGCGGCATAAGCACCTGCCTTGCAAACAGGCAGTCGTGAGTTCGATCCCCAGTACCGATAAAAAGGAAAAAGACAAAAAAAAAGCGGACCAGGTGTCATGGTTCTGGACATAAACCCCTCCTCTCATGGGAAATGATTCACCAGGTACCTTGACCAGGCACTGCAATGGCTGCCCACTAGAAATAGCATCTGACCAAGAGAAAGAACCACAGACCCAGCCCTCCAATTGAAGCCCTTGTTCAACATATGGCCCAGACCTTGAATGTTCCATGCCAGACTTTGACGTTATTTATGGATGAAACTGATCAAATGAAAAAAGTGGTTTTACAGAAACACATGACTTCATTTGGTAACTACAAGTAGTTGTGCCCCTTACATATATGTTACATTCACATAACCCCAACTTTAGAGGGGGTGGCATGTGGGGAACTGCTTTGAAACTCAGGGGCATCTAAGACCACCTGAGGACATGACCCTACTCATCTAGTGCAGGCACACACTATGTAACCATGACTTAACATAGGTTAAACACATATTTGTTGGTTACAGCACTATGTAAGAATATAAACATGAGATAACTTGTATGAGAAATTGTACAATAAAGATGCAGGCAGCTTTCTTTCACTCTGCTGTGCTCCATGCCACCTGCTGTTGTTGCTGACACCTTGTACATATGAATCAAATCTCCCTTGGGGTTCCCAAGTTATCTCCACACTCATGCTCATTAGCATTATCATCAAAATAAAAAGGAGCCCAAATGGCCATTGATGGGAAAATGAATACAGAAAAAGGGCTACATGCATAAAATGGAACTTTAATGTTTTTTAAAAGGATAGAACTTGTCATGATTATGACATGATGGTAAGTGAAATAAGGCACAAAGGAATTAAGAAAAGGCAGAAACTTCATTTTTCTTATATGGAGAACCAGTAGTAGTAAAAGTCATAGTGACAGTTATCAGAAGCTGGATATCCTGGGAAATTAGCTGCTAAACAGTATAAAATTTAGTTTCATAAAGTAAAAAGACTTCTGCATACTCACTGCATAATAGTGTATCAATGACTTAAGACAAGTGAACTTAAATATGGTTCATATAGTAAATTTTTTACCTGAATTTTATAATCTAAAGTAATAGTTCATAGTGAGACATCCAAACATGTCTGTTTGAAATCTTTATACATTTCATCTGGTGTGAACTTTGTGGTGTTGAATGAGGCAGGAATTTTGGTTAAAGCCCATCCCACATTCATTACACTGGTAAGGCCTTTCTCCAGTATGAGTTCTCTTATGTTTGATGAGGCTGGAGTTGTATCTATAGTTTCCACATCTGCTGTACTCATAAGTCTTTTCCCCAGTGTGAACTCTGATGATTGTGGAGCTATCCATAAAGAACTTCCCACATTTGCTGCACTTGTGAGTTCTCCTGAGTATGAACTTTTTGATGCCAGATGAGATGGGACTTTTGGCTACTCTCTCACATTCACTCATAAGGCTTTTCTCCCATGTGATTTCTTCAATGTCTGATTTGATCTGAATTGTGCCTAAAGAATTTCCCACATTCACTACACTCCTAAGGTTTTTCTCCAGTATGAACTCTGGTGTATATCTAATATGGAGTGATACCTTAAAAAGTTTCCCACACTTGCCACATGCATAAGGCCTTTCCCCAGTGTGAACTCTCTGGTGGCTGAGCATGGAGCTGTCCATAAAAACTTCCCATTCACTGCATACATTAAGGCCTTTCCCCAGAGTGCAGCCTGTTCAGTGTGATTCAATACTTAAAGAACTTCCCATACTCACTGTACTCTTAAGGCCTTTCTCCAGTATGAACTCTCTGATGATGAGGATGGAGCTCTCCATGAAGAATTTCCCACATTCACTGCATGCATAAGGTCTTCCTCCAGTGTGAACTTTCTGATATCTAATCAGTGTAGAATTGTGCATAAAGGACTTCCCACACTGACTCACTCAAGGTCTTTTTCCAGTGTGGAAGCCTCTTCACATTGGCTGCATTTATAAGGCCTTGGCCTGGTGTGAATTCTCTGGTTACAGCCATTAGACCTTTTTGTAAAGAATCCTTCAATGTGGATTTTCTGTTGCTGAACAAGGTGGGACTTCCTCATGAAGCCCTTCTCACATTTAAAACACGTGTAAGGCCTTTCTCCAGTGTGAATTTTGTAGTGGTCAACAATGTTATATTTGAAACTGAAGGCCTTTCCACACTCACCACATTTCAATGTGACCTCACTGATGTTTAATGAAGTTGGATTCATACCTAAATAATTTCCCACATTCACTATAGTCATAGCTTTTCTGCAGTGTGGATTTTTTTGGTGCTCAAAAAGCATGTATCAGTGGCCGAAGTCTTTCCCATATTCTTGGCAGCTATAATCATTTTGTCCACTTTGGAAGGCCTCACTGCCTTGAGTATCACCATGCAGCTTCCAGCCAGGGTAAGAGGCCTTTTGCTGCAGAAGGCCTGAAGTGGCAGTGAAGTCCTTCCCATTCTCTTTGCTTGCTCCCCTCTTCATGCTGTGTGAATGCTAAGGTTCTTCGGAAATGAAAGGCACCACTCTGCACTTCTGGGATGGTTCACTATGAGTTGCTGCTGGTAAAGCCCTGCCAGGCGCTTGCACATTTCTCGCTCAGGATGTGCAGCCTTGTGCTCAGCCATGTGCAGAAAGGGTTACAAAAGCAAGCTGTATGGCACACAGTGCTGGGTCTCTTGGGTGGCTGAGCCTGGAACTGGAATGATGACCCATGATGCTACGGCAGGAACACCTTGCTTGGCAGGTTCCTCCCATCCCCAACTCCATGCCAGCCTATGAGAAGAGACACACTGTGGAGGTATTTTGAATTCGAGTGGAACAGGCACTCTTGTCCTCTCATGGTGTCTGTTGGGCACACCACAGGTCATCTATGAGTTTACAGAGGGAATAAGAGGGAAAAAGGTAGCTGTAGTGAAGAGCAGCCCTGGTTTGCTCCCACTTTCGTCAAAAACACAAGGGAGGGGATAGAAGAGGAAGGAGGAGCAAAGTCTTCAAATCCGACCCTGTAAATGGCCTTGACAGTCTATGGCTATGTCCAAATCCAGGGACACTTCTTGCAACAGTGGCTGGTACTCAAAGATTCCTTAAGGAGCTCAAAATAACCAGAGTGTCAAATGTCAGGTGTACCACAAAGGATTAAGTAGAAGCACAAAGGGTTGAAAACCAAAAAGTTGGGTTGGAGGACATCCATGGGCCAAAAAAAGAACTAATAAGAGGGTGGAAAAGGGTGTGACCACTGATATCGGCAGAAGCTGGACAGATGTGCAGTGTGATCTGCACCCAGCTCTGACCACAGTGCCTTCTTCAGCTCCCTCACACTACAGCTGTGTCCTTCTGAGTCCTCCTCTTTTGTCTTTGCCGGAGTGATGGCCGCCCTGTCCAGAAGCCAGAATCCCCATCCCTGCTTAAGGTGAGCAACTCTCCAGCCCTGGCCAAGCCAGTTCTAGGTATAAGAGGGCCAGCACAGGCCTAGAGTGTATAACCCAGGACATCCAGCCCCCTAAAATTAAGAGAACATCTAGAGAAGAGATTTACACAAATAATCCTGTAATCCTGGCACAGAGGAACAGATGGTCACCTGAAACTCCTAACAGGGATAGTCGCTAAGAATGTCAGCAACAGGAAAGGGAGACAGTCTGGGACACAAAGCACCTGTAGAGAGCAACTGACCAGGACCTGCTGTGATCCCTTGCACAAACTCAACACTCCCAATTCCTGAGCTTCTAAGGCAACAAACAACAGGAACCAGGACTGCCTGGGGTAAGGTGACGCAGTGCACACTCACAGCACACCTGCTAGAGAGCCAGAGAAGGACTCAGCCCCATGGCCCAGTGTGGGAAAGACAGTTTCCCTTTTCTACACTGTGGCAAAGAAAAAACACAGTACCCACCCAAGATCCTGGGTAGATGGGAGGGACTCACTTAGTGGGGACAAAAGTGCAAAGTTCTCCAGCATCACCACATATAGATACCTCTGAGCCTCATGAAGGAGGTTGCACTCTTCCCAGGAGAACTACATGGCCAAGCCCTCAGGGACCATGAGGCCTTGCCACAGTTATGACACTTCACATTAACTGCTTCTGGCTGTGTTCCAAAGATCCACATCTATGCAGTTGGCATCTATTAATTACAGGGCCAGCTGAACAGCCCAAGTCTGTTTCAGCTTCCTTTGGCATCTAGGGCCCACACTCTGAACCACCTCCTTACCTAATTCACCACTATTTCCCCCAGCCTAAATCAATCCAAGGCCCTCTATGACACAAGCAGAGCTAGTTCACATTCTCCACGGCTGGCCAGGCTTACTCTAATCAGCTGAACAGAAGCTGTTTTGTGCTGACTGTCCCACCTGAAACAGGCTGAGAAAGCCTGCTTTCACCTAGTCCTCATGGCCTATGTGGTATGCGTGGCCATGCCCCCTGCTCTAGAAAACAGAAAAAACAAAAAATTTCCAGGGTCATTGGTTATCACTCACACCAGCAAATCAAAATCCTATGGGTACAGTCAATGATGCACTTCTGCCTTCAGGATCTCCAGTCCTCCTCCTTCCCCACTCCCTTGGGAGCCTCCTCCCAGGTCCCAATGTGGAATGAATGCCAGATTTTGGGGATTAAAGCACCTGCTCTCTCCTGATTTCCACTGATTGCCAACTCCAGCATGGGGCAAAAATGGGGAACAGAGGTGACAGAAGGCAGAAAAGCATCATCAAAGCTGGAAACTAGGGTCCCATCCCTCCTAAATCAGTCAATTTCCCTGGGGTCCTCCCATTGCCTTCTACTCACATTGTTCTCTGAATAGCACATCCTTTACCTCGCCAGAGCCTCCACAACTGCAACCCCACTCTGTCCCTCCACCCACACCACAGGGATTTCTCTGTGACTTCTCAACATACCACTATGAATTAGGAATCCAAGCAGAGCAGGGAAAATGCAGCAAGAACCTGCCTCTGCAATGCCCAGGACACCCAGCTGCCCTAACTTTTAGAGCCTCCCTAAGCCCTGCTTTGAAAGGCTCCCTCCAGCCCTGCTTCTTGTTTTAGGGGCCTACACAAGGACCTCCTCATTCCCCCACACCTCCCCTCAACCCCAGATCTAGGCTGCCCTCCAGCTCTGTACTGCACACACTGGCCCATGCAGCCATGACCTCCTCTCACTCTCTCGCACTAGTCAAAGGTCAGCTGCATTCACCTCTAGTTCAATCCCCACCCCAGGCTGGTCCCTGTGTGGGAGACTCCACCTCCCTTCCTCTGACCACAGCCCAAAAGAAAGCATCTAAGTACCATGAAGAGCTGCTGTAAAACCTGATGAGTCCATAACAGTGTTACAAGCGCCACCCTGAACTCACTACTACCTAATCTCGGAGGCAGACCGGCCTTGTCATCCGCCTCGAGTCTGGTTTTCCCTGAAAATCCTGTTATCCTCAGCAAGCTGACTCTCTCTCTCCCTCTCCCACACACTCACACAAAGCCAATTCATTCTCTCACATCTTTGTGAAAGCCACCATCACCAACCAAGAGAGAAACCCTCTGTTCCCAAACCTTCTGCCCTGACAGAACTACCTTACGAGTTCAAAGACACCTTCTCCTAAATCTGTCACATAGCTTCACAGGTGGCAAGAGTCTCTACCCTGAGCACCTCCACTCAACTCCAGACAAGTTTGACAACTGCTACCAGCATCTCCAGGTGGGTCATCTGGAACACTTCTGACTTGGTCAAAATCCAGTTCTGCATATTCCTGGCTAAAACTCCATTACCACAGGAATTCCATGATAGCCTAGCTGTTGGGCCATCCTTACAAACAAGGCCCCAAACTGCAGGGCTTCCCCTGGGTCCTTCAACCACCGTTCTATTCCCTTATTCTCCATGTCATAAAGTGTACATAGCTCTAGGTCACAACTCATCCAGAAGCCAACAACTCCTCACATCTTTGTGGCCCCCACTCTTGCCTAGACTGATGCAGAAATTATCAAAACCATATCTCAGCTTCCATCCTCACTCCCACTGTGTCCTCCACTCTGCTGGCAGAGGGAGCCTCCTAAAATGTAGGTCAAAACACCTTGCCTCAAATCCTTCCTGCTTCCCACACCCTTCAGATGAGAGGCCCAGAACTCAAGATGCCATTCCTGATCCCTGATTGTCCCAACCTCCCACCCTGTTCCCTAGTCCTGCCAGAGACAACATAGCTTTGCAATGCCCTAAGCACTCCAGCTAAGTTTCAACAGCAAGGATCTATCACACTGGATCCTAAGCCCGGGACATCCTGGGACATCTTAGCCCAGTTTTAGAACTGAGACTATTCTATGTAGCCAGAGACTGAGTTTAGGACCCCAGGTCTTGGCGGGGTGTATATTGTGTGTGTCATGATTTGGCAGAGAGAAAGCATGGATCCAGAGTCTTGGGACACTGCATTCCCTTATAAGGATGCCCAAAACTGGAATGGGTGAAAATCTAAGACTCATCCACCATTTACCCATGCTGGCTCTTGCAGGATCCTAGGGAATAAGCTAAGCACCACCTCCGCCCTCCTTCGAACTGCAGTGCTGCCCCTTAGCACCGCTGTCACCCTAAACAAACACGGAGTCTCCTTAAGCCTCAGTGTCCTCTTTTGTAACTGGAGATTAAAATGGCTACATTCTACAGAATTAAACTTTTGCATGCTTTCAGTGCAAACAAAATGCAAGAGCTTCGACGATGGGGTTTTATCCTCCCTACAATGTTAAACTTCCAAAATCTGGCAGATTAATCCCACAACGAATCCACCCTCACTGCACCATTTCCAACACCTTCTGTTAAGAAAGCAGTCGAACATCAGGAGTCAGGGAATTAAGGTAGCGTTCAAACGTCTGCTACTACTTAAAAAAAAAAAGATGTTTTTACAATCATGTGTTAAGTCTCATTAGTCAAATGATTCCACAAAGCATTGTGACATCTTACATGTGGGGCACATCCTTCCAATAACTGGCCGCCTGGTCATCTAACTCCAGAGCAAGGCGTGCAATATTCCTGGCTGCCACAGCCTTACAGTGCAGTCATGTGCGGAAGTGAAACTTTAAAGACCTCTTACCTTGGGCTGGGATCTGGTTACATTAAGAATTTATCTTTCTTAAATTTCTTTTGTAAGCTCCTTACATGACTGAGGCCTCTGGGGAAACAATGACTACCTAAAAAGGACAAGAAAACATTTTGCAATTCCAAAGTAAATTATAAATACAAAACATCGTAAGCATGCTAGTTGCCTGAACTCTACAAATAACTTACGAGTGCACCAAAATGTATCCAAATTCCCACCCTGTGCAATGCCTCCCCTCCTCACTAGAAGGCATAGCCTCTACTTCTTCCTTACAGTGTTCTACCCACACTATTGCGTGGCTGCCTATATGTCTTGATCGAAATGATTTCAACAAGGGCACAAAGAACCGAGGACCGAAGAAGTAAGGACGCAGCGTCCGGGGCCTCTTTCAGAACTCAGGACACCATTGCAGCAGGGCCTCCGCCCACCCTCGGTTCCCGACATCCAGTCTGCGTCTCCTCGGTGCTCCGACTTCGTGGCACCTGCGGCCTTCGCGTGAGCGGCGACACTCGGAAAGGACTCCCTGTCTTGAGCCGGACCCTGGCCCGCGGGACTCTGGCTCAGGGCTCGGGGTGGACGCGGCCTCCGCCGACGGAGCACGAGACAACTAAGAGACAAGGGAAACAGAATTCTGGGCAAGTTTGGTCGGCCTCACTAGCCCAATCTCCGCTGGGCTGATCCGAGGATCTCGGACCCTCAAACAAAAGCCACTAACATCCAAGGCGCCCGCCCCGAAGGTCGCCGCCAGAAGCTCCGCCCACTCGCGGCGCGTGCACCTCTCCTCCTTCTGGGTCCTCATTGGCTCAGCTCGCCGACACGTTTGCAGCAGAGGTTTGTGGGTAACCTAGTTCCCACCCCTATGCCCACCTTCTCTCGGAGTCCGGAATCCGCTCTCACCAGCCAGACAGGAGCAGAGGCATCAAGAGGGGCGTTGGAAACTGGGTTGGGGGGCTCCGAGAACAGGCGAGGCTTGCCTGCCTCTTAAATGAGAACTCAGATTGTTCCGTAGCGAAGTTTAGAAGAGACCCAAAGGATGTTTCAGAAAACATTTAAGATTCTGTGAAGCAGAACAAAGTTTTAAAGAATACACAGCACGACAGACCCAGCAGATGGCCACACTTGGCGACCACTCATTGCGGTCAGCGCGTGTGTTGTCTATGAAATACAAATAGGCTGAAGCTTCACAGACTGGGCATGGTACCCAGGGAAAAGAAAGACCCCAAATCGGACGCATGAGGAGTTAAGAGGAAGGTTCTTTCCTGTCCAAATAACCTGCGACTGTATTCCAGCCTAGCAAACACTTTTATTCATTTAATAGTTGCTACTTTACATCTGATGGTTTTTTAGGAACTTTAAACTTAGCTGAAAAAAAAATGACGTCCTATTTCCTGACAGATCAAGAGCAGCCTTCTAACAGTCAAACTGTTTGTTCAAAGAAGACCTCTTAACCCTGAAATAAAAGTCTGGGAATTGATAAGTTCATCTCCGTTCTGGGAAGTGACATCATTTCACCTGGAACTGAATCAACAGTGAGCACAAATTGAAATTAGGTAGGTCCATGTGGCTGGGTGTGGTTACCCATGCTTGTGATCCCAACACAAGGAGTCTGAGGCGGGAGGTGCCAAAAGTTCCAGACCAGCCTGGACTAGGTAATGTTTCAGGTCTGCCTGAATCACAAAAGTGACACTGTCTCAAAAATAGAAAAGTCCTTGAAAACTAGGTATTATCAAAGGTATCCGTAATGATTATGTAATTACTCAAATAGAATAGCCTAGCTAGCCTTAGCACGGAGTGTGGTGGCCCACGCCCGTGAACCTACCACTCAGGAGGCTAAGGAAAGAGGACCACAGCGAGTTCAAGGCCAGCCTGGGCTACACAGGGAGTTCGAGGCCAGCCTGAACTATAGGAGATCCTTTATCAAAAAATAAACTCTTCTACAGTAACATATCCTTGACTAGAGAAGTAAAAGTTGTCAGTGAAGTCTGAACAAGCAACACCATGATGAGGTAGGTATCAGAGGATAAAGCACTCTGGCTATGCGGGAACCTTGGACACACTTACTAAATTTCCAAACTTTGATCCTTCTTCAGTCTTGCAAACTTTGTATATTACAAATGGATGAAGCTGACTGGGGTGGCACAAGTTTGTAACCCCAGTCCTGGGGAGGATGAGAGATGGAGGATCACTGTGAGTTCAAGACTACCTGAGCTAACTAATGAGTTAATGCCTGAAATAGAGACCTGATCTCAAAAACTAATAACTTGGAGAAAAATGTAAAGACAGAATAGTAAAGAATTGACAGAACGTAAAAGTGAATAGGGCATCTGCAACATCTTTATTACTCTAGCATCATATTTATTATTCACTGGATTTCAGGCACAATAGTAAGGAAAAGGGTGGCCAGCTGTCTATTATACAAGGTGTATCCTACATATTTTTGTGTATTGCTTTTGTCAACATGCCTTAAACATCCTATATTCAGGTTTTTATTATGACACATCACAAAAAACAAATGGGGGACAGTTCACAGAATGGGTTACTGGGAGGTTGGAAAAACTCATGAGGGTCTCAAGATAACCAATATTGTTCCTAAGGAAAACTTCTGCAAGCTCCTAGTCAACAACAGGCCATGTCCTTGATCCAAAGCTGACATCCACAGCCAAACCAACCTTTGGCAAGGGAGTAAGGCACCCAAAGCAATCAAATGACCCATGCATCCTCCAAAGATAAACCAGGATAATGCCATGTCCTAACTTGTTGTTTTTCTGTCCTAGTTTTGATGGTACTAGGGATCACACCAGGGAATTTGCACATGCTGGGCAAGCATTCTATCACTCAGATACTATTTTTATTTTTTGAGACATTTTGCTAAGTCACCCAGGTTGGTCTCAAATTTGTGATCCTCTTGCCAAGGATTACAAGCATGCACCACCACACCTGGTTCATGCCTGAGCCTTTTAATGTAATGATACCACATTCTGTGGCTTTTGGCCAGCTGGCAGGGAGAAATGACCTTTGTTATAGACAGCAACAGTGAAATAACTGTCAAAGACGGCAAGCAAACCCAAGGGCGCAATGTAGTTTGCAACTCTGCCATGTATCTGGTGACATAAAGTATAACCCTGCTGTGGATGTTAGAGGTTCAGCTGTTGCCCATCTTGTTACAAAGCCTATTCCTGGAGTTTCTGCTCTATTAGTTGAACAAGCAAAGAGCATACTGCCTGCATTCTAAGGCCATTCTCCAGTAAGAACTTGCTGGTGCTGAATGTGGGTAACACCTAATGACTTTCAAGTCACTTCATCCTTCCTTTCCAGGGACTGGCCATGTAATCAAGGCTATTCTTGAATTTAGACTGATCTTCTTGCCTCAGCCTCCTAAGTGTTGGGATTACAAGCATGTGCCATCATAGTTTGGTTGTTATTCTTTTTCTTCCTAATACAGACTGAACCTAGGATCTTCTAAGCTATACCTCAGCCCTTGGAAACTTGCCCAGGCTGGTCTGAACTTGCAGTCCTCCTGCCTCAGCCTAACACCCCACCTCACCACACCTAACACCCCACTCCCCTTTCAGTGCAAGGGACAGAACCCAGGGCCTTCTGTATGCTAGGCAAGTGCTGTACTACTGAGCTGAATCCCCAGCCTGCTGCACTTTTACTGCCCTTCTGGGTATAGAGCTCCCACACACAAACACAAGATACAAAGGTTTTTTTTTTCACAGCAAGACGTAATGTCAGATACATGCAACAGGAGTATTTGCTGCCTATAGCTAGGAAAAAGCGGATCAGCTTATGTAAGACAACAGGACTGGGTTAGCTTGGCTTCCAGTGTTCCAAGAAATGGCTAATCTGAATTATCTGGGCTGATCTCTAGTGCCCAGAGCCTGAGAGCCCAAGAAAAGAATGAATTGAGAGTAAAGATATAAGCAGCTTTCCAGCAGAGGAACTGGTCTACCTCTAGCCTAGGCTTCCAAAAGGATTCAAAATAGTAAATAGTATATGCTTAAAGAGAAACAAACAAACAAACAAATGCCAGGCATGGTGGTGCATACCGGTAATCCTAGCACTTGGGAAGCGAAAGCAGGAGCATCACTGTGAGTTTGTAGCCAGCCTGGCCTACATAATGAGTTCAAGTCCAGCTTGAACTACATAGCAACACTGTCTCAAAAGAAAAAAAGAAAAGAAAAAAGTAGTATTTCAATAAACAGAGCTTAGAAAGCTAGTTATCCACATGCAAAAGCATGAAAATGGAGGTATGCCTAACATCTTATACAAAAACAAATGAATGCTGGACACAGAGGCACATACCTCTAGTGCCAGCTATTTGAAAGGCTGAACCAAGAGGATCCAAACCCATGAGTTCAGCCTAAGTAATATAGTAAGGCTTTACCCATCCCCCTAAAAAGGATAAAAGACATAAATATAAGGCTTATAAATACAACACTTAGAATACAACATAAGGAAAATGCTGCATAAAACTGGATTTGACAGTGCTTTCTTAGCATTTTTTTTTTTTTTTTGGTACCAGGGATCAAACTCGACCTCGCATTTGCCAGGCAAGTGCTTTGAGCCGCTGAGCTAAATCCCCAGCTGACAATGCTTTCTTGCATATATCAAAAGCATAAATGAAATAAAAGAATGTGGACTATATGAAAGTTAAAAAATTTCAGCAAAGAGCTGGGCACGGTGGTGCACTCCTGTAATCCCAGAACTAGGGAGGCTGAGGTAGGAGGATCACTGAAAATTTAAGACCAGCCTGGGCTACAAAGTGAGCCCAAGGCCAGCCTGAACTGCACAGCGAGACCCTGTCTCAAAAAGACAAAAAAAAAAAAAAATCAGCAAAGGATATAACTGACAGAACAACAATCTACGCACTAGGAGAAAACATTTTAAGATCACATAAAAATTTGTATTTCTAAAATTTCTGTAATTCAACAACAAGAAACCTCATTAAAAATGGTAACAGCTGGTATTTCTCCAGATGAATAGATGCTAATAAGCACAGATAAGCTGTTCTACATCACTGACAATATAAAAATGAAAAGCCATGTGTTCTCAGGCCCAAAAGGTGAGGTAAATACACACACAAACACACAAACACCAGAAACAGAAAAGGAAGTGTTGGTAATGAGGCAGACAAATGCTGTGCAGTGTGGTGGGAACGTTAAGTGGTACAGGTATTGTGGAAAACAGTTCCTTACTAAAGTGAAAGACATTGTATGACACAGTATTTTCCTTTCTGGAAACACCCAAACTGAAAGCAGGGTTCAAACCATGAGGTACACTCATCCTCACACTAGCATTCTCCCTTATAGCTGAAAGTGACAACTATACAGGTATCTATTAGTCAATGGAGAGATAAAGAAGTATGGTGTACATCCACCACGGAATATTATTTCACTAAAAAAAGGAACAAATTTCTGACATATTACACATGGATGAACCTTAGGGGCACTATCCTAAGTAAGAAGTCTGTCACAAAAAGGCATACTGTATGACTCCACTTATAAGTAGCACTAGGGGTCCAACTCCTAGCTAAAACTATAGAGAAGCAGTAGTAAGGGCCAGCAGGGGAAGGAAAATTTTTTTTTTTTGGTACCAAGGATCGGAATTCGCGACCTCACACTTGCCAGGCAGACACTTATGCCACTGAGCTAAGTCCCCAGCCCCAGCATTCTCATTTAATGGGAATGGTTTTACTTCTGTAAGTTCTGTAGATTAACTGCAGGAACAATGGGAGTTCAGAAAACACTGTCCAATTAAAAGTCAACGGTAAATTTTCTGCATGATGAAATCTCTGATGTTTAATGAAACTGGAGCTGTACCTATAGAATTCCTCACATTCACAGAGCGCACCAGCCTTTCTGCATTGTGGATTTTCTGATGATGAACCAGGTGGCACTTTCAAATGAAGGCCTTTCGGCACTCACTGCATTCATAAGGTCTTTTACCAGTATGGATCTTCTGGTGCTCAACAAGTACATGTTTGTGGCTAAAGGTTTTCCCACACTCTCTGCACTCATAAGGTCTTTCTCCAGTATGATTTCTCCAGTGTTTAATGAGGTTGGAGTTGTATCAGAAGAATTTCCCACACTGACTACACGTATAAGGCCTCTCTCCAATGTGAACTTGCTCTAATGAGCCTGCAGTGGTACCTAAAGCATTTTCCACACTCGCTGCACTTGTAAGGCCTTTCTCCAGTGTGGTTTCTCCAATGTTTAACAAGGTTGGAGTTGTACCTGAAGAATTCCCCACATATGCTGCACTCATAAGGCCTTTCTCCACTGTAAAGTCTCTGATGTCTAATGAGGGTAGAGTTGTACCTAAAGAACTTCCCACATTCACTGCACTTAAAAGGCCTTTCTCTAGTGTGAACTCTTTGGTGTTGAATGAGGGTAGAGCTGTCCATAAAGAATTTCCCACATACATTACATTCATAAGGCCTTTCTCCAGTGTGAACCCTTTTATGTCTTATGAGTCTATAGTTGTACATAAATGACTTTCCACATTCTCTACACTCATAAGTCCTCTCTCCACTGTGAATACTCTGATGTTTCATTAAGTTGGCACTGTACCTGAAGAATTCCCCACATTTGTTACACTGATATGGCCTTTCTCATGTGTGAGTTTTCTCATGTTCAACAAGGGAGTATTCACATCTGAAGGTTTTCCCACATTTACTGCATGTGTAATTGTTGTGCCCCATTGGAAGGGGTTCCCTGTCCTCAATTTCCTTATCTGGCTTCAACCCACAGTGAGGGGCTGGGTGTTGGAGAAGGCCCGAAGTAGCCAGCAATTCTTTCCATCTCTCCCTGTGTGAAGGTTTTCTGTGCCATATGAACTCTGTGGTTCTTCAAAAATGAAAGTCTCCATGTGTCCCTTCTAGAAAGATTCTCTCCAGTATGCTTTTGAGGCTGGTAAAGTTCTGCCTCACAACGACACATCTCTTGTTCAGTTTGTGTTCTACTGTGCTCAATGAGGCACAGAATATCTTTCAAGAGTGCGTCACATGTCTCCCTAGGCCAGGTCTTCTCAGTGGACAGCTCTGGCTTTGGAGTGATAACCTGTGATGCTCTTGCAGAAATTCTTTGCTTGGAAAGTGCCTCATCCTCAGTTCCATTCCAGCAACCTGTAAGAAGAGAACATGCTGGTGAGGTGTCTGTTGACTTTGGTAGGAGGACATCCTCATCCCATATGTGTGTCACACAGTCACAGTAAGTTCACAGGCTTCCTGCTGGTGATGGACATAAAGCTCCAACCAAAACTCCTTCACCAGGAAATCCACTGTGCCTCAGTGCCTCTCTCACTGAGGCATAGCCCTCAGTGAGAGGAGGACCTGCTGTGCAGGAAAGCCTGGTGATGAGTAAGGACACAAAGACACTAAGTAAGGTGATAAATAAGGACACAAAGAGGTATGGTAGGGAAAGAAGCATGCTCGCTGTCTCACTCCTCTGCAAATGCTTTCAGTAGGCTACAGCTGCTGGTGACCAGGGAGCAGTGTGCATAAGCCTGTGTCCAGATGCAGCAGAGTCCACAGAATACTGAATGAGACATGCACACTTTACTGCACCATGAGCGCTGGAGGGCTCTGCTTAGGGAGCAATGGGAGCATGCATGAGAGGTAGTGCCACAGGACTGGGGGTGGGGAGGAATGGACGGACAAAGGACCAGGAGTACAGTGGCAGGAATTCTTAAGCAAATGACAAAGGTGGAACTGTGGTTGGCCACTGGTCCTGGCATCAAATAACGGTAGGTATAAAAAAGGCTCCCAATGTGATCAAAACCAAACTCTTGATATGAAGGCCCTTCCCAACTCCCTGGCACCAGGACCATGTCCCTGTGAGATACTATTACAATCACTGGTACTAATATCCATCTTCCCAGGTACCCAAAACCTTCCCATCAAAGTGACTTGGCTAGAACTTGGGAGAAGCCATTTGGAGGGGAAAGAGTGAAAAAGAGTGAAAAACAAGTCCAGGGATCACCGCAAAGCACCGCACATGCTAAATCACATCACAGAGAAGCACTGCAGAATCAACTTCGTGGCTTTCAACTGGTGACCAGGTTAGTGTCAGGCATAGGAAGTGACCAGGCACAGGAAGACACCAAAAATATCAGCAGGAGCAAGGCCACACATATGGACAGGGTAACCTGGACAGGGACAGGCAGTGCATCAAGCTCTCTTAGAGAAACTGCTTTCTTTCTTTTTCTCTCTCTCTTTTTTTTTTTTTTTTTTTTTTTTTTTTTTTTGTTGGTCTTTTTGTCACCGGGTCTCGCTATGCGGTTCAGGCTGGCCTTAGGTTCACTTTGTAGTCTGGGTTGGTCTCAAACTCGAAATGATCCTCCTGCCTCAGCCTCCTGAGTGCTGGGATTACAGGCATGAGTCACCAAGACCAGCTCCTTCTTTCTTTTGGTACTGGGGATCAAACTCACAACCCAGTGCTCACCCGATAGGTGCTTATGCCACTGAACTAAATCCTCAACTGAGGAACTGATTTCTGCCTACAATCCTTTTTCTCAAGTCCTCAGAGCAGCAAGGGATGGGCCTGCACAGGGAGAGAGGACAAACCCAGAGTGTCACACACCTCCCACAGCACACTGTCGGGAAACCAGTGAAGAACCCTGTGCCATGGTCAGGATGTGGGAAGGCAGAGCTGCCCTGGGCAACAGGGAGACCACAGTCCACCACTGCACTGAGTGGGATGGAGGGCCTTAACTAGGGAGGACAAAAGTGCCAAGTTCTCCAGCATCACATCACAGTACAAGAGTCTCTGGACCTCACTGAGGTGTCCCCACTCCTCCTGGGAGAAATAGATGGCCACGTCCTCAAAGACCACTTGGCCCTGCCACAACGAATATAGCTCAGTAAATGCAGCTTTTTTGCAACTATGCTTTCTTCAATTTTTAGATTCATCCATTTGGACCACAGTAACTAAAGGGCTACAAGCTAGGTCTGTTTACCTCTCCCGTGCCATGTGCAGCCTGATTCTGAATGACCTCCTCCTCTAACTTTCAGAGCCCCGGCCACTATTTTCCTTGTCCTAAATCAACACCAGGTAAGTACCAAACATCCAGGGACAGCTCCATGCCAAAGCCAAGCCGATCTCCCTGCTCAGCTTTACTTTTCCCTTGTGAGCCCCAGTAAAGACCGCGGCCTAAGCTTTCCCCTTGCTCCTATATTACGCCTCTTAACCAAGGCAATGTTTTGCCATACCACCCTGTGTGGTGTGCAGCCCCTCTGGGAAATGTAAGGAACAAAGCCCTTGTCACTGCGTTCACTCATATCTGTACGTACCCCACAGGTACAACCACTGTTACATTTTCTCTCTCTAGTTCAAAGTCCTTCTCTCCCTAAACCACCCACTCACTGCTCAGTCTTCTCCATACCTTCCCATTGTGGAATAGATACCAGTCCTGGTGGCGCTGCTGCCTTTTCTCTCATTTTCATTCATCACTCAATCTGGTACACAAGTGGAAAAAGGCACCATCTAAACTGTCAGGCTGCTCTGTGCAATGCTACCCTCTCCAGCTGGCAGGTAATGGAAGTGTCTGCTGTGGGGCTGTGGGAGAGGTGTGTTCACAGTGATGTGCAGGTAGAGAGGCGCGAATGGTTAGCCCTCGATTCTGACATTAGGCACTTGGGGAGAAGGGTGACCCTGAGCTTGGCTGTGGGAAGTAAGATCTGGAGGATACCAGGGAATTGGCCAGCTGGAGAGGCAAACAGAAGTAAATCAATGTCAAACCAATTATGAAATGCTTGCCGAAATTTCACTTCCTGAGTAACTTCACTTGCTACAGATGTGTACATACTTAGAGGGACAGTAGTTACCTAGTATTAAGTGTTTCACACATCCTGCAGTTAACAAGCTGCAGGGAGGACCTACCTGGCAGGTCAGTTACTAGTCTTTTCTGCAAGCAGAGGGAGCTTATTCAGGTCTCTTGATTACAATACTAAATCAGCCCCTCTTGCCCTAGATGTGGTGGAGGAAAAAGCAGTGGCCTGAAGTCCAGCTGCACCACTAACTTGGATGCCCTGTCTTGTTCCACAG
Organism: Cavia porcellus; assembly: GCF_034190915.1. Lineage (NCBI taxonomy): Eukaryota > Metazoa > Chordata > Mammalia > Rodentia > Caviidae > Cavia > Cavia porcellus. The sequence continues at coordinate 37,324,646 of NW_026947490.1, read as the reverse complement.
ACAGCAGCCTTAAGGATCTGCCAGGCCTGAAGGTGTAAAATCTAAACAACCTCACATTCAAGTCTTTTTCCTAGGCCAGCTTCTTAACCATATCCAGAGCTCGTTTCCTATAACCATGTGCCTTTCTAGGTCAGAGTTGTGAACGATAATTTCAGCCAGGATCTTTTCTTTAAACTCTCACTTCTTCAACAGCACTGCTTCAGATGTTGGCTTGGGAACTGGGGGGAAGACAGAATGCTAACTACTCTTGCAGTCCTATTTGATGCAACAGGAAATCCTCTGGACTCGATCTTTCAGGTCTACCCAGAATCCCATCACATTGCTCTTCTACCGCCACCACCCTGGTCCAGCCCCAGCGCGGTATTGCTGGAGTATAACTGCAGTGGTCTCATCAGTCTCTGCCTTAATTCCCTAACCCGTTTCCCCCAACTATCAACTGCTAACTCAGGACATGCCCCCCTGGGCCTCCAGAAGTTCTGGTGGTCATCCAGAGGGGACTCCACCAACCGCGTTCAGGAGAGACACCTCATGTCTCCCCGCTGCTCCGACTCCGCGGCACCTGCAGCCTTCGGGTGAGCAGGTTCTCAGGGCTAGTGTCAAAAAGAGGATCACCCACAAGATCGTCCCGTCCTGCACACAGGCCCTGACCTGCGGCGAACGGACTGGGCCCGTCCACCTGAGCTTAGCACTGCGAGTGGGCACCCAGGGTCGCAGCACCCACCTGCTCACCGACCTCATAGGCTCCACCAACCGAGCCCGGGGGAATCTGGGCGGGGATTCAACAGTAAAACAAAGACAAACATTGCCGCACAGCCTAGCTCAGCGGAGCCTCATCCCCTCCTCTTGGGACTGGGAATCAATCCATTTCTCTTGATTTTTCGCTTTGTCATTTCACTGATAACCAAACACTCCGTAAGACCCAACCACGAGCAACCAACATGGCGCCCCTCAGGGAGACGCCGGAAGTCCCGCCCCTCACGGCATGCGCGCGCAGACGTCGTCCTCGGCTCCGTAGTCAGGGCGCGCACCGCAGGCGCTTCTGGGTAAGGGAGTCTCCGCGCCACTGCAGATGCGGTTCCGCAAACTGTCCCTTGTTTCCTGGTAAGGGGCCCAGGGCACCTGGGTGGACATTGCAAAGTGGAGCGCTAGGGCTCCAGAGATGGCAGGGTGTTTAGCTTCTTCTTACAGGCAAGGTACACAGATTTCCTCGGAGTATGGGATACTCTCAGAAATGTTAGTAACCCACTGTTGCCAAAGGCAACACATCTAACGAGATACACACCATGGGAGTGCTTTCTGCTTCCCCAGATAGCTGTTAGCACTCAGTTGTCCCGCCGGTTTTTAAATATTTAGAGTGCTAAGCTTCCAAAAAGTTTGGAGTAGCCCTCTGGTGACGCACATGGTTAGCTTAAGTGAGGCCCTAGGGTCAGTCCCCAGCAAGAATAAAATAACAAAAATCCATGACAATCTCCAATACGGTTGGTCCAGGAGACGCAAGACTAGGCAGTGGAATGAGGAGGAGGAATAATAGGCTTTGCTGAGGTATACTGAAAGGATGAAAACGTGTCTTTCATTCTGGAAAAACATTTTTCCTAGCTGTATAATCAGTCAAAACTTTCCTACCCTGGGAACAACAATTTCATTAAAATAATACTACTTCACAGCTGTTTTCCAGTTGTTTTAATCTCAAGATGAAAAACCACAGCAACTGATAACATGTAATTTCCTGCCAAGACACTGCCATTTAGTAGAGGCATATGTGCAAAGAATGATTCTTTCCTAAGAAAAAGTGAAATCCCATAATTTCGTTTTCTTGCTGAGAAGTGATTTATCATCCCATTCATCTCATTTGTAATTGCAATGCTGTCCATGTGGGGGAGTTGAAATTATCCATGAAAATGCTGAAACAAATTTCCAAGAGCTATTTATAATGAAACGTATCTGTGACGTGTAGGGGAAAGAACATCTCTGGGAAGTTTGAAAGAGACCGTTAAGTGTAAAAAGTCAGAATGAAGCTGAACACGTGGCTGTATTGAAACTTTTGCCACATTCATGTTATTGTTTCCAAACTGATTTTTTGTAATACCTGAAATTATTGCTCACTAACCGTTTGGTGAGATAAGTAAAGGTAATAAAGTGAAACACTTGCCACGAAGGTGCAGATGAACAGGGAAGCAGCACATTGATGTATATTTACTGCTTTACAAAATGTCAACGAGCATATACTGAGTTTCAGGTACCATAGTAGATGCATGAGATACATTGTGAATAGTTATCAGCTGCTCTGCATATATACAGGACTGTTGCATGTGTTCTTAGATGCAAAAACTGTCAATTTGATATTCATTAATTACTGAGACAAATGGAAAGCCAAAGTTGCTCACCTTTCTTGAATATTGCTTTTTTGAGTACAGAAAACTCATTAGAATTCCTTAAACCACAGAGCCTGACATGTATATATTCCCTTCCTGCCCAATAGCCATATCCCCATGTTATCTTTCCCAGGACTTTCCTGGAAAAGGCACTGTCCTATTTACTTTCTTCTAGACTCTCTTCCTTTCTATCTCCATATCCAGTTCCTTTCTATGGGCTTCCTCACTGCCTATGTGGGCTGGCTGAGTGTGCCTTTTTCTTTCAGGATCTGAAAGTAATAAAAACTTTATTGCTATTTTGTGTTTCTCCTAATTATTGAAGAGGTATCCTTCTCTGAAAGATACTGAATATACACTAACAAATGTTAAGAGGAAAAAAATGGAGATTAGCACAGTAGTGAATAGGTAGAATATATAACAACTCTGTATTTTCTGCTGAGTAGCTCAGTAAACTAAAAAATGATCCTTCCTGAAACACATTGAAAGCATGCAATTATTTAACATATATGTGATCCTGCCATTTTACAGTGAGGATTTTGCCAAAGGAAATGAATACACTACCATGTAACAACTTGGTTACAGATAACATTGTAAAAACAAAATGAAACAAAAACCACTTAGGAATTTCATTGCCTTTTAAAATGTGCTTTTCTGAAATTAATATGAGTCATAATTTAGTCATCAGCTTTGAAATGATACTGGGCCTGGAAACAGTGGACAGTGTGAGGCTATTTTTTCTCTTACATCAGTGGGAGAATCTGATCTCTCTTGGTGCTCCTATTTTTACTTTTTATCCTTGATGATGTATTCTATCACTCATCAGCCACTGCTGTTACGGATTTGATGAGTTTTGCATTCTCCCACTCACAGAGCTCTCATTCTATCTGATCTGGCCTGCGGATCAATCCGTGGGGTGTACCTGGAAGCGGAACGGGGATTAAATAAAGACATAGGGGAGACAGAGAGATGGAAGCAAGTCGAGAGAATCTGATCAAGCCCCCTGTTTATTCCGGAAGTGATTACATCTTTTATAAGCCAAGGGCAGGAGGTGGGACAGGAAGAGGCTACGGGGGTGAATGCAATAGGGTCATCATCATGTCCAGGTATGTGAGGTAAGCAGGAGAGGATTATGGTTAATGTAGGCAGACGCATTGTGCCCACAGGAGAGAGAGAGGCAGGGAGGCAGCAATGGGGCTGTTGCTCGGCTCTCTACACTATCTTTCCCTTCTTAGGTTAAGATGTGACCACTTGCTCCAATACACATTCCCACCATGACTTTTCACACTTAGCAAACCAATAGAGATGCCTGTTGTTGGACATGAACCATTAGAAACCCTGGGAAAATAAACCTCTTTTCATAACTTCTTTATTCCAAGCATTTGTTATAGTAATGTAAAGCTAACAAAAACATGGAAAATAAAAGTCATGAAAGAAAACTTGAGTAAGCTGAACTTGATTAAAAACTCTGCAAGAGGGGCTGGGGATTTAGCTCAGCGGCATAAGCGCCTGCCTTGCAAGCAGGCAGTCGTGAGTTCAATCCCTGGTACCGATAAAAACAAAAAAGCCAAAAAAAAAAAAAAAACCCCTCTGCAAGACACTTTTAAAAGAATATGAAAAGATGCCATCATCTGTCATTAAGCAATGACAAACTAAAGCAACAATGATATTAACACTTCATATCTTTTTTTTCTTTTTGGTACCAGGGATCAAACTCACAACCTCACACTTGCCAGGCAGGCACTTGAGTCGCTGAGTCCCAATTTTATATCTAGTTGAGTGGCTAAAATCCAAATCTGTCATCTATTGATGGCTGTATTCAAAATGGTATAGTCACTTTGAAAGGTCACTTATGATTATAAATATATCTTTAAGATATAATTCCCTGATGATAACTAAAAAGTTTAAAATATGTCCACATAGAAACTGCACACAGATGTTTGTAGTAGGTTTATTCATAGTTTCCACATCTTGAAACCAACTGATACTACTTTCAATCAGTGAATGGACAGAAAGTGCCATATCAATGCAATGGAATATTATTTTCTCATAACTCAAACACAAATATTTATAGCAGCTTTATTTATAATAGTAAATAACTGGAAACAACTCAAACATCTATTAACAACTGAATGGATTTTTTGGGGGGTCTTTTTCCTTTTTTATCGGTACTGGGGATCGAACTCATGACTGCCTGCTTGCAAGGCAGGTGCTTATGCTGCTGAGCTAAATCTCCAGCCCGCAACTGAATGGATTTTAACTGTTGTATACAATGGAATACTGCTCAGAAATACAAATTAACAAACTACCCATGCAACAATATAAATTAATCTTAAAATAGTGATGATTACTGAAACAAATTCAGAGCCCCTAACTTTTGTATATACCATGATTTCCTTTTTTTACATAAACTGCCTCTTGCTGTTTGTTAATCTGGGAAGAATAAAGGCTGGTGGGGCTATAAAGGGACACAAGGAATCTTTTGCTTCTATTGTATACATTCATTATTGATACATACATTGATTATGCTGAAAACATGCACATCTTACCATTTACCTATTTGTAGTGTATGAGGTGTTAATCCTATCTCAAAAAAGCTGTTAAGACCTAATACTCGGGCTTAGGGTGGAAAATTCATCTACAACTCCTCATGGAAAGTCAGATATACAAACTATTTTGGCTGTACTGTATCCTCCCAATTTAGGAGAGTGATTCCTGCCTCAATGTAACCAAAATCCAGAGAACAATAAAGTTTGTTCAGTTAGAAGTTAGGTCAGAGAAGCGTCACGCCTCTTCTGAGGTCAGAGCAGCACCTGTGCAGTGATGGCCCATGGAGCTACAAAAATCCACAAATCTTTATTCACTCACAATAGCTGTGGCCCCAGGAAATACTGATGTCTGAAGACTGAAAATTCCTGTACACCCTCATTTCTCACAGCCACAATTACATGGACATGGTGGATAGCACTTTAAAAAAATTTTTTCTCAACTTTCCTAAAATTTTCCACTTTTAGAAAGTCAGTGTTTGCCACAGTTACCCCTACATCTCTATTTCAGTGTTTCTCTACCAGTGATTCTTAGAATGCACAGCACTTGCCAATGGGACTCTGCATATCAAAGCCTGGATTCTGTACAGGTGTACGAGACAGTAATCCCTCAACAATGTTATGGAACATGTGACATTTAAGGGACTTGATTCCTATTGTGTCTAGAAGCATGGGAGATTTTCACATGAGCTATACCTTCCTCAGAATGAACACTTACTCACAAGGGACCCTTACATTCAAGCTAGAGAATTAGGCAGATAAAGCTTTTCAATCTTTTCTAGTAGGCTTACAATAGTGTACACTAAGTCAAACTAGACAGAACTATTCCTGGCCAATCTATGGTCATGAAAATAAAATGTGTGCCTCAAAAGGTACTCCCCTTCCTTCACATTGGCAGAATAATATTTTTTTTCTCAATCCACTCGACACAGTACACAGTGCCACGAAGAAAGGTTGACATAATATATAACAACATTTATCAGTGCATACATTGGAGTCAAGGGATAGGCAGTTAAGCCAGGTTGGATGATCTGGATGACTATCATGTTCATGATTGACACTGCCCAAGGGGAATCTTGCCTGGAAATCTTGGCAGACCCTAGCTCAGATCCTTCACACCAGAGTTAGATCACAGCCACTCACAACCTAGGCATGAAGGAGGAAATGAAGACCTTTAACAGGCTCAGAACATTCACAATTCCTACAGGGAACAGAAGAGTAAGCAGATACCTGCCTTCACTAAGCAGAACAGAGCCCGACACACAGCTGAAAGCGTATGATAGCTTCCACCCCAGGAAGTGGCAATGACACAACTGCCAAGAGCCCTGGACTGCATTGAGAGTCTAACATGTCTCACGACAACTTTCCACAAATACAGCATCTATTGGAGTCTCCCTAGGATGGATGTAAGAACAGTTTATCTGTGAGCAAATGGTTGACTCCAGAGGGTACATAAAACTCTCGTTTCTCAAATAAGCAAGAAAGATGAAATGTCGACTCTTCTGCATTCATAAGGTCTTTCTCTTGTGTGAATTTTTATGCAAAACAAGTTAAAGAGCCACAGCTAGGGATCATTAAATATGGATGCATAGGCCCTCTCTTCACAGTGAACTTTGTGGTACTACATAAGATGGGAGCTCCTGCTATAGGCCTTCCCACAGACATAAAGATTTTCTCCAGTGTGTACTCGCTGGTGGAGAGTGAGACTAGCGTTTCGGCTAAAGAATTTCCCACCTTCGCCACATTCATAAGGCCTTGCTCCAGTGTGAACTCTCTGATGGAGAATAAGGCTGGAAATGTGGCTAAAGCATTTTCCACATTCACTGCACTTGTAAGGCTTTGCCCCCATGTGAATTCTCTGATGTACAATAAGGTTGGAGCTGTGTCTGAATAACTTTCCACATTCGCTGCACTCATAAGGCCTTTCTCCAGTGTGGATTTTCTGGTGCTTCACAAGGGTATCCTTACGGCTGAAGGCTTTCCCACACAGGCTGCACACATAAGGCCTCTCTCCTGTGTGAATTATCTGGTGCTAAACAAGTGTGTCTTTACAGTTGAATGCTTTCCCACACTTGCTGCACACGTAAGACTGTGCTCCTATGTGGACTCGCTGATGTTTAATGAGGCTGGATTTATGGCTAAAGAATTTCTCACATTCAGCACACTCGTAACGCCTTGCCCCAGTATGAATTCTCCAGTACTCAATAAGGTGGGAGCTTTGGCTGAAGAATTTTCCACATTTGCTACACTCATAAGGCCTCTCTCCAGTGTGAAATCTCTGGTGTTGAACAAGTGTGTCTTTACGGCTGAAGGCTTTGCCACACTCACTGCACTTAAAAGGCTTCTCCCCAGTGTGAACTCTCTCATGCTGAACAAGTGTGTCTTTACAGCTGAAGGTCTTTCCACATTCACTGCACATGTAATGTCTTTTTCCAGCATGGCATTTCTGATGCATTTTTAAGTGAGACAGGTGAATGAAGGCCTTTCCACACTTCTTACACATGTGAGCTCTTTCTCCACTGTGAATTTCTCCATGATTAAAAAGACTTAACTTCTGTTCAAACACATTTCCACATGGTAGGCATCTAAAGGAACTCCTATCAGTCTGAGTTCTCTGGCTGTTGAGAAGACCAACAGTATCTAGGAAGCCTTTTCCATTGTTGCAACTGAAAATCATCTGTCCATTGTGGTCTTCCTGGGGCTGGCTAACACTGGGGCTGGCTGGGAGAGACCCTGTGCACTCATTGCTCATGTATGCAATCACTTCCTTATGTGGAGTCTGGGGCTGGAAGAGGACAGTGTTGTCCACCAAGCCCATGTCAGCCTCTCTGCACACAACAGGTATCTCTAACAGATGGGCTGCACAGCTGTTCACAAAAGAGTTCCATCCATCATTCTCCACAAAGGGAATGTCTCTACAGTGCCGCTTCTGATGATGGTAAAGTTCTGCACTGAATGAAAACTCTCTCCCATGTGGCTTACATGTGCACACTTTCCGCACAGCATCTGAGCCCTGGTGTTCATCCAAGTGCAAAATGATTTTGAAGAGCATGTCATGCATCTTACATGGGTGGCCTTTATGGAAGAAAAGACCTGACTTAGTCCTGATCTGTGATATTTTTTCTACAGAAATGATCTGCTCACAACATGCCTTCTCACTGCCTGCTTCACACCAACAACCTGAAAGCAAAGAAATTTTTTTTTGTCTTTTTCATTTTTATCGGTACCAGGGATCGAACTCACGACCACCTGCTTGCAAGGCAGGTGCTTATGCTGCTGAGCTAAATCCCCAGCCCCAAGCAAAGAAATTTGGTGAAGAGCATGTTGATGTGTTGGGAAGAAGCTCTACTGTAATGAGAGTGTGCTGGCTTGCTAAAAGGACAGAGAAGTCAACATCAGTGTAAGGAAGGGCCAGTTTCCGGTACCAGGTCTGCAGAGATCTCAGAATAGTGAAACTCTGAGACAGGTAGACAGAAGGTGAATTGGATACCGGCAAAAGGGATACTTCCAGGACTGGGCTATTGGAGTCAATAACATTCTGTGCAGAAGGATGTGTCTAGGCCAACTGCTTACTGCAAGCAAGCAGTTTATTAGTTGATTCTTTTTGTTTTTTTGAGACATGGTCTCAATGTGTAGTTCAGACTCGCCTTGAGCTCACAATGTAGGCCAGGCTGGCCTTGAACTCACAGTAATCTTCCTGCTTTAGCTTGCAAAGTGCTGGATTACAGGTGTGCATCACCATGTCTGACTCAAGTAGTTGATTCTTAAGGACTAGGTAAGGCGCAAAACTCATGACACATCAAGGGAATCCAGTGCTGTACAGCATCACAGAGCAAACAAGGACAGTGAATGAATCATGGAGATCAGAGGGTGGCAAATCTGCCAAGAGACAGAAGTCAGGGGAGAAGTGAATGGGTAAAGGGTGAAGACTGGGAAAGGAAGAATAGGAATGAGGTGTTGCTATGAGCTTTAGCAACAAAACATTGCTAAACAAAAACAGAGAACAGTTTCCATATGGACCCAGTCCTAACATGACACCTGCCCCAGCTCCTATGCAGCAAGGGGAGACCTTCCCCAGCCCTCTTGCACTGGCTGAAGTAATGTCTGTGCTGCCAGACACCTGGACTTTCTGCCCTTCTCCAACTTGGCAATTACATAGAATCTGGATGATGAAGTTTTAAGGAAAACAAAGGACAGGTGAGTGGCCCGGGCAGGCCCACCCCAGTGAAGAAAAGAAAGTGTTATAACAGGGATCTCCAACTGGGTGGGTGGCAGAATAGCTCCAGGACTCCTATATGCAGCCACTACCTAGTTCCCAGTATCATGGCACAGGGTTCTGAAAAGCATGGTTTTAGTGTTTGAGAACTGGACACAAGACACCACTACACTAGAAACAAAGAGGCAGAGAGGGTGCCAGAGTGCAATTTATTAGCTGCTTATTGACAGAGCTGTGGACAAGGAGACAGCAAGACCAGTGAATCTGAAAGATCTGGGGCAGGGGGAGGTAGCTGATATCCTGGTGAGGAAAAATGTGACTTTATCCACCCAGACCTTACCTGGTTATCTCAAGCTAAGATCAAGAACATCTTCTGGGTGCTAATGACACAGGACCCAATTCTGAAGCTCCATACTATTGTGTGGCTTCCCTGATTTATGGTGTATAGGCAAACTATGTGAGAAAAAGTCCTATTAGGGCTACTTGGGTCATGGTGGCAGCAACTCAAGGTGGCTTTGCTCCAAACAAGCTGAATCCCTGCATTCTGCCTCTCAGAACTGAATCACACAATCTCACTTGCCTACCTCTTCTTCAATGTGCCCTGAACCCAGGAGGGGTTTTAGCATGGTGTGGGTGACATGGCATGTGGCTATTTGTCCACCATGTGAGCAGAGTCCACAGCTACAGCAGAGGCACATGCACAAAAACCAGTAGAGACTCACTATACAATGAAAATAAAGAGGAGCCCTAGGAACCAAACCAACAGCCTAGAGTATTACCTACAGGAGGGACAGGGCCATACAAGGCACAATTTGGGCTTGTTATCCAGGAAAAACAGCAAAAGACTCCAGCTGTGAACAGAACAATAAATATCTAGCAGGAACATGTTAACAGTAAACCTGTACCATTCAACATGACAGAACAGAACTGCAGCACATGGACCTGAGGCAGTAGAGCAGGTCACACATGGCCACCAGTCAGGTCTCCTAAGTGATTCCAAAAGAAAAGGCAACACTGGGCCAGGTTTTTAGCTCAGTGGTACAAACACCTGCCTGGCAAGTGCAAGGTGGTGAGTTTAATCCCTGGTAGCAGAAAAAAAAAAAGAAAAGAAAAAAGAAAGAGAAAAGAAAAGAAATAGCAACATGCTATCTACACTGTTGTAGCTTGGCATAACTGATGCCATCTTGAGCCCTGCATTTAACTAATGCCCTGTACTTGACCCAGGAAAATGGAAAATTACTTAGGGTACAAGTCCCATGAGAAAAGCAGAATGAGCTGCACCCACAGGAGAAAAATTAACTTGCTCAATAAAGAAGCAGGATACTGGTATCAGCCAAAGATTAATGTAAGCTTCTAGCTAATTGTTTCCAACAGGATGTCTTTTTGTGGTTCTCTGTTTTAAAAACACTGTAACTTTCCAGTTCAGGGCATTTAATGAGACTCTGAAACATGGAAGTTTCTATACGAGTGGTCCTAAGCTTAGCTAATTAAATTCCAAATTTATCAATTTGGCTGCTTGGATTCCTATACTGTTCATGAACCCACTTCACGCACAAGTGGATGGGTGCAGCCCAAGATGTGCCCTTAGAGCATGGGTCGCAATCACAGGTCCAGGGGCCAACAGGATTGACAGGGAATGTGTTAGCTGGGACAGACTCCACATACTGCACTAAGCAACAACTAACTCCGGAGAAAGTGGAAGGAATGAAGTTACCAAGCCTCTACTTAATTGTCCCTTCTTCTGGATTTGATGCTTGCAGAATGCAAACCAGCAGCATTCCCTCAGTCTCAACTCTGGCATCAGGGCATAAGGTATGGGAGTGTGTACTGCTTAGGGTGGGGTCCAGGGCCCTGGGGCGCTCATAAATGGCTGGTATGCCAGCTGTGAGGCTATCAAGAGTTTATCAGTGTTTCTCCAAGGACTTCAATCCAGCTAGCCAAGTTGGGTTTGCCTAATAGGATCCACATCTGTTGTTTTAACAAGCTGTTCCTTTGTTCTATCGTCCAGCTTCCTGAGGCTTACAGCACAGTGGGAAGTGGTATAGCCTGTGAAACATGGCCCAGTGCTAAAGAGCACATCCAGTGAAACAGGTGCCCAAACACTGCTTCACTGCACACTGGGTATACAACACACTTAACCTTGTGAGGCCTTAGACTCGCAGCTTGGTTAGTTTTCTTGCTGGGAAAGGTTTGCAGGAATCCTGTAGCTTTATCTATACAGACCAAAGCATATTTATGCCGTTATTTTTTCAAAAAAGCCAATTTCATCAAGCTGCCAGTCCCATAAGGGCTACACAGACAGATCTACTCCTGTCTGTGCATCGAACTGGGACAGAGGTGTACACACACCTGATGTGAGACAGCAGCATTTCAGGAGTGATCTGGCCTCTTGGTTATGGCCCACCCTATGTTAGCACTTTTCTGTCCACAACCTGGGGCAGGGGCAGGGCCTGCACCTCAGGGGAGCATCCGCCTGTCTTTGTAGGCAGCACGCATTACACAGTCAGCTGTGCCCCTGGTTCATGAAGTGGCTCCCCAGAAAAGCTTTCCCAGTGTAGACACTGTTCTCACCACTGTACATCCACAGTGTGTGGCCCAGTACACTGCCTAGCTCTCAGCACAGCCTTGCACATGGCTTGCGAGTTACTCTAGCTGGATGTGCAGATTTCCTTCCACCAATCAGAGGACGGCAGAGGTAGCTCATATCACAGCATGGTTCAGATACTTGGGCTCTCCCACTGGAGCCAGCTGTGCCTCTAGTCTTTAGTTGTGGGTGCCGCCCCCTCCTGTACTTATGGGATCATAGGTTCTGGGCAGCCAGTGGCAGCTTCATTGATAACAAGGCCAACACCATCACAGTTGGGGAGGTAATAAACTGTCAGACAGAACACTGTTGTAAATATTCAATGCCACTTGTTTAGAGTAGGGATCTGTGCCACAGATGCTGGCCCATGGATAGATGTGGTGAAACAGCCTATGCACCCCTTTCTCAGTAGGCCTGTTTGCCTTGCAACTGGAGACATACTGCTCAGTGACCACCCGTACGCAGTGCTAAACTGCTAAAGGGATGTTTCTAGCATCAGATCCCTTCTATAGCTGTGACCAGAAACACAGATGTAACTTTTGTCCTTGACTTGTCACCAGAGAGCCCACTTCATGCCATCCAGGGTATTGCATTGGCACACCTGATGGAGGTGTCTGGAACACATACCTGTGCTCTCGAAGTTTGTGCCTTTTCAAGTGCTTCCTACTGAGTCTCACTCCAGTTGCATGTGACTCTCTTCTTAATCAGTCAATACACTGAGAATGGGTTGAGCCCTGTGTGTGACAAACACCTGGCAATCCAGGACCCCAGAAAACCCTGTGTACTTTGCCACACGGGGACGGGGAAGTTTGCCCTTCATCATCCACTGGGCCTGAAATCACATGAAAAATTATGCTAGGGCTTATTTTCCAGATCACTTCAAGGAACTTCTCAAGTGGTGCTGTTGGAGTGGACAGCCCTCTCCCTCATGTACAGATGAGTGCACAGTGGACCTAGTCTGTCCTGTAAGGGCGCAACCCACATCAGCTAGCATATCATCAGCGTAATGAAACCAGATGAAAGGAGCAGGAAGTGAGGACAGAGACAGGTCTTAAACCACTGTTCCAGGACAGAGAGCAGGACTGTGTAGAATCCCTGAGACAGAACATGGAATGTTCACCACCCTTCATCTGAAGAAAAGGTGAACTGGTTTGAGACAGTTGGTAACCAAGTGCTGGAAAGGGGATTTGTAAGCTCCAGAAAGCACACAGCCATAGGATATATTTTTCCAGGACCTGAGTAGTGTTAGGTAGGAGGCATCACTTTATTTAGCTCCCTGTGGCTGACGGTCATTCTTTAAGTCCCATCTGGCTTCACCAGTGACACAAGGGCACTAGGGGCACTTTGAGTTGGTCATAAATCCCAATCCACTCTTAATTCTTTTATTATTTCTCCAATACCAGCAAGCCCATGTGTCAGTTTAAACTGTCTTCTAGTTACTATCCTCCTAGGAATATGAACGCTAACAGAACCCCATTCTGCTTTGTAACTCAATACTCCCCTTTCCTACCTGGGGATTAGCTGAAATTTTCCCACCAAGATCGATAATGTCTTTCCCACAAGAATAACCATCTCGAAAATGTTTTCAAGGGCCAGGGAGATCAGTACCACACGTGGAACGGGATGTGCTCCCAATTCCCAGATGCAACAAAACTTACTTCACTGGGATGGCCTTACACCATAGCTATCAATGCTGGCCAAGACTGCTGTTCACCACATTCAGCATCTGTATCTAGCACAGCAATGTTCACTCCTTGTTACTGAAGAACAAGTACCATATTTCTCCAAAATGAGACCTAACTGGCCAGGGATATAGCTCAGCAGCACAATGCCTGCCTGGCAAGCATGAGGTCCTGAGTTCAATTCCTGGTACAAAAAAAAAAAAACCTAACTGGAAAATAAGCCCTAGTATGATTTCTTAGGATGCTTGTAATAGAAGCCCTACCTCAAAAATAAGCCCCAGTTAAGACTGTCAGCCAGATGGATCCATTTAGTATATCTAGTTTAACACATGATGGCTGCATTGAATAATACTAATATATAATTGAAAATAAACAATAAAAATACTGAAAACAAATGATAATGTAAATTATAATTATTTGTAAATAGTCAAGTGGGTGCCTTTGGATGAAAGGTAAATGCCTATGCAAACAGATGAACTTGAGACTTACTGACAAATGACCAGAGTACAGACACAATGCATGCCTATTGTCCACAACTGATAACAGACAATATGAAACCACCTAATTCAGCATGCCACATGTTGCAACAGACATTCTCAATGCACTCGTGTGAAATAAGAAACATTTTCTGAATTTTAGTGCCTGCAAATTTTTCACTTTTTGCATGGACCATCATTTTCAACTGTCACCATTTTTATTGCCAGTCGTATCTTGTAAGTCTTCAATTAACACTTGATTCAATGGAAACTACAAGAGGCCATGAAGCTGATGGAGGACTCATGGGATAAAGTCACTGACAGTTGAGTTGCCAATGTACTTACTACAAGCAGGCTACATGGATAAAAAGTGCTCATTGAAGGAGCACTTTAATTTTGGACATGAGATCAGGGTTAATGGTACTATAGGAAATGGAATCCCAAGAAATTTAGGATTTGGAGAGATATGACAATGTTCCAGAAAATGACATTACTGTACTTGAATAAATGTAGACTTCTGTAAATGAATAAATGTTGATTGTTGTACATGAAAAAATAAAAGATCCTCCCTCAAAATAAGCCCTACCACATCTCTTAGAGAAAGATTAATATAGGACCCAATCTTATTTTAGGGGAAACACAATAAATAATGCATTGTAGGTGAAGTTTCTGGTCACCCACATCCTGGAGCAACCATGGCTCCAGTTCTAAACCTGAAGGAATGCACTCTGTACTGACAGTAACTCTAGAAAGTAGAAATTCTTCAGCCTGCTCCAAGAGAAAAGAAAGGTTAGAATTACTGGGGTTTCCATTCCTTCTGTAAGTCTGCCAAGACTGCATGACATTTTCTAGATATTGTTCCCTGGGCAAAAATAAATCATGCCCTATTTGTTTTCTAGTGATTCTACTATGCCCCTTTAATACTCATTTTTGTCTGTCTCTTTTTCTAATCAGGTTTTGTAACAAGGCCCATCCTGGCCCATTCAGTCTCTTCCAGGTCAGCAATGCCTCACCCACCAGACACATCCTGACAGCAGGTTTGAGGTGAACATCTTGTAACCACTTGCTTTTTACACCTCAGCTACTTTATCAGGTCTTTGAAATGTGGGTGTCTTATGTTCAAGTCCTCAGAACACTTGGGCTTCCTCTCTACTTTTCAGTGGGTTACCTGTGCTCTGGTGACTGCCTATGCCATTCCCAAGGTGATCCATCTTAGGAAGAAATGATTTCCCTGGGTTTGTCAGGCATTATGTAGATGCTGCCCAAGGGCCTATTATGGTTTATACATTGAGTCAACTTTAGAAGTCTGGAAGCTTAAGTGACTCAGCAGCTCTACATCCTGGGGTGTAGAGGACAAGCCCTTCTCAGACATGTTCATTGTGTCAACTGGAGGTCAGAAGTTTAACTAACTGATTCAGCAGGGACCAGGTTTCCTAGTCTGTAACATCCTCAGCCTGTGCAAGAGAAGAGCTCACTGTTCCTGTGAGTGCTACATTCACCCCCAGGGAGCAGCCTGCCTACAATAAAGGAAAGTGAGGAGGAATTGATGCTGGTTCTCCAGAGGAGCTCTAATCTTAGCCTTCAGCTTGGACATCGTCTCCTGGCTTCTGGCAGACTGGCTTTTGCTCGGACTCTTCATCCTTCACTGTATTCTTTAGCTGTCATAGATTCTTCGTGTTCTGTCGTAGATCCATCAGGCTCCTGATATGGACTTGTACAGGAAACCTCCAGTGTGCAGACATCCTCTGCACGCTCCTTCATCTGATGCTGGCTGCCCATGATAAGCCAATCTTGTAATTTCTTATGAAGTTGTGTATTGTGTTATATCTGTTTCTCTAGTAAACCCTGAGTGTTACAGGGCCCAATGAATGGTAATAGTCATTTTTTCACCTTTATTTTCCACCAGAGAATTACTATGTCGTCTCCTATCCCAGAATCTCTTAATCCAAGCAGTCAGAATCTCACAGGGCAGTTGTTCAAAAGCTTTTGCAATCAGGTCCGAGATACGGCTCTCTATAGTAGACTGCTTGCCTAAAATGTACAAGGCTCTGGATTCAACTCCCAGCACTGAAAACAACAAAGTTTTCACAGTATCTGGTGTTCTGCTGCAGCCTATCCCTGAACAGTCTTCATGAATAGGAACCACCCCCACCCAGCTGAGCGCTGTGCCTTTCTGACCCATTAAAAGCAAAGAACACAGCAGGGGATCCCCAGGTCGTCCCTTGATCTCACTGCTTCTTCACTCTCCTCTTCCCAGTGATTCCAACCCCTTACTGCCCACCCTGGTCTGCAGTGAGCTCCCACATCGCTTCTGTTCAGCGATCTGACCTCAGATGCACAAAGCAAGAATCAAGTATTTCAAGATTGCTGCCCTGTGCTGGGTGTGGTTGCACACATAACTCCAACACTCAGAAGGCTGAGGCAGGAGGCTCACCTCAGGTTGAGACCAGTCTGGGCTACAGAGTGAGTAGAGGGGCAGCAAGAACTCACACACATAGTGAGATTGTCTCAAAAAATAAAAATAAAATAAAAACAAAAACACTGCCTTCCTGATCTTCCACTTTCTCAGTCACATAAGAGGCTGAGAGGCAGACTGACATACATCTCGTTCAGGTTGTAAAACTTGAAAATTTTTCTGCCCTCTTCTCCGTTACAGCTGGGCACCAGTGGCCAAATGAACAGGTCACCATAAGACACTGCACTGCAGCAGCTACATAACATCCTTCTTTAGCACGTAGGACCAGGGGCATTCAGGAAACAACTGCTCCAAACTCAGCAGTGCTTCGGGACATCCCTGTCTCCCAGGGGGCTGGAATCACCCACCACATGGACCGTGCTACCCAGCAGGAGACTGTGCCACAGACGCTCCTTCCTCTTGCCCATATTCCTGGACTCCTGTCCGACTTGTGAACTGTTCTACACACACCCACTGCTAGTGTATGAGAACAGGCTCTGCAAGTTGCTAAGAAAATTGAGACACAGACACATCTATAAGGGCAGAGAAGAGAATTTATTGGAGACTTGATTACAACACTGTGTCCAAGGGCAGCAGGAAGACTAGCAAGGAGACCCTATAATCCAGGCCTAAGAGGGACTTCTGTGGGAGACAGAGTGACTTCACCCAAGCCGAAATACACAATTTGTCTCCTGCAAATAGCAAAGACATCATTCACATTCCCAGCACAGACAGTCACAAAGCTTCAGAGATGACTCCACTCATTGGTTTATTTGTATCTAGGAGGGGAGACTGAAGGAAACACACTAGAGCTATGCAGGGAGAATGCTGCTGGTTGGTTATCACTTAAGACGCCTGATGCCAGATCAGCTTGAACCCTCACCAACATCCACTCATCAGGAAATATCAGGGAGAAGATGAGCCTAAATCCTCAGAAACACAAGTGCCAGCCATGAGGATGGTAGCAGGACAGTGAATCTTCGAGCTCTATAGACTCCACTGACAGCACTGAAAAATCCTATCATCCCTATCCCTTCCTATGAGGCTCACAAGGGAAAGTCTGGTGGGGACTGCTCAGGAAGGCAGGGGACACTGCACTCAGCCCAACTCCAACTCACAGCACCTACTCTGGGAGCTCAGGGAGGGAAGAGGGATGGGGTGTAGTACACTGGACTAGTGCTCGCGGAGCATGGGTAGGGTCCTGGATTTGATGATCAGAAACACACACAAGAAAGAAAAAACAGAGGAAGGGAGGGAAGAGTCAGATCTGGCAGACGCCAACAGGTATACCTTGGGGAGGATCAAACTCCACCAAGGACACAGGAGTGTGGCAACCTGTGTAAAGCACCCTCAAAGGAGGGCACCAGAAATCCTACCTCCTCCCACTCTAGCCTTCCCATAAGCCTCTCCCTGATTAGAGACTGCACTGACTGACTGATTTCTAAGAAATGGGATATGGAAAAAATAATGAATTGTCACTTTCAGTATTAGGCTATTGGGCTGGGGATTTAGCTCAGAGGCTCAAGTGCTTACCTCGTAAGCATGAGGTTCTAAGTTCCATCCCCAGTACCCCGGTACCAAAAAAAAAAAAGAAAAAAAGAAATTAGGCTATAATCAGGCTTTCATCTCAGGCACTCTCCTCCTTAACTGCTCTTATGGTTTGTGTCTGGGTGTTCTCCAAAGTCTCATGTGGTCACAGGGTTTTTTCAGAAATGGCTGAATCTAGAATGTATGATGCTGGGATTATGGGTGTGTGATTAGTAAATCAGTCTACTGATTGATCTGGCATAGTTCTGGCTCAGATAAAGGATGTGACAGGCTGGGGATTTAACTCAGCAGTATAAGCGTCTGCCTTGCAAGCACAAGATCATGAGTTCAATTTCCGATACTGATTAAAAAAAAAAACCAAAAAAAGGATGTGAGTGCTATATCTGCCATAGGGCAAGTAGCCTGCATTGGATATGAGGAACAGAAAGAGATGTCTCTCCCACTTGTTGCTTTTTGCCATCTTCTGCCCACCATGAACTATTTCTCCTCTGAGATGCCCCTCTGTCAAGCCATCCTGCCTTGCAGTCAGCTGATTATGGACTGAAACCTCTACAAACTGCAAATGAAATAAACCTTTCCTCCCTTAATTTTGGGTGTTGGGTATTTTCTCTTAGCAATGAGAAAAGTCAAGCACAAGTTAGCTGAAAAGACAAGACATGGAAAGAGGTCTCCGGCTATCTAACAGCAAGGCTCAAGCTTGTGAGTAGACTTCCTGTAACAGGCTTTAGATGACACCACAGCTCTAGCTCACACTTTGAATGAAACCTCATGAAAGCACTGAGACAACAACACCTACACAAGCTGTGACAGAAAACCTAAGGTGCTGCAATTAACAGATAATCATTTCTATTGTTTTAAGCCATTAAACTTTGGGTAATTTGCCAATTAACAATAGACACCAAGAAAGGACCTTACCCAGTGTGGCTACAAGTGCAAAGTTCTCCAGCATCATATCACAGTAAAGGAATCACTGAGCCTCCTCAAGAAGCACCCACTCCCCCTGGGAGAAGCACACGAACACATCCTCAAACGTCACACAGCCCTAGAATAACAGTAACAGATGAACCCACAGGCAGCACCTCTCCCCAAAGCCATCCCACTTCTGATTCAATGCAAATACAGGCAATCCTTGATCACTCTCTTCCTGGACTTCCAAATCACAGCCAAGGTCAGGTCTTAGCACCACGATTACCTACTGTCTCCCCAAGTCTCTCTCACTACTGTACCCAGCCTTCTGGAGAACCAAGCAAGAACACAGACAGGTGCTGCCTAAACTGTATGGCACACAAGGTCCCAAATACTCTCCTTCCAATCAGTTATGTGGATATGTCCAGAACATGCCTGCAGACACAAATAAACCCAGCTGAGCTTTGTCTCAGAAGCCATCAGTAGTAGGATCACTACTGTCAAGTGTGCGCTCTTCCCAAAAATGCACTTCACTCAGGACCACACCTTCCTCAACTCTAAAGCCCCCAGCAATGCCCATACACTCTTCGTTCATACTACACACATCTCCATCATGTCTCCAGCAGGCCTCTGTGCACACAGTTACAGAAATAGTCACCTTTATGTATTTACAGCATCATTCCCACCTATGTACCAAAACAAAGTCATTTCCCCTTCCTCTCTTTCATCTCACTTACTGACAAATGGCACTGCCATCTGGACACTCCCATAGCTCTATGTCACCCTCTACTTTGGAGTTTCTTTTTGAATTTTCTTCCAAAGAGTCCTCCCCAGAATGAAAAACCTTGATATATAGTTTGGTGTCTCAACAAAGGGGTGTATGGAACCTCTTCAACAAAACACAGTTACCTATTTCCTGAAAATCACTAAAATAACTCCAGCCAGAAAGTGGCCCATCTCAGTTGATGGCAGTCCTATCTACAACCTAAAGCACAACAAATAAAACCTTGAGGTCGTCCATTTTCTTCTTCATGTCACCAAGTCCTGTCATCCCACTTGAAAAAAGGAAACTAAACCTCTATCACTTCCCTATCACATCCCTGGTAATAGAACACGAGACCAACAATTTGGTAGTAGGCTCCTGCCTCTGCCCACAGCCTATTCTCACAACCATGGAAGACTGCTAATACTGGAATCAAATCATCTCCATCCTCTCCAAATCTTTCATGCTTTTCACCACACTCAGAACATGAGCTCTGCTTTTTGATCTGCTATTCCTGCTTAGCTCCGACACATAAAATTAAGATGTCTGGTTCCTTCAGTACCCCTAACTCTATCTTACGCCTCCAAGCATTAGCACACATTAGTTCCTAGGAATAATGAACTCTTCCATTCTTTATTCCACTGGAGCCAAAAAAGGGAATTCTCCATGTAACTCTGCCCTGGACCCGAGGAGATGAGCTAGAAGAGACTCTCTTTGTAGACTCCTAGACTCAAGGAAGACAGAACTTCAGTCTAGGAGTGCCAGGATACCAAAGTTTCCTCAGAAGATCTGGTAGGCCTACTTAAAGACCACATCAAACACATCAGCCGCAGCCAGGGAAATCCTATTAGAAACTGCGCCTGGGCATCCCCACCTCTCCAGCGAACCACTGGCGGCTCCCTCCGCGCTCAGAAGGAAATCTCAGTTTCTTAGGTCTCGGTTACAGGCCAGACCACGAACCGCTGTCTTCTCTTCTCATCAGATGGAGACCGGCGGCAGTTGTATTGCTCTGCCTCACCCTGCTGCCAGGGATTTACACAGCTTTCGAGTCCGGCAGCTTTGCCGCGTCTCCTCCCGCTAAACCTCTCTGCTTCCTGCCTCGCACTGGCCTGCCCTCAGGAGGAATGGAGGAAGCCTGGGGTAGCGAGGGGCTGAGGACGTCCGTTCACCTGCGCGCGGCCCGTCCTCGCGGAGGTCAAGGCGGCGGGAAAGGCGGGGACAGGCCAAGGCGCACGAGGGGAAGGCCGAGGCGCGGCGCGCAGGCCTGCAGTGCTCCGGAACTGCGCAGCTCGGCGGACATGGCCCCGCGAGGCCGCCCAGCCTCGGTGCAGACCCGGGCCACACACGCGGAGACGGCGTCTGTTCTTCACTATTGTTGCCTCCCACCTCCAGAGACCCAACCAGGTATCCAGCGCTGACAGACTGAAAGCAGGAGGAAACGTCACAAGGCCGACGACGGAAGTCCCGCCCCTTCCGCCAAGAGAAACCGCCATACGCTGCGCACAGAGTTCTGGGTAATGTAGTTAGTTGCTTACGTTTACCCAGGCGTTGAGTAGCCTGCTGGTTATCCAGGCCACCCCCTTCCCCCACTCCCATTACTCCTATTCTTCAGGTCCTATCCCCCACCCCCGGAACCTTGGAGAAAGCAGAAAAAGAAAAAGAGGGAATGGAATACTTTCTTGGAGCATCGAGCTGCACTTACAGGAGCTTTTGTTACTTTAGACAATAGTACACTTCAGACATTTCCAGCAAGTAATTTTCATCTCTCTGCTCCTGAAGCCTAAGGAAAACTTCTTTACCTCTCTCAGCTGTAGGAAACAAATTTACAATTTTACCAGCGGAAAAAGATATATGCCGTTATAATGTTAAACGCTGCTCTGATTCATTGATTCCAACATTTTGCATGACCCCCTACTTTTGCAGCATATGCATCAGAGCAAATATGAAAATACAGTGAATGCTTGACTTACAAACTCATTTCTTTCAGGAGGATTGGTTGTAACTCAAGTTGTTTGTAAGTCAACACTATTTTTTTCAAGAAATAATGGAAATATGCTTAATGTGTTCCAAATTTCCCAAAGCACCCCTTAACCTCTTCATTAAAAAAAAAAAGGCTTGTACAATGTACGTAATTTACCAGGAACACAAATAATTGTCGTAGTGTATTCATCAAAAAGTTATAAAATGTGCCTAGTTTACTAGGAACAACAATTTCATACCATAATCACCATTCAAATTGACATCTTTGACTTGCAGGAAGAGAGGAAGACATGGATGGTGGTTAACATTTGGAAGAAGGTCCCCTTCCATAAGAACATCAAGAATCTGGCTCGCTGGTGTTCTTTCTCTCACTGGGAGAGTCTGTAGCCCACTCGAATCTGCTTCAGACTCATTAGGTTTCAACCTTTTCAGAACCAAATGCTAGTCTATCTGTTTCTGTCTTTTCTTTAACACTGTTTTATAGTATGAGAGGACTTTGTCCTTAAGCAAGAAAATTCAAAGATTGGCTTTTTCTCTATCTGGGCTGCCTTTATTTCGGGAGAACTTTCATTACTTGTTACTGGATTATTATTTTTAACTATTAGATTAGCTTTGGTAATTCAAAATTATCTAGAAATATCTCCATTTCTTTGGAGTTTTCCAATTTTATGACATAAATTTGTTGCTAATTTCTGAATTTTGACAATGTTCCTTGTGATTTCACCTTTTTTCATTTCTAACTGCATTGATTTTTGTGTTTCTTTTTAAAAATTTTTTTGTTCATATATCTTGTTTATTTTTTCAAAGACCAGCTTTTCAATTCATTGATTGTTTGTATTGTTTTTCAGTCTCCATTTCACTGAACAGAGTGTTTTGTGGATGCTTTGAACATGGAGAATGTGAGGCTAGAACTTTATATCTTGATCTTTGGAGCACTGGTTCCCAAATCCAATGCAGAGCATGAACCCATTCAAACCACTTTACCAAACACCTAAAATTGAATCCTCTAATGCATTTTATTTGCATCATCCCAGATACTATTAATCCCATTAACTTCTTGACATAGGCTTGGCATTATTTCTGTTTAAGAGGGGGTGACCCATGGGGCCTCACTATCAATAAACTTGGATGAGTCAGTGGTGCCTGAAGGTGGAGGTGATTATCTTCAAACTTTTTTTTCCACTTGTGTTTTTCACCTGGAACCAAACATCAGATGTAAAACCCAAGAGACAAATGGTGACAAATTCCCCCCCAGGCACACAGAAGAGGCTTGACTGATGGAAGTCAGAGACCTTGGAGGGTCAATCTGAGTCCTCAAAAATAGCACATACAATATATATATATATATATATATATATATATATATATATATACTAACACTCTCATTCTCAATTCCACCTTCACTCAGACATAGGCTTCACAGACATTTCTGAAATGTTCTTGTTTGTGGTTCTCTTCCTCCTACTGCATCATCCCCTCTTACTGTGTAATTTGGCTGATGAAGACTGCCTTCTCAGAATGAGCAACATTGTGCACAAGAAAGGGGACGTGATGATTGCAGGGTTTTTCTCACTTTTAACTTATTTCTATTTAACTGGAAGCAGTGACATAAAGCCTAACAAGGAATCCATCATTTTACAGTAAGTGCTCTGTTTAAAGTTTATTCTTATGCTTGATTAACCGGAGGGATAATGCCTCGAGAGTCTTTGTAGGAATAGATCAGTTTTCTCTAGTAACTATTATACACTTTCCACTCATTGACAGAGCTCTTTCTCTTTGGTTTCTTCCTATTCTTTTTCACCTTTTGAAGTGGGAAGATAATAGTATTTTATGAAAGACTCTTTCAGCTTCTGCCTTTCAGTATTGGAAGCTGAGGCAGAACCACTCTCCACCTCATTTTTCTCCCTTAGCTGTCAGGGCATGACATTAAGTGGTATTCCTTAGAATGACAAGTCAAACTATTGACTGGAGTTCAGTGCTAAGACACTGTTGCAAAGTACATCATTCACAAAGTTTCACAAAGTATCTTTTAAAGGGTTTGCTGATGTTTCTATTTTATATTTAACATCTCCATAGGTGGGTCATTCTTTTTTATATCTCACCTGCTTCAGCACACTACTTTCTGTAGATATTCATTTACATTTTGAAGTAGTGTATAAATCTGGTTTTCTGACAAGGGTGCTCAGGCCTGGGTCAACTCAGGTGTAAATCAGACCAGGAACAATGATCCATAGTCTCTGAGATTTTTACTATCCATTTTGGTTGTTTTTCATTCAGAAATATGCATATTTTGTTTCAGCTATCATAACATCAGGTTAGCAGGCAAAAGTGTAATTAATAACACTCAGAGAATTCTTACAAATGACTTGTATTCCCATGAGAAAATGGGCTGCAACTAAAATCAATATTTGCTTATGGCTTTTATTAAACATTAGAACCCCAAGCCATGCAAGTGGTATCTGGTCCTATTTAGGGATGGGAATAACAGGAACTGGGGCCTCTTCCATGCAGTAGAAATCTGTACTGATCTCATGTTCCTTATCATGTCCAGACATTTGCTTACATTATTAATATTGGATGTGTTTCTCATGTTTTTATAGGTACTGAGCAAACTCTGGGGTTCCAGTGTTTTCCTGCTTTAGCTTCCTCTGTAGCTGGGATTACATAAATGGTCCACCATATATAACACACTTCTTCCTTTCATAGTTTTCCAAATGTTAGCAAGTCATTGTTGATGGGTTTAATATAAAATGTTTATTTTATAGCTGCAGATGACTGTTGTTTCTTATGAAGTGCTGTACTCAGGCATTTTTTATTACTCAGTCAAGTAAGCCTGGTCATTGTCTTCTGAAATGGTTAAAAGAAGCAAAAATAGGGACTGGGGATTTAGCTCAGCGGCATAAGCACCTGACTTGCAAGCAGGCAGTCGTGAGTTTGATCCCCGGTACCGATAAAAAAAAAAAAAAGACAAAAAAAAAAGAAGCAAAAATATTACTTGTTGAATGGGATATAAGTTATTTATCTAATCAGGACATAACTTATTGTAAGAACCACTTCAATGTGGTATTGCAGAGAGAAGGACATTGGACTGGGCTCTCGATGCTACATAGGCTCATGGAACAGATACTCAAAGAACAGGATGGAGGGCACTGGATGGTACTGTAGTATCACTGGATAGGATCCTAGGCCCCAGAAAAAAAAGACGGGGATCTCAACTCAAAACCTATGCAAAGTTCTTTACTAATTGTCACAGATCAGGGCGATTCAGAGGTAGATTTATTAGACAGAATAAAGTAATACATACTGAAAGGAAGCTAGTTCTGTTCTGAGAGTGTGAGAAGCCCTGTCTTCTGGGCTTTGGAGTTTGTGTTATT
This sequence comes from Cavia porcellus, assembly GCF_034190915.1. NCBI lineage: Eukaryota > Metazoa > Chordata > Mammalia > Rodentia > Caviidae > Cavia > Cavia porcellus. The sequence goes on along the minus strand of NW_026947490.1, from coordinate 37,299,747 downwards.
TTGAAGGATCTTCTGGGACCTTTCTATCAGTGAATTGGATGAAATCACAATGGCTAGATGTGCAGAGTATGATCTTCAAGCTACTTTCCAAATGAGTGTTTTATACCTGGTCATCAGAACTCAGATTCAATGACCACTAATTCCTCCAGAAGCAGAGAGGATGCTCATTTGAGAGGAGTAAGAAGCACTAGAATATCACCCAGGTCCAAAATAACAATGTATACATACATAAACTCTATATGTGCATATTCACTCTGCTGACATTTTCCCTTTATCCCCCACCTTCACCCCTAGCAAAGACCTTAAAATCACTTCTAAGAGGTTTCCCCCAAGGAAATGGCTCTGTGACTCCCTCAGATATACTCGGAAGCATTCTTCACTAATTCTTTAGGCAGATGCCAAAGTGAATCAAGTTGGCAATCCACTATGCAGTCACCCCAAGCCTAATTTATTGGATACGTGGAAATAGTTAAAGCCCACAATTGAATACATATTTGGGGTTGGGGATATAGCTCTTTTGTACATCATTTAGCAGGAAGGCTCTGAATTGAAACTACAGCAATGCAGTGGAAAAGAAAGTGGTAAGAGTGCATATTCTTCACACTAATGCAAGGAGCATTAACAAGAAATGAACAGAAACTGGGCTGTTAACTAACTCTGAACACAGAGATGAAAGAAAATAATACAAGGAGATTCTCTGTGTTATTTTTTATATAATCAAATGCCAAGGAAAAGAAATGCAAGAATTTGTCATTGATTGCTGATCTGTTTGTGTGCTAGGAAAGGTGTAAAATAGCAGATCCAGGAGCAAGAACTGCTTTAACAGAAGACTACTGTTTCACAGAGTGCAGCAGGTTGATTTCTGGGTGATTAAGTGTATGATCTTTTTATGTGTTTTATTTTTATTACGATAATATTTTACACTTCTATTAGTATTGCATTAGATTCTCATAACGAGTGCACATCTTAGATCCTTCGCATGTAGTTAAGTCTAAGCATCTGCCTTGCAACTGTGTGGTCAATAGTTTGATTCCCTGGTACTGATAAAAAAGAAAAAGACAAAAAAAGGAAAGTAAGTCCAATTGTGTTGCTGGTCTGACACGATGTAGAGCTCAGGTGGTAACATGTGCTGTAGGAAGCAGCTGTAAATACGAGGTGCTTGTTTTCCCAACACTAACTTCCTGCTGTGCAGACAAGCGCCTAAAGGATATGAAAAATGACAAGGAACCCTGGTGTGGAGATGAGGAGCCATTTGAAATAATAAGCACTGCTCAGATATTAAATTTGTACTAACATTTTAATATTTTTATTGTAAGAATTAATAATTCACTTAAACTTTGCAATGTCATGTCTCTTAAATTTCTAAGAGCCTTTAGTCCTGCCAATGCTTCAACAAAATATCCAAAATATCCTTGCCTTTTGCAATCCCTCTTCCTCACAGGCTCTGAGTTGGTATCATTTTCCCAGTTTTTGATGATACTATATGAATAACTTTGACGGGGTAGAGACTGAAGTATCTTAAATACCATCCCATAGTCATTGCACAGATGTCATGTTATTCTTCTTCTCCCTACCCTTCAATCATAATTAGTACTACTCCTTATTGGTAATTCCAAATATATGTGAATATTGTTGTATAATATGAGACATTTGAGGATGTGTTAGTATGTGCAGTTCTTTTATTGACACAAATAATCATTTACAAAAGCCACCTTGAATATAGTCATCTCCATTGTTTATGCTTTTCTTCGTAAATAAAAATAGTTTTCCATGCTTGATGAGGTTGATGAAAGAGTTTAAGTGCCTATATGATATTATTTGCAAGGACTATTAATTTTATGTCTTTATAAGACCCAGCACTTCCAAAAGCATCTTAAATTTCTCACCTATTTGTCCATAGGGTATTGTCCCAACTTGGTTTGCTGTATATAAATGTGGTATACAAATGTACCACATAAAAGGTGTCATATAAGCTTAGTTTATACTTTTAAAAGTTGTAGGTGCTAAGACAATTACTATTATGTATGCTTCCCAGCTTATGAGTGGCAGGCTTGTCAATGCGTCTTTTACTGGAAGAAAGACCAAGTAGTCTCTTTTTGGTCACTCATGAGGATGTTGTTAACATTCATAAGAAATCTCACATTATTACCTCCAAAAGCAAGCTTTTAATGCAATCACATGCAGATACGGAATTTGACATACAAATTTGGGGAAATGATGAAGGCATGTAGTTCATACAAGGTATTATACTGGTGTGAAGACCATCATGGTTTGTGTTTTTTCACCTCTATGCAGGCTTATGCCCAACAACTATCAGAATGTTCTAGCTTTTATTTTTGCCATTGAAGAGATCAATAAAAATCCTTGTCTTTTACCCAACATATCTCTGGGATACGAATTCCACAATTTCATGCACAGCCACTGGAGGGTGTTGGAGAGCTCCCTCATTTTGCTCACAGGACAGGATGAGATCCCTAATTACACCTGTAGGAGACAAAGCAATTCCATAGCTGTACTAACAGGAACATCATGGGCAACAGCTGCTCAAATTGGGACCCTGCTGGAACTCTACAAATTTCCACAGGTGAGGGTGGGTAGGATGGGAAGAGATGAAACCGCATTTTCTTGGGTGGCATTTTCAGGTGTCTCAAGGGGTGAAAGAATGAGTCTGGTCATGCACTTTTGAAAGTGCATGGGAAAATACTGAGACTCAGTGGGTGACCCATACTTTCTTTATGTACAGCAAAGAGTAAAAGAGCAGAACAGAAAAAAGTTTCAGGAAGTCTCAGTCTGATCAGAAATTTTCTAAAACTCAGTGAATGAAATTATTAGGAAGGTTGCAATGCTGGGGATTTAGCTCAGTGGCAAAAGTGCCTTCCTGGCAAGTGTGAAGTTATGAGTTCAATCCCTGGTACCAAAACAAAACAAAACAAAACAGAAAGCTTGCATCAGCGAGGATCTGCCAATAATTCTAGCTCTTGCTTAATATCTTTGAGTCAAAGATTGTGCTTTTTTCTAAATCTCTTTTTTATACTGCCTCAAAATTTTTTTCTCTTAGCTTACCTTTGGCTGTTTTGATCCTATGCTAAGTGAAAATGCAGAGTTTTCTTCTCTGTATCAGACGGCCCCAAAGGACACATCTCTGGCTCTTGGCATGGTCTCTTTGATGCTTTATTTTGGCTGGACATGGGTGGGGCTGGTCATCACAGAAGGTCAGAAAGGTCATCAGTTTCTATCAGATGTGAAAACTGAGATGAACAGAAACAAAGTCCGTGTGGCATTTGTGAAAATGATCTCGAATGCAGTCTTGTCGGTTCTTGCTCATGCACAGCAACATGATTTCCTGACCAGGGAGACATCACCAGTAAACGTGGGTATCATTTACTATGACACCAAGAGCTTGAATGATGTGAACTATAATATTGGACAGTATCGAATGACATGGACTGTCTGGATCACAAACTCACAGTGGCATGCAGATATGCCTGGAAGAAACTTTATACTTGAGTCATTCCATGGGACTCTCATTTTTGCAAAGCATCACAAGGAGATTCGTGGTTTCCAAAAGTTTATTCAGGCTGTGAACCCTTCCATGTATCCAGAAGACAATTTCCTCACTCTATTTTGGTATGATCATTTTCATTGCTCAGTGGCTGATTCTGACTGTAAGTTGAAGAACTGTACACCTAATGCATCTCTGGCATGGTTGCCTGGGAATCGTTTTGATATGACCATGAATGATGACAGTTACAATATATACAATGCTGTGTATGCCATGGCCCACGCACTCCATGAGATGCTTCTTCAGCAAGTACAAAGGCAATCAATGGGCCATAGGGAAGGAATACAGATTTCCCCCTGGCAGGTAATGTTTCATTCTGTTGGTTGCTATGCAGCATGTCTTAAGGGGTTCCATAGGTGCTCAAAGTAAATACTTAAGATATTACCTCTAAAAAATCAAGAAATTATGTATGGATTTCATTGTCAAGGGGGTCAATCTAACCTGGGTAGAACTCAAGACCCACTGTTAAGGAGACAATTAATTCTCATTCAGTATCAATGCTTTCTTTTCTAAAGGGCCTTAACACCCTGATCACCTAATATTTTCATAAGAAAATCTGAACTTTCAGTTATTGAAGACCAGGAAAAGATGTAGTTCTTTTAGTATTTCAATGGTGCTAAACACTACAGCAGACGGATACATTATATGAATTTTCTCACTGAATTCTGTGACCCCTTTTGGTACTCCTCCGGGAACAATCAGGAAAAAAATAGGTGTGTGGAACTTTGACTCCACAGTTGAATTTTACTTAATGTTCACATAAAACTTGCATTTAAATGAGCTTGTTTTGAGTAGTTTCTCTTAAATGACACTCTATTTTAGTCACAGATAGATGTTCTTTTGTTCTATTTTTTTTTTGATTCACTGGATGCTGTTTTGAAATTTGCATTATGATACAGGAATTAAAGACAATTGAAGGGGCCCCTCATTTGGGTTTTATGTATTAATACAGTGGCCCAGTTCTTTATGGTACAGTTTCTCTGTTTTAGCTTCACCACTATTTGAAGAATGTTCAAGTTAACAATCCTGCTGGAGATCAAGTGAATTTAGACAATAAAAGGAAGCTGGATGCGGAGTATGACATTTTCAACTTTTGGAATTTTCCAGAAGGCCTTAGACTTAAGGTCAAAGTAGGATCATTTTCCTCACATGTTTTACATAATCAACAATTGTCTTTATCTGAGGACATGATAGAGTGGGCCACAGGAATTACAGAGGTATGTTAGACCTAATCATAATGCACCTCATTAACTGCAAACAGTACAGTATTGTAGGGTCTGTGCCCTCAACTTCACTCAGAAAATGGTGCAATTTCACAACACTCTTTCAAATTAAAGAATCTTTACTGATCCACTTTCAGCTGAATGTAAAGTCACATTTATTTAAGCGTTCATATATTTTATTACTCAATAAACATGAGTTTTTATATAACTGGATATATGCATGTAGAGAAGTTAATTTCTATCACTGTGATTATGATAGATTATGTGAAAGTCCCAGAAGTTACCTGATCACATCTGATTTTCCTCAGACACCCCGCTCTGTATGCAGTGAGAGTTGCAATCCGGGATTCCGAAAGTCCTCTCAGGAGGGAAAGATGGCCTGTTGTTTTGATTGCACCCCTTGCCCGGAAAATGAGATTGCCAATGACACAGGTGAGTGAATGTCTTAAGGACAAATTGTCTTTCTTTTATATTCTACCATTTATCTAAGAGATGAGTAAGTATCTTAAAGAAAGGAACAACAATAAAATATGTTCTGCTTTCAATTGACAATTACATTTTTGTATAACTACATTCTTTAAAAAGTTCTTTCTTTCTTTCTTTCTTTCTTTCTTTCTTTCTTTTCTGTCTGTCTTTTTCTGTCTCACTGTCTCTGTCTGTAAGACAGGTTCTCACTAAGTTGCCTGGAACTTGAAATCATCCTACCTCAGTGCCTTGAGCAGCTGGGATCACAGGCATGTGTGTCCACACCTGGCTTCCTCAATTCATTTTTCTAATGTACTGAAAGCATTATTTTCTTTAAAAAATATATCTTTTTCTACCTCCCAGTTTCTAAATTCTATCTCTAGCATGATGTTTAGCACACAGCAGTATTAAGTACAATGTCTTTATCTTTGCAGCCACATTTAGATCACATTGAGGACAGGGTCTGGCACATCCTTATTTTCCAAGTGCCAGGCACAAAACAGGTTTTGTCATATCCATATTTTGGGGTATAACATGCTTAAGGTACAGCATTCAATTACTTAAATCTTATCCCTGCTGTCTTGGAACTGATAACTGAGCAAGGCAGACAATGCTATAAATGATATTTCATGCCACAGCAGTGAATTAATGATATGCACAAACAATGGGATTGACTAAGGGATAGAATCTAGATTTTTGGAAGAATATCACAGACTTCTTTACAGAGGCAGTAGCATTATACCCAAAGATGAGCAGTGAAATAAATTCTTCTTAGGATTAGCAGAAGTGACCAAAATGAGACATTCTCCTTTGTATATTTAAAAGAGCTAAAGTGAGGTTTGATGTCATTAAAACACAAAACATATAAAGATGAGCTGTGACATTGTATAAAATTGGTACAGAAAGCCAGAATGGAAGACTTGCATAGACTGTAATTACCATTTTGCAAATAATTGAATTTTTAATAAATATTCATCATGAATCATCTATGTATTAAACATTGTCTAATTCAATTTTTGCTTTTTGACTGAAAAGTGTTTTAATTTTAAAACATACTTAGTATAATTTAAAATTTGTTTGGAAATTTATTGAGACTGCACTTTGTATCATGTAGATAATTTAGGAAAGTACACTGTATATGGATTAAAAATCCGGTGCTTCCATGAACATGTTCCATGTGCACATAGAGAATACAATGCACCCAGCAGCTTCAATTACTATACGTTTATGGTTTAAATATATAGCAACCTGTAGTTTATAAAACAGAAGTTTTGATATAATTAAAATATTTACCAAATTACTGAGTTGAACTAAAAACTATTCAAAAATATATTTTACTTGTACTTACATATTATGTATATTTAAACAATGTAATGGTGAAGTTCAGTATTCAATGTACTTTTTGAAACTGGAAAAATAATGAACAAACTGAACATAAAGAAAACTGAAAAATAAAAAGTAATGTATAAGAAATCTTAAGAAAAGAAGCAAATAAAACAAGAAAAGTAGACAATTATTTTAAAAAGTTATTAGTAGCTGGGGATTTAGCTTGGCAATGTAAGCACCTGCCTGGTAAGCACAAGGTCAGGAGTCTGATCCCCAGGACCAAAAAAGAAAAGTTATTGGTAACCATTAGTAAGTTTAATGCAACAGTGCAATGTAAAAGTGGGTAATATTTACAGATGCATAGCAACTTTTCAAATGAAAATAATATATAAACAATTTCATGCGAAACCATTTGAAAATTTAAATGAAATTCACAAACTCTCAGAAAAAGAGCATAAAAATAAGTCTCTATAACACTTTTATTCATACAATAGTTTTATATTTTCCCACAACTTTTACTTTAAGAGTCACACTATGCCATTTATATGCATTGAAAAGCATAATAACACTGACCTTGAAATCCTTCAGAGGAAAGGAGAAGTGGGGAAACTCTGCTGAGTTGTTGAGAAGAGGCAGATTTTTATCCATAGCCTACTTAACATTATGAAAAATAAACACAGCTGCCACTTTCTGTCTTGAACTAAATTCTCATATTTTATTTCAAACTGAGCTACAGATTTTAGGGGATGTATATCATGACCAAATTTTCTTTCAAAGCATAACTCAGTGTGCTAGTTTTTTGAAAACTACAAACATAAATTAGCTCAACTGGTTTAGAAATAAAAATAATTTTTAATAAATGTGAAATAAAATGAAACTGTATTAATACCAAAAACTATATCTCAAGATTCCTAAAATAGATATTATATTTTGTTACTCAATGTTGGAAGTAAGAATGAAAAAAGAATTTTTTGTGACAACTTCTACCAGACATGACGCTTGAGGTCCCAGCCAGTACAATATTGTCAGGGAAAGAAAAAGCAAAAATATATTCATAAGGAAGAAACACAACTGATATTATTTTCCAACAATACCAGTGTGTAAGTATAAAATTCAGGTAAATTATTGTTATACTGACTAAACTCAGTGGTCACTGAATACAAAGTTAGTGTGTAAACTTATTTCTGCACTGCACTTGTGAACTATTCATTAAAGAAATTTAATAGATGACACTACAGTATAAAGGTATTAAACATTGGTAACAAATTATTATAAAGGTTTCTTATCAATCTTCCAATAAATTATATAAAAGCATTTGTAACAATACAACTGAAATAAGTGTTGGGTGGGCATGTTCATGTTTAGACTCAATAATGGGAGAATATTAGTAGTTTTTAAATTGATCTGTTGATTCAACCAAACTGTAATCAAAATGTCAATGTTTTCTGATAAACACTGCAACTTCTTTGTTTTGGAGGGGGGTACCTGGAGTCGAACTTAGGACTTTATGCTTGCCAGGCAGGCAACCTGTGCCACTGAGCTATCCCTGGCAAACACTGAAACTTCTTGTGAAATATTTACTTTCCTGGAACTTAGTGAAATTATGGTGGTTTTTCTATAAGTTCTTGGATATTGAATGAATTCCGCACATGAAGAGGTTGAATTTTTTGTTTGTGAGGGGTCTTCAAGTGCTTCATGAAAATAAAAAATGGTCTTATGAGTACATCAGATCAATAATAAGAAATGGTAGCATTTTTCCTTGTGTCATAATACAGTTTGAGTGTGCTAATTGGGAATTATTGTTTCTGTAACACTCTTTTACTTGGTGTATAGGAAATCAAAGAAAAATTTGCCTTAACCAATCCAATGAATCTCTCTCTCTCTCTCTCTCCTCCCCTACAACGTGTGTGTGTGTGTGCATGCATGTGGGAGTGTGTGTGTGTGTGTGTGTGTGTGTGGTGAATAAGAGAAATGCTGAACATGAAAGATGACAATTTGCATTTCATACTAGATATGGAAGAATGTGTGAAGTGCCCAGATCACCAGTATGCTGATATCCATCACAAGCACTGCGTCCAAAAATCTGTGACTTTCCTGGCTTATGAAGACTCCTTAGGGAGGGCTCTGGCAGGCACAGCCCTGAGCCTCACTATTCTCACAGTTGCTATTCTTGGGCTCTTTGTGAAGCACTGCAGTTCTCCCATTGTCAAGGCCAATAACCGAAGTCTCAGCTATATCTTGCTTCTCTCTCTGTCCTTCTGTTTTCTCTGTGCTTTGCTCTTCATTGGCCGCCCTAATACAGCCACTTGCATCCTCCAGCAGGTCACATTTGGAATTGTGTTTACTGTGGCTGTTTCCACCATCTTGGCCAAAACTATTACTGTGGTTCTGGCCTTTAAGGTCACTACTCCAGACAGAAGGATTAGGCAGTTCCTGGTGTCAGGGACACCTAACTGCATCATCCCCATCTGCTCCCTGATCCAATTCACTCTCTGTGGAATATGGATGGGGACAAGCCCACCCTTTATTGACAGAGATGCACACTTCGAACATGGCTTCATCATTATTGTATGCAATAAGGGCTCGCTCACTGCCTTCTACTGCATGCTGGGATACCTGGGCTTGCTGGCCTTAGTGAGCTTCACTGTGGCTTTCCTGGCCAGAAACCTGCCTGACACATTCAATGAAGCCAAGTTCATCACATTCAACATGCTGGTGTTCTGCAGCGTCTGGGTCACCTTCCTCCCTGTATACCACAGCACGAAGGGGAGGGTCATGGTGGCCATGGAGGTCTTCTCTATCTTGGCATCCAGTGCAGGATTACTGGGCTGTATCTTTGCCCCCAAGTGTTACATTATTTTATTTAAAAAAGATAGATGTTCTTTGCAAGGGATCAAAATTAAAATACATTCTGGAAGTAAGTAGCCTTCTTAAGTTCACACATACAGTTTCCTAAAATATATAGAAATAATGTCAGGTAAATCATTACCCTTTTACTGATAATAGATTAAAATATGATATTTACTTTAATAAACAAATAACTCATTTATTTCCCTAATAATGGTACAGTTACTGCCATGTGCAGTCACTGTAATTTATCATCATTTTAACTTTATTCTTTTTTTTTTTTTTTTTTTTTTTTTTTTGTCTTTTTCATTTTTATCGGTACCGGGGATCGAACTCACGACCGCCTGCTTGCAAGGCAGGTGCTTATGCCGCTGAGCTAAACCCCCAGCCCCTTAACTTTATTCTTATAGTGAATTCTTTGGATCTTCTCAATAAATCTTTAATAAATTTTATTATTTATACTAATTATGATTGTATTCTTCACTTTCCTATGGTCTTGCCCTTGACTTCTAATTTTATTAATATTTTTAATTTACTAACTTTTTTCTGTGGATTACTGTTTCAGAATTCATTTATGCATTCCAGTCTTCTTTTCTTATTCAAGAAATACTATACTTTTTTTTTGGTCTTTTTTTCATTTTTATCAGTACCAGGGATCGAACTCACAACTGCCTGCTTGCAAGGCAGGTGCTTATGCCACTGAGCTAAATCCCCAGCCCCATGAAATACTATACTTTTAATATGCTGATAATAGTATATTTTTATAGTTGGTTGTAAATTTTTTTTGTCTTCTTCAATATTGATGAGACTATATTTGCTGAATTTATTATATTAATTATATTTGTATTATGACTTTTATAATTTTACATTTGATAATCATGTTATAATCAATTCTTGAATTTATTATAGCAATGTATATAGTTTCCCCATCCATAGTGAGCTATCTTTCTATTTATCTTTGTTTAATCATCCTTAATTAATGTGAAATATATCTATCTGTATATTCTGTATATATTAGCTAGATATATTTAATAAATTTTGTTGTCCTATATATCCCTGTATAGTATAAGGTTTTGCTGATAATGTGAAACTAAATTATTCTATCTGCAATATTTTCAATTTACAATTTACTTTTTATCACTTTGACCTAATGGTTTGGGCTACAAAGTGACCTCAAGACCAGCCCAAATTGCACAGAGAGACCTTGTCTCAAAAAGATAAAAGAAAAAGTTATTTTAAAAGACAAAACCACAAAAGATTAATCTAGATAAAATTGAAACTTAGAAGAAAGGGATAAATTTCTAAATACATATGAACTACCAAAGCAGAACCAAGCATATAAAAAGTTTACATCAGTGTCTTGGTTTTTTCTCTCATTGCTGAAACAAAACAGCAGACACCCAAAATTAAAGAAGGAATGATTTATTTAGCTCACAGTTTATGGAGGTGACAGTCCATAATCAACTGGGTCCAAGGCAGAGTGTTGCCACAGGGGCAAGTATTCATGGTAGAAAACAGCAAAAGCAGCAAAAGAAAGGGGAAGTGTACCAAGGGAAGCCTCTTTCTGTCCCTTATATTGTATGTAGGCCACACCCAGTCTAGAGTGGGTATAGCATTCACACTCATAATCCCAGCATTAGACTATGAGTTAATCATAAATTCTAGAAGCCTGGTCCCATGACTACATGAGGATTTGGGGGAACATCGAGACACAAACTATAGCAATAGCTAATACTACTCAGTGGAAATGAAAAAAATACAAAACAAACCAACAAACAAATACCAAGTAAGAAAATTCCAAATCCAGGGCTAGGGATTTAGCTCAGCGGCATAAGCGCCTGCCTTGCAAGCAGGCACTCGTGAGTTTGATCACTGGTACCGATAAAAACGAAAAAGACAAAAAAAAAAAAAAAAAAGGAAAATTCCAAATCCAAGGCCCAGTGTGGTAAAACACACCTCTAATCTCAGCATTCAGGAGGTTGAGTTAGGAAGAATGCTGTGAGTAAAAGGCCAGCCTGGGCTATATCAGGAGAATCTGTCAAACAGACAAACAAAAAAATAATTTAAAAAATCCCAGGTCCTGACAGACTCATGGCTGAATTCTACAAGAAGTTCAGAGATCTAACACCAATAATCCTCAAACTCTTTAATGAAATCAAAGGAACACAGTACTCCCAAAGTCATTCCTGGAAGCAAGCATCTCTCTGATTCCAAAACTAGACAAGGGTCTAGCCAAAATAGAGAACTACATATCAATCTTTTTAGTGAACTTAGATGCAAAATCTTCAATAAGATATTGTGAAACAGAATGCAGCAGCAAATCAGCCTAAGGCTCATGAATCACAACTAGGTAGGATTCATTCCAGGGATGCAGGGACAGTTTAACATATATGAATCAATAAATATAATTCACCACATAGAAGTAAAGACAAAAATCATATGATTATTTCAATAGAAACAAAAAAAGTGTTGATAGCCAGGGATTTAGCTCAGCAGCATAAGTGCCTGCCTTAAAAGCATGCGGTCATGAGTTCAAGCCCAAGTACCAAAAAAAAAAAAAAAAGCATTGACAAAATTCAGCATCTATTCAGAATAAAAAAACCCGCAAGAAAATGGACTAGGTCTTTCTTTTAATCAGATAAAAACCATCTATGACACAGAATGTCCAACATTAAAATTAATGTAGAAAAGATGAAAGATTTCCCTCTAAAATCTGGAACATGACAAACATATCTGCTATCACTGCTTTTGTTTAACAGAGTTAGAACAATTAGAAACTAGCTAGAACAATTAGAAAAACAAAAGGAATATGGATAGGGAAGAAATGAAATGATCATTATCTGCAGATGACACGATCTACATAGAAGTCCCCCAAAACTCCATCAAATGAACTCTAGAGCCATGTTCAGTAGTGTGGGGAAAAATACTCAGCACTAAAAAATCAATTTTGTTTCTGAACACCAATAACAAGCTCAATGAGATGAAAATTAGGGAAATAATACCATTCATAATAGCTTCAAAAATGAAATATTTAGGAATTAACCTAAGGAAATAAAATACTTCTACAATGAAAACTATAGTACTTGAGAAAAGGAGATCATTGCTCCCAGTGGTCAAGGACCCGCTCAGCTTCCAGCCACTCTAGATTAGGCATGGGAAATTTTGTGGCCTGACTAGATTACACCCAGCGACCTTCAACCAGGGGAGTTGAGAGCATGTGAAATGAGTTCCAGTGCATTGGCCCTTGCCCAGGGAGAGCTTTGGACCATCATCCACAGTGGTTAGGTGCCTGCCCAGCTTCTTGGAACACTGGAGGTGGCACGGGAGGTCCTGTGGGCCTGACTGGACCATGCTCAGAAACTCTCATTCAGTCCCAGGAGCCAAGGGAATAGAAGATGATTCCCAACATGCCAAGGGGAAGCCTTGGAACGACACTTGAAATATGGAAATATAGAAAAGTGACTAAATGACCTAAATGCAATCTCAAACCTTCAGCCTACCCCAAGAAAGTCTAGGAGCCATGGACATAGAAGAAAATATATGCTATACACCTGAAATACCTGAAATAATAGCAACTAAAACAAAGAAGCAACTCTGGGAAGCTTTAAAGGAATTCAAACTAGAAATAATCTCCCAGTAAAGGAAGAAATGATGAAGTAATGAAAGTAATGAAGTAATGAAAGAAATGCTGAACACATCTAAAGAAGACATAATTAAAAATTTAGAGGAACAAAACAAAAAGACTCCCTGAAAGAACAGTATAAGAAACAAATAACACATGAAGCAGATTCAAAGAGATATATAGGAAATCAAAAATTCATTGAAAGTTGTCAAAATTGCCTCAATGAAAGTGAAGATAGGTGCAGAGGAGGGGCTGGGCGGATCTGGGGCACCTGCATCGGCCTCTCTGTGTGTCTGGAGGACTGTGGATATCTCAGCAAGCAGGGAGGGATTGCAGGTTCCTGAGGCACCGTGGCCTGTGGTGAGTGCTCAGCACACTCTGCCCAAATCTCAGACTGTTCCGGACCCTCCAGGCTTCCGGGTGCAGTGAAGTGGAGAAGTGGGTTTGAGGCCTCTACATCCGCCTCCTCATCCCAGCTGCACTTGGAGAACTGCTGAGCTTCCGACGGGTGGGCGGGCCCACACTATCCCCGGAGCCCAGCCTGTTTCGCTGCCGCACCTAGCCATCCGTGTGCAGAGGAGGGGCTGGGCGGATCTGGGGCGCCTGCATCGGCCTCTCCGTGTGTCTGGAGGACTGTGGATATCTCAGCAAGCAGGGAGGGATTGCAGGTTCCTGAGGCACCGTGGCCTGTGGTGAGTACCCTAACCCGGCTGTGATTGGAGAGCTGTGGAGCTTCTAAGGGGCAGGTGGGTGCACAGTGTCCCTGAGGCCCAGCTTGGCTGGAACTGCGGAGTTCTGAGCAGGCAGAGGAGGGCCACTGGTTCTGCAGGCCCAGTGGCTCGGGGTAGCGTGGTGCCAGAGTCTCAGTAGCTGCAAACATAGAAGGGGATTTCAAACAGATCCTGAGGAAGCTTTCAAATAACACTTGAAACACAGAAATATAGGAAAATGACAAAATGAAAGACCAAATTACAACCTCAAAACTCCAGCCCATCTCAAGAAACCCTAGGAGCAATGTATATAGAAGAAAATACATGCCATCCACCTCAAATATCGGACACAATAGCTACTGCAATTGACAAGCAACTCCAGGAAGCTTTAAAGAAATTCAAACTCGATGGGGCTGGGGATTTAGCTCAGCGGCATAAGCGCCTGCCTTCAAGCAGGCAGTCGTGAGTTCAATCCCTGGTACCGATAAAAATGAAAAAGACAAAAAAAAAAAATTAAAAAAAGAAATTCAAACTCGAAATAATCTTCCAGATAAAACAAGAAATGATAAAAGAAATGAAAGAGATTCTGAATATATCTAAAGAAAACACAGATAAAAAATTGGAGGAACTAAACAAAAAGATAGAATCCCTAGATGAGCAATATAAGAAACAAACAGAATACATAATGCAGATGCACAGAGATATACAGGAAATAAAAAACTCCACTGAAAGTTGTAAAAACCGCCTTAATGAAAGTGAAGATAGAATCTCAGACCTTGAAGACAGGATTGCAGCTAGTGAACAGGAAAGGAAAGATCTTTTGAAAATAACAAGGAATCAGGAAACAACAATTCAACAACTGCAAGACGATGCAAAGAAGAATAACATACGAATGATAATGATTAAGGAAAGAGAGGGAGACAACATGAAGGATGTCAGGAGGATATTTAGAGAAGTAATAGCTGAAAATTTCCCAAGCATGAGATCAGAAACTGACATCAGGATCAGTGAAGCATATAGAACTCCAAATAGTCATAACCAAAATAAAACTACACCCAGACATATAATAATCACCATCCCAGAAATCCAACACAAGAATAGATTATTAAAAGCTGTCAGAGAGAAAAGACAGATCACTTATAAAAGAAAACCTATCAGAATCACAGCAGAATTCTCAGCACAAACAATAAAGCCAAGAAGAGCATGGACTGAAGTATTCCAGATCCTAAAGCAAAATGATTTCCAACCTAGACTGATATATCCTGCAAAACTATCATTCAAAACAGATGGTGAAATATGATACTTCCATGACAAAGAACAGCTGAAGAACTTCATGAACACCAAACCAACCCTGCAAAAAATATTGAAAGACAGTTTAGATACACAAAGGAAAAAACCACTAAGCAAAGCAAATAATTAAACAGAACAGAAAGATAAAGATGCAACAGCAGAGAGATAACATTCCTACAATAAACCAGCATTTAACAGTTATAACCATTAATGTCAATGGTCTCAATGCACCAATCAAAAGAAACAGACTAGAAGAATGCATCAAGAAACAAAATCCAACCATATGCTGTTTACAGGAAACCCATGTAACCCAGAAGGATACTCACAGACTGAAAGTCAAAGGATGGAAAATAATTCTTCATGCAGCAGGAATCCAAAAAAAGGCAGGAGTGGCCATTCTATTTGCAGACAACGTGAACTTTAAAACAACAATGACCATAAAGGACAAAGAAGGTCACTACATACTCGTAAGGGGAAAACTCCAAGAGGAAGAGATAACTATCTTAAATATATATGCATCAAACTCCAGAGCACCCAGTTATATAAAACAATTATTAACAGAAATGAAAACTCAAATTATCAGTAACACAATTGTAACAGGAGAACTTAATACGCCATTGACACCAAGGGACAGATCAACCAGACAGAAAATGAGCAAAGAAATAACAGAACTGAATCACACCTGTGAACAAATGGGTTTGATAGACATATACAGAATGTTCCACCCAACAACATCAGAATACACATTCTTCTCAGCAGTACATGGATCATTCTCTAAAACAGACCATATATTAGCTCACAGAACATATTTAAACAAATGCAAAAGGGTTGAAACCATCCCTTGCATATTATCGGATCATAGAGCTCTGAAATTAGAAATTAATGATAAAAGATACTGCAAAAATCCCGCAAACACATGGAAACTGAATAACACACTCTTGAGTAATCAGTGGGTCACAGAAGAAATTAAGCAATGCCTAAAATGCAGATAAAACTTTCCGGAATCTGTGGGATGCAATGAAAGCCGTCCTGAGAGGAAAATTTATTGCACTGAGTTCCCACATCAGGAAAACAGAATGAATACAAATAAATAACTTGATGCTACACCTCAAACAACTAGAAAAAGAAGAGCAAGTCAAGTCCAAAGCCAAAAGAAGAGAGGAAATTATAAAAATCAGAGCAGAAATCAATGCAATAGAGACTAATAAGACAATCCAAAGAATCAATGAATCAAAAAGTTGGTTCTTTGAAAGAATAAATAAAATCGATAAGCCCCTAGCCAACCTTATTTAAAAAAGGGAAGAAAAAGCTCAAATTCATGCAATAAGAAATGAAAAAGGTGAAATCACTACAGACCCAATAGAAATACAGAAGATCATCAACACCTATTTCGAAAACCTCTACTCTCAAAAGTTTGATAACACAGAAGAAATAGACAGATTCTTAGAAACATATGAAGTATCAAAGCTAGATCAACAGGATGTAAAACTGTTGAATAACCCAATCTCTGTTAATGAAATTGAAAATGTAATTAAGTCCTTACCCACCAAGAAGAGCCCAGGCCCAGATGGATTCACTGCAGAATTCTACAAGAAATACAAAGAAGACCTAATGCCGACACTCCTCAAACTATTCAATGAAACAGAAAGGGAAGCAATCCTTCCTAAGTCATTCCTGGAAGCAAATATTACTCTAGTACCAAAACCTGAGAAAGACCCAACTAAAAAAGAGAACTATAGACTGATCTCCCTAATGAACACAGATGCAAAAATCCTCAATAAAATATTGGCAAATAGGATGCAGCAAATCATCAAGATTATACACCATGACCAAGCGGGATTCATCCCAGGAATGCAAGGATGGTTCAACATACGCAAATCAATAAATGTAATCCACCATATCAATAAAGCCAAAAATAAGAATCACATGACCATTTCTATAGATGCAGAAAAAGCCTTCGATAAGGTCCAACATTTATTCATGATAAGAACTTTACAGAAAATTGGAATAGATGGTCTTTACCTCAATATAATAAAGCCATTTATGACAAACCAACAGGCAGCATCATACTAAATGGCCAAAAACTGAAAGCCTTTACTTTAAAATCAGGCACAAGACAAGGATGTCCGTTATCACCACTCGTATTTAATATAGTACTGAAAGTACTAGCCAGAGCAATTAGGCAAGAAAGAGAAATAAAAGGGGTAAAGAAGGAAAAGAAGAAGTTAAATTATCATTGTTTGCAGATGACATGATACTCTACATAGAAGACCCCCTAAACTCCATTGAAAGACTCTTAGATACAATAAATAAATTCAGTAATGTGGCTGGATACAAAATCAACACTCAGAAATCAATAGTATTCCTATACACGAACAACAAAATCACAGAGAGGGAAATAAGAGAAACTGGGCTATTCACATTAGCAAGCAAAAAAATGAAATATTTAGGAATTACTCTTACGAAAGAAGTGAAAGACTTATACAGTGAAAATTATAATACACTGAAAAAGCAAATTGAGGGTTAGATCTCAGAAAATGGAAAGACATCCTTTGCTCATGGATAGGAAGAACAAACATTGTGAAGGTGGCCATTCTCCCAAAACTGTTATACAGATTCAATGCAACCCCAATAGAAATACCATCAACATACCTTATAGATCTAGAGAAATCACTCCTAAATTTCATCTGGAACCAGAAGAGACCTAGAATCGCAAAGGCAATTCTAAGCAACAAAGACAAAGCAGGAGGCATCACAATCCCTGACTTGAAGTTATACTACAAAGCAACAGTAGTAAAATCAACATGGTATTGGAATCAAAACAGAGCCAAAGATCAATGGAATATATTAGAAGATACAACCACAACTACAAACACACTCAACCACCTTATCTTTGATAAAGGACCCAAGCAGGTTCATTGGAAGAATGACAGTCTCTTTAATAAATGGTGCTGGAAAAACTGGCTCTCCATTTGCCGAAAACTAAAGCTAGACCCATGTCAATCACCATGTACTAAATTAAAATCTAAATGGGTCAAAGATCTGAATATTAAAACAGACACACTAAATCTATTGGAAGACAAATTGGGTAGAAACCTTGGAGACATAGGAGTAGGTAGAGAATTCATGAACAGGACTCAAACCGCACGGGAAATACTTCCCAGAATCAATAACTGGGACCACTTCTTATTAAAAAGTTTCTGCATGTCAAAAGAAATCTCCAGCATAGTGAAAAGAAAACCCACAAACTGGGAAAAGATTTTAGTGAACTCTCTCTTAGACAGGGGACTCTTGTCTACAACATATAAAGAATTAAAAAAACTCAGACCTCCAAAATTCAAAGATCCAATCCAAAAATGGGCATCTGAGATGAATACGCACTTCTCAGATGAAGAAATGCAAATGGCAAATAAATACATGAAAAAATGTTCATCATCATTGGTCATTAGAGAAATGCAAATTAAAAGCACACTGAGATACCATCTCACTCCTGAAAAAATGGCCAGGATCAAGAAAACCAACAACAACAAATGTTGGAGAGGCTGTGGGGAAAAAGGAACTCTCCTGCACTGTTGGTGGGAGTGTAGACTGGTATAGCCTTTGTGGAGGTCTGTCTGGAGATTTCTCAAAAAGCTGGGATTGGAAGTCCCATTTATTCCAGCTATTCCACTTTTAGGCATATTCCCAGAAGAACTGAAAGCATCATACCACAGTGATATATGTGCACCTATGTTTATAGCAGCACAATTTGTAATCGCCAGATCTTGGAAACAACCCAAGTGTCCATCAACTGAGGAATGGATAAAAAAGTTGTGGTATTTCTATACAATGGAGTATTATTCAGCTATAAAGAAGGATCACATTGAGATATTTATCAATAAATGGGCACAGCTTGAGACCATACTCATAAGTGAAATAAATCAATCTCGCATGTGTGAATACCAAATAGTTTACCTAATGTAAGTAATGATTCAAATATATAAAAATATGTGGTAATCATGATTCCCCATTATGTGGCCTTGAAGCCTTATAAAGTTTTCACTTATTAATTGGAAAGGCTTTATTCTGGGCTTCTTGATATGGAAATATTTGAAGCTATAGTATATGAAGTTTTATTCAAATATTTCAAGGAAAAAGACAGACACTATCTACTATTAAGTTGGGTTATTTGGTGGTGAAGCACTAGGTTGCTGAAACAGTCATGCTTTCACCTGTATTGTTATATTGTTATGTCCTGTTTTATCTCAATCTCTCCCTTATTCTTGAAAAAAATTATTTAGTTATTTCTTATGTTTGTTTTAATTAAGGGGAAAAATTTAAAAAATTAGCAGGATATATAATAGTAACTTTTTTTGATTTCCTATTAACTTGTTTTGCAGTCCTGTAATACTCCCAAGATCTTGTTTTGATTGATTAGACTCTGTTCCATTCTGTATGATAGTATCAAGTTTGAGGGTATAGGCAACTACTTTGAAGGCAATAAGATTCACTAAGATGCCCATTCTGGTTTGACTATTGTCTCCTTTGGAAGTCCTGTAACGTTTACAATGCCTAAGTTTTATTGGTCTTGTTCTCTACTGTTTTGTTCAACTTTATAATATCTAATGAGATAGACAATTCTTTTTAAGGAAACAAGAGACATTGTTGATAACCATTGTTGATAACCTTGTACTCTGTTCTACACCATGTGCTATGTCTATCCTTGGTTTTGACTGACAGCTTTGTTTTGCCATATTTGACTTTATTCTCTCCCCCGCAAAAAAGTAATAACAACTAAGGAGTAATAAAATCCAAAAGTGTAAATTTTTTTGTAAAAAAGAGAGGGAAAAAAAGAGCTCTAACGGATATAACAGCAAGTGTGTTTAGGTGTGTTAAATAGCTGACTATATTAATGTTTTTGGATCATTGAACACAGCTGTTTGCAGTCTCACTGTTTGAATGTCCACTTTGTATTCTTTGATACTGTGATTTGAGCAACTATTTCTAAGATGATAATATGTAATCTACTAACAGGTGATTTCTTACTGTTTTTTTTGTAGTTCTGTATTACATGTACCCTTACACCACTTTGTTTTGTTTTGTGTTTTTCTCTTTTTCCTTTTAAATAAAATTTTAAAAAAAAGATCATGACCAATCAGGCTTCATCCCAGGGATAAAAAGATGGTTCAACATATGCAAATCAATAAGTGTACCACACTACATAAACAGAAATGAGGACATAAGTCACATGATCATCTCAAGAGATGCAGAAAAAGCCTTTGACAAAATCCAAAATTGTTTCATGATAAAAAAACACTGAAAATAGCCGGGCGTGGTGGCTCACGCCTGTAATCCCAGCACTAGGGAGGCTGAGGTGGGAGGATCATTGCGAGTTCGAGACCAGCCTGGGCTATAAAGTGAGCTCAAAGCCAGCCTGAACTACATAGTGAGACCCCATCTCAGAAAAGAAAAAAAAACACTGTAGAAAAAGGTATAGAACAACTTTTCTCAATGTGATAACAGCCATTTATGTCAAGCCTACTGTCAACAGAATGTTTTTGGAACCAGGAATAAAACTCAGGAAATCGTGCTTGCCAGGCAGATACCATGCTGCTGAGCTGTAACTCCAGCCCCATGAACAGCATATCAAATGGGGGGTAAAGCCTCTAAAATCAGAAGCAAGACAAGGATGCCCACTATCATCACTGCAGTTCAACATAGTACTTGCAAAAGCAACCAGGCAAGAGAAAAAATATAAAGAATAGATCTAGGAAAGGAAGAAGTCAAATTAGTATTAGGAACAGATGACATGACACTCTATATAAAGACCCCCCCCCAAAATCTACCAAAAGACTCTTAGAATTAACAACAAAATGAAATATCATGTACAGGTACATATTTTCTATGATGAATATGATCATTATAACTATCTAAAATGTACCAATAAAATTTGATTAAAAAATAAAATAAAGCAGGTTACACAATCAATATGCAAAAATCAGCTGCATTCTTGTACACTAATAAGCTCATAATTTCATTAAGTATACAATTAACAAGATACTTTGCAATCATTGAAAAAAGGTACTTCTGGGCTGGGGATTTAGCTCAGCAGCATAAGCGCCTTCCTTACAAGTGTGTGGTCACGAGTTCGATCCCTGGTACTGATAAAAATGAAAAAGACAAAAAAAAAAAAAAAGAAAGAAAAAAGGTACTTGTAAACCAGGCATGGTGGCACATTCCTATAATCCCATACTTGTGAGACTGAGGCAGGAGAAATGCTGTGAATTAAAATCTAGCCTGGGAGGGGCCAGGATTTAGCTCAGTGGCGTAAGTGACTGCTTGGCAAACATGAGATTGTGAGTTCAATCCCCAAACCAGAAAAAAAAAAAAATCTAGCCTGGGATATAAAGTAAGTTCACTATACAGCCTAAATGGTATAGTGAGGCCCTATCTCAAAATGACCAAAAAAGAATCATACCTAGATAAAACACTTTAATTGCCAAGTGTGGTAGTACATAACTTTAATCCTAGCATTTTGAGAGGTTGAGGCATGAAGACCCCAGCGAGTTTAAGGCCAATCTGAACTATAAAGCAAAACCCAGCCTCAAAAAACCAAGCCAAAACCAAACTAAATAAATGCACCTATCAAATCACATTAGTTTAAAAAACAAACACAGTGAGACTTCTGGGAGAACATGGCAGATAATAGCAGCTACGGAGGCTCTCTGAGATAGCCAGCTTAGATTCCAGGAATGGTGCGGTGTGGGGAGTCCTAAGCAGGGGGAGATGTACCCTGCCAACCCAGGAATGAACTAAGCTGAGAGAAACCAACTGGAAATGCAATCCTGGTGCTACGACTGGAACAGCTGAAGTCGCAGTGCTGAAACTGGAACCTGCGCCTCTGGAAACCACAGCTGGAATTTCCTGCTGCCACTGCTGCATCTGAATTGGCACAGCAGGGTTAGATACGTGAAAGCTCTGAGAGTAGGAATTGGCAAACCGAATTGAGAGCAGAGCTGGCAGGGAGCCTGCATCAACCTGTGGTGAGTGAGAGGAACGGGGACCCTTCCGTAGACTAGGAGTCTCCAACAGAGGACATTCTGGGACCGGGCAGACTGGCGGAACAGGACGCTGCAGTGACCTCAGTCACATATTCCCATCTCAAGCAGGATTGGTGGGTAGCACTTGACCTGGGTGATGCCACTTACTAAGACCCAGTAGGCTAGCCCAAACCAGATCCCTGCACCTGGCAGTGTACCCTAATGCAGTGAAGCCTTTGGCAGGTTGACTGACCTGGAGGGGCAGACCCAGCATAGGCTGGCTAGGTCTGTGTCTCCCTAGTACACTGCAGTGGGCAGGAATACCTAGCCTGTGCGATTCAAACAAACTGTAACTGACAAAGAAAGAAACTGGGCCTCCTATATATGCTTGTACAGAAGGAACAAAAAGTATAGGAAGACGGAGCAAGAAGAAAGGGTCTTCAGTCCCCAATCCTGAGAACACTGATCCAGGAAAGGTAAATGCAAAGCAGAATGAGGACAGAAAACATGCAATATCAGACACGGCACCAATAGACATACAGTGTTATCTCCAAGACCTCATAGACAAGTTTAAAAGTGAAGTATTTAACCAAGTAAAGCAAGATATAAGTAGAATAATTAAAGACATGCTAAGCGCCTCCCAAGAAAAAACAGATGGAGGAATGGCAGAACAGAAAAAAAGGGGAGAATTGTTTGACGAAGATAGGGAAAACGTAGAATACATAAAGCAAGTTCAAAGAGATTACCAGGAAACTAAAAACCTCTATTGAAAGCTGGCATAACAGCTTAAAAGAAACTAAGGATAGATTATCTGAACTGGAGGACAGATTTGTAATGTGGGAGCATGAAAGGAAAAACTTCTTAAAAATAAC
Organism: Cavia porcellus; assembly: GCF_034190915.1. Lineage (NCBI taxonomy): Eukaryota > Metazoa > Chordata > Mammalia > Rodentia > Caviidae > Cavia > Cavia porcellus. Next base: position 37,276,811 of record NW_026947490.1, on the reverse strand, counting down.
AAGGAAATAAGCAGTAACAACACAAAGGCTAGAAGATAAGAGGATCTATAACTTAAGAATTAAGAATGTAAAGGAAGAAGCAGGGATACAAACAAATGAACTGCAAAGGCTATTCACAGAAATAATTAAGGAGAACTTCCCTAATATGGGAAAAGGTAAAGATACTCAGATGTATGAGGCATACAGGACCCCAGCCACCTACAACCCAAACAGAACTACACCCAGACATATAATAATCAAGATTCTAGAAATCCAATATAAGAACAAAATATTAAAAGCTGTCAGAGACAAGAAACAGATCACTTACAAGGGAACACCCATCAGAATTACAGTAGACTCTTTGGCACAAACCATCAAATCATGAAGAGCGTGAGGTGAAATAATTCAAGCTTTGAAAGACAATAACCTCCAGCCAAGATTGATATATCCTGTACAACTGTCCCTAGAAATTAATGGAGAAACAAGGTGCTTCCGGGATAAAGAGGAACTAGGGGAATTTGCAACCACCAATTCAACTCCAGAGAATACTGCAGGACATTCTAAAAGAGAAAAATACCAAGATTCCAGAAACAGTGGCAGAGAAGCCACAATGAATGGAGCAGATAACGAAATGAAGAAGACAAACTGACAACTAATTACAGAAAAAGAGCTCAACAGAAATGAGGCAGAGAAGGTTGGATGGTATGAACAGCTATTTTGGAGAAAACAAGACACCATAATAGCTAGTGCTGATTTATTATCATCTTGTTTTGAAGTCCCATCAAGCTTTTGTTCTTCTGTCTCCATTGGTCTTAACACATTGTATCTTATTGGATTTTATTATATTATAATATAAACAACAACTTTTATAGACAAGGAGATAATACAGAAACCACTGTTCATTTTCTATTAGTTGGTTCTAAATACCTTGTAATACTGTCATTCTCTTGAATGGTTTTACATGATCTTGATATGTTTGATGCTACAGTATACGAAGTTATACTCAAAGATTTCAAGGAAAGAGACACTCTGGTAACTACTTTTATGTCGGGATATCTTGTGGTGAAACTCTATTTTGCTTAAATGGTTATGTTCTGACCTATGCTGTTTTGTCATGTCCTCTTTTATCTCAATCTCCTTTTTTTATTATTTATTTATTTATTTTGTATCTTTTAAATTAAAGGAAAAAATAAATTTAAAATAGCAGGATATATTATAGTAACCCACTTTGCTTTCCTATTAACCTGATTTGAAACCCTGTATTGCTTTCACTATCTTGTTTTGACTGATTTTACTCTATTCTGTTTTGCTTGATAGTACCAAGTTTGAGAGTATAGGCAACAACTGTGAAGACAGTAAGATTCACTATGATGCCCATTCTGGTTTGACTATTATGTTCTTTTGCAGTCCTGTAATGTCTCCAATGTTTTGGTTTTATTGGTTTTGTTCTTTACTGTTTTGTTCAATTTTATTATAACTGATGATATAGGCAATTCTTTTTAAGATAGCAAGAGGCATCTTTTTAAGATAGCAAGAGGCATTATGGTAACCATTGTTGATCACCTGGTATTCTGTTTTTACATTATGTACTATGTCCATCCTTTTGATTTGACTGACTCTGTTTTGTTATGTCACATTTGATTTTATTCTCTTCAAAAAAATTAAAAAGAACTGTTGGAGTAATAAAACCCAAAGTGTGTAATTGTCATTGTAAAAAGAGAAGAAAAGAAAGTGCTCTAAAGGATATAACTGCATGTATATTTAAGCGTATAAGATAGATAACCATATTACTGAGTTTTTGTTGGATCATTGAACAGAACTGTTTGCAGTCTCACTGTTTGAATGTCCACTTTATATGCTTTAATTTTGTAATTTGAACAACTATTTCTAAGATGACAATATGTAATCTATAATCTAGTGATTTCCTACTGTTTATTTTTTTAAATTCTCTATAACTTGTACCCTTTTCCTGTTTTTTTTTCTTTTTCTCCTTAAATAAAAATTTAAAAAATAAAAAAAAGTGAAGATAGAATTTCAGACCACGAAGACAAGATTGTAGCTAGTAAAACAGGAAAGGAAAGATCTTTTAAAAATAACAAGGAGAGGACTTCCGGGAGAACATGGCAGATAGCAGCAGCTTCAGAGGCTCTCTGAGAAACTGCACTTAAAATCCAGGAATGGTGCCAGGCGAGAAATCCTAAGCAAGGGGAGATATACTTTACCGACCCAGGAACAAACTAAACTATGAGAAACCAACTGGAAACACAATCCCAGTGATATAATAGGAACAGATAATGTCTCAACGCAGAAGCTGGACCCTAAGCCACTGGAAGCTGTGATTTGAATTTCTTGCAGCCACTGTTGTGTCCCAATTGGCGCAGCAAAGAGAGAGGTGTGAAAGTGCTGAGAGTGGGAAGTGGTGAATGGAGTTGAGAGCGGGACTGGCCAGGAGCCCTGCATCGACCTGCGGTGACTGAGTGGATCAGGGACCCTTCCATTAGAGTAGGAGGCTTCAGCAAAGGACATATTGGTACCAGGCAGACTAGCTGGAACAGGTGGTTTCAGTGACTTCAGTCACATATTCCCGTCTCAAGTGGGATTGGTGGGCAGTGCCTGTCCTGCATGACACCGCTGACTAAGACCCAGTAGGATAGCACAAACCAGATCCCAGCACCTGGAGGTGCACCCTAGCAGTGAAGCCTTCGGTAGATTGACCTGGAGGGGCAGGCCCAGCATAGGCTGTCCAGGTCTCTGTCTCCCTAGTACACTGCAGTGGGTGGGAACACCTAACCGGCGCAATTCAAACAAACTGTAACTGAAAAAGATCACTTACAAGGGAACACCCATCAGAATTACAGCAGACTTCTTGGCACAAACCATCAAATCACGAAGAGCATGGGGGGAATTAATTCAAGCTTTGAAAATATACCAACCTCCAGCCAAGATTGATATATCCTCCACAACTGTCCCTAGAAATTGATGGAAAAACAAGGTGCTTCCAGGATAAAGAGGAACTAGGGGAATTTGCAACCACCAATTCAACCTTACAGAGAATACTGCAGGATATTCTAAAAAAAAGGAAATACCAAGATTCCAGAAATAGTGGCAGAGAGGCCACAATGAATGGAGAAGAAAGCTAAATGAAGAAGACAAACTGACAACAAAAAACAGAAAAAGAGCTCAACAGAAATGAGGCAGAGAAGATCAGATGGTAGGAACAGCTATTTTGGAGAAAACAAGACATCATAATAGCTAGTGCTGATTTAGTATCATTTTGTTTTGAAGTCACATCAAACTTGTATTCTTCTGATTCCATTGGTCTTAAAACGTTGTACCTTATTGGATTTTATTATATATGATAATATAAGTAAAAACTTTTATAGATAAGGAGATTATACAGAAACCATTGTTCATTTTCTGTTATTGGTTCTAAATACCCTGTAATAATGTCATTCTTTTGAATGGTTTTATAGTGTCTTGATATGTTTGGTGCTACTGTATACGAAGTTATACTCAAAGATTTCAAGGAAAGAGACACTATGGTAACTATTTTTATGTCAGGATATATTGTAGTGAAACACTATTTTGCTTAAATGGTTATGTTTTGACCTGCGCTGTTCTGCTGTTATGCCCTCTTTTATCTCAATCCCCTTCCTTTTTTAATTATTTACTTTTTTCTTTTTATCTTATTAAGAGAAAAATAAATAAGAAATAGCAGGATACATTATAGTAACCTACTTTGATTTCCTATTAACTTGATTTGAAATCCTGTATTGCCCTCACCATCTTGTTTTGACTGATTTTCCCCTGTTCTGCTTTGCTTGATAGTCCAAAGTTCAAAAGTATAGGCAAAACTGTGAAGACGATAAGATTCATTATGGGGGATGGGGATTTAGCTCAGCGGCATAAGCACTTGCCTTGCAAGCAGGCGCTCGTGAGTTCGATCCCCAGTACTGATAAAAAAGAAAAAGACAAAAAAGAAAAAGGAAAAAAAAAGATTCATTATGACGCCCATTCTGGTTGACTATTATCTTCTTTTAAAGTCCTATAATGTCTCCAATGCTTTGGTTTTATTCTTTACTGTTTTGTTCAATTCTATTATAACTGGCAATTCTTCTTAAAATAGCAAAAGGCAGTATGGTAACCATTGTTGATCACCTTGCATTTTGTTTTTACATTATCTATTATGTCAATCCTTTTGATTTGACTGACTCTGTTCTGATATGTCACATTTCGTTTTACTCTCTTCAAAAAAAGTAATAAGAACTGTGGGAGTAATAAAACCCAAAATGTGTAATTGTCATTGTACAAAAGAAAAGAAAGTACTCTAAAGGTTATAACTGCATATATGTTTAAGTGTATAAGAGATAACCATATTACTGAGTTTTTTGGATCACTGAAAAAACTGTTTGCACTCTCACTGTTTGAAAGTCCACTTTATATGCTTCAATTTTATAACTTGAATAACTATTTCTAAGATGAGAATATGTAATCTATTAACTAGTGATTTCTTACTGTTTATGTTTTAAATTTTGTATTACTTGTACCCTGTTTCTGTTTTTTCTTTTTCTCCTTAAATAAAAAAAATGTGAAAAAATCAATAAATAAGAAGGAATCAGGAAATAAAAATTCAACAGCTGCAAGATGATGCAAAGGAAAACAATGTAAGATTAATAGGGACAAATGAAAAAGAAGGGGATAACACAAATGGTATCCAGAGGATATTTAGAAAAATAATAGCTGAAAAATTCCCAAACATGAGAATGGAAACTGACATGCAGATTAGTGAAGCATATAGAACTCCAAATAGCCATAACCAAAATAAAGCTACACCCAGACATACAATAATCACAATCCCAGAAATCCAACATAAGAACAGAATATTAAAAGCTGTTAGAGAGAAAAGACAGATCACCTATAAAGGATAACCTATCAAAATCACAGCAGACTTCTCAACACAAACAGTGAAGTCAAGAAGACGATGGAGTGAAGTCTTTCAGATCCTAAAGGAAAATGATTTCCAACCTAGACTGGTGTACCCAGAAACACTGTCCTTCAAAATGAATGGAGAAATAAGATACTTCCATGATGAAGAACAGCTGAAGAACTTCATGATCACCAAACCAACCCTGCAAAGAATACTGAAAGACAGTTTAGATACACATAGCGAAAAACCACTAAGCAAGGCAGACAATTAAACAGAATTGAAAGACAAAGATGCAACAGCAGAAGGATAACATGTCAACAATAAACCAATATATAATAGCTATAACCATTAATTTAAATGGTCTCAATTCACCAATTAAAAGAAACAGACTGGCAGAATGGATCAAGAAACAACATCCAACCATATGCTGTCTACAAGAAACCCATCTAACCCAAAAGGAAACTCACTGACTGAAAGTTAAAGGATGGAAAACAACACTTCATGCAACAGGAACCCCCCAAAAAAGCAGGGGTAGCTATTCTATTTGCAGACAATGTGAAATTCAAACCAATAATGATCAGAAGACACAAAGAAGGTCAAAGAGGAAGAGATGACTGTCTTAAATATATATGCACCAAATTCCAGAGCACCAAGTTATACAAAGCAAGTATTAAAAGAAATGAAAAATCAAATAAACAATAACAATTATAACAGGAGGTCTTAACACACTATTGACTCCAAGGGACAGATCAACCAGACAGAAAATCAGCAAAGAAATAACAGAACTGAATCACGCCCGTGAACAAATGGCCTTGATAGTCATATACAGAGTGTTCCATCCAACAACATCAGAATATACATTCTTCTCAGGAGTACATGGGACATTTTCTAATATAGGCCATACACTAGCCCACAGAACATGTTTTTTTTCACCCAGCCTGAAATACAAAGAACATATTTAAATAAATGCAAAAGAAATGAAATTGTCCCATACATGTTATCAGATCATACTGACATGAAACTAGAAATTAATTATAAAAGAAACTTCAAAAGACCCACAAACACATGGAAATTGAATAATACACTCGAGCAATCAGTGGGTCACAGGGGAAATTAAAGAAGAAATTAAAAAATACCTACAAACAAATGAAAATGCAAATACAACTTACCAGAATCTGTGAGATGCAATGAAAGCAGTCCTTAGAGGAAAATTAATTGCACTGAGTTCCCACATCAGGAAAACAGAACGAATACAAATAAACGACCTGATGTTAAACCTCAAACATCTAGAAAAAAGAAGAGCAAGTCAAGCCCAAAGCCAAAATAAGGTAGAAAATTATCAAAATCACAGTAGAATTAATGCAATAGAGACTAAGAAAACAAAGAATCAATGAGTCAAATGGTTGGTTCTTTGAAAGAATAAAATTGATAAGCCCCTAGCCAACCTTATTTTAAAAAGGAAAGAAAAAGCTCAAATTCATGCAATAAGAAATGAAAAAGGCAAAAATCACTACAGGCTCTGTGGGAACACAGAAGATCATAAACACCTATTTCAAAAAACCTCTACTCTCATAGGTTCAATAACACAGAAGAAATGGACAGATTCCTAGAAACATATGAGGTATCAAAGCTGGGTTAAGAAGATGTAAAACTGCTGAATAACCATATTACTATCAATGAAATTGAAAATGTAATTAAGTCCTTACCTACAAAGAAGAGCCCAGGCCCAGATGGATTCATTGAGGAATTCTACAAGAAATACAAAGAAGACTTAATGCTGACACTCCTCAGACTCTTCAATGAAATTTAAAGGGAAGCAATCCTTCCTAAGTCATTCCTGGAAGCAAATATTACTCTAGTACCAAAACCTGAGAAAGACCCAACTACAAAAGAGAACTACAGGCCAATCTCCCTAATGAACACAGATGCAAAAATCCTCAGTAAAATATTGGCAAACACGATGCAGCAAATCATCAAGAAGATTATACACCACCATCAAGTGGGATTCATCCCAGTCATACAGGGATGGTTCAACATACATAAATCAATAAATGTAATCCAATGTAATCCAACATATCAATAAAGCCAAAAGTAAGAATCAAATGATAATTTCTATAGATGCAGAAAAAGCTTTTGATAAGGTCGAACATTCATTCATGATAAGAACCTTACAAAAGGAATAGATGGTCTTTACCTCAATATGATAAAGGCCATCTATGACAAACCAACAGCCAGCATCATATTAAATGTCCAAAACTGAAGGCCTTTACCTTAAAATCAGGCACAAGATAAGGATGTCCCTTATCACCGCTCCTATTCAACAAAGTACTGGAAATGCTAGCCAGAGCAATTAGACAAGAGAAAGAAATAAAAGAGATAAAGATAGGAAAAGAGGAAGTTAAATTATCATTGTTTGCAGATGACATGATACTCTACATAGAAGACCCCCTAAACTCCACTGAAAGACTCTTAGATACAATAAATAAATTCAGTAATGTGGCTGGATACAAAATCAACACTCAGAAATCAATAGCATTCCTATACACGAACAACAAAATCACAGAGAGGGAAATAAGAGAAACTGGGCTATTCACATTAGCAAGCAAAAAAATGAAATATTTAGGAATTACTCTTACGAAAGAAGTGAAAGACTTATACAGTGAAAATTATAATACACTAAAAAAGCAAATTGAGGATGATCTCAGAAAATGGAGATCATCCCTTGCTCATGGATAGGAAGAACAAACATTGTGAAGGTGGCCATTCTCCCAAAACTGTTATACAGATTCAATGCAATCCCAATAGAAATACCATCAACATACCTTATAGATCTAGAGAAATCACTCCTAAATTTCATCTGGAACCAGAAGAGACCTAGAATCGCAAAGGCAATTCTAAGCAGCAAAGACAAAGCAGGAGGCATCACAATCCCTGACTTGAAGTTATACTACAAAGCAACAGTAGTAAAATCAACATGGTATTGGAATCAAAACAGAGCCGAAGATCAATGGAATATATTAGAAGATACAACCACAACTACAAACACACTCAACCACCTTATCTTTGATAAAGGACCCAAGCAGGTTTACTGGAAGAACGACAGTCTCCTTAATAAATGGTGCTGGAAAAACTGGCTCTGCATTTGCCGAAAACTAAAGCTGGACCCATGTCTATCACCATGTACTAAATTAAAATCTAAATGGGTCAAAGATCTGAATACTAAAACAGAAACACTAAATCTGTTGGAAGACAAATTGGGTAGAAACCTTGAAGACATAGGAGTAGGTAGAGAATTCATGAACAGGACTCAAACCGCATGGGAAATACTTCCCAGAATCAGTAACTGGGACCACTTCTTATTAAAAAGTTTATGCATGTCAAAAGAAATCTCCAGCATAGTGAAAAGAAAACCCACACACTGAGAAAAAATTTTAGTGAACTCTCTCTTAGACAAGGGACTCTTGTCTAAAACATAGAAATAAAAAAAACTCAGACCCCCAAAATTCAAAGATTCAATCCAAAAATGGGCATCTGAGATCAACACACACTTCTCAGATGAAGAAATACAAATGGCAAATAAATACATGAAAAAATGTTCATCAACATTGGTCATTAGAGAAGTGCAAATTAAAAGCACACTGAGATACCATCTCACTCCTGAAAAAATGGCCAGGATCAAGAAAATCAAGAACAACAAATGTTGGAGAGGCTGTGGGGGAAAAAGGAACTCTCCTCCACTGTTGGTGGGAGTGTAGACTGGTGCAACTTTTGTGGAGGTCAGTCTGGAGATTTCTCAAAAAGCTGGGATTGGAAGTCCCATTTATTCCAGCTATTCCACTTCTAGGCATATTCCCAGAAGAACTGAAAGCATCATACCACAGTGATATATGTGCACCTATGTTTATAGCAGCACAATTTGTAATCGCCAGATCTTGGAAACAACCCAAGTGTCCATCAACTGAGGAATGGATAAAAAAGTTGTGGTATTTCTATACAATGGAGTATTATTCAGCTATAAAGAAGGATCACATTGAGATATTTATCAATAAATGGGCACAGCTTGAGACCATACTCATAAGTGAAATAAATCAATCTCGCATGTGTGAATACCAAATAGTTTACCTAATGTAAGTAATGATTCAAATATATAAAAATATGTGGTAATCATGATTCCCCATTATGTGGCCTTGAAGCCTTATAAAGTTTTCACTTATTAATTGGAAAGGCTTTATTCTGGGCTTCTTGATATGGAAATATTTGAAGCTATAGTATATGAAGTTTTATTCAAATATTTCAAGGAAAAAGACAGACACTATCTACTATTAAGTTGGGTTATTTGGTGGTGAAGCACTAGGTTGCTGAAACAGTCATGCTTTCACCTGTATTGTTATATTGTTATGTCCTGTTTTATCTCAATCTCTCCCTTATTCTTGAAAAAAATTATTTAGTTATTTCTTATGTTTGTTTTAATTAAGGGGAAAAATTTAAAAAATTAGCAGGATATATAATAGTAACTTTTTTTGATTTCCTATTAACTTGTTTTGCAGTCCTGTAATACTCCCAAGATCTTGTTTTGATTGATTAGACTCTGTTCCATTCTGTATGATAGTATCAAGTTTGAGGGTATAGGCAACTACTTTGAAGGCAATAAGATTCACTAAGATGCCCATTCTGGTTTGACTATTGTCTCCTTTGGAAGTCCTGTAACGTTTACAATGCCTAAGTTTTATTGGTCTTGTTCTCTACTGTTTTGTTCAACTTTATAATATCTAATGAGATAGACAATTCTTTTTAAGGAAACAAGAGACATTGTTGATAACCATTGTTGATAACCTTGTACTCTGTTCTACACCATGTGCTATGTCTATCCTTGGTTTTGACTGACAGCTTTGTTTTGCCATATTTGACTTTATTCTCTCCCCCGCAAAAAAGTAATAACAACTAAGGAGTAATAAAATCCAAAAGTGTAAATTTTTTTGTAAAAAAGAGAGGGAAAAAAAGAGCTCTAACGGATATAACAGCAAGTGTGTTTAGGTGTGTTAAATAGCTGACTATATTAATGTTTTTGGATCATTGAACACAGCTGTTTGCAGTCTCACTGTTTGAATGTCCACTTTGTATTCTTTGATACTGTGATTTGAGCAACTATTTCTAAGATGATAATATGTAATCTACTAACAGGTGATTTCTTACTGTTTTTTTTGTAGTTCTGTATTACATGTACCCTTACACCACTTTGTTTTGTTTTGTGTTTTTCTCTTTTTCCTTTTAAATAAAATTTTAAAAAAAAGATCATGACCAATCAGGCTTCATCCCAGGGATAAAAAGATGGTTCAACATATGCAAATCAATAAGTGTACCACACTACATAAACAGAAATGAGGACATAAGTCACATGATCATCTCAAGAGATGCAGAAAAAGCCTTTGACAAAATCCAAAATTGTTTCATGATAAAAAAACACTGAAAATAGCCGGGCGTGGTGGCTCACGCCTGTAATCCCAGCACTAGGGAGGCTGAGGTGGGAGGATCATTGCGAGTTCGAGACCAGCCTGGGCTATAAAGTGAGCTCAAAGCCAGCCTGAACTACATAGTGAGACCCCATCTCAGAAAAGAAAAAAAAACACTGTAGAAAAAGGTATAGAACAACTTTTCTCAATGTGATAACAGCCATTTATGTCAAGCCTACTGTCAACAGAATGTTTTTGGAACCAGGAATAAAACTCAGGAAATCGTGCTTGCCAGGCAGATACCATGCTGCTGAGCTGTAACTCCAGCCCCATGAACAGCATATCAAATGGGGGGTAAAGCCTCTAAAATCAGAAGCAAGACAAGGATGCCCACTATCATCACTGCAGTTCAACATAGTACTTGCAAAAGCAACCAGGCAAGAGAAAAAATATAAAGAATAGATCTAGGAAAGGAAGAAGTCAAATTAGTATTAGGAACAGATGACATGACACTCTATATAAAGACCCCCCCCCAAAATCTACCAAAAGACTCTTAGAATTAACAACAAAATGAAATATCATGTACAGGTACATATTTTCTATGATGAATATGATCATTATAACTATCTAAAATGTACCAATAAAATTTGATTAAAAAATAAAATAAAGCAGGTTACACAATCAATATGCAAAAATCAGCTGCATTCTTGTACACTAATAAGCTCATAATTTCATTAAGTATACAATTAACAAGATACTTTGCAATCATTGAAAAAAGGTACTTCTGGGCTGGGGATTTAGCTCAGCAGCATAAGCGCCTTCCTTACAAGTGTGTGGTCATGAGTTCGATCCCTGGTACTGATAAAAATGAAAAAGACAAAAAAAAAAAAAAAGAAAGAAAAAAGGTACTTGTAAACCAGGCATGGTGGCACATTCCTATAATCCCATACTTGTGAGACTGAGGCAGGAGAAATGCTGTGAATTAAAATCTAGCCTGGGAGGGGCCAGGATTTAGCTCAGTGGCGTAAGTGACTGCTTGGCAAACATGAGATTGTGAGTTCAATCCCCAAACCAGAAAAAAAAAAAAATCTAGCCTGGGATATAAAGTAAGTTCACTATACAGCCTAAATGGTATAGTGAGGCCCTATCTCAAAATGACCAAAAAAGAATCATACCTAGATAAAACACTTTAATTGCCAAGTGTGGTAGTACATAACTTTAATCCTAGCATTTTGAGAGGTTGAGGCATGAAGACCCCAGCGAGTTTAAGGCCAATCTGAACTATAAAGCAAAACCCAGCCTCAAAAAACCAAGCCAAAACCAAACTAAATAAATGCACCTATCAAATCACATTAGTTTAAAAAACAAACACAGTGAGACTTCTGGGAGAACATGGCAGATAATAGCAGCTACGGAGGCTCTCTGAGATAGCCAGCTTAGATTCCAGGAATGGTGCGGTGTGGGGAGTCCTAAGCAGGGGGAGATGTACCCTGCCAACCCAGGAATGAACTAAGCTGAGAGAAACCAACTGGAAATGCAATCCTGGTGCTACGACTGGAACAGCTGAAGTCGCAGTGCTGAAACTGGAACCTGCGCCTCTGGAAACCACAGCTGGAATTTCCTGCTGCCACTGCTGCATCTGAATTGGCACAGCAGGGTTAGATACGTGAAAGCTCTGAGAGTAGGAATTGGCAAACCGAATTGAGAGCAGAGCTGGCAGGGAGCCTGCATCAACCTGTGGTGAGTGAGAGGAACGGGGACCCTTCCGTAGACTAGGAGTCTCCAACAGAGGACATTCTGGGACCGGGCAGACTGGCGGAACAGGACGCTGCAGTGACCTCAGTCACATATTCCCATCTCAAGCAGGATTGGTGGGTAGCACTTGACCTGGGTGATGCCACTTACTAAGACCCAGTAGGCTAGCCCAAACCAGATCCCTGCACCTGGCAGTGTACCCTAATGCAGTGAAGCCTTTGGCAGGTTGACTGACCTGGAGGGGCAGACCCAGCATAGGCTGGCTAGGTCTGTGTCTCCCTAGTACACTGCAGTGGGCAGGAATACCTAGCCTGTGCGATTCAAACAAACTGTAACTGACAAAGAAAGAAACTGGGCCTCCTATATATGCTTGTACAGAAGGAACAAAAAGTATAGGAAGACGGAGCAAGAAGAAAGGGTCTTCAGTCCCCAATCCTGAGAACACTGATCCAGGAAAGGTAAATGCAAAGCAGAATGAGGACAGAAAACATGCAATATCAGACACGGCACCAATAGACATACAGTGTTATCTCCAAGACCTCATAGACAAGTTTAAAAGTGAAGTATTTAACCAAGTAAAGCAAGATATAAGTAGAATAATTAAAGACATGCTAAGCGCCTCCCAAGAAAAAACAGATGGAGGAATGGCAGAACAGAAAAAAAGGGGAGAATTGTTTGACGAAGATAGGGAAAACGTAGAATACATAAAGCAAGTTCAAAGAGATTACCAGGAAACTAAAAACCTCTATTGAAAGCTGGCATAACAGCTTAAAAGAAACTAAGGATAGATTATCTGAACTGGAGGACAGATTTGTAATGTGGGAGCATGAAAGGAAAAACTTCTTAAAAATAACAAGGAAATAAGCAGTAACAACACAAAGGCTAGAAGATAAGAGGATCTATAACTTAAGAATTAAGAATGTAAAGGAAGAAGCAGGGATACAAACAAATGAACTGCAAAGGCTATTCACAGAAATAATTAAGGAGAACTTCCCTAATATGGGAAAAGGTAAAGATACTCAGATGTATGAGGCATACAGGACCCCAGCCACCTACAACCCAAACAGAACTACACCCAGACATATAATAATCAAGATTCTAGAAATCCAATATAAGAACAAAATATTAAAAGCTGTCAGAGACAAGAAACAGATCACTTACAAGGGAACACCCATCAGAATTACAGTAGACTCTTTGGCACAAACCATCAAATCATGAAGAGCGTGAGGTGAAATAATTCAAGCTTTGAAAGACAATAACCTCCAGCCAAGATTGATATATCCTGTACAACTGTCCCTAGAAATTAATGGAGAAACAAGGTGCTTCCGGGATAAAGAGGAACTAGGGGAATTTGCAACCACCAATTCAACTCCAGAGAATACTGCAGGACATTCTAAAAGAGAAAAATACCAAGATTCCAGAAACAGTGGCAGAGAAGCCACAATGAATGGAGCAGATAACGAAATGAAGAAGACAAACTGACAACTAATTACAGAAAAAGAGCTCAACAGAAATGAGGCAGAGAAGGTTGGATGGTATGAACAGCTATTTTGGAGAAAACAAGACACCATAATAGCTAGTGCTGATTTATTATCATCTTGTTTTGAAGTCCCATCAAGCTTTTGTTCTTCTGTCTCCATTGGTCTTAACACATTGTATCTTATTGGATTTTATTATATTATAATATAAACAACAACTTTTATAGACAAGGAGATAATACAGAAACCACTGTTCATTTTCTATTAGTTGGTTCTAAATACCTTGTAATACTGTCATTCTCTTGAATGGTTTTACATGATCTTGATATGTTTGATGCTACAGTATACGAAGTTATACTCAAAGATTTCAAGGAAAGAGACACTCTGGTAACTACTTTTATGTCGGGATATCTTGTGGTGAAACTCTATTTTGCTTAAATGGTTATGTTCTGACCTATGCTGTTTTGTCATGTCCTCTTTTATCTCAATCTCCTTTTTTTATTATTTATTTATTTATTTTGTATCTTTTAAATTAAAGGAAAAAATAAATTTAAAATAGCAGGATATATTATAGTAACCCACTTTGCTTTCCTATTAACCTGATTTGAAACCCTGTATTGCTTTCACTATCTTGTTTTGACTGATTTTACTCTATTCTGTTTTGCTTGATAGTACCAAGTTTGAGAGTATAGGCAACAACTGTGAAGACAGTAAGATTCACTATGATGCCCATTCTGGTTTGACTATTATGTTCTTTTGCAGTCCTGTAATGTCTCCAATGTTTTGGTTTTATTGGTTTTGTTCTTTACTGTTTTGTTCAATTTTATTATAACTGATGATATAGGCAATTCTTTTTAAGATAGCAAGAGGCATCTTTTTAAGATAGCAAGAGGCATTATGGTAACCATTGTTGATCACCTGGTATTCTGTTTTTACATTATGTACTATGTCCATCCTTTTGATTTGACTGACTCTGTTTTGTTATGTCACATTTGATTTTATTCTCTTCAAAAAAATTAAAAAGAACTGTTGGAGTAATAAAACCCAAAGTGTGTAATTGTCATTGTAAAAAGAGAAGAAAAGAAAGTGCTCTAAAGGATATAACTGCATGTATATTTAAGCGTATAAGATAGATAACCATATTACTGAGTTTTTGTTGGATCATTGAACAGAACTGTTTGCAGTCTCACTGTTTGAATGTCCACTTTATATGCTTTAATTTTGTAATTTGAACAACTATTTCTAAGATGACAATATGTAATCTATAATCTAGTGATTTCCTACTGTTTATTTTTTTAAATTCTCTATAACTTGTACCCTTTTCCTGTTTTTTTTTCTTTTTCTCCTTAAATAAAAATTTAAAAAATAAAAAAAAGTGAAGATAGAATTTCAGACCACGAAGACAAGATTGTAGCTAGTAAAACAGGAAAGGAAAGATCTTTTAAAAATAACAAGGAGAGGACTTCCGGGAGAACATGGCAGATAGCAGCAGCTTCAGAGGCTCTCTGAGAAACTGCACTTAAAATCCAGGAATGGTGCCAGGCGAGAAATCCTAAGCAAGGGGAGATATACTTTACCGACCCAGGAACAAACTAAACTATGAGAAACCAACTGGAAACACAATCCCAGTGATATAATAGGAACAGATAATGTCTCAACGCAGAAGCTGGACCCTAAGCCACTGGAAGCTGTGATTTGAATTTCTTGCAGCCACTGTTGTGTCCCAATTGGCGCAGCAAAGAGAGAGGTGTGAAAGTGCTGAGAGTGGGAAGTGGTGAATGGAGTTGAGAGCGGGACTGGCCAGGAGCCCTGCATCGACCTGCGGTGACTGAGTGGATCAGGGACCCTTCCATTAGAGTAGGAGGCTTCAGCAAAGGACATATTGGTACCAGGCAGACTAGCTGGAACAGGTGGTTTCAGTGACTTCAGTCACATATTCCCGTCTCAAGTGGGATTGGTGGGCAGTGCCTGTCCTGCATGACACCGCTGACTAAGACCCAGTAGGATAGCACAAACCAGATCCCAGCACCTGGAGGTGCACCCTAGCAGTGAAGCCTTCGGTAGATTGACCTGGAGGGGCAGGCCCAGCATAGGCTGTCCAGGTCTCTGTCTCCCTAGTACACTGCAGTGGGTGGGAACACCTAACCGGCGCAATTCAAACAAACTGTAACTGAAAAAGATCACTTACAAGGGAACACCCATCAGAATTACAGCAGACTTCTTGGCACAAACCATCAAATCACGAAGAGCATGGGGGGAATTAATTCAAGCTTTGAAAATATACCAACCTCCAGCCAAGATTGATATATCCTCCACAACTGTCCCTAGAAATTGATGGAAAAACAAGGTGCTTCCAGGATAAAGAGGAACTAGGGGAATTTGCAACCACCAATTCAACCTTACAGAGAATACTGCAGGATATTCTAAAAAAAAGGAAATACCAAGATTCCAGAAATAGTGGCAGAGAGGCCACAATGAATGGAGAAGAAAGCTAAATGAAGAAGACAAACTGACAACAAAAAACAGAAAAAGAGCTCAACAGAAATGAGGCAGAGAAGATCAGATGGTAGGAACAGCTATTTTGGAGAAAACAAGACATCATAATAGCTAGTGCTGATTTAGTATCATTTTGTTTTGAAGTCACATCAAACTTGTATTCTTCTGATTCCATTGGTCTTAAAACGTTGTACCTTATTGGATTTTATTATATATGATAATATAAGTAAAAACTTTTATAGATAAGGAGATTATACAGAAACCATTGTTCATTTTCTGTTATTGGTTCTAAATACCCTGTAATAATGTCATTCTTTTGAATGGTTTTATAGTGTCTTGATATGTTTGGTGCTACTGTATACGAAGTTATACTCAAAGATTTCAAGGAAAGAGACACTATGGTAACTATTTTTATGTCAGGATATATTGTAGTGAAACACTATTTTGCTTAAATGGTTATGTTTTGACCTGCGCTGTTCTGCTGTTATGCCCTCTTTTATCTCAATCCCCTTCCTTTTTTAATTATTTACTTTTTTCTTTTTATCTTATTAAGAGAAAAATAAATAAGAAATAGCAGGATACATTATAGTAACCTACTTTGATTTCCTATTAACTTGATTTGAAATCCTGTATTGCCCTCACCATCTTGTTTTGACTGATTTTCCCCTGTTCTGCTTTGCTTGATAGTCCAAAGTTCAAAAGTATAGGCAAAACTGTGAAGACGATAAGATTCATTATGGGGGATGGGGATTTAGCTCAGCGGCATAAGCACTTGCCTTGCAAGCAGGCGCTCGTGAGTTCGATCCCCAGTACTGATAAAAAAGAAAAAGACAAAAAAGAAAAAGGAAAAAAAAAGATTCATTATGACGCCCATTCTGGTTGACTATTATCTTCTTTTAAAGTCCTATAATGTCTCCAATGCTTTGGTTTTATTCTTTACTGTTTTGTTCAATTCTATTATAACTGGCAATTCTTCTTAAAATAGCAAAAGGCAGTATGGTAACCATTGTTGATCACCTTGCATTTTGTTTTTACATTATCTATTATGTCAATCCTTTTGATTTGACTGACTCTGTTCTGATATGTCACATTTCGTTTTACTCTCTTCAAAAAAAGTAATAAGAACTGTGGGAGTAATAAAACCCAAAATGTGTAATTGTCATTGTACAAAAGAAAAGAAAGTACTCTAAAGGTTATAACTGCATATATGTTTAAGTGTATAAGAGATAACCATATTACTGAGTTTTTTGGATCACTGAAAAAACTGTTTGCACTCTCACTGTTTGAAAGTCCACTTTATATGCTTCAATTTTATAACTTGAATAACTATTTCTAAGATGAGAATATGTAATCTATTAACTAGTGATTTCTTACTGTTTATGTTTTAAATTTTGTATTACTTGTACCCTGTTTCTGTTTTTTCTTTTTCTCCTTAAATAAAAAAAATGTGAAAAAATCAATAAATAAGAAGGAATCAGGAAATAAAAATTCAACAGCTGCAAGATGATGCAAAGGAAAACAATGTAAGATTAATAGGGACAAATGAAAAAGAAGGGGATAACACAAATGGTATCCAGAGGATATTTAGAAAAATAATAGCTGAAAAATTCCCAAACATGAGAATGGAAACTGACATGCAGATTAGTGAAGCATATAGAACTCCAAATAGCCATAACCAAAATAAAGCTACACCCAGACATACAATAATCACAATCCCAGAAATCCAACATAAGAACAGAATATTAAAAGCTGTTAGAGAGAAAAGACAGATCACCTATAAAGGATAACCTATCAAAATCACAGCAGACTTCTCAACACAAACAGTGAAGTCAAGAAGACGATGGAGTGAAGTCTTTCAGATCCTAAAGGAAAATGATTTCCAACCTAGACTGGTGTACCCAGAAACACTGTCCTTCAAAATGAATGGAGAAATAAGATACTTCCATGATGAAGAACAGCTGAAGAACTTCATGATCACCAAACCAACCCTGCAAAGAATACTGAAAGACAGTTTAGATACACATAGCGAAAAACCACTAAGCAAGGCAGACAATTAAACAGAATTGAAAGACAAAGATGCAACAGCAGAAGGATAACATGTCAACAATAAACCAATATATAATAGCTATAACCATTAATTTAAATGGTCTCAATTCACCAATTAAAAGAAACAGACTGGCAGAATGGATCAAGAAACAACATCCAACCATATGCTGTCTACAAGAAACCCATCTAACCCAAAAGGAAACTCACTGACTGAAAGTTAAAGGATGGAAAACAACACTTCATGCAACAGGAACCCCCCAAAAAAGCAGGGGTAGCTATTCTATTTGCAGACAATGTGAAATTCAAACCAATAATGATCAGAAGACACAAAGAAGGTCAAAGAGGAAGAGATGACTGTCTTAAATATATATGCACCAAATTCCAGAGCACCAAGTTATACAAAGCAAGTATTAAAAGAAATGAAAAATCAAATAAACAATAACAATTATAACAGGAGGTCTTAACACACTATTGACTCCAAGGGACAGATCAACCAGACAGAAAATCAGCAAAGAAATAACAGAACTGAATCACGCCCGTGAACAAATGGCCTTGATAGTCATATACAGAGTGTTCCATCCAACAACATCAGAATATACATTCTTCTCAGGAGTACATGGGACATTTTCTAATATAGGCCATACACTAGCCCACAGAACATGTTTTTTTTCACCCAGCCTGAAATACAAAGAACATATTTAAATAAATGCAAAAGAAATGAAATTGTCCCATACATGTTATCAGATCATACTGACATGAAACTAGAAATTAATTATAAAAGAAACTTCAAAAGACCCACAAACACATGGAAATTGAATAATACACTCGAGCAATCAGTGGGTCACAGGGGAAATTAAAGAAGAAATTAAAAAATACCTACAAACAAATGAAAATGCAAATACAACTTACCAGAATCTGTGAGATGCAATGAAAGCAGTCCTTAGAGGAA
Organism: Cavia porcellus; assembly: GCF_034190915.1. Lineage (NCBI taxonomy): Eukaryota > Metazoa > Chordata > Mammalia > Rodentia > Caviidae > Cavia > Cavia porcellus. The sequence continues at coordinate 37,257,731 of NW_026947490.1, read as the reverse complement.
AATTAATTGCACTGAGTTCCCACATCAGGAAAACAGAACGAATACAAATAAACGACCTGATGTTAAACCTCAAACATCTAGAAAAAAGAAGAGCAAGTCAAGCCCAAAGCCAAAATAAGGTAGAAAATTATCAAAATCACAGTAGAATTAATGCAATAGAGACTAAGAAAACAAAGAATCAATGAGTCAAATGGTTGGTTCTTTGAAAGAATAAAATTGATAAGCCCCTAGCCAACCTTATTTTAAAAAGGAAAGAAAAAGCTCAAATTCATGCAATAAGAAATGAAAAAGGCAAAAATCACTACAGGCTCTGTGGGAACACAGAAGATCATAAACACCTATTTCAAAAAACCTCTACTCTCATAGGTTCAATAACACAGAAGAAATGGACAGATTCCTAGAAACATATGAGGTATCAAAGCTGGGTTAAGAAGATGTAAAACTGCTGAATAACCATATTACTATCAATGAAATTGAAAATGTAATTAAGTCCTTACCTACAAAGAAGAGCCCAGGCCCAGATGGATTCATTGAGGAATTCTACAAGAAATACAAAGAAGACTTAATGCTGACACTCCTCAGACTCTTCAATGAAATTTAAAGGGAAGCAATCCTTCCTAAGTCATTCCTGGAAGCAAATATTACTCTAGTACCAAAACCTGAGAAAGACCCAACTACAAAAGAGAACTACAGGCCAATCTCCCTAATGAACACAGATGCAAAAATCCTCAGTAAAATATTGGCAAACACGATGCAGCAAATCATCAAGAAGATTATACACCACCATCAAGTGGGATTCATCCCAGTCATACAGGGATGGTTCAACATACATAAATCAATAAATGTAATCCAATGTAATCCAACATATCAATAAAGCCAAAAGTAAGAATCAAATGATAATTTCTATAGATGCAGAAAAAGCTTTTGATAAGGTCGAACATTCATTCATGATAAGAACCTTACAAAAGGAATAGATGGTCTTTACCTCAATATGATAAAGGCCATCTATGACAAACCAACAGCCAGCATCATATTAAATGTCCAAAACTGAAGGCCTTTACCTTAAAATCAGGCACAAGATAAGGATGTCCCTTATCACCGCTCCTATTCAACAAAGTACTGGAAATGCTAGCCAGAGCAATTAGACAAGAGAAAGAAATAAAAGAGATAAAGATAGGAAAAGAGGAAGTTAAATTATCATTGTTTGCAGATGACATGATACTCTACATAGAAGACCCCCTAAACTCCACTGAAAGACTCTTAGATACAATAAATAAATTCAGTAATGTGGCTGGATACAAAATCAACACTCAGAAATCAATAGCATTCCTATACACGAACAACAAAATCACAGAGAGGGAAATAAGAGAAACTGGGCTATTCACATTAGCAAGCAAAAAAATGAAATATTTAGGAATTACTCTTACGAAAGAAGTGAAAGACTTATACAGTGAAAATTATAATACACTAAAAAAGCAAATTGAGGATGATCTCAGAAAATGGAGATCATCCCTTGCTCATGGATAGGAAGAACAAACATTGTGAAGGTGGCCATTCTCCCAAAACTGTTATACAGATTCAATGCAATCCCAATAGAAATACCATCAACATACCTTATAGATCTAGAGAAATCACTCCTAAATTTCATCTGGAACCAGAAGAGACCTAGAATCGCAAAGGCAATTCTAAGCAGCAAAGACAAAGCAGGAGGCATCACAATCCCTGACTTGAAGTTATACTACAAAGCAACAGTAGTAAAATCAACATGGTATTGGAATCAAAACAGAGCCGAAGATCAATGGAATATATTAGAAGATACAACCACAACTACAAACACACTCAACCACCTTATCTTTGATAAAGGACCCAAGCAGGTTTACTGGAAGAACGACAGTCTCCTTAATAAATGGTGCTGGAAAAACTGGCTCTGCATTTGCCGAAAACTAAAGCTGGACCCATGTCTATCACCATGTACTAAATTAAAATCTAAATGGGTCAAAGATCTGAATACTAAAACAGAAACACTAAATCTGTTGGAAGACAAATTGGGTAGAAACCTTGAAGACATAGGAGTAGGTAGAGAATTCATGAACAGGACTCAAACCGCATGGGAAATACTTCCCAGAATCAGTAACTGGGACCACTTCTTATTAAAAAGTTTATGCATGTCAAAAGAAATCTCCAGCATAGTGAAAAGAAAACCCACACACTGAGAAAAAATTTTAGTGAACTCTCTCTTAGACAAGGGACTCTTGTCTAAAACATAGAAATAAAAAAAACTCAGACCCCCAAAATTCAAAGATTCAATCCAAAAATGGGCATCTGAGATCAACACACACTTCTCAGATGAAGAAATACAAATGGCAAATAAATACATGAAAAAATGTTCATCAACATTGGTCATTAGAGAAGTGCAAATTAAAAGCACACTGAGATACCATCTCACTCCTGAAAAAATGGCCAGGATCAAGAAAATCAAGAACAACAAATGTTGGAGAGGCTGTGGGGGAAAAAGGAACTCTCCTCCACTGTTGGTGGGAGTGTAGACTGGTGCAACTTTTGTGGAGGTCAGTCTGGAGATTTCTCAAAAAGCTGGGATTGGAAGTCCCATTTATTCCAGCTATTCCACTTCTAGGCATATTCCCAGAAGAACTGAAAGCATCATACCACAGTGATATATGTGCACCTATGTTTATAGCAGCACAATTTGTAATCGCCAGATCTTGGAAACAACCCAAGTGTCCATCAACTGAGGAATGGATAAAAAAGTTGTGGTATTTCTATACAATGGAGTATTACTCAGCTATAAAGAAGGATCACATTGAGATATTTATCAATAAATGGGCACAGCTTGAGACCATACTCATAAGTGAAATAAATCAATCTTGCATGTGTGAATACCAAATAGTTTACCTAATGTAAGTAATGATTTAAATATATAAAAATATGTGGTAATCATGATTCCCCATTATGTGGCCTTGAAGCCTTATAAAGTTTTCACTTATTAATTGGAAAGGCTTTATTCTGGGCTTCTTGATATGGAAATATTTGAAGCTATAGTATATGAAGTTTTATTCAAATATTTCAAGGAAAAAGACAGACACTATCTACTATTAAGTTGGGTTATTTGTTGGTGAAGCACTAAGTTGCTGAAACAGTCATGCTTTCACCTGTAATGTTATATTGTTATGTCCTGTTTTATCTCAATCTCTCCCTTATTCTTGAAAAAAATTATTTAGTTATTTCTTATGTTTGTTTTAATTAAGGGGAAAAATTTAAAAAATTAGCAGGATATATAATAGTAACTTTTTTTGATTTCCTATTAACTTGTTTTGCAGTCCTGTAATACTCCCATTATCTTGTTTTGATGGATTAGACTCTGTTCCATTCTCTAGGATAGTATCAAGTTTGAGGGTATAGGCAACTACTTTGAAGGCAATAAGATTCACTAAGATGCCCATTCTGATTTGAATATTGTCACCTTTGGAAGTCTTGTAATGTTTACAACGCTTAAGTTTTATTGGTCTTGTTCTCTACTGTTTTGTCCAACTTTATAATATCTAATGAGATAGACAATTCTTTTTAAGGAAACAAGAGACATTGTTGATAACCATTGTTGATAACCTTGTACTCTGTTTTACATCATGTGCTATGTCTATCCTTGGTTTTGACTGACAGCTTTGTTTTGCCATATTTGACTTTATTCTCTTCCCCCCAAAAAGTAATAAGAACTATGGAGTAATAAAACCCAAAATGTGTAAACTTTTTTGTAAAAAGAGAGGGAAAAAAGTGCTCTAAAGGATACAACAGCAAGTGTGTTTAGGGGTTTTAAGTAGCTGACCATATTAATGTCTTTGGTTGGATCATTGAACACAGCTGTTTGCAATCTCACGTTTGAGTGTCCACTTTGTATGCTTTGATACTGTGACTTGAGCAACTATCTTTAAGATGATAATATGTAATCTATTAACTGGTGATTTCTTACTGTTTTTTTTTTTTTGTAGTTCTGTGTTAATTGTACCCTTACACCGCTTTGTTTTGTTTTTGTTTTTTCTCTTTTTCCTTTTAAACAAAATTAAAAAGAAAAAGAAAAAGAAAACACACTGCCCATTGCAGGGCTCCCTCTGAGCACTGCAGGATACACATCTGCTTCCAGTGGTAAGATGAGGAAGGCAAGCTCCCAAGCCGGGAGACCCCAGCTACTGGTTTGTGGATGCGGCTGGTGTTTACTTGTCTTGTGGTGGTTTGCACAAGGCTGTGCTCTGTCAAACAGACTATTTGACAATGTGTCCCTAAGTGTCTGTCACCAGCAGGACTCTGGTAATCACACCCCTCATTTAGACCAGTGAAAGGCTTATTTATCTGTCATTTGTAGAAATGAAAATATTTTGAAATGTTGAATATGACAAAAAAGACTGAATGTGCAAACAGATAATGAGAAAGCCCTTAAGTCTCAAAGTACAAAAGTGAACCATATTTTAAACATGTTGATCTCACTCTAATGTAAGAATTTGCACCCTCACTAAACATTTTGGCTGCTATTCCGGACTAAGACTGACTTTCGATCCTTCCCGAGTCTCCAAAGCGCTCCTGCATTGGGGAGTTTATGAGTCCTTATTCCCTGAGGACCTGTAGGTCTTGGGACTGCAGTGATCATTGACCCCAGCGGTTTCCGCACTGCACAGCTCTCTCTGCTTTGTGCAAACCGCATAAACTTCTAGGACAAGCTCTACTGATGTGGGTTTTCCTGTTTCACTGCTTGGTGACTTCTCTTGAAAAGGATGCCTGATCATTTCCATTATTCTGTGTTGTATTTACTATTTTATTTACTTTATTCTTATATTTATTATCAAACTCAGGGCCTAACATTTACTAGGCAGACACGGTGCTGCTGTGCTACATCCCTGGCCCCATTCTCCTTTTAGTTACTACTTTTTGTTGTCCTATTTCTTTCTTCTGTTTTTTTCAGCTTTAAATGGTGTCATAAAATTATAGTTATACAAGAGCACGAATCCACAAGTGCATGAAGTTAGGGTGCAGCTCTCTTTGACCTAGCTTCCCCCTTCTGCTGAGTAAAGAACTCTTTGGAAAGCACAATGCTGGCACTTGGTCTGGATCATCTAAAAGACATCTCAGAAGCTTCCAGGCTCCTCTGCTGGTCCTGAGGCCCTGGTAAAGCCTGTTCTGTCTCTGTCCACTGTCCTGCTCATGCAACAAAGCCAGGAAACTTTGCTAAGGAGGTCAGGAATCATTGCTAAGGTGGTTAGGACCCACCAGATAACTGACACGTATGTTTGTTCACCCTCAGGATGCTCATGATTAGAGTTATATAATGATGAACACACCCAAAATAAGATTGCAAAAAAAAAATTTAGGTCTTCTCTTATCCAAAAGATATATCTCTGGAAAAAAATCACAACTTTCAGACTCTTAAGAATGTGTACTAACACAAAGTGTGTAAGACTAAATATGTTTTTTAAGTGATGTAGATATCTACATTTTCTGGATACAAAATGTTTAAAATTCCCACTTTTTCATTCCCTCTGATGTACTCCAATTTTTAAATAGTATTTAATGCATTGTGATTCGTGATAGGAAAAAAATTAAATTCTGTATTACATAAATATTACCTGTAACATTTTGTCATATTAATATATGTTAATTTAAAGTAATATAATATCCTTTGAAATTTAGTGGAATTTTTGTATTCATTTGCCTAGTAAACTTATTTTTTTTTGTCTTTTTGAGACAGGGTCTCACTATGCAGTTCAGGCTGGCTTTGAGCTCACTTTGTACCCCGGGCTGGTCTTCAACTTGCAACGATCCTCCTGAGTGCTGGGATTACAGGCATGAGCCACCACACCCAGCAGTAAACTTATTTTTAATCATGTATGTATGTCTTAAGTATGAACTGTTCATATATTTGCCATCACTTAATTTCCATCTTCTACTTTTATTAATAGTCATTTCTCAGACTAATGTTTCTTGTATGTTGTATCTAAAGAAATAGTTCATATTTCATTTAATATGTTTAGTATGCTTATTATTAACATGAAAGTAACAGGTCTGCACCATATTTAGTAAAGATTTCACAAATTTAATTTATAAAAATACACTCCACTGTTTCCAAAAATGTTTATTTTTTACATTTTAGATCTAGTGTGTTATTAATTGTGAGATCAAAACAGAGGTATTTCTGCTTAGAATACAAACATATTATTTGTACAATATGTGCCTCTAATTTGACCTTCATAAAGCAATAAATTGATAATTTCTCAAGAAACTGACTACATTTATCTGGAAACATATGAATTTATTTTTTATTCTATTGCTTCATGCCACTGACTTTTGTACTTCTTTTCCATTTGCAGCAGAAAGCATTCATTAATTTCCATTTTCTGAGAGTTCCAGGAAGATGGCAGAGCAGTAAGCAGCAGAATAAACAGCCTCTCTCAGAGAAACAGTCCAGATGCTGAAATACGGCATCATGGGTAAGATAACAAGGAAGGAAGTGGGTCCCTGGACCCAGGAAGAACCTAAAGTGAGAATTGAAACCCTCCAAGAGAATAAAAAAAAGAAAAACTGAAACAGAAAAAGGTGGCGGGTGGCAGTGCTTTCACTCAGAGCCAGAACCACTGTGTGAGAAAAGCTGTTGAAATCTGGGGATGAATGGTCACGGTGAAGGTGGTGACTGGTAAGCCTGAAAGCTTCTCTGGTGAGATACAGTGGCAGAGGGGAGTAGCAGACTGGAGAATTGCACTGGCTAGTACTGAGTGTGGGGGACTCAGTCTTCCTGCAGGGGTGGGCAATTGGCTGGGGGCCATTTTGGACTTGGGCAGGATAAGTGTAGAGCCAGAACTGCAGCCTGCTTCCTTCAGCCACTCCTAGCTTGGAGCAGACTGGTAGAAATTGCTTGGATTCAGTCCCACCCCTGTACTTAGTCCAATAGACATTGCCCATCCATAAAGGTATGCCCAACTATCACGCGCCCCCCCCCCTTGCAGATATTTTACATCATGAGGGCTCCCTGCTCTTAACCAGCTCAGGAGGCAGGTAGCAGCCTGCTCTGCACCCTGATTGCAGTCCAGTAGCCACTGGTGAACCCCATCAGGCTGGGAAAAGCAGAAAATGGCTCTACACCAGTGCACCCAATGGTCACCATCAGATATCCCAAGCTAGCATGTGCTAGAAAAAGCAAACAATCTCACTTCAGAGAAATTGTAGCCAACACAGGAAGTGCCATGGACCCCACTACTCGCTTGTCTGGAAGTATTTAGGAACATGACAAGAGGAAGAAGCAAAAGGCAGCCTCTGGCTTAATGCAAGAAGTTCTGGTCCAGGAGATGTAAACACAGAAGAGAATGGGAGTCACATACCTGAAGTTTCTGAAGCAACAGCAACTGAAATAAAGAAACAACTTCAAGAAGCTATAAAAGAACTTAGAACAGAAATACTATCTCAGGTAAAAGAAGAAATGAGAAACATAATAAAAAAGTAAGCACCTCTTTAAAAGACACAGATTGGGGGCTGGGGATTTAGCTCAGTGGCATAAGTGCCTGCCTTGTAAGCAGGTAGTCGTGAGTTCGATCCCCAGTACCGATTAAAAAAAAAAAAAAGACAGATGGAAGGATAGTGGAACAGAGAAAAATGAGGCAAACCTTCAATGAAGAACATAAATAAAACTTAGAATACATGAAACAGATTCAGAGAGATTACCAGGAAATTAAAAACTCCATTGAAAGCTGGTAAAACTGCTTGAAAGAAACTAAAGATAGAGTAACAAACCTTGAAGCAGGTTTGCAGCTTGTGATTGTGAAAAATAAGATCTCAAAAATAACAAGGAACCAGGAAGTAACAGTACAAAGGCTACAAGATGACACGAGAAAGTGGAACTTAAGAATAAAAGGCTTGAGTTAAAAAGCAGGGGTAAACACAAATGAAATACAAAGGCTATTTACAGAAATAATGAAAGAAAACTTCCCCAGCATAGGACAGGAACCGATATTCAGATAAGTGAGGCGTACAGAACTCCAGCCAGCTATAATCAAAATAAATGTATACCCAGACATATAATAATCAAGATTCCAGAAATTCAACACAAGAACAGAATATTAAAAGATGACAGAGCAAAGAAACAGAACACCTATAAAGAAAAACCCCTCAGAATCAGGACAGACTTTTTGACACAAACCATCAAATCAAGAAGAGCTTGGAGTGAAGTATTCCAAGTTCTGAAAGAAAATAACCTCCAGCCCAGATTGATGTACCCTGAAAAACTATTTTTCAAAGTTAATGGAGAAACAAGATACTTGCAAGGGGAAGACTGGACTGGTTGTCACGTGCAGCTAAACTCTTTGACAGATATGCTGGAATTAAAGGAACACAACTCTAGAGGAAAAACACCTACTAATGCTTGGCCTCTTTATATTAGGGTCCCCTGGTGAGGAGCATTTCAGTGATTACCCAGTATATAGTACTTCATGCTTGACATGTCACTGTCACTCAAGGACTCTGTGTGTGGTAGTAGACTGTATTATTATTATTATTATTATTATTATTATTATTATTATTATGGCATCTATGTCTATGACTGTCATGAACCCCAGGTTGAGATAGCAGTGAAAGTTCTAGAGGTAAGGCTTTATTGGACCTTGTTGTCATAATCACTGACCTTAACTGACAACCTAGACCAGTGATGATGAAACACGTAGACAGTGAGTGCCCAAATTGCAACGCCAAACCCACTTATCACAAAGCACCAGCATTGCCCCTCCGGGTGCTGCTACCCAATGCTTAGCTGCTTGGGTTGCCTGGCAACGTAGCTCATGGGCTGCCACAGCTCCGCATGCTCACTGCAGCACACGTGCCATGGGTTCAGTACCACTGACCCAGACTAAGGAAGCCTCCACTCTTGCCTAATACTTGCAAAATCCAAAGCCAGCCATGTATGACTTTCTTCCAGAAAAGATAGTGACTGCTTGTTTCCAAAAGACATCCACTTTGCGTTAGAAGGAAGACAGCAATCCTAAACAACTATTGCAGTTGGCAAAGTGCTCAATACAACTGCTTTTTCTAGGGAAAGGAATTCATTCTGTTGCATGAAAGCAGAAATTTTAATTGCGATGGCTTCATTCAGTTGGTGACGTTCACCATTTACTTAAGCATTTTAGAGATGACTGTCATTTGAATGATTCCCAGTTTTTGGTTATCATGAAATTCTTATAAACTTGTATGGATATGAATCTCAGCAGAAGAAAGCACTGAATTGTGCTAGGTACACCCCAGAGTCGACCCTCTGCACATAAGCATCTCTTATAGTTTAGTCTGATCACCCTGGATTTAGCACTCCATTCTTGGAAATCTCAACTACTTAACCTGTATTCTCTTTAGTTTTCACTTTATGATTTTTCCCTTCATACATTAGCAGTCCATCACTGGTAATCTGCATGTGTATATACACATCTTAACCTTGTTGTCTGTCTCCTCCTCTTGAAACACCCTCCCTGTGCTCCTTTTGCTCCCTTTCTTGTTGCAAAAAAAAATCTTTTTTTTTCCCCGCCCTGAGAGAGTCTGACTACAACAGTTCACATCAGCCTTAAACTCACCATGCCACCATGGCTGGCCTCAAACTCATGGCCACTCTTCTGCCTCAGCCTTCCAATTGCTGGGATTACAGATATGCACCAACACACTGCGCTTTCTCTTGAATTTATACTTTGGGTTTCTCATATGAGAGAAGGTATGTGATAAATAAGCTTGTGTGGCTGATTTATTTCATTTAAATTATGGTCTCAAGTCACATTCATTTTTGAAAAATGACTCAAATTTACCCTTATGACAATGGACTACATTGTGTATGTCACATTTTCTTTACCTGTCTCTTTGTCAATAGACATATAGGCTGCTTCCAAGATTTAGCTATTTAGTATGAGTTGGATTGCTATAAACATGGGCATGCATATAACACTGTAATGTGATGCCTTTGATTCTTTCTCAAGAAGAGTCCTAGAAGGGAATAGTGGGTGAAACAGACTTTCTAGTTTTAGACTTTGAGGAATCCTCTTACTGATTTCTTATAGTGAACTTTCTAGATTGCATTCCCAAGTGTAGAAGGGTTCTTTCCACTCCCCATGCCCAGCCAGCATTTGTTTAATTTCTTGATGATAGCCATTTTTTCTAGAGTAAGATGGAATCTGTTGTTTTAATTTGCATTTCCCTAATGGCCAGAGATTAATAGATGTCTTCATGTATTCACTGGTCCAGTTTTGTACCTCTGGAAAGTACCTGTTCATGTCAGTTGCCCATTTTTTGACTGAGTCATTTTCTGAGGGGTCTGTTTCTTGGCATCCTTTACCTCATTTAGATATTAGTTTCTACATTTGCCTGTTGTTTCCTGTGCTGTGTAGAACAATGTGCTATAATCTCAATGATTCTTGTTCTTTCTTGTGTAATTTTTTCTTTAGAAAGTCCCAGTCTACTTCAAGGTCCACTGATATTATCTTCCAGCGGTTTTTTGTTTGTTTGTTTTTCCTTTTTATCGGTACTGGGGATCGAACTCACGACTGCCTGCTTGCAAGGCAGGCGCTTATGCCGCTGAGCTAAATCCCCAGCCCCTTCCCAGCGGATTATTTACTATTCATATCTTTGCTCTGTTTTGAATTTAGTTTAGTATATGGTGAGAAAGATGGGCCTATATTCACTCTTCTGCACGGGGATAGAGTCTTTCCGGCACCTTCTGCTAAAGGTGGTATGTTTGTCCCAGCATGGTTTGGCCCCTTAACCACAGATCCGATGGCTGAATGCACAACAGGGCTGTTTTTCCATTTTGTATTCTATTCCGTTAATCCATAGGTCTTTTTCTGTGTGGGGATTTCTCTTCTGGGAATGACCCTACCACCATTTGGAAGCAGCTCTAGCTGCAGGTTTGGTTAAATGACACTCATGTTAGACACAAATCTCAACAAAATCAGAGAATTTATTACAAGGATACAAGGCTAGATTAATATTCCTAACTAGGCCAAAACATCATATCAACAGGTTATGGAGAGACAGGATAAACAACTATGACACTCTTTTCTTTTCTTTATTTTTTGATGCAGCTTGGCTGTGTAGTCCCAAGTTCACCTTAAACTCACAGGGATCCTCCTGCCTCAGCCTCAGGAGTGCTGGGATTACAGGCATGCACCACCATGCCCAACATAACACTCATTTTTAACGAAAGATTTCAACTGGGGAAGATTTCTGTTTTCTTTTTTTGTTTTTGTCTTTTTGAGACAGGGTCTTGCTGTGCAGTTCAGGCTGATCTTGGGCTCACTTTGTAGCCTAGGTTGGTCTCAAACTCGCAACAATCCTCCTGCCTCAGTTTCCCAAGTGCGGGGATTACAGGCGTGAGCCACCACACCCAGCTTGGGGAAGATTTCTAAAGTAGATAAAGAATATCAATGTGAAACCATATAGCTATGATGCATAATACTAAACACTGAATGTTTTCCACAAACATTAATAACATGGTAAGCATATCTACTTTTATCATTTTATTCAACATCATGGAAGATCCTATAGTACAATAATAAGAGAAAAGTAAATAAAAGACACACACCAGAAACCCGTTTGCCAAATTGTTTGCCATTTTATTAAAAGAATCTTCAGCAATGTATGAAAATTACTAGTACAGTTACAGAACTAGTCACTGAGCTATGCAAGGTCTGATTCGAGGTCATCATCCTAAAAAATAAGTGTACTTCCCTCTAATGCCAATGATCATACGAAAGATATTAAAAATTTAGAATGAACCTGGATACAACAGCATTTATCATCCAAGCTAGCAGGAGGCTAAGGCAGGAAGATCACCTGAGCCTGGGAGTTAGAGCCCAGCATGGGCAACACAGAGGCCCCACGTCTTGAAAAAAGAAAAAGAATCCGTTGATGTCACAGAAAATGGTCCCACAGAAGATGTCAACAATGAAATTGGTGGGATGCCCCTGTAATCCCAGCTATGCTGAATACTGAAGCTGGAGGAGGGTTGCAAGTTCTAGGCCAACCTGGACAATGTAGCAAGATCTTGTCTCAGTATTTAAGAATTAAGGATTAAATTCCTTAAGAATTAAGGAAATGGCTTAGGAATAGCTCAGTGGTAAAGCATCGATCTACCATGCCTAAACTTGGGGTTCAGTCCCAGTATCACACTTACCCCCTAAAAAAAAGAAAAAATAAAATAAAATGTATCCAGGATTACCTGAAAATTACAAAATATTTATGAAATAAATTATAGGGCATTTAAAGAAAAAACCACATTCATTGACTAGAAGGATCAACATACAAAACATGTTATCACCAGAATAATCTAAACACTTTTAAGGCAATTTCTACAAAAATAACAAAGGGCAGGGGGTTTAGCTCAGCAGCATTAAGTGCCTGCCAGGTAAGTGCGAGGTCATGAGTTCAATTCCCAGTACCAAACAAACAAAAAACCAGCAAGATGCTTCCTAAATACACAAATTTAAAGTCACCTCAATAAAACTGATACGTAAATCTACAACGTTTACCAGAGCAAAAATAATAAAATCAATTTATGTTTAAAATTTAGTAGATAGCTATCATAAAACAAGATACCTATAGCTTCAGTACTCAGGAGGGTGTAGCAGAAGGAATGCCCTGAGGATGTGGCCAGCTTGGGATACAGAGCACGTCCAAGGCCAGTCTGGACTACATAGTGAGACCCTGTCTCAAAACAGCAAGAGACAGAGACAGAGACAGAGACAGAGACAGAGAGACAGAGAGACAGTGAGAGAGAGTGAGAGAGACAGAGAGAGACAGAGAGAGACAGAGAGAGAGAGGAAAGAAAGAGAATGGTACTGACAGAGGTTTGGCCTCTGCCAGTAAAACAATCTACAAAACCAGATTATTACCAAAGAACATAGAAACAGACAAGAGTGAATATGCTCAGTTAATTTATGACTAAGACAAAAATAATTCAAGAGTCAGGACAGTCTTTAGAATAAATGGTGCTGGGACAAATGAATATAGATACTCCTCATTTAATGACCCATGTGTTAAATGGATGTTCAGACTGTTTGCACTTACCCGTCCTTCTTTTGTGGGGTAGGGGTATAGTTCTTGTTTATAGAACCCCAGTATCTTTTTTGGTACAATATATCTTGTTTATACATTATGGTAACTTTTGCTGATTATACTGTGAGTACTGTATTTTATGCTGTCACACATTATAGTACCACATGTGAAAGGTATACAAATAAAAGCAAAATCATCTACCTGGAGTTTCCTTTGACATTACACCTACTGTGTACAATTCTTCATTTAGTGACCAGTTAATTTAATGACCTAGGTGCAGGAATGGAAGTCTGTCATTACACAAGCAATGTATGTATTCCTCAACAACAAAAGAAATTAATTCAATGTAAGCCTTGCATAATACAAAAATCACTTTCATATAGACCAGTGTCAAATGGAAGAGGTAAAGTAGAAAACTTTTAGAAGGAGCCATACACCTATAACCAGCCACACCTATAAACTATAACTAGGAAGTGATGGGGTGGGATGGAGTTTAGTGCACAGGCACTGGGTTCCATCCCCTAGTACCACAAACAAGCATACAAAAATACCCTTAAGGTAACATTTCAGCATATACGAGAAATAGGTGACTGAGGCCTTTTCCTAAGAGTGGCCACTGAATTCTCATAGGTGATGTAGAAGACTAGAAGACTGCAGACTGAGTCATTTTCAAATATGACTCTTTAGACAACAAATGATTATTTATATTTTTATAGAGATGAGGCTAACCCAGTTTCTCTGTGGTATGAATGATCAGAGGCTCTGATAGATGATTCCCTTGAACACTCATGTTCCTCTGTGGTTACATGAAGAAAATCTTTCCCTAATATGAGCCCTTCAATGTTGACGGAGGCTTGCACATTTGGGAAAGATTTTCCCTCATTTCTGACGCTGGTTGAGTTTTTCCCCGTGTGCATCCTTTGATGGTACCTGAGGGAGGAGCTGAGGCTGAAGGCCTTTCCACATTCACTACATTTATAGGGCTTATCTCCAGTGTGGATGTTGGAGTGCTGAATGAGGTTTGTGCTTCGTGAAAAGGTTTTCCCACACTCCATACATTTGTAGGGCTTCTCCTCATTGTGAATCCGATGGTGCCTTATCAGGTGTGACCGGCGGTTGAAGGCCTTCCCACACTCCATGCACTCATATGGCTTCTCTCCTGTGTGGATGCTAACGTGGCGGATGAGGTCTTTCCGATTGGTGAAGGCTTTCCCACACTCTTTGCACTCAAAGGGTTTTTCTCCAGTGTGGGCCCTTCGGTGCAAGGTCAAAGTGGAATAGTGAGCGAAGGCCTTTCCACACTCACTGCACACATAAGGTTTCTCCCCAGTGTGGATGCGCTGGTGCTGCCTGAGGTGTGGTTCACGTAGGAAGGCTTTCCCACACTCCACACACTTATAGGGCTTCTCCCCAGTATGGATGACATAGTGATGAATGAGTCCTGCAATCTCACAAAATCCTCTCCCACACTCATTGCACTGGAAGGGCTTCACTCCCTTGTGAGTCTGCTGGTGCCACGTGAGGTACGACCGCTGGTTGAAGGCCTTGCCACACTCTGAGCACTGATAGGGCTTCTCTCCTGTGTGGAAGATCTTGTGACGATTGAAAGCTCGTCTATCTCGAAAGGCTTTGCCACACTCTTTGCACACAAAGGGTTTCTCGCCAGTGTGCATTCGGTTATGCAAGACAAATGTGGACCGGTGGGCAAAGGCCTGGCCACACTCAGTGCACTTGTAAGGCTTCTCTCCACTGTGTGTGCGCTGGTGCTGGGTGAGATAGGACTTTCGGCTGAAGGCCTTGCCACACTCCAAGCACATATAGGGCCTCTCCCTGGTGTGGACAATGTGGTGCTGGAGGAGGTGAGTGCTCTTGCGGAAGGACTTCCCACATTCTGTACATTCGTAGCGCTTCACACCCGTGTGAATCAACTTATGTTGAAGGAGTAAGCGTTCCTTCTGAAACACTTTCCCACATTCCTTGCATTTGAAGGGATTTTTTCCTTCATGGACCAAGTGATCTGCAGCTGACCCACGGGAGTCACAGATACAGGAAACTGAGGGTGGAGAGACGTTGCCAAGCACAGTCCCCGAACACACACTGTCAGTTGACCCCGTGCCATCACCTCCAGGGCTCCTAGTTCCAGGAAGCTTCTCCCTCGAGGCCTCCATCTCTGGTCTCAGGAGTCCTTCCTGTACTTTGCAGGGCCTGTCCTGACCCTGGGGCAGCTCCAACAGGGAGTCCCCATAGGCTTTTTCTGTCTGACGGTCCTGGAGCAAGGCTCCCTTGGGTCGGGCCTGGTAAGCAGGACTGAGCTTCATGCTGTTAAGTTCTGCGCTGTTACCTGAAGGAAATGTAATACACAAAAGGGACTGTGAGTGACAGCAGCTCCAGAGAAAGGAAATCAGCATTTCAGTAAGAATAAGATGAAAAACAAGACTCTGCTCCTGGAATGACTTAAAATCTAGGAAACCCACTTGTGAAATGTCTTTCTTTTTGTTCATAGCATTCTTGAAACTTTCTTGCTGTCACATGGTATCACCTTTTTATTAACTGAGAAAAATCTCATTTGCATCAGTGATGAAGGAAGCAACACCATGGCACCTTGACTCACAAACTTCATTTGTACCACAATTCTTGTGAATTGAATCAAGTCTCCTGATATAGTTCAATATAAATAAGTTAATCTGTTCTGGCCCAAATGAACTTAATAGATAACAGAATCAAATTTTCCCACGAGGTTCAATATAAACATTAATTCATTCTCAATCACATATAATTTTTTAACCACAAAAATATGAAACCAAGTACAATACAGTATAATATAAAGAAGGAGAATTCTGAGCTTGAGGCAGCTTCTGGCATGGAGGACAGGAAGATGGGTAGCAGAGGTTACTGTTTGGAGGGAAAGTCCCCCTCTATAAGGACATTGGAGAGATCTCTTTCAGAGATTTTCTCTCCTTTGTTGCTTAGCTGCAGGGTTTATTTTAACAACAAAAATCTGTCTACTATCACTGCTTTTTCCTGTGGGCATAACCCTCTGGAAATGCGAGGCCATGTTACTGTTCCTCAGACCCAACACTCTGTTCCTTACAGTTATGTTGGGATGGTGTTTCTCAAGGAATCCTGGCACTCATTCCATTTTTCCTAAACAGATTTTACTATATCACTGCTAACCTTCTCCCTCTCTTCCTCTTCCTCTTCCTTGTGGAATACTCCTCAAGCACCTTCTGCTGCCTCTGGAGTTCGGCAAGTTCTTCTATGTCTGCACCATCAATGTGCAGTCCCATAGAGTTCTGCCCATGGACACAATCACATCTCCTGCTTGTACATCAGTCCCTGCAAAGACCCATTCAGTGACACATTCTGGTCACAGTTTCCTCCACGCTGAGTTTAAGGTCTGGTATGTGACACTTTCCCAGGCTTTATTAGTGAGGTTGATGCAGTAGAGACCTTGAAATGTTTCTTCCAGAACTCCTTCCAAGTCAAGAACCTCTCTTTACTTACATTAAAACCTCCGGTGAAGGGCCTGTGTGTATAACTTCTTGAGGAAGCAGACAACTTGCGGGTTTGTGGGCTGCAGAAGAGGTGTCATGAAGTCATGCTCGGCATCCATGCCATCCACCAAGGCTGGAGGGTGTACCAGCGCAGCGCCCATCTGAAGACACCTTCCAGGCATTTGGCTGACAGAAAGATACTTCCTAATGGTGGGTCTGAACACCTCTCATAGCCATTCCATGAACAACTGCCTTGTGATGCAAGTGTTCACAAGGGACCTCCACGTGAGACACAGTCCGGCCTTACCACACTATCTTCCTTGATGCTGAGGGGCCTGGGAATGGTACACTGGCAGTAGCCTAGTCTTCAGATCAATGCTTGCATTCACGCTCAGCAACAGGATCAGTCTGCCTTCTGTGGGCCAGTGCTCAGCAGCACCTTTTCCTCCTGCATGACGGGGTTTTGCTCAGCATCTTCAGAGGAGCCTTGTCCACTTGCTGAGGAACACACTCTTCTGCCTTCGTGAAGTCGAGCACTTTCCTGTAGGCAGCAGCAGTAGCCTTGTCAGGACTGGAAGCCTCACTAGGTCATAGTACACTGTGGACGCCTCTTCTTTTGTGAAATGCATCAAATCACCCTCTGATGGCTTTACACACATCATCTGTTGCACTTGTAGTTTTCCAGTAGTATATCTGCAACTCCCTGGCTTTTTCACACATTGCAGCTTGACTAACACTGCCAGCTGCCAGCTGTTTCTTACTCAATCCCCTCTTCCTGCACTGTGTCCCCTGCTTGGTTAACGTCGTTTCTCCTTGTGGTACCTCAGCTCCCCTGATGGCACTTAACAGTCAGCACTGTCAACTTCGCTCTCTGTACGGAGGCCAGATCTGTGTCGTGAGCACCATACTTTTTACAGTTTCCTTTCTCAATTCAATTGTTACTTTCTTCAAAACCTCACCATTCTTTCTCTGAACTTTCTTACTACTGTGACATTCTTGTTACCTTCACTCCTGCTCCACACATTCTGCTCACCTTCACAGCCATTCTGTACTTCCGTTTTAACACCATACTCGCTCAGCACGTTCTCTGGAGCCATGCTGGAATGAATAGTGCCATAGAGTAGTATACGTGCTAACAAGCAAAGACGCTTCACAGAAAGTGCGCACAAGTCTGTACACAACTGTGAGGACCACATCAGAGTGGGGACCATGGCCGCATTTCCTTCATGTGAGGATGATGGCTGTAGTCATGTTCATCACCTGATGCACAGTTTGAGAACAGAAGCAAAATTTTGCTAAGCACTTCTGTTTGTGAACCACACTGCTGTCACATAGATGTGTTCATGCCTCGAGCCATGACTCTTCTGGATCTACCAAAGTTCTCATCTCTACATGTGCAGAATTCACTTACAAACAAATAACACTGGACACAGCCCAATACCAGATTCTTCAGACTTTTGAAAGGAAACTTGGAGTGCCCAGGGCAGATTACAGAGAGAATGAAACTGAGACCCCCGACTCACAATCAAGACTAGGAAATAGAAGATGAGTAATAACACAGATAAAGGGAGAACCAAAGGCAAGGGACGCTGGCTCTGAAGTGTGCCAACCAATACAGGGTGGCTCCTGTGACCTGGGCATCCCAGTGGGGGACAGAGAAGATCAGAAGTTACTGTAGGGCTCTGCAAAATGAGGAGTATGAAGACACACAGGAAGGGATCTTCTGAGGCTGACTGATCTTCAGGGGACGTGTGGGAGGAGACAGGAAATGACAGCATGCAGAGCGCACTGTTATAAGCTTTGTTTCCTCACTATTCAGGAGAGGTAAAATCCAATATTCATCAGGGTGAATAATAGGAATACTGTCAACAGCTTTGTTTCACTGAACCACTCGCTATGGTCAGGTATAGTACACGGCAGTCTCACATACAATCTAGCACACCATCAGTCACACAGTGGCAGTGTATTATTACTGTGGACTCTCAGGACAGACTGAGTATAAAGGACATGAGCTCAGCCACAGTCCCCAACCTTGACACCAAAGTGTGTCTAGAGGTGTTGTAGCTAGGTGTGGAGAAGAGGAAAGACTTCATCTCCCCTGTGCCAGATGAAGGTGCCAGGGAAGCATCAGCCCCTGTGCTGTGGACAGAGGACGTGGGGTCCATGAATCCCTGCATCATACCGAACTCCTTACCAACAGGGCAACCACAGGTTATGGACACCACAGATCCCACAGCCCAGAGGCCACAGAAAGATGATTCTCAGGGTGCGGAGGCAGTGGTCACCTAAAAATCTATAAGTGCCATCACCCCTACCCTCCAACCTACTGTTACGTTTACCTTGCCGGTAGCCAGCACCCACCTGGATGGATCCTTTGGGAGAGGCCATTTGTTGTTTTCCTTAATGTGTGTCTGTGCTCCAACTGGTGAATCAGCTCTGACTTGGACAAAGGACAGCCTGTGCATGGAGAAGGAGACACAGGCATCAGTGAGATGAATCGTTGCAATATAGCCCTGATCTTCAGGATGGGGAAGAGAGCCTGGGGCAGAGCTTCTGTGAACTACAACCTGGAAGTAAACTACAAAGTGCTATGTTTGGAGCTGGTACACTGGAGGAAATACAACTGGCTGTATAAGATTTTTTTTTTTTTTTGGTCTTTTTCGTTTTTATTGGTACCAGGGATTGAACTCACGACTGCCTGCTTGCAAGGCAGGCGCTTATGCCGCTGAGCTAAATCCCCAGCCCCACAACTGGCTGTAGACACAAACCCAGCTCCTTTTGATTTCCATCTTGTAGAATCTTAACACGTCCAGACATATTTCGCTGGTGTTTTTTTTCTTTTCTTTTCTATGTTTTTTTCTGGTGATATTCACAATTGGACCAGGGCCTTCTCCCTGAGCTATATCTCCAGCCCTATTTTTCTATTTTTTTCATTTTAAAACAGGGTCTAAATTGCTAAATTGTACAAGCTGATCTACAACTAGAAATTCTCCTGCTTCTGTACCCTACACTGCTGAGTGTAGGCATATGCTATGGCACCTGGCTGCTATTCTGTAATTAATTCAGAGCCTTCCCCTCCCTGCAACATGCAAGTTTACTTAGGGATGTCTCCTTGTTATTCAGACCAACTGAAACAAAATCTCTGAGGATAAGGACTGGCATTGGGTTTTAAGCACTGGGCCCAGGTGATTGTAGCACCTGGCACATTAAAAAAGTATTTCTTTCGTCTCCCAGACCACCTGATAATCAGTAATCAGGTGGACGAGTGATGACACAGACTGCTCAAAAAATCTAAATTCTAGCAAGGGCCGCACAGGATGTCTTCTACCTACTGCTGTCCTACAACATGCTGGGACCTCTATGAGTGTACCTGC
Source organism: Cavia porcellus (assembly GCF_034190915.1). Taxonomy (NCBI): domain Eukaryota; kingdom Metazoa; phylum Chordata; class Mammalia; order Rodentia; family Caviidae; genus Cavia; species Cavia porcellus. Next base: position 37,237,792 of record NW_026947490.1, on the reverse strand, counting down.
CGAAGACCTAGACTAAGGACAGGAACCAAAAACATGAAAAGCTACAGCAACACAAAAAGTAGAGCACTCCCCACTAACCCAGGAGGCTTGTTAGATGAGCTATGACCCTGTACAGGGAAAAGACTGAACTGGAATCAAGACCTCCCCGACAGACTTGCCAGGATCAAAGATACAGGAATCTAGAGGCGCCGGAGCTGCAAAGCCTTAGTCTGACTAGAGGCAGTTCTCAGAAGATGATGATCAGAACAGGTATATTCTTGGGCCTGGTTCCTACCTTCCATCTGTTTCCCAGCTGAATGACACAAGCAGCTGTCCCTGCCCAGGCCCTCCTACCTGCTCTTTCAGTGTCCAGATCCACCCACCAAGGATTGAAACTTCTAAAACTGCGATACAAAATGTACCATTCTTAAGTTGTAGGAGGCACTGCATCCCAGCAATGACAGAAAGTGGCTAAGACGGACACACGCTGACATTTGCATGAACATCAAATACCAACATTTTATAAGACAAAAGACTTCCATCACTGAGTGCTATGAAGGACAAGATCCCATAATGAAGGCACTCTCTTGAGACTGAATATATGAAGTTTTATGTAGGACTCATTCTATTTTCCATATTTGCTAAGAATGGGGGTGCCAGAAAACTTTAATACCCTATGAATAGATGATATGTACACGTAGAAAAACCAAGACAGAGAATCTAAGGCCTAAGAGACTATGTGGCCACTTTCTTCACAAAATGACAGAGGCAGGATGACACCATGGAATCAGTGACAGACCTTCAAAGAGAAGCCAAGCCACAGCATTAATATATTCCCTCCCTGGGAGTTCATCAGTCCCTTAAGGGATGCTGTGAGAAAAGTTACCTTTGGATTCTGCCTAACATCCTAATGGCTTTCCAACATATCCGTCTTTTGACTGTGACCAAACAGATTGTTTTGTCTCCCAACTCTTACTAGGTGAGTCAAAGAATCAAAAACATACAGATGAACCCAAAGAGATGATTGCTTTGTACTGCAAGGGGGGCAGTTACTGAAGGCTAGATGACTGGTTAGGCCCAGAGTCAGAGGGCTGAAAGAAAAGAGTCAGGTGGGAGAGAGAGGAGCCTTACCCACAGCGATCAGAAGCCCACAGGTCTCCAGCATCACCTCCCAGTATAATGTCCTCTTGGAAATGTCCAGCTGCACCCATTCCTCCTCAGTGAATCTCACAGCCACATCTTCAAAGGTGACAGCCACCTGGAAAGTCAAATACAGGAAGCAGAATCTGCCTTGGACAGGATGAGACTGTGACTTGAGCACAGTGAAAGACATGGACACCCAAGGACCAGATCACCAAGCACCCCAAGAGGGCTGAGCCCTGTGCTGTGCTCCAGTGTAAGAAGGGTGCTGCCTGGATAGATTACAGCAGTGTACACCACAGAAGTTTCATAGGCAGGAAGACACTGCAGTCTGAAACAAGTTTAGGACAGTTTCGAGTGGATTATAGGCTACACATAGCAAGTGCTCAGAGATACGAGGAATAGGAAGTAAAAAATAACAAAAATAATACAGCAGTGAAAAGAATAGCGCCTGAACTGGTCCTCGCTGTGCCTGGCTCCTGATGAGGACTTTCTGTGCCACAGCTAAGGGACTAGAAGGCAACAGCTCGGAAGCCAAATCCTAGGGTTAAAAACAAACTTCAGAAATCAACAGCTACTTACTGTGTGAATATGGGACCTTTCTTTGTCTGAATCTCTAATCTCAGGTCAATAAAATAAGTAAAAATAAAATTTTGACTCACCATGAGCACTCATAAAAATTAAAGAAAAGGTGCTTGTAAAAGAAACATAGTGGCAAGGAGGAGGCTGTGCATGGTGCACACACCTGTAATCTTATATTTGTGAGGCTGAGGCAGGAGATCACCACAAGTTTGAGACCAGCCTAGGCTACGCAGTTAACTCAAGGCCAGCCAAAACTACACAGTGAGACCCTGTCTCAAAGAAGGGAAAGAAGGGAAAGAAAGCAAGAAAGCAAGCAAGCAAGCAAGCAAGAAAGAAAGAAAGAAAGAAAGAAAGAAAAGGGGAGAAAAAAAGTAAGTAAGTAAAGTGATGGACCACAGTCCTGCAGGTGAACACTATCACCTCCATTTCAAACCCATAGGTTAGGGGTCCAGGAAGCTCTACCAGTTCATCCAAACTTATACAAGAGGCAGCATTTGAATCCAGGCTCCACTGGTGGGCAATCTACTCATGCATATATGACATTCCTCTACCAGCAGATTTAACACACAGTTAATGAGATTGTGATGCATTCCAAATAAGTTTCACTGCTATATCCATCTCAGGCACTTCTGAAAATATTTCCGAGGGCACTATCATCTATCTTATTAAACAGATATCTGAGGTAGTGTTATCTGTTGGTTAAGTGCTAGGGCTTGGATCAGCTCCTGCAGCCTTCTGGACCTCACAGCTGCCTGTGGAAAATTCAAAATGAGCCACCACTGTTTTTCCTACCTGACCTTCCAGGAGTTATACCTGAGGCTAAGATACTTCAAGAAGAAGGAACAAGAGTCCAAGACAGCATAGCAAGCAATGGCCATGAGAAACTAGGGTCTTGAATGGACCATGATGCCCTGAGAAAACAGGATGTAACATCCAGCAAAAGATCGTACTATTGGTATTAGCAGTGCAACCCCAGAATCCAGGCTGTTTAGGAAACTGAGGCAAAAGGATCACAAGTTGAAGGAAAGAGACAGTGACTTAATAAAAGGCGCTGGGGATGTACAACTGTACAGGAGCACTTGCCTAGCACTCTTATGGCCCTAGATTAAATCTTCATTATGGCAAGAAAAAAAATCACAATCTCACCCACCCAGAACATGAGTTACCATGTGGGGGAAAACCCATGGGTACCCTGACAACTTCTTTTAGACCAATGTGCCTTTCCTGAGCGCACAATCCCTGCCAGATGCCTACACACCCGGCACTCACTACTTGAAGGAGGCACGCTGGACTTGCAGTTTATGTTACTTCTTCAGACCTCCCCATACACAGTGTAACAGGCACGATAATGCGCACAGTAGTCAGTTTCTAATCAGGGTATAAAGGGAGGCCAAAGATTCAGAGGCAACGTCACCAGCAAGGCCGAGTGCAGGACAAGGCTGCACAGCACAAGACATCTTCGTGAGGTCTGGCTCCTGGGTCTCAAGAGCAAGGAACCGGAAGAAACAGGCCAGGTAGGAGGAGGGCGCAGGGCGGGCGGACTCAAAGCAGCAGTGCGGGGCTACGTGCACACAAGTGCCAGCTGACATTTCAGAAGGAGCCGCCCTCATCAACAGTCCCCTTCCCGGGAACCAAGGGATGGACTAACTCGCAAACTGTGGCCTCAGCCTCTCTGAAAACCAGAGGAACCACAGAGCCGGAATCCTCGTCCACTCACCTGCGCCGCCGCCATCACGGACGCGGGGGTGCGAGGAGCCGGCGACCTCCAGCGCTTGGCCCCAGCCTGGCCTGGTGACCTTGGTGGACAGACCTGTCCCCAGCCTTAGTGTCCCTCACGTAAAATGCACACGAAGTGAGGGCACCGCTGGCAACCATGGAGACCCATGGGACACCCCATTAGGAAGGAGGAGGTGCTCGGCTGTCAGAGGAAACGGAGCAGGGAGGCTTACTCCTCCCAGCGTCCCCTACACGTCTCTAAACAAGGCGCCGGTACTCAGCCTTGACGGTTCAGGCGCAGGGAGACGACGCACACGAAAACAGCAGGAAGTCCCGCCTCTACTTCCTTCAAGATCGTCCCTCTCGGGCTATGATTGGTCCAGTCCATGCATGGACAAGCCGCAATGCCTTAAGGGTAACACAGTTTTTTGTGTTCTTGACGCCCGCCTAGCGATGGATACTTTCAAAGAGCATATTTTTATGTGCATTTGACGGAAGGTTGCCTCCTCATAACGCACATAAATAGGGGATCCAAATTCTCCATTATTTGCCCAACTAGGTCCTCAGCAAAGGCTCATTTTGGCCTCAGGCTGGTCTGCGACTTCGCGGTCTCGGTGAGGTTGATACACATCAACGTTTCGAGGGCGTCTGGGGAAAGCACAGAGGCAACATACACGCATAAACAGCGTTGTAACTGGTTTTGATGACATTTGAGGCTAATATGAATGGACAATGTAAACGTGTAGTCACTATGAGTCACTGCAAAGATGAAGGAGAGAACTTGAGAGCGATTCTGTGCTTTCCAAAAGTGAGCGATTTTCCCTGCCAGCAAGGAAACAGCAAGAGTAACAGACACGCCGAGAGATTACACAACTACAGATGCCTTGAGGCATACGAATGAAAAATGTTGAGGATGGCTGTGAAATGATGTAATCAAGAAAACGAAAATTTAGGATCGCCTGGGAGATGGCACACAGAAAGGCCATTTCTCCTTCAATAGTCAGAGGAAAAGACAAGACATCTGAATGTTCCAGCTATGCTTGGCCTTTTTCAGAAGTATCAGGTAATGTGGAGGGCATGTGGAACTACTTTTCTAAAATCCCAATCACTCAGATTCCTGGAGACCTACTACCTTAGGTCTCAAAGAGGTGTCAAAGTGACTATTTCACTTTGACAGCCCCTCTTGGCATTGATCCCACCTCCAGCCATGGCACTTTACCTTATCTTGCTTTGGTGCACTAACTTCTGTGCTTTCCAAATTACAAGGAAATGGCAGAGTTTCCTTGCTTCATTCTTAAATTTAGAATCTTATTCGTTAATTCAGCATATTATTTTAAATGCTAATCTTTATTATTTAAGTATGGTGAAGCTAAAAGATCCTGAGACGCTTGCCACTCTTATCTCTTCTTATGTTAGAAGTTAAGAGTTGTAAAGACGTAAAGCATACATCCTGTCATCAGGGCACGTAGGGAACTAGGATTGGTCAAACCAATGAAGAAAAGGCAAGTGGGATGGATATTCAACTCCGTGGCATGAGCATCTGCCTGGCAAACACAAGGTCGTGAGTTCAATCACCAGTACAAAAAAAAAAGGCAAGTACAAGACCCTTGATTGTTTCTGAAGGAGTGATCAAGGGCAATAAATAAGCTAGGCAGGTTTCAGATTCATTTAATCTTTTTATTAGTATGTGTTTGCAGTTCATGCAGTTTACAGTCATCTTGGAGAGTGGTTACATGTATGTATTACAGCTTTTGTTTTAAATCCCCTTCCCTCCTCTGGTTCCCCTACCCTCTTTTGTATACTTGTTATTGTCTTAGCTCATTATGGCATACAGTGTTTACATTAACTGGAGTTACTACATCCCTGTACGTGGCAATCTTTATTCCTCTCATTTCCCCTTCCCCTCTTCCTCACCCCTCAACCTTGTTCCCTAGGAAGAGTCTGAGTAGAGGCTGGCCCTGGGTTAGTGATGGCAGAGTTAGTACTCCCATTTGTGAGATCTTCATAAAAGAAGCAGTTGAAGGATTGGGGTTCTGGAGTGTGTGGTTTGCATATGAAAAGCATACACTGAAGGAAGTCCTTTGCTACCACATGGAATTGGGTAGTCCTTGAACAGGCAGTCTCTACAGTGAGCTCCCATTTCTCAAAACACAACAGAACACACCTCCAAATTAAAAGGAGAAATGAATGTGAATTTTCTAACCTATCCTGTATGCCAGGTATGGTGGCATGCGCCTGTAAACCCAGCACCCTGGAGGACTGAGGCAAAAGGATCAATGAAAGTTTGAGCCAGCCTACATATATAGTGAGTTCAAGGATAGCTTGAACTATATAGTGAGACCCTGTCAAAAAAATAAATAAAAAAAAAAAAATAAAACAAAGAGGGGAAAAAAAGTTATCCATAAATCAAATTAAGCACAGAAACATAAAAAACAGTCTCACTGCCTGGCCCATCCCCTGTATACTGTTCCAAAGGAGGCAAACAAAGATTTTGGTCACAAAATTTAAATATCTATGAGCAGATACTCTATAGTTCTCAAAACTGAAGTACCGTATCATTGAGCACTTACAGAAGCAGCCCCACTTCTGACAATGGAGAAAGGCCATCTTTGACCTATAATCTACATAAGCAAGCTTGATACATAGACTAGATGTACCTAGTTTCCAGCACTATGTCTTCACAGGGCCTGTTCCAGGCCTCTCCAGTCTATACTATCCATCACTTTTGAAGTTAGTTTGAAAGAAAAAGTTCATTCAACACTAGCTCTAGACTAAAAATGGGTGGAGAAAGGCTGGCAGTAAAATATATTCTCTAGTACACTTGAAAACAAGACATGTGGAAAACAGCTTAGGACCAAAAAACTGTAGCGATAAGGGAATCAAGACAGAGCCATTGCTATACATGAATGTGTCTCGCACTTTGGACTGATAATCCTGGTGTTTAGTGCTCCATTCTTGGGAATCATAACCACTTAAATGAGAGGACTGTTCAGGACTTTCTTTTGTAGGAACTACCCTTCCACCACTGTGAAGCCAACTATAGCAGGTTGACCAAAAACACTAATTTTAGATACAAGAGCTCTCAAAATATGGGGGAATTTATTGCACCAACACAAGGCTGGTTTAGCACTTGCAAGTCAAATCCATGGTATCAAGAGGCTGCAGATAAACAGGCTCCATAATTCTAACACTCATTCTTAATAGACACTCTCAGCAATTTAGAAGGGAAGCTTTCTAGATTACATTACCATCTACATGAAACCAAAGAGCTATGATGTTTAATGCTTAACACTGAGTATTTCCCACAATCATCAACCACACAAGTATAAATAGCTGTTTTTCTCCTTTAACATACTTGAAGATACTGAAGTATGACAGAATAAATGAAAGTAATGAAGATTAGAAATTGGTTTACTATTAGCTAATAGATCTTACTATGAAGAAAATCCTGATACATGTTAAAAATACTGATTGAGTTAGGCAATGTTGTAACATGCAAGGTTGACACATGCAAACATCCCTGTTCTGCAAATGATCATGTGGAAACAACACAATGAAGCTGGGTGAGGTAGTACCTGTGATCTCAGCTACTCACACCAGGAGGCTAAAACAAAGGGATCCCATAAGCCCAAGAGTTAGAGAGCAGCAAGAGCCACACAGAGAGGATCACTGAACCACCACCACCAAAAACCCAAAAACCTGTCAGTGTCACATAATGGCCCACAAAACTTATTTACATTAAATTCAAGCAGGTGGTAGTACACACCTGCAATCCCAGCTACTCAGAGGTTGACACAAGAAGACCACAAGCTCTAGTTGCCAGTCTGGGCAACTCAGTAAGAACTAGTCACAGAAGTTTAAAAACATCGCTGGGATAGAGTATCTGCCTAGCATGGATGAGCCCCGGGGTTTATTCCCAAACCCACCCCCACCCAATAAAAGGAAAAGAAAAAAAATCAATAAAATATGTCCAGGGTTTATTACCTGAAAATTACAAAACATTTATGAAATAAATGAAAGAGGGTTTAGAGAAGAAAAAAAACATTCATGGAAGGCTCAACATACAAATCTTTTTAAGAATCTACTGTACAGTTTCTATAATATAGGAAGATGGTTCCTAAATGTACAAAAACACGTGATAAAAATGAAACAAAGCTGTAAGAATAAAACTGATCTGGAAAGACCTAACAATTTGTTCCAGAACAAGGAAAATATAATTACTTTATGCATTTCATAGCTATAGCAAAACAAGATAGTGCAGTAATGACAGAAGTTTTGGCCTCTGTCAAAAATGTACAAAACCAGATCAAAAACATAGAATATGCAGAAATAGGCACCATGGGGGCTGGGAATTTAGCTCAGCGGCATAAGCGCCTGCCTTGCAAGCAGGCAGTCGTGAGTTCAATCCCCAGTACTGATAAAAAAGAAAAAGACAAAAAAAAAAAAAAAAAAGGCCACCATGAATTATATCTAGTTGCTTATGACCAAGACATAAAAACAATTCAATAAATGTATAGTCTTTATAATAAATGGTATTCAAACAAATGCATTTCTCAACAATAATTAAATTCAACCTATACTTTATATGGTAATACAAAAATTACTTTAATATAGACCAGAGATTAATAAGGAAAAGGTAAACTCAACTTTTAGAAGAGTTGGGTGTAGTGGCAATGCCTGAAATGCCAGCACTCAGGAGACTGAGGGAAGAGGACTGCTCTAAGTTCAAAGTCAGCCAGCATGAGCCACATAGTTCAAGACCAGCCTGAACTACACTTTCCCAAAATAAATAAATATATAGATAAAATTTTTAAATGGTTTAGAAGAAACCAGGTGAAGTAGCACACACTTACAATCTCAGCACTCTGGAAAGATAAGGCAGGAGGATCAAAACTTCTAGTGGAGCCTAGGCAACTTAGCAACTTATTGAGCTCCTGTATCACAATAAAAAAGAAAGCCAGGGATATAGACTACTGCCAAGTTCTTGGATTGAATCCTCAGTACAAGACAAGAAAACAGACAAAATCATGCTATCCCTGAGATAACATTTCAACATACGCTAGCAGATGTAGTCAAGACCTTACCAAAACACAAGCACAATAACCACTGAACTTTCTCATGGTTGAATTCTCAGATGAAAAAGACTGCAGACTGGGTCGATTTCAAACATGACTCTTTAGATGACAAATGATAAGGCTGAGCTAGGTGGTACATGCCTATAATACCAAGGTGACTAGGTGGGTGACTGAGGCAGGACTCCCACAAATCGGGGCCAACCCAGGTTACACAGTGAGTCCAGGCCAGCCTAAACCACATATCGAGACCCAGTCTCAAAAACAAACAAGTAAACAAAAAAAAAAGAAATGATTATTTATTTTCTTCACAGAGATGGTGCTAACCGAGTTTCCCTCTGGTATGAGTGACCCAAGGCTGTGTTAGGCGATTCCCCTGACCAGTGATGTTCCTCACTGGTTACATGGAGAAAGTCCTTCCCTAACATGAGTCCTTCTATGTTGACAGAGGCTTGCACACTTGTGAAAGGTCTCCCCTCCGCCACACTGTCAGGTTTCTTCTTCATGTGTCTCCTTTGATGCTGTGTGAGGGAGGAACTGCAGGTAAAGGCCCTTCCACATTCATTGCACCGATAGGGCTTTTCTCCTGTGTGGATGAAGGAGTGGCGGATGAGGTGTGCACTCCGCAAAAAGGTTTTACCACACTCCATGCATTTGTAGGGCTTTTCCCCACTGTGAATTCGTTGGTGCCTGGTTAGTCCTGACCTATGATTGAAAAGCTTCCCACACTCCATGCATTCCGATGGCTTCTCGCCTGTGTGGATGCTGAAATGACGAATAAGGTCTGTCCTATCACTGAAAGCTTTCCCACACTCTTTGCACTCATAGGGTGTTTCTCCAGTGTGGGCTTTTTTGTGCAAGATGAAAGTAGAGCGGTGAACAAAGGCTTTTCCACACTCTCCACACACATATGGTTTTTCCCCAGTGTGGATGCGCTGGTGTTGCTTGAGGTACGACCCACGGTGGAAGGCTTTCCCACATTCTAGGCACATATATGGCTTCTCCCCAGTGTGGGTAACATAGTGGTGGATGAGGGCTGAACGCTCACCAAATCCTCTCCCACATTCATTGCACTGGAAGGGCTTCACACCAGTGTGAATCTGCTGGTGCCACGTGAGGTACGACCGCTGGTTGAAGGCCTTGCCACACTCTGAGCACTGATAGGGCTTCTCTCCTGTGTGGATGAAATAGTGTCTGGTGAAACCTGCCTTGTCTCTAAAGGCTTTGCCACACTCATTGCACACAAAGGGTTTCTCTCCAGTGTGGATCCTGTTATGCAAAATCATTGTGGAGCGGTAGGCAAAGGTCTGTCCACACTCCGTGCACTTGTAAGGCTTCTCTCCACTGTGTGTGCGCTGGTGCCGACTAAGATGAGTCCCACGGCTGAAGGCCTTGCCACACTCCAGACATTTATAGGGCTTCTCTCCGGTATGGACCATCTGATGCTGGAGGAGTTGAGTGCTCTTGCGGAAGGACTTCCCACACTCTGAGCACTCATAATGCCTCACTATTATGTGAACCCACTGATGGCGAAGGAGAAAGCGTTCCTTCTTAAACAATTTCCCACATTCTTTGCATTTGAAGGGATTTTTTCCTTCATGGACCAAGTGATCTGCGGCTGACCCATGGGAGTCACAGGTATAGGGAGCTGAGGGTGAAGAGATGTTGCGAAGCCCAGTCCCTGAACACACGCTGTCAGCTGACCCCATGCCATCACCTCCAGGGCTCCTAGTCCTAGGAAGCTTCTCCCTTGGGGCCTCCATCTCTAGTCTCAGGAGTCCTTCTTGTACTTTGCAGGGCCTGTCCTGACCCTGGTGCAGCTCCAACAGTGAGTCCCTAGAGGCTCCTTCTGTCTGATGGTCTTGGAGCAAGGCTCTTGCCAGTCGGGCATGGTAAGGACTGGGCTTCGTGCTGTTAAGTTCTGTGCTGTTATCTGAAGGAAATGCAATATACACGAAAGGGACTGTAAGTGACAGCAGCTCCAGAGAAAGGAAATCAGCATTTCAGTAAGAATTAAGATGAAAAAAAAGACTCTGCTCCTGGAATGATTTAAAATCTAGGAAACCCACTTGTGAAATGTCTTTCTTTTTGTTCCTAGGACTCTTGAAACTTTCTTGCTGTCACACAGTATCACCTTTTTTTTACTATTAACTATGAAAAATCTTACCTAGTACTAGTCAGAAATGGTTATGATAAAGGAAGCAATGAGATCATTCCACACATTCAAAATTCATTTACAAAAAATAATGTCCAGCATAGTCTAACACCAGATTCTTGAGACCTTTGAAGGAAAACTCAGAGGAACTGCTTGTGTCAGATGACAGTGTCTGAAACTGATATCCCCACTCAGTCAAGATTAGGGAGGATGACCTGGTGTGGAGGCACATACCTGTAACCCCAGCACTCAGGAGGCAGGAGGATCACCGATAGCTCAAGGTTAGCCTCAGCTACATAGTCCAAAGCTAGCCTGAACTACCTAAAAAACCCTGTCTCAAAAAAAAGACTGGGAGAACAGGATGACTAATAACAGCATAGCCAAGGAAGCACTGAAAGGAAGAGACAGTGGCTCTCCATTATGTCTTTTTGGACACAAGCTAGGGCATAGTCTCTAACCCCTACACCCACTTTTGTCTGAATGTATTGTCAGTGACTATAAAGGGAAGCAGTGTACAATGGAGAGGAGTGACATCTTTATTCCCTCATCTGGTGGCAGCCAGGAACGCATCAGCCCCTGTGCTGTGGACAGTGGGCAATGCATCCATGAATTCTCATGTGGCAGACTTCTGTATTATATCCTGTAGTTTCCCAGAGGCAGCAGCTTGTGAAAGTCCTGCGATGTGGAGGGCAGAGGGAACCTCCGACAAAAGGATTCATGGCCCAACTGCCCCAGAGGCCATTAAAAAATGATTCCCAGAGTTCAGAGGCAGGGATTGCCGGTGAATCTCTTAGCTGCTGTTACTCCCACCCACGCAGTGGCTGGCACATACCTGGATGGGAGCTTTGGGAGAGGACTTCTGCTGCTGCCCATAGATCCTGGCTGTGCTCCAACTGGTAGATCAGCTCTGATTTTGACCAAGGACAGCCTGTGTAGTAAAAAGGAGGAGACAGGGATTGGTAGGAAACAGAATATTTTCAATCTAGTCTGAAACTTCAGGATGGGAAAACCTCAATGAAGAAGCTTCTGGGTTGCCAAAAGAATTAAACAGTGCAATGTGAACAAACAATATAAACAAAAAGATTATGAGAATGGCAAATGTGTTAGTCTCACAGGCTACCTGCATCATCTTTCATAAAATAACTAAGGCAGGAAGCCTTTCTACAGACAGCAAGAGACCTGCAAAGAAAGCAAGGATGAGAAGATGAGAGACCTATAGTAAAGTACACCTGAGCTCCTTCTCAAGAACTTCACTGAGCCTGCGAGGGACTTGAATTACAAATTCTGACCCAGCACTGCATCCTTGGCTAGAAAGGCTGCCTTGGTTCTGCATAACACTTCATGTCCTTCCAATGCATCCCTCTCCTTTATCACCAAACATAGATTATTTGTCTCCCAAATCTTGCTGACTGAGACACAAAGAGAAGGAAGAGTCAAATGCAAAGATATGACAGAAAGTATAAAACAAAGAGGGCACTTCTGAGGTCTCAATGAACAGCAAGGCCTGGAATCAGAGGGCAAAGGAAGGGAAAATCCAATGGCCACATGGCCGAGGGGAGCCTTACCCACAGTGACCAGATGCTCACAAGTCTCCAGCATCACCTCCCAGTATAACATCCTCTTGGAAATGTCCAGCTGCCCCCACTCCTCCTCAGTGAATCTCACAGCCACATCTTCGAAGGTGACAGCCATCTGGGAAGTTGAACAAAGAATCTTTCTAGGGACTCTTGGATAGGATCAGACTTGAGCCAAGTAAAAGACATAGACACTCAAGGACGAGATCACCAAGCACCCCAAGAGGGCTGAGCCCTGTGCTGTGCTTCAGTGTAAGGAGGGTACTGCCTGAATGGATTGCAGCAGTGTACACCATAGAAGTTTCATAGGCAGGAAGACACTGCAGACTAAGTTTAGGACAGTCTCAAGTGGACTATAGACTACATGTAGCAAGTGCTCAGAGCTACTGAGAAACAGGAAAGAGTAACAACAAAAATAATACACAGATACGACAATAGCCCCTGTCTTAATGGTCCTTACTGAGTGCTTGGCGCTTGTCATGAGCCATGGTAAAGCTACTACAATCAGACTCCAGAAATCAATACCTGCTTGTTGTGTGACCACAGGACCCTTCTTTGTCTGCACCTCTAGTCTCAGATCAATCTTTTTCCACCTATCCACTTATAAGAAGAATGAAAGAAAAAAATGTTTATAAAAGAAACAGGGGTGATGGCCACAGTCTCAGAAGTCAACGCTATCATCCTCTCCATTTAAAATCCACACTGAGGTCCAGGAGGTTCTATAAATTCATGCAAATATATGGTGTATGAAAGAGGCGGGATTTGAACTGTAGGCAACCCAGTTATGGAGAAATGCCATTCCCCTGTGAGCAAAGTTAACCCACAGTTAATGAGACTGTAATGCATTCCAGATAAGCTTCACTATTATATCCTTACTAGCCACTTTTGCAAATGTTTCTGTGGACTTGGCTGAAGGAGGGGAACCATCATCATCCACCTTATTAAAGAGACATCTGAGGTACTGTCATCTATCTGTGATGTGGTAGGGCCTGAATCAGCTTGTGGAGTCATCTGCATCCCTTCTGGATCCCAGTTTCCCATGGAGAATTCAAAATAATCCACTACCTTTATTCCCTACCTGAATCTTGCCAGGTCTTATCACTGAAGCTAGGATACTTCAAGAAGCAGAAACAAGACTCTAAGACAGCATGAATATGGGCATGAGAACCTGATGTCTGGACTGGCATCATGTCCCTCCTAGGTAAGTAGAAAGTAATGTTCACCAAAAGATCACATAGCTAGGTATAGTGGCACAACTCTGTAATTCTAGCTACCTAGGAGGCTGAGGCTGGAGGATCACAAGTTCAAGGTTAATCTGGCCAATTTAAAGAGGGGATGTACATTACATATAAAGCACTTGTCTAGCACTTATAACGCCCTAGGTTCGATCTCCATTAAGGGAAGAGGGAAATCCCAGGTCACTGCGGATTTCTTTTAAACCAATGTGTGTTTCCTGAGTGACAGGAGTCTCTGCCAGATATGCCAGTCTAGAACGAAGTACACTTGCCTTGCAGTTTTTTTTTGTTTTTTTTTTTTTGTTTTTTTTTTTTTTTTTATCGGTACCAGGGATCGGACTCACGACTGCCTGCTTGCAAGGCAGGTGCTTATGCCGCTGAGCTAAATCCCCAGCCCCCACTTGCCTTGCAGTTTATGCTGGGGAACTCCTGACTTTCCCCGTGCACTTTGTAGAAAACAGTGTAACAACAGGCATGATGACGGGCACAGCAGTCAGTTTCTGATCAGGGCAGAAAGGGAGGCCAAGCAAAGATTCAGAGGCAGCGTCACCAGTAAGACCGAGTGTGGGACAAGGTTGCCCAGCACAAGAGATCTTCGTGAGGTCTGGCTCCTGGGTCTCAAGCGCAAGGAACCCGGAGAAACAGACCAGGTCGGAGGAGGGCGCAGGACTGGCAGACTCAAGGCCACAGTGTGGGGCTGCGTGCACCCAAGTGCCAGCTGACATCTCAGAAGGAGCCGCCCTCACCGACAGTCCCCTTCCCGGGAACCAAGGGATGGACTAACTCGCAAACAGCGGCCTCAGCCTCTCTGAAAACCAGAGGAACCACAGAGCCGGATCCTCGTCCACTCACCTGCGCCGCCGCCATCACGGATGCCGAGCAGCGTGAGGCCAGCGACCTCCAGCGCCTCCCCAGCCTGGGCGGGTGACCTTGGTGGACGGACCTGTCTTCGGCCTCAGTTTCCTCCATATAAAATGCGAAGGAAACACAAGGCGCGGCTGGCGGCTAGCGGGCACGTCAACCCGGCGACCATGGGGCACTCCGTAACGGAGGAAGCTCCCAGCTCTCAAAGGACCCGGAGAACCCAGGAGTCTTCCTTGCAGCCACGCCTCACACCCCACGCTGCGACGCCAGCACTCAAATCAGGCTGCCTCAGACGCCGGAAGTTGTCGCGCGAGAAGGCAACCGGAAGTCCCGTCCCCCCCCCACGCGCTTCAGACCGGAAACATGCCTTAACGCAGTTTTTTTTGTTTTTTGTTTTTTTTTTAAACTGACGTCCTCCTAGTCGTGAGGACTTCTCACCGGGTTCCCGGTTCGTTTGCTACAGCGCTAACTTTTACAGTGAGTTTATGTCGGTGGTAGCAACTCCCTCATTATCGGAGGCATTCCTGATGGGAACATTTACCCGTGGTTAAAGTGATTCAACAAGAGAGGCCCAGCAAGGTCTCTTTACCCCATCTCTGCAAACGGGATACACATAATTGCTGCAAGGCTGTTTGGGGACAGATGGGCGACAACTGCAACACATCATGCAGATGAAAAGGTACTGCTCTTGTTTTGATGACATCTAAAGCAAAGGTCAAAACCATTCTATACAGAGAAAGTAAATGAACACTATGTGTTACTGAAAATCCAAAAGGGACAAAGAACAGTACTTGAAACATGCCATTTACCTGACAACAGGAAAAGAGTAAAAGTAACAAACAGAAATTGAGAGATCAGTCAACTACAGACGCCTTAAGGGACAACAACTGAAATTCATTGAAGATCTGTGAAAAGATGATAATCAAGAAAAAGGTTGGTAAAGTGTTCGCAGGCCTCCGAGATGCCACACAGAAAGACCATTTTCTCCTTATAAAGTTAAACAGAGAAAAGAGACTTAAAGTCATGTTTGCGTATCTGGACCCTCAGTTATGTGTTGCCCTTTTCAGAAATATCAGACAATGAGAAGGACCTGTGGAACTATTTTTCTGAAATCTCAATCCTGGCATCTCTTTAACTCAGTGGTCTTATGCTTGCTTCAGCAGCACATATACCAACTCTGGTCTTTAGACTACAATTGTACCTTGGAAGTATACTTATTCCAAATTCGAGTTCCAACGCAAAATTTGATAACTGAGCATATTTTTATCATAAGCAATAACAGAACGCTAGGTGTGGTGACCCATGCCTGTAATCCCAGCACATGAGGGGCTGAGACAGAAGGATTGTGGCTGATTTTTCCTAGAAGGCACCTCCCTCCCTGTGTTCTTTTCACAAACTCAAACTTCAAACTTCCCACTTTTCACCCATGCCACAGTACTCCTTCAGTCTGCTGATAAAACGTCATTCTGTTCACCCCTTTAACTCCGCCCCTGTCAAATTCCAGATAAAGTCCACAGTTCTTTCCCAAAACCTCCAGAGGTTGCTTGCCTCTCTTCAGCAGCCTCCAGTGCCCTCAGTAAGGTGTTTTCTTTTCTGCTCTTTTTCTCTGTCACACCACAGAAGACCAAACATTGCTGTGAGTTCGAGGCCAGCCTGGGTTACAAAGTGACCTAAAATGCACAGTGAAACCCTGTCTCAAAACAACAACAAAAAGGGCTAGGGATATAGCTCAGCAGCACAGTACCTGCCTGGCAAGCATGATGTAGTTGAGTTAGAGCCTACGTACAAAAATTATTTCTTGCCAGGCGAGAGATCCTGTTTCTGTTTCTATCTCTGTCTCTCTCTCTCTGTCTCTCTCTCTCTCTCACACACACAGACAAATGGAAAACCAAATAATTGGTCCTGAGGCTCAAAAGTTACCCTTAAAAATTTTCTAAGAACTTTAACAAATTTTGCAGTGATTTCTTTATTGTGGTTTTCAGTTTTCCTCTTAGCTTTGCTGCTGGTAGCACTGCTTTGAAGCCATGGTTACAATATTTTACATGAAGTGCAAAAAAAAAAAAAATACCCCAGTGAATACTTTCACACACTAACACAAATTCCATGTCATCTGGGTGAAAAGGGTGCTTAGACTTAAGTGATTTTGATTTCCCTTTGTGTCCCCGGGGAGGCATGACATATGCCTCACTTTCGGCCTGTCAGACTTTTGGTTAGACTATGGAGCAAGGTTACTAACACCAAACACATTTTGTTTTTCAAATTTTGCTGGTCAAGTAGTGAACAGTTCAAAGCTGGAGCCATCCAAGGTATCACTGTATCTGATTATCACTACTTCAGCCCCCTTGGCATGGATCTTGCCTCTTTGTGGTTCTCTATAGTTTGTCTTGGTTGGCACATTGACTCCTTATGCTTTGGAAATTACATGGAAATGGTTGATTCTACTTTGCTAAGCTTTTAAAATTCATTAATGACTCTGGCATATCATTAAAGGTCAATTTTTTATTATTCATATATGGTGAGGACAAAAGATCCTGAGACAGTTTCCATTGAAGAGATACCACCTATGATTCCTAAGATAAAAACTATGCATCATGCCATGCAGGGCCAGGAGGGGAAATGCCAGTTTTTGCCAAACAGGAGTAAGGAAAAATCAAAGGCAAGAGTATTTGTTGTGCTTTTTCAATGAAGAATGGTCAAGGAAATAAAGAAGCTAATCAGGTTAGGGTTAGCTAGTTTCAGTAGAGGCTGTCTCTAGTTACTTGATATCTGGTCCTGCATTAGTGATGGCACAGTTCCTCCATTTATGAGACCTTCATAAAAGAAGCAGTTGAAGGATTAGGGTTCTGGAGTGTTTGGTTTGCATATGAAAGGCACACACTGGAGGAAGTCCTTTGCTACCACTTGGAATTTGGTAGTTCGGGAATGGGCAGTCTCTACAGATCAGTGAGCTCCCATTTCTCAAAACATATGCTGAATACACTACCTCTCCAAATTAGGAGCAAACACATATGAATTTTCAGAAAGTTATCATGTGAGTCAAAGCAAGCATAGAAACAATCAGTGAGTGCCAGGCCCATTCACTTGACACTATTCCAAAGGAGGCAAAATAGAGTGGCCACTGAGCAATTAGCTGAAACCACTCAATTGCAAGATGTTACAGAGTTTTGCTTGCAATGAAATAAAAACTCTGTGGAGTTGGGGGTGGTGGAACATGCCTACAATCCCAGCACTTGGGAGGCTGAGGCAGGAGATCCCTGAAGTTTGAGGCCAGCCTGGGCTACACAGTGAGTTAAGGCCAGCCTGAACCATACATCATGAGACCCTGTCTTCACATACATACACACTCTGTGAGCAGTCCCAAGCCTTACCTCTTCAAAACTGACATGCACTGTCACTAACCAATGCAGAGGCAGCCCAGCAAGGCTATCTTTGGTCTAGAATCTGAAGAGAGGTAAGCTGGACATACACCAAGAGACCCCAGGCCCCTAGTGCCCTGAATGTCTTTGGAGGCCCTGTTACTGGTCCTGTTACATACTGGAGGTCGCATCCTAAGCAACATGAAAGGCTGGTGAAAAGGAGAAAAAAAGTATTCAAAGCTAGTCTGGAGGGAGACAGAGTGACCTCTTGTTGCCTCGATTTCTCTTACCTTCTTTACACATGCAAAGGCTTTTATTGGGAGAAAGCTGGAGGAATACAGAAAGACAAATTTTCACATCCTTTCATTCCTGGTCATGCGTGGCTCTTCCCACGTGGAAAGGAAAACAGACTATGCCCTCTTGGGGCCAATATCTGCATACTTCCTTTTAAACAGATCCACTCATCTCATGACACACTTTTCTGTGCTGTGCTTTACTATATATATATAGAGAGAGACAATGGAGCTGAGGAAGTCACTCCCTTCCATCCATTTAATTCTAAACAGGACCATACGACACTTCTTCTGTTGTCTTGACAGACAGGAAATAACAAAAGCCCAGCTCTCTGATACTCCAGGCAGGAACACATGTGTGCTGAACCTCCTGGCCTGGCTCCAGTCACCTTCAACACACTGTCACCTCTTTAAGGATTTATCATTTTGTACTATATGTCACACATTAAGATCAGAATGACACCAGGACAAGCATCCATGCTGAAAGCCCCTAACATGATTCCACACCTGGTCCATCATTCCTGTCAAGCTCACCTGGTGATTCAGCCGGGCATGATGGCGTAGGTCTGTAATTCCAGCACTTGGGAGGCTGAGGCAGGACCACCGCACTTAGAGCCCAGGCTGAACTACATAGGGAGACTGTCTCAAAAACAGAACAAAATCACCTAGAGATTCAGCGGGCGGTGCCTAGGATGCACATCCTTTAATTTCCGAAGAGCTGATTTAGCAAAGGCTGCTGGTGTTGCTACTTTTGTGTGCTCTGACCTACGTGCAGTGCTTTGTCACTGTGGAACCATTTCTCAGTTTATGCTGGGTCTTTTGTTGGCATGAGCTTGCTCTGAGCACAAAGCAATAAATGCATGTCACTTGCTACTGGGTACACACTGGGAAACTCCGTTGCCATACACAAGAGCCTGGCCACATCCACCCTCTCCACTGTAACACCTTTATCTGACTTGGGGGGAAGTGGTGCCTTTTACACTCAGATGAGGGATTAGGACAAGCAGCTTCACTTTTTTTATTTTTACTTTTGAGTGTAACACTCAAAACTAGTTTATTTGATTACTAGAGGAAAGCTTAGTCTAATTAGACTCTTAGTGAGTCTCTTAGTACTGAAAAAACTATAAAACACCATTCAAATGAAAAATAACTGCATCTGATCAATACAACTGACCTGTCACTCAGCAATGGAAGGAAATCAGACTTCTTATCCACTCTTAGTAGCTGGCACATGGCAGATAACTGCTCAGTAAACAGTTATTAACAGAAGGACACACGGCTTTGTTCCTATGTACTGATGCCCAAGTCAACATTTCTCTTGGGAGCTCTCCTAGCTCTGACCCCCAACATGCACCTTTTCTCATGCTTCCTGCATGTGGAGAAGCTGCAGATACTATAAGCGCCTGATGCTAAAACTGAACCTGTCTCCTTAATTTTAAAGCTCCAAACCTCCCCAATGCCACGACTTACCACAAAGTTACACCAATCATGACAAAATAGCATTGGTACAAAAACAGACAAACCACCAAAGTACAATATAAAGTCCCAAAAGAGATACCGACATAACAGACATTTAATTTTTGGCAAAGATGCTAAAGCAATTACATGGAAAAAGGACTGTACTCTATACGGGAACAACTGGATATCCACATGCAAAAAACCCAAACCTTATAGCACATCAAAAATGTCTTAAAACATCTAAAAGCCAACTCAAAATGGCTCACAGTGGGTTAGATAAAGAGAAGGTAGGTATGGCCTTAGTTGTTGCTTGGCTGAAGTCATTCTCTCTGGGATAAAATACATCTTTTTTCCTTATCATACTACTGACATTACAATGACTATGCATGTGTAACATTTATTTCACTGTTTTCAAGGCACATCCATTTACTTATAAAAACGTTCACTTTAACATTCTTTATGGCTGAACAGTATTACATTACATAGAAATATCACATCTTTTTTATCCCTCCTTCAGCCGATGGCCATCTTGGTGGTTTCCAAGATCTAGCTATTATAAACTGTGCTGCTATAAACATGGGTCCACATATATCACTGTGGTATGATGTTTTTGTGTGAAGATACCCAGGAGGAGAACAGCTGGGTTGAATGGGACCTCCAATCCTAGGGGTTTTTGTTGTTGTTGCTGTTTTGATCTTGAGACAGGGTCTTGCTTTTGCAGTACAGGCTGGCCTTGGGCTCACTTTGTAGCCTAGGCTGGTCTCAAACTCACAGTGATCCTCCTGCCTCAGCCTCCCAAGTGCTGGGATTACAGCAGTGTACCATCAGGCCCCGCACAATCCTAGTTTTTCGAGGAATCTCCATACTGATTTCCACAGTAGTTATACCAGTCTGCATTCCCACCAACAGTGGACAAGGGTTCCTTTTCCCCCACAGCCCCTCCAGCTTTTGTTATTGGTTGATTTCTTAATACCAGACATTGTTTCTGGAGTGAGGTGGAATCTCAGTGTTGTTTTAATCTGTATTTCTTGAATGGCCTGTGCTGTTGAAGCAGCTTCACTTTTAAAGAAAATCTTAAAATCTTAAATTTTTATCCCCTAGATTACAGGCCTTCTTGTTACTAACTGCTCCACTCTCTCTGGTTAATCTCACAAACAGCTCACGAAAGTAATAAAGCATTCACTACATTCTCTAATCTCAAATTACACATAATGACACAGGAATTACGATTTCCACATTCTTTAATTTTCTCTGTTCTTGACAGAGGAGATAACTTTTAATAGCAGTACAAATAGTTACACAAGAAATTAATGACATGTGCTAGTGGAAATATAGAGCATTTACCTGCCCATATGTCTGTACAGAAATAAAGGAAAACATGAAATACTTCCAAGTCACAAACCTGTGGACATGTCTAAAGATGAGGCATGGTCCTTTCTTTCCAGACTTTCTCCGTACTGTTACCACAAACTAAATCCTGGATACTATGATGATAATTGCTACAGCTAAAAAAATAAATTGCCACAGCGACTGTTTTACCATAGTTTACAGGTATAAAACAATTGCTTTCTTTTTTTTTTTCGGTACTGGGGATTGAACTCATGACTGCCTGCTTGGAAGGCAGGTGCTTATGCCGCTGAGCTAAATCCCCAGCCCCAGGTATAAAACAATTTCTAATGCTACCACATGTAGGTATTGTAGAAAACTAGTTAATGTTGGTTAAAGAAACCTGAACTTAGCATTTCAGTCTCACTAAAACCACTGAAAAGTTACAACCCAGCTGGCTTGAGTTTGCTTGTCCTTAAAGCTTGCACATTTCTCTCTTGGCTGCAGCTTGGGACATTGGATTTCAAGCTATGTGCTGTTCCCCAAAAAGAGGCATGACTGGCTTTGTGTGCGTAGACTGTTCCTCTCAGCAATGTGGCTCCCGTGGGCATCTGCCAGTCTTCCCAAGGTCTAGAACCGCGTGTGCCACACAGCATGCCCAGTGCCAACTCTCAGCAACGAGGACTGAGTGGGACTTCCCATTAGACATCTCACACAGGTTGTTCCAAGTTCCAGATGTAGCTTAAATTAAGCACAACTTACATTGGTTGCATACTTTCATCCTGTAAGACTCTTCTTTCTGCCCTTTAACAGAAATAAACCACAGCCATTTAGGATGACAAAATGGTGAGTCCTGTGAGTCTCCCTGGAAATCATCAAACCTGGAGGTGTCTTTAGGACTCTGACATAGCCACTCATGAGTTTTAAAACTTTGTACACTGATATCAGATACCTGGAAAAGAGCCCAATTGTCTGTGTTAAGGGTATGGCGAGAGGCTAAAATTAAAAACACATGAGTTTAGTAATTCACAAGTGGCTGGGAAGTCCATGTTCCCCGATGGGCCAAGCCCCGAGGCTCCAAGACTACTCTGTGCGTGTATATACAGTGATAGGCAGGGCTGGCAGATTTAGATTTGGCAGAAGACTCAGAGGGCAAGTTTAATCCTGGGATGACTCAAGAGGGCGGAGATGATCTTACGTTAAGAAGGACAAGGGGCTGGGGCTCAGTGGTATAAGCATCTGTTTGGCAGGTGCAAGGCTGAGTTCAATCAATGCCCGGTACTAAAAAAAAAAAAAAAAAAAAAAAGAAGGATCTTGCCTTAGTGATATTAGTTTTACTCATTTCCTCGAATCCAGACATTCCCATATTTCTGCATGGTCACAACAAATTTTGCAGTCAGTGGGTGGGAGAGGATGTCCCATCCCTAAAGAGTCAATGGGAAGCTGGGTGAGGTGGCACATGTCCACAATCCCAGCATTCAGGAGGCTGAGGCAGAAGGATCACTGTAGGTTTGAGACCAGCCTGGGCTACAAAGTGAGTTCAAGGCCAGCCTGAGTGCATAGTTAGATTCTGTCTGAAAAAGACCAAAAAAAGAAAAAAGGGGGTCAATGGGAAATCTCAGGTGGGTAACACTGATAATCCCAAACCTCCATTTTATCTCTTAGGGAATCATGCAAAGTTAGCCACTGTGATGGCCCAACACACTGGGCCATCAAAGGCCATGCAGACTGTCTGCAGTGTCGTCATATCATACACAGTGCAAACTATAAACACCGTGGGGGACATCAATTATAAAACACCTTGCTGTCATGGCCACTCACCTAAACACACATGCATGGGCAGTCCGCTAAGGAACAGAAGGTGGGGTGAACAGAGTGGGCAGGGATGGAGGTGGGAGTGGCATGAGGAAGAGGAGAGAAGCTTCATGGGGTTTAAGTTGATCCACACAGCAGAACTGTGGGGAATTTATTTAAGATGTTTCTCAGGCACCTCAAGTACAACACCTAGAAAGAAACGCATGTACCAGCCTCTGCCTGCTGTTGCCCCTCTTGGCTTCCCCAGCCACGCTCACTTCCTCAAACCCATACATTCCCCATATTTCTACATGGTCACAACAAGTTACACAGTTCTTAAAGACTTTATTTCATGTGCTTGGAGGGATGGCCAAGATGTATCCTTAAATGAAAATAGGTTCCAGATAAAGGGACACTGTTCCATGGACTACAGTTCTACGGGAGCCTGCATGGTATCCAGTTCCTTAAAACCAACCTTTAAAGTGCAACCTTGGCAAATTCCCTCATCTTTCTGTAAAACGGGGGAAATAACATTAACTACCAAACAAAGATGCCACAAAGGTTGACACAGTTTCAGAAGGGTACAATTGTACATTTGCTTGGTCTTATAGCAATTATGACTGTATCCCTAGGGCCACATGGTGATACATGTGTGCTGGCTCAGGGTGCACGAAAGATGCAGAAGGCCAGGCACGTTGGTGCCCACTGGAGATCCCAGCACTAAGACTGCCATGAGTTTGAGGTCAGCTTGTGCTAAGTCAGTTTAAGGCCACCCTTGACTACGCAATGAGACCCTGTCTCAAAAATTAAAAAAGATGCAGGACAACCAGTGGGCAACAGACGTAAGAGACTCAGCCAGGAGATGATTTGGGGAAGCTCTATGGAACACTGAGGATAAAATTCCAAAGGCAGGGAATCAACTGAAAAACAGGAAAAGTTAGAAAAACAATGGTCATAACAGGCCCTGGAATATAAAACTGTTTTCATTTTGGGGGGGGGGGATTGGTACCGGGGATCGAACTCCTGACCTCGCACTTGCCCAGCAGGCGCTTATGCCACTTATGCTAAATCCCTGGCCCCGTTTTCTTATAAAGAAGGATGAAAAAAGGAATTTTCAGAATCCAGGAAACGATCTTCAAGTTGGAGAGGTGGTTAGCACTATTCCAAAATTGGAATTAAGAGGTCAAAGGAACACTTGAGAGACCTGACTGTATCTGTGATAGTGGTAGAAGCCCCTGTGCAGGGTCTGAGTAAAAGGAATGTCAGGGTGTGGGGATAAGCAGCACACAGAGCAGTCACCTAGGACACATCTGTGAGAGCACAAGGAAGAGGCACAGCAGAGCAAGCCTCAGGGACAAGCAGGACAAAAACAGGCTGAGGGGGACGCTGGAGAGTGTGTGCAGCTAACTCTATGCTATAGGTTAAGAAAATAGTTAATAAGAAAAAGTTAAAGACTAAACAGTGAGAGGATGGTGCTGGGCATGGTGGGACATGTCTACAATCCCAGCACAAGACCAGCCTGAACTACATGCTGAAACTCTCTCTAAACAAACGAAGAGATGAGAGAAAAATGGGTAAAGGAGGAGTGCCTGTCCAACCACAAAGGACCAGGGTGATCTGAGACTAGGAGCGATTACTTTCACTGAAGTAACAACATGAAATGTAACAACAAAGTGCTGGCGAATTTTATACATAAACCTTCCCTACAGAACACAGCTCTGAAAAATCTGCAAATCACTCTAAATTATAAAATCAGGTCACAGAAACACTATAAGACTTCCATTCCTCCAGGGAATTCAGGATTTCTATTCCATCAGCAAGATAAACACCCAGACAGAGTTTTGTGTATTTTTCTCAGATGTCCTACTCTGGCATTATAAACTTAGCACAGAAATGTAAGATGTAAAAAACAACCATGTGGAAATTAAGTCACTGAAACACAAAAACCAAAAAGAAAGCTCACAAATTCAATAGCAGGTTAGCTATGAAATTATCAGTGAGTGTAAAGAAAAGCAAATGAAATTAATATGAAGAAAAAAAAGAGGCTGGGGGTGGATAATAGCAAAAGCACTACCATTCATGTCGTTGGATTCCTGGAAGAGAACAGAAAGAATGAGGATGAAAATACTTGAAGTAACAATAACAATCTCCCAAATTTGCCAAAGAGCATAAACCTACAGATAAGAAAGTTGAAGCTCAATGACTATACCAAACAAGGTGAAAAATTCTATGTCTGAGACTTCATACCTCTAACCATTAAAAAGAAAAATATTTTGAACGTTTGATGGACACAGCACATTATGAACTGGGAAACGACAACTGAAATAGCAGATTTCCCATCAGAAAACATGGCAGCAGAAGAAATAAACATAACTAGTAGAAGAGACAAGAACTGCTAACCTGGACTCCTACAAGCACATCCCTCAGGAACAAAGAGAACCCAAGGACACCTTCAGATGAAAGAAAACAGTGAGCACCCATCGCAGGTCCACTCCAAAAGGGAAGCCACAGGAAGATCACCGGAAGGCAACGTAAGCCCAGGAAGGTGTGCCACTTCCTGAGCCAAGGAGCACCGGGATGGGACACAGGTGAGCATACAGGTGAGCATAGAGGTAACCCAGGACTTCGCACGACGTCTGTAAAACACATCTGAAACAAAAATGACACCTTACAAAATGATGCTCAGCATACTGAAAGGAAACACCAAAAAACTTACGTTAACTGGCACAGTAAAGGGACCTAATGCAAGTAAGGTTTCTATACATCCAAGTGCTGATTGGTAATACCTTTAAACTGTGCTAAGGTGTGTACCTATCAGTACAGAGCAGTACTTCAAAAGTAATACGATCTGCTAAAAACTACAGACACATTACATGGATTCTTTAAAAATGTAATAATGTAACAATGTAAATGTAAAAATGTAACAAGGAGAAAAAAATGACAATAAAAATGAGAACAACAATAAACAAGAAACATAAACTAAAATCACACCCTTATTACGGCTGCTGTAAGTTCTAAAAGATCAACACTTACTCAAATTTAAAAAGTTGAAATATAGCAATTAAAATATAAATAAGATGGATATAAATGCATGACTAAAGTATGTGCTGCTCATGTTCTTCAAATGATAGACAATGATGAAAAATAAGAAGCATGCTAAGTTTTAACCAAAAAATGTACGTGATATATGAATAGCAGATATGGTTCACAGCCAAGAATATTTATAACAGCAAAAAAGGATATTAAAAAGTGATAAAAGATCAATATCTCAAGAAGCCTCCGCAGTGCTACACGTATATATACCAAAAATAGAGCCATGGCTCAATGTGGCAGTGCACATCTGTATTGCCAGCACTCAGGAGGATAAGATGCGACGACTGCCAGTTGCCAGAAGTTCGAGGCCAGCCTAGGCTACAGTGAGTTCAAGGTCAGCCTGAATTACAGAGCATGACCCTGTCTCGAAAAATCAAAAAATAAAACAAAATGAAGTTGTAAATTAAGTATAAAAAGGAAACATTCACAGAACCTAAAGGAAGAATATGTAATTCCACAATTACAGTTTGGGACTTTGACATCCCTCTCTTGGCAACTGAGAGAAAATTTGGACAGAACCATGTATGGTGTTTCACGCCTATAATCCCAGCACTCTGGGAGGTAAGGCGGAAGGATCACAAATCGAGCAACTCAGTGATTTAGCAAGAACCTGTCTCAGAACATAAAATATGGCTGGGGATGGAGCTCAGTGTGAAGGCATAGTAAACAACCAACCACAACAACCCAGAATCTCAGCAGGGCTACAGAATACCTGAATAGAATCACCAACAAACAGGCTCACACAGACATTTACAGAAACTGCCCGGTGGTAGTAAAACATAAATTCCTTTCAAGCAACCATAGAGAGAAGAAAAAACCATATCCTAGGTTGAGAAAAAAAATTTCAACACAGCCAATATAAGACAAGTTAGAAATCAGTAATAGAGTAGTCAGGCACGGTGGTACACGCACTCAGGAGGCTGAGGCAGGAGGACTGGCCTCTTGGTGCCAGCCTGGGCTACAAAGTGAGTTCAAACCAGCCTGAACTGAATAGTGAAACCCTGCCTCAAAAAGACAAACAAACAAAGAAGGAAAAAATTCACAAGAAAATTAACACTTCTAAACAATTCATGCATTAAAGAGGAAGCCAAAAGAAACATTGAAACATAATTAAAACATTTTAAAACTTGAAGAATGAAGCTAACAGTGCCGTGGCAGAAATCTATAGAACTTTTAAGAGTTTATGATAGACACTTTAAATCAATAATCAAAACACCCACCTCAAGAAATCACTAAGAGCGTGGTGGTGCACACCTATAATCCCAGCACTCGGGAAGTGGAGGCAGGAGGATCCCTGTGAGTTCAAGGTCAGCCTGCACTACAAAGTGAGTTCAAGGCCAACCTGAACTCCATAGTGAAATCTGTCTCAACAAGAAAAAGAAAAAGAATCACTAAGAGTCAGCCAAATACAAGCAAAGCAAGCACAAAAAGTGACACAATACAGATCAGAAGAGCAATCTTGAGAAAAGAAGAGGATGGAAGCCCCACATGGTGGTGCTGTGATCCCAGCCAAACCCTTGGGAGGCCAAAGCTGGAGGGTGGCAAGCATGAGGCCAGGGTGGACAACTTAACAAGACCTGTAAACGGGTTTCTACATGGAGGCAGTGGGAGTGCAGCTCAGTAGTAGGCAGCTCGCCTGGCTACAGCATGAGTTCAATTCCCAGCACTAAAAAATGATACAAACAAAATACAGAAAGATAGTAGTGAAAAAAAAAAATCAGTACCAAGTGCTGATTTGAAATGATAAAGAAAACAGTGAAGAGTGTATAAAGAACAAAAGAGAATGGATCATTTTTCCAATGTTAGGAAGACAACAGATCCTGCTGTCATCAAAAGGATAGAAAGGAAATATTCTGAATAATGCTATAAACATATTAGGAAATTTACACAAAAAGAAACAATTCCTTGAATGAAAAGAACCATAAAAATTCACCCAATATGAAAGCCTATTAAATTAAATAAATACATAATTAAAACACAGCCAAATGATTCACTGGTGAATGGACCCATCATTACAAGAAACAACACCCACATTACAAGCTGCCTTCCAAATAAGCAGAGAGACTACCTCAGAATACATGCTGGGAGGCTAAAAACACTTTGACCTCAGAATGAGAGTCTGAAAACAAAAAATTCCCAAGAAACTACACAACATTAGGGAAAATTTCCTCAACAAAATACAAATGGAATAATGTAATACAAAAACAATTAGCATTTCATGACCAAAGATGTAACTTAAAACAATTAATATAATGTATCAGCTGAGCAAACTGTAGACAAAAGCAAATCACCTGAGAAACAGTATTTGAAAAGTTCCCAAACTTAATGAGAACAACAAGCTTGGCAAATTAGAAAAAGAAATGCATTCTAAACTTGATTTTGAGAAAACAAATTGCAATGCCTGTAATCTCAGCACCTTGGAGGCTGAGGCAGGACTGCTGCAAGTTCAAGGCCAGCCTGAGCTACACAGCAGGACTGGGTCTCAAAAATAAAACTAATTTTTTAAAAAATGCTACATTTAACACGTTATAAGAAACTGAAAACTTCCCCCTAATATCATGAACCAACCATGGAGGAGTTCTCAGCACTCCTATTCACCATCACACCTGAAAATCTAGTTAGTGCATTAACATGAAGAAAAGAAATACTGAAATTCATTGTTTAGTGACATACCTGCTTAATGACTGTTCAGACTTGAGACACCCCCCCCCCCGCTTTTGGTACAGTTCTGTACGTCTTGTTTATACAGCCTCAATGTCTTTTGTTTGAGTAGTACATTACTTACATAATACTGTAACTTTTACTGATTGTACTGTACAATATAGTACTGTGGTTTTAGCAACCCATTCATTTAATGACCTAATTGCAGGATAGAACTTGGCTGTTAAATGAGGAGTTATGGAACGGGTATACAGATAAGAAGAAAAGCACTATTTGCAGATGACGTATCTATGTTTAACATCTTAAAGATTATCTAGTAACAACAAAAAATGCCTAGAAATAGTGACTTCATTAAAGTTAGAGGATAACAAAACAGCATCTGTACTCTAACGAACACCATGTGGAAACGCAAAGTTCAAGAATCAATACGATTTATAATCACTAAAGGAGATATCTTATTCAAAATGTGCAAATGCTTATGCTGTACATTACAGAACAGTAATGGAATAAATCAAGAAATCCTTAAGTGAAAAGATACACCATGTTCATGAATTAGGAAGACTCATCACAGGAAGGAAACCAATTCTCAACAAAATGATACACAGATTAACTCAAATTTATATGAACAGTTGAGCCAGGTTTCATTATAAAAGTAGAAAACCTAAGTGTATATTGAAAATGAAAAGAAAATAAGTGCTACTCAGTTTTAAATACAAATAAAAAGGAGTCACTTTACTCAAACGATTCACTAAATAGTTACAGTAAATCAAGTAAGCCAACAGCTAGTGTTTAAAACCAAGACTCTTCTTTTTTCT
The DNA here is from genome assembly GCF_034190915.1 of Cavia porcellus. Taxonomy (NCBI): domain Eukaryota; kingdom Metazoa; phylum Chordata; class Mammalia; order Rodentia; family Caviidae; genus Cavia; species Cavia porcellus. Next base: position 37,208,679 of record NW_026947490.1, on the reverse strand, counting down.
TTTTTTAAGCAAAGATTTAAACAGTTTTAAGTGGTACCAACGAAGTGCCTTTCTACTTTTATTTCTGGGGCTGTGGGTATAGCACCATGGTGTAGCACATGCTTAACATGCTCACGATCTTGGATTCGGTCTCCCAACATTCACATACATGCACCTGTTTTCCCTTCGCCAGATACAAAAGGATTTCATACTCAAGCCTTCCTATTTGTCATAAGACCTGCAGTGCACAAAAGCAGTAAGGTAGAACAGCGAAGATATTCAGCACATTCCTACACTTGACACTGGACGGCAACAAACATATACACAATACACCAAGGGGCCAGGTTCTTTACCTCTTAGACCACAACCCTCTCCACCCAAACAAACAAAGATATCCAAGAACTTGCAAGTGCCACAGACTTGACAGGGTAGTGGGAAAGAAGCACTGCTTGCATTTTGTGGTCTTTTCTGTCACTTCCTTTTAATAAAAATTCCTGAGATGCCACTGTACTGTAAACTGTGGAGGAAAATGTAGCTACAGATTTTCCTCCGTGCAAAATAATCCCTGGGTCTGTCTCCTGGATGAAATCTCATAAAGCATAATGCTGTAAGGTGGGTCCACTTCTAACATGAGTCAACAGCACCCACCCTGGCACGGTTTTCTCACAGTGCAGACATATGGGGGGATTCTCTTTGGTATGAATGGTCAGATGCCATGTAAGGTATTTCCTCTTGTAAAAGATTTTCTTCACTGGTTACACTCAAAAAGTCATTCCCTAGCAGAAGTTCTTGGATGTTGACAGAGGCCTGCGCGCTTGAGAAAGGCCGTCCCCCATTTCCAGTTCTCCCCGCGTGCATCCGCCGGTGCTGTGTGAGCGAGGAGCTGCGGCTGAAGGCCTTTCCGCATTCACTGCACTCGTAGGGCTTCTCCCCCGTGTGGATAATGGCGTGGCGGATGAGGTTCGTGCTCCAGCAGAAGGCCTTACCACACTCTGCACACTCGTAGGGCTTCTCCCCGCTGTGGATGCGCTGGTGCCGGGTGAGGCCGGACCTGCGGTTGAAGGCCTTGCCGCACTCTGTGCACTCGTAGGGCTTCTCCCCGGTGTGGATGCTGAAGTGGCGGATGAGGTCCGCCCTGTTGCTGAAGGCTTTGCCACACTCTTTGCACTCGAAGGGCTTCTCGCCCGTGTGGGCCCTCTTGTGCAAGATGAAGGTGGAGCAGTGGGTGAAGGCCTTGCCACACTCACCGCACACATAGGGCTTCTCCCCAGTATGGATGCGCTGGTGCCTCCGGAGGTAGGACCTGTGGTTGAAGGCCTTGCCGCACTGCAGGCACTCGAAGGGCTTCTCGCCCGTGTGGATTACGTAGTGGTGGATCAGGGCCGCGCTCTCACAGAAAGCCTTCCCGCACTCGCTGCACTCGTAGGGCTTCTCGCCCGTGTGGCTCTGCTGGTGCCACATGAGGTACGACCTGTGCTTGAAGACCTTCCCACACTCAAAGCACTCGTAGGGGTTCTCTCCACTGTGGATGATGTAGTGTCGAATGAAGCCTGGCCTGTCTCGAAAGGCTTTGCCACACTCTTTGCACACAAAGGGTTTCTCTCCAGTGTGGCTCCTGTTATGCAAGACAAATGTGGAGCGGTGTGTGAAGGCCTTGCCGCACTGGCCGCACTTGTAGGGCTTTTCCCCACTGTGGATGCGCTGGTGCTGCGTTAGGTGTGATTTGCGGTTGAAGGCCTTGCCGCACTCTGCGCACTTGTACGGTTTCTCCCCGGTGTGTACCATGTGGTGCTGGAGGAGGTAGGTGCTCTTACTGAAGGCCTTCCCGCACTCGGTGCACTCATAGGGCTTCACACCGGAGTGGATCCGCTCATGCCGAGCGAGCAGGCGTTTCTTGTTGAACACCTTCCCACACTCGCTGCACCTGAAAGCACTTTCCTCCTCCCCCTTGCTCACAGCATCTCTTCTGGGGCTGCGTGCTGCACAATCCAGCACTACATCTTTTGCAGGGACCTGCTCCTCCACTGCCTTTGGATACATGGTGCCATCTGCCTCTAGGCCACCAGGGCCGGGGTGCATCCTCCCAGGAAGCTCCTCCCTCGTGGCCTGTGCCCCTGCTCTCAGACATCCTTCCTGCCTATCTGAGGGGCCACCCTGACCCAGGCCTTGCACCCATGGGGAGGTTGCAGAGGCTCTGAGCATCAAGTGGCCCTGAAGGTGGGCTCCCTCGCACAAGGCTGGCTCTGAGGCGGTGGAGTCTGTGGCCTTGGTTTTCCCACTGTCACCTGGAAGAAATACAATGCACAGTAAAGCCATTAGTAACAGCAACCCAGAAGAAAGACAAGCACTACTTTCATAAAAAGAAGCTGAAAATAGTAAGCTCTATGGAAAGGGCACAGGCGCTGGAGACCGAGCTACCCTGGCAATCACTCAGTGATGTGTGTGTGTGTAATGACGCATGGCGACACTCCCCACTGAAGCTCTGTGGACGCTCTTGTTTCAGTGACATTCCAAGAGCGCACTTTCACTCCTGGAGCCAGATGGGAAGTAACTCCCCAAGGCCATGGACATATCATGCCTGGGTCCCCTTCTGCCCTGCATTTGGCATCTCTTCTAACACAGATCCTTTGTAACAAGTGTGACCGAATCAATAGGTTTCAGAGAGCTTAGTGAACATTTTTTTAGCAAATTAGTGACCCTAAGGTGGTTTGAGGAAATCCTGAAGCTATGGTTGATGTTACAAGAGTTGGACAGAGCCGACAATCTTAGAGGACCCTGCTCTTAACCTTGAGTTTGCCTAATCCTGAGTAAAAAGTGGTCAGGGGTTTTTCAACTGAGGGTACCCAAAGCAGGGGTCCTGTAGGCTGTGAAAGGATTGCCATAAGGGAAAGAGAGAAGGGCACAGTAGCCCAAGAGACAGAATGCATAAAACTGCAGCATGACGCAAGTGACAGCACAGAGAAAAAGGAGGCCAGTTCCCAAGTTGCTGGCACAGATGACAGCAGAGCTGAGCACCGCCTCTCCCAGGACAGGGCTCACAAGGAAAGTGGGACAGGACAGAGACCAGGCAAAAGAAAAAATGGGAACTCAATGCACACGCACATGCAGAACCAGATACACACACAACACTCACAACTGGCAGAGGTAATGGGAATGTGGGCTGGGGCGAGAAGCCCAGGAAGCCCTGGCCTAGCACGTCCAAGGGCTGGAGTATAATCACAACAACAGAACAACATGAAGCACCAAGAATACAGAAGGAATCCTTACAAAGCAAAACGACAAAAGAAAACAAGCAACGCAAGGACTGATCTGAAATGACATCTCATAGAAGAAAATAAAGATTGGCCAAAACTGACATAAATCGCTAGTGCCCACATCAATGTGTAACATGAACAGCAGCAGCATGTGAAGTATTATGTTGTGCCCATTTAACTGGCAAAAATCAAGAAGCCAAGAACACTACCAAGAACATGATAGGATACAGACTGATGGAGTCAGCAATTCTTCCCTGGTAGAATGTATGATGCTATAAGCCCTCAGGAAAGCAAAAGGAATAATCCTACAAGTGTCTACATTTACAGTCTATAATTCAATCATTTGAATCCTGCAAACACTAAAAAAAAAAACCACTCTGTGTGCATGGAAAGTAAACACACAGGAAATGACAGCAGCACTGAACATGAAAATACAGGAACACTGATGCTCAGAAGGCAAACAGGTTTAAGGACACAGTCTCAGCTCAGCCGCCTGCTTGTTGTGCTTTCTTGGAGTGGAAGGAAAGTGAGTGTGTTTTTATGCTGAAGAAGATGGAGTCACATCTGGACCTGGGTACAGAAACGGCCACAGATAGGAGGGAAAGCCTTGCCCACTGGGAAAACTGTTCTCCTCAGACACATGGCCCTGCCACACAACCAAGCCCTGTGGAGACGACTGGCCCTGGCGAGGAAGGAGCTGGTGTCCCAGGGTGTAAGTGTACCAGCTGGAGAGAGGTCAGAACAACCTTAAAGCATCAGGTGGACATCAGAAGGTCCCTGGGTCCTTCTGATGGGCTGCATGGTACAGAGCTCCCTGATGACCCTGCAGACTCCAGTATGAGAAGTATAGGTGTGACCTTAACCTCCAGTATAGGTGTGACCTTAACCTTGTTTGCCTAATCCTGAGTAAAAAGTGGTCACTGTACTTGTACAGTGAAAGCTTATAATACAAATCTAAGCGTGTAGCACAGCAAAAGGCACACTGCCATTAATCCCCCTCAAAGCGCCCCCACGCTCCACTCCTCCGCCAGGCTGGCCGCTCTCTGACGCAGTTCCGGAAGTTCTTCTCTGCGTCTTTGTGAAGCGTGATGAACACTTCAGTGAGTGCTGCTGCTGAGTGCAGGCCAACACAAAGCAAGGCTCCCAACACCACGACTGTGTCCTCACCCACCCACCAACCCACCCACTGCACTCTGCCTTCTCCCGAAGTCCAAGTGATGGTGGAAACCAACTGCTTTGAATCCACTAAGGACACCAAGGCAGCTGTAATAGTGGAACTAAAGCCACTCAGAAAGGACTCCAGAACTGCTCCAGAAAGTGGCAAGGGAAAGGGGAAAAAAACAAAACGGGGCAAGAACGATGGTATGCGTTGTGTTCAAGGGGAGGAAGAGGATTTGCAGTGGGTCTTTCATTGCAGTAAGTCTTTTTTAATTCACCCTATTTGTCATATCTCTTAGTTAGTTATGCTGAGCCACTGAGCCTCTGGAGTCTGTAAGATCACCCAACCTTTGAGCTGCTTAGCCAAAACTGTGCACAGTCAGGAACTCGTCCACCTCATCGGGATCACAGACACCCACGCAGCCAGGGCACTGAGACTGATTAGAGGAGCCACGGGACAAAGGGCGCCATGGCTCCAGTATCCCCACAGAGGCCACAAGAAGAACAGCCCCCAAATAAGCGTGGGGGTGCACGCCTGTCATTCCAGCTTCCTGTTAGACTGAGGCAGGAAAACTGCAAGTTCAAGCCTAGCTTGGGAAGCTCAGTTTCTTATTGAGACCTGCCTCAAAATTAAAAGAAAAGGGCTGGGAATGCAGTGTAAGAGAAGACCCTGGGTTCAATCCCCAGCACAAGAAAAAAACGAACAACAGAAAAGAGCCACCCCAAAAGACCACAGAGCTGGGCCCTCCTCCCACCTGAATGCTGGCTCTTACCAAGCTGTGTACTCTGGCCGCAGCCCAGCCTCACTGTCCATGGCGGCTGCCCATGCTCCAGCTGCTGGATCAGCTCAGGTGTGGGAACAGGACACCCTGGTCAGGGAGACAAAAATGTGGGTGCACAGGTTTTGGTGAAGAGAGATAAAGCAGTCAGGGATAGTGAAACACCTATCATGCCAGCCTAACCTCAATACTGTGGGAGGCTGAAGCAGGAGGATCACAGTTTGAACGCAAACTGAGTAACTTAGTAGAGCCCTGTACCAAATTCTCAAAAAAAAAAAAAAAAAAAAAAATCTTTTAATGTTACGTGCTTTCCTTTTCCGTTTTTTTTTTAGAGACAGGGTGTTGCTAGGTAGTCCAGGCAGGTCTTAAACTCACAGAGCTCCTCCTGCCTCAGTCTCCACAATTGGCTGCTTTTTTTTTTTTCATTTTTACCCTTAGTACCAGAACATGCTTGCAGTACACAATGGTCATGTTCACCATAGGACGGTGTACACAACACATCTTAACCCTTTTTTGTCCCACTTCCCTGCCTCTAATCCTTCTTCCCTTTCCTATTTGCAAAAGCTCCATTTCCTTTCTTCCTTTTCAACTCTTTCTATAAGCCTTTTCCTTTCCTTCCCTCCATGCTCCCTCATTTTTAAGAAAAGCTGGAGCTGTAGCTCAGTGTGAAGGTGCTGGATTTATTCCACGTACCACAAACAAAAAGGCAAGAGATAAATAAACCTCAGTGATCCGGCCTTCATGTTGGAGAGCAGACTGCGGAATGAAAAAGCACCAACTGCTTAGCTTGTGACCCGGAAGCCAAGGGCTTACCATGTCATGCTGCCATAGCAACTTACTCCACACAGTAAATCACAATTGAGTACCAATAGAAAGTAATAAAATCCAAGGACATGGAACAAGCAACCACTCCAATTTGCCATTCCAAAACTGAACAATACTGCTAGGCATGGTGAACAATACTGCTAGGCACAGGCCTGTAATTCTAGCTACCAAGGAAGCTGATGCAGGATAACTGCAAGTTCAAGCCCAGTAGCAAGACCCTGGGCTCAAGGGCAGAGCACTCCTGAGTTCAAAGAAAGCAAGCAAACAGGTTTATGCAGGCCACGGGATGAAAGTCTCAGACAGGGCAACCCACTGGCGCCACCTCAAGGAGGCTGCCATGAAGAGCAGGTGAGAGGGCCTCATGGCGGGAGACAGGCCAGAGTGAGAGAGGCCAGGCTTGCCCACTGACAAGTAAGTACCTGGCCTCACAGGAACTCAGTGGGTTCCATAAAAACCCCAGAAAAGGACTGGAAAGGGCCCTACTCCCAGTGATCTAACTACCTTGTGCTAGGCCCCGCCTCTTTAAAGAGTCCTGCACTCAGCTCCGCACACTGAGGATCCAGCCTACTGCACACCAGCTCTGCCTGTGTGACAGGAGGTGCATCTGCACTGACCCCCATCTCTACTGAAGCCCATGCCAGGCTTCACAGCCCTGTTCTGGGTCCCAGGTTGAACACAGACTCTTGTTTGAGAACCTTCTCCTAGCACCCCAGGGAGTCATGAGCACCATTTCACAGGGAATGCGCCGAGGAACAAGCTGAGTGGTGCGCAGGACAGCAGAGCCAAGTCAGGTGCAGACCTGGGTCCAGCCAGCTCTGCTGTCTGTGCTGTGCAGCCACCGAGCCAGCCCGCACGACCCTGAAGTGAGAGTCCAGGAAGGACCAGGATGTAGGTCCAAGAACCCCAGGGAGCAGTAAGCTTGTGCTGGGAGCCAGCTGAGAGGCACAGCCAAGTTGTGAACTCTAGGGTATCACTTGTTGCCTCTGCCTCACAGAGGTCGGGCGCAGAGAAAGGAAAATAGAAACATACACGAAAGTACACACCAGGAACATGGGCCACTCAGAGCAAGGACCAGGGTGGCATGTAGGCTGCAAACCTACTAAAGCAGTTTGTAGACAGTGAAGCAAGCAGGCACACACAGAAGTCAGCTGTAATTTTGGTACCAAGGATTGAACTCACGACCCGAGCTGGCCAGGCAGGCACTTACACCGCTGAGCTAAATCCCTGGCCCAAAATGTCACTATTAACAGTAAAGCAGGCCCATGTAGTTCCTCCCCACAGCCTACACTGTAGCAGCTCTCAGTCCCTCACAGGACCTGCTTGGAAATCCTGTCTCTGGTTTCTGCAAAATACCCCATTTCCTTCCACTCCCTTCCTCCCCACAGCACCATGGGAGACAAATGACACAGATGCTGCTCAGAGATACAGGGAGCCTGCATAGCAAAAGCTGTGCACAGCCAGAGAAGGGCAGGTTCCAGCCTGCAGCCAGGTCCACTGCACAGAGGGGCAGGCACTTACCCAGGGATACCAGGAGGCCACAGTTCTCCAGCATCACCTCCTGATACAAGGTCCTCTGACCTGGGTCCAGCTGCCCCCACTCCTCCTGGGTAAAGGTCACAGCCACGTCCTCAAAGGTCACAGGCACCTGTAGGTCAAGCAAAGCTGTTAGCATTGCCTCAGCTACTGGACGGGCTGTTACATGTGGCTGGCTGGAAAAGATACAGAGAGAACACAGCCCTGCTGACACCATCCATGCCGCACTGTGTGCTAAGCTCAAGGGGGCAACAGACGGTGCTGTGGAGAGAATGCAAGAAAAGAAAGAACAAAGGAAAAAACAACTCTGTGTGGGAGCCCCTGGAGGATAGGACACGGGAAACTGAGAGATGCAGACATGAGGGCACCAGACATCAGAGGAATGAGGAGTATTAGTGACAATGACTATGATTCCAACGTCAGCAGTACTACCTGAACCTCACGGGTCCAGCGCAATGCCTGGCCCAGGCAGAGGGTTTTACACTCACTGTTAGTGACCACATCTTCACAGATCTAAAGTAAGACTCTTGGTATCCGAACCCAAACTCCTAAAATGGACACTTCATGGCTGTGCAACTTTTGCAACCTCATTTCACCAGGTCAGTACAGCAATTTCCACATTATCAATAACAATCATAACATAGAGAAAATATTTCCTACTTAATGGGTATCATAGTCTATGTCAGTGGTCTCCAGGCCTCATGACTTTGCATTGTATATTTGTGATTGGTTCATTGTCTAGAGCTTGGATTGATGGTGTCAGTGCTATACCCACATCGGGGTGGAGCCAGGATGTAATGTAATGGTAGGAAGAAGGTGTTTCTTACTCTTTTGCGGGTTTCAGTCTTGCTGTTTATAGCTGCCATGAACTGCGGCCCAGCCATGCCAGCCTGCCTTGGAGCCAACTGAGTATGGACTGAAACCTCCAAAAACTGTAAGAAATAAACCTTTCCTTTCCCAACTTTCAGCTTCAGGTATTTTGCCTCAGCGACAAGTAAAAAGTAACTAAGACAATGGGCTTTAGCTTTTCTATTAATCCTTCTTCAGCTTCTGAGGTAATGTCAACATCAATCACCTCTATGCCATAGTGACCCAAAGTCAAAGGACTGGAGGCCAAGGGACCGTCACAAATTCACCCAGTATCACTTAGAAACAGGATTTCTGCCCAGATTTTAAAAAGTGTAATCCCAACCTTCTTGGATTTGGTGTCCATACACTGGACTATAGCAACATGAAGAGGAGGAAGAGGAGCTGGGTGAGTCCCAGGGACCCAGGAAGGATGTGAAGAGCAAATTGAAGGGCACATGGAAGCAAAGAGAGTGACTTAAAGAAGGAGCGGGAGGCAGCGCTTTCCCCTTGAGCCCAGACCCCCACTGAGTGGGAGGAGCAGGTGAAAACTGAAAATACAAAGTGACTTGAGGAAATCATGAAGACCAAACAAGCATTGCAAAATGACCTAGAAAGAGATACCAAGAATTACAACTAGACTTTTAGTCTGTGTGTTTCTTTTTGAATTAAATGTGTTTCTTGTATGCAGCATATTGTTGGATCTTGCTTCCTGATCCATTCTGCCAGTTTGTGTCTTTTGATCGGTGAATTGAGACCATTAACACTGATGGTTATAACTAATATGTATTACTTATTCTTGTCATGTTATTTTTCTCTTGTTGCCTTGCTCTTTCTCCCTGCCTCACCATGTAATTATATGCCTTTCCTGGTGGATTCCTTCTGTTGGGGTTCATGGACTTGTCAAAGGATGGAAATTACAATTAGAACATGAGTTCGATCCCTGGTACCAAAAAAAAAAAAAAGTCCACATAACAGAAACAGATTGGAAAAAAAGATCAAGAAATAAGACACTTCCATGACAAAGAACTTGTGAGGAAATTCATGAATATCAAACCAGCATTCCAAACTGTTAAGAAGGACTACAATTCCATGAACCCCAACAGAAGGAATCCATGTTAACATGTATCAGTGTTAATGGTCTCAATTCACCAATCAAAAGACACAAACTGGCAGAATGGATCAGAAGCAAGATCCAACAATAGGCTGCATACAGGAAACACACTTAATTCAAAAAGAAATACACAGACTAAAAGTCAAAGAATGGAAAACAATACTCCATCTACATGAGCCCAGATAAAAGCAAGGGTAACCATGCTACTTGTAGACAAAGTGAGTTTCAAGCCAAAATTGACTAAAACAGATAAAGAAGGTCACTGCCTCTATATAAAGAATACAATCCAAAAGGAAGAGATAACAATCATAAATATAAAGCCAGGCACGGTGGCACACGCTTGTCATTCCAGCACTAGGGAAGCTGAGGCAAAAGGATCCTTGCTAGTTCAAGACTAGCCTTGGCTACAAAGTGAGCTCAAGGCCAACCTAAACTGCACAGTGAGATCCTGTCTCAAAAAGATACCCCTAGGGGCCTGGGGATTTAACTCAGCAGTTTTAGCACTTGCCTGGTAAGTAGTTCAATTCCCAATACCAAAAAAACGCCCCCCCCCAATTGTAAATGTTTTTGCAACAAATACCGTGCACTCAACTATATAAAGCAAATATTAACAGGCATGAAAACTTAAGCACTAATACGACTGTATTGGGGGATCTCAGTACTCCCCTGTCACAAATAGACAGATCAACTAGACAAAAAATCAACAACCAAACATTACAACTCAACGAAACTCTTGGACAAATGGACTTAGTAGATGTCTACCGAGTGTCTCCTACCACAACATCAGAATACACATTCTTCTCAGCTGCACACTGGACATTCCAAAATAGACAACATTCTAGCTCACAGAACATGTTTAAATAAATGCAAAGGAACTGAAATTACCCCACACATATTGTCAAAACATAGTGCAATGAAATTGGAAATCTGTGGGTAAAGAAGCCACAAGAACTTCATAAACACATGAAATTAAGTAGTACCCTCCTGACCCAAAGGGTCACATATGAAATTAAGGAAGAAGTTAGATAGTTACTAAAATTAATGAAAATGACAATATAATGTACCAGAGTTTATGGGAAATGAAAGCAATCCTACAAGGAAAATTTAGTGCAGTGAATACACGTCAGAAAAACAGCAAGCTGAATTACATGACTTCATGTTGAACTTCAAACTTCTAGAAAAAGAAGAGCGAGTCAGGTCAAAAGCTCATATTATGTTAGAAAATTATAAAGATCAAAGCACAAATTAACCCAGTGGAGACTACAGAAACAATACACGGCATCAATGAATCCAAAAGTTGGTTCTTTGTAAAATCGACAAACCCTTAATCAACTTTATCAAAAAAAGAAAAGACTCAAATCCACAAAATTAAGAATGAAAAGAGTAAAATCAAAATAGATCCTGTAGAAATCCAGAAGGTCATCTGCACCTACTTCAAGAATTTGTACTCCAATGAGATGGGAAATGGACAGATTCCTAGATATATACAAATTACCAAAGCTGAGTTAAGATAAAAAAAATTCTAAGTAAGCCAGTATCAGTCAATGAAATTTAAGATGTAATTAAAAACTTCCCAATAAGAAAAACCCAGGCTCTGGTAGATTCTGACTTCCACAAGAAATTTTGGAAGTTACCACTTCTTCTCAAACTCTTTAAATAAACTCAAAGGAGAAGTAATACTCCCAAATTCATTCCTGAAGCAGGCAATGCCCTGATATCAAGACAAGAGAATAACTCAACTAAGAAAGACAATTATAGGCCAATCTGCTTAATGAACATAGATGCAAAGATTCTCAATAAGATACTGGCAAACAGAATACAGCAAATCATCAAGAAGATCAAACACCAAGACAAAGTTGGATTCATCCCAGGGATGCAGGGATGATTCAACATACACAAATCAGTAAATGTAATATGTCATATTAACAGATTCAAGGACAAAAACCACACAATAATCTCAACAGATACTGAAAAAGCTTTTGATAAAGTCCAGCACACATTCATGATAAAAACCCTACAGAAAATTGGAAAGATGGTCTTTGTCTCAAACTGGTAAAACCCATCTATGACAAACCAACAGCCCGTATCACACTGAATGAACAAAAACTGAAAGCTTTCTAAAATCAGAAACGAGACAAGCATGTCCACTCCTGTTTGATATAGTTCTGGAAACATTAGCCAGAGCAATCAGACAAGAGAAAAAATAAAACAAATAACAATAGCAAAGGAAGAAGTTAAATTATCATTATTCACAGGTGATATGATACTCCACATAGAAGACCCCAAAAACTCCACCAAAAGACTCCTACATTGAATAAGCACATTCCATAGCAGAGCTTTTTAGCACACAAAAACAATCTCACTAAGAAGCAAATTAGGGAAATAACCTATCACAACAGTATCTTAAAAATGAAATACCTGGGAATCAATTTAAAGATTACATTGAAAACTATCACACTCTGAAAAAGGAAAATATCAGAAAATGAAAATGAAAAGATAGCCAAGTGGCACACACCTGTAATTCTAGCATGTGGGATGCCGAGGCAGGATGATCACCATCTCAAGATCAGCCTGGGTTACACAGTGAGTTCTAGGCCAGCCTGAATCACTAGTGAGACAGATAAATGGATGCACCATGAGACATAGTCTTAAGTGCAATAAATGTGACACATGAGTAAATATTGCATTGTTTCTCTAGTGTGAGAGTCCAAAATGTAAACAACAATCAAAATGTATAATAGATACTGTGAAAGAGGAAGAAAATGTTCAAATAGGAAGGAGACCCAGTTAGGGGGAAGATGATAAATAATGGAAGAATCAAAGAAAACCAGTTGTTACGGTTCTTGTTTTATCATCAGGCTTTTTCCTCCCAAACATCTTGAAAACCCTCAACTGAGCACATTTAAAAATTCTGCTATGGACTGAGGGTATAGCTCAGTGGTACAAGCGCCCACCTGGCAAGTGTGAAGTTTTGAGTTCGAACCCTGGTACTGGAGTGGGGGGGAGGGAGTAAAAATTCTGCTAGATTACCTACATGAAAAAAGCCCCACTTTAGCCTAAACTTGTAGCACAGCCTCTCAAAAGAAGTGACATGTGATCTCACAGAGATCTCAGAACAGTGTGCTAGGTAAAACGAACTACAAAGGCGAAGGCTGGCAGAGCAAAGAGGACACTGCAGTCAGGATGGAGTATTCAAAGAGACACGAGCTAGGGAAGCAGGAAGGAAAAGAGACGAGATCAGAAGGGGTAAGCCACAGCAGATGAAGTAGGACCAAGCAAAATGTGGGGTTGGATTAGCCACGTGATGGGAGTCAAAGCATGGAGCCTCATTCTTCTTTCAACCACTTCAGCCCCCATATTCAGGCCTGTCACTACTGGCATGGAGAAACTGTAGTAGAGAAAAACAACAAAATAAGCATTTCTCTGGTTGAACTTATATTAGAAGCAGAGTCAAAAGTTAGGACAGCTAGTTATTAAATTCTGGCAGTATGGAGCTGCCCGTTACACGAATTACTGGTTGCCAGGACTGTGACGAGATGGTAATCTGCTTCCTACAAGCACGATTTAAAGTATGCTGATATCCAGAACTGTTTATTGTACCAAAGGAGCTGCCGTCCAGAAACCTGAGTAGGCTGGTAGAGACTGTAGCTGGAGGTCCTAATTTTAAGCACAGTCTAGCTACTGTCTGGGTATCCAGTTCTCCGTGTGCTGATGCTAAGGGAGACAGTGACGCGCCTACTCCATTTTTCCTAAATACATACGAGTAAAAAGCAATCCGGCGCCGTCTTGGCCTCAGCCCCTCCATCCAGAGGAGGAGCGTGAGCCGGAGCCCTAGTCCACTCACCTGCGCCGGGTCCGCCAGCGTCCCCGCCATAAGTGGAGCAGAGGCCCGAGGGGCCGGCAACCCCCAGAGCCTCCCTGGCCGGGTGGTGACCCTGGAGGACCGACGCGCCAAGCTCACAGCTCGGCCAGACGTGGACTGCTTCGCCCTTCTCTCAAAAAACCGAACCGGCACTAGCCACTCGTTAGGGCCGGCGTGAACCGAACCGACGCGTGCAATTAACGTCACGAAGAGAGCCGGAAGTCCCGCCCCAGATCCGTGACGCAAAGGAAATGCCCCATCCTGGACCGTCACTGGCCAGAAGCCCGAGGTCGACGCACGCACAGGCTCTTCGGGGTAAAGTAGTCCTCTCCTTGCTGACCGCAGGAGGCCCGTGCTCCACCTAGGTTTCCTCCCTCCCAAGGATTGAAAGGCGCGCTTTTGCTATCCCAGCACTCTGGGAACACAAGGCAGGAGGATCGCTGTGAGCTTGAGGCCTGCCTCGTCCATGTAGTGAGTTCAAGGTCAGTCGGAGCTACATAAGGAGATCCGGTGTCTGTCAATCAATCGATCGATACACATTAAAAGGCATTCATACATTTCATTGTGTTCCGCAATAAAATCTCCCGCCCGTCTGGCTATCCTTCCTTCTCCTGTCCTGTCACAGATTTCCCCCTCCCAGTGCATTAATATAGGAGAAATAAAACTCCCAACCTTCTAGATGACAGCAGTGTCAAGTTCATGTCTCCTGAAGACCAAACGTGAATTCCAAGGAACAACAGAGGTTACCAGTAGGGAGATTTATTCAGAAATAGCACCTAAAAGTCGAGAAACGGGTTGCCAAGGAGGCTTTGGTCATGGGCAATTTATAGCAAATGTGAGCACAACGTGAGTCAAATTATAAGCAACTAATAACATTACAAGTATAGCAGGCATGGTGCCACACGTCTGTACTCCTAGCACTCTGGAGGCTGAGGCAGGAGGATTCCAACAAGTTCAAGGCCATCTTGAGCTATATAGTAAGACTGTCTCAAGAAATAAACAAAAGGATTACAAATATAGCAGCTTAGCTAATACTGATCCAGTAGGGAAGTTGGGTATGTAGCAAGAGTATTTAGCTGACATTATTAACCTTGGTTTATCCATGACTTCTAAAACAAGAGATTTTAATTTGGGGAAGGGATGGGTCCAAGTGTTCTGGTCATCCACATGGGTGTTTAATGCATAATCTGGATTTAATGGACCAGATGGTACTAATTACAGTTTTACTTATCTCTCAGGATAATATGCACATCTGGCCATTGGGACTTTATCTTGAAGTCTTAACTCTTCAGGTGCACCTGCGGCCACAATTCTGTTGTCTTTGTTTTTTATGACTCCTTCAGAGCCCAGTATATCTCTCACTGTGTATTAATTCCTATCTGACTTAGCTGCCTGTAATATTTCCCCTACTGCAGTTATCCCTAACTGTGGTTAAGAAAGAAAAGTCATAGTTTCAGTCTAGCTCCTTCAAGTTGGGAACGGTCAGAGTAGGGGAGACCACAATCAGGGCCCTTCTCCAGAGAGCTAATCTGGTGGACCTTGTGTAGAAGTCATAAATTCCCCTTACCAGGGAGTTATGAACTTCCTTTATCAGGTCAGACTAGTGGGTCCCAGTAAAAGGATTCTGACACATTTGTCGCTGTTTCCATCTCCATGATCATTTGGAATCTGGCAGTCTTTGGGTGAAAATAAACAAATTTTTCCAAGAGATTTTCATCTTTCGCACATACAAAGTATGAGCACCAGTGTGGAAATTCAGGGTGGGGAAAGAGCCACATCCAAATACTGCTCTGAAGGGGTTGGAATAGCAAGTCCAGCCATCTGGCTCCTAGACCTCTATACCAATGGAAGCTATCTATAAGTGGAATATTTTTTTAACCAGATCTGAATTATTTATCTAAAGACAAAAAATTTTACTTATTAGTGCACAAGTGCCTCCAATTTCAGATGTAAGAAGATGGAGAATTCAGTGGTTTTGAATTGTAATTTTAACTAATGACTGTGAAGATTCTTGTTGAGCTTTTAAAGCTTCCACTGTAGTTTTCTGGCCCCATGAACCGACAGAGGTCAGCTACAGCTGTAATGGCAAGCTGCCAGCAGGGGTCAGTGATTGGAGCCCCCTTCCTATATCTCGCCTTTATTATTATGGTATTATTTTTATACATCTTTCAGTTATACTTTTCTTCTGGATGTTTAAAACTAAGTTAAAGTGAGACCTGTGTTAATCAAAATTAACCTTTTGCTATCTACCAGGGTCAGTTAAGTCTCCTCAGTCATTACTTTTGGAACCATGTATAGAGCCATTCAGCGTCTCTGTCAGCGTCAGCCACCAGGATGGGTCAGTCTTAACTGACCATCTAGCTGCCTGTGAAAACATGGGAAGTTTTTTCTCTTTGATGACCGTTCTTTTAGCACACTGTACACAGGTTGATCCCTGTCCTCTGAGGTCTAATGACTTTCTCAAGGTGTTGAGTGACTCACCAAGGTTGTAAGATCCTGTAGAAAAGATTCCCTCATGTCCTGGGTCACTCATGACATTTGAGGGCCAGAGCCAAAATATTGGCATCCCTGTCAGCCCAGTTATTTTTGTAGCTTTGGTCTCTAAATCTAAGTATTTGAACACCCAGGAGAATATTTGAAATATGTAATATGACCTGGAAAGTGTTATTTTTTCATCAGTCATGAGCATCTTAGAAGTCAAATTCTCATAGAATGATAATAGATAAAGTTTTACATAGAATGCTTGAAATTAAGAGTAACATAGCATGTTAGCATGACAACCATGATGACATTACTAGAACCCTTAAGTTTTATCATTATCTCTGAAAAACATTTAGCTATTCACCTTAGTATAGAATAATTTGTAGCCAGTTATCTTTATTTAATTATAAAATATTAGCCAGGTTTGCTAGTGCACACCTGGAATCCCAGCACCCAGGTGGCTGAGGCAGGAGGATTGCTATAAATTCAAGATCAGTGTTGGCTACATAGTGAATTCAAGGTCAGCTTGAACCACAGAGGAAGATCAAAAACAAACAAAAAAAATTTAAATGACATAAAGAAACTCTTACCTGCTTTGTTAGCTTTTAGCCATTCTTTGTTACCAAAGTGACATTTGAGTAGAATGTACCTGTCTATGGGTGTAATTTATGGACTATTAATGCCTAAACTCTAGTGGTGAAAGTGACACTGTCTGGACTGCAGAGTTTAGGGAACCTCACTGTTGTAACAGTTGTATGACAATCACACAAGCACAAGCCTGCAAACACATCCACATTATCTGGGTGGCTGGCTCATGCTGGACTGGCATTTACATTTCATCACAGGCAGCTGGAACACAAGGGGAGAATGGATGTTTGAAGATAAAATGTTTTACCAGCATAAATAACTTTAACCTAAAGGTCATTAGTATGATATTTTTCAGCTTTGCATATCTGAAGGTCTGTATTCTTGGGAAACACAAATATTCTATAAGATTAGCATAACTGATGTCACAGCTATGGAGAAATGTTACAGGTTTAGTTTCTACTCAAGAGAAATTTCAGACTCCTTTAACAGATTTATAAGATGTAACTATATGGACAAGGATAAACGATATCTTCACACCTCTGATGAGTTGAGGAAATGGTTTTAATGACCACAAATAGATTTATTATCCCACATACAATTGTATCTCATTTAAACTATAACAAAATGCTTATTTAATCAAAGCTAATAGATGCAGATTAAGTTTAAACGTCTGGATCAACTTACAGAAATGTTAGATTTAATTACTTGATATGTTTGACTTCTAAGCATAAAAAAGAGGACCTATTAGTTACTTTATATATATTAAACTTACATAGTCTTTATAAATTTAACATTAAAGTTTGGGCTCATAGTCAAGATTTCAGAAATTCAACATATGAATAGAATTTTAAACGCTGTTAGGGAAAAGAAACAATACCTCTGAAGGAAAGTCCATCAGAACAGCTGGCCTCTCAGTATAAACCCTTAAATCAAGAGGAGCTTGGAGTGAAGTATTTCAAGTTCTAAAGAAAAACAACTTTCCGTGCAGATTTATGTATCCTGAAAATCTGTATCTTTCAAAACTGATGGAGAAATAAGATACTTCTATGATGATGAAATCCAGAGGAAATTTATGACCACAATACCAGTATTCCAAAATGTTTTGAAGGACATTCTAGGAAGAGATAACAAGGGGACAGCAAGAAGCCCAAACAGAAGGAATTCACCAGGCAAGACAAAAAATTACACAGAAGAAGGGGGGAAAGCTCACCTCCCTAGCCCCACTAGTGGAGGAAGACCACCAAGCCCTGCCCTGGCGTGGGCAGCTGAGCCAATCCTGGGCACGTCAGTGCCCTCCCACTGCCACCACACAGAGGACGACCACTGTGCTCCTTCTCAGATCAGGTTGCTGAGCCATGCCTGCCATCCAGCATGGTCCTCCCATGTGCTGACCCAGAGGACTGCCGAATCTGCCCTGGCTCGACCACTGCCCTTGGCTACCCTTCCAATCTCTTAGACCAAGCACTGCTGTGAATGTTTGGCTCACAGGGTTCCTCCCACAACACTAAACTGCAGTGGACTGGCAGTGCTGGTTTGATGGGACACTTGGTGGCCCCTCACCCATACAGAGAACCTGGCAGGTTCTGGGTACTATGTACCCAACAATTGGGCAAACATCAACCACACAGTAGAATCCTAGGACATACACTCTCCACAGTTGTGACTATTGGGATTAAATAACCAGATATTGGCCCAGAAGGTGACAACAACAAAATGAAAAACCCAAATGCAATCTCAAACATCTAGTCCATTAGGTGCAAGAACAGGCAACAGTGAAATAGAGGACTATAAAAGTCATTCACCAGGTATCTCTGAAAAGATAGCAAATGAAGTAAAGAAACAAATCCATGAGGCTATAGAGGAAATCAAATTAGAAGTAATGTCTTACATAAAGACAGAAATAACAACCTTAGCAAAGGATTTACTCAACATAGCTAGGGAAGAAATAGATAAAAAATACAGGAGCATGAGAAATTGAATGAAACTTTGAATGAACAATTTAGAAAACAAGCAGAAACCATGAAACAAATTCAAAGAGACATCCAAGAAACTAAAAATTCTACTGAAAGCTGGCAAATTCATTTAAATGAAGCTGAGGATAGAATTTCACACCTCGAGGACAGGATCACAGATAGTGACCATGAAAAGAAAGAACTTACACAAACAACAAAGCAGCACAAAATGACAATCCAGCAGCTTCAAGATGATGCCAAGAGAAACAATGTAAGACTAATAGGCATCAGTGAGGATGCAGGTGACAACGCAAAGACCATAACTAAGCTGTTCACAGAAGTAATAGCAGAAAATTCCCCAAACATGGGGAAAAAATATGATATACAAATAAGTGAGGTATACAGAATGCCAATCACAACCAACATAAATCTACACCCAGTCATAGAATAATTAAGATCTCAGACATACAGCATAAAAACACAACACTAAAAGCTCTTAGAGAAAAGACACAACTCATCTATCAATGAAAGCCTATTAGAATCACAGAAGACTTTTCAGCACAAACACTCAAATCAAGACAAACTTTGAGTGAAGTATTTCAAGCCCTAAAAGAAAACAACTTTCAACCCAGACTGATGTACCCAGAAAAACTGTCTTTCAAATTTAATGGAGAAACAAGATACTTCCATGACAAAGAACAACTGAAGGAATTCATGTCCACCAAACCAACTCTAGAAAGAGTATTGAAAGACATATTAAAAAGAGATAATGATGACCACAATCCCAGAACAACAACAGAAGGAAAACACCAGACTGAATAAGAAATTAAACAAGAGAGAAAAGCAGGAAACCAACAACAGGAACATAATATGGCAAAATCAAGCCACTACATATCAGTGATATCCATAAATGTAAATGGACTCAATCCACCTGTCAAAAGAAGCAGGTTGACAGAATGGATCAAGAAACAGGACCCAAAATATGCTTTATACAAGAAACACATCTGACTCAAAAAGAAACTCATTGACTAAAAGTCAAAGGATGAAAAACAGTATTCCATGCAATAGGGACCCAGAAAAAAGCAGGGGTAGCCATTCTGTTTGCAGACAAAGCGACTTCAAACCTAAAAGTATTAAAAGAGATAAAGAAGGCCATTACATACTTGTAAGTGGAAAACTACAAGAGGAAGGCCTAACAATTATACATATATGTGCAACAAATACAGGAGCACCCAACTATATAAGACAGATACTAATGGACATGAAAAACCAAATACACAAGAACACAATTATAATAGGAGACCTTAATTCCCCACTGTCACAGAGAGATAAGTCAACTAGATAAAAAGTCAGCAAAGAAATAATAGAACTGAATCACACCTGTGAATGAATGGACTTAGTGGATGTTTACAGAGTGTTCCACCCAACCACATCAGAACATATGTTCCTCTCAGCTGCACATGGGACATTCTCCAAAATAGACCATATATTAACTCATAAACATTCTTAATTAAATGCAAGGAGAGTGAAATGATCCCATGCATAATATCAGATCATAGTGCACTAAAATTGGAAATCAGTGGCAAAAAACTACAAAACCTGCATAAACAACAACAATGTAAATGACATAAATAACAATGGAAATTAAATAACAACCTTCTGAACAACCTGTGGGTTACAGGTGAAATTAAAAAAGAAATAAAACAATACCTACAATACAATAAAAATGCAGATACAATATACTATATAACCTATGGGATGCAATGAAAGCAGTCCTAAGAGGAAAATATATAGCAATAAATAGTCACATCAAGAAAACAGAACCAGCACATATAAACAACTTAATGCTACATCTCAAGCTCCTAGAAAAGGAAAAGCAAGTCAAACCCAAAGCTCATACAACACAGGAAATTGTAAAGATTAGAGCAGAAACTGACTGACAACTAATGACAGAAAAAGAGCTCAACAGAAATGAGGCAGAGAAGGTTGAATGGTAGGAACAGCTGTTTTGGAGAAAACAAAACATCATAATAGCTAGTGCTGATTTAATATCATATTGTTTTGAAGTCCCATCAAGCTTTTGTTCTTCTGTCTCCATCGGTCTTAACATGTTGTATCTTATTGGATATTATTATATGTGATAATATAAACAAAAACTTTTATAGACAAGGAGATTATACAGAAACCATTGTTCATTTTCTATTAGTTGGTTCTAAATACCCTGTAATACTGTCATTCTTTTGAATGGTTTTACATTGTCTTGATATGTTTGATGTTACAGTATATGAAGTTATACTCAAAGATTTCAAGGAAAGAGACACTATGGTAACTACTTTTATGTCAGGATATCTTGTGGTGAAACACTATTTTGCTTAAATGGTTATGCTTTGACCTGCACTATTTTGTTGTTATGCCCTCTTTTATCCCCATCTCCTTTTTTTAATTACTTACTTTTTTATTTTTATCTTTTTAATTAAGGGAAAAATAAATAAAAATAGCAGGATATGTTATAGTAACCCACTTTGATTTCCTATTAATTTGATTTGAAACCCTGTATTGCTCTCACCATCTTGTTTTGACTGATTTTCCTCTATTCTGTTTTGCTTGATAGTACCAAGTTTGAGAGTATAGGCAACAACTGTGAAGACAATAAGATTCACTATGACGCCCATTCTGGTTTGACTATTATCTTCTTTTGAAGTCCTGTAATGTCTCCAATGTTTAGGTTTTATTGGTTTTGTTCTTTACTGTTTTGTTCAATTTTATTATAACTGATGATATAGGCAATTCTTTTTAAGACAGCAAGAGGCATTATGGTAACCACTGTTGATCACTTTGAATTCTGTTTTTACATTATGTATTATGTCCATCCTTTTGATTTGACTGACTCTGTTTTGTTATGTCACATTTGGTTTTAGTCTCTTCAAAAAAGTCATAAGAACTGTGAGAGTAATAAAACCCAAAATGTATAATTGTCATTGTACAAAAGAGAGGAAAAGAAAGTGCTCTAAAGGATATAACTGCATGTATATTTAAGTGTATATGATAGATAACCATATTATTGAGTTTTGTTGGATCATTGAACAGAACTGTTTGCAGTCTCACTGTTCGAATGTCCATTTTATATGCTTTAATTTTGTAACTTGAACAACTATCTCTAAGATGACAATATGTAATCTATTAACTAGTGATTTCCTACTTTTTTTTTTGAAATTCTGTGTAACTTGTACCCTTTTCCTGCTTTTTTCTTTTTCTCCTTAAATAAATTTTTTTTAAAAACCAGCATGGTACTGGGGAAAAAACCCTGAAGATCATGGAACATATTATAAGATGCAAAAACAACTCCAGACACACACTCCACTTTATCTTTGAGAAAGGTGCCAAACACAGTTACTGGAAGAAAAATAGCCTGTTTAGTAAATGGTGTCGGACCAGCTGGGTGCACTTGGGAGGCTGAGGTGGAAGCATCACTATGTTGAGCTCATAGGCCAGCCTGAACTGCATAGTGAGACCCTGTCTCAAAAAAGACAAAAACAAACAAACAAACAAACAAATGGTGCTGGAAAAACTGGATCTGCACAAACCATAGATTAAAACTGGACCCATGTTTTCTCACTAAACTAAATTAGATATAGATCTAAGGGGCTGGAGATTTAGCTCAGTGGCATAAGCACCAGCCTGGCAAGGGTGAGGTCATGAGTTTGATCCCCAGTACCAAAAAATAAAAAATGAAAAAAAATAGACCTAAGATCTAAATATTAAACAAAAACATTAAATATGCTGGAAGATAGGATAGGTAAAATTCTTCAAGACACTGGTGTACGCAAAGACTTTATGACCAAAGCCCCAATCATGAGTGTCACAGATTAATTTAACTAGTTTAACCCATTACTCCAGAGACTTTGTGCTCTACTAGGCCACATGATCTTTTGTTCTGAAGGAAGCCTGACAAATGCATTGTGTTCAAGCAAGTGAATGCAAGACCTTGAGTCTCGGTGGAAGGCTGCTGGGACAACATGACACACTTTGCTAAAATGTGTCTGAAAGAACAGTAAACATGAAAGCCAGGTATCACTAAATATGGTTACTAGGATAGTTAAGCAATTAAGTTCTCACTTGTCTGTACTTTACGCTTCACACATTCTGCTTCTGCTCCTTGTAAAGGACAGACCAATAAAGTCCAGAGAAAATTGTAATCAAGGCTTTGGTCCTAGAGATTGAAGTCCCCCAAAACCCATAACTTTGTCTCTCTTGTTTCCATTGTATCTGCTCATTTTTGGGAACTGTCTCTTCACAGAAACCAACATGATTGCACAGGAACAATCACAACTAGGATATCATCTCATTAGAAAACTTTCTCACAGCAAGAAAAACCACCAACAGGTGAAAAGACAACCCACAAATTAGGAAAAAATATTTGCCAGCTTCTCTTCAAAGGTTTACTATAAAGAATATACAAAAAACCAGATCTCCCAGATTTAAGGAACCATTTCAAAAATGGGCATCTGAGGTGAATACCCACTTCTCAGATGAAGAAATACAAACAGCAAATTAATACATGAAAAATTGTTCAACATCACTGGTTATTCGAGAGATGCAAATTAAAACAACACTGAGATTCCACCTCACCCCAGAAAGAAATAGCTATGGTTAAGAAATCAACCAATAACAAACTCTGGGGGCCTGTGAGGAAAAAGGGGACCCTTCTCCACTGTTAGTGGGAGTGTAGAATGGTGCAACACTGTAGAAATCAGTGTGGAGACTCCTCAGAAAACTAGGATTAGAGGTTCCATTCAACCCCGCTATTCTTCAACTGGGGAAAACATCATACCACAGTGATATATGTGCTTCCATGTTCACATCAGCAGCATCAGCCAATGAATGGATTTTAAAAAAGCATAGGAGTTTTATGCAATGGAGTACTACTCAGCCATCAAGAAGGATTAACTGGAGAGTGTAGGTAAAGAGATGCAACTCGAGACCATAGTCATAAGTCAAATAAATCAGGCTGGCATGTGTAAACACTGTATTGTCTTCCAAATGTAAGAAACTGAAAGAGTAGGATCCAAAATAAGATCCAAAATGTATAAATAGATACTGTGAAATGGGAATGAAATTGTTCAAAAGGAAGGAGAAACAGATGTAGGAAAGGGGAAAAGGTAGGAAAAAGGAAAAATATATATAATATATATACACATGATAATTAAAATAGTTATAGTGCTAATTTCTCTTAGTTCATTGAAAAGAAATGTTTGTGCTTATATTGTTTGATATTTTTTCATACTTATATATTATAATCTAGTAACTACTTTGAAGCTAACAATATATAATGGATTAACCATTGTTACTCTCCTATTATCTTTTGAAATTTTGCATCATTTTGGTTTTTTCTTTAAAATTAAAAAAACTTATATAAATAGTCTTTCCATTGGAATCTTGAAGAGTGCCAAAAAAAAAAAAAAAAAAAAAAAGAAAAGAAAAAGAAATTGTTGAGCTCAAGGGACCACCCACTTGGGACCCCCTTCTGCCCTTCTTAGGTAGAAGCTTTCTTCTTCTCAATAAATTTTTCCTACTTTTAACCTCTGTTGTTCCAGGAATTCATTCTTTGATTTTAGAGAATGCAAACTTTGTGTCTGGGACATCTGGCAGTGGGGCGTTATTTCTCGCTTATATTATTTGGAGGTCCATACATCTTCCCTGTGTCATACACCACATATCTTTTGGAAGTAATCCCCTTGATTCATAGATTCTGGATTGTGATTCACTTAGGTAGTGAAGATTTTTACACTCTAAATGTTTCCATTTAATCAATATCACCTAAGTGACTAAAAAAAGAAACTGTTGAACACTGAGATTCATGTTCTATCTAAAGCAGCTGAAGGTGCTTTAACTGGTTATTAACGCACATTAAACAGACAGACACACCCAGGACGATTCCATTAAATCAGAGCGACTGTCAGATGCTTTGGCCAAGTTGAACTGCAATAACCCTTTTACATTTTATAGGTTTGTAACTAAGTGGACTAGACAGAACTTTTCTTATAGGTCACCAATGAACAGAGATCAGAATCAGTGATAAGAATCAGGAAGAAAAAGCCTTTTGCACCTGATAAAGTGAAGACTAATTTTAAGGAGGACCCAAAGCAGATGATTTATTTGACTGAAACAGCTAGTGATATAGACATACACTGTCGATCTCATAGCCAGGGTCTGGGTAGCCACAGCTGACACTCTGAACTGCTGCTCTGATGCTGCTTATAATGGTTCCTTCCAAAGGACCAGACAAAGGTAATTCCGACTGCTTTTATTTCCAGGTGGTTCCCAACTTTTTCTTGATTAACAGTTGACAATTTAAAATAATTGAAGGGCTTAGTTCTCGCCCATAGGGCACAGAGGATAAAGAGGGTGGGTTTGGGCTCAGTCATGGTACCAGATGGCACCTTAAGGACTCGAGGCTTCTGGTTTTCCAGTGACTTCCATCTGCACTTTGAACACACAGCAGTGTCTTCTCTCATGCAAAGAAAGTCTGAACACTAGGCACCTCTGACCATCTTCCCTCTCACTTGCAGTACAACTCCAGTTGTAAAACAGTATGATAGACAATGTTTCCCTCCACATTCCAGTTCACCTCCAGGGAATAGGCGGTCCATGCACAAATGCAGAAAAATATTAAAAAGCTTTCCCTTGGTGTGTGAAGGTTGAACAATTTTCAGTGCTTAAGAATACAGTGGAGCTGGGTATCATGATGCACACTGGGAGGCTGAGGCAGGCAGATAGTTGCAAGTCCAAGATCAGCCAGGGCTCCAAAGGGAGCTCAAGGCCAGCTTGAACTACATAGCAAGACGCTGTCTCAAAAAAAGATAATGAAGAGTACAGTGGTACCTGAGTTGAACAATTCCCATTGCTCAAGAATACCTTATATTCTCGATTTAGGAAATTCATGTGTTTTAGGATTTTGGAAGGTTGACTGTACTTATACTTCTGTGGGAGGGCTGTCTTCATGTTTGTCACTCAGTGTGAAGTCTGTGAACTGAAGTGAAAGTTTGCTGAACACTTTTGTTCATGAGCCCATCTGTCTGCAAAGAGAAGCATTTGTGAATCAAGGTATTACTGTGCACTCCAGAAGAGTGAGAGAATTCACAACTGAGCTTCCCTCTGCAAACCAGACGGGGAGAGGAGGACAGGTTTTTAATCTTAGGTTTTTATATGTCCTAGGGCATCTCCTGAGGTTGCCCTCCTCCAGAGCAGGTGGCTGCTACCTGGAGAGTTACCGGAAGGTAGGTCGGGATAGAACAGCAGTCACCTTTACCGAAGCACACACATGCTTCCTCTGAACACTCACATTCC
Source organism: Cavia porcellus (assembly GCF_034190915.1). Classification (NCBI taxonomy): domain Eukaryota; kingdom Metazoa; phylum Chordata; class Mammalia; order Rodentia; family Caviidae; genus Cavia; species Cavia porcellus. The sequence goes on along the minus strand of NW_026947490.1, from coordinate 37,182,961 downwards.
CAGCGCCAGAGGGAGCTTCCAAAAGCACAAGCTATAGCTGATTCTGGCTGTAGCGCCCAGTGTAGGAAGGGAGGCACTGCCAGGGAAACTTACATCAGCCTTGGATAACTGCTTTCTAACTTTGTTAGAAAAAGAAGGAAAAAATTGGAGGGCAGAATGGAAGCATTTCAACTTTATTGCTTAGGGCTTGTAGGTATGTGTGCTTGTTGGACAACTCCACTTGGTGTCCCCAGAGTTCAGTTCCCTCCCTGTGACTCAGGATGGCTGCTTCTCCTGCCCGTCCTGCTGGTGAAGGGAGAAAACCCCGCCCAGGCACTGGGTTGACCGAAACCATCATGGGTGCCTTCCTGGATGAGCACAAACTCTGATTCACTTCTAACCGAGGGATGGAAATTATGTGGTCTAGAGAAGCACAGCACTGCTTACTGACAAGGACAGCGACCATCCGTAACAGAGGTGAACTGCCAAGTCCTGTCCCTGACCTTGGGCACACTCAAGAGCACGAGCTGTAACGCAACTAGAAATCCAAGAGGTTGTTCCAACAGACATTTAAAATAAGACCACCAGCCATGGCGTAACTGCCCAATCAGCCAAGGAAGGAATACAAGTAAACTCAGCAACGGTGTAGAGGTCTAAATGCAGCCTATGCAAAACAGAAATGTGAGGCCCTGTCGCAAAAATAAAAATGGCCCATCAAAAAGCCTAAATGTAGAGATATCACAGGCTGCCCTGCTCTCAGCTTTTAACACAGCTCAACCAATCAACAAAAGGCCTAAGCAACCAGTATACAGTGGATGACACTTTTGGATACCTAAATGAATCACAATTCTGAATCCAGTCAAAATATTTAGGTCACTAAGAAACCAAGGGAAACTCTTTCCTCTAATTGGGTTGCTAGGACCTCCAAGATGAGTTAGGGGAGCCATGACTCCCAACCCGCTAGATGGCAGATGTGCCAAGTTCGTGTCCCCTGAAATCAAAGAAGGAATTCCAAGGAACCAAGGAGGGCAAGAGTGGGAAAAGTTTATCAAGAGAGAGCTCGTGAGAGGCAAGGGGGTTCCCGCAAGTGGGCCACCGTCAAGGGGTAATTTACACTGCGAATGTGGACACAATGCAGGTCCGACTATAATCAGCCAACAAGATTACAAGCGTAGCTGCTAAGATGATCCTGAGCCACTAGGGAAGCAGGGCAGGTAGCAGGGTTTCTTGGCTGGCACCACTAACCTTGGCTTATCCATGACTCTTAAGTAGGAACATCTGGTGGCTTTCACAGGGCTGATGAAGAGGTGGGCTAGGACTCAAGGAAGGGAAGGAGCTGTGCGGGTATCCGGAAAGAATACACTCAGCAAAGAAGAAAGAGGTGCAAAGTCCCTCCAGCATCAGCTGCTTACCACTACGCCACACCACGCCAGCGGGCAGCAGGGCCCATGTGAGCACAGCCAGGGAGAAGGTGAGTAGGAAAAGGAGATCAAGAAAGCCTGAAAAGAAGTGGCTGCTTCCTCCAGAGCCATGGCCTACAAGTTACAGGGAAATGGCACTTTGGGGAGCAGTTCTCTGGAAAGCTTAGCTGAGCCAGCGCGGTCTCCACAGATCCCTGCACTCAGGCTCTGAGTCCACCGCAGTCTGATGCAGCTGTCAATTCATCACTGGCTAGGAGAGAGGGTCAGGACAGAGCCTGCTTCAGTGGCTTCCTAAATATGCACAACTCTGCGACAGGGTGTGGGCTCTGTAGTGAACTCAGAGAGATGACAACTTATTAATGTGGATAAAATGAAAATGGCAGTATGTGGTAATGGAAATACTGGCTCCCATACTACAGAACGAATGAAAAATGACTTTTTATGGCATTCTCCTGTTTTTATTCATTGCTTTTAGAAGAGAAGCACAGAAGGGACTTGTAAAAAAATGTATTCCAGCATTGCAGAAATGATAGTGCTCTGCTGTACTATCAGAATTCTGGCAGCAAAATGCTTATAACTGTTCTTTTACATTACCTTTATTATGAAGCATGAAGAAACATAGCTTTTTTAAAAAACAAAATGACAAGTTAAAAGGTTGTCATTCTGTCTCCTGAGAACATTATTTAATAACTCCCCCCCCCTTTTTTGGTACTCATGACCTTGTGCTTGCCAGGCAGGTGCTTATAATAAACTCATTTTTATACATGTGAATCTTATTTATTTCACGAGTATGTTCTCAAGTTGCACTCATTTATCTATAAAAGTCTCCTGTTTATTCTTCTTTATAGTTGAGTTGTATAAAAATACCATATCTTTTTTATCCATTCCTCAGTTGATGGACACTTAGGTTGTTTCCAAGATCTGGCTATTACAAATTGTGCTGCTATAAACATGGGCGCCCATATATCGCTGTAGTATGATGTTGTAAATTCCTTGGGGAAAATACCCAAAAGAGGAATACTGGGTTGAATGGGACCTCTAATCCTAGTTTTCTGAAGAATCACCACACTGATTTCCACAGTGGTTGCCCCAGTTTGCACTCCCACCAACCATGGAGAAGGGTTCCTTTTCCCCCACAGCCCCTCCAGCATTTATTATTGCTTGATTTGTGATAGTAGCCATTCTTTCTGGAGTGAGGTGGAAGCATTTTAAACTAAACTAATTTTAAACTAAAAAAAGAACATTTTGAGAAGGAATGGGTCCAGGTGTTATGGCCAAAGCAGATCTAGATTAATGGCCTGGGTTGTCACCCTGGTTGTCACAGTAAGGTCTCTGATTCTCCTCATCTATAGAGCAGTACGGAAATTAGACCATTAAGACTTTGTCTGGAGGCCTGGCCTTCTTCAGATGCACTCCGGAGACAATTCTGATGTCTTTGATTTCCACTGACTTCCTTGAAAGTACAGTTCCTCTCTGACTGTGTATTAATTTGTCCCTAACTGAGCTGTCTTTAACAGTGACTAGTGGGAACGCTATTCACAAGCTACTTGCTGCCTGGGTTATCAGACTGGGCATGAGGATGTTACAGTACTATTAAAAGTAAGTAACTTCTAGTTTAATTAATAATGGCCCATATGTGCAAGAACAGTGGTGCTCGGAATTCAGTACACCAAGGAGAAGTCGTAAAATAATTCCTGAAGGTGTAAAGAAGAAAGTTGTCCATAGATTAGTATGCACAGGGCAAGCACAGTACATACAGAGCTTAGTACCAGCCAGTTTTGAGGCAGGAGGCTGGCTGCAAGTTCGAGGGCATCTTGTGATACATAATGAGCTTGAGGCTAACCTGGACCTTGCTGTGTAGCAAGATCCTGTCTAAAAACCCAACAAACCATGTATAGATAGTTCAGATAGTTATACTACTGTGTTTGGGTCAGTGCCTAGATCCCCAAACCCCCAGTGGGAGCATGACGAAGGTTCAAAGGAATGAGACAAGTGGCACGGCCTTTAGGGCTTCAGGAGGACTGAAATCCTCAGCAGAGCTCGTAACTCTGCTGGCCAGCTGACCCTGGGCAGCCCATATTTAATCAGAACAAGCAAGGAGTTGAGTGGGCAATGGAGGAAACCTGAGCAGGATCTTGAGAGGGGTTCAAGGACCCCTCAGAGCAACAGATGATGCTAATTAAGGAAAACTATGCAGAAAGTCCCCAGGTGACCTCAGCTGTGGCCTATCTCCCCCCGCCCCCCGAGGCATCGCCTTGTTCTCAGTTTAGCCATGCGTGGGCCACACCACAGCCCTGCACATGTATTCAGCTTCAACGCTCTGCAACACTACTGATTTCTCCAAGTTCGCTGAAGAGAAACATTCGTCCTGGCCCTGTCCAGACAATTGAATGCAGAGGTCTTGCTCTCTGGTAAATGAGTTGTGAATGTATTGTACCATTGTTGCCCCAATTGACGTGTTCTGAAATCATCTTATTTCCCTTTGAAATAGATTTTTTAAAAAATCAATCAACCAACCAAACACAAAATTCCAGCAACACCTCAAAGGAAGTCTAACAATTCTTGAGAACTATGTGACTAAGGCAGAGTCTTCTCTGTGACTTTTTTCCTTGCCATGACTATGAAGGTGAGACAACATGCAGTGATACTTTTCAGTGCTTGGACTTGAACCCACGGCCTTGTTTGTGTCAGGAATAAACACATATTTTATTTTACTTTTGTGGAACTGGGGATAGAACTCACAACCTTGCACTTGCCAGGAAGGCACTTAAACCGCTGAGCCCTGAAACAGACGTTAGTAAGCTGACGCTACATATACTCAGGAAAATGGAAACAGGCATTACAGAAAATGGCCTCAAATTTTCAAAGTTTTTCTTACTTTGTTATATCTGTACTTCTAGCTTAATGGTTTATGAGATTTAATTTCAAAAGCAGAGAAAAACACCACGGCAGTACGCTGACAGAGTGGAGGGCTGGGGCTGGAGTTAAGCTTCCAGATGCTGTGTACAGAACAGATGCAGCGAAATCATCATGAGAGGTGACACTCGGAGTTCAGCTGGATGGTTTTGTGTCGGGATGTGAAACAGGTATTAAAGTGCTATACTCTCTGGGTCTTGGGAGGCCAGAGTACCCGGAATCGGGGCAAGTGAGACAAGCTGTCCAGGCACCGGGCACATTTTGGGACCCTGCACGTCAGAGGCTTTTTGTTATTTAAACCGGTATCATCTGAGCACGAGGTGGCTCTGAAAAGTCCTGGCTTGGGGATGCCGGGAGGTGGTAGATGTCTTAAGAATTGGTGAGTCAGCCAGGCACGGTGACACACAGCCGTCAGCTCATCATGGATGCTGAAGCAGGATATCCATGAGCTTGAGGCAGGCCCAAGCTATACAGCAAGATCCTGTGTCAAAAAAAACCCCTAAAAACAGAGTTGGTGAGACTTGCAGTCACTGTCAGCCTATGCCTGAAAGGGATAGTGAGGCCCTGCTCCTTTCTTTCTCTCCCACTTTGCTCCACACAGGACCAAATAGGCACAGACTGAAGTCTCGGAAACTGAGCCAAAGAAAAGCTTTCCCTTTAGTTGCTGGAACTCAACCCCTGCTAGACAAGTGCTCCACTACTTAGCTGCATCTGAGTTTTTAAAAACATTTTTGGAGACCTATCTCACTAAATTTACCAGGCCCCAACTTCTGAGCCCCAGGCCTCTGCTGCTAGTTGCAGAGTTCAAGGTTCTGTACCACTGTGCCCAGCTAAACCTTTCCCCTCTTAAACTGATGACTGCAGGTATTTGGTACAGTAACGGGAAGCAGTCTGGTAGTCACTGCTGAGGCCTGATTTTTCTGACCCTATGCCCTTGCTCAAAATTTGTCCATTCAGAAGAGTTTATCTACCTTTTCAGTCAGGTAATTTTCAGGATTTGTATCTATGAGTAACTTAATTTGTTAGGAACTATCAAGTGTTTAGTTGAAACAAACTCAAGAAAATGGGTAGGATAAAGCTACAAAACAAATGTAAGCACTGAAGGTGTAGGTTAAAAACTATAGAGGCCGAGGCAGGAAGGTTGCTGTGAGCTCCAATTCAACCTGTGCAACATCAGTGAATTCAAAGCCAGCCTGCACTATATAGCGAGACCCTGTCTCAAAAAAATAAAAAAACCAAACCAAAACTATGAACCAGCGTCCTGCAAAGTATAACACAGATGGGTTGGGGAAGTAGTTCATCTGAGTGCAGTGGCTAATCTGTTACTATTATTTTCCTTCTCTAATCTTTGTCTTCAGTGCTGGAGACTGATTCCAGGGCCTGTACATGCTAGGCCCTTGTTTAAGTTATTTATATTATTGGTCTGGACACAGGAACCAACCCTGTAACTGCTGGGCTTGTGTAACCAAGAGGAGACGGTAGCCAGGCATCATGGTAGGCCTGTGATTCCAGCACTCCTCAGGGGCTGAGACAGGAGGGTGCAGGCCTGAGTAACTCGGCACAACTCAAAGCCAAAGGGGTTGGGGGCTGAGGAGGGGGCACAGTGCCTGGCTTCAGTCTCTGGTACTGGAAGATCTCCCTGATGATCTCTGGGGGCAGATAGTCCACAGTCTCGCACATGGTCTTCCTCCTGGAGAGGCAGAGGTAAGGGAGTCCCTGCCTTCCCGAGTGAGAGAGGGCAAGGACAAGGCCCAACTCCACGATGTCAGACGCTGTGCTGAAGGGAAACACTGAAGAAAGGGATTCAGCCAAGGGAAGCCCTGGTGAGAACGATGGCTTATTGGGCAGAAGCATTCGCAGCTGGAGTCTTGACTATTCACATGGATGCAGGAGCAGAGTGTGGCATGGGGAGCAATACCACATGGAACCCTGGGAACATCTGGAAGGGGAGCATCACAGAAGCACTTTGGAGGCCAGGACAAACCTTCCTGTTGGTGATAGTCCTGACATACAAACTGTGCTAAGTGATTCTGTTTTTATTAACATCTCTTGTCTTAAAAGAAACACAAAGTCCAGGTGAGGTGGCAGCAGGGCTCTGAACACCCTTAGGGCCAGAGCAGCCTGGGTCAGGGCGGCAGCACCCTCCGGGAGTGGGCTTTCACCCAGGGGTGCACTGCCACCTGGCTCAGGGGCAGCCGCTCCATGGGCTGGAACCTCAGAAGCCTGGAGATCAGGTCCTGGGCCCCTGCTGGCATCGAGAGGGGGAATCTCATGTCCACCTGGGAGGCCGGGGAAGAAAAGAGGTCAGTCAATGGCGCTGTGGCTCGGGCTGCCCGTTCGGGTGGGGGGGGCGGCTGAACTGGCGTCCTCGAGTGCACCCCAGCCCTGCAGCCCCTCGGTAGCCGCTGACCTTGAGGATGCGCCTGTAGGTCTCGCTGTGAGAGGGGCTCTCGAAGGGCGGGCTTCCCACCAGCAGCTCGTAGCACAGCACCCCAACACACCACAGGTCCACCTTCTCGTCATAAGTGCTTCCCATGACGATCTCTGGGGGCAGGTAGTCCATAGTCCCGCACATGGTCTTCCTCCTGGGGAGGCCAAGGTGAGGGAGTCCCTGCCCTCCCGAGTCAGAGAGGGCAAGGATGGGGCCCAACTCCACAATGTCAAGGTCACCACGCGGCTTTTCAGCTTGTCCAGAATGTTTCCACATAAAGATTCTCAGCATCCATTATGATTTGCCAAGGTGGCCCAGCCTGGGATTCAGCAACTCCAGACAGAGGCTGAGGCACGAGGGTTTCAGACTGAGGATGGCCGGGGCTACACAGTGAGACACTGGCTCGAAAAAAGAAAACTAACAAAATCCAGGACAAAATGACAGAGTGCCATGAGGGAACAACAAATCACAGTTCCTTCACACACAGAAATAATATACTTTCAGCACTATAGAGTTTGATTTACTTATACACAGAATCTTACTGGTAAAATCATATATTAATGAAGATAAGAAAGTAGAGAGTGGTTAGGCCATATTCTTTAAATCTACACACATATGTAACTTTTTGTTTGAGACAGGGTCTCACTGTGTAGCTTAGGGTGGCCTTGAATTCACAGTGTAACTCACTATGTAGCCCTGGCTGGTCCTGAACTGAATAACAATCCTCCTGCCTCAGCCTCCAGAGTGCTGAGATTACAAGGCTGTGCCAGCATGCCTAGCTTTTAAATCTGCAAATGTATTTTACGTGTATATGTTTGAAAAGAACAGCATTCTAATACGAATGCAGATATGGCGTTAATATGAAATGGGACAGCACTCAGAGCCAATGAGAGAGACAAAGGAGTCATTCAGGGGCCAGGGATTTAGCTCAGAAGTGAAAGCACTTGTCTGGGAAGCTCAAGGTCATGAGTTCAATCCCTGGTACCAAAAAAAAAAAAAAGAGTCATCTGTAGGAAAATGGATGCACCTTGAGACAATAATGTGAAGTGAAATAAATCCGACACGAAGGGCTGTGTATCACATGGCTTCTCTTCTATGAGAAATACAAAGTGTAAATAAAGAGCAAAATAAGATAAACAATAGGAAGCGAGGTGACAGATCTTTTGCAGATAGGGAGGGGAGCACAAGGTGGGGGTGCCAGGCAGGAGGAGGGGACATGACCTGAGTTACAATGGCTGTATACATGTACCAGCTTCTTTGATGAATGTAATCACAGTACACTGCAGACACAACCCAGGTTTGTAGCTAGGTCTTAACAAGTGGGCTGGACGCAAAGGGGCCCTGGTGGCCCCACCCCAGTTGACCCACCTCAGAGACAGGGTGTGCACAGACCAGCCGAAGTCTGCGATCTTCACCTCGCCCTGGAACCCGAGCAGCAGGTTCTCCGGCTTGATGTCCCTGTGGATGACCTTCTTGGCATGGCAGTAGGTCAGGGCATCCGCCAACTCCTCTACTATCTGTGTGAAGGAAAGCCTGCCACGTGAGGTAGTGCACTCATGGGTCCTGCTTCTCAGCTGCTAAGAACCCTTTTCAGTAGAGCCAGTGACTCGGGGGAGATCTCTGCTCCCTTGCTTCATCTGGCCTTATGGGATGGGCACTGAAGTGGACAGATTGGCCATGCTGCCTAGCACATCCAACAGTCAGACCCAGCGCCACCCTGGAGCCAGTGAAAGGATTCCCAGAGAACAGGGCCCCAGGGAAGGACATGGGAGCAGGAGACAACACCAAGACCACTGCAGCAGACTACACTGACATTCCTGGCATGGAGCTGGTGCACAGGTGACATTTTAATTCCTTCTCATTCCTTTCTTTCTCCTCCCTTCACTCTCCCTCCACCTCTCAGTCCCTTTTCACTTTGAGAACCATTTACTCTATTCTCTACTTTCTATTAGCTTTTATTTTGCTATTTATAGTTTGAGTTTCTCCTTTAAGAGAATCCATGCAACATTATAGCATGTGTTCAATTTACTTCACATTATGGCCTCAAGGTGCATCTATTTGCCTAAAGATGACTCAAGCTAATCCTTCTTTATGGCAGAGTAGTACTCCATTGCATATAAATACATGTTTTTTTTTCTTTCATCTGTTGATGACCATACAGGCTGCTTCTGATTAGTTATTATAAAACTACTGAAACAGGCCAGGCGTGGTGGCTCATGCCTGTAATTCCAGCACTCAGGAGGCTGAGGTGGGGGGATTGTCGCGAGTTCAAGACCAGCCTGGGCTACAAAGTGAGCTCAAGGCCAGCCTGAAATGCATAGCGAGACCCATCTCAAAAAAAGACCAGAAAAAAAAACTGCTGCTACAAACACGGGTTATGTATGTTTTACTGTAATATAAGGAAAACTTTTTCAGGAAAGGATCTGGAAGGGGAATCACTGGAACAAATGGCATTCCTAGATTCAGTTTTTGAGGAGTCTCCATTCTGATTTCCACAGTGGCTGCCTCACTCATCCTGACAGCCAGCCCACCAGCCACTGCTGTGGAGATGGCCCTGCCATGCTTCCCTCTCCAGGGAATTCTATGACTCTCTAGATGCCTTCTTCTGAGCCAGTTCCACCCATTTACTCAGTAAACTCACCCCAGTCTTCCAGTATATGTTGTTTTTGCTTTGTGCACAAGGTAGCTGAGTTAGATGCTCTTGCTTACAACTAAAGAATCCAACTTTACACACATTAAATTGGGTTGAATCTGAAGCTGAAGGCATCACTATATAATACAGGTTCTTTAGCTGTTTTTGTGAAACAGCGTTTCACTCTGTAGTTTAGGCTGGCTTTCAATTACTAAGCAGCGCAGGCTGGCTTCAAACTTGCAGGAATCTTCCTGCTTTGGCTTCCCAAGTGCTGGGATCACAGGGTGCGCTGTCAGGTACGACTCCAGAGAAGAGCGTTTTAAAGCGCCCTCTAGGACCCACGGAGCCCCACAGCCCACAGCAAAGCCGGGCCCCTCACCGTGGCTGTGCGCTGCTCATCCAGGGTGCGGCTTCTGAGCAGCTCCTTGTACAGCTCCCCCCGCGGCGCGTACTCCACAATCAGGTAAACCCGGCGGGCATCATGGAAGTAGTTGTACAGGCGCAAGATATTGGGGTGACTGGAGGAGGGGTGGGGGAGGATCAGCCATCTCCTGAACCCAATGCACCCTACTATCCCAGTGCCTGCTTGCACAAGCGGCAGTGCCAGGACCCCAGTAAAATCAGCCCAAATTGGGACCAAGGGAGGGCGGAAGAGGGGCAGGCCGGGGTGCCGGGCCAGCGTCAGCAGGCCTGGCGAGGACGGGGAGGACGCTTACTGCAGGTGCGCCTGGATCTCCACCTCCCTGCGCAGCTGGTGCTCCATGCCTTCCTTCTCCACCTGGGACTTGAACAGGACCTTCAGGGCCACGATGAAATGGCTCTGCTTGAGCCGTGCCAGGTACACACTACCGAACTTGCCCTTGCCCAGAGGGCAGCCGATGTCAAAGTCCTCGATGGTGAAAGGCCTCCTGCGGGAGTCAGGGTCCCCAGCTAACTCTAACCCTAATCCCAAGCCTAACCCCGACCCCCACACTCACACCCCCTTCCTCCCAGTCTCTGCATATTCACCTGGCGGGGAACCCAGGCGCTTGGTGCTCTGCCTGTGGGCAGTTCTGGAGAAGGGGTGAGGGCGGGCACAAGGAAGAGGATGAGGAAGAGGAAACAGAAGAAGCGGAAGCAGAAGTGGGGGAGGGGGAGCTCCGGTCCATAGCTTCCGCCCAGCAAGCAACAACTCCTAAACAGTGCTCTGTGGGAAAGGACCTGAACAACCCCACCCCACTGGCAGGCGCTTTTATACCAGGCAAGCCTGGTCACGAGGCGGGGCTGATGGCTGCAGATAGATACTCATTGGCTGCAATTTCTGACGCTGCTGACAGGCTTGTCCAATAGAACACTCAGAACAGTCCGGAAGATGCTGGACCAATAGGATGACTAGGGCAGGACTCAGGGAGGCAGTGCTCGGGAAGAGGTGTGCACATGCGTACAAGGGGGCAAGATGCTTTTCCTGGCGACTCCCGGTCCACGAGGGTGCACCCAACGCGCTTTGAGGCGCAGGAACCCCAGCTCCTTATTGCTTCTTCACCCATAACCATCTTGAATTTGGGGTCTCAAATATAGTAAGTTCAGACATGTGGAGTTTGCTTGGTTGCTTGTTTTTGCAAATTGAGAGATTTCAAAAAACATTTGGGTTTTATTTTTGAGGTAGTATGCCCCAGGTTTGTTTTGTTTTGATTCGGGGTCTACGTCCCTAAACTGCCCAGACTGGGCTCCAGCCAGCGGCCTGCCAGGGTCACAGGCATGTGTGCTGCGCTGGGATCACACGGTTTCTTTCTTAGGACAGAAGATGAGATTAGCTCCGTGGCTCCGTTTTGGAGTCACCTTAGACAGGACAGGGCAGGGCCCAGAAGGGGTCTGACCTGTCAACCCTGCAGCAGAAATGAGACCAACTGTCTGGGCAGAACACAGGTGATGCAGCCTCAGACAGAGGGGTAGGGAGCCCACATCCCAGTACTCAGTGTTTGACCCGTCTCACACAGGTTACACAGCATTCACCTCCCCGTTCTGATATCACCCCAAGCGCACAAAATGGGACTCACTGATAGGGCCTGGCCGGGATTTTCCCAGACATCGTGGTGGTAGTGCAATGCTGAATCATCATGGTGCTTAGCTCCTTCTTCTCAGAAGCCCCTGTGACTTCCTCCTCCCTAAAGTCTGCCAGAGTCCATGTGTGTAAAGATTCACCCAATTCCCCTGCACTTTCACAGAGTAAATTAGCTCATAACAGTCCCCAAAGCCCTTCCCCAGTCAGAACCTATGTAAGACAGCACCCAACCCTTGTCTGCAGAGAACTGCCACAGCCTCCTTTGTGGTGACTCCCTGCGTACCTGTGTTAAACTCTTCCTTATAAATCTTATCTAGTTGCCTCCTCTTCTATAATATTCTGGCTGCTCTCAATTGATTACAAACTTTCCACTCACAAGACACAGTGTAGGCTGACTCAATGGAGATTGATCTCATGTGTGGGGCTAAAGCAAGGCGAGCCCTGAAAAAACAGAGGGCCCAAACAAGCCACTTAGACAAGCTGTTCCAGGTCCAAAAAGTTGCTGAGTGGGGGTGGAGGGTGTTGTTAAAATTGACAACTTCCTCCAGTATATAAATAAAGGTGCTGTGGTGTTTGAGCAGTGCCTTTCCTCCCATCAGGAGGATAAGGGTTCCACCTGACCCCAGCTTTGTTTCTTCATTTTCTCACTCTCGCGGTCCTTAACCCTAAGAACCTCAAGAGGTGACTGGGTCTTAGCACCATAGTTTGTCTGCTAATACTTCTATTTGCTTAAAAATAAAACCAACAGCAAGGCATGGTGGTACACCCCTATAATCCCCTGGTCGGGGAGGTTGAGACTTTGAGCCTAGTCCAGGCAATTTGGTGATTTAGCAAAACCTTATCTCAAAAAAGGAGAGTGGGGAGGCTGGGGGTTTAGCTCAGTGCCAAGGCCCTGGGTTCAATCCCCAGTCCCAGGCAGGGGCAGTTTTGCAATATTAAATAGACTGGATGGGAGTGGTCTGGGGAGGCATGAAGACAAGGAAGGCATACCGAGTCTCACACTGTGGACACCCAGGGCCAGGAATGAAGGTGGGAGGCCTTGGGGGCACTTGAGAAAGAGCAAGATGTATGCGGCTAGAAGGAGAATGGGAGAGAGATGGTGACTGAGTTCATCTTGTGGGCTGGAGTGGAGGGGACTGTGCTGTGCTCCTCATATACTCTAACAGGTACCTAGGGCTTGACTTGACTGTGCAGGGTATGGCACCCAGACACAGCAGTGTCAGCACTGCAGCTTCCACTGGGGCTCCTGACACAGGTGCCATCAGACACGACCACTCCCTTTGAGAGCTGGTGACAGTGGCCACTGCCACCCTCAGACAGGGGCTCTGATGCCCACACCAGTGGCCTGGGAACGGTGGGCACCACGGCGGGGATGAACGGCCCTGTGGGGGGTGCTCTGTTTGTGTCATGAGATACTCTGCAGGGAGTTGTGTCGCCACAGGACCACTCTGGAGGCTGTCACTTCTCACAGGCCTCACCCTGTGCATTTTCTCCCTGTGCTTGTCTTGGGTCTGTGTCCTACAGTGTAACGGCTGTGAGTGTGACAGCTCTTCTGTCTTGTGTGTGTCTTTCTAGTAAATTGTGAAGCCTAACCTGACATTGAGGAGAAAATGCCACATAATATAAATAACTGAAAATGGTAAAATAATCAAGGCTCATTTACTTAACAAGTATCTGATTACCTACAGTGGACGGTCTACTACAAACATGGGACAGACTATAGGAAGGAAGGACACATTGAGTCTGTACCCTTCAGGAGCTGGAGTTAGAGTCGGGAAGCACCATGGCTTGAATCTGAAATGTTCCCCCAAATTCCTGTGTGCCCAGAGGCCAGCCTGCTGCAGGTGACAGGCGCATGGGGTGCTCAGCCCATGGATGGAGCCACCCACTAACAAGGTCCCAGTGGTGCTGGTAAGAGAGGGCACACAGGAAGGAATAGAAAAGAATTAAGAGGTGCTATGTTTGTGAGCCCATGCTCCATGATTAACATAATCATTATTTACTGTGAGCAGGTACTAATAAAAATTCAAAACATTCTGGAACCTAAAAGAAAGCATGGTGTCTGGCTGCAGGCCGGTGGCTGTGGGTGATTCCTGGAAGGGAGAACCTCTGTCCTGGCTCCACTCTGCCCTCTACTCCCTCTCTTCTCCCCCAAGGCCTCCCCCATGCAGTGTCTGCATAGACCATAAACTGAAACTGCAGAAACTGTGGGCCAGAATAATCTCTCCTCCTGAGCTGTGGAGTCAGGTATCAGGTCCCAGTGAAGAGGAAAGTGACAAAGACAAGAGACAGCCATCGAATTATCAAACACAACTAGGAAAGAACAGCCATGACCTAGAGGGTCGTTCCCAACAGTTTCTTTGAGCTGTTTCCTTGCTGAGAGCTCAGCACCACCACCTGGGCGTGGTGGGGGGAGAAAGGGACAGGGAGCGAAGAAGGTCAAGAGAGTGAGGCACGAGACAGGCAGCCAGGTATACCCCAGACCCATAAAGGGCAGGGCACCAGCCATGCCGAGGACCGGCTGTGACTCCAGTTTCAGGCAACCACGAAAACCTTCTAAGGAAGGTGGTGCGGATGGCAGGGGAACGGGGCCAGGATCAAATGTGAAGTGCAGCTCTGGCTTCACAGTGAGGAGGATAGAAGAGGAAATGTGGGTAGGGGGAGATGGCCAGGTGAAGTTAGGAGAAGCCTGGTGGGTGGAGTGTGGGCTAGGACGGAGGTGGTGGACTAGAGAAACCTGGACACGCTTCACAGGCATTTGGGAAGCAAAAGGTAGCAGACTGTGGTGGCACACGCTGGTCATCCCAGCACTCGGGAGACCATGGGGCGGGTAACTGCAAGTTCCAAGCCGGCGTTGCCTCCGCAATGAATGACACGTGAGGCTGGGTGAAGGAAACCACTGCATGTGGCAGAGCAGCGCAAGGTAAGCATCGGAGTCGGGGATTGCTGTCCTGGGGACTAAACAGCACCCTGTCCCGGGCAGGGAACACAAAGGTGGGTGAGAGTCAGGAAGAAGCTGGGTCATTTGGTTTTTTAGATGGAGAATCTTGCTGGATTGTCCAGCCTGGCTTTTATCTCTTGGGCTCAAGCAGTTTTCCTGGCTCGGCCTCCTGAGGAGCGGCAGGTGCACAGCACCGTGCCCTGCAGAGAGTCAGTTACAGAATCTTACTTGGATCCCTGGAGATGAGCTGGATTTGAAACACATGATGTGGTGATGAGAGGCAGTGGGGAATGCCTCCCGAGCACCAGAAAAGGTGAGGACTGGGAGAACAGTCTGAGGGTGCTGAGGGTAAAGCCGGTGACTGAACCAGGAGCACAGAGGCCTGGAGCTCAGAAGGGAGGAGGGCCTGGCCCAGGTCCAGAAGGTCCAACCCTAGGCGGGCACCCAGAGGGGTAAGAGGGGAGAGGGGAGAAGAGCGAAGGGTACCTCAGAGCCAGGTAAAGAGAGGCGAGAAGTCAAAAGGCTGAGTGCTCCACCTTTGGGCTGGTGCCGCCAGAATCACACGCTGCTGACAGCCCAGGAGAGACAAATATGGGTGATTTCTTTCTCTCTTTCTTTTTCTTTCTTTCTTTCTTTCTTTCTTTCTTTCTTTCTTTCTTTCTTTCTTTCTTTCTTTCTTTCTTTCTTTCTTCCTTCCTTCCTTCCTTCCTTCCTTTCCTTCCTTCCTTCCCTCCCTCCCTCCTTCCTTCCTTCCTCCTTTCCTTCCTTCCTTCCTTCCTTCCTTCCTTCCTTCCTTCCTTCCTTCCTTCCTTCCTTCTTTCTTTGAAACAGCCTGGCTGTGTAGTTCAAAAAGGCTGACTGGCCTCAAAAAGCAATCACCCTCCTGTCTCCAGAGTGCTGGGATAACCGGTGTGCACTGCCACGGCCAGCTTAGGGAGGGCAATCCCTGACCCTGGGATCACCCTCACCTTGGCCAGCATGGAAGAGGGTGGCGAGACACCGAGGTTCCCAGGAGAGCAAAGGTTTAGAGTGCAAAGGAGAGGTACAGAGAAGTAGAAACGCTACCCACAGATGAAGACGGCCCAGGAAGACCCTGGTTAAAGGAGAAGAAAGGGGAAAGGGAAAGGCGTCACAGGGTGCAGGAGCAGAAGAGCAAGGAGGAAGCACAGAGGGGTGATGCTGCTCAAAGTGAGGGGCCAAGGGGACCAGGCTGGTGAAGGCATGGGCAAGCACTTCAAGGGTCCATGGCCACATGCACCAGCTCTCCTGGCAGTGGGGCAGGGTCAGGACCCGAGACTCCGGGTGCCACACAGCACAGGCACTCAGGGCACAACCAGAGCAGAAGAGACCCTTCTTCAAGCCAGGGGGAGAGGGGCCATGGGGCACTGGGAGGAGCATCCCCATCACTAGAGCCCAGAGGAGCTGCACTGAGGCCCTTGAGGGGGGCTACTTGAGGGCCACTTGGAGTAAAATCCCCAATGTCTTGGGGCTTGCAGGTCACTGGGCCTTGGATGCCCAGGCACTACCAGCACCCCTGGCACTGACCCTGCCTCACAGGGCGGACACCGTATGGAGACCACACCTCAGTGGCTGGCTCACCAGCTGCTGGAGCAGTGCTTCCTGGTGAGTTTACAGAGCACATGAGTTTTACTCGTGACCGATCCAGGCCAACAGATCTGATGACACCAAGGAATCTGTAACCACAGCTCGGGGCATGCCAGACGGCTGGGTGCCAGGCCACCTGGAGGGCACAGAAGCAGGGGCACAGTGTAGGACCAGGGACCACGCTGTCATTTTAGAGCCAGGCAGAGGGCAAGACAGGCTGAGTGGGAGCAGAACTGAATGATCTGCGTGATTTCAGAGCCCTACAGTGTGGGCACTGCCCCTTTTTTGTTGCTGTTGTTTGGTTTTTTGAGAGTCTTGCTGTGTAGTCCAGACTGGCCTCAAACTCAAGGTGATCCTACTGCTTCAGCCTCCTGGGTGCTGAGATTACAAGTGTGCTCCACCATGTCCAGTTGCCTTGGTACCTAGTACTGCGTGTGGGCTGCTATGTGAGAACCAGACAGACAGGAGTTAAGTAGGTGGACAAATTCACAAGTGTCTCACAATCTGCTCCGGGAGGAGCTGTTTCTAAGACTAGAGAGATCCCATCTGTCACACGATAAAAACATATTTAACACTTGGATCAAAACTAAAGGGAAGAGCCAGGTGTATGGCACACACCTGTAATCCCAGCACTCCAGAGGCTGAGGCAGGAGGATTGTTGTAAGTTCTAGACCAGCCTGGGCTACAGTGTGAGACCTTTTCTCAAAAAACAAACTCGTTATGTTTGGCCATGAACACCTGGGATGCTCTAGCACCATCTAGCCACCTGGGACTGCCACTGATGGGCTCTCCCCTTCATGGGAACACGTGGGCCTCCCCGGGGGCCTGGATTGCCTCAGACTGCCATCATGGCCCATCCCTTTGGGGAACCCACCCATCTTCTGGACCTAGTACTGCATAGATCTTTGGATACAACCCCCTCTCCCAGAACCTTGGACTACAGTGAATTACTGTTATACTAAAATGCTTAAAAAACTAGTTAGTTAAAAAGATAGTAATTAGCAGTATTGTCATTCTGTGCTGTGCTCATTACCCTAGTAACCACGCACCAACCAAATAGTTATAGATTAACTGACCGTCTTCATGCTGTTCTGTATGTGTAGTCCCCTGAGTAACCTGTTTGCTGTGTCAACCTTTGTTCCCTTTGTAAGAGACAAATGGTGCTGTGTCAATCATTGTTCCCTTTGTGAGAGACAAATGTTCCTCAAATTGGCAGACCAAGGGCTATAAATTAGCTAACCACTCACTGTGAAATGCCTCTGACCTCAAGCAAAGGGAAACAAAGGCCCACCTTGTTTCTGTTTCTCATTGCTATGTACTTAATGATCAATGAGCTAATCATAAATGAACTATAAAAATCTGTCAAAATTCTCAGTTGCACAGCTTTGCAAATTCCATCTGCTCTGTGCTGCTAGGTACCAGCTTAAATAAAGCGCTCTTTTACAGACATCTTGCCTCCCCATTGTGATTAATATCTTGGGGCCTTGTTTTTTGGGGTACAACAATTACTATGCTGGCTGGATGGGAGACTCAAGAACCCCTCACTCAAACAGAAGACCTCAGCAGGCTCCAGTCAGAGCAGTGAGTTTGTCCCTAAAATAGAGGTCTGCAGTGGGTAAATAGGAACGGAAGTAAAACTCCCTCCAACTGTAAGACTTTGACGAACCTGGCAAGAGAGTGGGTGACCCCCTCCTCCACAAAGAGAACATCAGACAGGTTGACGAGTGTATGCAAAGGCCTCCCCCAACTTAGAGAAAATTAGAAAAGCTTATGAGACCCCCAGTGACACAGTGGGGCCTGAGCTGACACAAACACTACAGACAGGGAGATCTGGTGACTGCAACAACCTGAAGACATAGTAACAGCAGGAACTAAGGGTTGCCCTACATCAATACTTCTAGGTTAGTTAGCCCAGAAAGGATATAGGACTCACCCAACAGGCCCTGTAGAAGGAATTCAGGTAAATGGCTCTCCTCTTCATTGTGGTACCCAGCAACTGGACAAACATCAGCCACACAGTAGGACCCTAAAATTCACACTATTGGACAGTTGAGACTCTTGGGACTGAAAAACCAAATATTTACCCAAAAGGTGGAAATGACAAAATGAAAAGACAAAATGAAATCTCAACCATCTAGTACATCAGGAGCAAGTACAGGCAACATGGAAATAGAGGACTTATCATACACCAGCAATCTCTGAAAAGATAGCAAATGAAGTAAAGAAACAAATCCATGAGGCTATAGAGGAAATCAAATTAAAAATGATGTCTTACATAAAGACAGAAATGACAACCCTAGTAAATAAGTTGCTCAACATAGCTAGAGAATAAATAGATTTAAAAAAATACAGGATCAAGGGAAACTGATTAAAACTTTGAATGAACAATGTAGAAAACAAGAAGAATCCATGAAACAAATTCAAAGAGACACCGAAGAAACAAAAAAACTCTATTGAAGGTGGCAAAACTGTTTAAATGAAGCTGAGGACAGAATTTCAGACCTTGAAGACAAGATCACAGATAGCAACCATGAAAGGGTAGATCTTATATAAACAACAAAGCAGCATGAACTCACAATCCAGCAGTTTCAAGATGATGCCAAGAGAAACAACAGAAGACTAATAGGCATCAGTGAAGATGCAGGAGTCAATGCAAATAACATAACTAAACTATTCACAGAAGTAATAGCAGAAAATTTCCCACACACAGGGAAAAATATGATAAAAATAAGTGAGGCATACAGAACACCAAACAGTCACATCCAACATATATCTATACCCAGACATATAATTAAGATCCCAGACATACAGCATAGAAACAGAATACTAAAAGCTGTTAGAGAAAAGACCCAACTCACCTATCAAGGAAAGCCTATTAGAATCAAGGCAGACATTTCAGCACAAACACTCAGGTTAAGACAAGCATGGAGTGAAGTATTTCAAGCCCTAAAAGAAAACAAGTTTCAACCCAGACTGAGGCACCCAGAAAAACTGTCTTTCAAATTTAATGGAGAGGGGACTGGGATTTAGCTCAGCGGCATAAGCGCCTGCCTTGCAAGCAGGCAGTCCTGATTTCGATCCCTGGTACTGATAAAAAGGAAAAAGACAAAAAAATTTTAATGAAGAAACAAGATACTTCCATGACAAAGAACAACTGAACGAATTCATGTCCACCAAACCAACCCTAGAAAGAGTACTAGACTTGCTAGATAGACATAAAAATGACCACAATCTCTAGAACAACAGAAATAAACCACCAGGCAAGAAATTAAACAAGGAAGAAAAGCCAGAAACCAGCAATAGAAACACAACATAGCAAAGTCAAGCCAGTACATATCAGTGATATCCATAAATGTAAATGGGCTCAATTCAGCTATCAAAAGAAACAGGTTGACAGAATGGATCAAGAAACATGATCCCACAATATGCTGTATACAAGAAACACATCTGACCCAATAGGAAACTCACAGATTAAAAATCAAAAGATGGAAAACAGTATTCCATGCAACAGGAACCCAGAAAAAAGCAGAAGTAGCTATTCTATTTGCAGACAACATGAACTTCAAACCTAAAAGGATTAAAAGAGATAAAGAAGGTCACTACATACTCATTAGTGGAAAAACTCAAGAGGAAGAACTAACAATTATAAATATATATGCACCAAATA
Source organism: Cavia porcellus (assembly GCF_034190915.1). Taxonomy (NCBI): domain Eukaryota; kingdom Metazoa; phylum Chordata; class Mammalia; order Rodentia; family Caviidae; genus Cavia; species Cavia porcellus. Next base: position 37,163,328 of record NW_026947490.1, on the reverse strand, counting down.
CAGGAGCACCCAAATATATAAGACAGATATGAATGAACATGAAAAACCAAATACACAAGAACACAACTATAACAGGGGACCTTAATACCCCATTGTCACAAACTGATAGATCAACTAGACAAAAAGTCAGCAAAGAAATAATACAACTGAATCATTCCTGCAAACAAATGGACTTACTAGATGTTTACAGAGTGTTCCACCCAACTACATCAGAATACACATTCTTCTCAGCTGTGCATGGGACATTCTCCAAAATGGACCATATATTATCCCATAAAACATTCTTAAGTGCAAAGGTATTGAAATTATCTCATGTGTAACATCTGACCATAGTGCACTGAAATTAATGACCAAAGAAATTGCAAAACCTTTAAATACATGGAATTTGAATAAAAAACTTCTGAACAACCAGTGTGCTACCAATGAAATTAAAGAAGAAATAAAGCAATCCCTACAATTGAATGAAAATGCAGAAACAACATAGTGCTATCTGTGGGATGCAATGGAAGCAGTAAATTGTCATATCAAGAAAACAGAACAAGAACAAATAAACAACCTAATGCTTCATCTCAAGCTTCTAGAAAAAGAGCAAGTTAAACCCAAAGCTCATAGAAGAGAAGGAATTGTAAAGATTAGAACAGAAATCAATGCAATTGAAACAAAAAATACAAAGAATTAATGAATCAAAAAGCTGGTTTTTTAGAGAATAAACAAAATTGACAAACCTCTAGCTAACCTTATAAAGAAAAAAAAAGAAAAAACCCAAATTCATGCAATAAGAACTGAAAAGGGGGAAATTACTATGGATCCCATGGAAATTCAAAAGATCATGAACACCTTCTTTGAAAATCTCCACACACATAGAGTGGAAAACACAGAGGAGATGGACAGATTTCTAGAAACATATGAACTACCAAAGCACAACCAAGAAGATATAGCAATTTTGAATAGTCCAACATCAGCTATTGAAATTAAAAACATAATTAAAATCTTACCAATAAAGAAAAGCCCAGGTCCTGATGGATTCACATCGGAATTCTACAAGAAATTTAGAGAAGATTTGATGCCAATACTCCTTAACCTTTTCAATGAAATTGAAAAAGAATCAATCTTTCCTAAATCATTCCTGGAGGCAAGTATTACTCTGATACCAAAACCAGAGAAAGATCCAACCAAAAAGGAGAACTATAGATCAATCTCACTAATGAACACTGATGCCAAGAGTCTCAATAAAATTCTGGCAAATAGAATGCAGCAAATGGGCACCTGAGAGGAACACAGTTCTCAGATGAAGATATACAAATGGCAAATAAATACATGAAGAAATGTTCACCATTACTGGTCATTCGAGAAATGCAAATTAAAGCAGCATTGAGATTGAGAATAGCCATCAAGAAACCAACTGATAACAAATGTTGGCAAGGCTTTGGGGAAAAAGGAACACTGCTGCAATGTTGGTGGGAGTGTAGACTGGTGCAGCCACTATGGAAATCAGTATGTAGATTTCTCAGAAGATGAGGATTGAAAGTTTCATTCAACCCAGCTATTCCGCTTCTGGGTATTTTCCCAGAAAAACTAAGGTCATGTCACAGTGATATATGTGTAGCTCTGTTCATAGAAGCACAATTTGTAATAGCCAAATCTTGGAAACAACTAAGATACCCATCAACTGCAGAGTGGATGAAAAAGATGTGATATTTTTATACAATGGAATATTACTCAGCTATTAAAAAGGATAATCTGAAGGCCTTCACAGGCAAATGGAGACAACTTGAGGCTATCATCATTAGTGAAATAAATAAGAATCATATTTATAAATATCATTGTGTCTCTAGTATAAAAATAAGAAATGCAGGAGTAATACAACCCAAAATGTGTCATTGCTATTGTAAAAAAGAGAGGAAAAGAAAGTGCTCTAAAGGCTATAACTGCATGTATGCTTAAGTGTGTAGGATTGATAACTGTATTACTAAGTTTTTGTTGGATAGTTGAACAGAACTGTTTGCAGTCTCACAGTCTGATGTCCACTTTTTGCATGCTTGACTTTTGTAACTTGAAAAACTATTTCTAAGAGGACAATGTAATTATCAACTAGTGATTTCTGTTTTTTTGAAATTATGTATTATCTTGTCATGGTTTATGTCTGTGGCCCCCAGGCCTCATGAATTTGCATTGTGCATTTGTGATGGTTCATTGTCTAGTGCTTGGATTGATGATGTCAGTGCTCTACCCACATAGGAGTGGAGCCAGGATGTAATGTAATGGCAGGAAGAAGGTGTGTCTTGCTTTCTTTGCTGGTTCCTGCTTGCTGTTTGCAGCTGCCATGAACTGCAGCCCAGCCATACCCGCCTGCCTTGGAGCCAACTGAGTGTGGACTGAAACCTCCAAAAACTGTGAAATAAACCTTTCTTTTCCCAACTTTGGACTTCAGGTATTTTGTCTCAGTGATAAGTAAAAAGTAACTAAAACAGAATTTGGTACTGAGAGTGGGGTCGTTTGCTGTGACAATACCTGACCATGTTTTTTGAGAGCCTTTGGAAATGGCTTGTGGGCAGAGTTTGGAAAGGTTTGGATGTGTTGCCTGGATGCATAGAGCTGGAGCAGCTTAGGCTGTTCTGTAGAGGAGATTCTGGTCAGAGCTCAGGAGACCACAAGGCTGATAGAAAGCCTGATGGTAAAGACCAGGCTTGGGAGGTTTCTGCTGGGAAGGACTGCATTGGTTGTTGGACTCCACATGATGTGTTATGGCTTGGCAGAAAGTTTGTCTGCATTTTGCTCCTGCCCAGAGACTTTGCCTGAGACTGAGACAAAGGGCAATGGACTGATTTATCTTGAAAAAGAAATTAAAAAGCAATTGAACATTGAGGTTGTGGCAAGCCAGCTTTACGTTGCAAATCAAGAGCAAACAGCCCAGCAGGGTAATTTACAATGCTGTGATTTGGCCAGAAGGAAAATTCCAGGAAGGCTGTGGATTGTAAAGACAGAGTTGAGATTTTGATTGTTGAGGGGAAACAGAGAGATAAGAAAGATGGCCTCGGGGCATCCCAGGAAGTGGGTCCCCACCCTTTGCAGCCTCACTGCAAAGGTGAAAGTATTTGCTCAGAGGAGAAGGCTGCAGAACACCATGCTCCAGAATGGCGACAGAGGCCACAAAAGGTTCCAGAATGGTGACAGAGGGCACATGAGGTTCCAGAATGGCAGCAACATAGAGAAGCTTTTCCTTACAATCAGGTAAACAGAGCCCTGCAATCTAGGCAACTGACCCCTATGGCCAAGAGAGAGAAAAGCCTGGCTACTGCTTCAGCTGGAAGCAGATCTTGACGGCATCCACAAGGTGCTGATTTTAGGTGCAAGGAAAATGCATGAATTCTGAGGATAAGATGGCTTCCACCTTGATTGCAAAGGGCCTGGGAGGCCAAGCAGTGTGCCTCTCAGAGGGAAATTTGTGAAGATGTAAAGGCAAAGCCAAAGGTGCAGTGGAGACCCCAGAAGTTTAGAAAAGCCAGGAACGTGGATGATCCAAAGAAAGCCGCAAAAAGTGAGCAGAGAGGATTTAAGAGGAAAGCTACAGGAGCTGAAATCCCTGGAAGTGCTGTGGGGGTGGAATCACCCAAGCCTTTTGGAGTGTGCAACCAGACTGCCTCAGATGCTGAGCGTGGAACTCTAGGACTTAATGTTCATCCTGCTGGATGTTGGACTTGCTTTGTTTGCAATGCTTTATATTCCCCCGTTTGTAACTTTTGGAATGGTAATGTTTATCTTGTGCCTTTGCATTTCAGAAATGTTTAATCTTGTTTCATTTGTACAGGGGGTTACAGTTAAGAGTTTACCATAGATCTTGGAGGAAACTTGGGACTTGGACTTTTTAGCAATGCTGAAACTTAGCACTTCGGCAACACTTGGAGGTGGACTAAATGTCTTTTGTATAAAGGATGTACATGAGTCCTGGGGGCCAAGGGTGGAATGTCATGGTTTATGATTGTGGCCCCCAGACCTCATGAGTTTGCATTGTGCATTTGGTTCATTGTGCATGGTTCATTATCTAGTGCTTGGATTGATGGTGTCAGTGCTCCACCTACATAGGGGTGGAGCCAGGATGTAATGTAATGGCAGGAAGAAGGTGTGTCTTGCTCACTTTGCTGGTTCCTGCTTGTTGTTTATAGCCGCCATGAACTGCGGCCCAGCCACGCCCACCTGCCTTGGAGCCAACTGAGTGTGGACTGAAACCTCCAAAAACTGTAAGAAATAAACCTTTCCTTTCCCAACTTTGGGCTTCAGGTATGAGTAAAAAGTAACTAAGATATATCTCTACCTTTTTTTTTCTTTAAATAAAAAAAACCTCAGTAGTAAGGGTAAGTACCCTGGCTTCCCACAGCCGAAACAATAAAGGCCACCCTCAGAGAATCAGAGCAGCACTAGCTGTGCACCTCCAGGTTCCAGACCCTGCATCCATTGGGAGGCTGAAGAGGCCTCTCAGCTGGACCCAGCCACTCCCACTGCGACGGAGAAAAACTCCAGACGGATGTGAGGTAACACACTCTTTAATTTAAGCACCTGTGCATCACAATGTGGGCATCACCATGAACGCCCTGTTCAATTCTCCATCAAAGCCGAAGGCTATATGTCAAATAGCAGCAATGGAGGAAGAAATTTTGTTAGGATGCACCATGGAAACCCACACCAATCTGGCAGACCTGCGTCTTCAGACCCAAGATGAGCGCTGAGAGCCGCTGGGATCGCCCTGTACACATGTACACACACAGCTTCAGGCAGTAGATAGTCTGTACTGGGTGAGGCACAGGGCCATGGCCCTTTCCACAGAACTGTGGAAGGAATGAACTCCATGACCCGAGGGGCTGCTGCACCCATGTGAACATGTGTGACAGGCAGAAGGTCCTTTTCCCAACAGACCCTCAGGAAGTTGTCCTGGATTCAGTCTCGGCACAGTTGTTGCAAGTTCCACTCCAAATGGAGACTTTACCACAGTGGTATAGGAAGACTTTCTCCAAGTATTGTGATCCGTATTTTTGCTGAGGGGAATAATATTCACAGCTCACAAGCACCTTGGTCCTGTGAAAACCACGTGAGGAAGAGTTAGAGCCCCAGGCCCCAACTCCGGACTGGGATTCCCTGTGGAAAGTAGTGCAGTGTGCCCAGCTCCAGGCGGATCTGCAGCACCAACTGGGGAGGCTGCCTGTGCTCACTACTCCTCTGCAGAGCCCTTCCCTTCAGCAAGGTTACTTATAGATAATTTTTGGCATGGCTAAAAAGAAATATGAAATAAGTGGCCTTTAAGAATGCGAGAGAGACTCCATGACCTCTGGGGTGTGGCTTTTTCTCTGCCAGACATGTGGTGTGGTGGCATACATATAGCTTAGGTTTGGGATGGTGCCTAAGGGGCATTACTGATGCACAGGGAGCCCATTAGAATTCATTTCATGCCACAGGTAAATTGCCTAGGGGTGGGAAAAGGTAACCTCAAGATAGAGCCCCTTGGTTCCGCCTCCCAGCCTCCCACTGCTGCAGCTTTCCATTCAGGGCAAAATTCTTTTATTCCCATCTTTTTATTATTAGGAAAAAGGGCAAAGTTTCTCTTTCTTTTACTGCTTCCTACTGAAAGGGGGCGCTGTAATGGGGTTTAGGAGGGTTGACAGGATGACGGTTGATGCCCATGTAGAAGCTGGTGCATGGTATTTTAACCAGAACAACTTTATTACTGGTGAATGCTCTCACAGTTAGACTGGAAAAACAAAGAGACAAGGTGTCATGAGGAGGCATACCACTATCATATTTAAGGACCCAGGTGAGGTAGGAGGAAAGGTGCCTTTGATTTAGATATGTCATTCTATCAGGACCATGTTGAGGTAGAATCACTGCCATGGTAAGATAGAATTCCAAAAAATAAGCGTGGGGTTATGAGAGGTGATATTCCCCCATCTGAAAGGGTAAAAGTTAAGAAGGTAGGTAGGTAAGACTTGTCTCTGGTATGCATGATGTGGGAGTCTTTAGGAAAGACTGTTGAGAGTCCTGCTGTAAAGAGGACAATTAATAGAATGTAAAAAATTAGGAACCAAATTAGATAACAAAATATGACAGCCTGAGAGTTGTGGCTGTGAGGCCTTATGAAGTGGAGATGAGTGGGCAAAAGGATGGTTAGATCTAGGCCTGGGAGGGCACCACTTAGCCTGAGTGATGTGAAACCAGGACGGCAGTCTAGCAACTTTGACCGCTGTTGAGGTTGCCAAGCAGACCAGATATGGGCCGCTCCACCTTGGTTGTAGTCCTTGTGATGGTTTTATGTAACAGGACTTTAGTAAGTATATCAGCAGTTTCCCTGGTTGTGGGAAAGGCTTTTATTTATCCTGAAAAAGTATAAACAAAGGCAAGAAGATAAAATTTATCTGTCAATCTTGACCAGGGTTGTGTCTTGAGAAATTGATGAATTGGAAAGGAAGGGGGTGCTATGTATCCCTAAGGAGAGTTTTACTAGAGATAACAGGTATAAGCTATTGAGACCTCAGAGTGTCTGGGTCAATCTACATAAACACAAAGGAATAAAAAGGCATTTTTAAGATCTAGCACTGTAAAGTGAGTGGTGGAGGGAGGGATTGGCACCACTGGGTGGATTGGGGTAACAGCACTATTGAGTATCTTCAGGTCTTATACTAGACGGTAAGATCCAGCAGGCTTGAGTACCAGGAAAACAGGAGTATTATAGGGTGAGCAGGTAGGTTTAAAAAAACCATTGTCTAAAAGGCACTTAATTATAGGTTTAAGTTCCTGTAAATGTTTGGAAGCTATGGGATACTGGGGAACCCAAGGAAAAATTGAAGGATCCTGAGATGAATTAAAATAGGCATGGCATGGGCAGCGCAGGTGGGAATAGAGGTATCTCAAACTGTGGGATCAACCAGAGAAGCAGCAACTCTGGAATCTGCATGAAATAGACCCTGTCTGTACAGGCTGCATAGGATGGCCATCAATACCCCCTATAGAGGCTGAGGACTTAATATAGCAGCCGGAAAGCTCAGGAAGAACCCTACACATGGCCTCTATGTCCACAAGTATAGAGAATGTCTTACCTGAGACCTCTAGTGGGACTTGGGACTCTGAGAAGGATACCTTAATGGGGGCTGTGGACCCTGAGCCCCATCAGTCTTCAGCAGCAAGTCCAAGCAGATCTGTCAGCAATGAATCTGGCAGTGTTGGCATTTCCTGTGAGGGCTAGAAGTTAGGATGGCTTACCTATTCTCTGGTGTCTAGGACAGTCCAGTAGCCCTGGGGTAAGGCCCCAAAGGAACGCCAGGATGGGGCACTCTCTTGCCCAATGTCCTTCTGCTACATTCAAAGCATGGTCCATGAGGGGCTCAGGCAGCTCCACCTTGTGTCGGTTTACCTGTCTCAGAGCTCCAAGTATCACTGCTAAAAGATCAGATTATTTTTATCTCTGTTGTTGAAAACATGAAAAGCCATATTAAGAAGGTCTCCCTATGGGGTTTGAGGGCCAAATTTAGCCTTTTGTCTTGGGATCTGGCCCACAGTGGAAAGTATCTGTAGAATCAATTAAGTATGCAGGAGTCAAATACAATCAACAGGGTATTTATGATCATGACTTTAATAATGGCTTCCCATAAGGAGGATAAGGTTCATGGAATTTTAGGAACTGACATATCATTTATTTGTCATTTTTAGTATCTCTTTATGCTGTTAGAATGTCTAATGCCATCTGATTTTTGGAGGATGGCCTGTTTTATTAATTTTACCTTTTTATTTAGGAGAGAGATCAGCTACGGTGTATTTAATGCCAGTTTAGTATAGTTAATTATGGCTCGGCAGAGGGCGGAGCCAGGGTAGGCAAACAGGCTGGGAAAGGCTCAAGGCCTGGCCTCTGCACCAGTGCTGATCTTGTTGTTTTGCATGTATCATATAACCTTTTTTTCTATAAAAGATTGGTAGATCCCAGTAAAAGGAATCCAAAAGGAATTTATAATTATCTCTTAATTTCAGTTGTTGAACATCCAGGAGATTGATAACAGTGCAGTGTAGGCAATAAGCTTAACATAGAACATTAAATGGCTATCAACCATGAGTGTTGTTTTTTTGTTGTTGTTGTTGTTTTGTTTTTTGTCTTTTTCCTTTTCATCGGTACCAGGGATCGAACTCACGACTGCCTGCTTGCAAGGCAGGCGCTTATGCCGCTGAGCTAAATCCCCAGCCCCTAATCATGAATGTTTTAACATTTGAATGCTGAAGAATTTGTGAAGCATCTCTAAGCGTATATCTGGATCTGAAAGAAAACATTTGTCATCATACATTACATAAATTTTTGTTTAAAAATTGACTGGTTTACTCATATTGGTCTGATTTGTATCTCTTGGCTGGAACATAAGAAAAAGACAGCAGAAACAATCCCAATTTTATATTTGAAAGCATGAATATACCATTGGACCAGCAACAATGAATTGTCTTAGTCATATGAACTTCAGTTGAGGTGTCTCATATAAGGCTATGGAGATTATTGAAGGCTTTAATTGATAAACAAAGCTGGTAAAATTACCAGGTGGCCACTTTCCCATTCATCAATTGAAGTCTTGTCCATTGTCTCCTCACCCCAAGATATTTTATTTAACCAGTTTTAGCACCATATTGACCAGCTGGCAAACTAGGTGGAAGCATGTTTTTTTAAAATCTATAACCCAAATAAAACTTGAATAAATGGTCTGAGAATGTAAAAAAGGAAAAAAAAATGTTGAGCTCAAACAAGAAGGAACAGCTGTTCACAGAGCAGGCAAATGGACAAACATGGACAGATGATCTGTACAGTATAAACGGACTGAACAAACAACAGATATATCTTATAAAATCAAAGTGCACTCAAATATATTTGGCCAATTTGAACTATATTACATAACGCTGGTGTGAACCCTTTTGTAGATTGAGATCTCTTGAAATAAGAATTGCCCCCCCCCCCACTGCAACCCATTGTCTCTTTCTCCGTGCTGCCACTCAGAGCCCGCTTGCGCTGGGGGGCAGGGGCTGGGACTGCTCAGGAGACACTCGGAGTACACAGGGAGGGCAGATCACTCAGGGCAGGGTGCGGAGCTAGGGCATGGCATGAGAGCCCAGAGCAGCCTGCGCAGCCCAGGCTGGTTGGTGCACACCTGTGTATGCCCCACTTGTACCGCCAGCCAACGCTGTCCGCGCATACCTCCCCCATCTGGGCGTGGGAAGATGTACGGCTCAGGGAGGGATTGAGAAATGGGTGAAGCAGGGAGGAAAGGAGGACACTGAGAAGGCTGTGGGGTTTGGTGTGTGAGATATAGGGGAAAAGATGTAAAGAAGCCACCTCCTAAGTGTGGGGAGGGGGAGGGATCCTGGAGGAGCAGAGGGAGAGAGGGACACATTGTTAAAACAAAGGCCTAAAGATGGAGAGTTTTTGTAAACTTGTTGTCAGTGTGATAAGCTATAAATAAAAGATCAGCTTTTTGGTTTTGAACCAGGCACTCCATAGGTATTTTTTGGGGGGACAGGAAGTGGTCCCCAAGATAAGAAAATCCGGCGTGGGGCCCACAGAGTCACAGTCAGATGAGCCAACAGACCATGGCCTAAGGCAAGTCAAGTCATCACGTGGTCTCCTAGACCTATGGTAATCAGTTCCTGGTCGTCACCAAAAAAGACACAAGTGGACAGCTCTGCTTCAGGGCTGCCCCAAGGGACGTGACAGTATTACCCATGGAGGGAATGGGAAGAAAATCTGGCATGGAGCCTGGCCCCACCACAGAGTAATCTTGGGACAGCACTGGCTCACCTGTAGTAAATGAATTACACTGGTGGTGTTTGAAAATCAGCAGCAACAAGTTTAGCAGCTCCCGAGTGTTGAGAAGTGAGGAATTAATCCAGTATGCAGTCCAGTCCGTGAACCAGGAGGGGACTCAGACTGGGAGGGTCCTAGGAGTCACTCGTCTGTTGATTCCCGGTCAGGGAACCATCTGATAGAATTTTTGGTGGGCTAAAAAGATAACAAATATGAAATAAAAGTGGCCTTTATTTTAAGAATGTGGAAAGAGACTCCATGACTTCAGGGGTCTGGCATTCTCTCTGCCTGACATGTGGTGTGGGGGCATACATATAGCTTAGGTTTGGGGTGGTGCCTAAGGGGCATTACTGATGCACAGGTAGCCCTTTGGAATTCACTTCATGTCACAGGTAAATTGCCTAGGGGCGGGAAAGGTGACCTCAAGATAGAGTCCCTTGGTTCTGCCTCCCTGTCTCCCACCGCAGGGCAAAATCCTTTCAGTCACCTTTGTCCTTCGGCCAGGAGAATGATGGGATCCTGAGTGAAGCAGCATGCAGATGTCTGCAGCCTCGGCCAGAGCCAAGCCCGTTTCTGCCACAGCGCGGTCAGGGCCTCTGCACACCGCGGCATGGCGCGTACTCCAGGAACAGAAACTGCCGGAAGCCTCGCTGCACACCCACCGTGTCTGGAACATGTGGTGGCAACAGTCGGGACTTAGCAGCATGCCAGGAGAGCACAGGAGGGCAGTGGCTGCAGCGCTGCTCAGGGCAGGAGAAAGGGCGCATACAGAAGCACGCACACGGGCATGGGACACTTTCTCACCATTTTCAGAGTGGGAATGCGGAGCAGGAGCAGGAGACCTGCCCTGGATGAGCACAGGGAGCAGGCGGCCAACCTGGGGCAGAGCTGCCGGCTGGGCTGGGCCTCTGCGCACACAGCACTGAGCGTTCCTGCTGCAGCTAAGATCTTAAGATCAGGCCATCTTGGCCGAGAGCGCAAGAAACCATTTCTGCGGCAAAGGGCAAAGGATTCAGAAACTGAAAAGCCTCAAAGAAAATTCCCAACATAGAAAAGATAAGGAAAGAAGAATCTGTGAGCTCCATAAAGTTCAACAGAAATAGGTACAAACCACAGAGAGAAAGCACCTAAGGGAAAACAGACCCGAGCCCAGGGCGATCTTTGGGGTGACCCCAGGAGCTGCCATTCAGGTTAGGTCCTCAGGAGACAAGTCAGGGTGAGGACAGCTTCTGAACAAATAATGGGTGAACCCTCCCTGTAAGAAAGGGATTTAGCTCAGCAGCTTAAGCGCTTGCCTGGCAAGCGCAAGGGCATGAGTACAAAAAAAAAATTTTTTTTTAAATTTACATTAACTGGGCATGGTGGGCACATGCCTGTAATCTTAGCACTTAGGAGACTGAGGCAGGAGGATCTGTGTGAGTTTGAGCCCAGCCTGGTCTACAAAGTGAGCTCAAGGCCAGCCTGAACTACATAGTGAGACCCTGTCTCAAAAAGAAAAAACAAAACAAAACAAAAAGACTGGCATAAACCTACAATTGAAAAAAACGGAACAAGAACTAAACAGGAGGAACCAAAACAAAAAACAAGAAACCCATACAGACACACCGTTATCAACCTGAGTATTATAGACAAGGAAAACTATTGTTAAATGTTCCTTGGCCTTGATTCCATACTCTGCACAAAATACATTCGAAACACACAATAGTGTATATGAAAAGGGCCACAGAACTGAAACTGAAAGGGAAGCGAACCTTTTGGATAAAAACATACAGCTCTTTTCCCCTGGAGAAGTCTGATTCTTAAACAAGACAATAAAAAAGTCCACAACTACATTCTAGATGCGTCTGTGCACACCTTAATCCCAGAATTCTGGGAGGCTGAGGCAGGAGGACTAAAAGTTTGAGCCCAGGCTGGACAACTCTGTGCCTCAACCAGTCTCTGCTTTATAATAAAAAAGAAAAAAAGGGCTGGGAATGGAACTCAGTTATGTAAATACCACATCTCTCTGATGTGAGAAACTAAAAATGTAAATAAGATCATAAATGTACAATAAATATGGAATAGGAAGAAACAGTTCCAAGGGAAAAGGGAAATGGGGGGAAGGGAAAGAAGAAAATGAAAAAAAGCAGATAAAATAAAAACCAAACTTTGTGACGGGGAGAGGACTGGAAAGAGAGACTGGGAATGAGAATGGGAAAAAAAGGAAGAACGTTTTGCACACAGATTGATGGAAATTACATATGGAAATTACACCTGCAAAATGCTACTGAAATCCTAGCAAACCTCTCACTGGAGACTGGTGGACAAAAGGGACGCGTTTGTCTCCTGCGGGAAGACATGTGACCCTGATCCTGCAGCCCACAAAAGCACCCTTCAGTAAGAGGGGACCAAAGAGCAGGGTTCCCAGCAGACCTGCCCAGAAAAAGCTACAGCCAACAAAGAAAGTACACAGAAGACGGCCTGGTGCCTTGAGAAACACTGACGGTGGAGCGGGTGGTGGTGAACAGATTTCTCCTGACTCTGCAGAACACGTTTTGACAGCTGAATCAGAAACTGCAACTTCCAAACTGGTGCTCGGAACGAGGTGGTAGGGAATAGAGGAACAGGTACGCTAGGGGCGTAAAGGAAGCCTGTTCACACATCAAAGTGCTACAGTGTTAAGGTCACTACAGGGTGGTGAGCCACATAAGCACATTCACGTACTATGTCTCCCAACAACTAGAGAACACCAAGGGCTACACTAAAAAATACCACAGATACATCACATGGGACTCCAAGGATGTTGAAGTAACTGAAGGGAAACAATGAAAACCCGAAAGCCCAGCAAAGTGCCAAAATAATAATGCTAACAAACAGAAAACACAAGCTAAAATCATTAAACAGCGGATGTCAGCATTAGCACATCAAGAATCTGTAGCAGACGGGTCACAGGTTAGAGATGATCCTGGGCAACTCATTAAGACTTTGTCTCAAAATAAAGGGTAGGGAGGCAGCTCAGTACTTCTGGTTCAGTCCTCAGTACCTTAAACTAAATAACATTTAAACAGTCTGCCTGTACCAATTAAAGACAAAATATCCAGAACAGAATTTAAAACTTACACACTGTTAAGAAATTCATCAGATAGGGGGAGATACAGCTCAGCAGCACAAGCACCTGCCTGGCAAGTGTGAGGCTGTGAGTTCGATCCCCAGTACCAAAAAAAAGAAAAAAGAAAAAATTCCATCAGGTAATGCTGATGTGGCTGAAAATAAAATGTAGGAAAATGTAATACACCATGCAAACAGTTTTAAAAACACAGTAGTGCCAGGCATGATGTCCACACCTAAAATCCCAGCACACGGGAGGCCGAGGCACGACTGCCACAAGTTTAAGACCAGGCTGGGCTACAAAGTGAATTTGAAAACAGCCCAATCTAGACAGTGAGACCTGACTCAAAAAACCAAGAAAGAAAAACAAAAACAAAAACCAGGCAGTGGGGCTGTGTGTGTGGTGCACGCCTGTAATCCCAGCTCCCAGGGAGGATGGGGTGGGAGGATCACCAAGTTTAATCCTTACCCCCAACAATTTAACTAGCCCTTGTTTCAAAATAAAAAAGGGTGGGAACATTAAAGATCATATTAAAATACATTACATGTACTTTAAAGTCAAGAAAGTTAACAGTGGCAACAAAAGGTTAGAGAACAGAGCATGACAGTGCGCGCCTGTAATCCCAGCACTCTGAAAGGCTGATTTCGCAGTCAAGCCTGGCCTGGGAACCTAACCTAGCAAGACTGTCAGGAAAGTTCAAGTAGAAAGGGCTGGGGATGTAGCTTGGTGTGAGTCCCTGGATTCAACCCAGTACTGCAAACTAACAAGTAAATAAAGTAAAAATGTGCAGTAACCTTAAGTAGTTAGCACCAAAAAACAGAACTCTGAATTATGCAGAGCAAACTTGTTATAGTTTGGGTCCAAGTACTGAAGGCCCACATGGTGAAGGCTAGGTCCCAGCCGGTGGCCTACTGGGAATATGTGGAACCTTCAGGATGTGGCAGAAGAAGTCAGCTCAGCTCCAGAAGGTGATACTAGAACTCTTCTCCTTTCTCTACGTCCCAGCTGCAAAGAGTGTTCATCCCCTCCAGCCAAAAACAGTGAAGCCAAGGACTAAACCCTCTGAAATCATGAGCCAAAATAAACTTCTTCTTTTCAAGTTGTTTATCTCAGGTATTTTGTCCCAGAAAATAGACTCTGACACAGAACAGATAATTCTGCAACTACAGTTCAAGATAGCACAACACTCTCAACAGACGGAAGTAATACACAAATCGATTCTTTCTCACTGGGTCTCAGCCATGTGGAGCTTAGACCACAGCAGGAATCTACAGGAACAAGAGGTGAGTGAGGATCTTCTTTGCCAGTTGGGCCTTGGCTGCCTAGCAGCCGGCGGTGAAGAACCTCACCAAGAGCAGACATTATGCAGCTGGGGGGAAGGAGGCTCACTGGTCTGAGCCAGACTGCAGGCAAATGGGAAGGGGGTCTTCAGGTGGTGAGGGAGAATGGACCAGCATTCTGGACCATGAAAATACCAGAAGTAGAGGTTTAAACAAAGACAAGCTGGAAAAATGCAAGCTTTAGGACAGCAATACCTGGAGTTCACAAAAACTTCTGTTGGTGAATAATTTGGTTCAGGAACAGCCACATTCAGCAAAATCTTGCTTCTGTTTGCAAATACTACTTCAGGTAAAGAACTCGACCTTGGCCACCTTCCCCAGAACTGTGGAACGGATTTAGTTCATTAACTGAGGGACCACTGTATTTGATTTAAAATCCTCAACCAAGTTGAAAAAAAGGTACTCTCCACAGAGGTTTGACAGCCAGGTGTGCAGGTGCACGCCTGTAATCCCAGCACTCAGAAGGCTGAGACAGGAGGATCACTTCGAGTCTGAGGCCAGCCTGGGCTTCATGGTGAGTTCAAGGTTGGCTGAACTGCATAGAGACCCTGCCTCAAAAATAAATAAGTAAATTTGAATAAAAAGGTTTATGAGAAAATACTAGACTGACTGAGCAAACATTCAGTGTCTGAGTAACACCATCAACCACAGAACATGGACACCAGCAGATGCCCCACAGCACGATGGGGCAGGCACACCTTTTGGGCAGCAGTGCAGAGTAAGACCATATCCCGGGTCACTTAAAGTCAAACTTGAAACAGATTCTGTGTGAAACAAATCAGAAATCTAAATACCAGGAGCTGGGTGTGCCGGCACTCAGGGAGGCTGAGGGAGGAAGATCTCAAGGCTAAGACTGAACTATGCTTCACTCCTGTCTGGCCACCACGTCCAGCTGCAGTCGTTGCTATGGACACTGCGGGTGACTTAGGAAACCGAAATGGGGCTGCCATCAGAAGTACTGCTATAAAAGCCATCAAAGCGCTGACGTGGAGACCCAGGAACCACAAGGCACACTTGGAGAAGCCATTTGTCTGCCAGTTAAGAGGGCATGGACATTAAACCAGGCATAGTGATGCACTCTTGTAATCCTAGTACTTGGGAGGCTGAGGCAGGAGGATCGTTGAGTTCAAGACCAGCCCTCCCTACTAAGTGAGTTCAAGGCCAGCCTGAACTGCATAGTGAGATTGTCTCAAAAAGACAAAAAAGAAAAACAAAGTGGCATGGACATTCCCAGGGAAGACACCCAATGCCGCCGTGAGCAGCCCAGCTGCAGAGGGCCTGCTGTTGACCAGGTGTAAGCTGAGGAATCAGTCTGCTTCACACAATGGAGCACAGACCTCCAAAGATGCAGAGAGGACTTTCCCCTTTCTTCAAAGTGCCATGGCCCAAAAGTCATGAAGCTCTCACTGCAGCAAGGTTCTGCAGCCTCTGCAGGGACAAACCTTGGAAGAGAAAGACTGCCAACTTGTGTAGAAACTACCAGGTGAAAAGATTCTGTCTCCAAGCTTCCAGGTCACAGAGTGGAAGAGCCGGCTCCCATCTTCTGGTGAAGTAAACAATCATGAGGCATGAAGATGAAGCAGTGACAGAAGACACATCGTGACAGGACATCAGGATAAAAGAGATTGAGTCTGCCCTTAGCTACAGTCATAACCCAATGACCAAGCACCTTTCTCATGCACATTCCTCAGCTATCTGACTCTGCTAGAGAACTCAATAATAAAAATTAAAAAATAATAATATAAAATAAGGCAAGCATGGTAGTACACTCTTGTAATCCTAGCACTATGGAGGCTGAGGCAGGACTGTTACATGGAGTTCAAGGCCAGCCTAAACCACTCAGCAAGAGTCTGCCTCAAAAAAATAAATGGAACACTCCTGAGATGAGGCCACGGTGGGACTTAGATAGCTTATTCTTCCGCCCTCTTGGTAAGCGCCCCTGGTGCAGGCCAGGAGGAGAACCAGTGACTCCTGTGAGCCTACCAGCACGGGCTGAGAATCAACCCCCTTTCCCCCATAGCTACTGGGGATAGGTGTCTCAGCATCTCTTGGGAGAATGATCATATGCACTATAGCAAACATGGGGGATTTTCTTCTATCTTCTGTTTGAAGGCAAAGGTTATTTTCACAGTTTTGTTTTGTTATGTTTCTTTTGCTCTATTCAATACTCTCAGTTGGTTTTATAATGTTGTTTTTGGCTATACCTAATTGACTGGACAACTATTGTGAAGTTAACAAGACGTACCATATAGTACCTATTACTACCATCCCAGTATCCTACTGTGAAATTCTATACCAATTTCACTGCAGTGTCTCAACTGGCTTTGTTCTGTCTTATGCTGTTGTATTTTTACTACTTTCAAAATAAAATTTTAAAAAAGAACCACTTAAAAATACATATATATACATACATACATACATACATACATACATAAAAACAAGCTTAGCCTGGCCAATATTGTTAAGACCTTACCTCAAAAAGACAAACAAAAAGAGGAGAGGTGGAGATAAAGGTCACTGTGAAGGCCTTGCATTCAATTCTAATGAAAAAAAATTTTAATACCTAAAACCAACCAACCAACCAACCTCCAGGCCCAGTGGCTTGCTACAGAATGCTACCAACATTACAAAAACAGAAATATCCTAATTACACCTACAGTCTTCCAAAACCCAGAGGGGTAGGTTTTACAACTCATGTTGGGAGACCAAAAGCACATAGACATGAAACCTATAGAACAAACATGACAGCACTAACAAAAAAGCCCAGAGGAAGTTCAGTGGCAGAGTGCTTGCCTTACTTTGAGCATGTAAGGCCTTGATTCAGTCCCCTAGACTATAAAAAACTCAAGCCTTCCCCCACAAATTTAAAGCAAAACAAGCAAACAAACAGAAGGAGGAGGTGATCACTACCACCTGAAATCCCATCACTGGGGGGCTGAGGTAAGAAGATTCCAAGTTCAAGTCCAAGCCCAGCCTGGGCAATTTAGCAAGTATCTGGCTCAAAAGAGAACAGGGGCTGGGGACGTAGCTCAGTGCACCGCATTCAATTCTTAGCACAAAAGGAAAAAGAGAGGGAGAAACTATCATCTGTGGAAACATTAAGAGGTGGGAAGAAGCAGAAAGAGACTCAACGCCTCAATAAAACATAAGCCAACAGAATGATGCCCTGCAATATACAACCACCATTGCCCACGACTGCAGCTCATTCTAAGGGCACAGGCTGGCTGGGTATTTCACAGCTGTCACATAAGGCAGCTACCAATTAGCTACAGAAGGAAACTCACATGATCCTAGCACTGGAAACCCAGCATTGGCGCACAGGGGCGCAGTCACTGCCGGCAGGATGGAGAGAAGCATTCTGTGCTTGAGAAGCATCCATGAACCTCAGGGCCACAGAGCAGCTGTCCAGCACCCCAGGGACTCCGGGTACAATGCTGGCAATGGGTGTGTGTGTCGCTCCATCCTGGCAGTAACTTTTACACTTCATGGGGAAAAACGGAGGGTTCTCCTAGCATCGAGAACCAAGCAGAGACGGCTCAGCGTTGCAGAGCCCTCGCCTGCATGAAATCAAAGGTGTTCACAAGAAGTAAAACTGTGCTTCCAGACGTGTACAAGGCTTCCACCAAGAGAAAAGGCCAGAAATCACACGCAGTTCAGCAAGGTCACAGGACATCAAAACATGCTTTCTACACAGTACCAAATACCAGGGAGCAAGAGGAAGTGTACGTATACACCAATACCAGCCACAAACACACTAACACCGTAAACACAAGGCCATTTGCATTTGCCAAGCACCGGGGTGCTTGCCTGTGATCCTAGCACTCTGGGAGGCTGAGGCACAAAGAGTGAAAATTCAAACCCACCTTGTGCAACTTAAATTACAAAGACCTAATGAAATACAGTAGAGTAAATTTAAATGATTAAACGAAGATATACCACATCTGTGAACTGAAAGGTCTGACAGAGTAAAAACAGCAACTGGAAAAGTCTATGAAGATGTTTTTGTAAACACAGACAAAAAAGTTAGCTGAAAGTTTATGTGGGAAGTTAAAGGAAGCAATGTTAAGTAAGTGTTAACCAAGAAAATTCCTTGACTCATTTTAGACATTTATCATGTTAGTTACAGCAATGAATAGTAGACTAAGAAATGTTTCTGTGCAGTTTTTAAAACAATGTGAAAGACTTTTCTAAGTCAATTTAAGTAGTCTTAATTGACCAGTAAAATGCACCCATGATGCATATCTTTATTGCCTTAAATACAGAGACACTTCATGGCTCAAGCCCGCTTACATTATGAAACAGCAGCTCTTGCAGCAGACTCGCTGCTAGGCAGCAGTGGACGTGCATGCAGGACACGCTGGGACCCTGCCCCTGGGGACATTGCTCCCCTCACCCGTGTGGACAAAGCAATGACCAAGTCAGATGCAGTCAACACAGCCTGAGAAGATCTGTGCTTCTGTTTCATTTCCCCCCACATCTCCTTTCAAGGGTAATTCCTGAGATAGCATTGTACTGTGAACTACGGAGAAAGTGCAGCAGGGACTTCCCTGAGGGGTCTCTCCTGGATGGGTCCTAAGAGAATAAGACTCTGAGTGGGGCCCAGCTCTGCTGACTCCTGTGTGCAGCAGATTGGCTCACAGTGAAGACACAGACTGGGCAGCCCTTTGATGTGAGGCAGTGGGAGCTGAGGATGAGCTGTGCTCTGTTGAGAGACTGCCCCCAGTGGTCACATTCATCAAGTCGCTCTCCATAAGCAGCTCCCGGAGCGTCACTGAGGCATGGATGCCTGTGAAAGGCTCTCCCCGCTCCACAGTGGCGGTGGGGTTTCTCCCCGCGTGCATCCGCTGGTGCTGTGTGAGCGAAGAGCTGCGGCTGAAGGCCTTCCCGCACTCGGCGCACTTGTAGGGCTTCTCCCCCGTGTGGATAATGGCGTGGCGGATGAGGTTTGTGCTCCAGCAGAAGGCCTTACCACACTCTGCACACTCGTAGGGCTTCTCCCCGCTGTGGATGCGTTGGTGCCGAGTGAGGCCGGACCTGCGGTTGAAGGCCTTGCCACACTCCGTGCACTCATAGGGCTTCTCCCCGGTGTGGATGCTGAAGTGACGGATGAGGTCCTTCCGGTTGCTGAAGGCTTTGCCGCACTCTTTGCACTTGAAGGGCTTCTCGCCCGTGTGGGCCCTCTTGTGCAAGATGAAGGTGGAGCAGTGGGTGAAGGCCTTGCCACACTCACTGCACACATAGGGCTTCTCCCCAGTATGGATGCGCTGGTGCCTCCGGAGGTAGGACCTGTGGTTGAAGGCCTTGCTGCACTGCAGGCACTCGAAGGGCTTCTCGCCCGAATGGGTGACACCGTGGTGGATCAGTGCTGTGCTCTCCAGGAATACCTTCCCGCACTCGCGGCACTCGTAGGGCTTCTTCCCTGTGTGGCCTTGCTGGTGCCATAGCAGCTTCGACCTGTGCCTGAAGGCCTGGCCGCACTCGGAGCACTCGTAGGGGCTCTGGCCACCGTGCACCGCGTGGTGCCTGAGGAAGCCGCCCCGGTGGCGGAAGACCTGCCCACACTCTGTGCACGTGAAGGCCCTCTCCCCACTGTGTCGCCGGCTGTGCAGGACAAAATTGGAGCGGTGCGTGAAGGCCTTGCCACACTGGCCACAGGTGTAGGGCTTCTCCCCACTGTGGATGCGTTGGTGCTGCGTGAGGTAGGCCCTGCGGTTGAAGGCCTTGCCACACTGCAGGCACTCGTACGGCCGCTCCCCGGTGTGGATCATCTGGTGCTGCAGCAGGTGCGTGCTCTTGATGAAGGTCTTTCCGCACTCGGTGCACTCGTAGGGCTTCACCCCGGAGTGGATCTTCTCGTGGCCAGCGAGCAGGTGTTTCTTGTTGAACACCTTCCCACACTTGCTGCACTTGAAAGCCTGCACCTTTTCCAGCACAGGGTCCCCCGCAGCAATCTGCTCCCCTACGGTCCTCAGACACACTATGTCACCCGTCCCTGAGCCACTGGGGCCTGGGTGTGTCCTCCCAGAAAGCTCCTCCCTCGGGGCCTGTGCCCCTGCTCTCACACGTCCTTCCTGCCTGTCTGAGGGGCCACCCTGACCCAGGCCTTGCATCCATGGGGAGGCCCGGGAGGCTCTGAGCATCAACTGGCCCTGAAGGCGGGCTCCCTCGCACAAGGCTGGCTCCAGCGTTTTCCCACTGTCACCTGGAAGAAATCCAACACACAGTAGGGCCATTAGTAATGGCAACCCAGAAGAAAGACAAACACTACTTTAGTGGGAAAAAGCAGCAGCTGAAAACATTAGCACCAGGCATGTTACACTGTCTCTGAAAGTTCTTAAGCTTTCCTGATCCCTGGACTCCAAACACCCTGGAAGAGAGCGAAGGAGGGAGGCCGTGCTGCAGTAGGAGTCCATGGGGATATGGCTACCTGGAGCACTGGCGACACTGTGTGGCAAGCATCCTCTGCAATGCCAGCTGGAGCAGTCTAGAGGGCACCTAACACCACCCACAGGGAGACAGAAACTGGGCAACACGGATAGCTGCTCGGGGGCCAGGCCAGGTGGGCAGGCCTGTAATCCTGGCACCAGCAAGGTGCAGCCAGGGTGTTGGAGGGTGGCCACAGCTAAAATACCAGCTCCCCTGGAGGCTAAGGCAGCAGGAGCCAAGGTCCAGGCCAGCCTGGTACCTTGATGAGATCCCGCCTCAAAATCAAAGAAAAAGGGGCCACAGATGGAGCTAAATCCCCAATACTACAAAAACCAAACCAGGGCCGGGAATGTAGCTCAGCAGCATAAGCACCTGCCTTGCAAGTACATGGTTGTGAGTTTGATCCCTGGTACCAAAAAAAAAAAAAAAAAAAAACAAAACCACTAACCACAAAAAACTCCAGCCAGCTTTTGTTCAACAACACAAGAAGCAATCTCTCACTCCTGGGTATTTTCAGAATTTTGTTTAATTCATGGTGGGTTCTTAGGATCAAAACTGATCAATTATGCAAGCTGATACCATTATTGGCTTCTAAACAAATTATTACTTTTTTTGGAGGCAGAGTATTGCTCTGTAATTCAAGCTGCCCTTGAATTTACTATGTAGCCTGGTGGCCTGGTACTTACGGCAATCCTCCTGCCTCAGCCTCAGTGCCTGGCTAAACAACTTACTGTGCAGAGGAAGTTGGGAAGGTCAGGACCCCCAAAAAGCCGCACAGCCCAAGCCAGTCTGAGCTACAGAGGAGACACCTGCGCTGGGTGTGTGGTGTAGGAAGGAGCGGCCAACCCTGAGCCTCATGGTCCACGAACCACTCAGTCAAGAGTCCATGTGCAGTGAGCTTCCAGAGAATCCCAGGCCCCTCGGCCCTGGGAGTCTCCTGCTCAGGCTGCCTGGACAGGAATAAACCTGAGGCTAGCCATGGCTGCCTGCTTGCCGGGACTGTCCAGCTCATACTGCCCAATTCCTCCCGGCATCACCTGACAGCACTATGTGCTGCAGCCTGGGCCAAGTGAGGCTTTCCAAGGGCTCAGAGAACCCAAAGGTGCCCTAAGAAGTACTCAGCTTGGAGTTGGTATCAGCAGAACTGGCAGAGCTGGGCCTGACGAAGCTGATCCCTCTAGGCCACAGGGATTGCTGCTGGGGTTGGGGGTAGGGCCTGCAGCCTTGGAGACAAAGATGTCACCACCGGGTGCACAGTCCTGAGATGCACGCTGGTGGGACAACCTTTAAGTAAGGTTCAGGACAAAGGTCCCGTCCCCAAGAAACAGAGCTCCTCATCGACCCCAGACCTCGGGACAAGAGAGAAACACTGCTTTCCTGTGCTGGGCCCCTGCGATCCTGGAGACAGTTGCTCCTCAGGAGCAGGGATGGGTGTGCTGGGGCTGGGAGATCAGAGGAGGTGTAGGACAAAGGGCTGCACGGCTCCACTATCCCCAGGGTGGGTGTGGTGGTGCACATCTGTCATCCCAGCTCTCTGGGAGGCTGAGGCAGGACGACTGCAAACTAAAGCCCAGCCTGGACAAGTTGGTGACATATTGAGACCCTATCTCAAAATAGCTCAGAATGAAGGCCCAGGCTCAGTCCTCAGCGGCTCAGTAAAGCAAAGCAAAACAAAACAAAACAGGAGAAAACAATCCCGCGACTCCAGGGTGACCCTCACAGGCTCCTACCTGGCTGTGTGCTTTGGACACCCAGGCTCAGTGTCCATGGCGGCTGCCCATGCTCCAGCTGCTGGATCAGCTCGGGTGTGGGCACAGGACACCCTAGAAAATGGAAATTTTTTTGTGGCACTGAAGAGTTGAACCCAAGGCCCTTGTACTGGGTCATACCCCAGCCTGTTTTTCCTTTTGAGACATTATCTGGCACAGTCGTTCAGGTTGGGCTGAACCTGCCACCCTGAAGGCTGGGGCTTCAGGTGTGCACCACAGGTGAAGAGAGACAAAGGCCTTCCTTCCCTCCTTGGGGCTTCTGCCAGGGCACTGGGCCTGGGAATGACCTGCTCTTGGCAACGTGACCTTCCATGCAACCGAGGGCTCACATGTCACGCTGCCAGCACTCACTCCGCACAGGAAGCAGGAAAGCCAGTCAGGCCACAGCCATGTGCAGAGTAGCAGACCAAGCAACTCAAGTGCCACTCAGTCCAAGACAAAGCCGTGTGCGGGGACAGTCAGGGAAAGCAGCATGTTTAATGTGCTCGATGCGGTGCAGCAACTGAATTCTGTCCCCTGATGTAGACAGCCAAGTCACACAATGCAGCCGCGCTGCCCATCCCTAGGGAGCTGCTCCCTCTGCTGAAAGGGGACAATCTGAGAGAGGACAGTGTAAAACACAGCACCCACACCTGTAAGAAAGGCTTCCTCGGGGTGTCACTTACTCCGGTGAGCCAGCAGCCACACACCCCCAGACAGGGTCTCTCCACCTCGGCCGCACTGACACCCCGGCTCAGCTGACACCTGTCAGATGGTAAGCTATGTTGGAGGTTGCAGTTATTCAGAAGCTTACTGGGTGGCTGGGTGTGGTCACACAGGCTTGTACTCCAGCATCCTGGGGTACTGAGACAGTGTGACTGAAAGTTCAAGCCCAGCCTGAGCAGCTCAGTGACCTTGTGCAGAGGCCCTGGGTTCAATTCCCAGCACTACACACACACACAAAGGATGAAAAAAAGGAGGAGGAGCACACAGTGGCACTGAGGGAAAACGCCTGCATCCCTTTACTGTAGTACGTCCCATCCCCCCAGGCCTGGGAACCAGCTCACAGGGGTGCCTCAGTCAACCAGGCTAAGGCAGGTCCCTAGGAAGTACAGGCAGAGGCCAGCCTGTGCAGGCACCAGCTGAGAGGCTGAGGGAGGGGACGGCTGTTTTGAGGATGCCCCAGGGGTCAGCTCAGAGAGAGGCAACCACAAACATGTAGAGAAGTACAGACCAGAACTCTGGGGCCACCAAGAGCAAGGACCAGGGTAGCTCTCATGCAGCAATCTCTGCTCAGGCAGAAAAGCATCTTCACATCCTTTTCAGTACTGGGGACGGAACCTGAGGCCCTCACACTCGGCCCTTTTTCAGGAATTTGCATTTTGTGATGAGCATTTATGAAAATGGAATGCTAAGCAGCAAAGGAAAGGTCTCTGCCGGCTGCTGCCTAGACACTGGAATACGGCAATGAGAGGACCAGCAGGAGGGAAGTGGTCCCCAGGACCCATGGAGGACCTGGAGCAAGCACTGAACCCCTTGGGAGAGCAAAAAGAGAAACTTCAGCGAAGGACGAAGATCAAGGCCCCTGAAGGGCTCACTGAGTGGCAGGAGCAGTCAACTTTGCTGGTGGCCACAGAGGCTGCTACAAAGAGGAGCAGGGTACATAGGGACTGCGCTGGCTGGAGTGAGTGCTGTGGAACTGGATGCCCCAGGGGACAGGGCAGTCTTGGAAAGGGGTCAAGGGGTGCAGAACTCAAGAGCAGCTGCTGGCTCCATCCAGCTGCTCCCAGCTGAGTTCACTCCCACAGAAGGTGCACTGACTACAGTGGAACGGGCCTGGTCCCTGCCTCATGGCCAGAAACCATCGTGAACTTCAGGGGAATAAAGGTGCAGCCTTGCTGAGATTATCCACTACCTCACCATAAACCGACTGCAGGCTTGCTGGGATAAGTCAGCATGAACCTGGACTCTGTCTCCACACATTGTCTACCAGTGACAGCAGAGACAAACCTGGAAGGGGAGATTATTTTTCTTTCCTGTTCTCTATTCTTTTTTCTCCTTGTTTGGTGCCATTTTTATAAGCATGTGAATGTGGTCTCTAGTTTCTTTGTGGTGACTGTTTGTTCTGTATTTCCTTTTAGTTCTCCACTCTCTCTTTCACTCCTGTCTTCTGCACCAGTTTTCTAAAGTTCATGTGATCTTCTGTTCTCCAGCCTTGCTTTTAATTGCTTCCTCTTCTTTTATTTTTCCATTTTTTTCCTCTAACCCCTTTTAAATTTTCTCCACTGAAAGTAAAATCTGCATCCCTTTTCTACATACAATTCTGGTTTGTTTTAGATTTTGTTATATAACCACAAATCTAATTCGTATCATTAAAGGTGGCAAATTAATGGTTACTGCAGTTTCTCATTTTGTACACTGTGTTTGATGCTGTTGTCACTGCTAACTGTACCCAAGTGACATAACTATTCTAAACAGCTGTTCTTCCTGGTATACCAAGAACTGAGATTGTCAAAGGTCACAGAAAATACTGTGGGCCAGTGCCAAAGAACCAAGGTGAAACAGGCAGCAAATTCTCATCCCCAACAAACTGAATAGGTACGATCTTCCAACAGATTCAAACACCCAAAAACCAGCTACACCTAGAAGACCCCTCTGAGAAGTAGTCATTTCCTAAGGGTTCTAAATACCAGCAATAAAGCAACCCACCATAGGCAATTTACAAATGCAGTAATTAAACTAAAAGAAATAAAGAAATAAAAGAAAATCAGAAGACACTGAAGCAACATGCAAACCCAGACATCCAGTTCACCAAAGGCAAACTCAAGGTGTAGTGAGGTGGGACATTCTGCAAGCCCCTATCTGACCTTTGTGAAGTGACAACAAGTAAGCAGTTGACTGAGGCTCCCAAAAAAGATCAATTCAGAAATAATCTCTCAGATAACTGCAGAGATGGTGTCCAACATAGAGACCATGTTTAGTGATGCTAGAGCAGATACACATTTAAAAAACAGACAACTTTAAAAAAATTACAGAAGCCATGCATGCTCAGCATAGGAAAGAAATGGAATCCGTAAGTCAGACTCCTGCAGACATCCAGGAGAATGAAAATTCCATGGAAAGCATTTACAGCAAAAAGCCGGGCGTGGTAGCTCACGCCTGTAATCCCAGCACTAAGGAGGCTGAGGCATGAGGATCATTTCAGGTTTGAGACCAGCCTGGCTACAAAGTGAGCTCAAGGCCAGCCTCAACTGCATAGTGAGACCCTGTCTCAAAAAGACAAAAAATAAATAAATAAAGTATTCACAGCAGAGTAAGTCAATGATATAGAAGACAGGCTTCCCAAAAATAGCAAGGAACCATGAGAAATCAATCCAGCAGCTGCTGGATAATGAAGAATAACTTAAGGTTAATTGGAGTCAATGAAAAAGCAGGAGATATCACAAATGATGTAAAAAACTTCACAGACATGATGGCAGAAAATCTCCCTGGTAGAGAAAAAGAATTTGACATGCAAATAAGTGAGGCAGATATAACTCCAATTAGTCATGATCAAAAAAAACAAAATCTACAGCCAGGCATATCACAGTCAAGATTCCAGAAACTGAACACAAGAAAAGCTGTTAGGGAAAAGAAAACAAATCACCTATAAAGGAAAGCCTATCAGAATCACAACTGACTTCTCTGCACAAACACACAAGTCAAGAAGAGTTTGCAATGAAGTATGTCAAGTTCTAAAAGAAATAACCTTCAACCCACATTGATGTACCCTGCAAAACTATCTTTCGAATCTCATGGAAAAATAAAATAACTTCAACAGGCGTGGTGGCTCATGCCTGCCCAGCTCTCAGGAGGCTGAGGTGGGAGGATCCTTTCGAGTTCGAGACCAGCCTGGGCTACAAAGTGAGCGCAAGGCCAGCCTGAACTGCATAGCAAGACCCCATCTCAAAAAAAAAAAAAAAAAAAAAAAACATACTTCCACAACAAAGAACATCTGAAGAAATTTATAACCACCAAAGTAGCACTCAAAAATCTTCTGAAGGACATTCTAGAAAGAGATAACGATGATCACAACTCTATGAACACCAAGAGAAGGAACCCAACAATCAAGGCAAACAAAGGGAAAAATAAAGAGGGAGAAGCCAACAACAGGAAAGTCACATAACAAGGATAAGTCAATATATATCAGTTATAACCATCAATGTTAATGGTCTCAATTCACCAATCAAAAGACACAGACTGACAGAATGGATCAAGAAGCAAGATTCAACAATATGCTGTGTATATGAAACACATTTAGTTGAAAAAGAAACTCATAAACTGAAACTCAAAGGATGAAAATCAATACTCTATGCAACAGGAACCCAGGAAAAAAAAAGTAGCTCTTCTATTTGCAGACAAAGTGAATTTCAAGCCAATACTCATTAAGAGAGATAAAGAAGGTCACTACATCCTTGTAAAGGGAATGATCCAAGAGAAAGAGATAACAATAATAAATATTTATAAGCAACACCAGCATACCCAGCCATGTAAAATACTAACGGACATGAAAAATCAAATAAGCACTAATACAATTGTATTGGGGGATCTCAATACTCCTATGTCACAAATAGATCTATTCAGACTTCCAGGAGAACATGGCGGACAGATAACAGCAACTACCAGAGGCTCTCTGAAAAACTAGGCTCAGAAGCCAGGAATGGTGCGGACTAAAGAGACATAAGCAGGTGGAGTTCTGCTCTGCTGACTCAGGAACGAACTGGGCTGAGAGAAACCAACTTGGAATGCAGTCCTGGTGCTAAAACAGGAACAGAAAAGTCTCGCTGCTGAGGCTGGACCCTGCGCCATTGGAAGCCGCGATTTGGGTTTCCGCCGCGCGGCGGCTACATCTACATCAGCTCGGCAAGGAGAGAGACGCGCGGAAACTCTGAGAACGTGAGTCTGCAAACGGAGTCGAAAACAGGACGGGCAGGGAGGCATGTTCTGACTTGTGGCGAGGTGAGTGAGAGAAACTGACACTCCACCACAGTTTGACTCCAGCGGACTTTCTGGGCCCGAGCAGTCCTGCGGGAGCAGGGCGCGCTGGCGACTCCAGCCACACATTCCCCTCTCGGGCGGGATTGGTGAAAAGTGCCTGGCCTGCGTGACGCTGCCGGCGGATCCTGTAGGCTGGCCCAACCCAGATCGCAGAGCCTGATGGAGGCCGGGAGGGGCGGGCCCCCGCGTAGGCTGCCTGGTGCGCAGCGGTGAGTGGGAACACCTAACCGGCGCAATTCGATCAGGCTGTGGCTGACAGGGAGAGAAGCTGGGCCTCTCATATAAGCTTGCATATATAAGAAACAGAGAATATGGGAAGAGGCAGCAACAAGAAAGGCTCCTCGGCCCCCAATTCTGAGAAACAGGCAATAGCAGACACCGCACCAATAGACATAAAGCGCCATATAGAGAGCCTCATAGACCAATTCAGGAATGAAGTTATCAACGACCTGAAGCTAGAAGTATGCAGAATAGTTAGAGAAATGCTAAGCATCACCCAGGAAAAAACAGATGGTGGAATGGAAGAACAGAAAAAGAGGGGAGAATTGTTTGATGGAGAAAACAGGGAAAGCATAGAATACGTGAAGCAGGTTCAAAGGGACTGCCAAGAAACTAAGAAGTCTATAGAAGACTGGCATAACAGTTTGAAAGAAACTAAGGACAGACTATCTGAACTGGAGGGCACACTTGTAATATGGGAGAATGAAATGAAAAACTTCTTAAAAATAACAAAGAAACAAACAGCAATAATACAAAGACAAGAAGATGATAAGAGGATCCATAACTTAAGGATTAAGAACATAAAAGAAGAAGTAGGGACACAAACAAGTGAACTACAAAAGCTACTCACAAAAATAATCCAGGAGAATTTTCCTAATTTAGCAAAAGGTAAAGATACTCAGATGTATGAGGCATACAGGACCCCAGCTACCTACAACCCAAACAGAGCAACACCCAGGCATATAATAATAAAAATTCCAGAAATTCAATACAAGAACAGAATATTAAAAGCTGTCAGAGACAAGAAACAGACCACTTACAAGGGAGCACCCATCAGAATTACAGCAGATTTCTCTGCACAAACCATCAAATCACGAAGAGCGTGGGGGAAATAATTCAAGCTTTGAAAGATAATAATCTCCAGTCAAGATTGAGATATCTTGCACAACTGTCCCTGGAAATTGATGGAAAAACAAGGTGCTTCCAGGATAAAGAGGAACTGGGGGAATTTGCAACCACCAATTCAACCCTACAGAAAGTATTGCAGGATATTCTAAAAAAAGAAAAATACAAAGAACCCAGAAATAGTGGCGGGGAGGCCACAACGAATGGAGCAGAGAACAAAATGAAGAAGACAAACTGACAGCTACTGACAGAATAAGAGCTCAACAGAAATGAGGCAGAGAAGATTGGATGATAGGAACAGCTATTTTGGAGAAAATGACATCTTAATAGGTAATACTGATTTAGTATCATCTTGTTTTGAAGTCTCATCTAGCTTTTGTCCTTCTGTCTCCAATGGTCTAAATAGGTTGTATCTTATTGGATTTTATTATGTATGATAGTATAAGCAAAAACCTTTTAAAGACAAGGAGATTATACAGAAACCATTGTTCATTTTCTGTTAGTCGATTCTAAATACTCTGTAATGCTGTCATTCTCTTAAATGGTTTTACATTGTTTTGATATACTTAATGCTACAGTATACGAAGTTGTACTCAAGGATTTCAAGGAAAGAGACAATATGGTAACTACTTTTAGGTCAGGATTATCTGGTGGTGAAACACTATTCTGCTTAAATGATTATGTTTTGATCTGTGCTGCTTCGTTGTTATGCCCTCTTTTATCTCAATCTCCACTCCATTATTTACTTTTTTATTTTTATCCTTTTAAAGGAAAAAAAATAGCAGGATATATTATAGTAACCCACTTTGACTTTCCATTACCTCGATTTAAAGCCCTGTATTACTCTCACCATCTGGTTTTTAACTGAGGTTCCCCTATTCTGTTTTGCTGGATAGTATCAGGTTCGAGGCATCAGCTGTGAAGATAATGAGATTCATTATAACGCCCATTCTCGTTGACTTTTATCTACTTTTGAAGACCTACAATGTCTCCAATGTTTTGGTTTTGTCGGTTTTATTCTTTACTGTTTTGTTCAATTGTATTATAACTAACGATATAGGCAATTCTATTAGAGACAGCGGGAGGCATTATGGTAACCATTGTTGATCACCCTGTATTATGTTTTTACATTATCTATTATGTCCACCCTTTTGACTTGACCGATTCTGTTCTGTTATGTTATATTTGGTTTTACTCTCTTCCAAAAAAGTAATAAGAACCGTGGGAGCAATGAAACCCAAAATGTGTAATAGTCATTGTACCAAAGAGAGGAAAAGAAAGTGCTCTAAACTATATAACTGCATGTATATTTAAGTGTATAAGATAGAAAATGATATCACAGAGTTTTATTGGATCATTGAACAGAACTGTTTGCAGTATCATTGATGGAATGTCCACTTTACAAGCTTTAATTTTGTGACTTGAACAATTATTTCTAAGATGACAATATGTAATCCATTAACTAGTGATTTCCTACTGTTCATTTTTTTCTGTAAATCTGTATAACTTGTACCCTTTCTCTGCTTTTTTTTCTTTTCTCCTTAAATAAAATTTAAAAAAATAGATCTATTCAACAAAAAAACCAACAGTGAAATATCAGAACCAAACTACTGAACAAATGGACTTAGTAGACATCTATAGAGTGTTCCAGCCCACAGTATCAGAATACACATTGTTTTCAGCTATACATGGGACATGTATAGCTCCAAAACAGATGATAGACTAGCTCACAGAACACGCTTAAAGTAAATGGAAAGAAACTGAAATTATCCTATGCATATTATCAGATTATAGTGCAACGAAATTGGAAATAGATGGCACAAGAAGCCAGAAGAACTTTATAAATGCATGGAAATTAAACAGCACCCTCCTAAAAAACTAATGGGTCACAGATGAAATTAAAGAAGAAATTAGACAATTTTTACAGTTGAATAACAACAATATGACATACTGGAACTTATAGGATACAATGAAAGCAATCTTAAAAGGAAAATTTATAGCAGTAAATACACATATCAAGAAAACAAGAAGCACATATAAACAACTTAACAATGATTCTCAAACTTCTAGAAAAAGAAGAGCAGGCTAAGCCAAGAGCTCATACAAGGGAGGAAATTATATCAACCCTAGCAAAAAGTAAAGCATTGGAAACTATAAATAAGTAAATAAATAAATAAAAGAATCAATGAATCAAAAAGGTGTTTCTTTGAAAGATTAAATAAAGTTGATAAACCCTTAGCCAACCTTATTAAAAAAAAGACTCAAATACACACAATTAGGAATGAAAAGGATGAAATCATAACAGAGCCTGCAAAAATTCAGATCATCTATGTCTACTTTGAAAACTTGTATTCTAGTAAGATGGAAAATACAGAAGAATAAGATTGAAGATATAATTAAAAACCCCCCAACAAAGAGAAGCCCAGGCTCTAACAGATTCACTGCTAAATTCTGTAAGAAATTTAGAGACAAACTAACACCACTACTCAAACTCTTTAATGAAATTGAAAGGGAAGTAATATTCCCAAATTCATTCCTGGAAGTAAGCATTACTCTGATACCAAACCGAGAAGGATCCAACTAAAAAAGACAATTACAGGCCAATTTTCCTAATGAATAGAGAAGCAAAAATTCTCAATAAGATACTAGCAAACAGAATGTATCAAGAAGATCATACATACTTCCAAACCCATTATACAGATTTAATGCAATTCTGATCAAAATTCCAACAGTGTATCAAACAGAATTATAGAAAACAATCCTAAAAATTCATTTGGAACCAGAAGAGACCTAGAACACCAAAGGCAATTCTGAGCAACAAACAAAGGTACAGCAGGTGCCTTTACAATCATAGACTTGAACTTATATCGCAAAGCTACTGTGATAAAATCAGCATGGTACTTGCAAAAAAACAAACAAAAAAACAAAAACAAAAAACCAGGTACAAGGAACAACAGAACAGATTAAAAGATGCAGAAACAATTCTAGTCACTTTATTTTTGACAAAGGTGCCAAACACATTCACTGGGAGAAAGCCTCTTTAAAAAATGGTGCTGGCAAAACTGGCTCTACACATGCTTAAGATTAAAACTGGACCTATATCTTTCATCATGCACTAAGCTAAAATCAGAATGGATCAAAAATCTTAATATTAAAACAGAAACATTAAATCTCCTGAAAGATACAGTAGGTAAAACTCTTGAAGACATAAGTGTAGGCAAAGATTTTATTAACAAAACTCTGACTGCACAGGAACTATCACAAAGAATCAACAACTGGGATCTCACCCTATTGAAAAGCTTTTGCAGAGCAAGAGAAACCAGCAATAGGGTGAAAAGACAACACAAAACGTGGGAGAAAATGTTTGCTAGCTGTTCCTCAGACAAAGGACTAACTCTAACTTAAAAGCATCAGTCCTCCCAGATTTAAAGACCCAATCCAAAAATGAGCATCTGAGATGAATACACACTTCTCAGATTTAGAAATACAAACTGCAAATAACTATGTGAAAAAATGTTCAACATCACTGGTCACTGGAAAGATATAAATTAAAACAACACTCAGATTCCACCTCACCCAGAAACAATGGTTAGTATCAAGAAATCAACCAATGGGCTGGGGATTTAGTTCAGCAGCATAAGCGCCTGCCTTGCAAGCACACGGTCGAATTCGATCCCCGGTACTGATAAAAAAAAAAAGAAAGAAATCAACCAATAATAAATGCCGGAGAGGCTGTGGAGAAAAAGGAACTCTTCTCCACTGTTGGTGGGAGTGCAGACTGGTGCAACTACTACAGATATCAATGTGGAGATTCCTCAAAAAAACTAGGACTAGAGGTCCCATTTGACCCAGCTATACCTTCTGGGTATCTTCACAAAAGAATTCAAAGTATCATGCCACAACAATATATGTACACCCATGTTATTGGCAGCACAAGTTTTAATAGCCAAATCTTAGAAATAGCCCAAATGCCCATCAGCTGATGAATGGATTAAGAAGAGGTGTTTTTTTTAATATAATGGAGCACTACTCTGCCATAAAGAAGCTTGAGATATCTCTAGGTAAATGAATCCACCTTGAGGCTATACTCTTCAGTGAAATAAATTGGACACCTATGAGTAAATACCACATTATTTCTTTGGCATGACACAGCAAAAGCATAAATGAGGATCAAAATATATATTAGCTGTTGTGAAATAGGAAGAAAATATGCAAATGGAGAGGGGAACAAGGTAGGTGGAAGCAAGAAAGGAAAGGAGAGAAAAATAAAATTTTAAAAAAAAGGAGAAAAGGAAAAAATGGAAACAAAGCTTTCTTTAAATTTCGAAGGATGGGAAGGGAGGGTAGGGGAATGGGGAAAAAAAAGAATCCAATTATATCATGTATAAATCCTCTGTGATGAATGTGATCATCATATGTATCTAAAACATACTAATAAAATCGGATTGAAGCAAAAAATTGTATTTTGAAATATGGTTTTGCTAAGTTGCCCAGACTGGGCTTGAACTTGCCATCCTTCTGCCTCAGCTCCTGAAGCACTGCGATTACAGTGTACAGCACAACTTCTGGCTGAAAAAGTCATTATTTGTTTTTTTGGTACCGAGGATTGAACTCACAACCCGAGCTGGCCAGGCAGGCATTTATACTTCTGAGCTAAATCCCCGGCCCAAAATGTCACTATTAACAGTAAAGCAGATCCTCAGGTTCATAAGCGTGATGATTGCGTGCTCATGCTCCATGCATGACATGTATCTCCTTTGAACCTTGTTACGACCTCGGCACATTATCCATCTGCCGAGAAAAAGAAATGGGGAAAAAAAAAAAAGGAAAAAAAAGCCTACACTGTAGCGGCTCTCAGTTCCGCATGCGGCCTACCTGGAAATCCTGTCTCTGGTTTTTGCAAAACACCCCATTTCTTTCCACTCCCTTCCTCCCCAGAGCACCATGGGAGACAAATGGCACGGGTGCTACCCAGAGACACAGGGAGCCTGCCCAGCACAGGAAGGCACAGGACATAGCAAAACCTGTGAGCAGCCAGAGGAGGACAGGCACCAGCCTGAAGCCAGGTCCACTGCACAGCGGGGCAGGCACTTACCCAGGGATACCAGGAGCCCGCAGTTCTCCAGCATCACCTCCTGATACAAGGTCCTCTGACCTGGGTCCAGCTGCCCCCACTCCTCTTGGGTGAAGGTCACGGTCACATCCTCAAACGTCACAGGTACCTGGAGGTCAAGCAAAGCTGTTAGCATTGCCTCAGCTACTGGACAGGCTGTTACATGGGGTTGGGCGGAAAAAGTACAGAGAGAACACAGCCCCACTGACACCACACATGTCGAGGGCCACGCTGTGTGCTGCGCTCAGGGTGGAGACTGCCTAAAGAAGGACAATGCTGGGCTGTGAGATGTGCACCGGGAGGGCTGTGGGGCCCCAGAACCCCTGAGGAGACAACAGCAGCAGCGTCCACGTCTCCCCATTCCAGCTAGGTACCCTTTCTTTACTGAGCACTTCCAATTCTTGAAAGTGACTAAAGGGGGCCCAGGATTTAGCTCAGCGGGTGTCAGCAATTGCCTTGTATGCTTGAGGTCGTGAGCTCTCCCCCGGGCGATACCCTTTGCCCAGGCCATTCTTTTATCCTCTCTCCATCATCACCATCACGGACAGGCAAGTGGCTTGGGCTGAAGGCGCTTCCCTTCCCCATCCACCTGGAGTCACCCAGCTCACTGTGACAGGCACGGTCTGAACGGGATCACCCTGGCACCCCAACTCCACAGTGAGCCTGACGGTAAAAGTGGTGCAGCAGCATTTTCACTTTGCTCCAAGTCCATTTCAGTCACCCTGAATGGACAGCACAGAGCCTTCATCACCGAGGACACAGGGGATAGGGGGGCGGGACAGGACCGCGGTCCTCTTCCCTGGAATCTCCCCAGGGAAAGCCCGCGAAAGACCGCCACGATTTTCCTGGCTGGGTCATGGTCTCCCGGCCTGAGTTCAGGACTCCCCAAGTCCGAGGATACCAGCGGTCGAGACGCCCCGCGCTGGAGCGACCCTGGGAGGTTGGGACCCCCGCGTCCCGCTGCTCCCGGCCGTACAGTAGCAGGCTGGAACTCCCGCCTACTCACCAGCGCGCGGCCGGGCAGCGCGGCCGCTGCCATCCCGTGCGCCACCCTCGGGCTCCTCGCGTGTCCTCCTCCGGCCGCCGTCCCGAGCGAAAGTGGCACACCGGTCCGGCCGGCGCGGGGCTGAGCGCGGCGAGGAGACGCCACAGGGGAACTCGTGTCTTAGAGAGGAACCTTAGCAGGCACCAAGGTGGGCGGGGCTGCCCAGCTCCTTCCCCGCCCGATACGCGCCAAGACGCCCAGGAAGGGTCACTGCCACGAAGTTCCGTCACTCAACCGCCCAGGATTGAACAGGGGAGGCAAATGTCGTCAGCAGCCAATAGCCAGGAAGTCCCGCCCCCGACACCGCCTGGCATGAGATCCAGGGCCATCATTGGTCCAAAGGTCACGGGCACGTGAGGCGGGGCCTTCTGGGTATTGTAGTTTTCCGTCCTGCCGAAAGAGGGGAGGCGCGCCACGCCCCCAAGGTGCCCTCCGTGTGCTAGGCTGCTGGTGACCCCACAGCTGCCGCGGCCTTGCTCCGGTAGGAGTAACCTGGGAACGGGGACAGCGAGGACCAGCGGTGAGAGCGGACAGTCCTCTGACGGGAAAGTCAAGGCTCCTACAAAGGTGGCACTGCCCCTCGGCGGATGCGGCCGCTCATCCCCGCCGGATCGTGCTCCTGGATTCTCTCAGGGCGGACCACGCGGGAGGAGCCCGATTCCGGGCGGCGCGCGCTGTCATCCTGGTGCCCGGAGGCCGCAGGCGATCATCGCAAGTTCAAGCCCAGCAGGGCAACTTAGCATCACACACACACACACACACACACACACACACACACACACACACACACGGTAATCAAGGCCTCGAGCGCCCCCATCTTATTGGCCGCCGGAACCCAACGCCTCTGCACCTAGTATTTGGTGCCCAGCACCGGAATTGTGGGTTAGCTTCTACCTGCGCGCAGCCTGGAGTCCAGGCGGCTGTTGGGGGCGGGGAGGGGGAGGGCGGGACGCGGCCGGGCATGAGCGTGGCCTGTTCCGGCGAAGCTAACCGTCGGGACGCCCGTGATGCAGGAGCGCGCAAAGCGGTTCTGACCGGAAAGCGCTGTGATGGCACGAGTTTCCGTAGGTTCTGGGCAGCAATGCCCTGAGAGCCCAGGAGGCCGGCGGGGACCTCGCGCTTCGCCCTCCCTTCGACGCGCACCCCTAGAAAGGTGCAGCCTTGCACCTTTGCTCAGGACCCGACCCACTCTTCGTTCAGGACGGAACCTGGAAGAGCCCACGGCACGCGGGTCGCCCACAGAGCCCGCACCAGGCAGAGTAACGAGCCAAGGGGCCGGTCACCCCCGGCATCCTGACCCCCGGGGACCCGCGTCCACCCGGGGGCCTAGGATAGAGCCTTGCTCCCGCTTTTATGCGGTTTCTATCCTACAGGGCAACTTCTCCCTGGCAGCCAGCACAGAGCAAAGCTACAGAAGCAAAGACAGAGATTAGCGGGAAATGAGAAGTGATCAAGGCCACAGGGCCTTGACACCCGCCTTTCCACATCAGCCGGCCCAGCTGAGTTCACCCGCCGTAGGAATATGGGGCCATCAGAGCCAGGATCTCTTCTGGGACCACAGCTGCTAGGGACTTACCAAAGTGGCTCAGCTGTAGTCACCCCCTAGCCATCCTGCTTCACCCCTGGAGTGGCCTCCTCTCCGTTTCTGTAGAAATGGCTCACTGAACCAAGGAACCAAGGTCCTTCTTGTCTCAAACGAAAAATTGGGCAAGGCAAACCAAAAAGGGTGCCAAATGTTTATTTCAAAGGTGAGGGGTGAAGGGATAAGGGTAGCACAAAAGAGAGGGCAAAAGCAAAAATCAAAGTGTACCCCGCACCCAAGAGATGTAGAGTGGGCTTCCAAGAGGACCCCCAAAGCAAGCTGTGGGGCACCTGGTCACCTTGCCATCCATGTTTTCTGGGAGCTGGAGAGGTTCTCCATGTGGGGTCCTGAGAGCCATAGGGCATCGCCCTGGGACCCTGAAACAGATGGGTCCTGTCTACTTCTCTGGCCGCCTTTGGCTTGCCCTACCTCCTCCAGCACTTTGGCTCTCTGGGTCTCCTTTCCAGGAAGTGCCAGGCACCAGAAGGGGAGGGTTCATTCATGGCCAAAGCAGGAGGCTGGCTGCAGGGTTACAGCTGGAAGATAGGGATACTGAGGGGGAGTGACAGGGAGACCTCCTCCT
This sequence comes from Cavia porcellus, assembly GCF_034190915.1. NCBI lineage: Eukaryota > Metazoa > Chordata > Mammalia > Rodentia > Caviidae > Cavia > Cavia porcellus. The sequence goes on along the minus strand of NW_026947490.1, from coordinate 37,126,427 downwards.
GAGTAGCTGGAGCTTCCCAGAAGTCATCACCCTCACTTCCCTCCTTTCATGGCCTGGAAGGTGGCAGAGGAGAGAGGCTGGGCAGGTCAAGGCTGAGTTCCCAGTAAACCATTTCTCAGATCTTAGACGTGTCTAAGATCTGACCCACGGCTTAAGATAGCAAAGCTGGGACACAAGATGAAGACAGAGAGGCTCCTCCCTTCTGTTCTCATCCTGGTCACCCTGAGGTGTCTGCTAAAATCACTGACTCTTTACGTGGGCCCACAGAGGGTCACAGAGATGAGCTCCCTGGTCTCAGGAAGTCTTGGTTGACAAACCACAGGGCCAAATTCCATTATTCACCAAAACGAGACATGAATAATATAAATAGGGGAGAACACCTAGTAGGTGTATTTCTGTTAATTTGTGTAACAGGCAAGGTCCATGAATTGTAGTAGTCAGGAAATATATAGCAGGAGGTTAAAGATGTGTCCTTGTGATTCCTGCCTCCTGTCATTCTTCTCACCTGTTTGTCCCTGCCCCTCAACTTCACATGCAGCATTACATAGAAATTCTAAAGGTTTTCTAGTGCTGTCTGGTGAATATTTATTAAAACCCACTGCAGCCCAGTGTGGCAGTGCACACCTGTGATCCCAGCATTCTGGAGGCTGAGGCAGGCAGACTGACAGTCTGAACCCACCCTGGGCAACTTAGAGAGACCCATCTCAAAATAAAATCAGAAAAAGGACTGGAAATGTAGCTCAGTGTGACTTCAGTCCCTGAGTTTGATCCACAGGACAGAACAAATAGATAATAGCAAAATTCCCTGTGCACCTTGGGGTGGAGGTGTAGCTCAGTGGTGGGACATCGGCCTATGGGGTGCATGAGGGGCTGGGTTCAGTTCCCAGTACCGGGGCAGGAAGGAGGAGCTGAACACAAAGCAGTGTGAAGCAGGTGATCCAAGAGATAAATCCCTGCCATAGAAACAAGCCAGGAACCAAACAGATTGCCCATTTATAAATCCACTCACTATAGTCAGCTGGCTTTTTTCCTTTTTATTTTAAGGGGAATGAAACCCTACTGAGCAAAACAGAGTAAAGCCAATCAAAACAAAGCAGTGAAAGTGGAACAGAACTTCAAAACAGGACAACAGGAAATCAACACTGGCTACCATAATACATCTTTCAGTCCTCACAATAGTTGTCTATACCATCACACACAGCAAAATCAAACAAAGCAAAACAGAATAAAACCAATCAAAAGAGAACATTGAATAAAACAAAACAATAGATCAGAACAAAACAGTGAGGATAATACTGGACTTCAAAAATGAGACAGAAGGAAATCCTGTTTGTTATGTTGCATACTGTCATCTTCCTAGGAGATGCTCACACTACCAGCCTTAGGCCTGCAAAGTCAGCCAAAGAATACAAACATTTAGTTGTTTTTGTATCTTTATTGCTACCAATTCAGCCTGTCCACCCAACCAGCTGGTTGCCTGGGGATGGAGGGTCTTGATTCTCAGCCTGTGTACCCCTCAGCCCCAGGGAAAGGCAATCTGGCTTCTCTCTTCCTGGGCCCCGCCTGGTTTGCCTGGCCAAAGGAAGATCAAGCTAGCTTCCTGTGTGCTCCCCAGAGACCCAGCATGTCCTCTGCTGAATCACAGGAACATCGGACTGGTTGATTTTTGACAAAGGGAGCAAGAACAAGAAGTAAGGCTGGAGCTGGGCGTGGTGGCTCACGCCTGTAATTCCAACACTCCGGAGGCTGAGGTGGGAGGATCCTTACGAGTTCGAGTTCGAGACCAGCCTGGGCTACAAAGTGAGCTCAAGGCCAGCCTGAACTGCATAGCGAGACCCCATCTCAAAAAAGACAAAAAAAAAAAAAAAAAAAAAAAAAAAAGTAAGGCTGGTCTCCTTACTGTGTTTGTGGTGTTAGAAATACCCACAGGAGTACACATTTCAAACTTTATCTCAGCCTAAAGCAAAGACAACTTCAAAATGAATTAAATACATGAGCATGAGACTTGAAGCTGACTGGGGGTGGTGGTACATGCCTGTAATCCCAGCATGTGGGAGGCTGAGGCAGGAGGATTGTCATGAGTTGGAGGCCAGCCTGGGCTACATAGTGAGAGCCTATTTCAAAAAAAAAAAAAAAAAAAAAGACTCAAAGTTGTAAAACAACTAGAAGAAAATGGGGGAAAGGTTCTTTCTCTTTTTTCAGTATTGGACCTTCGGATAGAACCACATCCATGGCTCTTCTTATTTCTTGCTGAGCTTGGCTTGAACTTGCAATCCTCCTGTCTCAGCCTTGGGAAGAACTGCTTTTATATTTTTCAAATTAAGTTTATCAGTACAGTTTAGATACACACAATGATCATACTCAACATGGAGACTCTGTACCTGTATATAATATATTTTCATTTCTCTTTTTTTCCAGGCCCCTCCAGGTACAAGATTCTGGGCACTGGTCTGTGAAATAAGCATTTTAGATGTAACACCAAAAGCTCTGGCTACAGGAGTGGAAACAGTGGTGCTTCGTGAGACCAGTAAGCGTCTGTCCCACAGAGGAGGGAACTGGAGGACAGAGCAACCTGCAGAATTAGGAAACAGGTTTGGAATTTATAGACTGTGTATAAGGTGAATGATAGGTCTTGCCAGCCTGGGACTCAGCTGTCTGTAACATGACATCTGCCCAGTTTGGTACCTGACCCAGAGAAACAACTGATCCCTCCAAGGGATAATAAACCTCTTGCTTCCTTTCTGCACTGAGTCCTCTCCAATCCCACACCTCCACAACCCCCCAAAGCCTTCTTTCTGTCTCTTGTCTTACACAAGTTAATATGTCATCTTGCCCACCTCTCAAACTCCTCCTCCAGCCAGACCTGTAAAAGTAGCCCCACTTGTTTGTTCTCCTTTGAGAGCTTCTGTCCTCCCTGCCCTGTGAAGCATTACAGGCCTCCTCCTTTGTCTCCTTCTTATCTCTCATTTTTCTCTGTGCTGTTTTGATTCAGATTGAGTGCCAGAAATATTCAATCAGTTGATATCTAAAAGATACAAGGGGCTCCTATAAATCAACAGCAACAAAACAAAGCACGCATAGGAAATGTGTGTTTTTTACAGGCTGTCAAAATGGCTCCTTCCTCTAACCTATTGGCACATTTTAGATAAGCATAATGATAACATTCTGCATGGGGAACTTGTACCTGTATATAACATATCTTGCTTCTATTTTTTTTCTCATTTCCCTCCCTTTAGCCTCCTTCTAGTCCTTATTCAAAAAAACTTTGTGTTTTTTTTCCCTTTCCCCTTCTTTTCTTTCCCTCTTCCCCTCACTGTTCCCCTTCTCATTTGAACATTTTCTTCCCCTTTCCCATTATCTATTATACAGTTAACACTCCTTTGGTTTTATTTGTTTGTTTGGAGACAACAAGGTCTTTTTGTGTAGGCCAGGGTGGCCTTGAACTCACTACTTAATCTGGGCTGGCCTCCAATTTGTGGTGATTCTCCTGCTTCAGCCTCCTGAGTACTAGGATTACTGGAGTGTACTACTGTGCTTGGCTATTTTTAATGCTCTTAATCACCAGGAAGATGCAAATCAAAGTCAGTTCTGGAGATGTAACTGAAAGTAATGTGATCACAGCTAACGCTGCTTTGATGACATAACTTCAATTTTCTAATTCAGAAGTCTCGTCGCAGCTCCTACCAGGAGTCCCAGCTACTTGGGAGACTGAGGCAGAAGGACCACATATTCAGGCCACCCTGGACAACAGCGAGATCCTTTCTCAAAACAAAGATTAACGTGTCTGGGACGAAGTTCAGCAGTACAGAGTGTGTTTCTACCATGTGTGCCAAGGCGCTGGGTTCTACCCTGGGAGCTGCCGAAAACAATTAAGCCGAAGCTGTGTGTACTATTCTTTCTGGAGGAAGCCCGCTTTTTTTTTGGTCCTTTTTTTCTTTTTGAGACTGTCTCATTATGCAGGCTTTCAACTCACAGGGATCCTCCTGCCTCGGCCTCCTGAGTGCTGGGATTACAGGTGTGTGTCACCATGCCAAGTATGAAACCTTTTTAAAGAATTTGCACTTTGAAACAGGGTCTTGCTAAATTGCCCTGGCTGGGCTCAAATTTGTGATCTTCCTATCTTAACTCCCCAAAGTGCTGGGATTACAGGCAGGTGCCATAAACCCCAGCTAAAATTAGTGATTATTTTTAGGTAAGTGATTTTTAAAGTCAACTAAAAGGCAAGGAAGTTAAAGTAAATTAAACAGTTTAATAATTAAAGATTAAAATAAAATATAGACAGTAGAAAGCCAGGTGATAGATCTTTTGGAAAAAGAACAGAGATCAAGAGACAGAGGGAAGGGGAGAGAAAGGACAGGTCAAAAGAATCAGAATGTATGGTGTACAGGAATCAGCTTCTCGCGGTGAATCCGAAGTGCTATAGGTAGACACGCACCAGTGAAATAAAAATTTGGAAGGAAAAAATGGGTAAAACACCCAAACATGCAGGATGTCCTCAGTGTGATAGTTTAGGCGTAAGAGGTAGTATAAATTGGTGTAAATGATTCAATCTCTATAAGCCGAAGAAAAAGAATCCACCATAGTGTTTAGATTAAGAGGTCTCATGACAGCTGGGCGTGGAGGCACACACCTGTAATCTTCTCATTATGGGAGGCTGAAGCAGGAGGCTTTCAAGTTTGAGCCCAGCCTGGGCAGTTCAGGATTTAGCAGGACACAATGTGAAAAAAAAAAAAAAAAAAGTAGGGATCTGGGGCTGTGGCTCAGGCAGAAGCCGGGGTTTAATTCCTGGAATCACAGAGAGGGTGAGATTAACAAGGCAGAGCTCCCTCCCCCGCCACCCAGGGTGGGGCCTGGCCCAGAGGATAAAACGCTCCAAGGGTCACTCTGTCCACCGATGCTGCCCCACAGGACGCTCCAGACATGGCCCAGAGGGACCCCTCCAAGGGTAAGCTCACCTCCCGCCTGACAGGCTGCATTTGTTTCACACAAAATTGGGCTGATAATGCAGTGAGTCTGAGAAGTCAGTGCAGTTCTGTTTTTTAGTTTATTTACTGATTTTATGGCGCTGGAGATTGAACCCTAGGCTTTCCCACTGAGCTACATCCCCAGTCCTTTTCTCCTTTTGCATTTTGAGACAAGATCTTGCTAAGTCTGTGAGTTGCCCAGGCTGGGTTTGCATTTCAGATCCTTCTGCCTCAGCCTCTCAAGTTAAAATTCTGGGATTCTAGGAGTGGCCCACCGCACCCAGCTGAATTCTGTTTTTAAACTTCTAATGCCCACCTGAGAGTAAGGAAGAGAGTCTCTGGTGTGGTGTTAGGGAAATGTGCTGTTTTCTGTACACTGGAGCATGGAGGATTATAGGAAGGTGAAGTGTTCAGGAACTGAAAAAGACAAACCATGCACTGGGATTGCAGAGGAGAGGAAGTGATGGGTGGGGAAAAAAAAACACAGAGAGATGGGGTGGGGGACTCAGTGACAGGAGGCAGTGCCCAGTTTGGAGGTGAAAATGTCTCTTTTCATTTTGGTTTTTTGAGACTGAGTCTCATTGTGTAGGCAAGGCTGGCCTCAAACTCAATCCTCCTGCTTCAGCCTCCTGAGCACTGGATTGGACCTGGGTCTGGACTCTGGTTTCCCCCTTGTGCCGCGTGTCTGTCAGGCAGGAAATGCTGCAGGCTTTAACCTCCCACCCTGGCCACTTCTCTCCGGACCCCTCTGCTTCTGTCCTAGTCTGAGTTGGTCTCTGCACAATGCTGTCTTAGAATAATGGTGGATTTTGTCCCTAAACTGCTTGAAATCATGGCTTGGGCCTGGTGGGATGCTCATCTGTAATCCTTGCACTCTGGGAGGCTGAGGCAGGAAGACTGAAAGTTTGAGCCTAGCCTGAGCAATCTAGTGACTTACTTAGCTTCTGTCTCAAAATTAAAGAGTGAAAAAGGGCTGGGGATATAGCTCAGTGCGAAGGCGGGTTCAGTTCCAGTACTGCAAGAACAAACACTGTAACCTGAGGGCTGGAGATGGAGCTCAGTGGCAGAGGCCCTGGGTCTCATCCTGACACTAAGCAGATACCCAAGTGCCCGCTGTGCGCTCAACTCCCGGCCTGCGTTCCTTGCCATAGGAGCAGTCACCATGCGGTAGACTGAGTGTCCCTTTTTTGAGACAGGGTCTCACTACATATCCCAGGCTGGCCTGGAAGCCATGGTGATCCTCCTGTCTCAGCCTTCCACATGCTGGCTTGCAGGTATGCGCAGATCGTCCAGCTAGACCATACCTGCACCAGTTGACCTGCCACCTCCTGGGTCGCCACGAGGCCTGAATCTGGAACTGGCTTTTGCTAGGCGCCTATCCTCCCTGAACAAATGAAAGCTTGTTTTCAATGTGGTGCTGGGGACAGAACCTGGGGCATCTACACAGAGCTACATCCCCAACCCTTTTAAATTTTTTAAAAGACAGAGATAGGGTCTTCCTCAGTTGCCAGGCTGGGCTTCAACTTGCGATCCTCCTGCCTGGGCCTCCCAGAGTGCTGGGATGACACATCACCACCGAAGCACCTGGAGTCAAGTGTTTTTAAAAATGCCCTAGCAAAGGCGGCGTCTGCCTGCCACTGTAAGCAATGCATGCCTGAGAGGGGCTGGACCTGGAACATGGAGAGCGGAAGCAGGGTGCCTGAATCACAGACTCCCAGACTCTTCATATTTTAAGGGTTCAAGAGAGACCACACTTTCCGCCCCTTCCACTCCCCTCCCCTCTCCTGCCATTCTCCTCTCTCCCCCTCCTCCTCCCCACCCCAGGAGCTCACTATGTAGCCCAGGCTGGCCTTGATCTCCAGTGATCCTCCTGCCTCAGCCTCTGGGTGCTGGGATTATGGTGTGCACACCTGACTGTGCACCTCTTGACTCTGTTGCCCCTGATCCACATGAGCATCCCTTCAGTTTTCCATGGTCCCTGATGCCCCACTGTCACCTTAGGAGCAGAAGTCCGGGTCCCCCTGGCATACTGAAGCCTGGAGGGTGAACCAGAGTCGTTCCAGCCGGCTCACATGGGTTCGCACGGGAGGCTGAAGCGAGAGGCAGCGTTGGCCCAAGTGTGGGTCTATAAACTGGCAACTGACTGCTTCCTGCTTCCCAGCCTTCCTTGAGTCTGCTAAAACAGACTGCAGGCGTAAGTGCACAGCGTTCACAGAGGAGCAGCTGAAAATCCTCACTGCTGCCTTTGACCAGAAGCCTTACCCAGGCTTTGCTACCAGACAGAAGCTGGCTCTGGAATTCGGAATGCTGGTCCAGGTCAGTCACAGGCTCTGCATGTAGGCCAGAAGTGGAATGAAGAGAGCAAAACAAGTGCGGAAAGCTGAGGCAGGAGGATCTTGAGTTTGAGGCCAGCAGGGGATACACTCACAGTGCGCTAAGGGCTTTGCTCAGAGTCCTCAGTGACATGCAGAATAAACCATGCAGTGCTGCTCTGAGCCTCACTTCAGAGAGAGAGATGCCAGCCATGTGCCACAGCCAGGAGGCTGAGGCAGGAACAAGCTGGTGGGGATCCTCAGAGAGGGAGATGGCCGCGGTTGTCTCGGTTTGCTTTGGGCTTTTTGTTTTGTTTCTTTTATTTGCAGTGAGAGGTGCTGCCGCTGGTCTTTATAATGTGCAGGGACTGCAGAAACTGCCTAGTCACAGACGATGACAACTGGATTTCCTTTATTTTTGAGGCAGGGTCTCCGTATGCAGTTCAGGCTGACCTTGAACTCACTATGTAGCCCAGGCTGGCCTCAAACTCATGGTGATCCTCCTGCCTCAGCCTCCTGAGTTCTGGGACTACAGGCATGCACCCCACACCTGGCCCTGTTTTGTTTTCTGAGACAGGGTGTCACAAAATTACTGTCACATGGGCAGGGCAGCTTTCCTGACTCACTCATTCATGTACTTTTCGAAGCAGGGCCTCACTAGGTGCCCAGCCTGGCTACCTAGGGAAACATGTGAGGATCCTCCTGCCTGAGCCTCCTCAGCGCACCACGGCACCAGCTCCATGGGAAGGCCTCTCTTAAGCCCGCCATGTCGGGGATGTTTAAGGGTGGAGGTTGCCTTGTGGTCCTTAGTTCTCTGGGTCTGGATAAGAACAGCACGACTTGAGAGCTGGGTTTAATCTTCAGCACTGCATGAAGTGCACTCACACACACACACACACACACATAGCCCCACTCACGCACACTCACCCCGCCCCCACTCACACCTACTCACACTCACTCTCACTCCCACTCTCGGGGCCCGGGGTCCGGTGCTCCCATTGGCCCTGTCCTCCTCCATGCACCTGTTGGGTCCGTGCCCACTGACTTGCCTGGAGCCAGGGGGCCTGGGCCTGCGGTAGAGTTTTCCATCTCTATCAGCCCACGCGTGCCATACATATGACCACGTCCCCGCCGTGTAACACATCTGCATTCTTCTCAGCCCCTCGCCCTCCTTACTCCCCTCCATCTGCTTCCCCTCGGGAAAGATGGCTCCGTCTCCCTCCTTCTGTTCTCTACCTTTTATCTATCTTTGCTCTTTACTTGTATTTTGGGTTTCTCATACAAGAGAAACCATGCAACCTGTAAGCCCGTGTCTCACTTACTCTGCTTTAACACCGTGTGTGCCCTGGTGGTCTTGAGGTGCATCTGTTTTCCTATCAATCAATCCTTCTTCATGGCAGAGTAGTACTCTGTGGCATACACACCCTGTTTTTTCTCCCATCCATCTGTTGACGGACAGGCGGAGTACAGAGTCTCAGACTTACTTACCTTGTGTCCTCTCAACTTTCCTCCTGGCGTGGGCAGCGACAGGTATGGGTTCTGGGTCACAGCAACCGTCCTGATGCACCCTCCTCTGTGCCCACAGGTCAGGAGGCCAAGTGGCATCGCACCAGATACAGCATGGTGCAGCTGTGGGTCCTGAAACAGCCATTTCTGAGCCACCCCTACCCCGAGCTGGGCTCCCAACAGCAGCTGGCCCAGGAGCTCAGCGTTCCGGAGATTTCCATCCAGGTGAATGGGGCAGAGTGAGCGTCCTGGGCCCAGTAGGATGAGGCTGCTCTGCACTGAAGGTCCCCCTGCCCCATCCCCATGTCCTGTGGCAGGCACTGAATGGTGACCAGTATCGCTGCTGAGCAGAGCAGGACAGGGTGATGGCGTTGGCCCCAAGGTGCGCTGTGGAGCTCAGGCATGGAGTCACCGTCCTGGGCACCAGCTCCTCAGTTATGGGACACCCCACCCACGCAGCAGGGCACAACTGCTACCCTAGCACTCTGGGAGGCTGAGGCAGGGGCATTGCTCGTCGGAGCCCAGCATCGGCACCTTAGTGAGACCTCGTCTCAAAATCAAAAATTAAAGCGGTGGGGAGGGGGTGTTGCTCAGTGTGAAGGTCCTGGGCTCCATCCCCAGTACAGCAAGGGGTGGGGAAAGGAATACAATTCTGTTTAGGCCAGGGCTCTCTCCTTCAGCAGTTAGTGAACCTGCGGGCTGCAGCCCTGGGCTCCTCCTCCCTCTCCTGCCCCTCTCTGCCTCCCTGCTGAGAACCCATCCTACAGGGCCCCAGTTTGGGTGTTGCCCCTGCAGGCCGTGTTGGACTTTCGCCACCATGGGAACACTGGGGCCCCAGCGGTGACGCAGGGGTCCCGACCTCATCCACTCCTGTTGTTGGTGGCAAGGAGGAAGGGGCTCCCCACCTGGGGCTGGGGTGTCTTCCTGAAGGATCCTCCTCCAGGGTGTCCCTGGGCCACATGGGGCAGAAGGGAGGGAGAGGCCACAGCACAGGATGGGCACAGAGCTTTCCGTGGACCCACATCACCTGCCAGATGCACCTGAGGATCAGAGCTTGCATGGCCTCCCTGCCGGTCAGCCTTCGGGCACTCTAGGCGCCCCACTCAGTTCTTCCTTTTCTTGCCTCCCTCAGAACTGGTTCTGAAATCAGAGATCCAGACTCTTCTCCTGGAGAAGAGAGACTCTCTGCCCCACCCCCCAGCAGCAGAACAGGACCGAGGCCCCCTCCAGGGGAGCTAGGAACAAGTCAGAGGGTGATGCCTACAGGGTAAGGTCGTCAAGGTCTGCAGTGACCAATCACAGAGCTCCCGGGATGAAATACAGCGAGAGGGTGAGAATATGAAGAGACAAAGCTGGGGTCTGGTGGAGCCCTCTCTCTGGATGGGAGGACAGGAACTGCCCCTTGCCTTAGGAGAGTTTGTTTTTACACTCAGCAGCACAGTTTCTCCCAGTCCTTGCTGCCTAGAAACCCATTGTGTAGTCGTCTAGGGGCTTGGTGTTTCTCTGGGGTGAAGCAGCTTCTTCCTGTGGCTTCCCAAGGGCGCTCCTTGTTCCTGGGATGGCCATGCTCCGGCCCTGTGTGTGATCAGTTTCCAGCTACGGGGCTCCTCACAGGTCCCCACCCCGGGTCTAACTCTCCAGGAGCCTGCAGCCCGGGAGACTCCTGCCCGGTGAGGCTGTGGTGGTGTGAGTTTGCTTCTCACTGTCCCTGGAGGGATCACAGTGCTCAGCTGCTGAGGGTGCAGTGCAGAGTGGGGTGTAGCATGGGCCAGGCCATGGGCGTGAGGTCCGGGAACGACCCATCTTAGCTTTCTTAGAGGCCAAGGCTCCTGCTGCACAGGAATTACCCGCTGCAGGGGTATCTCCCAGGCCTTCCTTAGGTGGTGTCACCAGCACCTTACCCTAGAGCAGTGATGAGAACAGATCAGGTAACAGACAGATGGACAGATAGACAGATGGGAGGACATTGTCTCCGCACGTGCAGCTCAGCCCCATTGCAAGCAAGGAACCCACTCTGGGGCACCTGTCTGATCCTGGCCTCTCACCTGGGAGCCCCTGGTGCTTACGGAGCAGAGGTCCAGGTCCACTTCAAGCTGGGCACTCCTTCCTGGCTCTTCACAGGCAGATGCAGGAGGTGCCAGTGGCACCAGCTTCACCAAGAGCCTGACTGGGCCTGGTCATGTGGACCCCTCACTGTATGGAACGTCCTGAGTGGGGTCTGTGACACTCCCACACCATCTTGGGGTCTCCCCCACTGCAGAGGCCTCAGAGCTCACAAGAGGGGGACACAGGGCTTCAGGAGGCAGAGACAGCTACAAAAGGCACCATAAACCCTGCATGGTGATATACCAGGAGGCTGAGGCAGGAGGATCACTTTGAGTTTGACAAGGCCAGTCTGGGCCACGTGGCAAGACATTGTCTTTAAAAAATATGTTAACAAGAAAAAGTAAATACTGAAAGAGGAAAGGAGACTGGGATGCAGGTCAGTGGTAGAGGATGTGCTTAGCATGTAAGGATGTGTGAGCCAAGCAGAAAGACAGATAGACAGAGACAGAGAGACACAGGGAGACACAGGGATGGACCACAGAGAGACACAGAGACAGAGACACAAGAACAGACCACAGAGAGAGTCAGAGACAGACAGAGAGACAGACACAGGGACAGACCACAAAGAGAGACAGAGACAGACAGACAGAGATAGACAAGCACAGAGAAAGAGAGACACAGAGGCAGAGACATGGGCACAGAGAGGCAGAGAGGGAGGACTGCCTGCCCACAGGGGATATAAGTGGCCCGGGACCATGGGAAGTGCCATCTGAGCCCATAAGGGCACAGACAGAGTGGGCACAGCCACAGAGGCGGAGTCGACGGGGCGCTCCTTCTCCTGCTGCCCACTCTCTGTTAAGGACAGGCCTCCTCCCAGCGTGCTTCGAGGACTTGATTCAGGACCGAGTCACCCCATGGAGGATGCCTTTACCTCTGCCTGTGCTGCCTGCGCCCCACCCCATCCCCAGGAGGCCCCTGTGTCCCGTGTGTGACCTGGTCCACAGGAGCTGTTGTGGAGTTCCCGCCACCTGCCATGCCTTTCCTGCTTGCACACGGCATGTCAATTGAACTCTATGCTGCAGCTTGGCTGGGGATTCGGACTCTTGCAATGCCGCCCACCACCACATTCAGATCATTACAGCTGCCTTCCAGAGTCCTCAGTGTGCAGTCTTCCATCTGGGCAGACACTGACTTTTTTCTGCTACATGGCTTGTACTTCCTCTAGTCTGCTTCCTGTGTGTTGAGTGACTCCTAAGCAGGTCTGGCTCAGCCCTGGGCATGCTCTCCAATGCTCCTTGGAATCCCCGCTCAGCTGTACCCGGCACCCTCCTGTGACACACGTGGCATAGCAGTACCAGCTGCCACAGCAACCTGAGCTTCTGGTCACACTCAGCCTGTACTGGAAACTCCCCACGGGAGGCCTCCATGTGACCTTAGAAATGAAATATGTGTGTGTGTGTGGAGGGGGGGCACTCAGGATTGAACCCAGGGCCTTTGAATCCTTAGCCATCTCTAATTTTCTAAAAGGTTTTATTTTGCCAGGCATGGTGGTGCACACCTGTCATTCCAGCACTCGGGAAGCTGAGGCAGGATTGCTGCTTACTTGAGGTTAGTCTGGACTACATGGTGAGACCCTGTCCCAAAACCAAACCAAACCAAACCAAACCAAAACACATACATTTGTGAAAGCATATCTCAAAAATTATGACTTAGCTTAGTAAGTGCTCGGAGGAAAACAGTTCTGTGTGCCTTGCCCATGTGTGCTAAAATATGTTCTTTTGTCCAGTTTTAATGGTGGCCCTTGAAAGGGATGATCTTAACAAAAAATTATTTTTTTTTTTTGAGATAAGGTCTCACCATGCAGTTCAGGCTGAACTTGAACTTACCGTGTAGCCCAGGCTGGTCTCAAATTCATAGTATCCTCCTGCCTCAGCCTCCCCAGTGCTGGGATGACAGGCGTGTGCCACCATGCCAATAAGTACTTGGATCTTTATTCATTCATCTGTTGATGGGCACTGGGACTGTTTCCAAGATCTGTTATGAAATACGCTGCTGTAAACATGGGTGTGCATGTATCACTGCGGTACGGTGCCTTTAACTCTTTGGGAAGAGGATTACCTGGCTTAAGTGGGACTCAGTTTTCTGAGGCATCTTCACGGTGATTCAGTACCCCCAGCAGTGAGGGAAGACTACAGAGCTGGGCTGCGCTCCCGCTCCGGTTAGGCTGCCCGGGCTCTTGCTGGACTCTGCAGCCGGCAGAGCCATTGCCCAGCAGAGGGCGCCCGCGGGGTTACCCTGCACCCACACAGCTGCTCACAGCCTACGGAGCAGGCTGCGACTTTAGACCCGGTCCGCTCCTAACCCTAACCTTGGCCCTGCGCTCAGGTCCGGCCAGACCCTGACCCCGCCTCGCCCCCTCCCTCAGCCCAGGCTCCCCCACGCCGGGTGTGGGTGCAACACCGGCCGGGTCCTCCCCGCCCTGCTGACTTCCACACGCGGCTCCCCGCTGCACTCGGGCAAACCCACGGCTGGACTTCCCAGCCCCAACTCTTTGCCCAGCCTCCCTGGCCACGGGCCAAGGGCTGCCCATCTGGAGTCCCAGGGAAGAGGACATCGGGATGCAGACTCACCCAGGGGCAGGCCCTGGGAGGACACGAGGAGGTGTTACCAGCGTGCTGTGCTTCTCGTAGGGAAACTGAGGCACAGGACAATCACATACCTTCTGTTCCAGGCCCAAAAGCCAGGTGGAGCAGACACAGGTTGCTGGACAGAGGCTGGTTCTGGCACTTACTCTTGTTGGTGGCAGGACCTCCCCTCTGCTGGCCTGGCCTTGGGTCCTCACCCCTTTGGGGTGCACAGCCCCCTTCGGATGGTAAGGGGCCTCCCTCCTCAGTCGCAGCTGTGACCTTGGTGTCCTTGGGGCCCTGCCGGGCACACAGACACACGGGTGGGAAGAGCTGAGAGCCCTGCTGTGGGCTGTAGTGCTGTAAGCAGCTCTGGGTGCTGGGTGGGGGGCGGGGGATGAGAAAATAAAGGAGAGACAAGGCTGGGGTCAGGAGGAGCCCTCTCTCCTGATGGAAGGGAGGGAACTGCTCAACCAGTGCAGTATGTGTATTTATATCCTCCAAAGAAGAATGTCAATTTCAGCCCCTCTGCCTAGCAGCTTGTCTGCCTGGCTGGCCTGGGCCCCTGCCTTCATGGACTGGAACAGCTTGTTTAGGTAGTTAACCATGGGCTCTCTGTGTTTTCAGAGCTGGCCTTGCTTTAGCCATACACTTGTGATCAATCTCCAGCTTTCACGGCTCCCTGCATCAGGCCTAATGTGCTGCTCAGGGCAGGGGCCTCACCATGGCACTAATCTGCCATGGTGTGGATTTTACAAGTCCTGATTCATGGAGGGGGCCTGGGTGCACAGAGGCTCCCACATGTGTCCAGCGCAGGTGGCTCCTCTGTCACTGCCAACACCAAACACAGAGTTACCCGGATGAACCTGAATTTTTTACTGGTACTGCTGCTGGACACAGCTCTTAAGCCTTTTTCCCTGCCTTTCCCTGGCTCAAGGTCCCAACAGTCACCCCTTCTCCCTATTCCCGCCCCTTTCTCCTGCTCCTCCCCTCTCCTTCTCAGAGCAGCCCCAGCCTGGTATGGCAGCCCAGTCACACCTGAGAGGGCCCCAGGTCCCTGCTTCCTGAGTCCTCCCGGGTTCCGCTGCTGCTGCTGCTGCGGTGGCGGCTCCAGAGAGGACAGGGCTGGCTGCGAAGTCCTGTCAGGCCTTGGAATGACGGTGAGCTGATTGGGGTGGCCCAGTGCCCACCAGCAGCTCCCCAAGACCCGCTGGACAGGGGCGGCACTAGCATCCTGTGGCCCTGGCAGCCCAGCTCTCCGTCTGCTCCATTCCTCCCACCCGCGACCCCCAGTCGCCCTGGGACTGAAGCACTGTTCCGTGGCTCCTGCGATTCCTCTGCCCGTGGCCGTAGCCTTCGTTCACTTCCCGCTGCCCTGGGACCCGTGGTTCTGTGACTATGCATTTTGTGGGCCTCAGTTTTGGTACCTAATGATCCCATTCTCCATGGTTCACTGATGGCTCCATGTTTTTTGTGCAGTGAGGCACAGGGATTTGCTTCTTGTGCAGGTCTCATGGGTGTCTTTGGTGTGCCCATTAAATTTCTTGGCTTAGTTTCCCTAAGAATTAAAATGCTATTGTTTTTGGTGGTTTTAAGAATCATAAAGTCTGCCTTGAATTTTTCTGAAAAACATAAAATTTTTTTTCAGTAACGGGTCTATGCACTGAGCTACAGCCTGATGCGTTTTTATTTTTCTATTTATTTATTTATTTGTCTTTTTTGAGACTGGATCTCACTATGCAGTTCAGGCTGGCCTTGAGCTCACTTTGTAGCTCAGGCTGGTCTCGAACTTGCAATGATCCTCCCACCTCAGCCTCAGGAGTGCTGGGATTACAGGCATGAGCCACCACACCCGGCTGCCTTTTTATTCTGAGACAGAATTTCGCTAAGTTCCTCAGGTGCAACTCAAATTTTCAATTCTCCTGCCTCAGCCTCCTGCAGTGCTGGGACCTCAGGCATGGACCACCACACCCTACTCTGATAGCTGATGTAAACTGAAAGGATAGACTCTTTTAATTTTGTGTCATTGTTTTAAATTTTCTAGATACTCCTGCTGATGTTTTTTTTTTTAACTTTTTTGTTTTGTTTTTTAGTTTTATTGAGACAAGGTCTTGCTATGTAATCCGGGCAGGCCTCAAACACACAGCAATCCTCCTGCCTCAGCCTCCCGGGTGCTGGAATCCCAGGTGTGTGCCACCACACCCAGCCAGTACCTGGCTTCTTTAAAAAGAAGCTAAAGCTTTTTGGAAAGTAATGATACATCTGCATGCTAACAGGAGAGAGGCATGGGCTAAATCTCCCTCCCACCCACTCTGCTTTTGCTTCCCCTTCTCCTGTGTCCTCTCAGAGCTGTCCTGAGGGATGAGCGCTGCCTGAGTTTGCTTCTGTCTGTAACCACAGTCTCAGCAGCAGTTTAGGAACCCAGCTTGGCTCCTGTCTCCATGGCAACAGCTGGAGGGGAAGAGACTGAAACAATGGGGGGAGGGGGCAGGAAGGAGCGGCAAGGACTGAGGCTGAGAGTGCCAACCGCATTGCCCACACACCTCGACAGGCATGAGGGCCAGGGGTGGGTTGTCACTGTGTCCATCCCATGCTTCCCTCTGTCCCCTCCTTAGCACAGAAGCTTGGATTCATCTCTTTGTGGCCTCCCTCCTTGGAGATCTGGGAGGGAAGTGTGTACAGTGGCTCCCCCAGCACCTGGGCTGGGCTCCCACTTGGGATCTGCTTGGCTCAGCCTCCAGTGGTGGACATAGAGGTGTCCAGCAGCACAGCCTCCTCACAGTTAAAACGTTCTGAGGAAAGGGAGTCACCCGATCTTCCTGGTGGAAGGGAAAACGCAAACCACACTGGGTCTGGGGAAAGAAGGCAGCCTGGGAAAAAACAGGGCAGGACTCAATCCGCTGCAGACAGGGACTGCCATAGAGAGATCACTAAGGTACAATGTCATGTGGAACAGAATGATGCAAAGCTTAGAACAGAAACCCTTGCTGTGGCCAGGCTTGAACAGAAAGCATGCTTGCTTTGTACACAAAGAATCGGTGAGATCCAAGTCATAGATGGGCCTTTATGGGCAGGTAGGGGCTGTAGAGGTCCTGCTTTTGGGGACCTGTTTGCATACTTGTTTATCAGCAGTAGCTGTCTCTGTGGCTGGGGTCATCCCATCCTACCTGGCTGTTTATTGTTTTGTTGATCAGTGGTAAGGCCGTTCTTCAACAAAGAATAAGCCTGCTAGAGACATTTCTTTTTTTTTTTTTTTTTTTTTGTCTTTTTGGGGGCTGCGGATTTAGCTCAGCAGCATAAGCACCTGCCTTGCAAGTGTGTGGTTGTGAGTTCAATCCCTGGTACTGATAAAAAAAGAAATAGAGACATTTCTATACAACTCTGTTCATGGATATAGATTTTCACTGCCTTTCCACGTCTTCATTTATTTCTTTATTAGAGATGAGCTTTGCTGTGCTGCCCAGGCTGACCTCAAACTTGGGAACCTCCTGCCTCAGCCACTCAGTACCTGGGCTGGCAGAGCACACCACAAATTGATTTATTATAAATCCTAAAAATCAGTTTAAATATCCTGCTTTATTTCTGTATCTCTTAAGAATTTTTACTCTGGTTCCTTTGTTGTTTTTTGTAAATTTTAGAATCAGAGTGTCAATTTCTACCAAAAAATGGTGTGGGAATGTTGACTGGGTTATAAAACCAACCTTGGCTGGAGAGGCCATGCTTTCAAACCATGATGTCCTATTTCTCTCCAGTGATCCAGTCTTCTGCAATTTCTCTCATCGGTGTTTTCTGGTTTTGTTGTTTGGTTAAATAGAGGCTTTTTATGTCTTTTGTTAGATTTGCACTGGGGATCTCATACTGTTAGATACTGATGTAAACAGTGCTGGGGACCAGGAATGGTAAATCAACATAATATCTGTCCTCTGCTCTGCTTACCCTGCCTGCCCTGTAGGCAGCTTCTGGGATGCCTCACTGAGGTCATCCTGCTTGTTTCCTTAGAATGTGAAAATCAGCATTCTAACTCGGCCTCTGTGCTGCTCCGGGAAGCACCTGCCTCTCCCCTACACTGGCTTATAAACAGTGGCTGCCTGGAGTGTCTTTGTTTGCCCATCCTGAGGTGACCTCCCAGCCCCACCATGCATTACTGGAAGGGTGTCTGTTTCTTCTCTCATCCTTTCTTTATATCCTGACAGACAGATAGTTGGGATCTTGGCCAGGTTCCCAATAAATGGCATTTTGAAGAGGTCATTTTCCAATCTATTATTGACGACCGATTTCTAAATTTTGTTTTTTCCCCATGAACCAGAGCTTTAAAGCATTTTATTGTATTGTCTTTTTTTCGGGCCCTATTCCATAAGCTGGAATTCCTTAATGCACACATGGTACAAATGTTAGCTGCCACCTCTTTGACAGATGCCGGTGACACTCATAAAACAGCTGATTTCATCATATAGAAACAGTAATCTTTATTCCTTCTGATCTTGGTTCATTTTGAAGAAAGTACAAGAATGCTAAACACACAGAAACTTCTCTTCCACTTCTGAGCCTGGTTTTTCCACCTCTGCCTCCTGTGGCAGCTTTGCTAGCCCCGACTCCCTCTGTGTCACCCCGAGATAGGTCTGCAACGTGTTTATGCAAAATGACTTGCACCTATGCGCACGCGCCAACTCGTGGTGTGTCATCATGCATGTGTTACCACACACGTCGTCCGCCGTGCTGCGTGGCTGAGCACAGGGGTTCCGCATGATGACATCTCCAGGCCTCCAACCTCTTCGCCCTGATTCATCTCCGGTGCTGGGCTTGTTCATTTTCCTTTCATTATAGATGAATCTTCCACAGTGTGAGCACCCTAGGATTCGTGGGGTGAAGCCAGTTGACCACCACGAACGAAGCAGTTGTCTCCCTTCTCTTACCTGGTCCCAGAGAAGCAGCAGAAAGGGACCTCAGTCTGTCCCAGGCGCAGGGCTGGATGCCCTGCAAGGTCAATGGTCATGAGCATGCGCAGGTGAGCTCGGCTGCATCCTACCTTTGGGGCATTGGTCTTGGCCAGCACTTGTGGGTTTTTCTTTTTCCACTTTAAAAAAATTTATTTTTATTTTGTAAATGAGGAGGGGCAGAGTGGCTGAAGGAAGTGGAGGGAAATGGGGATAAAAGAAGAAGCACAATATATTGTGTACAGATACAAATTCCATATGATGGATGCTATTACTGTATCTAAAATGTACCAATAAAATAAAAAAGCTCTGCAAGGCATGATAACGTTTTATTTTCATTGGTACATGTTTGTAGTATATAATGGTTAGACATGTGGTGGGAGCTGGTGTGGGAACATAGCACATTTTAGTCTGTTTTACACCCCTGTCCCACACCTGTGTTCCAGGTCCAGGACACAGAGAGACCCGCAGCCAGGCAGGGAAAAGGGACTATGCGCGTGGCTTCTCCACACCCATGAGGATACAGCTTTCTGGGCCCCCTCTGTCTCCAGATTCATTCACTGCTTCATTCACCTATTGATTATTTACTAATTTTTAATTTTTATTTTTGGGTTTTTGAGACAGGATCTGACCATGTAGCCCAGGCTGGCCTTGAAACTCATGGCGATCTTCTAGCCTCAGCCTCCTGAGTGTTGGGATTCAGTGTACACTACCGTGCTGGGTTTGTTAGGTAAAGGACAATGTTGCTGGGTGTGGAGGTGCATGCCTGTAATACCAGCACTTAGGAGCTGAGGAATCACCATGAGTTCAAGGCCAGCCAGGCTACATAGTGAGAGATTATTGAAGAAAAAGAAAGAAAGAAAGCAAAGAAAGAGAGAGAGGGACAGAGAACAATGTGTGTGAATAGTCCTGATTGAAAGCAAAGCTCCTGTAGGTAGGTGGGAGGGCTGCAGGCTCCTGGGCCTGGTGAAGGGGGGCTGCTGAGGGAGACCTCAGTCTCCACTGCAGTGCTGCATGTAGCCGCTGGGTGCCAGCTGAGGAGGTGAGGAGAGATGCCTGTGGCTGCATGAGGGGGGAATCCTGGGGCAGGGGGATGTGCAGAGGTGGCCAAGGTCTCCCTGGAGATGGTCCAGGGGCTTCTCCTCTGGGTCCCACCCCGAGGTCTGCTGGGTTTTGACTGACAAATAATAATCTCATATACTCGAAATTGAAAAAGAATGATAATAGCTACAAAAAATCATCAATCAAAGATAAAGGGGTTGCCAAGAAGACATGGCACCTATGATCAATCCAGGTGACCCACGATGGCACTGGTGCCAGCACCAGAGGCCTCCATCCCAAACCCTTCTCCCGGCAGCCACAGGGGAGCTCAGGCCCCAGGCACTGGGCTTGCTATAACCTGGGATGGCCTGGGCCTCCTGATCATGGCTGTGGGTGCTATGGATGTGTGGGGGAAGAAGCCGGTGCTCGGGGCAAAGCACAGCCAAAGGGTTGCCGTGGGGATGGTTTCCATGGAATCATGGGGTGTAATTATCAGAGGACTGTATAGGGATTGGAGCTCATGTGCTCTCTCTTTCTCTGTCTCTCTGTCTCTCTCTCTGTCTCATAAAATGGCTTGTGTGATGTGTGCGACACCACAGGGCACACACTGACCCAAAAGTGCTCTTTGCTTGGACTTGCTGAGAAAGGTCCCACAGGAGGATGAGAAGCCTCTCTGGAGCAGGGGAAGGTCACACCCTGACACTCGCTCTGTGTACAGGTCCACACACACACACACACACACACACACACACACACAACACACACACACAACACACATGGTGTGGTGGATTGACTTTCCTATTTTTTGCAGCAATGCACTCAAATGTGATGGCTCAGACTCAGGCTCAGCTGGACTCCACCATGGCAGGGCCTCCTCCAGGAGGACCCACAAGAGGCTCTCAGGGCTGGGGAAATATGAGGTGAGATGGAAATGCATGGCTTACAGTAAGATGCCTCACCACCATGCCAGGCATCCCTCAGGCCCTCCCTGTACTCTTGATGGCAGGGGAGGAAGCTCCTGGCTGCTGGGTGTCCTGTACATGTTCATGTTTGCAGACATCAAAGAATGAATCTTGAGAACAATGGAGGACAGGAGCAGGGTATATTTATGGAGGAAAGAGAGTCTGCCCGTCTCAGCAGCGGGGTGGGGGGCCCGAGTAGGTTGCCGTGGACCCTGCATTTCTAGGGATTTTTACAGAGCAAATCCGTGACATAAAGCAGGTCCAGGATGGGGAAAATGGGCAAGCGCAAGGCGGGCATAAGGTGGGACAGAACTGTGGTCAGCCAGTAAGCCCATGAGTGCAGCTGCTCAGGTGAGGTGCTTAAACCAGGATCAAACGGGGCAGCGAGCCATGCAGCAGGCGGACAGGAGTAGAACAGAGCCTTTGCCTCTGCGGGGCTGGGTGATGACTCTTTCTGGCTCCAGAGTGATAGCAACCTGCTTAGAATGTCAGTCCATGCTGCTTACCTTAGGAAGTGCGTGCCTGCGTTTGTGTTATCTTCTGTTTCGAGGTCTGGCTCTGCTGCAGAGGCGCCTGGCTCCCCCACAGTTGCAGATGTCTGACCTTCTGCACTGGCTGCCTGAGGGCCCATCCCTGTCTAACTGCCTAGAATATTTCTGTGTAACTCAGGTGCCTGTAACACTGAACGCACTCATTCCATCATTCTGGCCACTTTTTTGTTTATTTTGGGTTTTTTGAGACTGCGGTTCAGGCTGGACTTGAACTCACTTTGTAGCCCAGGCTGGTCTCAAACTTATGGCAATCCCCCTGCCTCAACCTCCCATATGCTGAGATTATAGGCATGCACCACCATGCCTAGCTTCTTTCTTTCTTTTTTCTTTTCTTTTGTTAAGTTCTCACTGCTATGTAATGAGAGTGTAGTGCCAGGCTGGCCTTGAACTCGCAACAGTCCTCCTGCCTCAGCCTCCTGAGCACTAGGATTACAGGTGTGCTGCACCACGCCCAGCTCTAGCCACTTTCTGCAGCAGCTCTGGAGTCCTCTTTCCTAAATGTCTTCATAAGATGTGATAAAAAATATGGGGTGTCCAGGAGAGGAGGGGGAAGAGGAAGGGAAAGAGCATCTGTTCGGGATGCTGAAGTCCAGCCCATGCCCCAGAATCTCTGCAGGGCATGTGAAAGGCAGGTGTGCATCATGGCACCGAAACATGAACCTAGCTCACAGCAGAGCCCATGAGCCCACAATACACAGCAGGTCTACCATTGTTCCGTGATCATTTCTGGGCTACAGGTCAGAGCAGCCACATTGTAGTCCAGACCAGAGGTCCACAAAACTGAAAATACTAGTTGGATTAGGTTGCTGGTCTAGTTTGCTGATCTCCAATGTCAAACATAAAAATTAACACATTAATGCACTCAGGTTTCCTTAGGAGAGACATTTCCTTTCTTTGCTTACTTGTTTGCTTGATGGATAAATGGATGGATGGATGGATGGATGGATGGATGGATGGACACGTGGATGAATGGGTGAGTGTATGTGTGGGTGGATGGGTGGGTGGGTGGGTGGATGGATGGATGGGTGGATGGATGGATGGGAGGAAAGAAGAAAGGATGGATAGATAGATGGATAGGTGGATGCTGCAGATGAATGGTATACTTTTGTGCTACTGATCAATTTTATTTGAAACATACTCTGGATTCTGGAGCCACCCCTGTGTGCACATAGAGAAGACTGCCCACACTTTCCACTATGTAAAGCCACTGCCCTGGGCACAGAAATTTGTGAGTGAAGAGATCAGGGAAGAGTCTCATCCTACTTTATTGAGGATGAGGTGAGAGGGAAGCAGCTTCCCTGTGCCTTGCAAAATCAAACCAGGACACCGGGGTGGTCAGGAGAGGCTTACTCTGTGGAACAAGCTGTCCTCCACTGTCCTGTCTGACTAATGTCCATGAAGGGCCCCTGAGGTTCCTCGGCATCTGCCTGCCTCACACGCCTGCCTGGGTCTGACCCTGGGAGTTGCTGGTCTCTGTCCCAGTGCCCTTGGCCTCTTGCTGACCACCCTGGTGGTCAGCTGTGGTTTCCTCACCTGTTAGACGGGAGTAATTGTAGCCACTCCACCCTGCTGGTGCAAGAGCAACTGGAAAACCACAGAAAGCCCTCAGCCAGCCCGGGCTGCCTCGGCCACGCACCATGGCCCCGGCAGCCTGCATGCCACGGGAGGCTGGGTGTCTGGGGGCAAAGCATCCACAGACTCTCTCAGGGTGCCCTGGTCCTCAGTTTGCTGTGTCCTCCTTGGGCAAGGATGTAGCTTGTTTCTCTGGGGCGTCTTCCCACCCCTGAGTGTCCTGTCTCCTGACCCAGGCACTGGGATGAGGATGCTGCCTTGGGACTGTGGGAGCCCTGGCTCAGGAGCAGGGGCTCAGTCAAGGCCAGTGGGAAGCAGAAGTGAAAGCCGGCAGGGAAGAGGGAGGGTCACAGCTGGAGATCACACTGTCAAGCAGCCCAGACCAGGTTCCCCACCTGCCTCCCTCGGTCCACTGGGGCTCTGTCCTTGCAGACCGTAGTGCCCAGTTCTCGGTCTAGGAAGCCCTGTGCCCCTCCCTCCTGGGCACCTGTGCTGTTCCTGAGTCCACACCTTTTCATTTCTGCCCCATGGACCCTTCCAGGCCTCTTCCCTGCGCATCCTGAAATCCTCCTCCCAAGAAAGCAGTCACAGAACCTGCGGCCAGCAGGGTGGGTCAGGTCCCTGCCTCAGTTCTTGGCACCCCAGCACCCACCATCCCAGCTGTGACTTCCACATAGGTGAGAATGGGAGGGGGTGATGCCCTTGTCCCTGGGGCTGAAGTTCGGGAGCTTCTAGCTGGGTGCATAGTCCGGGGTGAAGGTGGCTAAGGAGATGGCACACTGCACCCCGGGCCCAGCCAGTCACACTCAATGATTTGACAGGGAACACTTATGCGGGGTGAAGCTTGGACGGGGTGAGCTGTAAATCCGGCTTTTGCTGTGAATTCAAGTGTCACAGACCTTCGTGTTGTCAGAGCATGCCCAGAGCTAGCCATGGTGACAATGATGCACACTTGTGAGTCTAGCACTGTGGGATGCTGAGGCAGAAAGATCCCAAGTGCCAGTCCAGCCTGGACTCCTTTTGACTTAAAAAGACCCTGTGTCAAAATAAGAAAGGACTGGGCATGCAGCTCAGGATAAAGGTCCCCAGGTTCAAACCCCATTACCACAAAGCAAAAAACAAAAGACAGCAAGCCAGCCGCTGGGGGAAACCCAGCCCAGATGGATGGGCTAACGGAGAAGCCCTGTTCTCACAGGAAGTCCCCTCCCAGCGCCACCTGGGCCGTGTTGAGACCGGACCTGAGTTCCACCCGGGCTGAGCTCCCAAGGCCGCGTCACTGGGGCCTGGCCTGACTCTGGGTCCAGAGTGGATTCATCTGGATTCATCAGCCTGCTGATCACCAGGTACCAGGAAAGCCCACGCCAGTAGGAAGTGAGTCCGTTCCCACTGGCCAGGCTGGGTGGGCAGCGAGTTGGCCAGGAGGCTGAGGCGGGGAGATCACAGGTGGCACAGGTGGCACAGGTGGCCCACACCAGGAGATGCTGCGGCCTGGTTCTGAGGACCCAGCTGGGCTGGTCCTGCTGTAGCCCAAGGAAGCGGGGCAAAGGGCTCCTTGGGGCTTCTTGGTCTCACCAGGATTCAGTCACTTTCTGCTTTCACAGCGAAGAATTTCAACTCGTAAAATCGCAGAGCTGCAGACACCGCCCAGGAGCCTGCAGGTTTATCTGTTCACAAATGGGGAGGGAGAAACAGGTGGGTTCTGAACAATTTAAAGCAAACACACAGTGTAACGCCAGATTCTGGAATATTCCCTGCTGTAGGTTCTCTCCACCCATGATACACATCCATCTCCAGCTCCTGGTCCCAGCAGATGTTTCCATGGTAACAGCCAGAGCTGGCCTGAGTTGCTAAGCAACTAAAGAGAAGGAACAGGATGGAGCGGGATGGAGAGGCCAAGCCTGGAGCTGGGGGCGCCCCACCTGCATTTCCCGGCTTTGTCCTGTGACGTGGTCTTTGCAGAAGGCAAAGTCCCGACCTCCACAGTCACATCAGCAGTGGCCAGGACAGATGCAGGCCCCTTTTGAGATCACCCACGCTTCTGGCCACATCGCCCACGCCTGCACAGCAGGAAAATGTGGTGCCTTTCCTCCAGCAGCCAGTGTGTGCCTCACTCGGCCTCTGGAGCTGGCTGGAAGGGTCTGTGTCTCGTCTACAAGTGTCCTGGTCAATTCTGCATCAACTGACTTTTTAACATGGGTGTTTTTTTTTCCTTTTTTGAGTAGCAGGTACTGAACTCAGGATTCCCACTTGCCAGGCAGGTGTTGGGCTGCTGAGCTGTGTCGTGGGCCCCAGTTGGTTTTTAAAACTACACCCCTGGGTGGCCAAGTATTGTGGGGCTTCGTGGTCTGTGCACTTCTCACGGAGCGGCTGCTCTCTCACACCCTGCCTGGATGCTGGGCCGCATGCCCTGCAGGATGGGCTGGCACAGGGGCTGAGGGACACTGCTGAGGGTGTCACGTGGTCACAGGTTCCTTGGGTACCTCAGCTGTGGGACACTGGAGTGAGAACACACAGGACCTCTATGCAGGTGGAAACAGCAATCACAGCTGCTAGGGGCCACTGCTGTCCCCGAGGGCAGGCGAAGACACAGAGGGTCGGAGTCAGACTCACAGGAGCCCGGCTCGGACACAGTCTGCAAGAACTGGGCTGCAGCTCAGTGCAGAGGGCCTGGGTTCAGCCTCAGTACCCAGAGAAGGGCAGTTCAGTACTCAGAGCTCCTGCGATGCCTGCTGACCCACAGACAACCAGAGGCCAATTCTGATTCAGATTCTGGTGACTCAAACCTGTTTACAAGCCAGCACTCCGAGGGGGAGGGTAGTTACTTTCTCCCAAATAAAATAACCATAACCAGAGGCCTTGGCCTAGGGGCCGCTCCACAGGGACCCACAGAGCCAACGGGTCCACAGAGTCCTGACCTGGTGGCCTGGCTGTCCTCCTCCTGTTCCCATGGTAACTGCCTAACCTCCAAGTGTGAAGCCTCTACCCCCCCCCCCCCGAGGAACCTCGGCCCCAGCAGCTCTTGTAATGGTGATTTTTCAGTTTCTTCACATTGTTTTGTATATGTATGGGTTTTAACTTTTATTTCTATTTTTATTAGCCCACATCTGCAGTGCATAGATTGCATTCTTCGTGTGGCACTGATGCATCTTAATTCTCTTTTCATCCTCTTTCCTCATCTGTCTGTCCTCTCGGTCCGCGTCCCCTTTGAGAAAGAGCCGTCTCCCTATTTCCCGATATGTCTTTACTTGCACTTTGGATTTCTCGTATAAAAGAAGTCATGTGATACACAAGCTTCTGTATCTGATTTCTTTCACAGAACGTCATGGTCTCCAGGTACCCATTTTCCTACAAATGACTCCAGTTCATTCTTCTTTATGGCTCAGTAGTACTCCATGTGTGTGGATACCGCATTTTTTTTATCCATGCACCTGCTGATGGACATACAGGCCATTTCCAAGCCTTAGCCATCACAAATTGTGTTTTATAAGCATAGGTACACACGTATCACTCTTTTGGAAAGAAACTTTTTTTTAAGCACTAGGGATTGACTCTAGAGTGCTCTCACTAAGCTACAGCCCCAACCCTCTTATCTTTTATTTTGAAGCAGAGTTGCCAAGTTGCCCAGGCTGGGCTTGAATTTGTGATCCTTCTGCTTCAGCCTTCTAGGGTGCTGGGGTTCTGGACTGTCGGGCCATCCCTGCCTCTCCTGTAGTTGGAATTCCCGTTCTCCTCGCCTCCCTCCCAAGGCTGCTGTGTCTTACTCTTCATGTTTCTGCTCCAGGGTCAGAGCCTGCGGGAGGATGGGAGGGGAGTGCCTGGGGCCCAAGGCAGGGGCCAAGATGAGCCGCAGAGGGTGGAGGCTGAGGCAGTGGGTGGAAGGACACCAGCTCCTGGCGGGGAGACTGAGGTTTGTCAAGTGCTCTGTCCCTTGGAACCCAGCACCTGGGAGGCTGAGGCAGGAGAATACTACATTTGAGGCCACCCCAGAAGACTTAGACCCTGTTTCAAAAAGAGCAAGGAATGGAATCTGAGAGAAAGCTCTGGGTACACCAGGGAACACCAGAGCGGGAGGGCATTGTGGGTAACAACCAGAAAAGTGCCCACCCTGGCCCGTGGAGTCTGAGTGGGTGTGGACTCCGGAGCCTGTGTCCTGAAGCAAAGCCCCGGGGACCCTGCCACCATCCCCACAGGGCAGGCTTGATGTCAAAACAGAGTCCCTGAGCGTCTGATCAGAAAAGTCTCAAAGGATCTGAAAAGAGGATTCACAAGAGAGAAAATGCAAAACTTTTGAGAAGCATGAAAAGATTCTCCAACTCCCTTATGATACAGAGGTACACTCAATATTCATCAAAGCCCACAGGGACAAGCAGCTCAGGACTCCCAGCCACAGGTGCGTATGGTCCATCCACACAGAGGAATATTACTCAGCCTTAAAAAATCAGGGGCTCATCCACAGAGGAACCTGGAGGCCACAGAGCTCTATGACGCACACCAGTCACAGAAAGACCAATACTGTATGGTTCCCCAACACAAGATCCCTCCGGTGGTCAAGTGGTGGGGACGGAGAGCCAAGCAGTGGTCCCAGGTACGGAGGAGAAGAGGGGGCAATAGCTGCATTTCATGGACTCGGAGTTTCCATTCCCGTGCTGGAGATGGAGGCCCCTGAGCCACAGTCCTGCTGCTGGGCCTCGAGCAGACAAGAGGGACGGCAGGAAGGGCTCCTGTGCCCTAGGGCCACAGCCTGGCCGTAGCAGGCAACAGCATGGGCCTGAGAGAGGCAGCAGCCCCTGACAAAGCACTGCCCACGCCTCCTCAGGGAAGAGCTGAGATTCGCCCCTTGTCCATCCCCACCAAGGAGGAGCAAAGAACGCATTCTGGGCTCAGTCCTCCGCTGAGGCACTTCGGGAACTGTCTGCCTTCTT
This sequence comes from Cavia porcellus, assembly GCF_034190915.1. Taxonomy (NCBI): domain Eukaryota; kingdom Metazoa; phylum Chordata; class Mammalia; order Rodentia; family Caviidae; genus Cavia; species Cavia porcellus. The sequence goes on along the minus strand of NW_026947490.1, from coordinate 37,098,993 downwards.
CCCGTGTGAGCTATGCCTGTTCTTATTTACCGTATTTAGTCTTTAGAGCATTTTTGTCTTTTATTAGTGGATTTCACAGCACACGATGGTTGTGTTCTGGGGAGCTGGCCCAGGCCCAGGCCCACACGCATCTTCATTCTCCATGACCCTTCCACCCTCCGTCCCCAGCCCTCCAGCTCCCATGTGTGAGAGATTTATCTCCCCTATTAATTTATCTCCCTATTAATTAACAATGTTGAAGACAAAGCCTTTCAGAAAAAAAAAAAAACAAGACAGAAAATGACATGTGATCAGGTATGGTGGCCCACTCCTGTAATCCCCACATTTAGGAGGCTGAGGCAGGAGGATCACCTCGAATTTAAGGCCAGACCAGGCTGCATAGTGAGTTCAAGGCCAGGCTGAACAATACAGCAAGATCCTGGCTCCAAAAAATAAAACAAACAAAAAACAGTGAATAATAATTATCCTGGTTTTGATGGACGGTGGTTTATTCTGAGAGAGACCTGAGAGCAATGACATTACAGCCGTAAAGAGGAGCCCCATGTGACAGTCTAGATTTCCCAGTAACCAGTGTTAAAAACACAATAAAAGAGGAAAAAATTAACCAATATAAAAATTACAAAAGATGCTTAATGTTTTGAAAACCAGCTCCTTGAAATTCAGCGTGTGCTTTTGGGTGATGCCTCCCGTGGACCTGGACTGGCTCTGTTTCAAGTGGGCTGGCCCCGCAGGGATAGCCGTCCAGCACTGCCCAGACCCAGAGTGTGCTGAGGAAGCCTCACCTGGAGAGCCAGGGAAATTCCCAGCTGTGTGGCTCTTTCTCCATGGAAATGCTGCCTGCAGTTTCCATGGTGACGGCCCCTGCTAGGATGAGACCAGAGCTCTTGGGAGAGGAAAGGCTGAGCAGCCAACAGCAGAGTGGGCAGGCGGGGGTGGGTGCCTTTCTACCTGACACAGCCATCTTGTGCATGTAAAACCCATCAGTGCCCAGAGGAAGGGCCTGGCACGGCCAAAGCAAGTGCAAAGGCCCTGTGGCATGTGCCAGTTTAGGTCCTGGGGTAGCCTGTGGCAGGGCACTGGATGAAGGGAGCCTGAGTGGAGAGATGGGGCCTCCTGTGCGTGGAGGTCATGGGTTGGCACAAGTGTGTCCTTCAGCACAACCTGTGGGTATCCCGGCCCCCAGGATGGGGTGCTGAGGTTGGAGGCTTCCGAGCAGTGAGGAGGAATGGACTTGGTGCCCTTCCAGCACCATGGTGAGAGCAGCCCCTGCCTCCTCCAGGCTGGGTAAGGCACAGAGAGGCAGCCAAGGTTGTGTGTCCCGGGCTGGGCCCAACAGCCCCCGAGGGGTGGGAAAGGGTCCTGTGATTTCCAAGCTGCTGGCCCTGTGGCCTCCTGACGGCAGCAGAGTAAACAGAGGCAGCACCACCTGATTTCAGTCACTATTGCTTCTTCCGCAGGTTGGGGTTGGCCAGATGCTTCCGAGTCCCCAGCTCCGCTCTGGAGCCCTGCCCTGGAGCGCACTCTGGACACAGCCCGGGGCTTGGCCTGGCCAGTGCTGTCCTTCCAGGGGCGACGCCTTTGGATGCACATGAAGGGTCCGGAGCGGTGACCACCGTGGGGCCTGACCTTCAGGGGTGCATGTCCCTGCCCTGGCTGGACCCAGGCCGCATCCCTCGGCTCTCAGGGTCCTGAGTGGCCACCCACCTGTTCCTGGCTCTACTTGCCAGCAGGAGGCTCTGCAGCCAGATGCAGGAGGAACCCTAAACTTACTCTGCTGCAGACTAGAGTGGAGCCCACGCCTGGCACTCCCGGGGAGACTGAGGCAGGAGGAGCACACACCTGTGCCTGGGCTCGGCAGATTAGTGACTTGGCAAGACCATGTTTGAAAACGAAAATAGAGCTCGGGGCTGGAGCTGCTGCTCAGTGGGAAGGCCTGGGTGCCATCCATCCCAGCTCCACAGTGCCTTCTCTCCAGCCTGATTGGACCTGGTGGCTGAGGGCGCTGGGGAGGAGATGTAGCCGGCCACAGTGACCCACCGGCATGGTAGGGCAGAGCCACTGTGTTTCTCCCCACAAACGTGGCAGGTTTCCCCCAGGGAGGGCAAGAGAAACTGTGGACCCACACTGTGGTCACCATGCAGCTGCCGGGACACCACATGGCTCTGGCGGCTCCAGAAAGCGTTCGCTGCACTCCTGGGGCTCCAGTTCAGAATCAAGGTCTTGCATATTCTCCGTTTTTTTATTTTCAGTTTTGGGTATTTTCTTTTTCATTTTAAATTAAGTATATAGTGAGCTCAAGACCAGTCTGCAACATTCAGGGAGAAAACTACCTTCCCACCTGCCCCCAAATCAGGTCATTCGAATATGGCCCACTTTTTAGGAAGTGTCTGCAAGGGGAATTTCTGTCTGAAAGATCTGCAGATACTTCAGCATAGAGAAATACACACAAATGCTACAGTATTGTGACGCAGAAAAGCAGTCAAGAAGATTAAGAGTCAGGAAATGGGGCCAGCTGCAAAGGGCTTTCATATTTTCAGTACTAAGAACCAAGAGTTTTCCAAATAAGAAATCAACAGCAGAAGGAACAGGGAATTAATAGCAATAAATGCCAGCATGTGGGGGTGGCAAGGAATGCAGGGTGCACAGCCCGCTGTGTTCCCAGGAGCTTGCGGTGTTGGTGTCGGAGGAGGGAACCGGGGAGCCTGGGAGCCCCACTGAGGTCTGTAGTGTGGAAGCCCAGGGCAGGGCCCACCCTTCTCACGGTGAGCCTCTCCAGGCACTGCCCTGAGCTCCTTCCAGGGCCCTGCAAACTGGTCCACTCAGTGCCTCCTGACCTCCCTGCGCTAGGCAGCCTGGCTGGTTTGCAGTGTAGATAAAAACACCTCACTCTGGGCCACGGAGTTACTTATTCTGCAGATGGGAGACCTCACACTCATCAGAGGGACTCAGAAAACAAACAAACAATCCCAGTGAGAACCCACACGTTTCTGGAGGTGGTGGTCCAATACAGGAAGGAACATTTGCAAAGCCAGCAACCGACAGGCAGGCCTGGCTGAGCAGCTCTGGGGGTCTCTGGAGCGATGCGGTTTCTGGGGTTTGTTATCGCTGGAGCTGAGATGACTCTGCAAGGCTCTTTTTGAAGTTTTCTCTTTGAGGTTTGGCTTCACAAAATAAATCCCAGGGACTGCAGCCCAGCAAGACCACCACGGCAGGCCCACCAGTGAGTCACTGGTGGACACTTTGAGGGCAGTCAGTGAAGTCTTCAAAGTGTTGATGGCAGCACCCAGTGGTGGCAGGGTGGAGCTGGTCCTGTGCCCCCCATTCTCTTCTGGCTCTCCAGCCCCTCTCACCCCACAGCGCAGAAAGGAATTCCCCCTCTCCCGCTTGGTCCCCTAAAAGATCTCTCTCCCTGTTTCCTGCTGCTGCCTTTTATTTTAGTCTTGAATGTATTTAAGCTTCTCATCTAAGAGAAATATATAAACACTCAACAAATGAGCCCCTTCCCCCACCACAAAAGACCCCACCAAAAAAGTGGCGAGTGAAAGGGACACTTCTCAGGAGACGCAAACAGCCAGCAAATACAGGAGAGGACGCTTGAGTTCTGGCCATGAGAGAAAGGCACATTAAAGCACCTCAAAGATCACACCTCGCTCCTGAGGACGCCACCATTAGGACACCAGACCGTGACGCAGGCTACAGCGGGAGGAGTCCTTCTGTGCCCGCTGGCCTGGGCAGGTGACAGCGGGCAGCTCCCATGGGACTCTTCAGTGGCCTCAGAGGCACCTGCGCTCTCCCACCCTCTCCGGGACCCAACAGGATTCAACATTCTCTTGTTAGGTGCATCTCCCAGGCAGAGGATTGAAAATTTTGTCTTCTTTCAGATTGTGATAATACACACAGAACATAAAACTCACGACTTTACCCGTGTGTTAGCGTGCATTGGGAGCTCCCACCGTGAGCAGGGGCCAGCATCACAGTTTAACCCTGGGGTTTGTAGAGTGCGTGTTTGTCAGGTGCCAAATTCCTAGTGTGGATAAGGGTTCGGGGGGTCAGGGGTCAGGGTTAGGGTTAGAGAATGGGAATCAGCGGGGTGGGGCTGAAGCAGGAAGCGCAGAGGACATGGAGCGGGCAGCAGACGCTGCCCCTGCCGGGCAGAGCCCTGCACAGCTTGACATTCCCCCAGCTGGGCTGGTTTGGAGCCCTCTCCTCTGCCAGCTGTCAGAGCCCTGGCTACTGTGTCTGTGCTCCCTGGTCTTGGTCCTGATTCCACTGCAAGGTGCGAAGGTCGGGCGCATTCTCAACACAGTGGGCAGTGCACTGCGTGGCAGCCGCCTGTGCGCCATTTAGAGCCCACGGATGATACTGGAGGGGCCTGGAAAATTCCAGCCTCCAGCGTCCAGGCAATCCCATGGTGCTACCAGCAGCCGGGCAGTATCCATGGCAGTGGATGATCAGCTGCCTGGGAGCTGCAGGTGCCAGGCCAGGAGGAAGCAGAGCCTGGTGGGCAGTGGACAGGAGTCAATGTCACTGTCCCCTCCTGGATTCCTCCATAGCCCTGTCCCACGTGAGGTCAGGCCTCCACTCGGAGAAGGCCGAGCACACAGGGAACAGCATCCTGCAGGCCAGTGGGGTGGGGGGACATTGGTCAGCCGCACCTCAGGGAACTCTGCAGGATCCAGTGGTGTGGGCCACACTCGTCTCTGTCACTTGGACAACGGTCCACGCGGCAGGCACAGGGCACAGGTAAGAGAGCTGAAGGTAAGGAAACCAGGACACAGGGGCAGACTGAGGCAGCAGCAGTGCCCAGGACTCAGCTTCTAGACGCTGTCTCTCTCCCTGGATGGAGCATCTGACCCGGGACAGAAGCCTCGAGGGATGAGGGCCTCACTGGCCCAGCGTCTGGGTGGCACTGGGATGGGACAGGTGAAGACACTGCACCTCCAGCCCTGGAGAGGAGCAGGGACACAGGGGGCACCTCGGGCCGGGGCTGAGGGACCAGGCACAGGAGGCCAAGCCCCAGGTCTCTTCTGGGCCCGGGCACTGGGAATCTTTCTCCGGCCCCTGCAGTGCTTTCAGGTCTCAACAAAGTTATCTGCTGCTCTTTCCCAGAACAGCAAGGAAAGGGGTGAGAATGGGAGGAACTGGCAGCTCATGGATGGGTGAGTGCAATACTTGTGAACATGGGTAGCGCCGGGGCTGGGGCGTCTGTGCTCTGTGGCGCAGGATGGGTCCTGACCTCCCATGACCATCATCATGGCCCTTGACAATGTCATATTCTTCATGGAGCCTCAGGGATCAAAGTCCTGCATGGGGTCAGTGGCCTGACCACTCTGTGATGCATGCTCAGCAGAGTCTGGGCATCTTCAAGTTCGTCAGAGCCGTGGTCTCTGGAGCCCCAATGTGTCGCTGAGCCAGAGCAGTGAGATCCTGTGGAAACTCCTCAGGGCTTGGCGAGGGACCTGGAATCTTGGCCTGAGTGTGACAGCAATGCAGGGCACAGCTCAGAGCTGCATGCAGCCTCCTCAGAGTAGCGCTCAGGGGTCTGAGGCACCCAGTAGGGACACCCAGAGCCCACAAGGGAGAGGGCGCCCACCCCTTGCCAGCCTGCGACAGCAGCCACTTCCTGGCTGAGGTCAAGAGTAAGCACCAGGGCCACAGATGTGACAGACCACGGCCCAGGCAGTTTGGCTCTACCTGCCATGAATTCGATGGAAATCCCGACCTAGCCTGAGGGTGGACACGAATGCATAGCCACACACAGCTCACCTGGAGTGTCCCGCAGGTAACTCAGAAACTGCTGAAAATGCTGAGGGGACTTGGAGCATGGGCTTCCTCTCATATCTGCTATTTGAAGGAAAAGCCACGGGTGTGGCTTTAGACACTGTGGACCTGGCTTCTCGGGAGGGATCATCAGTGACCCAGCTGGTCCACCTTCAGCTCCCAGCTCCTGTGGGTAGCAGCTGTGGGGTGCTTGTCCTGTCCTGAGCCAACTTCAGTGACATACAGACAAAGCTGGTCCTTTCCCCTCTCGCACCCTGGTCCAGCCTCAGTGACCTCTCCTGTGTCTCCTGTGGCTGTGTCAGGATTAACCACACACCAGGAGGCTCAGGGCAACCTCAGCGTGTTGTCCCACAGCCCTACAGCCCGAGTCTGCCTGCAGGTGTGGGATCATGGTGGTCAGAGGAAGCTGCTGCTTGTGTCTCAGCTACTGTTGCTTCTCCTCGAGGTCCAGATGCAGAGCCGAGGGTCTTGGTGAGGGAGCTGGAGCTGCTGTTCTGGGCGAGCACAGAAACAGTGCCCTGGGCCCTGCCCGGTATCTGAGAAGCCATGCCTAAAGGCACAGACATTGCTGCAGGATAGGGACCCATGGGGGACCACACAAGTCTCCAATGAAGAAGGAGAAGATCGAGCACTTCTTGCAGAGCAACAGAGGAGAGGCAGCGAGGACACCTGAGAGGAAACGGGTGCAGGGCAGTGCTTGCGTGGAATTCACTACAACAATCATCGTCACCTTTCAGTTTCTGAAGCTCAGGTGGGAGGTTCTGGCCCACGGCTCCGGAAGTTTGGTCACTGCACCGTGGCGGGCGCTCTGGTCGTTGTGGTTGGATGGGATGGAGAAGGACCTTTGGGCCCTGCTGCTGTGGGAAGGCATTGCTCCGTCCCATTTGAGAAGCTTCCAGCCTGGGGCCCTGAACTGCAGTTCTGCACCCCCAGGGTTGAGGCAGACCCAGAACACCCCGCTGCAGCTCCAGGGCCTCCTAGAAGTTTTGTTAATGGCCTGGACAGATGCAGGCCACACCCTGGCCTTGGCGCCCAAATTCTGTAGCTTGGGAGAACGAGGCATTCAGCCTCTGTCACTGAACTTCAGACTCAGTGAAGTTAAAAAAGAAAGGGCAGGGCATGTAACAGGGGTAAGTAGAAATTATGAACATACATATATACATTGAGCAACATAATCAAACATGTGACTGATGATTATATGTAACAATATAAAATAAGCATCAGTATAATATAACCATGGATAAATAAAATATAGTATATAATGATCTCGTGGCAGGACTCTGCCACTTGCTGGAGAACCATGGACCACCGCTCCAGGCTTCGAAGTGGGGCGCCATTGGGATTCAAGGCAGAGAAGGCTGGCGGGCAACGGGTCCAGCACCCCTGGAGGTCACATGGCTGCCCCTCCAGGGGCCCTGCCTGCTTCACAGAGGCAGCACTGGTCTTTCTGCTCTGTGCCTTTCCTGACACAGCTAAGCCCCGTCCTCAGCAGCTCACACAGCTCTGTTTATTACCCCCCCACTCATGCTTTGATCTCAGTGCTGTGCACCCCAGAAGCAGCAGGGCCCCCACAGGGGCTGCTGGGCCTGGCAGTGAAGGTGGCACAGGCTCCTGCCTGGAACGCAGCTCGGCACACACTCTGCATGCCTCCCGCTGCTCCTGGGGAGACTCAGGCTCCAGAGCTGCAGGCCCTGAGTCATAGTTCATGGCCTAGTGACCTGCAGGCTTCTGCCTTCTGTTCCCCTGGCTCCTGGCAACTCCTCTGGGATGGCCAGGCCAGACTCAGGGACGCCGGGAGCTCTGCTCCTTAATCCCCCAGCTGTGACTGCAGGCCCTCGGAGGGCCAAAGGAGGCTCTTATCTGGGCCCCTGGTCTGGTCCTCACTGCAGGGGAGGGTGCAGAGCCCTGTGCCTGTGCCTGAGAGCAGGGTTTCCACACCCGGAGGGAAAGGAGGGGAGACCAGTCACACTGCTTCCACCCTAATCGAGCTGCTAAAAACAGTGAGGAAGAGTGTATTAGGGGCCACAGCAGTGGGGGTAGGGGCAGGAGTCACCACTGACTGCAGGCAGGCAGGTGGGGATGGGTAGTGGAAGAGCAGGGTGTCCAGGAATGAGCGGGGAATGGCCGAGAGGGAATAGCACAGGAGAGGGGGAGTGTCAAAATGACCTAGCAGGGTTTTGCTAAAGCAGAATCTGATGCCAGGCTCTGAGCAGGTCGGTGGCATGGGCCGAGCGGAGGAGTCCTGTGGGTCTCGGCAATGGGCAGGCTGAGGACTCCCCAGGGAGGGGACTGGGGTCAGATGTAGAAGCTCCTCACTCCAGGGGCTTGTCTTGGGCTGTGGCTGACAGGACAGGTCTACACCGGCTTCCCCTCCCCGCATCCTGTATGGCCCGCACCTCAGGCGACACAGTGGCCCAGGCAGATGGACAAGCTCAGGCCTGGTTCTAGGGGCCTGTTCTCATCTATCTGCCTGGGCCCTGAGAGTTGCAGCCTGTCCCAAAGCACCACACCCTGGGGCAGTGGAAGCTGAGTCCTTGTCCTGCCCTGCATGGTAACAGAGGCCCAGAGGCCCCATCCAGAGGGGTCTTGGTGAACCCTGAGACAACCAGATAGGGTGGACCTACCCAGGCGCAGGGGCCAGGGGCTTGTGGAGATGCGTCCTTCTCCTGAAGGGACGGGGTGGCGACCAGGCATGCTGACACTCGGGGTTGAGACAATCAAATAACATGTGGAGCTCAGCCATGGCCTGGCTGGGCTGTGACCCCGACAGTTGTCAAAGGACAACCAAGGAAAGAAGCCAGGGACAGTTTATCAAGTGGGAGACAAGGCCTGCAGATGGTTCACCAAATAAAGCGCTACTGTTCCAAATATTGAAGGAAAAGTCAAATAACCTCATTCAGAAATGGGCAAGAGGTCAAATAAGGGTCTCTGCAGAGCACACGGATGACCGAAGAACACCTGGAAGGGGTTCAGCAGGACCTTTCCCAGGTCCCAGAGAAATACAGACTGTGAACCGGAGTGAGAGAATCTCACCCGCAGAGGAAAAGGGAAGGTCAGCAGGGCTCCTGTAAGAGGTCAGGGGTGCAAAATGGTGCCACTGCTATGGAAATCAGTGAGGCCATTCCCCAAAAGACTGAGCAGAGCTTTTCTGTATGACCCAGCACCCCACCTCAGGGTACACCAAAGAAAGTATGGCGTGAAAGAGGCATTGTGTAGCTGCCTTTATCATTCACGATCACCAAAAGATAAAAGCAAGCCACACGTCCGTGGATAAATACATGATAAGCAAAGCATCTGCACATCACCATGGAACACGCATTGGCCTCACGTGCCACGGTGCAGGTAGCCTTGCAGGACGCTATGCTCCGTGAAATACGCCGCCTCAAAGGCAAACGCTGTGTGATCCCACTTCCTTGATGCCCCCAGAGTGGCCAAAGTCACACAGAGAGAAAGCAGAATGACAGAGAACAGAGGGACATTGGAGCGGGTGGTGTCACAGTGTGGTGGGGACAGAGCCTCAGATTTGAAAGACGAGAACATTCCGAGTCTTGATTTCCAACAACATGAATGCAATTAACACTGCTGAACTGTATGCCGTGGAGTAGATTTTACGTTATGCGTCTCTTCCAATAATAAAACAATGGAGATAAGAAAACTGAGGAGCTGGCTGGCTTCTCAGCAATTTCTGCACAAGAAGGGGGAAGGCCAGATCCAAACCCTGGCTTGTTTCTATGCTACGGTTTCATCTAAAATGTCTCCCCTAACCTCATGTGTCCTGAGGTGCGACAAAAGTTTGCAACAGTGACGGAACCTGAATGACTAACCCTCATCCACAGATGAGGCCTTCCGTGAGTTTGCAGCTGGACCTGAACTTTAGAGGTGGCTCGTGGGAGCTGAGGCTGGGGAGACCCGAGGTGCACACCGTCCCTGCCCTGCCCTCTGCCCTCATCACTCTCCCGCCTGGCTCTTTCTGTCTCTCTGCTCCAGGAGTAAGCAGCTTTCCTCTGCTGCAATGTCTCCGTCTTGGTGCCAGCTGGCCACGGACTCAATCCTCTGGAACCATGAACCGAGTAAGCTTTTCCTCCCCTGGGCTGTTTGTCAGGTATTTGGCCCAGCAGTGGAAAGGCAGCTGCCAGGACAGCAGTTGTCCTCCTCACAGAACAAGGGGTTGATTTCAGGGAGGAGGCCCCACATGTGTGACAGACGTCGTTGGAGGCTGCCAGGGACAATTTCAGCGGGGCTTCCCAGGAAAGGCATCTAAAGGAAGTGACACCAAAGCTGAAGCCAGAATGAGAAATCAGACAGAGACCTGGGGAAGCAGCGTGAAGACCCTGGAGAGAGGCACTAGGGAACAAAAACAGCACGCAGAGTCCTGAGGACAGCACATGGCTGGGTCACAGCTGCGGCTGCTGTTTGTGTCCTCATCACCTGCCACATGTCTGGCCACTGCTTCTTGACACTGAGAGTCTGACAGGAGGCGACACTACAGCAGGGAGCACGCGGTGCTCGAGGCTGAGAGGCTCCAGGCCTGGCCTCAGTGTGCAGAATCACCCTGAGCAGGTCCTCGCTGATCACAGACTCCTGCAGGGTGTCGGGGGTCAGAGAAAATGCGCAGCAGGGAGAGGGCATCCTGAGGAGCCCAGGCACAGCCAGGAGGGGGCAGTGACGGAAGGGGAGTCCAAGGCACGCAAGGGACTGCAGCCCCTGGGCTCCGCAGCGCTGCCCCTGCAGCCATCTCCACCTGGTCAGAACCCCGTCCCCAGCACCCCGCTTTCTACCTCGTACTGCCGTTACTCGGGTTCCTCATATGTGCTTGGTGCACACAGTGTTTGTCTTTTTGTGACTTACTGTTTTCCATTTAGCGCACCGGCCCTGGGTTCAAACACGTGGTAGCAGAGGTGAGAACTCCTGTTCTTGTGCTGGATCACTTTCCGCTGTCCAGACAACAGTGTTTATGCATTCGCCCATGCACAGTGGGACGTAGGGCAGCTTCCGCCCCCCGGCTGTGGTATCCGAGGCTGCTGTGGACATGGGGGTCTCGGTTCTTTGGGGCGCACATCTGGTGGGGCATGGCCAGATCCTGGTCTGGTCTGTTTTGCAGTTGCTGTGGCCCCAGAAGAGTGCTTGGCAATACAGGACCATGCCTAGGAAAGGGTCCGCAGGACCCAGCAAGAGCTCTCACTGCAGGCAGGATCCTCGGCGACATCTGCTCTGTCACAGGACAGGATGCGCGCTCAGGATTCAGGTGGAAACAGGCACTGCGGTGAGGAGCAGCACTTTTCATCTGTGGAGGGAACATCTAGAAGAATACACTGAGAGGAGAAGTGAGGTGACCCCACCCCTACACTGGCAGGAAGGAGGGTGGGGCAGACAAGGAGTGCCAGGCAACCCGGGATGGGAGGACTTGTGACACGAAGGTGGCTCACAGGAACACGGGGCCTGCGCCCCACAAGCAGGTATAAGGAGGATGTCTGTGGTCTCAGTGGAGGGAAGATGCACATTCCCAGGAGACTGCGGGGTGCTAGGGAGACAGGAAGCATCTGTTGCCCTGGCCAAACACTTGGCGCCTGTCCCTGGATGGAGTGCAGTGAGCCTACCGCTCTGCCAGGGCTGAGTGGTGCTCCAGCCAGAACGGGCCTGTGTTCCCACATGGGGTCACAGTAAAGCAAGGTGACCAAGGCGGGCCCTAATCCATAGGACTTGTGTCCTTAGAAGGAAGCAGTGACAAGGACAGAGAGGGAGAGAGAGGTGGAGGACGCAGGAGGAAGACACCATCTACCATCTGCAGGCCAAGGGGCACCGCCAGGACATGTCCATACCACCAGCACCAAGGTCCTGGACATCTACCCTCAGCTCCCGGGCTTCAGGTCGCCAGTCTGAGTGCTTTGTTGCAGTGACCCTGGCAAATGAACACAATTCAGTATCTACGACAGAAGGACAACACTGGCTTTCAGGTGACCCTGGAGTTGCTCCCTGTGACGTGGGAGAGCGGCACCTGGCAGGCCATTTGTCCCTGCAGGAAGTCTGCCTTTTACAGCGCTCTTAGGGCAGTGCAACACGGGGGCCACGGGCTTTCGGGGACATCAAGGGGCTGCTGTCATCGTGACCCTGGGAGAGACCCTGGCTGCCTGGCTGGTTCTCAGAGGCACGGTTACCAGAGCGACTCCTGGGGATTTTCTCGTTTAGGACTTTTCTGACGGCTCTGGCTCCGCTAGGTGGTCAGCTCTGGGAAATGATGTGGACTAACTGCCCATCTACACACTTTTCTGTGTGGAGAGCAGGCCTGGCCAACAGTTGGCGCCTGTCTGAGGTGGAATTATTACTGGTCCTGAGTCAGCCGGCACTGTTGAGCGCTGCCATCCAGGTTCTTGAAGAGCCTGGGTCAAAGGATGAGCACATTTCCAGCTTCTGTGTTCAAGCCAGGCCTTGATCTCCCACAACCGTGACAGCCAGGTCCACTGTCTGTCTAAGCCAAGGGCCCTGTTTGTAGCTCGTTCTGCAGCAGAGGAGGGAAAGTGAGGGAGTCGGGCACGCAGGGGTTGCGTCCTTTGGTCCTGTGGCCTGTGACAGTGAGTACCTTTCAGGTGACTCTGGAGTCTTCCACTGAGACCCAAGTCTGTACCCACCTGGGGGAGTCTGGTGGAATCAAGAGGTGCCTCACACCACCAGAGACCAGGTGGAAGTGGACAGCATGAGGGAGCGTTGGCTTTTAAGCTGGGTGTGGGTCCATCTCCCCCACTTCCTGACCTCAGGCAGATGCCTCTGGTGGCCCAGAACCATGGCAGGGAGAAACCATGGGAGATGTTGTTATAGGGCAGACAAGTGGAGCACAGGACCATGACACTTCGGTGGCATTGCAGGCCACACCAATGAGTGGAATCCTCTCCCTGTCCTTGTCCTGAGCTCTTACCTCTCCAGGCTCCTAGACAAGTGGGGTGTGTGGCTATTCCCACAAGAAAGCTGCTTAGAACCTGGAGAGATGGACTGGAACAGAACTGGATTGGATCTTGGCCAGAGAGTGTGTATCTCTCAAACTCTAGGGCGATGCATTTTAGGGGGATACAATCCAGGAAGAAAAATAATGTGCCCTCTGGTGTCCTCGGTCCCCTGCATGGTGACCACGGGAGAAAGAGTCTGATTCTGCCTGTGAACTGAATTCCAAAGCATACCCCAAGTCTACCTGGAGTGGGACACGAAGGTTTTCACTGTGATTTGTGGCCTTATTGTGTCTGTTGTAGCGACAGGCTGCAGATCTAGGTATTCTTGGGGGAAGGACAGTGAGAAAAAGATAAAATAAAGAAAATAATAAAGCTGAGGTCAGGTGGAGCCCTCTCTCCTGATGGAAGGGAAAGAACTGCTCAACCACTGCAGCACCTGAATTTACATACCCAAGAGGATGCTGTCAATTTCAGCCCCACTTCCTAGCAGCTTGTCTGCCTGGCTGGCCTGTGCCCCTTGCCTTCTTGGAGCTGGAACAGCTTCTTTAGGTGCCTTGTTTGTGGCGCTCTGTGTTTTCAGGGCTGGCCTTGCTTTAGCCCCACTCATGGGATCACTCTCCAGCTCCACAGCTCCCTGCAGCCTCTGTCAAGGTACACACACACTAACACGTGTGTTCACAGCGGCAGGCATGAGTCGCCTGTGCAGTGCTAAGGCTGTCACCATCCAGCATCAGGCCATCGGCCTCTCTGTGCCTTCTACCAGATCCGGTGACCCTGCTGCGCATAAGCCTTGGTGAGCACCTGGGACCCCAACGAGCGGATCTCAGGAGTCATGTAGAGACCCCAACAGAGTCTGAGTTCAGACAGGCCCTGGGGGAGGAGTATAAGGGCACCAGTGAGGAGGGATAGATGTGGTGGCTGAACCCACGTGGAGACCGAGCAGCCTCCACCATCCTGGGAACACGGAGGTGAGTTGGGTGGAAGCTGCTCCAGGAGGCAGCACCAGAGGGGCTGGTGACAGGCGGGGCTTGCTAGGGGTAGAGGCTGCAGTGAGGCCAGTACCCCGTCTCTGCCTGGGCAGAGTGTGGTTAAGGTTATGTGGCTGTGGGGATCTGTGAGACCGGGCTCTCCGGGATCTAAAGGAGCTGAACCCGAGTGTGTGCCCCTCTGCGCGGAAAGAGGTTTACCAAAGCGGGGTTGGCTACACAGTCTGCAACACCAAAATAGTTTAAAAGGCAGGGCCAAAATGTGCACAAAAATCCTAAGATATGAGGTAACTTTCTGTCTCCCACAGTGTCTCTAGTGATCTGCTCTGACGTTTTTATTTTGCTAATCCTGCAGGTTATCAGAGCCCTGGGATCAGAGGGAGTGCAGAGCCCACCCACAAAGCCTCCTCAAGGAGGGCAAGTGAGGGGTGAGTCTCCTCCCCATCCTGCCTGTTACCCTAACACCGGCTAACAGGTGACCCAGACCAACCCAGACCTGGAGGCTCTCGGCAGGGGTGGAGCACTGTCCAGATTCCAGGTAGAGGAAAGAAAGAACCCTGCCTCTTCCTCCACACCCCTCCTCTTCTGTCTGAGTAATTACACCCCTCTCACTGTCTTTCATTTATAAAGGCAAAATTTATGCCAACAAATCTAGAGAAGATAATAATCACTGTTCCATTGCTGTGCTAGTTTCCTGTTGGAACAGCTGAGACCACACTGACCTACGGTTTCCACATGACTGATGCAAGTTGTAAATAGCGCGTGCAATGTAACGGTTGGGGATAATGCACAGTAGAAGGTGAGCACCCCAATCAAGGTCTCCCCCAGTGCAACCTCACGTGTGTGTGCACACACTGAGAATGTTTGAGACCCACTCTCTTTGCAGATTCCAAGGATATAATACACCATGACACCCTCATTTAAAAAAGTTTTTATCTTAAAGATACCCTCATTTTTGACAGGCCAAGTTTTGGGGTTTTTTGAGACAGTGGTTTACTATATAGTTCAGACTGGTCTTGAACTTACTATGTAGCAAAGGCTGGGCTCCAACTTGTGATCCTCGTGCCTCAGCCTCCTGAGTGCTGGGACTATAGGTGAGTGCTACCACATCCAGCATGGCTGCCTTTTTTTGGTTTGGTTTTTGTTCCTTTATGACACATGGTCTTGCTCTGTAATTCAGGCTGGTTGCAAACTCACTAGGTAGCCCAAGCTAGCTTCAAACTCAAGGCAGGAAGGTGGCAAATCCGGCTTCCGGCCCATGACGGAGCGTAGTGACATATGTTTGATTCCAAGGCTCCTGAACCAGTCTCCAGGGGCCTGAACAGATTGGTGCGACCAGGCCTGGGTGTGATGCTGGCAAATTTCCCACAGAAAAGACAGTTTCTGTGGTAAGAATCACAGGGAAGGAGCGCTGGACACACGAGCCTCAGAGTGTCAGTAGCCATTGTCTTTGTGGTTATTTGTTGAGGGTCTTTAATGCTCTTGCTTTATTCCCTAGTGCATGGAAAGATGGTGATTCCAGTTCCACCAGTCGCATTCTCACTGCTAGCTCCCTTCCCTCTCCCCAGATCCTGATAGACAGCTTGTAAATGACAGCTCCTCAGAACACACTGAAGGGAAAACCAAGACGTGTCCTCCCCGCTGTATTAAGAGGAGTAAGAGGACAAATACGACTTCTGTTTTGATAGCAGTGATATCTCCAGGATCTAGTACTACCTGAAACACAGAGTACCACCCTTCAATCACTGTTGGTTTAATAACAGGCTAAACAAATAGCTGGGAAGGGTGCATAAAGTTATGTCACCATCACCGCTAGGTGCTTCAGAACCAAAAATCTGTAACTTCACAGCGTTGACAGAGGATCACATAACCAACTGCCAGTTCTTCCACAGAGGCCCCGTCCAGCAAGAGATCTCAACAGGCAAAACTATCGCTATTCTCCTATTATTTTGTCATGAAATTTTGTTTTATCTTTTTTCCATAAAAAAAAATTCTTGCATAAACCATGAATAAAGGAATGGTGGGCTTTTGAGCTTCAGGCGGCCCCCCCACTGCCAGCTTTAGCTAGCCTGACGTCAATTGTTCTTGTTTCTTCCCCTTTCGAAGCTTAGTTCTCTTTAGCTAGAGTGAGGTTCAGTCTGTTACCATGGAAACTTCAGCTGGATTAGCCAAGAGAGAGGCCAACCAATGGGCAAAACTGCAGTTTTCCAGCTCTGACTGTACACCATCGAATCTAAATCCCTGATCAGCACAGTTCTCAATAAATATTTTGGGCATGAGTCAATAAATATAAGATGAGAATTAATAGTCATGCTACTGTGTAGGAGGTTTTGATTAAGGTGACACAAATGCAATCCTTACCACAGCTCTGTAAGTCAGTTTCTCATGCATGCTGTTCTGACCTTTCTAATTGTTTGGTGGAACTTACTTATAAATGCCAGGTACTATTATTTCCCCTGTCTCCAGTTCTTTTGCTAAGAGGAACCAAAGGGTCTTTTCTCCTCACCTTAATGCTTGCCTTCCCCTGAAAGTGCCAGACAAAATGTAGGACAGCTAGTGTAGTCCAAGGGGCCATGCTTATGTGGAACAAAAATGTTCATCTGAAATCCAGTTTAATTGGGCTGGCCTACAGTTTCAGGTCTGGCAGCACGGCTCATACGAGGCTTGTGAGAGGAGCTGGTTTAGTCTGTCAGAGTGTTCACTTGTGGTGTATGCAAGAATTGTTTTTTTTATGGAAAAAGATGAAACAAAATTTCACTTAACTCAGTCCACAGTATTTCCTTTTGAAAGACTTCACTCATTCGTACAATCATTTCTCCCTTGAGAAAATATTCATGCAGCCGGTTCCGGTTGCAAATGAAGCAGATACTGAACTGACAGTACAGTTCTACACAGAATCATGTATCTTTCTTCAAAATCTATTTAAAACATGATTACATTGAATTCCCCACTGAATCCCGGAGAGCCCGGTCTCACAGATCCCCACAGCCACGTAACCTTAACCACACTCTGCCCAGGCAGAGACGGGGTACTGGCCTCACTGCAGCCTCTTTCTTTCTTTCTTTCTTTCTTTCTTTCTTTCTTTCTCTCTTTTTTCTTTCTTTCTTTCTTTCTTTCTTTCTTTCTTTCTTTCTTTCTTTCTTTCTTTTTGTACTGGGGATCAAACTTACAACCTCGCGCTTGCCAGGCAGACACTTATGCCAGTAAGCTAAATCCCTGGCCTGAAATTTGTTTTAAAAGGATTAGCTCACTGCGTTAGATCCAAACACATGTCCCTGTATTCCATCATGTGCCGAAAGCCAGATTTGCCCCTTCCTGCCTGCTCTCCATCTGCTTCCAAGCCCTGAGTGCAGGGCCTTGAGTCTTTGCATTGCTGGCTTCTGGGCAAACTGGGTTCAGGCTTGGCCACCAGGAAGAGGCAAGGTGCACGCGCAAGGCGCCTGTCGCTGTCGGGACAGTTGCGGGCAGCACGTGTGGGTCTTCTTGGGGTCTGATGTTGCTGGGCTAAGCCTTCTGATGCTTTTGGGGCCCTGTTTTTGCCTGCACGTGGCTATACATGGGAGTTAGGTAATCTGCTAGTTACTGCACAGCCCATGTCTTTTGAGCCAAACTCTACCAAAGGCTTCCAGGAGCTTTGCTTTTTTGTGGTTTTTTTGTTGTTTTGTTTTTGTTGGGATTGGACCCAGGATCTTTGCTCTGAGCTACATACCCAGCCATTTTTAGAATGTTTTATTTGGGGACAGGATTTCACTGGGTTGCTAAGTTGCTGGCACTTGGGAATCCTTCTGCCTCAGCCTCCTAGAGTGCTGAGATTCCAGGTGTGTGCCATGCAGCTGGCTCCAGGATTTTAAAAGAGTCCTGAGCCTCCTAGAGACAGCAGCAACACAGCCTTGAACCTTTTTGTATCTGCCAGTTGCCTTTTCTGTACTGTTATCTCCACTGAGCTGGGTTTTTCCAAGTTTTGGTATTGACTACGGAAAAGCCCATGAGTTATTTAGCAGTGGACCTAAGAATAGATTGGTGGGCCATGCAGACTCTTTTCTTTGAAATAGCTTTGTTGAGGTGTAGTTTACGTCAAAAGATACCCAGCGTACTCAGTGACATTTTAGTGAATTTATGGAATTGAACAGGCATTGCTAGAATCAATTTTTCAAAATATATTTTAATAGTGGCTATTAATTTTACAAAGTATTGAGTTTCAATTTGATATTTCATGCATACATAATAGTATATTTTGGCCACATCCCTTTCCCCTGCTACCCTCCCACAGTTAACTTCTAGAATATTACCTTTGCACTGTCCCCCCAAATTCTTGGTCCAAGTTGATTTATGGCACATAATTATTTGCTTACTAGGAGTTGGTTGGAAATTTATAACTTCCACCAAGATTATTTTGATTGTCTCGATGTTTCATGTTTTTTCAGGAAACCACACATTTCCTTAATATTTGCAGATGCATTAGATTTACATTGCAGGTGTTGAGTATAGTCTCTAGGGGCAGAAACAACTTAAAAGACTTGAGTTTCTACCAAGTGGAGAGGCACTAGACGATTTGTGGAACTTCCTGGGGCCCTGTGAGGTCCACAGAATTGGATTATAGTAATGTCCTATTTTCCTTCTGTGGTTGTCAGGTGGATTAGGTAGGAATCTCATTGAAGCCCTTTTCCCATCCTCCTTGTGGTCTGGAAAGCTTATATTTGTCATCCCATGGAAATGTTATTGGAATCCTGGCGAGTTAATTCTTACCCATCTCCTATGCACCCCATGGTGAGAACAAAGACACTGAGACATATTTACAGTTACCCACAGCCAAAGGGTCCTGAGTTTGGTCCAGATGAGGATTCACAGAGAACAAAGACCTCAATCAGGGCCTACGCCAGAATTTATTAATCTGTGAAGAAGAGAGTGACTGGAGGATGAGTGATGCTGAGGATGTGGGAATTATTGAGTACTGGGAGCTGAGCTAGCTAGGAGGCCAGAAGCTACCACTGCAATATGCAGAGAGACAATCTGCCTAAGACAGCTGAGTAGCATTTAACATGTAAATGGCTGGTGCTTCACTTCTGATGTGCAAAGTTTTGCTGCCCTGGGAAATCATAGCCTATTATCTTGAGGCTTGAATCCAGGAACCCAGTTGATGTCCTGGAGCAATGGCTCTGACATTCGATGGGCTCAGCCACTTTGTGGGAGACACTGACAGTAGGCTGGCTGCAGAGATTACACATCAGCACTTCAGCCAGCCCTATTTACATTGCTTAGCGTCAGCTGAAGGAAAGGAAATGGCTCAGCCAGTTCTGCGCACATCAGTACATGGAGACAGGGCCGAGATTGTTCGGTGCTCAAGGAGAGCCATCCTCATGATCATCTGCAGAATCTTCTCACAGCACCTCACTGCATGGGGAATGTTCCATAGCTGTCAGCCGCTCCTCTCATCTTGCAGAGTTCCTTTCAGTTAGAACAGTTTGGGGATGGTGACCCTCTGTGCCCCAGTGAATTGCAATGAAGGCCTCCAAGGTTCCTCAGGCCGAGGTGCGCTTCAGGGAACACAGATGTGATTTGTTCCTGGAATAGTGGAAGGAAGTCTCTGTTTCTACTCAGTCACCTTGTAAAGCCATGCTTTCGCCACCTTCTGGGAACTGCTTTTGGGAGCACTCCTCCTCCATTCCAGTAAGAGTTTTAAACTGAATACCAAAGAATGAGAGCTGACAAGCCTTTTCTGTGGAAGGCCAAATAGCAAATGTTTTAGGTTTTGTGGGATAGAAGGCATCTGTTGGAATTTCTCAACTCTGTCCTGGTGTTACAGGCAGCTGAGTTAGAAATATTCTAGGCAGACAGGGCTGGGCGATCAAAGGAACCAGTGCAGAAGGCCAGATGCCTCGAAACTGTAGGGGAGACAGACACCTCCACTGTGGGCCAAGCTGCAAGACAGAAGATAAATCAAATGCACCCACATACTTCCTAAGGATAAACATTAGGAATCTTCTAAGTAGGTATTTATCACCCTGAGGAAGCCAGAAGTCACCATCCCAACCGCCTACAGGAAGAGTCACTGCTCTTTTAGCCTGCCTGCTTGCTATGTAACTCCCCATTTGTCCCAGACTTAATCAATTTTACCGGAACGATTAATCTTACTGGTTGACCATAGTTCTGTCCCATCATGCTGACCTTGTGAGTTCCCACGTTTTCCCCACCTTGAACCTCACTTTGTGATTTTGCTCTATGAAAGCCCCTAGAAAAGACAGAGTCCTTAACAACCCACTTGGGACCCCTTCTGTCTCTCCTTCGGACAGAAGCTTTCTCTCTCTCAATAAATAAATTCTGCGCTTAACCTCTGTTGTTCCTAAAATTCATTTGCAGGCTGGGAGTTTCTTCCCCTCTATTACTTGTGGTAGGAAAGCAGTTGCAGACACTGAGTAAAAGGTGAGAGTTTAGGACCAGCCAGAATTACAGAGCAAGACCCTGCCTTAAAACACAGAACCCCAAACAAACACCCCAACAAGACATTGTATACACCAGTGAGTATCGAAGTTTGGAATTCACTTGATTTTCTTTATTTTTTTGAAACAGGGTTTCACTATGTAGTTCAGGTTGACCTTGAACTCACTGTGCAGCCCAGGCTGACCTCAAACTCACAGTGATCTCCTGCCTCAGCCTCCTGAGTGCTGGGGTTACAGGTGTGCACCGCCACATCTGGCTTGATTCTTTTCATGTCATGAAATAAATCTTTTGAGTTTTTCAACCACTTAATCATTTTTGATCCAGCTAATTTGTGTGTGGGCTCTGTACAGACAGACAATGGGCTTCCTTTCACCTGCAGTTTGTAGCCTCATGACCAAGTTGCTCGTATTGTCGTGTGCAACCCAGAAGATGTGGGTTTAAAGCTGGGCCTTGCTCTGTATGACTCAGGTACATCTGAGCAAGTCACATCCCTCTGGGTTCCTGTTCTCCATCTTGTAGACAGACAGACAGGCAGCAGTAAATGTGCCCTCCTCTGCAGTTTTAGGCCACGGGAATACAGGTGAAGGAGCTTCTGCAGCTAGGGTAGGCGGCCTTCTCTTTGGAGAGGGTGGCAGACAGGACAAACGTGAAAGCGAGGAGGCAGCTGGCATGGGTTCGAGTCCTGGCTGCTAACAAGCCACGTGATTCTGAGCCTGTCACCCGGCCTCTCCCTCTGTAAAATCAGGATGGTTAATAATAGTACCACCCTGGATAGTTATCACAAAGATTCCATAAGACAATGCTGAAAAAGTCCTTGCCAGCATTTCTAGCACGTGGTCTATAAATTGTTCATTTACATCATCATATTTCAAAGCGGGTGGATGGGATGGGAATCCACATTCCAAAATGCCTCTTTTTCCTGAACTGGCACAATTGATAAAGCGGAGGGCTTGTTTGTTCCTGGGAGACGTGAAGAATATGGTTGATTAGTGGCAAGGGCCAAGAGCACGCTTTGGAGGAAAGCAGGCCTCAACATTCATCAGATTTTATCATTTGCCTTCCTTGCAGGAATGCTCCATTGCATGAAAGTATTCAGATTTACCAGCCCGGCAGCATGGTCCAGAGCTCGGCACCTGACCCCATTGGTTTGATTCCTGGGTCCACTGTTTGCCCGGCTGCAGCCCGGGAGAGATTCACACTGCTGATGGCCCTGCGCCTACCTTGAGGAGCTAAGGGAAGGTGAACCCCCCTCATGTGGACTTGCCAGAGACTCCTCCTGGGAGTCTTTAACAAGGGACCCTTGCTATGTGCATCACCCTTCAGCAAACTCCGAGTCAGGCCCATTTGAGCCGAAAGCTGTTTGCTGGATTCTTAGACACACTTCCCTCTTATTCTAGGTTTAAAATGCTCCATAGTCTTTTAGTTACTTGCTCCCAGGAGGCTGCCTTCATAGCCCTGCTAGTTATTAGTTTAGGTTTCCTCAAAAGACACAGGGGACAGATTTCATGAAGGTTTTCTATTTACTGGGATTGTTCGGAAAGCAATAAGCAGCATAGGCAGAGACCCAGATTTGCTCCTGTTTTCTCAACTAATTCGATTATGGCTTTGAGTGGGTAGTGTCATCTTTGAGCTACAGATTTCTCATCCATAAGACAAATTATTAGTTTGAGTTTCATGAAGGCTGTTGGGCAGATGCATCTCCAGATATATACAGGTGTGATAAAAAAAACTATTGCATGTGTTTAAATAAAACAATTATCGTAGTAAAAGTTACCTTTCCACGAATCCCCTCAGAATCCTTTCCCTTGCTTTGGGTACACTATTCCCATTGTTCCTACAACTTTCTGAAGCAGCTCTGAAGTCCTCTTTTGTGTGTGTCTTTAGTTGTGCTGTTCTGGCTGCCTCATGTCCTGTGTTGACTCAGAAAATTTACCTTCTGTGGGCCTTCTCACTCCGGGAAGGAGCCAGAAATCACCAGGTGCCGGATTCAGAGAATAAGGAGGATGAGGACCCGGCGGCAGGCTTTCACAAGCTGTCCTCTCTGCTGGGTGGCACTTGGCAGTAGCAGTCACTGTATTTTTGATCAGACTTCCTCAGGAAAGTGGACTTCCAGAAGTGTTTCAGAAAGTGGGAAGGACAATGGGATAAGTGTGTTTGATGTGTATGTATGTGTACGGGGGAATTTCAAGAGGGAATTTATGTATTTTATTGTAATACATTCTTTAAAAAATTAAACATTCCACATAGCTTTCAATTACTCTTTGTATATTTTTAATAAGTCTCTTAGTTTCTAAGCTGTAAGTTTCTAAGGTGCAAATCAGTGGTGTTTAGTACATTCCTGGAATTGCATAGCCCTCACTGGAATCCATAGTAGAACTTACTCCTTTCTCTGAAAAGGAGCCCTCACTGTCCCCTCCGCCTTCTGGAACGCTCGGCAGTTAATAAATCTACTTTGTTTTTTTGTTTTGTTTTGTTTTGTCTTTTTCTTTTTTATCGGTACCAGGGATCGAACTCACGACTGCCTGCTTGCAAGGCAGGTGCTTATGCCACTGAGCTAAATCCCCAGCCCCAATAAATCTACTTTGTGTAAATAGCTCTGCCTGTTCTGGCCAACTGACACGCATGGAATCCCACAGTGTGTGGGGTTCTGAGACCAGTTTCCTTGACTTGGTGCAAAGCTTTCTAAGGTCCTCCTGCTGTAGTGTATATGAATGCTTCACTTTTTATTGCCAGGTAATATTCTGTCACAGTGTTTTATTTGCCTGTCCTTCAGCTCGTAGGAGTCACGCTGCTGTGAACAGTCATACACAAGGCTTTGTGTAGATTGTTTGCTTTTCCCCTACAGGTAGGATACTTAACCTTTTTGAAAAACTGCATGGCTGATTTTCAAGCAGCACTGAGATCTTTTATAAAGCAGTCCTAGACCTGGCACACAGCCAGTGCCCAGGACAAGATATCTGTTCTGGAAACATCTTGGTTGTAAGAAATACATGCTCGGAAACCACTCTTACAACACTGCAATGCATTAGGAAGCCTTCTGTCTTTTTTAGTGTCCTAAGATATTTTAGTATCCTCTGAGTTGTTTGTTCTGGGGGCATTTGAAGGACACAAACTGAAGTTCCAAGCAGCTTCCCTTTCTCTAGGAGATGATGCCTTTCTGTAAGGCTTTTCAGTTAGCACGGAATTGTACGTCACGGTGATTGAGAAGTCTGGCCTTTGGACACTTATGTAGCTTGTGGCTTTAAGTGAGCTTCAGTTTCCTTTTGTTCAAAGAAGGTGTCTTCTTGCACAATGGTCTCTGCTTTTCTTAATCTGGTAACCATTTGCTGTTGTTCTATTATTATTATTAATAGTAGTAGTATTTTTCTTTTTGAGACCGGGTCTCATTATGCAGTTTGGGTTGGCCTTGAACTCACTTTTTAGCCTAGGCTGGTCTTGAACTCACAATGATCCTCCTGCCTCAGCCTCCTGAGTTTTGGGATGTTATTTCAATATTTGAATTTGTAACAGCTTTTATGAAGAATTAGTTGCCTTGAGTATGACTGTTTCATCTGATATTGTCGTGAAACTTGTTGAGAGGGTTAAAAAATAAAGTTTTCCTTTAAGGAAAATTGGTTATATTTGCGTTATTAAGGAACTATATACAGATTTGTATATGAATGTATTTGTCAGTCCAGCACTGAACACAGATGTGCATACAAGTCCTCAGTCCTCGAGGACTGGTTTGATTATTTTGCAGATTAGTGTGTACCTTAATCTTATTCTCTCTGCATGAGTCAGCTCTGTGCAGAGTCCTTCTGGAGCTCCAGCAGAGGCTGCTCTACTTGTTTCCATGACAGCATCTCAAATTTTACATGCATCAGAGTGCACTCGACCATGCTCTTCCCTAGCCCTGTGTTTTAGGTGTTCAGTGTAACACTGTCATCAGCCAGGTGTCCAAGCCAGAAATGTGTGGTTAACTTCCGGTGTCCACTTTCTTTGCCACACATACACAATACAGCAGCAAGATCTCTTTGTTTACAGAGTAAGTCTTGTTCATCAGCTCTACATTGATGAAGGAAAATTAAACAATAACTTGATACAGTTTCTAATTTCAAATAATAGAAGTAAGCCCATTGCAAGTTATTATAAGAAACACTTTTAAATGAAAGATGACTTTTTTTTTAAAAAAATCTTTTTGAGACAATGTTTTTCTATGCAGTTCAGGCTGGCCTTGAACTCACTTTGTAGCCCAGGCTGGCCTCGAACTCACAGTGATACTCCTGCCTCAGCCTCCCAACAGGCTGAGATTACAGCATGTGCCGCTATGCCCAGCCAAAAGACGACTTTTTAAAATAAAAGATTACAGAGAAGCATAGCGTTACTTTCCATTGTTGAGCATCTCTTTAGCATCTGACTTCATCGAAAACCAACGGTTGCATTCTCCTGTGCTCCTTCCTCAAGCAGTCATGGACTCGCGGGTCACTGAGCCTCAGGGAAGCTGTGCCGTTGGGGAGGAAGTCAGAACGGCTGCAGACGACTTCCAAGGAAACCCTTTTGACTGGTGTGATGCTAAGTGTTCGTGAGTTCACACTTGGCACTGACCTTTTACTATAAACCTGCGATGAAAAGAAGACCACTGGATGGACCCAAAACGGAACAGAAAAATGCAAGGTTAGGAGATGAAATTAGAACCTGCTGGAGTTCTGGTCCTGAAACGTGCAGAGGTGGTTAAAAGTTTGACCTGGCAGGGGGCTAGGTCTGGAAGCTCTGCATGCGTCTGGGGGTCCCATGTGGCTCAGGGACTCAGTGGCTTAGTGACATGAGACTCCAGGGTGGCCCAGGACTCCTGCAGGGCCAGAGGGCGGGGCGAGCACAGGCCACGCCCTCGGCCCCACCCACCCAAACTGCGACCACGCCCGGCTCCCATGCACTGCTTTCCTTCAGGTGCCCCATGACACACCCTGGACTGCACAGTGATCCACTCCACAGCCCAAGCCCTGACCCTGGAGTGTGGGTCTCAGCAGCAAGGTATATCACAAAATGTGAAGGGGAGGAGAGTTCAGAGTGGAGAGAAATGTTCCACGGGAAAAAACCGAGAAACTTCACTTGGAAGAAGCAAGTTAAACAAGGAAAGCCCACGTTAAACATGACGTCATGCATCCACGCCTGACAAGACGTCACTCAAGTCAAACAGCTCCATGGTGAGCGTTAAGATTGGCACTGAAGGGGCTGGGGATTTAGCTCAGCGGCATAAGCGCCTGCCTTGCAAGCAGGCAGTCGCGAGTTCGATCCCTGGTACCGAAAAAAACAAACAAACAAAATAGATTGGCGCTGAAAAAACGGAGCCATTGTGATGCAAACCTCTGGGAAACTGTAGTAGATGCAGTTTAAAAGGAAACAGTACAGAGAGCAACATGAAAAATATTTTAAAAATTTAGAGAAATAGAGGTTCGGCTAGAAAAGACCACCGTACTGTAACAGGTAGCGCAGGACAGAAAGAGAACAGCAGAAAAGCTGTATTTAAAGACTTTCTGGCCATGCATTCTCCAGGACGGAAGGAAGGCTTCCCTGGCCACCGTGTCACATCCGTGCTAACAGCTGCCTTGGGAGAAACCAGCACGAGAGAAGTGACATTGCACTGACAGCAGACCTCACCTCAGCAGCAGGATTAGAATACCCTGTACCTTCCAAATGGGGAGGTGAGTGATGCCTTGCATTCCTGAGCTGGCTAAACTGTGGTTCAGAATGTCTTACAAAGCATTTACAGGATCACACATAGATAATTAGACAGGTCACTCCGAACCCTTACTGAAAGGCTTACTTAAGAATGTATTGCTGTGAGAGAAATGAATCTGAAAAGGCTGGGTGTGGAAGCACATGCCTGTAATCCCAACTACTCAGGTAGCTGAGGCAGGAGGATCTCAAGTTTTAGGCCAGGCCACGCAACTTAGCAAGACTCTATCTTAAAATAAACACAGGGCTGGGGATGAAGCTCAGTGACAGAATGTCTCCCTCGAAAGAGCAAGGTCCTTTGTTTAATCCCCACACATGCACGTGCATGTGCACACATGTACACACACACACACACAGCTCATTCAGGCATACACACAAACCTGGAGGCTGGAGTGAGATTCAAGAAACGAGAATGAATGAATACATTAACACATTCTGAAAATATCATAGACTGCATAATTTATCACTGACTATAAAAATGGATTTGGGGGTTTGTTTTAAAATATTTTTATTACGCATTTTTTTGCCACACACAATGATTGCACTTATCACGAGGTGTCGGCACACGAACACCACACTTCCTGTCATCCTGACAGCAGCCCCTCCCTGCTGCCTCCTACTCCTAATCCCTTCCCATTGGAAAAAGCTCTGTCTCCAATGTTTCTTCAGTATTTTTCAATCCCTTTCCCTTTCTTTTCTCCCCTGTTTTTAAAAAGTATAACTAAAATCCTAGACAACATTAAGGAACTTGAGAATGAGACATTCAGTGCATTGCTAACATGTGCCAGGATCTTCACTTCGGTACTCCATAGTTGTGTTTTAAAAGCGTGGTTGTCTGTAAATTAAGAATTTGAAGACAGACAAAAATGCAACTGAAATATAATTGGAACCTTCTAAATAAGTAGGAGAAAAGAATAATAAAGAAAATTTGATTGGCTTAGTAGAAAGCAAGTAGGAAAGAAGAAAAGAAAAAGGAACATTAAATATATCAATAATTACAAATATAAATACATAGATTAACTTTCTGTGCCAACAATAGAGGAAATCCAGATTTGATTGCACATACATATATGGCTTTGAAATCTATAAAGCCAGAAAGTAAAAGATTCAAGGAGCAGTGGGTAAAACCATATTCATTCTGGGAGAGTTATTGTAACTATTTAGAACAGATCGAGCAAGCAAGTAAAAAGAGCAAGAGTACTGAAAAATCCAAGCAAAATTAACAATTTCGACCCTACAGAGCTAAGTAGAAATTAGCATCTAAAT
The DNA here is from genome assembly GCF_034190915.1 of Cavia porcellus. NCBI lineage: Eukaryota > Metazoa > Chordata > Mammalia > Rodentia > Caviidae > Cavia > Cavia porcellus. The sequence goes on along the minus strand of NW_026947490.1, from coordinate 37,071,869 downwards.
TTTGGAGAAAACAGAGAATATTCATTCTGTCTAATTCATTAAACAACTAAAAATTGATCACAGCCTAGGATAAATGGAGCTTTAGCAAAAATCAAGTAAATATATAGATCATGTTCTTTGAGTATAATCGACTAATTTAGAAATCTACATTAAAGGATAATTTTTAAAAAGAATTCAGCATCTTAAAGGCCACTAATGGAAATAAAGTACAGAACTGAATGAAACAGTACAGTGTATAGAATTCAGGAAGTGAGGAAAAGAAGCCCAAAAAGTCAGAAAGAAATTAAATCAAACAGAAGCAGGGACTGACCAACATGACTTTTAAAAAGTGTCTTGAAGTTGTAGCAAAACTGATGATGTAAACAATGTCAGTAACAAAAATGATCATAATTCTCATTCGAGAAAAGATTACAAACCATTGCAGAGAATATAAGCAGTGAGAGACACCTCGGTCGTTTTGGACAGCTGATGTGATTTTGACATAAAAGCCAGGAAAGATAGTATAATAAAAACTATGAACTTAGATGAAAAAATCAATGCAAAAGTTAAGTCCACTGCACACACATTAGAGACGAGGGCTCCTTGCTGCCCTGGAGTGGGGTTTAGTAATGCAAACAAGCTTCAGTATCACAGAGAATTCACCGTGTTATCAGCTAGGATGAACTCTCTGTAGAAAGAGAAACCTAACCATAAAAGCATTTTTAAAACCAGAAGGAATTTCCTTAATGCCCACTAAGGAGGCACTACAAAAAAATCCTATAATGAGCTATTTTTTCTTTTGTCCAGAGATACAAATTAATTAGTAGCAGAAGTAAACATTTTTACTTGATGGTGATGATGACTGTGTCTTCCCTGGTCAAGGGACAGTGTAGCATGGTAATAAAATGGCCAGTGGGAGAGTCTGATGGTCAAAGAAAGTTTTAAAACTAAAAACGTCAGTATTTTTTAAATGTGGGAAAATGGACAGACTACTAGAGCTGTTAGAACCAGCAAGTTCTTGGGCTCAAAAATCATCTTATCAAAATAGCATTAGCGGCTAGTCTAAAAAACTCACAGCCCAAGTTACGTCACGAAAAATATCAGACAAATGCGAGTTGAAGAACGCTCTACCAAACACTTAACTTGTGCCCCTCAGAACTATCCATGCTGTGGAAAACAATGCCACTGTGAGGCTGGAGGAGACCCGGGAGACACAGCGGCTGTGCGGGAGCATCTTCCCGGACTGGGTCCAGAGCAAGAGCAAGACAGGAGTGCACAGGTGGGAGCCATCTGAATAAGGTCTGTAGCTTGATAGTTCGGGGCCAGTGTGAGTTCCGATGCTAACGCGAAGGGAAAGTGAGTGGGGGGAATCTATTATCTTTGCAAATTTTCTGTCAGACCCAAACTTTAAAAAGTCAATCAGAAATTAGGAGTGACACAACTGGGAGAAACCTGAGGTGAAACAGCAGCTGTATTGGGGAAAATTGCATTCCACCTGCAGAATATGAATAGAAAATGACTTAGACTGTGGGAGGAGAAGGTCTTGACACCATAATATCTGGTACTGCAGCTCGAGGCCTGGGAGGAGGGAGGGGATGCAGTCCTTAGAATATTTTAAAATCAGCTCCAAAACCATCAGTAGCTCCCAAACAAATACCCCTGTGGGATCCTGGGCACTTGCCTTGTCTACCAGCTGTGAAGCCCACTCCCTAGATCTCTGACCTTCAGTCTGGCGCCTGGGGAACTTACTCAGCACACAGTGCTTTCATCAGCATTTTATATTTACCAGGCACTGCTGGGTGCAGAGACCCTCAGGTTAGGGATTCTGAAACACACTCCCAGCCCAGCCCGCAGCTTGTTGCTGTGGCAAGCATCCACTGCCCATTCCTTCTTACGTGTAGATTTTAATTTTAGGTGGTGAAGTCTGTGTGTTCTAAGGCGAACTGCTTTTCAAAAATGAGCTGCCGCTGCCTTACACATTTTTTTCCTTGAAAGTTGGAATCGTGGCCCATTTTTCTTGGCCACATGAACGCCAGTGTGGCCTGACCACAGTGCAATTCAGCTTTCTCCAGCGAAGTGCATGCTGGGTGAATGTGCTCGATGAATACACCTGCACGGGTCCTCTGCACATCTCTGCTTACTTTCTTGGCTTTTTAATGCTTCGAGATCGGACTAGTTGGATCCCAGGGTACTCTACAAAGTTTTTATCATTCTTTGATTTTACTACTCGGGAGGACACAGAAATAGTTCCTTGTCTCTCGAGGTAACCATTGCACGACTGAAGAGTCACCGCATGCGTGTCTGCGCTCTCCGCGCTCAGGTCGTTTCCCTGGTCGCTGCCCGGTGGGGCTCCGGGAGCCTCGGTTTATCGGGGACCGGGCTGAGCCTCTCATGCGCCATAGGCGGCAGGGTCCCTCCGGCCGCGCTGCCCTACTCTGGATGCTAAAGAATGTATTTCTGCCTGCTGGATTTGCCTTTCGCCCTTCATTTAGCGAAACGCTCTCGCCCTCCAGTGTTCTCGGCTCTCGCGATCGTGGCAGTGGGCCGGACCCTCGGCCTGGCCCCCAGCTTCTTTCTGCGGGGTCCGCACCGCGCCCCCGCCCCGCCCCCTCGGGCCAACCAGCTCACGGGGGCCTCGCGGCGGCAGGGCGGCCTTGACGTAAACCCCGGCCTCCGCGCCACGCTGTCGCCACGGCAACCGCGTCCTGATTGGCGTGGCGTGGGGCGGAGCAAGGGACCAGTGAGGGCGGCACGGCTGCTGATTGGCCGGCGGGAAGCCCCGCCTCTGCAGAGGAGCTAGGGGGCAGCGCGGCTGCGGACCCCGAGGAGGACAGGGCTGGCGGCGGCGCGGATAGCGGCGCTGGAGGAGGAGGAGGAGGAAGAGGAGGAGGAGGAAGAAGAGAGGGAAGAGGAGGACGAAGAGGAGGGGAGAAGGGGGACCGCGCGGCGGCGGCGATGTCCCCGCAGGGTTGGTGGAGGCGCCTGGCGCCGGGCGCGTAGTGCGCTGCGGGGCGGCAGGCGCGGAGGTGAGCGTCGGGCTTTGGGGTGCGGAGGCCCGGGGCGCGCCCTGCACGGCCGCTCGGCCCAGAGCCCCGGGTCCCCTGCGCGCCGCGGAGGGTGGCATGGGCCCACGGGAGCCACATGTCCCGAGCGAGGGCTTGGAACGTGTGGCTGTGCGGTCACCAGAATATCCGCGGACTTCGAAATATCCGCGCGTTCGATGTAGTCGCGGTGGTCCGCGCCTCTCCGGACCGCAGGCCGTGTTTGGGTGTTCCCGCTGAGGCGGGAGCTCAGGCTGCCCGCACAGGGGCCCGTCGGGGTCCAGGACGCAGTTGTCCCCTCAGGCGGGCCGGGCCTGCGCTGCTGTCCCGGCCCCGCGATGGCCCGCGGGGTTCCTCAGGCCTGGCTAGCATAGGGCCTCTGTCTGTTGTGTCCACTCGCGTTCCACTCCTCGGTGACAGTCGTGTCGAGGGCAGCGCCATCTGCTCGCGTCTGCACCGAACCTGAGTTGGACCCCAGCTGACTTTAGCTTCTTTCCTTAGGGGTTTCAGAACCCACTCTTGAGTGCCTCTGGAGACCCTGCGCAAACTCTGAAACCTCTGGCTAGAGGGGTTGCAGCTCAAGCCTCGAGTGCAGGCAGAAAAGCCAGAGCACTGCCGGGGGATGTACCAACAGGAAGGTGAGACCTGGGATGGCAGTGTCAAAAGGGTCGGCAGAGTGCCCGGGTCGAAGCCTCTGTACTGCTGTTGGGGCTGCCTTAGTACTTTTCTCATTGGTGAGGCAGAATATGCATCACCTAAAGGTAAAAGAGAAAAGGTTTATTTAGCTCACAGTTTGTAGAGGTTTCAGACCACAGTTGCCTGCCTCCAAGATAGGATGGTGTGCAGAGGGGCATCGTGGAGGGGAGAGAGCTTGTGGAGGACAGAAGGTAGCAAAGCTGCGAGGAGAGTAAGTGTAATCAGTGACCCCTCTTTTTGTCCCTTATGTCTTATCCAGGCTGCCCACCCTTGAGGTGAGCAGTGGTCACACCCAGCCTGGGGCAGCCTTCATCCTAGCATCACACCTTTAAACCAGGCATCACACCCTTAATCCCAGGATCATATACCCTGGATCTAGGCACCTCTCAAAAGCACCCCCTCTGACAACATGAGGCTTTGGGGAAGATGGCTGTTCTCTCTCTCTCTCTCTCTCTCTCTCTGTCTCTCTCTTTCTCTGTCTCTCTCTCTCTCTGTCTTTTTCTTCCTTCCTTTCCCTCTCCACCCTTCCTAGTTTCTCTCCTGGGGGGACATCTAGATTCACTCCTTAACAGGGGCATCCGGGTTGTCAGCCTGTCATGGGACAGGGGCTGAGGGCCCTGAGCACTGTGGGATGTCTCTGTCTGTGGCCAGATGGTCCCTGGGGGACCAACTTTACAGGCTGGGAATACTGCTGGAGTCTGCACAGGAAAGGACTCTGGAGGAGGGGCCCCACCTGGGAGAGAACCACAGGACCCCAGGAAGTGAACTGTCTCTTGGCAGTTTTGTGTGGCTCAAGACTGGATCTCATGCCATGGTCCAGGCTGGCTTTGAACTTTATGTGTAGTCCAGGCTGTCCCTGTAGTAGCCTCCCTCGGGCTGGGATTGCAGGTGTGAACTTCTATGACCTCCTCTGGGCAATTCTTGTTGGGCGAGAAGCAGAGCTAGCCAGGCCGTCACCCAGCCTTCAAGAGGCAGGAGTTGCAGGAAGTCCTTGAAGGGTTTGGGTCAGGATGAAGGATCAGATCACACCACTGCCTGGGGGAGGACAGGGCTGAAGGAACTGCTGTCGGAGCGGATAAAGCATCCGGCTGGTATCTGCTGACCTCACAGACGACACCAGCAGTGACATGACCAGCGACGACGACATGAGCCCGAGCAGAGGAGAAACACCCCCACCTCAGTCGGTCTGCTCTTCCAGCAGTGAGTACCCGTCAGCCCCACCAGCACCCACCCATAGGGGAAGGGCATTTCCAGGTGCCCCTGGACCGGCCTCTTAGGCAATGTTGCGCCAGCCCGCATGCATGACATAGCTCTGACCTGACGGGAGAGTAAATGCAGATGTTTTTATGTCAGAAGACACCAGTGGAGAGTGAAATGCAGGGCCTCTCAAGTCCTAGCATGAGTCCCGTGAGGGAAGCAGTTCCTTCATTCTTCTTCCGTCCAAACTACCTAGATGACCAGGACCAGGGTCAGAGCCAGGACTGGGCCGGGGAAGGCCGAAGTGGAGACGAGGAGCCTCAAGGCCACTGGTCATATCCCAGGAGTGCTAGAAGTAGTAAGTTGTCTGCCAGCCTGCACCCATGCACCTGTGCCTTAGACATCTGCTCCCTGTGCACCTGGGCCCTGTACACCTGTACCTCACTCACCTGTACCCACGTGTTTTTTCTGTGGAACCAAGGCCTCAGCAGCCCCTGCCCCTCGGTTTGACTGTGTTCCAGTTCTTCCAGAGCTTGGGCCCAGTTCTTTCTCCTCACCCTTGCAGGAGGTCCACCTGTGCAGTATCTGTCATGCACACCACCGTTTATTCGAGGTGTTTCTTATGCTGGTGCTTTTTTTTTTTTGGTGGTACTGGGGATTGAACTCACAACCTTGCACTTGCCAGGCAGGCACTTAGGCCACTAAGCTAAATCCCCGGCCCTGGTGCTTTTTGTTTTTTTTTTTTTAATTTGAAGTTTTCATATAAAAGACCACACCACTACAAAAATTTAAAACTTAGGACCAGGAATTTAGCTCAGTGGCATAGGGGCCTACCTGGCAAGTGCGAAGTCATGAGTTCAATCCCTGGTACAAAAAAAACCAAAATATCTAAACCTTGTGTGAAGTGCCACAGAGAGAGAGTGACTGTGAAACACAGTCCATTTTAACCATGCTAACCAGTTAGGATAGGCTGTCACCGCATGGTGCAGATGTGAGAAACCAGGCCCTGCTTCTCAGGGATGAGAGGAGAATTAGGAGCTGCTGTATTGTGTGCTGTGTTGGCTTCAGCAACTAGTGGTCACCTTTATTCCTCCTGGACTTGGGGCCCACTGCAGTGGTGTAGGGAGCACTTCAGTAAGGAAAGGAAAAGGCTGTGTGGCCCTAGCTGAGGGCTCAGGGCCAAGAGCAAGTCTGGCAGGCCCTCCAGGACTCACACTGCAGCCACCACCTCCGTTAACTTTGTGGTCAGGCCTGGGCCTCCCCGATGCCTTGCAGGCAATGAGCTGTGGGCGCCTCCTGGTGCCTGCTGGGCTGGCCTGGGCTGCTCCCCCCCATGACTGCTCCTTCCCAGGGCTGCTCCCGTGGGATCCATCCCTTCCTGGAGTAGAAGACGAAGATACAAGCTTGGAGGTGGACAGAGATGACAATGGGGGTGACAACGGGAATGCCATGGACTGTGAGGCCCAGCCCCAGGTACACGCACCCTCCTCCCCAGCCCAGTCACAGCAGCAATGCCTTCCTGTCTCCCAGTGCTATGTCCATCTGTCCTGGGTCCTACAGGGGCCATGAACCCTCATCCCTCCCAGGAGGAGCCTAGTGTGCCCCATGGGTGAGGAGCAGCTGTAGTCACTGTTGCCATCTTAGGTGCTGCCCACATAGGTCCCTGGTAGGTGGGGTATCCTGGCCAGTCCTGCAGGGCGGAGAAACAGAGCCTGTAGCCCTCTCTGCTCCCCAGGGCCAGGAGCCAAAGGAGCCCTGTGTTGCAGAGCAGATGGGCAAGGGAGTAGGGCTTGAAGCCTTGCCTGTCTCCTGCTGGCTGTGCAGTCCTCCATCCCAGGAGATGCAGCCATCCAGACAGAGAGCTCCCCGAAGTTACTGCCACCGCTCTGAGTCCGTGCAAGGGACACAGGAGGTTGGAGCAGAGGTCTGGGTTTGGTCGCAGAAACCGTCTTCGAGCCTAGCATGCGCGTCAAGGACAGGCACGGGTGCTGGGGCCCGGGCACTGGGGAAGCACATGCAGAGGCCTGGGCAGCGGTGGCCTGGCCATCATACTGTCGCCTTTGGTGTCTAAAGTGCCCGTCCTTGGCCGAAGCTGTGGTCCATGCCCTGCCCTGGAGAGGCCACAGATCTGGGAGCCACTGTCTCCTGCTGATGAGGCCTGGCCAGGAAGGTCACTGGCTACCCTCAGATCCTGCCAGCGCCATCTGTGCTCCCGGGCAAGCCTCTTCCCTGTACTGGACTGATGCCATGGGTGAGGATTGCCACTAGGGGACAGAGACAGCCATATGGGCGCTGCTGCTTTGCACAGGAACTCAAGTCCAAGTCAGGGCATCCTTAGTCCCTCAGAGGCACAGCACAGTGCAGAGCTGAGCGTGCATTTGTCTTATTGAGAACGACAAATGGCAGGAGCAGTGTGAACAGTAACTTGTCCGGTGTGGTCCTCAACTCTGTGCACAGGAATGTAGACCCACCCACCTCTGTCCTCCTCAGGTCTCCATTCGGCTGCTCCCTGCTGGCCTCTGGTTCTGAGTTCTGGCTCTCTTGGTGTGGCCATATGCATCTTGGTGTCAGTGCACATGCCCTCATTACCCCATACGATCCCTGCCCCGCTGCCCTGAGAAGCCTGCTGGCCAGTGGCCACAGGGCACCAGCAGATCAGGTGTCACGGGGCCATGCTTGTAGTGCCTCCTGGGGTTTTGTTTATCCTCCGGAAACTCTCAAGTGTAACCTAGACAGAGATTTGTTTTCAAATCTCTGCTTGTTTCCTCCCATGCTCCAGGATTTCGTGCCTGCACCCCGCAGGTACAGAGGGGGTCTCCACGGCCCTGGTGCCGTGTGCCTTGCCTTCTGAGTGGATGCCCCTCACTCTGAAAATGCTGCCTGTTTTTCTTGCGTTACGTTCTGCTTGTTGCTACACCATCTGTAGTCTTCCCAGCAGAGCAGCTGTAAAGTTACTATCAAAAGTCTGTCTTTATATAATTTGTCTTCCTGCATAAACACAGGCCACACACTGCAGGAGCTCCTGTCCTGCAATCTGGCCAGGCACAGTTGGTACATTTGCTTGACACCAGGCTCTCCTGAGCAGTGTGGAGGAAGTTTAAGTCCTGTTTGGGGGGAATATCTACTAGGATGAAAAAGGTAGCCCTAAAATGAAGGCCCACTGGTCTTGGCAGTTCTCCTGTTGTTTTGGAAGCCTGTACTGAGGCGTGTTCTGCATAGCCATGCTGGGCAGCTAGGGAATGGGGAAGGCAGTTTACGTATGTGTCTGGCCAGGCAGGTGTCTGTGTGAACCTGTCCTTCCAGTCCCCAAGGCTGTATGCTTGTGGAACATGTGACCAGGCAGAGCTTTCCCACCATCCTGGCCTGCAGGTACTGCCATCTCTGCACAGCACCGTGCCTGCTCAGGCCCTCTGTTCAGGCCCCCGCAAGCCCTCTCTCTGCAATGCCCACCCATCCAGCCTCTGTATCTGTGTCCGGGCTTACTCTTTATTGTTCTCTAATTGTTTCATTAGTCCTTTCCCCCCAACCAAATTGTAAGCTGCATGAGGTCAAGGAGTAGGCGTCACGTGTCTTTGGGATCTGCCTCAGAGTGCAGCTCCAAGGTAGGTGCAGCGTAGGCGCCCAGTACCACATGGCTTGGATGCCTCAGACCCAGGTATCGTGAGCGTTTCCTGTAGAGCTTTCTGTCAAGCTCCCGTGTCACCAGCATTGTTTCTGGTGGGCTGCTGTGGGCGTCGGACTCCATCCAGAGGTCTGTGTTCACTGTTCTAGGATGACGAGTCCTTCCAGAATGTCATGGGCTTCAAGTTTGACTGGAAACTGCAGAACCCAATCCAGGATAACATGGAGACCTACAGGAAGCTACTCTCCCTTGGTAAGCGGTGGCTTCGCCCGGCCACCCCCGGGGTGAGTGCAGGTTAACAGAATCCAACTTTCACAAGAGCCTTTGACGATTTTCAAGTAAGGGGATAAAAAAGTCTGTTTGGCTTTGGTTGAGGAACACATTGCGCAGGTGGGATGGGCGGGGCTGGCTCTTGCCATGGGGCTGATACTTTGCCCAAAGTAGTAGAAGCAGACTTCATAAGCACATGTGGAATGGGACCTGTGTTCCTGACTCATGTGGGCTCCCCAAAGGCCTCTGGTCAGCGTCGCTCGTTGGCTGTGCAAGTCCATGAGACTCTTGCCTTCAAAGAGTTCTGGTATTTGGAAAGCAGGTAGGGAGAGAGCATGTAGAAACTGGGGTAGGACCACGGAAACCTGGAGTGGCTGAGAGAGTAAATTCACGAACATGTAGGTCTGAACAGATTTCTGGGTGTAGTCAAGAGAATTAATGAAAAGGCAGCTAGGAGTGGGGTTAAAGAGTGAAAAGTAGGACATAGACGGGAAGTGAAAGGCACCCAGGGAACCTTGGAGAGCCCTGTGCTGTTCACAGCTCATAGCAAGGTGGAGGTCAGTCCTGGGGATGGCTTTCTGACTCCAGTCTGGATGCTAGCTGCAGTGTTGTTCTTGTGACCAGGGATACAGCTTGCTGAAGATGACCGCCAGTCCCACATGACACAGGGCCACTTGCTGAGGGTCGCCAGAGACACCTACCCCAGCACCAGCCAAGGTGAGCATGGGCAGAGTGGCACGGAGCTTGTGACCTCTGGACCCACATGGAGAGGTTGGGGAGTCTGCCTGCTCCTCATGCCCCCTGCCGAGTTCCACCGACTCTGTGCATGAGTTTGGGGGTGGGGGGGGGCTTCACCTTTGGGGTTTCTTTCCAGGTCTGTATACTGTGCCTGAAGCCCAAAACTCAGCCCAGCAGCAGGAGGCCTGTGAAGAGGAACTTCCCCATGGGATGATCATGGAAGATGTTGTCAGGGATGTGTCCCGCTCCAAGGGGCGTGGCCACTCCAAGGCTGGAAGAGCCAGGGGGTCCAGTGAGCAGCTGCAGAAGTTCCCCAGAAGGTTGGATGACAACTGCAAGGACGCGTCGTGTAGCAGGAGGGAGGCAGGGATCCAGGGGAGGGGTCACGAAGGGAGTCTGTGCTGGGGCAGCTTCCAGTTCACCTCAGGCCTTGTTTGCAGGAGGAGAGTGCTGGAAAAGAAGAGGCACTGCCATCTGGACTCTGATGGGCAGGACCCTGATGACTACCACAGAGGCTGCGCTGGGCAGAGACCTGTTGAGTGCGGTGGTGAGGTAAAGAAAGCCACCAGCCCACATGGCCCGGGCAACCCCAGCACCCCCTCCATCTCAGAGTCGCCCCCTGTCCATTTTGGAGCCATGCCGTATCTGTGCGACGAGTGCGGGAGGTCATTCGGTGTCATCTCGGAGTTTGTGGAGCACCAGATCATGCACACCAGGGAGAACCTTTGCAGCGATGGTGAGTCCTTCGTTCACAGCGTGGCCGGCAGCGAGGTTCAGAAGGGTGGAGGGAAGCACTTCTCGAGGAGTGCGGGGAAGCCTTCACTCCGGGCTCTGCCCTGGCCGCCAGTCGGGAATCCACACCAGAGCGTATCTCGCAGAGCATACGGACCAGGATGACAACGAGGAGACGGAAATGCCCAGCCCGACCTTCAGGGAGCTCCAGAGGATGTATGGCAGAGACAAATTCTACGCGTGCAGGATGTGCGAGCAGACCTTCCTTCAGAGCTCCGCCCTGATGGATCACCAGGAAACACACAGCCCAGAGGAGCACCGGCGAGCATGGGAGCGCCAGCATAAGCCCAAGCCCCAGCACCAGGACACGGTTATGCCCCGCTCCATCCTCCGTGGATCTCAGAAAAGGTACTGCCAAGAGAAAATCCACGAAGGCGAGGCTTGTGGCAGGCAGTCTTTTCTCAGCAGCACTTCCCTGAAAGAGCATCAGAGAACACAAAGAGGAGGCCCATTGGAGACTGAGAATTGGGTGTGTGAGCAGTCCGGCGTTCCTGGTCGGTCATGTAGAAGGCGGCAGAAGAGCTACACCACAGAGAAGGTCTGCGACCTCACAGGTGGCAGGGATGCCCTGATGCAAAGCCTGGACCTCAGCACGCCTCAGAAAATCTGTTCTCGAAAGAACTCTGCAGGCAAGGTTTATGAGAAACATGAGAAACTTGTCATTTACAGAGCGCCTTTTCCTGTATCTCAGAAGAGCCCCATGATTACCAGGCCCCCCGAAGACGAAGAGAAGGAGGAAGACGAGAAGAAGGTGTTCACCTTCAGTGGCAATCCTGGTGAAGACCAGGAGTTTCCCATGGTGGAAAATGTCCTTGAGGGGAAACCATACGAGAAGCCTGGCGTTCACAGTCTGGCCTCTGCCCAAGCTCAGAAGTGTCACAGTGCGGTACAGCTCATAAAAGCCAAGCTAATGGCAGAGTATCCCTCCCAGAGCTCTGTGGCTGTTAATGACCAGCAAAGCTGTTGTGAAGAGGACACCTGGGAAAGAGAAGGTTACAGGAGGCCCACTGTCCCTCGCCTCGCTTTGCCCTCATGTCACAGAAGGAATGAGCACATCAGACGTGGTGAGAAGAGAGAATCCCCCATTTGTATCTCTGACCTTAACAATAAGTTGAAGATCCCTTCCAAGGAGAGCCCCTATGAAGCAGAAGAGACTAACAGCTATGAGGACCCTGTTATGTGGGACGCACCCCGCGCTGAACCACCAAGAAGCCTTGCTGGAGGAGGAGCTGGTATATTTAAGCAGGATGGCATAGCCACTGTTCCTGGGTCAGATGTCCGGGAGTACCAGAAAGCTCGGGCTAAACAAAAGTATCTTGAGCCCAGGAGAAATGAGAGCTCTGCAATTCATTCCCTGCTGCTGGGGGAGCGGCCCTCAGCCTTCCCTGGAGAGAAGCTCTGCGAATGTCAGGAGTTTGGGGAGCCCTTCACTCACGGCTCCAGCCTCACCGAGCACCTAGAGAGTCACAACAAGGAGAAGCTTTCTGGGAGCAGGAACTATGAGCCAGCTGTGATCTGCAGCTCACCCCTTGTCGACCCCCAGACAAGCTACACCCAACAGGAGTATGCTGACGGGCAGGCCCACCAGAAACCCGAGAAGCTCCCGCAGCGCAATGTTACAGGCAGCAGCCCTGCTGCACTTTGGAGAGCTGATTCCCCAGAGGAGCCCCACTGTCGGACCATGGAAGACGCTGCCGTCCAGGTCTCAGACTTGGAGGAGTCTGAGGAGAGTGACTCTGAGGAGGACACAGTCTGTGGGCATCAGGACTCCGGGCCAGGCTCTGCAGACCTCTCAGATCTTGAGGGCCAGCAGGATGACAACAGCTGGACACAAGTGGCTGGAGTTCACTCACATTCCGACAGTGAGCCTGAGGAGGTGGGTGGTGGAGAGAGCGGGGAGGTTTCCCCTTGCGGTGCCTTTCACCTCAGGCCCTGGGAGACCCGCAGACATGGCCAGATGTGCTTCACACAGGGGCCCAAGGACACATTTGTGAGCCTGCGGAGGAGGCGCGCTGCCTTGTGGAGCCGCGCCCTTGCACGCTCATCTGCTCAGTGCACTCAGTGTGGACGCAGCTTCATCCGCAGCTCCATCCTGCGTGTGCACATGCAGCATCACAGGGACACGGCCATGCCTGAGCCAGAACTGGAGCTGGAGGCCGAGTCCCTGCCAGAGCCTGAGATGGAGTCAGAGTTGGAGTCCGAGCTAGAGTCAGAGCCCGAGTCTGAGCCGGAGCCTGAGCCTGAAGTGGAGTCAGAACCTGGGTCCGAGCTGGAGCCGGAGCCAGAGCTGGAGTTGGAGCCTGAGTCAGAGCCTGAGTCTGAGCTGGAGCTGGAGTCGGAGGCTGAGTCCGAGCCTGAGTCTGAGCTGGAGTCAGAGCCAGAGCCAGAGCTAGAGTTGGAGCCTGAGTCTGAGCTGGAGCCAGAGCCGGAGCTGGAGTCAGAGCTTGAGTCTGAGCTGGAACCAGAGCTGGAGCCAGAGCCGGAGTCAGAGCCTGAATCTGAGGTTGAGTCCGAGCCAGAGCCGGAGCCAGAGCTAGAGTCAGAGCCTGAGTCCAAGCTTGAGTCCGAGCTGGAGCCCGAGTCAGAACCAGAGTCGGAGCCTGAGTCGGAGCCGGAGCTGGAGCCAGAGCCAGAGTCACAGCCAGCACTTGAGTCGGAGATAGAGTCAGAGTTTGAGTCACAGCCAGAGCCAGAGCCTGAATTACAGTCGGAGCTAGAGCTGGAACCAGAGCCTGAGTTGCAGCTGGGGCTGGAGCCAAAGCCAGAGCCAGAGCTGGAGCCTGAGTTGCAGCTGGAGCCAGGGCCTGAGTTACAGTCAGAGCTGGAGCTGGAACCAGAGCCTGAGTTGCAGCTGGAGCTGGAGCCAAAGCCAGAGCCAGAGCTGGAGCCTGAGTTGCAGCTGGAGCCAGAGCCTGAGTTACAGTCAGAGCTGGAGCTAGAACCAGACCCTGAGTTGCAGCTGGAGCTGGAGTCAAAGCCAGAGCCAGAGCTGGAGCCTGAGTTGCAGCTGGAGTCAGAGCCTGAGTTACAGTCGGAGCTGGAGCTGGAACCAGAGCCTGAGCTGCAGCTGGAGTCAGAGCCTGAGTTGCAGCTGGAGCTGGAGCCGGAGCTAAAGCCAGAGCTGGAGCCTGAGTCACAGCCAGAGCCTGAACTAGAGTCAGAGTCACTGCGAGAGCCAGAGCCAGAGCTAGAGCTGGAGCTGGAGCTGGAGCCGGAGCCCAAGTCGCAGCCAGAGCTGGAGCCAGAGTTGCAGCTAGTGCCAAAACCCAAGTCACAGCCACAGCTGGAGACTGAGCCCGAATCACAGCCAGAGCTGGAGGCAGAGCTGGAGCCCAAGTTGCAGCCAGAGCTGGAGCCAGAGCCCAAGTTGCAGCCAGAGTTGGAACTAGAGCTGGAGCTAGGGTCACGCTCAAAGGAGCTGCAGGGCAGCGAGGCCAGGGAGAAGCTCTTTGTGTGCGCTGCATGTGGAGGCCACTTTTTCACAGCGAAGGAGCTTGGCGATCACCGCACCCAGGCCCATGGAGAGGAGGCCCAGGAGCCTGGGCACACCTCTGTATGTGCTGCATTTCTCTGCGAGCCCCTCAGGAAACCTGCATCACTCTTGGACAGTGAGGGCCATGGGTCATCCGATGTTCCTGACTTGGACTTTGCCAGTCAACAGATGCAGGAGGAAAAAGCTGTCCCCATCCCCGAGGGCGAAGCTGGTGTCCTTGTTCCACGTGAAGCTCCACAGGTTCAGGAGTTAAAGGAGGAAGCTGCTGAGCCGAAGCCAGAGACAGCCGAGCCCAACATAGAAACTGTTGAGCCCAGAGAGGCTGCAGGGCCAGACGGAGAGGCTGCTGAGCCCAGTGGAGGGGCTGAGGAACCAGACAGGACAGGGATGGAAGGCCCTGGAGAAAGGGCTGGAGAGCCGGTGGGAGATGCTGACGAACCCCACAGGGGGACAGAGGCCTCGGAAGACGGAGGGGATGGTCTGGAGAGCCAGCCCAAAGGACCAGGCAGCAGCTGCCCCAAGTGCACAGGCGCCTCTGCCTCCAGCACAACCTTGGGTGAGCACCTGCAGAACCATGCCGCCACAGTCATCCTGAAGCCCGGGAACATCCTGGGCCAGCACCTGGGCGACACCAAGCACGCAAGCAGTGGTGTGGGTACACAGCAGGCTGGTGAGAAATCCTTCAAGTGCAGGGTCTGTGGCCAGCTCTTCAGAGACACATCCCTCACTGGACACCAGGTCATTCCCAGCGTCTGAGTGGGGAGGCTGGAAAACCTTTGCCTAGACCCTTCGGAAGCCCTGGAGAAGTTAGCTGACCTGTCAGACGTCAGTAGGAAACTAACTTAGTGTGTATAGCCCTGACTCTGCCGCCATAGCTCAGGCCTGGTATGGAGACTCCTCCACCCCAGCTCCCTGCCCCATCTTCGGTGCACGGCTGTGGAAGAGCAACTGAGTGTACCTTGCTTTCATCTGTGTGAGCAGCTTGGGGACCCTGTGAACATTCCATGCTGCAGAAACTGCCCCGTCCTCGGTACACAGTGCTGCTAGGCAAATGTTGACCGCCAAGCAGGTCCCAGCGAGGCGATGATCACATGGACTTGGACCTCATGCTGCACAGTTCTGGTTTACTCTGTAGAGCTAACTTACTGGTACTCTTGATTTTTTTTTTAATTTTTATTTTTTTGGAGGAGAAGAGAGCGACAAATTCCTATATATTTGTGTCTTAGATCCTGGGAAGGTTTATTGTGCATTTGAACCCTGTCAGTATCTTTTTACCTGTTTTTATTCCCTGCTCTCAGTCTTGTGAAGCTGTAGATAGCAAGGTAACATGTGTTTTCTTCTTTGCTGTTTGATAAGACAAACAATTCTAGTTTCCTCCTACAGCCGTTTTGTCCTTACCGATGCCTTGGGACCTAGTGTTTCCTGTACGTCTTTACAAGCTGCGGGCTGGCTTTTCTGGCCCAAGTCAACCTGCCACCCCATTGTGGGCACCTTGTGGTGGTTCTCAAGCAGATGTATTACGGTGTGGGGTGTTTTTAAAGTTTTTTTTTTTTTTTTAAGCAAGTCGGTGTGTGTTCAGTGAATTCATAAAACCTGAAGCTTTTCCCTATAAACTCTATGCCTTCGCCTTTAAAGAGTGGGTGCGGCCGTTGCTGGGCTGGAGTTCGGCCCAGTGGAGGCCAAGCACCAGCAGAGGCTGCCTTGCTGTAGCTAAGGAAGCCAGATGGAGACCTTTCCTCACTTCGCCTGCGCTTCCCGCCTTAAGAGACTGCAGCACCATGGCCGGCCCCTCCGTGTGCTGCCACAGGTCCATTTGCTCTTGGGGTGGCCAGGAGCACATGTCCTTAAGATTGCTAACATCAGTGTACCTGTTCTTTACCTGTCAGACTTTGGCTCCATGGTATCTTGTATTTAAAAATACTAAAAAAAAAAAAAAAAAAGCTTTCTTTACAATCAGCCCACGCTTAACATGGACTCAGGTTCCCCAGCAGCTTTAATTTGTTTTGTTACCCTCTGTCCCTTTTCTTCAGCCCCTCCGATTACCTGTGAGGTGTCTGTCCCTGTCCTGCTGGTCTGATCTCCGTCACGAGCTGACCTCATGGCTTGAGGTTTCCGTGTCCGGCCCTGGGGCCCACCTGTGCTCCTTCCCTTCCTCTCCCTTGTATGACAAGCTGTTCAGTACTATGGTGGCTGGGGAAAAAAATTAAAAATATAAAAAGAACTTGAAGCAGATCTTTCAGTGAAAGTCAGTGAAAAATAGGGGCAGATGACTCAAGCAAACAATCTGCCAGGGGATATGTGTCTGCATCTTCCTCTCTAGAGCTGCACGCCTGGGGCTCATGCATGGGCAGTGTGCAAGCTGTGCCAGTGTCAGAGTCCAGGTGGCACAGGAAACTGAGAGGAAGATGCAGAAATGACTATGCCAAATCAGGGATTCCTGATCCATCGCCAGACTAGGAGGGAAAGGATACACAGAAGGAAACACTGGAAGTAGGTGCCAGATGTAAGCCCAGGGTGGAAAAGGTGAGTTGAGTGGAGTGTCCTGGGCAATGGGAAGGTGTCTTTGACAGCATGGTACCAGTGAAGGGCAGCTGCATACAAAACCCAAGGTTGGAGTGGGCATTCAGGGAACTGCGGGGCAGGGAAGTACTGCATCAGAAGGGAACTTGAAGTGGGTTTCTGCGCTTTTGCAGTCAGGACAGATTATTTGGCCAGACTGTTACTGTGCAGTGTAAATCACTAGACCCTTCTCAGAAAGCAACTGGTCAAGAAGATAGAATGTCTTTCCAATCTTGACTGTATGGAAACAATTTAAATGCCAAATTATAGAAGAATGATTAAGGTATTCTTGGACTCGTATGCAGCTGTTTAATAATCATGAAGAATTACATAGCAGTGTGGAAATATATTTGCAGAATATTAAGTGGAGAAAGCAGGACACAATTATATTTATACTACAATTATAACTTAAGATGTATGCTTGTAGTCAAGCTATTGTGTTGTGGGTTTATAGTTAAGCATTATTTTCTAAAATTTTTTGAGTATTCATGGTAGTGTTGTTAAAGTTAATGATCACATTTCCATTGTGAACATAAACTCATTGTCAAACACTTGGAAAATACAGAAAAGTGGAGGAAAAATAATCCATATCTCCAGTATCTGCAGACATAAACCCTTCAGTATCTTGTTTATTTTTGTTTTTGTGCACAGATTTATAACTGTCAAATTGTGAATTGAAGATATCATATTACTCTTGTGAAATTATACTTAATGTTAAATTTTTTATAATGTTCATTATAGTGTCCTGATAAAAAAGTTTATATGTCTCTATTAAAAACAAATATGTGTCTAGAGGCAAAATTAGAAAATATAGTAAAACTAGAGAAGAAAACTTCACCCGTATTCTCAACACCCAAAAATACTGTGAACATCTTGATTCGTTTGCTTCATCTGGAGTGCCCAAGCTTGTGATTATATCTGTGTTAAATATCTATGCGTAAAGTCTAAAATGAAATGTGAAAAATAATTAAAACAGCGTTGTCATGGTTAGATATTTTGTCTCAAATTTCTTGGATATTAGTTGGATCCAAATTTCTTGGATATTAATTTTATGTATGTATTTTTTCATTACAATACAATATAGAAAGCTTGGAAATCTAATAAAGCAGAAGAAAAAGTTTCATCCTTGTTTCCAGCAGCTGCTGTTGACATCTCGATCTGTGCACTGGTCTCTATTAGGATGTTAGTGAGAGTAATGGGAAGAAATATAGAAAACAACCAAGAAACAGTTATGTGGTTATCGTGGGATTATAGATAAGTATATCATCTCTGTTTCTTTGGTTTTTATTATAGAGCATTGATAGCCCACCTTTATGACATATATTTCCATTATATATGTGTACATGTTCATTATAGAAACTTCAGAGTTGTGAAAATATAGAAGAGTATTTCACCCATATTTTCACTATCCAAAGACTGGTTAAGATCCTGATTTTTTTTTATCTTATTTCTGTTTGCAGGTTTTTGTTTTGTTATGGTTGTGGTCAATTATCTGTAATTGTGTCAACAATAAAAATAAAAGATACTTCTCAGTCTCTTTTTTTGTTCATTTTAAGTGTTTTGAGTTATTGAGTAGGTATTTTTTGGTTAATGTTATAAACCCAAAACAGTACCTCCTTAGGCTTAAAAATGTATTTGGGTTACAAATTTCACTTTTTTAAAAAAAAAAAAGTTCTGCATATTTCAAAAATTACTCCTAAAGAATCTCTTCATGTTACATTCCTCCATGTATTTAACTGTACTTCCAAGATTAAAATATATATATTCCAGCTTAGCAGTGTAAGTGCCTGCCTGGCAAGCGCAAGGTCCTGAATACAATTCCCAGAACCAAAAAAAAAAATATATATATATATTCCAATAGTGTTTTTATATTTGCTAATAACCACCAACATTGTCTTGGTTACTTTTCTCTTGTTGCTGAGACAAAATAACTGGTGCCCAAAATTAGGGAAGGATAGGTTTGTTTAGCTTACAGTTTTTGGAGGTTTTAGTCCATACTCTGCTGGCGTGGCTGAGGGCAGCCATTCATGGCAGCCATTAGCAACAAGAGCAAAAGGGCAAGAAAGGGAGAAAAGCACGCCACCTTCCTTCCCTTATATAGTATGCCAGCTGTGTGGCCCGGGGGGGGGGGTATAGCACTAACATCACCAATCTCAGCACTAGATAATCAACAATCACAAATGCTAGGCTAGGCTGCCTCCATGATTGCATGAGGCTTGGGGGGACATCAAATGTAAACCATAACAAACATATTTCCGTTATTTGGGCATTTTAAAATTAGAAATACAAGATTCTAACAAGAATTTATGATCCCTTAACATAAAAATACTAAAATTAGGATTTAGAATGCCCATAAAATGTCTGTTCCTAACTTTTTGCTGCAGTTACATGGCATCCTCAGGGGAATCATTTCAGTTCATCAATACTAACCTAATTTCATCATCAGGAATATCCCATAAAAATTATAGATTATAATCACAGACAATTTGGAAAGTTTAAACATGCTTGTGATTCTATGCTGATGAGAGATCGTCAGCCTAGTTGCCCACTGGAGCCCTGTTGGGGATCACAGTGTGACACAGCACACAAAGGCAGCTTCTGTGACCCTGATTTCATTGAACTCGAAGTGGTCCTGTACCTCTCTCCTTTCTGATCCCCTCGCACCCGAATGATTGGAGTTTGCTCTTCAGGAAGAAAAGCATACTTCCATTTGTACCCACTCTGGCATTTGCGGGCATTTTGCATTTTTTCCAGACTCTTAGAACTTAACATTTATTTACACTAAAAATGAAAGCCCATCAAGTTGTGATCATATCTTACAGTATCAGACTCATTTTAATCACAGACTGGATGGTCATTCTTTGAAAAGAGGCATTAATGTAGATCAAGGTGAGAGGTCAGTCCTATCTTAAGACTGGTTTCCTGCAGAGTCTGTTACAGAAGGTGGTAGAAGGGGATGAGGGAGGTGATAGGTGAAGGTGACCAGCCCTTATACTCTTGAGCCCTTATACTCCTTCCTTATACATCTGATGCATACATTCATCTTATTTGAAGAGGGAGTTAACTCTCCTGCTATGTTTATTTCATGAGATTTGACCTCTCCCTGGCATAAACTTACTGGCCTTATGGGTTTCCCATGTCCAGTCGAGACTTGAAGAAATTTAAGGCCAGCTGGGTGGTTATATGGCAGGTTGGCGCACTGAGGAACAAACAGACCTGGAAGAAGACGAGGCCCCATGGTCTGAGGGAATCTTGGTTCCTGTTATCTGATCCAGGTTAGTGGCTTGTGAAGTGAACCACTGCCTTTCCCATTATTATGATTCAATGGCAGTGGCAATTTACACAGAAAGAGAAAAAGTTTATTGTGACTTGTGGTTCTAGAAGTTGTAGTTAGAAGTGGAACCATCACTCCAGGCCCCTGGCTAAGTTGGCACGTTACAGTGGGAGTGTGGGGCAGGGTAAGCTGCTCACTGTGAGCCAGACAGCAGAGGTAAGATGAGGCCAGAACCCCAAATCCCCCTCACGGAGTGGCATCAGGATGTCCGGGCGGGCCCATTTCTCAGAGTCCCACCACTTCCTAACAGTGACAGTGAGGCCCACCCCTTTCTCCTCTGGGCCACTGGTGGAACGTGGCCCTCATGGCACATGGGTAATACATCTGTTTGTCAAAGAAATGTCTTCCAGAGTCTACTGAATGTTGAATCTAAACAAACGCTAATTCTTGGGGAGGGGAATCTTGCAAGGTGAAGCAGAAATGAGCAGGTGAGCCAGCGCCCCCACTGGGAAGGCCAGATGAGAAAAGGACATGGCCAGTGCTGCATTCTTTGTCAACCGGACATCTAGTGGCAGGCTGATTGCACTGAGCTTCTTTATCATCGGGTAACGCTGTTGTCACAATGGAACACAACATGTATCATATATAAATTCATATTTATGTACATATCACATTATACTATACACATCTATGTTTAATACCCTACATTATATATACATTTTTGAGGCAGAGTCATGCTCCTCCTATGTAGTTTGGGCTCGCTATACAGGCCAGGTGAGCATGAACTCATGGGTGAGCCCCCTGCCTCAGGCACTTGGGTGGTGAGGTGACAGACATGTGGCACCATGCTCGGCTCACGTTTTTAAACATTGGAATATTTAGATTTATATTTCAGGTTAAAGTAACAACTATCCACTTGATACACAGTATAGTAACATTTACATGTATATTGCATAGATGTACATATTTATATGCATGTGTACACATGTACTTGTGTGAATCACAACCTATGTACACATCTACAGATGTATCAATACTTATGAAATTACAAACACATATATATGTATACATATATATACTCTCTGCATGTTAGTTTAGTAGGCCTTTTTGCCGGTTACCCAGTGTGTTATTCCTTAAATCATGAGTTTTTACAAAATAATTTACTCATGAGATGGCCCAGCATAAGGAGCCAGGAGACCAAATCTCAAATTCATGTTCTTTAAAATAGAATTCATGAATGTTTATGGGCAAAGAAACAGGGGGATTTGAGGTATTGGGAAAGATGATTGTGGTTTGCACATTCATAATCAAACCTCATTGCTCTTCGGAGGATTGCGTACAAAATGTTGGTATCAGGTGTGATACGAGGGTGGAGTCTGTGCCTGCTGCCATCAGAAGATCATCCTGGTGAAGAATGGGTGCTTTCAACCAAGTGAGTACTAGTACTCTACTGGAGATTAGTGCTCTGTTGTCTGCTGCCTGACGTGCAACATTAGCGATTTGAAAGTTAACATCAGGGCTGGAGATATAGCTTAGCAGGCCAGAGTGCCTGCCTGACAAATGCAAGGTCCTGAGTTCGATTCCTGGTACCAATAAATAGTTAACCTCAAGTAACTAAAAGCAAGCAAGGCTCACAGGTTTATTTAGGTTTCCCCTTGGAAGGACACTTCACTTTTTTATTTTTACGTTTTGGTATCAAGAATCGAACTCCAGACCTGGCGCTTGCCAGGCAGGCACCTGTGCCCCTGAACTATTTCCATGACCCTGAGGAAGGACCCTGCAAAGCACAGTAGTTGCCTGTATGTGAGTACGTGAGGGTAAATATTTGGCGGATGGAGCACATCTGCAGAGGAATCATTGTTAAGTGTCTACTGTTTATTTTCAAAATTCTTGCAAGACTCAACGCACAGACCGAGCAAACTCCTTTGAGGTAGGAAGCCCACAGACACCACTTCCGCCCAGGTTATCTTCAACCAGGGGTCAGGACCAGAAACGGACACCAGGCCTTCCCAGTGCGCAGGCGCGGACCCTCCAGTGCGCATGCTCGCCGATGTGCGCGTGCGATCTCGTCAGGCGAGGGCGTCGAGCAAGGCGAGGTGAGTGAGGGGCGCGAGTTTCTGAGCGATCTGGAGAAGGGACCGCGAGGACATGAGGCAAGGGTGCGAGGCCAGGAGGGCACCACTGGGAGGGTATGGGGGGGCCTGTTGTGCAGCGTGGCTGTGAGGCATTCGGGGACTGAAAACGAAAATGAGGAGGTGAGGGAGGGCAACAGACAGGCTGCGTCCACAGTCTGCCCTGTTCTCCCCAGTCAGTGCTGTTTTCGGTCAACTCTGGCCTCCGGCTCCCCTTCCTCCCCCTACTCTCAGTCCTCTTACTCCTCTGCCTCCCCCTCCCCTCCTCCTCCCACTCCTCTTTACCCCATCCCCTCCCTTGCCCCCTCCCTTCTCTTTTCCCTTCCTCCTTCCCTTCCCCTCCTCCCCCTCCTACCCCCTTTCTCCATCCTCGCCCTTCTCCTCTCCCCACTCTACTCATGATCAGAGCCCTCACCCCTGCCGCGTCTCTCTCATCCTGGTGCCTCCTATCTCTGCCCTTCCTCTTCCCTTCCTCACTCGGTTGGGCCCTTCTCCCTCAGAGCGTCCCTTTCCAACACCTCCATCCCCTCATCCTTGTCCGAATCTTGCCCCTTCCTGCCTCAGCAGGATTTCCCCCTCAGCCCTGCTTCTCCTTCACTGCTGACGTCTAACATCTTACAATTGTTTTATCTTGTAATTTGTATTGCATGAGCTTCTTCAATAGGATGACATCCATGTTCCTATTTCTATTTAGATTTCCAGTGTATGAATGTGTATTTCTGCTGGGGCTTCATCTCCTTGGCATTCTCTGACTCCTACTTTTGAACATTCTGAAGAGTGCATAATGATTTCTTGTACTTTTAACTTGTGTGTATCTGGTAACTAATGAAGTCAAGCCCCACTTTATAGTAGCCATTTCACCAGCTTTTTTGTATATTCTTAAAATCTTTTAAGTTTTTTGCTCCCATTTTGTCTGTTTTTCTTATTTTAAGTTCTTAGTCTATTTTGCATTATGAATCCAGTCCCTTTTAGGATGTATATATTATCAGAGTCTTTCCTCATTTCTCTCTCTTTCAGACAGATTCTCCCTGTGCAGTTCAGGCTGGCCTCGAACTCACTTCTTTTTTTGGTATCAGAACTCAAACTCAGTTCCTTATGCTTGCCAGACAGGCACTTGTGCTGTATCCCTAGGCCTTGAACTCACTTTGTAGCCTATGTTGGCCTTGAACTCATGATCCTCCTGTGTCAACGTCATGAGTGCTGAGATTACAGGAGTGCACCACCATGCCTGACCTCCTTGTTTCTGTATAATACAGCTTTCTAACTCACTTTTTAAAAAACCTGAAATGCTTTATTTTGTGGCTTATCAATTTACTTTATTTCATTGTGTTTGGAGTTCAAATCTCGTTTACCTTGAAAAACGTCCTTGTGGCTTTTCTGGGAATAGGGCTGAGACATGTCTGTGTGCCTATATACAAAGCTCTATGAAAGTATGTTTAGACGTTCGTTGGATATAAACTAACTTCTTTTGCTTCAGACTGTCTCTACCTTACTGTCCAAAACATACCATGTACTTTTTTTGGTAAGTGTCTCTGTAATATCTGCAGGTCCTGAGGGCTTGGTGTCCTATATCTGGTACAACTCCGTCCACCCTACCATCTTCCACAAACCATATATAAATCAGCTTTACTGCAGAGAGCTTGAATCCTGTAAAGGACTAAGCTGCAAAGGTGCCACGTGTGACAGAGAGTTTGGCCATCATGAAGAATCCTCACATCTTTGATCTACACAAGCAAGAGGAGGATCCAGAAACTAGTTCCATAAACAACCCAGGAGCTGTAAATGATTCTGGTCAACAGCTGAGGCATGTTCAGTGTTTGTCACTGAATGGGCCTTACCAAGCTGTGAGCCAGACCCAGGAGCTTTGCTGCAAGTGGCAACAGCTGGAGACCCACACAAAGGAGCAGAAAACAGAGCCACCAACGCTGGAGCAGTTTCTGATTAGCCTGCCAGAGGAGATCCAGACATGGGTGAGGTCAAAGCAGCCAGAGAACAGCAGGGAGGCAGGCCTGTTGGTAGAAGACTTGGTCCTGGCATGTGAGAATCCAGGTGAGACAGGTAGGAGCAACGGGTTACTTCTGTCTGCTGAATGCCTGCTGTGTACATGGTATGTATTAGGAGCTGAGTAAAAAATGCATTTTATTCATCCAGTCTAATCTGCAAAATTGTAAATGTGAAATAGAAGAAATCTGGGCTTTGGTTTTTCCTATAATATTTATTATTTCTCAGAAAGTACCAACTTTGTCCCCCCCATCCCTTGTATCCAGCCTAGGCTCTAATATCAATAAAAAAGCAAAACACGTACTACAAAAAAACCTTCTAGGATTATCCATGGTATTAATAAGTGTAAATATGGAGAAATTGATTTTTATGTGGTCATCCCATTCAAGGACTAGAATGGCCTTTTAGAAAATGATTAAATTTTAGGTGCAAGAGGACATAAAATGTGGCAGGCTGGGAAGTTTAACCTCTGCCAAAATTTACTGGCCTTGGTAACTAAGGTTATTAGATTGGAACTAAGGAAAGCATTTTAAGAATGAAAGAAGAAAAACACTCAATTCTCATAATTCTTTAAATGAAAATAATACTAAAAATATTGTTGAGAAGGAGAGAAAAAAGAATAAATACAAATCCAAGATTGTAGCTATCTCTGGAATGAGGACTGGAGCATGCACAGTGCAGAAGCACATAGGGGAAGGTAAGTTACTGGGAATGTTTTAGTTTGAGGATTGGAAAGTAAACTTACGGCTTTATTTACACTTGGGACTGAAAATAAGTAAACTTAAACATGATCATGCATGGATCCATGCCGATAGCGTATCATGAACTAAGGATTGTGCTTTATCTAGTTCTGTAGGCCTGCATTTCTTAAAATGATTTTTAAGATGGAATATATGTGTGTGTATAGAATACTAGAAATTAAAGTCAGGATCTTTGCACTGAGCTACATCCCCAGCCCAGTTTTTATTATTTTATTTTGTGACAAGATTTTGCTAAGTCACTAAATTGCAAAGGCTGGGCTCAAACTGGGATCCTCCTGCCTCAGCCTTCCAGAGTGCTGGAAATACAGGCATATACCGCCATGCATGGCTTAATAGTGTGTATGTTGAATGCTTACATTGTATTATTGTGTTTTTACATGTGAATTAATTTGCTTTAACAGCTTTGTGAAATTACTTTCATTGTATAGAAGTTGAAACAGACACAAAGCTGAGTAATTTGCTGTGGTTCCACAGTTCTTAATTGGCAGTCAGGGTGCTTGTTCCCCTGTCTGCAGTTTAATGACAGTGTTACTACCAAGAGTGGAGAGAGTGGGAATTATCCCAGACTTTAAAGGCTTGGCCAGAGCCCAGAACCATTGGAGCTACAGGTCAGTGGGGAGTAAAGAGTAGCCTAGGATGTAAAAAAGAAACAACAGATTGATGAAAAGTGTACTTGAAACAAAGAATACAGGCAAGGAGTGTTTTCAAGGTTCAGATTTCTGGAAGAAAGGTTGTCTTCTGGGAAAGGCTTAATAAGGGCTGCCATTAAAAATTACCTAATGAGTGCCTTATATTTGTAATGCTCAAGCCTCAGAAGAGCCCTTAGAGGCATAGGTGTAGGTATTACAGTTGAAACTGAGTTTGCCTCATGATTTTGATTATGCATTGAAACTGTAAGCTACTAACACTGGATAGGGAGGGGCTTTCATTTCATTGGAAGACAGTGGGAGCCATTGAAGGATTTAAAACTGCGGAAATCTTAGAGCTCCTTTTTGGGCTGGACTGTGTTGAAGGGAGAAATTATTTTGGTGGCCTTTCTCTCACCATAGGAAGTCCATCACAGCAAGATAGGGGGTAAGAAGCGGCAGACAGTTTCACATCTGTGTGTGCTGCCAGACAGGGCTTGACTCCACGGTCATTCCTCTCTTCTAGCTTTCTCTGCTCAGGACTCTATCCTTGTGGAAAACAAGAACAACAGAGAACACCAAAAGAGGAATACAGAGGCATTAGGCTGTCCACTGTCGGCTGGGTCCCAGGTAAGGCAGACACTCTGGGGACTTGGTTCTTAGATATGGGGAGGGATCTGGCCTTCCTGTTTCTGGACCTTCCTTGTTCAGCTAAATTGTATTACACAGTTTTCCATTTCTCTGAAGTCTTGGTTTTTGAGTATCTCATAGGCTGTGTTCCCTTCCTAGTGGGGAGGCTAGAGTGGCTGGGCACCTGTGCATCAGCCAGGCCACCACTGCAGTGTTGGCTCCCTGTCCCAGTGAGTCTGGTCCTCTCCAAGATGGAGTGTACGCCGGGGTGGAGTGTAAGGCATGCAGCAATCAGGATCTGCCCAGCTTCTCTTTCCAGACCCTCTGGTGCTGAATTTTGGTCAGTGAGTCTCTCCCTCTCATTACCTGCCTGACTCTGGTTTTCTCTGTCTCCACACAAGTGCACCTGCTTTCCTTTAGGGCATTAAGCAGAGTCTCTGTTACTTGCTGCCACCGCCAAGCCTGCCACAGTGATCTTAGGTCTCGAGTTTTAGGTGTTACGGACAGCGCTGTTACAGTCACGCCTGTTCAGGTGCACAGGAGCAGACCTACCTAGGAATCAGAGGTTTAGATTCAGAGTGGTTTATCATTTACCTTTCCCTTAGCACCTCACAAGAGATCTCATGGATAACACTTGATATTGTCACACTTCCTAATATTGGTCAGTTGAATGAGTATGGTGTGTTTTTAGTTTGATTTACATCTTCATACATATCAATAAGATTTTAATATTTCTTATAAGTATCAGTTCTCAGAGTTTTACTGATAAAATGCTGAGGCTTAACCTACTCACACTAAATTTTTAAGATCCAGAGCCAGGGCTTGAACACACCTTCCTGATTCTTGGCAACACAGTATACTGCTGAGCTTTTAAATATCCGTATTCTTGATTTCTCCTGACAAGTGTCTTAAGAGGCTATATTTGCTCTACATAAACCTCTAGTAATTGTTTACTAATTGTTCTGACTTTTCTCAGGAAGGTGCTATGCTAAGTTCCCATGGCCTCTGGTTTAGAGCACATAGAAGCTTTCTGTCAGTCTGCATGGCTGCTTCATATTCAGTCCTTTCTCATTAGGCTTGGTCCCCTTTCCCCAGGATAATTCCTGGGCTTCAGTGGAGTGTTTCTGCTGGTTTAGGAGTTGGTGACGTTTGATGATGTGGCTGTGACCTTCACCCCAGAGGAGTTAAGCTACCTTACTGCTTCTCAAAGGAAGCTCTACAGAGAGGTGATGCTGGAGAATTACCAGAACCTGGTTTCCTTAGGTAAGTGTGTTTTCCCCATAGAACTTGATTTCTGTCCATTGGATTCATGGTCCACAACTGTTCTGCATCTTCCCATCTGTAGTGGTGGCTCATTGTATCACCTCTGGGTCAGAGGCAGTATTTTAATGTCAGGCTCACTCATGATAAAATAGCTAACCTTTATCAAACACTTAATATATGTCAGGCAATAGCCTAAGCATCTTGCAGGTTTTAGCTCTCAGCCTCACGCAAGTTCTATGAGGAGGAGGTATAATTCTTATTGTTGTTATTATTATTGTCATTTTATATGTACTCCAAGAAACAGACTCAGAGGAAACATAGATTTCTTACTTAAAGCTGTGATTTGACCTGTAGTGGCCTGAGTCTAGAATCTTCCCCCTTAAACTCTGATGTGCTAAGAGACACTAATTTTTCCCAAACCTTTTGATTATGTTAACTAGGAAATATAAGCTTGGTATTAGACTGTCTCAGGATTTTGTTAGTCTTCCATTTTAGCAAGAAAGAAGATCTCAGGAAAAACAAATGTAATTCTGTTCATTTTTTAAGTTTTTATGTATCACATTCCCTGTGCTAATGTATAGAGTTTAGCACACCACCATTAGACCCTCTTTCAGTTTTTAGCTACGTAGCCGAATTTTCAGCCTTGACGATGTTGGTGTATGAAACCAGATAATTACATTGTCCTGCACTCTCTGCATTGCACGATACAGAGCAACATCCCTGGCCACCACCCATCAGACACCAGGGGCTCCACCCCCTTTCCCACAGCTTTGACAACAAAAGACAGCTCCATATATTCCAGATGTCTTCAGGGGACAAAACCATTGCGAACCACTGCTCACTAAGCTTGGAGACAGGCTTCATTTCACTTTGTAAAAGTTTGCACCTTTAAAAAATTATTCCCAAGTTGTGAGGAACCCAAATTGAGAGTTCTTGAATCCTAAGTTATGAATCTTCCTTCTTTAACAGGGCACCAGTTTCCTAAACCTGACATTATTTCTTTCCTGGAAGAAGAGGCATCAAGAGCAACAAGAGAGGACAGTAATGCAGTGATGTGTCATGGTGAGTAAAGCCCACGGAGAAGGGATCGCAGGAAGGCAGTAATCCCACCCCACTGGTCAGGAATGGAGCCAGGACATGCCAGGTAGGACCATTCCTCAAGGCTGCCCAGCTAGAGGAGCAGGCTAGTGTGTGCTGTCACTTGAGAGCCTCTCTCTTGTCAGTGCTTCCTCTTATTTCTTTTCTGAAGTTCATCTCTTCCTGCAGTACCATTTCCTCTTATGCACAGCTCAAGGGAGGCTGATGTCCCTTTAGTGTTTTAACCTTTCCATTCACTTGTGCCTTCTTCTTTGCAGCTAGAGTCAAAGATCTTTCCTTTTTATCTTCGAGAAAGAAAAAACCTTGGCAAGCTATGACCTCTCCTTCTCACTGCCTGCTCCCAACAGTCCCTCAGATTTACAAACAGCCACAGACTTCCTTCACTTCTAGTCCCTTCCCTGTATGACCCTCACAGAAATCTTGAAGAAGAGTGTCGGAGGCAGAAGCATTATCACGTATAGTGAACCTGGATGTTCCAGAAGGAGGCAGAAAGGCTGTAAGGTCTGAGGGAGGTGGAGGGGCACAGCAGGAGCCAAGCACCGGCCCACAAACGGCTGGTTAAGGAACATGGCTTTCACTCTGAGTGGGTTGCAAAGGTAGTGGAAGGAGTTGAACGGGGAGTGAGGTGGCAGCACTGCCATTTTAGAACTGTACTGTCCGGTATGGTGGTCACTAGCTACCTGTGGCTGTTGGAACTAGTTAAGATTATATAAAATTTACAATGTGTTGTCTTGGTCACACTGATCACATTTTTAAGAGTGTGATAACCATGTGTGGCCAACAATTACTGTGTTAGACAGCAGAAATGATTTTTTTAATTGTGGCAGAAAGTTCTGCTGGGTGGTGTTTTCCTGAAAAATCCATTTGGCTGTTCTACAGAGAATGGGTGAGATAACGGAGA
Organism: Cavia porcellus; assembly: GCF_034190915.1. Lineage (NCBI taxonomy): Eukaryota > Metazoa > Chordata > Mammalia > Rodentia > Caviidae > Cavia > Cavia porcellus. Next base: position 37,042,796 of record NW_026947490.1, on the reverse strand, counting down.
AACTGGTTCTTTTGAAGTCCATCTGGCTATAGGTGACAGACCCTGATGCCGCAGTTGAAGGGTGTGGTTTGAGGTGTTCTGCATACATAGAATTAATGGATATGCAGCAGGCAGTGGAAACACAAATTATGGCCAGACCATCTCTCAGTCGTCCACTCCTGACACGTCCCGTAACACATTCCTGCTGGCTTGAGCCACCTGTGGTACACAGCAGTACAAGCCAGTGGGAATGTCATATGTTCAGATCAGAGCAGCCTGGCAGTAAGAATTACAGCCCAGTCGTGAATGTGCTGAAGGTCATTTCCTAAAAGGTCCGATCCGCTGCGATGGGACTCCTCTCCTTCTTTACCCGGAGACTGATAGAATTGTGGGGGACCGGCGGTGGCTGAAAAGATAAGAAGTATAAAATATAAATGACCTTTATTTTGAGAATGCGGGGAGAGACACCCCCGATCCCCTGGGGCGCGGCATCTCCACCCCGGGGTCCATGATCTCTCCATGGAACACGTGGAGTGAGGCACATAAGTAGCCTCAGTTTGGGGTGGAACCTAAGGGGGCATTAGGGATGCACAGGTAGCCCATTGGTCTTTGTTTGGCGCCATAGGTAAATTCCTAGGAGTGGGGGAGATGGAGCTCCTTGGTTCCACCTCTATGGCTTCACCAGCTACAGTGTCCTGTCTGGGCCAAAACTCTTTCAGTGACTAAGCTGCATATGCTGCACACATGTTGAGTATTTGTAGGGATATGCCCCTGTGTTCCTTATTGCCTCTTCCGAACCGCTGTACTTGATTTCTTAGCTTTTTTCTCATCCAGGGAATTGTCTTTATAAATCCTAAATTTTTGACCAGTTTCTTAGTACCCTCATAAGAAAATTCAACTTGTAGCAAAATATTTCATTTCTTTCTTTGTGGCCTGAAATTCATTTACTAATCTCATTTCCCACAGATCTCCATCTAAAATCTCATGTTTCTGTCTTCCCAGAACTATTTTCATAGTCCAGTGTTTCTGTTTGGGCTGTTTTCTAATGTTACCACCATCCTCTTCATTACCAAGCCCAAATTCTGTCCTCTCCACTAATCTTTTCATGGAATCAGTTACCCCATATCTGCTTCTGTAGTGATTTTAGTCTGATTGGAATCCGTTTTATAAGCTTCTGACATTTACAGGGTTGGATAATGCCTTGCACATAATAGCCTCACCAAATGTTGAATTAAAGACAAGTAGTTGGTTGACAGTGTAGATTTGGTTAAAATGAGAGATTGGGATCCATGAAAAGAGAATCTTGTTGCTTTATTGTGAGCAAAAAGTTGACCTCTTCATTCCACTGTTGCCTCAAAGGTCCTGCAGTACCATGGTAATAAGCATTGTTTAAAAAGGTTCCATTATAACTCAGCTTGAGAAATACGACATTCTTCAATGTGTCCCCTTTTGAGATTTGAGGTACATATCAAAGGTTCTGAAGAACTGTGTAGAAATCTAGCCTGCTAGACTGGAATTATCTAACTTTCCCAAATTGACACACACCTATTAGTTTTTGAGAATATTAATGACCTACTAAGAAGTTGGAAAATGCTGTTGAACTCCAGTCCCAACTCTTTCCCCTGTTTTTTTTTTTCATTGTACTCCCTGTGTCTGTGTCATCTTTGTCAACATGACTCCACCTGCATGGTTTCTTCACTGCCCTTCTTACATTTTCTGGCCTTTTGTGCTTTCCATTCTTTTCTGATTTTCTTCTCTTTTCTAGAACACTTACACACCCATAAGGTCTACTCCACTGTCTTTCGTCTCTTCCGTTTCTATTATAATGACACATCTCTCGGAGGAAAGAGTAGAGGAACTGTTACATTTCTTTTAGACTGGGAAAAGAGACCTCAAACCAAAGAACCAACCTCAGAGCAAATCCTGCCTATAGAAAAATCATCTTCAGAGGAAGGAATAGTGGTTCTGGCAATAGATGATTTCTGGCATGTCTGTTTAGGAGACTGTCCTGATCCATTGGAATCACACCAAGACAACGCGAAGAAACACATTTTTAGTCCTGTAGGGCCAAGTGACACCAAAACCCTTGCTTAGGGAAAGAGCCATGGTACTGATGATTTTGAGAGAAGCTCTCATCTTGCCCAGCAGTCAGGAGATCTTCCAGGAAGGGCTCTCCAGCAGGGCAGTGTTACTAGCAAGGACACCACACCCCAGCCAGCACAATACTTCACTGTAAAATTTGTGAAAGAGTCTTTAGTTCCAAAAATGGCCTTGTGAGACATGAGCTGATCCTTACTGGGAAGAAACCCTTTGCCTGTAGTGTGGTGAAGCCTTCTTCCTCACACTGCACCTCATCAGGCACCAGAAGTCCCATGCTTCCCCTGCTAGTGAGAGGCCCCCTAGCTGCAGGAAAGGTGCAAAATCTTTTACCCAGCATATGGATCTCTCGGGGCATGCAAGAATCCACAGTCAGGAGGACTGCTATGAATGTGTTCAGCATGGCAAAGTCTTTACCCAAGACATGCATCTTCCTTAACATCTTAAGGGCCACAGGGAGGCCAAGGCCCTTGGCCCTGAGTTGCCCTGCAAGAAGACATACTTAATTCACTACCAGCCAGAATGTGACCATGTCAGAAAGAACTTGCTAGTGCTGTGACTGTGGCAAAACCTTTGGTCATAGTTCGCACCTCATTCAGCACTACCAGATCCACGCTCAGGAGAGACCGTACCAGTGTCAGCTCTGTGGGAAGTGCTTTGGCCAGCCCTCACACCTCACTCAACATTAGCAACTCCATTTTCAAGTGAAAACAGTTGCCGTCACTGTTTAAAACCATTTGGAGAGCACACATCTCACCATCTCTGGCTTTGTCCTATAGAAACAACTTTCGAGTGTGCTAAATTTGAGAAGGCCCTCTCCCTCGTCACACCTTGTCAACAACTTGAAGATTCACTGTGGTCTGATGGAAAAGCAGGGAGGAATGGTTGCATAGTTGTGCAGCAACATTTGTGCAAGAGGGGATCCAGCACACATCAGTAGTGACTGGCAAATTACAAAGGGTGTTTTTTTTTTTTTTCAAAAGAAAGAAGCTAATAAGTTTTGCTCCCCTTCAGTGGTATTGATGGATAGAGAACTGCACTTTTGAGATGTTGATAAAATTTGTAATAGACAGTGGTGCTTCAGACTTTTAGTTTTTACAGAAAAGTTATCATACAATAACTTTACCATGTATCAACAAATTGAAAAGATTTTCTAGGTGTGGTCTAAATGAATTCACTAAGCTGATGTTATTGGTAATGTATTTTCCTAGTATCTCATAGTTCATAAAATGTTCTTTTATATATTATTTTTATTTTATCCTTCAAGGTACATAGGACATGTGATGTCAGCTATTTCTAAAGACCCACGCTTTTCCCTTTTTGGGACTGGGGACTAAATCAGGGTCTCACTTGTGTGAAGCATACCCTCTACTGCTGAGATACATCCAGCCCTATTTCTTATTTCGAGATAGCATCTCGCTGTATTGTTCAGGGTAGCCTTGAATTTGTGACCCTCCTGCCTCAGCCTCTGCAGTAGTTAGGAGTTCAGGCACGTATCACCATGCCTGGCTGAAACCCAGACTTAGAAAGTCATCCCCCAAGCCAGTTCACTAATTCCTGGCAGAGGGCTCAGTGTCTTCACCTCCACTGGGGGTTCAGCACCTCTCCTAACTTTCATGTATGACTCTCCTCCGTTACTCTAGTTGGGTCTTTAGTCTCCTGATTTAAGACACAGTGGGTCCTTTTTGAGGTGTCTGCATGCGGGCTGTTTGTGTTTGTATGAACCAAGGCCTAAGGCTTCCTGAGGAGCCAAACTAATTAGGGAGAATCAGGGGCCCCAGACCAGATGATCTTCATTCTTGTGCTCCTTTCATGCCTCAACTGACGGCATGGCAGCTACTACTGCTGTCCCTTTGGCTCCACAGGGTAGGTGGACTGTGCACAGCGCTAGTTCCATAGTTTACAGTTACACTCACTGCAGCGCTTGGGGCCTGGGACGCCCAACCTGGGACTGGGGCTTTCACCCTACTGCTGCCCTAGGAGCTGTGAGAACAATGCATAGAGTCGCTGTCCTCTGCCCGCTTTCCAGCTCCTAACATGCCCAGTAGTTTGGATGTTGCTCTTATGTTGAGATTAATTAGTTTACATTTTAGAAGTATTTGCGTTTTAAGCTTCTTTGTGTGTCTGGTGATGGAAGTAATATGTATTCCTTGAACAAAATTAGAAAATAATTTTTTCTTTGAATATTTGTTTTTCTCCCTCCCAGATAGACTTGTTGCTAAATTTTGTTCCTAGATTTTCTCCCTTAGGCATAAACCCATGAAGGCATTTTTAAAAAGGTGTTTATGAAATACTATGAATTGCACACTTTTGAGCCTCAGTTATTGCAGACATCTTTGCATAGCTATAATGTACTCCTGTTTGATTTTTCAGGGTTACTGAGAACTGGGCTGGGTGGATGTGTCCCACTTAGCCCATAGGGTTGGAAGCTAGCACGGCTGTTACTTCGCTCTGCAGTGCGCTGCTGCTGCAATGTGCTTCCTCCCCTTGTCTCTAAGCCTCGGTCTTTACCTAACCAGTTTTCTCATGTTGAGTATTATTTTCTAAGGGCAGATTCTCAGCAGTGGAATTTATGGGCCAAAGGTAATGTGTTTATTTGTTTTTGTTGTTTTTTGAGACAAGGTCTTGCTGTGTAACTCAGACTGGCCTAGAACTCACTAGATAGTCCAGGCTGGCCTTGAACTTAGTCCTCCGGACTCAGCCTCCCATACCATGGGATAGCAGGCACGCACCACCATGACCTACAGGAATGTGTTTTTTGAAGGCCTAGGAAACACTCTTAGCCTTATCCCAGCAGGGACTGACAGCTGTGCTGATTGTTTTCCTTAAGTACAACCATAAACCACCCACTTCTCCTCCCACATCCCTTTTCTTTTAGAAAAATTTGAACTATGGTTCCAGCTGAGGAAATAACAGGACTGGAAACCAGGCCTGGAAAGAGCCACTGATAAACTGGCATAGTTTGTGAGAACCCTAATTTTAACATTCCTTTATTAGGTATAGCTTCCTGGTGAAAAAGTAACAAGCATGTTAAAGAGATTTTACAAGGCAGTAGAGGCTAATAAACTTCCCGATAAGTTAGATACCCAGTACCCTGTATTCATATGTGGAAGAAAGAGCCTACTGGCAAAGGAGCAAAGAGTTTGGGCTTCGGAGCCATACCTGAGGTCAGATCTCAGCGTTCTCAGAAGCTGATTAAACCTCAGTTTCCTAGGAAACGGATGCCACTGCCATCCATCCACCCCAGGGGACTGTTAGAAGACCTAAAGTTCATTTATAGACAAGACCAGACCAGACTTGCTGGCACTAATAACAGTGAGCTGCTATTATGGAATATTCTTATAGAAGATTTTATTTTAGTGTAAATCACAATTACACTCAAAATGTTAACACAATGTATTATTTAAATCTTACATAAATTTTTTTCTCCACACCACAAATTTGAAGTTCTCTTGCTCTCATTTTTAGTGGCCATTTTAATGACTTATCACATAAAAGTTTGATGAAGTATGTATTTACAGTAGTTTTCTAAAAGGATACATTCCTAAAGATGATTTGCAGGTGAAAGGTGGTGTGAATTTCCGGGCCTCCACAGAGCCTGCTGTGTATTTGGGAGGGACTGTGCCCTTCACAGCCCCCAGCAGAGGGAGCTGTCCTGCCTGAGTCAGCAGAGGTCACCCCAGGCCTGTTGTCAGGATTCCAGGGAGAACAGGTTAGGGGCTTTTCAGCCCACACCCCAGGCAGACAAGACATCCTGGGAAAAGTCTGTGTGCTCAGAGTAATGTCTATTGCTCTTTTTAGATAGCAGTCTCCTTGTATAACCTGCCCACGGTGGCTGTTTATCACAGCAAAAACAAAAAGTGCCTATCTGATGAGGCAAAAAAGTGAGTTTTTACTCACTGATTCATTGTTTATCCAGATGTTTTGAACGACTTTATGCAGTGTAGATGCTTCACTTGTATAGCTTTTGTTTTCTTAATGTTTTGCATGAGCTCATTTTCCTTTTCTTAAAGTATATATTTGTTGTTTGTTTTTTTTTTTTAAAGTAATACTCAGCTCATTAAAGAAAACTCCTGCTTTGGAGAAAAGTAGATCTCTCCCTCCTTCCTCCTGCCCCTAAAACAAAAATATACCATTAACACTTCAGTTTGCTTTCTTACCATTTCAAATGCCAGGCTTATGGAAGTAGTTACCTTGGGGTATAGTGGAGAAGGCATCTCATTTCCAAGGTCTGTCCTTGTGCTCTTTGTCACAGTGGTGACTGCCTGCTGTAACTTGGCTGCAGGTCACTGTCATGCAGCTGTGACATGCATGCAGCAGCACACCTGTTTTCTTACCCAGGCTTATGGCCTCCAACGCAGCTTTCTCTACCTTCACTCCTTAATAGGCCTGTGGCATCACTGGCCCTTAGTCAGTGTGGTCCTTCTCCTCTTTATCAGATGTTTAACTTAGTTCTGGTTTGTCATAAAAAAGGATGATACTGTAATGAAACTTTGGTGCTTAAATGCTTTTTCCAAGTTTAAGATGCTTAAGATGGCTTTACCCAAAGCAGAATTGCTGGGTCAGAAGATGCATAATTGTTTTAAGGTTCTTGACACATGCATCCAAGACTCTGTCAAAAAATTACACCAGGCTGGGTGGGGTGGCATGCGCCTGTGATCCTGGCACTCAGGAGGCTGAGGCAGAAGATCACCCTGAGTTTGAGGCCAGCCTGGGTCACACAGTGAGACCCTGTCTCAAAAAACAATAAGCACAGACAAACCTACTATACCAGTGCACATTGGCATTGGTCCACAGAGAGACCAGTTGTGTAACAAGTATTTTTCACCTTTGCTATTTTAATAGGGGAAAGGACATATTTTAGTTGTATTTATGTGATTTTTAACATTTTCTGTTAAACTCATAAGCGGTTATGTTTCTCTCTGTCTTTCACTCATTTGTATGTCTTTCCTATTAATTTGAGCAATCTCTTTGTAGAATATATTCACCCACTGTCTTTGTCTGCAAGTGTTTTTCCTAGCTTGTTTAACAATTCCTATGAAATATTAAGAGTGCTTTGTTCTGGATTTTTCATTATATTTAACATGCTTTAACCATTTATAAATTTACTTGTGTAGATTGTGTGAAAAAAAGGATCAAATTGCCCCTCTCCTGTTGTCCCTATTCACCTGACATCAATAACTAGTAAAAGAGAAACGCAGACCTGCTGTGTGGGGGGCCTGCACTGGCACCTCCTGCATTGTTTCGCTGGCTGATCACCCTACTCTGTTATACATCTATGTTCATTCATTATTGTGCCTTAGAAAGTCTATATATAAAATTTGTGTGGCAACTGTCTTCTCTTCTAGAGGCAAATGTATGCTTATTAATTGAAACAGCCTTTTGATTATTTCAAAGAACTTGTGCATGAGTTAGGATTCACATCTTTAGTTAGTTTTGATCTCAGCATCTAGAAATATAATACTGTCCTTTCCTGCATTCAGACTTTTTTTTAATCAATCAATAAAATTACATAGTTTTCTTTTAAGGCTCACATTTTCTTTAGTTATTCCTATGTTTCTGTGGTGTGGGTTTTCTCATACAAGGTTTTTCTTCTATTTTTCATAAAAAGCATCTCCGGAACAGGGTCACTTCAGCACTGTCAAGGAATTCTCAAACTTCAGAGCCAGCCCGACTACATGGGTGCTTCTACACAAGTCTCCTGGGAAACCCCAGTGCAGGGGTCCCACTGGCCACGCTCTGTGCTTCCATGTTTCATGTGAAGTACGTTTTACACATGCGAACAACAGGTCACCAGTCTCTCTCTGGTCTCTTTGTCCAGGTAACTCAAAAAGACAGGGAAGAGATGCTCTTCTGATGTTGGTGAAAACTGGGAACCCCAGGAAAATACAGAGGAGCCTCGTGGGCAGGTATGTGCTTATGCACACAAATACACATTCAGGCTTACAGTTACCTCCTTGCGGTCATGGTGGCCCCACACCAAGCCTCAGTGTGGACTCTTCCTTCCCTGAGAATTCCTTTGGGAAGATGTCAGTACCCATGGGACAGTGACTCCTTCAACAGAAGTAAATCTTCAGAGGAACACAGCCCCTGTGCTCACAAACTGGCTGCTTAGGTTCCATACTCCTCTGACACCGATAACCTGCCATCCCTGATGTGAACATGAGATATGTCACTCACTTCCTAAGGTGCATGCCATATATCACAGCAGCTACAGATCCTCTGCTCATAAATCTAACAAGAAAAATCACACATGCAAACACTAAACTCACATTACACAAAACTGCTCCATCCTAGGCACAGAGATCCCACTCCAACAGTCATACATGGATACAGACTACACCCTACCCTGTGCTACACACAGGCTTCCACTGAATTACAAATACACCACATCCAAGGGGAAACACACACAATGTCCACGTTCCCTCCTTGTATCCCTTCCTAAATCATACCTGCTCCCGGAGTTCACTGCAGGCCCTAATGACATCCCACAGTCACACAAAGACCTAGCAAGTGCAGATTTGCAGAAGGGAGCAGGAATACTCTCAGCAGAGTGGCCCCTGCCCAGGATGAAAAACCCCAGAGGGTTTAGAGGAAATCCTGGCATGGGGCCCTGCTGTTCTCTCTGCCCTGCCACCATCAAGCTGCCATGGTTACACTGTGGCCTCTCCTTAATTGACTCAGGGCTTTATTTTGCCACCTGTCTGCTTTTCCTCCCCTCAGCATGCCCTGAGAGCTTGCTTTGCTCACCTGTCACCTGGCGTCTCCAGGCCGCCCCGTCCTGCCATTTGTTTCCTGTGGCACCTAGAGCATGCTGATTTGGCCAGATCGATGCCTCTGCAGCTTCGATGACACATGAATGCTCACCTTTGACCTTGCATTGACCTTTGATGCTGACAAATATATTTTACAGTTTGTTTCTTTCCTCTGTGTTTCCTTTTTGTGTTGGCAATCTGGTTTTGCTTGAATGACTGAAGGGGAAATACAGTGGCACCTCAGTCCACAAACTTAATTCTTCCCTCAGTTCTGGTTGCACAGAGAATGGATGAGAACCCAATCAAATTCAGTGGCCCAGTTCCATGTTGAGGAAATTTGATCCCACTGTCATTCAGTTCAGTTTGTGACCAGAATCATGGAAAGAATTAAGTTTGTGAACTGAGGTATTTAAACTTGCATTTTTAAAAAAATCTCTTTTGCTAGAACTTGACAAGACAGCCACTTGGTTTTATGGTTCCAATTCGCATGATCGTCCTGAGTGGTCCCATAGGCACATGCTTCAGGTGCTGGCCTCTCCAGGGCCCACAGCAGCCTATTTCTTGGTTTTGTTCTCGGTGCTTTGCTTGAGATGGGCTCACTATGCGGTTCAGGCTGGCCTGGGCTCACTTAGTAGCCCAGGCTGGTCTCAAACTTGCAAATGATTCTCCTGCCTTGGCCTCCTGAGTTCTGGGATTACAGGCACGTGCCACCACACCCAGCCTGTGTGCTTAGCTTTAAAGACAGCTTTGAAGTAAAGTGTGAAGTTAAAGATGTCACTGATACCTTCGTGGCTCCCGAGCGCTTTCCACTGATGCAGTGGTGGGGCTTTGATGACCATGTGTGTTCTCATTTTAGTTTCTCAGGGTTCTTGACTGCAGAGCACCCCTGAACCTGCTCCTCTTTGACAGCAGGCTGCAGCTTTGGTCCTGGCCCCCTTTTCTTCATCTCTTGTGGTCTCCCCAAGGTGGCCCTGCTTGTGCCCAGAACCTGCTTGCCCCTCAGCCTGCTTGCCTCTTGGCTCATCACACAGGCTCCGATGCAAAATGGGCTTCTTTGATCTTTTTGTTTTTGCACTGTTTTTGTGTTTTTATTTGGAATATTTTTCTTTCCCACTAAAATTATGCTCAGAAAACACAAGTTCTGTTTTCTGCTATTTCTTTACAGCTTCATATACTTGACCTTCACCCTTCTGTTTCTACAATTTGTGCAAAAACAGGCCAATTTAAAAGGGTTCATTCAAAGAAACCCTTTTAAATTTAATGGGGTTAATTGTTTTCCCCTCAAGATCATGCAGCTTTCTCCTCCAGGACCCGAGGAGTGCATGCCTATGCAGCTGGCTGGTCACCCACCATGGGGCCAGGAGCAAAGAGGTCAGCAGGGGAAGGGCCTGTTCAACTCTGCTGGGGGCTGAGTAGGGTCCCAGTCTTCTCTCAGTCACAGCCCTGCACCACCTGCTCCATCTGAGCACTCTGCCCTGCCTGACTTCACCCTCTCAGCCAGGTGAAGAGCTACAAGCTGCTGTCCCTGGGTACTGAGGAGACTTTTCCTCTTGTGACACCACCCAGCCTCGGGGTTGGGGACTAGAAGAAGGTGATGGGGAGAGACCAGGGGAAAGGGCAGGATGGGTCTGCAGTGGGCAGAGCTGGGGAAGGACGTGGGGTTGGCGCTTTGCTCACCGCATCTGAACAGGGGTAAAGTTTCAGATGCCTTCAGAAAGGAGAATCGCCTTAAAAATAATGGATGACTTCAGAATCAAGAGACTACCTAGTAACAAAAAGCGAAATCGAAAATCAAAACTCAATATATTTACCTGGCAGCAGAATGGACACTGTGGGAAGCAGAATTAGGAACTAGAATAAGCAAAAACTAGACTCAGCACAGAGGGACAAAAAGATGAAAAAACCACGGAAAGGAGAGCAGGCGAGAGGAAATAGAAGCTCCAATACATGTGAGAGGTAAGCCTCAGAGGAGAGAAGGGCGGCAAGGTGAAATCAGAAGAAAAAAATAACCAAGAGCTTTCCGGAAGTGGTGAGAAACACTTGGCCTCCCCAACATGTAACATGACAAGGAAATCAACCCCCAAATAGAAGGCAAAGACAGGAGGCCAAAGGTAAAGAGATCCCCATAGAAGCATCCAGAGAAAAAGGCCCCCTTCGAAGGCTGACGGATCAGGTCTGGGGACTTGGTGAATACAAAGCAAGAGCTCTAGCCCTGAGCCATGCCCCAGCCCCAGATAAGGCCTTAAAAGCACAAGGGGAGGCGCAGAGAACGGGTGAGCTCAGGGTGCGTTGGAAATGAACTCACCCAGTGTAGGTCGAGAAAATCAGCGCAGAGCTGGGAGTGCAGCTCAGTGCAAGGCTCTGGACTCAATCCCTGGCACCAGAAAAAAAGCACTAGCAGAGATATATCCTGGGGGACTCAATGTGCCTCTTTTTTAGATTTTATTTAAAAGGAAAAAAAAATAAAGCGGTGTAAGGGTACAAGTAATACAGAACTACCAAAAAAAAAAAAAAAAAACCAACCAGTTAATAGATTATACATTATCATAATCCCAGAGACAGTTGCTCAAGTCACAGTATCAAAGCATACAAAGTGGGCATTCAAACAGTGAGACTGCAAACAGTTGTGTTCAATGATCCAACCAAAAACATTAATATGGTCATCTATTTAACACCCCTAAACACACTTGCAGTTGTATCCTTTAGAGCACTTTTTTCCCCTCTCTTTTTTACAACACAATTTACACATTTTGGGTTTTATTACTCCTTAGTTCTTACTACTTTTTTTTGGAAGAGAATAAAAAATATGGCAAAACAAAGCTGTCAGTCAAAACCAACAATAGACATAGCGCATGATGTAAAAACAGAGTACAAGGTGATCAACAGTGGTTACCATAATGCCTCTTGCTTCCTTAAAAAGAATTGTCTATCTCATTAGGTATTATAAAGTTGAACAAAACAGTAGAGAACAAGACCAATAAAACCTAAACCTTGTAAACATTACAGGACTTCCAAAGAAGATAATAGTCAAACCAGAATGGGCAACATAGTGAATCTTACTGCCGTCAAGGTAGTTGCCTATACCCTCAAACTTGATACTATCATACAGAACAGAACAGAGTCTAGTCAGTCAAAACAAGATAGTGGGAGTATTACAGGACTTCAAGTTAATAGGAAATCAAAAAAGTTACTATAATATATCCTAATTTTTATTTTTCCCCTTAATTAAAAAAATCAAAAATTAATTTTTTCAATGAATAAGGGAGAGAGTGAGATAAAAGAGGACATAACAACATAACAATACAGGACAAAGCATGACAGTTTCAGCAACCTAGTACTTCACCACCAAATAACCCGACTTAATAGTAGTTACCATAGTGTCTTTTTCCTTGAAATATTTGAATATAACTTCATATACTATAGCTTCAAATATATCAAGTCAGTGTAAAACCATTCAAGTGGATGAAAGCATTGTAGGGTATTTAGAACCAGCTAACAGAAAACGAACAATGGTTTCTATATCTCTCTTTGCCTATAACAATTTTTGTTTGTATTATCACATATAATAAAATCCAGCAAGATACATCATGATAAAACCAATGGAGACAGAAGAGCCATAGTTTGGTGGGGCTTCAAAACAGCCTCTTTACGTGGACATAATTTCAACACTTTTTTGTAGCTGCTTAGTACTCCAAGCCTAACCGCTGGAGCGTCTATCCTTAAGACGCCCATGAGAACCGGTCTTTTCCAGACATAGGAGGTGATGAGCCTAGGTTCCTACGACAGAACCCTGGGCAGCCGCTAAAATGAGGAATTCCATGAGAGCCAGGTACCTGCTTCGAAGTATCTCCCCTGAAGAGCCGAGGACACCAGCTCAGCGATGCATCCCTATGGGGTTCACAGGAGCGCGGTTCCTGACAGCTCCACCCTGTGAGCTAGCGGGCGATGGGTAACGACCAGGCGATAACCGCACATGCGCACTCGGCTCTCAAGCAGGTGGGTTAGAACCTCTGTAGGGGACTGGATGCGAGCCAGAAAGTGAATGTGGAGTGGAATGAATCAGACACACAAACCAAATACCAGATAGTGCCTTCATGTGAGGAAGGCAGAATACAAACAGAGCACAGTGAGAGGAGGATAGAAGGAGGCAGAAGGGACACAGACCTCCCAGGAGTGGAGAGGGGTCCAGGGCACCGGGCGGCAGCAGAGGCAGAGGGCGGAGAAGGGATCTGGAAGGATTACGCTGTTACTCCCCGCACCGGCTCCCTGAGAGGTCGCGAGTCGCAGGTACCACCGACGTGCATGTGCTAACAGGAAAACGAGCAACTAGAGCAAAGACAACGATCGGCAGAGCCTGTGCTGGGGGCTGAGATTGCAGTAGGTCCTGGAGGGATAGATGCTGGTGTATGGGAGGCTGAGGTGGGAGGCTTGCATCTCCTGTGGTGCAGAGAGACACTAGGCAGGTGATTGGAAGGCTGATGAGTTAGTTCAGGTGCAAGGGCTGCTTTACTTCCACCCCAAAAGCACGATTGTTGTGGCAAGGAGCAGGCGCATGAAAACAAACCAAAACTCACAGCTGCAAACAAGTGCGATTTCTCCACAGAACCTGTGTCACTGGGTGAAGGAGAGGAAGGACTGATAGCTTCTACCATGTGGTTGGACGCCGAACAAACGCCAAGAGAAAGCATTCCGGTGCCCAGTGTGCGTGGGGTAAAACCTCACTCTGTGCAATTTCCACGCCAGGCAAATCAGGAGACAGGAAACGGGCACCAGGCTGCCGACAGCAAGGCCTGTGGGCCGGAGATTGGCAGAGCTCCCTGCAGCCAGCCAAGGCACCCTCTGGGTTGGGTCGATGGGTGACTCCCAACCCTGCGACCACAGCGAAACCTCTGCAGCCACAATGAACACTTGGATGGAGTCGAGGACCACGTGGCCCGGTGAATACGTTGAAAACCGTTTGGCTCTGCATTTTACGTGGGTGAACTTTATGAAGGGAAGAAATCAATGAAGCTATTAAAATAGCGTTAATGCTGAGCATGGTAGTGCATGCTTGTAATCCCAGCACTTGGGAGGCTGAGGCAGGAGGGTTGCCAGGAGTTTGAGGCCAGCCTGGGGTACAAAGTGAGTTCAAGGCCAGCCGAAGTTCGGAATGAAACTCTGTTTCAAAAAGACAAAGCAAAACAGCAATAGTATTAATAAAATGATTGTTCTTATCCTTCAAAAAGAATTGCTGCTTTTTAAAAAACAACAATACACATAAATTGCCCTTTTTCCACATCTTCACCGACAGTGCGCATAGTACATTTTTAAAACATTGCTTAAATTCATTTTATTTCAAGGAAAAGAAGAAGAAAAAAATATTGTTTAAACTTGTCAGAGTAGTAAGGATTGAACCCAGGGCCTTCACACTGGATCCGCTTTTTTTATTTTCTCAAGACAGGGTCTCATTTATGAGGTTTGTGTTGTAACCTGCCAACCAGTTCCCTCGAAGCCTTGCTGTTCTGTAAAGCGCTGACCCCTCCCCCGCAACAGCTCCATAAAAGATGATAAAATTGTTTGTCCTGATGGAGACATCTGTTCCAAGAAATGACCCACCACAAAAAACCACAACCTTGTACTTATGTTAAAAGCATATTACGTACATGAAAAGTCCCCAGGTCAAGCTGTACCCAAAACTACACTTGAGACACCCACCAGCACAAATGACCCCCCTCGCTTTGTGGTTTTTGCCTTCAAAAGTTTCAGACTCCTTTGCTCAGGGTGCTCAGTTTGGCAACTGCCTGACTGACACCGCTGGGTATCTGCTAAAATAAAGCGCTTCTCTTTTTCTATTTTTTCTGTGTTGTTATTTTGGAGAGTCCCCTCTTGGAGTCTGGGAGTGCCACAGTTTGAACCTGTAAACCTTCTGCCTCAGGCTCCCATTGCTTAAATTTTTGATTGACACTAAATTTGCTTGATACCTGCCAAGAGAATTAATAAAAATAAGAATCAAGACTACTGCCTGCTAATCTTTGGACATTGCTCTGAGTATTTCATGTGTACTAACTTACTTAATTCTCACAAGCCTGTATAGGGTGAACTTTGATTAAGGATCCCAGTCGCATTTTATGCCCTTGTCTTTAATCATATTCATACTGGGGTATGCGTAGCTTTTGTTCTATTTTGAAACATTCTCATCCCTTTGATTGTTTCTATTTTTCTTCCGCATCATCTGTTCACAGTGTTTGTCCACATTTTGCTGTTACTTTCACATTTTATGAACTTGTCAGAACTCCTTATATATGAGTTCATATTTTTGTTTTCTGTTTTTCCTACCGGGAATCGATCTCAGGATCTTATAGTTGCCAGGCAGACACTGTGCCGCTGAGCTGTATCCCTCAGTCAAGTTCATATTTTTGAAGAGAAGGTCTTGCCTAGTGCATTTACTCACTAGGGCTGTGACAAAGCACCCAGAGCTGAATGACTGAACAGCAGAAATCTCCCGCTCCCTGCTCCAGAGGCCAGGAGCTGGAGACAGCTTATTCCGGGTGAAGAAGCCGACTCCTGTGTGATAGGACCCCCTCCAGCCTCTCCTTGACTGTAGACCATGTCTGCCCATGTCTCTGTGTCCTCTTCCCTCCCTGCTTTCTGTCTGTGGATCTCTCATCTGTCTAGGTTTTACTGGCTCTGACATGACAGCTATTGTGTTTATGGTTAGGACACGATGTTTGCACACACGCATTGCGGAAGGATCAAATCTTGCAGGTGAACACATCCACCATCACCTGCTTCTGTGACTTTTGGGGTGGAAGCCCTGGAATCTTCCTTGTCTCTCTTCTGAGGGGACAGCAAATCATCACTGGGCGTGCTCACCACACAGGCCACATTCATGCTACATGGGGCCCCACCCTACTCGTCATAGTGACTCGGCCACATCTGTGATGACCCTGTCCCCAGATTCTGCTCCACCTTAGGTGCTGAGGGCCAGGAGTTCAGCATGGAGTATGGGGCATGGGGAGGGGCCCAATTCAACTCCACATGGTTGGTCATTTACCCAATTTTACTGTTACATCATTGACACCTCTGGCAGCACTCTGTGGGTTACAATTCCATGGAGACCGGAAAACCAACCATGACATTCCCAGGCACAGATATGACAGTGCAGATGGTGACTCAGACACTAGATGGGCAAGTGTGTGCACACTCGGTTTCCAGTAGTGGGAAGGGACAGCTACAGGGACTGCAGAGCCAGGCCCTGAAGCAAGTGGCAGCATTAGCCAGGCAATAAGCCAAGGGGAGAATCTTCGAGCAGTGGGTGCAAAGGTCCTGGAGCCAGATGCACTGGACATGTGTGAACAGGCAGTGGAAGTCCCAAGAAGTCAGGAGCAGGTGAAGGGTGAGAGCAGGCACACAAGACTCACTGGCCACGTGAGGGATCTGCTAGTTTGCCTGATATAAAGAGCCCCTGGACAGCGGTGATGAGGCTGGGATACACCCAGACCAGGCTTTTAAAGACCAGATGACCTGACCACTCACACTGTGGCGCTGTAATATACCCATGGTGCACTAGGGCTGGGGGAGTTTTAGGCACCTTGATCAAGCACTGAGTGCAGTGTGATGATCTTTGTTTGAACTGGTGGGGAATTGTAGGAGATCTGGGGACACAAACACAGGCTTCTGTCTCACTGTGTTAACTGTGAGGTGCCTGCTAGATTTCAAAAGGAAAACTGAGCAGGTTTAGGGTAGGGGGGCCTTGCTGCAGTGATGGATTTTGGGGAGTCATCAGTATGTCAGTGGTAACTAAAGTTGCTCCACTGGGTGAAAGTTTTGCCCAGAAAATCACGGCAGCTCCAGCAGCCACCGGTTTAGCATGGACACTAGCGGCGGATTTCCAGCTCAGTGTCCCCAGAGATCTGAGGCCTTCTAATTACAAAAACAACTCGAATGCAGGTCCCTGGCTCCAGCACACTCAGCCCTCTCCCCAGGGATCCCCAGGGGGCAGTGAGGCGCCTCTCACCTGCTCCCAGAAGTTTGGCTCAGCACAGCAAACCACTCTTGCACAGCTACACAGAATCTTATTAAGTGGAAACTCCTGGTGACTCCCTGAGGAGGTGAGCTCTGCCAGCACCCTGAGGCCCTGGAGAATCAACCACCCCCCGCCACCGCCCCGTGCCCACACAGTAATTGACCTGGCTCGACCTCCCCCATGGACCAGGGAGGGCTCTGCTCTCGTTAGGAGCAGGCAAGCCTGGGCTGGCCTGGGAACTACAAGGAAACTTTTCTTCCATGTGTTGATCTCATTAGTGAGGAGGCTGCTACCCTGACCCCCTGGCACTCGTCTCCCCCAGGGCAGTGACTCTGCCTCCCAGCTCTGCAAAGGTGGAAGAGTTTGTGCCAGGCCGAGCGGCCCTGCTCAGACCTGCACTTTGGCTCTGTGGGAAAAGGCAAGGGCAGGCGGGCTCCACTGGGCCTCTACAACTTTGTGCCCAGCTGCTGCTGGCACCCCAGGTGCAGCCCCTCAGCACCCCATGATGCCCAGGACGCCCCTGCAACAAGGAGCCACGAGGGCCACCCAGAGGAGCTGGGCTTCATTCTACCTCGTCAAGTCTGGGCCACTGCTGTCTCCAGTGAGGCTGGCACAGAGGTGGGGGCACAGATGTGGCCAGGGTGGGCGGCACCATGGACAGAGAGGCATGGGCAGAGGCCTGAGGCTCACACAGCCAGTGCCGTTCAGCCTGGTTTTTGTTACTAGCGCAGGTTTGCCATGCACAGCAAACACATTCAGGTGGAGGTTTGCTGTGTGTGTCTCACATCAACGCTTTTCACTTTCCACTCCCTTCCCTTCCCTCCATTCGCCACATCTCTGATTCCCTTCTCATCTCCACAGATCTACTTACCTCCTTTCCCATCTTTTATTTTGCTTTTTATTTATACTTTGGGTTTCTCATATAAGAGAAATTGCATTTTTAAGCTTGTGAGTCTTATTTGTCTTAAAACTCACGTCCCAAAGTGTGTCCCTTTTCCTATAAATAACTCAGGCCTAGCCTGCTTTATGGCAGAGTGGTGCTCCATGGTGTGTAGACCCCGCTTCCACTTTATCCGCTCATCTCCTGATGGACACTCCCGATGGACGGCGGGTGGCTTCCAAGGCTTAGAGCCAGGCACCACACTGTGGCAGACATGATGTGCACGGATCACTGTGATACAGCAACTTTACCTCTGCCCAGCTGACCCTAAAGGACATCATGCAGGGTGACACAGCCAGAGTCAGAGAGGCAGGGCCCTGAGACAGTCCCACTCTAGAAGCTGAAAATGAGGGGTGACCAGGGGCCAAGGGGAGGTGACTCTGGAAGTGCTGTCCCCGAGTACAAAGCAGTTAGAGGCACAGGTGATGATTAGGGTGACAGTTGTGCTGACCAGTGAGGTCTGGTCCACACCGCACAATGCTGCCCATGGTGCCCCCACTTATGCATGATTGTAATCATCCAAGAGGCAAAGCAGTAAGCACCAAATGGGCTGGGTGACAGGAAGTTCCCAGCCTCCTCCAGCCTCTCTTTCTCTTGCCCTCCCCTCTGCACTTTAGTGAATGTTGGTGTGAGTGCGAGGTCAGGCACTGCAGTGTGTAGGTGCAGGGTACACAGAACCCAGTCACCAGGGTGAGACTAACAGGAGGGGAAGTCCTGGGCACCCGCTAGGGAGGACAGCCTGGAGGCTCTGCCAAAAAGCTGAACCGGGAGCACCATGCGGTCCAGTAAAGCCTCTTCTGGGTATGTCTCCCAGGGCTGAGTCTGGGGAGCCATCTGCAACCCGCACGTCTACTGGAGCACTCCTGCGACTCGGTGCCTGGCTGCCAGTTGGGTAGAGGACATGCAGTCCA
This sequence comes from Cavia porcellus, assembly GCF_034190915.1. Classification (NCBI taxonomy): domain Eukaryota; kingdom Metazoa; phylum Chordata; class Mammalia; order Rodentia; family Caviidae; genus Cavia; species Cavia porcellus. The sequence continues at coordinate 37,024,109 of NW_026947490.1, read as the reverse complement.
CCATGCAAGGACCCTTCCTGGGCCCTCACCAAGAGCCACCTCCAACTCCTGAGGCTATGGCCAGTGCTGTGCTGGGCAGATTAAGCCAGACACAGTGGGCCAAGGCTGCATCACCTGCTCCCAGCTGTCACTTGGGAAAAGGGGACCCTTTGTGGCCAGAGTGGGGGTCCCCAGGAGCTAGGGAGGATGGGCTGGCCTTGGCCAGAGGGGACACAAGCTCAGCCATGAAATGGAAAAGCCCTGGGAGCTAATACCACAAAAGGTGACCGTGGGGTCTGGCGTTGGTGACTGGTATGGGCCCAGGGGGGACATCTTTGGGGTTCTCCCCATGGCACCCTCCTAGCAACAAGAACAGTGTCCCTCTGGTCCCAGCCAGGTCCCACACACAGAGGCCGAGGGGAGCCACGTTGCCCAGAGGACCCCGGGAGGCCTGAGGGCTGAGGGCTGAGGGCTGAGTGTGCCAGCTTGGGGAAGAAGTGGGCCCAATTCCAGGAGCACAAGGATCCCAGCTCAGAAGAAGCTGTCTGAGCTGGGTGGTCAGTCATGTCCAGCATGCCATGCCCACAGAGCCATGGGGGCAGAGGAGCTGGTGCAGGACTGTGGAGACTCCAGACTGTGAAAACAATTCTAAAGATGAATTCCTTTTCCAAATACAATGTGACACCTTCCATGTCAGAGGCAAATTCAGGGTAGCAAGGCAATTAGGAACTGTCCCAGGTGTCTCCCTGAAAGGGTTCCCCTTCCCCTTTGCCCCTCCCTCTCTCTCCCTTCTTCTCCCTCCCCACTCCACCCATCCCTTCCATCTGAAAAAGCTCTCACTGCTTTCTATTGCATTTCACTTCGCTATTTAATGACACGTTTCAGCTTTCTCTTACAAGTGACATTTAAACTTCCGTGTCGGAGTTGTCACATTGACTATTGTGGTCTCGGGGTGCAGAATGACTTTGGGGCTCAGTGCTGTTTCCTCAAAGCTCCCTAGATCTCTGATGTTGCTTTGGGTCCCCTGCGCCAGGCCCATATTTGAGGGGGACCAGCCCCGCCCCTACGCTTCCGGGGTGGGCATGAGATCGGGAGTGGCCAATCACAGGTCAACAGAACCCTGATTGGCTGGGAGGCCCCGGGTTGCTGGGCAGGCTGGGCAGGGCCTGTCATGGGGGGTGCCGGAGCACCTCTGTGGGGCGTCTGCATTTGGGGAGCGGAGTTTTTATTTACACATTTCTTATTCTGTAGAAGCAGTTTTAGTGGTGTGTTTCCTAGTCAGAGTGGGCGGCTGTTTTTGATGAACATAAATTCATGACTCAGATGGACCACCTCATGTTACCTCGATGACTGACTTATTTCTGGTTATTTGATTTCATAGCAAAACACGAAGTGAACAAATATACGGAAAGCGAAGGCGCACTATTTAAAAAGAGTAAAGTTTGCAAGTGTTTATTTGTGTATTAGGGCTTCTCTTAATTCTGTCTCATTTCAATCTGTGTATTAGGGCTTCTCTTAATTCTATCTCATTTCAATCTGTTCAGATTTGAATAGTGAAGCAGTCACTCCCATACTGAAAAGCGAAGCTCTGGATCAAACCATACCTGAAGGTCTCAGCCTTTCCATCAGCATGAGCCAGCCTGACATGCCGGTACACGCCTGCGACCTCGGTGTTATGGGAGGCTGAGGCAGAAGGATTGCACGTTTGAGGCCTGGACAGTAGCAACTCAGTGAAACTCTGTCTCAAAGTAAAAACTAAAAAAGGGGCCGAAGGTGCAGCTCAGTGCAAAGGTCTGCCTGAAGGTGCTGCCTCTGGGGGATGGCGCCAAACCCTGCTTCCTGGGAACTCCCACCATTCCCAACTGTCACCTTTGGCAGGTACGTCTGAGACACTTCCGCAAAGCCTCTCACTTTATTTCCTATGAGAGCAGGTTTGCAACTCGTGAGTCTGCACTCACTCGGAGGAGCAGGAGCCTGTGCACGTGAGGACCTGACTCCGTCCCTCAACCCCCCCCCCCCCACTTTTGTGCTATTACAGCTTTTTCTGTGTGTTTCTGACACACAGTTACATCTGCTGTGGGTGTCTGGTACATGCACCTGACACACACACACTTACACACTCTTAAATGACACACACACTTACACACTCACGGTTCTCCTGGACCCCTCCCCAGGCAGGCTTGGCCCTGGGGCTCCGGAGTGCACGAAGACTGCTGCCCGGTCAGTGCTTAGAAAGAACCAGCACCAAGGCGTCGTGGGGCTGTGGAACAACTGGACCCTTGCATTGTGTTGGTGAGAAGTGAAGCGGAAAAGCCAGCGCAGCTTCCCCCACTTCACAGGTGTAGACAGTGCGGGAACTCGGTGTCCTGAGACGGGGAGGAAGCGCTGCAGACAGCTGCTCTCATCCCTGCTCCTCTTACCATGCTGAAATGAGCACCTTCCCCTCGGTTCCTGGTCCCTAGCAACAGCAGGACGGTTTGCCCTGCTCATCTTTGGAGAAAAGCTGGGCGGCAAGGCAGAAGCTTTGCAAGATCCTCACATGGACTCCACCCACGACAGGATAGCTTCCCTGGCCCTGGACGACAGCCAGGCTGCTACTGTCCCTAACGCGCCCCACATATCGGCTCCAGGGAGCACGCAGTTCGGAACTGTTGGGTCTCACTGGCCCCAGGCAAGTCACAGAACTGCAGTGCAGCAGCCACCGCAGAGGCGGCGCCCGGGGGAGCGGCCTTCGCCATCATCCATGCAGCTGGAGCCTGCCCTCCGCACTGACCCTCGGGGGCCTGCTGCGAACCCCGCTGCCAGGGCTCCCCAGACCGGGGTGTCCACTGCCCTGGTTGTCCCAGAACCTTTAAGTCTTGGCCTCCATGAGCTGTTCGTGCAGCTCCATCTCCTTCCTTCCCCGCAACTCCTCCTAACCTCTACCCCTTCCTCTACACCCCGCGCCCCTGCAGGGACACGAGAGCACGGGAAAGGCCCGCTCTTTGTCCCCCTCGGCCCGCACCGGCGCTCCTTGCAGAGCCTCCTCAGCCTCCCTGGCTCCACAGAAGCTGCTCCACGCTCCTGTACCAGGGCCTGGCCTGGTGCGTGCCCTTGCACACAGTCGCTCCGCTCACAGACTCGGTTCCCAGGAGCTTGCTTCAGTCTCCTCCCAACATGCACAAGGTCCGAAGTGAACAGTAGGAATCCACACTCCACACTTCCTAAGCATGCAGCTGGAGCACATGAGCTCAGCCTCAGCCAATCGGGTTGGTTCAGGGGTGGAGCATGTGACTGAGCCAATGAGAATCAGAGAGGTTGGTTGGAATAGAGCATGTTCCCTGAGCCGATGAGAATCTGAGAGGTTGGTTCATAGGTGAAGCATATGACCCCAGCCTCAGCCAATTGGGTTGGTTCAAGGGTATAGCATGTGACCTTAGTTAATGAGAATCAGAGAGGTTGGTTGAGGGTAGAGCATGTGACCTCAGCCAATGAGAATCAGAGAGGTAGGTTCAGGGGCGGAGCATGTGACCCAGAGAGGTTGGTTGGGGGTGAAGCCTGTTGTACTTTTTATGATCCTAATCAAATTGCTCTGCTTTCATTCACTAATTTATTTTTGCTTCCTTAGAAATATTTTTAAATTGACAGAAATTGTATTCGTGGGTGTATAGAACATGCTGTTTTGATATTTATGTACATCATGTAATTGTATAATTGTGTAATTGTGTACATCAAGCTATTTAACGCATGCGTTGCCTCATTTACTTTTCGGTGGTTGCACTGAAGGTCACAGTGTTAGTGATTTCCAAATGCACAGTGCATTGCTGTCACCCATAGTCGCCATGCGGTACAGTGGGCCCCTTGAACTTATCCTTCCCATCTACCTGAGTATTTTGTTTGATCCAAGTCTCCCCAATCCCAACTCCCAGCCTCTGGTCTCCACCATTTTACTCTCGTGGTTTCTGCCTTAAGCTCAGGAAACCTGGCCTTTTTCCGACATTAGTTTGTTCCTGGTGATCTGTGATTCATGCTTTTTAGGAGTTTTACACTGAGAAGAGCAAGATGAGTGTGAAAGCCAGGAAGTTCAGAGACAGCTTGGCCAGTCCTTCCCCCTCTTCACACCCAGCCTGACTCTGTGATTTAACTCTTGAGTTTCTTCCCAGTCACACACCTCTCCACTGCTTCTGTAACTCCTGCAATCCCTGCCACAATTTCTTCCTGTGGAAGGGGACTTTCTGAGATGTCAAAATCACATCTAGGCAGGTTCCCCTTTCCTTGAAGCTTGTAAATGGCATCGGATCCCCTCCACTTTTTAATCTCTACTCTCTAATACTCAGTTACTTTTCACTGGTGTCAGGAGTGATACCCACCTCTCCCATGTGGCCTCTCTATCCCATGTCTCCATGATTAATTGAGAGGTTGGTCAGGGGTGAAGTATGTGACCTCAGCCAGTGAGAATCAGAAAAATTTGCACCTGCTGCTTGGCTGAGCACTACTGCACCTTGAGATCTCAGTACTCTTTTTCCTCAGAGGGCTTTTTATGATCATGTTAGTCAACGTTCTTTTGTGTAAAAGAAATCATTCACCTATTTACTTAGGAAAGGACTAGCATGGAGGAGAAAGTGCTTATGAAAGGGCTCTATTCTTTACCAAAATGATGGGGAGCGGAGTCTTACCTTGATTTCCACCCAGGAGCTGCAGAACTGCTGGGCAGGTAGACTTCTGCCTTTTCCGTGTTCATGAAGATGGGGAAGGAAGAAATGGCCATGGGACATGGGCTCCAGGGGTCCATCAGGGAAGCGTCCGAGAGCCCACCTATGTGTGAATGAGTGGTTAAGCCCAGTGTGGCCCATTCACACGATGGGACATCACTGGGCCTTTGCAAAGGAAGGAGATTCTGAAAATATGGATTAGTCATGAGAACATGGTGCCACGAGAAATCAGCTAGATACGAATAACATGAATACAGTATGCTGTCGGCATACTTGTGGCTTGGCATAACTGATGCCATCCTGAGCTCTGCATTTAACTAGTGCCCTGTACTGGACCCAGGAAAATGGAAAATTACTCAGGGTACAAGTCCCATGAAAAAAGCAAAATGAGTTGCACCCACAGGAGAAAAATTAACCTGCTCAACAAAGAAGCAGGATACAGGTATCAGCCAAAGATCAATGTAAGATTCTAGCTAAATTGTTTCCAACAGGATGTCTTTTTGTGGTTTGCTGTTTTAAATGCTCTGTAACTTTCCAGTTCGGAGCCACCCGGTGGGACCCTGAAACAGGGATCTCAATGCACATGGTCCTGAGGTCAGCGTAAAATTCCAAATTTATCAATTTGGATGCTTGGATTCCTGTATTGTTCATGAACCTACTTCATTTGGGGGCTCACCCTGGATACCTATTTAGGGATTTACAGGATCCAAGCCTCTCTGTGAGGCAATTGTTCCTCAGGGAGACTGCTGAGAGACATTCCTCACAGCCGAGGAATCTCTTTGTTTCATAGAGAAACCAAACCCCTGGACACTAATTTGGAATGAACCATCCAGATCCTCACCAGTAAGATTGTTTTAGTTTGTTTGGGTGCCCGTTGGGAGACCTTGGCGGTATTAGACGCAACATTAAAGTCTCCAGGACTCATCCCCAGACCAAGAGGTTGGTCAGGAACTTGTGAGCCTTATGGTGGAATTAGTTCCTGGTGTCAGTTTACAAACTGACTTAGTCTCTGTCTTTGTTTTGTTAATCTTGTTTGTTACCAGTTTAGTGTTTGTTACGTGTGTCAATGGGTCACTCTGCTTTCGCTTGTCTGTAGCCCCTGCAATGTTCTTAACTATTTTCAGGAATTTCATTGGAGAGCCTCTTCTTATAGTGAGCCTGTCTACCCAGTGAAACTCTGAACTTTTTGTGAATCTGAATGCCAGCTTTGGGGTCTCAGCCTCTGGAAGGAACTTTTAATTTCTTTTTGTGTCAACAGGTCTGTCAGGTCATCTTTGGGACACTGGGACACCTTGACCAAGTTGTGTATATACAAACCTGGATTGACTGGTTCTGGACCCACTAAGTGGGTCCCTCCTGCTGTCCCAAATGCCACACTTTCATTGCAGTTGCAAAACCTGCCTCTCTAAAGCTCCCCCTGTTCTTCCCCCTCCTCCTGACTCCTCACTCTTGACCTCTCCATGCACTGCTCCCCCTCTTTACTGTTCTCCCTCTGAAGAACCCCTTTTCTAGGGCTTCCACCCCTGGACTCTCTTCTCCACATCCCACTTCTGCACCCCCTCCAGCTCCTTTTTTACCTCTCCGTGAGGCTGTCTCTGGGGAGGGATCTCCCAGACCCTTCCTAGTCAATGTCCCTTCTCCACCAGTGATCTTTACAACTGGAAACAACAAAACCTCTCGTTCTCTCAAAACCTCCAGGGGCTCATTTCCCTCCTTGAATCTGTTTTCTTTATGCATCAGCCCACCTGGGACAACTGCCAACAGCTTCTCCAGATTCTTTTCACTTCTGAGGAAAGAGAAGGAATCCACACCCTGGGATGCAAGCTGGTTCTGGGAGCCGATGGCCACCCTAGTTCTGACGCAGCTCATCTGGACCTCATGTTTCCCCTCTCTCAATCGTCTTGGGATGCAAATAATGGACAAGGTAAGGAGGCTCTCGAACGGTATCATCAGACTCTTTTTGATGCTTTAAAAGCAGTGCTTGGAAGCCAACTAATTTGTCTAAGGTTTCAGAGGTGAGTCAGGGACCTGCTGAGGCTCCCTCTGTGCTCTTGGCACACCTCTTAGAGGCATATATCCAGAGGCATCTGAGAATAGATGCACCTTAAATATTGCATTTGTCTTCCAGGCAGCCCCAGATATTAGAAAAAAGCATCGAAGTCCAGAAGGATTCAAAGGTAAGGCACTCTCAGAGTTAGTGGAGATAGCCCAAAAGGTCTTCATCAACCAGAAGGATCCACGGGACTTAAACAAAAGGATGTCAAAAGTCCTTCTTGCTCTAGGAAAGGAGGAAAATCCCAAAGCTAAACATGACTCAGGAAATCCCCCTAAATCTAAAAGGGCCCCACCAGCCAAAAACCAGTGTGCCTATTGTTAAAAAAAAAAGAGGGTGCTGGAAAAAGGACTGTCCAGAGATCCAGAAAAAGACCGCCTCCACTACAAAGGTCTTGATTCAAGACTGAGCCAGTCAGGGTTCTTTTGGCCCCCAGGAACCTCAGTTAACTCTCACTGTAGGGGGCCAAAAGGTCAACCTCCTGGTTGACACAGGAACAAGCTATTCAGTCCTACAACAGCCAGTGGGTCCCCTGTCTCAAACCAAGATGAGCATTCAAGGAACAACGGGAAAAATAAAGGCTTACCCATGGATTCAGGCCAGTATGATGAATTTGACCAGAGAGTCCCTAACCCACTCTTTCCTTGTTATACCTGAATGCCCTTACCCCCTGAACGAATGAGATTTGCTCCACAAGTTACAGGCTCAAATCTCTTTTGAGGACAATCCTCTTGGTGACTCTTCAGTTTCACAGAAGGATTAGAGATCACAAGGAAGCTAGATCAGAGGTGACTACCACTCCTCCTTCTGCTATTCTTTTTACTTGCCCCTGACTGAAAGATACCTGTTTCTGGTGGACTCACCCCTGGAAGAATCCCCTCCAACTTTGTTGCTACAAAAATGGCAAAAGGAGATCCTTGGGATATGAGCAGAACCCAAATCATCAGGTCTTGTGATCAACCAACCTCCAATCGTAATCATCCTTAACCTGGCAATCCAGGTCTTCCAATATCCACTCAGCTTGCAGACCAAGAAAGGAATTTCGAAACACATCCAAAAGACTGAAAAGGCCAATATCCTGAGACCTTATAAGTCAGCCTGGAACACACCTTCGCTACCCATCAGAAGCCTGGGACATCAGACTATCGGCCTGTCCAAGACCTCTGAGAGGTAAATAAAAGAGTCATGACTCTACACCCCACCATTCCTAACCCATATACTTTGCTCAGTTTGCTGCCTCCTGTTCACACCTGGTACCCTGCATTGGACCTGAGGGACACCTTCTTATCCTTACCACTGGCTCTGGTAAATCAACCCCTCTTTGCCTCTGAATGACAAGACAGGAGAGTCAGGACAATTGACCTGGGCATGTTTACCCCATGGGCTTCAAAAATGCACCAACTTTATTTGATAGGACCCTGAGCAGGGACCTCCGAGATTTTTGGACAGAACATCCACTTCAAAATATAGATGATTTACTACTGGCCATCGCAGACTTGTCCTCTTGTCTGAAGCCATGGAGGCCCTATTGAGAGACTTAGACAAACTTGGCTATTGAGTCCCTGCCAAAAAGGCACAGCTCTGCCTGCCCAAGTCACTTATCTGGGGTATATATTGAAAGAAGAAAAATGGACTGTGTCAGATAAAGGGTTGAGGCTATCTTAAAAACCCCTTCCCCAAAGACTAAATGTCAAGTTAGAGAATTTCTTCTAACTCTAATTTCTAACTTTATAGGTGCTTTGGGCTACTGCCAGTTGTGGATCCTCAGTTTTGGTGAAGTGGCCCAGGAATTCTACACCTCTACTGGAGAGGATCCATCTGGACCTGGACTGAGTTAGAGGAACAAGCTTTCAAAGAGTTAAAACAGGCTGTCATAAATGCCTCAGCCCTCGCTCTCCCTGACTTAGCCAAACTTTTCCAATGTGGCTGAGAATCATGGATCGCAAAGGAGGTCCTTTTTTTTTTTTTTTTGTCTTTTTCATTTTTATCGGTACCAGGGATCGAACTCACGACTGCCTGCTTGCAAGGCAGGCGCTTATGCCACTGAGCTAAATTCCCAGCCCCACAAAGGAGGTCTTAATCGAGGACCTAGGACCCTGGAAGAGGCCTGTCATCTATCTTTCCCAGCAATTAGACCCTGCAGCTGCAGAGTGGCCAGACTGCCTATGGATAACTGCAGCCACAGCAATGCTCAAGGAAGCCTCTAAGTTGACTTTTGGCCAGAGACTCCAGATAGTGGCCCACATGCTGTGGAGACATCATTGCAGTCACCTCCTGAGAGATGGCTTCCGAACACTCACATTGTCCAGTACCAAGCCCTTCTACTGGATCATGACTGCATTGAGTTCCTGTCTACCTCTACCCTCAATCCAGCGACTCTCCTGCGTGATGACCCCTCAATGCTGATACATAATTGTATGGTCAATATTGACCCAGTCTCAAGCCTGTGAGCTGACCTTGTTGATGCCCTGCTTGCCCAGCCTGAATCCATCCTTTTCGAAGGTGGTAGCAGTTACCTCCATCAAGATACTCAAGTGGCAGAAGCTACTATGACCGCTGAAACTGAGGTAATATGGGCCCAAGGTTTAGGATTGGGAACTTCAGCTCAGCGGGTAAGACTGATAGCCCTTACTCAAGCCCTAAGATGGGGACAAATAGTTGGTACACTTTTGCTACCATCCATGATCATGGGGCCATTTATCAGGAAAGAGGACAGTTGATCTCAGCAGGAACAAAGATAAAGAATGCCCTCAAAATATTAAACCTTGTGGCTGCCATTTTGTTACCCCAAAAGGTCACCATTATGCACTGGGGCATCAATGAGAAGACACCTGAATAGCTCATGGAAATGCCCTTGCTGATAAGACAGCCAAAGAGGTGGCACTAAAATCAGTAGGGCCTATAACGCTCCTCCCAGCTCTCCCATCACCTGTGCTACCCAAGACATCTTACTCAGATTCAGACTTGAGACCAGCCAAGAGCTTAGAGGCCCAGCTCTCCCCAAAAGGCTGGCAGATCTTACCAGATGGGCAAATTCTCAGCCCAGAATTGTTGGGCCTCCATCTCACTCAGGAGACCCAATGAACCACCCACTTAGGAGGAACCAAATTAGCTGAGTTATTCTGAGGACAATACTTCATCCCAAATTATCTCGTCTGACTAAAGAGGTTGCCAGAAATGCTCACAGTGTCTTTGAGTGAGCCCTAAGCTGACTCCCACTGATGTTCAAAAGAGACAGTGAGGACTTAGTCCTGTAGACCACTGGGAGATGGACTTTACTGAAATGGGCCCAGGAAGAAGGGGACATAAATATCTCTTAGTTCTTGTAGACACATTTACTGGATGGACTGAAGGATTCACCACTTGGACTGAATCAGCTCCCATAGTAGCTAAGAAACTCCTCTGTGAGACAGTGCCTTGATTTGGTTTGCCCACGTCTCTGGGGTCCAACAATGGCCCAGCTTTCATAGCTCAGAGCACTCAAAACTTAGCTGCAGCTTTAGAAATCAATTGGAAATTCCATTGTGCCTACCAGCCTCAAAGTTCAGGCCAAGTAGAGAGAATGAACAGAACCAAAAAGGAAACTATTTGCAAACTGGCTCTTGAGACTGGTGTAAACTGGATAAGTCTCCTTCCTTCTGTCCTTTCTGCATGTGTGATGTACCCCCTACCTCCAGGGCATTACTGCTTTTGAGGTCATGTACGTCCAAATACCCCCTTTGATTCCCCATGTCCAAGATGATAAGTTGGCTGCTGTCACTAATGGGAAACTTGTTAAGTCCTTACAGGCTCTCCCACCCTTTCTGCACTCAACTCACCACTTCTTCTGGGGCCACCAGACCATTCCTGAAAGACCTGATGACCCCTAGCAAGTTCAACCTGGTGATCAAATCTACATCAGAAGGAGACACCCCACATCCCTAGGTGTCCACTGGGAAGGACCCTAGACAGTCACCTAGAGTACTCCTCAGCCATCAAGGTTGCTGGAAAGAGCCATTGGATTCTTTGCTCCCACTTCAAGCCTGCAGGACCAGAGGCTCTAGCTAAGTAGACTAGCAAAGTCTTCTGACCCTTTAAAGGTTAAGCTCCAAAATGTAGACCCTAAGTTTGTTTATGTGTATAATCCTCCTTATTCCACTCATTCCCATGAAAAACCTTTTCCCTGTAGCTTATACATGGGTTATGACTAGAAATTCCGATGGAGCAACACTAGTCTCTACCAGAAGCCTTGGGAATCCCCTCCTTAATGTCACCCTCTGTTCAATCATGGGAGAGCTGACACAAAAAACTCTAAATGCACTGGCCTTGCTGCAGCTGCCTGGATTCTGGCTGGTTTTCTTGATGAACCCAAATATTCCTTTCTATTTGTGTCCAGCGATCTCTAAAGTGGATGGATGCTCCACTAGTTCTGGGTCCAACCAGTGCCATTATTACTATTGTCACCAAACTACTTGGGGTTGTGAAACTGTAGCCTCCTGGTCAGATAGTGACCTTTATCTGTCCACTTGGTATGACTTCCGTAAGGGCTATATATATATATATTGGCCTAAGCAATTAGGAGATTCTTCCTGGAATGGAGGAAAAACTTGGGGAATTGGCCTCTGTGTCACTGGGTGGGACCCTGTTTACTCTTTACTACCCAGAAAAAGCCACGAAGTACTCTGATCCATTCAAAATCTATAGGCCCCCTCGGTGGGCTTGCCTAGCTACTAAAGGGGTTTCCCACTCGAGCAGTTACCCCCCCAACCACTAATTCCCCTCTTACCCCATCTGTCCCCAAATGACCTCTTCATGCCCCAGGGCAGTTATATTTAAATTACTTAATATCTCATCCCCCAACATTACCCAAGACTGCTGGCTACACTTAAATTCTGATTCCCCCCCACCCACCCATTACGTGGGGATTGCTGCAATGGTTGGGACCAACCATCAAACCCAGATTGTAAACACCTCAAACCTTGAATCTGGTTCTTCATGCTGGTGGGGACAAAGACCTATGTCCCTCACTTTGGGAAGCATTTAGGGCTCTGGACTTTGGATTCAGTCTGTAAATTTCTCCTTGAAGCACTCCCCATTCCAAATCAATTGTAATTCCACTGTGTATGTATAAAATGTCTCTTACCCCCTCAGCCAACATGTAGTCTCCCCACCAGGAACTCAGTTTAACTGTACAAATGGCCTCACCCCTTGTGATTGTTTGGCTGTGTTCACTGGACCTAAACCTGAACTCTGTATCTTAACTCATGTTCTTCCCCAAGTGTCTTGGGATCTGGAGAAGGAGGTAGGGAGCATATGGGGTTGCCCAACCTCATGAGAAAAAAGAAGGCCCAGTCCTAATTCCTGCCCTTTTGGGATTAGGAATAGCCAGTTCCACAGCACTAGGAATCACAGCCCTCATAGTGGGAGACTGAAATTACCAGATACTAAGCAAAGAAGTAGATCATGATCTGAGCACACTTGAACAAAACGTTCATCACCTGGAGGAGTCTGTAAACTCCCTGGCTGAGACAGTCCTCCAGAATCGACAAGGTCTAGATCTTCTATTCCTAAAACAGGGAGATCTGTGCCTAGCCCTTGGTGAATCTTGTTTTTACACCAACTATTCAGGAGTTATTATGGTCAGTTTTAGCTCAGAAAGCACCTCGTTGATAGGGAAAATGAAAGACATTGTCAACGAAATTCATGCAAAAATTTGTTTTCCACCACCCCATGGCTGACCACCCTACTCTTGGCTCAGGCAGGACCCTTGTTTTCCTTCTGCTGGCCATTACTATTGGACCCTGCATGGTAAACTGTTTAATGCATTATATCCAAAGCCGAGTTCAATCTGTTATGAGGATTTGTGAAATGTAAATGAGGAAGATGACTTTTAGAAAGATGACCAGGAACCAAGGATTTGATTCATGCACTAAAACTGGTGGGGAATGTTGTAGCTTGACATAACTGACGCCATCTTGAGCCCTGCATTTAACTAGTGCCCTGAATCTGACCCAGGATAATGGAAAATTACTCAGAGAAAAGCAGAACAAGCTACATCCACAGGAGAAAAGTTAACCTGCTCAACAAAGAAGCAAGATACAGGTGTCAAACCAAAAATTAATGTAAGATTCTAGTGAACTTGTTTCCAACAGGATGTCTTTTTGTGGTTTTCTGTTTTAAAACCTCTGCAACTTTCCACTCTTGGCCACACGGTGGGACTCTGAAACAGGAGGTCTGTAGGCAAGTGGTCCTGAGCTCAGCTAATAAATTTCCAAATTTATCAATTTGGCTGCTTGGATTTCTGTATTGTTCAGGAACGCACTTTACTGGCCACAGGTACAAGGTGTCTAAATGGTCTGACTCATGGAGAGAGAAAGTCGAATCCTCTTTATCATAAGACAGAAAAGGAGATGAATGGAGAAGCAGCTCGGGGGGGGGGGGTTCACACTGTGGATGCGGGAATGAGGCAGCCCTGGAATTGCCCACCTCTGCTATTGCGTTATCCCAGGTGGTGAAGTGGCCAGTTCAGCAAATAAAAGTGCTGAACCCCCAGTCAAATTTGAACCTCAGATCAATGACAGTTTTGAAAAAGTGTAACAATGCCCTTATAGTATTTGGTCTAGAGATTTTTCATATTCCTATGATAAAGAAATGATCCAAGGGGGAGGAGAAAAAATGGCAGCTTGCTAGGAAGCTGGATAGAGAACCTCTGTGGGGAAAACAGCTCAGATGCTAGAATTTGACAACATGGAGAGGGCCAGAAGATTGGAGAATGATTCTTATTAACCCAGGAGGAAACCGAAGGGAAAAATAAAATTAGGAAGAGGAAGGAAAAACGTGGGTGGAGGGCTGAAGCCCAACATGCTTACTGAGACCTATTTTGTGCTGTGCTGGGCATGCCCTAGAGTCGGATGATCCAAAGTTGCATTGAAGCCACAGCTGCCAATAACAGGAGTCAATGAGCCCTGGGCCCTTGACAGGAGGATGCGGATGCGGTGCAGTGTGGAGTGGAGCCAAGGTGGAGAGCTTTATTGGTTCTCAGTGAGTACTGGAAATTGGGTCCCAGGGCCCCACAGAGCAGCCAGAGCTGCCTGGCTGTGCCAGAGGAGGCTGCGGAGAGGACAGTGCACCTGGGCACCGAAGCCAGGTGCCACACAGTTTTCTGAAGAGGCAGGATACTGATCTAGATGTGGAAAAACCACATCAAGCTAGAATCTACCTTTGCAGAGGAAGGAAAAATGTGAGTGGAGGGCTGGAGCCCTATGTGATCACTGAGACCAGTCCACGCTGTGCTGGGAGCGCTGTGAAGTCAGGCGATTCAAGGTCAGCTGAAGCCATGGCCACCAATAACAGGAATTGTTGAGTCCCAGGCCCTTGGTGGGAGGATGTGGCACAGTGTGGAGTGGAGCCAAGAAGGAGAACTGCATTGATTCCTGGTGAGTGCTGGGGATTGGGTCCTGTGGCTGCTGTCACTGGCTGGAGAATATCTTGGAGTAGGGCAGAGCCCAGCACCATGGCAGTGTCAGTCAGCTGCCCCTGGTGCAGAGAGGACTGGTGGGATCTGCTGGGGCTGAGCTATACTTCTGATTGGGACCCAATAGCCAGGGACAAAACTATCATGACTCTGTGACATCCACAAGGTTCAGCCTAAGTTGCTGAAGGAACTTGTGGGTCGACTGGCTCAGAGGCTCAAAGCTAACCTGCACCATCCCTGCATCCCTGCATGTACATCAAATAACTTGCTGCATGTACAGCAAATTGGGGAGGGCAACAAAACCCCAGTCAGTACACTTCAGAAAGACCCTAAGCAATACTGAGAGGGTCAGAGACCCCCCCAGGACACACCTGTCTGAAAGAAACCAGACACATGAAAAGAGACAGAAATTTTAAAAAACCTCCAGCCGCTGACCCTGGGAAAATAAGCCTAGGAGAGGTAAATACAGAAGAGAACCAGTACAGTAATCATGCAATATTAGACACAGCATCAGTGTACATGAAGAAATACCTTCATGACCTCATAGACAAATTTAAGACTGTACTTCTGATCCAAGTGAGGCAAGATATAAAAAGATTAATTAAAGAAATGATAAGCCCCTCCCAAGAGAACACAGATGGAAGAATGGAGGAACTCAGAAAAGGAAGAGAAATCTTTGGTGAAGAATATAAACAAAACCTAGAATACAATAAACAGATCCATAGAGATTACCAGGAAACTAAAAACTCCATTGAAAGCTGGCAAAATGCCTTGACAGAAACTAAAGTTAGCCTTTTGAAACTTGAAGAGAGATTTATGATGTGTGATCATGAAAGAAAAGATCTCTTAAAAATAACAAGGAACCAGGAAGAAACAATTCAAGACTAGAAAATGACAAGAGGATTTATAACTTAAGAATAAAAAACATGAGTGAAGAAGCAGGAGTAACCACAAATGAACTATAAAGACTATTCACAGATATAATTAAGGAAAACTTCCCAAGCATAGGAAAAAGAAATGATATCCAGATAAATGAGGCATACAGAATTCCAGCCACCTACAACCAAAACAGATCTACACCCAAACATATAATAATCAAGATTCCAGAAATCCACCACAAGAACAGAATATTAAAAGCAGCCAGAGAAAAGAAGCAGATTACCTACAAAGGAAAAATTATCAAAATAACAACAGATGTATCAACACTCAAACTCTCAAACTGAGAAGAGCCTGGAGGGAAATAGTCCAAGCCCTGAAAGTAAATAACCTCCAACCAAGACTGATGTACCCAGAAAAACTCTCTCTCAAAATTAATGGAGAAAAAAGATATTTCCAAGACAAGAAGGAAATGTGGGAGTTCATGGCCACCAACCCAACCCTACAAAAAATACTGAAGGACATTCCAGATGGAGAGAGGAAAATATACCAGGATTCCAGCAACAGTGGCAAAGAGGCCTCAATGAATGGGGCAGACAGTGGAATGAAGGAGTAAAGTAGACAAATAATAGCAGAAGAATAGAATAGCAGAGATGAGGCAGAGATGGTAAGCTATAACCTTTAATATAGATAGCCTTGATACACTAACAAAAAAGAAACACAGGCAGAGCAGTTAGGAGACAGGATCCATCGAGATGCTCTGAATAGAAAACACACTCAATCTGAAAAAGTGTTAATAAACTGAGAGTCAAAGATGAGACAACAACATTATATGTGACAGGAAACCAGAGAGAATAGGGACAACTCGTCCAGCAGCCGCAGATAAATTGGAAAGCTATGACACTTTTGGGCAGTGTGGAACTACACAGCTGGAAGGAAGGAGACTTTGTGACTTTAGTAAGTAAAGGAGTACAGCTCAAGATCAAGCTCAGGGGTAAAAAGGTTCAGCAACACTCTGATAGATAACAGGTTGACCCCCTAATCTAAAAACTAAAGGAGCTAGTGGGACCCAAAATATACAAAGCACCCTGAGAAGGGGAAAGGGGAGGAATTGTTTAAAAAAGGAAGGCAGAGGACATTATTAACAGTGTATCAGGATTTAAAAGTCACAGTAGTCTTATCGCTCTGTTTAGTTTGATTTTATTTTGTTCCGGTCTGTCCACTCATATCAGATTTAAGGGCACAGACATCTAACCCCAAAATAGCAGGCTATACCACAGTAACTATCCTTGATTTCCTATTAACTTAAACTGAAGCCCTGTATTACTTACATTGTCTTACTATAACTGATCTTATTTGAAGCTGGATTGTTAGACCACTATTTTGCCTTGGCTGATTTTATTTGAATTTGGTATGCTTGGCAGTATCAAGTCTAAGAGTAGAGGCAACTACTCTGAAGATGACAAGATGTAAAAGATATCCATTCCGGTTTTGATTATTAACTGCTTTCAAGCCCGACAATGTCTTCAAAGTTGTGTTTTTATAAAAATAGCTATGTAATGCTATGCTTAACTATGTAACACCTGATGATGTGGACAAGTCTATTGAAAATAACAAGAGAAAGCATAGTAACTACTGTAGATCACCTAATATTGTGATCTTATATGTCTTTTTCATTTCATGTTTTTCTAGGAGTTTGTTTTGTTGTCTTGTTTTGATCTTTTTTCCCTATAATAGAGAAAGGATAGATATACATATAGAGATTCACACATGGGAAGAATGTCTAAACTATTTATGGGAACAGATTATATAATACACAATGTAATGAACAGATACTCTGAAGAAGAAGAGACACTAAGAAACCCAATGCTAATTCTGTAGCATTATGATATAAAATCTAGCAATACTATTATTAGTCTCTTAAGTTCAATTTCAGCATATGTAAAGATAAGGACAGCTAATACAAAAAGAATGAGAGACACTATGGTAGTTATTATTATGTTCCCCAATGTCAGATCTCGAAGACCTAAAAAGCCTTCATCATCCTGTAATGATCTGATTAGTTTCTATAATGTGTAGTATATATTCAATGTGTGTAAAGATGGGGATAACTATTTGGAAGAAAACTAGAGACAATAAAATAGACAGTGAAGATCTCCAGTGCACTTTCTTTGAAATCTGTGTTTCTTTAAATTGTTTCCTTATGAACTGTTTTGTTCTGTTTTGTTATGTTTAATCTTACCCTCTTTAAGATAAAAAAAAAGTGTGTAGGACTGATAACCATATTACTAAGTTTTTGTTGGATCATTGAGCAGAACTCTTTGCAGTGTCATTATTTGAATGTCACTTTGTATGCTTTAACTTTGTAACCTGAACAACTATTTCAAAGATGACAATATGTAACTTATCAACTAGTGATTTCTTACTGTTTATTTTTCTGAAATTCTGTATTATTTCTACCCTTTTTTCTCTTTTGTTTTTTTTTCTCTTTAAATAAAAAAAAAGATCTGAAACACAAACTGGGAACCCTATGTCTTATCTTTAGACCGTAGTAAGAGACAACTCATGATTTTGAGGGAAGAGAGAGCCAGTCATTCCATGTTCTCTGGATCAAGGGCTTGAGCCTAGGTCCTGGGTCCTCAGCCTCTGCAGGTCTCTGGGAGGCTGAGCTCACACACTGTGAGTGCCTGGCCCAATCAGCTGACTTCCAGGCTGCCTGTTCTTGGGTCAGTTACTTACCCTCGCCTGCCTCAGTTTTCCACATCTGCAGCATGGAGGTGCTAAAGCTGGTAACAGCGAGCCCGCAGCGTTAAGACAGTAATTGATTTGGCTCATACTAAGCTCTGGGCAGCGCCTGGTCTGTGGCATCCTGCCTAAGTGCTGGTGACTGCTGTGACAGGGTGAATAAACTCTCCCACTCCCCTGTCAGCCCTCCGCACTCACCTGCTTCCTGCCCAGTAAGAGCTTGGCCCATGAGACTCAGCTTCCTCATCCTCATGCAAAGGAAGGAATGGTAGCTACCTCATGGCTGCCCAGAGGGACCATGCTTAGCGTGTGGAAACTCTCCGGGACTGGGGCGGAGTAAGCTGGCAGTATTGGAGCAGTTCCAGGCTCACAGCGGTGTGACCAGAAGGAAGGGTGTTCCCTGGCTTCCCTGCCCTCATGCTGCACCCCAGGCTGCCATCAGAACAGCACACACATCAGTGTCCCCCAGAGCCCATACTTCACACAGGGTGCAGTCTTTTAAGGAGGTGAACTCTCCCTGTGTTGCCCAGGTTGGTCTTAAACTCCTGGGCTCAAGCGATCCTCCTGCCTCAGCCTCTCCAAGTACTGAGACCACAGGAGTGCACATGACTGTGCCTCGCGGGATATGGACAAAGATTTGATGCTGTGTGTCTGCCACTACAGAGTCACGGAGTGGGGCTGACACTTCAGGCACTGCTCTCCACTAAAACAGCTCTGTGTTTCTCCCTTTGGTCCACCCTCCCATGCCCCCAGAAACCGCCAGTCTGTGGTTTTGCCTTTTCCAGAAAATTATGCAGTTGGAATTGCAGAGTGCAACCTTTTCATATTGGCTTATTTCACTTCTGTGCATCAATCACAATTTCCCTGTGTTTTCTTTCTTTCTTTTTTGTTTTCTAGTCTTTTTGAGACAGAGTCTCTCTATGCAGTTCAGACTGGACTTGAGCTCACTTTGTAGCCCAGGCTGGTCTTGAACTCACAATGAACCTCCTGCCTCAGCCTCCTGAGTGCTGAGATTACAGGTATGTACTATCACACCCCTCTGACTCTCTTTCTTACATCTCTCTTCCTCCCTCCCTCCCTATCTTCTTCTTCTTCTTCTTCTTCTTCTTCTTCTTCTTCTTCTTCTTCTTCTTCTTCTTCTTCTTCTTCTTCTTCTTCTTCTTCTTCTTCTTCTTTTCTCTCTGTCTCTGTCTCTCTGTCTCTCTGTCTCTGTCTCTCTGTCTCTCTCTCTCTGTCTCTCTCTGTCTCTCTGTCTCTCTCTCTGTCTCTCTCTGTCTCTCTCTGTCTCTCTGTCTCTCTCTCTGTCTCTCTCTGTCTCTCTGTCTCTCTCTCTGTCTCTCTCTGTCTCTCTCTCTCTCTCTCTCTCTCTCTCTCTCTCTCTCTCTCTCTCTTCCTTTTTCTCTTTTGGTACCAGAAATGGAACTCAGAATCTCACACTTGCCTGGCAGAGACTGCACAGCTGAGTTGTGTCCCCAGATTTTATTTTTTTTCTTCCTGGATTTTCATGGCCTCATAGATTTTTAAAAAATAAATCGCAGAATGGCAGTTCATTGTCTGGAAGGTATCACCAAATAGCCAGTGAGGGACAGCTTCAATGCTTCCAAGTTGTAGCAACTGGGAATAAATCTAGGACAATTATGTGTGCCAGCATTTGTGTGGACATAAATTTTCAGCTCGTTTAGGTGTTATGTGGTAAGAATATGCCCAGTTTTGCAGGGTACCGCCAAACCGTCTTCCAAAGTGGCTGCACCATTCCGTGCTCCCACCTGCAGGGGTGAAAGGCTTTTCCTGTGCTCTTTGCTATTTGTTTCTGGAGCTCTTATTTGGTGAGGTGTCTAGTAAGGTTTTTGGCCCATTTTTAAAATTTGTTTGTTTTTTCTGTTATTATTGAGTTTGAAGAATGTGTACCTTGGAAAAAGTCTTTCTTTGATATGGCTTTCGGATGATCACTTTTGTGGTCTGTCTTCTTTGACACCTTTAGAGGAGCAGAAGTTCCCATCACGGTGAAGTCCGCTTACAGCTCTCTTGCAGGTCCTGGCTCTGCTGTTGTAGCCAGCATCATCACCTGCCCCTGGTGCCCTAGGTTTCCTCCTGATGTCATCTGGGACTTTGGCAGCTCTGCATTTTACCCAGGTCTGTGACCCTTTTTGAACTGACTGTGGGGGTAGGGCCTGTGTCCAGGGTCCTTTCAGGGGACACTGCTTTTAACCACAGGGCAACCTCCCTGCTGCCTCAGAAATGGAGTAAAGCAGGTCCTTTCCTACAGGCTGACCTATGGCAGACAATATTTACAATCCTGAAAATCTCTTCATTTTGAATGAGTGCATCCATCCTGGAGGTTCTGCCCCAGGCCATGTAAGCCACAAGGGATGAACCTGTATTTCTGAGCCTCAGTTTCTACATCTGTCAGGTGGGTTCATCCATTCCTCCACTGGACAGTTGTATGGTGAGTGGGTGTGACATTCAGGCCACCATTCCACATAGTGGGGACAGAGCTATGAATGAGACTCTCAAAGACCCTGTCACCAAAACCTCAGCACTCCACGAAGCTGAGGCAGGAGGATCATCGGTTTGAGCTCAACCTGGGAAACTTGGTGACACAGCAAGACCCTGTCTCAAAAAAAAAAGAATGAAACTGAGAAGGGGTGGCAGTCCAGGGAGGAGGCCCTGGGCCCAATTCCTGGTAATTCAGTAAGTGCCAGCCCTTCATTGCTGTCACCACTGCCGTCCTCATCATTTCTGCTGTTGTTTTGTCACTGTTGTTATTCCAGGGAGAGGCGTGAGCAGGCTCCGTGAGCAGGCTCCGTGAGCAGGCTCCGGGAGATGTGTTTTTCAGGAGCAGAAGAAAGCATGACATTTCCTTGGGGCTTGCATGAGACAAGGACAAAGTCATTTTGAATCTCAGAGTCTGTAAATAATGTTCCTGCAACTAGGACAAAACACCCAACATTCATGACTTAAAGGACAGGTGTAAGTCAGCTCAAAGTTTCAGGGGTCTCAATCCATGGTTGTTATAGTCAGGGATAGTGCAGAATCAGGACATGGAGTTTATAATATTATTTTATAATGATCACCGGGAGTTAACACAAGAAAATGCAGGAAATCTATCTGCAACACCAAAGACATAGAATAGTCAAGGGCCTAAATCCCACAGCAATGTCCCACATGAGTCTAGATGAAGACCCAGAGCTCATGACAATGCCTCCCATGAGTCCAACTGGAGATCCAGAGCCCACAAGGGCTCACGACATTCTCTTTTGTGGATCCATGCTGGGAAGGCCTAGTGGATCCAGAAAGCAGCGGAAGCCTTCTAATCCATGCCGGTGGGGTGAAGGAGCTGTTCTGGTAGGTTGAGGATTCTATGCTGTAGCCAGGAGGCCACACTCATAACAAAGGTCAGGGCTGTCCTGAAAAGCTCCAAAGCCATCGTCAGCGACACGGTGGCCCCAAGCTCCTACAATGACAAACACAGTCGGGTACGTGCCAGGAATCCTGCGCGACAAGTTCATCCTGAAGACCAAGCCACACACATCTTCCCCTCTGGAGCCAGGCCCCCTGCACAGACAGGCACCTGGGGCACCTGGGGAGGGATTGACCCAGCCCCTGCCACCTGCTCATCACCAGCCCTCTTCATCCAGTCAGCTTGACTAATGGCTCAGATTAGCAGCCACAGAGGCCCTCGAAAAGTGGGATGCTTGCCTTTTGTTTCTGTTGCAGTGGGACTCCACTGCAGAATTTTAATTTAACAAGGGGCTTGAGCTGATTTAGGTTTATCCTGAGATTTCCTGGGTGTGTTACAATGAGAGTTTAATAAACTACACATGCAGAACTGTGTTGCTGAAGCTGGTGTGTGGCGGTGCCCACATTTTTCACCCTCTCAGTTGACGTAGCAAGGGTTTCATCTGACCCAGCATCTCGGTGCCTGTCCACAACACCCACAGCATAAACCAAGCGCTCTGCAAAGTAACACTGATGTGCTTTCAGCATGCATTTATTGAGGGTTTACTGTACACAAACCACGTTCAGATAGCTTGTGCAGCATTCACGAAGCATGTTCCAAGAAGCCTTTGCTCTACAAGGTGGTTTTTTAAAGGAGGAAATGTTTATTTAGCTCACAGTTTGTAGAATTTCAGCCCATAATTGACTGACTTCAAGACAGTGGAGTTCGTGGCCAAGGTGCAACAGCCTCTGGCAGCTGAAGACGCAGAAGCAATTAGAGAGAGAACAGAGAGAGAGAGAGACAGAGACAGAGACAGAAACAGAGAGACAGACAGAGACAGAGAGAGACAGACAGACAGAGACAGAGAGACAGAGAGAGAGAGAGAGAGAGAGAGAACACATGCTCAGAGCTCCACAAGGCACTCTAAAGAAACAAGAACCCTGTCAAAACGTGGTGGCAGAGGAAGCCACGCACCGACACCCTCTCCTTTAATGGCAGCTGTGTGCACACCCAGCCCAACATTTGTTTATCAATTAGAAACAAACAGCAAATAAAGGATGAACAGAGAAGGAAAGTGGGGTAGGTCTTTTGCAAATGGGAAGGAGTCCATGAGATCAAGGGCTCACGGAGGGAGGAAAGGAAAGGAAGGAGAATTCAGATAGTGTCTCAGGAAGGAACCAAACAACCACACACCACACCTTCCCTCCCCCCGGGCCCAGCCTTGGGTGAGGCTTCAGCCTTCTCTGTGGAGCTGATTCCCCCAAGTCCCTCCTGTAGGCCGAGCTGTCGGTGTGTCTTTTCATGACTGGCTATTTACTTGGCATAAGGCCCTCAGAGTTCGTCCAGGCCATAGCATCTCTCAGAATTCTTTCACTTTGACAAGCTGGATCCTGTTCCAAAAGCCCATCACACTTGGAAGCTCCCATCATTGGGATACTGGGTGGGGGGACTGTTGCTATGGATACGGGCACACACTATGCTTTAAGTGAGTGTCCTTCTGAGCCTCTAGTCCTCTCTTTGGTCCTCTGGCCCACTAGTGCTTCTTCCAGCAGTTTGTGAGCTTGCATTTCCTGTCAGTGTGTTCTGTCACACACGAGGCTACCAAACAAGGCCAGAACAGTTGCTTAGTCATTTCTTGTTTATTATTATTATTATTGTTTTGCTTAGTCATTTTTATACCACAGGCTCCATGAGGAAGATATCAGCCAATGCGCATTGACCTGACCCAGGCTAGGGGCTCAGGGCCGCCTTCATCCTCTGCTCTTCCCTTGGCTGCTCACAGTGGAAAGCTATCTCCCCCACCTTCTCGGGTCCACAGAGGCCAGGGAGGTCCCTGTCATCTAGAGCTCTGGCTTAAGCTCAAGTCCCTGCCTCTCCAATAGGGAGGGCAGCCACCCGGGGCCAGGAGCATCGGGAGCCCA
This sequence comes from Cavia porcellus, assembly GCF_034190915.1. Lineage (NCBI taxonomy): Eukaryota > Metazoa > Chordata > Mammalia > Rodentia > Caviidae > Cavia > Cavia porcellus. The sequence continues at coordinate 37,000,951 of NW_026947490.1, read as the reverse complement.
GGGAGACCCGAGGCAGGAAGAGTGACCCACTTCAGGACCCGGAACAGCTCTCACCGAGCTGAGAGGAGGCTGCCCTTCCCCTCCTCAAGTCTCCTCCCACAGGAGCTGAATCCACCTGGGCACTGGAGTCCCCTCCAGGTGAGGGGGCAACAAGAAAAGACCTGAAGTCCTGAGCTTTCCACCACCAGGTGAGAAGGCCATTGGCTGTCCTGGGTGAGCACAGGGAACATCAGAAGGTAAAAAGCTCTTTGTGGAAGGCAGACTAGGCACAGACTGAGTGCTTAGAGACATTATCTGGGTTAACCTGCAAGAGCAGTAATTCATTCTCTCTCTCTCTCTCTCTCTCTCTCTCTCTCTCTCTGTCTCTCTCTCTCTCTCTCTCTCTCTCTCTCTCTCTCTCTCTCTCTCTCTCTGTCTCTCTCTCTTTCCCTCTCTCTCCTTCCTCCTGGTCTGGTCTCTTGATGGCTTCCTTAATGTCATGCAATTAGTAATAGAGAAATACCACCTTACTCATATCTGTCTGACCTCAAAACTTTTGCTTTTGACTCTATATTCTACCAGTCCAAAGAGGGTGATCCTGTGGTATTTGCTATTATCTAGCAAAATTCACAGCTGTACTGCTGGGTAGGTCAAGGGGCTTTCGGGGGCCTGAGCAGAGCTTTTCTACTGCCACCAGCCTGCAGCTGCAACCAGGTCCCCCCCCCCCGTGTGTCTGCTGTCCTGGAGTGAGGCCTGTTTGGGAAAGTGGCTGTGGGGTGGAGTGCAGTTAGAAACCGCACAAGACCTCTGCAAGCCACTAGTCTAGCTCTCTGTGAGAGCAGCCCTGGGCCTCATTCAGTATAAAAGGATTCAGACTCAGTTCTGGGCAACCCTTGGACCCAGCCCTTAATGACGGCTCCCGGTCATCCCACTTCATACAGCAGAGGGATTGCCCAAGTCAAGGTGCATGTGGTGGTCCCCACTACTGAAGGAGGATGCAACTGGGGTCAAGGAGCTGCCCAAGGCACAGGGTGAGAAGGCACCATGGCCCAAAACCTCCAGGGAGCAGTGACTGCTCTCTGTCATGACCACGACTCTCTCATCTAGCACGGCTACCGGCAGCTCAGAGACGCCAGGGCTCTAAGAATATTCCAGCTCCAAGCTTCAGATGCTGCTGTGCTCTTTGTGTGTGTGCTAAGAGGTCAGTTTTAAAGACAGATTTTCCAGGAGATCTCACTGAGTCTGAACACAGCAGTGGGGCAGGGGCAGGGACAGCAGAGAGCTCCTGGAGGAAGAGCATGGATAGGGAGAAAGATGCCCACCTGGAGGAAGGGAGTCGCAGCCACTGGCACCCAGCGAGGGAGAAGCAGCTGTGGGAGGAGAGCACAGAATCCTCTGGAAGACCTGGGCGGTGTCAGCGCAATTCTGCTGCCTACAGGCCTGGCTGAGGTGGCAGTGGGCTCCCAGAAAAGTGCCAAGGGTGGCACTAGACCAGGATGGTGTTTGCCCATGAGGTCTTCAACTGGGACAGACACCCCGCCCCTGCCAGGACTGAGCCTGTGGGAGCCCAGGGCAGAGCCACCAGCTCTGGGTCTTTGGGTCTGTTTTTGCACATGGCAGGGAGCATGGGCCTGTGCCCCTCCCTCTTCCTATACCTGTCCTGACTTTGGACAGTCGCCTCCACTCTCTGGACCACTGCCACTTTCCTGGGCCAGAAAGACGAGAGAGTGGTGACAAAGCCCCTGCGAAAACTGAGTGGAATTGGGTACAAACCCCACAGAAGGACAAAGGAGACACCTCAGCATGGTCTGCAGAGAACTCAACGTCCCCATGGCTCTGCACGGGCTGAGCCTCGATGTCACCCTCATCCTCATCCTCTTCTCTGCTTGTTCAAGAGTCCCAGGCCACAGAGCACAGGCTCCTGGTGCTTCCTGGTTCCGCCTCGTCCTGGGTTTGCTCCAGCTCCACGGTGCTGCTTCCATGGCCTTGCAGTTCTGCCCTCTGGGACTCCCAGCCCCACCCCAGGTCCTTGTTGTGAGCCATGTTCCTTCTGGGGTAGAATCCAGCAGCCCTGCACCACCTGGACTTCTAGGATTACGCAGAATTCGGCTTCAGTTTGAAAAACTCTGTTTCCCACAGTGGACCCCAGATCTGCTGGTGTGGATGCACCCCCACTGCTGCGTGGCACTGCACATCCTTCTCCTCAGAGTCAGTGAGACCAGGCGTGAGCACCCTCAGCTCAGGACAGACACGCAGCAGTGCTCAGGACATTGCAGAAAGGCCCAGAGTGTCTGGAGTTCATTAGATCAGTGTGAGACCCTGACTGTGCCTCCCTGCACCCAGAGAGCAAGTCCATTCCCCCCAGAGGCACTGCTACCTGCCCAGGCTTCTGTCCACAGTCCTCACATGGATCCACTGGTCTTTGTCAGAACGTGGTTATGGTACAGGGTGGTAATGGACTCCGGGATCAGAAGGCCAATGGGCCTGCTCCCTGGGCTTTATGACACCTCAGAGAGCAGAATGGACCACTGATGAGACCTGGCCCACTGCTGAGGGTGAACTACCTGGCTTCTGCTAAAAAGTGAAGGCCACCTCCAGGACAGTGGGCTTGCAGCAAGGCGATCTGTTGTGAAAGCAGTGAGGTGCTGGAAGCCATGATGCTCTGCTCCCGCGGGAGGAGGTTGGTGAGGTGAGCACCCAAGTGTGACTGGGTCGCTGTCCTTCCACATTTCAGAGACAAGAGAGACCTGCCTGAGACTACTGTTGACAAAGCACCTCATGACAGTCAGACAGGAGACATAAGGCCTCTTAAGAGAAAGGAAAGGGCAAGGGCAGGAGGGGATGGAGAGGGAGTGGGAGCTCAGCCCCAACCATTTTAGAAACGTAGGATGTCCATGGCCAGTGTGTCCAGGGGCCAGGGACCAGAATGTGCTGGCTGAGGTTTTACCTCCTCAGCCTGGAGCTGTTCAGGAGAGAAAGGCCAGGAGGGACAGGGACGCTGCCTTCCCTTGATGTGGCCATGGGGTATTGTACAAAGCTGTGATCATTCTGAGAGATGGGTGAAAGAATCTGTCTAGGAGAAAAGGAGTCAGGAGGGCTTTACCGGGGGAAGAAGGGAACCAAGACCCAAAAATCCATGCGCACAAGGACCTGACAGAAAATGGTACAGGTTTCCAGAGCCGTCAAAGACAAAGACACTGTCAAAGACAGTGCCCCCTCTGTGGACAGTGCTCTGTCCTCCACCTTTGTCCTGCACCATCTCTGCTCCAGTCCCTTTAGAAATGACCTGCATGCCCACTTCACACCCTCACTGCCCCTACTTCCTGCAGGAAGTCAGTTCTCTCTGGAACCTGCGTCTGTCAGCCTCAGATTCCCAGAGCCTCACACAGAGTGGGAGCCCAAGAAATGAATTCACACAGATGCAAAAATCCTCAATAAAATATTGGCAAATAGGATCCAGCAAATCATCAAGAAGATTATACACCATGACCAAGTGGGATTCATCCCAGGAATGCAAGGATGGTTCAACATATGCAAATCAATAAACGTAATCCACCATATCAATAAAGCCAAAAATAAGAATCACATGATCATTTCTATAGATGCAGAAAAAGCCTTCGATAAGGCCCAACATTTATTCATGATAAAAACTTTACAGAAAATTGGAATAAATTGTCTTTACTTCAATATAATAAAGGCCGTTTATGACAAACCAACAGCCTGCATCATACTAAATGGCCAAAAATTGAAAGCCTTTACTTTAAAATTGGGCACAAGACAAGGATGTCCTTTATCACCACTCCTATTTAATATACTACTGGAAGTACTAGCCAGAGCAATTAGGCAAGAAAGAGAAATAAAAGGGGTAAAGATAGGAAAAGAAGAAGTTAAATTATCATTGTTTGCAGATGACATGATACTCTACATAGAAGACCCCCTAAACTCCATTGAAAGACTCTTAGATACAATAAATAAATTCAGTAACGTGGCTGGATACAAAATCAATACTCAGAAATCAATAGCATTCCTATACAGGAACAACAAAATCACAGAGAGGGAAATAAGAGAAACTGGACTATTCACATTAGCAAGCAAAAAAATGAAATATTTAGGAATTACTCTTATGAAAGAAGTGAAAGACTTATACAGTGAAAATTATAATACACTGAAAAAGGAAATTTAAGATGATCTCAGAAAATGGAAAGACATCCCTTGCTCATGGGTAGGAAGAACAAACATTGTGAAGATGGCCATTCTCCCAAAACTGTCGTACAGATTCAATGCAATCCCAATAGAAATACCATCAACATACCTTATAGATCTAGAGAAATCACTCCTAAATTTCATCTGGAACCAGAAGAGACCTAGAATAGCAAAGGCAATTCTAAGCAGCAAAGACAAAGCAGGAGGCATCACAATCCCTGACTTGAAGTTATACTACAAAGCAACAGTAGTAAAATCAACATGGTATTGGAATCAAAACAGAACCGAAGATCAATGGAATAGATTAGAAGATACAACCACAACTACAAACACACTCAACCACCTTATCTTTGATAAAGGAGCCAAGCAGGTTCACTGGAAGAACGACAGTCTCTTTAATAAATGGTGCTGGAAAAACTGGCTCTCCATTTGCCGAAAACTAAAGCTAGACCCATGTCTATCACCATGTACTAAATTAAAATCTAAATGGGTCAAAGATCTGAATATTAAAACAGAAACACTAAATCTATTGGAAGACAAATTGGGTAGAAACCTTGAAGACATAGGAGTAGGTAGAGAATTCATGAACAGGACTCAAACCGCACAGGAAATACTTCACAGAATCAATAACTGGGACCACTTCTTATTAAAAAGTTTCTGCACGTCAAAAGAAATCTCCAGCATAGTGAAAAGAAAACCCACAAACTGGGAAAAGATTTTAGTGAACTCTCTCTCAGACAAGGGACTCTTGTCTAAAACATATAAAGAATTAAAAAAACTCAGACCTCCAAAATTCAAAGATCCAATCCAAAAATGGGCATCTGAGATGAATACGCAATTCTCAGATGAAGAAATGCAAATGGCAAATAAATACATGAAAAAATGCTCATCATCATTGGTCATTAGAGAAATGCAAATTAAAACCACACTGAGATACCATCTCACTCCTGAAAGAATGGCCAGGATCAAGAAAACCAACAACAACGAATGCTGGAGAGGCTGTGGGGAAAAAGGAACTCTCCTGCACTGTTGGTGGGAGTGTAGACTGGTACAGCCTTTGTGGAGGTCTCTCTGGAGATTTCTCAAAAAGTTGGGATTGGAAATCCCATTTATTCCAGCTATTCCACTTCTAGGCATATTCCCAGAAGAACTGAAAGCATCATACCACAGTGATATATGTGCACCTATGTTTATAGCAGCACAATTTGTAATCGCCAGATCTTGGAAACAACCCAAGTGTCCATCAACTGAGGAATGGATAAAAAAGTTGTGGTATTTCTATACAATGGAGTATTATTCAGCTATAAAGAAGGATCACATTGACATATTTATCAATAAATGGGCGCAGCTTGAGACCATACTCATAAGTGAAATAAATCAATCTCGCATGTGTGAATACCGAATAGTTTCCCTAATGTAAGTAATGATTCAAATATATAAAAATATGTGGTAATCATGATTCCCCATTATGTGGCCTTGAAGTCTTATAAAGTTTTCACTCATTAATTAGAAAGGCTTTATTCTGGGCTTCTTGATATGGAAATATTTGAAGCTGTAGTATATGAAGTTTTATCCAAATATTTCAAGGAAAAAGACAGACACTATGGTAACTACTATTAAGTCGGGTTATATGGTGGTGAAGTACTAGGTTGCTGAAACAGTCATGCTTTGACCTCTATTGTTATATTGTTATGTCCTGTTTTATCTCAATCTCTCCCTTATTCTTGAAAAAAATTATTTAGTTATTTCTTATGTTTGTTTTAATTAAGGGGAAAAATTTAAAAAAATTAGCAGGATATATAATAGTAACTTTTTTTGATTTCCTATTGACTTGTTTTGAAGTCCTGTAATACTCCCACGATCTTGTTTTGACTGATTATACTCTGTTCCATTCTGTATGATAGTATCAATTTGAGGGTATAGGCAACTACTTTGAAGGCAATAAGCTTCACCAAGATGCCCATTCTGGTTTGACTATTGTCTCGTTTGGAAGTCCTGTAATGTTTACAATGCCTAAGTTTTATTGGTCTTGTTCTCTACTGTTTTGTCCAACTTTATAATATCTAATGAGATAGACAATTCTTTTTAAGGAAACAAGAGACAACGTTGATAACCATTGTTGATAACCTTGTACTCTGTTCTACACCATGTGCTATGTCTATCCTTGGTTTTGACTGACAGCTTTGTTTTGCCATATTTGACTGTATTCTCTCCCCCCCAAAAAAGTAATAAGAACTAAGGAGTAATAAAATCCAAAATGTGTAAATTTTGTTGTAAAAAAGAGAGGGGAAAAAAAAGAGCTCTAACGGATATAATAGCAAGTGTGTTTAGGGGTGTTAAATAGCTGACTATATTAATGTTTTTGGTTGGATCATTGAACACAACTGTTTGCAGTCTCACTGTTTGAATGTCCACTTTGTATTCTTTGATACTGTGATTTGAGTAACTATTTTCAAGATGATAATATGTAATCTATTAACAGGTGATTTCTTACCGTTATGTTTTTTTTTTTTGTAGTTCTGTATTACGTGTACCCTTACACCGCTTTGTTTTGTTTTGCGTTTTTCTCTTTTTCCTCTTAAATAAAATAAAAAAAATAAAAGAAGTGTCATAGGTGAGTTCTGTGGATGACACCACAAGCTTCGAGGACTCTAGTTGGATCATTCGCCACCTTACACTGGACTTTAGGTGAGGGAGACTGCTGGTTTCTGCTGGGAGAGCGACTCTCTAGAGGGGTGGACTTAGCCCAGCACTGAAGTCAGGCTAAGCAAGACAGCTTCCTCCTGTGTGGTCTTGGGTAGAGGTCCAAGCCCCACACCTGCCATGGAACAGAACAAAGGACACAGCTGAGACCCCAGCATTGAACAGGCAGCTCAGGAGCTCACAAGGTCGGAGTGAATAGCCATCAGCCCTGGAGATTTCCTCTGTGAGCTCAGTGTCCTCCCCTCACCTCCCTCCCCTTCCAACCCTCCCCAATCCTTCCCTTTTTCCTCCTCTTCCCCCTCCTTGTCTTTCCTTTCTTTCTCCCTATCACCCTCCCTCCCTCTGTTTCTGTCTCTGTCTGTCTCTCCTCCATCCTCATTTGGCTACCAGAGTGCTACTAGCCCCATAGAATGAGTTTGGAAGTGTTCCTTCTACTTAGTTTTTGCAATCATTGTAGAAGGTGTAGTATTAATTAATTATCCTTTGAATGTTTCATAAAATTCTGTCATGATGCCACCTGGTTCTAGGCTTTGCTTTATTGGCATTTTAAAAAATTACTACTTCCATGTCTTTCTGTGTTTTTTGTTTTCAGGAATTTAATGTCCTCTTGGTTATCATACTTGCTGGCATATAGCTGCTCTTGGAAGTCCGTCCCGATCCTTTTCTTTTCTGACTTATCCATCATACTGTCTTGTGCACACTGTAGCCTACATTGGGATTTCCTTTCCTGGAAGCCCTGGACTGGGTGCTTCCTGTACTTATGGCTCCTGACTGGTCACTGTTCCTCTGGCTTTCAGACAAAAGTGCTGGGAAGTTGGAGCATGTGTACACACAGGTATTCGTGTGGGCACACACACAGGAGTATCTATGCATTTGTGCATATGTGCATGTATACACCCATATGTATACTCCCATGAATACTCATATGTGTACACAAAAATGAATGCAAACATGTACATTGCTCACACCCTTCCTACTACTTCTGGTCAGTACCGTGAGTATAACCTAGCTTTACTCCTTCAATGGGAATTCCTCTTACCTTGTCTTCAGTGTATTTAATTATTTTCTAAGGTTCAAAATGCACAGACACTAACTAAAGTATTTTAAAACCATATCACTCTGAAAAACTTATTAACTGATGCTCAGGGTCTGTTTTCAACTCTTTTTCTTTCACATTAACATATCTCAAAGTGTAAAAAATCTTAGAAGCTCAATTGTTCAAGTTTTGAAAAAAATCATCAACCCAGCCTCATTGAAATACTGGACATTTGTTTAATCCCAGAAGTCTCTAACCAGGACTTTTCTCTCAAGTTCTCCACTGCGGGCTATCAACGTTCTTATTTTTTCACCATAAATTATTAACTTTTTCTTCTGGAATTTCAGAGAAACAGAATCTAAAGCATATTCTCTTTGTAATCTTTGATTACTCTGACATCCATGAAATGCCCTCAGAGGGCTGTGATTATTGCTAGCTTGTCCCTTTTTATTTTTAGGCTCTTTAATTTCTCACGGGACTGTATTCCTCACCTGTTCATGAATACATGGGTAGTTTGTATTTTCGGTAGTTATTAATAATGCTGTGGCCATTTGGGGTATAATATTTTAGCTTTTTTCTCTTGAGCAAAAACCTTGGAGGAACAGTACTGGGTCAAAAAGCAAACATACATTTCCCATGCTAAGGAAAATGTATTTCAAATCATGTGAGCGGCTTCACGATCTCATCAGCACCATGACAGCTTTACAGATTCTCAGACACAGTTGCTGACATGCAGTGTTATGTGTTTTAACTTTAGGCATTCAGATGTCTCTGTCACGGTGTCACCTTATGGTTTTAATTTCCATCTAATTGACATCCAGCAGTTTTCATGTCCTCCTGGCCCAAACAAGTTTCAGTGTTTTGCCGGAGACCCAGGTCCCTCTCTTCTGCACAGCATTTAATACTAATTTATTGACTAAATTTGTCCATGATGAAATACACAAAACACAGGATTTGTGCTCCCGGTGGATTTCAGTGGCTGGAGGACACAGGTCTTTGCTGAGTAGCCCACATGTCTCTGGCTCCCAGATACTTCCCACCTCCCAGGTAGACACACGGACCCCTCTGAACCCCAGCTCCCTCTTCCCACAGCTGCCAGCGCAGGCAGTAACCTGGCTGTATTCCCTGTGAGTTTAATAGCCGAGGGTCCCTCATAGGTGGATCAGAGAGCAGCCCTTGTCAGTATGTGTGTGGCCATCTCCCCCACACTGTCCACTGTAAACCACACTGCTGGGAGCTCCTCACAGAGCTGTCTGTGTCTCTGCTGTCGGCAGCCAGCCCCACAGAGCTGTCTGTGTCTCTGCTGTCAGCAGCCAGGCCCAGGCCTGCACCCAGACCTCTCCCATGCCCCAGTACCAAAGCTCCCTCCTGAGGTTCTCGGCCCAGCAGTTTTGATGCCCACGACTGTTGAACTGAAGCCTGGAGCTACCTCTTGCTCCTCTACAGACCCCAGCCCAAAGGACGGGTCTCACACTGGGGATGCACTGGTCACCACGTGTACCCCACTGCACTGAGGGTGGGGGCTGGCAGCAGGTAAGCCTTCCTCCTCAGCCTTTCTACTGCTGTCTCTGCAGAGCAGCAGCAAGAGCTTCCTCTCCATCGCCTCTCAAACCCACAGGGACCAGGCAGAGTCTCTCAGGTCCAAGCTTCAGCTTGAGCTTGCTTATCTCCTGTGTCTCATGGTGTGGGCAGGCAGCCCATGCACTCAAAGGATGCACGCCTGGGAGAAGGCCTGGGAGGAGGAGCTGGCTTAGGACAAAAACAGCTCCTGCCGTGCTGGGCTGCAGGCTGGGCTTCCCTTCCTTGGCCTCTCCTGCTCCGAACAGGAGCTGAGTCCACCCAAATGCTATCCTCCCCTCCAGGCAAAGGCACAAGAAGAAAGGATCTGTGCCCTGTGTTCTCCCTCCATCAGCGGAGGACACCAGATGCTGCCCTTTTGTGGGTAAGAGCTCAGGACATCCACCCCCAGGCTTACCAGGTACTGTGTCTGCTGCAGGGACATTCACTAATGTCACCCCCAGAAAACCCGAGGAAGGCATAGTAGAGTTGTGCCTCCAAATTATGTATTGATAATGATTCCTAGTTCATTCAAGGAGCTTCCTGAATACCATGCCATTTGGAAGAGAACAATGTCCTGTCCGACATCACGACCATTGCTTTCTTTCAAATCTTTCTTATTTTTTCATTTATTTATTTACTTACTGATTTATTGGTCTTTTTTGAGACAGAGTTTTTCTATGCCTCACTTAGTAACCCAGGCTGGCCTTGACCTCATGGCAATCTTCCTGCCTCAGGCTCCCAAGTGCTGGGATGTCAGGACTGGGCTACCTCGCTGGGCTGGACTGTTGTTTTTAATCACGGTGTTCTGCACTTCCAGAGAGAGAGGCCATGGAGCAGCCGCTGTCACATGGGACCGATTTGCTCTAAGGGGAAACCAGTCTCTCGGAAGAGGAAAGGGGACTTAGTTGGCTTAACTGGCTTTCTGAGACCCACTGACACTTTGCCGAAGTCTCCAGACACAGGTTCTCTATGTGACTGTGTCGCCGGCTCCTGGCTCCCAGCGCCCTGTTTTCTTCACAGACAACCTCATTTAGCAAGCTGTGGGGCTGAGTGGAATTAAAGCCTTACAGTCTCTGAAATCCTTTTACTGACCGCAAGGGAAATTCTAGGCTTTGTGTAGGACAACTAAATTCTGTAAATCTCTGGAGCTCAAGCTTTGTCCTCACAAGGGTGCCCTCTCCTTCACCAGGAAGCTTTGGTCCTAGGTGGGGACGAGGAACCCAATGCAGAAGCAGGGGACCCTGAGCAGCCTGTCCCAGGCAAAGGCTGGAAAACATCACTTCCCAGCTCCCCCGTGGCATGGAGACTGGTTCCACTTCACCCCTTGGCTCCTTTCTACTGGGTGGCATGTGGAAGGCAGCTCATGGCTCATTCTGGAGATGAGTCAGCCTCTATGTAGTCTAGTTCTGGGGCTCAGGGCGTCCACCTGACACTTACTGGTCCTTCTGCAGACCATCCAGGGAATCTCAGTGCTCTGAGTCATCAGTGGAGCTCAGTAACCCTGAAAAGGGTTTGTGGTAAGGATTGAGTGGAGATGATCTGGGAGAAAGCAGATCACGGGCTGGAAGGGAAGCAAAGCCCATGTGTACTCAGGTGAGGAGTGTTCCATGGTCCCCACACCTAAGGGGGTGTCATGGGCTACTGCATAAACTCTGAGGGAAGCTCTACCTGAGGAGCCAGAAACTCACCAGATAAAGACTCTTGTTTCAGATTACTGCCAAGAGCCAAGACCAGTTTACTTTTTGATGAGTGTTATTAGCTCATGTGTGCAATGCACAGCAATCACAGGCATCGCGGGAGCTGGAGTTGCAGAGGACCCGTCTGAGTTCTTCCTGCATCCCCTCGTCTCACCTTTCCCCCTCCTCCCTCCACCTCCAGATATAATTTCTTGAGAAGCCCACACTCGCTCAGCGCTAACAACTTTCTCACCCATGAGGACTGGTGCCCAGCTGAGGCAGAGCCCTCTATAGGGACAAAAGGTGGGTGGGTCCACCTGCCCACTCCAGTGCTGACTGGAACTTTGAGAAAGGCCTCAAGTTTGGCCACCGGCTGTGTGGCCTGGACTAGTGGCACACTGGCAGCGTTAGGGTGAGTCTAACTGGACTTGGACCAGTCTGACTGTAGGGAGTCTGCACGGGGAGAGGTCTCTACCAGTTAGGGGTTGTCTTCAGAGGGGCACATTCTAATTAGTGCCCGGAAACAGGGGCTGCCAGCTCCGAGCCTCGGCTTCCCAGGGTGTACAAATAAAACAGTACACAGCAACTCGGAGTCCCAGGTCTCAACCAGCTCAAGGCCCCTCTGCCTCCTCACAACCCTGAGATCAAACATCTGATGGCTCCAGATCTGCTGTCTCAGGCCACATCTTCTTCACCCCTAGAAAAAAAGTCCTAACGTGAAATCAGGTGACTCCCTCAGGCTCCCCCTCACAGAAGACAGAGGGCCCAACTCCAAACCCTGTCTCTGCTGACAGCGATGCCCAGAGCAGGCTCCATCATCAGAAAATGTGGCAAAATGTCACATTCTTGTCACTTTTCCCAAGTCAACATTTAAACCACAAAGTTAAAACTGTACCAGAACTCAAGAGAAAAAGGCAGCAAGATACGGGCAGAGGATGGAGACTGTGACCCCAAGGGAGCCTCACCTGCCTCCCAGTTTGTGGTCATTGGCTCTGTGTCCCAGAAAGTGATTTACTGCTCTGAACCTAATTCTTCTGCAAGGCAGGAGTGACAATACTACCTTCTTGAGGTTTGGTATGAATTTAAACAACCAAACATGGAAAGTATTAGCACAGAGAAGAGCTCAATGCTTTGGATTCGTTACTAGGATGTCTACAGCGATTGCGGCTCACTTTGTATTTAAAATGCTTTCACATGTAATGGTGAGAAAGGAAGTGTTAGCATTAGTCAGAGTTCTGTTCTTGGTTCCCTCTGTACCATGACTTTGAAAGAGTCACTTTTCCTTCTGATCATCCATCACCTTAGTAAAACTTTAGCATATTTTAGTGGCCTTTGTGGGAAGTGAGGAGGCAAAAGAAAGAGAGAGCAGGTGGAGGGAAGAGACTTATTCCCTCTTTTCCCTCAGAAGAGTGAAGCCGGGGTCCTCCAGTCACCAGGGCTCTTAGTGTTATAGTTTGAAGGTGAAATGGTCACATCCTTGAGTTGGTCCGGCAGAGATGGAACAGTCTGAACTTTCCCCTCAGTGTGCGAAGTGTGATCAGCTGTTGAGAGACTGGAATGCTCGACTCATGGGGTGCAGTGGAAGAGCTAGGGTGTTGTCTGGAGGAGGGGTTGAAATGCAAGCACTGGGAAATGACAGAGCAGGCTCTATGGGACTTTGAGGGACAGAGTCCGCTTGGCAGACCACTAGGACTTCTGTTCCCTTCCTGAAGTGTTTTCCTGCCCCATGCTTGACTGCCTCTCCCAGCTCAGGCACCACAGCCTCTAGTGTCTTAGCATAGTGGCTGTCAACCCTCTGTCTCGCTGAGGGAGTGCAGGCCTGGTTTTCCGTGCCGAGGGTGCCCTGGATGATATTTGCCTGCTCTCCTCTCCCCAGGGCTCAGAGAAGGAAGAGCTCCTAGCTCCTCAGCCTGGAGAAGGAGGACATGGTGCCATGGAGTTGGTCCAGCACTGAAGCAGTCCAGAGGGCAGATTCCCCATCTTTGCACTTGGGGTTCTGTGAAATGCCCCATCTGATCTCCACATCTGCCCATTGGAATAGAGCAGGTAATAGATAGGTTTTCCAGCAGGTTCCTGATGCTGATCAGGCTCGAAAACTATGGAAGCTTTCACTATTAGATTCCATACCTTGCCTCACAACAGTAAATTTCTATGGGTGCTGCAGTTACCTGAAGTGAAATAATTAGGAATAATACACAATTGTGTGTAAATCTAATCAAGAAGATTGGGCACCAGCTGTGGCTTCCCAACAGTCTCCTAGAACAAAGTCAAGTAAGTTTTTGTGGGAATCCTCTTTTGATTGAGAGAAAAATTTTTCTTCTTGTCCTTCTTGAATATTACCATTCATGACTCACAATATACAGCAATTCTGTACAATAAAGCCACATTAAGAAAGAAGGAATATTTTTGAAGAGGAGAGACTACTCGTTTGTCCTACTCTGGATTTATAGACTACTCAATGAATTCAAAGAGTCATTAAAAAGAAAATAAAAATAAGAATAATCTAGAAGGAATACACTTCTGAAAAATTTAAATGAAAATAAATCTCTTACGTGAAATAGCAGCCTGATACTCACTGCTCTGCTTAGTTTATTGCACTATACGGGATGTAAAAGCTACACTCTTGCATTTGATTTGCTTAAATTCACTACACAGGGCCCAGACTGAGTAAGCACAGACATCGTATTTAGAGGTTGTCTTGAGAAGCTGCAGCTTCTCCTTGTCTTTCCTAACAGTCAGTGTCAAAGAGTTTGGGCTGATTCCACGTGAGCATCCTCCCAAATTTCCAGCACTACCCTTGTACATGAACCAGAGCATCACTGTTTTCTGTCTCTGTCCACAGATGGAGAGCTCCCTGGAGCCAGCCAACATGACCAGGGTCCAGCACTTCGTCCTCCTGGGCCTAGCCACCAGCCCGAGCACCAGGGACGCCCTCTTTGCCATCTTCCTGGCCCTCTACCTGCTCACCCTCCTGCAGAACACCCTCAACCTCTACCTCATCGTCAGCCACGCCGAACTCTGCAAGCCCATGTACATTTCCTGGGCAACCTCAGCGCCTGGAGCTGTGCTACGTGTCTGTGACCACACCCACCCTGCTCCTGGGGCTGTGGACAGGGCCCTACCACATTTCCTTCATGGCCTGCATGATCCAACTCTTCTTCTTTGTCTCCCTCATCTGACAGAGTGCACCCTCATGGTCTCCATGGCCTATGGCCATTACATGACCATCTGTCATCCACTGCACTACCCGCTGCTCATGCGGCCCCAGGTCTGCCTAGGCCTGGCTGTGTCCTTCTGGCTGGGTGGGCTGGTGGTCTTTGTGGCCAAGACCACATGCATTGCCAGCCTGTCCTACTGTGGCCCCAACACCCTCGATCAGTTCTTCTGTGATGTCTCCCCTCTGCTCAACCTGTCCTGCACCCATGTGGCCCTCACAGAGCTGGTGGACTTCATCTCCGCCATCATCATCTTCTGTGGGACGCTCCAGGTGGCCTTGGCCTTCTAAGCAGCCATAGCTGTGGCTATGCTTTGCATGCCCTCAGCCGCTGCCTGGCGCAAGGCCTTGTCCACCTGCGCCTCCCACCTGGTGGTGGTGGACATCTTCTACTCCATGGCTCTCTTCATCTACTGCCGGCCCAGCCACCTCGAGTCCATGGACCTCAACAAGGTGCTGTTGGTCATCTACATGGTGGCCATGCTTCTGTGCAACCCGGTCATCTACTGCCTGCGCAATAGGGAAGTCCATGCCTCCCTGTGGAAGACGTTGTGCTGGCCCTGAACCTGAGCCCCCAGTGCGACGCTGACCTTGCTGGACTCCAGCCTTTCCTGGCCACGTGCACTGTAAGGACCTTGGAAAAGCAAAGTCAAAACTAGGGGAATTTTTTTCATAGCTCCAAATATCATGCCAGCCAATAATTAAATCTAAACTACCAAGAAAGATGAATAAAGCCCATGAGAAAATTCCTGGTAACCCATGTGAACATATGTTTAACTTTATATACAAAGCAATAAATTTCCTAAATGACAGGTACATATTTATGGGGTGAGTCCATACAGCCCCACAAAATCAAATGTTTGCAATAAAAAATCAAGCAATCCAAATGTCTATCAATAATGATTGACCTGGGGCCAGGGATTCAGCTCAGTGGTGCAGCGCCTACTTGGCAAGCATGAGGACCTGAGTTTGATTCCTGGTACCCCCCAAGCAAGGCTGGATTTAAATATATTATATTTATTATAAGGTAAACCATAGGCTACTAAAAATGCATTTATATGTCTTGCCTTGGAAATATGACCAAGTTAAATATATATTTGTATTACATTTTACAATCCATAAAACACAGTGTGAAATTCTTCATTGTTTTGTTCATTGTATTCATCACGATCAAAAAGTAAAGGCTGTATAGCGACAAGGTGCACATGCTGGCGATCTGGCAGACACGTGTTCTGAAACAATGACCTTCCTGTTGCTAATTATGCCCACCGCCTGGCGAAGTCAATCTGCGTGTGGTAATACCTGAGGTCCACTCTCTCGTGAAATGCAAATACACTATATGTGATTTGGGAAACCAGGCAGTTTTTTCTTTTAAAAGTTTAAATCCTTATTAGTTCACGTCTGGAGGCCGTGATCATGACATGCTCTGAGGGGAGTAGCGCATGCGCAAAACGGTCCGTACATTGGGTCTCCAGAACCGTGCTTCTCCTCCCTGCCCGTGTGGAGCCTCTGGCCCGAGCATCCCTTCATTGTCCCCTCCACTCTGCGGTACACAGCCTGCTGCTCTTGGCTTCCTCAGATCTCACTCGGACTCTGCACATAGATGGGGTTATGCCTCGCTTGTTTCTCTCTCTCTGCTCAGCTTGAAGCCCCAGCCCTCACATTCACCCAGCCACACTGGCCCAGAAGGCAGAGCCACTTTCTGAAAACATCAAATAAAAATACTTTAAAATAGCTGGGCGTGACAGTGCACATCTGTAATCCCAGCACTCGGTGGCTGAGGCAGGAGGATCCTCACAGATTCGAGGGCAGCCTGGGCTACATAGCGAGCTCCAGGGCAGCCTGAACTACACAATGAGACCCTGTCTCAAAAAAATTACTTGAGGCATACAAGCATGAAAACACAGTTATTTTGATTCTGAGTTCTACGTGTAACTTAGTCTTTCCTGATGTTTCTGGAGCATTATTTCCTTTCATTCAATAAAATGTTCAAATATGGGAAATATTGTACTTAACAAACTGGTTTCTGAGTTCTTCCTAAGAAAAGCTGATCAGTTACACAAGGTTTCATGACAATTTTAGAATACCACTAATCATTTTAACCCTTAAAAGAAAGGGTCTGGTTTGGGTGTGGCCAGCATCTCTTAACCCAGCATTTTGAGGGCCTGAGGCAGGAAGATGGCAAGTTCCAACCCAGCCTGGCAACTTAGCAACTCAGTGAGATTCTGGCGCCAATAAAAAGTGGGGAGCTGAGTATGTAGTTTAGTGCAAAGGCCCTGGGTTCAACCCCAGGGCTACAAAAAGGAGGAAGACTGATTTTATGTCTTGTCAGTTTATACACACAGTGTCACCCAGGGTACAGCACACCCAAGGGAGAGGGCTGGAAGGCCAGGCAAGGAGTTTGGGTTTCAGCTAAAAAACAGTGAAGAGCTTTAAAACTTTGTCTTCTGAATGCAGCACCAGGATATTTCCATACGCCTTATTTTTTCAGTTGTTATGAAAATAATCTTAAGTAAACGTCAGAAGCCTCAGATCAATGCTTCCTTTGGGCAGTAACTTATATTACATTTTATTGAGTTTGAACATACATAAAACTTCATTATCATACACTTCATTTTCATAAACTTCATTATCATAGATTATTATACACCTTATTACCATTGACTTGATTTTCATAGACCTCATTATCATGTACCTCATTTTCATAGACCTCATTATCATGGACCTCATTATCATAGACCTCATTATATGAACTTCATTGTCATAGACTTCATTATCAATGACTTCATTTTCATATGGCTAATTACCATGGACTTCATTTTCATTGACTTCATTTTATAGACCTCATTATTATGGACTTTGTTATCATAGACTTCATTATCAATGACTTCATTATCATTGATTTCATCTTCATAGACCTCATTATCATGGGCCTCATTATCATAGGACTTATTATCATAGATCTCATTATCATGGACTTCATTATCATAGACTTCATTATTATTGACTTCATTTTCATAGAGCTCATTATCATGGACTTTGTTATCATAGACTCTGTTATCATAGCCATTTTCATAGACTTCATTATCATAACCGTTTTAGGCATTAATGACACCTGTACTTTTGTGAGTGGTCACTACCATCCATCTGCAGATATTTTCGTCCTGCAAAACTCAAAGCTCTTTTCTTCCTGCCTCTCCTGAGACAAACACTATTCCACTTCCTGTCTCTGTGGTCTGAGGACCCTAAGTGTGACACTTTATGTCCTTTATTTTTTTCCCAGGGGAAAATGCAAAAGCAGCCCCCCACTACCATAAATCATGCAGCTGAGTTTTTCATATTTAGGGAAATCGTAGGGGTCAACACATCTGCAGAGCAATGGATAATCCTCACCCTGGGGAAACCACCTTGGTGATCATGTTATCTCCCCTCCCACATAAGTATTTTATGTCCTTTGGTGATGACTAATTTCACCCACAGGACATCTTCATGCCTTCTCCACACTAAGCCGAGTCAGGCCAAGTTCTCTTCCCAGGGACACCCGTCTTGCTGCGCCTTCTGGTCACCTGCTGCCAGGAACACAGGTGTGCAGACCCTGTTTCCATCTCTTCACTCAGGGCGAAGGCTTCCAGCACCCCTTGGTGTTGGGCTCCAGAGTGTGTCTCAGAGCAGTGAGTGTGTGTTTCCTGTATGTCCCTCGAATGCTCCATGCAGAGGTGCTGACTGCACCTGCCCCTCCCTTACTTCAACCCCGGGCTGCAGGCATGGGGCTGACGTCTGTGACACCCAGTGGTGTAGCCAGGTGGCAGACTTGCCTCTGCCTCCGCAGGCAGCAGTAAGAAGCATCTTCTCCATGCCCTCTCCAAGTCCACAGAAGCCACAGAGCATCTCTCAGGGCCAGAGCCTTGGTTATGTTGACACCACCGCTGGCTTCTCTCCTCAGAGGCAGTCAGCTCAGTGACCAGACGTTCCAGTTCCAGGAAGAGGCACAGTGGCTGCACGCAGCGGATGTGTGCTTGATCCAGGGCCAGGAGCAGCTCCCACTAGGGAGGACTGAAGGTTGTGCTGTTCCTGAGTGTCCCCTCCTCTGGACAGAGCTGAACCCCCAGGCACTGGCACCTGCTCCAGGTGAGAGGTCAGCAGGGAAAGAAGTGCCCACCACCCTTCCTCAGTCAGGTGAGGAGACCAAATGCTGCTGTTTGGGGGTAGAAATGAGGAACAAAGCAAAGAGAAAATGTTTTTCAGAGCACACAATTTAAAAAAGGGGGGCTGGGGATTTAGCTTAGTGGCATAAGTGCCTACCTTGCAAGCACGTGGTCATGAGTTTGATCCCTGGTACCAGTAAAAAAATAAAATAAAATAAAGAACACACAGTGCTTGTTAGGGATTCACTCTAAATACTAAGAGTCACTAAGTGATATCTACAGATGGAAGTCCAGGAATGACAGGTAGCTATGGACTCCGCTACAGATGTTAAAGCTATCAGTGTTATAGCTAAATCAATAGAGATACAGATCAGGGGTGCCTTGGTTCATAAACTTAATTTGCTCTGCAGTTTTGGAAAAGACAGCAATGTTTGTGCTTGTGTGGGAAAGACGGCCATGGTCATGTTTGTCATCTGATGCAGAGTTTGAAAACAAAAACAATTTGCCCAATCATTTGAAAACAAAAGAGTTATAGTCAAGATACCATTGTTTAGACAGATTTAGAAGCAGATGATATAGATACAGATAGACATAGCTATAGGTAGACATAGATGTAGTTGATATAGATATAGACAGATATACAGACAGATAGACATAGACATAGATGTAGATAATACAGAAATAGAGATGATACAGATACTAATACAGGTGAAGTAGCATTCAAGTGACCGCTTGAAAGGATCTCACTAAGTTGCTAAGTTGCCCACACTGGGCTGAAGCTTGTGACCCTCCTGTCTCTGCTTCCCAGAATGCTGGGATTACAGGAGTTTACCACCACACCCAGATCCTCTCTTCTAGGATTAAAATGATGGACAATGTTCTAGAAATTTCTCTTGTGCTTTCAAGAACAACTCTTTACGTCTCTAAGAGGTCTCGCATGTGAAAGCAACTATTATGAAATTCATTTTAAGTGAAAACAATTCCACCTGCACAGGAGGCCATAGGGGCCTGATGCAGATTCAGTGACTTTCCTGGGGTCTTGAGGGTTTTCCAGCACCTGAGACAATGGCCCAGGTTCCGGCAGACCCACAGAGGCACAGCTCTTGGGTCCTTGCTTAGATGTACCAAGCCTTTACTGGAAAAGCGTTGGTGCAATGGAGTAAAATTAGACCACAGAGACTTCTAGCAGAATGCGATGGCCTCCCTTCCAATGCCGGCTCCACCAGCAGTTTCCAGAGCAGCCCAAGAGCGCTGGGTTTGAGGGCTGAGTGCAGAAAGCACTGCGAAGGCTGAGCCCAGGCTGAGGGGAGCGCGTTCAGCACCGCGGGGCAGGGGTTCAGGTAGCGAAGGCAAAAAGTGCGTTCATTGCGCAGGGACCCAGTCCGCTGTGAACTCTCAACAGATGCCTCTGAGCATACAGATGGCACCAGCGAGCAGCCTGAATGGGTGGTGATATCTCTATGGCGCGCCTCTGGCAGTGGGCGCTCCAAGATGCGCTGACGCGAAGGGAGCTGCATCTGGAGTGGTGATGGCTACCGAACCCAGGCCAGGCCAGGGACCCAGGGACCCTTGCACCCAGGAGGTGCTTACTGCCCCCACTCCGGGCTGGCAGGCCCAGAACGCGGCGCCCAGGGCTCCGGATGTGGGTGGGACACGTGCACCAAGGACTGCATTGGGCCACATCTTCCCTGCCTGCTGCAGGAGCCCAGGGGCAAAGGCTGCCCAGCGCCTCCTGCTCTGGCTTCTCCAGAAACTGATTCTCTGCAGTTAGAAAAGAGACAGAAGCAAGTACTTGATGCTTGACGCTCCCAGGGTTCCTCTTATGCAGCACGAGAGGACCCATCTCAAAACCCCTGGCACCGAGCTCATTCTGTGCGGAGCAGCACTGTGTTTAGAAAAACTAGCAAAAAAACTGTGGTCTCACTAACTTGTTGAAGTCAATTTTTAAACAACTGAAGTGGGGGCCCTGGTAAAAATAAAAAGGTTTGCCTTGTGGGGAGAGGATACAGAATTTTCATTCCTTGAGAGCCCAAATTTATCCAAGTCCTTGTGGTCCTAGCTCTGTCCTGGGGCCAGCTGCTTATTTCTCACACTTGAGTAATTATGTGTAGCACTGGGAAAGTAAAGGTATCCTCACAAAGGTACCGAGAAGCTCCAAAGAATTAAAATTTGGAAAGAGGAGCAAAATATTTCGTATCAAGGAATAGGTTAATTCATAGTAGTTTTTAGTACCATGGTAATTATAACTAAGGAATAGGTTAGTGCATAGTAGTTAGTATTACTACCATGGTAATTGCCACCTGGTACTTACACACTACCATTTATAATGCTGATTAGAAGAGAGCTGGATAAAGGGACTGGAATTAGTGTGTTTTAATCCATTTCCTTTCATAACCATACGATTTTGGCCAAGACAGTTTTACATTTTGACCTACAATTGTCTTCCTACTGAAATAGAGAAGGATAGCATTTCAGTGTCCTGGAAAAAGCTTGGGATGGGGGTTGGGGAGACAGATGGAGGGAAAGGAGGAGGGGGAGGGGAAAAAGGGGGAGGGAGATGGTGAGGGAGAGAGAACCTTTTTACAGACGAATAACTGAAGTGAGATCTACTTGAGCTCCTAGCTCTTGGCCCTATCAGATGGCTGAATTTTCACATCAGCCCGCCATTGGTTCAGTTGACAATGACCAGGTGAATTCATGCATGCTGTTTCTTTCTGGGAGGCCTTGTGTTGTGCATAATAGTGGTCATCTTGTGGAAGAACCTGGGAAACTTAGCCCGAGAGAAATGATTGGAGTCATTGCCAGAGATCCATCAATAACATCTGCCCTGGAGATGTGGTCCTGCTTGAACCCATTAACAGAAGTGCTTGCCTGTCTGGGAAAATGAAGTAAGTGTCCTCCGTGTTGGTGGAGGGAAGCTCCTGGGAAGACAGATGGCCCCAGCCACTGTTCCCTGGCTGGATGCATCCTCTTCATCTTTCCCGGGGTGGACAGGGCCTCTCAGCTCACCATTTTGGCTTATGGAGCCTTTCACTCCCTAGCTCAAGGCCCTTGATGGATTCTACCACAGCTCTGAGCACTTCTGAAACTGCCTTACTTTTTAAAGTTGGGCCTGTTCTCATTGCCTCCCTTTGTGGCCGGGAGTCAGGTCCCCAAGTCAGCAGGCCCTGCCTTGCTCATTCCCATGCCTCTGTGCCTCACACCCTGAGTGAGCACAGGGCGTGGTGCTCCTTGCTGAGAGCACGCGAGCTGGGTGAGCAGGCATCATCTCCCCACGTCCCATGGCTCAGCCTTGGAAGGGTGTCCTGGACTTGGAGTGATGTCATATGACAGAATTATCCTAGCACTGACACCTGACACATCTGGGCTCCCCTGTTCTTTCCATTTTTTGGCTGTGTAGTGTTGGGTAAATGAATTTACAGGACTGAGCCCCACCCTAGCCACACAGAATGCAACAAAGAAAATTAACCAGGAGGTGAGGCAGTGTTCTGAGACACAGAGAGGACTCGGCAAACTATGGAAATATTTGTTTTTAGGGGATGTGCTCCATTTCACACCAGCGGTTTCTTCTGTGAGCCTCAGCTTCCTCCGTGTAATAAGGACAATCTCAGCGAAGTACGTACAATGATACAGACTCAGTGCAGTGAATGGGATTCCCATCCTCCCACGGGACAGCATGCCGATGTTTGTGGGAATCCTCTGACTAAAGGGAGTCTTTTCCTACTGTCTTTCTTCATGTTACCACTGGAAGGACAGGTGCAATAGAACTCTAGGAAATCAGGATGAAAAACTGGAACATTTCCAAAACAGGAGAGTGCACAGTGTTTCTCTAGATTTTATAGAATATTCTTACTCATGTGTTGCTCATGAAAAGGAAAAACCAACCTTCAAATGCACTTTTTAAAAACTGACATAAGTGTAATCCTTATTTCTTATTCAGAACATCATGGCTTCATCAATTATAGAAAAATCAGGGAAAGCAAATGTTATTCATCCAGTTTTCAGCCAGCCAAATTTTTTGAGCAAGATCATGAATCCAGCAAGAGCATCAAGAGGGCATGTGCAGAGTTTGTCCCACAAATCTATAATCTTGCTCTGTAACTAAAAAAATGCCAAGAAAACATCATCTTTGTAAAGACAGGTCTGCACACACTGAGAACTTCCTCCCAATTTGCCAAACTGCTTCGCATGTCCAGGATCCACAATGTTCACTAATTTTCTGTGTCTGTCAACAGATGGAGCCAACCAACGTGACCAGGGTCCAGCACTTTGTCCTCCTGGGCCTGTCCACCAGCCCAAGCACCAGGGACACCCTCTTTGCCGTCTTCCTGGCCCTCTACCTGCTCACCCTCCTGCAGAACACCCTCATCATCTACCTCATCATCAGCCATGCTGAGCTCCACAAGCCCATGTACTTCTTCCTGGGCAACCTCAGCGGCCTGGAGCTGTGCTATGTGTCTGTGACCATGCCCACCTTGCTCCTGGGGCTGTGGACAGGGACCTACCACATTTCCTTCATGGCCTGCATGATCCAACTCTTCTTTTTTATAACCCTTGTTGGAACAGAGTGCATCCTTCTGGCCTCCATGGCCTATGACCGCTACGTGGCCATCTGCCATCCACTGCACTACCCACTGCTCATGCCGCCCCAGGTCTTCCTAGGCTTGGCTGTGTCCTCCTGGCTAGGTGGACTGCTGGTCTCTGTGGTTAAGACCACATGCATCGCCAGCCTGTCCTACTGTGGCCCCAATGTCCTCAACCACTTCTTCTGTGACGTCTCCCCTCTGCTCAACCTGTCCTGCACCCATGTAGCCCTCACGGAGCTGGTGGACTTCATCTCTGCCATCATCATCCTCTGGGGTTGCTTCCTCATGACCATGGCCTCCTACATGGCCATCAGCAGGGCTGTGCTCCGCATGCCTTCAGCCACTGCCCGCCACAAGGCCTTGTCCACCTGTGCCTCTCACCTGGTGGTAGTGGGCATCTTCTACTCTGCCACTATCTTCATCTATGCCCGCCCCAGCCGTATGGAGGCCATGGACCTCAACAAGGTGCTGTCGGTCATCTACACAGCAGTGACGCCCATGTGCAACCCGGTCATCTACTGCCTGCGCAACCGGGAGGTGCAGACAGCCTTCAGAAGAACCCTGCGGTGGTCCACAGGCTGACCAGTGTTGGAGGATGTGTTCTGAGGTGGCCTAAAGTTAGCAACACTATATTTATATTTTTAAAATCCACACACCACAGACTTCATCCATGAAGCACATACGATGCAGTGAGTTTTCATTTTACTTACAAACTCACGCACTGGCACTGCTATTTAATTCTTGAAAGTTTTCATTGCTTTTAAGACAAAAAGTTTTCTCAGTTTCCATCCCTACCACACCCGGAACCAGGCATCCACCTGTCTATTTTCCTTCTCTGTAGACTTTGCTGTTCTGGACATTTCATGGAAATAGAAAAACGTAACATGTGGTCTAACTTGACTCACTCTTTTCTTGTGGTTTGCTTTGAAGCTCATGCATTTCTAGCATGCATCTTTATTCTGACCGACTAATATTCCATGTATGGCAAGACCACATTTGATTTGTTCATTCATCAATTGATGGACATATGAGTTGTTTCCACTGTGGGGCTACTATGGATTATTTTTTTTTTAATTTTATTTAAGGAGAGAAAAGAAAAAGGGTACAAGTTATACAGAATTTCAGAAAAAATAAACAGTAGGAAATCACTAGTTAATTGCATATTGTCATCTTAGAAATAGTTGTTGAAGTAACAAAATTAAAGCATATAGAGGGGACTTTCAAACAGTATGACTGCAAACAGTTTTGTTCAATAATTCAACAAAACTCAGTAATATGGTTTTCTATCTTATACCCTTAAATATATGTGCAGTTATATCTTTTAGAGAACTTTCTTTTCCTTTCTTTTGTACAATGACAATTACACATTTTGGGTTTTATTACTCCCTAAGTTCTTATTACTTTTTTTGAAGAAAGTAAAACCAAATGTAACATACCAGGACAGAGTCAGTCAAATCAAAAGGATGGACATAATACATAATGTAAAAACAAAATACAAGGTGATCAACAATGGTTACCATAATGCCTCGTTATCTTAAAAAGAATTGCCTATATCATCAGTTATAACAAAATTGAACAAAACAGTAAAGAATAAGACCAATAAAACCAGAACACTGGAGACATTAGAGGACTTCAAAAGAAGATAATAGTCAACCAGAATGGGCGTCACAATGGATCTTATTGTCTTCATAGTTGTTGCCTAGACTTTCAAACTTGGTACTATCTAGCATAACAGAATAGAGGAAAATCAGTCAAAACAAGATGGTGAGAGCAATAAAGAATTTTAAATCAAATTAATAGGAAATCAAAGTGGGTTACTATAATATATCCTGCTATTTTTTATTTATTTTTCCCTTAATTAAAAGGATAAAAATGAAAAAGTAGATAATAAAAAGGAGATTGAAAAAAAGAAGGCACAATAACAAAGCAGTGAAGCTCAAAACATAGCCATTTAAGCAAAATAGTGTTTCACCACAAGATAATCTCGACATAAAAGTAGTTACCATAGTGTCTCTTCCATTAAAATCTTTGGGTATAACTTCGTATACTGTAGCATCAAACATATCAAGACAATGTAAAACCATTCAAGAGAATGACAGTATTACAGGGTATTTAAAATCAACTAACAGAAAATGAACAATGGTTTCTGTATAATCTCCTTGTCTATAAAAGTTTTTGTTTACATTATCACATATAATAAAATTCAGTAAGATACAACACGTTAAAACCGATGGAGACAGAAGAACAAAAGCTTGATGGGACTTCAAAACAAGAGGATACTAAATCAGCACTACCTATTATGATGTCCCGTTTTCTCCAAAATAGCTGTTCCTACCATCCAACCTTCTCTGCCTCATTTCTGCTGAGCTTTTTTTTCTGTCACTAGTTGTCAGTTTGTCCTCTTCATTTCACTTTCTGCTCCATTCATTGTGGCCGCTCTGCCACTGTTTCTGGAATCTTGGTATTTTTCATTTTTAGAATATCCTGCAGTAATCTCTGTAGAGTTGAATTGGTGGTTGCAAATTCCCCTAGTTCCTCTTTATCCTGGAAGCACCTTGTTTTTCCATCAACTTCTAGGGACAGTTGTGCAAGATATATCAATCTTGGCTGGAGGTTATTATCTTTCAAAGCTTGAATTATTTCCCCCCAAGCTCTTTGTGATTTGATGGTTTGTGTGGAGAAGTCTACTGTAATTCTGATGGGTGTTCCCTTGTAAGTGATCTGTTTCTTGTCTCTGATGGCTTTTAATATTCTGTTCTTATATTGGATTTCCGGAATTTTGATTATTATATGCCTGGGTGTAGCTCTGTTTGGGTTGTAGGTGGCTGGGGTCCTGTATGCCTCATACATCTGAGTATCTTTACCTTTTCCTAAATTAGGGAAATTCTCCTGGATTATTTCTGTGAATAGCTTTTGTAGTTCATTTGTTTGAGTCCCTACTTCTTCTTTTATGTTCTTAATTCTTAAGTTATAGATCCTCTTGTCATCTTCTAGTGTTTGTATTATTGCTGTTTGTCTTCTTGTTATTTTTAAGAAGTTTTTCATTTCATGCTCCCACTTTACAAATCTGTCCTCCAGTTCTGATAATCTATCCTTAGTATCTTTCAAGCTGTTATGCGAGCTTTCAATAGAGTTTTTAGTTTCCTGGTAATCTCTGTGAACCTGCTTCATGCATTCTATGTTTTCTCTATATACTCCATCAAACAATTCTCCCCTTTTTTTCTGTTCTTCCATTCCACCATCTGTTTTTTCCTGGGCAGTGCTTAGCATTTCTCTAACTATTCTATTTATTTCTTGCTTTATTTCATTAAATACTTCATTTTTGAACTCGTCTATGAGGCTCCAGAGATACCGTTTTATATCTATAGGTGCTGTGTCTGATATTGCATGTTTTCTGTCTTCATTCTCTTTTGCTTTTACCTTTCCTGGATCAGTGTTCTCAGGATTGGGGACTGAGGACCCTTTCTTGTTGCTCCCTTTTCCCATACTTTTTGTTCCTTCCATACAAGCGTATGTAGGAGGCTCAGTTTTTTTTTTTTTTTCTCTTTGTCTGTGGCAGTTTGTTTGAATCCGCTGGCTAAGTGTTTCCACCCACTGCAGTGTACTAGGGAGACACAGACCTGGGCAGCCTCTGCTGGGCCTGTCCCTCCAGATCAACCTAGTGAAGACTTCACTGCTAGGGTGTACCACCAGGTGCAGGGACCTGATTTGGGCTAGCCTACAGGATCTTAGTCTGCGGCGTCACCAGGCCAAGCGCTCCCCACCACTCCCACTTGAGAGGGGAATATGCGACTAAAGTCACTGCAGGGCTGTGTTCCGGCTAATCTTCCCATTCCCAGAATGTCCTCTGTTGGAGCCTCCTAGTCTATGAAAGGGTCCCCATTTCACTCACTGTAGGTCGAGCCAGTCCCGCTCTCAACGCCGTTTGGTTCGCCGATTCCAGCTCTCAGAGCTTTTGCGCGTCTCTCTCACTGCTGTGTGGATTGGGCTACTATGGATTAATTTTATTGGGAATGTTTGTGTCCAGTGTTTGAGTGGACATCTTCCTACTTTTCTTGAGTCTATGCCCAGTTGTTTATGTTATACCTTTCCAAAGTGATCAATATCATAGTTCTGAGATGTGCTTTTGAGTTATTTAGGATGTATGTGTGAAGATAGATGAGGGTAAGTTATACACACATAATTTTAGGTGACAATATGCAAATGACTAGTGAAATAAAAACCCTCACTGGTGCTACTCAGAAATTCTAATGAGAATGGTTATGTCATCACTATATCATTGGGAAAGTGACTTCTACATGAAAGCCAAGGAAGCACTGGGAAAGAGGGTATTGCTTTCATATGTTGCTGGTGGGGCAAAAACTTTAGCTCCATCTTGGCGAGCAACTTCAAGGTATCTGTTAAAATTAGAATGTGTTTACATGTGCCCCATAACCTCCATTTCTGAAATATCTCAAAGGAAAAGTAAAACCTGTGCAAAAGTCAAATGAAACATTTGTTCTACAACTGTTTTCAGTGGCACAAGCTGGAAAAAATGTAAGCATTGACTGATACTATGATGATTAATAAATTATAGTACCCTATATTATGAAATATTTGAGAGTAACTTTTAAAGGAGTGTTTACATCTTTGTTTTTGTCATGGAGGTGTGATATAAATGCCAGAGTAAACTTAAAAGTAAATTTTCAATTGAAATGACATTTGCTTTTACAAAGAGGAAATGACATGTTTTTATAAAAAGGAAAGAAAGGCTTTGCAAATACTATTAAAATATTTTTGGAAAGAAAAACGTCTTATATCTCTAGAAATGTTGGCATAGGCTTCAG
The DNA here is from genome assembly GCF_034190915.1 of Cavia porcellus. Taxonomy (NCBI): domain Eukaryota; kingdom Metazoa; phylum Chordata; class Mammalia; order Rodentia; family Caviidae; genus Cavia; species Cavia porcellus. The sequence continues at coordinate 36,973,023 of NW_026947490.1, read as the reverse complement.
AACACACACTCAGAACTGAGATGAGAGCACTCCTTGTAAATGTCAATAGCTATAAAAGCTATCAGCTCAGTGTGGGAGGCTGTTTTTGGCACTACCCATGAAAATCCAGAAGAGGCACAGACATTGTGAGCATGCCATGATTAGTAATTTTTGCAAAGAACCTAATTTAAGATACTTACAACTATTTAGGTGTAAAAATTTTCACATTTTGTACCTTAATGAAAAACCATTACAATAAATCTCCAATTTAACATAGATACCCAATGAAATCCGGTGACGTCCTGTGAAAGTATTTTTTCATTTACAACAGGAAAAATGGCAACTACCTACTGTGAAAGAGGAATATTTGCTAAAACATAGTGTGGAATCTAGTTCCAACTTTTTTAATTTTTAAAATTAAGATTATTGGTACAATTTAGATATAAAGATAATATTCATTGGAATATGGAATTTGTAAGTGTATACAACATATTTTCATTCTTTTTTCCCCAATCTCCTCTATCCCTTTAACCCCTTTTCCCCTCCATATTGACAAAGCTTTGTTTCCATTTTATCCTTTTTTATCACATTTTTCCTTTTCTTCTTTCCTCTCCCCCTTCTCCTACCCTAGTTCCTCTTTCCTTTTGAACAATTTCTTCCTCTTCACAATATATTCTATACATTTTGGTTCATATTTGCAATGTCTCACACCAGGTAGACAAAACAATATTTACACATACATGTCTGATTTATTTCACTTAAAAATATGGTCTCAAGGTGCATCTATTTACCTATAAATGTCTCCAGTTTATCCTTCTTTATAGCACAGTAGTATCCCATTATATATATTTTTTAAAACCCACATCTTTTTAACCCATTTCTTGATTGATGGGCATGCAGGTTGCTTCCAAGATTCAACTATTATAAACTGTGCTGCTATAAACATGGGCACACATATATCACTGTGGTATGATGTTTTTAATTCTTCTGGGACGATACCCAAAAGAGAAATACCTGGATCAAATGGGAGCTCTAGTCCTAGTTTTCTGAGGAATCGCCACTCTGATTTCCAAAGTGGTTGCAGCAGCCTACACTCCCACCAAGGAGAAGGGTTCCTTTTTCCTTGGAGCCCCACCAGCATTTGTTGATTGGTTGATTTGTTGATTTGTTGATTGCTTCATGACAGCCATTCTTATTGAGTGAAATAGAATCTTAGCACTGTTTTAATTTGCATTTCTCCAATGACCAATGATGCTGAATATTTTTTTTCATATATTTATTTGCCATTTGTATTTCTTCCTCTGAGAAGTGTGTATTCATCTCATCTCAGATGTTTTAGGATTGGATCTTTAAAGGTGGGGGAGCTCTGATCTTTTTCAGTTCTTTATATGTTCTAGATATTACTCCTTTGTCTTAAGAATAGCTAGTATGGGTTGTCTTTCCACTCTGTGGGTGATTTATTTTGTTCAAAAGCATTTAATAGGATGAGATCTCAATTGTTGATTCTTTGCTTTATCTACTGTGTGATCAGGGTTCTGTTGATAAAATCCTTGCCTACAGCCATGCCTTCAAGAGTTCTGCCTCTTCTCTCTTCAAGTAGATTTAGTGTTTCTCTTAGAGGAAATGACCCCACTATCCGGTATACTTCAGTTTCTTAGTTGGCCAGGTAATAGTTACTGTCCTGGTTCCAGTAGCTTCGGTCTCTTAGAAACGACTAATCACTGTGATGCACATGCTATAAACCAATCCCCAGCCATTGACGAGCCATTTCTGCCTCTGTTCTTCCTGCATGCTTGTTCTGTATAAACCCTAGACCACCAGAGATCAGGGCCAGATATTCTGGGAATGCACTGTCCACATAAATAAATCTTCCTCCAAATCCTAGATGTCATTTTGGTCATTTCTGCTTGCTGTTGCATTTAATATTTAGATCTTTTATCCTTTTTTATTTTAGCTCAGTGCATGGTGGTAGGCACATAATCTTCAGCATTTTCCTAATATAAGCATTTATTGCTATAAGTTTCCCTCGTAGGACTGTTTCCACTGTGTCCCCTATGTTCTGCTATGTTGTAGTGTCATCATCATTTATGTAAAAACTAATTTCATCTATAACCTATTTATTGTTTAGGAAAGTGTTATTTAATTTCCATATGTTTTTGAAGTTCTTGTGGTTTCTTTTGCTATTGATTTCCAACTTCATCACACTATGCTCTGACCATACGCATGGGATAATTTCAATTCCTTTGCATTTACTTAAGTATGTTGTATGAAATAGTATTTGGTCTATTTTGGAGGTAAGGTCTCACCATATAGTTCAAGATGGCCTTGAACTCACAGTGAACCTCCTGCCTCAGCCTCCTCAATTCTGGGATTACAGATTTGCACCACCATGGCCAGCCTATGTGGTCTATTTTGGAGAACCTCCCATGTGCAGTTGAGAAGAACGTACATTCTTTTTTATTTTAAAGAGATTAAAAGAAAACAAAATAATACAAATGATATGCTTTCAAAACACGCTGATAGATTACAATAGTCACTACATTGCATATTATTTTCAAAATTTGCCCAGATTACAATATAAACAATCAGTTTCTTCCCATGAACTAATAGAATCAGTTCAATTATCTTAGCTATCTTGTGCATATATGTACATATGCATATATGTATATATGCATAATGTATATATGTATATATATGCATATATATGTGTGTCTTCTTTTCTCTTTCTCCCATCCCAGTTGTTTTTTTTCCTTTGAGTACTTTCACTCTTTCATAATATCCATTGTACCATTTGAAACTTATTCACTCTTTCAGTTTGTTCCACAAAGGAGACAATACAATGTTTACACATGTGAGTCTGCTTTATTTCACTTAAGAGTATGGCCTCTAGTTGCATCCATTTACCTATGCGAGCCTTGAGTTTATCCTTCTTTATAGCTAAGCATTACACCATTGTATAAAGATAACACATCTTTTTTATCCATTTCTCAGTCTATGGGCATTTGGGTTGTTTCTAATATTTAATTATTACAAATTGTGCTGATATAATCATAGGTGCACATATATCACTGTAGTGTGATGTTTTTAATTCCTCTTGGAAAATACTCAGAAGAGGAATAGTTGGGTCAATAGGACCTTTAATTCTAGTGTTTTGAGGAATCCCCACACTGATTTCCACAGTGGTTGCACCAGTCTACACTCCTACCACCAATGGAAAAGGGTTCCTTTTTCTCCACAGCCCTGACGGTATTAGTTATTGTTTGACTTCTTGATGATAGTTATTCTTTCTGGAGTAAAGTGAAATATCAGTGTTGTTTTAATTTGCATTTCTCAAATGACCAAAGATGTAGAATGTTTTTTCATATATTTATTTGCCATTTGTATTTCTTCAACTGAGAACTGTGTATTCATCTCAGATGCCCACTTTTGGATTGGATCTTTGGATTTTGGTGGTCTTTTTAAAAATTCTTTATATGTTCTAGAGAGAAGTCTTTTGCCTGAGGGACAATTGGCTAAGATTTTTTTCCCAATTCATGGATTTTCTGTTCACTCTGTTGGTGATTTCATTTGACATGCAAAAACTGTTTAATAAGATGAGATCTCAGTTATTGATTTTGTGAAGTATTTCCCATGCTGTTTTTCTTCATGAACTCTGCCTTACACCTATGTCTTCAAAATTTCTCCCTTCTTTGCCTTCCAGTAGATTTAGTGTATTGGTTTTAATATTTAGAACTTAGATATGTTTTTACTTACTTAGTGTATGGTGGTAGATATGGGTCTAGTTTTCATCTTCAGCAGTTGGAAAACCAGTTTTCCCAGCACAGAAAGGCCATCTTCCTTCGAGTGAATGTTTCACCCCTTTGTCAAAGATAAGGTGACTGAGTGTGTTTGTAGCTGTGGCCTGAATCTTCTAATCTAGTCCACGATTTTCAGGTCTGTTTTTTGTAGTGCCATACTGATTTTATCACAGTAACTTTGTAGTATAATTTTAAATCAGGAATTGTGATGCCTCCTGCCTTGTCTTTGTTTCCCAAGATTGTCTTTGCTATTCTAGGTCTCTTCTGGTTCCAGATGAATTTTAGGAGTGATTTCTCTAGATTTGTGAGGTATGCTAATAGTTTTTGATTGGGACTGTATTAAATCTGTATAATATTTTGGGAATATGGCCATTATCACAATGTTTATTCTTCCTATTCATTAACAAGGGATATCTTTTTTCCATTTTCTGAGATCCTCTTTGATTTCATTTTTCAGAGTACCGTCATTTTCATTGCATTGATCCTTTACTTTCTTGGTTAGATTGAATAATAAGTATTTCATTTTGGGGAGGGTAATTTTTGTGAAGGATGTGGTTTCCCTAATTTCTCTCTCAGTGCTTTGTTGTTTGTGTAAAAGAATGCTATTGATTTTTGAGTGTTGACTTTGTATCCAACTATGCTATTGAATTTCATTATTACATCTAGGACTTTCAGTAAAGTTTTGGGGCTCTTCTGTGTGAAGTATATCACCTGCAAATAATGATAATTTAACTTCTTCTTTTCCTATCCTTACTCCTTTTATTTCTCTCTCTTGTCTAAATGCTCTGGCTAAAATTTCCAGGACTATGCTGAGTACAAGTGGAGACAGTGGACATCCTTGTCTTGTTCCTGATTTTAGAGTGAAAGCTTTCAGTTTTTGTCCATCTGGTATGATGTGGGCTATTGTTTTGTCATTAATGCCTTTTATCAGATTGAAGTAGATACCATCTATTCCAATTTTCTCTAGGGTTTTCAAAATGAGTGTTGGACTTTATTGAAAGATTTTCTGCATCTATTGAGATGATCATGTGATTTATGCCTTTGGCTCTGTTGATATGGTGGATTACATTTATTGATTTGCATATGTTGAACCATCCCTGAATTCCTGGGGTGAATTCTTGGCCATGGTGTATAATCTTGATGACTTGCTGCACTCTGCTTGCTAGCATTTTATTAAGGATTTTGCATCCCTGTTCACTAGGGAGACTGGCCTGTAGTTCTCTTTTTTTGGTTGTGTCTTTCTCTGGTTTTGGCATCGGAGTAATACTTGCTTTCAGGAACATGCTATAGAGTCTTACTTCCATTTCTACTTCATTAAAGAGTTTGAGGACTGTTGGCATTAAATCTTCCCTAAATTTTTTGTAGAATTCAGCTGTAAATTCATCAAGATGTGGCTTTTCTTTGTTGGTAAGTTTTTAATTGCATTTTCAGTTTCATTAAATGATACTGGATTTTCAGAATTTTTATAATTTCTTGATCTAGCTTTGATAATTCATATGTTTCTAGGAATCTGTCCTTTTCTTTTGTGTTACTGAACATATGAGAGTAAAGGTTTTCAAAGTAGGTATTGGTGATCTTCAGTATTACTTCAGGATCTGCAGTGATTTCACCATTTTCATTCTTTATTACACAAATTTGAGTTTTTCTTTCCTTTTCTTGATAAAGAAAGGGTTTATCAATTTTATTTATTCTTTGAAAGAATAAACTTTCATTCATTAATTCTTTGTATTGTTTTCTTGTTCTCAATTGTGTTAATTTCTGCTCTGATCTTTATAATTTCCTCCCTTGTTTGGACTTTGGGCTTGACTCACTTTTCTCCTTCTAGAAGTTTGAAGTGTAGTATTAGATTGTTTATTTGTGCTACCTCTGTTTACCTGATATGAGAATTCACTGAAATAAGTTTCCCTGAGGACAGCTTTCATTGCATCCTATAAGTTCTGGTAACTTGTATTTGTATTTTTGATTGCTGGTAGATATCATTTCATTTCCACTTTAATTTCCTCTATGACCCATTGGTCATTCAATAGGGTATTATTTAATTTCCACGTGTTTATGGAGTTTTTGAATTTTCCATTGTCATTAACTTCCAATTTCGGGTTTTTTTTTTTTTTTTTTTTTTTTTTTTTGTCTTTTTAAGACAGGGTCTCCCCATGCAGTTCTGGCTGGCCTTGAGCTCACTTTGTAGCCCAGGCTGGTCTCAAACTTGCAACAATCCTCGTGCCTCAGCCTCCAAAGTGCTAGGATTACAGACACCATCACATCTTGCTGTCTTTCTTCATTTTAAAATAAAAAAATAAAGTGTTCTTTGTGATAAGTGAGTCATTTCTTGGAAATTCCTTTCAATTTCCATTTTTCCTGCAGTGTGGCTATGTATTCCATGTATTGAATTACATAGGAGGAGAACAGGTAAGCTGAACACTGAGCTTATGGAAGAAGAGCATTTTCATGCAGCAGAAGAATAAAGGCAGAAACTTTGAATGCTTGCTCATCAAGGTTATTATGGTGATTAATGCCATGAAAGATTTAGGTCAGATGATAAGGGGTTTCAGGAACAATATCCGACACTCATAAATTAAAAGTGAAAAGAAGAAACTTTATTTTGGCTAACAGTGTGTAGAGGGGACATCTGGATATAAGCCGTAATAGCTGGGATTATAGCCATGCACAGCCAGGCCTGGAACATTCTTCGATACTTTTGCTGGGGATGTAAAACAATGCAAACTTTTAGATAGTGATTATGTTATATAGTCTAAAATTTTAAATGTATATTAACCCATTTGACTTTTCTCAATATGTCTATAGATACATTTCTATAAATGACCAAGGTAACTGTGCCAGGTTATCTACTGCATCAGTGTTTGTAAGAGCAGAAAACTGCACTAACATTCACTAGCAATGGACATGCTAAATACTTTATGGTCTGTTATTTTTGGGGACCCACCTTCAGGCTGTCCCTCTTTCGGATTCTATGCTTCCTCCACAACAACTGGAGGACCACGAGTTCAAGTCCAGCCTGGGGAACTAAGCAACTTAGCAAGGCCCTGCCTCAAAATGCTTAAAATTAGAAAAAGATTGGTGGTGTACCTCAGCATGAGGGCCCTGGGTTCAACCCCCAGCACCAGTGGATAAATGAATGAATGAATATGACATGATTCCACTCTAAGTAAGTTCATCATGCAGCATTGAGAAAGAAAACAGCCAAGGTCATACAGCTCTTGAAGGGCAGATCTGGAACTCAAATTCCTCCAAATCACCAGGGCACTTATGCAACTTGGTGTGGACTCCAGATGTTTATTCTAATCACGGGGCATCTGCTAGGGACTAGGCCCCTTTCCTTGACAAGAGATCACTCTCCCAGAGAGGGAACGGGGCCATCTGGGTGTCTGGAAAGAGAACGAGTGAAGGAAAGCTTCCCTGAGGAGGTGAATTAAATTCACTGGGAGAAGGGTCATATCATTAACACTCGGCTGATGGATCACCATAGGTGTTGATGTGACAAGAGAGTGTACAGTGTGTGTGTGTGCACAGGCATGCACGTGTGTACATCAGGCACTGAAGTGCATATATGCATGCTAACATGTTGGGGGCACAGCTGTCTGTGCCTTTGGCATTTAGGACAAGGTCACTGCCCCTCTCATGACTATGGCAGGTCCATGAGCCATGTGCACAGCTCAGGGAGCTGATGCAAGGAGTGACTTGACCTTCACTGGAGGTAAGAGTTTCCTGGTGTCTCCAGGAAGCCACCACAGCTACTCTTCCGGTCCCAGATCCTACGTGCCCCTTAAACTCTCCCTGAACATGTGCTGAGTATATAAATAAACATGCTGGGCAGTTCCTTTCTCCCATCAGGGTACAGAGCTCCACCTGACTCCAGCTTTTGTACATTGACTCCTGCCTTCTCCACCTCCACTGTCCTCCCTCAAGTTTCATGAGATGTGCCAAATGCAGCTCTAACATGTGATAATGCTGATTCCCTCGGAAGACAGGGCATGAAGGAGAAGTATTGGAAAGGTTGTGGTCATATCATTAACTTAAAAGTACTCTGTATTGGTCACTGATTGAGCAGTTGATGGCATTTCTCTTTCAGAGGAAAAAATACTGAAGTTATGGGCATCTGGTTTTTTATTTGATGAAAGGAAAAAGCCCTAAATTTGTTAATTAAATTTGACAACCCAAATTTTTACCTTGTGCTCCAAAATGGAGAAAGTGTTCATTGAGTGAGGAATCTCAGCATGAAGGGAAAAAATATGTTGTATCCATATAATACTTAATGACAAATTCTAACTTGGGGAGTTAAGTACTTTGCAAGCAGTGGGGAGATGATGATAATGATGATGATGATGATAGTGTGTATTTTTAACACTGCAGCACTGGGTACCGTGGATAAAGCCTTTGCAGTGAGCTGCATCCCTAACTCTTATTTTAAGACAGTCTCCCCAAGTCACTAAGCTGTCCAGTCTGGGCTCCAACTTGCAGTCTTCCTGCTTCAGCCTCCCAGTGCTGGGACCACAGATATGCACCACCATGCCTTCTGTTTTATTTTAATATGGCAGAATTCTCATGGACCTGTTTTTTTCTTGTCTTACATCAAGCAGAGATGACCCTGGAACACTTCCAAAAGGCTGAACTCATAATCCTTCCAAGTCTTTCCAAATCACCAGGTCCTCTCTCCCTCACACATTGACACATTACTTGTAACATTCCACAAGGTGTTGCATCTGCTTCATGCTCAGTGTCCTTCATCACTCTGGGAGTAACGGTGGCAGGAAGTAAACCCCACACAGCTTTCTGAGGGCCCTATTCATTGCAAGTTTTAGGAATTGCAAAATGCATGACAGCTGGTTTGGAACCAGCATTACCTTTGCACCAGCTTCCCAAGCCCCATTTCACTTTCTTGAAAATTTTGCACTTGAATCTTTTCTCTAATTCCACGGAGATTAGGACCGCTCTCAGAGGTCACCATCTTGGATTTAAGCCGACTCTTTCACTCTTTGCTGGGCGGCAGAACTATCTTGGCCACAGAGAACACAGAGGGGGAGATGAGGACAGACTGCTGAGAACTCTTTGTTCAAGGTTAACGGCAACTTCTTCCAGCATGTCTGCATGGGAAGAAGTCCATTAATTATTCAAGTCATTGGACTTTTTACCTGAGTGCAGAGGAAGACACTCTATCTTTCTGGTTCCCAGAACCTTCACAAAAGACAAGCAACAACTGTCTCACCTGAGAGGTAAGAAAGTAAGATCACTTAATTTGGGGGAAGAAAAAAAGAATTCAAAAAAGGTCTTTCCCCTAGAAGATGCCTGTGGGTGCTAGACTTGGCCTGGGTCTATAGACCTCACTGGAATGGGTCCTTGTGACAACTCTTAAGTCAGGGTCTTCTTCAAACTGAAGATGAAGATGTGATACTTCCAAGATCCAGGATCACAAACCAGTTGCAGACAAAGCTGGTATAGAAGCAAGTATGCCAGATGTAATAATTCTCTTCTCAATCTGATGATGGTACACTTGAACTGAGAGTCACAAAATCAACTAACTGGTCAATACTAGCATTAAAACTGACAGATTGGAATTTGAAAAAAATAGTGAAGTGATTCACATGAAGGGAAGTGTTATATTAAACCTGCTTTATATATGTAATTGGTATGTGTTCATGATTGTGACTCACAGTAGAAAATATATTTATTTTGAGCTGTGGGAAAAAAATCTTTGAGGGTCACTGTGGAATAATATGCCATATTTACATCAGCTTGTAGTAGTACACAAGCAATAAATGAAAAATTATGGTTATATCATGCCTTAATTCCAGAAAATAAGTGCTTTTTAAAGTAACAAATACTTCAGGATTAGAGAGGTTAAGAATCTTACAGTCACACAGTTAGCAAACTGCTGTCAAAAACTTCTGGAGAGGCAGAAACCACACGGATCACACATCATGTGTTGGAATCCGGATACAACTAAGGTGTAACAAGTGTTTGTATAATTGGCTTAAAATCTCTCAATTATTCCCAAATAGACTGATGAATTTTAAAGTACACAATGTTCTTTAATGTATCAATCAGTGGTACTCTAGGACATCTGACATTAAGAAACACAAAATAATACAAATAAGCGATTATGGAGAAGGAAAATCAGTCAAAGGGTTAGAAATAGGAGAAAGGACCAAGGACAAAGCAGATCAGAGAGGGAAGTCAATCCTATCAAGGGAAGTCCCATAGCAGGAAACTGACAGGAAACTCAGTACAGGGACAGTGCTGCCATGGTAAAGACCAGGTCTGTGGCAGGTCATGATGACCAGTGAGATGATTTCGGTCAGAACCAAGCAAAAGCACCCAACCAGCAAAGAAGCTGGCCTGAAAAGAACTCATGGATTTTTTTATTCCATTCTTTTACTTTTACTTTTTACATATAGGGATTAATTTTTATGGAAAGTGTTTGACCCCCACTGTGCCCTTCTGAAAATGAGGAATTGTGCCTTCATATTTCTAAAAAAGTATGTTAGAAACTTTCAGTTTGACCTCGATATAAGTGGAAACATGGTTTGCCTTATGTAAACTTTTTGTTCTGTTTCTGAAATTGATCACTGATTATGTCAGAGGTGATTTGTTCACCTACAAAATCTTCTCTATTATATAAACGGATCAAAATGTACATATTAATTTCACTGCTGGACTCTTGGAATATTCACAGGTGTTTTTCTTTTATGACAGTAAAATAATGCTGCCATTATTACTCTGGACAAATGCTTGAAGGTGGAACTTCTGCCCATCACACTTTAAAATATACTGGATAATACCTTATTTCTGAAGTGAACACTCAATTGAAACTCCAAAAAACATTGTATAAAAATTGTTTAATATACTGTTTACAGAATATATATGACAATTGTATGGATATGAAGTGATTTTAATTTTTTGTTCCTATTTACATGCTTTATTATTCTTTGGTGAAGTACACATTTATGCCTTCCCTTCACTTTTCTGCTGAAAAAAATCATTTCCCACATTGATCAAATTGTTTATATAATTCTACATGGGGACTTGCCACTTACAGGCACTGCAAATTACTTTCCAAGTTTGTGACTCTGACTGATAAGAATTTTTAAACAGTTGTATAAGGCTTAAATAATATGCTCCTTTAGTTTTCTATATACCCAAGGTATGATTTTTTTATTTTAGAAATGTTTCACTCATTTATAGTTTTAGTTCACTGGAAATTGACTTTTTGGTTATGTGGTGAGATGTAGGTTTCCATTTTTTTTTTATGTTTCAGCGTGGACAATTATCCAAGAACAGTTTATCAAAAAGTCCACCTTCTCCCGCACTGATCTGCAATGCACGTTATGCCGTAAGTCAAGTCTGACAACATGTGTTTCTGGATTTTTTTATTCCATTCCAGTAAAAGTAAACTTTTACTGTTTACATATAGGGATTAATTTTTATGGAAGGTGTTTAACCCAGAGACTCAAACACCTGAGAATCACACAGAACGCACTCGTGTGGTAGTGCAGCTCCAGGGCAGCAGATTTTGCTCAATACATGAGACGAAACCTGATTTCCTCCCCTTCCTCCTACTGCTGTATCCTTGACCCATTTGCTTTCTTTTCCTTGAAGAGGCCAGGTTCCTTGTTGACTCAGGTTTTATCTTTTGACACTTTCCTGATCCAACTGCAATGTTCTTCCTCCAGCTCATCCTTTATGTACCAAGAACAAGCCACAACAAGCACTGTCTGACTCCCTATTCTACAATTACCTTCTGCAGAAGTGGCCAATCACACTCCTTATTTTGCTTTTTCTTTAGCATGCATCCTTTGAAATGTTCTTGTATTTCTCCATTTATTTTCTTATATCCCCATCTAGAATACAAATTTCAAAATGTCACTGTTTGATTTCTGGAACCTGGTTCCTAGTGTTTATCAAATAAGCACTTGCTACTGAATACATCTGGTAAACCACAGGCAAGCCCAAACACTACTCTGTTTCAAGTTGCATCCCCACCGCTAATGGCAAAGGATCCTAATTCTATGGCCCCATCTCTTTGAACAATTTATTTACTGCTTGTAGGCTTCATTACAGACCTGTATAAACACTGCTAATCTGTGTAGGGTGTGAAAAGAAATTCTACGTGTTTAGAAAACCCAACACATAAAAGTTCAGTATATGTATTCATGGTCCCTTCAATAAAAACTATTGTCTTTTGCCTTTACAAATATTCAATGAGAAAATCTCTTACTGGTTGTATTAGAAAATTCACATCTGGCACTTTTTTCTAACACTGGCAAATTTCCTTTAGTAGAAAGAGAACTATAGAGTCTTCCTTTATTTAAAATAGTGTACCTGGTCTCCAGGATCTTGGTAAATTTTTGAAAAATAAACAAATCCAACCCAGAAAACAAAGCCACTTAAAGTAAACGGTGGCAATCATCCAATCATGCTTTATAAGGCACCGACTGAGCTACTGTCCTGTTTAATATTCGTAAGGACTAAGAATTTCCTGGTGATGGATTCACCTCCATTTCATAGACACAGTAAAAACTCATGAAGGTGGAATGTCTTGCATAAAATGCAGCTGGGGTAAGCAGAGGTCATGCTTCTGCATCCCGTTTTACGTTTTCCTCCTGCAAATCGTCACAGTCCTTGCTGACAGTAGTGGCCCAGAGCGAACTTACACTCGCCTCGATGGTACCCAATCAAATGCACTCTTTTTTTTAAATCCTCAGATGTCCTGTGCACCACGTTCTCTGCAACTTCCTTCTTCACTTAGATGGAGTGTTCTCTGGAATGTGCCAACCGATCCAGCAACCAGGATTTTATCCTCCTGGGTTTGTCGCCTAGCCCAAGCATCAGGAACACCCTCTTTGCCGTCTTCCTGGCCCTCTATCTGCTGATCCTCCTGGAGAACACACTCATCATCTACCTCACCTGCAGCCGCCACGAGCTCCACAAGCCCATGTACTTCTTTCTGGGCAACCTCAGCGCCCTGGAGCTGTGCTACGTGTCGGTGACCATGCCCACATTGCTTATGGGGCTGAGGTTGGGCGCCTGCCGTGTGTCCTTCCCCGCCTGCATGGGGCAGCGCTTTCTATTTCTGGCCCTCATGTGTACCAAGTGTGCCTTGCTGGTCTCCATGGCCTATGATCGCTACGTGGCGGTCTGCTGTCCGCTGCACTACCCGGTGCGCATGCGGCCCCCGGTGTGCCGCAGCCTGGCCGCGGGCGCCTGGCTGGGCGGACTGGGGGTCTCGGCGGCCCGGACTGCGTGCGTCACCCGCCTCGCCCGTTGCGCGCCCAGTGTCCTCGACCACTTCTTCTGCGCCGCCAGGGCACTGCGAGGTGGGGCCTGCGAGCCCGTGGCTAACCTGGCCGACGTCCTGGTAGCCAGCGCAGTGGAGGGCGGGTCGTTGCTCGCAGCCCTGGCCGCCTACGCCGCCATCGCGGACGCGTTGCTCCGCCTGCCCTCGGCCTCCGCGACGTGCAGGGCCCTGGCCGCCTGCGCCTCCCACCTGGTGGTTATGGGCGTCTTCTACACCGCCATGCTCACCGTGGACGCCTGCGCGGGCCGCGGTCGCCACGCCGAGCTGGACAAGGCGCTGTCGCTCCTCTACACGGTACTCACGCCCGCCTGTAGCCCAGTGGTCTACTGTCTGCGCAACCGCGAAGTGCACGACGCGCTGCGCAGGTCGCTCTGCCGCCTTGCGCGCTCTCGCGAGAACTGACGGCCTCGTGGGAATGTATGGACTGGCCACCATGACAACTGACTCCTCGCGGGAACTGATGGACTCACCAGAATTGACCTCCCGACCGTTAAAGACAGCACGCAAGAAAGGCTTTGTGGAAATTGATGCCTCATGAATAATCTTGATTTTCAAATATTGTTGATTTGTTGGAGACCAGAGGACACGAAATAATACATTATTATGCCAAGAACCAGGCCACATAACTGGGGTGGCGTCTCCAGGCCGTGGTGACCTGGCTTTAGGGACAGAACAGTAAGGATACCCTTGCTTCCGGGTGGGGGACCTCCGGACCCCAGCGTTCCTGAGGCTAGATAACATCAGAAGAATGCAGGCATACTGATACGAGGATGGAGTTGTTTTCCATGTTTTTGTTCCCCATTTACAACAGTTGCTGTGGATAAAAAAAAAAAAAGTGGATCAGCCCTGAGGTTGGTGTGCCTGTAACACAAGAGGCTGTTTCCTCTTGGTCTCCTAGTGCCTTGAATGTTGTCTTTTGTCTTCTCTCCGCCATTCCGGCCCCCCCCCCCCGGTATCCAGAGATCTGATCACCCTCATACTAATACAAAACCCATGAATGACTTTCAACAGCCAACACAAACTTCCAGATTACACCTGTGGCATTGTGAACAGGCTGTTTAAAAACCAATATGGAAAATAAGGCTATTCCAAAAAATAAACAAAGAAAAATGGTCATACATTAGCATATTACTCATGAACAAACATAACTAGCTGATAACCTGTATAAAGATGGACAATGAAATCTCTATTAATATAGGAAGTGAAAATGATAATAGAAAACTAACTTACCCTCTGCATATATATGTATAGACATAGATGATTAACATATATGCATGTACAAGTTTGTATACACATATGTGTAATATGTATAGATAAGGAGCAAGCCCAGTGATCTGTGAGTGTCCTTCCTCCTCCCGGGCACCAGGCCTCCAGTGTGTGAAGAGCGCCCTTGCCTTAGTCTGGCATCGTGCTCTAGAAACGCTTATGTCCCCTTAATGAGCAGTTTGGGTCAGTGCTCATCACCATGGTTCTTCTTATTGTCAGCCTCCTTCCTGAGGCCTGGGCCAGGGTTGATGGAGGAGGAGGAAGAGGTGAAGCTGGTGGGGTAAAAGGGGTGGGGGCTTGGTGATGGTGTGTCTGTGTGCTTCAGTGTGTGAAGGTAATGGTGTCATTTCACTCTCATGTCACATTTCTAATCATAGACCTTAGAACCGTTCTGAGCACCTGCATTGCTGTATGAGGTTCAATGGCTGTATGACTTAACCACAAGGAGGGACAGACACTAACGTGTCTTGGTCTCAATTCCTGCCGTAGTGAGACCTGAGAGTAGCACATGCACAGGGCTTCGCATACAGTCTGCAATTTAAAGTCCTGCAGGAGCAGTAGATATCACTGCAGCCATAAATCACTGGACATGTTTCTTGAATGGTACAAAATAAATCATTGAATCAGCAAACATATCCATTCTGAGTTCTGTTATCACTTTTGATTACACAGACTCTAAAACTACTTTAAAACAGACTTTAAAACTACTTTAAAGATAACAACATGCAATGTATTAACTATTGTGATTCTGATATTTTGTTGTGATATTTTTACTTTTTTCCATAAAATCCATTTTTAAAATAAATGTATTTTGGTTTTTAAGTTTATTGATACAATTTAAATATATATCATGATCACATTCATCATAAGGAGTTGGTACCTGTATATGATAAATATCTTAACTCCCTGATCTTCTCCCCTCCCTTCAACCCATATTCCCCTCTTTATTTACAAGTTTTGCTTACATCCTATTCTACTTTTTCATTTTTCTTTCTTTTTCTTTTATTCCTTTCCCACTTTTCTCTTCCCAGTTCCTACTTCCTTTTAAATAATTTCTTCCCATTTCACAATATCTATTGTATATTTTGGTCCTTATTTACTCTCCCAGTTTCTCATACCAGGAAGACAATGTGATATTTACACCTGTCCAATTTATTTCACTTAAGAGCATGGTCTCAAGGTGCATTCAAGGTGTATCTCAAGTTTATCCTTCTTTATGGCAGAGTAGTATGCCATTGTATTTAAAAAACATCTTTTTATCCATTCCTTGATTAATGGGCATTTGGATTGTTTTCAAGATTTAGCTATTAGAAACTGTGCTGCTATAAACATGGATGTACATATAATTCTGTGGTATGATGTTTTTAATTCTTCCAAGAAAGGGGATAGCTGGGTTAAATGGGACTCTAAGCTTAGTTTTCAAAGAAATCTCTACAGTAGTTACACTAGTATACACTCCTGCCAACAGTGGAGAAGGGCTCTCTTTTCCCCACAGCCCCATCAGCATTTGTTATTGATTGATGTCTTGATTATAGTGATTCTTTTTGGAATGAGGTGGAATCTCCGTGTTTTAATTTGCATTTCTTGAATGATCAGTGATTTCATATATTTATTTGCTCCTTGTGTTTCTTCCTCTGAGAAATGTGTATTCATCTCAGATACTCATTTTTATATTGTAAAATCAAACATTTTAACTCTTGTACACAATGAAATATTAAGCCTAGAATACGTAAACCCTCTTTTTAATAAACTTTCTTAAAATACAAAACATTATGTGTAATACAAATATCTTAAAGCAAAGAAAGGACTCATTAAGCAAAAATTTAAAAGAACAGACTAAGTTTTTAAAAATCATACAATCCAGAATTAAATCTAATTTTCTTTGTCAAGAGCAGAAGGTAATTTTTAATTTACACACCTTGTGCATCAAAGGGAGAATAAAACCTAGTCACTTAAAAACTGGTGTGAAAGGCTTTCAACAGAAACCATTATTAGTTCCGTCACAAACTTCCATACCCATAGTACAATTGTCCCCGGGCATTTTCATCCCTTAATCTTTCTGCACTTGTAGCATCACTTAGGAAATGAAGGGGATGATGACTTGCTCCCCTGTTTTCTTTACTGGAATGTTCTGAGAATAAATGTAATACAATCGAAACCTAAACCAAAAAAAAAAAATCCAAAACAAAAACTCCTAACTTGTTACCTTGTAGTCCTTTACTCAAAGCATATTTCATGGCTTCCCCATTTAATGTTCTTACACCTCTCAATTCAAGGGCTGTCCTGAGTGTCAATCAAAGCATTTTGTGTTGAAAGAAAACACTTTATTCTGCATAGTCTGAAATATACTTACTTATGTGTAAATAATCACAAACATGTATTTATTCATCATTTTCTATTCTTATTACTCAACATATATATTAAGAATTAAGGCAAATAAAGTTGAGTTATTTCTCTTTTCTCACAAACTGAAGCTTTGTGCTCTCAGTGGGGTATATTTCCTTGTGCTTAAAAAAGATGACTGAAAGTATTTAGGAAAAATAGAATATAAAACACACTTTCAAGTGAGGAAGTTATATTTAAGAAGTATCACTTTGGAAGAAAGGAAAGTTGTTATGTTGGTTAGAATGACCTAGATCATCTTTCTTCTTTGAAAGTTGTGGGAAATCACAGGGTTGGGGGACAGCTGTGTGGCTGCTGAGAGGCAGAGTCCTCTCGTTGGGCCTGGGTTGCTGGCACTGCTGTGTCCACTTGGTAAGCAGGTCCGCTGAGTGCAGCAGAGAGAGGCCCCAGGAAGCACAGGCTTTTGATTCTGCCAGCTAAGGACACCTTACTTCTTCCCTACTCCAGGACACCACAGGAAGTATACTGGAACCACTTGGGCGCTGAATTTTGTTCCCTTTCAAAACCGTAAGTTTTAAATGTTCACTGCTAATTTCAGGAGATATCTATATTCAGTAGTTTGAGTGTCTGGACTGAGAGAGTGACATATTTCATACAGATTTCTCTTGGGAACAATGAAATCAATCTGGAAGTGGGTAATGGTGATGATTGTACAACTTGCAAGCATACAAAAAAGCACTGAACATTGGTCAGCTGGTCAGCCTGTGGACCACCGCAGGGTTCTTCTGAAGGGTGCCTGGACCTCCCGGTTGCGCAGGCAATAGATGACAGGGTTGCACATGGGTGTCACCACTGTGTAGATGACTTATAGCACCTTGTTAAGGTCCATGGCCTCCATGCGGCTGGGTCGGGCATAGATAAAGATAGTGGCTGAGTAGAAGATGCCCACCACCACCAGGTGGGAGGCGCAGGTGGAGAAGGCCTTGTGGCGGGCAGCGACTGAAGGCATGTGGAGCAGTGTTCTACCGATGGCCATGTAGGAGGCCACAGCCACAATAAGAGAGCCCCAGAGGATGACGATGGCGGAGATAAAGTCCACCAGCTCCGTGAGGGCCACATGGGTGCAGGACAGATTGAGCAGAGGGGAAACATCACAGAAGAAGTGGTTGAGGATATTGGGGCCACAATAAGACAGGCTGGCAATGCATGCTGTTTTGATCACTGAAACCACCAGCCCACCCAGCCAGGAGGACATGGCCAGGCCCAGGCAGACCTGGGGCCGCATGAGCAGCAGGTAGTGCAGTGGACGGCAGATGGCCACATAGCGGTCATAGGCCATGGAGGCCAGGAGGGCGCACTCCATGCAGATGAGGGAGATGAAGAAGAAGAGTTGGGTCATGCAGGATGTGAAGGGGACATGGAAAGGTGCAGTCCACAGCCCCAGGAGCAGGGTGGGCATGGTCACAGATACGTAGCACAGCTCCAGGCCGCTGAGGTTGCCCAGGAAGAAGTACATGGGCTTGCGGAGTTCGGCGTGGCTGACGATGAGGTAGATGATGAGGGTGTTCTCCAGTAGGGTGAGCAGGTAGAGGGCCAGGAAGACGGCAAAGAGGGCATCCCTGGTGCTTGGGCTGGTAGATAGGCCCAGGAGGACGAAGTGCTGGACGCTGGTCACGTTGGCTGGCTCGAGGAAGTTCTCCATCAAAGAACCAAAGATACCTGCAAAATAGTTTTTGAATCTCTCTATCCATCTTTTCCCACCCTAGACCGAAACCATTTTCCCATTTAAATGAAATAATTTCATATCAGCCTGTCTGCTTCTGAACTTCTCCTATACAATCCTCCAGATAGCAGTTAGTAGGATCTTTAAGTCTATAGATCACATGGGATCATGCCTCTGCACAAATCTCCAATAGCCCCTAGTGTAGATAACAAGTGCCTTATTTGGACCTCCAGCCCCGAGTGGCCTGGTCCCTGCCCCTGCCTCGGGTTTCACTCATCACATGTACACTTCCCACCCTCTGCAGCCCCACACTCTTCCATATTCTCAAATGTTCCAAGGTCTTTCCAGCCTCAGAAAATCCTGTGTGAGTTCCCTTCTATATGGAACACTGTCTCCTCATTCTTGCTTTGTTCATTTCTAGGGATTCTTGACCTCCTTGTCAAGAATTTCAGTGCCTGGCCCTCAGATCCCTCTGTCTTATTCTCTATGTCTGTACCCCTATTTCTGTATGTTCTTTCAAGAGGATTTTCTTTCATTTAAATTACTTGCATGTTGTTCCATTGTTCAATGTCTTTCTAACTGAGCTGTAAGTTCCCTGAGGATAAAAAGCCTGAATCATTAAGGATTCTATGCCCCAGGCTTCACAAAGAAGAGTTCCTCTTGCTACACTAATAGTATTCAGCAGAAGTGTGCTATGTATGGTGAAACAAAGCTGAATTTTCAGAAATTTCTCCTCTCAGGAGGCACCAATAAAATGTTATAGGGTATCGGCCTGATGAACTGGGTCTCCTTCAAAGTGACCTTGCTCTTCAACTCATGGGTGTCGAATTTAAGGAACACAATGTGAAAAAACAGTGAATTTGAGTTCAAAAATTCTTTGTTGTCTGCTTATTTCAGTCTCTAGCATGTTGTTGGATTTGTGCAAGCCTCAATTTTATCCTCCATAAAATGGGAAGGATGAACTGGCTTCCATCAGATTATGTGAAGATTGCATCAGAAAATGAAAATAAACACTCTGTACAACTGCTACTACGTTCGATATAATTGGATCTCTTCCCTTTTAGGTGTCCTTCAAATAGCTACAAACAACTTCAGTAATTCTCCTAGACATCTTGGTGTGGAATAGAATTTTTTTTCTCTTTTATTTAGATGTGAGTCACATATTGATTTCTTGATATTTAATGTGAAATCGACTACCACTAAAGAAAGAATTAACTAAGGTCATTTTTCCAGAAAATTGCTCTTTTCAGTAGCTTTATTGAGTGACTGTGTCAAGTTTTACTTGCCAGGCTCATCTTGATGGAAGTCCGATGTTTCTTCCTCATCACCTGATCCTATCCATGGTGTCATGTAAGTCTCCTGTGCACGTCTTTCTGCACACTTGAAATCATAGCCACAGAGCCCATTCTAGAAGCACCACAATTAAACATGTATGCTCATTTGAACTTTTGAAAGAGTCAGATTTACACTCCCAGAAGTTGTCTGTCGGCTGTTAGCAGTACATAGCAACGCCAACTTCCCTATACCACTCCTCGTAGTGTGTACTATTGACTTTCTGATCTTTGCAAACTTGATGAGCAGTAAGGATATATATTGGTAGTGTTCAGTGTGTACTGTTTTACTATTATACATAGTGTCTTCATATGCTTAAAATTGATTTTTAATTCCTTTTACCAAACTGCTTGTCTTTGTGCCTTGCCCACTTTGTACCCTAGCTTGAATCATTTTATTAATATTTTAGTATAAATGCTTTAAATATAAAGAATTGGGATTTCAGAGGCTAAGCTATCTGCTGAAGACCTCGCAATGTGGAAATGCTGAAGTAGTAACATGGCCCAGGGTATGCCCGACCATGGTAACAGGGGCCTCTGTTTCCAGAGAATGTGGGGGTTCCCCAACATTGCCAGACTGACTGGGATGTCACAACTGGAAGAAAGAATGTGTGGGTTGTTAATTAATTGGGGGCAACCTCAAGTTTTATTCATGAGATGTCAGACTGCTGATGTTGGAAGTGTCTTGGTAAGGATCTAGTCCAATTGGCTGAGATTATAAGGGTAGAAAATGAGCTACAAGACAAAATCTTTTCTCACCAAAATCCTCCACAGCCTTTATCTTCCATTACTTTGTGAGTTTCTCTCTCCTCCGTGTTTAAAATCATCTCTGGCTTTGGACTCCCATGAAATTTAACTCTCCCAGTATCCCATGTGCAACCTGATTAAGCCAGATCATTCAACCTCTGTAATTCACTATATCTTCATATACATGAGGGGATTATCATGATTTATCTGATAGAGCTTTCATGAGGTCCATAAGCATAAATGGAGGTTCTGGGAGAGGAGGTTCCTTGCCCAGGTCACAAAATAATTGTTGGTAATGTTAACACCATCTTGCACTTGTTAACCTTGGATCTTTTGGTTGTTAAATTATTAAAGGGCTCAATTACCATATCAAATTACCATAAATTATTAAAGGGCTCAATTACCATATCAAAAAGTAGAAATGTGCTACCTATGTGGGGTGACCTTCAGTGGCAGATAGATAAAATTTGGAATGATACTGACAAACCAAATATGATTGCTATTTCTCTTTTCATCACAGTTATTACATCTAGGAAAAAGTCTCAACTTGGTACTAATGTGCTTTGGTTTCTCACTGACTCTTTCTAAACTTTCCTTCTAACAAATAGGAGGCAACCCATTCATTTCAGCGGTTTGGATTTGAGAGCTAAACCTAGGGCACTTTGCCATCATTTTATTCTATCAAATTTTGTTTCTTTGGTCACCTTGTACTTGTGGAAATTGTACTGACTTTCTTCTTCTCTAGAAAGGAATATAACTTCCCTTTAATATAATTTTAGTCATAAAAATAAGTTGTTTAAAGAAAAATGGTACGTAAACACGCAGCCCACACTGCTTGGAGGTATCACGGGAATTTGGGAAATGACCACTGAGTCTCTGGAGCTTAGGAGATACTGTGCATCTCAATCTTGCACCCCAAATGTGTGGTAAATAGATACCCTGCACTGCTGATGGGGCAGCAGAGAGTTCCCCATTGCACCCACTCTCCACCAAGGATGCACATGCAGCAGTAGATGGAGTTTTCTCAAGTCCTGGAACAAACAATTTGCTTTGGCTTGATAATAGTCCTTGCCCAGAGAGTCACCCTATCTCTTCTGCAAAGTCTCCTTACCACCCAGAGCTACACCTGTCCAAAATGAAGACCATGGTGATGCTCATTCTGTCTATGCCTGTCTTTTCCCTTCAACAGGTGTTTTTTTAAAGAGTAAAACAGACACATTACTGAACCCTGACTATGCCACGTCTCCCTAAGAGTCCTTTTAGAAAAATGTTTAACCTCTATGAGTCCCAATTGGTTAAAAAATAATGACCTAAGATTCTGCTGTTGAAATAAACACTGGACCCAACAATAATTTCCATTTCTTGGCATTTACTAAATGCCAATTACTGTGTGATGTCATTTATTCTATGTATGCCCATCCCAGCACTGACAGAGAGGCATCAATGTCAACATATGAGAGATGTAGAAATAGAGGATTAAAGAGTCTAATATTTCCCCAAATCTCCCATCAATAAGTAGTACAATGCAGATTCAGCTTCCCAGGATTGGTTGGGTTTCTTCCATTTTAATAAAAGTTATTTATTTTAGGAAAACATGCTGGCCAAAGAGAAAAAGAAAACTCTTCTTCTCCTCTAGGAAGGAAATTATCAGGCCAGAAGGCTATGGGAAAGCACTAAGCTTGACATCCTCACTCCGTAAAGACAGAAGCAAAATATATCCACAGCTCCACAGAAGGTAGTGATGTTGCTGATATTACAATGAGGTACCGAGGATGGGTCCAAAGTTTCCCAAAATGCAGGTGTGAAGCAGCTGGAGCTCTATCCTTGGCTAAGATTTTGCAGGTAAGATCCTATCTCACTGTCCTGGGGACCTTGAAGGGTCTAATTATACTGCAGGATCATCGCTTTCTTAGTCCCATTTTCTTAACTCGGGATGAGAGACTCAGAGAGCAGAACGTGTTAATCTGTTCAAGGTCCCTCCACAAGTTATGGAGCTGGCACTCTGGTTTGGTTTACAGCTGAAAGTTATACCATGGAGTCATATTCATCTGCTACTGTATTTCTCTGGGTCTCAATTCCCATGATTGTGAGTCTAACTTCACAGAAGATGGTTAATGTTCAAATGAGTCTGTTCTCTTCGACCCAATAGAGAACAAAGCTGTCACAGGTCCTGATGGACCTCTGGAGGACCCGTGCTGCGAGCTGTCCTTGGTCCTAAAACGGTGTCCCAGAACCCTCCGCGCTGTCCTTGGTTCTGAAACTCTGCCCCATGCGCTCTGTCTTAGAGAGCTGGCCTGGTTCTGAAGCTCTAGGTCGCTCCCACCAGAGCGGGCAATGCCCTTGAGTCTGACCTTGGTCCTGAAACTTCACTGTGCAGCTGCACTGGGCCGGCTCCCGAGGTGCTGTCCTCCAAGCAACTTTCTCCAAGCAGCTTTAGTCCTGGCTGGCTGGACTCTCCCTGAATCCATAAAACCCCTCTCTGCCCTCTCCCTTGGGCCATCCTCTCCCCTACAGGGCTCTTCCACTCTCTGTTCCCTTCTCCCCTTCTCCTTATGTTTTTAAGTTTCTCTTCCCCTCCGCTCAGTCTCACCTTTGATAATGATGATTCTCATCTCAGACCTCACAGCTAACCATACTATTCCAGAAGAAGAGCCTTTCAAAAACTTATCTTACGTAAGAACAAACAAATCTAATTTTGAAAGTGACTTTTGTAACTTTTCAGTGCAGAATCAATACCCAAGATCAATTTGGGGTTTTGTTTCTCCTATAAACATCCCCAGGGTGCTCAATGTCCTGTGCACTATGCATACACAGCAGGAGATGTGGAGATGTGGCCGTGTGCCCAGAGGGGCTCCCTACCTGCAGCTTTCCTACCAGCTAGATGTGGGCACACTGCTTAACCTGTGTGACTGCCAGTAGCCTCTTCAGAGAAAAAAGATACATTAATCTTCATTACAAATTAAATAATGCTTACAGCATTAAATAAGAGTATACAGAGTTGGCTCTGAATGTTAGAACCTCTTTAATGGCCTTGAAATTTTGAGCAATTTATATGTCTTCATATATCCTAGATTTCCTTATACCCAAATTAGGAATTATTTACCGTTTATCTCATATGGTTGCCATGTACCCACTTTATATCACACAGTAAACAATAAATTATTGTTTTTAAATAATGTGCCATTACGTATAGCTATTATCCTTGTGATGTGCACGCTTTTTGTTACTCCATTGAATGAAGCATTGTTGGCCGCATTTTTCAGGAGAAAAAATTTAATTCAGGGAGGTGAGGAAGATCAACAAAATTCATACCGCTAGTAAGAAACAAATCCAGTAATCAAATGTGAGTCTATCTGATTCCGAGTCCTCTAGACTTTGATGCCTGTTTTTAAAAAAGTTGCATGTGTTTGATTCCATTTCATGAAGCTCCTTTTAGCCTGGCCTCTGAACTAGATTTCAATTTCTGCATGTCAATTTAATTTGTCCTAAGAAAAAGCAGCTATGTAAACCACAACGTGGTAGGGTAGACATTTGAGAAAAGAGTTGTCACTTTCAAGAGGAAGGACTAGGAAAACCTCTGGAGGATCAACATGCTAGTTGGGCATGGAGGAAGTGGTAGAATTCTGAAAGCTAGAATACACGGAGAATTATGAGCAGCCCAGGAAGAAGGAACAGCAAACCAAAGGTGTAAACATTCACCCACTGTTCAGTCAGAGCCAGTTAGCATTTGGGAAGGCAGAGCCAGATTTTTAGTCTTCAACAAAGATATTCCTTTCATTCTTCCCTGTAAGAAAGCTTGGCATTGTAGACAATTTCACAGAACTGGACACAAGTTCAAAATGTTCCACTGCTTATTTGTATGAAGACAATCTTTCTTAACAGTTTCTCTAAATAAGAAGGGTGTCTAACTACACTGCAGGATCATGGAAAGAGTTGATGGCATAAAACAGGAAAAGCATTCACCAAAAGGGCCTGGCAAAGAGCCAATTGCTATTAATACAGCCTCTTTACTCCTCATCTTGACCCCCTCAACCACAAGACCTCCAGTCTTTTTACCTGAGTAACTCAAGCAGGAAGGTCTAGAAGCATGGACACGGGTCTTCTTTCTTCCTCAGTCTCTCTGGATCAGCAAATAGGTGACCTCAGTACCCAATCCAGGACAGAATGCCAAAATGGAGCCAGAAAGTTTGAAGTTAGAAGACCAGGAATCTCCTTGATTTTATGGTGCTCTG
The DNA here is from genome assembly GCF_034190915.1 of Cavia porcellus. Lineage (NCBI taxonomy): Eukaryota > Metazoa > Chordata > Mammalia > Rodentia > Caviidae > Cavia > Cavia porcellus. Next base: position 36,948,295 of record NW_026947490.1, on the reverse strand, counting down.
CACAGAGTTCTCTTGTGCAGATGTCAAATCTTTCCTGGATTTCATTACTCCTTCACTTCCACATGTCTGAACTAGGAGTCACCCAAGCACTGGCATAGTAGCTCCACCCTCAGCCAATAGACATCAGAGAGGGCAGTTTAAACTGAAACCCAAAATCTCTGAGGCCACCACTAATCCCTATGGAATTAAAGAACAGAGGGAGGAAAACTTCTGAAACTTACTGGGATTGAGGGAGGTGTGGAAGGCACTGGTAATCTGGAATCCACCTTCAGGTCATATTGAGAAGCGTGCACCGAAGCCATACTGTGTGACAGGTGGTGTTATATATGCTGGGAACATAAAAATAAGTCATACACTGGCCCTGCTTCCCAGGTCTGCAGTAAAGGCAGACAAGGAAGTAGAATACGGTTCGAGGTTCATGACATGGACTAAGGCTTGACTCATCTGGGGGCTCATCCAAGACTTTCTGGAGGAGGTGGGAACCAAGTGGAATGTCCAGGAAACCATCTAAGATTGCTTACCCTACAAGAATGCAGGGAACATTCCTTAAATATAGACACTTACTAGATCATGTGTAAGACTTTTTGACAACATGGGTGAATTTATTTAATAAGACTCAAGTACAAACTTAAAAACAAGAGCAAAGCTTTTCATCAAGAATAAACATAAAGTCTAAATAACAATCCTTTAACAGAATGGACATATATGCGTATATTACAATTCTAAGCTACACCCAAAACTTTAAAAACTTTCCTCCAAATTCAAAGCACCACACAACTTTTAACTGTCATCATGTCACTGTCTGAGAAGTTTTTGTCACATGCTACCAAGAAAATATAGGCAAGGAATTACTAATCAGTCCCTGTGATCAAAGAAAACACTACCTTCCTTAATTTTTGACTTTTTAAATTATTCATCTATAGTTCTGCTCTAAAAAGCCATGTAGTTATATCTCCGCTCCAGGATAAAAAAAGAATGAACACGAACACCCAAGAGGCAAGATATGTCAGTGTGATTAAGACAAAGATCATGAGTTTCCAATGCAGAAATGTACATACTTGTAGTAAATTTATTAAGTACAACTTTATCTGATAACTGATATGTAATAATAACTGTAAATGACTTGAACAGGTATAAAAATATGAGATCAAAATCTTTAGATTAAATACTTTAGAAGTCACAATGAATATGAGATTTCCATTTACATAAACATGTATTTTTTGATGAAAAATTGGGGGGGGTAGTGGCATCTCCCGAGTCTAGTAACAATATTTGAATTTTTGGAAAGAATTAGCAGCACCCAATCTTAATAGTTAATTACATGTTTCTAATGAACTTGTTCAACAGATTAGTTGGCAGTGTTCTAACTTCTATGAGGTGGGGTGGGGAAGCGTGCAAATATCTAAGATAAGAGAGTACGCATGCATGTGCACATTTAAAAATAACTGTTTCAAATGGAGGAGCCACGTAGGGGAAGGGTCTGAGAAAATAACCATTAATGGCTAAACAGCGGACTAGGAACATAGAAGGTGGGTGCTACCAGGCTACTTGGTAACAATGGCCACTCACTCTTCAAAGGCACGTTGGGGAGAGTCAGACTCGTCACATGTAACTTCTGGGGAATCGCCCAGAATTCTACTTGGCAGAACACTGAACAAGAACCTTTACAGAACCCTTCATTCTTGCTTACAATATCAGATGATTTTTCCCTTATTACCACCACATACATAACATTTAAATATTTTCTTCATAAATATTTTAGGACAAAAAGAATTTATCTTATTGCAGTGATGGCCCACATCTATACAAATCAATGTAAGATACAATAGCACTTAAAAGTTTTTGCTTTTTACAATAACTATGGTTCAAGTGTGAATAGCTGTCAGGAATATGTGTAAGTGCAGAGTTTAAAGGTTTAAAAAGAAACCCACACACCAAGTTACTGCATCAAATTAAGTCCCTTATCAAGTAACTCTGCCCTTCTCCTAAATCTGTCATTTCCAGTTTCTAAACTCTTCATGAACAGGAAACATGAAAATAATGTTTTCTTCTGTTTGACTTCCCTAAATTGCATTCAAAATAATCATCTGTAGACTTGGACAAGAAATGAGGGATTATTCATCACAACCCACTTTACTAAAATTAAAGCAAAATGAAAATCTCCCTGAAATGCAAACTGATCAAGAATCAAATCATTAACCACCAGTCAGGTCATAAACTACCAATGTAATTTTGATTAAAGTACATTTTAAAATCAATCATTCTTATTGAAAATAAATCCATAGTCCCAGGCTCCTTCCCAGGCTCTGTGCTATGTGATTCCAAATACTTATGATTTTATCACTTTTTCAAATACAGAAAATGTTTACACTTAAACTTTGATTAACTTCTGTATCATTTTACTCTTAAGTCTTGCACTTTGAATGCAAAAAGACAATTTTCAGCATTTTTAAAATGTACTTCCTTTTAAGTCATTCAAATAATTACAGTTACTGATTTTTATCTGACTGTTTCAAAGATCAGTTCAAATTTCCTTCAGTTACATTACTAAATATCTTTGGTATGTATGCATTGTTTAATTCTTACTCTAGGCACTGTAAGTCTTCACAGTATTTTAATGGTTCTGAGTCTAACTCATACAACAATTATGATCATAAGATAACACCTTCCAAGGTAGTGTTTGACTCTGTGTGTCATATTAAAATTGAATTTTCCTTTCAAGATAACTGGTTATAAGAGAATTTTAAATCCCTGAAGCACTTCTGTTTGAGTAAATGTTAATACATATGTTTTGTCATGCTTAATATAATATTTACACTTCTTGACTAGGAAGCCATTGGAAGTAGGAAATTTCCTCAAACTGTATTCTACTCCAACTCCAGTATATGCTGTCAATGCTGTGTCCAAAGCAGCTCTCAAAATTGTTGGGGTGGGCTCTGCCTGCCAGGTGCCACCACTGGAAGGCCCTTTCCGCCTTGCACCCAGCGCGGGCAGAGAGAACCAGAAAAAAGACCCACCTGCTGGGAAGGCCCTTTTTTCTGCAAGCCCAGCACAGGCTGAAGGAGACCAACAGATCTATCTCTGCTTGCTGTGTGCTGCCGCCAAAAGGCCATGTCCTAGCAGCCAGTGTGGTCAGAGAGAACCAGCAGATCTACCTTCACGCTCAGGGAGTCACTGCCAGAAGGCTCCTTCCTACAGGTAGCCAGCAGGAGCAGGGACACACAAACAGGTAGGCCCTGTGCATCTGTAGGCCACCATTGGAGGCCCTTGGTAACCTCAGACAGCCGTTATCCACTTGCAGAATCAGACAAATACACGCCTACGTCTGCCACCATCGTGGGAGTCCCCATGTAGGCACACAGGCTGAGAGAACCAGCCCCACCTCCATGCACACCTGATAATCAGAGAAGCCCCAGTGTAGCTGCATAGGTCTAGAGAAGCCCACTCCACACCCTGCTACCTCCCTGTAAATACGGAATTAGAGGAACCCAGGTGCCTGTCCCACCCCCCTACACTGCCTAGGGACAGCCAATGTGGGAAGTGCCTGGGACCCCACAACCAGCTTGTTGAAAGGAACTCAGGATAATGTCAAGGCAAAGGAGCAAAAGGCAAACTCAGACCTCTAGACCACACAGAATAAGTCTGGGAGACACAGTCATGGAAGAAAACAGAAGTCACATACCTGAAATCTCTGAGAGGACAGCAACTGAAGTAAGGAAACTACTTCATAAGATTGTAAAAGCAGGCAAATCAGAAATAATGCCTCCAGTAAAAGAAGAAATCACAAACATACTGAAAGAATTGTTCCACAGGTCTAAAGATGACAGAGACAAAAAAGAGGAGCGTAGTAAAATGATGGAAACCTTGAATGAATGTTGAAAGGAATTATAAGGCATGAAACAGATTCAAAGAGAACACAGGAAATTAAAAATTTAATCAAAAGCTGGCAAAACCACTTTAAAGAAACTGAAGATGGACTTTCAAGCCTTGAAGACATGATTGCAGCTAGTGATTGTAAAAGGAAAGATCTCTTAAAATAACACAGAATCAGAAGATAACTCAACAGCTGCAAGATAAAGATGACCATGGTTCCAAGAACAGCAGCAGAAGAGGATCACCAAACAAGACAGGCAATGGAATGAAAGGGAAAGTGGAGGGCCAACAGCAGGAGGACAGCAGGGCAGAGACAAACCAATGTATACTGCTTGTAACCATTAATGCAGACAGCCTCAGTACAGCAATAAAACAAACACAGAGAGAGTGGATCAAGAAATAAGACCCATTGATATATAATATACAAGAAACACATATAACTGGAAAGCAAATTCATAGACTGAAAATCAAAGGAGAGAAAACAATTGTTCCCTGTGACAGGAGATTTAAAAAAAGCAAGAGTAACTTTCCCATCAATCACAGAATTGATAAGAAAGATATACTATTTTTACTCAGTGGAAAGCTACCCAGGTGTAAAGTAGAATAATCTCAAGGCTCCGGGAGGTAAATGGATGCAACTGGAGACCATGTCCAACACTGAAACAGTTTGAACTCATATGCATGAAACCTAGCATGAGAAACAGGACTTAATGGTATCCAAAAGCAAAACAGTTCATGTAAGAGCAAAGGGGAGGAAACACCTGGGAGGGAAAGGTGGAAACTACTGTCAATTTCTTGTTTTATCTTGAACTCTTGCATTGTTTACACAATTTTGTTAGGTTTGGCTTTGTTCTGTCTTGTTTTGTTAGAGTCTATGGTGTCAGATGGTAGGGGCAGCTATTTTGAATATAATGGGATATTTTATGGTAATCATGGTTTCTTCTTATATTGCTTTGAAGTCTTATAATGCTTTCATTCATTGTTTGATTTGCTTTATTCTACTTTATTTGATTTTATTATGTGTGATGGTTTGAACAGCTATTTTGAGGAAAACAAAACATTATGGCAGCCATTGCTGATTTCTTATCATCTTGTTTTGAAGTCCTACCATGCTTTTGTTCTTCTGATTTGATTGGTTCTATCCTTTTGTGTTTTATTTGATTTTATTATGTGTGATGGTGTAGGCAAATTTTTTGAGGAAAATGAGATATTACAGTAGCCATTGTTTATTTCCTGCTACTTGGTTTTGAAGTCCTGTAATGCTTTCATTTTCTTGAATGCTTTTATACTATTTTGTTATGTTTAATATTATTGTGTGTGAAGGTATGCTCAACTATTTCAAAGAAAAGAGACAAAATGGTAGCTACTGTTGATGTCTGGTTGTCTTATTGTGAAGTGCTGTGTTGCTTGCATTGTTCTGTTCTGACTTGTTTTGTTCCGTTCTCTTCTGTTTTATTCTCTTTAAAATAAAAAAAATTTTTTAAAAAAAGAAATTCTTGGGGTGAAGGATGGCAGGGGATGAAGAAATAAAGACAAAGTCAGGAAACAAAGCTAGGGATGGGTGGAGCCTCTCTCAGGATGGGAGAAACACACTGCCCAATGACTGCAGTACATTTATTTATACACCCGGCGGGTTGATGTCATTGACACCCCTCCTCCTAGCAACCTGTTTGCTGGTGTGCCTCAGGCTCTCCACGTTCTCAGAGCTGCAATTGCTGGTTCATGTGGCTTGACTCAGGCTCTCTGTACATGCGATTGAGCGCCAGCTTTAGCTGCTGCCCACAGTTCAATATTAAATATTTTTCTTTATAAAGATGTGTGTATCTTAGACTAATTTTTTAAAACAGATTTCACTCTAAAATTACCATAACTAAAGTGAAAACACTTTTCAATTTCAGCTTCACTATAATTAAGCAAAACTAAGTTAAAGCAGACCCAATAATTATTTTAATCAGTTTTGGGGTTTTTTGTTTGAATTACCATACCCCACCCCACCTAATAGAAGTAAGAGCACTGCCAACTAATCTGTTGAACAGGTTCATTAGAAACATGTAATTAACTGTTAAGATTGGGTGCTGCTAATTCCTTCCAAAAATTCAAATATTGTTACTAGATTAGGGATATGCCCCTACTCCCTGATTTTTCATCAAAAAATACACGTTTATGTAAATGGAAATATATTCATTGTGACTTCTAAAGTAATTAAAGATTTTGATCTCATATTTTTATACCTGTTCAAGTCATTTAGTTATTATTATACATCAGCTATCAAATAGAGTTGTACTTCATAAATTTACTACAAGTACGTACATTTCTGCATCAGAAATTCATGGTCTTTGCCTTAATCACATGAACATATCTTGCCTCTTGGGTATTTGTGTTCATTCTTTTTTTATCCTGGAGTGGAGGTATAACTACATGGCTTTTCAGAGCTGAACTACAGATAAATAATTTAAAAAGTCAAAAATTAAGGAGGGTAGTATTTTCTTTGATCACAAGGACTGATTAGTAATTCCTTGCCTATATTTTCTTAGTAGCATGTGACAATAGCTTCTCAGTCAGTGACATGATGACAGTTAAAAGTTGTGTGGTGCTTTGAATTTGGAGAAAAGTTTTTAATGTTTGGGTGTAGCTGAAAATTGTAATATATTTGTTATGGATTAAAAACTGGTGGTCAACTTAATGCCAGCTGAATTAGATCATCACGCTGCTGAGCATAGATATTCCATCTGAGGAAAGTTCCTAGCATAAATAGAGAGGTGGAGAAGGAGGAACTTTGCTTTGGTGCATTGAGGTGTGGAGGCATTGTGGGTTCTCCTACGTGTTGCTGTTAGTGCCGCTGGTTCTCCTGGAGAACTCTGGTCCTCACATCGAGCAATGCTTCCTGGCTCCAGAGGGTAAGACGTGTGCCGCTTGGTCTCCAGGATGAACTCCTCACACTGGCTTCCTGGCATGTACACAGCTGTGCTTATTGTCAGAGAACCTCGGAGTGTCATGTTGCTGAGGATGGCTGTGCTGCTTTTCAGGACAGCCCTGGTGTTTGTTTTGAGTGTGACTTCTTGGCTCCAGCGTAGAACCCTCAACCTATCAACACAGCTCCTTCACCCTACTGGCATGGACTTTCTGGCTTCCACTGCTGACCTTTGGGCCTTTCCAGCACAGATCTGTAAAAGAGACTGGTGTGAATCCTTCCTGTAGGCTCTAAACCTCCAATTGGACTCATGGGAGGCATTGTCAAGAGCTCTGGGTCTTCATCTGGACTCAATTGGGACATTGCTGTAGGCTTCAGGCCCTGGGCTGAATATTCTATGTCTTTAGTGTTGTGGATAGATTTCCTGCATTTTCTTGTGTTAACTCTGGGTGACCATCATAAAAATAATATTATAAACTCCATGTCCTGATTCTAGTTTTTCTCCTCTCAAACCCTGACTACAACACCCCATACACTCATTCAGTGTCTCCAAGGTAATGAGTCTCAGTTCCTCCCTTTTCTGGTTGAAAGCATTAACAACCAAACCAGTTTCAGGGGTCCGTGGCTCTGGGCTTTCGTCAACCTTCACTGGAATTTCGAATTGCCCCAGTTTACAGGTTCTCAGATTTTCCTTCAGTATTTCAACTAGCATGGCAAGGTTATCACAGAGATCAACCCCAGCTAGTCCCACCCACTTCTGCAGTGCCAGAAGCATCCACCTTTTCTGATCAGGAGCTGCAGAACTGATGACTTTTGGCGAGAGCTCAGACATTGTCAATAAGTGGACAGAGCCCCAGAGTTGTGCCAGCTTTCCTGAGAGATGTGCATCCCTCTGCGTGCAGCTCTGCCAGCTCTTCCTCACAGTCTATAACCTGTGAGCATCCTTGAGGATAGAACTCTCCAACATCACTGTGAAAAACCACCTTTGCCCATTTTCATCCTGGAATAATTTTATCATGAGCTGTGTAATTGCCTTCCTGCAAGCCTTTCAGCTTAATCTCCCACAAAATAAGAGGGGCTCCAACTCAGCAAACAGCACAGGGGGTAACTTCAGTAACCGCCCCAGCACCACGTGACTCTGATTCATGGTGTCCCCAGGCCCAGCCAGCAGGACAGCAGAAGCAGACAATCATGTTCTTTGGTGTCTGAGCAGACAGCCATGCCCCTCCAGGCAGCATTGTACAGACAGACCTTCCCTCACAGAAGAACCTTGACTTTTTTAAACAGTCACAGATCACAGAGAGGTGCATTGTATCCCGTATTGATCTGTTCCAATTTGTAATTATACCTTACCTGAAACAGTTTTCTGAATATAACTCATTTCTTGAAGTTAGGCCATAACATTCTATCCAAGCTTTCAGACCATCAGTCATTAGTGTAGGGTTCAGTCCAGTCTGGTCCAGTCTCCTTTGCCTCCCTTTTTAATTTTTCTGGGCAGCATAAGTGGAGATGAAATTCCACTCCTACAGCCATAGTGAAGCAAGGTGTCTCAGCTGTGTGTCAGCTCCAACATGTTACATTGTCACAGGTCAGTTCTAACACATGAGACAAAGGTTAGGAGCCAGTACAGGTGTCCTCGGGTCCTGGGCCAGGTGCCCTCTGCCCCTGGCCTGTCATTCCACTGTTAAATTGCTATGACACAGTATCACTCCCATAGGGTGGCCAGGAGAGCCACTGGTGGCAAAGGCCATGTCTGAAGCAGTTGGGGTACTTGAAGGAAGGCTTAAGAACTCTGACCTGGAGCCCAGCTCATCTACTGATGGCATGCTGTGAATATCAAACCTTTCAGGGTCCCCTCTTTTATCAATAGTCTTAGTATCCACATAAATTGTGTGTTTAACACAACTGATACCTAACAGTGCAGTTGTAGATCTGATTTCCAGAAGTTCGACACAGATTGAAAGCCTCAGACTCGTTTAGTCCATCAACCACTGCTCCTCTCTCAGTCCAGCACACAAAGTCATAAGAGGATGGTCACACCTAAAGCAGGTCTGTGCTGCAGCCACCCATGGTCCTGGCCTCACAGAAAACAGCCATGCATTCTTTGGTTTCAGGCCCCATGCGGTGGGTCCGCTGCCAAAATTATTCACTCTTTGGTTTCCTTCGAAATAGTTCATCCCTTTATAATTCCCAATAATTATCTTTTTAAAAACCTTCCCATCTGGCTGCATTTCATTTTTCTTCACTTAGGATTTCCCAGTCCCAAGGCTGTCCTCTTTCCAAGCTCAGATACAGCCTGGTCAAATAATTCTTCCAGAGCGTCTGCCCCAGGGAGGTGACGAAGCTGAGGAGGAGAAGCGTGTGGCAGAGCGGTACGGGCGAACAGGTTTGTCCAAAGTGGGCATAGCTTTCATTCTCTTTGCCATAGCGTTTTTCTTGTTGGCAATGGTGAGAAAATACCCACGAATATGTGTCAGGGCACTGTGTACTGTTACGAACAAGGGGGAAGGCACCAGCCAGCCTGCAAGTAAAGACCCCACATCTCTGCGTTCGGGGACCTGTGTGCAGTGAACCTGACTCCTGGGCCATGGCAAGTCACACACTAAAATTGTGTTTAATCACACACAAAAGAGTTTTGTTGGCTCGTGCAATGCAACAAACAGCTCAGAGATAGATGTGGTTTGCTGTGCAGCTCGATAGAGGTGCATAGGTGCTATTGTGAGGAACGGAGTCCTCTTCGCTGCTCAGCTCAAGCTGGATTCACAAGGTCTACAGGTACAGTGGGTAAAACAACGCCTCCCTCAGGATGTCCACATCCTGTCACCCAGAGCTGTGAATGCCTCGGCGCAGCTGGGATGGAGCTGAGAGCTAAGTGGGACAGAGTTGGTCCAGGACCATTCGGGTGGGCTGAGGCGGCTGGGAGTCCTCAGCAGTGGAAAGAGGAGGAGAAGGACTCAGCTCTCCAAGGAAGGAGCAGGGCGTATGCAAGGAACACGGGTAGCTCTAGAAGCCCCCAGGAAAGGGCGCAAACCCTATCACCTAGATCTTTACCACAGAGACCTGTGCCAGGTTCTGGTCTCCAGAAGTGTGAGAAAACAAGTTTCAGTTTTAAGCCGTCAGGTTAGTTGTAAGGTCTTATATGAGAACAGCCAGAGAACACCAGAACAACCTCCACATAGAGCCGTGCACGTGGATTGAAAGGCGGTGGTTGAGGAGCGGCTTGTCCCAGTCACAGGTGTCCAGTGGTGACCACTGACTGGCCACAGTCCCTGCTATCCCCGCCTCAGTCACCCCCACCAGAAACAATCCCACCCCTGTCAGAAAAGAGAAGGAGGCAGAGTTTTGTGTCTCCCTGTTTACATCGATATTATCTTGACCATCAAAACGCTGAGCCCTGCATGGGAGCTCATATTTGTAATACTAGCACTATCGGGAGGCTGAAGCAGAAGGATCACAAATTCAAGCCCAGCCCGGGCGACTTAGTGGCACCGTGTCTCACAAATGTCTTTAAAGGCTGGGGATATAGCTCGGTTAGAGGGCTCAGGTGCAGTTCCAGTAACCAGGCAGGGTAGGGAGGTTGTGGCCACCCAAGCACCCATCGACGGACGAATGGATAAATAGACTTATGCGTCCAAAGAACAATACTCAGTGTAAAAGGGAAGATCACTCTAAAATATTCCAACACATGTGACAACACATGACTGCACCATTGAGTTCTATACTAACGGGAACCAGCGAGTCACAAAAGAGCAGCTGCCCCCCAGCTCCACTACGCACAGGGGGACTGGGGGTGCACGCATGCGCAGAGGCGGCGGACAGTGCAGCGAGGCCGGGGAATGAGAAGCCGCTGCCACTGGGTGCAGAGCTGCAGCTTGGCGAGATCGAAAGGGCACAGCGAGTGGAGAGCGGGGACTATTGGACACCGGGGTGGGGGTGAGGAGCCAGGGGATGGGGCCCTGGCCTTAGCACCACCAGCCTGCACACTTGAAAACCGTTAAAATGATTAATGTTAATTTACAGGTACTTTAACAAAGTCTTAGAATGTAAACAGCGCTTGAGAATTGACATGAAAGACTGGGTGGGTTGGAAATGTAAGTAAATTGGATTGCACGCATTCTTGAGGATTGTAAGCTTGGGATCCTGCTTGGCCCCTGCTCAGCAGCTCCATCTAGCGACAGCGGAGGCGCATGGCACGGTCACTTGGAAAACAGAACACACCCTCTCCAAACTGCTGTGCATTTCAGCACAGCTTTCCACTTCTGGGTCGATTTCCACTCACACTCACACACGCACAGAGGATGAGGAGATGCAACCAGATCCTCAGGCTCTGACACAAGCCGCAGCACACGACCACGGCCCAGTTTCACACACTAGTGAAGGAGATCAGGACATAATTGCCGCCTAAAAGAGCATTAAGTCAGCTATGTGCTGCACGCCTGTGAGGCTGAGGCAGGAGGAGCACAAGTTCAAGCCCAGCCTGGGCAGCTTGGTGCCTTAGCAAGACCCCTGACTCAGACTAACAACTAAGAACAGGCTGGGGCTGGGGCTGGGGCTGGGGCTTGGGGCAGTGGCCCTTGCGTCAACCTCCCTGCTACCAGAAACAAGTTCGTGAATAAAGGAGAGTTAGCCACTCACAAGAGGCAGGGGCTCACCACACCGGGTGGGCCGACGGGGGAAGGACAGAGCATGCCGACCTCGCCTGCGCCCCGCCTCAACCTGCGTGGTGCCTGTCTGGCTAAGGCTCTGCGCGTCTCCTTTCACAGTGGCATCCGGATAGTGAAAGCTCAGGACTCCAGCGCCTCTCTGAGGACATCACGCGCTCTGAGGGATGCTCCTCTGCATGGGCAGGGCTGACCCACTCGCCCAGGACCCTCGGCCAGAAAGGAGAGGCACCACTGTCCAAGGGTCCGAGGTTCCAACTCTGTGGGCTCAGAAGAAAGCAGGGAGCAGGAAGTGGCTGTTTCTCCCACCCTGTAAAACACAGGCGTGTGTAACACCCAGAAATCACATCGAGGTGTGTGAGGTGCAGAAGAGCAGCACCAGTGCCCAGCAACAACCCAGGGAGAGCCAATGCCTCCAGGGGCGACCTCACAGCAGCCTGAGTGGCCAGGACGGTGGTTTTCTCTGAGGCAAGGGAGGTAGAGGAGCTGGGCTTCTTTCATCCATATTCAATAAACCCCAACAAACCCAACAGTGGTGGCCTTTTCATTTTTTGGCTTTTGATATTGTTTATTTGTTTGTGTTGGTGGTGGTGCTGCTGGGGATTGAACTCGGGTCTTGGCACTGACTTACATCCCCAGCTCAGTTTTATTTTTTATTTTGAGACAGGGTCTTGCTAAGTCACTAAATTACCCAGGCTGCATGCAAATCATGATCCTCCTGCCTCAGCCTCCCAGTGTGCAGAAATTAAATGCCTGTGCCACCAGTCCTGGCTCTGTTCCTCTTTTCAGGACTATTTTTGCAGTCAGCTCAAAATTAGATAGAGATCATCTCCTGCTTCTCCCTGTTAACTGCTCCACTAAACTTATAGCAGGTTGTCAAAAAGCCTTTTAATGGCACAAGGAGTATACAAATAGTACACACACACACACACACACAAACACGCAATTACAAACACGCAATTTTTAAAAAATGCATAATGACCATATCACCTAGTATGAGACAAGCAAAGTTCTACAGCAAATATTAAAATTGCTGTTATAGTTGATTCACTGTGTCAATTTCAGAAGTTTAACTAAGAGATTCAGCAGGGAGCCAGGGTCCTTACTTTATAAACATCCTCAGCCTGTGAAAGAGGAGGACACAGAGATTTTTCTGAGTGCTACAAATGCCCTGGGAGCTGGGGGGTGGCCTGCATACAATACAAGGGAGGAGAAGAGGTTTGCTCTCCCCACCTTTTGCTCTGGCTACTGCCTTGAAGTGTTGCCCTTGTACCACATCACCCTGCCTTGGAGCCAGCTGGTTATGGACGGAAACCTCCACAAACAGTGAGCCAAATAAACCTTTCCTTCCTTCATTTCAGGTGTTGGAGATTTTGTCCCAGCAATAAGAGAAAAGTAAGCAAGACAACTGGTAAAAGACAATCATTCAACATTTGACAAAAGATGCAGTGTCTGCTTTTAAGTAACGTTTATTGTGTGCCTACTTAATACTGTGGAACTGTGCTTGGTATTTTATATAGATTATTTAATAGACAATGACACAACAATGCTGCACTATTTGCATCAAATTACACAGCTGTTGAATATGTAACACAAATGCTACAAAAATATATTGCTAAACCAATCAGACTAACATTTTCACATAATCTTATTGGTTTTTGAGAGATACAGTAAATCAACATTAAATAACATGAATCTGAACAATATATTTGAGGAGACTGAGTTAACTAAAAGATATACAGACTTTTCTACACAGAATACATACTCATCTTAGATGTCCATGAGACAGTTACAAAAATTTGATACATTCTAGGCTATAGTAAAAGCTTTTTAAAATATTTTGAAAGCAGATATTTATAGGTCACATTCTCTATTCACAGTGCAATAAAACAAGAACATGAAGCTATTTTTTAACAAAATAATGAAAAAAACTACTGAGCTTGAAAGCACTCTCTAAGAACATTACAAAAACAACACAAGAATGTACATCATTGATCTTTAAGATGTAACCAAGGCTATGTCCAGAAATACATTTGTAGGAAGTATGCTATTATGGCAAATATGAAGACCACATAAACACTCAACTTAAAAATTGAAACAAAGAATAAAAATAAAACAAACAACATATAGTAAAAAAAAACTATTATAATTAAGAGAAATAGTGGCTATAAATAGATCCTAACACTAGCTCTTTGGCAAAACAATACTACCTAATCCTTTGATAAATCAAATAACAGGTAAACCACACAGAGAAGTTGAGAATGGAGACACAACATGCTAAAAAGAAAGTTTCTATTTAATTATAAAATAATGTGTATAATTAGATAATAATTTGCAAAACTATGGAACTAAAAAAATTCTTTAGGGGAAAAAGAACATTACAAATTATCAAAATGAATCCAAGGACTAAAAAGTATTAGCAAACTGATGATAAGTGGGAACTGAGAAAGCTGACCAAGAATTAGCTGAAACTCCCCCTCCAGGGCTCTAAGACCCCTATGGACTCTTCTTAAATGCCGAGAGCTTGAAATTCTCAAGCTATAAAAATGATTGAGAGACACAGAACCGGGTAAGTGTTACTCAAATGTTCCCATGAAGCAGGCTGATCCATTACATCAAAACTTCTCAAAAAATAGCACCCATCTCATATATGAAGACAGAGCAAGAATCTTACATAAAATATTAAGAAAAAGTAATTCAGTGTATGAAAAGATAGCACACCACAATCCCTAGAATGCAAAAATGGTTTGATAGGAAACCTATTAGATTTCACTGATTTTAAATTGCACATTTTTTCTACCTTCTCTGAGGTTAGGAGGTGGCAATTTACAATTAGTTAGCATTTTTTCTTTCTCAGTGTATATAAAATAATACATGTTCTACAGCCAATGATGTCTTAATTTTAATGAAAGACAGTAATGTAAAACTTCATACTAAAAGTTCTTTTAAAAAATCATCTCCATGAATGCTGGAAAGGCATTTGATAATGTTCAGAACCCACTCCTGATTTTTAACCAAAACATTCTCTTAACATGACACAGGCAGCTAGCTGAAAACAACGTCCGCTGGGGTAATTAGATGTGAAACATCATAGGCATCCCCGTTAAAACCAGGAACAGGAAAAGCACGCACACTATCAGCACTATGGTCGTTTGTTGTGGGGCTTTAGACCACTCCACCAAGCCCTGAAACAGAAAAGAAGAAAGTATAAATACTGGGAAGAAAGGCAATACCATCATTACTCAGAGAAAAATAGGATTCTGTGACTGTAAAAATTAAAGCTGTGCCACAAAGTGACTAGATATAAGATAAATACACAAGAGTAAGTAACACTCTATGAGAGGGAATTTCAGAAAAACAGGAGGGAAATGGCATTAGTGTATGAAGTCTTGCAGTTTGAAAGCAGCCTTTATACACAAACACCCCTTCAAAAAGTAGGTGTGTGCATCACATTTTTTGACCCAACCTGTCTTGAATCCCCAACTATGTGTCTCTCTGTGTATTCACCACCTCCCTGTGGATATCCAATGGGCACCTTAAAGTTTACATTTCCCACACAAATCTCTTATCATCTACCCCAACCCTCAAGATAAGGTCCTCATGTATCTTCCCAACATTACACCTTCAGGCTCCAAAGAGACATCCTCGACACCCCCTCTTCCTCCCACCACATCCAAGTCGTCTGAGTCATGGCAAAGACCATTGGCTTTACCTTTAAACACATCCTGAAGCTGATGGCTTCCATACCCTCCATTCCCCAACCCCTCCTCTCCCACCCTCTTGTGCAGTCTCCTGCTTCCTGTATGGACACTCCCACCCCATTTCTTCTCCCCGAATCTTTCACCAGTGTTTTTCCCAAAAGTGAAGTAAATTTGAAAAAAAAATGAAGATGACCAAGATGTAGTAACATGGAAAACTGTCCAGAATATATTGCAAAGATACCAAATGGCAGAATAATAATTTTATTCTCATCTCCTTTTCCCAGTATGTACAGTTTGCTGTGCGACTATTTAGAGGGACTCTGAAAAAAAAATCAAAGCTAATCCATGTGAGTAGAAACCATGGGCTGTGGTTGCCTCTGGAGTGGGGAGTGAGGCTGCCTGGAAAGGCAGAGGAGGAGATTCCTAGGAGAAAGAGGACGCTGGGTGTCTTAAGTGGAGTGCTGGTTCTGTGGTGATGTGTGTGTGTTAATCCTCTCTGACCTCCACGTTTTCCTAGAAATGACTATGCTATAATTGTAGGATGCAAATATAAAATTAAGAAAATATAATAAATATACGTTATCTTAAATACAAATCTTTTACATTCACATTATGGTTTGAATCTAGATGTTTCCCAAGAGGCTTATGCATTCACAGGCTAGGCTTTTGGAAGAAGATTGGGTCATGGGGGGCAGGGCTGGGTGGGACCTGAGGGCCCCGGCCCTCTCCCTGGCTCCTTGCTGTCTGCTTCCTGGCCACCGTAATGTGAGCAGCTTCCCTCCACCAGACCCCTCCACCATGCCACTGACCACCCAAGGATGGAAGCTTCTGAAACGGGAGTCAAATAGACTTCTATTAAGCTACTGGTGTCAATATTTTGTCCCAGTGATGAGAAAAGTGACCAGGACAATTCACTGAACATAACAGCCCCTGAGGCACCAGAACTGTCTCCCCTGTCTCTGGTTACCAGGCTTCGAGGCCATCACTGTGTGGCTCATGGTTCCTTCTCCTGAGAAATGCATTATACAATGTGAGTAGTCTCCCTGGAGGACCACCAGGGAGTTACAGCAACACCAGGAAGCCCAATCCCGTGGATGGATTACAGGGCATCATGGACAGTGGTTCAGAAGAGGACCCTGCAGGGTGCTTTTCACACCCCAGGCCTCCCAGGAGAAGACTGAGGCCAGACTTCACTCAGACCCTTATATTCCTGCATTCATGGAACCTTTACTATAGTACATTATATGAACATTAAATTATTGTTAGTTATTGTTAATATTTCACCCCGCCTAATCTACAAATTAAATTTTACCATAGGCATCTATGTATAGGGAGAAGCACAGTGTAGATGGGGTTCAGTATTATGTATGGCCTCAGTCACTCCTTGGGGGCCTTAAACCACCCTCCAGACAGCGTGGCCATACCTGGGAGTCCTCTGACTCCTCATCGTCCTCCACCGAGCTCCACTCCTGGGACAGCCCAGACTCTTGAGAAGACAGGTCTGCATGAGGTTGGGCAGAGGAGAATGGAGCCATGAGTGAGTGACCAGGCCACCAGGGCTCTTTCTGGTCTCCCCCGCCACCCTGTCCTTCTGATAACACACAGACACACACACACACACACACACAGAGACACACCATGGCCTGTGTGCCTCAGGTGGGGCTGAAACCCTGGATTCTGGTCCCACCACTACCGGGAAGACCACACTGGGTCAGTCCCTCTGAGCAGTCCACCAGCAATTGTCCTTTTCCTCGGGGTACCCCTCAAGTCCCCAAACAATAATGTGAGACACCTCTAGGTAAGTGGGTGTCCCTTGAGACCAAACACTTCAGTGAAATAAACTGGACACACGTGCTTAAAGAATGCATTGTTTCACAGCTGTGAGAAACTGGAGGTGTAAGTAAGAACCAAAGTGTGCAATAGATATTGTGAAACAGGAAGAAAATGTTCAAATGTGAAGGGGAACAAGGGAAGGAGGAAGGGAAAAGGAAAAAACCAGACAAGAAGTTAAAAATGGAAACAAAGCTTTTGCAAATGAGGGGGAAAGAAGAGTTGGAGGGAGGGAGGGGAGTGGGGAAAAGGAATCAGGGCCCATGGTGTACAGGTGCGGATTCCCTGTGACACTGTGATCACGATGTATACCTAATGTGTACCAATACACGCGATTAATTTTGAAAAACCACCTCAGATAAAAACCAGAGTCAGAGAATCTTTCTGAAATACAAAGGTCATGTCATTCTCTCTTCTAACCCTCCAGTGGGTTCAGGTGGCCACCGAGTCCTTGCGATGTCTATGAAAGGCACCGAGCCTGGCCTCCAAGGGCCCCCAGGTGGCTGCAGCTGCCTCGTGTGTCACCCTGGCTGCCCGAGGTGCTGACCCCAGCTCTCTTCCTGCTTTCCTCCCCATCCCTTATCCCCATGTCCATGTGGTCACCTTGCTCCACAGCCCAGAAGCTCACACGACTGCTGGACCACGCGCCCCCAGGCTTCCTGCCCTGCTCCTCTGCCCAGTTCTGCTCCTCTGAGAGCCCTTTCCCCGCCTGCCGGTACACTGAGAGACCCTTGGCATCCAGCAGCCCTGGTGTGTCCCTTTCCCTCTGCGTCTGCCTCTCGGATCCCCTTCCTCATGGAGTCTGAAGCTGACCGTGCAGCAGAGGCCCAGAGAGCGCTTGTGCAACCGACTGTGGTGGTGCACATTTGTCATCCCAGCTCTCTGGGAGGCTGAGATAGGAAGATTGCAGGTTTGAGCCAGCCTGGGAAACATTGGTGTTTGATGTGACCTCATCTCGAATTTTTAAAAATAAAAATAATTATAAACAGGCTGTGGGTGTAGCTTGGTATGAAGGCCAATCTCCAATGTTGCATTCAGGGTGACTGTGAACTCAAATATCACCTCTCCTGCTGTTTCTGTGAGCCCACAGGACCCCGCACTGGTCTGGGCAGTCGTGCTGCAGACTCACAGCCAGTCATGGGCATGTGGAGCCCACACCCACCAGCACAGCCTACAAGAAGCCCGCCTACCAGCTCTCTGAGGCTGTGGGAGTGAGCACACACAACAGGACAAAGGTCCCCTGGAGCCGGGTCACTCCGCGGACCCCAGGCTGGGAGCCACTGACCATCACTGTGTTAACCAATAAGTTTTGGATGAGTTGGTGTTTGTTGTTGTTTTGCTTTGTTCTGTTCTGTTTTTGAGGCAGGGTCAAACTATGTGGTGCAGGCTGGCCTGAACTCAAGGTGATCCTCCTGCCTCAGCCTCCAGAATGCTGGGATCCCAGGTGTGGGCCACCTCACCCCACTGGGGTGGCCATCACACAGCAGACGCTGGCCACTCAGGACTTCACAATCTGGCAGATTGACCTGTGAGGGAAGGAATTTTCAGGCTTTCTCTAGGCTCTGCCAAGACTGCCTGGGACCCTTGGCCCTCACCTTTCTCTTCACCATCATAGCCAGAGGCCCCAACCTCCACAGCCTCCCAGTCCTTGGTGAGTGTGAGATGCGACGGCTTCTCCCAGGCCCGGCTCTCCCAAGGCAGCAGTGTCTTCACCCTCTCGGGCTCCAGCAGGCCCCGAGCCTGCTCGGGCCGGAGGCTCTGCATCTCCCCGGGAGGTGTGGGGTGTGAATTCAGGCTTCTCCTCCTCCTTTTCCAGTCCAGTCCTGTGGGCTCCCAGACACAGAAGTGAGAACCTGAGGACTGACCAACAGTCATTCAACAAACAGTGGCAGGGCATAGGGGCGGAGGAATACCAGATGCTGTATCAAGCGCCAAGAACAGTGCAATGATCAAAATGGAGATCCCAGCCCTCAAAGGATTTGCTTTCCAGGGCACGAGGGCGGGGAGGGAGCCAGGCACTCAGCGTTTCCAGTGGGATAAGACAGTGCAGGGGGAAGGGGCAGAGTGCCTGCTGGAAAAAGAAATGGGCACAATCCTCAGACAAGCTCGGGCAGGGACTTTCCGAACAGAACCCCAACAGCACAAGAATCAACATCCAGAATCAACACGCCACGCAGCATCAAGTTCCAATGAAAAGCTTCTGCGCAGCAAAGGAAACAACCAGCAAATCTCCCCACGGAGGACCAATATCTATAATACACAAAGGACTCAAAAATTAGGTCCCTGGAACAAAGGACCTAATAAAAACAGGCTACTGAAATGAACAGACACTTCTCAGAAGAAATTCAAATGGACAATACACAAAAATGGTCAACATTGCTGGCATCAGACAAGCACAAGTGAAACCAACAACCAAGGGCCTGCCTCATCCTGAAGGAGCGGCCGTCATCAAGAAATCAGATAACAAGTTCTGATGGAGCCACAGGGAAAGAGAGACACTACCGCACTGTGGGCAGGAGTGGGAATTAGCACCACTACTGCAGAAGTCAGCATGGATATCCCTCCAAGAGCCAAAGACTGAAATTCCGTTTGACCCAGCTGCGGCTCCTCTGAACATCTGCCTGTAAGACCTCAGCTATCGCAGCATGGTGACCCACGCACACTCATGTTTATGGCAGCACAGCTCAGAACAGCGGCATCTCAGAAGCCGCCTCTGGAAGCTGCAGCCAGAACTGCTCCCTGATTTCTCCCAGACCTAAGAAACGACTCTGGCCAGCACTCAGGGGGCACGGGCTGGGGGCCCCCTTGGCCCACCTGGAGAGTCCTGGACTCTTCTGCCTCCAAGGGACCTGACTCATATGCACCTCACCACAACCCGGGCCCCACTCCTGCATCACAGGAAGGACAGGCCCAGAATCCACGGAATGGGAATCTTCAGGGAGCACCACCCTGCCCAGTGGGAACTAGGAAGGCAGGAAAGTGACAGGGTAGTAAGACGCCCAATGGCTGCAGTTGGCTATGCGGTGACCCAGGGGCCACGTCTCCTCTCTGAGTGCCATGAGCTGGCTGTAAACCTGGCACTCACAGAGCCACCTCGGGCAGCTGCATCATCATTTCCAAAGGCACAAAGGAACCATAGGCCCAGAGAAAGCTCTCCAGTCCAGGAAGCCTGAGCAGGGCAATGGGCGGGCAGGCGAGTGAGAGCGGGGCACCTCAGGGACGCTTCCCGGGGCAGAGAAAGACCCGGTGCCTGCCGGGGGTGATGCCTGTCCAACCCAACAAAACCCAGGCCCAGCTGGCCATCTCTGACTTCTTAGAAGCCCGACATCTCCTGCTTGACCAGCAGCCAAGCCCAAGCCCACTCCCAACATCGCGAGCCTCCACGGAGAGATTCTGTCCCCAAAGTGGCACTGCCCTGTGGACTCCTCTCAGGGGACTTCTGTGCTCCCTGTGGCACCAGCAACGCCATCCAGCTCTAAAATCTTTGCTTTTTAAAATTTTTTTTCTTATTCTTTTGGATGAAGCCTCACTTAGCTGTCCAAGCTTGCCTGCAACTCAAGATCCTCCTGCCTCAGCCTCCTGCGTAGCTGAGATCCCAGGCTGTTTTTTTTTTTTTTTTTTTTTTTTTTTTTTTTTTTAAGGCTGTTTTTAACACAGATACTAAGCTTGGTCTGCACTTCATGTGGATTTGACTCCTCCTCCTAAAACAAAAGAAAGACAATGCCGACAGCGAGAGCCACCTTTCCTGGGTGCTTGATTCACTGGCCTTTCAGGCCCTAGCCATCTGTTAGGACAGCTAACAGGTAAGGTTGCTCCCGTCAGCTCTGTGCTCTGGGAGCTGCGGCCGGAGGATCACTAAGTTCCAGCCCAACCTGGGCAAATGAGTGAGACCCTATCTCAAAATGAAAAATGCAAAGCCTGGTAGGCAGCGGTGCGTGCGAAGGCGCTGGGCTCCATCCCCAGCACCACCCAACCTGCGATCGGTGATTGTTTTAAATACGCTGAAAAGGAGGAAGACGGGCCAGGCCGGGGCCGGCCAGCTCGAGGAGCCCGCGCAGGGTTAGGTCCTGAGACCGAGCCCGAGCCCGAGCCGGGAGTGCGCGCCTGTCGGAGGCAGAGGCGAGCACCGGGGTGCGCAGCGCGCCCCGGGGTGCGGGCCGGGGAGGGCGGCACCGGTCACCCGCGCCGTGACGCAGCGTCTGCTCCAGGGCCCCGGCCCGGCGAGGCCACCGCTCCCTACCCCGGGACGTGGCCAGGACCCTCCCCGCCTGGCCCGGGCAAGTCCGCCCCAGGGCACCCATACCGGACCCAGGGCGCGCGGCGCGGGAAGCTGAGCTGCGCCCCTTGCGGACCCCGCGGTCTCCCGCCAGCGCCTAGGGACCCTGCTCCCTCCCGACCCCGTCCCTGGGGCCGCCGGGTCGGGTCGGGACCCCGCGCCCTCCAGGCCCGCGCCGACTCACCCTCCCCTCGCGCCGGTCCGCGCTGCAGAGCGGGCACTGCGCGGACTGCGGCTGCGCAGACGCGGGGTGGGGGAGGGGCGCCCCCCTGCGCCCGGGGACCCCCGCGGGGAGGGGAGAAGTCCGGGGGAAGGGTCGCGCATGTGAGGTCGGTGCCGCCTCCGTGCGACCCATTGCGTGGGGCGGGACGGGAATTTCCACGCGGGTCGCGGCGAGGGGGACGCGCGGCTCTGAAGACCCCAAAGTCCTCAGCGCCTGCACCGTCCCCGGCCCTCTCAGGCCGCAGGAAGCGTTTAACAGTGTCCACGCGGCCACGGGTGAGAAAGTCCCGGTCATGCACGTGCGCGGCGGCTTCTCCTCCTGCGAAGCCCTGCGGCTGGGGCACCCTTCACTCCCCGCCTGCTCATCTGTCCCCGGCTTTGTGGGTCTGTTTACAGAGCGCTGGAAGTTTTCAGGTTTGATAAAAAAAAATCAAGATTTTTGTTTTGTTTTTTGCCTTTGAAGTCCTATTTAAGATGCTTTTTCCTCCTCCTCTCATAAGCACGCTTTCCTGCATAATCTCCTGCGTGGTTTTACTGCATATGTTCCTAAAAGCTAGTTGAAATTGATGGAATTTTTTTGTGCGGCGTGAGGTAAGGATATAATTTCCTTCTGCAAATGAATAAACCATTGGATGACCTCAGTACTCAAGAACACAATCAAAGCAACCGTCATTTATCCAACAGGTGTTGTAAACAAAGACGTCTGTTTGCATGTTATCCCATTTAATTTGACAGCCCTGTGGGTATGTGTTACATGCCCATCTTACTGAGAAAAGAACTGGAACACAGAGAAATTAGATCACTGGCCCAGAGGACACAGAAAGAACATGGAGGATTGAGATGGAGTTTCCTTAAGAGTTTCCATGTATGTCCCGAAAGTGCTGGGAGAAATATCCCTTGTGTGGAGGATCAGGACACGGGTTTCCAGGCCTTCTGTGTCAAGAAGAGAAGACAAATTGTCCAAGAAGACACTTCCCCCTTGCCTCCCTGCCTCCTGTGACAGCCAGGAGGCAAGGAGAGGGGAGCCCAGGTGTAAGAGCTCCTTCTCTGCACAGACCACTGGGTGAGTTTGGGAAGTGGATTCACTGGTCTCTCTTTCTCTGTCTTCAAAAGGGACCCTCAGAAGGTCCTCTGGGATCCAGTGAGCTGGCACCTGTGCCCCATGCATGCTGAGTGCTTGGGAAGTGTCGCGGGTTATCACTGTGCTGAGATAGGGGGTCCATGGCGTGAAGAGCAAGTCCAGTCTTCATGCTGAAAATCCTTAGACTAAGGTCTGTGGGAGCCCTGCTGGGTTAGTCTCCTTCTAGCTGCAATCGTTCACACGATCCCCCTGAGCTGTAGCTGTGTCCCCCTCTGCATCAGTGGATGCCACCTGCATGACTGGCTCCAATTCATGTGACATCTGTGTTGTCATTTACTCAGCATTTTTATTTTAAATAACCCATTTTCTAAAACTTTTCAGGGCCGGACATGGTGGTACAAACCTGCAATCCTGCCACTCAGGAGGCTGAGGCAGGAGGAGGCCAGCCTGGGCTACAAAGTGAGTTCAAGACCAGCTTCAATTGCATAGTGAGACCCTGTCTCGAAAAGACAAAAATAAATCAATTAAATAAAACCTTTTCAAAAGTGCCTTTATTTTGTGGTTGTTATTGTTCTAGAGATTGAACCCTGGGCCTTCTCAATGAGCTACATCCCCAGCCCTGTTTTTTGTTTGTTTGTTTATTTGTTTGTTTGTGTTGAGATGGAGTCTCACACAAAAGTCAAAGTTGTCTTTGACTTTTGAGATGGAGTCTCACACAAACAAAAGTCCCTGAGTTGCCCAGGCTGGACTCAAGCTGTGACCCT
This sequence comes from Cavia porcellus, assembly GCF_034190915.1. Lineage (NCBI taxonomy): Eukaryota > Metazoa > Chordata > Mammalia > Rodentia > Caviidae > Cavia > Cavia porcellus. The sequence goes on along the minus strand of NW_026947490.1, from coordinate 36,924,976 downwards.
CCTGCCTTGGCCTTCTGGAGGGCTGGATGACAGGTGTGCACCACCATGCCTGGCTCAGGAGGGCTTTCTAGAGGGAACTTCATGTCATCCGCACACGTGAAAAATAGATTTCTGCACAGTAGCCTGAAATTGAAAAGAATCCAGAGGCAGCAATCCTCCTGAATGCATGGCCTGGTGCAGAAGCCTGATGAGTCTCTACCCTCCTCTCCTCTGCTGCACAGCACAGCCTCACCCTGGCTGTGGCTTCACGATGCCATCAGGTGTGGGACAAGACTGTGAAGTCCACAAGACTTTTCCTTCTGCTGACTGTGCTTTGTATGTTTCAATGTAATATCTCATAGCTGTGAGTGCCTATCATGAGTCCTGTGGGTCTTCCCAGTGAATCTTCAAAACTTGGGCTGGCCTTGGGGACCTTCATGCAGCCCTCAAGCCCTGGACCAGACTCTACATGATTTTGGACCCATGACCGGCTGGGAAAAGACAGAGCAAAGCAGGGCTGGGAATTCACTTGCTTCATCATTCACCAAGTATTTGTTAAACAGCCTCTAGATGGCAGATGCTGCTCTGGGTGATCAAGACAAGGGCTGTCTATGGCCCAGACCTTACATTCTAATGACAAAACAGACAACAGGCAAGTGAAGCAAAAAGTGTAAATAAAACATAATTTATATTCAGTGCAGGAAGTGTATGAAACAAGTCAATATGAAAACAACTGTGAGATCACTTTGGGAAAGGGTCAGAGACAGTCTTCATGAAGAGGTGACATTCTGAGCTGAGATCTGAAAAGTGGGGTGGAGACTGTGATGCTAGAGCCATGATGGAGAGAACCTCAGGTCAAAGGAACCGACGAGGAGGTTAAAGCTGCCAGCGTGGCCAGACAAGGGAGTGGTGATGGGCTGTGGGCTCTGGAGACCCCGAGTGCCTTGGAAACAAGGGCAGGCTGAGACTTGATTGTAGATGTGTGGGGAAGAAATGGCACCTTACTAAGGAGTATGCTACAACTTCTGACTGACATAGGAAGAGGTCACAACAACACGGTGTGGAGAAAGGGAAAGGGGAAGGGAAGGCTCACTTAGGGGACTCCACAGTAGGCCAGGACGGGGGCATGGTGGCCCAAGGATGTGGAAAGATTTGGGGTGCACACTCAGGTGGCACCGAGAGGCTCCCCTGGTGCATGAGAGGAATGAAGGGAGGGGGAACATGGGCAGGAGCAGCTGAGTGTCCAGTAGTGCAATGAGGAGGAGCAAGTCTTTGCAGGGATATTCAGAGTTCCCTTTGGGGCATGTTAAGCATTGGATGCCTGTACACCAGGAAGGCCTGAGTGCTGCAAATGTCGCCACCCGGAGATTCTAGGGGTGCGGCTGGAAAAGGGGTCCAGTTCATCAGGGCGCATGCATTTTGCGTGGGCAGTGGCTAAAATATGCCCTGCTACTTTCTGGGTGAATTAGTGCTGCGGGAGCTTTCCGTGGTGCTGAAAATCCAAGGCCTGAACCGTCCAGGGAGCGGGAAAGGGGCATCAGGTGTTGAGTCGCAGAATCCGTTGCAGGACAGAGCTCTCCACAGCGCTAGATCATTGCATTCTGAGTGTTCGCGGTGCTGAGCAGTTGCAGCACTGGCCGCCTGCAGTGCTGAGCGGTGGATATGCAATGCACAAGGAACCAGACAGGGAAGGGGAGAGGGAGGGCCTGGTGCAGACCCACCCACCTGCAGCGTAGGCCCCACTCCACTTGCTGCTGTCCATGGCGCTGAAAATTACCGCCGAGCCGCCGGCTAGTCTCACCCGCGGCCCTGCGAGCTATCCGCAGTGCTGAACCTTGTATATCGCCGCTGTCCGTGGTACCAACGCCACTTCTGCCTGAGCCACAAAGGATGCTGTCACGGTGTGAGCTGTCCGTGGTGCTGAATTGTCGCGGCATGGTTATCCACGGTGCTGAATCTCCAATCAGTCTAAACGAGAGGACTCCTCCTCCCCCTGCACTTCCAAAGCATCCATTGCCTGGGAAAAGCCCAGCTGTTGCCTAGAAACAAAACTCCGGGGAATGCGGAGAACGTGGGATGAAAGCAAATAAGGATAAACGGCACAGTCATTTCTAAGTGGCAGCTTTGGCTCTTAGGATTGGGCCTGGCTACAGCCTGACTGAAAAGATCCGAATGAATGTACAAAAGGGAAGATGAGAGGAAAGACATGTCTAGCATTCAGGTTGGGGGAAATCGCCATCCCGACTTGCACAGGGTGGAGAGTGATATAAGCACGTGTGAGTTGTTTGCAAAACCCAGCCTTTATGCTGCAACACAGGGGTCACAAAGGAGGTATTATTGCACATGTATGGAAATGTGGTGTGACTGGATATCATTACAAACATCTGAAATCCTGAGCCATAGCTGTTCTCACCCATAGGCTGCATTTTTTGAAATGAAGATGTTGTGACTTTAAATTGTTCAAAAACCCCTACTTTAAAATATAGCCAAAAGCATGCATTGTGAACTATGTTTGTTGTTTCAGTATCACTTTAGATTGTGAGTGGGCATGCCTGCCATTCTTGGCAAGGATTAGCCTTGAATTATGTAGGCGTTGAGTTGTGCAGCCTCTTCAAGAATGAGTCTCTGGCTTAAAATTCTCCCACCTCTTCAAAATCTTTGAGTGAATGAACAAGTTCATTCTTTTTTTAATTTTAAAGGTACTAAAATAAACAGAACAAGACAGAAAAAAGCCAATTTAGACAGTTTAGTGAAATTGGTACAGAACATCACAGCAGGTTACTGGGGTAACAGTAGTAGGTACCACAGTATATCTCATTATCTTCACAATAGTTGTTCTTTCAATCAGGTATAGAAAAATAAAATGAAATGCAGCACATTATAGAACTAATCAAAACAGAATATTGAATGGAATAATACCATTAGTCAGAATAAAGCAAAACAGTGGTACAAATATTTGTCTTCAAAGAGATGGTAAAAGGAAATCCCCCTGTTTGCTATATTGCATATGGTCAGTCTCTCAAAAGATGCTCAGAACTCTGGCTCCCATTTGCTAAGGGGGGTGTAGGTGGGATGTTTGATTCTCAGCTCATGCACCAGCAGGCTCACTACCACTTAGCAGGGAGGCGAGCTGGTTGCTTGGTTTCCCAGTACCCTAAGTTACAACATGGCACAGATCTCAGGAGTCACTGGTGGTTCTCCCCCTGGGGGGCCACAACCTGCCACACCACAGCCGCTTACCAGGGAAGCGAGCTCCAAGTTTACAACGTTTGGTCTCCAGAAAAACCGCAGCTCCTAAATCAGTCACTCAAGAGCAGGGCATTTGTAGAGCTTCCACTGTGTACTGGAAAGTGCAGCAGGCGTCAGAGGCCTGAGGCAGATTCTTGTCCTCTAAGAGGGTGACGTCCAGATTTCTTAAAGGGGAATACAGTCCCTGGACTGGACTCCTCTGCACATATAAACAATTTTTAATCTGGCTGTAACTTACTTCCCCATGCTATTATGGAATAGTTGGCCCATGGGTCTTGATATTCCCAGCTCTCAAAAAAAACTAGTTTATTACATTGCATACTTTTTCTTGCCATGCCTTTGAGAACTGAGGCTTAGCCAGACGGTGAATGGAATGTCAGCCCCATAATTTCTGCAGTGGGACTTCAGGGTGGCCTTGCAGTCTGTAATACCAGCATGCCTGTAATACCAGCACTTGGGAGGCTGAGGAGGGAGGATCACCATGTTTGAGGACAGCTTGGACTGCATAGTGAGTTCAAGGCCAGTCTGAGCTACACGGTGAGACCCTGCCTCAAAAAAAGTTGAGGCTCCACGGTGGTAGGAACTAGATGTTTTTATTTATTTATTTATTTATTTATTTATTTTTATTTTGAGTCTTCTAGCACACTTCTTGGCACATACCACATGCTCTACGGATGTGGTTTTGAGGACTGAATGAAAGAATGGTGACATTTGCACCTCTATATTAACAACTCACTCAACTGAAAAGAAAACAAGTGTGCCAAGCCAAGCTCATCCTTCGGCTGGAGGCAGCTCATGCCACAGTGAGTTAAGACTTCCAAGATCATGGATCCTTTACTGAGCAAGGCTCTGCCCTAAGACCAGACAGCAGAGTCCTGCAACACCAGGTGGGGAAACCTGAGGGAATCTTGTCAGCAAGGATCATCCCACAGGGAGAATAATTTACTTTTTTAAAAAAACGATTCCATGTGGGTGCATCATGTTTGTGAGCCACTCTCACACTGGCAGGAGCTATTTCCAAATAGGGGTCATTCAGGGCTTCAGACCCCCTGGGAAGGCTTCCTACTCAGTTTTAAATGACACCGCCAGAATTTGGCTCAGGGAAAACTGTCCCCACCCCAGGCTTTCCTGTTTCATAATACTGAAAATTCTTCCATTTATCATTATGAAGGGGGAACAGGCAATGACTGAAATGGGAGGGTTCACTTTGTGGCCTCAGATTTGAAGCCTGTTCTCTTCGGGGGGAACTTAGGGTGATGTCACAGAAGGGCAGTGAGCTGCCTGGGCTGCCTGGAGAAAGGCTGACCCCCACCCAGGCCAGCCTGCAAGGCCACTCTGAAGTCCCACTGCAGAAATGATGGGGCTGACATTCCAAAGGCAACCACTGTAAGTCAGGTAGTATGTACAGATCACATCTTACATTCTCACCAGCATCCTATTGGTTGGGTAATGTTATTATCCTCACTTTGCAGAACAAAATCTTTGTGGACTGATATGGAATGATAGATACTTGGAGGCAGGAGGTTAAAAAGACAAGTTACACAACCACCAGATTATGGTCTGACATCATTTATATCAAAATCCAGCACATAAAACAATGCCAGATATCTTTGTGGGTGCATGGATTTAAAAGAAAAATGCAAGATTATATATTTTACTAATGTTGCATTTGTTCTTCCACAATTTAAAAAAATGAATGTTATTAGATACTTAGCTCATCCAGAAACCTTGTGACACACCCTCAGATCTCAGCACAGGAAGCCTGGGACACAGCTGCTTTCATTAATGAGTTCAGGCTCCCAGACTGTGCTGGATGCTCTTTTATTTGACAACCAGGACTAAACAGGTTCAGACATACTAAGCTAACCACAGGAAGCAGCCGGTGTTTCTTCTTCATCATGATATGGCTTCAATATGATCATTTCTGAGGCACAAATTTTCCTGCACAAAAGGAACCACACCGTCATGCAATATTAACATACACTAATAAAGATATAATAATAAAAAGAAAGTGTTAAGAATCTTGAAGAGGCAAATTCAAAGATGTGGACAGTTTAAGGTATTTTAATGCTGAACTGGTTAAAATGGGAAAAAAACTTAGAAATCACTGTAGCACCGGTGAACTGCGGTAGGTAGATTTAATTATCATGACCCACCTACTAACAACACGCTAGCTCATGGAAAGCAGCTGATGCACACTTAGCATTGGTGCTGTGATACGGGCACAGCCTACGGTAAGGAAACAAGGCTGAGAATCAGCGCAGCGCCACAACACACCTGTCTGTTCATCCAGTGCTCACAGGGACCAAGTGCCTCCCCACCGGCACCACAGCCCAACAGCAGTGACCTACCTGACAAGCACAGATGGGCTGCCAGAGTGAGACGCTCTGTGACATCTGACCAAGAAAATGTGGGGGTTTTTATTTTAAAAAAACAGAAGTAATAATTTTTAAAGTGGGATTCAGAGACAATAAAAGACCCTCTGAAATGCAGGACTGGAAAGGTCCTACTTCCCTTGATTCCCAAAGACTGGCACACACCTAGCACAAATCCATCAAACAAGGTGGCTGCCTCATGCCACCAGTAAAGGGTTAGGCTTAGGGTTAGGGTTAGGGCTGGGGTTGGAACTGGGGCTGGTGCTGGGTTGGGATTGGGGTTACGCCTGCCCCAGTTCAAGCCCAAGAAGCCACCATCTGATGGACTTTCAGCACCAGGAGAGACCCTCTTCTTCCCCAGCCCCACTCCCAGGTCTTTGAATTCCTAGGCCCTAGTTGGAGAACGACAGTGTAGAGTCCTCCTACCTTGTCCTTGGTCTGCAGGAGGCCACTTTTCCCAGACAGGATCCCGGCTCCATGCCTCAGCAGCCAAGGATGCTTTCTCTCCATCTTCAAGGAAGAACGGTTGCTGTGGATACCCAGCTCCAGGGAAGGACGGTGTTGCTGCTGCTGGACTGTCGTGCGCAGGCCGTGCTTTGCCCTGGGAAGTATGTGCCTGTGCATGTGTATGCATGTGTGTGTATGTGCATGTGCAATAAAAAGTCTAAGACTTTTTACTTTGAAATTGATAGGGAAAGAGAACTGGGTGTCAGAAGATGGGGGCAACCTTACTTTTTTTGTCATTTTCTTTCTTTCTTTTCCACACTGTATCATAGCTGCACTTAAGTGAGAAATTAGGTTCATTTTTTAAATATTCTTGTAAAGTGAGTAAGTTAATAAATTTTAGCAATTGTTTTGGCATGAGATATACTGTAGTTTATAGCTTCTGTTTGAACTCAAGTGATCTAACCATACAGTTTTAAAAATTAAATCCTTCTGAGTTGTAAATGCCTGAGAAGTGACTTGTTTTATTCTCTACATTGTCCTGCAACCTTGAAGCGCCTCCCCAATGCTTTGTTCCTTTTAAAATTGTGGCACAATATGCATAACACAAAACTTGTCATAGTCACCATTTTCACATGCACAGCCTGATTACTGATTACACTCAGACCACTATGTGACCACCACCGCCACCATTTCCACAGCTCTTCGTCAGGTACAACTGAAACTCTGTCCCCGCCCACACAGGCTAACGCCGCCCCCAGCCCCAGCACTCACTGCCTCACTCTTGTCCAGCAAATGTGATGCCTCCAGGTAATTCCTGTGGGTAGAACCACGTGGTGCTTGTCACTTTGTGACTGCTTGTTTCACTGAGCACAACGTCCCCACGGCTGACCTGCTTCTGCCTGTGTCACAGTGGCCTTCGACCTAGGCTGAATGACTCCGACAGTGTGAGTCGACTGCATTTTGTTTACTCCTTCTCTCGGCAGTGACACCGGGCTGCTGACACACTTTAGCTGCTATAAATAAAATAGTGCTTGAAGACATCCTTGATGCAGTGCTTCAAAGCAGCATGTTTACTCCAGAAGAGAAATTCAGACAACACCGGATTTAAAACACATAAGGCAAACATCTCTAAACCCATGTGTTCTGCTTTTCATCAAACCCCGCACACTCTTCAGACCTTCAGCCTGATAAATGTGTCCTAGCTTGTCCGGCCCTTGCTCTAGGTCCTGGAGTTTGGAACCGCTCTCCTCAGACTGGCTGACAGGACACAGGCAATGCTGCTGTGCTTGTTCCCAGCCCAAACCTCCTTCTGCCCCCTCCCCCCTGCCACAACCCCCAGATAATGGGCATCTTGTCCATCACCCCACTGTAACCCAGATGGACAGACCCCACATCCACATCCAGGTGAGCAGTGATTTCAGTCAACCTCACCCCCTTGCCAGTTACCATTTTGGCGATAAAGACAGGACAGGGACTGATCGGTGGGCGAATCCAACAGAAAGAGCCTAGGATTTTCCTGATATGACCAGAAGTGGTTTCTTTCTGACTGAGAATGACTGAGAAGATGGAGACTCCACAGGAGGTGCTGCCATCAGGGACCCTGCCATATGCAAAGTGGACCAAAGATGCTGCCAGGGGACAGCCAGAGATTCAAGGAGAACCAGAGCTGGCTCTGCGGCTCTGGCTCGGATGCTGAGTATCTGGACCAGGGCCGCCCTGGTACCCATGCCAACACGGGGCATTGCCTACCCCCCATGCTGGGTGACACGAATGATTTTCAGAACTGAATTACTTATTAATTCTGCACACTGTGTCACAGTGTGGAACAGAGAAATGCCAAGATATTAGCAAGGAGCAGCATCAATATAGGAGTGGTTTATCTGTCCCCAGAGAAGGCAGGCCAGGTAGGGGCATCTGTGTAAAGAAGATTGGAGTCAGCTTAGCAGACTCACCTGCAGGCAGGGACCTGCTGGGGTGCTGCTGCTCCCTGGAAGAGGGTGTGGACTAGGGCTTTTGTGAGGAGCTGCTTCCTCCTTGTGCCGAGTCCTCCAGGCTGCTGTGCATGCTGATAGGAAGTTGGGTTAGCACAACTTCCTTCTGCCCCTTGGTGTGACTCCGTGCTCTTCCTGCGGCTGGAACACCTTCCTCAAACCTCTAGTCCTTTCCTCTTCATTCTTCACATGGTTTGGGCACGAAAGCAGCAAGACCTGATTTTTGGCTGTCAGAGTACGCTCTGTCCATGCACACTCCTGTCACAGCAGCACCCTTCCCTCCCAAGGCTGATCATGCTGCACTGTGTGGATGCACAGTATTTCCTGCATCCATCATCTGTGTCTGCACACTTGGGTCACTTCTGGCTCTGAGATTTTGTGGTAATGTTTAATGCTAAAGGCCCATCTCAAACCAAGGTTACATAAATATTATTTTATATCTTTCTCATGCTTTTAATATTTTACACTTAAATATTCAGCATGTAAAATATTTAAGTATTTCAGGCTTCTATTAGTATCCAAGGTACAGATCAGTCCTTCCAATGAAAAATATAGTAACACACATGTCGTTAAGTTCACCACCACTGCCCCCGCCTGTATGCTTCCATCAGAAGTGAAGAGGGAGTCTGAAAGCTCATGTCTGGCAGATGTGAGCTCTGGTTAACAGCACATCTGACACGGTCCTCTGTACTATCTTGGGAGGCAGCCAGGAGGGTTGCTATGGCTTAAACACAGATGCCACCACAAGGTCTCAGGGGCTCATAGTGGGACTTTTGGGAAGGAAGCAGCTGGATTCTCAGTGTGAGCCTGGGTCAAGGGCAGGTGTGACTGGATTCATTCCCTGCTTCGTTTGGCATAATGCTGAGTGTGCATGAGCCCACTTCAGGTATGCATGGCACCGACCAAGAGGCTTGAGGCTGAATGGAAAAAAAGGCAAGAGGCCAGTACTCGCAGCTCTGTGCCTGCCCTGCCTAGGATTGTTTCTCCTCTGCCAGGCTCTGCTACCATGCCGCCCTGCTTGCAGTCAACTGACTTTGGGCTAAAGTGAGCTCAAATAAACCTTTGCACTTGTAACTTTGAGTGTCCAGTGTTTTGTTCCAGCAATGAGAAAGTAAGACAAGCATGGACAAGGGCTCCAGGCACTCCCTGAGATAGTGTTATACAGGAGTTGGATAACTCCTAGAGGATGTGGGTCTGAAATTCACTGTGATGGTGGTTACACAAATCTTGAGTACACCAAGTCACTAAATCACTTTAGAAGAAGCCTGGGAATACTTCTTGGCTTCTGCTGATGGTGACATTGAGGCGAGGGGTCTTATCTGAAAGTGTATGGTATATGATATCTTATATCACAACCAAGCTGCTACCAAAATAAACAAAACCTTCCACAGCCTCTAAGTTGCTGTGACAGAACTCTCATGATTCTGGGTAATCTATCACTGCTCCCTTTCTTCAATGCCAGTACTTGCCCTGGGACCATCAAGGGCATGTAGCCAGTTCTTCCTTAGTGTCTGCCTCCAGTAAGGTACCCGCATCCAGGAACCCCCAGCTTCTTTAGATCATCTCTTTAAGGTATGTATCATGTAATTAGCACACAGTACTTTTGTTTTCTTCCACTGTATCTGTAATGTTGTCCACTTTGTTCCTTGCTGTATCCCCGCACCTAAAACCATCTCTGGCACATTAGTCAACACTTCACTAGTATTAATTGAAAAAATACTACATTCCCAATGTAAGCCGCATCTCTTGCTGTCATCACAAATAGGCAGATGGTTAGAGACACACTGTCAATTGAATACTGCATTGGGTCTTTTTCTGGAATATCAACAAATTCACATATATAACATCTTCATCCAACTATTTCTAATTGAGGCACATGTCCAGCCTTCTTATAATAGTTTTAAAATGAGCTCAATTTTAAGATCTAAATACAAAATTAACTGCAATATATTTTCCTGTTTTGGTATGTTCAACTTTGTGGAGCAAGATGCACATTCTTGCTGCATGGTTTTTCAGTCCTTTTGAGACAAGGTCACACTGTGCAGTTCAGGCTGGCTTTTGAACTCACTCTATAGCCCATGCTGATCTCAAACTCACAATGATTCTCCTGCCTCAGCCTCCCAAGGAATGGGATTATGGTTATGTGCCACAATGTCCAGCTCTTACTGCATTTTCTAATGCTCGAGAACAATTCTAACACCACAGAAACTGTCTGAGGTGCTTTTTTGAGGTTTTTACCATTGCCCATTCTCTGCATAGTAGTCATCTACTGCATCCTTCTACTACCCACTGGCTAGTTCTACGTTCTACCAGAGGCTTTTGCCTGGTTAGCTTGTTCTGTGTCAGGTCAGGTGATAGTGCACCAGCAGTGCTCCTACTACCTGTATCCTCACAGAAGTGGTGAAGCACCAAGCTGTTTTGTGCATCAGCAGTCTCTCAATTCTGAATTAACCTTTTCTTCCCACTGAGAGAAAGGTTCTCCATGTGCCCAAAGCTACAAGTTTCTTAGATTTGACCTACCGTTATTTTATCTTAGAGCTTAATATGAGAGTTTAAGGAAACCTCGACCTTAATGCCTAGCATCTATTTTCACTAACTGTATCAGAGCTTGTGTGTTAAACCCTTAAAATGTATTACCCCAAAATATATGTATATGTGTATATATGTGTGTGTATGTATATACAACTTCAAAGAGAATGTTTTAAACTGAAAGATATGAGATACATTTTTATTTTATGAGGTACCCAAGATTATATGAGATACCCAAGATTAATTTGGGTATAGTGCTGAAATGCACTTAAGAAAAGCAAGAGGGACAGAAGTTGGTACTGCAGAAATCCAAATGAGATAGCTATGTCTTGAAATACGATGACAGGATGAAGACTGGGAAAAAGCAGGTTCTAGAGGCATTTGGAATCTACAGGACTTGGTGGTAAGAGATTGAGGAGGGAATAACAGAGGACAGCTCTCTGGTGTGAATTCACTGATGGTGAGTGAGACGTACACTCTGCCTGAAGGCTCTTCCACATTCTTTACACTCGTAGGATCTTTCTCCTGTATAAATTCTTTCGTGGAGTGTAAGATGGGCAATCCGGCTGAAGGACTTGCTACATTCCTTACATGCATAAGGTTTCTCAGCTATGTGAATTCTCTGATGTAGAGTGAGGGACTTATGATGGCCAAAGGCTTTGCCACAAACACTAGTCATAAGGTTTCTCACCAGTATGGCACCTCTGGTGACAAATCAGAGATGCCCTCTGTCTGAAGGGCTACCCACACTCAAGACACTCATATGGTCTCTTGCCGGAGTGCAGTCTCTCATGCTGAACATGGTATGAGCCATTACTAAAGGCCTTCCCAACTCAGTGTATTCATAAGGCTTCTCTCCAGTGTGAACCCTCTAGTGCTGAAGGTGTGCAATCTGGCTGAAAGCCTTACCACACTCCTGGCACTCATAAGGTTTCTCTCTTCTGTGTACTTTCTGGTGCTGCACAAGGCGAGCATTCTGGCTAAAAGTTTTGCTGCATTCCCCATATTTATAAGGTTTCTCTCCTGTATGAATTCTGTGATGATGGGCGAGGTGTGTGCTTTGCCGAGAAGCTTTCCCACACTCCTTACACTCTTAGTGTTTCTTTCCAGTATGAACCCTTTGATGAAGAGTAAGTGAGCCATGGTGACTAAAGGCTTTCTCACAGATAATACACCCATAAGGCTTCTCTCCTGTATTAATTATCTGATGCACAGTCAAGGAAGAGCCATGGCTAAAAGCCTTACCACACATCTGACACCTGTACGGCCTCTCTCCAGAGTCAATTAGCTTATGCTGGGCAAGGCCTACGTGGTAGGTGAAAGCCTTCCTACAGTCAGTGCAATCAAAGGGTTTCTCTCCAGTGTGACAGTACTGCCAATGAATGATAAGGGCCACATTCTGTCGGAAGGCTTTTCTACAGTCAATGCACTCACAGGGTCTCGTTCCAGTGTGAATCCTACAATGATGAGCTAGGGATGAGCAGTCACCAAAAGCCTTCCCACATTCAGTACATTCATAGGGCTTCTCTCCAGTGTGAACTGTCTGATGTTGAGCAAGGTGTGAAAGCTGGCTGAAGGCTCTGCCACACTGCTTACACTGGTAAAGTTTCTCTCCAGTGTGAACTCTCTGATGTTGGACCAGATGAGCGTTCTGGCTGAAGGCCTTCCCACATTCACTACATTCAAGTGGTTTTTCTCCCGTGTGTGTTCTCTGATGTTGAACCAGATGAGCGCTCTGGTTAAAGGCCTTCTCACATTCAACACACTCATAGAGTTTCTGTGGATCCTTTGATGAAGAGTAAGGGTTGAGATTCTGTTGAACGTTTTCCCACAGTCATTACACTTTAAAAGTTTCTTTTCTCCATAAACTTGCTTGCGTTTTCTCACAACTGACTGTGTTTTCATATCTGTATCAAAATTATATATTCTCTCTTCCATGGGAAAAATCTGCTTTACATAAGAGGATGTACTCAGATAAAAGTCTGTCCCGGATGTGATAGAGTGGTCAGTCTTCTCAGAAGGGTTACCTACAGGAGGGATCACCTCTGGCTTTTAACATGTCTTCTGACTCACTGGGCCACTCTCAAACAAGCCCTTACATTTCTAGTCTTCCTCTAATGCAAAACTTTCAGGGTTACAGTATACAGGTCCTGCCTTGGATAAAGCTTCTTCAGAAATGTCTTCGTTTAAAGGTAATTCTTTGGACAAACACATATACTCCAGGTCTGAAAGGCCTTAAGAAGGCAAATGTAACTTTTTATTAAATGCTAGAAGCGTGGAAATTTCTAAAATGAAACACATGAATCAGGTACTGAAGCTCACAAAAGGTGTATTTTTGATATTTCTTAAGTAAGTTTAAATGATACAAACACTTTTACATTCCTAGAATAAAATTTTGTTTGTCATAGTATATTACAGTATGTTAACTTTCATCCAAGATTTTGTACCCAGATTTGTAACTGAAATTTGTAATTTCCTTTTTGGTATTTATTTTCACTAGCTCTATCTCTTTCTTATTCATGTATTTCTACTTTTATCTCTACAGATACAAATCATAATATATAACATATTTGTTAAGAACATGCAATGGGAAATTAAAATTGTTACATTTTAAAAAAAATTATTACAGTGGTGGCAGGGCATCTAGCTCAGTGACACAGTGCCTGCATGGAAAGTGTGAGGTCCTGAGTTCCATTCCCACTACCCAATACGTACATACATACGTACAAAAAAGGATACACTGGTAAGAACAAAGGGACAAATACATTTAAAGTGAGAGGAAGTATTTTGAAGGGATTAATGGCAATGTGTCTTTAACTATAGTAAGTGTTTAATTTAAACATTTACCATATTTTAACACCTTATCATTGAACAAATGTTTATGGAAATTTCTGTTAAGTAAAAACATTATGATGTGTCCTCAGCCACTTTATTTACTGGATCTAGAACCATGCATCTTCTGGCTCTTACTCCATGAAAAGTAAAAGCATTTTCAACTGGTTCAGGACACTGAGGCAGCCACAACGACACAACTACAGATACTGGAAAAAGACTTCCAGAACTGCTTCAGGAGTTAGCAAAAAAGATGGGACAAACATGTTCAAAGTGAGAGGGAGTATTTGGAGGGGGATTCATGATATTACAGTGTCTCCTACTGTAATAAATTTTTAAAAATGTAAATATCCAATGTATTTTTCACACCTCGTAGCTATAATATCTGTTAAGACGATAAGCTCACCTTTAAAGAAAGGAAACCATTTAAAACATTTCAAAAAACAAAAGGAAGTTTGTCTAGAAACAATTCAGAAATGTTTGGAATCAGCAATAATTATCATCCAGAACTTGAGCAGTGCTAAGTAAACATAGAATGAGCAGAAGTTCAGAAAACACACCTTGGTACAAAAATGAAACCCACACAGGTGGCAGCATTCAAAAGAACTACTCAATCTGGGAGTGAACTTATGAGATATTTTCCAACAAACATTAGAGCAAGAAACTGTTAAGAACATGTTCTCCAACTCTAGTTACCCTGTATTTACAGAGCACAGATTTCTTGATATCTCTCCTGGTGTTACCCTGGGATCCTCTTGCTCCAGTAAGGAAATCACATCTGGTTTATTTTTTTCCTTAGAAATTTTTTTTATTTAAAGAAAGACAAAACAAAATAGAAAGTGGGCAGAAATAGTACTTACTTTCAAAGAAAAGAATTAGACAGTAATAAATCATTAGCTGATGTATACATATTGTCCCCCTATAAATAGTTATTCAAGGTACACAAGTGGAACATATAAATGGGAATTCAACCAGGGAGACTGCAAACAGTTCTGTTCAACTATCCAACAAAAACTAAGTATTATGGCTATCAATCCTGTACACTTAGACATGTACACATTTATCCATATCTCCATTTATGTTGAGACCTAACATAACTTATTAGATTAAAATCCTTCTGTGTGGGAAGCCGCCTATGATGGCGCCCATTTCCTGCTTCCGGGTTCTTCCCGGCCTGAACAAGCTCGCCAAATTGTCATGTCTGCCCAGTTACCTGTGACGCTAGCCTATCAGCTTGTTAGACGCGCTTCTCTGTGATTGGATACTGCTTCCCCTTATAAGAGGCTGTTCCTGCCCCCAACGGGCGGAAGAGGAACCAACGTTGAGGGTGGCGGACCTTGTTAGGTCCGGTTCGCTGTACGCAATAAAGTTTGAGAGCTGATCCTGCTCGAGTTTGGTCTCCTGTCTCCCGCGGCTCTGGTCATCTGGTGGCCCGTACAGGGAAAAAGGTAAAAGACTCAGCGACGTGCCTCTTCGGCCGGGAGGTGCGATTGCTGTCGCCTGCGGTACGATGGAGGACCTGGCCCAATAACAACGGAAGGCCCCGAGCGCCTCTTCTCTTCACCCTGATCAGCTACGTGAGATACAGCGGTTCCCGGGACAGGTGAGTACTGGATCGCCTGGGTTGGGTGGACGCACCTAACAGATTTTGAGCGCCACACGGGTGGACGCCGGTCTTTTTTTTTTCTTTGCATTTGTTTCGCTTTCGCTTCGCCATTATGGGCAACGCTGCTCGCAAACCCCTCGCTGACTCCCTAAGAGTCCTGCTGCGGACCCGAGGCATCTACATAAACCGGGTCACCCTTTCGAGATTTCTGGCCTGGTTTTGGCCCACGGGCTCTCTAACCCTCCCGTCATGGGAGAAGTTAGGAGGGGATCTTAGATGCGCCCGAGAAGAGGGACGCTTGGATCCCATGGTTTTACCCCTGTGGGAACTGATTAGGGCTTGTCTGACGGACGAACAAACCCCCGGGCTTTGTTCAGCCCGACAGGCTCTTGACAAAGCTCGATCCGAGTGCTCGGAGGAGCCCGAAGTCACACCTGACTTTGGGCCTCCAGAGAAACACAAGGGCTCCGATTCTGATTCGGATTCGGAAGGCTCAGAAGAGGAGGTCGTCTTTGCTAAGCATGACCCTCCTACACCGTTAAAAGAGGAACTTAGGGCTCGGGAAGATAAAAAGGGGAACCAAACACCACCCTGCCCGAGCTACTCCGTTTTGCGGGAGGAACTTAGGTCCTTCCGCTCCTTGGCAAGCTCGCGACCCATGGTCGCCCCCTTTAGGACGCCAGGCCCTACTGCACCGCCGTGGCCGGAAGAGGAGTTGCTCCCTGGGCTGCCACCTCCACCCGTGGCCGCCAGAGGGCGCCCACAACCTATGGCACCGCCCTGGTTAGAGGGAGAGCTACTTCCTGGGTTGCCTTCTGCGCCCCCATCTGGGGAGGGAGGAGGACGTTCCTTCCACCAGAGGGTATGGTCGCGGCTTCCCTTTGAGTGTTCCGGTCTCAATGCATTCCCGGTACAAGTAGGAGGCAGGGGAGGAGGAGGATATTATGAGCCCTTAGAAATTAAACAACTTAAAGCTATCAAGGACGCAGTTTCAGCTTATGGGCCCAATACGCAATTTACCATGGCGCTTTTAGAGGCATTGGCAGGCCTGTGTGATCTCTTCACCTCAACAATCTATTGGTGTTAACCCGAGAGGACTGCGCCCCAATCATATTTGGCAAATGGATGTTACACACATCCCAGAATTCGGAAAACTCAAATATGTACATGTTTCGGTTGACACCGCTTCTCAGGTTATGTTTGCCTCGGCAGAACCCGGAGAAAGGGCCACCCACGCTATTAATCAATGCCTGGCAGCCTGGGCTGCTTGGGGAAAGCCCAATATACTAAAAACAGACAATGGTCCTGCCTATACCAGCAAAATTTTTATGACATTTTGTCAACAAATGGAGGTCACTCTTAAACATGGCATTCCTTACAACCCCCAAGGACAAGGCATCATTGAGCGATCCCATCGGACACTCAAGGGTGTCTTACAAAAACAAAAGGAGGGAATAGGCCATGGCCTAACGCCCAAAGGAAGAATATCATTGGCACTCTTTACCATAAATTTTTTAAACCTTAATCACAATAATCATTCCCCTGCCATGGAGCACAATAACCCGTCCCCGGCCGACAAAGGGCTGGTGAGATGGAAAGATGTCCTTACAGGACAATGGATGGGCCCGGATCCAGTGGTTAGTTGGACCCGAGGTGCGGTTTGTGTCTTCCCACAGGAACCAGGTCGCAAGCCACTGTGGGTCCCGGAAAGATTGACGCGAGCAGTAAACTCCCCACCAGTTCCTGATAAAGCACAGGAGGATAAGCCCGCGGACACAAGTCAACTCGACCCTTCTGGGACCGACGCTCAGCGCCCGAGACCATCTACAAACTAAAATGTCTGGTTTGGAGCTTTTTCTATTCTGTGGGTTCCTATTAATCACCCCTGTCCGCACAAATTTGACCAACACTGTTAAAAATATGACAGCTTGGCTGCAAGACACCTACCTACCTAAGTTTCACAATTTGTCCCTCATAGTCGGTCAGGAACTTGACAATATGGACGGTATCCAACTAGGTCCAGTCAGGTTTGATTTATCAACTTTAGGCAGTGTTATAGCCAGTTTGTGGGAACACGTCACCTCCTGGTTCTCCTGGCCCAACCTGACTACTTGGATCCTGATTGCTGTGGCCATCCTAGTGGGGCTTGTGGTTATTAAATGCTTGTTAGATCGCCTCATACAAACTCAGCAGCAGGTTAAGATCACAGCTATGGCAGCCATGCAAATGGCAGCAGGTGGCCCATCAGGCCAGCAGGCCACCGCATATCTCCTTCACATTGCAGAACATCAGCTATAAAAGCTGAGTGGGCAAGCCAATGACGGGTAAGATGGGAAAAGCCCTCCCGGTCAACCTAAGACAGGCTCCACTCAGATATACATGGCCTATAAGGCCAGGAGTCCCTCCCGGAGTCAAATTATTGGCATTGAGATGCGAGACCAAGGGTACTACAGTGCCATCCGCCCCAAAGGTTGGGGGGAAGGCAGGAATGAATGTCTATATGCATCCAGGTTCGGTTCACAAAAGCCTGGCCCTGCGAAAAAATGAACCACTCACCTTGAGCATGGTCCTGGCGCAAGGATATGCACAAAACAGGGTGATGCACAGCAGGGTGTAGACCTCTACATTCTCTCATGCCTCGGTCTACAAGGTAGGCCCACTCCTAGGTGTCTAACAGCAACAAGGTCATAGACACCTTGGAGGGACCCACAGACCATCCTATTTTAATAAATAAAAAAGGGGGAGATGTGGGAAGCCGCCTATGATGGCGCCCATTTCCTGCTTCCGGGTTCTTCCCGGCCTGAACAAGCCCGCCAAATTGTCATGTCTGCCCAGTTACCCGTGACGCTAGCCTATCAGCTTGTTAGACGCGCTTCTCTGTGATTGGATACTGC
Organism: Cavia porcellus; assembly: GCF_034190915.1. Classification (NCBI taxonomy): domain Eukaryota; kingdom Metazoa; phylum Chordata; class Mammalia; order Rodentia; family Caviidae; genus Cavia; species Cavia porcellus. The sequence goes on along the minus strand of NW_026947490.1, from coordinate 36,907,074 downwards.
TTCCCCTTATAAGAGGCTGTTCCTGCCCCCAACGGGTGGAAGAGGAACCAACGTTGAGGGTGGCGGACCTTGTTAGGTCCGGTTCGCTGTACGCAATAAAGTTTGAGAGCTGATCCTGCTCGAGTTTGGTCTCCTGTCTCCCGCGGCTCCGGTCACTTCTGAACAAAGATTAATCATATGGCTGGATTTCACATCATAACACTCCGGAATCAGCACTGGGTACTGCAGTGCTACTTTATTTCCTTCAAAGTTTTTGTTCACTTCATCATGTGTCAACAGATCAGTTCTCATAAACTGCTTATAGGTTTTATGTAAGCATGAGTCTTAACATGTATTTCTAGCCTTTATATATTAGAGGGAGAAACATAACAAAGCAGAACAGAACTAAACTTTTTCCTGTAGACATATAAAAATAAAAAGACATATAAATCTGCTATATAAGGAGTACTACCAAGGTCACTGTGCTGTTTCTTGTTATCATCAACAGAACTGGCTATGTCATCAGATAAAGTATAATTGAACATATCAGTACATAACAGGATTAACAGAAATATAACTTTGTAGATAGTGTAGAGCTACAAAAACAGGCATCAATCAAATCAGAATGGATATCATAGTGAATCACTGTCATGTTCAGTATAGTTGTCTATATTCCTCAACTTGATACCATGAACCTTACAGTTTTGAATAAAATCTGTCAGTAATAAGCAGCAATCAAACAAGTCAGATTTAACTAACATCAGTCATGACACAACAGTATAAGTCATACATGGATCCTGATTGAGTTAATAGGAAATTAAAGATGTCCTCTGTGCTATGGACAGCTGTCTGTGCCCCTCAGATCGGACGGAGCAAGTTCTAACCAAGCAGAGTGGTGTGAGTAATAGAGGTTTTAATTCCTGATACACTACTAGCTGTATCTTTTGCTGTTTTTTAAAAGACTATTCCCCCAAAATGAATTGTGTATTTTTGGGTCTCCCCAACACTCACCATTTTGTATTTGGAGGGGCAACCTGCTATTTACCTAAGTGTTTCTGAACTTTCTCACTCCTAGGCTGGATTTCTAGTTATATTTTTTCATTTATTAAGCCTGTCTGTTCAACCTATCCATAAATACTGATCTAGTTACCCCTATTACTTCCTGGTTCCCTATCACATTGAGTTCTGTTTTCTCATGTTTGACTTTGGTCCATATAACTTTCTTCAGGCTAATTATACTCCCTATAAAGAGCCTCTCAGTGGACCCTATCTCTTGATCCACTCTGCCTGAAATTCTCTTTTTTCCCTTAAGTTAGTGTATCTAGGCCATCTATATTAGAAATTATATCCAACCTTCTCTGCCTCATTTCTGTTGAGCTCTTTTTCTGTCATTAGTTGTCAGTCTGTCGTCTTCATTTTGCTTTCTTCTCCATTCATTATGGCCTCTCTGCCACTGTTTCTGGAATCTTGGTATTTTTCTCTTTTAGAATGTCCTGCAGTATTCTCTGTAGATCTGAATTTGTGGTTGCAAATTCCCCTAGTTCCTCTTACTCCTGGAAGGACCTTGTTTCTCCATTAATTTCTAGGGACAGTTGTGCAGAATACATCAATCTTGGCTGGAGGTTATTATCTTTCAAAGCTTGAATTATTTCGCCTCATGCTCTTGATTTGATGGTTTGTGCCAAGAAGTCTGCTGTAATTCTGATGGATGTTCCCTTGTAAGTGATCTGTTTCTTGTCTCTGACAGCTTTGAATATTCTGTTCTTATATTGGATTTCTGGAATTTTTATTATTACATCCGTGGGTGTAGCTCTGTTTGGATTGTAGGTGGCTGGAGTTCTGTATGCTTCATACATCTGAGCATCTTTATCTTTTCCTATATTTGGGAAGTTCTCCTTGATTATTTCTGTGAATAGACTTTGCAGTTCATTTGTTTGTATCTCTGCTTCTTTTACATTCTTAACTCTTTAAGTTATAGAACCTCTTATCATCTTCTAACCATTGTATTGTTACTGCTTGTTTCATTATTTTTTTTTTATTTAAAGAAAAGGAAACAAAAAATACATGGAGATAAAAAAGGGTAGAAATAATACAAAATTACAGAAAAACAAATGGCAAGAAATCGCTGGTTGATAAGTTACATATTGTCATCTTAGAAATAGCTGTTCAGGTTACAAAATTAAAGTATTTAGAATGACATTCAAAAAGTGACACTACAAACAGTTCTGCTCAATATCGAACAAAAACTCAGTAATATGGTTATCAGTCCTACACACTTGTTTTACATCTCAAAGAGGGTAAGATTAAACATATCAAAACAGAACAAAACGGTTAAAAAAAAACAATTTAAAGAAATACAGATTTCAAAGCAAGTCCACTGGAGATCTTCACTGTCTATCTAATTGTCTCTAGTTTCTTACAAATAGTTGTCCCCATCTTCACCCACTTTATATACTTATTGCATATTATAAAACTAATCAAATCATTACAGGATGATGAAGGCTTTTTAGGTCTTTAAGATCCAACATTAGGGAAGACAATAACTACCATTGCATCTCTCACTCTCTTCTTGGTAGCCGTCCCATCTCCACATATGCTGAAATTGAACTCAAGAGACCAGACCAATGTCATTCTAATCAGCGAACAATAGTATTGCTAGAAATTTATTTCTTAATGCTACAAAATTAGCACTGTGTTTCTTAGCATCTCTTCTTCAGAGTATCTGTTCATTACATCTTGCATTATATAATCTGTTCCCATAAATAATTTGAAAAAAACTCATGTTAGAATTTCTACATCTATATCTATCCTCTCTGTATTATAGGGAAAACCAAGTCGTAACAAGACAGCAAAACAAATTCCTAGAAAAACATGCAATGGATAAGACATATAAGATCACAATATAGGTGATCTTCCGTAGTTACTATGTTTTCTCTTGTTATTTTCAATAGATTTGTCCACAACACCGGCTTAATATAGTTAAACATAGTATTACCCATTTTTATAAAAACACAACTTTGAAAGCATTGTAGGATTTGAGAGCTGTCAATAGTTAATACCAGTATGGATATCCTTTACATCTTGTCATCTTCAGAGTAGTTGCCTCTACTTTTAGGGTTGATACTAACAAGCATACCAAATTCAAATAAAATCAGCCAAGGCCAACCCATGGTCTTATGATTCAGATTCAATTAAGATCAGTCATAGTAAGACAATGTAAGTAATACAGGATTTCAGTTTAAGTTAATAGGAAAGTAAGGATAGTTACCATGGTATAACCTGCTATTTTTGGGTCAGATGTCTGTGCCCTCAAATCTGACATGAGTGGACAGACCAGAACAAATTAAATTCAAACTACATATGGTGGATAAGACTACTGTGTCTTTTAAATCCTGATACACTATTAACAATGACCTCTGCCTTTTTTTATAGTGTTTCAGAGCTGTCTATACTAAAGACTATAGCTTACCGTCTCTGCCTCATGTCTACTACTCCACTTTTCTGCTATAATTTGTCCGCCTTATTCCCTCATTCCACTGTCTGCCCCATTCATTGAGGCCTCTCTGCCACTGTTGCTGGGATCCTGGTATCCCTTCCTCTCTTTCTCTGGAATGTCCTTCAGCACTCTCTGTAGGGTTGGATTGGTGACCATGAACTCCTACAGTTCCTCCTTGTCTTGGAAGCATCTTATTTCTCCATTAATTTTGAGAGAGAGTTTTGACGGGTATATGAGCCTTGGTTGCATATTATTTTCTCTCAGGACTTGGAATATTTCTCCCCATTCCCTTCTTAAGAGTTTGTGTTTATAAGTCTGTTGTTATTTTGATAACTTTCCCATTGTAGGTAATCTGCTTCTTTTCTCTGGCTGCTTTTAATATTCTGTTCTTTTGGTGGATTTCTGGAATCTTGACTATTATAGGTCTAGGCATAGATCTGTTTTGGTTGTAGGTGGCTGGTGTTCTGTATGCCTCTTTTATCTGGATATCATTTCTTTTTGCTATACATGGGAAATTTTGCTTTAATATATCTGTGAATATTCTTTGTATTTCATTTTTGGTTGCTCCTGCTTCCTCACTCACATTCTTTATTCTTAAGTTATGTATCTTTTTGTCATCTTCTATCCTTTGAATTGTTTCTTTCTGGTTCCTTGTTATTTTTAAGATACTTTTCCTTTCATGATCATATGCCATAAATCTTTCAAGTTTCAGAAGGCTGTCTTTAGTTTCTATCAGGATATTTTGCCAGTGTTCAATGGAGTTTTTAGTTTCCTGGAAATCTCTTTGGATTTGTTTCATGTATTCTAAGTTATGTTTAAATTCTTCTTCAGAAGTTTCTCTTTCATTTCTGATTTCCTCAGTTCTTCCATCTGTGTTCTCTTGGGTGGGGCTTGTCATTTTTTTAATTAATCTCTTTATATCTTGCCTCACTTGGGTCAAGAGTACAGCTTTAAATTCATCTATGAGGTCATGGAGGTATTTTTTAATTTCGGCTGATGTTGTGTCCAGTATTGGATGGTTACTGTGCTTGTTCTCTTCAGTGTTTACTTCTCCTGGGCTTATTTTCTCATGTTAGGCAGCTGGAGATTTTTTTATTTTTATCTCTTGTCATGTTTCTGGATTCTTTCAGACTGGAGTGTCCTGGGGGTCTCTGGCCCTCTCTGTATTGCTTAGGGCCTTTCAGAAGCATGCTGACTTGAGTTTTTGCTGTCCTCCCCAATTTGCTGTTATCTGGGGTAGGCTGGGATGCAGGGGTGGTAAGGCTAGCCTCCAGCCTCTGTGCCAGTCAATCCGTAAATCAGGCTGTACTTTCTGGATGTCACTGAGTTGTGACTATTTTGTATCTGCTTATTGGGCCCCAAGCAGAGGCTTGGTTCAGCCCCAGCAGATCCTGCCAGTTCTCTCTGTGCCAAAAGCAACTGACTAATGTCACCATGGCACAGGGTTCTGCCCAAATCCCAGCTGTTCTCTTCCAGACCTCTCTAACAGGAGCACCAGGACAGCGGGTCTGCCCAATTTCAAGATGTCTTCCACTAGTTCTCTGTATGACGCTGAAGCCAGCATGGCGTCAGGCTCTGCCCAATTTCAAGATGTCCTCCACCAGATCTCTCTACAGGGGTGACTCTTTGATGTCACCGAGCCACAGGTTCTGCCCAACTCTAAGATGTCTTCTGCCAGACTCTCTGTGTTATTGATGTCCCTGTGGTGGCGGCCTCTGCCCAGTTCCAAGATGTTCTCTGACCAACCCCAGCAGCCATGGGACCCAGTCCACAGTACTCACCAGGGCTCGGGGCAGGTCCTCCTCTTGAGTCTACTGCACACCACGCCGCTCGCCCTCACTGTGCTCCCGGCACAGCATGGAATGGTCAGAAAACTGCACAGCGTTCAGCTTTGGAGCTCCAGAGCCTTTCACAATCTCCTCTGGTGCAGCGGGGCAGTCCTGGCTGCTTCTTGGGGTCCCGGGTCTCAATTTCCAGCAGTCACCAAAAGCCAACACAGCTTTTCCTGTTGGGTCCACAGGTCAGTTTGTTGCATTAAAGGCACAGGATTTGCAGCCTCCTGTTATCAGCCTTCGCAGTCTCAGAATGTCTTTAAATCCTCCAGCCGTGCTGTCTTGGTTAATAAGAATCATTATCCATTCATCTGGCCCTCTCCATGTTGTCATATTCTAGCATCTAATATGATTTCTCCGGAGAGACTGTCCACCCGATCCCCTAGCAAGCCGCCATTTTAGGATCCTTGTTTCATTATATTTAAGAAGTTTTTCCTTTCATGCTTAGTTCAGCTTAGTTCATTCCTGGGTCGGACACATTACAAATCTGTCCTCTAGATAATCTATACTTAGTTTCTTTCAAGCTGTTATGCCAGCTTTCAATAGAGTTTTTAGTTTCCTGGTAATCTCTTTGAACCTACTTCATGTATTCTATGTTTTCTCTATTTTATCTATCAAACAATTCTCCCCTTTTTTTCTGTTCTTCCATTCCACCATCTGTTTTTTTTTTTCCTTTGAGGTACTTAGCATTTCTTTAACTATTCTGCTTATATCTTGCTTTACTTGGTTAAATACTTCACTTTTGAACTTATCTACGAGGTCCCGGAGATATCACTTTAAGTCTCCTGGTTCCATGCCTGATACTGCATGTTTTCTGTCCTCATTCTCCTTTGCATTTACCTTTCCAGGATCAGTGTTCTCAGGATTGGGGACCAAGGACCCTTTCTTGTTGCCTCCTCTTCTCATATTTTTTTGTTCCTTCAATTCAGGTGTATATAGGAGGCCCAGTTTCTTTCTTTGTTGTTTACAGTTTGTTTGAATCACACCAGCTAGGTGTTCCCACCCACTGCAGTTGTACTAGGGAGACACAGACCGGGGCAGCCTATGCTGGGCCCACCCCTCCAGGTTAGTCAACCTGCTGAAGGCTTCACTGCATTATGGTGCACTTCCAGGTGCAGGGACCTGGTTTGGGCTAGCTTACTGGGTCTTAGTCCATGGCGTTACCCAGGTCAAGTGCTCCCCACCAATCCTGCTTGAGAGGGGAACATGTGACTGAAGTCACTGCAGCATCCTGTTCCGGCTAGTCTGCCCAGCCCCAGAATGTCCTCTGCTGGAACCTCCTAGTCTATGGAAGGGTCCCCGTTCCTCTCACTCACTGCAGGTCAATGCAGGGCTCCCTGCCATCTCTGTTCTCAATTCAGTTCACCGATTCCACTCTCAGAGCTTTTGTGTCTCTATCCCTGCTGTGCCAATTCAGATACAGCAGCAGTGGCAGGGAACTCAAGCCGTGGGTTCCAGAGGTGCGGGTTCCAGCAGCGGCACTGAGACTTTAGCTGTTCCAGTCGTAGCACCAGAATTGCATTTCAAATTGATTTCTCTCAGCTTAGTTCATTCCTGGGTCGGCAGGGTATATCTCCCCCTGCTTAGGATTCCCCACACCACACCATTCCTGGAATCTAAGCTAGCTATCTCAGAGAGCCACTATAGCTGCTGTTATCTATCCACCATCTTCTCCGCTCTCCATCACATCTGGTTTAAAAGTGCAAAGACCTGCCCAGAACGTATGAAAGTGGAGTACGCTATAGGTATTAGAGAAAGAGGGACACTATCAGGAAAATGCAATAAAGGATAAAAGGCTGCTGAGTCATGGAGAGGCAAAAGAAAGAACACCATCCTTTCCTACTGAAACCAAGTTCTGGTAGTTCTCCAGCATCATCTTCCTGTACAAACTTCTCTGAGCAAGATTCAGCCATTCCCATTCACCCTCGGAGAAGGCTATGGCCACATCTGTGAAAGTCACTAAATCCTAAAATGACACAAATGCAGTCCTGCCCAGTCACTGTGCACATTACCATGAAACTCCAGATAACAGGTTATGATGTTCTCATGATGCAATAAAAATCTCATCAATAACTGCACCAAGGGTCTAAATAGTCCATCAGGTAGTTACTGAACAACTGTCTGCCTGGGTGTAGAGCACACACTAGCAGAAAATGAGACACTCTACAACAGTGAGAACACATTCTCCCACGAATGTACACTCACTACATCCACACAAGCTGTAATCAAGAGTCAAACCATGTGAAATGCGGTATCCATTTGGGAGTTGGGTCATTTCTTCACACGGAGAAATTAAGGAGCTCTGGAAAAGTGAGAGGAAGTTTCAAGGAACAGTGCTGATGAACATGATTTCAACCTCCACAATATTTTCTAAGAAATCTTACATGTTCTTGAGATGTTAAGAGTTGTGCCTAAAAATTGAAAGCAAATATTACCTAGAAAAATATATATGGGGAGAATGTTTGGAAATTATCTTTTATACTCTTCTGAGAAGTACCAGGGGAAGTCATGCAATGTAAAACATGTCATACAACCTGTGTTCTGTTGCATGGATCATATTTCCTAACTGGCCAGCAAGGTAATGGCAATCTTTCACTCTACAACTGCTGGAAGATTTTCAGTTTATTTTGTGATTTCATTTTTGTCAACCCTAAGTAGCTGGGTATGGTGGCACATGCCTATAATCCCAGCACTCAAAAGGTTGAGGTGGGAGGATGGCCATGAGTTTGACGCCAGCCTGGGCTACAGCCAGCCTGCACTACATAGCAAGTAGTATTAAAATAAGAAAAAAGTAGTATCAAAAAAAGAAAAAGAAAAAAATCTAAGTAAAAACATTTATATAAGCTGGGAATGATGGTGCACACCTGTAATCCCAGCACTCAGGCTGTTGAGGCAGGAGGACTGCTGCAAGTTCGAGAACAGCCTGGGTTACAAAATGAGCTCCAGGAAAGGCCAGCCTAAACTGCAGAGACCCTGTCTCAAAAAATACCAAAAAAATTTTTTATAAAAATTCTTTAGTCACTATCAGTTCTTTCTGCCCATGTCATACCCACTACTGGATTTAGGGCCTGTGGAACCCATTCGGAAGATACTGAAGACCAGAAGGGAAATACAGTGGTATCTTGTTCACAGACTTAATTTGTTTTATGATTTTGGAGAAGATGGCTGTGTTTGTGTTTACAGGGAGATGGCCATAGTTTATGTGTTATCCAAAATGGAGCTTGCAAACAGAAATAAAATTTTGTCAAAAGCTTTCATTTGGGAACAGAAGTGTCTGTGAACTGAGGTATTACTGTACATCACAGCAGTGGCACTATAAATTTGGAACTTCTTGCCCAATCTGTCTGTTACCAGTTTCTTCTCGGAGACCCCAACTTCCTGCTGCAGGCAGGCTGTCCTGGTTTTATAGCAGCTTTCAATGATAAATTCAAGCTAGACTATGTGTTTAATCCATCTCACTCACAACCATGACCTTATCAAATTCAGTGTGAGTGATTAATTTCTAAATAAATAATAAATGAATAAAAAGCATCATAATATTCAGTATTTCTTGTATAGCATCCCTTCCACTGTAGTTCTTGTATAACATCCCTTCCGCTGTAGCTCTTGTGCAGCATCCCTTATGCTGTAGTTCTCGTATAGCATCCCTTCCACTGTAGTTCTTGTATAGCACCCCCTCTGCTGTAGTTCCTGTATGGCATCCCTTCCACTGTAGCTCTTGTATAGCATCCCCTCTGCTGTAGTTCTTGTATAGCATCCCTTCTGCTGTAGCTCTTGTATAGCATCCCTTCCACTGTAGTGCTTGTACAGCATATCTTCTAATGTGCTTGGTACATGCCAGATACTTCTACTTAAATACTTAAAATATATTAACTCGTTGATCCTTACAACAGTCCCATAAATTAGACTCTTATTACTATGTCCATTTTACAGTCGAGGAAACTAAAGTTAAGGCAGTGTAATGAGTATTTAGTGGATCCAGACTTTCTATCCCTGCAGCCCACATTACAAAACTTTTTGCTGCTGTTATGGTTTGCGTCTAGCTGTCCCCACAAGCCCCAGCAGTCACAGCTGGGGCTTTTCAGAGATGATTGCATCTAGAGCATGTTATGCTGGGTTGGAGGATACAGTGTTAGGATAAGATCGTGACTGCTAATCTGCCCTAAGGGTGAGCAGCTTAAATAAGACAGAAGAGAAACACAACTGTCACTGGTTTGCTGCTTTTGCTATCTTCTGACTACCATGAACTGTTTCTCCTCTGCAATGTCACCCTGCCTTGGAGCCAGAAAATTAGGGACTGAAACCTCTACAAATTGTGAGCAAAATAATCTTTCCCTCTTTTAACCTTGGGTATTCGATCTCAGCAATGACAAAAAGTAACTAAGTCATATTCTGCTCTTAAAATAATACCTTTGTTTAAAATGTTTACAAGTGCTCTAGGAAACAAGTTCTAATAGTAGTATAAGTTTTTCATGACCCCTAGAAAAGGAATTTTGTATTAACATAAATTGTTCATTGTGTCTCTGCTATTAAAAAAAGTTGACTCTAAATTAATTTTTATTTGATTAATTTTCTAAATTTATGAACTGATTTGCATGATTTCTTAGTCAATTTGCTGGTGAAATTAGTTCATCTTAATCAGAATATAAATCACAGCTCTCAAGCTTTTATTGTTGGTCTTAAAAATACTAACATTAAAAATGTTCTGGAACTCTCATTCACAAAAAATGAAAAATAGGGATTTAACTGAAGAACATAATCAGAGATAAACGCAAAAATTCAACTACAAGAACGATCACTACAAGGCTGGGCATGTTTGACACATATCTATAATCCCAGCACTCAGAAGGCTGAAGCCAGAGGGCTGCCACAAATTCAAGGCCAGCCTAGGCTATATAGTGAGTTCAAGGCTGACCAGTCCAACTGCATAGTAACAATCTGTCTCAAAAACAAAAACAAAGATCACTACATAGCCTTCCTCTAAATGACTAAACTGGCAACAATCTTCCTATGAGTAAGAAGATACTGGTAGTCATCCTAGAAAGAAAAAAGGATTTAGAACCTTGACAGTACCAGTCAAGAGGTGAGGGAAACCTCTGAATACTCCAGTCAGAATGACACTTGTTCCATCTTTTCCTGTAGATCTCTACTTTCCTCAAGATGCAACTCAGGAATCTCCGTCCATGAAAGCCTGCCAACCTCTTCCTTTCAGTAGTGGTACAGTTATGCAGACCATATTCTGCACAAAGACCCCTCACTAAGGAGCCAAAAAGGAGCCAACATGAAATAGACTACTTCCTGTAAACAGTGTGGCATGGCTCAGAGAACCACCAAGCCAGAAGAGGGGGCAGATTTTTGTCTACATGGTCTATTAATGATGCCGTCCCACTGCTACACAGCAAATCTATGCCAGCCTGCCACATTTACCACAGAGTGAACATCTGCTGTGTCTTCACTTCTCTCACAGAAAGCTCTCTGCAAGCCAGGACAGAGACATAGGGGCCAGGCACACAGTGACAATCAAATTTCCTTCAAGGTCAATACTTTTGCTTTGTCAGATGCCTACAAAAACCCTGAGGAAAATAATGAAGGGCTCAGACTGAACTACTTCTTGAATAAAAAATAAACACCAAGTAGGAAGAGGAAGAGCCCCAGAGAAGACTGGACTGGGTAAATCTGTCTGTATTCCTGTCATCCAAAAGATAAGAAGGAAATCAGAAACTGGCCCGCAGCAGAACACTTAAAATAGACAATTTTCAAAAAAAAACCCTGAAAAATCCTGAAAAGCAAGACTTTTAGTGGAAGAGATACTCACTCACCAGGGACATGGCTTTGACCAGTTCTATTCCTGTCAACTCCCCCTCTTGCTCGCCCTTCAGGTGGAGAAGAATGCTACCCTGACAGTGTAGCACTGAAGGAAGACAAAAGAATTGTAACACCAACCAGCACTAAAACTACAGCATACAAACCCTCTCACCTGGCTTCCATTTTTATCTCCCCTAAACCCCATATACCAAGTACTCATTGGGAGACCTATATCTTACACCTGGGTTTTCCCTCTGCTTTAGGTTTTCAAGAACGTAATAGCTCTCAAAGTCACTCATTCAGCATCAGCAATGTATGAGGTATGCAGTATGTATTATTTATATTAACATATATATGAATCTTTTAATCAATCTTTTTTAAAAAGCAGGGAATACTGTCACTGTTTTACAAATAAAATCTCTGGGAGATGAAAACTTTTGCATAAATCATAGAGTATTATTGTGAGAAAAACTCATCAACCTGTATCTTTTTGACTCCACCACCCAGGTTATTAGCCCAAGAAAACAGCAGAAAATATGCCTCTATGCTACAGAGCAGGATGTATAAAGACTCTATGAGATTAATTCCTTGAAGAATCCAATCACGCATGGAGAAAGGCCTTACCTTTGATGTAACAAATGGTCCCTACTCATTACAGAAAAATGGACCAAAAAACTGTCATGAGTTTAAGGTCAGTGTGAGCTACATAATGAGATGTTGTCTCAATAGAACAAACAAATAAAGCAAAAAAAAGGCAAACACATATTGAGAGTCATAAAGTTTAAGAAAGCCCCAACCCTGCTCAGTGGAGATCATGGGATCTGACATTACTTAACCATCTCGGGGTTGGTTTCTTCAACTGTCCAAAGTATTTAGGAACACCCACCTCAGGCAGTCACTCAGGATTACATGATAGTCTGTGCCCAAGGAGATGCTGGACACAGTCCATCCTGCATCTGGATCCTGGCTCTTCCACTTACTAATAATTACTTTTTCTCTGTTTCAGAAAAGAAAAGAAACTTACTACAAGGGAAACAAGAGGACACAGAGGCAGCCACAAGAGTGCCACTAAAGACAGTCACAAAAGAGGACTCCCAAAACCGCTTCAGAAAGCATCAAGAATGACGGGACAGGTATGGTTGAAGGGAGGGATAGTATTCTGAGGGGGATTAAAGACAATGCCTCTTTTACAGTCAGTAATAATTTTTTAATTTAAATATTCACCATATTCAATCACCCTTGTACTTCGTAATATGGTAGAGATTAGAGTTAATGCTTCCAAAAGGTCTTAGATCTGCATCTGACACACAGAAAGGACTCACTAAATATTATCTACTCTATTGCACGCCGTAAAGCCAACAAAAAACAATACAGGTATGGATAGCAATTCTCCTTCTTCAATGACGGTAAGTTTCAGAAATGGGGCTATCTTCCTGCACTCGCTAGAAGGTGATGGAACCACTCGCCACTTTCAGATGAAGCTGTGACTGTCACCTGCCTCTCAAGTCCCATCCAAGCTGACAAGATAGAATCTGACACGTAAAACCTAAATACTGAGTCTTGAGAGAACAACAGAACACGAGGTGTCAGACTGCAGTGCGAAGCACTCTCTCCATGGTCACCCACAGGAGCTGGACGTGGGCTGGCCAGGGCCTGGTGACGGGACTCCCGGCAAGCCCGAGTCCCTTTCTGAACCCACCTTCACACTAAGGGCCCCTTACGGTCTGGCTCCAGGGTCAACTTCAAAGCTGGAAACCTCATCCAGCACTCGGCCCCTCAAGGACCGCGCCCTGCAAATCTTAAACCCACTTCCGGCCCCACCCAGCCCGTCTGTCACCTCCTCCAGGCCAATGGTGGGGTCTCACTCTGCATATCGCGCATTCTCGCGCCCACCCGGACGCCGCGCGAGTCCACCAAGGCGCGGAGGCAGGAAGGTGCCCAGCCCTGAGGCGCTTCAGCCTTCATGCAACCCGGCCTCAAGCACCGCTCGTGGTGACAGCAACAACACGTCGCCGCTGCCTCCCTGCTAGTCTCCCGCCTGAGTTCCCTCCTCAGCATCTTCCGGTTCCTGGACCCAACTTCCGGTCCTCGCCAGAAGTAGCCAAATCCCTACCACAAGGGACCCTGGGAAATACAGTTCCTATTAGGTGAAGCTGCAGAAACTGTGCCAGTCCGAGAGTGGAGGTTCTGTCCTCTGACACAGTGCACTGTCATCTTACTCCTTTCTCTTTCCCCCTACTAGAAGAATTCCAAGAAGCCACGCAGCTTCAGTCTGGTCCTGGGTTATAGTTTGAGTGACTAAAGAGTATTGGGTACATAGGTTTTTAGTTTTAAAACACTTAAATTAAGATCAGCAGTCTAATGATGACAGCATGTTATGCACTGTATCCTCCCAGTTATCAGATGCTGAATCACTTATCTCCGACTGATGCTATTAGAAGGTGGGGCTTTTGGAAAATGAAGGGATTTACATTAGTTCATAAGGGTGTATTAAGGAAGGTTATCATGCTCTCACACCCAGAAAGGAAAACTGTGTGACCACACAGCAGCCTGAAAGCCAAGAAGACAGCCTCAACAAGATCTGACACTGCTGGTACCTCTGACCTTGACTTCCCAGACCCTAGAATTGTGAGAAACCTACCTGTTTCTACCTAAAGAAACCTACCTGTCTGTGTCATTTTGGGTATAGCAGACCCAGCTGACCAAGACCCAGGATCACAGATACTGACTAGTCTACTGCACGGCACTACAAAAGGATTTCTCCTTTCCAGACATAATCACCTAATCCCACTCAGTCACACTGGCTTTTCTGGATCTGATTTCGCTCATCGTCCCTAGGCTACATAATGAAGCTAAATTTAGCTGTGAGGGTGCTTTTTGTAAGGGACTATAAATGCCATTTCAGTATATACATTTTTGTGGTTGATTTATATAAAAATGTTACTGATATTTTTGTTTTAGTTATGAGATATGAAAAGGTTGGAAAGCTTCAATCTTCACAACTAGAAAAATATTCAACAAAATAAAAATCAACAACCCTTCTTGATACATCAAAGATATAGGACACGGGAGCCTAGAAAAAAAAAAGATATAGGCACAAAGGAAATAACCAAACTGAAATCATAGTCAAGATCAGCTTACATGAAACAGATGTTGCTGGAGCCATAAACTGCAATGAACTCTGTTTTTGTTTATTTCTTTATTTATTGCTCTTTTAAAGATTGCACACAAGGCCTTAATGCTGAGATACATCCCCAGCCCTTTTTATTTATTTTATTGGCACATTTTAGATATACATAATGATAACATGCATCATAGGGAATTTGTACCTGTACCTGATATATAGTGCTTCTTCATTTTCTCTCACTTTGCTGTATTTCCCTGAACTCCTTCTTCCCCTCGTTTTTTAAAAAAGCTTTGTTTCCATTTTCCTTTCTATTCTTTATCTCTCCTTTCCCCCTCCTCCTTCCCTTTTTTCCTTCTAATTGGAAAATTATTTTCCCATTTTCCAATATCTATTATACATTTTGATCCTTGTTTACACTTTTGGTTTTTCATACCAGCGAAATAAGATGGTGTCTTATTTTGTACCAGAGAAATAAGGTAGGGTCTTTATACATGTGTGTCCAATTTATTTCACTTAAGAGTATGGGCTGAAATTGTGTCCACTTACCTAGAAAATGTCTCAAGCTTATTTTATGGCAGAGTAGCACTCCGTTGTTTATAATCTTCTTCATCCATTCATCAGTTGATGGGGATTTAGGCTGTTTCCAGATTTACACATTGCAAACTATGACACTATAAACACACATGTGCATATACTGCTGTGGAATTACACTTTTAATTCTCTTGGGAAGACACCAAGGAGAGGAATACCTGAGTAAAATGGAACTTCTACTTTTACTTTTGGAAATGGAACTTCTACTTCTACTTTTACTTTTTGAGGAATCTCCACACTTATTTCCATAGTGGTTACACCAGTTTACATTCCTACCAACAGGGGAGAAGGGTTCGTTTTTCCTCATGGCCCCACCAACATTTGTTATTGCTTGATTTCTTGATGAGAGTCATTCATTCTGACTGTTTTGTTTTAATTTGAAACTCTTGAATGACCAGTGATGTTCAACATTTTTTCGTAAATTTATCTGCTGTTTGTGCTTCTTCATCTGAGAAGAGTTTGTTCATTTCAGATGCCCATTTTTAAATCTAGTCTTTAAACTTGAGGGGTGAGATTTTTCAGTTCTTTATATATTCTTCACTTGGTCCTTTGTCTGAGGAAAAGCTGACAAAATGTTTTTCCCACATTGTGTGTTGTCTTTTCACTTTGTTGGTGGTTTCTCTTGCTGCGAAAAAAAAGCTTATTAATGAGATAAGATTCCAGTTGTTGATTCTTTGTGGGGTTTTTCTCCTCTATGACCAAGGTTTTGTTCATACAGACTTTGCCTACACAAGTGTCTTCAAGAATCCTGCCTATTACATTTTCCAGTAGAATTAGAGTTTCTTCTTAATATTTAGATCTTTGATCCAGTTTGACTTTAGGTTAGTGCAAGATAGATATGGGTCTAGTTTTAGTTTTCAGTATATAAAAGTCACTATTTCATGCACAATTTATTACAGAGATATCTATCTTCCAGTGAGGATGTTTGGCTCCTTTGTCAAAGATAAGATAGCTGAGTATTTCTGGAATGGTTTCTGCATTTTCTGTTGTTGTATTGATCCTCAGTTCTGTTTTTAGTGTTTTGGTTTTCTTTTAATTTAAGGAGAAAAAGATAAAATTTCAAAGTAAGATAAAAGGAGAGTAACAATGATTAATATATTGCATATTGTTATCTTTAAATTAGTTACTCAGAGTACAAGATACAGACATTTAATTGACCAAATGATATTAGCGCAAACCTTTCTTTTCAATGAACTAAATTAGTTGTGCAACAATCTTACTCATCTTGTATATAATACATAATATATATTTTTTGCTTTTCCCTCTCTTCTTTTTTCCTTTCCCCCATCCCAGTTTCTCTTTCTTTTTGAGCAGTTTCTTCCCATTTTACAATATCCATTGTACATTTTGGATCTTGTTTACTCTTTCATCTTCTCACACTAGGGAGACAATATAATGTTCACACATATGAGTCTGCTTTATTTCACATATGAGTATAGTGTCAGGTTCATCCATTTATCTATAAAAGTCTCCAGTGTATCCTTCTTTATGGAAAAGTAGTTTTGCATATACCAGTGTCTTCAAGAGTTTTACCTATTCTATCTTCCAGCAAACTTAATGTTTCTGTTTTAATATTTAGATCCTTGATCCATTTTAAATTTAGTTTAGTGGATGATGAAATTTTAATCTTTGGTATGTGAAAAGCCAGTTTTTCCAGCACCATTTATTAAAGAAGCTATTTTTCTTCTAGTGAATGTGTTTGCCACCTTTGTCAAAGATAAGGTACATATGTCTGGAGTTGTTTTTACATCTAATCTGTTCCACTGATCTTCAAGGTTTTTCTTTCTATTACTATGCTGTTTCTTTCACAGTACCTTTATAATATAATTTAAAGTCAGGGATTGTGACGCCCTCTCCCTTGCCTTTGGATCTTCTGGATTTCTGAAGGATCCTTTGTAATTTTTCCCCCTTTTTTTTTTGTCTTTTTCCTTTTTATTGGTACCGGGGATGGAACTCACGACTGCCTGCTTGCAAGGCAGGCACTTATGCCACTGAGCTAATTCTCCAGCCCCCCAGTTTCTCCCTTTTAATTCCTAATTGCATGAATTTGAGTTTTTTCTTTCCTTTTCTGATGAGGTTTACTAAGGTGTTTGTCAATTTTAATCTTTGGAAGAACGAGCTCTTTGACTCGTTCTTTGTATTGTTTTCTTAGTCTCCAGCCCATTAAGTTCTGCTCTGATCTTTATAATTTTCTCCTTCGTATAAGCTTTGGGATTGACTTTCTCTTCTTTTTCTAAAACATTGAGGTTCAACATTAGGTTGTTTATTTGAGCTTGCTCTGTTTTTCTGACATGAGAATTCATTGCTATAAATTTCCTTCATAGGATTGCTTCCATGGGGACCCATAAGTTCTGATATATTGTATTGGCATTATCATTTAACTGTAGAAGCTATCTAATTTCTTCCTTACTTTCATCTGTGACCTATTGGTTACTCAGGAGGGTGTTAATTTCCATGTGTTTATGAAGTTTTTGTGGTTTCTTTTGCCATTCATTTATAATTTCATTGCACTATGGTTTAATAATATGCATGGAATAATTTCAGTTCTTTTGCCTTTATTTAATCATGCTCTATGAGCTAGTACATGGTCTGTTTTGGAGAACACCCCATGTACAGCTGAGAAAAATGTATATTCTGATGCTGTGGGGTGGAACACTGTATACATCTACTTTTAAGTTCATTTGTTCAAAAGTTTGGTTCAGTTCTAACATTTCATAGTTGAGTTTCTGTCTAGTTGTTTGTCTAATTGTGAAACAGGGGTATTGATATTCACCCTAAAACAATTATATTATGGCTTATTTGATCCTTCATGTCCATTAATATTTGTTTTATATATTTGAGCACACTGGTCTGGTGCATGTATATGATTGTTATGTCTTCCTCTTCAATTGTTCCCTCTGCAAGGATGCAGGATTTCTTCAATTGTTTCCTCTGCAAGGATGCAAGGATGCAAGGATTTCTCTCTTAATCAGTCCTGGTTAGAAATCCACATTGTCTGTAAATAGAATAGCTACCCCTGTTGTTTTCTGAGTTCCTGTTGCATGCAGTATTTCTATCCTTTGACTGTCAGTCTATAATTTATTTTTAATTAAATATGTTTCTTGTATGAAGCACATTGTTGGGTGTTGCTTCTTATTACATTTTGCCAGACTGTTTCTTTTACTTGGTGAATTGAGATCATTAACATTTATGGTTATCACTGTTGGCTTATCCTTGTCATGTTATTTTCCTGTTTTTGGTTCTCTCACCCACCTCATCTATTCAATTACTTTCCTCACCTGGTGGATTCATTCTCTTGAGGTTCATGAATCGTAATCCTCGTTATCTCTATGTATAATATTCTTCAGAACATTTTGGACCTGGTTTGATGGTCATTAATTTCCTTAGATGCTCTTACTTCTCCATCAATTTTGAAAGGTTATTTTGCAGGGTACATCAATCTGGATTGGAGGATCTTTTCTTTTAGGGCTTGAAATACTTCACTCCAGACTCTCCTTGACTTGAGAGCTTGTGTTAGGCAGTCAGCTACGATTCTGATGGTCTTTTCTTTATAGATAGTTTGTTTCTTTTATCTAATGGCTTTTAATATTTGCTTCTTGTGTTGGATTTCTGGAATCTTGATGACTATATATTTGGGTGAACTTTTGTTTTTCTTTTTATCATAGCTAATTGGAGTTTTATATGCCTCACTTATCTGTATGTAAAATGATTTTTCCCTGCCAGGGAAGTTTTTTTGTTTTTGTTTTTGTTTTTGTTTGTCTTTTTCCTTTTTATCGGTACCGGGATCGAACCCACGACTGCCTGCTTGCAAGGCAGGCACTTATGCCGCTGAGCTAAATCCCCAGCCCCCACCAGGGAAGTTTTTTGCTATTATTTCTACAAACAGGTTTTTAGGTTATTTGTGCTATTTCCTGCTTTTCTAATTGACTCCAATCAATCTTATGTATTCTTTTGAACACCTAGCATCTGCTGGACTGACTTTTCATGGTCCCTTGCTATTTTAAAGAAATCTTTCTTTTCATGATCCTATCTGCAGTCCTATCTTCTATATATGCTAGTATGTCCTCATACTGGCTCATTCTGTTGCATATAATTTCAATGGAAGTTTTAATCTCCTGGACAACTGTTTAAATCTATTTCATGGATTCCATTTCTTTCCTATTTCCCATTCATGGTTTCCACCATTTCCCTATTTTTTATCTATATCTGCTCTGTGGCCATTAAACACATATTTCTCTTTCATTTTTCATTTCTTTTCTTTCTTTTTTGTCAGTAAAGGTTCATTTTTGGCTCAGTTTGTAGAGATTTCAGTCCATAGTAGCATGGCTCCAAGGCAGGGAGGTATGGCAGAGAAACACCTCATGGCACGGCCATGGGGAGGCAGAGATTGAGGAAGTGGCAAGATTATCCTCCCCAGGCAGACCTCCAGTGATGCACCTCTAGCCACACTTCACTTCCCAGTATCCCAGCTAGCTACAAAATCATCAGCCTTAAAAATTATGAACCATAGTAACTATAAATTTGCCACCTTTAACAATATGAATTATATTTGTGGTTATATAACAAAATGTAAAATCAGAAAATTATAAACAGTAAATATTCCCTTAATATGGTGATTTTTACCCTCAGGGAAAAAATTTAAAAGGGGCTGGGGAAAACATAGAGAAATAGAAGATATTAGAAGCAAGGCTGGAGGACAAAGGAAGATTTGGTATACTGGTGAGGAAGACAGGAGAGAAAAAGAAAAGGAAAAAATAAAAATAAGAACAGAACAGAGTAGAATCATGACCTCTTGCTTGAATTCAGTTCTGCCTCACCCTAACACTGGGAGCTGCTAGATGGAGCCACCCCACAGCTGCTCTGAGTTCTGAGCTCAGCTGGCTCCCCGCCAAGATGGCTACCAGCTAATCACCCTCTCCTGGGAGATGTCTGAAACTGAATAACTCGCCTGACACTGAAGTCTGCTGCATCTGCTGATCCATTCCACTGGTGCATTTCTCCTGTGGAGGCCTGTTGGGTGACCAATACTCAGTGTGCGTCTGCAGGTTTGAGCTGCCCCTCCCATGCTGTAAGAGTTCAAGGAGAGGAATCGGAGAACATGGCGGACAGACAACAGCAACTACCGGAGGCTCTCTGAAAGGCTCGGCTCAGAGACCAGGAATGATGAGGACTAAGGAGACACGAACCGGTAGAGATATGCTCTGCTGACTCAGGAACGAACTGGGCTGAGAGAAACCAACTTAGAATACAGTCCTGGCGCTAAAATAGGAACAGAAAAGACTCGGTGTGGAGGCTCGACCCCGCACCATTGGAAACCGCGATTTGGGTTTCCCGCCGCCCGGCGGCTGGCTGCCTCCACAGCGGCTCGGCAAGGAGAGACGCGCCGAGCTCTGGGAACGGGAGTCTGCGAACGGAGTCGAAAACAGGACGGACAAGGAGGCGTACACGAAAACTGACTGGTGGCGAGGTGAGTGAGAAACTGACCCCCTACCACAGTTTGACTCCAGCGGAGGACTTTCTGGGCTCTGGCAGTCCTGTGAGAGCAGGGCGCGGTGTCGACTCCAGCCACACATCCCCCTCTCGGATGGGATTGGTGAAAAGAGCCTGGCCTGCGTAACGCTGCTGGTGGACTCCCTAGCCTGGCCTAACCCAGATCCCAGAGCCTGACGGTGGCCCGGAGGAGCGACTGACTCCCGAGTAGGCTGCCTCCTCCGCGACTCCCTGGTGCGCAGCAGTGGGCGGGAACACCTAGCCAGCGCAATTTGATCAGGCTGTGGCTGACAGGCAGGGAAGCCGGGCCTCCTATGTAAGCTTGCATTTTATAAGGAACAGATAATTGGGGAAGGGAAGTAACAAGAAAGGCTCCTCGGCCCCCAATTCTGAGAAACAGGCAATAGTGGACACCGCATCAATATACATTAAGAGCCATATAGAGAGCCTCATAGACCAATTCAGGAATGAAGTTATCAACGACCTGAAGCTAGAAGTATGCAGAATAGTTAGAGAAATGCTAAGCACCACCCAGGAAAAAACAGATGGTGGAATGGAAGAACAGAAAAAGAGGGGAGAATTGCTTGATGGAGAAAACAGAGAAAGCATTGAGTATGTGAAGCAGGTTCAAAGGGACTATCAAGTAATTAAGAAGTCTATCCAAGACTGGCATAACAGCTTGAAAGAAACTAAGGACAGACTATCTGAGCTGGAGGGCAGACTTGTAATATGGGAGAATGAAATGAAAAACTTCTTAAAAATAACAAAGAAACAAACAGCAATAATACAAAGACAAGAAGATGATAAGAGGAGCCATAACTTAAGGATTAAGAACATAAAAGAAGAAGTAGGGACACAAACAAGTGAACTACAAAAGCTACTCACAGAAATAATCCAGGAGAATTTTCCTAATTTAGCAAAAGGTAAAGATACTCAGATGTACGAGGCATACAGGACCCCAGCTACCTACAATCCTAACAGAGAAACACCCAGGCATATAATAATAAAAATTCCAGAAATTCAATACAAGAACAGAATATTAAAAGCTGTAAGAGACAAGAAACAGACTACTTACAAGGGAACACCCATCAGAATTACAGCAGATTTCTCTTCACAAACCATCAAATCACGAAGAGCATGGGGGGAAATAATTCAAGCTTTGAAAGATAATAATCTCCAACCAAGATTGAGATATCCTGCACAACTGTCCCTGGAAATTGATGGAAAAACGAGGTGCTTCCAGGATAAAGAAGAACTGGGGGAATTTGCAACCACCAATTCAACCCTACAGAAAGTATTGCAGGATATTCTAAAAAAAGAAAAATACAAAGAACCCAGAAATAGTGGCGGGGAGGCCACAACGAATGGAGCAGAGAACAAAATGAAGAAGACAAACTGACAGCTACTGACAGAAAAAGAGCTCAACAGAAATGAGACAGAGAAGATTGGATGATAGGAACAGCTATTTTGGAGAAAATGACATCTCAATAGGTAATACTGATTTAGTACCATCTTGTTTTGAAGTCTCATCTAGCTTTTGTTCTTCTGTCTCCAATGGTCTAAACAGGTTGTATCTTATTGGATTTTAATATGTATGATAGTATAAGCAAAAACCCTTTAAAGACAAGGAGATTATACAGAAACTATTGTTCATTTTCTGTTAGTCGATTCTAAATACTCTATAATGCTGTCATTCTCTTAAAAGGTTTTACATTGTTTTGATATACTTAATGCTACAGTATACGAAATTGTACTCAAGGACTTCAAGGAAAGAGTCAATATGGTAACTACTTTTGGGTCGGAAATATCTGGTGGTGAAACACTATTCTGCTTAAATGGTTATGTTTTGATCTGCCCTGTTTCGCTGTTATGCCCTCTTTTTTCTCAATCTCCACTCCATTATTTACTTTTTTATTTTTATCCGTTTAATTAAAGGGAAAAAATAGCAGGATATAATATAGTAACCCACTTTGACTTTCTATTATCTCGATTTGAAGCCCTGTATTACTCTCACCATCTTGTTTTTGACTGAGGTTCCTCTATTCTGTTTTGCTGGATAGTATCAGGTTTGAAAGTTTAGGTATCAGCTGAGAAGATAATGAGATTCATTATAACGCCCATTCTCGTTGACTTTTATCTACTTTTGAAGACCTACAATGTCTCCAATGTTTTGGTTTTGTCGGTTTTATTCTTTACTGTTTTGTTCAATTGTATTACAACTAATGATATAGGCAATTCTATTAGAGATAGCAGGAGGCATTATGGTAACCATTGTTGATCACCTTGTATTATGTTTTTATATTATCTATTATGTCCACCCTTTTGACTTGACCGATTCTGTTCTGTTATGTCACATTTGGTTTTACTCTCTTCCAAAAAAGCAATAAGAACCGTGGGAGCAATGAAACCCAAAATGTGTAATAGTCATTGTACAAAAGAGAAGAAAAGAAAGTGCTCTAAACTATATAACTGCATGTATATTTAAGTGTATAAGATAGAAAAAGGTATCACAGAGTTTTATTGGATCATTGAACAGAACTGTTTGCAGTATCATTGTTGGAATGCCCACTTTACAAGCTTTAATTTTGTGACTTGAACAATTATTTCTAAGATGGCAATATGTAATCCATTAACTAGTGATTCCCTATTGTGCATTTTTTTCTTCTGTAAATCTGTATAACTTGTACCCCTTCACTGTTTTTTTTTTCTTTTCTTTTCTCCTTAAATAAAAAAAAATTTAAAAAAAAAGAGTTCAAGGAGAAAGCACGGCTGACCATCTTCTTCTGCATTGAGGTCTCACTCTTCACTCTCCACATGGGCTTCAATTCTTGCTTCAAATCCTTGCCAGGTCCCTGGAACCGACTTCCCTCCTTCACTTCCTCACATTACTATATTTTAGCATCAGCATCCCAAATCTCAGAGAAGCTTTTCTCTGCTGTTCATCACTCTGCCATCTTCATGGAAGTCCAGCTCTTCTTATGTTTTTATTTTGAGCCAAGGTTTTACTAAATCACTAAGCTTCCAAGGCTGGGTTTGAAATTTTGATTCTCTTGCATCAGTCTACCAGAATGCCAGGATAAATGAACACAACACCATCCCCAGATTATATGAACTATTCACTGGTAATTTTGATGAATTGCTAGAGGCTTAATGTAGACCAGCTCATGAGTTAGAATCTCCTACAGGCCCAGGCTTAAATATGCCCCCACAATTTTATGAATTTTACCCCAAGGAATCTTATCAGTTATTCAGTGAAATTGGGGGAGGGGTTCCTCATATTTTGGGCAGAGCAAGGGGAATAGAAACCATGCTGAAAAACAGGCAGAGTATTTTCCTTAATAACTACCTGCACTCCAAGGAAAACTGCTTCCTAGAGTCTTACTGAACCACTGGAAGAGGAAAGGAGCCATCTCAGCCTCTCGCCTTGCTTCCTCGGCTATTTCTTTTTTCTGAAGAATTGCTTTTTAACATTTTTCATTGCCTTGCTAACAAAAAAGTCATAGCAGTTCTTTATCTGAAAATATTTTACCTTCATTGTAAAGGGCATTTTCTCTGAGTATAAAGTTCTAAGTTGAAATGTTTTCTTCATACCAACACTTAACAACTGTCACCGATAATGAAAAACCAACCAACATCCATGTTATTGCTTCTGTTTGCAATACATCATTTGAAGGGGGGACGATTTTCAGGTATTTTTCATCTTCTGGTTTCAGCAGGCTTCTAATGATATGAGAAAGTTATATTTTCTCTGTATGTACCCTATGTGGCATTTGGTGATATTCTGAATGTGAAAATTTGCAATTTTCCTCCAAAATTATGAAAATTGTCAACATAACTGAAACCAGATTCATATTTCATCCTTTCTCTTCTGCTAACTCTAAATACATGTGTTTTGGACCTTTTGGCATTATCATAAGTGACTTAGGCACTGTTCAGTGCTTTCAATTTCTTTTTAAATATCTATTTATGTTTATTCAACTCCATTGACTTCTTTCTCCTCTGATTTCCTGTTACACCTAGCCAATAAATGTTTACTTCCAAATGTTTCTCAGTTCTAGGATTCCCATTTCTGAATTCATTGATTATTTGACAAAATTCTGATCTGTTCATTAATAGCACACTTCTTTATATTACTCGGGATATTGTCCATATTAATTCAGGATTATAGAGGCTAGAACATTGTTTACTAATTCCAATACTGGAGTTACCTCAGGATTGGCCTTTGCTCTTTTTCTCCTGTATATGGCCTACTTTCCAGTTTTTTATTTATCTAATGATTTTTATTTGAATAATACTGTAAAGACTCTGTTATGTTCTTGCAAAGAGTAATGACTTTTGTTTTGGTGCTGTGTAGTTCAGTTGGGTGAACCTAACTGAAAGACTCTGTCTCCCTGAAGTAGGTAATGTAGAAGCCTTTTCTCTGTCCTCTCAGCCTTTGCCGGGATGCTTGGAGTCTGTAAGATATTTACATAAAGAAAGTATTACACCTAAATTCTGGACCTTAAGATCTTAAAGCACAGTGAGAGAAAACTGTATTAGAATCTAGATGAAAAGGGGCCTTGTTGCAAACTGTCTGAAAGTTTAGCTGATTTGGGCAGAACTGGGTACTCAAGCTAAACGGTGTTGAAGGTGCTTCTTCTTGTTATTTTTACCTTGCTGTCGACAGACACTTGAGACAAAAGAAATATAAACTGACAGGACTGTTAACAAAGAACCAGGACATTTGGATTTTGAAAATTTTCAGCTTCTGTATGAGAAATGATGCTAAAATCCAGATATTTTCCAAGCAAAGATAAAATCCATAGTACAGATGATAAAACCAATCAAGGCTGAGAAACTAAGAACATGACCATGAAATATTTTGTTAGAACCTCAGAAAGATCAGTTAGTGCTGTTTAACCACACAGAAGCTCTCTGAAGACATAAGGGTAAACATCATAGATATTTTCATTCGAATACTGTACTTAGGTCTCTAAGAAGTTTATGAAAGGGATGTGAGACTCTGGTTGGTCTCTACCCTAGTAAGGTTCACATGAACGTACAAAGTTTTCAAGAAAATCAGTTCAGGAGAAACACTGGTCCCTCAGAGTGAAAGAGACACAGATGGAGCCAATGAGAGGCCACTGAATTCCCAAAATTCTAATGTCAGAACACAAGCAGAAAAATCTTCAGAGACAAATATATTTGATGAAAAACAACATATGCCAAGGATAGAACCAAGAACCCAGAAGGCAGAAAATTATCCCAGGCCTTGGCCTAATTAATGAATGTCCAAACATGTGGCCAGTTGCAGGGCTACTGTGGGCCAGTGTACACAGGGAGCGGCTGAAGCTTGCACACACGGGTGACAGTTCCTTTATTTACAATGTTCTGCAGAGGGACAGTACTTGTACTGAAGAAACCACGCCACATGTGCTTCGCCAGTGCCTGGCCCCTTCTGACAAGATTCTTGCTTGAAGATGATACCGTGATGAAGCTGGATTCTGGAAAGAGCCTTGGAATGAGGGAGTGAATGTGGCATGTGGAAGGGACATGAACCACCAGGGTGCATAGAGGCCAGTTGCTGGTGAATAACATTTACCACGGTTGCCAGTGACCCCGATGTCCTGGCATTTATGCACTTTGTTGTCCTCTCCTTTTGAAAGGGGCCTGGACCTAGTGCTTTCTAACCAACCAAAAACAAGGATGAAGGAATGTCACCTTTAATATCAGGTAGGGAAAGAAGACTTCAGCTTCCATCCTGGGTTCCCTGTCCTGTGTGTCCACTTTCAAGGAAGCCACTTGCTCCGTTATAAGTGGCCATACAAAAAGGCCCCAGTGGAAGGGACTGCTATGCCCACACAAAGCCAGGGAGGAGCTGAGGCTGCCAAGAGCCATGTGAGTTTGCAACGTGATTCTCCTCTAGCACGGCCTCCAGGTACCTGGCACACTGGTGACGATTGGACCACAGCCTTGTGAGACTCTGAGCCACAGGCACACAGCCCAGCCACATTTGGCTTCCTTAACGAAACTGGACAAGCATGTTGAGCTACTAAGAGGCAACTTGTTACAAAGGATAGACAACTAACACACCAGTGCTGCTCTTAGCCAATGACTCAATAAAATAAAGGTTTCACCAAAGAGACCATACTAATTACAGTTACAGAAGCTTTTATAATTAAACCCCAAATATCAGCACCCTGCTATGGATGAATATATTTCTCACCACACAGTCATCTGCTGCTGATGTCCCTGGGTAACTGGGGGCTTTCCACCCAATAGTGGGTTAGTGACCCACGGGCTTTCCATCTTTTGGCTTCATTGTACCACACAGTTAAGATCCCTCCCCAGCTGAGTAGCGCATCTTTTTCTGATTAACAAAGCCTGGGTGATATAAAAGTAATCAAGTTAGCCACAAAGGGAAACAAGCATGGCTGGGAGATGTAGCACATGCAGGTGGACACATCACAGAACTAATTTCAGACAGCAGAAAGAAAGCACAGAACATCTGGTCGCATCTTAGATGCCACTAAGGAAAACACTTGCTGGTGCGTAAAGACCACTACTTGGGTTTGTAGCCTCGGGGGACCTGGATATGAATCCCCTCTAATGTGCATTAATGCAACTCACTAGAAACCCCAGTGTAAATGTCCAACAACTTTAGTTAGGGCCACTCGAGCACCCAGTCTTGCTGCCAATGATCAGAATGCCATGAATTGCATGTGTGCATGCATGCATGCACATGCACACGCACTGGGGATTGAATCCAGGGCTTATGTGTCAAATGCATGCTCTGCCACTGAGATACATTAACAACACCCCTCCCCCGCCACCGAGTCTTTGTAATTAATAGGAAGCCTTAGTGCATTTTCAACACTGGGGATTATTGAATAAAGAGGAAATATCACAAATAGAACACTTCTAGAGCTCTGAGATTATGACCACTTCTCATAGTTGACTGCTGCTCTGTAACTAAGACACTACAAATGCCATACTTCCTAGAGGTTCCAGATACCCTTCCCAAATGCAGTCCCCTTCACAAAGTGTCTCAGCACCAAGAGGAGGAAGCCCTTTTAAAAGATGCTGGGGCTTCTTTCACCAAAGGACACAGAAGAGCTGCTGAGCCATCAGGGGACCTGAAGAAGGGTGAGGGGCACGGATGATAAATGAACTCATCCACCTTTGTGACTCCTTGGATTCTTTCAGCCCTTATTTAATATGCAAAATAATTAACTCAAATATGTTCTGAAAAATGTTCCCTCAATTTATGATGGTTTAATTGGTACAAGGTATTAAATATTTCTGGGTTAAATTGACCTGTTTCTGTATTTCACATCACAGATTATATTAAATTCTGACTTTATTAGGTGGGTGTCATAGTTTATGTCAGCAGCCCCCAAGCCTCATGCAATTATGGATGCAACCAAATCTAGCATTTGTGATTAGTTTGTTATCTAGAGCTCGGATTGGTGGTGTGTTTCACCCGCCCCAGGGTGGAACCAGGATATGATGGAGGACAGAAAGGTGTCTCTCTCTCTTGCCGGTTGGCACCTGGCTGTTTGCAATGGCCATGAATGGGTGCCCCACCATGCCATGCTGCCTTGGAGCCAACCGAATATGGACTGAAATCCCTGACAGTTTCATTCCATGACTTAAGGAAAGTGGCAGGGTTGGGAGTGCAGTTAGGCATCACCGCTCAGATTCTATTGGTATATTTGATTTTCAGCAACTGCATCCCCAACTGGAACCAGTAAGAAATATTTCCCAACAATCATAAAGATCCTTGAAATTTGACTTTCAATTATCCAGTTTCATTATAAGCAAATCCCACATATACTTCTGGAAATAGCTGTCATCCTCACCTACAGTTTTCATGGGTGCAGCCCCTCCTTTATCACATAATGGATTTACAATCCCACATCGGGAATCTTCTTTCCTTGAATAAAATGGCAGCTGGAGTTTCTATCTTTTGATTTCACTTGCTGGTGTGTAATAAGTTGTTACTGCCCTGCTTTTCAATAGCCTGGCGATCATGCCCTAGTATCAACTTCTGTATAGGTTTGCTTTCTTTGGTTGAGAACAAAAGAATTTAATTTAAAAACAAATTAAGTACTGACAAATACCGCGCAGCTTAGACTTCAAGAACTGAACAAACCAGGATATGGCAAATCAGGAATCATTTCAATGGGTCCCAGTGACTTGTGTTGTTATCAAAAGATGCCTCAACTCCAACGCAGGGGAGCCCTGGGATGATACCCCACACACCAAACAGCTAACAGTAAGGGATCCAGCCAACCACAATGAATGTGGATTAAAGGCAAACGTCCATCATGGTGCCTGAAGCTGAATACATGTGCAGGGCTGTGGCATGGCTGGACTGAGAACAAGGAGATGCCTCAGGTGGCAAGACAGGCCACAGCCTAGGACACGTGGCTCCAAATGTGCAAGAAGCTGAAAATTGGCCCTACTTCTATCCCTGTGTCCAATCAAAATACCAAGGATGAAAAATCTAGTTGGCTTAACTGGAGCCATGTGTGGCTGACGGTTTGCCAGAATACACAGTGAAGAAGAGTAAAGTCCCACAACAAGCAAAAAAAGAGACAAAAACATTCCCACACTATGCCTGAGTGCACACACACAGTCAGTATCTTGACTCGACTACAAAACCATTTTACACATAACGTTCTGCAAATGTCATATTTCATTTAATTACTGCAGAGGGCTCTCTATGGGTAGACATGATGCCCAACCTTTCTGCTAACTGCACAACACAGTACTAAATAATCACAATTTAGGCAATGTGCTTGGCAGGACACAGAAACTCTGCCACAATTTTAAAAATTGTGCATAAATTTCATATATATATATCTTTCTTCCCATAAGACTCCTAGATCTGGAATTGCTCTCAAAGGATCACAGTCAGAATTCTGACAGGTCATGCCAGGTACCATCTTCAAAGGCAGGAAGGAGACAGATTTACACTGCTCATAATGCAAGCATTAGTCTTCTCACAGATACCAGTACTGGTGTCACACGAATTTTAGACTTTAATCCATCTAAGGGCTGAGAGCTTGTTTTCCCTTTATTTTTTTGTTGTTTTGATACACGAAGGTGAGACATTCACAAAATTCATGCACCCGAATGCTCCGCTGTGTGACTTCCCTTCCTCCTGGCTTTGCCAACTGCCCCACTCTGCTCTACAGGTGGAACTGCGTCATCCCTAATCGGCGCATTTACAAGCTACACGCATTTTCTATCAGCTGATTTTCCCACGTTTTTGGTGGCTTTTTGGTTTTAAATTGTTATGGAGGCCAATTTTTTTTTTCTGCCTTTTCAGCTCCTAGGATCCCATCTCCTATTTGTTAAAGGCATCTTCTTTTCTATGTTTACTTTAAAATCTTACTTTATAACTAGATATGTTAAATACAGGTGCCCTACAGTTATCTGTAAGGCGTACGTGTGCTTCTTCCTTTTGGAGATGTGGACAACCAATTATCAAAATGTCGTTTCCCTAAAACTGAAACATCAACATGACATTACAAGCCTCATACCAAAAAAAAAAAAAAAAAACTATTTAAAAAAAAATCCTTGTTATTTTTGCCTCATGCTTCATGTTGTTTCAGGAAAAACACCAGAGTAAATGTATCCTATTTTTTCAATCAAATTTATAAACATTTTAATAATCCTGAATATTTAATCTAAAAATAACTCCCCCTTTACGTATTTTCTAATTTAATAATTTCATTTCTAGCCAGGGGTGGAATCCCAGCTCTAAGCAGGCTGAGGCAGGAGGATCACTGTGAATTTGAGACCAGCCAGGACTACAAAGTGAGTGCAAGCCCAGCCTGAAATGCATAGTGAATCTCTCTCAAGAAGACAAAAAAAATTTTTTTCTTTTTTCTTTTGGGGGTGGGGGGCAGGGATCAAACTCATGACCTTGTGCTTACCAGGCAAGCACCTATGCTGCTGAGCTAAATCCCCAGCCCTCTCTTTCATTTTTCATACATTGTTTTTAGTCTGTTTTCTTGTGTTTGATGTAAGCTGTGTTACCTCCATAAAATGAAAACCTTTTGTAGAGTCTCATCTATGCTGGGGCAGTGGTTGGCAAATGTTCTGAGTGCTGCAGCCACAGCCTCCGCCACAGACTTGGGTTTTTTCCTCCCAGAACAGGGGACTGAACTCAGGATTTGCACTTGCCATGCAGGCACTGTGCCACTGAGCTACCTTCCCAGCCCACAGTCCCTGCGACAGACGCTCAGGCTGCCATTGTGTTGGACAATGGGGAAGCCAGCAGCTGACAGGACTTGGACCCTGAGCTGCGGTCTCTCAGGACTCCAGACCGGGGTTAGCAAGCACTCTGGGAAGCTCCCGGGCAGGTACCGGCTGCAAGGAGGCCTGACGGTGGGCCATGTGGTCTCTGTGACTGACTCAGTGCTGCTGTGGTGGCAGTGGGCAGCCTTAGACAGTAGCAGGGTGGAGTGGCTGTCCACCCATGCAACTCAACGACAGACACCGAAATTTAAATTTCACATCATTACACTGAAAACAGTCTTCCCACTTCTAACCACTTGAAAACGTTTATAAATTCTGAGCTAATGGGCCCTATAAAAATGTAGTGACACCTTGACTGTGAGTCAGCTTGCTGACTCTGCTCTGACTCAGTTTAGCCCAGCATTGATGGGTCCTTAAATTGTATAGAATTTATTCATAAACCAGTATTGTCAAATGGACTATATTCTGCTGAACTTTCTGATTCTTGAGTAATGTCAGTAGTTTTAACTTTATGCACACGAATCTTTTGATTTTCTGGTTCTTTCAGCCCATTTGTTCCAGCTGGCCTACTCCCCTCCCTAGCCTTTCTGACAGTGTCACCAAAGGTCACCTTCACATCAAACCTTCCCACCTTACACTCATGTGGACTGGACAGAAAGCCACAATAAGACCTGGCACAAGGGAATCAGGTTTGAAACAAACACAGGCAAAACCTCAACTGCTTCAACCACCCCACTGCTAAGTGAAATCTGGCTTCTCCTGGTCTCATCCTACTGGGTCATTTATTAGAACTGGCTATAGTAACTTTCCAATGTTCAAAAACAATGTTTTAAAAGAACTAAGCTCCATGGACACAGCATGGTTCAGGTACTGTATGGGGCTCATCTTATGCATTAACCAAGTGAGAGGACCGCAATACAAGCTTTACATAAGCAAATTACATTTATACTTTTAAAAAGTCAGCCCAACTGTAATGTGAAGAACAAACTGGTGGGGACCAAGCCACAAGGGCAGAGTTTGTTAATGACCTGGGTGCATATGAAATGACAATGTCTTGAGACTATGACGACGGG
Source organism: Cavia porcellus (assembly GCF_034190915.1). NCBI lineage: Eukaryota > Metazoa > Chordata > Mammalia > Rodentia > Caviidae > Cavia > Cavia porcellus. The sequence goes on along the minus strand of NW_026947490.1, from coordinate 36,875,430 downwards.
AGTGCAGGTGGATTCCAGAGAAATTTGGGGAACAGATCCACAGAGCTTGACGTGGGAGGCAAGGAGGGGCGTGGGGACACCTCCCCAGAGTGAACCCGCTGATGGTGGGCACAGTGTGCGGTCTGCCTGAAGACCTTCCTGCTCTTCCTGTAGTTACAGGCTCTTTCTCCAGAATGCACCCGCTTGTGTTGGTTGAGGTGTCCGATTTGGATAAAGGTTTTCCTGCATTCCTTACACTCGTAGGGCTTCTTCCCAGAATGAATCCTCTGATGCACACTCAGAGACTGGCGATGACTAAAGGCTTTGCCACACACACCGCACTCATAAGGTTTCTCTCCGGTGTGGCTTCTGCGGTGACAAATGAGGGACGACTTTGTTTTAAAGGCCTTCCCACATTCGATGCACTCATAAGGCCGCTGGCCCGTGTGCAGTCTCTGGTGCTGGGTGCAGGATGAGTTATCCCCAAAGGCCTTCCCACACTCGGCACATTTGTAGGGCTTCTCTCCAGTGTGAACCCTCTGGTGCTGGATGAGGTGCGTAGTCTGGCTGAAGGCCTTCCCACACTCCTTGCACTCATATGGCTTCTCTCCCGTGTGCGTCTTCTGATGCTGGGCAAGGTGGGCCTTCTGGGTGAAGGCTTTACCGCAAACCTTGCATTCGTAGGGCTTCTCTCCCGTGTGGATCCTCTGATGAGTGGCGAGCTGGGAACTGATGCTGAAGGATTTCCCGCACTGCCCACACTCGAAGGGCTTCTCCCCCGTGTGGATCCTCAGATGACTCGCAAGGTGAATGTTCTGCCTGAAAGCTTTGCCGCATTCCTTACACTTGAAAGGCTTCTCTCCAGAGTGCACTCTCTGATGCTGCGTAAGAGAAGCGTGATGGCTGAAGGCTTTCCTGCAAACATCGCACTCATACGGTTTCTCTCCGGTGTGAATCCTTTGATGCACAGTCAGGGATGAGCCATACCTGAAGGACTTGTGACACACATCACACTTGTAGGGTTTCTCTCCAGTGTGAATCCTCCTGTGCTGACTGAGGCCTATATGATCGCTGAAGGCCTTCCCACAATCAATGCAGTCAAAGGGCTTCTCCCCGGTGTGGTAGTACCTCCAGTGGCGGACAAGGGACGTGTTCTGTATGAAGGCTTTGCCACACTCCACGCACTCATAGGGCTTCTTGCCTGTGTGACACCTCTGATGTCGGGCAAAGGAGGAACCATCACTGAAGGCCTTTCCACAATCGTTGCATTTGTAGGGTTTCTCGCCAGTATGAATTCTCTGATGGACAGTAAGGGATGAGCTCTGGGTAAAAGTTTTTTTACACTCATTACACTTGAAAAGCTTTTTTCCTGCATAGATTCCTGTCTGTTTTCTTACCATTGAGGCTTTTCTGAAGCTTTTACTTGAAATGCCAGTGTGACCTCTCTCTTCTGAATCATCCAAGTGGAACCATCTTCCAGACTTGTTGTACATGTGTTCTCTCTCCTTTGGGAGAGCTTCGTTATGAGAAGCACCCTCTTGCCCAAGTTGTGTCTCCTGATCTGCTAGCTTCATCTCAAACACACACTCAGAAGCCCAACTTGGTCGGAAAGTGGAACTTGCAAGTTTCGCGCCTGAAGCTCTGTCTGTGATGACCTCCGTGCATGAGTTCTGCTTCAGAAGTAACTGCGGGGTCTCACGTGCACACTGTTGGGCTGAAACACATCAAGAAAACAATCATCTCCTTTATCATTTGCTAAAAAAAGTGTGATGAAAGGAAAGCTTAACTATTTCACTAACTGCGGAACTAAACACAAATTCTGCAGCTGTAAGAGCTACTACTTTTAAATATTCAGTGTACATTGTATATAAGAAAACTGAATTCATATTGGAAATCGAAAACAGTTAAGTATATGTGGAGTCAGTTACATATCTCAAACAGAAGGAGCTGATGGGCTATGGCATTCCTATCTACGCTTTGGACCCTCAGGTGCCTCGCAAGGTATACATTGTACCTGAAACCTCTCTCACACTCTGCACTTAGAACACTTCTCCCTGGAATGTGCTCTCTAAGGTTGTGTAGGTGATGTCATTAAATACAGGTTATCACATCCCAAAAGCTGTTCAGAAGAGCACGCCCCTGCACACTCAGCACCTTGTTTTTTTTTTTTTTTTTTTAACACCTTGTATTCTTGTCTATTCACTAGGATTACCGGAAAGCCGATGTTCATCATGGCCAGAAAACGGTGCCGTTACTAGGAACAAAAGCTAATGGCCAATGAATTGCTCGAGTCTAGTATTTGCATAAAGTCATTTTTGCATTTTCCTGTTTGCTTCTACAAGTTTGAAAAAAAATCCTCACTTCTCTGAACATTTCTTAATGAGACTTTAAAATTTTACTCTTTTTAAAAATCTTTCCTGGCACGTTTACAATTCATAGTAATGAGGTTCTTCTCGGGAGTTGGAACACAGACATCTCGCAGCAGCATTGCTACTTCCTGCCTTCCCTTTTGCCCCTTCCCAAATCCACAAGGTCCACTCGGGTTTTCCAGCTTTACTGAAGCAGAGCTGAAAAATAACTACCTGTGTACATTTAACCTATGCCCTGGGTCTTGATATGCATTATGTAATATCACAATATCACTATTTACTAATCCATTACCTTACACAGTTGACATCTCTGTGTGTGGTGAGGGTGCTGGAGATCTACCGAGCAGATTCCAACCACCACAGTCACAATGTGGCCACTGTGCTTGCTACACAGTAAGTGTCCAGAGCGGATCCATCTTGAACTTAAAACTCTGTGCTCTTTGACCAATGCCTCCTCCCTTTTCACCCAGCCCTAACTCCAAGTAATCGCTCTTTGACTCTGTTTCTTGAGTTTGGCTTTTCGTGGACCCCACATACTTAAGCACCATCTTTAATCCGGCTTCTTTCACTTAGCATGGTACTCTCTCAGTCCCTGATGTGGAACAGGCCCTCAGCCCATGCAGGACTCCACAGGAGGAATCCCTTCCTCTTATGGCTGAAGAAGATCCTCTTACGTGCACATACCCAGAGACCACACTGCCCTAATTCACTCCCCTCCGGCAGGCACGGGTTTTTTGCACTCTGGGGGTGCTGTGAATGGCGCTGCCTGAACTTGGGAGTGCTGACGGCTCTGGCAGCGCCTCTTCCTTTCTGCAGTTATAACCTTGCAGCAGGACAGCCAATTGTTTGTGGTTCTAGTTTCAGGCCCCTCCAGACTGCCTTCACTAACAGCTGCAGTTATTTAGACTCCCACTAACACTGCACAAAGGTTTCATTTCTCCACGTCTCTATCCACACTCCTGCTTTCATGTTTTAACAACAGCTGTCCCAATAGGCATGAGGTGCTGTGCTTTGAGGTTTATTCCTCCCAGGACTGGGGATGTTAAGCATCTCTGCATGACTGTTAGCCATTCCGTGTCGTCTTCTGGAAAAAGGTCTGCCTAGGTCCTTTACCAATTCTCAGTGGGCGATTTGGCTTCTGCTGTTTTATGAGTTGCTTATAGATTTTGGACAGTTATTGGATAACTGATTTGCGAACATTTTCACCCACTTTGTAAGCTGTCTTTTCATTTTATGGATTGCTTCCTTTGCTGTGCAGACCTTTTTTTCTTTTCATGGAATCCCATTTGCTTATTTTTACCTTTGCTGCCGTGCTTTTACTATCACATCAAGGAAATCACTGCCAAGAATATCATTTAGCTTTTCTTACATTTTTTAACTAGTTTTTATGGCTACAGGGCTGTTAAGTCTTCAACCTACATTCAGTTATTTTCCTGTATGTAGACATCCAGTTTCCCAAAACTAAACACAGAAGACACTATACTTTCCCTATTGTATGTTCTTGGTGTCTCTGTCAAAGATCAGTTTACATTCTAGGTGCGGCTTTTTTCCTAAGATGTCTAGCCCACTGACCTACATGCCTTATATGTTTTATGCAAGTATCATGCTGTTTTGACTACAATAGCTTTGTATAATCTTAAATCAGGGAGTGTGATGACTCCAGCTTATCTTGGTCAAGACTGCTTTAGCTATTTGTGATCTTTTGGAATTCCATATTAATTTTAGGGCTATTTTTGTCTTTGGGATTTTGATGAGGATTATACTGAATTTCTAGACTACTTTGGGAAATATTGTTATTTTGACAATATTAATTCTACTGATTCATGAATCTGGAACATATTTCCATTTATCTATTCCACCTTCTTTAATTTCTTTTATCAATAATGTACAGTTTTCAGTGCACAAGTCTTTTACCTCCTTGGTTAAATTTGTTCCTAAGTAAATTACATTATTTTCAACTCTTAAGTATTTTAATTTTAATCACTTTTATAAATGGAATTTTTGTAAGTTCTTTTTCAGATAGTTCATGTTAGTGTAACATAAATGCACCCTATTTTTATATGTTGGTTTTGTATTCTACATCTCTGTGGAATTCATTTATTAGCTCTGGCAGTGTGTGTCTGTGTGTGTGTGTGTGTGTGTGTGTGGTGTCTTACATATATGACCATGTCACCTGCAAACATGGACAATTCCGTCTATTCTTACCTGAAACCCTTACATTTCTTTTTCTTACTGACTGATCCAGCTACGACTTCCAGTAATATGCTAAATAGAAGTGGTGTAAGTAGGAGTCCTTGTCTTGTTTCTGATCATAAAAAGCTTCCAACTATTTCCCAGTCAGCATGATGTTAGCTGTGCGTTTGTCATGCATGGTCTTTAGTTTGCTGAGGTATATCACTTCTGCACCTAAACTGTCAAGAGTATGAACATAAAAGAATGTTGAATTCTGTTAAACGTGTTTCCTTTATCTACTGGGAGACTGAGTTAGTTTTCCCTTGTCACAGAGATGATTTTACATTCTCATACACAAGTAACAAGTATTGGTTTAATCTCACACAATACACTTATGGGGAAGAGTAACTGTGCCTGAAGTCTTTTTACAAAGTCACTTGGCAGACGCTAGAATTTTACACCCAAAGAGTTATACCTGGTTTTTAGGGAGTGCATCAAATGCTTGCAAAAATATGTTCTTAAAAATAGAAGTTTGTTTTTTCTTTGAAAAGAAGTTTAAGTCTTTTATGACAGCTAAAGACTCACTGCTTTGTGCCTAGATCACCAACAAAGGATGCCTGCTTTAAAACTTCTACTTGACACTAAGTCATCCAAATTAGAAGAAAATTAAAATTATCTCTACTCACAGGTGAGAAAATCAGGAGGAATACAAAAAAGAAGTACTAACACTGACAGAAAAATGAATTCAGGAAAAGACCAACATGCAAAAGTCAGTTCTATTTCTGTACACTATACATTATACATTACTGATTCAAAAAAGGAAATTATGAAAACAATTTCATGAAAAATAGCATAAGATAATAGACTACTTAGAAATAACTTTAACCATGGAGGTATAAGATTGTATGCTGCAAACTACAAAAAGAGCTGTAAGAAACAAAAAGACCTAAATCAGTGGGATGATGCCTGATTTTTTTTTTTTACGGTGACCATCATGATGATAATAAAATCATAATAGCTTTTTTACAATGACTTGATGATGACAAAATCATAATACTCCTAAAATAATCTACAGATTCAATGCAATCTCCACAAATCCTACTAGTTGTTCGTGCAAAAATAGAAAAAGCTAATCTTAAAACGATCTTAGAAAAAAGTGTAAGTAAGGGACTACACTTCCTGCTTGTCAAACTTTCTACCAGTAAGCACTCGCAGCAGCAAGGTCTGGCATTAGGGCAGACACAGCGATCAGTGGAACAGAACTAAGAGCCCAGACACAAACCCAAACATCTCAGATAACCGGTGTCTCAGAAACCATTATTACCGGCTGGGGATTTAGCTCAGCGGCATAAGCACCTGCCTTGCAAGCAGGCAGTCGTGAGTTCGATCCCTGGTACCAATAAAAAGGAAAAAGACAAAAATAAAAAAAACCACTGGCTTTCTAAAAAAAGAAACCATTATTATCACATTTTATTTTTTACTTCAGTAATTTTATGAGGAAAAACACACTTACCACAAGATGGCCCCTTTTGGCCAGTTTTTAAGTATTCAAGACAGTGACTAGAAGAACAATGCGGTGTACAGCAGATTTCTAGAACTTTATTCCTTGTGCTTAACTGAATCTCTGTACCCATACATTAGCAACTCCCTGTTTCCTTCTCCGCTGGCCACTGCCAATCACCCTTCCATTCTGATCCTAGGATCCTAACTGTCTTAGACACCACATAACCTCGCAGGCAATCACAGAACACTTACTTTCTGTGTCTGGACCTAGCATCATGCCCTCCAGCTTCACCCATACAGCCCAGACTGCAGAATTCCCTACTGTGTCCAGCTGAGCACTGCTGCGTGGCACACATACTGAACTCTCTTTTAACTGTTTACCTGCTGGTGGACATTTAGACTGTGTCCACATCTTTATCATTGCCCATGTTGCTGGTATGAACACGCAAGAGCAACATTTCTTCACAATCCTGGTTTCAGCTCTTTTGGACAATACCTGAAAGGGAGACTTGGGCCACCAGTAGTACAGGAATGACAGTCCCTTTGGGTGGCCTGGGACAGTAGTCACACATGATCACTGGTGGTTTAAGCCACCCAGCAACAAGACATACAAATTCCAGTCCTGTCGTGGTGTGGTAGATAAAGTACAGCAGAGCAGTACAGTGAAACACTGGATGCCACCCAAACCACCAAACAGAACAATACGCAACAAGTTCCGACAGACACAAGAGAGGAGCCATAGCAAAAACCACAAATTTCATAAAAGTGTATCTACTGTAATGTCAAAACACCTACCTAAAATGTAGACTCCTGCTACCATATATGAAAAATGGTTCGAGACATTTCACCAGGTAGTGGGTATGTTTATATATAGAAATCACTGGGAGTGTTAACACAGCATTTAATACACAAATAGAGAAATGGGTGCAAACAAGGGACATTTTACAGAAGGGAGAAAACCAAATTTCATCTCTATATCATAATAAAGTAATTACTTCTGGCTACATAATCTTTCACTAAATAGTGAGTAAAAACTGGCCTACAAATAAGAATGCTTTGAGGGTCCCACTAAACCCACACTGCTGGCCTCACCAGGTCACTGAAGATGGCACTTCTGAACAGAGTTCGTGCCCACACCCAGGTGCATGGTGACCCGACATGAGCTACTTCCCTGACACGCAGCACCCCAGGAAGGCGTGCACTCAACACCAAGGAAGAGGTGCCCTGAGCCAAGGGACACTGACACGAACGCACGCGGCAGACACCAACATGCATGAGGGAAACACATCCTCATTCCTCCTGTGGGGAACGTACACCTTTACCTCGACCTAACGAAGTCTCAAGCAGTCACATGTGGCTGTGCCGTGATGACGAGTTGCCATTTTCTATTCTTTTCTAACAGTTCTACCAACCACTGTTTCAAAGGAAACTTCTTTTCTCGCCCTGTGTGTCAGGAGGAAGAGACCTGCTACTTCCGTCTTCTCTCAGTGACTCCTGTGACACTGAAACATGGGAGTCTCTGCCTCCGTCCACCCTAGTAAAAATCTGAGAACACCACCTCTGGCAAGTTGTCCACGCATGGCCCCCCCTCACCAGAGCAGGTCTCCAGCGGCCTACATTTACATGTGCATTTTCTCCTTCTCCCACTGCCTACACACCAACCCATCACCCGCCCTGCAGCCTGCACTCCTCCATGACTAGGCGCATGGTGACAGGAGTGACCACTTAACAAGCAAACAGCAGACCTCCAGAAGTGCATCAGGACCAGGCAAAGCCACTTCAATGGACTGATGACCCACGTCTCAGTGGTCAAAAACAAAGCAACACTACAGGGAAATGTGGTTTTAGAGAGGAGGGGAAGAGGAGAGAAGAGTAATTATGAAATCCCAGTGTGTGGTTTTCTCTCCAGACCTGAAAGATTTGGTTCAACTTCTAAGTGTCCATTTCTGGACCAGATCCAGGGGTAAAAACTAAGCTCTTCCCCCACGGTGACTTCGCCACACCTCTGCCCACACTCACCTGGGAACAGGCCTGCCACCAGCTCTCTCTGCACCACCCAGTGCTCCTTCCCTAACTCCAGAAAAGCCACAAAATCTGGCTTGGACACACAGTGGCCTGCATGAATGGAAGACAGAGGATCTGGTTAACTGCTGTTTTAAAATCAAGGAGCTACGGGGCTGGGGATTTAGCTCAGCGACATAAGCACCTGCCTTGTAAGCAGGCGGTCGTGAGTTCGATCCCTGGTACCGGTAAAAATGAAAAAGACAAAAAAAAAAAAAAAAAAAAAAAAATCAAGGAGCTGCTCCCCGGTTTTGACAGAAAAGTATTACTGCAGGGAGAATCAGAACAAGTGAAGGGGAGCTCTCAAAGACGAGGCTGCACATACGAGAAAGACACCAACCCCACCAAGGCCAAGCTCTTATCTGAGGAATTGGGGCAAACTTTCAGGAAACCCTCTGCCTTCTCCACACTCAAACTTGAGGTGATGAACACAGCGGTCCAGGAGACAGACTTGCATCTGTGAGACGGACAGCTTACCGAGGGGTCCGAGGCCAGCATGGCTCTCCCACAGCACATTCCCACAGAAGCTCTTCTGCGCTGGCTCTAGCTGCGGGGTAAAGTCTATGGCCATGTCTGCAATGGCCACCAGGCCCTGAAAGGAGCAGACATGTTCTCCATTAGCTCGCTTTCTCCGACCTGTGTGGCCCTAAGTAGATGGGCAGCATCACAGATGGTGACCTGAGTACTCTTTACCAGTGCCGAGTAATCCAGGTATCTGTGCTACTTACAGAAAAACAGGAGAAACCTGAGAGCCTGCTCAAAGCTTCCTCACATTCCCTAAAGTGAAACTGTTCTTAAACAGGCTCACTGTGATTCACTTCAACTCAGCCCCCACCCCAGCCCCACTGTGTGGAAAGATTGTGTGAATCTTTCTTCCAGCAGGATCATCTGCCCACAGAAAACACTGGATCCCGATGGGAACTCGCCCACTGTTGCTGTGGGTACACAGGGCCCCTGTGCCTTCTCTGGCCTGGAGGTATCACCTGACTCATCGGCTGGGTCTCCAACAGGGCACTGTAATTCCAGCCCTGCCCCAGCAGACAGCACTCCATGCCGCAGCCCTCGAGCCGCTCTGGTCCGGCTGCTGGGGAGAACTGTTTCTCGGGTGAGTCCTTGGGTGGAAGGAACTCCTTTGTCCCACACACAGCCTTCAGATCTGAAGGATAGTAAGAAAGCAAACATCTCACTCCTTTATGTGTTACATCGATGCAAATTTATAAAATGCAACTGGGTAAGTGAAAACCTTCAAAACAAGACATGTCACTTTGGAAGGTTTTTTTTATATGACTAGTAAAGATTCCCAAATTTATACAGCTGCAGGCCTGCAGGCCTGTAGGCCACACGATGTTGAACAAGCATCACACGTTCTGTTTTTCACAGAAGACTAGAAAAAGAAAGTAAGGCATAAAGGAGTTCACAAAGGTTCAAACCTGAGACAGGGGGTTCTAACGTAAACAAAGAGGCAGCGGCCCCTCTAAGGAAAAGCACGGGCTGGTGCACTCTGCAAGGCTGAGGCAGGACTGGTTCGAGCCCAGCCTGGGCACTCAGTGAGACCCTGTCTCAAATTAAAAATAAAAAACAAAGCTCTGGGGATGCGGTCACTGGGAAGGGGCTGAGTTTACTCACCAGCGCCTCTGACAGAGAAAAGTGCTGCCTGAGCCTTACTCCAGCTTTGCTAAGTAAAACTCCTGATCCTGTTTCTCCGACCTCCCTTTTATGACGATGCTAACTCATAAAAGAACTGATATATCACAGCCTTAAAAATGCCAAGTCTTCACAAAAATACTGGTTTTGGCCTTCCGTGTGGCCCCATGTCCTGTGTGGGCAGTCATAATCTGTAACAGGGCAACCTGCCCAGTTCTGAAAACACAAGCTCCTCCTTTCAAGCATGACCTGAGCAGAGAGGTCCGAGGAGACTCAATTTTTTTGAAATGGTTACCATTTCCGGTTCTGATTAAGCCCCCACAAGAAACCAGAAAGGCTGAGTCCCTGCCCCACTGGGTTGCGGTTTCCCAAGTAAAGCTGTGTGTAGAACCTTGCACCACATCCGGAACAGCACCACGTCACCGCGACAGCTCCAAAAATGCCCCAGTGGTAAGGACCACTGTGCTCCCCCCCCCCAGGTCCGATGAAAGCACTACCCACTGCCCTCCTGCAATGAGAAGCCCAGTGGAACCCTGGATCTGCTTCAGCCCAACCAAAATCCATCTCTAACTTACCACTCACCTCTAATGCCTCTGTTTATTGTTTCACTGACTTAAAACTGTGACTGACTCTCCTGTTTCCTCCTAAGTCCCTATCTTCTCTTCCCCTCTCAGAACGGCAGTGTCTAACGCACTTCAGTGACATAGGTCTATCTGGTCTCCTCTGGGAGATGACAGGGTCTTTAATGCATGCGCTGAGGCCAGGCCAGGCCAGGCCCAGACCCAGGTGTTTAATGCATGTGCTGAGGACAGCACCTGTGGGCGGCAGCTCCCAGCTCCTTGTCCCGTCCATACGTACCAGGGTGCCAGTCTCCTGTCCTCCCCCTTCCGGCCATCCAGGGGTCCTGTCCTTGTTCCATCGAGGAGATCACATCAGGCTTAGAAGCACAGAGGCCTAAACACACCAGAAGACCAGAATGTGGTCAGGCTGTGGACCGGCGCAGACTGAGATCCAGCCCCCCGGGCTCAGAGAAGAAGGCACTGCACAGGACGAGAGGTCACAAAGCAGCAAGACACCCTTACCCAGTGAGGCCAGGTTCCTGTAATTCTCCAACATCACCTTTCTATACAGACTCCTCTGCACAGAGTTCAGCCATTCCCACTCCTCCTGGGAGAAATCCACAGCCACATCACCAAATGTCACCAAGCCCTGGAACGACATTAATATATTCTTGCTCAGTCAGTGCTCAGGGCCCAAGGCCTGCTACTGAGGGAATCCCTCCCCTCCTTCCTAGGTTGGAGTTTTTATCCCTGGTACCTCGGAGTATGACTGCATCCAGGGACAGGGCCTCTAAAGGGATGAAGTTACATGAGGTCATACATCGGGCCCCTCATGCGATCGGACAGGACAGAACAGAACTTATATGAGGATGAGACAGCAGGGGGGTGCACACAGTGTGAGGTCACAGGGAGAAAGGACAATCCATGCCAAGGAGAGGCCTCATGGTGAGTCAAATCCACTGACATTGTGGTCTCGGGCTCTAGCTTCCAGAACTGTGAGAAAAGTATTTTGACACTTCATTGGTAGTCTGGTATGGCATCCCTAGCAAAATACAGGGGGTCTGAAGGTTACCTTGTCTTCATGTCAGTAACAAATACATGTTTATCTATTTGGAGAGCTAGGTAACTGCTGGGAAGCTTGCTTGCTTCTTTCTCTCTTCCTTTCTTGTGCTGTCGACTGGACCGAGGACCTACTAGCACATATTAAGCATACCCGACACCCACATCCCTCAAAAGCTGATCTCAGGGACTTACCTCAGACTAAGTCAGAGACCATGTCAGAGACTGACATGGCAACCACCCTACCCTTGGGGAAGTGTCATCTGGGGGAGATGAAGGGAGGCAACACACACAAAATATATCAATTCCAGACAGTCTATGAGACTAACTTGCCCCACGCTTAGTAGGGACACTAGAGCATTTCTGTCTGAGGTGTGCAAGTGGCCCACAGCAGACCAAGCAGAAAACCAGCCTGGGGTGAACCTTCAAAGAGCAGCACAGCCAATGCCCAGCTGGGGCCTAAGGGCTGCTAGTTCACTTTTAGTGTTAACTCAATGCTTGTTAAACAAAACATGATCATATTCCTTCTTCTAAAATTAAAAAGGAATGTCCAGGATATAAAATCATCATTTAAAAAATAGCTCTTCTATAGAACAATAGTAAACAATCTGAGAAAGAAATCAGAAAAACAGCTCCATTTATAAGTATAAGAAAATTACCCAGAGGTTGGGGGTATAGCTCAGCAGTACAGATTCCTGGTGCCAACGAATAAATAAATAAACATATTTTTAAAAAATTATGCAGGCATAAACCTAACCAAAGAGGGGACAAAATGCTACAATAACATTACAGAAGAATGAAGAAAGAAATTAAAGAAGATCCTAGAAATAGAAAGACCTACTATATTCATGGATTGGCATGGCCATATCATTGAAAGTAACCTACAAACTCAATATAAACCTATCAGAATATCAATGGCATTCTTCCCAGCACTAGAAAAACAGTCTTAAAACTCATAGAGAAACATAAAAGATCCAGAATAACCAAGGGAATCCTAAGCAAGGACAACAATAAAGGGAGCATCACAATACCCAGTTTTAAGTTATACTACAAAGCCACTGTAACAAAAACAGCATGGTACCAACACAAAGATAGACATAGACCAATGGAATAGAGGACACAGAAACAAACCATACAACTAAAGTCATCTGTTCTTGACAACAGGATCAAAAATATACACTGGAGAAAAGATAGCATCTTTAACAAATGATGCAAGGAAAACAAGATATCCATATGTAGAGGATTCAAACTAGACCTCTGTCTCCTACTCTGTAAAAAAAATCAATTCAAAATAATCAAAGACTATGTATAAGACTTAAGATTTTTAAACTGCTAGAAGAAAACTCAGGAGAAACACCTGACACCTTAGTAGGCACAGGCAAAGACTTCCTGAATAGGCGCTCTAAGAGCAACCCACCCAATCCCAGCAAGAACCAACAACCGGGACTACACCTAACTAGAAGGCTTCTGGGCATCAAGGAAAACAGCCAACAGAGTGAAGAGATAGTCTGAGGAATGGGAGGAAATCTTTGTCAGCTACTTTCCTGACAGGGGATTAGTATCTAAACATACAGAGAATTCCAAATACTTAACACAAAAAAGCAAATAATCCAACCAGTAAAAGGGTAAACAAACTGAACAGACACTTCTCAAAAGAAGTACAAATGGCCAATCACTAGTTGAAAACATGTTCAACATCTTCAGTATGCAAGCAAAGACAAATCAAAACTACACTGAGATTCCACCTCGTCCCAGTCACAATGGTCACCACCAGGAATACAAACCACAGTAAGTCCTGGAGCGGATGTGGGGAAAAGAAACCATCTACACTGCACTTGGGAATGTAAACTAATATAACTGCCATGAACATCAGGATGGAAATTCTTCAGAGACCTGAAAACAGAAATTCCATATGATTCAGCTATGTCACTCCTTGATACATTCCTGAAGGAATGAAAGCCAGGGTACTATAGATATGCCTGCATATCTATGTTTATTACAGCATAATTCATAATTGCCAAGGTATAGAAACAGCCTGGTTACTCATCAGCCAATGAGTGAACAAAGAAATTGTGGTCCATATGCACAGTGAAGTATTAATCAGCTGTAAAAAAAGAAGGAAAATATGTCATTTGCAGGAAACTAGATGGAAATGGTGACCGTTATCAAAGCAAAATAAGCCAGACTTAGACAATACCACATATTCTCCCTAATATGTGGAAACTAAAAAAATAGCATGAAAGTTACTACACAAGAGGAAGGGAATAAAGGGACGGAAGGAGCAGAGTGCATAATAGAGGGTAGTGAGGGATATGAGAAAAGTTACTCATTGTATCACTGAGCATCATGATGTACATGTTGAATCTGTGGAGGTGAAAGGGACGCATCTCACTCTGCTACATTAAATAGCATTTTACAGAACACTACATCTGATACTGCCACTTCTATTAACAAAAATGTACTAATGGAAAAAAAAAAGTACTAATGTATGCAGACACCAGGCAATTAACTTTTAATCTATAACTGAGATGTTGAGCACATTCTTCTTTAAGAGCAGTTGTGTTTAAGAGTAGTTTAGAGATATTTTAAAATATTTCTAAGCCATGTATTAACTTACTCCTTACAGGAAGTATTTGAGGCAGACCCCATCATTGTTCCTCACTCCACAGCCGGGAAGACAGTTACCCGGTAGTTACATGCTAGAGCCACATTTGAGCCCACAAAGCCTGTTCCCAAGGCCATGCCTGCAGCTACTACGTAGCTCTGCCACTATTCCAGCGTGTGACAGGGATCACAGCAGTGATCCCATCCATCTGACTGGGAAGCAAGACCCACTAGAAAACAACATGATTTCCAGACACAGTGAGAGGCTTCTGAGGTCTAGATCAACCTGCTTAATCAAGCACACAGAACTCTCTCGAATGCAGAAGCATTCTTATCTCTTTGCTGAGATTCGAACATGTAGATTTCCAAATTGGCTTACATTTTCGCACTACCCCAGCAGGAAAACTCCACACAGGCACACAGTCTGCATCTGCTACAAGCATTTGGTTCAGTGACTTCACTTGGTTTCTTCACACAGAAGAAATAGAGACTCTAAAACCACACAAACCAATTCACACAGAAGAAATAGAGACTATAAAACCACACAAACCAATTAAAAATAAAAACAGCAAATCTGTCCTTATAGAAAAATGCTATTCAAGAATTTCAGGAAAAAAATGAGTAAAAAGTATGTTATAGGGGCTGGAGATTTAGCTCAGCGGCATAAGTGCCTGCCTTGCAAGCAGGCAGTCATGAGTTCGATCCCCGGTACCGATAAAAAGGAAAAAGACAAAAAAAAAAAAAAAAGTATGTTATAGGGGCAAATGTATTAAAAACTTTTTGGTTCAATCCAATTCTGTTCATTTAAAAACATTAGTGAAAATTATTCAGTAATAATTAGGTTTTTTAATAATAATTTAATAATAGTAATAATTAGGCTATTTTTGAGGGACCATCAATTCTAGCCCTACTGCTGTTCCATCCACATATAATATTGGAAGTACAGTACTCTGATCTCACCTAAATTTAGGAAAACTTAATCCACAAAGAAAGAAAAAATGGCTTGGAATTCAGATGAAATAATCAGTAAGGAAGCACACTTTCAGGCAAAGAAGGACTGTGACACCACCAACACAACAAAATGCTGATCTCAAGAGAACATTCACCCAGCAAACATTTTCCTTATCAGGAAACAGGGCAAAGCTGCCCCAAATCCTGCCTTAGAAACATGGAAATGATACAAGAGAAAATAAGACAGTTAAGTAAAGTAGCATGATGAAAGTGCTAAACAGAAGAATGAGAGAGATCTGAAGAACCGTGGGAGGCTCTGCAACCTTAGTACTGTGGTGGGGAAATGAGAAGGGAAGAGAGCAAGGGGCAGTGGGGCAACAGGTGTGGGACGCCCTGAGCTGGGCCGCTGAGGGCTCACCAGTCACGTGGGGGCTTTGGCTTTCTCCAGGAAGCCACTGGAGGGTCTTGAGCAGCAAGTGCCAAGACCTGGAGTTTGAACAGAGCCATGCAGCCGCTGCACTGAGGTCAGCATGGGCAGAAGCAAGCAAAGAAACACAGAAGCGGGGTCATGAGTCTTCCAGCCAAGGTGCAGCTCCTTGAATCCTGCTTGCTTTCCTGAGTTTACATCCACAGACTGGGAGCTCCAGCAAAGGTACGAAAGAGCGGGCTGTTTCTAGGTGCAGGTGCCACTCCTGAGAGTCCCTCTGAGAAAGGGGGACCTCCAAGGGGCTGGGTCACTGCATCAGGACCGAACACTGAACAAGGACTGGGCTGGAGAGGAAGCAGCAGAGGAAGCCCTGGGCAGTTTAAACCCGTTGTTGTGGTTTACATCTTCAAACCCTCGTGTGCTCCAAATGGGGCTTTTAAGAGCTGACTGGGTCATGAGTGTGGATACTCATCAGTCCTCTCCCAAACTGAGAGCTAAATTTGACATTGGAAGAGGTGGGACATGGGGGTGTGGCCCAGAAGCTTAAGTCTCCCTTCCTCTCCCATTGACCTCATTCTCTGCTTCATGCTAGCACTGCAGGCAACAATTCTTCACCTCACTGCCCTGCCTTGGCGCCAGCCAACTATGGACCAAAACCTCTACAAACTGTGAGCTAAATAAACTTTTACTTATTTAAATTGTGGGTGTCGAGGCTGGGGATTTAGCTCAGCGGCGGCATAAGCACCTGCCTTGCAAGCGTGAGTTCGATTCCTGGTACCGATAAAAAAAAATACAACACATCCTACTTAAATTGTGGGTGTCCAGTATTGCGTCTCAGCGACGAGAAGGTAACTAAGACACTATCCCCACAGCCCATCATTCACCAGAATTTGAGGAAATGGGAACTGGTACCCAGGACAGGGTTCTTAACATTAAAACTTTTCAGAGAAAATGCTCCTCACTAAGTTCTTAAAAAAAAAAAAAAAAAAAAAGCAAGAGTATTTTAGAAAGGAGAGAGGAGAGGAAATGCCAACTCACCTGGGACATGACTTTAAGTCTAGTTCCTGTCCTTGCGGTCTCCAGTGTGTGGCCTCTCTCCTGGAGGGCAGTGTCCCTTGAAAGCAGTGCCGGGGGAAAGAGACCAAGTCTGGACAAGACTCCCAAAGCACCGGCCTGGAGACGGCCCTTTCTGCAGGAGCAGGGTAAAGCCATTTTAAAGGAGCAGGTGGGACCCTTTATTAGCCCACCGAGAGGCTGCCAAGGAGTTGGGGCACGGGCTGCTTCTCTGTGGGACCCTGAAAAAGTCAAGCACCCTTCGGCCCGCCGCTGACTCAGACCCTTCCCAATCTCTGGACGGCCCGGGGTCGCCAGCCTGGAGGTCAGGGACATCCAGCACCAGGGCTCCGCCAGCTCCGGACCCCAGTCCTTATTCCAGACCCACGAGTCTGTCGCCGCCCGCCCCTCCGCGACGCCGGCCGGTCTCACCTCCGCGCGCAGGCCCCGCGGCTCCAGCTCCCCGCAGGCCCCTGAGCCTCCGCCGGAGCAGCGCGGCTCTCCGCGGCCAGGGACGACCGGAGTCCTGGGCTTGGGGAGGCAATCGCCTCCTACCGAGAGGGCTCCCCGCCCGTAACCGAGGACGCTCAACCGGCTGGGGCGCTGGGGGACACACCCCCGGCCACGCCTGCCCGCCTGCCTCCACCCTGCCAGCCAGCCCCGCTGCCCAGCAGTTTGCTCCCGCCGCCGGAAGTGGGCGTGGCCCGCGCAGAGCCCTGTGGGAAATGGAGTTCGGAGCAGGCAGCGGCGGCCCTTCGGCTGCAAAGCTTGGATTCGCCCCAGGCTAAGGCCGTGCCCATGAACCCCGCTCCGGGTCACTCGTTCGGGATCGCGCCTGCCAGCTGGTTTTGGCCGTAAGCACAACACACCTCGAGATGCAGAAGCGCGCCCCAAAGCAGCCGGGGCCAAGCTCGCAGTGCGCAGGCGCACTGGCAGAGCGGATGGGAGGGGCGCGGCCTACCATGGGGGCGTCCTTCCTGGGGTGCGGCCTATTGGGGAGGCGGGGTCAGGGACGTTGACCGCGGCACTGTCTCCCCAGACCTTGTCTGTCCAATGTGATGCTGGTGGAGGTGTACGGCTGGGTGCCGGTGAGATCCGGCCAACTCCAGGCTTCTGGAGTCTCCTCCTAGCTCACCCTGGCCGGGACTGGGGCCCCTCCTAACTCTAGTCCCACCTGGCTTCTTTGGTCATTCACCAGACACAGCCGCGGGGTTGCGACTATAATGACCCCCCCCCGTCAAGACCTTCGAGAGCCCTTTTGTAATGCAGGAGTTCGCGGGCGTCTGTTGCGTGCACGCGCAGTGCCAGTCTGGGCGCTGACCTCAGGGAGGGTGGCGTCAGCCTGGGAACCAAGGGCTGTCGCAGGTGCGCAGCGCCACAGGTGAACCTACCCACGTTCTCAGGTGCACAGTCACAGGTGCCCTGCCCCATCACAGGAGTCCCCACCGTCAGAGGGAGGGATCAGCCCACTGTCACAGAGGCATGGCATTACAGGTGCGCCGGCCACAGGTATCCCCACGGTAGAAGGTGTGCAGAGTCACATGCAAGCCCACTATCACAGGTGCGTGGCATCAAAGATGTGCAGGCATCACAGATGCCCCTGTTATGGTGCACGTCTACATGTCCCTCCAAAGCCTTATGCAGTCATAGGTGTGGCTTTTGCAGAGGTAGATGAACCCAGAATATATTTTGATTCATGGTGCAATGCTAAGATTAAGTGTGGGTGATCAGTAGATTAGCCCACTGACTGGGCACAACCCGAAAGCCCCTCGACTGAATACAACATAAGGGACAGAAAGAGGCTTGTTGTCTTGCTCCTTGCTTGCTTTCTACCTTCTGCCCACTGTGAACTGTTTCTTCTCTGTGATGTCCCTCCACCATGCTACATTCCCTTGGAGCCAAACACTTATGGACTGAAACTTCTACAAACTGTGAGCTAACATTTTACCCTTTAATTTTGAGTGTCAGCTATTTTGTCTCAGCAACAATGAGGAAAGCAACAAAGGCATCTCTGTCCCCACCATCACAGACACACTCAGCTACACACCCAGCCACCTGCTCTTCCAACTCTGGGTTGGTCCATTTTCCGTGGCCTCAATGAGGAATTAAGATGACTTCCATCCCAGGGAGCCTCAAGCCGCCAGCTGGGGAAGCTTGAGATCAGCATCTCCCCTGGACACCCGCCTATTTCCTGGTAAAAGCCTGTTTTCAGGGTCAGGCTGACCCAGGCACCTCCTATCTGTGGTGATGGGGCTTGCTGCCCCCCTATGAGGCTAGCAGAACAGCGCTTTTATTACTTTTGAAGAAATCCATTACAAAGAATTATATGTTCTTCACAGTAGGCAAAAGAATTCCAGCACCAAGTAAGGATGTCATATTCTTGGCTGTTGGATAGTTAATAAACAGAATGTACAAGATGACATATTTCACTTTGGACATAATTTTAATTCAGTGAACTTAGTTATCTAGAAAGTACAGCGAAAAATGCATTTTCTACAAAATCATAACTTCTGATTCTGTATCTTCTGAGAGGGATTCTGGGCCAGTTCAGGGAGCCCAAGGGAGATTTTCAAGGATGAAGTCTCAAGGTTAAAGGACACACCTGTGCAAGACATCAGCAACAAGAGCAGGCCCAATGGAGAAGAGCAGGTTGTTAGCTCGTATTTACATTCTTACATAGTGCCATAACCAGCACATGTGTTTACCTGTGCTGTCATGGTTACAGAACTGTATCCCACTGCGTTCCTGCAGTAGGCAAACAGGGTCACATCCTCAGGTGTCCTTAGACGTACACCCCTGAGCAGTCTGAGGTTCCCCACAGGGATTTGACATCCACAAGGTGTGGGTCCTTCCTTTGGCCTGATTGTGCCAGCATGGACACAGCCCACTCCTAGACCTGTGCCAGTCATTCAGGAAAATCATTGTGATTGGCTTGGACAGAGTGGCAGTCCTCTCCTCACTGGGAACTGGGTAGACATCCACTGCAAAACTGAATTCTTTGAAAATTAAACTGAGATGACCAAAGTAGACTGCCCAAAAGAAAAGAGACAACATATGAAAAACACTAGTAAGAAGATGCAGGCATCGATATTGATCTTACAGATACTGCAGGTTAATCAGGGACTGCTACGAGCAATGCTGTGTCCCCTAGTTAGATAACTCAGGTGAAATGAACCGACTCCTTGAAAGAACTCTCAAACCACCCAAACTCAAGCAACAAGATTATCTGAACAGCCCTGTGTCGGCTGAAAAGATTAAGCTAAGCAGAGTTCACTGCCGCAGATTTACCAGTAATCACAGCGGGTTATCTTTTCCTGCTGCTGACCTGCTGGTAAGGGTCTGATATCCAGCTCCCCAGGAACATGCATGCATGCCTCTTATCCTCAATATTACTGGTAAGGTTGTGTGACACATGCATACACCGAACACACGGTTTAACAACCAGTTCACAGAACATTCCGAACTGCACTCAGCTCTTGCTTGCAAGGGCGAGCCTGCGCAAGCACACCACTAAAGTATTAATGTTGAGTCGCTGCCACTCAGCTCCAACTCTTTGGATTCCCAGCGCAGTAACGCAACGTTCCAAACAGCGGCTCCCACAAGGAATCCAACGCTGTCCATCTCCACAGCAGTCGGTTGGCCTGGTAACCGGGCCACGGTTACTAGCAGTCAGTCGGGTGAGTCCGGATCACACGACGACCACGCGCAACCAGGACAACACAGCACGTGGTCGTGTGCGGCTGGCGGGCCAGGCCACGGCGACGCGCATGCGCTCCGGCAAGCGCACGCGCACCAAGGCACCGTGCGGCTCGGGACTCGCTACCACCGAGGCAGTTTTCCTCCCCGACGCTCACGAAACCCGGTGTTTCCCACACGCCCCGACGATGTCTGTCTGAGACGCGCCACTGCCGCACACATTGCAGCCGCGCACGCGAACACGCCCTCGTCTTTAACAGTCCACTTATTTCCCCTGACCCGCAAAACGAGAGTTCCGATGGAAAACCAACAGCAAGGCCGCGTGTGGAAGGGGCGTGGCCCGGGGCTCGGGGACAGATGTGCGCAGGCGCGGGGAGTGCGCGCCCCCCTCCCTTGCCTGGAAACCAGAAGCGTCCCTAGTTACCGGGCGTCTGAGCCAGTGTCCTGGTTCCATGCGGTCCCAGATGCCTGTCGGTGCCGCGGGATCCTTCCTCTAGGCTGAGCTTTAGCACAGTAAGAACAGCACTGAGAAACCGCGAATGCTCCTCACCTCTGCGACTCCTGCCTCTTTATTAGTATGGAGCGTTGGCAGATCGGACGGCGTCTTCAGCACCACACTGTTACGCCTGAGCTCGGTTCTGCACCGCGCCAGAGTGGAAATTACCCTTGTAACGAATGACTAGTAAAATCACAATTAGTAGCTGTATCGGAAGTTGAAGAAATTCAGAAAGGCCACCAGCGGGGACACAGCAGCGCGTGCGCACCACCTGCTGGAAAGATTAGGTACGTACAAGCCTCACATTTTTCTTGGGTTGGGGGGGTGTTTGTTTTTTCCACTCCTGTAGGGTTTTCTTGTTTTTGTTTGTTCTGTTGTTTTTCGCTTTTGAGACTGCCTCGCTATGTTGCCCAAACTATCTTTGAACTGCCGGGATCCAGCCATTCTCCCGCCTCAGCCTCTGAAATAGCTAGGCCTATGAGGAGGCACCTACAGGTGCGGGCAGAGGGCTGTTACTACAGACCTGGTTCAACACCTCGTCGAAGCTAAGCACGTTTCTCAAGGAGGCCAGGTCATTTCTGGCCAGACTGAAGGGAAGTCATCCCAGACTTAGTGACTATCGAAAGAGATTCCTGGTGTCAAGTGGACACCCATGTTTTCCTGATAGGAAGATGGCTATAGAAAAACCTGGACACCCTTGGAGTGTGGAACTGGCTTGCTCTATCCCGAATCAGTTTTAAGACAGGCATGGCCTATTATGCCTACTCTGGAAACAGGCATACGATAGCAGTTTGTCCCAGAACTGTCTCCAAACCCAGCCACAGCCCCTGGCCTTAGTTTCATTCTGTCCAGCTTCCTAAAGTTGGAATGGCACAAAGCATGCATCTCCAATCTCTGACTTCTCTTTCTTTAAGTAATCTACCACTTGATTTCACCGCTCAGAAGCTGGAGCAGGGAAGTGGGTCCGTTCTCTGTAAGCACCATGCTTGACGGAAGCAGGGTTTTCAGTCACAGACATCTGAGTGCAAAGGCCAACTCAGCCCCACTCGGCCTCTGGGTGTGTTGTGGCCACTTTTCTACATTTTCATGTAAAGTCCTCTCCCAGAAAGCAAATAAAACCTTCCAGAAGAAAGCACAGGCCTGCTACCATCTTGATTTTAGTCCAGTGAGATGCTTTGGATTTGACTTTAGCTAATATGCTGGAAGTCACTAGCTGGTGATAATTTATCACCATAGCAATAGGAAATGAATTCATCTCCCTACTCCAAAATCAGAAGCCACTGTCCACTGCAGTGATACCTGCACATCATGGAGAAGATATCAGCACGTTCTACTGACCTGAAGTACATTTATGAAGGTACAAAGCTTTCTGAACATGGAAGGATTCAGAATACACTTCACTGAGACAAATATCCAAGCAAATGGCCTAACTAAATGGCATTTGAAGTAAAACTCTGTCCTTGTATAGACAGGGGAAGACAACAGTGACCATCGATGAAAGCCACTCTCCCTGAGTGTATTTAAATCTAAATGGAAATCTGGGTAGAGTCTGGTGATTACATAATCACTAAGCAAAAGCAAATGAGTGAAGGAAGTTCAAAGCTGACCACTAGGTTAGTGAGATGAAAGAGACATTAATGAATGTGTGCCGAGGGCAGAGAAAGAGCTAACCATCTGGGTCTCTTCTCTGAAAAGAGAAAAAAAATCCATGCCAGGATAGAAGGTACAACGGTGATCTCTCTCAGTCCCAACAGTGATTTCTAAGGAAAACCACCACTACCCCAAGCACAGCGGAGTTCTGACTCAGCAAGAGAAACGAGACAATCAGTCACATACAGAAAGGAAAGGAGTGGGTGCCACACAAACACACAACGTGAACCAAAGGGATAAAGTTTAATCACTACACCAAGAATGGGAATTTCTCTTTCAAATACAAATCCCAAATATCCACATTTTGAATTTGTGTTATTTTCAGAATACATGATAGGCTGAAAACCAATGGATGTGCAAAAACATACCAAAGTCAAGTTGTTACTATTTAATATTACAAAATGTGAGCATCAAATACCAAAATAATTACTCTGGGTCGGAGTAAGCAAACCTTTTATCTGAAGGGCCAGACAGTAAGTACAGGCTTTGCGGCTGACTGCCCTTGTCACTACTCAGCTCTGCCACAAGGGGGCAAACACAGTCACCAACAGTGAGCAGCAGGGCTGTGCTTCACTGAGATTGTAACATTGGCAGAAGGCTGGATTTTGTAGGAAAAACGGGATATTATATACTGGTAAGAAGTATGATTCATAAATAATTAGTAATATGTCTTTCTAGGCAAAACATCCTGGCCATAAGAGATGTAGGATGTATATGGTTCCCAAAGTTCACCCAGGCATAGTCTCATCTTTGAAAAGAGTGCCTATAATGCCAGCATTTGGGAGGCTGAGACAGGAGGATCACTTGAGTTTGAGGCGAGCCTGGAAGACACAGCAATATCAAGACCAGCCTGAACTACACAGCAAGACCCTGTCTCAAAAAAAAAAAAAAAAAAGAAAAAGAAAAGTTCAAGGAACATACACAACAACCAGTCATTTAGTCAACCACAAAGAACAATGTCAAATTTTTTTTAAGTAGGTATTTTCAGGTCATTTTACTAATGATAAAATTTGACATCATTTGGGATGCTTCTGGATAATAATTTATAAAATATCCAACTAGGGGCTGGGGATTTAGTTCAGTGGCATAAGTGCCTATCTTGCAAGCATGACGTTATGAGATCTCCGGTGCTGATTTTTTTTTAAAAAAGCAAAATATCAACTAAAAGTAACTTCATCAACAAGGGTTTTTCTTATACAACCAAGCATCAAAGAGGCAGTTTCATAATTGGCCTGGAAGCTGAGTTAGCTTCCCCGAGGTCATCCTGCGTCCTCCCCATCCTGCGTCCAAGGTAACTGCTGCCATCTCGTTACCACATGGGAAGGTTCAAGGGCAGGAAGTGAGAGACGAGGGGTCTTCACAATCTGTCTCCCCAAAGGAAAAGGGTTCTTCCCAGAAGCCCCAGCAGATTTCACTGGCCACCACTGGGAGAAACCGGGGACTCTGAATAGCACCAGGTTGGAACATTAGTTTGTTTGGGGTTTGTTTGTTTTCTCTTTTCAAGACAAAGTCTTGCTATGTAGCCCAGGCTGGCCTCACACTCAGCAATCATCCTGCCTCAGCCTCCTGAGTGCTGGGATTACCAGCATGCACTACCCCGCCTATCAGAAAATTAGAATCTTACATCAGCAAATTCTAAGTCAAGAGACAGATGCTACCAGTAAGAATTGCGTATAGCTCCTGTGTAGGTAACCAAGTCATAAAGATAATACAAAACAATTTAACAACGTGGAAGTCAAGAAACATGTTCCCAAAATTAGATGACTCCTGAAACAGGAACAAGTACTGAGATGACTGTAAAATGCCTGACCACCCCGTGTCATTTCTTGTTTGTATTTTCTATTTGCACATTCTTTATTGCCTGGGTGTCTAGAAGTGCCTGGGTATCTTCAACAGTGCATTTCGTGTGTGTGAGCAGTCTGGACCTGGACCTACACGCACTGAAAGGTGGCAAAATGGAAAGCCCATCTCACCTCCCTGCATGTGAAATGCTGGATTCATTCTCCTCTTTTCAGTCTTGGTGTTTGCATAATGGATTTCCTAGTTAATCCAACAGTATTTGATTAGTTGGTTTTTTGTTTCGTTTTATTGTTTTCTGAGAAAACTAAACGTTTAAACTTATGAAAAGAAGCCTTGGTTAGAAAATATAATTCTGGAATGTGTTAGAAACAACTTTCCAACCTTTCCCTGCTTGACAACTGTAAATAATTTGTAAATGTTTTATATGAAGCGTCCTGACTTAGGCTAAATAAACTCAGAATCAAGGCATTCTCTTTTGCACTCTAATTCCCAGGTCTTTCTCTAAGATGCCAGAGTTAACTGTGATTCACCTACGCAGGTGGTGGCGAACCTACGGCATGTGTGCCATAGCGGGCTGTTTGTATCACTGAAACTCTACAACAGTGATGGCAAACCTTTCAGGCTTTCAATGCTAACAAACAGCCTGCTGGGGCACACGTGCCATAGGTTCGCCACCACTGCCCAGGAAGCTTTGCCATCACTGGCCTAGGCTAATGGGCTTTTCTTGTTGCTTCTATTCATGTGGCTACTTGCTAGCATAAACTCTCTAATGATGAACAGTGGGTAAGTGCTGATGGAAGGCTTTTCCACATTTAACACACTCATGTGTGTTTCTCTAGCGCGCAGTCTCTGATATTGAAGAGGAGCAGCTGAATCATGACTTACAAGCCTCCTGCATTCCTTGTGTCCACAGGGCTCTTCCTCAGTATGAGTGACCTGATGTTGGACCAGCTGTGAACAGTGACTGAAGGCCTTCCCACATTCCCTACATTCATATGGCTTCTCACCCGTGTGGATTCTGCAGTGGACACTGAGGTGGGAGACCCGTGTGAAGGCCCTGCCACACACCTTACACTGGTACGGTTTCTCTCCAGTATGAATCCGCTGATGTTGCTTAAGCTGGGAGCTCACTCTAAAGGTCTTTCCACACACCTGGCAGGTGTAGGGCTTCTCACCAGTGTGAATTCTTTGGTGGCGGATGAGAGTGGACCTTTGGTTAAAGGCCTTCCCACACTCCTTACATTCATAAAGTTTTTTGCCAGTATGAACAGTCTGGTGTTGGATTAACTGGGAACGGTGACTAAAGGTCTTCCCACATTCCTTACAAGAGTAAGGTTTCTCACCAGTATGAATTCTGTAGTGAACCTTAAGGTGTGAGATGCGATTGAAGGCCTTGCTACATTCCTTACACTGATAGGGTTTTTCACCAGTGTGAATTCGCTGATGTTCAATCAGCTGTGAGCTCCGACTAAAGGCCTTTGTACAATCCTTACATTCGTAAGGTTTCTCCCCGGTGTGAACTCTCTGGTGCTGTATGAAATTTGAACCAGAATTGAAGGCTTTCCCACATTCCTTACATTCATAAGGCTTCTTGCCAGAATGGATATTCTCGTGCTGAATCAGTCGAGAGCCGTATCTGAAGGCTTTCCCACATTCCTTACATTTATAGGGTTTCTCGTTTGTATGAACACCTTGATGATCCATTAGGAATTCCTCTTGCCAGAAGTCTTTTCTACGTTTATTGTATCCACATGGTTTTCTTCCAGGATGCATTTTCTGATAAAAAGTAAAGGATACTTCCTGCTTCAAAGTGGGCATCTCCTCGTGACTGTCTAACGTTTGGCTGAAATGGCCGTCTGGACTTCCTGGTTGTCTGTCAAACTGGCTTCTGCACTCCCAGTCATCCTGGGAACTCGAGCACGCAAGACTGTAGCGTGCAAGGCCTTCTGTTAACTCCCACTGTGAGGATTCGCCGTCATAAACATCCCACTTTGGAGACAGGGCTCTGGTATAATATTCGGACTCCAGTACTGCAAAAGAAGAAATACAGTATCGGCTAAACAGTTAGAAAGTGAGGCAATAAAAAAGAAAAAGGAATAATAAGATAATGACACGGGTATAATCAAAAAGAGGTTATAAGAGTAGTTCATGTATTTGGGGATGGCAGTGTGCAACGGTAGGTACCATTATTGTCCCGATTGTCATGTTTTGAAATTGTTTTGTTTTTCTCTCTGAAATAAAACAGATTTGAAAAAAACAAAATATAAAAATAAAATGCTAGTGTAGCTCCAATTCACCTCTGAACTACGTTTTTAAAAAAAAAAAAATGTATGAGAGGGGCTGGGGATTTAGCTCAGCGGCATAAGCGCCTGCCTTGCAAGCAGGCAGTCGTGTGTTCGATCCCTAGTACCGATAAAAACGAAAAACACACAAAAAAAAGAAAGAAAAAAAAAAACTGAATGGGAGCCGGGCGCAGTGGCTCACGCCTGTAATCCTAGCACTTGGGAGGCTGAGGTGGGAGGATTGTTGCGAGTTTGAGACCAACCTGGGCTACAAAGAGAGCTCAAGGCCAGCCTGAACTGCATAGCAAGACCCTGTCTCAAAAAAGACAAAAAAAAAAAAAAAAAAAAAAAAACTGAATGGTTTCTCTGAAACTACAAGACAGACAAATCTCCTGAGTGCCTGAGTGCATTGTGCAAGTCATGGCTGCCGGGGAGAGAAGGCTTATGGCGCTTTTCGTGGAGATAGAGGTGTTGTGTCTCGTTACACGGGTATATGTGTCTGTCCTTTGACACACTGTGCTCACAATTTACATTTTACCACATGAGCGTACATTATACTTTCCTAGAGTACACTCTAAAACCCGAGATGTCACAAAATGAAAGGCTCTGGACATGGAGTGGTGCGGGCTGAAGAACAACGTGACTGCACTTGCCACTCCTGAGCTGCGCACGTCAAATGGTTAATTCTGTTACGTGCACTTCAACACGACTTAAAAAACTAAAGTGAGAAAGTGATGGCAGGACTGCACGGCCAGACCTGTGTCCCACATCGGCGCAGACGTGGGAGGAAGGGTGAGCAGGACGGTGGACACACCAGCAGGTCCCAGTGCGCTAGAATCCTGGTGGCTGGCCTCACACGCAGTGGACATGTAATACCTCTCGTGCTGCCTGACGCTGTGGTGGCCTCTGTATCTGAAGTTTCTCTGACAGCAATGGCCACTGAGTGGCTTTTCCTCGAACTTTCCATGGCTTAAAGGTAACCTTGGAAAGAATGGCTTGCTCCTCGACAGAGGACCAGGCCTGGTGTGCTAACCGGGAGCCTCTGGCACAGAAGTGTACTTTGCTGCTTATTAACGGCAAGAGCTGAGCAGCGTATGCAATCCAGATTTGTCTGGTGCATGGCTGCAGGCGCAGTGGGTGGCAGGTTACACTGCAACAGCAACCACTTGCTTAGCTGCAGAAGACGCATGCACAGCTTGGTACAAGGACCATGAGTACGCCTGAGTGTGTCCCTGGCGTACAAGGCAGAGGGCCTCGGGGAACTTCACAAGCGCATTAAAGGCACTTCTTTCACCAAATGCCTTTGCCATGTCCTACTCACAACTGAGGGGTGTGGACTGATGACAGTATGGTGTCTGTTCCCCAAGCACTTCTCTACTCTTCTCTAGTTCTGAGTACCCAAGGAGACTACTGTAGTCATCATCTCTAGCTTCTGTTTAATGCCTTCATCTGATACTGACATAAAAAAGAAAGGGCTTCTAGGAAGATGGCAGCATGATAAGAAGCAGAGAAGGAGCCTCTCCAAGATTTGGTGTCCAAGCAATGAGACACAGCAATGCAAGGAAAAGAAGAGGGAAGGAAGTGTGTCCGCTGGACCCAGGCAGGATCTGAAGAGAAATGAAGCACAAGGAATGAATAAAGCACAGGGAAGAGAAATGAAGCAAAGAAGGAGGGGGATGGGCAGTGCCTTCTCACTGGGGGCGGACTTCCTGCAGGGGAGGAGTTGTCCAACCTGCAGACACACTTTGCCAGCAGGCAGCCTCAGGGGGCTCCACAGAAAGACCCAAAGTGCAACAGAGCAGCAGATGCTGTGAACTGCACTGACTCATGAGGGGCACAGATCTGGTGTTCCCTCAAGAGAGGGCAACTGGGGGCTGGGGATTTAGCTCAGCGACATAAGCGCCTGCCTTGCAAGCAGGCATTCGTGAGTTCGATCCCTGGTACCGATAAAAAGGAAAAAGACCAAAAAAAAAAAAAAAAGAGGGCAACTGGCCATGACCCATCTTGGGAAGGGCTGAGTGAGCCCTAAACTCAAAACAACTGCTAGTTCCACCTAATGGCTCCCAGCTGAGCTCAAGCCCAAGGAGGGTGCACTGACTGCTGCACGCAGTCGGGGCCTGATTCCCACCCCATGACCAGAAACCCGCTAAGCTTCAGGGGAATCAAGGTGCAGCCACCACTCTGCCCTAAAACTACTACTGGCCTGCTCAGATAAATCAACATGGATCTGGACTTTGTCTCCACGCTGTGTCTACCAGTGACAACACAGACACACCATGGAGGGGACACTGTTATTTTCTCTTCTTTTTTTGGCTCAGTTTTTTTGTTTTCCTCATTTTTTGATCTTATTTTTATCTGTGAACATAGTTTCTAATTCTTTTGTGATTACTGTTCTGTTCTCCTTTTATCTTCTTTCTCCTCCATCTTCTGCACCAGTTTCCCAAAGTTTGTGTGATCCTCTTTTATCCTCCAGTCTTGCTTCTAATTTCTTCCTCTTCTTTTATTTCTCTATTTTTTCCCCAACCCATTTTACATTTTCTCCCCTGAGGGTAAAATCAGCATATTGAGGACTTATTTGCTGCAAACAATTTTGTACTTTATTTTAGATTTTGTTGTACAACTACAAATTTAGTTCAGATGGCTAAAGGTGGCAAATGAACAGTTACCTCAAGCTGTCATCTTCTAGGCTTCTAGTAGTCTTTGCTACTATCATTATTACTGATTGTACCACTTTAGCCAAAGAGACATAATTGTTCTAACCACTATTCTTCCTCATACACCAAGACTGAGATTGCCTAAGGGTCATCGAAAATACTGTGGGCCAGTGCCAAAGAACCAGGGGCTGGGCCAAGCAGGCAGCAACTCCTTATCCCTAATCATTTGAAGATGTAGGATCTTGCAACCCAAAAGCCAGCTACATCTGGAAGACATATCTGAGAAGTTGTCATTTCCTAAGGGTTCTAAATACTAGCAATACAGCAACCCACCATAGGTAATTTACAAGCATCAATCCAGGAATTAAAGTAAAAATAAAAAATAAATTAAAAAAGAGAAAATCAGAAGACACTTAAACAAGATGCAGCCCCACTCATCCAGTGCACCAAGACAAACCCAGGGGACAAAGAGGTGGGACAATCTGAAAGCTACCTACCTCGCCTCTCTGAAGTCATAAAAACAAAGCGAATGAATGAAGCTCTAGAAAAAGTCAACTCAGCAATAATTTCTCACATAACTACAGAGATGGTGACCAGGGTGAAAAACATGCTTAGTGAGTACAGAGCACATAAAGATTAAAACAAAAAAAGAGGAGTTTAGGAAAATGTTGGAAAACATGAATGAGAAACATAGGGAAAAAAATGAAATCCATAAAAGAGATTCAAACAGGGCTGGGGATTTAGCTCAGCAGTATAAGCACCTGCCTTGCAAGCAGGCAGTCATGAGTTTGATCCCTGGTACCAATAAAATAAATAAATAAAAGAAATTCAAACAGATATCCAAGAGATTAAAAATTTCATTGAAACTACCACAGCAGAATAAACCAACATGAGGACAGACTCTCAAGATATAGATGTCAGGCTTGGGGTTAGCGATCAGGAAAAGAAAGATTTCCTAAAAAATAACAAGGGACCACAAGAAATCAATGCAGATGATGCAAAGAAGAATAACATAAAATTGACTGAAGTCAATGAAAAAAAGAGGTAACACAAATGATTTTTAAAAAAACTGTTCACAGATGTTATAGCATAAAACTTTCCTGGCAAGGAAACAGAATTTGACATACAAATGAGGTGGCCAGGCATGGTGGCTCATGCCTGTAATCCCAGCACTTGGGAGGCTGAGGCAGGAGGATCGTTGCAAGTTTGAGACCAGCGTGGGCTACAAAGTGAGCTCAAGGCCAGCCTGAACTGCATAGCGAGACCCTGTCTCAAAAAGACAATAAATAAATAAATAAATGAGGCATATAGCCATGATCAAAAAAATATATACAGCAAGGCATATCAAAGTCAAGAGCCCAGAGATTAAGCACAAGAATAGAATATTAAAACCTGTTAGAGAAAAGAAACAAATCACCCACAAAGGAAAGCCCATCAGAATCACTCCTGACTTCTCAACACAAAACCTCAAGCCAGAGAGCTTGGAGTGATGTTTCAAAACAGCCTCCAGGGCAGACTGATATATCCTGCTCACCTATCTTTCAGAACTGATGGGAAGGCCAGGCATGGTGGCACATACCTGTAATCCCAGCAACAGGCCAAGGCAGGAAGATCACTGCAAATTTGGAGCTAGCCTGGGTTATGACATGAGTTCAAGGTCAGCCTGAACTTCAGAGTGAAACCCTGTCTCAAAAAGAAAAAAAAAAAAATGATGGAGAAATAAAATACTTCCATTACAAAGAATGCCACAGGGAATTCATGGCAGTCAAAACAGCATTCCACTATGTCCTGAAAGACACTCCAGCAAGAGGTAACAAGGACTACAACTCCATGAACTCCAACAAAAAAAATCCATCAGGAAAGGCAAACAATTAAAAGGGGAAAAATAGAGAGCCAGCAATAGGAAAGTAACATGATGAGGGTAAGTCAACACATATCAGTCACAACCATGAATGTTAGTGGTCTCAACTTAACAAATCAAAAGAAACTGAATGAAGCAGTGAGATCCAAAAATATGCTGTATACAAGATACACATTTAATTGAGAAGGGAATTCATTGACTGAAAGTCAAAGGATGGAAAACAATACTCTATGCAACAGGAACCCAGAAAAAAACAAGGATAGGTATTTGCAGACAAAGTGGATTTCAAGGCAAGACTTATAAAGACAAAGAAGGTCACTACATATTCTTGTAAAGGGAACACTCCAAGAGGAAAAGACAGCAATCATTAATACAGATGCAACAAATATCAGTGTACCAACTATATAAAACAAATATTAACAGACATGAAAAATCAAATAAGCACTAATACAATTGTATTGGGGGATCCAAATATCCCACTGTCACAAATAGATCAACTAGACAAAAAAATCAACAATGAAATATTAGAATTGAACCAAACTTTTGAACAAATGGACTTAGTAGATGTCTACAGTGTTCCACTCCACAGCATCAGAATAAACATTCTTCTCAGCTGTACATGGGATATTCTCCAAAACAGACCACTTACTAGCTCAGAGAACATGCTTAAGTAAATGCAAAGGAACTGAAATTATCCCATGCATATTATCAGACCAAAGTGCAATGAAATTGGAAACTGATGGCAAAAGAAACCACAAGAACTTCTTGGCAATTAACTATCACCCTCCTGAGCAACCAATGGGTCACAGATGTTAAAGAAGAAATTAGTTTTCACAATTCAACCATAATGCCGATACAGTATACCAGAACTTATGGAACAAAATCAAAGCAGTCCTACAAAAGAAATTTATAGCAGTAAATACTTATTAGGAGAAAGAGAAGCTCAAATAAACAACTTAATTTTGAACCTCAAACTTCTAGAAAAAGAAGAACACTTTGTTCACTGAGGCACGAAACATCCAGAGAACTCTGAACACTGAAGTTTACTAAGACCTTCTCGCCTCATGTTCCTTGCCTTCTTTCAAGCCTTTTTTAAAAAAAGCCTACTTCTTTCTGCAGGAAGCCAAGCACAATAAATTCTACACCCATTTGCCTTTACACAAGCCTGCTGGTCTCAGCTGGTCTCCACTTCATGCCAGAGCAATCACCTATGTTAAATGTTACTGATCAGCTGAGGAGGGAGGTAACAAAGACAGACCCCTGGGTCTGGCAGTCTGGAGGGAAGATGATCTACTGCAGGGATCCTTGCTGACCTGTAACCGCAGGAGCTGCTGTGTTGCCACTGACACTTTACCTGGACACAGGCCTCCTGCTTTCACCTTCTCCTCTACCCAGGGCTCTCTGCCTTGCTCCAGAAAGGAGATTACATCAGGTTTGGATATGGCAAGACCTGGAGATGAGAAAATACACCACCGGTTATATTGTAGAGGGCCCCAGGATTCATTCCAGAGCTTGATCCCTAAGCAGGCAAGGCAGCTGCAGGAACGACTGGAGGAAAGGAACACAGCCTCAGCCAGTGGACTGCCCTTTGGCCACTCACATATGACCAACTGGTCACCACACTTCGAGGCACCAGGAACTGAGCAGGAGGGAACAGACATGCCTAGGAAAAACTCCAAACTAATGGACAGATCACCTTACCCAGTGACACCAGGTTGCTGTATGTCTCCAGCATCACATCCCGGTACAGGTCCCTCTGTGCAGGCTCCAGCCACGCCCACTCCTCTTGGGAGAAGACTACAGCCACATCCCTGAACAGTGCTGGCCCCTGAAACAAAGGGCGTGAATGACATGCATGTCAGGGAATTGAGTCAGTGTTTTACAGTGGGGGCTGGAAGGGTCTTTTCTGGTGAACAGAAAGCCTGTGGCTGGATATAACAAGTGACAAAGGAAATGGGCGTGAGGAAAATAACTTTTATATTCTCAAATACCCTCTTTCCTGCACATCAGAGCTCTTGTGCACAGGTCTGAAATAGTGATTAGAAAACCAAATGACTTCTTACCAAAGGGAAGAGTGTAATAAAACACACCGCCCACCATGCAGGGTACATAATAACTTCTCAATTAAGGTCAGACTATTATTTTTAATGTCATGGAATAACAAAAGAGATACTTGAGTCTTTTTCCAAGTATTTTGTTCAAAGAAATTTTGGAAAAAGATCTTAGAAACAGGATTTTCATGTAAATCAAAAATTTCCTAAAGATCTAAGTTCATTGTTATATCAATGTATATCTGACGTTTCTTTATATTTATATTTCTTTTTCTTTCTTTCTTTCTTTCTTTCTTTCTTTCTTTCTTTCTTTCTTTCTTTCTTTCGTGTGTGTGTGGTCATATGGATTGAGCCCAGGGTCTCTGCACTGAGCTATATCCCCAAGCTTGCTCACTTGCCTTTATTTCTTTAATTTTCTTTATTAAATTTTATTTCTCTAGCTAGCTATGTAATGAGAAGGTCTCCCTAAGTTGCTAATTGCCCAGCCTGGGGCTGAACCTACGACCCACTTGCCTCAGCCTCCCTGAGTGCTGGGATGACAGGCTGTACCTCCCAGGTGGCTGCAAACATTTTCTTCATGAGTAAAATGAAAGATCACTTTTGTTGATCAGTTTTCTATCAAACAAAAAGAATGACTCAAATATCCTCTCATTTTGGATTCAGAGATTGGATCAGATTTCTCTACTCTTGCAAGCTCTGATGCTGCACTTCCCAAGCTAATAACTTAACCTGCTATTATCTATCATCTTCAGCTCCTCACTTCTCTTGCTCCTAAGCTGAAGAGGTGAAGGAAGAATGATCCCATCCACAAATCAAGAGTTTAATTCTGGCATTCAATTTCTCATGGATTCCCAGCCAAGACTCAGTTACACCTAACTGTCAATCTCCTCTGAAGCAGGGCACTGTACTGTTCACTGACTTGAGACCAACCAACTTCACCTCCCAGCCTTTCCATGTGATCCCTCCTGAGTGTCACTTCCAGATCTTCAAACGTCACTTCCCATGGGAATGCTCTCATCTCAGATAGGGAAATATGTTTCTACTCCATCTGGCCTCTTAGCCCAAAACTGACTCTCAGGAGACGAAGAATGCTATCCTGAATAAATTCACGGGCATTTGTCAGAGGAGCCAAGGGGAGGGGAACTAGCTGTTTCACTGCCTAAAACGGAGACTTTTGAGAGTCAAATTAAGGGATGAAACCCAGGTGGGAAGTTTCAGGATAAGAAAACAAATATTTACATGATTTTAAAACTCACGAGGGACATGACTTTTAGAATCTTGAGGCCTGATGGGTCCTCCTCCAGGTTCCACTCGAGGGGATGGCCTGGCGCATAAGTGGGCAGAGCTGTAGGAAGAAAGAGTAAACATGAGGGGGAGGCTTGCCCCACAGCTCCCAAAATGCCAAGGTTACAATCCCCACCTCACTGTCCCCACCAAACCCTCAAATGAGAGAGATGGGACACACTGCAGCTGTCACCCAACTAGAGGACACCAGCTTCAGCTGGGACAGAAACAGCGATCCTTTCTGTCTTATTTCCCTAAAGTGGCACAAGTTGTGCCCTGTTGCAGATACTAATTGCAAGACCCGGGTGCTCACATCAGTTCCATTGCCTAAGCCCAGCTCCTCAAGGACAAAGAGAGCTCTCCTCAGTCAGAACATATAGCGGGCCTGCATAATTTGCATAGCTCCAACGCCTAAATAAAAACCTGCCCAGGACCAAACCACGTAATTCTCTTAGGCATCAAATGTAACACCCTCAAAAGTCTTTCTGGCTATTCCCAACTTCCAAATTTAAAATGCTCCACAGCCCAAGCTGAGACTTTGTGGACACCATCTCTAGAGTCCACCATGAGTCAGCAAAGGGGGTGGAGTTGCAGGGGAAAATGTGAGAAGGGAAACAGAGCAGGCCCAGGACTCCATTATTGGCATGTGAATGTGCCCACCTATAAAAACAGAACAGTATGCAAAGCCAAACACACACACACAGTACATCTGCTTAGGAACAGAATAAAAACTTACTGCACTAAATCTACAGTAGCTAAATCATTTTTGGCACAGTCCTACAATGAAATACCACACAACTATCAAAACTGACACTGGGCAACAGTAAATGTCAAGGAAAGATATTGACAACTAGATCCTTTGCATAATATGGGAATATTCATCAAACAGAAGTCAAACCCCCTGCCCACTGAAAGATGGGCTCAATACTACACACACACTCCAAACCAACTGAACAGAAAACAGGTATGTCACGTATTGTCATTTAACCACTCCCTGAGTCATCACTGAACGAGTATTATTTTGTGAAGCAGTGCAGGCCAGTGCCTGGCATATCATAAATACTTCACTCTAAGATGTACATATTTGTGAATGTTGCTTAATACAATAGTAAGTTTTTCCTTATGATGATCACTTATATAGACACTATTGCATCCTATTATATGGCTAGCCTGTGACTTATTTGCTTCTCCATTATTGAACACACAATTTCAAAACCAACTAAAATATCCTCACGGTAGGGGCTGCGGACTTAGCTCAGCAGCATAAGTACCCGCCTTGCAAGCAGGCAGTCGTGAGTTCAATCCCCGGTACCGGTAAAAATGAAAAAAAGACAAAAATAAAAAATAAAATATCCTCACAGATAATCTTTGTTTCTAAATTAGCGGTTCCAAGTCTTCAGAGGTCTTGCAATTCTTGGAGGACTTCATAAAACAAGTACACCAAGGCATGTAATAGTCAGGATGCCAGAAATTCTGCACAAGAACAGAATATTAAAAGCTATTAAAGGAAAGAAAGCACCTATAAAGGAGAGCCCATCAGAATCACAGTCAAGTCAAGGACAGCGCTTGGAATGAAATATTTCCACCCCTAAAACAAAACAACTTCCAGTCGTTTGATGTACCCTGCAAGACTATTTTTAAAACTGATGGAAAAATAAGATACTTCCACGACAAAGAAAACTGGGGGAAATTCATGACAACCAAACCAGTACTCCTAATGTTCAGAAAGGCATGATTTATTTGCGCCCTTTATTAACTACCATTTTCTAAAACTTTTTTTCAATAAAAGGAATGAAGACGTGGAAAAGAAAACAAATATTCCTTCCAGATTTAAAAAGCTTATATGCAAATACATGCAAATGAGCCGAGAGTCCAGGGGCAGGACCCCCCTCTGGCCCGCCCTCCCGAGGGGGCAGGAGGCGCAGCACGCTGGGGCCCCTGGGAAGTGTGGTTCACAGTGCTAGGAGCCGCGAGCTGACTTGAGACCGACCCTCCCAGTGCTCGCAACTCGCCAGGCCGAAGTGGCCGCTCTTGCTCGGATCCCGGAGCGCCCGAGAAGCCCCAGAGCGCCTCACCTGCCGGTCCTAGATCCCGCTGCCACAGCGACCGCGTTCCGCAGCCCAGGGCGCGTTTCCCCTCAGCACTAGCGGACTTGCCGCCTGGAGCCGGAAGGTGGCGTGGATGCCGCAGAGCCTTCTGGGAACTGTAGTCTCCAGTCGTCAAGGCTGTTGCCAAAGCCTGATGCTCATCTCGCGATGTTACCTATAGCAAGGCGCGCGCGTTCGAGTCCGTTGGATGCTGATGCGCGATGCTCTGTGAACGAATGATTGTCGCTGTCTGCAAAGTGTTTATTGTAGAGATGTGTGGTGTTTAGTTCCGACTGGATGGCACCCTTTGAGTGAGTTGGGCCATCTAATGATCGATACACAACTGTGTGTGATTGCAGGATTGGAAGGAGGAAGAGCCTTCGATTTTGTCTGGTAAAATTATAAATACAGGCAGTGAGACATGTGGATTACGAAGGAGAACCTATTATGGGGTGGTGTCTAGCAAAGGACCGACGCCACAGGAACATTATGCTCTTTGGTGTGGGAAAGTGTGAGAAACCTTGGACTTCACACATCCTGAGGCAGCGTGGGCCAGTGTGGGTGAGGGTTTGAAGTCCTGGATGCAGGTCAGGCCCAGAATCCAAGGTAATGCCCACTCAGTCAATCCACTTACCCTCCAGCCATGTGATGTCTGTAATGCTTCAGTTACCAGGTGAACATTGGAGCCAAAATTCCTGAGGCCTATTCTCAGAAATTTCCCTGAGCTTTCACATTTGAAGGTGAAAATGATAACAGCGCTTCTTGTTGAGTTTTTTGGGATGATTGAATGAGCTAACATATGGAAAGTAATGTTGCAGCTGCTGCTGCTTTTGATCACGATGTGAATGAAACTAATGGTTTCTTCCTCCAGAGATGCTTATTCCAAGAAATCTACCATTTTGCCTTTTTATGCATGCATAGGTGACATAATGGAAAAAAATAAATTCCAAATTTATCTGAGGTCTAAATTAATCCATTTAATTACCAAAAGGGGAACAGAGGTGGACTTAATAATCAGTTATATGTGTGAAAGAATATTTTAATTATGGCTCAAAAATCCAGAAGACTACTACAGCTGAAAAAAAAAAAAAACTACCAAAGCCATTGTGCTAGGCAAAATACAACATAAGGGAAGCACATAAATAATGCAGGTGACCCAATGAAAAAGATCAGGAACTTCCAGTTCCTTTTCTCCATTTATGTCCTGTCAGATGCAGTCTAGAGTTCCTTTTTTAACTATAATGTTATGGAATAAATTTGGGTAATATGGCATAAATACAAGGCAGAGATAAGAGTTAAGCTCTTAACTGAATTTAACATTCAGAGCATTTACTGCCCCTTGTGGCTAGAAGTATAGGTATAGAATAAATTTCAGGCATGGATTAACTTAGGGAGCCTACCTAGCTACCTTTATATCTCAAAGAAATATTCTTATGATCCTCTCAAGACTCCTCCCTGGATACCAAGGCAATAAGGACTAAAGTCTATATCTGTAGGGAGCTGGTGAAGCTGGAGATTGATCACATTTGTGGGGCCCAAGCAAGGCCAGTGCTGAAAACAGGAAGAGCCCAAAGCAAGCCAGGTAAACAAGGTGTTCCAGCTCTGAGAAGGAAAGGGGCCCAGGCCAGCCAGGCAAACAAGTTGCTAGACAGCAGGGCTGAAACTGACATCATCCTTCTGAGTGTATAAGTAAACTTTGATACTGTAGGGAGCCACCTACTGATTATCCATTTAAGAAGGGTAAATACAGCTTTTAATGCAATCAAAGTAAATTTTAATTCATTTAGTGATTTATTAAACTTTGAAGAAGGTTCTATCAGTGGAAGAAGCTTGAGATATGAAGCTGAAAAAAATGTTACAATTGAAATAGAGTGTAGTGTTACAGACCTCTTAATCCCAGCACTAGTGAGGCTGAGGCAAGAGGATCACCTAGTGTTTGAGGGCAGCCTGGGCAAATGAGTTCAAGGTTAACCTTGGTGTGGAGTATATTTCCAGACAAACTCCTTTAGATTTTAAGGATCAGGGGATAGATAAGGATGCCTGTGGCCAGCTTTAGGACAGGATCCTACTAACTCAAGCACAGACTAGCGAAGTTATACAAGGGCGACTTAGTAGTAGACAACAACGCATGTGCTAGTTCAACCAACATGGAAGAATGTAAATATAAGAACTACCCATATAAAACACTAAAGACACAGAGTGTTCTCTTGCTGCTGCCTGTCTTTTCCCCGATACCTGGGTTTGAACTCACAACCTTGCACTTGCCAAGCAGGCACTTAATGACACTGAGCTAAACCTCCAGTCCATGTTCCCTGACTTTTGAACATTTTTCTACCCAAAGTGCATTCTTGCTGCAACCCATTGTGGCTCCTGAAGTTCTTGGGGTTAAGAACCACAAGAGGATCAAAAAAACAAAGAAAAGACAAGGCTGGGGTCAGGTAGAGCCCTTATCCTCCTGATGGGAGGAAAGGAACCGCCCAACCACTGTAGTACCTTTATTTATATACTGGGAAAGATGATGTCAATTTCAGCCCCTCTGCCTAGCAACCCATTGCTTGGCAGGCCTGGGCCCCTTGCCTTCTTGATGCTGGAGCTACTTGTTTACATAACTTGTTTTGGTCTCTGTTTTTTCCTGGCTGGCCTTGCTTTAGCTTCACACATGTGATCAATCTCCAGCTTCAGTGGCTCCCTACACATTCTCACCTGCCAAAGTACCTCTTCAGACCCCCGGCAGTAACACTTGATAAGATACTGTTTCAATAAACCATAAATAAATTAATTCATTAAAATGTTACAATCCAACTTTTATGTTTTGTGAGACAAGATATAGTTTAGGCTGGCCTTGACTTCACACTGGTCTTGAGCTTGCAGCCATCCTGCCTCAACCTCAAGAGTGCAGGGATTACAAACATGCATCACTATGCCTGGCATATGACCCAACTTCTTAAATGTAAATAAGCCCAGTACTTTTGAAATGTAGAAAAGACTAAAATCTCCTGGAAGTTTTCTGTTTTACCTTAAAATTTATGAGTCTGATTTGAAAAAACAAGTGAATGTTTGTAATCAACTACAATTTTTGTGAATTGTGTTCCTTTTTACACTCAGGAACAGTTTTCTGGGACTAAAGTCTTAATACGAGTATAAAAACTTTGTTCCACCTTTAAAATAAAATCACCCCAAAGCATTTTAGCACACATTTATCACAATTTGTTTTAAAAGTTGTATAGCTTTGTGCTGTTACTTTTTTTAGCCATATTTGTTTCATCACATTTTAGTTGTCTTTATGAATGTAACTGCATTTTTTTGTACACCAAGATAAAATTTCTTAGTTCATATAATGCTTGTCATTGGCAATTCCACTGAGACCAAGTTTCTAAGACGATAACCAATTTCCTATGACATGAATAGTAGTTAAGTCTAGGGATAGTTGTAAAAAGTTTCAAACGAAGGTTGAATAATGAAAACGACAGCAAACAACTGAACGATCTTAATTCTCCTTCCTTTTTAATGTGTATCAGTTAAACTGGGAGCGGTGGCGCAGGCCTGTAATCCCAGCACTAGGGAGGCAAGGGCAGGAGGATCTCAGGGAGTTCAAAGCAAACCTGGGTGACACAGGGAATCCCAGGCCAGCTTGAAATATACGGAAAGGCCCTGTCTGAAAACCGCATCTAGAATGTATGTCACTAAAAAAAATAAAGTATCATTTTCTTCAATTTAAGTCTTGAAATAACAATGGTAGGTCTATGAATGTCAGAAATTTTGTCTGCTTATCCAGTGTTGTCCCCAGAGTTCACAACAGTGCCTGAAGCACTGCAAGCCCTCAGCAAATGAAGAATAAAAGCGTGAGGCAGAGTAAAAAAGACAGTACACGTGGGGAGCAACTCGTCTAATCACTTGTACAGCCAGCACCCTTGCCTGGTTTGGCCGGCACTATGCATGCGCACAAAGCTCTTTGCAACGCACGGCCACGGCTTGGGCGACGCCGCTGCGCCTGCGCAGTTTGAGTCGCCCTCCCGCACCTGGCGCGTGCCGCCCCGTGCCGGACTCCACTTCCCAGAGGCCCCTGGGCGGCCCCAGCCGCCTGCGCGAGCGCGCGGCGCCTTTGTGAGTGAGGTCGGCGCCGGATCCGGACCTCAGGCCTGTGGCGGGGGAGGCGGTGAGAACGGCTGTTACCCTGGGATTGGATGGGCGCGTCACCCGGGGAGCCGGCAAGAAACAAGGGCGGTGTGGAAATGTGACGGCGTGTGACAGTGCGCGACTGGCCGCCGTGTGTGACTGCCGGAGACTCTTGTGACCGTGCCGGAGGCGTGGCAATGCGTGACTGCGGGAAGCACCGTTTGACCCGCGACGGCGTGAGGCCGGAGAGAGACCCGTGGAGCGCTGTGGAAATGCGACACTGTGTGTGTGACCGCCGGAGAGATGCGTGACCTGTGACAGTGTGCGACAGTGCCACTGTGCGTGGCCGTTGGAGGTCCTGTGACCGTGGAGGGACTGTGACAGTGCGAGACCGGGTCACTTGTGTGTGACTGTGCAAACAGTGCGTGTGACTGTGTGTGACGGGACGCAGTCACGCCAAGGTGAGCCTATCCACCAGCACTGTGAGACTAAGGCTACGGGGATGTGACCCTCTGTGTGACAGTGTGAGACTATGAGCCCGTGACGATATGTGAGACTGTCACAGCGTGAGAGCCCCGTGACAGTGAAGCTCCGGGGGGTGCGTGTGACTCTTTGACAGCCCCTGCCACGGGTGTATGTGGGAGACTGATACTGAGGCGCTCACAATGTGTAATGGTTTGGACCATGTGATAGTGTGTGTGAGTGCAGAGTGTGATTTTGTGAACAGTTTGTGCGTGGTGCTGTCGTAGGGGTTCTCGTGCACTTTAAATGCTTTATTCTGCAAGGCAGTAAAGTCCAGAGGAAAAGAATCACTGTTGAAAGATTCTTTTTAAAAAAAAAAAAAAATCGGTACTGGGGATTGAACTCATGACCACGTACTTGCAAGGGAGGCACTTATGCCACTGAGCTAAATCCCCAACCCCTGGTTGAAAGGTTGTGATGAGTATTCATGTACACACTGTGTCTCCCACACACACCACCACCACCTCCTCCCCAAAGAAATCGCTCCGAAAAATCAAGGGCTAGATTTTCAGGTCATTTTTTTATAAGCCAGGTTCATGATGTCCTGATTCTGGTTCAGCATCTCCACATCATATGGCCTTTCTGATGTATACTCTATGTAAAGATTTTTTTGAACTGGGAATCAAACTCGGGACCTCAAACTTACCAAGCAGGTGTTGTGCTGCTGAGCTGTATCTCTGGCCCCAAGATGTTTTCTTTAGGAACTCAATTGATGATTTTGTCTGTCTTCTGTTTAGAAAGGATAGGGACATATTTCATTTCATCATCATCACTTATAGAAAAAGTAAATATTTAGACCTAGTTTCTATTTTGGCTCAAGTATTTACTACCATGAGACCTTGGTACTCACCAGTGGAACACCTTCATGCATGAAAAGGTGGAGAAACCTTGTTTGGTAATACCGATCTGCAGTTGCTGTTATTGTTCATGAATATAAATGAGATAAGTTATGCACAGATATATATTGTAGTCTGTAGATATAAGGCACAGGGAGAAAAGGACTGTAAATTCAGTTAAACTGATTTCATTCAGTGATTCCTGAAGTCTGCCTCTGTGGTGGAAGGAGAAGAGGAAAGAAGGGTTTCTAGGCCTGTGATGCTGGGAGCTGCAGTTGCAGACCTAGCATTTTTATGGTTTCTTTTTTCTTCTCCAGCTCTGCTTTCTCAGGATATTGTTCTTCTCCCATAGAGGAACGAGAAGGAGGAGGTAGAACCATCAAAAATCCTTAAAGTCTTAAAGCCATGTCCGAGGTAAGAAGTGTTTCTTCTTTCTTACCTGAAGTGCTCTCTTACCTTCCAGGTTATTTGAACATTTTGATTTGCTTCTAAAACTTCCTATCCTGACAATATCTTTTTTATCCAATGACGCTGCTCCTCATGGTTTCCATTCCAGAAAAAAAAGAGATGCTAAAAAGGCCATGGGCTTCCTTTTTCCCTTCAGCTAATTAAGAGATCAAGGGAGGAAAAGTGTCACATCCTTGCCACCAGTTGGTGACTGAATTAGATGTAATGAGTTAGACAATACACTGGGCGTCCATAGCATAGATGATACTGCAATGGTGCCTGTTTCATTCCTAGCCTAGTACCTTAATCAGCTTTCCTCTTATTGGAATGAATCCTACCCTCACTCTGACCTGTAAGACCTTGTGTGCATCGCTTCTCATTATCTCAGACCTTTCCCATAAGTCTTTCCCTCTCTTCATTCCAGACACGCTGATCAAATTGCTGCCCCTCAGACTTACCAAACTCCTGTCTGAACTTTCGCATGTGCTCCCTGCTTCTTTAATTGTCCTCCCCTGGATATTGCCGTGACTTGCTGTCTCCATTTGTCTAACAATGGTTGTCTAACAATCATTACTTCTTCATTTAGGCTTATCTATAGTAAACACCTCTGTCACTCTCAATCACTTTTCACTCACTTGTTTTTTGTGACAGTATTTTACACTACCTAGTATAGTGTGATCTTATGTTTGAAGTGTTTTTGCTTTGGTAGAATTTTAACTCTACAAAGGAAAGGACTTCCATTTTGTATTTCTGACTCTTAGGATAGTGGCCAGGAGGTTGTAGCAGTTAGTAAATATTTGCCAGATAAATACATGAATGAACAAAAGAATTATGGAAATGAATCCCACCTTCACTCTGATATATAGGCTTATTCTTTCATCTGTGAGCTGGACAAGGACAGCAGGGGTCATTCACCTTCTGTTTCTTGTCTCTGACTTGCTAAAGGTGGGAGAGAAAGCACAGGGTACAATTTACAGAGTAGATCAAGCCCATCAGCCCTAGTGCTGTTTCCCGACCCTCATCTAGGCCTCCTGAATCATAATCTCTTGGTGCTACGTTTCTCAGGGAAATTTTAATGTACACCTTTCAAAAACTTTACCCAAGAGTATATATTTAAAGTATAGTTGGTGAAAATAGTATATCATTGGCTGGTATCTTGGTTATTTTTCTGTCAATTCTGAGACAAAATACCTGACACCCAAAATGGAGAAAGGAAAGATTTATTTAGCTCACAGTTGTGGAGGTTTCAATCCATAATCAGTTGGCTCCAAGGCAGAATGGCACATGGTAGAGGGCAATGGTTCTTGGTGGTGGAAAACAGCAAGAACATCAAGAGCAAAAAGGGAGGAGCACTGAAACAAGACTCTCTGTGCCTTATATTGTAGGTAGGCCACACCCACCCTAGTTTGGGTATAGAACTCACACCCATAACCCCAGCATTGGACCATGAATTAATCACAAATTCTACAAGCCTGACCCCATGACTGCATGAGTCTTTGGGGTCCATCCAGACACAACTCTAACAGCTGGCTTTTTAGAATCGAGGGGCTGGGGATTTAGCTCAGCGGCATAAGCGCCTGCCTTGCAAGCAGACAGTTGTGAGTTCGATCCCCGGTACCGATAAAAATGAAAAAGACCAAAAAAAAAAAAAAGAATCGAGACTGGTCTTTAATTAATGCTCAGTACATTTTAGTTTAATATTATTACATATAGATGCATATTAAAACATAGCTATGATATCTGTTTGTTTTCCACTTATGCCATTTGATTTTTATTCCTTTATCCTTTTTGCCTTTTAGATAAATTAGGCATCCCTCCTATTTTCTTATTAATGATACATAATTTTCATAAATCTTTTAGTGGCTACTTTTAAGATGATATGCAGCCATTACTTATTATGTAATAATCTTTACTGCCCCCATGTATCCTGATTTCCCCAAATGGAGAAATGCTGTGGCATTTAGTGTGAATAGCCTAGAATTTTATATTTGATTGGTTACAGTGTTCAGTTATTGCCCAGTTTTGTGCATATATGTATATCTTTTCTCTACCAGTCCGGATTCTCTTTGAAACCATATATTTCTCATAGCAGTTCTTTGACATATGTTGGATCTTGCCTAAAATTTTTGCTGTATGCAAGATGTTTCTTCAAAAGTATAGACAGTTTCACTCTAACCGAGGCCTGTGTCAGAACTAGTTGAGCAAGAATGTGTTTCTGTCATTTCAGGATTTGGTCACATTTGGGGATGTGTCTATAAATTTTACTCAAGAGGAATGGAAATGGCTGAGCCCTGTGCAGCGGAATTTGTACAGGAAGGTGATGTTGGAGAACTATAGGAGCCTGGTATCACTGGGTAAGGAAGTCTCCCCATAATTCAGAATCTGCACAGAGGATTGTGTTCCAGTGATATGATTGAGAAGCCTCCCATATGCTTCCCGAACTAAATTTCTGTTTCTCAAGCTTGGTGTCTTGGTATGCACCAGTAGTCCCATCTACTTGGGAGACTGAGACAGAAGGTTTTGTTTACTCTGGAATTCAGGGCCGGCCTGAGCAAGATCCCTC
The DNA here is from genome assembly GCF_034190915.1 of Cavia porcellus. Lineage (NCBI taxonomy): Eukaryota > Metazoa > Chordata > Mammalia > Rodentia > Caviidae > Cavia > Cavia porcellus. Next base: position 36,830,703 of record NW_026947490.1, on the reverse strand, counting down.
TAAAAACAGAAACAAAAGTTCTTATGCTCTGCAAAATAGGTTGACTTTTGCACGGTTGGTAGCTTCACTAGACTATTCCTGAAACATCTTTCTCATCCTTCCCTCCTATAGTGCCCACATCTTTCCTGATGACCAAATAATTTGATCTGATCTACAGATGTGGCTAATTCTTTTCTTATTTCTTGTAATCAGGAATTTCTGTTTCTAAGCCAGATGTAATCTCATTATTGGAACAAGGAAAAGAGCCCTGGATGATGAAGAAGGGAACAAGAGACCTGTGCCCTGGTGAGTGAGAAAGAATTAGGAAAGTACATACCATTGCAGGAAGGGTTTAGCAATTCTGAAAGGTTCCAGCTTATATGTGGTGCTTACCACGTAGATTTTATTAATGGCTCAGGGCCTGGAAAGAAACCCTGAGCTATCTCTACCATGAGCTCCCTAAATGTGTTCTCTTTGTCTGTGTTGTCTTACAAATTAGCGACTACTCTGTTAACCTGTATTCCTGTTCTGTGGGTCCAAATATCCCAACATCTTTACATTTAGTTTCATACAAGTTCACTGATTCCCATTTTTTACAAATCTACACTTTTTTTCCTTTCCAGTTACTCATTTTTTTTAGGTGCAAGGATCAATACATTTACTCATCCATTTATTCTTTTTGGTTTTTTTTACTTTTTTTTTTTAAAGGAAAAAAACAAAACAGTATAAGGGTACAAGTAATACAGACTTACAAAAAAAAAAAAAAAAAGGTAAGAAATCACTAGTTAATAGATTACATATTGGTCAGCCATTTATTCTTTCCCTGAGTTTCTGCTTTTAAGCATAGCATCCTCCTAAATTCTTGGAATTATTTAGAAGTTTGTGGACCATCAAAGCAAAAGAAAGTATTTCTGGTTTTATTTTCATATCTGTTAACTAGAGGAAGATAGCATTTAATAAAACTATAAGAAGAAAATAGGTTAGTAGGAGAAAAAAAGGATAAATTGGCTGGAGACAGAAGAAATTTATGATATGTGAAGATTTCTAAGTCTAGAAATGCAGTATACAGTGGAACTGGGGAAAAGACTCAGAGAAGAACTCTGATTTAGAGATACCAGTGGGAATAAATATCGCTAATTTTAAGAGGTAAAGCCTGATGCTGAGGCCTTTGCAGAAAAGCAGATCTTTGACAACTTTCTCAGCATCCTCCATTGTAAATAAATTACCTGTCTGTAGTTTCTGTCCTTGATTAAGTTTTAGCATTTTAAATTTGCTAGATAATTGCCCTTTTCATTTAGGGCATCAGACTTACTTCCATGAATTTGGACAGAGTGATCTCTTATAATTCTTTTTACTTTTTTATAATAGTTTTCTATTTTAACTTCCTATTTTAGATAGTAATTATTTTTGAAAGAATGTATTAGGCTTGCCACTCATAAATCAGTTTTATTTATTTTTCAAGACCCAACTTACGGATTTATCCTGTAACATTCTTCTGTTTTTCAATTATTTTTGCTGATTTTATTATTCTTTCCTTCTATTGTTGCATTTATTTCATTCTCCACTTTGCTGAAAGGAAAGGTTAATCAGTTAATTTAATATCTTTTTCAACAATGAAATTACTAAGGGCTATGACTTTTCTTTGTTATTCACCTAGCTCCTATGGATTCTGTTAGTTCTTTTGTTATTGATGTTTCCTAAATCTACTGTTTTGAATTTGCCCTTTTCTCAAGTTATTTAAAAGAGATCATTCTGGTTTTGTTGTATTTTGATCAATTATTTTATAATGTTAACATCAAAGAATATTTGTAGAGAAAACTTGATTTGTATGAATTGTACAATTTAAGGAACTCTTACACTTGCATATACTCATGAGACCATCACACAAGTACCACACATAGCATTAGCATCATTGCAAAAGATTGATTGTATCATTCAGTCTGTCCTTCTCTCCACTTCCAGTTTCAACCAGCGAAATGGTCTCTCTCATTTAATTTGGATTGTATCTAAAATAAGTGGAATCATACAATGTGGCTTATGTTTTATCTGGCTTATTTCACTTAGCGTGATAATTTTGAAATTCATCCACACTAGTGTGTGTTTGAATAGATTATTCTTTTTATTGCTGAGTAATAGTCCATTAAATAGTATTCACTGAGAATGGATAAATACATTATCTATTATCCATTCACTTGGTAGACGTGGTTGTTTCCAGTTTGGTGCTATAATAAATAAAACTTCTACGAAGCTGTCATATGTAGAACTTTATATAGACATATTTTAATTTTTCTAAATTCAGTCATATGGGAGTTATACGCTTAGCTTTGTAAGACACTGCTGGTTTTCTGAAGGTATTGTACCATTTTATATCCCCTCTAGTGATGTATGAGCATTCCAAGTGCTTCATGCTGTCACCTAATCATGGTATGGGCAGTACTTTTTGAATTAAAGTCACTCTAACGGTTGCTTTGTCACTTATTTTTTCATTTATGTGTTTCTTGATTGGTTACTTGCAATACCAGGGATTGAACTCAGTACCTCTGCATTCATCTACATCCGTGGCCCTTTTTATTATTTGCATTTTGCTTTGAACTGTTTTGTTTTCATTTTGATACGTGATCTTGCTAAGTAGCTAAATTGCCCAAGCTGGGCTTCAATTTGTGATCCTCCTGACTCAACTGTCCAGAGTGCCAAGATTATGTACGTGTACCACTACGTCTAGTTCATTTTGTGGTTTTAAAAAGAATTTCTGTGTTGAACGGGATGATGAGCACCTTTTATATGTTTATTGGCCATAAATCTACCTTTCATGAACTGTTCATTCGAACCTTTTTTCTCTATTTTATTGAGTTGTCTTATTGAATTGTAAGAGTTCTAAGTAGATTTCAAAGAAGGTTTTTCATTTTATATGCCCTGGAATATATGGATGACAATTTTGGCTTGGCTTTTTGTTTTTCTATTGCTATCTTTGGTAGGACCAAAATTTTCAATTTTTGTTTTTTGTTTTTTTGTCTTTTTCCTTTTTATCGGTACCAGGGATCGAACTCAGGACTGCCTACTTGCAAGGCAGGCGCTTATGCCACTGAGCTAAATCCCCAGCCCCAATTTTCAATTTTTGTAAAATCCAATTTATTGATTTGTCTTGGTCAGTGCTTCTAATATCTAATAAATACTTGTTTTGTTTAAATTCTTTTATTTCATTATTATAGCTACATCACAAAGATTTTCTTCTAGCAGTTTTATTGTTTTAGCTTTTACATTTCGGTCTGTGATCCACTTTGAGCTAATTGTAATATTTTTAGCTCATAAGCTAAAGACTGAGGCTCATTTTTTTCCCATTGTGAACATGCTGTTCATTACCCTTTATTGGAAAAGCCTTTCTCTTCTTCATTGTATTGGTACCTTTGCTGAAAATAGTTGAATACATGTGTTGTATGATCCTGATTCTGTACTGTTTCATTACATTGATTCACATGTTTATCCTTTCACCAGAACCACACCATCTTGATTACTATAGCTTTGTATATTTGTTGTTTCTTTGTTTTTTTGGTTTTTTTTTTTTTTTTTTGTCTTTTTTGAGACAGTTCAGGCTGGCCTTCAGCTCACTTTATAGCCCAGGCTGATGTTGAACTCACAGTGTTTCTCCTGCCTCAGCCTCCTAAGTGCCGGGGTTGCTGGTGTGTTACTCCACCCAGCTCAGATAGTGCTATTTGTAAAATTGCTCTGATTGTTTTAGATCACCTTGTATGTGATACACGTTTTGGAATGAAATTGAGAATTTCTACTTAAAAGCTTGGACTTTGATCAGGATTATGTTGAATTTATACATCGTTTGGGGAAGGATTGACCTCTTAACAACATTGAGTCTTCTAATCCATGAGTATGACATAAGCCATTTATTATAGGCTTTTTTAATTTCTCTGAGGAATATTTTAAAGTAACCAATGTAGTGTGGTCTTGTATGTCTTTTACATATTCTTTCTGGAGTCTTATGGTTTTGGGGTGCTATTACACATAGAATTTTTAAAATTACATTTTCCAGTACTACTAGTATGCAAAAATGTAAATTGATCTTTAGCTTTATATCTTTTTTTTTTTTTGTCTTTTTCCTTTTTATCGGTACCGGGGATCGAACTCACAACTGCCTGCTTGCAAGGCAGGCACTTATGCCACTGAGCTAAATCCCCAGTCCCCAGCTTTATATCTTGTGACCATACTATTTTCATTTTGTAGTAGTTCTACCAGTTACTCAGTAGATTCTTGATTTTTCAGTAGATTCTTGATGTCAGTAGATTTTTATAGAGTTTTATATTTTCCTTTCTGACCCTTGCCTTCTTTTTTTCTTGGTATATTGCAATGGCTAGCACCTCCTGTACAATGTTGAAAAGAAGTGGTAAGAAAAAATATACTTGTGTTGTACTAATCTTAGGACAATTTATATTTTATCTTTCACTGTTAGGTTAACACAAGCTATAGATTTTTCTTAGATGTCTGATCAAGTTGAAGTAACTCCTTTGTATTCTTAGTATACTAAGCATCTTTAAAATAAATGGGTCAGATAGTCATCATATTATCCTGTAATTTTTTTGTTTATTCTGTTAATATGGTGAATTGCATTGGTGATTTTCAAATATGAAACCAATCTTATATTCATGATGTCATATTTTTCTCATTGCTAGGACAAAATACCCAATACCCGCAAGTAAAGGTGGAGAGGTTTATTTTGGCTTAGGGTTCATAGTGGTTTTAGTCCACTGTTAGATGGCTCCAGGGTACTGGGGTATGGCAGACAGACCTCTCAGCAGGAGGAGGAGTGAGAGGGCGGAACCAAGCAAGGAAATACACCCTCCCAGGCAGCTCCCCTCTGGTGACTCAGCTCCTCCCACCAGGCCCCACCTCCTAACTGCAAGCCTGCTAAAAACCCCATAACCTAATCATCTTTCAAAGCCGTAACTTTAAGCATAGAAGGTTTGGGGGGATGTTCTGATATATACCATACTGATGAGATAAATTCTATTTGATCAAGATTATGCTTTTCATATATTCTTGGGTTTGCCACAGATTTATAAAATTCAAATGCTTATGTGCTATATAGGTCTTTAGGTTTACTTTCTTGTAATTCCTTAACTTGGCTTCAGTATCAAGTAACACAGGGCACAAGCACCTATCTGGCAAGCACAAGGTCCTGAGTTCGATGCTCAGTTCCAAAAAAAGATAATGCAGGCCTTCTGAAAACAAGTTGGGCTTTTGTGGTTGGTTTGTTTTGTGAAAGAGTTAAGAAGAATACTGCTGTTGCTCTCTTGTGTTTTTGGTGGAGTTTACCAGTGAAGACATCTGTGCAAGTAGTATTTTTTATGTTTACTGGATATATTGTTTTTCCAGTTATCTAATTGTTCTTAGGTTTACTGGATGTATTGTTTTTCTAGTTATCTAATTTGTCTTAGATTAGCTTTGGGAGGTTGTATTTTTAAGGCATCTGTGCATTTGTCTTAGTTTCCCAGTTTATTAATATCAGTTGTTTATAATCTTTGAAATGTCATAAGATGTATAATAACATCATTAAATTCTGATGTTGCTGATTTCTGTTTTCTGCTTTGTCTTCGTGAACCTACTTATGATTTAAAGAACCTACTTATGATTTATTTTCTCCATTGACTGTTTTCTAATTTGTTATTTTGTCTACTTAGCTTTTTTGTTTCTATTTCTTTTCCTTGAGTTTACTTTGTCTTTTCCTCCCTTCTTGAGGTGACATCTTAGATTATTGATTTTTATACTTTTAGTTTTTTTAATATAAGCATTTTAAAATTATAGACTTTGCTCTAAGTACTGTTAAGCTGTATCCAAGAAATTTTGACATGTTATATTATCATCATTATCAGTCACACTGTTATTTTCTGATTTCTCCAGTTATATGCTTTGACTTATGAATTATAGAGAAATAGATTAATTCGCAGATGTTTGAAGTTTACCAAACATCTTTTTTTAATTTAATTCTGTTGAGGGTGAAGAACTGTCTTTAATTTCCATGCTTTCATGTACTGCCACATGGCTATGGCCTGGCATATGGTCTGTCTTACTGATCACACATAAATACATGTTATACAGTTTGTTAGGCATATTGTTCTGTTAATATAAACCAGATAAGCATCATTCATTCTGTTAGGATCCTCTATGCATTTATACATCTTTTCTGGTTTCTTTAGTGGCTGAGCAGCTCTTACTACAGTTGGCCTAGTATGGTTATGGAGTTACCTATTTGTTACTTTCATTGCCAGTTTTTCTCTTAGTTGAGGCTCTGTATTAGATACACACATATTAGTAATTATTTCTTCTCCCTGATGAGTTGACCCTCTTATCATTATGATATGTTTTGTTTATCTTTGGCAGTACTTTGGTTTTGAAGTTTATCTGATATAAGTATAGGCACTGTATGAGTAAGCCTGATGTGTATAATTTGCATGCTGCATCTTTGTCTGTCTGGTTATTTATTTGCACTATATCCTGATATTTAATGTGAGTTTTCTGTGTACAGCATTGGGTCTTCCTTTTTTATCCATCACTACATTTTAAGTGGATATGTGGTCAATTAATATTAAGTACACAGTTTGAGCATTCCTAATCCAAAAACCTGAAAGGCTCCAAACTCTGAAACTTTCTGAGATATATGATATTTTCATATCATAAAACTTGTTTTATCTGAATATTTAAAATAATGTACAAAATTATGTGTATTTTATATGTTTAATGTATATATGAATCAGAGCTGAGCATGGTGGCACACAGCTATAATTCTAGCACTTCAGAGACTAAGACAGGAATATTGAAAGTTCAAAGCCAGCTGAGGCTATATAGCAAGATTCAATCTCCAAAATATAATAATAATAACAATAAAATGAATCAATAAACAAGTTTTGTGTTTTATACTGTGGGCCCATTCCCAAGTAATTTTACTATGTATATACAAATATTCCAAAATACCAAAAAAAATCTGAAATCCAAAACTCTTTTCATGCCTAACAGTGTGAATAAGAGATACTCAGTCTATAATTATTTGTGTAATTTTATTTGAATCTGCCTTAAAATTGCTTTTTAATTTACTCTTATTTATACACCACCCTCCCCCCACCCATTTATTTATTTGTTGGTTGGTTGGTGTTCTGAGGTAGGGTCTCACTGTGTAATGCAGGCTGGCCTTGAATTATGTAGGCCAGGGCCTTGAACCTGCAGCAGTTATGCTACCTCAGCTCTTGGAGTCTTAGGATTATAGCTGTGTGCCACCACATCTGCCTTTTTCCCTATCTTCTTATCTCTTTGACATCTTAGAATATTTTTTAGAATTTTGATTAATTTTGGGACATTTTAGTTACACATTTTTATATTATACTTTCAGTGACTGCTGTTGAGAAGTAGTGCTGAAAATATAGTCTGGGACCAGCAGTATCTCCTAGGAACTCGCTACAAATGTAGATTCTCCCCATGATGAATACATTCATCATGTATTACAAACATATACTAACATGTTTTTAAAAAAGAAATGCAGATTCTTAACGTCATCTCAGACCTACTCAATTAGAATCCTATATGTGTTTCATGGTAACCTATTTTAACAAATTCCTTAGGTAATTCTGATGTACTCTAAAGTTTGAGAATCACTGTTATCATAATTACAGTATATAAACTTTTTGATCTAATGAGAATATTAGGAATGACTATATTTGCATTTGTACCTTCTTTTCACTGTTTTATGAACTAAATCCATATTTAACTAGTTTAATTGCTACCTTGCAGTCATTTCATACTCTCTACCAGTGAGCCTTCAGGATTTCACTCTCATGTTACATTCTAGGAAAATCTCATGAATATGGTTTGTTATTGTTTCATCAGAGGGGAAGTTGGAGTTTGGAAGAGCATGAGGTGGGGTTTAGTGTCTCAAAGTATATTGTCTTTAGTATTGTTTTCCTATTTAATTTTGTTATGTACTGTGGTATCACATCCAGTTCAGTGGTAATACTCCACTTATTTTTTTAGCCATTTACCCGATTTATGCACACAAATTACTATAAGGAGTTATTGTGATATTTCATGTATTATTGGTTCCTTCTGTGTGCCCAGCCTCTTCTAGATGATGCTTGTCTGGGTGAAGAGAGAAAAAACAAAGTTCTTGCACGTGAAAGTTTACAGTCTAATGAGGACAGAGAGTAAATTAGCATGTAATGTATTAAATAAAAGTGAGGTAGAAGGAGGGAGAACGGTAAGTATGCACTATTTTTTGTTGGGCAGTTAGGGAAGGTCATAGTGAAGAGACAACTATGTAAGTAAAACCTCAAGAGAAGAAAGACTTTAAGGGATTGGGTGAAACAGATACTTCCAGACAGGAAAAAGCAGATGTGGTGTTCTTACGGTGGGGATAAAATGAGTACCCATTTGGCTAACGTAGTGGAAGCAAGTATGAGTATGAGGTGATCTGACGCCAGGCCTACTGGTATGTTTATAATCCCACCAAACGTGGGCAGTTTAACAAAATCCTTTCTTTTCTTGTTTGTTTGTTTGTTTGTTTTAACCAGGAATTGAACTCACGGCCTTGCACTTACCAGGCAGGTGCTTATGCTGCTGAGCTAAGTCCCTGGCCCCTCAGAATCATGTCTTAAAACAAGTTACAAAGGGCTGGGGCTGTAGCTCAGTGGTAGAGTGTTTGCCTCACATGTGCAAGATCCTTGGCCCTTAGCTGTTGGGCTAAAAAGAAAAGAAAAAAACAGAAGTGCTGTGATTTGGGATTGAAAACTGGAAGCCAAAAGATTTATCTTCTGTTAATAAAAGCAAGGTGTGTGACACAAGGTTAACTTCAGGTGTCAATTGAAGTTTATATTTAGTTGGAATTTATCACATAGGAAATGATTTTCACAGTACTGAAAAGAAAAGAAAAAAACAGAAGTGCTGTGATTTGGGACTGAAAACTGGAAGCCAAAAGATTTATCTTCTGTTAATAAAAGCAAGGTGTGTGACACAAGGTTAACTTCAGGTGTCAATTGAAGTTTATATTTAGTTGGAATTTATCACATAGGAAATGATTTTCACAGAGAACTTTCTGCAACTGCAAAAGTTCAACCAGAGAGTTTCATGAGCATTCTGATGTGTTTTTAGTCTGGAAGGCCAATGCTGGTTTTATATGATTAATGTAAAATTTTGCTTTGTAAAGCTAATTAAGTTAAATGCAGGATAACCTTTAACAAGAGAGAAAAGATATTGGAAGATTGTACAGCTACCTTAGATATGATATGATAATTTTAGATGATCTTTTAACTTCTTATGTTTTTCTGATATAGTTAACTGCTTATATAACTGCTTATTTCCTCAACTTTGTTAAGCCCTTACTATTTGTAATTTCATAGTTTTTAGACTACTTTAAAAGCTGTGAAAATCTTAAACTTCTTTTGTATTTTATCCTCCTAATTTTATTCTAGAAGTTTCTTATCTTACAATGAGTAAATAAAACATACTTATTTTCTTATTATCTTTCAGATTGGGAGTATGTATTTAGAGCCACTGAATTTTCAACAGAGCAAAATATTAATGAAGAATCAGCCAAAGTAATGACAATGGAAAGAAGCCATCTTAGTTACACTCTTGATTACCCCAATTTAAAAGAAAATTATGGAAGTGAGCACTGGTATAAAAATAAGTTGGGACATCAAGAGGTACATTCTAGTGAGTTGATCATCAGACATAAAGGAATCCTCTCTGAAGGTCAAAGTGATGAGTATAGTAAATCTTGGCAAACATTCCAGCAGGATGCATTACTAGATATACAACAGAATTTTCCTACAAAAGAAAGAGCATGTAAACATGAGTCACAAAAGAGAAGTTACCAGAAAAAGTCTGTTGAAATGAAATATAAGAAGGTTTATGTGGAAAAGAAACTTTTGAAATGTAATGAATGTGAGAAAGTCTTCAATCAGAGCTCATCCCTCACTCTCCATCAGAGAATTCACACTGGAGAGAAACCATATGCATGTGTTGACTGTGGAAAATCCTTTAGCCAGAGTGCAAACCTAGCTCAGCACAAAAGAATACATACAGGGGAGAAGCCTTATGAATGTAAAGAATGTAGGAAAGCCTTCAGCCAAAATGCACACCTTGCTCAACATCAGAGAGTTCATACGGGAGAGAAACCTTATCAGTGTAAAGATTGTAAAAAAGCCTTCAGCCAGATTGCACATCTTACTCAGCATCAAAGAGTTCATACAGGAGAGAGACCTTTTGAATGTATTGAATGTGGAAAGGCTTTTAGTAACGGTTCATTCCTTGCTCAACATCAAAGAATTCATACAGGAGAAAAACCTTATGTGTGCAATGTGTGTGGGAAAGCCTTCAGCCATCGTGGATACTTAATTGTACATCAGAGAATTCATACAGGAGAACGACCCTATGAATGTAAAGAATGTAGGAAAACCTTCAGTCAGTATGCCCACCTTGCCCAACATCAGAGAGTACATACTGGAGAGAAACCTTATGAATGTAAAGTATGTAGGAAAGCTTTCAGCCAGGTTGCATATCTAGATCAACATCAGAGGGTTCATACTGGGGAGAAACCCTATGAATGTGTTGAATGTGGGAAGGCCTTTAGCAACAGTTCATCACTTGCACAACATCAGAGAAGTCATACTGGAGAAAAACCATATATGTGCAAGGAATGTAGGAAAACATTTAGCCAGAATGCAGGCCTTGCTCAACATCAGAGAATTCATACTGGAGAGAAACCCTATGAATGTAATGTTTGTGGGAAAGCCTTTAGCTATAGTGGATCTCTTACTCTACATCAGAGAATTCATACTGGAGAGAGACCCTATGAATGTAAAGATTGCAGAAAATCTTTCAGGCAACGTGCACACCTTGCTCATCATGAAAAAATTCATACTATGGAAGCATTCTTAACCTTTTCCTCTCCCTCACCTTCACCCTCCAGTCAGTTGCCAAGACCTGTGGGTTTTATCTCCTAAATCTGTTCAGAATCTCCTTTAATCTGTTTTCATTTTATCATCTTTATCCATCTTTGTACATTAATCTATTTAACATAGATCCTTATGAAAATAGCTATTTTGTCTCCCTGTGTTCTCCATTGCCTCTGTCAGCTGTCCACATTCCAACCAAATTTGTTTTTAATGTAAAAGTTTTAATCATGTCATTTCTCCTTAAAATCCCCCAGTGACATCCCATAGGTTAAATTACACATGCCCCCACCCCAGTTCCTTAGTCCACACTACACTCCAAAGTCTTCATGTCAGTATCCATCTAATTCTCTGAACACTCCCAGATTTAAGAACTCATTCCAGTAGTAAAAAGTTCTGGGCTCTAGTCCTTGCTTTTCCATTTTCTAGCCCTAATTTTGGGGTGGCATTTTGTCATTTGTAAACATCAGTCTTATATTATGAGAGATATTGCTACTACTACCTCAAAAAATTAGAAAAATAATGCATGAAAATTTCTCATCACAGTGCCTAACATAAACTAATTCAGATATTAGTGTAAAATGAGAAGGAACTATGGCATACAAAAAAAGAGCTGCCCATCAACCAAAAATAACCAGTAACACAACTGGGAAAGTGTAAAGATTTTTCTTAATTAAAAATAGTAAAGTTGAGTGGTGAGATTTAATATAGTAGGAGGATCATTATATTTTATGATGATACAAAGGTGAAAGTGGATTTATGACCTGATAAGGAAAACAACATCATATAGATAACGCAGTTGTCAGAAGCTGGTTTTAAAATAAATTAAGAGGTAGCGTTTAGTGAGATATAGTCATCATTTACATGTAAGCAAAAGCAAAATATTAAACAACTTGATCAGTAACCAAAAAATAATAGAAAATAAGATTGATACTTTTTCCTAATTAGGCAAATGTAGTCTATCAAATCTATGTCATTTAAAAGTTGTTTTCCCAGCACTTGAGAGGCTAAGCCAGGAGGATCACTGCGAGTTTGAGCATAGCCTGGACTACACAGTGAGTTCAAGGCCAGCCTGAACTATATAGTAAAACCCAGTGTTAAAGGAATAGTAACACCTTTAGGAAAACCTGTGCTTTGTAATTCTCTGGAGTTCAAAACACTTCCTGTTGCCTTATAGCTGTCCTGGGTTGCTGTTTGCTGACTTTTGAAGCCTTTGAGTATGCAGTCAATGTAGTAACAAATGCACTTTTACAGATGCAAAGAGAATGATGAAAGTTTAATGGAGGGTAGAAATGAAAATGTGAATATACATTAATCCTCTAAGAATTTTCAGTGTTACACAGATGTCAGTAGTGGAAATCTATGGATTTTACCTCACTAAGTTTGAGTCAGTTTTCAAGTTTTAAAATACTGTGTGTGAACATACATGCACATTCATACAGATACACATAAAAAATGCATAAAAGTGACATTTCACGTCATGGGCTCAGTACTTGGGAAAACAGTACTGGGAAAATCTGACTCTGTTCTCTACAAAAAAATGTTCATTCTGTGCATGAAAGTTCCCAGTTGTTTAGCTGTGGAGTAAACATTAGTGGACACTTAACACAACAGGATGAGAACAACCTTGCTACGAGAGCCAGATGTCTCTGCTCTTCTCACACAGATTCATTGATTATATAAATACCTGAGTATAAAACTTCTATATGATCCAATGTAGCATAAATGTTTCTTTAAACCCTAGATTGGGAGAAAAATAAAAACTTCCCTTTTAAAAAATTCATACCTTTAAGTGTTCCTACAAATTAATCATAAAGTAACTTTTTCTCCCATTGGTAAAGAATATAACCAAGTGACAGGTAATTGGTATACATGTGATAAATACTGAATCTGAGCAGAAGAAATAGTTAAAACCAATGAGGTCAAAATGTTAATACATTGAGTAGAAAAAATGTATGCTAGAGCATAGGAAAGCTGCTTCTGCTGTACACATGTGGGAGAGTGTGATCTGTGCAGGCTTTCAGATAAGCAGTTTGCCAATATCAGAAGTTTCATTGAGAGAATGAACTTTCTTCTGCAATTAAATTGTCCTCCCTGTGGATCCCATTAAACACATGAGGTAATGTAAGAAGCTACCAAACAAAGCAAAGCAGTTTCATTAGCAGATTAACAGATATAAATTTTGTAAAAAAAAAAAAAAAAAGTATAGAAGTGTTCCTGAAATGCAGCAGAAGCTGCCACCTGAATCATCTGAAACGGGGTTTTGACAATGGGAGTGTCTGCAGAGGATCCCTAGAGAAGGAATCTGAAAAGGAAAAATACATAAACCACAGGTAAAATTCAGATGGCAAATGAATAAGTCCCTGTCTAACTCCACTCATACTGCCATGCAAATTCCAAAAGCGTAATATTTGGAGTGAGAAGAAATGTCATCACTGTCACTTTTGAAGGCAGTGAAATTTCTAAATGTTCACTATTGTGCACATTCATGGACAAGACAGTTGGTAGCTGAAAGGTTGAAAACAGTCTAAACGCCATCAGAGTTGTGACTAGAAATTCTACCCAACAGTTTAAGAATGGACGTAGTGATGGACTTGACTAAATGACTTAGGTGTGGAAAAAGCAAATTTTTCAGAATTCACATGGCGTGATCAAAGCATATGGTAAAATGTGTTACAGTAAAAAACATGGCCATTAGAGTCCCTGGTTATTCTCACCCTTATTTCAGTTATTCTGTCATTCTTGCCACCCTTGCTTGAGACAGCATTTCACTCTGAAGTTCAAGATGGCTTGAGCTCACTTTGTAGCCCAGGCTGGCCTCATCTCGTAGTAATCCTCCTGTTGCAGTCAACTGAGTGCTGGGATTACAGGCCTGTGCCACCATGCCCAGCCTCTTGACACTTTCTGAAGTCGTACTGGAAGTCTTTCATGAGTGCCTTATTTGGCACTGTCGTGGCTGCCTGGATGTCTTTAATCAGTTCAAAATGTTTACCTTGCAAGATCATTTTGAGTTTGGGGAAGCATCAGAAGTTACACAGCATCAGATCCAGAGAGTAAGCTGGATGAGGGCAAACTATAATGCTTTTGACAGAAACTTCATAAATGTTGGTCAGTGAAGAATGAGTTTAAAAATGGTAATGTTTACATTTGGAAATTTTATTACAGTAAAAGACATTTCTATGGATGGCATCTATATGCCCCCTCACTTAAAGCACATCCTATCTGTTGGGCGCAGGTGCTCAACATACTCCGCCCAGGACCAAGGACCATGTCAGCTTCCGCAATGTGCTACGTCCCTCTCCAAACTAGCCACCCCGTGCACACCCCATGCTCACTCCATATTCGCCCCGTGCTGACTCTGTGGCAACCCCTGATTGGCCACAGCTGGGTATACTAGCCAGAGCCCGCGTCCCATCCCAACCCTGCCTCCTCGTGGCAGCCTGTGATTGGTCACGGCCAGATATATAAGCCAGAACCCGCGTCAATAAAGCGGCAGTTACCTGTTACCAACAAGAGCGTCCTCTGTCTCATTGGGGGGCTGCGCCGGTCAACTGGCGGCCCATACGGGGAACCTCTCTCTCTCCGATGGAACAGAGATGTTAACAGGTAAAACTGCCAAAACGCTGGTAGCGGGGGCTACAGCGCCAGATAGCGGGGGCTGTTGGGCAACGTTGGGCGGACGCGTCACAAGGGATTGAGGAACTTGTAAAGAGAGTTCCAGGAGCCGTAAAAAGGCGGGCTATGGGGGCACCATGAAGGGGCACAGGGATTAAGCTGTCCCCTAAAGAGAAATCTATCTTAAGATGGGTAACACTGCCAGTTAGCCGCTGTTAATTGCTTTGAGCGACTTACTGAGTGATGGAGGCAGCAGGGAGAGTTTTTGGAGACGCAGAGACAGCCATGCCGCTCATTAAGCAGCTCATTTTTGAACAATGCACCAAAGAATGTCGCTCTGCTATTAGCCCATACAAAAATAGACCCCTTGAGGCATGGATGAAACTCTGTCGGGAGATCGGGGGACCATTAACCAACTCAGGACTGGCGGCCATGTTGATGAAGCTAACCAGAGAAAATCAGGGAGGCAGAGCGGCGCCACAAAATGGCGCCTGCCTGAAGGAGGGCTGTTTCAAATGTGGTAGGCAGGGACACATAAAAAGAGACTGCCCGACCTGGGGACCTGGAAGAGAAAACGCTCCTCCCCCTGAGAACCGAAAGTGCCCTAGATGTAAAAAGGGGAACCACTCCGCTGCGGAGTGCCGCTCAGCTTTTGATATAAATGGAATGCCCCTTACGGGCCGGAGCAGCAGGAGATATATCAGCCCTTTTCCAATTAGGCCAGACTACAGAGACCCCAGTCCGTGTTTTTCATAGCAATGTTTCAGGGGTGAGGAGCAACAATTCCTTCACACCCTCCACCTACAAGTCTCAAAAGGCCTTCAATATCACAAAAACCCCAATCTGCCTGCAAGCTCCCTACCTTTTTCTGTTGTTTGAAGCCACCACAAATATGATTTTTCTAAATTGCTCCACCGCAACCTGTTATGTGTCACAATGTTGGGATAACAGTACACTTTCAGCTGTCATTATGCAGGTACCCCAGTTCGTACCGATTCCAGTTATGGCGGACCCAGACGAGCTTCCTGTGATCCAGCTCGTGCGCAATATATTGCCATAAACTTGGGCCAACTCTCCAATTGGATCCATAAAGCTTTCTCTTTCATAAAGGAATGGGCAGGAATAGGGGCTCTGGCTACCATGGCTACACTTGCCGCATTCGGCAGTCTACTTCTGCTCTGTCGGATTCGCAGACAAAGGAATAGGGACAAGGTAATTATCAAACAAGCATTGCGGGCCGTGGAATCCGGTCAAAGCCCGGCAGCATGGCTCGCCATGCTGTGACGCAGGTGTGGAGCAAAGCATCGCAGGGGGTGTCGTCCTTGGCCAGGAGACACCCCGGTCTCCAAGTCGATGAGCATGCCGGTTGGGCTCATAAAACAATACTCCCGCCCCCTCCAAAAGAGCACCAACGAGTAGTGAGGCACTGTCATGACTGCAGCGTGACACCTCACGAGGGGCACCAACCTCTGGAGACCCTGTGTCAGTTATAAAGAAAGGGGGAGATGTTGGGCGCAGGCACTCAACATACTCCGCCCAGGACCAAGGACCACGTCAGCTTCCGCAATGCGCTACGTCCCTCTCCAAACTAGCCACCCCGTGCACACCCCGTGCTCACTCCGTATTCGCCCAGTGGTGACTCTGTGGCAACCCCTGATTGGCCACAGTTGGGTATACTAGCCAGAGCCCGTGTCCCATCCCAACCCTGCCTCCTCATGGCAGCCTGTGATTGGTCACGGCCAGATATATAAGCCAGAACCTGCGTCAATAAAGCGGCAGTTACCTGTTACCAACAAGAGCGTCCTCTGTCTCACTGGGGGGCTGCGCCGGTCACTATCAGTTTTTACAATGTGCCTTTTACTGTAACTTAAACAGTCACTGTATTTTTATCACCCCTTTATAGTTTAAAATACATTTCTAATGCATTTATATTAGCATAAAATGCTTAGCAAAGATTCTGGACATCCAGCTAATGAGTGTTCCTTTTGAAAACAATTGAATCTGGCCAAAGGGGGAGTTTGTATTATCTGAAGTGTTGGATGTTTTACTAAAGAACTTATGGATCCTCCAGCAGCTAGAGTGGAGAGTTAGCAGCTTAGTTACAGCCTTTACTTTGGGATTCTGGAATTCTTATATTGACATGCTCATCTTCCCATGCGTACAGAGATCCTGATAAACCTTCCCAGTGAGCAAACATACCTATGGTGATATTACCCAAATAATTCCCTGTCATTTCCATGGGACAACCAAACTATCATTTTTAATGTGAGTGTATTTAATGATCACTTGTGATAAAGACAGCATAATAAAGACAAAGAGACAGAATGCAATCCAGAATGATGAAGGCTGTGTCATAGCAAAGTAAAAAGTTTAATTCTTTTGTTTAACATTTGAACAGATGTTGCACTGTTAATATAATAATATTTTTAAACAATAGATAAGTGAAGTTCAAAAAATTAAACATCTAGTAATAAATGTCTGAAAGAATATCCAAGAAACTTTCCAGGCATGTAATTTTTTTTATCAGTACTGGGGATCAAACTCACGACCACCTGCTTACAAGGCAGGTGCTGATACCGCTGAGCTAAATCCCCAGCCCCAAGGCATGTAAATTTAAAAGCCAGAAAAAATGAACATGGAAATTTAGAAGATCCAACATTATATTCTAGAAAAAATTGAAATGTAAGAATGTATCAAGTGAATAATTGAGAATCTCTGTAGATTGAAGTAAAGCATGAGTATTAGAATAGTTTACTGAATGTTGGGCAGAGTGTATCAGGAGAGCCACAACAGGAGAAAAATCCCAAAACATACTTGTGAAACCTTGTAGTATTGAAGATGAGAACATTCTGATAGCCTCTTGGTAATGTTTAGTTTACCTGAAAACAAGAAGTAAGCTGGCTTTACCCCTCCCTCTCAAGAGTTATATTGGATAATATAGAAAAGCAAAATTACTTTGATCCAGAAATCTCTACCCAGTCAATAATGATTAAAACATGCGACCAGGAATTGCTGTTCTGAAATGTGCAGTGTGCTGTAGTTACTCCATATGTCCCTTACTGCCATGAAAAGGACTGGTTAGAAAAGTGTGGGTGGTAAAGGAGAAAGCCCGAAGGGCCCCAGTAAACAGTGGCTGTGGAAATGTGCAGTGAGGGAGAGCAGGGGACTGCTCCACAGCAAGCGTGAAAGACCACGTGACTGGGGGACTGAGGATTCAGGAAGCCTGGGGTTGATAAAGTAGGCACTATGAGCTAGCTGTATTCTCAGCTGAAATATAACTCACTAAACTTTTATTTCCCCTAAGCCTCAAAGCAGGGGGACTCACTTTCCTGAGTCCCCGTCTCTCTTAGAAACTTGCTTTCCCTCAGTAAATACTCCCTGCTTTAAAAAAAAAAAAAGACTCACAAGGGTTGATAAACCCAGAAACTTCAACCATAGTCAAGGTTGCAGAAATCAAACTAGTATAAATGTAAGAGGAAAGATATTTCTTAGATTATGTAGACAGTGTACAAGTGCACTCCCATGCTGGATTGAGATGCTCACACTGATCTGTACCTCTCAACTGTCTCCCATTGTTTCATTTCCTGCAGCTTCTGTCTCTTGGTGAAAAATAACTGGCATCTGATATTAAACTTAAGAGATCTTTGCAGCTATTGATCTGAAAAGCAACAATCTCTCGGCCTCTCTGCCTCTGTATCAGTCTTGGGATGGGCAATGATACGATTTGTTCCAACATAGACCATGTACCCACTGGGAATCAACTGGATCCCTAACAGGGGACACTTCCAGGTAAATGCATCCACCTTGCCAGGGAGACTACAACTGGACTGACTGGTTCCAAAAATGCCTCACAAACTGGTGGTGAGGTAGAGGAAGGCTGAGGATTCGTTCTCCTGAGCTCACATTAGTGTACGTACCAATGTCCACTTCATCTAGGGAGACTGAATAGTCCTCTGCTGCATAAGTACTGGCACGCTTGATTAGGGTGCTGCCTTAGACCCTTTAGCAAGGATAAGTCAATTTTTCATGAGTCAAATGGGCACATACATAAGAGCTGGCTTGCCAGTAGTCATGACGCAACAGCACGCTACATACACAAAGTAACCCCAAGAGTAAGGTGGGGTTTGGGTGATGTCAGCTGCTTTAGCCTTGCAAGGACCAGGAATGGCAGAATTCATTCCAAGCCCTTGCTCATAGAATTCCCAGGCAGTTGCAACTCACAGAACACAGGACTGTTTACATATATAAAGGACAGTATCTGATCTACAAATAATGTGGCCTTCAAGTAAGGAAATTTCTTTTCTGACTTCCTTCTCTTCATCTCTGTAGATGACTAGTGTACCCCCCTACAGACGGAAACATGAATGCATTTCAGTGGCATCTTTTTAAAATATACTTTTAGAAGCTGGGTGTGGTAGCACATGCCTATAATCCCAGCATGTGGAAGGCTGAGGCAGGAGGATGACCACAAGTTCCAGGTCAGCCTGGAAGACATAGTTCAAAGCAACAGTAAACTGCATAGCAAGATTCTGTCTCATAAAACAAAAAAAAATACTTATAGCTAGGCTGGTGGCACACATTTTAGTCCTAGCACTTAGGAGGCTGAGGGAGAGAGATTGCAAGTTTGAGGCCATCCTGATCTATGTAGCAAAACCCTACCTCAGAAAACACACATGTGCAACACACACACACACACACATGCTTTTAATTTAACATGGAACAACCAAAATGTCTCTCCATTTCTCCTTCATGAAACCAATTGAAAGCAATAAGCAACAGATACTGGAAGCTCCATCTTTCGGGGGGAAAGCAGCTGTAAATCTGAGTTTCACAGTCCATAAAGGAACTGCTAACCCGACAATCCCACGGAAAGACAAAGCTGCTGCACTGCAGGTCACAAACTTCCCCCAAAGCAGTGGCATATCTGGAAAGAGAAAAGAAACAGCCACTTGACAGGAGCCCCCACATCCCTGAGCAGTCTGCCCCTAAGAGCATCCCTGAATTCTATTCACAATCACAGATCAGCAAGGTGATTGGAGGGTTCAAGGAGGGAACACAGCCAGCATGTGGGAGATGGACTATCAGCAGGGTCACCTGGGTTAGGAGAATTCCAGAATCCCAGGACTCCCCCAGCCCAACAACTCAGAATCTGCACTCTTTATAAGATACCCACATGATCTGAGTACATTTCAGGTTTGGATAATCACTAGACAAAAACAAATTTCCTGATGCCCTGAAGCTCTGCCTTTTGATAACTATCCAAAGAGAGTGTCCTTCCTTCGAAAATGCAAAAGTCTAGCTCTTCACAAATCCTACTAAATAAGGTAGAATTGCACTTACAGCAATCTCCCTCGCCAAAACTGAGCACTGAAGAGTTTGGCGCCAACTCAGGTCACACACTTGTGGGTACAGGGGTGGGCTGGCACGTGGCGGATTTCAGCACTGGAGCACACACTTTGTACCAGGCTCAGTCCTTGGCACCAAAAGAAGGAAAGAAAAAGCATTAGGGGGAAAGGAGACCAAAGAAACAACTGTTTGGGCCACACTAAAAGCATGCAGTGTCTTTGGCAAGTAGAGGCACTATTAGTAGACAACAACCAGACAGAAGGAGATGCAAGACTTCAGCGCTGTATCCCGGTCTGGACGGCAGGAGAAAGGCAGCTCCGAGTATAGTTTACTAAACCTGCTGGGCTCTTTTGCTTCACTGTAGATAGATACTACTTTGGTTAGGACAGGAGGCTGCCGGCTCCATTAAAATATGTCTATCTTTAACTCATTTATTATCCAAAAAACATTTGGTGAAACTTTTCAAAGACACATGTATACGTGTAAGAATGTTAACTTCAATGCTGTTAATTTTTTATACATAAATCCTAGATTCACATTGATTCCTGCTGTCTTTAAATGTGTATGAGACCTAGGCTCCTGGCGAAGTGGCTTATCCTGTCTAAAACATGAAAAAAGCTCAACAAAATGTACAAAACCTTAGTGTTAAAAATGCTGGATGCCAGACAGTGAATGATCCCTGAGAGACAGTGAGCCTCAGAGGCCCATCCTGTGAGTCCCGACAGGTACCCTGTGGCACAGGTCTCCCTGCACAGCAGTGACGGAGCCGGAAGTCAGGAGAGCACAGGGCTACAGTCACAGAATACTTGAGAGCAAAGAACACTCAGGGAAAAAAGAAAAGAAAAACCAGAAATCTAGAGAGACCTCCCTCTGTTTTCCTCCGAGAATGGATCAGAATAGGGTCGTGAGGAAAACCAGAGACCTTGCAGTCCTGACAGCCAGAGACCACCACAGGGCCACAGGAAACCCCTTTGGCCCTGTGGTACTTTAAAAGCATGGCTTCTGTTTCTTCTGAAACACCTACTGCCCTCCACCCACTGTCCTTGATTCAGACAGAAAGACTAAACACCAAGGTTCTGGGTGCCTCACAGCCTTTTGTTCCCCAAGAACAATTGGTCACCCCAGATCCCCGCTGCAACCCTATTTTGTCTCTTCCTGTTTCTTCCTGCCATGTGCCTTAACAATTGGAAGGAGATTGAAAACTTGCCAGGGTCCCCCATAACTGGTGCCCTGGGAGGGGTCTCCCAGGCCCCAGAACACAGTCGTGTAGGACAGGAGTGATAGGGATGCCACTGTAGGATGGGACTGGGTATTGAAACTTGGTCCCAAAACAGTGCCTTGATTGCTTCACAATGCCAAGTTCCCAGAGGGGATCAGGGAAGGGCAGTCATGGGAAACTGAGGCAATCAGAGAGCAGGCAGACGGCAGAGCCCCACAGAGGCGGGTGCTATGGGTTACTCCTACAGTCAGAGACCAGGGTCCGCTTGAGCTGTCCGGGCCAGCAGGCTCAGATGGCGCTGTGTCCAACTGAGCAGGTCACCACTGCCACCAAGACCGCCAGCATGCACAGAGACATTGCCTGCCCTGAGCCTGGGGAGAACAACCACGTGTCCAAGACAGGAGGAAATTTTCTTCATTTTCTATCTGGTCGTATTGTTTTCATATTTCATTTTTATTTTACTTTAAATGTAATATTGTTGTTGATAGTTGCTGTTTGCCTCCCCCTGTACATTTCCCCTATGCTCCAGCCCCACTGTTTTACACGTCTTCTCTTGCAAGCGTGTCTGTGTGCATCCTCTGCTGTTCTTCTCCCAGCACTGTCCGCAGAGAGGGAGAGGATTTCCACATCCCGGCCCCTCCTACCTACCCAACCCCTCTACCAGGCCTCCTCCTCCTGCATTCTACTCAGTTTCACTTTTCTCTCCTCTCCACCTTTTCCATAGTCTCCCTTAAGCGTTTTCTCTAGTATTTTATCAATCGCCGAATTCCCACTACCAGCTTTGCAGTTTTCCATGTTTTCCCTTTCTGAATATGCAACAGACCCTTCACACTGATAGGAACCTCTGCCCCTCCTGCTGATTCCTTCCATCCCACAGAGCAGAGGACTTTCATTTTTTCCCTTTCTTTTTGTCTTCTTTTCTCCCTCTGGTGTTACTGGTCCACAACCTCCTGGGCTTTAGGTAACAGATTCTGTAAAATTAGAGTTGCACACTCCTTTTCACCAGTAGGGGAGACACAGCCATCTCATTTAGTGCCCATTAACCATGGTCAAGGCTTGGGCTGTTATCATGCTTGTGCCATAGCAGTGTGTCTCTTCTCTGGGTTGAGGGAGACCCCACTAATGTCTTGGGTGTTTACTTTTCAGCCAGTCCTGAGAGATCTCCCTGCAGTGGAGTAGCCTGTTCCTCCTGTAGCTAAATAACTGCATAGGAAAATTGGACTCTGGACAGCTGATTACCTGTGACACTCTGGCCCAGTCCACTGTCACACCTGGGGAGAGACACAGCAAGAGCTCCTGACCCAAGAGCTCAGACAAGGACGCCTGCATCCTGGCTGAAAGACATCCTGCATCTGAGTTAGCATCAGCATTGCAGTGTGGGGGGTCCGAGGGGCTACTGGGATGAAGGCACTCATGCTCTCTGGCCAAGAAGCTACTAGGGAATTACATCTGCAGTTCCTCACTGGAATATCGTGGGTTCCCATCAGATATCTCATTGGTTTAAATTTTTGTGATTTTTTTTGTATTGGTTTAATTTCTTGATTTATTTAGTAACCTGGGATTATGTTATGTCCTTTTATGATTTCACGTGTTTATTAGGTTTTACTCATTTTTTGGCTGATTGCCTCTGATTTAATAGGTATCTGGATTCTCCCCCTCATCTCAGCTCTTTATGTTCTTAGCCTCAAATTCCTGAGACAATATTATTAGCGTACTTTTTCGTTTTCTAAACATGTGAACTACTCGAGTCTTAAATTCATCGTATTACCTCCTGCACAGTCATTCCTACAGTCACTAGTACAGTTCCTGGTCCGCCCGTCCGAAGCATTTGGCCCTTGCTGAGCTTACCTAGCTTACTGTCCGCTATAACCACATAGATTCCTAAACTGCAAGGTGGACCCCTCTCTCCCGTATCTCACCCTTCCCCCCACAAACTATCCTTTGAGAATACTCAATACTAAGTCTTCAACTCAGTGAAAAGTAGTCCAATAAAATCAGGACCCACACCAATCTTTTCTTCTCACCTACCACTGCCCTCCCCTTCCAAGGTCTCCCTCAGGTCCTGACACCTCTCTTCTAACAACCTCTTATTCTCCCCACTGCATCTCATCCAGTTACCTGCAGAGCAACCTCAAACAAACTGACAGTGGCTTAGAGAACAAATGGCGGAAAGTGTAACCACAAGAGCATCCTACGGAAGTGCTGTGACATGGAATCTGTGGCTACTGTAATAAATAGAATCTATACAGTGAGACCCTGACTCAAAAAACAAACAAGCAAAAAAAAAGCCTGAAGAGTTTTCAGGACTTTCAGGGACCTCTGTTACATGTCCAGATGTCCCTGCAAAGCCTCCTGTGGTCATAGGTGGGCTTTTCAGAGCTGGCTGGATCTACAGTGTGTGCTGCTGGGATTACATGTGTGACACTGGGTGAAGGGTGTGTAACTACTAAATTAGTCTGCTCTGGACATGGATACTGGAAAAGCCACCAGGGTGTGAGCACTGTCCTCCCTAAGGGCATGCAGCGGGACGGATGATAAGAGACAGACAGAGCTGCTGCCACCCCTTGCTGCCAGCTGCTGCTTCCTACTGCTTCAATTCCTTCTGCCCACCATGAACCGTTTCTCCTCTGTGATACCCCCTGCCTGGGAGCAGCCCATTATGGGCCAACACCTCCACAAACTGAGCTACAATACACCTGCCCTCCTTTAGCTTCAGATGCCAAGTGTTTTGACTCAGCAACAAGAAAAATAACTATGACCTCTGATTGCCAGCTTTTGCAATCCTCAGTTCAAGACCCTTTACAGGATCCACAAAGCCCAAGTCATTGTGTGCAATCTGCAGTCACCCTGGATTCCAGAAGTGCCTTGAGGATGCCCCCCACCCCAAGGCCACTGGCCAGGAGAAAACACCACACAGAAGGAACCCAGGCTGCCCCCCGAAGCAGCAGCCATCACCTCCCCAATTCTCCCTCCGAGGATGACAGCCCGCCTTCCCCAGAATCTAAGACCCTGGTTAACCAGACCGTTACGTGACCAGGATAACATATGCTGCCAGACGTGCAAATTCCCTACTATGGAAACCCCAATCCTTGCCTTTGTTCTTGGTCCCTATAAAATCCCAACACTTTGGTCAGCTACTGGGAGACAGACCTTGAACAAAGCTTTCCTGCTCTCCCCGACGTGGCCACATAGATTAAAACCCTTCTTCCACCCTTCCCTGCTGTTCAGCTCCTTGATCAGTGTTTCAAGACAGGGGCTGAGCCCGCTGTTTTAGAATTCCCCAGAGCCAGGCATTTTGCCCTCAAACTCAGGGAACAGAGCCCTCAGAGTTCCCTCCCAGTGCTGAAAGTTTCGTGGGATGGGCCTCACTAGAATAAAGCAATGCTCATTCCCAACTCCAAGTCAGCTTCATTTTGCAGGGTTCTGCCAATGCAGTCTTGAAATCAAGCGGAGTGGGAAATTCACCGGGCAGTAAGGTGAGACTGGTGAAAGCACCCTGGGGTACGCGGGGCACCCTCCTGCTCCCCGAGCCTACCTGGCAGAGGGCAGAGGAATGAGCAGGTAGGGGTGTGACCATGTGGGTTGAAGGGAAGGGAAAGGAGAGCCTCTCTGAGTTGTCTCTACACTCCCATTTGCTCCAAATGATAATTTTTCTTTTTTTTTTTTTTTTTTTTTTTTTTTTTTGTCTTTTTGAGACACGGTCTCGCTGTGCAGTTCAGGCTGGCCTTGAGCTCACTTTGTACCTAGGCTGGTCTCGAACTCGAAACGATCCTCCTGCCTCAGCCTCCTAAGTGCTGAGATGATAGGCGTGAGCCATCATGCTCAGCTCCAAATGACGATTTTTTAAAATGTTCCTTTGCATGTCTAAAAGAGTAGTGAAAGTGGGAATTAGATGCTGCATTACCCTGTATTAATATTCACTCCTCACAGTTCAGTTTTCTCACTTGACTAACCCAACCCAGCGGTCTACATCCCACGAAGTTGTCTTAACAAGATTCAGGTGTTTGCAAAAGTAGCTTTTGAGGAAGGAAAACACAGAAGAGACTGACTGCACATGACCACAAACACGCCTCCCATTTTATTTGTAACATATTTCACACGAGTTGGAATGGGGGACCAGTGACCATCACAATATGGTAAGCAGCCGAAAAGAAGGCCCAGTACAGGAACCCAGGAGTCACCATACCCAAGACCGCTCAGGGTGCTGGAACCAAGTGCCACAGACCAGGTGACTTAAACAACGGCCCTCCCTGCCCCCAGTTCTGGATGCCGGAAGTCAGCCTGGCCAAGTCCTTTCCTGCAAGGGATGTTCTTGGTTTGCAGATACCATGATGCAGAAATCGTGCAAGTTCTCCAGCGTCTCTTGTACCAGCAACACCTCAACCTCGCAAGCCTCACTCTTGTGAACTCATCTGTCTCTGGCACCTCACTTTCGAATACCATCACCTGGGGCAGGGGCAGGGGTTCCAAATACCGTCACAAGGTGGGGGGGGATACAATCACATTGGGGGCTGCAAATACTGTCACACAGGGTGGGTCCACATACTGTCACACTGAGGAAACCCAAACACCATCACACTTCAACATAGGAATTTTAAGGCAACACACTCAGCTTATAATGACATGTATTTCAAAGCTTACTGCACACATTATATGAAAATGAACATTTATTCATATGAATATAGACAATTTATCTTCAAATACAAAATTTCTCCCTGAAGTTCCTCGTTCTTCACTGCCTCCTGTCTCTTCCTCCTCCAGCCTGCAGGTCTGCATGCCACACTGTCATATCCAAGAAGACGACACAAGGTAACGGCTGCTCCACACCATTAGGAATGTCACCTCCAGCTGTCGAAGACTCTTTCCTCGCTGTTGCCCATGAGCTGCTGCCAGGTGAAAGGGCCACACTTCTGCCAGGAAAACCCTTCCAGCTCTGGGGAACAAATTCAAACTCTTTCTTCATATGACCTTAAGTCAGAGAAGACAAAACCCCATCCCTGCAAACGGGCTTCGAGATTCTCTTTGACTGAATGTGACCAGTGATATATTTTCAAAACTACACTAGAAATATGGAGTGAAAGACAGTTTTCTCTTACAAAGACTCATCCAATCTTCCTGAGCTCATTGCGGGAGATTTCAAATCCTGACATCAAAAGTCACCACGGACTTTTGCTCTTTGGCTTTCAAATGGAGGCACATCACCTAGTGCTCTGCATACACAGAAGTTAAGGACCACTGCAGACTGTCCCCAACTTACAATGATGTGACCTAGGATGTTTTGGTTTTACGATGATGTATAAGCTATGTGTAGTCAGTACAAATTGTACTTCAAATTGTGATCTGTTCCTACGCCAGCACCAAGCGGCACAACACTCTCACGACACTCCCACAACACTGGGCAGCAGCAGAAGAGGAAGCCACACAATGAGAGTGAACAACCAGAACTGTACGCTGCACTACGCCACTATGCTACGATGTCCGGTAGGTTAGGTGTAAAACACTTTAATTTTGTTACTGTTTTTTGAGACAAGGTCTCAGTACATAGTTCAGATAACCTAGAGCTTATGATGTAGCCCAGTCTGACCTTGAACTCAAGGGAATGCTCCTGCCTCAGCTTCCCAAAATTGGGATTACAGGCATGCACCATCACACCTGACCCAAACACATTTCTGATTACTATATTTTCAATTTATGAAGAGATAATAGCAAGTAAAACTGCATCATAAATCAAGGACATCTGTGGTTTTCCCAGGCTTCTCACTGCTTTGATAGCCTTGTTCTTAGCTTTTATAGCCTTCAAAAAGTGACATGGGAGGCTGAAGCAGAAGAAATGCTTAAGCCCAAGAATGCAAGGCTAGCCTGGGAAATATATCAATGCATCACTTCAAAATACGCATGCACGCAGGCACCAGAAATCCACCTCAGGCTCTGTCTTCAGTATGTGTGCCCTGATGTCGAATCAGGGATGAGCTCCTGCTGTATGCCTTCCCACAGTCACTACACTCATAGGGTTTCTGTGCAGAATGACTTCTCTGATGTCGAATAAGGTCTGACCCACTGCTAAAGGCCCTCCCACACTCTCTGCACTCATAGGGCTTCTCTCCGGTGTGACTTCTCTCATGCAGGATGAGGGACGTGCGCTGGCTGAAGGCCTTCCTACACGTCTGACAGATGTAGGGCTTCGCTCCGGTGTGAATGCGCTCATGCTGGGCAAGGTGGGCGCTCTGGCTGAAAGCTTTCCCACACTCCTCACATTCGTAGGGCCTGTCTTCACTGTGAATTCTCTTATGCCGAGTCAGGGATATCCGGTGGCTGAAGGCTTTCCCACATTCCTCACACTGATAGGGTTTTTCCCCAGTGTGAATTCGTTGGTGTTCAGTAAGGAATGACTGGCGGCCAAACACCTTGCTACACTTAGCGCATCTGAAAGGCTGCTCTTCGGAATGTACATTCAGGTATATCTTCAGGTTTGCGGGTCCAGAGAACATCTTCCCACACTCTTTACACTCCAAGAGCTTCTTCTTCCTCTTGTGAACTTTGAGGTGTTGAACAAGGGTTGAACCCCGCCTGAAGGCCTTCCTACACTTACCACAGCGATAAGCCCTCTGGCCCTTGTGCATTTTTACATGGAGAATGAAGGCTGAAAGCCGCTGAAAATCCTTCCTGCAATCATCACATCTGTAGCGTTGCTTTGAAGTATGGGTTTTCTGGTGAAGCAAAAGAGGTGAAACCCTACTAAAGGACTTACCACACTTTTTGCATTTAAAAGGATTTTTGAAAGACCGGTTTCTTCGCTGTGTATTCTGACCTAAGGTCTTCTCATTTTGGGGGGCTTTCTCTCTGGTATGCGCTTTTCTGTGTGCAACAAGCACTGATTCCTTTTTGAAGCCCTTCCCACACGTATTACACTTGTGTATTTTCTTTTGCCTATGAATCCTCTCATGAAGTAAAAGGGCTGCCCTGTTACTGAAGGCTGTCCTGCATTTCCTGCACTGGAGGGTGCTGAGAGATGAGCTGGGACTGGAGGCCAACCCACCATCGGGACTTTCCTTTCTGCTGTGAATCCTCCTGTGTAGAATAAGGGTTATGCTCTTACTGAAACTTTCCCCACACTGATCACACACATAGCTTTTCACTTCGCTGTGAATTCTCTGATGAAGAAGAAGGGATGCGATCTGTCTGAAAACTTTTCTGCAACGGCTGCACTCGTAAGGCCTGTCTCTGGTGTGAACACTCTGATGGAGTTTGAGCGAGGAGCACTGGCTAAAGGTTTTCCCACAGTCCTCGCATTTCAAAGATTTCTTCCGTAGAAGTCTTTTCTTGGCTTTTCTTCGGAGTAACTCTACCCTCTTGCCGGTGGGAATCTTTACTTGCATAGTAACTGGTCTTTGACAGAAGATTTGTTTAGATTTGCTGCACAGCTTTGGTGATTTCTTGGCCTCAGACTTAGATGCTGAAAGACAAGAAGAAATTAAATGTTTGCTTTCCAGTGTGGAAAGACTGAAACTTACATAAAAATGCAGTCATTGTTACTGATTATCACAATGATAACCATATCAATAATTTTTAGTGTCCTATTGTCACCTTATTACCATAATAAGAGCTTTATGTATTTAATAAACACAATTCAGGAAGTTTGCAGTCTGAAACACAGCAACTCAAAGTGTTATCTTGATGATAAACGTTATACAATATTCAACTCTTCAGGTAGTTCATCAGACAAATATATTTTTAGTATATGAAATGCCATATAAAAGGCAAATCAACAGAGAAAGCTTGATGGCTGCCTGGGTCAAGGAGGCAGAAATGGGATTGGTTGTACATGGGCATAGGAATCCTACCAGGGGTGTGAAAGTGTTCTCAAACTGGATTACAGTGTTGGCTACCAACTGGGTAGATGTCAAGCAGACAGAACAAAGCCGCTGAATTATACTCTCAAAACGGGTGAATCTGATGACATAAATTCTATTTCTATGAAGCTGTAAGTTCAAAAAAGTATTCTTGAAATGAAATCTTTAAAACCACAAACCAACCAAGAGGCAAGTGAATTCAGTAGCTATTCAAAGGATGAAAATAACTCAGAGAAGCAGGAAAAATTCTAAGGAAGAAGGTAATTGATTAGCCTTCAAAAAACACCTGTATTATTTATCAAAATAAAGCGGAATAACCCACAGATGTCCACTATGACTTACAGTAACTATCTACATGGCAGACTGACTGTCGCTGTCACCAGAACGTAGGCTTTATTTGTTTATTTATTTATTTTTGTCTTTTTCATTTTTATCGGTACCAGAGATTGAACTCACGACTGCCTGCTTGCAAGGCAGGCGCTTATGCCACTGAGCTAAATCCCTAGCCCCCAGAATGTAGGCTTTAGATCTGTGCTTTCCAACACAGGAGCCCCCAGTCCCAGCCAGCCACTGGGAACTGCAAAGTGGTCAATCTGATGTGGGGTGGGCTCCAAGTACAAGACACACACACCATAACTCAACAGCTGAGAGTCAGTAACAGGCACGTGAAGTGTCTCATCGTGGAAATGCAGATTACCTACTGCGGTATTTCTGATGCACTGGGTTAAAAAAATGTTATTAAAGTTAATCTCACCTGGTTTTTGTTTGGTTGGGGTTTTTTTTTTTTTTTTTTTGTCTTTTTCCTTTTTATTGGTACCAGGGATCAAACTCACGACTGCCTGCTTGCAAGGCAGGCACTTATGCCGCTAAGCTAAATCCCCAGCCCCTGTTTGGTTGGTTTTTTTGGTACCGGGGATTGAACTCAAGACCTCACACTTGCCAGGCTTATGCTAAATCCCCAACAATCTTACCTGTTTTTAAAAAGTTATTTTAATGCAGCCGCTAGAAAAATTCAATTAAATACGTGGTTCACATTACATTTCTGCTCGATACCTCTGCTTTAGATGGACCAGCAGTTTACTGGAGTAATTGTCACTAATTACATCGTGAGACAGATCCTTTACTTCTGGGGTCGCTGTTCCACTGTCTGAAATGGATACACTTAACCTACCTCACAGGGGTTTTTTTTAAAAATTTGTTTTATTTATTTATTTTTTATCGGTACCAGAGATCAAACTCATGACCACACGCTTGCAAGGCAGGCGCTTATTGCTACTGAGCTAAATCCTCAGCTCCATCCAGGTTTCATGACAACTGCAAATCACATGTACAAAATTTCTGGCACAGCAGGGATTTTAGCTCAGTGGCATAAGCGCCTGCCTGGCAAACCTGAGGTTGTGAGTTCAATCCCCAGTACCAAAAAAAAAAAAAAAAAAAAAAAAAAAACCCTTCTGGCATGTACCATACTCTTATCTGCAGGCCCAGTATTAAAATATCTGGGAACCAAAGCTTCATTGATTTTTGATGTATTTTGGGAACAAAAACTCCAAAGTGCAAGCAGCTTTCTTACAGCCTTCAGTTATCATCCTCAGGAAGACAATCCTGAAGGCAATTTTAGAATATCTGGGATC
The DNA here is from genome assembly GCF_034190915.1 of Cavia porcellus. NCBI lineage: Eukaryota > Metazoa > Chordata > Mammalia > Rodentia > Caviidae > Cavia > Cavia porcellus. Next base: position 36,800,117 of record NW_026947490.1, on the reverse strand, counting down.
TGAGAAATGGTCCCACCCTCTGACGCAGGGACCCTACTTCTGCAGCTCAGAACTACAGAAAACAGGCACCCCAGCTCCCCTTGTTCCATTACACAGAAAACAAGGCTCTAAACAGAAACAGCAATGTAGCAGGCCACTCACCACATATTACCACGAGAACAAAGTGTGAAAAACACAGAAGCCTGAGAATTTTACGAGGACTATGACAATTTCATGAAATAAGTATCGTTTCTGATTCCCATTGTAACTGCTTTTGCCTGTTTCAAATTTTATGTCACACCGCTAAATTTCATCAGTAACCCTCTTGAAAACAGTATTTTGCTCACAAAGACGAGCCCCCCACCCTCCCTGCACGGCCCCAAGGCTAGAAGGCACCAGTCAGCCCAAGCTGAGCCTTTCTCCAGGCTCCCATCCTCACAGTGCTGACCCCCAGGTCCTCCACAGCATGGCCTCGAGGGACAGACACTCCACCAGCAGAGAAGGACTGGGCTGGCCAAAGAGACAAGGGAAACCCAGCTGCAAAGCAAACGAGTCCTTGAAAAGCAGCCAAAGAGAAAAGCTGTGGGAAAATTACATTTTTTAAAATTAAAAGTTAGGGCTGGGGATTTAGCTCAGTGGCATAAGTGCCTGCCTTGCAAGCAGGCAGTCGTGAGTTCAATCCCTGGTACCGATAAAAAGGAAAAAGACAAAAAAAAATAAATAAATAAAATTAAATTAAAATTTAAAATTAAATTTTTTAAAAGAATGACAAAAAAGGTACAAACCGGAACATTATGGTGATGTACGCTACCCATCACAAGAAGGGAAACTCGAAAGCAGAGATGTAGGGTTGCTAGTGGGACAGGTGACACCACAGAGCCAAGCTCCCAACCCCAGTCTGTGCCATGCCCTGGCTGGGGAGACTCAGGCAGGGCACTGTGGCCCTCTACACGCCCCTAGGGGACCCTGGAAAGGGCACTGCACCCCTTTGCACCCACGCTGGCTCTGTGAACTAGTACCAACAGCTCCTGAGGCAGTGCCGGGGTAACTCATGTGAGTGCCCAGCTTCAAGAAGGGGCTTGCCTGGCGCTGGCTGCTCACCATCTAAGGGCTCACCCTGAAACCTGGCTTCCCTGTCCAGGCCTCAGGACTCCCAGGTGTGGGGTGGGAGAGCAGAGTGGGGCACTCCCTTGCCCCACCGCCTGAGGACACAGCACGAAGGCACCCCTATGAACTAGAGGCCAACAGCTCCTTGGCCTCAGACTCCCAACTTCAGAACTGAGAAATAAATGAATCCCCACGGCTTCCACACCACCCAGAGTACGGCGTCATCACAGCGGCCTGACCCGGTAAGATGCACACATGCCTCAGTTTCCCCTCACTCACCAAGGGCCCAGCGTCGCCTCAGTGGCTCCACCATCCAGGGCTCCTTCCCTTTCTCCAGCAAGGTGATGACATTTGGCCTCCGAAGGCACAGACCTGGACATGGGTGTGGACCATGAGGTGGGCGCCAGAGGTCAGGCCCAGCCCTGAGCCAGAGGGAGGAGGCAAAGCAGCATGGCTGGGGGCACGGCAACCACGAAGTGTGGATGGGGTCTCCATCCCCGTTTCCTGAAAACAGCCCCTAAAAACATCTGCTTCTGGGGTGGCATCTGTCACATGAGAATGAGCGGCCTGGTGGTCAAGGCTCCTAGGGACCAAGCAGTGAGTAGAGGTTGGGGACCTAAACCCACCCCCATGTCCAAGAGGCCAGGAGGCTGGAGGCAGGTGCCCAGGAGCCAGCACTCAGGATGCATCCCACAGCCTCCAAGAGCCTGAGGGACGGAACTTGCAGGACTTCCAGGGATCAGCCCAGAGCAGCCCAGGAGCACGTGCCCCTCTGTCCTGGCTGCCTGCATCTCTCAGCTAGATGCTCACTAACCCCGGTGCCTGTCATACTAAACTGGCAACCCTAAGAAACATGCTTCCCGGAGCCCTGTGAGCTACTCACAGATGATCAAATCCAAGGAGGGGTCGCAGGAACCCCCAGTGTGGAGCCAGTAGGTCAGACATTCCAGAGGCCCACACTATGGCTTTGTGCCTCTATTCCCACCACCCCTAGCATTGGCGACTATGCTCTGTTCACGTTCTAACAGTGCTTCTCAGCCCCACAGGCAAAATACATACGCTGCATGGAAGAAGCCACTTACGCCTAATTCCACAGGCGTGCTAAGCCCGGGACAGGCAGACTGGCAGGGCAGAGCAGACCAGTGGCTGCCTAACCCGGGAAAAGCCAGCAGGGGAATGAAGAGGGGCTGGCAAGGGTACAAGCTTCTTTCTAGATAATGAAAATGGTCTAATGTAGACTGTGGTGATGGGTGGACAACTGGACTACACCAAAAACCTGTGACCTGTGTGACCACAGAGTAGGTGATTGATAGGTCAATGAAACTGCCAAAGGCAGCTGTACTGAGCAGCTCCGCCCAGGGGGGCAGCCACTTTTCTAAGGACTCTGGCTGAGATAGGCACCCTCAGTGGACCAGCGCTGGACTGTAGGGGGAGCAGCGCCTTACCCATGGACACCAGGTTCCGGTAGTTCTCCAACATGACCTCTTCGTACAGGTCCTTCTGTGAGGGGCTCAGCCATTCCCACTCCTCCTGGGAGAAGTAGACAGCCAAGTCCACAAATGTCACCAGTGCCTGAAACGGAAACAGCCACACATCCACTCCTGGCCACAAGCCTGAGCTCCCACGGGGCTAGAGGATCAGGGGACACAGCCCAAATGTGGGTGACGTGGGGCTAGGAAAAGTTCAGTGAGCAATGGAGATTCTGAGGCCAAAGGGGCAGATGTGCCAACTACACAGAATGCAATGAGATGTGACCTCATTTTCACCATTAAAGATGATGTCACCCAGTGACTGGGATCTAGAAGACATTGACAGAGTCAAGGCTCTTTCCAGAGCTCCTGACCAGGCACAACCGACAGGATCACAGCACTGACCCGGAGGAGGACACCGAGGCCCAGCACCATGAGGGGGCTCACTGCAGGTCACACTGTTGTTCAGGAGAGGAGCTGGACTCACACAGGTATCTGGGCTGCGACTCAGGTCCCAAGCACGGGCCGCAGGAAGAGCACAGGAATGCGTTACACAGGACCAAGACTCCCAACGGGCAGGCTTAATCGAGGCCAAGAACCAGCTGACCTTAACACAGGGAGACCTTAAGGCAGGGAGATCATCTAGGGCTGGTCCCGGCTGGATTGGCCTGGGAAACTTCTGCAAAGCTAATACGGGCTTTACCAGAGAAGAATGGCCAGACAGAGCTGGGGAAGGCGTACCACACCCGCTGTACCCTGGCAGGCCCCCGGACACTCATCCACACCGGGGAATCCACAGGACTCTGGCCTCATTCAGGGAAGGGTCCTTCATACACGGGGAGCCCCATGGATGCTGAAGGAACAAGTTCCAAGTCTCCATGGGCGGAAGGCCCCGGAAGGAACGAAGGAGGCCCAGCCAACCCAACAGGGTGGAACGTCCCCGCACAAGGGCCACACGCCACTGACCTTGGGCCTGGGTTTGCCGCGTGTGGCCGGCATCGTGGCTCCTCGGCAAGGATCACATCCAGAGGAGCGCAGAAGCTGGGAAGGCAGGGAAGGCAGGGCTGCAGAGGAGAGAGTCATAAGCACCCTAAGCCACCCTGAGCTCTCACCTGGACACACACACGCACACACACTTCTATGTACATGGAAGCCCAGAGGTCTGTACTGCAGTACATCCGTCCCATTGAGTGCCCCGAAGGGCACCCAGGGCACCCGACTAGGCATGGCAGGCATGGCTCAGCCAGGTGACAAACCTACTGGGTACCTGGACACTGCCCTGGGCCCGTGGTCAGTGGTGACAGCAGAGGAGACTGGGGCAAACCACTTCCTGAGGGGCGTCCTACCTGCCTGCCTAGAAGACCCTGGCCCAGCCAAGGCCAGGCTTCTGCTGTCCACACTCCCACCACCACCACATGAATGCCACCAGCCACACATGACTACTGGGGGAGGGGGCAGTGCAGCGGAGAAGCTATTTTAATTTCAATTAATTATGAAAACAATACATTTTAAAATTACGAGATAAAACTGTTGTGAATTTGAAATGAAAAACTGACACTTGATTCACTAACTGTGAAAGTGTATTTACCACAACTTGGGATGTGACTCAACTTCCTCAGCAATGAATTTTGGGAAATTTAAGGACACATCACATTTAAGGACGCTCCATTGGAGAGGAAGCATCCAGGCTGAGACCAAGACTGTGTTAAACCTCCTATCAGGTTTAAAAGACCTGGTATGGAAAAAAGACTGCAAGGTAGCTCGCTGGTAATTTTTTTCTAGTAGTTACATATTGAAATGGTAATGCTTTGAATACATGAAGTAAAACATATTATTAAAATTAATTTTAGCCCGGGGTTTAGCTCAGCGGCATAAGCACCTGCCTGGCAAATGCAAGGTCAGGAGTTCATTTCCCAGTACCAAATAAAAGATACTTCTACCAATGATCGACATATTTTGAAATTCTATTTTAGTTTTTTTTTTCTTTTTCCCCTTGAAATAAAGTGGGTTTGGAAAATAAATTTTAAAAATGAATTTTAAGGATAAATTTGTTTCATCTTTTTCTTAATGTGGCTACTGCAGAATTTAAAATTATATGCCTCAAGTTTTTACAAGACAGTTCTACAAATGACAGGCTGGATCCTCCGCGTTGCTCCTTGGCTGTCGCAGGACTTCCTGCCAACTTCAGGTCACTCAGAGTGGCCGCGGGTTTTGCGCACCAGGCAAGCGCTCTGCCACTGCACTGGCTGTCCGTGCTGCGTTTACGCGGTTGAAGTTACCACCACCGGCTCCCATTGGGGCAAACGCTACCCTCCTCCCGGCCGCCCGGAGCGGTACCTGCATCCTGGCTCTGCTCGCAGTCCGCTGCCCGCTTCCCGAGCACTGCACCGAGGTGCCGCATCGCAGAGCCGGGTCGCAGCCCCCAGGCCTCAGCCTCTGCACCCGTTCCCAGGCAGGCAGCAGAAGCGAGGACGCGCTCTAATGCTCCCATTGGGAAAACTTGAAATCTGGAGAAAAGTAAAAAAATAAAAGTCAGTGTGCGACCAGTCTTCTTGTGACGAAGGGTCGAGGAGAAGGCCGCAGCGCGCGCGGGACCCCCAACGCAGCAGCCCGACAGGGCTCCTAGCTCACCCCAGCTCCCTCCCCCGCCAGGGGACACTGTCGCCCCGCAGCCCCGCGTGCGCCAGCCCTGGACACCAAGCGAGGCGGCGCCCGGCCAGCGGGGGCGCCACCGCGCCACGGGAGACGCTCCGGCAGCTCCGGGCCCTTCGGGACTCTCGGCCACATCCCGCCCGAACTGAACACGGGACACCGCGCTGCTACGCGCCAGGCTCCGCGGCCCGTTCCAGCCGTGACCACAGTGAACCGTGCCACCAGCACCGAGGCACGGCCTCACCCTCATCTCCGGCTCGCAGGGTCACACCACAGTCCTCCGCTCAGGAGCGCGCTTTTCCACAGCAGCCACGCAGCCACACGCTCACGGAGCTGCTCCATGGCAGCACCGCCACACAGTGACCGCCACACGTGTTCGCGGAGCTGCGCTCACCGTGGGCTCTGCCCAACGCCACGGAGGACACCACGCCGCTCACCCAGGCCACCAAACACGTCCCCTCGCATCCACGGCCACCAACGGAGCCACGACGCTGCCTCGCTGGCTGTCACACCGGTACAGCTGCGATCTCCCGACCCACATGAACGTGCGGCCCACCGATCTGCAGGTCCACGCGGCCGCGCCGCCCACCCCACGTAGGCACCACCGAGCCTCATAGTGAGGGGGCCACGGCCCCGCGCAGTTTAAGGGGCCCGCGTAGCTGCACTCGCGGAGCCCATACTCACTGTCCATCCCTCGCCTGCTTCCCTGTGGGTCGGCCCACTGGCGTGCAGACCACCCACCCGAGCCCCTGCACCTTCGCCCGGGTTCCGCCCCTTATAGCACAACACGTAGGTGCTCGAGGCCCCACCTCCAGGGCAGACTGTGGTCTGTGAGGACCCGCCTCAGGCGAGCATGCGCTCATCGATCACAGTGATAACCCCCCTGGCCCGCGGCTCCACCTCCTCAACATTAGATTACACTCGTGCAATCAGAGCATAGCTGTCCGCTATGCACCACTGTGCAAAACCAGGGAGCTCCACAGCCTGCTTGTGCCGGGCCTTCAGGGACACTGCTCCCCACCCTTCAGGAGGACACTGTGCGCGCCTAGATGCTGAAGACCTATTCTGATCTGGGTTGTGTTTTTTGTTTTTTTCTTGAGGGTATAAAGACTCGAACTCAGGACCTCGCGCTTGCCGGCGGGCGATGCTCCGCTGAGTTATATCCCCGGCCTTTAATACTCTACTCTGTTCACCCAAATCTAAACCTCCCAATTCGCCGCTCTGCCGGCCCCCATATGCATGTCTCAGAAGCCGCGGCACTGGGCCCTGTTCCCCAGGTTTCAGTGGGGTTCAAACCCGCCGCGGCCTGCACGAGCGCGCGCACTGTGAATTTAGCCTGCGACTCCCGGAAGCCTCCGGGGCGTGAAGTGCACTGGAGAGCCACTCCCAAGGAGAGGGTCTCAGGCTCTCTGGCTCCAGTCTATCCGGTCTGGGCATAAACTGACCCGGAGAGGGGCAGAGGGACGTCCCTCCAGGCCAGAGGTGGAGTCTCCCATGGAATTGGAAGGCCAGAGTCCCTGGCGAGGTCCCAGACTACATATCCCAGGAGGCTCTGCGACCCACCGCCCCCCCTCGGATAGAGCTGCACATGCGCGGGCAGGGCGTGGACTTCTTGCAACCGAGATCACCTGCTGCGCGCGAAGCTTGAAGCTTTGTCACTCTGACCTTTTGCAGCCCGGTGTTGTGTTCGCGTGCTGTGCACCCGTACAGCCCGACAGTGCGTGCGTGTGTAAGCTGTGAGCGTGCTATGTGAGACTCAGTGTGTGCACTGCTTATGTTTGCAGTCGTCTGTGGCTGCCACGGGCCAGAGACAGGTACTTGTTGCACAGACGTGATGGCCCACACAGCCTAAAACCCTGATGGTGTTTTTTCATCAATAACCGTCACTTCTGTATGTAAATGAGTCAAAGAGACATTAGTCATACACTGAGGCTACACAGTGTAGCATGAGGGCAGAGCTGATTGTAAATCCAGGTCTTGATGTCCCCAGAACCATGTTCTTCACATCTCCTTCCAGACATGCACTCCAAGCTCTAGGAGGTTCTGAGCATCTGGCAGACGAAAGTTTGTCCAAGGTCTGGAGAACCCAGCATAAACCCAATACTGGGCCAGATTGCCTGGGGTGCTGAGAGTCAGCTCCAAGGAACTGACCAGTCCTTCCACACCCAGCTTCTGAAGCAGGCAGCTTCCCCCAGAGGCCCTCGAGCTTCCAAGGCTGGGAGTTGGCCCCAGAGCCAGCACCAGAACCCAGGCCTCTTCTCATGATCCCTGGTGTCTCCCACAGCCAACACCTGCTGTCTCAGTGTTCCACAAGGGAGTCACCACCGGGAGGGCCCCCAGGGGCCCTGGGTTTGGAAGCTGAAAAATAAGTGTAGAACCTATTTTAATATAGGGAACATTTAAAACTTCTAATAGTAAGCATATTTCTAACACTATTCAAAAAGGACACCAACCAGGAGTCACAGGCTGTTCCCATGGTTAGAAAACTTACCGAGCCTTATTGTAACCTCAAATATCAAGTCCGGTCATCCAAGTATTGTAATCCTCTTTCTAGTATTCCTCAAAATCCAGAAAGTTACATTTGTAATCCCACTGAGACGTTACTGGAATCCCAGCAAGTTAATTCCAATCTATCTACCACCACCAATGCAACCGACAGTAAGAGTAAAAACACCAAGACATATTCCAAGTTAAAGGCAGCCAAAAGGTCCTAAGTCCAATCCCCGAGAGACAAAGGCCTTGATCCTAGGCCTCTCCCAGAATTTATTATCTTGTGAAGAAGGGGGGTGGCTCAGGAATGAGTGACCGTGAGGATGGTGAGTAACTTAGGCTGGCTGGCCAGGTGGGAAGAAAAGCATCTCTGCAAAATGAAGAGATAAGGATATGCAGAAGGATCAATTCATATAATCTAATTAAGGTAGCAACTGCATTGTCTTGGGAGGCTGTTGCTTTGGTTTCTGATATGCAGAAAAGATTCCCTGTGCCCTAGAGAATCATAGCCTCTTTATCTTGAAACTCCTACTCAGTTGATATTCCCTGAGCATTAGCTAGAGCATCCTGCATGTGAGAAAACAGGACTGTCTGTGGGATTTGGAGGTTACATACCAGTACCTGGTTAGCCTTATTTGCAATGCTTACAGCCAACTGAAAAGAGAAGGAAGTACCATAGTCAGTTCTGTACATATCAGCATAATGAAATAAGTCTCCAAATAATCAGAGGTGCAGTAATTGTTTTGCATTCAAGCAGAGTCAATGGAGTTGCCTCCACAGAGCCTGACACTCGAGATGCCAACTACAAGATCAGTGTAGCTCAGCCAGGAAGGTTTCTCTTGCTTCCCAGTTCCAGAGAGTGATCACTGCAAGGACATCTCTGCCCAGTGTCAATCATGTAATCTCATTTAGTTGCTGTTTCTGTCAGAGTGAGTTCTACCTAGCAAATGATGACAAAGATGTGTATACCCAACTGTAGGATATTAGGTCATGTGCCTTTGACACTCCCTTTTGGAGACATATGTAAATAACTGGAAAACTCTAATTACTGCTGATGATTTGGGACTGAGGTTCCTGTCAACCCGCTAGTGTAATAAAGCTGCCTTCTAATGTCCTTGTGGTGCTAAGTCTCTGTTGAGTCTGGTTCTGAATTCAACATCATAATCCAGGATTTTCCTAGAGACACCGAGCTAGCCATTGTGGTCACTGGTGGAGGCCAGCTGACCACCGGGACTCACCCACCAGCCTGCAAATGAGAAGTTCTTTTCTGGGAGGCTCCTCAACAGTCGAGGAGTGGGAGGCCTTGTGTGGCAATAGTGAGCTCATCGGACCCTAAGAGGATGCAAAACACAGTGAAGCCACCGGCCAACGAAAGGTAGGATTCCCCAAGCACCCATGAGTTAGTCCCAGCCCGATTCTGATTCCATTCCCAGATTGGAATGAAGGGAACCCTGATTACACTCCGCCTGCTTTGTTTCAGATTTAGCAGTGTCTGTAAAGAAGGACTTAAACAGGAGTCCTTATGCTCCTCGATGAAAGCACCACCCCAGGGGAGATTAGAACTGTGGAGTTTATTTAAGCCCCAAGTGGGGCACCTGTCAGTGCTCTCTTTCCCTGAGCACCTCCCTTCCTTCGTTGCAACTCTGTTTAAGTGCTCATAAACAAATACTTTAGGGAGCAGTCAAGATGGGTATTGGCCAGATACTCTAAAATATATATGAACTCCAAAACTTACAAAAGGTTGCATGATAAAAATAAAACCTGATCACTGAGCCCAGTTACAAAATGTCACCTAAATCAGTTCCCCAACATCGTGTCTTAAATCTGTGCCAAAATCTGCCACTCTGGCTCCAAGAGTGCTTGCCAGGAAAAGGGAACTCTCTTGATAATGAAAGCAGAGCAGAAACCCCCTAGACACGAGAAGAATTAAGAGCTTGAAAGACTTACCCTGTCCTGCCAGGGCTTCCCTCCCCCATATGTGGGCAACAACTGGAGCATCCCAAGCCCCTGTCTCCGCCCCCACTCCAGAGAGTCCGTGGATCATCACCTCTGCTCATCTCCTCTGCGAATACTGCTGTGCCCACCCGGGAGGCCCATGTACTCTAAAAAGTGACCCGTGCTGTAGTAAATGAAGATATAAAAAGTTACAACAGGGTGTACACATAGGATGCCACAGACAGGCCAATTAAAAATGCCTCAGGAAATGACCACAGTCCCATCAGGCCGACAGGTTTTCCTCAAGTCACAAATTTTAATCGTTACATACATAAAACATTTCTTGTACGCTACAAACTGTTATATGACAATTATGGGATTAACCTGTTCTCTGCTTTGTGGTTTTGAGATAAAAATAGTAATTCAAGGATACCTAGTAGTCTGCTGGCACCAGCCTAGTTTGCCATCTGAAAACAAGAAACATTTTGAAATTCAGTGTGCTGCAACCAAATTAAATGCATCATAAAAAGATTTATAATAACAAAAGAAAATACTAAAACTGCTATAAATGTAAAAATATACTTTTGATATGAAAGGGTTCTCTATGATAAAAAGGTGAAAATAATAAGATAAAAAGATAAAAATAAAATTAAAAGCTTATATATGTTAAAAAGCTTATGCAAGTAGTTTATTGAAAATACACACTTGATGGAGCTCAGGTTGTTCCTTCTAAAAAATAAAAAATCCCCATGAGGGAAATGACCACATCAACATGAGATTACCAGTCACAAAATAACCTTTACAATCTGTGGTACTGGGGATTGAACTCACAACCTCACACTTGCCAAGCAGGCGCTTATGCCGCTGAGCTAAATCCCCAACATTTACAATCTTAGATGATGTATTTGTGGGGTGTGAGCCTCCTCAATACTGAGAGAGATATTTAATTATGCTATGAGGTTTTTGAGCCCAGGCTGTCTTTACAGAACTGTATCACTGCTATGTGGGATTCAACTACTAAAACAAATATAATGCATAAAAATAACAGTCTTTTGCTCTGCTTTCTATTTCAAAGTGCTTGATATTTCGATAAAAGTATAATTACTTTAATATAATTATTATTACAATACCAAGCCCACTCCAGCACCAGTGCCCCCAATCCGTGTACTTCAGGGTGATAGGCACCAGGTGTCAGCACCCAACCCAGAGCCGGTAGCTTCTGTCTCTTAGAAGCAGCTGCTTCTGTGACCATAGACTGTCACACTGCGAAACGATACCTCTCCCGCCTGTGAGCCACTTTGAGGTCTTCAAGTCACCAGCGCACCGTGACTGCCCTCTGCCTCTTTGACTGCTCCAATTCTGTGTGCTGACTGGGACCCTTAGTCCCTGGAGGTCCCCATCATCTGCCTGTCCAGAGCATTAGGCTCAGCGTCAGAAGAATGCCCTTCATGTTTGTGGGCCCTTGCTGCAACCGCCCCCTTCATCAAGGAGGCAAAGGAACTGACTTTGGGAAATTAGAATAAATGGTCCTGAGGTGCCTATAGTGCCCACAGCCAGGCGAAAGGCCGAGAGACAACTGATAAGCCCCAGCCCCACGATAACACCTTAGCCACCTTCTTGGAAAACAGTCTGTCTGGAGCCTGAGGGTGTCTCGAGAGATATAAAAGTGGTAAGCAAGAAAAGTCCTCCCCCTGGCTGCAAAGCAGCAGACAAATGGCTTAACCTTGTCCAACAAGTAGAAAGAGGGGGACCTTGAGCAGTGCCCAGCTGCAGCACTTAGATAATATAAAAAACCTAGGGAAACTAGGAAAATAATTAGAACAAAAGGGGCAAAACCGTTCCTATGTGGCTGCCGTGGCCATGAGATGATGGGGTTAACACAGCTAAGCCCACAGTAATGTCCCAAATAACCAGAGTGGCCAGCGCCGCTCTATGAGACTGGTTCCAAGGGGTGTGCAGACGGCGGCCCCAGAGGCAGCTAATCAGATGTGATGAACTGGTTGGCGGAGAATCCAGGCGAATTGCCGGAGCAGGGCACTCTCTAGACCCAGTAACTGTGCTGTGTGACGCGGGCATCAGAGGAGGATGTTTACTCTGCAGTACCGCAGCCCAGGTGAGGAGCTGCTAGTGATGCCCAGCGAAAGGGAAAGGAAGGAAGAGCAGCTGGGATGGGGAAAGGGGAAAAGAAGAAGGGGAAGGCTCTACTCGTATAGGCACACATACACGTGTGTGTGTGTGTGTGTGTGTGTGTGTGTGTGTGTGTGTGTGTGTGTACAGGTACAGGATAGATAACTATACTGCTAATCTCTGTAAGATCATCAGAAAGAACAGATGGTGCTTTCATTGTTTGACTGTTTGATTATTTGTTCATGCCTAAATCTTGTAACCTGAAAAACTACTTCTAAGATAACAATATGCAATGTACAAACTACTGTGAATTTCCACACACGCACTCAAAAATCCCACACAGGACATAGTCCTGGTGAGTGGGCGAGTGATCCTGTTTGGGTCAGTACCAATCCTTTACAGATGGCCCAGTCCATAGTGCTGTAGATACCTAGGTCACATGAGAGAGTCCACCTGTGAAAGTGACTACTTACCAGTCCCCCTAAACTGGGCCACGTGTACTCACATGGGTGGATACTGGAGTTGGTCAGTGCTAACACACACAGCACACACTGTCCTACAGAACCTATTGAACACACAGAAGGGTACGGAGGTCACCACATCACAGTCCAGAAGTCCTGGTGACCTCGGGTATAAGGCACTTTCCCCAAGCCTGGATGGTCTTTGTTTGTCCAGTTGCTGAACGTGTAGTGCAGACAGATACACTGACTGTGTGGAACTCAGGACCATGCCAATTCATGTGGTAAAAACCACAGACTGAGGTCATCCACACCATGCACCTCATAGTTTGTCAGCTGGCTCCAAAGCAGGGTGGTGTAGCAGAGAGAAACAGTCTGGGTGTGGCAGGCAGGAAGCAGTGAGCGGGGTGAGGGGAATGGGAAGACATGAGCTTCCATCCCACATTCACGGTGACCGACTCGTCCCACCAGGTTTCACCTGCCAACATGACGCCAGCTGCCAATCCAGCAGTGGATGATTCCAGCATCACACAGCTGTGGTGCAGTCCCATGGTCCAGGTTCCTCCGCAAAGCTGCACCTAGGAGTGCATGGGGCTTGGGGACATCCAGCTGGAACCATTACAAGGTGACAAAGGAAACAGACATCAAAAAAGGCAGAGACCCCAAGCTTCATCCTGTCTTCTTCGTTACCCACTGAGTGTGGGCACTGGGGGTCACCGGAGGCCTCAAGGTCTTAAGACCAGACATCGTGTGTGGCCTGAAACCTTGGAATTGAGTTCCTGTCATGGAAAGGGGACCCCACAACCAGCTGCCTGGCAGGACACCTCAACACCAGAGGACCAGTCAGATCCGACTCCTCTGTCCTCTGGAGAAACTTTTGTTTCTCCACTGACCTGGCCCGGGGAAGTTTCCTGGGGAAGGAATGGGGATTGACAGATGCAGGGTAGGAGACAGAGAGATGGAGACAAGTTGAGGAAGTCCAATCAAGCCTCATTTATTGAGAAAGTGGTCACGACATTTATAGGGCAGGGGCAGGCCGGTGGGACAGGAAGAGGCGATGGGGTGATTTCTGATGGGTCATTGTCATGTCCGTGTACGTGACGTGAGTAGGAGAGGATTATGGTTAACGTAGGTGCATTATATGCCCATATGAGGGAGAGGTGGGGAAACAGCAGCGGGGTGGTTGCACTGCTCCCTACATCTCCTCCCTTTCTATATTTTTTAATCAGGAGTATGGCAGGCCCTGTGAGGACAGTGCCTGTCTTAGGTCAAGGACCTCTTTACATGAACCCAACCAGGCCTTACATGTCATGGGCTTGCAGGACAGCAGTTGATCCTGTGCCTGTCTTAGGCGGCCGGTGGTGTGGCATGTATGTCCTAGTTGCCCATCTCTGGCTACCTGTCCATTGCCTCAGGGCGGTTAGGCCATATCATCATATGGGCCACTCGTGGGAATTCTTTCCCAGTAGGTTTGTTGATCTGCCATCTTTAGCTGGTGATAGTGTACCTGAATGGGCTTTGCCATAAACGCGTGTATCCGGTTATTAATGAGCATCATAATCCTCTGGAAAATACAAGGACCCACAGAGAGGAGAAGCAACAAGGCAGCTAGGGACCCCAGGAGGGGAGCTAGGTGGGGAAAGAGCCCTCCCCAGAGTGTGGAGAAGGGGTTAGAGGCCATTTGTGACAGGAGGTACAAATCCACCATTGGTCAAGGGTGGTCCAAAGAGGATCTCGAGAAGGCACCACGTAATCCATCGGTATGGCATTTTCTGTAAGGAAGCTCAAGAAGTTGCCTCAGGGTATGTGTTTACTCCTGGGCCTTTTTGGGATTATTATTATTTGGCTCATTAATTTGCCTAACAAGGCATTCAGGGAGCCATCTAGCCTCTTTGTCTTGGTGGGAGTATATGCACACTGAACCACGTCCTCATATGAGAATGGGGTCAGGGCCATGTCATGAATTAGTCAGGGGGTCTCTCCATAGTACAGAAGCAAATTGCTTTTGTGTTTCAGTATGCCAAAAGCGCATGGCTGCTGACTGTCCAGAAGCATCCAAATTTAAAAAATTAAGGATGAATAAGGCATGAGATAGAATATTTCTGGGGGATCCTTGGATAGGGTACCATGATCCCCCTTTGACTTTATCAATAGTGAATTTGAGAGAACGATGTGCACATTCAACAATGCCTTGGCCTTGTGGGTCAATTGGCACTACCTCGGGCTTGGGATGACATTGCCAGAGCCCTTGGGAATACTGAGTGAGGGTTAGGTAGGCTAGATTGTTACCACAATCGACCGAGATGGGGCCCTGCTGTTGTTTAGAGGGCAGTCCCAGACAAAGTGTCCCAATTGGTCACATTTAAAGCATGTGCCATTATTTTTTTGCGCAAGAAAGACTTGTTTGACTGTGGCGGCCATAGTGGTAGGCGGGGCCTATGTTGGCACATAGTCGTATGTAGCCAGATAGATCTTCCTTCCTTTTATGAGGCTGAATTGCGGCTTGGAAAGCTGATGTCGCATTCTCATAGGCTAATTGTTTAATTAGGGCTGCATTAGTTTCAACGGTGCCAAAAAGGCACTCAGCTGCCTGTAAAGGCAGTCGACAAAATCAGAGAATGGCGCTTCTGGCTCTTGTCTAATCTGGGTGAGGGAGGAGGTTACATCATCCCCGGAGGGGAGCTTTCTCCAAGCACTGGTAGCGGCTGCATTAACTTGTGCAAAAAGGCGGGGATCATATCTCATTTGGGCCTCTTTGGTGTTAAAATCCCCAGTTCCCATTAACATGGGAAGGGTCCAGGGGTTTTGTCTAGCAGCATTATCTCTAGCAATATTTTCACATTGTTCCATAAATTCAGACTTCCAGAGTAAATAATTGCCCCTGGAGAGAGTAGCTTTGGCTAAATCCCTCCATTCATTTGGAATGATCCAACCTTGGGTCATAGAATCTAAACCAGCAAGAGTGAAAGCAGCTTTAGGGCCATATTGGGCAACTGCTATCTTTAATTCTTTTAAAGCTGCCACTGTGAATGGCATATGGGTCCTAATGACCTGTGGAGCTAGCGACGTGGCGCCGTCTTGCGGCTGTGCGGTGCCATCTTGGGGAGGTACGTTTATTTCCATCACCAGAAACACCATTTTGGGCAGGGGCCCACCCTGATGGGGCAGAAATGAGGCAAGCTCCATTTTAGAAGCTGGCACCATCTTAGGGGTGGTGTCTAAATGGCTCATCTGTAAAGTTTGGAGTTGCAGAATGAGTCTTTGTTTTTCTTGTTCTAATTGGACCTGTTGTTGCAAGTCATGAATCTCTGACTCTAAGTTGAGAAGTGCGGTAGAGGGGCCAGACAATTTGGGTGTCTTATCATAGCAAGGGGGTAGTTTTATGGAAACGGGGGCTACGATAGGGTCCGAGTGATGTTGGCTAGCTTCTTCTGCTAATTGTTTCCAATCGACCTCTTGTAAAGGAGTAAGGTTGGGATATAAAGAGTTGTGGTGGGACTCAGGTAGTAGGGGCTCGTATGGCTGCGGGCCACCATCTTGGGGCTTTTTAACATATCATTTGATTCATCAGAGGGGCAAGAAGGTTTAGATCCATCTCCTGAAGAGAGTGATGTTGGCAAAGTGGAAGCACATAAGGCAGCTTCACCTTGGGTGATTGTTTCATCAATTTTTTTTTATTAAGGAGAAAAAGAAAAAAAGCAGAAATAGGGTACAAGTTATACAGAATTTCAGAAAAAATAAACAATAGGAAATCACTAGTTAATAGATTACATATTGTTATCTTAGAAATAGTTGTTCAAGTTACAAAATTAAAGCATATAAAGTGGACTTTCAAACAGAGAGACTGGAAACAGTTTTGTTCAATGATCCAACAAAACTCAGTAATATGGTTATCTATCTTATACACTAAATATATATGCAGTTATATTCTTTAGAGCACTTTCTTTTCTTTTCTTTTGTACAATGACAATTACACATTTTGGGTTTTATTACTCCCACAGTTCTTTTTTTTTTTTTTTGTCTTTTTCCTTTTTATCGGTACCAGGGATCGAACTCACGACTGCCTGCTTGCAAGGCAGGTGCTTATGCCGCTGAGCTAAATCCCCAGCCCCTCTCCCACAGTTCTTACTACTTTTTTTTTGAAGAGAGTAAAACCAAATGTGACATAACAGAACAGTCAGTCAAATCAAAAGGATGAACATAATAGGTAATGTAAAAACAAAATACTAGGTAATCAACAATGGTTACCATACTGCTTCTTGCTATCTTATAAAGAATTGCCTATATCATCAGTTATAATAAAATTGAACAAAACAGTAAAGAATAAAACCAAAACATTGGAGACATTACAGGGCTTTAAAAGAAGATAATAGTCAACCAGAATGGGTGTCATAATTGTAGGGAGCAGCATATCTCATTGCTGCCACCTTATCTCACCCTCCTGTGTGTCTCTGCCGTGTCCGCCTACATTTCCCATGATCCTCATGTCTGCCTACATTACCCATAATCCTCTCCTGCTTATGTCACATATCTGGATGTGATGATGATCTATAACACTCCGTGCCCTCTTCCTGCCCCATTGGCCCACCTCCACCCTATATAAGTTGTAGCCATTTTAAGAATAAACGAGACTTTAATGGAATCCCGCCTTGTCTCCATCTCTCTTTTCTCTTGCCCAGCCCCCCATCCCCATCCCCTCCCCAGGCAAGAACCACAGCCTTGATCCGTGGACCGGATCAAGTGGCGCCCACGTGGGGGCTTGACCTGACATGAGGGATAATGACATGGGACCATTCACGGGAGTAAAGCACTGGCCAGCGTGACTGATTCAAGGGCTTTGTCCCTGTGATCTGTGCGGACGGCCACCTTACGTCTTGCCTGAATCACGGTAGGTGAACGGATCTTATCTCTCTATCGGCATGGGGCAAGCACTTAGTGAATACGAATTGTTCATCAATGGCCTCAGGGAGGCACCCAAGATTAGAGGGATCAAGGTTGAGACTAAAGACTTGCTACAGTACTTTCAGTTTATACATTCAGTGTGTCCATGGTTCCCTCTAGAGGGCACCATCAATTCAAATAGGTGGAAAAGAGTGGGAGATGCTCTCAAAGACTACTATGGGGTTTTTGGCCTGGAAAAGGTTCCAGTAACTGCTTTTTCATATCAGACTTTAATCTCTGATCTGCTGACACAACATCACGCAGATCCCCAGTTTGCAGAGACACTTGCTCAGGGTGAGGCTGTATTATTTGCCTCCTGCACTTTTTTGGCCCCCTTCCCAAGGACGCCTGTGGGTTAGTTCTTGGATGTGGCAGCACAATCTTAAAAGGGTTACAAATTGTCCCAGGAGTCATAGATAACGACTATACTGGTGAAATTGTTGTCATGGCATCCTCTATCTCTGGCCTAATTTCCATTAGCCAAGGACAACGTATTGCTCAATTGGTGCTATTTGCCTTTAGTCCAAACTCCTAATGCAGCTGTGGCTTCCTATAGGGGAAATTCTTCCCTTGAGTCTTCAGATATATATTGGGCTCAATTCATTTCCAAAGATAAACCTCTTATGGCTTTATTGCTCAATGGGAAAAGTTTCTCAGGGCTCATAGATACAGGTGCTGATGTAACAGTCAATAGAAAGGAGGACTGGCCTTCCACATGGCCCTTAAAAACCACTATGATGCATTTGCAAGGGATTGGACAATCTAAAAATCCACAACATAGTGCCAGTCTACTTACCTGGAAAGATAAAGAAAACAATCAAGGACACATACAGCCCTATATTGTGGAAGGGCTACCCCTTAGATTGTGGGGCAGAGATTTGCTAACTCAAATAGGAATGATGATGGGCAGCCCTAATACTATAGTCACCAAACAAATGCTCACTCAGAGATTCCTTCCTAATCAAGGTTTAGGTAAACAGGGCTCAGGGATTAAAGTTCCTATCTCCCCAGCCCCAAACCCCTCTAAAACAGGCCTAGGCCATTTTCAATAGGGGTCATTGACACTCCTTTGGCCCATGCAAAAGAGATTACCTGGTTGTCAGACAAACGTGTTTGGGTCGATCAATGGCCCCTTACCTCTGAAAAGCTTACAGCTGCACAGCAGCTGGTGCAGGACCAGTTAGATGCAGGCCACATTGTCCCTAGTGATTCCCCTTGGAACACACCTATCTTTGTTATTCAAAAAAAGTCGGGAAATGGAGGCTGCTACAAGACCTTACAAGATTACAGCCTTACAACCTCTTCCCGATGCCCCAGTGTTATTCACTGATGGTTCCTCCTCCAGCAGGTCTGCTTACATAGCACAAAACAGTGTTTTTACCCTCCAGACAGATACAGCATCTGTGCAGTTGGCAGAACTACAGGCTATTCTTGCAGTTTTTACCACTTACCTTGATCAACCCTTCAATGTGTTTACTGATAGTGCCTATCTCACTCAGTCTGATCCATTATTAGAAACTGTTGCAACCATAAGCCATGCCTCCCCAGCTGCAAACCTATTCAGGCAATTACAGGACATGATTCGGCTTCACAGTCATTAGTTTTTCATTGGCCACTTGCGAGCTCATTCTGGCCTCCCGGGTCCCCTTGCTCAAGGAAATCATTTGGCTGATATTGCCATACGGACACAGGTATTCATGACCCATTTTGATCCCACAGAGGACTCTAAGGTATCTGAGGCCCAACAAACTCATCAGTTACATCACCTCAATGCTCAAACCCTTCGCCTCCTCCACAACATTACTTGGGAACAAGCCAGACAAATTGTAAAAAATTGCCCCTCTTGTGCTGTTCATTTGCCTGTTCAACACCTGGGAGTCAACCCAAGAGATTTAATCCCCAATGCCTTGTGGCAGATGGATGTCACTCATTTTAATGAATTTGGCAACTTAAAATATATACATGTAATTGTTGATACATACAGCGGTTTCATCTTTGCCACACTCCAGACTGCAGAGGCTACTAAACATATTATAGTCCATATGCTATCAGCTCTCTCGGTTCTGGGATGTCCCCAACAGCTCAAAACTGACAACGGCCCAGGCTATACTAGTACCTCCTTTGCCAAATTTTGTAAGGGACTTAATATTCTCCATACCACAGGTATACCTTACAATCCTCAAGGACAAGGTATTGTTGAACGTGCACATCGCTCCCTCAAATCCACTATAGATAAAATAAAAGGAGAAACCTGGTAACCAACCCGAGGGTCTCCTAGAAATATTCTCTCACATGCTCTTTTTATTTTGAATTTTCTATCCCTGGATGCCTCAGGCTGCTCAGCGGCATCTTGTTTCTGGCACACACAGACAGCAACACAATTTGCATCTGTGCTATGGAGAGATCCCCTAACCAACACATGGAATGGCCCTGACCCAGTCCTCATCTGGGAACGAGGCTCTGTGTGCATTTACTCCAAACAGAAAAAAGGAGCTAGATGGCTCCCCAAATGGCTTATAAAACAAGTAGACAGCCCTTCATCAAAGACCCTATATGATGCCCAGGAATAGCATCCTCTCCTGAGGCACAATCCCCTGTGTTCTCTTACATATGGTGCAACCTCTCAAAACTTTATGGAACATCGTTGGACTTTTCACACAACTACATCTAATGGATAGCAATCCCCATCAATCCTGGAAATGGGAGCTTAGCTGCGGGAATGACCAAGAGACAGTTTGGACTTGAGTAGGATCAGGAAGTCCATGGTTTGCACCGACACCTTGTTGGTTCTTTCCAGGGCTCCAATGTCCCAGACAAAGTCAATACTACCTTTGTCCCACAGCAACAGGGGGCCGATCATATTGTAATTCCCTGTGAGAATATTTTTGTGCTTGTTGGGGCTGCGAAACAGTTGCAACAGGATGGCAACCCGCCTTCTTCGATAAACACCTTAAACGGACATGGGGGCTGCTGGGGTGCAGCCTAGATGACCACCCACTGGCCAATCAAAGACCCTGTCAGGTTCTAAACATCACTGTCACCACTCCTGAGGACCCACGGGTCAATCCAGATCCACGGGGCAGTTTCCTGGGGAAGGAACGGGGATTGACAGATGCAGGGCAGGAGACTGAGAGATGGAGACAAGTCGAGGAAGTCCAATCAAGCCTCATTTATTGAGAAAGTGGTCACGGCTTTTATAGGGCAGGGGCGGGCTGGTGGGACGGGAAGAGGCTGTGGGGTGATCTCTGATGGGTCATTGTCACATCCGTGTACGTGACATGAGTAGGAGAGGATTATGGTTAATGTAGGCGCATTATGTGCCCTTATGAGGGAGAGGTGGGGAGACAGCAGCGGGGCAGTTGCACTGCTCCCTACACTCCACCTTTTTCAGTTGCTGCTGTAGACCATGCTGTGACTGTGTGTGTGTGCCTGAGAATATTTCTATTTAAATAGACTTAAATGTGTGTATGGATATACACATTTTAGGTTTATCTTAAATTTTATTTTGAAATCTTGTAATTTTCACTTGTATTTCCTTTTTACCTGGAAGTTGTCGAGTGGAAATGTTCATAATTTCTGGGTGTCAGGGTCTTTCCATGTCTATTCTCACCTTTAAAGCCCTTCATTTCTTACACCATGATCACACATGTGACCTGCAATAATTCCGTGTTTTAAGGCTTATAGATGTATTTGAAGGTCAGAGATTGTCTCACCTCTCATTCTCTTGATAAGATTCCTGCTTTAAAAGAAAGAAAGAAAGAAAGAAAGAAAGAAAGAAAGAAAGAAAGAAAGAAAGAAATCCTGTAAAACCAGCACTCAGGAGGCTGAGGCAGGAGGATTGTTGCGAGTTCAAGACCAGCCTGGGATACAAAGTGAGTTGAAGGCCAGCCTGAACTGCACAGGGAGACCCTGTCTCAAAAAAAAAAAAAAAAAAGACAGAAAACCCAGCGATTTTACTATGCGAGCTGTGCAGCCCACATGGGAGAAGCCGCTCTCCAGTCGGGGCAGTAAGAACCCGGCTTGTGCAGTGCTTGTGTTTCATTCCTGTGATCCTGTTGTGTTACGAAGGACTGAAGCCACAGCCCTCGTGCTGAGCTACACCTGCCCTTTTCACGTTTTTTGAGATAAGGTCTTGCTAACTTGCCTGGGGCTGGGCTCAAGCTTGAGATCCTTCTCTGTTCTTTAGTCTGGACTTCAGAGCTGGCCTCCACCTGGACCCAAGTTGTCCTAACTTTAGAGGGGACCTCTGGGCCCGGCCTCTTCTAGCTGCCTTGGCTCAGGCTGCTTCTGCTCCACACGAGGCCAGCCTGGCCCTGCGCTGCTGCCTGCGGGACTCTCGTGACCTGGCATTCCCAGTACCTGCTGCCAGGGCTGCCCACCGGTTGCTATGGTGGGCACCACCTGCTAGCCCATCCATGCCCATGGCCAGCTCCCTGGGGCTCTGCGGGACACCACAGGTGAGCCATGTCCTAGAACACTTGGGAAGGCATCCGTCCTCTGCTGCTCAGTCAATGAAAAATATTCCACTATTACTTCCCTGTCATGCATGCTCATGTAACTCAAGGGTAGAGAGGATGAGATGGCTCACTGTATCCTCAGATCTTTAGCTTCAACATTTCCTACGTGTGCAACACAAATGTAAGAGCTCAAGATAGCAGCAAGATAGGAAGCTCATCTCAGTCCTCATGGCTGTGAGATGGATATGAGCCCGCAGAGGGCCCTCACCCTGGGAGAGGCAGGAGACACCTCAGGGTGGGCAGGTGGCTGAGACAGGGGTGTGACGAGTAGGGCTGGGACAGCTGGGGCACCTGGTCCGAGGAGCAGGTCTAGGACACCGCAGGTCTAGCCAGACTCCTGCGCATCCCACGAGAGCCCAGCATCCAAGAGCAGGGGACCTGAGACAGACTCAGATGGTGATGTGAGTGACCATGGGTCCTCAACACCCTACTTCTCCCCACCCCCAAAAAACAAAAAGTGATGTTGGCTAAGGTGGGGGTTGAAGGGGGATGGGGAGGTGGCTTTTAATTGAATGATGGCTGGTGTTTGTTCATTTGTTTGTTTGGAAACAGGAATCAAATTCAGGACCCCACGCTTGCCAGGCAGGCACCGCTGAGGTGCTGAGCTGTATCCTTGGCCCCTGGATGGAGAGCCTTACACTCATGTAAAGGGAAATTCATTTACCACAGAGAATACAGCAAATATGTCTCACTGGAAGCCGAAGAAACGGTCCCCACACACTCCTTTCAGTTCTCTAGGTTTGTTTAGACTCAAGACACGACCTTGTCACTAATGGCTGGGACATGCTCAGGTGGGGTTTCCTGCAGTCCTTCCTGTGAAGTCAGGGGGCACCGGTTCTGTTTCCTGGAGATGCTGAGTGGTCTGGGCCCGCACTGTAGGTTCCAATGAGAACAGCTGCTCTTGGGGAGGGGTTGGCTGGGATGAACCTCAGGGCCTCTGCTGCACCCAGATACCTCCCAGCCCTTCTTCTGCTTTTAACTTTGAGACAGAGTCTTGTCACATCACTAGGGTGCCCAGGCTGCCTTTGAACAGAGACTCCTGCCTCAGCCTCCCAGGTGCCGGGGTTGTAGGCGTGAGCCAGGGTGCTCGGTCAGTCACGTAATCTCAGTGATAGTCATGAAGCCTGGGAACAGCTGTGCATTGTTGGGCAGGAGGGAGAATCAGAAGAGAGATTAGGGAGCTGCTGGCTGCAGCCACTGTGGGCCTGGGGGTGAGCTGGGCATGCCAGCCTGCATGAAGGGGCATAGCACACAGTGACTTTGCACAGAGGGGGAAGTTCTGAACCCAGGGGAGCTGTGGCTATGACTGACACCCCATGCAGAGCTTATCTCTGTGAACCAAGTTCTGTCCCAACACAGCAGACCTTTCATTTGCCTGTGTACCATCATGGCTGTCTGCACTCAGGAGGCCTCAAGGCCAGCTGCAGTGGGCAGGTGTCTGTGCCACGCAGAAGTTTACACTGAGCTTTAGGGTGCTCCAGGGGCTGCAGTGGCAGGATCCCCAAAGTGACAGTCACCTGCAGTGACAGGTGTTGAGAGATGAGACTGGACCACAAGGACTCCAATTTCACCATGGGGAAAACCCAGAGATGGGACCACGATTTGCTGGCATTACTAGGGGATAACAGGAACTCAGGAGGTGGACCTAGTTGAAGGGTGGTCATGGGGTGACCTTGGAACTTTATCTTGTCCCGGGGCCCTTTCTCTTTGGGGTTTTCCTTCTCTCCCCACTCTGATTCCTGGCTGCCATGAGGTGAGTGGTCTTATAATCCACAAACGAGCCCCCAAACTCGAGTTTAAAAAATGAGGCAAAAACATATTTTAAAAAGTAGTGCTGATTTACTTTATCCTGGGCCCAGTGACACAGTGCAGTTGGAGATTGCAAAGGCTGTGTGTGTTGCTCCTCTATACTTGCCACCTTTAAGTACATATCACAATTTACAAAGTAAGGGGGTCGTGGGCGTGGATCGGGAAAACTGTTAATGAGGAAGACCT
This sequence comes from Cavia porcellus, assembly GCF_034190915.1. Taxonomy (NCBI): domain Eukaryota; kingdom Metazoa; phylum Chordata; class Mammalia; order Rodentia; family Caviidae; genus Cavia; species Cavia porcellus. Next base: position 36,776,447 of record NW_026947490.1, on the reverse strand, counting down.
TTGTTTTCCTTAGCAGAGGATAGAGTAGTCTAGCAGTAATTAACAACCTTTGTTAGCTTATTTTAGCACCACATCTGTTATTTGTAGAGGGCAACAATGATTAACATATAAATTAGGTTAGGTTTTACTATTCTTTACAGAGGAGAGCATTGATTAACATATCAATTAGGTCATCCAGAGGGGGAAAGAAAACATATACACAGTACGGCCACATTACAGTTATTTTGGTATAATACAAATATACCGAAGCTCTTTTTGCTAGTGAACAACAAGTAGCTTCCCTGCCCTTGGTCCTTCTGCCAGATGTTCCTGCCTCTCCACAGGCCCAACACCATGGAGCCTGCCAACCGTAGAATGAACCTTCGGAAACCTTGAGCCTTCCTCCTCTGAGTTACACCAGGTATTTGACATGGGAAGGGAGCACAGACTAACCCAGGTCATTATCTCCAGACAGGAGAATAGAACTGGAGTGTGAAGGTAGAGGGGGAAATTCTACTTCATAATCCAAAACCGTGTATTTTCTAAATGTCTTTCCTTCTTAAAACTGTTGTACTCTAGGAAAAAATAGCTTCGTTATATGTGTATTATAACAAAACCTGTAATGCGGGCTTACTGTATGTGTTTTCCTTTTCCCTTTGGATGACCTAATTGATATGTTAATCAATGCTCTTCTCTGTAAAGAATTGTAAAACCTTACCTAATTGATATGTTAACCAGAGTTGCCTCTACAAACAACAGAAGTGGTGCTAAAACAAGCTAATAAGTGTTGCTAATCACTGTTAGGTGTCTCTATTCTCTGCTAAAGAGCTAAAGAAAACTAGGATGGCTCTCTAATTTACACTTGTTTGAAGTAACTTTCTTGTGTGCAGGGAGATTTGGTTATTAGCATAACCCTTTACCTGGCCTTGATCCCCCTCTCTAGAAAGAAAGAGAAACATAACTGCCGTTTTCCTGTTCTGTAGCGCGCCTTATTGCCTCCCCTCTCTCCTTACCTATCTATCTAGGCTAGGCCATAAAGATTTTGGGTTTCTGGTGACCTCTTCCCGACCTGGTGGTGGTCTGTCATAAAATGAGCCTGCTCTGTTTTTAAGAACTGCTTAGCTTCAAAGAAATTACAGGAAAATGTTGTGGCTTAACCCTAATGCACCAAAAGGGTTAAGTTCCAAATCCTTGTGAAAACTTAAGTTTCAGCTTCTTGTAACTTTCGACCCCTCCCCACTTGTTAGTGTTAACGAGCTATCCTGAGATAATTAACTTTCTACTTTCTTCTCCAAATGTTATTGCAGATGTGCTACTGTAAGATAATGTTTATCTGCAGGATGGGAGTAACTTGAGAGGCACCAAAGGCTCCCGAGGTTGTCAGGACTAAGTGGACAGCTATACAGTTTCCAGATTCGGGTCAACAAGTTTGATGGCTCTGCGGGTTTCTTTGTTTCTCTGCCCCCGCTTTTCCTCCAGCCTCTTTTTAAAGTCCTCCCTTCAGTCTCTGGCGTGCAGTCTCCAAATTGGCTCCCGAAGACTCGTCACCAGGCCTGGACTAAATAAAGCCTTTGCTCCCCAAATTTCAGTCTCTTGCTTCCTTGGATTTAATACCAGGGTCTGGATTATTACAAAAACAGTACCTGTAATTTCCTATAAAAGTGAGAGCTAAGGAAGGCCAGCCATTTAGGGCATGCAGCCCAGGTCCACCTGAATGCTGATATTCACAGCTCTTACCTTACTTCAAGTCCAGATCAAAATCCCCAGGGGGAAGCAGGTTTCCTCTGGTGCCAGTGGGGGCAGAGTGCCCAGGTTCCCATCCTTCACAGGAAAGGTCTCCCCAGGGCACATTGTACTCTGTGGATATCAGCAGCCTCTGCTCCAGCTCCTCATCAGAGACAGAGCTGTTCATCAGCCACACTACGGTTGAGCAGCTGAGTGGGTGGCATGGGGAAGCCAGAGACCCTCTCCTGAGTAACTCCTTCCCCACGAACCTCAGCCACGGTACCTAAACCCAGCCTCAGCTCTACCCTTCACTGCGGTGACCTCATTTCAAATCCTGGAACTTCTGCTCACCTTTTAGAGAGAACCACTGTCATGGTTTATGTCTGTGTGCCCCAGACCTCATGAGTTTGCACTGTGTATTTGTGATGGTTCATTGTCCAGTGCTTGGATTGATGGTGTCAGTACTCCACCCACGTAGGGGTGGAGCCAGTATGTGATGTAATGGCAGGAAGAAGGTGTGTCTTGCTCTTTGCTGGTTTGAGCTTGCTGTTTGCAGCCGCTATGAACTGTAGCCCAGCCATGCCAGCCTGCCTTGGAGCCAACTGAGTGTGGACTGAAACCTCCAAAAACTGTAAGAAATAAATCTTTCCTTTCCCAACTTTGGGCTTCAGGTATTTTGTCTCAGCAACGAGTAAAAAGTAACTAAGGCAACCACTGTGAGGTGCAGGCCGATGGCCTGTCCCTCTATGGGGATTAAAGCCAAATTTGGGGAGACATAAGTAAACGTTAACATCTGGATGCTACTTTTTTTAAGTGAAATTATTTGGCGAGGAACCTCAGACTATTCAGGTAGGGAAAACCAAACCCCAAAGATTGCATCAAGAACCCACACGTTGGTCATGCAACCCAGGCAGATAAAGGCAAACCCATCCTGTCAATGACTTTACCAGCAAAAGCACTTTCTTTCCACATTTATCCTGCCAGCTTCAACTTTACGGCTTACTGTTAACGGAGAGAGGCAATCTTGTTTCCTGCAGTAAAATACACCGTCTTTTCTTCGTCTTTGGTTTGTCTACTGAAACCACAAACCCAAGCTACCAAACCCTGTATTGCTCTACCTGTGTAATGTGCCATTAGAGTTCCCCTTTCCACCCTGGGATTCATGGTTCGTGGATGTGAAGGCTCTGATGGCTCGGGACAATCTCATCCCCATGACAAAATCCAATGAATACAAAAGAGAAAAACTATGCCTGGCTTTCGTAGACGCAAGAGGCATTCAACATCCGATTATGTGGCCAAAATTTCTGAGATGTTGAAGCCTACTGTCTTTAAATGTCTCTTAGTGTCACCTCCCTTATGACTGCACAGTGTGGCCCCAGCTGTCCCTGGCGCTGAGGGAGGAATGGAGTGAGGAAGGGACAGAACGGCACAGGACAAGGGGGCCCGAGTCTCGCTCTTGGAGGGCAGTGACTGACGTTCAGCCCCAGCGTCCCCAGATGCCCCACTCCAGGGGCAGTGAGAGGCGCCCGCCTGGGTCCAGCCAGGTCCCATGCCAGGGCTGGGTCCACTGCTGCTTCTACTGCAGCCCTGCCCAGAGGGACACCTTGCAGATGGAGCAGGAGAGAAGCCCAGAAAATCCTACACCTGGGAAGCTGAGGTTCCAGCCCGATTCCTGGCGGGGAACCTTCTGCTGTTCCTGAAAAGGTTTTGGCCCAGACCGGACACTGTAGCCAGAAAAAGCCTCAGCCAGAACCAGGGAGCTCCTACCTCCCCCGCCCCTAGAGATTTACCTGTAACTCTATCTCCCCCCACCCTTAGGGATCTACCCCTGGCGCCAAATGTGTGCCAATGAAATACCTGTGCATCTCTAATGGCCCTAGGGCACTACCCTAGGCTTAGGCTACTTATATACCTCCCACGCCACATATCCACTGGAGAGATCGCCAGACTCCAGTGGCCAGGGGGTGTCGGTTATCTCTCTCTGTGTTCTCAGAATAAAGGCCTCTTTTGTTTTATACTTCATATCTTTTGGAAATAATATCTTTTGGAAATAATCCTATCAGCTCCGTGCCTGCCTCAGCGGGTCCCCAAGTCTCCCTAGGCCTCCGTCTGGATTTCCATTTTGCAGACCATCGAGGCTTATGGCCCCCAGACTGCAGTGAGAGGGGTCTGCAGCACTAAGGCACCCCATCCAGGGGCTGCATGAGTTGTGGGGCTCTCAGTCCCATTTGCATATTGTCTGCAGTGGTTTCTGGAGCCCCACTGAGCAGTTGCCATAGAGACCATGAGTTGATCCTCTGCAGCTAATTAGCTGCTGTGTTTACAGCAACACAGGGCCACCGGTGCTCATCCAGGAGAGGAAGAGGAGAGGCCCATAGTGCTGGCTCCCTGGGTAGATAGATCGGGTCCTGCAGGGAGTTCTGGAGCCTTGATATAATAAGTGTCTGCTGAGCCCCATCTTTCTGCGTCCCTAGAGCGTAGACCCTAAGTGTGAAAAAGTAGCAGAGGAAACGCACATTGGGCCGAATAGCGTTAGCGTCCTAGGGCATTGCAGATTGCAGGACGGGAAAGCCAGGCCCCAGTTTGTCCACTCACCGAAAGGCCAGCTCCCCACCACCCCGAGAGTCACACTAGCGGAGTCCAGGCGGTCGTCTGTGGCTCCCAGCACATTTGCAGACAGCAGCCCAAGAATGGGCTGGAAGTCCCCACGTAAGAAAGACACACCCTCCAGGGTGCATCCTCAGGGGACCAGTCTCACCTCCTTAGGACTTCCCCCCTGCCCCGCACAGACCTCCTCCTCCTGCAGGGCTCCCCTGGTGAGCTACAGAGGGGCCCTGCTCCTAGGAGGGACCCCTCAGCTGCCTGATTTTCAGTCCTGGTCTGAACTATGCGGGGTCACACTTCTGTACCTCTGTGAGTCAGACCAGGCTTCAAATCACCGAGAACACTGAGAACACGGCAGCTGTCTCTCTATCCATCCCTTTATGTTTCTTTTGGTACCAGGAATTCAACATGACCTGGTGCTTACTGGGCAGGCGCTGTGCCACTGAGCTGTGCCCCTGGCTCTTATCCCTTCCTTTAAGTGTCACCGTGAAATGTGACAGATGGAGCTACAGAAGAGGCTGGGTAAGAAGATGCAGGATATGATTTGCCCCATGAGTCCTGGATAAATGTACTGATCAACAAACAGGAAGTCCCTAGCGCAGGGGTGTACATGAGACATCAGGACCACAAAGCCCAGGCCCCCTCCAAGTGCACCACCACTCTCCCCAAAGGCCCTGACAGTGAAGGGATCTGGCAGGCTCAGGTCTTTTAATGAACCCCATGCCTGAGCAGAGCCTAGGAGTGGGCGGCATCTCCCTCTGACTTCAGTGAACCTGCATACCAGGAACCACGGAAAACCTGGAAAGTCCTTCGGGTGGAGACCGTATGCCTTGCTCCCCAGGTTCTGGGGGTGACAGGCTGGTGACCCCGTCTCAGAGCAATGGATCACCTGGGCTTCTGAGGGGCAGGCAGTGGGAGGCACTGATTTCCATGTCTCCCAGCACAGGGAGGGCCACTGTGGTCCCTGCAGCAATCCTCCTGCCTCAGCCTCCCAAGTACTGGAATGACAGAGAAGTGTGCGCCACCATGCCTAGTGTAGTAAAGAGAGGTGCTCACAGCGGTGGCTGCACGTATGTTTTTAATTTCTTCTCTCAGGCCAGTAGTATGGTGAATTTTTGCAACATGGGACATCCTCTTGGGTCCCCTGTTTATGAGTAACACCCTCTGTTGGGACAACATCATACTATTTTTCTTTTCCGGAAGTGTGTATACAGCTTTTTGGCAGACTTTATGTATGTATCTCTCTACCACCTCGCCCAGCTTGTAATCACTGAATATTAACCACACACACACACACACACACACACACCCATGACACACAGATGTGGAAGAACTGCATAAGCTCAGGATGTGTTAAGGAATGAAGGCCAACACACACTGTTCAGTGAAACCAGCAAGAAATAAACAGGTGCCAACGGTGTTTCATCCTTTCAGTTAGCGCTGAGGAAGAACACACTGAAAATGGAGGCAGATGCTTACTTAGGGGGTGTTCACAGGACTAGGGTAGGAGCAAAGCCTTCCAGAGCCAGGTGCAGTGGTGCACACCTATAATCCCAACACTGGAGGCTGAGACAAGAGGATCTAAAGTTTGAGTCCCAGCCTGGGCAAATTAGTGACTACCAAGATCCTGTCCCAAAATAAAAAATAAAAATGGGCTGAGATGTAGCTCAGTGGTAGCGTATGTGCTTTGCATAAATAAGGTTCTAGGAAAGGTCCCTAGCATAAAAATACAAACATACCTCTAAAGGGAATGAAACGCAGACTTTCCAGATAAAAGCAAACACATACATAAACAAAGCACACCATGAACTCTAAGCACACAGTGTTCAAGACTGCAAGTTTTCCTGCACTGGGGTGGTGACAGGAGACAGCCTGGCAGGAACTGAGGAGCAGGCAGATCCGGTGGTATCCTGGCTGCAGGAAGGAGCACGCATGCCAGGGCACGGGGAAGGTGAAGGGGAGGCATTGGGGCCTGCAGGAGCCTGAGTGTTTGGCTTGACCTCCTGATCCTTCCATTTAAATTCCTAGGAGGAAATGTTTCTTCACGAGCACCATTCCCCACTACACCAGAGCACAGCTTCTTGGAGAAAAGCCATGGATCAAAGGCTGGGAAGAAAGCCTGTGAAAGTTGGGCTTCCCCTTTGCCCCCATCTCCTGCCCACCTGCTGGAAAGCAGGCCTCTGGAGGATTTCAGCTAGAGCAGCAATACCTTTGGCAAGGAACCAGGGAATGAGGCAGGGGCCAAGCCAGGAGGTCAGGACAGGTGGCAGGTGAATGGTGATCAGACCAGGCCACCATGGTCTGCGAACCCCTCAGGGTCCCAAAGGAGACCTGCTAAGTGGAAGCTGTTGAGGCAATACCTTTGCATCTGGAGGTCTTGGGACCCAGGGTCTTCTGTGTGGCTGAGGGGTCACCAGGTCTGCTGCAGTCCTCCATGCTTAGCCCTGGAGTGGAGGAGCCTTGGAGCCTGACACGGGCTCCAGGGAAATGGGAGCCAGCACTGGTGACCACATGGTTATTCTGGGAGTCGACCAGCTGTCCCCTTTGGGAAGCAGGCAGAATCTGATGACCCAAATGTGTGCTTATCTGTCTATGAAAGTTACATGAGCGTGGCTGTACAAATAGATTCCTTACTTACAAAAGAAAAATTAAAAAGCACATGATTTTTAAAAGGATGAAATTCAGGATGATGAATGCATAGCTTTAAGTTGTTCTTGGTATACCCTCCAGATTCCAATGGTGACATCTGGGCTTCTCCAAGAGGTCCAGCACAATACCACTTTCTTAAACTTCTAATATATGCAAAACAAAACCATATAAGCATCTGTGATTAAAAATATTAACTCTAGCACAGAAACAATAAAGACCAAATTTAGCACAGGGGTGGCCAGTAGGAGTGGAAGAAAGGAATGAGTACCTTGTCACAGGGTGGTGGCAGGCGTAGGCTCCTGCGCTGCCCACACTGTGTGCCTATGGCTCCTCACTAAGCTACTTATCCTCTCCCGCTCTAGCAAGGGCCTCTGACTTGGCCTGATTTTGCAAAAGTCAGTAGAGAACAAGCACTTACACACTAGGGTGAAGGCCTTACTGAGACGGAGAGAGGCAGGGCACTTACCAGCGTGAGGGCCCAGCCCGGGGTCTGTAGGGGCAGCAAGACCACAAGTGCCCCCTAGGGGACGGCTGTCCCCAACCTGTAGGGACGTTAGGGGTGCAACACTGTACAAGTCCCTAGCCAAGTAGGGCAGAAGCGACTGAGGTTACAACGACGGGTTTCTGGAAGTCCACATCCACAGTAAGTGCTGCAGCCTCCCTCAGCTAGAAGGCAGCCATGGTGGGTGTTAGAAATAGGCCCCCAGACTGGAGCTTGTGGTGCTGGAAAAAATGCACCCAGAAAGCAAGCAAGCGAACCCCACAAGGCTAAAATGTACTTCTGCAGCAGGGCGCGTGGGGTGGTGGGTGAGAAAGGAGGGTGGGCTCCGAATTTACCCTAAGGCAGGCAGCAAGGAGCTGACGCCTCCCCCATGGCTGAGCAGAAGCTTCACCCTCTGTCCTGTCTAACCGGCTCACTCAGGTGGGGTGCAGGAGGCATGGGAAGGGTTACTGAGGAGAAAGGGGAGGAAGAAAGGGGATGCAAATAGTGGAGAGTCCTGGGCTCCTGACAAACCATCTCGGTTTATGGTTGTGTTCCCCGGGTTCAGACCGAGCTGGTGACTTTGGGACTGGTGCATCCCAGAGGGGCTGTTCGGAGTGAGCCGGAGGTGAGATAAAGACAGTGCCCTCCGACAGAAGGGATGGAGATTGCTGTTTTCCCCGGGTGCTCCAGGGAGAGCATGGCTGTCTGGTCAAAGACCTGATAGAATCCACTTGCAAATCTACACTTGAGGCCCTGGAGGAAGGCAGAAACTTGTCCCAACACTCTAAAATGACTCTGTCCTGGGGGAAGCAGCATGGAGATGCCTCAAAAACTAGGACTAGCGTTCCCATTCGACCCAGCTATTCCCTTTCTGGGGATCTTCCCCAAAGAATTAAAAACATCATATCGGGATCCGGAGTCCCTGCAGAAGCCCGTTCCTTTGTCTGAAGGACTGAATACTTCTGCAAGCAGAGAGGCATCGCAGCTTCCTGAGGCACCTCAGCCTGTGGTGAGTGCCCAGCACAGTCTGCCCAAATCTCAGACTGTTCCGGACCCCCCAGGCTTCTGGGTGCAGAGAAGTGGAACAGTGGGTTAGAGGCCACTACAGCTGCCTCCCCATCCCCCCCCGGCTACACTTGGAAGTCTGCTGAGCTCCTGACGGATGGGCAGGCCTACACTAACCCCCGAGCCCAGCCGCGCCTAGCCATCTGCCTGCAGAGGAGGAGCTGGGCGGATCTGGAGTGCCTGCAGAAGTCCCTTCCTTTGCCTAGAGGACTGTGGATATCTCTGCAAGCAGGGAGGGATCACAGGCTCCTGAGGCACTGTGGCCTGTGGAGAGCACCCTAACCCGGCTGCAATTGAAGAGCTGTGGATCTTCCAAGGGGCAGGTGGGCGCACAGTGTCCCTGAGGCCCAGCTTGTCTGGAACTGCGGAGTTCTGAGCAGGCAGAGGAGGGACACTGGTTCTGCAGGCCCAATGGCTTGGGGTAGTGCGGTGTCAGAGGCTCAGTAGCTCCAAGCATAGAAGGGGATTTTCAACAGATCCTGAGGAAGCTTTCAAATAACACTTGAAACACAGAAATATACAAAATGACAAAACGAAAGACCAAATTACAACCTCAAACCTCCAGCCCATCTCAGGAAACCCTAGGAGCAATGTATATAGAAGAAAATATATCCCATCCACCTCATATATCAGACATAATAGCTACTGAAGTTGACAAACAACTCCAGGAAGCTTTAAAGAAATTCAAACTCGAAATAATCTCCCAGATAAAAGAAGAAATGATAAAAGAAATGAAAGAGATTCTAAATATATCTAAAGAAAACACAGATAAAAAATTGGAGGAACTAAACAAAAAGATAGAATCCCTAGACGAGCAATATAAGAAACAAACAGAATACATAATGCAGATGCACAGAGATATACAGGAAATAAAAAACTCCACTGAAAGTTGTAAAAACCGCCTTAATGAAAGTGAAGATAGAATTTCAGACCTTGAAGACATGATTGCAGCTAGTGAACAGGAAAGGAAAGATCTTTTGAAAATAACAAGGAATCAGGAAACAACAATTCAACAACTGCAAGACGATGCAAAGAAGAATAACATAAGAATGATAGGGATTAATGAAAGAGAGGGAGACAACATAAAGGATGTCAAGCGGATATTTAGAGAAGTAATAGCTGAAAATTTCCCAAGCATGAGATCAGAAACTGACATCAAGATCAGTGAAGCATATAGAACTCCAAACACTCATAACCAAAATAAAACTACACCCAGACATATAATAATCACCATCCCAGAAATCCAACACAAGAATAGATTACTAAAAGCTGTCAGAGAGAAAAGACAGATCACTTATAAAGGAAAACCTATCAGAATCACAGCAGACTTCTCAGCACAAACGATAAAGTCAAGAAGAGCATGGAGTGAAATATTCCAGATCCTAAAGCAAAATGATTTCCAACCAAGACTGATATATCCTGCAAAACTATCATTCAAAATAGATGGTGCAATACGATACTTCCATGACAAAGAACAGCTGAAGAACTTCATGAACACCAAACCGACCCTGCAAAAAATATTGAAAGACAGTTTAGATACACAAAGGAAAAAACCACTAAGCAAAGCAAATAATTAAACAGAACAGAAAGATAAAGATGCAACAGCAGAGAGATAACATTCCTACAATTAACCAGCATTTAACAGTAATAACCATTAATGTAAATGGTCTCAATGCACCAATCAAAAGAAACAGACTAGCAGAATGGATCAAGAAACAAAATCCAACCATATGCTGTTTACAGGAAACCCATCTAACCCAGAAGGATACTCACAGACTGAAAGTCAAAGGATGGAAAACAATTCTTCATGCAGCAGGAATCCAGAAAAAGGCAGGAGTAGCCATTCTGTTTGCAGACAACGTGAACTTTAAACCAACAATGACCATAAAGGACAAAGAAGGTCACTACATACTTGTAAGGGGAAAACTCCAAGAGGAAGAGATAACTATCTTAAATATATACGCACCAAACTCCAGAGCACCAAGTTATATAAAACAATTATTAACAGAAATGAAAACTCAAATTATCAGTAACACAATTGTAACAGGAGACCTTAATACGCCATTGACACCAAGGGACAGATCAACCAGACAGAAAATGAGCAAAGAAATAACAGAACTGAATCATACCTGTGAACAAATGGGTTTGATAGACATATACAGAATGTTCCACCCAACAACATCAGAATACACATTCTTCTCAGCAGTACATGGATCATTTTCTAAAATAGACCATATATTAGCTCACAGAACATATTTAAACAAGTGCAAAAGAGCTGAAATCATCCCTTGCATGTTATCGGATCATAGCGCTCTGAAATTAGAAATTAATGATAAAAGATACTACAAAAATCCCACAAACACATGGAAACTGAATAACACACTCTTGAGTAATCAGTGGGTCACAGAGGAAATTAAAGAAGAAATCAAACAATACCTAAAAGAAAATGAAAATACAGATACAACTTACCGGAACCTGTGGGATGCAATGAAAGCCGTCCTGAGAGGAAAATTTATTGCACTGAGTTCCCACATCAGGAAAACAGAACGAATACAAATAAATAACTTGATGCTACACCTCAAACAGCTAGAAAAAGAAGAGCAAGTCAAGCCCAAAGCCAAAAGAAGAGAGGAAATTATAAAAATCAGAGCAGAAATCAATGCAATAGAGACTAAGAAAACAATCCAAAGAATCAACAAATCAAAGAGTTGGTTCTTTGAAAGAATAAATAAAATCGATAAGCCCCTAGCCAACCTTATTAAAAAAAGGGAAGAAAAAGCTCAAATTCATGCAATAAGAAATGAAAAAGGAGAAATCACTACAGACCCAATAGAAATACAGAAGATCATCAACACCTACTTCGAAAACCTCTACTCTCAAAAGTTTGATAACACAGAAGAAATAGACAGATTCTTAGAAGCATATGAAGTGCCAAAGCTAGATCAAGAGGATGTAAAACTGTTGAATAACCCAATCTCTGTTACTGAAATTGAAAATGTAATTAAGTCCTTACCCACCAAGAAGAGCCCAGGCCCAGATGGATTCACTGCAGAATTCTACAAGAAATACAAAGAAGACCTAATGCCGACACTCTTCAAACTGTTCAATGAAATTGAAAGGGAAGCAATCCTTCCTAAGTCGTTCCTGGAAGCAAATATTACTCTAGTACCAAAACCTGAGAAAGACCCAACTAAAAAAGAGAACTATAGACCGATCTCCCTAATGAACACAGATGCAAAAATCCTCAATAAAATATTGGCAAATAGGATGCAGCAAATCATCAAGAAGATTATACACCATGACCAAGTGGGATTCATCCCAGGAATGCAAGGATGGTTCAACATACGCAAATCAATAAATGTAATCCACCATATCAATAAAGCCAAAAATAAGAATCACATGATCATTTCTATAGATGCAGAAAAAGCCTTCGATAAGGTCCAACATTTATTCATGATAAAAACTCTACAGAAAATTGGAATAGATGGTCTTTACCTCAATATAATAAAGGCCATTTATGACAAACCAACAGCCAGCATCATTCTAAATGGCCAAAAATTGAAAGCCTTTACTTTAAAATCAGGCACAAGACAAGGATGTCCTTTATCACCACTCCTATTTAATATAGTACTGGAAGTACTAGCCAGAGCAATTAGGCAAGAAAGAGAAATAAAAGGGGTAAAGATAGGAAAAGAAGAAGTTAAGTTATCATTGTTTGCAGATGACATGATACTCTACATAGAAGACCCCCTAAACTCCATTGAAATACTCTTAGATACAATAAATAAATTCAGTAATGTGGCTGGATACAAAATCAATACTCAGAAATCAATAGCATTCCTATACACGAACAACAAAATTACAGAGAGGGAAATAAGAGAAACTGGACTATTCACATTAGCAAGCAAAAAAATGAAATATTTAGGAATTACTCTTACGAAAGAAGTGAAAGACTTATACAGTGAAAACTATAATACACTGAAAAAGGAAATTGAAGATGATCTCAGAAAATGGAAAGACATCCCTTGCTCATGGATAGGAAGAACAAACATTGTGAAGATGGCCATTCTCCCAAAACTCTTATACAGATTCAATGCAATCCCAATAGAAATACCATCAACATACCTTATAGATCTAGAGAAATCACTCCTAAATTTCATCTGGAACCAGAAGAGACCTAGAATCGCAAAGGCAATTCTAAGCAGCAAAGGCAAAGCAGGAGGCATCACAATCCCTGACTTGAAATTATACTACAAAGCAACAGTAGTAAAATCAACATGGTATTGGAATCAAAATAGAGGCGAAGATCAATGGAATAGATTAGAAGATACAACCACAACTACAAACACACTCAACCACCTTATCTTTGATAAAGGAGCCAAGCAGGTTCACTGGAAGAACGATAGTCTCTTTAATAAATGGTGCTGGAAAAACTGGCTCTCCATTTGCCGAAAACTAAAGCTAGACCCATGTCTATCACCATGTACTAAATTAAAATCTAAATGGGTCAAAGATCTGAATATTAAAACAGAAACACTAAATCTATTGGAAGACAAAGTGGGTAGAAACCTTGGAGACATAGGAGTAGGTAGAGAATTCATGAACAGGACTCAAACCGCACGGGAAACACTTCCCAGAATCAATAACTGGGACCACATCTTATTAAAAAGTTTCTGCATGTCAAAAGAAATCTCCAGCATAGTGAAAAGAAAACCCACAAACTGGGAAAAGATTTTAGTGAACTCTCTCTCAGACAAGGGACTCTTGTCTAAAACATATAAAGAATTAAAAAAACTCAGACCTCCAAAATTCAAAGATCCAATCCAAAAATGGGCATCTGAGATGAATACGCAATTCTCAGATGAAGAAATGCAAATGGCAAATAAATATATGAAAACATGCTCATCATCATTGGTCATCAGAGAAATGCAAATTAAAACCACACTGAGATTCCATCTCACTCCTGAAAGAATGGCCAGGATCAAGAAAACCAACAACAACAAATGCTGGAGAGGATGTGGGGAAAAAGGAACTCTCCTGCACTGTTGGTGGGAGTGTAGACTGGTACAGCCTTTGTGGAGGTCTGTCTGGAGATTTCTCAAAAAGTTGGGATTGGAAATCCCATTTATTCCAGCTATTCCACTTCTAGGCATATTCCCAGAAGAACTGAAAGCATCATACCACAGTGATTTATGTGCACCTATGTTTATAGCAGCACAATTTGTAATCGCCAGATCTTGGAAACAACCCAAGTGTCCATCAACTGAGGAATGGATAAAAAAGTTGTGGTATTTCTATACAATGGAATATTATTCAGCTATAAAGAAGGATCACATTGAGATATTTATCAATAAATGGGCGCAGCTTGAGACCATACTCATAAGTGAAATAAATCAATCTCGCATGTATGAATACCGAATGGTTTCCCTAATGTAAGTAATGATTCAAATATATGAAAATATGTGGCAATCATGATTCCCCATTATGTGGCCTTGAAGCCTTATAAAATTTTCACTTATTAATTAGAAAGGCTTTATTCCGGGCTTCTTGATATGGAAATATTTGAAGCTATAGTATATGAAGTTTTATCCAAATATCTCAAGGAAAAAGACAGACACTATGGTAACTATTATTCTTTAAAAAAATTATTTAGTTATTTCTTATGTTTATTTTAATTAAGGGAAAAATTTAAAAAATTAGGATATATAATAGTAACTCTTTTCGATTTCCTATTAACTTGTTTTGAAGTCCTGTAATGCTCCCACGATCTTGTTTTGACTGATTAGACTCTGTTCCATTCTGTGGGATAGTATCAGGTCCGAGGGTATAGGCAACTACTTTGAAGGCAGTAAGATTCACTAAGATGCCCATTCTGGTTTGACTATTGTCTCCTTTGGAAGTCCTGTAATGTTTACAATGTCTAAGTTTTATTGGTCTTGTTCTCTACTGTTTTGTCCAACTTTATAATATCTAATGAGATAGACAAATCTTTTTAAGGAAACAAGAGACAACGTTGATAACTATTGTTAATAACCGTATACTCTGTTCTACATCATGTGCTAAGTCTATCCTTGGTTTTCACTGACAGCTTTGTTCTGCCATATTTGACTTTATTCTCCCCCCCCAAAAAAGTAATAAGAACTAAGGAGTAATAAAATCTAAAATGTGTAAATTTTGTTGTAAAAAGAGAGGAAGGGGAAAAAAGAGCTCTAACGGATATAACAGCAAGTGTGTATAGGGATGTTGAATAGCTGACTATATTAATGTTTTTGGATCATTGAACACAGCTGTTTGTAGTCTCTCTGTTTGAATGTCTACTTTGTATTCTTTGATACTGTGATTTGAGCAACTATTTCCAAGATGATAATATGTAATCTATTAACAGGTGATTTCTTACTGTTATGCTTTTTTTTGTAGTTCTGTATTATATGTAACCTTACACTGCTTTGTTTTGTTTTGTGTTTTTCTCTTTTTCCTCTTAAAAAAAAAAAAAAAAAAAAAAAAAAAACAACATCATATCACAGTGACACACATGCACCCGTGTTCATAGCAGCAGAGTCTGTAATAGTCAGATCTTGGAAACAACCTAAGTGTCCATCGACAAAGGAACGGATAAAAAGATGTATTTTTTATACAATGGAGTACTCCTCCAGCATAAAAAGGGATAAATTGAACATTTTATAGGCAAATGGATGCACTTAAGGGACCACTGTGGCAAGAGAGACCAGACTGGCTTCTGTGGTGCATGCAAGCTGCTAGGCCTTCTTTAGGGTCATGGGTATAAAGTCGGGTTTGGCCCAGAGGCAAAAGGTCACAATGGGGCTTTTCAGTGACAAGGAGCAGTAGCACCACCAGGGGAGGTTTGGGAATGCTTGGGGAACTAAGGGAACGCTTGGGGAACTTGTCAAGCACAGGGCTGAATGATGATGAGGGAGATGGGTCTTAGCTATGATTACTGGGCCTTATTAACTCATGGTTATGCATTTCTAGCAGGTAGACCCGTACAGCGGGGACTGTGGGAAGAGGTTCAGCGCCATATCTGTTCAGCTCCCAAAGGCGGGGGTCGGATTCCTTCCTCTACAATCCCCTGGATGAGGATGCTAAATTGGCGGTGTAGCTCTGATCCCTCAACCTTTTCAAATTTGCTTTGTTTACCCAAGGGAACTGTGACATCACAGGCGGTTGCAGAGAAGCTGTTACCATGAAGCCCGGAAAGCCAGGCTGCGAACTAGCTGCTGGGGGGTGGGGGGGAATTTGAGGGGATGGGTGGGAGAATGTCACTCAAGTCGCTGGAAGCCACTTCAAGCCCCGGAAAGAGCCCTATAACGCGCATGCGCCATTCCGTCCTGCCTGTGAGGCCTTTTCGCCAATCGGAATCCTCCATTCGGTTTGGCCCCGCCTCTATCTCGAGAATTCCGGCGTCTCGCTGTCTCCAAGGCAACCCGTAGCCAGGAGAAGGCTCGGAGACTTCTGGGTATTGTGGTATCAAGAAACCCGCGAGTGGGAGGCGCGTTTGTTAGGAGACTGGAGTGCGGTAAAACGCCTGCGGCCGGGGCGACGCGGTAGGTTGATGAGGCTTATTAAGTGGTTTCTCCGAGTCGTCTGCTGGGAAACTGGGGGCTGCGGGGTGCCCGGAATGAGCGTCCCCAGCCCCACCCCGCCGCAGAGTTGCCTCTTCTGCTCTTGGGCCAGGTGGCAAGGATCGCCAGCCTTGCGGTCGGTCTGAGCGCTTGGCGGTCACCATGGCAACGCGGCTCCCCCTCTCCCTGGTTACGTGGTGACGTCACTGACGTCGCTCACAGCTCGGGGACTAGTCCAACCCAGCGCTGCCCTCTAGGCGGTGGCGGCTCCAAGTGTAGACCTCCGCTCTGTTGCGGGAGGAACCGGTGTCCCCGGGCGCTGCCCCGCCCATCAGGCAGAAAGCCTGGGTTCTGAGCCCACTTCTGCCCTGACACAGGAACCATAACCACTGCAACAGCAGGACTAACCGTAACCACAGCAACAGGACGCGTGATAACCATAGCAACGGTGGGCTGACTAGAGGCCTAGCTCCTATCCAGAGCTGTCCTTGTAACCCCGCAGCCATGAAGCTGGTACCGCTCGCTGGGTGTGACAGAACAACGGAGGAGGGAGCAAGGAAACGGTGTCCTAAGTGGCCCATCATCGGTCTTTGTCAGCCGCCCTGGGTTACATTAGGACGCCCGTCCTGCCCTTTCACCCTTCACAGCCCGGATTCCTCAGCAATGCGCGAAGTCTGCACATTGGCCCAAAGTGTAGGGGTGCATCCTAAGCCAGAGGAACAAGTTGAGGCAATTCGAGGAATGTTTAGATGACTGTCTTTAAAACAAACCAACCCCGGGGCCATCCCTGTGGAATGGGCCACACTTTTCCGGTTCCTTTTTGCAGCTCAGGAGCCCACTGGCTCAGTCCCTGCCTGGTGACCCCCACAGCCTGTTTTACAGAGTGGGGAACGGAGAGGTGAAGGGGTAAAATCAGTGCCAATGAAGAATCCAGTTCTTAGACAAAAAAAAAAAAAAAAAAATTATTTGAGGGGCTGGAGGTTTAGCTCAGCGGCATAAGCGCCTGCCTTGGAAGCAGGCAGTCGTGAGTTCGATCCCCGGTACCGATAAAAAGGAAAAAGACAAAAAAAAAAAAAAAAGAATCCAGTTCTTTTGAAATTTTAAACTTTACTGTGGAAGTAACCTTATACTCACAGAAAAGCTGCAATGATTCCCTTGTAGCCCTAAGCCCCCCACCCCCGCGGTTATTGGTTATCATCCCCCAGGTTTACAGCGCCCCTGTCATACCCGGGCCTGGTGACCTGGCTTGCTGTGGCCCCCAGCCTCCTCTGTCCATCCTGAGAAGTGCTGGGCATCGCCCTTCTGCTGGAATTGAGTGGTGTTTGTTCATGACTAGGCTTGGGTTATGGGTAGGAACCGACTTTTTATTTTGTTTCAATTAAAATTTCAAAATTGATTTTGTTTTGTTATTTTTGCTTTTGAGACGGGGTTTCACTATGCAGTTCAGGCTGGGCTTGAGGTATCTATGAGCCCAGGCTGGTCTCAAACTTGTAACAGTCCTCCTGCCTCAGTCTCCCTTTTTTTTTTTTTTTTTGGTACCAGAGATGGAACTTAGGACCTCATGCTTGCCAGGCAAGTGTGAAAGGGCTTTGGCCCAGACAGGACACTGTAGCCAAGAAAACCTCAACCGGAAGCAGGAAGCCCTATCTCCCCTGCCCCTAGGAAGTTACCTATGACGCCATCTTCCCGCCCCTGGAAATTTACATATGGCACCAAACCTAGGACCAATGGGCTACCTGTACATCCCTAATGCCCGCCTTAGGTTCCACCCCAAACCGAGGCTATTTACATGCCCCCCCTCGCTACCTTGTCCGCGGGAAGAGATCGCAGGATGCCAGTGGTGGGGGTGCCAGTCATCTCTCTCTGTGTTCTCAGAATAAAGGCCGCTTTTTATTTTATACTTCTCATCTTTTGGAAATATTTTTCATCCTTTGGAAATAATCCTAGCATTTTTGCTGTGACTCAATCGGCAGGCGATTGACTCCTGGCACACACCCAGTTGAGTCCCCTAGCGGATAACCAGATAACATCCTGGATTAATCCCGAGCTTTTTCCTCTCCCGAGACGTCCCTGTCACCAGCCGCCTGCACTCAGCATCAGCCAGATTGATTTCAGGTGAGCACTCCCCGGGGAACTTTTGGCACTGGGGAGCCCGTCGACTGTTCTCCCCGTTTACATGGGTCTGTGCATTTTCACGTCCTTAGGACAGCCCAGGGCAGGGTTCTTTCTGGGAAAACCTGTGTCCACAAAATCTTTCACGTTCTTTGGGTTCAGATAGCCCAAAGCAGAGATTTTTGGGACTGCCCACACTGAAAGAATGCCTCACTTCCCTTAAAGCCTTGCGCTTTCACCAGCAAAACTGTTACTGACCCCGCGCGGGCTCCACTTGTAAATCTCTGAGTGACGACTGGAATATATGAGTTTTTGGAACCATAGCTGCTGTGTGGTGCCACAAACAAGTGACAGCTTGTTCTGGACCTCCGGCTTTTTTCTTGCCTGAATCAGTCATGGGGGACGTATTTTCTAACTCCCAAAAGATGCCTTTACAATGCCTAATTTCCAATTTACGTACTCTAAAAATTAAAAGCACCATAAAAGCTAAACAATTAACTTTTTACTGCCAAGAGGTCTGGCCAACTTACCCGCTTATCGGCAAGTGTTGGCCAAAGAAGGAGCATTTGACCCCAGCATTCTCAGGAACTTGTATGATTTTTGTCAAGCTGGCAACAAGTTATTAGAACTCCCTTATATTCAGGCCTTTCTTAGTCTGAGAACATGCCCATCTCTCATTAAGTCTTGTGCTCCCACTCAGATACTTTTAGCTAAGTCTACTGCGCCGCAACTTTTCTGTCATGCCCTCCGGTGTTTTCCCGGCCGCCGCCTGCCTACCACCAAACTCGTTCCCTGTCGTTACCTCCCGCTGGACCGCTCTCCCCTCCCCCTATGCCTGATTCTCTCAGCAGCTCTAATCCCTCTCCATCGCAGATACCTCCTGCTGTGCAATCGTCTCCCTCTCCACCTTCCAGGACCCATAACTCTCCCAGCAGCTCTAATCCCTCTGTGTCGCAGTTATCTCCCACTGTGCAATCCTCTTCCCCTCCGTCTCCTGGGACCCATAACCTCCCAGCAGCTCTGATCCCTCTGTTAGTGCTTCCTCTTAGTCTCTGACTTCTTCTTCTCCTGAGAATTCTTTATCCCCTACAGCATTCTCACCGCCCGCCCACCACACTAGGTCTCGGTCGCTATGTAACTTCCAGCAGGCTGCGTGATTGTTCCAGCTTGCGCCGGGAACAGTCGCCATGTTGCAACCCTCTGCCACGTGGCATGGCGCCACCATGTTTTGGGTCACGTGACAAGGCACTGCCATGTTCCCAGGACCCTCACTGCGAACTGGCGCCCCCTTGTGGCTCCTCTTGTGAACTGCAACAGCCACCTTGTTGCAGTGCACATGAGGCTTCATTGTGCTGCCCACAGCAGTCCTCTCACTGCAAGGCACACAGTGAGACGCTATCTGCCTGTGTTTCCCAGGATGACCAGCAGCAGCTCTGTAGGCCCTCTACAGATGATTGCTCACACACGCCTACTGGACAGATGGCTGCCCAATGGCCCTCTGCTCCGGAATCTTCTCCTCAGGCTCTGCTACTGCTTCGGGAGCAAGCTGGCCCCAAGGAACTTGTTAACATCCATGTGTCCTTTTCCCTTTCTGATCTATCTCAGATTACCCTTGAATTAGGTAGCCTCTCTGTTGACCCACAAAATTATATCAGGCAATTTAAATTTATTACTAATTGTTATGATTTACATTTTAAGGATGTTTATGTGATTCCAAATACCACTCTCAGCTCACAAGAACGGAATCAGCTGTGGCAAGCAGCTGATCACAGACATAAGGTAAACACGCCTGATAATGACTCTGAGCCTATACCTGTACCAGAGCAGGACAAGCATACTAACTATAACAAACTTTTAAAACAGGTCCAGGAGGCTAATAAAAACCCAGCTGTGTTCCTAAATTGGCTTTCTAACGCTCGTGCCCCACGAGCAGTTTCAGCTTTGCGCGCTGCATTGGGCCGCCTCCCAACCCCTCCCCCATGCGCCGTCCCAGCCCCTCCCTCCCCTGTGCGCTGTCATCGCCGCCGCTGCCACCTTACGCGTTTCCAGGGGCAGTCCCAGCCCGCCCCGCCCCTGCACGCTACCTCCCGGCACTTGCCCCACCCCCACGCTGGGTGTGCTCTGCCAGAGTGCCACAAAATAGCAGCTCAGCGGTTCTGCTCAGGCATGCTTTTTTTTACAATTTGGCTCTGCTCAAAAGATGCTATTTTTTTATTACAATTCTCAAACCATTTAATCAAGGTTATTGGCCACCTGATAATTTTACCAGCCTTGTTTATCAATCAAAACCTTCAGCATTCTCCCGTTTAACAACTAAGGTTATAAATTCCTTTTTGCTTGGAACCACTAGCTCTATTTCAAGACAAGGGTTTTCTTCAAAGTTTTATTTTATTTGTCTTGGTTCATACTACTGCAAATAACAACTTTAAAAGTAAATGTGTTCAGAATTTGATAGTATTAGATCAGTTTTGATAGATTTATTCATAAGATTGCTAAACTTTTACTGCAAAATGTTTCCATTAAAGCCTTGTTTGGCAGACTAAAGCTTTTTTTGTTAATTCTACGTGTCACCCTATAAAAAAGCAACGTGCCATCCAGATAAAGCCTGCTCTCTAATCTAAAATGCCAAAATTAAATTCCTGCATACTTACTTAATTCTACTATAGTCCAAATCCCAAACAAAAAGGCAAAACTTGACCTTCAAACCTTAGAGAGATCTTAATATGGTTTTTTTATATTTTTAACACCTGTGACACTTGGAGTTCTGAGGCAGGTAAACCTACACAAGGTGGAGCTGCCTGACCCCCCCATGGACCACGCTCAAATGCAGCAGAAGACATTGGACAACAAAATGCTCCATCCTGGCGTTCTTTGAGACCTTACTTCAGGGTTGCTGGACTGTCCTAGCCACCAAAGCGTGGGTAAGCCATCCTAACTTCTAGCCCTCACAGAAAATGTCGACACTGCCAGATTTGTCACCGACAGAAAATTGCTGCTGAAGACTGAGGGGGTTCAGGGCAACAACAGCCCCCTTTAAGGTGTCTGTCTCAGATTCCAAGTCGCACTAAAGTCTCAGGTAAGACATTCTCTATATTTGTGGACATAGAGGCCATATATACAGAGTTCTTCCTGAGTATTCAGGCTGCTATATTAAGTCCTCAATCTCTATGACAGGGTATTGATGGTCAACCTATGCCATTTACAAACAGGGCCTATTTTGTGCAGGTCCCAGTCCTAAATCTTAAAATGCCTTTTATACAGGCTGACTTAGACACACTGAGTCCTCAACAGCTTCCACCTGTTGTTGCTGGTGGACTCTTCCTCAGTGATATAGACCACCCCCTTCCTTTCTTATTCACCAGTTTCTCAGGTAACCCTAGTCAAGACTCACAGATACATTTTTGTCTTCTCACTTGGTTTATACTTTTTCAGGATACATAAAAGCCTTTCTCATACTTGCTAAAGTTCTGTTACAGCAAATCATTCCAAGGACTACAACCAGGTTACAACGACCCATGCCTAAATCAAACTTGCTGGACTCCCATCCTCGTTTCACATCACTCAGGCTAAGAGGTGCCCTCCCAGCCCTAAATCTGAGTGGTCATCTCATCTTCTGTCACCCACCCATCTCCATTTCATGAAGGCCCCGCAGCCACAGTTAACAGACTAAGTCATGTTTTGTTATCCACTTTGGTTACTAATTCCTTACATTCTATTAATGATCATTTTACAGGAGGGCTCTTTAACAGTATTGCCTACAGATTCCAATGTCATGCATGCCAGAGACAAGCCTTACCAACCTACCTTTTAACTTTTATGCTTTCAGATGGGGGAGTGAGCACCTCTCATAACTACTCCTCCTAACCCCACATTTAATTTTCAGAATTGTGCCTTACCGTGGAACATGTCTAAATCAAAGTCACCTTTTCCTCTACCTCACCTGGGTCCTTAAATATGACAGTGCCATGTCTCCTCATAACATCTTGTCTCTTTGTTTTTCCAGTCTAACATATGTGCATTCACCAGTGAAGCTGTCCTGGCCAAAACACCTGGCACCAGCGTCTACCTGGGCATCAACCATCATCCCGTCGACTCCCTTAGGCTCCAGTACAGTGCCCTCTGCCAGCAGGAAGTAGTTAAAGAGAGAAATCTTCTCCCCTTTTCATAATAATAATCATAAGATGGGATATGAAAGGGTTTGGGCCCAGACAGGACACTGTAGCCAGGAAAACCTCAACTGGAATCAGGAAGCCCTATCTCCCCTGCCCCTAGGAAGTTACCTGTGACACCATCTTCCCGCCCCTGAAAATTTACATATGGCGCCAAACCTAGGACCAATGGGCTACCTGTGTATCCCTAATGCCCGCCTTAGGTTCCACCCCAAACTGAGGCTATTTACATGCCCCCACGCCACGTGTCCGCCAGAGAGATCACCGGACGCCAGCAATGGGGGTGCCAGTCATCTCTCTGTGTTCTCAGAATAAAGGCCGCTTTTTATTTTATACTTCTCATCTTTTGGAAATATTTTTCATCTTTTGGAAATAATCCTAGCAAGTGCTTATGCTGCTGAGCTATATTTCTGGTGCCCAAAATTGATATTTGATTCAATCAATGGATAACGAATATGTGGTTCTGCTTTCAATTGTAAATTTTATGAAATGAAATTACAGGTCAACTGTTTTTTCCTTTCCAGAGCCCCTTGTGTGCTGGGAAAGGGCTACGCTCCAGCCCCAGAGATCAGTGAGTTTATGAAAATTTAGCATTTTAATTGGAAATGTACCATAAATAAAAGCCAGATTTCAAAGAATATATAAAATATGGCGAATGTCATTAATATTATTACATATTGCATTGAGAATATTTTGGATACATTTAGTTTAAAGCACGTTCTTCAAACTGATTTCACCTGTGTCTTTGTACCTTTTGTTTCTTTGTTTTTTTATCTTTTGGGACAGAGTCTCATTATGCAGTTCATTATTGAGCTCACTTTGTAGCTCAGACTGGTCTGGAAATTGTTATAACTTGGTCCCCAGTATAAAATCCAAGGAAGCAAGAGACTGAAATTTGGGAAACTAAGGCTTTATTTTCAGGCCTGGCGATGAGTCTCTGGGAGCCAATTTGGAGACTGTGTGCTAGAGACTAAAGGGAGGACTTTAAAAAGAGGCTGGAGGAAAAGGGGTGGGGGGAGAAACAAAGAAAACTGCAGAGCCATCAAACTTGTTGACCTGAATCTAGAAACTGTATAGCTGTCCACTTAGTTCTGACAACCTCGGGAGCCTTTGGTGCCTTTTGAGTTACTCCCATCCTGCAGATAAGAATTATCTGCAATAGCATTTGGAGAAGAAAGTAGAAAGCTAATGATCTCAGGACAGCTCGTTAACACTAACAGGTGGGAAGGGGTTGAAAGTTACAAGAAGCTGAAACTTAAGCCTTCATAAAGATTTGGAACTTACCCCTTTTGGTGTATTAGGGTTAAGCCACAACATTTTCCTGTAATTTCTCTGAAGCTAAGGCACATTTTATGACAGATCATCACCGGGTTGGGAAGAGGTCACCAGAAACCCAAATTCTTTATGGCCTAGCCTAGATAGGTAAGGGGAGAGGGAGGTAATAAGGCACCATACAGAACAGAAAACGGCAGTTACGTTTTGTTTTTTTTTTTTCTTTCTGGGAAGGGAATCAAGGTCAGGTAAAGGGTTAAACTCATATGCAAATCTCCCTGCACACAAGCAAGTTACTTCAAACAAGTGTAAATTAGTGGGCCATCCTAATTTTCTTTAGCTCTTTAGTGGAGAATAGAGGCACCTAACAGTGATTAACAACCCTTGTTAGCTTGTTTTAGCACAACTTCTGTAGTTTGTAGAGGGCAACAATGGTTAACATACCAATTAGGTGAGATTCTTGCAATTCTTTACAGAGGAGAGTATTGCTCAACATATCAATTAGGTCACTTAAAATATCAGGGAAAAAGGATAAAAAAACACATTTAGTAAGCCACGTTGCAGGTTTGCTATAATACACATATAACGAAGCTATTTTCTTAGAGTACAACAAGATGAGGGCAGAATGGTTTCTATCAAAACAAATTTAGTTTGGGGAAGACAAGACAGGGACCTATGGTTAGCACAGCAGAAAAGCATTCTATTCAGACTGGCACAACAGCTGTTCAGACAGCTTTTGCTCTTTTTTTTTTTTTTTAAGTGTTGGAAAGAAGAAGCTGTGGGTTCAGACTCTCAGCCCCCACCTTGCATTTATTTCAAGAGACTGGCAAATGGAGGTACAATTACTAATTTGAAGCAAAATACTGTATTTTAATTAGACGATCCTACCAAGTACCGGTTCTGATCATGAGGGCTTTTACTGAACTATTAACCACCCCACCCCCTTCCCCACAGATGGTAAGAAAAAGAGACAGCGCCTTCCCTACCCAGGCTGCATGACCTGTGGCAGCCGGCGCAGGTGGGAACCAGGAAGCCCATCCACAGAGCCTGGACCCTCAGCCAGAACCCGGGGCCCCCTCCCCTGGCGTCAAGAATGGTGCCAGCTGGGCCAGGTGTGCCTGCCCTCCTAACACTTAGGAGGCTGAGGCAGGAGATCACTGTGAGTTTAAGGCCAGTCTTAACTACGTAGCGAAACCCTGTCTCAAAAAAAAAAAAAAAAAATCATGCCAGCAGGAGGGCCAGGACAGCTGCGCCTTCAGACCCACGTTCATCTCGTGGGAGGAGAGTAGGGCCTTGAGGGCTCAGCTCCGACCCCCTGCACCGCCCTGGCTCTGCCTGGGCTTGGGCGGCTCGCTGGACCCCTGCCAAGACCCAGTGCTTGGGCCTGGCTCCCGACGCGGGGATGGGGAGAAGCAAGCACGCAGCCGTCCAGCAGATGCACGTTTATTTAATAAAGGGGATGGGGAGTCGGTAAGCGGGCGGGAGATAAGCCCTGGGCGGAGATCCGCGCTCTCCAGCTGGCCAGGTCCTCAGGGCAGCCGCTAGAAGGCGCAGCAGGGGTCGGTCCTGAGGCGGAGAGAAGCGCATTGCGCCTTTGTTTACTCCCTCCTCGGACCCCCGCCTCTGCCTC
The DNA here is from genome assembly GCF_034190915.1 of Cavia porcellus. Taxonomy (NCBI): domain Eukaryota; kingdom Metazoa; phylum Chordata; class Mammalia; order Rodentia; family Caviidae; genus Cavia; species Cavia porcellus. The sequence goes on along the minus strand of NW_026947490.1, from coordinate 36,751,178 downwards.
CCAGTCCCCCCCCCGCCCCCCGTCCGCAGTTTGCGGCCTCCCACTCAGTCCACAGCAGCATCCTCTCCCCGGGACCCCAGCGGCGGCAGGGTTGGCTCCGCCCTCGCCCAGCAGGGGGTCGTCTCCAGCTCCCCCGCAGGACAGCAGGCTCTGTGCGGAACAGGATCGCATCCCGTGTGGTCCTGCATGTCAGACCTCCAACCCGAAGCAGGGCATTCTCCAGTCCGAGTGCACCGCCACACTGCCCAGCGTGCACCCTTCCTCACGGCTGGACAGTGCGCCCTGCAGACGCGAGCTCTGTGCTCCTCCAGCCTCCCCAGGCCGCAGCGGCCCATAGTGCATGCGTTGCGTTGGGCCAAACAGCCTAACCGAGCAGCCACAGCACAACCCTCTGGGGGCTTCGCTGGGAAGCTGCCAGCTCGGGACCAGAGAGTCGGACCCATGGAGGCCAACGGGAGAACGCAGGCTGGAGAGTGGGGTGCCTCCAGCACCACCACCCCCACCCCTGCCCCGCCCCGTTAGTGGCCTTCCTGTGCGCTAGGGGGGAACCTAAGGCCCCAGAGGCCTCTTCTAGGCAGGCGGAGAGCAGCACAACCTGTCCTGGGGGAAAGAAAGCCCTGCACTGTACGCATGATGGCAGAGAGAAGTGGGGGAGGCCAGCATAGTGGCTCATGCCTGTAATCCCAGCACTCGGGAGGCTGAGGCAGGAGGCTCGCTGCGAGTTTGAGACCAGCCTGGGCCACAAAGTTAGTTCAAGACCAGCCAGAACTGTATAGCAAGACTTTGTCTCAAAATACAAAAAAGAAGAAAAGGAAAAGGAAAAAGAAGAAAAATTTTAAAAAGTAAAAAAATTTCAGAAGGGTCCTCAGGCTTTGTTTTCTTTTAAAGACAAACCCGTTGGCACAGCTGGTGAGGTTCCCAGGGGATGTGCAGCCAGAGTGGCAACTGGAGCCACCTCGAAGGATTTCAAAGAGGCTGTCGGGCAGTGAGTTGGCCAGGTGGGAGAGGCCAGCTGTGGCCATCCAGGCAGGGGATGTGCCTGCTGGGGCTGGTCCAGGCTCCTGTGATCTCACAGAATGGACGCCCGGCCTCTCTGAGTCACTGGGACATCACTGTCCCACTGAGAACCTTTCAGCTGCTCCCAGGATCAAAGCCAGACGGCAAACTTGTTCTGTGGCTTCCAGGCCCTCCCCCTGCCCTGCCCTGCCCCAGCTCCTGTACCCCCGATGCCCCGCCTTCTGTCCAGCTGTTGGCGCCTCTGTCCACAGACCTCCGGCTCCATGTCACTCTCCTCACCCCATGACCCAGAGGGGCTCCCCTGCTCTTTGCCTCTGGAGCTTAAACAGCAGCTGCAGTCATTTGATTTCTGTCTTCCTTGAGCATCCTGTTCACCACTGAATCTAGGTTCCGTCAAAGAGCAGGGCAGTAAAAACCTACTGAGAGGCTTCCTCAGTAAGGTCAACCTAGCACTTCATATGACCCAGCAGCTGTACCCCTAGACATATCCCCAAAAGAGTTTAAAACAGGTTCAAACAGAATTGCACACACATGTTCATAAAAGCACTGGTCATGGTAGTTACAAAGTGGAGACGGCAGAATATTATTCAGCCATGAAAAGAGTGGTGCATAAAAACCACTGCACATAGATGAAATCTGAAAATATTATACTAAGTGAGTAAAACTTGACAAAAAGTCATATCCTGTATTGATTCAAAATGCCCAGTATAGGTAAGTCAACAGAGACAGAGAATAGATCAGTGGTTCCTAAGATCTTGCTAACTCAGTGTTGCCCAGGCTGGGCTCGTACCTGGGATCCTCCTGCATTGGCCTCCCAGGATGCTGGGGTTACAGGTGTGCACCACTGTGCCCAGCCAGGTAAACTGTTTATGTTCTGTGTATTCTCCATAATTTCTAAAATCTGCAGATACAGCTTAGGGCGTGGGCCTGGGCGTCCCCTCACCACCCCAGCCCTGCCCACCACCTTGCATCCTGGGCCCAGGGTGGGAGGAGCTACCTGACATCTGTGTCCGGGTTGCAGTAGTGGCAATAGCACTGGGGAAGAACAGAGAGAGTGGGTGAGCAGGTGAGCCAGCATCTCCCTGGGCTGCCCCACCCTCTGTCCCTGTCCCCACCCTGTCCCGAGGCCGCTGCTCCCTGCCAGCTCTCTGGGCCTGGCTGTGGCATGCAGGTCCCTGTGCAAAGGAGCCTCTCCCCCACCCCGCCTCCTCCCAGGCTTCTGGCATGGGCCATGAAGTGTCCCCTGGGGTCACAGCATTCCAGGTGACATCTGGGGCTCCATTTCCATGGACCACTCCCATCCCCGTCTGGCCCACAGCCCCTGCTGCACTAGGACCTCCTGGCCCTGCTCCACCTGTCCCCATTTGCAACCCAGAGTGAGCAGGAGCCAAGTCCTTGGATTCATGGGACAGAGGTCACCCCTGCTGACCTCTCCCCCCACCCCACCCATCCTCTGCACCCCCGGGGGCAGTGCACTCTCCTCACCCAGTCTCCCTTGTTGTAGGACACGAACAGGAAGGTGACCACCATGTAGGTGCACCTCAGCAGGCTCCAGCTGTTCCGCCTCTGGACTGGCCGCCCAGGTGTGGTGGCCAGGCCGAGCTTCTCTGGAGACAACGACAGACACGGCCTGGGCTGCCCATCCAGGACCCTGGCCCTGCCTGACACAACAGCCCCCGCCTCTGTGACCAGCCTGGGACATCGAGGTACACACCAGCTTCCCCATCTTCCAGCACCCTAAGAGTGACCCCGCTGTGCTGCCTCTCAGCAGTGCATGCTGTCCTCCCCCTGTAGGGTCTCCTGACCCTGCTCCTGCTCCTGCTCCTGCCCCTGACCACGGCAACAACTCACTTCCGATGTCACAGCGGAGGGGCTGCTTCTGCCCCCCAGTGTTCCCCCCCCATTTACAAATATTACAGTCAGGAAGACTCCGTTTGCACCTGCCTGCCTGCACAGATCCCCAGGTCAAAGCCATGGGACATCACCAGTGTAAAAGTAAATACTGAATGGTAAATTAGAAAAGGCAAAGACGTAACCCTCCCTCCTCAGAGTTCTGGGATCTTCCTCACCTCTTTTCCTGGAGCATTTGCTTCAGGGAACCCCCAGCTATGAGCCTCTCTTTCTGGAAGGTGTGCAAGCTTTTTTTTCCCCCACCACGTTTTGAGACAGGGTCTCTCTATGCAGTTCAGGCTGGCCTTGAGCTCACTCTGTAGCCCAGGCTTGTCTCAAACTCACAGTGATTCTCCTGCCTCAGCCTCCCAAGTGCTGGGGTTACAGCTGTGCACCACCACACCCAGCCTAAGCCTCCTTAAAGTATCCTGTGCTGACTGCTTATTGGAGAGCACACAGGCCATGCTATCATCATGATTCACATCCAGAGCACCCCAAAACCCACCGCTCAGGAGCAGGACTGACGGAGGCACAGGTTACAGTTGATACTAAACATGAGGTTAGGGGTGCTGGCCTGGGGGTGCCTCGGCCATGAGGTGAGGTACCTTCCTGGCCAGGCAAAGGCTGGGCTGTAAACCTCTCTCCCCCAAGGGAAGGGCGTCAGGGTCTCTGCCCCAGGGACAGGACGGCCGGGGGCGCCTCTGTTAGAGAGCCAGAGTTCCCTCTGCCCCTGCAGCCCCTGTTCTGTTCTACCTCCTTTTCTTGGAGAATTTAGGGGTGGGTTTTGTGCTGGGGATTGAGGTCAGGACCCGAGCCTCCTCAAGTCTGTGACCCTGTGGGAGGCCGGCAAAGCTCTAACAGAAAGTGGGCTCCCCCTGGTGCCATCAGTCTGGGGTTACATTTCCCGGTCCATCCTGTCCTAACCCCAGGCAGAGGCTCACTCTAGGTTTCTTTCTTCTCTTGGGCCCCTGGGGCCTAGGTGGGACCTGCCTGGTAGAACATGGGGTTCCATGAGGGAAACTCGTGGGGCAGCAGGAATGGGGTCCCATTCCGGCTCTTGCAGCAAAGAGCCCCCTACCAGCATGACCCTCCCTGTACGTTTCTGGTAACTGTTCTTCATGATGGTACAGGGTCCCCTTCTATTCCTGGTTTGCTAAGATTTTTTAAAAATCATGAACAGCTATCTTGTTTCAGCACATCCCTCTTCTGTGTCTACCGAGCATATCCTTTATGCTAATGAGAAGCGCGCGCACTGATCTGCATACATCCAATAATCTTCCCGTTGTTGGAATAAACTCAACTTGATGACGAGTTTTAACAATGTTTTGCCCCGGTGCTTTAGTTAATGTGAGCCTAGGATTTCATGTCTGTCTTTATGAGAACCATGGTCCTGACATTCTCTCTAGTCCTCTGTTTGTGAAACCATCCATCTAGGATATTTTGTCTTCCAAATGAGTTGGAAAATGCCTGGTTTCCATCTTCAGGGAGAGTCCGAGAGGCAGCCTGGCTCTGCCGGTTCGGTTACTGCGGTCCTGGGTCCTGGGTCCTGGGTCCCCATCTTTCTCTCAAGGAGGGAAGTGCGGGTTTTCAAATAGCCCTTTGTTCCTCAGCCATTTAGGGCAGCGTTGATCACAGCTTTTCTCTAGGTTTATTCCTCAAGCTTTTAATCCTCAGAAACTTAACCTCTGCCTCCTCCTCTCCTATTCTTCTGGAACCCGAGCCCCAGCTCACCAGGTCCCCTGGGTCTCTGTGTCTCTGTCTCCATCCTGACTTCCCTTATCCTGCTTCAGGCCTCCTGTCCTGTCCTGTCCTGTCCTGTCCTGTCCTGTCCTGTCATGTCCTGTCCTGTCCTGTCATGTCCTGTCCTGTCCTGTCCTCTCCTCTCCTCTCCTCTCCTCTCCTCTCCTCTCCTCCCACTCCACTTCTTCTGTTCTGTTGTTTTGCTCTGTTTTGAGACTGGGTCTTGCTGTGCAGTCCAGGCTTGCCTCAAACCCACACTGACCCTCCTGCTCAGCCTCCTGAGTCCTGGGGTTGCTGCACTTTCTTTTAACCCCTTTTCTGTTCTCCAGCACCCCTCATGCTGGGAAGCCCAGCAGCAGAAGCTGACTTTGGCTGCAAACCTTTAACTCTAGCCTTCCCATGTTCTGGGTGACTTTTCTAGACTCCCCTGCCACAGTCACACATCTCTCATGAACTAGTGGGAGCCCTGAGCTTGTCTTTCCAATACCAGATGGCACCTCAGGGGCCTGGAGACCTTGGCACCACAGTGTGTCACTCCCACCCAGCCCCGCGGGTCTTGTTGTGGGCATCCTCCTTGTGGGGAAGCCTGTTCCACAGAGGTGGCCACTGGCTTCTCAGTGCTTCCTCGGGAACCTCAGGTTACTCCACCTGGACGTGCATCCAGGTGGAGATGAGAAGTCTCACACACACACTGAAGGCTACAGATGTTTGCAGTCTGAAGCAGCTGATCCTCTTCCAGTGTGCTCAGTTCCAGTGCTGGTCATGGACCCAGTCCTTGCTGTGTGGCGGCCATCTGTGGCTGGAAAGCGATGTCCCACTCTCTGGAGAGTTGAGACGGAATCATGCCCCCGCTGGGAGAAAGGAGGTCCCACCCTGGCCCTTTCTAAGGCTCTGCTAGTGTCTGAACCATATCAAATATCCCTTCTGTGTAGAAGAGAGAGTGCGTGTGCACTGAGTCCGACTCACTGAGCCACACAGACAGCAGCTCAAGGGCATGGACCTCACACCCTGCAGGGGCTGTGGAGTCCGGGTAATGTTTTTGGCGATCGAAGGTTTATAGATGACACAGCAGACAGACCCACACTCAGAAGCAACCTGCTTGAGCCAAATAGTGAAACCAGAAAGCCCCCTGTCCTTCACGCACTGTAGGGAGCCGTGCAACAGCCCTATTGCTGCCTCCCTGCCTCACTCTCTCCTATGGGCACAATGCGTCTGCCTACATTAACCATAATCCTCTCCTGCTTACATCACATACCCGGACGTGACAATGACCCTGTTGTATTCATCCCCGTAGCCTCTTCCTGTCCCACCAGCCCGCCCTTGGCCTATAAAAGATGTAATCACTTCCAGAATAAACGGGACTTGATTGGACTCTCTCAACTTGCCTCAGTCTCTCTCTCTGTCTCCCCCATGTCTTTATTTAATCCCCACTCCCCCTCCAGGTACACTCCACGGATTGATCCGCAGGCCAGATCAAGTACGCACCAACACAAGAAGGTCACTGCGGTTCTCCTGACTCGTAGTCAATCACAGAATGCATCTGCAGCCCTGGCACACATGCCATGGAGTCTTTGAGCAGTTGATTTATTTGGGTCTCTGTGCAGCCAGACCTCTGTGCTTATGCTCACCTGTATTCACACCTGCTGCCCAGCGCTAGCATCACTGCCTCAGCTCTGCATCAGATCATCAGCATCAGAGTCTCCTACCCACCCACCGTGGGCACAGTTCACAGCAGAGTCTGCACTCCAAGTGGAATCTACTCCGCCCTGGCAGGAGCAGCAATCGGGTAGCAATGTGGGCATAGGTAGTGGCTGGGAACACAGAGGGAGCCTCTTCCCCACCCACTGCTCCCTTCCTGCAGTGTGGCTTGGTTCTTAGCACAGACACCCACAGGTGCTGGTCCCTGGCTCAGCTGCTTCCTGTCTGGATGCCACTCACACAACCCTGGAACTCAGGACTCACCCAGTCACTTCCAGGAGGAAGAAGAGGGCTCCCTGGGTAGCAGAAGTAAACAAAAACACTGTTTCCCCACCTCAAGGGTCTGGTTAGGCTTGAGCAGGACTCTGCACATGCACCTGCCCTTCCAGGTGCAGGAACAGTTCCTCTCTCAGGCTCTCAGCACAGCCCTGATGGCAGAGACACGGCATCCACACTCACCTTCACTGCAGTCGCTGGTTTCATCTAAGAAGAAAGAAGAAAGGAAAGAGGCAGAGGAGTGCAGAAAGGAGGGAGAGGAAGAAGAAAAGTCACCAGTGAATTATGAATTGGAAGGAGCCCAATGACAAGCATAGTTCCCAGGCCCCCTGCAACCTCCTCACTGCCCCAGGGCCTTTGTATGTGCCACCCTCGGTGGGTGTGTTTGGTTCTCACCACCTGCAGGTCTCTCTCAGGGGGTGCCTTTATTGTCTTTTTTTTTTTTGAGACAGAGTCTGTATGCTGTTCAGACTGGCCTTGAGCTCACTTTGTAGCCCAGGCTGGTCTCGAACTTGCAATGATCCTCCTGCCTCAGCCTCCTGAATGCTGGGATTACAGGAGTGAGCCATCACACCTGGATGGGGATGCCTTTCTTGATCACTCAATCCTGGTCGGCCTCTCTACACTGCACCTCTGTCTCCTTCACTCCACCAGCCCATTTATTTTTCATTTTGTGACAGGTTCTTGCTAGGTTGTCCATGCCGGGGTTGAATTTGCAATCCTCCACCTCAGCCTCCTGGAATGTAAGATTACAGACAGTGCCACTATGACCAGTGCCACCTAAACACTTTTCTTTCTTTCCTCCCTGGACACAGATTGTGTCTGTTTTATTCCCTTTTCTTCCCCAACTCCTAGCATAAGACAGCACAGTGATTAATATCTGCTGATGGGCAGAGAGGTGCTGGGTCTTTGGGCCAATTATGATGTCGGTAAAAAGCGGGAGGTCGGGTGGTGCCCACGGCCCACAGTGCAGCCAACAGGTAGTGCCGAGCTCTCGCAGGACTCACCGGTCAGCACCTGCAGGCTCAGCAAACCTGGGGAGAGTGACACAGAAACGGGATCACAAGGCAGCCGGATTACCAAGGCCACACTGCTGCCCCGCAGGGTGGCCCTGTGCCCGCCTACCCACCCAGGGACAGCCGCAGCTTTCTAGAGAGGCTGGAGCTGGGGCCCAGTGGGCCACCTGCAGTGGGCAGAGGCAGGGAAGGAGGCAGCTCACCCAGGATCTCTGCCGTCCGTGGTCATTCGTGGTCCATCGGGAGATAGCGGTCCAGGCAGCACCCAGGCCAGCAGGACAAAGGCACAGCATCAGCCGGGAGCGGGGCAGAGGCGGGGCCATGCAGGCTGGGGGATCCAGCACTGAGGACCCCTACAGGACGGGGCTGGCAGGAGGAACCCCATCCTCTCCTCCGTGGGGTCTTGGTGTCTGCTATTATAGTGTGGTGCAGGTGGCCTCTTACGAGCTCCCATTGAGGGGGACAAAGCCACTCCACCCAGAGTTCGTACAGCCCGGTTTGCTTGGAGACAGGGTCTCACCATGTAGCTCAGGCTGGCCTCAACCTCCTAGCGGTCCTCCTGCCTCAGCCTCCCCAGTGCTAGAATTACAGATTGCACCACGGTGGCGGGCTCAGAGCCTGTTCTTACAACAACTTGATTTACATATAATCCACAGGGCTCACAGGTCCTCCATGACCAGTATAGAAGTCTTGTTTTTTTCTATTTACAGCTACACAACCATCACTGCAGCTAACTAGGGAGCATCTTATCACCCTGAAGGAACCCCTACACCCATCAGCCATCACCCCCATATCCCACAGGCAGGCACTCCCACCCCAGCTCCGGCTGGACACCCCAGCTTCCTCCCTAGGCCTCCAGCTGCGGCAGCTGCCCCGCCCCATCCTGCCCTGGCCAGCAGACTGCCTTCTGGGTGTGGCCAGGCTGCTATCCCTTCACCCACGGTGGACTCTGGGCGGCTTTCTGTTGTCTGCTCACGCAGACCCAGTTTCCCTGGAGCTCAGCCTGTGCATCATGGCACAGGGTCCCCGCTGTGCGGTGTACATCCACCTGGCACTGGCACACAGCACCATGAAGTGGCACACAGCACAAGGCCCAGGCCGGCCCCTGCACAGCCACAGGGACAGAGGCCACAGCTTCGGGGACAGCAGGGGCGTCCTGCTTCCACACAGCTGTGCATGGGGCAGCGTCTGGATCCCAGGAGGCTGAGGAAGGTGTGTGGCGCCTGCCTACCCCCAGAGACTCCGGGACAGTGTGGTGAGATGGGTCAAGCCCATCTGATGGACAGATAGACAGACAGACAGACCTGGCCTCCATACACAGTCAGCCCTGCTCCACAGGGTCCCGGGTATAGACCAATGCCAAGGGCTGGGCTGCTTCCAGCGTATGATGGGTGTCAGTCTCTCCAACCCCCAGTGTCTGACCAGTGAGAGCCAGCAGCTGTGTACCCCCACCCCAGATGCAGGAGCCCCTGGCCGAGGTGAGATGTGGGGGCAGGGTGCGGGGTGCACTCACGCCTCAGGACTGTGGAGCCGGCAGTGGCAGCAGCAAGGAGAAGAGCCAGTGGCAGTGGAGATCAAGAGAGGAGGAGAAAAAAGGTGGGGACCCTGCCTCCTCCGCCCTCCACAGGGTCAGGGAGGCCCCCAGGGTGCAGGTAACCTAGGCCAGAAGGCCATGGGGCTTCGTTCTATTGTTCTTTCCAGTCCTGGATCCCAGGGCCGTGCTCACCCCTGAGCCACACCCCAGCTCCCACCCAGACCCCATTTCCCTTCAGGGCTGTGCTCCAGTGCCTAGGAAGCTGGCAGGGAGCACCCTTGCCGTGGGCACGTGACAGGGTCCTGTCAGCCCAGCCCTGGAGAGGCCGAGGCAGGAGGAAGCCTGAGCCACACACTGAGACCCTGTCTCAGAAAACCCTAAATAAACAAAAGAACACGCCCTTGGTCACCTGGGCTCTTCCTCAGCAAGATGCCCCGCCCCCTGCTGCCCATGGCCCTCTGGGAAGCTCAGCTGGGTTTTTGCTGGACAGTGGACAGGAGTTCTAGGTTTGCATCACCCCAGGGCTCCCCAGCTTTCTGAGCCTCCTCCATGGCAGGACCACTGTGTACCCTGCCCCGCTCGCTGACCAGGCCCGAGTCCCCTCTCAGCGATCTCCAGGCTCCTGCCCCATGTCTGCCCAGTCCCCACACACCCAACTCCCCAAGACGGGAGGGGACAGACTCACTTTTCACTGATCAGCGGCCACCAGCCAGAGGGGTGGACATGAAACAGAGCAAGTGAGAGCACAGGGTCAGCATCTCTCCACGCCCAGCGCCTGCAGCTCCCCAGCCCCCTGCTTGGCCTTCAAATTGCTGTGCCCACCCATGGACCCCTACAGGTCAGTGTCACCACTGGGAACCTGGCCCGCTGTGCCTGCACTGGGCTCCTCAGCACCGAGGGGACACAGCTTGGGATTCTGCAGCAGCTTGGGTTTCAGGGTTGGGAGTTGGAGAGGCTGAACTTGTAAAACCCAAGCAAACATTCCTAAATCCAACAAGAAGCCTCAAAGCTGAGCTGTGTCTGCTGAGGTGTCACCAGGCACCTCAGAGGAGGACATGCAGGCTGCTGGGGACTCACGGCAGAGCTGGGACGGAGCCCAGGCGAACCCCCAAACACACAGAGCAGAACGGAGCACATCCACAGGGGGCGGAGGTGCTAGGGGGGCTGAAAAAGCCCCTCAGCCCTCTCTTGTTTCCTAGCTGGGACCCCCAAGCCACTTCCGACCGCAGTTGCTGAACCCAGGAGGTGTTCGCCCAAGTAAACTCTGAGATGCAATCACAGCTCAGTCGGAAAACAGTGGAAAGGGACGGAGAGGTGTCCTGGGCCCCAACGCCCCTCCTTCTCACAGGTCCCAAGGGGAAGTGGACCCAAGACCAAGGACGGGCGGGCAGGACAGGCACAAGAACCACTGCCTCCTCTGCCTGCTGCACCCTGACCTATGGTCACTCGGGTGTCTGACTGCTGAGCTGAGTTCGGGGCCCCCAGAGGGGAGTCCAGGAACCAGGACTTGGGAAGGGAGCCCAGGGCTGCACCCCAGCGCTGGTGTCCTCCTCCCTAGGGTTGAGCCAGGCGCCCTGGGCCAGGCATCCGATGCACCCAGGATACTGCCAACTAAGGGCACAGAATGCAAGGCCCAGCCTAGTGCACCAGGAGGTCGGGAAACCTGCCTTCCAGAAGTTTCCAGCCCGGAGCAGAAAGCTTTCGGCACTGGCAGCCAGGGCATGGCCCAGTGGCTCACAGAGCCACTAAGGTTTCAACAATAGAACCCAGGCGGCCTCTGCCATCCACGGCCCACTGCAGTCATGGAGCTCGTGTCTGTGGGTGCCTCACTGGGCCCTTGGCCTCTGAGACAGCGCAGAGTCCCCATCCCCGCTGGAGCCTGCACCCCTGGCCAGGGTCCCCTGGAAGCCAGTGCCAATGTGACTCCTCCGCCCTCCCGGGGCCACCTGTGCCCCACAGAGGGACCTGAGACCCCCACCCCGGGTCCTGCTGCAGCTTCTAGAGTTGATGGCATTTTGGGGTGGCCACAGACAGCGGCAGCTGGCGCTTGCCAGGGCCAGACCCACGGGAAGCAGCTGTAACCCAGCCCAGGACTCCCCTCCCCATGGCCCCCTGGGGCCCGGAGCTGGGAGCAGACTTACTTTCCTTTTCTGTCCTCTCTGGAAGTTGAGTGCAGGCAGCCAGGTCCCGGGGGGGGGGCAGAGTAGAGAGAGAAATAGCGTGAGACTGAGGACCGAGTGCCCAGGGCGTTCCTGCCCCATGGGAGGACCAGGGGACAACCCATGGTCTGCACCAGGCGACCGCTGGGCTGCGAAGCTCTAGGACACCTGAGTGACTGGCCTGTGGTACCACGGGAGAGGGCAGCGCCTATGGCACAGTGCCCAGCTCAAGCGGGAGGTGTCTGGACCAGAGGGCAGCCGCTGACCTTGCAGCCTGGGGATGGAGAGGACACAGTGGAGGAGGCATCACTGAGACTGGGCCCTGCAAGAGGAGCGGCGTTAGCGGGGTGAGGGCTCCAAGGGACAGAGCGGGGGGTCAGAGGGCAGCAGCGGGCATCCTGGTCAAGGGACCCCGGGGCCTTGGGAGGATGGGAGAGACTTGAGGCGACCATGGCTCCCCCACAGCTGGGCAGCACCAAGGACAGAGGCGCCGGGCAGGGATCGAGGTCACCTCCATCTCAGCGGGGCGTCCTACTACAGTGGGGTGCTGTTGAGGTAGGAAGGAAGCCAGGGGTGAGTGCCCAAACCCTGAGTCCTGGGTGAAGAGGCCGGCTGGTTGAGTGCGACTTTGCTGCTGCTTTTCTCTGATGTCTCCCTGTTTAAAAACCTTTTATTTCGAGACGGGTCTCACTGAGTCACTGGGTGGCCATCCTCCTGCCTCAGCCTCCCAGAGGGCTGGGATCACGGGTGTGTTATGACTGAGAAACACTTTGTTTTCTCATCAGATTTAGGTTTGTAGATCTCTTTGCATTCCACCTACTCATAGGACCAAGAGATACAAAGTCTCCTTCTAAAGTTTATTTAAGAGAACTGAGCCCAGACCAGAAGCCCTGCGGTTGATGGACTGGAGAGCCCTGCAGGGCGTCTCCCTGCTGCAGCACACAGGGCAGGCTCCAGCTGCTGCTTTACCCCAAATGTAAGCGCTAATGACGACCCGGTGAAGGGACAGTAAGGATTCTCTGGTCTCTGTAGGGCGAAATCCGCTCAGCTACCGACCAGATTTAGGACGTAGCTCTCCTGGGGCTGAGCACCTTTCTTTTGGGAATTTGACACGAACATTTTTTTTATCTTTTTCGTTTTTATCAGTACCAGGGATCAAACTCACGACTGCCTGCTTGCAGTCGCTTATGGCGACTTATGCCACTGAGCTAAATCCCCAGCCCCACGAACATTTTTTTTGCAAAAGTGAGAAGAGCTGTGATCACACAGGGACCTCTCTCCCTTCCTCCCTTCATTCCTTCCTTCCTGTCAGTACTGCAGGTGGAACCCGGGGCTTTTACGCTGAGCTACACCTCCAGCCCTTTTTCACTGTGAGACAGGAGCCACTAGTTGCTAAATGACCCACGCTGGACTGATTTGCAACCTGTGGCCTGGACCTCTTTGGGGCCCAGAGCGCTGGGATTACAGGTGTCTATTGCTGCACCTGGCAGATTCTGACCTTTACCCTGTGTTCCCTCCACGTCTTCCTTTGTGCATATACTATTTTTAAAACCTAAGCAACCCGCAGAGTAACGGTTGTCAGCCAAAACTCCAGGGGGCTGTCAGGCAGTCATGGGGGTGGAGGGGCAGCCACGGCATCAGACTCAGGTGAACTCAGCATCTACCTGGGCGACAGACACCAGGAAAGAAAGGCCAGGACCCAAGTGCAAGCCCCACACTCACCATCCGGGGAGAGTCTGCTCATCATCCCTGAGGAAGAAGACACAGGTGACGGTGCCTCCTCCTCCCCCAGAAAGCACACATTTATCAGAGTAGTGCTGGGTGGTGTGTAAACTCTAACCCTACACCCATCTCCTGATGGACACAAGGGCAGGCTGCTCCCCGGACTCGGCTGTTCTGAACCCTGCAGCTGTGCACACAGGTGTGCTTGGGCTGCCCTAACTGATGTCCTAACTCTCACATGGGAACGGCTGTGGCCAAGGAGGCAGGGTCTGGTTTTAGTCCTGGGAGGATGCTGCACACCGACCTCCACGAGGTTGCGCTAGTGCACACCCAGCCGCAGTGGAAGGCACCTCCTTGCCTTCAGCTTCTGCTGCTACTTTGCTCTCTCACACTCTGTTTTTGGTGTTTGTGGTTTTCTGGTGTTTTTTCTTGGTGGTAGTGGTGGGTTTTTTTGTCTCTTTGAGACAGGGTCTTGCTATACAGTTCATCCTGGCCTTGAGCTCACTTTGTAGCCTAGGCTGGTCTCGAACTCACAACGATCCTCCTGCCTCGGCCTCTCAAGTGCTGGGATTACCCAGTTACTACCAGACCTCTTGATGATGGACGTTCTTTCTGGAGTGGGGTGGGTTCCCCGTGCTGCTGTCATTTTATGCAGTCTGTCCCTGACCACAGGTCATTATGTGGATTGACCGGTCTGTCCCCGAGTTTCTCAAGAGGACCCTCCTGTTTCCGAGGCTGAGGCCAGAAACATGCTCAGTGCTCAGCGCCCCTCGCTCAGTGTCCCCGGAGCCCCACCAGGCCCAGGGTGTGAGGGCAGCACTTACCCAGGATCTCTGGTGCAGCCCATCAGGGACAGTGGCCCCGCGCAGTGGCCAAGGTGGCAGGTGTATAGCGTGGGATCGGAGAGGTCACGAGATGAAGCCATAGCAGAAAACCAAAGCACAAAGTCAGATGCAGGGGCTGATGGCAGCCTGGGAAGCAGATGCTGACCACCTGGGAAAGAGGCCATGCCCTGCCTGCAGCGTCCCCGTCCCGCACATGGGTCGAGCCATGCACCCCAGAGGGATGGAGAGGTCACACAGGCAGGAGGAACAGAGCATCCTCTGGGAGCTCCTCACCCCACCCTCCAGACTAGGACAGGAGCCTCTACAGGGGCCTGAGCCTCCCGGGCCTGAGGGCAGGGGTCCCTGCTCTGTGCCATCCGCCTACTTTGCAAAGGTCCCAGTGGGGCCTGGCCTGGACCGAGGCTTCCTACAGGACAGTGGACACCATCCCCTGGTCACCGAGAGCCACCTGGTGGCCGACAGCCGCAGGCCCATGGTTGGTGGGAAACCAAAGCCAACGCAGACTGGCCAGCCCTGGGGTGCTGGATCCCCCGTGTCGTGTCTGACTCCCAGGGGCAGGGTTGACTCCAGGCGCTTTGGGAAGCCGGAGCACACAGCCATGAGGCACACCACCTGCGTGGAGCTGTGGTGATGACAGCCAGGAGCCGGGGGCTGGAGCCTGGCTCCCACGGTGACAGCATCACTGCGGTGCTGACAGCTCTGTTCCATAGCCATGGCATGGGGACCTGGGGCTCCTTGATGCACAGCTGTGGGCATGGGGGCCTGGGCTCCTTGCTGCACATGTGCAATGGCACCGGGCTCAGGGAGCAGGGCAGAGAGGGGACACATCCTCCACCGCTGTCCAGATGGAAGCAGAACCAGGGTCCATGAACAGGCTGCCGGGCGCCCCGCCTGGTGCCTTTTCTGATCTGCGGGCTTCCTGGCTTGGCCACCCACTCTCACAAACGCATCCCTGGGGCCACAGTCACTGCCCCAGGCTCCTCCTGGGTCCTCATGAAGTAGTAACTTTCTCTACCTGACCTCAGAAAGCAGATGGGGCTCGGGGCTGAAGAAGCCCCAGGCCCCTGCTCAGGGCGCCCTCTCTGCCTGGCCCCAAGCTCGGTTTGCTAAAAGTGTGAGATTTCAGGGTGGGGTGGGGTGGGGTGGGGCATCGTCAGCATCTTCAGTCCCCAACAGAAGCCCCCCGGGTCGAGCCGGAGATGGGGTGGGGGACCCTCACCTTTCAGCACTGTGCAGCAGGAGGGCGCCGGCAGAGTCCGGTTTCCCATGGAGGTTGGGAGGGAATGGGGAGAGCATTAAATCCCCTTCCCACCTTGCCACACCCTGACCCTGAGCCCAGGCATGGGGGAGCCGGAAGGTGCACTGTGCCCTGCTAATGTGCTCCCTGGAAGGGCTGCGCCTCTCAAGTCAGGACCTACAGGGCACCTGCCACTCAGGGTAGACACCCCTCCCTGTCCCCCAGCCCTTGGGACACACAGGAGGATTTGGCCAGCCGTGGTCATCACAGCTCATGGGAGACTGAGGTGCTCCTTCTCAAGCAGGGGGTGGCCTGGCGCCCCTGCACCCCCGCTCTGATCTGGAACCCACAGGCAGCTGTGGCGGAGGCGGAGGCAGAAGCCCTGAGCTGGGGACCGGGTCACAGGTGCACACCCCGCCTGGACAGCTGCAGAGCCGGTGCCAGCTGGGATCCCGACCTCACCCAGGGTCACATCTGCTGTCTCCCCCCGCCCACCCTGCTGTCTAGGTCAAGAGCAGGGACTCACAGTGGACTGGTCAAGAGACGTCGCCAGAGCCGGCAGGCAGCGCGGGATACAAGGGAAGAAGACAGCGGTCAGTGTCGCCGACCACCCCGGCTCAGTGGTGGCCCAGCACCTCCCTCCCTCCACCCGCAGGGTGCAAGACAGGACTCCGGGGTTGTCGGGGACCAGGGGCTGTGCCCCAGCGCCAGTGCCCATACTGACAGAGGCAGCGGGTCTGCAGATAGCGCAGGGTGACAGAAGCCATGGACAGGCCCAGAGCCCAGAGCCAGGTGTGAGAGGCGCCCATTGCCCTCCAGGCCCCCGGAATCCATCTGCTCCTCCCAGCCCCACAGTGCTGCTGGCACCGGGCTCCCCGACTGTAGGCCCCACGCCCCCTCTGCATGGCGTCCCCTGCCCCAGCTGCTCTTCCTTGGAGCACCGATGGCTCCCAGGAGCCACACGGGACCCAGGGACCCTTGATGCAACACAGGGGGCAGGGTGGGCCATGTGCAGACAGCACCCTGGTTCCCATAGGGACCCCAACCTCAGTACCACAGAGGGTGCTGGATATGACCCACAGACAGAACAGCTGATCCGGGCGGGAGAGCCGGGACTCAGGTCCAGGGAGACACAGAGCCTTAAAAGCAGGCTCTTAGAGAGCCGGGGTTCAGCTCAGCAGCACAAGCACTGCCTGGTAAGCACAAGGTCCTGTGTTCGATTCCCAGTGCAAAGAAGAAAGCAAACTCTATCTGCATAAGCTACCTCTGGGAGGAGAGGACCCGGCCCTTTGGAAAGGATAAGGGGTGAATCAGTGGAGACTAAAAAGTTGTCCAGCATAGCCTTGGGAACATCTGAATTCTGAATTCTGGAAATCTTCTATTAAATGGAAGTAAAATATTTTATATTAAATAACAGATCCTAAAGTAAGTAATGACTAATTCAATTTTTTTTTCTTTTGGAGACAGGGTCTCACTATGCCCTTCAGGCTGGCCTTAGGGTCACTTTGTGACCCAGGCTGGTGTTGACCTCACAACAATCCTCCTGCCTCAGCCTCCCGAGTGCTGGAATTACAGGTGTGAGCCACCACACTTGGTATCGATTGAAATGTTATTGAATGTTGGTGTGATATCTTAAATTGTTAATTTGAATATTAACAAAAGAGTAGCAACATAAATGCCAGGTTTACAGGGGTGGGTCCCCAGTCTCATCTGTCAAGAGAGATTTGCAATGGGAGAAATGCCTCTTTCCTCACCAAACTGTTTTTGAATGGAGAAAAATAATCATTTTATGAAAATGGCTTATTTATGTTACTGTGTTCTGTGATTACTATCCTTATTTTTAAACAAAGCAACACATATTTTAGCAATATGCTTCCTGAGATATAATCTGTTTGGTTTTTTTTTTGTAGCAGGACTCGAACTCAGGACCTTGCCGTTGCTAGGCAGGCGCAGTGCCTCTGAGCTCTCTCCCCTGGCCCTGAGATATAATCTGTATGTCATGCAAGTCACCCGTCTGGGTGGCTTTCATGCAAACCCTATCCCCTTTGGCTCCGCTCTTCAATTCCTGGCTCCCAGCCCTGGTCTCCACGAAGCCCCACTGGGTTTCAGTGGAGCCTGGGTGCCAGGATTAGAGGACACACGGTCCCTAGACAGGTGCCCCTCCCAGGCTGAGGCTCCCGGGCCTACACAGCCAGCCACACAGGCCGGCTTCCTCTCCACCGCTGAGTAGCGTCCCTCGGGGGCACTGGCCTGGCTCTTGGGGCTCTAGGTACGTGTGTGTGTGACTTCTGTGTGGACTCGGTTTCCCTTTCTCTCATGCCTGTGCCAGGGGTGGGCTCTCTGGGAGCCTGGACATCAGCCTCCCCAGGAAGGGTGGACTGACCAACTCCTGAAGTGGCTGCGCCCTGAGACACCACCCGCAGGACAAGAGCCCCGAACCCTCGCACACTTGCTGTCCTGGCCCTGCTTCAGCAGTCCTGACCTGCGCTGTCCTGGCCGCTGGGCCATTTGCATGTGTAGCTATTGTTAGGTAAAGATGCTCGGTTTACAGGAAGCATTATGTGGACTGTCCACTCTGGCAGGACAGCTCTTCGGGCCCTTTGGCCACCCTTCCCTGTAAGCTCTCTGAGTGCTCAGTGTGCATACAGCGTTGCCTGCTGGCCTGGCTGCCCTGATGCCCAGGGGCCACTCTGCCTGCAGCAGCAGGAGGAGCGGGGTTCTCGGGAGGCAGGTGGCAGCTGCCACCATCACCAGTCATCCTCTGACCACAGGACAGGGCACCACCCACCCAGGACTCCCATGGGTGTCTCGGGGTGCCAGCTCGGGCAGCCACGGGTCTTACTTTTTTCTTCAACTGCACCTGGAGGTGAAAGCGGCCATCATTCGGATCCCAACAGGCTCAGGGAGCGAGGAGAGAGTCAAGAATCAGACTCAGCACCAGCACGGACCGGGAGAGCCAGACCCCGAAGTCCCGCTAACCCGCCCACATCTAGGCCCTGCCAGCCACCCACCCACCTGCCCATCCTCCACCACCACCCGGTACCCTCCTCCCGCATCACGCAGCCACCCACCTCCCCTCTGTCCACCCTCTGGGCACTGCCTGTGATCAGTGCTGGATGCAGGGCCCAGGTGAGTCCTGCTGTGCAGGCTCCTGGAACCTGTGATGGGGGCATCACAGCCGCCCACAGTTAGGTCAGAGCTTGTCTAGAAGAGTCTGTGGCCCTCAGCCTCCCACCCAGCAAGGACTAACTAACTGAGACCAAGCACTGTGGTGCCCCAGATGCACAACCGCGACTGAGGGCCAGGGAGCCTCCGAGCAGCCCAGTTGCAGGAAGAACATGGAAAGTGGGAACAAAGTCCCCTGGCTGTGACAACCAGCGTGTGCCCCTTGAACATCCTCACCCCCAAGTTGGCCTCCACCTCAAGGACCCAGTGTCTCTCTCAGGAGCAAGGCTGACGGGGCACGACCCCACACACATGTGCACACAGACTCATACCCAGGCGCAGACGCGTGCACAAACACAAAACTCCCCAACTGAAACCCCTTTAGCTGCTTCCTTTCACCCTCAGGTAACATTCAGAATCCCCTACCCAGCTTCCAAGACCCTGTGAATCCTGGTCCCTGCCTTCTCCCACTCTTCCTTGTACGTGTCCCCACCTACCATGTGCCTCCCCCCTCCTCCATCTTTTGCCACTACAGCTGCTCTTGGTGCCTTGAAGGCTCTCGGGGACTTCTGCCCCAGGGCCTTGGCACATGTGGTTTTGTCTCCCTGGAAGAGTCCCCCCTAACTTTGTAGCTCCTGCTCCTCGCTGCACCGTGTGTCAGATGTCACTGTTCAAGGGACTTTCTCTGAGTCCCTGGACTAGACTATGCTTGTTCGCTTAGCATGAGAATCTCCTGAAGACAGAACCATGTCTGTCTTTTTCCCTGCTGCCTTTCCATGGAGCGGAGGGAACCAATCAGGAACTCGAGTGAGAAAACGGGGGCTCGAGACTCCTCCCGGGCATTCTCTGGGGTCCCAAGGAGCCTCTGACCATCGTTCTCTTGGCCTCAGCAACACACAAGCGTCACCCCATCGAAGATGACAAATGTCAGCCCTCAGAATGAGGGCTTCCCGACCCCAGAGGAGGATGGCCAGGCCCAGTGAGGCTCCGGAGTGGCAGAAGGCCTGGGAAGCGCTGGGCTGCAAGTCTTGGGGTGCATCCTCAGGGCAGGGCTGCCACCCAGACCTCCCCACCCTGCCCGGGAGAAGGAGGAAGTCACCGGGCGTCCAGAGCAGTGTTACCTTCCCGAGGGACACAGGCTTCCACCCGGCCCAGGAGGACCAGGGTCACCAGTGCCAGTTTTGCAAGCAGCTCCAGCCTGCACATGGCTGCAACCTCGGCTGGAACCCACAGGACACTGGGCCCCATGGGCCAGGCTCTAAAGCAAAAGGGCTGCCCACGCCTGCCCTCAGGCAAGCCAGGTGCCACTCCACCAGCCGTGACGGAGGAGCGGCTTCTCCCGGGGGCGACTCCTACACTGCGGACAGTCGCACACCACACCCCATGGTCGCTGACCCATGACACCCAGGCCAAGGCTGTCCACCGGCAAGGACCCGTAAGGGGGTGGGGGAAGGACAGATGGAGGCTCTCGTGACACATGCAGCCGCCCGGGGCGTGGGAGGGGGAGCTGGGTCGCTGTGATGAGGACACCTGACCCACAGAGCACGCAGTGCTGCCGCTGGCCCTTTGCGAAGGAAGCTTGTGGGACCTCAGCCCAAGCAAAGGGGAAAGCAGAGACAGGACGGAGAAAGCCCAAGCCACAGCATGGGGTGGGGAGTCACCTCTTCACCTCCTTTATACACAGTAAACATGCGCCACATGAGCACATGACACATGTGCCCGGGCTGCCACCTGTACCCATGTCCATACACACATGGGCCCGCACGCGCTCCCTTGAGAGGGCTTAAACTGCTGCTGCAGTTATGCACACACTCGGAATCCCAGCATCCAGGAGGCTGAGGCAGGAGGATCGCTGCAGATCAGCGGAGTTACGCCTAGCCGGAATTACATCTAACTGGCTTTAGCTACAGCGTGACAGAAGCTTGGGGGTCGGGTAATTGCAGGACAGCTCACAACCTGGAGCCTCTGGAGACAAAGGGTGCGGTGGCTCTCGGAGGAGAAGGGTACCCTACCGAGTGAAGCGGTGGTGGGGACCCTATCACTGAAAACTCTGAGAGGTCTGCCATCACCAGGCAGGATGCCACACACTCCCCTCCAGGGCTTGGGAGGCTGTGGCGGGAGGGTGCCCGAGAGTTCCAGGCCAGCCTGGGCTGGTGAGTGGCAACACAGTGGCTTGCACGGCATGGCGCACACTGGGCCTCCGCCAGCCGAAGCTGACCCAAGGAGCGCGGGTATGGCAATGCACGCCTGTCACCCCAACACTAAGGGAGGCTGAGGCGGGAGGACTGCAAGCGGTAGCCGCTTGAATAACAACAACTTACTGAGACCCGTCTCTAGATAAAAATAAAAATAAAAATGGGCTGGGGATGCAGCTCAGTGCAAAGGGCCCCCAGTACCACCGAAAAGTAAAAAATAGTACGACAGCCGACTCCTCGGCCACACGCAAAGACTCACACACGCGTGTGTAGTACACATGCGCACAAGGGCCATTGGGAGCGCGCACGCGGAACATGAAAACTGCCGGGGCAGCGCCCTCGCCTCCTGCACTGCATGCTGCCTTCCGCTCCCGGAGCAGGGGTACAGGTCAGACTGTGCCCCGACTTTCCCGGAGAAGCAGAGGGCAGGGCTGCGCAGATCCGGGGCGAAGTGGGGCGCCCCCACCCCTCCCCCAACCCCCACACCCCCTGCAGTCTAGGCAGCCGGGTCTGATGGAGGGGGGGCTGGAGCTTCTGCTCCCCTTCCCACCCCGCACACAGGCGCGTGTGCTCTTCCCTTGCACATGCACTTGCACTCCCACGCTCCAATGGGGGAAGGGGAGCCCAGGTCCCAGGGGTCTTGCGGGGGCGGGACACGGCTTTGTTTTCTCATCTTGGTTAATTCTAGGAAACAAAAAATGCTCTTCCTGGGGGCTCAGTGGCTCCTCCCTGACCAGGCGAGCCTGGATGGCAGCGAGGAGAAATAGTAAGCACCGCATAGGCCCGCTGTGCAAAAGCGGGGCGCCAGGCCCGGCTGCAGGACACTCAAAGGAATTTGCAAATGGACTCCTTAATTAGCTTTGCTCGTTTATTTTTATTTATTTTCCGAGCCGGGGTCTCACTGCGTAGCCCAGGCCTGGCGCCAGCTCCTGACCCTCCTGGCCTCAGCCTCTCCAGCTCTGGGAGTGCAGGCGTGCATTCCTCGACAGCACTCTAATTAGCTTTGGGAGCTTACTTGGAAGGAAAACTTCACCCACCACACAACCCTGGAAATGAAATCTAAAAAGGAAACACGAGGAAAAGGCTTTAAATTGCAGTCCTCAATCGCTAGAACACACCTATAATCCCAGCATTCTGGGAGGCTGAGGCAGAAGGCTCAGAAATTCCAGTTTCACCTCGGCAACACAGATTTGAGACCTTGTTTTGAAATAAAAAATGTAACACGGCTGCAGGAGGAACTCGCGCAAAGGCCCTTGCTTCAACCCCCAGGCAAAAGACGAGAGAAACCCACGCACAGAAGTACACCCTGAGGCCCCAGCAGGGTACACACACAGGTCCAGCGCCAGGACAGTGCGTCCTCCCGGCACCACCCCCGTTCAGAGAAGTTTGTGTTCCATCAAAGTCCCGCGGGCAGCCCAAGCCCACCGGCAAGGAGGTGCACTGCCGCGGCCAAGGGACGCTGGGCTCACGCCAGGAAGGGCCCGAGGCTGCTGGGCAGGTGACAGTGGGCAGCAGCAGCTGCTGGAGAGGTGCACTGGCCACTTGATGACTTTAAAGGTGCAGGCTAGCCTCCGAGTACAGCGATTGTATACCAGTAAGAGGTGCAGCTGGCTGAAATACTAAGAGAAAGGATCGGGTATACAGTACACAGGCGGGGCAGGGGTGGGCCGGAGAGTGGTCTCAGAGCCCATGGTGATCCTCCTGTTTCAGCCTCCTAAGTGCTGGGCTTAAAGGCCTGCGACACCACCTCTGGCTCAGAGTGGAGATCTGTGAATATGAATCCATTGGGAAACTCCTGACTTCACACCCATGAGGAGGTGGATAGTTTGTTGTGTATTTCACCTCAAAACTTCTTTAAAAACTGATTTTTTTTTTTTACAGTATCTTGGTGTATCGCCAAAATGCCTGAGCTAGCTGGATGTGGTGGTACAACCCTATAATCCCAGCACTCAGGAGGCTGAGGGATCAAAATCTCTTGTGAGTTCAAGGCCAGCACTGGTAACATAGCGAGACATTTTTTTTTTTTTTTAATCCTGTAAGACTGTCTTGCTAACTCTTAAGTTGACAAGGCTTGGTTGAATTTATGATCCTCCTACCTCAGCCTCCCACTGTTCTAAGGTCACAGAGGTGGGCCATTACCCCCAGCTTATCATCCCTGGCCTTCACCTTCTTTAAACTTTTGTCTTTTTTCCTTTTTATCGGTACCAGGATCAAACTCACGACTGCCTGCTTGCAAGGCAGTCGCTTATGCCGCTGGGCTAAATCCCCAGCCCCAAACTTTTGTCTTTTTGAAACAGTCTCATTATGCAATTCAGGCTGGCCTTGAACTATGGAACCCAGGCTGACTTAAGTCCTGGTGATTCTCCTGCCTCAGCCTCCTGAGTGCCAGGATTATAGGCATTCACTGCCACACTCGATTCAGTTTAAGCCTGGTTGAAAAGTGGAGAATGGGTGAATCCAGGTCAGTCTAAGAAAACCCCCAAGCCAAGGAGGTGCTTCAATGACCCGACTGGCATTTTCACAGCCCTTGAAGCCCTCAAGGCCAGGGTCCTAATACTGAAGACAGGACTGGGGCAGGAATTAGGAGACCCAGTGCCTACAGCCACACTCCAGCTGCATCCAAGTGGCCTGGGACCATATCCTGAAGGAGAGGACCAGGAAATGACCACCTGGTTCTATTCTACACCTGGAGATGTTGGAGCCTGAGTATCAAAATTGGCAGTGCCAAGTTTGAGGGGCACACACTCAGCCCACCCATTCCATCAGTTCCCTCCAGCCTGGTACAGAAGTGCAAGAGGCAAGACTGCAAATCAGAGCCCAGCCATATCAAACGTGCAGGGATGTGGCTCAGTGGGGAGGCCCTGGGTTCAGGCCCCCGCTCTAGAAAAAAAATAAAGCCCGTGGTTTTCCCCATCGTGTCCTCTTCGAATTGAGCTACTCAAGTTTGTACTTTAGCCCTGACGCATAGCACACATTGGTGCTGATGTGAGTTTTCTGCCTTGTCATCAGGCTTCCCCGAGGCTTCTGCCCCAAGCTGGCAACCTGGACTGGGCTTCACCAAGTCAGTTTAGGAGGCAGAAGCGGCCTGCACAGAATGGTGCCCACCTCACCATCGGAGGACATGGTGCCCTGCCCCAGCACTGCCTTTATTCTGAAACACTCGGAGTCACTCTAATAGGGCCCCAGCTTTATTTAACACATGGGACACATGCCTGAACCCCAGCATAGACAGCCACTTTACAACAGGAAGAGCGAATTCCCTCACAGAGAACAAACCCACAGCTAGGGGTTGCTGAGGCCTGCATTTGTGGGCAGCAACCTGCCCCATGACCCTCTAGAGGGACTTGTCCCTCCAGAGGATCCTGTCCCTTAATCCAAGCCACCAATGCACAGTGAAACTCTGTGAATTGTCTTCTTTATCCCAAGTACCACTGTTTTTGTCTTTTGGGGGGTTTTTTTCCTTCTTTTTCATTTAGTTTTGGTTTCTTGAGACGAGGTCTCACCACGTAGTCCAGGGTCACAGGCATCCACAGGCCTGGCAAACTCCCTTTCTCTCCTTCTCACCTGTTCTCCTGAGTGGTTTCTCTAGTCCCAGATCATTGCTTCCATTTTCTCTGAGTCCTAAAGTCTCCTGACACCCAGGAGGTAATATAATGGCTCGAACAGTTTATCTGAAATTTGTTCCAGTAAGAGACACATAAAGGAGACTACAGCCCACTGCACAAAAAAACAGACTGTAAGGGGGGCCCAGAGCATCACGCCGCCATCCCAGTTCATCTCCCTGGAGCAATAATCAAATCTATAGTAATAAATCTACAGTAACAGTGTCTACAATAAGTCTACAATAAATCTACAATAATGAAATCTACAATAAAATCTACAGTAGTAAAATATACAATAAGCCTACACTAACAAATCTACACAATCTACAGTAATAAATCTACAATAAAACCAATGATGCTGATCCCAACCCCTGGCACTCGGTGAAGGCAGCCCTGCATGGCCACGACGGGCTCAGTGCACTCCACACTGCAGATCAGGTGGCTGAGGCCTTCGGTTGAGGCCTTGGAAGATCAGCCACCAGGTCCCGCCTCTGCGGCCACCTGCAGGACACCTGTCCTGCTAACTGTGCGAATGGGCTCCACAGTCTGCAGGGACCGCTTGAGTGGAGATTCTCAGACTAAGACTCGAGTGAGGCACTGGCTGCTGTAACAGACACTGGCCCCCAAAGTACTGTCCCACTCCATCCGGCCTAGGAGACTTGGCGGAGAATCCTGTCCCTGCCAGCTGGCCCCAGGGCACTCAGTCCCCTCCTGCTGGCATCATAGACGCATCCAAGAGCAACATGCAGAAGTCATTTTACAATCCTCCTTCACCACCTTGCTGACTGTTACACGAGGAAATACTGCAGCGCAGCAGTGAGCAGCAGCCCAAGTCATGCCGGCCGTCCAGATCATCCTGGTGCTCTTCGAGGCTGAGGTGGGAGGACTGCAAGTGTGGACTCGCCTGGGCAGCTCAGTGACTCATGAGGTTCTGCTCAACAAAGGAGCCGACCTGAGCTTGATCCCCCAAACCAGGATCAAAGAGTAAGTCATGGGCCCCACAACAGGTGCCACTGCCTGGCAAGGCCCCCAAACGCTGTCCCAGCCACGGCTTTGGACTGAGGCCCAAAGCGCGGGCTCCTACTCCACCTCCCATGGCTAGGACCTAGACGGCTCGGGCGCAGAGCCCTCCTGGTGTCCGGCCTTGGCGTGGACCCTGCAGTGGCGCTTCATGGTGCCCAGCTGGCGAAAGGCCAGTCCGCACACGGGGCACAGGTAGGGCTTGGCCTGTGTGTGGATGCGCGTGTGCACATTGAGGTTCCCGCGGTGGCTGAAGCTCTTGCCGCAGTGCTTGCAGGCGTAGGGCTGCTCGCGGGTGTGCACACGCATGTGGCCCAGCAGCGTGGACTCGTGTGTGAAGGCCTTGGGGCACAGGCGGCAGCGGAAGGGCCGCTCGCCGGTATGGATGCGCCGGTGCACACGCAGGTCGGACAGCTGCATGAAGCCCTTGTGGCACTGGTCACAGCTGAAGGGCCGCTCGCCCGTGTGTGACCGCTGATGGATGACCAGCTGCGAGCGATACTGGAAAGCCCTGCCGCACACCCCACACCTGTGCGCCGCAGGCCCCAGGGCTTCCTGGCGCCCCCCAATCACCCTGTCTAGCCCAGCGCCTCCCTGGGGACGGGCTGGGCACAGGTTCTGGGCCGAGCTCCTCCTCCTCCTGGGGGTGTTTCTTCCAGGTGCAGCCTCCAAGCGGCCTCTTCTTTCAGGAGCCCGGGTGTCTGCGGCAGAGCCAGGGGCTGCCTCCTCTTGATCCTCCTCTCGATTCTTTCGCTTCCTGTGCTCTCCCTCCTCAGCGGAGGCGGAGATGTCCTCTTCTCGGGGCTCCCTGTCGTCCAGTGTCACTGCAGAACCTGCTGGGGAAGGGCAGGTCAGCATTTTTTTTTTTTTTTGGAAACTGCGTTTGACTTTTAAATCGTGTTCATAAAGCACTGCAGCTTGGTGGCCATGTGATTAGGAAAAGTCATCTCAAAAGCCCCTTTTGTTTTTCTAAGGAATCGTGAAGAAGACGCAGCCCAGCCTAACAGGACAGGGGTCTCTAACAGTTGGGCTTTGAGTTAAGGAAGGCTCACAGTCTCGCTCCTTGCCTGGGAATACCAAGGGCTGCTGTCGACAAGTGATGTGCGCACACGCAAAGGCAAAGAACCATGTGAAAGTAACCAGCTGTGTCGCTCTTACACTGGAGGACATGCAGGTGCTCTTGTTGCATCCCTGCCACCCAGACCCGGGTAACACATGCAGTCCAAATGAACTCAGAGCATCTGCAGGTGGCTGCCAGGAACCTAGAAACTTCCTACCCTAACCCTTCGGGGAACATGGGGGCCACTCTGCAGGTCTGAGCCCACAGCAGGGGCAGGTGACTGGTAGGGACCCTGGCGGAGCAGCCCTGTGCCTAGGGGTCCCCGTGCCCCTACTCACCCACAGCCAATGGGAGCAGAGGCTCTAGGGGCTCTGGTGCTGATGCTGGCACCTCCTCCCCATC
Organism: Cavia porcellus; assembly: GCF_034190915.1. Classification (NCBI taxonomy): domain Eukaryota; kingdom Metazoa; phylum Chordata; class Mammalia; order Rodentia; family Caviidae; genus Cavia; species Cavia porcellus. Next base: position 36,724,600 of record NW_026947490.1, on the reverse strand, counting down.
CTCTCGTTGTGCCTGGTCCCCTTCCTCTCGTTGGGCCTGGTCCCCTTTCTCGGGTGTCATCTTTGGTAGGGTAGCCTTTCGCTGTGGGTAGGGAACACACAGAATCACAGGTCTCGGTTAGGGAGCTGCTTACCTCCCTAAGCCTCCTGGGGTGCCCAAAAACACCCTTGCTGCCCCCCGGGTTTGCCTTAACCTGTAACTGCCACCCCCAGTCACATCTGTGCCCTAAACTGCTCTCCCCCACCCTTGCACCCGTCACCCAGCATCCCGGCATCTCCCCATCAGCTTCTCCCCATCTACTCCTCAAGCTGGATGCCGGCTGAGGTTCCTCTGCCCTGGGAAGGGCAACCCAAAGCCACCTCAGGATGATCCCAGCACTCTGTGGGGGTTGAGCAACCCCACTTGGGGCCACAGAATTAACAAATTTCCAAAAATGACCTGCGTGGCAGGCTATGCTACGAAACAATCTTAGAAGATGCTGGCTAGAGGCACCAAGTCTGTCACCATGGCCATTGACTGGCCTGACACCCAGGGACGTAGGACATTCACCTGGGTCCCCGCTGACCCCCCGACCCCTGCCAGGTCCTGCAGTTGTGGGCTGAGCGGGCTCTGGTGGGGCTGGGCTGCACCCTCTGAGCACCGGCGTGTGGTAGACAAGTTGATGGTGCTGCTTCTCCTGTCCATCTCCATGTCTGCATTGTGCACAAGAAACTTCTGTCCTTGGTAGATGACGATGGACTGTGGGAGACACCACCAGAACTGTGGTCAGAACCTGTGGGGGGACCCAGACCTGTGATCTTGACTCCTCCCAGTGACTGCATGGCCAGCGTCTGCTGCCTGGACACCAACATGCTGGGGCCACCACAGCCCAGCCACCACTTCTACCATCCCAGCTCCTGTCGATGTGCCCAGTATTTGAGAGTTACAGAACAGTGCCATTTGGATGTCAGGGTCCCCAAACCTAGAGGAAAGAGAAGATGAACATTTCTGCTCCATGCAACCCATGTGCCCAGGGCATTTCCCAGCCCTGGGTGTGGAAGGGCTCACAGAGATCCCCACCCCATCGCCCTGGCCTGCCCTCTTCCTGCCAGCACCACTGCTTCCCCCAGCCCTGGCACTAGTCCCATGGTTGTACACCAGTCTCAACCCAGCGTCTCAGACTTGACGCCCTCTCTGGTGGGGCCCTGAGCCTGAAGGGTGCTGGGAAGCTGTGCCATCTCTGCCCTTAGCCACCCACCCCTAGGTGCTAGAAGCCCTGTGTCCCCAGGCTGGGACAGACGCCCCCACCCGGGCAAGCCTGCCCTTCCCAGCACTGCTCCAGACTGAGGTCAGGCCCTTGCCTGTTTATTTCTCCTTAATGGGTTAAAAATCAAAACTTCACAGCCAGGCAAGTGAGGCACACCTGCAATCCCAGGATTTGAGAGGCTGAGGCAGGAGGCTCACAGGTTTGAACTCTGCCTGGCAGCTTAGTAACTTGGGGAGACCCTGTTACTAAAATGAAAAGAGGGCTGGGATACAGCTTCGTGCAAAGGGTCTGGGTGCCACCCCCGTACCACAAGTAAAAAACCTCAAGAAACAGCCCTGCTCCAGCCCTGAAGAGCTGCCTGAGGCTGACCTGGGACGTGGACTGGCGGGACTCAGCCTCAATGCGGCACATGCAGGGACCCATCCTGGGCCTGCTGGGCTAGTGGCAGCATTTCTGGCCTCCATCCCCCAGAGACAAGGGTGCCTCCCCGAGACAGGGGCCCCTCAGGTGTCACCGACCCCAGTCCTGCTCACCGACTGCACAGGCCTCCCTCGGCCCTGCAGCATCTCCTCCAGGTCCCTGCGGCTCCGCACGCTGCCCTCCCGGATCAGGACCTGCAGCTCCTCCGGCGCTGAGATCAACAGCTGCTCCAGTACCAGCTGCTCCAGGATCTGCTCCTTGGAGTGCAGGTCAGGCCGCAACCAGCGATGGCACAATTCCGACAGCTCCTGCAGCTGGCGCACGGGGTCTGAGCCATTCCAGCGGAAGGCCCTGAAGTGCAGGTGCCACTTTTCAGGGTCCTCCTCCTGCCTGCCTTGATCCCAGGGACCCCGGTGGTGCTTGGCTGAGGGGAGGGCAGACTCCTGCCTGGGTGACATCTGCCGGGCCAGAATCCCTCTGCCGCAATTAGGAAGGCTGCAGGGAAGGAAGCACAGGTCGGTGCCACCATCCCATCCGGCCTTCCCGCCCTTCTGAACCCCTCATCCTCCAGTGCCTCCCTCCCGCAGACACACGCACCGCTGGACAGGGCCCTCCCTGACCACAAACACGCCCAGCTTCCCACCCCAAAATGGGAGCTGTTCCTGTCCGGAGAGCAAAGGGCACTCCTAAAATCCAAAGCCACAACAACATCTGAGGGGTTTCTCGTGGGTACTGGGACTGAACCCAGAGCCTCCCTGCGGAGCTGCACCCCAGCCCATTACTGTTTATTCTCCGACTTATCCTGGTAAGTCGCTGAATTGCCCGGGCTATGCTCACACTTGGACTCCTGCCTCAGCCTCCCAGAGCGCTCGGATCACAGCAAAACAAAGCAATACTGGGCACCTTAATCTCATGTTTCTGTGTGCATTTCCTCCTTGGCCCAACGACATTTATGTGCTCTGGGAAGACAGCACAATGAGTCACTGAGGCCTGCCTGGGCTACACAGCAAGACCCTGTCTCAAGAAACAAACAAGCAAAGGAAAAACACCACCAGAGACAGACTCTAACCCAGGCGTTTCCCTACCGCAGTAACACTGAAACGCACTCAACGTAAAATTCACTATCTTCTCCTCTCAAAGCGTGCAGATTATGGGCATAAGAACACCATAAACCAAGGATCCGGAGGCAAAGGTAGGACAACCCCAAATTCAAGCCAACTTCCATACATAGAGAGGGAAAGGAGGACTGCAGAGAAGACGGGATTGGGAATAAACAGAACAAGAGGAGATGGCGCACGGGTCCACCCTCCCCAGGATAAAACTGGACATTGAGGAAAGGCCCCGTTTCAGCCCCCAAGGCCGCGAGCACACGCACACTTCAAGGGAGCTAAACCTGCAAACCCTGGTTTAAAATCCAACGCGAGGGCGGCACAAACCACGGCCGCGGACAGCCCCTGAGCTCGGAGGTACTGCAAAGGTCCGCACCCCAAACTCACCTGGCCGTGGCCTCCGCAGAGAGTCGCTGGCCGCACTGGAAGTTCATATCGCGTCCCCTCTGCCTGACGCTGTGTAGCAAGTGGACCACGACGCCGCTATTTATAGGGCCCGCCCTGTGCCCAGTCCGCTCTGGGATTGGTTCCGCCCAGAATGCCCGCGCTAATGATACGCCATCCCCGCGAGGCCCCGCCCAGAGCACACTAATGATTGGACACGTCTGCTCTGGAGACACTTGTGGCCCACCTCGGCCACGTGCTGCGTGCTCGAGGCGGGAAGCTCTGCGCCCCAGCGAGGGCGACCCCTGCCTGTTTAGTTTATAGTTTATAGTTTATAGTTTAGTTTATAGTTTATAGTTGGGTGGGGCTTGTGTTTCATTTACTACAGATGCATCCAGCAAGATTTCGTTTCAAATAAACTGAAAGACATGCACCAGTAATCCCAGCAATAGGGAGGCTGAGGCAGGAGGAACGCAAATATGAGCTCAGCCTGGGCAATTTAGGGATACTGTCTCTCTCAACAAAATAAATGAGCCGGGTGTGGTGGTGCACGCCTGTAATCCCAAGCACTTGGGAGGCTGAGGCAGGAGAATCACCACAATTTTGAGGCCAGCCTGCACTACACAGTGAGACTATTTCAAAAAGTGAAGTATAAATTTTAAAAATTTAATGTAGATTGGAAGGATGTTGGTTTTAGGCTGATTCTGGTTTAAATTCATAGGGAAAAAATACTTTTTCTCTGCATTAGAGATGCAATTCAGGGATGCTGATGAGCGAGCCAGCCTGGCCTTGAACTCTTTGTCTCTGTGATCCTCCTGCCTCAGCCTCCTGAGTGCTAAGATTACAGGGATGTGCCACCACGCCTAGTTTACTTTTCTTTTGAGGCAGACTCTTGCTAATTTACTCTGCTTGGGCTCATATTTACACTTTTCTGACCTCAGCCTCCTGAGTGCTGGGCTTATGGGCGTGCACTGTCCCGCCTGGTTTAAATCATGGGGAGCTCAATCCTGTGAGATCTAGCTGCTGTCAGCAGAATCCAGGAGCCAGCACCGCCCCAGGGTCAAGCAAGGCCAAAACGGCAACGCAGGTGCCGCAAGATCCTATTGAGAACAGGCCTCGAGCCAGGCTCTGTGGTGCGGGACAGAACCCGGGCAGCTGCGGAGGCAGAGGGGAGACTGAGGTCTGAGTCCGTTCTGGGGCACATGGAGACTGTGGTCCCCAGTGGACGCCCAGAAAGTACCACCTACCCTCACCCCGAGCTCCTGCTCAGGCTTGGCACCTTCCTCCCTGGTACCACCTAGAAAAAGGCTTTCCTGGAAAGCACCTTTCCTGACCTATAATTGACAAAAATCATATGCATTAAGGATGTAAAATTTGATTCTTAAAGTTAGTTTTTCTTTCCAGGCAGCATCTTGCTATATAGTATAGGCTGACCTTGAACTCAGAGCAATCCTCCTGCTTCAGCCTCCCGAATGCTGGGATTATAGGCATACAACACCATGCTAAGAGTAGGTTTTTGTAGGGAGCGGTTGAAGCTGGAGGTTGATCGCATGTGTGGGGCTAAGCAAGGCCAGCCCAGAAAAAACAGAGAGACCAAAACAAGCTAGTAAAGAAGTTGTTCCTGCATCAAGAAGACAAGTGGCCCAGGCCTGCCAAGCAATGGGGTGCTAGGCATAGGAGCTAAAATTGACATCATCTTTCCCAGTGTATAAATAAAGGTGCTACAGTGGTTGAGCAGTTCTTTCCTCCCATCAGGAGGACCCCAGTCCTATCTTTTCTTTATTTTTCTCATCCACTCGTGGTCCTTAACCTCAAGAACCTCAGGAGCCACACTGGGTTGAGGCGGGTTTTAAATGTTATTACCACCCACAAATTACAAACTAGAGGAACAGTGAGCCCTTAACCAGTCTGATTTAACCCTTTTACAATGTTCACATACGCCAAAGTGTAGCCATGCACCCCATATTATGTACAATCACCATCTGCCAGCATATTTTCAGCATTTGGGGTTACTGATGGAGATCATGACTGGAACCAAGCCAAGCGGGCTAGCATATTGCACCCAGCAGGCTCTTCTTCCCCCTCTCTGTGTCTTTTCTTTTCTGTCTGTGCATGCGCAGCAGGAACCCCTAGGTCCCTACCTTGTAGCGGATTGGGGTTGGGGTGCATGCACAGTGGGGCCCTTCACTCTCGGGGATAGGTGTGGAGACCCCAGTGGGTGCCTGAGACCTGCACCCCACAGCGTGAGCACACACACATGTGCATGCACCCCAGTCCCCAGGTCCCCCCATACCACGCCTGCTCACACCTCTCACCCCTGTTCCCCCAGGCCTCCACCGCCCCACACCTCTGCCCTGAGCCCTGAATTCATACATCTGGTCTGATTCCCAACTCAACCACAGGCAGAAAGGACATCTAAGGCCAGCAGCCCCAAAGCCAGCCAGGCTGGATGCATCCCTGGCTGCTGCACCCCAACCTAGGACCCAGGAGCCCCTCAGCACTACTGCAGGCTCTGTGACATCCCACCGCTGGGGCCCCTGATGCGAGCTGCAGAGCAGCAGGAGTTGGGGTCTGGGGTCTGTCTTGTTGGCTGCTGTCCCCAAGACCCCTAGACGAGTGCTGATTACACAGACCAAGAAGCGGTCAGCACTGCGGACTCCACGACTGTCCCTCCGCTCGCCCTCAGTGACTTGAAGGTCACCATCTAAGGCAAGTGATGCCTGCTCCCAGGAGAGACAGGCGCTGTCCACCCCAGGTTCTGCTGGTCTCTTCACTGGCCCTGAGGGAAGCTCTGGCCCCGAGCTTTTGGCCCTTTCTTGTCACATGGCCACGCGTCACCAGGAGCCAAGGAAGCAGCCGGTCCTCCTCCTGGCCCCTGTGCAGAGGAGTCCCCAGGCCTGAACCAGGGAGCTGAGCTGACCCCCAGCCCTCTTGCTCTTGAGTCAGGAGTGCCCTGAGTTGCCCAGGCCAGGCTTGAGCCCAAAATCCTCCTGACTCAGGCTCCCGAGTAGCTGGGTCTCTCGGCCCCTGCCCCACACCTGGCTTCCCCCACACTCTTCCTGGGGACAGCACAGGCCCCCTGGCCAGGGCCCTGTCCCCTTCCAGTGCCACCCGCGCTCACAGTGCAGGCTGTGTGGGGCTCAGGGAGTTCGGGAACTGCTGAGTCCCTCCAACCTCGCAGCCCAGCGTCTGAGCACCCCACTTTCATGTGCCGTGAGCCTGGTCACCCTGCGGGGCCTCAGACCCCCCTCTCCACCAGAGGCCTGGAGCCTGGTATGGGGGGGCCACCTCTCCCTCCACTTCGCCCCACTGAGTGCCTGGATGGGCCTGGGCCGCAGGCCAGGGAGGGGGGTGCTACAGCCAACCTCTGCCACAAAGCAGTGTCCAGCCTCCCTGGGGCCACGGGTACCTGTGCTGTTCCAGGCAGAGTGTACATCTGTAACCCTAGCCTTCAGGGAGGTTGAGGCAGGAGGATCATTAGTCCCACAGCCCAGCCTGGGCAGCTTGGTGACCTAGCAAGACCCCTTCTCAGACTAACGGGACTGGGGGTGCAGCTCAGTGTGAAGGACCTGGGCTCAGAGCCTGCCAGCTCTCCACAGACCCCTCCTCAGCCCCCAATGCTGGGTGCTGCTGGGGCCCCGTGAGAGCTGCAGGTTGCCTTCCTGACCTTCGGGCTAGGCGGATGCTAGTTGTCCTGAATGGTATCATGTGGGTGGTATGTTATGCAGTGACCAGCACCTGAACCAGGCTGAGGCAGGAGGGTTAGGTCGGGACCTGGGGCACCGACAGTGCAGCTTTGAGGTATGCAGAAGGGCAGGATTGGGTCAGGCTCCGGGTTTGGACACCGCCAGGAGCTGGGGGCTCTGCCCAGGTTACCCCAAATCCCAGCCTCCAAGGCCACATGGCCCCAGCGCCCACCCCAGTCCCATGTCCTTGGTTTTGCTCTCCAGTGTGGAAGAGGAAGGGGAAGAGGAGGACAGGGCAATCAGAGCCAAGTGCCCTCCCTGTGCGACTGCGGCAGGGGCAGACGTGTCCCCGAACCACGCTCTGCCACCCTGGGTCTGGCCTGTGGCCCAGGGACTCTCAGATCTGTCAGGAACACCGCACCCTGTCCAGTGCGGAGGGGGGTCACCTCTGGGGCTCCACACCACCTCCTGGGAAAGCAGTTTAGCTCAGGGTCTCCACTGCCCTCAAGAGGCTATGGGATCCGGGGAGAGAGCGGCTTGGGCGGGGTACACATGGGCTCCCCCCCAGGGGCTCCACCAGCACTGAGGCGGCATCCTTGCTAGTCACAGACCCTCCTTGCTAGTCGCAGACCCTACGGTGTTTCCCTCCTCTCCTCTTCTTTTTCTGTTCTGCGTTCTGTTTGCTCTCCTCTTCCTCATGGCTTCCTTTCTACTCCCATTGTAGAGTGGTATGGCCTGGTGTGGGGATGCAGCCTGTAACGCCAGCTCTCAGGAAGTTGAGGCAGGAGGATTGTCATGAGTTTAAGGTCACTCTGGGCTATATAGTGGGTTCAAGGCAAGCCTGAAGTACATACTGAGACTCTGTCTCAAGAAGACAAGAAATAGGGCTGGGGATATAGCCCAGTGGCATAAGCATCTGCTTGGCAAACTTAAGGTCCTGAGTTCGATTCCCAGTACCAAAAAAAAAAGATGAAAATAATGTCCAGGAGAAACTGACAGAGGGGACCACTAAACTGACTTCTTTCTCCTTTCCTTCTCTTTTCATTGCTGGAGAGCATAGAGCCAGGGCTTCTGCACTGAGCTCCCCCACAGCCCTTTCTCTTTACAGACAAGGTCTTGCCAAATTGCCCACCTTGCGATCCTCCTGCCTCAGCCTCCCAGGGCTCTGGGCTCACAGGTGTGCACCTCTGTGTGGCGTGAGGAGTTGGCCATGTGGAGCCCTGGACACAGCAAGGAGGCCCTTTGGGGTGAAGGCGGAAGTGCAGACGAGCTGGATTTCGGGGAGACCTTGGGGACTGGGTTTAGGGCCAGGATCAGAGGGGAGGGTGGGGCAGGGATGGGGTGGCATTGGGGGGTGAAGCGACCCCAGCCTTGCCAGCCCTGCAGCCCCACTCCTCCTCCCTGTCTCTGTCATCCAGGTTCCCGCTTCTTTTCCGAGCTCCTGTTTGGCTGAAGCCTCCCTTACGCCTGGCTCCTGCTGGGGCCCTGAAGGGTGGGCATGGGGGAGCCCGGCTAAGGAGAGACTCAGGGTAAACAGCCAGACAGTGGGTCAGCGCTGTGGCTCTGCAAGGCTCCAACGTCACCCTCCCAGCCCACCATGCACAAGGAGCAGCCGAGGCCCTGGCTGAAAGAGATCCAGCTGGGAGGCCCCCAAGACTGCTGCCGAGCAGGGTCCTGCGAGCCATGTCTTCGGCCTGCACCTCGGTGAAGGCGCAGGTGCCTGGGAGACGCACATGGAAAGGTGTCTCCGACTGGCCCCAGAGCCCCATGGACCGTCCCAGCCGTGCCCTGTGTGCAGCATGGCTCGGTTTCTCCCTCTGCCTCCCTGGAGCCTAGAGTCCAAGCCTTCTCCAGACCACACTGGCTCCCTCTGTCCTGGATTCTACCACCCTCAGCAGCTCTGTGTCCCTGTGACTCTGTCCCCACAGGACACACGCGGGCTCTGAGGTCACTCTGCTCTCAGGGTGCACTCAGGCAGGGAGGAGCCCAGCCTGGGAGGGACACAGTGCCCAGAGGTGCAAGGACCTAGGAAGGGTCAGTGTAGACAATGACAGTCAGGACTCATGTTCCTGCCATGTACCAGATGCTCCGTCCCAGGCCAGGGGTTCACACATGGAGGAGCTGAAGCTGGGCAGAAGCTCAGGCCTGGCTGGGTGGTGGGCACAGAGGGCGCAGAGTCACCCACGGCCTCCACAGTGCCAGGGCCCCCAGAGCTGCTCTGCTCCCTGCCCTGGGCAGCTTCCAGGGCCTTGTGGAGGACTGGGAGGGCGAGAGATAGGTGTCCATGACCCCGCCACAGGGACCACAGCACAGGAACCTTGGCTACCACCACCCCACTCGCCCTTAGCAGCGGGGAAATGGGGCTGGGGGAACAGGGACCTGCCATCCACAGGGTGTCAGGGGCCAGCGAGGAAAGATATATGTGTTCCAGGGATCCACTGGTGACATGGGGCTCATGGGCAGTGGGAGCCAAAGCCACAGGGACCTTAACTTCCATACGCTGGTTGCAGACCAGCTATGGGACAGCAGGACCAGGGATCGGAGTTCCCAGTGAGGGTCCCACCAGGCCTGGGTCTCACTTCTCTAAAGCTTAAACTTAAACCATCCTGACACCCCAGGCCCTGGTACTGTAGGTCCCCTGCCTCGGGTGCACAGCCACACTTCTGTGTTGGGTCACAGGAACTGCAAACACAAGCATCCAGCGGGCTTTACTTTTTGGCTTCTAAAGTCTTGGCGTAGGAACATATCTCGCCACTGGGTCTCTGCAGGGACTGGGCACCCACAGGCCCTAGGGTCCCTGCTGTCAGAAGGTACAGAGCTGGCCCTCAAGGGGGCCTACCAGGCCTGAAACCGCATCGGTGCCATGGCTGTGTCCACAAGTCCCACACTGCGCTGCTGGACACAGCAGCATGGTACTGCTTCGCCCGCATGGATCCGAGGCCTGGCCTGAAGAGCTGGGTCCTCAACTGCTCGGTCTGCGGATTGGGAAGTGGGCTGTGGAGGGTGATGGGGCAGGAGGCTGGGGGCGGAGAGGAGAGCGAGGACCAGAAGAGCCCAGGGGTGGGTGCATTGTCCCTAGGGGTCCCTGCCTGGCCTGAGGCACCTGGGCACCACTGAGCACCCACCTGACCAAAGTGAGCAAACCACCCAGCTCGAGCTGCAGAACTGCAGACCACGGCACCTGGGCCTCTGTCTGCCCCACCTCTCTGCATCATCTCTTAGTGGTGCCTCACCTGGGCGGCAGGGCCAGCAGTTCTGGGCCGGCTTTTCTGCCTTGAGCAGAGGAGAAAAGAGGGGAAGGGAGGGGAGAGGAGCAAGGAGGGCAAGAGAGGCCCATGGGTCTCAGGGGCTTCCTCAGCTGCTCTGCTAGCTCATGTGCTCTCTGCCTCAGTCCCCCCCCCCCCAGCCCCTACATCCTTGCTTCCCAGCCCTCTGCCTCCCTCAGGTTTCAGGCTGCAGCTCCCCAGCGCCCCTCTTCCCCTTCTTCCTCCCCTTCCCCTTCTCCTTCCCCACCTCCTCTGCCCTCCTCCTCCATTGCTTGGCCCTGGGATTGCATCTCCTCTCTGACCTCCATCTGTCTACTGGCCTCTACCTTCAGGTCCCGGAGTCCCTTTGGGTCCCCATAGCACCCCAACAACCTTGAGGCTGTCTCACACATTTCTAGCTGTCTGCCAGCCCACAGGATCTCAAAAGCTGGGCTGTCCTGCCCCCGAGACGTGGTGGTGTCTGGAGTGGCTTTGTTCTCAGTCACAGCTGCCCATCTCCAGTGTGTGCTGTGACACCCAGGAGGGAGCAGGGCTGTGGGCAGGGCCCTGAGTGCCTGAGATCCCACATGGTCACTGACAGCAGCTTCCCTCAAGCCAAGCACCAGGCTCCGATCCTGAGAGCCCTGGCTGGACCACTAAGAGCCAGAGATGGCAGAGGGGTCAGAGAGGAGAGGCAATCTCATGGCCAAAATGTCACTGGTAGCGACTTCTGGGTAGCAGACCTATGGGCTCACTTTTCATTGCTTTTTACATATGCATATTCTTAAATTTTTTTTTTTTTTTTTTTTTTTTTTTTTTTTTTGAGGCAGGATCTCACTATGAAGTTCAGGCCGGCCTTGAGTTCACTTGGTAGCCCAGGCTGGTCTCGAACTTGCAGTGATCCTCCTGCCTCAGCCTCAGGAGTGCTGGGATTACAGGCGTGAGCCACCACGCCCTGCTGCATATTCTTAATTTTTAAGAAAAGTTCATTATTCCTGACGTTCATAGGCATATATGTTACAATGAAGGGACAAAAAAATTTTTACAGTAAAAATTTTTCTCGTTTATTTGGGAAAGCCACTTGGTCTCTGCCAGTCTGGCTTTTTGGTGACTCTTGTGTGAGGCCTTTGTCAGAGACACCATGGGAAGTGAGGCCCATGGGACAGGGACACTGAAGGGATGCTGTACACCCAGCAGTGTCGGTATTACCGGGGAGGCCATAACTATGGAGAGGGGCCTGACTGAGATTCTGGATCATTCCACCCAGCAAGCGCTCAGGTCTGTCACAGTGGTTAGTACGGGCAGGCTTGGATGCTCTGCAGAGGCAGAGAAACCAGAGGATGTTCTTGCCGCAGTTACCCAGCCTGTGTTCTCTGCACCTTGTCCTTGCTTCCACCCTAGGACTTTTACTCCGATGTCGACCCCAGAAAGCCAGGGTGGCAGCTGATGACTCCCCTGTGTCCCACAGCGTCCGTGTGTGTTTGAGATCTCAGTCTGTGCCGTTTGCCTCCAGATCAAGCTACGCTCATAAAGTTTCCTGAGGTTCCAGTAAAGTTCATGCAGGAATTTAGATTAAGCCATTTGTTTTTTTCTTTTTCTTTTTCTTTTTTTTTTTTTTTTTTTTTTTTTTTTTTTGTCTTTTTCGGTACCAGGGATCAAACTCAAAATTGCCTGCTTGCAAGGCAGGCGCTTATGCCACTGAGCTAAATCCTCAGCCCCAAGCTATTTGTTTTTCTTTTCAGTGAAACGAGGTGGAAGCCAATGTCATTTGGGCCAGTGAAAACACCTGACAAAAGATGGTGCTTTTTTTTTTTTTTTTTAAGTTTTTAGGGTATTTTCTGTTTGACACTATCAAAGTTGTCAAAACTAGAATTTCAGAAGTTCATTAGGTGTTTAAAAGTAATTTGCTTGAATCTAGGAGAATTTGTTTTTTCAACTTTGCATTGGATTTGCTTAGAGGAAGGACTGTGTGGAACAGGCAGTAAATGGTGCTCAGGCATTTAAGGGGGCTCTGAGCTTTCGAAGTCACTCAGCTTCAGGGCTCATTGCTCCTCGTCTTGCAGTGGGGTCAGCAGTCCCCGGCTGCAGGGCAGCCAGGCTGACGTGAGGAGATGCCCTGATGTGCTCAGTGTGGGAACTTGTGCACCTTGGTGAAGCCCCTGCTTCCTCTGCGCTTCAAGGAGCCCGGAGCTGACCAGTTCTGCTCATGCTGGCCCTGGACAAGACCTTCTGTCCTTCTGTATCAGCCACTCGATGGTGGAACAGAGGTCCCCTGTGGAGAGTGTGGGGGACCCAGCATCAGCGCTGTTGGGACTGCAGCCTTATGGGAGAGTCCAGTCTGTGCCAGAGCAGGCAGCCATCACTACACTCGGGGGTGGGGGCGGGGGGGACCTCTGCTGCTCTCCCTTGGGCCTGGCTTGTGATTGCCCATCCAGAATACTCCGACTGGGGCCTGGACCCTGGGATCCTAACATGCCCCTTCCCAGGCAGGATGGCTGGACCCCGGGGCGCCACATGTGGGGCTGGGCTGAGCCAGATTCTGCAGCCCTACAGACTGTGGGAGCCCGAGGCAGAGTGACCTCTGAGTGTGCCTGTGTCCCTAGCATGGGGTCTTGTAGAACAGACTGCGTCCTGAGTTCTGGGCAGGCTGGGGGGACTCCTGGCACCATCCCACAGGGCTGCAGCGAGAGTGGACTCATCCTGGGTCCTGGAGCAAGTGTGTGAGTCAGGGTGAGCAGAGAGAAAAGACAGCCTCAGCCTTGCCACTCACCAGAGTGGCTCCTTCCCACAGGTGAGAGCAGCATGGTACTGTCCTGTCTGCGTCCAGGAGTTGATCCCCCTGGGCTGGGCTGTCCACATCCCAGGAAATGAGGAAGCTCAGGTGCTGTCCTAGGTGCTCATCAGAGGGCTCCAGAGAAGCTGAGCCGGAATGGGGAAGGCACAGCTTCAGGCTTCCTGAGTGCCCTTCCCCGCCGCTCCCTGGAGATGATGAAGCCAAGCGACAGCTCCCAGGCTCGAGGGCATGGGCAGGAGAGTGGGTCTTCTGGGTCCAGCTGCAGTTATGCAGCAGGGCAGGTGAGGACGTTGCAGCAAATTCTGACAAAGGATGCAGAGTGACTGTAGTTTATTCCCCACCCAAAGGATCCAGGAAAATGACTGACTTGAAGCAGAACAAAGGAAATTCAGATGTGAACCACCATGAGACTGATAAAATATAGGCGTGGTTCAGGGCGTGATCAAAGCGTAGAGTGTAAGGTCGGATTAAAAAATTATTGAGTAAAAGTCGCTTTGCCATGAGTCCCCTCAAAACACTCCTCCAGTGTAGACACTCATCCTGTGGCTTTTACCGCTTTCTGAAGCAGCTTCAGTCTATATTTACTGTAGTTTCTGTCAAATAAACACTTTCCGGGGTGCCCGTGTCCACCTTATCCTGTTCACCGGATTGGGCACCGTGCCATTTCTGACTTTCCGAAAATCAAGATGACCATCTTGATCGGAGGAAAACACTCTGGACCAGATCAAGGCATCACGGTAGGCAGGACAGCATGAGGAAGGATGCCGATGAGAGGATTCCAGAGCAGCCTCGGAGAAGGCAGGGGCCACAGGGAAGGTTTAGAGGGGCATTCCCCACAGTGGGGCTTTACTGCGATAATCTTTTTAATCTTTTTTATTAAAGGTTAAAAAGACACAGAAAAGCAAAACAAAAAGCAATACAGACAAACAAACAACAAAAAACTAAGTACAGTAACAGTACAGATTTACAAAACAAGATGGCAGGAATTTGACAGAGATTGTAATACTGTACATTGTTACCTTCAAGAATGTTGTAACCTATAAAAAAAAAAAAACCCTCATAAGTCTCCCCTAGGCAAGAGAAAGATCAAAGGTAACTCTAAGAGCAGAACAGGATGTTTGTCTAATCTAAACTTGCTTGTTAGCCCACCTGAACCTTGTTCTTCCCAAGAAATGTAATTGCCGTGTTCCTGTTCTGTAGTGCACTGCAAACTCCACCCCTCCTATGCTGTGAGACCAGCAGCTGTTTGCAGTTTTACAGGATAAAAACCCTGCCCTTTAGTTGTTAGGCGGGCAGTCTTCCATATTGGCTACTGGAGGCTGGTAGCCAGGCCTGTGCTTTAATAATTTTTTTTTTCTTTCCAAATTATTTTCTCTGGCTCCTTCATACCTCAGAAAGCGGGGGACCACCACAAAGAGGGCTGCTTAGATTACCAGATACAGACATGGGAAATTGATCTTAACATGAGGATTAACTGTTCTTTTCCAATAACTAATGCAATTAGTGGTATAGTCATTTTAGCTCATATACACAAATTTATGTCTTTTTCCTTTTGTCTTCCTTCTTTCCCTTATTCCAGTTACTCTTCCTCTTTGAGCAGTTTCTTACCCTTACACAGTATTTATTGTAGATTTTGGAACATATATAATTTTTCAGTTTCTTACACTAGGAAAACTATATGGTATTTATACATGTGAGTTTGATTTATTTCACTTATGAGTATGGTCTCAAGTTTCATCCATTTGCTTATAAATATCTCAATGTGATCATTCTTTATAGCTGAGTAGTACTCCATTGTATAAAAATACCACATATTTTTTTAACCATTCCTCAGTTGATGGGCACTTAGGTTGTTTCCAAGATCTGGTTATTACAAATTGTGCTGCTATAAACATGGGTGCACATATATGACTGTGGTATGATGTTTTCAGTTCTTCTAGGAACATACCCAGAAGCAGGATAGCTGAGTTAAATGGAATCTCTAATTCTAGATTTTTGAGAAATCTCCAGACTGACTTCCAAGTGGTTGTACCAGTCTACACTCCCACCAACAGTGCAGGAGTGTTCGTTTTTCTGCACAGCCCCTCCAGCCTTTGTTGTTGGTTGATTTGTTGATCTTGGCCATTCTTTCTGGGGTGAAGTGGAATCTCAAGTGTGGTTTTAATTTGCATTTCCTGAATGACCATTGATGTTGAATACTTCTTCATACATTTTGTAGAAAATGTTGAAGCTGGAGATTGATTACATGTGTGGGGTTAAAGCAAGGCCAGCCCAGAAAAAACAGAGACCAAAGCCAGCTGTGTAAATAAGTTGTTCTTGCACCAAGAAAGCAGGGGCCCAGGCCTGCCAATCAATGGGTTGCTAGGCAGAGGGGCTGAAATTGACATCATCTTTCCCAGTGTATAAATAAAGGTGCTACAGTGGCTGAGCAGTTCCTTTCCTCCCATCAGGAGGATAAGGTCTCCCCCTGACCCCACCTTTGTCTTTTCTTTATTTTGCTCATCCTCTCATTGGACCTTAACCCCAAGAACCTCAAGAGCCACACAGGGTTGTGGCATATGGCACCAGAACACTGACTGGGTAAGAGATTGACATTCCTTTATTCTCTAGGGCCAGTTATAAACGGGCCTGAGAGAAACCCCTTCCCCTGAAAAGAAAAAAAAAAAAAAGAGGTATACTGATTACATCAGCTGTCTAACTATGGGAAGAACTTACCCAAAACAATCCCAAATGTGTAAGGACCTGTTTGTTGCATGCTTGATTCCAGTATTCAGGTTCCTTCTGTGGATCTGGATGAGACAGGGTCTTAATAACCTTAAGTTCTTGAGATAGTTACAAGGGAACTGACTTCAGGCACTGTTTCAGAATCAGGTCCCAAGCACCCTGAAAACCTTAACTGAGCCACTAACTGTTCATTACGCAAAACCTTCCACTACCTGTCCAAAGTGTAGAGGACGGCGTCTTTGGGCCACTCGATGTTAATTCAAAACTGATATAGAAGACCTTCCTGTTACAAAAGAAAAACTTCCAGCAGGGCCTGTGGCAGCCCTGCCAAACAGCAGGGATGTGACAGTTCCCCAAGATGGCCTGGCCCTGCTTGGCCTAGCAGGCTCCCAGTGATTGAGGGGTAATGTGGTCCTGATTCATGGTTTGATGATTTCTGTTTACAAAATGCTCCTACAAAAGACAGTTTCAAATAACCAATATGACAACAACAACCAACCTTTAAAAAAAAATTCAACATTTGGCTTTCACTAACTGGTAACAGACTGGCTCCAGCATATCACTGTCTCACTACGGCTTTGTAGTGTAAATTCTCAAACTCCATTGTTTTTCAAAATTGTTTACTACAGGGGTACTGGTTTCAAATTTGCAATTGATGTAACTATGTTTATTTAGCTCCCTTCTGCTTTCTTAAGTCGATTTTAGTTGTCAGTAGACAGACACTACACAGCTTGCTAGATTTCTTGAGTTTGTCTCCAGGGGAAGAAATTGTAAATTTACATACTTGGGAGGAAATTGAAAAACAGCTTAGAGCAAGACTAGGGAAAAAACAAACCAATACAAATCAGCTGGCCCTGTACAGATTTTAAAGGGTTATTTAATAAAACTGCAGCTTTCTGCTCCTCTCACTACTTCTCATAGGCCTCCAGGCAAGGGAGGGCACCAAAATCTCCACTGAGCCTGGAGTTTGGCCCAGACAAGGAAGGTAAAGAAACAGTGTTGCTTGTTTCAGCTGCAAGGAGAAATCAGGGTTATGGTTCAATCTACAGTTCAAAACACAGTTCAAACCTCCCTAGATTATTATATTGCTCAATCGGTTATTCTTCCCTGGACAAAAGTTGGAAAATCTATAAATAAAGAACGGGTACCTAAGGATTTTGGATCTTCTGATACTTACTAGAGAGGTGGGACACAGCTCTGCCCTGCCCAAGCCACCCTGGTTTTTCCCATCGCCTGTGCACATGCTTTATGCATCAAAAGTTTGCACTGGTGCTCAGATCCCCAGCAACAGTTGAGTCTCCAACCCAAGGCAGAGCACCACCTGCATGGCACAGAAGAGCCCAAGGTACCTAAATGCAAAATGCAGTTTCCATTTTCTTCATACCTTACCACAAAAATTCTTTATAATCTTCAGGTCTAAAAAGTAAGCTAAATGTGCTCACAATTTAAATTTTAAAAAAGCAAAAGGGAGAATTCAGCTCATAATAGATTTCACCTGGCAATATATACCATTTAAAATATTTAAATTCTAATAAAGATGTAACTACCTCAGAAAAATAGTGCAGTAAAATACAGGCTGTAGCCAAAGAATCCTTCAGAAATATCTTCATACTGGACAATAAAAGCAGCCAGTCAGTGCTAATGTGGGCTGAGGGTATGCTTATGTTTTTCCAGGAAGAGCTAAATGGTCTGAGTGCCAGTGTATGCTGTCCAGTTGTATCATGGGCCCAAACCCGGGAAAGGAGTTGATTCTACCTCTCAAGAAGCTGATGCTCAGTCCTATGACAGTGATGCCTTGGAGACCACACCACAACCCATAGAAAAAGATGATGCTAGAACCAACCTTAATTAAACCAAGGTGCCCAGGAGATGGTAACCAAAAATAAAAAAGGTCCAAATAGATGATAGAAGTACATGCTAAGTCCTATGACAGAAACATAATTATAGATAAGATTTTGTCTTTTTCAAATTCTTTGATAAGGGATCTCTGCTAACTGACCTACAGCAAATCTGAGTAGTCTATTTAAAATTACAAATTCTACAAGTGTAAAAATTTTATGTAATTCAATCTGGCTAAAATATATTTGAGTACACTCTGTGAAAGATATTTATAAATCTGTCTGTGTATCTGTTTGTCCAGTATGTTAAGCTGTTGCTGGAAGTCACTGAGCTAATGATCGCTCATACATGTGGAGCCAATAGCACCAGTGCCCATGCAGGAGTGCCCAAGTGGGGTGGGATGCCTGAGAAACACCCTGAGGGCATGGGGTGCTAGAGGTGACAGATGTTTCAACCCCAAGGACACAGGGTGTAAGAAGCAAGCTAGTTCAGCAAAGGGGCGTGAAACAGCCCCCAAGAACTTGGAGAGTTCTTGTGGATACCAACAACTCTGTTTCTATGTCTTTTTGAATCTGTACAGATCGTCTGTCCATGTTTGTCCATTTGTCCATGTGTGTACAGCTGTTCTTTTTATTTTGAGTTCAGAAATTTTCCTTTTTCCTTTTTCTTTTGCATTTATAGATCATTTAACTAAGGTTTATTTGAGTTACAGAATTACAAAACATGCTTCCACCTGGGTTCCCAATTAGTCAAAATGATGCTAAAGTACATTACATGTGTAAATGTCATGTACATTGTTGCTTATCATAATTTGAGAGTCACTGTTCAAAAATAATATGTTAAATGTTATGATTGGAGTTTTCTTAAGAAAAAAATATAAAAATGATTTTTAAAAAGTCCCTTGGGGTTGGGATTGTTGGACAGGACTTCAATTGATGAATAAGAAAGTGGCCACCTGGTAACATTTACCAGCTCTTGTTCAATGATTGGAGGCCCCAGTGATCTCCATAGCCTTATGGGAGACATCCCCAACTAAAATTATATAAATAGCATTGTAATATGTTCACATTGGTCATCATTAAAAGAAATAACACAAAAGGTTTTTGATCTAAAAAAATGCCCACGCAAAGGTTTCATATGGTTATGACAAATGATTGTCATTAACCTGATGGGGTAATCATATATTCATGCTTCCAGATAAAAAGGTCTTCAAAAAATGTAAAATAGGTATTATTTATGGTGATAAAATTTTGGTTCAGATTCAGACCTCTGCCTTCAACAAATGCTTATGCAATCTACATCCCACTAAATGTACAAGTTAGGTAAAATCTTTACATATTAGATAGGGATGATTGACCAAAAGGGAGAAATTTGATGTCAAAATGAAAATTCAAGTGGGGATTCATCATGGGAGCTGGGGATTTAGCTCAGCGGCATAAGTGCCTACCTTGCAAGCAGGCAGTCTTGAGTTGGATTCCCGGTACCGATAGAAAGGAAAAAGAAAAAAAAAATCATCATGCATTATGCTACAATGTATATGGTTTGATTTCTAATTTTCTATGTAGAAAATATGTAGCTGTTTGTTAATACTCCACAGGTATTCAAATGTTAAAACAGCCAAGGTTGCTGAAAAATAATGGTTCTATTTTCTGTTGTAAGATGTTTGATATTTAAATAAGATGATAATCCCTCTAAGTACATTGTACTGTTATCAGTCTTTTCTTCTGGATGTTCAACAACTGAGGTTTGGAGACCAACAATTAGAGAGATAGATGGGCTAAGAGGACAGCCAGTATTTTGGCCCTAGCCCTCCAAGGTCAATGAGGACCCAAGCCATAAGGGAACCTCTGCTGCATCATCCTATACTCGGTGAGTTCCTGGTCTTCTGATCAGGAAGACTGTGAGACCACTGAGGAAAGTGATCATCAATGTGTAGTGTGCCAAAGAGTCACCAGGAGCAAAACTCTCCCAAGCTTTCACAGAAAACAACTTGGTCACCCAATGGCCATGATTCATCTGAACGGCTGACAGAACAAAGAGGTGCGGGAACTGGTCCAAGGTTCCTGAGGAGACTTAACTGACTTTGATAGATAACAAAAACTGATTGTGTTTAAAACAGGCCTCACCTTAACTTGGTCTTGAACATCCTGCAGAAAATGTACAACTACCAGAGGTATATAAAACAATGTTAAAGTAATATGTTATCAAAGAAACTCAAATCACTAATACCATTTGGCAATTGCCAGCTGCACTGGTAGCTGGCTACTGTCACAGATTAATGGACCGCACAGGGTTTCACTTGTGGAATGCAGGGACTTAAAATCTTTGGACTGCACTTAAAAGGATCTATAGAGCTCTCCAGCACAGCTCCCTCAGCTCCTCCAACTGACCACCTGTCCTGTGCAACAACAAAACAAAGAGGGATATGTAGGGAGTTGTTGAAGCTGGAGATTGACATATGGGGCTAAAGCAAGGCAAGCCCAGAAAAAACAGAGACCAAAACCAGCTATGTAAACAAGTTGTTCTGCACCAAGAAGGCAAGGGGCCCAGCCTGCCAAGCAATGGGTTGCTAGGCAGAGGGGCTGAAATTTACATCATCTTTCCCAGGATATATTGGTGCTACAGTGGCTGAGCAGTTCCTTTCTTCTCATCAGGAGGATAAGGCCTCCACCTGACCCCAGATTTGTCTCTTCTTTATTTTTCTCATCCACATTGGGTAGCAGCAAAATTTATTTGCCCTTTGTACTTCTTCATCTGAGAAGTGTGGGTTCATCTCAGATGCCCATTTTTGGATTGGGTCCTTGAATTTTGGGGGCCTGGTTTTTAAAAATTCTTTGTCAGTTCTAGATAGAAGTCCTTTGCCTGAGGGACAGTTGACTAAGGTTTTTTCCCAATTCACAGGGTTTTTTTCCAGTCTACTGGAGATTTCCTTCAACATGCAAAAACTTTTTGATAAGATGACATCCCAATTGTTGATTCTGGGAAGTGTTTCCCCTGCAGTTTGATTTTTGCTCATGAACCCTCTACTTAACACCTATGTTGTCAAGTTTTCTACCTACTGCATCTTCCAGCAGATTTAGTGTCTGTTTTAATATTTAGATCTTTGATCCATTTTCACTTTAGTGTATGGTAATAGATGTAGATATAGTTTTAATTTTTGGCATTGGGAAAGCCAGTTTTTCCAGCACCATTTATCAAAGAGACTATCTTTCTTCCAGTGGACATGTTTGGCCCCTTTGTCAAAGATAAGGTGGCTGAGTGTGTTTGTAGTTGTAGTTGTATATTCTAATCCATTCCATTGATCTTTAGGCCTGTTTTTATTCCAGTAACCATGCTGATTTTATCACAGTAGCTTTGTAATGTAATTAGAAGTCATGGATTGTGATGCCTCCTGACTTAGCTCTGTCGCCCAGAATTGCCTTTGCTATTCTAGGTCTCTTCTGGTTCCAGATGAATTTTAGGGAGGGTTTCTCTAGATCTGTGAGATATGCAAATAGTATTTTTATTGGAATTGCATATGATCTGTATAACAATTTTGGGAGACACCATTTTTCACAATGTTTGTTCTTCCCACCCATGAAAAGGGAAAATTCTTGCCATTTTCTGAGATCCTCTTCAATTTCCTTTTTCAGAGTAATGAAGTTTTCACCATGTAAATCTTTTACTTCCTTTGTTAGATGATTTCTAAGTATTTCTTTTTTGGATGTGATAGTGAGTTCCCCTTATTTTTCTCTCAGTGAGTTTGTTGTTTGTATATTGGAATGCTATTGATTTTTGAGTGTTGACTTTGTATCCAGCTACATTAATAAGTTAATTTATTATATCTAGGAGTCTTTCAATGGAGTTTTGGGGGTCTTCTATGTAGAGTATCATGTCACCTGCAAATAATGATAATTTAACTTCTTCCTTTTTTTTTTTTTTTTTTTTGTGTGTGTGTGTGGTACTGGGGATTGAACTCCCAACCTTGCACTTGCCAGGCAGGCACTTATGCCACTGAGCTAAATCCTCAACCCAACTTCTTCCTTTCTTATCCTTATTCCTTTTATTTCTCTCTCTTGTCTAATTGCTCTGGCTAATGTTTATTAAACTATATTGAACAGGAGTGGTGATAATGGATATCCTTGTTTAGTTCCTGATTTTAGGTTGAAAGTTTTCAGTTTTTGTCCATTTAGTAAGATGTTGGCTGTTGGTTTTTCATATATGGCTTTTATCAGATTGAGATGGAGACTATCTGTTCCAATTTTCTGTAGGATTTTTATCATGAATGAGTGTTAGATTTTGTCTAAAGCTTTTTTCTGCATCTATTGAGATGACCACATGGTTCTTATCCTTGGCTCTGTTGATGTGATGCATTATGTTTACTGATTTGTGTATGTTGAACCATCCCTGCATTCCTGGGATGAATCCCACTGGGTCATATTGTATAATCTTCCTGACAACTTGCTGCATCTATTTGCCAATATTTCATTTAAGATTTTTGCATCTATTTCATTAGAGAGATTGGCCTGTATGTTTCTTTTTTGGTTCTTTCTCTGGTTTTTGGTAGTAAGATAATACTTGCTTCCAGGAATAAGTTAGGGAGAATTGCTTTCCTTTCAATTTCATTGAAGAATTTGATGAATGTTGGAATGAAGTCTTCCTTAAATGTCTTGTAGAATTCTGGGCTTTTCTTTGTTGGTAGCATTCTAACTATGTTTTCAATTTCATTAACTGAAATTGGGTTATTAAGCAGTTTTACATCTTCTAGATTCAGCTTTGGTACTTCATATGTTTCTAGGAATCTGTCCATTTCTTCTGTGTTATTGAACTTATGAGAGTAGAGGTTTTTGAAATAGGTGTTGATGATCTTCTGTGTTTCCACAGAATGTGTAGTGATTTCACCGTTTTCATTTCTTATTGCATGGATTTGAGTTTTTTCTTTCCTCTGTTTGATAAGGTTCGATAGGGGCTCATCAATTTTAATTATTCTTTCAAAGAACCAACTCTTCGATTCATTAATTCTTTGTATTGTTTTCTTAGTCTCTGTTGCATTAATTTCTGCTCTGATCTTTATAATTTCCTCCCTTCTTTAGGCTTTGGCCTTGACTTGCTCTTCTTTTCCTAGAACTTTCAGGTGCAGCATTAGGTTGTTTATTTATTTTCTTTCCATTTTCCTAATGTGGGAGTTTAGTGCTATAAATTTTCCTCTGAGGACCGCTTTCATTGTGTCCCATAGGTTCCAGTAATTTATATTTGCATTTTCATGTCATTGTAGATATTAATTTCTTCTGTGACACACTGGTTGTTTAGGAGAATGTTATTTAATTTCCATGAGTTTATGGGGTTCTTGTGGGGTTTTTATCATTAATTTCAAATTTTATTGCATTATGGTCAGATAACATGCATGGAATTTTTTCAGTTCCTTTGCATTTACTTAAGCATATTCTGTGAATTAGTATATGGTCTATGTTAAAGAATGACCCATGTGCAGCTGGGAAGAATGTGTATTCTGATGTTGTTGGATGGAAGACTCTGTATACATCTCCTAGCTCCATTTTTTTCACAAGTTTGACTTAGTTCTATTATTTTTTTGCTGATTTTTTGTTTGGTTGATTCTGTCTCTTTGTGACCATGGGGTGTTCAGGTGCCCTGTTATAACTGTATTATTGTTTATTTGGCTTTTCATGACTATTAAAATTTGTCTTACATAGTTGGGTGCTCCCATATTTGGTGCATACATATTTAAGATGGGAGTCTCTTCCTCTTGATGTTTTCCCCTAATATGTAGTGGTCTTCTTTATCTTTTTAGATCATTCTTGGTTTGAAGTTCATGTTGTCTGCAAATAGAATAGCTACCCCTGCTCTTTTCTGGATTCCTGTTGTATGGAGTTTTCCATCCTTTGACTTTTAATCTATGAATTTCCTTTTGATTTGAATGTGTTTCTTATGTACAGCACATTGTTGGATTTTGTTTCTTAATGCACTCTGCCAGTCTGTTTCTTTTATTGGTGAGTTGAGACCATTCACATTGATGGATATAACTGATAAGCACTGATTTATCATTGTCATGTTATCTTCTGTTGTTGGTTTTCTACTTTTTCTGTTGGTTTGCCCTGCTTAGTGGTTTCCTTCTGTTGTTGTTATTGTTGTTGAGATTGTAGTTGCCTTTGTCTCTTTCTAGAATGTCTTTCAGTACTCTTTTTAATGGTGGTTTGGTGGTCATAAATTTCTTCAGTTGTTCTTGTTCATAGAAGTATCTATTTCGCCAACAATTTTAAAAGATAGTTTTGCAGGGTACATCCGTCTGGGTTGTTCTCTTTCAGGAGCTGAAAGACTTCACTCCAAGCTCTTTTTGTCTTGAAGGTTTGTGTTGCAAAATCTGCCATGATTCTGATAGGATTTTCTTCATAGGTGATGTCTCTTTTCTCTGACAGCTTTTAGTACTCTATGCTTGTGCTGAATTTCTGGTATCCTAATTACTATATGGGTGAAGATTTATTTTGGTTGTGGTTAATTGGGGTTCTGTAAGCTTCACTTACCTGTGTATCAGATTCTCTTCCCATGTTTGGAAAATTTTCTGTCATTATTTCTGCAAATACTCTTCACAGGTCATGTGTGTTGACCCCTGATTTTTCATTGACACTTAGCAATATTATATTGTTTCTCTTTGCATAGTCTTGCAGCTGTTGAACTGTTGTTTCCTGGTTCCTTGTTATTTTTAGAGATCTTTCATGATCATAATCTTCCATCCTATCTTCTAGGTCTGAGTTTCTCTTCAGCCTCATTCAAGCAGTTTTGCCATCTTTCAGTGGAAATTTTAATTTCTTGAATATCCTTTCAAGTCTGTTTCATGCATTCTAAATCTGTCTTGTATGGTTCGTTCAATGTTTCCATCATTTTCTTTTGTTTTATTTTTATGTAGATCTTCTTTAGATACGCGCAGCATTTCTTTGATATATTTGTCATTTCATTTTTTACCTGAGATTTTATTTCTGACCTGATTCCCTCTATAACTTCATGGAATTGTTTCTTTACCTCATCTGCTATCACTTCAGAGAGTTGAGTTGTGTGATTTCCAGTGTCTTCCATCTCAATGTCTCTTGGGTTTGTTCTCTGTGGGCTGGAGGACTGAGATGGCCTCTTGTTCTTTTTTTGTCACTTTCCTCTGGGGCCCATGTGGCTGGTGAGGCACCCTCCTGATGGATTGCACTGGAGCACTTCACTGGGCAGATTTTATTCCTCTAATATCCCCAAGGCTAGCTGGGCACAGCCATGACCCATAGCACCAGATACTTGTGCTCTATGGCCTGTGAATCTGGCCAAGTGCTACCCTCCTGTACTGTGCTGGGTTTCTCTGGGATGCTGGGCAGGACAGAGGTTGGATCCTGTTGCCACTAGCAAGGAGTCACTCCAGGAGTGTGTTGCTAGGGCTTAGAACCTGGTTGGATGGAGCTAGAACCTCTAGCACCCAGGTGGCTAGTAGGAATGCACCCCCACTGTGTTGACAGGGCCTAGCACCTGGATGGAGTTTGGTGACCGGAGCCGCGGGAGACAGGAGACCAAACTCGAGCAGGATCAGCTCTCAAACTTTATTACGTACAGCGAACCGGACCTGACAAGGTCCGCCACCCTCAGTGTTGATTCCTCTTCCGCCGTTGGGGGCAGGAACAACCTCTTATAAGGGGAAGCAGTATCCAATCACAGAGAAGCGCGCCTAACAAGCTGATAGGCTAGCGTCACGGGTAACTGGGCAGATATGACAATTTGGCGGGCTTGTTCAGGCCGGGAAGAACCCGGAAGCAGGAAATGGGCGCCATTCATAGGCGGCTTCCCACATCTCCCCCTTTTTTATTTATTAAAATAGGATGGTCTGTATGTCCCTCCAAGGTGTCTATGACGTTGTTGCTGTTAGACACCTAGGAGTGGGCCTACCTTGTAGGCCGAGGCATGAGAGAATGTAGAGGTCTATACCCTGCTGTGCATCACCCTGTTTTGTGCATATCCTTGCGCCAGGACCATGCTCAAGGTGAGTGGTTCATTTTTTCGCAGGGCCAGGCTTTTGTGAACCGAACCTGGATGCATATAGACATTCATTCCTGCCTTCCCCCCAACCTTTTGGGCGGATGGCACTGCAGTACCCTTGGTCTCGCATCTCAATGCCAATAATTTGACTCCGGGAGGGACCCCTGGCCTTAAAGGCCATGTATATCTGAGTGGAGCCTGTCTTAGGTTGACCGGGAGGGCTTTTCCCGTCTTACCCGTCATTGGCTTGCCCACTCAGCTCTTATAGCTGATGTTCTGCAATGTGAAGGAGATATGCGGCGGCCTGCTGGCCTGATGGACCACCTGCTGCCATTTGCATGGCTGCCATAGCTGTGATCTTAACCTGCTGCTGAGTTTGTATGAGGCGATCTAACAAGCATTTGATAACCACAAGCCCTACTAGGATAGCCATGGCAATTAGGATCCAAGTAGTCAGGTTGGGCCAGGAGAACCAGGAGGTGACGCGTTCCCACAAACTGGCTATAACACTGCCTAAAGTTGATAAATCGAACCTGACTGGACCTAGTTGGATACCGTCCATATTGTCAAGTTCCTGACCAGTCGGTCAGGGACAAATTGTGAAACTTAGGTAGGTAGGTGTCTTGCAGCCAAGCTGTCATATTTTTAACAGTGTTGGTCAAATTTGTGCGAACAGGGGTGATTAATAGGAACCCACAGAATAGAAAAAGCTCCAAACCAGACATCGAGTTGACTTGTGTCCGCGGGCTTATCCTCCTGTGCTTTATCAGGAACTGGTGGGGAGTTTACTGCTCGCGTCAATCTTTCCGGGACCCACAGCGGTTCGCAGCCTGGTTCCTGTGGGAAGACACAAACCGCACCTCGGGTCCAGCTAATCACTGGATCCGGGCCCATCCATTGTCCTGTAAGGACATCTTTCCATCTCACCAGCCCTTTGTCGGTTGGGGACGGATTGCTATGTTCCATGGCAGGGGAATGATTATGGTAAAGAGTGCCAATGATATTCTTCCTTTGGGCGTTAGGGCGTGGCCACCCAATTCACGGCACAGGCGTGTCCACTCTTCTAAGGACCTATTTTTGTTAGTTCTTAGGACATCACGGCACTCCTTAGTGCACTGTTCAAAAATCAATTGTTTTATGAGAGGGTGAGCCGCCTCAGCATCTGGAAAAATCCTGTTAGCGGCCTCAAGCATGCGGGCTACAAAGTCTGAAAATGGCTCTCCCTGCCCTTGTATAATTTTTGTATGTTCTCCCTTTCCAGCCAGCCGTCTCCAGGCCTGGAGGCCACAGCGGCTAATTTGTTCATAAACCTGGCGAGGGTATTGAGTTTGATCTTCCTCAAAGGCTCCTCGCCCTAATAGCATATCCCTGTTCCACTCTCTCTGGTTATTTTCCCTGTTGGCTGCCGCCTGCTCTACACAGAATTCCTCATTCCAGGACTTCCAATCTAAATATTGTCCGGGGGAGAGGCAGGCGCGTGCCAGCTGGGTCCAATCTCCAGGAGTTAAAAGCAGACCTGCCAATGCCTCTAAAAGCGCCATGGTAAATGGCGCATTGGGCCCATAAGCTGAAACTGCGTCCTTGATAGTTTTAAGTTGTTTAATTTCTAAGGGCTCATAATATCCTCCTCCTCCCCTGCCTCCTACTTGTACCGGGAATGCATGGAGACCGGAACACTCAAAGGGAAGCCGCGACCATACCCTCTGGTGGAAGGAACGTCCTCCTCCCTCCCCAGATGGGGGCGCAGAAGGCAACCCAGGAAGTAGCTCTCCCTCTAACCAGGGCGGTGCCATAGGTTGTGGTGGCAGCCCAGGGAGCAACTCCTCTTCCGGCCACGGCGGTGCTATCTTCCCGAGCCCTGAATTCGCGAACTTGCCAAAGGGCGGAAGGGCTTAGTGGGGCCTGGCGCCCTGAAGGGGGTGATCGTGGGTGTTTGGTTCCCCTTTTTATCTTCCCGAGCCCTGAATTCCTCTTTAAGCTGTGCAGGAGGGTCCTGTTTAGCGAAGACAACCTCCTCTTCTGAACCTTCCGAATCAGAATCAGAATTAGAGCCCTGAGGGTCCTCCGGAGACCCACAATCGGCAGTGGCTCCGGGCTCCTCTGAGCATTCCGATCGAGCTCTATCAAAAGCCTGTCGGGCTGTATTAGCGAAGCGAAAGCAAAACAGATGCAAAGGGAAAAGAAAAGAAAAAAAAAAAAACCGGCGTCCACTCGTGTGGCGCTCAAAATCTGTTAGGTGCGTCCACCCAACCCAGGTGACCCAGTACTCACCTGTCCCGGGAACCGCTGTATCTCACGTAGCTGATCAGGGTGAAGAGAAGAGGCGCTCGCGGCCTTCCGTTGTTATTGGGCCAGGTCCTCCGTCGTACCGCAGGCGACAGCAATCGCACCTCCCGGCCGAAGAGGCACGTCGCTGAGTCTTTTACCTTTTTCCCCGAACGGGCCACCAGATGACCGGAGCCGCGGGAGACAGGAGACCAAACTCGAGCAGGATCAGCTCTCAAACTTTATTACGTACAGCGAACCGGACCTGACAAGGTCCGCCACCCTCAGTGTTGATTCCTCTTCCGCCGTTGGGGGCAGGAACAACCTCTTATAAGGGGAAGCAGTATCCAATCACAGAGAAGCGCGCCTAACAAGCTGATAGGCTAGCGTCACGGGTAACTGGGCAGATATGACAATTTGGCGGGCTTGTTCAGGCCGGGAAGAACCCGGAAGCAGGAAATGGGCGCCATTCATAGGCGGCTTCCCACAGTTTGGAACCTCCAGGACCCAGGAGGCTAGGCAGAGCACAACCTGGAACGGAGTGTGGCACCACCTGGAACTTGCCTCTGGAGCACACAGATGGCCAGAGCCTATTCCTGGGGGTACAGTGCTGAGGCCTTGCTCCTGGCTGGGCAGAGTTCAGAACCTCTGGGACCCGCCTCGGGACTAGCTGGGCTGTACCACTGATCTATGGTGCTGGGGCCTTGTGCTCTGATGGGCTGAGCTCAGATTCTCCAAGACCCATTGTGTCTCCCTGATGGGCAGCTCTGGACTGGGCTGGGCTGGGCTTGGTACCTCTGAAACCAATGAGGCTGGCTGTGTGTTCCCCTGGTGAATTGCCCTGGGATGCTGGGCTGAGCAGAGTTTGGATCCTCTATGCATCTAGCAAGAATGCACCTTTGAAGTATGTCGCCAGGGCCTAAGGGCTGGCTGGGTGGAGTTCAGAACCTTTGGGACCCAAGTGGCTAGATAGAGCACGACCCTGAGTGTAGCACTGCTGGGACTTTCCTTTTTTAAAAAACTTAAACATTCTCCTTGCTTTTTGACCCCACCTCATATATAACCAAGTACTGAAATATC
Organism: Cavia porcellus; assembly: GCF_034190915.1. NCBI lineage: Eukaryota > Metazoa > Chordata > Mammalia > Rodentia > Caviidae > Cavia > Cavia porcellus. The sequence goes on along the minus strand of NW_026947490.1, from coordinate 36,695,807 downwards.
TGTCTGAGATTTGAATCAGGGTATAATTCGATCTGTGGGGTTTTTTTAATTTTTAAAATTTATTTACTTTTGTCTTTTTGAGATAGGGTTTCAGTATGCAGTTCAGGCTGGCTTTGAATTCACAGAGATCCTCCTACCTCAGCCTCCTGAGTAGGTGTGTTATTTTCATGGATGAACATATTTATGTGTGTTAAGGGATGCAGTATGAATTTTTTGGTACATGTGCTCTACACTTTGGGCTCAATTGCTCTCAGAGATGTTTTTGTCATTTACAATATTTGGAATAAATAACCACTGGCTGTACCTGACAGTCTAACTGTAGTCACTGTGACTCGGCACTAGACTTTGTGGAAGCTGACATCAAGATAATTCATGCTTCCTTGGCTTTGTGACCCTTGCACAGCTCTGAAGTACACGCTTTACAAAGTTGAGGGAATGCAAGGTGTGTTCTAAGCACCGGGTTGCTGTTGGAAAATGCCTTTGCTGTAAATCTGTCACTGTGACTCAGCTTCCTTGCATTCCCTCCTCCTGTTGGTCTGTCTGTCTCTCTTTTTCTTGGTCTAATGCTGTCCCTGTTAAGTTCTGTGACATTACTCTGGGTCCGTGTGGAGGGCGACTCACCCTTAAAGTGCAGGCGAATGCACACTCTTTCGTGAGGCCCTTGGCGCCCCCTAGAGAAGCGGTGCTCCTGGTCTTCAGTGACCCACAGGGCACCTGAGATTCTTGGGGTGAAGAACCTTGAGAGGACGAGAAAAATAAAGAGGAGACAAGGCTGGGGTCAGGTGGAGTCCTTACTCTCCTGATGGAAGGAAAGGTACTGGCCTCTCATTGCTGCGTGTACTTATACCTTTCAGTGACTTAATGTCACATCACACCCTGTTGTCCTAGCAACCCGCTGTTCAGATTGTCTGGGGGCCAGTTGTTCTCTGGGCTGGAGCAACTTCTTCCGGTGGCTGCCCCAGGACACTCTTTGTTCTTGGGATGGTCATACTCCAGGCTTGCACCTGTGGTCAACTCCCACCAAGCATTGCTGTGGGGCACAGGTCCCCACACACTCTGGAAATCACTGAGAGTCTCCCATGGAGCGAGGTGGCCCTGGGGGATTGGGGCTGAGGCTGGACCTCACCCCAGCCTGGGCCATGAGTACATGGGGCAGAGCTGAGCCGGGTGCTGCAGCCACCGAGTGACACAGCAAGTGAGGGGGTGGGGAGGTGGGGGGAACAGGTCAGCCCCCCCATGCCCTTCCATGCATCACCCACACTCACTCCCTCACAGTCCTTGCTCCTGCCCACTTTCCCTTTATAAAAACACTGCTGTGGGCCTGGGGTGGAAGCCAGGGCCTCCGCACCGAGCTGCATCCCCAGCACATTTTTATTTTTTATCCTGAGATAGGATCTCGCTGTGTCATGTCATTGCCCATGCTGGCCTCCAACTCGGGGTCCCCCTGCCTCAGCCTCCTAGAGTGTGCACCCCCAAGCCGGGTTCCTCTCTTCCAGGTGGGACACGCTGCGGCCTGTGAAGGAGCCTCCCTCACAGGGCAGCGTCTGGGAGCCCACACGGCCCGGCCGCCGCTGCCCCTGGCCCCTGGCCCGCGGCTGCGGATGTTACTGCATTCCCCGTGCAGGACACAACCTCTGGGAATGCAACAGGCCGGGCTGCGTGTGGCTCTGGTGCAGCGCCAATCTTGCTGCGACCTAATAGCGGCCCTGTCCCCTGCCCATAGCCCTCAGCCCCGACGACGGCGCTGGCTGCAGGTGCGGCATCCTGGCCTGGGTGACACCTGTGGTTGAGTGCGCAGGGTGGGGAGGAGTGGGCGGGGTCTCGGTGGGCGGAGTCAGGGTGGGTGACTCGGGGTCCTTACCTGGGTCACAGGAATTTGGTCCCTCCAGGCCTGTGACGGGGGCTGTGATCCCCAGGTGCCTCCTCTAAGAAGCACCTTTGAGATGCTCCAGTACTTGGGGTGGAGACCAGCCCATTGCTGAGCCCAGCGCCAGCCTTTTTGATTTTCATACTATGAGGCGGACTCTTGCTAAGCTCACCAGGCTGAGCTTGAACTTCGGACCCTCCTGCCTCAGCCTCCTCGGAAGCTGGCATCACCGGTCTGCGGGACCACGCCGCATAGTCTCGCTCTTCCGAATGCCCAGTGGCCGCAGGCAGCTTCCCTGGCATCTCGGTCTCCTCTCCAGGTCCGCAGCCCTGGGCTATCTTGCGCCCTGTCGCCGTGAGAGGGTGAGCGGAACCTGCCTGCTGGTGACCTCCTTGTCCCTTCCTCGGGTGCTTCTGGATCCTACGTCCTCGGGCACAGCGGCGCTGGGGACACCACAGGTGCCACAGTGGTCCCCACTGTACCCAGCCCACTCCCACCACGTCTGGACCTTCCAAGGGGTGCACCGGCGCCCCGAAGCTGAGGCAGAGGATCATGGGTTTGAGCCCAGCATGGACAACCTAGAGACTCAGAAAGATCTCAATATAAAGCAGAAAAAGGCCGGGCGTGTGGCACACCCTGTACTGCCAGCTCTCCAGAGGTTGAGGCAGGAGGATCGCTTCAAGTTCAAGGCCAGCCTGGGCTACATAGTGAGTTCAAAACCAGCCTGAACTGCGTGAGAACCTCAAAAAAAAAAGTCCTATAAAAGGCCTGAGATGTCACTCTGTGTGAAAGCCCTGGGTTTGATCCCTAGTGCTGGAAAAAGAAAAAAAAAAACAAAACAATCCTGCAGCTTCCACCTGTGCTGCGGAATAAATCCACCCCGTGGCCCCGCTAGGCTCTAATCCTCCCGTCTCCCCCAGGTGCGCCTTAGCCTGACCGCTGGACCCCAGGGACCCAATGAGTATAGTCAGGGCTGCTGCTACCCTCCCCTCAAGGTTAGGGCACACAAGGGAAAGAGACGCCAAGCCCCTCGCTGGCAGCCTCGTACACAGACGCAGCAGAAGGCTGGAGGCGCGGGAGGTGGCTCCTGTGCTCCTGTGTGTAGGGCCCAGTGCCTGGAGGTGAACCAAGCACTTTGTCCGCCCCCAGCTGGGGATGCCTGGACGGTGTTCAGAAGGGGGATGGGGGTGCATGCTGAGAGATGGGACAGGCGGGCCCTGTGGATAAAGGCGGTGGGTGGACGGTGGGTGGATGCCAGGACCGACAGGCGCCACGTGGGGACGCAGACGGGGGAGACAAGGTCCATTGAGGGCTGCACAGCTAAACCTGGTAGAGGACCTTAATCAGGCCTGCTGAAAGACAGCTGTGAACATTAAGCAAACTATTGTCCTTAGAGGTACTTAGCCAGGGACAGCTCAGTGGCACAGTGCCTCCTTGGCAATTGCGAGGTCCTGAGTTCGATTTCTGACACTAAAAAAATCTTTTTAGAGTAGTGCCTGCTACTCGGGGAGATCTGGCCAGGTAGAGGTCTGTGTGGAGCTGTGTGGATGGACAGGCAGAAAGATGAACTGACAATGCAGGAAGATGCCAAGGGCGGAGGGAACAGTGCCACCTGGCTTGGGCACGCATCTCGCAGTGTTTTGCTGTTCTGTTAAGACGGAGGTCTCGCTGTGCAGTCAGGCTGGCCTCGAACTAGCCATCCTCCTGCATCGGCATCTCCAGTGTGGGACTGCAGTGTGTGCCATCACAAGGGCTGCTCGAGAAGCTAGGGGTGGGGAAGCATTTCCAGTGTCTCATTGCTCTGGGGGCCACAGCCCCCCAGCCACTGCAGCCCCATGAGATGGCCCTGGGGCCCCTCTGGTGACAGTGACTGACAGTGGTGGGGCAGTGGGTGGATGGGCAGAGTCTTCCCCTTGGAAAGGGTGGGACACCTAGTTAGGGAGACTTTGGCCACGTCCCTGGCTGGGAGCCGGAAGGGACAGGGGCTGACCTGAAAGGGACCATGGTGGGGAGAACGGCGTTTCTTGGTGGTAGCAGTGGGACTGAGGGAAGGGTGGTCACACAGCCCTGTACCCCAGGGTTCCTAGCCCTTCTCAGGCCTTGCTAAGTTGGTTTCCAGTGCTAGAGTCAACTTGCCATCCTCCCACCTCAGCCTCCAGAGTGCTGGGATCACAGTTGCACAGGGCTACTGCCATCCTCCTGATCACCATCTTGTTTATCTCTATTTCCCGCTGCCTTCTCAGTTCCTTAAATCGATGCAGGAATCTGTGCAGGGTGCACAGGCGCTGTCTGACATGCTCAGGCCGTCCTCTCTTGCACGCTCACACTGTTTGTGCATGATGTGCACCACCACTGCAGCTTCCCCAAGGCCAGGGCACAGACTACGCAGCTCTCCAGGGTCTGCACCTCCCTGCCAACTCAGCTTCTGGCCTCTGCGGCTTGAACCAGATAATTCCCACTAACATGGATCAACAGCGCATACCAGCCACTCCCCTGACCCTGTCTGGTTGAGACTGCAGCGCTGTGCAGGGCTGGTGGTCTCAGCACCATGGTGCCGTGTAAGGCTCCCAGCACACCGAAGGCCCCGGCCTTGCCTCCCTCCATGCCCTTTAGTGTTACGAGGGCTCCTGCTGTTTTCCCTGTGGCTCCACCATCCCTGTCTAGTTTTCCTCCACACTCTTGTAAGCATATTTAAATAATAGTGACAGCCATTCTAACTGGGGCAAAACAAGGTTTCCCAGCGGTGGCTTTTTTTGCTTTTGAAACAGGGTCTCACCATGGAACTCCGCAGGCCCCGAACCTCCTGTCTCTGGATGCTGGGGTGACAGGTGTCCACCACAACGCCTGGCTCTGTGTTTTGTTTTCTGCTGGGGATAAGCCCAGGGAATCCGGCAGGCCACGGGAGCACTGTAGGGGGAGCTAGGGTTGGGCCTCACTGCAGCGGGGCCTGTGTCTCCCTGTGGTAGTCAGGTCCCGCAGGTGGGCAGGGGAACAGGTCAGCCTGGATGGCCAGGAAGTCACTCCCACGCTGTCCAGGGTCAGATGACACTGCTGTGCCTGAGGCAGGGTGCTGAGGATGGAGAGGGCCGGCTTCAGGACAACCTAGCAGGTAGCTCTGCCCAGGCCACATCCGTGCCCAGGGAGTGATTAGACTTGGACCTGCAGTGACTCCAGGGGCAGAGCAGCTGCAGGGAGGCAATAGTGCAGGGGGTACCCCAAAATAGGAAGGAGGTTCCGGGAGGACCCCAGCGGGTGCCCCCTTGCCTTGCCTCAGCAGCAGGATACAGGCTGGAGTCCAGGCCAACATTTGGGGCAGGCTTTCTGATCTGTGGAGCTGATGACATGAGGTCTGCAGCTATGTTGCAGCAGCAGGCGTGGCAGGAGCACCCCTGCTCCTCCAGCCAGCAGGGAGCTGCTATTTTGTTTTTGCTCATTTTCCCTGCAAATGCAGGAATCTGGACTCATCCTGTCCCTCCACTCACTGCTACTACCGGTCAGTCAACAGCACTTCTTTTTAAAAACGTTATTCCAAACCAGCTGTGGTGGCGCAGGCCTGTCATCCCTTCCCTCAGCAGGCTGAGGCAGGAGGACTGCCCTGAGTTTGAGGCCAGCCTGGGCCACATGGTGAGTTCAGGGCCTGCCTGAACTACAGAAAGACACTGTCTCTAAATAAATAAGTATTTTTAAAATGGATTATTCCAGCTGGGCTTCATGGCACAGTATAAGCCCGGCACTGTGGGAGCCTGGGGCAGAAGGACTCAACGTTTGAATCCAGTCTGGGCAACTTGTCAGACTGTCTGGAAATCAGTAATAACAGCGACAGTCCAGCCAGCCCAGGTCCAGCCCTTCCCACCAACGCCCGCTGATGCCCCCCACCTGTCCGAGCTCTCCCTGCCCATTCTTGGGGGCCCTTGGTTCTCACTACTGCTTCATCCCCAGTAAGTGGCTATCACCTGGTGGCAGGGCTGATGCCACATTTTAAGGCCACCTCCCTTCCTGCACTGCAGACACCAGGCGCCCCCTTCACAGGTGTGTGCACATGCTCCTGGCCCTCGAATTTCTAAAAGTAGCTCACGTGCAGACAGCGCCCTCTCCAGCCCCGGGGAGATCAGGCAGTCGTCTGGTCTCTACACAGAAGCCAAACTGCCGTCCCTGTGGCCCTCACACAGGAGTTTCAGCTCCTGGGCAAGATGCCACAAGGACACACAGCTGCCTGCTCGAGGGCTGGGGTTTGCCCTGGCGACCTGAGCCCCAGCGGTGGGTGTACCCTGCCCCAAGCAGTGCTTGTATGTCAACAGACCTGGTCGGTAGGCCGGCGTGGGGCTAGGCTGGGGGCCACAATAGTCACAGGTCCAGGCTGGGCTGTGCCATCCCTGCACCCGCAGGGCACCCAAATCCTCCCAACGCTATCTTTTTTACACCTTCCTGTTAGGGGGACCCACATCCCATACCCCAGTCTCGGGGGACAGCACATCGGACACAGCCGTGCCCAGGTCAGGCAGGGCATCTTTCTGCCTGCAGGCCCGGGGCGCTGAAGCCCAGCAGTGGGGCTGGGCCCCACGTGTGATCCTCCTTCAGGTAAGCAGTGCAGGTGCCCTAGCTCTCTGCACCGCGTGGGGTCCCCGAGCTGGTAAACAAGCTCCTCCCCGTGTGCCCAGTGACCCCAGAGAGCTCCCCACCTGGCTGTCCTGCAGGCGGGTTCAGGGGCACCCAGCCCTGCAGGTGCCTGAGCATATGAAGCCCTGAGGGTCCATCGTGGGAAGTGGGCGGCTCCAGAGCGGTCTGCCACACCTGAGGTCCCTGACAAGAGGACCACAGCCGGGGAGGCAGGGATTTTGCACATGCTGTCATTGCTCACGCACACGGCTGGGGACAACCACCAGGGGCCTGGGCCCTACCCCAGATCCCTCCCTACTGCAGACCAGACAGGCAGGGCCGAGCCCCAGAGAGCGAGCAGACTTGCGGGCACACTGCGCGCCGGCTTTATTTCTGGGTGCTATGGGCGGAGCCCCCGCCATCCATGTCTGCCCCTTTGTCCTGGGGAGATCCGTACAGCTCCCCTGTGGCCGGGGTGAGGGCGCATGGGACAGGGGACGGGGTGAGGGTTGAGGCGGAGAGAGGGCGCGACGAGAGGGGTAGGCGAGCGGTCACCCGAGCGGCCAGGGCGGGAAGGCGCCGCCGCCCTCGGTCACGGTGCCCTGTGCACGCGCAGCGCGGCCGTGGATGCGCTGGTGGCGCAGCACGTGCTCGCGGCGCCCGAAGCCCTTGCCGCACTCCCGGCAGGCGAATGGCCGCGCCCCAGAGTGCGTCTTGCGGTGGCGAACCAGGTGCTCACGCCAGTAGAAGGCCTTGCCGCAGTCGCAGCAGGCGTGCGGCCGCTCGCGCGTGGCCGGGTGGCGCCGCGCCGTCCCTACCGCTCCCGGGTGCGTGCCGCGGTGGCGCCGCAAGTGCTCCTTGCGCCGGAAGGCCTTGCCGCACTCGGGGCAGGCGTGTGGCTTCTCCCGTATGGGCCGCTGCGCACGTGCAGGAGTCTGGCCGCACTCAGGGCAGGGGGCCCCAGGGGTGCCCGGGTTGGCGGGTGGGGGGCTATCGGGCTCCTGCTTGGGCGGCCACGCGGCCCGGGCATCTCCCATCGCCGGCACCTCCACTCCGGGGCCCACAACTCCTGCAGGGAAAAACACGAGGTTGGGTTTGGCTCTGAGCAGGTCCGCAGAAGGCAGGGGACAGGGCAGCGTGGGCGATGCCCATTACACGCCCCATCCGATGAAGGGGAGTTGACAGGTAGATGGAGAGAGACATGTAGGAGGGTGGGGATCTGCGGACGGGGGTGGGTTGGTGGGTGGGTTAGGGTGGGTCAATAGGTGAGTGGGTGGGTAGGTAGGTAAGCAGGTGGTGATGAATGAGTGGATGGACAGTGGGACGGAGGGCAAAAGGTGACAGCCAGGCAGCAAGATGTGCCCATGTGTCGGCAGACTGCACACAGAGGAAGGGGTAGGTGGAGTCCCTGCAGGGTTCCCACAGCTGTGTAGCGACTGTCGGGGGTCAGGTCCCGAGTCCAGGCACCCTCTGCTGCCCACAGCTTCCTGCCCTCCCACGCTGCTGCGCTGCATTCCGCGCCTTAGCTGCCCATGCCGCCTGCCCCACCGCCCCCTCCTCTGCCCCCATGAGCCCTTGCCCTAACAAATGTGGGGCTGACACCACTGGTGGGCCAGGCCAGTGTGACCAGGCTGCAGGGGCCCTGGAGTGCTGGGCTGCGAGGCTCTGGGCCAGGCCCTCTGGGTCCAGTCTGGCTTGGTCGCCACCTGCTCCTGGTCCATCCTCAACCTGTTCTCCTTAGAATCTGTAGCCATGTGATGTGGGCAGCAAGACTGCCCCCCACCCCAACATCCGCAGGGGGAGGGGGCACATCATCTGCAGCCACCCCCATCCCAACTCTGCCTCCTGCAACCCACCTGCCCCAGCTCCAGGGACGGCATGATGGGCATCTCCCACCCTGGTGCCCAGTACATGCTGCACAAGTGGGCAATGTGGGCACCAAGAGCCCTGCTGCTGCTGCTGCTGCTGAGGACCAAGAGGGCTGGGGAAGAGGAGGGGCCAGCTGCTCACCGAAGGGGACAGCCCCGAGATCTTCCTTTCCGACACCCAGCCCAGCACTTCCTGTGGCATCCTGAGGTGCCCTCATGACTGTCGACCAATCTGGGGAGGCCGAGGGTCCCTGAAATGAGAGCACATTCCAGGCTCAGGGGGCCTGGGCCTCTCCCTCACTCAGGCTGGGGTCATGTCCTGCCACGTGCTCTGGGAATGCTCCAGGCAGTGGTGAGACTGCCTGCCCCATGAGCCAGGTTCAGAGGACAGCAGGCCTGCCAGCGACTGCAACTTCCAGAGCCAGGGCCAGGCCTGTCCAAGCCTCCATACACAGGGCCTCGGCAGCGTGGTGTGATCCAGTCTGGGGGATGGGGGACTTCTACAGAGCAATGGGGGCCTGGTTACACACTGCTTGTTTTGTTGTCTTTTTGAGACAGGGTCTCTCTGTGCAGTTCAGGCTGGCCTTGAGCTCACTTTGTAGCTCAGGCTGGTCTTAAACTCGCAACAACCCTCCTGCTTCAGTCTCCTGAGTACTGGGGTGACCTGTGTGTGCCACCAGGCCAGCTTCCACACACCTGCTCCAACTCCAGCTCCTTGCTGCACCTGGATTAACTGCAGGACAGCACCTAAGCTACATGCAACTCAGCAGGACAGTGATGTTAGAACCGGAACTCCCCAGGGCCGAGGGTGGACAGTGCAGCTCTGGCAGGGACAGGGTTGGGAGCTTTGGATCAGCCACCTTTGATTTCACTGTCATCGTCCCCAATCCCTCACCCCAGGAAAACCGTCAGAACCCTTCCAGTACTGGCCCGCAGTTACACCCAATTCTCCCACTTTAGCTGTTGAGGGCTTTGGGACTCAGCCGAGGTCCAGCTGAGTCTCACGCCATCACCGCGGGAAGATTCCCAACCTCTCCAGTAAGCGTGCCGAGTCTGGACCTGCAAGTGCCCATCCTGTCTGGGAGCTGGGTCAGCTCTCCACTGTGGACGATTCTGCAGCTCTGGCTCTGCCCTTGACTGCAGGGCTGTGCCCCTTACAGGCATTTCCTGGTGACAGAACTTCCTGCAGACCTGAGCCAACCTGCCTGGTGCAGTGAATCAGGACACTGACCTCTGGCTGGGTCAAAGTAGCTAATATTCTACTAGGGATCCTTACATCCATTTCCCAGGCCTACTAGAGCTGGCTTTCTTGGTTATTCTTTTACGGCGGGGCTGTTTTTGCAGAGGGGTTTGGCAGTCTTATGGAATGACCTGGTGCCCTTCCCTTGTCCTCTGAAGAGTCTGTGATGCCAAGAACCATCTGTTCCTTGGAGGTCAGGCAGCACTTAGGCATAAACCTGCTGCGACCTGGTGCTACTTGTGGAGAAAGTCTCTGTCATTGGTTTATTTCCCCTTTGGTGTCTGGTCTCCAGCAGCTTCTCCATGAGCACTGCAGTGACGTCTGTCCCCACAGCCAGCCCTGTCCCCAGGCCCAAGTACTGTGCAAGCTGCTCGTGTCTCTGCTGTCCTTGGCTGAGCCCATGTCCCATGAGGCAGGTCTGTGCTCCTGTGCAGTTTGCACTACTTTCTTGCTCTTTCTGGGCATGAGTGTGGCACCTCATTCATTAGTGCCTTGCCTTTCTCCTCCACTTACCAGCTGGTCCGTGCTACCTGGGATCCCTGGCTAAAGCCTCTGGATCTCTTCAACCTGACCCAAGGTGGCCTGGCCTGGGCCCTCCCTGTCCTGTGGGCTGGGTAGCAGGGGGTCCTCTCCCAGCTCTCTGCCACCCACCAGCCTGCCTTCCTTCAGGTCTGTGAGCTGGGACCTCCCACAGTCCCCTCGGGCCCGGACTGTGAGACAGCCATCAGTTCCTCTGGGCAGAAGCAGCAAGCGGAACGTGCCCTGGGCTTCTGGCGTCCACCCTCAAGGCTTGTATACACTGCAAGGCTGGGTCAAGCAAGGTCATTCACTCCAGGGCACATGTCCATCACCAAGGCAGACCAAGCTCCCACCCGAGAAAGGCTGAGGCCAGTGACCTGGGAAGGAGGTTGGGCCCCAGGAGCAGAGCAGTCCTTGGAGCTCTGGGCCCCAGACTCCCCCTCCTTAGAGGGTCTGCACCAACAGGACCTCCACTCCCCAAAGGGAAGAGACCGTCAGTCCTGCTAGATGCATCTGTTCATTGCATCGGTGATGGCCACCTAATTACTGTAATGGCTGAGGAGCAGACAGGGAGAGCCCAAGTAATGGGTGCTGGGCCCCGAGGTGGCACCCGTGTTCCGGCCGCTGTGCATTTGCTGCCCATCTGTTCTCCCCCCAGGCCGGAACAGGAGTGCTGACTCCACTGTCTGAGGGCAGTGAGTAAATGGCACTGGGCCTGGCTTCTGTCACTGTGGTCCCGGGCACCAGCCGCACACGGCGTGGATATTTTAGAAACAGGAAAGATTAACACCTGACCAGAGTGTTGGAAGCCAAGCCCTTGAAGCTGGAGATTGATTGCATGTGTGGGGCTGAAGCAAGGCCAGCCCAGAAAACGCAGAGACCAAAACCAGCCATGTAAACAAGCTGTTCCAGCTCTGAGAAGGCAAGGGGCCCAGGCCTGCCAGGCAGAGAAGCTGCTAGGTAGAGGGGCTGAAATTGACATCATCTTTACCCTATGTAAATAAATGTGCTATAGAAGTTGAGCAGTTCCTTTCCTCCCATCAGGAGAGTGAGGGTTCCTCTTGAGCCCAGCTTTGTCTTTTCTTTATTTTTCTCATCCTCTCGCTGGTCCTTAACCCCAAAAACCTCAGAAGCCGCCCTGGGTCGCAGCACCAGAGGACCTGTACCCAGGACATACGAATGATGAGTAAAACTCACCGGCAAGAAGCAGCCCAGACAGAGAAGGAGCAGAGGTGCTGGTGCAGTAGGACCCACCTGCAATCCTAGTTTGTGGGAGGCTGTGCTCAGCCCGCCTGGGCAACTGAGACTTCACATGGCTCCATCTCCCAGAGATAAATCAAAAGGGCTGGGAGGTAGCTCCATGCAAAGGCCCCGGGTTCAATCCCCAGGATCACAAAAGCAACAACAGGAAAAAGAGGGCTATACACCTGCTGTGGGCTGACTGGCGGTGACGGTGTCAGGGAGCCACTGGTGCCCGCCAAAGAGGCTCCTCCCTTGCCAGCCTGGGGCAGACCACTGCGGCCAGGAGCAAGAACAGGCCCATCCAGATGCCTGCGCTTGCCACCCCTACCTGGGCCACCATCATGGCAGCCACCATGAGGCCAGCAGCTGTGTGCATGGCAGGAGTGCTGTGCTCATGAAGAACCCCACACGTTTGACCACAGCGGCCACATCCCCAACACCTCTGCACTCCCTCAGAGGGGACTGGATGGGGGCAGCACACCTGGGGCTGCCGGCCAGACCACAGGCACTCAGCTGTGACTCGTGTCCCGCAAAGGGTCAGGAGCCCCAGTCCCAAAGGCTGTGCACTGCAGGCACCGCTCAGCTATCACGTGACTGCCCGGGACAAAGCCAAAGGGACAGGCACCACTTGGCACCCACAGCATAGCAGAAGGGCAGAGAACTGCACGTCAGGAAAAGAAAGGCTCCAGGTCACTGCAGCCACTGCCCTGGCCATACCCGCCTACCTTTGTGGCCCCGCCACCTCTGTGCTGCCCTTCCAGGCTCCGCATGCCCCCCACCACAGCACAGTGGGCATGGCAGCATTGCCACCTTTGCTCTGACCCAGGGTCCCACCCTGCAGGTCACTGTGGGTCAGTGTCAGGTATAGAACATTCAACCTGGCTTCTCCAGCTCACAGCCAAAGCCGCCCAGGGATGGGGTGCCCAGCCCTGCCCTGAGGAGAGGCAGGAGTCAGCTCTCCTCAGTCAGCTCCGCTCCTCCACGTCCCCAGGTTTCCTGGGACACACAGCACAGAGGCCCCCAACGATGGCCTCAACCTCACCCCTGGATCTGCGGGTCTGTGACCCTACTCTACAGATGTAGGTCATCCTAGATTATCTAGCCGAGCTCAGGGACATCATAGACCTGCTTACGAGTGATGGGGAGCCAGGCGTGGAACCCAGTGCTGGGGAGGCTGAGCCAGGAGGGTCCTTGGGAGTCAGGTCAGCTGGGGCTATACCGTGAGCTCAAGGCTGGACTGTACAACTCAGGGACCCCCCCTCCGGCCCCCCACAGGTCTGAGCTGCCACTAATCTGCCCCCCTCCCCAGTGAGAAGGAAGAATGGCCTGGGCATGGACAGCCTGGGTCTAGACTAAGAACTGCAAAGGGGCCAGATGGGGTGCCTAGTAGGGTCGTGGGGTCTCGGGCAGTGGCTATTCCCACAGAGAGGAGAGCCCAGCTGTCCTGGGCGCAGGGCTGGGCTCACAGTTCATGCCACTAGTGCACCAGCTCCCTGGCCAGTCTTCCTCACTTGCCACCGTGCCACTGCCCCTGATGTCCCCCACCCCACGCTGGCCACTACTCCTGGAGCAGCCACAGCCTGAGCACCACCTGCTCCTCCTGCTGTTCAGGAGACATGGTGCCCGAGATCCTGTGTTGAAGGGATCCATGTGCCCAGCACTACATAGCCTGGGTGTGGGTCCTGGGACTCTGGAGGGACGGAGCTGCCTGTGCTTCAGTGGGTGCCTGGACACCGGGTCAGGACACCAGCTGGCCACAGTCCAGGGGCTGTCACTTCTGGCTGAGGCCACCGTCAATGGCTCCACAGGGGGAGATGCTGTGGGCCTCTCCCACCAGACACAGGTGGGCCTCAGACCCCCCCAACCCCACCGTATCCCCACCCCCACAGCTCTGCCTTGGGTCACACCTGGCTCACCCAGAGCTCCTCCAGCAAGGCCACAGCTTCGTCCCCACTGCGGGGCCGCCGGCTGCACACCCAGGCGCGGGTACCAGCAGGGAGGGCGCTCAGGAAGCGCTCAAGCACCAGCAGCTCCAGCATCTGCTCCTTGGTGCGCACCTCAGGCCGAAGCCAGGCGCGGCACAACGCACGCAGCAGCCCCAGTGCCTCTCGGGGCCCAGGTGCTGCGCCCAGCTGGAAGTGGCGGAAGCGGTGCCAGGGGGAGTCTGGGCTTGGTGAGTCCAGCGCTGGTGGGTCAGGCATCTCTGCACCTGGGCCTGGGCCCTCAGTGGCTGGCTCCTCCTGCTTCACGGATAGGGGTGCGGGGGGCTCCATGGGGCCTTTGAAGGAAACACAGAGGTGGGGGTACAGTGAAGGGTATGTCCCATGGCTGGCACCCTCTGAATCCATGCTCAGGTCACCCCAAGTCCTTGGTAACTGCCACTCATGCTCACATCTTCCGCCTCATGGGCACCCCAGCCCCACAGAGGGCCCCCCTCAGGACCCAGGACCTCCAGAGCCCATGCCCCATGAAGTCGCCCTAGACTGAGGTTTCCAAGGGTGAGTTCTGAGGGATACACAGCCCAGCCCAGGCACACTACCACCCCAGCAGGGCCCTGGCCAGAAGGATGCTATCTGCCCCCAGGAAGGCAGGGGTGGGCGAGGCCACGGCTGTGAACCAGGGTGCTGAGACCCAGGGCAGCAGGTGGTTCTGGGGTGGAACTGGCAGAGCTGTGGGCTGTACAGGGCAGGGACAGTCCTCCACACAAAGACCCTACCACTTGGCCACAGGCCAGGGAGGGCCCTGGACAGCCTGGAGACGCCTGGGGCCCCAAGGTTGTCCCCAGGCACTGTGAGTTCTGTATGTCCGCTTGATAAAGCCACCATGAGCTCCAGCTTCTAGTTACGAGAAAGCAGCCCCAAGGTTCCGATACTCTACACTGGTGCTGGATCACTGGGCCCAACATTGCCAGCACCGTGAGCCCAAAGGCAGCCAGCTTGCACTGCTGCGGGCCATCCACTCCCGTCCCAGCCTCCACTCACAGGGCCTCTGCCCACCTGCCCTTCCCCCCCTCATCAAGGCCTCCATGTACAGCATCCTCGGGTCCCCCACTACAGTGGCATCAGCTGTTCTCTGTAATGTCACCTACGCGGATTTTCCTCGTGGGTTTCTTAGCCGCATTCGGAAGCCCACATTCCTCGATAGTTGAGGATCCAAAGGGGCCCATGGGGTCCGGGCACAGAGGACATAGGGTCTGGCAGGTCCAACCCACAAGGCTGCCCTGGGCACCCTCACAAAGGGGACCACCCAAGGGCTGGCTCACCTGGAGCAGGCAAGGAGAGCTTCCCGGAAGAGCTGGCCAGAGCTGTCTCCGGGGTGCAGGGACCCCGTGCCACTGCAGAGAGAGAAGCCTGAGCCAGAGCCAGAGCTGGAGCGGGAGGCAGCTAGGCCAGCCACACCAGCCAGGTTCAGAGTTGCAGGGACCAGCAGTCACCAGGACCTGTGCTGCACCTCATGGGGTGGGGATCAGGGAGGCTGGGGTTACCGCACCAGGGCCTGGCACCAATAAGCACCCAGTGCACCTGCACCAAGGCTGCTGTGGCACTCTGCATGCCCTTCCCACCAGCCTGGGGAGACAGGGGTGGTCCCGCCCCCGAGAACCCCCAGGCCTTGGCACTGCACAGTAGCAGGCCCCAGGCTCAGTCCGAGGGAAGTCCCAGCTTCTCCCTGGGGTGTGGCTGCCTTGCTTCCAACTTTAACTGAACCCCTACAAGCTGTATGTTCTTGGACGCCTGATCTGCCCTCTTTGAGGAACCAGCAGAGGACGCGTAAATGAGAAGCAACCCGTGGAAGTGCAGGATGAAGCCCAGTCTCCGACTGCGTCTTGGCGCTACCGGGCTAAGGCACTACGAGGCCCTGTCCCTGGACCGCCCAGCGACCCAGCCCAATCAACCAGGCACCACCAGCACTCCCCAGTCGCCTCTGGACGCTGCCCCGGCCACCCTAGGGGAGCCCCTGGCCTGCTGGGCAAATATTAATCAGCGCACAAGCGTTCCTCAGCAAGGTCCACCTCTGTACACCCCTCCCCCCGCCCTCACCAGGCGTCCTTGGACAGGGGCAGCAACACCTGTCACACACAGTACTTCCTCTTCCCCGGCCGGCCGCAAGAGGACAACAAATAATCACACCAGCCCAGGAGCTGCGGTGAGCATGAAATCAGGTCAGGAAGAGGAAACTGCCGATAGTACCAGCCGGGGCTCGGCACTGGGGCCTCGTCCGGGTGCCGTGGAGAGCGGAGACCTGGGAAACACGCGCATCCGCGACCAACCCGCGAGGACAGTGACCACCAGGGCACGCGGACGGACCGTCACGGGGTGCACCCGATGCTCTCTACGCTTATGAATGAATTCAGCACTGCACCCAGCACCGCCACTCTGGATTGTGCAAGAAATAAACCTGGCGGGGCTCCACGTCTCGGGGCGCCTCCTTGGCCATCAGCACTAGCTGGTGAGGGCGACTCTGCAGACCTTCCGGCCGGGGGCCCCAACTCCGCCGCGGGATAGTCCCGGGGCCCGACCCCCACCCCCCAGCGCCTCTGATCGCTAACTCTGCGGGTCCCGCCACGGCAACCCCGACCTTCCCGCCGCTCCCCACTCTGGGTCTCTGACTCTGCGGTACCCCCCTCAGAGACCCGGACCCTCCCGAGCCGGCCTCCGCAAGCGCCCGCCCCCGCCCGCCCCCGCCGCGCCCTCGCCATCCGTCCCAGCCCCTCCCCCAGTCTCGCGCCTCCGCGCGCCCTCGCCCCCGCCCCGAAACTCGCCCATGCCGTCCACCACCATCCCCGTCCCCGCCCCCGCCCCGTCCCTCCCTCTTTTCCCGCTGGCTCACCTCACTCTCACGGGCGAGGCCCCTCAGCCCCTTCTGCCCGCTCAGCCCACTCACCTCCCCGCACATGCGCACAAAGCTCACCGGGACTCCATGCCCCGGCAGGCTTTGCGCCAAACTCGCTAGTCTTCCCCACTCTTCCCCCAACCTCCCACAAACCCGCACCCTCCGTCCCCCGTTCGGCCCAGCAGCTCGCCTTCTCCGCGGTCTCACTGGGAACTACATTTCCCAGGAAGCATCGTGGCAAAGGCGGCTTCCCATTGACTTTTGCTATGCGTCCCGCCGATCTTCTCAGCGACAGAACTACACTACCCAAGATGCCCTGAAGCGCGGCCTGCAGTCTATTGGCCCCCGCCGGCGCAAACAGAGCGATCCAGGGCTCGGACTTCGTTTCCCAGAATGCATGCGGGACTTTCCTATTGGCCGCGGACGTGAGAGCCTCGCGCATGCGCAGATGTACTAAGAGGGGCCTGGCAGGCAAAGCCCTGGAGGTGCGTTGGAGGCTGCCATGGTGCCTCTGGTGCCCGGGAGCAGCTAGCGAAGCGGCGACCAGTTGGAGTTCTTCGCCGGGCAACAGGACGGCCACGTTTCTTTGATCGCGGTCTTAGTTTTTCCCTCCTGGTCGGGCCCCGGGCTCCCTCTCCCGGCCTCCGCTCGGTGCCCCGCGCCCGAGTCCAGCGACTCCGGCTCTGAAGGCCGCTCAGCGCGGGGTCCCGGCCCGCGGTGGACACCTGCGCGGAGGCTCGGCCCTAACCGGCTCACAACGGCCTGGGGGGACGGAGCTCGGTGGCGCCCTTTCAGGATTCTCACGTGGACCTGAGTCTCCCCCATGTTTTAGGGACTAACCTGCTGGGGCTAGGGTACATAGCAATGCTGGGAGACCGAGACAGGAAGAGCCCAAATTTGAGCCCAGGCTAGAAACCGAGTGATTTCTCGAGAATCCTCAAAATAAATAAAAAATAAGCGCTGGGCGTATAGCTCTGTGTGAAGGCTCTGGCTTCATGTTCAATTCCCAGTACTGCGATAAAAAAATAAAAAATTTAAAGTCTGGGTTTCTAGGAAGAAGAGGCTGTGCCTGGAACACGCTAAGCATCTGGGGAGCGAGCAGATGAGACAGCGTGGTTTGAGGCTGGGAGCTTTAGTTGGTAACTTAAGCTAGCCGCGTTTCATACATTCGTGACTGGCTCGTTTTATCTAAAATAATGTCCTCAGGGTTCTTTCCGGATGTAATGTGTCAGAATTTTTTTCCTTCTGAAGGCTAACGTGTGACTATGCAATCTTTTGTTTACTCATATTGTTGCAGGCAGCTGAGTTAGTTAGAAATATAGGCGGTTAGACAGGGCTAGGTCCTCAATGGAGCCAGTGCAGATACCAGGAAACTGCTGGCGGGGAAACTGAGGCCTCCTGCTGTGGGCCAGACCTCAAGACAAAAGATCAAACAAATGCACCCATATCCTGAGGATTGCTTCCCTAAATGGTTGCATCCCCCGGAGAAGTCTCTACTCTGAAGGAATGCCCGCTTTCTATGTGACTCCCCCATTTGTTCCTAATGTAATCGATTTTGAACTATTGATCTTATTGACTCTTATTGGCTAACTATAGTTATGTACCACCTTATGCCTACCTGCCTTGTGAGCTCCCTGTCTTCCACCACCTTGAACCCATGGTTTTACTCTATAAAAAGTCCCTGAAAAAGACAGAGTCGTTGGCAACCCGCTCGGGATCCCTTCTGTCTCTCCTCAGACAGCTTTCTTTCTCTCAATATATTCTACTCCTAATCTCCAATGTTCCTAAAATTAGTTCTTCAATTTTAGAGAACATGAACTCGCAGACATGGTAGGTTAGATGTTTCATTTCCCTATATCAACTGGATAAATGCTTTTTTTTTTTTTTTTTTTTTTTGGTCTTTTTGAGACACAATCTTGCCGTGCATTTCAGGCTGGCTTTGAGCTCACTTTACAACCCAGGCTGGTCTCGAATTAGCAACGATCCTCCTGCCTCAGCCTCCCAAGTGCTGGGATTATAGGCGCGTACCACCACACCTGCTTTGGATAACTGACCTTTGTTAGACTTTTAAGTGGAGGAGTGTCTCTTGCTTTCTCCTGCCCAGGCTGCCCAGCCCTGCACGCAGTGTGATAGTTTGAGACCCAACTTCCCTTCTTTCATGCAGGTTGAGTGTAGATGAGAAGCAGGTGCTGGTCAGGGCTGCAGGCCTGAGCCAGGGCCCAGAGCTTGGCCAGCAGGTTGGGAGGAATGTGTCGTCTACCATGTCTAAGTTGGTCGGATACCGTGGGTTGGATACAAGGGTCACGTACACCAGCACCACTGTCCCGGTTCCTCACATGCTCCAACACAGTAGCCACCCCAGTGTCCCTCTGTCACGGCTGTCAGTGCCCAGGCCCCCACCAGCAGCACGCACATGCCTTCCCAGCCTCAGCTCTATGGAGCCGAAGTCTGGAACCTGCCCAGTGGTTTGAAGGTGAAGGACCTGAGCTTGCCTGCACTCTGGAGTCCTAGCCACAGCTTCACTGACCTCAGAGGATCAGTTGTGCAAAGCATCCATGTTGGGAGCAGGAGCCAGGGGTCCGGCAGTGAACGGGTGTGGGAAACCACACACTGAAGCTGGACCTCAATCAGTTCCTCATCCTACAGTGACCTCAGCCTTCTAGACAAAGCATCGCGCTGATATTAACCTGGGAAAAGCTTCATAACATAAACAATAGAAGTTTCTCATGGGCCCAAGAACATGTTTACCTCCTGGGCTGCACAACATAGAAGTTTCTCACGGGCCCAGGAGCATGTTTACCTTTGCTGTGTGCACAAGAAAGTGTCCTGAAGTGACTTGTACTGCTCTTTGTTTTGAAACATAAAAACTCTGTAGTCTTTCAATAAATCGCCTTTTGCCTCCTGAGCAACTGGTCTCCCTGTGTCTTCAGTCTCTCGCCTGACTCCTTCCCCGCGCTGGCCGCGGCACCTGGCACATCCACATGCACTGCCCATGGAGGCTCAGCTTAAAGCACCCCAGAGGGCTTTGGGAAGGGGGCTGGGGCTCCCGGGTGCTGTGCACATCACCAGGCTCATCTCTAGATGAGTGAGGTAACCAAGCTGTCCGGGGGAGGATGGATCCGGCTCAGGCTCTCCTGCCCTCTCTGCGCCCTGGGCATGGGGAGTCAGCAGCTTTCCTCTGCTGGGCTGTTTCTGTCCTGGAGCCAGCTGACCATGGGCTGAACCACCCTCTGAGACCACAAACTAAAATAAACTCCTTCCTAAGTCGAGAGTGTCAGTACTTTTTCCCAGTGCTAGAAAAGCTATTTTTACTGTACCTGCAGTAAAGCAATAAAAGCAAGCCCAGCCCAAATGCACAGTTGACTCCCCACCTACACGTAGCCAAAGCAGCACGTTTGACCACAGAATGTGGTCTACCCTGGGTTCCTCTGTATCTGGTGCCAATCATGGCACCAACACTATAGATACAGTGGCCTCGGGGTGGGCAGGACAAACAGCCCTGCCCAGGTGTGGGGGCATCAGGATGGGCAGGTAGGGCCCAGAGCCCCAGCAGCAGCTCAGAAGACACCTCTCCTGCTCCAGGCAGTGCAATGTGCACACCCTCCTCCCCCAGGGTGGGCTGAGCCTGGGGATCTGGCCAAAGAAATGTGGAGACAGGTCTACTGCCAGGACATCTAGGAACAGCTGTCCCAGCTGGGTGTGTTGGCACTTACCCATAACGCCAGCAGTCTGTAGGCTGAGGCAGGAGGGTCACTGGGAGTTCAAAACCAGCCTGGAATATATAGACAAACCTTGTCTCAAAAAATAACCAAAGAAAGACAGTCCCAGGTTTTTTTTTTTTTTTTTTTGACAGTCCCAGGTCTTAACAAGGGGCATCTGAGCAATCTGAGCAGCCTGGGCATCTGCTGGTGGTGCCTTCATTCTGACAGCCATCTGGGCAGACTGGGTTAGGCAGGCAGGGGGACCCTGGCTCTACCATGGCATGGTGGGGGCGGTAAACTAATCCATTGTGGCAGAGCCCCCAAATCCTGTCGTTACTCAACAGGGAACACTTTAAGTCCCTTCAAGTCATCTAGAGTTAGGTCCTCCTTGAGGCCAGAGGTGACAGCAGGCATAGGTGTGCAGGGTCAGCTGTGTGGGGCTGCACCTGTGTGTCCTCCATTGAAAGTTTAGCCACAGCCATCCACAAATCCTCAGCCCCTTCAGCGTGCGGGGGGGGGGGGGGGGGATGAATCTGGGAAGCTGAGCTAGGGCCCAGTCCCCTTTCCCCATCTGCCTGTCCATTACTGTAGCCCAGCAGCAGAGCCCAGCTCCTACCTGGTCAGAGCGCCTGACTGCTGAGGAGCGGGGAGCGGGGCTCCCCTCAGCTTCCCAGGCCCCAGGCTGAGGATTCCTTTGGCAGCAGGTCCAGCTCCTGCCCTCCTTGTAGCACCACTGTAATTATAACTCAAAATAATAATTAAGGCCTTCTGTGCGTGTGAAGCTTTGAAGACCGAAGACCTCCAGGCACAGAGGGCTCCGTTCTGCCCCAGGCTGGAGGCTTCGATCCTGTTCATTAGACAAACAGATGAGCCAGGGACAGGGATGCCCGGGAGGGAGTGCTGTCTTCTTCAGGTCCCCAGACCCAGGAGATGCTTGAGACCAGTGGCTTCCTCCCTATGAATGGATCTCTGCCCACAATCACACTGTACCTCAAAGACACACAGCTCATTCAAACATTGTGATCCAGGCCCTCCAGGCAAGCCACAGACCTCAGGGGTTCTGCCTCAGCGGGGGATCTGACACCCAGCCCAACCCCATGCAGGCTTGTCCCAGCCAGGCCCTCTCAAACGTGCAGCACAAGCCAACCTAGCATGGTGGCGCACACCTGTAATCCCAGCACTCAGGAGGCTGAGGCAGGGGGATCATTTCGAACTGGAGACCAGCCTGGGCTATCAGGTGAGCTCAAGTCCAGCCTGAACTGTATAGTGAGACCCTATCTCAAAAGGACCAAGCTAAACAAAACAAAACAAAAGGAAAAACCAACAACACCAACATAAAAAAGGCAGGGGAGAAATGCCTCCACATTCCTCCCAGCCGTGGGTGACAACATCCAGTCAAAGGGACTGTTTCCTAGAGGATTCCACAGTGTCCATCGCCCTGGGGAGGCTGGACTTAGAGCGGCCAGGGATATGGGGCTGTGCTGGGCTTTGTCCTTCCCACCCCTTGGTGGAAGCCTCCAGCCACCCAGGGCTCTGCAGGGCTGGACGTGTGCCTCTTGCTGCAGAAAGCAGAGTGCTGCTCGGTGGCCTGGGTAGCCTTCAAGGCTGGGGGACCACTTGTGCCTCAGGGTGTGGGGTGGGGGCAATCCTACCCTGAAGACAGGAGGATCCATGGCCCAGCTGTCCCCGGTGAAGCCTGGGGGTGCTGAGGAGGAGGTGTCCTCGTGGTCAGCTCTGCCAGGTGGTGCAGCATTGCCCGTTCAGTGGCGCTCCCCTGCTTCAGCCTCCTGCAGAGCTCTTCCTTTTCCGCAGGGTGCTGTGGCCTGGTGGTCCCAGGCCCTGTCTCTCCCTCGTCTCTTGGGGAGGCTGGATCTGCAGCAGCATTTGAGGCCTATCCTCCAGCTCCCTGTTGCTGAGGGCCTAGAGCAGGTGGCAGCTTCTGCTGTTGAGGCAGTGCTAACTCCCGGGTACCCTGCTGGGAGCCATCCAACAGGCTAGAGGGCAAGAGGTCTGCGTTCCCAGGGTCACCGTGGGTCTAGCCCAGGGGAGGAAGCCGACTGGCAGGAGAAGATCCCAGCAGAGCACAGAAGCTACATGTCCCGCTGCCCCTGCATCTTCCCTATTAAATAAGAGAAGCACCTGGAGATGCCTGCGGTGTGGATTGATGAGAACCGGGATGCACGGTCCTCCCATTGGGCTCCACTGCAAGGCTTCTCTAGAAGCTGCGCACCACCACCATGCGTGGGGCGCCACTCAGTACCAGGGCTGCTCAAATGGCTAGGATAAGGGACACTTTGTAACTGTGAGCTGCAGGCGCCTGTCCTTGTACAGGCCTCTGCCGGGGCCTCGAGACCGGAGAGCACAGAATACGGACCTTGGGTTACAAACAGCCTGCAGCAGATCCACAGAGAGGGATTCTACAGGCAACCAGCATTGCCACGCTTTTAAGATTAGTTTCTTAGTTTCATTTGTCAAGAAAGAATCCCAACCAAGCCTTATTTTTAATTTTTTAAAATTGCAAAACAGGGTCCTGCTAAGTCTGTAAATTGCCCAGGCTGGGCGTGCACCTGCAATCCTCCTGCCTCAGCCTCCCAGAGTGCTGGGATTATAGCGGTGATTCTCGCGGGGCTTTGTCCCCGAGGACTGCAGGGCCCTCCAGAGAGCGTGCTGAGAGTCTGCCCAGTAGCTGACTGTCATGGACAGTGGTGTCACCTCTTCCAGGGCTGACACGAGGGCGCAGGATCCCGGCGCTGCTCCGCTTGGCTCTGTTTGTGGGTCTCTCTTCTCGGCTTCAGGAGGTGGAGAGTCAGCAGGCCAGGGGGCATCTAGCGTTGCCTCCCTGGGAGTATCCTCCTCAGAGCTGTGCTTGGGACAGCGGCTCCTTCCAAGGAGGAATCGCACGTCTGTGTTTGCTTGTGGGCTGTAGGGAGAGTGTCCGGCCCGCGACGTCCTACTGTGGCCTGGGGTTGGGGCCGGAGAGGGGGGCACCTTTGCAACCTTCTTCTCCCGCTTCCCCGCTCCCCCTTTCGCTCCTCCTCCGATCCCAGCTGTTCCTAGCAACTGTTTTCCCCACCCCTTCTCAACAGGGATTCCAGCTCCAGAAGGGACCATGTGACTCAAAGCTGGCCAATCAGAGCATCTCCTTCCACTCACTGTGGTTAGGGCGACCCAATCAGATTGTGTGAAACATGCGGGCTTTGCCGGAGACAGCCAGCCAGGGGCCAGCTTTCTCCCGGGTGGACGCAGGTTGAACGCTTGGATGTCCTTTCCCCTGAGCAGCCCCAGACCCGAAATGAGGGAGTGGGGCCCAAATTTGTCAAGCGATACTGTTTGAGGTCCTGGATTAAACCACACTTAGAAGTCTCTGAGTTTAGAATTTTGTGTCTGGTTTTGCTTTTTGTCCGCTGAAGCTGAGATTCTCTCGCGCGCTGTCTCTCTCTGTCTCTCTGTAGACAGTGTGTTGCTGTGCAGATCTGGCAGAGCTTGAACTGTTTATCACAGGACAACCTCAAACCCAAGGCCATCCTCCTGCCTCAACCTCCTGAGTGCCGGGATTACACGTGTGCACTGCCACTCCTGACCTGACACTCCCCCCCACCCTACCCCCGCACTCCGCTTTCACTCTAAGCCTGTTTGAACCGCATTTCTGGCTCTTGGAACTGGAGCTTCAGCCCTGATGTCTTTCTCATGCAAAGCTGAATCCCTGGATTCCCTGAGGTTGTGGAGACACAAACACCTGGTTCACAGCTTGGGACATCTCAGCCACGGGGAGCTTGGGGGGAAGCACACGCTGGGCGGGAAGCTGGGCGGGAAGTCCCCGCTCTGCCCGCTCCCTGGGGTCTGCTGTGACTGGCAGCCTGGGAGGCAGCCACGGCTACAGGCTACGCTAAGGGGATCAGATACTGTGGCTTTGGCACGGAACTCCCTTTGCACAAACGGGGTAGGCGGGGCGCGCTAGGCTTCTGCTCCAACTCATCAGCCAGAGCCCGTGCAAAACATGGGACTCCTGAGATAGCAGCAGTGTCAGGATCAATTCGATCCACTTCCTCAAAGATATCATTCTTTCCATCTACCCTGCTTCCTGTGGCTGTGTCCTAGACTTTTAACCCTTATGGTGGCAAAATAAATGGCCTGGTGATGCACACCCATAATCCCAACACTCAGGAGGCTGAGTCAGGAGGATTGCTACAAGTGGGAGGCCAGCCTGGGCTATATGGCGGGACCCTGTCTTAAAAACAAAAACAAAGAAGATGATTGTGAATGTAAACTTGTAGCCCATAATGAGAACTCAAGAAACAGCTGCTAATCTAACTGATGATGGTCAGCGGGGAAGAGAGATTGTGCACACAATTCTCTTTGTGTGTAGTTTCACCTCAACAGCTGCAGACCATCCTCTCCTGGCTGCTAACTGCAGCTGTCCCTGTCATTCAGTGTGTGACACATCCTCAGCAGGAAAATCAGAGAGGCCGTGGAGGGCACCTGTGGGAGGGACTTGACAGCACCCAGAGTGGCCGGGCACCACACCCTCTGCCTTCTTTCCTGGGGCTGAGAGCTACCCTGGTGTGATGGTGCACACCGTAATTTCAGCACTCAGGAGGCTGAGGCAGGAGATTCTCCGTGAGTTCTGGGCCAGCCTGTGCTACACAGTGTGACTCTGTCTCAAAAAACAGAAAACACATACACACACACACACACACACACACACACACACAGAGCCTTGGTGCCCTGAAACAGTAACTTGTCACTGCTCTCCCCTAGCACTTTCTCAGTGGCTCTGACCGCTCCAAGCACCCAGGAGTGGAATCATCGGCCACTTATTTTGTCTCCAAGTGGTCAGCTAACATGCTGTCCCCACGGAGCACCTGTCTTGATGTGTGCGTCAGAATCTCCTTCCCTGTCCCAGGTGGAACCGTCATCCACCCAGCACGCACACAGGTTCACCCATTCATCTGCCCCAGACACAATGGAGGCTTCGTCCTTTCTGTGGCTGTGCCTGAGTCTGCTGTGACCACGACGTGCAGTGAGAAGCTGACCTCTTGGTGCTGGAGCAGCCTTGGAGGAGTGTTGGGTGGTGTTGGGGATGTGTTTCCACAGGCAGGCAGCTGTCAGGGACCCGGCTTTCTTTGGCTTCCTCCTGCCTTCCCGCCGACCAGCAGGGAAGGGGTATGGAGCAGGCATACCTGATCCCAGGAACCTTGGGCTGGCAGTGGCCTGTGTCTCGTCTCCTCTCCTCCCGTTGGTGTCAGCCTATCACAAGGCCACACTCGAATGCCCAGAGGTGAAGCCCTGGGTGGGAGTCAGTATCCCACCGCAGTGGGCAGGAGGAGCAGGTCTCCATGGTGCTGGAGCTGTCCCTGCTGCAGCCCCCCTCCCAGTTTGAGGCACAGTGCAGCACTGGCTCCTCTGATTCCAGTCTGCAATGCTTTAAATGAGTAGAAAATTCTCCAATAACTCTAGAAGGCACAGAGCTGCTGTCACAAAAGCATCAAGCATCCCTCTCCTCCCCCTATCGTCAGCAGATGACTTCTCTGTGGCCATCCACACTGGGCAGTTAGGTTCGGCTCTGTTTGCAGATGGAGGGCACCCAGAGGAAGGGTGCTGTGCCCCACCTACCAGCCAGGCCGGCAGGACACTGGCTGACCTCATGCAGAGAAACACACCTGCCTTTCCCCATGCACGCGTTTCCTGGTGTGGGGTCCATTCCCATAATCATCTTCATTGCTATCACAGTCAGGTACCCCTCCCTTGCAGTATTCTGGAGGGACACAGATATAGGTCACTACTGGCATGCATTTGTGTATGTGGTGCTGGGGATTGAACCCAGAGCCTGGTGCATGCAAGGCAAGAACTCTACCACTGAGCCACATCCCCAGCCCTGGAGCACATTTTTAATACAGTATTGCTCTGGTGACTTTCAGGTCTTAAATCTATTTTTCCCTATGAAAATGCCATTAAATCAGCTAAGCACAAGTTAGGATTTGCGCTGATCGCACTTGAAGGTCTGCACCAGCCAGAGCAGGAGAAACAGTGCTGTCAGCACGCAGTGATTGCTGCCCTGGCCCACGGAGCTTTCTGCAGCCAGACCATGAGCTAAGCACCTTCCTGTGCCGTCTACCGCACAGCTGCCCCACACCCCATCTCACAGGTGAGGCAGTGAGGCTGGGAGGGTGCCACTCTACAGGCAGTCGTAGCTCCAGTGTTTCCACTGCCTAGCGAGGTGGCTGTTCCAGTGGTGACGATAGCAAAGCAAAGGGACTATAAATACTAAACAGAGAAGCGATGTGCAGCTTAAGCTGGATACCGGGAGCGCGGGCCAAGTCCGGGTATACCGGCCCCGAGGCGCAGCCTGAAAGGACAGGGGCGGGCCACTGTCTGCAAAGACATCTTGCACCGCAAAGGCCCTCGAGGGCGCCCAGGCCCTGCCATGCCTGGAGTCACTCTGCGTCAGTGACCTGACCGCCTGTCCTCAGCAAACCGGGCACAGCACCACTCTGCAGCCCCAGTCGCTGTCAGAACCCGGTGGTACAGGATAGATCATTCTTTTACGGAGGGAACTGAGACCGGAGAGAGTCGGGGTCGCGAGCGCCTGGATCAGCACGACGCTCTAGGGCAGGCGCGGAAGGGGTTACGATAATAGAGATGACCAGGGTGGCGCGAGCGTCCCGGTAGCGGCACGCAATGCGCAGGCGCGAGCATGAGGTAGGGGCCACAGACACCCGGAAGTCTGCACCTAACGGGTCGCGCAGCGCTCGCTGTTCTGGGAGGGGCGGGGCCGCAGCCCCTCTGCGCGAGGCGCCATAGAGCGGGCACGGAGGACTCGGGTCCTAGACGCGTCCGGAAGTGGCTCCCTCAGGCGCCGCTCCGCACCATAGAGCTTGAGGGCGGAGGCCAGGGGTCGGCGAGGGGGGGCCGCCTGCCTAGAGCGGCGAGGACAGGGTGGCGGCCCCGGAGGAGGGGGAGGGGAGGGGGAGCGGCGCGGGCGGAAGCGGCCGGGAAGGTCACTTCCGGCCTGGGCGTCCGTCCCCCTGACCCCAGGGTCTGAGTCGCCGCTGCCACCATCCGCGAGGCAGGCGCGAGGAGGAGGAGTGCGGCGCGGCAGCCCCGGGACCGAGGAGGTGAGCGCGGGCGCGGGGTCGTGGGCCGTGGCTCGGCGTAGGCGCAGGGCTGGGAACCCGGCTCTGGACGGGGGTGGGTGGGGAGGCGGGAGGGCGAGCGCCGCGGAGCGGACGAGGGCGAATGCGCGTGCGCGCTGTGTGTGTGTGTGTTGGGGGGGGGCGTGAGCGGTCGCGCGGCGGGCGTCGCGGTCCCGGACTCTGCGCGTGCGCGAGCGCCGCGGCCTGGGCCGGGGCCTGGTCGGTGCGGGTCTGCGCTGCCCGCCGCTCGCGGCCGGAAGTGCCGGCGACTCTGGGGGAGTTGTGGCCTCGTGCGGAAAGGGCCGCGGAAAGGGCGGTCGATTGCAGCCTCGGCCCAGGCCCCTGGGTGCCTTCCTTCCCCTTTTTGGGGCTCCTGTCCCGTTGCTGCCCCGGGCGGGGGCGCTGGCCTTTGATCCGGGGTAATGACGCGGATTCTGGCGGCGGGGTCGGTTCAGAGCCCAGGTCGGCGGGCGGCCAAGGTCAGCGCCGCGTGCCTGGCCCCGAGGCCTCTCCCCAGCTAGAGGCGGACCCCGCCCCTACCCCAGCTCAAAGCGAGCCGGCCGCAGAGGCAGGAAGAACCCCAGTTCCTGGAGTTGAAGGCCAGGACCCGCAGGGTCAGCCTGCAGACCCAGGAGGAGAAGCCAGTGTAGAAGAGGCCTATTTCGGGGCCAGGGTCTGCTGAGCACCAGGGGCCCAAAGATAAACCTGGCTGGTGTGGAAGGCAGAGACCCAACCGAGGAAATCGGTCAGGGCTCTGGGAAGGGATGACTCCGTAGGTCCTTTCTGTGTAGAATCCAGGTTTCGAGCCCCATGGTGGGCCTTGAGGGTCCAGCTGAGATCTGGCCTCCACTCAGGGAGGCTGGTGGCCTTGATCCCGCATAGCTCGCCTTGAAAGCCTAAGCCTCTTGAGCTAAGTGCATTGACACAGCCTTCGTGTCTGCCCGCCCTGCTGATCTTTTGGCCAAGGTCAGGAATGGTGACATCAGATACCTCCTCCGGTCGCTGTTCGTCCTGTTCTCTGCATGCTAGCTGGGCTGTGGAGTCGCACGGGCTCGTCAGACTGTCCGTTGACTGCCAGAGGCAGTGGCAGGCAGGGGCTGAAGCTTTGTGTTCTAGGAGTTTTGGGGTGCCAGTGCTTGTCCTCACCCCATTCCTGTGGCCTTGGACAGGGAAGCTTGTCACATATTCCCCCTTGTGCAGAACAGGTGATAATAAAAATGGTGACTTCAGTGGAAGGCTCCTGATGCTTTTTTTTTTTTTAATTTTGTCTTTTTTATTTTTATGGGTACCAGGGATGGAACTCATGACCGCCTGCTTGCAAGGCAGGTGCTTATGCCACTGAGCTAAATCCCCAGCCCCCCTGATGCTTTTCTTGCAGTGTCAAAATTACTGGAAAGGCCTTTGGAGCCAGGCGGTGTCTCTTCCAGTTCTGTGACCTTGGATGTATCACTTCCCCTTTCCCAGGCTGTTTCCTCTTCAGGCCAGTAAAGTGGAGAGCAAGGTTAAGGTTCTTGGACCAGCCCAGTCCTTGGAGACTGCAGACAGGCCGCTGTGCAAAGGAGTCCCAGAGAGGAGTCTCAGGCTCACCCTGCCCTTTCCCGGAGCCTCTCAGACCTGAGCCTGAGACTAGGCAGATGGTTGAGAGATTGGCTGCAGTGGCCTGGGAGCCCCAGGAGTGCCGGTGGATGTGCAGGGTTACAGAGAGTCAGCCTAGAGGACCCCATGGCCGGGTGCACAGCCAAGGTCACCAGTAGTTATTGATGGACACACACAGATCTTGGGGTTCTTGTGCTCAGCCTCACAGGCCTTCTTAGAGCCCACTAATGTCTGGTGCTTCCCAAGACTGGAGGGTCCTGGCCAGCACTTATGTATGCTGGTGCTGTGTCTGGTGGTCAGTCCCCTGTGCTCGCAGAGACCAGGGACCAGGATGGTTGCCCCACATTAACAAGATGGGATGCTTGATGGTAAGGCCACCCACTCCACTGATACCATTCTTTTGGCCTTGGTCGGGTGAGGACATAGTCAGTCCTGAAGGCTGCTTGGTGTCAGTCTCAGGCTGGGGTCTCTGGACTCCTGGTTGGGGGTGCTGTCCTAAGGACCCAGCCCCTTCCTCGGGGTGGGGGCTACGACCCCATGGGGTGAATCTGCGCCTGTCCAGGACGGGTGGACTGGGCTGTTCGTGCCCTGGGGCCGGGTGGTATGGGACCCTCCTGGTGGTTCCTGCTATTGCTCATGCCTTGGCTTCTTATTTTCTCCCTCTGGGCCTCAGAGGAGCGGCTTTCCTCTTGTGCTGAGGGGAGAGGATTGGCCCTGCGGTGGTTGAAGCCAGGGACCTGAGAGACTTCCAGCAAAGTCCTGTCTCACAGCTTGGAGCCCTGCCCCTCAGAGCTTCAGAATCCTGTGGCTGCTCTGTGGGCCCCATGCTGTGCAGTTTAGGGCTGGTGGGGAGGGACCCTTTGCCAGTGCTGTTGAGCCTGTCAGGCCTCTCCCAGGCCAGAGCTCCAGTCCACAGTTAGAGTCACGCGCTGGAGAGGGTGGCAGACAGAGTGTCTTGGCCCTGTTTTGTAGTGGAGTGGCATTGCTTGTGGCCATCCCTCAGGCAGACCTTGGCTTCCTCGCCTCTGCTAAGGGACATTGCTAGTGTTTACCGGCCGCTCCCTCACCAGGTCTGTCCCCAGGAGCTGGCCCCTCCCTGTAGGGGGACTCACAGTGAACAAGGTCCCTCTATGACCCAGAGCACAATGGAGAGCTTGCCCGCTGCCCTTGTCCTCGCCTGATGGCTTAGCGGATCAGGCCAGAGCTTATGTGCTTAGTGGGGCCTGGCCTCCGGGATGGGCCTGAGGCTGGGACGGGCGGCAGGTGGAGGGCCCTCTGCTGATCATGGCCAGTGCTGAGGCTGAGAGGCCGGGAGCTGGGCCTGTTCCTGGCTCTTTACTATCAAGACATTACTTTTATAAGCAGTTCCAGGCACTGCGGAAGGGACAGGAGTCCTTGTGGCCCCTACCTGCCCGGGCCTCTGTCAACACACCAATCAGTAGCTAGCAGCCACCCAGAGTCCACTGTGGCCTCCAGGTTTTGTTTGGTTTCATCGGACCCTGGGTCCTTGGGGTTGAAAAGGGAGCATAGTCAGCCTTGCAGGTTCAGGTACAGCAGCTGGCCAGACCCTGCCCTCAGAGACCTGACTTCCATGGGCACGGGTTGGGGAGGGCATGGGGGAGCTGGGTGACGCTGGTGAGGTCTTTTGTGGAGCAGGGGTGCTGGCCGAAGCTGTCAGTGAAACCTGGGCTGCCAGGGCTGCCCTGGGATGACAGTGGCCCCTGCACTGGACCTCTGAGGAGTGACCTTATAGAGAAGGAGGGAAAGGGGGGCTGAGGGCTCTGGAGAGCCTTCACTGCTTCCAGCCTATGGCTCAGGGTATGCATGGGATAGGCCTGCTGACCTGGCTCAGTGTCTCACCCGCAGACAGGTGTCCCCAAGGCAACAGGGCTTGCCTGAACCTGGGTGTGGGGGTGGCGCAGGATCTAGGGGGAGCCCCAGGAGGAGGCAAGTGGGGTACTCGGGCTGGTGAGGCGAAGGGCATTGGGAGGTCAGATGGGGTCATCTGGTCGGGCACTCAGGTGGCACCAGGGAGAAGGGCCATACGTCTCATCTTTCTTTCTCAGTGGCCTGGCCTTTCTGTACATTTCTTAGAGGCGGAATTGGACCTGCAGCTCAGCACCTCTCCTCTCTGCAGGCGATGTTTCCAAGGCTGCTCCTGTGAGGGCTGAGGGACCCCACCTGCAGGCGGCCTATGGTGTCCCCACACCAGGCAGGGCTCCTGGGATATCTGAGCCAGTGGCTGTGTCCTCACCTGTGGGATTGCTGTGCCCTCTTCCCCACCCATGCAGCCTGGGCTTGGGTTGCAGGGGTGCTGTTGCCCTGTGGCCACATGTCTTGCACTGGACAGGCATTGCTTGGGATGCAGGTCCCTAGAGCTTCTAGGTTTGCCCTGGTCCTGGTGTGGGAGGAGCGGCCTGGTCGGCCTGGGCCTCTGGAAAGGGAGGTGGGGCCGAGGACACGCTGCTGGGCAGCAGTGGGGTCTGGTGGCCTAAGGGTCGGTGTCTGTCAGTGCCGGATGTTCTGGGGGCTCCAGCAGACTGTTGTGGCAGGGAAGGTCCCACAGGGCCCCAGGGGTTGGCGTGGCTTCTGAGCTAGCACCCAGCCCCTGTGGCCGGGAGGGACAGGAGGGCCGGGGAGGAGGGGAGATTGGCAGCTGAAGAAAGGGAATAATTGGCGGGCAGGCCTCCAAGGGGTGGGCGGGCCTAATAACAACAATAATAACAATAATTTGTCTGGGTTTTAATAGGCTTGTCAGACCTGAGTGCTAATTGGATCGCTCAAGGGGGTGGGGGGTGGGCCAGATGCCTCCCTTGCTCTGCAGGGTGGAGGTCAGCAGGGTGGCTGGATGAGCTCCAGGCCAGCCTGGCGGGAGCCTTGACTCCCCTGGGCGGTCAGATTGGTGCTGAGGTTGCCCTGGAGGTGGGGCTGGAGCTGGTGTCCTGCACTGGCCTGCACCCAGCGTGTTCTGGTAGCCTGGGAGCAGTGCGCCCACACTCCCCTGCAGTGAGGGCCCCAGGCTGTGAGAGCCAGGGAATGGGCTCTGGGACCACTGTAGCTGCCAAGGACCCAGCGAGTTAGGGGGTGGAGAGGAGGAGGACCTGGGAGTCAGGGTTATCCGCGTGCACTTGGCCCTGGGCCTTGCGGCAAGGCCCCTGGCTAGTAGGGGGTGCCCGAGGCTCTGGGCTGCCCTGGGGCCCTCCCCACTGCAGAGAGCAGAGCCTGTGCTGGGCCCTTGCCTCCTCAG
Organism: Cavia porcellus; assembly: GCF_034190915.1. Lineage (NCBI taxonomy): Eukaryota > Metazoa > Chordata > Mammalia > Rodentia > Caviidae > Cavia > Cavia porcellus. Next base: position 36,663,968 of record NW_026947490.1, on the reverse strand, counting down.
GTTCAGGACTGTGGAGCAGCGCCTGACCATCGGGCGGGTCTTGCCTAGTGTGTGCCAAGCCCTGCTCAGGCCAGGAGGAGTGCCCCGAGCCTGTCCCTGACTTGCCAGTGTGAGTGCAGCCTTGGGCCCCAGGCGAGGCGCAGCCCAAAGCTTGGGCTCCCGTCCTCCACCCTGTGTGCAGGGACCCAGCAGGGGCTTTCTGGACTAGGAGGTCTCTGAGGCTGTCACCATGGGCTGCTGGAGAGCTTTGGACTGCCCCCTGCAGTTTGGCTGGTACAGGGTGCCGGGCAGGCCCGCGTGCTGCCCTCTGCCCCAGTCTGCAGGAAGCTGAGCCCAAGGAGGCCGGGCGGGGCGCTGGGAAGCCCCGGTGCTTGGGAGCGGGTTTATTGTTTCAGTGGAAGCATTATCACCCTTGGCATTGGTGCAAAGGCAGGAGGACAACCACTCCTTTCCACCTCCTCGACCCCTGCAGTGCCTGGCTCGGCTAGTCTCGGCTGTTTTATGGTGTTTTAAAAGTTTAGTTTCCTTTAGAGGTATTTGCATGCTGAGACTCTTGTTTCTTTAAGGCACCATAGTTTTAATACAGTTAGTCAGGTAACTGTCACCACTGCCCAGTCTCAGAGGTCTCATCTGCATCCTTCTAGGGCAGCTGGGCCCCTCTCCACCACCCCGCCCCACAGAGGCCCCAAGCTGTTGCTGCCTGTGTGCTGCATGTGTCTCCCCTCCTGTGCTTTTGCCTGGCAGTGGGGCTTCTGGGTGCCTCAGTGCCTTGGTGTTTGCCACCTGGAGAGTGCTGGCTCAGCAGTGGTGTCCAAGGGCGCTGTGCGCCCTGCGGTCTGAGAAGTTTAGTCCTCCTCAGGCTGATAAGAGGGGTGCTCATGCCTCACCAGGACAGCAGTGTGCAGACCCATGGGAACAATAGCTCTCTGCACAATCTGGCCTGGCTGCAAACTCCAGGAGGTGACTGCGTGGACAGTGTGGCCGGGGCAGCGGCTTCCCGCCCCTGCAGCACCTGTTTGGAAGTCTCCTCCCCAGCGTGTTCAGGAGCTGCAAGTTTCATCCCCCAGGCAGTGTAGTGACTTAGCAGGGCTGTTACCAAAGAAAAGAGAAAACAGGGCTTGTCACCAAGTGCCAGACCCTGGGCTCTGTCCCCAGTTCTGAGGGGATGTCCTGCTCCGCTGTGCAGAGAAGGTCGGCTGATGAGAGGGACCCAGCTGCGCCAGCCTCTGCCATGCATCTGGGTGGGGTCCGAAGTCCCAGGCCTCCTCCCTCGCTCCCTCCACTGCCTGCCTCCTGCTCTTCCTCTGCCCTGGGCTAGGCCTCTGCTTGACGCCCATCATGCTCTGGAGGGTGGCAGCATCGCTGTGTGGAGGCTGCCCAGGGAGGGGAGCTGGCAGGTGGGGGACACTATGAGGGGCCAAGCTCTCTCTTGCTGCTGTATGGGCACCAGGGGTCAGTGTGTAGGTTCGAAGGCTATGGAGGCTGGCAGCTCTATTGCCCTCACCCTAGTTCACCCGGAACCAGGGAGTCGCCCATGGCCCTGCCACTCCTTGGTCCTGTGCAGGGACCCCAGTCCTACACCCCCAGACAGCAGGGTCATCTGTGGGCTGCTCACAGTTGGGCGTGGCCAGACAGGATGGCAGCCAGTGGCCCCCATGGGGCTCCTAGTCTTCCAGGCAGGACACGGAGGCATGGCCTGGGGTTGTTCCTCTGGGTTCCAGCCCTGGCTATCCTCCAACCCCCCATTGGGGCAGCCACAGATGTGGGCTACGCACGGTGCTATCTTCTCCAACCCTGGCCCATGTCTCTTCCTCTTCCTGCAGGGACCCCCACATGGAGTTGCGGGAAGAGGCCTGGTCTCCGGGGCCGCTGGACTCCGAGGACCAGCAGATGGCCAGTCATGAGAACCCAGGTGAGGTGGCCACCGCCCTCCCAAGCCTGGGGCTCTCTCGGGGTCTGATGTCCTCTCCCTGCTGGGCAGTACCCCCTGCCACCCTCCCTGGTTGACATTGCTCTGAACCAGGGGACCTGGGGCTCCATGTGGAGGGATGGGGATGGGCAACACAGGGAGCACAAGACTTGAGCTCACATTTCGGGGTGTGGTGATGTCTTCCTGGGACTTTGGGGTGCCTGCAACATACTGTGTTTAACAAAGCACCATTTGCTCTGGGGCCGTGGACTAAGTGTGCTTCCTGGGACCCGAGCCCTACCCGCTTCCTTCCACCAAGGTGGTACAGGCCCTGGGACAAGAGGGCCATGGAAGAGCCTCAGGGGCGCTGCGTGTTTCACCAGGGTGGGCGGCCTTACCTAGGGACACAGTGTTTTCCGTTTTAACAGTTAGCATGGCACTACTCCTGCCAGCAGGAGCTCCACACAGGGATACAGCTGCTGCTTCCCTGCCCTGTGCCCCCTGGACACTGCCAGGCTGCTGCACTGTGATCTCAGTCCTGGGAGGTGCCAGACAGGCAGGGCGGGGCCAGAGATGACCTCCACGTGCAGTCTCCCCGTGCTGTGTCTCTGGCCAGTGCTGTCGTTGAAGTGGGCCCTGGGTGCCTCCGGGCCATCTCGGGAGCTCCCAGGAACCCAAGGCCCCTCCCAGTGCTCAGCCCCACTTCCACAGCTCTGGGGCTGCGGCAGGGTCCTCTCCAGCCTCTGTACCCTTTCTCTGACAGCGGCCCACAGTGCTCACGGACAGTGGCAGTGGTGCTGATGGTGTCCAGGCCTGGCCCAGAGACAAGCAGGCCTGTGTCTGCCCAAGTGTGGTCCCTGGGGGGTCTGGGAACTCTCACAGGGCCATTGGCCTTCCTCTGTCTAGCGCTGGCCCTAGGATCACCCAGAGAGCTCTGCTACGCTGTGGCAAGGCCTGGAATTGCCCCCACTCACGTGCCCCTGACCCACACCGACAGCACCTGTGGGCTTCAGGGCTGGAGCAGGGGGTGGGGCAGGGCAGGGGTGTGGGGCCATGCTTCCGGAGAGCTTGGCGAAAATGACGTCCTGCTGGATGTGCAGGACACACATACCAAGTGAGGCCCCCAGGGGGCAAATGGCAAGACAGAGAAGCGGAAAGAATCCCCAGAGAGCCCAGGGGGGCGCAGAGCTGCGGAGCCAGGCGGAAGTGAAGGAGGAATTGAAGGTGATGAGGAAGGTACGGCGTCAGGGCCAAGGAAGCCAGCGGCCGGGAAACAGGAAAGTGTGCTGAGGGTGGGCAGAGGAGCAGGGTCCACCGAGACAGTCCTGAACCTGCAACAGCAAGACCGATGAAAGCAGCACCAGGGCGTGTCCCATGGAGACCACTTACTCAGCGTTGAGAGAGACCAAAACCCTTCCGTCTCTGACAGCGCATAGGGGGCAAGGAGCACCACAGCGTGCTTTCCAGTACCGTGGGAGGCTGAGGCAGGAGGAGGGCACATGTGAGCCCAGCAGGGCACCTTCACAACTCTCAAAACAAAACGTGGAAAGGGGAGGATGTATTTCAGTGTGGAGGCCCTGCTTCAATCCCCAGCACCCCCACCCCAGACAAATGCGGAAGTGACCTCAGACCTCCTGTTGGCCCGCTGTAATCACTCAAAGATGGTGCGATGTCCACCGTGCACAGGCAAGAACAGCGAGCCCGGGCTTCTCTGCAGCCAGCCTGGTGGTCCGATGGGAAGACACCGACAGGCAGCTGGGGCCAGAGGGTCCCCCTGGCGTGTGTCTCCACCCTAGCGGCACCGTACTGAGGCTTCCTTCTGGGCCTCGCTGCTCCACTTTTTCCTCAACAACTTTGAGGACATTTGCAGTGCAGGGAGCGTGGTCGTCCATGGTAGACAGCGGGTCTGTTTCCTTGCCCCAGTTCAGGGTTGCAATCCCTGCTTCTAGGTATTGTGCTTCTGACTTCCAGTTTTCTGTTCTGTTCTTTTTTTTTTTTTTTTTTTTTTTTTGAGGGGTTGAACTCAGGGCTTTTGCACTGACCTGTATCCCTATTCCCTTTTTAAATTTTGAGCTAAAAAAAAAAATTAAAAAAAATAAAATAAATTTTGAGCTAATGAGCTAAGCTACAAAGGCTGGGCTTGAATTTGTGACTCTTCCACCTCAGCCTCCAAGGGTGCTGGGATGAGTGGTGTGCTCCTTTGGGTTTGTGTGGACCCCGCCTGCGGCCAGCTCCTAGGGGGGCGGTGGAAGGGCACTTCTGGTCAGGAACCACGCCCTCCTGTGAGCCTGCAAATGTGCACATTGCTGGCCTGTGCGCATGCGCATCCCACCCTGGCTGCTCCCTGGCCTTGCTGTACTCCTGGTGCAGGCCTGGTCCTGCAGACAGCACCACCACTGAAGGGTTTGACCTCAAAGACTTGTTCGTTGGCCCGCCCTTGGGAAGTGCTGCTCTCCTCCCATACGCACAGTGGTCTAGGGTTCTTGTGCTGGGAAGCCCAGCAGGGAAGGAAGATCTCTGGTCAGTGTAATGGTGTTCGTGCTTTGGAAGACGCCTTAGGGTGGGGTGCACTGCAGCGTTTGGGGCCTGTGACCCCAGGTTCAGGCTAATCGCTGAAGGGGCCCATGCTTGGAAGGAGGCTGCAGACCTAGGCCCCGAATCCTGATAGCCAGGGGCTCAGCTGGCCTCTGAGCCGGGTCCAGTCCTGTAGCTAGAGTTGCATTTCAGGAGCAGGCAGGTGCCCAGCTAAGGGGCCCGTGCCCAGTGCCCAGTGCCCAGTGCTGTGGCCCACAGGGAGTGCACTCCTGAACAAAGGGCACTTGGGTGCAGGCGTCCTCTTTCCCAGATGCCTTGCGCAGCTCCCCACTGAAAGATGTCCACTGTCCATGGGGAGTGGGTGGAGGCTGCCTCTGGGAGCCCCCAGGGAGTCACAGCACCCTGTAGAGGTGTAGGAAGCTATCCCCAGCCCCCTCTGATGCCCCTTTCTCTCTTGCCTTACAGTGGATATCCTCATCATGGATGATGACGACGTCCCCAGCTGGCCCCCCACCAAGCTGTCTCCACCTCCAACGGCGCCTCCTGCTGGCCCCCCACCCCGGCCTCGGCCACCTGCGCCCTACATCTGCAACGAGTGTGGGAAGAGCTTCAGCCACTGGTCAAAGCTGACACGCCACCAGCGCACACACACGGGCGAGCGGCCGAACGCGTGCACCGACTGCGGCAAGACCTTCTCGCAGAGCTCGCACCTGGTGCAGCACCGCCGCATCCACACAGGCGAGAAGCCCTACGCCTGCTCAGAGTGCGGCAAGCGCTTCAGCTGGAGCTCCAACCTCATGCAGCACCAGCGCATCCACACGGGCGAGAAGCCCTACGCCTGCCCCGACTGCGGCCGCAGCTTCACGCAGAGCAAGAGCCTGGCCAAACACAGGCGCTCGCACAGTGGCCTGAAGCCCTTTGTGTGCCCGCGCTGCGGCCGAGGCTTCAGCCAGCCCAAGAGCCTGGCGCGCCACCTGCGGCTGCACCCCGAGCTTGCAGGCCCTGGCGTGGCAGCTCGCGTGCTGGCGGCCTCTGTGCGGCGCGCCCAGGCACCCGAGGCCACAGCAGCTGCAGACGGCGAGATCGCCATCCCAGTGGGCGACGGCGAGGGCATCATTGTGGTGGGTGCCCCGGGAGAGGGTGCAGGTGCTGCGGCTGTAGCTGTGGCTGGTGGAGGTGCGCGGTCGGTGGGGGCCCCGCGGTCACGCCGTGCACCAGCGCCTAAGCCCTACTTGTGTGCAGAGTGCGGGAAGGGCTTCGGCCACGCAGCAGGGCTGCTGGCGCACCAGCGCATGCAGCACGGCGATGGCCCGGGTGCTGCGGGCGGCGAGGAGCCTGCACACATCTGTGTGGAATGCGGCGAGGGCTTCGTGCAGGGTGCAGCGCTGCGCAGGCACAAGCGCGTGCATGCCGTGGGTGCCCCCGCGGTCTGTGGTGGCTGCGGACAGAGCTTCTATGGCACAGGCAGCGAGGATGCAGATGCGGACGCCGAGAACGGCACGCCCCGCTGTCCCGAGTGCCGTGCCAGGGACGCCCGGTAGGGCCGGGGGCGCCCGGGGGCGGAGGGGACCCTCGGGCTGGCAGAGCAGTTGAGGCCGGAGACCCGAGAAACGGACCCAGGTCTTCGGTGGTGGGGGCGAGGATGCCTGCAGCTTCCAGCCACACTGCTTTCGGGAACGCGCGCCTGCCCCGCCGCAGCAGCAGGTGACCTGGGTAGACGGGCGAGCAGAAGGAAGCAGGAAGAGGAAGGGGCCCTCCCATCAAGTTTTCTTTTAATCACACCCACCTTTTTGACCCTGCCCTCAATTCTTTCTCCCTCCCTGAGCGTCCTATCGATTTTCTGGCCCAAGTCCTCTACTCCTGGACTCGGGGTGCCCGGGGAGGAACATGGAACCATACCTTCTCCCAGCGTGGTCTCTATGGCAGGCTGGGCAGGGCTGTTCCCCGACTGAGCGAGGTGGGAGAGGGTGCGTGACAATAAATGGCACTATTCGGTTGTCCCTGGTGCGTGGTTCTTGCATCGGGGGTGGGAGTGGAGAAGGGCTGTGTCCGGGTGGTGCCTGTGCAGCCTGGGTGTCCCCACACCACTGCCCAGGCCTAGGCGGCAGGAATGCAGTCGGGCACTGGACCAGGCCTAGGCCTTGGAGGTGTGGTCCCTTGGGTCCGGCCTTTCCTGGTACCGGGCCTACACGTGCATCGTTCTCCTGGACTTGGGCGTCTGCCCCTGAGCTAATCCAGTGGCATCTCAGGGGGCCGGGCTCCCGAGATGCTGGGTAATACGGGGCTCTGTGGTTCAGCACCCTGGGAGTGAGGTGGATTTGCACTCTTGGGCTGGGCGGGTGGTGCAGCGCTGCGCACCATGGCTGGGCGTGTGGCTGCCTGCACGGGGCGCTGTCTGCGCTTAAATCGCTCCATAGGTTGGAGCAGCAGTGCCTGTGAACACATGCATGTGGATGCACGCTGAGCATGGGGAGGGGGTGCTGCCAACCCGCTGATTTTACTTCCCCCTTCCTCAGTGGGCAAAAGTCTACAGGTACCTTCGGGTGCCCCACGGGTTCTTCAGTACCGCGGACACCACCCCGTGCTGTCCTCTGGGCATGGGCCCAGACTGGGCCAAAAGTTAATGTCTGGTCACCATTTTGGTTTTTTTTTTTTTTTGGAATGGATGCAGCGGAAAATGCTGCCTGTCTTTGACCAGCCCAGGTCCCCTTTCTCTGCAAAACCTTCTGAGGTACTTAGAGAACCTGCCCACCCCTCGCTGTCCAGGTCACCACGCAGCCTGGTTTGATTGCTCCTGAGAGGCCTGCACATGGCTGGCCCATCCCTCGGCGCCACTGGGGCCCACCGTGCACGGTGGCCCTTCTTTGGGCCGACTCCCAGCCGCACTGGCCCTGTGCCGATGCTGTGGTGGGTGCTGCCGGGCAGGGGCTCCTGGCCCTCCTCTGATGGGCCTGGGGCAGTCAGCTAGAAGGCTGAGGATGGAGACGGCAATTGCGCAGTCACTGGCTACGCGCCTGGGGCTTCGAAGACGGCATCTCCTTCATGACACTTAGAGCCAGAAGCCTAGAGCGGTGCAGGCTTGGCTGGGAGCACGACCACGCACTGGCCCAGGAGCAAGCCCCATTGCAGAGGGCGTCTGTCCACATCACGGAATATTACTCAGTAGGAAAAAGGAGCCAGGTGGGGACAGGGCCCTTGTGGGCCTGGCGTCACAGACCAATAGCTGCCGCCTCAACAATAGAAGCGAAACCTGGCGGTTGAGAGAGCTGCTAGGGACTGGTTGGTTCATCTGCCTGCCAGTGCCGCTCAGTGCCCTCTGGAGACACTGTTGGCTGTCACTGCCCGGAGGGTGGGTGCTCCGAATGGGTCAGGGATACCATCTGTCTCCTTGAAGTTCTCCCCATGCCCATTCCACCCTCTGTCACCACCTCGTGGGCTTAAATCGCTCCATAGGCCACAGGAAGGAGTGGAAGCCCCAGGCATGGCAGAGCGCTGGCCACATGGTGCCACCAGCCCCTCCGCTGTGGCCCCAGCCAGGCCCAGGGCCTGCACTGGCCCTCTGCGAGGCTCAGGTCTGTTGGGACATCTCCAGGGCACCTTTCCTAGGCCCAGGCCGGGTTGCTGAGGGACAGGAGAGAGCAGAGTCGGCTGCGGACAGCTGCAGGGACTCTGGGGAAGGTGGGCGTCTCTCCATCCTTCCACTGGGCTGTCAGCTGAGTCAGGACTCAGCGCTGCACTAAGGAGTGGGCTTTTGTATTTTTCAGTCCTGAGGACAAAGCCCAGGGCTGGGCCGTGCTCGGCAGTGCTCTCCCTTGATCTGAGCTGTGGCCCCAGTCCTTTCTGAGTCAAGTTCTCACCAGGTTTCCATTCCACCCTAGAAAGAATGGCCACCATCAAGATACTGACCAGTAACAGACGCTGGAGGGGCTTTGGGGAAAAGGAACCCACTGTAGGTGGAAGTTCAGACTCTGCAACCACTGTGGAAATCAGTGTGGAGATTCTTCAGAACACTAGTACTAGTGGTTTGACCCAGCTATTCCCTTTCTGGGTATCTTCCCAAAAGATTTAAAAGCATCATACCACAGTGGTATACATGTACCCATGTTTATAGCAGCACAGTTTGTAGTAGCCAGATCTTGGAAACAGCCTAAATGCCCGTCGATATTTAGGGCATGGATAAAAAAGATGTGATATTTTTATACAATGGAGTACTACGCAGCCACGAAGAAGGACACACTGGAGACCTTTATAGGTTATAGGTAAATGGATGCAACCTGAGACCACACTCCTAAGTGATATTAGACACATATGTGTTAAACTGTAGTGTGAGAAGCTGAAGGCAGGTGTCTTGTGCTCCAGGTGAATGATTTGGGGGTGACAATATGAATTGTTGCCCCCTGATTGATGTGTTTTTAAATTTTGTTGTAGTTTTTTTCCATCTTTTTCCTTTTCTCTTTGAAATAAAATGGATTTGAAGAGACAAAAAAATAAAAAACTTCCGCCCTTCCCACTGCATATGGCCCCGCTGCCAGGGTTCTCATGTTCCCCATTACTTAAGGCAGAGGCGGTGGCTGCCTTACTCCTGCACGCTGCAAATGTGATGGGTCACCCACCTCCCACTAAGCAATTCGCTTCACTTCTTCGTAACTCAGTTTACCGTCCAGGAAGTGGGTAACGGTGCTACCAATCCCGGTGGCAGCGGGGCTGAGGAGGGGAACATTAGAAGCCGCCAACGCAGAGCCTGGCTGAGGCATGAGCAAGCTTGCAGATCTGGTTTTGCTTCCTCCTGGACACCGCTGGACTACATTTCCCAGCGTGCCTTGCAGCACACTGCACCCGTAAGGAGTCCCGCCAAGGGACCGGAAGGGGAAGCCCTGGGACCCACCTTCAGGTCAGACTCCCTGAGCCGAATCTGCCTGCCCAGGCAGGGTCTGCAGGCCGCGGGGCACAGGACCTGCCCTCCTCTCAGTTCCCACAGGCAAAACCACTGTTGTTTGTGAGTTGTCACACAGTTTGGGTGTCCATGCAGTAGCCACCGTACCAGCTCATAGAAAACCGCGAGTGTCTGCGGCGTTGAGCCGTAAACGGATGACGCTGAAGCACGGTCTAGATTATCAGAACGGCCAGTACATGCGCCTAGCGCTGCCTGGAGCTACTGCAGTGCTTTAAACACGGCCAGGGTCTGTTTGTTTTTTGTTTTTGTCTTTTTTGAGACAGAGTCTCACTATGCAGTTCAGACTGGCCTTGAGCTCACTTTGTAGCCCAGGCTGGTCTAGTACTCACAACGATCCTCCCACCTCAGCCTCCCAAGTGCTGGCACCACTCCTGGCTCCGCCTTCCTGACTTCTTGGAGGAGCGCTTGTCAGGCGGGCCCAGAGGAGCCCCGAGTCGCCTGTGGGTGTGGTCCCTGCCTGGCTGCAGCCTCCTTGGGGACTCCTTGGGGACTCATGGGTGCGCGGCAGTGTGCCTCGTCCACCATAGTAGATGCTGTCACTCCCACCGAGGGTGGGTTTTGTTGGTTTCAGGACTCATAAACTTATATAAAGGGTTGGAGGGTTTGTTTGTTTGTTTGTTTGTTTGAGACAGGGTCTCGGTATGCGGTTCAAGCTGGCCTTGAGCTCACGTTATAACCTAGGCTGGCACTGGACTTGCAAGGATCGTCCTGCCTCAGCCTCCTGAGTGCTGGGATTACAAGTGTGAGCCACCACACTCGGCTTAAAGGGTTGGAATATAAATTTAGAGGGAGCAAGGCAGTTAGAGATGTGGAGATGACGGCTGCCCGCTGGGCTGGACAGGGAGCCCTCTCCTCAAGGCAAGGAGGGGTCCCCCAGAGCTGGCACAAAGGTGTGGGCTGTCCTGGGCTCTGACTGGATGGGGCTGCCCCCCCCCCCGCCCCCTGTCTGCGTGCAGATTCTTCGGGGACGCTTCTCGGTCTCATCAGGGAGCCCTGTGAGATCTGAGGCAGAGCCTCACACTCGAGGCCGAGTTGGTGGGTAGTGAAGAGACACACACAGGTTCCAGGGCAGTGGCTGGTGAGGGGTCACATGCATGTGTGTCATGGGTGTGAGTGTCCTGAGAGAGCATGCATCCCACACACAAAGTGAGTTTTCCCTGAGCAGCCCCTCCCTGCTGAGCCTCTTGTGCCTGGGCAGAGAGGGGTGGGGAGGTATAGGGGAGAGGGGAGGGAGTGGGGCGGTGTAGGGGTGTGGGATCCCCCACTGGCTGCTAGGGAGCCCCGCTGCTCCTCTGTCCTCCCGCCTCCTCATGTTCTCCCTCCCTGGGGTTCAGTGCTTTCTAATTGGGATTTTCCAGATACCCCATGAAGTCCCTACCTTTCCCCGCCTGTTCCCCAACCCTTGCTGTCCCTGCAGATGCCCACTCCTCCACCCACTGGTGAATAAAGAATGTGGACGCTCCACGCTACCCCCGTGCACACTTTAATCCCCTTCACTCCACACTCCCTGGAGCAGGTGACCTGCGGAGCCCCCAGAGCCCCCCAGAGGTCCTATGCTCCTGGACCCACGGGCCCGTGGATCCTCCCCGCATCAGAGGGCCAAGCTCTGGCTGCCAGCTCCACAGATCCCAGTCCTGGATGATCTTCAGGCAGCCCTGGTTCACAGCCGGGCTGGCCAGCCTGGCCAACACGTCCAGCCCTCTGTGTGTCTTCTCCCTGGGGGACATAGCCAGGGTGGGCTCTCTGCTCCCGAGACCCCCATTGCCTGGAACAGCACCCAGAGCAGGGGAGCAGGAGTCATCCTGAGGCTCCGCGCCCAGCAGTGTGCTCGGCCCCTCTGTGCCCCCTATGTCCTCCTCAGCTGCAGGGCCTGATGGCTTCTTGGGCAGCAGCTGAGGCCTGGGATGTGGGTTCAAGGGTTCCCACCACCTGGTCTGCAGCTCACCTGAGCGCAAGTGAGAGCCCACAAGTGGGAGCTGCCCACCGGCCTTGAGCTGGAAATGCTAGGAGAAGACTGGGGAGCTACTGCGGGGCAGGAGCAGGTGGTGGTCACCCTGGAGGACATCACGGTGGCCCCGCCCAGCTCCACCACAGCCTGGGCGGCAGCAGGGCCAAGACAGGAGATAGAAAGAGCAGGACAGCAGAAAGGAGGATGTCTGCTGCCTGTGTATGGCCAGAGGCCAAGGTCAGCTGGCCCTGCTACCCCACATGGTTCCTCCTCATGTCCAGGTACTGCAGCTCCGGGTTGGTGCCCACCACCTGGCAGCCTGTGGAGGAGATGAGACGGCACGCCAGGCTGTGGGGAGAGAAGAGCTCAGCGCCTGCTCTGCCCTCCATGCCCACTCCATAGGCCTCAGACTCCTATCCCACCATGAGGGCCCCACAGACAATCACCCACCCCAGGGAGCATGTCAGCACCACTCCAGGATCTGCAAGACACAGCTGGGATGTGCCAGGGCCTCACACAGGACGGCAACCCCCTCATCGCCCAGGCTATTGAGGCTGAGGCCCAGGTTCCCAGGCTTCTGTTACTCCCAAAAGCCAAGGCCTCGTCCCGGCAGCTGGCCAGGCTCAGAGCGCACTGTCTCAGCCTGCAGAGAAGCACAGGTCAGCTAGCAGTGGGGTCACTGAGTCCTCTACCCCTGCTGCCCCCTCCTGTATGAGACCCCATATCACAGCAGAGCGCATGGCCCTGTGGCTGTGTGGCTGGAGTCCAGGGCCCTGTCCCACATTCGAGTTCTACCACCTCAAAGCACCCGCTTGCAGGCCCCAGTCCTGGCCTGCAGGTAGGGCTGCTCCATCCTCCTGACAGTTGGAGGTGGCTGCCCATCCCGGAGGAAAACCTGAGGCCCTGTGGATGGCACTGTCTGTTCCTCGTTCTTCCTTGTAGCCCCCAGCCTGGGGGAAACTGTGACTGCTCTCTTTCACTGCAGCTTTCCTCCTTCTGGACGTGTCCTGTGAGGGGGTTTGCACACTGTCTATCACATAGCCTTTTCAAAACCAGCATTTCGTTCCTTTTTATGGCTGCATAGTATTCCATGTGGTGACATGCACACTTCCTTTACCCTCTATCCTTTCATCGGTCTTCAGACACCTGGGGCTTCCACCTCTTTGCTCTTCTGAATGATACTTCGTGAACAAGTGTGCGGATTTGCATGTGGATGCAGGGCTTTATTTTCTTGTGTGTGTACCTAGCAGTAAGACTGAAGACCCGTGTGCAGAGCCTGCCGTTTCCCTTTGAGGCGTGGCCAGGACTGTTTGCAGCACCTGTCCCTGCTTCTCCTGGGGAAGCTTGAGGTGCTGGTGGTTCCTAAGGTATCTGTGTCATTCGGAGCATTTGTGGAAATCTCCTGAGCACACAGGGACCACACAGGTGTGACCTCTGCCCTTGGGGGGCGCCGTTGGGTGTGAAACAAATGCAAAGGCAAAGAGGCTGCTGTGTCCATGGCAGTGAGGGCTCTGTGATCTGCCTGCCCCTTCCCCAGGGCCTGCAGCCTCCCGTCCAGCTCCAGTGCACGGTGGGGGGGGGGATATGATGGCCTGGAGAGGGGCGAGGAGGAGCTCAGGCTGCAGAGGTGCAGATGTCATCTGCAGGGCTGGCAGTGCCTCTGCCTCCATGGGGCCTGGGTCTCCTCCCACACTGAATGACCAGGGTACAAGACCCCCTCTCTGGTCCCTGGCAGCAGGTGTAGCCGTGAGACCCTGGGAGACGTTTCCTCTGGGAGATAAGTAATGGCCATCATCATCAGCCTCCAACTTGGCACCCACCTGCCTCAGCCTCCCAGTGCCACCATGAGCCACCTCCAGTGCCTGGTCTGTGATGAGCAAACGTCCCTGTTGCTTCAATTTGCAGTGCCCCATGTGGCCCTGGGTGCCTTGGGCTATGGCCTGGGAGGCCCACTGCCAGCGAACTTCCCTGTTTGGTGGAAACACGGCACCCACCTTCCTGACCCTGGCTGAGGGCCTCGAAGCCTACTCAGCCATACCTGGGTGGGCAGTGAGGAGGGCGTGGGGACTTACACCAGCCGCCACAGGACCTTGGCCGAGGGCGCCAGCATCTCCCTGAGGTGCTGTGTGCCTGCGTCCTCCAGGGCACTGCCAGCCAGGCTCAGGTGGGTCAGTGGCTTGCTGCTCCCCAGACATGAGGCAAGAAGGCAGCAGCTCAACTTCAGGAGCCCACAGCTCTCCAGCCTGGGGACAGAGACCCCGGTGAGCGGGGCAGGGAGTGCAGGCTGGCGTTATGGTCACACTGTGACCCACACTGGGAGGCTGAGGCAGGGGGACCTGTAAGCTGGAGCCCAGCTTGGGCGACTGAGCATCCAGGGAAGAACCTGACTCTATAGAAAAGGGCCGGTGATATCACTTGGGGTACAGTTCCCAGAACTGGAAGCACCCCAACCAGCCAGGCGGGCAACCTGGCCTTGCCCAAGAAACAGCGGCTACAGATGGCCCAGGGTGGGAAAGGGGACCACAGAAGCTGGGGCGCAGAAGCTGGGAGCAAAGGACAAGATCCCACCCCCGACGCAGCAGCCAGGAGGACAGGGACAGCGGTGCAGAGCCAGGGAGCCAGACAGACTGTAGCCAGGCACAACCCATGGCGTGCGTGTGTGATTGCGTAAGAGCTGGAAGCAATGCAAACCCCAGCTGCAGGTCAGCGGGGACCACAGTGCACATTCATACGGCACTGTCAGCCCACAGTGAAGAGGAGCCAACCGCAGAGGCCGCCAGCATAGAGGAGCACGAAACTGGTCAGTGAGAAGGACATGCAGGTGATGCCTGCGTGTAGCCCGGCCAATGGCTACACACACTCTGTTTAAAGGTGGATGTGCAGAGAGATGACCACCTACTCGACTTGGCTGCCGTGTGGGTGTGGGTGTGAGTGGGTGTGTGTGTACATGCACCAGCCATGGCAGGGGATCCGGTGCTGGTGAGGCTGTGCCTCATCCAGGGCTGGCAGGTGCATAGGGTCTCGGTCACATGCACCCCGGGACTCAGGCCATGTGCACAGGTGCTGTGTGGATGCTCCCTCGGCCTCACCCCTCCCCGACAGTCCCCCCTCAGAGTGCCCCCTAATTCACCTGCACAGGACAGGCCCACTCACACCAGCCTCCTGAGCTTCCCCACCCACAGGAAGCCCTCGACTGCCAGCTCCAGGTGGCCTCCCCTCAGCACCAGGGTCCTCATTCGGGGTCTGCCTCATAAGTCCTGGGCCAGGAGGACCCAGTCCTGAGGGGGCAGTATGCAGGACTCCAGCCTGAGGAGGACATGCAAGCCCGCCCCACGCTGGGGAAGCGGCACCCAGGTCCTCAGAACCTCGAACCCTGCTCTCCATGGACGTGGGACTCGGGGAGCTCCTACCCCTCAGCCACACCCAGTGCCCACAACCCGGCCCCACCCCAGGGGCTGCATTTGGCCCTTGAAACCCAGCTTCCATGGTGACCTCCAAGTCCTGCAGCTGCATCTGGCCAAGCCAGGCTTTGCATAGGGCCACACAGTGGCTTCTGGGGCCCTGGCCGGGAAGGCTGCACCCGGTCGGGCTCTGTGGTGCCGGCCATGGAAGTCGCTGAGTGAGGAGGTGGAGGGGCTGGTGGCCGCCACCCTGATGTGGAATGTGCGTGTGAGTGTTTAAGCATGTGTGTGATGCTGGGGATTGAACCTGGGCTTTGTGCGTGGAGCCCCTAGTGCCCTAATACTGAGCCCCACCCCCAGCCCTTTTGATTTATTTTCAGTCTCCCTAATTGCCCTGGCTGACCTTGAACTCCCAATGCTCCTGCCTCAGCCTCGCAGGCAGATGTCCCCGTGAGCCTGGCCGATAGCAAAGTGAAAAACAGCAGTAGGCGGTGGTGCGCCCCGGCCTCGGCCCCATATAACTGCGTGGGAATTAAAGTTTTTTTTTTTTTTCTTTTTGTCTTTTTCGGTACCAGGGATCAAACCCACGACTGCCTGCTTGCAAGGCAGGCACTTATGCCGCTGAGCTAAATCCCCAGTCCCAGGAATTAAAGTTTTAAAAGGTTGCTTACAAGTGGCTTTCAAATCCCAGGGCTGGGGGTCTCCCATGCCTGACACCCCGATCACGGTCCTGTGTCCTGAGAAGCTCCAGCTGGGGAGCACAGCGCCTGCAAGCGGCAGGGGTCAGTGAGGCTGGGCCGGAGCAGCCACCATGCAAAACCCAGAAGCCCAGTGCGCGTGGTCCGCCAGCAGCCCTCCCGGGGAAGGGAAGCGGGCTGCACCTTTGAGTGCAGGAAAAGCAGCCAGGCTGGGCTGGGGCGGACAAGGGCGGCCTGGGGTTTCCAACCCCAGCTCCGCAGGGCCCACGCCTCACCCCAGACTCTGCACACCACACTGGGGGAGTACAGGGCCTCATGGCCCAGGCCCCCACGGTCGCGTGCTGTATTTCCAAGGACGTCACCTGTGAGTTCTCGGCCTGGATGCGGAGTAGGTCTTCCTGCACCACGTGGGGCCCCACACGTTTCAGCCTGCCAGGGAAGCAGAGTCGAGGGACGGGGCCGCCCTGTGGCTGCCACTCCGGGCGCCAGCGGCAGGACCCTGCTGGGGAGCTGCGGGTACTAAAGACCAATATGGAGGCACAGTCACACAGAGCCTGCTCCAGAAACACAGAGATGAGGAGGATGAAGAAATCATCCTGAATGTGTGCAGCACGGAGCTCGGCCCAGATGGATAAAGCGTGGCATATACACACAGTGGAGTATTGCTCAACCACAAAAAAAGGATGAATTTCAGCCATTCGTAGAGTGAATCTGGAGACTATAATGTTAAGTGAAGTAAATCAGCAGAGAAGGTTACACACTGCATAGTGAAAACCTAAAGTACACATAACTTAAGGTGCAAAGCAAAGGATGCTAGGGATAGGGAGGGAACTGTGAGGACGGGCTGAGCTCTGAATTTCTTTTCTCTCATTGCAGAAACAAAGTACCCGACGCTCAGAGATAGAGGCTCACGGCTTGTGGAGGTTTCAGTCCACAATCAGCTCCCAGGCGGGGTGGTGTGGCAGAGGAGAAAGTTAGCGGGAAAGGCGAGCCTCCTTCTGCCCCTGCGTGCCGTGCAGGTTCCAGCCCTCATCCCCAGCCCTGCTGGCAGGAGCCTTCACGCCCCCTGGATCCCCGCACCACATTCCAGCTCTGGCCACCATGGCAAGCCCGGCCTGGGGCCGCATGAGCCACGGGGACGTCTGTACTCAGTCGTGGTGGGGCAGCAGCCAGGACACCATGCAAAACCACCATGCAAAACCCAGCCACCAGCTCCCCGGCAGGACAGTGACTGCTCTGGGTCACCAACGTCCCGGGTGACACCAGGAACTTGTTCCCGGCTCTCCCTCCTTCCCCGGGGGGCTCCCGTCACTGAGAGGGGCAAGCGCTGGGAGTGAGGCCCACGGTGACCATGGGGAGCGGGGAGAGCAGAGTCCTGCACCCCCGGCCATCGCTGCCCGGCTTGCGCAGTCTGTGCCCTCTGACTCAGAACAGGAGCCACGCAGACGCACTGGCTGCCCAGGCCGCTGCAGGACTCGGGGAGGATGCATCTCAGACCTGACCTGAAGCTCAGCCCCTGCCCCGTGCTACATCCTTGTCCTCGCCATTCTCTGGGGTGGACCCGGGGGATGCGCACTGCGGACGCAGGCCAGGGCAGCGCACACAGACCCCTGCGCTGAGACAAGGAACTCAGGTCCTCCGTGGGGACCACTTGTCCAGTACCTCAGTCTGGCCCTTTCCAGGGGCATCCGGGTGCCTCTGGACAGATGAGGGAGAAAGAAAATGTGGGACAGTCGAGGGAGTGCTAGTCAGCCTCAGGAGAGACGGAAATCCTGCCTCTTCAGGAGGCTGAGGCAAGAGGAGCTCTGTGAGTTCAACACCAGCCTGGCTACATGGAGCTCAAGCCAGAACCACATGGTGCAACCCTGCCTCAAAAACAAAACCAAACCAGGAAAAAACAGAATGCTGAATTGTTTCTCTCACAGCCAGCAACGTTGAACATTTCTTCATGTTATGTGTTGGCCATCTACAGTTCTTCTGAGGAGAATCTGTTCAGTTCACGTGCCCGTTTTTGATTGGTCTTGTATTTGGGGGTCTAATTCTTCTGAACTCTTTAACATGTTCTACATATGAATCCTCTGCCTGAAGAATAACTGGTAAAATTTTTCCCACTCCACAGATTGTCTCTTCGCTCCAGTGGTTGTTTGTTTTCCTTGCAGAAGGTTTTTAACTCACTGTGGTCCCACTTGTTGACTCTTGGTATTTCCTGTGCAACTGGACTTCCATTCAGGGGGTTCTGCCTGTGCTGGGGACACCTGTTCTGTCTTTAGCAGGCCAAATCTTTGTGCCTCTATATTGGGTTCTTTGAACTGATGAATGTGTTTGCGGTCGAGTTTGCATCCCCTGTTCTGTTCCACTCACCCGCCTGCCTGTTTTGGTGCCCGTGTCGTGCTGTTTCTAACAGATGGCCATTAGAGAAATGCAAATTAAAACAACACTGAGATTCCACCTTATCCCAGAATGAATACCCACCATCAAGAACTCAAATAAGTAACAAGCACTGGAGAGGCCATGGAGGAAAGGAGCCCTCCACACTCTGGTAGGAGTATGGACTGGAAACCAGTGTGTAGATTCCTCAGGAAACCAGAAATTCCATCTGACCCAGCTGTTCACCTGCTAGGTGTCTTCTCCCAAATGTTGAAAAGATCACATCACAGTGACCCATGCACACCCATGTTTACAGCAGCACAAGTCACAACAGCTGAATTGGAGAGGTTAGTTACCTTCATGCCCATCAGCAGATAAGTGCCTGAAGAAAATGTGGTATTTACACCATGGAGTGCTACTCTGCCATAAAGAAGGGTAAACTGGAGCCTTTTATAAGAATGTGGATGCATATTGGGACCAGAAAGTTAAGTGAAATAAATCAGACCCTGAGTTTAAATATCGCTTGGTTTTTCTTCTGGGAGAAATCCAAGGGATAAACAAAACCAAAATGGAAGACAGATGATAGCAAGTAGAGAGATGAGCTGGGGCTTTTCCGAGGCGGCAGTAGCTGGGGTGGGGTGCAGTGCTGGGCTCAGGGCACTGGGGCGAAGGGTGCGAGTGCTGCCCGCCCTGAGCAGCCTGGGTAAGGGCTAAGGGGCAGAGCTGCGGTCGACCTCCCTGCCCTGCTGCCTTTGTGGCTATGAGCTGTTTCTCCTCTGTGGAGCCACCCTGCCTGGGAGCAGTCGATTATGGACTAAAACCTCCACAACCGTAAGTCAAATAAACCTTTCCTCCCTTAACTCTGGGCATGGGGTTCTTTGTCTTGAGACAAAAGACAGAGAGGCCATGAGAGAAGGGAACTAAGACCAGGCCTGTGTGCCACGTCCTCCTGGGGAGGGAAGGGGAAGCCAGCTCTTCCCTCCAGGCTGACGGCCGGGGACTAGCCCAGTGCATTCCGTGTTGGCCTGCCTTGCTAGTCCTGCTGCAGCCTCTGACCCTAACCCTAACTCTAACCCTGAGCCCTTGTGCATGAGCAGAGACGTTTACACGAAGGGCAGGGGACCCTCAGCTCAGGACAGGAGGAGAAAGGCTTGGGCGATTCCATGCAAAGCAGCGATGCGTGCGTGCCCGACCCAGTCCCCTGGGCCCCACAGACAGGACCCAGACCCCGAGAGGAACTCATGATAGGCTGGGCAGGTGACACTGCGGGTGCCATAGGGCGGTGGCCAGCTGTGCCACGAACAGCTGCCACAGTGACAGCCGTCATCACCAGTGCCTCCAGGTCCTTGTTGGAGCCGGACATGGAGCAGCCGTCCCCCCACCAGCGACAGTGCCTGTCCTGCTCTGGTGTCCTGCACAAAAGTGGGGAGGGCAGGGGCTGCATCAGACGTCATACTCTGAGGAGCCTCAGGGAGGCCCGGCCTCCACTGTGGGTGGGATTGGGGAGAGGTGCAGCCATTGTGGAATCTCAGTACTGGGAGCCCTCAAAAACCAATACAAGAGATTCCTCTTGACCTAGCTGTTCCCCTCCTGGGGACTCACAGACATTGTGTTACAGTGAGTCAGGCACCCCCATGCTCGTAGCAGCACAGACCACAGGGCTGAATCTTGGAAGCAGCCTGTCTGTCCACCAGCAGATGTAGGGACAAAGAAAATGTGGAGTACTACTCTGCCATCAAGAAGGACACGCCTGAGCCACTTGTAGGAAGATGGGGGCACCTTGAAACCATCATGCTAACTGAAATAACGTAGGGACACAGCTTAAATATCACAGTTTCTCTTACATGAGAAACGCAGAGTATAAATAATTTAAAGAACATAATAAAAGAGACAGTAGGAACCAGAGGTAGATTTTGTGGAGCTGGGATCTGAAGAGGGGAGGAGAGGAGGAAAGGATGCATAGGAACAATTAAGGCACAGGAGTGGTCTCCACACACCCTGGACACTGCTGGGGAGGCTGGGGAGGAAGCCACACTCACCTGGCCATCGGGAGGTGTCCCCTGGCCTGGGTTGCAAGGCCTCCCCAAGGGCCACTAAGATGGTCAGTTCCACCTGCTTCAGGTCCTGGCAGCAGGAAAGGCAGAAGGTCAGCATGTCCTGGTCACTGTCTAGTGTCAGAGTGGCCCGGCTTACAAAGGCCTCCTCCCCAGCCTTGGGCAGGCAGTGGAACAGCTGCTGAACCCATCGGCTCAAGTGGGGCAGCTGGCACCCGTGCAGCTCATCGAGGACTCTGAGCACCTTGGCCTGGTTCCCAGAGGTCACCTGTGCTGGAAGGCAAGTTCCACCATGGAGGTGCAGGCGGGGTTTAAAAAACCGAATAAGAAGAGCCCCATGTGGGCCAGGAAGATCCAGGCGTCCATGGCCCAGTCAGCAGGCTCCGGACCTGCAGGCCCTGAGCGCGTGGTGGCTCTGCAGTCTGCAGGAATAGGAGGGCATAGAGAGGGCGGCCAGCAGCTCCTGGAAGATGAAGAGGCCCCACCCGTCCACCCTGCAGAGACTGTGGGTGCCAATGGAGGCAGAGATGCCGGCCTGGTCCATCTTGGCCCTCACAAGGTCTTCCTTGCCAAACACACATTTCTCGCCCCACATGCTGAGAGCCGCCAAGTGACACAGCTCTTCAGAGGAAGCCGGGGGGGGGGGGGGAGCCCCCCTGCCGCTTCCAGGTGCAGGGTGGAGAGGGACAGCGTCAGCCTGAGGCAGCACTGGGATACATCCGCACCACACTTGCCCGCCGTCTGCCCCGCCGGCTCAGCCCAGGGCCTCTTCACCTGACCCAGTGTGGCTGAAATATGTCCTGAAGTATTCGACTGGCTTCATCCCATTGAACCCTGGAGGGTGACCAGGGCCACTGGAGCAGGGGCTCAGGGCTCACCAGGTCCCTGGCTGCACGGCCACCAGCAGTGAGGCCCCGCCAGCAGCAGGGCTGGGCAGGACAGCTGCTGTTAGTTCTGCACTCAGAGCCTCCATGTCTGTGGGAGTGGGGCAGCGAGAGCTGCTTCAGGCCATGGAGCTGCAGCAGGAGCTGCTCGGATGGGGCAGGACCTCGGCTGTGAGGCCGGGGACGGGGCAGCTGGCGCCCGGTCAGCTCCGAGCAGCTCTGCATCGGCCCCTGTGTCACTGCCAGGCAGCAGAGGTAGGAAGTGAGCCAGGCCTTGTAGAAGGGAGTAGAAGGCATCCTGGGCCCACGCCAGTATCACCTGCTTGGCCAGCGTGGTCTTCCAACCACCCAGGCGACCCCAGATCACTGAGGTCTCGGGCAGCACGCAGCTCTGGTGCCAGTGGGCCTCTGGGAACAGGAAGTCCGCCTGGGCTCTGGGTGCTGTCGTGTCCCACCCTGGGGAGTACTTCGCAGTCACTCCCAATTTGTAGGCCTTTTTGATCTAGGCCAGCGATGAGAGACAGGGTGGTGAGGACGGGGAGGTGAGAGACCAAGTCCCTTCCAGCCTTGGGCGCGGGTCTGCTCTCCTGGAGTTGCCCAGGCTGGGTACCTGGGCTAGGGCAACACAGGGCTGTCCCTGGTGAAAGCACTTCTTGTAGGGCAGGGACTGGGTTGTCTCTGCGCAAAGGAGGCATTACCCCGGGACCAGCAGGCAGGCGGTCCCCAGCCTCCATTCCTGTGCTGCCGGGTGCTGTGACCCTTGCGACTCCTGAAATTCTTGGGTTAAGGACCGTGAGAGGATGAGAAAAACAAAAAAAAAGACAATGCTGGGATCAGGTGGAGCCTTTATCCTACTGATGGGAGGAAAGGAACTGCTCAACCACTGTAGCACCTTTATTTATATCCTGGGAAAGATGATGTCAATTTCAGCCCCTCTGCCTAGCAACCCATTGCTTGGCAGGCCTGGGCCCCTTGCCTTCTTGGTGCTGGAACAACTTGTTTACATAGCTTGCTTTGATCTCTCTGTGTTTTCTGGGCTGGCCTTGCTTCAGCCCCACACATGAGATCCATCTCCCTGCACCATGCCGGAGCAAGCTCTGCACCGTGTCCCTGGCTGGTGAGTGGCAGGCGCTGGCCAGGACTTGGTGCCTTCGTCCCTTCTTAGCTCCCCGACTCTAAGCAGCCCACCGGTCCCCCAGCAGTGACCCAGAGGCCCAGGGCCTGGGAGCTGCAGCCGACCCCCAGGGCTCCTGTGTGGGTTGGAGCTGTCCTCCAGCCCCAGGGTCCTTCTCTCACTTCCTCCCTCAGCTTCATGCATCGAGACTGGCGGTACCCACATAACCCGTGGCTCAGAGAGCTGAACTCTGCTTCGGACAGCCCACCATCCCCGCTGTCACCTGCAGCCATCACCAGACTCTTCTTTCTCAGACTCGTGTCCTGGTTCCCACGGCTGGGAGAATGGCTGAAAAAGAAGAGCCCCAGCCCGCCTGTGTGGTCTCTGGACATCACTCACCCATGAACTCTCTTTGCACCTGGATGCACATTTCCTCCTGCTCCATCTTGGTGAAGATGTCACGAGCCACATCCCAAGCCATAGGCTAGGGATCCGCTCCACCAAGAGGTGAATCACTTCCACCCAGCTGGCTCCAGGTGACCGGGACAGGCTGGGCTCGAGCTGCTCCTCCAGTAACAACTCCTTGAACCCCTATAGCTCCTCCTGGCTCAGGCGGGCCATGTACAGCATAAGTCCTTTTTCCTCAGAGGAGTCGGTGGTGGGGGGAGCAGATGGGTGTCCAGGGCGGCAGGGAGGATGTGTGGCCAGACGGGGAGGTTGCGGGGAGGAGAGAGAGAGAGTGCAGTCTGGGGGCCCTGTTGCTCATCTTGTCACCTCTGCGTCGGCAGAGACAGCGAGTACAGTGCAACCTGTGGAGGCACCAAAAAGACCATGAGAAGAAGTGGCACCTGCGGGTGCACGCCTCTCCACCTAGTACCTGGGAGGCTGAGGCAGGAGGTCTGCAAGCTTGAGCCAGCCCGGGCAATTTAGCAATTTCGTGAGATCCTGTCTCAGTGTAAGGTGATCTTGAAGGGCTGGGGATGTAGCTCAGTGCAAAGGCCCTAGGGTCAGTCCCCAGGACCACATTGAACACCACCTAAAAGATTCATTCAAGCCACGCTTGGTGGAATATACTGCATGTCTTCACTCTTCTCCTTGAAGCATCTCCTCTCCATGCAAAAACAGGGAGCATCAGAGATGAGTGTTTAGACTCAGATCCACTCTGCAGTATTTATTCCCTCTGCTCCCTTTTGAGGAGCAGGTAAGCAGTATAGCAATGCTTTTATGAAAATTTAAACAAATGCAAAATAAAACAAAAGAAGCAGGTTAAAATAATTAATCTACAATCTAGAAACTACACGGCCAGGTAGAAATCCTCATTTGGACTAAAAATCATCTCAAATTGAATAAAATTTTAGGCTTGACATCACAGTATATTTTTGACCCTCCAACTCCATTCCACAGTAACTTTTTTTTTTTTTTTGGTGCTGGGGATCAAACTCACGACTTTGAGTTTGCTAGGCAGGCACTTATGCCGCTGAGTTAAACCCCCGGCCCCTGTAGTAACTTTTTAACTTAGCAATTTCCCCCCACAACCTATTTGTTTTTAAAATTTTTTTTTTAATTTTTAAGAGAATAAAACCAAACAAAATAAAGCAGAATAAACCCAATCAAAACAAAACAGTGAAAATGATACAGGGCTTTAAAACAAAGTAATAGGGAATTAACACTGGCTACCATCTTCCCCTTTTAGAGGTTTCCTCCCTTTCTCTTTCACAATATCCTTTGTACATGTTGGCTCCCACTAACTCCTTCGGTTTTTTTATGCTAGGGAAAGAACATGATGTTCACCCATTTGAGTCCAAACCATTTCACCCAAGAGCATGATTTCAGGTTGCATCCATTTACCTGCAAGAACTTCGTGATTATCCTTCTTCTTCTTTTTTTTTTTTTTTTTTTTTTTTTGGTCTTTTTCGTTTTTATCGGTACCAGGGATCGAACTCACGACTGCCTGCTTACAAGGCAGGCACTTATGCTGCTGAGCTAAATCCCCAGCCCCGATTATCCTTCTTTAGAGCTGAGTAGTTTTCCATTATATAAAAATGCTATATCTTTCTTACCCATTCTGCAGGGTACATCAATCTGGGTTGGAAGTTGTTTTCTTTCAGGACATAGAATAGTTCACGTCAAGCTCTTCTTGACTTGATGGTTTGTGTTGAGAAATCTGTCGTGATTCTGATGGGTTTTCCTTTATAGGTGATCTGTCTCTTTTCTCTAACAGCCTTTAATATTCTATTCTTATGCTGAATTCCTGGGATATTAATTATTAGTTTATTTGTTTATTAATTTATTTGTTTTGGTACCAGGGGTCAGACTCATGACTTTGTGCTTACCAGACAAGTGCTTGAGCCACTGAGCTAAATTCCCAGCCCTGGATCTTGATTATTATATACCTGGGTATAGATTTTGGTTATGGCTAATTGGAGTTCTCTATGCCTCACTGTATGTCAGGTCCTTTCCCCATGCTTGGGAGGTTTTCAGCTATTACTTCTGTAAATAGCCTTTTCATGTCACTTGTGTTGACTCCTATTTTTTCTCTGACACCTACCATTCTTAAATTATTTTTCTTTGTGTCACCTTGCAGCCATTGAATTGTTATTTCCTGGTTCCTTGTTATTTTTGAGACAACCTTCCTTTCATGATCACTAGCTGCCATCCTGTCTCCAAGGTCTGAAAGTCTATCTTTGATTTCTTTCAAGTGGTTTTGCCAGCTTTCAGTGTGGTTTCTAATCTCCCGGAAATCTCTTTGAGTCTGTTTCACGCATTCCAGTTCTTCTCTATATTGTTCATTCAAGGTTTTCTCATTTTCTTATGCTCTTTTTTTCTAAGTCTTCCTTAGATCTGCTCAGCAACTCTTTTATTATGTTTGTCATTTCTTCCTTTATCTAAGATGTTATTTCTGATATGATTTCTTTCGTAAGCCCCAGTAAGTTGTTTTCTATTTCAGTTAGCAATCATTCCAGAAATTTCAGGTGTGTGACTTCCAGTTTCTTCCATGTCTACGTCTCCTTTTTGGTTTGGGCTGGAGGCCAGAGATGCCTTTGGCTCCTTCATCTTAACATTTTCCTGGGTTCCTCCAGATGAGCAGGTTGTTGGGTCCCAGGTGCTTCCTGAATTGGCTACCTGTCCACAGCATAGGGGTATGGGTCAGGCACCTGGGTTTCTCTTAATTCAGGTTCCTCAGGAGGCAGTGGGGTACAGGGTGAGCTTCTCTAGATGCTCGAGGCCTCTCCAAGGCATGGCTGGCTGGTTCTCCTGGATCGCACTGGCTACCTGCTGGAGTGCTCACAGGGGCTGGGCTGGCTGCTTCTCCCTGCCTGTGCTGCTTACCTGTGGGCCCTCATAACTTCTTTAATGTTAATTTTTTTTTTGAGACAGGGACTCTCTGTCTAGTTCAAACTGTACTGGAACTCACTACGTAGCTGAGGCTGGTCTCAGACTTGTGGCAATCCTCCTGCCTCAGCCTCCCAAGGGCTGGGATTATAGGTATGTGCCACCACATCCAGTCCCCCCTCATAACTTCTTATGTGACACCCAGATCTTTACATAAACATGTTAATTTGTGTATGTGTGTGTGATACTGGGAAGTGAGCCCAGGGCCTATGTCTGGGGCTGTCTGCCCAGCCCTTTTGTGAATTTATTTGCAAGTTTTCAAACAGTCCGCTAAGTTGTTAAGTTGCCCAGGTTGAGCTCAAATTTGTGATCTTCCTGCCTCAGTCTCCAAGGGTACTGGCATTACAGGGGTGCACCATCACGTCTGGTTAAATTTGTCAAATTTTCTGTTTTCTTTCAGATAGCTGAACTTGTTTCCATGACAAAGATGCTGGCACTGCCCCCACCCAGTGGGAGGCACTGTCTGCCAGGATGGATCCCAGCCACAGGAAGTTGGTCTATCTCTACTCACTGCACCAGCATGGTTGCTCACTTCCGGGCCACGCTGAGTGCAGTTTACTTGTTGCTTTGTTTTGTTTTTCGTACTGGGAATCAAACACAGGATCTCACACTTGCCAAGCAGGCAGGCACTGTGCCACTGAGCTGCAACTGAAAGAAATTCAGGGCAGAAAACTCAGGACCAAGGAAGCTGTTGCAGTTAAATCACCTTGCCTCCTTCCGTTCACAGCCGGGGATCCCTGGCAGGAAGACCTCTCTGGGAACATCCCCAGTGGGGTGTGCAGAGAGCTGTGACCCAGAGGTTTCACCTGTAGGACTTCCTACAGATGCACAAGGTGACATGTGGATAAGCCACCCTGCCTTGGTCCCTTCAGGCTGTTACAAGTCCCAGGTGCTAGGTGGATTACAAGCAGCAGGAATTTATTTCTCACAGCCCTGGAGGATGGAAAACCGGGCAGGACTCTGGCAGGTTCAACGTCTGGTGCGAATCTTTTCCTTGCTCACTGATGTCACCTGCTGGCCGTGTCCTCGGGGTAGAAAGAATGAGAAGGAATGAGCACTCCTGGTCATAGCTCGCAAGGTTGCTAATCCCAGTCACGAGAGGGGAGCTCTTTCCTGGCAACCCACCCAGCTTCCAAAGCCCTGCCTCCAAACGCTGTATCCCCTCGGATGGGAGTCCTGACACAGGGACTGCAGGACAACATGAACCTCACCCCGCAGCACATCATCTAGACTTCCTTTCTCAAACATCCGAACATCAGACGGTGCCATGCTGTCAGGGGTTTGTACTGAAAATATGCTGGCGGACAAGGGACACAAAAATCCCCTTGCTCTCAGACTCATTACCTCAGTAGATGAAAATAAAGTGTAAATCATGTGGTAGAAGGCAACATATACTGTGGAAAACAGGAAAGCCCTGGCTTTGAGGAAAGCATATACAGTGAGATGAGGTCTTGTATAGGCTACTGGGAGGAAGGAGGTCATGGGGTGTCTGTGTAGACATCCTGGGAAGCTTCTGGGGCAAGCAGAGCAAGTGTCAAGGCCCCGTGGCCAGCAGCCTGGAGCTGCTTAAGATCAGTGTGAATGGAAGGGAGCGGCTGAGGTATGCAGCTGAGGTGACAGCAGGGATGCTGGCGCCACCTGCTGGGGCCCTGGAAACCACTCTCCCTAGCTTCCATCTCCTTCTGGATAGGAGCTGTGGGTGGGTTCTGAGGAGAGACTGTTGACAGCACTGTCATCCTCAGTAGGGGTCTTTGGCTCTCATGCTGAGCACAGGGTCAGAAAGAGGAGCCAGAGACGAGAGCTGCGACCAGGGATGGGAGAGGAGACACACAGGTATGGAAAAGGGACCACGCTGAGTACACAGAGGTGCCTTGGGTCACTAACTTCATGCCTTCTGTGACTGTGGAAAAGCGGCCCACGGCCACTTCCCTGTGGGAAAGATGGCCGCAGTCACCTTTGTCACCTGATGCAACTTGCAAACCAAAACAAAATTTTGCCAACGCCTCTGTCTGTGAGCCAAATCCTTCACACTGGTCAACCTAGACACCACTGTCATCTGAAGACAGGTTCGTGGGGGGAAAGCCGGTAGTGTGAGATCGACCATTTGGAGGTGTCTGACCCTGTGGCACGCTGACAACTGTCACCTCTTCCAGTCACGTCTTGCGCAGTGGTGGTTTAAACAGAGACAGTTGCACACTTGGCCCTGTGACCGTGCATTGCTGTGTGGCTCAGCCGCCTCAGTACGCACGCCTGAGATGTCGCCTGTCATCAGGTGCCACATGATTCTTTAAACTGCCCTGAAGGAAACCTTGCACCCACTAGCAGGGACCCCTCACGCCCTCTTCTGCACCTCAGGGACACAGGTCTGCCCCCTGCATCTCTGGATTTCCCTTTCTAGGTGTTTCACATCCAGGGGATCAGAGCTGCCGAGACTCTCCAGGCATGGATGTGGGGCTTGGAAAAGAGAATTGCAAAGGCGACAAAAAGGATGGTTTTTTAGCTTAGGCAAAAGAAGGGCTGGTGTCACCATTACTGGACCCGGGCAGACTGCAAGAACTGCAGGTTTTGTGTGGAGTGAAAACTTCCAGACATCCAATGGGAAGTCGGAATTCATGGGAGAAGCTGCACTGCGGCCGTGTTCTTGCAGCTTTTGAGCAGATGGACAGTATTTCAACCCAAGGGTACAGTGAAACCATTAAGGGAGAGGTCAGGAAGGAAGCCCAAGGATGGGGTCCTGGGCGCAGTGGAGGAGGAGGTCTGTGAGAGGGACCCCAAAGCGGCTGAGACACAGAAGTCGGTGTTGGGGGGCACATGGGTGAGGGGCACCCTGGAAGTCAAGGAAGAACTGCTGAGAGCTGAGTGACCCCAGCCTGGGCACTGGTAGTGCAGGGCTGCAGGGGACCTTGTAACAAGAGGGGGGGTCTGTTTTGAGACAGGGTCTTACTGTGCAGTTCAGGCCTTGAGCTCACTTTGTAGCCTAGGCTGGTCTCAAACTCGCAAAAATCCTCCTGCTTCAGCCTCCCGAGTGCTGGGATTACAGGCCTGCACCACCATGCCTGGCCCCTAAGAGCACTTTTGGCAAGGTTTTGGGGACAGGAAGTTCATTTTGAAGGTGTCAAGATACAAAAAGGAGAGATGCAGAAGTGCAGATGGCCCCTGAAGGCCTCTGTCGTAAGTTGTGATGTTTTGTTGTCCCCAACAGAGACTCCACACCGCCTCCTCCCCCGCGCCACCCCTGTGGCTGGCGGCCTCCGTTCTGCTTCTGTCTCTGCCTTGTTTCACCCCGGGCAGCCTTTTCGGGCTTGCTGTGCCGTGGCACCTAGCAGTGTCACCTGTCCGTGGCACCTCCTTTATTCACCTGTTGGTGACCTTCTGGGGGTTCTGCCTCTTGCCTCTTGTGGACCCTGGTGAGCAGGTGTCTGTATCCTCGCTCCCCCGCTCACAGGGGTCCCCAGAAGGAGCGCGGGGTGAGTCCCCCTTTAAGGTGTTGCACAGCTGCCCTCATATTTCCCATCCTGGTCAGCCAAGCTCTGCTTCCTCCACCCCCTCCCCAGGGCTCATTTTCCATCCTTAGAAGCTTTTGCCACTGAGCAGGCAAACATCCTGGGCAGGTGAACAGTTGTAACACCTGCTGCCCACCTTAGGCCTCACCAAACCCAGAAGCTTCACAAAGCGCACTCTACCTCCTCTCCTCTCCTCTCCTCTCCTCTCCTCTCCTCTCCTCTCCTCTCCTCTCCTCTCCTCTCCTCTCCTCTCTCCTCCCCTCCCCTCCCCTCCCCTCCCCTCCCCTCCCCTCCCCTCTTCTCTTCTTTTGAGGTTTCCCTGGCGCAGCAAATGCCCCTGAACTTTCTGCGGTGAGGACCAGCAGTGGGAGCCAGCCACACAGAAGCCCACCTGCATCAATCCAGATGTTCATGGGGAGACAGGACCCACACAGGCATCACCCCATGCTGGCGGCTTCCTCCCTACACTTGCTTCTCCTGCCTGTCTGGCTGTTTTAATTTTTCTGACCACAGCTGCCAGTGGCTGCCCCAGGCTCTGGGGTGACCACTCCCTGCTCTGGTCTCAGGGTTTTTCTTGATGCTTCAGTCTCCGGACTCCCGGGGAATGTAGGACTCCAGCTCAAAACCTGGGAAGCTGGTTTTCAGAGGCCAGCAAGGCCTTTACCAATCAGAGCTGGGCTTCAGGTTTCCAGGGCTTAATTCCTAACCTCTGCTTTGCGCTTTCAGTGTGGATCAAATGGCCTGGTTACTGGGAAAGTGGGGCGGTGGGAACAGTGCATAGGAGAGAAGAACAGAACAGAGTGCTCACCCTGAGGGAAGTAGGCTTCTTGCATCCAAAATCTCCTCCCAAAGCTAAAAGCAACACACTGGCCACCACGCCAAGCCTCATGGGCCTCAGGAGGAAGCAGGTGACCGCCACATTCCCCCTGGCTTTGTCAGTACCCTTCCCATTGCAGGCCTGACCCAAAGGCATTGGGGTACAGGGGTAATGGGCGGCAATGAGGCACAGGTGGTGCTTCGGATCTGTGCAGGTTCCAGCCAAGGTAACCACCTAGAGAACCCCCTGGCTCCTGAGGCCCAGCCTGGAGGCCAGGGAAAATGCAAAATGCTCTGCATTCCAGCTGGAACCATCTGTGGCTGCTGGGGGATCTTGTCCACGTTTATGTCGAGCAAATGGTGGGGCTTAGGGGCTCTAGAGTTCAGTCTGGCTGCCCCACGCCCCGGGCCCTGGCCAAGCAAGACTTGGAGACAGATCTGGTGGGAAAAGGGCAACTTAGCAGCAAAGTGTGCCCGGCACGTGGAGCTAAGAAGGCCTGGCCGGCCTAGACCAACAGTGACAATGATGGTGACAAGAGTGCGCACTGGAGGGCGCAGAGGTCGGCTCCGAGGGCCTGGCACAGATGTGTGCACTCACAGGGTGGAGGTGATAGAGCTTCAGACACCAGCGGCATGGAAGCGAAGCGAATGCAGGGTTTATTCGCGTTAGAGACACAGTCAAGTGTTTATTACTGAGGGAGCCATGGCCAACAGCCCGCCTCCACCCTGCTCGTGGGGGTCCACTTCTGGGGCCATGGTACCTTCAGAAAGGTGCACATGGAGGCGCCAACCCTGGGCTCTCCTTCCCACCCTAGCGGTCCTCGGAGCATGGGCCCCAGGCATGGCATCGGTGCCACTTGAGCACCGGTGGGAACCACACACTCAGCTTCTCTTCAGAGCTGTGGCCTCAGGAGCTCTGACAGCTGAAAAATAAAACAGGAGAAGCCAATAGGTGAGAGGGAGCCTGGTGGGAGAGGGGCCTGTGGCCTCATGAATGTGTGACTGCCAGGATCCTGGCTGCGAGGCCAGAGCCGGCTCTGCCCAGCCTTCCCAGGGCACTGGTCCTGGGCAGGAGCCCTCTCTGTGTGTCAGCTTCCAGCTGCACGAGACTCAGGGACCCAAAGACAAAGCTCAGCGAGGACTGATCACTGCAACCTGCATCTCAGCTCTTACAGTAAGGGTGGCAGAACCGTGGTGGCGCATCATGCCTGGGCCCTACCATGCCCGGCCAGTCCCTCTGTCAGGGCCATGTGGGCACCTGGAGAGGACTGGGCAGGACTAACCTTGTCACTGGGAATTGAGCCCTGACTCCAGTGGAGCTAGGGATGCCCCTTGGTTCTTTGTGTTTTATGGAGGAGAAGCAACTCCTGGGGAGAGGAGGGGTCCATAGAGCTTTGGAGAGAGCTGGGGCAGAGACAAAGAGAGAGTGCACCCTCAGCGGGGTGGGCAGGGCCCAAGACAGCAGGCAGCTGCTCTGTGGGCAGAGGGCTTTGCAGGGCATGCTCCCCTCCTCCCCTGGGCAGGGGCCATGGAGGCAGGACCCAGACTCTCATTTGCCGTGGGACCTTGGGGTCTTTCCAACCCCTCTCCGGAGGAGCTCAGCTTCTCTTGGGCTGAGCGAACCCTGGCCACATGTGGGTTTGATCTGCAGCTACCCATGAAGAAAATGGAGAAGGGCAAAGTGAATCCCATCTTCTTTCTCTTTCAAGTAGTGCTGGCCACCTGTACCAGGGCACCTGTCCCAGAGCACTGTCTGCCTGCGGGCACCGAAGCCCCCAAAACCCATCAGCTCACCCATGGGTGCCCTCTGTTCACAGTGGCCTAAGACAACGCATCTCCCGCTCTTTCCAGTCAGCCATGGCTATGTCTGTCCCCGCGGGGGACCCTTCCCTGGCTTCCAGGCCCCTCGAGAAAACCTGCCTCTCTCCGTGCTGTGTCAGGTGGTCCTAGAGCAGGTGTGCCCCTCTGGGCGCTGCTCCGTGTCTGTGTGTCCTTTCCCACTGTGGATGACGCACCCCCCAGGCCAGTGTTCGGTGCCCTGAGTTGTTCCTCAATGCCTTGTCTTGTGTGTCCACACCTTTCCGTGGCCTCCTCAGGTCAGATTTCCGGTGGGGATCCGGGTCCCAGGATGGAGCAGCAAGACGTCCCACCAGAATCTGTTCTACTTCTGTCTTGCACAGCTGGTGCAGTGTGACTGATCTTTTCTCTAATGCTTTGGAGTTCAGAGTATTTGCTAAGGAAGATGTCCCCTCCTGGCTGGAAGGGGAATCTAAGAGTGTGTTCTTCGAATTCCCATGGTTTTATTTATCTCTGCACTTCATCTCCGTCCTGCTTGGAAACTGTTTTTGTGCAGCGTAGGAGGTGGGTGCATCACCAAAGTACTGGGTACCACTCCACCCTCCTCATGCACCAGCGCTGTCACGGCCATCAGCCGCTCCTGGGTGGCAGTTCTCACTCTTCGGGGTTCTCCAGGCTCTGCCTTTGCCAACCTGCATTTCTCAGAACGAGGCTTGGGGTATGAAGCTTCCAGGTGTACCTGGACACCGGGTGGGGGGGTGCTTTCTTCTTACTCCATTCCTGAGTTTGCTTATCAACCAGAACTTTAGAATCCATGTCTCCGGCTCCCCCTAAAAGAGAACTAACCCAAAGAAATGGGAAAAAAACGCAAAACCGAAATCCCACTGTGAGTGAGGGGAGAAAGGCGACTGCTTGGGAGCCTGACACACAAACACCCCACCCCACCTTGCACTGTGTCCCAGGCAAAGCCTTCCTGAAGGTGGACATGAACTTCTGGTCTTGTGAGCATGCACTTCACAGGCAGATAGGAAGGGAGGACGGGGCGGGGGGAGAAGAGGAGGACTGAGGAGGGAAGAGGAGGCCTAGTAGGGGAAGAGGAAGACTGATAGGGGCAGAGGAGGACTGAGTGGAAAGAGGAGGACTAAGGGGGACAAGGAGGACTGAGGGGTCAAGAGGAGGACCGAAGGGGAAGAGGCGGATTGAGGGGAGAAGAGACCAGGGGTGCTATCAGCTCCACAGCAGTGTGAGCACTGTGTACTTGCATGAGTACTAAGGAACTAAAATTTCAAAAAGTGCATTGTTCGCTTTTCCTTCCTTGAGTATGGGTCTTTCTTGTGAAGGTTAGAGGTAGGCTGTCCATCTCCTGTGTTCTCCTCTGCTGGGCCTGGCTCTTCTTTTCATTTATTGTCATTTTTCTTGCCTATTTGTAATCTAGTGGAGCTGTATGCTTGGGTTTTTTTTTTGTTTGTTTGTTTTTGAAGTTATTTTACTTAGAAATCTATACTAAGGTGACGGAGGCACCCACATTTTAAAGTATTCAAGTGCTATTTATATTAGCGTAACATTTCATATGTAAATTTTTCACAGAGAATTGCTGCTTAATGTAAAACACATACACAGGGAATTATTATTATTATCATTATTGTTGTTATTATTATTATTTGGGTACCGGTGATCGAACTCATGACCTTGCACATGCCAGGCAGGTGCTTGTGCCGCTGAGTTAAATCCCTGGCCCCACAGGGAATTATTAACTCATCAAAATTGCTTTTCAAGAGTGTTTAATGAATAAGTGGCTGACTTTGTGTTAATGCAGCTCAGAGCTGCCTGTGCTCAGGTGCAGAGGCCCTGCTTTATGTGAGTGCCCTGTGAACCTGGAGAATACTGTCCCTGTCACCAGAACTCCACATCAGTTCATCTGAGTCCACGCCAAGTGTCCTCTCCTTTTTTTTCACAGGGGCAAAGAAAATTCCTCTGAAAATTACTTGAAGTTTGAACAAAAACTCCACAGTTCTGTTGTTCAGGCTCGCTCTGTGGTCCCCAGGATTCAGATGGCTTCCACTCGGCCTTTCCCAGAGGATGTCCTTGGCCATGTTTGCCGGAGCCCAGTGGCTGCTGCTCCCCACTGTGGTTACCCCACCCTCCTAGTGCTGCCACGGGCAGCTCACCCGTGTGCAAGTCCACACCCACAAATCGAGCTGACTTGGAATGTTCTGCTTGACTTTTAACTGGTGTTTCCTGCAGCTCAAAGCAGAGTTCTGAGCAAGGATGCTTGGGCTCCGAGCTGGGCTGGGTCTTGTCGCCGGCCTTGTGTTTAATCAGCGTGGTCAGGGTTTAGCTCATCCAAGGAAATGAGCGTCACCTGCCACTAGCAGGAGGCAGCCTCACACGTCCAGCTCTGTGTAGAGCTGCACTGATGCCTGCTTTTGCAAGAGCACCCAAGGAAAGGGCTCAAGTCCCTTCTGCTTACAGCGACAGATCCTTCGTTCAAGTCACCACAGACCTTCATGGTCAGTTCTACTATTTTTAAACTCTGTCTTCAATGACTTTCCTTTCAGCTTTTCCCAGTTTTTCTCTCTCTTCTGCACGCTTGTTGAAAAAGCCAGAACTCACTTCTGTCTCCTCGTAATCCCAGGAAACACTGCACATTTTCCACTCTTTCTTTCCTATCTGGATGCTGTGCCCTGGGATCCAAAGCAAGCCTTCTGACTCATCTTTTGTCAGTTTCCCATTTATGCTTTGTCTCCATGATCTCAGCCATGAATAGGCCAACAGGGTCGTCATCTTCTCTGAGGCTCAAGACAGAATCCACCACAGCCTCTGTGAGGATATCTGAAGATCCAGCGTGAACTCCAGGATGCACAGACATTCTGGCCACATCCCTAAGAGTGTCCTGTACATCTCTCTGTGTCCTTTGACTTGTTTTGAAACCTGCAGGACCTTTTCCTTTGCAGCTCCTAACCCTGTAGTAGTTATTCCGGGATGAAGAAGTGCAGAGCCACCTGTTTCGGCAGCTCACAGGGATCGGGACTTTGGAAGCAGCATCAGCAGCATCATCACCAGTTAGGTCCCTAGGCTGTTGCTACTTTTGCTAAAAGAGAGAGGCTGCGGGTTGTTGGATTTGCATCCTGTGAGGCAGAACAGTGCCATCTTTAGGAAGCTTGGTGTCGCAGCATTGAGTCCTGGGTTGACAGGCAGGCTGGCCTTGAACACATTTTCTGAAACAAGAATAGTTTATCATACTAGAGAAGCATTCCAGAAACAAAGGGAGGGGGCCCTCACAGGCTGAGCACAGTTAAATGGGTCCTGAGTAGCCCAGGCTTCCTTAAGGTATAGACAGATACTCTGACTCAGAGCTCATCAGAGGTCTGCAGCTGGGCTGTAGACACCGCCATGGTCAGTTGAATTCAGCAGCAGAAACTTGGTCCCAGCCCTGTAATTGCTGATTTGTTTTTTAATTAATTTATTTTTTTAATCGGTGATTTGTATCATGGACTCCCCACAAGTTTGCTACTTTATGAATGCGCTCTTGTGTTATGATTGTGCTCCAACACTGTGGCCTCCCAGCCTGCTAGGAGAGTCATGAACTCAGAAACCCAAAGGCAAAGCTGCAGCGGGGGTCCTGGGGTTTGCCTGGGCCGTACCTGTGTGCTGGGCTGGCCATGCGCCCTTCCTCCCAGCCTTTGGACCCCTCCTCACACTGTCCTGCGGGGTTTCCTTCTGTCGTCTCCCTCAGGCTATGGGCTTGCAAGGACTTTCCTCCTGTGTGGCTTTTTAGAGCCTTTGCAAACTTGTAATTCTCTGTGGCTTGCTCACCGGAAAACTGCCTGGAGGATCCCAAGCCCCAGCTCTGCCCATAGCCACTGCTTCCCACTTCCTTGGTTGGAAGCTGGTGTCCCCGGGTTCCTCTGCTGACTGTCGAGACGGGGAGGAGAAGGGGAAATAGGCACATTTTCACTGAAAAAGCAGAAACCTGTAAGAAAACTAGCAATATGCTGGAGAGCATAGTTAACCCGTTCTCCTGACAACCCCAGGGCCCCACGATATACCTGAACTTCTATACCTGAACTTAGCTCTCAGTGTCTTGTTTGGAGTCCTGGAGAGAGTGCGAGAGGAAGGGAATGAGGAAGGGAGGAGGAGGAGGAGAGGAAGGGAAGGGGAGGGGAGGGAAAAAGGGGAGGGGAAGACAGGGAGGAGGAAGGGGGAGAGGAACAGTGGAGGGAGATACTGGCCTGGGGCTGCCAGATTCAGCATGTAAAGACAGGAAGCCTGGTTAACTTGAATTTCAGGCAAATAATGCACGAGATGTACTTAATGAAAAAGTATTTGCTCTCTGTCTGAAATGCAGCTTCAGATGGCACCAATGCCAGCTAAGTGTGAGTCCTGAGCCCACAAGTGAATGACAGTTGGGGTGCGTTATGGTTGGTGCTTGCATCACAGAGCTTTACGCTCATGCCCGGATTCACCCCCAGCCGGAGTCCCTGGCTGGCTGGCCTTGGCTGGCCGAGGCCCTGAGGCCTGACCCCGAGGACTTTATCCCCCTCCCCCACTCCTTCCTACACTCCCGGTCCTGGCCAGCATGGGCTGAGCATCTTTCCCTCCTCCAGGCCCCTCAGCCTTGGAGCTCCTTTCCCTCCTCCAGTCCTGTTACTGCCTTGGGGCCAGCGACCGTGGATTGAAACTCTGGACCGACATGACCCATCTCTCCTCTCAGTGCGGGTGTCTGATATTTTGTCCAAGAACAGGCAAGTGACTGCGGTGAAAAGCTATCATCTGGCATTCTGATGGAGCTGGATATCCCGCCCCTCTCTGGAAACGCTGTTCCTCGTCTCCTCACCTCTGGGGCTCAGGCCGGGCATCCGTCAAGCCGGCTTCCAGTCCTCGATTTTACAGTCCGGGGGCAGCAGGAAGACAGGAGGATTTGAGGGGACAGGTGGCACCGTGCCCTGTGTCCAGAGTGCACGGTGGCCAGTCAGCATCCTTTTGAGCATCTGGCGAGTGCCACGGCCTTAGCATCTTGCGATTCAAAGGTCGATGTCAGGGTGTAAGTGTCTCAGTGGAGTCACTGACCACAGGGCGGTTCTGATTTCAAGTTCAGAGACTTTCCATCCTGTTTTTCATAAAAGCTGATCGATTTACCTTCCCACAGCATGCAAGAGTCTCCTTCACCCCACAGCCAGGCTGGCCTTGTCGTCTATCTCTGTGGTCATGGTCACCCACCAGTGGAGGCCATGGCTTTCTGTGGCTCCATTCATGATTCCCAGGACCGGAGCCATCAAGTGGGGTTTCATACACCTGCTGGCCATTCCTCTGTCCATTTTAAAACTGGATTATTTGTGTTAAATTTCAGTCTTTTTATGAGCTTTTCATACAGCCTGGATATTAACTCTCGGACAAATAATATTTTCCACCGTTCTATATGTTATAACCTAAGCCCTCCTAACTATCGCACACTAAGGTCTGTTCTGTATAAGCCCACCTGCTGCTTCCCCTCCCCTTCTCCCTTCAAATCTAACTAGGTTAAGTTTTAACTTCCTAAAGGCCATAAAACAAAGGCCTGAGGTAATAGCTCCTGACAACCTGGGTCTTCCCTACCTGGTAGCCCGTCACAAATTGTGTTAATTGCATTAGATTGTATTAGATTGTACATTCTTCACAAAAATAGCTTCGTTTGTATCATAGCAATACCTGTAACTTGGCCTTACTGTAAATGTGTGTTTTCCTTTCCCTCTGGGCAAAGGATTGATATGTTAATCAATGCTCTCCTCTGTAAAGAATTGTATAATCTTACCTAATTGATATGTTAACCATTGTTGCCCTCTATAAATAGAACAGTTGTGGTGCTAAAGTAAGGTAACTAAGGTTGTTAATTGCTGTTAGACTTTTCTATTCTTTGCTAAGAAAAACAAGATTTCTTCTTATCTAAACTTGCTAGTATGCAGGGAGACTTGAAATTGCCATTTCTGCTTTGTAGTGCGTCACACCCCCATCTCCCTCCTTATATTGTGTGACCAGCAGCTGTTTGTGGATTTACAAGATAAAAAGTCCTGACTTTTAGCTGTGAGGTGCGCAGTCTCCAAATTGGCTCCCGGAGACTCATCACCAGGCCTGGATTTTATCTAATAAAGCCTTTGCTTCCCAAATTTTAATTTCTTGCTTTCTTGGATTGTATACCGGGGTCCAAGTTATCACATTTGGGGGCTCGTCCGGGATGGAAGCAAGACTCCAGACCCATTTCTGAACATCTGAAAGTAAGTACTCTGGAGGGTTTGTTTGGGCCATGGTCAATTTGTAATTTGGAGGGGATGCCCTCAATTTGGCAGTGGGAACCTCTCGAGGACAGAGTCAATTTGTCTGTGACTCTGCCCCGGCTGGGGAACCGCTCCATTAGGAAGGGGACGCCCTTAATTTGGGGAGTGAAACCTTCTGAGGACAGAGTCAATTGGTTTTTATCATTTGTGACTCTGCCCTGGGTGGGGAAGCACTCCCTTAGTTAAATTTGTTAATTCCTCCAGATCCCAAAATTTGACTAGTTTTTGAGCAAAGGCTGTTTTTGCTGCAGCTTGTCTTGTGTGTCTGTTTGTGTGTCCATTTGTTCTAATTGTTCTCCTTTTGGTTACCCTAAATCTAACAGAACATTCTCTCCTAGGAACCCTTTCTACGAGCCCAAAATGGACAAAGGGATTGAGATACTTATGTTCAAAGTTTTTGTACTTTAGAATTGGTTGCCTGTTTAAGTTTGTTACTAACTTAGGGGCTTGTTGCCCATTTCTGTTGCAGGATCCATATGGCTTATTAGATTCAAGGTTCATAATAAGAAAAATTATTTCCTTTAGCTCACCAAACTGTGCAAGAAGCACCCTTTGTTTGTGTCTTTAATGTTGTGGCGCCTTGTTTAATATGTAAGACTTCAATTGATTGCTTGCAACCTCGGCATGCCTTTTAAAAGGAGTATTTTTCTCTCTGGTTAAAATGTAAACATGTGCACATATATATGTATATTTATGGTTATTAATAATCATATCAACTTTACCAAGTAAAAACCAGGTCATACTACATTTGAGCCAGTTAAAAGGTTACAGTTTTGTTTTTAAAATATAGCATTTTTATGTGGTAAAAGGACATAAAATAAGTATGTTTTAGACTACTAAAAGGTGACTTCAAGGGTTTTGTTAAGAGTTTTGATGTTGTCTGAGAAGTGAGAAAAAAGGTAATTGACTGGTAATAGTAAAAAGAGGGACAAAGAGAGTGGTCTTCAAGTAAAAATGTCTGGCTGTGCCAGAATGTGAAAAAAGATAAAAGCTTAACTTGGGAGGTATATTATAAGTTGTAGAAGGCTCAAGAGGATGTAAATTTTATTTGTCTTGATTTATAGTACTGCAAATAACAGGTTTGACAAGAAGTAAATGTGTTCAGAATTTGACAGTATTAGATAAGTTTTGGTAAAAGTATTCATAAGATTGTACTTTGCTGCAAAATGTTTCCATTAAAATGAGATTATAGGTGATACTAGAGATAAGATACAAGTTCTTACATGTGCTGTAAACATCTGGAAGATTATGCAGCACTTTTTTGTTACCTATGAAAAAGCCCTTTTTTGTTAAGAATATAATTTCAGTAAAATGATGGCCTGCCACGTGACACCCTTGGACAAAAAGCGGTGTGCCATCCAAATGAAGCCGGCTCTCTGATCCGGAATGCCAAAACCATGTTCTCCTTTTGTCCCACCCCGACTGGACATCCAGAGGTAAGGAGGTTTCCCCAGTATCGCCAGTTGTTCTCTTTTTATCTCAGTCGGCCCCACATGTTAGACAAAAATTGCAAAGGTTTGAGAGGTTTGAGAGAATGCCCTCAGCCAGTTAATACAGATAGCACAAAAGGTCTTTGAGAACTAGAAAATTTACAAGAAGCTACCAACAAAAAGATAAACCAAGGTGTTATCTCTATGAGAGAAAATTTTTTAAAAAAAACAGACGAGAGTTTCTGGGGGCGGTTGGATACTGTAGGCTAAATTTTACAGAAAAGCTTGCCTCTATATGACTCCCATAAGGGAGAAACTCAAAACTCACTTAACTGGACTGATGAATGGGAACAGGCCTTCCAGCAGTTCAAGCGGGCCTTGACAGAGGCCCCAGCCCTGGGACTCCCTGATGTTACCAAGCCATTCACTTTGTTCATAGATAAACCCAGGGGCATTGCCAAAGGAGTCCTAACTCAGGACATTGGCCCTTGGAAGAGGCCTATAGCCTACCTCTCCAAAAGACTTGATCCAGTGACAGGAGTATGGCCCCCCCCCTGCCTAAGAATGCTAGCTGTTGTGACAATGTTACTTAAGGAGGTGAAGAAACTCACTTTGGGCAAGTGATTTCTGTGGTAACCTCTCACAGTTTAGAGATTCTTATCAAAACCCCCCCTGAAAAAAGGCTCTTGAACGCCAGAATTCTACTGTCAAGCCCTGCTTCTAGACCCAGAGTCAGTGATATTCAAGACTTCTTCAGCTTTAAATCCAGCCACCCTTATGCCTGATGATGACCTGGAGGAACAAAGGACACCTCTCCATGAGTGTGCTGACATCCTTGAACTGCAGCAGAACCTACGGGCTGATCTTACCGACCAGCTTTTAGGAAATGCCAACAACTATTTTCATCACAATCGAGTGGCCAGGGCAGCAGTGACCACCAAAAAGAAGGTACTCTGGGTTAAGTGGATAGAGCCTGGCACCTCTGCCCCAAAAGCGGAGCTTGTTGCTTTGACTGAGAGGCTAAAACTAGCCACGGGAAAGAGGATAAACATTTTTTTACTGACAGTAGATATGCCTTTGCTACTGTACATATACGTGGAGCCATCATTCAAGAGCGAGGTCTCTTAACCTCAGCTGGGACTAAGATTAAAAATGCTCCACAGATTCTAGACTTGCTGGAAGCTGTCTGGCTGCCTCAACGGGTTGCTATTATTCATTACAAGGCTCACCAGACAGGAGATGACACTGTCACCTTAGGAAACAGTTTGGCAGATCAAGCCGCTCGAAAAATAGCAACCACATCAGAGGGGCCAACCAAGAAAGTAACTGCTCTGATGCTAGTCCCTCCAACCTTGTCAGAACCAGTCTACACAAAGAAAAAAACCCTACAGTTAGCATCTCAACTTGGAGTAAAGTCCCCCACCCCAGGGAGCTGGTACCAGTTACCTGATAAACAAGTAGTGTTACTAGAGGCACTAAGGGTGGGAGCTGTTACACCTTGCAGAATTGTTCAGAACTCAGTATTTTATTCCAAAACTCTGCAAACTGACCACCTCTTCAAGCTCCAGATGCCCACAGTGATTGTTAGTTAACTCAGCCAAGAGCTCTATGCTGGAGACCACCCGACATTGAAGAATTGTTCCAGGAGAACATTGGGAAGTAGACTTCATGGACATGGTAAAACTTAATTTACAGGGACACCGCTATCTCTTGGTATTACTTTTACTGGCTGGGTAGTGGCTTTCCCTACGAAGTCTGAGTCAGCCTTAGTGGTAGTTAAAGGGCTATTGCATGAGATCATACCTTGATTTGGCCTCCCACTATCAATGGGGTCCGATAATGGCCTGGCTTTTATAGCCTGAGTCACCCAAAAGTTAGCCCAGGCATTAAAGATTAATTAAAACTCCACTGTGCCTATCGGCCACAAAGCTTAGGGCAAGTAGAACGTATGAACCAAAGTCTCAAGGACATTTTAGCTAAGCTGTCTTCAAAAACTGGCGATAATTGGATGAGCCTTCTTCCCTTTGCACTGTTAAGAGCTAGATGTACCCCATATGTTTCTAGAATTTCCCCTTTTGAAGCCATGTTTGGGAGGCCCCCGCCATTGGTTCCAAGATTGTCAGAAGACAAATTAGCTAAAATTACTAATCGAGATCTTAAGTTCCTACAGACACTCCAACCTGTGTTGGCCTGGATCCACCAGCTGTTTAGACAAAAACACTTGGACCCGCCTTCGGAGACCAAGGCCCCAAGGACTCCAGTCTTGGTTCCACCGTGACTCCCTCGAACCCCGCTGGGAAGGACTTTTCACCTTGGTGCTCAGTACCCCCACTGCCATCAAGGTAGCAGGAAAAACTGCATGGATTCACTACACGCATGTAAAGCCACTGGAAACAGCAGACAACGAGGGACATACTCAGTGGACTACACAGCAGACTGGTAACCCTTAAAGTTAAAAATTGACTAAACCATAGTTAGATTATGCTGGTCATGAACTGTTTTAGCTTGCTTGCTTTGATTTTAATAACATTGATGCCCACCTTGCACGGCGGCTTTGATCCCCCTGTAAGCAAAGAACAATTGTTAAAGATTTTTGTATGGGAGCCCCTGTGATTGTGGAGGGGGCTATATTACTAAAGGTAGGGGCTATATTACTAAAAGTAAAGACACTAACTGGGGGAATTGTGTACATACAGTCTTGGGACAGATTGTGGGGACAAGTTAACATTCCTTGTTGCTATACCCTCAGTTACAGGGGGTTTGACTAAAAGGTGGATGTAAATGATAAAGCCCCATGTGATACCTAACAAAGGCAGCCAGCAAGGGCCATGCCCTCAGAATTGTTCTTAGTATTCAGAAATGCATTCCTCCTGCTATGACTCTGTAAAAGAATGTATAGGCATAGATAGCAAAACTTCACTGCTAAGCTTATGAGGACAAGGGCTGAAAGAGTTAAAGGTGATTGGTCGACAAATCCGACAGTGATAGGAAGTTCAAAGTATGCCCAAGCCTCATGTCTCAGCATGGTTGATAAATCAATGTGCTGGAGCAGGGTGGCCCCTATACATGTGTCTGATAGGGGTGGGCTGCAAGATAAGATCAGAGAACTCATGGTTGAGGAACGAGTCAAGCTGCTAATAAAAATAAGCTGCCTAAATCACGGGGAGTTGGTCTGTATGCTCAAATTTCTGGTATTCTAGAGGCCACTCATAAAGCCTTAAATGCTTCCAACCCAACTTTGGCTAAAGAATCGCTGGTTATGCATGGCACAGGACTCCCTCATGCCCCTGCCATCCCCAGCACTGTTTCTCTGGCTACAATGGAGAAACAAGATTACTTAAAATGTAGTGCTGGTCCCCCCTTTAGAGTACAACCAGTAGGCTTCAAGGACTCTCTCCAAGGAGGTTTTCATAACAATACCTCCAACATTGACGTGGAGTTAGTTACATTTACTAATTGTAGTTCCATTGTACTACCTACTTTATCCCGCCGAAGGACAAGTATTTATTTGTGGAGGAAATATGGCCTATACTTTCCTCCCAACTAACTGGACAGAGATATATGTAACAGCTGTCTTGTTGCCTGATATAGCAATCTTAACCGGGGATGAGCCTGTCCCCATTCCTAGTTTAGATTACACCACAGGCCACTCAAAGAGGGCAATTCAATTTATTCCTTATTGGTAGGCCTAGAGATATCAGGAGCCTTAGGTATGGGGACAGCAGGGGTAGGGTTTCTGTCCAATCTTCCAGCCAGATTGTTAGTGATGTGCAGGCATTATCTAGTACCATTCAGGTCATTCAAGACCAAATACACTTGTTGGCTGAAGTAGTTCTCCAAAACAGAAGGGGACTAGATCTCCTAACAGCAGAACAAGTAGAGATCTCTGTGGCATTGCAGGAATGATGCTGCTTTTAATTGACTCCTTATCTAAAGTAGCTCTCCAAAATAACAGAGGGCTAGACCTCCTGTTAGCCGAAAAAGGAGGACTGTGCTTGGCTTTAGAAGAGCAATGCTGCCTGTATACTAGTAAGTCTGTATGCTAGTAAGTATGCTAGTAAAACAAAATTTAGCCGAACTCCAAAAAGACTCTGGGATGGGCAGAACAAATGTTCTCCTTCCCATCATGGATGACAAACATAATAACGACCATAGCCGGTCCTCTTGTTATGATTCTACTGTTAGTACTTTAGGTCCCTGCATAGTAAATAGGCTAACTGCATATATCAGGTGTCAGATGCAGAGCATAAAATTAATGATGGTTAAACAAGCGTATAAACTTGTCCCCCGAGATCTTTAGGTAAAAGATTTGACCTCAGTCGCAACATCAGAGGGGAATGTTATAACCTAAGCCCCCCTAACTATCGCAGACTAAGCTCTGTTCTGTATAAGCCCACCTGCTGCTTCCCCTCCCCTTCTCCCTTCAAATCTAACTAGGTTAAGTTTTAACTTCCTAAAGGCCATAAAACAAAGGCCTAAGGTAATAGCTCCTGACAACCCGGGTCTTCCCTACCCGGTAGCCCGTCACAAATTGTGTTAATTGCATTAGATTGTATTAGATAGTACATTCTTCACAAAAATAGCTTCGTTTGTATCATAGCAATACCTGTAACTTGGCCTTACTGTAAATGTGTGTTTTCCTTTCCCTCTGGGCAAAGGATTGATATGTCAATCAATGCTCTCTTCTGTAAAGAATTGTAAAATCTTACCTAATTGATATGTTAACCATTGTTGCCCGCTACAAATAGAACAGTTGTGGTGCTAAAGTAAGGTAACTAAGGTTGTTAACTGCTGTTAGACTTTTCTATTCTTTGCTAAGAAAAACAAGATTTCTTCTTATCTAAACTTGCTAGTATGCAGGGAGACTTGCAATTGCCGTTTCTGCTTTGTAGTGCGTCACACCCCCATCTCCCTCCTTACATTGTGTGACCAGCAGCTGTTTGTGGATTTACAAGATAAAAGTCCTGACTTTTAGCTGTGAGGTGCGCAGTCTCCAAATTGGCTCCTGGAGACTTGCCACCAGGCCTGGATTTTACCTAATAAAGCCTTTGCTTCCCAAATTTTAATTTCTTGCTTTCTTGGATTTTATACCGGGGTCCGAGTTATCACACTATAGATGCCCTCTGATGTTTCCCTGGCTATTTAAAGTCGTTTCAGTTTGTTGTAATCCCATTTGTGTCTTTTGGATCAGATCCTTTAAAAAGCCATTGCCTGAGACTGACTCCAGGGGGCGTCCCCCTGCATTTGGTTCCAAGAGTTCACTGCTCTGGGTCCTACTTCCAGGCCTTTCTCCCATACTGAGCTGAACTTTGTATGTCGTAAGAGCTCAGTGGCATAAGTACCTGCCTTGCAAGCAGGCAATCATGAGTTTGATCCCTGGTACTGATAAAAAAAAAAACCAAGACATTATAAGAGTCTGATATCGTTCTTCTGTGCGTGCAGCTCGGGTCCCCCAGAATCGATTATTAATACAGAAATCGTCTTCCCCACTGTGGGCTCTTGGTGACCGTCAAAAAACCAGTTTGTTGTAAAAACATGAATTTATTTCTGGGCTCTCTCTGCTCTTCCATTTATCTTCAGGTCTGTTTCTATGCTGATGATATGCAATATCATCAATAGTGCAATATCATATACAATATCATCAATATATACAATAGTGTTATAGAATATTTTGAAATCAGTAATACGGTGTCTCCAGCTTTGTTCTTTTTGCTCAAGGTTGATTTGGCTGTTTTGGGTCCTTTGAGTCATAGACTGGGGTTTTTGTTTGCTATTTCCATGAAGAATGTCATGGGGATTTTGATAAGAATGGCTGTAAACGAAATACATTCTGTTGTTGATTTTCTCT
This sequence comes from Cavia porcellus, assembly GCF_034190915.1. Lineage (NCBI taxonomy): Eukaryota > Metazoa > Chordata > Mammalia > Rodentia > Caviidae > Cavia > Cavia porcellus. Next base: position 36,619,006 of record NW_026947490.1, on the reverse strand, counting down.
TCCATTCACTTTTAGCTTATTTTCAGCTTCCTAATTCTTCTGGTGGCTACTCCAGAGATGTCAGGATCCATGTTTAACTTACTGTTGGGAGTCATTGAAGCTGGAGATTGATCCCATGTGTGAGGCGTAGGCAAGGCCAGCCCAGAAAAAAACAGAGACCAAAACCAGCTATATAAACAAGTTGTCCCAGCACCAAGAAGGCAAGGGGCCCAGGCCTGCCAGAGTTACTTGTTTACAAACAAGTAAACTTGTGGACAGGCAGCTCCAGATCAGGGCCAGTGTGGCTTGGGATTTCAGTTCCTCCGGTCCACAGCTCTGTTTGCAGCATGAGCAACCGTCCTCTGTGGAGGGGAGAGTGCTCACGTGCCCCCGCCATGCAGAGCGCACAGCTGGTGAGCTCCTGGGGTCCCCCAGGCCCTGATCCCTGCAGAGAAAACTCAACCTGGTGCCAAATCAGCTGTGGCTATGCAAGGGCACCTGGGGTGGACTCAGAGCTGTGGATCCGCAGCTGTTCCTCCTCCAGCTCCTCAGGCCTGGAACCCAGCTTTACAACCGGGAAAGCAGGGTAGCAGAAGCGGCCAGTGAGTCCTCTGGAAGGGGGACCGGAGGTCGTGCTGGATTTTGACCAGGTCCACTGCGGAGATTTGGCAGGAGTTAAATGTATGACGCACACAAGGCTTAGTGTGAGGGACGCCTGCCAGTGCCTTCATCTCTTGCGACTTGCCACTTACTCCTGTTATTACTTCTGTCATCATTGTTCACCGGGAATGAGACCCAGGCCTGCGGCACCGAGTTGATTCCCTGGCTTTTTAGTTTTTGAGTCAGGGTCTCGATAAGTTGCTAAATTGCCCAGGTCGGGCGTGAATCAGCCATCGCCCTGCCTCGGCCTCCCAGAGTGCTGGGAACATAGGCGTGTGTTCTCACACCCCACATGGTTTCTGAGTCTCCCCATTGCACACTCTGCACGCTTTTTCCCATGACCTCGGCACAGGCAGTGAAGAGCCGGCTGCCCACTCCTGGGGTGGGTGGCCTCAGTCACTGCCCCAGGGCCCGGCACCTCTTTACCTCCTCTGCAGGGCGCCCACGCTCGCCCTGCCCCAGGAGGGAGGGTCGGTGACCTCTGTCTCCTTTTCTTTCTCCCAGGATTTTGTCTTGCTCTCTTTCCCAGTGGTAGAGTACGCATAGCCTAACACTCGAGCAGGCGGTTCTGGCCTTGAGGATAGTAGCGATGCCAAGCAACGTCACCCTCTGTCCTCGTCCCCTTCAAGGCCTGCAGACCTCAGCTGCCAGTCATGGTGCTTGAGCCCTGTGCCACCAGGCTGCCAGCCTCTCCCACCTGCCTGGGCCCCGCACCCATGCCCGCCACCTCCACAGGCCTCCATCATGACACAGACCGCAACTTTAACAGACTCAGGTGCCAGGTGAAGGCTGCCAGGGGCAAAGTGATACAGCTGCCATCAGTGATACAAACCCCCCAACCAACCTGCCTGTCACCCTGCACTCTGGGAGGCCGAGGCAGGAGAATCACGAAGCCTGCTGACTTGGTGAAAGAGACCCTGGCTTAAAATTAACAAAATAATTTGAAAAGGCAGAAGATGCAACTCAATGTAAAGGCCTTGGTTAGAAAGAGAGAGACAGAAAGACAGAGACAGAGAGACCTAACTGCTTTCAGTAGAGAAGCAGAGGCCAGGCTGAGATTCACACTCATGTGTTTTCAACCCGATGTGAGAAAAGACATGTGCATGCACACATTTGCCTCCTGGTGATGGGTACCTCTGTGCTGCTGCCCACACCTGCACGTCCACACAGGCATCCCTGTGTATCGCCAGGTGTCGCCTGTCGTCCTGCCCAGCTGCCCAGGAGGTACGGCCGATGCATCCACAGTGACTTGCCTGGCATGCGGTCCTCACACTAATGCTGTCACGGAAGGATACCATCCATGTGCGCAGCAGTGCAAGGCTGTCCAGTTCAGGCAGTGCTCTTGACCTTTGTCTCCAGGAATGGGCCTCATGGAAGATAGTGTTTCTACAGATCAGGAGTGGAGGGGTGATTTTGGATGAGTCCAGTGTGTTACATTCATTGTGTACTTTATTTTGCGGTGGGGGGGGGTGTCTCGCTGTGTAGCCCAGGCTAGGCTTGAACTCATGATGATCCTCCTGCCTCAGCCTCCTGAGTGCTGGCATTACAGGCGTGGGCAACCACCCCTGGCATATTTCTTCATTGCTACATTAGCTTCTCATAAGTAGCCACAATCTGCCCCCTCCACCAGGTGCATAGGGGGTCTAATGCCCCGCCCGTCTGTAGGACAGGAGCTCGAGGCAATGTTGTCATGCAGAGCAGCTGGAAACCTAGGCCCAGCGGCTCCTGCGGCTGCTCACCTCCCCGTGTGTGGCCCAGGGTTGGGAACCCTGGTGCAGGGAGAGGGGAATGAGTGTTCTCCTAAAGATTGGCTGTGAGATGCCACAGTGGGGCAGGGGAAGAGGAAGCATCTTCACCCCTGCAGGGCTGCAGAGGAGGGGGACAGGGTGGGACAGGCACCCCAGGGCTCCACCCACAGACTGTACTTCGGGACCTGCCGTTGGCCAGCAGCAAAGCTCAGTGCTCTAAGAAATAGGACTTTATTAGGAATTTAAAAGGCTATTGTAGATAGGATACAAATTTCATCATGGAGCTCTTGCGGTGGCTCAGCCGAGACCATAGAGCAAATTAAAAACCACGTCTGTGCCACGAAGCTCATGTGACCCGGGTAGGCAGAGCCATTGTCAGTGATTCTCAGTCCCCAGGCACAGACAGATGCCAGGCAGCACCCTCTGCAGGTATCCACACAGGTGTCCATGCAGGTCATCCTTCAGATGTCTATGCAGGTGTCCATACAGGTGACCTCACAGGTGTCCATGCAGGTTGTCCCTTAGGTGTCTACCCAGGTTTCCACACAGTGGACCTTACAGGTGTCCATGAAGATTGCCCCTCAGGTGTCCACACAGGTGACTTCTCAGGTGTTCATGCAGGCATCCACATGAACTGTCCCTCAGAGTCCCCATGAGCATCCAGGTGCTCGTAGCCTGACCCCTATCCTGCTGTGTCCTCATGTCTGTGTCACCAGTCATCCGTGATGATCAGGTTGGGATTCCTCTCTTCCTCGTCCAGCAGAAGTGCCTGGGTCTCTGGCCGGAACATAGTTCTCCGCAGTCTGGCAAAAGACAAGAGATGCCAATTAATGGACGCTTTGCTTCACTCTGTCCATCATCTCTTTCTGCCCAGGACACGCCTATGAGTCGGTATCCCGCCAAGGGACAACAGGAGAACCTAGATCTGCAGGGACTTTGATGAATGTTCAGCACCCATCCCACTCCAAATGATGACGACCACCATCGCCACCGCCACCAGCACCCGGACTTGTCACCACGTTTGTTTCTGTGGCACAAATTCTCAAACCCAACCGCGGTGACTTCAAACCACCAACTGGACGTCACTATCGGGGTGAGGAAGAGTGGCACATGGATGTCCCTGACCCCTAGGGAGCTGCTCTGATGTCACTGGACAGGCGAATGCCCAGAGCTGGTGACAGAGCACAGAGACAAGATGTGAGCGATGGGCAAGGAGGGGCTGGCATGAGCTTCGCATTTACAGAGAAGGTGCCGCTCATTCCTGTCCCTGCCTGTGGCCTCCAGGATGCTGTGACGGCCCTGAGTGACCTGAGCCGAGGACACTCGGGTCACCAAGCCGAGAGAGACAGCACTCCTGCCAGGGGCCAGGCCCAGGGCTGCGCAGGGGATGAGAACCAGGTGTCCGTTCTCTAGCAGACTCGTGCACCCTGTCTCTCTCTGGGCTCTGCTCACTTACGGCTCCCACTTACCCCCCCCTCCCCGCCCGGGGGTGGGATCTGAGCTCCTAGCACCCAGCAGGCATCTGGAAGCCTCTGTCGGCCTCCAGGAGGCTGTGAGGGGATACAGGGCTATGCCTCTGTCATCGTCATGGTCATTCTTGTCCCTTAGCTGACGAGTGCTTCCTGGAGCACCCTGCTCCAGAGGGAGGACGGGCAGTGGGAGAGCACAGCCCCACCCGGGTGCCATTGCCAGGGCAGAGCAGGAGCAGGCATGGATGCTGTGACCCAAAGGGGTGACAGCCAGCTGCCTCTAAGGCCTTGGCAAATGTCAGAATGGGGCAGAGACAGAGCCTGGCAGCCAGCACTTCTGGAGGGAGACGTCTCTACCCAGGGGACAGAGGGGAACTCTGGAGCTGTAAACCCAATACCTGATGTGGCCCCTTTCAAGGAGCCAGGCTCTGTGCCTGCCACCACAGGGACCTGGTGTCCATTGGGGGAACGAGGAAAGTGAATGGGAAAGACCCCAGCTAAGGGCGTGACCCCGTTCACATGACACTTCTAGCATTCCTAGGTGTCACTATGATTGTGCACACTGCAGTAGTGTAACTATGTGTAATACAAGTGCAACTACGACATGTTTATCTGTGCAAGTACAAATGTAATGTCTATCACAAATGCAGCTGCTCCTCAGTTTGTGGTGGATGGGGCTGCACCTGACTACCCTGCAGCCCAAGTCAAATATCCTGACCACAGATCACACAGCTCAATGGTCCTGCCAGGCCCAGCAGAGAGTCGTGGCTGTTTGGAGACAGCTTGGGACCCCCACCTCCACTCCCACACAGAGTCACCTAACACCCAGGACCCAGGACCCAGGACCCAGGACCCAGGACCCAGCACCCAGCACCCAGCACCCAGCACCCAGCACCCAGCACCAGGCCCCAGGCCCTCGGGGTGGTAAGTATAGAGGCACGCGTGGCTTTCTCAGTACTGGGCTTGATGGGGTACTGGGTACTGGGGCCGTGTGCCACAGTGCATGTGTGAAAACGTAGCTGTGTGCTGGCATGTGCACTGCAATGGTCCCAAGTACCACTTGCCAGTAGTGGCAGAGTGAGGGCTTGGTAATCCACCTCTTTCTCCTCCAACAGCTCAGATGGGGCATCAGAGCCTCTGCAAACAGGGAGAGGATGAAATGGGGGGAGGGTGGGGAAGCGGAAGAGACAGGCTGTGAGAGGAGTCCACCCCACAGGGAAGTGGTCACTGTGCACCACAGACAGGGGCTAACGCAGAAAAGGCTAAAAAAGAAAAACAACAAAGGCACCAAGATGGCTGCACACAGCAGGAGCCATCCTGGCCAGGCCCTCCTCGCAGAAGGGGACCGTGCCAGCTCACCCCAGCAAATGCAGGTTGCAGTCGGGGTGCCTGAGACCCTCACACAGCAGCACCACCCCGTGGTGGCCCAGGCGGTTGTCAATCAGGTTCAGTAGGATCAAGGTCCTGCTGCTGGTGAGCACGGTGGCCAGGTCACCGCAGCAGGCTCCCGTTAGGCCGCAGTCCTCCAGCCTGCAAGGGAAGATGGAGGAGGTGTGAGGGGAGCCCCCTTCCCCTCCCCCCACCTCGCCTCTCCCTCTCGTCTTGGGCTGAGAGTTCTGAGTGCACTTCCTGGCTTCCTGAGCTGCACCTGATGGAAACTTGGGGTGCAGTTCCCATGGGGAAACCCTGCCCTGGGGCCTCCGAATGGGGCTGTGCTGGACACCAGAGTCTTTACAGAGGCACAGAGTGAAAGGTGAACATGAGGCTGTGTGATTGAGCTTCTGAGAGGGGAGATTCAGCCACTGGAGACGAGGGAGGGGAGGGACAGGCAAACACAGGCCCCAAGGGGGCCTGGAATCAGCCTCAGACCTGGGCCTCATAAGAGAAGTCAGACATCAGAGTTCTACAGCACCACACTCTGGACTCTGAGCTTTGCACTGCAGCTGAAGTCAGTGAGTGTGGCTGCTGGGCTCAGAGCCCAAGCCCTGCCAGGCTTCTGATGGTCCCTGCCTGAAATCCTAGTGCCGTGGGAGGCTGAGGCAGGAACATCACAGATTTGAGCCCAGCATGGGCTGTGTAGCAACTTCATAAGACTGGGTTTTTGTTTTTGTTTTTATACCAGGAATCGAACTTATAACTGTGCACTTGCCAGACAGGCGCCTGTGCCACTGAGCTATGTCCCGGCCCCATAAGACCCTGTTAAAAGGGCTGGGAATGCAATGCCACTCAGTGTGAAGGTGCTGGGCTCCATCTCCAGCACTACTTAACAGAAGCCCAGTCTTGCAGGTAGGTGACTGCCAGTCCTATCACCCCTAGGGTCCCCAGCTGACAGCCGGCCAGCCTCACTCCAGCAGCGAGGTCAGCTGAGGCCAGATGCCAAGGGAACCCAGCTCTCAGGCTCATGCACACAGGGGAGCACCTGTCCCCCACAGTTGGCCACTGGGCAGACCCAGCCACAGTCGCGGGACCCACCCCAGGTACTCCATGTGGCAGCTGGGCTGTGCCAGAGCCCCACAGAGCAGCTTCACGCCTGTGTCCTTCAAGAGGTTGCCGCTGAGCTGCAGGTTTCTCAGGTTCCCATTGGTGGTGAGGGCGGCGGCCAGGTCTCTGCAGCCCTCCTCCGTGATGGAACATTGCATCAAACTGCAGAGGCAGCAAAGGTACAAGGAGCTGCAGAAGCAGTGTGGCATGGCGTGGCGTACAGCCAGGGACCGCAGTATCACCAGGGAGGAGCTGTCATCACCCTGGCCCTGATCACCACTGAAGCCATGAGCCAGAGTGAGAGTGAGGAGGCTGTGGCCCAGGTGGGAGCCTGGAGCACTAGGCTCGAGAGAGGAGGCCTGGAAGGTGCTGGCTATGTAACCACAGGACAGGAACCTGAGGCTGAGACTCACTGGAGGAGCAGGACCAGCACCCCTCCCAGTATCTGGGGGTCTCAGAGGCTCCCGATCACAGCAGACCTGAGGTTGTGCCCCAACCGCCCCTCTGGGGTATATACCATGAAGGACAGCACAGGACCTGCATGTGCAGTGCCTATACCTTGCTCAGTGACACTGGGAACCCACACTGCATGCAGACACCTGCAGGCATAGCTCCAAGAGCAGGAACTGGGATGGGGACCTTGAAGCAGGGCCCACTGTGGAGAGGCCTCCACGGCAGGTATGTTCGTGCCCAGGTGCAAACAAAATGAGACAACACAAACTACTGAGACACAGGTGTGGAACAAACCTCAGCACTTGCCTGTGACCATCACTGGCCAGTACAGGGAGCTCAGCTGTGGACACCATGGAGAGCTTTTCCCACCAGATGGGGAGGATTTCCCACCCTGTTCCTCACTACAAATAGCTCCACAATGGGATCTATCCTGGATTTGTTTTGTATTTGTTGGTTGGTTTTTAGCTTGGTTTGATTGTGTGTGCACATGTAGGAGCTTCTGCCTTGGCTCTATACATTCTGTGCTATTTTGTCTTTTTATATCAGTGGTTGTTTTACAGGATGATCTAAGCCTGTTTTACTGTTAGCTCATTACTGAGATTTGGTCAGCTCCTTAGCTCTTCTCTCACTTCCCGTTTATTTTCCCTTCTTATCTTCCTTTACTCTTCTTATATTTTCTTCATCTCTGTCTTCCTTTCTCCCTTTTTTGTATAAAACTAGTATTAATATATAAAATTAGTATAAATATTGCTAATGCTAAAATAGAAATATAAACTAGCATTAATATAAAATTAGCATTAATACAGAAAATTATTAAGCAGAATATTGTTACTGTTTATTTTCTTCTTACCTATTGTGTATTAGTATACTCCTTGTCTTTTCTGAGTTCTTTAAACAGTGGAGATCTCTTAAAAGTTCTCAGCTTTGCACTAGTCTATGTGTGGTTTGCTTTTTGGCTCCTGTCTTTGGTAGGTTTCTTCTCTCCCAAAGCAATTTGTAGACCAAACCTCACTGGCAGAAACAGCTGAGAGGGCTCTGTCCTAGGGAGTCACCTCTGGCCCAGGGAATCACAAGGAGAGAGCCACTGGCTGAAGTGACCTGCACGCCCTGCGGGAGACGTCCTTACCTGCTGGCCCGCCAGCCTCAAGACAACACAAGAATCATGAGAAAGTAAGGCAGCAAGACGCTCCAAGGATTCACGACTCTCTAAAAACAGAAACCTGGGGTACCAGATGGGTGAGATCCCAGGAGAAGGATGAAAAGCTGATAGTTACAATGCCCAGTGAGACTGGGGAGATGCACAGAAGTAGCTGACTAAATTAAGGAAGACAGAGCAGGCTGGGAAAGAGATAGAGGTTCTGAAAATAAACCAAGTTGAGGGGCTGTGGATTTAGCTCAGTGGCATAAGCGCCTGCCTTGCAAGTGTGCGGTCGTGAGTTCGATCCCTGGTACTGATAAAAACGAAAAAGACAAAAAACAAAACAAAAAAAAAAAAAACAAAAAAACTAAGCGGAAAAGCCTGGAGATGGAAACCCTGTTAGTTAAAGAAAAACTCAACCGAGCTCTCAGTGGAGCTGGACAGCAAGCTACACACAAACCATCTGAGAGCCCCCGGATTCATGCTCCCAGCCTCAAGGAGGGAGAGGAAATACAGCCTAATGGCACAGAAAGCTGCTCATTGCAGCAGTGGAAATCCCCTAGACCTGGGGAAGAGAAGGACCTCCACGGAAAGGAGGCATCTAGAACCCCACAGAGCCTTGACCTGAAGGGAAACAGCCTGATTCTGAATAAGGAAGGTTGGAAGCTGTCAGAAATGCCAAGTAGCTTACAAGGGCAGACCCATCCGAACAACAGCAGAATTCTCAACAAAAACTTAAAAGCGCACCAGGACTGGGAATGATGTATCCCTAATCCCAAAAGAAAACAATTCTAACCCAGGTTTCCAGACCACACGTGGCTGTTGTTCAGAATCCAAGGACAAGTGAAATCCACACAAACCAAGGAAACTCACGACCACCAAGCCAGTGCTGCAGATGGAACCTAAAGAAACCCTAAGGGTGGGGAAGAACACAGCCACCATCCCGAGACCCGGGGACCGAGCTGGGTGCTTTCAACCCCTCTGCCTCAGCCACAGACGCCACAGCCCACTGGAGGAGAAGGCATGGTCACCTACATCGATCCAAAGGACCCACCACAGCACCTCCAGGCTGCAGGACGGGAATCGCAGGGCCTCACAGAGCACATTCAGCCCCTCATCCCTCATGATGTTTAGGCTGAGGTCCAGGACCTTCAGGGTTCTGTTGGTCAGGAGAACTTCGGCGAGGTAATCCCAGCACCAGTTACTCAGGGAGCAGAAGGCCAGTCTGCAGGACAAACAGGGGAGAGAGGTGCTGCGGCAGGGAGGTCACGTTACAGGGGAGCTTCGTTACCCGACACCCAGGACCTGCAAGACAGACCAGGGCTTGTGGCTTACCTGAAAACATCTCCCTTCTTACATGAAAGAGGGATTAGAAAACAAGACCCATGAAGCAACTCATAAGAAAGACCGCGGTGTGAAACCGCACAGCAAACACCGCTGAGAACACTTAAATTCCAGTTCTAATGCCACTCATGGACAACATGGGCTCTCAGCTCCCCGAGGCTGTCGCTTGCTGGGTTGGAGAAGTGTCTTGCAAAACCCTTGAATTCTTTAATTCTGTTATTCTTGCAAAATCACCCTAGATTCATGGCTTCCTAAAAAGGATGCAGTCCACTTTGGGACATTCATGAGGTACAGAAAAGTATAAAGAGATTGCACCCCAGGGATATGGGATCTATGTATGACCTCGAGATATTTAGGTTTTCTGGCATTTTACATTCTAAAAAATTGTCAACATTTAGACAAGAGTAAAATTTTACGCAAAACCCCCATCTCCAATGTCTACTGCAAACTGAGACTCCTGGCCATAGGGAATCCTAGTCCAGATGTGGCCCCCTGACAGCCAGGGATGGAGGAGCAGCTGCTTTGGGGTGGGGCCTGGGAACTCTGGGTCTTCACACTGCCCTGGCCACCTCCACTGCCCTCCATGAACCTGGGCAGCTGGGTGTTCTCACTGGTGAGAACCGGAACTTGTGTAAAACTAAGCCATCAAGGAGCTCACAGTATTAAATCCTGTTTCCTCCTGCTAAAAATCACATTTGCAAGTCTAGATTTAACACACGCTCTATTTTTTCAATTGTACATTGGCATTCAATAAAATGATTTCATGGTAGTGGTATCTAAATTGTCATCATGGATTGTACTTAATACACACTCTATAGCATTTTCTATGCGTTAAATATTTCGCTACCTTAAAACAATGTCTTTTTTTACCAGCTGCTGGAAAACATTGAGAATTAAAAGTTAATTTGTGCCGGGAGCAGTGGCACAAGACTGTAAGCCCAGTTCTAGGGAGGCTGAGGCAGGAGAATTGCTGTGAGTTCAAGACCAGCCTGAACTGCATAGCAAGACTCTGACTCAAAAAGACAAAAAGAAAGTTAATTTGCAAAGAAACTGTTGTACACTTAAATAATAGGAGTCAAAGAAATGCTGAGATAAGGTATATTATATACTTCCACTTTTTGAGTTGTTTTACTCAGAGTGTATTGCTATAGATCTAAAATTGAAATTAAAACAATTGTTCTACAAGGTTTAGCTTATATTGGAAAGACCTCCTAGATGTTAACAGTTACCACTTAACTACTTCCCAGTTATCCAGCTGTAACTGTATTTTTACACTGAGATGTTTTTGTACTCTAGGCTGTTACCTCTCTGTTGATTTGTGCAATCTCTTCTGACATTTTCACATCACATGGACACACGTACGTAAAAAACTATGTGTGTTACGTATTGGAGCTGAGTAACCAATGGCTCCTCTGTTTTCCTCCTCTGGGTTCTGTGTATTCTGCTTTTCTGAGGTCAGCCCACTTATCTGCCCCACACTCCACAGTAAACAGGGTCACGCAGCCCGGGGACAGCTCACTCTGTGACTGTCCTGAGCACCCTCTGAAAGCCTACTCCCCACATGAGAGGCCGATAAGTGTCATCGGCCCAGGTGGTACAAGTTGCCAAGCTTCTGTTTTATCAGAGACCTGAGAAAGCCACAAGTCGTCCCTTGGCATCTGGGGAGGGGCAGTTTCAGGACCCCTGTGGATGCCAGATCCTCTATGAGACATAGTGAGGGGTTTGCACGGCACCCACGCACATCCCCTGCACACACACTTGAGGTGTATGGTGGCTCGTGCATACAGTGCTGTACATGCTGTGGAAATAACCACCACGCAGGAAATAAAGACAAGGAAAGAAGTCTGGATATGCAGCACAATTTTTACCCAGAATGTTCCTGACCATGGTTGGTGTAGTCCACAGGGGCCCTGCTGTGCGTGCACCACACAGTGTGTAGGACAGGCGTGTGTCCTTCCCTCTCCTGTGTACAGAGCAGTACACAGAGCTGGCAGAGGCCAAAGAACCACTGAAGAGGATGTCAAGCAAGCGTGAACCATGCAGGAGCCCGGGTCTCCCCATCTTAGCTTTTCTACCTCTTCCTCGGTGCTGGTGTTAGACAGAGCAGGAGGGAGCCCAGGCCCAGGCTCACGCTGCCACCCGGCAGTCTCACCCCAGGGCAGCCTCCCGGTCACTTACCCCAGGAGATTCAGGGTAGAGTCAGGGTGGCAGAGAGCCTTGCACAGGGCTCGCACGCCCTTGCCCAGGTGATTGGAGGCCAGATTCAGGTACCTGATCTTCCTGTTGTCCATTAGGATAGAGGCAAAGACCCTGCACTCGTCAGCCTTCAGCTTGCAGTTAACCAGCCTGCAAAGGGAGACAGGTGACACTCCGGTGGCTTCTGTTCCTGCGACGCAGTCCTCTTGCTGACCTAAATAACCCTTCCCCTACTTTTTTTAAACTTTGGATATTGGGTATTTTATCTCAGCAACAAGAAAAGTAACTAAGACAGTTTTCTTACATATTCTACCACGAGCACAAAAACAAAACAAAAAATAAATTGTGAGTAAAAAGATGCCAAATTGTACGTCTCGTGTATCACCAAACTTGAATCTAAAACATACAAGAAAAATCCACACAGTAGCTGTTAGAGGACGATAAGAAAATCAACCTAAGGCTAGCTGGAGTTAGAAACTAGAAGATAAGAGTAAAAATTTTGCTTATAGAAATAATAATGGACAACTTCCCAAGCATGAAGAAAGAATTTGGCACACAGGAAGTGAGGCTTAGAGAACACCAACCAACCATGATGAAAAAGAAATGTCCATGACAACTTACAATTAAAATGTCAAGAAAACACAGCTTTAAAGGCTGTAAGAGAAAAACAAAAAATTCACATAGAAAGATAAATCCATTAGAATCACAACAGGCTTCTCAACACAAACTTTAAAGGTCAAAAGAGTTTGGGGTGAAATGTTTCAAGCCTAAAAGCAAATAAATTCCATGTCACATTAACATGTCAACAAAATTTTCTTTCAAAACAGATGGAGAAATAAGGACATTCCATGAAAAAAAAAAAAAAAAGCAGCTCACAAGATTTATAAACGTGAAACCAGCTCTCCAGAAAATACTCAAGGCAGAAATACTCTCCAGAAAATATCCTAGGCAGAAAAGCTGAAGCCAACAAAGCCAAAAATCCAGATGTAAATATGTATCAAGCAAGGCAACTACAGAAAAAACAAGCAAAAAGAAAAACAGAGGAGTCACTAACAGAAAAACAGTGCAGTAATAACAGTTTTCAGTATTAACTCTCAACATTAATGGCTTCAGTTCTCTGATTTAAAGTCAGAGACTGACAGACTGGTTCAGAACATAGAATGCAACAGTCTGCCAATTCAAGAAACTCATCTAATCCAAAACTAGGTGAGTTTAGACTAAAAATCAAAAGGTATAAAGTAAGGTTCCATGGACCAGGACCCAGTAAACAAGAAAGGGCAACAATTTTACTCTTGGACAAAGTAAAACTGCTCAGAAGAGATAAAGACAGTCATTAGGTACTGGGTGAGAGAATAATCCAATAAAAAAGACAACATTTGTAAATATATACGTGCTGAGTCCTAGGGCACCTACCTTCTTAAAACATACTGATAGACATAAAAGATCAAACAAACACTAACATGGTTACAGAGGATGATCTCAACACACCACTTTCACAAAGAGACACATCCATTAGACAAATCACCAAATATCACACACCTTCGAACAAATGGACTCAGCAGATATCTAGAGTATTATACCTACTACAAAACAGCGCACATTTTCCTCAGAAGCACCTGTATCTTCCTGCTAAGTAGACTGCATATTGGTCCACATCTCCCGCTTATATACATAGAAAAGAATTGAAATCATGTCACATTTACAATCAGACATTGTGCGATGAAGTTAGTAATCATAAAGGAAACCACAAAAAACTTAGAAATAGCTGGGAATTTAATAATGCACGCCTGAGCACCAAATATGTCATAGCAAAAAAACCAAACCATTTTTGAACTCAGCTGATGAGACACACACAACACAACACAAGCAATGAGGTGCAAAGCAAGGAGTCCAACTGGGGAGCTCAGGGGAATCAGTGCTCATGTGGGGGGAAGCCAAAGGGAGCCCAAATGCATAAATTAATGAGGAACCTTGAGAGACTCAATCCAAGCCCATGCTGAAATGAAGGGTGGAAATCACATGGCCAGAGTAGGGATTAATGAAATCAAAACTAAAAAGAAAAATGATGCCAGGAAATAAAAAATCAAATAGCTGGTTTGTTCAAAGAATAGTTGGAAAATATTAAAGAAATATTGCAAGGGTGATTCGATACACTCATTTTCAAGATGAAACCAAGAAGACGTAAAAACTTTGAACAACCCAAAAACAAACAAAAAATAGAGGCAGTAATAAAAAAAGCCTAACAACTAAAAATTTTAAAAAGCCCAGGACCTGAAGAATTCCCTGCTGAATTCTATAAAATCTTTAAGCCTTTATATCCCCATTACACCTCAATCCCTTCAGTAAAACCAAGAGAGAAGGACCACTTCCAAACTCATTTCTGGAAGCCAGCGTCACTCCACCTCCAAACCAGACAAAGAGCCAATCCATAAAGAAAACTACAGGCCAATCTGCTTAATGAACATTAAGCACAAATCTTCAATACCATGCTGGCAAATAAAATTCAACATGTCATCAGCAGGATCATCCATTATGACCAAGCAGGTTTCATCCGGGGATGCAAGGATGATTGATGTACACAAATCAATAAATGTAACTTATCACAGGAACAGAAGCAAGGACCCAAACCACATGACCATATCAATAGGTATAGAAAAGCCTTGTGACCCGATCCAACACCTTCTCATGATAGAACCCTGAAGGAAACAATGATAGCAGGACATTACTTAGATCTGATAAAAGTCATTCGTGACAAACCAATGGCCAATGTCACATTAAATGGGGAAAAATAAAAGCTTTCCTCTAAAATCAGGAATGACACAAGAAAGCCCACCACCACTACACTGTGTCAATATTAGCCAGAGCAACTGGGGAAGAGAAAGAAATAGCAGGGTGAGGTCTAGGAAAGGAAGTGTTCAAATTATCACTTTGCAGATAACACATGATACTCTGCATAGAAGACCCAAAGAATTCCACCAAGAACCCTTAGAATAAACAAACGCAGCAATACAGAAAGATATGAAATCAACACATAAAATAGCATTTGTATACAGTAATCATAAACTCCCTAAGAAAAAGTTAAGAAAACAATACAATGTACAATACATAAAGAAAAGTTAGAATACCTAGGAATTAAATACCTAAACAAAGAAGTGAAAGACCTCCATGGTGAGAACTACAGCACTCTGAAAAAGGAGATTAAAGAAGATATGAGAAAATAGGTGTTTCCTGTTTGATAGGCAGAACCAGTATTGTCAAAATGGTCATAATCCCAAAACTGATTTGCAGATTGAATGCAATGCCAATCAAAATACCAACAGGAAGGAGATGGGCATGCTGGCACACATCTGTAATTCCAGGACTTGGGAGGCTGACGCAGGAGGATTGTTATGAGTTTGAGATCAGCCTAGGATACAAAGTGAGCTCAAGGCCAGCCTGAACTGCATAGAGAGACCCTGTCTCAAACAACAACAACAACAAAAAACCAACATATTCTCCACAGAACTAGAGAAAACAATCTTAACATTCCTATGGAACCAGAAGGGACCCAAAATAGCAAAATCAAGGCTAGGTAACAGGAGCAAAGCAGGAGGCATCATAATACCTGACTTCAAACTATACTACAAAGCAACAGTGCTAAAAATGGCAAGGCACTGGAACAAAAACAGACATGAGGATCAGTGGAACAGGACAGAGGATGCAGAAGCGTCCCAAGACTCATTCAGCAATTTCATCTCTGACAAAGAAGTCAAAAACATACACTGGAGGAAAGATTGTTCAGCAATGACACTGGGAAAATTGGCCATCTGTGCCCAGAAGACTGGGGCAGGAATTACATTCTTCACCAGGTACTAAACAAAAATCAGAGTGGGTCAAAGATTTAACCATTCAAATGGAAACAACCTATTGGAAGATAAGACAGGTAAAACTCTCGAGGTCATAGGTGTAGGCAAGGACATCTGAAGAAGACTCTAATTGCACATAAAAAGTGAAACCAAGAATTGACAACTGGGACTACAACAAATTAAACTGCTTCTGCTCAGCAAAGGAAACAAATAACCCACAGAGTGGGCAAACAATTTTGCCAGTTAAAACAATCCCACAATTCTGTCTTATGCCAGGAAAGATGGCAGTCTTTAAGAAATCAAATAATAACAAGTGTTGGTGAGGCTGCAGTGAACAAGAGACCCTTCAATATTGTTGGTCAGAATGGAAACTAGTACGCGATTATGGAAATCAGGAAATTTCTCAAAGAACTAACAAAACAAACCACTGAACCCAGCTCTTCCCACCTTAGGTGACTTCCCAGATGAACTAATACATTGCATTACAGTGAGGCAGGCACAGCTGTGTGTATGGCAGCATAGTTCTTGACAGCTAAGCCCTGAGAGCAGTGCGCAGGTCCATGGACACTCAGATGGCTAAAGAAACTGTGGTGTTAGACATGATAGACTACTACTAAGCTATAAATATGGATAAATTTGAGGTATCTGTAGGAAAATGGAGAAAGGGGGTCCCTCCTTAGGAGGAGAAAGGGGCCTCAGAAGAATCAAGGTGTGCTCTGCATGTATGCCCACTCCCTGACATGCACATAAACTGTGTCCTGCAAACAGGCACCAGCAAAGTTAAACGTTAAGAGGAAATTATTCAGCCACAGAACGAAGGGCACTAGTGACCCATGTGCAATTTGCAGGAACCCTTGCTAAGGGAAAGCAAGCCTTTCATACAGACTGCATATTGCATGATTCCTGCGTTGCGCAGGATGGGGAAATTCACAGGGAGCAGTGCCCTGAGAAGTTTCCCGGATGGGGGGGCTCATGCTCATGGGCGGGACTTCTCCCCGCGCAGGCTCAGACCCCCCACAGCGGGATGCAGGATGGTTCCTGGTGTCTCCTGAACACACGCTAATTCCACTGAATTTTATACTCCAGCAACATAAGTTGTGTGTCATGTGTATGGTGTCTCTGTGAAGCCACTGTTAACTATGCCGTGGTCTTGCCCAGCATGGACCTGGTGCTGATGAAGGCATCTGATATCACTTCCACCGCCACCACCAAGATGCATCCAGGTCCCCCTGTGGTTCAGAGCACCATCCTGGGGAACATGACCTCACCACATTCCTCATCTGACTCGGCCTATGTGGGGGAGGACCATCCACTCCTTAGGTGTTCCGGGCCTGCCCTGATCACATTAGCACCTGCCTTTCCACAGCTCTTTTGAGCTTGCATCCTAGGGTGGGATTGCTGGGTGAGGCACCTGTTGCATGGAGCCGGATGGTTTGCCGAGGTGGCTGGGCTGGTTCAGAAAGGACTTTCTGTCTTGAGTGCCCAGTCTCCCGTGAGGTCAGAAAAGCACACACACAAACCCCTGTGGCCCACAGGACGTGGCGCCTGGAGACTCACACCAGCTTGTTCACATGGCAGGTAGGGTGGTTCAGCATGTCCCTCAGCCACTTCACGTCCTCGTGGCCCAGCCTGGTGTTGGAGAGGTTCAGGTGCTTCAGGTTCGGGTTATGCATGAGCACCTCGAAGAGACGCCAGCTCTCACAGTGGAAGTTCACATTTGTCATCCTGAAAACCAGGGAGAATGTGAGCAGGTTTCATCAGCAAAGGCCTGGAAGTGTGGCCCGGGACCCGCCTTTGATCACCTCCTCCAATCCAGTGGTCAGTGCACTCTGATCTCACAGCCCGGCTGGGAGTGCAGGGGCTCCTCACCAGGTGGCTTCCAGGTGCAACCTTGGTTGTCACAACCAGAGGAAGCCACTGGCAGCTGGGAGTCAGAACCCCGGGTGCCGCTCAGCGCCCTTACCATGCCTGGGATGGACACCACACACCCCTGCCATGGGAGGAGCTCTGCTCAGGGCCGGAAGTCCATACATAACTTGCAGCTGGCTGGGACCAGAGCTGGGTAGGAATGTCATGGCATGCTCAGGTTGGGCGACCTGACTTCCAACTTACAAGAGATTCTCCAGGATGCAATTGGGCTGGCTCAACTGGTTAAACAGCACAGCGAAGGCAGGCTCGCTGAGGGTGCTGTCTTTCACCCGCAGTGTATGGAGGTGCCCATTGGTGGTGAGCACAGAGCACACCTGGTACCAGTGCAGGAGGTCAGAGTCTGACCTGTGTGGGAAGAAAACAGGGAACTCGGCGCAGTGTCTGCGCCCCATGGGCTCTGTCAGGCAAGTCCCGGGAATCCAGGGGTCTCCCCAGCCACATCCACAGCTGGCCCTGGCGTCACCAAGTGCTTGGACACTCGGCAGGGGGAGGCCAGGGAGGCATCCAGGCTTTCTGAAGTGCCCCCAGCAGGAGGCCGCTGGGCCACCATCTGGGCCTCAGTCAGGCCACTGCCCCACGGACAGCAGAGCCCATGCTGTGGACCCAAGGTCCGGGCAAAGCTTCAGGATTTGCACTCACCCCTCCCGCTCTGTAACCTCGGGCGCCCTCCTTGACCTCTCTGCCTGTGACTGTGATGGACTGTACCTCGGGAAGGTTTAGAGCAAGGGATACTTCAGCTGGTGGGTCAAGACAGAGTCTGAGGTGGGCACAGGGGAGGACAGAAACACCAGCCACGGTGCCTCAGGCAGACCCTCAGAGAGCTCAGAGCCACAGTGGTGCAGGCTCGGCTGGCCGGGTCCTCACAAGGTGAGCCTCACCGCTGTGTGGCTAAGAAAGATGAGGCCCATGGCAAAGGTCACAGGGACAAGGTCGTGGCCCCTCAGCCTAGTTAGGTACTGTTCTCATAGAGCAACTCCGGACACTGACCCCATAAATACGAAGCCTTCAAAGAGTGAAAGTTTACAGAACAAAATTACGTAACTTCAGAGCAGAATCAATGTAGGCCTTTGCCTGCTGCCCAGGACAGGGAAGGTGCTGAGCATGACCAGGTGCTACCCCACCCTCAGCAACACCAGAGCCAGTGGGCAGATCCTGGAACACAGGGAAAAGAAAGTCCCAGAGCAGGCATCCTGATGGGCCACAGTGGGCCCAGAACTCTGGCAGGCTAAGACAGGAGGATCACAATTTTGAGCCCAGCCTGGGAAACAGAGAGATCTAATTCTCAAATTTTGAAAGTAAAAAAATAAAAGTATATTTTAAAAGGCTTTGGGTTTAATTTTCTACTACAAAATAAGGAGAAGATGACAGGGGAGAAGGACCAGGAGAAGGTGAAAGAGGAGGACGGGGAGCAGAAGGTGGAGAAGCTGGAGGATAAGGAAGAGGAGGAACAGGAGCTGGAGGAGGAGGATCAGGAGGAGGAGGAGCAGGAGGAGGAGCTGGAGGAGGAGAAGAAGGAAGAGCTGGAGGAGAAGGAAGAGGAGGAGCAGGAGGAGGAGGTGCTGGAGGAGAAGGAAGAGGAGGAGCAGGAGGAGGAGGCGCTGGAGGAGAAGGAGGAGGAGCAGGAGAGGAGCTGGAGGAGAAGGATCAGGAGGAGGAGGAGCAGGAGGAGGAGCTGGAGGAGGAGGAGAAGGAAGAGCTGGAGGAGAAGGAAGAGGAGGAGCAGGAGGAGGAGGCGCCAGAGGAGAAGGAGGAGGAGCAGGAGGAGGAAGAGCAGGAGAGGAGCTGGAGGAGGAGTTGAAGGAGCAGGAGGAAGCCGAGCTGGAGCAGGAGCTGGAGGAGGAAGAGCTGGAGGAGGATCTGGAGGAGGAGGAGCAGGAGGAGGAGCTGGAGCAGGAGCAGGAGGAGCAGCAGGAGGAGGAGGTCCCCACTGGTGTACTCACTCGGAGCCCTGCCCTTTCTCGCCTCTCGTGAGGACGAGCTTCATGGAAAGGCTGAGCTGCCTCAGGTTGGAGCAGTGCTTTAGGCAGTGGGCAGAAACCTCAAGGTCGGTCCTGCTGGAGATGGGGAAGGTGAGCTCCTGCAGCAGGGCCATGGCCTGCCTGACGAAGGCCTCATCCTGCATCTCGAACAGACAATAGAACAAGGCCAACAGGTGGACCTTCTTGTGTAGGTCTTTGGTCTGCCCCAGGACTTTCAGGCACTGATACAGCTGCTGTTTTACCTCATTGGACAGCTGGAAGCCAAAAAATGTGTCCAGCCTCTGCCTCTCCCTTTCATGCAAGAGACCGAACAGGAAACACCCCAGAAACACCCAGTGTGTCCTGGACTTGTCCAGGAAGGTCAGCAGGAGGTCTTGTGTACCCGCCACGGCTGGGTGCGGGTGGTGGCCAGGGCTCTTGAGCAAGTAGAAGAGGGCAGCGCAGAACTCCTGGATGGACGAGTGCAGGAACTTGTAGCGGGGCTCGGGCCCTCGACACCGCAGCAGGATCCTGAGCTCCAGCAAGGCAGGGAGGTCGGAGTCTGCGATTCCGTTCCTCCTGAGGTCCTGCTCCCCAAACACCATGCAGTTGGCCCACATGCCCTGGACAGCCAGGGAGCACAGGCTGTGCAGCTGGGCCTGGCCCTGCCAGCTGGGGCCCTCGGGCATCCTGGGCGTGAAGAGGTGGAAGAGGAAGGAGGCGTACAGGGGGGTGGACCGCGAGCAGGCATGCGCCATGTCTGCACCTCGGTCCATCTCGAGCTTCAGGACGGTGCTGACCAGCCAGCAGGGCACGGGCAGCCGGCACAGCTCCAGGATCTGTGCATTCTGCTGTATGATGCAGAAGGCCTCCGTGGCCTGCTGCAAGTCTTGAAACACACGGTAGAGGCATTCCTGGATGTCTCTGTTACCGAAGCCCATGAGCATCCTGACCTCGGGGTCGGCCAGCCGGGCCTCCAGCTCCAGCCCAAACTCCATGGTCACCGTGATGAGCAGGCAGCACTCTGGCACCATCTTCCTCTTCAGCAAACTGCTCAGCAGCAGCCGCGGCGGCCGTGCCTCCCCCCAGCCCTGGCACAGCTCACTCTCGGGCTCGCTCAGGTCACACCCCAGCTGCTCCAAGCCATCCACCAGGAACAGGATCTTCTCAGGGTGCGCCAGGATCTGGCTCACAGGGGCCGAGGCATCGGGCCAGGTGCTGGAGATCAGCTCCGCCAAGCTCGTCACTGGCAGGTGCTTCAGTTCCTGGCAGCAAAAGTAGAAGATGTAAAAGAACCTGTCCAGATAGAGGTGGCCCCTGGACCAGGCCAGCATGAGCTTGGTCAGGAGATGGGTCTTCCCAGATCCTTGTTTTCCTCTCAGGAGTACAGTGTGGACCACCTTCCCGGGTGTCTTGGGGGTGAAGAGGGATTCCACATATTGGAGCTCGTCCTGGATGATATTCTCATCATAGCTTTTGTGGATTGCGGGGATGGCTTCCTTGACCAAGATACTGCAGAATTTCTCCCGCACATGAGCCTGATACATCTTGGAATGACCTGGGCCAGTGAGCACGAGAAGGACAGAGACAGATCAGAGTTAGATTCTCAGGCGTGTCTGCGCGGGCCCTACCTCTCCACCTTCGGGTGCATCTCCCCAGGGTCCCTTCACACCCTGGCCACCTCGAGGGGGCGCTGTGTTCAGCTGCCCTCCTTCATCATGGCAGAGCTGCACAGAGTGACTGAGGGGCACTGCTGGACACAGCTGGGCAGGAGAGTGGGCGGAGAAAACTCAGAAGTAAGTGCCCAGAAGACAGCACAGAGACACAGGGGAAGGAAATACAGAAGAGAACAGGAGAGCCAGGTGAGATGCAGCATAAGGACCACTGCATGCAGCTGGAGAAAGCAGGGGGGATGGGGAACGTCTGAACCCTAAAGGCTGAGGGTGAGAGCTGGGGCACGTGGCGAATTTCGAGCAGCCTGGACCGAGAGCGCCACACCTGGATGAAGGACCTCCTGGTCGGTCGTTCATGAGAGCCGTCGCCTCATCTGCCCTTGAGATCTCAAATGTGCAAGGTAAGTCCTGCCTCTAAGCAGGGTAAATTCCACACAACTCGTGTGGTTGTGGTGCCTTTGGGTCTCAGCTTCTTGTCATAAGCATCTGCTTTTCAAATATGCAATGCATGCACAAGTGACCCTGCCCAGGAAATGTTCAGCACCACATCTCACGACTGTTGGAGGACCTATGCAATTGTGCTACAGATCCCGAGGTCACGGTGGTCTACAGCAGGGGCCACTGGCCCTGGCTGCCATGCCAGATCTTAGCCTGATATAAAATGACTGAGGGTGGAGGGACAGTCCCTCCCCGTTGTACCGCAGGCCACCAGGACTGCATAACACTGTCCCTCCCTTGGCTTCCCCATGGCACCTCCTGCCCCCACGGTAGATGGCTTGGTGGCTTCTGCCACATTGACCCTAGCCTCGCCACATGCAGCTGTGTCCCCTCTCCCACATCCCCACGCACCAGTGCTCTCCCTTGTGGCCCTCTCGCAGAGGTCCTGCCTGTCCATCCTCTGGAAGACCCTAAAGGTCACATCCCAGGCCTGCTGCTCCTCATAGTGCTCAAGCAGCAGGCTGGCCAGCTCTTCCCGTGACGCCCTCTTCACCTCAGCCCAGGGGATCTGCCTGAGGCCGAGCTGTGAGGTCTCCTGCTTGAACAGCTCCTTGAACCTCATGAATTCCTTCTTCTTGAGCTCCTGCAGGTACCACATGAGGCCAAAGTCGGCAAAGAAAGGCGATGCCATCTCGTCCAGGCAGAGAGGTCACCCTATAGAGGGATGACCACAGGATCGACAAGGAGCCTGCAGAGAAGCCAGGGCGCAGAGTTACCAAGAGGTCACCCCACTGGTGACAGGGTGCCGGCAAGGTGAGGGTGGGGAGTTTAACCTCTCCTTTCTCACGGGGATGCTCATGAAGGCCGAGGCACCTGAAAAACCTGCGTGAGGGAGATTCCATCCCCCAGAGAATAATGTCAAACCCAAATCTGATGAGTCCGGGGAAAAGAGAGCAGAAACTCCCCAGGTTAGGGCCCAGAAGCGCTCCCGATGAGGCTGTAGTGTCCAGTGCTGGGTTCAACAAGCCATAGGCAGTCAGCTATGCCCAGCTGCCTGTTACGGATTAAGGAATCCAGCTTTCAGGCAAAGGCATGATAAGCGAGCAGGACCTGTCCTGGGGAAAAACAGATGGGGAAAGAAGACAGGGGACTCCTGGATTCACCTGGATGTCTTGTCTTTTTAGTATCAGAACTCGAACTCAGGACCTCACGCTTGCCAGACCGGATGCACCGCTGAGCTATATACCCAGCCCTGGCACGTCTGTAATACAGAAGTGAAAATAGAGTTAACTACAAGAAGCGGGAAATCTCATTTTCCTCAGCAAAGAACAGAAGCTATATTTCTTCGAATAAGTCAACGTAATGGATAAGAATCGTATTTTCTAACAAATGGTGCCAGCACCAGCAGAAGTCCACGTGCAGGGAAAATGAATTACCCTAGTCTTGGAGATCACCTCCCATCGGCCAGCAAGATGGGCAGCCAGGGGAGGTGGATGTGAAATCTCAGCCACTGCCTCGGAGGAGACCACAGATGCCAAATCACAAACAGTTAGCGGTTGGAGGTCATTCATCAAAGGGTCCAGGACCCGCCGCACACCTCTGAACAGAGCGAGGGGGCCTGAGATGGTACCCATCCACTGCCAACCAGGGTGCAAAACCGTGGAGATCCCCGCTCAGTGTGGCCGCGATGTGAGCAGTCATCGCCACGGGAGAGGATAGATGGATTCCCGGCCTCTGCAACTACGCAAAAATAAATGAGCCGAGTGTGGCAGGGCACTCTGGGAATCCCAGCACTCGGGAGGCTGAGGCAGGAGGATTTTTGCAAGTTTGAGACCAGCCTGGGTTACCAAGTAAGCTCAAGGCCAGCCTGAACTGCATAGTGAGACCCTGTCTCAAAAAGACAAAAATATATTTATGTGCATGGTTGAGTGTGTGCTGCTTACTTTGTGATGGCAGCCTGACCTCCAGGAATCCACACACCCAGCAGCACCCAACACCCAGCACCCAGCCCAAGGTTCACAAGAGTCCTCCAGCAGCAGGTGGCCAGCGGGGCAGCGTATCCTAGTCAGGGATAGCGCTGAGCAGAGCGCACAGCACGGCACAGACACACTCCATGCTGCCCTGGAACTTCCCTGCGTCTAACGCAGTTCCTAAGAAAATTCAAATGAAGGGCAATACACACACACACACACACACACACACACACACACACACACACACACAGGTGTACATGCCCGCGGGCACTGCCCTGGGGATTTTCACAGAATCCTGAAGAGGACACCAAGAGACCCTTCTTCTCCAGTTCACATGGAAGACTCACGACCACTGACCCTGTCCCAAGCCACGAAAAGCACATCTGAACACAAAGCCAAAAGGCAATAGAGGGAGACCTCCTTCTGTGTCCTCACACAACACAGCTAGTGTCAGTGTCAGTGCTGCACTAATATCAGTGGGATGATGACAGAACATGGTGGGAAACCAAACAAAACTTCAAACTAAGAATAAAATAAAATCTCATTCACAGGTGATCATTTGGGGAAATTTCCCCCAATAACAGAGACTAAGTGATCTGGATTTTTTTTCTTTGTCTTTTTTTTTAAAGGATAATTTGCTTTTTTTTTTTCTTTTTTAAATTAGGACTAGAGGTACCCACTTGTTTATTTATTTACTTTTTGGTACCGGGAATTGAACTCATGACTTCATGCTTGCCAGGCAGGCGCTTACACCACTGAGCTAAATCCCCAGCCCCTTCTTTGTCTTTTGAGACATGGTCTTTGTCTCACTGTGCAGTTCAGGCTGGCCTTGGGCTCCCTTGGTAGCCCAGGCTGGTCTTGAACTTGCAACGATTCTCCTGCCTCAGCCTCCCAAGTGCTGGGATTACAGGCGTGTGTCACACACCCGGTTTTGGAAAAAATTAAAAATAAATCAATACACTCAAAGACCTAAATAGTAGGGAAGTTATTACGCTCTCTGCAGAACAGGAACACAATTACCAAAACCGTCCCCTGTAGCTTCTGCCTGGGGGGCCTCTCCCAACAGCATTTGAAAACCTGCTCAGTGAGATGCTGAGTCCCAGTCACTGGGACCTGCTTGCTCCCCCTGACCCAGGATCCTGCTCTGCAGCCATGGCTCCCCCATGCTATCAACTGGTACCACTACCCATGCTGTCCATCTGGGAAACCCCCCAGTCCATCCTGGCACACGCTGCAGCTTGGGAGCCGATAATTCAGAGCATGATTTAGGAGGAGAACACTGGCCATGCTTTATTCCGAAACTTCCAGACCTAGGAAGGAGTCAGGATTTTCTGGATGTGAAGACAGAGGCAAGAAGAGATTGAGGTCAGAGCAGGACACCTCTGAGAGCAAGGGCACAGATGCCACCAGCGGTGCTACAAATCCTCCCCTGTGCCCCTCAACACCTCTCTGCCACCTCCACCAGATCACCAGAGCTTTTCCCAGCTCCAGTGTGATATCACATGCAGTCTACTGATAGCAGATGTGTTTACTTGTGTAGAAGCCCCGTGTCAAAAATCACACTTAGAGCCTCAGGACTGAACTTGTGCGGAAGCACAGCCTATGGGGAGGGGCTTGCTCAAGCTGAGGTCCCACCGGGGTAGCAGGGGCCCCTAATCCCTTATGATGGATGCCCTGATTACCAAGGTGGATGTGGCACAGTGAGGGCAGGTGGATGTAAGGACACAGGGGGCAGACAGAGAACATCTGAAGCTACAGATGCCAGTGGAGATCCTCAGGCCCGAGTCCCCTCAGGTCCCCAGAAGCAGTCAGCCCTGCCAGCACCTTGATTCTGGACTCCAGCGCCATAAGACCCTAAACCCTGTGTCCAGGCCACTGTGTTTGTGGGTCTTGGTTGTGGCAACCCCAGAAAAAACCACCATGCATCAACAGAGAATTAGAAAGAGATCACCGCTGACCCAGAAGGCAGGTGAACAGAAGTCATCTCAGATGAATTAGAGAAGAAAAGTATGAAAAGCACAGAAGAGAGGAGAAGAGACTGAGGATGAGAAGCTGAACACCTTCATGGAGCCCAGGAGGAGAGGAGGCAGTGGTATGGAGGGAGCACACAGATGGATATCCCTGCCCACCAGCTTGTCAGTTTGTGACCACAGGATAGTGGGACACTGCACCCACTAGGCTGTCCTGCTGCTCACTTCTAGCAGAGTTTCTGGCACATGGATGAGGCTGCTGGTGCTTATGGTGGGGTTGCTTTGCGTGGACTGGTCCTGCCCCTGCCCAGTGTGGGTGGCTGTGAGTGTTCTGAGCATGTTCAGATAGGCTGGGTTTGGCAGTTAGGTGAGGGTCACTTCTCTGGGGTTCAGGATCCGCCCAGGGACAGTAAAGCACACGTCCAGGGGCCCAGATGATCGTGGTAGCACAGCCTTGAGGTCTGCCTGGAGCCTGGCTCCCTGATCTCCAGCACAGTTTTGCACTCTGCCTGCAGCCACTGTGAACTACACAGCGTGGCTCTGGCACACCCTCCGCCATGTTGCTGCTGCCTTGGGGCCCGTGGACCATGGACTGAGTCCTGTGAGACAGTGAGCCATCTTCAGCCTCTCCTGCCCTAAGCTGTGGGTGTCAGGATGGTGGCTCCCAGAAAGGAAAGCTGGCAGATACACGGAGCTGAGCCTTGAGGTTCCCCAGCCCTGGGTATCAACTGCATTTCCAGTCTACGGTGAAGCTCTCAGCTTGCAGTGGGCGTATCAGGAAGTAGCCTTGTGGCTAAGGGGTGTATTCATTGGAAAAGACAACTGGAAACTTTTCATTACCAGGTGAAATAAACCAGTCCACTAACCAAGAAGCCCAGGGGGTACATTACAAACCCACACTTAGACTCATGGTGGAGAAACCAAGGATTAAATGAGAAAGGTAAAGATCTGGGGAGCAGTTAGGTGGTCCAGGGCAGCAGAGGGCAGCCCTTTCGCTCTGGAGTAGGGTAGTCAGATAGCAGCGACCTTCTCAATGCTACAGAAAGGAGCAACCCACAGCAGATATGCAACCAGAATCATACCACCATCAAGAAGGAATGGTAGACACTTGCAGGTAAACAACGCTCCCAGCAGCAGACGTACGCGATAACGCATCCTAAGCAGTGGCCATTGGAGAGAAAGGAAGCAACCCCTAAGGAATCTGGAGAAGCCTCCGTGAGCTAATACAGATGCTGTACTACACTTATGAGCTATGGAACAACTCAAATTTGTCACTGTACTGAGAATAAAGGATACCAGGTATACTCAGGGTCCAGTTGGGGAGATGACGGAAGTAAAACCTTGATATTAAACTCTGATAAACCCAAGAACTGGTGAGACTCTGACCTCACCACGAGGGTTTATCCGCCAAAGTGCATCAAGGGAAAAGGATGTTTAAAACTAATCAGAAAATAGCAAGAAAGGACAGAAGTAGGGACAGGGGATGGAGAGACAGAGCATATCGGATTAGATAAAAGCAGAAACCAATACGCATCCTTCGAAGAGACATTTTTTTTCCCCAAAAGCACAGAAAATGAGATCTATGAAAAAACACGGGTTCTGACCAAAAGTGCCAGTGTATGAATATCAGTACCAGAAGGGCATGTGCCAGCCAAACCCAGGAATAAATGCAGACAGTGTAAGATCAGAAGCTTTTCAAGTCACCAGGAAGAGAGAACACCATGCTTGTAGCAGCAGTTATATTATGGCCTGAGAACGCATCACTGTCAGAAACACCAGGAAAACTAAGGCTACAACCATAGCAGGGTGTTTTAACAATCTGCTCCCAGAAGTAGCCCAACAACTTAAAACAAGCATAAAAAGCTAAAAGAGAACAGATTTTCACATGTATGCAGATCGCTGCACTCAGCTACAAACAGGTTTCTGAATCATTTGTAAGTATCAGCCCTACAGTGACCCTTGGGTAAGTTTCAGCAGGTTTCGGGTACCAGAAGTCCTGCAAAATAGCATAGTCATAGTTTAGGTCAGAAATCAATGGTGAAATGATCTGAAGATGCCAAGACTGAGAAATATGTTCCCAGGAATATTGACAAGGAAATTATTATGAAATAAAGTACTGTAAGTAAGATTTAAAACTGGGAGTAGTGATGAACGCCTGTAATCCCAGCACTTGGGAGGCTGAGGCAGGAGCACCACTGCAAGTACAAGACCAGCCTGGGCTACAAAGTGAGCCCAAGGCCAGCCTGAACTGCATAGTGAAACCCTGTCTCAAAAAGACCAAAAAAAAATCGAATGGAATGATATTTCCTGTTATCAAGCATGCACATGAGTGGGGTGCAGCCCCCCCCCCCCGGGGGGAAGACAAGAACACTCTGCTTAAGGTGTGAAAGAGAAAACTCGAAATCTGCCGAGCAGAGTATGTGCTTAACAAATCCACCAGAAGAAACAGGAGAAAATAATAACAACACCGTGAGCTTCAAGAGTCCTAGCCAGGGGGTGTCTAGAAAGACAGAGAGTCCGTTTGAGAAGCCCCAGGGGATTTGAGGGGAAGAAAGCCCAGCGGCCACCAGCATGAGAGAGGGGACTGTCACACACCACACACCTGGGCAGCTGGCATACAGCAACATCGTGGCCTTCAAGCCAGACCAATGACTCTGTCCAGAGACGCACAGACCCTTAGGAAGCATGGCTTTCCCTTTGTACATTTTGGGTAAAGCTTCTAAAACTAATATCTCCAGGTGAAAAGAATCCTCTCCCACCCCAAAGACTTTGACTCAAAGATCCTCATTGGTCAATTATCTAAACTGAAACCAGAAAGTATTTGCCCACAGCATGCAACCCCCCCACCCTGCCATGGCCTTGGCTTAAGCTCTTTAGGGCACAGGGTGGATACGGGAAGATGACAAGTTTAGTATGAGAGTCCCAAGGTCCCTGTATGAGAGTCCAGACGTCCCTGTGCTCCTGTGAAAACAGATGCAAAATGACATGCACAGACACGAAATGTAGTCACAAGGTCTTTGTGTCACATCAAAACTTTACAGCCACACGCCTGAAACAGGTGGTCAGTTTGGAAGGACATGGGTCATTAGGGGGACCCCGCCTGGTCTGGGAAGACTTCATTTTATTTATTTATTTTTTTTTTTAAAGCCAGTCAAATTTAGCAGTGGGGGAGTGGTATACCAATTTTAGTGACACTAATGTTAATAACTTCTGATAACCCACTGCCATCAGACCAGCCCATTTTATTCATTTTTTATTTTTTGTCTTTTTGAGACAGGGTCTCGTTGTGCAGTTCAGGCTAGCCTTGAGCTCACTTTGTAGCCCAGGCTGGTTTTGAACTCACAGTGATCCTCCTGCCTCAGCCTCCCGAGTGCTGGGATTACAGGCGTGAGCCACCACACCCGGGAACCTCATTTTAATGAAGTCAATTAACTACAGCTTTTCTCTGCAGTGCCAGGACCTGGACTTCACCCTGAATTTTTAGGGCTGGGAATGCAGTTGAATCTGTAACAAATGATAAATATCAACGTGGATGGATGCAGAAAGACATCCTGTTTGCACACACCCACGTCGCAGAAGGTGAATCTTGGGGTGTCACAGCCCCGAATCACATCCCCGAAGATCCCACCATGGGCCCACACAGCCCTCCCACACCTGGCTCCCCGGGGCCTCGAGCTCTGCCAGGCTTTGCGCCACAGGTGCTGCACATCTAATGCAGCCGGTGCTCCGAGCTCCTCCAGCCGGAGATTCCCGAGCTGCCCTGTCCTCTGGTGTTTGAGACCCCCACCCTTCCCTCGCCTGGGCTCCAACCCAACCGATAGAAGTCATGGAGTTTGCGTCCCATCCGGAGAAGGACAGAGCCGGTGCCCAGTCCTGCCGGGGATAAGCTCTGGAAAGTGCAGTGGTTTGCCCCCAGCTAGGGTTAAATAGCACTGCAAAGGGCCTGGGGTCGGGACACCACGGAATCTTTCAGGGTGGGTCAGAAGGGCGGCCACGCAAGAAGGAGGACTCGAAGACCCACAGCAGCACAAATCCAGGCCCGAGGCCCGGAGCAGAGAAGCGCAGACTCCCGCCCCCACTCACCGCGCAGGTCCAGGTGCGCCCAGTGGTCCATAACGGGTGGCTCTGGCGGGGAGCAGAAATCGTCTGTGAAGCCAGCTGATTGGCTAGTGAGTTCCTCTTCCCATTGGCCCAGATGGCTTCGCAAGGTAGAAATCCTCAATGAGAAACTCTAGCAATAAATAATTCCCAAGGATTTATTGATTTATTTTATTTATTTTTTATTTATTTTGGTACTAGTAGGGATTGAGCCCAGGGCCTTCTCAGTGAGCCACATCCCTGCTCATTTGAAATTTTTAAATTTTAAAACAAGGTCTTGCTAAGTTGCTAGGGCTGGGCTCAACCTTGCAATCCTCCTGCCTCTGCCTCCCAGAAGGCATGTGTTATGGGCCCAGGATTTCACAAGTGTTAAGTATCTTTTGTTACAGTGTGTTGTTAGAATGGTTCTGCTTTATATGAGTGTTGTGCTTAAGTCATAAGTTAACAGTTTTTCTATAAGTTTGTGGGGCAGGACTTTGCACAGATATTCAAACGTCTCAGATAATGATGTCCCCCCTCCTCTGAGCCACCTGTGGTGCCATGGGGCTGGCTCTGCCGTGCTCCAGCCCAGGGCTGCAGCCTGGTGCTGAGCTGAGGGTGCACTCAGTACTGAGGGCATCTCTTGGGGTGCTTCCTGGCCCCTTCTTTCCCAGCTTGTGAAGTTCTGAGGTCCATGTTCCACATCTCGGTGACTCTGCCCAATGCCAGCATGGCCCTCTCTTACCCTCTGTGCCCAGCACTGCAGGAGGCAGGCACAGATCCCAAGTCTCCCTGCAGACCCTGGGGCCTCCAAAGCCCCTGTACCGCCTGCCCCTGGCAGCAGCTTGGTCCATGTGTCCTTAAGGAACCCCTTGGGCTTGGGTGGCCTGGGTTCCCTGACTGGGTAGCAGCGCCAGGTGGAACTGCATTCTTCTCCCACTGTGAACTGGGTCCCCAGGAGCCCGGGAGTCACAGAGGACTCAGGAGCTAAGCACAGGGTGGGCGACATGGGCTCTTCCCACTGTGGCTCTTTGGGAACGGGAACCAGCCAAGGGGACCCGTGTTGGGCCACAGAGCTCGCTCTCTGGCCAGCGTGCTTCTTTGGCTGTGACAAGACCTTTCCTCCTGTCCTAGCCAGGGCTGCTTGGCTTCTGAGCGGTTCTAGCCAGACTCGTCCTGCTTGGTATTGAGCTGAGGGTGCACACGAGGAGCTGCTGACCACCGGCTGGGCTGTGGCTCCCTGGGCAGAGCCCTGGCCCTTGGCTCTCAGTTCTGGGGAGCTGGGCAACTGGAGGGCCAGGGCTTCCACCTCACAGGGGTGGTTGTTTCCAGCCCTGGGCTAGGGCCCGCCCTGTGGGCCTCAGCATAGCCCTGCTTAGGAAGGTCAGCACTGGGGGGCCCCGTGGACCTCAGTGTGGAACGAAAGCTTCCTGACCCATCTAGCCGCGACAAGTGATCCGGCAGAGTTAGCACTGCTCTCCAGGTCATGAGTCTCTTTCTCTGAAGTTTTACTTCTGTTGCTGCCTGTTTGCAGGGCGCAGTAACCACACACTTCCCTGTGGAGCGGGTAGTGGACCCAGCATACCTGTCTGTAGCCAGTTGGCCCCTCCTTCCACCTCTCTGTCCCCTTCCTTCTTGGAAAACAATTATCTCGTGCTTTTCAGTTATCTAGCTTTAATTTTCTCCTCAATTTACTTACATTTTGGGTGTTGGGTCACAAAGCTTTTGACTCAAACCGAGGCCCAAAGTGACCCTGAGGCGCTTCCTGTCCTGATGCCCAAAACAGGGGAACTGAAGGTGCATTCATTTTCCTCCAAATAACTCAGGCCCATCCTTCTTTATGGCAAAGTAGTACTCCATCCACTGGGTAATCCCACACTTTCTTTGTTCATTCATCTATTGGTGTACACACAAGCCATTTCCAAGATTCAGCTATTGTGAACTGTGCTGCTGTACACATGGGTGTGCACAGATCACTATAACATGATATCTTCAGCTCCTCTGGAAAGATGCCTAGAAGGGGAATAGCTGGGTCAAATATAATTTCTACTTTTAAATTTTTTGAGGAATCTCCATTCTTGTTTCCAGGGTAGGCATATGAGCATCCATTCCTTTCAAAATGTAGAAAGATTCTTTTTCCCTAAAGCCTTGCCAGCATTTTGTTAATTGTAGGAATGCTCTCAGGTAGCTTCTGAGGAATTCCCAATGATGCCCACCTGTTCTGGAGTAAGGTCGAGCCTGTGTTGGTTTAATTTGTTTTTCTCTAACAGCCAGTGTTGTCAAGGTTGTTTATATATTTATTGGTCACTTGTGTGTCTTCTGAGAAATGTCACTTTTTCCAGTTGTCTATCTTCTATTGTTTTTATTTGGAGGATCTAATTGTTTGAGTCCTTTATTCTATTATCCCTTTGTCAGAAGTGTGTCTGACATAAGATTTTTCCCATCCCTAGGTTGTCTCTTCATTCTGTTGGTTGCTTCTTTTCCTGAGCAGAAACTTTTAAAACTTGATATGATCCCATTTGTTCAATCTTGGTGTTGTTTCTTGTGCAATTGGGGTTCTGGTTTAAAAAAAAAGTCCTTGCCTATCCTGGGCAACAAAGACAGGAGGCATCACAATCTCCAACTTGAAATTATACCTTAAAGCTACTGTGATAAAAAACAGTGTGGTACTGCCAAGAAACAGACCTAAAGATCAATGGAACTGATTAGAAGATGTAGAAACGACTCCAGACATACTAAGCCTTATCTTTGACAAAGATGTCAAACACATTCACTGGAAGAAAGGCCCTTTAATAAATGATGCTGGGAAAACAGGCTCTACATATGCTAAAGATTAAAATTGGACCCATATCTTTTACCATGTACTGAGCTACAATCAGAATGCCACAAAGATCTTAATATTAAGACAGAAACATTAAATCTGCTGGAAGATAGAGGAGGTAAAACTCTTGAAGACATTGGTGTAGGCAGACTTTATGAACAGAACCCCGATTGCATAGGAACTATCTGAAAGAATCAACAAATGGGATCTCAGCCTACTGCAAAGCTTTTTCACAGTAAGAAACCACCAACAGAGTGAAAAGACAACACACAACATGGGAGAGAATGTTTACTAGCTGTTCCTCAGATAAACGATTACTATCAGAACATATGAAGAACTCAAAAATATCAGTCCTTCCAGATTTAAAGACTCAATCCAAAAATGGGCATCTGAGATGAATACATACTTCCCAGATGAAGAAGTATGAACAGCAAATAAGTAAGTGAAAAAGTGCTCAGCACCATTGGTCATTAGAGAAATGCAATTCCGCCTCAACCCAGAAATCAAGCAATGACAAATATTGGAGGAGCTAAGGAGAAAAATGAGCCCTTCTGCACTATTGGTGGGAATGCAGACTGGTGCAACCACTGTGGAAATCAGTGTGGAGATTCCTCAAAAAACTAAGGCTGGAGATGCCATTTGACCCAGCTGTTCCCCTTCTGGATATCTTCCCCAAAGAATTAAAAACAACACAGTGATATATGTGCACCCATATTTATAGCAGCACAGTTTGTAATAGCCAGATCTTGGAAACAACCTGTGTTGGGAGCAGGAGCCAGGGGTCCGGCAGTGAACGGGTGTGGAAAACCACACACTGAAGCTGGACCTCAACCAGTTCCTCATCCTGCAGTAACCTCAGCCTTCTAGACAAAGCATCGTGCTGATATTAACCTGGGAATAGCTTCATAACGTAAACAATAAAAGTTTCTCATGGGCCCAGGAACATGTTTGCCTCCTGGGCTGCACAACATAGAAGTTTCTCACTGGCCCAAGAACATGTTTACCTTTGCTGTATGCACAAGAAAGTGTCCTGAAGTGACTTGTACTGCTCTTTGCTTTGAAACATTATAAAAACTCTGGAGTCCTTCAATAAATCACCTTTTGCCTCCTGAGCAACTGGTGTCCCTGTGTCTTCAGTCTCTCGCCTGACTCCTTCCCCACACTGGCCACGGCACCTGGCATCTGGCGCCCAACGTGGGGCTTGGAATATAAGCATTCGGAGCATTCTTCCAGTGGAAAGAGAATCGGGAGTTCCAAGAAGACCGCTGCTACAGACGACCCGGGTAAGTGAAAAGTGAAAGTAGCAGGGAGTGGCAGATAGTAGCAGAGAGTGGCATATACACAGGGATTGAGAATGGGTAACTCCCCGTCATTAGTCATTAGAACGGGAACTTTTTGAACAAGTTATTTCCTCTTTGTTAAAGAGTAGGGGCATTCCTGTAGCTAAGCTCCAAATTCATCGGTTTGTTGATTTTGTGCCTCAGGTTTGCCCCTGGTTTCCCGAACAGGGAACGGTTAATGTTGAGACTTGGAAGACAGTAGGAGACAAGATTAAGGATTATTATTGTGCTTGGGGTCCTGAGAAGGTTCCTATGGATGTGTTTCCGATTTGGACTTTAATTAAGGACTGTTTAAAAGGGGACTCTGAGTCTAGTAAATGGGAAAAAAGAACTCGAGAAATTTTTATAAGAAAAACCAAATCCTCAGAGAATGTGGCATCCTCCTTATACCACGCCCCTGCCCTCTGCTCCTCCACCGCTCTCTGAGCTGCCCTGTTACGAGCAGCCCAACCTCCCTACAACTAACAAAATAAACAATAGGCCTGATGATTTACAAGTCAATAACCCTGATGGAGAAACTGATTCAGATTCAAATGAAGAATTAGGTCTGAAAAATGGGAAGAGTTAGAGCATGAAGCCTGTCAATATGAGCATCAACATGAGGCTTTCATGCTTCAAGATCAGGCAAACCCACAATGTAAAGAACCAACAGAGGGCCTAGAAAACTTGATTGAAACATTTAAAAAAAGAATTGTCTGATATAGCTAAGCAGATTAAAAAGTTATCTGAGGCTAATTTAAGGGATCAAAAGCATAAAGGTTGTAGTACTTCTTCATTGGCAAGGCCTTTGTTTGATCGATATGAAACTTCTACTACACCTCTTGTTGCTTGAGTAGGATTTAGACCAATGCCTTTATTGCCCCCACTTGTGCCTATACGTCCTGTTGCACCTTCAGCGATATCCCCCTTACAACGTGCATTTCAAGAAGCTAGAAAGCAAGGTGAAAATTTAGAGGGATTTCAAGTTTACCCAGCAGTAAGGAGAGTTACTCCACAAGGACAATCATACAATGAACATGAGGGGCTTCCTTTGAAAACAATTAAAGAATTAAAAATGGCAGCTACACAATACGGAGCTACTGCTCCTTTTACTATGTCTATTCTTGAATCAGTAGCGAGCCAGGCTTTGCCGCCTCAAGATTGGAAGCTTTTAGCTAAGGCTATACTGAATGGGGGAGATTATCTTCTTTGGCTATCAAAATATAAGAGACTACAATGGGATATGCATTAGATGATCAAGCTATTGCTAATGGAATTTCTATGGATCATCTTCAAGGGAAAGGGGCTTTTGCGGCCCTGGGTGCTCAATTAAATTACCCTGGCTATGCCTATGATTTGATTCGGTGGGCCGCTTTAGCAGCATGGAAAAAATTGCCCCAATTGTTGTACTCTAAGAAAATAGCTTCTTTATATATGTATTATAGCAAACCTGTAAAGTGGCTTACTAAATGTGTTTTTTTTTTATCCTTTTTCCCTAACTGATATGTTAAGTGACCTAATTGATATATTGAGCAATACTCTCCTCTGTAAAGAATTGCAAGAATCTCACCTAATTGATATGTTAACCATTGTTGCCCTCTCCAAACTACAGAAGTTGTGCTAAAACAAGCTAACAAGGGTTGTTAATCACTGTTAGGTGCCACTATTCTCCGCTAAAGAGCTACAGAAAACTAGAAGGGCCCATTAATTTAAACTTGTTTAAAGTAACCTGCTTGTGTGCAGAGAGATTTGCGTATGAGTTTAACCCTTTACCCTGACCTTGACACATAACCACCGTTTTCTGTTCTGTATGGCGCCTTATTGCCTCCCTCTCCCCTCACTTATCTATCTAGGCCATAAAGAATTTGGGTTTCTGGTGACCTCCTCCCAACTTGGTGATGATCTGTCATAAAATGAGCCTGCCCCAAATTTTAAGAACTGTTTAGCTTCAAAGACATTACCGGGAAATACTATGGCCCAAACCCCAATCAGTGCTTTCCTTTTGTTCTGTATGCATCAAATGAATTAGATATCAGATCTTTGTAAACTTAAGTTTCAGCTTCTTATAACTCTTGACCCCTTCGCACCCATTAGCGAAAACAAGCTGTCCTGGGATAATTAACTGTCCACTTTCTTCCCCAAATATTGCTGCAGATGTGCCACTCCGAGATAATGTCAGTCTGTAGGATGGGAGTAATTTGAGAAACACCAGGAACTCCCAAGATTTTCAGAGCTAAGTGTACAGCAATATAGTTTCCAGACTCAGGTCAACAAGTTTGATGGCTCTGCAGGTTTCTTTGTTTCTCTCCCCCCACCCCGTTTCCTCCAGCCTCTTTTTAAAGTTCTCCCTTCAGTCTCTGGGACACAGTCTCCAAATTGGCTCCCGGAGACTGGTCGCCAGGCCTGGAAATAAAGCCTTTGCCACCTAAATTTTCGGTCTCTTGCCTCCTTGGATTTTATACCGGGGCCCAAGTTATAACACCAATCAGGATCAAAGAAGGGAGAGTTAGGCAAGATTAAACAAGGCCCTGATGAGCCGTTCCAGGACTTTGTCTCTCACCTCCTTCAGGCTGCAGGACGATTAATAAATGATCAAGAAACCAGCAATATATTAGTAAAAGAATTGGCCTTTGAAAATGCCAATGCAGTCTGCCAAGCATCTCTTCGACCCTGGAAGGGACGGGGCACCTTAAATGATTACATCAGACTTTGTGCAGACATAGGAGCAGGATATATTCAAGGATTGTCTATGGCAGCTGCTTTGAAGGGACAAACCCTGCAAGAATGTTTGGCAATACAACATAGCAAATGCAAAAACATGCCCCTGGCCCTCCAGGAAGTTGTTATAATTGTGGAAAAATGGGGCATATTGCCAAACAATGCTCTGATTCTCCAAAAGGTGATAATAATGCAAATAATAAGGTTAAAACTGATAAAAAGCTGAAAGTCCCAGGGTTATGTCCACGCTGTAAGAGAGGAGATCACTGGGCTAATGAATGTTATTCTAAAAGAGATAAGAAAGGCAATTTACTATCCCCCAGCAGGGAAACTCCAAGAGGGGCCAGCCCCAGGCCCGACAACAAATCTTCGGGGCAATTCAACCCAGAAACAATCCGTTTCAGACCTCTCCAGAGCAACTCCAGGAAGCACAGGATTGGACCTCAGTTCCACCACCCACATCATATTAACCCCAGAGCTAGGAGTCCAGTTGATACCTACCGGTATTTACGGCCCGTTACCTCCAAACACTTGGGGGCTTTTACTAGGGAGAAGTGGGTTTACTTTAAAAGGACTTATAGTACTTCCTGGAGTGATAGATCAAGATTATGAGGGAGAAATTAAAGTTATGGCTAAAACTGATACAGTTGTCATTAACATACCTCTGGGTACTCGTATAGCACAATTATTATTGTTGCCCCTTATTCAAGGAAAACAAAAGATGCTTAGGAAAAAACGAGGCACCCAAGGGTTTGGCTCCTCTGATGCTTTTCTTATTCGACAAATACAAGATGAAAGGCCAGAATGCTTAATAAAAATACAGGGAAAAACTTTTCTTGGAATAATGGATACAGGGGCTGATGTTTCTGTTATAAGACAACAAGATTGGCCTTCATCCTGGCCCTTGGATCCTGCCCCTGCCATTCTCCAAGGAATCGGGCAAGCCTCCGCTCCTTTTAAATCCTCTTCTATATTATCTTGGGCTGATTTAGAGAGACATACAGGAGAATTCCAACCATATGTTTTACCTAATCTTCCCCTAAATTTGTGGGGACGAGACATACTAAGCCAAATGGGAGTGTACTTGTGGAGTCCAAGTCCCACTGTAACCAAACAGATGTTGCAAATGGGTCAATTGCCATTTGCAGGCATGGGAAAAAATAATCAAGGTATCAAAGACCCTTTATCCATCCCACAAAAGGTTGATAAACAGGGCTTGGGTTTTTCCTAGTGGCCGCTGATCGTCCTGCTATCCATGCTGATAAAATTAATTGGAAATCTGATACACCAGTAAGGGTAGATCAGTGGCCCATGCCTGAGGCTAAACTCCAAGCCGCCAGGCAATTAGTGCAGGAACAGTTAGTCTGTGGTCATATCCGACCTTCCTCCTCCCCCTGGAATTCACCTATATTTGTGATAAAAAAGAAATCAGGAAAATGGAGGTTATTACAAGACCTTAGAAAAGTTAATGATACTATGTTTCCTATGGGGGCTCTTCAGCCTGGACTTCCGTCACCTATGGCAATACCTCTGTCACATCATCGTATTGTTCTTGATTTGAAAGATTGTTTTTATACTATCCCTCTCCACCCTGAGGATTGCAAGAGGTTTTCTTTTAGTATTCCTTCCTGTAATTTGTTCTCACCTATGGAAAGATATGAGTGGGTTGTGTTACCTCAAGAAATGGCTAATAGCCCCACCTTGTGTCAAAAGTTTGTACATGCAGCCATTGCCAATACCAGATCTAAATTTGCCTCTGCCACCATTATTCATTATATGGATGATATTTTAATAGCCCATCAAGATTCTGAGATGCTTTTGCAAGTATATGCCTCTCTTCATCAGGATTTAACAAATAATGGGCTGGTCATCGCACCTGAGAAGGTCCAAACTTCACCTCCTTTTTCTTATCTAGGTTTTCACTTATATCCATGGCATTTTTCTCCTCAACGATTGTCTGTTAATACTTCTCACTTGCGTACGTTACATGATTTTCAAAAACTCTTAGGCGAAATTAATTGGATCCGGCCGTCTCTAAAGTTAACTACTCAAGACCTCCACCCGTTGTTTTCCTTACTAGCTGGAGATTCTGACCCAAGTTCACCCCACCAAATGACGGCAGAAGCTCGCAAAGCTCTTGAACTGGTTAATAAGGCTCTTCAAAGTGCGCAGCTTCATTATTGTGATTATTCCACTCCCTGGTCTCTTATCATCATACCCACATCCTTTTCTTCTACAGGTGTGTTATATCAGCAGGGAGTTCTCTCATGGATTCATGGTTCGCATTCTCCGAAGAGGGCTCTCCCCCCTTACGCCTCTTTGGTTGCAGAAAGGATTATGCAAGGAAGGAAATTGTCTATAATGCATTTAGGAAGAAACCCTCACTCTATTATAATCCCTTATACATCTGAACAGCTCAAATGATCGCTTAATATGACTGATTATTTTCCTCTTTCTCTAGCGTCCTATGCCGGTCAAATCCAACATCACTATCCCAAGGATAAAATTCTTCAACTTGCCTCTAAAGTTACCTTTTCATTTCCTCAAATCATACGCATGAAACCCCTTGTTAATGCTATTACTTTATTTTCAGATGGAAGCTCCAATGGAAAAGCTACTTTGGTATCCCCAAATCAAACTTATGTATGGCAATTGAGGAGTACTTCAGCTCAAGAGACTGAACTTTATGCTGTTCATCAGGCTTTTATTCTTTTCTTTGATGTTCCCTTTAATTTGTTTTCAGACAGCCAATATGTAGTACAAGCCTTGTCTGTTTTAGAATGCGTACCTGTTATCAACACTGCTAATATCCTTGTTGCACAGTTATTTGGTCTTATTCAATCATCTTTACATTCTCGATCTGCACCTTGTTTTGTAGGACATATTCACAGTCACTCTAATCTTCCAGGCGCTTTGACTCATGGAAATGCAATTGCAGATCGAGGCACGCATATTGGACTGTCTGCTGTTTCTCAAGCACAACAGTCACATGCTCTTCATCACCAAGCTGCACAGGTTTTACATTATCAATATGGTATAACACGGCAGCAAGCATGGGAAATTGTTAAAAACTGTCCCTCGTGTGCGCCTCTCCTTCCAGTACCACATTTTGGAGTCAACCCTCGAGGACTCCGTCCAAATAACATCTGGCAGATGGATGTCACTCATTATCCTTTTTTGGGGTCATTAAAATACCTACACGTTACCATAGACACCTTTTCTCATTACATGCTTGTTTCACCTATGACTGCAGAAACTGCACCCATGTAATACAACACCTACTATATTGTTTCTCTATCCTGGGCATTCCTCGATCCATTAAAACTGATAATGGCCCAGCATATGTTAGTAAACCCTTTGCCAAATTCTGTCAGACTTTCCATATTAAACATGTTACTGGACTGCCTTATAATCCTCAAGGACAAGGAATTGTTGAACGTGCTAATCTCTAACTAAAAACACATTAAAGAAATTAAAAAGGGGGAGATGGTATAAGTATTCTCCCAAAACCCTTCTTAATCATGCTCTTTACATGATTACATCTTAATTTTTTAAGTTTTGATGCTTCCAATAGATCTGCAGCTGAGAGACATTGGTCTCCTGATTTGCCCTCCAAGGGAAAGACCCATTAACTAATCTATTACATGGTCCTGACCCAGTATTGATATGGGGAAGAGGATATGTTTGTGTTTTTCCTACAGACGCTGATACACCCACGTGGATCCCAGAGCGTTGTGTATGACATGCCCAAGAGCAAGATAGACAAATTGCGCAGGAAGATGCTTCGACTAATCATGACCTCGAGGATGAGAACAACGACCAGAAGGCCTCCTGCGACAAGAGATGAAACTCTTCTGTTTTTGGCTCAATTGCTAAGCATTCTTTGGGTTTTGCATACATTTCAAATGCCTGTGCGGGTGGATAATTATTGGGCATTTGTACCTAATCCTCCTTTGTTGCACCCTATGTCATGGGGCGACAACGATGATGTTACTGTTTATGTAAATAATACTTGTGTCTTAAGTTTTCCTTCTTCCACTCATATACAACCTATCTCTATTGTATATAATTACACTGAAATGTCTGCTTCATTACCCCTATGTTTTTCTAAAACAAATAAGAATTGTACATTAATAGAAAGATACTCTGATTGGGATGGAAACTTTACTAATGGAATGCACTGGGGAGTAGATATGATGTATGTATTTCACAATAGTAGTGAAACTAGAGTGGGAAAAGGTAATCCCCCTGAGCATATTCCAGAATGTAGACAAAAATACCCAAGCAAAAGTGTATATGGACCCTCATGGCGTTTGTGCCATCATAATTATACTATATGTTACAAAGATCTATGTGATTGGAGTGATTACAGAGAAACAACCTACAGGCCCCGAAATTTATTATATGGAATATGGACAAGGAATAACATCACCTTTTTTACCATGCTGTGGAAGTTGGTTGCAGCTCTTGATTATATTGCTGTTGCAAAAGAAAAAGTTGTATGGCAACATATAGGGACACAGGATGCTATTTCTGTTAATGACACAGTAAAAAATGTAACTATCATAGCTTGTGTTTCTGAACCATATGGTGTTATAAGTGGAGAACTTACTGTAAATAAGAACAATGAATCTTACTAAATTACTTGTAAAGATTTCATCTTATCCAGTTGTGTTAATGCTTCACGAAACCACTCATCCATATTATTGGTCAAACAACCTCCATTTGTATTTTTACCTGTTAATATCACCACAGAGTGGTATGAAGATCCTTCTGTGATTATTTTGCAAAAATTAACAAATCTTTTAAATCGGGCCAAATGATTTGTTGGGATGTTAATGACTGGAATTGCTGCACTTATTACTTTAATAGCCTCCACTGCAATGTCTGCAATATCTCTTACGGAAAGTGTGCAAACTGCATCCTATATCAATGAATTATCCCATCATGTTTCTTTGGTTTTGAAAATACAGGAAAATTGGGATAGCCTGATTGAACAAAAATTAAATGCTCTACAAGATACAGTAATAACCTTAGGAGACCAATTATATGCTTTGCAAGTACAATCTTCTTTGAAATGTCATGCCTTATTCGAACATATTTGTGTTACTTCACATAGATATAATGAAAGTGATGTACCTTGGGATAGGGTGAAAAATCATTTGCTAGGAAGATGGCATAGTTCCAATACTTCTCTAGATTTGCTTAAGCTGCATAAAACTATCCAAGATATAACCAATGCACCAGCAATAAAAGTTGCCATAGCAAAAGAAACTGAGCAAACATTCAATGCATTAACCAGCCATTTCCCAAGCCTCACGGGCATTTCGCATTTTATCATTCTAGCTGGTTTTGGAGCTCTAGCATTTATTGTCATGATAACAATTTTTCCATATTTTGTAAGAATTGTTGTTGGGCAAATGAGAAATGTGCATTTGGACTTGAAACGTTTTAAGTTACAACCAACTGCTAATGAAATTCCCATGCGAAGTTTAATACATTTCTTGTCTAAGAAATAAGGGGGATATGTTGGGAGCAGGAGCCAGGGGTCCGGCAGTGAACGGGTGTGGAAAACCACACACTGAAGCTGGACCTTAACCAGTTCCTCATCCTGCAGTAACCTCAGCCTTCTAGACAAAGCATCGTGCTGATATTAACCTGGGAATAGCTTCATAATATAAACAATAGAAGTTTCTCATGGGCCCAAGAACATGTTTACCTCCTGGGCTGCACAACATAGAAGTTTCTCACGGGCTCAAGAACATGTTTACCTTTGCTGTATGCACAAGAAAGTGTCCTGAAGTGACTTGTACTGCTCTTTGTTTTGAAACATTATAAAAACTCTGGAGTCCTTCAATAAATCGCCTTTTGCCTCCTGAGCAACTGGTGTCCTTGTGTCTTCAGTCTGTCGCCTGACTCCTTCCCCGTGCTGGTCGCGGCACCTGACAAACCTGAATGCCCATCCACCAAGGATGGATAAAAAAGATGTGGTAGTTTTATACAATGGAGTACTACTCAGCCATAAAGAATGATAAGTTGTATACTTTTATAGGTAAATGGATGAACCTTGAGAACATACTCATTAGTGAAATAAATAAGACACATTTCTACACATCATATTGTTTCATTAGTGTATCAAGCTGAAAGAAAAAAACATGTATATGTGTGTGTGTGTGTATATATGTAAAGAGCTAAGATAGTTAGACTCCTGATTTCTCTGAGTTCACTGAAGAGAAGGATTTGTCCTGGTGTTGTTCAGACAATTGAATGCAGAGGTCTTGTGCCATGGGTGAGTGATTTGGGGATGACAATGCACAGTGTATGCACCATTGTTTCCCCCTGACTGACTGACTTTAAAATTTTGTTGTAGTTTTCTTCTTCTTCTCCTCCTCCTCCTC
This sequence comes from Cavia porcellus, assembly GCF_034190915.1. NCBI lineage: Eukaryota > Metazoa > Chordata > Mammalia > Rodentia > Caviidae > Cavia > Cavia porcellus. The sequence continues at coordinate 36,576,419 of NW_026947490.1, read as the reverse complement.
CTCCTTCTCCTCCTCCTTCTCCTTCTCCTCCTTCTTCTCCTTCTTCTCCTTCTCCTCCTTCTCATTTTCTTTCTTTTAATCTGTAAATAAAATGATGTGAAAAAAAGTCCTTGCCTATGCCTATGACTTCAAGAGTTTTACCTGTTTTATCTTCCAGCAGGTTAAGTGTCTCTTTTAATGTTAAAATCTTCATTCCACACCATCAGACATATTGAAACCAAATAAAACAAGAAAACCAATCAAAACAGAACAGTGAAAGCGATACAGGACTTCAAAACAAGACAATAGAAAATCAACAATGGCTACCATAATGCCTCTCCTGATCTTCAAAGTAGCTGCCCATAGGCTCTATGGCAGCCACTGCTGATTTCCTATTGTCTTGTTTTGAAGTCCTGTATCGCTTTCACTGCTTGTTTTGACTGGCTTTATTGTGTTTTATTTTGTTTGGTTTTCAAACACCTTCATCCATTTTGATTTTAGTTCAGTACGTGGGGCAAGACAGAGGTCTGGCTTCAGTCTTCTGCATGGGCTGATTCTCATCTTTTCTCCGTGGAAATAGAAGCAATTTGGCACTGACACAGCCCAGGGTATTTACAATCATGGTGAATCCTGTCACTGGCTCCATTCATCTCTCAGGTAATACGAACAGATCTCACTTTGTCTAAACTCTTACTGGATTTCTTATCTCCCCTTTCTCTGGTCACACATTTGAGTGTCCGATGGAGTAAAGGGTGACTGTTCCTAAACCACACAGATATGTGGGTTCGTGTGAGCTCAGGAGAAGCAGAGAGTTGGGAACCGGACCCCCTGGGACAAGTTCCAGGCTCGGACGCCGTACCCACAGCATCCAGCAGCCATCCCATCTCCTTGTCTCTGTCTCTCTGTCTCTGTCTGTCTCTGACTCTGTCTCTCTCTCTCTGTCTCTGTCTCTCAGTCTCTGTTTCTCTCTGTCTCTCTGTCTCTCTCTGTCTGTCTCTATGTCTCTCTGTATCTGCCTGTCTCTATCTCTCTGTCTCTCTCTCTCTGTCTCTCAGTCTGTCTCTCTGTCTCTCTCCTTCCTTCTCTTTTGAGAAAAGAAAAACTGACTCACTCTTAATTGTCAGGATGCTAGATTGTTACCTCTGTCACACTCCATCCATTTCTGGCCCTTGGAAACGCTGCCCGTAGGAGGCCCCAGAGGTAGGGGAGGAGCTATATCACTGAGTAGGACTTGAGGTCCTTAGGGACTGAAAATGTGGTCTTGCCTGGGGAACAGGGACAGGCGTTCTCTGCAGGTCTCAGCCAGTGTCCATCCTCAGGGTTGGATGCTTTGGTCTCTGCCCACGGGCTGAACCCACACCCTTTCCTCATCCAACCTCTCGGAACTGGATTCCAGGTACAGCCCCCTGGAGCGATCAGTGCCTACAGTAATAGGAGCGATTTGCAAATCAGAGCCCAGACCTTCCAAACACAGGCATGGACATCCACCCGGAACCAGTTCTTGGCTGTGGCTCTGGCCTCAGCGTGGCCTTTTCCTGACCTTGGGACACTGACCTCTGTCTAGCACAAGCCTGGTCCCAGGCAGCACGGCCAGGACCCCAGAGGCCCAACCAGAGCTGGACAGCCACCGCCACAGCCCAGGTCATTGCACCATGTCAGAAGTAGCTTCTGAGGGATGCTCGAGGCACAGTTAGACAGAAGTGGGTTCCGCTCTCCCATAGCATGTGGGGTCCCTTACCTCACAGAAACTGATACTGATGTATCACTATGGAGGGGAGCTTGACGTCCCCAAACAAGAGAATGATAACAGGGAGCAGAAGGTACAGTTACTCTGGAAAACAGTCTAAGCCTCTTATAAAATTGCACACATGCTAATTATACAATCAGTAGTTACAGCATTGGGCATTTATCCCAAAGAAATTAAGACACGTCCAGAAAGGAACCAGACATAGATGTTCTCAGTGGCCTACTTGATTTAGGCCACAAGCAGAAAAGCCCTGTGGCTCTTCTAAACCAACATATCCATATTTTTGGTTATTATTTTAAAGGGAGCAAACCAGAATAGTAAAACGAAGCAAAACAGTGCTAGGACAGTAGGAATTCCACAATCATTACTATATTGTACTATGTCATTATCTTCCAAATAGTTGCTCACACTTCCAGTCCCGGGACTGCAAAGCCAATCAAACAACTTAAGTGGCAGTTGCTTCCCTCCCTCAGCTATCATCTCAGCCTGTGTCGTGTCTGGCTGCTTACAGGGGACAGGGGGACGTGGGAGGTGGAGGTGGCTTCCTTGCTGGTTCTCCCCATCCGGCAGGGCCACTGCCCCTGGTTTTCCTGTTTTTCCTGAGTTCCTGAATTCTCTCTCTCCATGGGCTTCAAGTCTCAGTTCAGATTCTTCCTGTGTCCACAGAACCCACCCCTCTCCTCTTCCTCATGCTGCTGTATTCCAGGATCTGGACACCAAACCTTGGAGAGGTTCTTTCTCTGCTGCTCACCACTCTGCCAGTTTCCTGGAAGTTACATGTTAGTATTTTCAGTAGATTTTCTTTTGGTGTATTGAGAGAGTTTTTCTGTATAGCTCCCATTGGCCTTGAACTTACTGTGTAGCGCAGGCTGACCTGGAACCTGCAGGGACCTTTCTGCCTCAGTCTCCTGAATGCCGAGGTTACTGGTGGGTAGCACCACACCTGGCTTAGTAGACTTTTTGATGAACAAGTTCTTAATTTTTATGATGTCAACCTGCCCCCCATTTATACTTATACTTCTTGTGACTATTAAAGAAAGCTTTGCTTACCCCTAAGTCACAAAGACATTTTTCAAGTATTTTTTTAGCCTTTCTAGTTGGGCCTGTGATTCATCATAAATTGATCTCTTGTATAACAGCGGTGGTAGACCAGCTTCCCTGTCCTCTATCCACACAGCTGTGTGTGGAGCGGATGTCCTTCCCTCTGGAGTGCTCTGGGGAGAGATGACCCAAATGTAGAAAATGAGTGTGTTTCTCCCAGAACCAGCCTGAAGTCTGATCCACATCAAATACTCACTCCATCTTGTGGTGCAGATAAGGAATTTGAGAGTGAGAACATGACCTGTCCTGGGGGAGCTGAGTTTGGAGGCTAAGGTTGGAGGGCACTTGGGTCAGGGCAGGAAGCATTGCTGGTCAGGAGCCGAGGGTGCCACACCCCGAATGGAGCTCTCAGGGTTGATAGGGAGGACAGTTGGGTGCATTCATGCATCTGAACCCAGGGGGAGTGGACAGACGGGTGCAGGACTGGTCCCGGGCACTGTGTCCTGCTGTTTCTTCTGTCCCTTAGCCATGCAGTTCCTCTGGGAGCTCTGGGTGCACCCCAGAGCTATGCACTCCCCTCCGCCTCCGCCTCTCAAGTGGTGGGACTTGCAGGTCCTCTGCGGCACAGCCTGTGCTCTGAGAGTTGCCCACTCGCCTCTGCAGTAAACCTCAGAGGCAGAGCCGAGTGCTCATGACCGAGTCTGTGGCCCCCAAGGCCTGAGATGTTTGCCCTTTAGTGATGCAGAGATGTGGGCTGGTGGGGTGAGTGTTGTGGGACATGTGTGGCCGGAGTCCAAGTGGGGGTGCTGTCCCTCTCTACCCTAAAACATTTTCAGCCAGGCGTGGTGGTGCATTCCTATAATCCCACCACTTGAGAGGTAGAGGCAGGAGGATTCTGTGAGTGTAAGGCCAGCCTGAGCTATGTAGTGCGACCTTGTCTCAAAAAATTTTTTTTCCAATCCGTGGATATAAGTCAATGGCGAGACATTAGCATTACATAAATATTTTTTACAATGTTTTAAATTGCTAATTGCATTTTTAAGAGATCAAACTTTTTTGGAATTTAGTTATCATAGCTAGAATAATAATTCATCAACATGCAATAGCTAACTCTTGGAAGCAGCCAAGAACAGATGAAAAGAAATGTGGTAAGAATTTTCTTGTGGTACCACAAGAAAATGTGGTAAGTCCATGCTGTGGAATACTACTCTGCCATAAAGAAGGATACACTTGAATCATAATCAGACACTGAAGCTTAATTGTCAGGTGGTTTCTCTTGTGTGAAGAACCTAAAATATAAATAAGAGGCAAAATGAAAGATAGCTAATGGGGAATAGAGAGTTTTTTCCAAACAGGAAGGGGAACAGAAGGTGGAGATAGGGGAAGGAGGAGAGAGAAAATGGAATAAAGAAGAACTGGGAGAAGAAAATGGAGAGAGAGAGAGAGAGAGAGAGAGAGAGAGAGAGAGAGCATTTGAAAACGGGAAGGAGATCAAGACATCGAAGGAGCAGGGAAGAAGGGAGCACGGGACAAACAAAAGAGTTGAGCCGTGCAGTGCCCATGGACCGACTCCTTGCAGTAAATGTGGTCACTGTGTACTGCAAGCATGTGTTATATAAATGGAAATTTATAGAAATAACATGCACCAGCTCTACTGCTTTCTCCCCTCCCCACAGAAGAAATACAGGCTAATTACAAAAACATAGAAAAAGAAACAAATTTGCTTAGTATCTGTCATGGTTTATGTTTGCGTCCCCCAGGCCTCATGAGTTTGCATTGTTCATATGTGATGGTTCATTGTATAGTGCTTGGATTGATGGTGTCAGTGCTCCACCCACATAGGGGTGGAGCCAGGATGTGATGTAATGGCAGGAAGAAGGTGTGTTTTTCTCTTTGCTGGTTCGAGTTTGCTGCTGGCGGCCACCATGAACTGCAGCCCAGCCATGCCTGCCTATGTTGGAGCCAAGTGAGTGTGGACTGAAACCTCCAAAAACTGTAAGAAATAAACCTTTCCTTTCCCAACTTTGGGCTTCAGGTATTTTGTCTCAGTGATGAGTGAAAAGTAACTAAGACAGAATTTGGTACCGAGAGTGGGGTCATTTGCTGTGACTATACCTGGCCATGTTTTTCAAGAGGCTTTGGAAATGGCTTGTGGGCGGAGTTTGGAAAGATTTGGACATGTCACCTGGATGCATAGAGCTGGAGCAGCTTAGGCTGTTCTGTAGAGGAGATTCCGGTCAGAGCTCAGGAGACCAGAAAGCTGATGATAGAAAGCCTCATGGTAAAGATCAGGCTTGGGAGCTTTCTGCTGGGAAGGACTGCATTGGTCGTTGGACTCCACATGATGTGTTATGGCTTAGCAGAAAGTTTGTCTGCATTTTGCTCCTGCCCAGAGACTTTGCCTGAGACTGAGACAAAGGGCAATGGACTGATTAATCTTGAAAAAGAAATTAAAAGGCAACCAAATGTTGAGGCTGTGGCATGGCTATTGTTGGTGACTTTTAGCCAGCTTTATGTTTCAAATCAAGAGCAAAGAGCCAGGCAGGATAATTTACAATGCTGTGAGTTTGGCCAGAAGGAAAATTCCAGGAAGGGTGTGGATTGTAAAGACAGAGTTGAGATTTTGATTCCTGAGGAGAAACAGAGAGATAAGAAAGATGGCCCTGGGGCATCCCAGGAAGCAGGTCCCCACCCTGTGCAGCCTCACAGCAAAGATAAAAAATTTAGCTCAGAGGAAAAAGCTACAGAGTGCCAAGCTCCAGAATGTCGACAGAGGCCAAGTGAGGTCCCAGAATGGCGACAGAGGCCACGTGAGGTTCCAGAATGGCGGCAACACAGAGAAACTTTTCATCAAAATCAGGTAAACAGAGCCCTGCGATCCAGGCAACTGACCCCTACGGCCAAGAGAGAGAAAAGCCTGGCTACTGCTTCAGCTAGCAGCAGACCTTGGCGGCATCCATAAGGTGCTGATTTTAGGTGCAAGGAAAATGCACGAATTCTGAGGGTAAGATGGCTTCCACCTGGATTGCAAAGGGTCTGGCTGGGCAAGCAGTGTGCCCCTGAGAGGGCAATTTGTGAAGATGTAAGTGTGAAGCCGAAGGTGCAGTGGAGACCCCAGAAGTTTGGAAAAGCCAGGAATGTGGATGATCCAAGGAAAGCTGCAAAAAGCGAGCAGAGAAGATTTAAGAGAGAAGCTGTGGGAGTTGAAATCGCTGGAAGTGCCCTGGGGGTGGAATCACCCAAGGCTTTTGGAACTTGCAACCAGATTGCTTCAGATGCTGAGTGTAGAACTCTAGGACTTAATGTTCGCCCTGCTGGATGTTGGAATTGCTTTGTTTTGAATGCTTTCTATTCTCCTGTTTTTAACTTTTGGAATGGTAATGTTTATCTTGTGCCTTTGCATTTCAGAAATGTTTAACTTTGTTTCTTTTGTACAGGGGCTTACAGTTAAGAGTTTGCCATAGATCTTGGAGGAAACTTGGGACTTGGACTTTTCAGCAATGCTGAAGCTGTTAGGACTTTGGCAACTCTTGGAGGTGGGCTAAATGTCTTTTGGATAAAGGATGTACATGAGTCCTGGGGGCCAGGGGTGGGATGTCATGGTTTATGTTTGTGGCCCCCAGGCCTCATGAGTTTGCATTGTTCATATGTGATGGTTCATTGTATAGTGCTTGGATTGATGGTGTCAGTGCTCCACCCACATAGGGGTGGAGCCAGGATGTGATGTAATGGCAGGAAGAAGGTGTGTTTTTCTCTTTGCTGGTTCGAGTTTGCTGCTGGCGGCCGCCATGAACTGCAGCCCAGCCATGCCTGCCTGTGTTGGAGCCAAGTGAGTGTGGACTGAAACCTCCAAAAACTGTAAGAAATAAACCTTTCCTTTCCCAACTTTGGGCTTCAGGTATTTTGTCTCAGCGATGAGTAAAAAGTAACTAAGACAGTATCTAATCAACTAAACTTAGCACACTGAACCTCCTTCTTTATAATGATATCACCGAAATATAGGTGACAGCCACTCAGCCACATCTACACCATTTGGATCTTCACAAGCCTGCAAAGGCTTCCAAAATCTCTGTCAGTGAGCCCTGCTACAGTGCATCTCATTCTCAAGGTTTGAAATTGTAAACAATTGTGTGATGACTCCTGGAAGGTCATTTCCCCCTCGTTTAGCTCCGCTAAATGTGTCTTTCCTGTCGGTTTTGCTTCAGGAAATCTGAATGAGCTGCTTGTGCCACTCAGCTGTGGCCTCTGACCCCAGAAACGGTTTTGACGCCAGTGCCTGTGAAGTGAGCATACGCAATGTGGGCATTGAAGCCGCACAGTCCAGGGAGTCGGGAGCCTGCCAGTGGGGCAGCGGGAGCCGTCCATGCTGACAGCCACCCAGGGCTCACAACAGCGGCGTAGGGGCGACCAGAAGGGTCAACACACAGATTCTGATGGTGGCCGCCTTTCTTTCATAATAAGTCCTACAAGAAAGGCAGCTCACAGAAGTATAACAGACACTGGCGCCTCGGTTCATGAACTTAATTCGTTCCAAAATCCTGGGCAAGATGGCTGCGGTTGTGTTTGTCACCCGATGTCACCTGCCTGAGGCTGCTGTTCGCAAGCCGGATTGCTCGCGCACAGAAGCGTTCATGAGCCAAGGTGTTGCTATGGACTGCAGCCTGAGACATATAGAAATACATAAAAGAAACGGCCCGGGGCCTGGAAGGAGGGGTGGAAAGGTACTGTTCCAGTCCTCGCGGGTTCTGGGAAGCAACACCCGCAGTCTTTTCAGCTGGAGTGTGGAACTCCAGGGAGGCACACAGGATGGCTGTGAGAACCTCTAGGGTGACTAAAGAAACAGAAAGGGAAGCCAAGCATCAAAGTGCAATATGCCCAGAAATGATAAGTACCAAGGAAATCAGAAGAAGATCAGAGAGGTAACGAGGGAGCCAGCAGCAGTCCAGGCTTGGACACAGCCCCCATGCTGCTCCTCAGCCATGACAGGTGAGAGCCCGAGTGACAAACTCTGGGGCCGCAGCTTCTACCTCACCCACGTTGAAACACCATGTCGTCAAACATTTCCTGAGTGAAGCCCATCCAGAAAACCCTCAAGGATCCTTTGGAGCCCACTGCCTCCTGCCTGGCCCTGCGCAATTCAGGGTGAAACAGGAAAGAAAGAAGGAACCGCGCTTCAGGAAAACACACTGCCCACCCAGACTCCTTACCTCTATCTCTGTAGGGAACCGGTCCAGGCTGCAGCCCGTTCACCTGGACCAAAATGGAGCTGCATACGACTTGGGTCAGGCGATATCCACACCCACCCTGGGGCACACGGTGTGGGAACTCCAGATGCCGCTCAGGAAAGGCAGCACTGTGTGCACAGCTCCATCAGCGGGGGAAGTCACGTCACCAATGAGGTCAAAGGCAAACTGACCCAGGATCACTGCAGATTTGATGTAAAATACTGGTGCTTAGGAAAAAATTATCAAACAGAGTAATCCTACGTGCTACCAGGGCTGCCTTCTGTGGATTTGATGCACAGCAATGACTTTGTACAGTGCAGTAGGAAGTGGGAGAGCTGGGATCTCTGAGGATCAGCACAGGGGGAAAACATGAAGCCAGGCAGAAGAGACACCCCACAGATGTACACAGAGAGCGCGCACAAGAGCAGTGGTGTAAAAAGTAAAAATGGAATTCTGCACATAAGAGGAGTCCACTGGGGCCCCAGTGGCAGGATGGTGCAGGCAGCTCTAGCCCTGGGGCGGCATGCATGGTGGTGGGGTGAGGCGTGGGTGTGCTGCAGGCTCAGCACATGGAGCCACTGGACCACCCCAAGAGGTCCACAGATGTGGCGTTGGAGAGGAAGAACAGCATGACAGCCCTGGGCATGGCCCAACTGCTGGCCTTGGGAAGTGGTGTCGCTGTGCCTGAGCTGTGGACCCCTGTGGACTCTCATTAAGGCATTGAGGATCCAACAGATGGGCTTTGTGGGGAAGAGGCATGAAGATGACTTCAGAGTGGTCAGCAGGGGAAGGCAGGGTGGGGTGATGCGGACTCTCTTGGGTCACATGAGCCTTGAGGAGAAGAGGGGAAACACTGCCTCAGCCCCTAGAAGGGCCTGCAGCTGGTACCAGGTGAAACCTGATTGAGGTTCACAACTGTAACTCTGTATTTATTGCTATTTACTTTTATAATTCAACTCCCCACCAGAATGGAAAACCCATGAATTTAGCAACCATATCTGTGTTATTCAACAATATGGTGATGTAAATCTTTTTTTTTCTTTTTTTTTCATTTTTATCGGTACCAGGGATTGAACTCACAACTGCCTGCTTGCAAGGCAGGTACTTATGCCGTTGAGCGAAATCCCCAGCCCCTGGTGATGTAAATCTTAGCAAAATCTGTACCTTGTAGGTCCTTATATGTAAAGGAGAAAAAGTTGGGAGTGCACTGTACTGTCCATCGAAATCCTCTTCTTTCTTCCTTTATGATAATGCACTAGGAAAACTAGAGAAAACAATCATAAAATTCATTTGGAACCAGAAGAGAACTAGAATAGCAAAGACAATTTTGGGCAACAAAGGCAAAGAAGGCACTGTCACGACCCCTGACTTGAAATTATACTACAAAGCTACTGTGATAAAATCAGCATGATACTAGAAAAAAACATGCCTGAGGATCAGTGAAACAGATTAGAAGACACAGATACAGCTCCAAATGCATTCAGCCACCTTATCTTTGACAAAGGGGCCAAACATGTCCAGTGGAAGAAAGATAGCTTCTTTAATAAATGGTGCTGGAAAAATTGGCTGTTCACATGCTGAAAACTAAAACTAGACACATGTCTATCACCGTGTACTGAACTAAAATTTGAGTGGATGAAAGATCTAAATATTAAAACAGAAACACTAAGTCTACTAGAAAAGAAATTAGATAGAAATCTTGAAAACACAGGTATAGGCCGAGAGTTCATGAACAAAACCCAGACCACACCAAAAATAACAATGGAGATCTCATCTTATTAAAGAGCTTTTATGGAGTCAGTGCCATGTGTGGGCTGTGGGGAGGAGAACCAGGTGCCAACCCCTTCCTGTGAGTGGGCACCTCAGGCCATGGGGAGGAGAACAAAAAACCAGCCACTTCCTGTGAGTTGGTGTTACGTTGTGGGCCCCAGGGAGGAGAACCAGGTGCCAGCCACTTCCAGCATATGGGCTGGGAAAGAAGAGCCAAGGTTCTGCCCTCCCAAAGTGATCAGCTGATCTGGAGAAACACAGGCAGAGATGATAGCTATTGAAGTAAAATACAATTTAACGCTTACAGTGTTCAGTATGTCATTGACTTTGCAGACTTTAAGCCGGTGGTCTGGCTGCCTATTTAAAGGATACCAGTATGCAGTATAGCATCGATGGGGGATCTTCTACAGGTGGTAGCCACTGTTAATTTCCTGTTATCTTGTTTTAAAGTCCTGTATCATTTTCACTATTTGGTTTGGTTTTATTCTGTTTTGTCTTGTTTGATTTTACTGTATCTGATGGCATATACAGCTATTTCAAAAATAACAAGATATAATATAGTAGCCATTTTTATTTACTATTATCTTGTTTTGAAATTCTGTATTGCATTCATTGTTTTATTTTTATTGCTTCTATTCTGTTCTGTTTTGTTTGATTTTATTGTATCTGATGGTATGGGCAGCTGTTTTGAAGACAACAAAGGCATTAAGATAGTCATGGTTGATTTCCTGTTAACTTGTTTTGAAATCCTGTATCACTTGTACTGTGTTTTTAATGGCTTTATTGTGTTTTATTTTCCTTGGTTTTATTCTCTTTAAAATAAATAAATAAATAAAAGCTTTTGCACATCAAATCCCTAACAAAGTGAAAAGGGTAGGAAAAAAATTTTAGCCAGTTGTCCCTTAGACAAAGGTCTTTTATCTAGAACATATAAAGAATTGGAAAAAATCAGATACCTCAAATTCAAAGACCTAACTCAAAAATGGGCATCTAAAATGAATACAAACTCAGATGAAATACAAATGGCAAATAAATACATGAAAAAATGTTCAACATCACTGATCATTCAAGAGATGCAAATTTTAAAACCACACTGAGATTCCATCTCCAGAAAGAATGGCCAGGATCAAGAAAACTACCAACAGCAAATACTGGAGAGGCTGTGGGGAAAAAGGAACTGTCCTGAACTGTTGATGGGAGTGTAGACTGGTGCAACCATTGTGGAGATCAATCTGAAGATTTCTCAAAAAGCTGGGATTGGAAGTCCCATTTGTTCCTGCTATTCCACTTCTGGGCGTATTCCCAGAAGAACTGAAAGCATCATACCACAGGGATATATGTGCACCCAGCACAATTTGTAATAGCTTGGAAACAATCCAATGCTCATTAACCAAGGGATGAATAAAAATATGTGGCCATTTTATACAATGGAGCACTGTTCACCATGAAGAAGGATAAACTTGAGACTTTTGTAGGTAAATGGATGCAACTTGAGACTATATTCATAAATAGAATAAATCAGACTCACATGTGCAAACAGCATATTGTCTCTCTGGTATGAGAAACTGAAAAGAGTAAATAAGGTGTAAAATGTGCCCTAGATATTGTGAAATGAGAGAAAAAATTGTTCAAAAGAAAAAAGGACTAGTATGGGAGAAAAAGTAAAGGAAGGAAAAGAGAAAAAAGTATAAGACAGGTGTGTTTCTAGAAAAGTTCGTGCTTATATTCTTTGGAGAATTTTTTACGCCCATGTCTTATTATGCTCTGAGCAATTAAACATAACAATATATTCATTATATTAACTATTGTTGTTTTCCTATTATATTGTTAGGAATTTTGTTTTGCTTTTTTTCCATTGAAAACAGTGAGTGGCTGGTGAGGGTGCAAGGCCGGATGATGCAGGTTGCCTCACATGGCTCTGCACCGCCGTGAATTCTGATCGGATTTTGGGCCTGAGATCATTCTGTAGGGGCGGGCAGAGACAGCGCCACCCTGGCATCATGTCTGATGACAAGGAGAGGTTGGCCATGGTTTTCCTCCCCCGGCCCCTTTATGGATGAGGCACACACGAGCTTCTGTTGTGTTTCTCTGGTAAGCATGGGAACCAGCCCCTCCTGGGGGCCGTGGGGTGTCCTGGCACCGGAGCCTCTGCCCTGGATGTGGGTCTGGGCAGGGCTAGGGTCAGATGATTCCACTTGCTAAGAGCTGGGGTGCAGTGAGGAACGAAGTGTGAGCCCCACGCCGGGGGAAGGGGCTTAGGTGGAAAGATGCAGGCTCCAATTCCGTCCTCATTAGCGGGCTTGGCTGGCATTAGCGGCTCTGCCCAGGAAGACAGAAGATTCTGGTTCCCAGTATGAGATCAAGTTTGCTGTGGTTCGCTCTGCAGTTTATGACTCCCAACTCGTGCACCAGTGTCCCAGATCCTTTCAGTATCCTTCAGGGAGATCCTTACCAGGCCATGTCACATGTAGGCGACCCTGCTCTGAATGCCTGATAAAGTCACACAGGTTTTCCTTTTTCCTTCACAGGGCAGTGTAAGAGGCCATGATGAAAACTGTGTGATCCTGATTCCCCTGGAACCGGAGAACCGACATGGCGAATGATGAGCCTCCTCTCAACCTTCTTTTGCAGGCTTGCTAGGTTGGCTACACTGTCCTTGGCTTTGTGACCCTCCAGTCGCAGTCTTCCACAGTGGTGGGATCACAGGTGTATGCTCCATGTGTGGTGGTCATAGCTTTTTTGATTATTTCTCCATTTTCATGTAAGTTCATTAAAGGTAGATTTTACATTTTATTTTGTTTTGTTTTGTTTTGTTTTGGGTGTGGGTACTAGGGGTTGAATTCACAACCTCACGCTTACCAGGCAAGCGCTTTGAGCCACTGAGCTAAACTGCTGGCCCCGTCTTATGTTTTAGAGCCTTGGAGCATTTTCATTCACTGCTGACTTCATGTGTCTTTCTGGTGAGCTCCAGCCTCCATTTCTTATCCTTATGCTGTGTGTCCACCATGACCTGCTCCTCCATGTCCACATCAGCAGGGTTGGCGATGCAGGTGTCATGGTTCAGTCTCTCAGCTTCTCCCTCAGATTTTAGGGGGACAACTTCAGAATCATCCCCAGCCAGAAGCCCCAGTTCCTGAGCAAACAGGACCCTGAAGGTCGCTTTCCACCTGTTCTCCATGAGGAGCACTCACCACAGGCTACCTTCCTCCCCTCAGGGTTAGTGTTTACCTTCCTCCGGGGACATTAATTCACCCAGGCGACATTAAGCACTGCTGTGAGACTTGTTCTGCTCCAGAGAGTCGACCCTCAGACTCAACAGAGTCTGGAGTGGGAGGAGGAGTGGTCCTTGGGGTGTGCACACCCTGCCCCTGGGTCCCAGCGGGAAGTCTCTCCCCTGCCCTGGGGCCCTAAGAGCAGCTGCTGATGGGGTGTCCACACTAGCGAGCCTGAGGGTCCGCAGAGTTCCATCTTGGGATCCAGTGGTCCTGCTGTCCTCAGAACAATCTGGCAGGGACACTGCCAGGCGAGTCCGGGAGGCCCAGTGGTGCTGGCAGCATCCTTTGCCCTTTGACATGGTTCCCTTGCTTGGCTGCTTACAGCCGTGCAGCAGAAGTGGGGTAGTTTTCCCTGGAAGCACCATGGAGACCAAGGGTGGGCTTTTTCCAGCAACACTTCGCATTGTAATCAAGTCCTCTTTTACTTCTCTGAGTTTCGAGGCCAGCTGCTCCAAGCTCTCTGCTCTTTTGTAGGGCACCAAGATGCCTTGATTTTCCCAACTGTCTCTATTGTGGATTATCTTGACCTTTCTTCTCCAAGTATAGCATGTAGGGGTGTAGCTTGAGAAAATATATGCTTATCCATATCAGCTGGACTGGGCCAGACTGGTTTAGTTTCTGGTTTAGATATATTTCTCCAGGTTTCAGTTTCCATAGAGCACCTATGGTCTCCCTTCCTTTGTCTGTCTCATGCAGAAGAGATTTCCAGCACGGAGCCACTGCTCTTCCAATGACCAGGCCATGGTCCTGACTAAGTATGCACTCCACCAAGTGCAAGAGCAGGGCCTCCTTTCCTCTGGCCATTCTGTTTCCTTAGTGCCAGGGACAGATCATGGACACCAGTGCTGGATGGAATGGGAGACAGCTGGGACCAGAGGTGAATGACCCTTCAAATTCTGGAAGCCTCAAATAGCCGACCCTATTTTTCCTGTTCCCCGTTGCCTATTCCTGTAGCTACTGTCCTGTGCTTTTAATAAGGGTCGCTACCTACTACCTGCTATGAGCCGTATACTTGGCAATTCTTTCCTCGTTGTACACAAGATCCTGGACTCCTTTCGGCCCACTCAAATATGACATATGAGAGCTGAGCCTGGAGGACTTTACCAAACCTCGGGAGACCTCACCGGACCATAAGCCAAGGGGCTTCATCGCTCCACAGCCTGGAGAACTCGCCAGATATCAAAGACCTCAGCAACCCAGAGACCTTCGAGGCTGCAGTAGAAACTGACAAACAGACCACCCACCAGCAAGGAAGGTGCCTCCCAGTCTACCAAGAGACCCTCTCTTCCTCCCTCTGGGCAAGCAAGTGGGTCCCCAGGAGGACAGATAGACAAATCACCACGTGGAGAAGACCAGATTGTGGGGTAAAAGGCTCCTGTCCTCACAGGGGGGTGGGGGAGAGGGAGGCGGGCCTTGTGTCCTCTCCTGACCCACACAGTGTGGACAGTCTGTCTTGGAGGCTGTGGCACACACCTCGGTGGGAGTGGGTGTCAGCAGATGGAGCAGGAGGAAAGCCAGCGGGGCTGTCCTGGCCTGTCTGAACCGGCGCTTTTCTCCGTGGAGGACTCAGGAACTTTCCCTGAACTCGGGCAGCCCTTGCCTCAGCACCAGGGGTATCTGAGCCTCCCTCAGCAGGGGCTGAGGACTCCCACGGGAGCTTCCTTCCCATAGGGTTTAGTAATTTCCCTTCTCCTTTTCTGGTCTTCTCTACCCTTCAGTCTTTCGGGTATCAGATTGTCCCATTTGTTCAGCTGTTGACTCTGGATAACTCAAAAAATAAAGTGCAGGGGTACAGTGCCTTCCTGCATGGGAAGAGAAAATCCTGTCCTTTTTCCTCCTACCACGCTTCGGTGAGAGTGGGCAGGGAGCAAAGCTCCAGCTGACCGAATCATCCCTGGACTTCAAGGCCTGCCAGCCCCAAGCTGTGGCTTCCTGCTGTGGTTTCTTGATGTTGCTTTTCTCTGCTTTGTCCTCAGTGGTGCTTTGATAAGGTAGCTTTGAGTTTATGCTGCTGTCTAAAAGGACATAGTGCCTGGCTTCTAGTCTGAGGTTCTGTCACCAAATGTGTGTGCTTCATGTCTTGATCTAGTGAGAACGAGTCTCATTCCCCTTTCAATCAGCAAAGGGACATCTACCAGTCGGGTTTCCCACACCACAATCTGCAACAGAAGATGAGTAATGTTTAGAGGGGATCCAGGGGATCCAAGGAAGAGCGCCAGTGCTCTCTCAGCTGGAGACGTCCGATCCCAAGACATTCAGCTTTGCCAGGCCACACCCTGGGGCTGAGAGGCTCAGGCCAGCAGAAGAGCCCTGCTCAGTCAGAATGCTCAGGAGATGAAGGCTGTGTCCTGAGTCCACCCCATGCTGGGTCTACTTATCCTAGGGCCCCAGACTTGGGGAGCTCAACATTTAACCCCCTTTCTCCAGTGTTCTACCCTTTGAGAAGCGGCAGGCATCAGTGGTAGAGTCTGTACACTGGTTCCTTTTTCAGGTACAAATATCCACCGATGCAAAGAAAACCTTGACAACTTTTTCAAAGGATCTTGAAAAGCTTGCTGATGGCTTCCATGCTCTAATGGCCTTTGAGTTGACCCAGTGAGATGCCCAGTTTACTCTCATCTTGTGTTGTATAGCAACAGAAAGAAAAGCACTAGAAAGTCTGCAAAGCAGTTTTGTGTATTGATAATCAGCCAACTGCAGCGTGTGGCTCCCAGGAAGGGCCTGAGCAGAGTTATGACCCAGGAGACGAAGAAGCCAAGCAAAAATGCTACAGCAAGTCCATTTACCTGATGTGGACTCCCCAACCTGTGAGCTCAGATCTGTTAGTCAGGGCACCATCGAGAACTCACTGCTTTCCAGCTCTGGCTTGCAGGAGGCCCCCACAAATGCACTCACTCACGCTTCGAGGCTGGACAGGTCTGGTTACCCCAAGGCCGTTCTTTATCAGTCAGTCAGCTCCAGGCTTTAGGGAACGCTCCCAAAGCTCCAGCTGGGCCCACAAACCAAGCAAGCCAACGGTGAGCAGTGCTTACCCTGTGTACAGTACCTGTGATAAAGTAGAGGACAGACAAGAACTGGACAGGAAAGGAGGTTGGCTGTGTCACACTGGCCCTACGTGACATGGCCCCTGACAAGGCCCACAGCTCTAGGAGAATCTGAAGTTACATTCCTCTGTGATTCCATTATAGCATGACTAACTCATTACCAGCGAGGGAGATGTTTGTCCCATCCTGAAGTTGCTGTGGCCTTGGGGAGTTAAGTGGACAGCTTCCTTTACCCCTCCTCTGAACTGCCATTTGGAAGATTTGCTTTTCCAAGCTGCCTTTATGGTGATCCTGGGGTGCCCCATACCAATAATTGAAAGGGATATACTCTTTACACTCAGGCTACTCTGGACACGTGTCCCCATCTCTAAGGGCCCAGCCAGCCTTACTCCAGGAGCTCAAGGTCTCTGCCAGGAGTTGATCCCCAAGCATGGTATGAGGGGGCCACAGGGAGGGCTGTCACGGCCACTCTGGTAGCCATTCAACTAAGGGACTCTAATCTGCGTCCTCACAGAAAACAATACTTCCTTAAAAAAGAATCTAGACTGGAGTTAAAGCCTATTACTGGTAAGTGTTTGGCTCCAGGGTCACTGCTTCCATGCTGTCCCCATGTAATATGTCCATTTTACCAATAGCATCAGGGAAATACTGCCTAATTCAAGACCTCACAGCCCTATTAACACTGCTTTGGCCATTAGGATCCAGAAAATAAATTAGAGGCATCTTTCCAGAGTTAAGCCCAAAGCACCTGAGACACCAGAAGACAAGCAAGACAGACTTCATATACCTGTGGACTAACAGACATCCTCAAGTGTCTTTTCAGAAAACACCACTGCTCTCATAAACCAATAACTAAGTTTGCTCCAAGTCATCTTGCTATTGTTTTATTTAATACACTTGCTAAAAAATACCTGTTCTTGACTCATAACCGGGCCATGGGCACATACAGCTGAGAAAGCTGGTCTGTAACAATTGTGGTATGTCCTTGTACAAAAATCTGTCTGTTCAGTTTGTTTCAACACCCAGCTGCTGTATCTAAGCTCAGCCATTTCTTTTTTCTTCCTCTTTTTGCCTTTTTTGGGGGAGGATTTCCATGAAAAACAGTTTTTAAAGGTTAACATATTTACGTCTACAATTTCAGTTGGCTTATAGATCAAACAAGGCAGTAAAATTAAGGACACACTTCTACCCAGGTCCCTAGTCAATCACAATGATTTCCAGACCAGTTTCACAAGCACAATGCCTATTAATGTCTGTGCACTGTAACTTGAAAATCTTTCACTGTCAACTATACTGTGTGATGGTTACAATCTGACTTTCATAGGTCATCAACAAACTCCATTAACGTAACTAAATGGTAATACTTGGGCTTGAGAAGTCTGCTGCATAAGACTCCCCTTGGCAAATAAGGGAGCAGCTGCCTGGAAACATTTATTCCAGTCTTTATTCACTAATGATACCCCTGCTTATTTTCATGGCTTTATGGAATACACACTCCATAAATATTGCTAAACATAATATTGTAATATACTTGTGTTGTTTATCATCAAAGGGTTAATTTCTCTGTGTGCGAAACAATAAGGTTTTCTTATTAAAGATGCTCTTGGCACAAAACTAAATTAAGAAACAAAGATATAGCCATGTGTTGTGGTGCACACCTGTAATCTCAGCATTTGGCAGGCTGAGGCAGGAGGATCATTGTGAGTTCGAGACCAACCTGGGCTACAAAATGAGCTCAAGGCCAGCCTGAACTGCATAGCAAGACCCTGTCCCAAAAAGATAAGAAACAGGAGGAGAAGGAAGAGGAAGAGACTAAGCTTTTTATATAGCTATGACATTCATTATTGTTGATTTCATAATGCAATAACTGTATTCATACCTTCCAGGTATACAGGTCTTCAAACATGTAAAACTAAGATTGTTTGTGATGATTAATTTTTCTTCTTGACTAATATCTCCATTTATCTTACTTGTGTTCCAGCTACTTGTGATAAGAGATACATGTGAAACCAGCTTGGGACCCACCAGCCAAATGATAAATTTTTTTTGTCTTTTTCCTTTTTATCGGTCCCAGAGATCAAACTCACAATTGCCTGCTTTACAAGGCAGGCGCTTATGCCGCTGAGCTAAATCCCCATCCCCTATGATAATTTTTTTTAAAAAGCTTATAGGATATGTATGTTATGTATGTGCCACCAGACTTAGAGATACTCGGGGACTGAGCAGCCCAGATAATGTCACATGTTAAAAATTAAAGCCAAACATTAGGGGCTGGGGATTTAGCTCAGCAGCATAAGCACCTGCCTTGCAAGCAGGCAGTCGTGGGTTCGATCCCTGGTACCGATAAAAAGGAAAAAGACAAAAAAAATTAAAGCCAAACATTAAAAACATCTAAGATACATTTATAGCCAGATACACTCCCTAAAAGAGAATATATTTCCCTTGTCAATAAGTCTAAAATAGTTAAGATAGGGCTCAAAATATGCCTGGCCATGCTTCCAATATACACAAAATCATCTGAGTCACGGATGCCTTGGGCAAATGTCTGGAACTGGGGGTTTGGGCTGCCATCCTGGACATGGCCTTTGCTTATTATAGCCTTACTGTTTAGATTTTATGTACTTAATCTCTTACTCAAGTTTTTCTCTTCCTTTCGACAGAAAACGACTGGTGTTGACCATTATCTGAGACCAGAACCTGTTCTGTGTCCTCAGCTCATCAGGAAAGCACCAGAGGAAGGGCCCAGGCCCCTGAACTCCTATGTCAGTCAAGGCAAGAGCTCCTTGGCCTCTGCATGGGTGGATCCCATGGCCCTGTTCAGCAGTTGAAGACAGAACTGTCTCTATCAGCTCCCCTGAAGATTTCTTGGGCCAGGGATGTCAGGGGGAGTGACCCAGCTAGAAACAAAGGGGCTGGGTGGGTCACCCTCTGCATCCCATTCGCGGCAAACACCACAGTGCCTTAATGATTACGCATGGTTCCGTAATTCCGGAAGAAGAACAAAGTAATCACAAAGCTTAGGACATCATAGATCATCAACACTGGGAGAGACAGGATGAGAGCTACATACCTAGGACCAGCAGTGTCCACTGTAAACCCGAGGTATCCACCCTCCTTTTTCCTTTTCCGTTTGCCAGTTCCTGCTGCTTCCACCCTGTGAGCGTCAATAAACCAAGCTCCAGCTCCACACTTGGCGATGCAGGTACACACCTGGCAATGCTTCTCTGTCGCACCTGAGAACCTGCACTGTTTTTGGCTCGCTCAGCTGTAACACTTGGATTCAGCCGCCCATATTGACTTTGCTGGGTTTCTATGCAGTAGAGAGGCAACACCACACAGTGGCTGTCATCACTTGTCACCAATACTGCTCCAGAGTTTCATTTCAGCATTTCTCTACACACCTGCTTTGATCATAATTTATGCATTTTTGCAGGGAGGTGTCTCTTAGCATGGCGGAGAGGAACTGCAGAGAAGTGATAACCATCACTGCCAGCAGTACCCAAAACGACCTCTTCAGGTGCAGTCCTTAATTTGAAGAGACCTGCAGGGGAGTGAGATGGCGGGAGTGAACTGTAAATCTCATGAGATCTCAAGTCAGTGAGGGCAGGGAGTGTGTGTAAGTCCCCAGGGTGAAGACCCCCTGCACAGCAGCCGTGGTTTATTTTCTCTTTACTTATACTTTAACTTGCCCATATAAGAGAAACCATGGGAAATTCCAGTTGTGTATCTGATTTGTTTCACATAACATTATTGTCCCAATGTGCACCCATTTTTCTACAAATGACTCAAGATTATGGGATGGCTCAGCAATACTCCATCGTGTGTGAACACCACATTTTCTTTGTCCTTTAATCTGTTGGTGCGCATACAGGTGGCTTCCACGATTTAGCTATTATGAGTTCTGCTGGTATAAATGTGGGTGTGCACGTATCACAATAATATAAGGTCTCTAACTTGTTTAGGAACATACCTAGAGAGGTAATACTGTGTTGGATAAAATTTCTAGTTCTACTTTTTCAGGACTCTCCATGCTGATTTCCATATTGTTATACTGGTTTACATCCCCTGCTGACAATGTAGAAAGGTTCATTTCTCCAACATTTGATATTATTTGATTTGTTTTTCTTTTTTAAAATTCTTTTTGAGATGGGGTCTCACTATGTAAATCAGGCTGACCTTGAACTTACTATGTGCCCTAGGCTGGCCTCGATTTCCCAAATGCTGGGATTAAGTTTCCACCACACCTGGCCCCATTATTTGAGTTCTTGATGATAGCCATTCTTTCTGGAGTAAGATGGAATGTCAGTATTGTCTTTTTTTTTAAGTTTTATTTAAGGAGAAAAAAAAGCAGAGAAAGGGTACAACTTATACAGATTTACAGAAAAAAAATAAACAGTAGGAAATCACTAGTTAATGGATTACATATTGTCATCTTAGAAATAATTGTTCAAGTCACAAAATTAGAGCTTGTAAAGTGGACATTCCAACAGTGAGACTGCAAACAGTTCTGTTCAATGATCCAACACGTTCTGTTCAATGATCCAACAAAACTCAGTGATATCATTATGTATCTTATACACTTATATATACATGCAGTTATATCATTTCGAGCACTTTCTTTTCCTCTCTTTTGTACAATGACAATTACCCATTTTGGGTTTTGTTGCTCCCACAGTTCTTATTACTTTTTTGGAAGGGAGTAGAACCAAATGTGACATAACAGAACAGAGTCAATCAAATCAAAAGGGTGGACATAATAGATAATGTAAAAGCATAATACAAGGTGATCAACAATGGTTACCATAATGCCTCCTGCTATCTCTAATAGAATTGCCTATATCATCAGTTATAATAAAATTGAACAAAACAGTAAAGAACAAAACCGACAAAACCAAAATATTGGAGACATTATAGGTCTTCAAAAGTAGATAATAGTCAACGAGAATGGGCGTTATAATGAATCTCACTATCTTCACAGCTGTTGCTTAAACTTTCGAACCTGGTACTATCAAGCAAAACAGAATAGGGGGGCATCAGTCAAAAACAAGATGGTGAGAGTAATACAGGGCTTTAAATCAAGATAATGGAAAGTCAAAGTGGGTTACTATAATATATCCTGCTATTTTTATTTTTCCCTTAATTAAAAGGATAAAAATAAAAAGTAAATAATGAAGTGGAGATTGAGATAAAAGAGGGTATAACAGCAAAACAGCGCAGATCAAAACATAACCATTTAAGCAGAATAGTGTTTCACCACAAGATAATCCTGACATAAAAGTAGTTACCATATTGTCTCTTTCCTTGAAATCTTTGAGTATAACTTCGTATACTGTAGCATCAAATATATCAAAACAATGTAAAACCATTTAAGAGAATGACAACATTACAGGGTATTTAGAATCAACCAACAGAAAACAAACAATGGTTTCTGTATAATCTCCTTGTCTTTAAAAGTTTTTGCTTATACTATCATACATAATAAAATCCAATAAGATACAACCTGTTTAAACCAATGGAGACTGAAGAACAAAAGCTTGATGAGACTTCAAAACAAGATGATACTAAATCAGTATTACCTATTAAGACGTCATTATCTCCAAAATAGCTGTTCCTATTGTCCAATCTTCTCTGCCTCATTTCTGTTGAGTTCTTTTTCTGTCATTAGTTGTCAGTTTGTCTTCTTCATTTTGTTTTCTGCTCCATTCATTGTGACCTCTCTGCCACTATTTCTGGATTCTTTGTATTTTTCTTTTTTAGAATATCCTGTAGTATTCTCTGTAGAGTTGAATTGGTGGTTGCATATTCCCCTAGTTCCTCTTTATCCTGGAAGCACCTTGTTTTTCCATCAATTTCCAGGGATAGTTGTGCAGGATATATCAATCTTGGCTGGAGATTATTATCTTTCAAAGCTTGAATTATTCCCCCCCACACTCTTCGTGATTTGATGGTTTGTGCAGAGAAATCTGCTGTAATTCTGATGGGTGTTCCCTTGTAAGTGGTCTGTTTCTTGTCTCTGACAGCTTTTAATATTCTGTTCTTGTATTGAATTTCTGGAATTTTAATTATTATATGCCTGGGTGTTGCTCTGTTTGGGTTGTAGGTGGCTGGGGTCCTGTATGCTTCATACATCTGAGTATCTTTACCTTTTGCTAAATTAGGAAAATTCTCCTGGATTATTTCTGTGAGTAGCTTTTGTAGTTCATTTGTTTGTGTCCCTACTTCTTCTTTTATGTTCTTAAGTCTTAAGTTATGGATCCTCTTATCATCTTCTAGTCTTTGTATTATTGCTGTTTGTTTCTTTGTTACTTAAGAAGTTTTTCATTTCATTCTCCCATATTACAAATTGTCCTCCAGTTCAGATAGTCTGTCCTTAGTTTCCTTCAAGCTGTTATGCCAGTTTTCGATAGAGTTTTTAGTTTCCTGGTAGTCCCTTTGAACCTGCTTCATGTATTCTATGCTTTCTCTATTTTCTCCATCAAACAATTCTCCCCTCTTTTTCTGATCTTCCATTCCACCATCTGTTTTTTCTTGGGTGGTGCTTAGCATTTTTCTAACTATTCTGCTTATTTCTAGCTTTAGGTCATTAATAACTTCATTCCTGAACTGATCTATGAGGCTCTCTAGATGGCGCTTTATGTCTATTGGTGCGGTGTCCGCTATTGCCTGTTTCTCAGGATTGGGGGCCGAAGGGCCTTTCTTGTTGCTCCTTCCTCCCATATTCTTTGTTCCTTATATATGCAAGCGTATATAGGAGGCCCAGCTTCCTTCCCTGTTGGCCACAGTCTGATTGAATTGTGCCGGCTAGGTGTTCCTGCCCACCGCAGCACACCAGGAAGTTGCAGATCAGGCAGCCTATGCGGGGCCCACCCCTCCAGGTCACCTTCAGGCTCTGGGATCTGGGTTGTGCTAGCCCCCTGGGTCTCAGCCAGCAGGGTCACGTAGGCTAGGCACTTCTCACCAATCCCGCTTGAGAGGGGGATACGTGGCTGCAGTTGCCGCAGTGCCCTGCTCCCGCAAGTCTGCCCAGTCCCAGAATGTCCTCTGTTGGAGTCTCCCAAACCGTGGGAAGAGTGTCAGTTTCTCTCACTCACCTCACCACAAGTCAATGCACAGCTCCCTGCCCGTCCTGTTTTCAACTCCGTTTGCCGATTCCCGTTCTCAGAGCTTCTGCACGTCTCTCTCCCTGCCGAGCCGATGTAGACGCAGCCACCGCACGGCAGGAAACCCAAATCGCCGCTTCCAATGCCCCGGGCTCCAGCTTCCACACTGAGGCTTTTCTGTTCCTGTTATAGTACCAGGATTGCACTCCAAGTTGGTTTCTCTCAGCCCAGTTCGTTCTTGGGTCAGCAGGGCATATCTCCACCTGCTCATGACTCCTTACTCCACACCATTCCTGAATTCCAAGCTGGTTCTTTCAGAGAGCCTCCATAGCTGCTGCTATCTGTCCGCCATGTTCTCCCGGAAGTCTGTCAGTATTGTCTTAATTTGCATTTCTCAAATGGTCAGAAATGTAAAACATTTTTTATGTATTTACTACTCACTTGCATTTCTTCTTTTAAGAAGTATCTATTCTTTCAGTTGTCCATGTTTTATTGGTTCTTTTTATTTTGCAAGTCTAAATTTTTTTAATTCATTATAAATTCTATATACAAGTGGGTGGGAACACCTAGCCAGCGCAATTCAAACAAACTGTAACCAAAAAAGAGAAAAAAATTGGGCCTCCTACATTCGCTTGTATGGAAGGAACAAAAAGTATGGGAAGAGAAGGCAACAAGAAAGGGTTCTCAGTCCCCAATCCTGAGAACACTGATCCAGGAAAGAGAAACGCAAAGGAAGACAGAAAAAATGCAATATCAGACATGGCACCAATAGACATAAAGCAATATCTCCAGAGCCTCATAGAAAAGTTTAAAAATGTAGTATTTAATGAAATAAAGCAAGATATAAGTAGAATAGTTAGAGAAATGCTAAGCACCACCCAAGAAAAAACAGATGTTAGAATGGAAGAACAGGAAAAAAGGGAGAATTGTTTGATGGAGAAAATAGAGAAAACATAGAATATGTGAAGCAGGTTCAAAGAGATTACCAGGAAACTAAAAACTCTATTGAAAGCTGGCATAACAGCTTGAAAGAAACTAAGGATAGATTATCTGAATTGGAGGGTAGATTTTGTAATATGGGAGCATGAAATGAAAAACTTCTTAAAAATAACAAGAAAACAAACAACAATAATACAAAGGCTAGAAGATGATAAGAGGAGCTATAACAAGAATTAAGAACATAAAAGAAGATGTAGGGACACAAACAAATGGACTACAAAAGCTATTCACAAAAATAATCCAAGAGAATTTCCCTAATTTAGCAAAAGGTAAAGATACTCAGATGTATGAGGCACACAGGACCCCAGCCACCTACAACCTAAACAGAGCTACACTCAGGCATATAATAATCAAAATTCCAGAAATCCAATATAAGAACAGAATACTAAAAGCCATCAGAGACAAGAAACAGATCACTTACAAGGAAACACCCATCAGAATTACAGCAGACTTCTCAGCACAAACCATGAAATCATGAAGACCGTGGGGGGAAATAATTCAAGCTTTGAAAGATAACAACCTCCTGCCCAGATTGATATATCCTGCACAACTCTCCCTAGAAATTGATGAAAAACAAGGTGCTTCCAGGATAAAGAGGAACTAGGGGAATTTGCAACCACCAATTCAACTCTACAGAGAATACTGCAGGATATTCTAAAAAAGGAAAATACCAAGACTTCAGAAAGAGTGGCAGAGAGGCCACAATGAATGGAGCAGAAAGTGAAATGAAGAAGACAAACTGACAACTAATGACAGAAAAAGAGCTTAACAGAAATGAGGCAGAGAAGATTGTATGTAGGAACAGCTATTTTGGAGAAAACAAGACATCATAATCAGTACTCCCTAAGTCATCCCTGAAAGCAAGCATTACCTGATACCAAAACTGGAGAAGGAGCCAATCAAAAACAGAGAACTGGAAGCCAGTCTACCTAATGAGCGTATACACAAAAATCTTCAATCAGATATTGTCAAACAGAATGCAGCAAATCATCGCAAAGATCACACACCATCACCAGGTAGGATTCATTCCAGGGATGCAGGGAGGGCTCGAGACATGCAAATCAATAAATGTCATTCACCACATTAATAGAATCAAGGATAAAAACCACTCAATCGTCTCAATAAGCCCAGAAAAGTAGTCAGACAAACACCAACACCCATTCTTATCCTTTCCTTTGCTTTCCCTTCCTTCCATATGGACACGGGGATATTTCTTTCATACTTTGAGGTTAGAGTCAATACCACATTATTTGTCGTTCAGATTTTCCAACTATGAGCACTGTGATCTTTGCAAGTTGGCTGTGTATAACTTTGATAGTCTCCATCCCTGTGGATGTAGTTTAGTACTTCCCCACTATCTGACACTGCAAGATGCCCCAGATGCAAGCAGATGTGGTAGACATGAATTTCTTTAGTTGCTCTTTATCATGAAAGTATCTTATTTCTCCATCAATTTCAAAAGACACTTGTGCAGGATATATCAGCCTGGGTTGGAGAATGTTTTCTTCTAGGGCTTCAAACAAGCTCTCCAGGTCTTTAATATTTGTGTTGAAAAGCATACTGTAATTCTAATAGGTTTTCCTTTGCAGGTTCTTTCTTTTTAAGATTCTATTCTTATCTTGGACTTTAAATATTTGACCATGATAGTTTAAAAAGTTATTTTTTTAATATAAGTTCTCATTTTGTAGTGGAGGCTGGCCTTGAATTTATTATGTAACTTGGGCTGGCCTCAAACTCATAGTTCTTGGTGTTGTTTGTTTGAGACAGGGCCTCACTATGTAGTGCAGGCTGACTTTGAAGTCACTTTGTAGCCCAGGTTGGCCTTGAGCTCTTGGCAATCCTTCTGCCTCAGGCTCCTGAGTGCTGGGATATAGCAGGTGTGTGCCACTATGCCCAGAAGTAGTGATCCTTCTGCCTAAACCTCCTGAGTCGTAGTATTACAGGCAGGCACCACCATGCCTGACTTGTGAAGCTCTTTCTAATTGTGGTTACTTGGGATTCTATATGCCTCACTTATTTGTATGTTAAAGTCTATTCTCTTACCTGGAAACTTTTCTGCTATTATTTCAGTATATGGGTTTTTTATGCTATGTGTGCTGTCTTCGGGGTTTTTGGTATTCATGGTCTTCTTAAATTAGTCATCATTTAAATCACCTAGGAGATGTTGGATACATTTTCACATCTTGTATTTAACAGCACTCTCATTAATTGGCCACTGACAAACTACATATTCTAGTTCTAATGTTCTGT
This sequence comes from Cavia porcellus, assembly GCF_034190915.1. Classification (NCBI taxonomy): domain Eukaryota; kingdom Metazoa; phylum Chordata; class Mammalia; order Rodentia; family Caviidae; genus Cavia; species Cavia porcellus. The sequence goes on along the minus strand of NW_026947490.1, from coordinate 36,549,989 downwards.
TCTCACATTGGTCATAGAATTTTTAGCCTCTTCAATTTCTCTTTTTGGAGGGCGGGGGTTTTGAGACAGTCTCAGTATGTCATTCAAGCTGGTCTTGAACTCACTGTGTATTCTTGAACTCGTAGCAATCCTCCTGCCTCAGCCTCCCTAGTGCTGGAATTATAGGCATGCCTTGAATTTCTACTTAGAGCCTTCTATGGACTCTAATTCTTTCATATCATGGCCATACAAGTTTTACATTTTTTATTTGTCTCAGCTAGCTTTTTATGAGTGTCTTCTGCAGACTTACTGATCAGTTTGTTTATATGACCCAATAGCCCCTTTCACCTCCTTTCCCTCCCCTTCTTCATCTTCTGGACGCCACACCTCAGAGAGGCTTTTCCTCTGCTGCTTACCACTCTGCCACCTTCTGGGCAAGGGGAATGAGTAGACATTTTACAGAACAAGTACAGAGGCCAACAGATATATGAAGAAATGCTCATCATCACTGGCCACTACAAAATTGTAAGTTAGTATGACAATGAAATTCCACTGGACTCCAGAAAGAATGGCCATCATTGATAAATCAAATACAGAGGTACCTAGGTGTTGGAGCTTGTGTCTAGATGGCCCTCTGACAGGTGGCAGGATCTAGGTGTGTAAGGCTGGAGTTAAGGGTGTGATGCTAAGTTAAGGGTATGTGATTACTGCATGAGTCTGCTGATCGGCTTGGCAGAGTTCTGGATGTAGATCATGGGAAGGCCCACCCTGGGGGCGTCCAGAACCTGAAATACAGCAGTGTGAGGAAGAGAACTCAGAAGTGGGTTCCCTGGACCCAGGAGGATCTGAAGAGCGAAGTGAAGCCACAGGGAGAGCAAAGAGAAAGACTTCAGTGTAGAAGAAGGAGGGAGCCAGCAAAGCCTTCTCCCCAAACTGGGACTTACACTGTATGAGGGGAGCAGTCCAAACCTGCAGACACACACGGTGACCACTGGCAACCCAAAGGCCTCCGGGGAGAGCTGCGACAGTGGGAGGGAGCAGTGGACATGGAGTCCTGCCCTGGATGGTGGTGAGTGCTGCAGGATTGGATGTCCTGCATGAGAGGCTGACCGGATGGGTGTCCTTGGACAGGGGCCAGCTGAGCTTGGAACTAAGGACAACACCTGCCTCCATCTAGCAGCTGCTAGGTGAGTTTAAGCTAGGTGCATGACGAGAGTCCCAGCCCTGATAGGATTGTGTGGCCAGAGCAGGGCCCAGGCAGGGCCACAGTTAGGGCACCTCGTGGAGTGTGGCAGGGATCATACTGTTCCTCTCTGTGACCTCTGCACTTGAAGATGGGCCCGCAGCACAGCCCTGGGTGTTCTCTCAGCCTTCAGCTGAGGTCTGTGCACAGGTGTGGAGCCACAGCTGCGCCAAGTGCTTCTCAGCCCTTTGCGCACCTGTGCCCAGGAGTGTGGGACGGGGGGCAGCAATGAGGTGCTCAGCATGGCTTTCGCCTGCCCAGGGAGTGAGGAGGCAGCAGGGACAACACCACTACCTCCGTGTCTTGTTAGCAACAGGTGCCTGCAAGAGAGTGGTGGGCACTCCCTGCTGGAGCTGCAAGGGCACATGCCACTGGCCACATGCTTGGTCTCAGAGGCAGCCGGCCTGTTCTCCTGGCCCTCCACATTCACCACAATCCCTTATGGCGCAGGACATCCAGGGTCACTATGGGTCGTGGTCACTATGCTGGGTCAAGTTTGATTCAGCTGTTGAAGAGAAACCAATTTCAAACCGAATGGAAGATCCTTTGGTTTGAGAAATCTAGAAGGCAGTGTTTATTACACTACTAAGCTGGTGGGACCAAGTCCAAATCACCAGCCACGAGCCAGCTTTGATGCCAGTTTAGGTGTAGCATACAATTAGGAAGGACCAGGCGTTCCGTGATTGGTTATATGGATCGAATGAGGTCTGTATTGTCAGGAAAACTAACTCTAAATACATTTGCTTCAGAGGAATTGTTTATCACAGCATAGGAGCATGCTGGGGCAAAGGGAGGGATTCCAGCAGAGAAGAATGAAAAGCATCTTTGACTGGGTTACTTCACCCCAACTAAAGTCCTTGAAGCCTGTTAGAAGCAATGTATTTTCTTAGTTAAGGAAAACATAGGCTGAGAATAGTCACATTGGCCCAGTGCAGTATCAGAAGAAAAGCAGCTGGACCCAGACAGTTGGGGTTGGCTGAATGCAGCTGGCTGTTTATATGACAGAGAAAGGAACTTAAGCAGAGGCTACTATTTCAACCTTTTATAACATGTCCACAAGTTTGTTATTTTATGACTGTGCCTTTACTATCTTATAATCGTGCCCTTACACAGCCTCTCCCAAGCTCAGTGCAGCTGGGTGTCCACAGGGACCCGGAGCTGGGAATGTGCGAGGCTTTCTGAGGCCTTGAGAGCCCAGGCTGGGAGTCCAGAGCCAACTCTTTAAAAATTAAAAATATTTTGTAAACTATAGGTGGGAAAACACCAATAGAATTAAGGTGCTGTAAATGCATCAATGTTCAGAGATTCGTGTATAGCAAGCGTGCACTCAAAAATTTAACAGGATCCTTCATACTGACAGTGAATTATTCTGCAGGAAAGGGGTTTGATCTGATGAATTATAAGACGTGGACATGGTGGTCCTGTAGACCACCATGTATAAAATGTGTGTTCCTCTGATTTCCTCTTTCTGTAGGAGACAGGTGGCCTACAGCATGGAAACCAGTAGTATTTATTTCATGTTATATAGAGATTAAAATTTGTAAAGTAAACAAACACAAAATAGAGCAGTATGATTTATGTTATTTTATGGTTTTTGTGTATCCTATAGGGCATTACATAATAGTTTTGGTTAGGCACAGTATTTTAATAATTCATAATATGAAGGCTAAAATGACCACTAAAATTATTGTTTTTTCTGATCTGTGATTGAACCTAGGGACTTTGCACTGAGCTACATCTGCAGCCCTTTTTGTTTTTTGATTTTGAGACAGGGTCTCACTAAGTGGCCCAGGCTGGGCTCAAACTTGGGCTATCCCAAGTGTGTGCCATCATGCCTGGATTCCTTGCACATTACTACCATTAAGTTAAAAAAGAAAACCGTGAAAAATGCTAGACTGTCATCAAAGGGTGTGAAATTAAAAACAAGAGGAAACAGTAGAGTGAACAAAGAGGAAATGAAGTTCTCAGACTTCAAATCTCAGTGATGAAAATAAAAACCCAGGCCACACACCCACGGACAGCAGCTGCACAGCCTCATTGGTGTCAATTCCCACCCCACAGCAGCTACTGAGGGTCCTGCCATGCAGAAAAAATCTGAGGGTTTCAAGGAGAAGTGACCCAGTAGGCTTTGGTTTCCTGCTTAATATACAATTCTGGGAGAAATGTGGGTGAGCTAAAGCTGGAAAAGACTAAAAAAATCCACTGACCATCACTGAGTTTCTTATGTTCATCCGTGTGACAAAATACACGGCTCCTGGAGGGCCCCGTGAGGAGTCCACCCGTGTGTCCAGTGTTAGCAGCGCCCACCCTGATATAAGTTTGTGGAAACTTCATAGAGTCCCCAAGAAAGATTTCCCTTAGCTCCATGGGTAGACGGGGGACAGTAATGCTGTGGATATTTTTTGAGCTCACAACTTCATCTACAGAGTATTGGGGCCTCTGATACAGCACCAGCAACACGTTGGTTTTCCAAGATCATGGTGGATATTACATAACAAATGGTCCTAAGCGGGAATTTTTATTTCTGTTATAAAACACAGCTTCCGTATTTGGCATTTTAACGTAGTTTTCAACAGGTCAAGAACGGCAACCAAGTAACCCAGAATCCCCCAGGATCGACAGTAAGGGGCAAAAGGCAAGAGAGCTCTGCAGACAGTTTTCTGTCTTGTGGTTATGCTTTGCTGCCAGGTGTTCCAATTTAGTCTATGTTGATGTCTCCAGGACTTGTTCTGGGTGGCCAGCAGGTCCAAGGCTGCATTTTGCTCCTTTGTGTTGACACAGCCATCCTCAGTGCCAAGGTCCTGAGCTCCCCTGACAATGAGAACAACCCAGTTCATATCAAAAGGAGCTTCATGAGCTCTTCCAGGAGAACCAGTGGTAACAGGAGCTCCAGTAATGCCAGTTCTTCCTCTGCAGCTGTCCGTTTCATGTTGCTGGTATCTTCAGGTGGGCCCTCCACGCCCAGCCCCCACCTGACTCAGATCAGGTGGGTGTTACGAATTGCCCCCTGGTCATCAACCCACTATACAAGTTAATACTGGCACTGAGCTTTGTCCTTCAGCCTGTGCTAAGACCTATGTCATGTACAGTAACCACCCACTCAGAGACTCACAATGTTTACACTTTCATGAGAACTAGCAAAGGGGTTCAGATTCCTGCAATTAGGAATGAAAATGGTGAAATCACAACACATCCAGCAGAAATCAAGAAGATTGTGAATACTACTAGGAAAACCTGTATTGGGTTCTTTGTTTTGTTTGTTGGTCTCTTTGAGACAGGGTTTCACTATGGAGGTCAGGCTGGCCTTGATCTCACTTTGTAGCTCATGCTGGCCCTGAACTCATAGCAATCCTCCCACCTCAGCCTTCCAAGTGCAAGGGATTACAGCCATGTGCCACAAGACCTGGCTTGGAAACTTGTCCTCTAATAAGATGAAAAATATAGAGGAAGCAGATAGATTGCTAGCTGAATCAAGAAGATATAAAAGTCCTAAATAAACCAATATCAACCAATGGAATTGAAGAGGTAATTAAAAACCTATCAACAAAGAAAATGCCAGGCCCTGGTGGATTTACTGCTAAATTCTACAAGAAATTTTAAAAAGCCTTAACACCACTACTTCTCAAACTCTTGAATGATACTGAAGGAAAGCAATACTCCAAAGTCCATTCCTGGAAGCAAGCATTACCCTGATACCAAAACCAGAGAAGAACCCAAGAAAGAGAATGACAGGCCAATCTCCCTAGGAAACACAGATGCAAGACTCCTCAATAAGATACTGGCAAACAGACTACAGCAGATCATCAAGAAGATTACACATGATGACTAAGTGGGACTCATCCCAGGGATGCAGGGATGCTTCAATACACACAAATCAATAACGTAACCCACCGTATCAACAGAGCCAAGGATCAAAATTATATGGTCATCTCAATTGAAGCAGAAAAAGCATTTGACAAAGTCCAATGCTCATTTCTGATTTTAAAAAAACCTACAGAATTGAAATAGATGGTCTTTATCTCAGTGTGATAAAATCCATCTATGATAAACCAACAGTCAGCATCACACTAAATGGACAAAAACTGAAAGCTTTCACTCTAAAATCAGAAATATCCAATCATAGTGGCATAGGCCTGTAATCCCAGCACTCAGGAGGCTGAGGCATGAGGATTATTGTGAGTTCAAGGCCAGCCTGGGCTACAAAGTAAGTTCAAGGCCAGCCTGAACCACAGTGAAACCCTGTCTCAAAAACACAAAATAAATAAATAAGATAAAACCAGGAATAAGACAAGGGTGCTCACTTTCACCACTTATATTCAATACACTTCTGAAATCTTTAGCCAGATCAATTAGACAAAAGAAAGAGATAAAGGGAATAAGTGCGAGAGACCTCAAGCCCCATGCCCCTGAGAAATAAAACCCCTTGCCTCCACCTTTACCTGACATTTACCTCAAACCTATTTACTGAGAAGTGCAGAGCTGGCTACATAGAGATAAATGTTTCTCTAATTGGCTAAAAGAATGTGATTTGAGTCCAACAGAGATACCATTGTGTCTCCTCACAGCAAAACAGCAGCACACAGGTGAGAACTCACACACACACCCTACTGACAGCTGGAACAGAGGCTCAAGCAAGAGCCTGTGAAATTTCAGGGCTAAGACATGAGGCAACATCTCTGCTGAGGCCAAAAGACTCAAAAAGAAGCACTCCTTCCCAGTAGTAGAGCTGCTGGCTTTCCAAACACCAAGTTGTCTGTTGAGCCACTAATTGGGTAACCTCTGTACCTGGCATGAGAGTCCTTTCTTCCTCCCTTACAAGCCATGCTGGTAAAGTCATTTTTCCCAGCACTCTTCCCACCTTCCTCCTTGTTAGTGCTGATAAATGCTGTGGTCACTCTGGCTCTTGGTCTTTTGTTCCTTGGAGAGAAATTGGTCATCTAAGAGCTCCAGGGACTTCAGATCTCTCTTCCTCTTTCTGCATCCATGTGCCATATTGCCAGGTTGGAGATTGAAGCCTCCAAAGGAGTTTCCGTAAATACAGACAGGAAAGAAAGAATTTAAATTTTCATTATTTGTGGATGACATGATCTCCACAGAGAACCCTGAAAATTCCACCAAAAGATTTAAAGATTTAATAACCAAATTCAGTAGCATAGTTGGATACAAACTCAACACTCAAAAATCAATAGCATTCTTGCACGCAAACAACAAACTCACTAAGAAAAAAATTAGCTTTTCACAATAGCACCCCACAAAAAAGAGATACCTAGGAATCAATCGAGTGAAGATGTAAAAGACTTCTACACTGAAAGCTACACAATGCTGAAAAAGAAGATTGAAAAGTATATCAGAAAATGAAAAGACATCCCTTGCTCTTGGACACAAAAAACCAATATCATGAAAATGGCCACAATCCCAAAACTGTTATACAGATTTAGTGCAATTCCAATCAAAATTCCAACAGCATGTCTCACAGCATTAGAGAAAATCTGAAATTAATTTGGAACCAGAAGAGACCTAAAATAGCAAGGGCAATTCTGGGCAACAAAGGCAAGGCAGGAAGGCATCACAATCCCTGACTTAAAATTATACTACAAAGCTACTGTGATAAAAACAGCATGGGGTCTGTCACCTGTCTACCAGCCCAAGAAGCTTGGTGAGCCACATGGGAGGGAAGAAACACCCTATTGCCTGTCCACCATCCTGGGCATCTCAGGTGCCTCACCCATTCCCCTACACCACAGAACTGGCTGTCATTGAGGGAAGCATCGTGGACTTGGAAACCAGCTTGTCTAGATGAATGCAGGGGGAAAAACCCACTCTAGCAAAGGGAAACACTGCATACAAACTACTAATTTATGATTGGTTCTGTTATATAACTATAGTGTTTGTTCCGATGATCTAAAGTACACAATCCATGGTTACCACAGTTTGTCCATCTCTACATTGTGTTTGATACTATCATTATTGCTCATTGTACTACTGTAGCTAGAATATGATATCTGTTGTAATCAGTTGTTCCACCTTGTGTGACAATATTGGGAAGCTCTGGGGCAAAAACCTTACAACAGCCCTACACCAAAAGATTGGGGCTGAGCCATTCTGGTTTGACTATTGTCTCCTTTGGAAGTCCTGTAATGTTTACAATGCTTAAGTTTTATTGGTCTTGTTCTCTACTGTTTTGTTCAACTTTATAATATATAATGGGATAGACAATTCTTTTTAAGGAAACAAGAGACATTGTTGATAACCATTGTTGATAACCTTGTACTCTGTTCTACATCATGTGCTATGTCTATCCTTGGTTTGACTGACAGCTTTGTTTTGCCATATTTGACTCTATTCTCCCCCCCCCAAAAGTAATAAGAACTAAGGAGTAATAAAACCCAAAATGTGTAAATTTTGTTGTAAAAAAGAGAGGGAAAAAAAGAGTTCTAAATGATACAACAGCAAGAGTGTTTAGGGGTGTTAAATAGCTGACCATATTAATGTTTTTGGTTGGATCATTGAACACAACTGTTTGCAGTCTCACTGTTTGAGTGTCCACTTTGTATGCTTTGATACTGTGATTTAAGCAACTATCTCTAAGATGATAAAATGTAATCTATTAACTGGTGATTTCTTACTGTCTTTTTTTTTTGTAGTTCTGTATTACTTGTACCCTTACACTGCTTTGTTTTGTTTTGTTTTTTCTCTTTTTCCTTTTAAATAAAATTTTAAAAAAAAACTGGGGCTGAGCCAAACAGAAACCAACATTCCACTCTCAATTAATTGGGAAGGTAGGACCTTGGGATAGACACAAACCAAGAACCTCTTCTGTCTCTTCCAGAAGACATCCCTGAAGAACAGACTTTTCCTAGAGCAGCCTTGATATAGGTGATATTGCTGCCTACCATCAAAATTCACACGGATCATCACAGAAAACAAGATAAAAATTTTTTGAAATAGCAAATGTCAAGACAAAGAAGCAAAATGCATCTCAGACCTCCATCCCACACAGAACAAGTCCAGAAGACATCAACATAGAATAAATTAGAAGTCACACACCTGCAATTTCTGAAATTATAACAACTGAAGTAAATAAACAACTCCATAAGAAGAGATAACAATCATAAATATATATGCATCAAATACAGGAGCGTCTAACTATGTAAGACAAATATTAACATAACAAATAACCAATAACACAATTGTAATGGGGAACCTTAACACCCCATTTTCCCTAAGAGGTAGTTGACTAGACAAGAAACCATCAAAGAAATAACTTGTGAACAATGGACTAAGTGAATGTTTACAAAGTGTTCTGCTCAACAACATTACAATACACATTTTTCTCACCTGAACATAGGATGTTCTCTAAAATAGACCATATACTACCCCATAGAATATACTTAAGTAAATGCAAAGGAATGAAATTATTCTACGTACATTATCTGACTGTAGTGCAATAAAACTGGAAATTATATATAATAGAAACAGCAAAATTCCATACACATAAACATTAAATAACACCCTCCTGAACAACTAGTGGGTCACAGAGGGAATTAAAGAAGAAATGTAAATACAACTTATAGAAATCTGTGGGACACAATGAAAGCAGTGCTCAGTGGGAAATTTATAGCGGTGAATTCCCATATCAGGAAAACAGAACAAGCAAAAATAAACAACCTAATGTTATACTTCAAGCTACCAGAAAAGAAGAGCAAGTCAACCCCAAAGCCCAAAGGAGGTAAGAAATTATAAATATCAGAGTAGAAATTAACGCAATAAAGACTGAGAAAACAATACAAAGAATTAACAAATTGAAAAGTTAGTTCTTTGAAAGAATTAAAAAAATGACAAAACCCCAGGCAACCTTATCCAAAAAAGGAAGAAAAAACTCAAATTCATGCAGTAAGGAAAGAAAAGGGTGAAATCACTACAGATTCTGTGGAAGGATCCAGAAGATCATCAAAACCTACTTCAAAATTCTTTACTCTCATACAGGAAATGGACATGTTTCTAGAAACATATGAGTTACCAAAGCTGGATCAAGAAGATATAAAGATTCCAAATAACCCAATATCAGTTAATGAGATTGAAAATGTAATTAAAAACTTACCAGCAAAGAAAAGCTCAGGTCCTGATGAATTCACAGCTGAATTCTACAAGAAATTTAGAGACTGTTTAATGCCAATGCTCCCCAAACTCTTTAATGAAATTGAAAGGGAAACAGTCCTCCCTAAATCATTCCTGGAGGCAAGTATTACTCTGATACCAAAACCAGAGAAAGACCCAACCAAAAAGGAGAACTACAGGTCAATCTCAATAATGAACATAGATGCAAAAAATCCTCAATAAAAGAATGCAGCAAATTATCAAGAAGATTGTACACCACGACCAAGTGATTCCTGAGCTTAGCTCAGGAATACAGGGAGGGATGAACATACATAAAGCAATAAATGTAAGCCACCGCATCGACAGAGCCACATACAAAAATCACACAACTATCTCAATAGAGGCAGAAAAAGCTTCTGATAAAGTCCAACTTTCATTCATGATAAAAAAAAAAACCTACAGATTTATTGGTCATCTTTTATCCCTAAATCTTGTAATCTGAACAACTACTTTCAAGATAACAAAATGCAATATATTAACACAATTAGTAATAACTAAATCTTGGAAACCACCCAAATTCCCATCAACCGAAGAATGGACAAAAAAGATGTGATATTTTTATACAATGCAGTACTACTCAGCTATAAAGAAAAACTCAAAGCTTTTATAGATAAATGGATGCAACTAGAGACCACACTCATAAGCGAAAGCAGACTCACATGTGTAAACATTGTATTGTATCTGTAGTGTAAGAAACTGAAAGAGTAAATAAGATTCAAAAGGTACAGTAGGTATTATGAAAGGATAAGAAACTACTCAAGGGGAAAAAACAACTGGGATGGGGGAAAGGAGAAAAGAAGGAAAAATATATAAATTTGTTTATATATACATAAATACTTAAGATGATTATACTAGTAATTCTATTTGTTCTTGGAAAAGAACAGTTAATATTCATACAATTGGATCAATTTTGCATGCCTATATCTGGTAATCCAACAACTCTTTTGAAGACAATAATATGCAATATCACAACTATTGTTAAATTCCTATCATTTTGTTTTGAAAGCTGATATATTGCTATTGTTTTGGGGTTTTTTTGTTGTTCTTATAGTTGTTGTTTGTATATCTTTTGTTTTTTGTTTTTCTTTTCTGTGTTTTCTTTTCTCTTTAAAATAAAAAATCTTTCTGAAAAGGCCATTCAGTGCACCTAACTTAATAAATTAAACACTAATAGATGTAAAAGATCAAGCAAACATCAACAAAGTTATAGTGGAGAATCTTAATACCCCACCATACAAATACACAGGTCTGGGGCTGGGGATTTAGCTCAGCGGCATAAGCGCCTGCCTTGCAAGCAGGCAGTCGTGAGTTCGATCCCTGGTACCGATAGAAAGGAAAAAGACCAAAAAAATTTTTAAAAAAATACAGGTCTACCAACACAAGAAATTACTAGAACTGAATCAAACTTTTGTGCAAGTGGACTTAATAGATATATACACAGAATTTCCCCCAATGACAGAATACACATTCTTTTCTGCTGCACATTTCTCCAGAACAGACTGTACAGTAGCTAAGGAAGCACGGTTAAGTAACAACCAAGATTTAAACATTTACCACACATATTATCATATCACAAGGCAATGCAACTAGGAACCGGTGGTTAAAGAAAGAACAGAAGTTATGCAAGCATCTGGAAATTAAACAACCTTCTCTTCAATAATCAGTGGATCAGAGCAGAAATTAAGGAAGATTAAGCAAGACAGTTCCTAGCACTAAGTGACAATGCCAGTACACTACACCAGAACCCATGGGACACAGTGAGCGCGATGAGAGAAGTCCATGATTGTGAATGACCACGTGAGAAAAATAGCATGCTGCCAGATAAAAATTCAGTAATGTATCTCAATGTCCTAGGAAAGAAGAGCGACCCAAACCCAGTACTTGTACAAGGAAAGAAATTATAAATATCAGAGTAGAAAATCAATGAAAGAAAGACTGTAAGAAAAAAAAAGAACCAATGAATCAAACACCTGGTTCTTTTTTAAAGAATAATCAGAACCAGAAGCTGCCACCCAAGACCCAGCCATGTTGGGACTTAGGGGCTGCATAAGAAGGTGGTTTGCCCACCCTCTTGGTAAGCGCGCCTGGTACTGGCCAGGAGGAGAAACATTCAGCTGTTCCTGTGAGCCTACCGTCACACAGGCTGAAAATCAAACATCTCCCCTGCTCCATCAGCAACTGGGGACAGAGTTCTGAGCATCTCTTGGGAAGATGACCCTATGCAATATAGCAAATACGAGGGATTTCCTTCTATGTTCTGTTTCAAGGCAAAGGTTGTTTTCACTGTTACGTTTTGTAATGATTGTTATGCTCTATTCAGTATTCTTCTTCAATTGGTTTTACAATGATCTGTTATTGGTTTGATTTCACTATACCTAATTGACTGGACAACTATTGTGAAGATAACGAGATATACTATGGTACCTATTACTACTGTCCCAGTGTCCTGCTGTGAAGTTCTGTACTAGTGTCACTACATTGTCTCGATTGGCTTTGTTTTATCTTGTTCTGTTGTATTTTTACTACATTCTAAGTAAAAAATTTTTTTAAAAAAGAATAAAAATGAATAATCAAAATAAAATCTCAGCCAATTTTACTCCCCGTCCCCTCCAAAAAATGAAATAAAAGACACAAATCAATGGGATTAGAAAGATGACTTCCAGGAACATGACTAGGTGCTAAGAAACAACAACTTGGTTTGTCCAAGAGCTGGAATCCAGACACTGAAAACAGCCTGGGGGAGACAAGAGAGAGAAGCTGACCTTACAGGGAAAGTAAAACCTACAGGAAATTAAAAAACACAACACAGTGTAGACAAGGTCAGGGACGGTCTGCAGTTTCTCCCTGGCTCCCAGCTCATGGCTTGAGGGAAAGGGAGAGGAAGATTCCAAAGAAGGGGAAGGGAGTCCTGAAGAGCTTTATTCTAAAACATTTCTTAGGGTTTCTTAAACTGTACCTAAGAAGCAGCCAGATAGAGAGCTTCAGTGTCCATAATTAAATTACTCCTGAGCAAAGAGGAACTGCACACATGCAAATTCCCACAGGCTGTGGCTTTTAGGATTCATGAGTATAGTTCAATTTTTAGTACCTAGACTCAACATGAATAACTTCACTACTCTGTGTGTTATTCTCATCCTGATTTTATTTCATTATAGTGATAGTGAGTCGGGGTGCTTCCTGGGATATTCTGATCGCACTGCCCAATCCACACCCCTCTGGTTGTGTGTGTGTGTGTGTATCCTCCAGGATGGTCCCCCTCGCTAGAGCACCAGCTCTGGGGCTGCTCCCCGAGGTGGAAGTGACAGTGTTCTGGGTATATGGTGTTACGGTCTGCACATAAAGTTCCCCTCAGAGCCTCATGTGCGTGACAAGTGATTGCACCACAGTGACATTCCTTATATATTTGTTCAGTAGCACCTGAAGGAGGCATAGTCTTGTCAGAGGTGGGTCAGGGAGGTGTGACCTGGAAGGGCATTTGCTTGTCCCTGGCTGCTCCCTTCTCCCTCGGCCTCTTGGCTGCCATGGGTTGAACATCTTTCCCTCCTCCTCGCCTCTCTGAGATCCTCTTTCTGCCTTGGAACTGAGACCATGCATGAGGCAAAATAAACCTCGGCTCCTTCAATTTGTGAGCATTGGGTATTTTGTCCCCAGAGATAAGAAAGTGACTAAGACAATTAACTTCAGTGAATTACATTATTTAGTTTTGGCCCTTTCATTTTCCTTTTCTCAAATGCATTTACTATCAGCATTACTAAATGTCTTCCGTTTGATCACTATTACAAAACGGGGTTCAATAGATGTGAAATAGTGCAACCTAACCCCCAAATAATTCAGGCCTGCTCTGTTCTAACGGTCCCTCCTGGCAGGATCATTCCATGAGATGACTAGACTCTCCTGCTTCAGCTAAGCTCAGTTATTTGTTCAAACATATCCTTCAAAGCTCTCTAGACCTGGACCATGCACCCTTTGTATTTGTATGATGATTAATCTTCAGTAGGAATCGTGTGAAATTTGGGCTCATTCAACCTCTACAAAGGAAAACTTTCAAAATCCAATACCACTCAAATTTCAGGCTCTTCCACTGTCCCATTTGTTTACCAAGTAGCAGCCATGAATGACCACATGAAGCAGGCAGATATCTGGCCTGAGGAAACATGGGGATATATTCCCAATCTACTGTATAAGGGCCCTTTAGGGAGACGTAGTGGGCCCTTTAGGGAGACGTAGTGTGTCCTTTATGACCCATGTTATCTCAGAACAACAGCATCAAATCACTGCAGCTAGTGATACAGGGTTCCGAGATAAAGATTCGGAAACCCCAGGTTGGTAGGTTCAAACAGCAGACTCCCCAGAGTGAAGAACAGTCAATGTCTTCAGTATCTTTCCTCTGTCCCTTAAGCCTGAAACCTGCCTCTGTTGGTTTGAGAGCTATTCCAGATTAATTCTTCTAACAGGCATCTGGTTGTGTTCACCCAGATGAGTGAATATTCATATCCCCTCTTTCCTGTAGACAGTGTCTCTCCTAGATTTCAGGTAAAGTTGTTTTCTCTCCACAACAGCTCTCTGGATTGAGTGTTGCTCCATTTCAGTGTGAGATACCGTGATGGTGTAAACCTAAAAGGCTCCTCAAAGGACTTGTGTGTTCAGAGGCAGCCCTTGTGAAGGTGACTGGATCACAGTGGGCAGTGCTTGTGGTGGATTAGTCCATGGTGCGTTCATCACTGGCTGTACTGTTAGACCATGGAGCCTGACTGTTGGTGATGTGTCACTGAAGGTGAGCATTTGGGAGGCACCTTTTCTCTTGCCATGAGGAGCACAGCTCTTGTTCCCAGGTGAAGGATGGAGAGACGATGGAGAAATAAAGAGACAACATACAGAAAACTGAGGTCAAGTGGAGCCTCTCCAGCTGAGAGGAACAGGAGCTGCCCAACCACCATAGCATGTTTATTTCTACATTTTTTTCAGGGTGGTGTCACGTGACACCCTTTGCCTAGCAACCTTGGACTGGAACAACTTGTTTTTCAGACTAGCCTCCCCTTGCCTCCACACATGTGATCAATTTCCAGCTTCAGCAGCTCCTCACATCTCCCTCCCTCCTGTTTTGTAGTTGTAAGCAATGGATGGTTAGCTGAGGTAGGAGGAGCTGTGTTTGGAGGACACTGCATTCAGTTTTCCTTTTTGGGGTTATATTTTTCTGATGGATATTCAAGAACAAATTAAAGGGGAACCTGCATTAACTAATTTTTTGCTATCTATCAAGGTCAGTTAGGTCTCCTCAGGAACCTTGGAACCAGCTGTAGCACCTCTTAGTTCTTCTGTCAATGTCAGCGGTTTGGATAAGTCATGGCCATTGCTTGACCAAGTTGTTTTCTGTGAAAGCTTGGGAGATTTTTGCTCCTGGTGACTCTCCTTAGGCACACCACACACCGATGATAACTTTCCTCAGTGGTCTCATAGTCTTCCTGATCAGAAGACCAGGGACTCACCAAGTATAGGATGACTCAGCAGAGGTTCTCTTATGTCCTGGATCCTCATTGGCCTTGGAGGGCTAGGCCAAAATATTGGCTGTCCTCTTAGCCCATCTATCTTTCTAGTTTTTTGTCTCCAAATCTCAGTTGTTGAACATAAGGAAGAGAAGGTTAATGAGATTACACTGTGATTAATGGAAAATGGTTAATATTACTATCTTGTCTAAATACCAAGTACCTTAAACATAAAGTAGATTTCCTAACAACCATAGATATTCAAATATTTGAATGCCTATAGGACATTAATGGTTACATGTTTTATACAAAAAATCAGCTATCAAAAGCCACACATAATATTGCAGCACAATGATCTGGCCCGCGGATCAATCTGTGGGGTATACCTGGAGGGGGAACGGGGATGAAAAAAAACAGGGCAGGAGACAAAGAGAGATTGAGACAAGTTGAGGAGTCCAATCAAGTCTCGTCTATTCAGGAAGTGGTTGCAGCTTTTATGGGCCAAGGGCAGGCTGATGGGACAGGAAGAGGCTATGGGGTGGTTTCTGATAGGTCATTGTCACATCTGGATATGTGACGTAAGCAGGAGAGGATTATGGGTAATGTAGGCAGGCACATTATGTGCCCATGGGAGAGAGAGGCAGGGAGGCAGCAATGGGGCTGTCACACCACTCCCTACAGCCCAACAATCATGATGACATTTCATAACATAAATTTCCATTTGAACACAGTATAACCATCTTAATCTGTCATCTCTACCTAACTGTTACCTAACTTGCTGTCCTTTAATGGAATGTACATCATGTTAGTTTTTGTAAAGGTAGAGGTCTGAATCTGAAAGAAAGTCTATCACTATAAGCAACCCTCCAAACTTTAGAAGACCCATACGTCCTCAGGCATGAATACATTCAATACACTACAAAAATGATAACAATCACAACCAACTGTCCGTGAAAACCTTTGTACCAGAGCATCTTTAAATCAAAAACCTTATTGTCTGGAAAGCTTAATGCTTTGATGAATGAGCAATGTAAACATATGACAATAATATATTTCAATAACATTTACTGGGTCTCCAGTAAGGATATGGAGGTCATTGGGGCCTCTTACCAATGAACAAGAACTGGATAATGTTTTCAGGCAGCTGCTTTCTTACTCATCAATCAGAGTTCTGTCCAATAATTTCTCCCCAACCTAAGGGATTTTTGTTTAATTATCTTAACAACTTTTGATGACCTATGAGAAAATTAAATTTGATATCACTTTGACCAGATGACAACCCAGGTGGAAGCATGCTTTTTAGATCAATAAGCTGAATTCAACTCTGAACAAATGGTTCCAAAATGCAAAAGAAAAAGGGAAAAGGGAAAAAAATTATTGAGCTCCAATGAAAAACAGCTGCTCCCAGAATGAACAAGCAGACAAGAACATAACTAAACAGACTAGACAAACATCGTATGAGATCAGAGTGCACTCAAATATATTTTTGACCTAACTGACTTACAGTAGCTCTCTTATAATTTTAGAATTTTGTAATTATAAATAGACATGTCAGAATTTTTTGTCAGTGGATTAGCCAAGATCTCTTTTCAGAAGATTCTGAAGGGAATAAAGACTTTTATCTGTAATCAAAATATAATTTTTGTGTTTTTGTCTTAAGAATACTGGTAACTTTTGTGTCCCTTCTTCCATGTAAATTTCAGCTCAGTTTTATCCAAGCACTCTGCCCACTACTCAGACCTTTGACTCCTACCTTTGGTTACCATCTCCTGGGCATTCTGGGTCAGTTCCTTCAACTAGCCCCAGGTTAGGTCCAGCCCCATCCTTATCTATTGACTTTAGAGCATCACTATCAGAGGACTAAGCATCTGCTTCTTTTCTTTTTTCTTTTTTGTCTTTTTGAGACAGGGTCTTTCTATGCAGTTCAGGCTGGCCTTGAGCTCACTTTGTTGCCCAGGCTGGTCTCAAACTCACAGTGATCCTCCACACCTGGCTGCATCTGCTTCTTGAGAGGTGACATCAACTCCTTCTCTGGGGTCTGACTCCATGATACAGCTGGACAGCATGCTCTGGCACACAGACAGGATGTTTAATATTTCCTGGAAAGAGACAAGCAAACTCTCTACCCCAAATTAGCTCTAGATTGGGTCCCTTCCATTGTCCGGTACAAAGATCTTTCTAAAGGAGCCTTCCTACCTTTTTTCTTTTACCTGTTTGAATTGTAGTCCCATCCCTAGCAGATTTAAAAACAAAGTACATGCCAGGTGTAGCTCATGCCTGTAATCCCAGCACTCGGGAGGCTGAGGTGGGAGGATCATTGTGAGTGAGCTCAAAGTGAGCTCAAAGCCAGCCTGAGCTGCATAGCGAGACCCCTTCTCAAAAAAGACAAAAAAAAAAAAAGTTAAAGTACATACCGTCGAGTGAAGTCTATTCTGAGGTGTAAATTTTGTGGGGAGTGGGCCCCTTTTGTTTTTGTAACTGACTTTTAAGTGTACAGTGAGCGTGTTTGACAGTTCCTTGATGTTGAGGGTTATACAGAATGAAGGCTCCTGGTAGGAGAAGTATGAAAACTCTCACAAATGTTTGGAAGGCAGCACTTGTATAAGCCAGGCCATTGTCAGTCTTAAGTGCATGCAGGCAACCTATGGCACTAAAGGCATCCAAACAGTGAGCAATGACATGTTTAGCTGCTTCACCAGTGTGAGCAGAAGCAAAGATAAATCCCGAGAAAGTGTCCACTGATACATGGACCCAGCATAGGCAGCCAAATTCAGGAATGTGGGTGACATCCATATGCCAGAAATGATTGACATGTAAGCCTCGGGGATGAACTCCCGTACAGAGCAAGGGAAGATGTGTTACACATGAGGAACATTGTTTGACAACTTGTCTAGCCAGCTCTCAGGTCGAATAGAGCAGTTTGCGCAATGCAGAAGCCTTCTGATGGAAGTGGCATGGCAAACAGAAGCCTGCAGTGGCACCTGAGGGACCAACAGTTCACAGCAGTGGAAGACATGAAAAGCAGCAGGTCCACAGGAGGGAAGCATAGGCCTCCTTTTTCTCTCCTGCATTGTAAGCAGGCTCCCCCAGGGCAGGGGCAGCACACGTGCCATCTGTGCCCTCCTCTTGCACAGTATAAAGATGTTTACAAAGTGAGGACCTCAGCCTCCCCAGGGGTCACTCAACCAGGCGTCTGACCCTCTCAGGTTGACACTGATAGGATTATTTCCAAAAGATGAGAAGTATAAAACAAAGACCTTTATTCTGAGAACACGGAGAGAGAGAACCAGCACCCCCGACCGCTGGAGTCCGGCTTTCTCTCTGGCGGACATGTGGCGTGGGGGGTATGTAAGTAGCCTCAGTTTGGGGTGGAACCTAAGGGGGCATCAGGGATGCATGGGTAGCCCATTGGTCCTAGGTTTGGCGCCATAGGTAAATTCCCAGGGGCGGGGAAGATGACATCACAAGTAAATTCCTAGGGGTGGGGGAGATAGGTTCTGGTTCTGGTTCTGGTTCTGGTTGAGGCTTTTCTGGCTACAGATTCCTATCTGGGCCAAAACCCTTTCAGACACCATGTATCAACCATTCCAACCCACCCCTTGTCAACCTGGGCACCAGACACATGTTCAAAAATCAGATACAAAGACAGGCCTATTTTTATCTTTCATAGCTTGAACATGGTAACACAGGTTTAACAATCCTTAAGAACCAGTATGGAGTCCCTGGACATTCCATTCCATTAGAAGCATAACATTTCAGCTTTGCAGCCCACACAAGCGACACTGTTCTCTCACCTTCCCCTCTGGGCCAAGCTCCGCTCAGTGGAGCTCTCTGGTTCCCGGTCCTGCCTGGGGCCTGGAAGAAGCTGAGAGGAGCAGACAGCAGCAGTTTCTCCGGGTTACACAACCCTTTAAAGTCGGCCAGGTCCAGATAGATTTGTGCTGGGGTTTTCCCCAGCCTTGCTCTTGTCTGCTTTTTTACTTCCTCTTGAGTATGTAAATGTACTTTTTGTTGTACTCTAAGAAAATAGCTTCCTTATATGTGTATTATAGCAAACCTGTATAGGGGCTTACTAAATGTGTTTGTTTTATCCTTTTTCCCTAACTGATATGTTAAGTGACCTAACTGATATGTTGAGCAACACTCTCCCCTGTAAAGAATTGCAAGAATCTCACCTTGTTAACCATTGTTGCCCTCTACAAACTACAGAAGCTGTGCTAAAACAAGCTAACAAGGGTTGTTAATCACTGCTAGGCGCCTCTATTCTCCGCTAAAGAGCTAAGGAAAACTAGAATGGCAATTAATTTACATTTGTTTAAAGTAACCTGCTTGTGTGCAGAGAGATTTGCGTGTGAGTTTAACCCTTTACCCTGACCTTGACACATTACCGCCGTTTTCTGTTCTGTATGGTGCCTTATTGCCTCCCCTTCCCCTCACCTATCTATCTAGGCCATAAAGAATTTGGGTTTCTGGTGACCTCCCCCCCCCGACCCGGTGATGATCTGTCGTAAAATGAGCCTGCCCCAATTTTAAGAACTGCTTAGCTTAAACAAATTACCGGGTAATATTATGGCCCAAACCCCAATCTGTCGATGTCCGCTCCCGGCTGGCAGGAAGGACACACGACAAAGTCTGGCAGTGGACAACCTTTTCTTTTATTTTTCTTCTCCGTACAGCCTGCCCTGGGATCGCTCCCAGCCGAAGCCTCCTTTGGTCCGCTCCCCGCGGCTCCTTCTGGGCTTCTACTTCCGGGCTTCTTCTTCCCCCCCAGGGGTGGCACCAGTATATATACGGATACAGTGTCCAATCATGTTAAAGTGAGCAAGGCAAGCTGATTAGCTAACATCATCAGTTGCCAGGCAGACTATATTGTTGAGCGGGTTGCTTACGCGGTAAGCAGGAAACTAACGTGCTCGATGGGAGGGGTAATCTACCTCAGGCTTTACTCTTTACTACAGGCCTCACGTCCGCCAAGTGAGGCGACCGGGCTCGGGGCTGCGGCTCCCAACACCAATCGGTGCTTTCCTTTTGTTCTGTATGTATCAAATGAGTTAGATATCAGGTCTTTGTAAAACTTAAGTTCCAGCGTCTCATAACTTGTGACCCCTTCGCACTCACTAGCGAAGACAAGCTGTCCTGAGATAATTAACTCTCCACTTTCTTCTCCAAATATTGCTGCAGATGTGCCACTCTGAGATAATGTCAGTCTGCAGGATGGGAATAATTTAAAAAAACACCAGGAACTCCCTAGATTGTCAGAGCTAAGTGGACAGCAATACAGTTTCCAGCCTCGGGTCAACAAGTTTGATGGCTCTACAGGTTTCTTTGTTTCTCTCCCCCCGCCCTTTCCTCCAGCCCCTTTTTAAAGTCCTCCCTTCAGCTTCTAGGGGACAGTCTCCAAATTGGCTCCCGGAGACTGGTTGCCAGGCCTGAAAATAAAGCCTTTGCCACCTAAATTTTTGGTCTCTTGCCTCCTTGGATTTTATACCGGGGCCCAAGTTATAACACTTTTTTTTCTGGAAACAGGCAAACAAACTCAAGAAATGTAGCAAACTGCAGTGCCAGTGTTTTGAAAACTAAGAATTGGTATAAGAAAGCAAAAAAGACCCAAATAAGTGTAGAGTTTTATTGATTGTGAATTCGAAACAAGTACCCCTGAAGTAAACAACTTTGAGAAACAACAGAGTTGGAGAATTTACACTACCAGATACCAAGACCCAGCACAAAGCCACGGTGAGGTAGTGATGGGCTGGAGCCAGGCATTACCAGCTCATAAAAGCCAAATGTTGAATTTTTAGAAGTGTTACAGTTAGCTGTTGTCATACTGATAATTTGAAATTGTCTTTTGTGAGAATTAACCAAAAAGTAGTAAACCACAAACTAGGACCACTTCACCCCAAGCTGCCTGAGCTGTGGCACCCCTTTGCTTGGCAGGGCTCTTGTGGCTCCTGGACCCCCAGCTCTTTTTAAAGACTCAGCATGGAGGAGGCAGGGCCGTGTCACACCTCTGCCCCTGCAACTGAAACCTCACGCAGTCCTTCCCGTGTCCCTCCAGGCTGTGGCTGAATAACCTGAGTGACCTCTGCTGCCAGGACAGGCCCTGCACACAGGGAGGCCAATATCTTTGTGAATTTGAATCTTGGCAGCCAGGGGGCCTGGTTTTTGCGGCTCTTGAAACCTTTTCACACCGTGATTTGTATGTTCAAAGGCCAACTGTTGAACAGCTAACTTAAAGGGGTGACTCTTTTATAAAGGGTGCAAATCGCAGCCTGTGGTGCAGCAAAGTTACCCTGAACTGAGAAGGCAGAAATTGTCGCTCGTGGCTCAGTTAAGGTTACCAACGTGGCTGCTATTCTTCCATCTTTTTACCTCACTCTGCACTTGATCTTGGGCAACTCTAAGTCTAAATAAAAAACAGAGTAAGAGCTGGGGAGGTAGCTCATGGTGAGTGCCCTGGCTTTAATGCTCAGTAATATAAAAGAAAAAAATAAGTAGCATCCCAGTGCCCCTGTACACATAATTCTCCAGGCATGATACCTGGAGTAGAGACCATAGCAAAATATCCCCTCTCAAGATACCTGGAACAACTCGATGAGGGGGGAAAAAAAGGTATATCTCGAGGAATCAGAGGATACTGACAGGAAAACTAGAAACTACAATGGAGCTGGCCAAAAAGATCACAACATAGGAAAGTCTGAAAAGGTCACCCCAGAACCCAGAAAGCAGTGTCCCTCTGCTGACCCAGGTCAGCCTGACATGTCAGCAGCTCCAGGAAGAAACTCTGTTTCTCACTGGACAAACAGTGACCCCTGAAAAGCCCATGGCTAGTGGGGACTGCAAAAGCTTCACAGGGTTTTTCTCTGAAAGTGACTCCTGCTGAATGCATGGCAGGCCAGATGTGGAAAAGAAATTCAGTAGAGTGCCAGTCATATTAGAGAGGATTTCGTCTGGAGCCATTTTGGAAAAAAAGTTATTTTTTTAAGACTGCCCTGCAGAACAACCACGATTCAGCGTTTCTGGGGTCACCCGTACTGCAGAGATTGGGGAGGAGACAGCTAAAAGGTACGGTCATGGAGAGGATGCAAGCTAGACAAGGGCTCCCGTGAGAAGTTTAAGAGTGAGCCAGGGGGACCCAGGGTCTCTATGCACTTGGGTGAGAAGCCAGGCCACTCAAAGGTAGGTGTCAGCCAGGGCTGTATCTGAAAGAGCTGCTGTGAGGTGTGGGGGTCTGCTTGACACCCCACTCCACTGCACACACCCAGCATGGAAGACAGGGGCTTTGCTCTCCCATTCTCCAACACAAGGGAAGCCACACCTGGAGCTGGAAACTGCCAGTGCCCAAGGTGCGAGTACAGAGGGGCCCTGAGGGCAGCCTCACAGAGCCACAGGCTGCAAAGCCACACTGAGTAGGCCATGACATGGGCTTCCAGGCAACACAGAAACTGGATGAGTAAGCCAAGGCAGAACTCACTCCCCAGCCATGCACTGCAGGACAGGTGGACCACACACAACTCAGCTTGCACGCGCAAAACTGTGAGCATAGGAACAAGATGATCTTAGCACCCACTCACTACCCTCCCCACCTCTGGGGGCTTCCAAGACTGTGGGCCCAGCAAAGAAACCATTTGCTCAGAAACACAGAGGAATCCATCTGGGTCTTTTCTTCCTTCACTTTTCTGAGGGAGATTTGGGTTTTGTTTTATTTAGCTTTACCTTTTATTTTTTTATTGTTTCTTTTCTTTTTTTTATTTTGCTGTGTCCTCTTTCTTTCTGCTTTTTCTTACTTATTATTTTCTGCTGCTTTTATCTAATCCTATTCCTCAATAGGATTCAGTCTCACTTTTTTCTCTTCCTTCTCAACTTCCTTTTCTTAATTTTTCAATTTTACTTCCTTCATTTGCTCACTCCCCACTCCTTTCAACTTTACTAGCATTACTAAGAAGCTTTATTAATCTTAGATATGTAACACACTCCTTGCTTTTGTTGTTGAACTCTTTCCTATTATTAATGGAGCTATAGGTGCTGAATGTAGTTGACATTATTTTTGTCAAAATACTGTAAAGACAAGGGAATAAATGGCTATATCCTTTCTTTCTTCTTTTTTTTTTTTGAGACAGAGTCTCACTATGCAGTTCAGGCTGGTTTTGAACTTAAATGATCCTCCTGCCTCAGCCTCCTGTGTGCCAGGATTATACGTGTGTACCACCACACCTCATTTATATCCTTTCTTAAATTTTTATTAGTATGTTTTCAATACATCACAATTACAATTCATTGTGGGGGATTGGTACATGTACACAACACATCTCAATTCTTTTTTTCCCCTTCCCTTTCACCCCTCTTATCTTTTTTTTTGCCAGCATCAGATTTA
This sequence comes from Cavia porcellus, assembly GCF_034190915.1. NCBI lineage: Eukaryota > Metazoa > Chordata > Mammalia > Rodentia > Caviidae > Cavia > Cavia porcellus. Next base: position 36,526,756 of record NW_026947490.1, on the reverse strand, counting down.
TTTTATAAATATTTAACAAATTAGTTATCATAAACACAGATTAACAGTTAGAATAGAAAGCTGGATGTGGTGGTGCACACCTATAATCCTAGCACTTGGGAGACTGAGGCAGGAGGATCATTGCAAATCAGAGGCCAGCCACAGCCAAGGCCAATCTAGACAATGTAGTGAGACTCTGTTTCTAAATAAATAAGTAAATAAATAAATAATAGAATTACATAAAACAGTCAGGCTAACAGGCAGAAATAATGTATAAAACACATAAAACAATTATACTGAATCAAAGTAGGCATATCATTGGCCAGACTGGATTACAATAATTTTTTCTCCCTTTTTCTTATTGTCTGTCTTTTATTTTGCACCTTATTTATATATTGGGTTTCTCATATAAGCAAAACCACATTGATATTTAAGTTTGTGTTTCTGAGTTACTTCATTTCATACTTCGGTCTCAAGGTGCACCCACTTTCCTACAAATCACTCCTTTATCTTTCTTGATGGCACGGTAGTATTCCACTGTGTATATGTACCACATCTTCCATTCATCTCTTGGGAAAGGCTGCTTCCGAGATTAGCTATTATCAATTGTGCTGCTGAAAACAAATTTATGAATGTATCACTAAATTATGATGTCTTTAACTCTTTAGGGAAGGTACCTAGGAGGGAAATAACTGGGTCAAATGGAAATCTATAATTTTAGCTTTTTGAGGAACCTTCATTTTGATTCCCATACACTGCCATCAGCAAAGAAGAGATCCTTTTACCCTGCAGCCTATCACTTGTTAATGTCTGGTGTTGTTGTTATTGTTTAATTTCCTGCCAATAGCCATTCTTTCCAGAGTGAGATGGAATCTCAGTGTCATTTGAAATTTCATTTCTCAAGTAGCCAGTAATGTTGAACATTTTTTCAAGTATTCATTTCTTCATTTGAGATGCTCACTTTCATTGGGCTTTTAAATTTGGGGATCTAATTTTTTTAGGTTTTCTAAATATATTCTAGATATTACTCCTTTGTCTAAGGAGTAGTTGTCAAAAATTTTTTCCCATTCTATAGTTTCCTCATTCTGTCAGTGGTTTTCTTTGATGTATTTGCTGTACTTTTTAATTTGATGTGATTCCATTCACTACTTCCTGTTGTTATTTCTTGTGCAACCAGGATTCTGTTTAGAAATTCTTTGCCTATGCCTATGCTTATCTCTCCAAGAGTTTTACAAAGCTGAGCATGGTGACACACACCTGTAATCCCAGCACTCAGGAGGCTGAGGAAGGAGGATCACTGTGATTTTGAGGCCAGGCTGAGCTACACAAGTGAGTTCAAGGCCTGCACCACATAGCAAGACCTTGCCTCAAAAAAAAAGTATTTTAGCTATTTTGTCTTCCAGCAAATGTTTCTGTCAAATTATTTAAATACCTGACCCATTTTTATTTTATCTGTATGGTGAGAGTTATGAGCCTAGGTTTCCTCTTCAGCATGTGGAGAACCAGTCCTACCAACACCATTCATTAAAAAGGTATCTTTCCTCCAGTGAAAGAATTTGGCCCCTGTCAAACAGAAGGTACTGGAGTTCTTTCTGCCTCCTCTACCCTTTTCCATTGATCCACAGTCTGTTTTTAGCTAATGATGTGATTTTTGCCAATATCATGGTAGCTTTGTTGTAAACCTGGAAGGCAGGGATTGTGGTGCCGTGTCTCGCCTTTCTTGCCCAGAATTGTTTTTATTATTCTAGGTCTCTTCTGGTTCCATCTGAATGTTAGAATTCTTTTTTCTAGTTCTGTGAGGTGTGCAGTTGATATTTTGGTTGGGAATGTGTCAGAGCTGTGTGACAGTTCTAGAAGTCTGGTCATTCTGATTCTACTGTCGAGGAACAGAGGACAGTGTTCCATTTGCTGGTGCCCTACTCAGTTTCCTTCTTCAGAGCACCGTAATTTTCATTGTACAGGTCTTTCACTTCCTCGGTTAAATACTTAATCCCTAAGTATTTCATTTTTCTTGATGCTCCTGTGAAAGGCAGACCTTCCGTAATTTCTCTTCTATGAGCTTATTAGTAGAGTGAAAGAGTTTTGGCCCAGACAAGACAGTGTAGCCGGTGAAGCCTTAGAGGTGGAACCAAGGAGCTCCTATCTTCCCCACCCCTAGGAATTTACCTGTGACTCCATATTCCCCGCCCCTAGGAATTTACCTATGGCGCCAAACAAAGACCAATGGGCTACCCGTGCATCCCTAATGCCCCCTTAGGTTCCACCCCAAACCGAGGCTACTTATATACCCCCCACGCCACATGTCTGCCACAGAGAAAGCCAGACTCCAGGGGTTGGGGGTGTTTTGGTTTTCTCTCTCTGCGTTCTCAGAATAAAGGCCTCTTTTGTGTTATACTTCTCATCTTTTGGATATAATCTTATCATAGAGTACAAGAATGCTAATACTTTTTAATTGTATATCCTGCTACACTACAGAATTTATTTATTAATTCTAGAAGTCTTTTGGTGGAGTCTTTACAAGAAGATCGCATCATCTGCAAATTATAACATCTTTTTTCTCTCTCTCTTTTTTTCATACAGGGTCTCGCTATGCAGTTCCGGCTGGCCTCAAACTTACAAGGATCCTCCCATCTCACTCTCCCAAGTGCTGGGATTACAGACGTGAGCCACCATGCCCAGCTAATAACATCTTCTTTAAAAGATAGCCTCCAAAAAGCTTTTTAACAGTGCTATTAACAATAAACCATTTTTCAGTTTTTATGAAGTTTTTGTTTTCAAGATTGAATTTATTTCAAAAATACTTATCAACAAATGAGACATGATTAAAGCATTTATAGTGATGTTCTCATTTTAATGCCTACCTTTTCACGGGACAGCAGTAGTATTACTATGCTAGTATTCATTTTGGTTTTACTAAAATTAGTTCAAGATTCTTAGTACAGACTAACCCTTTTCTAAAACACTTGGGAACAGAGGGACTTTGGAATATGTACATATCCATAATGTGATATTTTGTAGATGGACCCAAGTAAGAAATTCATTTATGGCTCATAGACAACATATACGTAACCTGAAGAGAAACTGATATAACGTTTTTCATAACATTGTGCATAAGTCATAGCTTCCTGGTGTGGAATTTTCTTTATTTTTTCTCTTTTGGGTTTTTGTTTGTTGTTTTGTTTTCTTACTGAGACTTGAGCCTTGGCACTGAGCTACTACATCTATGACCTTTTTTTTATTTAAAGAGAAAAAAAAGAAAGGAAATAAAAAAACTAAGCAGTAAAAGGGTACAAATAATACAGAATTTTAAGAAAAAAATACAGTAAGATGTCACTAGTTAATAGGTTACATATTGTCATCTTTGAAATAATTGTCCAAATTATAAAATTAAAGCATGTAAAGTGAACATTCATACAATGCGAATGCAGACAGTGTCAATCAATGATCCAACAAAAGTTCAGTAATATGGATTTCCATCCTACACACTCAAACATACATGCCGTTATATCCCTTAGACCACCTTCCTTTCCTCTCTTTTTAATAACAATTACACTTTTTGGGTTTTTTTACTCCCACAATTCTTATTTATTTTTTGGAGAGAATAAAACCTAATGTGGCTAAACAAAACAGAGTTGGTTAGAACAAAAAGATGGGCATAGTACATGATGTAAAAATAGAATATCAGATGATCTAAAATGGTTACCATTGTGCCTCTTGCTATTTTTTTTAAAAAGTTGCCTATATCATCAGGTATAATAGAATTGATCAAAACAGTTCAGAACAAGACCAATAAAACCTACACTGGAGACCTTACAGGATTTCAAAAGAAGATAATAGTCAAACCATAATGGGCATCTTAGTGAATCTTATTGCCTTCAAAGTGGCTGCCTATATCCTCAAACTTGATACTGTCAAACAAAATAGAATATAGTAAAATCTGACAGAACAAGATGGGGAGAGCAATACTGGGGATCATATCAGGTTAATAGGAAAACAAAAAAGTTACTATAATATATCCTGCTATTTTTAAATTTAGTTTTCCCTTAACTGAAAAAAAAATTTAAGAAAAAAATTGGTTAATTTTTAAAAAGGGTGGGATTGAGGTAAAAGAGGACATTCTATTAGAACAACACAGGTCAGAATCGAACAATTTAAGCATCATTGTGTTTCACTCCCAGATAATCTAACATAAAGGAGTCACCATAGTGCCTCCTTCCTTGAATTATTTGAGTATAACTTCACATACTATAGCATCAAGCATATCAAGTCAGGCTGAAGCTATTCAAGAGAATGAAGAAATTGCAGGGTATTTAGAACCAGTTAACAGAAAATGAACAATGGTTTCTATATTATCTCTTTGCCTATAAAAAATTTTGTTTATACTATCCCATATAGTAAAATATAGTAAGATAGCACATGTTAAAACCAGTGGAAACAAGTGTACAACAGCTTGATGGAACTTCAAAATAAGATGATATTAAATCAGCACTAGCTTTTATGATGTGTTGTTTTCTTCAAAATAGCTATTTGTACTATCACCGATACTAAAATCGAACAACCCAGGTTAAAACCATTGCAATTAATGAGGATAACATTATATGGATTCAAACCAATAGGATTGGGAATCATGATTACCACATACTTTTATGTATTCTTATCATTTCTTACACTAGGGAAACTATTTGGTATTTATACATGTGAATTTGATTTATTTCACTTATGAGTATGGTCTCAAGCTGCTTCCATTTATTTATAAATATCTCAATGTGATCATTCTTTAAAGCTGAGTAGTACTCCATTGTATAAAAATACCACAACTTTTTTATCCATTCCTCAGTTGATGGACACTTAGGTTGTTTCCAAGATCTGGCTATTACAAATTGTGCTGCTATAAACATGGGTACACATATATCATTGTGGTATGATGCTTTCAGTTCTTCTGGGAATATGCCTAGAAGTGGAATAGCTGGATCAAATGGGGCTTCCAGGCCCAGCTTTTTGAGAAATCTCCAGACTGACCTCCACAATGGTTGTACTAGTCTACACTCCCAACAACAGTGTAGGAGAGTTCCTTTTTCCCCATAGCCTCTCTAGCATTTGTTGTTGGTAGTTTTCTTGATCTTGGCCATTCTTTCAGGAGTGAGTAGAAATCTCAGTGTGATTTAATTTGCATGTCTCTAATGACCAGTGATGGTGAACATTTTTTCATGTATTTATTTGCCGTTTGAATTTCTTCATCTGAAAATTGTTTATTCATCTCAGATGCACATTTTTGGATTGGGTCTTTGAATTTTGGGGGTCTGATTTTTTTTAAATTCTTTATATGTTTTAGACAAAAGGCTTTTGTCTGAGGGGCAGTTCACTAAGATTTTTTCCCAGTCTGTGGGTTTTCTTTTCACTATGCTGGAGATTTCTTTTGATGTGCAGAAACTTTTTAATAAGAGGCGATCCCAGTTATTGACTCTGGGAAGTATTTCCCATGCGGTTTGAGTCCTGTTCATGAATTCTTTATCTACTCCTATGTCTTCAAGGTTTTTACCCAATTTGTCTTCCAATAGATTTAGTGTTTCTATTTTAATATTAATTAATATTAAGATCTTTGATTAATATTAAGATTAATATTAATTAATATTAAGATCTTTGATCCATTTAGATTTTATTTTAGTACATGGTGATAGGCAAGGATCTAGTTTTAGTTTTCAGCATATGGAGAGCCAATTTTTCCAACACCATTTATTAAAGAGACTGTCGTTCTTCCAGTGAACATGTTTGGCCCCTTTATCAAAGATAAGGTGGTTGAGTGTGTTTGTAGTTGTGGTTGTATCTTCTAATCTATTCTATACTGATCTTTGGCTCTGTTTTGGTTCCAGTTCCATGTTGATTTTACCATGGTTGCTTTGTAGTATAACTTCAAGTCAGGGATTGTGATACCTCCTGCCTTGCCTTTGCTGCTTAGAACTGTCCTTGCTATTCTAGGTCTCTTCTCGCTCCAGATGAATTTTAGAAGTGATTTCTCAAGTTCTATGAGGTATGTTGATGGTATTTTTATCAGGATTGCATTGAATCTGTATAAAAGTTGTGGGAGAATGGCCATTTTCACACTATTTATTCTTCCTATCTATGAGCAAGGGATGTCTTTCCATTTTCTGAGATCATCTTCAATTTCATTTTTCAGTGTATTATAATTTTCCCTGTATAGGTCTTTCACTTCTTTTGTTAGAGTAATTCCTATGTATTTCATTTTTTTGGTTGCTAGTGTGAAGGGTGTTGCCTCTCTTATTTCTCTGTGACTTTGTTGTTAGTGTATAGGGATGCTATTGATTTTTGAGTATTGATTCTGCATCCGGCTACATTACTGAATTTATTTATTATATCTAGGAGTCTTTCAATGGAGTTTTGGGGATCTTCTATATAGAGTATCATGTCATCTGCAAATAATGATAATTTAACTTCTTCTTTTCCTATCTTTATGCCTTTTATTTCTCTCTCTTGTCTAATTGCTCTGGCCAGTATTTCCAGTACTATATTAAATAGGAGTGGTGATAAGGGACATTCTTGTCTTGTGCCTGATTTAAAGTAAAGGCCTTCAATTTTGGGCCATTTAGTATGATATTGGCTGTTGGTTTGTCATAAATGGCCTTAATTATATTGAGGTAAAGGCCATCTCTTCCAATTTTCTGTGAGATTCTTATCATGAATGAATGTTAGACCTTAACAAAGGCTTTTTCTGCATCTATAGAAATGATCATGTGATTCTTACTTTTGGCTTTATTGATATGGTGGAGTACATTTATTGATTTACATATGTTGAACCATCCCTGCATGCCTGGGATGAATCCCACTTGGTCAGGGTGTATATGATCTTCTTGATGATTTGCTGCATCCTATTTGCCAATATTTTATTGGAGATTTTTGCATCTGTGTTCATTAGGGAGATTGGTCTATAGTTCTCTTTTTCAGTTGGGTACTTTTCAGGTTTTGGTACTAGAGTAATATTTGCTTCTAGGAACGATTTAGGAAGGATTGCTTCCCTTTCAATTTCATTGAAGAGTTTGAGGAGTGTTGGCACTAGGTCATCTTTGTATTTCTTGTAGAATTCTGCAGTGAATCTGTCTGGGCCTGGGCTCCTCTTTGTAGGTAAAGATTTAATTACATTTTCAATTTCATTAATAGAAATTGGGTTAGTCAGTAGTTTTACATCTTCATGACCTAGCTTTGGTACTTCGTATGCTTCTAGGAATCTATTTCTTCTGTGTTATCAAACCTTTGAGAGTAGAGGTTTTCAAAATAGGTGTTGATGATCTTTTGTATTTCTATACGGTCTGTAGTAATTTCGCCTCTTTCACTCCTTATTGCATGAATTTGAGCTTTTTCTTCCCTTTTTTTAATAAGGTTGGCTAGGGACTTGTCGATTTTATTTATTCTTTCAAAGAACCAGCTCTTTGATTTGTTGATTTTTTGGATTGTTTTTTTGTCTCTATTGCATTGATTTCTGCTCTGATTTTTATAATTTCTTCTCTTCTTTTGGCTTTGGGCTTGATTTGCTCTTCTTTTTCTAGATGTTTGAGATATAACATCAAGTTATTTATTTGTATTCATTCTGTTTTCCTAATGTGGGAACTCAGTGCAATAAATTTTCCTCTGAGGACAGCTTTCATTGCATCCCACAGATTCCGGTAAGTTGTATTTGTGTTTTTATTTGTTTGTAGGTATTGTTTAATTTCTTCTTTAATTTCCTCTGTGACCCACTGGTTATTCAAGAGTGTGTTATTCAGCTTCCATGTGTTTGTGGGATTTTTGCAGTATCTTTTATCGTTAATTTCTAATTTCATAGCGCTATGGTCCGATAGCATGCAAGGGACAATTTCGACCCTTTTTCATTTATTTAAATATGCTCTGTGAATTAATATATGGTCTATTTTAGAGAATGACCCATGTACTGCTGAAAAGAATGTGTATTCTGTTGTTGTTGGGTGATATACTCTGTATATGTCCATTAAGTCCATTTGTTCACAGGTGCGATTCAGTTCTTCTATTTCTTTGTTGATTTTCTGTCTGGTTGATCTGTCCATTGGTGTCAATGGTGTGTTAAGATCTCCTGTTAGAATTGTGTTACTGCTAATTTGGCTTTTCATTTCTGTTAGTACTTGTTTTATATAACAGGGTGCTCTGGAATTTGGTGCATATATATTTAAGATAGTTATCTCTTCCTCTTGAAGTTTTCCCCTAACCAGTATGTATTGTCCTTCTTTATCCCTTCTGATCATTATTGGTTTGAAATTCAAATTATCTGCAAACAGAATAGCTACCCCTACTTTTTTGGGGGTTCCTGTTGCATGAAGTATTGTTTTCCATCCTTTGACTTTTAGTCTGTGAGTATCCTTTTGGGTTAGATGGGTTTCTTGTAGACAGCATATTGTTGGATTCTGTTTCTTGATCCATTCTGCTAGTCTATTTCTTTTTTTTTACACTTTTTTTTTCTTTTTTCTTTTTATCGGTACCAGGAATCGAACTCAGAACCGCCTGCTTGCAAGGCAGGCGCTTATGCTGCTGAGCTAAATCCCCAGCCCCCAGTCTGTTTCTTTTAATTGGTGCATTGAGACCATTTACATTAATGGTTAGAACTGTTATATATTGGTTTGTTGTTGACATGTTACCTTTTTGCTGTTACATGCTTTGTTTAGTGGTTTTTTCCTAAATGTATGTAGGCTGTCTTTCAGTATTCTTTGCAGGCTTGGCTTGGTGATCATGAAGTTTTTCAGCTGTTCTTTGTCATGGAAGTATCTTATTTCTCCATCGATTTTGAAGGACAGTTGTGCAGGGTACATCAGCCTAGGTTTTCCTTTAGGATCTGAAATACTTCACTCCATGCTCTTCTTGACTTTATTGTTTGTGCTGAGAAGTCTGCTGTGATTCTGATAGGTTTTCCTTTATAGTTGATCTGTCTTTTCTCTCTGACAGCTTTTAATATTCTATTCTTTTGTTCGATTTCTAGGATGTTCATTATTATATGTCTGGGTGTAGATTTATTTTGGTTATGGCTATTTGGAGTTCTATATGCTTCATTGATCTTGATGTCAGTTTCTAACCTCATGTTTGGGAAATTTTCAGCTATTACTTCTCTAAATATCCTCTTAACATCCTTTACGTTGTCCCCTTCTTTTTCATTTATCCCTATCAACCTTATGTTGTTCCTCTTTGCATCGTCTTGCAAGTGTTGAATTGTTATTTCCTGATTTCTTGTTATTTTTAAAAGATCTTTCCTGTTCGCTAGCTGCAAACTTGTCTTCAAGGTCTGAGATTCTATCTTCATATTCATTGAGGTGATTTTTACAACTTTCAATGGAGTTTTTGATTTCCTGTTATCTCTTTGCACCTGCTTTATGTATTCTGTTTGTTTCTTATATTGTTCATCCAGGGATTCTGTCTTTTTGTTTAGGTCCTCCAATTTTTTAACTGTGTCTTCTGTAGATATGCTCAGCATCTCCTTTATTTCTTTTATCATTTCTTCTTTTACCTGAGAGATTATTTCTAGTTTGAATTCCTTTAAGGCTTCCCAGAGTTGCTTCTTTATTTCAGTTACTATTATTTCAGGTATTTCAGGTATGTGGAATGTGTTTTTTTCTATGCATGTGGTTCCTAGGCTTTCTTGGGATGGGCTGGATGTTTGATGTTGCATTTTGGTCTTTCGCTCTGTCATTTGCCTATATTTTTGAGCTTCAAGTGTTGTTCCAAGTGAGGGAGAGAGTTCCCCCAGACCATGTCTAGGCCCGACTGGCTGGGCCCACAGGGAACCGCGGCCTGGCCCCTCAGGTGAGGAAGAGTGTTCCCCGAGAATAGGACGGGATTCTGTGCATAGGCCCGACTGCCTGGGCCCAGGAGGAAACCGCACGCTGGTCCCCAGGCGACAAGGAGAGTTCCCTCAGACTGGAGCAGGATTCCAGATGCAGGATTCCATGCCTAGGCCCCACTCGCTGGTCCTGGCAGGAAACCGCTCGCTGGTCCCCAAGTGACAAAGAGAGTTCCCCCAGACTGGGGCGGGATTCCTGGGGCAGGATTCCTTGCCTAGGCCCTACTCACTGGTCCCGGCAAGAAACTGTGTGCTCTACATCCATGACTTTTGTTTTCTGTGTTGAGACAGAAAACAAAAATTTAAATTTAAAACTAAATTGCTAAGCTGCCCGTGCTGGGCTTGAACTTGCAGTCCTTTTGCCTCAGCCTCCCACGTGCTGGGATTACAGGAATGTGTCACCATGCCCAACTAGTAACAGGATACTTTTGAAAGAGTTTTGGCCCAGACAGGACACTGTAGCCAGTGAAGCCTTAGAGGCAGAACCAAGGAGCTCCTTTTTCCCCTACCTCTAGGAATTTACCTCTGGTGCCAAACAAAGACCAATGGGCTACATGTGCACCCCTAATTCCCCCTTAGGTTCTACCCCAAACCTAGGCTACTTATATGCCTCCGTTCCATGGAGAGATAGCCGACCCCAGGGGGTGATGCCATGCCCCAGGGGAATCGGAGGTGTCTCTCCCTGCATTCTCAAAATAAAGGTCATTTATAATTCATACTTCTTATCTTTTCAGGCACCACCAGCCCCCCACAGTTCTATCACTTTAAAATTATTTTTCATTTTCTATGCACTAATTACAGTAAAAAATACTTTTCGTATTAAATGTTTTAATCCACAAATACTTTTATATTCCAGATCTTCTTACTTTAATGATATTGACATCATGCAAGTGTAGTTACTAAGCTCTTCTCACCCCGAAGCGTACACTCCCTTCTCCTCACACACCTGGAGCCATCTGGTGTTGAGGACCCCTGTGCTGGGTGTCCACTCGATTTGTTCTCCTTCAGCCTTGACTTGATGGGATCTTTCCCTTCAGCTTCACTCTCCTCCTTCCTCAATTTCTTCTTCTGGTTCATGGATTTGTTTTCTTTCTTCATTGGAGACATTTTTTTCTTTCTTCTCCATCCGGATTTTTCCAACAGATGTAACTCAAGTGTCCACTTCCCCACATTTGTGATGCTTAGATCTATCATAGTGTCCCTTCAGATGAACTTAGCAGATCTTTCACTGCAAAGGCAATGCTTACCTTTATCACTCTACCAAGTAACTTTATTGTTTATGGCTCTGCTGTAATTTGTGCAATCTTTATCCAAAAATAATATAAATACAACCTTTACTTTTCCTTCATTTTTCATTGGAGTAACCTTCACAACTTTGCCATACTGAACTTGGAAAATATCCCATATAGATCAGGCATGATGGTCGCTACCTGTAGTCCCAGTACTTGGAAAGCTGAGGCAGGAGGATCACTGCAAGTTCAAGGCCAGCCTGGGTTATATAGTGAGTTCAAGAACAGCCTGAACTCAAAGAAAAGAAAATAGTCTGTGTAAGTCACTGTTTCATGTTTGTCAGTGAGAAAAGCAAGTTGGGATGGGTAGACCATGTGCTTACTTGGAGCCAAGCCTGCATGCCTTTATTTTAAGCAGGAAGAATCATCCCACGAGAGCAGATTAAGGCTGCCCCTTTTCCCAGCCACTCCATGAGCTTTTGTGGTCCTTCTTTCAAGAACCTTTTTAACAGTCAGTGCTGACTTCTTCCTTTCCTGTCCTTACCCCTTTTCTTTTTCTTGCCTACTGCTCTTGCTCTTGTTGCAAATATTAGGTTTAACAGAAGTAATAACAGTGGACATCCTTGCCTTGTTCCTGACTTTAGAGTGAGAGATTTCATGTTTTCTCAACTTAATAGGATGCTTATAGTAGGTTTGTCATTAAAAAAAACAATTGCTCTTATCAAATTGAGATAAGGACTTTGCACATGTATTTTCTTTAGTATTTTTATTTATCATGAAAGAATGTTGGGATCCCTTCTGGCGAAGCAAGCCCCACCATGCTGATTAGAAAGAGTCTCAGCCAGAAGAGAAACCACGCCTTCTCATGAGACGGCCAGTGTGTGGGCTGAAAACCCAGAAGAGCATTCCCCTCCCCATCCACCTCTGCTGGTCCGGAGGACTCAGGATGAGATGGCGGCAACTGAGGGAAGGGAATGGCTTGATGCCTGTATTGTTTGCTTGACTCTGTAGGCCTGGGCTGGCCGTCTGGGTGTCTACTTGGAGGACGGCAGTTTGCACTGTGTCAACTGCATGGATTTCCTCCTGTCTAGTTTTTGAAATTCAATGTTTTGTTCCATTTTACTGTTTTGTTTTATCCCTGTGTCTGGTAACTTGAGCAACTGTTTTAAAGATAACAATGTGCAGTGTTGTTCTCACTGTTTTGTTTTGTTTCAACTTATTGTTTTGTTTTATTCAATGTTATGCTTTGATTGGTTTTATTCTGTCTTGCTTTGTTTGATTTTGCTGTGTCTGATGGTATGGACAACTATTGTGACAATGGCAAGATATATTATGGTAGCCATTGTTGATTTCCTGTTGTCCTATTTTGAAATTCTGTGCCACTTTCACTACTTTGTTTTGATTGGCTTTACTCTGTTCCGTTTTGTTGAGTCTCATTTTCTTTAAAATAAAATTTAAAAAAGGATGTTGGATTTTGTCAAAGGCTTTTACCACATCTTTTGAGAAGGTCAATAGCAGTAACGACCATTGTTGTACTCTAAGAAAATAGCTTTGTTATATGTGTATTATAGCAAACCTGTAAAGTGGCTTACTAAATGTGTTTTTTTTTATCCTTTTTCCCTAACTGATATGTTAAGTGACCTAATTGATATGTTGAGCAATACTCTCCTCTGTAAAGAATTGCAAGAATCTCACCTAATTGATATGTTAACCATTGTTGCCCTCTACAAACTACAGAAGTTGTGCTAAAACAAGCTAACAAGGGTTGTTAATCACTGTTAGGCGCCTCTACTCTCTGCTAAAGAGCTAAAGAAAACTAGAATGGCCCATTAATTTAAACTTGTTTAAAGTAACCTGCTTGTGTGCAGAGAGATTTGCGTATGAGTTTAACCCTTTACCCTGACCTTGACACATAACCACCGTTTTCTGTTCTGTATGGTGCCTTATTGCCTCCCTTTCCCCTCACCTATCTATGCCATAAAGAATTTGGGTTTCTGGTGACCTCTTCCCGACCCAGTGATGATCTGTCATAAAATGAGCCTGCCCCAAATTTTAAGAACTGTTTAGCTTCAAAGAAATTACCGGGAAATACTATGGCCCAAACCCCAATCGGTGCTTTCCTTTTGTTCTGTATGCATCAAATGAGTTAGATATCAGATCTTTGTAAACTTAAGTTTCAGCTTCTTGTAACTCTTGACCCCTTCGCACCCACTAGTGAAAACAAGCTGTCCTGGGATAATTAACTGTCCACTTTCTTCCCCAAATATTGCTGCAGATGTGCCACTCCGAGATAATGTCAGTCTGTAGGATGGGAGTAATTTGAGAAACACCAGGAACTCCCAAGATTTTCAGAGCTAAGTGGACAGCAATATAGTTTCCAGACTCAGGTCAACAAGTTTGATGGCTCTGCAGGTTTCTTTGTTTCTCCCCCCACCCCCTTTTCCTCCAGCCTCTTTTTAAAGTCCTCCCTTCAGTCTCTGGGGGACAGTCTCCAAATTGGCTCCTGGAGACTGGTCGCGAGGCCTGGAAATAAAGCCTTTGCCACCTAAATTTTCGGTCTCTTGCCTCCTTGGATTTTATACTGGGGCCCAAGTTATAACACCATCATCTTTTCTTCTTATTTAGACACAATCTTGCTGTGTATTCTAGGCTGGCCTTGGCCTCACTGTGTAGTCTAGGCTGCCTTGCACTCATGGTAGGAAGCAAGCTAGATCCTGAATGACTTTGCTCAGAGAAGAATGGCCAAGATAATCCACAATAGAAACAGCTGGCAAAATCAAGGCATCTTGGTACCCTGCAAAAGAGCAGAGAGCTTGGAGCAGCTGGCCTCGAAACTCAGAGAAGAAGAAAAAGAGGTCTTGATTACAATGCGAAGTCTTGTTGGAAAAAGCCCACCCTTAGCCTCCATGATGTTTCCAGGGAAAACTACCCCACTCCTGCTGTACAGCTGTAAAAGCAGCCAAGTGAAGGAACTGCGTCAAAGGGCAAAGGACGCTGCTAGCACCACTGGGCCTCCCGGACACGCTTGAGTCCAGTGTCCCTGCCAGATTGCTCTGAGGACAGCAGGACCACCAGATACCAAGATGAAACTCTGCGGACCCTCAGGCTCACTGGTGTGGACGCCCCATCAGCAGCTGCTCTTAGGGCCCCAGGGCAGGGGAGAGACTTCCTGCCAGGACCTAGGGGCAGGGTGTGCACACCCCAAGGACTGCTCCTCCACCACTCCACTGCTTTGGGAGGGACTCTGATGAGGCTGAGGGAAGACTCCCTGGAGCAGAACAAGTCTCACAGCAGTGCTTAATGTCACCTGGGTGAATTAATGTCCCAGGAGGAAGGTAAACACTAAGGGGAGGAAGGCAGCCTGTGGTGAGCGCTCCTCATGGAGAGCAGGTAAAAGCGACCTTCAGGGTCCTGTTTGCTCAGGAACTGGGGCTTCTGGCCTGGGGATGATTCTGAAGTTGTCCCCCTAAAATCTGAGGGAGGAGCTGAGAGACTGAACCATGACACCTGCATCACCGACCCTGCTGACGTGGACATGGAGGAGCAGGCCACGGTGGACACAGCATAAGGATGAGAAATGGATGCACGGAGCTCTCTACAAAGACACATGAAGTCAGCAGTGAATGAAAATGCTCCAAGGCTCTAAAGTGTAAATCTGCCTCTAACAAACTAACATGAAAAAGGAGATCTAATCAAAAAGCTATGATCACCACACGAGCACATGCCTGCAATCCCACCGCCATGGAAGGCTGAGACGGGAGGGTCACAAAGCCAAGGCCAGAGTGGTCAACCTAGCAAGGCTGTCACAAAATAAAATTCAAAAAAGGGTTGAGGGTGTGGCTCAGAGCTCCTTTGAGTCAACCCCCATGATCAGAAAACAGGAACAGAGAGGAAGAGAGGGATTATTGCAGTTTCTCATTCTGACCCTTTATATCACCTCTATTAACCATCTAGAACTAGGAAAACCTGTAGGATTTCTTACCAGCAGCTCAGGGCACATGATCTCTTTGAGACATAACTGTTACGAAAAGTTCAGCTGGAAGCCAGGTGTGCAATGGTGCAGGTGAGGGAAGTGACAGTGAGCCAGGAAGCCACCATCCCTTCTGTGGTTCAGGTTGCCTAGCAACGCGTGGCGCTGGGCATAAGAGCGTGTAACACCCCGAAAGTCCTGCTAGAGCTCCCTGCTCCCCTCAATGGTGTTCTGCTTCTGTAACCTCCTCTAGCCTAGCCCAGCAGTGAGAGGTTGCCTGATAAAAGAGAGCAAGCCTAGCGATGGAAGCAAGGGCTCCAGCCCTCAGGCTCCTTCCACTTGCAGCAGAGCCATGGGACGAAGCTGCTGCTCACTCCTGCTCTGCGCCCCAGTGTTCTGTTCAGGATCCTGCTCCTCTCTCACTTCAGTAAGACAAGGAACGAGCCGTAGACCCCTCACAAATGAAGTGTAAACAAGGGTGGAAAACTTCTGCAGTAAGGCTGGTATCTTCATCAAACCTGCACCGGCCACACTGGCTGAGAAGCCGCCTGAGCATAACACAGCCCTAGTGGTGCGGTGCTGCCAGCCAAGAGCGCTGCAAAGAGGCAGAATGTCAAGACTCTTGTTCGGAGGTCATTGGCTCCGTGGCACGGAATTCAGGAATTGGCTGTAACTACAGGACCGGGTCAGGGAGCATCATCTAGAGTCCTGTACTTCCAGAGGACTGAAACCCCCTGAGGAGTTCTCTACTGCCTGGAGACAACAGGAAAAAGAAAAGGAAAGAAAAATAAAATGTGCTTCATGGGACCACAGAGCAATGAAACTGGAAATTAATGGCAAAAGAAAACACAAGAACTTCACAGATACGTGGAAATTAAATAGCAACCCCCTGAACAACCATGACCCATTCATGGGTCACAGATGAAATTAAAGAAGAAATTAGACAGATTCTACAATTAAATGACAATGACAATATAACATACCGGAACTTCTGGGATACAATACAAGCAGTCCTATGAGGAAAATTTATAGCAATGAATACCCATCTCAGGAAAACAAAGCAAAAGCACATTATGACGCCCATTCCGGTTGACTATTATCTTCTTTTAAAGTCCTGTAATGTCTCCAATGTTTTGGTTTTATTCTTTACTGTTTTGTTCAATTTTATTATAAATGATGATATAGGCAGTTCTTTTTAAGATAGCAAGAGGCAGTATGATAACCATTGTTGATCGCCTAATATTTTGTTTTCACATTATCTATTATATCCATCCTTTTGATTTGACTGACTCTGTTCTATTATGTCACATTTGGTTTTACTCTCTTCAAAAAAAAGTAATAAGAACTATGGGAGTAATAAAACCCAAAATGTGTAATTGTCATTGTACAAAAGAAAGGAAAAGACAGTGCTCTAAGGAATATAACTGCATATATATTTAAGTGTATAAGATAGATAACCATATTACTGAGTTTTGCTGGATCATTGAACAAAACTGTTTTCAGTCTCACTGTTTGAAAGTCCACTTTATATGCTTTAATTTTGTAACTTGAACAACTATTTCTAAGATAACAATATGTAATCTATTAACTAGTGATTTCCTATTATTTTGTCTGAAATTCCGTATAACTTGTACCCTTTTTCTGTTTTTTCTCCTTAAATAAAAAAAAATGAAAAAAAAAAAGAAAAAGAAAATGGAGAGATATTCTAGGAACCAATATAGTGAAAATGGCCACTTCCAAAGCTGTCATCCATATTCGGTGCAATCTTGATCAAAATTCTAGTAACTTATAATCTCACAGAATTAGAGAAAACAATTATAAAATTCATCTGGAACTGGAAAAGACATAGAATAGCAAAGGCAATCCTGGCCAACAAAGGTAAGACAGAAATTGACTTGAAATTTATTATAAAGCTATAGTGATAAAAACAGCATGGTACTAGAAAAACAGACCTGAAGACCAATGGAACAGATTGGAGGATGCAAAACCATTCCAAACACACTAAGCCACATTATCACTGACAAAGGTGCTAAACACATTCACTGGAAGAAAGACGGCCTCTTTAATAAATGGTACTGGGAAAACTGGCTCTGCACATGCTGAAGATTAAAACTGGACTCCTATCTTTCACTATGCAATAAACTAAATTAAAAATGGATCAAAGATCTAAATATTAAAACAGAAACATTAAATCTGCTGGAAGGCAGAGTAGGCAAAACTCTTGAAGACAGTGCTGTAGGCAAAGACTATGAATAAAACCCTGGTCACACAGGAACTATTACAAAGAATCAACAACTGGTATCTCATCTTATTAAAAAGCTTTTACACAGCAAGAGAAACCACCAACAGTGTGAAAAGACAACCTACAATGTGGAAAAAAATGTTAGCCAGCTGTACCTCAGACAAAAGATTACTATCAAGAACATATAAAGAACTAAAAAAAATCAGACCTCCCAAATTTAAAGACCCTAATCCAAAAATAGGCATCTGAGATTAACACATACTTCTCAGATAAAAATGACAAATAAATGTATGAAAAAATGTTCAATATCACCAGTCATTTGAGAAATACAAATTACAACAACATCTCACCCCAGAAAAAATATCTACTATCAAGAAATGAACCAATAACAAATGCTGGAGAGGCTATAGGGAAAAAGGGATTCTTCTGCAATATTAGTCGGAGTATAGACTGGTGTAACCACTGTGGAAATCTGTGTGGAGATTCCTCAAAAAACTAGAATTGGAGGTCCCAATTAACCCAGCTATTCCCCTTCTGGGTATCTTCCCAGAAGAATTAAAAACGTCATACCACAGTGATACATGTGCACTCATGTTTATAGCAGCACAGTTGATAACATTTCATAATAAATCTTGGCAATGCAAATATCCACCAACTGAAGAATGGATAAAAAAGATGTGATCTTTGTATACAATAGAGTACTACTCAGCCATAAACAAGGATAAATTTAAGACTTTTATAGGTGATTGCAACTGAAGATTATATACATAAGTGAAATAAATCAGACTCACATGTGTAAACATTGTGTTGTCTCTATAGTGTGAGAACTGAAAGAGTAAATAAGATCCAAAATGTACAAAAGATATTATAAAATGGGAAGAAGATGTTCAAAAGGAAAGAGAAACTGGGAAGGAGGGAAGGAGAAAAGAAATGGAAAAGCAAAATAAATTTGTACATATATATGCTAGTAAGATAGTTAATACTATTAATTTCTCCTAGTTCATTGAAAAGGTTTGTGTTAATATTATTTGGACAATTAAATGCCTATATCTTGTACTCTGAGTAACTAATTTGAAGATAACAGTACACAATGTATTAACTATTGTTACACTCCTATTGTTCTGAAATTTTTACTTTTTATCTTTAAATAAAATGTTAAAAATAAACAAAACAAAAAAATTTTTACATCTGCTGATTTGCTGTGGAAGAAATGTTAAAGTCAGTTTTCAAGCATGGTTTATACTGTCTCAATTAATTGCTGATTTTCAGCCTCGGTAGACTGAAAGTGATACTGATCTTTATTGACGAATCAACCAATTGTGGTTTTTTAGTTGTTTATTTTAAATGCATCAATCTTACATTTTCTATGTATACAGACTTTAACTGCAGGATGGACATTTCAAGGTCTAAATTACTAATACATCTACACCTTTAGCAGTGCAACACTTCAAGTTTTATCTGAAGGCCACTGACTTTAAAGTCTGATTTTTAAGTCAAGTATGGTTGCACATGCCTGTAATACTACCTCTTTAGAAGGCTGAAGCAGGAGCATTGCAAATTTCAGCTCAGTGTGTGCCAGGGCATCCTAAAATAGCAAGACCCTTTCTTAAAATAAAAATAAGATGGGCATGGTGGCACACACCTCTAATTCCAGCACTTGGGAGGCTGATGCAAGAGGATTGCAAATTCAAGCTTAGGTGGAGCAATTTAGCAAAAGCCTGTCTCACCATAAAAATACGCTGGGTGTGCTGTTGCACACCTATAATCCCAGCACTCAGGAAACTGAGGCAGGAAGGTCACCGTGAGTTCCAGGCCAGCCTGAATTACCTAACAAGATTCTGTCTTGAAAAATTTTTTTGTCTTTTTCATTTTTATAGGTACCATGGATCAAACTCATGACTGCCTGCTTGCAAGGCATGCGCTTATGCCGCTGAGCTAAATCTCCAGCCCCACTGTCTTGAAAATTAAAAAGCAGAAAATTGAAAGCTGGAAATACAGCTCAGTCCAAAGATCATATAAAGTAAATTTATTTCCTACCAGACACATACAGTGAACTAACCCTCCCTTTAACTGCTAATATAATCATGTCAAAAGGTAACCATTTTAAAGGGTCTCATGAAGATAGTTTACAGTCTCTTACAGTGGTTTTGAAATTGTATGTGCGTTTTTAGGCACTTACAGGGCTGAACACTAAGCGTCAACTCTGTTATTCGTTGCCACCATGACCTTGAGCAAGGGAAGGTCAGAGAGACCACCTATCATCGCCTGGGTTCCATGGTCAGCCTGTGTGGACAGAAGGTAGACAACTCCAGCCCATAAGCCAGGTGTCCAAAGGCAGAAGTTTCTTTAAGCACAGGGCAGGCCCTGCAATGCTGAACAGCCAGTAGCAGTGAGTGAGGAACTATACCAGGAACCAGCATGGCAGTCGGTCCTCTCCCCCCAAGATCCAGCTAAGAAAATTCTGAGTAGTAAAACATACCTGCAGTCAGCCCCATGGGTAAGAACTAAGACCCACTTTTTCGTTTGTTTTTTTTTTTTTTAAAGAGAATAAAACCAAGCAAAATAAAACAAAATCAATCGAAACAAAATAGTGTATGTGATTCAGGATTTCAAAGCAAGATAATAGGAAATCAACAATGGTTATTATAACGCCTCTTGTCCCAGAAATAGCTGCCCATGTCGTCAGACATAGGAAAATAAAAAACAAAACAGAACCAATAAAAACAAAACAATGAACACAATACAGGACTTTAAAACAAGATAATAGTAAATCAAAATGGCTCCCATAATGTATCTCATTATCTTTGAATCAGCTGCTCCTGCCATCAGATAAAATCAAACAAAACAGAATATAGCCAAACCTGAGAACACAAGCCTTTAAAACAAAGCAACGGACTTAACAGTGGCCACCACCCTTGGAAGGCAACCCTCCCAGATGCCACACTGTGCACTGACTGGTACACTCCCGCAGGTGATCAGACCACTGGCTTCAGGTCTTCGGTCAGTGCAACTCCACAAACCACCAGCATCCAGCTGCGCTTGGCTTCCCTGGCTATCACTGAGCATGTCCCCACAGCCTGCCACTCTCAGGGGAGGAGGGACCCTGGCCTTCCTACCTCCCACCTGTGCTGGGAGGGGCTGGCTTGTGGTCCTCCTTCCCATGGCGCTGACTCATGTGGCTGGTAGCTGGCTGTCCTCTCCACTGTCCGCACGTGGTACTGACCCACAGGAAGTCAAAAACCCACCTTTCTTATAAAACCACAATTGCAGACCAGAGGATTCAGAGGACCTTAAGAGAAGCCAATGAAAACTGGCAGACCTGGTTTTCACTACAGCCATGGTCAGCTGGAACTCCCAAAAAGCACGTGAGACCTGCTCATGATTGGCTCACCACAGCTAAGTAGGAAATGTATTAGGGACCAAACATCTGTGAGCAGAAGTCACTGAAACGACAAACAGGAGAGCAGCACACTTATCCCCCAAAGTGAGAGCACACTCTAGAAAGAGCAGTAAAACATACTGATTGTCGTTTATTAAAATAAGGAATAAAAAACAATGGGTTTTTTTTTTTTGAGATGGGGTTTCACTAAGTAATTCACAATGGCCTTCAACTCACTATGCAGCCCAGGCTGGCCTTGTGCTTGTGATGATCCTCCTGCCTCAGGCTCCCAAGCTGGGACTCTAGGTGTACCCCACCACAGCAGGCAGGGCACACTAATGTTCTCCAAACCAGCACAGAAATGTCCAGTCATGTGGGAGTCTACAGTGGTGTGCACTTCACCTTGCCACAGGCCAACTTCACAAGACAAACAGAATCAATAATGCAGACTCTGGTGCGTGCAGTGTGAGCACATTTTCAAGATTGCTTGAATTCATGTTTTCCCAGACTGCAATCCTAACTCGCTCCCCAAAGCATACTTTTCGTCATTCTTTAAAAAAAAAAAAAAAAAAGAGGAAATACAGTAGCAAATGATTTCTGTGGCAATGACTGAATAAGAGGAATGTAATCCCTGGAATGCTGCCCAGCCCCCTTCCACCTCTCCCTCCTGTCCCTATGTCTCCCAATTTTGTATTCTAACCCTCCAATCCTAATCATCTGTCAGTCACTTAAAACCGAGCTACATAACTGAACATTTAGAAGTGAAATACAAACTTCATATTGAAGGCAGAGGGGAGAGCCTGGGATACACCTCAATGGCATAGTGCCTGCCTGGCAAGTGCAAGGTCCAAGTTCGATTCCTTGTACCTAGAGTCAGTAGGGCAAAGGATTAAGACAGGATATGTTTAGGTACTAATGACCCATGGTGAATGCATTTATTATTGTCTTTTTTACTCGTCGCTGAGACAAAATACTTGAGGCCCAAAGTTCGGAAAGGAAAGGTTTATTTCTTACAGTCTTTGGAGGTTTCAGTCCACACTCAGTTGGCTCCAAGACAGGCGGGCATGGCTGGGCCACAGTTCATGGCAGCCGCAAACAGCAAACCAGAACCAGTAAAGAGCAAGACATACCTTCTCCCTGCCATTACATCACATCCTGGCTCCACCCCTATGTGGGTGGAGCACTGACACCATCAATTCAAGCACTAGGCAATGAACCAATCACAAATACACAATGCAAACTCATGAGGCCTGGGGGCCACAGACACATAAACCATGACATTCCACCCCTGGCCCCCAGGACTCATGTACATCCTTTGTACAAAAGACATTTAGTCCACCTCCAAGAGTTGCCAAAGTCCTAAGAGTTTCAGCATTGCTGAATAGTCCAAGTCCCAAGTCTCCTCCAAGATCTATGGCAAACTCTTAACTGTAATCCCCTATACAAATGAATCAAGATTAAACATTTCTGAAATGCAAAGGCACAAGATAAACATTACCATTCCAAAAGTTACAAACAGGGGAATAGAAAGCATTGGAAACAAAGCAAGTCCAACATCCAGCAGGACAAACATTAAGTCCTAGAGTTCCATGCTCAGCATCTGAAGCAATCTGGTTGCAAGCTCCAAAAGGCTTGGGTGATTCCACCCCCATGGCACTTCCAGGGATATCAGCTCCTGCAGGTTTTCTCTTAAATCCTCTCTGCTGGCTTTTTGCAGCTTTCCTTGGATCACCCATGTTCCTGGCTTTTCCAAACTTCTGGGGTCTCCACTGCACCTTCAGCTTCACCCTTACATCTTCACAAATTGCCCTCTCAGGGGCACACTGCTTGGCCTCCCAGACCCTTTGCAATCGAGGTGGAAGCCGTCTTACCCTCAGAACTCGTGCACTTTCCTTGCATCTAAAATCAGCACCTTGTGGATGCCACCAAGGTCTGCTGCCAGCTGAAGCAGTAGCCAGGCTTTTCTCTCTCTTGGCTGTAGGGGTCAGTTGCCTGGATCACAGGGTTCTGTTTGCCTGATTGTGAGAAAAAGCTTCTCTACATTGCCACCATTCTGGAACCTCATGTGGCCTCTGTCACCATTCTGGAACCTCATGTGGCCGCTGTTGCCATTCTGGAACATGGCGCTGTGCATCTTTTCCCTCTGAGCAAATTCTTTCACCTTTGTAGTGAGGCTGCACAGGGTGGGAACCTGCTTCCTGGGATGCCCGGGGCCATCTTTCTTATCTCTGTTTCTCCTCAGGAATCAAAATCTCAACTCTGTCTTTACAATCCACAGCCTTCTTGAAATTTTCCTTCTGGCCAAACTCCCAGCATTGTAAATTATCCTGCAGGGCTCTTTGCTCTTGATTTGAAACATATAGCTGGCTGAAAGCCCCCAACAACAGCCATGTCACAGCCTCAATGTCTGATTGCTTTTTAATTTCTTTTTCAAGATTAATCAGTCCATTGCCCTTTGCCTCAGTCTCAGGCAAAGTCTCTGTGCAGGAGCAAAATGCAGACAAACTTTCTGCCAAGCCATAACACACATCATGTGGAGTCCAACAACCAATGCAGTCCTTCTTCCCAGCAGAAACTTCACAAGCCTGGTCTTTACCATGAGGCTATCAGCCTTCTGGTCTCTGGAACTCTGACCAGAATCTCCTCTACAGAACAGCCTAAGCTGCTCCAGCTCTATGCATCCAGGCGACATGTCGGAACCTTTCTAAATTCTGTCCACAAGCCATGTCCAAAGCCTCTCAAAAAACATGGTCAGATATAGTCACAGCAAACGACCCCACTCTCGGTACCAAATTCTGTCTTAGTTACTTTTTACTCGTCGCTGAGACAAAATACTGAGGCCCAAAGTTCGGAAAGGAAAGTTTTATTTCTTACAGTTTTTGGAGGTTTCAGTCCACACTCAATTAGCTCCAAGACAGGCGGGCATGGCTGGGCTGCAGTTCATGGCGACCGCAAACAGCAAACCAGAACCAGCAAAGAGCAAGACACACCTTCATCCTGCCATTACATCACATCCTGGCTCTACCCCTATGTGGGTGGAGAACTGACACCATCAATCCAAGCACTAGACAATGAACCAATCACAAATACACAATGCAAACTCATGAGGCCTGGGGGACACAGACATAAATCCTGACAATTATGCATCACAAACATAAAACCTCATGTGCCAGACTTTAATTAAAATCTGCCTGCCTGGAGGCTGAGGGGGATGCCCCGGCTGGGAGAAATGACAGTCTTTGCACTCCTGAGTCAAATCACAGCTCGCCCAGTGGTACAGGTGTGTCCAGATGTTGCCCAAAGCCCCCTGTGCTGCCTTATATGTGGGGCTTTGGGAGCTGATTGGGTTACCACTGGCCTCATGTCCTGGTGAGCGTGGAGTTGCGTGTGGGCTGGAAGGTGGCATGGGTAGGAGGCAAAGCACAGGCAGGGGTGCCCCAGCATGGTCCACCTGGCCCCCTTCGCACTGGACTTCCGCTTCCTGCCCACCATGCCATGAGCAGGCCTCCTCTACCCACCCATCTGCCCGGCTGCCTGCTCAAAATCTGGGTACTGTCCACTGAAACCTGGGCAAACTGTAAGCAGAACAATCTCTTGCCCTGTAAACTAGGGAGTGTCTGGTATTTTGCCCCAGCAGTGGAAAAAGTGAAACACTCAGCTGGACCAGGCGGTGAGATGGTTGCCCTCGCTGAGGCAGGGGGTTCTGTCAGGGCTCCCGCTCAGGGAGATTCAGCTGAGAGAGGCAAAACATTTCTGGTCCAGGCCAGGAGGGTCCACATAGAAACAGGGCATCCCCACACATGGATGACAGACTTTCTAACAGCCATGATGAAGCAAGTTTATTTCAATTCTGAGTCACGTTAATTCAAAACTGCTCGAGGCTTCCATTCTCCCCAAGATTGCCAACACGAGGATTTGATACCTACAACGCTCCTCAGTTCACAGAAGCCCCATTTTGGGTCCTCAGTAGCCATGCAACTGCAGCCACACTGTGGGACAACCTGAGTGCTGGTTCCAACACTGCCCCCAAATTAAAACTCAACAATGAGTCACCTCCCTCATTGCAACTGGAGCATCTCAGTGACCTGGGGTTCAAGGCCCCCAGCATGTTGCTGTTCTGCCTTCACTGTCTTCACAGCCTGGCCCTGGGGGCTGCACATGGGGGCATGCACAGTGGAAGTATCCGAGGACTGGCAGTGGCTGCAGCTGGCACAGTGAGAACACTGCAAAACCCTTACACTAGGTTGGGGGTGTTTACTGCCACCAAGGCACCTGCTCATGGCACAAACCCATGGCGGCAGGGTGGGAGCCTGTGGCCCTGCTGTATCTGTTCCCAGCTGCAGAGACTGGTCCCTGAGACAGGGAAACAGAGCCCCATAGAATACTTAACTTGTGCCCAGCCTGTGCTGACCATACAGCAGCAACTGGCACAAGAGATACAGCCTGTGCCCATGTGAAATATTTTCAGTACGTTATTTTTAAAGAAAAGGCTAGAAGCGCCTGCTGGCAAATGCCAAGGTCCTTTGTTCCTGGTGCCAAAAAGTTTTAGTTAAAAAGTAGGAGAAAATGGTAAGCGACTGTGGTTGTGAGCTCACAGAGCAGACTGGCTCTCATAGGAGACACTGAGAAAACAGCAAAGGCTTCTGGTCTGTCCAGACAGAGGCAAAGGCTGAGCTCACCCAGCCCCATGCACGTATCTGGGCCTATGCTGCTCTCTGGAGACTAGCTCCTGGGTCTGCATGTCCCAAGCAGTCCCACACACAGTTGGTGATGCTAAGCCACAAGGCTTCTGACCTCAGCCCTGGCAGTGTGCGGTGCGTCCATGAGCCCATTCAGCTTCACTTACCTTTCCAGCTCTGGCCTGAACATGGGCACAGTGCAAGGCAAGGGTGCTGGGCAAGTCCACAGCGCAGTACCACCTTGATCACTCACAGCACTTGCCTTGCCTCGCACGAGATGCCAATAGGACCAGCCAGGCCAAGGCCTCCGAGGTAAGGCGAGGCCTGGGTACCAGGTTTGGCAGGCCCAACCCCTGATGAGGAGAAAGGCCAATGGTTCCCCAGGGACTTGGAGGGGGTGAGCTGATGCAACAGATAACAGGAGTGCGGGTGTATGCACACAAGTACATGCACACTTCCACAAATCTTACGGATAACAACCTCCATTTACCAGGGCTACTGAAACAAAGTCCCACAGCCCAGGTGATTTAACAACACAAATTTATTTCCTCAAATTCTGGAGACCGGAAGTCCGAGGTCAAGATGTGGCCAAGGCTGGCTCTCAGAGGCCTCATCTGGGACTGGCACGCAGCTGCTTGCTGTGTCCTCACACGGTGGTCCCCAAGCCTGGGCCTTGATCTCTTCCTAAGGCATGGGTCCTACTGGGGTGGAGCCTCCCAACCGCCTCACTCTGTGTCACTTACCTTTTCATGGCCAAGGACACAGCCATATGGGCTTGGGGCAGTGCGAACTACACATCTGTGCAGGGATAAAGTGTCGCAGCTCATGCCGTGGGATCAGAAAGGGGGCCCAGAGAGGTGCATGTGGAGCATGATGGGGAGTGAGCAGTGCTCTGGCAGAGAGCAGCAGGACAGAGAGAGAGCAAAGGCATCTCTGAGATGCCTTTCCCTGGTCTCAAACTGGAAACAATCCTCCTGCCTCAGCCTCCCAAGTGTGGGGGATCACAGGCAGGCACCACCATGGGAACTTCCCGGCATGCCTGCCCCACCCATGCAACCTTCTGTGCCTGGTCCCAGGCCAGAGACCCAAAACTCAAGCTTCTCCCCAGCCCTCCACCAGCACTGTCCACAGCTTTGTGGGCTTGAAAATGCCCATGTAGAGCTGGGGTGTAGCTCAGCGGTGAGACACTTAGCGGCCTCACAATCTCCAGTACCACCCCAAAAATCCCTAAGTCTGATCCAAAGAAGGAGAAAAGTGAGGAGGCCAAAAGTGAAAGACTGGAATGATGAAGACATGGTGTATATCAGCCAACTCCCCAAAGCGAGTATCACCATGGGCCCAAAATACACTAATTTTTTTTTTTTTTTTTTTTTTTTGGATGCAGCGTCTCCCTGTTCAGTTGAGGCTGTCCTTGAACTCACAGCAATCCCAAGTTCTGGGGTTATAGGTATATGCCATGAGGCCCAGCTGTAATACACTAATTTTTAAGTGTGCATTTAAGGACCAATCTGTAAGTTAACTGCTTGAAACTGTAAGTACTAATACTAAAACCACGGGGATGTGATCCCCCACACTTGGGAGGCTGAGGCAGGAAGATTGTTTCCAGTTTGAGACCAGGGAAAGGCATCTCAGAGATCCCCGTGGTTTTAGTATTGTCCCTAAAGTTAGCCTGGAACCTGAAGACACAGCCAGCTGGGAGGCAGAGTTACATACACACAAGCCTGCGGATGGGGAGAGCAAACACCTCACAGCTGGTTTTCACAGAAACACAGCCCTGTGTCACACACTCATTGCTCGCTGGGCCTTGACCCAGAGTGACCCCACAGGCCACCATGACACCATAAAGCCACTGTGTGCAATCCTCATAGCAGCCTAAGAACAGGGCCCACAGAGTACTCAGGCTGCCACACCCCATGGCCCAGCAAGATCCCCAGGAAGGGATCTTTCAAACCCCACCTGCCCTGGACCTGGTTTAAATCAGAACTTCATCCTTCCTAAAGTTCTCACCCAGTTAAAGGCCCTGAGGCAACACCAAATTTGGGGACAGAAGACACTTCCCCACCCCAGAGGGCTCCCCAGTGAGGTGCTCCAAGCAGCCCGTGCTCCCCAGCTCCCAGCGCTGACAGAGACCCGCAGGCTGGTGCCGGCGTAGAGATCTCCATGGCACCACCTGCATGGTGGCCTCTGGAAGGCCATGCCACCGCCCTGCAGTGAGGCTGCTGAGGCGTCTCTGCCAGTTCTGGGGGTCCTGACAGCACCAGCAGCAAGCACCTGAGAACCGCAGCCCAGGGCAGTGAGCGCCTGCGGGACGAGGAGGAAGGGCCCAGCCTCCAGGGAGCAGTGTGCCTGGGGCTACACGGAAGCCACTGCAGGAGGCAGGGTGGGCATAGCGCCTGGCAGCCCTGACCTTTAGCCTTGGCTGTCCCCACCCCAGCCAGCCCTACCTCCTCTACCTACCTGCACTCCTCCCGCTAAGGTCGCCACAGTCCCCTCGCAAGAAACCCCTCACTCTCTAGCACCTCAACAGCACCTGAGCGTGGTGATCTGCACACACAGGTGGCCTTGGGCTGCCGGACCCCTGGCCCCTGCCACCAGCGAACCCCATTTACTCCCCAAAGCCTTCCCTACCCGGCACTCATCACCCTGTGGAACTCTGCATGTGTCACCCAGGGCACATCAAGACTAAGGCTCATACACCTCTGCCCCAACCCCACACCAGGAAGCAAGGGTGTCTTGCACCCTCTAGGTACCTTCTCACGGCCTGGGTGCTGCCAGGTCTGTGATGGGTCCCTAGCTCCCCAGGAATGAAGTGGAACTCCCTGGTCAGGCACCTACCCAGCTGCACCGGAGAGGCATGGCCCGGCCTGAAGTAGCAGGCAACCTCTCAAGGCACAGCCACACATCGAGAGAGGACAGGGGGGCCCTGCCGCAGCTGGGTAGCAGAGGGTAGTGAGTCTGCATGTGGGGACACCAGCACCCCTGCTGGGGCAGCTCTGGTCAGCTGCTGGGGGTTCAGCCAGTAGGGTGAAGAGGGCACAGGTCAGGCCCACAGGCTTGAGCACAATACCAGCACCACCGCCACCTCTTTCTCCTCAGCTACCCCTGGGACCACCTTGTTCCCGAGGACCCTGCCCAAGGTGCCTGGTGTCTGGGGGCTCCACTGGAACTGCCACTAGCCCTGGAACTGCTACATGAAGCCAGGAAGGGCTGGGGAGCCATGCCCATGAGAACTGCCATTTATTCCCGAAGTTGCCAAAATCATCACCAAGGATTCACCAAGGGGTGAAAAGGGGAATGAGGCTCAAACACTGATTGGGGGCAATCTGGAGGGAGGAATGAATGGGGGACCCCAGCTGTCCTCCCCCTTATAATGCCACGGACAGGGGTCCTCCTTGGCTGCCCAGTCCCATGTCCAGTCTCTCAGGGGAGGTGAATGGGGATGTAGGAAAGGGGTGTAGTGTGAATGGGCCCGGGAGGGAGGGCACTGGGACGCCCCGATTCACATGCACTCACAACACTGATCTCAAGGACGGGGTAGAGCCTCGTCTCCCGCCAGGCCCCTCCCTCCCGGATTAGAGAAGGAAGGGGTTAGTGTTTGGCGCAGGGGGTCCAGGGGGCATCATGGGTGGCAGGCCAGGGCCCCCACCCAGGGGAGATATATAGGTGGGCGGTGCCCCAGGGACAGGGGGCACAGGACTGAGGCGGAGCTGATTCAGGGTGAGCGTCGCAGGGGGTGTGGGCTGAAAGGGGTTGGTGATTGAGGGGCCGGTGGCTGGGGCTCCTGTGGGGAGAGAAGATGGGAGAAGTGAGTGGGCACCACACCTTGGGGACATTCAGGCAGGCAAGGCGGGGACGCCTGCCCCCAGCTCACCACTTGGCAGGAAGGGATTCGAGGCCTTGGTTCCAGGTGGTGCAGGGCCCGGCCGGCTCACCAGGGAGTCCAGGTCCACGAGGGCTGCGTTGGGGCCCAGGAAGGACTCTGGGGTCTTCCGAGTTGGGGGCGTGGGGGCTGGGGCGGCTGCAGGTGGGGGGCTCCCCACAGCCTCGGCCAGGGAACCTCCGACCCCACTCATGTCAAAGGCCCCAGGGCTGCAGGCAGGCACCTCTCCTGCTAGCAGCTCCAGCTCACCTGGAAGGGGCAGGAGGGCTCGGGGTCAGAGAACAGAGGTGCCGGATACAGGACAGCCAGCTGCAGTTTCCAAGGGCCCCCATGCAGCTCACTGGTTGTGGGGCTCTAGAAAACTACAGGGGAGATACCACCCTGGGCTCAGGGACCTGCAGGCTATCAACCTCTGCTGGCTCAGGTGCTGACCTTTCAGCTGATGGGAGAAGTCTCAGGTGGCACAGGGAAGCAGGGGACAGGGAAACTGCAGGCCCACTGCTGGTCTGCGGAGAGGTGGGGCGCAGAGGCAGCAGAAAAGCTGCATCCACAGTGTGCCAACGGCACCTCCAGCAGTAACCCGTGTGTTCCAGGACGCCCAGGGACCAGCTGCCTTGGATACGTGCAGTTGCTGAGGGGGACTGGCCTGAGCAGCCTGAGTGGCGGGGCCCTGCCCGGCAGGAGGGGGTGGGCCAGATTTCCATCCTGCTGGAAAGGTTACCAAAGCCAGGAGGGTGAGTGGGACAAGAGGGTGCCTTGGACAGTCACACTCTGTGGGAATCGCTCCACCCCAAAGTACTTCGCTTCCACTAGCCGGTCCTCTCATCCTGACCCCAATCTCTCACCTGGAAGAGCCCAAGGGTCCAGCGGGGGGGGGGGGCGTTGGGGCTCACCAGTACTGCTCCCCGAAGCTGGCAGGGCCGTACGGAGTCGGTCAAAGTCTGAGAACTCATCAGGCTCTGTATCGAAGCCTCCGACCGCTGTAGGGTCCAGGGGGCTACTCAGTGCCCACTCAGTGCCCACCAGGCCACTGCCCCTCAGCCTCCAGAAGCAGAACCCTGAGGTCCACCCCTGCTCTGCCATCGGTACCTGCAGTGCCATTCGTGTTGGGCTTGGCAGGTGACCCTCCCCAGGGGTCTGAGAAGGCTGGCGCTGGCGCCCAGGGGTCCGAGGCTGGAGGTCCACTGATGGGGGCCCCAACTGGGTGAGGAAGGTAGTGTGAGGGGCTGGCAGTCTCTCCTCTTAGGACTCTGCCCCCAGAGGCCCCATGCCCTCCCAGGCACCTGATCAGGCCTCCCAGTGTCCAGACACCCCACTTCCTCAAGCGCCAGCACAGGGCTGCAGCAGGACAGGCACAGACTCACCCTCGGAGCCTCCCCATGGGTCTGGTGTGGGCCCCTCTCCGGCTGCAGGGGCTGGGGTCCCACCCCAGGGGTCCACTGAGGGCCCCGAGGAGGCAACAGGCCTCCAGGGGTCCCCAGAGGCCGGCGTGGGGGCCGGACCACCCCAAGGGTCAGCAGCTGGGGGAACAGTGGGTGTCCCCCAGGGGTCTGACGTGGGGGCAGCTGCAGGGACAGCAACCGTGATGGGTGCTGGGCCTGCCCAGGGGTCCGAAGCTGGCGCAGGAGCCGGGGCAGAGAAGACATCAGCGAGGTCCATGAGAGACGACTTGGGGAGAGAGCGGGAAGCAGTATCAAGACACAGCCTGTGACAACCATGGGTACCTAGGTGGCTACACAGGGCTGGGCCAGTCCTGGGAGACTGAACACCACAGTCCTCTACCCTGTCGCCAAGTCCATCCACCACCCACAGCCCAGCCCCACCATCAAAGCCCTCACCCCAGGGCGCAGCATCCAGCATGACTCTCACACAGCTCAGAGCCCCGCCTCTGAGACGGCAGAAGCCCACCCCAGGCCCAGCCCTCAGCACCGAGCCATGCCCCACAGGGAGAAGCACGGCCACTGAGAAACATCCCTGTGGCCAGCACAGTGGTGCATGTCCATAATCCCAGCACTAAGGAGGATGAGGCAGGAGGACTAAAAGCTCAAACTGTTTCTGGGCAACTTAAGAGAGATCCAGTCTCAAAACCAAACAACAGGTGCTGACGATATAGCTTAGGGTGAGTGCCCTGCGTTCCACCCCCAGGACAAATTTAAAAGGCCAGCCAGCAGCCTCACTGGTTGACCTTGGGCCCACCTGCCCTTGGGGTGCAAGCAGCACCCACAGCACCCAGAAAACACCTAGAGCCCATGGAGGCCAGGGGGCAGCCAGCCAAGGAACAGCCAGGCCCTGAGCCCTGAGCCCCAGTAAAGCACACCACAGAGGCCAGGGGCATGGGACGCCTACTGCAGAGGCGGGATGGAGGGAGCCACTTACCTCCTCCTTGCCCCCCGTCTCCCGCTTGCTCTCCTCAATGGCCATCTGCAGCCTCAGGTCATCTCCCCGCCGGATCCGCTCCTCCTGCAGGCCGGAAGCAGTGGCAGCACCAGGCTGAGCACAGGGCCAGGGCCCTTGCACTGCGCCACCACCAGCTTCCAACCACAGTGACTGACATTGATATGAGGTGGGCAAGTGAACCAGAATGAATAAGATGGGGATGCCCAGGGTGGTATGGGGTGGGAGTGGCAGGAGGCACAGGGTGGGGCAACATGGGCACCATGAGGACCAGGAGGGCGGGCCATCTAGGGGCACATGACACTGGGCCCTCTGTGCTGCCCAGGCTCCGGCAGTTCCTGCAGCCCTGGGTACTGAGGGCCACTGTGGGGGAGGGACCACAGGGACAGCAGGGAGGCCACGCTGACCTTATCGTGTTCCTCTCGGCTCAAACTAAGGGCCAGCTGGAGCTGGACATCATCCTCGGGGCCGCAGGACGGCGGCTGAGGGAAGAGTGTAAGGGGTGGGAGAGGGTCAGCTGGAGCCACTGCCGGCAAATGGGGAAAGACAGAGACAGAGCAAGAGCAAGAGAGAGCGAGAGCAAAAGCGAGAGAGAGAGAGAGCAAGAAAGACAGGGGCACAGGGCCCGAGAGGGGGGCCACAGCCCCCAAATTCAGGGGGACCAGCAGAGACGGAGGCGAGGGGACAGAGGACCAGAGAGCCAGGGCCCAGAGAGCAGGGAAGCGGCATGAAGACGAGGTGATGAACAAGGCATGGAGACAACATGGCAGGACCACCTGGGCCTACGCTGCTTTGGTACCTGGTCGGCCTCTTCCTTGCTCATGGCCAGGGCCAGCTGTAGCTGCAGCTCCTCCTCCCCGCTGCTCTGCGGCCAGGCCTGCTCCGCCTCAGGTGGGGGCCCCGAGCCCACGGCTGCCGAGGAGGCTAGGGGTGAGGGGAGACCGTGAGACAGAAAATGGGAAGCACAAGGCCACCTAGGGTAGGGTTAGGTGACACTGTGGGGACACAGGGAAGCCCCACCCAGACTGAGCCCTTGTACCCCGGGCAACAAGGAGGTGAAAGCTCCCTGCACGGTCCAGGAGGCCTGGGTTCCAGCAGGGGGAGGACAGCAGCTGTCCAGACTGTGGGACCCAGGCTCCAGCAGAAAGCAACAGGGTGGACAAAGAGCCTCTTGGGTCCTGCAGCAGAGAAACGACAGCAGGTCCATGGGAGCCAGGCTGCCTCTGGGGCCAGCAGGAGGGAGAAGTCTACCAGGGCCCAGGAGGGCTGAGTGCTTGCCTCTGAATAGCACCTCTCAACACCCCTCCAGGGACATCCTACACTGCCCAGGCCCTGCGCAGAGTTTGTAGGGAGCGACATATCTCACTGCTGCCACTTTATCTCACCCTCCTGTGGGCCTCTGCCGTGTCCGCCTACATTTCCCATGATCCTCATGTCTGCCTACATTA
Source organism: Cavia porcellus (assembly GCF_034190915.1). Lineage (NCBI taxonomy): Eukaryota > Metazoa > Chordata > Mammalia > Rodentia > Caviidae > Cavia > Cavia porcellus. The sequence goes on along the minus strand of NW_026947490.1, from coordinate 36,493,706 downwards.
TCCATAATCCTCTCCTGCTTACGTCATATATGCGGATGTGACGGTGACCTATCAGATAACACTCTGTGCCCTCTTCCTGCTCCATTGGCCCACCTCCACCCTATATAAGTGGTAGCCATTTTAAGAATAAATGAGACTTGAATGAAATCCCGCCTTGTCTCCATCTCTCTTTTCTCTTGCCCAGCCCCCCCATCCCCGTCCCCTATCCAGGCGAGGACCACGGCCTTGATCTGCAGGCTGGATCAAGTGGCGCCCAATTTGGGGCTCAACCTGGCACGAGGGATAACGACGCGGGACCGTTCATGAGAGTAAAGCGCTGGCCAGCGTGACCAAATCAAGGGCTTTGTCCCTGTGATCCATGCAGATGGCCACCTTACATCTCACCTAAATCACGGTAGGTAAACGGATCTTATCTCTCTACTGGCATGGGGCAAGCACTGAGTAAACACAAATTGTTTGTCCACAGCCTCAGGGAGGCACTCAAGATTAGAGGGATCAAGGTCAAGACTAAAGACTTGCTTCAGTACTTTCAGTTTATACATTCAGTGTGTCCATGGTGGCTTTACAAGCATCTCTGACATCTTTATCTGAGGTAGTCCTACAAAATAAAAGAGGACTAGACCTCCTATTTATGAAGGAGGGTGGCTTATGTGCTGCTCTCAAAGAAAAATGCTGTTTTTATGCCGACCACTCAGGAGTCATCAGAGTCCATGACTAAACTAAGAGAGCGCCTCAAAGAGAGAAAAAGGAGTGCCTCGGAGAAATGACCTTCTCTTCCATGTGGGGGAGTCTCTTCCCTTACATTGCCCCCCTCTTGGGACCCCTGGCTGCTTTATTGCTACTCCTTACTGTAGGCCCTTGTATTTTCCAGAGGATCATTTCACTCCTTAATAACAGGATTGACGCATTTATGGCAAAGCCCATTCAAGTACATTACCATCAATTGGAGATGACAAAACAACAAACTTATCGGGAAAAAACATCTACCACTGGTCCACATAATGATGTGGCCCCAATGCCCTGAGGCACTGGACAGGCAGCCAGAGACAGACAACTAGGACACATATGTTACGCCATCTACCACCTAAGACAGGCACAGGACCAACTGCTGTCCTGCAGGCCCACGATGGGTAAGGCTCGATTGGGTACATATGAAGAGTCCTTGACCCAAGACAGGCGCTGTCCTCACAGGACCTGCCATACTCCTAAAAAATATAATAAAAAGGGAGGAGATGTAGGGAGCGGCATATCTCACTGCTGCCACCTTATCTCGCCCTCCTGCAGGCCTCTGCTGTGTCCGCCTACATTTCCCATGATCCTCATGTCTGCCTACATTACCCATAATCCTCTCCTGCTTACATCATATATCCGGATATGACGATGACCTATCAGATAACACTCCATGCCCTCTTCCTGCCCCATTGGCCCACCTCCACCCTATATAAGTTGTAGCCATTTTAAGAATAAACGAGAACTGAATAAAATCCCACCTTGTCTCCATCTCTCTTTTCTCTTGCCCAGCCCCCCATTCCTGTCCCCTCTCCAGGCGAGGACCATGGCCTTGATCCACGGGCCGGATCAAGGGTAGGCCCCCCCTTCTGCCCCACCTCCCTACAGCACATTGGGCTCGGACCTGGCTTCTGGGCTCCCCAGGTCCTAGGCTACACCCAGCCAGGTCAGCCCTGGGCATGTGCAGGCAAATGCTGGGACTAAGGCCCCTCTGCACATCTTGAGGCCCTAACCATGCCAACCCTTCAAGTCCCTGTCCCTATCCCCTCAAGTGGGGAGCAGTTGCAGATGGAAACCCATCACATGTGCAGGGCTGGAGCACAGCTGTCTCAGGAACAAAAAGTGTCTAGGGAAGCCATGGACAACAAGCCCCTAGACAATCCACACAGTGGGCTGCAAGACAGTAGGGTACCATGAGACACTAACATGTTGCTGAATGTATAAACAAACACTCCTACAGCAAGCGGTAGTTCCTGCCCTCCCACCTGGAGAGAGGGTTCCACCAGACTCAGGCTTGCTGAGTCTCATCTCTCCTTCTGCACCTTCTTGCTGCTCTTCATGGTCCTCACCCCAGGAACCTCAAGCCCGTGCAGGTGGCAGCAAATGGCAGCTGACCAGGCGCTCAGGGTAGGAGGGGTAGGTCGGTTAACAGGTGAGGACGCCTCCCTCCAGGGCATGCAGAAAAGGGAGGGAGGCCTTTCCAGGCCATCAGTATCATCAATATTGTGTACTGATATTCTCAATACTGAGTCCAGTACTGAGCCCAGATCAGGTGTAAAACATGCGACAAACAGGTTCTCACAAAGCACAGAAAGCTACAGAAATGTCTGCTGCATGCTTGATTCCAATATTTACATTCCTTCTGTGGCCTGGATTAGATTAATAATCCTAAATTTGTTGAGACAACCACAAAAGAGTTGGCTTCAGGAATTATTTTAAAACTAAGTCCTGAGCAGGACAAAGAAGGTGGAAGCACAGAAACCCCTCCTCTGGCTTTGCTCAGTTAGATGAGGCAGGAGTGGTGGAGGAGAGAGGGGTCTTTCCCCTCGGCTCAGGTAAGTGCTGCTGCAGCACACTTGGGAACCTCCCTTCTGGGGAGCAGAGCCGGTTTCTCTGTCTCCCTTGTAAGTGGCACTAAGTGAGGCCGTATGGGTGAGGAGTCCATGGAGGGTTTCTCAGTGACAGAACTTCAAGCTGCTGATAACCTGGGACAAGTTACACGTAGTCATGAAGCGGTGACTTTTTTTTTTTTGAGACAGGGTTTCACTATGCAGTTCAGACTGGCCTTGAACTCACTGCATAGCCCAGGCTTGCCTCGAACTCACAGCAACCCTCCTGCCTCAGCCTCCCATATGCTAAGATTACAGGTGTGAGCTACTATGCCTTGCATTGAAGTGGTACCTTTCACGTCACTGAAAGAATTAAAACATACTACCAATAACTATGATCCTCAGCTCCATTACCTTGGGTTTCACAGAGCTCCTAGGACATGATTGGAAAGGCGTAGCTAAAACATGTTTAAATCCAAGGGAATATTTGTTGTGGAAAGGAATTTTTTTGAATTGTGCACAGACCAGGCCACCGCAATACTGCTCAGAACATAGCTATTACAATAGATATGTTGATTGGGAAAGGTGTCTTTGCTGCTACTGGCAGACAGCTTGCTTTTGACATACAAGTATTTGAGCAAGTTAGGTATTTGAGCAAGTTAGAATAGCAGCCAGGAGAGCCTGGAGGCAGCTCCCTTTGAGGAGTGCGACCTCCCTGGATTTGACTTCTGTTCCTCAGAGTCCAGAGGAACCATTTCAGGATTTGGCAGCATGCTTACTGCGAGCCAGTGAGAGAATTCTAAGTGACAAAGAAGCCAGTAAGTTAACAGTTCCACAGCTGGCTTTTGAAAACACAAACAAATGGTGTAAAGAAGCCTTAAGAGCCCACAAAGAGCCCATCTCAGTGCTACATTGAGATGATCCGGTCCCTTGTAAATACAGGTATTGCCCTAGGAGCAGCTCTCACTGGGGTCATTAGCCCATGGCCTAAAGGGAAGGGGGAGAACAAGGCTGCTTGGTTTTGTTGTGGGGGGACACTTTGAGGTGGCTCTGCTGCACCTTTAGGGCAGCACAACAACTACCTGTCCCTCCAGCAAAGCCCTCTTCTCTCTGTGCACAGTGTAGATGAGATATCCTGGGCCACTCGATGTAGACTCAGAACTAATGTGGAAGGCCTGCCTGTTCCAGAAAAGTCCAATCAGGGCCTGCAACAGCCTGGCCAAGGAGATGCCTGGCCCAGCTCTGCACGGCAGACTTCTAGTAGCTAAGGTGATATGGTCCTTATTTGTGGTTTGCTGATTTTTGTTTACAAAATACTCTCACAAAAGACAATTTCAAATAATTAACGTGACAACTAACCCATGAAACTTCTAAACATTCAGTACGAGCTGATAATAGGCTGGTTCTAGCATATCACTGTCTCACTACGGCTTTGCAGTGGGATATCTGATAGTGTAAATTCTCAAACTTGTTTATTTCAGGGGTACTTGCCCCAAATTCATGATCTATGTAACTATGTTTATTTAGGTCCTTTTTGCTTTCTTATACCAAATTTTTACTTCTCAATACACTGACACTACATAGCTTGCTAAATTTCTTGAGTTTGTTTCTAGAAGAAGAAACTATAAATTCACACATTGGGAAGAAATGGGAAAACAGCACAGAGCAAGGCAGGGAAAAAACAAACCCACACAAGTCTATCTGGACTGATACAGATTTTAAAGGGGTACTGAACAGGAGAAACACTGCTTTCTGATCCTCTCACCACTTTGCACAGGTCTCCCCCAGGACAGGGAACCAGGGAGCTCCACTGAGCCTGCAGTTAGACCCAGACCAAGACAATGGAGAAACAATGTTGCTTGTTTCAGCTACAAGGGCAAAAGGATGATTCTAAGATAACATACTGCTGACAGACTTAATACTGGTTCTCAAGGATTGCTAACCCAGTCACGTCCAAGTTGGAACATATTAGAAATGAGCAGGTCATATTAGAAATGAGCAAACTGGTTTAAAGCAGTGTATCTGGCTGCCAAGTTGATGACAGTGGATGGAATAGTTGATACATTGTGTCAACTTGAAGCTGCAGTCTCTTTGTAGAGGCTGAGGTCCCTGGGCTATAAATATTCTTGTACTGTGCAGGAGGGCAGGGAGATGGGCACCCACCCTTGGGGAGCCTGCCTAGCATACCCTCTTCTGTACCTGCTGCTCCCTCAGCTGCCACCCACAGGCCTCTGCCTCCCCAGTCACACACCATCAGGACGCTTCTGCCTGGCCCACAGCCCATCTCAGTGGAGAACAGGCCAGACTGACTGTGAGCTGCTTCTGTGTGACACCAGTTCCGCAGGTCACACGTCCATCCCTCTGGCAGACAGGTATCACTCACACTCCCAAGTTTGGCTCTCTGTGCTGGGCCACATTCCAGTGGACACCTTCTCAGGATTTCTCTCTGCTCCTGCTCGCTCTGGGGAAGCGGCCAAGCATGCCATCACTCACCACCTGGACTCCTTTCATGCACGTGGCTGCCCACGGGCACTTAAGACTGACAACAGCCCAGTCTACACGAGTGCTACCTTTCACATGTTCTGCAAAACTTTTCATGTGTCTCTCACCACAGAAATTCCTTGTGATCCGCAGGTCTAAAAACCATTAAATATACTCACAATTTAAATTACAAAACAAAAGGGTGGGCTCACCTCATAACAGACTTAACTGAGCAGTATACACTACTAACTTTTTTTTTTGTCTTTTTCTTTTTAATCGGTACCAGGGATCGAACTCACGACCGCCTGCTTGCAAGGCAGGTGCTTATGCTGCTGAGCTAAATCCCCAGCCCTCTATACTACTAACTTTTTAATTCTACTAAGGGTGCTAGAAGTGAATCCAGGCCTAACTACAGAAAGCAGCAGAAAGACAACTGAATCAGGTAGAAAAAAAAAGGCTTAGGAGAGGTCCTTTGGAAGCATCTTCATACTAGACAGTAAAAGGTCCCAGTCTGCTACTCACTTGGGGTTGAGAATATGCCTGTGTTTTCCTAGGAAATGCTGAGTGGCCCAGCTGGGTGCCAGAGCATGTTGCCTACCTGCGCCACAGGCCCAAAGCAGAGAAGGAGTAGACTCCACCCCTCAAGAAGCAGACACAGAGTCCTACAACACTGATGCCTCGGAGACCACGCCACAGGTGACAGACAAGAATGAAGCCACACGCAATCTTAACTGACCAGAATGGCCAGAAGATGGTAACCAAAAATAAAACCAAAGATCTAAAAAGATGATAGGGTGCATGCTCAGTCCTACAACAAAAACATGTTGATTATAGATAAGATTTTGTCCTTGGCAAATTCTTTTTACAAGAGATCTCTGCTAAATGACCTCCAACAAATCTAACTAGTCTACTTATAGTTACAAATTCTACAACCGTAAAACTGACTGTAACTCAATTTGACTAAAACACAAATGTGCACTCTGACTTTCTAAGATGTTTGTCTGCCTGTCCTGTGTGTCTTGCCTGTCCAGTCAGTGAAGCTGCTCTTGGGAGCTGCTAAGCTAGTGACTGCTCACATGCAGAGCCTAAAGCACAAGTGCCCATACAGGAGGGACCAGGAGCACGGAGCACCTGAGAAACATTGGGCATGGGGTGCTAGAGTGGACTCAGGGCATGAGAAGTGGGCTATTCAGCAAAGGGACATCATAGAAGGGTATAAGTAGCCCCCAGAAACTTAGAAAGTACTTGTGGACCCTGACAAGCTGTGTGCTTGTTTCTGTGTCTGTTCCAATTTGTACAGATCATCTGTCCATATCTGTCTATTAGTCCATTCTGTGAACAGATGTTCTTTTTACTTGAGTTCAATATTTTTTTCTCTTTTCTTTTGCATTTTTGGATCATTTAATCATTTAAAGGTTTGTGGTTTTTTTGACACAGGGACTCAAACTCACGACCTTACACTTGCAAGGCAGGCGTTGTGCTGCTGATCTATATCCCTAATCAAAGTTTAATTTGGGTCATATATTTATAAAGTATGATTCCACCTGGGTTGTCAGCTGGGTCAAAATGATGCTTAAATTGATTGTGTAAATGTCATGTATATTATTATGAACTTAAGGATGTCTCGTTGTTTAAAAATGAATGGGTTAAATGTTATAACTGGGTTTTTCGTAAGACATTTAAAAATTACTAAAATGATTAAGCAAAAACCCCTTGGGGTCAGGGGGAATTACTGGATAGGACTCCCGCTGATGAATAAGAAATCAGCTACCGAGTAACCTTAGCCAGTCCTTGTTCACTGATCAGAGACCCAGTGATCTCTCTAGCCTTACGAGATACGCTCCAATAACTGTTACTAGAAATATATCACCGTGGTGTGTTCACATTGGTCATCATCAAAAGATTAAATTTTCCAGATAATAAGGTTTTTCATTTAAAGATATCCGTACAAATGTTTCCAAATGACTATGACAAACTGTTATTAACCTCACAGTATATTAAATATTTCAGGCTTCCAGATGTACAGGTTTCCCAAAATGTAAAACAGGGACTAAAGTTTATGGTGACAGCATTTTGTTTCAGATCAGATCTCAGCCTGCAACAAATACTTAGGAGATATACATTCCACTACCAGTCAGCAAGTTAGGGAAGTGTTCAGTATTAGGAATGACTGACTAAAAGGAAATATTTGATGTCAAAATGGAAATTCAGGTGTGTTACAAAATCTCATCACGACTGTCATGCTGTAATGTTGTATATAGGTTTGATTTCTAATTTTCTGTGTAAAATATGCAACTGTTTGTTAACACTCTACAGGTGTTAAAACACTCATGGTTGTTGAAAAATAATGGTTCTATTTTATATTCTAAGGTGTTTCATATTTAGGTAAGATAATAATGTCAAGCTTACTGCCCCTGTACTGGTATCAATCTTTTCTTCTGGATGTTCAACAATTGAGGGTTAGAGGCCAAAAAAACATTAGGTAAATAGACTAGGAGAATAGCCAGTAGTCTAGTTCCGGCTCTTTGAGGTCTATGAGGACCCAGGACCTGGGAACCTTTGCTGTCATCCAATAAGTCAGTGTATCCCTGGTCTTCTGATCAAGATTATCAGGCCACAGAGAAAGTGACCATGGGTGTGTAGTGTGCCTAAGGAGAGTCACCAGGAAGAAAAACTTCTCATGCCTACACAGAAGGCAACTTGGTCAAGCAGCAGTGGTGACTCATCCAGACAGCTGGCAGTGACGGAAGAGCTAAGACCTAACAGATCTTGACAGATAGCAGTTAATACAGATCTCCCCTTAACTTGGTCTTGACACCCTACAGAAAAAGTACAACTACTAGAGGTACATCAAACAACCCCACGGTAAAGGTCAGCTATAGAAGAAGCGCCAATCAGTAACGCCTCTGACAACTCCCAGCCACACTAACAATTGTCCACTGTTACGGATTAACGGACTGCTCAGGTTTTTAATTGCTCATGTGGAATGCAGAGACTTAAAATCCTTGAACTGCATTTAAAATGAAAATGGTTCAAAAATAAAAAGGCCTCCTACAGAGTTCTTCAAACACAGCTCCTCCAGCTTCAACTGACCACCTACCCTGTGCTTCAACAAAACAAAAAGAGATGGGTATGTTGGGAGCCACTGAAGCTGGAAACTGATTACACATGCTGGGCTGGGGAATGGCCACCCCAAGAACAAAGAGCACCTGGAAAAGCCATAAGAAGCTGCATCAGCCCAGAAAAACACCTAGCCCCTAGAAAATCCAGGCAATGAGTCAATAGGCAAAGGGGTACCATGTGACATTCAGTTCTTAAATATATAAATAACCCCCCCTGCAGTGAGGGGGCAGTTCCTGTCCTGCCATCCGGAGAGAGGGCTCCACTGACCCTGACTTTCCTAGTCTTCACCCCAGGAACTTCAAGTGCCACACGAGTTGTGGTATCCATGGGACTCCTGTGGGTCCTCGAAGATTGCACTAGGACGGGGACCAGGAGACTACAGCCCATGGCCAAGGCCTTATGTCTACATTTTATACGGCTGGGAAAGAAACAGAATAGGAGCGTGTTAAGACACGTGAAGCCACACAGAGAACTTCAGGGACCGAGTAGGCATGTGCAGGGCATGGCAGGGCTCACTCTTGTGGCTGGGGGTGCCTGCCACGACCCTGGGGTCTTTGCTCCCAGGTCTTCAACCGATACAGCAGCTCCCCAGAAGCCAAGCAGGGACCCCACATACCACTGGTGCAGTCTCTGTGCGGGAGCCAGTAGTGGCCCCACACATGCCATACTGAAGCAGCCTCTGGCGTCACAACCCCCCCTCCTTCCTTCCACCTTGATCACACCTCAGGCTGACCCCACAGCTCCCTTCCCACCATCGGTTCCTAGGGTGATAGGCATGTCCCTGCATGGGCCAGGACCTGCGGGCCTGGATGACAAAGCAGGCTCCCAGACAGACCAATGCCTTGCAGCAGGGATCTGTGCAGATCTGCCCCTCCCTCTACTGAGGCTGTATTTTTTTAAACACAGGTCACCAATCCCAAGCTGCATCCACCACTTGGGAACAAAGCCCTTAGAAACCAGACCTAAAGACTTTGAGGACCCTGACAGAGCCACCAGCCCTCACCAGGTTGCTGGCCTCTGGCCCATCCCCTTCTGGAAAGACCCTGGCCCGCAAGCTCCCCAAGGCCCAGTGCAGCACTCCACACAGTCTCAGGTGGGAACACTGGCCTAAGCTCTCACACACCAGCCCTGACAGGGCAGCAGGGGCAGCCAGGCCATAGGAAAGACTGTACCTGTGGCTGTCTGTGCCAGCTTCTCCTTGGTCTTGAGTGCATGGGCTCGCTCCTCCCGCAGCCGGTCCTCATCCCGCAGCAGGGCTACCAGCTGCTTGGCCTTCTCACGCACGTTCACGCCCTGGTCCTTGCCATCTCGGTCCACGTACTGGAAGTCCTTCAGCGTCTGCACGGCGTACATGTTCTCCTTGCACTGCTGTGACACTCGCTCCGAGCCCGTCTTGATAAGGTATTCCATCAGTGTCATGGCCTGCGGGCAGGGACACGCCCATCACTCGGCTACCCTGGGTTCAGTGCCACCACCCACTCTGCCCTGTCCACAGCAGAATCCCCATACAGTGCTCAGACAGACCCTGGTGTGGAGGGCCACCCAGCAAGTGTCCAGAACAGGTGAACCCCCAGGAAGAGCATGAGAACTGTCACCAGACAGGCAGACTATCGATTAGGGTACTTGTGGGCATGGACTTTGCCTGTGCTTCTAGACAGAGGTGGGGTCACCGGCACAGCAAGTGGTCCAGATGCTGCTGGACTATTACCCTGAGAGGGCAGCCAGCCAGCAGGAGAGCTCTCCTATCTCAGCAGGCACCAGGAGGCCATGGCAGCTGTCAGCAACCTGCTCGTGTCCTTCTGAGTTACTCTGGCCCAGTCGCTTTGCTTCTGTCTGCTCCCAAGTGTGAGACACACCACTGCTCTTGGGTCACAGCTCACAAGGAGCCAGAGTCCCAGGATGATGTGGCACCATTGCCCACCTGGGCAGGGACTCAAGGATGCTGCCAGGGGATCCCCTCCCTGATGGGCTCCGGACCAGCCCGGGCCAAGGCCCCATATCCGGAGCAGGTGCAGGGCTACGGCTCTCAGACTGCAGAAGGCCCTGGCCACTATCCCAGAGAAAGGCACACTGGGGTCCTGCAGAGGATGGCAGGGCTCCCAGGGATTGGGGGCAAGGGCAGGGGCAGGAGCAGGCTTGGCAAGGCTCTCCTCAGCATGTGAGGAGGGCTACATCAGGAACCTGAGGCTGGACTAACTGGCCCTGCAAGGGCTTCCACGAACAAGTAGACAGGAAAAGCACAGCCCTTTCCCCATGCCATCACACCCAGGAGAGGCAGAGACAGGCCCCATGAGAGTCTGGCACACGGCAAAGGGAGGCCAAGGTCACGCACACAGGACCAGCTGCACCTTGGCCCCACCTCGGGTGCACGGGTTGAGCACCAGATGGATTCTGAGGAAGTTCTGTTCTCAGAGTGCTCTGGACTTTGGAGCTGCTGTTCCAGGGGACCTGGAAATAGCCCAATACCACCCACAGGGGACCGAATCCAGAAACCAGCATGCACACAGCGGCTGCCATCTCCGCAGCCAAGAGAAACAGGCGGCAGCAAGCAGTGGCGACCTGCAGCCCCCAGGTCACTGCTGGCCTGGACAGAGACAGAGAAGTGACCAGGACCAAAGCCCCCTGACAATGCCCCACGGACAAAGCCCCAGATGTTCTGAAGGAATCCCCCCACCCACACTTGGGGTGAGGCCTGCCCATCACCAAGCTCTTTAAAAACCAAAACCTGGAGAAGCTGGTGAGTCCCGTTCACTCCCCAGCTCTGTCCCTGCCACCCTGGCACAGCACAGGCAATGTTTAAAACAGATCAGCACGTTTACCGTCATGGGCCAGGTGATAGATACTTTGGTCTCTCCGCCCACACAGCCTCTGCCTTGACTATTCAGCCTGGCTGTGTTCCAATAAACCTTTATTTACAAAAGCAGACAGACAGGATTGGTCCATGGCCTAGAGTTTGCTGACCTATGTTTCAAGATAAAACCAGGGGCCACAGTCCCTAGAGAAACCAGGCGAGGGCCCAAGGTCAAAAGGGTTCCTGGGGCTGTACCCCAGCTGCACCACAGGAGTCCTAAGCCACCTTGGTGCCTCCTCCCTAGACACCAACAGAAACAGGGCAAGCACCTCCTTGAGGGGATGGCGACTAGGCCGAGATGCTGTGTCCCTGCCACTCACTTTAGGGGTGGGGGCTGTGGCAGTCAGAAGCCACGGCAGCCACAGACCCAGCAGTCCTGAGCCTGTCCCACACAGCAGTAGCCCCCCATAGCAGCCCCCCAGGGCTCTGCAAGGATTCAGATTCAGCTGGAGTGAGCAGGACCAAAGCCACAGCCAAGCCCAGGCAGCAGCAGGGTACCAAGTGAACCAAGAAGGAAAGAACCGCAAAGGCTCACAGGAGACTAGGCGGCCTGCCCTCGAAGATGCTACACAATACGCATCTCGGAACTCACAGGATGGCACCTAGAAAGCAGACTTCACCACAGACAAGTTTTATCTCGTCAATCTACCTTTCAAAAGGAAAGGGCTAGTAGAGTCAGCTGGGCCCGACCAAGGCCACAGGACCACCCACAGACCCTGCTCCACGGCTCCGAGCCTCTCCCTGCACCGGTAGCCTGGCCCTCCCTACAGGAGCTGCCTCCTACCGTCACGCAGGACCACCTGCAAGGAGGCAGGGACGTAGGGGATGCAAGGTGCAGCCCAGCATGGACCCTCCATTTCCCTCTGAAGCAACCCAGCCCACCTAGCCCTGCCCTCTCTGGTCACTTCCCTGCCCTGTGTGCCACCATCATAGCACACTACTGGCCACCTGTTGTCCTCCGCTATCCTTCACCCCAGACTGCCAGTCTCCAAGGTCTGCTCTCAGGACCCTTGGGACCCTCAGCCCCACTCCCTGCCCACCCTGGCCCCGTGAGGGCCATTCCCACGGATTCTCCAGTTCTCAGCAGGACTAACAGCGGCCAGTTCCTCACGGAGTGACCTGCACCTGCCTCAGCCGTGCTGTGAGTCAGTCTTGGCCTGCCCTGCTTGTGGGATGGGAGTAAACGGCCTCCATTCCTATGCCTGCTCACAGGAGGTGCCCTTTGGGTGCCATTTCTGCTTCCAAAGCAAAGGGACCACCCCACCTTGGTGGGCAGTCTCTGGGGTCAGCCAGCACAGGAAGCAGGGAGGGCAGGCCATTCCCAGCCACCCCAGAGACAGAAGAGAGACAGAGGAGAGCCCTGCACAGCCACCAACCCTGAGGTGCACACCTCAAGGCCCACACCAGCAGGGACAGGGTAACCATCCTGGGCTGCATTCACCAATCGACCCCACACACCCTACAGTGCTACACCTTAAGCTTGAGAACAGCAGGCATACACAGACTGCCACAGTGGCCTGCCATGAAAAAGGGCAACATTGCAAAGCCCTTGGACAGAGCAATCACCCGGAACCAATGACCAATGAGGGGCAATGACCGCCTTGTAGGGGATGCCCTGCAGCTGTGAATGGGAAGGCGACATGACTGACCTAAGGGAAGGCTGGCTTTCCCTGTGTGACCAGGGTCTCATCACACTGGAGAAACTACTCTTTAATCACCAGCCTGAGCATGATCACATCCTAGGTCTGACAGTACCCTTGGCAACCGAGACTCAGAAGGCAGGCAGCAAGCTCCACCACCTGAGCTGCTGCAGGCACAGCCTTTGCCTGGACTCCTCTTGGCGCCTGGGACAAGGCGCTGGAGATCCCTACAGCCCCGAGGCACCTCTCAGGGTCACAGTGGCCTGCGGGAACAGGGGCTCAGCTGCTATGAGGAGACAGCATCCTGGTACCGATAGACAGGCACCCAGAGGGCACTAATCCACCATGAGACCACACATTCCAAGACCCCAAGCGAACGCACTGGACTCCTGCTGATGCCCCCCAGCTTGGGAAGATGTAGCCCATCATGGTCCATGGAGCACACCTTCGTTCTGGTCCTTGACCCCTCGAACAGCAAGGGCACTGGGCCAGATTCCCCAAGTAAGGAGTGCCATCAGCATGTGCTAAGACACTGGTGGCAAACCTGATGCACACACATGACTTGTTTCTGAGACCAGAGATATTCATGTGTGAGTTGTCCCTTCTAATCTAAAGCCTTGGCATTCAGGGTCGCTGTAGTGTCGGTGCCTGGCCATAGCTCAGCAGTTCTGGGTGTTCATCTCGCCATCACTGATTCAAAGCACAGGGAGAACGTGCTGAGTGTTGCCCCTTGTGTTTGACCTGGTGAGTGCAGGGACCAGGAGCCACTGCCAATTGGACAACACAAGGTGGATGACGCCACCAGTCGCCTTTGGGACTCTGCATGCGAGTGCAGGGCCTCTGACTGCAACGGGACACTGCCTACGGTGGGCCCTGCCATCCAGCGCTCACCTTGTAGACATGCCGCCAGTTCTTGCCATGGTCATTGAGCCGCTTCCAGATCATGCTCATGATCTCCGAGAAGGCTACCACATTGTAAGTGAGGTCTGCAATTTCTGACATGAGGGAGCTGGATGGGCCCCAGGGGTCATTGCTGGTGGCCTCTCGGACCTTGATCTCCGCCTCCGAGTAGTTGTGGACGATGTTCTTCATCTGGCGCCGGAGTGATGAGGTCGACATGGCGCTGGGTGGTACAGCGCAGGGGCACAGGTCCCCCGGGACATCAACGGATACAGCAACCTGCAGAGGCCAGTTGCACGAGGTGTTGGCAAATCACCACATCTGCAGGCCAAGAAGGGAGAGAAGGTCTTTGGAGACACAAAGGAGATGCAGGCTGGCCAGCACAAAGGACAGATGCTGACAGTGGCCTGGAAGGTGTGGTCCCTTGCTAACCTCCACTTAAAAACCACCCCACCCACCTTTCAGTTCCTCAAATGTGCCTGGCCCCTTCCTGCTCAGGCCCCTGCTCGTCGAGGCAGAACAGGCAGCAGCATGGGCACAGGCATCCACCTCAGCTCAGCTACTCCTTAGCTGGACTGACCACAGTGGGCTCCAGCTTTTACACCTTGGCTTTCTCTATCAAATGAGGTCGTGCACAACAATTCAGGGAACTGAGGAACTGGCAAACAGGAGGCAGGCTGTGAGGCCTGGCCGGCCACGTCACCAGACTGCCTCGGCCTCGGCAACTCTTACTATTGCTCCACTTGAGTCTGCTCAACGTGCACCATCGCTGGGGGCCATACCTGCAGAGCCCATCACCCTCATGACTTCAGACTCACGTGTCTGATTCTGTAGCCCAGGCTGACCCACAGCCCCACGAGAGCAGAAACCCCACGTGTCTGGATATGACTCTTCCCTATAGAGCAGCTGGCCAGGAAAGCCACAGAGAAATGCTGCAGGAAGCAAGACAAGGAAAACGGGGGTGGGGGGTGGGGGTGTCCATGGCAGAACAAGGACACCAAGGACAGCAAGCCAGTGAAGGCACTAAAGAGACAGCAGCAAGACAAGAAGCCATTGCAGGGCAGCAAGAGGTGGGGGACCCCAGGGACTCTGGGAGCCACAGACAGGGAGAAGCGCTAAGGAAGGTGACAGCCAAGGTGATGCATCCTGGCTGGGCACAGGAGCTCGCTGGGCAGTGGGTGCTCACTATCTCACTCAAGGCTGCACACCACGAAGACGCTGGACTCCGGAGGTTAAACAGTTTATCAAGGTCATCCCAGGAGTGGCACGGCAGGTGCCACCCAAGAAACTCTTGAACTCTTCAAAACTTATGCTCTTAAACTAACCTAGGTGAAGTTAACTTTTGCTGACAATGAAGAATGGAATGGTGGGGATCAAACAAATGAGGAGGATCTGGAAGGCACTTCTGCAGCACCTATCTCACACTGAGCACCTTCTTGTGCTTCCTGGCAAGCTCTGCTGCACAGAACAAGGCGTGGAAGGAGCTGCAAAGGCTGCCTCCCTCGCCTGGGGACACACACCTCACAACTGACGCACCGGGTACTGAAGGAACTCCTAGCACCTGCCCAAGCCTCTCCACCAAGGTGTGGAGGGGACTCACTGAGCCCAAGGGAGACCCAAGCCTAGGGAAAGTTGGGTGAATGCCAGAGGCTGCCCTCAGCTCAGGCATTACCCTGTGAAAAAGAGCCATGGTCCAGGATAGGTCCCCCAAGATGCACTAAGATGAAGAAATACCATCTTAAATACAGGAAAGAGGGCCAAGGGCACAGCGCCAGTCTGGCAAGTGCAAGGTCCTGAGTTCAATACCCGAGACAAAAAAAAAAAAAAAAGGAAAAAACAGGAACTGACAATTAAAGGGAGAGGCAAGTCACAGAGAAACCTGGGCAGAGTGGCACCCAGTGAGACAAAAACCCAACAAAACCATGGGAACATAGTAAGGTGAGGACTGACACAGGCTTGCAAGCAACATGGAAAAAAAACTTTAGGACTGAGAAATAACAAACAGGAAAAAACAGGATATACTGGGGAAAAAAACAAGATTTAGGGTCAAATCCTGGGTACCACATCAGATAGCAGCAAAGCAAGCCTTGAGATTCTGAAATGAAACGTCCCCAATTATGAAAAAGAAAAGAACTTCTACCTGCCAGGCTTGTTGATTAGGTACCACGGTACATGGAGTGCTTGGCTCTGTGCCCCACTGATAGTAGGGCTCAGTAACACTGCCTGCTATTATTATCAGCAAAACACAGAACTCTTCCAAGAGCGCCCTCCGAAGATGCCCTATCTTAATACCATGCACTTACTTCAAGTGTTAAAAAATATGCTATTAACACATCAAAGGTAAGATTTGCTGGTTTTCAAATTAAATCGATCCAAAGCAAATTACCAAATTAAGCAAACTACAAATGACATGGCAAAGTTCTCCAAGGGGAACTCAAGTGACCAATAAATATCAAACGCTTCCTGAGTGAAACAAAATCTCGCAGACATAATAAAAACCCTAAGTCCCAACTGCACCCTCCACGTCTGATACCAAAAGGCACTCCACAAACACACCGGGCTCGAGGCGAAGAGGCCCAGAGCAGAAGGAGCCGTGAACACGTCCACGTCAAAAGCCAGGAACCCGAGGCTTTGCAAACAGAAGCCCAACACGGCTGCGAGCCGCGGGCCTGACCCCGGACGGAGCCTGGGCGCTTCACACCTCCCCAGAGACCCGGAGCCCGGAGGAAAGATGCTGCGGAGCGGAGACCCAGCGGACAATTCCGGGAAGGAAGCCGGGAGACGCGACGCTGGGGGCAGAGACACACACCCGGAGGACAGGGCTGGGGAAAGACGCCGGCAACCCGGAAGACGGGTCCAGACCCTGGCAGCGGACGCGGACGCCGGGCAGGGATGGAAAGAGCCCCAGGCCAACCCTGTCTCCAGCCCTCGTCTGTGAAAACCCCCGAACGCCCGGGGCTGACGCTTCCCAGAGACGGCGGGCCCGCGGGGCCGCGGACAGACACAGACCCGCGGGGAAAGCCACGGGCCGGGCCAGGCGAGCCTGGCGGGCGCAGAGGTACAAAGGCCGACACCGGCGCCCAGGGCCGAAAGCCGGCAACGACAGGGCCCAGGCCCCGCCACAGAGCCCGAGCGGCTGGCGCCGCATGGGCCAGGCCAGCGCTCACCTCAGCCCCCGACGCAGGGCTTCGGGGGGTCATGGCGGCCAGCCCCCTGCCCTACTCCGCCGCGGCGTCGGGGGCGCGCGCCGGGCTGCGACGCTCACGCGCCGGCGGAGACGCTCACGGGCGCACGCGCTGACGCACGGAGGGCCGCACGCCGACGGCTCCGCCGCCCCGGCACCCAGGAGGGGCGCAGAGAGCCAAGCGGGGGTCTGGAGCCTCAGAGGGAACGGGAAGCAAACGATGTAGGCGATAGACCGGAAGTGGAAGTAGTCGCGCACCCCGCCCACCCCACCGCGCCCCGCCTTGGCAGCACCGGCTTCCGCAGCCAAACCCGCCCCAGTGGCATCACTTCCGGCGCAAACGCTACCGTCACGAGGGCCTCGGCGTCACTTCCGCGGGCCTCCGCAGTGCCCCGATACAGCCGCCCCTATCCGACGGGCAGAGCGCACGCACAGACACACCGCAGTCCGTGAAGTAAAATACAACAAAATGTTTAATGAGCAAATTTCTTTTTAGCAAATTATGAAACTGCCACAGAGGAGGGGCCGGGCCGGGGCCGCGGGGCGGGAACGGGACGGGATGGGACCAGACAGGACCAGACAGGACGGAAAGGCGGGGCGGAGACTAAGGGCAGCTACGTAAGAAACCAGGACCAGGACGGAGAGAAGAGGGAGAGGGGGCGGGGCGGCGGGGAGCGGGGACAACAGAGGCGTTTGGCCAAGAGCTATGAACACGCTAGGTTCCTACCGCGGGGAGGAAGCCGGCTGCCTGGCTGCCCCTGCCCCTGCCCGCCTGCCAGCCCGCGCAGCGCCCCGCTGGGCCTGCGCTTCCCGCCCCCGCCCCGCTGCCACTCCATCTCCTGTGGCGTCACTGCTGTCACTCCTGCCTGCCGTGCCATGCCGTGCTCTGCTGTTCCAGGTGAGGCGAAGAGGGTGACTCAGGCTGGGAGCCTCTGTGGCCGCCGCCCGCCATCCCTCCAGCCGCCTCTACCAGAAGTCCCGGCGGTGGTAGGAGTCGGGGTCGCAGTACTTTGTGACAACCACTCTGTTGGCGAACTTGCGGCCGGTCAGGCCCTGCATGGCTTTCTGGCAGTCAAACACGGAGGTGAACTCCACAAAGATCTGCGGCAACGAGAGAACACGAGGCGGTGAGCCTCGTCCCAGCACCACCAGGCCCAGACCCAAGGAGCCAGCCAGGCAGACATAGCTGGGTGTGGTGAAACGGGCAGGCCCACCACCTACACCCCTGCTCTGTTAGCAGCCACCAGACATGGGGTGCAAACGAGCTCAAAATCAAGCTGCACTCAAGGCCCTGCCCCTGCACCACCCACTTAGAGAACACAGAACCTGTGCTTCTATGTGGCAAACCCTGCACAGCCTGATGGCTTCACTTCAGAAACAAAGTTCTAACAGCTCCCGAGACTGAAGCAGGAGGACCCCAAGCTAAGGCCAGCCTGGACACTCAGCAGGTACACTGGGGGTGCCACTCTGTGAGGGCCCTTGGCTGCCATGCAGGGCCTCAGTTTCAATCCCCAGGCAACAAAAAAAAAACCAGAAGAAATGGCAACTTCCTTTTTTAAAAAAGAAAAAGGTAACTCACAAATGCGCTTAGAAGGCTGAGGCAGGAAACCGCCCCACATTTGAGGCCAACCTCAGATACAGTGAGTGGTCAAGCCCAATGTGAACTCTATAGTGAGGCCTTGTCTTATAAAACAAGAAAATCAACAACAAACCCAAAAGAGCCAAACACGTGCCAAGGACGGTGTGGATACAGGATGCACCACTACCTTTGATGAGTGTGTCTGCTGAGATTCCTAGTGTTAAACTAAGAGCAGGAGCAGGGCGCAATGAAGGAGCACCAGTAAGCCGATTCCAGAGGCCAGGATGGGTCTCTTCCTCCTGTTCCCAGTCCTGACTCCAGAGGTGCCCACTGCAGCCCTTCTCTCCTCCCCTCCCAGCAGCACTTCACCCCACATGCCAATCCCAGAAGTTCCTCTGCCAGGGGGGCAGAGCAGTTCACAGCAAAGTAAGAACGCCATTGACAGATACACCAAGGGGACAGGTAAGCACCAGCCTCCCCCTCCCCGAACTCCCCTCTGCCTCCATCATGCACCTGGCACAGTGCAGAGGTCCCGAACCCCAAGGCTGCACAGACACACTGGGACTTCCTGTGTGTACTTTCCTCTGAGCTCAGACACAAGGTCGCACCAGAGAACAGCAAGGCCAGGCTCAGAACCCACGCTGCCCCGACACAGCCCTAGGTGTCAGCCCTGGGCCTGCCACTCACACAGGCCCAGGGCACGGGAAGAGCAAGGGTGCTGGGGGGGTTGTTACCTTTCCACAGCCGGGCACCTCCACACCATCCACGGGCCGAGGGATCTCGATGGACTTGACCAGCCCGTACTTGCTGCACTCATCCCGCACGTCCTCCACAATCTCCTCATACTCCTCATCATCCAGCAGCTCCTCAGGCAGCACCATGTTCATGAGGCACAGGACCTCAGTCGGGTGGCCGCCCATCTGCACCTGAGAGCTCATCAGGCCCGGGACTTGCAGGGTCACAGGAGTCTGGTTGATGGTGCTCTGTGGGGCCAGGGGCAGGCAAGGCCATTACAGTGGGCTCCGAGCAGCCTCCCACTGCTCAAGCCTGTGCCCCTCTGTGGCCTGCCCAGGGGCCCGAGCTCCTCCACTTGTATGCCTATACATCCCTGCCCAAGAACCCCCAAGCACCCTCCAGGACAACCTAGGAAGGCCTCACCCCACCATCCCCCAGCCCAGGCCCCCTAGCCAATGAAGGTGACGTGCCAGGGGGCTCACCAGCGTGGCATTCTTGGCTCCCACACTTGCCCTCTGGACCAGCAGCTTCTTGTCCCCCAGCTGCATCCCATTCAGCCCTGCAATGGCCTGTGGCAGGTGGGGGTTCAGGGGGACAGGAGAAGGGAGTCAAAGCCCAGTAGCCCGGCTCCTCCCCCAGACCGGGGCATCGGAGGGGAAACAGGATGGCAAAGGAGGTGAGAGTACGGTCTTCCTTCGGGCGGCCACCTCCCACCCCATCCCTGGAGGGCACTGCAGCTGGAAACAGCAAGGTTGGACAGGGCAGACGTGGTGGGCAGCCAGACCCCCAGGCTCACCTGGTCGGTGACGTTGATGTCCACGTACTCACAGAAGGCGTAGCCCTTGGAGAGCCCCGTGGCACTGTCCTTGACCAGGTTGAAGGCCTTGAGAGGCCCAAAGGATGTCAGCAGCTCTTTCACCTGTAATAGGCCGGGAAGCGGTCAGCGCCCCGTCAAGCCGGAAGGAGGGAGGGCAGGTGGAAGGAGGTGCTCACCTGGTCATCATTCAGGTAATTAGGCAGACCCCCAATAAACAGCTTATGGGCAGAGTCAGGGACCACAGTGGACACAACTCCTAAGCGAGAAAGGAGAAGAACTTCAATCCTGACACAGGCATATCCCCAAGACCTAGATACATCCACACCAGGAGCGCACGTCCATCTCATCCCCCGCAGTCTCAACGATCAGAGGGTGACACATGACACCTGTGCAATGACAGACATGCTGCGTCGCCCAGACCCAGCCAGCCCACAAGCTGGCAGCATCCTGCAGGAAAGCCCTGTGGGCAACTGACCACTCACACCTACACGCTGCCGGCCCTGCAGGATTCAGCATGTCTCCTCAGCTTCCAGTACACAGCTGAGACTCTTCAAGCCGCAGATCACGCCCCTGCTTGCAGGAGCCCAATCCCACCCTGCAGATCTGCACACAGTTCCTAGGGCAGGGAATGATCCCACAGAGCACCCTGGGGCATGGCTGCTGGAGTCTGGCTGCTGCAACGAGCTCCCTGGTAACTGCTGGCTGACAGCAAGTCCCTGAGGGCTCCCATGTTACAGCGTGGCCCTCTCAGCTGAGTGAGCTAACATATGCGTCCTACCCTCCCCAGTGAACTGACACAGATGGGTGCCCACCCCACAACTCAACCTAGCACTGCACAGCAGTCTCGGAGCTGCCCATCAGACATGATCCGAAAGCCCCCAGCACCCCCCAGCCTGTCCCCACTTCTCTGCAATCTCCCGCACTTGTTGGCTCATCCCACCTCCGCCCTGGTGCTGGGGAGCAAGACAGGAAATGGGGAACCTATTTCGGGCTCTCATCTCCAGTACACCCTTCTCCAGGGCCCACACAGATGCAGGGGTCAGACTGGATGGCCCTGAGCTATACCAGAGCTGCACCCAGCATAGAGGGCAACACAGTGGGGCAGGGTGCTGGGCCTAGATCCACACAGAAGTGTCCCGGAGTGAGGGCCACAGACCAGGCACATCAAGCTCTGTCCACCTATGATCTCGGTGTGTCCAGAAGTCACCTTGACAAGCATCTCCACAAGTGCCACTGCAGGTTGAGCCCCCACCTATGTCCCCAGTAGGAGACCAAAGCAATCACCCCAAGTCAAGGCTCCCCACCACTGCACTGCATCTCAGAGAGGCACCATCAGCAAGGCACTGGTCTGGCTCCCTGGGTCCAAGTCACAGTGCCACCCACTGAGGCTGCCCAACCTCAGGCTCTCGGGAGAACACAGCAGCCACCACAGAGGAGACTAACTGTACGGTGAAACCTGCACCACCACCAACACAACTTCACTACACTGGGCACAGGCACAGGCACAGGCATGACCCCAGGCTGCACAGGGCCCCGTGTCCACACAGGCAGGTCAAGGCAGGCGTCATGGGACACCTCCCACACTGCGCCACGTCACGTGCACGGAGGACCTCCTTACCAACACGGGGAGGGAAGTCAGTCTTCTTCAGTTTCCAGAAATTGTTTTTTTCTAATCAAGCAGTGTGCTACATTTTACCAAATGCCTCTTCTCTGTCCTAGCTACAGAGTAGGAAAAGGAAAGGAACAGAAGCTCAACACACCTGTTTCCATGTAGGGGGCTGCATTACAGCCCAATCCCAGAGATACTCTACCACTAAGCTACTTGCCCAGCCCTTTCTTATTCTGAGAAACCACCATCCAAGATAAGACGTGCACTTGCAATCCTCCTGCCTTAGCCTCCTCCTGTGCAGAGATTCCAGGCATGCACCACCACAAGCTCTTGCCTACAGAATCACTTCCTGTTACTACCAAGTGGTAGTGGTCTGCCCAACTCAGGCAAAATAGGTACATCTCTGGGCAGTCACAGCCCAGAGACTGGGGAGTACTTGTACCGGCTCTGTGTGCAAAGGCCTGCAACTCAGCAAATGCAATGCCAGCAACTATGCCCTGGCTTGCAGCACCTATTCCCAGATAAATCATACCGGAAGCACCGCAGGGCAGCTGGGTGGGCACTCCGGGGCCAAGCTGCCTGGCCTGGGAAATGACTCCGTGACCTGGAGCCCTTATCATTCACCCCCTCCCTTTCTCCCCTCATGAAATGAAACCATCACTGCACACTTCCTCAGTAAACAGCTACCTCGGAAATAGTGTTGGGTCTGTGGGTCACTCTGTCCTGATTCTCTCATCCTAGACAACACCTAACGGACAGGCCTGGCCACCTGCCCATGAATCTCCACTCAAGAGATTTACCAAGTCCTACCTGGCTACCCTCGTACAGAGTGTCAGCAAGAACAAAGGTGCCACACGACATTCCGGGGCACAGGCACCTGACACACGCTCAACATCGACAAGTGGTCAGCTCTCATATAATCACGCACAGGGCACTAGGTTTACAGGAAGTGGCACAAAGACATTATGCAGCGTGACCTGGGAAACGGGCCCTAGGCAGCGTGCAGAGTGCTAGGCTGACTTGCCACCCAGAGAACTGAGTTCACAGAGACCACAGAACTTACCCAACTCACAATGGAAAACATGAGCAGCTGGGACCTGGCCCCAGGCCAGGCCTCCCTCTGTACTCCCCATACCCGCTCTGTGAAGCAAAGAGCTCCCTCTGTCTTCCCAGTGGCCCTCAGTGCTGACTGCCCATGGGCAGACACCGGCCTCCCTTTCTTGGCTAGAGCATTACTGGCCTCCTGTAGGCTAGGGGGTCTTGAGTGAGCCTAAGGCCCCCTTCACGCCTGCTGTGCCTACCACAGGTGGGCAAACCACAGCCCACAACTGCTTCCATAGACCACAAGCCTCCTCTGGGACTCCCAGGTGGCATGGAGACAGCAGCCACGCACACCCATGCGCACACAGCGCTCACTCAGCTGCCACGGGACAGTGGCGACCACTCCCTTCCACCAGAGCAAACACTGGCTCACCCAGGGGGGCGGCTCAGAGCCAGGACTCCAGCCACAGCCACGGGGAACCAAAGAGCACAAGAGCGCCCCCAGGACCTGGGCGCACAGTCTGCGGGGTCCTGGACAGGTGTGCTCGACAGGTCCCAGGGCCACACACCCACGAGGAAGCAGGGTCCAGGCTGAACCCCACCCTTCCAGGGGCACCACAGAGGTCTGGTCCTGGTCCCGCCACCTTCAAGCTATGCATCAGCTCCTGTCTCCTGGGCCAGGCTGTCTGCTCGGAGGACACCGGAGGCACAGGCTGGCCACTCTTTACTCACCAGGCACGTAGACTGAGGGGTTCTCCGACATGCCGGGCAATGGCTGGTAGTCATGAGGCCTACGGATCTTTAGCGACTGGCCCTGGAAGATGATGCCGTCGAAGGCCATGGCCTGGGTAGTCTCATCTACTGATCGGAACTGAAGGTACAGGAGAGGAGGACAGTGAGAGATGAGTGTCCTTGTTCCTTCCACTCCCATGAACAGTCACCCATGACGGGCTCTGCCCTGGACACTGGGCAGCAGAGACACCAGCACCCAACACAGCAGCAGTGGCCAACGTGACACCACAATCGCAAGGATATAGATTGAGAGCCGCACGGGAGGCTCAATAACAAAGGGAAGAACTGACTGGCTTTGCAGAGAAGTGACACACTATGAAACAGTGTGACTCAAGGAGCTCATGATGAGGACAAGGATGAGCAAGTGTGTGGTGGAAAGGAGCTCCCACCGCACTGTGCCTCCTAGGCCTCTCCTGGAAATGGTGCCCTGCCCTGCTGAACGCTGAAACCCCAAGTCCCTCTCCCAGCAATCTGAGACACCACCGTGGAAGACGGTTAAACACTGGTGATGCATGCCAGACACCCTACGCTCCCAGAGGTAGCCAGGAGCCTGAGCCAGGCCAGCCTGAGCAACTTATGAGCACCCTATCTCAAAATAACAGAACCAAACAAAGGGGCTGGAGGCATAGCTCACTGTATAAACAGTGCAAGCTCATGAATTCGATCCCTGGTTTCAAAGAGAAAAATTTAAGAGGGCGTCAGTGCACAGTTCTGGGTTTAATCCCTGTTTCCAGAAAACATGTATCTGCCCATCTCAGCTCCACTGCAAGAGGGGCACAGCATGTCCCAGGAGGTCATGAGCATGTCCAGAGCACAACACTGGGATACAGAAGAGGCAGCACGGGACGTGCAGGCAAGAGGAGTTCCAGGCACCAAGAGAGAATGGCCCACAGAGGACCACCAGAAAGGAGCAGTGAAGGGAGGACCAACCCAGCAAGAAACAGAAGGGATCCCCATACCAAACACACCTGGCCCCACGCCAACCACCCAGCTCACCTCCAGAAAGGCAAAGTTCTTGTCCTGGTTGATCTGCACAGCCAAGACTGGGTTGCCAGGAGCCTGGGTCAGCCCCCCCAGGCGCATCTGGGCGTTGAAGAAATCCATCATGGCCTCCTGCAGAGGAAGAGGAGACAGGGGGCGGGGAGGGAGGTGGAGAGAGGAGGGGAAGGGTGAGAGAGGGAGACACAGAGGGTTTGGGGGTGAGGGGAGTGGGACGGGCAGGGCAGGGTGGGACAGTGGAGCACAGGTGAGGGGCAGAGGTCAATAGTGGGAACCAAAGCAGGAGAGAAATAAGACACAGGAGGAAGCCATCACAAAGGATGAGGACAGAAGATGGAGCCACAGGGCAGCAGACACAGGTGTGAGGGGAGCCACAGGGGCCCGATGGAAAGACAGTTTGGATAAAAAAAGAAAGAAAACAACAGGGCAAGAACAGGAGACGAGGAACAACAGGAGAAACAAATAGATGCCCAGAGCAGACAGGACAATGAAATGGCATGAGATCAGCAGACCAGAGAAAAGGACAGGCAAAGGGAAAGCAAGAGAGAGACAGCAAGGAGGAAGAGGTGAGTGTGGGGCGGGAGGGGCGGGGCGGGAGGGGAGGAGAAAAGAGTGATGTGGAGGGACCTGGCCCTGGAGTCCGGGGGCTGGTTTATCAAATGTAGCAAAGTGCAGGTTGAGAAAGTCAGAATGGACCTTACTTGCCTTCGACGATGGTAGCAAACTTTTTGTTGCTACGAGGGATCTCAGCCCCACAATATTTCACTTTAAAGAGAAATGGAAACAACTCTTTGATCTCGGGATTCTCAGGGGTGCCACGGGAAGGGGTGGGGAGAGGGCCGGGGAGGGCAGGAGCGGTGGGGAGGGGGAGGTCAGGGCAATCAAAAATTAAGAACAGCGACCATGGGAGGACGTAGGGGAGAGGATGGGGACAGACGGCAGAAGAGGAGAGTGTATCAGGAAACACTGCAGGGCGTGCGTCTGTGTCTGTGTGTGTGTGTGTGTGTGTATGCGCGTGTGTGTGCGCGTGCGCGCGCATGCGCGCGTGTTGAGTCGCCCTCTGTCTCTCCGACACGTAGGTACCACATGGAGGTTGGTTCTGTGTGTGTTTGATCCCGGGTTGCTGGAGAAGGGTGGGAGGGGAGATGGGAGAGGGAAGAGAAGGGAGGGAGGGGCCACCCCCAGCCCGGCCCCTGGCTGGCTCAACTCCATCATCCGTCTGGGAGGGGGCCGGGGGGTCTTGCAGGAGCAGAGTCTGACCCGTGCAGGTTGGGGGAGGGGACGAAAGGGAGGGCAACAAGGTAGGGGAATGGGGAGAGGGTAGGGAATGGGGAGAGGGTGGGGCAGGGAAAGGGCAGTACCTCAGTGATGCCAAAGGGGATGTTGCCCACATAGAGGCGCCGGGCCTGTCTGGTCATCTGGCTCCCAACCACAGGCACTGGCGTTGGGGTCACAGCCAGACCATCCGGGGTCATGGTGGGAAGGAGGGCGGTAGCTGGAATCTGACCAGCAGCTGAGGAGGAGCAGAAAAAAACACAACCCTCAACCCAAGCTCTGGGGGCCCCCTGGCCCATCCCAAAAAGTCTACCTCCTCTGCGCAGAGGTCTGCAGGACCTCCTGCAGACCCAGCACCAGAGCAGCACTCAGGAACCACTGCTGCCCTGAGCCTGGCCTCCAACACGGTGTGCCCACCTGTACCTTGCTCTCCCACCCACCAGGCCGTAGGCGGCTGGGCCAGGGCCTACCTTGCATGGCCTTATATTGCATTGGGGTGATGTGCTCAAAGCCAGGCGGAGGCACATCCCAGTATTTACGCACTTTCTTCTTCTTCTCATGGCGGGGGGAGCGGCTGGGAAGGGGAGGAAGAGTGGGCAGGGCCACCTCAGTCTGACTGACTACAAGTGGGGTGCCATCTACAAGCCCCTCCCCATTCCCAGGCTTCCCCATTCCCCCCACCCAGGAAGCACCACTCCCACAGCAGGGAGAGGACTGGGCAGCACCAGGCAGGGGACTCTTCCCCTGTGCTGGGCCAGGGTGGATGGGGCCAGGTGGGTGCAGGGGACATGAGGAAGAAGAGAGTGGACTCGGGCAGAAGGGGCAGGAGGAGAAGCTCACATCAATCCACCGTGCTCCTCTTTAGCGCCTCTGGTCAAAGGTTTGCTGAGGGGTGGGAAGGAAAGGTTCAGGGAGGGGTGACTGGGGACCCTTAGTTTCCCCACATGCCACACACACACCCCCAAGAGCACCCAGATCCCCAGAGCTGGACAGGGCTGCTCAGCACACCCACTCAGCCCTGTCCCACAGCACGCCCAAGTACCTACACCTCCAGGACAGAGAAGTAAGGAAGAAGCCCAGGGTGCACAGACCCACCCCCCCAGAGAAACTGAGACAGTGCAAGGCACCCTCCCCACCACCCACCCTCACCAACAAAGACAGAACAGATGGGGACAATGAAGGAGGCTGCCGAGTAACAAAACTCATGTCCCTGGACCGGACGCATGACAGGGTCCCTCTCCCAGCAGACAAGGGAGAGGAGGCCCCTAAGCACAGCCCTGCCCTGAAGACAGAATCTGCTCCTGTCTCCAACTAGGAGACCACTGCCTTGGAAACCCTACAAATAACAGCAAGAGGCTGTGCCCACAAGAGAGGTGAGATCCGAGACCACAGCGCAGGTACCTGCCCACTCCCAACCAGCACCCTGAGAGGAGCCCAGGGTCTACACCCCACCGGGACAAATGCCTGACTCCTAGCCAGGTCCCTCAGTCTACCTGCGTCGCCTCCTGTCCCGGGAGGCACTGCGCTGGTCCCGGTTGCGCCGGTCTCGGCTCCGGCTCCTGCGCTTGCGGTCCCGGCTCCGAGAGCGGCTGTGGCTGCGCTTCCGGTGCCGGTTCTCTTTGTCCCGCTCTGGGCACAGGTGGAAAGGGGGCAGAGCATGAGCAGAGGTCATCGAGAAGAGCCCAACCCACGCTGGGCACCCAGGAAGGCCACCCCCCAGGGGTACAAGATACAGCAGAGGAGGAGAGTGAACACATAGCCTCCTGGCACCACACAGGTGTCCCCAAGGACTCGAGGGGACAAGGAGACAGGGCCTGGAAATGCCCCAGGGGTGCAGTATACCTGAGGATGCTCAAGAAGAGCTGAGGAGCCAGAGAAGACAGAGCCTCCTGGTCCCCCTCGAGGGCTGAGGGACCTGACCCTAGGGCCGTCCCTGAGAGGGGTAGGGCTAGACAGTGGGGAATCAAAAGACCCAGTGATATTCTCCTGAAGGGACCCAATGGCCCCTCAGGAAAGACCTCTGTAACCTGCAGGCACCCTCAGCCCCACCTTCAGACCCCAGGGAGAAGGCCAGGCAGGATCTGGTAAGTCCAGGAAGCTGGGAAACTCAATGCTGTCCCTTCCGGGCCAGGTGAATAATGCAGAAGCATCCCCCCCCCCCCCGAAAATCTGTCTCCTACTGCAAGAATAGACCGCCTTAGCCTCAGCTAGGGCAAAATCCTATAGCACACAATCTTCAGCCCCACTCCCTCAAACCACGTGCAATAAGGGCAACAGCAAGGACTCAGGTCCCACCAGGATCCACGAGATGCAGCTTCCTCAGCCTCACTGAGGCAGCATGGGAAAACAGCACAGCCTTGCCAGCCTGACACAGAGACCTCTGGGCCCACAGGTCCCTTGCTCTCTGCAGAAAGCGCCCTCCTCACGGTGGCAGCTAAGCAGCAAGCAGTTACGCCACTTCCTGACTTCTCACTATTTATCAGGCATGTGCTCAGAAGTCCAACTCTTTTAAGAACAAGGGTAGGGAAGGAAATGCCAGGAGGAGAGGATAATGAAGGAGACCAGCTTCACCACAATGTTAGGCCAATACAGTTCACTGACAGAAGCAAGCATGAACTTCTTGTAAATCCACCTCAATTCGAATCCCTAACACTCAGAAAAACCAAAGGCAAGGGTCACACATTGGGAGGCTTCATGCAACCTAAATCTACACTCAAGAGTTCTATTTACACTTAAACCCCATTGCTGCTTTGGGAGAACACTGCTGGAGACTCACACACAGAGGCAGAGAGATCACAACCTGTCCAAGGAAGGCCACACAGATCACAAGCAGTAAAACCTAAATTCAGACTCTGTAAGATCAAAGTAGGCAATTAAGCCCCAGGCTGTATTCCTGGAGGCAGTTCAGGCAGAACACCCCACCCTCTGGCAGTGGAATTTTATCCTCAAAGACCAAAGACCGGGACTAGCCACAGAGTGGGGTACTGGGATCTGTGGTGTCACTGTAGACAAGCTGGCGACTCCTGAGCCTTTCTGGCTCTGGCAGCCTCAGAACCACAGAAAGAAAGTACCATCTCCACTGGGTACCTGGACCACAGATAAAGAAGAGCCTGAAGCTGAAAGAGAGGCTGGCTAGGAGGCACCCAGAGACAGGTGACAAGGAGGCAGAACTTCCTTTGCAGCAGCAAGAGCTGCCACTGGATACAGACCACCACAAAGGGAGCTTCTTTTGCCCAGATGGTGGTGGGAGCAAAAGCACCAAGCCAGATGTGCCAAGTCTCAGCCCACCTAACACCGGCAGGGACAGCCCAGGAGAACCAAAGTGATCCACCTTCAACAGCTTCGAGGACCAGCTTCACGTGGCAGTCACAACTCTGCACAAAACCATGCAATTTGCCCTCTAATACTTGGTTTTCTCTTCTTTAAACTAGGATCATGTGTGTCCCACCTAGGTGTTCTGAGGGCTGATCCGTGTTTGGAAAGCAACTTTCCCTGCCCTTGCCCAACCCTAATGCTACACCTATGGGAGAGCCAATGACCTAATTTTCTACTGCCTTCCTAAATGTGCCATCTTACAAAAACAAATTTCACTGATTAGGAACTTGGTATGGGCAAAGCCATTACATACATGCCTTGTTATCCCACTTAATCTCAGCTCCTATGTCTGACCAGAAAAGACCAAATAACGAAATTGAACTTTGTGAGCCTTAGTTCCTTTCCCAATAAAAATTTTGTCCCCAGCGAATTCACTTAACAAAATCACGCAGAACTTAATTGCCTGACACATGTTAACTACAACTACCACCAGCCTCCTTATTAACCCTCTCAAAGCCTTGTGCCAAAATGCAGAACGACGATCTTGAGGAAAAAAACCCAAAACGTTTAAGAGCACAACTACTACACAACACCGCAGTTATTTACGTAAACACAGATGTATTCAACGTCAAAGCCCATACTCTTCTTACGTATTCCACCACCTAAAGACTGCTCACACACGCTCACTGTTACTCCTACTCCAGACAGTATCTCCTCACCCACTCCTCCTGCCGACTCAAGCCTGGGTCGAAAGGAGGACTCTGAGTCCCTCTCCGCCGCCCCCACCACTGCAGCACCGGCATCTCAAGCCTCGTGCGCCAAGAAACTTGGGACTCTACTCCTAAACTTTTTTTTTACTTTCACACCAAAACACAGACAAGGCGGGCAGCTTAAAACGTCTGCAGATGACCCTCACTTTCTCAGCGTATGGGACCAGTCCGCCTGCGGCAGGACCGCACAAAGACCCATGGGCCGGCTCTTGTTGTCTGCAGGACGGATCAAGAAGCTGAATCTAAGTACCCTGAGCCTAGGACCGAGCAGACTCTGGGCCTTCTGGAGCTAGGAAGACGGGGGACGGAGGCTGCACATCGCCACGCGTTTTGTGCGAGGCACAAACAATACAGAGACCTCCTTCCACAAGGGACAAGAGACCGCCACCGCCGGGCGGAAGCATCAGGCCGGGAGCCCGTAAGGCCCGAGCGGGATAGGCGAGTCGCACGGTCCACGTGAAGGGGGAAGCGGCCGTCCCCGCCGCCATCTTGGAAACAAAGGGGGCGTGGAGACAGGGCCTAAGGCCCGACCGGAAGCGGAAGCGCCCAGACAGCGGGAGAAAAAGGCCAAGCCACGGACCTAGCTTCTCTATTCCCCGAAAATGGGGAAATTGTGAACCTAAGCAACCGCATGCTGCGTCCCCCGTGCTGCCTCCGCCGCATCCACGTGGGTGCGGGCCGCCGCGGCGCGCATGCGCCCGGGCCGCGCCCGCCGCCCCATTCCTGGCCGTGCGGGGCGGAAGGCCGCTGTCACGTGAACCAGGCGCGCGCCGCGGAGGGGGGGGTCACGGCGCGGCCCTGAGGAGGGGGACGCCAGGGGAAAATGGCGGGGGGGGGCCGGGAGAAAGACCAGGGGCCGCACCACCGCCACCCTGCGACCCCACTGCCCTTACCTTGCTTATTCTCGTTGAGCTGCCGCTCGAACTCATCGAAGTCCGACATGCTGAAGCGGCCGCGTAGGGCCTGAACACCTCTTGCCTTGCCTTGCCGCCCGCCCGCTCTGGCCGCTTCGGCTACTTCCGCCGCTGGCTTCGGATACTTCCGGCCGCCGCCGGCGCTTCGTCGCCTACCTAATCAAGGCCCCAAGCGGCCCGCCCCGCCCCGGCTCCGCCCCCTCGCCCTGCCCGTCCCCCAACGAGCGGCCCCTAGCCCCCAAGCCTGGCTCCGAAGCGCGTCGGCTATTTCCGGACGATCCACCAGAGTACGCAGGCGAAGGCTTCGGCTGCTTCCGAAAACACCCGAAGTGAGGGCTTCACCGGCTTCTCAGGTTTCGGTAACTTTTCGGAGATTAGCGACTCAGCGTTCCGCGCGTCCTCACGTTCCTCTGCGCCTTGCTCCCTCTAAGGGTTCCTGTTCCTACAGTTCAAACCTTCCCAGTCTTTAGGTTTGTCCAAAGACTAGCGCGTCTCTTCTTTGCCGTCTCTGAGCCACTAGTCGGCCACTTCCGACTATTCTAACCGTTTAACACTTCAGTACTTTCCGAAGGTTTCCGGAGCTCCACCACGGGTTCCTCTAGAGACTACGATCGATCCCAAGCTTCGGGTCTTTCCGGAGGTTCCACTCGTTCACTCCACCCCTTCCGGGGAACTTCGGCTCCGTCCGCCACTGCTTCGGGAAGCCTTCGCTCAGAGGGGACAATTTCGGGTTTTTCCGTCTACAATTCGGCTCCTTCCGCCTTCGAGAACCGAATAGAGAGGGAGGACAGAGGTGAGGTGGGTCTGGAGAAGGGATACAGAAAAGGGGGCGGGGTCCCAGCTTTCGGCATGTGTCTCTCTAGGTGAAGAGAGCAGACAAAAAGGGCCGACCTCGGAAGACCTGCGAAGGTGCGCAAGACAATAGCAGCCAGCCGGTGAGGGATGCGCGCGGCTGCTGCGGAGGTTGC
This sequence comes from Cavia porcellus, assembly GCF_034190915.1. Lineage (NCBI taxonomy): Eukaryota > Metazoa > Chordata > Mammalia > Rodentia > Caviidae > Cavia > Cavia porcellus. The sequence continues at coordinate 36,462,155 of NW_026947490.1, read as the reverse complement.
AAGCGCGGTTTTTATGCGTTTGCGCACGTTGCAAAGGAGGCAGGGGGACGGTCTTTCGCGCCTGCGCGTAGAGGCCGGTCTTAGGCGCGGTTTCTCGCTGCTGCGAGAGCCAAAAAGAGATCTAAAGTAGACAGTACTCATGCGCGAAGGTGCTTAAGTCTGGACTGATAATGGCGGCAATGTCGCCTGGTTGCCTTGGCAACCGCATAAGCGTACTCTCGCCCCTCCCGCGACGTAAGCGCTGCGGATGGTGGTAGCGCTATTTCCGGGATAGGGTCGACCCTGCGTTACTACCACCACTGCGTGCCGGCTGACCCGCAAGCCGCCCGTCCCCGCGGTGTCTGCCTCTGCTAGTGGTCCTCGGGTCGCGCCTTCCGCCACGGCGCCTGTCTAGCCCAGGTAGCCTCGCGGGCAGTGTCCACGCCTCCTCCCTGGAGTTTGCACTTAGGGGAACAGCTGCAGCTCCCTCTCCTGCTCGCGCCTCCTGGGGCTAATTACACCCTGTCCTCCCAACTCCCGGCGGACCGCCCCCGTCTCCGTGGCGACGGCCGCCCCCTCCGAGGAAGATCTGGGGCCTAGGGTATTCCAAATTTTCACATCTTTAATTTAAATGCTCTGAATAATTCTGTCTCACGTGGAAAGAGGCCGGCCAACTCGAGGTCGGTCGGGTGAAACAGGCGACGCCACCGGCAAGGCAGGACACAGGCTTGGGGCAGGGAGGTGCGTCGGGCCTGGAGGGGGGGGCAGAAGGTCCACAGAGGGCAGCGGGGCAGCATCACCGCTTGAAGCGGTAGGTGATGGGCAGCAGCAGCTTGCTCTTCTTGAGCGCCTGCACCTTCTTAAGCGTCTCCTCGTCCAGTGCTAGGAAGCAGCGGCGGGAGTACTCGAGTAGGCGTTCCTTGGAAGGGTCGAACTCGCCCACCTCCGCCAGCTTCTCTGGCGCCACGATGAGCAGCTCTGCGATAGGTGTGGTCAGCGCCACCGTGTTCCGGTCCACGCGGTGGTGCTCAAAAGCCCGAGACATGCTCTTCAGCTTCTGGAAGGTGCCCAAGATCTTCTTGTATCGACAAAGGACCCCGTCAGCGTCCTTCACTGCAGGGTCAAGAGGACAGAGGACGCATGGGTACCAAGTGATAAGGGAAGCAGAGTAGAAACAAAAAGGCAGATGTGGGAGGAGGGAGAAAGTGAGGGACACAGGCAGGAAAGGAAGAGGAGGCAGGGATTAAGCAAACCAACCCAGGAAAAGAGAACAAAATGGAAAGACAGTGTGAGCACATAGGATACACAGAAATTAGCAGGAATTAAAGAGGTAGAGACAGGAAATGAGAGGCTGGATTCAGAGACCCAGCCTCCAGACCACCCCCCTAGCAGAGACCACCTCCCCTCCAGCTGCATGGGTGCTCCTCTGAGGACCCACCTCCTTCTGAGGAAGCCACTGAAGCTCAAAAAGGTGCCCAAAGTCACCCTGCTGGTGGGAGTGGAAGGAAGTATAAAGACTTGAAGCCAGGATCACACTGTAAGGCTGGACATGGCCCCAGGTCTAGTTTTTTAAATGGGGCAGGGAGCTTTTGCAAAACCTGGACTCCCCAGCCCCTTAACACTGACAGCCTGATCCATGCTCACCCCGCTGCCTCTCCCGGGCCTTGGGCTTCCCGAAGCGCTTCCGACTGGCACTTCCCTTCTGCTTCTGCCTCTTCCTGTCACTGGCACTGCCTTCTTCTGATGCCTCGCTGAGTGAGGAGGCAGCCGACTCTGGGTCTGAGGCTTCGCCCCCAGCCCCAGCCCGGCTGTCCCCCTCCACCCGCCGGGGCCCAGGCTTCATGCAGCAGTGGTCCTCTGGGGAGAGACACAAGTGAACTGCAACACCAAATGTCACATCCCCGATCCCAAGGAAAAGCAGTGGCCGAACCCGCAAGGAGCTAGGAGGGCAGGAAGGGCAGGCCACGGAATGAAGCAGAGCCAGCCCCCAGGTTCCTAGCACGCATTGCTTTCCTACAGGACAGAGACCTTGGGAGAATCTACCCATGGAGTTCCCTACAGGAAGTTTTTGAGGACCCCTAGGCAGGCACTTAAAGAGAAACCAAGGCTCAGCCTGGAAGGTTAAAGAAAGTGACAAGCTTCACCTGCAGACCTGTGGGAAACAAGGGACCCCACCCAGAAAGCCCAGAGGCCCAGGGTCCCCACTATGAGGGGATAGGTCCAGATCCCCAAACACTGGGATCCCTAGCAACAAGATCCCTCCCCCCAAAAAGACAAAGGCTCCCGCCTAGGCTTGGGAGGGGGTGACCAGTCATGACCTCTCAAGGATCCCAAATTGGAGTGTGTGGGATAGGGTGAGAAGGGATTAAGTCCCTCAAGATTTGGCAGAGGAAAGCCCTCTTCAAGGAGCAGGAGGTAAACAAGCAGGCCAGGTGGACCCCGAGTTCCAGTCATAAGATCTGCACCCAAAGAAGAAGCTGAATCCACTGACAGAGTTAAACTAACGTCTATGAGGAGTAAGAAGCTTTATGTTTAACCAAGAAGCAGGGTGAGGTAGGTGTAAAGGCAGGACCCCCGAACAGCTAGATGTGAGAAGGCTGAGTGCTTGGAACTGGAGAAGACAGATAGGATGTAAGGTGGGCCCAGAGGGCCAGAGGCAGGGTAGTCTCCCCATGAAGGTCACAAGTTCCCCAAGGGTCTTGGGCCAGCTGAGGGCTCAGGGGTTTGAAGCTGGTGGAGGATCAGGATGCCCACTGGATGGTAGGAGAAGGTACTTAAGGGATCAGACATCAAACCAGAAGTCTAGGCTCAGGAAGTCTGCCTAGAACTGAGCCAGGGTCTAAGAGATCTGTGGAGCACCCCACACCTGCGTCCATCCTGGCCGAGGAAATGAATTTGTCCAGCTGACACCGCAGGAAGTCCCTCTCTTCTTCTAAGTCTTCAATGCGCTTCTGCAGCCAGGAGTTCCGCTCCAGGGCCATATGCAGCTGGGCCTTGACCCCGTTCATCAAGGCCAGCGTGGGGGACGTGGCTTCTGGGGGTTCTAGAGACCGTGAGAAGGGGCCTGGGTTATTCCACAGGGTGAAGGTGGTGCCCCCAGCTACCTCTGCTCTTTAGCCCCTCCTCTCACCCTCGAAGCTCCTCCGTGAGGGGCTCAGACTGTAAAAGATCTGTGAGTCTAGGTGGGGCGCCTCCTCAAAGGGGATGGAGATCTCGAAGGCCTCCTCATCCTTCTTCACTAGAGAGAAGAGGCCTGCGGTTCACGGCGGCGGGGGAGGGGGGGCCTTACACCCCCCCCCAACCGCAGCGGCCCCCAAGGGGGTGGGGGCCCAGAGGGGGAGGGATCGCTCCTCACTTGTGCGCCGCCGGCTGCCTCTGTCGATCAGGCTCATGCTTCTTGCAGACCCAGGCGGCTCTGGGGGGCACCGGACAGAAACGGTGTCCATGGTCGGAGTCAGTCCTGGGGCAGGGGGGACCCCCACTGCTCGGGAAGGAAAAGGAGCTCGAGGCCGGACCCCCGCACTCTCTGGACCCAGCTTTCCAACTGGGTGCCTCTGGAAAGTGGGAGCTGGGAGCGTGGGAGCTGACACCTCGATCCTGGGGAGAAGTTGGCTGGGAACCCAGATTCCCCTTGGGGTCAACGCAGGAAGGACCTCCGGCCTGAGTAAGAAGGACCTCATCGCCAGCCACGCGCACCGTGGGGAGAGCGCCCCAACTTCCCAGCCAAGAGTAGGGGTCCAGCCCATGCGCACTGCACCTTCGCCCTGGGCGCCCCTCCCCCACCCCGCTCGTGGGCGAGCGGGACCCTCCTGCTCAGCCGAGAGGCTGGGCGCATGCGTAGTACGAAGAAGGTCGCGCGTGGAGATGCGCCCCCGCCCCCGCCCTTTGTCCCACGGGTTAGAGTGGACTGACATAGAAAGGAATCCTAGCAGAGGTGCGCACAGGACCATCATCCCCCGCCCTCGGGTGCCCGGGGTTCGAGGGACTTGGGTTCCCGCGCTCACCCACCCGCGCGCGGAATCCAGCCCGAGAACCGACGGCGGTGGTGCCCATGCCCAGCGCTGGGGAGCGTCTGCAAAGTGTCACGGGGAGCGGAGAGGAATGGGCGCCCACCCGCGAGCAGGCGGGGGTCGGGCACGAGCCCAGTGACGGGGGTGAGGATGCGAGGTGGCCCTGTCCGGCCAGCACCGAGCAGCCTCCAGAAGCCCCGCGCCCAGGTGAGGCTCGCCGTGGACGCCGGGACTGCGGCCCGCACTTGCGCGATGGCCCCTTGCGGCACTCACCCTCCCCACATCGCAGGGAGGGAGCGTCGCGAAATTCCTATCCTGCAGTGCTGGAGCGGCGCGGAGGGGGTGGGGATCCCGCTGCTGATGGCTAAGCCGTCGGAGAAGTCGAAGCCAAAGAAGACTCCGTTTAGTGACCCTCATTCAAAGAACTTAGCACTGTGTCCACAGCTAGGCTGACAAGGACAGGGGCCCAGAACGCTCACCACCACCTTCCTTTACTGACTACAGCTGGCTGTGGAACAGACCTAGAGTCTAGCCTCAGCCGCTGTGCACCTCCCCAGCCCGGTGAGCCCAGCCTTTAACTGGAAAGAGCGGGTTGCCACGAAGGCTCCTTGTGGGGGGTGTAGTAAGAAAGCACCCAAAACGCGCGGCGCAGTGCCTAGCTGCGGCGCGCACACGGGGCTCGACCTAAAGTCAGGGTCAGCACCCTGCCGACCCAGTATGCCCTTTCCCTGTGCTCTGAGATCAGTTCCTCCGCCCAGAAACAAGTCAGAGAAAAGGAAAGAAGCCCTGGCATAAAAGAAGCAATGAAAAGACATCAAAAGGCCTATGTTTATTAAGCTTGAGGCTCAACTCAACTCGTTTGTCACCCCTTGATCTGCCACATGCATCTGGGAGAGCACAGAGCAAAGCTGAGTGCGCTCCCCTCCCCCTGCTGCTGCAACCTGCTGCCCTCCTGCTTTGCTTTTTGGAGAAGTTTCAGCCTGGGTCCGAAAGTCCAGGGGGAGCCACCTGCCCTAGATCAGTGTTTTTCAAATGATAGGTTCATGGGTGAAGAATTTAATACAGTAGGATGGGCTCTACGTTTTTAAAAATTATGGTCAAAAAATTGGGGTGTCTTGCAACTACTGTTAAATTTGATATACACTGTGTATCTGCATACCAGTTGTTATATAGAACATGTATGTTACAGTGGATGTTTTTTAAAAAGTTTTAAGACACTTCCAACAAGACGCAAGTCTGCAGGGTGGGCCATCCTCCAACTCTGCAGCAGGCCAGCTGAGCTCTTCCTACTTAGTGTTGGGCAGCCATCCATGACACTGTCTCCAAAGTGCTCAGCACCACTGCAAACGTGATGTACCGTATGTTCAGGCCCATGTGCATCAAAAGGGTTCCTGAGGGTGCCCGGCCACGGGGCTGGGACAGGAGTTTCCACACACACAGCATCTGCCCCTTGGTCAGCCCTATACCGGGAATGTCCCAAATATGAGACCAGAGGACTTCATTCTGTGTGAAGACTCAGCCAAAACCCATGGCTTTTCCTTCCTCCTGACAGGACTCACTGCAAGAGTAGGCCAGGGTGTGTGTATGTGTGTGTGTGCACGCGCGTCCAGGACCCTAAAAGCCACCTGCAACTTAGTGGGGCCTGGGAGATTCAAGGGACTCTGGTCCCGGCGCAACTCATGGATGCTTCCAGCGCGTATGCTTCTGCAGAGTGTTCTGCTCCATAAAGCGGCGCGGGCAGTGTGGGCACTGGAACGGGCGCTCCCCAGAGTGCACACGGCTGTGCTGGGCCAGCTCTCCCGCGTCCCGGAAGCGGCGTGGGCACAGCGGACAGCCATGCGGCCGCCCACCGCCCGCCCTGTGGATGGAATGGTGCCGTGCCAGGTGGCTGGCCCGCTTGAACGCCTTCCCACACGTGTCACACTCAAAGGGCTTCACTTCTGAGTGGGTGATGCTGTGTCGCTGAAGGTAGGACATGTACTCAAACACCCTTGAGCACACCGGGCAGCTGTAGCACTTTTTCTGGGCCGAAGCCCCATCGACCCCAGGCTCCCTCTGTGACTCCTCATCCACCAGCACAGTGTAGGGGACACCCTGGGTGTCAATGAGAAGGTAGTGACTGGGCCTCGAAGGAGTCGAGGTCTGTGGAGGTGCGGTGGAGGAGGAAGGTCCAGGTTCTGGGCACCTGCCCGTCCGAGGGAGCGCGGCCTCCATGTCCTGGGGCTGGGGACAGGGGAACGGCAGCACCGGCATTCGGAGGGTGGCTGGGGCCTAGGGATGGAGAGGAGCAGGGGTCGCTGTGGAGATGTCAGCGCACCTCCTGGGCTCCGTGGCATCCCGATGCCCTGTTCGGTCCTCGGCACCACACCACCCCCAATCTCCTCTCCAGCCCGGCTATCACTTCTGGGCTCTGAGGTTCTCCGAGGCCTCCAAGTCTGGCCTGTGCTGTGGGCTCCTCCCCAGCCCCTACTGCCAATCCCCAGACGTCCGTTCACGACCACCCCGGGAGCTGCCTCGCAGGTGCTGCACGGCCCCGCCCCCGCCGCCCGCTCCGCGCCAGCGCGCCTCGCCCCGTACCGGTGCAGCGGCCTCTCGGGTCCGGGCGACTCCGGACGGCCCGGGGTTGCTCTGGCAGCTGTGGGCGGCGGAGATCTAGGACCCCCTAAGTGTCCCCGGGGGCCGTCGGCGCCGAGTGAAGGAAGCAAAGACCCAGGGAGCCAGGAGAGGATTCAGGGCCGGACGGCGGGGGCGGGGCGGGAGGGTCATTGGAAAGCGGCTCGGGCCGGAAACACGCACCAAGCGAGAGGAAGGTTCCCGGGTGCTCGCGGTCTGGCCTCAGCCCCGGCATCGCCCCGCATCCGACACACAAGAGCCAGCCTCAGATGAACTGCGGAATGTTTATTGAGCAACGGATGGGGGGTGGTTGTCGGAAGGAGGGAACAGACGCCAACCAGACCGTCCCGGCGCTCTTTTGTCGTGCCTTGCACGCAGAAGACAACCTCTTGCCACTTGGGAGAACAGAAAACCAGGGCTCTGGAGTTGGTGGCTCTGGAAAAGGCTCACGCTTGCACAGCGGGCCCGGAGCGTAGCTCCCTCCGCTACCGGGCGCGGGGGCGGGCGACAACTTTGGTCTACATCACACAGCTAGACGGGAGCGGAAGAAAGACTTCTCCCGCGGGTGGAGGGGAGGCCGAGGCCGGGGGTGGGCGCTCAGTGCAGGCGGACATGCTGCGCCAGCTCGGCCGCATCCTGGAAGCGGCGCGGGCACAGCGGGCACGTGTGCGGCGGGCCGGCGCGGGCGCGGTGCGTGGCGCGGTGCCGCGACAGGTGGCTGGAGCGCTTGAAGGCCTTGCCGCAGGCGCCGCATGTAAAGGGCTTGAGGTCCGAGTGCGATACGCGGTGACTCTGCAGCCGCAGCGGGCTGGCGAAGACCCGGGCGCACTCCGGGCAGCTGTAGCCCTTGCGCGGGCCGGGTTCCCCCGGAGGCGCTTCGCGCTGCGGGGGGCCCCGGGGCTCCTCCTCCAGCGGCACAGTGTACGTGTAGGGGACCCCATTGGCGTCGATGAGCAGGTGGCGTCCCAGCCGCGGAGGCCGGGGGCCCGCCGCCGAGGAGGGCGTGGAAGCGGCGCCCTCCGCCTTGGGGAAAGGGGGAGCCTTGGGGGGCGGTGGGTCCATGGCCTCGGGGGAGGTGGACCGAGGGTGGGGCGGCCGCGGCGGCAGCAGCAGCATCTGGAGCGGAGCTGGGAGTGGTGGGGGAGAGAAGTTAAGGGCGTCTCTTCCTGGCGGGAGGCATTCCGTCCAGCGCTCTGGCGCGGACCAGGCATGCTGCCAGAGAACACTGACTCCAGGTCCTCCCCGCCCACATCCAGCTGCTCCGGTAGGGACTGCGTCGGCCGCAGGAGGCCCCTCTGGCGCTCCAGCTGCTAGTCTCTGTGGGAACCCTCGTCCCGCCCTCTTCTCCTCCAGGTCTCTGGGCAACCCGACCCCGGGCGTCCTCCCCTCTCCTGCCGCTGCACCCCGTCCCAGCTGGGCCCCTCTTCCCGGCCCTCTGTATCCCGCCAGGTGCCCCAGGGCTCCCCAGCCCAGTGTCTGCAGACCCCATCTTCCTGCGTGCCCAGAGCCCCACTAACCCAGTTCTCCACTTTGACCCAGGAATCGGTCCTGCCCCTACTCTGCACGCCAGGAGATCGCCATCCTCACCCCACGTTACCCCTCATCATGCGCAACCCAGGAGGCCCGCCTTCTATGCCTCCATCCTGCTCGTGCTTCATTGCCTCGGGGTTGCGGTCCCCTGCCCTAAAATGACACTGACATCTCGCTGCCCTAGGGCACCGCCTCCTCCCCCCACACACACACGCGTTCCTCCTCGGGAGCCCTCTCGGGTCCGCTGCCCTCGCTCTAGGCAACCCGGTGCTACCCCTCTTCTCGGGCCCCTGTCCCTCCGCCCCACCCCCCCGCCCTGGCACGGCCTCGCCCCTGCGCCCGCTCCCGGCGCCGCTGCCCCACCCCCGCCCGCTCGCGAGGTCCCAGCCCGGGCTTCTCCCTCCTCCCGGCCCCCGTACCCGGTGCAGCGGCCTCTTGGGTCCGGAGAGCTTGCAGGCAGCACTGGGCCGGCGGCGCCGGGGAAGCGGGACCGGCGGGCAAGGGGGCACAGAGGGTGGGGGCGTCCCTGGGAAAAGGCACCGGCCGGAAACTTGTGCACCAGGCATCAAGGTTCCGTCGCTGATCGGGATAGAGCAAGGGGACGGGGGGGGGGGGGGGGGTTCCCCGAGGTCGCATGGGTATCGCTGCGCCGGGTCTGTTCTCCGCGCCGAGCCTCCCCACCACGCCAATCAAAGCTACCCAGCAAGACAGAGGGCAGGAGAGGGATGCTTCTTGTGATAGCTCGGACCCCGGAATAAAATCCAAGGAAGCAAGAAATTAAAATTTAGGGAACAAAGGCTTTATTTTAGGCCAGGCCTGGAGACTCAGCCTCCAGGAGCCAATATGGAAACTGCACGCCTTACAGCTAAAAGGTTGGGTTTCAAAGCCGAAAACCACAGGAATGTTGCGAACTTTGACACAGTTTGATAGCATCTGGGCTTCTTGGTATCTCCTGTAACTTCCTTGTAGTTAAACGTTTCCTAAGGAACAGCACATTTTATTACAGATAGGCTGAAGGGGGTGGGGGGGATTACAAGAAACTGAAACTTAAAGCTTTTACGGGAAATGGAGACATAACCTAAAAAGAATGGGGAGGGGAGGGGGATTTACAAGGAGCTGAAACTTAAGTCTTTTCTGGAAATGAAAGTTTAATTTTTATTGAAACGGCGCATACAGAACAGGACGAAGGCGCACTGGCTAGAACTATGTTACAACACTTCTTAGCTGGGCCCTTGGGAACACCTCAAGGGTGCAAACAGAGGCCGGAAAAGGCCTGGCATCGCCACAGACATAGGTGGGAAGAGGCATGTTTCCCGCTGAACACAGAGGATGCGGAGGCCTGGGGCGGCCTGCGTTTGCAGATGGGCAGCCCAGTCCCAGGAGGTAGGGCTGCTGGTGTTGGAAATGATGCCCCAGTTCTGAAGACCTGAATCCAAATGAAACTTACCCTCCTTGATCCGAGTTGCCCCAGTGGCTAACGGCCCCTCCCTGTGGAGCAGCTGGAGTCACCACACTCCGCCAGCTGCGCCCTGGATGCCGCAGCCCAAAAAGTCTTATTTGGTTGGGACCACAAAGTATCCTTTCTAATATGCTTCTAGGCAATAAAGTAAAACAAAGGCAATGCACAAATTCAAATTCTTAAATATATATGGGGGAGGGTCACCATCAGCTGGAATGGAGAAGGTCATCGCCTTCACCAGAGGACACAGCTGAAGTTCAACGTCCTCTAAGGCAGCCCAGGGCCCTGAGGGCCTGATCTGCATCCAGTCTGTGTTATAACATGCCAAAAGTACAAAATTCAACGGATTCCTAAGAATGCCAGCTATGGTGAAGAACTTCTGTATCAAATGACATTTTTTGAAAATCCATTTTATTTCAAGAAAAAATTTGAAAACACTGAAATGATATTCTGAAAAACAATTTTGGGGCCACATAAAAAATACGATGAATGTTTAAATTTTAAAAATGTGTTACAGTAAATGACACATTGCCATTAATGCCCCTCAAGATAGTCCAAACACTTAGCTCATGGTCCTTGCCGATTTCCAAAGCAGTTCTGGCAGACCCCGAGTGGTACGTCCTCAGGAGCAATGAGTGATTTAAAAAGCAACGCAGTGAATGTGGCTGTCCAGGGACTCCCAACTCAAAGGCAGGCGAGGAAAACCGTGGAGAGTGTCAGCATCCAGAGTAGTCACCAGATTGTTCTGTGCAGCTCTGCTCCACCCATCAAACTGACTGTGAATGGTAAATATTTTCAGTTGATTTGGGACATCAAGCGAGCCACAGCCACACGATAAATACCTCAGGAGAGAGAACTTCAGGGTGGCTTCAGAAAGTGGCATGAATAACAGCCAGCGGGAATGTGGTGAGAGAGATTCATGGCAATGTCTCTTTACACTCACATTGTTGCCCCTTCCTGCTCCCCTTTCCTGCTCCCTGGGTCGAGGTTCTCCAGTATCTTCAACTACACTCTGTGTCCACACCAGAGCTTCTCGACCTGGGTACTGCTGGAGTTCTGGGCTGGATCCTTTCTGAAATGGGCCCATCCTGTGCATTGTGGGGTGCTCAGCAGCATGGAGGCCACCATCCCCAGATGCCTGTGGCACCCTCAGGTCACAACTCAGAACACTTCTGAACATCACCTTGTCCTCCCCTGGGGGGTGGCATTGCTCCTGGTTGGCATTGCAGGTCTGTAGGAGTGGTTACCCAGTTGGAGCCTCCACCCCAGTCCCCCTAGAGATTCAGACTCATGTAACTAGCTGCATCCACTACGGTGACAGGCACCTCACTCCAATCCCAGAAATGGTGATGGTGACCAACATCTAGAGGGCCCTTCCTCAGTGATGGCCACTACTGAGTGCACTGAACCCACAATGCAAGTCCACATGGGCAGTGCTGGGGGATCCCCGTTCTACAGAAGAGGTTGGGTGCTACAGCCAAGGTGAGCCAGCACAGAGACAGCCTGGGGCTGGTGCAGGTGAGCCCCTGGCAAGCACCTCACCCTCCTCCCTACCCCGTGCCTGCGTTCACTCCAGCTCACAGCAAGGGCCTCTCCACACATCTTGCCTCTACCAACCCTTCTCTGTGTGGCATCCTGGAAACGTTTTTAAACCCACAGAGTCTCTGACTTAAAATCTTTCTTGTTGTGCTATCTACAACCCAGACACCCGTAGGAGCCCACGTAAACCTGACCCTGGCCACCTCAACCTCCTGGGCCTCAGTGCCATGCTGCCTTTCCACAGCTCAGCCCACCAGCCTCTCCCAAGGGCCTCTGTACAGGCTTGGAAGGTGGCACACACCTGTAATCCTACTGCTTGGGAGGCTGAGGCAGGAGGATTGAGTTTGCTTTCTCTCTGGGATGTTCCCCCCCTGCCCCTCTGGGATGGCACCTCTTTGGCCATTGAGAGCTCAACTCTAAGAACATGTTGTCCCTGGAGCCTGTGGTGAGGGGGTCAGGTAGGCAGGCAACACCACTGGCTCCTCACTCTGTCACCTCATATTCCCTCCCCCTCTGTCAGAAACCTGGCCTGTCCCACTCCTGGGGGTAATTCTGATGGAGCCCTCACCTGCAGCAAGCCCAAACCGTGCACATCTCAGCTCCTTGCCTCCCTGCTCCCCACAGCCGGACAAGCACCAGCTCCCCTGCCTTCCCCTGTCTCTGCTGTCCCCGCCCCTCCCCAGGACTCCAGCTCCAGCCTGCTCCCTGGAGCCCTGGCCTCCAGGTCCTTGCCCACACTGGCCCGCCAGCCCCTCCCCCAACTGCATCCATTCAGAAGCTTTCTGCAGCCCCCACTGGTCACGTGGCGCCATCCAAGTGCCTTGGCCTGGAGTGTGAGAAGCTTGGTGAAGTGGTTCTGTCACTTCCCCTCACCCTTCATCCTGAGCTCCAGTAGCTTGCTTCCCTCACTGTCCCAGAGCTGGCTCTGCCCCTCCAGCAAAGCCTGATGATCCTCCCTCCGCCTTTGCCCTGAAGAATCCTTCGTACTCTGACCTCCTACGCTAGCTGGGCATCTCCCACACATCCCCATGCCACCCTGCCGGCCCAGAAGGGTCATTCCCACCCTCATTTAAAAGCCTCTAGTGTTCTGCCTTCAGGGTGAACCCCTTGCCTACACGCACGGCCTCTCACATGCTGCCTCGGCGTCCTTCCTCTCCCCATCCCGGCCACAGAAGGCATTCTAACTTCTTCATTCTAGGGCCACTCTGCCTAGGCTCACGCTCGATCTGGGAGTCCCATCACATCCTCCAGTGCTGTCAAACAAACTCCTCTACCCTCAGCAGCTGCACTGCCCAGCCTCACCAGGGTCTGCTTGTCCACATTCTCCTGACTCCATGTTCAGGGCCCAGCCCTAGCAAAGCCCATGCCACAGCCCTCAGGCTGGAGCACTGGTGGGCTTGGGGAGGATCTGAGGCTTGCTGTAGACCTCCAGCCCAGAGGCAGTGACCCCACTCCTCCTTCTCCCAAAAAGCCTTCTCAGAAACCTTTCCTGGACCTCCCACCACTCTGCCCACATCTGAGACCTGCCTTATGTTATCTTGTTTCCCTACACAGTAACCACCCTACCCCCTACTCCCAAACCTGTGCCCCTGGGTCAACTGGGCTCTAGGGAATTCACTCCCTGGGCTTTGTATCTTCCTGTCTATTCCCCAGCTCCAAACCCCACTACCGTTATGGCCACTCTGTCCATGCCCCCAAACCCTCACAGGTCCACTGGGCAGGATCCCCAAAATGCTGCAGCTCCACTCACCTATAAGGCCTGACAGGCCAGAGGTGGCTACAGGGATGATGTCCCTGTAGCCACCTCTGGCTACAAACTGGGGACAGAGCCATTTGGGGAGTCAGGAAGTACCAGAACAGCAGTTCAGCCAGAAACAGCCTTGCTAAACAAAGGTTCCTAGGTCATTCAGGTTCTGGCCTTACTGCAGTAGTATAAAAAGAATCGAAATTAATATTTACTTGAGTCTATCACAGCACACATCACACCATGAGTTACCTACTCTATAAATAAGCATGGGAGTATTATGTGCTGCTGTTTTAGTTACTTCCTCATTGCTAAAACAAAATAGCTGACACCCCCAAGTTGAAGGTTTATTTTAGCTTATGTTGTAGTCAGGATTGTGAGGAGAACAATTAGAATCAGTACATGGAATTTATATTATTGTATATTGGTCACCCAGAGTTAACACAAGAAAGTGCAAGAAATCTGTCAACAACATAGGATTTTCAGCCAACGGCCTGAATCCCACAGCAATGTCCCACATGAGCCCAGAAGAAGACCCAGAGCTCATGCCAATGCCTCTCATGAGGCCAACCTGAGGTCCTTAGCCCACAAGAAGGACTCATGCCAGTGTCTTTTACAGATCTGTGCTGGGAAGGCCCAAAGGTCAGCAGTGGAAGCCAGAAAGTCCATGCCAGCAGGGTGAAGGAGCTGTGCTGGTGGGATGAGGGTTCTACACTGGAGCAGAGAAGTCACACTCACAACAAAGACCAGGGCTATCCTGAAAGGCACCACAGCCATCCTCAGCAACATGGAGGCCCTGAGCTCCTCGACATCACAGTCAAGTAACTGCCAGGAAGCCAGGGTGACGAGTTCATCCTGGAGACCAAGCAGCACATGTCTTCCCCTCCAGAACCAGGAAGCAATGCTCAATGTGAGGACCAGAGCTTCTCCAGGAGAACAAGTGGCTCAAACAGCAACATGTAGGAGAACCCACAATGCCTCAACGCCTCACTTCTCCTTCTCCATGTCTATTTATGCTGGCAACTTTCCTCAGGTGAGACATCTGTGCTCAGTGCTGTGCTGATGGAATCCAGCTGGCATTAAGTTGACCACCAGTTTTTAAACCATAACAGCTCACACTTATAAATTTCAGTGCATGGCTGGCACCAAGGCAGGGCAGCATGGCAGAGGGCACTACAAAGGAGAGGCAGCCCATGGCAGCCATTATCCATGTCCAGGACTGCACTGACCCAATCAGTGAGCTAATTTAGTTGCCACATACCCTAGATCCAGCCATCTCCAAGAAGCCCCACTTGTAAGTGAGTCAGGCTTGGGGGGATCTAGGGTGTCAAAAGCCGTGACAACCACCTTTGTGCAGCAGGTGATCTCAGGATGCTGCTTACCACTCCTGGTAGGTGCATGTCTCCACTTCTCCCACGCATTCTGGTTTAGAAACTGTGTCCAATTTGACAGATAGGCAAACTGAGTGAGATTCCAGTCTGGAAAGCGGGGCCATGGCAGAGCCAGGGTGCCAATGAGAATCCAACCCCTGCCCAGGATGGCAAGGGAGGAGCTCTAGGTCCACAGGAATCACTTGCCTCCAGTCACACAGCAAGCAAGCAGTGTGGCTAGGACCATGCCTCTGCTCTCTGCACCCGAAACAGGGTGCCCTATAGGGCCACTCTTGTGTGTATACTCCCCAGCTTAGTAGTCCTGGACAGCCTGCTTCAGACACCCTAATGGAGCCAGTCACCAGGAAGACAGCAGGACTGACAGATACAGTATGAAGCACTACTTTGAGACGCTGCCAGGGCCCTTGAGGGCTTCACTGGGGCGGCAGCACAGATGTGGAGCCACCCTGTGGTGTTCAGACATAGGGAGCCCCCAGCTGGCCCCAGCTCACTGTGTCAGTGAGCGTGGTGTCCTTCCCAGGTACATGCACCTAAGCGTATGATTCCCAGTGAAGAGTGGGTGACAGGTCCCTAGAGGGACAGAGGAAGGGAAGGGGCCAATTCAGGTGCAGGAGTCACGGGGTTGGGGTATGGCATCAGCATTGGGGCAGGATTTGCCGTCCTATGGAGTCCTCAACCCAAGAGACATGATTAAACAAAATTCTCCTCCAAATGCAACAGCTCGTTCCTCTCTGCCTTGCACCCAGGGTGTGCACACAATCCCATGTGTCCCCCCGCCCCACTAATGCACCCTGACACCTTCGGCCCAGCTTGGAGGCCATCCCGGCTTGCACGTGACGGCCCTGGGCACAGTGCTGACCTGTCCACTCTGCATTTGCGGCCTCCCAGCTGGACTCTGGGGACCGAGGGAAGGAAGAGTCTCAGGGTTTAGCAGCTAAAGGTGTTGATTCATCACCATAGCGGTGAGAGATTGGCTTTCTCTCAGGCGCTGGGACCTGAGGCGGAGGCCCGTCTCGGGGTTCTTGATGGAGGGAAATCAGTGTTGGATGAGGGTACACCCAGCCCCTCTTGGGACCCACAGGAGCAGCTACTGGAAGGGGGAAATACATTCTGTCCCAGCAGGGAGGCATACACTAAAGGTTGAGGCACCTAAAGAACGGCTCTGTGTCCACCATCTTGTGTTGCTTATGCATTTCATCTTCTGTTTCCTGAGCCTTAACCCCTCTCGGTCCACTGACCTGGTCCTCAGTCTCTCAGCGCGTATTTATCCAGTGTTTCCCGGGCTTGCACCACCCTCCAGCCATAATAGAGTCAGAATGAGCCTTGTGGCTATCCTTGCCTCCTCGCCTTCCCTTCGGAGGCTTTGATCTTCATGAGGTTGCTGCTGCTTCAAGAACTCTTAGGCCTTGTGGGGGCGACAGAGACCAGCATATGGAAATTGCTTCCAGCCCCATACTGCCCAAATTCAAACACAGCTAAGGCTGCATTCAGCCTCACTAAGAAACCTTATAAAAATGAAGACTATTAATGGGTGAGGTGATACACACCTGTAATCCCAGCACTCTGGGAAGCTGAGACAGGAGGATGGCAATTGAAGCCCAGCTTGGTCAGTTTAGCAATTTAGTGAGACCCTGACTCAAAATTTAAACATAAAAAGGGCAGGGGATGTGGCTCCATGGGGAGAGTTCTATCCTCAGTGCTGGAGGTGGGGGAGGCGGCAAAGATTAAGATACTAAGGGAGGGGCTGGGTATTTAGCTCAGTGGCATAAGCACCTGCCTTGCAAGTGTGCAGTCATGAGTTCAATCCCTGGTACCGATAAAAAAAAAAAAAAGAAAAAAAAAAAGATTCCAAGGGAGAAAGTACAGTGGTGCCTCGGTTCACGAACTTAATCTGTTCCGTGATCTTGGAAAAGACAGCCATGCTTGCATTTGTGTGAGGAAGATGACAACGGTCATGTCTGTCACCAGATGCAGACTTTGCAAACAAAAACTCAGCTTTGCAAAATGCTTCTCTCTGTGGCCCAAATTGTTGCCAAACAAAATCATTTGTGAACCAAGGTGCCACTATAATTTCATTTCTCAGATTTAGCCTTAGGATTCTGCAGACTAAGAATCGGAGGCCAAGAAAAGAGAGATGATGGTCACACAGCAGCCAGATAGCAGGGCCAGGGTCAGACACCAGCCCGGCCTGGGGGGAGGTGGGAGCTTACACTTTCACATAAGGGACGGCTCTGCTGGGGAAAACATGGTGTGAGTGACACCAGTCTGCTGAACCATGAGATGGAAAGAGAGAGACCAGCCATGCACTGGAAGCAGTGCCCGCAAGGACAGGAAAGGGGAACCTAGAGGTGGGGCCTTTGGGTCTGCTCTGCCAGAGCCCAGTGTGCCAGAGAAGCTGACTTTTTCCTCCTCTGCATGGCCCCTTCCGGGGAGGCCTGTGGCCTTCCCGTGATGCAGCAGCCATCCTGCGTCCTGGTTGCTGAAAATGCCCAAGACTCCCTGGTCTATTTCTCTTGCAGAGACTACGAGCAAACTCCAAACCGAGAATGACAATTAGATGGGCCTGTGGAGGTCACACACACACATCTGGCACCAGGAATTGGCCCAATCCTCTGGTATCAGCTGAATACAAGGCAGAGACATTCTGAATTAGGGGAAACCACTTTTGCCCTAATCAATATTTGCACCCCTCCTCCTGACACAAATTCTAGGGACCCACTTGATCTTGCTGCCACCTGGGACTGCACACCTGTCTGTCAGTGCCCCAGCAAACTGCACTGCATCTGTCCGTCACCCCACCACCACCACTACCTCTTTTCTTCCTCTAAGGGCCCCTAGGGGCCGCCTTGTTCTCAGATCCTGAGGCTGGCTCACTGCGCTAACCTGTGGGCATGTGGTGTGTGTTTGTTACATCAGTGGCCCAACCCAATGTGCTCTAGCTCCATCTCAAGTGCTCCGTTAGCCATACATGGTCAGTGGCTACCATACTGGAATAGGCAACAGTGCAGAGAGCTGCAAAAGGCCAGAGGGAAACTGATGGAGTGGGTACAGATTGGAAAGAGTCCCCTGGAGTGTTGCCTGAGTTAAATCCTGGGGGACACAAGAGCAGAGCGAGTTGGAAAGCAATGAAGAGAAGTTCAGGCCGGGTGAAGAATGGGTGCAGAAGCCACAGCTGCAAGAGCGGAAAGAACTGCTCATCCGTCCACTGAGGACTGGATAGAGAATGTGGTGTCCACACCCCAAGCTCCCTCGCCATAAAGAAGGATAAATTCCAGTCATTTGTAGGAAAATGGGTGCCCCTTGAGACCATGTTAAGTGAAATAAATCAGACACACAAGCTTAACTATCACATGGTTTCTCTTATATTGCAAACCCAAAGTATAAATAAAGAGCAAAAAACAGGAAAGAAAACAGGAAACGTGGTTACAAAACTTCCACAAATGGGAAGGGGATCATGCAATGGAGGGGGGAAGGAAGAGAAAGGGCTGAGGAAAGAATTAAGATGTGCTGCATGCCAGCGCCCTGCCGTGAATGTAGTCATTGCGTCCTGCTGTCCTGCACCAATCCATCAAAAACTGTGCATCCTGCAGAGCAGCTGAGCACAAGGTGCTCAGGAAGAGCCATCGGGGGCTGCAGACTCTCACAGGCACCAGACTAGAGAGCTCGGACTCTGCTGCTGGTACCAGGGCTTCGTGGAGTGGGGGGTGTGCAGAGCACAAAACTGAAGGTAGTGGAAGGGTTCCCTGACACCAGTGGCCAGAAGCCAGTGCAGGGAGAGGCAAGGAGGGCCCACACAGCCTGGAGCCGGAGCTGGAATCAGGCAGGAGTCAGAAGTGGCTTCTTGTCGGGGATTTAGCTCAGCAGCATAGGCACCTGCCTGACAGAGCAAGGTTGTGAGTTCGATCCCTGGTACCAAAAAAAGTGGCTTTCTGAAGGAAAAGAGTCTTGAAAAAAATGAGTTACACCAGAAAAGCTACTCTAGACAAAGTAACAGCCTGATGTGGACACCCATGAGTATGAAAGTGTGCTGGTGCTCAGGGACCTGTAACACGATGTATGCAGCCAGAACACAGTCTGGGAGGTGAGAGTTAAGACTGGAAAACCTTGAATTCCAGGCCAGGGGCTGGAGGTGTAGCCCAGAGGGTAGAGCACTTATCTAACATCCCTAAGGGCCTGCGTTACCTAGGGAGCAGCTAATCTCCACTCAACAGAGAGCTGTGCAAACCTTTCCAGCTGTGGAAGGAGGATGCACGCATCTGATCTGAGACATGTCACCCACCACTCCCATCCCTTACTGGGGAATGAACCCCAGGCCTTAGCAATGAGTTATATCCCTAGCACCTTTTTTTAAAATTTTGAGAATAAGGCTGGTTCAATCGCCCAGGATGGGCTTGAACTTTTTTTTGATCCTCCTGTCTCAGCCTCCCGGAGTGCCAGAATGACAGGCGTGGGCGTGCACCACCACACCAGCTTTATGTACGTGAAGTTCTTCAGCCTGCGTGTTTTGGAGAGGGCTACTCGGAAGATAGCTGGTGCTGTAACCAAGGTAATAAAGGCTGAGCTACAGGAAGGCGCTGGAGATGGAGAAACCTCAAGAGTGACTACCATGGGGCCCCTAGATGCCTTTGTTAATGCATAACTGCCTGTTTTCGGAGCCATGTAGAATTTCAGTGCTGCAGAAGGATCTCAGCATGCGAAAATAATTACATCACTAGTTCCCACGGGTTCCACACTGTGCACGGAGGCCTTAGGCTGGTACTTTCCCACATGATTTTCCTTTCCTGTGTGGTTAAGAATCTTGCTTTACGAGTGACAAACAAGAGGCATAGGACGGGAAGTCGCAGCTCAAGGTGACGCTGAGAGCAACGGACACAGCTACGATCTCCCAGCACCTCCATCCCCTACAGCCCTTCTTTCCCTGCTCCCTCTCCTTGCAGCGCCCTAGTCCACAGCCTAGGGCGGCCCTTCTATCCGCCTCTCACTTCTCCATGGTTTTCTTTCCTTACCCATCTATCCCCACGATGCCTCTCGTTTCCCTCCCACCCTACCCCTTCTATCGCCACTTATCGCTCCATGGTCGGTGTCCCCTCTCGCTACGTCCGTCCTGGCACGTCACCTTCGCTAGTTCTCTGAGCCCTTCAGTGTGCAGCCTTCTGTCTCCTGTGCCCGTAAGATCCGTTATCTGGGCTG
Organism: Cavia porcellus; assembly: GCF_034190915.1. Taxonomy (NCBI): domain Eukaryota; kingdom Metazoa; phylum Chordata; class Mammalia; order Rodentia; family Caviidae; genus Cavia; species Cavia porcellus. The sequence goes on along the minus strand of NW_026947490.1, from coordinate 36,442,700 downwards.
CCTCTCTGGTTCTGCAGAGCAGAAACAACAGCCAGTAAGAGAGCGCTTTTAGAAAAGGGTAAGGGGGTGGGAGGCGGACCTTTTAGGGAGAAACCTTGGGGGTGGAAAAGCTGCGCGTTTCCGGTGCCTTGCAAAAACCCTGCAGCTGGAAACACAAGGCACAGAGGCAAAAGATCCGCTTTCAGCTGGACCCAGCTTATCCCTCCTAATAAGAGGATCTCCCTTAAAAGGTCACTCTCCACAGAGGAGTTTTCTGTGATTCCTTTTTTAAAATACATGTTTGTAATACATGATTACATGCATCATGACGTGTACATGCCAAGAGGAACAAAAGTATTCTTATGACATAGGCAATGAAATCAACATTACATATTGAAGCAATACTTTAAACCGTCAACACTATGTTGCCACATTTCACGTTTACCCACACGTACACTTTTCAACTGGAAAAGGACATTCCCATGTCAACAAGTCCCCTAGGAGTGGCTAGAAAAATAGACTATGGGCTCTAATAAATCTACTTGGCATCTGGATTGACTTGTGATCTACTCATCACGTCATGGAGCCAGCTCAACATTGCAACAACAGAGCATGTATGTAACCAGGACCATCACAACAGTCTGTGCCCCCTGGAGTTTAGGGAAATTGCAAAACTTAGAGAAACTCTAGTCTTTGCATGTAGAGAGCTGTTGAAGCTGGAAACCGATCACAAATGCGGGGTTCAGGACTTGGCTGTCCCAAGAACACGGGTTATCTGGGGCAGACCAAAGGAAGAAGCTGCTTCAGCCAAAAAAAAAACCACCAAGCCCCTAGACAATCCAAGCAATGAGTCGCTAAGAAAAAGGATACCATGTGACATGTGTTGCTAAATGTACAAATAAATGCTCCTGCAGTGAGGGAGCAGTTCCTGTCCTTCCATCTGGAGAGAGGGCTCCACCTGACCCAAGCTTTTGTTACTTCTTTATTTTCTCATCCTCTCACAGTCCTTTACCCCAAGAACCTCAAGAGCTGCAAGGGTAGTGGCACTGGCAAAAATCCACTGCTTACAGCATGCAGGCCAGAAAACCACAATCAGCCTTAAAACTATTTGAAATACCTACTACAGGAAATAATATTTATCAGAAAGACAGGATTGTGGGTTTGCCAGAGCTTCGCATGTTTGGAGGACCACAGTAAATATTTTGAGCTTCTCTATGTATGTGGATCAGGTGGGGTCATGGACATTATCCTCAGTACTCTGCAGCTCCTGACTGTCAGAATAGACCAAGGGATCTTCTGACCACAGACCAGAGAGCTTCTAGCCCTCCATCGCAGCAACCACCCATCTGCTCTTCACAAACACCATCGATTTTTCTTCTTTTATTTTAAAAGAGAATAGAGCCCAATAAAATAAAACAGAATAAAGCCAATCAAAGCAAAGCTGTGAAAGTGGCACAGAACTTCAAAACAGGACAATAGGAAATCAACAGTGACTACCATAATATATCTTGCTATCTTCACAATAGTTCTCCATAACATAAGACATAGCGAAACAAAACAAAACAGAATAAAATCAATCAAAAGAGAACATTAAATAAAACAAAACAATAAATCAGAACAAAACAAAACAGTGAGAACAATATTGCACATTGTTATCTTTAAAACAGTTGCTCAAGTTACCAGACACAGGGATAAAACAAAACAGTAAAATGGAATAAAACATTGGATTTCAAAAACTAGACAGGAGGAAATCCCCACAGCTGACACAGTGCAGACGGCCGTCCTCAAAGTAGACGCCCAGACACTAGCCCAGGCCTGCATAGTCAACCAAACAGTACAGGCCTCAAGCCATTCCCTTCCCTCAGTTGCTGCCATCTTACCCTGAGTCCTTCGGACCAGCAGAGGAGGGAGGGATGATATTCTGGTTTTTCAGCCCACGCCTCAGCTGGCTCACAGGAAAGCGTGGTTTCTCTTCCAGTTGAGGCTCTTTCCCATCCGCGTGGTGGAGCTTGCTTCACGGGAAGGCCACAAATGCCATCTCTTCACCTGCAGACCACAGAGCCTCTGGCAGAAGCTGGGCAAGGACTGCAGAGACCTCCTGTTCCTTTTTTGTAGCTTAGAATGGACAGGGACACTGGGCAATACCCACTGGAAGAGAACCAGGAATAGAGAAAAATTTGCTTGAAGCCAAGAACCAAATAGGACTCCAGATGGGCTCTTGAGTCTCAGTATTTCGTACCTGAGTGTTTTCCTGTTTTAAAATAGATAGAGTAGGAATTAACAGGAAAACTCCAGAAGGGACTTGGAGGGCACTCACAATCAGTTTCCAGCCTGAATCCAGGTCTTATAGATCTAAGTCTCCTTTCACCCAAGCAAAGCAGATATTTTTTTCCCTTAAAAGTAATTAAAATGGGGCTGGGGATTTAGCTCAGTGGCGTAAACGCCTGCCTTGCAAGCAGGCAGTCATTAGTTCAATCCCCGGTACTGATAAAAATGAAAAAGACAAAAAAAAAGTAATTAAACTTGCTGGGGATTTAGCTCAGTGGCATAAGTGCTTGCCATGCAGGCCTGCAGTTGTGAGTTCAATCCCTGGTACCAATAAAAAAAAAAAAGTAATTAAGCTTGCCAGGTGTGGTGACTCATGCCTGTAATCTCAGCACTCTGGAGGCTGAGCCAGGAGGATCCTTGTGAATTCGAGACCAGCCTTGTCTACAAAGTAAGCTCAAGGTCAGCCTGAACTGCATAGTGAGACCCTGTCCCAAAAAGACAAAAAAAAAAAGTAATTAAGCTCCCAGTATTCCAGGAGGTTGAGGCAAAAGGACTGCAAGTTCAGCCCAGCTTGCGCAACTTAGCAACTTAGCAGACTTTGCCTCAAAATAAAAAATAAAAGGGGGCTGGGAAGGTAGTTAGTGTGAGGGCTCTGAGTTCAATTCTCAGTACTGCAAAGAAGAGGAAGGAGGAGGAAAAGGAGGAAGGGTGAGGGGACAGATGTGACTGAGCATAGGCACTGAGGTGAATTTGCCATGAAGTAATGAAGCTCACACCTTGCAGGCTCCTCAGGGCACTCCTCTATTTCATTTTCATTTTTCATTTTTATCGGTACCAGGGATCAAACTCACGACTGCCTGCTTGCAAGGCAGGTGCTTATGCCGCTGAGCTAAATCCCCAGCCCCCCAGGGCACTCCTCTAAATAAGGAGTGTACACAACTGAAAGATTATTTAGGGTCATTCACTACTCAAAGTTCTAATAAAATCAGCCATGAAAGAAACTTAAGATTTTTCCCAAATTTGACAAGAATACTAAAACGACAGAAGTTGTGGATCTGAAACGAAATGTTGCTAAACTTCCATTTTCTACCAGTGTTGCTAGGAATCAAATCCAGAGCCTCACATATGTCTGCTCCACCACTGACCTGCAACCCAGCCCAATATAGTAAACATTTTGAGCAGTTGTATTTAGGCAAGATGATCTTTCTATTTTCCATGCAAAATGGTTCACAAAACTTATATGAAGTATAGATAAGAAAATGTAGGTGTCTTAGTTACTTTTCTCTTGTTGCTGAGACAAAATACTCAACACTCAAAATGAAGTAAGGAAAGGTTTATTTAGCTCACAGTGTGTGGAGGTTTCAGTCCATCATCAGCTGGCTCCCAGGCAGAGTGGTGGAGCTGAGGGGCAACAGCTCAAGGCTGCAGCCAGAGCAAAAGGGGGAGAGCAAGCCTCTTCTCCCTTATATTGTATGCAGGCCACCTGCCCTAGGGAGGGTGCAGCACTCACACCATCTCTGTGTCCTCTTCTTGCACAGATTCAGAATCGATACAAAGTGAGGACCCTGGTCCCCTGACATAGCTTAGTTAAGCTTCTAAACTTCTCAAGTTGACACAATGTATCAACCATTACAGAAGGAGAAAAAAATCCTCAGGAAGTAAATTAACTTTCAAAAGTTTACATGCTTTACATTTGGGTGCTGGTGTGGTAATTAACCTTTATGTACACTTGGTTGGGATTCTTTTTCTCATACTAAATAAATATTCATGGTTATATCTTATTTTGTATTTTATTGTTCTTGTTTTCTTAATTGTGTAAGACACACTCGTCACTGCTGCGCCTAGCCATTGGTGTGCAGAGGAGGGGCTGGGCGGATCTGGGGCGCCTGCATCAGCCTCTCTGTGTGTCTGGAGGACTGTGGATACCTCTGCAAGCAGGGAGGGATCGCAGGTTCCTGAGGCACCGCGGCCTGTGGTGAGTACCCTAACGCGGCTGCGATTGGAGAGCTGTGAAGCTTCCAAGGGGCAGGTGGGCGCACAGTGTCCCTGAGGCCCAGCTTGTCTGGAACTGCAGAGTTCTGAGCAGGGAGAGGAGGGCCAGTGGTTCTGCAGGCCCAACGGCTTGGGGTAGTGTGGTGCCAGAGTCTCAGTAGCTGCAAACATAGAAGGGGATTTTCAACAGATCCTGAGGAAGCTTTCAAATAACACTTGAAACACAGAAATATAGGAAAATGACACAACGAAAGACCAAATTACAATCTCAAAACTCCAGCCCATCTCAGGAAACCCTAGGAGGAATGTATTTAGAAGAAAATATATCCCATCCACCTCATATATCAGACACAATAGCTACTGAAGTTGACAAGCAACTCCAGGAAGCTTTAAAGAAATTCAAACTCGAAATAATTCCCCAGATAAAAGAAGAAATGATAAAAGAAATGAAAGAGATTCTAAATATATCTAAAGAAAACACAGATAAAAAATTGGAGGAACTAAACAAAAAGATAGAATTCCTAGACGAGCAATATAAGAAACAAACAGAATACATAATGCAGAGACCCGAGAAACGGACCCAGGTCTTCGGTGGTGGGGGCGAGGATGCCTGCAGCTTCCAGCCACACTGCTTTCGGGAACGCACACCTGCCCCGCCGCAGCAGCAGGTGACCTGGGTAGACAGGCGAGCAGAAGGAAGCAGGAAGAGGAAGGGGCCCTCCCATCAAGTTTTCTTTTAATCACACCCACCTTTTTGACCCTGCCCTCAATTCTTTCTCCCTCCCTGAGCGTCCTATCGATTTTCTGGCCCAAGTCCTCTACTCCTGGACTCGGGGTGCCCGGGGAGGAACATGGAACCATACCTTCTCCCAGCGTGGTCTCTATGGCAGGCTGGGCAGGGCTGTTCCCCGACTGAGCGAGGTGGGAGAGGGTGTGTGACAATAAATGGCACTATTCGGTTGTCCCTGGTGCGTGGTTCTTGCATCGGGGGTGGGAGTGGAGAAGGGCTGTGTCCGGGTGGTGCCTGTGCAGCCTGGGTGTCCCCACACCACTGCCCAGGCCCAGGCGGCAGGAATGCAGTCGGGCACTAGACCAGGCCTAGGCCTTGGAGGTGTGGTCCTTTGGGTCCGGCCTTTCCTGGTACCGGGCCTACACGTGCATCGTTCTCCTGGACTTGGGCGTCTGCCCCTGAGCTAATCCAGTGGCATCCCAGGGGGCCAGGCTCCCGAGATGCTGGGTAATACGGGGCTCTGTGGTTCAGCACCCTGGGAGTGAGGTGGATTTGCACTCGGGCTGGCGGGTGGTGCAGCGCTGCGCACCATGGCTGGGCGTGTGGCTGCCTGCACGGGGCGCTGTCTGCGCTTAAATCGCTCCATAGGTTGGAGCAGCAGTGCCTGTGAACACATGCATGTGGATGCACGCTGAGCATGGGGAGGGGGTGCTGCCAACCCGCTGATTTTACTTCCCCCTTCCTCAGTGGGCAAAAGTCTACAGGTACCTTCGGGTGCCCCACGGGTTCTTCAGTACCGCGGACACCACCCCGTGCTGTCCTCTGGGCATGGGCCCGGACTGGGCCAGAAGTTAATGTCTGGTCACCATTTTGTTTTTTTTTTTTTTTTGGAATGGATGCAGCGGAAAATGCTGCCTGTCTTTGACCAGCCCAGGTCCCCTTTCTCTGCAAAACCTTCTGAGGTACTTAGAGAACCTGCCCACCCCTCGCTGTCCAGGTCACCACGCAGCCTGGTTTGATTGCTCCTGAGAGGCCTGCACATGGCTGGCCCATCCCTCGGCGCCACTGGGGCCCACCGTGCACGGTGGCCCTTCTTTGGGCCGACTCCCAGCCGCACTGGCCCTGTGCCGATGCTGTGGTGGGTGCTGCCGGGCAGGGGCTCCTGGCCCTCCTCTGATGGGCCTGGGGCAGTCAGCTAGAAGGCTGAGGATGGAGACGGCAATTGCGCAGTCACTGGCTACGCGCCTGGGGCTTCGAAGACGGCATCTCCTTCATGACACTTAGAGCCAGAAGCCTAGAGCCGTGCAGGCTTGGCTGGGAGCACGACCACGCACTGGCCCAGGAGCAAGCCCCATTGCAGAGGGCGTCTGTCCACATCACGGAATATTACTCAGTAGGAAAAAGGAGCCAGGTGGGGACAGGGCCCTTGTGGGCCTGGCGTCACAGACCAATAGCTGCCGCCTCAACAATAGAAGCGAAACCTGGCGGTTGAGAGAGAGCTGCTAGGGACTGGTTGGTTCATCTGCCTGCCAGTGCCGCTCAGTGCCCTCTGGAGACACTGTTGGCTGTCACTGCCCGGAGGGTGGGTGCTCCGAATGGGTCAGGGATACCATCTGTCTCCTTGAAGTTCTCCCCATGCCCATTCCACCCTCTGTCACCACCTCGTGGGCTTAAATCGCTCCATAGGCCACAGGAAGGAGTGGAAGCCCCAGGCATGGCAGAGCGCTGGCCACATGGTGCCACCAGCCCCTCCGCTGTGACCCCAGCCAGGCCCAGGGCCTGCACTGGCCCTCTGCGAGGCTCAAGTCTGTTGGGACATCTCCAGGGCACCTTTCATAGGCCCAGGCCGGGTTGCTGAGGGGCAGGAGAGAGCAGAGTCGGCTGCGGACAGCTGCAGGGACTCTGGGGAAGGTGGGCGTCTCTCCATCCTTCCACTGGGCTGTCAGCTGAGTCAGGACTCAGCGCTGCACTAAGGAGTGGGCTTTTGTATTTTTCAGTCCTGAGGACAAAGCCCAGGGCTGGGCCGTGCTCGGCAGTGCTCTCCCTTGATCTGAGCTGTGGCCCCAGTCCTTTCTGAGTCAAGTTCTCACAAGGTTTCCATCCCACCCCAGAAAGAATGGCCACCATCAAGATACTGACCAGTAACAGACGCTGGAGGGGCTTTGGGGAAAAGGAACCCACTGTAGGTGGAAGTTCAGACTCTGCAACCACTGTGGAAATCAGTGTGGAGATTCTTCAGAACACTAGTACTAGTGGTTTGACCCAGCTATTCCCTTTCTGGGTATCTTCCCAAAAGATTTAAAAGCATCATACCACAGTGGTATACATGTACCCATGTTTATAGCAGCACAGTTTGTAGTAGCCAGATCTTGGAAACAGCCTAAATGCCCGTCGATATTTAGGGCATGGATAAAAAAGATGTGATATTTTTATACAATGGAGTACTACGCAGCCACGAAGAAGGACACACTGGAGACCTTTATAGGTTATAGGTAAATGGATGCAACCTGAGACCACACTCCTAAGTGATATTAGACACATATGTGTTAAACTGTAGTGTGAGAAGCTGAAGGCAGGTGTCTTGTGCTCCAGGTGAATGATTTCGGGGTGACAATATGAATTGTTGCCCCCTGATTGATGTGTTTTTAAATTTTGTTGTAGTTTTTTTCCATCTTTTTCCTTTTCTCTTTGAAATAAAATGGATTTGAAGAGACAAAAAAATAAAAAACTTCCGCCCTTCCCACTGCATATGGCCCCGCTGCCAGGGTTCTCATGTTCCCCATTACTTAAGGCAGAGGCGGTGGCTGCCTTACTCCTGCACGCTGCAAATGTGATGGGTCACCCACCTCCCACTAAGCAATTCGCTTCACTTCTTCGTAACTCAGTTTACCGTCCAGGAAGTGGGTAACGGTGCTACCAATCCCGGTGGCAGCGGGGCTGAGGAGGGGAACATTAGAAGCCGCCAACGCAGAGCCTGGCTGAGGCATGAGCAAGCTTGCAGATCTGGTTTTGCTTCCTCCTGGACACCGCTGGACTACATTTCCCAGCGTGCCTTGCAGCACACTGCACCCGTAAGGAGTCCCGCCAAGGGACCGGAAGGGGAAGCCCTGGGACCCACCTTCAGGTCAGACTCCCTGAGCCGAATCTGCCTGCCCAGGCAGGGTCTGCAGGCCGCGGGGCACAGGACCTGCCCTCCTCTCAGTTCCCACAGGCAAAACCACTGTTGTTTGTGAGTTGTCACACAGTTTGGGTGTCCATGCAGTAGCCACCGTACCAGCTCATAGAAAACCGCGAGTGTCTGCGGCGTTGAGCCGTAGACGGATGACGCTGAAGCACGTCTAGATTATCAGAACGGCCAGTACATGCGCCTAGCGCTGCCTGGAGCTACTGCAGTGCTTTAAACACGGCCAGGGTCTGTTTGTTTTTTGTTTTTGTCTTTTTTGAGACAGAGTCTCACTATGCAGTTCAGACTGGCCTTGAGCTCACTTTGTAGCCCAGGCTGGTCTAGTACTCACAACGATCCTCCCACCTCAGCCTCCCAAGTGCTGGCACCACTCCTGGCTCCGCCTTCCTGACTTCTTGGAGGAGCGCTTGTCAGGCGGGCCCAGAGGAGCCCCGAGTCGCCTGTGGGTGTGGTCCCTGCCTGGCTGCAGCCTCCTTGGGGACTCCTTGGGGACTCATGGGTGCGCGGCAGTGTGCCTCGTCCACCATAGTAGATGCTGTCACTCCCACCGAGGGTGGGTTTTGTTGGTTTCAGGACTCATAAACTTATATAAAGGGTTGGAGGGTTTGTTTGTTTGTTTGTTTGTTTGTTTGAGACAGGGTCTCGGTATGCGGTTCAAGCTGGCCTTGAGCTCACGTTATAACCTAGGCTGGCACTGGACTTGCAAGGATCGTCCTGCCTCAGCCTCCTGAGTGCTGGGATTACAAGTGTGAGCCACCACACTCGGCTTAAAGGGTTGGAATATAAATTTAGAGGGAGCAAGGCAGTTAGAGATGTGGAGATGACGGCTGCCCGCTGGGCTGGACAGGGAGCCCTCTCCTCAAGGCAAGGAGGGGTCCCCCAGAGCTGGCACAAAGGTGTGGGCTGTCCTGGGCTCTGACTGGATGGGGCTGCCCCCCCCCCCGCCCCCTGTCTGCCTGCAGATTCTTCGGGGACGCTTCTCGGTCTCATCAGGGAGCCCTGTGAGATCTGAGGCAGAGCCTCACACTCGAGGCCGAGTTGGTGGGTAGTGAAGAGACACACACAGGTTCCAGGGCAGTGGCTGGTGAGGGGTCACATGCATGTGTGTCATGGGTGTGAGTGTCCTGAGAGAGCATGCATCCCACACACAAAGTGAGTTTTCCCTGAGCAGCCCCTCCCTGCTGAGCCTCTTGTGCCTGGGCAGAGAGGGGTGGGGAGGTATAGGGGAGAGGGGAGGGAGTGGGGCGGTGTAGGGGTGTGGGATCCCCCACTGGCTGCTAGGGAGCCCCGCTGCTCCTCTGTCCTCCCGCCTCCTCATGTTCTCCCTCCCTGGGGTTCAGTGCTTTCTAATTGGGATTTTCCAGATACCCCATGAAGTCCCTACCTTTCCCCGCCTGTTCCCCAACCCTTGCTGTCCCTGCAGATGCCCACTCCTCCACCCACTGGTGAATAAAGAATGTGGACGCTCCATGCTACCCCCGTGCACACTTTAATCCCCTTCACTCCACACTCCCTGGAACAGGTGACCTGCGGAGCCCCCAGAGCCCCCCAGAGGTCCTATGCTCCTGGACCCACGGGCCCGTGGATCCTCCCCGCATCAGAGGGCCAAGCTCTGGCTGCCAGCTCCACAGATCCCAGTCCTGGATGATCTTCAGGCAGCCCTGGTTCACAGCCGGGCTGGCCAGCCTGGCCAACATGTCCAGCCCTCTGTGTGTCTTCTCCCTGGGGGACATAGCCAGGGTGGGCTCTCTGCTCCCGAGACCCCCATTGCCTGGAACAGCACCCAGAGCAGGGGAGCAGGAGTCATCCTGAGGCTCCGCGCCCAGCAGTGTGCTCGGCCCCTCTGTGCCCCCTATGTCCTCCTCAGCTGCAGGGCCTGATGGCTTCTTGGGCAGCAGCTGAGGCCTGGGATGTGGGTTCAAGGGTTCCCACCACCTGGTCTGCAGCTCACCTGAGCGCAAGTGAGAGCCCACAAGTGGGAGCTGCCCACCGGCCTTGAGCTGGAAATGCTAGGAGAAGACTGGGGAGCTACTGCGGGGCAGGAGCAGGTGGTGGTCACCCTGGAGGACATCACGGTGGCCCCGCCCAGCTCCACCACAGCCTGGGCGGCAGCAGGGCCAAGACAGGAGATAGAAAGAGCAGGACAGCAGAAAGGAGGATGTCTGCTGCCTGTGTATGGCCAGAGGCCAAGGTCAGCTGGCCCTGCTACCCCACATGGTTCCTCCTCATGTCCAGGTACTGCAGCTCCGGGTTGGTGCCCACCACCTGGCAGCCTGTGGAGGAGATGAGACGGCACGCCAGGCTGTGGGGAGAGAAGAGCTCAGCGCCTGCTCTGCCCTCCATGCCCACTCCATAGGCCTCAGACTCCTATCCCACCATGAGGGCCCCACAGACAATCACCCACCCCAGGGAGCATGTCAGCACCACTCCAGGATCTGCAAGACACAGCTGGGATGTGCCAGGGCCTCACACAGGACGGCAACCCCCTCATCGCCCAGGCTATTGAGGCTGAGGCCCAGGCTCCCAGGCTTCTGTTACTCCCAAAAGCCAAGGCCTCGTCCCGGCAGCTGGCCAGGCTCAGAGCGCACTGTCTCAGCCTGCAGAGAAGCACAGGTCAGCTATCGGTGGCGTCACTGAGTCCTTTACCCCTGCTGCCCCCTCCTGTATGAGACCCCATATCACAGCAGAGCGCATGGCCCTGTGGCTGTGTGGCTGGAGTCCAGGGCCCTGTCCCACATTCGAGTTCTACCACCTCAAAGCACCCGCTTGCAGGCCCCAGTCCTGGCCTGCAGGTAGGGCTGCTCCATCCTCCTGACAGTTGGAGGTGGCTGCCCATCCCGGAGGAAAACCTGAGGCCCTGTGGATGGCACTGTCTGTTCCTCGTTCTTCCTTGTAGCCCCCAGCCTGGGGGAAACTGTGACTGCTCTCTTTCACTGCAGCTTTCCTCCTTCTGGACGTGTCCTGTGAGGGGGTTTGCACACTGTCTATCACATAGCCTTTTCAAAACCAGCATTTCGTTCCTTTTTATGGCTGCATAGTATTCCATGTGGTGACATGCACACTTCCTTTACCCTCTATCCTTTCATCGGTCTTCAGACACCTGGGGCTTCCACCTCTTTGCTCTTCTGAATGATACTTCGTGAACAAGTGTGCGGATTTGCATGTGGATGCAGGGCTTTATTTTCTTGTGTGTGTACCTAGCAGTAAGACTGAAGACCCGTGTGCAGAGCCTGCCGTTTCCCTTTGAGGCGTGGCCAGGACTGTTTGCAGCACCTGTCCCTGCTTCTCCTGGGGAAGCTTGAGGTGCTAGTGGTTCCTAAGGTATCTGTGTCATTCGGAGCATTTGTGGAAATCTCCTGAGCACACAGGGACCACACAGGTGTGACCTCTGCCCTTGGGGGGCGCCGTTGGGTGTGAAACTAATGCAAAGGCAAAGAGGCTGCTGTGTCCATGGCAGTGAGGGCTCTGTGATCTGCCTGCCCCTTCCCCAGGGCCTGCAGCCTCCCGTCCAGCTCCAGTGCACGGTGGGGGGGGGGGGATATGATGGCCTGGAGAGGGGCGAGGAGGAGCTCAGGCTGCAGAGGTGCAGATGTCATCTGCAGGGCTGGCAGTGCCTCTGCCTCCATGGGGCCTGGGTCTCCTCCCACACTGAATGACCAGGGTACAAGACCCCCTCTCTGGTCCCTGGCAGCAGGTGTAGCCGTGAGACCCTGGGAGACGTTTCCTCTGGGAGATAAGTAATGGCCATCATCATCAGCCTCCAACTTGGCACCCACCTGCCTCAGCCTCCCAGTGCCACCATGAGCCACCTCCAGTGCCTGGTCTGTGATGAGCAAACGTCCCTGTTGCTTCAATTTGCAGTGCCCCATGTGGCCCTGGGTGCCTTGGGCTATGGCCTGGGAGGCCCACTGCCAGCGAACTTCCCTGTTTGGTGGAAACACGGCACCCACCTTCCTGACCCTGGCTGAGGGCCTCGAAGCCTACTCAGCCATACCTGGGTGGGCAGTGAGGAGGGCGTGGGGACTTACACCAGCCGCCACAGGACCTTGGCCGAGGGCGCCAGCATCTCCCTGAGGTGCTGTGTGCCTGCGTCCTCCAGGGCACTGCCAGCCAGGCTCAGGTGGGTCAGTGGCTTGCTGCTCCCCAGACATGAGGCAAGAAGGCAGCAGCTCAACTTCAGGAGCCCACAGCTCTCCAGCCTGGGGACAGAGACCCCGGTGAGCGGGGCAGGGAGTGCAGGCTGGCGTTATGGTCACACTGTGACCCACACTGGGAGGCTGAGGCAGGGGGACCTGTAAGCTGGAGCCCAGCTTGGGCGACTGAGCATCCAGGGAAGAACCTGACTCTATAGAAAAGGACCGGTGATATCACTTGGGGTACAGTTCCCAGAACTGGAAGCACCCCAACCAGCCAGGCGGGCAACCTGGCCTTGCCCAAGAAACAGCGGCTACAGATGGCCCAGGGTGGGAAAGGGGACCACAGAAGCTGGGGCGCAGAAGCTGGGAGCAAAGGACAAGATCCCACCCCCGACGCAGCAGCCAGGAGGACAGGGACAGCGGTGCAGAGCCAGGGAGCCAGACAGACTGTAGCCAGGCACAACCCATGGCGTGCGTGTGTGATTGCGTAAGAGCTGGAAGCAATGCAAACCCCAGCTGCAGGTCAGCGGGGACCACAGTGCACATTCATACGGCACTGTCAGCCCACAGTGAAGAGGAGCCAACCGCAGAGGCCGCCAGCATAGAGGAGCACGAAACTGGTCAGTGAGAAGGACATGCAGGTGATGCCTGCGTGTAGCCCGGCCAATGGCTACACACACTCTGTTTAAAGGTGGATGTGCAGAGAGATGACCACCTACTCGACTTGGCTGCCGTGTGGGTGTGGGTGTGAGTGGGTGTGTGTGTACATGCACCAGCCATGGCAGGGGATCCGGTGCTGGTGAGGCTGTGCCTCATCCAGGGCTGGCAGGTGCATAGGGTCTCGGTCACATGCACCCCGGGACTCAGGCCATGTGCACAGGTGCTGTGTGGATGCTCCCTCGGCCTCACCCCTCCCCGACAGTCCCCCCTCAGAGTGCCCCCTAATTCACCTGCACAGGACAGGCCCACTCACACCAGCCTCCTGAGCTTCCCCACCCACAGGAAGCCCTCGACTGCCAGCTCCAGGTGGCCTCCCCTCAGCACCAGGGTCCTCATTCGGGGTCTGCCTCATAAGTCCTGGGCCAGGAGGACCCAGTCCTGAGGGGGCAGTATGCAGGACTCCAGCCTGAGGAGGACATGCAAGCCCGCCCCACGCTGGGGAAGCGGCACCCAGGTCCTCAGAACCTCGAACCCTGCTCTCCATGGACGTGGGACTCGGGGAGCTCCTACCCCTCAGCCACACCCAGTGCCCACAACCCGGCCCCACCCCAGGGGCTGCATTTGGCCCTTGAAACCCAGCTTCCATGGTGACCTCCAAGTCCTGCAGCTGCATCTGGCCAAGCCAGGCTTTGCATAGGGCCACACAGTGGCTTCTGGGGCCCTGGCCGGGAAGGCTGCACCCGGTCGGGCTCTGTGGTGCCGGCCATGGAAGTCGCTGAGTGAGGAGGTGGAGGGGCTGGTGGCCGCCACCCTGATGTGGAATGTGCGTGTGAGTGTTTAAGCATGTGTGTGATGCTGGGGATTGAACCTGGGCTTTGTGCGTGGAGCCCCTAGTGCCCTAATACTGAGCCCCACCCCCAGCCCTTTTGATTTATTTTCAGTCTCCCTAATTGCCCTGGCTGACCTTGAACTCCCAATGCTCCTGCCTCAGCCTCGCAGGCAGATGTCCCCGTGAGCCTGGCCGATAGCAAAGTGAAAAACAGCAGTAGGCGGTGGTGCGCCCCGGCCTCGGCCCCATATAACTGCGTGGGAATTAAAGTTTTTTTTTTTTTTCTTTTTGTCTTTTTCGGTACCAGGGATCAAACCCACGACTGCCTGCTTGCAAGGCAGGCACTTATGCCGCTGAGCTAAATCCCCAGTCCCAGGAATTAAAGTTTTAAAAGGTTGCTTACAAGTGGCTTTCAAATCCCAGGGCTGGGGGTCTCCCATGCCTGACACCCGGATCACGGTCCTGTGTCCTGAGAAGCTCCAGCTGGGGAGCACAGCGCCTGCAAGCGGCAGGGGTCAGTGAGGCTGGGCCGGAGCAGCCACCATGCAAAACCCAGAAGCCCAGTGCGCGTGGTCCGCCAGCAGCCCTCCCGGGGAAGGGAAGCGGGCTGCACCTTTGAGTGCAGGAAAAGCAGCCAGGCTGGGCTGGGGCGGACAAGGGCGGCCTGGGGTTTCCAACCCCAGCTCCGCAGGGCCCACGCCTCACCCCAGACTCTGCACACCACACTGGGGGAGTACAGGGCCTCATGGCCCAGGCCCCCACGGTTGCGTGCTGTATTTCCAAGGACGTCACCTGTGAGTTCTCGGCCTGGATGCGGAGTAGGTCTTCCTGCACCACGTGGGGCCCCACACGTTTCAGCCTGCCAGGGAAGCAGAGTCGAGGGACGGGGCCGCCCTGTGGCTGCCACTCCGGGCGCCAGCGGCAGGACCCTGCTGGGGAGCTGCGGGTACTAAAGACCAATATGGAGGCACAGTCACACAGAGCCTGCTCCAGAAACACAGAGATGAGGAGGATGAAGAAATCATCCTGAATGTGTGCAGCACGGAGCTCGGCCCAGATGGATAAAGCGTGGCATATACACACAGTGGAGTATTGCTCAACCACAAAAAAAGGATGAATTTCAGCCATTTGTAGAGTGAATCTGGAGACTATAATGTTAAGTGAAGTAAATCAGCAGAGAAGGTTACACACTGCATAGTGAAAACCTAAAGTACACATAACTTAAGGTGCAAAGCAAAGGATGCTAGGGATAGGGAGGGAACTGTGAGGACGGGCTGAGCTCTGAATTTCTTTTCTCTCATTGCAGAAACAAAGTACCCGACGCTCAGAGATAGAGGCTCACGGCTTGTGGAGGTTTCAGTCCACAATCAGCTCCCAGGCGGGGTGGTGTGGCAGAGGAGAAAGTTAGCGGGAAAGGCGAGCCTCCTTCTGCCCCTGCGTGCCGTGCAGGTTCCAGCCCTCATCCCCAGCCCTGCTGGCAGGAGCCTTCACGCCCCCTGGATCCCCGCACCACATTCCAGCTCTGGCCACCATGGCAAGCCCGGCCTGGGGCCGCATGAGCCACGGGGACGTCTGTACTCAGTCGTGGTGGGGCAGCAGCCAGGACACCATGCAAAACCACCATGCAAAACCCAGCCACCAGCTCCCCGGCAGGACAGTGACTGCTCTGGGTCACCAACGTCCCGGGTGACACCAGGAACTTGTTCCCGGCTCTCCCTCCTTCCCCGGGGGGCTCCCGTCACTGAGAGGGGCAAGCGCTGGGAGTGAGGCCCACGGTGACCATGGGGAGCGGGGAGAGTAGAGTCCTGGACCCCCGGCCATCGCTGCCCGGCTTGCGCAGTCTGTGCCCTCTGACCCAGAACAGGAGCCACGCAGACGCACTGGCTGCCCAGGCCGCTGCAGGGCCCGGGGAGGATGCATCTCAGACCTGACCTGAAGCTCAGCCCCTGCCCCGTGCTACGTCCTTGTCCTCGCCATTCTCTGGGGTGGACCCGGGGGACGCGCACTGCGGACGCAGGCCAGGGCAGTGCACACAGACCCCTGCGCTGAGACAAGGAACTCAGGTCCTCCGTGGGGACCACTTGTCCAGTACCTCAGTCTGGCCCTTTCCAGGGGCATCCGGGTGCCTCTGGACAGATGAGGGAGAAAGAAAATGTGGGACAGTCGAGGGAGTGCTAGTCAGCCTCAGGAGAGACGGAAATCCTGCCTCTTCAGGAGGCTGAGGCAGGAGGAGCTCTGTGAGTTCAACACCAGCCTGGGCTACATGGAGCTCAAGCCAGAACCACATGGTGCAACCCTGCCTCAAAAACAAAACCAAACCAGGAAAAAACAGAATGCTGAATTGTTTCTCTCACAGCCAGCAACGTTGAACATTTCTTTATGTATGTGTTGGCCATCTGCATTTCTTCTGAGGAGAATCTGTTCAGTTCACGTGCCCGTTTTTGATTGGTCTTGTATTTGGGGGTCTAATTCTTCTGAACTCTTTAACATGTTCTACATATGAATCCTCTGCCTGAAGAATAACTGGTAAAATTTTTCCCACTCCACAGATTGTCTCTTCGCTCCAGTGGTTGTTTGTTTTCCTTGCAGAAGGTTTTTAACTCACTGTGGTCCCACTTGTTGACTCTTGGTATTTCCTGTGCAACTGGACTTCCATTCAGGGGGTTCTGCCTGTGCTGGGGACACCTGTGCTGTCTTTAGCAGGCCAAATCTTTGTGCCTCTATATTGAGTTCTTTGAACTGATGAATGTGTTTGCGGTCGAGTTTGCATCCCCTGTTCTGTTCCACTCACCCGCCTGCCTGTTTTGGTGCCCGTGTCGTGCTGTTTCTAACAGATGGCCATTAGAGAAATGCAAATTAAAACAACACTGAGATTCCACCTTATCCCAGAATGAATACCCACCATCAAGAACTCAAATAAGTAACAAGCACTGGAGAGGCCATGGAGGAAAGGAGCCCTCCACACTCTGGTAGGAGTATGGACTGGAAACCAGTGTGTAGATTCCTCAGGAAACCAGAAATTCCATCTGACCCAGCTGTTCCCCTGCTAGGTGTCTTCCTCCAAATGTTGAAGAGATCACATCACAGTGACCCATGCACACCCATGTTTACAGCAGCACAAGTCACAACAGCTGAATTGGAGAGGTTAGTTACCTTCATGCCCATCAGCAGATAAGTGCCTGAAGAAAATGTGGTATTTACACCATGGAGTGCTACTCTGCCATAAAGAAGGGTAAACTGGAGCCTTTTATAAGAATGTGGATGCATATTGGGACCAGAAAGTTAAGTGAAATAAATCAGACCCTGAGTTTAAATATCACTTGGTTTTTCTTCTGGGAGAAATCCAAGGGATAAACAAAACCAAAATGGAAGACAGATGATAGCAAGTAGAGAGATGAGCTGGGGCTTTTCCGAGGCGGCAGTAGCTGGGGTGGGGTGCAGTGCTGGGCTCAGGGCACTGGGGCGAAGGGTGCGAGTGCTGCCCGCCCCGAGCAGCCTGGGTAAGGGCTAAGGGGCAGAGCTGCGGTCGACCTCCCTGCCCTGCTGCCTTTGTGGCTATGAGCTGTTTCTCCTCTGTGGAGCCACCCTGCCTGGGAGCAGTCGATTATGGACTAAAACCTCCACAACCGTAAGTCAAATAAACCTTTCCTCCCTTAACTCTGGGCATGGAGTTCTTTGTCTTGAGACAAAAGACAGAGAGGCCATGAGAGAAGGGAACTAAGACCAGGCCTGTGTGCCACGTCCTCCCGGGGAGGGAAGGGGAAGCCAGCTCTTCCCTCCAGGCTGACGGCCGGGGACTAGCCCAGTGCATTCCGTGTTGGCCTGCCTTGCTAGTCCTGCTGCAGCCTCTAACCCTAACTCTAATCCTGAGCCCCTGCACATGAGCAGAGATGTTTACACGAAGGGCAGGGGACCCTCAGCTCAGGACAGGAGGAGAAAGGCTTGGGCGATTCCATGCGAAGCAGCGATGCGTGCATGCCTGACCCGGTCCCCTGAGCCCCACAGACAGGACCCAGACCCCGAGAGGAACTCATGATAGGCTGGGCAGGTGACACTGCGGGTGCCATAGGGCGGTGGCCAGCTGTGCCACGAACAGCTGCCACAGTGACACCGTCATCACCAGTGCCTCCAGGTCCTTGTTGGAGCCGGACACGGAGCAGCCGTCCCCCCACCAGCGACAGTGCCTGTCCTGCTCTGGTGTCCTGCACGAAAGTGGGGAGGGCAGGGGCTGCATCAGACGTCATACTCTGAGGAGCCCCAGGGAGGCCCGGCCTCCACTGTGGGTGGGATTGGGGAGAGGTGCAGCCATTGTGGAATCTCAGTACTGGGAGCCCTCAAAAACCAATACAAGAGATTCCTCTTGACCTAGCTGTTCCCCTCCTGGGGACTCACAGACATTGTGTTACAGTGAGTCAGGCACCCCCATGCTCTTAGCAGCACAGACCACAGGGCTGAATCTTGGAAGCAGCCTGTCTGTCCACCAGCAGATGTAGGGACAAAGAAAATGTGGTGTTCACACACCGTGGAGTACTACTCTGCCATCAAGAAGGATACACCTGAGCCACTTGTAGGAAGATGGGGGCACCTTGAAACCATCATGCTAACTGAAATAACGTAGGGACACAGCTTAAATATCACAGTTTCTCTTACATGAGAAACACAGAGTATAAATAATTTAAAGAACATAATAAAAGAGACAGTAGGAACCAGGAGGTGGATTTTGTGAAGCTGGGATCTGAAGAGGGGAGGAGAGGAGGAAAGGGGGCATAGGAACAATTAAGGCACAGGAGTGGTCTCCACACACCCTGGACACTGCTGGGGAGGCCGGGGAAGAAGCCACACTCACCTGGCCATCGGGAGGTGTCCCCTGGCCTGGGTTGCAAGGCCTCCCCAAGGGCCACTGAGATGGTCAGTTCCACCTGCTTCAGGTCCTGGCAGCGGGAAAGGCAGAAGGTCAGCATGTCCTGGTCACTGTCTAGTGTCAGAGTGGCCCGGCTTACAAAGGCCTCCTCCCCAGCCTTGGGCAGGCAGTGGAACAGCTGCTGAACCCATCGGCTCAGGTGGGGCAGCTGGCACCCGTGCAGCTCATCGAGGACTCTGAGCACCTTGGCCTGGTTCCCAGAGGTCACCTGTGCTGGAAGGGAAGTTCCACCATGGAGGTGCAGGCGGGGTTTAAAAAACCGAATAAGAAGAGCCCCATGTGGGCCAGGAAGATCCAGGCGTCCATGGCCCGGTCAGCAGGCTCCGGACCTGCAGGCCCTGAGCGCGTGGTGGCTCTGCAGTCTGCAGGAATAGGAGGGCATAGAGAGGGCGGCCAGCAGCTCCTGGAAGATGAAGAGGCCCCACCCGTCCACCCTGCAGAGACTGTGGGTGCCAATGGAGGCAGAGATGCCGGCCTAGTCCATCCTGGCCCTCACCAGGTCTTCCTTGCCAAACACACATTTCTCGCCCCACATGCTGAGAGCCGCCAAGTGACACAGCTCTTCAGAGGAAGCCGGGGGGGGGGGGGGGCCTGCTGCTTCCAGGTGCAGGGTGGAGAGGGACAGCGTCAGCCTGAGGCAGCACTGGGATACATCCGCACCACACTTGCCCGCCGTCTGCCCCGCCGGCTCAGCCCAGGGCCTCTTCACCTGACCCAGTGTGGCTGAAATATGTCCTGAAGTATTCGACTGGCTTCATCCCATTGAACCCTGGAGGGTGACCAGGGCCACTGGAGCAGGGGCTCAGGGCTCACCAGGTTGCTGGCTGCACGGCCACCAGCAGTGAGGCCCGCCAGCAGCAGGGCCGGGCAGGACAGCTGCTGTTAGTTCTGCACTCAGAGCCTCCATGTCTGTGGGAGTGGGGCAGCGAGAGCTGCTTCAGGCCATGGAGCTGCAGCAGGAGCTGCTCGGATGGGGCAGGACCTCGGCTGTGAGGCCGGGGACGGGGCAGCTGGCGCCCGGTCAGCTCCGAGCAGCTCTGCATCGGCCCCTGTGTCACTGCCAGGCAGCAGAGGTAGGAAGTGAGCCAGGCCTTGTAGAAGGGAGTAGAAGGCATCCTGGGCCCACGCCAGTATTACCTGCTGGGCCAGCGTGGTCTTCCAACCACCCAGGCGACCCCAGATCACTGAGGTCTCGGGCAGCACGCAGCTCTGGTGCCAGTAGGCCTCTGGGAACAGGAAGTCCGCCTGGGCTCCGGGTGCTGTCGGGTCCCACCCTGGGGAGTACTTCGCAGTCACTCGCAATTTGTAGGCCTTTTTGATCTAGGCCAGCGATGAGAGACAGGGTGGTGAGGACGGGGAGGTGAGAGACCAAGTCCCTTCCAGCCTTGGGCGCGGGTCTGCTCTCCTGGAGTTGCCCAGGCTGGGTACCTGGGCTAGGGCAACACAGGGCTGTCCCTGGTGAAAGCACTTCTTGTAGGGCAGGGACTGGGTTGTCTCTGCGCAGAGGAGGCACTACCCCGGGACCAGCAGGCAGGTGGTCCCCAGCCTCCATCCCTGTGCTGCCGCAGTGCTGTGACCCTTGCAACTCCTGAAATTCTTGGGTTAAGGACCGTGAGAGGATGAGAAAAACAAAACAAAAAAAAAGACAATGCTGGGGTCAGGTGGAGCCTTTATCCTACTGATGGGAGGAAAGGAACTGCTCAACCACTGTAGCACCTTTACTTATATCCTGGGAAAGATGATGTCAATTTCAGCCCCTCTGCCTAGCAACCCATTGCTTGGCAGGCCTGGGCCCCTTGCCTTCTTGGTGCTGGAACAACTTGTTTACATAGCTTGCTTTGATCTCTCTGTGTTTTCTGGGCTGGCCTTGCTTCAGCCCCACACATGAGATCCATCTCCCTGCACCATGCCGGAGCAAGCTCTGCACCATGTCCCTGGCTGGTGAGTGGCAGGCGCTGGCCAGGACTTAGTGCCTTCGCCCCTTCTTAGCTCCCCGACTCTGAGCAGCCCACCGGTCCCCCAGCAGTGACCCGGAGGCCCAGGGCCTGGGAGCTGCAGCCGACCCCCAGGGCTCCTGTGTGAGTTGGAGCTGTCCTCCAGCCCCAGGGTCCTTCTCTCACTTCCTCCCTCAGCTTCATGCATCAAGACTGGCAGTACCCACATAACCCGTGGCTCAGAGAGCTGAACTCTGCTTCGGACAGCCCACCATCCCCGCTGTCACCTGCAGCCATCACCAGACTCTTCTTTCTCAAGCTCACTCGTGTCCGGGTTCCCACGGCTGGGAGAATGGCTGGAACAGAAGAGCTTACTCTCCGGGGGACAGGGCAGGGATGGCGGTGGCGGAGTGCCACTGGCGGCCGGGTCTGGGCTGCTGTGTCGTCCTGTGGGACCGTGCCCTGCATCTCCACACTGTGGCCTTGCCAGGGCCAGCCCTGCCCCCTCTGCTGTGTCTTGGGGTCACACAGACCATGCACACGGCGTCCCACAGCCATGTCACCCAGCGACGTCAGCCCCCCCTCCCCTCGTCTGTCCAAGTGCTTGGTGATGTTCACCTCCTCATCAGGTGGCCGGGGCTCGCATGGGTGCCTAGTGTTAGGTGCCAGATCCTTAGCCCCAGCCCGCCTGTGTGGTCGCTGGACATCACTCACCCATGAACTCTCTTTGCACCTGGATGCACATTTCCTCCTGCTCCATCTTGGTGAAGATGTCACGAGCCACGTCCCAAGCCGTAGGCTAGGGATCCGCTCCACCAAGAGGTGAAGCACTTCTGCCCAGCTGGCTCCAGGTGACCGGGACGGGCTGGGCTCGAGCTGCTCCTCCAGTAACAACTCCTTGAGCCCCTATAGCTCCTCCTGGCTCAGGCGGGCCATGTACAGCATAAGTCCTTTTTCCTCAGAGGAGTCGGTGGGGGGGGGGGAGCAGATGGGTGTCCAGGCGGCAGGGAGGATGTGTGGCCAGACGGGGAGGTTGCGGGGAGGAGAGAGAGAGTGCGATCTGGGGGCCCTGTTGCTCATCTTGTCACCTCTGCGTTGGCAGAGACAGTGAGTACAGTGCGACCTGTGGAGGCACCAAAAAGACCATGAGAAGAAGTGGCACCTGCCGGTGCATGCCTCTCCACCTAGTACCTGGGAGGCTGAGG
This sequence comes from Cavia porcellus, assembly GCF_034190915.1. NCBI lineage: Eukaryota > Metazoa > Chordata > Mammalia > Rodentia > Caviidae > Cavia > Cavia porcellus. The sequence continues at coordinate 36,420,862 of NW_026947490.1, read as the reverse complement.
CAGGAGGTCTGCAAGCTTGAGCCAGCCCAGGCAATTTAGCAATTTCGTGAGATCTGTCTCAGTGTAAGTTGATCTTGAAGGGCTGGGATGTAGCTCAGTGCAAAAGCCCTAGGGTCAGTCCCCAGGACCACATTGAACACCACCTAAAAGATTCATTCAAGCCACGCTTGGTGGAATATACTGCATGTCTTGACTCTTCTCCTTGAAGCATCTCCTCTCCATGCAAAAACAGGGAGCATCAGAGATGAGTGTTTAGACTCAGATCCACTCTGCAGTATTTATTCCCTCTGCTCCCTTTTGAGGAGCAGGTAAGCATTATAGCAATGCTTTTATGAAAATTTAAACAAATGCAAAACAAAACAAAAGAAGCAGGTTAAAATAATTAATCTACAATCTAGAAACTACACGGCCAGGTAGAAATCCTCATTTGGACTAAAAATCATCTCAAATTGAATAAAATTTTAGGCTTTACATCACAGTATATTTTTGACCCTCCAACTCCATTCCACAGAAACTTTTTTTTTTTTTTGGTGCTGGGGATCAAACTCACGACTTTGAGTTTGCTAGGCAGGCACTTATGCCGCTGAGCTAAACCCCCGGCCCCTGTAGTAACTTTTTAACTTAGCAATTTCCCCCCACAACCTATTTGTTTTAAAAAATTTTTTATTTTTAAGAGAATAAAACCAAACAAAATAAAGCAGAATAAACCCAATCAAAACAAAACAGTGAAAATGATACAGGGTTTCAAAACAAGATAATAGGAAATCAACAATGGCTGCCATAATTATTCTTTTTATCTTCAAAATAGCTGCCCAGTTCATCAGATATAATAAAATCAAACCAGACCAAACAAAATAAAACCAGTCAAAACAAAACAGTGAAAATGATACAGGGCTTTAAAACAAAATAATAGGGAATTAACACTGGCTACCATCTTCCCCTTTTAGAGGTTTCCTCCCTTTCACTTTCACAATATCCTTTGTACATGTTGGCTCCCACTAACTCCTTCGGTTTTTTTATGCTAGGGAAAGAACATGATGTTCACCCATTTGAGTCCAAACCATTTCACCCAAGAGCATGATCTCAGGTTGCATCCATTTACCTGCAAGAACTTCGTGATTATCCTTCTTTTTTTTTTTTTTTTTTTTTTTTTTTTTTTTTTTTTTTGGTCTTTTTCGTTTTTATCGGTACCAGGGATCGAACTCACGACTGCCTGCTTACAAGGCAGGCACTTATGCCGCTGAGCTAAATCCCCAGCCCCGATTATCCTTCTTTAGAGCTGAGTAGTTTTCCATTATATAAAAATGCTATATCTTTCTTACCCATTCTGCAGGGTACATCAATCTGGGTTGGAAGTTGTTTTCTTTCAGGACATAGAATAGTTCACGTCAAGCTCTTCTTGACTTGATGGTTTGTGTTGAGAAATCTGTCGTGATTCTGATGGGTTTTCCTTTATAGGTGATCTGTCTCTTTTCTCTAACAGCCTTTAATATTCTATTCTTATGCTGAATTCCTGGGATATTAATTATTAGTTTATTTGTTTATTAATTTATTTGTTTTGGTACCAGGGGTCAGACTCATGACTTTATGCTTACCAGACAAGTGCTTGAGCCACTGAGCTAAATTCCCAGCCCTGGATCTTGATTATTATATACCTGGGTATAGATTTTGGTTATGGCTAATTGGAGTTCTCTATGCCTCACTGTATGTCAGGTCCTTTCCCCATGCTTGGGAGGTTTTCAGCTATTACTTCTGTAAATAGCCTTTTCATGTCACTTGTGTTGACTCCTATTTTTTCTCTGACACCTACCATTCTTAAATTATTTTTCTTTGTGTCACCTTGCAGCCATTGAATTGTTATTTCCTGGTTCCTTGTTATTTTTGAGACATCCTTCCTTTCATGATCACTAGCTGCCATCCTGTCTCCAAGGTCTGAAAGTCTATCTTTGGTTTCTTTCAAGTGGTTTTGCCAGCTTTCAGTGTGGTTTCTAATCTCCCGGAAATCTCTTTGAGTCTGTTTCACGCATTCCAGTTCTTCTCTATATTGTTCATTCAAGGTTTTCTCATTTTCTTATGCTCTTTTTTTCTAAGTCTTCCTTAGATCTGCTCAGCAACTCTTTTATTATGTTTGTCATTTCTTCCTTTATCTAAGATGTTATTTCTGATATGATTTCTTTCATAAGCCCCAGTAAGTAGTTTTCTATTTCAGTTAGCAATCATTCCAGAAATTTCAGGTGTGTGACTTCCAGTTTCTTCCATGTCTACGTCTCCTTTTTGGTTTGGGCTGGAGGCCAGAGATGCCTTTGGCTCCTTCATCTTAACATTTTCCTGGGTTCCTCCAGATGAGCAGGTTGTTGGGTCCCAGGTGCTTCCTGAATTGGCTACCTGTCCACAGCATAGGGGTATGGGTCAGGCACCTGGGTTTCTCTTAATTCAGGTTCCTCAGGAGGCAGTGGGGTGCAGGGTGAGCTTCTCTAGATGCTCGAGGCCTCTCCAAGGCATGGCTGGCTGGTTCTCCTGGATCGCACTGGCTACCTGCTGGAGTGCTCACAGGGGCTGGGCTGGCTGCTTCTCCCTGCCTGTGCTGCTTACCTGTGGGCCCTCATAACTTCTTTAATGTTAATTTTTTTTTGAGACAGGGACTCTCTGTCTAGTTCAAACTGTACTGGAACTCACTACGTAGCTGAGGCTGGTCTCAGACTTGTGGCAATCCTCCTGCCTCAGCCTCCCAAGGGCTGGGATTATAGGTATGTGCCACCACATCCAGTCCCCCCTCATAACTTCTTATGTGACACCCAGATCTTTACATAAACATGTTAATTTGTGTATGTGTGTGTGATACTGGGAAGTGAGCCCAGGGCCTATGTCTGGGGCTGTCTGCCCAGCCCTTTTGTGAATTTATTTGCAAGTTTTCAAACAGTCCGCTAAGTTGTTAAGTTGCCCAGGTTGAGCTCAAATTTGTGATCTTCCTGCCTCAGTCTCCAAGGGTACTGGCATTACAGGGGTGCACCATCACGTCTGGTTAAATTTGTCAAATTTTCTGTTTTCTTTCAGATAGCTGAACTTGTTTCCATGACAAAGATGCTGGCACTGCCCCCACCCAGTGGGAGGCACTGTCTGCCAGGATGGATCCCAGCCACAGGAAGTTGGTCTATCTCTACTCACTGCACCAGCATGGTTGCTCACTTCCGGGCCACGCTGAGTGCAGTTTACTTGTTGCTTTGTTTTGTTTTTCGTACTGGGAATCAAACTCAGGATCTCACACTTGCCAAGCAGGCAGGCACTGTGCCACTGAGCTTAAACTGAAAGAAATTCAGGGCAGAAAACTCAGGACCAAGGAAGCTGTTGCAGTTAAATCACCTTGCCTCCTTCCGTTCACAGCCGGGGATCCCCGGCAGGAAGACCTCTCTGGGAACATCCCCAGTGGGGTGTGCAGAGAGCTGTGACCCAGAGGTTTCACCTGTAGGACTTCCTACAGATGCACAAGGTGACATGTGGATAAGCCACCCTGCCTTGGTCCCTTCAGGCTGTTACAAGGCCCAGGTGCTGGGTGGATTACAAGCAGCAGGAATTTATTTCTCACAGCCCTGGAGGATGAAAAACCAGGCAGGACTCTGGCAGGTTCAATGTCTGGTGCGAGCCTTTTCCTTGCTCACTGATGTCACCTGCTGGCCGTGTCCTCGGGGTGGAAAGAATGAGAAGGAACGAGCACTCCTAGTCATAGCTCGAAAGGTTGCTAATCCCAGTCATGAGAGGGGAGCTCTTTCCCGGCAGCCCACCCAGCTTCCAAAGCCCTGCCTCCAAACACTGCATCCCCTCGGATGGGAGTCCTGACACAGGGACTGCAGGACAACATGAACCTCACCCCGCAGCACATCATCTAGACTTCCTTTCTCAAACATCCGAACATCAGACGGTGCCATGCTGTCAGGGGTTTGTACTGAAAATATGCTGGCGGACAAGGGACACAAAAATCCCCTTGCTCTCAGACTCATTACCTCAGTAGATGAAAATAAAGTGTAAATCATGTGGTAGAAGGCAACATATACTGTGGAAAACAGGAAAGCCCTGGCTTTGAGGAAAGCATATACAGTGAGATGAGGTCTTGTATAGGCTACTGGGAGGAAGGAGGTCATGGGGTGTCTGTGTAGACATCCTGGGAAGCTTCTGGGGCAAGCAGAGCAAGTGTCAAGGCCCCGTGGCCAGCAGCCTGGAGCTGCTTAAGATCAGTGTGAATGGAAGGGAGCGGCTGAGGTATGCAGCTGAGGTGACAGCAGGGATGCTGGCGCCACCTGCTGGGGCCCTGGAAACCACTCTCCCTAGCTTCCATCTCCTTCTGGATAGGAGCTGTGGGTGGGTTCTGAGGAGAGACTGTTGACAGCACTGTCATCCTCAGTAGGGGTCTTTGGCTCTCATGCTGAGCACAGGATCAGAAAGAGGAGCCAGAGACGAGAGCTGCGACCAGGGATGGGAGAGGAGACACACAGGTATGGAAAAGGGACCACGCTGAGTACACAGAGGTGCCTTGGGTCACTAACTTCATGCCTTCTGTGACTGTGGAAAAGCGGCCCACGGCCACTTCCCTGTGGGAAAGATGGCCGCAGTCACCTTTGTCACCTGATGCAACTTGCAAACCAAAACAAAATTTTGCCAACGCCTCTGTCTGTGAGCCAAATCCTTCACACTGGTCAACCTAGGCACCACTGTCATCTGAAGACAGGTTCGTGGGGGGAAAGCCGGTAGTGTGAGATCGACCATTTGGAGGTGTCTGACCCTGTGGCACGCTGACAACTGTCACCTCTTCCAGTCACGTCTTGCGCAGTGGTGGTTTAAACAGAGACAGTTGCACACTAGGCCCTGTGACCGTGCATTGCTGTGTGGCTCAGCCGCCTCAGTACGCACGCCTGAGATGTCGCCTGTCATCAGGTGCCACATGATTCTTTAAACTGCCCTGAAGGAAACCTTGCACCCACTAGCAGGGACCCCTCACGCCCTCTTCTGCACCTCAGGGACACAGGTCTGCCCCCTGCATCTCTGGATTTCCCTTTCTAGGTGTTTCACATCCAGGGGATCAGAGCTGCCGAGACTCTCCAGGCATGGATGTGGGGCTTGGAAAAGAGAATTGCAAAGGCGACAAAAAGGATGGTTTTTTAGCTTAGGCAAAAGAAGGGCTGGTGTCACCATTACTGGACCTGGGCAGACTGCAAGAACTGCAGGTTTTGTGTGGAGTGAAAACTTCCAGACATCCAACGGGAAGTTGGAATTCATGGGAGAAGCTGCACTGTGGCCGTGTTCTTGCAGCTTTTGAGCAGATGGACAGTATTTCAACCCAAGGGTACAGTGAAATCATTAAGGGAGAGGTCAGGAAGGAAGCCCAAGGATGGGATCCTGGGCGCAGTGGAGGAGGAGGTCTGTGAGAGGGACCCCAAAGCGGGTGAGACACGGAAGTCGGTGTTGGGGGGCACATGGGTGAGGGGCACCCTGGAAGTCAAGGAAGAACTGCTGAGAGCTGAGTGACTCCAGCCTGGGCACTGGTAGTGCAGGGCTGCAGGGGACCTTGTAACAAGAGGGGGGGTCTGTTTTGAAACAGGGTCTTACTGTGCAGTTCAGGCCTTGAGCTCACTTTGTAGCCTAGGCTGGTCTCAAACTCGCAAAAATCCTCCTGCTTCAGCCTCCCGAGTGCTGGGATTACAGGCCTGCACCACCATGCCTGGCCCCTAAGAGCACTTTTGGCAAGGTTTTGGGGACAGGAAGTTCATTTTGAAGGTGTCAAGATACAAAAAGGAGAGATGCAGAAGTGCAGATGGCCCCTGAAGGCCTCTGTCGTAAGATGTGATGTTTTGTTGTCCCCAACAGAGACTCCACACCGCCTCCTCCCCCGCGCCACCCCTGTGGCTGGCGGCCTCCGTTCTGCTTCTGTCTCTGCCTTGTTTCACCCCGGGCAGCCTTTTCGGGCTTGCTGTGCCGTGGCACCTAGCAGTGTCACCTGTCCGTGGCACCTCCTTTATTCACCTGTTGGTGACCTTCTGGGGGTTCTGCCTCTTGCCTCTTGTGGACCCTGGTGAGCAGGTGTCTGTATCCTCGCTCCCCCGCTCACAGGGGTCCCCAGAAGGAGCGCGGGGTGAGTCCTCCTTTAAGGTGTTGCACAGCTGCCCTCGTATTTCCCATCCCGGTCAGCCAAGCTCTGCTTCCTCCACCCCCTCCCCAGGGCTCATTTTCCATCCTTAGAAGCTTTTGCCACTGAGCAGGCAAACATCCTGGGCAGGTGAACAGTTGTAACACCTGCTGCCCACCTTAGGCCTCACCAAACCCAGAAGCTTCACAAAGCGCACTCTACCTCCTCTCCTCTCCTCTCCTCTCCTCTCCTCTCCTCTCCTCTCCTCTCCTCTCCTCCCCTCTCCTCCCCTCCTCTCCCCTCCCCTCCCCTCCCCTCTTCTCTTCTTTTGAGGTTTCCCTGGCGCAGCAAATGCCCCTGAACTTTCTGCGGTGGGGACCAGCAGTGGGAGCCAGCCACACAGAAGCCCACCTGCGTCAACCCAGATGCTCATGGGGAGACAGGACCCACACAGGCATCACCCCATGCTGGCGGCTTCCTCCCCACACTTGCTTCTCCTGCCTGTCTGGCTGTTTTAATTTTTCTGACCACAGCTGCCAGTGGCTGCCCCAGGCTCTGGGGTGACCACTCCCTGCTCTGGTCTCAGGGTTTTTCTTGATGCTTCAGTCTCCGGACTCCCGGGGAATGTAGGACTCCAGCTCAAAACCTGGGAAGCTGGTTTTCAGAGGCCAGCAAGGCCTTTACCAATCAGAGCTGGGCTTCAGGTTTCCAGGGCTTAATTCCTAACCTCTGCTTTGCGCTTTCAGTGTGGACCAAATGGCCTGGTTATTGGGAAAATGAGGCGGTGGGAACAGTGCATAGGAGAGAGGAACAGAACAGATTGCTCACCCTGAGGGAAGTAGGCTTCTTGCATCCAAAATCTCCTCCCAAAGCTAAAAGCAACACACTGGCCACCACGCCAAGCCTCATGGGCCTCAGGAGGAAGCAGGTGACCGCCACATTCCCCCTGGCTTTGTCAGCACCCTTCCCATTGCAGGCCTGAGCCGAAGGCATTGGGGTACAGGGGTAATGGGCGGCAATGAGGCACAGGTGGTGCTTCGGATCTGTGCAGGTTCCAGCCAAGGTAACCACCTAGAGAACCCCCTGGCTCCTGAGGCCCAGCCTGGAGGCCAGGGAAAATGCAAAATGCTCTGCATTCCAGCTGGAACCATCCGTGGCTGCTGGGGGATCTTGTCCACGTTTGTGTCGAGCAAATGGTGGGGCTCAGGGGCTCCAGAGTTCAGTCTGGCTGCCCCACGCCCTGGGCCCTGGCCAAGCAAGACTTGGAGACAGACCTGGTGGGAAAAGGGCAACTTAGCAGCAAAGTGTGCCCAGCACGTGGAGCTAAGAAGGCCTGGCCGGCCTAGACCAACAGTGACAATGATGGTGACAAGAGCACGCACTGGAGGGTGCAGAGATCGGCTCCGAGGGGCTGGCACAGATGTGTGCACTCACAGGGTGGAGGTGATAGAGCTTCAGACACCAGCGGCGTGGAAGCGAAGCGAAAGCAGGGTTTATTCGTGTTAGAGACACAGTCAAGTGTTTATTACTGAGGGAGCCATGGCCAACAGCCCGCCTCCACCCTGCTCATGGGGGTCCACTTCCGGGGCCACAGTACCTTCAGAAAGGTGCGCATGGAGGCGCCAACCCTGGGCTCTCCTTCCCACCCTAGCGGTCCTCGGAGCATGGGCCCCAGGCATGGCATCGGTGCCACTTGAGCACCGGTGGGAACCACACACTCAGCTTCTCTTCAGAGCTGTGGCCTCAGGAGCTCTGACAGCTGAAAAATAAAACAGGAGAAGCCAATAGGTGGGAGAGAGCCTGGTGGGAGAGGGGCCTGTGGCCTCATGAATGTGTGACTGCCAGGATCCTGGCTGCGAGGCCAGAGCCGGCTCTGCACAGCCTTCCCAGGGCACTGGTCCCGGGCAGGAGCCCTCTCTGTGCGTCAGCTTCCAGCTGCACGAGACTCAGGGACCCAAAGACAAAGCTCAGCGAGGACTGATCACTGCAACCTGCATCTCAGCTCTTACAGTAAGGGTGGCAGAACCGTGGTGGCGCATCATGCCTGGGCCCTACCATGCCCGGCCAGTCCCTCTGTCAGGGCCATGTGGGCACCTGGAGAGGACTGGGCAGGACTAACCTTGTCACTGGGAATTGAGCCCTGACTCCAGTGGAGCTAGGGATGCCCCTTGGTTCTTTGTGTTTTATGGAGGAGAAGCAACTCCTGGGGAGAGGAGGGGTCCATAGAGCTTTGGAGAGAGCTGGGGCAGAGACAAAGAGAGAGTGCACCCTCAGCGGGGTGGGCAGGGCCCAAGACAGCAGGCAGCTGCTCTGTGGGCAGAGGGCTTTGCAGGGCATGCTCCCCTCCTCCCCTGGGCAGGGGCCATGGAGGCAGGACCCAGACTCTCATTTGCCGTGGGACCTTGGGGTCTTTCCAACCCCTCTCCGGAGGAGCTCAACTTCTCTTGGGCTGAGCGAACCCTGGCCACATGTGGGTTTGATCTGCAGCTACCCATGAAGAAAATGGAGAAGGGCAAAGTGAATCCCATTTTCTTTCTCTTTCAAGTAGTGCTGGCCACCTGTACCAGGGCACCTGTCCCAGGGCACTGTCTGCCTGCGGGCACCGAAGCCCCCAAAACCCATCAGCTCATCCATGGGTGCCCTCTGTTCACAGTGGCCTAAGACAACGCATCTTCCGCTCTTTCCAGTCAGCCATGGCTATGTCTGTCCCCGCGGGGGACCCTTCCCTGGCTTCCAGGCAACTCGAGAAAACCTGCCTCTCTCCGTGCTGTGTCAGGTGGTCCTAGAGCAGGTGTGCCCCTCTGGGCGCTGCTCCGTGTCTGTGTGTCCTTTCCCACTGTGGATGACGCACCCCCCAGGCCAGTGTTCGGTGCCCTGAGTTGTTCCTCAAAGCCTTGTCTTGTGCGTCCACACCTTTCTGTGGCCTCCTCAGGTCAGATTTCCGGTGGGGATCCGGGTCCCAGGATGGAGCAGCAAGACGTCCCACCAGAATCTGTTCTACTTCTGTCTCGCACAGCTGGTGCAGTGTGACTGATCTTTTCTCTAATGCTTTGAAGTTCAGAGTGTTTGCTAAGGAAGATGTCCCCTCCTGGCTGGAAGGGGAATCTAAGAGTGTGTTCTTCGAATTCCCATGGTTTTATTTATCTCTGCACTTCATCTCCGTCCTGCTTGGAAACTGTTTTTGTGCAGCGTAGGAGGTGGGTGCATCACCAAAGTACTGGGTACCACTCCACCCTCGATGCACCAGCGCTGTCACGGCCATCAGCCGCTCCTGGGTGGCAGTTCTCACTCTTCGGGTTCTCCAGGCTCTGACTTTGCCAACCTGCACTTCTCAGAACGAGGCTTGGGGTATGAAGCTTCCAGGTGTACCTGGACACCGGGTGGGGGTGCTTTCTTCTTACTCCATTCCTGAGTTTGCTTATCAACCAGAACTTTAGAATCCATGTCTCCGGCTCCCCCTAAAAGAGAACTAACCCAAAGAAATGGGAAAAAAATGCAAAACCGAAATCCCACTGTGAGTGAGGGGAGAAAGGCGACTGCTTGGGAGCCTGACACACAAACACCCCACCCCACCTTGCACTGTGTAGTCCCAGGCAAAGCCTTCCTGAAGGTGGACATGAACTTCTGGTCTTGTGAGAATGCACTTCACAGGTAGATAGGAAGGGAGGACGGGGCGGGGGGAGAAGAGGAGGACTGAGGAGGGAAGAGGAGGCCTAGTAGGGGAAGAGGAAGACTGATAGGGGCAGAGGAGGACTGAGTGGAAAGAGGAGGACTGAGGGGGGACAAGGAGGACTGAAGGGTCAAGAGGAGGACGGAAGGGGAAGAGGAGGATTGAGGAGAGAAGAGACCAGGGGTGCTACCAGCTCCACAGCAGTGAGCACTGTGTACTCGCATGAGTACTAAGGAACTAAAATTTCAAAAAGTGCATTGTTCGCTTTTCCTTCCTTGAGTATGGGTCTTTCTTGTGAAGGTTAGAGGTAGGCTGTCCATCTCCTGTGTTCTCCTCTGCTGGGCCTGGCTCTTCTTTTCATTTATTGTCATTTTTCTTGCCTATTTGTAATCTAGTGGAGCTGTATGCTTGGGGTTTTTTTTTGTTTTGTTTTTGAAGTTATTTTACTTAGAAATCTATACTAAGGTGACGGAAGCACCCACATTTTAAAGTATTCAAGTGCTATTTATATTAGCGTAACATTTCATACGTAAATTTTTCACAGAGAATTGCTGCTTAATGTAAAACACATACACAGGGAATTATTATTATTATCATTATTGTTATTATTATTATTTGGGTACCGGTGATCAAACTTATGACCTTGCACATGCCAGGCAGGTGCCTGTGCCGCTGAGTTAAATCCCTGGCCCCACAGGGAATTATTAACTCATCAAAATTGCTTTTCAAGACTGTTTAATGAGCTGGAGGACTTAATATCTCTGCAAGCAGGGAGGGATCGCAGGTTCCTGAGGCACCTCGGCCTGTGGCTTCCGGGTGCAATGAAGTGGAGCAGCGGGTTAGAGACCACTACATCAGCCTCCCCATCCCGGCTACACTTGGAGGTCTGCTGAGCTCCCGACGGGTAGGCAGGCCTACACTATCCCCCGAGCCCAGCCGCGCCTAGCCATCGGTGTGCAGAGGAGGAGCTGGGCGGATCTGGAGTGCCTGCAGAAGCCCCTTCCTTTGTCTGGAGGACTGTGGATATCTCTGCAAGCAGGGAGGGATCACAGGCTCCTGAGGCACTGCGGCCTGTGGTGAGTACCCTAACCCGGCTGCGATTGAAGAGCTGTGGAGCTTCCAAGGGGCAGGTGGGTGCACAGTGTCCCTGAGGCCCAGCTTGTCTGGAACTGCGGAGTTCTGAACAAGCAGAGGAGGGCCATTGGTTCTGCAGGCCCAATGGCTTGGGGTAGCGTGGTGCCAGAGTCTCAGTAGCTGCAAACATAGAAGGGGATTTTCAACAGATCCTGAGGAAGCTTTCAAATAACACTTGAAACACAGAAATATAGGAAAATGACACAACAAAAGACCAAATTACAATCTCAAAACTCCAGCCCATCTCAGGAAACCCTAGGAGGAATGTATTTAGAAGAAAATATATCCCATCCACCTCATATATCAGACACAATAGCTACTGAAGTTGACAAGCAACTCCAGGAAGCTTTAAAGAAATTCAAACTCGAAATAATTCCCCAGATAAAAGAAGAAATGATAAAAGAAATGAAAGAGATTCTAAATATATCTAAAGAAAACACAGATAAAAAATTGGAGGAACTAAACAAAAAGATAGAATTCCTAGACGAGCAATATAAGAAACAAACAGAATACATAATGCAGATGCACAGAGATATACAGGAAATAAAAAACTCCACTGAAAGTTGTAAAAACCACCTTAATGAAAGTGAAGATAGAATTTCAGACCTTGAAGACAGGATTGCAGCTAGTGAACAGGAAAGGAAAGATCTTTTAAAAATAACAAGGAATCAGGAAACAACAATTCAACAACTGCAAGACGATGCAAAGAAGAATAACATAAGAATGATAGGGATTAATGAAAAAGAAGGAGACAACATAAAGGATATCAAGAGGATATTTAGAGAAGTAATAGCTGAAAATTTCCCAAGCATGAGATCAGAAACTGACATCAGGATCAGTGAAGCATATAGAACTCCAAATAGTCACAACCAAAATAAAACTACACCCAGGCATATAATAATCACCATCCCAGAAATCCAACACAAGAATAGATTATTAAAAGCTGTCAGAGAGAAAAGACAGATCACTTATAAAGGAAAACCTATCAGAATCACAGCAGACTTCTCATCACAAACAATAAAGTCAAGAAGAGCATGGAGTGAAGTATTCCAGATCCTAAAGCAAAATGATTTCCAACCTAGACTGATATATCCTGCAAAACTATCATTCAAAATAGATGGTGAAATACGATACTTCCATGACAAAGAACAGCTGAAGAACTTCATGAACACCAAACCAACCCTGCAAAAAATATTGAAAGTCAGTTTAGATACACAAAGGAAAAAACCACTAAGCAAAGCAAATAATTAAACAGAACAGAAAGATAAAGATGCAACAGCAGAGAGATAACATTCCTACAATTAACCAGCATTTAACAGTAATAACCATTAATGTAAATGGTCTCAATGCACCAATCAAAAGAAACAGACTAGCAGAATGGATCAAGAAACAAAATCCAACCATATGCTGTTTACAGGAAACCCATCTAACCCAGAAGGATACTCACAGACTGAAAGTCAAAGGATGGAAAACAATTCTTCATGCAGCAGGAAGCCAAAAAAAGGCAGGAGTAGCCATTCTGTTTGCAGAAAACATGAACTTTAAACGAACAATGACCATAAAGGACAAAGAAGGTCACTACATACTCATAAGGGGAAAACTCCAAGAGGAAGAGATAACTATCTTAAATATATACGCACCAAACTCCAGAGCACCCAGTTATATAAAACAATTATTAACAGAAATGAAAACTCAAATTATCAGTAACACAATTTTAACAGGAGACCTTAATACGCCATTGACACCAAGGGACAGATCAACCAGACAGAAAATGAGCAAAGAAATAACAGAACTGAATCATACCTGTGAACAAATGGGTTTGATAGACATATACAGAATGTTCCACCCAACAACATCAGAATACACATTCTTCTCAGCAGTACATGGATCATTTTCTAAAATAGACCATATATTAGCTCACAGAACATATTTAAACAAGTGCAAAAGAGCTGAAATCATCCCTTGAATGTTATCGGATCATAGCGCTCTGAAATTAGAAATTAATGATAAAAGATACTGCAAAAATCCCACAAACACATGGAAACTGAATAGCACACTCTTGAGTAATCAGTGGGTCACAGAAGAAATTAAAGAAGAAATTAAACAATACCTAAAAGAAAATGAAAATGCAGATACAACTTACCAGAATCTGTGGGATGCAATGAAAGCCGTCCTGAGAGGAAAATTTATTGCACTGAGTTCCCACATCAGGAAAACAGAACGAATACAAATAAATAACTTGATGCTACACCTCAAACAGCTAGAAAAAGAAGAGCAAGTCAAGCCCAAAGCCAAAAGAAGAGAGGAAATTATAAAAATCAGAGCAGAAATCAATGCAATAGAGACTAAGAAAACAATCCAAAGAATCAACGAATCAAAGAGTTGGTTCTTTGAAAGAATAAATAAAATCGATAAGCCCCTAGCCAACCTTATTTAAAAAAGGGAAGAAAAAGCTCAAATTCATGCAATAAGAAATGAAAAAGGAGAAATCACTACAGACCCAATAGAAATACAGAAGATCATCAACACCTATTTCGAAAACCTCTACTCTCAAAAGTTTGATAACACAGAAGAAATAGACAGATTCTTAGAAGCATATGAAGTGCCAAAGCTAGATTAAGAGGATGTAAAACTGTTGAATAACCCAATCTCTGTTACTGAAATTGAAAATGTAATTAAGTCCTTACCCACCAAGAAGAGCCCAGGCCCAGATGGATTCACTGCAGAATTCTACAAGAAATACAAAGAAGACCTAATGCCGACACTCCTCAAACTATTCAATGAAATTGAAAGGGAAGCAATCCTTCCTAAGTCATTCCTGGAAGCAAATATTACTCTAGTACCAAAACCTGAGAAAGACCCAACTAAAAAAGAGAACTATAGACCGATCTCCCTAATGAACACAGATGCAAAAATCCTCAATAAAATATTGGCAAATAGGATCCAGCAAATCATCAAGAAGATTATACACCATGACCAAGTGGGATTCATCCCAGGAATGCAAGGATGGTTCAACATACGCAAATCAATAAATGTAATCCACCATATCAATAAAGCCAAAAATAAGAATCACATGATCATTTCTATAGATGCAGAAAAAGCCTTCAATAAGGTCCAACATTTATTCATGATAAAAACTTTACAGAAAATTGGAATAGATGGTCTTTACCTCAATATAATAAAGGCCATTTATGACAAACCAACAGCCAGCATCATACTAAATGGCCAAAAATTGAAAGCCTTTACTTTAAAATCAGGCACAAGGATGTCCTTTATCACCACTCCTATTTAATATACTACTGGAAGTACTAGCCAGAGCAATTAGGCAAGAAAGAGAAATAAAAGGGGTAAAGATAGGAAAAGAAGAAGTTAAGTTATCATTGTTTGCAGATGACATGATACTCTACATAGAAGACCCCCTAAACTCCATTGAAAGACTCTTAGATACAATAAATAAATTCAGTAATGTGGCTGGATACAAAATCAATACTCAGAAATCAATAGCATTCCTATACACGAACAACAAAATCACAGAGAGGGAAATAAGAGAAACTGGACTATTCACATTAGCAAGCAAAAAAATGAAATATTTAGGAATTACTCTTACGAAAGAAGTGAAAGACTTATACAGTGAAAACTATAATACACTGAAAAAGGAAATTGAAGATGATCTCAGAAAATGGAAAGACATCCCTTGCTCATGGATAGGAAGAACAAACATTGTGAAGATGGCCATTCTCCCAAAACTGTTATACAGATTCAATGCAATCCCAATAGAAATACCATCAACATACCTTATAGATCTAGAGAAATCACTCCTAAATTTCATCTGGAACCAGAAGAGACCAAGAATCACAAAGGCAATTCTAAGCAGCAAAGACAAAGCAGGAGGCATCACAATCCCTGACTTGAAATTATACTACAAAGCAACAGTAGTAAAATCAACATGGTATTGGAATCAAAACAGAGCTGAAGATCAATGGAATAGATTAGAAGATACAACCACAACTACAAACACACTCAACCACCTTATCTTTGATAAAGGAGCCAAGCAGGTTCACTGGAAGAATGACAGTCTCTTTAATAAATGGTGCTGGAAAAACTGGCTCTCCATTTGCCGAAAACTAAAGCTAGACCCATGTCTATCACCATGTACTAAATTAAAATCTAAATGGGTCAAAGATCTGAATATTAAAACAGAAACACTAAATCTATTGGAAGACATAGGAGTAGGTAGAGAATTCATGAACAGGACTCAAACCGCACGGGAAATACTTCCCAGAATCAATAACTGGGACCACTTCTTATTAAAAAGTTTCTGCATGTCAAAAGAAATCTCCAGCATAGTGAAAAGAAAACCCACAAACTGGGAAAAGATTTTAGTGAACCCCCTCTCAGACAAGGGACTCTTGTCTAAAACATATAAAGAATTTAAAAACTCAGATCCCCAAAGTTCAAAGATCCAATCCAAAAATGGGCATCTGAAATGAATATGCACTTCTCAGATGAAGAAATACAAATGGCAAATAAATACATGAAAAAATGCTCATCATCATTGGTCATTAGAGAAATGGAAATTAAAACCACACTGAGATTCCATCTCACTCCTGAAAGAATGGCCAGGATCAAGAAAACCAAGAACAACAAATGCTGGAGAGGCTGTGGGGAAAAAGGAACTCTCCTGCACTGTTGGTGGGAGTGTAGACTGGTGCAGCCTTTGTGGAGGTCAGTCTGGAGATTTCTCAAAAAGCTGGGATTGGAAGTCCCATTTATTCCAGCTATTTCACTTCTAGGTATATTCCCAGAAGAACTGAAAGCATCATACCACAGTGATATATGTGCACCTATGTTTATAGCATCACAATTTGTAATCACCAGATCTTGGAAACAACCCAAGTGTCCATCAACTGAGGAATGGATAAAAAAGTTGTGGTATTTCTATACAATGGAGTATTATTCAGCTATAAAGAAGGATCACATTGAGATATTTATCAATAAATGGGCACAGCTTGAGACCATACTCATAAGTGAAATAAATCAATCTCGCATGTGTGAATACCAAATAGTTTCCCTAATGTAAGTAATGACTCAAATATATAAAAATATGTGGTAATCATGATTCCCTATTATGTGGCCTTGAAGCCTTATAAAGTTTTCACTTATTAATTGGAAAGGCTTTATTCTGGGCTTCTTGATATGGAAATATTTGAAGCTATAGTATATGAAGTTTTATCCAAATATTTCAAGGAAAAAGACAGACACTATGGTAACTACTATTAAGTCGGGTTATTTGGTGGTGAAGCACTAGATTGCTGAAACAGTCATGCTTTGACCTGTATTGCTATATTGTTAAGTCCTGTTTTATCTCAATCTCTCCCTTATTCTTTAAAAAAATTATTTAGTTATTTCTTATGTTTGTTTTAATTAAGGAGAAACATTAAAAAATTAGCAGGATATATGATAGTAACTTTTTTTGACTTCCTGTTAACTTGTTTTGAAGTCCTGTAATACTCCCACTATCTTGTTTTGACTGATTAGACTCTGTTCCATTCTGTATGATAGTATCAAGTTTGAGGGTATAGGCAACTACTTTGAAGGCAATAAGATTCACTAAGATGCCCATTCTGGTTTGACTATTGTCTCCTTTGGAAGTCCTGTAATGTTTACAATGCTTAAGTTTTATTGGTCTTGTTCTCTACTGTTTTGTTCAACTTTATAATATCTAATGAGATAGACAATTCTTTTTAAGGAAACAAGAGACATCGTTGATAACCATTGTTGATAACCTTGTACTTTGTTTTACATCATGTGCTATGTCTATCCTTGGTTTTGACTGACAGCTTTGTTTTGCCATATTTGACTTTATTCTCTCCCCCCCCCAAAAAATAATAAGAACTAAGGAGTAATAAAACCCAAAATGTGTAAATTTTGTTGTAAAAAAGAGAGGGAAGAAAAGAGCTCTAAAGGATACAACAGCAAGTGTGTTTAGGTTTGTTAAATAGCTGACCATATTAATGTTTTTGGTTGGATCATTGAACACAACTGCTTGCAGTCTCACTGTTTGAATGTCTACTTTGTATTCTTTGATACTGTGATTTGAGCAACTATTTCTAAGATGATAATATATAATCTATTAACAGGTGATTTCTTACTGTTTTTTTTTTTTTTGGTAGTTCTGTATTACGTGTACCCTTACACCACTTTGTTTTGTTTTGTGTTTTTCTCTTTTTCCTTTTAGATAAATTTTTTTAAAAAATTGTGTAAGAGACACTCAACCTTCATGCTCAATGAGCACTCATTAAAAATCAGTTAAATTGCTAATATTATTATCATCTCAGACCCATGACAGGGAGCATCTCAGGATGACCTCTTTGAGGACTACTGTTGGCTTAGGGCGGCAGAAGCCACTGCTCCTAGCTACTTATTTGTTCATTGATTGGTTTCACATTTGCAATTGCACTGTGCTGTGTCCTACAGTGGTCAGAGTAGCCTGGGGATTTTACACACAAGACAGCACATACCCTTAACGTGGGCCCTGGAGATAAAGCTAACAAGCATGATGATCTGGTCTGTAACTTCAAAATTTATTTGAGGTTGCTCATTTCTGTTTACTTGTTTGTTTGTTTTGTTTTTTGGAAACAGGGGCTCACTATGCAATTCAGGCTGGCCTTGAAGTCACTTTGTACTCAAGGCTGGCCTGGAACTCTCAGAGATCCTCCTGTTTCAACCTCCTGAGTGTTAGGGTTAAAGGCATGCACCGTTGACCGGCGCAGCCCCCCAATGAGACAGGAGATGCTCTTGTGGGCGACAGTTAACTGCTGCTTTATTTACGCGGGCTCTAGTTTATATATTTGGCCGTGACCAATCACAGGCTGCCACGAGGAAGCAGGGCGGGAATGGGACGCAGGCTCTGGCTACTATATCCAGCTGTGGCCAATCAGGAGTTGCCACAGAGTCGGCAAGGGGCGAATACGGAGTGAGCACGAGGTGCGCACGCATTGGCTAATTTAAAGAGGGACATAGCGCATTGCGGAAGCTGGCGTGGTCCTTAGTCCCGGGTGGGGTATGGTATGTTGAGTGCCTGCGCCCAACACACCACTACACCTGGCCCAGTTTATTCTTTAATTTTTTGTCCTTATAATTTGAAAAAATCACCTAGAGTTTAATTTCGAAAACTAGTTTTTTATCTTTAATCTCTATGGAAATAGAGTTTACATATGTGGCCCATCTATTTGAAGCACACAGTTCAGCTATGAATATATTTACAGGTGTGTGTAAATATCACCGCAGCCAGGGTTTTTGAGACAGGATCTTGCTCTGTACCTCGGGCTCCCCTCATGCTCACCCCCTGCTAGCTCAACCTCTCAAGTTCACAGGTCTATCTTATTTTGGTTAGGATTTCACAGACAGCAGTGATAAATCAAGAACAGCACATCTAGTGGACACAGCAATGCACACCTGTAATCCCAGCACTCTGGGAAGCTGAGGCAGAAGGATCTCAAATTTGAGCCCAGCCTGGACAACTTAGTGATTTAGTGAGACTCTACTTCAAAATAAAAGATAAAGATGGGGGGTGGCGGGGATAGAGCTGAGTAGTACAGTGGCTGCCTGGCAGACGCAAGGTCCCGAGTTTGATTCCTGGTTCCAATAAATAAATAAACAAATAATTAAAAAGTAGGACTGGAGATGTAGCTCAGTGCAAAGGTCCTGGTTTCAATCCCCAGTATAAAAAGATAACTAAGCCGGCATTTGTTCAGACGTAGTTGATTCCAGATACTACCCTAGTCCCTTGGCAGCCTCCATCTAGGGCTTTATCACTGCCAAACAGCTAAAATGAAATCTGGTGCCCATTTTGATGCCCACTGGTGACTGAGAGGGAATATCGCTTGCTGAAAGTTGTATGGCAATGGATAAATAGGTTTGGACCTGGACCTGCTGATGTGACAGGTCCTGCCCATTGCCCTGAACAATGCCCTCCTCGTCTGTACGGGCAGCCACAGGCCATGCATGGAGTTCTTTCTTCTGCCTGAGTCCACGTGCCCACTCACTCACCATGCACCCTGAGGCATTCACCTGCCTTCCCTACGCAGTCACAGGAAGTTAACTGTCCATGTTCTAAAATGTGTGGCGGGTCATACCTGTAATCCCAGGTCTTGGGAGGCTGAAGCAGGAGGATCACTACAAGTTTGAGACCAGTCTGAACTACATATTGAGATCTTGCCTTAAAGGTGGGAATGGAGGGGGCTGGGGATTTAGCTCAGCGGCATAAGCGCCTGCCTTGTAAGCAGGCAGTCGTGAGTTCGATCCCCAGTACCGATAAAAAGGAAAACGACAAAAGAAAAAAAAAAAGCTGGGAATGGAGAAAACAAAGAATGAGTTCTGTGGTTTGCGAATCTCACTGAACAAAGAGATTCTCTGTGAGAAACCACTTGACACCCAACAGTTGGGTGAAAATTAAAATGCTTCAAAAAATGTTTTTGAGACAGCAGGAGAGGGCAGGAGGAAAAAAAATGTTTTTGAGACAAGGTCTCACTATGTAGCCCAGGCTGGCCTTGAACTCACAGTGATCTTCCTGCCTCTGCCTCCCAAGTTCTGGGACTACAGGCATGTGCCACCAGGCCTGGTTTACATCTTCATCACTTTTATTCCTTCTTCTCCCCTACTTCCCCAAATCTGTATGTCATCTACATAGTGTCTTCTCCATTTCCTACCATCTCTCTTTCATTCTGTTCTTTTGGGTACAGGGAATCCAACTCACGACCTTGCACTTGCCAGGCAGGCACTGTGTTGCTGAGGTGTATCACTGGCCCCTCATTTTGGTCTTTATTTATTTTTGGGGTTTCTCATCTTACAGCTACCAATATTTAACCATGTCTGATTTATTTCACTCAGCCTTGTGGTTTTCCAGATCCATCCATTTTCTTCTTTATGGCTGAGCAATACTCCATTGTGTGTGAATACCCTGTTTTCTTTGTCCATTCACCTGCTGATGGACATATAGGCTACTTCCAAGCTTTTGTTTATGAACTGTGCTGCTGTAAACATGCTGTGCGTGGATCACTGTCACATGAGGTCTTGAACTCTTTTGGGAAAGTATCCAAAGGAGGAATAGCTGGGTCAAATAGAGTTTCTAGTTTTAGCTCTTTCTGGGTTTTTTTTTTTTCCGGGATCCCCACACACATTTCCACAGTGGTTACCTAAGTTCACACTCCCACTGACAGTGCAGCAGCGACTCCTTGCTCTACAGCCTGGCCAGTTCCGGCCAGAGTAAGGTGGAGCCTCAGTGGTGATAAAGCTCGGAGCAGCACAACCCGTGAACGGGGCATAAATGCCCGCAAGGTAGCAGTCACCATGGCTACCTCGCACCCAGGGGCGAGTGCCCCTGTATCAGTGGATGCTGAGGCCCATGCCCAGTTCTCATTTAAGTGAGACGATGAATTGTAAGACCTACACGGGCACGATAAGGAGATGGAAATAAAATAACGTCAGGCAAAGGAGAGAGCACGGGTTTACATCTGCTGTGTGTATTTTAAAGGTGTGTATGTGTTTCAAAGGCTTAAACTCACTATATCGCCCAGGCTGGCCTTACAGTTGTGGCAATTCTACTGCCCCAGCCTCCTGAGGACTGGATTTAAATGTTTATTTCAAGGCTGTGTAAGCTGGGGCTGGGGACGTGGCTCCACAGCACGGCATGTGGATCCCTGGGTTCAGTCCCTAGAAATGTAGAGGAAACACTACCTAAGCGGTGCAGACTCAGCAAAAGACTCCATTTGTGTGCTGGTCAAGGTAGGTTTTGCTACAGAAATAATCTCAAAGTTCAGTGATTTAAGACTACAAATACTCATTTTATTTTACTTTGTGTTACTGAGGGTTGAACACAAAGCTGAGCTACAGCCCCAGCTCTTTTAGTTTTTAAATTTTTTGAAACAAGGGCTTGCTAAGTGGCCAAGTGGCCCAGGTTGGGCTCAAACTGTGATCATCCTGCCTCAGCCATTCAACGTGCTGGGCTCACAGGTCGCGCGGCTGACCACGCCCCTTGCAAGCGTGCCGGGTCCCCAGCGCCCGCTGCCGGGATCGCGTTCCCGCCGCACCCAGAGGCTCAGCATCACCAGGACCTGAGCTGGCAGGAACGGAAGACTGCGGGAGACCCACGGCGTCTTTGCCGCTCCGCGGGCGTCCGCACTCAGCTCCCAAGAACAACGCAAGCTGGCCGTCTGGGCGGGGCAGCAGCGGCAGCGCGTCTGGGGCGCCCCCTTTCGGGAGCGCGGGGTGTGGCCGGCGGCCCCTGTCCGTGGTGCTGCCCGGCGCTCCGCGGCGCGTGGCTGCGTCCTCGCACTCCCGCCCGTGTGGCCACTCACGGTGTCTTTCCTGACACTGGCATGCAGAAGTGTCACCTCACTGTCCTATCGAGCTGCGCAGAAAGGTGACACAAAACCGCTTCCTGCGCAAATAGACGGTTCTTCCAGAGCCGGCGAGGCCGGCGCGGGGGTCCTGGGAGAGGGGTCTCAGACCACAGGAAAGAACTCTCTTCTTCCGACTGGCCACGCCCCTTGCCTCTGGCAGCACGCCTGCGCAGTGTCTTTTATGCGGCTCAAGCCCCGCCTCCTTCTAGAGCAATCATTGGCCTCGGGGACCGGGTTTGGGCACAAGATGGCCGCCAAGCGCCGAGAGCCCCCGAGTCCGAGATCCCCGACCCCGGAGTTGCGATCCCCGGAGCTGCCGGACCTGGTGCGGGCGAGAAAGGGGCCCAGGGGGGGCACTCGAGGCGGCCGAGGTCGCAGGGCAGTGGGTGGGGCCTGCGGGGGTGGACGAGGGCTCTGGCCCTGGGGACTGGGCTTCTGGGGCTATACTGGGGCGGAGTTTAGGAGGAGCCTATGAGGATGGAGGGGCGGAGCCTATGGAGGCGGGGTTTAGAGGAGGCTGCATCCTGGAAGGGGCGTTCTAGGGTTGATTTGCATAAATGGGTGGAACCTTCAGGGAGGCGAAGCCTCGGGGAAATTCTGGCTCCAGTGAGTTAAGGTGAAAGGTTGAGAGGGTGACCCTGAAAGGACGGGTTGTGACCAGGTCACCAGATTGGGAATGCTTCTGCAAGGGATGTCTCTCCAATGCCCAGAGAGGATGTAGGACAAGAAATGGCTGTTCTGGATGACAAGAATCTCCTCCACATCCCCCAACTCGGGCTTGGAGAGTAACCCGGCCCATCCATTCGACAGTATTCACTGAGCCCCGACTGGACTCTGTAAACAGAGCCGTGGACAGAACAGAGGACCTGTGTACTCTCGTGGCTGGCAGTCCTACGAGGGAAGAGGGCTGATGAGCGAGATTCCCTGTGACACATTACAGAAAGGAAATAAAAAGTGAGCTGGTAGAGTGAGGGTGGGGAGCTAAATTTAGACGACATCAGTCAGCTGGGTGCCAGCTGATCTTTACCGTGTGGTCAGAGAGGCGGGAGCCAGCTCTCGGTGGACACTGCGTGACGGCGGGGCTTGGGAGTTGCATTTCCAGGAGGCCTGGAGGCCGCTCCGGGGAGATGGGTTATGGGGTGCAGGAGGAACAAGAGTTCTCGTTACAGGTTTTTAGGGTGTGAAGGGGAGAAACGAATGGGCTTCTGGCTAGAGTGGAAGAGGGAAGATCTGGGCCTCATAGTAGAGGTCTGGGGAGGGGGGTGCGGTGCCACAGGCTCCTCTGTCTTCTTCCTTCTCCAGGTCCTGGTGCCGGAAGACGGCCGCCCCACCACCCCCCCGAGTGACCTCATCGAGATCCAGGTGGTGAAGGTCGCAGACACCACGCTAGTTCCTGAGCCCCCAGAGCCGGGGGTCTCCTTCCACTGTGCCTTGTGCCCGGCCGCTTTCCGGCTGGTGTCGGAACTGCTGTTCCACGAACACGGCCATCTGGCGGGCGCGGCCGGCGGCGGGCGTGGCGGAGACCCCAGCCGGTGTCACGTGTGCGGCCACAGCTGCGCGGGGCCCGCCAGCCTGCGCGCGCACTACAGCCTGCACACCGGGGAGCGGCCCCACCGCTGCGCGCGCTGCCCGCGTGCCTTCAAAGCCTTGGCGCCCCTGCTGCGGCACCAGCACCGCCATGGCGCGGAGCCCGGGCCATCGCGCGCCCCCCCCACAGGTGCCGGGGAGCGGGGCTCTGGGGCACCCCCGGAGAGGGCCGAGGTGGTGCTGGCCGCGGCGGCGACGGGCGCGGCGATGGGCAAACCCTTTGCCTGCAGGTTTTGCGCCAAGCCTTTCCGCCGCTCTTCCGACATGCGGGACCACGAGCGGGTGCACACGGGCGAGCGGCCCTACCACTGCGGCGTGTGCGGCAAGGGCTTCACGCAGTCCTCGGTGCTCAGCGGCCACGCGCGAATCCACACGGGCGAGCGCCCTTTCCGTTGCGCGCTCTGTGACCGCACCTTCAACAACTCCTCCAACTTCCGCAAGCACCAGCGCACGCACTTCCACGGGCCCGGGCCCGGGCTGGGGACCCCAGCGTTGGTGGCCGGCGGAGCAGGAAGCGCGAGCCCGGCGAGCCACCCGCCAAAAGAGGGGTGCGGGGACGAGGTGGGGGACGAGGTGAAGGCCGAGGTTGACCAGTAGGTTAATACAGCCAACCGAGGGAGTTAACTCGAGATGTCACAAGGGAGGGGTGCTGGAAACGGAGGCGACAGCTAAGAAGGGAGACCAGGAGCAGCCTTCCTACACGGCAGATACAAGGACTCCCAGAAGCCCACGCTTGCCTGGGGGAGCCCCAGAGAAAGAAAAGCAGCCCTGTGCTGCCCAGCTACATTCAAGGACCACGGGAAATTCATTGCCCCCTTCGCATCCCTGTTTAGTTTGTGTGAGAGACACAGCGAGTCACAACAGTTTGGTGGTCACAGAGGGAGAGGACCACGGCCCACACTCCTGGCCCAGTCCATCTGCAGAGCCCTAGACTGTCTGGGGGTCCCCAGGTGAACCAGGATGGAATCTTTTGCCTACCTCACTGATTGCACTGGAACCGGGACTACTACTGCTCACCCCAAGGCAGAAGAGGCCCAGCAGGTGGCCTGTAAAAACTAGGATCCCATCATTCAAAGCCAGAGGGTCCCTAAGTCTCACAGCTGGAAGCACTCGAGGATGCCTGACCTTAGGATCCATGCTTCCCCCACCCCCAAAGTGGTCTCTCTTTAACCCATCCAGGACCATGTTCAGACACCACTAAGCTCGCCCAGCAAGAAACCATTCCCTCCCTTCCCTAAGCAGCCTGTAGTTCCTCCACTTGGAATTGAAGCAGGCAGCTACTGCCAGGCCTCGGCAATCCTGAAGAAGGGAGAGTTCCTGGGTGGAGACAGGAGGAGGACTGGGGAGCTGAAGGTGGGGAGCCCCCTGTCTTCAGTTCCTATTAAAGGACTGACTGAAGGCTTGCTGTCCCTCACTCTTGCATTGGGGTGTTCTCTTCTGGGGAGGTGGGGACCAGCCCCTCTGTGGCCTTGCCAATAGCAGCAACTTGCATCGGGCCCTGCTCAGACCTCCAAAATTGGGGGTGAGGGGTACAAGCCTGTTGTCCCCAGCTACTTGGGGACATCTCCAGTTCCAACCAGCCTGGGCAATTTAGGGAGACCTCATCTCAAAAAAAAAAAAAAAGTGAATAGGCTGCAAAGGTGTTCTGTGTTTCCAACCTAGGAGAGGAGCAGGGACAGGAGAGCTGGCACATGAAGGGACACCTGTGACAGCCAGGCTTCTGGAAGAGGAAGGTCCCTGCTCCGCTCATGGAGCTAATAGGCCACTAGCGTTATTCTGTGCCCCAACATTCACCGGCCATCACTTCCAGATGGCTCAGAATGGCATAAAAGCTATTCCCTCCCACACCAAAACATGTCCATATTCCTGTGTCGGGCTGTGCTTCCTTTGTCTCTTTCTCCCTCATCAACTCCCAAGCCAACAGGGTAACTATGGCAGCTCAGTTCTAGGCCCCTCTTTTTCATGCCCCACACAGCAACCCCAGCATCCTACCCACTGACCCACAGCTCCTTGGGGCTTGGAGAAGGGGTCACGAACATGAGTACAGGAGTGGGTGGCAATGCCCATGAGGCGTCCAGGTTGAGGAGAGGGAAATACAGGCAAGGTGAAATGGCGGGGGATGCTTGGGCTCACTGTTGGGCTCCACAAGGAGTGGCCGGGGTGTGGCCAGTTGGAGAGTCTGCCCCCTCAGAAGTGGACTGTGGTACTTGACCTCTGCGGGGGGTACAGATTGGGTTTCTAGGCTTTCTGTGTTCTCACAAGTCCCATTAGCTCTTATAAGAAGTCTTCTTGGTCTGGAGTGTGCTATGCATGTCTTCTGCCACGGAGCTCCATGCCCTGTCCTCTGAGTCCTTGCTTTATGCAGAGACCGGGAAAAGCCTTTCACTCCCATCCAATCTGGCAGATGCTAGCTTCTGGTCTCCAA
The DNA here is from genome assembly GCF_034190915.1 of Cavia porcellus. Taxonomy (NCBI): domain Eukaryota; kingdom Metazoa; phylum Chordata; class Mammalia; order Rodentia; family Caviidae; genus Cavia; species Cavia porcellus. The sequence continues at coordinate 36,395,528 of NW_026947490.1, read as the reverse complement.
CTTGCAAGAGTCCCCCAAGCCCTATGACCTGGAGTTCCAGACTCTGCAGAATCCAGGAATAACTCACCCATCAAAAGCTCTCCAGAATAGCTGCGTTGGGCTGGGCACACCAAACCCTCCCTACCTACAAGTTTGCCCACCTGAGCTGGTGAGCTCCTGCTGCTGTGAGTCATTGTCTGGGCATCACCCTGTCCACACTATGCTTTCCAGCTGTCCCGTCTCTCACCTATATATGGGGATGCTTCTTCCATGTCTTTTAGGTTGACTGTGCCTCACTTCTGTGTGATTCTGGAGCATGGGCATGAGGTCTGTGTTGTGGCAGGTCTGCAGGGCTGGAACGGAGCTGACATGCTGGGTTGCAGTCCTCCCATATCACATGATTCTTCCACAAGGAGGCCTACAAAGGGGCACTTGAATCTCTTCAAACCACGGTCCTGGCGGGCTGTGGGCTATGAGCAAGCTGTAGGACAAATGAGTCTGCACGAGCCTGGACAGATACCCGCCAGCCTTCTCTGGTTGCTGAGGGTGAAGACCAGGTCCAGCCTGGGACCCAGTGCTGACAGCCTGCCAGAGGAGAGGGACCCAGGCTTTGGAATTCCACCATCTTATTCCTATTTGCCCAATTTGGGGACCTAAGTGTGGAATCTGGTAATCCCTAAGCAACTACCAGCTGAATGAAGGGCAGGAGGCAGAGGGGCGGGGCATCAGCTCTTCCAGGAAACAAAAGGCCCCAACCAGTTTGGCTAACACTTAAGCCCCATTCTCCCTGTGATGCAAGGACAGACGTCAGGGCTCTGTTGTTAAGATTTATTGTTCTCTGCTCTGTACAAGAGGCGTTTGCCACCCCGACCCCCCACCCCACAATCTAAAAGCACCCCCTTCCGTGATCCCAGCTCTGCATATCCCACAGCCCAGCCAGACTCCAAAGGGAGGGGTGTGCAGTTCAGCTGCATCTCCATCGAAGCACTCACTCCCTGGGATGCAGGACCACTGGGGGTGCCTGGAGAGGGTGACAGGAGATTTGGACCGAGAGTCAGAGTCTGGTTGGGGGTGCCGAGAGGTCAAGGAGGGGGTGATTCAATCTGGAGTCTGCAAGGCCCAGACCCTGAGGGAGACCAGGCAGTCTGAAGTTCTGAAGGACAGGACAGAGAGTTGGGGGAACCAGTTTGACCAACAGCCCTACAGAAGGGAGTCCAGAGAGTCCAGAGAGGACACAAGGTTGGAGTAGCCAGAGCCTCAGGCATCCTTCCCGGCCAGGGCCCCGGTTCCGGCCCCCGGGGCTCCGAGGCCCTCAGCCTTGTGCACCAGACGATGTTTCTTCAGGCCATAGGTGTTGGCGAAGCCCTCACCGCAGGAGGAGCAGCGGAAGGGCCGGCCACCCTGGTGGGCTGCCAGGTGCTTGCGGAAGTAGCCGGGGTCTTTGAAGGCCTTGAGGCAGGCCGGACAGCGCAGCTCGGGCCTTGGCGGTTCATGGGCGCGCTGATGGCGCAGCACAGAGCTCAGGTAGAAGAAGCCCTTCCCGCAGTGCTCGCAGCGGTAGGCGCGCTCCCCCAGGTGCAGCCGCTGGTGCTCCAGCAGGTTGGAACGGTAGCGGAAGGTCTTGCCACAGGCACCACAGCGCTGGGGTCGTGCCACAGCGTGCAGCCGCCGGTGCTCTGCCAGGCTGGACGACTGTGCGAAGCGCTTTGCACACACCCCACACTTGAAGGCGCGCTCACCGGTGTGCACCACGCGGTGCTGCCGCAGGTACCAGGAACGCAGGAAGCCTCGGCCACACACGCCGCACCGGTAGGGCCGCTGCTCTGTGTGGCAGCGCTGGTGGCGCATGAGCAAGGCTGCCTCCCAAAAGCGCTTCCCGCACACCGGGCAGCGAAAGCCGCGCTTCTGCCGGTGGCTGCGGCGGTGCAGGAGCAGGTCATAGGCGCCCGCGAAGCTCTGGCCACAGAGGCCGCAGCCCAGGGTCCGCCGCACCAGGTGCACGTACTTGTGGGTCACCAGCCCCAGGAAGTGCTTAAAGCTCTGGCCACACGTGGCGCAGCTAAAGCGTTCTGCGCCCGCACCCGCGCCCCCGCCAGCCGCAGTGGACGCGGCGCCTGCGTCCTCACCCCCGGACACCCCAGCCAGGGCCGCCACAGCTGCGCCCACCTCTCCAGCCAATCCGTTGTCCAGCACAAGGGCCGCATCAGTGCCACCTGAGCCCTCTGAGGACTGCTGGCCCGTGGGTGCAAGCAGGCGCTCGGGGGCAGCCTGATGCACCAGCTTATGCCACATGAGGTTCTCGATGAAACCAAATGTCTTGCCACAGGCGTCGCAGCCATAGGGTTTCTCCGACATGTGTGCCTCCTTGTGGCTCATGACGTGGAAGAGGTCGGGAAAATGCTCCCCGCAGTCCGAACAGGCATAGCTGAGCGTGTCAGTGGGGCCCGCACCCCCAGCCCCGGAGGCCCCGGCCCCACAGCCTCCCGCGGCACCCTGGGCAGCTGGCAGCCCCGCGGCCCCAGCCAGGGCGCAGGGCAGCTGGAGCCGGTGCACCTGGCGGTGGCGCGTGAGGCTTTGCGGATAGCCAAAGACCTTGCCGCAGAGCTCGCACTTGTAAGGCCGCTCGCGCGTGTGCACCACGTGGTGTTTGCTCAGATGGAAAGACTCGCGGAAGCGCTTCCCGCACACCGGGCACTGGTGTGGCTTCTCGCCCGTGTGGATGCGCTCATGGCGCTTCAGCGTCTCTCGGCGGCCGAAGCCCCGCCCACAGATCCCGCAGCAGAAGGTCTTCGCTGCTGCGGCCCCAGAGCCGCCCGTGCCGCCGGCCCCTGGCCCACCCAGCAGCAGCGGGTGCGCACCCAACAGCGGCACGGGCACTGCCCCGTACACCACAGCTGCTGCCGCCGCCGCCGCCTTCTCACTGTCGCCGGCAGGCGGCTCGGCAGGCAGCAGGTAGGGGCCAGCAGGGAAGGTGGGCGTGGGTGGCGCCACTGCTGGGGCCGCCGGGTCCTTGGGCACTTCGGAGGCAGGCGGCGGCGCGTGCGCGGCCTTGTGGCGCAGCAGGCTCTGCGGGGCAGAGTAGGACTTCCCGCACAGCTCGCAGGCGTAGGCCGGGCGTGCCCCACCCGCCGCCGCGCCCGCGTGCGCCGCCTGGTGCTTGAGCAGGTAGGCGGCATCGCGGAAGGCTTTGCCACACACACCGCACGGCAGGCGCAGCAGGTCGGCCGAGTGTGTCTTCACGTGCCGCTTGAGGCTCTCGCGCCGGTTGAAGCTCTTACTGCACACAGAGCAAGAGAAGGGCTTCTCGCCGGTGTGGATGATCTGGTGCTGGTGCAGGTGGCTGGGCTTCTTGAACACCTTCCAGCACAGCGGGCAAGCGAACGGGCCGTCTCCACTCGCGGTAGCCACAGGGGGCGCTGCGACACCTGCAGGAGCGGGGGTGGCGCTGCCGTCAGCTGGGGGTGCGGGAGCGGCAGGGGGCCCCACTGGGGCAGGGGTGACGCCCGCAGTGGTGGAGGCAGGCGCAGCGGACCCCTGGGCGAGGCCCAGCGCAGGTGCAAGAGGGGCACCAGAGGCTGGTGGTGGAGGAGCCCCTGTGGCCGGCGCGTCCTTATGGCAGCGGCGATGGCGGATGAGGCTGGACACGTGGTTGTAGGTGCGGCCACACACGCCGCACTCATAGGGCCGCTCACCCGAGTGCACTAGCATGTGCTGCACCAGGTGCGAGGACTGCTTGAAAGACTTCTGGCACACGCCGCACGGGAAGCGCCGCTCCATCAGGTATTTGAGCCGCCGGAAGTAGCCCTTGTCATCCTTGGCTGGGTCGCAGGCGGCCCCTGCAGCGGCAGGGCCCGGTGGGGTCTGTGGGGGCACGGGAAGTGGCCCCGGGGTCCCCGCAGGCCCACCCAGACCCGGCGCCACAGCTGGGCCCGCCGCAGGCCCACTGCGCTTCAGGTTCCCGAACAGGTGCTGGTGGCCCGAAAGGTCCACAATGCCCCACTGGGGCGCAGGGAAGGCGGCATCGAAGAGCGGGGGCGGGGGCGCCCCAAAGGCGGGTGGCAGGGGTGGGTCAGGCTTCTTGGATTGAGTGGAGGAGGTGGAGGATGAGGAAGAGGAGGACGAGGAAGAAGAGGAAGAGGAGGCTGAGGATGGAGCCTCGGCCTTGGGCTTGAAGCTGGCGGGCGGCGGGTAGTCAAACTGCGGCGGCGGGGGCTGCGGCGGCGGCTGCAGCGGGGGTCCTGGGGCGCAGGGCAGCGCAGCCACGGCCTTGGCGTGCTCCCCGTACAGCTCCATAGGCTCAAAGCGCTGGTGGTTCAGGAACTCCAGGAAGTCGAAGGGGTAGCTCTGGAAATGCACACCGTCCTCGCCACCCAGGCCGCTGCTCCCGCCGCCCCCCGCGGGGTTCCCCTCCATCTCAACGGCAGTGGAGGACCCTATGGAGAGAGGTGCTGCTGAGGCCTGGTGGGGTGTCCTCCCCTTCCAGGTTACACTATGCACTACCTGGAGACCCGCTCGGTGTCCTGCCCACTTGCAGGGCCACCGGCTCTTTGCTCCTCTGGCGGTGCTGGAGGCTGCACTGGGCTTGCATCTGCCAGGCAAGTGCTCTACCACCGGACTCCATCCATGTCCCCGCTTTCACTTGGAACAGCCTTTCCCTAATTTCCCTAGCTGGCCTGAACCTTGCAGTCTCCAGCCGCGGCCTCTGGGGCAGCTGTGCATCACAGGTGTGCATGCCACCCCTCCACTCTGCCCCCCAGCTTGGAACGGCAGGCTATACTAGAACAATCTGCCGGTCTGGCCAGGAGACCCCTGCCTCTCCCAATGCCAATGGTGTTTCCCCTCACAGAGGAAGGTGGAGGTGCAGTGGGTGGCAGAAGCCTCATCTGGAGGTGCTCCCCAAGTTATGACAGCTTCCCAGTAGGGCCTGGTGGAAGGGATGTTGGATATGGCTTTAACAGACAAAGCTTCTCTCTTCTCTGCTCAATGTTCTCCCCAGACCTCAATGAGGCTCTTTCCTGAGCATCTTCTGGTCCCCACCTTGTCACTTTCCTGCCCAGCACCCAGCTGTCCATCGCAGTTAGATCACCCCCACCTTTTTTGCTCTGTGGTACTGGAGACTAGACCTTGGCCTTTACACTAAGCTATATCACTCCCTGTTTTTTTTTTTTTTTTTTTTTTTTTTTTAGAGACAGAGTCTTACCTAACTTGGGCTTGAGCTTCCAGCCTCCCAGAGCACCCAGGGATTCCAGGTGTGTGGCACCATGTGCAGCTGCCACTAACTCACCCATCCCTGTCCCTGTGCTGCGTCTCCTTCGGCTGTCACTAAGAAGACAGGGCCTTGGCCAGTCTGGTTTCGTTCCTGGGATAGAACTCATGACCCCAAGCTGGCCAGGCAGGTGCTATGCCACTGAGCCACACCCCAGCTCCTGGCTGTCTTGCTGTAACCCCAGCCCTGTCCAGTGCCTGCATATAGATGTGCAGGAGGTGAATGCCACCTTGCTGAGCCACAAGAAGGTCCATAGAAAAGTTGAAAGGAAAGTGAAAAACGGTCTTGATGGACAAGAGCATGACGTGGGCTATGAACCGCACCCACCCCAGGTGGGGACCCACAGCTGTAGCACCTGCTGATCTGTACTGTCAGAGTGTGTGACTGATGACATCCAGGGAACCCCATGCAGGGACACTGAGCCGGGAAGGGCTGACAAGCCGTCTCTCCCAAGGGCAGGAATTCTGGGTTCAGTGGTGGCATGAGAAGGGCACTGAGGGAAACAGCAGCAGATGCAGGAGAGGGTGCTCATGGGAATTTCCACAGGAAACAGAACATGCTCTTTTTCCCAGGGCTTGAGCCTTAAGATGCTGGTTCTAAGGGCAGCCACACAACCAGGAGAGGTGCCCTCACCTGGGGCAATTGGCTCCCCCAAAAAACAGTGAAACTGGGGGCTGGGGATTTAGCTCAGCGGCATAAGTGTCTGCCTTACAAGCAGGCAGTCATGAGTTCGATCCCCGGTACCGAAAAAAACGAAAAAGACAAAAAAGAAAGAAAACAGTGAAACTGCTCAGAGAGTCCACCTGTTATTGGACATCTGCTCCCTACCGTCGCCTCATGCCCAGAGTCCTATGCTGCTCCTGGCCCTTTTTAAGGGGGGGAAACAGGAACAGAGGGGAGCTCACTCCCCAAGGCCACAGAGCCATGAGGAGAAGCCTGGAGCTACCTCAAGCCACAGTTGGAGCCTCTTGGTCACAGTAATGGTCATGGAAAGTAATGTGGGGCACCCAACGCCTGCTTCCTCAGACCAGTACCTAATCTTCCCCCTAACAACCCTAGGGAACAGGCATCAGTTCTGGCTCTGAAGCCCAGAGGAAGGAGGGGACCTCAGGTTCTCAGAGGGACGACTCCGTCTCCAACCCACAAGGCAGGTGGCAGGTCCCAGAGCCTGTGCTCTCTCCCCAAAACATGGACTTCACTTTCTGGACTTCACTGTACAAAATAAAGCACATCTGCCATCTGTCCCACATATGGAGTGATGACTCCCCCACCTCCCTACCACCAAATCCCAAGCCCCTAGGTGGGACCCAGCACCAGGACAGGCCACTGACACTTGCTGAACTCTTCCAAACGCTGTGGGTGCCCGAGGTGGCTTGTCACATTCAGGCTTCATAATAACTCAGAAGTGTGACCAAATGGTCCTATTTATAGACAGGACTAAGACCAAGCCATGGCCCACTCGGCCCACTCCCCTGAGGTGACTGTCTCACTCCAAGTCGAACCCACAGTGTTTCCAGTGACCTGAGCTCCTGCAATGTGCTCCCCCGCCCTGCGTCCTGTCCCAGAGACCCTGTGCCTGCTCCAGACACTCCCACACACCCCCATTGCCCTTCCTGTCTCTGCTCAGTTGTCCTCTCAATGCGGCTCTCAGCAACCGGTCACCTGTCCCCCAGGCCCACACACCTCCTTCTCTTCCATTCCTCTCCTTACCACTCAGCGCACTGTAACAAGCCATGCACCCCAATTTCTGTCGTGTCTTTGCTTTTCTCCTCCAGGGGTGAGATTTTTATGTTCAGTTCACTGCTCAGACCCCATGACCCATGATGTGGCTTGATGGGTGTTTGTGAGATAATTAGTGAGTGAGGCTGGGCACAGAGGGACTGGTGTTCCGGAAGATACGAGCCTCAGTAGAATCTGGGGCTCCATCATGGCACCGCTGGGGGGCACAGCTGTTCAGAAGGTGGCAAACTGACACTCAAGGCTAACTTTTTCTTCTGTGGTTTATTGGAGGAGCAAGAGAGAGGACTTTGTCGGCCAAGGCCTCCCTGACACCCCGACCCCACTGTCCCCTCATCCCGCTTAGAGATTCGATTTTACATAGCCCTCTCATTGGCCCACCCTGCGTCACGCAGGGCTCCGCCTACTGTGCTCCAGGCACTCTCCTGTGGAACTCGAGTTTATGAATGAAGGTGCTCGCTTGAGCAGCACATACACTGAAACTGCAGCAGTGAACAGAGAATCATGAATGAGGGCGAAGGGGAACTGACATTGGCACAATGGCCAGACAGGCTGCCGCTGCCAAGGCCCTGAGAGACCACACCTTTCCTCCCCTCATTCTCTCCCTGAATACGGCTCCAACTTCAGCAGCCTCTGCTGCTCCTTTGCTCATCATGGTCCCTGCCACCTTGGCACTTGTCCCCATCTGCTCCCCAGATCCCTGCGTGGCTAAGTGAGCTCTCTGAAGCAGCTCACTGGCCTCTTTTACACAGAACCCGCCGCACTGCGTTATTCTGTTCGTTTACTCTGCCGCCTCAACTACGCTGAGACCCTCAAGACGCAAGACTGCATCTCTCTCAGCTTCACAGCTGTCCGCGCTGCATTGAACAGTGAACACTCATTTGGTGAATGACAAATGTCTACAAAAAGGGTGAGTGGCACACTTGGGAAGCGTAGGGGTTTCTTCTAGGAACTCCAGGGCCAGGTCAGGACTAGGAAAAGCGAAGTCTGGGGGTGGAAGCAACAGCAGCAGCAGCAGCAGCAGCAACAGGCGCTATTCCGGGGCAGCAGTACTGAAGACAGAGTGGGCCGGGGGCATTTCCTAGAGTCTGGCACCCAGCAGGCCACTCCGGGACAGGATGTGGGTATTAAGAGAAGGAACACTAGAGGGCGCTGCTCCATTGAGGGGTGGCGTGAAAGGGGGTGTCTGAGGATCACCAAGGAGGTTGCAGAGCCGGGAAGGTACACCTGGCACGCACCAGAATGGAAAGCATTTTTCACCAACTGAGGGGCCACTGGGGGCAGCTCGTGCAAGGACAGGTAGTTGGGGACAGTTCGGGCACCAAGCACTAATGCACCTCTCACCGGGAGCCATCCTTCAGCGGAGGGCTTACAGCCCCTGTAATGGGCTCGAGCAGCAGCTGCCCTAGGACAGGCAGCGATGCTGCTGTCATGTGTGTGGGGAGGGGGGGCTGTCCTGCACCAAGCCATGAGGGGAGCTATGTGGAAGATAGTGGAAGATAGCCTAGAGAAAACGTTAGCGCGGGCCCTTGCAATTGGGGGGCGTCACGAACGAGAGCGCTTTGCAGGCGTCCACCCCGGTGGTGATCACCGGGGCAAAGGCTGAATAGTCGTACGGGGCAGCAGTGTTTGGTGTCCCCGGGTAGGCCCGGTGGAGAGGCACTGGCGCTCGGGGGTGGGGGTGGGGAGCGTCCTGGGGACCGCTGCAGGCCGGGGCGGGACCCCCGCCCCCGTTGCCCTCGCGTCGCGCTCTCCGTCACTCACCGGCGCCGGGGTCTCCGCCGGGAGGAGGCCGAGGAGGCGGAGGACGCGCCGCCGCTCCGGGGAGACCCGAGACCCCGACCGGAAGTGCCGCCCCCACCCCCTCCCCAGCAGCCCCGCGCCGCTCGCCCGGAAGCGGAAGTTGCTCCCGTTCCTGAGGCGCTGGCGTGGAGGATGCAGAGGAGGCGGCCGTGGCGGGGAGGGAGAGCGGAGAGATAGAAGTGCGCCTGCGCAATGCGTCGGGCACGCGGGCGGGGAAAGCCTCAGCTGCTTCCGGTAGGCAAGCGGTGCAAGAGCGCATGCGCTTTGTGCGCCCGCTGCTTCTTAGGGCACTGCCCCGGCGCTCCGGACATCCGGTGTAGGCACACCCTGGGCTCGGATCCCACGCTCTGGCCCCGCCCCTCCGGTTTGGGCCACGCCCATTTCATAGCTTAATCTTTGTAGGCTCCGCCCCCTGGTAAAATTGTGTCCTTTGCTCCACCTCTGCAGAGTCTCCCGTTCTGTTTTCTCACCAAGCCACCAGTCTCTGTAATTCAACCCTTCCTTCCAGGGGGTGCCTCTTCTCAAGCCCCGCCTCTTTCAACATCACCTCGGCTCCTGTAGCATTTAAGCGCCGCCTCTCCTAAATTGCTTGCCTTGAGGCTAGTTCTGCCTGGTGCCTCCAAAGCGTTCCCTTATTTAATTGCTTCGCCGAATGTGGTCCAACAGCAATCTCAACCCCCTCTTTCAACTCAGCCCCACCTCAAGCAGCTAAACCCCGTCCTTCAGAGAGCCTCCCACTGAGCTCTGGTTTCCTCGGGCACCTCCTTCCCTCCCTCTTTTTCCCTGGGAGCACAGTAGCAATCCCTCCCATTCTTGCACAGTGCCACCACCTTCTGATAGTCACATCCTAGCCCTCCAGCTCCCTGCCTTTCCTACCTTTCTCCTCAGCCCTAGCTCAACCCCACCGATCCCCTCTAAAGGCCTTTCTGCTGGCCAGTGCTGCAGATCAGAGTCCTGTCCAATGCTTACCCCTTCCCAAGCCCTATCCTGATCTCACAGAACCACCTAAAAAGCTTCCACCATTTTGGCTCAGCCTTTGTCTGCTCAAGCCTCTAAACCCTACTGCTCACCTTCAGGTTGCTTCTACTGTTTTGGTGCTAGGGATGGAACACACTACCACTGAGCTACATCCCAGCCCTGAGACTCCATTTTTTCCACGCCATCAGTGGGTTCTCCCCACAAAGAATGAGACAACAGTACAGTCCGTGAATTATCTGGGGACCGGGCTGGGTGCACCTTTGCAGTGCAGGGTCAGTGCTTTACACTTAGGCTGGCTATTTATTGGAAGTACTTTGAGGTATGGAGCTGGGCTGATGAACTGCACCATTGGGAACAAATATACAGGGCCAGTAGGCAGGCTTTATTTCCACGGCCTGTGTCTCCACAGATCTGGGAGTCCACAGGCCAGTGGCAAGATGCAATAGCACATGCTGGTCCCTGCCCTCCACCCCCTCCCAAAGCGGGTGAACCACCAGGAACAAGGGTATGCCACCTTCTGGGCCCAAGCCCAGCCCCATCCCCATCCCCAGTTGAGCTCTGGGCTGCAGGCCTGAACTGAGGATCTGTGGTGGGGGGAGCAGGTCAGGCAGGCTTGTTCCCCTCGGGGTTCTCCTCATGGACTCCTTCAGTGGCCGGGATCCCCTCATCATCCCATGGTGGCTGTGGCCTCGGATCCGGGTGACACACAGGAAGCCCCAGGGCCTCAGGGTGCTTGCGCTTGGAGTGGCGTCGAAGTGTGTTGGCCTCCGTGAAGCGCAGGCAGCACACAGGGCACTGGTAGGGGCGCTCACCTGAGTGCACACGATGGTGGTGTGCCAGCTCTCCAGCCTCGCGGAAGCGGCGTGGGCAGAGTGCACACAGGAAGGGCCTCAGCCCCATGTGGATGTTGCAGTGCCGCCGCAAGTGGCTGGACCGCTTGAAGGTCTTGCCACAATCCTTGCACTCGTGTGGCTTCAACTCTGAGTGCGAGATGCTGTGGCGCTCCAGGTCGGAGAGGTAGGGGAAGGCCCTCAGGCACACTGGGCAGAAGTGGGGAGCCCTCCGGGGGCCAGAGACCCGGGGCCCAGTGGCCACCAAGCCCTCGGAGACTGTGTAGGGCACACCCTGGTCATCGATCAGCAGGAGGTCGCTGCTGCCACCACCACGACTATCACTGTCCACCGCTGTTGCTGGCAGCCCCTGTGCCAGCGGGAGCTCGGGCCCAGACTTGGGGGGACGGCCCCGCTTTCGAGGGAGTGAGGACTTGAGCTTTCGGTGAGCTCCCCCAGGAGGTCGGCCTCTGCGGCTCCCGGGCACAGGAGGAAGTAAGGCCAGAGGTTTTTCTTCCTCCCCAGGCAAAGGCGAAGGCAACGGGTCTGGGCTGGGGGTGTCCATGGAGCAGTGCGGGGCTTGGGTCTGGGCACTGGATCTGGCTAAGAGGAGAGAGGGGCAGTGTCATCGCAGGCAGGGTCAGGACGCCTGTGTCCCTAGCATCTGACCCACCCTTCTCTCCAAGTCTCTAAACTTGGGCATAAGTTATACCTAGACACACATCACATCCCTGCTGGTGGGCAACACAGCAAGCAGATTGGTACCAGCTAGGAAAGGGGACCACGGGTGTCCCTGGGTCTCCCTAGCTCTGCCTCTGCCCAAATTTAATAGTTCAAGGTCAATAGGAGCAGAAACAAGGAAAAACAAGAGGTAAAGGGAGTGTGCAGGCCTCCAAACCACTCATCAGACTCTGGGTAGGGCCACAACAGCCCTGGAAATGTTCTTGTACCCTTGCTGGTTGCAGAAGAGGGGAAGTCTCAGGATAGAAGACAGAGATGGGCCCTAGTTCACACTGGAGGAAACATGTACGTGGGACAGAGAGGCCAGTCTCCAAGTTGGGCATCCCAGTCTGTCACTTGTTCTCTGTGTGGCCTTGAGCCAAGTGTTGCCTTCTGTGAGCTCAGTTAAACCTTTGCAACACGGTACCTGGTTCTCCCCAGTTGCCCAGATGTGTCCTAGGACTCATCCACATAGACTGTGCGTGCACAGACAGACCTGCACTATTAGGAGCCTCCCAGGGAGCCAAGGCTCATGCCAGCTAAATGAGGGTACACCTGTCCCATCTTAAAAATGGGGACATGGAAGCACAGGAAAGTCAAGGTGGTTGCTGGAGTTCCTTCTAGCAGTGAGGGGCAGGGCCAAGACTTTATGCAGCCTTGCTGATCCCTAGGGGAAAGGGGAAGAAAGGGGCATCACCATACAGGGACATAACAAGGGCGCTCGGGCCTGGGTTCAGTCCAGCTCTGCGACAATGAGCAAGGGACGCTGCCCCTCCAAGGCAGTTGGCCTCTGTGAAACGGAGCCTGCAGCACAGTAAGCACTTCGAGAAACTCTTGCACTAGTAGTTCTGCAGCTAGCTCGAGACCAGCAATGGCAAAGCCCTGGGCCCACGTGCCCAAACTGCAACCCAAATCCCACTGATTTATTGCACAGCGCCAACGCCGCCATTAAACCTGAATTCTTGGCTGCTGGGGTACCTGATGTGTGTGCGCATGGCAGGTTAGTCACCCCTGCACTATACCCTGGGAGCTAGGAACCCAGTGTATCCGGAGGGGGAGCACAGGGGCAGCCACAGGAGGTAGTGCAAGCCGACACTCGCTTTTAGATTGTGCTTTGGGCCTTCGAGAATACGCGGTGCTCTGACGCAGGGCCCCAAGTATTCGAGGGAAACACTGCATCCCAGGCCCACCTTTGCCCCCTTCACAAGCGAGAGCAGAGACGAACACCTTTTCCACAGCCATACGCCCGCTACAGGAGGTACCCAAACTACCGCCAGGTCACTGAAGGGCCAGGCACCCAGCGGCCCGAGTTTTCGAGGGTCCCCCACCTCCATGAGGGCGCGTTCCCGGCAGCCCCGAGCGGCGGCGCCCACGCGCGGGGCGGGCCCTGCGGGGACGGCGGCCAATGAGCAGCACAGGGCCCGCGGGCGGCGAAGGCGCCAGGAGGGGGTCTGCGCGCGCGAGCCCGGCCGGCTCCGCGGGGCGCGCGCGGGCTCGGGCGCAGGTGCTGGGGCGCGCACGGCCCGGGCCGCCCCTCCCCCGCCCCCCGCCCGGCCCCCGCCCCTCGGGTACCTCATTTGCATGCCGCCTGGGCTCGTGAATGTGCGCGCGCACGGGGGGCGTAGGGCTGGCGCGCGGGGAGGGGAGGGGGAGAGGGGGCCCTGCCCCTCGGCGGCGGCGGGCGGGGGCGGGGGCGGGAGAGCCCGGCCCCGCCCCTGGGAACGTAAACTGGAGGCCCCGCCCCCCGCCGCCGCCTGCGGGGAACAAAGGGGACGTGGTGGGTCTTAGGGGCCCGTTGCGTTGGTGCACGACCAGATGCCTGAGCACAAGTCGCCCTCGTTTGCTGCTCGGGCGAAATCACCCATTACCATATCCCCAACCACATCAAAATGCCTTTTCTCTCACAAAGAGCCCAACTGGGCGGCGAAATCAAGCACAAATACAGAGTAGATGACAAACGGGAAATGGCTGCTCGGTGCCATTAACTGACATGGCGCCCGACAGCTTCGAAGTGCCCCGAGCGCTAATTGTATAAGATGGTGCCTGATCTTGCCCATGAATTGCAATTCGTGTACTTCGATTAATCTTTCTTCCTGATGCACCTGGACGTCCTACCCAGGAAGACTGCGAAGCTAAAGAAAGAGAATCAGCTGGCGAGCGTTGCACGGCCAGCGAGAAGCAGCGCGCTGAGCTCTGTGCCCTTAGCCTGCATGGCGCCAGGATGCCCTTAAGCGCCGCCCCTTGCCCTGACCCAAGATGGCGTCAGCCTGGCTTCTGTCACCTTCAGGACTGGGAAAGCGAAGGGAAAGAGGGAAAAGGGAGGGGTAAAGGACGAGGGTGTGTGTGTGGGGAGAAGTGAGCCGAAGCGGAAGTCGAGGGGCCCCCGAGTGGAAGTGACGCTGCCCCGGCTGCCCAAAATGTCGGCGCCCAGAGGGAGGTGTAAGTAATTAAAGAGGAAAGCCGACTGACTTCCCCCGCCTCTCAAGGCTGCGCCAGGTCTCCAGACCTTCTATTCCGCATGGGCGAGGAGGCTGTACCCGGCCCCAGCCCTCCTGACCGGCCCCTACTCTGAGGACACCGGGATACACCTTTTATGGATGGGGGAGGGGCACAAAAGGCTGGCTTGGGGCCTGGGTCCCCGCGCGGACTGGGCTTTGGGGTGGGGTGAGGGGGGGGTGCACTGCATGTAGCCTGGTGCATGGGGGGGGCGGGGCCTGGCTTGGCGGTGCGTTGTGGGTTGGACTGGTGGTGGAGTAATTCAGAAAGTGGGAGGAGTTTGTGGGTGGGTGGGGCTTTGTGGGTAGGCGTGATTTAAACTGAGGTGGGTGGGGCCTAAGTCGCAAAGTGGAGGGAGCTACCTTGAGGCTTACTGGGGAGACCGGCACAGAAGAGGTGAAGTTTAGAAGCGGTTTGTGGGCTTTACTGGGGGCAGCTGTGGGGCAAATGGAGAGTTGTAGTGAAATCATTGTATGAAAGGGCATAAAGCCACCGGAGTGGAGTGCAGGGGCTTGTGCAAAGGCCAGGTTTGCCTGAAGGAAATCGAGTGGTACATGGAGGTGGAACTCGACAAAATCTCACCACCTGCAAAGCATGTGGAAGGAGGAGGTGGCCAGGAAGAACGTGAAGGCTGGTAATGGTGCAGAGTACCAGGAGTCTACTCCGAGGCTGGAAGCCATCGCTGCACCCGACCTCCCTGGTGGCAGGACTGCAAGAGCGACCCCAGTGTGCTTAGTCCTAAACCCTTGTCCTCCGTTCACTAAGTGGGCATCTTCAAAGACCAGTAGGAAGCGATCTGGAGGGGAGGGCACTCTGCGGGAGTACAGGGTGCTCCAGCAGCTGAGGAAAGGGCCAAGGCCGGAGTGGGTGGGGTTGGGGGGAAAGTGCAAAGCATCTCCAAATCAATCTGCAATACAGAGAGGAGTTTAACGCCCCGGGGGGCCTGGGCCGGCTTAGCAACAGCAGGACCGCCACCCACCCACCCTCATGTTTCCTCCCCATCCAGAAAGAGCCCACCCCATCACTGCAGCGCACACCATGGACGACGCCACATTGCCCGTGTCCCCAGCCCCTGTGCCCACCCCCATGCCAGCAACCCCCACTGCTACTGCCCCCCGGGTGCCCTTTCACTGCAGTGAATGCGGCAAGAGCTTCCGCTACCGCTCGGACCTGCGGCGCCACTTCGCCCGCCACACGGCCCTCAAGCCCCACGCGTGTCCGCGCTGCGGCAAGGGCTTCAAGCACAGCTTCAACCTGGCCAACCACCTGCGCTCCCACACGGGCGAGCGACCCTACCGCTGCTCTGCCTGCCCCAAGGGCTTCCGAGACTCCACAGGCCTGCTGCACCACCAGGTGAGTCCTACACCTTCCAGGGTTCCCTGGCAGCACGCATGCGCAGTTAGCTCGTGCCCTCCCCTTACAGTGGGCTGCGGCCACAGCACCTGCAGCTCCTATTTATACTTCCCAGCCTTGCCTGTTGAAAAAAGGTTTATCTCATATGCAGCAGCATCGAGGCTTCAAAGACACTGCATCTCTTTGGAGATGAGAGGAGCCAGGTACAGGATACACAGACAGGAATTGAGGCCAGAATCTTTCGCCTACACCATAAAGAGAGGGAGTCCCCATGGGAGGGTGTCGAGGCTGAAGAACAGCAAGTGCAAAGGCTGGGGATGGGAGGAGTTGGAGGGGTTCAGGGAACACAGGAGACTGAGTGGTTGTGGGAGGAGCTGAAGCGGGGGGGGGGGCATCATACTGCTGTGTACATGGGCACCTCCTGTCTGTGCCCTTCTGGCCACCCACTGCTTCGCACTCCTGCGGGTCGGTGGCAGGGCACTCCTTGACACTTGCGATGGTCAACGACTGTGGCTCCATCCTGCCTGCCGCGGGGTTATACACTGAACTGTGAAAGCTCTCTGGGGAAAAGGCTGAGGATAGAATAGACCCAGGCCCAACCGCACTTCCAGAATGAGGGGACAGTCACCGACCAGACTTGGACTTCGGTGGAAGGGCTGAGGGGTAGGGTAAGGGGGGTCAGGAATGCTGTCCCCAAAGGAGATGTTACTGGGCCTAGTGAACAGGACAGGTGCTTCCAGGGAACAGGAGATTGAGGGAGAAGAATTGCAAGGTTGAGCCCAGCCTCAGCGACTTAGTAACAGCAAGTCCCTGCGTAAAGTAGGCCATAGCCAGAGATGCAGATAGTAACATTAGGATGGGGGATGTAGCTCAGTGAGAGTGCTTAGGTTTTGTTTTTTTTTTTAATCCCTGTACCAGGGATTGAGTACGCCCTAGATTCAATCCCAGTACTGGGGGAGAGGGAAGGCCTTTTGGGCACAAGGTGGATACCAGCCAGCCCAAACTGCTCACAGGAAGAGCCCGGAGCCCGGGAAGTGGCGTGGAGTGGAGGGGAGAGGGCGGTGTCGGCCGTGCACACATGCTCCAGCCTCTACCCCCCTCCCCCCCGCCCAGGTTGTGCACACCGGTGAGAAACCTTACTGCTGCCTCGTGTGCGAGCTGCGCTTCTCCTCGCGCTCCAGCCTGGGCCGCCACCTCAAGCGGCAGCACCGTGGCTCACTCCCGCCACCGCTGCCCCCGGGCCCTGGGCTCCCGGCCCTGGGCTCGCCCTGCTCGGCCTGCTGCAGCTCAGGGCCGTGCGCGGCGTGCTCGGCAGCCGCAGCGGGCACCGAGGGCCTGGAGGGTGCTGGCTCAGGCAGCTGGAACCTGGCGGAGGCCGCTGGCGCCGCCTCTTCCCTGCCACCCTTCGCATGCGGTGCGTGTGCACGGCGCTTTGACCACGGCCGAGAGCTGGCAGCTCATTGGGCGGCGCACACCGACGTGAAGCCCTTCAAGTGCCCGCGCTGCGAGCGCGACTTCAACGCGCCCGCGCTGCTAGAGCGCCACAAGCTCACACACGACCTGCAAGGCTCAGTGGCGCCGCCTGCACAGGCCTGGGCCCCGGGGCCGGGGATGGCAGTGGTGGAGAACGTGGCCGAGGCGGGTGGCACTCCCCAAGCCTGGGAAGGCGTGCTGCTCTTGCGCCCTGCGGAGGGCGGCGTGCCTGACCTAGGGGCGCTGCTTCCTGTGGGTGGCGGGGAGGCCCCTGCGGCCGCCGAGCCCGCGGAGGACACGCTGTACCAGTGCGACTGCGGAACCTTCTTCGCCTCAGCCGCGGCGCTGGCCGGCCACCTGGAGGCGCACTCCGGCCCGGCCACCTTCGGCTGCGGCCACTGTGGGGCGCTGTACGCGGCGCTGGCCGCCTTGGAGGAGCACCGGCGTACCAGCCATGGCCAGGGCGAGGGCCAGGGCGGCGTGGAGGAGGCGGGCGGGGCGGGGCGCGAGGGAGAGCGGGTGCCCGGGCAGCGCGCCCCGGCGCCCTCCCGCAGCAAGAAGATCTTCGGCTGCTCCGAGTGCGAGAAGCTGTTCCGCTCACCGCGTGACCTGGAGCGGCACGTGCTGGTGCACACTGGAGAGAAGCCCTTCCCCTGCCTGGAGTGTGGCAAGTTCTTTCGCCACGAGTGCTACCTCAAGCGCCACCGGCTGCTGCACGGCGCCGAGCGGCCCTTCCCGTGCCATGTGTGCGGCAAGGGCTTCATCACGCTCAGCAACCTTTCCCGGCACCTGAAGCTGCACCGGGGCATGGACTGAGCCACCCTGCGCAGGAACACACAGAGCCCTGGGCCAGGAGACCGGGAACCTTGCTCTTGCTAGGGACAGGCACAGGCCTGTGACACATGAAGACCGAGGAAGAAGAGTACCTCTCCTCCAGTGCCTAGACAGGCACTCTCAGGGGCTTCCTGGTGACCTGAGTCTAGGGACTACAAGGACCAGGTCTCCTCCAAATGTACCCACCGGTCCCTGGTGGCCCCAGAAGATGGATATAGCCGTAATCTGCCTTCCCCCACTTCATTCCCCTGTCAAAAGAGGACCAGGGTAGACACCCCACCTTCAGTGACCCTCCCCTCCACGGAATGGATCAACCCTAAGCATCATCCCATCCCTGAACACTAGAGTAGACTGGTCCAGCGCCCTGGCCCATAGAATGGACTGAAGCAGGCCATACCCCGCCCAGCTGCTGCTGGCCGCCTCCTTAGAGCCTGTAGGAGAGATGCCCCCTTATCCCATAGAGTTCCGCTCGGCCAAATAGTTCCTATCCTGTGACCTCATTGGGTGGAGGTGGCGGGCCCGGGGTTTTCCTCCCTCTCTACTGTAGCACCTGTTGGCCTTTTTCTGTCTCCATCAGTGTGTCTGTCTTTGCGACCCTCCCAACCCCAAGGGAAAAGGGGAAGTTGGCTGGGGTCCCCCACTCCCCACCGTAGACCTCCATCTCATCCCTCCTCCCCTGCTCATTATCTCCAGGACACCAATAAACTTCGTCCTGTGAGTCACTGCCGTCTCCTCTTTGACCTTGAGTTGGGGGGAGGCATCTCTCATAGTCTTAGAATAGGTCTCTAAGTTAGAGATGGGTCATGGTTCCCTTCAGAGATTTTTTTTTTTTTTTTTTTTTGGTCTTTTTTTGAGGCAGGATCTCACCATGCATTTCAGGCAGGCCTGGAATTTGCAATGATCCTCCTGCCTCAGCCTCCTTAGTGCTGAGATTATAGGTATATGCCACCACACCCAGCTCCAAAGATTTTTGGGTTTTTGTTTGTTTGTTGGTGCTGGAGATTGAACCTAAGTCATGGCACATCCTAAGCAGATGCTCTACCCCTGAGATACTTATCAAACCCTTTTTTTAAATTTCGAACCAGGATCTGGCTAAATTGCCCAGGCTGGTGTCTGTCATCCAGTGTGTGAGCTTCCTGCCTCAGCCTCCTGAATAGCTGGAATGCCATCATATCCAGATCTAAAGGTTTGGTTTGGTTTGGTTTTTGAGACAGGGTCTCGCTATGCAGTTCAGGCTGACCTTCACTCACTTTGTAGCCTGGACTGGTCTCAAACTTGCTACAATCCTCTGCCTCAGCCTCTTGAGTGCTTGTAACTCAGGGTTTTGAGACTCTTAGGCAGTGCTTTGAATCCCTTAGATTAGAATGGTTTAGGTTTCACCTGAATGGTACAGTTCTGATGCTTAAGTACAAGACCCATCTCCCATAGATGGACATGGCCCCTAGAAAACAGACTGACCTAGAACCTTCAGTTCTGCAGGACACTTCCCTAGGGAACCAAACTGTCTCCTCAGAGACATGAAGAGGAAGACCTCACCCTTTTCAAGATTTTTGCATCTGAAGTTGTTCTAAAAAGGGTAAGGAAGAACTGGCCAGGTCTACCTGAGGCCCTGCTTGGCACCCGTGGAACCAGGACACCCTCAGAGAACAGTGGGTTTACAGTGAAAGGCACTGGCATGAACCCCTCTAAACCTCCCCCTTTGAAAATGCTTATCCCATTGGCCACTTTCTGAAGCAGTTCTAGTTTTCTTTGGTGAGATGGGATCAAAAATACGGTGAATGCTGCTGCCCTTCCAGAGAAAAGGCAGACGGTAAGAGAGGAGAGGGGTCCTCATCCACCTTACCCCCAGGGTCCGGGGCGAGACTCAGGCTCTTCCCCAAAGTCAAGATGACCGTGGAAGGGAAACATTTTCAGTTACTCAGGACCCAGAGCAGCCACAACTAAAGACCGAAGGAGGACAGCAGAGCTGTTCCAGAAAGTGATAGGGAAGGGGGGGAGTGTGTGTGTATTTATGGAGATTCACGCCACGTTTTTTATCACATCTCATAGACAATGACCCCAATGATTCTGGAATTTATATTCTAGAGGAATCAAAGCACCCTGAAAAGGACAGTTTCAGCCAGACACGATTTTTCAGAAGGCAGGGAAAGGTGGTGCACGTTGGGAAGGTGATTGGGCCCTGCCACCTTAGGTGGGGGGTGGTCAGGTGGTCTCTTTGGAAGCAGCGCTGATCTGAGCCCCAAAGAGCTGCTCCTCAGCTTTGTCAATTTAAGATGCCAAGTAAACCAGATCTTGCTCTGAGGTCAGAGACAGAGAAAGCCCAGCCCCGCTGCAGGGTCACTGCCAGGGCAGACCGTGGAGCAATGCAGACTCCTGGTAGATGAGGGGGAGGCTCCATCCCACACCATGGGTGCATGTGCACACACACAGCCAGTGGTAATGGAGGTGTGTTAGGATATGCCTTGGGCTGCTTTGTGCTTGAGAGTAGGTCTTGCTGTGCATTTGAGACAGGAACCCATTCCGTAACCTAGGCTGGCCTTGAACTCATGGTGATCCTTCTGCCTCGGCCTTCGGAGTGCTGGGATGACAGGTGTGCACTCCGCTGTGAGGATGCGGACCAGTGCAAGTACATGAGCGTGAGGCGACTGTCTGCAGGTGCCAGAGTGGAATCATGGAGAAGCCACGCACGCATGGGAAGCCCAGGCATGAGAAGGCCAGGCCCTTTGAGGGCAAGTGGAACTGAAATGGTGCATTGCGTAGGGTGCACTGTGGGCAGGAAAAGGCCTGCAGAGAAACAGCAACAAACTTCTTGGAAGCACAAAGAGTGGGCTGGACAGTTCCCTCGCAGACATCAGTAAAGCTGACTGCAGGAGAGCAGGGGGCATCGTGTGTGTGTGTGTGTGTGTGTGTGTGTGTGTGTGTGTGTGTGTGCTGGGGATCAAACTCATGACCTCATATTTGCCAAGAAGGCACTTATGCCACTGAGCTAAACTCCCGGCGTCATATTTCTTAACCTGGAGGTCATTTTACAGTGACTTTTCAATTTGTATTGTGCACTTCATGAGTCTCACCTTTCTTTTTCTTTCTTTCTTTTTTTGTACTGGGGATCAAACTTATGACCTTGCACTTGCCAGGCAAGCGCTTGTGCCGCTGAGCTAAATCCCCAGTACAGTCTCACATTTCTCAAGAAAAAAAAATTAAAGAGGGAGCTGAGTGTGGTGGTGCAGACCTGGAAATCCAGCACTCTAAGAAACTGAGGCAGGAGGATTAGACGCTCAAACCCAGCCTGGGCAATTTAGCAAGACCCTGTTTCAAAATCAAAAGGGCCAAGAACCTAGCTCAGTGCAAAAGTACTGAGTTCAAACCCAGTACCAATAATAATAAGAAAGGAGACAATCAGAGGCAAAGACAGGTAAGAGTGTATTCCGCAAGGAAGGCACCCAGACAGTCACAATTTCCAGTTTGAACAGGCTCCACCCTTTGGGAACAAAGCCAGCCGCAGGGGCACCCGGGACCTTAGAGACACCCTCTCTACTCCGCCAAGGACCGCCCAGACTAACTCTAAGCTCTTTTCGCCTTTGGTGCCTTCCGATAAATAGGCCCGCCCCTCAGTTACAGGCCCCGCCTCTAGACCAGAGACCCACCCACCCTGGAGCCTATAGGAGCCGCTCAGCCCCAAGTGGGTGCCTGGAAAGGTGCCAGGGTTGCCATAGCAACGGCAGGACTGGGCCTGACGCTTCCGCTGCCCTCCCTTTCACCCTCCTCGACATAGCCTCAGCCCTTGTACCATTTCACCCCACTGAGAGAGCAGGGCAGGACCCAGGACCTCTCCTGGGGTGGCCCTGACAGGGCCCACGTGCTCCCTCAAGAGAGGAGATGGAGACTTCACTGTGCATTCTTGACTTTTGTCACAAGAGACTTTCCCTGAAAATCCCTTTGGGAGCCGGAGGCTGGCTTGGAGGCAGGGCTGGGCGGTTAGCAGGATGGGGAGGAGGCCTCAGCCCAGCTGGGGTGCAGGTCTCATGGAGGAGGACAGCCCTAGGCTCAGTCCCAGAGGAGCCCTCAGGCCCAGAGGGCAGCTCAGTACCGGGCAACTGCTTCTGTGTAGGCACAGTTCAGGTCTGCAAGGCTCCACTGGAACCCAAGGGGTTGAGCTTAGAGCCATGGCTGAGGACTTCTGGGGGCCCATTCTGGGGCTAAAGGCTGGCACCCGGGTGTCCCGCGAATCTTTTTTGTTTGTTTGAGACAGGGTGTCACTATGCAGTTCAGGCTGGCCTTGAGCTCACTTTGTGGCCTATCCTGGCCTTGAATTCATGTGATCCTCCCACCTCAGCCTCCCGAGTGCTAGGATTACAGCACACCCAGCTCCCCAGAATCTCTTACCTTGGTGTCCCCAGTCTGAAAGGGGCATGCTGCAGGTTAGGGAAACTGCACCTGACTAAGCCTTGTGAGCAGGGCCAAGCAGGGAAACAGACACAGAATGAAGGAAAGCAGAGACAATGCCAAGCTTCCTGCCTGTAGTCACTCCCCGGCTCCTGTGGGCACAAGTGAAGCCATTTTGCTTTTAACTCCCTGGCTCCATCAGAAGAAAACATGATTCATGCTTTTTGTTTACTTGTTTCCATTTTTAAAAAAACACAACAGGTCTCTACTATGTAGCTCAAGCTGGCCTTTAACTCAGGGTGATCCTCCTACCTCGGCCTCCCAAGTACTAGGATTACAGGAATGTATACCACAGCTGGCTATAAATCATGCTTCTGATGAGCCCCAAATTTTTTTTTCAAGCCAGTAAGTCTGGCTTTTTAAAAATTGGTACCGGCGATTGAACTCACAACCCTGCACTTGCAAGGCAGGCACTTGTGCCACTGAGCTAAATCCCCAGCCCCTACCTCCAGCTTTTGCTCTCTGATCTAGTTGATTCTTGGGAGTGCCATGGCCAGTGCACCTGAATCTGCCAATGTTCCTGGTCTTTGAAGGTCTTTGTTGGGGGAATGGGTGAGGGCTAGGAAAGAACACACAGCATCCTCTGAGGAGCAGGGTGCTCCCTGCCTCTGTCTTCACAGTGGCTGCTGCCTTAGTGTGCTCCGGGCCACAGGGCTTTGCCGTGAGCACCCTCACGAGCCACGCCTGTCCATGGTGCTGCAGACCCGAGGACCATGGAGACCCCTCCAGACCCCCTCCTCAGTCCCACAGCACCCACCTCCTCATTTTGCACCTTTCCCCCCATCTTCAGGCCAAGCACACTTTCCCCCACACACACTCACACACACACTTTGGAGCCCTCTTAAATAAGCCCCACGGTGGGAAACTCCTGCCGGGACAGTGGCCCGATGTGTGTTTGCAGAAGCACAGTGTGGCACACTGAGGGCGACTCTGGCCACTCGGCCCTGCCCCCAGTGCTAGGCTCCACCTCTCTCTGCCACCCTGCTGCCCCTGGGACCCCATCCAAGGCCCCAGGCCCCTCAAGTCACAACCCCCTGGTTGTTCTCTGTGCTTGCAATTTTCTTTCCAATCAATTTTATTTTTCAATTCTTTTTTTTTTAGACAAGGTCCCAAAGTGCAGTCAGGCTGGCCTTGAACTCACTTTGCAGCCCAGGCTGGACTCAAAGTTACATTGGTCCTCCTGCCTCAGCCTCCCAAGTGCTGGGGCTACAGTTGTGCACTACCACACTGGGCCTGAATTTATTTCTTTAAAGAACTAGTTTCCAGCCTCCCAAATAAAAGGATACAATGCACACACCCCCAGGTATAGACCCCAAAGAACTCAAAACAACTGTGGAAGCAAAAATGTTTATTTGAATGTTCAGAATCACATAACTTAGCTAAAAGAAATGACCCAAATGTCATACTCCAATGTATTTTACTGCACAGCAGAATTCAGTCAGCCATAATCAAGTACTAATACAAGCTACAAATGGATGGACCTTAAAAACAGTATCCTGTCTCTGTAGACTGTCTATGGAAAAAAAAAAAAACAGTATCCTGGGCCAAGTGTGGGGGCACATAATTGTCATCAACCAGCACTTGGGTGGCTGAGGCAGGAGGAGCATCAGAGATTCGAGGCCAGTCTGGGCTATGTAATGAATTCAAAGCCAGCCTGATCTGTCTCAACCAAAATAACAATAATAACAAATAAAAACTTTATATTAAGTGAGAACAGCTAGTCACAAAACAGCACGTGCCCTCTGAGGTCATTTGTCTGAAATGTCCACAAACCGACAAATACACAGAAGCACAAAGCAGATTACTGGTTTCCAGGGCCAGGGATTTAGCTCAGCAGCACAAGCGCCTGCCTGGCAACCTCCAGGTTGCAAGTTTGATCCCTGGTACCAAACAAAAACAAAAACAAACCCTACAAAAGATTACTGGTTGCTGGGGCAGGGGAGGGACTATGGAATAGGGAATGACTGATTAGTGGGTACAGGGTAACGGGCTGATGGAAAGTTCTGGAACCAGCCAGTGGGTGTGGCCACACAATGTCAAAACTTGCTCAATGTCGCTTAACTGTACTCTTTTAAAATGATTAAAATTATCATTCCCAGGTTTGGCACCAAAAAATGATTAAAATTATAAATTGTCATGTATATTTTACCCATTTTAAGCAGTTAAAACACGTACCCAGCTGAGCGGAGGGCACACACCTGTAATCCCAGCACTCAGGAGGCTGAGGCAGGAAAGTGTTGTAATTTTGAGACCAGCCTGGGCTACAATGTGAGCTCAAGACCAACCTGACCTGCATAGTGAGACCCTGTCTCAAAAAGACAAAAAAACTAAGGACAGCTGAGGCTGTAGCTCGGTGCAAAGGCTTCTGGCTCTAGCCCCAGCATGACATGGACAGAGGGCATCGAGGCCTGGGCCTGGGCTCAGACCCTGCTGCCAGCCCCCTCTGTCTTGCAGTTGCTCAGCACCGTCTGCCACTCAGTGAGGGCAGCAGACATGGGCTGTCCCCTTTCCCGCTGTCCCCTCTCCCATTATTGCCTGGGGACTTTTGTGTATTTCACAGCAATCTTCATTCTCCTTCCACCAGGAGGATCAGTTGTGACTCAGCACTGTATTGTGTATTTTGTGAAATACACAAAAGTCTGGCCCTGACTGGGACTGAGATTGTTCCCAGTGGTGT
The DNA here is from genome assembly GCF_034190915.1 of Cavia porcellus. Taxonomy (NCBI): domain Eukaryota; kingdom Metazoa; phylum Chordata; class Mammalia; order Rodentia; family Caviidae; genus Cavia; species Cavia porcellus. The sequence goes on along the minus strand of NW_026947490.1, from coordinate 36,370,939 downwards.
GCAGTGCCGTGAGACACAGGCACGAGCAACCTGGAGAAGAAATGCCTGGAACTGCTGACCTGCGAGGCCGTGCCTGGCAACACTCCTCCTGGATGCCCAGGGCGGGACTGTCTGCCACACTGTGCCAACAATGCATGGCATGGAACAGAACAAGGGCAGATGGGCCTGCAGGCAGCCTCCCGCTCCGCAGGGGCCTTGGGGATGGGCCATGCTGGCTGCATCCTGCAAGTTTCTGCCAAAACATAGTGGCCCCAAGGGGGAGGCTAGAGAGCCCGCACCCTCAGCGTAAGCTCAGCTCCGCACCTCCTGCTCCCCACTCTCCACAGCACCCATTTTCTAGAGGCTGATCTGAGGCTATCTGCCTGCCCCAGGGGCCCTGAAAGCCTGAGTCTGCACTAGGACTCCAGCACCAAGGACAGAGATACCCCATAGTAGGTGCTTACTAAACGCCAGCCACTGGGATGGGTTAGAAATGCAGAGGTTTATCAGAGGGGAAACTGAAGCACGGGCAGGGAAGGTCACTTGTCCTGGCAGCCTAGGAAAGGCCAGAGGCAGGTTCCGACACTGGTCTCAACCCCCGATTCTCCTCCCACCCCCACCAGCCGCCGGGTCCTGCGCAGGGCCTGGCACCGGCAGGACTCAGTCAGTGCGGGCGAATGAATGCGTGCATTTGCCGGGCCGGTGGGGGCTGGACCTGGCTCCCGGCTACGCCTCGCCCGTCTGGACAGCGCCGCCCCGCCCGCCCGGTTCCCGCTTCCGGCTTCCCAGCCGTTCTCCTCAGTGCCCGGCTTGGCTGCAGGCTGCGTTTCCGGGGGGAAGGCTTAGGCAGTGACACCGGCCCAACCTCCTCCCCGCCCCTCCCGCGGCCCCCTCCCTCCAGCAGCTCCGCGCGTCCGGCCCCGGAGGAAGAAAGGAGCAGGAGGCACAGGTAAGAGGGACCCCGAGCAGGAGGGGACCCCTGCCCGCCCGGGCCCAGCTCTGTAGATCCAGCTGCTGCAGGAACTGCACCGGGAACAGCGGATTGCAGGGACGGGGACCCAGGCCCAGCACCCTGGCCAGGCCCTTCCAGGCCTCCACCCCCCTCTGGCTGCAGAAGGCGGCTGCAGCTTGGTGGAGGTCCCCGGGCCTGGCACGGACCCCAGTGTAGCTCTCTTCCACTGGACAAGAAGCCTCGGTCCCAACAGCACACGTCCACTCCAGCCACCCCTCCAGGCCGGGCCCCCTCCCTCAGACCCAGGTTCAGGCCCAGCCCCCTTCCTCAGACCCTGATCCAGGTTCTGCCTCCTGCATCAGACCCGGGTGCAGGTCCTGCCCCCTCCTTCAGACCCGAGGTTCAGACCCAGCTGTCCTCTGTCAGACACTGGGTCCAAGCCTGGCCTCCTCCCCTAGACCTGGGGTCCGGACCCAGCCTCTTCCATTAGGCAGAGGTGTTGGGTCTAGGACTGGCTTTGGATTTTCTGTCTCCTTGGACTCCTGTCCCCTCTGTTCGTGGCACTCCTTCTGCATTTCCAGGTGGACCAGACTTTGAATCCCCACCCCTCCATTTAGGGCCCTGGGGTTGGTTTCCCTGGCCCACCCCAAACTTTTAGCCCAGGGTCCCTGGAGCAAAAACAGACGTCTGACCCTGTCTTCCTGTGTCTCCTCCTGTGTCTGTCCTGTGTGTCTTGCTGGTCTCCACCTCCACCTCCCACGCTCTGACCTCTGCACCACCCTGGACCCCCAATCCCGCGCTCCCCTTCCTCCTCTTCGCTGTCTCCTGTTTCCCTCGCTGTCTCTCCATCGCCACCTATCTGTGTCCTGCATCTTCTCTTCCTCTCTCCTCCTCCACCTCCTTCTCTCTGATTTCTCTGCACCTCTGCCTTGCCCTGACCTCCCCGTCCACCGCCTCCCCGCCCCCAGGCCCCGCATCTCTCTCCGCAGGATGGATCCGCAGCCCCCTCCGCCGGCGCAGGGCAGCCCTCCTCACCGCGGCCGGGGCCGGGGCCGGGGCCGGGGCCGAGGCCGGGGTCGGGGCCGGGGTCGCGGGGGCACCGGAGCCCCGCGCGCGCCCCTGCCATGCCCCACGTGCGGCCGCCTCTTCCGCTTCCCTTACTACCTCTCGAGGCACCGGCTGAGCCACTCGGGGCTGCGCCCGCACGCGTGCCCGCTGTGCCCCAAGGCCTTCCGGCGGCCCGCGCACCTGTCGCGCCACCTGCGGGGCCATGGGCCGCAGCCCCCTCTGCGCTGCGCCGCCTGCCCGCGCACCTTCCCCGAGCCCGCACAGCTGCGTCGTCACCTGGCGCAGGAGCACGCTGGCGGCGAGGTGGAGCTGGCCACGGAGCGCGCGGCCAAGGAGGAGGAGGGCGAGGGGGGCGCCGAGCAGCCCGCGGCGGGCGCGGAGGGGGAGCCGTGGGCCGAGGGGGAGCCCGCGCCGGCCGCGCCCCCCAGCGCTGAGCCCTGCATGCTGGAGCCCGGGGCGGCCGAGGCTGGGGCGGCCGAGCTGCGCGCCGAGCTGGCGCTGGCCGCCGGGCGCCAGGAGGAGAAGCAGGTATTGCTGCAGGCCGACTGGACGCTGTTGTGCCTGCGCTGCCGCGAGGCCTTCCCCACCAAGGGCGAGCTCAAGGCGCACCCATGTCTGCGCCCTGAGGGCGAGCAAGAGGGCGAGGGTGGGCCGCCGCCTCGCCCCAAGCGACACCAGTGCACCATCTGCCTCAAGGCCTTTGCCAGGCCCTGGTCGCTGTCGCGCCACCGGCTGGTCCACTCCACCGACCGCCCGTTCGTGTGCCCAGACTGCGGCCTGGCCTTCCGCCTGGCCTCCTACCTCCGCCAGCACCGCCGCGTGCACGGCCCGCTCAGCCTGCTGGTGCCGATGCCCAAGAAGGACGACAGAACCACGGGTGGCCGGAACTCAGGGCGAGGGCCCGAGGGCGGCGAAGGCACCGCCGAAGGGGGAGACGGAAGCGGCGAGAATGGGGGCGATGCCGGCCCCGCGCGGCCCTCGGCTGGCGAACCCCGCTTTTGGTGCCCCGAGTGCGGCAAGGGCTTCCGGCGCCGCGCACACCTGCGCCAGCATGGCGTCACCCACTCAGGCGCGCGCCCCTTCCAGTGCGTGCGCTGCCAGCGCGAGTTCAAGCGCCTGGCCGACCTGGCACGCCACGCACAGGTGCACGCAGGCGGCCCAGCCCCGCACCTCTGTCCTCGGTGCCCACGGCGCTTCTCACGCGCCTACAGCCTCCTGCGCCACCAGCGGTGCCACCGAGCTGAGCTGGAGCTGGAGAGGGTGGCCGCATTGCAGGCCCTGCAGGCCCAGGCCGCACAGTCGCTGCCACCTGAGCAGGAGGCTGAGGGGGTCCCGCTGCCGGTTGCACACATCAAGGAGGAGCCGCCCTCCCCAGGGACCCTACCCCAGTCCCTAGAACCACCCCCAGTCTTCCTCAGCGCCTCCTGCTTCGACAGCCAAGACCATTCAGCCTTCAAGATGGAGGAGGATGAGGTGGACAGCAAAGCCCACCTGCGTGGCTTGGGGAGCCTGGCCTCCTGACCCACGCAGCCCCTCCGCCCTCCATGGGAGCCCCCGGTTTGCAGTGGAAGGAGAGGACCCCTTGTGTCGACCCCCTTTGAGCTCTGGCCCTAGGAGCGGAGGCCCCAAGCTGACCCTACCCCTCACCCTCCCCAGACCCCGGTGCCACCCCAATGTGTGTCTTCAGGCAGGAGGACTTGGAATAGGAGGCGGAGGAGGCTAGGCCAGAGGGAGGCGGGCAGGTGGCATAGCTGGCCAGGCCGTGACACACACTGGACACTATAAACCTCTTAGGAACAGCCTGCAGGGCGTTCCTGTGAGCAAAGGTCTGTCCCTGTCCCTCTGTCTGTGAATAAATGTGAGCTGGTGAACTCATGTGTGGCTGTCTGTGGGCAGTAAAGGGACTCGCATATCGCAGCCTCAGCCAGGAGGGTCGCTCAGAAGCGCTGAGGGGAAAGGGGATGTGGGTTCCCATTGGCATTCACAGCACATTGGTCTGTGCCAGGTACAGCCAGGCCACACCCATGCTGAAGACAGGGAAGTCCTCTGGCCCCAGGGAGCTAGAATTCCACAGCTGAACTGGCCCAAGCCCACTTTGTGGCAGTAGAATGTTCTAGATCTTTGCTGTCTCATATGGTGGCCTCTAGCCACAAGTGTCTGTTTAAGACAGGCCAGTGTGGTGGGGCTTGCTAAGTGGCTTAAATTGCCCAGGCTGGACTTGAACTCCCCAAGCTCCTGCGTCAGCCTCAGGGTGCACCACTGTACCAGGCTCCGTTTGGTTTTTAAGACCCATAGAAGTGGAGGGGAGGGGGAAGAATGTCTGCTGGCCAGTCTTCCTTTCTCCTGCTCTTTGCCTGCCTACTTTGATGGCTGTCCCTTGCCATGTGTAAATAGCACATGGGCCACTTAGGTGTCTTCCTGCCAGCAAGAGAAAGCAAGCAAGCACAGCAATCACCCCCACTTTCCAGGGTGGCAAACTGAAGTCTCATGGCGGGTGTGGGGCCACATGCCTCCTTGAACTACACAGTGAGATCTTGTCTCCAAAAACAAAAGCCAGGTGCAGTGTGCATAATAGCACGTGCTGTGCCAAAAAGGGGGAGGAGGGGTAGATGGCAACATTTCAGAGCTTCCAAGGACAATGGCCTGTGTGCCACAGGCTCACCCCTGCTCTGTAGATGCAAAGCAGGCCGAACGCTGGTCTCCAGTGGCCCCAAGTGTTTAGCTGTCTCGGGGACTACACAGGTCGGTTTCCTTAACCCTCACAACAGCCTGTAAAACATGTCACAGTGCATAATTTTTGTTTGTTGGGTTTTTGTTTTGTGCTTTGCTTTGTGTTTCTGAGACAGCACCTCCCTATGGAACTCAGGCTGGCCTCGAACTCACTGTGTAGTGGGGCAGGTGCCCAGGAGGATGAACACAGCCCAGATGGACCTCGGGCCACACAACTCCACAGATGCATCGCAAGCTATGGAACAGCTCACCTGCAGTGGGAAAAGTCTATGGTGTGCAGATGATCCTTTCATAAAGCTGTTTAAGGAATACAATCCCAGGTGTGGGGGCACACCCCTGTGATCCCCACACTGGAGAGGCCAAAGCAGGAGAATCTCCATAAATTCAAGGCCAGCCTGGGCTACATAGTGAGATTTCTGTCTCAAAACACAACGATGAAATAAAATTTAATACAGTGAGAGACACATTGCCATGGGCCCCCCTTGGAACACTCCAAATACTCCCCACTGCTTCATACAGTTACTTTTGGTTATCATCTTTTGCCACATTAAATTTTTGTAAAATTTAAACAGGCACCAGGGCTGGGGATGCAGCTCAGTGGCACAGCGTCTGCCTGGCAAGCGTGAGGTTCTGAGTTAAAATCCCAATATCAAGAAAATTTTAAAATTAAAAAAACTCTACCCATACTCAAATGTGTGGGACCCTTTTTAAAAGGAAAGAAAGAGCCGGGTGCTTTCCAAGATAAGTGCACCAACATGGGCTCTGCTGTTTTTCTCAGAATCACCGCAGACAGAGGTGATCACACAGCCAGGCCAAGCCAGCAATGGGGGCTGGGTGAGGTCCTGGGCCGGTGTGTGATGGGGGGGTGGCCAAGAAGGGGCACAGTGATGGAAGAGGGGCACAGGGGCTGTGGGCTGCAATGCAGGCAGGGACTCTGAAGGATGTAAAGCCAGATGGGGGCACTGGACAGATGCATGCAGAGTGGAAAGGATTTGACTTATTTTCTTTTAATATGTCATTGTGAAAATTTTTAAAATTTTTTATGTTTCAGTTCTTTTGAGGCAGGCTCTAGCTCTGTAGTTCAGACTGGTTCTTGAATTCACTTTGTAGCCCGGACTGGTCTTGAGCTCACAATAGTCCTCCTGCCTCAGCCTCCCCAGTGCTGGGATTAAGGATGCAGGCCACCACACCTGGAAAACTTTATTTTTAGGCTCACAGTAGAACTGAGTTTGACTCATATAGACCAATACACACGCATGTGCGCGCACACACACATGCGAGTAGCAGCACAAGCCCCATTCTTTTTTTTTTTTTTTACAAGCCCCATTCTTAACACATCCTCTGGGCTGCTTCTGAATCATTTCCTGGTCATGACACAAAAGGTTCATAAACCTAACAGGTTTTAGAGTCCTTCCTTTCTTCTTTTTTCCTTTTTCTTCCGTGGTGAGGACTGGACCCAGGGACTGGTGCCGTGGCAGCTACAGCCCCATTCTTTTTCCCTCTTTGAGTATCAACCTCAAGGGAAGACTCAGCCCTTTTTAAAATTTGAGACAAGTTTTCACTAAATCTCCAAACTGCTCAACCTGTGCTTTGACTTGCAGTCCTCCTGCCTCAGCCTCTACAATGTGTGGCCTTACTAGTTTTTCTTTTTTAACTGCTTTTTATTTTAGAAACTTTTACATTTCCAGAACAGTTGAGTGACTGATTGTAGACACTTACGGACCCTCACCCGGTTCCCCCAAACGTTACCACTGCCCAGTACCTACTATGGCCCATGTTAGAACCACAGCACCAATGCCTGTGTGTTAGGTCACCCTCCGTGGCACCCCCTGGCTCCACTTCTTGGGGGTCTTGGCTATTGCAGGGAGGTGCCTTGGCTCAGCACAACCTTGCATGTGTGGGTTTCCAGTTCTGGACTGGAGTCCAGGCCTTGAACATGTGCAGCACACACTCCATCTGAGCTGTAGCCTGGCGGCTATCCTGCAAGAAGCAGTCACACAGAAAATGCTCTTCTGTGCACCGACACTTTCAGGTGAGTGTCGTCCAGGGGATGCCAGTCTTGGCCACCCGGCCAGGTCTTTCTCTGCTTTTCCAGCTAAAGTCTGAGAAGGGTCCCAGAGAGGGCGTGGAGGGTCTGGGTAAACACTTCTGGGTTCTGCAAGAGAGAATGATCCCTCTCTGCTGGGCTGCTCATTTGAACTTCTGTTTGCACCAGTGTGGACTCTCAGACCCTGCAGACACTTTCTGTTATTTACCTCGCTGAGCTCACTTACCTGTGTGTGTGCCTAGCACGAAGGAGAAAAATCTAAATCGCCAGGGAGACGCTGTGTGTGTGTGTGTGCGGGGGTTGAAACAGCCTTCGTCCTGAGCTGCATCCCCAGTCCTTTTTGACCGGCGCAGCCCCAATGAAACAGGAGATGCTTCAGGCGGTAACAGGAACTGCCGCTTTATTTACGCGGGCTCTGGTTTATATATTCGGCCGTGACCAATCACAGGCTGCCACGAGGAAGCAGGGCGGGAATGGGACGCAGGCTCTGGCTAATATATCCAGCTGTGGCCAATCAGGGGTTGCCACAGAGTCCGCACAGGGCGAATACGGAGTGAGCACGAGGTGCACACGGGGTGGCTAGTTTAGAGAGGGAGGTAACGCATTGCGGAAGCTGACGTGGTCTTATCGTCCCGGGCGGGGTGTGTTGAGCGCCTGCGCCCAACACCTTTTTATTTCTTATTTTGAGACAGGGTCTCACTAAGTTGCTAGGTTGCCAAAGCTGGGCTTGAACTTGGGATCCTCTTGCCTCAGCCTCCCAGAGTGCTGGGGTCACAGGTGCGTGCCACCTTCCAAGTGGAATGAGGCCCTGTGTCGAGTTGCTAGAGCCCAGCCTGATGATAGTGAGGCAGGGCGCCTCACTTTCCCTAGAGGAACTTCGGCCCGGATTCCAGTCTGGCATAGTCTGCGCTCCTTATTTCCTCTTGTCCCGCTGGTGCCGGGTGCGGCTGAGCTCCAGGAGTATTTGCTGCTCCAGACTGGACTCCCGCCCCCACCTGACGAAAGAAGCGTGGAGCCTGGGCCAGGACGGGGAGAGGCCCACCTACAATCACCTGCAAAGCGTGAGGGTGGCAGAGACGGGGCACAGAGACACAGGCCGGGAGGAAGTGCTGGGGTGGAGGGAGAGAAGAGCTGCGGCCTTGCCAGCTGTCAGCCTTGATACCAAGGCTGGTGTTTGCACAGTGCGCAGCTCACATGCCTGTCTTCACTGCGATCTCTGCGCCTCGGCTCCTGGCACCAGCAGGCCCTCCTCCTGCCGGCTTTACGGTGGGCCGCTCTCTTTGCAGGATGCCCCAGCCTCCCCTGGGGATCCCTGTGATGCCCCAGGAGCCTTCCCTAACCCTCACACCCCATCTCTCTCAACCCCTGTTGTCCAAAGAGATTTAAGAAGGCACCTCGTTTTTCTATCTGAGGTTTCCAGGATGTAGATGTGGAGGGCTATTCTTGATCAGCTGACTTTAAGACAGGGAGATGATCTGCGCCTGACCTAATCAGGCAAACGCTAAAAGCAACAGGGCTCTTCCTGGAGCCGCTCCACAGAAGGTACCACTGTAGGGGAGGTGGAGGCCTCCGAAACCAAGAGCGAGCCCAGGCCACGCCTGCAAGGCACGGCCCCGCCCCGTGCAGGACACAGCCCCGCCTCTTGCAGGACAACCCCGACCAGCAGGCCCCGCCCCGCCCTCAAAAAACAGGCTCGCTGCTTGCGGGACACAGACCCGACTACAAGGACACAGCCCCGCCCCACGCAGGGCCCAGACCCACCCACACAGGTACAGCCCCGCCCATCAGGTCACCGCCCCGCCCACACAGAATATAGCCCCGCCCCTGGGACCCAGCCACGCCCACACCCGGATTTCAGCCTTTCGGGGACTCCTGACTGAGGCACCACAAGCTGGCGTGGCTGTTACCAAGCAGAGGGGATGGACGCCCTGGTTCGGCTACTTCCTGGATGCCACCATCAGGGCAAGTTAGTCTCTGTGTCTCTCTGGACAGACCACACACAGCCGGGCATGGGTAAGCCTGTAACCTCAGAACTCCGAAGGCTGAGGTAGCAGGATCCGAAGTTCCAATGCAGCCGGGGTAACTTAGTGAGGTCCTGTCTTCTAACACAGCAAAATGGCCGCGAGGTAGCCGGGTGGTGAGCGCTGTCCTGGCACTCACGAGGCCCTGCGTTCAATCTCCAGCACTACAAAAGAAAAGTGTAAAATGAGCTGGGAACCCCACCCCCCACCCTGTATGGTCACTGTGGCCTCTCGCTAGAATGTGGGTTCTGTCAGGGCGGGGACATTAGTATAGCATTATTGAAATTTAATTCACGTACACAGCTAGGCATGGTGGTGCATGCCTTTAATTCTAGCATTCAGGAGGCTGAGGCAGAAGGATCATTACGAGTTGAGGCCATCCTGGACTACATAGTGAGTTCCAGACCAGCCTGAGCTATATATCAAGACCCTGTCTCAAAAAATCAAATAATAATAAATGTATATAATAATTTTTAACATTTTGAGACAGAATCTCCCTAAGTTGCCCAAGTGAAACTTGAACTTGTGAAACTCCTGCTTCAGCCTCCCTCAGTGCTGGATGATATGGTGCGTATCCCTGCCATGTCCCCCGGATGCGCCCCACAGCTCCCTCCGTCCCTGGCAGATGTCACAGACAGCAGAGGCCAAGGACATGAAGCGCAGTGGCCTGTGGAGTCCCAGCCCCGCCACTGTCCCTGGCGGGCTCTTTTCTCCACTGTGAGACACAGCTAATAATAGCGCCGCCTCCCCGGGCCCGAGAGGCTTAGCGCGGGGCTGGAGGGACGCAGGGCTCGGGAAAGAGTCATTGTTAATCACGCGGGCTTTACGGAGCCGCTGCAAAGCTCGCACCTCCGGCAGCCGACCGCCACTCCCTGCGCGCGCTTCCGGGAGGAAGACGAGAGAATCCGGCACCCGCGGGACCGGCCTGAGCGCTGGAACTTTAATCCCAGGGACCCAGGAGCTGTGGGAGGGGTGAGGGCAAGGTTCGATTCTCAGCCTGTCACCTCCAGACTCCATTAGGCTCCTGCTGCCAGGTGTCTGCCAGCCTGTGCACCTCGTCTTTTCAGGGCTTTCCACCGGGCCACATCCCCACCCAACCCGGCCGCTTCTTAAAATACTCAGACAAGGTTTCACTAAGTGCTAAGTTGCCAAGGCTACCTCAAACTTACCATCCTCCTGCCTCAGCCTCCTTGGTGCTGGTATTACAGGCATGGGACACCACCCCAGGCTCATTTTTATCTTCATGAAAGTAAAACAGAGCAGGGTGAAAATAACCTTGACCACAGGTTTCCTTCCTGGGTAGCAGAGGTACAGAAAGGGAGGAGAGGGAAAAAGAAGGAAGGAGTGGGGAGGAGGAGGGAAGAAAGGGAGGGGAGGAAGGGAAGGGTGGAGTTGCAGTTGAGAGCCTTCCCCATACACACCACCTCGCTAGGTGATGCAGCCACATGTCCTGCAAATGTGAATTTACAGAGGCTTCCAGAAGATTCTGAGGGCATCAAATTAGCCCAGGAGAAAGAGAACAGGATTGCTACAAGTGTAGACTCACCTTCCCCAGCTTTTGGGGATGCAGCCTTGCCTAGAAGGAGCCAAGCTTAACACCACAAACATCCAAACTACTAGTCACAGGGTGTGGCAGTGCACTCCTATCTTCCCAGTACTGGGGAGGCTGAGGCAGGAGGATCACTGGGAGTTCGAGGCCAGCCTGGGCTTTGTCAAGAGACCCAGTCTCAAAAAAAAAAAAAAAAAAAAATCTGAATGCAGATTCCAGGACACCAAACCCGCTGCCAAAAGCACCTACCGCTGAGCTCAGGGAGCTCGTGGGCCCATGCGTGCCACAGAGTCATCGGGAATGGAAACTCACGCTCCGGTGATGGACAGCACGGCAGCACTGGGATGATGTGTTTTCTGTTTGTTTTACCTATTATTGATTTGCTTTTAATTGACAAATTCCAGTTGTGTATGTTTACCGTGGACAGCATAATGTTCCATTTCTGTATTTCACTATTTTATTTTGAGATAAAGCCTCACTCAGTCACTAAGTGGTCCTGACTGGGCTTGAACTTTTAACCCTCTTGCCTCAGCCTCCCAGGGTGCTGGGATACCTGCATGGCTGCTCCTGCCTCTTCCCTGGGTACAGCACAATTTTCTGGCTGGCAGCAGCAGCAGCAACGTGGTCACCACTAATTTGGGGATTGCAGATGGACATAGGGAGCAAGCAAATCTCCAAACTTAAAACCCACAAGTAACAAGATGGGCGTGCCTGTTGCCACATGCCAAGTTGTTGCTGTCCCAGCTACTGGGAAGGCTGAGGCAGGAGGATTTTGAGTTTGAGGACAGCCTGGACTAAGACCCTGCCTCAGAGCAAACGGATCAGGAAAGTTACCCTTTGACATAAAAGCCAGCAAGGAGGTGGTCTTGACTCTCCTCTCTCTTTCAGTCCTAGAGCTTATTTTACACTTAGATCCATCTTAGTTTGGAAAAATCCACTGGCGCTAGCAGCTGCGATGGATAATGCACAGGATCTGCTTCAGGGACTGGAAAGATTTAAGACAGTAAATAAAGAAGGAAACCAGTCCCACAGGGCGTGGTGGCTCTCGCCTGTAATCCCAGAACTCAGGAGGCTGAAGCAAGAGGATCCACTGAGAGTTCTGAAACCAGCCTGGGCTATGGAGTGAGCTCAAGGGCAGCCTGAATCATAACAAGACCTTGGCTAAAACAACAATGGAAAAAGCAGAAACAAAACAAAACAAAACAAAACCAGACCTATCTCCCAAAGTCGGAGCCCAGCCTGGGCAATTTAGTGCCTCAGTGAGACCCTGTCTCAAAATAATGAGTAAAAGCCAGAGTGTTGGGCCCGGCTCCCTCTGTCCTCTGGTCTGCATGTCCCTCCCGGATGTGGGTGCTGTCCTGCTGGTTCCAGGCTCACCTCGAGGAAACCTGAACCATGCAAGAGCGGAGGCGGGCGACACTGACCCTCTCTTCACAGGAAGGGGGGTGACAAGCACCCCGCCCAGCCAGTGGCTGAAGGTCAAAGCAAGGGTGGAAGGTCATGCACGGATGCTATTTATAGGCCTGCTAGGCGATTGTCCAGGGGTGAGGCTGACACCCATGCTGCAGGAATTGTTTCTGAATCAAACACAGCAGAAGCCTCCCCGGCCCTTCTGGGAGAGAAGGGAAGGACTGGGACAAGAAAGACCCCAGGGCTTCAATAAGATTCTGAAAGTTGTTTCTCAAGGCAGCAAGCAGAAATGGTGCTGGCTTGGTTTTACAGCCCCCGGAGTGAAACCCAGGGCCTTCCTATGGGGCTACGTGCCTGGCCCTTTTTTTATGTTTTTATTCTGAGATTTGAACTACCTCAGCCTCCCAGAGGGTGGCATAAAATGTGCATGGCCCACAGCAGGCAGAACTCCAGCTTTGTTTGCTGGTTTATGATCCTATCCCAGACCAGGCAGGACTGGCCCCGGTCTGCCCCCCTGCCTCCCCTCCTTTGGTCTAAGGATGAGATGGGTGGTGGGTGGGTTGTCAACTACATAATCTTTTTTTTTTTTAATTTTTTTTTATTACCGAAAATACTCACTAAGAAACTACATAATCTTTGAAGCATAAATGAAACATTTTTGCAGTGCTGGAGATCAAACCCAGGGCTTCACACGTGCTACAAAAGCTTTCTACCACTGAGCAAACTCCCCAGCTCTGAATTAATTTTTATGGTCTCTTTCAGTATATGTTTTATCCATTAAGTGTACTTGAAAAATAGTGTATGACATATAAATCATATATAATATATAAATATATTACACATAAGATATATACTGCGATACAACATGGAATATATGTATAGCAGTGCATAGCAATATGTGGCATAAAAATGGGCTACATAATATACTTTTATATATGACATATATTTACATATACTATATTGCGATATATAGATACTGATGTGGGGAAAGACCTCACTGTATAGTTCAGAATAATCTCTGGGGCTGGGGATTTAGCTCAGCGGCATAAGTGCCTGCCTTGCAAGCAGGCAGTCATGAGTTCGATCCCTGGTACCGATAAAAATGAAAAAAAAAAAAGAGAATAATCTCTTAACTCACTGTGTGGCCTTAACTCACATGCTGGCCTCAAACTCACTGCAACGGCCCTGACTCAGCCTCCTGGGTACCAGGATTAGAGGTGTGCACCACCAGCTACAATTCTGTAAGAGATGATTTGTTTGGATTGGATATTACATGATGCAAAAGTTAAAGATATTTAGAGGTTCTTCCACACAGGTGATCTGGGCAGGAACAATGATTACTCTCCCTGAGCCCCTGAAGCTGGGGACCCTCAGCTGTGTCCCCCACGCCCACTCCACTCAGCCTGGAGGGCACAGAGGAAGGAGAGGGTCATGGGAAGAATGTGTGCCCCAGGCCTGGCCTGGCACCTCTTGGCCACACCTGTGGGCTGAGGTCACGCCGGGTGACCCCAAGGATCGGTGTTGCTAAATGGAGAGGTGCAAAGCTCCCTGGATCACCAGTGAGCCTGGGGGGGGACCCAGGTGGCTGCTCTGCGTCCTGACCTTTGGGGCTGTGTGGGCTGGTGGCGGAGGACCTAGGGACAGCCCAGGTGTCCAGGCAAGGGACGGTGACCCTCATGGTCTGATTGCGCCCCTGTGGCCACAGCTCTGGGTCTCTGTGCCTCAGTTTCCCTGTGAGGGGCATGCTGGGCAGATGGCTTCCAGTCTCACAGGAGTAAAGACAGACAAAGAGGGTGTGGGGGAGTCCACAGCCCTCTGTGTATTGCTGTGTGTCCCTCTGAGCGTGGACAGGATCAAGCAAGTGCCTGAGAAAACCCAAATCCTGTGGACAGAGCAGGAGCGGTTCAGGCTGGCGGGATGTGGGTGCAGATCGTGGCCCCTGGGAAGCGGTGGCAAGCACCCATCAGGGGCTGCAGGTTGCTGGGGTGTGGGTGACAGGAGGGGACTCAGGACTGGGTGGGAGGCATGCTCTTGTCACGGCTTCCCGCTCCAGAGCAGGGGCCAACCTGGACACCAGCTGTGGGGAGGAAATGACCCAGAGCTGCCCAAAGGCTGCACCCGAAGAGGGCTCGGCCTGTAGCTGAGGGGACGGGGAGCCTCCCAAGCTGGGCAGGGAGCCGTTCCCGGGCCTGTGGCCTGCTTTTCCGCCCAATGGCCACGGCCGGGGGCTGGCCTCAGAGGGCATATTAATAGCAGGCTGTAGTAGTAGTGGAAACTCGAGCCCGCCAGCAGGGCATGAGTCAGTCTGGCCCTGGCCCAACGCTGCCTGGCCCGCAGGGACACCACGGTCCTGCTCACTCAGAACCTCAGTTTCCGCATCCATGCGCCGGGATAACCCCGACCCCGAAACCCAAAACAGGGCAGGGCACTGCTGGGGCACAGGGACTCCTTCCCCAGCGCCCCAGCTGTGGAGGGGCCAGCTGCGACCCTGGGGTTGTGGGGAGAAGCTAGGCTGGAACCCTGGGTTGGGGGGAGGCTGGGCTGGTACCTGGGGTCCAGGGAAGAGGCTGGGCCTGGACAAGGTCTGGGGATGAGGAGGCCAGGCCAGAACCCGGGTATGGGTTTGGGGGGCCCCGGGCCGGGACCCCAGGTCTTGGGGGTGAGGACGAGGCTAGGCCAGTACCCCTAGTCTGGAGGTGGGGAGGCAGGGCAGGGACCCTGGGTCTGGGGGTTTAGGGGGAGGCTGGGCCAGTACCCTTAGTCTAGAGGTGGGGAGGCAGGGCAGGGATCCTGGGGCTGGCAGGGGGAGTCTTGGCCTGGACCCTGGGTCTGAGGGAAGCCGGTCTCGGTTCCCCAGATGGAGGAGAAGGACTCCAGAGCAGTCCCTGGCCCCCGGCCGGCCGTGGTGGCCTCCACCCCCGAGGAAGCGGGAAGGCACGGAGCCCAGGCCTCTCCCTGAGAGCTGTGAATGGGCTCCCTCCCCCCCAGCCCGTGTTCCGTCTCTCAGGCCCAGCCCTTGGGGGCTCATAGCGCTCTGTCCCCTCTGTCCTGGGCCTGGCGCCCGGAGTCAGAGCTGGTCTAAGTTTGGAAGGGGGAAGGAGGGGGCTTGGTGAGCGGGTGTGGGGCACAGGATGTCTCTGTCTCGGGCTGTCATACGCACCTCTGCCTGGAGAGAGGGAGGGACAAAGGCTGGACAGCCAGAACAAAGAGAGCAGGAGGAGAGGCAGAGCCAGAGAGGACAGCAGGGGTCAGAGCCTAGGGACACCAGGGTGGCTCCAGCGAGAGTGTGGGACAGAGACCCACTGGAGAGGGAGGGTGGGGGGACAGGAACAGAGCAGGGACAGTGTCACACGAGAGAGACAAGAGAGACGGGGATGGAGACAGGGACGTGAGAGACGGGGACGGAGACGGGGACCCTGGAGACAAGTCAGGAAGCAGGAAGCTAGGGGAGCAGAAAGCAGACTGGTGGGGGGGACGAGGCTAGAACAAGGCCACAGGACAGTGACACACGCAGAGGGTGACAGAGGAGGGTAGGGGCCGGCTGACCCCTCAGAGCAACTCCCAGTGAGGACCCAGCCTCAGGGCCCGGGTGCTGGCGGCCCCTTGGGGTCCCCACACCAAGGTCCCTGCCCAAGGGCCCCCCAACGCCTGGTGTCCCTGGGATGGAGTCCAGGGTCCCTGAGACCCCTGAGGATGGGGACCCAGAGGTGAGACGCAGACGAGGGATCCCAAGGCCCCGGAAGGAAGCACTGTGAGGCCCCCAGAGGAGTGGCAAGAGGCCCCGGGCAGCACAGTGTCCAGGGAGATGTGGACACCGGGTGGTGTGGGCCAAACAGCAGCTCCACAGGGGCTGGGGGTTTTGCTGGCTTCACATAGAGGGGACAGTGAGGCCTCTGTGCCAGAGACCCCAACCCCAGTGGGGCATAGAGACAGGTGGCCCGAGGCCGGTGAGTCACCATGAGTCATCCTTCTCTCTGGGGACAGTCACCCCTGTGCCCAGCACCCTGGGCACCTCCCCAGCAGGCCCTGCACCACCCCATCCCACGGCTCTGGGGGACCCCAGACTGACTGTGCCTCCACCGACCACTGCAGGAGGACACTGCCACTGCCCTGCAGCGCCTGGTGGAGCTGACAGCCCCCCAGGTGACCCCGCTGCGCAGCCTACGGGTCCAGTACCGCCTGCTCCGGAAGCTGGGCTCGGGCTCCTATGGCCGGGTGCTCCTGGCCCGGCCTCGCCACGGGGGTGAGTGCCCCAGCTGCCACACCAAGGGGCCTCCACTTCCCAGAGAGCCCAAGGGGCTGGGCCAAGGTGCTGCAGTATGGCGGGATGTCCTCTGGCCCTTCTCGGCTGGGCGCTCTGAGTGGGAGGTGCCCCACACAGGCTGCACAGCAGATAGGGACCGGGCTGCCTTCCCCAAGCAGGCCCAGCCCTGGCCCTCAAGCTGCTCCGCCGCGACTCGGTCCCGAGAGCCATCTTCCTGAGAGAATTCTGCGTGGGCCGCTGTGTGTCCTCACACCCAGGCCTGCTGTGCACGCTGGGGTTCCCCCTGCAGACGCCCCGACACTTCGCCTTCACCCAGGAGTTTGCGCCCTGGGGAGACCTCAGCGGGCTGCTCCAGGAAAAGGTGAGGCCAGACCACGGCCACTGTCAGCCCCTGTCTCAGGCTGGTCCCCCACACACATCCACCAGTCACTTTGCTGCCGGCCTAGGGGCAGGGACCCTTCAGGGGTGGCTGGGAGCAGACAGGGTTGGCTGGTGGGGCCTGGGGCTGCAGTGTGGCTGGAGGGACTCAGTCTCAGGTGGCCCCTGGAGGGGTGGAGCAGGAGGGCAAGGCAGTGGGCTCCTCTGGACAGACCCTGAGTCAGGCGTGAAGCCTGAGGGTCAGGCAGCTTGCAGGTATTTTTTAGGAAGTTGATTTTGAGTTAGGATTGGGGAGGAAAGAGGAAAGGATGGAAAAAAGGAAGGAAGGAAGGAGGGAGAAAAACGAGAAGGAGGAAGGGAAGAACCTGAGGGAGCCTGGAGGTGGCAACAGGAGCCTGAGCCTGACCTTGCCACCCTGCCAGGGCCTCCCGGAGCCCACGGTGAAGCGCGTGGCGGCCCAGCTGGCTGGGGCCCTGGACTTTCTGCACAGCCGGGGGCTGGTGCATGCAGATGTCAAGCCGGACAATGTGCTGGTCTTCGACCCTGCCTGCGGCCGTGTGGCCCTGGGTGACCTGGGTCTGACTAGGCCCGAGGGCAGCCCAGTCCCTGCACCCCCGGCCCCACTGCCCACTGCACCACCTGAGCTCTGCCTGCTGCTACCACCAGCCACCCTGCCCCTGCGGCCAGCCATGGACTCTTGGGGCCTGGGCGTGCTGCTCTTCTGTGCCGCCACCGCCTCCTTTCCATGGGGTGTGCCGCTGGCCCCTGACCCTGAGTTTGAGGCCTTTGCCGGCTGGATGACCACCAGGCCCCAGCCCCCTCGGCCACCTGCGCCTTGGGACCACTTTGCACCTCCAGCGCTGGCCCTGCTCCAGGGACTCCTGGACCTGGACCCCGACAGCAGGAGCCCCCCGATAGCCATCCTAGATGTGCTGGGAGAAGACTGGGGCTTGGAGGCCAATGCAGAGGATCCTGGGGGCTTGGGGAGCAAGGCCTGGGAGGACGGGGAGGAGTGGGACACAGGGGAGTCGAGCTTGGAGGAGGCAACAGATGAGGGCGAGGAAGAAGCCATAGGTGGCGGGAAGTCGGGAACAGATGGCCAAGCTCCCTGGCCAGGTGACTGAGACAGGTGGCCAAGGCCTGGGCCAAACGCCCCTCCCCCAGCCCTGTGGCCACCTGGAGGGAAAGACAGCTGTTCCGGAAGCACAGGGGGGACACAGAGCACCTCCCCATAATGAAGGCCAGGCTTCAACATGGGACTCCCCCAAACTAGGGTCCCACACCCTTGCTGTCCCCTCTGACCAGCCTGTGTCCCCCTGAGGAAACTCCTGGCCCCCTGGGCACACATCTTGTTATCACAGGGCCACATCTGGGGCTCACCTAGCACTTCTGGCAGGATCCCCACTTCCTCTAGGACCCTGCAAGTCTCCTCCTTGTACAGCACAAACTCAGCTCTGGGCTCCGCTCCACCTCTGGTGGTGGTATGGGAATCTTCACCCCTGCTGGACCTTACACACGTGCACACACACCCAGTGCCACAGGCCCACATCTGCACACCCCACCTCCACCTACAGGGCCAGGAGCAGGCAGCCGGCCTCGGCCCCATTGGGTCTCCACTTCAGTGGGGCCCCTCTGCCCGCCCCACTCCTCAGCCGCCTGTCTCAGTGGCTCCAGGCTGCCTGCTTTCTCTCCCTCTCTCACCCCTGCTGGGTGCTGCTCCAGCAAAGGCCCCACTCTGTTGCTCCGCTCCTCCAGCACCCCTAGCCCAGACGGCCAACACCTGCAGCCCTGTCTGTGCCTCAGCACTTGGTGCCTGGAGTCACCTGCAGCACCAGGCCAGGATGCCCTGTCCTTTGGTAGCCACAACCAGCAGAGAGCTGGGCCAGGAAGCTGACCCTCCCTGGAGCTCACACTTTCCTCACTGAAAAGTGGGTTCCTCGGGGAAGGTGGTGCACACCGGTCATCTCAGCCCTCTGGGAGGCTGAGGCAGGAGGATCACAAGTTCAAGTGCCATCTAGGCAACTAGGCAAGACCTCGTCTCAAAAAATGCAAAGAAGTGCTGGGGATGCAGCTCAGGGAGATCCTGGGTTTGATCCTCAATACCACAGAAATAAATGAATAAATGACCAAGTGTGAATTCACTGAAGACCATGCAAGGCCCCGCTGGCACAGGGGCCTTGGGGGGCAGGAGTGGGGTTGTGTTGGGCGAATTCGCCACCCTGGACCATGCAGAAGAAGGAGGGTGCAGGGAAGGGCTGGCAACTGCTGTGCAGACCTGCAAAGCAGCAAGCGAGTGGCTCACTGGACACCAGTGATCGTCCCTTGAGACCCTGAGGAATGGGCAGTGAGCAGCTGCCCAGCATGGCCGAGACCTGACCCAGTTGTCCAGCACCTGCTCCCTGCGGTGAGGTCATTGCACCGCATGGCTCTGGAATCCCTGCCCTCATCTTCTTCCTGCAGACCCGGGTCTGCACCCATGGTGCCCCAGCCCCCACCCTCACATCTCAGTGGTCCTGGAGCCTAGGCTGCAGCTGGTCAAGTGGGGTCAAGGTAGCCACGCCACCACTGCTGCTGGCCCGGGCTTGGCTGTCTGCTTAGCATTTCTGCCGGAATAGAAACAGAGAGGGTGAGCTGGGCTCTGCGATGGCCAGGGAGGAGGCCAGGCTGGGACCCTGGGTCAGGGGGAGGAGGCTGGGCTTCTGGTTGGGGAATTTGCCAACAACCTCCAGTTCTAGGATTCAACGCATGGTGTCGCCCTGGCCCCAGTGGGGCACTAAGGGCGGGGCTGGGGGAGGGGCCTCACGACCCCCAGACGGGGCGGGCCTTGGGCTAGGCAGCACTGTTGGCATGGGCCCCTGGAGCTGGCCCTGGGCACTGCAAGCCGCGGACGAGACAGGACGGGACGGGCGAGCCTCACAGAGGTGAGCCGGGACTCTGAGCCCAGGTTGGAGGCTGGGGGTGGGCAGCCCAAGGTACAGAGCAGCCAGTGGCCAGGCCCTGGGTTTCCACGGGGCATAGCTGCACCTTCAGCCCTCAGAAGTGGCGCTGGGCCCAGGTCTATGAGCTCTGTGAAGACAGGACAAGAGTGGGCTGAGGACTCAGGCTAGGGGTCTTCGAGGGGGACAGGGCCCGGATGAGACTTAGGTCCACCAGTGTCATCAGAACCCACCCTGGTGAAACCCTCTGAAGAGCCAGGAGACCCATGTCCTGCAGACGAGGTCGATAGGGAGGTCACATATGTCCCTGTCCCCCCTTCCCTTCCCGCTGCCACCTGATGGCCCGAGGGTGAAAGATGAACCACGCCACTCGAGACACCCACCTCGTTTCCAAAGCAAATAGACTTGGCTTGCGGGGACAGATGAGCAGCCTCCTTCCCCTAAGAGCAAACAGGTGCTCCAGGCCCCAGGGGTGAGGTGGGACTGGCCAAGGGGGGACGAGGGATCCTGCACTGTGCGGCCTGGGTGCAGGTGCAGAGGACCCAAACCCCAGACTTGAGATCTAGCTTGAAGAACAGGCCTCCCTCACCAAACTTGGGGTCCCAGCTCAGTCTCCTTCCCTCCAGGACTGGGGGTTCATGCCTGCCCTCCCCAACCCAGGCCCAGGGTGCCAGCCTGGCCTCCGCCACTGCAGACCTAGGGTTCCAGCCTGCTCTCCCCAACCCCAGACCCTGGTTCCATTCCTGGCCCCCTCACCTGGGTGTGGGGTCCATGCCCAGCCTCCTCCCTTCCTGGACCCGGGTCCACACCTGGCCTCCCCACCCGGGCCCAGAATCCCAGCCCAGCCTCCTCCCCAGGCTTGGCCTGGTGGCCACAAGCTTACCCCCTCTGTTTGTATCCCAGCAGAAATGCCAGGCAAGCAGCCTGAACCCAGGCCGGCGGCAGCAGTGGCCTCTGAGCATGACACCAAGGACAGCTTGGGCGGCCTCACACCAGAGGAGCTGCAGCAGGGCCAGGAGGCCGCACTGGCGCTGGAGGAAAGGATGGCGCTGGGCGCACAGACCCTGGTGCATGCCGAGGTGGAGCAGCTATACCAGGAGGTTCGGCCCCTGGGCCAGGGCCGCTTCGGCCGTGTCGTGCTGGTCACTCACTGCCAGAAAGGTGCCAGCACGGGGACAGGTGCGAGGTAGTCATGGGCCAGTGTTCTGGGTTGAGCCTCACCAGCACCCCTTCTGAGCCATGTGTTAGGAAACCCCGTTAGCCTCTCTGAGCCCCCTTTTCCTCCTTTGAAAGGATGAGTACTGGTTCCTTTTTTCCCCCCTCGACATTGAGGATTTAACCCGAGCAACATCCCCAGACCTTTTTTAATTTTTTAAGTGCCTGGTTAAACCCTTAAGTGCCCAGCCTGGCCTCAAACTTTGGATCCTCCTGTCTCCCAGTCTCCCAGAGTGCTGATTAGAGGCCACAGCTAAGATGAATAATGATTCCTCTTTTTTTTTTTTTTTTTTTGTCTTTTTCATTTTTATCGGTACCAGGGATCGAACTCACGACCGCCTGCTTGCAAGGCAGGTGCTTATGCCACTGAGCTAAATCCCCAGCCCCTGATTCCTCTTTCAAAGAACTGTCTCACCATCTAGTTCAGGCTGGCCTTGAAACTCACTATGTAGCCCGGGCTAGCTTGAACTCATGGCAATCTTCCTGCTTCAGCCTCACGAGTGCTGAGATGACAGGTGTGTATCATCACACCCGGCTAAGAACTGTTGATTCCAGATCATACAGTGATACCACCTCAGGCCCCCAGACTGTCTGAAACTGTTGCTTTCCTACATCTTCACACCTGGGGTAAAGTTTGTAAAGTAGAAACACAGCCTGAGTGGTCAAGGGGACAGAGCCTCACTCACCAGGGTCCCCGTGGTGCTGTGGGCCTGTGATGTGGCCGTCAGGAGCAGCTCACAGTCCAGGGGAGCATGATGTGGCCACCGTGACAGAAACCTCTCATGGTGATGCAGCGCTGCCTCCTGCAGGGGTGGACAGGATGGCTGGTGGGGACTGGAGGTGGTGGCCTCAGTCACATGCAGCCCTGTAGGGGGCAACCCAGGGCTTGGGCAGCTGGACATGCCCTGCCCCAAGACACGGGAGAGCAGAGCGGACCCTATGTCAGGAGGTGGGGACCGCTCATCAGGAAGATGGCATAGGCTGAGGGGGCCGTGCTGTTGGCCCTAGCCCCTCACGCACCCCACACCTGTTCCTGTTGCTCCCAGGCACGACAATGGCGCTGAAGCAGCTCCCTAAGACCTCCACGTCCCTGCGCAGCTTCCTATATGAGTTCTGTGTGGGCCTCTCACTGGGCACTCACCCAGCCATCGTGGCAGCCTATGGCATTGGCATCGAGTCGGCAGATTCCTACAGCTTCCTGACAGAGCCCATCCTGCATGGGGACCTCATCGCCTTCATCCAGCCCAAGGTGGGTAGTGGTCGAGCATGGCGGCCTAGGAGTCATGGTCACTGTATCAGGCCTTCGGAGGTCATGGCCAGCCTGGGCAGCCAGGATCCTGGACTGGTTAGGCCCTTTAGGGCTCACTGACTTCACAGAGTTAACACTGGATTCCAGTGAGAATTACCAGCCCTCCCGCCATTACACTTAGCCATGCTGGGGCTGGCATCGTTCACAGGCTCACACCAGGCCTCACCAGTCACACTAGGCCTCACCAGTCAGATGAAGTCTCACTAGTCACATTAGGACTCACCAGTCTCACTAGCCACAGTAGGCTCACTAGTATACAAGGCCCACCAGTCACATTAGGCCTCACTAGTCACATGAGGCCTCACTAGTCACATTAGGCATCTTTAGTTACTGTAAGCCTTACTAGTCACATTAGGACTCACTAGTCTCACTAGACCTCATTAGTCACACAAGGCCTCACTAGCCACACAAGGCCTCATTAGTGTCTCACTAGGCCTCACTGGTCACATTAAGCATCTCTGGTCACAGTAGGCCTCACCAGTCTCAGTTGACTTTCCCAGGCTCACATTCCTTGTCCTCCCAGTTGAACCCCCAGGTCTTTAGGCTCTTAGGGACTCACAGGCCTCAGTGGTTCACCCTAGTCCTCACAGAGCTCACAGGCCTTATGGGTTCATGCGAAGCCGCAAAGGCTCATACTGGGCCTCAGTAGGCCTCATGAGCTCACACTAGACCTTACTAGGGCTCAGGGGCTCACACCAGACTGCCTTTTTGGGGTCTCGCTGCCTCCTCAGTTTTCCCAGGCCTGCTTTGGGGGCTGAGGCCAAGTGCTGTAGGTGGGCATTGACCTGGCTGTCCTATCCCTGCAGGTGGGGCTCACACCATCCGAAGCAGCCCAGCGATGCGCAGCACAGCTGGCCTCCGCCCTGGAGCACATCCACGCCCTCGGCCTAGTGTACCGGGATCTCAAGCCCGAGAACGTGCTGGTGTGTGACCCCACCTGCCAGCATGTCAAGCTGGCTGACTTCGGCCACACGCGGCCCCGGGGGACCCTGCTGCGCCTGGCTGGGCCACCCATCCCCTACACAGCCCCTGAGCTGTGCGCCCTGCCACCGCTCCCCGAGGGGCTCCCCATCCAGCCGGCCCTGGATGCCTGGGCCCTGGGCGTCCTGGTCTTCTGCCTGCTCACTGGCTACTTCCCCTGGGACCAGCCGCTGGAGGACACCGACCCCTTTTATGAGGATTTCCTGGTGTGGCGGGCCTCACGCCAGGCCCAGGATCGACCGCAGCCTTGGTTTGGCCTGGCACCTGCAGCCGATGCCCTGCTGTGGGAGCTGCTGGACCCTCACCCTCGAAGGAGAAGTCCCGTGGGCGCTGTCCGGGGCTACCTGGGGCAGCCCTGGCGACAGCAGGATGAGGAGGCCTCAGGGCTCAAGGAGGGCAGGCAGTGAGGCCTGTAGGCTGGGAACCAGGTGCCTCTGGGTCTCAGGGGAACCAACATCCCTGTGTCCTCCCATCACAGCCTTCAGTACCCCATGAGCGCCGTCCCCATCCTCAGCTGTCTTTCTCCTGCCCCCCTCCCCCTTAGCCTCCTGCCCTCTCAGGTCCCTCTCCCCGCCCTTGTGATGCTCCTACTGTTCTCTGCAAATAAAATCCACCTGGCACTGAGGTTACTGAGGCCAAGACTTGAGTGAGAGGAGAGCGCACCAACACCTCAGTGCCTGGCAGGCACTGTCTGCAGCTCCTTCGTGGAGTATGTGATCTGCAGGCTCCAAGCAGGAACAGGTGGGCTGTTTATGCCCAGGAATCATTTTCCTTTACCAAGTCAAGAGTATTTGATGCCATTCTAGTGGCAAACTGCATCCCTAGAGATGCTGTCAAGGACCCCAGGCGGTGGGTACACATGCCGGTCATCCTGGCACCACGGGAGGCCGAAGCAGGAGGATTGCATGCTCGAGCCCAACCTGGGCAACTTAGCAACTTGGTGAAACCCTGCTCCAAATGAAAAGGGGCTGAGGACTTAGCTCAGTGTGAGTGAAGGCCTCAGGTTCAGTCTCCAACCCTGGGGGTGGGGGAAAGGTGCTGTAAAAAGAAGTCTACACACTCACACTCACGGCTTGAGTGTCTCTCACACACAGATGGGAACGTGGTGTTTGTATTGACGGTTCTGTGCATGCTTGAGCCTGTGTGTGTGTGTGTGCATGCGCGCGTGCACGCGTGCACAGGCTGAGGAAGGTCAGGCAGGCGTCCTCCGGCCTCCCTGGCTGCTGGCCGCTGCTTGTTTGCAAACACTCTCTCTTCCTTTCCTTGCCCTGCTTGGCTGAGGGCCCGAGCTAGGCTACAACTCGGGCTAGATCAGATGTCACCCTCGGGGCCCAGCACCCCTGCTGGGCCTCGCAATGATGTTGCCTGGTCCGTGTTGGTGCCGGCCTTGTGCCCATGAGGAGCAGCCCCAAGCACCCTTGCACTGTAGGCACAAGCTTGAAAAGCAGAGACCCACATCCCTGTCCTGGGCGGCCGGGGGACCTGGTGGAGCCGGGGTCGCTGGGGGGCGCCTTGAGGGCCATGCCCTCAAGCTGAAGTAGCCCACAGCAGTAGGTCATGATGTGTCCTGCTGGCACTAGTGAGGGTGTCACCCAGCGGGTGACACAGGGCAGGGGGCAGAGGGCAGGTGCCCATGTGGTAATTGGTGTGGCAGCTGGGGATTAACTGGAAGGTGACAAAAATGACCCAGTAGGGCCTGAGTGGCCAGGGAGGGCAGGAGCTTCCCAGAGGCCAGGGGTGGGTGCCACGCTCATTAAGCCGCCCCCATGCTAATGGTTAGATCCTTAACACCCTGTGCAGTGCTGGCTTCTGTTCCAGAGGGACCTGTGTGAGGTCACCCAGTAGCCAGATTCATACCCAGGTGACTCTGTCCCCGGCCTGGCCAGCAGGAAGAGAGGCCGAGCCAGGGCCAGGCATTAGAAGTGTGTGTGCACGCACACATGTTAAAGTGCAGATAAAGGAGGGAGAGAGGGCACATGTGTGCACACAGGTGAGGGTGTGAGCAAGTGTGCAGTGTGCACAGGCAAGTCTGTGTGTGCAGCAAGGGCATGTGTCCTTCCCTCTGCACTGAGGGGGGCCCTGCACCCTCTTGGGGGGTGGAGGGAAACCAAGCTGTGCTGACTCTCAGGCTCTGCAGAACCAGCACTCATGGACAGGGTGTGAGGACCAGTGTGGGAGCACACGCCTGTTATCCCACTGCTGGGATGCTGAGGCAGGAGAATCATGAGTTCCAGCCCAGCCTGCACAACTTAATGAGATCCTGCCTCAAAAATAATCAGGAATGGTGAAAGCCCAGGGTTTCATCCCTAATATCTGAAAAATAAAAACGAATCATAAGAAGACCGTGCCTGGAGCAAGCTCCCCAGAGCAAGAGCCGGGGAAGGCTCGCAGAGTGGACTGAGCATGGTCACCAGCTGCCTGCCCAGCTTTGAAGACAGGGGTGCCCCCTTAGCCTTCTTCTGGTCAGGGACCCACTGCATCCCCGCTTTGCCCTGCTCTGCAAGTGCCTGACCCAAGAGTGCAGCTCAAATCCACTTCTCTCCTACAGCACGGTGCTGCCAGGCCGAGGCAGCTACTGTTCTGGGCTGGGTGCAAGCTGGTGGCTCAGCTGTCCCGTGGACCAGGGCCAGGGTGGCGGAGTGGGGGTGGCTGGCTGAGGGCCCCAGGGCCAGATGTTCAGGCTTAGCTGCCCAGCCCCGCGGGGTAGAGTGACTGGGGAATTAAGCACCCACTTGTTCAGGGCTGACAGAGAGTAGTGGGGGTGGAGGCACCTAAGCCATCCACCTTAGGCTTGCAGAGGGGTCAGGAGCTGGAACCCCTCTCTGGTACATTTTGGGGGTGACACAGAGCAGGATGGCACCCACTCCCACCTGGAGGTAGCAAAGGAGAGTTCTCCAAATCAGGGTTCTACCCCATGACAACCCGGGGACCCAGGGCAGGAACGGGAAGGTGGCAGCAACCTCCCCTGTGTTTTCCCAGGGCAATGGTCAGCAGTTATTTAAGTCCTCAGCTTAACGAGCTGAGGGGGAGAGAACTCTCCGCACACTCCCTTCCCCATGGCAAGAGTGCACAGCCCATCTGTCAGGACCCCAGGCTCGGTCACCCCAGCAAGTAACTGGACCCTGCTGGCCTTTGCCTGGCAGCGGCAGAGGCGCCAGCTCCATCACCTTCGGTGACCTCTGAGCTGGCCCTGGGCTTCGGGCAGGAGAAGGAGCCGTGGTGTCCTGCCCAAGGCTGCAGGGGCCAGGTGTGAAGGAGCCTCCTCCTCCACACCACCCCTATTCACCCAATACAAGCCGAGGCCTGCCCTGCCCTCTCCCTCATGGCAGCTATGGACCCCAGGGCAAGGTCAGCATCATCCTGGGCAGAATCCAGCTGAGCCGTGGGAGGATCTGCCCTCTCTGAGCCCAAGGCCAAGCATCAAAGCTGCTCCCTGCAGTGCTGTGGTGAGGGCTCTGTGGAGCAGTGCCATGAGGAGAGGCTGGGATGGCCGGCTCCCAGGTGTGTGCCCCGCATGCAGGCTCCACTCTCCCTGCATGGACCCACCTAATCCTCAGGAGAATCCCAGGACCCGGGTCTTACAGAGGAGGAAATGGTCAGGGGGCAGGGAGAGGCAGGGCCACACTGGCCCGAGCCCTTCTGGGTGAGAACCACTCTGTCTTTAGGTGGAGACACTGGGTGCCTCCACTGGTCCCAAAGTCCCTGGCAGTGACCAGTCTCATCTGGGCTCACCTCTGGGACATCATGTGACACTGCGAGCACTCAGGAGCCAGGCCTCACTCATCACCATCCAGAGGGCAGCTGTGGACGGGTCACACCACAGCTTCCGATGCCTGGCCCCTGTTCCCCCTGCCATCGATGGGGGAGTCACATGGGAAGGGCTGCAGACCATACCCCCATCTGCAGGGATGTGACAGCTAACACAGAGCACCTGAGAGCATGGCCTCTAAGGTGCTGAGGGGACACATCCACCCAGGGATGCTGGCGACCACGAACTCTGCACCACTTCCATGCCCAGGTGCACACTACAAGCAAGCAGGGCTGCCTGCCCACCCTTGAGATCACCTCCAGCATAGCCATCCTTCTCACCATCACCACCATCACCATCATCACCACCACCATTACCATTATCACCATCACCACTATCACCACCATTACCATCACTATCACCATCATCACCACCATCACCATCACCATCACAACCCTCTCTCATCACTATCATCACCATCACCACCATCACCACCATCATCACCACCAACATTACCATTATCACCATCACCACTATCACTACCATTACTATCACTATCACCATCATCACCACCATCACCATCATCACAACCCTCACTCTCATCACCATCACCACCATCATCACAACCATCACCATCATCACCACCAACATTACCATTATCACCATCACCATCACCACTATCACCACCATTACTATCACTATCTCCATCACCACCACCATCACCATCATCACAACCCTCACTCTCATCACCATCACAACCATCACCATCACCACCACCATCATCACTGTCACCATCATCACCATGCGTGGTACCTATGATTTTCACCAATCTAAATCCATCTTGTGATTCCATCTCTCTGGGGTACCCATCCCTCAGAAATGTCATTTTCACCTTGTTTTTAGTTAGGTACTGTGACTTTCTTTGGTTTGTCTGAGAGTAGCTTACATCCCTACATCTTGTCAAGGGTCACACATCTCCCCTCAGAGGTCTCTCCTCCTCCCCTGGGGTTGTAAGGGTGGGCACAATTGTACTGGGGGGCCAGGCCACTTCTGCCAGTCTCTTTACTGTCTCACCCAGCTGCCCCAGGCCCCGGGCAGCCTCCACCATCTGGGCCAGCCCTAGCCCCAGGGCGTGGCGCTGCTGCTGGTCCTGTTCCAGGACCTGGGTCAGCCTCTGCAGCTGGGCACTAATGTCCCTCACAGCAGCCACCAGCTCCACCAAGGCAGGCGGCTCACAAGCCATAACCCTCACAGGGGGTGTTGGGGAGGCACAGGGGCCAAGGGGGCCCAGGGTCTGATCAGGACTTGGCCCTAGTGGGGGGTAGTCAGGGGAAAGTTGATCCATGGGAGGGGCTGTAGAGGGGAGGGGGAAGTCGGTCACAGTGGGGTCCGAAGCCGGGGCTGGGCTCTGGGTCTGCGGAGGCATTAGTGTGGGGTTCTGACTGCTGGGCAGCCCAAAGTCCTCAGTGGACAGAGGGTCTGTGTTTGAGACAGGAGAAGACTTAGAGGGGCTGGCTTCTGAGGCCAGAGAGGGTGCTGGGCTCTGCATCTGAGATGTAGGGGCAAGGGGGGTCTCCCTGAAGGTCAGCTCGGGGTGCAGGCTGGGTGTAGCCCGTAGTGCTGAGGTGGAGGAGGGGAATTCTATCCCTGGGGAGGTTGAAAGGGACTCAGCCGTGATGACAGGGCCAGAGGAGAGGTCGGGAGGCCCGCTGGGGATGGTGGTATGATGAGTGGTTGTGGGGTACATTGTCGTGGTGGGGAGCAGGGTTGTGGTGGGGTGCAGGGTTGTGGTAAGGTATTGAATGGTGGTGGGGTTTGGGGTGGTGCTGGGGTTCAGGGCGATGGCGGGGTACGGAGTGGTGGTGGAGTTCGGGGTGATGGGGGAGTTCTGGCTGGTAGCGGGGTTCAGGGTAGTGGCAGAGTTTGAGGTAGTCATGGGGAGCAGGCTTGTGGAGGGCTCCAGGGATCCAGAAGTTTCTGTAGTTGTGCCTAAATCTGGGGTTGTGTAAGTTCCTGGGGTCCCCCCTGGCGCTGCAGAGGACTCTGATGTCAGCTCTGGGGGCACAGTGGGCAGTGGGATCTGTGTGGTAGAGAGGCCGGGCGTGGTCGAGGAAGGCGGGTCTGGAGTAGGCGCCAAAGTGCCAGGACGGACAGAGGCTGAGTCAGAAGTCAGCTGCGGCCCAAGCGAGGTGGAGGGGGCGGGAGGCAGCATGGAAGGCGCTGCCCAGGCTGCAGTGGGCCGCAGCAGGCGACGCTCAGGGCCGGTCTTCTGCCGGGAACCTGCAGGAGGAGGGAAACATGGTCAGCCTGAGGTCACCTCGCTCAGCCCACGAGACTGGCCAATAGTAGGTCGCAGAGCTTGTGACGTCATGGGTCACCAGCAGACTTCACCCGGCCCTACGGCCCCTCCTCCCACCGACTGGAAGCTCCGGGCGCCACCTGGTGTTCTGCACAGCGAGCAAGTGAAGTTGCAGGGACATGGGGGACTGGGAGCTGGGGGTGCAGGAACGTGGGGGACTGGGAGCTGGGGGTGAAAGTACCAAGGATACAGGAGGGAGGGGCGGAAAGTAGCCAGCTGTGGATGTGCATAGATGCAGGAGGATGTTGGGGGCCACCTTGTGGTGCAGAAATCCCACAAGCAGGGAGTTATGGGGTTATTAAATAGCAATCTCAATAATCATTGGAGATAAATGTTTTGGTACTACAGAATGAATTCAGGGCCTTTGCACTGAGCTGCATCTCCAAACCTTTTCAATTTTTGATTCTGAGACAGAGTGTGGCTAAGATGTGAAATTTTCCAGGGTCCTCTTGCCTCAGCCTGCTGGAGTGCAAGGAGACAGGCTGTGTGAACATTTCTGTACACCCCCGGCTGGCAGGCTCGCCTGTGTGTGTCTGTGCTTGCTCTGCAGATTCCCTATCCTTTCCTCCACTGCAGGAGCAACGGGTAAAGTCTGGGTGACTTTTCTCGAGCTTGCCCTGTCCACACCTGGGGCCTTGCTGTGAACATGGCCTGAGGGATGCTGGCTTCATCCAAAGCCTCCACTCCTAGGTGCCAATCGGGAGACTCCCTACTTCCAGTCACCGCCCCCCAAAACGTTCTCCAACATTGCCAGATGCCCCATGGGGCACTGTAGCCTCGATACCCCCATGTCCAGGACAGGTCCTTTGAGTAAGTGTCTACCCCGAAGCCCAACCCCCATGCCCTCACAGCAAGCAGCTTCTGCTCACCTATGTCCCCGAGGACCCTAGGAGCCGGAGAAGGGCGTCCCAGGCGCCTGGCAGTGCCACTGGAAGGGGTGGGTGTCCCCAGGGCTGGGCCCCTGCCTGAAGGTGTGTCCTGTGTCCTGGAAGGCTGGAAACCATCCTGGCCACCTGCAGGAACACAAGGGAGAGGACTGAGTCACACCATCCTTGTGCTTCCCTGGGGCAATGCAGATGGCCCAGGTGGCTGCTCCCTGAGTGACAGCAACTTCCTGTCCATCCAGGTCTCCTGATTCCCCAAACCAGAAACTGGGAAACCAGCTCATAAAATGAGCTCATGCCAGGTGTGGTGGTACATAACTGTAATCCCAGCACTCACGAGGCTGAGGCAGGAGGATCACTTTGAAGTATATGGCCAGCCTGGGTTACAAATTGAGTTCAAAGCCAGCCTGAACTAATAGTAAGGCTGTATCTCAAAAACCAAGTAAAATAAACAAAGTGAGTTATTTCTTATTTCAGCTCCCTAGGACCCGACCCTATTCTTTCTTCTTTTTCCTGGTGAAGAAAATTCTATTTTATCTTTATTAATGAATAGCCTGGCGCAGTCTTGCAATACTATATTTCTTGTAGTTTTTTGGCTGAATACACATAGGTCTTCTCTACAGAAAAACTTCATATCACATCTAAACTTATTCTACCTGGGTGTATATCCAATGTTTTATTCAGGAAGAACAGAAAGACAAGTCACCCTTTTAGCTATGTTGATCAACAAGCTTATTTTAACAAGAGCTTTTTGGAGCTATTCACTCATATCCTGTACCATTCCTCACATGAAAGCATGTAATCCAGTAATTTTTTAGTATATTCACAAGGTTGTATGACAGCCACACAGTCAAAGTTAAGAAGGCTGGACATGGGGCTGGGGGTTTAGCTCAGCGGCATAAGTGCCTGCCTTGCAAGCAGGCAGTTGTGAGTTCGATCCCTGGTACCGATAAAAAGGAAAAAGACAAAAAAAAAAAAAAAAAAAAAAAAGAAGGCTGGACATGATGGCACACACCAGTAGTCCAGCACTCAGGAGGCTGAGACAGGAGGATCACCTGCAGTTCAGAACGGCCTGAAATATGTATCAAGACTGAAATCTGTACTGGAGAGAGAGAGACAGACAGACAGCAAGAGAGAAGATAGAAAGAGAGAAAGAATATTTCCATCCCTATGCCATGAAAGAAAGAAGACAAAAAAAGGAATTTTCATGAGCTCAACAGAAACTTCATGCCAGTTTCCCTGTCCTTCCTTCTCACAGACATCATCAACTTCCCTGTGACCCTGTCTCTCCACACTGACCCTAAGGACCTCTTTACACCCAGGGCCCTGGCCCCACGGCCAGAGCCCCCCCCCCCCCCGCAGCCTCCTGCTGGTGCACCTCATCCTGATGCCACTCTAAGCCAGCCCTGTAGACCCCGCGGCTTCCCTGTGGTTAGCCACACTGCATGAAGCCCTGCTCCTGTCCCTAGCCAGTGCCTTGGGAGGGTGGCCATGGTGTCCCACAGGAAGTCACACTCTCAGGACAATCCGCAAGCCATTAGTGTACCAGCAATTTAAAAAGAAAAACAATCCCAGCACTCGGGAGGCTGAGGCAGGAGGATCACTGTGAGTTTGAGACCAGCCTGGCTACAAAATGAGCTGAAGGCCAGTCTGAACTGCATAGCAAGACCCTGTCTCAAAAAGATGAAAAAGAAAAGATGAACACACAAGTGAGGTAAAGAAGTCTGTCAGGGAGGATTCACTAAAGGTCTCCTTCCAAGGCGCTGCGTTTCCAGAAGGCTCCATGGAGAACGAAGCTTGAAGCTGCTTCCCAGCAAACATCAGCCCACTCTCTGCATCTCGGGAATGCGCCACAGAGCTGCCATGCAGGTGCCCTGCAGGTGGCCCGTCTCTATGCTCATCTTGGTTTCCTTCTCTTTTTAAATTTGTTAACACTGAGCTGCACCCCTGGTACTTTTTTACTTTTCATTTTGGGATAGGCCTATACAAAGTCCCTCAGTCATCCTGGCTCTGTCCTAGCCAGGCTGGTCGAGCATGGAGCTCCCCACACACCCAGCTCCCGCATCTGTGAAATAGTTTCATTCTGGCAACTGGGTCTCGGGCTGCATGGCTGGCATGGGTAAGCATTCTGCCTTGAGGACCTGGGATTCCGCCCTCTCTCAGTCACCTCCAGGAACATCCCACTCTAAGCACGCAGCTGGGTGGAGCCGCACACCCATGGGTGGACACTTCAGTTACTGCTGGTGTTTTTTTTTGTCTGTTTCCTTTTTATCGGTACCGGGGATCGAACTCACAACTGCCTGCTTCCAAGGCAGGCACTTATGCTGCTGAGCTAAGTCCCCAGCCCCTACTGCTGGTGTTTTGTTGATACACACAGAGCTCTGAATCCGGGGCACGCCTGTCGTCCCAGCACCATGGGAGGCTGAGGCAGTAAGATCACAAGTTTGAGTCTCACTCAGGTGATGTAGTGATTCTGTGGCATCCTGGCTCAAAGTAAAAACCAAAGGTCTGGGGATGTCACTCTGAGCAAAGTTCAGTCTCCAGTACCAGAAAAGTTTAGGACCCAGGATCTTTCTGTGCCTGGTAGTAGGGCTGACACAGGCCCTCATTCTAAATGAGGTATAGCTCCCCCAGCCTCACCCAATCCTTCCCTGGTAACCTTGGATTCACCCTTTGGGGGAGGCTTGGAGTTTTTTTGTTTGTTTGTTTTGGTCTTTTTCCTTTTTATCGGTACCAGGGATCGAACTCACGACTGCCTGCTTGCAAGGCAGGTGCTTATGAGGCTTGAAGTTTTGTTTTTTTTTTTTTTTTTTGTTTTTTTTTTTTTAGGCTTGGAGTTTTGATACAGGGTCTCACAATGTAGCCAGCCTGGCCTCCAAATGGCAGCAATCCTCCTGGCTCAGCCTCCTGAGTGCTGGGATTATAGCCATGCACATTTACCCTTTAGCACTTGGCTCTGGGGCCTTCCCCTCCCTCCTTAGGACAGGCCACCCCTCTCTGTGGCCCTGGACTCTCCAGGTTAGGCCTGTCCTCCCTGGTCTCCCTCTGAAGTCCGGGGCTAGCTCTTCCTTCCCCAAGCCTCAGTTTCCACACTGTCCATGGGGCAGATGGAGGACGGCACTTTTCAGGCTTCTTGGAAGGAAGGCTTCTTGGAAAGGAAGGGAATTGAGCCAGGTGACCCACTCAGCCCAGGGTGACCAGGCCTCTGCACATGCTCGATGCGGAGCACAAAAAGTGC
Organism: Cavia porcellus; assembly: GCF_034190915.1. NCBI lineage: Eukaryota > Metazoa > Chordata > Mammalia > Rodentia > Caviidae > Cavia > Cavia porcellus. Next base: position 36,337,871 of record NW_026947490.1, on the reverse strand, counting down.
AGTCTGCAAACCTTTATGGTGATAGTAACAATAACCGTGATCCAACCTCTAACCTCAACCCGCATTTAATCTCAGGTCCTCACCTGTGCAAGACCTCACAGGGGAGGAACCGTGAAGTTCCAAAACCCTTGGTCACCCCCTTCCCCCTCCTGCTCCTCTGGCCTCCCCACAGCCTCCAAGCCTGCCCCCAGCTCCACCCCACCGGCCTGGGGCACAGTCCCACTCTCCCCACCTGTTCCGCCTCAGTGTTCTGATGCTGTGACTGCTGGGTCCTGGTCCCCACCTTCCTCTCTGTACCCCCACCTGACCCTAGCGGCCCCATCAGCTCAGCCCCTATCACAGGACCTACGGGTGCTCTGCTCCTTTCCGGGGCCTTTCCAAGCCTGTCTGGAGCCTACCACAGTGGGGATCTGTGAGCCTCCCCACTGCCCCTCGTGGCTCCTGCCTGCCCCTCCCTGCTCAGTCCTCGAAGCCTCCTCCAGGCAGCGACTGCCGCATTGGTGTCAACTGTCAGTGCCTCTCCAGGTACAGGACTCTCCCAGGTCTCAAGATATGTTTTGAGCTGGGTGTGGTGGCTCAGGCCTAAAATCCCAGCACTCAGAAGGCTGAGGCAGAAGGATCCTTGCAAATTCAAGATCAGCCTGGGCTGCAAAGTAAAATCAAGGCCAGCCTGAACTGCATAGTGAGACCCTCTCAAAAAAAAAAAAAAAAAAAAAGTTTGGAAGCACTGGAAAGTGAAGTCGCAACTTTCTTAGGCCTCCGGTTTCTCCCCTGCAGTGACCTACACTGCTGTCACTGCCCCACTTATTCATTCATCCAACAAACAAGTGAGAGTCTGTCCAGTTTTATGCACTGCTCCAGGCACGCAGAATAGCAAGCACCCTCCACACACACACATACACAGACCTGGCGCCCTCATCTGCACAACCTGAGTGTGGGACCTCAGATGGCAGAGGTGGCCTTGCAGGCGCCACTACAAGTCCAGGCCAGAAGATGCAGGCAGTACCTGGGGTTCTCCAAGACAAGGGGCCTAAACTGATCCCACACAAGGGGTGGTCAAACAGTATGGAGATGACCAGAGATTTAGCTCAGTGGCCTAAGTGCCTGCCTGGTTAGCATAAGGTCGGGAGTTCAATCCCCAGTACCAAAGAGAAAAATACAATGAATTCCAAATTCTTGGATTTGATTACAGTGAAAGCCACATTGCCGCGGATGTGGCCCCTCAAACTATTGCCCTCACTTCAAACACTGTCCCACTATTCTTGCCACTTTCCACAGCAGCTGGGCAAGGCCTCCTTCCTGAGTGTCATCATGAGGTGTGACTAAAAAATGTGACTGTGCTGCCATGTGCCATTCAACTGGAAGGCAGGCTGGTGACAACACGGCCCTTTGTCCTCAGCTGCCTCAGGAACTGCAGCTGGCACCATATGCTTCCTGCCCTTCCCCAAAGTCAAAACAACCATTAGTTCAGGACATTAGTACAGTGAAATTGAAGATGGTCAGGAAAGAGGCTCCAGAGCTGCTGAGGATTTAGCTCAGCGGCATAAGCGCCTGCCTTGCAAGTGTGCGGTCGTGAGTTCATCCCTGGTACCAATAAAAACCGAAAAAGACAAAAAAAAAAAAGAGGCTCCAGAGCTGCTTTGGAAATGGCAAGGATGACGACGGCATGAGTGTGTTTGGAGTGAGGGGAGGATTTTTTAATTTTGTTTTGTTGAGAGTCCAGGTGGCCTTGAACTCACTATGTAACCCATGCTGGCCTTGAACTCGTGGTAATCCTCCTGCCTCAGCCTCCCGAGTGCTGAGATGACAGGTGTCCACCCTCCTACCCGTTGAAGTGAGGATTTTGAAGGGAACTCATGACAATGTATCTTTTGGTGTAATTTTACAAATTTAAACACACATGTTTTGTTTTTTAAACCACACCTCATAAACCCTGCTGCCTCTGCTGCTGAAATCATGTAAATAATCACGCCATCCTGGACCCTGCAGCTGCTGCTAGTTTTCATGAAACAGTGCTAACAACCAGCGCTTTTGCTGTTGAGCAGGCATCAGTAGCCTCCCAGCCAACTTCAATCCCTGGATCCCAGACTGGAACCTAGAGCGGACCTAGGCCCCAGAACCCGCCCAGCCACACCCTTTTCTGCCCCAGAAGCAGGTGCACGAGTGTGTAAGGCGGATCCGCGCTGTGGCTGCGGAGTCAGGAGCACCTTCCCCGCGCTCACTTATCCCACCCTCACACACATGGGTTTAGTGAGAGCACCCGTGTCACCATGTCCTCAGAATGGCACCGTCTAGAGCAAGCGAGCCCAACTTGAGTGTGGCCGAGAACTGGAGCAGAGGTCTTTCCCAAAGAAAGAAACAGGGCTCTAAGAGGCAAGGTCCTTTGTTTTCTGCTATTGAAGATATGAAGTCGTACCTGTCTTTTCTCTTCCCTCGCTATAGCAACTTTTTGTTTGGTTTTATTTTTTGGTTTTTGAGACAGGCAGGGTTTCACTAAGTCACGTAGGCTGGGTCAGAACTTGTGATTCTCCCGCCTCGGCCTCCCAGAGTATTCAAATTTCAGTCAAGCACCAGGTCTTCCGGCTTCACCCCCTTCCAAGTCTACCTGTTATTAAGGCTGCATAATAGATGTGCCTCTTTTTGTGGGCTTTTTTGACGACCTCACGCTTATCAGGCAGGAGCTTGTGCCGCTGAGCTACAGCCACCCCTCCCCAGATGTGCTTATCTTACACTTGCAGATCTCCATTTGTTGGCAGGACTCTCCAGAGAGGGACCGCTGGCTCCTGAGGGCGGGTGCCCAGAGTACCACCATACTGCCACTAGGAGGCGCCATGGGTTAAAGAAGGCCGCCGTGCTGGGTTGCTAAAAGGCAAGACACTGAAGCCCCTGCAGCACTGGACCCGGAGTGGCGCCCTGGAACCCCAGATGCTGAGCTTGACCAGACCTGATTGCCCCGACCCGAGTCACGCTGCCTCCTGCCGCCCTCAGTGGGTACAAGACTGACTCCTGCTTTGTCTTGTGCGCCTTGTACCTTTTTATACCTCGGGAGTGAACAAGCTGACCAATGGGATGCGCAGAGACCACCTGGCGCACCCGCCATTCACACCCTTGCCAAACAGCGGGCCTGCATGCGCATGCGTGTTGAGTACCCGAAAAGGGCTGGAATGGACACAAGCCACCAGATCCTGTGAGGTGAGGAGGCCAGGCCTCTCAGTAGGTACAGGCGGAGGGGCACTGTGACACAGCCACAAACCAGGGCAGGAAGAGAGTGAAGTGAAGGGAGGAGGTGGCGAGCCAGGCAACTGAGGAAGGGCAGGGGCAGGCATCGAGACATCCATGAAGGAAATGGCCTGATGAGATGACGAGGGACAGAGGTGGAGGGCCAGAGGCAGGGGGTGAGGGAGAGAGGAAAATGGCAGCGATGGAGACAGAAAGGGACAAGGAGGTCAGGCATGGCTGAGGGGACCGGAGTGGGAAGTGGGAATGAGGAGGCTGGGAAAGCAAAAGAGAAATGAGACAACTGGGCAAAGACGAGAGAAGCTGTGGGGAAACCATGAGAACTGCAGAGGAGGAAGAAAACGGGAGAAAGAGAAAGGAATCGCCTGTGAAGACTGCTGCAAGAGACAAAGGGGATCCAGCGGGAACTGAGAGGAAGAAGTGGGAAGTGAATGAAGGCAGAATGGGGAAGGGCATGACACAGTGAGACAGGAGCAAAGGTTGGGGGACGCGTGGGAGACTGAGGTAGGTGACAGGAAGAAATGTGGGAGTCGAAGCAGGTCCAGGCCCCAGGCTGACAGCAAAATGCAAGGTAACAGGTGACACGAAACAGGCTACAGGACATAGTGTAGAGAAACTGTGACCCTGAGACCAGCTATGCTAGACAAGCGCATGCCATCAGCTGAGTTCTGCTTTCACTTGCTTTGGGGGGCCTGGGGTAGGGAGAGCAATGGTGGTGTGGTGGCCCAGGGCTGAGGGGTCTGGAGGTTTCCCACTCTACCTTAGCTCTGGGTCAAGAGGACAGCCACTTCCCAGGTGACCCTGGGAGCTTACAAGGAATGCAGGCTGCTCTCATCTCTCACAGCCACCTGATACCTCTTCTGGGCTCCTGGAAGGAGATGGCCACCACTGTGCTCTAGAAGAGAAGGCTCTTGGGGTCTCCAGAACCCAGGACAGCCTGCCTGGGTCATGGTGGCTTGAGCCAGCCCACTTAGAAGGGACTTTATAGAAACTGCAAAGGGAAGAATGGAGGCCTATGGGCCCCCATGGCCACCCCATCAAACCCCTCACCTGTGACTGGAAGGTGCTGTGTTGCTGGAGAGGGAGTCCCTGGATGCCTGGTGGTACCCCATGGAAGAGCGTGTCCAGGGCCTGGTGCCGTGGTGGCCCCTTTGGCCAGATCTTCTCCTAAAGTGGGGTCCCAAGTCCAGGAAGGATAATCATCATCATCCGTGTAGCCTTGGGAGAAATGGGGTGGTGGTTGACTGGATCCCTTGCCTCAGAGGTCCTTGCTACTACTGCTCCCTTGCCTTCTAGAGCCTACTGGAGCAGCTCCCCAGCGCCCTCACTATAGCCCCCGGAGCAGCACCTGGTGCCATCCTCTTGCCCCACTCTGACTCCATCCCTTGGCTTCCTCCCTGCCTGTCCCCTGGTACCAGTGCAGGTGAGCCCCACGTCTTCCTCGTGGTCACAGTTGTGCTTCCCCCATCCCCCTGAGGGGCAGTCGCTCAGCGAGGTCTCACTTCCCTTACAGCCCATGTCATCCAACCAGATGGGTCCAGTCCCCGGGCCATAATGGGTTTTGCCCACTCGGGCCCGGACCTTTCCACAACCCAGTTCCCAGCAGACCACAGTGGCATCCCGCAGGTCCCAGCTGTCATCACAGACTGTCCCCCAGTGTCCGGCATGCCACACTTCTAGCCGGCCAGCACACTTGTTGGGCCCATCGGCCAGACGAACCCGGAAGGGGCCTGGGGGAGGTGGAAGGCCCTCAGGTCAGAAAGCTGGGGAGCCTCCCCTTTACACCCCTCTCCCTTCTCCTCCCACTCACCTGAATCCCCAGGGATGCTGACTGTGGGGGAGGAGGCTGGGGTCTTAGCAGATAGCTCCAGGGAGGTCTGATGGATTTGCTTGGTGGTGGTCTCAGAGGTCATTTCTCGAGGGTCTTGAGGGGACAGTGTTGTCGTGGTCCCTGAGGGCCATTCCCAGAGGGTCTCAGGAGTTGTTCTGGAAGTGATGTGTGAGGTCCATCTGTGGGGAGCCTCTGTAAGCAGCCTTTTTGGTAACTCAGAGGTTCGTTTTGGGGAAGCCTCCATGGTCAGGGTTGTGGTCTGTGAGGTTAGCTCTAGGGAGCTTTGGGTACCCAGGCCTCTGGAGTTTTTAGTGGTTGGCATCCTGGGAGGTTGAGTGGTTGGTCTCTTTGCATGTTTGGTCACCCACTTCTTAGTACTCTTGGGGGTTTTCCCTGGTGCCTTAGTGGTGGTTTTCTCTGGAACACTGGAGGTTAGGCTGGCAGAGGGCTTGGTGGAAAGCTCTCCTGGGAGCCAAGCATCCCGATCTCTACCCAGGCCGGGGAGCCAGCTCCAGCTGAAGGGGTCTGAGATGGTGTCCAAACCAGGGCTCCCTGGAAAGTGGGTGGAGAAGTCAAAGAAGAGTGAGACACTGCAGTGACAACATTGGTCCAGGGCCCTGCTCTAGCCAGTCACCAAATTCCAGTGCAGTTATGCAACAGAAATTCATTCAGTACCTCCTAAATGCCATGCATTGTGTTAGAGCCTGGGGAGACCATGGTGAGCCAAAGCCAGTGCCATGCCCACCGTGGCCATTACCATGCCTACCTTCTTGGCATTTACTGTCTAGCTGTGACTGACTCCTTTGCCCCCTCATACATGTCACCACCTCAGCCTTTGCTCTGAATCAACGGCCCCACATTCTGTGCCTTTTGATGTGTCTACCTACCTCCATGCCCTTCCTTACCGATCACCAGAGTGGTACCACGTCTGGCAGGCTGCTCCCTAGCCTCAGACCTTTCTGTTGCTCCCCATACCTCAGGAACAGGGACAGAAAGACAAAGCCCATAACATCAAGTAGAATTAAAACACCATCCTTTGAGTCACCACTGTTCATCTTAAAATCTTTCTGATCAGCATGTGTACAACCAAGGATTCACGATGCCTGAAAAAATTTTGGCCCCTTGCCCCTGGCTGCTAGGCCTTGGAATGACATGCCTGGTGAGAGATTTTCCTTGTGCCTCAGGGGGTTTGGGTCGGGCACTGTTGTCCCTGCTAACAGCATGATTTATGGGCAGCCACAGAACCGATCAGCCACATCTACAAGACCACGCCCCTGGGCAGCTTGATCCACCAAGGCTTGGGGGCACATCCGTGGCCGCCAAGACTTCATGCCTGCTATCACACACTGTTGCTGGAAAAATTCAGCACAGTCCACACAGCTCTGCTGGGAGGGGAAACCTGAAGCTCACACCTGCTGGCTCCTGAGCCCTGCCCGGCAGACCTGTCCCTGTGCTGATTGTCACCTGAGTTTTCACTGGAATAAACCAGATCCCTGAGTCTAACAGGCCTTCTGGTGCTTCCAGCAAGGCATTGAAACTGAGAGCATCTTGGGGACCCCCAAACTATAATGTGTTGTGCAGGCTTGCAAATGCATGCTTGTGCATGTCCTTCCTTCCGTGAGCCACAGACTTCTCAAAGACCAGGACTGCCCATGCTCCAGTCTCAGGCCCCAGCATCCCACTAAGCATCTGGCAGCCGAGAAGAGGTCTCAGTGAATGCCAGGGCATGAGCATAAACACAGTGCCTCAGCTGGCTTTGCCTTCTCTGTCTCCCAAGGACTTACATCCACTTCTTTGTGGGACACTTGGATTCCTGCAAGCAGGAAGAGGAAGAAGCTTTCCTGGGAATCTGTGGGAGTCAGCTTTGCCACTTAGTTGCTGTGTAACTTGGAACAAATTGCTCAACTCCTCTGTGCCCCAGTCTCTTCACTAGTAAAATGGGCAAAAAATCCATCGGCCTCGATGTATGAAGTCTGCATGTGGTCACGTGTGGGAGGTACCCAGCACAGGGCTGGGGCGTGGGCACTAACATTCCTATGATGTTCGTGCCAGTGTTTATTTTTGTTCCCTCCTCCAGGAAGCCCGCCCAGCATTAGCAGATGGCAAGGGCTTCCTTACCAGTGCACACGACCCCGACATCCTCATTGTGAGCGCAGTTGTGTTTTCCCCAGGGAGCAGCAGGACAGCTGAACAGAGAGGCCTCCGTCCCCACACAGCCCACGTCATCCAGCAAAATGGGGCCTGCACCCCAGCCAAAGCGGCCTGCAGCAGGGTCTGGCTGCCGAGGGCCTCCACAGCCCAGCTCCCGGCAGACCACGGCCGCATCCCGCATGTCCCAGCTGTCATCACACACCGTCCCCCAGCGTCCATTATGCCACACTTCCAGCCGGCCTGAACACCTGCTAGGCCCAGCCACCAGGCGCAGCTGGGGAGACCCTGAGGTGGAAGAGATGCAAAGAATTAGCGACAGGGTGGACTGGAGCCTTGGAAATCATGAACCAAAATAAATCTTTCCTCCTTAAAAAATTAGAAACAAGGAAGGCAGCCCTCAACTCTTCATCCAACATTCCCTCTGTCTTTTTTTTTTTTTTTCTGGTATCAGGAATTGAACTTACAACCTTGCGCTTGCCAGACAGGTGCTATGCCACTGAGCTATATCCTTGGCCCTTTCTTCATTTTTTGAGACAAGATCTCACTATGTAGTTCAGACTGGCCTTGAACTCACTTTGCAGCCCAAGCTGGCCTCGAACTCACAGCAATCCTTCTGCCTCAGCCTTTTGACTTCTGGGATTACAGGCATGCACCACTGTGCCTGGCTTCCTCTGTCTTCTTCCCATCTATCTATCTATTCATTCATCTAGGCCTTTCCTCCTTTATCATTCCTTCCTGCCTGCCAAGCAGCAGGGATTTGTTGAGGTCTTTTCTTGCCCTTTCTGTGCTGGCCAGGAGGGATAGAGTCAGGCATGGGTGGGTGGTTCCTCAGCCAAATAGAATTACCATATGGTCCAAAAATTCCACTACTAGGGATATACCCAACATAAATTGAAAGCAGGCATTCAAACATATTTGCATGCAAATGTTCTCAGCAGCACTTTCCGCAATAACTCAACGATATTCTAAAAGTCTCTCCATGTATGAATAGGTAAGCAACAAGTGATATTTGTCTTGGCAGTAATTTCATAGATATGGCCCCCAAAGCATAAATGACAAAAACAAAGACAAGACTATACCAAATGAATACACTTCTCCCATCAAAGGAAACAAACAGTAGAGTAAAAAGGCAACCACAGAGGGAAGAAAGTATCCACACATCATAGATTTGTCAAGGGGTTAATCTCCAAAATCTGTAAAGAATTTTTACAACTCAATAGTTTTTTAAAAAAACAACACAAGTAACCTTATTTAAACTGGGCTAAGGACTTCAACAGACAGTTCTTCAAAGCTAACATACAGAGTACCAACAAGTGTATGAAAAACTGTAACTACCCATCAGGGCACTGAAAGTCAAAAGCACAGTCAGACATCACCTCACACCTCTTAGGATGATCACTAAAAGACAACAAATCTGGCCGGGCGTGGTGGTTCATGCCTGTAATCCCAGCACTTGGGAGGCTGAGGCAGGAGGATCCTTGTGAGTTCGAGACCAGCCTGGGCTACAAAGTGAGCTCAAGGCTAGCCTGAACTGCATAGAGAGACCCTATCTCAAAAAGACAAAAAAGAAAAGAAAAAAAGACAACATATGTTGTTGGAGAAATTAGAACCCTTGAAGACTTTGGTGGAACTGTAGAATAGTGTATTATGGAGGCTCCTTCAAAAGTAAAAATAGAACTGCCATATGATCCAGCTACCGCCCTTCTGGATACACATTCCCAACAGCCTTAGGGGCTGAAAAAGACATCAGCACTCCTGTGTTCAATACAGCACTGTTCACAATAACGAAAACGTGGAAACAACTAAATGGTCATGAACAGGAATGGACAGTGAAAATGCGGGCTACACAGAGCCTTTAACAAGAACTTCTGTCATTTGTGAAAACATGGACAAACCTTAAGGGCATTACGGTAAGAGAAATAAATAAGTCGCAGAAAGACAAGTACAGTGCTGTGTAATGCCACCTCTATCAGGTCTCTTGGGACCTTCGAGTACCAGACTCTTAAGTTGCCATTGTTTCCTGCTCTGATATCCCCATGCCTGAGCAATGGGGAACATGCATTTGAAAACAACCACCACTGATCTGGTCGTTTCAAAACCTGTGCACAGGAGGTCATTTACCCCCATTTGCAAAAGGTGCAGCAGCCTGGTTATGGTGATGCGCGTCTGTGACTCCAGCACTCAGGAGGCTGAGGCAGGAGGATCTCTGGGAGTTCAAGGCCAACTGAGCTCCACAGTAAGCTCAAGTCCAGACAAAATTACATAGCAAGGCACTGTCTCAAAAAAAAAAAAAAAAAACAAAAAAAAAAAACAACCAAATATAAATAAATAAAGAACCAGAAAGCCGCCCTAGTAAAAGGCTAAGCAAATCCATTAGTATAGCTGATATTTGGAGCTGGTCCAAAGACCCCGGGACAGTTCCATGGGGTACTGTGGAGCACAGGAAGCCAGAAGCTTGCTCGAATGGACTCACACACCGTTACTGCTCTCCAGGCCTGGGATAGAAGGTGGTCCTTGTTCAGACAGGAATATGGACTTCAGGAAGGAGTCAGAGCAAGAAAACAAGCATGCATCCTTCAGAGACAGAAGTCCCGCTCCTCTTTATGTCTCCCTTTGCAAGAGGGTTCCCCAGGAACAGACAGCCAGGAACTAGGGACTCACCTGCATCTGGCCCAGACTCCCAAGGTGCTGTAGGAACGGCTAGAGGAGGCAAGCCGCCTGCTACTCCTGGAGCCTGGCTCACTGTGCTGGATAGGGACCCAGGTGCTGCCTTCAGGGATGCCGAGCTGTTGCTGTCCACCGCAGGGGTCGTGTGGGCCACATAGCCGAGGGGCATGCCTGGGCAGGAGGGAAACTTTCCTGCCCCATGCCTTCCACCCAGCCTCCTCCTTGTCCACAGCCCGACTGGGACCAGGAGATGGCGGGGGCAGTTAGGGTGCAGAGGGAAGAGGGGGCCTGACCCACCCAGGCCAAGGCCCACCTGAGCACCGCTGACATTTGGGCATCTCTGTCTGGGTTAGGGGTGGCACCCTGTGAACTGTTGCATGTTGAGCAGTGTCCCTGGCCTCTACCTATTCGGACCGGCAGCTCTGCCAGCCCCAGCCGTGACCGTCAAAATGTCTCCCAACACTGCCAATGTCCCCTAAGGGGGCAAAAACTTTCCCACTTGAGAATAATGGATGCAGACCAAGGTTCAGACAGAAAGCTAAGATGGGGGAGCTGGGGAGCCTAGACCATGAGTGTGGGCAGCTGGGGAGAGCCCCGCCTCCAGTCCTTGCCCCTGTGTGCCAGGAGCCTCCCACCCTGCCCCCACTTCCACTGGGCACTCACCATCACACACAGCCCCAGCATCCTCCCGATGGTGACAGTCGTGCTGGCCCCAGGGCCGTGCGGGGCAGAACCGCAAGGCCGTCTCATTTCCCAGACACCGAAGATCATCCAGGATGATGGGGCCAGACCCCTCCCCAAAGAAGGCGCCCCCGGGAGCAGCCAGTGCCGCCCCGCAACCCAGCTCCCTGCAGGCCACGGCGGCATCACGCAGGTCCCAGGCATCATCACACACTGACCCCCAGCGCCCTCCGTGCCAGACCTCCAGGCGGCCAGCGCAGCCATGGGGTCCATCAGCCAGGCGCAGTTTCGGGGCAGGGCCTGGGGAGAGAAGGGCAAGGTCAGGGACAGGAATTTGGGGGACCAGGATGGTGAGCAGGCACTGAAAGCTAAAGGATGGCAGAAGACGCCCATGAAGGGGTCCCCAGTCCCCTGCCAAGTCCCACCCCGTCAGAGCAGAGACTCCAGGGGACAGCTGGACGACAAGGAGAGGCAGTGGCCCAGGCTCCCCGTCAATGCTGCTGTCCTGCCTCAGTCTCCCCCACACCCTAGCCCCTGCTCTGGTTCCCTTCTTTCTGCCTCTGTCCCTTGTTGGCCCACAGAGACAGAGGCCAGGGACCCAGGTGGGGGATGGCACCCCAGCATGCAGAGTGGGGCAGGGGCAAGGACCTGCCCTCAGTGGCCTCCCCAGGCCGAGCCAGCTGGGCCGAGGAAGGCAGGGGAGAGGCCAATGCCCGGCCCTGACCTACCTGTGCAGACCAGCCCGGCGTCCTCAGTGTGGTCGCAGTTGCTCCGGCCCCAGGGGCTTCGGGGACAGTCCCGCAGGGCCTGCTCTCCTCCTCCACAGCCCACATCGTCCATCCACACAGGCCCTGAGCCAGGCCCAAATCGGGCACCCCCAGGGGCAGCCAGCGCCCCCCCGCAGCCCAGCTCCCGGCAGGCTACTGCAGCATCTCGAAGGTCCCATCCGTCGTCACACACAGAGCCCCAGCGGCCACCATGCCAGACCTCCAGGCGGCCGGCACAGCGGTGGGGGCCTGAGACCAGGCGCAGCTGGTCTGGGGGGAGGAGGGAAGGGCGAGAGTGGAGGTGGCAGGGTTCAGGCAGACAGCAGCTCCTCTGGTCCTCAGCTCAGCAGGACCGAGCCTTCTGCAGCCTCCATGCTGGGGGAACAGAGGCCTGAGGGTGCTTACCTTGGCGGGGGGCCCCAGTTGTTAGCAAAGGGGCTCGAGTGGACTTGGCCTGCTTAGGGGGCCGGGGGCTTTTCTTCCGGGGGCCATTCTGGGGGCTCCCAGCTGGGCGGGGGGCTGAGGGGAGACAGCCATAGGTCAGGAGCCAAGCCGTGCACCCTGCCTGTCAGCCAGGAGCTGGATGAAGGTGACAATCTGCTGCTGGGAGGTCAGCACATGTTGTCTCTCCTGGTGGCTTTGGTGGGCAGGTGTGCAGCCCTGTCCTTGGGGCTCACCGTGAGTGATGGGAGGCTCCTCGGAGGCGGGGCTCAGCTCTGCAGACATCACCGGCCACAGCTCCCCATCCAGCGGGGAGGTGGAGTCATCCCGGGAGTCTGCCACCCGCTGACCTATCAAGGGGGAGACCAGAGCAGGGTCATGATGGGTCCCTGACAGGCACAGGGCTGGCCCCAGGAATAACCGACGGAGGGTTGGGTGCCCAAAGGTAGAAACTCCTGCCTTTAGAGGGGCGGCACAGCTCAGACCAAAGGGGATCAAGGACTCAGGCTTCTGGGGTCCCCTCTGGGGAGTGCCGAGGGGCCTCACCTGCACAGACCACACCTGCATCCTCCTCATGTGAGCAGATATGGGCCTTCCAGCCACGGTGAGGACAGAGGCCCAGCCGTCCCTCTCGGCCCTGGCAAGCCAGCTCACTGAGCCACACAGGGCCTGTGCCCTCCCCAAAGAAGGCGCCCCCAGGAGCAGCCAGTGCCCCCCCACAGCCGAGCTCCCGGCAGGCCACTGTGGCATCACGCAGGTCCCATCCGTCGTCACACACGGTGCCCCAACGGCCGCCATACCAGACCTCCAGTCGGCCGGCACAGCTGTGTGGACCATCAGTCAGGCGCAGCCGCTCTGGGGGTGGAGGAGAGGTGTGGTCCCAGCTGGGGGCCCTGGTGAGGCCAGGGACCAGGTGACAGCAGGGCTAGGGCTGTCCAGTAGGGTGCGTCAGGACACCAACACACTGGGTCAGACTTCGGGGTGCTCACAGGGGACTGTCCACAGATGTGGCCCCGAGGGGCTGGGAACAGTAGTCCAGGTCCCAGAAGAGCAGGGGCAGCCCAGGGCCAGGCAGGGGAGCAGGATGAGGCCAGGGGTGGCGGGCGGGGAGAACAGGGACACTTACCCACTGCCTGGATCCCCACCAGTGCTACTGCAAAGGAGATGAGAGGCAGCGCGAGCACACAGATGCCTCCAGCCTGAGTGGAACCCAGCTGAGGAGGCGCAGCTCCTGGCAGATAGAGCCTCAAAGTTGGGCTGGGGACCAGGGTGGGTGGTGCAGGGGGGCAGGGTCAGGGCTGGGGCAGGCAGGGTCAGGTCCCTGGAGTGCTAAGAGGTGGGGTCAGGGCACCCAGGAGCTGCATCCAAGAGCCAGGCAGGCAGTACGCTGTCAGGGTGTCTCAAAGTTGCAGGGAGCAGCTCCCAGAAGACAGGGGCCGCAGGTCAGCAGGGGTCACTCACCGAGGAGGCAGGCCAGGACCCTCATGGGGGCACAAAAAGGGGAAGGACAGAGGCAGCGCCCAGCAAGGCGCCTGGGACCTACGGAGGAGCAGGCAGGGCTGGAGGCTTTGCCAGGAGGGAGAACGGCTGCGGGAAGCGAAGGGAAAAGGCCAGGGAGGGGCCGGCCGAGTTTTGGCCAAGGCCTGGGGAGGAGGGAGGTGTCCAGCTGCAGACACCCACCCGAGGGGAGGAGGGGAGGCGAGTCGCAGAGCTGGGAGACGCTGGGGGTAGCAGGCGCCGGCCCCTCTTGTCTAGCTAGGGAAGCACAGCTGGGAGCAGCAGCAGGGGGTACTTTTGGGTCAGGAGAGGCGCTGGGGAGCCTGGGCTTGCAGACACCCCCAGCCCAGAGGTTTGCGGAGTCCCCCACTGTGTCCCTATGGAGGGGTGGCAGCGGAGTTCCCAGAAAGGGGGATACTTCCAAGGGTCAGGCTGGGGGAGGGGGCCACACACGTGTGTTCCACACCAGCCAGCTGTGAGGGAAAAAATTCGGTAATGAGGAGCATGATGACTCAGAAAGCCTGGCAGGGCCCAGGCGGCCCCTGAGCTCTTGAGTGCCTGCCTCCCCTCTCCCGCCTGCTGCAGCACCCCCACCGCCCCTGCAATTAATGTCAAAGGGGGAGGAGAAGCCAGACAGAAGGGCGGAGGAGGTCGGAGTCGCACTGGAAAAGGCATCAGAGAGGAGACACCGCGGTTCCAGGCTTTATTTAACAAATGGGTGTAAAAAAACAGATGGGACTGCAGTCCTGTACCCACCAGCCCCGCCTGGCTCCCATGGAGTCTGGCCCCTTGGGCCCCTCGCTCCGAGCAAGTATGTCCCTCGAGGGCCCTGTGGGTCCAGGCCAGGCAGACCAGGGAGTCCTCCCCGTGTACACGGAATGACAGGAAGCAGGGCTCGAGAGGGCCCTCAGCTCAGAGGCTGCACGCAGGCTGGGTCTTGGCATTCTCAGACCTCTCTGTGCCCTGAGCCCGCTGCAGCAGTGCTGGACACACAGCAGACACCACTCCCTTGCTTCCTGGGTCATCGCTCGATGCTGCCTCCCTCCTACTCTCAGCCTCCCTGGGTCACAGGTCTTTGCTGAACTCCCTCACCAGGGTGTAGCCCATGCAGCCCCAGCCGCCCTCAGCCTGGTAGCCACAGCCCTCCAGCAGCCCAACGGCCCCCCAAGCAGCCACGGCCACTGGGACCACGAGCCGGGCCCGGGGCTCCCCTGTGCCGCCTGCCCAGGCTCTGGCCCGGGCCTCAGCAAAAGCCAGCAGCCTCCTACCCACACCCCGGCGGCGGTGCCAGCGAGAGACAGAGAGGCGGGTGACCCGGGCTCCATCCCCTGAGTTAGCGCCAGGGGCCAAGGCAAGGACCCCACACACGTCCCCAGAGCCCCGCACAGCCACCCAGGGGCCCCCCAGGCCGGCGGGCGGAGGCAGAGAGCCCCAGCGGGCTCGCAGGCCCAACTTCACCGCAGCCACCGCCAGGAACACGGGTAGCAGGAGGGCCAGGGCAAAGGAGGCCAGGACGAAGCGCAGGCCACTGCTTGCCGCTGCCAGGAGCAGCAGGGCTGGGGGTCGAGTGAGAGCATGGAGAGCCACGCGGTTTTCTGTGTCCTTCACGCCAGCCTGTGGGCAGGGGGCGTGGGGTCACCGTCCAGCTGGCCAGAGCCCCAGGGAGAGGGGCAGAGGCAGGCAGGGGGGGCGCACACGGGGGTTGAGTAGGCGGCAGGGGTGTGGCCCAGAGAGGAGAAAGTCAGGAGCTGTGGGGGCGCCCGCGGTGAGGAGCAAGGGGAAGAACCGGGACGCCATAGGCCGGGCTCAGGAGGGGCGGGAGGCAGGGCAGCTCTTCAGCTGTCTGCGGGGTAAACTGAGAGGGCACTGATGCTGTGACCGCGGGGCAGCGGCGCGCACCCCTCCATCTGTTAAGGGCCAGTGGGCTGGGGTGCAGGCAGGTAAGGCGCCCCGGAGGGAAAGACCCTTGGAGGTGCCCTCCAGGGGTCTCAGCTGACTTGGGGCGTGGCTGAGACCGCTTGCAGCGCCCCACTGCATCCCAACGCTCACCTTCAGCATCTCCAGCACCAGGGGCTTCTCATCTTCCCTCATCTCCCGCACGGACAGGTGGCTGGGGGCCATAGCAGCCCCCAGGCCGCCGCCCACCCCCCAGGGAGCTGGCTGCACCTGGGGAAAACACGCAGGTCAGTGTCAGGTGGACACTTTTATTCCAGAGGTCCTCAAAGGATTTTCCAGTCACGACACCTTGGCCAGTAGTGAGATGACCCCCACCCCATATCCAGCGCTCTTCCCAGCCTCTCCCATCCTCTTTCCCTGCGACCTCCGACCTCCCCGAAATGCCACGGACTTGACACCTCGCTGCACTGCCCCAGCGCCAGGGCTGCCTGGACGCACCACCCCTCCGCACACACTCCTCGCCCTGCCGCAGCCCCCCACTGCCCGCGCTCGCCCCCCAGCCCCACCACGCAGAGGCGGAGCCTGCGGGCACCTCCAAGGGTCGCTTCGATTCTTTGACCAGGTGTGGGGGACACAGGGTCCAGAGGGGGTCGCTGGCGGAAGTGACGTGAAGACTGGCGCGCAAAGGCGGGGCTGAGCCAGTTCTCGGCCTTAGCAACTGTTGCCAAGTTTCCCCAGCCGGGAGCCAGCCGCAAGAGACCCACGCAGGGCTCAGTGGGAAAACCTCTCAGGCCCCTGGAGGAGGCGTAATGGGGAAAGGTGGCTGCCCGGGACTCTGGGCGGAGCAGTACTCACCCGGCCCGTGAAGATCCCTTCCCAGCAGAGGTGGTGGCAAAGTGAGGGCCGAGTTTCCTTGGCGCCTGGACCTGTTCGGAGGGTCCAGGCAGCAGGCTCGCCGGGCAGCCCCAGGGACCTCCACCCGACTCCGCTGCGCCGGGGCCGGGTGTCCTTCTCCACCCCACTCCACTAAGATAAGAATCTCTCCCTACCAGTTTTCCAGACTAAGGCAGGGACGTAATAATTTAGCGCGACCAAATGCCAGAACCCGGACTGCGATTCCAGTGCCTTCCCGCCATAGTGACCACGGCATCACACGCCCATCTCTTTAAAAAAGACAGGGCTGCTGTCCTATAGAAACAACTGACCCAAGATTCCAAATACAAGCAAGTCACCTGCGAGTCAGAAAGCAAGACTAGACTCCAATCGCCCAGGTGGGGCCATCCCATCACTGTCTCCTTCCCCCTCCCCTCCAAAAAAAACAAAGCAAAAGAGGCGTCCGAGTCTTTATTAGCAGTTTCCTTTCTGCTGGGCAGACCCCAGCCCGACCAAAGCAGTGAGTTGGAGCCTTGGGGTTGGGCGGCTCTCCTCAAAACGTGTGCACCAGCTGGACAGCAGGCAGCGTCTGCACGATCTGGATGGAAGGCAGGGCCTGCGGACCCATGACCCCCGGCCCGGCCCCTGCGGGAAGCACTTGTACCACCTGTGAGGCAGGGGCTGTGGGAACCGCTGCCGGGACGGAGACTGGACAAGGAACTGCGGGGGCCAGGAGCTGAAGTGTGGCGGTGCCTCCCCCCACACCACTGCTGTCTAGCAGCTCGGCAGCAGGGGCACTTCGGATGATGAGCAGCTTCTGTCCAGGGGGAGCCGAGGCAGGTGGCTCCGTCAGCCCTGAGGCAAGAGTTTCTACCTCCTGCACACACAGCCGAGTCTGCTCCCCATCAGCCCCGCTCAGCACCAGCACACTCTGCAACCCCTCCTCTGTCTGCAGCGTCTCAAAGACCACATCCTGCACCATGCCCGCACTGGCCTCGACATCCCCAGGCTCTACAGCCCCTGGGGCTGCAAGCAGCTCCTCTGCTGCCTCACTCTGTACTACCAACAGGTTGGAGGCCTCAGTGGTTACTGCTCCTCCACTGGAGTTGGGCAGCTGGCCTGCCAAGGACTGGAGCTGGACTGTGGTCACTTCCTGGGCTGGCTGGAGCTGGACTGTGGTCACTTCCTGTGCAGGCTGAAGCTGGACTGTGGTCATTTCCTGGGCCGGCTGGAGCTGGACTCCACTAACTTCCTGAGTCCCTATATCTCCACTCCCTACATTCTGCAGGACAATGAGGCTCTGCCCTACCCCACTGGCCCCCACACCACCCCCTCCCTGCACCCCTAGGCCCCCAGGTCCTGGCAGCCAAACTACTCCAGTGCCCTGACCAGCTTTTCCTACAACCCGAGAGCTCTGCTGGGTTTGGCCAGCCCCTGCACCCGGGGAGGGCAGCAGGATGAGCTTAGGGGGTACAGGTGGTGGTGGAGGGGGCGGTGGTTGGACACTGCTGGGGATCAGCTGAAGGCCCTGGGCTGTCTGCACCAAGAGAAAGGTCTGGGAGTTGGGTGCCGCTGGGCCTGGTGGCTGGGCCTGAGCTGTGCCGCCTGCCACCTCCAGGGAAAGTGTGGCCTGGAGGTGGGGCAGCACGTGGACATCCTGGGTGGCCAGCGGAGCAGGAGCAGCAGCCAGTAAGGCTGGGGTATGGGCGCTGGTGGCGGGGACCACAGCGGCAGCCTGGGAAGGAGCATGCGTCCTCATGTGCCGCTGCAAGTAGGCAGCCATGACGAAGCCACGGCCGCACATGGGGCAGGCGAAGGGGCGCTCGGCGGAGTGCGTGCGCTGGTGCAGCAGCAGGTTGGATGAGTGCGTGAAGGTCTTGGGGCAGAGCGGGCAGCGAAAGGGGCGCTCACCCGTGTGCACGCGCTGGTGCTGCCGCAGGTTAGAGGTCTGTGCAAAGCTCTTGCCACACACGCTACACGCGTGAGGCCGCTCGCCCGTGTGCACGTGGCGGTGGCGCCGTAGGCACGAGGTGTTGCGGAAGGCCTTGCCACACTCGCCACACTGGTAGGGCCGCTCGCCCGAGTGCAACCGCAGGTGGTACTGGTAGTGCGACGACCACTTGAAAGTGAGACCGCACTGGCCGCAGGTGAAGGCGCGCAGGCCTGTGTGCACACGCTGATGGATGGCCAGGAGCGAGGAGCGCTTGAAGGCCTTGCCACACTCACCACACTGGTAGGGCCGCTCGCCCGTGTGGTCCCGCAGGTGGTAGCGAAGCCCCGATGATCCCTTGAAGGCCTTGCCACACTCGGCGCACTTGTAGGGCCGCTCTGCCGAGGCCGGGGCAGGCAGCAGCGGGGCAGGTGCAGCCGGTGCCAGGGGCTCCTGAGGACAGGTGACCTCAGCCGCCTCGGCCTGCGGGGGCGGGCGCCCGGCCGCTGCCTCCTCCACGTGGCTCTGCTGGTGCGCCAGGAGGCTGGCCAGCTGCGGGAAGGCGCCGTCGCAGCTGCCACAGCGGAAGGCCTGGCCCCCGGCCACCCTGTGGCTGTGCTGGTGGCGGGAGAGGCCGGTCAAAGTGCGGAAGGTCTTCCCGCACGGAAGGCAGCTGAAGACTGGGCCTGAAGCCGCAACGGCGGGAGGGGGCTGAGGCAGGGGCAAAGGCAGTGGGGACAGCGATGCTGGCGGCTCAGGTGGGGCGGGCTCCGCAGCTGGGGCGGCCAGGGGCGGGGCAGCAGGCCCGGGGCATGGCTGATGCTCCAGGAGCAGCTCCTCGCTGCCGAAACCCTGCTCGCAGCCTTCGCAGCGCAGCACCAGCTCCACAGTTGTCTCTGCTGCAGCCAGAAAGAGCTCAGGCACCACAGGGGGCAGTGGGGGAGGAGGGACAGGGGGCGCCGGTGGGCTGCGGGGCGGCAGGGGCCGCTGCAGATAGCTGTCAGTCTCGAGACCTGGGCCCACTCCGAAGGACTCTTGGGGCACAGGCGGGGCCGTGGCGCAGCCAGGCACTGCGGGGCCATGTGTGCGCTGGTGCAGCAGGAGGTTGGACGAGTGCGTGAAGGTCTTGGGGCAGAGCGGGCAGCGGAAGGGGCGCTCGCCCGTGTGCACGCGCTGGTGCTGCCGCAGGTTGGTGCTCTGTGTGAAGCTCTTGCCACACACGCCACATGCATAGGGCCGCTCACCCGTGTGCACATGGCGGTGGCGCCGCAGGCTGGAGGAGTTCTTGAAGGCCTTGGGGCAGTCTGGGCACGGGTAAGGCCGCTCGCCTGTGTGCTGCCGAAGGTGGTACTGGTAGTGCGAGGACCACTTGAAGGCCAGGCCACACTGGCCGCAGGTGAAGGCGCGCAGGCCTGTGTGCACGCTGCGGTGGATCTGCAGCAGTGACGAGCGCTTGAAGGCCTTGGGACAGTCTGGGCACTGGTAGGGCCGCTCGCCCGTGTGGCCGCGCTGGTGGTAGAGCAGTGCTGAGGAGCCCTTAAAGGCCTTCGGGCAGTCTGGGCACTTGTAGGGCCGCTCTCCGGTGTGTGTGCGCTGGTGATGCAGGAGCCTGGATGACCACCTGAAGGACTTCCCACATTCCCCACACTCGTACTGGGCAGCTGGCGTGGGAGCTGCCGGGGCCAGCTTCTCCCCGGGCCCCTCGGCGGTAGAGGCGGGCGCCATGTCTGCCTGCGAGCCAACCATCACACCTGGGGGCAGGACCTTGGGTCAGGGTGGGCAGCTGGGCTGGAGGGACACTTTGACCGCAGGGTACCTGCCTTTGAGGTCGGGGAGGAGGAGAGTGGCCCAGAGGAGACCTTCAGGGCTTTCACAGAAACTGCCCAGCAAAAAGGACCTGCTGCTCAGTCCCTGGGCACCCAGGCTGTTCCATGCCCCCAGACCCCATGAGAAGGCCAGGGTGACCTCTAAGAGGACTGAGCTCTCTTAAAGCTCCTGACTTTCTTCCTCATCCCCCATCGTGGCAGGCATGGCATGGCACATCTGTAATTCTGCACTCGGGAGGCTGAAGCAGGAGGATCTTGAGTTCAAGGCCAGCCTGGGCTATTAGGGAGTTCAAGGCCACCCTGGACTACACAGTGAGACCCTGTCTCAAAAAACCAGAAAACATTTTTGAATAGTTTTGAAAAGACCTTATCCCCAACCCCACCTCACCACTTATTTCCCATCACACCCTAAAGCAGTAGTAGTGACCCCATGGCACCCATGCCAGTCACTGAGAAGGTAAAAGCAATCAGAAATGTTGGCACATTCCTGTAATGCCAGGGTCTCTCAGCTGGCATAACCCCCACCCCAGGGGTAGCAGGTGATGCCTAGAAAAGCGGAGGCTCCTGGTACCTGGTGAGTGTCTCCACGTTGGGCAGTGCCCAGCACAGTCCTCCACAGGAGAACCCAGTCCGAAGTGGATGGAAAGCTGCACCCCCTTCCCAGGGGCCTGCCCCGTGCCTCTGGACCCCCTCCAGGACTTCGAGCTTCCCAGGATCTCCCTGGGGTCCCCTAGCACACCCACATCTTCTCAGAGGAACTGCTGGGAGTGACCCCCGCCTGTGATCCTAGTTACTCCGAGGCTGAGGGAGGAGGAGAGAATGTATGCCTAGCCTGGGCAATTCAGTAAGACCTCATCTGAAAATAAAAAGGTCTGAGGATGTAGCTCAGCAGCACAGAGCTTCCCACAGTGCACCTGTCCCTGAATTCAGCCCCCAGCAATCAAAACAACTATACTCTGTGTCCCCATGCGGCCAGGATTTTCCTGCTCTCTATCCCTTTGGGACAAAGTGGCTCCCTGCTGCCACAGCCCAGCATCCACAATGGCACCCACTCCAACAGTAATGTGGCCAAAAGCTAGGTGCAGTTTTCTGATTCTGTCTCCCTATCAAAAATTTAAAACCCAAAGGCTGAGGCAGGGGAATCCTCTGCAAGTCTAAGTCCAGCCTGAACTGCATAGTGAGGCCCTGTCTCAAAAAGACAAAATTGTAACTCTACTCAACTGGTCTTCTTTGAAAACAGGAAGTAGGATTCTTCCCTCAGGCACCATGTCTGCCTGCCTCCTTCCCAAAGGCCCTGCCCACTTCGCTACCTCTTCACTCTGTATGATCAAACGCCAAAGGGGGGGTGGGGGTGAGGCAGGTGTTTAGCTCAGCCGCGTAAGGGCCTGTTGGGCCTGTCCCACAAGCCCAAGGTTGCAAGTTCAATCTCCGGTACAAAAAAAAGGAACAAAAACAAAACTATATATATATATAAAATCAGGCGTGCCAGGACAGCCCCAGTTTTGCTCAGACTGCAGTCACAAGCCGGGCATTTCTCCTAAGGCTGAAGGCCCTGCTACCTCTGCCCTGGGCAGCTGCAGTGTCTCCCCAGCAGATCGCCATGTGTCCACTGTGTCTGTTCTCAGGATGGACAAGGGGGCCGTCAGGAAAGACCAGAAGCCATGTCATTCTTCGGCTGCAAAGCATCCCGCAGATCCGGTTCTGGGCAGAGCCTGTGGTTTCCTGAGGCCTACAGCTCATCCCTTCCCATCCTGGCCAACTGCCTCCAAGCCCAGCAGGACAGACTGTGTCCCTCTCTCCACATCCTCAGCTCCCCAATCTTCCCTGCGAACTATTCAGCGAGCCCTCCTCCTCCTGCGCGCCACCTGACTCTGCAGGCCTTCCAGCTCTCCATCCTCTCCCCGACTCCATTCTGCAAAGTGCTCATCACTGCCTAAGCACCATACAGCGAGGAGCCAACCCTTCCTTGTCAGAGGGGTTCCCCCCTCTTCCCACGTTGAGCAGTGGCCCTCAACTCCACCCACACCCCTGAAGCGTGGCAGCAGCAGACTGAGCCCTGGCTAGGAATCCCTGTGTTCACTCCAGCACTGTTGCCCTTGGGGAACATCATCGCCCCCAGGGACAAGGCTACCATCCAACACTCCTACTCTGTTTGACGCTGCCTCCCCAGGCAGGGTAGTCAGCGCCACGCAACGGGCTTCCGGTCTGTCCACTGTGTTATGTTGGCCCCTACATAGCCTAGGGCGCTGTTGACACAGCCGGCCCTAAGGATTTTTCCTTTCAAAGATGTGCTTTCCTCGCAAGTGTGAGCAGCTCCTCGTAATGGATCTGCACTGCCTCTAAGAAGCGGTCATCGCCTTTGCACGAGATGTACGCGCTCCTGCGTGGCAAGGGCCCATCCCAGGCCTAGGAGCAGACCGCACTCTGTTTAAAAGGATGCGCCGGCCGCACACCCATCTCCACCTTTGTTCAGACAAACCAGGGGTCGCATCGCAGCCGCTAAGAGTCTGAAGTTTCCCCTTGGATGTCTGGGAAACTGTCACTGGCTTCCAAGGAAATAACCCCGGAGGAGGAGGAAAAGAGGGAAGCTTTGTAAAATGTGCACCCTGCCACGCCCTCTAAACGCAGGCCCTTGCCCTTTAAGAGGGCGGAGCCGGGGCGGCGTGCAGAAATCGGAGAAACAGCTACCTCCCCTTTAAGGCGCCCCTTCCGGTTTCAAGCTCACCGTTTCCCAAAATGCTCCGCCCCCCGGCCCGGCCCCTCCCCCCGCGCGCCCTCCGGTTTCTCACCTGCGGCCCCGGTCGGGGGAACCTGAGGAAGCCCCCGGGCTTCGCCGCGGGGACCGACGGGAAGGTGGGCTGGCAAGCAGCGGCGGCAGCGAGGGCCGGGGAGGGGCGGGGGCTCGCGCCCTCCCGGCGGCCCCGGCGCGAGGCACCCAACCTTTATCGGCGGCCGCTTGCGCACACAACCCCGACGTCGCCTCGCGTCATGACGCACCCACGCGCGGCCCCGCCCCGCCCACTGGCCTGCGGCCTGGAGCTTTACCTGCGTTGGATTTCGTGTAGGGGAAGTAGGGCGCCCCTGGCTTCTTCTCCCGCCTGTAGTGCACCGGGTTCCACAGGCGCTAAGGAGAGAGCCCCGCCCACGCAGGTGGGGTTCTCAGTGACGCCCAGTCTGGCTTCCAACCATCCTCCTGCCACGACCTCTTTGCAATTTTAACGTTGTACTTTGTCTTTTTGAGACAAGGTCTCGCTATGCAGTTCAGGAGCGGCTCGTTTTATAGCCCAGGCTGGTCTCGAACTCACAATAATCCTTCTGCCTCAGCCTCCCCAGTGCTGGGGTCATAGGCGTGCACCACCACACCTAGCTAAAATTTGTACTTTTAAAACAACTGAAAAAAACGAAAAAAAAAAAAAGACAACTGTAGCTTCAGTACACAATGGTTTCTGAATGCGTTCTCGTTTCCCTTCCAGCCAACTCCAAAGTTCTTAAGAGTCTGAAAAGATACAGTTAAAGAAAAATACAGTACTACAGTACGCATAAGTGGGCCTGCCTTTCTCCTGTAATTTGGGCCGAGCATATGCTTACCTTCCAGCACTGTAGATGCAGAAATTCCACCTGCAAGAAATGGCACTCGACTGGATACCCTCTCTCTCAACTTTAAACTCTTGTGAATGTCTTGAATTCTAACCTAGCCTACTACAGTGGCCAGACAGACTCGGAATGTACACACCCTAGATGATGTACTTGGGGTCACCCCCAGAACCATGCCTACCTACCCCAGCCCTGGACTGCAGTGTCTCATCCAAGTGTCAGTTCCCGCATGTGTGCTCCTTTGATTCCATTCATTGAAGCTCCCCTCGCCAACACTGCTGCACCCTGAAATATTTCCCAGTGGAAAATGAACCATTGTTGTGTTTGAGAGGGCGAGCTGAGGTCCCTTTCTCTGGGGACCTCCCCACCTACTGACAGTTACACTCCCTGAGGCTCTGCTATCTTGTCCCTTTCTCCCGGCCCTCCCCTGCCCACCGATCCTGGAAAGAGCTGTGCTCCTGCACCAGGCTGGGCACCAGGTCTTGCTCAGCTTGGCAATCTCTTTGCTTGTGACAGGGCAGACCTGATCTGTCCTTGCCACCTGAGTGACCCCACAGCCAGCCTGTGGCTGATACGAGGCAGTCAGTGTTTTTGTTGGAATAGTGACTTTTCACAGGCTCTTAGGCACAGTCTTAGGGTGGCCTGGGCAGGCTGGGGTTCTGGAACAGTCCGTGCCCTGAGATCTTAGGTCTCTTTTGACACCTGCAGTGAATTCCTACAGGGAAAACCCTCCAGCTCTGTCTACACAGGGCTTTCACTTGGGCTCTTGCAGGAAGATAGCCTCCTCACAGATAGGGAAGCTGGTGTGATCCCTGCCCCTCAGGCTGCTTGGGTCCCTCCAGTCTCAGCCCTCTGGGGTCTTCAACAGTGAGAAACTCCGGGCTCAGCTTCGAGGTTCTCTACCTTCCACAGGAGTTGGGCTGGGCTGCCTACTCAGCACACCTCACTTTGGGGCTGGGAGTGGACCAAAATCCGGGCTTCAGTGGCCTTGAGTAGCTGGGAGGGCACTGGAGAGGCTGTGCACACTCCACACAAAGCACCCTGGGGTGCAAGTGACAGGAGTAGCTGGGGCAGCCTGCCTAGGCCTGGACCAGAACAGGAGGGCAGGGCATCTGACCCATGCCCCTCGAGCCTCCCCTGAAGACTCTTGTTACTCCTCAAGGGGTGTCACTGGGTTCCTCAGTAAACTGAGGACAAAGGAGCCCAAGACAGGATCCTGTGAAATGAGCCAGGTGTCCCTCCAAAGCCTGGGGGCGCCAATGCAGGCCTGCAGGATGCAGCCAAGTGGGCAGAAGCACAACCACAGACGGAGGAGGTAGGTGCAAAGCAGTTTATTTAAAAGACAGACAGGCCTGGAAGTAGAGGTCCCACAGCCTGCCAGGAGGGGCCCACAGCACAGGGCAGTGGTGGTGTACCTGTGGCAGCTGCACACGGAGCCCTTTCTGTCACACTCAAGCCAGGTCACCCCTGCTCAGGTACCTGCACCCATGCACCTGCTGGACTGCTCTGAGAGTAAAAGTGTTGCCAGGTGACAGCACCCCAAGCAGTTTGAACGTTGGGTCTCTAAATTCACCAACACTGGACTGGGGGCTTTTAGAGGGTTTAGAAGGGAGTATGGGCTGTTGTGTAAACAACGTATTTCTACCCTCTGGGAGACGACATACTTTTGCTGGTATTTATTTAATTTTTGCCTTACTT
The DNA here is from genome assembly GCF_034190915.1 of Cavia porcellus. NCBI lineage: Eukaryota > Metazoa > Chordata > Mammalia > Rodentia > Caviidae > Cavia > Cavia porcellus. Next base: position 36,312,782 of record NW_026947490.1, on the reverse strand, counting down.
ATTTTGTCTTTTTGAGATGGAGTCTCACTATGCAGATCAGCCTGGCCTTGAGCTCACTTTGCAGCCCACGCTGGTCCCAACATCCTCCTGCCTCCAACTCCAGAGTGCTGGGATTACAGGTGTGACCAACCCTGCCCAGTTTTATTTTGCTTTTGAGACAGACTCTCACTGTGTAGCCCAAACTGGCCTTCAATTTTCTGGGATCCTCCTGCCCCAGCCTCCTGAGTGTTGTGATTACAGGCATGTAGCACCACACCCAGCTAGAGACTGCATACTTTTCAGGGTCTCTGTCCAAATTGGGCCTTTACCCTCAAGCCATTGTCCTGCCTGGTCACACTGGGGAGATGACACATACCCACAGGACACCTGGAAGATCTGGGAGATCAGGAGGAGGAGGGGTGACTTAGACTCAGGCTGGTCACACTTGCAACCCTCCTGCCTCAGCCTCCCAGAATGCTAGGATTATGGGGTATACCCCCACGCCCACCTGACTAGATTCTTCTCTAACATGAGTACCCCGTTTAGTTTCACCCAGTGCTCTTCACACACTGTGCCCATGTTTACAGTGTGATACGCAAAGGCAAAACCAGCACAAGTCTTTGTCTTTCTTCACCATTCCATGGGTAGGAGATATTTTCCTCACCAAATCCTAAGCACTCACTCGGCTCTTCCTTACAGGGACAGCGACAGCGTCAGCCTCTCCCAGTGGAGGAAGCACCCGGTGGCTTCTCTGGCCCCTCCCCATCCTGAGCTGTAAAACAAGGGCTGGGATATAAGCACTTAGGTGATACGGTGACAGTCAGGTCCCCGCTGAGATGGCTGCTAGGTGATATCCAGGGGTGGGAATGCCAGACCAAGGGAGGACTGGGAATAGCACAAGATTTAAGACCATCGTGCTGTTTACTCTGGGGGTTTCCCGTGTTGCTTTGCAGGCCACAGAGGCTGCCTGTGACTGGACTGTGCAAGGAGAGTGTTTGGATGTGTGTCTGTCTGCCTCCACTGTGTCTGTCAGTCGGTTGGTTTGGTTTGGCAGCAATGGGGATTGCACTGAGTTACATCTCCAGCCCTTGGTCGTTGTTGCTGCTGCTGCTGTTTTAATTTTTTTTTTTCAGAGACAATCTCACTAAGTTGTTAAGTAGTAAGACTGGGTTCAAACTCACCATCCTCCTGCCTCGGCCTCCCAGAGTGCTGTGATAACAGGTGTGTACCACCACATCTGGGTCCCAGAGCATGCCTGGCCTGCAGATCACAGGACAGTTGACACCTACTCAGAGGGCCTCTGCCCAAAGCCACCCCAGCCTGCCCTGCCTGGCTCTATATGCCTGCATTGGTTTGGTGCCCTCCCTGTGCCCGCCAGTGCTTCCTTTCCAGGCACCTCCTGCCGTCTTGCTCACCTCTGTACTCTCCACTGTGCACACAGTAGCAGTTCAAACCGGATGAGGGGGTAATTCCAGCCCTCGGAGGCTGAGGCAGGAGGATCATCACGAGTTTGGGGCCAGCCTAGACTCTTAGCTCAAAGCCCTGTTTTCAAAACAAAACAAAACAAAACACACAGCTGTTCAGTCTATGTTTGCTGAATGACCAGATCCAGTCCCACAGCTCCAGGCGAGGCTGGGATTGAAACAAAGAAGCTAGGGCATCCCGGCTGAGAAACTTCGGACCCTTGGAACAGGGCTTTAGTACCCTGAGGCTGGGCCTAGGCTCCCAGCACCGCAGGCACCCGCATGCCCCCTGGTGGAGCAACCCGAGGCCTGCGCCTGGCACCACCCTTGGGAGCCACCTGGCCTGGCGGGGCTCCAGGGGTGAGAAGCCCGGTCTGCACTCCAGCAGGGCCTGCAGAGGTCGTGCCCTGATCCTGTGCCCTCCATTTCTCTAGAGACCTGGGGTCCGAGCCTCAGCCCCTGGCCTGAGACGCAGAGGGGGAGTCAAGAATGCACCTGGCAGGTGGGCGACAGTCAGAGACAATAAACAAAGAAACCGGTCACCTCAGCATTTTGGGAGGCCAAGGCAGGAGGGTTGCAAATTTGAGTCCAGGTTGGGCAACTCAGTGACTTAAGAGACCATGTCTCAAAATTAAGAAATGAGAGGCTGGGGTGTATACTCAGTGCAAAGGCCCTGGGTTCACTCCTCAGTACCAAAGAAAGAAGAAAAGTCTCTTCCCTCCCTCACTAGCACAAAAAAGAAGAAATTTCTCCCCTCTCTCACAAGCATCTGAGCCGAGCGGCCCACAGTGAAGTGCCTTGGGGAGCCCCGTGCCCCACCACCCTCTCCACCTACCCCACCTGGCTCTTTCCCCTGCAAGAACCTCAGAATTTGGTAGTTGCCCCAAAGCCACCCCCCCCCAACGCTGGCTAGAGACCTTGGGCCTCAGTTTCCCCTAAAGGTCTGGGCCCGCAGCCGGGTTGGGTGGGGTGAGTCCCAGCGGCCTGTCCCCTCCCCCACCCCTCCATGGCCGCTCTCCGCTAGCAGCCAGCACCTGTCCTTCCCGATGCCAATTAAGAGTCCTCCACATAATCGCTGCGGTTGACTGAGGCTGTCGGGCTGCTGCAGGCCTTTGTCCCTTAATTGGCCACCTCCGGCACTGCGCGCCCCACCCACCTCAGTTCAATATCCCAGCTCCAGCTATGTGCTAATTGCCCCTGGGCTAATAGGCCAGCCCCACCGCGGCCGCCTGTATCAGCCTCACCTGGCAGCCGGGCCCCTCTACAGTGCAGGTCCCAGGGACTGGGGCCCCTTGCGGCCAGCAGGGACCCGGAGCACCCCGGCCATGCACCCCGGAGCCCCCGCAGGCCCTGGGGTCTCAGAGCCCGGCCCCCTCGAGCTGTGTGCCTTCGTGAGTGGGGCGGCTGCACACATGCTGCGGGCCCTGCAGCCCCGACGTTCCCGGACCTCCAAGAGAAGGCCCAACCACCGGAGATTCCTGCACAACCAGATCTGCAGGTGCGACCGAGTGCGCGGGGCAGGGGGAGTCCTGAGGTCCTACGGGGGATGGGTGGTAAGGAACCCCCTTGACTCAGTGCCACAGCGAACCCGGGCAAGAGGCCGAGAGAAAAGGCCGATTGCTCTCCGGGCTACACGGTCATGAAACACCAGACTTGGCTGTGCGTGGGGACCTGCAGGGCAGGGAGCAGGGCTGCTACAGCACCGGGGTTTCTTTTTGGGGTGATGGAAAGTTCTGGAGCTAATTAGAGGGGTGGTTGCACAACATCGAGAATATACTAAATGACACTGAATTAACTGCCCAGTTTAGAATGTTTTATGTGTATTTTAGCCCAAGTTTTAAAACATACACAGGTGTACGCCTGTATGTAATCCCAGCACTCAGGAGGCTGAAGCAGTAGGACTGCCCTATAGAAGACTATGTTAACAAGTTCTGTGAGCTGTGGCGAAGGCGAATGCTGGAGAGAGGCAAATGCTGGAGAGAGGAGGCACTGTGGGGCGGTGTCCCAGGGGAGGTGAGTGAGGAAACCCAGAAATGGCCTGGGGGTCAGTCAGCAAGGAGCTTTCGGCTGGAGCAGGGAGGATGCCTGGTGGGAAGGCAGAAGCTGTAGGGCCCAGCCCAGGTTGACCAGGGCTGGGAGATGACCTGGCCCCAGCAGCCTTTCTTGCCCCCCCAACTGGCACTACCGGGGGATCCCCAGTGCCCTTGGGTCCTCCAGGGAGTCTCGCCATCCACCTACCCATGCTGCTCCCCACTGTGAGCCCCAGGCCTCCTGTCCACCCCTCCCCCATATGCTCCCTCCCCAGGGGTCAGCGACCCGCTCCACGCTGTACGCTGGGTCACCTGCTAAAGCTCCACCATCTGCTGCATCATTTTGTCTCCCAGGAAACCCCTTCCCTCAGGGAGACTCTGCCTCGGTCTCTGCATCACAACCAGGAGGTTCAGAGAGGCTCAGGCAGGGACCAACGGAGGCTGTACAGCTAGCAAGAGAAGGCAGCACAAGCGGTCTCACGACCCGCACGTGTGACCCAGGCTGTCCGGATGCAGCTTTCCTGGGAGGATGAGGCGGACAATTATGGGGACAATGACATTTTTTTTTTTTTTTGGTCTTTTTTCCTTTTTATGGGTACTGGGGATCGAACCTATGACTGCCTGCTTGCAAGGCAGGCACTTATGCTGCTGAGCTAAATCCCCAGCCCACAATGACAGTCTTGACAGCTAATAATTGGATGGCACTGAATATGTACCAGGCATGTTTTTTTCTTTTACTACGGAGGATTGAACCCACCACCTCATGCTTGCCAGGCAGACACACGTGCTGCTGAGCTGTATCCCCAGCCCTCCAAACTCTTATTTTTTTTTCAAGCTCTTCTTTATTAATCCTTTTATTTTCAAGCACTTTATTAATCCACAACGGGATAGTGCTTGCTTAGATGTGTACTAACTCCTGAACCTCCCACACCAGTCCTGGAGGGTGAGTGCTCTTCTATCCTCACTTCTCAGATGAGGGGACTGAGGCAGAGAGGTACCAACACCCTGTTTTCTGTCAATGCTTTGTCTCTCCTGGGCTGCAGAAAACCTCACCCTGGGAGGTCTTGGAACCCACTCTGAGCAGTGGGAGTCCCTCTGATGACCTCCTCCCCTTCGAAAAGCCGAGCCTCCCTCCCACAGGATACCCGATACTGCGGGGTGCCTGTCTCCCAGGTGCCTGCCCTGTGCTTGGGTGGTCCTCTGGCTCCTTTGTGAGCTCCTCCATCTTTGCACTTCCCAGAACTCCCCACTTTTGCACTGTCCATTTTTCCCATGGGCCTTTGCAGACTGCAGAAAGGTCTGTGGGCCCTCTGCACAGTGGCTCTCAAATGCAGTCCCAGAGCCCCAGCAGCAGAGGATTCTCAGTCTCCCCTGGGAACTCACTAGAAAAACAGCCTCAAACTGGGGCTCCAGCCAGGCCCCAGGCTCCACAGCCCCTGCATGGGATTCCTGCAATCTGTCCAGCGCTTGGGTTTTCCTGTTGATAACATCAGGAGTGTTTCCTTTGTGGGTTTTTTTTTTTTTTTTCTTTTTGAGACAGGGTTTCTCTGCAGTTCAGGCTGGCCTTGAGCTCACTTTGTAGCCCAGGCTGGTCTGGAACTCTCAACAATCCTCCTGCCTCAGCCTCCTGAGTGATGGGATTACAGGTGTGAGCCACCACGCCTGGCTCTTCGTGTATTTTCTTAAGTACCTTGAATTCATCACAGACATCATGACCCTCAGTCCTAAATGGTAAGTACCAGCCTTTCAGGTTAAGGCTCCATCAAGGGTGATGCACTGCATTTGCTTGTTAGGACTCTTCAGTCAGTCAGTCAGTCTGTCTCTCTCTCTCTCTCTCACTGAACCTATGTATATAAGTTTTCCCTGGGTCACCAAAAGCATAAATATTTTCCTTGGAATAAAAAAAATTCTTTTTTTTTTTTTTGTCTTTTTTCATTTTTATCAGTACCAGGGATCGAACTCACGACTGCCTGCTTGCAAGACAGGCTCTTATGCCACTGAGCTAAATACCCAGCCCCAGCCTAGACTGGTTTTTAACTTTCCTCCTTCTGCCTCAGGCTCCAGGATGCTGGGGGGCCAGCCAGGTGCCCCCACCCCACCGAGGGATCATTTGCTTAGTGAAGACTCAGATATATCTTTAACACACTTGGCCTATGACTCACCACCCCATTGGGGGTGAGGATCCAACTCATGACCTTGCACTTGCCAGGCAGGTGCTTGCGCCTCTGAGCTAAACTCCCGGCCCTGACTCACCACTCTTAAGTGTAGGATTCATGGCCTTCCACACACCCTGTCCCAGCACACTCCCCTCACCCCCACCCTGAGAAAACACTGCTTCTGGTCTCCAGCATCTGCCCATCTGAGTGTGTCATCCAAATGGAATCAGAGAAGCGGATATAATTTAAACCAGCCTTCTATGGAAGTTTAGCACAAAACTCTCTCCCTCCCTCCCGCTCTGTCTCACACACACCTTTGGCATAGAGCTCAGCAGATTTCCCAGAGGAAACCACCAGTGTAATTAACACTCAGATCTAGGAACAAGTCTCACCCTGCAGCCTTCTCCCCACAGATCCAGATCATAAGCCATCTTTGTCCCTGTTCTAAAGACTGGGATGGAAATCGGGCCCTCAGGCGAGGGCTTGGCCACTGAGCCCACACACTAGCCTTGCCGTGGAACCCAAGGCCGCGGCAGTGAGCCACCTATATGTTATTTTGATATAGGGTCTCACTAAAGACTGGGTTTAAATTCCTCCCTTCCAGAGGGCTGAGATCTCTGAGATACCGGTGGGCACCGCCCCGCCCCGCCACATCCAGTCAGTTCCCCAGGCCCCCAAGAAGAAGAGGTCTACTTTAGCTTGTGTGTCTGTTGCCCTCACTCAACTCTGAGACTGTGTGTGACTCTGCTAGAGTCGTGAAGCAGAGGCCTAGCCGGCACAAATTCTGGACTGGGTCACAATCTACAGTGTCAAAGATGCCCAGGGCTGCTCTGGATGAGCTGCCTTGTGCAGTGCACCACGTCTACAGATATTCAGAGCTTCCCTGCTAACACCCATCTCTCCGCAGGCAGTTCAGCAAGATTGAGGCCGCCACCCAGCGTCTGGCCCTGTCCATCCTCTGCCAGGAGGCGCCTGCCCAGAGACCACCACCCCGAAGACCGCCCTCACCCTCTCCGTCCCCCTTCCTGGGGGTGGCCTGTGCCGCGGCCCCCGCGGAGCTGCCCCACGCTAGGCTCGGCCTGAGCCTGGCTGCCCTGGACGCCTCCCCGCTCGACTTGTTTGATGATATCGTGCTCCCCGCTGAGGGTCCCCCGGTTTCCTGGGACCCCCTGACCGCGGAGCCCATCCAGCCGGCTCCCAACCTGACCCGGGCCGAGCCCCTTGCGCCCCGCGCCCCGGAGGGAGGCGCCGAGACCAGCGCTGTGCCCTGGGGCTGGGTGAGTGGGTGCGAGGTATCTTGTGCCTGGGGTTCTCGGGGAATTCTCGAGGACTGGGGGGCCCCCGTGACTCCCAGCACCTGCCAACTCAGCCGGGCCCCAGCAGCCTGGAGACCGTGACTCGCCCCTGCGGAAACGCCCGGAGCCCAGGCTCCGGCTCAGACTCAAGAGGGAGAGTGGGGGAAGGGCCTCCACCCCGGGCCCTGCCCCCCGCCCATGACCCCCGGGCGCGCGGCCCTGCGGCTCCCCACCTGAAAGGAAATAAAGACAGCCCTGAGCGTGGCCAAGGACAGGGCGGGCGGGCGGGGGGGGGGGCAGGGTCCTAACTTTCCGAGGAGGCCCCGGGTGTCTTTGCGAAGCCCCAGGGCTTCCCTAACTAGCTAAGGCCTCCCCCGCGCGCCCCGCGACCTGGGAACCTGGGCGGCCAGGGTGAGTCCGGGGCTGCGTACGGGGAGCCAGAGTTCACCTAGACCGCCTCGCCGCGCCACGCCTCGCCCGCCACTCACGCCCGCCTCGGCTCTCCATTGGTCTTACGCGCGGCCGTCCCGCCCCACACCACTGTAGACCAGTCATGGGCTGACCGCCTTCGGGCACGCCCCTCACAAACAACAGCACAGGGGCGTGAGGATTGGCCGGCACGGGGGGCGGCGGGGCAGCGCCAGGCAATGCCGATTGGCTCTTCGGCGCACTGACCACGTGTCCGGACGCCGCCAAACGGTGACCCTTACCCGACCCCGCCGGCTCCGAGTAGCTGGAGTCCTAGTCTCACCTGGCGAGGGCCACACGGCGCGAACCGGCACTTCCGGTGAGTCCCCTCGCCGCGCGTGCTGCGGGGGACCGACGGTCCCGCGTGCAGGTGGGAAAACCGAGACTGCGGCGCCACCCGAGGAGATCCCTTGGCAGGGACGATGCCCCGAACCTGGCCTCTCCGGTCGCTGGCTGTGTCCGGCGTGCGTCTGGCCCCCATTTCTCCCAGGGGGAAACTGAGGCTCAGCTAGTGGGACTTGTCAGAGGTCGCCAGCCAGCGATTCTGGCCGAGGACTAGGTTCCCCGCGTGCCTCCTGGCTCCCATGCCTCCTCTTTTCTGCCACAAACGGAGCATTCTGTACACACTGCTCTTTGCCCCTTTACTTCTTGTCCTTAGCCTGAAGGGCCTGCCTGTCGTCGTTCCTGCTCCGAAAACAGCCTCTTCAGCCTTGGAGGGCGCCTCCCTCTGTCTCTGGCCCCAAGAGTAACCGCTGTCTGGACCTCTGTCGCCCCATACTGGTTTGGCTGGGCTCTGACCTTGGGTAAATCTTGCTTTTGGCTTTTAGTTTCAGTACTGGGGATTGAACTCGGGACCCTCACACTTGCACTACATCCCAGTCGTTTTTAGCTTTTATTTTGAAACAGGTCTTACTAGTATTACCCAGGCTGGGCTGGAACTTGCAGCCCTCCTGCCTCAGCTTCCCATAGTACTGAGGTGACAGGTGTGGCCTTCAACCCTGGCTCCCATGCCCCCTCTTTTCTGCCACAAACGGAGCATTCTGTACACACTGCTCTTTGCCCTTTTACTTCTTGTCCTTACCCTGAAGGGCTTGCCTGTCGTCGCACCTGTTGTGAAGACTCCTTAGTGAGGCTCACCCAGATGGTGGCCCACGCCTTCCAGTGGACCCTGCGACCTGCATTGAGGGCTCGCTGATGGGCAGCTGCCAGCCGCTGCCCGGGCAGTGCTTCGAAGGAGCTGTGTCTGCCACTCTGAGAACAGCAGCTGCCCAGCTGTCCCCTGGGGTTGTGGCTGTCCACCCGCCTGTCAGCCCACAGCGGGGCTCCCATCCAGCAAGTGCGCTGCAGCAGTGCCCCCTGTGCAGGGCCAGAAGAGCTGGCCAGTCCTTTGGTGGGAAGGGGGTGCAGGTGCAGGAGCAGGGGCAGGGCCACAGGAGCTTGTCTGTAGAGGCACTGGAGCCTTGGAGTCTGCGTACCTTGTTAGTGAGCCAGAGCTGCCCTGGGCCCAGCGCGGTTTGTGACAGGAGCAGGGCAGCAGTTAAATGTTTCCTAGAGGCCCCCTCTCTGACCGCTTCCAGGGAGAGGTTCCCAGACAAATCCAGCCCAAGACAACCAGACCCCTACAATCGCTGCTATGATGTGATTCATTGGATCTCTCTGTCTTTATACTGGAGGGTATTTGCATCCCATCTTTTAAAAGCCAGAATAAATTCCACACGATGTAAATTCACCACTGTGCTGGGGCTGCAGCTCTGGGTGGAACATGCTCTTAGCACAAGTGTAGCCTGGAGTTCTTCCCCTGTGCAGAAAAGAATAAAAAGGGAGGAAAATGTGCAGATGTAAATCACCTGCTGACTTTGAAAGTTGAGGTAGTTACACATAGGCTGCATTTTCCTATGGCAGCTGGTATTGAGTTGTAATGATAATAAACACCTGTGTACTCACCACCCAGCTTAGAAAAACAGACCCCAAAGTTGATGCTCCTGCTGGCACGCTTGGGGAATGGGCCTGGGCAGGTCAGCTGCACACACAGTTAGGGGCGCTCCAGACAGACCGCCAGTACCACAGCTCCTGCCATTCAGCTTCAGGGACCCAACTTGGGATTCTGGGGAGTTGGGGGTGCCCTCTGTGCACCAGAGCTAGAACCAGTCACACCTCTGCTGGAACTCAGCTTCCTCTTTGGGAGAATAGCTGGGCAGGTGGCTTCACCAGGCCCAACCTTTTTTTTTTTTTTTTTGGTACTGGGAATTGAACTCACGACTATGCCCTTGCAAGGCAGGTGCTTATGCTGCTGAGCTAAATCCCCAGGCCCAAAGCCCAACCTTTTATTTGTTTGTTTGAATTGTGATAAAATATACATATAACAAAATTTATCCTCTTGGATGGGTGTGGTGGTACACCATTATATTTCCAGCACTCCAGGGAGGCTGAGGCAGGAGAATCCCAAGTTTAAGCTCAGTCTGAGCAAATTAGTGAGACCCTGTCTCTAAAAAATAAAGTAAGGGCTGGGGCTACAGCTCAGTGGGAAGGCCCTGGGTTCCATCTCTAGCCCTGCCAGCATTAAAAGCAGCAGACACTGTGCAAGGGGGCTGCTGGTGATGGGATCCTGAATCCGTCCTCACACAGGGCAGGCGAGCAGTCCACCCCGAGCCACACCCCAGCTGGGAGCCCAGCCCATGACCATTTAAAAACGCAGGCTCTGGTGTTCAGTGCTCCATGGTGTTGTACAACCCTCATTGCTGCCTAGCTCCAGCACGCTTTCATTACCCTGTATGGTTACCCTGAGTTCCTCCCCACCCAGTCCCCAGGACTCCCTGCCCTGCTGTCCACCTCAGTGGCTTCCCATTCTGCGGTGCCCCATGTGACCTTGGTCATGGACTTTGCTCCTGGCCAGGGCTCCACACTGTTATGCAACTAAGCAGCCCCTTTCCTTCAGCCACAGTGCTTCACGGTGGGGAAACTGAGGCTTCACAGCAGCCATTGGCCACCTGGGGAGTCAGACTGAAATGTCCTGAGGCCCTGGGCTCTGAGGCACTGCTGGAGGGGGTCTAGGGCCAGGGAAGTGTGGCTCTGTCTCCCCAGGGCCACATGTCAGCTCCCTAGCCAGCTCTATCACTGCATGGGCTCCCTTTATCCTAGGGTTGGTGAGTTACACCTTCAAGGAAGCCTGGGGTGGGCCTGGCCACTCACCACCCCACCGAGGGGCAGAGAGTACTTACATTGAGCTCACACATTCGGTGATGCTGTGTACCTCCAGGGAGGATGAAGCCAGTGGTGGGGAGGATGACCCTGGGCCTGGGGTAGACACAGGCATCCAGGAAGCTGGCTTCCAGCTGCAGAGGCAGAAAGAAGAGAGCAGGGGCACAGACACAGGCTGATGCGCCTTGGTGCTGTGCCCCTGCCCCTCTGTCACCTCAGAAATGGCAGCAGCCAGGTTGGGCCGCATCCTGCCGGGCTCGTCCATCCTGTTCCTGTGTGACATGCAGGAGAAATTCCGCCGCAGCATCGTGTATTTCCCAGAGATCGTTTCTGTGGCCGCACGGATGCTCAGGGTAGGGACCAGCCCTGAGACCTGGGGGTCCACATCCTGATTCAGCCTCCTCTCTCAGTGCTGGCTTTTGTCCACCCCACCCCGCCTCATGTAGGTGGCCCAGCTGCTGGAGGTCCCCACCGTGCTGACCGAGCAGTACCCCCAAGGCCTGGGTCCCACTGTGCCAGAACTGGGTGCCAAGGGCCTCCAGGCCCTTAGCAAGACCTGCTTCAGCATGGTGCCTGCTGTGCGGCAGGAGCTGGACAGCCGGCCCCAGCTGCAGTCCGTGCTGCTCTGTGGCATTGAGGCGCAGGCCTGCATCCTGGTGAGGTCCTCTTGCTCCCTGCACTGCCCCAGCCTCACCTGGGACTCCTCCTGGCCTGGGCACTCACCTTTGCCTGGGCCTGCCCTTCTCTGAGCATCCTTCCTCTGCATCCTCTCTCTGACCCAGCACACAGCGCTTGATCTGCTGGACAGGGGGCTGCAGGTCCATGTGGTGGTGGATGCCTGCTCCTCTCGAAGGTGAGGGGTTCCCTGGGCTGTGGGTGTGGGCCCAGAGTGTCACTGCCCTGTCACAGTGGTGTGGACATTGCACTCCTTCCTCTGTGCAGCCAGGTGGACCGGCTGGTGGCACTGGCCCGCATGCGGCAGAGTGGGGCCTTCCTCTCCACCAGCGAGGGGCTCATCTTGCAACTCGTGAGCGACGCTGCCCATCCCCAGTTCAAGAAGGTGAGGTGCTGTGTCCCCCTAGGAGTCCTAGGAACTAAGTCCTAGGGTGCTCACCTGCCACTGCCATAAGTAAATGAAGAGATGTGGGGTGAGACTGCAGGGAAAAATCATGCAGTGTGAACCTGGGGTCTTGGGGTGCAGGGTGGAATGTGCTCTGGAGAGCAAGGCAAGTGTGGGGGGACAGCAGAAAGCCTGGAGGTGGGAGCCCCTGGACCCCTTAGCTGTCCCTTGTGCCTTTTCACCGTCGAATGCTAGTGTTTTCTTGACGGTCTCTTGGCCTCCACAACCACCTCTAGAGTGGCCTTCCTGGTTCCAAGGACAGGCCAGCCCCGAGCCCCTGCTGCAGGCCCTTGCCTGGAGAATGAAGAGGAAATCTGGGGCTCAGTGTTCCTGCTCCTTCCTCCCCACAACCCCATCTGTTCTGTGAGGCATTTATTCGGCACCTAGTGTGTACCAGTTGCATGGCTCAGCCAGGGCAGCTGTGAGGTCAGACCTCTAGAGCTGGCCTCAATGTGAGGACATAAAAAGCCAGTCACAGGCAGGTACATGCTGACCTGCAGCTGTGGAGGGAATGTCCACAGGACACTGCAGACAGGAGGGGAGCAGCCTGAGGGACAAGAGCAAGAAGGTGCCAAGCTGCCTTACTGGAGGAGCCACACGGCCAGTGGTCAGCAAGCAGCCCATGGCAGGGCCAAAGCAGGGGAAGGCAGAGCAAAGACTTGGCAAAGATTGGGGTGTTTAACAATGGGCAGCCACTGGGGTTTGGCAGAGGGACGCTGGCCACAGTCAGTTCAGTTTACAAAGAGCCACACAAGTAATCCCAGCTACCTGGGAGGATGAGGCAGGAGGCTCCCCAGTGGGTGGTGTGGAGGATGGGGGCTGCAGCTCCGAGGCTGCTTGGGGACTCACCTGGGGCAGTGGCAGTGGGGTCTGGTCCTGGAGATGAACTTGGCCGGGCTCCTGGGTACATGAAGTGTGGCTGGCTGCTCTGCTCAGCTAAGATGTAACTCGTTAGATGGGCACAGAGTATAGGACCGAAGCCTGAGCTGGATCTGGGAGATGAAGGCCCAAAAGTCGGAGGGATTGGGAAGGTGTGGCTAGGAAACCCAGAACACAGCCAGCTGGTAAAACAATATGGCTCGTGGTTAGGAAGAGAGCCGGCCAGGTGTGATGGCAGCGAGGCCCCAGGAGCGGGGCTGCCGGCCATGGTTGGGGAGCTGAGATGGAGGGGTGTCCTCGGATCTGTCGGGATGGAATGGGGACCTTGATTCCTCTGACCCCCCCTGCACCACCAACTCCTCCTGCAGATCCAGGACATCATTAAAGAGCCCGCCCCGGACAGCGGGCTGCTGGGCCTTTTCCAAGGCCAGAACCCCCTTCTTTGATTCACGCGGAACTCTGACTTGAGGAGAGCCCACTCTTCTAGTCACCATAACCTAGGCGGAAGCACTCCCCCTCCCATCCCTGGATCCCAAGAGTGGTGCGGTCCATCTGGAGTACCGCCCCCTCAGGGGAGGGAGGCGGGGTTCTGTCTTCTCACTGGGTAGCGGCTCCAGGAAATGCAAATGAGACTCCCGGGCTTGGTGGGAATTGGCTGAGAGCGAGGTGGAGGTGGGGCTCTGCCCTGGGCCACTTCACGCGGCAGGGAGGAGAGGGGGACGTGTCACTGATTGTGGGACCCGCGCTTGCGGAATAAACATTGATGTGACTCTGGACCGAACCATTGTTGAGCTTGGGGGTGTGCCGGGGGCCGCGGGCGGGAGAAAGAGGGGTCCGCCGCAGGTGGGGAGGGGGCGGTCCTCCCGGCTCCGAGCCCTGCGCAGCGCAGGCGAAGGCTGCGGCGTCCACAGCTGCACGCGCGACTCCGCGGCCGGGGTCCCCCACGCTGCTGCCCGCCCCCCGCCGGCGCGCGCACGCCTAGCCCGCGGGCTGGCAGACACGCGCTCGCCACCTCCCCCGCCGGCCCCTACGCGCCACCCCCGATCCCGAGGGCCCCGCGTCCAGAAGGCGAGGTGAGCGCGACCGCACCCGGTGCGGAGGGGAAACTGAGGCACGAGGACGTGGGGGAGGAGGGAATAGGCATGCAGACGGTGGACAAAAGAGAAGACAGACAGTTGCAGCCGAGAGTCCCGGCTGCCTCAAGGTGCGGGAGCCGGACCCACCTGGCAGTCCAAAAATGCTGCAGCCAGGGGAACTGGGACTCGGGACTCCACGGCCCCCTAGCCTGCATCCCTCCTGGCGGCAGGCGCCCTGCTGGCGTTCCGAGTCCCCGAGTCCGGACAGAGCCCCCGGCCGGCCGCCCCCTCCGCGACCCCGGCAGGTCCGGTCCTAGCCTGGCGTCGCAGCCCTGGGGACCCAGGAACCCCGGGACAGGCGGCGTCGGCACCCCGTCCCCCGCCTTCCGGATGCAGGTGTCCCCTCCGCACCCACAGCCTGGCCTGCGTCTCCGCGCGCCCGCGTCGCCATGGCAACCAGAGTCTATTTTGCGCTGGGAACACGCAGCTCCGCTGCAGCGCGCCCCCCCCCCCCCGCCACCGCGCCCAGAGCGGAGGCCTCGGGCAGCACGGGGTGGGGGGAGCAGCTGGGCCAGGGGACACGCCGGGGTTCGACTCACGGGTGCAGGCCAGGGCTGGGCGTCGGTGGGACGTCCCTATACTTTATTCCCCTCCATTCTGCTTCCCCACGTGTTTCCTACTTGCCGCCTACTCCCCACGCCAAACCTGCCCACCAGCTCCAGGTCCCAGGGACCCCGCCCCCTCGCCACTGCCACTGCCACCCCCGGGCCCTCTGCCGCCACCTGTCGACCCCGCCTCCGCCCCTCTCTGGTGCTCTGGCTCCACGGCTTCCCGGGACACGAAAACCCCTCTCTAGGTGCGCGCCCCCTTGAGCGCGCGGCCCGCTGCCTAGCTGTCCCCTCCTTGCTGCATTCTCTGTCCCTCCTCTCAGTCACTGCCCCGGACCACTTTGGTGTCTTACCCCGTTCCGTTCCCTGTCCCCAGTTCCCCTCCAGTGTGCCCAGCCCCACGGCCCAGCCCTGGTCTTCCCAGCGGGAACTCACTGGGGGCTGTCCAGCTCAGCAGCCCCACAGCACCCCCTGCCTGGTCCTTGCATCTCCTGTCCCTGGTGGGCAGCTGCAGAGGGGACAGAGCCCACAGGAGTGCAGGCAGGGCCCAGCATCAGGGCTGGCAGGGCTTGATGGCTGAGTCCTGTGTGGAGCCCCACGGCTGTGTTGGGGGAGCTGAGTGTCCACGTGTGGAGTGGGCTGCAGGCCACAGGTGTCCCCATGGGCCATGCTGCCTCAAGTGTGTGTGCTGTGCTGTGTCTGTGTGGTCTTTCAGGTAGGGAAAGAACTTGTCCCCCAATAACTCGTATCTAGATGGGTCTCAGTCCCCACACCTGGAGGAGCTGTGTGCATGGGGTTATGGAGAGGTTGCCTGTGTGTGCATGTGTCTACACAGTGGGAGAGACTGCGTGTCCCTGAGTCTGGCTGGAGTCATGATGTGGAAGGGGCATGAGTGCCCGGCAGCCAACACTACAGAACCTACAGGCAGGTGGCACTGGAGCTGAGAGACGAGGCCCCTCTGGTATCTGCCTGGGGAGAAGAGCCTTGCTGAAGCTCAGCCAGGCCAGGCTTCCTTGTGCAGTGCACAACCTGCCCCACTGAACACAGCAGCCCAAAGCTGGAACCCAAACTTGCAGTCCTCCTGTCTCAGCCTCCTAGAAAGTACAGGGATCACAGGCAGGTGCAACACTGTCACGGAGGAAATCCACATGGCTGCACCCATCTGCACCCCTAGGAGGGGTGTGTCCCTGCCTGTACCAACCTACATCCCCTTATGTGACCTTTTAAAGCCATCCAGGCTGGGTGCCGTAACACTAACCTTAGACACTGCGAGTTCAGGGAGATGCTCTGGCCTCCTAAGAACCAGAGCCCTCACCCGAAGTGGCTGCGTGTGTATGGCAGTCCGCCTCATCCTGGCTCTGCACGCCATGGGGTGAGCGCAGTGTGCACTGCAGGGGGCCTGGAGAGTGAGGGCGGCTGCTGCCTTGGCAGGGGGGCGGGGAGGGTGAGGCTGCTGTTACATGCAGGAGGCAGCCAGGGCCACCAGGCAGCCGGTGTGTGGGTTTGCATCCCTTCTTTCCTTCCTTCCTTCCCCAGTGGATGGACTGACTGTGGTACCTGTAGTGAACCCGAGGCCGTGTCCTGCACCATATCTCTGGCCCTGTTTTATTTTTAACTTGTTTCCCTGAGCCTGGGCTCCAAGTTGCAATCCTTCTGCCTCGGCCTCCCAGAGCAGTGGCTCTGTTCACCTTTTTGAGGACTCACTACATTCCACAGTGTGGGCCAGGCTGCTTTAGGTCCCCAGGGACACCCACGGGGGAGCGCCAACCGGCAGCGGGGGATCCCAGACTGGCACTCAGGAAAGGGCGGAGCTAACTGAGCTGGACCCACAGCACCCCCCATGACCCTGTCCCTTGCCAGCTATTCTGTGGACCACGTGTCCCTACATACACGCACACACGCATGCACAGTGCACAAAGAATAAAAACACTCTTGGAGGGCTGGGGATTTAGCTCAGCGGCATAAGTGCCTGCCTTGCAAGCAAGCAGTCGTGAGTTCGATCCCTGGAACTCATAAAAAAGGAAAAAGACAAAAAAAAAACACTCTTGGAGCGAATGGCCCCACCCATACCTGCTCTCTCTGACATCTCCTCAGGGCGCTGCCAGCGCCTGTCTACCACACAGAGAGGTCAGCCCTCCGGTGCAGGAACCCGGAGACCATCATGGCTATGATGCTGAGTGCTCACAGAATCAGGCACAGGGGTGGGGGTTCAGACCCGCACTCCGAGCCCTCAGGGAGGCTGACGCAGGAGGATCAAATCTAGCCGGGGCAACTAAGCAATTTAGTGCGACCTTATCTGAAAATAAAAGAATTTTAAAGAGGGCAAAGGATTTAGTTCAGTCGGAGAATTCTGGGTTCAAGTCCTCAGTACCACCCCCACTGGACGCTCTGCAGACGCTGAGCAGAAGGATGGGAGCGGGATAGACCTAGTCCAGCCCCCAAGGCGGGAGCGATGTGCTGGACTGGGGTAGTTGTTGAGGTCCTCACCCTGCAGAGGGCAAGAAGGACGCCTTGGGCACCCTGCCAGGCCTCCAGGAGATTAGCGTGCTTTGCAGTCCGCAGCCTAGGGTAGCTCAGGTGGGTGTGTCTGGGCCTGGCAGCATTGTTGCCATGGAGACAGTGGCCAGACCCTTCCCCTCCTGTGAGTGTGCGCACACACGTTCCTGCGTATACATGTGTGAGTGCATGCGTGCGCGTGTGTGATGTGTGTGCTTGTGCGTTCCTAAAGAATCCCATCTGCAGACGGCGGACCATGCAGGTGTAACCAGTTTTTCTCAACCAGGGCATCAGTGCCCATGCCAAGGTGGCCTGAGGAGTCTTCGGCGGCCAGGCCTGGGGCTGGGGCTGACCCTACCATCTTGGGGACACCGCGAACCGTCCCACCGTGCACGGCACGGGCTGCCTAACGAAGCAGGAAGCGACCCCAAGCGTCACTGGCCAGCTGAGAAGCCGCCCAGCTGCCAAATCTGATGCCCACCTTCTCTCTACCCTCTCTACCTCTTCCTCCTCTTTCCCCCTCGCAGGCCCTGCTCTCCCCCTGCGCAGCCTGGCGGCCCCGGCGACTCCCCACGCACGCCATGCCGGCCCTGCTGCTGCTCGCGACGCTGGCGTTGCTGGCATCGGCTGCGGGCCCTGCTGGGGCGCGTCCACCCAACGCCACGCACGCCACGCCCCCGGGCCCGCTGCCCGCGCTGCTCGCGCACCTGCGGCGCCTGACCGGGGCGCTGGCGGGGGGCGGGGGTGCGGCGGGCGCGGGCGCCAACGGCACCAAGACGGGGCCCGCTGGCAGCCCGGGCGCGGCGGCACGCGCCCCGCCACCGGCCGAGTTGTGCCACGGATACTACGACGTCATGGGCCAGTACGACGCCACCTTCAACTGCAGCACAGGCTCCTACCGCTTCTGCTGCGGCACGTGCCACTACCGCTTCTGCTGCGAGCACCGCCACATGCGCCTGGCGCAGGCGTCCTGCTCCAACTACGACACGCCTCGCTGGGCCACCACACCGCCGCCACTGGCTGGGGGCGCGGGCGGCGCGGGCGGCGCGGGCGGGGGCCCCGGGCCCGGCCAGGCCGGGTGGCTGGAGGGCGGTCGTGCGGGGGGTGCCGGGGGGCGTGGGGGCGAGGGCCCAGGGGGCAGCACGGCCTATGTCGTGTGCGGGGTCATCAGCTTTGCCTTGGCCGTCGGGGTCGGCGCCAAGGTGGCCTTCAGCAAGGCGTCGCGCGCGCCCAGGGCGCACCGGGAGATCAACGTGCCCAGGTGTGTGTGCGCTCGCTGGAACCCATTGGCGGAGGGGACCTAGACCGGGCTTCAGGCTGAGGCGGGGCGGGGCGGGGATCGGATGACCTGGGCCTGGAAGCACCGGGCTATTGATCGACTGGAAGGAGAGCCCAAGCCCCATTCAATCAACAGTAGCTATTTCTTGAGCACCTTCTTTGGGCCAGGAGCTGGGGATGCCACAGGAAAGCATCAAGGTCCTGCCCCTTTTTGGTTTGAGTTCCCAGCCCCAGTCTGCGGATCCTGGCAAAGTGCTTAGGCCTCTAGGGTGCCTCAGTTTCCTTATCTGTGCAGAAGGGCTGACAGCGGTTCCAGGTGATTGGGTACTGAGTTGATGCATGCCAAGTCCTGGCATACAGGGAGAGCTCATGAAATACTAGTAGTTCGGTCAGTCAGCCAGCAGGTACACAAGCAATTTTAGATGTGGGTAACTGAGGAACAAAGCCTTGTGTAGGGTTGGGGGGAGTGTCAGAGGTGGGTGGTTGGACTGAGTGGCCGGAGAAGGCCTTTTTGAGCAGGGTTCTGCAGAAAGTGAGGGGACCCAGCAAGTGTCATGTGCAAAGGCCCTGTGGTGGCCTGTGCCAGACTTGAAAAGGGTCGGTGCAGTGGAGGTTTCCGAGGAGGTGGAGGGTGCAGGCAGAGCAGGTTTCCTGAGAATGTGAGGACCCTGAGCTCGCATGCGGAAGCTGGGCAGAGGCTACTGCTATGTGAAATAGGAGAGCCATGGGCAACACTGGGGTGCTGGGCAGTGTGGCCCAGGCAGAGTGTGTCCCGGAGGCCAAGTCGCCAGTGCTGCCCAAGGGCATAAAGGCAAAAGAAATTAAAGGGGTTTTGGTGAGCCTGAGGCTTAAGGTCCGCACACGGGGGTTGGGAGGAGGGGAGCGGGAGGCGGGGGACAGGACCAGATTCGCCTTGGGGCCTCCAAGGGGGTGGGGTCCAAATGACCCGGGGAGGGTTGTGGGAGAAGTGGGGAATAAAGCCGAGCTGACAGCCTCCCCTTTGAGAGGACCGGGAGCCCGAGGCCCACTACCGCCCAGGCCGCTGACCATCCACGCCCCGCCACCCTCAGGGCGCTGGTGGACATTCTGCGACATCAGGGGGGGCCCGGGACCCGCCCAGACCGAGCCCGAAGCAGCTCCCTGACGCCGGGGATCGGGGGTCCGGACAGTATGGGCCCCAGGACGCCCAAGAACCTCTACAACACCATGAAGCCATCCAACCTAGGTGAGTGGGATCTCTCGGCACCGCCCCTGCAAGGACACGCCCTTTGGACTGTGCTCCGCCCTTGGACACGCCCACTGGGTCCAGCCCCGTGCTCTTATGCACAACCCTGGCGGTTCTGTGGCCCCGCCCCTTGCAGCTCCTCCCCCAAACCTTAGGCCTGGTCTTCAGGTTCTCACTGGCGCTGGCCGCTTGACCCCGCCCTGAGACCTGTTCGGTGGAGAAGTCCGACAGTTGCGGGAGGGGAAGGGCCTCAACTGGCTTTAGGGAAGGCGAGCTTCCCCAGGAGTGGTGTTTGAACGAGAAACTGGGGTGAGGGGAGCTCCAAGTAGCTGTTTGCGGGGATCAAGTGGTCTCACGAGGCCTCAGAGCCAGCAGAGGAGCTGCATCCTTGTGCCAGAGCAGTGAGCAGCCCGGGGGAAGATGTCTCTGAAGCCGTGTGGAGGGACGGGGGGGGGGGGGGGGAGGAGGGGGGGGCGTGACAGGTAGCTGGGGTGATGGACCAGGCAGCCAGAGAGCCCAGAGCTAGGCCTAGTGGATAAGGTGTGGTAGGAGCTGGATCTTGAGGGACAAACAGTCCTTCAGACAGATGGTGCCAAGGCCCTGGGGCAGCCTCAGATAAACAGCTGGAGCGAGGGGCAGGAGATAGGCTGCACTGCCTGGCTGCTGTCCCCAGACTGGTTTGTCCAGGAGTGATGCTGCCTGGATCTAACCCTGGACATGGGCTGGCTAGACAGCCACAGCTGGCTTGGCAGCCCAGAGGCCAAGATAGGTCCCAGAGGGTCAGCAGGACCCAAGGAGAGGAGACAGGGGCCACTTCTTCTTGCAGCCATGAGCCCCCACCTGCAGCCCCCAGCCTGTCTTCCGTGAGGCTAGTGGCAGGGTGCCACCGGCAGACCCAGCAAAGTTCTGGATATGAGCTGGGCTTAGGGCCAGGATCTCGTGGATGGATCAGGGTGCACAGCTGGGTGGCGATGGTGGTGACATCGCCTCCCTTCTTGGTCCCCTCAGATAACCTGCACCACAACTACCTGCACCTCAACGTCAGCAGCCCCACACACCACGCTGCCACGCTGGGTACGCGGAGGGAGGGCTCTGCCGCCTCCTGCTGCAGCCTCAGTGCTCTCCAGGGGACCTGGAAGTGGTCTTCGCCTTCCACACCCAGGGCACAGATGAGGGGTGTGGACAGGTGCCAGATCCTCATGTGGGAGGTGTTTCTCTCCCCAGTGGAACCTGTCTCCAGGGATCCCTGAACTGCTTCAGGGAGGAGAGGCTGGAACCACAGATTTCCAGCCCCTCAGGGCTGAGGCCTGACCACTGGGCTCAAAGGAGGAGGCTGGGCCTGTATCCCAGGTCTAGTGAGGGAAGCCAGGCCTGGACCCTGGTTCTAGGGTGGGGGGAAGCTGGGCCTGGACCCCAGTTCTGAGTGGGAAGGCCAGGCATGGGCCCTGGGTCAGGGGTAGGAGGCCAGGCATGGACCCTGGATCTCTTCCTTGGGTGAGGAGGCTGGGCCTGTATTCTGAGTCTTGGGTGTAGAGGCTGGGCATGGACCCCTCCTTGGGTGGGGAGGCTGGGCATCGATCTTGGGTCCAGTGGGGGAAGCCAGGCCTGAATCCTGAGTCTTGGGTTGGGGGAGGTTGGGCATAGATGCCCCTGGGTCTAGAGGGGATGTTAGGCTGACCTGGCCCCTCTGCCGCAGACTGGCGTGGGGTGCCCCCGCCCAGCCCCCCACTGCACTACTCCACGCTGTCCTGTTCCCGGTCCTTCCACAACCTCTCCCACCTACCCCCCTCATACGAGGCGGCTGTGAAGTCGGAGCTGAACCGATACTCCTCCCTGAAGAGGCTCGGTGAGTCCCCGGGAGGACAGGGGTGGCCAGGGCAGGCCTGGGTCCCAACGCCACGGGGAGGACCATGCAGAGTAACTCGATGCAGGGGCCCAAAGGCTGTCTTCCGGAGCCTGGCATGGGGGTGCATGCCTGTAAGCCCAGCTCTTGGGAGGCTGAGGCTGCTGGATGGTGAGTTCGAGGCCAGCGGAGGCTGTAATGGGAGACCCAATCTCACAAATCCCAGACCTGGTGCCTCTTCTATGCCTGGCTCACAGGGATGCCTGAACCAACAATGGGTCCTCCAAACACTTTAAACTGTGAGGTCGAGGAAAAATACACGCTTCCAATATGTAGTCTGCGAGGCCCAGGCATACACACATACTGTTTAATTACAGAACAGTTTGAAGTTTTTTTTTTTTTTTTTTTTTTTTTTATGGACATTTGCCAAAATAGAGAAAATGAAACGGTGGATCTTAAATCGGCCCTGAGCCTTTAAAGTGATCCCAGCCACTAGGCCAGGCCCTTTCATCTTTGGGGTCTCCTTCATGCACCCCATGGGCTCAGAACACTTCTGTCCTATTTCACTCTTCACCCAGCCCGGGGTGGAGGTGGGGAGTAGAGGGTGCACGGGGCGGTGGGCTGGGCGGGGGTGGGTGGGTGGGAGCGGAGCGGGCGGGCTCCCCAAGGCCACTGTCCCCCCTCGCGCAGCTGGGCCCCACAGGTCGCGCCCCGGTCCCAGCCCTGGGGTGCAGCGCGGCTGGCTCAGGCTGTGGGACGCCCGCGACCCGCGCCCTGCCTCCGTCCCCAGCCGAGAGGGACTTGGACGACGCGTACCTGAAGCGGCGGCCACTGAACGAGGGACCCCGTGGGACGCTGCCGCTTCACGCGCTGCGGCGCCCGGGCACCGGGGGCGGCTACCGCACGGACGCCTGGGGCCCGGAGGCGCTGGGCCTGGCGCCCGCGCCGCACCCGCGCCGGGTGATGTCCCAGGAGCACCTGCTGGGCGACGGCGGCCGCGCGCGCCCCGAGTTCACGCTGCCGCGCGCGCGCCTGGTGTCGCAGGAGCACTTGCTGCTGTCGTCGCCCGAGGCCCTGCGCCAGAGCCGCGAACACCTGCTGTCCCCGCCGCGCAGCCCCGCGCTGCCCCCCGAGTCCGCGGCGCGCGCCAGCCTGGCCGCCTCTCACTCCAACCTGCTGCTGGGGCCCGCAGGGCCGCCCACGCCGCTGCACGCGCTGCCCCCAGCTGGCCTGCACGCGCCGCTGCACCACCACGCGCTGCACGGCTCCCCGCAGCCCGCCTGGGCCGCCGAGGGCGGGGGGACGCTGGCGCGCCGCGCGCCCTTCCAGCGCCAGGGCACCCTGGAGCAGCTGCAGTTCATCCCCGGCCACCACCTGCCGCAGCACCTGCGCACTGCCAGCAAGAACGAGGTGACCGTGTGACCCCGCCTTGCGGACCTCGCCGCCGCAGGGGAGGGGGCTGCGTGCGAGGTGGCGGAAGAAGGGTCATGGCCTGCAGTGTCACTGCAGGGAGGACGCTGCCTTCCCAGCAGGCCATCGCCGAGGGACAGGCGCCCGTGAGCACATCACCCACGCTGTGTGTGCTACCTGCAGCACCACGACAAAGACCTCATTCCGGTGGTGTCGCTGACAGTCTGTCCCCTAAGATTGCGCCCTCTGACATCGCCTCAGAGGCCAGTCCCTCGCTCCCAGGTCGGCTGACCCCCGCCTCTGAGCACCATCCTCACGTGGAGTCGGTTTCTTCCTGTGTCTGCTGTGGAGATGTCCGACGCTGTCACTGCTCCGGTCAAAGCCATCTCCTCGGGACACGGTGTAGGGGAAACGCCCTGCAACTGTGTCATCGCCCGCGCCTTGGCCTCCTTTCCACAGGGTCACAGGTCGCCACCTCCCTTACCCTTATGACGCAATTGCCAGAGAAGGTGCCTTTCCCCATGATGCGGTCAGAGGGATGTGCCTCCTCCTGGGGTGTCTCCAGAGGTGACTGACTGCTTCTGGGACCCCCACAGGGGAGTCACCTTCCACAAGGTCGCTTCCAGATGCTCCCCTTGGGGGTGACAGGAGCAGATACTCCACTGCTGTGCTTTGTCCTGAGCAGCCACTCTCCCTGGTGCGTGGTGCCAGGCCCATGCTGGGGAGGGCGGCAGTGAATGTGCTGTTCTGAGATGTTGCTGACTGGTGCCAGCACTCTGGAGACCACCCTGGCACCAGAGGCCACCCCTGAGGAGGTGATGGCCAGTCTGTCAATGGGCAGTGGCAATGACCCTCTGCAGCCACATCACTACTGAAGGTGTCCTCCTCAGGCAGAGCACCCGCCTCCTCCCATCTGTACCCAGGGATGGGACACAGCAACTGCCAAGCCCCCATCAAGGGAGGACAAGCTCCAGGTCTGACCCGTGCGGGACTCCTCAAGGATGGCTCCCCAGCCAATTCCTTCTGCCATATCTGGAGATGTCATCAACTCTCCTGACAAAGCTCTGGCAAAGAGGGCTGGGATGCCTGCTCTCGACCCTGCCGCAGATGTCCCCTGTGCCACACCAAGCTCCCCATTCGTGATGGAACAGCACATGGGGGCATATTAACCACCCCGTTTCCCAGGATTTGGTGACCCCTCTCCACTAGCCTTCCATCCTCCTCCAGGATCTACTGTCACTCACAGTGTCACCACCAACCACGATTCTTCACATCCATGGTGTCACCACTTCCCAGGAGCCATACAGCCAAGAGTGTCTTCAGCCCCAGGACCCACTCCAGCCAGCGTCTTCACATCCAAGAGGTGTGACAGCCAAGGTGTCGTCCCTTCCTTTGTGATGCCGTCTTCTGGAGATCCATGAAGACCATAGAGTCACGACCTCCCTAAATGTGTGCTGGCTCTGCAATGTCACATCCCAGGGCTGTCACCTCCCTGACAGGTGGATCTGCCTCCTAGGATCATCGCAGCCATGACTTCATTGCTTCCCAGAATCCACCAACCCACAGTGTCATCAACCCCAGGAGTCGTGAGAGTCAAAGGTGACTTTACCTCCCAGGAACACTCAACCATAGTGTCTTTGTCCCCGGATGCCTGTGGGCAGTGGTGTCGTCACTCAGAGTCCATTTCAGCCTTGGTGTCGCTGCTTCCCTCACTCAGCACACCTGTGATGTGTGTCATCAGCACTGAGATTCACCATGACCCTGGTGTCCCCACATCCATGACAACAGTGATATCATCAGCTCCAGAGACCCACCATGCTCAAGTCACCACCATGTCTCATCCCTGAGGACCCATCATGGCACTGCCTTCCAAGACCTTGTAATGGTCATCTGCGTGGCTCCTGAGATTCACAATGAGGACTGCATCACCACCTCCTGGGATCTGTAACAGCCAGTGGTGTTATTTCCCAGAGTCCTTTTCAACCATGGCATCATCAGCTCCCAGGACCCAGGAAACACGTCTTGTGGTCATGAACGAGGCAACGCCCTGATTGTGTGCAGTCACCTCACAGGGCCCACCGTCTTAGGGCCAGGCACCTCGATGAGCTGTGTGGTTGTGCCCCGAGTGGTGTGGCGTTCATAGGTCCCTTCGGGAAACTAGCACAGCACGTGTGCCCCACACCTCTGTCGCCCTTGGGGAGAGCCAGCATCCCCTCTGAAGCCATCCCCCACTCTGACCCCTCACATTGAGTGTCACTGCCTTGCTCTAGACTAAGGTGGATGCCAGGACCTGCCCCCCAGACTTGGGCATGGCCACCTCCCCCTGAGCACTGATGAGGGCATCCAGGCCCCCACCAGCCATCAGATCGGTGACAGGGTGACCTCAGCATGCTATTACTACCGAGGTGGAGTCTCCAGGCAGGCCCTCAGGAGGTGCTGCCGCCCCCTTCCCCTTCTGGTCCCCGGGCCACACCACAATCAGTGGTTGCTGGGTGGTGCCACATCTGCTGGAGGGCTCAGGGCCCAGGTGTCCCCTCAGTGCTGTTTTGAGGCCCAATCTAGGCAGGCTCCACCCTGTCCCCGGCACTGTACATAGCCATGTTGAGGGGCAGTGTTCTCCACTCTTAAAAGGGCTACACCGTTCCCCAGCCCCAGGAGAAGTGGGGACCCCCCCTCCTTAAGACCTCTTTAGTTACTGGCCTCTGGGTCTGCCCATGTGAGGTGCATGGGGCAGGAACTGGCCTCAGCTGCCACAAGGATGGTGGGGAGCGGGTCCCTGAAACCTGCCAGGCCCTGGCCAGCTTTGTATCACCACTGCACCCCCATCCCGCAGTGTGCTCAGGCAGACTGGGGTGCACCCGGAGAGAAGCCAGACAGTCCCTGCCCCACTTGCCACCCCACAAGACTCAGCTTTCTGCAGCTTTCCCAGATGTGGGGTTCAGGTGCACACCCCCTCCACCTGCCCACTCCTGCCTGGACTCTGGGGGCCCAGCCCCCACCTTTTGCTCTTATTTGGCACAGGTGGCCTGATGGGGCCCCACACTCTCATCTCAAAGAGGCCACAGAGGAGAAAGGCCTAAGAGTGCTGGCAGGCCTGAGCGGGAACTGGTCACCTTCAGCCTCCCTGTCCTTCCACACTCCCTTGCAAACTGTACACAGAGACCCAAGACTGTGCAGAGTGGTATGTGCACCACCCTGCTGGGCACCTAGGGGGCCGTGGTAGAGAGAACAGGAGCAGCGCTGGGCCAGAAGACACCCACGCTGCCCTTCCTTTCCCCAGCATCCAGCCACCCTCAGCACTGGCCCTGCTCAGGCCCCAGCGGAGCTGCAACATGGTATTTTTGGAATAAACAGATGTTTTCCTGATCCGTGGTCTCCAGAGTTGCTACCAGGAAAGAATAGCCCCCTGCCTGTAGGTGGGCCCCCTACAGGCCCCCACATTGGCTGCAGGTCAGTGCTATGGGGAAGCCGTCTCCAGGGCCAGGTTCCTGGGGCTCTGGGACCCCCTCCAGCATTGCTGACCACCAAGCTGAGCGATGGAGATTGAGACCAGGGCCTTTGCACTGGCTCCATCCGCAGCCCTTGTTTTATTTTTTATTTTGTGGCAGGGTCTTGCTCAGTTGCCCAGGCTGGGCTTGACCTTGGGATCTTCTCCCTGCGCCCTGCACCCACAGCTCATAAGCCTGTGTCCGTGGCCTGGCGGTCCGCTCCTTGTGATTTCCCGGCCCAGACCTCGTGACAGGGGCACAGGTGTCCCAGAGCTACACCCCAGACGCTGTCTCCTTGGCCTCAAACCCAAGGTGTTGGGAATTGGTTGCTGCCTGGGAAGAGGAGTTGGTCCCTGGCCTTTCTGGCAGCTCCTGGTGGCTGTGGCAATTCTGGATGTCCCCTGCCATGGCCTTTTCTGAGTCACCGGTCACGCTGCACCAGGACCTTCCAGACTTCATCTTGCATATCTCCTCGGACCCTGTTTCCAAATATAGGGGTGCTAGGACTCCAGGCCGGCCTCAAACTTGCCAGCTTCCTGCCTCAGCCTTCAAATACCTGAGACCACAGGCGATTGCTACCACATCCGCTTCCAACATATTTTCTGCGGGGCATATGAGTGTGGTGCTCATCTCCCTCCTAGTGTGGGTTCTGCGAAAACCCAGAAGCGCTTTCCTGCCCACGCCCACCGCAGCACAGACAGGGAGGTTTCACAGGCTTTTGGAAGGAGGGTCCCCACTCTAACACCTAACTGGCACCTCTCCCTGGGGCCTCGCCTGGCGTGGAAAGCTCTTGGGAAAGAGGGACCAGATGGGAAGAGGGGTGCTGGAATTGAACCCAGGGCCTTCTCACTGAGCTGCATCCCTAGCCCTTCTTAAAATTTCTTGAGATAAGATCTTGCTCAGTCACTCTTGCTAAGTTCCCCAGACTGGACTGCCTCAACCTCCCAGAGTGCTGGGATCACTCACAGATGTGCACCACCATGCCCAGCTTCATCTTTATGGCTGCTGTTTTTTTTTTTTTTTTTTTGTCTTTTTCCTTTTTATTGGTACCGGGAATCGAACTCACGACTGCCTGCTTGCAAGGCAGGTGCTTATGCCGCTGAGCTAAATCCCCAGCCCTGCTGCTGTTGTTTTGAGACACAGCCTATGTAGGTAGTTCAGGCTGGCCTCAAACTCACTGTGGCCATTCACCAAAAATCAGGAAGCAGGATTTGAAAAGTTTTTAAAAGCAATGGGGCCTCTCAGATCTGTGATGGAAGCACAGCTAGGTTGGGTGGTACACACCTGTGAGCCCAGCACTCTGGGAGGCTGAGGCAGATGGGTCACAATTGTGAGCCCAGCCTGGGCCACTTAGTAATTTAAACCCTGTCTCAGTGTGAAGGCCCTGGATTCAATGTGATTGAATGACATTGTGGCCCAGAGCCCCCTGCACCTACGCCTGTGTGTGGAAGCCACATTTTCTGGGGTCTCAGGCCATGTGGCACCTACCCTCCACCCCATCGCTGGAGCCTCATAGTCGAGTAGGGTAGGTCAGCAGGCACAGTGGGACCCCTTTGTGGGCCCGAGGCCCAGACCTGCTCCCTGCCCACCTGAGGTTCAGCGGCCCCAGCCCCAAACCCGAGCAGCAGGACACACCTCACTTCTGGCTTCTAGACCTGGCTGGGCTCCCTTCATGTCCCCAGCACCAAGCTGCTGGGCTCCTCTCATATCCCCAGTACCAAGCTCCAGCCCCTTTAGCCCTGACACTGCTGCTACCTCTGCTAGGGATGCTGCCCCAGGACAGTGACACCCAGAGGCCACCTGGGCATGCCCAGCTCTGCTTCCTGTCCTTCTGTCCTGGCATCAGGCACTGGCTGGCCTGATGCCAGGACTCCCCTGCTGCGGCTAGCTCCTTCAGCACCCCAGGCTCTGTCCCTCTGGGACCCTCCTGACCCCTGGGGTGGTGAGAGAACACAGGTGTCTGGCAGGTATCAGCAGTGCATCCACTTGCAAGGAATAAATGTTATCAAGTAGTAAAGCAATAAGAAACCAGCTGGGTGTGGTAGAGCATGCCTATAAGGCCAGCACTTGGAAGGCTGAAGCAGGAGAATCACTGCTCAGGAGGCAGAGGCCAGTTGGGGCTAGCTAGAGAGTTTGAGATCAGCCTGGACTACACATTGAGTTCAAGGATGGGCTGTACTACACAGCAAGGCCCTCTCTTTAAAAAATGAAGAAGATGGGGCTGGGGATTTAGCTCAGTGGCAAGCTCGAGGTCAAAAATTTGATCCCCAGCACCACAAAAAAGAAAAAAAAAAAGAAATGAAGAAGAGGAAAAGAGAAAGAGGAGAAGGAGGAAGAAGAACTTAGAAGCTGCACACAGGGTGCACACCTCTCATTCCAGCACTCTGGGAGGACAACCAGAACTTTGAGCCCAGCCCGTGCCATTCAGTGACTAAAACTCTGTGTCAAAATCTTAAAACAGGACTGGGGATGTCGCTCAGTGTGAAGGCCATGGGTCTAATCCCTCATACCCCAAAAAGAAGGAAGTGCGTGTCACACAATCCACAGCCATGCGCATGATCCTTACACGCCCACTGGGTGGGCTGCAGTCTCCCAGCAGCTGCCCTGTCCCTGCCAGCTCTCGGGTTCCCTTCCTGTTAGTGAGCTGCAGTCATCCACATCCAGGAAGCCAAAAATGAAGAGCAGGTGTGCAAAATGCCCACCTGTGGCCAGTCCCCCACACACTCCAGTGTTGTGCTGGTGGAGTGTTTTTGGTACAGTACTAGGGACTGAACCCCGAGCTTGGCACTGAGCTACACTACCCTCTTTTTTTTTTAACTTCCTTGAGAAGGGCCCATCAAACTGCTAGATCCCCCAGGCAGGGTTCGAATTTGCAGTCCTCCTCTGAGAGCCTCCTAGAGAGGCTGTTGAGATTACAGGTGCTGGGTGATGTTTTTACACCTCTGGGGCCCATTGAGGGGGGAGATGGTGGCTGGGGGGTCTTCACAAGGTCCTGTACCCAAAAGGCTGCTGTCTGACTGGGAAGGCCAACAAACTATCCAGGTGGCTGAGGTGGGCTACATCTGCTGTACAGATGACCTAAGGGAAGCCACGTTCAACCTCTGGTCCCCTCCCACTTGGCATCTCTAAAACACCTGCCCTAGAGCTCCGGCCACTGGACTGTCCTTGAGGTATGAGATGGTCCCTCAGGAGAAGGCTTGCTGCGTGGGGCATCCTGGGATTATAGGCAGCTAAGTTACAGACCTCAGAACTGTGGCTGGAGGAGCATCTGAAGGCCAGGCCTCAGGATAACATGCCTGGCCCAACCTACCCACTCCCGTAAGGGAGATGCAGCAAGCTGGAATTATGTGGCTATTGATACTGCCCGGTCCAGGAAGCCCAAATAGGCATCAGCCACACACAGGTGGGGACCAAAGCTCCCGGACCCACTCCTTCCCAAAGTGCTTTGTTCTCCATGCACTCTTGCTACCAGACTCTTTTTCCTTATTAGGTCAGTAGGAGCCATGCAGCTACCGCTGCAATCCTATGGGTTGAGGCAGTTTGACCTCTTTGTGCCCACACTGATTTTGCTGTATAAATTACCTCGACGAAGGTCCTCGGTGGGCCCCTTTTCAGGACCATGCAGGAAACCCCAAAGCTGTTCTTCACTCATTTCCAATAAATCTCTCCCTGCTGCCTCCCTTAGGTTCACAACTTCACTCCTCAACTTGGGCCAGAAAGGCACCACATTTGACACCCAGCGCTATTTCTCCTGCATCACTGGCTCACATCGTAATTCCAGCAGTGCCATAAAAGGCTGAGGCAGGAGGATTACAGGAGCGTGGGCCATTTTTAGCAAGACCCTGTCCGGACAGGAAAAATAATTTTTAAAAGGCTGCAATGTAGCCCTGGGTCCAATCCTGTGTTTGTGGCGACGTAGGGAAGGGGTGCTGGCCAGGAGCAATGAAGCCTTGGGACCCTCCAACATTTTTCTCTGGCCTCCCAAGGAGTCCCAGATCCATCTACCCGAGGTCTGAAAGCCAAGACTTCAAGGTTAGTCAGCCAGGTCTTTGGGTCTCTGCGACAAGGCGAGGGGTCAAAGGTCATCTCCACCACAAAATGGCGCCTTCTAGGAAATTATAGCCGGACTTCCGGCCCACCCCACCAAAGTGCAGATGAGGGGACGCAAACGGTAGGGAAGATATTTGCATACACAAAAACATCAAGTGATTTCATTGCCCGATACAGTCTCCTCCGCTCCAACCTGAGTCCCATTGGCCAATCATCAATTCTGCCCGCCTCCCCTCCGACCCGTCTTTCAGGCCAGTGATTGGTCCGCAGGAGTCTTGTGACCCCCCCCCCCAAATCACAACAGGCCATCCCTATTGGCCCAAGCACCTCCCATCACGTATTTAAAACTCCGAGTCCCGCCTCCTTTGACCCCGCCTCAACCCTGAAAACAACCGTTGGTCGCGTGCGCGACTTCCTCGCTATCAGGAAGCGCATGCGTACACCGGGCGGTAGTGGCGTCTTATTCAAACGGCCCAATCAACGGCCGCGCCGCTTCCGGGCCCCCTTTTTCTCTACTTTCCGGTGTCTCGCATTCTCCATTCCCGGGCGTTCCTGCCCTGACCCCCATGCACAGCCCCTGGCCGCGCGGCTTTCCTCCAGACTTCCCTCGTTTCTGTCTGCAGTTTGAGAAAAGATGGGCGAGCGCGTCGAGCGCCGAGGAATGTGCGCGCTGACGTCTACGGTCGAGGAGCGCCGTGGGGGCGTGGCCTGAGGGGGCCTATAAAGACTCTGTGGTGCGCGCACCACCGGTTCAGTGCGGTCGGGTACCCAGGCGGGCAGAGCGGTGGGCGCGGCACGAAGCTGTTGAAGGAGCCACAGGGGAAGGGAGAGGGGCTGCCGGGGTCTCGTCAGGACCGAGCTGCCGCAGTTGGGCCCCCCCGCCCCGGCCGGCGGCCAGAAGAACGCAGGAAGGGGGCCGGGGGGACCCGCCCCCGGCCGGCCATAGTCATGGTGAGCGCGGACGGTTGGGCCCGAAAGAGGCAACCGGGAGTTCTCGGCAGGAGGCGGTGGAGTCCCAGATCTTCTTCCGGGCGGCCTGAGGGATTTGAGGGCCCATTTGGAGTTTCTGGGCCAGGGATGGGCCGAAAGGCCTTGCGACGGAGCCCCCACAGATGCCTAGGCCAGGAAGCCCCGCGGGGCCTCGGGCGGGCTTGGGGCGTCCTGCGCCGGCTTGTGGAAACCTGGCACCCGTCGCACCTACTGGGCCTGACCCTACTTCTGCAGGATGGTTTTAATAAGATTGGGTGAGGCAAGAGAAAGCCGGGTCTCAGGCCTACTTGGATCCAGGGGCGTCGTTCGCGGTCAGGAGCCAGATCTGGAATGCCAGAGTGAAGCCCTCTAGGTCCCTGGATTCCCTTCCCCCTGTTTGCTATCTGAGCACCCTGGGGTGGTAGCCTGAAACCTGATTGAGGGCCTGGGAGCCCGGGGATGATGGTCATCTTGGGACCTTCAGGGTCGAGTCTAGGGTGGCCTCTCTTGCTGGCTGCTCACCCTGATCTCCTTCGTGTCCAGAACTCCAACGTGGAGAACCTGCCTCCCCACATCATCCGCCTGGTGTACAAGGAGGTGACAACGCTGACAGCCGACCCACCAGATGGCATCAAGGTCTTCCCCAACGAGGAGGACCTCACAGACCTGCAGGTCACCATTGAGGGCCCTGGTGAGTGAGGGCATGAGTGAGGGAGGCCACTTCCTGCTTCCTGGCTTCCGCCTGTGAGCCTCACACGGCACCGTTTACAGGGTGGTCCTGCCAGTCTTGGGCATGTGGCCAGGCTCATAGCTACACAGGAGCCTTGAAAGAACTGTATAGCAGAAACTTACCTAGGCTCAGAGTGAGGCCATCAGATGGGGTAGAAAGTCATGGGAACAGAGTTTCAGGCACTGTCAGTAGCCTCAGCAAAAGGTCAAAATGATGGGCCAGGTGATCAGAACTTCTGTTCTGCCAGTCATTTTCATTGACTGGGGACAGGTAAGGGACAAGCTAAATACCAAACTCTAGGGGAGGCAGGTGAGAATGAAGCCATTGCATTGGTTTGTATTGTGAGGGTGACCGAATTCCATTTTCTGCAAACCACATTTCTGTCAGCGCTCAAATTCCTCCAAGGCCAGCTGAAGTGTCCAAGAGCCCAGGGAAGAAGGGACTGCCCTGGAAGAGTGCTGATTTGGGGAGGCCTTCCCTGAAGAGTTGACAGTTAACAGGAATCTGGCTGTCTTCGTGGAGAGGTTGGGGGTGAAGGATTCAAATGATCAGGGGCCAGGATTCCCAGAAAGACTTCAGGCAGGCAGGCAGGCTTGGGCACTTTGTAGAAATGAACATAAAAAAGTAGGGAGCAGTGTTTATCTAGGCCTCTGCTGGAGCCTGGGGAGGAGGCCAGTCCAGGGTTTGTTGGAATATGACAACTCCCTACAGTGTTCCCCCTTAACCTGGGAGGTGGAGGTGAGGGCCAGGAGAGCAGCCAGGTGAGAAGGTAGTGCTGTGGGATTCCGAGAGGACTTGGGGCAGCTGTCCAGAGTGTCATGGATCTGGGGGCTGTAGTAGGTGGGACATCTTTTGAGCCACGCAAAGAACTGTTCCCTGGGGGTATAGAAAGGCGAGGAAGACAAAAGACAAGCAAGTCTGGGGTCCCTGCTTCCTGGAAGTGGTAGATCTTGGACAGTCATTTGGGACAGTCACAAAGCGATGAAGACACAGGAGAGGGCTGCAGAACATGGCTTTTAAAATTTCTTTTTCCTTTCTTTTTTTTTTGAAGACAGGGTCTCTCAATCTCAGGCTGGCCTTGAACTCACTATGTAGCCCAGGCTGGCCTCAAACTTGCAGTAGTCCTCCTGCCTTAGCCTCCTGAGTGCTGGGATTGCAGCACTCAGGAGTGAATCAACACACCTTACATAGTAACTCTTAAGGGAGTGAGGAGTTGCTGCTATTGGTCCTTTGAGATCTGTCCTTGTTGTCATTAAGTGGGGCTGGGGATTTTTAGCTCAGCAGCACAGGTACCTTTCTGGCAAGCACAGGGTTTAAGTTCAATCCTCAGTACCAAAAAGAAAAAGAAGAAAAAATAAACCCAGCCTGCCAGGCACCATGGTGTATATTTGTAATCACTCAGGAGGCTGAAGAATAATAGCAATTTTGTTTTCTGAGGTATGGTCTTGTGTGGCCCAGGCTGGCCACAAACCCATGGCAATCCTCATGCCTCAACCTCCCAAGTGCTGGAATTTCAAGGCTGTGCCATCCCGCCCTGTGAGGA
The DNA here is from genome assembly GCF_034190915.1 of Cavia porcellus. Taxonomy (NCBI): domain Eukaryota; kingdom Metazoa; phylum Chordata; class Mammalia; order Rodentia; family Caviidae; genus Cavia; species Cavia porcellus. The sequence continues at coordinate 36,279,478 of NW_026947490.1, read as the reverse complement.
TTGCAATTCAGAGACCAGCCTGAGAAAAGGCGATTGGACTATAGCTCAGTGTCAAATGCAAAATCCTGGGTTCAGTGCTCTGAAATGCCAAAGAAAATGGGGGCCTTGGGCTGCAGCTCAATGGTGGAGTATTTGTGTAGTATGACTGGCCTCTTGTGTTCAATTCCCAGGACCACAAGAAAAAAAACTCCCCACCTTGTGGGAGAGGCTTTGGGGTGCTGTGGGCTGCCGGGAGTCCCCCCTCACTTACCCAGCCTCCCTTTGCTCCACTCCAGAGGGCACCCCGTACGCTGGGGGCCTGTTCCGCATGAAGCTGCTGCTGGGAAAGGACTTTCCCGCTTCCCCACCCAAGGGCTACTTCCTAACCAAAATCTTCCACCCCAACGTGGGCGCCAACGGCGAGATCTGTGTCAACGTGCTCAAACGGGACTGGACAGCTGAGCTGGGTATCCGGCATGTGCTGCTGGTGAGTACAGCAGAGGCCCCTGCTGTTTTTGAAAAATTGTGGAAGGCCTGAAGTGAGGCGCCCCCACACCCTCATATTCTTGCTCCGAGCCTGGGGTCCTGGTCCTGCAGTACATGGAGGTGTAGGGAGCAGGGTTAGAGAGGGGTTTTGTTTTTGCATACCAGAGATTTTCAAATCCATAGCTCAGTGGTAATTATTAACTAGGTTCCTGCCTCTGTGAGGCTGTCTGCATGCTAGGTTGTTTTCCTGCACTCTGTCCCTCACACAGGGGCGAATGTGCCCCAGGGACATTGTGCATTGTCAGAATACCTTGGTTGTCAAGACTGGTGCAGGTGCATATCCCACGGTATCTGCTGCCTCCCAGGTGGGGTGCCCTGGTATAGGCCAGCTCTCCAAAGGCCACTTAAAGTTTAGGTTTCTTCTATCTTTTCCACCCCTCCCAGAAGCTTAAAAAAGTTGCAGGGGTTTTTGTTGTTTTGGTTTTGTTTTCAAGATGGTTTCTTTAGTTCAGACTGACTTTGAACTCAGTGTATAACCTAAACTGACTTTGGGGTGGTGACCCTCCTGCCTCGGCCTCCCCAGTGCTGGGGATGACCACCAAAAAGGAAATTTGTAATGAGCCTTTGAGGCAGGTGATAGGGAAGAGGGAAATTGGGGTTTCCCCACCTAGGACAGTGGAGAACAGCTCCAGGGCCAACCCTCTGGACCTGTCTCCCTGCCCCACCTCCCTGACCCTAAAAGCTTGGAGATATCTGAGAAGTGGGAGAGGCCCAGCAGGGTAGCACCCCTCTGTAATCCCAGCTCTTGGGAAACTGAGGCAGGAGGATTGCAGTTCAGGGGCAGCCTAAACCAAAAGAATCAGGGCAGACCCTGTACCTCTTAAGAAATATGTTAGCACCTGGAGCATGGTCCCTGTGCCCAAGCCAGTCCAGCTGCTCTGCACTCTGATGAGCACAGGTTTGCAGGCCTCCTCTTCTCCTGGGCCTTGGCTTCTGGAGTACAGCCCAGCCTTGCCAGGGTCCCCTCTAGCCCTGAGCTGGGGTGCCTGTCAGACCTGTCTATTGGTTGGCACTAGTTCCTGTGGACACCTTGCCACCCCTAGTGCCCACTGGGGCGCTCCAAGACTGCTTGCCCAGGCACTAAGCCTCTTTGTGGGTGCTTGACATGGGAGGGCAGGGAAACCCTGGGCCACTGGGGCAGCAGGAGGGCACTGACCAGACCCACCCCCAACAGACCATCAAGTGCCTGCTGATCCACCCAAACCCTGAGTCTGCGCTCAATGAGGAGGCTGGCCGCCTGTTGCTGGAGAACTATGAAGAGTATGCAGCGCGCGCCCGACTGCTTACTGAGATCCACGGTGGTGCCGGTGGGCCCAGTGCCAGGGGCCCCTTGGAGGCTACTGAAACTGCCTCTGCAGAGCCCGGAGCCCCAGGTGGGGCCGAGGGCCCCATGGCCAAGAAGCATGCAGGGGAGCGTGACAAGAAGCTGGCAGCCAAGAAGAAGACGGACAAGAAGCGGGCTCTGCGGCGGCTGTAGGGCCTCTTTGTGCCCCTGCCCTCCCTCCTGTCTCTAAATTATTTAAATTATGGCTGGGGTGGGCTGGGATCTGGATTTGGTTTTCTAAATAAAGTTGGAAAAGCAACTGCCTGTTGAGTTACCAAGAGGGTGGCCCAATACTCCGTAACCTGTCCTCAGTGAAGGGGGTCACAGCATCTCCTAAAAGGGGTACCCTCTGGAAGCCCCATGCTTTATGGACCCTACAGCCCGGCCTGAGGGTGGGGGGGGGTCTGGCCTGCAGTCCTGCACCAGCGTCATCTGGTCCCAAGGATAGCTGTAACAGTCTTGATACCCAGCTTTCTACTGCAAACCTGAAGGAAACTCAAGACCCAGACAGCAGGTGGCACCAGTGTCTCACTCTGCCCCCTCCCAAGCATAGCAGAAGCAAGGACTCCTTCAGGCTTCTTCACCCCAAACCCAGGGTGGGAGGGTCACTGTGGTGTCTCATACCATTCCAGTCCTCACCTGGGCCTCCCACTGTGGGCAGTACAGTGTGTACTCCAAAGAACTAAATGGGTTAGGGTTAATCTAACCCAAGAGAAATACCTACGCCTGGCACATAAGCACGCAGGAACCTACATCTAAAACAACCCACCCTTCCTGTAATGAACTGGGTGATCTCATGAAAACCTACCTAAACCACCCCACACCACCCCCCATTTTTAACCCAGATTCTTGGCTGCCCAAAACCTACCCCCTCCATTACTCAGCCGCTGGCCTCTCAGGTCTCCAGCTCCAAACATAGTAGCAGGCCTTAGTGGTCTTGCAGGCTGGCATGGAGCAAAACTCCCTATCGCGCGTGCGTGCGTGTGTGTGTGAAAGTCATGTCCTGTCCGTTCCCACCCCCCCTCCAGTGAGCTGACAACTTGTGACAAGGCCCAAGGCCCCAGGAAAGTTTATTGCTCAGGCACTCTTGGTGGGGCGGGTCCGCTTCCTCTTCACCATCACAGGCTTCTGGCTGCGCAGGATGGCACTGGCTCTGCGGATGGCAGCCTATGAGGGAGGGTAGTCCTTGAAGTGGGGCATCCAGAGCCCATACCTCTTTGTCCCTCCCTGCCTGGCCATAACCCCTCACCATGCGCAGGTCTGGGCGGTACTTGTTCTTGCGGATCATGTGTCGGATACTGCTGAGGGTGGCTCGGGCATTCTTGTTGATGGTAGTGCGAACATAGGAGGTGGCTGGCTTCCGCTGTCCTGGGAGACAAACGCGAACCAGCCCATCAGGGTTACGAACGACCTCCTCAGTCCAAGAACCAGGGCACTGACTTGGCCCTGAGCACCTGGGGGGCCCCCTCATACACTCAGCCAGCATATGCTACTTAGGAGGCCAGTCTGAGCCTTGACAGACAGACTTACTTAAGGTCCTGTGTGTAGCAGAGCTGCTGTTTCCAATCTGGGTCACAAAACACCAGATTGAGCATTTCAGGGTCAGCTACCTTGTGGTACAGGCTAGAATGGGGCAGAAGTGGGGCAGCACAGGAGGCACAGTCAGGATGCCTGTCTTGATCAAAAAGCAAGCAAGGCCAGGGGATATGGCTGGGCGGCATAAGCACTTGCTTGGCAAACGCAAGGTCCCAAGTTCAATTCTCAGCATACAAAAAAAAAAAAAAACCTTCAAGCTGGTGACATAATGTGAACCTGGAATTCCAGCAATCTGTTTGGGACACTGAGGCAGAAGGATCCAAAGTTGAAGGCCAACTAGGGCAACAAAGTGAGATCCTTCCTCGATATAGTTTTAACTAGGCTGGGGCTGCAGTCAGGACAAAACTCGGGGTTCAAACCCCAGTACTCACACCCTCACAGCAGAGCAACAACAAAAGTGGTGACAAACTGTCCCAAGAGCCCTGCCTCTTCTGGACTCCTCACACAAGTCACTTTGGAGAGATCCCCAACAAGCCTGTCTGTGCTACACAGCAAAATGAAGAGGCTTCTGACCCAACCTGATCTCTAGGTTCGAGGGAGCCCTTACCCATTGACCTCTACCTTACCAACTCCCAGATGGAGAGGTCCACCCCAACGGGTTGTCTTGAGGACTTGAGGATTTAAACTTTTTGTGTTTTCGAAACTGAGTTCCTATGCCTTTAACTCTGCACAGCGAAGGCTGGCCTCAACCTTCAGGGCACTGGGATTACAGTACATGCCTGAGCCACCACATCTGATCACTCCGTAAAGACTTAAATCTGAAAACGTCACACAAGTGTAGGACCCAGTTGTGTGGTGGTGAGGATTCAGGTCCGGGGACTCGCCAACCTTGCAGAGTTAGGGCGGAAGCCTAAAGCGGCTTCCCCAGCATCCTGCCCCTGGGAACACTCTCCCCTGCCGAACGAGCCCTCTGCCCGACTGGGAACCAGCCAGCTCCCCGCGGGAAGGGGCGCTCACCGGATCTCCGTTTCATGACCACCACGACCCCCTTGCCGTCGGCCGCCGGCTCCACGCCCACCGTCTTGCGGTGAATCAGCCCGTTGTAGCGGAAGGAGTTGCGGGCCTTCAGATTATTGGGCTCCTGGGAAAGAGGCGCCAGGATGAGCCTGAGGATGCCAGGCTGGGGCCCTGGGGCCCTCTCCCACAGGGCCGTGCATCGGGGCGGCTCACCGTGCTGTACGTCTGCTTGTTCCGCTTGATCAGGAAGCTGGAGCAGTTCCGCACCACCATCCACTGCAGATGCGCGGACATGGCGGCGACTGCAGGGCGGCGGCAAGAGGAGGGTATCAGAGCAGTAGACCGGAGGCGCGCCCGGCCAGCAAAGGGGTCAGTGAAGGGCCGGAGGCGCCCCCGAGGGACCGCGACCTGAGGCGGCGGAGACGGTGGGACAGGGCCAGGGGAATGCGAGATGCTACAACTTTAGGCGTAGGAGAGGGGGACGCTAAAGACGCTTGCGGGTCGAGAATAAAAGCCAAATACGGTGGCTCAGGGTCCCTGCGCCATGCTCACGCCAACAGCCACGCGGGTCGCACACTCACCTCCTCTCACTGCGGCCGAAGACGGAAAGAGGAGGGACGGGGCGGGGCACCGCCTTTAGTATAGTAACGTATTTCCGCTTCCTCTTCGCGCGCGCGCCGGAAGTAACTAGCCGAGCCTCCGCCTTCATTTCGGCTCACCCTCGGAGGATGCTCGGTAATATTCGGCAATTTCTGTCTTGCTGAGCGCCTTAGAAAACGTTCAGCAATTGCGGTCCGTGGAACGCTGACGTTTCGTGCGCCGTTCGGAAGTTTTCGGAATTCGTCGGATAGATTTCCGAATGGGTCCATACCGGAAGTACCGAGACCTTTCCCAGCACCCTGGGTCCTATATTGCTTAACCAACCTCTGGCACTGTCCTTGGCACACGATGAGTGTAAATAAGCACTTGTTTTTTGAATGAGTGTGTGAATGCAAGGATCATTTAATCATAGCCCCCCAACGAGCTCGGGTACTTCCGGTTTTCTTCGTAAGCCCTCGGTTTTTGCCTGCTGGGACATTTTTGGAACTTCCTGGAAACCTGCCAGGTGCAATCAGCCACCCTGCCCTATTGGTGTATGTGTAGTTTGGGTCTGTTCGGAAACACTCGGACCCCACTCGGCAATACGAATCCTTTGGCTAAGGCCATAAGCCCTTAGCAGTTTGTGCTCCTCTGGGCCTTAAACGCTAAAGTCAGGTCTGGGGACAATCCAGACGGAGCTGCGTTGGACGACTTCGCCCCGAGAGCGTGGGCCAGCTGTTGGGAGCAGAGCTTTGAGCTGAATGCTCCTAGTTCCCTTTCGTCCAGATTTTCCCAGGCCTTTGCTGCCTTCCGCCCTGAGGTCCTCAGTCACCCCCAAAGCTTCCTGTTAGTTTGTGGTCTGTCGTCAGGGCCATCCTGGGGGAGCAGGGCCTCGCCAGCCCAGGCAGGCGACCCTGCCAAACAGCTGGCGCGCCTCCCTGCGGTGCTGGGGACTGAAGCAGGGCTTTCGTGCTCAACTAGGTCCCCAGCCCTTGTCATTTTGACACGGGCTCTCGCTAAGGTACCCAGGCTGAACTCAAATTTGTGATTCTCCTGCCCCAGCCTCCCATGTCCACCCTGACTGGTCGTGGTTTCTGGGCCCACCTGCGCCCACCCCTGGGGTCTGGGGAAGCTGGCACCAAACAGAAACGATGCCTGGCTGCCTCCTCGCGGAATCCTGAGGGCTCTGTGTGTGTGTGTGTGTCCAGGGACCAAACCCAGGGTTGCTGTACTACTGTGCTGTATCTCCAGGCCCTAAGTTACCCAGGTGGGACTGAAACCTGCGATTCTCCTGGTTCCACCTCCCAAAGTGCTGGGGTTACATCCTCAAGTTGGGCCAGGAGGGGCAGCCCCGCCCGGGACCGCCAGGTGCCCGGCCCAGTTCAGGTGACCACGGACGCCAGGCACACCTGGCGCCGTCCCTGACCCCGCCCCGGGAGCCCGCCGCACCCCGGATCCCAGGCCATGGCGGCGGCCAACGCCTTGCAAAGCGCCCCGCCGGGGCCCGCGTGCCAGCCTGCACCCGCGCCGCCCGTGTCCCCCGCCGCGGCGGGCCTGGGCCGCTGCCGCGTGGCGCTGCTGCTAGCCGTGGCGCTGGACGTGGCAGGCATGGCGGCGCTGCTGACCGGCGTATTCGCGCAGCTGCAGGTGCGCGGTCGCGACTTCGGCGACCTGCTCATCTACTCAGGCGCCCTGCTTGTCTTCCTGAGCCTGCTCGGCTGGATCCTCTGGTACACCGGCAACATCGAGATCTCGCGCCAGGAGCTGGAGCGCGACTACGGCCTGCGGCCCTCGGCGCTCGCCCGCCTGGCGCGCAAACTGTCCCGCCGCTGGTCGGCGCCAGCCGCCGGCGCCCGCGCGCACGGACCCCGCGGAGCGCGCACGGACCCCCGCGCGCCCCCGCCGCCTGGAGCGCGCCGCGTGCGCCTGCAGCTCGCCACGCTGGAGGCCGGACCCGGTGCGTCGGCGCGTGCGGCTGGCGAGCCCCAGGTGAGCGCGCCCGGGAGGGGGCGGGGACAGGGATGCACGCTGGGGGACCTGGCAGCCAACCCATTCGGTCGATGTGCTCTGGGCCTCTGCGCCCGCGTTCCACAGTGGGGATATCCGAGGCCCAGGATGGCGCAGCTTTTAGCCGGGCCTGGTGGTGCACGCCTGCTATCCTAGCTTCAGGCAGGGGGATAACAAGGTCGAGCCCGGCCTGGGCAACTTAGCGATTTATGAAGACCCTGTCTCAAAATAAAAAATAAAAAAGGCGGCTCGGGAGCATAACTCAATGCAAAGTTCCTGGATTCAAAGCCCTGTACCACCGCCACCAAAAAAAAAAAAAAAAAAAAAAAGCCAAAAACATCATCTATGCACGACAAGTCAACTTTTCTCCTATGCATCCAGAATGATAGGAACGATCTGCTATTCTTTGTGAGGTCTGAAAAAGAGAAGTCACTTCCACCATATTCTATGTTCTGTGGCTAAGAAAGAAACAGGTCTAAGACAGGATGAGTAACTGTGTGCATAGGTAAAGCCTGAGCTAGTATGAGATTGGGCATATCCGTGTGAAAACAGCCATCTCTATTTACAGTTACCCGGGAAAAATCCTTGCCATTCCCCACACATCTCCCGGCCTGGGTGACCATGGCTGCGACCACCTGCTGGAGCCTGGAGCCAAGTACCAAAGTCTGGGCTCTCGGAAAGAAAGGAGTCTGTTAAATAGGACTCATTTGGGCCTGGGTGTGCTGGTCAGGATGTCAGGGCAGGAAGGTGGAGAGCAGGGTTTTGAAGGAGAGAGCTGTCCAGCTTAGATGAGTTTAAATGTGGAATCCTCCTGCCCCACCCTCTAAGAATGCTGGGATTCCGGGTTTGCACCACTATGCCTGGTGGCTTCCTGAGTCCACTTTCTCCGCTGCCTTCTCGTCTCTGTGCTGCTGTCCTGCCTCTGCCTTTCCTTACCTCCCACCCAAGGATCCCAGGGAGTGTTAGGGACCCATGCTTGTGAATATGAGACCCACCAGTGGGTGGGAGACACAATGGGGGTGACCCAAGCATGAGCACCGCTAACCCCACCCTCGATCCCACAGACTGCCACATGGCCCCACCGATCGGGACCTGACTGAGACCTGCAGCTGCCCCATCTCGACGGCCACAGGATGTCCTCAGCCCTGCTGCCCTCCCCGGATAAACAGCTCTGCCCTCTCACTCTGTTCATCTGTGCTTAGCCAGGCTGTGCAGGCGTAGGGTGGGATGAGGGTGCGTCCTTGCGTCCGGGGGTTGCTGGAGCCCAGCTTCCCATGATCCTCAGTAAAGGTCTCTGAGCCCCACATGTGCACTCACACCTGGCCCAGGATACCCAGGCTCTCAGAAAGAACAATGCATCCCTGTGCCATGTCTGTATTGAGGGGTTCCTCAGACAGCCCTACTCTTCACCGCCTTCTGTTTCCTCGCCCTCTTTCATCTCTTCACTCCTGGCCCCTTCCACCCCAGAGGGCGTAGCGGGTACTTGGCTGGTGGAAGGGGTCTTCTCGCCTGTCCCCCGATCCTTGGACAGCAGTGACACTGTCCTGGACAGGCTGCACGTGCCCCGCAAGAAGCCCGGGAAGTGGAGCATGTCCCGGCGCTGGGCCCACCTGTGGGAACAAGAAGGAGCCTCGCTCAGCCTGCGCCCCTGTCCCTCACCCAGCCAGGCCCGGGTGCACCGGCTCACCAGAAGATGCAGATGCTGCAGATGAGGAGGAGGAGGCCTCCACAGGTCCAGCCCAGGGCCCACATGTGCTTCTTACGCATGTTTTCTGCACGCACAGGGAGGGTTGGAGGCTCTGCACGGGTCAGGCCATACCCCTGCCCGCTCCCCATGGCATCCAGGCCAGCCCCTCACCGTCTGGCCGCTGGTGGTAGCAGACCCCATCTCGGTAGCAGCAGCGTAGGCGCAGGCAGAGGTTGGGGCTCTCGATGGCCGCCTGACCCCCACAGCTCTCCCGGTCCCACACATCACCCTCACAGCCTGGGGGCCACCAGCAGATGGTCACAGCTGGCCCTGCACTTCGGGGCCCCTGTGGCCACACTTTGGGAATTCAGCTGGTAGTTACTGCATGCAAGACTCAAGGGTCCTGACATGGCCTCCATCCTTAGACCTGGGATCCTGGGCCAGCCTCCCTGCCCCCGCTGCAGACCTGGGGACCAGGCCCGGTATCTCCCTCCCCAGACCTAGGGATCAGGTCTGCCCCCCCAACCCAGGGGCCAGGCCCGGTCCCCACCCACCCAGGGACCAGCCTGGCCTGCCCCCACTGCCAGACCTAGGGACCAGGCCAGTCTTCCCCAGACCCATGGACCCCAGACCCGACCTCCCTACTCAGACAGAGGGTCCCAGCCTCTGCCCTGGAGGCCCCATAGTCTAATCAGAGTGTCCCCTCCCTGAGTCCCCACAGTTTCAGCTTCTGCTCACTCCATGGGTAGAAGAATCCGTGGATTCCGATCCCTTCTGTGAGAGAAAGGAGGTCATAATGGAGACCATACAGAGGACTGGGCAGCCCACTCTGTGACCCTGTGCCTCCTCCCCACCAATGCCCTCACCGACTGAGCCCTGCACCAGCAGGAGCAGGCCCAACGCTGAGATCCCTGAGCCCACCATGTTGCCTCCCCAGACACTGGTCCCTCTGTGGGGATAGGCCTTAGGGACATCACCCCAGCAACGCTGGGCCCCGCCCACCCCAAGCCCCAGAATTCTGAGTTCTGTTGCTGGTCCCCTTAGCACGGGCTCAGCCAGCAGGGTCCTCCTGGCTTGGTCATGTCTGGCCTAGGAAATGACTTTTATTCTCCCCTTGCAGTACTGAGGATTGAACCCAGAGCCTTTGCACTGAGCTATATCTTCGGCTCTTTTTCAGTTTTTTATTTTCAGACAGGGTCTCACTAAGTTGCTCAGTTACCAAGTGTGGCTTGAACTTAGGATCCTCCTGCCTCAGCCTACCAGAGTGTTAGGATTACAGGCCCAAGCCAGCGTGCCCAGCTGGGAAGTGGTTCCTGTAGTGCCCAGATGTAAGGATCTGTGTCAGGGGCCTCAGGCTTTAGGGGACGCCTTCAGCCTCTGAAGAGAGGGAAGAAGAAGCTGAGGAAGAGCCTAGGCTGGGCCAGCTCCCTCTCATCACTGGGAACCCAGAATGGGTGGATCCGTTGCGAAGACCTCCTCACCCAAGGACCCTTTGCTCCTAACCCCATATCTGCAGAGGTGGCCTCAGGTGGCCAAGGAGAACCCTTTCTGCTAGGGAGTTTTTCCCCTTAGCAACTTGGAGGAAGGGCCAGGACCCAGGGGTCTCACTGAGCCCCATTGTGAGGAACTGTTGCCCAGCAACCAGGAGACCTGGAGGAGGATGGGACCTGGAGGCCAAGCCCTGGTGCCCCAGCACACTTGTCACCCAACAAGGCCACACCAGGCCTCCTCTCTGGGAACCATGAGCCAGTGCAGGTCTGGCAGAGGCAGGTGGCCTAGGATGTGAGGCACAGGTGTCGAAGATGACTGCTGCCAGGGCCACCCAAGACTGAGCCCTCTGAAAAGGAGGGCTGCACTCCAGAGCTTCTTGTTTATTTCCTTTGGTTTCCCCATAGTTGACAAGGGTGTGGCACCAAAGGAAGGGACCCAGAGCAGGGCTGGGCTGGCACCTGGCACCTAGATCACCCAGTCCCAGCCGCCACTGAGCTCTAGGAGTGAGCATTCCAGACCAGAATGGGTTCCTGGGCTTTGGCCAGGGGTTACTGATCTGAGGAGAAAGGCTGGACCTAGAGCCCCGGGGCCGGGGAAAGAGGCCAGGCCAGGACCCCGGGTCGGAGAGGGGAAGCCAGGCCCTGGGCCCTGGGTGTGAGGGCAAGGGTCAGAGCCAGCTATTTCCCAAGCCTAGGGCTGACTCCTGGTCCTACCCTTGTCTCTTGTAAACATCCTGGTGGGTGCTGAGCTGGCCCTGGGCTACCTCCGTCAGAGATGACACTGGTCAGAGGGAGCCTGGTGGGGGGCGCGGAGTGGGGGTCAGTGGAGTTGTGGGGCTGAGGGCAGGCAGCTGCTGACCATTTCCTGTGTCAACACCATCTGGACCCACTTCCCAATTCCCGGGATTCCTTAGGGATCAAGGAGGGGGTGGGGGGCGGGGCTCCCTCTCCCTGGACTGCGGCTTGGGACTGGGGGGGGGGCCACCTTCACGGCCCTCACCGCTAATGACAGGTTTGAAGTGCCTCTGCGGCTGGCCTGCCTCGTCACCCCCCTGAGGCCAGACGGGACCCCCCAGGGACAGACAGACGGACACACACTGCCGGGGATTTGCTGACACACATGTGGCCAGCACATCTCCCCAGGGGCCAGCACTGCAGCCACCGGGGACCCCTGATGGCCCTGAGGGCCCCGGGTACACATCTGGAGTCTGTGAGCACCCTGAGGGCCTGGTGGCCCTGCCCGGGACCCCAACCGCTCTCCCTGAAGCCCACTTAGCCTTGTGTCTGCTTCCTCGTTCTGCGGCTGCACTGCTGCCCTCCTCTGTCATTGTCATTTTCTTGGGATCCCTCAACCCTGACCCTGCGTCCTTGGTCTTTTTTATATCCCCTCTCTGTCTCTCACATGAGAAGTGATCCACTGTCCTCCATCCAGGCAGGGGGGAGCACCAGGGAGCCCCCAACTCTCCAGGACCTCCCGCAGCCCCAGTGAAGGGGAGAAGTCTGAGTCCACTGCAGGGACCAACACAGGGCCAAAAGTGCCCCCCCATTTGACCCAGATCAGTGACCTTCTGCATGCAGACAGCCCCCCCCCCCGCTGAGTATGGGGGGAGCTCCCCTTGTTATCTTCTGTCACCTCCAAATGATGGAGGGAAGAGGCTGGGGGAAGAGGCTGAGGGAAGAGGCTGTGTTTGGACCCACCGTGGGGGGGGGTCATAGTGGAATGCGGGTGGGGACAGGATTGCCGGTCCCCTCGTGGAAGTGGCTGGCCTTTCTTGATCCCTTGGTGCTCTCGGCTGGCCCCAGGCCCTGTCTCCCATCCCCTCAGGCCAGTCCATCCCCAGGCTGGTGGCCTGAGTCACCTTGGCTGGCCCTGCCGGTCTGGGGGGGGGCTACGTCAGCTCTCCCCTCACTGACGCAGCCCAGGGCCCCCCACACTGACTCAGCCGGAAACAGGCCCCCTGAGGGGTGGGGACCCAGTGGTCAGAGGCCTGGGTCCCAGCAGAGTGAGGGCTGGGGAGGCTCCTGGGGCCCCCCAAAGGGGTGGCCGACCGACGAGGGTTGTTCTTCTTACCTGAGGTGATGAAGTCATCTCCCACCAGGGGGGGCTGTGACCTCACCTCCCTGGGGACCTGAGCCCCGGCCTCCCCAGTGTGCAGTGTGCCGCAGGGAGGAGGAGACCCTGCCCACACAAGCTCAGGAGAGGCCCCACTTGGGGTCTGCAGAGACCTCTGGAGCCCCCTGCCCGTCCTCCATCCGTCCTAGTGCTCTCTGCCAACTCCTCCAGGGAAGCACTCCTGGAATCACTACCACCGAGTTCCTCCCTCACTGGGCTCGCATCCCGGGCCTCTGCTGGTCTCTGTCTCTCCCCATCTTTCCCGGGGTTAATAAAGGGGCATGCTGATGACCACCCATGACTTGGTCATACTTCCCAGGTGAACTTGAGTTACCTTCACTGCGTTGTATGGGGCAAGGCTGGTCCTTATTACTGTCATTTCACAGATGGGGAAACTGATGCATGGGGGCAGCCTCAGGTGCTGAGTCCCCTCCTCTCTAGAGATTGTCTTGGTCACTCTCTGCCATGACCTGTGATACTGAGGATTGAGCCCAGGATCTCTGCACTGAGTTACATCCCCTGCCTTTCTTCCCTTCTTACAGAGGCCAAGTCACTAATGCCCAGGCTGGGTTCAAACTTCAGATCCTCCTGCCTCAGCCTCCCAAAGTACCGAGATTTGGGGTGTGTACCCCCATGCCCAGCTAGGGGAGTGTCTTGATGGCCCCCTCTCTGACTCCCCGGTGTCTGTCTTGGTCCTCTGCCACCTTCATATCTCTGCCTGCCTCTGCCTTCCATACCTCAGTGTTCAGTGTCAGCCACCAGCATTCCCACCTAGTGTGGCCCCCCATCCAGCCTGGACTCCATCACTGCTCTAGGCCTGGCTCAGGGTGCTGGCCCTTACAGCCTGCAGCCTGCCTCCTCTCTGGGTCTGGGAGGGGGTCCCTGTCTCCCTCTACATGGGTCCCTGGGTGTCCCCATGAACCCCTTCACCTTGTTCTGATGTGGACCCAGAACTTGTGCTCCCTGCCTGTCCGCTGCTGCACTCCCAGCTCTGTCCCCGGACCCCCACATTGCTCTGCCTGTCCCAGCGGCCAGACCCCCACCCAGCTAGCACAGGGCTCAGCTCAGGCTGCGGGCTGCCTGTGTCTGCCCCTGCAGTGGAGGTGGAGGGAGGGGACGCCAATGACCTCACCAGCCCCTCTCCGACCACCCCCTCTTCACTTTTCAACTTTTCCAACTTTTCCTGCTGTGCCCTCCTCTGAGCGAGTCGGCGTGAGTCCTGAGAGGCAGCCGGCTCGTCTGAATGGAAAAGGCAGGAGGGAGGGTGAGTCAGGATGTGTCAGGCGCCCTCCCCGGCCGCCTGCCCCCCGCCCGCCTGCCCCGGCCCCCTATATAACCCCCCGGGCGCCCGTACTGCCTCATTGCGCCTGCTGCTCGCACGCACATGCCTCCCCTCCCCAGGCCGCGGCCCAGCTGACCCCGGGGCTGTGGGGTCCCCGGCTGGCAGCGGACAGGGAAGGGTTAAAGGCCCGTGGCTCCCTGCCCCTGCCCTGGGGAACCCCTGCCTGTGGGGACATGAACTGTAAGTGGGTCCCAGCGCCTGGGGTGGAGGACGGTGCAGGAGGCAGGCAAGGACAGGGCCAGGACGGCACAGAAGGCAGGGAGTGCTGGGGCCACGGCGGAGGGCAGCGTCCAAAGACGGTAGCAGCAGAGTCCGGGCCAGGACAGATGGGCAGGGCGAGACCAGAGGCCAGGGAGCAGAGGCAGATGCTGAGAAGAGGGCTTTTGGTGTTATGGGGATAGGCAGACAGGCAAGGGAGGGAAACTGAGGCAGGGCCTCCATAGAGGGAAGCGCGCCCAGGAGGGCCGGTGCTAGCCGGGACAGAGGGCGGCAAGGTGCAGGCCGGGCTGGGCTGCGAGCAGCCTGTGCAGCTGGACGCGGGAGGCACGCGGGCCGGGGGGCGGGCCGGGGGCGTGGAGGGGGAAAGCGTGCGGGCGGGGCCGCTGATTGGCTGACGCGCGCAGTGGGCGGGGCGCGCCGGTCCCTGACCTGAGTGAGGGCCCCGCCCCCATGGGGGGGCGCCAAGCGGACCTGGGGCTCCGCAGGGTCCAGGTGTCTGGGTCCCGGCCCGGCCGGCTCTGCTCTCGCGCCCAGGCCTGCGGGGCTCCGGGTCGGAGGGGGCAGGTCCTGGCCTGCGCTCCCCCTGCCGCCCCGCCCCGGGGCCCAGATTCCGGCGTCCGGGGGCGGACGGCGGACGGGAGACGCCCGGCCCGTCTGCCCACCCTAGGCCCGTCTGCGCCGGCGGGCGGGGCGCCTGGAGGGAGGCCGGCGACCTGCCCTGGGCGCGCCCAGCCACCCCGCCCTCCCTGGGGCCGGGCCTCCTCCCTCAGACCCGGGGCCCGCCTAAGGTCTCCGTATCCTCGTACCCCCAGGTGTTTGCCACCTGGTCCTGGTGGTGCTGAGCCTCTGGCCAGAGAGAGCTGCTGCCCGCGGACCGCCTCCTGGTCCCTCGCGAGCAACCCCAGACCCCCGGGCGGAGCTGGACAGCGCAGTCCTCCTGACCCGCTCCCTCCTGGTGGACACGAGGCAGCTGGCCGCACAGCTGGTAGGAGAGGGAGAGGGCACTGGGGCCGGAGTCCACAGGGGTCTTCACCGCCTCAGCTGGAGGGCAGAACCCAGAGAGGGCACCCTGGTGCCAGTCCGGGCTGGGGTTGGGGTCTCCCTCACAACTCTTCTTCTCCAGAGAGACAAGTTCCCAGTGGACGGGGACCACAGCCTGGACTCCCTTCCCACGCCGGCCATGAGCGCTGGCGCGCTTGGCGCCCTGCAGGTATGGGCTGGGCCAGGCCGGATGTTCAAGTGTGTGCAAGCTGGTGGTGGAGGGCATCGGGGCAGGGTCTCCTGATGCCCTGTCCCCTCTGCAGCTGCCCGGTGTGCTTACCCGGCTTCGAGCCGACCTGCTGTCCTACCTTCGACATGTGCAGTGGCTACGCCGGGCGGGCGGCCCTTCACTGAAGACCCTGGAGCCCGAGCTGGGTGCCCTGCAGGCCCGACTGGACCGGCTGCTGCGCCGGCTGCAGCTCCTGGTATGCCTGGGTCCCAGACCTCACTAGTCTTGCCCTATCTGCACCCCATCACCTGCCACCCTGGTGCCTGAGACCTTGAACCCGGGGCCCCCGGCATCCCAGAGTCATTCTGGAGACCCAGAGCCCAGCTCGGAACCCTGTTCTGAGATCCCAAACCTGAGATGCCCAAGTCGCCATGGCCCTGTGACTGACTGAGGTCTTAGACCCCACAATCTGGCCCCAAAAGACCAGACTGTCTCCTCGTGTCCCTGGCACCCCATGGTTCCAGCCTTGTGTGCCTGAGACTGTGAGGTGCCACAGCTCCAGTCCCTGCCTGAGACCTGAGCTCCCTGTCCTGAGGCCCTGTGCCTCGAGAACCCAAATCCTCCCCCCAAAGACTTGGAGGCCATGACCCTCAAACAATGACAAGCTCAAACTCTCTTGAGGCCCAGGCCCTAACCCCAAGCTGCAAGAATGACCCCACCATTGAGATCTCTCCACAATGCCAAAGCCCCAGAACCTACACCCAAGGGCTAGCTCGGACTTGGACCCCAGACCTCAGACCCCTGCCCTGACACATGGTCTACCTTCCAAGACAGAAGTGCCTAAAACCTCTGCCAGGCCTGTGCCCCACCCCCACCACTGCTAACCTGTGCCCTTTCCTGACAGATGTCTGGCCTGGCCTTGCCCCAGGTCCCCCCGGAACCGCCGGCCCCACCCCTGGCACCCCCTGCCTCGGCCTGGGGGGGCATCCGGGCGGCCCACGCCATCCTCGGGGGGCTGCACCTCACCCTGGACTGGGCTGTGCGGGGCCTGCTGCTGCTGAAGACCCGGCTGTGACCCAGGACCCAACACCACGGCTGCCCTCCCAAGCCTTGTCTTATTTATTTATTTATTTCAGTCCTGGGTGCCATGGTCAGGGGACGCCCCTCCTCATGCCCTGGTTAGACAGACTCGGGCGAGGGGGCACCTGTGCCTTATTTATACTTATTTATTTAAGGACCAGAGGGGGAAGCAGGTGACTCTGGTCCCCAGAGGCTCTTAAAGAGCCTCTCCCCGGCTGGGGCGGAGCATAATATTATTATTTATTAAAGGATTACTTTGTAAGGTGGGGTGGGCTTCGGGTACAGAATTGTGAGGAAGCCTCCAGAGAGAGGCAGGAATTGTACTTGTGCTCTACCAGGACCTGTGTGCCGGGGGCCAAGAGCTGGCACCTCACAGGCAGAGGGTTTCAGAAGGTCACCCTGCCATGGATGGTACCTGCAGGGACTAAGCAGGGGGCTCAAGGTTGTGGTTCTGGCGCCTTCCCCGATGTCAAGTGGGAAGGAACCTGGTGTCCAGTGGTGGGAACAGTTCACTATTGCCAATCCCCGGAGTCTCCATGCTGCCAGACCCAGGGGGGGGGGCGAGAAGACAGCCCAGCATCACATGCTGTCCTGGTACGGCCAGCAGCAGGCCAAGGCCAGGGGCGTAGCTCATTACTACAGTGCCTGCCTGGCAAGTGCGAGGTCCTGAGTTCGAATCCTGGTACCAAAAAAAAAAAAAAAAAACAGGCTGCCCAGCCGCCGTTTCATCCAGTGCTATGCATCCCTTACTACAAATATGACTTTTTAAATCCTGGAGGGAAAGACACCAAGACTTTGCTGGCTGGCTGAGGGCTGAGGCGAGAGGAGGGGTTCAGAGTGACATATCATTTGCACTTGTATCTTCCAGAATTTCTACCATGACTGTATTTTGCATGACATTTAAAAATAACAATAAACACTATTTTTAGAATGACAAAATATTGCCCTTCCTTCCCCTCCCCCTGAAAAGAACTCTTGGAAATGAATGAGAGATCCCACCAACTGGGTATGGTGCCACAGGCCTGCAATCCCAGCATTCAGGAGGCTGAGGCAGGAGGATCACCACATGTTTGAACTTCCAGAATTTTCTTGAGTTCTCAAATATGCCCATTTTCCTGGCCAAGAACCTGGCATCCAGACAGCCAGAGCAGTGTCTCTGCTACCCAAGGTTACACAGCTGGGAACAGATGGAATAGTGATTCTCTTCTACTTCCATTTTTTTGCTGCTGGAGGAGGAGGGGATGGTATGCAGGGCCTCAGGCATGCTAGGCAAGCACTCACCACTCAGCTGAGTCCCCAGCCCTTCTTTCTTGTTGACACTGTGAATTGAACCCGTGGTGTCACACGTGCTGGGTAGGTGCTTGCCCACTGAACTATATTGCTGGGCCCATCTTTGTTCATTATTCTAAGACAGGGTCTTGTGATATTGCCCAATCTGGCCCCAAATTTGCAATCCTCCTGCCTCAGCCTCCCAAGTAGCTGGGATTACTCGTAGGTATGTGGCCCTGTACCTGGCAAAATTGAGATTCTGCTCTGGTTGGGCCTCACCTGAAAACTGGTGTCAGGACATTGAAGCTGGGTATGGGTTCCAGTCTTACCCAGGGTCCAGGGAAGGATCAGTGGCAGAGCTGGGAATGTGACTCAAGCCCTTTGATTAATTATCCACTTACAACAATGCAGACCCCCCCCCCGAGGGTAGGGGGGCATGCAGTCTGAAGTTGAGTCCGGGGGCAGAGGTGCTGCCCTTGGTCTGGGTCCTGATTCTCCCACTCTGGCTCTCAGGGCGCCAGGAGTGCCCCTGGGATGAGTCCCTGTGTGTCAGCTGAGGTCACAAAGCCCCCTCTGGGCTCCTCCCCTAGGCCAATGCTGTGCACCCCCCAGGACCATGGCCACAGCCCGAGTCATCCCCCAGCCCTGGGGAAGTTGAGCTCCAGGGACCAAGATCAACAGCCTGGGGTGGGGTGGGGGGACCCCATGTAGTGAACCCCTATGGGGGTCATGAAGTGGTTTTGGAACACCCGGCCAGCCCAGCCACACCGGGGCCCCCAGAAGTGGGTCCCTGTTCTGGGCAAGCTTCAGCAGACCCTCCAGAAGGGCGAGTACCTGCCCCTGCGTCCAATGCCCATGTTCGAGAGTAACTTTGTGCAGGTCCCCAGCTGCCTGTGCCCTGGGGGGGGGGGTGAGGGCAGGACACAGGGTGGGGGGCTAGGAGGGGCTGGAAGGTGGGCCTGAGGGGGTTTGGGCTGGGTGCTGCAGGCAGCCAGAGACAGGTGGTCCCAGCCCTGGTCCCTGGCCGCCCCAGGTAACAGCCGTGGGGAGCCCTGTGTTCCTGCATCAGCGAGCTAACCGGCTGACCCTGGGTGTGGCCGCCTCTCTGCCTGGCCTGGTGCTTCCAGACATCCTGCTCATCGCTCGCCCCCAGGCCAGGGACGGCTCCCACCTGCAGCTGACCAGGTGCCCATCTGCCCCCGCCCCCACTCCCCCACCCCCCATCTGGGTCTAGCCACCACCGTCTGCTGTCCCCCAGGATGATCCCCCTGGACTTCGTGCACCTCTATGTCCACAACTCGTCTGCCCGGCGCCTGAAGTTGCGGCTGATCACTGGCCGCTGCTACTACCTGGCTCTGGAGGCTCCGGACCTTGAAGTAGGCTTCCTATTCGACTGCTGGGTGCGCCTGGCCCACATGCTCCAGGAGCCCACGACTGCCAGGACCTCCCGGCCCCTGCACCCATCTGGTCAAGGTTCCTTGGCCAAGGTGCCCGCCTCCACTTGGCACCTGCAGGTGGGACCCTGACACACAGGCTTTAGGGTAGCAGAGCATAGGAGGTAACAGTGCCCATTCCACAGGGACAAGGTCCCCAGGGGTGGGGCTGGCCCAAGGGTGAGGGCTGAAAGCTGAGCTCGGCCTGCTGCCCACGTGGGTGATGGAAGGTAGACCCTGGGGTAGGGGTCCCTGCTGACTGCCTCTGCCTGTCCACAGGACTTGGCCCACCGCAGCTGCACAGGTAAGCGAGTTTGTCCCCCTCAGACTCTCTCCTGATGGAGTGGCCAGAGCCCCAATACTCAGCCTCCTCCCGTGGTTCTCCCCTGTCCCTATGCCCCTGATCCTCCTCTCTCCCTTCTGTTAGCCGCCCTGACGAAGCCCACCTTTCCTTCTATGATGCCGGCTGGAAGGAAGCAGAAGGCAGCCAAAGTGAGGCGGGCAGGCGGCCCAGGTGGGGCCAGGGTGGACTTGGGCCACCCCGCCCTGACTGCCCCACTCCTACCCGGCCTCCAGCGCAGGTTCAAGTCCCGGGCTGTTGGCGACTCCATACCTCTCATCTTGTCACAGCAGAAGCATGATGCCCTGGGAGTGAAATCCACAGAAAAGAGGTGGCCCAGAGCTCTTGCTGCTGGTGGGGGTCAGGAGGCAGGTGGAGACCCTGACCTTGACACCACTGAGTCCCACCGTGCTGCTTCCACAGGTCCACTCCCGGTACCAACCCTGACAGATATGCCATCCAAACCCACAGTCCTGGTGAGAGCAGCCCCATCCCTCTGTGGTAGCACGGACCCAAGGCTCAGGTCCTCAGAGGGTTTGGGCTGTGCTCTCCCCACCAGGCACAGCCAGCATCACCATTCGCACCATCTTCAGCGTGGTCTCCAGGACGGTCCTGCAGGCAAGCAACACCATGGCCAGATCAGCTGGGGTCGAGGGTGGAGGCAGGGCTGGCTCAGGTCTGCAGGCGAGCGGGGGGGCTCTGCTCTGGCGCTGACTCTGTACCCCTCTCCCAGCACCAGGACTGCCCACCTGATTCTGAAGAGGCTCCGGGCCTGGAGGCTCAGATCGAAAGCCCTTCCCACTGTGTCTCTGGGGACAACTGTGCCTACCCACCTAAGGGGTCCGGCAACTCTGTGGAGCTGCTCCTGAGGCAGCAGGACATTGAGGACTTCCTGGACACAGAAGCCAGCACCCTGTCCCCTTCCTTCTTGGACACAACTCCGCACTCTCCTGCCATGTACCTCTGTCCATCCTGTCCCTCTTTCCCCAACCCCCAGGACAAGGCCAGGTGTGGGAACCCACAGCTGGGCCAGCGGACACCTCCCTCCCAGAAAGCCTGGTCTGGAGGTCGCCTGCAGTGGGGGGCACCAGTCATCATGGGGCAGTCACAGAAGGTGCTAGCTATTCTGGCCCCATCCCAGAAGACCTCAGCTGTCTCTGCCACCCCCTGCCCATCCCAGAAGGCCCCAGTTGTCTTCTTTCCACCTCACAGGCTACCATCTCAGGCTTGGACAGCTCCACCTACATGCATGGGTCCCCAGAAGGCTGAGTGTCCTTCTGCCCCAGAGAAGGAGCCTCTGCTCCTGCCAACCCCGTCCCAGCAGATGCCTGCCCAGCCCCCCTGTCCCCAGGCAGCCGTCAGCCCTCCTGTCTCCTGGGGGAAGCCCCTAGCCCAGCTCCCCATGGCACTGGCAGGACCTCCTCAAGCAGATGTAACCAGGAAAAGCAAGTCTGAGGGGACAGTGGTGCCTGGGGTGTTGGTGGGCACCCAGGAGAGGAATGTGATAGAGAGGAACACCCCGGAGGTGTCCCTGGACCTGCCCTTCACTACTATCACCAAGGAGTCTAAGGGGGTGCTACTCAGCCAAACCCAGGTGGTCACTGTGGCAGGGCAGCAGGGCCAGGCAAAGTTGGAGGACGTGGCCCACAGGAGGCGGGAGGAGGTGTCACTGGACCTGCCCCTTGTGAGGTCCAAGGAGGTGGAGCAGAGATGGGTGAGGACCCAGCAGGAGGCCGTGGAGGCACTGGGCAGGGAGCTCAGCAGGGCCTTCTCTGTGGAGGGGCTCATGATGGCCAAGCCAATGATCATGGCCAACTCTAGGGAGTGGTGCCCAGGGCCATCTGGGGCATCCAGGCCCTCTGGGCTCTCAGCGACTTCCCAGGCAGCAGCCGTGTTAGCGGACAGCCAGGCCCCATTGCCCCTGAGCCCCAGCTGGCTGTTCTTACTGGAGGGGACAGGAGTGGTGGTCAGGGGGCCACAAGAGTACGACTCCTGGGTGAAGGAGAAAATGCAGTGGGGCTCCGAGCAACCTGCCCAGGGGCCACTGTGCTCTGGGCCTGGCTCCATCAGTCCAGTGGTGTCCCCAGGCCCTGTGGTTTCCATCCCCCTGCCTGCCTCATGTTGGGAGGACTTGCCACAACCTCCCCCGCCACCACCAGCCTCCAGCTTGAGGGCCAAAGTCCTGGGAAGTGCGCCCCAGCCTCGGCCCCCGAGTGTGCCCAGGAAGCACCCTCCAGCCACCACGGAGTCATCCTCAAAAGGCATCCTGCAGGTGCCCCTGGAAGTCCAGAGTGTGAGGGACGCAGCCACCTCGGCACAGATTACAAAGGGGAACCTGGGATTCCATCACCTTCCTGTGGCCAGGTGTGTGGCGCCCATCCACTGTCAGCTATGTTAGGCATCTGAGGGTGGAGAGGGTCAGTATCTCACCTGGTCCATTCCCTCCACCTCTGTCCTGTAACCTGACTGACTTCTGGACAGGTGGGTGGTTTCAGTTTGTCTTGCAGTTGGCCGTGTTGTTCCTGACAGTACAGACTCAACAATGCAGGCTCCAGGGTGGGCAGTACTGCTGGCACCTAGTGGGCAGGGATACCCGCACAGCACAGGGCAGGTCCCACACCACTAGCAAAGGCCAAGGAGCTGGAGTATTTGTGTCAAGACCTGAAGGAGAGACCTCAGTGGTGCTGGGTTGATGGCCCAGTGCAGGGGTCAATGAGCTGCAGGACTTGGGCAGAGGGGCAGAATTGGTCAACAGAGCTCGGGGGCTGGGCAAGGGTGGCAGCTGGAGGTGCCAGTGGCATGGGCAGGTGTGGAGATGAAAGGATGTGGAGGTTTCCCCAGGTTCCCCCATTTCTCTGTGGGGTGAGCTGTGAGATGGCTTTATGGGTTGGCGTGGGATGTCTGAGGCAGGCAGAGAGGTCCCAGATCTGAGACACTCAGAGGCTGTGCTGAGTGGAGTAAGTTTCGGGCAATCTGTAGCTCCCTTTTGCACTTCTGGATTCTGGGAACAGCTGGAGAGAGGCATCTGGAGCTAAGGAGACACAATCTGGGGACTCCGGTTGTGCAGCAGGGTGACTCTTACCCAAGAGGAGGTCAGCAGAGTGGGGAGAATGAGGCCGGCCATGGTGGTTAGGGAAAGGGAACAGAGAAGGGACCTCCCCAGCCTTGGCCTGCTGGGACCTACAGGGTCACCTGCTGGGAGGTGACATGTGGGAGACTAAGGCTCCAGAGGGCAGGTGGAGAGGGTGATGGCAGGCCACGGCAGGGTGATCCTTAGGGCCAGCACACCATCCTCTGTCGCTGGACACTGAACGCAGCAGGGACCCAGAATGAGTCGAGGTGCACCGGTGTGAAAGGTCGCTGGCACATTCTCCTCCACGATGCCAGTGCCCTGACAGCTTTAGGTTTCTCTCCCTGCAGGCTGCTGCGTTCCCAGAGCTCTCAGTAGCGGGTCACAGGGAAGTGCAGCTCGGCGGCGGGAGGTGGAGGAGCCCTGCGGGTCCAGGTACCCCTGAGACCCTGGGACCTGTCTTGGCTGCCTAGAGGGGCCAGGCCTCATGTGGCCTTTTCTTCCCACAGGCCCAGCGGGCCCAGGGCGCTATGCGCCCTTCCTCGGAGGGCTGGCAAGGCTGGTGGGGTCCTTCCCCGCGACAAGCCAGACCTGTGTGTGCATTTATATATAGCGCACGGGGAGCGCCCCCGAGTAGCAATTAAAGACCTGAGTATGGGACTCCATGCCCTGGAGGAGCCTCAGTGCCTGCGCGTTGCCCCGGCTGGCGGGAGGGGGGGGGGGGTTGGAGTGGGAGGGAATATGGGGGTGGATGGGCGCTCGGTCCGGCGGCGCCCATTGGCCGCGGTGCCTGGGCTCCCAGCCAATCTGGCGCGAAGGTCATGTTCTCCCTGGGAGGAGGGGACCCCAGACTCTGCAGTCAGCACCCCAGAAATGCACAGCCTCTGATCTGCGACGCGAGGACCTCGGCCTGGTGAGGGCGGGGCCCGGGGGGGGCCTCGGGGCAGGGTGGGGGCGCATTGGGGGACACCCCGGTCCACCGAGCCTCCTCTCGCCCTCAGAGCGGCTGTCTCTGAGGATGTTGAATTGCGAAGTCCAGAAGCCCCCCAGGGGAAATGGACCCCGCCGCCCTTAGACCCTCGCTTCCCCAACCAGAACCAGACCCGTAACTGCTACCAGAAGTTCCTGGGTGACAACCTGGGCGCAGGGCAAGGGTCGTGAGGCGGGAAGCGGAGCACCGCCAGACCCCCGGGACCACTGTGGGGGCCAGAGCCGTGGGCGGGGCCGAGTCTTGAAGGGACAGGGTGTTGTGTCTGGATCGGGTGAGACCGGGAGGAGGGGAGGGGCCTGGTTTGGCTACTGGGGGGGCTCAGCCTTGGGGAGGCCGGGCCTAAGGCAGAATGGGAGGAGCCCTATGTGCAAGGGAGGGGGCCAACCTTAAAATGGGCAGGGCGAGGGAGCCTGAGCGGGGCCAAGCCCCTGAGGGCGGGGCCTGTTCTGAAGTGGGCGCCGTCTCCCTGGCTCCGCCCCCGCTCTCCACAGACTTCCACCTCTGCGTGAAGGAAATGAGCCCGCCGCGGCAAGAGCACGCAGCCCTGCGAGTACTATTTCCGCGTGTACCACTCACTGTGCCCCATCAGCTGGGTGAGCGGGATCCCGGGCCCTGGCGCGCCACACCAAGGGCGAGGGCGAAGGCGAGGACTGAGGCTGAGCCGCGCCCCCTCCTGGCCTGTCTCCCCAGGTGCAGCGCTGGGAACAGCAGATCCACCACCAGACCTTTGCAGGCAAAATCTGGCCGCCTAGCGCGGTGCCTCCTTCGAGGAAGGCGGCCCTGCGTTCGTCATCTCCTCGGCTCCTGGAGTCCTGGCCTGGGCCATCAGCCTCACGCTCGTCATTAGGCACAAATAAAATCGTGTGTTGCTTGTGCGTCTCGCAGCTGGGCAGGTGATTCACAGGGCGGGGCAGGGTGGGTCCTATGCATCTGCCCCACAGTGCTCTTTCTGATAACGGGGAAGTAGGATGGGGTGGGAGGTGGGCGGATGACCGCGCTCTTTGGGATGCTAGGGCTGTAGGCAGTAAGGTAGGCACTGACTGGGCATCCGCGGACCCAACCGCAATCGCAGAGCTTGGGGTCCCACGCTGCAGCCCCTACACCTGCCTGTCGCCCCTGTCTGTATTTGTGGCCCAGCGTCTCCTTTCTGCCCAGTGTCCACCTGACCTCCCATCCGGACTCTGACACCGCCTCTGCTATCCACACGCCCACCCCACCCCATTTTCCTCCCTCGTCCCAAAGGGAATCCTCGGATTCTTGTCTTTCAGTACCTATAGTCCCCCCACTCACTGCCATCTGTCTCTGCCTGCGTCCTTTAGACTCTGAGCCCCATCTGACCCATTCCTTGCTCGTTCCGGTCCACCAACCTTGTCACTCTGGTCACAGGTGTTCCTTGAAGTGTTGCCTCTCCCAGGCCAACCGGCCAAAGCCAGGGACCTGCTGCCCAAGGCTGGCCTCCCAGCTCCACCCACCAGAACCCTAGGCCACCCAGGCCACCTCCTGAGCTCCTTGCAACCCTAGGGTTCAGAGATGAATCATGACAACTCACCGGGGTGCTGCACAAGCCTCAGTTTCCCCAGGGGTAAACCAAAATAGCTTGGAGTCTCCATATCAGGGGAAACAAGGCTGGAGGCGTGGTGACCAGGAGGAAGGCTCTGTTCTTCCCCTGCTCTGTGATGACCTGGCCATCACTGCCCATGTCACCCACCTCACCCAGCCAGCCAGGACGCAGCACAGCACAAGCAGGCTGTCCCCAGGGAAGGCTCCACCCCCAAGCCCTGTTTCCTAGCTCTGTCTCTGACCCTGAGCAGAAAGGCAGGGGGTGGGAGGGCACAGATGTAGAGAGGGACAATATGAGGCTACTCAGTATCTCCAGAGCCCCAGAAATGGCATTGCTGGGGGGAAGGAAGCCAGCAGGACCCAAAGCCTGGCTGAGGAGTCCCTAAGGCCACACAGGCAATGTCCAGAGCCCAGGACACTGTTGTGCCCACCCCTGCCCAACCATGGTCTCTTGCTCTCCCAAGTCCAGTGCCTGGAATTTATTTTCTCCTCATGGCCGGTGACCTTTCTTCATCCCTCTTCCTTGGGCCCATAACCCTCCCACCACTGTCATGTGTGCACAGTTTCATGTACCTGCCCTTCCTGCTCTGCCTCCTGCCTGGGGACCTCTTCTGCAGCCAGCGCCTCACCTCAGAGGCCCCAGCACCAACCTGTCTCTCAGCAGCCTCCTGGGCAAGGCCCAGCTGCAGCCCACAGGGCTGGGACAGTTCCCCTGCTGGGTACCAGGCTGGCTCACTGGTTCACGTCCAGTGGGGAACACACCTGTTTCCTAGTTCTGTGAGAAGAGGTGACTGCAGGAAGGCACTTGCCAGCTTGTGCAGTTTGTCTACAGAAACAGCTGGCAGCTTTTATGCTGGGCCCTGAGGGACTGGGGGTGACCCCATCTGGTCTACCTGTGCTCAGTATAGAGGTCAGAGAGCACCTGAATGGGAGAAATAGGTTCTGGGCCTTCCTGGGGAGGGGCCCCCTAACTTGTGCTCATCTGAGAACAGCACTCCTGCCTGGCATGCATTAGCAGTTTCCACACAGGCAGTCACTTTTTTTTTTTTTTTTTTTGGTCTTTTTGAGACAGGGTCTCATTATGCAGTTTAGGCTGGCTTTGGGTTTACTTGTAGTCAGGGCTGGGCTTGCATTTGCAGTGATCCTCCTGCCTCAGTCTCCCAAGTGCTGGGATTACAGGGGCATGCCACCACACCTGGCTCACTTTCCCATTTTAAATCTCTTCTGCCTCTGCCCATGGTCCCCTGTGGCTGCTAATCTCCCTATTCCTCCCCACTTTCCTGTTTTGCCCAGGATAATCCCTGTCTCCTTGAGGGTCACTTCCTCTCTAGAGACCTGAGCCACCTGGTAAACTCATGATGCCAAGCCTGGACTCTAGAGTAATGTCCCCCAGGCCCCACCGGCTGGCCAGTGCCAATGTCAATTCCTGGAGCTTCCCCACTGTACCCAGCGGTCAACGTGGGAACCCCAGGCAGCAGGGTGGGCCCTGCCATGCATAGCCAAGGGTTGCAGTCCACAGGTGACAGTCCTGGGCACACTGAACCTCTGAGGCCTGTCTTCATTGCTGCTGGGAAGACCTGTGGCCCCTTCATTTTTCATATGGAACAGAAAACCAAACAGGGCTTTGTAGGAACAGCATTGAAGAAAGGGATTTTCTCACTGGGGGAATGAAGTGGGTATGCTCACCAGCACACGCAAATGAATTTACTATAAAAGGTTACCTGCTCTCAGCTCTCCCTTATCATCCCTTTTGCTTTCAGCACCGAGGGGCCACTCTAGACCATCTGCACCTGTGTGTTACAAAGCCGCCTCTGCTGTCTGGTGGCCTTGCCCTCCTCACTCCAGGGTGACCACGTCCAAGCCCCTGGGCACCCACAGGTGACCTGAAAACTGCCTGTGTGATGCTGAATGGGGAACCAGGGCCTGAAGGTGCCTGCCAGCTTTTTCCTTCCTCCCTTAAAGCCAGGCTCTCCGACTGCTGAGAGAAGGGTGCAGATCAGGGCATGGACTGGACAGGAAGACAGGTGCGTCCCAGTCTCCCAGCTGAGGTGTACGTGGCTGAGAATCTACAGCCCAGTTTGGGCATTGACAGGGATTCAGCCAGGGCCTTTGTACTGGACTATATCCCCAGTCCTGTTTTTTTGAGACAGTCTTGCTAAGTCACTTAATTCCTCTGGTGGTTGCACTCATACTTGGGATCCTCCTGCCCAGCCTCCTAGAGTGCCGGTATTCTTGCAGAAAGCTTCCACCTCATGCCCTGTAGTCCTCAGAACCCACTGCTCTTCACCCTCTCAAAGCCTCTCACAGTAGTGTTCAGGGCTAGGCCTGTGCTGCCTGTAAGACGTGAACCAGAAGAGAGAAGTCCCAAGGGCGCTGTTTATAACAAGGTTTTAATAAAATAAAAAGTTCAAGTGGTTTCAATCCTCCAACATACCCCATTCTGGTGTGGCAAGGGGAGGGAGCCCCCCATACCCTAGTAGCACCAGGGATAGCACCATAGAAAGATGAGGTCACACCCAGCCTCCCTGAGACCCACAGGCAGTGAGGGGCTACGACCCCAACACCCCCAACACCCCTACTGTGTCCCACCTCAGACAGCTGCAGAGCAGAGCAAACCCCACTTCCCATCCTGGAGGTGGTCCCCGAAAGCCAACCTTGGTTCCACCTCCTCCTGAGGCTTGGCTTCTGGGGACAGCCATGGGGTGGCCTCACCCTCTTATGGCTTTGCTCCCTGGGGAGGAAGGGGTGAGGGGAGAGGGGGCTCCTGTAGTCTTGAGGTGGGGAAGAGGCAGCAGGGCTCCCTGTTGTGTAGGGTGGCTCAGGGAACAGCAATCACAGAGTGTCAAGGGTCAGACCCCCAGGGATGTGTAGGCAACCCCTCCTGGGCCCTGCCCATCACAACTCGTCGCTGTTGACATCCAGGTCAATAGAGCCATGGCTCACCACGAGCCGCAGGCGCCTGCGAGGGGAGAAGGATGCAAAGGCGAGGGCCTGCTTGGGGACAGGGACAGAAGCCGGGATGGAGCCGGGGTTGCCGGAGTGGGCAGAAGCAGCTGGTGTAACCAGGGCAGGGGCAGTGGCAGGGGCGGGAAGTGGGTCCAGGCGGCTGAGGTCCACGCGCACCACAGAGGGCAGCCCGTAATGGCGGGCCCAGTGCCAGTCCTGTTGGGGGGCCCAGCGGGCGCTATGGGGCAGCCCCAGGGCAACCAGAGCCTCTCCCCGCAAGCGGCAGTGGGGGCCGCAGCCTCCCCAGGGGTGCAGGGAGACCTGGGCCTCACGGAGCACAGGAAGCGCAAAAGCCTGCTGGGGCCGGGGGCGCCGACGCTTCCGGGGCCGTGCTCGGGGCTGGGGCTGCGGCAGCCACTGGAGCCAGAGCGGCAGGCTGTCCAGAGGGGAGATGCTGGGCAGCAGGCGCAGGGGCTGGCAGACAGCTGTGGAAGACAGGAGGAGAGGCATCACCCTGGGCAAGGTGCATGGAGGCTGCGGAAGGCGGGAGGGTTCCCACCTGGTGGGTTCCCAGCCGAGGGTCCCCACCCAGTGCTCACCGCAGAACGGGTCCCAGCGTAGGGGGAACAAGTGGGTGCAGGCCCTCGGGCCCAGCAGGCTTTGCCTGCCGCTGTCCTGGCCTCGCTGCAGCCGACACTTGGTTTCCCGGAATGCATACTTGTCAGGTGTCTGCGAGGGCGGCATCTCAGGGTCCCTGGGCTTCAAGCTGAAAGCGCCTTCCCCCTTCCTGGAGCCGGCAGATCGAGAGCTTAGACTGGGCACAGGGCCTGCGGGCCGGCTCTGCCCCTATCTCCCTCCCCGTCACCTCACCCCACTACCCGGCCCACCTCTCACAGGTGTAGCATTCACAGTGCTCATTCTTCTCGCCAAAGAAGCCGTCGCCGTAATAGCATGTCACCTCGTCCCCTGGCTCGATGTCCCGCAGCGCCTTCACACAGGCCGCGTTCCCATCTGCGGGCACAAACTGGGGCCAGGCCCACTCAGCAGCGGGCCTGGAGCAGGGGCTGCTCTACCCCTGGCTCCTAGCACCATCCACTGCAGCAGCCACACTGGCCAGGCCTGCACTCCGTGTGCCCCATGACGGGTCCCCGCCTGACCTCCCAGCAGCGGGCAATGCCAGCTCCTTCCTCCACAGCTGGGCCAAATCTACCCCCCAGAAACCCAGAGCCAAACACCTCGGGCCACCTGCCTGCCCCTGCGGAATAGACCTTGGTGCTGCCTCTGGGAGGACGTCTCCCATAGCTGCTCTGTGCCTGCACCTAATCCACAGCCCCTGTTCCAGCGGGGGTGTGACCACTTCTGTCCATTAGCCCACCCTTGCATGCACACCTGACAATCCCCCGAAGCAGCCCTGGATGCCAGCCTACCTGATGACCCACAGGCTGACAGGCCAGCCACTCCCTAGCATGCCCCTCCTGCACCAATGTCCTCCTCCTCGCCACCCTACCTAGAGCTAGCTCTCACACCCCGCTTCAGCCTGCACCAGCTGTTGGTGGCTGCCTAGAAACAACTCCTCCATGCTCCCTGGCAAGGACAGGCTGACTGCGCCACCCTTTGCTTCCAGGACGACAGCTTGCTCCTTCTGTTTTTTTTTTTTTTCTTTTTGAGATGGGATCTCACTATGCAGTTCAGGCTGGCCTTGAGCTCACTTTGTAGCCCAGGCTGGTCTTTTTTTTTTTTTTCTGACTGCAACCTTCTTCAAAACCCAGGCTGGTCTTGAACTCACAACGATCCTCCCACTTCAGCCTCCCGAGTGCTGGGATTACAGGCATGAGCCACATTGCCCGGCTATCTCCTGCTTTCAGCACTCGGCTGCCACCTCTTCAGCAGCCCTGTGCACCGCTGTCTGCACTCTGTGCCACTCGGCATCTGTGCATGGCCCAACCTCGAGGCAGAAGCTGTGGCAGAAGTTGTGAAGCTTACTCCAGGCCCTCCCACACAGGAAACCAATTTACACTGGACTTGGGGTGGGGTCTCACCAAGTTGGTGAAGTAGAAGCCCCAGGCAGGTCGGTGTGGCCAGTACTTGCAAACCTGGGTCTGCTCCTGAAGCCTATGCTCAGCTCTGTCACCCTCCCTGCTACCCCAGATAAAGTGCCCACAGAGACTGGGAGAAGTAGAGCAGAAGCGCCCTGCCCCATCCCTTCCCTGCTGTTCTATGTCAACAGCTCTTCCTCTCCTCCTCTTCCAGGCCCCTGCCAGAGAATCTAAGGGGTCCCTGGTTGCTCCTCTACGTCTGCCTCACAGCAGCTAAGGCCAGGCTCTGGTGGGAGACTCCGGCTGCCACTCTGTCACCCAGCTATACCACGGCTCCTTCAAACAGCACCCTGTGTTCTAGGGCCCAGCCCAGCCCAGGCTGTATACTGCCCCTCCCAGGCCAACAGCTGCTGGGGGCTACAGGACCAGAGAGTGCTCTTCACTGTCCCAGACAGCCCTCCCACCTGGACCCCTCCCTTCCCACTCTGCCCGAACCCACGGGGCTCACCTTGCAGTTCGGTTTGCAGTCTGTGGGCAGCAGGTGGGAGACAGAAGACACACAGTGAGCACAGCAAAGGATGGTGACAGGAGACATGGGTTAGGGGCCAGAGGACAAGGGATGGAGCCAGGGACGGGAATGGGGACAGGCCCAGGGATGGATGACACCCCGCCTCACCGTGGTTGATGAAGGCGGCAGGGCCCAGCCACAGCTGCATGCTGCGCTTGCGCGTGGAGTACATGATGCTGAAGTCGTTCTCGCCGGCCCGCAGTAGGTCCTCGTCAGCCTCCCGCAACTCCGCAATGCAGCCCACCAGCAGCTCCAGCTTCTCGTTCTTCTTCCTGCCAGGGCCTCCAGGGCTCAATGCCAGGGGCCACTGTGAGCGACACCGCGGCTGTCCCCACACCCAGTGCTCTCCCCGGAGCCCCTTTCTGCACCCCTCCCACCCCCCCACCCCCCACCCCCCGCCACAGAGGAGGTCCCCTTTACCAAGCACGGGTGGACACGATCTTAGCCCCATTAGTCTCCATGGAGTAACGGGTACAGGGCAGGATAGTGAAGCCACTCTCAGGCAGGAAGGCACGGAGGTAGCGAAACACCTGTGGGGTAAAGGCTGGGGTAAGGCGTGGGCAAGCAGGCTGTAGGGGACCCCTCTTCAGGACACTCTGGGTGTGTGGTCTGTGCCTTGTTCTCCCTCTCGGGGCCTATGCAGGCCCCTTCTCTCCTGTCTTTGGGCCCCCTGGGCTGTGGTCAGGAGCTGGACGTGCACAAGAAGGGGTCCCTCACGTGGGTCTTCAGGGCAGCCTCCTGCCTCGAGCCCCGGCTCTGAAAGTAGTGGTCCATCCAGCCTCCCAGTGTCAGGGCCCGGTATGCAGCCTCCAGGTCCCGCTGCCTTAGAAAGGCCTCTAGAGCCGAGCGCAGGTGCTGTTGTCGCCGCAGGGTGGGCACGGGGCTAGAAGAGAGGGCATGCCTGGGTCCCAGGGCCTTCTGGGCCCTGCCAACCCCCATCTGGAGCTTCAGGGGGGCTGGGCTGAAGGGCAAGGTGCAAGGAAAGAGATCCCAGAGTGCTGCCTTTGCCCCCCAGGCTGCTCACCTGACATTCATCTTATGGGTGCGGAAGCCGAGGTAGGGGTCAAGGACCAGACTGGTGGCCAGGTCATCGTTCTCACACAGTTCTCGGGCTGTCACTCTGTCGGGCCCCATGCTGTTCTGTGAACCATGCTGTCTCCCATAGACAGCAGGCAGCCTGGGGGCACAGCTGGGCATAGGCCAGGAGGCTCCTAGAAGCCAGGTGGCACTCAGGTGGGCCCTGTGGTCTACACATCTGCAGACAGGAAGGGGGAGGTGAATTGACAGCCCAGTGCTCCCAGGGAGATCAACAAGTGCTTCTGCAAGGGTGCCTGTGTGGGTGGAGCACCTCCAAATCCCAGTCCTGCAGCGCCCCAGCACCTCCCTCACCCCTGCACGGTCCAGGAAGCAAATTCTCTGTTGCTGGAGACAACCCTAAAGGGCTCACCCTCTGGGTCGTACACAAGAGCTATGTCCCGAAGGGAAGTTGGTACTTGCCAGAAGGCCCCAGGGTACCCACCCCACTTGGCCTCTCCACCCCAAAGCCCCAGGGAGTGGCCAGGAGCATCAGACAGCCTGCAAGGGATGAGGAAGAGGTCCGTCGGGAGAGACCCCAGCACCTGCTCCAGCTCCGAGGAGTGCAGAGCGGGGCTCTGAGGACAAAAGTGGGCGAGGTGAGAGGAGAGGACGG
Source organism: Cavia porcellus (assembly GCF_034190915.1). Lineage (NCBI taxonomy): Eukaryota > Metazoa > Chordata > Mammalia > Rodentia > Caviidae > Cavia > Cavia porcellus. The sequence continues at coordinate 36,247,446 of NW_026947490.1, read as the reverse complement.
CATGGAGAGATAGAACAGGTGAAATGGAAAATGAAGAGCAAGATAGAAAAATCAAACGGTTAAGAAAAAGGAGACCAAATACAAGCGAGCGTGGGAGGGCCTGTCCTGTACCCATATCATGGTGCTTTAGGCCCCTCTGAGCCCGGCTGAAGGGTGGATGGGGCCCGGCAAGAAGGGGGAGCGGCAGAGACATCAGGATAGGCTACATCACCCAGAGAGGGGTCTGGAGGAGCCAGAGGGCTGGCGACAAATACAGAGGGGGTGCCATGGAGAGCAACAGCGAGGCCAGAGCGTGTGGGCGGGGACACAGCACCGCGGGGCTAGGCGCAGGGAGGGGTTGGGGGGTGCCTGGGTACAGGGAGGGGTTCGGGGGTGCCGGAGGCCTTAAGGCTAGGGTCCAGGGAAGGGCTCAGGGAAGGCCCCGGCCCTTGGGTCGGAGAACCTAGAGGAAGCTCAGGGAACGGAAAAAGGAGCAGAGAAAAGCCGGGATACCAGGAGGCAGTGGATAGGAAGCGGGAGCCCAAGGGAAAGCGGCCCAAGGCTCAGGAGGTGGAAGGCTAGGGGCGAGGTCAGGGGCGGCCTCGGGGTACACGGAGAGGCCTGGGGGTGAGGATCTGGGGTGCAGGACAGGCCTGGGCGTTGAGAAGGACCGGAAAAGGCTCTCGAGGTTTAGAGAGAGGTGGGGGAGAGGCTCCGGGGTGCAGGGAGGCTTAGGGGCTCAGGGTTGGCCGAAGTGAGGAGCGGGGAGACCGGGCACCCAGGCGCTAGGCAGGGCCGGGGGCAGGAACAGCAGGGGCGGGGGCGGCTGGGAGCCCAGGCGGCGCGAGGCGGGGGCCGAAAGGGGGCTCAGAGATCGGGCCCCGCGCCGCCCCTCACCCGCTGCTTCTCCTCCTCCGCCTCCTCCTCCTCAGGCTCCCGCGCTGCAGCCGCCACCACCTCCCACAGCCTCTTCTAGCTCTCGCGGGACCGAATCGTCGCACCTCCCCTCTGTCTCGCGGGCCCCGCCTTACCACTGCTGCTGCGAAATTCTATTGGCCAAGCCTGCCGCCATTCTTCAGTTGCTATGAAGTTCACCGCATTCCTGTTGACCTAGTCTCACTACTCTTACCCTCCCCTCCAGTTTGTCTGTGCCCTTACAAAACCCCGCCACGCCCACACTGCCAGCAAGACCGTGAGCTAATGTCATTGGCTCACGTAGATTTCCGTCAACCGCTACCATGGGGATTGCCCCGCCTCTCCCCTACTAATACCTGACGTCTACTCCCTCATTGGACGAAAGCGTCGTCTCTCCTAGCAAATACTGGTTGGGTCAGGTTATCTAGGTCCAAATAGAAGAGGGCGGGTCCCGTTCCCTCCAGAATTCTTATGTGATTGGCTGAAACGGGCTATCTTTCCATTGGCTACATCTCTGTCGGTCATTATAGTTGCGACCTCCTCATTCCCCCCCCCCCAGACACAGGGCAGAGAAATCCAGGGCTGCGGGCCGGAGGCGGTTGAGTGGCTTTGAGTGCACCTCCTTCTCTCCTTTCCCTTGTGGCCTGCGGTTACCAAGTCGACAAAACTTTATTAACAGTCCTTCCTAGCTACAAACGGCTTCGCCTTCTCTCCCTCTACCGTTACCACGTTTCATTTTGGAAAAACGTATACACGGGGACTCTGTGAGGCTTTTTTGTCATATAACCCGATCGGAAGGAGAAGAGCCTGGGAACAGGGGCTTAGGAGAGAAGCCCTGACTTAGGAGAGAAGCCCTGACTTAAGGGGCGCTCGCTGCAGCCCTCCCCCATTAAGATCATGTTCCTGCTTCCTCGTCAGCATTAGCACAACATGCTCCACGCTCAGAGCAGACGGTCTTTGCTTTCGTTTTTATCCAGGTGTACATTCGGTGTTCTGAAGCCCAGTGCGCTGCAGGCGTTTTATTAAAATGCCTGCGTCAGTCGAGTGATCAGCCAATGGGGAAAGGGCTGACAGTTCCTGTGCTACTCTGTGACCTTGGGGAAGTGGCTTTCCATCTCTGTGCTTCAAGCTTCCATCTAGCAAACAAAGAGCACCCCAGGACTGCCATGGTCGCGTCCCTAATCCCTGCAGAACAGCCCAGGGCGACCACAATGCCGGGGCTATGTAGTCGCCCTGCAGCCATCACTGCAGCAGGTTCTAGTGCTGGCAGAGGGGGACTTAGATGAGGTGACAAGGTGACCCCAGTCTGGGAGAGACCGGCAGTCAACTCCAGAGAAAAAAAGCAGCTTTACCCAGGCAGAAGAGACTTGGGAAGAGTTAGGCTGGCACTAAAGTCGCAGCAACCTGGCTGACACTTAGAAAGACAACCCTGGTCGGGCGTGGTGGTGGTGCATGCCTGTAATCCCAATACTTGGGAGTCTGAGGCAGGAGGATCACAAATTGTAGCCCAGCCTGGGCAGTTTACTAAGTAGCAAGAACCCATTTTAAAAATTAAAGGTAGGGCAGAGGGTTTAGCTAAGTAGTGTAAAAGCCTAGCAAGCACAAGGTCGTGAGTTCAGACTCTGATACAAAAAAAAAGAAAAGAAAACAATTCAAGGTAAAAAAAAAAAAAAAAAAAAAAAAAAGGGCTGGTGATGTAGCTCGGTGCAGAACCTCAAAATTCAATGCCTATTACCACAAAGGACTTTGTATGGCTGAGTAAATACCCTGTTGTATGCATGTATCACGTTTACTTATCAGTTGGCATAAATTGCTGTTAGTTTCACATATTGGCTGGATTCAATCCCCAGTATCAAAAAGGAAAAAACCCCCAAGTCCAGCCTTTCTTCTTGGGGCAAGCGTACATGAACTTTCACACAGAGAGAAGAGCTAAGCACAAGAATCCTCATCACAGTGCTGTAGGGTGACAAACTGAAAGATCTCAGCGGCCATCAGCAGCACAGCAGCTCTTTGAAGATGAGCGAGTTCTGAAACGAGGTAACAACAACCATTATATTATGCAGCACACTTCATTAACGCGACTGTGGTGTACTTTTTTTTTTTTTTAATTTTTTTTCTTTTTCTCTTTTTATCGGTACCTCACTCATCACAGGGAAGCTGCTGACTGGGGTTTTGTTTCTGTTCCTAAAATTCACAAGCTTGCATCAGAAAACCTATCCCTGCTGTCCCTGGACAGACTAGCAGTTTTACATTCTTTGGACAGGACAACCCGAGGCAAAACTGTTACCATCTTGTTCTCTGGGGCTCCACCCCACACTGATCAGTAATGGCTGATGAGAACAGATTGGACATGGCACACTTTCAAAATGGGTGACAACTTCTTTTGATAGTTGTGACCCAGGTCAGCTTCCACGTTCCTTGGGGGGAGCTAAAGCCCTTACATCCCGAGGTGAAGTTGTTCTCTCAGCTCACTTATAATTGGGTCATGGGGACCATTTCTTGTTCCCCAAAAACCACACTTCTTGGGTGCCTTGTTCATAACCTTGGTGCTGCTAGGATTATTTCCAAAAGATGAGAAATATAAAATAAAAAGCGGCCTTTATTCTGAGAACACAGAGAGAGATGACCGGCTCCCCCCATAGCTGGTGTCCAGCGATCTCGCCAGCAGACACGTGGCGTGGGGGTAAGTAAATAGCCTCGGTTTGGGGTGGAACCTAAGGCAGGCATTAGGGATGCACAGGTAGCCCATTGGTCCTAGGTTTGGCGCCATATGTAAATTTCCAGGGGTGGGAAGATGGCGTCACAGGTAACTTCCTAGGGGCAGGGGAGATAGGGACTTCTTACTTCCGGTTGAGGCTTTCCTGGCTACAGTGTCCTGTCTGGGCCAAAACCCTTTCAGGTGCTCCTGGCCTCAAGAAGGCTATAAAAATCAAAAAGCAGGTATTTTATTTTACTTTTGTCAGAATGGTGGCAAGTTGGCAGAAAACTCTCATTTTTAGGCCTTTTTCACTTTGAGGACGAGTCCTTCTCTTATTCTGTTCAATAATGGCCTAAATACTTCTGGCTTACTCTGCTCCACCAGAATCTCTCCCACTCCCCACCAATCCCTTAGATGATGTGTCCCCTGTCTTGGTACTTTTTTTTGTCTTCTGGTATTGGGGATTGAACTCATGACCTCACGCTTGCCAGGCAGGCACTTATGGCACTGAGCTAAATCCATGCCCCCTTCTGTCTCCTGTCTTTACGGCTCCTCCCCCACATCTCCAAGACCAAATCCCATATCTCTGTTAGCCAGAGGTTTCTGAGCCCCCTGCATCATCCTCTCCCCCTTTTTCACCCCCAGTGACCTCTTATTCTTCCCTTAGTTTCTCTCCTCTCTCTCAGATTTCTTGATCTCCTCCACCTAAGCCATCTATTCCATTGGATGGCTCTCCTTCTTTGTCCCCTACTTCTGCATCACCATTTTCTCCACCAACTCACCATACTTGGTCTTGTGCATTTCAGCCACCTAGCAGACCACGTGGTGTTTGACCGCCATCTTGTGATCCCAAACCACATGGTCTTCAGCAGCCACCTTGCTGCAGCTCCTATGGAGCTCAGCCACCATCTTGTGGTCCTCTAGGTGACAGTGTGGCACCATTTTATAACAGGTCACAGGGTAAACAACCCCCATCTTGCAGTCCCTCATTATGGGACCAGCAGCAGCCATCTTGTTGTGGGTCTCACGGTAATCAGTTGCCATCTTGTGCTTCCGTGCCCCATGGTGTTCCATCACCTGGTAATTGCTCACAGACTCCTGCTGGGCATTGGCTGCTCAGTGGCCATCTATACCTCTCACTCCACAGCCTTCTCAGCCTCAGTCCCTATTCCCCCTTCAGGAATAGGCAGGTCCTAAGGGACTAGTTCATATTCATTTCCCCTTGATGACTTATCGTTCCTTTTCTGCTATTCTTATTCCAAGAGCTCTCTATTAATTAATCTACAGAAACATTCACACTAGTCTATTTATTATAGTTCAAATTGGCCAAATATATTTGAGTTCTGATTTTGTAAAATGTTTGTCAGTCTGTATATCTATTGTCTGTTTGTCCAGTATGTTTGTATTCTACAGGTCATCTGTCCATCTTGTCCATTTGTCTGCTCTGTAAATAGCTGTTCCTTTTTATTTGAGCTCAACAATCTTTTTTCTTTTTTCTTTTGCATTTTCAGATCATTTAATCAAGGTTTATTTGGGTTATAGATTTAAAAGTCATGCTTCCACTTAGGTTGCCATCTGGTCAAAATGATGCTAAAACTGGTTAAACAAAATCCCTTGGGGTAGGGGCTGGGGGTTTTACCTCAGCGGCATAAGTGCCTGCCTTGCAAGCAGGCAGTCATGAGTTCGATCCCCGGTACCGATAAAAAGGAAAAAAGACCAAAAAAAAAAAAAAAAAAAATCCCTTGGGGTGAGGAGAGATTGGACAAGACTTCATGTTGGGAGCCGCAGCCCCGAGCCCGGTCGCCTCACTTGGCGGACGTGAGGCCTGTAGTAAAGAGTGAGGCCTGAGGTAGATTACCCCTCCCATCGAATACGTTAGTTTCCTGCTTACCGCGTAAACAACCCGCTCAACAATATAGTCTGCCTGGCAACTGATGATGTTAGCCAATCAGCTTGCCTTGCTTACTTTAACATGATTGGACACTGTACCCGTATATATACCGGTGCCACCCCTGGGCGGAAGAAGAAGCCAGATAGAAGCCCGGAAGTAGAAGCCCAAAAGGAGCCGCGGAGAGCGGACCGGTAGAGGCTTTGGGGCAGGCTGAAGCACAAAAGGAGCCGCGGGGAGCAGACCAAAGGAGGCTTCAGCTGGGAGAACCCAGGGCAGGCTGTACGGAGAAGGAAAATAAAAAGAAAAGGTTGTCCACTACCAGACTTTGTCGTGTGTCCTTCCTGCCGGCCGGGAGCGGACATCGACATTTGGAGGCCCGCCCGGGGACTGATCACCCCCGCGACGTGGAAGTGGACAACGCTCCAGTACAGAGCTGCGAGACAGGTGAGTTGGGGATAAGCCTGGGCTCTGGGTGGCGCGCACCTACAGGGCTTTTAGACTCCCCTCAGGCTCACGCGTAAGTGGCGGATTCCTTGGGCCTCACGCGGTGAGTAACATATTAAAAAATGGGAAACATGTTAGGTAGCGGCACTAAGAGCGAGGGTGGTTGTGGAGAAAGCTCTCAAGAGCTTACAAAAGTACGCAGGGTATCTGAGCAGGCCCAGTCAGGGAGCTCCCGAGAGGTGTTTGTCAAGGGGAACAAGGATGCTAAGGAGGAGGACGGGGCTCTAGCCTCGGAGTCGTCTGACTCCGAGGACGAGGGAAAGTTGAATGGCAAGGAGGCCAAAGAGACCAGCTGTCAGGAGCCTAAATCGCTCAATAAGGAGTCGCAGGGTTCTTTTCCAGCGTTGCCCCGCGAATTGCGCTCTGCTCAACCTGGTCTGCGGAGGAGTAGAGAGCTCCTGAGCGCTCCCCGGCGCGAGAGGGAGGCGAAGCCTTCCGCCCCACCTTGGGGGCCGTTTCCGGAGGCGATCCCTCGCCGCGGGGCGGCCGCCCGGGAGCTCCCTTCCTCTTCGCCAGAACAGGAAGTGATGCACGGGCCCCCATTTTCCGCCCAATCACGGCCGCTGTCTTATGCTCCGCCGCCGGCAGGTCGGTATTTTTACAGGCGGCTTTGGCAGGGGGGACGCTTGTCTCATGAGGTACATCCACCTGGGATAGATAGTGGCCCCTACGAGATATTTCCTGTACAAGTAGCTATGGGCCAGGGACGCAATGTATGGGAGCCTTTTGAGATAAAGCAGATTAGAGAACTTAAAAATGCAGTTACAACCTTTGGGCCGACTGCGCCTTACACCATTGCCATGCTGGAGAATCTGTCTTCTGGGCCCCTCACCCCCGCGGACTGGATTCAGCTGGCAAAGGCCTGTCTGCCCTCGGGCAGTTACCTGGATTGGCGAGCCTGGTATGCAGAGTTCTCTGCCGAGCAGGCTGAGAAAAACGCCAATCGAGGAAACCGGGGGTGGAACAAGGAAATGCTTATGGGAGAAGGTCGGCACGCTGATGACCAGACCCAGTTCCCCGGCGCTGTCTATGAGCAAATCAATGCCATAGGACTCCGCGCCTGGAAGCAAGTAAGTGGTGCTGGAACAGCCTCCTTGTGTCTTTCAAAAATAATTCAGGGTACCACAGAGCCATTTGTTGACTTTGTGGCCCGAATGCAAGATGCTGCCGATAAGATATTTTCTGATCCGGGAGTGGCTCAACCGCTGGTAAGACAGCTGATTTTTGAGCAATGTACAAAGGAGTGCAAGGCAGCGATAGCTCCTCATAAGAACAAGGACCTCAATGCCTGGATTAGGATATGTAGAGAGATAGGGGGGCCGCTCTCCAACTCGGGAGTGGCTGCTCTCCTGGCCGCGGCTGTACAGCAGAGGGGACCTCGCGGGTTAGAAGGGGAATGTAAGGCTAAAGGGTGTTTTGCCTGCGGGGAGCCAGGACACATTAAACGTCACTGCCCAAACAATGCAGATGCTAGGCCTCGCCCTAGGAATGAAGAACCATATGTTTGTGGGCGATGCAAGAAGGGATCACACAAAGCTGAGGAGTGTAGGTCGGTCTTTGATGCTCAGGGCAACCGTATTTGTGGACAAGATGCTAGAGAGCCAAAAAACGGCCAGAGGGGGCCCCCTTCGAAGGCGGGCCCCCGCCCCAGAGACAGGACAGCTCAGGGTGGCAGCCTTCAACAAGGGCCACCCCTGGGTCAGCAGGTGTGGACCTCAGTGTCGCCTCAGGACTTATATTAGTGCCTGATATGGGTGTTCAAGTGGTTGAAACCACCTTTAAGGGACCGTTACCCGAAAATTCCGTGGGTCTGGTGATCGGGAGATCCTCCACGGCCCTTCGGGGTCTCACAGTAGTCCCGGGGGTCATAGACTCAGACTACACAGGACATATTAAAATTATGGTTCAATCTCTTGTGGGTACTATGGTAATTAATAAAGGAGACAAGATAGCGCAGCTCTTGCTGCTCCCCAGTCTCCACAAGAGATTTCCCTCAAAGCAGAAAATTAGAGAAAGTCAAGGTTTCGGTTCCTCAGGGGAAGTCTTTGAGGGACTCCATATGACACTTGATAAAAGGCCCATGCTCTCACTTAAGGTCAATGGCAAGAATATAACAGGGCTCCTAGACACAGGAGCTGACCGTTCCATTATCTCCAGAAAGGATTGGCCTTCCAACTGGCCCACCAACACTGCAGATAACACGCTGCAGGGCCTGGGGATGGTGTCAGCTCCTCAGGTTAGTGCTTCAACCCTGCTCTGGTGCGATGAGGAGGGTCATCAGGGCCATTTCCAACCGTTTGTGTTGCAGTTGCCAGTGTCTCTATGGGGAAGGGACATCCTCACTCAGATGGATGTCACGCTTACGTCAAACTGCTCCCCCCAGGCTAAGGATATACTCAGGAACCAGGGATATACCCCCGGCAAAGGCTTGGGCAATGCCCTACAGGGTCGGACATCCCCAATACCAGTAGAAAACAAAAAAGGTAGGCAAGGATTGGGTTTTTCTTAGGGGCCGCTGAAGAAGCTCTCCTACCCACTTCGATCAAAATCACCTGGAAATCAAATGATCCGGTTTGGGTACCTCAGTGGCCCCTGCCTAAGGAGAAGCTATTAGCCTTGTCAGAAATAGTCAGTACACAACTCAGATTAGGACATATTAAGCCATCAACCTCCCCATGGAACACCCCCATTTTTATAATTAAGAAAAAGTCTGGCAAGTGGAGGCTGCTCCATGATCTAAGGGCGGTCAACGCGCAGATGCAGTCCCTGGGGGCGGTCCAGAGGGGGCTGCCAGCTCTCTCAGCCATCCCTCAGTCCTGGCCAGTTTATGTTATAGACCTTAGAGACTGTTTCTTCTCAATTCCCCTGCACCCAGAGGACACTCATAGGTTTGCCTTTACTTTGCCCACCATTAACCAAGAAAGCCCTGATCTCAGATACGAGTGGGTAACGTTGCCCCAAGGCATGGCCAACAGTCCCACTATGTGTCAGATTTACCTTGATTCCCTACTGGCCCCCCTACGAAAATCCTTTCCCAAGATAAGATGTATGCATTACATGGACGACCTTTTGCTCAGCGGCAGGGACCCAGACATGCTAAATAATATGCTCAGCCAGTTGGTCGAGGCCCTGAGACAAGCTAATCTACATGTTGCCCCCGACAAGATTCAGGGAGGAGAAATGGTGACCTACTTAGGCGCGAGAATCTCCCCTATGCTAGTCTCTCCGCAGAAGGTCACCATTAGGACGGATGGCGTTAGGACCCTAAATGACATGCAAAAGCTATTGGGAGACATTAATTGGATTAGGCCATATTTACATATACCAAATTCAGATCTCAAACCCCTGTTCGACCTTCTGAAGGGAGACCCAGATATAGCCTCCCACAGGAGGCTCACTCCTGAGGCAAGAGCTGCCTTACAGAGAGTAGAGGAAGCCTTAGGTGGGGCTACCTTACACAGAATTGAACCAGGGCGACCCTTTGATGTCTGTTTGCTACAGACTAGTCTACAGCCTACAGCGGTGATTTGGCAGAAAGGACCACTACTGTGGATACACCCTAAGGTCTCACCTGCAAAAGTCATAGAGCATTACCCGGAGGCAGTCGCTTCATTGGCCCTTGAAGCGCATGATAGAGCTGTCCAACATTTTGGCTCAGGACCACAAGCCATCCGAGTACCCTATACCGCCAGCCAGATCAAGACCCTGGCTGCCTGCATAGATACTTGGGCCATTCTGAGATGTGTTTTCCATGGGGATATAAACAATCAATACCCTAAAGACCCTATCTTGTCATTTGTCACTCAGCACCCTATAATTTTTCCAAAGGTTACTGCCTCTGAGCCATTAGTCCCAGCAACTACAATATACACAGATGGCTCTAAGACGGGGATAGGCGCCTATGTGATCCTAGGCAAGCCCCCGGTTACCATACAATTTGAACCAGATCAGCCTCAGGTGGTGGAACTGCAGATCGTTAAAATGATTCTTGAACGGTTCTCAGAGGCCATTAACATTGTCTCCGATTCTAGGTATGTGGTCAATGCTATGCAAGTGCTTGAGACTGCCGGTTTAATTAGATCCACTTCCACAGTGGCTGGACTGTTCCTGTCTATCCAGACATTGCTTCAAAACAGACACCATAAGGTCTTCACCACCCACATAAGAGCACATACATCCCTGCCAGGGCCTATGGCACAGGGGAATGCGGCTGCTGACACTGCCACTCGCCCGTTATGGATTTTTACCTTACTAACACCAATCGAGCGAGCCCGTGCCTTCCATGATAAATTTCATGTTAATGCCAGGACACTAGCAAACCATTTCCATGTTTCTAGAGCAGATGCACGAGATATCGTGCGACTATGTGACTCCTGTGCCACATACAAACCTGCCATACCGATGGGAGTAAACCCTCGAGGTTTGATCCCTGGTGATGTTTGGCAGATGGACATCACACATATACAGGAGTTTGGGACTCTTAAATATGTTCATGTTTCCACAGACACCTGTTCTCGCGTCATATTTGCAACAGCAGAAACAGGTGAAAAAGTGTCTAATGTGATCAATCATTGCCTGGCGGCTTGGGCCGCATGGGGCAAACCAAAAATATTAAAAACTGATAATGGACCAGCCTATATAGGCAAAGCCTTCAATGAGTTCTGCAAAATGATGGAGGTTCAATTAAAACATGGTATCCCATACAATCCCCAAGGTCAAGGAATCATTGAGAGGGCTCATAGAAGCCTCAAAGAAATTTTACAAAAACAAAAAGGGGGAGTAGGCCAAGGCCTGGCCCCAAAGGCACGATTATCCATGGCACTATTCACACACAATTTTTTAAATTTAAATAATGATAATCGCTCCCCAGCTGTGGAGCACTGCAACCCTTCCCCCAACCATAAAGGGTGGGTGAAGTGGAAAGATGTCCTGACAGGACAATGGATGGGCCCGGATCCGGTAATCAGCTGGAACCGAGGCGCGGTTTGTGTTTTCCCACAGGAACCGGGACGAGAACCACTGTGGATACCGGAGAGACTGACACGGGCAACAAAGCCCTCGACTGAAGATCAGACCTGCCCTACTGGAGATCCATCACAGACCAACCAACAAGATGAATAGAAATAGCGGTAGCCCGAAATGGACAAGAAGATCCTCAGGCATATGCATGGCTCGCTCGCCTAGCCTACGACCGAGTCTAGGGACGGTGAGCTTCCCACACTCCTCCTCTAAAAAATTATGATATAGCAGGGTAGATGAGTCAATGACGGGTAAGAGCGTGCCTCCCCAGCATGACTCGACCTAAGCCAGGCCCTACCCCATCCTGCACGTAAGCCGCTGGACTGTTAGATGCTGCCCAGGTCTAAATTTCTCTCCGAGGGGATTTCTTTACGGAGAGGAAATGAGTGCAAGCTTGTGTGCATCCAGGTTCCGTCCAGTTTGTGCCTGGCCCTAGAAAAAGGACGAGGGCCTCAGGGCCTTGGCAGACCATGGGACGGCCGACCAGGGTCTAAGCCAAGGACCTACGGTGGGCCTACGCATAGGGCATAAGCCTCTGCACCCAGTCCAGGAAGGGCTACGATGCGCACATTCATAAAAAATAAAAAAGGGGGAGATGTTGGGAGCCGCAGCCCCGAGCCCGGTCGCCTCACTTGGCGGACGTGAGGCCTGTAGTAAAGAGTGAGGCCTGAGGTAGATTACCCCTCCCATCGAATACGTTAGTTTCCTGCTTACCGCGTAAACAACCCGCTCAACAATATAGTCTGCCTGGCAACTGATGATGTTAGCCAATCAGCTTGCCTTGCTTACTTTAACATGATTGGACACTGTACCCGTATATATACCGGTGCCACCCCTGGGCGGAAGAAGAAGCCAGATAGAAGCCCGGAAGTAGAAGCCCAAAAGGAGCCGCGGAGAGCGGACCGGTAGAGGCTTTGGGGCAGGCTGAAGCACAAAAGGAGCCGCGGGGAGCAGACCAAAGGAGGCTTCAGCTGGGAGAACCCAGGGCAGGCTGTACGGAGAAGGAAAATAAAAAGAAAAGGTTGTCCACTACCAGACTTTGTCGTGTGTCCTTCCTGCCGGCCGGGAGCGGACATCGACAACTTCAATTGATGAATAAGAAAGTAGATTTCTGGTAACTTTAACCAGCTCTTCTTCATTAATTGGAGGCCCCAATAATCTCCATAGCCTTATGGGATCACCCCAACTAAAGTTCATATGGCTAAGACAATTCATTGTTGCTGGTCTGATGCTATATTCACACCTTCAAATATAAAATTAGGATTGTTGATGATGACAAATATTTTCTTTCAAATCCAGACATCTGCCTTTTGCTTGTGTTCCAGCCAGGAGATTGAAGTCAAATCAACATGAGGTCACCAGTCAAATAATAATTTTTAAACAAACAATGTATATGTTGTACTTAGAGATACTCAAATACTGAGTAGTCCAATATCACAAATTTCTTCAGTGCTCAAATGTTATAAAACCCATGTTAATACAAACTAGTAGTTCCATTTAATGTTCTATATTGAGCTTACTGCCTTTACTAACTGTACTGTTATCAATCTTCTGGATGTTCAACAACTAAAAGTAAAAGATAATTATAAATTCCTTTTAGATTCCTTTTACTGGGATCCACCAGATCTTTTCCAGAAAAAAGTTTTATGACACATATTCGTGCCATAATTAACTATACTAACCTGGCCTTAAATGACACCACTGTTGATCTCTCTCCTAAATAAAAATGTAAAATTAATAAAACAAACCATCCTCCAAAATTAAATGGCATTAGACATTCTAACAGCACAGGAGGTACTTATACAATTGTAAAACTTAAATGTGTGCTGGGGCTGGGGATTTAGCTCAGCGGCATAAGCACCTGCCTTGTAAGCAGGTGGTCATGAGCTCGATCTCTGGTACCGATAAAAACAAAACAAAGACCAAAAAAAAAAAAAATATATATAAGACTTAAATGTGTGTATGACAAATGAATGACATGTCATTTTCTAAGATTCCCTGGACCTTATCCTTATCCTCCTTATAGGAAACCATTACTAACATTATATTCATAAGTACCCTGTTGATTCTATTATTTTATTCCTACATACTTAATTGATTCTTTGCCTTTGTCTCCTCTAGATTTAAAATTATACACCTACCCAAGATAAAAATGCCTGGTATCTACTGAGGGCCACTAGTTAAAAGCTCTGCAGAGTATCCCTGACTGCTGTTCAACAATTTCAACCCCCTTCAGCCTGAAGAAGGCAGATCAGGGATCGCCCATTATCCCTCATGGCAGTTTGGGTTACTTCTTTAGAGGAAAAATGCTACAGGCAGCTAAGTCAGTTAAAAATATTATAGGCAGTCACACAGGGTTAGGGCCTCAAAGGAGCCAGCACAGAGGACCAGATGTCTTGGGACCATGGAGGAGACAGACACCTCCTGCTGTGGGCCAGATCCCAAGACAAAAGGCTAAACTTGGCCTTCAAACCCCACGGGAAGACCTTCTTAATTTGGGCTTTCATGTTTTCAACAGAGATAAAAATCTAAAGGAGGAAAAATAACAATCTGATCTTTTAGCCGTGACACTTGGAACTCTGAGACAGGTAAATTGAGACAAGGCAGAGTTTCCCGAGGCTTTCCTGGACCATGCTTATGCCGCTGAGCTAAACCGCCAGCCCCCCTACCCTTTGCAATCTTAAGGGCTATTGGAAGAGCGATTGTCCCAGCCTCCAGAGAGCAGGTAAGCCATCCTCTAACTCCTTGCCCTCACAGGAGATCTCGTCACCACTGGATTCATCACTGGCTGATCTGCTTGGATTGCTGCTGAAGACTGATGGGGCTTGGGGCCCACAGCCCCCATTAAGGTGTCCTTCTCAGAGCCCCAAATCTCACAGGAGGTCTCAGGTAAGACATTCTCTGTACCCGTAGACATAGACACCATGTATAGTGTTCTTCCTGAGTTTTCAGGCCATTATATTAAATCCTCAGTCTTTGTAGTGGGTGTTGACAGCCAACTTACACAGCCTCTACAAACAGGGCTCATTCCATGCAGGTCCCAAATTCTCTCCTTTACCCATAGCTTTCTAATAATTCCAACATGTCCTGCATCCCTTTTAGGTAGGGTTCTCCAAAAGCTTAACTTTTCCTTTACCTTCTTCCTCCCCACAGCTCTTATCCTCCAGCCACCCTCACAGTGCACCACAAAGCCATCTCCTCCCCTTCCTTCTTCTCAAACACACAGTTTGGGACACCTCCAACCCTACTAGTGCTGCCCATGTTATCTATGCCTGTTTTAATTTGTCTCAGGAATCCTTCAATTTTCTTCATGTTCCCCAATATCCTATAGCTCCCAAACATTTACAGGGACTTAAACCTATAATCAAGTGCCCTTTAGACAATGGTTTTCTTAAATCACCCATTCACCCTACAATACTCTCATTCTCCCAGTACTCAAGCCTGATGGATCCTACATCTGATACATGACCTTAGGGTAATCAATGACGCTGAGTCCACCACTCACTTCATAGTCCTAAAGATGTCTTTTTTTTTTTTTTTTTTAACCATTCCCCTTCACCCTGATTGTCGGGATTCCTTGGTGTTTATGTAGACTGACCCAGACACTCTCAGGACTCAACAGCTTACACCTGTCATTTCTATATTAGAACCTCTCCTCAGGGACACATACCTCCCCTTTCCTTTCCTACTCATAAATTTTGCAGACACACCTCCGATCAGGACTGGCAGGTAGATTTTACACACATGCCCTGCCACAAATCTCTCAAATATCTCCTCACCTTTGTCTGTACTTTTTTTTAAGATGGATAAAAGCCTTTCCCATAACCAGGGAGATTGCTGATATAGTTACTAAAGTCCCATTACAAGAAATCATTCCAGGTTTGGTCTACCTCTGAGTATCTAGTCAGATAATGGTTCAGGCTTTATTTTTCAGATCTCTCAATAGGACTACAACCAAAATGGAGGGCCCCTACCTGGTCTTCCTTGGAGCTTCAATAGTGGTCAAAATCACTGGACTACCATCCTGGTTCCACATCATCAAGCTAAGCAGTGCCCTCCTAACCCTAACTTGCCTGACTCTAAACATTCTGAGAGGTCATCTCATCTCCTATCTCCGATCTCCATCTCACCAAGACCCCACAGCCACAATTTTCAGGCTAGATCATGTTTTGTTATCCTATTTGGTTCCTAATTCCTTACATTGTATTAGTTAATTTTTTCACTATAACTATCTTAGTTCTTTCTGTCCTCAGCTATTTAGTTAAACATGAGATTTCTGTAGGTCTTAGATCTCATGTCACTTATCGAGACACAGCCATGGCCCTCCCCACCCCTACTCTATAATTTCCAAACATGACTCAATGCCAGGCTGTACATTTCTCATGCTTCTTATTCTTTCCAGTTCAACTCTTGGACCAAATGCAAGTCCTAACTGCCTATACTTTTACTTTTAGCCTTTCAATGGGGGAATTGTTACATCTCATAATTCCACCCCTCCCAAGCCCACACTTATTTTTCAGATTCTACCTCACTATGACCCTGATGGAATGACACATTTGGATCAGGGGCACCTTTCCTTCTACCTCTCCTGGGTCTTTTAAACATGATAGTGGCTTACCTCCTCATAGCACCTTATGGTTTTATTTTCCAATCTAGCATGCGAGCATTTACCAATGATAAAGTTGTCCTGGCTGAAACACCTGGTACCAGCTTCTACATGGGCATCAACTGTCATCCCATCAACCCCCTAGACCCTAACATGATGCCCCTGTTCAAGAAGAAGTAGTAAGAGAGAGTCTTTGCCCTTTTCCTAATAATACAAAGACGGGAATGAAAGGTTCTCGCCCTGGTATAAATTACTGTACAAACATGGTGGTGGTCCCATGTGGCCAAAGGCCAAAGTGGGAACGCCTACCACTTCCTGCTTCTTCTTCAGCCCTAATTGCAACTCCCCTTCCTGTTTGCATGCACAGAGAATTCCAATTGGTTCCTCACACATCATCAATATCCACCCCATATGCCCCTTCCAATCAGAGGTTGTATAACCCTCTGCCTCTCTGTCAAAGGAGACAGCCCAGCCACCATGGGTTGTGTGCTCTTTTCCACATCCTCAACTCAACAAACCTGTTCATTTTGTACTTTTGCTTCTCTATTGCATTAGAATACTCTAACGGTGTTTTGTTGTTGTTTGTTTGTTTTATACTGGCAAATGAACCAGGGCCTTCACTCTGAGCTACATCCACAGCCCTTTATTTTTCAATTTCAGACTCTCTGGACTCAAACTTGTGACCCTCCTGCTTCTGCAACCTATAGTTCTGGGATTATAGGGTGGGCCACCATGCCCAGCCCTGGTGCATTATCTTGATTGTGAACTCTTGAGAAACCCAAACCAGGCCCACAATGCTGCCCAATTCCCAATTCCTGCCCCACAGCAACTATGTGGGCTGGGGAGTGTTGCTGAGTTCTGTGTCACTGCAGGGTGGGGGAGTGTCACGCATATCTAGATTAAAATCTTATTTGCTTACAGTGGTTCCCTAAACCCACATTTGGCTGTTACCTCTGTGTTTGGCTGTTACCTCTGTCATCTTTCCCCCATGACTCAACTGTGACTTTTCACCAGCCCCAAAACTCACTCTGGGCCTGTTCTTTCTGCACAGCAGGCTGGACACAAGCTTACCTATCTGGGAGATCCCCCTCTGCACCCTCCTCCTCTAGGTTTTGCCTCAAATGTCACCTCCCCCTGAGATCTTCCCAGACTTCACCAGCTGGAAGAATATCTAACGCAAAGCCCCAGATAAACAGTAATTTGAGATTATAACTGTAACAAGCACCACCTGGTCCAGTAAATCCAGATAGACATCAATCACCCTGGTGGTTGACCACAGTGTCTGGCCCCATCCCTTCCCAAAATGCCTTTGTTCTTGCCCTGTACCCTTGCTACATAGCTTGCTTTCCTATTGGATCAATGTCAGCTAAGAGGCTATACTTGTTCTCCTATTGGCTATAATCATAGTTTGACTCCATTGTACTCACTTTGTGATTTTGCTCTATAAAACATTCTTCGAGAAGTGACCTCTGTGGCAATCCATTTTGGAGACCTCTCCTGTCTCTTAGGAGCCACCTCTCAATAAACTGTTCCTAGTCTTTTTTTTTTTTTTTTAACCAGTCTCGCTATATAGTTCAGGCTAGTCTTGACCTCACTATGCAGCCCGGGGTGACCTTGAACTTTCAGCAATCTTCCTGCTTCAGCCTCCCCAGTACAGGTAGTATAAGCATGTGCCACCACACCTGGCACCCTTCTTACTCTTAACTTGCTTGCCTTGTTCCTAGGAATTCATTCTTTGATTTGGGGACAGAAATTCAACACATCTGACACCTAGCAGGTTGGGAGGTTTCTTTCTTTTTTCTTTGAGGCAGAGTCTCACTGTGCAGTTCAGGCCAGCCTTGAGCTCACTTTGTAACCCAGGCTGGTCTCAAACTTGCAGTGATCCTCCTGCCTTTGCCTTCTGAGTGCTGGGATTACAGGCGTGAGCCACCATGCCTGACACTATGCCTTGTCTTTTTAAAAACAATGGTAGATTTATCTCAGATGACAAGGGCAGTGAAAAAAAAAAAAAAACAATGGTAGATTTAAAGTGAGTGCATGGGAAGATTGTTATGTCTTCATATTTAGCTTTGTTTAATGAGATTGTTTTTGCAAGCCTTGTACTCCTGTTTTGCATATGCTGGACTGAGACTTCTACACAGGTTGCTCAATTTACTTGTATTTCTTTTTTGACTTGTTTGGCAGATACAAGACAGCCTGTTGTCTTATTTTAGGCAGCTCTTCAAAAGGGCTTCCTGAATTTCTAATTGCTTGGCAGCTCACACTTTTGGGTATGTCCGAGGCTCAGGGACGGGTTTTGGCAGTTTACCTGTTACGATACTTGCTATCACTGTCATTAAAAATGCTTCTCTTTGTAATCCCGAAACTGTTTTTTCCTTTTAATTGGCAGCTCCTGAACCCCTGGAAAGGGGTTGCTGGTCTCTAAGGGCACCGAAGATAGGCAGTCCTTTATAGACTGTATAAGCCCTGTGCTTGAGTTAGGAGTGAATCGAAATTTGTGCTCATCCAAGAAGGCACACGTGAGGGTCTCAGCCAACTTAGTGCCCAGGCGGGGCTTTTACATAGCTGGAGCTCTTTCAACCTGCCCTGACTTCCTCCCCTCTTCCCAGCCCTGAGAGTTGTTCAGGTCTCCTGATGGTTGCTGGTGCTGCCTCCCTCCTTGAACAGGACTGTGATAGCAGGAATTAGGTGAGACTCACACTTACATAGAAGCTCCCTCTGGTGAGGGAATGTGAGTGTTCAGAGGAAGCAGGTGTGCGCTTTGGTAAAGGTGACTGTCGGTCCACCCCGACCTACCTTCTGGTCACTCTCCAGGTAGCAGCCACCTGCTCTGGAGCAGGACAACCTCAGAGGACGTCCTGAAGGCATATAAAAAACAAGAGGGGAGAGCCCTATACTATTCTTCTGTACCCATACATGGCCTGCCTATCTCTCAGAGATATTGATTATAACACTGTTTTACAATCAAGAGTTGTAGAAAAGAAAGAGGGAAAATGGTCAGAAGTGTCTTATGTTTGGACTTGCTTTGTACTGAGAGACAAGCCTGATTTGGGTTCAAAGTATAGCTATAAGGCCAGGCATGGTGGCTCACACCTGTAATCCCAACACTCAGGAGACTGAGGCAGGAGGATTCTGCAAGTTCAAGGCCAGCCGGAGCTTAAGGTAAGCCTGAATTGCATGGTGAAACCTTGTCTCAAAAAGACCAAAGTGTAGCCAGCTGTAAGTCACTGGGAAACCAAATACCTCTGGTCATGACCTACTTAACAGTTTGCCCCAGCTTCACTCAGGCACTGGGCATCGAAAGGACTCTCTTGAGCATTCCTCTGGCCAGTGTCATTTCAACCAGTCAATTCTTGTACTGAAAAAATTTCATAAATTTTCATTCTAGGGGGCTGGGGATTTAGCTCAGCGGCATAAGCACCTGCCTTGCAAGCACATGGTTGTGAGTTTGATCCTCAGTACCTATTTAAAAAAAATAAAAAAATAAATTGTCATTCTATATTTCCTGCTTTCTCATAAAAATTAACAAAAAATAGGCAATATTTAGTCCTCCTGTATTTGAATAGTTGGGCTGGTAAGTCTGATGCATTTACCATTCCTGAGCTCGACTCCCTCCCATTGACCTCTGAACTCTAAGGACGAGGCTCCCGAGCCAACTCTGTCTGAAGCCTCTGTGGGCTGTGTTCACTTCTACCTGATTTTGTTCAGGCTCCCCAACGAGCTCCTTACAGGAGGTGCGTGGAGATTTCAGCCCTACCCGTATAGCTGCTGTGTCCTTACTCTCTGTGATCTCAACCAAGACCTGAGGATGTTTCCAGATGATCCTGATAAGCACACTGAGATTTTTAGGGGACTGGCTCAGACCTGTGAACTGGGCTGGAAAGGCATTAACACTGCTTTCAGGTCAAACACTGACTTCTAGTGAGTAGTGGGTGGCATTACAGGCTGCTATGACATTTGGAGATGAATATTTATCATGAACTTTAAAGGACAGAGGAAAGACACCAAGGCCAATGGCCAGTTCGCACTGGAGCCCAGGCAGTCCCTATGCAAGGTCTGCATTGGCCTACAAACCAGACAGGAGGCTGGAATAGGAAATATTTTCAAACACATAGCCTTGAAGGCCTGAGGAGGATGATAACTAAGACTTCACTTATTTGTTTTAAACTGTCAACTATTGTTGGGGATTTAGCTCAGTGGTGTGAGCGCCTGCCTGGCAAGCGACAAATCATGAGTTTGATCTCTGGTACAAAAAAAAAAAATCCCCCAAAACTGTCAACTATGAATCAGGAAAATGATGAGGAAACCCTCTACCTTGTTATACTGTTCATAGACACCTTGATAAAGTTATCATTTCTGGCTCCTGATTTGGTAGAAGGACAGATTAAAGACAAATTTCTGAGGTGGGAGGGATGCCCTGATTTTGAGGCCAGCCTGGCCTCTATAGTGAGTTCAAGGCCGGCCTGGCCTATATAGTGAGTTCAAGGTCAGCATAAAATATACATGAGACCCTGTCTGAAAAATATAACAAACAGAGCTGGCTGTGGTGTCCCACACCTATAATTTCAGCATTGGGAGACTGAGCCAGGAGGATCCTTACAAATTCTTTTTTTTTTTTTTTTTTTTGTCTTTTTCCTTTTTTTTATTGGTACCAGGGATTGAACTCATGACCGCCTGCTTGCAAGGCAGGTGCTTATGCCGCTGAGCTAAACCTCCAGCCCTTATCCTTACAAATTCTTGACCAGCCTGGGCTACAAAGTGAGCCCAAGGCTAACCTGAACTCCATAGCAAACAGAGCAAGACCCTGACTAAAAAAGAAAGAAAGAAAGAGAAAAGAAAGAAAAAAAGAAAAGAAAAGAAAAGAAAAGAAAAATCTTCTGGACCAGGCCTCGTGCTGACATGGCCTGTACTTCCCCAAGGGTTCAGAGACAGCCCTCATCTTTCTGGACAGGTGCTTTTCCACGACTTGGCCTGTTCTGAATTTTCCCAGGCTGCCATCCTGCAGTGTGTATATGTTGTTCTGCTTTGTGCTCCTCAGAAGGGCACTCCATCCAGAGCACTTACCCTGCTGAATTTTCCAGCAGACAGGGGTTACAGGATTTCTGGGTCTAAGGTTTAGGCCCTGAGGTAAAATATTTGAGCCTTGGGGCTGGGGATTTAGCTCAGCGGCATAAGCACCTGCCTTGCAAGCAGGCAGTTGTGAGTTTGATCCCTGGTACTGATAAAAAAGAAAAAGACAAAAAAAAATTAAAAAAAAATTTGAGCCTTGTCATACCTAAGGGAGCTCAAAGGCTGAAGGAAGAGTTAAACCAATACATTCATTCCAGCAGCCCAAGACCCTAAAATGCTTAGGGGAATCCTAGGAATTACAACTTTAGATTAGCAGGACCTAGTGAGATTGCAGGACCCCTCTATCAGATTATAAAGGAAGCCTAGGAAGCAGATGCCCAAATGTTAACCTGGGAACCTGATTCTCAAGCTGCATTCTAGAAGCCTCCGCATGCTCAGCACTGAGCCTGCTGACTGGACACTGTTTGGATTGTTGTGTCAGTGAGAGGTAAAGCCTGGCTTTGCGAGTCCTGGTAGAGCTTACGGGATCCAGGAGTCCCCCAACAGCCTATATCTGAGGGTATCTGAGTCATGAAATGCATGCTATAACAAAAGGATGGCCTGTGGGCCTTAGGGCTGTGGCCCCCTTGGCTCTTCTGGTACCAGAGGCATCCAAGCTGACCCTAGGCAAAGTCTTCACGGTGTGGCATGACTTCTTTCTTCCCAGGGAAGTTAGTGACTATCAAACAACCCACTTTTTTTTTTTTTGGTACAGGAGATTGAACTCACAGCTTTGCATTTGCCAGGCAGCCGCTGTGATAGCTCGGACCCCAGAATAAAACCCAAGGAAGCAAGAAATTAAAATTTGGGGAGCAAAGGCTTTATTTTAGGCCAGGCCTGGTGACACAGCCTCCAGTAGCCAATTTGGAGACTGCGCACCCCAGAGACTGAGGAAAGGGATTTTAAAAGCAGGAGAGGGGGGAAAAAAACCAAAAACCCCGCAGAGCTGTTAAGCTGTTGACTTAAGTCTGGAAACTGTAAATCTGTCCACTTAGTTCTGATAACATCAGAAGCCTTTGGTGCCTTTCAAGTTACTCCCAGTCTACAGATAAGCATTATTTCAGAATAGCACATCTGCAATAACATTCAGAGAAGAAAGTAGAAAGTTAATTATTTTGGGACAGCTTGGAGGGAGGTGATTAATTATCTCGGGACAGCTCGTTAGCACTAACATGTGAGAGGAGGTCGAAAGTTATAAGAAGCTGAAACTTAAGTTTTTACAAGGATTTGAAACTTAACACTTTTGGCGCATACAGAACAAGAGGAGGCGCATTACAGAACAGAAATATGGCGAGATTACATTTTTTTGGGGGGGAGAAGAACAAGATCAGGTAAGGGTTGTGCTAACAAGCAAGTCTCCCTGCATACAAGCAAATTACCCTTTAAACAAGTTTAAATTAGGAAAACATCCTGGTTTCCTCAGCAGAGAATAGAGAAGTCTAACAGTAATTAACAACCTTTTGTTACCTTATTTTAGCACCACATCTGTTATTTGTAGAGGGTAACAATGGTTAACATATCAATTAGGTAAGATTTTGCAATTCTTTACAGAGGAGATCATTGATTAACATATCAATTAGGTCACCCAGAGGGAGAAGGAAAACATATATATGGTAATTTGCTATAATACAAATATAATGAAGCTATTTTTCTTAGAGTACAACACCGCTTATGCCACTGAGCTACATACCCGACAGACAACCTCCTTCTTAAACACCAGGCTCTGCCTAGAAGGACCAGCCATCCAAATAACCACATGCTCCTCCTTAAACTCGGCCACCTGTCTACCAGAAAAGGAGGAGACTAGGACTGAAAGACAAGACTGCAGCAGGTGACCACCCAGGGAGGACCTGACCCTTCCTGACCCTCTTCTTTGCTGGCAGCTCCTTCCTGGAAAATGGGGCAAGGAAGGCAGGGTACCGAGTAATGACTGCAAGAGACACTTGGAAGTTCCTCACTCACCCCTGGGACTAGCGAAACTCACAGCCCTGACCAGGGGCTTTGCAACTTAGGGAAGGACTGGATCAATATTTAAGTTAAGATCGCTGTAATGCTGACTTCTCTGAGTTTACTGAGGAGAAAGATTTGTGTAGACACTGTTGGGACAATTGAATGCAGATGTCCTGTGCTCTGCATGAATGGCTTAGGGATGACAGTGCCCAGTGTGTGTACCACTGTTGCCCCCAGATTAACATGTTTTCAATTTTTTCCTCATTGAAATAAAATGACTTTGAAAAAATAAAAGTCGATATTTATAGTGATTCAAACCATGCTTTCTTAGTGTTGCATGCTCGTGTAGTCACATGGAAAGACAGGAGTTGTCTTGTTGTACTCTAAGAAAGTACCTTCATTATTTTGTGTATTATAGCAAACCTGCAACGTGGCTTACTAAATGTGTTTTTTTTAAATCCTTTTTTCCCTAACTGATATGTTAAGTGACCTAATTGATATGTTGAGCAATACTCTCCTCTGTAAAGAATTACAAGAATCTCACCTAATTGATATGTTAACCATTGTTGCCCTCTACAAACTACAGAAGTTGTGCTAAAACAAGCTAACAAGGGTTGTTAATCACTGTTAGGCGCCTCTATTCTCCACTAAAGAGCTAAAGAAAACTAGGATGGCCCACTAATTTACACTTGTTTGAAATAACTTGCTTGTGTGCAGAGAGATTTGTGTATGAGTTTAACCCTTTACCTGACCTTGACACATAACCGCCGTTTTCTGTTCTGTATGGCACCTTATTGCCTCCCTCTCCCCTCACCTATCTATCTAGGCCATAAAGAATTTGTTTCTGGTGACCTCTTCCCGACCCGGTGATGATCTGTCATAAAATGAGCCTGCCCCAATTTTAAGAACTGTTTAGCTTCAAAGAAATCACCGGGAAATACTATGGCCCAAACCCCAATCGGTGCTTTCCTTTTGTTCTGTATGCATCAAATGAGTTAGATATCAGATCTTTGTAAAACTTAAGTTTCAGCTTCTTGTAACTCTTGACCCCTTTGCACACACTAGCGAAAATGAGCTGTCCTGGGATAATTAACTCTCCACTTTCTTCTCCAAATATTGCTGCAGATGTGCCACTCTGAGATAATGTCAGTCTGTAGGATGGGAGTAATTTGAGAAACACCAGGAACTCCCAAGATTGTCAGAGCTAAGTGGACAGCAATACAGTTTCCAGACTCGGGTCAACAAGTTTGATGGCTCTGCAGGTTTCCTTGTCCCCGCCGTTTCCTCCAGCCTCTTTTTAAAGTCCTCCCTTCAGTCTTTGGGGGACAGTCTCCAAATTGGCTCCCAGAGACTCATCGCCAGGCCTGGAAATAAAGCCTTTGCTACCTAAATTTTCGGTCTCTTGCTTCCTTGGATTTTATACCGGGGCCCGAGTTATAACAGTCTAATAGTCAATAGCTCTCCCATCAAGTATCATACGGAGATAGACCTTCTGCCATCCCTCTGTTTGCCTCCCTAAGTGGCAGCAATTCACTGCAAAAGGCACCAAAAAGGAGTCCATGAAATATCTCAGGGTAACCAACCGGCTGAAAAAGCTTTCAAAGAAGCTGCTGGAGGGCTTCCTCCTTATGGCACCCTGACCTGGGAAGGGTCTGTGGATCATACTTGACTTAAACATTCTCAGTCAGCAATCAAATGGGCTTTCTCCCTGGGTCAATTCCTGTCATCAGGATAATTACCATCAGATGGTGACAGAATGTTCCTTCCTGGTGCTAGTCAATGGGAAATTATTTTTTACATCAAAGCTTTCACTAGGGCAGGGACAAGACCCACCAAAGTTATTCACAGGACAGGGACTCTCTTAGACAATTTGACAGATAGGCCATGTGAGCTTGGCCAAAAGAATGAGTCTCTTAACCAGACCACGGCCTTCCCAGCTCAGCAGAGACCTGGTAAATACCCTGGAAAAGACTGACATCTTGATTTGACCCATCTGCCCAAGAGCAAGGGACTCCAGTAACTATTGGTCTGAGCAGGTACCTTCTGCTGCAGAGAGGTACCTGCACAAGAGGTGGTGACAGTTTTGGTCTTAGAAATCATCCCCAGGTTTGGATGTCCCTAAGAACAGAGAAAGTGACAATGAGCCCTCTTTCACAAGCACCGGGCACTCTCTATCACCTTCACTGTACATGGAGGCCACAATCATTGGGAAAAAAGAGAGAAAACGAAAGGGACCCATGAGAGACATTTTTGCAAAATGGTCTGGGAAGTCTACCTGCGATGGCCCCAATGTACTAGCACTAGTGCTAGCATTTACCAGTGTGAGAAATACATCTCAAATCCTAGGCTTCAGTACTTTGGAAAGGCTTTTTGGATGGCCTTTACTCACAATAAAGAAACAGAGAGGGGCTGGGGATTTAGCTCAGCGGCATAAGGGCCTGCCTTGCAAGCAGGTGGTCGTGAGTTCGATCCCCGGTACCGATAAAAATGAAAAAAAAAAAAAAAAAAGAAACAGAGAAACAGATGCCTTGTAAAAGCTGTCCCGTCACTGGCTAAGCCCTGGTGGGTTATTCAATAACTAATGAGAGCTATGGCTGGGCATGGTGGCTCTCGTCTGTAATCCCAGCACTTGGGAGGCTGAGGAGGAGGATTGTTTCAAGTTCGAGACCAGCCTGGGCTACAAAGTGAGCTCAAGGCCAGCCTGAACTGCATAGTGAGACCCCGTCTCAAAAAAAAAAAAAAAAAAAGATAAAAATTTTTTTGTCTTTTTGAGACAGGGTCTTGCTATGTAATTCACGCCCGCCTTGAACTCACTTTGCAACCCAGGCTGGTGTCCAACTTGCAATGATCCTTCTGCCTCAGCCTCCTGAGTTCTGGGATTACAGGAGTGCACCACCACACCTAGCTTGACTTGTTGAAGCAGATTTCACATCATACAAGATTCGCTGCTGTAACCACCTTCAAGTGGACCATTGGTGGAGCCCAGCCCATTCCGACACAATGCAGCCGTCACTTCTCTGAGCTCTGAACACTCTCCTGTCTATAGTCCCCCTCCCTTGTCCTCCAGAAACCACTCACCTGCTTTCCCCCTTCCCAGGATTTGCCTGAAGGAAAGCTGTATGACTCAGGTCCCAGGGCTACCCCATTCCTGCCATTATTTTTTTCTCCTCTGTCTCAGTTCTTGCATTTTTTGACTTTTATGTCTACACTTGCAGCATAAATGATTGCTCTTGCTGTAGGGTGTTGGTACATGCATATAACACATCTCAGTCTTGCATTTCTAACTTTGCTCCCTGGAGCACCCCCACCCCTCACACACACATACCACCACCACCAGGCTCTTTTCCTGGGCTCCAGCTACCAGCACTCAAAGCAGCTGCTTTGGAAAAATCTGATGAGAGAGAACAGGCCACCTACCCCAGACAGAAGGTGCTGGGCATGGTGCTGCACAACTGTAATCTCAGCACTCAGGAGCCTGAGGCAGAAGCATTGCTGTGAGTTTGAGGCCAGCTTGGGTTGCACAGTGAGCTCAGTGCTGTCCTAAACCACAAAGTGAAGCCTTGTTCCCAAAAACCAAACAAGCTGGGCATGGTAGCCCCTGGTTGTAATCCCAGGACAGTGGCTAGACATGTGGTGCACAGCTGTACTTCCTGCCACGTGGAGGCTGAGGCAGGAGGATGGAGTCTAAGGCCAGCCTGGGCAATTTAGGGAGATCCAGTACCAAAAACAAAACCAACCAACCAACCAAGTACTAAGGTGTCTATCAGCAGGGTGCCAAAAATGCTCAGTTGACACAGCCTTCACAGGCTGTGTGCCTTCCTCTCTGGTTTTGACTTTTTTTTTTCAGCACTGGGGATGGAACCCAGCGCCTCCACATTGTGCTCCACCCTAAGCCCTTTTTAAATTTTTTATTGTGAGACTGGTTCTCCACAAGTTGCTGTTTTGCCTAGGCTGGACTCAAGTTTACAACCCCCCTTCCTCAACCTCCCAAGTGGTGGGATTACAGGCGTGCACCAGCATATCTAGCACCTCAAATCCTGACCCTGAGGAATTTGGGATTACCCCAGTCACTTCCCCACAGGGACCTACAGCTAAGTGAAGAAGCCAGTGAATCTCACCTGGGACTGGGGAGAATTAGCAAGAACCTATGGAGAGCACAGGACAGGGCCTGGCACCACGGGGTGTTCGAGGTCATTATCTCCTTCCTCTCTGCACATCACCAATGCCATCTCTTCTCACTCCTCCCTGCTCAAGAACCTTCCATGACTCCCCATTACCCCTGGATAATATCCAAGTCCTTCATGGCATTGGAAACCTTTGGATTTTGATTTTTTCCCCCACCACCCATTTCTGGGTGTCTAGTGGCAAATGTTTATGTCCCTCTCACTTTTTCATCTTCCTCTCTGAGGACCTGGGAGTCTAAAGTCCTCCCCACAGGGACTCCAGAGATTACTCACAAGTTAGGGCCTCCTAGACATCAGAGGACTGTTATTCAGCCACGGAAAGGAGCAAAGCACAGAGGCATACTACAACATGGGTCCAGCCCAGGTTCCCTCCCAAGTTGGAGATAATTCAGCAGGAAGTGGTTCACTTTGGCTCCCAGTCCCACTCTGAGGTCAAGGGGCCACATCTGGCGTGGCCTTGTTGCGGGCAGAATCCAGAGGCAGCTCTGGCTGTGAAAGGGGACACATGTCCTTTGGAGGCTGAGGCTCTCTTCCACCAACACAAATCAGCTAGGGGCAGAAATAGGAAGGGAAGAGCAAGAGGAAGAGGAAGTCAGCAGCAGGAACCGAAACTGCACCCTGAAAGCAGGAATCTGGAACGGGGGAACCTGGACTCTGTCCCTGAGTGGGTAAGGGGCTTAGACACAGTGGGCTGAATAATAGTTGTACTCCTCAAAGGACTGTCCACCCACAGGAGCCCTGGCCTCCTGGGAGGGGGAGGGGCAGCTTCTTGGAGGCTGAGGCAGGAGGATTATGAGTTAGAACCCAACCTGGGCAACTTGGCAAGACTCTGTCTCAAAATAACATATAAATGGGGGCTGGAGATTTAGCTCAGCGGCATAAGCGCCTGCCTTGCAAGCAGGCAGTCGTGGCTTTGATCCCCGGTACCAATAAAAAGGAAAAAGACCAAAAAAAAAAAAAAAAAAAACATACAAATGAAAAAGGGCTCGGTTTGTAGCTCAGTGGGAAGGTCCTGGGTTCAGTCCCCATGGGTGGGGGGAACAGGCTGGGGGTCTAGATAATACAGAGCACCAGTGACTCAGATTTCTGGGCCCTGGGGAGAAGAAGAGATAGGGGTTTGCATGCTGACTGCACGAAGTTGGGGAGAGGAAGTTAGGGACTCCCTGAAGTTGAACTGTGGCCTACTGGGTTCGTGGGAGACAGGAAGTGGTGGTTTGGGGTGAGGTCCGTGGCAAGTGGCCAGTCAGACCCAAGGCTGAGCAGAGCACCACTGCCTTTCCTAGTACCTGGACTTTGCCTCTGTGGGCACCGGGACAGCCACCTGTTTCTCCACCCACCGCACCCAGCAAACCTTCCAGCACGCTGACACCCAGGCCTCAAGCAAGGAAACCACTGAAGGTGATGGTCCAGGCCAGAGGATGAAATTGGAGGGTAGCAGGACCAAGGGAAAAGGGAAAGCGCCTCCAGCAAGGGCAGGTCTGCTTGTCAGAATCCCGAAAATTGCTTCTGCCTGGAGCCAGTGCAGCAGGAGGCTGGGTGGAAGCTGAGATTCCTCACAGCTGAGCGCTGGCTCCTTCCCTGCAGGCCCAGAGACTGCCCCCGCCCTCTGCTCTCCTGCCTGCCCGGTATGTGGGGCTACTTGACCCTTCTGCCCATCTTCCTGGCACTCTGGGCTATCGCTGGTGTTTGGATTGTGTAAGTGTCAGTGGCGGGATGATGCCAGGGTGTGAGGGAAGGGGCTGGGCCCAGACCCCAGGGTGTGAGGGAGGAGGGAGCCGGAAGTCTAGGTTTTGTTTTGTTTACACAATGAAGTATAAGTTTGGTTAAGGGAAAGACCTTGAACCTCCCATGCTCACTCTCCTATGTTCCTCCCACCTTAGTTTCGGGATTGCTGTGGCCAACAGGACTGTGAACCTCAGCCAAGGGTTCCCCTACATCAGGTAGCTGGGGTGTGTGGGTGCCCACAGGAGGAAGTGGTGGGTCCTGGCTTGCAGGTGCCACAGGATGACAGTTATTCCTCTGTCTTCCTCAGCATCTGCGGATCCTACCCACCTCAGAGCTGTATTTTCAGTCAGGTTCTCAATATGGGTGCTGCCCTGGGTAAGGATTCCCATCCTTTTCCAAGTACTGCTACCCTAAACCAACAAAGTGGAGCGTGCCGGCACCAGGAGTCCAGCCCTCCACCACCCAAGGGTCCTGGTCTCCATTCTCAAACCCGGGGTCCAGGACCCCAGTCCTTGTCCTCCCTTAATCTTTGCTGAGCACCTTGCTGGCTCCAGGTGCTGCCCACTTCCCTCTCTTCCCAGCCGCCTGGATATGCATTGTGCGTTATCACCAGCTCCGGGACTGGGGCGTCGGGACGTGTTTTAACCAGCTGAC
Source organism: Cavia porcellus (assembly GCF_034190915.1). Classification (NCBI taxonomy): domain Eukaryota; kingdom Metazoa; phylum Chordata; class Mammalia; order Rodentia; family Caviidae; genus Cavia; species Cavia porcellus. The sequence goes on along the minus strand of NW_026947490.1, from coordinate 36,218,212 downwards.
CCTGTGGTCCGGGCTCATCTGTGCTCTGGGGACCTCGATAGTAGGCAACTTTCAGGTGAGACACAGTGGACAGGGCACAGTGGACTACAACTCCCTGTGTGCCCCGCGACCGAAGCGTGCTCATTCTATGGGCCCGACTCGCACTGCCTTTTGGGATTTGTAGTCCTCTAGTGACTTGCTGCCACAGTGCTGCCAAGCTGGCTCCTGGGACGAGTGTCCTTTAGGAGGCCCTTTGTCCATTGGACCTTGTGGAGCCCAAAGAGGCTAGGAGGCTTTCGCCCCAGCCTCCTTCCCATTCTCATGTAACGATGAAATCACCGTGATTCCCCCCCCCCCCCAAGCTGGCTGTGAGCGTGTTTCCTTATGGGAGTCAGGCTTGACACTGTGGATCCCTTCACCAGCACTCTGGGGGCTGTCCCCTCGCAGGTTCCAGAGTCCCTGTCCACTGATGTCAGAGAGCAACTCAGATCCTTGGACCCTAGAAACCTTGAGTTGTCCGTAGAATGAACCAAATGATGACGGGAATCTTAGCGATTTATTTGCTATTTTATTCTGTTGTCACATCACTGACACCGAGGCTCTCTTGCTGGAATAAGAGCTGGAGAAGCCCCCAGGATGCTGGGCTCAGAGGCTGCCCCTTCTTATTTGCACAGCACTCCATCTGCTCAGGTGTTTATTCCCATGCTCCTCACTCCTGAAGCTTGACCTTGCTGTGACAGTGCTTCCCTGAGGAGCTGTGTGTAGACATTTCCGTGATCACTTTCATCCCCCCAAAAGTGTCCCCTGCAAAGGCTTAATATTGAAACACTTTAACTGATACTCTGGGCCAACACCACTGTGCTGTCTGATGTGTCTATCCCCTCTGGGGCAGGATCTGTTTCCACTTCGGGACCCAAAGGTTTATTCTGTGCTGCTTTCCTGGGTATCTCCCTTTCAACTCTCTCTCCTCTGCCCAGGAAAAGAACCAGAAGCCCACGCACCTGGTGGGGGCCTTCCTTGCCTTCATCCCGGGCAACATCTACTTCTGGCTACAGTTCCTACAGTCCTGGAGGATGAGCAGCCTACGCCAGCCTGGGGAGCCCTGGATCCGACCGCTGCGCCTGGGCCTATGTGGCCTGTGCACCCTCCTCATCATGGCCAGTATCCTCTTGGGGCTGCCAGGGGTCAGGCTGGCTCCTCACGGGTGTTGAAGTGTCCTGCGCCCTTGCGGTGTATCACTGTGGATTTCCCTTTCGTCTCTGGGGCTCCACATGGGGCCGTAGCTGCCTCTTGGCAAGTTCTCACACTGAGGCTGCATCTCTGGGGTGGAGCCCTGTTTCCCCATATTAGTTGGGGTGTGCTTCATTGGTTGTTAAATTCTTGTGCCTCAGTTTCCCCTCTTACCAAGGGCAAGGCTGTGCAGAGTAAATCGGATGGTGAGCAGGAAGGGTTCTGCCCTCTGCCTGGCCTAGCAGGTGCCAATGCAGGATCCGTTTACAGCAATTTTGGGGTGCTGCCCCATGCTGGGTGTATGTAAGGGCACAGGCAGGACCAGCCCCACCAGTCCACCCTTCTTATTTATACCCAGCCAGTGTCCTGGTGGGCTTAGCGGTGGCCTATAGGTGGCTTGTGAGGAGCTGAGGTACAGAATTTCCAGGTCCCTGTTCACAGAGGTGATCTGGCAGTGTCTGCACCAGGACCTCTGACAGCAGCTGCCAACCAGAGCCAGCTGCCCAGTGTCTGCCAGAGTTGGGGTGTCTTCCACCAGCGTAGGGCACCCTCGGCCTGCTCAATGAGTCTTGAGCCTCAGTCTCCACATCTGTGAGACAGAGTTGCCTTGGTCCCAAGAGTGACTAACTCTGGTAGGCAGAGGGGAGCGGAGAAGCTGCTTCTGTGTAGGTCAGGCTTGGCAGCCTCTCCCATTTGTGAAGAGAGAAGCTGGGGCCGAGGGAGGCTGAGGGCAACCCAAAGGGCTCAGCTGCAGGCAGAATGAGGATGACGAGCCTAATTCCTCCAGCAGGGGTGGTCAGTGATCCCAGCCTGTGGAACCGGCCTGTCCCTTCCAGCTGGCCAGTGGGTGGTGAGATGCAGCTGGTGCCCAAGATGCCTCCAAATCAGCTGTGCTGACAAGCGGTTTGGTGACAGGGAGCTGCACAGACGAGTGGGCTAAGCAGGGGCCAGAATCCCACAGAGAGCTGGTGGGAGCCTGCTGCCGCCGTGGGTGCTGCCGTGGACCAGGCTGGGACACAGTGGGCCAGGCCTGTGCACAAGGTGGAAGCAAGCAAGGGCTGGTGCTGAGCTCTCCAAGAGGAAGGGAGAGGGCCTGGGCTCCTCATGGGGGCTGTGAGGTCTTCAGAGACAGGAAGGGCTTGAGCCTGACTCAGGGCTCATCCCTCTCCCGAGCTGTAAGACCCATGGGCTGGGGCCATGGGCGGTGCCAGTCTTGTTGGCCACTTGTCCCTAATGGCTGGCACACAGGGACTTTAGAAATCCTCAAATGAATGAAACAGTGTCTAAGCTGGACTGGGAAGGGCGAGCTGGATGGAGACCGCAGCAGAGGAGGGAGGAGGATGCTCCAGGGAGAAGTCTGAGGAGTAAGTTGTCCCATGAGGCCCACAGACAGCTTTGGCCTGCCCCGAGGTCGCAGAACTCAGAGGACACAGGCAGTGGAGGGGTAGGAAATGGGTTTTCTGTGTTTTGTTTTGAGACAGGGCCTCGCTGTATATTCCAGGCTGGCCTGGAACTCATACAGCAATTTTCCTGTCTCAGCCTCCTGCTATACTGGCATCACCACACCCACTTCTGGTTTTGCCTTTTGAGGTACCATCTTTCTTTGTAGTCCAGGCTGGCCTTGAACTCCATCTTTCTGCTCCCGGCCCTGAGGTGCTGCCACCTCACAGGTGTGTGCTGCCAGGTGAGCCCAGAAATAGATTTAGAATATCTGGGGAGTCAGGGAAAGGACGGGGCAATGAAATGGAATCAGACAAGGGCAATAGGAGGCCAGCTGGGCACACAGGAGGGTGAGGGGACTCCTAAGGGTCTGCCTTGACACCAAAGGGATGGTGGCACTGCCTTGGTGGTGTGGACACCAGAAAGAGGGACAGACTTGGGAGGGCATGGGAGACAGATTTAGGAACTGTGACTAGTAACAGTGGCAGTGGTGTCCTGAGGGATGTGCTGGAGCTACCAGAGGACTGGGAAAGCTCAGCTGGACAAGTAGTATTTTGGAGCCCTCTGTGGTGGCGCAGGCCTGTAATCCCTGCACTAGGGAGGCTGAGGCAGAAGGATTGCTGTGAGTTTGAGACCAGCCTGGTCTCAAACAAAGTGAGCCCAAGTGTCGGGGTCGCTCCCGGCCAGCAGGAAAGACACACGACAAAGTCTGGCGGTGTGCAACCTTGCCTTTATTTGTCTCCGCGTGGGCCCCGCGAGGCCTCCGCTCTGTCACCAGCCCTTTCTCGCCGGTGGACTTTCTCTATCTCTCTCTGTGCTTCCTCTCTCGTGGCGGGAGAGGCATTCACTTTTATAGGGTGACAGTAGCCAATCAGTTCAAAACGCGCGATGCGGGCTGACTGGCTAACATCAGTTGTTGCTAGGCAGACTATCTTACAGAGCGGGTTGTTTAAGTCGCCAGCGCAATCAGGGGGCAGGAAGCAGGCGCCAACTTGGCTCACTCGATGGGAGGGGCAATCTAGCTCAGGCTCCGCTCCCACCCACAGGCCCTACGTCCGCCAAGTAAGGCGACCGGTGTCGGCCGCGGCTCCCAACACCCAAGGCCAGCCTGAACTGCATAGTGAGACCCTATCTCAGAAACATCAAACAAGCCGGGCGTGGTGGCTCACACCTGTAATCCCAGCACTCAGGAGGCTGAGGCAGGAGGATCATTGGGAGTTCCTATACCAGCCTGGGTTACAAAGTGAACTCAAGGCCAGCCTGAACTGCATAGTGAGATTCTGTCTCAAAAAGACCAAACAAAAAACAAAAAGGAAAGAAACAATGTTTTGCACTATTAGGACTACACTGTTAACGACACCTATACAGGACAGATCCCTGGTGACAGATGGAGACAGGTCACTGGGATGACAAGGGCCAACACCCCTGAGCACAGGTTAGGAACAGGTGCTAAGGATGGGTATCTGTCCCAGGGCACCTAAGGGGGGCTCCAGGCCCTTTCCGAAAGCAGGTGGCCCTTGACCTTGGCATCCAGTGATTGTCCTGCACTTTCTGCAGCTGCGCTCGGCCGCCGCTGCCTGTGAGTGGGCCTTGGCCATGCTGCTCTTCATGCTCTTTGGCCTCTTCACCGTGGACTTCTCGGAGCTGGACGGCTGCACCCTGTGCCTGAGGCCTCAGCCAGGGCTCCCAGCCCTGCCGGGCTCCCCTGCGCCCTCGCAAGTCTAGTTATCGCAGGGGCTCAGCTCCCACCTCCCTCCCTGTGCAGGAAGCGGGCCAGAGCCACCTGGGAGGCCTCCGAGATGAGCCAGCAGGGACTCCCCAGCCAACCGGCTGGACAGGAACTCTCAGAGCCTGGAGGATGCACGTGCGGAGGCTGCGCCCACACCCGCCTGTCCCTGTCTCTGCAGTGGGGGCGTCCAGGAAGCCAGAGGCCGAGTCCAGTGCTTGTCCCTGATCGAGGCTATTTATTATTTTTTTGTTGTTGCCGCCGGCAGAATCAGAGACATGGACACAGGCAGGATCACGCGAAACCAGAATTCCTTCCGGGAGAGCAAATCCGTACAGAAGGTTGTGGGAGGCAGGGGAGGAGGGGCCCAGGAAGGGGAGTTGGGACGACACAGGGACAGGGCCCTGTCCGGATCTGCTAAGCCACCCCAACCAGCTCCCGTCCCTCCCCCACCCCACCCACAGAGATTGATCAATAAATAAAACAATAAATTAATCAATAAATAAAATAGAAATGGCTCCCTGCCCCCATCCCCTGCGCCTCCCCCCTTGGGCATGGCCCGGAGTCCAATCGCTGTGGGGCAGGCCAGTTTCTGGGTCCCCCCCCTCCCAATGTACTTCTTGGGCCTTATTTACAGATTCACAGTTAGGGGACAGGGAAGGGGGATGGAGGGACCCCGTCCTTCCCTGACCCCTGGGGTCAGGGCAGCGGGGTCCCGTTGGTGGCCAGGAGCTTCTTGTCCTTGGGCGGGCCTCGGCGGGGAGAGCCGCTCAGCTCAGGGTCTGGGCGGCTGGGTGGAGGCTGCAGGCTTCGGGGCGGGGTGCCAGTGGGCCGGGGCTGTGCCCCGTTCTTCTCGTCTGTGGAGGAGGAAGAATTTAGTGTAGGCTGCGGTGCCTCTCATGGATCTTGGGATGCCAGGGTGGTTGAGGCCTCGATCCGAGGTACTCACACCCCGAAGGGGCACCCAAAGGACACAGGTCACCCACAGATGGGCTCTCCCTCGTGGGAGCTGCATGGGAGCCTTGGAACCTGTATGGCACCAGAAATTGGGCCAAATTAGTGTGGGTGAGACTCAGGCCCAACTTCAGAGGACCCCGGGGACAGCTGGGGGCCAGTGACCCTGAGTTTACTGCTAGGCTGCTGGGTACAGCTTTTAGGGTGTGGCTTAGGGGTCACAGGCCCTCCTGGCTGAACCTCCCTAACCTGGCTGTGTTCCTGTGGGTCCGACTTCCCCTACAGGGCCACCTGCAGTGGCTCCTTCAGGGGGCAGCTCCAGGGGACCATGTGACACCTGAGGTCTGCAGGCCCAGCTGCTTGGAGACACTGAGTGCTGGGCAGGAGCCATGCTGGCCTGTTGCAAGAGCAACCAAAAAGGCTCCCTGCTTCCAGACCACCCCACCGTGGTTTCTTACCCCCAGTATTGGAGAATTGAATCCAGGGCCTTCATCCTGAGCTCCATCCTCAGCCCTTAGGGTTTTGGTACCTTGCTCAGGCTGGGCTCGAACTGGGATCCTTCTGCCTCAGCCTCGAAAAGTGCTGGCATTATAGCCACATTATCAGTATGAGACAAGTGCCCCAGGGGGCCTGCCTATTGGTACTGCATCTTTGAGGGTGGACCCTTTTGGGATCCCTGGTTGCTGAGGCAAGGGGACCCAGTCGGCCTAATTTGCTTTTTGGTTGCCCGTAACAACCAAAAAGGGAAGGCAGGGTGTCACGGTTGCTGCTGACATCTGGGGCCTGGGTGACCCTTTGTGGTAAGGGGTGTCCTGTGAGTTACAGGGTCTCTCATGGCTTCCCTGACCACTGTCCATAAGATGCTACGGAATCCTTCTGCTATCCTCGGCTAAGACCACCAGGGAAGCTATGCTGGCTTTCCTCATCACAGCCTGCCCTGCCTCCTCCAGCCTGTACTTACCTTTTCTCTTTTTCTTTCTTTCTTTTTTTTGAGACAGGGTCTCATTAGGCTGCCCTCAAACTCACAGAGATCCTCCTGTCTCAGCCTCCCCAAGTGCTGGGTTTACAGGCATGAGGCACCATGACTGGCTTTATCTTGCTTTGTCCTGTCACTCACCCTAAGCTCACTCTTCATGCCGGGGAGCTGTGAATACATAATTTGTGGGAATGAAGACTGCTTGCATGGTGACTAGGATTAAGGACTTTGGCCAGGAAAGCTATTGTGGATTACTTAGGTATGTCCAATTTAGTCTTATGAGACCTTGGGAAACCTTTCCCAGCCAGGTAATGTGGTTCTCACCTGTAATCCCAGCACTTGGGGAGGCTGAGGCAGGGGGATGGCAAAGTCAGAGCATAGCCTGGGAGACTTACAATACCTTAGCTTAATTCTTTAAAGAAGGGTATGGAACATAGTTCAGTGCAAAGGTCTTGTGTTTAACCTCCGGGACAGGAAAATGGGAAAAAGAATCTTTCCCAGTTAAGGTCAGTGTCTCAAGCTCAGGCCCGGAAGAGGCCACAGGAAAAGGAATAATGTGTGGTCTCCAGCTGCTGTTGGAGGCTCAGATACCACCAGGCCTGCTCATGAGACTCACAAGGGCCTTCAGATTTCTAGGACTCAAAGGATGACAATCTGTGTTGTTCCAGCCACCAGGTTCATGGCCTTTTGTTTATGGCGGCTACAGGGAACTAACCCAAGGGTGACCCTGGGATGGCATTCTTTATTTTGTTTTTTGACACAGGATCTCCCTGTGCAGCCCAGCTGCCCTCAAACTCAGCAATCCTCCTGCCTCAGCCTCCTACGCAGGTTCGAGGATTACAGGTGTGCAGTAACTTGCCCTGCTGAGTAGCAGTCCTCAGTGACAAGGCTGCTGTGGCTCCAGCTCCTCTGCTGGTGCCCTCTCACGGGGAGGGAGACAGCCCCTGGGTGGCCCTGGAAAAGCCCCAGAGCGGATGGCAGACCCTGTGGGATCCATGGCCCTCACACCTGCACTCATGTACTCCACGGGCCTGTTCAGGAGAAGCTGCTGTGTCTCTGGCTGTATTATGGGCATGTTGTTCCCCCAAAATCCACGTGCTGAACCCCCGGCCCCAAGATTGTCGTGTTAGGAAAGAGGACCTTTGGGAGGTAATTACTCACAAGGATGGAGCCCTCATGGATGGAATTGGTGCCCTTGTGAAAGAGACCTCAGAGCTGGGTATGCTGGCACACCCTTGTAATCTCGGGATCTCAGAGGCTGAGATAGAAGGATCGCAGGTTCAAACCCAGTCTAGACAACTTACAAACTGTCTCAGAATAAAAAAAAAAAACAAGGGCTGGGTGTGGTGGCTCACGCCTGTAATTCCAGTACTCGGGAGGCTGAGGCAGGAGGATCCTTGCGAGTTCAAGACCAGCCTAGGCTACAAAGTGAGCTCAAGGCCAGCCTGAATTGCACAGTGAGACCCTGTCTCAAAAAGACAAATATAAATAAATAAATAAATAAATAAAACAAGGGCTGGGGAGGTAGCTCAGAGTGAAGGTGCTGGACTCAATTCCCAGAATACATATGTGTGATGACCTGCTGCGTGAGCTCCCTGCATATGTTCCTGCCAGAGCCCAGCAAGAAGGTGCCTCCTCCACATTGGACTTCCAGCCTGTGAACGGTGGATGAGTGATGCTTTTCTGTTGTTTGTAAGCCACTGGGTTTATATTGTGTTCCTACGGTGGCCAGAGTAGATTGAGACACTTTGGCGACAAATGTGGCCATGGCCTGGCCCCTGCTTTGCCCCTTGGTTGCTATGGACAATAGGCCTTAGCAACAGGCCCTGCTGGAGCCTGAGTTCTTGGGTACCAAGAACATCTAAGTCCTGCAAAGGGGGTGATCAATGTGTCTCATCTTTAGACCAAATGTCCTGAATCCAGGTGGATGGGGCTGGTCCATCAACCCACTCCAGAGCGTAGGCCTGGGACCTCTGTGGCAGGATATCCTGCTGCCCCCGAGCAGGGGCCGCAGTCCTCACAGAGATCTCTATAGTCTGGTCTGCAGATCCATGGGGAGCCCGTCAGGGCCTGGATGCCACCCACCACCCACAGCCCCACCCACCTGCCAGGGCCTGCACGGATGGCTGGTCGTGTGTGCTCAGCAGCTGTGCCTGGATGGTCTCCACCACACGCTTGAACCGACGGCTGGGACCTGGGGGACAGCGGGCAAGAAACACACTGATGGCCAGCTGAGGCCATCAGCCTGCAGAGCCCAGCTCCTCCAAGTGAAGAGTCTCCTCCTCTGGGACTCAAGTTTCCCCAGTGCTGGTGGAGCAGACATCAATCTACGGTTTAGAAATGGATCTCCCTATTGCTCTGTAGGAAACACCTTAGCTGAATGTGGTGATGCACACTTGTAATACAGGCACTCAGGAAGCTGAGGCAGGAGGACTGCTGTGAATTTAAGGCCAACTGGGCTACTTAAGTGAGTACAAGGCTGACCTGAAGTACAGTGAGATGCTGTTTAGAAGCAAAAGATGAATGGACTGTAGAGGTCTTGCCTTGCACACACAAGGCCCTGGGATTGGATCCCTAGCACCACTCCCCACAGGCATGCAAACTGAATATTAAAAAAAAGAAAGAAAGAAAAAGAAACACCCTGAAACTCAGATGCCTTCAACTTTAACAACAGGTACTGGCCTCTGTTTATACAGAAGCTGCTGCTTTGCCTCTCTAGTTGAGGCTGTGAAAAGCCAGAGATGTTAAAAAAAAAAAAAAAAAAAAAAAAAAAAAACGGTGAAAGAAAAAACCATCTTGAGGTGGAGAAAGGCCTGCTCTGTGAGGCTGAGGCATGAGTTCAAACCCCGCTGAGGCAACTTAGTGAGCTCCTGGATCAAAATAAAACTGGCTGGGGAATGTCACTCAGTGCAAAGGCCCTGGGCTCAGTCTCCTGTACTGCCCCCACAAAAAGAGAAAGCAAAGTCTTCACTTAGTCTTAAAGGGGAGAATAAAAAGGGCTCTAATTTATTTGAGTGAAGGAACACCCCACTGTTTCACTGCCACCTGATGTAGAAACCCTCAGAACAAGCTCATCTCCTGGGGGTGACATGGGCAAAGACAGAGCTGTTCTTTGTTATCCAAAGGCCCATCAGTAGGACCCAGAAACCCAGCAGAATCGAAGCAAGTTACTCCTGTGGTTCTCATCTCTTGTGCCAGCTATCGATTGGTTGTGGTTGTCTGATGTGAAAAGTGGCTGAGATAGCATAGCTCAGCAGGAAGAAGCACTGTAATTGATTGGTGATATCTGTTCTGAGTAGGGGTGTCATATTTGAGGACCACACGCTGTGCTTATCTTTCCCCTTTTGATCTAAGGGGAAGTGAACATAGAAGGCAGAGCTCCAGTGTCCCCTGTGAGGGCAAGAAGCCTAGGTTGATCCTAATTTTGTCATGGTTTACTGTGTGACTGTCATCAAGCCCATCTGCCTCTCCAGGTCTCAGTTGTTTTTATATATGTGTGTGTGTGTGTGTGTGTGTGTGTGTGTGTGTGTGTGTCAAGTGGATCATCCACACCTCAGAGGCGGCTTGGAGTAACACTATTTATATGATAAATACCCACTGAAGATTGGGGAAGGATGGGATGTTTGGGTTCTGTGTGAGGAAGGGGCTCACAAAGCAGAGTAGCCTCTCTCTGGCCTGGCTGGCCTCCTGGGGGCCTCTGACATCCTGGTCACTGCACTGGGGGACAGTGTAGTCAGCAGACTCACCAGAGATGAGAGTAAAGGTGACGGAATAGATGCCGCCTCCACTGCTGCCGTCCCGGCGGGGGGAAGGCTCAGGGCCCTCTGAGGAGCTGATGTCCACCTGGAAGCGGACAGGTTTCTGGAAGACGGAGGGGCCGCCACTGGCTTTGTATTCGGCCCTGAAGCTGGTCTGTGACAGCACACTGTGACTCAGGCTGGGGATCTGAAAGGTGGGGACATGGGATTCAGTGAAGGACTGTAGGGTGGAACACATGACCAACCTACAACTGGTTCTACCCAGGGAACTCCAAACCCCATCAGCCACTGGGGCAAAGCATGAGAGAAGGCCTTGGGAGATTCTGACGACTTGTTTTTTCTGCCCTACAACATGGACAAGGGATCAAAAGAGTGGTTGAACATTTGAATCTCAATTTCAAGAGGACTCTGATAGCACCAGGCTCCAGGACCACAGGACACCTCTTCTAGTCCCATCTACAGCCACAGGTCCCAGCCACCATGTTTCCTTTAGTCCCACACCAAAGCAGCATAGGGCCAGCTATAGGCAGTCCCTAAAGCCTGCTGGAAAAGCAGCTCCTTCTGCCATCTCTGACCTTGGGTGTTATGGGTGATACATTGTGTCAACTTGAGAAGTTTAGAAATTTAACTAAGAACTCAGCAGGGAGCCAGAGTCCTTGCTTTGTAAATATCCTCAGCCTGTGCAAGAGGAGGGCACAGAGATTTTTTGAGTGCTACAAGCACCCTATGGGGTGGTAGCCTGCTTACAATATAAGGGAGGAGAAGAGGTCTGCTCTCCCCACTTCGTTTTCAGGGCTTTTGTTGGCTGCTGCCTTGAAGTCAACCTTGTCCTGGTACCATGCCACCCTGCCTTGGAGCCAGCTGATTATGAACTGAACCCTCCACAAACAGTGAACTAAATGAACCTTTCCTTCCTACCCTGTGTCAGGTAAGCAAAACAGGAAAATCGCAACTCATCCATCCTTCATTTATACCTGGGAAACTCACTGGGGATCCCCACCCCCTAGCCCTGAGGAAAAATAACCCTTTTTTTCTTCCTTGCCCCAACATGGACTAGAAAACCACACAGCTTATGAACCCCAAAAGGAAGCCCGGCCAGGCCACTGTGGCTCAGCCCAAGGCGCTGAGCTTTGCAGCTCCCAGTGGGGTCACAGGTTCCTCACCGACAGGAAGGCGTGGACAATGTCCGCTTTGATGCTGCTGAGCGGTTTGTCCTTGAGCACGAGAAATATTTGTTCTTCTTTGTCCAGGGAGATGAAGTTCCCAAACCAGGAGCGTTTGGCCAGTCTGAGAGGGAGGGACAGTGGTATGTCAGGGGGATGTGTGTGTGGGGTGACCCCCAATTCCTCCTCTTCCCTTTCAATGCCACTCACTCTGGAGAGGACTCTGGTGTCAAACTGGACATCTCCTCCGCGGTGGGGACTGGGTTGGGGAGGAAAGAGAACGCGGTCAACACCTCTCTCCATCGTCCTGCAGGCTAGGAGCCATCTCCTTCTCTAGGTTCCTGACCCCATCCTTAGGGCAGACCTCTTAGGCCACACCCCTGCGGCATTATGGTCCAATGGGGAGGAGGCTTAGAGTGCAATGGGGGCGGGGCCTCGGGTGGGCTTCTCCTTTAGAGTGTGAGGCTCAGCTCTTCCCTCCCTGGCACCTGCTGCTGTGCCCAGCACCCACCCTGCGCTTCTTTTTCTCTTAGGATGTGGGAAGCCAGCCAATCTCCTATCTGAAGTCGCTGCAGGGATTCCCTGGATCCAGAAATGGAGCGTTTTCCCCAGGTTTGGACTTAGAAGCTCTTACACCCGGAACCCCATAATCCGTACCCTGCATCTTGCGCCGGTGGAAGCGAGGGGAGCCCAGGAAGCTGTTGCGGATGGAGTTGAGCCGACTCCTCCAGGCAGCTCCCCCGACACCACCGCCGGGGCTGGGGGGCGGCGTAGTCCCCGGAGTCCCGGTGGGGCTGGCTCGGGGCGTGTGCAGGGGCGAGTGCAAGGGAGTCCCTCCAGAGGAGCGCGGGGAGCCTGGGGGTCCGGGCAGGGGTGTGGAGCGGGCGCTGGGGGGCGGGGGCTGCTCCCCGGCGCCCCCGCCTCTGGGGCCTCGAGAAGGTAGCGTCTGTGTTTTAGATGTCGGGGATCCCCCGCCTCGGGCCTCATCTACAGCCCCCGGTTCGGGCGAGAAGGAAAACACCGGACTCTGCGGAGGAGCGGGCAAGATGAGGCCGGACTACAACTCCCAGGAGGCCCTGCGCATGACTCCCGCACACGCCCTCGAGGGCCCCCCCTGAGGCACACTGGAACTTGTAGTGTAGTCAATCCCCTTTTAGCCAAAGTTTGCACCCGGGATATGTAACTGCAGCTGAGTGGAATGGTACACAGTAGATGGCCAACAGGCTTTTTCTTCTTCTTTTTTTTTTTTTTTTGTGAGACAGGGTCACGCCACACGGTTCAGGCTGGCCTTGGGCTCACTTTGTAGCCCAGGCTGGTCTCGAACTTGGATTCTCCTGCCTCAGTCTCCTAAGTGCTAGGATTACAGGAGTGTGCCATCACGCCCAGCTTTTAATGAGCTTCTTTTTTCAGTGCTAGGGCTTCATGCAACCTATTCAAGTGCTTTACCCTTGAGCTACAATCCCAAGCTCCCTGCCCTCTAAATTCTCCGAGGAGCCTGCCTTACCCTTGGGCTGCTTAGAGGGCTGGAGGATAGGCCGGTGGAGGCGCCACTGACGCTGCGGGACCTGTTTCCGGGAGAGAGTTTTAAAAATCGGGAGGGCTTCAAAAGTCTTCAGGATGAGGAACCGGGGCCCAGAGAGGGGAAGCGACTCACCCCAAACAGTGCATCCGAGGTTGGGCAGGGACTGATGTTGTTCCTCCCTGCACTCCTGGGCACCAAGGACTCCCAAGGGTCGGGCACTCACCTTTGGCTGTGCTGGGCCATCTCCAAGGCCCGGCGGGTGGGCACCGGGGAGCCACCACCCCCAGCGTCCGTGATGCTCAGAACTTCCATGGACTTGCGCTCCGGCCGCCGTTTCCCGTGCCGGCTCAGCATGGGGGAGTCTACCCGCTTCCGAGGTGGGTCTAAGGGCCAGGAGTTCCACTTGGTTAGGGGACAATGTGCCCCATTGCACACGGAGCTACTCAGCTGCCTCACAGACTACACAGAGGGAAAACTGAGGCCCAGAGCAAGACAGGATTTGATGAATCCCCAGCTGGCTAATTCCGGGGTGAACCGGGCCAACCGTGCTGTTCTTCCTCTGCCCAGCATCCTGGGTCTAGGTTTCTCACCCACATCGTTCCGGGGAGGCAGGTCCTGGTCTTCACAGCTGGGATACCGCTCCTTCCGGTCCAAAAGCAGGTAATAGATCATCTTTTCTTGGTTCTCCCTGAGATGGGCACAGGGATCAGCTAAGTGAGGGCTAGCCAAAGGTCTCACCCCTCCTGGCGACTCAGCCTCTCTAGGCTTCAGGCCCACTCAGTAGCTCTGACTCAGGGATATTTTCTAGCTACCAGATGTTTAGTTTCTTATGGGTTAGAGCATTTCATGATTTTGCTTTACTCAATAAATGTGTCATACTTGGGTTCTTACTAAATACTCTATGTACTTCATGAGGAAGGTACTGTCCAAGCCTGCCTCAGCATCTCTGATGTGCGGTGGCCCAGGCCTGTAACTGTGGGAGGCTGAAGCAGGAGGATTCCAAATTCGACCCAGACTGAGCAACTTGGTGAGACTGCTTCAAAATAAATTAAAGAAGGGGTGGGAATTGGGTGTGGTAATGAATGCTTGTGATCTCAACACTGGGAAGCTGGGGCAGGAGGACTGCCAGTCGAGTTCTACTTGCAAATTCAGCAATTTAGAGTGACCCTGTTTCAAAATATAAAGGTGTACATGTATGTGTGCGTGTGTATGTGTGTATGTCCGTGTCTGTGCAAAGGCTTTGGGTTCAATCCCCATGACCTCCAGAAATAAAAAGAGCCGAGGATCCAGCTCAACGTAAAGATCCCTGGTCTAATCTTCAGTACGGGTGTGGGGTTGGGGACCATCTCTGCATTTTTTCCGGGTAGATCCCAACACACCCAAGAGGGATCTGGAAACCAGATCTCCTCGGCTATTTGGTCTAAGTGGGCGTGGGGCGTCCCCTGCCGGCGAGTGTGGGAGCTGCGGTGCAGAGGCCTCCCTGTGCCGATGGGGTGGTGTGTGTGCCAGGACTGGGCTGGAGTTGGGGACCCGGGTCTTACTCCTCACTGCGCAGCTCACGGTGCAGCCTCTCTCGATCTCTGAAGCAGCCCAGCGATGCCATGCTCTCCAGGACATCAGGATCCAGCTCTCCATTGGAAGGCAGGCTCCGCATGGCTACCCTGCGGCCGGGGGCTGGCTCCAAACAGGGGTCCGGCTCATGCTTTCCGCCCCTGGAGTGGGGATGATAGTTCATCCAGATTCGGGGTCTTGGGCCCAGCCGGCTCCCTCAGACTTGGGGTCTAGGTCCAGCCTCCTTCCCCAGGACACGGAAGCCAAGCCCCCAGGGCGTTGCCTTGCAGGAACCCAGGCATCCTCCCTTGGCTTCTTTCTACCTCTTCCTCCCCTAGGAACCCAAAAGTCCAAGTGCCCCTTACTCACAGGTACCAAGGATGTTTCTGAATTTGCTCCAGCTGTGGGGAGGGTGTAGAGAAGCAGAAATGAGGCTATACACACATCATAGGCACGCTATTAGACTTGATGGGGTGGGCTCACCTTTGGGAGTTCCCTAGCCATCAGTTTCTCCCTCAAAAAGCAGGATAAATGAGCAACGCCCTCTCGTGGTCCCACCATTCAGGACCCGAGGCAATAACTTCTCGCAGGCGCAGTGGCGGGGTGGAGGGTGGCGGTAAAGGGGGAGTTGCGCATGCGCCCCTTCACTCCTAGGCCTTCCGGGTTCAATCTGGTGCTGTTTTGGAGCAGCAGGTTTGGGAGGACCTGGGCCTGCTGCTCATCAGAGGACTGGAACTGAAATCCCTCCCCAGCCCTCCCCTGAGGGCTCTTTCCTCACCTCCTACAGCGGCCTCTGCCAGTCCCCTCAACTCACACTGAGCCTCTTTTCGGGCTCCACCTCGATCATCCCGCGCAGTAGGCTCTGGCAGTCAGGAGGGATAAAGTGGGGCATGTGGAAGACGCCCCGCTTCACCTTCTCCAGCAGTTGGCGGAGGTTGTCGTCATCAAAGGGCAGAGCCCCCTGTGTGCACAAAAAGTAGCCAGACCTCTTGACTCAGCTGGGGTTAGATTCCGGCCTCTCGTCCCCTTTTACTAGGTGGGGAAACTGAAGCACAGAGAGGCCCTGCAGTTTTTTTTTCTCTTGTGGTATTGTGGCTTGAACCCAGGGTGACCTACTGTGAGCTATATCCTAATGTCCTAGCCCTGTTTTATTTTTACTTTGGAGACAAGGGCTTGCTAAGTGGCTCAGACTGGGTTTAAACTCAGCCTCCGCCTCAGCCTCCCAGAGTGCTGGGGTTATAGTCGTGGGCCACCGTACCCAGTGAAGTCCAGTAGTTTGCCCAGCCGCCTGGCAGAAGCACCAGGGGAGGGGCTGACCCTTGTTGATTCCACAGGAAGGTGTGTACCACTGGGTTTGCACACCTCAGGGGTGTCAGGTGGGCTGCAGAGAACAGCAGAGCCCGAGTGTGTCAAGCCCTAGGTTGGGGCAGTGTCCTCCTCAGCGAGAGGACACTGCATCGGAGGCAGTCATGTGATGATGGAGGCAGAGTCTGGAGCATGCAGCTGCAGGCAGGAGCCACAGGCAGAGACAGGGGGACAGAGACCAGGGCCCAGATGGTAATGTCTGACTCTGGCCATGTGGCTGCGGTGTCTCGTCTCAGACCAGCAGGTGCCCTGCTCTGCTGATGATGGCTGCGTGGCCCTGGCAGGTCACAGCACTTCTCTGGAAACAAAAACGGTAGTGATGCCCCCTTGATAGCCCCGTGGCAGAGTGGGCTGGCGTGGTGCAGGCGGCCTCTGGGGGAGCGCTGCATGCCTGTGCCACTGTATGCATTCAGCAATCGACCACACCCACGCTGTGCAAATCACCTGAGATCTGAGGCTTGTGGACAGGAAGCCTGACTTTGACTCTAGAGCCTGAGGCTCCATTTCCTCTCCTCAAATGGACATAAGAAGTTAGGTGTGGTGGTACACTCAGGGAGGCTGAGGCAGGGGAGTCAAAAAACTTGAGCCCAGCCTGGACACATTAATAAGACTTTATCTCAAAATAAATACCACAGAAGGGCTGGGGATGTGGCTCAGCGCAGAAGCCCTGGGTTCATTTCCTGAGAGTTCTTCCAAGGGCTTAGCATGCCACATCTGCTCTAAGCCCCCACACTGTAGGTACTACAGAAAAACCTGAGGAGATGAGGAAACTGAGGCCCGAATGGAGGAGGTGACTGGCTGACCCACGGTGAGTGAGCAGAGACCTGACCCAGCCTTTTCATGGTGACCACAGAAGGCCAAGGTCAGGATGACCTCAACTGACTCCACCATGGGCTCTGAGCCCAGGAAGGCAATGCCCACCTGGCTGCCTCTTTCTCCTCATGCCAGTCACTTGGCCCAGCACTTAAGAGAGCCAAGGTTGAGCTGGCTGTGGCGATGCACACCTGTGATCCCTATACTCTGGGAGGCTGAGGCAGGAGGATCCAGCCTGGACTACAGAGTGAGATCAAGGCCAGCCTGAACTATACAGCAAGACCCTGTCTTAAAAACCAGAACAACAACAACTGGGAGAGCCAATCCTAGAGGTGACGGGGTTCCCTCTGTGCTCCCCATCAACCGGGCAAGGGGGGACCTACCACAAGCAGGGCGAAGAGGATGACCCCGCAGCTCCACATGTCTGCTCGGCGGCCATCGTACTTTTCCCCCTAGAAGGACCAGGACCATGGCGAGGGCGGCTCGGCCAGCTGCCTCCGCCTACCTGCCCGGGGCTCCTGGCCCACTCACCTTGATCACCTCTGGACATGCGTAGTGGGGAGACCTGAGGGAGACACAGCACGTGAGCTGCAGCCACGCCCCCACCCCGCCCCGCGCTGGCTGCACTCACCCGCAACTGGTCTCCAGGAGGCTGTCCCCCACCTGCAGGGACGCCATGCCGAAGTCCGCAATGCGGATGTTGTTCTTCTCGTCCAGCAGCAGGTTCTCGGGCTTCAGGTCCCTGTGGCTGAGATGGGCAGGCGGGGTCAGCTCAGCCACCGGGGCTGGGACCCTCCCTGCGGGTTGGGGCACTGAGGAGGAGGCAGGGCTTTTTTGGTGGTACTAGAGATTGAACCTAGGGCTTTTAGTTTTTTTTTCTCTCTCTTTTCTTTTTTTTCGTTGGAGTCTCACTATGCAGTTTGGGCTGGCCTTGAGCTCACTTTGTAGCCCAGGTTGGTCTTGAACTTGCAGCAATCCTCCTGCCTTAGCCTCCCAAGTGCTGGGGTTATAGGCGCGCATCACCACGCCTGGCTGAACCTAGGACTTTTATACCGAGCTACATCTCCAGTCCTCTTTTTATTTATCTTTCATTTTGAGACAAGGTCTCACTAAGTTACTAAGTGGCCCAGGCTAGACTTGAATTTATGATTCACCTGCCTCAGCCACCCAGAGTACTGGGACGAGAGGGGAGCACAACTGTGCCCTGGCTAAAATAGAATCTTTTGAGGTCTGCAGAACTAATATGAACTGTTTTTAATAAATATCAAAATATTTCCAAAGGACCAGAGATTTAGCTCAACAGTGGAAGTGTCTGGCCGGCATGCACGAGATGATGAATTTGACCCCTAGTACCAAAAAAAAAAAAAAAAAAAGTTTCCATACTATGTATTGAATATACTAATAAAAAATTGAAAAAAAGAATAATGTTATCATAAAATCATTTTCCAGTTACATACATACAAATGTGTGTATATATATAATATATATATAATAAATATATAATACATATAATATATATTATATATATATATATAATATATATATAATTTTGGGGGGGGTACTGAAAATCAAACTTACAACCTCACGCCTGCCAGCCCCGCACTTTTGCTGCTGAGCTAAATCTCTGGCCCAATATATATATTTTTGATACAAGGGCTCACTGCATTCAGGCTGGTCTTAAAACAAACTTGCAAGGATCCTTCTCTCTCAGCTTCCTGAGTGCTGGGATTATAGGCACGCACCACCATGCTGGGTTTTCCTTGTTTTGTTTTACACAAGACTTTACAAAATACAACAGCCATTTCTGGGCTGGGCATAGTGGTGCAGGCCTATAGTCCCAGCATTCAGGAGGCTGAGGAAGGATAGCCACTAGTTCGAGGCCAGCCTGGGCTACATAGCAAGACCCTGTCCCAAACCAAAACCAAAGCAGAACAAAACGCACCAAAATAAAAACAAACTCTGGCTGGGGAAGCAACTCGGTGATAGAAGGCTTGCCAAGCACACGCAAGGCTCTGGGTTACATCCTCAGCACCGCCCCTCATCCCCGCCCCCACCCCCGCACCCCCCAAAAAAACCCCTAAGGCCAAGGCCTGGGCGGAGGTGGCGCTGCGGACTAACTGGTGTGGTCGGTAACTGGATCACGCTGAGCATTAAATGTTGCATAGCGCTCCAGTGCCCCCTAGAGGCCAGAGGTCAAAGTCAGGGTTATGACAAGGTCTTGTCAATGAGGAGGTGTTGAAAATTTGAAGGCCCTGCTTTTCAACGCCAAGATTCACCTCGTGGGCGCACGCGGGGCTGGGGGGGTTCCTCCCATCTGATCCCCATCCGGACTCTTTAACACGCGGCCCAGACGCAGACGCATGCGCACCCAGGTGGTGACGCCGGGAAAGCCGTTTTGCACTTCAGGTAATCATAAAAATGCTCCCCAATAAACACCCAGTTTGGGGGGCCGAGGCAAAGCAATCAGGAAAAGATAATATCTCCACATGTACACTCAGACGACAAAAAATAAGCTCCAACGAGTGCACCACATGTCTAGTAGCTCCAAATGCAGCCAAGCGGAGCCAGGCACAAGCACTCAGCCTACCTAATTTGTAGAAACTTCTAGCATCAGTGGCTTGGAGAGGCCTGGGGTCTGGCAAAGATTTTTTAAAAAGGGTAGGAAAAAACATGAAGTGCAACAGCAAAACAAACAACTTGAGTTCACCAAATATTAAAAATATTGCTTTTTTCAAGACATTGCTGTAAAAATGTAAAAAACGTATCTAGACTGGGAGATGTTCCAAGAATAGAGGATTCTAAAGAGTTACTCCTGGAGTCAAGCTTCTTCTCAGATTAAACAACTGTTACAAGTCCATTGTAAATAGACCATTTTTTCTGTTTGTTTTTTGAGACAGTGTCTCATTAGGTAGTTCAAACTGGCCTTGAACTCACAGTGACCCTCCTGCCTCAGCTTCCCAAGAGCTGGGATTACAGGCATGCATCACCACAGCTGGGTTGATAAAAATTTTTAAAAATAACTCAAAAATGAGCAAAGAATCTGAAGAGGCATTTTCCCAAAGAAGATATACAAATGACCAGTGAACATGTAGTAAGATGCCCTACGCCACAAATCATTGCTCCTGTGGGGCAAACTGAAGCCACTTAGGAAACCAGTCAGGTAGCCCCTCTTAAGGTCTGAGACAGTCTAGTGACCCTAGAATCCAGCGGCAATACCCCTAGGCACGTAGTCAAGAGACTGAACAGAGAGGTACATGCAAACATGTACACACCAGAGTTCATAAGACAGGAAGAGGGAACAAAAAACTCCATCAATGGATGAATGAATAAGGAAATTCCGCACAGTCGAACATTATCCAGCCGCGACCAGGCCCGGAGCACTGCCACATGCTAGAGGAGGGGACAGCGTGAAGGGCATTCTGCTAAGCAGAAAGAGCCAGACAGGAATGCCCCACACTTGTAGGATTCTACTTCTAAGAAATGTTCGCAACAGGAAACCCATCAGATACACGCAGATGCATGGCCGCCAGGGTTGGGGAGCAGAGAGGAATGGGGGATGAGTGTTTAAGGGGTACAAAGTGGTAAAAGGGGTACACTGTTCTAAAAGTGCACAGCAGTGATGTGCAATGCTGCCAATACATGGAAAAAAAAGTTGAACTGTACACTTTAAACCCCTGCCATCTACCACTTAGGAAGCTGTGGCAGGAGGACTGTAACTTTAAACCCAGGTTAGGCAATTCAGCAACTTAAGGAGATTCTGTCTCAAAACTGAAGATGAAAAGTGAGGGGGGGGGGAACACTTAGGATGTAGCTCAGTGCAAAGGCCCTGGGTTCAATGCTCAGGACCTCAAAAATAAATAATAAAATAAGAAGGGTGATTTGTATGTTTTGAGTCATTACCTCAAGAATTAAGATCAAACACAAAGGTTAGTTCTGGTGCCAACCCCACTGCCCGCCCATCGCACTGCCCCTCACCAGATGGAGTAGCTGTGGCAGAAGTCCAGGGCTGACACGATCTGGCGGAAGAACTTCCGGGCCTCCTTGGGCGTCAGTCTGCCCTTCTTCACTAGGTAGTCGAAGAGCTCCCCGCCAGAGACGTGTTCCAGGACCAGATACCTGCAGGGCACGAGGGTGCAGAGGGCTGGAAGGGGCACATGGAGGGCCGGAGGGCTTGGGCTCCCTCTGCTCTAGGCCCTCTGAGGCATGGCGATTCCTGTGGATTCTGGGAGAAGGTGACTCAATTTCCCCCAGTGTCTACAAAGCCAAGACTCAAATCCGTTAGCCCTGGGCAGTAGACACCCCTGTGTCAACCTCAAGAGGACTGCCTGCCGGTTATTCAGGGAGATCAGGCAACTCCACTGGCTTCTAATTCTCATGAGTCCCAGATGAAGAAACCCAAATTCTCATTCATTCTTGGGCAGTAATAAATGCAATGTGCACCAATGGGAGATGACAACTCCCTTTAGCCCTAAATTAGCAAAAACTCCTAGCTCTTGCTGGGTGTGGCATTGTACACCTGTAATCCCCGCACTAGGAAGGCTAGGGCAGGAGGGTTGCTGCAAATTTGAGGACATCCTGGGTTACGTAGTGAGTTCAAGAGCAGTCAGAACTACATGGTGAGACCTTGTCTCAAAACTACAACAACCTAGTTCCCCCATAACCTTCTGGGACATAAGAGTCCCAATTCCCATCAGCCACCTGGATCCTAAAGACTTCAAATCCCATTAGGGTCTGGGAGGTTCATATAAATCCCCATCAGCCCATGGAAAACAAAAGCTCCACCTCAGTAAGCTCTTCAATAGCAAAAATCCCCATAGGAAGCACAAATTCTCATGAGTCTTCCCTCCCAACTATGGTAGTGGAGTGATGACAATTTTACTTATTGAGACAATGGCCCCTTCCCAAGTCCATACCTGGGGAAGTCTGAGAAGTACAGTTCTCATGAGCACCTAGCACTGGAGCAACTAGCACCAGCTTCCTGCCTGGAGAAACCTACCCAAGCATCTGATGGCTGTGGAAGTTGATTCATTTTGGGGACTGGGTGGAGGACAGAAGGTCTGTCCCCTCTCCTGCTGCCTAGCCTAGCTGTCCTTTGGGCTACCAGGCTGGACAAAGGTCCATTCTCTGAAGCTCGGACAGCTGGACCCTGCCTTCCTTCTTCCTGGGGGTTCACTGACTTTGAGATACTGGCTCAGAACCCTAAGGAGGCCCATGGCTGGGGTGTCCAGCCGAGGCACCTGGAGTGATCCAGGGGAGGACAGGGGTCCTCCGATGGAAAGACCCTTTGAGCTCTGCTAGGCCTCATGCCTTGGTAGACTGGCTTTGGCTGAGGGCATCCAGAGTATCCAGGAGGAAGTGTTCCCCGAAGCATATTGGGGAGTTAGGGCTGGGGAGTCAGTGGAAGGTTCAGTCTCGGTTCCCACTCTGGATGGCCTGGGCCTGCTGTCCTGCTGCTAACAGGAGGCTGAGTTAGCACAGCAGCCAGAGGCTGCGTGTGTGACTGTGGGGAGCTCAGAGCACAGGTCTCCCCTAGTCATTGGGAAGGGACACGAGGTAGGAGGGCTGGGCATCTATAAATACCTACAAATATTTCTTGTTTTCATAGACATCGTGGAGCTTGAGCACGTGCGGGTGTTCGATGAGCTTCAGGATGGCAATCTCCCGCTCCACCTGAGGGTGCAGTGGAGCGGCACAAGTTCAGTGCTTGGGGCTCCTCACCCACCCTGCCCTCAGCCTGAAGGAAGGACCCCCACCACGGGCCCAGCACACACACCTTCATCAGCACCGACTCAGATAGCTTCTCCCGGTTCACAATCTTGATGGCAACCTTCTGACCCGTGATGCAGTGGACCCCAAGTTTAACCAGCCCTGGGGGAGTGGGTGGGTGGAAAATGTGGGGTGCTCTCCAGGAGCACCTCCCTCCCCAGCAGTGAAGTGCCTGGGGCCACCCTGATTCCATCTCTCTCCCCTGAAGGCTGCCTAACTGTGATCTCAGGCAGCCACAAACTCCATCCCTGTTTGCCCAGCGCCTCCACTGCAGCCTCCCCAAGTCCCTGTGCCCTCCTAGGGCTTGCAGGCCTAGCTTTCCTCTCCCCACCTCTCCACAGCCCCTCTGCTCCCCAGTCTCCCCAGTCCGCCCTTCAGCCCATCACTTCCTTGAGTGAACAAATCAGCTCGTGTCTCCCGACCTTTAACAGCAGTTGTAGTAGGAAGCTGCAGTTGCCCAGGGCACTGGGTCCCAGCCCAGCCTCTCAGGAGCCCCAGCTCCAAGACAGCGGTCCCGAGAGTCACAGTCCCACTGACCCGGGGGCCCCGGCGCTCCCTTGCACGCAGGGTCCAGGTTCTTGACCCTTTCTCCCCCCTCCCCCAGCAGGAATCAGGTCATCAATACCCTCCCGCTCTTGTGGGGATCTGGGCCCTGAGCTCGGGTCCTTGACCTCAGCTTGGCAGGGACCCTGGCCCTCAGGTGCCGGCTCAGGCTCCTCATGCCCGCGTGCCTGGGCCCGCAGAAGGCTGTGGGCAGCAACCTCTCTGCGCCGCGGAGGCTGCGGCCCTAGCCCGCCCGGTGCATGCCGAGCTCCGTGCAGCAGCCGCCGCCAGTCACTCCTCCTTGGCCCGGGGGCAGAGGGTGGCCAGGCCCTGCGGCCCCTCTGCCCGGCCTAGCCCCTGCCGCACCGCAGCGTCACGCCACCTCCCCATTGCCGTCCCCATCGGACAGGGACAGGCGCCCGCGCCCCGGGGTGGCCAGCGCCCCCACACCCGGGAGCCCGCGGCCTCTCCTCTCACGCCGGGTTGCAGACCGGCGCCCCCGCCTCAGCCTGGGCTGCCCCCCCCCCCCGCCCCGCGTCCCCGCCTCCTGAGCCCGCTCACCTGTCTGCCCCTTGCCCAGCGTCTTCTCCAGCCGGTAGGGGCCCACATATTGGGCGTGCTGCGGGGGGTGCGCGTGGGGGTGCGGGAGATGGTAGGCAGGGGAGCCCCCGCCGCTCTCCTTGGCCCCGGACGACATGGTGCCCTTGGTCCCAGCCCGCCCGGCGCCCCGGCCGGCCCCCCTACGGCCAGGCGCCCCGTTCCTCCGGTGGGGGCCGGCGACAGGCCCGTCCCGGCCCCCCCGGCTGCTCCCCACCTCTCCGGGGGTCCCCAGGGGGACTCACTGGGCCCCCCGGCGGCGGGCCGCGGAGCTGGGGGAGGGGGGGCTGTCCCGGGGGGGGGTCAGGCCCCGGGAGTCAGCATGGCCCAGGGGGGCTGCGCGGGCCCCCCCTCCCCAGCCCGTCCCTGGCCGGACCCCCCCTTCCTGCGCCTCCCCCGGCGGGGGGGTGGTCTGAGCTGCAGGCCGGCGGATGCTGCAGGCCAAGGTCCCCCGCCCCCCCACGCACCCTCTCTCCTCCGCCTCCTCCTCCTCTCCTCCTCCCCCCCGCCACCTCGTCCTTTCTCTTCGGCACGCTGACATCACCATCCGGGGACTCCGGGCCCTTCCCCAAAGTTAACCCTTTCAGAGGGGGAGGGGGAGGGGGCACCAGGAGCGGGGCCCAGGAGGGGCGGTGCTAGGAACTGGAGGGGTGGAGAGATGCTAGGAAGACGCTGGGAGGATGCGGGAGAGGTGGTGGAGGATGGTGGGGAGCAGGGCAAGAGAGGGATGCAGGAGGAGGAAGGGAGGGTGCAGGGAAGACGGGTGCAGGAGGAGGGAGGGATGCAGGGGGAAGGAAGGGTGTAGGGAAGAGAGGAGGGAGGGTGCAGGGCAAGGAGGGGTGCAGGGAGAGGGAGAGGGCAGAACACAGGGCAGGCTGGAGCCTACTGATGGGCAGAGGTGATGGAGGGGCACTGCACCATGGAGTCCAGTTCCTCAGGCTCAGGGCTGCATGGCTGTATGAGAGACATCAAGTGTGTGTCATGAGCTTGGGAAAAGAGCAAAGTCCAAGACTCAAAAGTAGGGGTTTCTACTGAGTGTGTGCAATTTTTTGCACCATCACTAAGTCAGATTGCCAGTTCAGTCCCTGCTCTTCAGAAGCCACATGGGTTAGTAAAGAGTAGGGGTTCCTCGGTTAGATTTCTTGGATTCTCACTCAGTGCTCTCTGTTAACTGCCCTATAGTTAAAAAGTTAGTTTTCCCAAGCTCCAGTTTCATCAGAAAAAAGTGTATAATACTCTGTACCTTACATAGTACATAGTGTGTGCGCGTGCATGTGTGTATACAAACACACACATACATTTTCTCTTTCTCTTACTTATAATGGTAGCTTACTGTATACCGTCTTATGTTCTATAGTTTGGAATCTAACGCTACATCTTGGAGAGCTTTCCAAGTTCCCTCTTTCTTTTTAATGTCTGCCTATTTTTTCTCTTTGTTTTCTTTCTTTTTGGTCTTTTTGTGACAGTATCTCACTAAGCAGTGCAGGCTGGCCTTGAGCTTACTTTGTAGCCCAGGCTGGTCTCAAACTCACAGTGATCCTCTTACCTCAGCGTCCCCAGTGCTGGGATTACAGGCGTGCACCACCATGCCCAGTTGTCTGCCTATTTTTCCATTGTGTAGCTAGAGATACTGTACTATGTAGTACTAGCCACTTATAGGTATGTATTTACATCATTTTCAATCTTTTACTATTACAAGGATTATATTTTTAATTTATATATAATTCCACAGATGTGTAGATATAATTATATGATAAATTTCCAGAAGTGAAATTACCAGGCTAAAAGTAATATGTTTTTAATATCTTAATAAATTTCTAAATAATTTAAGCCAGGTGCATGCCTGTAATCCCAGCACTTGGGAGGCTGAGGCAGGAGGATTGCTATGAATTTGAGACCATCCTGGGCTACAAAGGGAGCTTAACCACAGGCCAGTCTGAACCACATAGTGAGACTCTGTCTCAAAAAGACCAAAAAAAAAAAAAAAAAATCTAATTAATTTGAGCAATATGAAAGACAATAGGATACAGAAAGGGAGACTGTGGAATGGGATGCAGATCTGGCAGTCACAGCCGGGCAGAGATGGGAGCAGAAGAACATGGCACAGCAGGAGAGAGATGCTGAGAGGGACAGAGGCAGTGCAGTGCAGTGGAGGTAGGCTGGAAGGGGGGGGTACAATCTTGCTGAGGACTTAGAGGAAAACTGGGGGCATGTTGTCCAGGTGGAGGCAAAGAAGGGAAGATTTTGGACTTGCTGGCCCAGATTCACCTCTTTGTCCACATCCCCCAAGCTCACCCACTCTGGGCTCCTCGGGCAAGGTTTGTGTCCCCGTCAGCACCAGGGCCCAGGGGTGTGGGAGTCTCTTGCACACACCTCCAGGGTTCCCCGAGAGCCAGTCTATTCCTCTACACCCTTATGTGCTCAGTGCTTCTGAACAGGCCCTGAAATCTTTGTGCAGGCGCTGGTATAATCCACGGGTCCCCAAGGGTTCACATGTGCTGAGCCATGGGTAACCCTTGGGCCCCCACTAGATTCGCACATAGGTTGTAGGTACAAGCTCCTCTCTGCCAGGGCCCAAAGGTGGTCGGCACCTCTGTAATCCCTAGCCCCTGTGGAGCGTACCCCATGAGCCTTGGCTTCTTGATCTGTCCACGTCTATCCAACCACACTCATCACAGGACTCTGTTTATTGGCAATGTCAGGAATTGAACCCAGGGCATTGCACATGATAGGTAAGTGTTCTATCACTAAGCCACTTTTGTTTTTTCTTGCTGAATTGCCCAGGCTGGCCTCAAACTTATGACCCTCCTGCCTCAGCCTCTCAAGTGCCTGGGATTGCAGACATGAGCTACCATGCCTGGCTTGTGTGATTATTAATGGAACTGCCTTTTGCTCTGAATGTCTCACTGCAGATGAGAAGTTTTACAGTCACACTTTTTACAAGTCATTGTAAAGTTGACAGCTTTTTTTGGTTTCTATCAAGGATGAACTCACAATCTTGTGTTTGCCAGGCAGCCTCTGTGCCACTGAGCTATATCCCCAGCCCTGGTTGATGGCTTTTCCAAGGTACATGGGTGAGTTCATCAAGGCCACCAGTGTATTATTTATGTATTCACATATAAGAAATGTATCATACAATGGCACATTGTATCACACAATGAGAAACATAATTACATAGATTGTAGCAGATGCCCATGTTCTAATTTCCCAGATTTTGTTAACTTGATTACAGGCCCTGAGATGGGAGACCAGCCTGATTTCCGGGTAGGCCCAAGTCTTTTAAGACCCTTTCAAGAGGCTCAGAGGGATCAGAGTCACAGTCCCGGGCAGGGATATAGCTCAGCGGCACAAATGCCTGCCTGGCAAGTGCAAGGTCCTTAGTTCAATTCCCGGCACCAAAAAAACCAAAAACAAACAGTCACAGTGACAGACGGAGGTGAGGAGATGAAGCAGAGGTCAGCGATGTGGCTGCAAGCTGAGGAATCAGAGTGGCTTGTGACAGCTGTAAAAGGCAGAGAAAACCCTGATGGCGAGGTGTTGCCCAGGGACAACTACTTAGGACTTCTTTCTCCAGCACGGCAAGATAATAAATGTGTGTTGTTGTAAGCTGCGGCGTTTTGGTAGTTCCTTAACAGCAGCAACAGGAAATGAATGGCAGCGTTCCCACTGCCCCCCCCCCTTTCCACAGCACCCCGGTCCCGGGCCCACCCTGTGCAAGCCGTGACCTGCACAGCCAGGGCCACGCGGTGCTCCGTGCCTCCTTGACGGCCCTATCCCCTCCACATTCAGAACTGCTTTTCTCCGTCTACCTGGGGTATCCCAGCAGTCTTGGACTTGTGGTGCTCTGAGCCCCGACTCAGGCTCTGCTCTTCCTGGCTTCGGCCTCCAAAATCGCCCCCTCTCCGCCCGGAGCCAAGGAAGAATACATAGGAAACGACTCCACTATAGCGCCATATAACGAATGGTGAAACTGAGGCCGGGAGCGAGGTGGAGCTGGGCCTAAAACAGCATAGGTCAGCCGTTGAGTGAGGCGTCAGGGCTCCACATAAAGTAGAAGTCAAGGTAGATACTACGAAGACGCGCCCAATCTGCTAGAAAGCAGGAACTAGCCAGACCTGAAGCACCAAAGGGGGTGTGGCCTGGGAGGGGCGCGGCTTCTTGGAAGGCGGGACTTAACTGGGAGAGGTCGAAAGGCCTAGAACAGGGGCGGAGACTAGAAGGTGTGAATGGGCTCTCCGCGGGGGCAGGGGGTGGAGCCTGCAAGAAGAACAGGGAGGCTGGGCTCGCTAAGGTGAGCAAACCCAGCCGGAGGGGCGGGACCTAGACCAGGACTTTGAGTGTGAGGGGCGGGGCAAATGGAGGTGGGGCCTGCGTGGGAGTGCGGGCTACCGCCGGAAAGAAGGTTTTAAAAGGGGACTGCTGC
The DNA here is from genome assembly GCF_034190915.1 of Cavia porcellus. Lineage (NCBI taxonomy): Eukaryota > Metazoa > Chordata > Mammalia > Rodentia > Caviidae > Cavia > Cavia porcellus. Next base: position 36,190,406 of record NW_026947490.1, on the reverse strand, counting down.
TTCAGCGTAATTACCATGCGAAGTTGGGGGAGGAGTGAGTCAGGGACTTCCGGGAGAGGTTGTACGCATTTCCGGTCAAGATGGCGACGCCCAGCGCAGTCAGGTGCTAGAGATCCTGTTTCTAGGTGGGAAGGCATCTCGGAGCCCCGGAAGGTGAGATCAGCCTCTTTGAGGCGCTCCTCTTCGGAGAGGAGGCAGCGGACTTGTTGTTAAGGAGATAGAAGGGCGGATTTATTTCAAAGGAGGCGGGGCAGTCGGGTTGCTAAGAAACGGAGACGCACTCTGTGGGGATGGGGAGAGGGCTTATTGCCAGGGAAAGTGGGTGGAGCCTGTTCCTAGGGCGGAAGATGGATCTATGGCTTTGGAGAAGAGTCCTGTTGGTACAGGGGAAAGAATGAGGGCTGTGTTTAAGAGGGGGTGCGGGAAGAATACTTTGGGGTCATGGCGGGTACAGAGCTTCCTTAAAACGCCACCTTCTCAGCAGAGCCCCAGGAGCTGACCCATCAGGACGCCACAGCTGCCTCAGCGTTGACCACCTTCCCCTGTCTACCCCTCAACACGTTCTTCCCTTCACAACCTATCCATGGCAGACAAAGGCTCGGGGGGGAGTCGCCTCCCCCTGGCGCTGCCCCCAGCCTCCCAGGGTTGCTCCTCGGGAGGCAGCAGCGGCTCCTCGGCCGAGAACTCTGGCAACCCCCGGCCCCCACGCAACCTGCAAGGCCTGCTGCAGATGGCCATCACGGCAGGCTCGGTGGAGCCAGACCCCCCTCCAGAACCTATGAGTGAGGAGGTAAATAAAGTATGGAGATCAAGAAGCAGGGCTGAGGGGCTTGGGGACAGAGCTGTCTTGGAAAGTGTGGCTTGAGACTGGGGCCTGGTGGGCGGAGCCCAGATGTGGAGGGGGGCTAGGCTGTATTTGTGCTGGATGGGAGCTCATTAAAGACTAAAGGTCAAGTCTCAGGTGTCTAAGGGTACAGATTCCTGGATCCTAGCACTATTCTGGAAGGCAGAAGAGTCTTGTGGTTTAAAAAAATAAAGTAAAAAAAGCTCTCCATAGCTGGATTCAGCAATATCAGCAGTGTGACCTTGGTGTTTTAATTCATCAGAACCACAAATTCTTCATTCATCTGCAAAAGGATCAGGATAAGAATAGTGATGGCAGTATTTCATGGGGTGCTTCTGAGGTTCTAGTTCAGCAGGGCTGCACACGTAGGGTACACATATCTGTTTGACTTTAGGCTTTGCCAATTGCTGACTCTGATCTTGCTTTGGGCAGGAGCACAACTTTTCCGTGCCTGTTTTTTTATCTGTGAACAATGAGCCCTTTTGAAGGCTGATAGCAAACTTTATTATATAGAGTTTTGTGGTGGTGGTATTAGGGATCGAACCCAACAAGACTCCTACCACTGAGCTCCACTTTCCCTTTTTGTTTTATCTGTTGAGACAAGGTCTCCCCAGTAGCTGGAATACAGGTGCATACCACCACTTCCAGTTCCCCACATATGTATTTCTTTACTCACATGTCCCTCAAACACCATGAAGTCCTGCAGCCCACCTCAGTTGTCCCTGTCCTCCACTCTGGCTAACCTGTTCTTGTCCCTGTCATCTGCTCTCATTCCAGTACGGGAGCTCTCACCACACTGGGCTCGACTGGCTCAGGGCAGAGGTCCTAGTACCTAGAAGATGCTGAATAACAAAGGTGATCTGGAGATATTTTTTGGTGGAAAGAAGAGTGAGCCCTCACATCGGCTGTCATCATCATCACTGTGATTGTTTTTGTTTTGAGACGGGTCAAGTGTGGTTCAGATGGGCCTTGAACTCATTCTGTAGCCTAGGCTGGCCTCAAACTCTCTGTGACCCTCTTGCCTCGGCCTCCTGAGTGCTGGGATGATAGGTGTGCCTTACCATGCTATAGCTGTCATTTATTATTCATTAATGAATTATTGTTGCCTACCTTCTTTCCCACCCTCATCCCCAGAGGCGGCAGTGGCTGCAGGAAGCCATGTCGGCTGCCTTCCGGGGCCAGCGGGAGGAGGTGGAGCAGATGAAGAGCTGCCTCCGGGTGCTGTCCCAGCCCACACCTGCTGCGGCCGGGGAGACCGAATTGGCTGCTGACCAGCAGGAGCGAGAGGGGGCCCTGGAACTGCTGGCTGACCTGTGTGAGAACATGGACAATGCCGCAGGTATTCCCTGGTCCCGTCCCCTCTGTTCTCTTAAGGACATTTCCAGCCCTCCCAGCCTCCAACCTGTCCCATGTTGCCACCAGAACCAAGGCCCTTGAACCCATGATGATCCCTGTGGTCTACCCCTTCCCAGTGAGCCTTGGCTGATCATTTCCCCCTTAGGCCACCGGCATTCTATGCCATTCCCTGGTGTATGAAGGCAGAGGTGGCCAGGGAGGGTCTCCTGAGGGGCAAGGAGTGGCACTTGATTAGAGACCTGGGGTGGAGGTGGAGTTGTGAGATCCTCTCAAGAGCACACTTTGCCGCATCAGGAAGGGGCAGCATGGGGTCTCAAGGTGAAACAAATGGCAGGAAGGCCCTGGCAGCCCAGAGGAGCTTCCCAGGGATATAAAATGACAGAGAGCTCTGGAGACCACACTGTACAGAGGGACCCATGGGACCCCACTTCTACTGGGAGAGCAGGGGTCACTTCTGTGGTGCCCAGTCTGGACCAAGCTGCTGCTTCTCGTCCCCGGTTGCCTCCTGTTTCTGTGGGCAGTGAGGCTGAGATGTCAGGGCCTTGAGTATTTCCCCCTGCACAGCTCCAGAGGTGGGGCCGAGCATGCTCAGAGCCCGGGTTCCCTGGGGACTGGGTGCCCTCAGACTCTTCCAGTCCAGTTCTCCGCAGATTTCAGTTTTAGTTTACTTTTGCAGTATTGGAGAGTGAACCAGGCCTTTGCACAGAGCTCCTTCCACATGTCTTTCTACTTTTTATTCTCAGACAGGGTCTCTTATTTTTATTTTATTTTGTCTTTTTGAGACAGGGTCTCTCTATGCAGTTCAGGGTGGCCTTGAGCTCACTTTGTAGCCCAGGCTGGTCTTGAACTCACAACGATCCTCCTGCCTCAGCCTCCCAAATGCTGGGATTACAGGCGTGTGCTAGCACCCCAGGTTTATCATTTTTCTTAGCACAGTGCTGGTGAATATGGGGTTCGGGGACATGAGTCACCCCAGCTATGGTTTATTGAGGTAACCCTCCTGGAACATCGAGCTAACTGTTCCCGAGTGGACAGCCCTGTGGTATTTGGTTTATTCCCCCTATTTCTGTTTTTTTTTTTTTTGTCTTTTTCCTTTTTATCGGTACGGGGGATCGAACTCACGACTGCCTGCTAACAAGGCAGGCACTTATGCCGCTGAGCTAAGTCCCCAGCCCCTTTTATTCCCCCTATTGCACAGCCATTGCCTCTCATCTATGCCCAGAGCTCTGCTACCCTCCATGGGACCCTGTGCCCACTACCCCTTCTCCCCTCTACTCTTGGGGGCCTGGACATTAGGACAACAGCGGTCAGGGGGGTTGCAGCGGGGCAAAGCACAGCCCTGACCTCACCCCTCTCCCCATACATGCCTGGTGCAGATTTCTGCCAACTGTCCGGCATGCACCTGCTGGTGGGGCGCTACCTGGAGGCAGGCGCCTCGGGGCTGCGGTGGCGTGCGGCCCAGCTCATCGGCACGTGCAGTCAGAACGTGGCAGCCATCCAGGAGCAGGTGCTGGGCCTCGGCGCCCTGCGCAAGCTGCTTCGGCTCCTGGACCGCGACTCCTGCGACACAGTGCGCGTCAAGGCACTCTTTGCCATCTCCTGTGAGTGTCCCTGGGCCCGGGAGGGCTAGGCCAAGGGTGTCCCTACATTGGGTCCTGCCCTCATTCAGCCCTACATTTCTTGAGGGGCTCTGCGCCGGGCACTGGGTGTGGGGAGCTGGGAGTGAGGTGGGACAGTATGTCAGATGCTGCTGTGGTCTTGCCTCAGCACCCTGCCTATTGTTTCCCAAGACAGGGTCTCACTTTGTACTTCAGGCTGGCCTTGAACTCCTAGATAGCCCAAACTGGCTGAGAACTCATGGCAAGCCTCCTGCCTCAGCCTCCTGAGTGCTGGGATGATAGGCGTGCTCCACCATGCCTAACTTCTGGCTCTGTCCCTCTTAGGGCCAATTCCTTCTCAGCCTGGGACAGTCTAGGTCCTGTGAGATGCTGAGCTGTCCCTGGCCTCCACTCACTGTGGACCCTGTTGCACTGTCAGGATGACCAGAGATCACACATCAAAGCCCCTTGGTTGGAGCCGCCAGGGTTCTGTATGAATGTGCTTCTCCAACAGGCCTGGGGGAGGGTGACCGTTTTCATCATCTGCCTCTGGAGATGGAGCTAGGATAGAGACCTGGGTTGGTTGGGGCTGTATGGTGGCCTTCCCCCAACCCCCGTGCAGCCAGGAGCCAGTGTCCCTGAGTGCCTGTCCTGTCCTCACACGCACACTGAGGTCGGGACCATTATGTCCCCTCCACACAGTGGGTGCCAGGCTGGGAAGCTCCACCAGGACGCATAGAGTGGTGCCCTGAGCAACTTTTTCCCTCTTTTTTTTTTTTTTTTTTTTTTTGTCTTTTTGAGACAGGGTCTCTCTATGCAGTTCAGGCTGGCCTTGAGCTCACTTTGTAGCCCAGGCTGGTCTCAAACTCTTAGTGATCCTCCTGCCTGAGCCACCCGAGTGCTGAGATTACAGGCATGAGCCACCATGCCCAGCTCCCCTCTTCTTCTGAGAGCTGGTCCCACTGTGTAGCCAGGCCAGCCTTGAATTTGTGGCAGTCTTCCTGCCTCAGCCTTTCCAGTGCTGTGATTTGGAACAGCTGCTTTGAGATGAAATTCGCAAGCCCCAGACTCAGCCTTACAGCTTAGTACCTCTTAGTCCACTTCCAGAGCTTCTCCTTGGTCCCCACATGGGCCCTTGTACGCAGGAACCAGCCTCCTTACCTTGCCCTGCCTGGTCCCCTCGGCCCCAGTTTGTGCTACTCTCGGATGTGCCAGTCCTGGATGTGCCAGTCCTAGATGTTCCGTGTGAACGGTGGGGCCCTCGTGGCGTCCGGATTTCCTCACAGGGCTCAGACTCATCCTTGTGTAGCACATGTCGGGACCTCGTCCCTTTTAATGGCTGTGCAGCCTTGCACTGTGTGGACACCACACATTCTATTTATCATCCTTCCCCCTGTGACTGGACACCTTGGTTCTTGCAGCACTTGCTGCTCTGTGCAGGCTGGGAACTGCGTGCAGGGTGAGGTGGAGGCTTCCGTTTCCCTGGCCCTGTGACATGGTGACACCCCTTCCTCTGCTCCAAGCCTAATCCTGTGCCCACTCTCCAATGGCCTTTCCTTGTCAGGTGGGGTACAGAAGCCTGGGAGGGGCCAGGAAGGAGTTAGGAGCAGCCTGAGGGAGGGTGGAGCAGTGCGCAGCACCACATGCACGGAGAGGGACTTGGGGCCCAGCTCTGCAGGAGCCAGAGCAGGGCGTGGATCCAGCAGTGTTTCCTTCTAGTAGCAACTTTTATGAAATAAATGCAGTGTAAGATGGTCACATTGCTCACAGGACAACAGGTACAAAAGAATGTGGAGACAGGTGGGAGGCCGGGCATGGGGCACACACCTGTGACCCCAGCACTTGGGAGGCTGAGGCAGGAAGATTATGGCGAGTTCTAGACCAGCTTGGGCTACAGAGTGAGTTCAAGGCCAGCCTGAACTGCATAGTGAGACTCTGTCTCAAAAAAGACCAAAACAAATAAACCCCCAAAACCAAAGAACACAAAGAATGCGGGGACAGTGACCCTGAGCCACTTGGCCCTTTTCTGAGAGGAACCAATCCATTACATTTCTGCCTGCCGAGATTTTACTAGATGTGGAGCCACAAATGTGTGAGGGGTGTGGGGTATGTGTGGCATGTATGGTGTGGCTCCTGGGTGGCAGTGTTGTGGACCTGGTGCATGTGTTTAGTGTGTGTGTGTGTGTGTGTGTGTGTGTACTATGGCGTGGTGTGCAAGATGGGGAGTGTGTATGGAGCATGGGTGTGTGTGGGGAGCGTGGGGTATTAGATGTGTGGTGTGCCAGCCACTCCCTTGGCAGTGAGATGCCACAGCTGCTCTTTGTGTGTGCCCCTGTGCCCTTCTGGGCTGAGCCATGGTGTGGCTGGGCTGTCCCCAGGGAGTCTGCACTTTGGGCAAGCTTGGGCTGAGCCCTGGCCCAGGGCTCTGATGTGCCTGCTCCCTGCCTGCAAGGCAGTGGCTCGATGCCCTGGCTGCTCTGCTGCTGAGTGGCTCTTTGTGTCCACAGAGAAGGGGATTCAGAAAGACTCGAAGAGGGGGTATGTGGGGGGCACATGCAAGGTCACTCTGGGGTGTAGGTGGCTGGGGCCAGGAGCGCCTAGGGAAGGATGCGGAGACACTGAAGCTCTGTTCACCTGACTCCAGGTATCTTGTGTTTTAGGATTTTCTAAAGACTTTTTTTAGAGCAGCAGTTTTAAGGTTCACAGCAAAATTGAGGAGTAGGTTTGGAGATTTAAGGAGATTAAGGATAGAAGTAACCCACTGGAATGAAGTGGTTTTTGTTTGCTGTTACGAGACAGGGTCTTGATGCATAGTCCAGGCTGGCCTCAAACTTGCAGCCCTCTGCATCCCAGGTAGGGATTACGGCCATATGTTCCAGTTGGAGAGCTTGCATGGATGCCCATGTAGCTCACAGTAGGGCTCATGCTTGCATGGCATAGTGTCTGGGACAGGTGTCTGGTGACACACGTCTGCCCGCCGAGATAGCAGCACACAGAGCTCCGCCTGGCCCTCACCCCTGATCCCTCCTCTGCCCACACTGCCTGACTCTGGAGCCTGTCGCATGCAACCTTGTCTGCTGTCCTAGTGATGCCATTTGAGGGCCCTCTCTGTGCCGTGTGACATGAGAGCTCAATTTTCCACACTGAATGAGCAAAACCTACTTAAAGGGAAGCATGGCCGAGGTGATGACTGTGACTCTGCCTTACTGGGGGGAGGTGGGCAGAGCTGACAATGATACCCTAGGAGAGAGGCGAGGTGGAGAGGAGTGAGCATCGTTCTGTTTGCAGACAGGGTCTCGCTGTGTAGCCGAGGCTGGGTCTCAAACTTGCTGGGATTCTCCTGCCTCAGCTTCCCAGGTGCTGGGATGACAGGTGTGCACCACCATGTCTGGTTTAATCTTTTTTCATCTTAAGGTGGGGTCTCCCTAAGTCTAAATTGCCCAGGCTGGGCTCAAACTTGTGATCCTCTTGCCTCAGCCTTCAGGGTGCTGAAATGACAGGCATGTACCACTATGCTAGGCTCTTTTACTTTTTTACAATAACATTTTTAGTTTAATATCTCTAAACTGTTACAATTTCAATGCATAATTAATATAAAATATTGATGAGATACCTTCTGTCTTTTGGTCCTGCGAAATCTTCAGGATCTGAGTTTTAGTTCACACTTAGAGCACATCTTCGCTCAGATGCAGGATTCTCAAGGGTCAGTGTAAAGTGTAATTGTACCAAACAACAAAGTTGTGTTTAGTGGGAAACACCTCACCCTTCTTCAGGGTTTTGTCTTTAGGGTTAAGTGAATCACACTGGAACAACATGCTTGCTGTGTGTCAGGTCCCAGTGGTACCCATCTGTCCTGGCAGCACAGCCAAAGCCTTCACAAAGGCCTTCTGGGATAAAGATCCTGCATGCCCCATAGCCTGGCTCTTGGCCTCAGTTTTCTCTTCTGTAAAATGGGTGGTAATGGCTTGAGTGACAGTGGACTTCCTCATCTGTAAGGTCACTAACCCCTGGGATAGTTGGGAGCATTAAAAGGCATAATGCTGGCTGGGGATATAGCTTAGCATTACAGGGCTTACCTAGCAAGTGTCAGTATTTGACAGTGACCTTGAGGGCGACATTGGTTGTGATGCTGATGCTGATGGTGGTGTACAGGACAACAGTGATGGTGGTTGTCATGATGCTGATAGTGATGATGATTGTGAGGATGGTGGCGCTGATGAAGGTGATGGTAGCGATGATTGTGGGATGGTGGAGGTGACAGTGATGGTGGAGACGATGGTTGTGGCCATGGTGATGGTAGACATGGTGGTACTTAGGATGATGGTAGTGACAGCAGTGATGGCAGTCCTGACCATGACCTCAAGGGCTGCCCCTCCCGCAGGCCTTGTGCGGGAGCAGGAGGCCGGGCTGCTGCAGTTCCTCCGCCTGGACGGCTTCTCGGTGCTGATGCGTGCCATGCAGCAGCAGGTGCAGAAGCTCAAGGTGAAGTCGGCGTTCCTGCTGCAGAACCTGCTGGTGGGCCACCCCGAGCACAAAGGTGGGGCGACCTCTGTGAGGGGCACAGGGTGCAGTGGGGCAGGCGAGTCCAGGGACGGGGAGGACTGCCCTCTGACCTGTGGCCCTCCCTAGGGACCCTGTGCTCCATGGGGATGGTCCAGCAGCTGGTGGCCCTGGTGCGAACTGAACACAGCCCCTTCCACGAGCACGTGCTTGGAGCCCTGTGCAGGTGTGTGGGGCCTCCCTGTGGGGCTGGGGAGAAGTCCAAGAACACAGGGGTCACAGGGCCTCGGTTCCTTACCTGTGCAGTTCATGTGGCCAGCCTAGGACCCCAGGAGAGGGAGGTCTATGCTCCCGCCACCATTATGATCACATTAGTGTTTCTAGAAAATAGTAGAGTAGCCCTCCATGCTGTGTACACCTGGCATCCCAGCACTTGGAAGGCTGAGGCAGGAGGATCACTATAACCTCAAGGCCAACCTGGGCTGAATAGTGAGACACTGTCAGAAAAAGAAGAGCAGAATGGAGCCATGGAGCAAGTGGGTCTGGAGGGTGACCCTGTGCTAGGCACTGCACCACATGCCTGTCCCCAGTCTCATCCTGATCCCTGGGGCCACGTGGGGCCGTCTGAGGTCCATGTTGCAGGTGGGGAAACTGAGGCCCAGTATAGGATGGCGACATGTTCGAGCTGCCATGGAGCTGCAGGGTGGGGCAGGGAACCTGGCCGGGGTCTGTGGCAGAGGGGTCCCTGAGGCAGCCCCTGTCCCCTGCAGCCTGGTGACAGACTTCCCCCAGGGCGTGCGTGAGTGCCGGGAGCCAGAGCTGGGCCTGGAGGAGCTGCTGCGTCACCGCTGCCAGCTGCTGCAGCAGCGTGAGGAGTACCAGGTGCGCAGGCGCAGGCTCCCACCTTTCGCTCTGGCGGGGTTGGTACAGGAGGGCAGCAGGGGGCAGGGGAAGATTTCATTCAGGTGCACTGAACTGATAGTAAATGGCAGTGATTTCATGGGTTAGGGAATGCATAGCAGGTGACAATAATGCATATCTAGTTAAGTGGATAGGTTTTAACTTTTCAGATAGGTAGATTGCAAGTGGGTCCCTCACAGTTACTTACAGATTCATGGTTGTTTATTTCAGCAGAGTGTCGTGGTGACCCATGTCTGTCATCCCAGTACTCTGAGAGGCTGAGGTGGGAGGATCCAAAGTTTATACCCAGCCTTGACAATTTAGGGACTTTAGTGAGACTCTGTCTCAAAAAATAAAAGGGAGCCAAGCGTGGTGGCAATTTCTGTAATCCCAGCAGTTGGGAGCCTGAGCAGGAGGATTGCTGTGAATTTGACCAGCCTGGGTTTCACAGTGAGTTCAAGGCCAACCTGAACCTTGGCTGTGAATAAAACAAAAAACAAACAGTGGATGGCTCAAAAGGGGGCCAGGCCGAGGCTGTAGCTCAATGGGAAGGCCCTGGGTCCAATACCTATGGGCTTGAAAAAAAGTGTGACAAAGAAAACAAGCTTTTCTGTTGGGCGCTACGGCATATATCTATAATTAGGGAGCCGAGGCAGTTGAATCACAAGTTTGAGCCCAAACTGGGCAACTCCATGAGATCCTGTCTCAAGACTAGTGGAAAGTGCTAGGCGTGCAGACCAGTGGTAGAGCCCTTGCCGTGTGCGAGCCGGTCCTGGGTTTAATCCCAGTGCCCAGTCCATCAGTGAGTCAGGCACCTAATGGAACATGTATCTGTGCAGAACACATTTCAAGAAGGGCCTGTGGGGGAAATTATGGGAAAGGTGAAAGCTAAAGCATTCAGGGCTTTTTTGTGAGCAGCTGCCAAGCTGTTTTCCAGAGGCTCCTCAGCCGCAGCAGGTTAACGTGCCCATCCTGTGTGACATCACAGGTGTATGCCACCATGCCCGGGGGGCCATGTTTTCCCCGTGCGCTCTTCCTTCCTGTCCTGTGCCCGCTTATTGTGTGTCTGTGTGTGTGTGTGTGGGTGGGTGGCTGGTGGTAGTTTTTAAATTTTTTTTATTGGTACCTGGGATCGAACTCACGACCGCTTGCTTGCAAGGCAGGTGCTTATGCCGCTGAGCTAAATCCTCAGCCCCTGGCGTTGGGTTTTTGAGGTGTGGTTTGCTCCTTTGCCCAGGCTCTCTTGACACCTGAGCACAGGTAATCCTCCTGCCCCACCCTCCTGACCAAACCACTAGCCCCGGCTGGGTTTTTTTCCCCCTCTAGCTTGTTTTTCGTTCATTTTGTCTCTGGAGCTTTCTCCATGGAAGTGTTTTCCGTGTAAGTCTGTCCTCTCCTGGCTTTAGGGTTTGTACCTGCGGAAGGAGTCTGGGGTTGGGAGTGATGAGAGGTGTATCTGGGAATGAGGAAGGGCCTTGGGTGCTGCCAGCACTCAGTGTGGGAGCCTCCAGTTCCCACAGAGCACTTGGCAACCGTGTGAAGGGGAAGCACCTGGGTCCCCACAGGGCTGGCGAGGCAGGCGGCGCTTGGGTGGGTGGGGGCTCTGCGCCTGTAGCTGGGACCTCGCTCAGGACACCCTTGCCTTACCCCAGGAGGAGCTAGAGTTCTGTGAGAAGCTGCTGCAGACCTGCTTCTCCAGTCCCACGGATGACAGCATGGATCGGTGAAGCCAGGTGGCCTCTTGCATTCTCTGTGAAACCCCAGGCCTCCTGCCTTCTTCTCTGCCTCCATGCCCTCTCCCAAGGGATCACAGGGCCTTGCTCGGGCCTGGGCCTGGGGCGCCCACCCATCTCCGGGCACCCCCCTGGAGGGGACCCTGAGGATGGTGCTGGTTCCTGGGATCCCCTCCTGTGCTCTCACTCATCCCCCAACCTGTGTCTTAACTGTTCTCCCAATAAAGGTGTTTCTCTTCTTCCCTCCACTGCTACCTTTGTCACCTCCTCCAGAGGGTGCCTTGGGGAGGGTGAGGCATAGATTTACAGAGGTAATAAAAGTGTTCTCTTTATCATCCGCAAAGCTGTTGTCTCTTCCATCTCCAGACTCTTGAGAATGTGGGGAGCATCTGTTCTTTTTGACTACACAGCATCCCTAGCTTCTCAAAGTTTGATTGGGGGAATCCTCAGGTAGAAGCCGTTTTCTTTCCCAGCATCCCTTGCAGTGGGGCACCCATGTGACTTCAGCTCTGCTAATCAGCCCAGGGGTAAGTCTGGCTGGGGCTGCTGATGGAGGCCGCTGTACTTTGGGTGTGTCTGGCCAGACCGGGAGCCCACGCACCTGTCTTCGAGAGGGGGTGGGCACAAGTTCTGGCTTGCGTGCCACTCATGGTTACCATTGTGTTCCAAGAGCAGGCTGATGGTTGGGTATGGGCTTGATTCTGATTGCAGAGTGTCAGTCCTACTCTGAAACCCTCTGAGACTTGGGGGGCCTGACACATCCCCTTAATAAACTTTTTTTTTTTTGAGATGGCCTTGAAGTGGAGGATCATTCCACTAAAGCCTTCTGAGTGCTGGAATTACCATGCCTGGCTCAGTTCCTTTTTTTTTCCCCCCAAATCAGGGTCTTGCTATGTAATCCAGGCTGTTAATCCAGGCTGTCCTTGAATTCCAGGCAATATTCCTGCCTCAGCCTCCTGAGTGCTGGGATGACAGATATGTGTCACCATGTTCTTTCCCCACACTTTTTTTTTTTTTTTTTTTTTTGGTACTAGGGATCAAACAACCTTGCACTTGCCAGGCAGGCACTTATGCCACTAAGCTAAACCCCCAGCCCCAATTCCTTCCCTTTTTAAAGGCAGTTTTGTCACTTGTAACCAAGAATTCTGATAGACCCAGGGTTTATTTTGTTTTGAACCCAGGGCCATTGCACTGAGTTACCGCGTTGGCCTTTTCGAGACAAGTCTTGCTAAGTCTTTAAGCTGCCTGCCATAGTCTTATCCAGAGTAAGCCGAACTCATTGGTTAATCTCTGGCCAAGTCCAATCTCTGAGATTCAGCCCTGGGCTGGTCCAAAGCTGTGCTTCTCTCTCTGTACCCTGGGCTCCACCAGGGGTCAGGCATATCTCTCTTCTGTGGGTTCCCAACTCCTAGACACCTGGCATTTTTCAGTCCCAGATTCAGGGCCCACTGAGAAGCAGCTGTAGGATCTAAGACTTGAGATCAAATGCACTTTTATGAAGGTTAGCACTGGCAAAGAATGGTTTCAGCCTTACTGAGCAGAAACGATCATTCAGTCACCTGGGAAAGGCAGAGAGTTCAGGAAAGAGAATTAGAATTTCCTTTTAGTGGAAATATGCAGTGTGGGAAGAGTCTTCTCATGCTGCACGTTTTTGTTTCTGAGACAAGGTCTCACTATGTAGTTCAGGCTGGTTTTGAACTACAAAGTTCATCACAGCACTTAGGAGGCTGAGGCAGTAATACTGTCTGGAGTTCAGGAGGAGTCAGCCTCCTGAAGATACAGGCATGTGACCCTATGCCCAGCTCCACTTCCACTTTTTTTTGGTACAGGGATTGAACTCATGACCTGCTTGCCAGGCAGGTGTTTATGCTGCTGAGCTAAATCCCTGAGCTCTCCACCTGCACTTTTAAAAAGTTCCAATTTTAATTAGTGACAACAGCAGCATCTGTGTGATCTCTCAGGGTAGAGATGCACCTGTCAGCCATACCATATCCTAGGGAACTTTTCCTTCTCAGGTTCCATTTGATGGTTGAGGATGACCACCCTTCTGCCTCTCTGCTCCTGAGACTGGGTTCAGACAGTGTGGTAAGATGGGAGTGCTGGTGGTGCATGACTGTCATCCCAGCATTCTGAGAGGCTGAGGCAGGAAGATCACAAGTTCAAGCCCAGCCTAGGCAATTTAGACTTAGGGATACACTCAAATAAAAGGGGGGGGGGTATAGGATATAGCTCATCGGCATAAGTACCTGCCTAGCAAGTGCAAGGTCATGAATTCAATTCCCAGTACCCACCCCCCAAAAAGGTGGGGGATGTAGCTTAGTGGAAAGGCCTTGGTTCAATCTCCACTAACATCCAAATGAAACAAAAACCAGTGTGGCAGTAATGCTATCCTATAGTGTGGGACAACACAGAAAACCAAGTGCATAGAAGACAGATGGTCCCCAAATAAGCCATACATCACAGTGATGTTTAATTTTGGGTGTCCATACAATTGGCTAGCGATACCCGGAGGGTTCATAAAGTGCAATTTCTACACATGTCTGTGAGGGTGTTTTTGGAAGAGATTAGTATTTGATTAGTAAACCAAGTGAAGATGTGTCCTCATCCGTGTGGGTGGGCATCAGTGTGGGTGACCACAGAACAGGAAGGAGAGCAGACTTACTCTTTGGGGACCACCCATCTACCTTGGACCTCTGCACCCATTCTAGGGCCTCTGGGTCTCCGATTTGCTGCCCTTCAGGTGTGGCTGGACTGCATCACCGGCCTTACTGGGCCCTGTGGGCCTTCATAGTTCCAGATCATATAGACTGATTCCTCATAATCACTTTGTGTACCTTTGGGGATGTCCTGTTGGTTCTGTGTCTTCGGAGAAACCTCAAGCTGTAAATCATGTGAAGCCTGAGTCTTTGTGATGAGACCTCAAGATTATCAGGGAAGACAGGCAAACCCCGGCAGGGAGGTATGGACCCTGGCAAATTAGGCTGTGAAGTGAATGTTGCCGCCCTTCCACTCTGCCTCTGACCCCCATATTACTAGGTGTGGATCAGTGGCTGCAACTGGAATGGACAACGATTAGGGCTGCTAAAGAGAAGCTAAAAAAGAGGTGAAAGATAAACGCTAATCGGCGTCCTGAACTATGGAAGAAGCTGGGCAGGCTGGCGCACACTCATAATCCCAACACTCTGGCAGGCTGAGACAGTGGGATTCCAAGCTTGAGTCCAATGTGAGCCACTTAGCGAGTTAGGGAGACCCTATCTCAAAAGAAGGCTGGGCATCTAGCTCCGTGCAAAGGCCCAGAGTTCAATTCCCGGTATGGGGTAGGGTAGGGGTACAAATAACTAGAACAGTGTACTCAAACATGGGTCCACACAGGGTCCCTGAGATCTGCAGGTTAGGAAATCTCCGCGCACGCATTTACTCATCCAGTTCTCACCGCGTACCTCGGCACGGAGCAGCGAGGAGGCTGTGAAGGAAGGGCGGGAAAACAGGCTGGAACCCTGTGGGCTGAATAACAAGGTTCAGGAGAACCCTGTCAGTGACGCTGCTCGCGGAGTCTTTGCGCAGCAACTGGCGACAGCGACACACTGGCGCGCGGGGCGGGGGACTGAGATCACCCGAGGTAGGGCCGATGTGACCTCGCGACGGACCTGGGTGGAACCAAAGCTCCGCCGACAGGCGAGGCGAAAGCCGGGATGGGGTCTTGAGCTCGAACCCAGAGCACAAGCAGGAGGGGACTGTGGGAGCGAAAGCGCGACCCGAATCCCGCAGCCGGCAAGGAACTTCGGCTGAGGAAGTGCCTGAGTGGCGGAGCCTTGGGTGCGGCGGCGCCTGCGCACAGGTCCGTCTGGGTTTATTCAGGGAGACCGTTGGTACCAACGGCTGCCAGCATCTGGAGCCCGCGGCGTTGTGTTGGGGGGGTCGGGTGTTACCGGGCACCAGCGCGCACGCGCACTGCAGGGCTGCTGCGCGTCGCTGGCGGTGCACCTGCGCACCAAGACAGGCCTGGAGGGCGGAGCTTCCGCGTCCTCCCGCGCTCGGGGTATTGTGGGATAGTGGCGGAGCAAGCAGGGCGTCGGGCCCTGAGGCGGACTTCGGGGCCGCAGAGCCGGGTACTTCGGGGAAGGCAGCGGCTGAGGAGCGGGCCTTGGCCTCGGTCGGTCGCTACGCAGCTCTGCGTGCCGGGAGGGCTGAGGAGGCGGACGTTTTCCCGGCCGGTGGACGCCGCTCGGCTGGGGAACCCCGGGCAACTTCCTTGTCCCTGCCCGCGGAGGCGCCTGCGCGGCCTCGAGGTCGTTTCACCCCGCCGCGCCGGCGCACCCTCCCCACTTTCGCCGCTCCCCGGCCAGGCCACCGCCCGGCCCGGCCTGTGCCGCCCCGCCGCCCCCGCCCCACTGTCCGGGCCCGCGGAGGGGCCAAGCCGCCGGCGGCGGGGCGCGGGGGGGGGGCGCCCCGATGAGCCCCGAGTGCGAGGAACCGCCGCCCCCCCGCGCAGGTGAGCGGCGCACCCGCCGTCCGGGTTCCTCCCGCTCGGGCCCACTCCCTGCCCCCCAGGCTCCCTCGGTGCCCCGGCTTCCCCTCGAGTCTCTGCCTGGCCCCCATCTTTGTCGGGACCACAGTCTCTCCGGGTTCTCCAGCTCACATCCCCCGGTCGGAGCCCGCCGGGACTTCTGTCACTCCTCTTCTGGCCCCTCGCACCCTCCGTCTTCCTCCCTTTGAGGGCCTCGTCTTCAGCTCAAACCCCCCTCTCCTTGCCGGCCTGCGGCCGCATCGCTTACCTTCCCAGAGTGATGCGCTGCTGGGCAGAGCCGTAGCGGAGGGGCGGCCGGTCACAATCACTGCGCCGTGGGGAGCACCAGGGTGCGCCAAGGCGGGGAGACACTGGAAGACAGCCGGGCGGGTGGCTCCCTCTGTCTCAGAGGGATGAGTGGGATTGACAGATGGAGAGTGGGAAGGAAGGTCTTCCCGGTGGGAGGAACAGCACGTGCGAGGGCATGAAGGTGGGATCTGGGAGGGCCGCAGGTCGAGCCATGGAGTGCGGAAGTCTTGAGAAGGCGCGGGGGCGGGGGGGGGGGGGACGGGGACGGGACATCCAGGCGAGACTGGGCGCCTGTCAGGGCCTTGAGTGTGACCTCTGGTGTGACCTCTCTAACACACCTGTACGCCCTTACTGAGGATGCGGGCTTTCCCGTACTGCTGGACTGAGAGGCAGGACCTTTCTGGAAAGTAAGCTGTGTTGGTGTCAGATGTGGTGCTGGCCTCAGAGTTGTGAAAAAACTACAGTGGGCTGGCTTCCCACCTGGCGGTGAAGTTCTATTCTGGGTGGCTGTCCAGACCTGAGGTTACCTGAAGAACACATTCAAGTAGTTTGTACACACTTCCCGCGCGGCGGAATGCTTGCCCCCACTGCCGCATGGGTTATAGAGTGGAATGGTGGTTGGAGTTGGTTTGTACTGTTTAAAGTGCTGTGTTTGCTGGGCATGGTGGCGCACGCCTGTAATCCCAGCACTTAGAAAGCTGAGGCTGGAGAATTGTAGTGAGTTCGAGACCAGCCTGGGTTACAAAGTGAACTCAAGGCTGGGCTGAACTGTGTAGGGAGACCCTGTCTGTGTTTCAAAAGACCAGAAAAAAAAGCTGTGCTTTTTTTGGTTTTTTGTTTTCTTCTTTTGCAGTGCTGGGAATGGTACCCAGTCCTTGTACATGCTAGGCTGGTAATTTACCAGTGATTTACCACTGAGCCTTTACAGCCCTATCCCATGCCTTTTTTGTTTTTCATTTTGTTATGTTTGAATGTGTCCATTGTGTATCATTTTGCTTACATTCAGGAGCTAGGTTTGGGATTGTGATGATGAGGAAGCAGTGAGACTCTGGTTTGAGTGACTTAGGTTGTCAGAAAGACCCAGGTTTGAGTCCTGATTCTGTCTTTCCAAGTGGAGGGGCCTTGCACAAGATAGCAAGTGCTGCCTCTTTTGGCCTCCAAGTGGGAATGGCAGGAGTGCTGTCCATAGAGGGTGGTTCTGGGGGTGAGTGCAGTGTTTGTAGATTTCTATGGCAGAACAGGAGGCCTGTGTGTGTGTGTGTGTGTGTGTGTGTGAGTGTGAGAGAGAGAGAGAGAGAGACAGACAGACAGACAGACAGACAGACAGTAACTCTTAGGAGTACTGTTTGGTTTGGGGTGTCTACTGTGTTAGTTTTCAGCTGGGGCATTTCACAGCTGGGGAAGGGACACACTCAGTGTGCTCAGAGTGGACATGGCGACTGCCAACAAGGAATGTCAACTCGTGTCTTCAAATGCATGGGACAGTCCCCTCACTACAAGTACTACCTACCAGTCCCAAATGTCACATTGCTGTTGGAGGGACATTGTGCTTTATTGCTTGTTGCAGCTGGTGTTGGGTGGCCTGCTGTGTGTTTGGTTTTTCTTATCCATCCACTTTCTTTGCATCATGTAGCGTTATGAACCTGCTCATCTGCCCTTCCCTTTTTTTTCTCCCCTCAGGACGCATGGCCAAGTGACCTCCCCAGATCACCTTCCCCTACTGGCTTCAGTTTTCACTTATCCAACAAGTGCTTGAGCTCTGGGCCTGGCTGTATGCTAAATTCTGAGAAACTGGCATCATCCGGGGAGAGGCAGATGCCTGAACAGGCAGATCCTGTCACAGAGCTGAGGCTCAGACGCTGCCCTAAGGTGACTTAGGGGATGCTATGGGAGGACACGTGGAGGCTTCCTGGAGGACTGGGAGGAGGTGGTCGGATCCAGAGAGCTGTGGGAGGTTGGAGAGACAGTGTAGCTGAGGCCAAGGGCCATCAGGAGGGTGCAAGTCTGAGTGTGACTTGCAGCAGGACACGGGGCAGCCTAGGTGATCTGGTAAAACTGGGACGTCAGCCCAAGTTGCCTGGTTTGGGCTCCCTTCATATGCTGGCTGAGGGTTTTGTTCACGTACTAGGGAGTGCAGCTCTACAGTAACCCATCTGTGAGTTTTTCCAGATGAGAAGGCCTGAGCTCATTAGCAGTTAAGTTTTTGGTCTAGAGATTTCTGTTTGGAGAGGTAAGATTTGAACCCATCCTGTAATCTGGTACTCTGGGAGGTTGAGGCAGGAAAATTACAAAGTCAAGCCAAGTTTGGGCAACTTTATGACTGAGATTCTGTCTTCCAGTTAAAAAGTAAGCAAGTAAATGGAGAGTTAAGGCTGTAACTCAGTGGGAAGACCCTGGGCTTCACCCCCATATCAAGTTAAAAAAAGACTTGAGCCCAGGGCTGGACCTCAGATCACACTGATACTTTGCTCTCTGTTTTCCAAGGGGTATGTTTGCTGGTCTTTTCCTTTTTTTCCTCTAATCCTGTGACCAGTCCAGGTGGTGAATCCTATTGTGAGCCTTCCAGTCCCCTCCCCAGTGTGAACCTTCTAGTCCCCTCCCCAGTCCTTGGCCTGTGTCTTTGGGGTCTCTGGTTCCTAGTTACTTCATCCCCTGGATTTGGGCCAGAGCTGACACCCCACTTGGGAGAGTGATTTTGGGGTCAGCACAGGCACCTTGTGTGCTTTCTGACTGCTGGAGATCCATCGCCAGCCTGTTGGGCCTGTGTCCTTGGCTCAGCCCCCTCTTAGTAGCCTTGTCTCCCAGAAGTGTATGCTCAGCTCCTGGCCTGTCAGTGGCATCTGGTTTTGTAGCTGAGTGTGCTGGGCTCAGGGGTGGCAGAGTTGTTGGTGTACCACCCCCTTCTTAGAAAGGAATGCTTACCACCAGCGGCAGAGAGCTGGCCTGGTATTGGGAGAAGTTGATGGGACAAGGTTTTGCTGACTCTGAGCCACCCAGCCTTTAAGGATCTGGGTGGTTTGAGGCCTGCTGCTGGTAACTGGGTCTCCCTCTCAGGACTGCTGGCCAGCCTGAGGTGCTGAGCCTTGGGGTAGCTCGGCTGGCTGCCCCTGGAGGCTCTGCCAGGGTCCCTGTGCCTTCACTCCATTTCTTGGTGCTTGGAAGCCAGTGGATATTAAGAGGGTTGGCAAGTATAGCAGCAACCTATGAATTCCCTGGCAGGCAGAGCCGTGTTTGGAGGGACCGGACAGCAGTGGGAAGGGTCAGGGGAAGCCGTGGTACAGTTCCGTGGTGGCAGAAGGGCCTGGGCCGGGACTGGCAGCCCCTGAGGGGGCAGCTGGTGTCAAAGGTCTGGAACAATATACCAGAGCAAGAAAGTAGGGCTGGCAGGAGAGGCAGGGGTAGTATGCGTTTTTAATGGCTGTCTTTCTCACTTATAATTTCCCCTTCCTTTTGCAGCCAGAGTCATGGTTTTCAAAGTCTCTAAAAACCAGTGGCAGCCACTTCCGTTTTCTTGAAGTTGCTGAAAGTTGTAAGGGTGGGGGTGGCGAGGTGTGTGTGCCTGCCTGCATGTTTCAATGGTCTGAGGAAAAGTACCAGAGTCACTTGGGTGAACATCAGGCATCAGGCGTCTGCTGTTTGCTTTTTGAGTGCTGTTGGCCTAGGGCTAGGGACAGTCTGAAGGGCACTGCTGAATCGGAACCACCTGCCTTCACTCAGCTTTTTCACAGCTGAGGAAGGAGACTTGGGGGAGCCAGGTGCCCAGTCAGGTTCTTCAGCTCAGAGAGCAAGTGAAGGTGCAGCCTCCCTCTTGTGGGTGCCCAGGGTGCTTTGAGCTGCGGAGTTGAGTTGGGCACATAGGGCCACAGGACCAGGGTACAGTGCAGAAGGTGCAGAGCCCTAGCTCTGCCTCTGGGATCTGCATGCTGGTTCCTCTTCCAAGAGGAACTCTGTTGTCAAATGCGAGTACTCAGAATTTTTTTTTTTTTTTTTTTGTCTTTTTCCTTTTTATTGGTACTGGGGATCGAACCTATGACTGCCTGCTTGCAAGGCAGGCGCTTATGCTGCTGAGCCAAATCCCCAGCCCCAAGTATTCAGAATTCTTGCTCTTGTCCTGACGTGGAGGGGAGATGGGGTGCTGCAAGTATGGGTCCCTGGGCTTTCCACAGGCATGGGCCTAGTGTGTCTGTGACCTGTCCATGGCATGACATGGCTCTCCAAGCTGTGCATGGGCTGGGCTCTGTCTCAGGTATTGATAGTATGGGGCAGGAAGAGGTGACCTGTGTAAGCTCCCAGAGCTGAGCCTCCTGGGCCTCAGCCCTGCTAGCCCGGCTGGCGCCTTGGCAGCACTGGGGTGGCTGGGATGGAGTGCAGGGCCTGGGCCTGACCTCAGAATGGTGGCTGTGGGCAGCCTTTGTTTCTTTGGTAAGAGTTTTACTTAAGATACAATTCATGTGCCACAGAATTTATCCCTTTACAAAGTACACAGTTTACTGGTTTGTAGTATATTTACAACTTTCTG
Organism: Cavia porcellus; assembly: GCF_034190915.1. NCBI lineage: Eukaryota > Metazoa > Chordata > Mammalia > Rodentia > Caviidae > Cavia > Cavia porcellus. Next base: position 36,170,140 of record NW_026947490.1, on the reverse strand, counting down.
GAGCTGTTGCCACGTTCAATTTATTTATTCTTCTTTCGCACACTTTTTTTTTTTTTTTTAAAATCAGGGATAGAACTCATGACCTCATGCCAGGCAGGCGCTGTGCTGCTGAGCTGTATCCCCTGCCCCTCACACACTTTAGAGCATTAACAACAACAAAAATTCTTGTTTCTTGAGGCTGGGGGTTTAACTCAGTCGCGTAAGTGCCTGCCTGGCGTGAGTTTCATACCTGGTATTTAAAAAAAAAAAATTCTTGTGTCTCTTTAGAGAAGGGACTCTGAAAAGACTGGCTAGCAGTCTGTATAAATCTTTTGCTTTTCACGTTTAAAACAAAGAAAAGAAGAAAAAACCATCCTCATTAGCAGTCACTCTCTTGTTCTCCAAGTTCCTGAAAACTTCTGCTTTGTATCTGTGGATTTGCCTGCTGACAGGTCATACATGTGGGCCCACACAGCTGGGCCTCTGTGTGCCTGGCTCTGTCCTAGGCTAGGGCCACTGTCTGACTGCCGTCTGCTGTATAGGAGGAGGCTTGCATTAGCCACACTCAGCCATTTCTTGGTGCTTCCCGATGCCTGGGCTTCGGGTGGAAGTCAGCAGTCATGACTAATTTGGTGGTTGCCCCTTGAGATTACTCTGGTCCCAGGTACACTCAGGCCAGGAAACCCATCCCTGCCCCGTCCCCACTGTCAGAGTGCTTTGAGTTGGGTCACTGAGTCAGCTTGGCTGGAGCTCAGTTTTCTCATCTGTGACCTGGGTGCCTGGTCCTCATCACCAGGTGGGTTAAGGAAGTAAGGAAGGGTCCCGGAGGAGATCTGATGCCAGGCAGATCTGGGAGTTCTTTGTACAACACATGTGTTTCTTCCTTGTGCCAGTGCTGTGTCTGCCAGGGCCTGCCTTCCCCGGGGACAGGCTATCCCTGGGTGATCTCATACCTCCTTGCCCAGCCTCCTTCCTGTGACTGGGAGGGAACAGGCTACTGGGCTGGAAGGGGTTTCACTTGATTCTCAGACCCTAGAGAGCCAGAACCTTGTAACAGCATGGTTTGGAGATGAGTGTGTCCTCCAGCTCACACTTGGGTGCAGTTCATGCCCAGTTGGAGTTCTGTGCCTGGTGCTGCCTGCAGGCTCCCAGGGGAGCCTAGCAAGGAAGAATTTGGCGAAGTGCAGCCTTAAGTCCGTGTTAGATACTGGGGAGCAACAACCTGGCTGAGTGGTAGAGGAGCTCCAGACAGCAGGAAGTGTGGCTGTCCCTGTCACACCCCACAGAGCCACCACAAGGCGGTAGACAGGGACGGGAAGCTGCCCTGCAGAGCGCTGTGCAGCGGACCCAGAGGATGAGAAGAAGCCAGCATGGAGACAAGCACTGAGGGTGCCTGGGCTTTTATTGCTCTAGGAGGAGCAAGAAGGCCGATATGGCTGGTGCCAGTGTGAGCATGGCTAGGGTTGCTTTTAGGTGGTGCTGGGTGCAGGAGGATGTGGAGGGGCGTGGCTGGAGAGTGCATCAAGGTGTGGGTGGGCTCAGGAAGGACAGCAGTGCCTGAATGGTGCTGGTACCAGTTGGAGAATGGTAGGGTTTCTGGGGTGGGCAGGGGCAGGTCGTGATCTTTCAGCTGCACCGTGAGGTTCCTGAGCCCGTGGCCTTCTACCCTCCTCCCAGAAGGCATTGAAGAAGTGCTGGGTGCCAAGGGCCCTGAAGGCCAGGAAGGCCATCCTGGCAAGGAGCAGCCCCTTGGTGAGAGAGCTGGGTCAGAGGTGCTGGCTAGTGCCCCCGTCTCCTCTCCTCATCCATCTGCTCCAGAAGCCCTGTGCTGACATGATAACTACACCCATAGTTCACTTTGTGGGTGAGCCACTGCTACCAGTTGCGGACCCAGTTCTTCCTTGGGAGCAGTCATGTGAGAGGTGGTGGCTGAGAATCCCTCAGAATGGTGGTGTGTTGGAGGAGCTGTGTGCGGTGGTCCATTTTGTCATTGTGTCCCTTCACAAAGACCCTAAGGCTCTCTGTTGCCTACTTGGGCTTGGGGGCTACTGAAGGGGTGCTGGTACCACCTGGGCCTGGGGACTACTGAAGGAGACAGCCTGAGAGGGGAGAATGGGGTCTGGGAGCTGCTGGGGGGAAGGGGTTGACCCTAGCTTGGCTCTCATGGTGCAGGACATGGAGCTCTGGGGATGGTAGAAGCTTGGCCCTGCGCTCCGAAGAGGCCAGCAGGGCGTGGGAGCCTGGTGTGGGACTTGGGGGGATGTTGCTGTCTCTGAGAAGGGTGTGTGTAGGATGAGCCCTTGGGCTATGCCTGAGGTCTCAGTCAGGCCAGGGCATGGGCTGTGTGCTTCAGAGTGGTTACTGGAAAGGCAGCCTGGCATAGGGGCTGAGGGCTGAATCCCTGGTGCAGTGGATTAGGACCTGGGACCCTGGTAGAGGTGGCTCTCCAGGGAGCCCAAGGCTGCTTCCCTCCACTGCGTTGGGGGCTGGACAGTGGATCCCTTCATGGTTGTGGTTCCCAAAGTGAGGGCGCTGCCTGGAAATGAGATTGGAGCAGAGTCTGAGTGGTCCCCTTGGCATGGGCAGATGCAGGAGTGAGGGAGTCTCCCTGTGGTGTTGGTGCTGGCCTGGCGATGTGGGAATGGGAGGCAGCCAGGACCTCCTGGCCCACAGTGGGGCCACCTCTCGTACCTGGGGGTGGCAGTTGCTCTGGTCATAGGCCAGGGCCTGGGGGAAAAACCATGGAGGCTGTGCAGAGGGAAGGGTGGACCCGAAGGACAAGAGTGGGAAGGGTCCTCAGGGTGCTGAGAGAAGGGGACTTGCATTCGAAGACCCAGGAACAGATACCCCAGCCTCCTGGGGCAGTGATGGTCTCTGCCTCATGGGTGTGAGACCCTTGGGAGGCAGGTGAAGAGCAGAGACGGGGTCAGGGCCTTTCCTGTCTCTGGGGACAGGTGGCCGTGATGACTGCTCCAGTGGGGCTGTGCACAGGGCGTGGTGTTGAGCAGGCAGCCACGAGCACAGGTCAGGCCTGCTGTTGATGGGTTTAGAAGTCTTGTGAATCTGTCTCTGTCTCTGTCTTTTTGCCCAGACTGTCCTCAAACTCTGTGTGGCCCAATATGGCCTTGAACTAGCAGTCTCGTGCTGCAGCCTCCCGAGTGCTGGGGTCACAGGTGTGGCCACCAGGCCCAGGCAGGGTTGCTTGAGGAGGTGCAGCAGTGTGGCTGCAGCTCAGGGCAGCACTGTCCAGCCTCTGTCAGTGCTGTGCACGCAGCTCGCTGTGCTCTCCTCCAGGCCAACAGCGCTTTCCTGCCTCCTTTGGGTGCTGGCCTAAGGCTGTTCTGGGAGCCGCTCTAGCCTGGCTTGGGTTCGTGGCGCTGAGAGGGTGGTTGGGGTGTGTTTGTGTGTGTGGTGTCCAGGCAACGGCTGTGGCCTCAAGACACACAGACTTCCTCTCTTCCCCCTGCCGTTGCCTCACACCCACAGTGGCCATGGGTGACACGCTGGGCCAGGCAGCAGCTGTGCACTGGAGGTCATGGGGCATTTGAATTTGTTCAGCAAATACAAGTTGAAGTGAGTCTGAGGCCAGGAGTTCAGGCTGTGTCTCTGGAATGTCCCTGTCATTACGGGCCAGTAGACATAGGCTGGTGGGGATGGGGCTAAGGTCACTTTTCACAGTGGCTGGCCTCTCCTTTTGGACTCTGCATGGTTCATATCAAGGACTTCACCAGGCATGGGGCGAGGGCAGATGGGACAGTGACCCTGGATGAGGCCCTCAGGCGATGGCTTGAAGGCTGAGACGGTGGGGTGAAGGTCCTTGGAGCTTGGTGGGTGTGTCCAGCTTGTGTGACCTAGGCACCCCCACAGGGTACCTCGGAGTCGAGGGTGACATGTAAGATGCCCTGTGTTTGCAGGGCGCCATGTTTTGGAAGTTTGACCTACACACGAGCTCGCACCTGGACACGTTGCTGGAACGGGAGGACCTGAGCCTGCCTGAGCTGCTGGACGAGGAGGACGTGCTGCAGGAGTGCAAGGTCGTCAACCGCAAGCTGCTGGACTTCCTGCTGCAGCCACCGCACCTACAGGCCATGGTGGCCTGGGTCACCCAGGAGCCTCCAGCCAGTGGTGAGGAGCGGCTGCGCTACAAGTGAGTCCTTCACACTCCACACACTTGGGAGCTGAGACGGGGAGGATGGAGCCCTCCTGGAGTCCTGCAGGGCTGGATGCAGATCCCACTGTGCTCCAAATCTTGGTTCTGTAGAAAGCTCTGTTGGGCGGGGCTCTCCAGGCAAAACCTGGTGCAGCCCCTGCCAAGCTGAATCTCCCCAGTATCGTTTCACTTGTCAGTCGCCTCCCTACTTTTTTTCCTAGTGTGTTTTTTGTTTCTTTGGTTTGTCGTTTTTTCAGACGGGACTTCAGATTGACAGTCCTACCTCAGTCTGCTGTATACTCAGATTGCAGATGCGTACCGTCATACTGGTTTTTCCTTTTTTCCCAGCTGCAATCTTTGTCAGGGTGATTGTACAATCTAATACAGGTGTAGGAAACAGTAGATCCTGAGCCCTTGCTGCCCAGTCCCCTCCAGTAGTGACATTTTGCAGAATTACAGAAGGATGAAGTCCCTATTTTCTGTGACTCGCTTTTCAGAGGCTTCTGCATCCATGCTGTCACCACTGCTTATGGCCACACCCACCTTCCTTCCAGCTCGCCTCTGACTTTAGCAGTCATGTCCCCATTTGTACAGTGTTTTTTGTCTTTTGTTTTTTGGCCCTGGGAAATGAACTCAGTGTCACACATTCTAGGCAGATAGTCTCACCTCAGCCCTACTTGTATGATTCTGTCATTTGAACAGTGTTACAAAATGCATCTTGCAGTGGGGACCTTTAGGGAGTGGCTTTTTCCCAGTGTAATTCTCTGGAGACTAATTCCAGCCGCAGAGGGGAAGGCAGCTGTCTTTCTTCTTCGAGGCTCTGGCAGGGCGGCTCCTGGCCAGGTCCCATGCTCACCATGGGAGCCCTGTGGTGGCTGTGTCTCTCCTCTGTCATTCTCCATTACATTAGCTGCTGTGCAGCCTGCACTGTGCTTCTCAGGTGAGAGGAAGGGTGTGGTCTGGGCACTGGCCATGGCAGGTGGCTTGGGCCTGGCTCCCTGCCTCTGTCTGCCTGGAGGCTGGGAGTGTGGTGAGGCTCCCCTAGGCTCAGGTGCCCCCCCAAGCTTGTGGTCACGGGGGCGCTTCACTGCAGACTGCAGGCCAGCAGTGCTCCCATGCCTCCTGTTTGACAGAGGTCCTCCTACCTCCTGACCCTTTCTGTCCAGGGCGTAGGTCACACTTGTTCAGTGGCCTGGGGCTGGGCTCTGACAGTGTGGGCATCAAGGTGCCCTCTGTCTTTCCTTTACAGTAGTGGGATAGGAATGTGCTAGGTGAGCACCCCACCACTGAGCTTTAGTCTGGCCCTTTGCGTTTGAAGTGAGGCTTGCTAAGTTGCCCAGGGTAGCCTTGCACTTGGAATCCTCCACCCTCAGTCTTCCAGGTAGCTGGGATTACAAGTGTGCACTGCAACCTGGCTGCCCCCATCGGGCCCTGCCCTGCCCCTCCCCAAGGAGTCTACTTTGAAGGGAGGGGTAACTGTGGTGCCTTCGAGAGTTTGTGGTTTAAACCCAGAGCGGACTCTGTGGTCTCACAGGGCACCCTGGGCACAGAGGCTCTTGTCCTTGGGTTGCTGAACACCTTATGTTTGCAGAAAGGACGTGAGGTGGGGAGGTTTAGGAAAGTTGCCTTGGGGACAGGGAGCTTAGATGGTGACCCAGTGCATGGGGCAGACACTGGGAGAGACAACAGGGGAAGGGGTCAGGAAATTGAAACTAGAGACCAGGTGAGGTCAGATGTTTTAGTGTGCTAAGAAGTGCTTGAGGGTTCTTAGGGAGGCTGGGGAGGGCGCAGGAGAGGAGCGGGGCTGGGTAAACAGTCCTGTTCTCCGTGAGCCCCCTACCAGCACTGTCCTGCTAGGTACCCCAGTGTGGCCTGTGAGATCCTCACCTCAGATGTGCCCCAGATCAATGATGCCTTGGGTGCAGATGAGTCCCTCCTGAACCGGCTCTACGGCTTCCTGCAGAGCAGTGACAGCCTCAACCCACTGCTGGCCAGCTTCTTCAGCAAGGTCATGGGCATCCTCATCAACCGCAAGACAGAACAGGTGTGTGGCCTTCCCCGCCAGGAGTGGGCATGGAGCTGGGGCCCGGCCTGTGTATGACGTGACCCTCTGTCCCCAGCTCGTGTCTTTCCTGCGAAAGAAGGATGACTTTGTGGATCTGCTGCTGCGGCACATCGGCACCTCGGCCATCATGGACCTCCTGCTGCGCCTGCTCACCTGTGTGGAGCGGCCCCAGCTGCGGCAGGATGTCTTCACTGTGAGCTGGGCCTTCACCGGAGGGCTGGGTAGGTGGGCACGGGCTGGGCACTTGATAGAGCCCCTGCGTTTCTGTCCCCAGTGGCTCAATGAGGAGAAGATTGTCCAGCGGCTGATAGATCAGATCCACCCGTCGAAGGATGACAATGTGAGTGCCTCCCACTTCTGCAGCTGTTCCTTCCTCATTCTTTAGAAGATCGCGCTTGCCCTGGTTTCTGCCCCACACATGCGTTTGGATGCCCTGAGCCTGAATGTGCATGTTCATGACCTTCCTTACACGCTAAGCTGCTTGTGGCCTGCAAGCAGCCAGAAGTGTCACTCTGGTGAGCCTCTGCATACCTTGTATAAATGGAGCCAGCTGCTGCCTCGTCTGTGCCTGGTCTCTTCCCTTGGCATGACATTCCTCATTCCACCCTCAGACGGGAGATGTAGCTGAGAGGGAAAATGCTTACCTAAAGCCAGGGCTTGGTCCCAAGCTCCAGAGGGAAAAGGTTTACCCTCAGGTAGCAGGGGCAGTGGCTCATTACTTTCCCTGGCTCAGTAATACTCCCTAGTGTGGGCAGACTATGCTTTACCTTCCAGGCACTGGTTACGGGCACCTGGTGGTCGTGCACGTGTCATGTGTGTATGATGTCTCTTCTAAAAGCCTTCGGTGCCTCTGTGTGCTGTCCTGGCAACACATGTCCCTGCCTGTGTGGCTGCCCTTTTGTCTCTCTCCGGGGGATCCTGACGTGTCTCCTCCTCCCCAGCAACATTCCAATGCATCTCAGTCTCTGTGCGACATCATCCGCCTGAGCCGGGAGCAGATGATGCAAGGCCAGGACAGCCTGGAGCCGGACCAGTTGCTGGCCACTCTGGAGAAGTGGGTCTGCGGGCTGGCTGAAGGTGGGGGAGAAAGGGGAGGGGTGTCTGTGTTGGGAACCTGACCCCGGATTGCACTGCCTTGCCCCAGGCAGGAAACCATTGAGCAGCTGCTGAGCAACATGTTTGAGGGGGAGCTGAGCCAGTCTGTCCTTGTCAGCGGGATCCAGGTGCTGCTCACTCTGTTGGAGCCCCGGCGGCCCAGGTGAGGCTGTTGTTGGGGACAGCACCCATTTCCTGCCACTCAACTCCTGCCAGTCAGGGTGGCACTGAGACCCAGTCTCCTGTTGCCTTGAACATTGAGCACCCCTGCTGGAGGTTGGAGGATAGCAGGGGGACATTTGATGGCGTCAGATTCAGGGCCCACCCTCACCTCACACCTTACCTGCACTACTGGCTCTGCTCAAGATGAGTCCTGAGCACACCTGGCACTGGCTGCAGGCCCTGGGTTCACTGCTCTATCTGGGCTGCTGCAGGTCGGAGTCCATGACCATGAACAACTTCTTCAGCAGTGTGGATGGGCAGCTGGAGCTCCTGGCCCAGGGGGCCCTGGACAGCGCTGGGTCTAGCACAGGGGCCCTGCACGCCCTTCGCCCACGGCTTGCCCACTTCCACCAGCTCCTGCTTGAGCCTCTCCAGGTAGTAAGTAGTCCTGGGGGTTGCTGTTTCTGAGGGAGGTGGGGTGGCCGGGAAGGTGGCCTTTGAGAACTGAGCATGCCCTGTCCGCTGCAGCTGGAGCCACTGCAGATGACGTGGGGCAGCCTGGCCCCACCTCTGGGGAATACACGACTGCACGTGGTCAAGCTCCTGGCCAGTGCCTTGAGTGCCAATGATGCTTCCCTGACCCAGGAGCTCCTGGCACTGGACGTGCCCAACACCATGCTGGTATAGGGGTGTGGGACGCAGGGCTTGGGGAGCAGGCAGCAGGCGCTGTGTGTCTCTGGTGCCAGCCCATGCCCCTTCCCAGGATCTGTTCTTCCATTACGTCTTCAACAACTTCCTGCACGCACAAGTGGAGGTGTGCATGAGTGCCATGTTGAGCTTGGCCCCCCCGCCCAACAGCAGCTCTGAGACACCGGGCGGGAACCCTGTGCTGAAACACGTGAGCGCTGTCCCCTGCAGACCACCCCTTCCATCTGGCACTACTGCTGGCTCTGGGCTGGGGAGAAGGGCTGGGATGGTGGGGAGGAGGAGGCTGAGGGGCTGTGCTCTGTGTGAAGCTGGACCTGAGTGCAGCAGGCCCTATCCGGCCAGTCTCCGGTGCTTGCTGAGTGAGGGGCTGGCCTCGCTGCCCTGGTGTGCGGCCTGGCCGACCCTGCCTTGCCTCTACAGCTGCTGCAGCACTGCCGCCTGGTGGAGCGGATCCTCACATCCTGGGAGGAGAATGATCGTGTCCAGTGAGTGCCTGCTACCTTCGTGCTGGGGGGATCGATCCAGGAAGACAGATCTGGGCTGGGGCAGCCTTGGCATCCAGCCTGGTACCACCTGTGGCTTTGCTCTCACACAGGTCCGGGGGTGGCCCAAGGAAGGGCTACATGGGCCACTTGACCCGGGTGGCCAATGCCTTGGTGCAGAACTCGGAGCAGGGGCCAAATGCCGAGCAGCTGGGGCAGCTGCTGAAGGGTGAGGCACAGAGCAATGAGGGCTGGCAGGGTGGTCGGGTTGGGCGGGTACTTCACTCCTGTCTCCCCCTGCCCTCCCATGTGCAGAGCTGCCGGGGGAACAGCTGGAGCGGTGGGAAGTGTTTGTGTCGGGACCCTTGACTGAGACCAACAAGAGGAACACTGTGGACCTGGTGAGGCCTGCTGTCCCAGAGGGAGCCCTATCACCCTCGAGTAGCTACCTGCCTTGGCCTTACTGTGGCCTGCAGCTGGCCCTGACCCCTGTCTGTCCTGGTCCAGGTGAGCACCCATCACCTGCACTCCTCCAGCGATGACGAGGATGACCGGCTCAAGGAGTTCAACTTCCCCGAGGAGGCTGTGCTGCAGCAGGTGGGTGGGCCATGTTGGGGTGCATAAGGTGTGCGAGCCCTTCCTGCCCAGCTCCCTGCTAGCTCCACCTCTGCCTGCTGCAGGCCTTCATGGACTTCCAGATGCAGCGCATGACCTCGGCCTTCATCGACCACTTTGGCTTTAACGACGAGGAGTTTGGGGAGCAGGAAGAAAGCGTGAAGTGAGTGTCCCTGTGTGAGGGTAGTTACTGTTGCCCTGTGAGGACATCTCTGGGGCACAATTGAGTGTGGCCTTGGATGCTCACTGCCTGGGTTAGACTGAGCCCCAGCTCTGCAAACCCCTCATCCCATGGAAGGCCTTGAGGGTGGGCACAAGTGTCCCATTCTGTTCCAGGGACAGAGACTAGGTCTCGGCCTTGGGAAGGTGCAGACAGTGAAGGGTAGTGCCCAAAGAAGGGCAATGCCCAGGGAGTGTTTGTGAGTGAGCCTGGCATCACTGAGCCAAAAAGACATTGCCACCAGAGGCAGGCCATGGGGCCTGAAGCCAGACCAAAGGGGAACAGGGACACAGCCAGCAGCCAGAGTCTCTCAGGTGCCATCATATGGTTTTGTCTTTGTGCCCGTGACCAGTGCTCGAGTTGGGGCTGTTTACCTCAGGGAGGTTGAGGAGGATGGAGCTAGTCAGCAGGGGGTGGCATGGGACTGGGTGGGGCGTGGAGATGGGCTGCTGGCCACTGTGCCTCTACCCGGCCCCAGGCCTTGCACAGGGCTGGTCTCCAAGGCCTGCGTGTCTGGGACAAGGAATCCTTCAAGAGGGAAAGTGAGCAGTCTAGAACCCAGCCTGTGGGGGAACTGTGACTGCGTGGTGGCAGGTGTGCAGCCTTTGCCCAGCAGGCCCTGGCATGCAGGGGATGCCAGGCAGCTAGGAGGTGACGCCCTACACGATGCTGGCCATACCTTGGGCCTAGGTGTCAGCTCCTCTCTGTCTCTGACTTGGGGGTGATCCTGCCCCTGCCCTTGGGGGTGGTGCAACCCGAGTGGAGGATGCGACTGTCCTGTGTGTAGTGCAGTATCTGGTGCAAGTCTGGGATGGCAGGGTGACTCAGCTTCTGCTGGGAGGGGTGTCTGGGTCTTGTCTGCCCCCCCCAGGTGGCTGCAGGGCGCTGTGAGCATTGGGGCTGGGGAGGAGGAGAGCTTGCACATGGGTTTCCGCGTGCAAGGCTCAGCTATGTGCAGAGTGAGGGACGCGCTCACTGCACATGCACCCGCTCTCTTAGTGCACCTTTCGACAAGACGGCCAATATCACCTTCTCCCTCAATGCTGATGACGAAAACGTGAGTGCTGCTGTCCTCGTCCTGGTGGGTGGAGGGTCATGGGGACCGTAGCAGCACAGCCATCCTGCCACCCTGCACCTGCAGCCCAATGCCAACCTGCTGGAGATATGCTACAAGGACCGCATCCAGCAATTCGATGACGATGAGGAGGAAGAGGACGAGGAGGGCCATGGCTCTGGGGAATCGGATGGAGAGTACGGTGCCTGGCAGGGCAACCAACTGACCAGGGCAGCTCGCTCGGGCCAGCCCCCCGGGATCCGGTGAGTCCCCCAGCCTCTCCTCTGTAAGCTGCCCTGGCACAGGTAGGGGTTGTAGGGACTCTAGACTGAAGTGAGGGAGCAAACCAGAAAGGTGGATTGGTGTGTGTGTATACAGTGGGAAGCTCCAGCTCCCAGTTTTCAGTGATGGAAACCTGCAAAAGCAGAAGACAACCTGGGAAGTGGGGCTCCTCTGCCAGTGCTCCGCTGCTACTCTGCCAGGCACTCCTGTGGACTTCCCCACAGGCCATGGGCTTCCAGGGGAAGCATGTTGCCCTCCTTGAGGTGGGCTGTCATCAGCTTGTAAGAACATTGTTTTTGTTTTTCTGCTTCCTAGTGCCTGTGTGTAAAGGCATTCATGCTGTGTACATTTGCTGATTTGAGTACCTGCTTGTGGTTTGCAATGCAGACTGTTGCCTCCTGGTGCAGCACCCCAGCTCAGGAGTGCAAGTGTGCAGTGCTCATGGCGCCCTCTGCTGGCTGCTGTCCTGACACTGCCCTATGTAGTGCAGGCGGAGTGGTCCTGCAGTGCTTGGGACCTTCAAAGAAGGGATACTTGTCCTGTATCTCCTTTTGTGACCGTTTTGTCCACACCCACTCAGAGATCTGTCTCTTGGTTGGTGGCTGGACTTCACTTGTGTTACCTTGTGGCAGGTGCCCCATTCTGTGACTGGCCTGTGGCTTTCCTGGCTTTGTAGTGGACAGACTGGAGGGGTTCTTGGGTTGTATTCTGTGTTGGGCTCATCTTTACATGCTGTGTAAGTGGCAGCGTCACCCTTTGTGTGTGGGCAGTCAGCATGCTCAGTACCAGGTGTCCAAGATACTATCCCTTCAACAGTCTTGGCACCCTTCTGAAACATCCCTTGGTCACATGTGTGAGGGTTTCTTATTGCTCTGGCTCTGTTCTGCTAGGCTGTCTTATACCAGTATCACAGTATCTTTGTAGTAAGTTTTGAAGTTAGGAAATAATGAGCTGGACCCCTTGTTTTTCATTTCCAAGATTGTCTTGACTTGGGATTCCTGAATTTTATCGTTAGCCCATCAATATCAACAGCTACTGTTCTAGTACAAATGTGGGCAATGACTAGGGTGGGCAGTTTATGTAGTACTGCTGTTTTATAGCACATTTTCATTCCAGGTCCATGAGCATAGGGTGCACTTTGGTCTTTAATGCTTTTTTGCAGTGCTTTGATTTAGAGTGTAAGGTTTGCTTTTCTTGTAAATTTATTCCTAAGTAGTTTATTCTGTTTGATGTTATTCTAAATGGAACTGTTCTGAAATCATTCTGAGATTATCCCAAGTGTGTGGAAAAGTAGTAGCTTTTTTTTTGTATATTAAACTTGTTTCCAGCAACCTTCTAAACCCACATATTAATAGTTTTAGTGGCAGTCTTTGGTTTTTTTTTTATATACAGTGTCCTGTAGGTGGGGCAGAGTGGTGTATACCTATAAGCCCAGCTGAGGGGAAGCTGAAGTAGCATGATTGCAAGTTCAAGGCCAGCCTGGGTAGCAAAGACTCCATCTCAGGAAAAAAAAGGCAGAAGATCATGTCCTCTGTGCATAGATGATTTGACTTCTTCCCAGGGCAGGTGCTTGTGTTTCCTTTTCTTCTGTAAGTGCCCTGGCTGGAACCATAAGCGTCAAGAGCAGCAGGTCTTGACCTTGCGCTGCGTGATTGAAGTCTGCTTGTGGTCTGCAGTTGGGGCACATGCCAGTTCTGTGCAGGCTGAGGAGTCCCTTCTTTGTTCAGCTGTTGAACACTGCAGTTGTGCTGTGGACTGCATGCAAGTGGACTTCTTTCCAGTTCATTGTACCAGGTCGAAACGGCGTGTGGTAGTGTGGTCGGCCCCACCCCGTTTCTGGGTTTCACATCTGCCCATGTGGCTCGGAGAGGCTTGGGAAAAAGCCCCCTTGCTTTAAACCTGTGTGCAGGTTTTTCCTTGTGGTTATGCACTAAGGAACACAGTGTAACTACTCTTGACGTTGCATTTGCTGCTCTGAGTGGATGGTTGAGTGTTGGGGAGAAAGTACAGGTTCTATGCAGATCCTGCACTGTTTTATAGAAGGAATTTTGGTGTCCAAAGGATTCTGCTCCCTGCATTTCCTGTGTGTACTGAGGGTGATTGTTGGCTGAATTGTTCCCGTCAGTGGTGTGAGGGTTTTCTCCACCATCACGGGTTGTGTGTTACCATTCAGGTAGTCGAAGGTGTGGTGGTGCTCGCCTGTGATCTCAGCACTTGGAGACCTCATACAGGAGGATCACCTTGGCTTTAGCCCCCCGGGACTACATAATGAGGTCCCATCTCAAAAACCAAACACAGAAGTTCAGCTAGTGTTTCTGGAGCAGCTATGGTGCCAGTTGTTATTCTCATGGCCAAGAATGTGCGGGTGACAAAAATCATGTGTCTCTACTTCGTGGAGTTTGTACCTGGAGAAAGAGTAAATAAAGTAAACCCTTGGGTTCTGAGGATGGACCTGGGAGGAAGGCTGTGGGAGAGATGATGCTGGTGATGGGCACAAGTGACTCAGGGCTGGGGTCTGTCTGTCTGTGATCAAGTCCCTGCACATTCCTTGAGGGGCTGTCCTGCTGTGGAGACGGCAGTTAGTCTTACCACCTGGCCTCTCCCCACATACTCCCTTGCTCTTGGCCCCCGAGTCTGTCCCTGTCTCTTCGCACCACTGTCTCTTTGCCTGGCCCTGGGCTGTAGTGGGTCGGTGGCTGTCCCCGCTTGGATGCCTGACAAGGTGCTGTCTGGGGCAGGAGTGCAGGCAGCACCGACAGTGAGGATGAGGAGGACGAGGAGGAAGAGGAAGAGGAGGGCGGCGGCGCCTCTGGCCCTGGCCCTGGGCCTCCACCTCCTGGTGAGTGTGGATACTGGACAGGGCCTGGTGCCGGCCTGTCCTGTGCTCACCCTTTGTCCCCACACTGCTGCCCAGGCCCGAGCTGGACTGCCACCTTCTCACCTATGCCTGTGGATACTCTGCCAGGCACCTGTGACTCCAGGGCAGAGGAGCTGCTGCCCCCTGCTCAGCACCCATCCAGCCCTCAGACCCCGGATGCCCTGCAGCTCAGGTGGGATGGGTGGGGTGGGGTCCTAAGTTCTGGGCCTCTCAGGCTGGGGTGGTGACCTAGCCACACCTTTGGGTTCTCTTGTCACCCAGATCTCGGGAGCCTGTTCCCCCTTCAGCACCTCAGATGGCTGCAGATGGCAGCAAGCCACAAGGTGGCAGCAAAGCAGCAGAGCCCTCTGGTGAGCCCCATGCACCTGCCCGCCAAGGGCCATCCTTGGGTGATGGCACGGGTTGGCGGTTTGGGCGTCTAAGTTTGCAGGAAGCTGATGGCTGAGGTGCGGCCTGTCCCCCCTCTTCACAGCCCCCTGCCAGGCCCTGGTTAGTGTTGAGGCCCTCCAGACCACCCTGCATGGGATACGCTCTGCCCCCAGCTCAGTGGACAGGTGAGCTGTTGCTCCCTTCCGGGTTCCTGTTTGCCTTGGGATGCTGCCATCATGTGTGGAGTGCCCCATGGCCCCTGCCTGTAGGCCCTTTGTATAAGTGTGTCTGTGGGGTGGGAGTGTACAAGGCCCTGTGGCCGGAGGGCAGAGACTTGCAGAAGGGGACACCCGGCACTGTGGGCTGCGAGTGTCTCCTGCCCTGGGGATGGTTTCTGGAGTCAGACATGAGGGGCGTAGCTCACTGCTGGTACACACACACACCCCTGACCTGCTGCGTGGTCCTGTGTGCTCTGCCATCTGCATGTTCTTGGGTATCCATTTAGCTGCTCAGCATCTGCTCAGTCCCTGGAGCCCCTTTCTGGGCAGCTTGGGGTGGGATGGCCACAAGGCTTCTGCAGGTGGCAGGGGAGGGCAGCCAACGCTCAGCTACACTGCCCTTCCCCGCAGTGCAACCAGAGACCCCTCTACCTCTGTCCCAGCCTCTGGGGCCCCTCAGCCCCCCCAGACCAAGGAGGGGGAGAAGAGCCCAGAGCCCTTGCGGCTCCTCCCGAGCCAGAGGTAAGCAGTGGGTCAGTCTCAGGTGGGGGCCTGGAGGGGCAGAGAGTGACCGCTGGGTGCCCTCTCCCCTGACAGTGCCCAGGCCCTGGAGCCGCCTCTAATGCCCAATGGGTCAGCCCCAGTAGCACTCCTCTCCCCAGGCTCCCAGTGAGTGCGGCTGCAACCTGGGGCGGTGGTATCCAGGGTGCTGGGGCTGCTGGACTCTCACTGACCCTCTTCCGTTCCAGGTAGCCGCCCAGCGGTTGTGGTGGCTCAATCCTCTGTCCTCCCCATGGACTCTGGCGGGGCAGGGTCGGTCCCTTGTGGGTCCCTTGCTCCCAGCACCTGTCCCCACGTGCTCCTCTGGACTCCCAGAGGCTGTGCCAGGGAGAGGCCCCGCCCTGCCCCGTTTGCACTGAGAAGAGATTAGGAGCTTGCCTCCTGGAATAAAGAGTCACATGGAAAGAGGAGAGAGCCGCACGCTATGTGTCACGTGTACCGAGGGGGCTGTGTGGGCCAAAGCACAGCCTCTGGCTCTTCGGGAGGGCAGTACCGGTCCCAGGCTGCTGCCTTCCTGTCTTGCGCCCAGTCTTCTGCTCAGGTCCACCGCGGGTGGGCAATGGGGCCAGGGGCGGTACCCTCGCCCAAACCTGCACTCAGCTGGTGCCCAGCCCTGGGGAGCGGTGAGAGGGGCCCTCCAGCTCTCCTGGGCCTGGGGCTCCAGCCCTCCTGCCAAGTGGCCTTGTCCCAGCTCCCTCCCCCACAAAGGCGTGAGTGTGTGTGTGTTTGTGCCGAGCTTCTGTTTCATATTGCATATATAAATAAAGGAAGACAGTTTATGGTTCCCACTGGTCAGACCTTGTATTTGGACCCTCAGGTGGGGCAGCTCCCCTCTGAGCCTCAACCCTTGTGGCATGGGGGTTAGGTTCAGATGGGGCCGGGACTTCCACATGGAAGGGAGGTATTGACTCACACCCCCTTCTGCCTTTGCAGGCATGGGTTAGGATGCATCCTCTGCTCGCGCCCGGTGGCTGTGAATCTGGGGAATTTGGGAGCCCATGGCCTTCAGAGGCTTGGTTCCTGCCCAAGATGGGAGGCCGGAGTCCCTGCCTCATGGTGGGGCTGGGTGTCCAATGACCCCCCCATAACAGCCTGGGGGTAAGGCAAGTACCTGGCTCCCAGCGGGTTGGCACAGGCCTCCCTCGCCCAGGCAGAGTAGGGGCAGGAGTCCACCTGTGCCTGTCCTGTCCCAGCGACCCTGACTACCGGAGTAGTTCCATGCTGCCCTCTGGGAGGCGCCCTCATTGGCTTCCACTGTAGGCTAAGGAGTTGGCCAGGCTATGGTTTGCCAGGCAGGAGATCTGGAGGTTGAGGGACCCCTTGCTGCTGTGGGTACCTTGGGAGGGGATGGCAGGCAAGGCCATATCTGGGGCCTCTTATCAGCCCTAGAGTCCACAGGACACTCCAGGTTAATGTATAACGAGCCCTCTCCACCCGTAGTCCACCAGCTCTGCATGTTGGCCACCTGTTTTTGAGGCCAGCATGGACCCCAGGAAGGAGGGTATGCCCCTGAAGACGCTTTCCAGCCAAGTGAGCCTGTGGGGCTGGGGCTCAGCACTTGGGAAACCAGGCAGCCTGGGGTTCTGGAGTCCCAGTGCTCCCAGAAGTGGGCCCTGTGGGGCTGAGATCCTGCCCCTTGTAGATAGGTCACCTAGGAGGCTGAAGGTCCTGTCCCTGTCCCTGACAGGGCCCTGCCTGCACAGCTTAGGTCGAAGTGGCAGGGAGGGTGGGAGCCAGAGCTTGGGTCAGCAGGGTGCTTAGGGTGGGGCTGTCCCTGGTGCTCAGCACCCTTTTCTGTAGCCCCCAGGGGCTGGCAGGTGGCTGAGCCCCTTCCTGCTCACCTGCTCCGTCTACTTCCTCTGGGTGCCTGATCCCCAGCCATCCTGGCCCGAGGCCCTGCTCAAGTGCCTGCCTGTGCTCTGCCTGGTGCTGTTCCTGGGGACTGTGCCCTCTTCCGGGGTCTGCACCCAGCTCTTGCAGGGTGCCCTCTTGTGCTCGGCTATGGGGGATGCCTGCCTTGTGTGGCCTGAGACCTTCCTGCACGGTGAGTGGGGACCCAAGTGTGGGGCCCTGGAGGAGGAGGAGGGGGAAGGCCAAGGGAGGGTGCAGTCAGGGTGCCCAGTGCACGCATGTTCGGGTGACAGCAGGTGGGTAGCTCTTGGGCTGAGGGTATGACTACATAGGAAGAGTGGCAGGTGCAGGCCAGTCTCGACCCTCCTTCCCACAGGTGTGGCTGCCTTCGCCACCGCCCACCTTCTCTACCTGCGGGTCTTTGGCCTCTCTCCTCTGCGGCCCGGCCTGCTGCTGCTCGTGATCCTGGCCACTGCAACCTACCTCAGCCTCTTGCTGCCACACCTGCAGCACGCCGTGGCTGGCCCTGTGGTGGTCTATGCGCTACTCCTGGCTGCCATGCTGTGGCGTGGCCTGGCTCACGGTGGGAGTGCTGGCCGCGGTGCGCTGCTCTTCACAATGTCTGACGCGGTGCTGGCCTGGGACAGCTTTGTGTGGCCCCTGCCTCATGGCCGCCTGGTGACCATGATCACTTACTACGCAGCGCAGGCTCTCTTTACCCTGTCTGTGCTTAGGAGCCCCAGGAACAAGGCCGACTGAGACTGACCAGCTGGCCAGGTCCCCTCTCCCCACTGCAATAGCGCACCCCACCCAGGCTACTTCCCCAAACCCCTGCCCTCATCAGTCTGCTTGCTTGAGCTAAGTAAAGTGGCTGTGGAGACATCAGTGCTGCCAGTGTTTTGGGAGGGGACCAGGGAAGGAGCTGGTCCCCTGAGCTACCTGATACCTTCGGGGCCTGACAACCTCTATCCAGTGGACAGGTGTACAGCATTGAAGACCAGAAAGATGTTTTTGCTTATTTTCTGAGACAAGGTCTCACTAAGTTGCTCAGGCTGGCCTCTGATTTGCTGTCCTGCCTCGACTTCCTGGGAGCAGGGATGAGCAGGCTTCCCGTTCTCTGCCTGCACTTGAGCTGGCAGGCAGGAAACAAAAGAGTGTGGGCAAGGAAGATGTCACGCAGAGCTGACTGTGGCTCGCAGACCTAGGGGGAGGCCGGTGCTGTGGGTGAGAGCTGCCTGCCAGGGCCCACACAGTGGATGGGGAACCATTGTTTTGAAGAGGGCAGAGGGCTGAAATTCTGGGTCTGAGGGTGGAGGCCCTGGGCCTGGGGAAGGGAAGAGGCCGGGCATGGACCCCGGTCCAGGGAAGGTGGAGGCCAGGCATGGATCCTGGGTCTGAGGTGGAGGGTGTTATGGACATGGTCTACCCGCCCACGGCCCTGCAGAGCCCCCAGCTGCCCTCCTCGGAGCCCTGGATTGCCGGGCATCTTCCCCTCAGCGGCCTTTCCAACATAGGTGCCACACACTGGTCCCACCAGCAGACCCGTCAGCACTGAGGACAGCGCTGAGCCGGGTGTCTGATTGGTCCCGGGTTAACGCTAGCTGCTTTCTAGACGGCTGCCCAAAAGCCCCTTCCTTGCTGCCCGCTGTGACCCCAACGCTCAGCCTGCCTTCCTCCCCGGCCCAGGAGCACTGAGCTGGCGAGACCACAAGGCCTCGTCCTTAGGGAGCCCGTCCTGCCTCCGTCCTTCCCCTGCCTGTCTGTCCAGGTGCAACCTCCGGAAGCTGGGAAAGACCGCACTCCAAGCACAGCGCGCTCCACCAGGGGGCACCCTCTCCCAGCCCTTTCAGAGTCCTCTGCAGTTTTTCTTTTTCTTGGGCTGGGGATTGAACCCAGGGCCTTCTCCGTGAGCCAAGTCCTCAGCTCCTTTTTATATTTTATGCTGGGGCAGGGTCTCACTAACTGGCTGGGTTTCCCAGCTAAGTTCAAACTTGTGATTCTCCTGCTTCAGCCTCCCTGAGTCCTGGGAACGCAGTGTGCACCACACTGGGCTTCAGGTTATTTTGTGCTCCAGTTAGGCTCACGGGCTGCTAGTCTCTTGCTTTCCCCCCTTGCATTGACTACTTGGAGTAGGCAGAGTAGCCAGGGACTTCCATTTGTCCTTGACACCATCAGGATCCTTCCACTGAAGATCAGGGAATCACCTCTGGCGTGGTTTCCCTCTGTACACTTGGTGTGGGAAGCGAGACGCATGCAGGGTTCTTTTCTGAAATTCTCTGTGGTACTGGGGATGGACTCAAGGCCTTCACACCATGTTCCATCTTACCCTTTGTGAGTTAACCAGGCTGGCCTGGAACTTGCGGCCCTTCTAACCAGTCTCCCAGAGTGCCCAGCTCAACCCACAAGGTGACAGGCTCGACTGTCCCAGAGGACCAGGGCACAGGGACCTGTGTCCCCAAAGATGACTCCATTATATGGATCAGAGCCATGGTTAGCAAACCCACATTCTCCTCTCCTAATCCCGTTACCCTGGAAATTGACCGCTAGGACAGACTCAGGATGGGAGGTCCAGGCTTAGGCTGTTCTCTGGTGCAGCTGCATGGTGGCTGCCCGATGCACCATGCAGAACCCCTCCTTGGGCACAGAGCACTCAACTGGGCTCCCAGGGTGCTGGCTGCTCAGAGATGCCTGATCAGAGAATTGCTGGTGGCCAACCTGAAAAATGTCCCAGCAGGAAGGCCCAGGAACACACCCTGGGGGAGCCAGGGACAGAGATCTGTGACACAATGGTCATGTCCTTGCTTTGCTCCTCCTCCTGGCCCATGGCACTGCCCCAGGCTGTTTCTCATAAATGCAACCCACACCAGCCCTCCTCCCCCGCCCCAGTGTCGGAACCGTCTGAGCCTCTGCTCTCAGGCACTGAGGGTCTGTTATGGTCACTGACATTTGGTCTTTGCCCACAGGCTAGAGGAGCTGTCTTTCCATGCTTCTGAGAGCAGGTGACAGGGAGGTGACTTGGGGGTTGTGCCAGCCTGGGCTCCCACCAGTGTGTGGTCTAGGCTGGCCTTGATCTTGTGATCCTCCTGCCTCAGCTTCCTGAATGCTAGGATTACAGGGGTGTACCCCCATACTCAGTCTAAATCTTAATTTGTACAGATGGGAAAAGTGAGGCCCCAAGGCTGGGCGTAATAGCTGAGGTATTGCTGAGGTAGGGAGATCCCTGTGAATTCAAGGTCGGTTTGGGCTATATAGTGAGGACTTGTTTTAAAAATGTGTGTCATTCTGGGTTGGGGATTTAGCTCAATGGCATGAGTTTGATCCCTGGTACCAAAAAAAAAAAAAAAAAAAAATGTCTACTATTCCATTGAAGATGTTCAGGGACGCCCCGGGGTGAAGTGTGCAAGGACCAGGGAACCCACACCCCAGGGTGTGTGCCAGAGGAGCAGGGGAAGTGGAGCCCAGCCCTGGGGTCACAGCCCCAGGGACTGTGCTTCCTCTCATGACTCAGGGACTGTGCTAAAGGTCCCACAGCCCTGAGCGCAGTCAGTGTATTTCCTCTCCGTCTCGGGGTTTCTGGGGTGGGGTGGACATCTAGAAGGCAGCAGTGGGTGCCTGCCTGTGGGTTCACTTCCTGCAAGATGGCCCGAAAGGCTTACTTCCTCTCTGCACTCTCCCTCCTGGCAAAGGAGAGCACTCAAATCGCCAGCAACACCTCTGCTGGGAGGGATACGCCAGGCATAGGGGCGCCCTGCCATGGGTGCATCCCCTAGGGCTCCCAGCAGTAGAACCTCAGGGGTGAGGCATGTGTGTTACTGCTGAAGCTGCCCTGTGTGCAGCCACAGACAACAGTTTCTGAGTACATGGTCCTCAGCGTGGCTCCGGCTGAGCTTCGTAGCTGGTACTTCCTCTCTTCTTTTGATCTTTATTAATAATGTAATAATCTCATAGCCAGAGTTATTGCTCATCAATTGGGAAAATATTTCTGGGACGCTCAAACACAGAAGCGCAGGACTCCAGAGACACACCTGGTCTTCCACCAACACCACTGAGCTGACCTCTGGGCCACCCCTTTGTCCACCCCAGGGGTTCTGCAGTACCCACGGCTCTGGAGCCAGCAAAAGTGGGTCACTTCTTTGTTTCTTAGGTCAACAGTGCTTGAAATTTACTTTAAGAACCAGGAGATGAGCAGGCACAGCAGTACAGACCTAGCAGTCTGCAAGGATGAGGGGGGACAATTACCATCTGGAGCCCAGCCAAGCAAGATCCAGTCCCAGAAATTTACTGAAAGTGCTCAGTGTGAAGGCCTTGGGCTCTGAGCTCAGTTCCACACCAGACCAAAGCAAAGGAGCTGAAAACCGAAGCCAGGAGACCAACTGGGGCCAGGTGCCTGGCTCACAGGCAGGTGGTCAGGATATCTGCAGAGGACCCTGAGTCGTCATGGGAGGCCCTCTGAATGGTGGAACTGCTGCCGAGGCTCCTGCAGACTCACACAGGCTAGGCCTTGCACTGCACTGCGGCTGTGTCATCCCTCACTGCCTTTTCCAGGGGTTGTCACCCTGCTTTCCAGAAGACTCAGCTGGGTCACCCTGAGTTTGAGTTGCCTGGGGTCACAATGGTGGCCAAGTGGCTATATAAATACAAACACAGGAGTGAGGGTAAGGGATCAGCCCAGGGTGCGTGACATTGGAGCCCAGTCCTGAAGGAGGAGGAGGCTGTGGGGTGCAAGGCAGGCGCACCTGGTGGGGAGACGGTACACGCAGAGGCCTGAAGATAGCAGGCCTCCTGTCTATGACCGCCCTAGACCTGCTGCAGACAGGAGCCCACTGATGCCAGGCTGGTCTCCTCCCTGTGGGCCTAGAATGCAGAGGGCCCCCAGGCTGTCACCAGCTGTCCCCACTCTGTGCCTCAGAGTCATGTGGCCATTGGCACAGCAGCCCTGAGTATCTCCAGGATTCACTAGGAAGCAGAGTGAGCTGGGGCTGAGGCCTCTAGGTGGGCCCAGGAGACCAGAGGGCTGGGCGGTGTCGGGCAGAAGCGGAGGTGAGGAAGAAGTGCAAGGGACAGGGCAGGGACGCAGCAGCTCTCACGCTGGACCTGCACTTCCTCCTCCTCCCCTTCCTGCCTGGGCTTGGGTCACACAGATGGACTAGCAAGGGGAAATTCTTGAGTATAAAGTCCAGCAGGTGGAAGGACCAGGCTGGGACTCCTGTGTTCCTCACTGGAACAGAACGTATGGCTCAAGCTACCATGGGTGTCGGGATCTGGGGGAGCCTGGTGCTACTGGTGAGTCCTCCCCTGCCCCGGGGCATCTGGGCCCCAGGGAGTGGGGGCTGGGGCTTAGACTCCACTGTCAGAGGATGAGGGATGGGGCTCCCTGACCGACCCGGAGGGAGGAGGGGTTGGTTATGCCCTGGAGATGACAAGGGTATCTTAGTTTGAGAAGACTAGAGAGTCCATACCCAGACTTAGCACAATGACACAGTAGGACGGGAACAGTCCTTCAGACAAGACATAGACCCATTATTAGTGCCTTCTCCCCTGGAGGAAGTCTGGTCCCAGCCTCCTCCCTCAGACCAGGGATCCAGGCTTAGTATCCTGGTCTAGGCCCAGGGTCCTCCCTCAGATTTAGGGTCCAAACCTCCTCCCTCAGGCCCAGGGTCCTGACTTCCTCCCTCAGATGGGGGGCCATGGCCTCCTCCCTCAGACCAGGGATCCAGGCTTAGTATCCTCCCTTATACCCATGGGTCCAGGCCCAGGGTCCTCCCTCAGACACGGGGTTCAGGCTTCCTCCCTTACACCTAGGGGTCCAGGCCTGGCCCTTCTTTCTGATCCTGATATCAGGATCCAGCCTCCAGTTTCATTTTCCTTCTATCTACTGATTTTTATGACTTCCCTACCCCCAGCAATGCAAGCCTGTAGTTTTAAAAATTTGAAACCATTTATCTAGGCCTTATCAGTAGAGACAATGTCAGCTTCAGTGTCCCTGAAACCCCACCCCTACCCTACTTAACCTTGTTCCTTGCTGGAAGAACGCGGATACAGGGGTGACCTTTATCACGGCTCAGCCCTGAGCTACTCTAGCCCAGGGTGGCTGTCAGGCAGGGTTAGCAATGTCCTGGGCAGCACCACCAGTCTCTAACAACTTGCCTGGTTCTTTCCAGGGTCTGTGCAGCTGGACAGTGGGCAGGGCAGCTGGTGAGTGACCCCTAGGACTGTGGGCCTCACACCCTGGAACCTCTAGCTTCTCCATGAAGGCCTCTCCATCCAGGACAGGGGAGTGGGGCAGGGTACACTTGGCGTGGTGACCAGGGAGGGCTGGGAGGGAGAAGAATGGTGAGTGCTGATGATGGGGACCCTCATCCCAACCCCCAAGGAGCAAGGAGCCTGCCAGTGGATGCTCAGAACAGCAGCTCCATCAGCCTGCCCTGGGAGTGGCTTGTGGACTCTGACTCCCAGAACCTCACCTACTTGATCCAGTGGACTGGAGACGGCAACTCAAGTGAGACCCTGAGGACCACAGACACCAATGTCACTGTGGAGGGACTGCGTCCTGGGACTTCACATGTGTTTTCTGTAGGAGGGGGGGAAGACAGAGTCAACAGAGAGACTGTCAGTGCTACTACAGGTGAGGGCAGCCAGTATTTTAGGAGAGTGTGATTTAATTTCTATGCAGGTACGAATTTCTTTTGGTTTCTTTTGCCATTGACTTCCAATTTCTTGCACTATGGTATGATAATATGCACAGAATAATTTCAACTCCTTTGATTAAGCATGTTCTATGAGCTAGTATGAGCTAGTCTATTTTGAAAAACATCCTATTTGCAGGTGAGAATACTTACCCTGTTGCTGAGGGTGGAACACTGTGTAGACATCTACATTGCCCATTTATTCAAAAATTGAGTTTAGTTCTAATATTTCATTGTTGATTTTGTGTCACTTGATCTGTCTGTTTGTGACTGCAGGGTATTGAAATCCCCAATACAACTGGATTAGTGCTTTTTTGATTTTTCATGTCCTTTAATATTGGTTTTATTTAGTTGAGTGCACTGGCATTTGCTGCATATGTATTTCTGATTGCCCTCTCTCCCTTTTGGATTGTTCCCTTTCCCAGCTGTAGTAACTTTCTTTGTCTCTTTTAATCTTGGCTTGAAATCCACTTTGTCTGCAAATAGAGAAGCTACCTTGCCTTTTCAGGTTCCTGTCACATGGAGGGTTGTTCTCCATCCTTAGACTTTCAGTCTGTGAATTTCCTTAGAGTTCAGTGTGTTTCTTGTATGCAGCATGTTGCTGAATCTTGCTTCTGGATGCATTCTGCCAGTCTGTTTCTTTTGATTGGTGAATTGAGGCCATTCACCTGGATGATTATAACTGACGTGTATTGATTTATGCTTGTCTTGCGATTTTCCTGTTTGTGGCTGCCTTGCCTCTCCCACCTCCTATAAAATTGTTTGCCTGGCTTGGTGAATTCCTTCTCTTGGGGATGCTTGGAGCTGTACTCCTAGTTAACCCTTTCTAGCATGTCCTTCAGAACATTTTGCATTGCTGGTTTGGTGCTCATAAATTTCTTCAGGTGGTCTTTGTCATAGAAGGTGTCTTATTTCTCCATCAATTTTGAAACAGTTTTATAGGGCACATCAGTGTGGGTTGGAGGCTGTTTTCTTTTTTTTTTTTTTTTTTTTGGTGCCAGGGATCAAACTCATGACCTCGCGCTTGCCAGGCAGGCACTTAACGGAAGCTGTTTTTTTTTTTTTTTTTTTTTTTTTGTCTTTTTGAGACAGGGTCTCCCTGTGCAGTTCAGGCTGGCCTTGAGCTCACTTTGTAGTTCAGGCTGGTCTCAAACTCACAACGATCCTCCTGCCTCAGCCTCCCGAGTGCTGGGATTACAGGCATAAGCCACCAAGCCCGGCTTGGGGCTCGGAGGCTGTTTTCTTGTAGGACTTGAAATACTTGACTCTAAAATCTCCTTGACTTGAGAGTTTGTGTGAAGAAGTCAGCTGTGATTCTAATGGGCTTTTCTTTATAGATGACTGATTGATTGATTTCCTCTGGTAGCTTTGAGTATTCTGTTCTTGTGTTGAATTTCTGGAATCTTGATCATGATGTGCCTTGTTACACATTTTTTTTTAATCATGGGTAATTTGAGTGATATATGCCTCACTTATTTGGGTGTCAAATTCTTTTTTCCCTGCTAGGGAAGTTTTCTGCTATTCAGCCTGTGAACAGATTTTTGTATCATCCATAATACCTCCTGCTTTTTCATTGACTCCAATCAATTCTTTTCTTTTTTCTTTTTTGTTGCTAGGAATTGAACTCATGACCTCATGCTTGCCAGATGGTTGCTTCTGCCACTGAGCTGTATCTCCGTCTTCCCAATCAATTCTTTGCATTACCTAGCAGCTGCTGGACTGATTTCACATAGTCCTTTGCAATTCTTAAGAGGTTTTTTTCATGATCATTAAATGAAGCGTGTCTTTTGTATGTGAGATTCTGTCCTCACATTGGCCCATTCAGCTACAGATACTTTTGGTGTATAAGTTTTTAGTCTTTTGGATATATGATCAAACTCATTTTAGGGATTGTGTTTGTTTCCTATGTGGCACAGTCATGATATCCATCATTTTCTTAAATTCCATGTTTTGTCTATATCTGCTCTGGAGTTACTAAGTATGCTTTTTACTCCGGTCACCATCTCTGTAGTTATGTGGGAAATTATTTCTGAATTGACTTTTCCTAGAGCTTCACTCATTTGCTTTGTTTTATGAGTTCAGAGAGGCCAGGTGGGTGAAAGCTTTCAGTTGTCCCACCTCTTTGTCCCCTGGGTTTGTCTTTGGTGCACTGGATGACTGGGGTTGCATTTTCTGTAAGCATTTTTCTCACTTTCTGTTTTGTTCTTTTTAATTTTTTTATTTTTTGGTGCCAGGGATCAAACTCATGACCTCGTACTTGCCAGGCAGGCACTTAAGCCACTGAGCTAAATCCCCGAGAGATAACAGCCCCACTGTTTTGTTTTTTTAAGAGTCACAAAATGTATTGGGGAGGAAGAATTAGAATAGGAGGAGTTCCTGAGAGAGGAGGAGGAGGGGTCCTGAATAGATTTTCTTATTTTTTGAATTCTTAGGTTGATGTTTTTCAATTGCATATAGTGTGTAGTTTTATTGGTAGTATTTAGAATCCTTAGAAAATGACTATTTCTCAGAATCATCTTCCATATATAGCTCTTTTTTGGATTTTGGAGTCTGTTGCAGGATTCTACCCACTCCCTTTATTTGGGACGAGAAATTTCTGCCTGTTTGGCCCAAGCCCTGGTTCTTTGTTGGTGGACCAGGATATTTTGTATGGCTCCTAAGCAATCTCAGTCTTGGTATAACATCAAGAATAGTTGGTTGGTGGGGCTGGGGATTTAGCTCAGCGGCATAAGCACCTGTTTCGTAAGCAGGCGGTCGTGAGTTCGATCCCCGGTACCGGAAAAAAGCAAAAAGCAAAAAAAAAAAAAAAAAAAAAAAAAAAAAAAGAATAGTTGGTTGGAACAGTTAAGTCACCTTGGCTGAAGTGGTACAATTAACAGTAAACATAGCTTCAAATAAGCATAGAAAATTGCAAACTATGGTAAACACTAAGGTGCCACCTTTAACTTTTAAGAGTCGGATTTGTGGTTTTATAAAAAGATATAAAACAAACCAGAAAATGGTATGCAAGAAATAACCCCTCATTATGTAAATTTTACTATCAGAGGAGAAAAGTTAAAATGTGCTAGGGGAAAAAGCAGAGAAACTGAAGAGAAAGAGATTAGAATCAAGGCTAGAGGGCAAAGGGGGGGGACCATGCAAACTTTGGGGAACTTGAGTACAAGATAGGAGGGAAAGATAACAGGAAGAAATAAGAGAAAGTACAGAACAGAGCAACAACTGTAAAAAGACTAAAGAGCACATTCACACTCATATACAAAGGTGAGCAAACAATTAAGAGAAAAATTAAACAGTAAGAAAAGAGAGATTTAAAAAAGTTCACCTAAGGGATTTTCTGCTATCATGGGTAGATAATGTGTGGAGACACAGTCCAGAACTGGGTTGCAGGCACAGTAAGCCTGCAATAGATTTATGGTGAGCCAGTGGAAAATCTCAGCAAGCCTGCACCTTGACATTCCCTGATGTTTAGGCTGGTTTGTGGCCTCGAACCTGGGACCAGAGAGCTACAGCCTGCAGAAATCAGAGACACTCTAAGAGGTTGAATTGAGGGACTGGGGATTTAGCTCAGTGGCATAAGTACCTGCCTTGCAAGTGTGTGGTTCTGAGTTCAATCCCCGGTACAGATAAAAAAAGAAAGACAAAAAAAAAAAAAAAAAAAAAAAAAAGGTTGAATTGAGTTGGAGCTGATAAATTGGAGGCAGGACTTGTTCTGAGTTCCAAGCTAAGCTGGCTGCTGTCCAAGACAGGTCACAGGTAATTACCGTCTCCCGTGGGGCATCCAGTCCCACAGGAGAAGCAGTCACCACCAGTTAGTCCTTCGCCTCTAATGCTTTCTTTCATTGCTGCATGTGGGTGTGGAGGCCTCTGGGGTTCCTGACAGTCCCTGTGTGTCTGCACATTAGTACAGCTCTTTTCACACAATGAGACGCAACACTAGGAGAAAGGGTAGCCCACTACCCGCATCTTCTTTGTTGAAGTTTCTCTGTTGCCTCAAACCATGGTCTTCAAATCTTGCTTCAGATCTTTCCTGGGTCCAGGGGACAACTTCCCTGTTTCATTTCTTCCTGTCATAGGTATCTTCCAGTGTGTGCACAGCGAGACTCAGAGAGGGTCTTTGTCTGCTGCCTACCACTGTGTCCTTTTCCCCTAAATCTAGCTGAAACCTGGCAGCCAGTACTTTAAGGTTCTCAGTTCCATGGTACTGGAGATTCACTGATGAATCTTCATACCAATCCTTACATCTTGATTGTTTTTGTTTGCTTGTTTTAAGGAAATTTTTTGCTCAATTTCCCCAGCACAAATTGAATTGAGATCCTCCTTTCCCAGCCTCCTAGATTCTGGGGTTGGGGATACAACAGGACACTTGGCTGTTGGGCTCTCCTTTTGTATGGATTGGTACTGAGTGCTTGAGAACAGACAGGAGAAAGTGGCAAGTATGGTGATTCAATAGAAATACACAAAAAACACACACAGAAATTTCAGCTTTCTGTGAGCCACACAAAAATGTGGAAAACGAAAATGAGCCAAAGTGAATCACCACAGCATGTATGATGGAGTGTGACAATGTGAAGCAGTTCCGTTTCAACCTGTAATTTACATAGAAAGCGAAAGCATGAATGAGGCTTTGTGGTCCTAGCTTGTTTTATATGTTTTATTTTATTTGAAAAAAGATTAAGATAAATGAGGACATCACACAGGTCAGAACAGAATGATTTAAGGAACATAGTGTGTCACCAACAGATAACCTGACGTAACAGTAGCCACCACAGTGTGTGTTTCCTTGAAATGTTTCAATATACCTTTAAATACTATAGTATCAAACATAATAAGACAGTAGAAAACCCCTCATGAGAATGAAAGTATCACAGGGTATTCATAACCAACTAACAAAAGAGCAACAATGGTTACTGTATTATTTCCTTGTCTATAAAAAATTTTGTTTATACTATCACATATAATAAAATCCAATAAGATACAGCATGGTAAAACCAGGGAAGACAGAAGCACAGAAGCTTGGTAGGATGTCAAAACAAGATGATAGTAAATCAGCACTAGGCGTTATAATGTTTTGTTTTCTTCAGAATAACTGTTGATATCATCACAAACAACAAAATCAAACAACCCAGAATAAAATCATTCCAACTAATAAATGAAAGCATTATAAGGTTTGAAAGGAATGTAATGGGGAATCATGATTACCACATAATTTCATGTATTCTTTGCATTTGTTACCCTAGGGAAACTCTTGTGTATTTTTTCATGTGAGTTTGATTTATGTCACTTATGAGTATTCTGTTAATCTGCGTCCATTTATTTATAAATATCTCAATGTGATCATTCTTTATAGCTGAGTAGTACTCCAGTGTATAAAATTTGTGGTCCCAGCTTTATACTGACTGTGCCACCTCCCGCGTCCTCACTGTGCACCTGGCAGGAGCCTGTCCCTCAGGACAGAGCTCCTGAGTCCCTCGGGCCTGGTGCTGTCCTGTTCTTTGGTGCAGGTCTGAGCTTCTCAAGTCTTCCAAGTCCACGAGTAGAGGGCAGGCAAAGGTGAGGACTGGGAAAATGAACCTGATTTTCCTTCTGTCCCTGTGCTCAGCCCCCAACCCAGTGAGCAGCCTGCGAGTGGAAAGTCAGACCAACAGTTCCATCAGATTGTGCTGGGAGCGGCCCAAGGAGTCAGGCTCCCAGAACCTCACCTACTGTGTGCAGTGGACTGGAGACAGCAACACAATTGAGACCCAGAGGACCACAGACACCTGTGTCACCGTGGAGGAACTGCGTTCTGGGACTTCATATGAGTTTTCTGTGTGGGTGGAAAAAGACCGAGTCAACAGCACCAGGGAGACTCTCAATGCTACTACAGGTGAGGGCAGCAAGGATTTTAGGAGGATGCTATTTAATTTCTGTGCACTTATGAAATTCTTTTCATTTCTTTTGCCATTGCTTTCCAATTTCATCGCACTGTGGTCTGATAATGTATGCACAGGAGAATTTCAATTTCTTTGAATTTGAATAAGCATGTTCTATGTGCTGGTAAGTCGTCTATTTTCTAGAGCATCCTATTTGCAGCTAAGAACAATGCATATTGTAAAGGTTGAGAGGAGATCACTGTGTAGACATCTACGTAGCTCATTTGCTCCAAAGTTGGGTTCTATTCTAATATTTCATTGTTGATTTTCTGTTAGTTTTGTGTGTTTAGGAATGTGGGGTATTGAGGTCCCCCAATACAACTGTATTAGTGCTTAATTGATTTTTCATGTCCTTTAATATTGGTCTCATTTAGCTGAATGCATTGGTGTTTGGTGCATATGTATTTTTGATTGCCCTCTCTCCCTTTTGGATTATTCCGTTTCCCAGCTGTAGTAACCTTCTTTGTCACTTAATC
The DNA here is from genome assembly GCF_034190915.1 of Cavia porcellus. Classification (NCBI taxonomy): domain Eukaryota; kingdom Metazoa; phylum Chordata; class Mammalia; order Rodentia; family Caviidae; genus Cavia; species Cavia porcellus. The sequence goes on along the minus strand of NW_026947490.1, from coordinate 36,140,377 downwards.
TTGGCTTGAAATCCACTTTGTCTGCAAGTAGAGCAACTACCCTTCTTTTTTCAGGTTCTTGTCACATAGAGGGTTGTTCTCCAGCCTTGACTTTCAGTCTGTGAATTTCCTTAGAGGTCAGTGTGTTTCTTGCATGCAGCATGTTGTTGAATCTTGCTTCTTGATGCATTCTGCCAGTCTGTTTGTTTTGATTGGTGAATTGAGAGCATTCACCTGGATGATTATAAGTGATAGTATGAACTCATCCTTGTCATGTAATTTTCCTGTTTTTTCACTGCCTTGTCTCTCTCAAGTCCTATGTCACTGTTTGCCTCCCTGGTGGATTCATTGTGCTGGGATTGATGGAACTGTCGTCTTTGGTATCTCTTCCTAGAGTGTCCTTCAGAATATTTTAGAGTGCCGGACTGGTGCTCATGAATTTCCTCAGGTGTTCATTCACATAGCAGGGTCTTATTTCTCAATCAGTTCTGAAAGATAGTTTTGTGGAGTACATCACTCTGGGTTGGAGGTTGTTTTCTTGTGGGACTTGAAATGCTTCTCTCCAAGATCTTGACTTGTGTTGAGAAGTCAGCTGTGTTTCTGAATGGCCAATTCTTTATAGATGATTTATTTATTTTCTCTGGTGGGTTTTAGTATTCTGTTCTTGTGATGAATTTCTGGAATCTTAATTATGATGTGCTTGGTTGTAGAATTTTTTGATCATGTTTTATATCCCTTACTTATCTGGGTGTCCGAGTGTTATTTCCCCGTCCGGGAAGTGTTTTGCCTTTCTGTCTGTGAATGGATTTTTGTATCATGCATAGCACCTCCTGCTTTTTCAGTTTCTCCAATCAGTTTTTTTATTCTTTCTTTTTTTCGTTGGTGGGAATTGAACTGATGACCTCAGGTTTGCCGGATGGTTGCTTCTGCCACTGAACTGTATGCCTGGCTTCCCAATCAATTGTTTACATGACCTAGAATCTGCTGGATTGATATCTCATGGTACTGTGCCACATGAAGATTTTCTTATGATCAGTACATGAAGCCTGTCTTTTGTATCTGAGATTCTGTCCTCATGTTGGGATATTCTACTACAGATACTTTCAGTATAAGTTTTACTGTCCTGGATGTAGGCTCAAATTCATTTTATGGATTGTGTTTCTTTCCTATTTGGGGCAGTCCTGATTTGCATCATTTCTAAAAATGTTATGTTTTGTCTGTATCTGCTCTAGAGTTACTCAGCATATTTTTCACCATGGTCACCATCTCTGTAGTTATGTGAGAACTTATTTCTGAGTTGACTTTTTCTAGAACTTCATTCATTTGCTTTGTTTTATGACTTCCGAGAGCCTGGGAGTGGGGGGGGGTTGGATTTCAGGTCGTCCCCCCTCTTTGTCCCCTGGGTTTGTCTTTGGTGCACTGGATGACTGGGATTGCATTTTCTTTACGCATTTTCTCATGTTCTGTTTTCTTCTTTCTTAAGAGTCAGAAAATGTATTGGGGAATTAGAATTGGAATAGGAAGAGCTCCTGAGAGCCAGGAGGAGGGGTCCTGAATGGTTTGTGCCTCATTTTCTTAGTTTTTCAATTGAATTACTAGGTTGAAGTTTTTCAATTGCATATTGGGTACAGTTTTATTGGTTGTATGTAGAACCCTTAGAAAATGACTTTGTCAGGGACATCATCCAGGTGGAGCTGGCTCTTAGATTGTGAGTGTTTCAAGATCCAACACTTCAATTTATTGGGGATAAGAAATTGCTGCCTGCTTGGTCCAGCACTTGGTTCTTTGTTACTGGCCCACAGTGTTTTGTATGGCCCTTAGGCAACCTCAGTCCTGCTTTACACCTGGAAGAACAGTTGGTTGGAACAGTTATGTCACTTTGGCTGAAGTGGTACAATTAGCAGTAACTGTAGCATGAAACAAGCACAGAAAACTGCAAACTGAGGTAATCACTAATGTGCCACCTTTAGCTTTTTTTTTTTTTTTTTTTTTTTTAATTTAAGAGGAAAAAGAGAAAAACACAAAACAAACCAAAGCGGCGTAAGGGTACACGCAATACAGAACTACAAAACAAAACAAAACAAAACAAAAAAACATAACAGTAAGAAATTACCTGCTAGTAGATTACACACTATCTTCTTGAAAATAGTTCCTCAAATCACAGTATCAAAGAACACAAGGTGGACATTCAAACAGGGAGACTGCAAACAGCTGTGTTCAATGTTCCAAAAACATTGATAAAGTCAGCTATTTAACACCCCCAAACACACTTGCTGTTATATCCGTTAGAGCTCTTTTTCTTTTTTTTTTTTCCCTCTCTTTTTTACAACAAAATTTACACATCTTGGATTTTATTACTCCTTAGTGCTTATTACTTTCTTTGGGGGGGGGGAAGAATACAGTCAAATATGGCAAAACAAAGCTGTCAGTCAATACCAAGAATAGACATAGCACATGGTGTAGAACAGAGTACAAGTTTATCAACAATGGTTATCAACGTTGTCCCTTGTTTCCTTAAAAAGAATTGTCTATCTTATTAGATATTATAAAGTTGGACAAAACAGTAGAGAACAAGACCAATAAAACTTAGGCATTGTAAACATTACAGGACTTCCAAAGAAGACAATAGTCAAACCAGAATGGGTATCTTAGTGAATCTTATTGTCTTCAAAGTAGTTGCCTATGTCTTCAAACTTGATACTATCATATAGAATGGAACAGAGTCTAATCAGTCAAAACAAGATCGTGGGAGTACTATAGGACTTCAAAACAAGTTAATAGGAAATCGAAAAGAGTTACTATTTATATATCCTAATTTTTTTTGAATTTTTTTCTTTAATTAAGACAAACATAAGAAATGACTAAATAATTTTTTTTGAAACAATAAGGGGGAGATTGAGATAAAACAGGACATAACAATATAATAATAGAGGTCACAGCATGACTGTTTCAACAACCTAGTACTTCACCACCTTATAACCTGATTTAATAGTAGTTACCATAGTGTCATTTTCCTTGAAATATTTGGATAAAACTTCATATACTCTAGCTTCAAATATTTTCATATCAAGAAGCCCAGAATAAAGCCTTTCTAATTAATGAGTGAAAACTTTATAAGGCTTCAAGGCCACCTAATGGGGAATCATGATTACCACATACTTTTATATATTTGAATCATTATTTACATTAGGGAAACTATTCGGTATTCACACATGCGAGATTGATTTATTTCACTAATGAGTATGGTCTCAAGCTGCGCCCATTTATTGATAAATATCTCAATGTGATCCTTCTTTATAGCTGAATAATACTCCATTGTATAGAAATACCACAACTTTTTTATCCATTCCTCAGTTGATGGGCACTTGGGTTGTTTCCAAGATCTGGCGATTACAAATTGTGCTGCTATAAACATAGGTGCACATATATCACTGTGGTATGATGCTTTCAGTTCTTCTGGGAATATGCCTAGAAGTGGAATAGCTGGAATAAATGGGATTTCCAGTCCCAACTTTTTGAGAAATCTCCAGACAGATCTCCACAAAGGCTGTACCAGTCTACACTCCCACCAGCAGTGCAGGAGAGTTCCTTTTTCCCCACAGCCTCTCCAGCATTTGTTGTCGGTTTTCTTGATCCTGGCCATTCTTTCAGGAGTGAGATGGTATCTCAGTGTGGTTTTAATTTGCATTTCTCTAATGACCAATGATGATGAGCATTTTTTCATGTATTTATTTGCCATTTGCATTTCTTCATCTGAGAATTGCATATTCATCTCAGATGCCCATTTTTGGATTGGATCTTTGAATTTCGGAGGTCTGAGTTTCTTTAATTCTTTATATGTTTTAGACAAGAGGCCCTTGTCTGAGAGAGAGTTCACTAAAATCTTTTCCCAGTTTGTGGGTTTTCTTTTCACTATGCTGGAGATTTCTTTTGACATGCAGAAACTTTTTAATAAGAAGTGGTCCCAGTTATTGATTCTGGGAAGTATTTCCCGTGCGGTTTGAGTCCTGTTCATGAATTCTTTACCTACTCCTATGTCTCCAAGGTTTCTACCTATTTTGTCTTCCAATAGATTTAGTGTTTCTGTTTTAATATTCAGATCTTTGACCCATTTAGATTTTAATTTAGTACATGGTGATAGACATGGGTCTAGCTTTAGTTTTCGGCAAATGGAGAGCCAGTTTTTCCAGCACCATTTATTAAAGAGACTGTCGTTCTTCCAGTGAACCTGCTTGGCTCCTTTATCAAAAATAAGGTGGTTGAGTGTGTTCGTAGTTGTGGTTGTATCTTCTAATCTATTCCACTGATCTTCAGCTCTGTTTTGATTCCAATACCATGTTGATTTTACTACTGTTGCTTTGTAGTATAACTTCAAGTCAGGGATTGTGATGCCTCCTGCTTTGTCTTTGCTGCTTAGAATTGCCTTTGCGATTCTAGGTCTCTTCTGGTTCCAGATGAAATTTAGGAGTGATTTCTCTAGATCTATAAGGTATGTTGATGGTATTTCTATTGGGATTGCATTGAATCTGTATAACAGTTTTGGGAGAATGGCCATTTTCACAATGTTTGTTCTTCCTATCCATGAGCAAGGGATGTCTTTCCATTTTCTGAGATCATCTTCAATTTCCTTTTTCAGTGTATTATAATTTTCACTGTATAAGTCTTTCACTTCTTTCGTAAGAGTAATTCCTAAATATTTCATTTTTTTGCTTGCTAATGTGAATAGTCCAGTTTCTCTTATTTCCCTCTCTGTAATTTTGTTGTTCGTGTATAGGAATGCTATTGATTTCTGAGTATTGATTTTGTATCCAGCCACATTACTGAATTTATTTATTGTATCTAAGAGTATTTCAATGGAGTTTAGGGGGTCTTCTATGTAGAGTATCATGTCATCTGCAAACAATGATAATTTAACTTCTTCTTTTCCTATCTTTACCCCTTTTATTTCTCTTTCTTGCCTAATTGCTCTGGCTAGTACTTCCAGTACTATATTAAATAGGAGTGGTGATAAAGGACATCCTTGTCTTGTACCCGATTTTAAAGTAAAGGCTTTCAATTTTTGGCCATTTAGTATGATGCTGGCTGTTGGTTTGTCATAAATGGCCTTTATTATATTGAGGTAAAGACCATTTATTCCAATTTTCTGTAAAGTTCTTATCATGAATAAGTGTTGGACCTTATCAAAGGCTTTTTCTGCATCTATAGAGATGATCATGTGATTCTTATTTTTGGCTTTATTGATATGGTGGATTACATTTATTGATTTGCGTATGTTGAACCATCCTTGCATTCCTGGGATGAATCCCACTTGGTCATGGTGTATAATCTTCTTGATGATTCGCTGGATCCTATTTGCCAATATTTTATTGAGGATTTTTGCATCTGTGTTCATTAGGGAGATCGGTCTATAGTTCTCTTTTATAGTTGGGTCTTTCTCAGGTTTTGGTACTAGAGTAATATTTGCTTCCAGGAATGACTTAGGAAGGATTGCTTCCCTTTCAATTTCATTGAATAGTTTGAGGAGTGTTGGCATTAGGTCTTCTTTATATTTTTTGTAGAATTCTGCAGTGAATCCATCTGGGCCTGGGCTCTTCTTGGTGGGCAAGGACCCAATTACATTCTCAATTTCATTAGCAGAGATTGGGTTATTCAACAGTTTTATATCCTCTTGATCTAGCTTTGGTACTTCATATGCTTCTAAGAATCTGTCTATTTCTTCTGTGTTATCAAACTTTTGAGAGTAGAGGTTTTCGAAATAGGTGTTGATGATCCTCTGTATTTCTATTGGGTCTGTAGTGATTTCTCCTTTTTCATTTCTTATTGCATGAATTTGAGCTTTTTCTTTCCTTTTTTTAATAAGGTTGGCTAGGGGCTTATCGATTTTATTTATTCTTTCAAAGAACCAACTCTTTGATTCGTTGATTCTTTGGATTGTTTTCTTAGTCTCTATTGCATTGATTTCTGCTCTGATTTTTATAATTTCCTCTCTTCTTTTGGCTTTGGGCTTGACTTGCTCTTCTTTTTCTAGCTGTTTGAGGTGTAGCATCAAGTTATTTATTTGTATTCGTTCTGTTTTCCTGATGTGGGAACTCAGTGCAATAAATTTTCCTCTCAGAACGGCTTTCATTGCATCCCACAGATTCCGGTAAGTTGTATCTGCATTTTCATTTTCTTTTAGGTATTGTTTAATTTCTTCTTTAATTTCTTCTGTGACCCACTGATTACTCAAGAGTGTGTTATTTAGTTTCCATGTGTTTGCGGAATTTTTGCAGTATCCTTTGTCATTAATTTCTAATTTCAGAGCGCTATGATCCGATAATATGCAAGGGATGATTTCAACTCTTTTGCATTTGCTTAAATATGTTCTGTGAGCTAATATATGGTCTATTTTAGAAAATGATCCATGTACTGCTGAGAAGAATGTGTATTCTGATGTTGTTGGGTGGAACATTCTGTATATGTCTATCAAACCCATTTGTTCACAGGTGTGATTCAGTTCTGTTATTTCTTTGCTCATTTTCTGTCTGGTTGATCTGTCCCTTGGTGTCAGTGGTGTATTAAGGTCTCCTGTTACAATTGTGTTACTGATAATTTGAGTTTTCATTTCTGTTAATAATTGTTTTATATAACTGGGTGCTCTGGAGTTTGGTGCGTGTATATTTAAGATAGTTATCTCTTCCTCTTGGAGTTTTCCCCTTACGAGTATGTAGTGACCTTCTTTGTCCTTTATGGTCATTGTTGGTTTAAAGTTCACGTTGTCTGCAAACAGAATGGCTACTCCTGCCTTTTTTTGGATTCCTGCTGCATGAAGAATTGTTTTCCATCCTTTGACTTTCAGTCTGTGAGTATCTTTCTGGGTTAGATGGGTTTCCTGTAAACAGCATATGGTTGGATTTTGTTTCTTGATCCATTCTGCTAGTCTGTTTCTTTTGATTGGTGCATTGAGACCATTTACATTAATGGTTACTACTGTTAAATGCTGGTTAATTGTAGGAATGTTATCTCTCTGCTGTTGCATCTTTATCTTTCGGTTCTGTTTAATTATTTGTTTGCTTAGTGGTTTTTTCCTTTGTGTATCTAAACTGTCTTTCAATATTTTTTGCAGGGTTGGTTTGGTGTTCATGAAGTTCTTCAGCTGTTCTTTGTCATGGAAGTATCGTATTGCACCATCTATTTTGAATGATAGTTTTGCAGGATATATCAGTCTAGGTTGGAAATCATTTTGCTTTAGGATCTGGAATACTTCACTCCATGCTCTTCTTGACTTTATCATTTGTGCTGAGAAGTCTGCTGTGATTCTGATAGGTTTTCCTTTATAATGATTTGTCTTTTCTCTCTGACAGCTTTTAATAATCTATTCTTGTGTTGGATTTCTGGGATGGTGATTATTATATGTCTGGGTGTAGTTTTATTTTGGTTATGACTGTTTGGAGTTCTATGTGCTTCACTGATCCTGATGTCAGTTTCTGATCTCATGCTTGGGAAATTTTCAGCTATTACTTCTCTAAATATCCTCCTGACATCCTTCATGTTGTCTCCCTCTCTTTCATTAATCCCTATCATTCTTATGTTATTCTTCTTTGCATCGTCTTGCAGTTGTTGAATTGTTGTTTCCTGGTTCCTTGTTATTTTCAAAAGATCTTTCCTTTCCTGTTCACTAGCTGCAATCCTGTCTTCAAGGTCTGAAATTCTATCTTCACTTTCATTAAGGCGGTTTTTACAACTTTCAGTGGAGTTTTTTATTTCCTGTATATCTCTGTGCATCTGCATTATGTATTCTGTTTGTTTCTTATATTGCTCGTCTAGGGATTCTATCTTTTTGTTTAGTTCCTCCAATTTTTTATCTGTGTTTTCTTTAGATATACTTAGAATCTCTTTCATTTCTTTTATCATTTCTTCTTTTATCTGGGAGATTATTTCGAGTTTGAATTTCTTTAAAGCTTCCCGGAGTTGCTTGTCAATTTCAGTGGCTATTGTGTCTGATATATGAGGTGGATGGGATATATTTTCTTCTATATACATCGCTCCTAGGGTTTCTTGAGATGGGCTGGAGGTTTGAGGTTGTAATTTGGTCTTTCGTTTTGTCATTTTCCTATATTTCTGTGTTTCAAGTGTTATTTGAAAGCTTCCTCAGGATCTGTTGAGAATCCCCTTCTATGTTTGGAGCTACTGAGACTCTGGCGCCGCGCTACCCCAAGCCATTAGGCCTACAGAACCAGTGGCCCTCCTCTGCCTGCTCAGAACTCCACAGTTCCAGACAAGCTGGGCCTCAGGGACACTGTGCGCCCACCTGCCCCTTGGAAGCTCCACAGTTCTTCAATCGCAGCCGGGTTAGGGTACTCACCACAGGCCGCAGTGCTTCAGGAACCTGTGGACCCTCCCTGGTTGCAGAGATATCCACAGTCCTCCAGACACATGGAGAGGCCGATGCAGGCACCCCAAATCTGCCCAGCTCCTCCTCTGCAGACCAATGGCCAGGCGCGGCAGCTAAACAGGCTGGGCTAGGCTGGTAGTGTGGGCCAGCCCACCTATCGGGAGCTCAGCAGGTCTCCAAATGAAGCCGGAATGGGAAGCCTGATGTGGAAACCTCAAACCCACCTCTCTCCTTCACTGCACCTGGAAGCCTGAGGGAACTCCAGCAGTCTGGGCGCAGATATCCAGAGTCCTCCAGACACGCAGAGAGGCCAGTGAGGGCACCCCAGATCTGCCACCTTTAGCTTTAAGAAGCAGAATTGTAGTAACAAAATCTAACCCAAATTGGAAAACTGTATCCAATAAGCAAAAGCCTACCTTATGTAAATTTTACTCTCAGAGGAGAAAAATTAAAATGTTATTTTGGAAAAAGCATAGAAATTGAAGAAGAGTAAAGGATTAGAAGCAAGGCTGGAGGGTAAAGGTAGATCATGCAATACCTTGGGGGATTTGTGCAGAAGATAGGACGGAAAGAGAAAAGGAAGAAAAGAAAAAAAAAAAAAAACAGGCTGGGGACTTAGCTCAGCACCATAACTGCCGGACTTTCAGGCTGCTCTTGTAAGTTTGGTTCCCAGTACCAAAACAAACAAGCAAACAAAAGAACCCTAGAAAAACAGCCAGAAAAAGACTACAAACTACACTCACATTCACATAAAAATAAGATCAAACCATTAAGAGAAAAACAAAGCAATAAGAGAAGACAGATTGAAAAAAATCACTTGAGGGTTTCTCTCTGCTGTCACTGGTAGATAATGTGTGGAGACAAAGTCCAGCAGTGTACTGACTTATCCCAGCAACCCTGCAGTGGATTCATGGCCAGGTAGTGGATAATCTCAGCAAGCCTGCACCTTTAGAAATCAGGGGTCTTCTAAATGCTTGACTGAGCTGAAGCTGCTAAATGGGGCCAAGGGCTGTTCTGCATTTGAAGCTCATTTGGCCCCTGTCCAAGACGGGTCACAGCCAATCACTGTCCCCCGTGGGGCATCCAGGCCCACAGGAGAAGCAGTCACGGCAGCTAGTGCAGTTCTTGGCCTCTAATGCTTCCTCCCATTGCTGCATGTCTGTGTGGAGGCCTCTGGGGTTCCCAACAGTCCCTGTGTATCTGTGTATTAGTACAGCTCTTTTCACACAATGAGACGCAACACTAGGAGAAAGGGTAGCCCACTACTCGCTTCTTCTTTGTTGAAGTTTCTCTGTTGCCTCAAACCATGGTCTTCAATCTTGCTTCAGATCTTTCCTGGGTCCAGGGGACAACTTCCCTGTTTCATTTCTTCCTGTCATAGGTATCTTCCAGTGTGTGCACAGCGAGACTCAGAGAGGGTCTTTGTCTGCTGCCTACCACTGTGTCCTTTTCCCCTAAATCTAGCTGAAACCTGGCAGCCAGTACTTTAATCTCCTCAGTTCCATGGTACTGGAGATTCACTGATGAATCTTCACACCGATCTTTTCTCTGCATCGTGTTTGTGTTTGTTTGCTTGTTTTAAGGAAATGTTTTGCTCAATTTCCCCAGCACAAATTGAATTGAGATCCTCCTTTCCCAGCCTCCTAGATTCTGGGGTTGGGGATACAACAGGACACTTGGCTGTTGGGCCCTCCTTTTGTATGGATTGGTACTGAGTGCTTGAGAACAGACAGGAGAAAGTGGCAAGTATGGTGATTCAATAGAAATACACAAAAAACACACACAGAAACTTCAGCTTTCTGTGAGCCACACAAAAATGTGGAAAACGAAAATGAGCCAAAGTGAATCACCACAGCATGTATGATGGAGTGTGACAATGTGAAGCAGTTCCGTTTCAACCTGTAATTTACATAGAAAGCGAAAGCATGAATGAGGCTTTGTTTTTTTATGTTTTATTTTATTTGAAAAAAGATTAAGATAAATGAGGACATCACAACACAGGTCAGAACAGAACAATTTAAGGAACATAGTGTGTCACCACCAGATGACCTGACGTAACAGTAGCCACCACAGTGTGTGTTTCCTTGAAATGTTTCAATATACCTTTAAATACTATAGTATCAAACATAATAAGACAGTAGAAAACCCCTCATGAGAATGAAAGTATCACAGGGTATTCATAACCAACTAACAAAAGAGCAACAATGGTTATTGTATTATTTCCTTGTCTATAAAAAATTTTGTTTATACTATCACATATAATAAAATCCAATAAGATACAGCATGGTAAAACCAGGGAAGACAGAAGTACAGAAGCTTGGTTGGATGTCAAAACAAGACGATAGTAAATCAGCACTAGGCGTTATAATGTTTTGTTTTCTTCAAAATAACTGTTGATATCATCACAAACAACAAAATCAAACAACCCAGAATAAAATCATTCCAACCAATAAATGAAAGCATTATAAGGTTTGAAAGGAATGTAATGGGGAATCACGATTACCATATAATTTCATGTATTCTTTGCATTTGTTACCCTAGGGAAACTCTTGTGTATTTTTCCATGTGAGTTTGATTTATTTCACTTATGAGTATTCTGTTAATCTGAGTCCATTTATTTATAAATATCTCAATGTGATCATTCTTTATAGCTGAGTAGTACTCCAGTGTATAAAATTTGTGGTCCCAGCTTTATACTGACTGTGCCACCTCTCGCGTCCTCACTGTGCACCTGGCAGGAGCCTGTCACAGAGCTCCTGAGTCCCTCGGGCCCTGTGCTGTCCTGTTCTTCGGTGCAGGTCTGAGCTTCTCAAGTCTTCCAAGTCCACGAGTAGAGGGCAGGCAAAGGTGAGGACTGGGAAAATGAACCTGATTTTCCTTCTGTCCCTGTGCTCAGCCCCCAACCCAGTGAGCAGCCTGCGAGTGGAAAGTCAGACCAACAGTTCCATCAGATTGTGCTGGGAGCGGCCCGAGGAGTCAGACTCCCAGAACCTCACCTACTATGTGCAGTGGACTGGAGACAGCAACACAATTGAGACCCAGAGGACCACAGACACCTGTGTCACCGTGGAGGAACTGCGTTCTGGGACTTCATATGAGTTTTCTGTGTGGGTGGAAAAAGACGGAGTCAACAGCACCAGGGAGACTCTCAATGCTACTACAGGTGAGGGCAGCAAGGATTTTAGGAGGATGCTATTTAATTTCTGTGCACTTACGAAATTCTTTTCATTTCTTTTGCCATCGCTTTCCAATTTCATCGCACTGTGGTCTGATAATGTATGCACAGGAGAATTTCAATTTTTTTGAATTTGAATAAGCATGTTCTATGTGCTGGTAAGTCGTCTATTTTCTAGAGCATCCTATTTGCAGCTAAGAACAATGCATATTGTAAAGGTTGAGAGGAGATCGCTGTGTAGACATCTACGTAGCTCATTTGCTCCAAAGTTGGGTTCCATTCTAATATTTCATTGTTGATTTTCTGTTAGTTTTGTGTGTTTAGGAATGTGGGGTATTGAGGTCCCCCAATACAACTGTATTAGTGCTTAATTGATTTTTCATGTCCTTTAATATTGGTCTCATTTAGCTGAATGCATTGGTGTTTGGTGCATATGTATTTTTGATTGCCCTCTCTCCCTTTTGGATTATTCCGTTTCCCAGCTGTAGTAACCTTCTTTGTCACTTAATCTTGGCTTGAAATCCACTTTGTCTGCAAGTAGAGCAACTACCCTTCTTTTTTCAGGTTCTTGTCACATAGAGGGTTGTTCTCCAGCCTTGACTTTCAGTCTGTGAATTTCCTTAGAGGTCAGTGTGTTTCTTGCATGCAGCATGTTGTTGAATCTTGCTTCTTGATGCATTCTGCCAGTCTGTTTGTTTTGATTGGTGAATTGAGAGCATTCACCTGGATGATTATAAGTGATAGTATGGACTCATCCTTGTCATGTAATTTTCCTGTTTTTTCACTGCCTTGTCTCTCTCAAGTCCTATGTCACTGTTTGCCTCCCTGGTGGATTCATTGTGCTGGGATTGATGGAACTGTCGTCTTTGGTATCTCTTCCTAGAGGGTCCTTCAGAATATTTTAGAGTGCCGGACTGGTGCTCATGAATTTCCTCAGGTGTTCATTCACATAGCAGGGCCTTATTTCTCAATCAGTTCTGAAAGATAGTTTTGTGGAGTACATCACTCTGGGTTGGAGGTTGTTTTCTTGTGGGACTTGAAATGCTTCTCTCCAAGATCTTGACTTGTGTTGAGAAGTCAGCTGTGTTTCTGAATGGCCAATTCTTTATAGATGATTTATTTATTTTCTCTGGTTGGTTTTAGTATTCTGTTCTTGTGATGAATTTCTGGAATCTTGATTATGATGTGCTTGGTTGTAGAATTTTTTGATCATGTTTTATATCCCTTACTTATCTGGGTGTCCGAGTGTTATTTCCCCGTCCGGGAAGTGTTTTGCCTTTCTGTCTGTGAATGGATTTTTGTATCATGCATAGCACCTCCTGCTTTTTCAGTTTCTCCAATCAGTTTTTTTATTCTTTCTTTTTTTCGTTGGTGGGAATTGAACTGATGACCTCAGGTTTGCCGGATGGTTGCTTCTGCCACTGAACTGTATGCCTGGCTTCCCAATCAATTGTTTACATGACCTAGAATCTGCTGGATTGATATCTCATGGTACTGTGCCACATGAAGATTTTCTTATGATCAGTACATGAAGCCTGTCTTTTGTATCTGAGATTCTGTCCTCATGTTGGGATATTCTACTACAGATACTTTCAGTATAAGTTTTACTGTCCTGGATGTAGGCTCAAATTCATTTTATGGATTGTGTTTCTTTCCTATTTGGGGCAGTCCTGATTTGCATCATTTCTAAAAATGTTATGTTTTGTCTGTATCTGCTCTAGAGTTACTCAGCATATTTTTCACCATGGTCACCATCTCTGTAGTTATGTGAGAACTTATTTCTGAGTTGACTTTTTCTAGAACTTCATTCATTTGCTTTGTTTTATGACTTCCGAGAGCCTGGGAGTGGGGGGGGGTTGGATTTCAGGTCATCCCCCCTCTTTGTCCCCTGGGTTTGTCTTTGGTGCACTGGATGACTGGGATTGCATTTTCTTTACGCATTTTCTCATGTTCTGTTTTCTTCTTTCTTAAGAGTCAGAAAATGTATTGGGGAATTAGAATTGGAATAGGAAGAGCTCCTGAGAGCCAGGAGGAGGGGTCCTGAATGGTTTGTGCCTCATTTTCTTAGTTTTTCAATTGAATTACTAGGTTGAAGTTTTTCAATTGCATATTGGGTACAGTTTTATTGGTTGTATGTAGAACCCTTAGAAAATGACTTTGTCAGGGACATCATCCAGGTGGAGCTGGCTCTTAGATTGTGAGTGTTTCAAGATCCAACACTTCAATTTATTGGGGATAAGAAATTGCTGCCTGGTTGGTCCAGCACTTGGTTCTTTGTTACCGGCCCACAGTGTTTTGTATGGCCCTTAGGCAACCTCAGTCCTGCTTTACACCTGGAAGAACAGTTGGTTGGAACAGTTATGTCACTTTGGCTGAAGTGGTACAATTAGCAGTAACTGTAGCATGAAACAAGCACAGAAAACTGCAAACTGAGGTAATCACTAATGTGCCACCTTTAGCTTTAAGAAGCAGAATTGTAGTAACAAAATCTAACCCAAATTGGAAAACTGTATCCAATAAGCAAAAGCCTACCTTATGTAAATTTTACTCTCAGAGGAGAAAAATTAAAATGTTATTTTGGAAAAAGCATAGAAATTGAAGAAGAGTAAAAGATTAGAAGCAAGGCTGGAGGGTAAAGGTAGATCATGCAATACCTTGGGGGATTTGTGCAGAAGATAGGACGGAAAGAGAAAAGAAAGAAAAGAAAAAAAAAAAAAACAGGCCGGGGACTTAGCTCAGCACCATAACTGCCGGACTTTCAGGCTGCTCTTGTAAGTTTGGTTCCCAGTACCAAAACAAACAAGCAAAGAAAAGAACCCTAGAACAACAGCCAGAGAAAGACTAAAAACTACACTCACATTCACATAAAAATAAGATCAAACCATTAAGAGTAAAACAAAGCAATAAGAGAAGACAGATTGAAAAAAATCACTTGCGGGTTTCTCTCTGCTGTCACTGGTAGATAATGTGTGGAGACAAAGTCCAGCAGTGTGCTGACTTATCCCAGCAACCCTGCAGTGGATTCATGGCCAGGTAGTGGATAATCTCAGCAAGCCTGCCCCTTTAGAAATCAGGGGTCTTCTAAATGCTTGAACTGAGCTGAAGCTGCTAAATGGGGCCAAGGGCTGTTCTGCATTTGAAGCTCATTTGGCCCCTGTCCAAGACGGGTCACAGCCAATCACTGTCCCCCGTGGGGCATCCAGTCCCACAGGAGAAGCAGTCACGGCAGCTAGTGCACTTCTTGGCCTCTAATGCTTCCTCCCATTGCTGCATATCTGTGTGGAGGCCTCTGGGGTTCCCGACAGTCCCTGTGTGTCTCTAAACTAGTACAGCTCTTTTCACACAATGAGATGCAACACTAGGAGAAAGGGTAGCCCACTACTCGCTTCTTCTTTGTTGAAGTTTCTCTGTTGCCTCAAACCATGGTCTTCAAATCTTGCTTCAGATCTTTCCTGGGTCCAGGGGACAACTTCCCTGTTTCATTTCTTCCTGTCATAGGTATCTTCCAGTGTGTGCACAGCGAGACTCAGAGAGGGTCTTTGTCTGCTGCCTACCACTGTGTCCTTTTCCCCTAAATCTAGCTGAAACCTGGCAGCCAGTATTTTAAGCTCCTCAGTTCCATGGTACTGGAGATTCACTGATGAATCTTCACACCGATCTTTTCTCTGCATCGTGTTTGTGTTTGTTTGCTTGTTTTAAGGAAATGTTTTGCTCAATTTCCCCAGCACAAATTGAATTGAGATCCTCCTTTCCCAGCCTCCTAGATTCTGGGGTTGGGGATACAACAGGACACTTGGCTGTTGGGCCCTCCTTTTGTATGGATTGGTACTGAGTGCTTGAGAACAGACAGGAGAAAGTGGCAAGTATGGTGATTCAATAGAAATACACAAAAAACACACACAGAAACTTCAGCTTTCTGTGAGCCACACAAAAATGTGGAAAACGAAAATGAGCCAAAGTGAATCACCACAGCATGTATGATGGAGTGTGACAATGTGAAGCAGTTCCGTTTCAACCTGTAATTTACATAGAAAGCGAAAGCATGAATGAGGCTTTGTGGTCCTAGCTTGTTTTTTATGTTTTATTTTATTTGAAAAAAGATTAAGATAAATGAGGACATCACAACACAGGTCAGAACAGAACAATTTAAGGAACATAGTGTGTCACCACCAGATGACCTGACGTAACAGTAGCCACCACAGTGTGTGTTTCCTTGAAATGTTTCAATATACCTTTAAATACTATAGTATCAAACATAATAAGACAGTAGAAAACCCCTCATGAGAATGAAAGTATCACAGGGTATTCATAACCAACTAACAAAAGAGCAACAATGGTTACTGTATTATTTCCTTGTCTATAAAAAATTTTGTTTATACTATCACATGTAATAAAATCCAATAAGATACAGCATGGTAAAACCAGGGAAGACAGAAGTACAGAAGCTTGGTTGGATGTCAAAACAAGACGATAGTAAATCAGCACTAGGCGTTATAATGTTTTGTTTTCTTCAAAATAACTGTTGATATCATCACAAACAACAAAATCAAACAATCCAGAATAAAATCATTCCAACCAATAAATGAAAGCATTATAAGTTTTGAAAGGAATGTAATGGGGAATCACGATTACCATATAATTTCATGTATTCTTTGCATTTGTTACCCTAGGGAAACTCTTGTGTATTTTTCCATGTGAGTTTGATTTATTTCACTTATGAGTATTCTGTTAATCTGAGTCCATTTATTTATAAATATCTCAATGTGATCATTCTTTATAGCTGAGTAGTACTCCAGTGTATAAAATTTGTGGTCCCAGCTTTATACTGACTGTGCCACCTCTCGCGTCCTCACTGTGCACCTGGCAGGAGCCTGTCACAGAGCTCCTGAGTCCCTCGGGCCCTGTGCTGTCCTGTTCTTCGGTGCAGGTCTGAGCTTCTCAAGTCTTCCAAGTCCACGAGTAGAGGGCAGGCAAATGTGAGGACTGGGAAAATGAACCTGATTTTCCTTCTGTCCCTGTGCTCAGCCCCCAACCCAGTGAGCAGCCTGCGAGTGGAAAGTCAGACCAACAGTTCCATCAGACTGTGCTGGGAGCGGCCCGAGGAGTCAGACTCCCAGAACCTCACCTACTATGTGCAGTGGACTGGAGACAGCAACACAATTGAGACCCAGAGGACCACAGACACCTGTGTCACCGTGGAGGAACTGCGTTCTGGGACTTCATATGAGTTTTCTGTGTGGGTGGAAAAAGACGGAGTCAACAGCACCAGGGAGACTCTCAATGCTACTACAGGTGAGGGCAGCAAGGATTTTAGGAGGATGCTATTTAATTTCTGTGCACTTACGAAATTCTTTTCATTTCTTTTGCCATCGCTTTCCAATTTCATCGCACTGTGGTCTGATAATGTATGCACAGGAGAATTTCAATTTTTTTGAATTTGAATAAGCATGTTCTATGTGCTGGTAAGTCGTCTATTTTCTAGAGCATCCTATTTGCAGCTAAGAACAATGCATATTGTAAAGGTTGAGAGGAGATCGCTGTGTAGACATCTGCGTAGCTCATTTGCTCCAAAGTTGGGTTCCATTCTAATATTTCATTGTTGATTTTCTGTTAGTTTTGTGTGTTTAGGAATGTGGGGTATTGAGGTCCCCCAATACAACTGTATTAGTGCTTAATTGATTTTTCATGTCCTTTAATATTGGTCTCATTTAGCTGAATGCATTGGTGTTTGGTGCATATGTATTTTTGATTGCCCTCTCTCCCTTTTGGATTATTCCGTTTCCCAGCTGTAGTAACCTTCTTTGTCACTTAATCTTGGCTTGAAATCCACTTTGTCTGCAAGTAGAGCAACTACCCTTCTTTTTCCAGGTTCTTGTCACATAGAGGGTTGTTCTCCAGCCTTGACTTTCAGTCTGTGAATTTCCTTAGAGGTCAGTGTGTTTCTTGCATGCAGCATGTTGTTGAATCTTGCTTCTTGATGCATTCTGCCAGTCTGTTTGTTTTGATTGGTGAATTGAGAGCATTCACCTGGATGATTATAAGTGATAGTATTGACTCATCCTTGTCATGTAATTTTCCTGTTTTTTCACTGCCTTGTCTCTCTCAAGTCCTATGTCACTGTTTGCCTCCCTGGTGGATTCATTGTGCTGGGATTGATGGAACTGTCGTCTTTGGTATCTCTTCCTAGAGTGTCCTTCAGAATATTTTAGAGTGCCGGACTGGTGCTCATGAATTTCCTCAGGTGTTCATTCACATAGCAGGGTCTTATTTCTCAATCAGTTCTGAAAGATAGTTTTGTGGAGTACATCACTCTGGGTTGGAGGTTGTTTTCTTGTGGGACTTGAAATGCTTCTCTCCAAGATCTTGACTTGTGTTGAGAAGTCAGCTGTGTTTCTGAATGGCCAATTCTTTATAGATGATTTATTTATTTTCTCTGGTGGGTTTTAGTATTCTGTTCTTGTGATGAATTTCTGGAATCTTGATTATGATGTGCTTGGTTGTAGACTTTTTTGATCATGTTTTATATCCCTTACTTATCTGGGTGTCCGAGTGTTATTTCCCCGTCTGGGAAGTGTTTTGCCTTTCTGTCTGTGAATGGATTTTTGTATCATGGATAGCACCTCCTGCTTTTTCAGTTTCTCCAATCAGTTTTTTTATTCTTTCTTTTTTTCGTTGGTGGGAATTGAACTGATGACCTCAGGTTTGCCGGATGGTTGCTTCTGCCACTGAACTGTATGCCCGGCTTCCCAATCAATTGTTTACATGACCTAGAATCTGCTGGATTGATATCTCATGGTACTGTGCCACATGAAGATTTTCTTATGATCAGTACATGAAGCCTGTCTTTTGTATCTGAGATTCTGTCCTCATGTTGGGATATTCTACTACAGATACTTTCAGTATAAGTTTTACTGTCCTGGATGTAGGATCAAATTCATTTTATGGATTGTGTTTCTTTCCTATTTGGGGCAGTCCTGATTTGCATCATTTCTAAAAATGTTATGTTTTGTCTGTATCTGCTCTAGAGTTACTCAGCATATTTTTCACCATGGTCACCATCTCTGTAGTTATGTGAGAACTTATTTCTGAGTTGACTTTTTCTAGAACTTCATTCATTTGCTTTGTTTTATGACTTCCGAGAGCCTGGGAGTGGGGGGGGTTGGATTTCAGGTCGTCCCCCCTCTTTGTCCCCTGGGTTTGTCTTTGGTGCACTGGATGACTGGGATTGCATTTTCTTTACGCATTTTCTCATGTTCTGTTTTCTTCTTTCTTAAGAGTCAGAAAATGTATTGGGGAATTAGAATTGGAATAGGAAGAGCTCCTGAGAGCCAGGAGGAGGGGTCCTGAATGGTTTGTGCCTCATTTTCTTAGTTTTTCAATTGAATTACTAGGCTGATGTTTTTCAGTTGCATATTGGGTACAGTTTTATTGGTTGTATTTAGAACCCTTAGAAAATGACTTTGTCAGGGACATCATGCAGGTGGAGCTGGCTCTTAGATTGTGAGTGTTTCAAGATCCAACACTTCAATTTATTGGGGATAAGAAATTGCTGCCTGGTTGGTCCAGCACTTGGTTCTTTGTTACCGGCCCACAGTGTTTTGTATGGCCCTTAGGCAACCTCAGTCCTGCTTTACACCTGGAAGAACAGTTGGTTGGAACAGTTATGTCACTTTGGCTGAAGTGGTACAATTAGCAGTAACTGTAGCATGAAACAAGCACAGAAAACTGAAAACTGAGGTAATCACTAATGTGCCACCTTTAGCTTTAAGAAGCAGAATTGTAGTAACAAAATCTAACCCAAATTGGAAAACTGTATCCAATAAGCAAAAGCCTACCTTATGTAAATTTTACTCTCAGAGGAGAAAAATTAAAATGTTATTTTGGAAAAAGCATAGAAATTGAAGAAGAGTAAAAGATTAGAAGCAAGGCTGGAGGGTAAAGGTAGATCATGCAATACGTTGGGGGATTTGTGCAGGAGATAGGAAGGAAAGAGAAAAGGAAGAAAAGAAAAAAAAAAAAAAACAGGCCGGGGACTTAGCTCAGCACCATAACTGCCGGACTTTCAGGCTGCTCTTGTAAGTTTGGTTCCCAGTACCAAAACAAACAAGCAAAGAAAAGAACCCTAGAACAACAGCCAGAGAAAGACTAAAAACTACACTCACATTCACATAAAAATAAGATCAAACCATTAAGAGTAAAACAAAGCAATAAGAGAAGACAGATTGAAAAAAATCACTTGCGGGTTTCTCTCTGCTGTCACTGGTAGATAATGTGTGGAGACAAAGTCCAGCAGTGTGCTGACTTATCCCAGCAACCCTGCAGTGGATTCATGGCCAGGTAGTGGATAATCTCAGCAAGCCTGCCCCTTTAGAAATCAGGGGTCTTCTAAATGCTTGAACTGAGCTGAAGCTGCTAAATGGGGCCAAGGGCTGTTCTGCATTTGAAGCTCATTTGGCCCCTGTCCAAGACGGGTCACAGCCAATCACTGTCCCCCGTGGGGCATCCAGTCCCACAGGAGAAGCAGTCACGGCAGCTAGTGCACTTCTTGGCCTCTAATGCTTCCTCCCATTGCTGCATATCTGTGTGGAGGCCTCTGGGGTTCCCGACAGTCCCTGTGTGTCTCTAAACTAGTACAGCTCTTTTCACACAATGAGATGCAACACTAGGAGAAAGGGTAGCCCACTACTCGCTTCTTCTTTGTTGAAGTTTCTCTGTTGCCTCAAACCATGGTCTTCAAATCTTGCTTCAGATCTTTCCTGGGTCCAGGGGACAACTTCCCTGTTTCATTTCTTCCTGTCATAGGTATCTTCCAGTGTGTGCACAGCGAGACTCAGAGAGGGTCTTTGTCTGCTGCCTACCACTGTGTCCTTTTCCCCTAAATCTAGCTGAAACCTGGCAGCCAGTATTTTAAGCTCCTCAGTTCCATGGTACTGGAGATTCACTGATGAATCTTCACACCGATCTTTTCTCTGCATCGTGTTTGTGTTTGTTTGCTTGTTTTAAGGAAATGTTTTGCTCAATTTCCCCAGCACAAATTGAATTGAGATCCTCCTTTCCCAGCCTCCTAGATTCTGGGGTTGGGGATACAACAGGACACTTGGCTGTTGGGCCCTCCTTTTGTATGGATTGGTACTGAGTGCTTGAGAACAGACAGGAGAAAGTGGCAAGTATGGTGATTCAATAGAAATACACAAAAAACACACACAGAAACTTCAGCTTTCTGTGAGCCACACAAAAATGTGGAAAACGAAAATGAGCCAAAGTGAATCACCACAGCATGTATGATGGAGTGTGACAATGTGAAGCAGTTCCGTTTCAACCTGTAATTTACATAGAAAGCGAAAGCATGAATGAGGCTTTGTTTTTTTATGTTTTATTTTATTTGAAAAAAGATTAAGATAAATGAGGACATCACAACACAGGTCAGAACAGAACAATTTAAGGAACACAGTGTGTCACCACCAGATGACCTGACGTAACAGTAGCCACCACAGTGTGTGTTTCCTTGAAATGTTTCAATATACCTTTAAATACTATAGTATCAAACATAATAAGACAGTAGAAAACCCCTCATGAGAATGAAAGTATCACAGGGTATTCATAACCAACTAACAAAAGAGCAACAATGGTTACTGTATTATTTCCTTGTCTATAAAAAATTTTGTTTATGCTATCACATGTAATAAAATCCAATAAGATACAGCATGGTAAAACCAGGGAAGACAGAAGTACAGAAGCTTGGTTGGATGTCAAAACAAGACGATAGTAAATCAGCACTAGGCGTTATAATGTTTTGTTTTCTTCAAAATAACTGTTGATATCATCACAAACAACAAAATCAAACAATCCAGAATAAAATCATTCCAACCAATAAATGAAAGCATTATAAGTTTTGAAAGGAATGTAATGGGGAATCACGATTACCATATAATTTCATGTATTCTTTGCATTTGTTACCCTAGGGAAACTCTTGTGTATTTTTCCATGTGAGTTTGATTTATTTCACTTATGAGTATTCTGTTAATCTGAGTCCATTTATTTATAAATATCTCAATGTGATCATTCTTTATAGCTGAGTAGTACTCCAGTGTATAAAATTTGTGGTCCCAGCTTTATACTGACTGTGCCACCTCTCGCGTCCTCACTGTGCACCTGGCAGGAGCCTGTCACAGAGCTCCTGAGTCCCTCGGGCCCTGTGCTGTCCTGTTCTTCGGTGCAGGTCTGAGCTTCTCAAGTCTTCCAAGTCCACGAGTAGAGGGCAGGCAAATGTGAGGACTGGGAAAATGAACCTGATTTTCCTTCTGTCCCTGTGCTCAGCCCCCAACCCAGTGAGCAGCCTGCGAGTGGAAAGTCAGACCAACAGTTCCATCAGACTGTGCTGGGAGCGGCCCGAGGAGTCAGACTCCCAGAACCTCACCTACTATGTGCAGTGGACTGGAGACAGCAACACAATTGAGACCCAGAGGACCACAGACACCTGTGTCACCGTGGAGGAACTGCGTTCTGGGACTTCATATGAGTTTTCTGTGTGGGTGGAAAAAGACGGAGTCAACAGCACCAGGGAGACTCTCAATGCTACTACAGGTGAGGGCAGCAAGGATTTTAGGAGGATGCTATTTAATTTCTGTGCACTTACGAAATTCTTTTCATTTCTTTTGCCATCGCTTTCCAATTTCATCGCACTGTGGTCTGATAATGTATGCACAGGAGAATTTCAATTTTTTTGAATTTGAATAAGCATGTTCTATGTGCTGGTAAGTCGTCTATTTTCTAGAGCATCCTATTTGCAGCTAAGAACAATGCATATTGTAAAGGTTGAGAGGAGATCGCTGTGTAGACATCTGCGTAGCTCATTTGCTCCAAAGTTGGGTTCCATTCTAATATTTCATTGTTGATTTTCTGTTAGTTTTGTGTGTTTAGGAATGTGGGGTATTGAGGTCCCCCAATACAACTGTATTAGTGCTTAATTGATTTTTCATGTCCTTTAATATTGGTCTCATTTAGCTGAATGCATTGGTGTTTGGTGCATATGTATTTTTGATTGCCCTCTCTCCCTTTTGGATTATTCCGTTTCCCAGCTGTAGTAACCTTCTTTGTCACTTAATCTTGGCTTGAAATCCACTTTGTCTGCAAGTAGAGCAACTACCCTTCTTTTTCCAGGTTCTTGTCACATAGAGGGTTGTTCTCCAGCCTTGACTTTCAGTCTGTGAATTTCCTTAGAGGTCAGTGTGTTTCTTGCATGCAGCATGTTGTTGAATCTTGCTTCTTGATGCATTCTGCCAGTCTGTTTGTTTTGATTGGTGAATTGAGAGCATTCACCTGGATGATTATAAGTGATAGTATTGACTCATCCTTGTCATGTAATTTTCCTGTTTTTTCACTGCCTTGTCTCTCTCAAGTCCTATGTCACTGTTTGCCTCCCTGGTGGATTCATTGTGCTGGGATTGATGGAACTGTCGTCTTTGGTATCTCTTCCTAGAGTGTCCTTCAGAATATTTTAGAGTGCCGGACTGGTGCTCATGAATTTCCTCAGGTGTTCATTCACATAGCAGGGTCTTATTTCTCAATCAGTTCTGAAAGATAGTTTTGTGGAGTACATCACTCTGGGTTGGAGGTTGTTTTCTTGTGGGACTTGAAATGCTTCTCTCCAAGATCTTGACTTGTGTTGAGAAGTCAGCTGTGTTTCTGAATGGCCAATTCTTTATAGATGATTTATTTATTTTCTCTGGTGGGTTTTAGTATTCTGTTCTTGTGATGAATTTCTGGAATCTTGATTATGATGTGCTTGGTTGTAGACTTTTTTGATCATGTTTTATATCCCTTACTTATCTGGGTGTCCGAGTGTTATTTCCCCGTCCGGGAAGTGTTTTGCCTTTCTGTCTGTGAATGGATTTTTGTATCATGGATAGCACCTCCTGCTTTTTCAGTTTCTCCAATCAGTTTTTTTATTCTTTCTTTTTTTCGTTGGTGGGAATTGAACTGATGACCTCAGGTTTGCCGGATGGTTGCTTCTGCCACTGAACTGTATGCCCGGCTTCCCAATCAATTGTTTACATGACCTAGAATCTGCTGGATTGATATCTCATGGTACTGTGCCACATGAAGATTTTCTTATGATCAGTACATGAAGCCTGTCTTTTGTATCTGAGATTCTGTCCTCATGTTGGGATATTCTACTACAGATACTTTCAGTATAAGTTTTACTGTCCTGGATGTAGGATCAAATTCATTTTATGGATTGTGTTTCTTTCCTATTTGGGGCAGTCCTGATTTGCATCATTTCTAAAAATGTTATGTTTTGTCTGTATCTGCTCTAGAGTTACTCAGCATATTTTTCACCATGGTCACCATCTCTGTAGTTATGTGAGAACTTATTTCTGAGTTGACTTTTTCTAGAACTTCATTCATTTGCTTTGTTTTATGACTTCCGAGAGCCTGGGAGTGGGGGGGGTTGGATTTCAGGTCGTCCCCCCTCTTTGTCCCCTGGGTTTGTCTTTGGTGCACTGGATGACTGGGATTGCATTTTCTTTACGCATTTTCTCATGTTCTGTTTTCTTCTTTCTTAAGAGTCAGAAAATGTATTGGGGAATTAGAATTGGAATAGGAAGAGCTCCTGAGAGCCAGGAGGAGGGGTCCTGAATGGTTTGTGCCTCATTTTCTTAGTTTTTCAATTGAATTACTAGGCTGATGTTTTTCAGTTGCATATTGGGTACAGTTTTATTGGTTGTATGTAGAACCCTTAGAAAATGACTTTGTCAGGGACATCATCCAGGTGGAGCTGGCTCTTAGATTGTGAGTGTTTCAAGATCCAACACTTCAATTTATTGGGGATAAGAAATTGCTGCCTGGTTGGTCCAGCACTTGGTTCTTTGTTACCGGCCCACAGTGTTTTGTATGGCCCTTAGGCAACCTCAGTCCTGCTTTACACCTGGAAGAACAGTTGGTTGGAACAGTTATGTCACTTTGGCTGAAGTGGTACAATTAGCAGTAACTGTAGCATGAAACAAGCACAGAAAACTGCAAACTGAGGTAATCACTAATGTGCCACCTTTAGCTTTAAGTAGCAGAATTGTAGTAACAAAATCTAACCCAAATTGGAAAACTGTAGCCAATAAGCAAAAGACTACCTTATGTAAATTTTACTCTCAGAGGAGAAAAATTAAAATGTTATTTTGGAAAAAGCATAGAAATTGAAGAAGAGTAAAAGATTAGAAGCAAGGCTGGAGGGTAATGGTAGATCATGCAATACCTTGGGGGATTTGTGCAGAAGATAGGACGGAAAGAGAAAAGGAAGAAAAGAAAAAAAAAAACAGGCCGGGGACTTAGCTCAGCACCATAACTGCCGGACTTTCAGGCTGCTCTTGTAAGTTTGGTTCCCAGTACCAAAACAAACAAGCAAAGAAAAGAACCCTAGAACAACAGCCAGAGAAAGACTAAAAACTACACTCACATTCACATAAAAATAAGATCAAACCATTAAGAGTAAAACAAAGCAATAAGAGAAGACAGATTGAAAAAAATCACTTGCGGGTTTCTCTCTGCTGTCACTGGTAGATAATGTGTGGAGACAAAGTCCAGCAGTGTGCTGACTTATCCCAGCAACCCTGCAGTGGATTCATGGCCAGGTAGTGGATAATCTCAGCAAGCCTGCCCCTTTAGAAATCAGGGGTCTTCTAAATGCTTGAACTGAGCTGAAGCTGCTAAATGGGGCCAAGGGCTGTTCTGCATTTGAAGCTCATTTGGCCCCTGTCCAAGACGGGTCACAGCCAATCACTGTCCCCCGTGGGGCATCCAGTCCCACAGGAGAAGCAGTCACGGCAGCTAGTGCACTTCTTGGCCTCTAATGCTTCCTCCCATTGCTGCATGTCTGTGTGGAGGCCTCTGGGGTTCCCGACAGTCCCTGTGTGTCTCTAAACTAGTACAGCTCTTTTCACACAATGAGATGCAACACTAGGAGAAAGGGTAGCCCACTACTCGCTTCTTCTTTGTTGAAGTTTCTCTGTTGCCTCAAACCATGGTCTTCAAATCTTGCTTCAGATCTTTCCTGGGTCCAGGGGACAACTTCCCTGTTTCATTTCTTCCTGTCATAGGTATCTTCCAGTGTGTGCACAGCGAGACTCAGAGAGGGTCTTTGTCTGCTGCCTACCACTGTGTCCTTTTCCCCTAAATCTAGCTGAAACCTGGCAGCCAGTATTTTAAGCTCCTCAGTTCCATGGTACTGGAGATTCACTGATGAATCTTCACACCGATCTTTTCTCTGCATCGTGTTTGTGTTTGTTTGCTTGTTTTAAGGAAATGTTTTGCTCAATTTCCCCAGCACAAATTGAATTGAGATCCTCCTTTCCCAGCCTCCTAGATTCTGGGGTTGGGGATACAACAGGACACTTGGCTGTTGGGCCCTCCTTTTGTATGGATTGGTACTGAGTGCTTGAGAACAGACAGGAGAAAGTGGCAAGTATGGTGATTCAATAGAAATACACAAAAAACACACACAGAAACTTCAGCTTTCTGTGAGCCACACAAAAATGTGGAAAACGAAAATGAGCCAAAGTGAATCACCACAGCATGTATGATGGAGTGTGACAATGTGAAGCAGTTCCGTTTCAACCTGTAATTTACATAGAAAGCGAAAGCATGAATGAGGCTTTGTTTTTTTATGTTTTATTTTATTTGAAAAAAGATTAAGATAAATGAGGACATCACAACACAGGTCAGAACAGAACAATTTAAGGAACACAGTGTGTCACCACCAGATGACCTGACGTAACAGTAGCCACCACAGTGTGTGTTTCCTTGAAATGTTTCAATATACCTTTAAATACTATAGTATCAAACATAATAAGACAGTAGAAAACCCCTCATGAGAATGAAAGTATCACAGGGTATTCATAACCAACTAACAAAAGAGCAACAATGGTTACTGTATTATTTCCTTGTCTATAAAAAATTTTGTTTATACTATCACATGTAATAAAATCCAATAAGATACAGCATGGTAAAACCAGGGAAGACAGAAGTACAGAAGCTTGGTTGGATGTCAAAACAAGACGATAGTAAATCAGCACTAGGCGTTATAATGTTTTGTTTTCTTCAAAATAACTGTTGATATCATCACAAACAACAAAATCAAACAATCCAGAATAAAATCATTCCAACCAATAAATGAAAGCATTATAAGTTTTGAAAGGAATGTAATGGGGAATCACGATTACCATATAATTTCATGTATTCTTTGCATTTGTTACCCTAGGGAAACTCTTGTGTATTTTTCCATGTGAGTTTGATTTATGTCACTTATGAGTATTCTGTTAATCTGAGTCCATTTATTTATAAATATCTCAATGTGATCATTCTTTATAGCTGAGTAGTACTCCAGTGTATAAAATTTGTGGTCCCAGCTTTATACTGACTGTGCCACCTCTCGCGTCCTCACTGTGCACCTGGCAGGAGCCTGTCACAGAGCTCCTGAGTCCCTCGGGCCCTGTGCTGTCCTGTTCTTCGGTGCAGGTCTGAGCTTCTCAAGTCTTCCAAGTCCACGAGTAGAGGGCAGGCAAATGTGAGGACTGGGAAAATGAACCTGATTTTCCTTCTGTCCCTGTGCTCAGCCCCCAACCCAGTGAGCAGCCTGCGAGTGGAAAGTCAGACCAACAGTTCCATCAGACTGTGCTGGGAGCGGCCCGAGGAGTCAGACTCCCAGAACCTCACCTCCTATGTGCAGTGGACTGGAGACAGCAACACAATTGAGACCCAGAGGACCACAGACACCTGTGTCACCGTGGAGGAACTGCGTTCTGGGACTTCATATGAGTTTTCTGTGTGGGTGGAAAAAGACGGAGTCAACAGCACCAGGGAGACTCTCAATGCTACTACAGGTGAGGGCAGCAAGGATTTTAGGAGGATGCTATTTAATTTCTGTGCACTTACGAAATTCTTTTCATTTCTTTTGCCATCGCTTTCCAATTTCATCGCACTGTGGTCTGATAATGTATGCACAGGAGAATTTCAATTCTTTTGAATTTGAATAAGCATGTTCTATGCGCTGGTAAGTCGTCTATTTTCTAGAGCATCCTATTTGCAGCTAAGAACAATGCATATTGTAAAGGTTGAGAGGAGATCGCTGTGTAGACATCTACGTAGCTCATTTGCTCCAAATTTGGGTTCCATTCTAATATTTCATTGTTGATTTTCTGTTAGTTTTGTGTGTTTAGGAATGTGGGGTATTGAGGTCCCCCAATACAACTGTATTAGTGCTTAATTGATTTTTCATGTCCTTTAATATTGGTCTCATTTAGCTGAATGCATTGGTGTTTGGTGCATATGTATTTTTGATTGCCCTCTCTCCCTTTTGGATTATTCCGTTTCCCAGCTGTAGTAACCTTCTTTGTCACTTAATCTTGGCTTGAAATCCACTTTGTCTGCAAGTAGAGCAACTACCCTTCTTTTTCCAGGTTCTTGTCACATAGAGGGTTGTTCTCCAGCCTTGACTTTCAGTCTGTGAATTTCCTTAGAGGTCAGTGTGTTTCTTGCATGCAGCATGTTGTTGAATCTTGCTTCTTGATGCATTCTGCCAGTCTGTTTGTTTTGATTGGTGAATTGAGAGCATTCACCTGGATGATTATAAGTGATAGTATTGACTCATCCTTGTCATGTAATTTTCCTGTTTTTTCACTGCCTTGTCTCTCTCAAGTCCTATGTCACTGTTTGCCTCCCTGGTGGATTCATTGTGCTGGGATTGATGGAACTGTCGTCTTTGGTATCTCTTCCTAGAGTGTCCTTCAGAATATTTTAGAGTGCTGGACTGGTGCTCATGAATTTCCTCAGGTGTTCATTCACATAGCAGGGTCTTATTTCTCAATCAGTTCTGAAAGATAGTTTTGTGGAGTACATCACTCTGGGTTGGAGGTTGTTTTCTTGTGGGACTTGAAATGCTTCTCTCCAAGATCTTGACTTGTGTTGAGAAGTCAGCTGTGTTTCTGAATGGCCAATTCTTTATAGATGATTTATTTATTTTCTCTGGTGGGTTTTAGTATTCTGTTCTTGTGATGAATTTCTGGAATCTTGATTATGATGTGCTTGGTTGTAGACTTTTTTGATCATGTTTTATATCCCTTACTTATCTGGGTGTCCGAGTGTTATTTCCCCGTCCGGGAAGTGTTTTGCCTTTCTGTCTGTGAATGGATTTTTGTATCATGCATAGCACCTCCTGCTTTTTCAGTTTCTCCAATCAGTTTTTTATTCTTTCTTTTTTTCGTTGGTGGGAATTGAACTGATGACCTCAGGTTTGCCGGATGGTTGCTTCTGCCACTGAACTGTATGCCCGGCTTCCCAATCAATTGTTTACATGACCTAGAATCTGCTGGATTGATATCTCATGGTACTGTGCCACATGAAGATTTTCTTATGATCAGTACATGAAGCCTGTCTTTTGCGTCTGAGATTCTGTCCTCATGTTGGGATATTCTACTACAGATACTTTCAGTATAAGTTTTACTGTCCTGGATGTAGGATCAAATTCATTTTATGGATTGTGTTTCTTTCCTATTTGGGGCAGTCCTGATTTGCATCATTTCTAAAAATGTTATGTTTTGTCTGTATCTGCTCTAGAGTTACTCAGCATATTTTTCACCATGGTCACCATCTCTGTAGTTATGTGAGAACTTATTTCTGAGTTGACTTTTTCTAGAACTTCATTCATTTGCTTTGTTTTATGACTTCCGAGAGCCTGGGAGTGGGGGGGGTTGGATTTCAGGTCGTCCCCCCTCTTTGTCCCCTGGGTTTGTCTTTGGTGCACTGGATGACTGGGATTGCATTTTCTTTACGCATTTTCTCATGTTCTGTTTTCTTCTTTCTTAAGAGTCAGAAAATGTATTGGGGAATTAGAATTGGAATAGGAAGAGCTCCTGAGAGCCAGGAGGAGGGGTCCTGAATGGTTTGTGCCTCATTTTCTTAGTTTTTCAATTGAATTACTAGGCTGATGTTTTTCAGTTGCATATTGGGTACAGTTTTATTGGTTGTATTTAGAACCCTTAGAAAATGACTTTGTCAGGGACATCATCCAGGTGGAGCTGGCTCTTAGATTGTGAGTGTTTCAAGATCCAACACTTCAATTTATTGGGGATAAGAAATTGCTGCCTGGTTGGTCCAGCACTTGGTTCTTTGTTACCGGCCCACAGTGTTTTGTATGGCCCTTAGGCAACCTCAGTCCTGCTTTACACCTGGAAGAACAGTTGGTTGGAACAGTTATGTCACTTTGGCTGAAGTGGTACAATTAGCAGTAACTGTAGCATGAAACAAGCACAGAAAACTGCAAACTGAGGTAATCACTAATGTGCCACCTTTAGCTTTAAGTAGCAGAATTGTAGTAACAAAATCTAACCCAAATTGGAAAACTGTAGCCAATAAGCAAAAGACTACCTTATGTAAATTTTACTCTCAGAGGAGAAAAATTAAAATGTTATTTTGGAAAAAGCATAGAAATTGAAGAAGAGTAAAAGATTAGAAGCAAGGCTGGAGGGTAATGGTAGATCATGCAATACCTTGGGGGATTTGTGCAGAAGATAGGACGGAAAGAGAAAAGGAAGAAAAGAAAAAAAAAAACAGGCCGGGGACTTAGCTCAGCACCATAACTGCCGGACTTTCAGGCTGCTCTTGTAAGTTTGGTCCCCAGTACCAAAACAAACAAGCAAAGAAAAGAACCCTAGAACAACAGCCAGAGAAAGACTAAAAACTACACTCACATTCACATAAAAATAAGATCAAACCATTAAGAGTAAAACAAAGCAAGAAGAGAAGACAGATTGAAAAAAATCACTTGCGGGTTTCTCTCTGCTGTCACTGGTAGATAATGTATGGAGACAAAGTCCAGCAGTGTGCTGACTTATGCCAGCAACCCTGCAGTGGATTCATGGCCAGGTAGTGGATAATCTCAGCAAGCCTGCCCCTTTAGAAATCAGGGGTCTTCAAAATGCTTGAACTGAGCTGAAGCTGCTAAATGGGGCCAAGGGCTATTCTGCATTTGAAGCTCATTTGGCCCCTGTCCAAGACGGGTCACAGCCAATCACTGTCCCCCGTGGGGCATCCAGTCCCACAGGAGAAGCAGTCACGGCAGCTAGTGCACTTCTTGGCCTCTAATGCTTCCTCCCATTGCTGCATGTCTGTGTGGAGGCCTCTGGGGTTCCCGACAGTCCCTGTGTGTCTCTAAATTAGTACAGCTCTTTTCACACAATGAGATGCAACACTAGGAGAAAGGGTAGCCCACTACTCGCTTCTTCTTTGTTGAAGTTTCTCTGTTGCCTCAAACCATGGTCTTCAAATCTTGCTTCAGATCTTTCCTGGGTCCAGGGGACAACTTCCCTGTTTCATTTCTTCCTGTCATAGGTATCTTCCAGTGTGTGCACAGCGAGACTCAGAGAGGGTCTTTGTCTGCTGCCTACCACTGTGTCCTTTTCCCCTAAATCTAGCTGAAACCTGGCAGCCAGTATTTTAAGCTCCTCAGTTCCATGGTACTGGAGATTCACTGATGAATCTTCACACCGATCTTTTCTCTGCATCGTGTTTGTGTTTGTTTGCTTGTTTTAAGGAAATGTTTTGCTCAATTTCCCCAGCACAAATTGAATTGAGATCCTCCTTTCCCAGCCTCCTAGATTCTGGGGTTGGGGATACAACAGGACACTTGGCTGTTGGGCCCTCCTTTTGTATGGATTGGTACTGAGTGCTTGAGAACAGACAGGAGAAAGTGGCAAGTATGGTGATTCAATAGAAATACACAAAAAACACACACAGAAACTTCAGCTTTCTGTGAGCCACACAATAATGTGGTAAATGAAAATGAGCCAAAGTGAATCACCACAGCATGTATGATGGAGTGTGACAATGTGAAGCAGTTCCGTTTCAACCTGTAATTTACATAGAAAGCGAAAGCATGAATAAGGCTTTGTTTTTTTATGTTTTATTTTATTTCAAAAAGGATTAAGATAAATGAGGACATCACAACACAGGTCAGAACAGAACAATTTAAGGAACATAGTGTGTCACCACCAGATGACCTGACGTAACAGTAGCCACCACAGTGTGTGTTTCCTTGAAATGTTTCAATATACCTTTAAATACTATAGTATCAAACATAATAAGACAGTAGAAAACCCCTCATGAGAATGAAAGTATCACAGGGTATTCATAACCAACTAACAAAAGAGCAACAATGGTTACTGTATTATTTCCTTGTCTATAAAAAATTTTGTTTATACTATCACATGTAATAAAATCCAATAAGATACAGAATATTAAAACCAGGGAAGACAGAAGCACAGAAGCTTGGTTGGATGTCAAAACAAGACGATAGTAAATCAGCACTAGGCGTTATAATGTTTTGTTTTCTTCAAAATAACTGTTGATATCATCACAAACAACAAAATCAAAGAACCCAGAATAAAATCATTCCAACCAATAAATGAAAGCATTATAAGGTTTGAAAGGAATGTAATGGGGAATCACGATTACCATATAATTTCATGTATTCTTTGCATTTGTTACCCTAGGGAAACTCTTGTGTATTTTTCCATGTGAGTTTGATTTATTTCACTTATGAGTATTCTGTTAATCTGAGTCCATTTATTTATAAATATCTCAATGTGATCATTCTTTATAGCTGAGTAGTACTCCAGTGTATAAAATTTGTGGTCCCAGCTTTATACTGACTGTGCCACCTCTCG
Organism: Cavia porcellus; assembly: GCF_034190915.1. Taxonomy (NCBI): domain Eukaryota; kingdom Metazoa; phylum Chordata; class Mammalia; order Rodentia; family Caviidae; genus Cavia; species Cavia porcellus. Next base: position 36,108,138 of record NW_026947490.1, on the reverse strand, counting down.
CGTCCTCACTGTGCACCTGGCAGGAGCCTGTCACAGAGCTCCTGAGTCCCTCGGGCCCTGTGCTGTCCTGTTCTTCGGTGCAGGTCTGAGCTTCTCAAGTCTTCCAAGTCCACGAGTAGAGGGCAGGCAAATGTGAGGACTGGGAAAATGAACCTGATTTTCCTTCTGTCCCTGTGCTCAGCCCCCAACCCAGTGAGCAGCCTGCGAGTGGAAAGTCAGACCAACAGTTCCATCAGACTGTGCTGGGAGCGGCCCGAGGAGTCAGACTCCCAGAACCTCACCTCCTATGTGCAGTGGACTGGAGACAGCAACACAATTGAGACCCAGAGGACCACAGACACCTGTGTCACCGTGGAGGAACTGCGTTCTGGGACTTCATATGAGTTTTCTGTGTGGGTGGAAAAAGACGGAGTCAACAGCACCACGGAGACTCTCAATGCTACTACAGGTGAGGGCAGCAAGGATTTTAGGAGGATGCTATTTAATTTCTGTGCACTTATGAAATTCTTTTCATTTCTTTTGCCATCGCTTTCCAATTTCATCGCACTGTGGTCTGATAATGTATGCACAGGAGAATTTCAATTCTTTTGAATTTGAATAAGCATGTTCTATGCGCTGGTAAGTCGTCTATTTTCTAGAGCATCCTATTTGCAGCTAAGAACAATGCATATTGTAAAGGTTGAGAGGAGATCGCTGTGTAGACATCTGCGTAGCTCATTTGCTCCAAAGTTGGGTTCCATTCTAATATTTCATTGTTGATTTTCTGTTAGTTTTGTGTGTTTAGGAATGTGGGGTATTGAGGTCCCCCAGTACAACTGTATTAGTGCTTAATTGATTTTTCATGTCCTTTAATATTGGTCTCATTTAGCTGAATGCATTGGTGTTTGGTGCATATGTATTTTTGATTGCCCTCTCTCCCTTTTGGATTATTCCGTTTCCCAGCTGTAGTAACCTTCTTTGTCACTTAATCTTGGCTTGAAATCCACTTTGTCTGCAAGTAGAGCAACTACCCTTCTTTTTCCAGGTTCTTGTCACATAGAGGGTTGTTCTCCAGCCTTGACTTTCAGTCTGTGAATTTCCTTAGAGGTCAGTGTGTTTCTTGCATGCAGCATGTTGTTGAATCTTGCTTCTTGATGCATTCTGCCAGTCTGTTTGTTTTGATTGGTGAATTGAGAGCATTCACCTGGATGATTATAAGTGATAGTATTGACTCATCCTTGTCATGTAATTTTCCTGTTTTTTCACTGCCTTGTCTCTCTCAAGTCCTATGTCACTGTTTGCCTCCCTGGTGGATTCATTGTGCTGGGATTGATGGAACTGTCGTCTTTGGTATCTCTTCCTAGAGTGTCCTTCAGAATATTTTAGAGTGCTGGACTGGTGCTCATGAATTTCCTCAGGTGTTCATTCACATAGCAGGGTCTTATTTCTCAATCAGTTCTGAAAGATAGTTTTGTGGAGTACATCACTCTGGGTTGGAGGTTGTTTTCTTGTGGGACTTGAAATGCTTCTCTCCAGGATCTTGACTTGTGTTGAGAAGTCAGCTGTCGATGTCGCTCCCGGCCGGCAGGAAGGACACACGACAAAGTCTGGCAGTGGACAACCTTTTTTTTTATTTTCTCTCTGTACAGCCTGTCCTGGGATCGCTCCCAGCCGAAGCCTCCTCTGGTCCGCTCCCCGCGGCTCCTTTCGTGCTTCGCTCCGAAGCCTCTACCGGTCCGCTCTCCGCGGCTCCTTTTGGGCTTCTCTCTGAAGCCTCTACCGGTCCGCTCTCTGCGGCTCCTTTTGGGCTTCTACTTTCCCCCAGGGGTGGCACCAGTATATATACGGATACAGTGTCCAATCATGTTAAAGTAAGCAAGGTAAGCTGATTGGCTAACATATTATTGAGCGGGTTGTTTACGCGGTAAGCAGGAAACTAACGTGCTCGATGGGAGGGGTAATCTAACTCAGGCTTTACTCTTTACCACAGGCCGCATGATCGCTATATGCGGCGGCTCGGCAATGTGGTGGCTCCCAACATCTCCCCCTTTTTTATTTTAAATAAGTCTACGCATCGCAGCCCGTCCTGAATTGAGTGTAGAGGCCTATGCCCTGATAGGAGGCCCACCAAGGGCTCTCGGCGTCGGCCCGGGTCGGCCGTCCCCGAGTCTGCCGAGGCCCCGAGGCCCTCGTCCTTTTTCCAGGGCCAGGAAGGAACCGGACGGAACCTGGATGCACACAGGCATATACTCATGTCGCTCCGCATGATCCCCCCGGGGCGACATTTGGTTTGGGCGGAACCTAGTAATTTAGCGGCTTTTGTGCGGTATGGGGTAGGGCCTGTCTTAGGTTGAGTCATGCTGGGGAGGCATGCTCTTATCCGTCATTGACTCATCTACCCTGCTATATCATAATTTTTTAGAGGAGGAGTGTGGGAAGCTCACCGTCCCTAGACTCCGTTGTAGGCTAGGCGAGCGAGCCATGCATATGCCTGAGGATCTTTTTGTCTATTTTGGGCTACCGCTATTTTTATTTATCTTGTTGGTTGGTCTGTGATGGATCTCCGGTAGGGCAGGTCTGATCTTTAGTCGAGGGCTTTGTCGACCGTGTCAGTCTCTCCGGTACCCACAGTGGTTCTCGTCCCGATTCCTGCAGAAAAACACAAACCGCGCCTCGGTTCCAGCTGATTACCGGATCCGGGCCCATCCATTGTCATGCCATAGATAACCGCGCCTTTGGAGGCAGGCCTTGGCTTACTCCCCCTTTTTGTTTTTTATTTTTTATTTTTTATTTTTATCTTTTTTTTTTTTTTTTTTTTTTTATTGGTACCAGGGATCGAACTGGCGATTGCCTGCTTACAAGGCAGGCGCTTATGCCGCTGAGCTAAATCCCCAGCCCCCATTTCCTCGACCGGCGTTTTTTTTAGCCTGCTCGGCAGAGAACTTTGTGTACCAGGCTCGCCAATCTAGGTAACTACCCGAGGGCAGACACGCCTTTGCCAGCTGAATCCAGTCCGCGGGGGTGAGGGGCCCAGAAGACAGGTTCTCCAGCATGGCAATGGTGTAAGGCGCAGTCGGCCCAAAGGTTGTAACTGCATTTTTAAGTTTTTTAATCTGTTTTATCTCAAAAGGCTCTCATGTATTACGTCCCTGGCCCATAGCTACTTGTACAGGAAATATCCCGTAGGGGCCACTATCTATCCCAGGTGGTGGATGTACCTCATGAGACAAACGTCCCCCCTGCCAAAGCCGCCTGTAAAAATACCGACCCGCCGGCGGCGGAGCATAAGACGGCGGCCGTGATTGGGCGGAAAATGGGGGCCCGTGCATCACTTCCTGTTTTGGCGAAAGGGGAGGGAGCTCCCACGCGGCCGCCTCGTGGCGAGGGATCGCTTCCGGGAACAGCCCCCAAGGTGGGGCGGAAGGCTTCGCCTCCCTCTCGCGCCAGGGGGCGCTCAGGAGCTCTCTACTCCTCCGCAGACCAAGTTGAGCGGAGCGCAATTCGCGGCGCAACGCTGGGAAAGAACCCTGCGACTCCTTATCGAGCGGCCTATCCTCTTGGCATCTAGGCTCCTTGGTCTCATCGTTGTCTAAGCCTTTTTCGTTCTCGGAGTCAGACGACTCCGAGGCCTGAGCCCCGTCTTCCTCCTTTATATCTTTGTCTCCTTTGACGGACCCCTCCCGGGAGCTCCCTGACTGGGCCTGTTTGAATGCCCTACGCACTTTAATGAGCTCTTGAGAGCCTTCCCTGCAACCACCCTCGCTCTTTAAGCATGCATATATCATTTCCCACAGTGGCCGAGCGAAGACCGAAGCCCCGCCCTCCCTTTCCGCTAGAGAAAGATCCCTGCCCAACTTCTCCCACGAGGGCAGGTTTAAGTGCCCTGTGGGCAAGAACCAGGGAGCGAAACTATCAATCTCCTCAAAAAAGCTCTCCAGCGTTTTGTGTCCCACCTTGAGGTCTCTGGACTTTAAGAGCTTCCGGAGGACCTGTACCAAGGGCTGGGTGTCGTTACTCGGTACGTTACCCATATTTAATATGTTACTCACCGCGTGAGGCCCAAAAATCCGCCACTTACGCGTGAGCCTGAGGGGAGTCTAAAAACCCTGTAGGTGCGCACCACCCAGGGCCCAGGTTTATCCCCTACTCACCTGTCTCGCAGTGCTGTATCAAGGAACGTTGTCCACTACCACGTCTCGGGGATGATCAGTTGTTCCCCGTACGGGCCACCAAATGTCGATGTCGCTCCCGGCCGGCAGGAAGGACACACGACAAAGTCTGGCAGTGGACAACCTTTTTTTTTATTTTCTCTCTGTACAGCCTGTCCTGGGATCGCTCCCAGCCGAAGCCTCCTCTGGTCCGCTCCCCGCGGCTCCTTTCGTGCTTCGCTCCGAAGCCTCTACCGGTCCGCTCTCCGCGGCTCCTTTTGGGCTTCTACTTTCCCCCAGGGGTGGCACCAGTATATATACGGATACAGTGTCCAATCATGTTAAAGTAAGCAAGGCAAGCTGATTGGCTAACATATTATTGAGCGGGTTGTTTACGCGGTAAGCAGGAAACTAACGTGCTCGATGGGAGGGGTAATCTAACTCAGGCTTTACTCTTTACCACAGGCCGCATGATCGCTATATGAGGCGGCTCGGCAATGTGGTGGCTCCCAACAGTCAGCTGTGTTTCTGAATGGCCAATTCTTTATAGATGATTTATTTATTTCTCTGGTGGGTTTTAGTATTCTGTTCTTGTGATGAATTTCTGGAATCTTGATTATGATGTGCTTGGTTGTAGATTTTTTTGATCATGTTTTATATCCCTTACTTATCTGGGTTTCCGAGTGTTATTTCCCCGTCCGGGAAGTGTTTTGCCTTTCTGTCTGTGAATGGATTTTTGTATCATGCATAGCACCTCCTGCTTTTTCAGTTTCTCCAATCAGTTTTTTTATTCTTTTTTTTTTTTCGTTGGTGGGAATTGAACTGATGACCTCAGGTTTGCCGGATGGTTGCTTCTGCCACTGAACTGTATGCCCGGCTTCCCAATCAATTGTTTACATGACCTAGAATCTGCTGGATTGATATCTCATGGTACTGTGCCACATGAAGATTTTCTTATGATCAGTACATGAAGCCTGTCTTTTGTGTCTGAGATTCTGTCCTCATGTTGGGATATTCTACTACAGATACTTTCAGTATAAGTTTTACTGTCCTGGATGTAGGCTCAAATTCATTTTATGGATTGTGTTTCTTTCCTATTTGGGGCAGTCCTGATTTGCATCATTTCTAAAAATGTTATGTTTTGTCTGTATCTGCTCTAGAGTTACTCAGCATATTTTTCACCATGGTCACCATCTCTGTAGTTATGTGAGAACTTATTTCTGAGTTGACTTTTTCTAGAACTTCATTCATTTGCTTTGTTTTATGACTTCCGAGAGCCTGGGAGTGGGGGGGGGTTGGATTTCAGGTCGTCCCACCTCTTTGTCCCCTGGGTTTGTCTTTGGTGCACTGGATGACTGGGATTGCATTTTCTTTACGCATTTTCTCATGTTCTGTTTTCTTCTTTCTTAAGAGTCAGAAAATGTATTGGGGAATTAGAATTGGAATAGGAAGAGCTCCTGAGAGCCAGGAGGAGGGGTCCTGAATGGTTTGTGCCTCATTTTCTTAGTTTTTCAATTGAATTACTAGGTTGATGTTTTTCAGTTGCATATTGGGTACAGTTTTATTGGTTGTATTTAGAACCCTTAGAAAATGACTTTGTCAGGGACATCATGCAGGTGGAGCTGGCTCTTAGATTGTGAGTGTTTCAAGATCCAACACTTCAGTTTATTGGGGATAAGAAATTGCTGCCTGGTTGGTCGAGCACTTGGTTCTTTGTTACCGGCCCACAGTGTTTTGTATGGCCCTTAGGCAACCTCAGTCCTGCTTTACACCTGGAAGAACAGTTGGTTGGAACAGTTATGTCACTTTGGCTGAAGTGGTACAATTAGCAGTAACTGTAGCATGAAACAAACACAGAAAACTGCAAACTGAGGTAATCACTAATGTGCCACCTTTAGCTTTAAGAAGCAGAATTGTAGTAACAAAATCTAACCCAAATTGGAAAACTGTAGCCAATAAGCAAAAGACTACCTTATGTAAATTTTACTCTCAGAGGAGAAAAATTAAAATGTTATTTTGGAAAAAGCATAGAAATTGAAGAAGAGTAAAGGATTAGAAGCAAGGCTAGAGGGTAAAGGTAGATCATGCAATACCTTGGGGGATTTGTGCAGAAGATAGGACGGAAAGAGAAAAGGAGGAAATAAAACAAAAAACAGGCTGGGGACTTAGCTCAGCACCATAACTGCCGGACTTTCAGGCTGCTCTTGTAAGTTTCGTCCCCAGTACCAAAACAAACAAGCAAACAAAAGAACCCTAGAACAACAGCCAGAGAAAGACTAAAAACTACACTCACATTCACATAAAAATAAGATCAAACCATTAAGAGTAAAACAAAGCAATAAGAGAAGACAGATTGAAAAAAATCACTTGCGGGTTTCTCTCTGCTGTCACTGGTAGATAATGTGTGGAGACAAAGTCCAGCAGTGTGCTGACTTATCCCAGCAACCCTGCAGTGGATTCATGGCCAGGTAGTGGATAATCTCAGCAAGCCTGCCCCTTTAGAAATCAGGGGTCTTCTAAATGCTTGAACTGAGCTGACCTGCTAAATGGGGCCAAGGGCTATTCTGCATTTGAAGCTCATTTGGCCCCTGTCCAAGACGGGTCACAGCCAATCACTGTCCCCCGTGGGGCATCCAGTCCCACAGGAGAAGCAGTCACGGCAGCTAGTGCACTTCTTGGCCTCTAATGCTTCCTCCCATTGCTGCATGTCTGTGTGGAGGCCTCTGGGGTTCTCGACAGTCCCTGTGTGTCTCTAAATTAGTACAGCTCTTTTCACACAATGAGATGCAACACTAGGAGAAAGGGTAGCCCACTACTCGCTTCTTCTTTGTTGAAGTTTCTCTGTTGCCTCAAACCATGGTCTTCAAATCTTGCTTCAGATCTTTCCTGGGTCCAGGGGACAACTTCCCTGTTTCATTTCTTCCTGTCATAGGTATCTTCCAGTGTGTGCACAGCGAGACTCAGAGAGGGTCTTTGTCTGCTGCCTACCACTGTGTCCTTTTCCCCTAAATCTAGCTGAAACCTGGCAGCCAGTATTTTAAGCTCCTCAGTTCCATGGTACTGGAGATTCACTGATGAATCTTCACACCGATCTTTTCTCTGCATCGTGTTTGTGTTTGTTTGCTTGTTTTAAGGAAATGTTTTGCTCAATTTCCCCAGCACAAATTGAATTGAGATCCTCCTTTCCCAGCCTCCTAGATTCTGGGGTTGGGGATACAACAAGACACTTGGCTGTTGGGCTCTCCTTTTGTATGGATTGGTACTGCGTGCTTGAGAAAGGTCAGGAGAAAGTGGCAAGTATGGTGATTCAATAGAAATACACAAAAAACACACACAGAAACTTCAGCTTTCTGTGAGCCACACAAAAATGTGGAAAACGAAAATGAGCCAAAGTGAATCACCACAGCATGTATGATGGAGTGTGACAATGTGAAGCAGTTCCGTTTCAACCTGTAATTTACATAGAAAGCGAAAGCATGAATGAGGCTTTGTGGTCCTAGCTTGTTTTTTATGTTTTATTTTATTTGAAAAAAGATTAAGATAAATGAGGACATCACAACACAGGATACAACAGAACAATTTAAGGAACATAGTGTGTCACCACCAGATGACCTGACGTAACAGTAGCCACCACAGTGTGTGTTTCCTTGAAATGTTTCAATATACCTTTAAATACTATAGTATCAAACATAATAAGACAGTAGAAAACCCCTCATGAGAATGAAAGTATCACAGGGTATTCATAACCAACTAACAAAAGAGCAACAATGGTTACTGTATTATTTCCTTGTCTATAAAAAATTTTGTTTATACTATCACATATAATAAAATCCAATAAGATACAGCATGGTAAAACCAGGGAAGACAGAAGCACAGAAGCTTGGTTGGATGTCAAAACAAGACGATAGTAAATCAGCACTAGGCGTTATAATGTTTTGTTTTCTTCAAAATAACTGTTGATATCATCACAAACAACAAAATCAAAGAACCCAGAATAAAATCATTCCAACTAATAAATGAAAGCATTATAAGGTTTGAAAGGAATGTAATGGGGAATCACGATTACCACATAATTTCATGTATTCTTTGCATTTGTTACCCTAGGGAAACTCTTGTGTATTTTTCCATGTGAGTTTGATTTATTTCACTTTTGAGTATTCTGTTAATCTGAGTCCATTTATTTATAAATATCTCAATGTGATCATTCTTTATAGCTGAGTAGTACTCCAGTGTATAAAATTTGTGGTCCCAGCTTTATACTGACTGTGCCAACCTCCCGCGTCCTCACTGTGCACCTGGCAGGAGCCTGTCACAGAGCTCCTGAGTCCCTCGGGCCCTGTGCTGTCCTGTTCTTCGGTGCAGGTCTGAGCTTCTCAAGTCTTCCAAGTCCACGAGTAGAGGGCAGGCAAATGTGAGGACTGGGAAAATGAACCTGATTTTCCTTCTGTCCCTGTGCTCAGCCCCCAACCCAGTGAGCAGCCTGCGAGTGGAAAGTCAGACCAACAGGTCCATCAGACTGTGCTGGGAGCGGCCCGAGGAGTCAGACTCCCAGAACCTCACCTACTATGTGCAGTGGACTGGAGACAGCAACACAATTGAGACCCAGAGGACCACAGACACCTGTGTCACCGTGGAGGAACTGCGTTCTGGGACTTCATATGAGTTTTCTGTGTGGGTGGAAAAAGACGGAGTCAACAGCACCAGGGAGACTCTCAATGCTACTACAGGTGAGGGCAGCAAGGATTTTAGGAGGATGCTATTTAATTTCTGTGCACTTACGAAATTCTTTTCATTTCTTTTGCCATCGCTTTCCAATCTCATCGCACTGTGGTCTGATAATGTATGCACAGGAGAATTTCAATTTCTTTGAATTTGAATAAGCATGTTCTATGTGCTGGTAAGTCGTCTATTTTCTAGAGCATCCTATTTGCAGCTAAGAACAATGCATATTGTAAAGGTTGAGAGGAGATCGCTGTGTAGACATCTGCGTAGCTCATTTGCTCCAAAGTTGGGTTCCATTCTAATATTTCATTGTTGATTTTCTGTTAGTTTTGTGTGTTTAGGAATGTGGGGTATTGAGGTCCCCCAGTACAACTGTATTAGTGCTTAATTGATTTTTCATGTCCTTTAATATTGGTCTCATTTAGCTGAATGCATTGGTGTTTGGTGCATATGTATTTTTGATTGCCCTCTCTCCCTTTTGGATTATTCCGTTTCCCAGCTGTAGTAACCTTCTTTGTCACTTAATCTTGGCTTGAAATCCACTTTGTCTGCAAGTAGAGCAACTACCCTTCTTTTTCCAGGTTCTTGTCACATAGAGGGTTGTTCTCCAGCCTTGACTTTCAGTCTGTGAATTTCCTTAGAGGTCAGTGTGTTTCTTGCATGCAGCATGTTGTTGAATCTTGCTTCTTGATGCATTCTGCCAGTCTGTTTGTTTTGATTGGTGAATTGAGAGCATTCACCTGGATGATTATAAGTGATAGTATTGACTCATCCTTGTCATGTAATTTTCCTGTTTTTTCACTGCCTTGTCTCTCTCAAGTCCTATGTCACTGTTTGCCTCCCTGGTGGATTCATTGTGCTGGGATTGATGGAACTGTCGTCTTTGGTATCTCTTCCTAGAGTGTCCTTCAGAATATTTTAGAGTGCTGGACTGGTGCTCATGAATTTCCTCAGGTGTTCATTCACATAGCAGGGTCTTATTTCTCAATCAGTTCTGAAAGATAGTTTTGTGGAGTACATCACTCTGGGTTGGAGGTTGTTTTCTTGTGGGACTTGAAATGCTTCTCTCCAGGATCTTGACTTGTGTTGAGAAGTCAGCTGTCGATGTCGCTCCCGGCCGGCAGGAAGGACACACGACAAAGTCTGGCAGTGGACAACCTGTTTTTTTATTTTCTCTCTGTACAGCCTGTCCTGGGATCGCTCCCAGCCGAAGCCTCCTCTGGTCCGCTCCCCGCGGCTCCTTTCGTGCTTCGCTCCGAAGCCTCTACCGGTCCGCTCTCCGCGGCTCCTTTTGGGCTTCTCTCTGAAGCCTCTACCGGTCCGCTCTCTGCGGCTCCTTTTGGGCTTCTACTTTCCCCCAGGGGTGGCACCAGTATATATACGGATACAGTGTCCAATCATGTTAAAGTAAGCAAGGTAAGCTGATTGGCTAACATATTATTGAGCGGGTTGTTTACGCGGTAAGCAGGAAACTAACGTGCTCGATGGGAGGGGTAATCTAACTCAGGCTTTACTCTTTACCACAGGCCGCATGATCGCTATATGCGGCGGCTCGGCAATGTGGTGGCTCCCAACATCTCCCCCTTTTTTATTTTAAATAAGTCTACGCATCGCAGCCCGTCCTGAATTGAGTGTAGAGGCCTATGCCCTGATAGGAGGCCCACCAAGGGCTCTCGGCGTCGGCCCGGGTCGGCCGTCCCCGAGTCTGCCGAGGCCCCGAGGCCCTCGTCCTTTTTCCAGGGCCAGGAAGGAACCGGACGGAACCTGGATGCACACAGGCATATACTCATGTCGCTCCGCATGATCCCCCCGGGGCGACATTTGGTTTGGGCGGAACCTAGTAATTTAGCGGCTTTTGTGCGGTATGGGGTAGGGCCTGTCTTAGGTTGAGTCATGCTGGGGAGGCATGCTCTTATCCGTCATTGACTCATCTACCCTGCTATATCATAATTTTTTAGAGGAGGAGTGTGGGAAGCTCACCGTCCCTAGACTCCGTTGTAGGCTAGGCGAGCGAGCCATGCATATGCCTGAGGATCTTTTTGTCTATTTTGGGCTACCGCTATTTTTATTTATCTTGTTGGTTGGTCTGTGATGGATCTCCGGTAGGGCAGGTCTGATCTTTAGTCGAGGGCTTTGTCGACCGTGTCAGTCTCTCCGGTACCCACAGTGGTTCTCGTCCCGATTCCTGCAGAAAAACACAAACCGCGCCTCGGTTCCAGCTGATTACCGGATCCGGGCCCATCCATTGTCATGCCATAGATAACCGCGCCTTTGGAGGCAGGCCTTGGCTTACTCCCCCTTTTTGTTTTTTATTTTTTATTTTTTATTTTTATCTTTTTTTTTTTTTTTTTTTTTTTTTTTTATTGGTACCAGGGATCGAACTGGCGATTGCCTGCTTACAAGGCAGGCGCTTATGCCGCTGAGCTAAATCCCCAGCCCCCATTTCCTCGACCGGCGTTTTTTTTAGCCTGCTCGGCAGAGAACTTTGTGTACCAGGCTCGCCAATCTAGGTAACTACCCGAGGGCAGACACGCCTTTGCCAGCTGAATCCAGTCCGCGGGGGTGAGGGGCCCAGAAGACAGGTTCTCCAGCATGGCAATGGTGTAAGGCGCAGTCGGCCCAAAGGTTGTAACTGCATTTTTAAGTTTTTTAATCTGTTTTATCTCAAAAGGCTCTCATGTATTACGTCCCTGGCCCATAGCTACTTGTACAGGAAATATCCCGTAGGGGCCACTATCTATCCCAGGTGGTGGATGTACCTCATGAGACAAACGTCCCCCCTGCCAAAGCCGCCTGTAAAAATACCGACCCGCCGGCGGCGGAGCATAAGACGGCGGCCGTGATTGGGCGGAAAATGGGGGCCCGTGCATCACTTCCTGTTTTGGCGAAAGGGGAGGGAGCTCCCACGCGGCCGCCTCGTGGCGAGGGATCGCTTCCGGGAACAGCCCCCAAGGTGGGGCGGAAGGCTTCGCCTCCCTCTCGCGCCAGGGGGCGCTCAGGAGCTCTCTACTCCTCCGCAGACCAAGTTGAGCGGAGCGCAATTCGCGGCGCAACGCTGGGAAAGAACCCTGCGACTCCTTATCGAGCGGCCTATCCTCTTGGCATCTAGGCTCCTTGGTCTCATCGTTGTCTAAGCCTTTTTCGTTCTCGGAGTCAGACGACTCCGAGGCCTGAGCCCCGTCTTCCTCCTTTATATCTTTGTCTCCTTTGACGGACCCCTCCCGGGAGCTCCCTGACTGGGCCTGTTTGAATGCCCTACGCACTTTAATGAGCTCTTGAGAGCCTTCCCTGCAACCACCCTCGCTCTTTAAGCATGCATATATCATTTCCCACAGTGGCCGAGCGAAGACCGAAGCCCCGCCCTCCCTTTCCGCTAGAGAAAGATCCCTGCCCAACTTCTCCCACGAGGGCAGGTTTAAGTGCCCTGTGGGCAAGAACCAGGGAGCGAAACTATCAATCTCCTCAAAAAAGCTCTCCAGCGTTTTGTGTCCCACCTTGAGGTCTCTGGACTTTAAGAGCTTCCGGAGGACCTGTACCAAGGGCTGGGTGTCGTTACTCGGTACGTTACCCATATTTAATATGTTACTCACCGCGTGAGGCCCAAAAATCCGCCACTTACGCGTGAGCCTGAGGGGAGTCTAAAAACCCTGTAGGTGCGCACCACCCAGGGCCCAGGTTTATCCCCTACTCACCTGTCTCGCAGTGCTGTATCAAGGAACGTTGTCCACTACCACGTCTCGGGGGTGATCAGTTGTTCCCCGTACGGGCCACCAAATGTCGATGTCGCTCCCGGCCGGCAGGAAGGACACACGACAAAGTCTGGCAGTGGACAACCTTTTTTTTTATTTTCTCTCTGTACAGCCTGTCCTGGGATCGCTCCCAGCCGAAGCCTCCTCTGGTCCGCTCCCCGCGGCTCCTTTCGTGCTTCGCTCCGAAGCCTCTACCGGTCCGCTCTCCGCGGCTCCTTTTGGGCTTCTCTCTGAAGCCTCTACCGGTCCGCTCTCTGCGGCTCCTTTTGGGCTTCTACTTTCCCCCAGGGGTGGCACCAGTATATATACGGATACAGTGTCCAATCATGTTAAAGTAAGCAAGGCAAGCTGATTGGCTAACATATTATTGAGCGGGTTGTTTATGCGGTAAGCAGGAAACTAACGTGCTCGATGGGAGGGGTAATCTAACTCAGGCTTTACTCTTTACCACAGGCCGCATGATCGCTATATGAGGCGGCTCGGCAATGTGGTGGCTCCCAACAGTCAGCTGTGTTTCTGAATGGCCAATTCTTTATAGATGATTTATTTATTTCTCTGGTGGGTTTTAGTATTCTGTTCTTGTGATGAATTTCTGGAATCTTGATTATGATGTGCTTGGTTGTAGATTTTTTTGATCATGTTTTATATCCCTTACTTATCTGGGTTTCCGAGTGTTATTTCCCCGTCCGGGAAGTGTTTTGCCTTTCTGTCTGTGAATGGATTTTTGTATCATGCATAGCACCTCCTGCTTTTTCAGTTTCTCCAATCATTTTTTTTTATTCTTTTTTTTTTTTCGTTGGTGGGAATTGAACTGATGACCTCAGGTTTGCCGGATGGTTGCTTCTGCCACTGAACTGTATGCCCGGCTTCGCAATCAATTGTTTACATGACCTAGAATCTGCTGGATTGATATCTCATGGTACTGTGCCACATGAAGATTTTCTTATGATCAGTACATGAAGCCTGTCTTTTGTGTCTGAGATTCTGTCCTCATGTTGGGATATTCTACTACAGATACTTTCAGTATAAGTTTTACTGTCCTGGATGTAGGCTCAAATTCATTTTATGGATTGTGTTTCTTTCCTATTTGGGGCAGTCCTGATTTCCATCATTTCTAAAAATTTTATGTTTTGTCTGTATCTGCTCTAGAGTTACTCAGCATATTTTTCACCATGGTCACCATCTCTGTAGTTATGTGAGAACTTATTTCTGAGTTGACTTTTTCTAGAACTTCATTCATTTGCTTTGTTTTATGACTTCCGAGAGCCTGGGAGTGGGGGGGGGGTTGGATTTCAGGTCGTCCCACCTCTTTGTCCCGTGGGTTTGTCTTTGGTGCACTGGATGACTGGGATTGCATTTTCTTTACGCATTTTCTCATGTTCTGTTTTCTTCTTTCTTAAGAGTCAGAAAATGTATTGGGGAATTAGAATTGGAATAGGAAGAGCTCCTGAGAGCCAGGAGGAGGGGTCCTGAATGGTTTGTGCCTCATTTTCTTAGTTTTTCAATTGAATTACTAGGTTGATGTTTTTCAGTTGCATATTGGGTACAGTTTTATTGGTTGTATTTAGAACTCTTAGAAAATGACTTTGTCAGGGACATCATGCAGGTGGAGCTGGCTCTTAGATTGTGAGTGTTTCAAGATCCAACACTTCAGTTTATTGGGGATAAGAAATTGCTGCCTGGTTGGTCGAGCACTTGGTTCTTTGTTATCGGCCCACAGTGTTTTGTATGGCCCTTAGGCAACCTCAGTCCTGCTTTACACCTGGAAGAACAGTTGGTTGGAACAGTTATGTCACTTTGGCTGAAGTGGTACAATTAGCAGTAACTGTAGCATGAAACAAACACAGAAAACTGCAAACTGAGGTAATCACTAATGTGCCACCTTTAGCTTTAAGAAGCAGAATTGTAGTAACAAAATCTAACCCAAATTGGAAAACTGTAGCCAATAAGCAAAAGACTACCTTATGTAAATTTTACTCTCAGAGGAGAAAAATTAAAATGTTATTTTGGAAAAAGCATAGAAATTGAAGAAGAGTAAAGGATTAGAAGCAAGGCTAGAGGGTAAAGGTAGATCATGCAATACCTTGGGGGATTTGTGCAGAAGATAGGACGGAAAGAGAAAAGGAGGAAATAAAACAAAAAACAGGCTGGGGACTTAGCTCAGCACCATAACTGCCGGACTTTCAGGCTGCTCTTGTAAGTTTCGTCCCCAGTACCAAAACAAACAAGCAAACAAAAGAACCCTAGAACAACAGCCAGAGTAAGACTAAAAACTACACTCACATTCACATAAAAATAAGATCAAACCATTAAGAGTAAAACAAAGCAATAAGAGAAGACAGATTGAAAAAAATCACTTGCGGGTTTCTCTCTGCTGTCACTGGTAGATAATGTGTGGAGACAAAGTCCAGCAGTGTGCTGACTTATCCCAGGAACCCTGCAGTGGATTCATGGCCAGGTAGTGGATAATCTCAGCAAGCCTGCCCCTTTAGAAATCAGGGGTCTTCTAAATGCTTGAACTGAGCTGAAGCTGCTAAATGGGGCCAAGGGCTATTCTGCATTTGAAGCTCATTTGGCCCCTGTCCAAGACGGGTCACAGCCAATCACTGTCCCCCGTGGGGCATCCAGTCCCACAGGAGAAGCAGTCACGGCAGCTAGTGCACTTCTTGGCCTCTAATGCTTCCTCCCATTGCTGCATGTCTGTGTGGAGGCCTCTGGGGTTCTCGACAGTCCCTGTGTGTCTCTAAATTAGTACAGCTCTTTTCACACAATGAGATGCAACACTAGGAGAAAGGGTAGCCCACTACTCGCTTCTTCTTTGTTGAAGTTTCTCTGTTGCCTCAAACCATGGTCTTCAAATCTTGCTTCAGATCTTTCCTGGGTCCAGGGGACAACTTCCCTGTTTCATTTCTTCCTGTCATAGGTATCTTCCAGTGTGTGCACAGCGAGACTCAGAGAGGGTCTTTGTCTGCTGCCTACCACTGTGTCCTTTTCCCCTAAATCTAGCTGAAACCTGGCAGCCAGTATTTTAAGCTCCTCAGTTCCATGGTACTGGAGATTCACTGATGAATCTTCACACCGATCTTTTCTCTGCATCGTGTTTGTGTTTGTTTGCTTGTTTTAAGGAAATGTTTTGCTCAATTTCCCCAGCACAAATTGAATTGAGATCCTCCTTTCCCAGCCTCCTAGATTCTGGGGTTGGGGATACAACAAGACACTTGGCTGTTGGGCTCTCCTTTTGTATGGATTGGTACTGCGTGCTTGAGAAAAGTCAGGAGAAAGTGGCAAGTATGGTGATTCAATAGAAATACACAAAAAACACACACAGAAACTTCAGCTTTCTGTGAGCCACACAAAAATGTGGAAAACGAAAATGAGCCAAAGTGAATCACCACAGCATGTATGATGGAGTGTGACAATGTGAAGCAGTTCCGTTTCAACCTGTAATTTACATAGAAAGCGAAAGCATGAATGAGGCTTTGTGGTCCTAGCTTGTTTTTTATGTTTTATTTTATTTGAAAAAAGATTAAGATAAATGAGGACATCACAACACAGGATACAACAGAACAATTTAAGGAACATAGTGTGTCACCACCAGATGACCTGACGTAACAGTAGCCACCACAGTGTGTGTTTCCTTGAAATGTTTCAATATACCTTTAAATACTATAGTATCAAACATAATAAGACAGTAGAAAACCCCTCATGAGAATGAAAGTATCACAGGGTATTCATAACCAACTAACAAAAGAGCAACAATGGTTACTGTATTATTTCCTTGTCTATAAAAAATTTTGTTTATACTATCACATATAATAAAATCCAATAAGATACAGCATGGTAAAACCAGGGAAGACAGAAGCACAGAAGCTTGGTTGGATGTCAAAACAAGACGATAGTAAATCAGCACTAGGCGTTATAATGTTTTGTTTTCTTCAAAATAACTGTTGATATCATCACAAACAACAAAATCAAAGAACCCAGAATAAAATCATTCCAACTAATAAATGAAAGCATTATAAGGTTTGAAAGGAATGTAATGGGGAATCACGATTACCACATAATTTCATGTATTCTTTGCATTTGTTACCCTAGGGAAACTCTTGTGTATTTTTCCATGTGAGTTTGATTTATTTCACTTTTGAGTATTCTGTTAATCTGAGTCCATTTATTTATAAATATCTCAATGTGATCATTCTTTATAGCTGAGTAGTACTCCAGTGTATAAAATTTGTGGTCCCAGCTTTATACTGACTGTGCCAACCTCCCGCGTCCTCACTGTGCACCTGGCAGGAGCCTGTCACAGAGCTCCTGAGTCCCTCGGGCCCTGTGCTGTCCTGTTCTTCGGTGCAGGTCTGAGCTTCTCAAGTCTTCCAAGTCCACGAGTAGAGGGCAGGCAAATGTGAGGACTGGGAAAATGAACCTGATTTTCCTTCTGTCCCTGTGCTCAGCCCCCAACCCAGTGAGCAGCCTGCGAGTGGAAAGTCAGACCAACAGGTCCATCAGACTGTGCTGGGAGCGGCCCGAGGAGTCAGACTCCCAGAACCTCACCTACTATGTGCAGTGGACTGGAGACAGCAACACAATTGAGACCCAGAGGACCACAGACACCTGTGTCACCGTGGAGGAACTGCGTTCTGGGACTTCATATGAGTTTTCTGTGTGGGTGGAAAAAGACGGAGTCAACAGCACCAGGGAGACTCTCAATGCTACTACAGGTGAGGGCAGCAAGGATTTTAGGAGGATGCTATTTAATTTCTGTGCACTTACGAAATTCTTTTCATTTCTTTTGCCATCGCTTTCCAATCTCATCGCACTGTGGTCTGATAATGTATGCACAGGAGAATTTCAATTTCTTTGAATTTGAATAAGCATGTTCTATGTGCTGGTAAGTCGTCTATTTTCTAGAGCATCCTATTTGCAGCTAAGAACAATGCATATTGTAAAGGTTGAGAGGAGATCGCTGTGTAGACATCTGCGTAGCTCATTTGCTCCAAAGTTGGGTTCCATTCTAATATTTCATTGTTGATTTTCTGTTAGTTTTGTGTGTTTAGGAATGTGGGGTATTGAGGTCCCCCAGTACAACTGTATTAGTGCTTAATTGATTTTTCATGTCCTTTAATATTGGTCTCATTTAGCTGAATGCATTGGTGTTTGGTGCATATGTATTTTTGATTGCCCTCTCTCCCTTTTGGATTATTCCGTTTCCCAGCTGTAGTAACCTTCTTTGTCACTTAATCTTGGCTTGAAATCCACTTTGTCTGCAAGTAGAGCAACTACCCTTCTTTTTCCAGGTTCTTGTCACATAGAGGGTTGTTCTCCAGCCTTGACTTTCAGTCTGTGAATTTCCTTAGAGGTCAGTGTGTTTCTTGCATGCAGCATGTTGTTGAATCTTGCTTCTTGATGCATTCTGCCAGTCTGTTTGTTTTGATTGGTGAATTGAGAGCATTCACCTGGATGATTATAAGTGAT
The DNA here is from genome assembly GCF_034190915.1 of Cavia porcellus. NCBI lineage: Eukaryota > Metazoa > Chordata > Mammalia > Rodentia > Caviidae > Cavia > Cavia porcellus. The sequence goes on along the minus strand of NW_026947490.1, from coordinate 36,090,068 downwards.
AGTATTGACTCATCCTTGTCATGTAATTTTCCTGTTTTTTCACTGCCTTGTCTCTCTCAAGTCCTATGTCACTGTTTGCCTCCCTGGTGGATTCATTGTGCTGGGATTGATGGAACTGTCGTCTTTGGTATCTCTTCCTAGAGTGTCCTTCAGAATATTTTAGAGTGCTGGACTGGTGCTCATGAATTTCCTCAGGTGTTCATTCACATAGCAGGGTCTTATTTCTCAATCAGTTCTGAAAGATAGTTTTGTGGAGTACATCACTCTGGGTTGGAGGTTGTTTTCTTGTGGGACTTGAAATGCTTCTCTCCAGGATCTTGACTTGTGTTGAGAAGTCAGCTGTCGATGTCGCTCCCGGCCGGCAGGAAGGACACACGACAAAGTCTGGCAGTGGACAACCTGTTTTTTTATTTTCTCTCTGTACAGCCTGTCCTGGGATCGCTCCCAGCCGAAGCCTCCTCTGGTCCGCTCCCCGCGGCTCCTTTCGTGCTTCGCTCCGAAGCCTCTACCGGTCCGCTCTCCGCGGCTCCTTTTGGGCTTCTCTCTGAAGCCTCTACCGGTCCGCTCTCTGCGGCTCCTTTTGGGCTTCTACTTTCCCCCAGGGGTGGCACCAGTATATATACGGATACAGTGTCCAATCATGTTAAAGTAAGCAAGGTAAGCTGATTGGCTAACATATTATTGAGCGGGTTGTTTACGCGGTAAGCAGGAAACTAACGTGCTCGATGGGAGGGGTAATCTAACTCAGGCTTTACTCTTTACCACAGGCCGCATGATCGCTATATGCGGCGGCTCGGCAATGTGGTGGCTCCCAACATCTCCCCCTTTTTTATTTTAAATAAGTCTACGCATCGCAGCCCGTCCTGAATTGAGTGTAGAGGCCTATGCCCTGATAGGAGGCCCACCAAGGGCTCTCGGCGTCGGCCCGGGTCGGCCGTCCCCGAGTCTGCCGAGGCCCCGAGGCCCTCGTCCTTTTTCCAGGGCCAGGAAGGAACCGGACGGAACCTGGATGCACACAGGCATATACTCATGTCGCTCCGCATGATCCCCCCGGGGCGACATTTGGTTTGGGCGGAACCTAGTAATTTAGCGGCTTTTGTGCGGTATGGGGTAGGGCCTGTCTTAGGTTGAGTCATGCTGGGGAGGCATGCTCTTATCCGTCATTGACTCATCTACCCTGCTATATCATAATTTTTTAGAGGAGGAGTGTGGGAAGCTCACCGTCCCTAGACTCCGTTGTAGGCTAGGCGAGCGAGCCATGCATATGCCTGAGGATCTTTTTGTCTATTTTGGGCTACCGCTATTTTTATTTATCTTGTTGGTTGGTCTGTGATGGATCTCCGGTAGGGCAGGTCTGATCTTTAGTCGAGGGCTTTGTCGACCGTGTCAGTCTCTCCGGTACCCACAGTGGTTCTCGTCCCGATTCCTGCAGAAAAACACAAACCGCGCCTCGGTTCCAGCTGATTACCGGATCCGGGCCCATCCATTGTCATGCCATAGATAACCGCGCCTTTGGAGGCAGGCCTTGGCTTACTCCCCCTTTTTGTTTTTTATTTTTTATTTTTTATTTTTATCTTTTTTTTTTTTTTTTTTTTTTTTTATTGGTACCAGGGATCGAACTGGCGATTGCCTGCTTACAAGGCAGGCGCTTATGCCGCTGAGCTAAATCCCCAGCCCCCATTTCCTCGACCGGCGTTTTTTTTAGCCTGCTCGGCAGAGAACTTTGTGTACCAGGCTCGCCAATCTAGGTAACTACCCGAGGGCAGACACGCCTTTGCCAGCTGAATCCAGTCCGCGGGGGTGAGGGGCCCAGAAGACAGGTTCTCCAGCATGGCAATGGTGTAAGGCGCAGTCGGCCCAAAGGTTGTAACTGCATTTTTAAGTTTTTTAATCTGTTTTATCTCAAAAGGCTCTCATGTATTACGTCCCTGGCCCATAGCTACTTGTACAGGAAATATCCCGTAGGGGCCACTATCTATCCCAGGTGGTGGATGTACCTCATGAGACAAACGTCCCCCCTGCCAAAGCCGCCTGTAAAAATACCGACCCGCCGGCGGCGGAGCATAAGACGGCGGCCGTGATTGGGCGGAAAATGGGGGCCCGTGCATCACTTCCTGTTTTGGCGAAAGGGGAGGGAGCTCCCACGCAGCCGCCTCGTGGCGAGGGATCGCTTCCGGGAACAGCCCCCAAGGTGGGGCGGAAGGCTTCGCCTCCCTCTCGCGCCAGGGGGCGCTCAGGAGCTCTCTACTCCTCCGCAGACCAAGTTGAGCGGAGCGCAATTCGCGGCGCAACGCTGGGAAAGAACCCTGCGACTCCTTATCGAGCGGCCTATCCTCTTGGCATCTAGGCTCCTTGGTCTCATCGTTGTCTAAGCCTTTTTCGTTCTCGGAGTCAGACGACTCCGAGGCCTGAGCCCCGTCTTCCTCCTTTATATCTTTGTCTCCTTTGACGGACCCCTCCCGGGAGCTCCCTGACTGGGCCTGTTTGAATGCCCTACGCACTTTAATGAGCTCTTGAGAGCCTTCCCTGCAACCACCCTCGCTCTTTAAGCATGCATATATCATTTCCCACAGTGGCCGAGCGAAGACCGAAGCCCCGCCCTCCCTTTCCGCTAGAGAAAGATCCCTGCCCAACTTCTCCCACGAGGGCAGGTTTAAGTGCCCTGTGGGCAAGAACCAGGGAGCGAAACTATCAATCTCCTCAAAAAAGCTCTCCAGCGTTTTGTGTCCCACCTTGAGGTCTCTGGACTTTAAGAGCTTCCGGAGGACCTGTACCAAGGGCTGGGTGTCGTTACTCGGTACGTTACCCATATTTAATATGTTACTCACCGCGTGAGGCCCAAAAATCCGCCACTTACGCGTGAGCCTGAGGGGAGTCTAAAAACCCTGTAGGTGCGCACCACCCAGGGCCCAGGTTTATCCCCTACTCACCTGTCTCGCAGTGCTGTATCAAGGAACGTTGTCCACTACCACGTCTCGGGGGTGATCAGTTGTTCCCCGTACGGGCCACCAAATGTCGATGTCGCTCCCGGCCGGCAGGAAGGACACACGACAAAGTCTGGCAGTGGACAACCTTTTTTTTTTATTTTCTCTCTGTACAGCCTGTCCTGGGATCGCTCCCAGCCGAAGCCTCCTCTGGTCCGCTCCCCGCGGCTCCTTTCGTGCTTCGCTCCGAAGCCTCTACCGGTCCGCTCTCCGCGGCTCCTTTTGGGCTTCTCTCTGAAGCCTCTACCGGTCCGCTCTCTGCGGCTCCTTTTGGGCTTCTACTTTCCCCCAGGGGTGGCACCAGTATATATACGGATACAGTGTCCAATCATGTTAAAGTAAGCAAGGCAAGCTGATTGGCTAACATATTATTGAGCGGGTTGTTTATGCGGTAAGCAGGAAACTAACGTGCTCGATGGGAGGGGTAATCTAACTCAGGCTTTACTCTTTACCACAGGCCGCATGATCGCTATATGAGGCGGCTCGGCAATGTGGTGGCTCCCAACAGTCAGCTGTGTTTCTGAATGGCCAATTCTTTATAGATGATTTATTTATTTCTCTGGTGGGTTTTAGTATTCTGTTCTTGTGATGAATTTCTGGAATCTTGATTATGATGTGCTTGGTTGTAGATTTTTTTGATCATGTTTTATATCCCTTACTTATCTGGGTTTCCGAGTGTTATTTCCCCGTCCGGGAAGTGTTTTGCCTTTCTGTCTGTGAATGGATTTTTGTATCATGCATAGCACCTCCTGCTTTTTCAGTTTCTCCAATCATTTTTTTTTATTCTTTTTTTTTTTTCGTTGGTGGGAATTGAACTGATGACCTCAGGTTTGCCGGATGGTTGCTTCTGCCACTGAACTGTATGCCCGGCTTCGCAATCAATTGTTTACATGACCTAGAATCTGCTGGATTGATATCTCATGGTACTGTGCCACATGAAGATTTTCTTATGATCAGTACATGAAGCCTGTCTTTTGTGTCTGAGATTCTGTCCTCATGTTGGGATATTCTACTACAGATACTTTCAGTATAAGTTTTACTGTCCTGGATGTAGGCTCAAATTCATTTTATGGATTGTGTTTCTTTCCTATTTGGGGCAGTCCTGATTTCCATCATTTCTAAAAATTTTATGTTTTGTCTGTATCTGCTCTAGAGTTACTCAGCATATTTTTCACCATGGTCACCATCTCTGTAGTTATGTGAGAACTTATTTCTGAGTTGACTTTTTCTAGAACTTCATTCATTTGCTTTGTTTTATGACTTCCGAGAGCCTGGGAGTGGGGGGGGGGTTGGATTTCAGGTCGTCCCACCTCTTTGTCCCGTGGGTTTGTCTTTGGTGCACTGGATGACTGGGATTGCATTTTCTTTACGCATTTTCTCATGTTCTGTTTTCTTCTTTCTTAAGAGTCAGAAAATGTATTGGGGAATTAGAATTGGAATAGGAAGAGCTCCTGAGAGCCAGGAGGAGGGGTCCTGAATGGTTTGTGCCTCATTTTCTTAGTTTTTCAATTGAATTACTAGGTTGATGTTTTTCAGTTGCATATTGGGTACAGTTTTATTGGTTGTATTTAGAACCCTTAGAAAATGACTTTGTCAGGGACATCATGCAGGTGGAGCTGGCTCTTAGATTGTGAGTGTTTCAAGATCCAACACTTCAGTTTATTGGGGATAAGAAATTGCTGCCTGGTTGGTCGAGCACTTGGTTCTTTGTTATCGGCCCACAGTGTTTTGTATGGCCCTTAGGCAACCTCAGTCCTGCTTTACACCTGGAAGAACAGTTGGTTGGAACAGTTATGTCACTTTGGCTGAAGTGGTACAATTAGCAGTAACTGTAGCATGAAACAAACACAGAAAACTGCAAACTGAGGTAATCACTAATGTGCCACCTTTAGCTTTAAGAAGCAGAATTGTAGTAACAAAATCTAACCCAAATTGGAAAACTGTAGCCAATAAGCAAAAGACTACCTTATGTAAATTTTACTCTCAGAGGAGAAAAATTAAAATGTTATTTTGGAAAAAGCATAGAAATTGAAGAAGAGTAAAGGATTAGAAGCAAGGCTAGAGGGTAAAGGTAGATCATGCAATACCTTGGGGGATTTGTGCAGAAGATAGGACGGAAAGAGAAAAGGAGGAAATAAAACAAAAAACAGGCTGGGGACTTAGCTCAGCACCATAACTGCCGGACTTTCAGGCTGCTCTTGTAAGTTTCGTCCCCAGTACCAAAACAAACAAGCAAACAAAAGAACCCTAGAACAACAGCCAGAGTAAGACTAAAAACTACACTCACATTCACATAAAAATAAGATCAAACCATTAAGAGTAAAACAAAGCAATAAGAGAAGACAGATTGAAAAAAATCACTTGCGGGTTTCTCTCTGCTGTCACTGGTAGATAATGTGTGGAGACAAAGTCCAGCAGTGTGCTGACTTATCCCAGGAACCCTGCAGTGGATTCATGGCCAGGTAGTGGATAATCTCAGCAAGCCTGCCCCTTTAGAAATCAGGGGTCTTCTAAATGCTTGAACTGAGCTGAAGCTGCTAAATGGGGCCAAGGGCTATTCTGCATTTGAAGCTCATTTGGCCCCTGTCCAAGACGGGTCACAGCCAATCACTGTCCCCCGTGGGGCATCCAGTCCCACAGGAGAAGCAGTCACGGCAGCTAGTGCACTTCTTGGCCTCTAATGCTTCCTCCCATTGCTGCATGTCTGTGTGGAGGCCTCTGGGGTTCTCGACAGTCCCTGTGTGTCTCTAAATTAGTACAGCTCTTTTCACACAATGAGATGCAACACTAGGAGAAAGGGTAGCCCACTACTCGCTTCTTCTTTGTTGAAGTTTCTCTGTTGCCTCAAACCATGGTCTTCAAATCTTGCTTCAGATCTTTCCTGGGTCCAGGGGACAACTTCCCTGTTTCATTTCTTCCTGTCATAGGTATCTTCCAGTGTGTGCACAGCGAGACTCAGAGAGGGTCTTTGTCTGCTGCCTACCACTGTGTCCTTTTCCCCTAAATCTAGCTGAAACCTGGCAGCCAGTATTTTAAGCTCCTCAGTTCCATGGTACTGGAGATTCACTGATGAATCTTCACACCGATCTTTTCTCTGCATCGTGTTTGTGTTTGTTTGCTTGTTTTAAGGAAATGTTTTGCTCAATTTCCCCAGCACAAATTGAATTGAGATCCTCCTTTCCCAGCCTCCTAGATTCTGGGGTTGGGGATACAACAAGACACTTGGCTGTTGGGCTCTCCTTTTGTATGGATTGGTACTGCGTGCTTGAGAAAGGTCAGGAGAAAGTGGCAAGTATGGTGATTCAATAGAAATACACAAAAAACACACACAGAAACTTCAGCTTTCTGTGAGCCACACAAAAATGTGGAAAACGAAAATGAGCCAAAGTGAATCACCACAGCATGTATGATGGAGTGTGACAATGTGAAGCAGTTCCGTTTCAACCTGTAATTTACATAGAAAGCGAAAGCATGAATGAGGCTTTGTGGTCCTAGCTTGTTTTTTATGTTTTATTTTATTTGAAAAAAGATTAAGATAAATGAGGACATCACAACACAGGATACAACAGAACAATTTAAGGAACATAGTGTGTCACCACCAGATGACCTGACGTAACAGTAGCCACCACAGTGTGTGTTTCCTTGAAATGTTTCAATATACCTTTAAATACTATAGTATCAAACATAATAAGACAGTAGAAAACCCCTCATGAGAATGAAAGTATCACAGGGTATTCATAACCAACTAACAAAAGAGCAACAATGGTTACTGTATTATTTCCTTGTCTATAAAAAATTTTGTTTATACTATCACATATAATAAAATCCAATAAGATACAGCATGGTAAAACCAGGGAAGACAGAAGCACAGAAGCTTGGTTGGATGTCAAAACAAGACGATAGTAAATCAGCACTAGGCGTTATAATGTTTTGTTTTCTTCAAAATAACTGTTGATATCATCACAAACAACAAAATCAAAGAACCCAGAATAAAATCATTCCAACTAATAAATGAAAGCATTATAAGGTTTGAAAGGAATGTAATGGGGAATCACGATTACCACATAATTTCATGTATTCTTTGCATTTGTTACCCTAGGGAAACTCTTGTGTATTTTTCCATGTGAGTTTGATTTATTTCACTTTTGAGTATTCTGTTAATCTGAGTCCATTTATTTATAAATATCTCAATGTGATCATTCTTTATAGCTGAGTAGTACTCCAGTGTATAAAATTTGTGGTCCCAGCTTTATACTGACTGTGCCAACCTCCCGCGTCCTCACTGTGCACCTGGCAGGAGCCTGTCACAGAGCTCCTGAGTCCCTCGGGCCCTGTGCTGTCCTGTTCTTCGGTGCAGGTCTGAGCTTCTCAAGTCTTCCAAGTCCACGAGTAGAGGGCAGGCAAATGTGAGGACTGGGAAAATGAACCTGATTTTCCTTCTGTCCCTGTGCTCAGCCCCCAACCCAGTGAGCAGCCTGCGAGTGGAAAGTCAGACCAACAGGTCCATCAGACTGTGCTGGGAGCGGCCCGAGGAGTCAGACTCCCAGAACCTCACCTACTATGTGCAGTGGACTGGAGACAGCAACACAATTGAGACCCAGAGGACCACAGACACCTGTGTCACCGTGGAGGAACTGCGTTCTGGGACTTCATATGAGTTTTCTGTGTGGGTGGAAAAAGACGGAGTCAACAGCACCAGGGAGACTCTCAATGCTACTACAGGTGAGGGCAGCAAGGATTTTAGGAGGATGCTATTTAATTTCTGTGCACTTACGAAATTCTTTTCATTTCTTTTGCCATCGCTTTCCAATCTCATCGCACTGTGGTCTGATAATGTATGCACAGGAGAATTTCAATTTCTTTGAATTTGAATAAGCATGTTCTATGTGCTGGTAAGTCGTCTATTTTCTAGAGCATCCTATTTGCAGCTAAGAACAATGCATATTGTAAAGGTTGAGAGGAGATCGCTGTGTAGACATCTGCGTAGCTCATTTGCTCCAAAGTTGGGTTCCATTCTAATATTTCATTGTTGATTTTCTGTTAGTTTTGTGTGTTTAGGAATGTGGGGTATTGAGGTCCCCCAGTACAACTGTATTAGTGCTTAATTGATTTTTCATGTCCTTTAATATTGGTCTCATTTAGCTGAATGCATTGGTGTTTGGTGCATATGTATTTTTGATTGCCCTCTCTCCCTTTTGGATTATTCCGTTTCCCAGCTGTAGTAACCTTCTTTGTCACTTAATCTTGGCTTGAAATCCACTTTGTCTGCAAGTAGAGCAACTACCCTTCTTTTTCCAGGTTCTTGTCACATAGAGGGTTGTTCTCCAGCCTTGACTTTCAGTCTGTGAATTTCCTTAGAGGTCAGTGTGTTTCTTGCATGCAGCATGTTGTTGAATCTTGCTTCTTGATGCATTCTGCCAGTCTGTTTGTTTTGATTGGTGAATTGAGAGCATTCACCTGGATGATTATAAGTGATAGTATTGACTCATCCTTGTCATGTAATTTTCCTGTTTTTTCACTGCCTTGTCTCTCTCAAGTCCTATGTCACTGTTTGCCTCCCTGGTGGATTCATTGTGCTGGGATTGATGGAACTGTCGTCTTTGGTATCTCTTCCTAGAGTGTCCTTCAGAATATTTTAGAGTGCTGGACTGGTGCTCATGAATTTCCTCAGGTGTTCATTCACATAGCAGGGTCTTATTTCTCAATCAGTTCTGAAAGATAGTTTTGTGGAGTACATCACTCTGGGTTGGAGGTTGTTTTCTTGTGGGACTTGAAATGCTTCTCTCCAGGATCTTGACTTGTGTTGAGAAGTCAGCTGTCGATGTCGCTCCCGGCCGGCAGGAAGGACACACGACAAAGTCTGGCAGTGGACAACCTGTTTTTTTATTTTCTCTCTGTACAGCCTGTCCTGGGATCGCTCCCAGCCGAAGCCTCCTCTGGTCCGCTCCCCGCGGCTCCTTTCGTGCTTCGCTCCGAAGCCTCTACCGGTCCGCTCTCCGCGGCTCCTTTTGGGCTTCTCTCTGAAGCCTCTACCGGTCCGCTCTCTGCGGCTCCTTTTGGGCTTCTACTTTCCCCCAGGGGTGGCACCAGTATATATACGGATACAGTGTCCAATCATGTTAAAGTAAGCAAGGTAAGCTGATTGGCTAACATATTATTGAGCGGGTTGTTTACGCGGTAAGCAGGAAACTAACGTGCTCGATGGGAGGGGTAATCTAACTCAGGCTTTACTCTTTACCACAGGCCGCATGATCGCTATATGCGGCGGCTCGGCAATGTGGTGGCTCCCAACATCTCCCCCTTTTTTATTTTAAATAAGTCTACGCATCGCAGCCCGTCCTGAATTGAGTGTAGAGGCCTATGCCCTGATAGGAGGCCCACCAAGGGCTCTCGGCGTCGGCCCGGGTCGGCCGTCCCCGAGTCTGCCGAGGCCCCGAGGCCCTCGTCCTTTTTCCAGGGCCAGGAAGGAACCGGACGGAACCTGGATGCACACAGGCATATACTCATGTCGCTCCGCATGATCCCCCCGGGGCGACATTTGGTTTGGGCGGAACCTAGTAATTTAGCGGCTTTTGTGCGGTATGGGGTAGGGCCTGTCTTAGGTTGAGTCATGCTGGGGAGGCATGCTCTTATCCGTCATTGACTCATCTACCCTGCTATATCATAATTTTTTAGAGGAGGAGTGTGGGAAGCTCACCGTCCCTAGACTCCGTTGTAGGCTAGGCGAGCGAGCCATGCATATGCCTGAGGATCTTTTTGTCTATTTTGGGCTACCGCTATTTTTATTTATCTTGTTGGTTGGTCTGTGATGGATCTCCGGTAGGGCAGGTCTGATCTTTAGTCGAGGGCTTTGTCGACCGTGTCAGTCTCTCCGGTACCCACAGTGGTTCTCGTCCCGATTCCTGCAGAAAAACACAAACCGCGCCTCGGTTCCAGCTGATTACCGGATCCGGGCCCATCCATTGTCATGCCATAGATAACCGCGCCTTTGGAGGCAGGCCTTGGCTTACTCCCCCTTTTTGTTTTTTATTTTTTATTTTTTATTTTTATCTTTTTTTTTTTTTTTTTTTTTTTTTATTGGTACCAGGGATCGAACTGGCGATTGCCTGCTTACAAGGCAGGCGCTTATGCCGCTGAGCTAAATCCCCAGCCCCCATTTCCTCGACCGGCGTTTTTTTTAGCCTGCTCGGCAGAGAACTTTGTGTACCAGGCTCGCCAATCTAGGTAACTACCCGAGGGCAGACACGCCTTTGCCAGCTGAATCCAGTCCGCGGGGGTGAGGGGCCCAGAAGACAGGTTCTCCAGCATGGCAATGGTGTAAGGCGCAGTCGGCCCAAAGGTTGTAACTGCATTTTTAAGTTTTTTAATCTGTTTTATCTCAAAAGGCTCTCATGTATTACGTCCCTGGCCCATAGCTACTTGTACAGGAAATATCCCGTAGGGGCCACTATCTATCCCAGGTGGTGGATGTACCTCATGAGACAAACGTCCCCCCTGCCAAAGCCGCCTGTAAAAATACCGACCCGCCGGCGGCGGAGCATAAGACGGCGGCCGTGATTGGGCGGAAAATGGGGGCCCGTGCATCACTTCCTGTTTTGGCGAAAGGGGAGGGAGCTCCCACGCGGCCGCCTCGTGGCGAGGGATCGCTTCCGGGAACAGCCCCCAAGGTGGGGCGGAAGGCTTCGCCTCCCTCTCGCGCCAGGGGGCGCTCAGGAGCTCTCTACTCCTCCGCAGACCAAGTTGAGCGGAGCGCAATTCGCGGCGCAACGCTGGGAAAGAACCCTGCGACTCCTTATCGAGCGGCCTATCCTCTTGGCATCTAGGCTCCTTGGTCTCATCGTTGTCTAAGCCTTTTTCGTTCTCGGAGTCAGACGACTCCGAGGCCTGAGCCCCGTCTTCCTCCTTTATATCTTTGTCTCCTTTGACGGACCCCTCCCGGGAGCTCCCTGACTGGGCCTGTTTGAATGCCCTACGCACTTTAATGAGCTCTTGAGAGCCTTCCCTGCAACCACCCTCGCTCTTTAAGCATGCATATATCATTTCCCACAGTGGCCGAGCGAAGACCGAAGCCCCGCCCTCCCTTTCCGCTAGAGAAAGATCCCTGCCCAACTTCTCCCACGAGGGCAGGTTTAAGTGCCCTGTGGGCAAGAACCAGGGAGCGAAACTATCAATCTCCTCAAAAAAGCTCTCCAGCGTTTTGTGTCCCACCTTGAGGTCTCTGGACTTTAAGAGCTTCCGGAGGACCTGTACCAAGGGCTGGGTGTCGTTACTCGGTACGTTACCCATATTTAATATGTTACTCACCGCGTGAGGCCCAAAAATCCGCCACTTACGCGTGAGCCTGAGGGGAGTCTAAAAACCCTGTAGGTGCGCACCACCCAGGGCCCAGGTTTATCCCCTACTCACCTGTCTCGCAGTGCTGTATCAAGGAACGTTGTCCACTACCACGTCTCGGGGGTGATCAGTTGTTCCCCGTACGGGCCACCAAATGTCGATGTCGCTCCCGGCCGGCAGGAAGGACACACGACAAAGTCTGGCAGTGGACAACCTTTTTTTTTATTTTCTCTCTGTACAGCCTGTCCTGGGATCGCTCCCAGCCGAAGCCTCCTCTGGTCCGCTCCCCGCGGCTCCTTTCGTGCTTCGCTCCGAAGCCTCTACCGGTCCGCTCTCCGCGGCTCCTTTTGGGCTTCTCTCTGAAGCCTCTACCGGTCCGCTCTCTGCGGCTCCTTTTGGGCTTCTACTTTCCCCCAGGGGTGGCACCAGTATATATACGGATACAGTGTCCAATCATGTTAAAGTAAGCAAGGCAAGCTGATTGGCTAACATATTATTGAGCGGGTTGTTTATGCGGTAAGCAGGAAACTAACGTGCTCGATGGGAGGGGTAATCTAACTCAGGCTTTACTCTTTACCACAGGCCGCATGATCGCTATATGAGGCGGCTCGGCAATGTGGTGGCTCCCAACAGTCAGCTGTGTTTCTGAATGGCCAATTCTTTATAGATGATTTATTTATTTCTCTGGTGGGTTTTAGTATTCTGTTCTTGTGATGAATTTCTGGAATCTTGATTATGATGTGCTTGGTTGTAGATTTTTTTGATCATGTTTTATATCCCTTACTTATCTGGGTTTCCGAGTGTTATTTCCCCGTCCGGGAAGTGTTTTGCCTTTCTGTCTGTGAATGGATTTTTGTATCATGCATAGCACCTCCTGCTTTTTCAGTTTCTCCAATCATTTTTTTTTATTCTTTTTTTTTTTTCGTTGGTGGGAATTGAACTGATGACCTCAGGTTTGCCGGATGGTTGCTTCTGCCACTGAACTGTATGCCCGGCTTCGCAATCAATTGTTTACATGACCTAGAATCTGCTGGATTGATATCTCATGGTACTGTGCCACATGAAGATTTTCTTATGATCAGTACATGAAGCCTGTCTTTTGTGTCTGAGATTCTGTCCTCATGTTGGGATATTCTACTACAGATACTTTCAGTATAAGTTTTACTGTCCTGGATGTAGGCTCAAATTCATTTTATGGATTGTGTTTCTTTCCTATTTGGGGCAGTCCTGATTTCCATCATTTCTAAAAATTTTATGTTTTGTCTGTATCTGCTCTAGAGTTACTCAGCATATTTTTCACCATGGTCACCATCTCTGTAGTTATGTGAGAACTTATTTCTGAGTTGACTTTTTCTAGAACTTCATTCATTTGCTTTGTTTTATGACTTCCGAGAGCCTGGGAGTGGGGGGGGGGTTGGATTTCAGGTCGTCCCACCTCTTTGTCCCGTGGGTTTGTCTTTGGTGCACTGGATGACTGGGATTGCATTTTCTTTACGCATTTTCTCATGTTCTGTTTTCTTCTTTCTTAAGAGTCAGAAAATGTATTGGGGAATTAGAATTGGAATAGGAAGAGCTCCTGAGAGCCAGGAGGAGGGGTCCTGAATGGTTTGTGCCTCATTTTCTTAGTTTTTCAATTGAATTACTAGGTTGATGTTTTTCAGTTGCATATTGGGTACAGTTTTATTGGTTGTATTTAGAACCCTTAGAAAATGACTTTGTCAGGGACATCATGCAGGTGGAGCTGGCTCTTAGATTGTGAGTGTTTCAAGATCCAACACTTCAGTTTATTGGGGATAAGAAATTGCTGCCTGGTTGGTCGAGCACTTGGTTCTTTGTTATCGGCCCACAGTGTTTTGTATGGCCCTTAGGCAACCTCAGTCCTGCTTTACACCTGGAAGAACAGTTGGTTGGAACAGTTATGTCACTTTGGCTGAAGTGGTACAATTAGCAGTAACTGTAGCATGAAACAAACACAGAAAACTGCAAACTGAGGTAATCACTAATGTGCCACCTTTAGCTTTAAGAAGCAGAATTGTAGTAACAAAATCTAACCCAAATTGGAAAACTGTAGCCAATAAGCAAAAGACTACCTTATGTAAATTTTACTCTCAGAGGAGAAAAATTAAAATGTTATTTTGGAAAAAGCATAGAAATTGAAGAAGAGTAAAGGATTAGAAGCAAGGCTAGAGGGTAAAGGTAGATCATGCAATACCTTGGGGGATTTGTGCAGAAGATAGGACGGAAAGAGAAAAGGAGGAAATAAAACAAAAAACAGGCTGGGGACTTAGCTCAGCACCATAACTGCCGGACTTTCAGGCTGCTCTTGTAAGTTTCGTCCCCAGTACCAAAACAAACAAGCAAACAAAAGAACCCTAGAACAACAGCCAGAGTAAGACTAAAAACTACACTCACATTCACATAAAAATAAGATCAAACCATTAAGAGTAAAACAAAGCAATAAGAGAAGACAGATTGAAAAAAATCACTTGCGGGTTTCTCTCTGCTGTCACTGGTAGATAATGTGTGGAGACAAAGTCCAGCAGTGTGCTGACTTATCCCAGGAACCCTGCAGTGGATTCATGGCCAGGTAGTGGATAATCTCAGCAAGCCTGCCCCTTTAGAAATCAGGGGTCTTCTAAATGCTTGAACTGAGCTGAAGCTGCTAAATGGGGCCAAGGGCTATTCTGCATTTGAAGCTCATTTGGCCCCTGTCCAAGACGGGTCACAGCCAATCACTGTCCCCCGTGGGGCATCCAGTCCCACAGGAGAAGCAGTCACGGCAGCTAGTGCACTTCTTGGCCTCTAATGCTTCCTCCCATTGCTGCATGTCTGTGTGGAGGCCTCTGGGGTTCTCGACAGTCCCTGTGTGTCTCTAAATTAGTACAGCTCTTTTCACACAATGAGATGCAACACTAGGAGAAAGGGTAGCCCACTACTCGCTTCTTCTTTGTTGAAGTTTCTCTGTTGCCTCAAACCATGGTCTTCAAATCTTGCTTCAGATCTTTCCTGGGTCCAGGGGACAACTTCCCTGTTTCATTTCTTCCTGTCATAGGTATCTTCCAGTGTGTGCACAGCGAGACTCAGAGAGGGTCTTTGTCTGCTGCCTACCACTGTGTCCTTTTCCCCTAAATCTAGCTGAAACCTGGCAGCCAGTATTTTAAGCTCCTCAGTTCCATGGTACTGGAGATTCACTGATGAATCTTCACACCGATCTTTTCTCTGCATCGTGTTTGTGTTTGTTTGCTTGTTTTAAGGAAATGTTTTGCTCAATTTCCCCAGCACAAATTGAATTGAGATCCTCCTTTCCCAGCCTCCTAGATTCTGGGGTTGGGGATACAACAAGACACTTGGCTGTTGGGCTCTCCTTTTGTATGGATTGGTACTGCGTGCTTGAGAAAGGTCAGGAGAAAGTGGCAAGTATGGTGATTCAATAGAAATACACAAAAAACACACACAGAAACTTCAGCTTTCTGTGAGCCACACAAAAATGTGGAAAACGAAAATGAGCCAAAGTGAATCACCACAGCATGTATGATGGAGTGTGACAATGTGAAGCAGTTCCGTTTCAACCTGTAATTTACATAGAAAGCGAAAGCATGAATGAGGCTTTGTGGTCCTAGCTTGTTTTTTATGTTTTATTTTATTTGAAAAAAGATTAAGATAAATGAGGACATCACAACACAGGATACAACAGAACAATTTAAGGAACATAGTGTGTCACCACCAGATGACCTGACGTAACAGTAGCCACCACAGTGTGTGTTTCCTTGAAATGTTTCAATATACCTTTAAATACTATAGTATCAAACATAATAAGACAGTAGAAAACCCCTCATGAGAATGAAAGTATCACAGGGTATTCATAACCAACTAACAAAAGAGCAACAATGGTTACTGTATTATTTCCTTGTCTATAAAAAATTTTGTTTATACTATCACATATAATAAAATCCAATAAGATACAGCATGGTAAAACCAGGGAAGACAGAAGCACAGAAGCTTGGTTGGATGTCAAAACAAGACGATAGTAAATCAGCACTAGGCGTTATAATGTTTTGTTTTCTTCAAAATAACTGTTGATATCATCACAAACAACAAAATCAAAGAACCCAGAATAAAATCATTCCAACTAATAAATGAAAGCATTATAAGGTTTGAAAGGAATGTAATGGGGAATCACGATTACCACATAATTTCATGTATTCTTTGCATTTGTTACCCTAGGGAAACTCTTGTGTATTTTTCCATGTGAGTTTGATTTATTTCACTTTTGAGTATTCTGTTAATCTGAGTCCATTTATTTATAAATATCTCAATGTGATCATTCTTTATAGCTGAGTAGTACTCCAGTGTATAAAATTTGTGGTCCCAGCTTTATACTGACTGTGCCAACCTCCCGCGTCCTCACTGTGCACCTGGCAGGAGCCTGTCACAGAGCTCCTGAGTCCCTCGGGCCCTGTGCTGTCCTGTTCTTCGGTGCAGGTCTGAGCTTCTCAAGTCTTCCAAGTCCACGAGTAGAGGGCAGGCAAATGTGAGGACTGGGAAAATGAACCTGATTTTCCTTCTGTCCCTGTGCTCAGCCCCCAACCCAGTGAGCAGCCTGCGAGTGGAAAGTCAGACCAACAGGTCCATCAGACTGTGCTGGGAGCGGCCCGAGGAGTCAGACTCCCAGAACCTCACCTACTATGTGCAGTGGACTGGAGACAGCAACACAATTGAGACCCAGAGGACCACAGACACCTGTGTCACCGTGGAGGAACTGCGTTCTGGGACTTCATATGAGTTTTCTGTGTGGGTGGAAAAAGACGGAGTCAACAGCACCAGGGAGACTCTCAATGCTACTACAGGTGAGGGCAGCAAGGATTTTAGGAGGATGCTATTTAATTTCTGTGCACTTACGAAATTCTTTTCATTTCTTTTGCCATCGCTTTCCAATCTCATCGCACTGTGGTCTGATAATGTATGCACAGGAGAATTTCAATTTCTTTGAATTTGAATAAGCATGTTCTATGTGCTGGTAAGTCGTCTATTTTCTAGAGCATCCTATTTGCAGCTAAGAACAATGCATATTGTAAAGGTTGAGAGGAGATCGCTGTGTAGACATCTGCGTAGCTCATTTGCTCCAAAGTTGGGTTCCATTCTAATATTTCATTGTTGATTTTCTGTTAGTTTTGTGTGTTTAGGAATGTGGGGTATTGAGGTCCCCCAGTACAACTGTATTAGTGCTTAATTGATTTTTCATGTCCTTTAATATTGGTCTCATTTAGCTGAATGCATTGGTGTTTGGTGCATATGTATTTTTGATTGCCCTCTCTCCCTTTTGGATTATTCCGTTTCCCAGCTGTAGTAACCTTCTTTGTCACTTAATCTTGGCTTGAAATCCACTTTGTCTGCAAGTAGAGCAACTACCCTTCTTTTTCCAGGTTCTTGTCACATAGAGGGTTGTTCTCCAGCCTTGACTTTCAGTCTGTGAATTTCCTTAGAGGTCAGTGTGTTTCTTGCATGCAGCATGTTGTTGAATCTTGCTTCTTGATGCATTCTGCCAGTCTGTTTGTTTTGATTGGTGAATTGAGAGCATTCACCTGGATGATTATAAGTGATAGTATTGACTCATCCTTGTCATGTAATTTTCCTGTTTTTTCACTGCCTTGTCTCTCTCAAGTCCTATGTCACTGTTTGCCTCCCTGGTGGATTCATTGTGCTGGGATTGATGGAACTGTCGTCTTTGGTATCTCTTCCTAGAGTGTCCTTCAGAATATTTTAGAGTGCTGGACTGGTGCTCATGAATTTCCTCAGGTGTTCATTCACATAGCAGGGTCTTATTTCTCAATCAGTTCTGAAAGATAGTTTTGTGGAGTACATCACTCTGGGTTGGAGGTTGTTTTCTTGTGGGACTTGAAATGCTTCTCTCCAGGATCTTGACTTGTGTTGAGAAGTCAGCTGTCGATGTCGCTCCCGGCCGGCAGGAAGGACACACGACAAAGTCTGGCAGTGGACAACCTGTTTTTTTATTTTCTCTCTGTACAGCCTGTCCTGGGATCGCTCCCAGCCGAAGCCTCCTCTGGTCCGCTCCCCGCGGCTCCTTTCGTGCTTCGCTCCGAAGCCTCTACCGGTCCGCTCTCCGCGGCTCCTTTTGGGCTTCTCTCTGAAGCCTCTACCGGTCCGCTCTCTGCGGCTCCTTTTGGGCTTCTACTTTCCCCCAGGGGTGGCACCAGTATATATACGGATACAGTGTCCAATCATGTTAAAGTAAGCAAGGTAAGCTGATTGGCTAACATATTATTGAGCGGGTTGTTTACGCGGTAAGCAGGAAACTAACGTGCTCGATGGGAGGGGTAATCTAACTCAGGCTTTACTCTTTACCACAGGCCGCATGATCGCTATATGCGGCGGCTCGGCAATGTGGTGGCTCCCAACATCTCCCCCTTTTTTATTTTAAATAAGTCTACGCATCGCAGCCCGTCCTGAATTGAGTGTAGAGGCCTATGCCCTGATAGGAGGCCCACCAAGGGCTCTCGGCGTCGGCCCGGGTCGGCCGTCCCCGAGTCTGCCGAGGCCCCGAGGCCCTCGTCCTTTTTCCAGGGCCAGGAAGGAACCGGACGGAACCTGGATGCACACAGGCATATACTCATGTCGCTCCGCATGATCCCCCCGGGGCGACATTTGGTTTGGGCGGAACCTAGTAATTTAGCGGCTTTTGTGCGGTATGGGGTAGGGCCTGTCTTAGGTTGAGTCATGCTGGGGAGGCATGCTCTTATCCGTCATTGACTCATCTACCCTGCTATATCATAATTTTTTAGAGGAGGAGTGTGGGAAGCTCACCGTCCCTAGACTCCGTTGTAGGCTAGGCGAGCGAGCCATGCATATGCCTGAGGATCTTTTTGTCTATTTTGGGCTACCGCTATTTTTATTTATCTTGTTGGTTGGTCTGTGATGGATCTCCGGTAGGGCAGGTCTGATCTTTAGTCGAGGGCTTTGTCGACCGTGTCAGTCTCTCCGGTACCCACAGTGGTTCTCGTCCCGATTCCTGCAGAAAAACACAAACCGCGCCTCGGTTCCAGCTGATTACCGGATCCGGGCCCATCCATTGTCATGCCATAGATAACCGCGCCTTTGGAGGCAGGCCTTGGCTTACTCCCCCTTTTTGTTTTTTATTTTTTATTTTTTATTTTTATCTTTTTTTTTTTTTTTTTTTTTTTTTTATTGGTACCAGGGATCGAACTGGCGATTGCCTGCTTACAAGGCAGGCGCTTATGCCGCTGAGCTAAATCCCCAGCCCCCATTTCCTCGACCGGCGTTTTTTTTAGCCTGCTCGGCAGAGAACTTTGTGTACCAGGCTCGCCAATCTAGGTAACTACCCGAGGGCAGACACGCCTTTGCCAGCTGAATCCAGTCCGCGGGGGTGAGGGGCCCAGAAGACAGGTTCTCCAGCATGGCAATGGTGTAAGGCGCAGTCGGCCCAAAGGTTGTAACTGCATTTTTAAGTTTTTTAATCTGTTTTATCTCAAAAGGCTCTCATGTATTACGTCCCTGGCCCATAGCTACTTGTACAGGAAATATCCCGTAGGGGCCACTATCTATCCCAGGTGGTGGATGTACCTCATGAGACAAACGTCCCCCCTGCCAAAGCCGCCTGTAAAAATACCGACCCGCCGGCGGCGGAGCATAAGACGGCGGCCGTGATTGGGCGGAAAATGGGGGCCCGTGCATCACTTCCTGTTTTGGCGAAAGGGGAGGGAGCTCCCACGCGGCCGCCTCGTGGCGAGGGATCGCTTCCGGGAACAGCCCCCAAGGTGGGGCGGAAGGCTTCGCCTCCCTCTCGCGCCAGGGGGCGCTCAGGAGCTCTCTACTCCTCCGCAGACCAAGTTGAGCGGAGCGCAATTCGCGGCGCAACGCTGGGAAAGAACCCTGCGACTCCTTATCGAGCGGCCTATCCTCTTGGCATCTAGGCTCCTTGGTCTCATCGTTGTCTAAGCCTTTTTCGTTCTCGGAGTCAGACGACTCCGAGGCCTGAGCCCCGTCTTCCTCCTTTATATCTTTGTCTCCTTTGACGGACCCCTCCCGGGAGCTCCCTGACTGGGCCTGTTTGAATGCCCTACGCACTTTAATGAGCTCTTGAGAGCCTTCCCTGCAACCACCCTCGCTCTTTAAGCATGCATATATCATTTCCCACAGTGGCCGAGCGAAGACCGAAGCCCCGCCCTCCCTTTCCGCTAGAGAAAGATCCCTGCCCAACTTCTCCCACGAGGGCAGGTTTAAGTGCCCTGTGGGCAAGAACCAGGGAGCGAAACTATCAATCTCCTCAAAAAAGCTCTCCAGCGTTTTGTGTCCCACCTTGAGGTCTCTGGACTTTAAGAGCTTCCGGAGGACCTGTACCAAGGGCTGGGTGTCGTTACTCGGTACGTTACCCATATTTAATATGTTACTCACCGCGTGAGGCCCAAAAATCCGCCACTTACGCGTGAGCCTGAGGGGAGTCTAAAAACCCTGTAGGTGCGCACCACCCAGGGCCCAGGTTTATCCCCTACTCACCTGTCTCGCAGTGCTGTATCAAGGAACGTTGTCCACTACCACGTCTCGGGGGTGATCAGTTGTTCCCCGTACGGGCCACCAAATGTCGATGTCGCTCCCGGCCGGCAGGAAGGACACACGACAAAGTCTGGCAGTGGACAACCTTTTTTTTTATTTTCTCTCTGTACAGCCTGTCCTGGGATCGCTCCCAGCCGAAGCCTCCTCTGGTCCGCTCCCCGCGGCTCCTTTCGTGCTTCGCTCCGAAGCCTCTACCGGTCCGCTCTCCGCGGCTCCTTTTGGGCTTCTCTCTGAAGCCTCTACCGGTCCGCTCTCTGCGGCTCCTTTTGGGCTTCTACTTTCCCCCAGGGGTGGCACCAGTATATATACGGATACAGTGTCCAATCATGTTAAAGTAAGCAAGGCAAGCTGATTGGCTAACATATTATTGAGCGGGTTGTTTATGCGGTAAGCAGGAAACTAACGTGCTCGATGGGAGGGGTAATCTAACTCAGGCTTTACTCTTTACCACAGGCCGCATGATCGCTATATGAGGCGGCTCGGCAATGTGGTGGCTCCCAACAGTCAGCTGTGTTTCTGAATGGCCAATTCTTTATAGATGATTTATTTATTTCTCTGGTGGGTTTTAGTATTCTGTTCTTGTGATGAATTTCTGGAATCTTGATTATGATGTGCTTGGTTGTAGATTTTTTTGATCATGTTTTATATCCCTTACTTATCTGGGTTTCCGAGTGTTATTTCCCCGTCCGGGAAGTGTTTTGCCTTTCTGTCTGTGAATGGATTTTTGTATCATGCATAGCACCTCCTGCTTTTTCAGTTTCTCCAATCATTTTTTTTTATTCTTTTTTTTTTTTCGTTGGTGGGAATTGAACTGATGACCTCAGGTTTGCCGGATGGTTGCTTCTGCCACTGAACTGTATGCCCGGCTTTGCAATCAATTGTTTACATGACCTAGAATCTGCTGGATTGATATCTCATGGTACTGTGCCACATGAAGATTTTCTTATGATCAGTACATGAAGCCTGTCTTTTGTGTCTGAGATTCTGTCCTCATGTTGGGATATTCTACTACAGATACTTTCAGTATAAGTTTTACTGTCCTGGATGTAGGCTCAAATTCATTTTATGGATTGTGTTTCTTTCCTATTTGGGGCAGTCCTGATTTCCATCATTTCTAAAAATTTTATGTTTTGTCTGTATCTGCTCTAGAGTTACTCAGCATATTTTTCACCATGGTCACCATCTCTGTAGTTATGTGAGAACTTATTTCTGAGTTGACTTTTTCTAGAACTTCATTCATTTGCTTTGTTTTATGACTTCCGAGAGCCTGGGAGTGGGGGGGGGGGTTGGATTTCAGGTCGTCCCACCTCTTTGTCCCGTGGGTTTGTCTTTGGTGCACTGGATGACTGGGATTGCATTTTCTTTACGCATTTTCTCATGTTCTGTTTTCTTCTTTCTTAAGAGTCAGAAAATGTATTGGGGAATTAGAATTGGAATAGGAAGAGCTCCTGAGAGCCAGGAGGAGGGGTCCTGAATGGTTTGTGCCTCATTTTCTTAGTTTTTCAATTGAATTACTAGGTTGATGTTTTTCAGTTGCATATTGGGTACAGTTTTATTGGTTGTATTTAGAACCCTTAGAAAATGACTTTGTCAGGGACATCATGCAGGTGGAGCTGGCTCTTAGATTGTGAGTGTTTCAAGATCCAACACTTCAGTTTATTGGGGATAAGAAATTGCTGCCTGGTTGGTCGAGCACTTGGTTCTTTGTTATCGGCCCACAGTGTTTTGTATGGCCCTTAGGCAACCTCAGTCCTGCTTTACACCTGGAAGAACAGTTGGTTGGAACAGTTATGTCACTTTGGCTGAAGTGGTACAATTAGCAGTAACTGTAGCATGAAACAAACACAGAAAACTGCAAACTGAGGTAATCACTAATGTGCCACCTTTAGCTTTAAGAAGCAGAATTGTAGTAACAAAATCTAACCCAAATTGGAAAACTGTAGCCAATAAGCAAAAGACTACCTTATGTAAATTTTACTCTCAGAGGAGAAAAATTAAAATGTTATTTTGGAAAAAGCATAGAAATTGAAGAAGAGTAAAGGATTAGAAGCAAGGCTAGAGGGTAAAGGTAGATCATGCAATACCTTGGGGGATTTGTGCAGAAGATAGGACGGAAAGAGAAAAGGAGGAAATAAAACAAAAAACAGGCTGGGGACTTAGCTCAGCACCATAACTGCCGGACTTTCAGGCTGCTCTTGTAAGTTTCGTCCCCAGTACCAAAACAAACAAGCAAACAAAAGAACCCTAGAACAACAGCCAGAGTAAGACTAAAAACTACACTCACATTCACATAAAAATAAGATCAAACCATTAAGAGTAAAACAAAGCAATAAGAGAAGACAGATTGAAAAAAATCACTTGCGGGTTTCTCTCTGCTGTCACTGGTAGATAATGTGTGGAGACAAAGTCCAGCAGTGTGCTGACTTATCCCAGGAACCCTGCAGTGGATTCATGGCCAGGTAGTGGATAATCTCAGCAAGCCTGCCCCTTTAGAAATCAGGGGTCTTCTAAATGCTTGAACTGAGCTGAAGCTGCTAAATGGGGCCAAGGGCTATTCTGCATTTGAAGCTCATTTGGCCCCTGTCCAAGACGGGTCACAGCCAATCACTGTCCCCCGTGGGGCATCCAGTCCCACAGGAGAAGCAGTCACGGCAGCTAGTGCACTTCTTGGCCTCTAATGCTTCCTCCCATTGCTGCATGTCTGTGTGGAGGCCTCTGGGGTTCTCGACAGTCCCTGTGTGTCTCTAAATTAGTACAGCTCTTTTCACACAATGAGATGCAACACTAGGAGAAAGGGTAGCCCACTACTCGCTTCTTCTTTGTTGAAGTTTCTCTGTTGCCTCAAACCATGGTCTTCAAATCTTGCTTCAGATCTTTCCTGGGTCCAGGGGACAACTTCCCTGTTTCATTTCTTCCTGTCATAGGTATCTTCCAGTGTGTGCACAGCGAGACTCAGAGAGGGTCTTTGTCTGCTGCCTACCACTGTGTCCTTTTCCCCTAAATCTAGCTGAAACCTGGCAGCCAGTATTTTAAGCTCCTCAGTTCCATGGTACTGGAGATTCACTGATGAATCTTCACACCGATCTTTTCTCTGCATCGTGTTTGTGTTTGTTTGCTTGTTTTAAGGAAATGTTTTGCTCAATTTCCCCAGCACAAATTGAATTGAGATCCTCCTTTCCCAGCCTCCTAGATTCTGGGGTTGGGGATACAACAAGACACTTGGCTGTTGGGCTCTCCTTTTGTATGGATTGGTACTGCGTGCTTGAGAAAGGTCAGGAGAAAGTGGCAAGTATGGTGATTCAATAGAAATACACAAAAAACACACACAGAAACTTCAGCTTTCTGTGAGCCACACAAAAATGTGGAAAACGAAAATGAGCCAAAGTGAATCACCACAGCATGTATGATGGAGTGTGACAATGTGAAGCAGTTCCGTTTCAACCTGTAATTTACATAGAAAGCGAAAGCATGAATGAGGCTTTGTGGTCCTAGCTTGTTTTTTATGTTTTATTTTATTTGAAAAAAGATTAAGATAAATGAGGACATCACAACACAGGATACAACAGAACAATTTAAGGAACATAGTGTGTCACCACCAGATGACCTGACGTAACAGTAACCACCACAGTGTGTGTTTCCTTGAAATGTTTCAATATACCTTTAAATACTATAGTATCAAACATAATAAGACAGTAGAAAACCCCTCATGAGAATGAAAGTATCACAGGGTATTCATAACCAACTAACAAAAGAGCAACAATGGTTACTGTATTATTTCCTTGTCTATAAAAAATTTTGTTTATACTATCACATATAATAAAATCCAATAAGATACAGCATGGTAAAACCAGGGAAGACAGAAGCACAGAAGCTTGGTTGGATGTCAAAACAAGACGATAGTAAATCAGCACTAGGCGTTATAATGTTTTGTTTTCTTCAAAATAACTGTTGATATCATCACAAACAACAAAATCAAAGAACCCAGAATAAAATCATTCCAACTAATAAATGAAAGCATTATAAGGTTTGAAAGGAATGTAATGGGGAATCACGATTACCACATAATTTCATGTATTCTTTGCATTTGTTACCCTAGGGAAACTCTTGTGTATTTTTCCATGTGAGTTTGATTTATTTCACTTATGAGTATTCTGTTAATCTGAGTCCATTTATTTATAAATATCTCAATGTGATCATTCTTTATAGCTGAGTAGTACTCCAGTGTATAAAATTTGTGGTCCCAGCTTTATACTGACTGTGCCAACCTCCCGCGTCCTCACTGTGCACCTGGCAGGAGCCTGTCACAGAGCTCCTGAGTCCCTCGGGCCCTGTGCTGTCCTGTTCTTCGGTGCAGGTCTGAGCTTCTCAAGTCTTCCAAGTCCACGAGTAGAGGGCAGGCAAATGTGAGGACTGGGAAAATGAACCTGATTTTCCTTCTGTCCCTGTGCTCAGCCCCCAACCCAGTGAGCAGCCTGCGAGTGGAAAGTCAGACCAACAGGTCCATCAGACTGTGCTGGGAGCGGCCCGAGGAGTCAGACTCCCAGAACCTCACCTACTATGTGCAGTGGACTGGAGACAGCAACACAATTGAGACCCAGAGGACCACAGACACCTGTGTCACCGTGGAGGAACTGCGTTCTGGGACTTCATATGAGTTTTCTGTGTGGGTGGAAAAAGACGGAGTCAACAGCACCAGGGAGACTCTCAATGCTACTACAGGTGAGGGCAGCAAGGATTTTAGGAGGATGCTATTTAATTTCTGTGCACTTACGAAATTCTTTTCATTTCTTTTGCCATCGCTTTCCAATCTCATCGCACTGTGGTCTGATAATGTATGCACAGGAGAATTTCAATTTCTTTGAATTTGAATAAGCATGTTCTATGTGCTGGTAAGTCGTCTATTTTCTAGAGCATCCTATTTGCAGCTAAGAACAATGCATATTGTAAAGGTTGAGAGGAGATCGCTGTGTAGACATCTGCGTAGCTCATTTGCTCCAAAGTTGGGTTCCATTCTAATATTTCATTGTTGATTTTCTGTTAGTTTTGTGTGTTTAGGAATGTGGGGTATTGAGGTCCCCCAGTACAACTGTATTAGTGCTTAATTGATTTTTCATGTCCTTTAATATTGGTCTCATTTAGCTGAATGCATTGGTGTTTGGTGCATATGTATTTTTGATTGCCCTCTCTCCCTTTTGGATTATTCCGTTTCCCAGCTGTAGTAACCTTCTTTGTCACTTAATCTTGGCTTGAAATCCACTTTGTCTGCAAGTAGAGCAACTACCCTTCTTTTTCCAGGTTCTTGTCACATAGAGGGTTGTTCTCCAGCCTTGACTTTCAGTCTGTGAATTTCCTTAGAGGTCAGTGTGTTTCTTGCATGCAGCATGTTGTTGAATCTTGCTTCTTGATGCATTCTGCCAGTCTGTTTGTTTTGATTGGTGAATTGAGAGCATTCACCTGGATGATTATAAGTGATAGTATTGACTCATCCTTGTCATGTAATTTTCCTGTTTTTTCACTGCCTTGTCTCTCTCAAGTCCTATGTCACTGTTTGCCTCCCTGGTGGATTCATTGTGCTGGGATTGATGGAACTGTCGTCTTTGGTATCTCTTCCTAGAGTGTCCTTCAGAATATTTTAGAGTGCTGGACTGGTGCTCATGAATTTCCTCAGGTGTTCATTCACATAGCAGGGTCTTATTTCTCAATCAGTTCTGAAAGATAGTTTTGTGGAGTACATCACTCTGGGTTGGAGGTTGTTTTCTTGTGGGACTTGAAATGCTTCTCTCCAGGATCTTGACTTGTGTTGAGAAGTCAGCTGTCGATGTCGCTCCCGGCCGGCAGGAAGGACACACGACAAAGTCTGGCAGTGGACAACCTTTTTTTTTATTTTCTCTCTGTACAGCCTGTCCTGGGATCGCTCCCAGCTGAAGCCTCCTCTGGTCCGCTCCCCGCGGCTCCTTTCGTGCTTCGCTCCGAAGCCTCTACCGGTCCGCTCTCCGCGGCTCCTTTTGGGCTTCTCTCTGAAGCCTCTACCGGTCCGCTCTCTGCGGCTCCTTTTGGGCTTCTACTTTCCCCCAGGGGTGGCACCAGTATATATACGGATACAGTGTCCAATCATGTTAAAGTAAGCAAGGCAAGCTGATTGGCTAACATATTATTGAGCGGGTTGTTTACGCGGTAAGCAGGAAACTAACGTGCTCGATGGGAGGGGTAATCTAACTCAGGCTTTACTCTTTACCACAGGCCGCATGATCGCTATATGCGGCGGCTCGGCAATGTGGTGGCTCCCAACATCTCCCCCTTTTTTATTTTAAATAAGTCTATGCATCGCAGCCCGTCCTGAATTGAGTGTAGAGGCCTATGCCCTGATAGGAGGCCCACCAAGGGCTCTCGGCGTCGGCCCGGGTCGGCCGTCCCCGAGTCTGCCGAGGCCCCGAGGCCCTCGTCCTTTTTCCAGGGCCAGGAAGGAACCGGACGGAACCTGGATGCACACAGGCATATACTCATGTCGCTCCGCATGATCCCCCCGGGGCGACATTTGGTTTGGGCGGAACCTAGTAATTTAGCGGCTTTTGTGCGGTATGGGGTAGGGCCTGTCTTAGGTTGAGTCATGCTGGGGAGGCATGCTCTTATCCGTCATTGACTCATCTACCCTGCTATATCATAATTTTTTAGAGGAGGAGTGTGGGAAGCTCACCGTCCCTAGACTCCGTTGTAGGCTAGGCGAGCGAGCCATGCATATGCCTGAGGATCTTTTTGTCTATTTTGGGCTACCGCTATTTTTATTTATCTTGTTGGTTGGTCTGTGATGGATCTCCGGTAGGGCAGGTCTGATCTTTAGTCGAGGGCTTTGTCGACCGTGTCAGTCTCTCCGGTACCCACAGTGGTTCTCGTCCCGATTCCTGCAGAAAAACACAAACCGCGCCTCGGTTCCAGCTGATTACCGGATCCGGGCCCATCCATTGTCATGCCATAGATAACCGCGCCTTTGGAGGCAGGCCTTGGCTTACTCCCCCTTTTTGTTTTTTATTTTTTATTTTTTATTTTTATCTTTTTTTTTTTTTTTTTTTTTATTGGTACCAGGGATCGAACTGGCGATTGCCTGCTTACAAGGCAGGCGCTTATGCCGCTGAGCTAAATCCCCAGCCCCCATTTCCTCGACCGGCGTTTTTTTTAGCCTGCTCGGCAGAGAACTTTGTGTACCAGGCTCGCCAATCTAGGTAACTACCCGAGGGCAGACACGCCTTTGCCAGCTGAATCCAGTCCGCGGGGGTGAGGGGCCCAGAAGACAGGTTCTCCAGCATGGCAATGGTGTAAGGCGCAGTCGGCCCAAAGGTTGTAACTGCATTTTTAAGTTTTTTAATCTGTTTTATCTCAAAAGGCTCTCATGTATTACGTCCCTGGCCCATAGCTACTTGTACAGGAAATATCCCGTAGGGGCCACTATCTATCCCAGGTGGTGGATGTACCTCATGAGACAAACGTCCCCCCTGCCAAAGCCGCCTGTAAAAATACCGACCCGCCGGCGGCGGAGCATAAGACGGCGGCCGTGATTGGGCGGAAAATGGGGGCCCGTGCATCACTTCCTGTTTTGGCGAAAGGGGAGGGAGCTCCCACGTGGCCGCCTCGTGGCGAGGGATCGCTTCCGGGAACAGTCCCCAAGGTGGGGCGGAAGGCTTCGCCTCCCTCTCGCGCCAGGGGGCGCTCAGGAGCTCTCTACTCCTCCGCAGACCAAGTTGAGCGGAGCGCAATTCACGGCGCAACGCTGGGAAAGAACCCTGCGACTCCTTATCGAGCGGCCTATCCTCTTGGCATCTAGGCTCCTTGGTCTCATCGTTGTCTAAGCCTTTTTCGTTCTCGGAGTCAGACGACTCCGAGGCCTGAGCCCCGTCTTCCTCCTTTATATCTTTGTCTCCTTTGACGGACCCCTCCCGGGAGCTCCCTGACTGGGCCTGTTTGAATGCCCTACGCACTTTAATGAGCTCTTGAGAGCCTTCCCTGCAACCACCCTCGCTCTTTAAGCATGCATATATCATTTCCCACAGTGGCCGAGCGAAGACCGAAGCCCCGCCCTCCCTTTCCGCTAGAGAAAGATCCCTGCTCAACTTCTCCCACGAGGGCAGGTTTAAGTGCCCTGTGGGCAAGAACCAGGGAGCGAAACTATCAATCTCCTCAAAAAAGCTCTCCAGCGTTTTGTGTCCCACCTTGAGGTCTCTGGACTTTAAGAGCTTCCGGAGGACCTGTACCAAGGGCTGGGTGTCGTTACTCGGTACGTTACCCATATTTAATATGTTACTCACCGCGTGAGGCCCAAAAATCCGCCACTTACGCGTGAGCCTGAGGGGAGTCTAAAAACCCTGTAGGTGCGCACCACCCAGGGCCCAGGTTTATCCCCTACTCACCTGTCTCGCAGTGCTGTATCAAGGAACGTTGTCCACTACCACGTCTCGGGGGTGATCAGTTGTTCCCCGTACGGGCCACCAAATGTCGATGTCGCTCCCGGCCGGCAGGAAGGACACACGACAAAGTCTGGCAGTGGACAACCTTTTTTTTTATTTTCTCTCTGTACAGCCTGTCCTGGGATCGCTCCCAGCCGAAGCCTCCTCTGGTCCGCTCCCCGCGGCTCCTTTCGTGCTTCGCTCCGAAGCCTCTACCGGTCCGCTCTCCGCGGCTCCTTTTGGGCTTCTCTCTGAAGCCTCTACCGGTCCGCTCTCTGCGGCTCCTTTTGGGCTTCTACTTTCCCCCAGGGGTGGCACCAGTATATATACGGATACAGTGTCCAATCATGTTAAAGTAAGCAAGGCAAGCTGATTGGCTAACATATTATTGAGCGGGTTGTTTACGCGGTAAGCAGGAAACTAACGTGCTCGATGGGAGGGGTAATCTAACTCAGGCTTTACTCTTTACCACAGGCCGCATGATCGCTATATGAGGCGGCTCGGCAATGTGGTGGCTCCCAACAGTCAGCTGTGTTTCTGAATGGCCAATTCTTTATAGATGATTTATTTATTTCTCTGGTGGGTTTTAGTATTCTGTTCTTGTGATGAATTTCTGGAATCTTGATTATGATGTGCTTGGTTGTAGATTTTTTTGATCATGTTTTATATCCCTTACTTATCTGGGTTTCCGAGTGTTATTTCCCCGTCCGGGAAGTGTTTTGCCTTTCTGTCTGTGAATGGATTTTTGTATCATGCATAGCACCTCCTGCTTTTTCAGTTTCTCCAATCAGTTTTTTTATTCTTTTTTTTTTTTCGTTGGTGGGAATTGAACTGATGACCTCAGGTTTGCCGGATGGTTGCTTCTGCCACTGAACTGTATGCCCGGCTTCGCAATCAATTGTTTACATGACCTAGAATCTGCTGGATTGATATCTCATGGTACTGTGCCACATGAAGATTTTCTTATGATCAGTACATGAAGCCTGTCTTTTGTGTCTGAGATTCTGTCCTCATGTTGGGATATTCTACTACAGATACTTTCAGTATAAGTTTTACTGTCCTGGATGTAGGCTCAAATTCATTTTATGGATTGTGTTTCTTTCCTATTTGGGGCAGTCCTGATTTCCATCATTTCTAAAAATTTTATGTTTTGTCTGTATCTGCTCTAGAGTTACTCAGCATATTTTTCACCATGGTCACCATCTCTGTAGTTATGTGAGAACTTATTTCTGAGTTGACTTTTTCTAGAACTTCATTCATTTGCTTTGTTTTATGACTTCCGAGAGCCTGGGAGTGGGGGGGGGGTTGGATTTCAGGTCGTCCCACCTCTTTGTCCCCTGGGTTTGTCTTTGGTGCACTGGATGACTGGGATTGCATTTTCTTTACGCATTTTCTCATGTTCTGTTTTCTTCTTTCTTAAGAGTCAGAAAATGTATTGGGGAATTAGAATTGGAATAGGAAGAGCTCCTGAGAGCCAGGAGGAGGGGTCCTGAATGGTTTGTGCCTCATTTTCTTAGTTTTTCAATTGAATTACTAGGTTGATGTTTTTCAGTTGCATATTGGGTACAGTTTTATTGGTTGTATTTAGAACCCTTAGAAAATGACTTTGTCAGGGACATCATGCAGGTGGAGCTGGCTCTTAGATTGTGAGTGTTTCAAGATCCAACACTTCAGTTTATTGGGGATAAGAAATTGCTGCCTGGTTGGTCGAGCACTTGGTTCTTTGTTACCGGCCCACAGTGTTTTGTATGGCCCTTAGGCAACCTCAGTCCTGCTTTACACCTGGAAGAACAGTTGGTTGGAACAGTTATGTCACTTTGGCTGAAGTGGTACAATTAGCAGTAACTGTAGCATGAAACAAGCACAGAAAACTGCAAACTGAGGTAATCACTAATGTGCCACCTTTAGCTTTAAGAAGCAGAATTGTAGTAACAAAATCTAACCCAAATTGGAAAACTGTAGCCAATAAGCAAAAGCCTACCTTATGTAAATTTTACTCTCAGAGGAGAAAAATTAAAATGTTATTTTGGAAAAAGCATAGAAATTGAAGAAGAGTAAAAGATTAGAAGCAAGGCTGGAGGGTAAAGGTAGATCATGCAATACCTTGGGGGATTTGTGCAGAAGATAGGACGGAAAGAGAAAAGGAAGAAAAGAAAAAAAAAAAAACAGGCCGGGGACTTAGCTCAGCACCATAACTGCCGGACTTTCAGGCTGCTCTTGTAAGTTTGGTTCCCAGTACCAAAACAAACAAGCAAAGAAAAGAACCCTAGAACAACAGCCAGAGAAAGACTAAAAACTACACTCACATTCACATAAAAATAAGATCAAACCATTAAGAGTAAAACAAAGCAATAAGAGAAGACAGATTGAAAAAAATCACTTGCGGGTTTCTCTCTGCTGTCACTGGTAGATAATGTGTGGAGACAAAGTCCAGCAGTGTGCTGACTTATCCCAGCAACCCTGCAGTGGATTCATGGCCAGGTAGTGGATAATCTCAGCAAGCCTGCCCCTTTAGAAATCAGGGGTCTTCTAAATGCTTGACTGAGCTGAAGCTGCTAAATGGGGCCAAGGGCTGTTCTGCATTTGAAGCTCATTTGGCCCCTGTCCAAGACGGGTCACAGCCAATCACTGTCCCCCGTGGGGCATCCAGGCCCACAGGAGAAGCAGTCACGGCAGCTAGTACAGTTCTTGGCCTCTAATGCTTCGTCCCATTGCTGCATATCTGTGTGGAGGCCTCTGGGGTTCCCGACAGTCCCTGTGTGTCTCTAAATTAGTACAGCTCTTTTCACACAATGAGATGCAACACTAGGAGAAAGGGTAGCCCACTACTCGCTTCTTCTTTGTTGAAGTTTCTCTGTTGCCTCAAACCATGGTCTTCAAATCTTGCTTCAGATCTTTCCTGGGTCCAGGGGACAACTTCCCTGTTTCATTTCTTCCTGTCATAGGTATCTTCCAGTGTCTGCACAGCGAGACTCAGAGAGGGTCTTTGTCTGCTGCCTACCACTGTGTCCTTTTCCCCTAAATCTAGCTGAAACCTAGCAGCCAGTATTTTAAGCTCCTCAGTTCCATGGTACTGGAGATTCACTGATGAATCTTCACACCGATCTTTTCTCTGCATCGTGTTTGTGTTTGTTTGCTTGTTTTAAGGAAATGTTTTGCTCAATTTCCCCAGCACAAATTGAATTGAGATCCTCCTTTCCCAGCCTCCTAGATTCTGGGGTTGGGGATACAACAGGACACTTGGCTGTTGGGCCCTCCTTTTGTATGGATTGGTACTGAGTGCTTGAGAACAGACAGGAGAAAGTGGCAAGTATGGTGATTCAATAGAAATACACAAAAAACACACACAGAAACTTCAGCTTTCTGTGAGCCACACAAAAATGTGGAAAACGAAAATGAGCCAAAGTGAATCACCACAGCATGTATGATGGAGTGTGACAATGTGAAGCAGTTCCCTTTCAACCTGTAATTTACATAGAAAGCGAAAGCATGAATGAGGCTTTGTGGTCCTAGCTTGTTTTTTATGTTTTATTTTATTTGAAGAAAGATTAAGATAAATGAAGACATGACCACACAGGTCAGAACAGAACAATTTAAGGAACATAGTGTGTCACCACAGGATAACCTGACATTACAGTAGCTACTATACTGTCTGTTTCCTTGAAATATTTTAATATACCTTTAAATACTATAGTATCAAACATAATTAGACAGTGGAAAACCCCTCATGAGAATGAAAGTATCACAGGGTATTCATAACCAACTAACAAAAGAGCAACAATGGTTACTGTATTATTTCCTTGTCTATAAAAAATTTTGTTTATACTATCACATATAATAAAATCCAATAAGTTACATCATGATAAAACCAGGGAAGACAGAAGCACAAAACTTGTTAGGATGTCAAAACAAGATCATAGTAAATCAGCACTGGGCATTATAATGTTTTGTTTTCTTCAAAATAACTGTTGATATCATCACAAACAACAAAATCAAACAGCCCAGAATGAAATCATTCCATTGAAGGAATGAAAGCATCTTAAGATTTGAAAGGAATGTAATGGGGAATCATGATTACCACATTATTTCATGTATTCTTTGCATTTGTTACACTAGGGTAACTCTTCTCTATTTTTCCATGTGAGTTTCATGTATTTTTCTTTTGAGTATGGTCTTAAGCTGCATTCATTATGGGTGTATAAAAACCTTTTTTTTTTTCATTTTTAGATAGGGTCTTGCTATGTAGTTCAGCCTGGCCTTGAGCTTATTATCACACCCATGCTGGAGTCAAACTTAAAGCAATCCTCTAGGCTTAGCCTCCTCCAAGCTAATATTACAGGGGCGTGCCACCATGCCCAGAAAATCTATTTATTTTTAATGTTGATTTTGTATCACGACACTTTTCTGAATCAGTTTATCAAATCTAGAAATCTTTTTGTGGCATATGTACAGTTTTCTTTTTTTTAGATTCTTTTTTTTTTTTAATTTTATTTAAGGAGAAAAGAAAAAAAAAAAGCAGAGAAAGGGTACAAGTTATACAGATTTGCAGAAAAAATTGAACAGTAGGAAATCACTAGTTAATGGATTACATATTGTCATCTTAGAAATAATTGTTCAAGTCACAAAATTAAAGCTTGTAAAGTGGACATTCCATCAATGATACTGCAAACAGTTCTGTTCAATGATCCAATAAAACTGTGATATCATTTTCTATCTTATACACTTAAATATACATGCAGTTATATAGTTTAGAGCACTTTCTTTTCCTCTCTTTTGTACAATGACTATTACACATTTTGGGTTTCATTGCTCCCACGGTTCTTATTACTTTTTTGGAAGAGAGTAAAACCAAATGTGACATAACAGAACAGAATCGGTCAAGTCAAAAGGGTGGACATAATAGATAATGTGAAAACATAATACAGGGTGATCAACAATGGTTACCATAATGCCTCCCGCTATCTCTAATAGAATTGCTTATATCGTTAGTTATAATACAATTGAACAAAACAGTAAAGAATAAAACCGACAAAACCAAAACATTGGAGACATTGTAGGTCTTCAAAAGTAGATAAAAGTCAACGAGAATGGGCGTTATAATGAATCTCATTATCTTCACAGCTGATGCCTAAATTTTCGAACCTGATACTATCCAGCAAAACAGAATAGGGGAACATCAGTTAAAAACCAGATGGTAAGAGTAATACAGGGCTTTAAATCGAGGTAATGGAAAGTCAAAGTGGGTTACTATAATATATCCTGCTATTTTTTTCCTTTAATTAAAAGGATAAAAATAAAAAAGTAAATAATGGAGTGGAGATTGAGATAAAAGATGGCATAACAACGAAATAGCACAGATCAAAACATAACCATTTAAGCAGAATAGTGTTTCACTACCAGATAATCCTGACCTAAAAGTAGTTACCATATTGTCTCTTTCCTTGAAATCCTTGAGTATAACTTCGTATACTGTAGCATTAAGTATATCAAAACAATGTAAAACCATTTAAGAGAATGACAGCATTACAGAGTATTTAGAATCGACTAACAGAAAATGAACAATGGTTTCTGTATAATCTCCTTGTCTTTAAAAGGTTTTTTGCTTATACTATCGTACATAATAAAATCCAGTAAGATACAGCCTATTTAGACCATTGGAGACAGGACAAAAGCTAGATGAGACTTCAAAACAAGATGATACTAAATCAGTATTACCTATTAAGATGTCATTTTCTCCAAAATAGCTGTTCCTATCATCCAATCTTCTCTGCCTCATTTCTGTTGAGCTCTTATTCTGTCAGTAGCTGTCAGTTTGTCTTCTTCATTTTGTTCTCTGCTCCATTCGTTGTGGCCTCCACTATTTCTGGATTCTTTGTATTTTTCTTTTTTTAGAATATCCTGCAATACTCTCTGTAGAGTTGAATTGGTGGTTGCAAATTCCCCCAGTTCCTCTTTATCCTGGAAGCACCTTGTTTTTCCATCAATTTCCAGGGACAGTTGCGCAGGATATCTCAATCTTGGCTGGAGATTATTATCTTTTAAAGCTTGAGTTATTTCCCCCCATGCTCTTTGTGATTTGATGGTTTGTGCAGAGAAATCTGCTGTAATTCTGATGGGTGCTCCCTTGTAAGTGGTCTGTTTCTTGTCTCTGACAGCTTTTAATATTCTGTTCTTGTATTGAATTTCTGGAATTTTTATTATTATATGCCTGGGTGTTGCTCTGTTTGGGTTGTAGGTGGCTGGGGTCCTGTATGCCTCATACATCTGAGTATCTTTACCTTTTGCTAAATTAGGAAAATTCTCCTGGATTATTTCTGTGAGTAGCTTTTGTAGTTCATTTGTTTGTGTCCCTACTTCTTCTTTTATGTTCTTAATCCTTAAGTTATGGATCCTCTTATCATCTTCTTGTCTTTGTATTATTGCTGTTTGTTTCTTTGTTATTTTTAAGAAGTTTTTCATTTCATTCTCCCATATTACAATTCTGCCCTCCAGTTCAGATAGTCTGTCCTTAGTTTCTTTCAAGCTGTTATGCCAGTCTTCGATAGACTTCTTAGTTTCTTGGTAGTCCCTTTGAACCTGCTTCACGTATTCTATGCTTTCCCTGTTTTCTCCATCAAACAATTCTCCCCTCTTTTTCTGTTCTTCCATTCCACCATCTGTTTTTTCTTGGGTGGTGCTTAGCATTTCTCTAAGTATTTTGCATACTTCTAGCTTCAGGTCGTTGATAACTTCATTCCTGAATTGGTCTATGAGGCTCTCTATATGGCGCCTTATGTGTATTGGTGCGGTGTCCACTATTGCCTGTTTCTCAGAATTGGGGGCCGAGGAGCCTTTCTTGTTGCTGCCTCTTCCCATATTCTCTGTTCCTTATATATGCAAGCTTATATGAGAGGCCCAGCTTCTCTCCCTGTCAGCCACAGCCTGATCGAATTGCGCCGGTTAGGAGTTCCCACTCAACGCTGCACACCAGGCAGCCTAGGCGGGGCCCGCCCCTCCCAGCCTCCGTCAGGCTCTGGGATCTGGGTTGGGCCAGCCTACGGGGCCGCCGGCAGCGGCGTCACACAGGCCAGGCACTTTTCAGCAATCCCGCCCGAGAGGGGGATGTGTGGCTGGAGTCGCCACCGCGCCCTGCTCCTGCAGGACTGCTCGGGCCCAGAAAGTCCGCTGGAGTCAAACTGTGGTGGAGTGTCAGTTTCTCTCACTCACCTTGCCACAAGTCAGTACATGCCTCCCTGCCTGTCCTGTTTTCGACTCCGTTCGCAGACTCCCGTTCTCAGAGTTTCCGTGTGTCTCTCTCCTTGCCGAGCCGCTGTGGAGGCAGCCAGCCACTGCGCAGCGGGTAACCCAAATCGCGGCTTCCAATGGCGCGGGGTCCAGCCTCAGCAGCGAGGCTTTTCTGTTCCTGTTTTAGCACCAGGACTGCATTCCAAGTTGGTTTCTCTCAGCCGAGTTCATTCCTGAGTCAGCAGAGCATAACTCCACCTGCTTATGTCTCTTTAGTCCGCACCATACCTGGCTTCTGAGCCTAGTTTTTCAGAGAGCCTCCGGTAGTTGCTGTTATCTGTCCGCCATGTTCTCCCGGCATATGTACAGTTTTCTAAGTGCAAGCTGTATCGTCTACAAATAAGAATAATGTATCCTACTTTTTCTTTTTATTTCCTTCTCTTATCTAATTGCTATGGCTAGAATTTCATGCACTATATTGAATGAGAGTAGTTACAATGTGTGTTATTATCTTATTCTTGATTTTAGAGAAAATGTTTTCAGTTTTTCCCCATTCAGTATCAGTTAGCTGTCATTTTGTGATATATGGCTTTATCATGTTGAGGTGCAATACTTCTACACCTAGTTTCTTAGGGCTGTTATCATGAATAAGTACTGAATTATACCCAATGCTTTCATTCGATTCTATGAATTTTTAAATTTCCCCCTTGATTTCTTTAATGCTCTATTGGCCATTCAAAATGCATTGTTCAATCTCTATGTGTTTGTGCAGTTTCTGAGGTTTCTCTTTCTATTTATTTCTAGTTTCGTTACATTATGATCTGAAAAGATGTAAGAAATTATTTCCATTTTTTGTATTTGTTAATACTGAATTATTGGGAGGAAGTAAGGGGAGTCAAACATAGGACTTCACACTTGCCAGGTAGGCACTGTGTCTCTGAGCTGTATCCTCAGCCCCGGGATTGATTCTATGGTTTAAAATATGATTTATTTTGTGGAAAGTTCATGTGCTCTTGCAACCATGTATATTCTGCAGTTGCTGAGTGAAATGTTCTGTAGCTCTCTGCTGTGTTCATTTGAGTGATTATACAGTTTAACTTTAATATCTGTTTATTGATTTTAGGAGTGAAGGTCTGAGTTGGTGTGAGTGATCTATTATTTTTTATTTTTTTCCTGCAAAGTTTTACTCAACATGGTGCAGTCCTTTTTGCAGCTGCCTTCCTCAGTGGTCACCTTGTTACTTAGCTTCTCCTGCTTCCTCTGGGCACAAATGTGCATCCCAACCCTTTTCTTGATGAGCTTGAGGACCCACTTGTCCTTGGAGACCTTGAGCAGCTCCAAGGTGCACAGCTCGCAGAGGGCAAAGCCGCATACCTCCTGGGTCATGACCCGCATGAACTCGGTGTGCTTGGTGAGACATCCACCGCAGGGACTGTGCCTCAGTTTGCTCACATTCTTGGTCACCTTGTCCCCTTGTTGAGGCCCATGGCCATGGGCTAGCGCAGAGCCATGGCTGCTGCACTTCAATAGTTGCTGCAGCAGAAGCAAGAGTGATATATTGAGTTGACCCCACTACAGCTGTATTGAGGTTTCCTGTCCCTTCACGAGGAGTGGTGTTTGTTTATGAACTCTAGTGCAATGAAATCAGCTTGATATATTTACAATTATATCTCCTGGGCCCGGGGATTTAGTTCAGTGGCATAAGCGCCTCCCTGGCAACCCTAAGGTCATGGGTTTGATCCCTGGTACAGAAAAAAAAAGGGGGGGGGAGGAGTTAACTGATGGACATCCTTACTTCCTGGCATCTAGAAAAATAAGGTCACAATCCAATTGTATCTCCTGGGTGAACTGTTCTCTTTGTCAGTATATGGTGGCCTTTCTTTCCTCTGGCAAAATTTGGGCTTGAGTCTGTTTTGTTGGACGTGAGTATAGCTGCTCCTGCTTGCTTAGATTCCATTTGCATGGAATACTGTTTTCTCACCCTTATACTTTCAGTCGTTGTACATGTGTCTTTATTGGTGATGTGTTTCTTATAGCTAGCAAACAGTTGGGTCGCTTTTTAAATTTTTAAATCCACTCTGCGAGTCTATCTTTCAGTTGGAGAATTAAGATCATTTACATACAGAATTATTATAAAAAGTATGTCTTAATTCCTGCCATTTTGTTTTTGTACTGTTTGGTCCTTTTCTAATTCTCATTTTCTTGTCTACTCTGTCTTCCATGTGCATTATTCCTTCACGCTTCTTCTTCAGTATTGGCTTAGTAGTTCTGAGTTCCTTTAGTTTATGGTTATCTTGGAAGATATGTATTTGTCATTTGATTTTGAAGATAGCTTGCCTGGAGATAGTAATCTAGGTTGACATTTCCTATCAGGTTGGAAATACATCATTCCAAAGCCTCCTGGCCTTTAGAATTTTTGCTAAAAAATCTACAATTATTCTAAAGTCTTTGCCTTTATAATGATGTTTTTGCCATTTTTTTTCTTGCTGCTTTTAATATTCTTTCCTTGTTCTGTACTTTTGGCATTTTAATTGTAATGCAACAGGAGAAGGTTCTTCTCTGGTCATAACCTATTTGGGGTTCTAAATGCTTCCTGTACCTGGATGTTCAAATCTTTCCTGAGATTTGGGAGATTTTTGGTTATTATTTTACTAAATACATTTTCTATGCATTTCACCTGTACCTCAGTACCCTGTTCTATACCAAAAATTCATGCTTGGTCTATTGTGTCCTAGAGTTTGTGAATATTTGGTATATGATTTTTTATTACTCTTAGAGAGTAATAATAATTCATCACCCTTTTCTTTAACCTCTGAAATTCTATCACCTGCTCGATCCAGTCTATTGGTGAAGCTTTCCACTAGGTTTTTGATTTGACTTATTGAGCTGATTTCCAAGGTTTCTGTTTGGTTCTTTTTCAGAATCTCCATCTCTGTTGAATTGCTCCTTCATAGCTTATATTGTCTTCTTGAATTCATTTAAATGTTTGTTTGTATTCTCTGTGGAGTCATAGGTTATTT
Source organism: Cavia porcellus (assembly GCF_034190915.1). NCBI lineage: Eukaryota > Metazoa > Chordata > Mammalia > Rodentia > Caviidae > Cavia > Cavia porcellus. The sequence goes on along the minus strand of NW_026947490.1, from coordinate 36,051,482 downwards.
TAAAAATAGTCTTTTGAATTCTTGTCTGGCATTTTGTCCATTTCAGTATCTTTGCATTCAGGTACTGATGAGTTATGGGGTTTGGAGGAATCATGTTGCCTGGGTTTTGGATGTCTTGTATTTCTCTGCTGTGATTGGTGCTTCTGTTGGGGTGGATATCTCTTCTACTTTTTTGTGAAGGTATTCTTAATTACCCACCTTCCTTTGAGGCCTGGATCTCCAGTGCCACTCAGAGTAGAAAAAACAGTGACGCAAAGACAAGCCAGATACTGAAATATAATAAAAACTAGTTGAAAGCAACAACTATATCCCTGTTAATAATAGAAGAGAAAGGGCAGTAATAATAGAAGTATAAACTAAAAGACTAAAAATTGAGAAAGGGAAAAGCAATAATGTTAAAGTAATAATAATAAAAGTGAAAGGGGTAGGGAAAGGAAAAATGGAAGAAAATCCAAGAGCTTAACAAAGAAAAGGAAGATGAGAAAGAGGAGGCACAAAGAGTGAGAAATAAATCCAAATAAAAAGTAAATAAAATTAGACAAAAGAGGAAGAAACAACACATAGAAAGAAAGAAAGAAAGAAAGATGAGTAAAAAGACTTCCTCTGGGCTGATGGTTTCTTCCCCAACCCGTAATCCTGAAATCTCCAGCCAAGGGGTCACTCGGGATTCACGCTGTGCCTGTGTGTGCCTGCCCATGCTCTCCTGACGGGCCCCACCTTTCTGGTGGGCCAGGCTGGTCTGTGGTATGCTGTCACCTCAGGGCTGTGTTCCCTCCACACCTCTTGATCATTTGTTTATTTCCTTCTGCCCCTGCCCCCAGCCTCTGCTGTCCTGAGCTGCCTGGGTGGCTCAGGAGCTGGTGAGGTGCCTGGTTGCTCTACAGGGCCCTGTGCCCTGCCGCTGGATGGGGCAAACATCCAAGCAGAGGTGTAACCCTGAACAAATGGCAGAGACTGCTAGTTCTGGGCTGAAGGGCTCAGAGACTACAGCCCAGCAGTACCCTAGGCTCATCGGCACTTTCAGACCCAACCCTTCAGAGAACCTCGCAGGAGGGGCCTCATCCTTGCAGGGTAGGCGCTATCTGTACCTGCCCTCTGCACCCTAGTACTACCTAGTACTACCTGCGTTCCCAGAGGCTTCACCACCAACTCTGCCCTCCGGTACTGTCTCCCAGCCGGCCACAACAAAGAGAGGCTATGCCAGGGCTGCTGAGGCCTGGGGTGGCTGAGCCCCAACAGCGAGCCCCAGCACAGTGGCCCTGGCTCTGCCTCCAACCCCAGTTATGTGGAGGCCACAGTGGGTTTCTTCTCAAAGCCAGCCCTGGTCCCATCCTCTCTGTGTCCTTGGAGAGGCAGCACTGACACTTTTCACCTTTCCTTGCTTTGCCTGTCTGTTGTGCATTCGAGCTTTTCCGAAACCCTGCGTGCTTCCTGAAGCTGTTCCACTCTTCTGGTTTTCCTTGCTGGCTCTCAGCTCTTCCCACTCATGGGAAGGCAAAGGGCACTTTTATTTAGGGTGGTGGGGATGGAACCTAGGGCCTTTGCACTGATCTACATCTTCCCCAGCCCCTTTTACTTTTCATTGTGAGCCAGGATCTTGCTAGTCACCAAGTTGCCTAGTATGGGCTTATGTGTGGTAGGAGCTGGCTGTTTAATACACAGCTTCCTCCCTCTGGGGGAGCCACACACATGGAGTGGGTGATTGTGCCCTGAAGAGGAAAGGCGGTCTGTGCTGCTGCCAGACCGTGACTGCAGGATTCTGTTCCTAAGAAGCTTCGGGGACCAGGCTGCATGAAGCAGGGTCCATCACAGTGTCCTGGAGGTCCTGACCCTACTCCCTTTACCAGTCCCCTAATGCTGTAACCAGCCTTGGGCTGTAGCACCAACCTGATGGCTCCATCACTCTGGGCAGGACAGCTCCACTGTGCTCCAGTCTTCCCTGTGCACCTATGGGACCTCACGCGTCAAGGGGCAGTTTTGCCACTGGGACCCAAAGCTCTACAGACGCTGTGGGTGCTGCAGGCGGGACTAAGAGGCACAGCCGGGGTGGTGCCAGTGCACGCTCAGCAAGGCCCCAGCGTGATGCAGTCTGACTAGGATGGCAGTGGGAAAGAATCGGGGGCTTTAGGAGATTGCTGGGAATGAGAGAGCTTGGGGACCCTGATGATCCCCCTAGAGTTTGGATGGTATGTGCTGCTTCTGGGAGCTGTCATTCTTTAGCAGGCAGGGATTTCCAAACCATGGGGCTCTCTCTGGGTCCCAAACCCTGGGTCCATTTGGGGTCAGGGAGGAGAGTTACTACCACCTGCCAGGGACTGACCGCCTCACTCACTGGACCCTGGTCAGCAGGTGATTCCACTAAGTCATCTCTTAGCCCACACGTGCGGGTTCCAGGTACCAGCAGAATCAGAATTGCTCCAGAGACTGGTTTCACTGTGGGCACATGGGCCCTGGGCATCTCTCTTGGCCTTCTTGGCCAAGCAGACTCAAGTGGGAAGCCGCTCTAGCGACACAGTGTATCTAGGAATGGGATGGGAGGGGCCAGAGACAGACCAGGCTCTGTGGGCTGGGAGGTAAGTGCACTTCAAGTAATGCAACGTCTGGGTCTCAGAACTGCACAGGCTGCAAGAATGTAGAAACAGAGGGCTCCCTCGGACTGCAGTGGGAGGGAACATGTGTCTACTGTGCGAGAACAGGAAGGTGGTAGGTGAGGCTCGGGGGTCAGAGAGAGCTCAGACGGTGCTGGTCCTTGCCAGGTCTTGAGTTTCTAGGTTCTTTGTGGCTTCGTCCCATCTGCCAGGGCCTGGGATGGCCAGGCCACTTGGCATTGCTGGGAAGAGCAGACCCTCTGAGGACATCCACCTTTTTTTTTTTTAATTTAAAAGGAAAAATAGAAAAAAAGCAGAACAAAACAAAACAGTGTAAGGGTACAAGTAATTCAGAACTACAAAAAAAAAAAAAAACCCAGTAAGCTATCACCAGTTAATAGATTACACGCTATCATCTTAGAAACGATGTTTCAGGTCACAGGATCAAAGCATACAAAGTGAACATTCAAACAGTGAGACTGCAAATAGTTGTGTTCAGTAATCCAATCAAAAATATTAATATGGTCTTCTATTTAACACACCTAAACACCCTTGCTGTTGTATCCTTTAGGGCACTTTTTTTCCCTCTCTTTATTACAACAAAATTTACACATTTTGGGTTTTATTGCTCCCTTAGATCTTATTACTTTTTTTTGTAAGAGAATAAAATCAAGCATGATAAAACAAAGTTGTCAGTCAAAACCAAGGATAGACATAGCACATGATGTAAAAACAGAGTACAAGGTTATCAACAATGGTTACCATAATGCCTCTTGCTTCCTTAAGAAGAATTGTCTATCTCATTAGGTATTATAAAGTTGAACAAAACAGTAGAGAACAAGACCAATAAAACCTAAACATTGTAAATCTTACAGAACCTCAAAAGAGGATACTAGTCAAACCAGAATGGGCATCATAGTGAATCTTATTGCCTTTAAAGTAGTTACCTATACTCTGATACTTGATACTTTAATACAGAGCAGAATAGAGTCTAATCAGTCAAAACAAGATAATGGGGGTATTACAGGACTTCAAGTTAATAGGAAATCAAAAAAGTTACTATAATATATCCTGCTAGTTTTTTTTATTTTTCCCCTTAGTTTAAAAAAGAAATTTAAAAAATTAAATAAATTTTTAATGAATAAGGGAGAGGTTGAGATAAAAGGGGGCATAACAACATAACAATACAGGTTAAAGCATGACACTTTCAGCAACCTAGTGCTTCACCACCAAATAACCCGACTTAATAGTAGTTACCATAGTGTCTTTTTCCTTGAAATATTTGAGTATAACTTCATATGCTACAGCATCAAACATATCAAGACAGTGTAACACCATTCAAGTAGATGAAAGCATTGTAGAGTATTTAGGACATCCACCTTTACACTCCACCTTTCCTTCTCAGCTCCCAACTCGGTCACCTTGGTCTCCTGCGTCAGCACCTCGGGGGGCTATGGGCTCCTCCTGAACTGGTCCTGTCCCTCTGGAGGGTATGAAGGCTTTGAGCTGGAGGTGGGCATGCAGCGGAGCACCCAGGACAACTCTTCATGCGGGAACCACGTGCATCTGTTGGGCTTTGGGCCAGCTCAGTCCTACACAGCCACCGTGGTAACCCTCTGGCACGGTCTGAGAGCTAAATCTGCCTCGGTGACCTGCCAAACTGAGAGTGCAGGTGAGCAGGGGGGGCACTGGGAGCCCTCGTGGGAGGGAGTCCCCGGGGGCCTTTGGGGGCCTTTTTGCTGTGAGACAACTTCCTGAGGGTGTACCACGCAGCACTTTACACACATACTGCTCATGGTGATTAATTCAGCTTGGGAGTACACAGACACACTGATGATGCAACACAGTGATATTTAGTGTGTGGGTTTCTTTTCTCTCATTGCTGAGACAAAATACCCAATGCCCAAGATGAAGGAAGGAAAGGTTTATTTAGCTCACATTTTATGGAGGTTTCATTTCATAATCAGCTGTCTCCAAGGTGGAGTGGCACATGGCACAAGGGCAACAATTCATGGTGGCAGAAGACACCAAAAGCAGCAAGAGGAAAAGGGGTAAGAGGGAGGAGCAAGCCTCTTTCCCTCCTTTATATTATATGCAGGCCACCCACCAGGGCCAGTGTAGCACTCACACTCTGATCCCAGCATTGGGCTATAACTGCATGAGGTTTTGGGGGGACATCTAGACATAAACCATAACATTTAGTATACTAGCAACATTGTGCAGCCATCAACACTGCTAGTTTTAGAGCATTTCATTACTCCAGAAAGAAAACTCACCCCTTTCACCATCGCTCTTAATTCACTATTCCCATCACCCTGCCCTGGTCAGCCCATGATTTCATGAATAATTCCTTCCTTCCTTTTTACTGCAGAGTAATATTCCATTGTGTGGATGTACCACATTTTATTTATCCACTTATAGGTTAACAAATTAGAGGTTAATTTCCATTTTGGGGCTGTTGTGAATTAAGGCTGATACGAACATTTGTGCACAAGTTTTTGTGTGAATGTATTATTTTTGGGGGGCATATACCCAAGAGTAGAATTGCTGGGTTGTATGGTAGCTGGCTGTTTGCCAGATTTTTACCAAATGTGGCCATACCATTTATCAGTGGGATGCCTGAAGAGGTGTGGAGCTTGAATTTGGAAAGTTCTGACCATGTGCCTTGGCTGCAGACCTCACTTTGTCCTGTTCATCCCTTCCCTGGAGGCAGAGCCTCTTGGAACACTGGGTGTCCAGGGTGGAGAGACTGGGGGAGGCCGTGGCAAGGATAAGTGGGTGCTTTCCAGTGCACCTCGCCAGGCTCCGTGGCCTGGGGCAGCTCAGTCTCTTAGGCCCAGGTTCCAAGGGGACCGTCTTCTCTTTTGGGGGTATAGGACTGGCCATGAGAAGATGAGGACAAGAGGATGAGCAGGCCTTGGGCGCTGCTGGGGACTGTCGAGCGGCCTGGGCCTGTGCAGAGATGGACCTGGGCCGTGGGCGCCAGTCTACCCTACAGCCAGGGACCAAGAACCTCTGTCCAGGCCAAGGACGGGGGAGCGGCTGCAATGCACCCCTCACCCTTATTGTTTTGATCAGGCCTGGGGGACCTGCAGAGGGAAAGTGAGGGAGCCAGGGCTTTGTCTAGAGTGTTTCCTGTCCCTCTCTGCCTCAATGTCTTTACTATGCAGAGCTGGGGAGGCTGGGGCAGGAGATCAGGAGGCCAGGGCTGGGCTCTAAGGGCTCCCCGGCTCCTCCCCAGGTGTCATCGCTGGAGTGGTTGTGGGTGTGCTCCTGATCCTCATCCTCGTGGGCCTGCTGGTTTTGTTCCTGAAGAAGAGGTGAGACTCCATGTGGTGTGGGGCTGGCCGCTGAGAGACCGCAGGCCTGCAAGGAAGCCTGCAGCCTGTGCCTCACCTTCCGCTGCCCCACTATCCTTCCCAGGAACAGGAAGCACCAGAAGCAGGAAACGCCCCAGGACTTGGCATTCAGGTGAGCAGAGGCCTAGGAAGCTAGTGGCTTCCGGCAGTCTTTGTGTTTGCTGCTCTCTGACAGGGCAGAGGACGGGGCCGCTCCGCACCCACTGCCCTGAGCTGGTGCCTAGAGTCAGTTCCTGTCTCACCAGCAAGGCCTTCCACTCATTCCTTCACTCATTCCTCTATTCATCAGCTTTCCACTGAGCACTAAAGTCTATCGGGCACTCTGCCAGGAAACAGTAAGTTAAAGAGGCTTGCCCTTGTGATGTTTATATTCCACCAAGAGAAGACATTACTAGGCAGAATAATTTGGATTAGGAACTATGTTTGTTGGCAAAGCAAGAGCAAAGGACAGGATGTAGAGGAACATTATAACAAGGTCCTGTAATCCCACCATCTGGAGGCTGAGGCAGGAAGATTTTGAGTTTGAAGCCAGCCTAAGCTACGTCACGAGGCCCTGTCTCACAAAACTCAAGCATCAGTCAATCAAATGAGAGGCCTAAGAGGAGACTTGCCCCAGAGGCAGTGAGGAGAGGAGTCCTGACACCCGGGGAAGGCGTTGGGAAAGAGGCCAGCCACGCAAGGCATGAGCAGGGGGAGGGAGGCCCTGAGGAAGGGACCCTAGGGGACCAGATGTGGCCAGGTCAGGCAGAGCCTGTGGGTGGAAGCAAGGGGCAAAGGCATATTCTGACATGGAGACTTGGAGGTTTGGGGGAGACCAGTGACACAACCCACCATGGTGAAGAAGAGACAGAGGTGGGAGTGTGACAGTGGCCAGCTGGGGGCTGAGGTGGCTGGATTTCAGAGAGCTTCTGCTGGAGATGGGGCAGTGGGGGACTGTTGGGTGGGTGGCTCAGGGGTGACTCCGGGATCAGCAAGGCCACAGGGCAGGGTAGGGGCAGTCCCACGTGCCAGCTAGCTGTTGAGGAGGCCAGAGCTGGGGAGCATGCGGCCTTGGGAGAGTGTGAGCTGGACGCGCCTCTGTGGCCCGGGGAGCCAGTGGCATGGAGAGCAGGTTCCTTGGTAACTCAGGCCCAGACCCCTACGTTAGGTGGAGGAGGAGGGGTGGGGAGCCCAGGCAACCACAGGACGAGCTAAAGACCAAGATGTGGGCTTGGGTTGTGGATGTGCACAGCAGTACGCACGGGTGTGGGCAGAAGTGGGTCCTGTTTCTTCTTTACCATGAAAGCTGGGACCCTCACTGGGTCCCCAGGGAGTCCTGGGCCTTGGGCCGTGGGCAGCATCAGCCACATCCTACTGCACAGAGTTGACCCCACTCCGTTGAACACTTGCTACCCACAACTTCAGTACATGTGTTTGAATCCTTGTGGTGGTGCATGTGTATAACTCCAGAACTCTGGGAGGCGGGGCAGAAGGATCACAAATTTGAGCCCAGCCTGGGCAACTTAGTGATTTAGGAAGACTCTGTTGTAAAACAACAACAACAATTTTTAAAAGAGATTGGGTGCTGGGTGTGGTGATGCGCACACCTGTAGTCTCACCACTCAAGAGGCTGAGGCAGGAAGATCATCATAAGTTCGAAGCCAGCCTGGACTACAGAGTAAGTTCAAGACCAGCCTGAACTGCATAGCAAGACCCTGTCACAAAAAGATAAAAAACCCCAAAACAAAAAACACAACCCAAGAGCCAAGGTTGAGGATGCAGCTCAGTGGAAAGGCCCTTGGTGCAATCCCTAGTTCTCTCTCCAACAAAGAATGTTTGCCTGTCAGCACAAGGACCTCCCAGGACACCTAGGCTGTGGGTGGGAAAATGGCTTCAAAGTTCAGGTGACCTGGGTGTAGGAATTGGTGATATTCTGTCGAGAGAAAACAAAACTACAGCCAAGGACAAAAGCCCAGGACATAATCTCAGCAGTTGAGAGGCTGAGGCAGGAAGATCATTGTGAGTTTGATGCCAGTGCGAGGTGCCTGGGTTGGTCACACCGCAGCCCACCCTGAGGCAATGGCCGCAGCCCACCCTGAGGCACCGGGCAGGGAAGCCCCAAGGGCTGGGCAGGAGGAGGAGGTGGGGTGGAGCTGTGGGCCAAGGCTTCTCCAGGCTACTGCGGAGCAAACATGGAGCATAGGCTCAGGCCTCAACGGTATTGACGACTCAGTGTGCCTGGGGCCTGGCCAAGGGAGCCAGCACACCTCCACACTGAAGGCAGAGGGAGAGGAGAGAGTATCTTTCAAATTACAACTGAATGTGGTGGCACACACCTGTAATCCCAGTTACAAAGGAGGCCGAGGTGGGAGGATCACAGGTTCAAGCCTGGCACCTTGACCATTTTAGAGTTTGCCATGCAGCAAGGTTAAGCACATAGCTGTGTGGCCACCACTACTGCTCATCTCCAGGACTGTTTCCTCTTGCAAAACTCCATGTCCATTAGGTGATGAGCCCCTTGCTCCTGGCAACCACCAATTCTCTTTGTGTCTCTTAAGTTTGATTCCCAGAAGTCCCTCAAATGAGTGGAACATCATCTTGTGTGTGTGTGTGGTATATACATGAGTGCGCGCGCGCGTGTGTGTGTGTGTGTGTGTGTGTGTGTATGTGTGTGTGGACTAGCTTAATTCATTTAGTGCGTGTCAGCATTCCTGTCCTTTTTGTGGCTGAGTAATACTCCACGGCATAGATGGGCCATGTTTTCTTTATGCGCTCATCTGTGATGGGGCTGGGACTGCTTCCCCCTTGGGCTGCTGTGAATAATGCTATGAAGACCACAGGGGCACAAGCACCTCACTGATCCCCTCTTTCATTTCTTTGGGATGTTTACCCCAAAGTGGCATTGCTAGATCAGAATCCCCTTTTTATTTACCCCAAAAGCACAGGAGAAGGGAGTTCTGAACTTCTCTCCCCTTCTCCCTCTACAGCTTCTTCCCAGGGGACATTCTGGCCAAGGACTTCGCTGACCATGTCAGGAGAAACGAGAAGGACAGTAACCGGGGCTTCTCAGAGGAGTACCAGGTGAGGCGGCTTCCCCTCACCCTTCCTTCCGGTCAAGCACAGCCCCGCGCTTGCTCTGGTTCCCCAAGGCAGTGGTCTGCCTGTGGGGCCTCCCGGCCCTGCTCGCTTGACATCCGCAGCAGGCCCCTGTGCCCTCGGCTGCTCTCTGGAGTAGCAGCCAGGTGTCTCTGTGGGTGCTGCAGAGGGCGTACTTGGGCCCATGGAGAAAGCCCACACACACTGCTCTGCTCTCCCACAGCGACTGTGCCAGGAGGGCGAGGGCCAGTCGCAGACAACGGCCTCGGCCCTGGAGAACAAGGCCAAGAACCGCTACAGAAATGTGCTGCCCTGTGAGTCCTGGCTTCCTGCCCACCAGTGCCCACACCCCATGCCCCGAGCCCTCGCCCTGCACCCTGCAACTTTCTCCGGTCCCAGCGCAGATTTCAGTCTTTCTGGTCAGCCCTGTGTCCCTCTGCCTGTGGCCATGACCTCCCCTGGGTCTGACCCATCCCTCACCCTCTCTGTGCCTGCTCCCAGATGACTGGTCACGGGTGCCCCTGCAGCCCCTCGAGGACCAGCCAGGCTCCAACTACATCAATGCCAGCTTTGTGCCTGTAAGGTTGGGGTTTGGCTTGGGGGAATGGGAACCTGTGGACATGGGCCAGAGGAGCCGGCTCATGCCCCGCCCCTGCCTGCCTTCCTCCCCCAGGGTCTCCAGAGTCCCCAGGATTTCATCGCAACCCAGGGCCCCCTGCCACAGACTGTACCTGACTTCTGGCGCCTGGTATGGGAGCAGCAGAGTCACACCATTGTGATGCTCACCAACTGCCTGGAGTCCAGCCGGGTGAGCGTGGGGCCTGTCCTGTCCTGGCGCTGTCACCTGGCCCTACCCCCGCCAGGGATACTGACCCTCCCAGGCTGAGAAGTGGATGTCAGGGTGTTGGCCAGGGATAGCAGTCTGTGTCACTCTGTGGCAGAGGCATCACCCTCGAGACAGAACCAGCTGCAGGCTCAGGGCTCTCTTCCTCTTCTCAGAAAGCCACAGATTCCACCACGGGCCCCCCTCATCACCTCATGGAATCCCAGCCACTCCCCAAAGCCCCACCTCCAGGTGCAATTAACATGGGACTTTGGGGATGACATTTCCAGCACATGGACTTCAGGGGACACAGCCACAGCAGGGGGTGAGCTGGTCACACTCAGGATGGCAGGGTCTTTGCAACTGGCATGAGTCTGGGCCCCTCCACCCACAGGTTCCTCCCCAGTGCCAGGGCAGAGTCTTTGCCAACCAAAGCAGGAGACCTGTGAACTGCTTCTTGACAGCTGTGTCCTCTGCAGGTGAAGTGTGAGCAGTACTGGCCTGTGGACAGCCAGCCCTGCACCCACGGGAACCTTCAGGTGGCCCTGGTGGGTGATGAGGTGACAGAGAACTGGGCGGTGCGGGACCTGAAGCTGCTCCACGTGAGTTCTGGCTCCTCACAGTGCTCCAGGGGGCTTTCTGGGTCTTCAGGGTGTCACTCAGGTCTCCAGGGGTCCACTCAGATCTCCAAGAGGCCACCCAGGTCTCCTAGGGTCTGCTCAGGTCTCCAGGGGTCTCCTAGGTCTCCAGGGGATCCCCCAGGTGTTCTGGGCCCATGAACTCTTTCCTTCCAGATAGAGGAGCGGAAGACCCTTCATGTGCGACACTTCCACTACCTGGCTTGGCCAGACCATGGTGTGCCACCCTCCCCAGACCCCTTGCTGGCTTTCTGGAAGATGGTGAGGCAGTGGCTGGACCAGACCCCGGCAGGGGGCCCACCCATTGTGCACTGCAGGTGAGTCAGTCTGGAGTCTGCCTGCCGCCCTGGGAAATGTGAATGACAGCCCTGGGTCCCTGGAACTACAAAGGAGGAAGGGGAGAGGCAGGTGAGCCATGGAGATCAGGCCACAGATGAGAAAGAGCACAGTGCCACCCACCGAGGGTGGAGGACGGACAGGGAGGACAGAAGGGGAGTCGGAAGGTGGGGGCAGAACCTGGATGAGGAGCAGGGGAGCAGAGCTCAGGGAGCAGGAGCTGCAGCCCAGGGTGCCTCCCTGCCAAGGCTTCCTTTCAGCCTTCCGGGGTCAGGATGAGGAGGGGGCGTCTCCTAGGTGCTGGCCCCTGAAACTGGGGTGCGGTTTCAGTCTTAAGCAATGCTTAGGGAATTCACACAGCAGTCTACTGGTCCTTAGCACCCTCAGGACAAAGGGCTTTCCTCCCATTTTAGAAGAAACCAGATCAGGAAGTTTGGGTTCTCAGGTTCAAAGCCTGCAGCAAGCAACCAAGCTGGAGTGGCTCCTGCCTGGTGTCCAAGGTGGCTGTGGGCTGTGCTGGGTTGTGGCTCTGGCCCCATCCCCAGGGGAACCCTCTGGAGAGAGCCCCTGCACCCTGCGGTTCTTTCTCCCTAATCCAGTTAGGGAATAGTTAATTAAGGTGATTATCACACCAAACAAGGTGGTGTGATACCTATGATCCCAGCACTCTGGGAAATTAAGGCAGGAAGATTGCAAGTTCAAGGCCAGTCTCGGCAATTTATTGACAACCTGTCTCAAAGAAAAGGAAAGATTGAAAACATTATTTGAAGCCACGCATGGCGGTGCACGCCTGTAGTCACAGCACTAGGGAGGCTGAGACAGGAGGACATGCTCTAGGCCAACCTGGACTAGACAGTGAGGCTGTTTCAAGAAAAGAAAAGAAAAGAAAAGAAAAGAAAAGAAAAGAAAAGAAAAGAAGAGGAGACTATGTCAGTGAAAGAAACCAAACAGAATGAAAAACACATAGTGCCCAGTTGTACTAATGTGATATCCAGAACAGCTAACTCCTCAGAGACAGAAGACAGATTTCCGGGGGCTGGAGGGAGAAGGGGAACAGGAGTAACTGCTTCATGAGTGCAGGGTCTCCTCTTGGGGCAATGGAAGTGTTTTGCACAGCATTGTAAATGTACAAAATACCACTGGATTTATCCATTAAAGTGGTTTAAAAAGATTTGCAAGCCCTCATCCAGGAGCTCCTCTTCCTGCGTCTGAGCCCCGCCCTGGCATCAGCACAGGTCCAGCTAACAGACCTCTTCTCAGGCCGGCGAGGGGCAGGCAGCCGTGGGGCGCTTAGTGGGGCCAAGCCGCAGGGGAGGCTGTGTCATTGCTCTCTGCTGAGCTAGGCGACCCCCATTTCCGGGCCCTCATGAGTACCCCGATCCCTGGGCGTGCCCGGCACACCCCGCCTAACCCTCACCTTGTCATGCCCAGCGCTGGCGTGGGCCGCACGGGTACCTTCATTGCTCTGGACGTCCTGCTGCGGCAGCTGGAGGGTGAGGGCCTCGTGGGGCCCTTCGACTTTGTGAGGAAGATGAGGCGGAGCCGGCCGCTGATGGTGCAGACGGAGGTGAGGGTGGCCCTCCGGGCTGCGGGCCAGGGCTGGCGGTGGGCGGTGGGCGATGGGCGATGGGCGATGGGCAATGGGCTACAGGCTCCGGGAGCAGCACTCATTCCCGCGCCTGCTTGCTCCCAGGCGCAGTACGTGTTCCTGCACCAGTGTGTTCTGCGCCACGTGGAGCTGTCGGCCAAAGCGCTGACCCAGGAGGTGGAGTACGAAAACGTGGCCAACGTCATCTACGAGAATGTGAACGCCATAGGGGCCTACGAACTGCAGGTCTAAGCCTGGGGCCAGGCCTGCAGCCTCGTCACGCCCCAGCTCTGGGTCCCGGGCCTGGGTTCCTGGACCCTGGCTTCCCGGCCCTGTGGGGAGGCCCTGTGGGGAGGCCGCAGCACGGGCTCCTCCTGTGCCGGGCACCGGCACGTCCGGCCTCTGGCCCCGGGCAGAGGCCGAGGGGAGGTGGCTCCTGGAAGAGCACTGTGGCCTGAGGGTGCACCAGGGCTCTCAGAAAGGTCTCTGCGCATGGGCAAGCGGACCTCTCTGCCTTTCCTGGAAGCCAAGGCAGGCTTCCAGGATCTGTGGCCCAAGTCGATTCCCTGCCTGTGGTCTCCTTACCACACTTGTTTTCCTGCTATACCCTAATTTATTAAATCATGGATGTCCCCAGAGGCTGCTCCAGTGATTTCTGGGCCCAGAGAGGACACTGGGGGTGGGGGGAGGGATGGCGGGTTCCTGCCCTGGGCTCTGGAGCAGGTGTCCCAGAGGAGGGGTCGGGGTCTTTGCCTGAGACTGGCAGGCATAGGCGGCTGAAGCCTAGGGAGGGCCTCTACGTCCAAGGGCTGGGCTGTGGGCACTAGCGCACATGTGGAGTGCATGCGCATGTGAGGCGGGTGTGTGTGTGTGTGTGTGTGTGTGTGTGTGTGTGTCAGCGCCTCCTGGGCTGTGTCAGAGCAGGGTGGTAGCGGGCCGGACACAGGATCTCCAGAAGGGATTCTCGTGAGTCCCAGCCCCAGGTGGGAGGCGTGTGGCTCCTGTGCGTTGGGGAGCCCTGGAGCCGTGCTGGCTGGGCGGGAATCAGCGTTGTGGTTCCCGGGTGGGTTGGGCCGAGGGGCGGAGCGGTCCCCCCCCCTCCGCCTGGCGCTCAGCACCCGGGACAGCGCCGCCCACGTGCGGAGGGGTCGGGAGCCAAGGCAGCTCGGAAGTCCTGCCCGGGCGCCCAGCAAGCAGGTAGGAGCGGCGGATCCTGCCAAACCCGTCTTCGGCACATCCATCCCAAAAGGGCAGGTGCGCGGGGCGGGTGGGGGACAGTGGGAAGAAGCGGGGGAGGACATGGGAGAGGGAGCTTGAACCCTGCAGACCGTGCAGACCCGGGCTGGAGACAAAGAGCTGGGGGGGGGGGGAGGGGAGCACCCCGCAGATGCCAGGCCAGACCACAGGCAGGGCAGGAATACTGGATCCGGAGAGGAGGGAGACGGGCCACACCTATTTGGGTCAAGAGGGACGAAACTGAGGGTGGCGAGAGCAGGTGCGAAGACAAGGGTTCGAGGTGCACGGGAGGGAGAGACCCACAGACAAAGAGAACATGGGGACGCAGCAGAGGCAGCTGGAACCCCAATCCACCCCCAGCAGGAACGGGGGAGGGTCAGATACGGAGAGGGCGGGCGCTCGCTGCTCGCCTGCCTCACTGGGCTGGGGGTCTGGGTCTGGGTCCCAGGGCTGGGGTCCTAGGCTTGCACAGCACTGGGAGTCAGCCGGCCCCGCCCCGACTCCACTTGCGTGCGTCAGCTCCGCCCGTTGTCCTGGCAACAGACAGTTGCCTGGCAACCAGACGTACTCGCACTGGTCGGGGAGGAGCCGGTGCAGAGCCAGGTGGTTGCCCTGTTGGTTCCCACGCCCGCCTTTTGCCCACTTCCGGCTCAGGCCTGGAAGAGGCAGAAGACTTTGCAATGCCAGGGATGCCTTGGAGAGGAGGCGTCCCGTGGGGTGGAACTTGGATCCCAAAGCCCTGCCCTCCTTGGCATCGCGGGAAGGCTGAGACTGCAACTCCCAGCAGGCCCTAAAAGCCATGCGGTCGGCCGTCTTCGCAGTGGAGAACTCGTTGGATGCCGGGGTGGGAGTGAGGGCCTAGGGAACTCGCGTGTCTCAGCATCAAGGTGTGCGGAACCCTACCGCCATGTTCCCGGAGCCCTCGAGCCCGGGGCCTCCAGCTGCCGACGCGCCCCCCGACTCCAGCCGCCTTGGCCGTGGTGCAGGTGAGCTGACTCCACGGGGCTGCGGACCCCTGGGGATAAAGCTGGGAGTTCTTCTGCTGGAATTTGAAAGAAATAGGGAAAGGATGGAATAGGTTAGGACCAGAATGGGATCGGGGTGCAGCATGGAATGGAATCTGGGGTCCATGAATGGGATGGTCCTCTCTTTTATTTTACATACAGAAAAACTGAGGTCCAGGAAGGGGTAGGGCTTCTTCTAAGAATGTCAGGTGTGGAGCAGAATTAGGGTGGGAAGGGTATGGGCCTAACACATAAGCAAAGTAGCATCAGCCTTGGGTGAGGCACCTACTGGCTTTCCAGGTAAGGTCATGTAGAAGGTGGCGGTGGCAGGGGTCAACAGGGCTAGGGCTGCAGCTTTCCCCGGAGTCCCAGCTGAGCTGGTCTTCGGCCTCCCAGGACACCAATGCAAGTCCCCTCCGTCCCGCAGTGCCGCCCTGGGCCTTGGCCACCATCCTGCTGGTCTCTGGCCTCCTGCTCTTCAGTTGTGGTTTCTGTCTCTGCCGGAAGCGTTGTCGGAAGCGGATGGGAAAGAAGAGCCAGGCACAAGCCCAGGTCCACCTTCAGGAAGTAAAGGAGCTGGGCCGGAGTTACATAGACAAGGTGCGGCCTGGCCGGGCCTGCGCACCCTCCCTGTGTACACCCTGCACTCTGGGTGGCCCAGCGGGTCCCAGTCCTTGCACCTTCCCCCAGACCCCAGTGTGTCCCTCTATTTCCGTGTGTCCAGCTGAGAGCTCAGAGCCTGAAGATGGGCCAGATCTAGGTGCTGTTCACAAGAGCACCAGAGTGTGGTAGGAGTGTCAGAGGCTCACAATGCAGGCTGGTGTGTGTCCCATGAGGGCCAAAACAGGGCATTGCAGGATGGGAGAGGGCACCTGACAGCCTACAGCAGGGACGGCGAGCCTTTCAGAGCTTTCAATGATAACAAACTACCTATTGCAGTGTATGTGCCACAGATTCACCACCACTGCCCTAGAGGGTCATAAGAGGCTTCCTGGCAGAGGTGGCTTCTTTTATGAGAACAAGGGACAGAGTTAGCCCAGACCAAAGAGGACAATTTTCCAGGCATGGTGGTGCACGCCTATCATCCCATCACTCAGGAGGATGAGGCAGGAGGATCACCATGAGCTTGAGTCCAGCCCGGGCTACAAAGTGAGCTCAAGGCCAGCCTCCACTACATAAAAAGACCTTGTCTTAAAAAAAAACAAAAAACATGGAAGGAGAGGCATTCAAATCAAAGAGAGGGATATACCTGGGCCTGACTTCATTTGGGGACCAAAGAGTCATTTTTCACAATGGCTGGGAGCAGAGTACAAATTGCTGAGTACTAGGGTGGGACACCTGGTCAGCTTAGCTGCAGCCATGTAATGAGGGCAATCGGGAGTTTAGGAAAGGTTTTGAGCAAGAGGGATGGTCCCCTCTGTGTCCCTAAGCACCTAGTGTCTGTCTGCATCAGGTCTTCTGCAGTAGTTGTTGCATGTTAATTCAGGGTGGAATGTCATACAGATCTGCCAAATCAGAACTTCCTTAAGAAGTGACCCCACATTTTACCACAAGACTCAGGAATTCCAATTCACAATGAATCTTGAGAATTGATGGCCTGGGCTCAGAGAAGCTTTCTGGTACTCTTGTTTTGCTTTAGACTGTGAAGGACACAGTAACTATGTCATTTCTTTTCCCCATTTTATGGTGGGATGATCACCAACCAATGTGGCAATTTGGATTGCTACCCCAGTATGTCCATTAGCATGCAAAATAGCCTTTGACATCTTTCCCATGGACACTTGTTCTAGTCTAAGCATGAAAACACTGTTTGTTCCACTATACCAATTCCCTGCCCATAGCAGCCATCACTAATCAAATACTGAGAAATGTCCTGCACCTGTGTGCATTGTCTAGTTCCTGTTTGTGGTAGACAGCACTAATCAAACACTGACAAAACTTACGCACTCATGCCTAGTTGAGGAGCAGACATCACTAATCAAACCATGACTCTGCTTGGCCTCCAAGTGACCATGTATAGCTCAAGGGATCTGGGAGCCTCCATGATTTTGAACCTGGAGGATGCTGCTATCTGGAAGACTTCACCTGCCCTTGCCCCTGGCTCCCTAAGGTGCAGCCAGAAGTAGAGGAGCTGGAGCCCATGCCAGCCGGGCCTGGGCAGCAAGTAGCAGAGAAGCATGATCTAGGACGACTGCAGTACTCGCTGGACTATGACTTCCAGAGTGGTCAGGTGGGTGTGAGGAGGGGTGTGTTCCCAGGACAGCCCTAAAAGAGAGGCTAAGATCGGGGTCCCTGCAACTGAACCTGAGCACCTGCAGCTGTTGGTGGGCATCCTGCGAGCGGAGGGGCTGGCAGCCCTGGACCTGGGTGGCTCCTCGGACCCATATGTGCGCGTTTACCTGCTGCCAGACAAGCGCAGGCGACATGAGACGAAGGTGCATCGGCAGACACTGAACCCTCACTTTGGGGAGACCTTTGCCTTCAAGGTGAGTGCCCCACCTGTTTTCCCTGGAGGAGCTGCAGCACCCTGGGGCACTACTGACTCCTAGGCCCTGCGCGGTCCCATTAGGATTCCGCTGACCCCCGTGGGTGGGTTCCCGATTTCCCACTGATTTCCCTGGACCCTCACCACCCACTCACACCTCTTACCCGAACCTACTGTATCCTGTGCCTCCCCACTGATTTTCTGCCCTCTGCTTTGTATTCATTCTCCCGGTGCCCCTTACACAGGTCCCCTATGTGGAGCTGGGGGGCAGAGTGCTGGTGATGGCGGTGTACGACTTCGACCGCTTTTCCCGCAACGATGCCATTGGGGAGGTGCGGGTCCCCATGAGCTCGGTGGACTTGGGGCGGCCCGTGCAGGACTGGCGCGAACTGCAGGCTGCTCCAAGGGAGGAGGTGAGCAGGTGCAGCCCCCATCATCCCTGCCCGAGGCTCCATCCACCCCTATCTAGGGCCCCGCCCATTTCTACTTGAAGCCCCACCCATCCTTACCCTGGACCAATCAGATCTCTAGCAGCTATGCCAAGGGCCAGTTCCTGGGACTAGATTGACACCTGAGTGCTTGAGTTTGGACACTTCTATTTCAAGTCAAGGATAGGAAGGAGTAGACAGAGCGGGCTCTGGTCATGGCTCCTGCTGTCGTTTTAGCTGGAGAAACTGGGGGACATCTGCTTCTCTCTCCGCTACGTCCCCACGGCAGGAAAGCTCACAGTCATTGTCCTGGAGGCCAAAAACCTGAAGAAGATGGATGTAGGCGGACTGTCGGGTGTGTGAAGCTAGGTGGCTTGGGGGCGGTTGGGGCTCTGGCCTGGGACTTGGGGCCTTTTGGTGCAGAGGGTGGCCCGGGCCTCGGTGAGAGGGTACAGATTCTGTCGCACGCCTAGAGAGGCAGAAAGTACGTGGGGGATTTCCACGGCCGTGCAGACCACACTTGCCCCTCTCCCGCCTCCTCTAGGCTCCTGAAGGGGCTCTGAGACACCACCCTCTCCCACCCAGATCCCTACGTGAAGGTCCACCTGCTGCAGGGCGGCAAAAAGGTGCGCAAGAAGAAAACCACCATCAAGAAGAACACGCTGAACCCCTACTACAATGAGGCCTTCAGCTTCGAGGTGCCCTCTGACCAAGTCCAGGTGAGCTGCCAGCCACCCCTCCCTCTGCTCTCTCCTGGGGAGTCACAGGCCAGCCCCCTGCAAGAAGGGGCCCTTTAACCACCGGGCTTGGGAAGCCAGGTGTGATGTGATCCTTGGGCGTTTCTAAGAGAAAGAGGCCTCCTGGGCCCTCTGTGGACAGGACCCAGCCGGGCAGCAGCTCCGACCTGAGGGTCCCTGACCAGCCACAGCTGTCTCGAGGGGCTGTCTCCTCAGAAATCTGCAGTTTGGGCCTGGGGATGGAGTCCAGCACAGGGTGCCTGCCCAGTGTTCACTGGGCCTTGGGGGGTTCGAGCCTTTACCCTGCCAAAAAGAAAGAAGTCTGCCTTTGAAGGAAGAAAATCTTTGGAGTAGCTTCTCACCCCAGGGCTGTGTCCCCAGCCCTGCTGGCAGAGTGTGGCCATAGCAGTACCACTGCCAGTCCCCTGGCCCCCTCCCTTATGGCCCTCTTCCCCCGCCTCCAGAAGGTGCAGGTGGAGCTGACCGTGCTGGACTACGACAAGCTGGGCAAGAATGAGGCCATCGGGCGGGTGGCAGTGGGCACGGCCACTGGTGGGGCTGGCCTGCGGCACTGGGCAGACATGTTGGCCAACCCCCGGCGGCCCATCGCCCAGTGGCACTCACTGCGGCCCCCTGACCACGTGAGGCCACCACCTGCGCCCTGACCTCTGCCCCAGAGCCATCCCCTCTCACCGTGTCCATTGCATCGCTGTGGCAACCCTGCCCACACCCCGAAGTCCCAGCTCCTGGGGAAGCAGTCTGGCCCCTGCCTGACCCAAGGTCTCCCTTTGCTTGGACAATCAGCCCTCCTCCCTCACAGCCCATACTACTCCAGCCAAATAAATGCTCCACAGCCTGGCCTGGCCTGCGCCTGGATGGGACGGGAGGGTTGCCGGCCCGTGAGCTCCAGGAGCCTCCTGCCATGTGCTGACTTATCCCCGCACCTCCTTTCCTGGAATAATAACGGGCCTGCGCTGTGGCTGCAGGGGTCAAGGAGAGTGCCCTCCTTATTCGTACGTTCCCCCACCTCCCACTCACACAAAAGCTCTCTTTTCACGCAGCTTCGCTCTTTCAGCTGGATTCTAGGCCAGCGCTGTACCACTAAGCCGTTACCCAGCCCTCCACACATTATGGTTTAAGACAGTGTCTCCTAAGTGGCCCCGGCTGGCCTAGAACTTGGGCTTTTTCTGCCTCAGCCTCTTGAGAGCTGCGATCACAGATGTACACATAGGATTCCATACTCAGTTTGCATCTCTCCTCCTCTTCTATCTCCCTCCTTCCTTCTTTCCACCCCCTCTTTTTTCTTCCTTTTTGAGACAGGGTCTCACTGTGCAGTTCAGGCTGGCCTTGCACTCACTTATGTGGCCCAGGCTGTCCTCAAACTCACAGTGATCCTCCTGCTTGGCATCCCAAGTGCTGGGGTCACAGGTATGCACCACCACACCCCATGCTTCTCCCACTTCACTCTTCAGCGTCCACTCCAAATTCCTTGTGTGCTAGGGTTCAGTTGGGTGTTGTGGAGCCAGAATAAATGCAAACCCAGAGCTTAGCCCAAGCTGCCCACTCTCATGGAGGAGACTGGATTCTGGAACCGTTGGTTGAAATCCCAGGGTCTGGGAGGCAGGGCACAGTCTCAGGAGGAAGCCAGGGGCCCACGTTCCCCTCAGCATGCTCTCCACAAGCATCACCTGCTCGTTTGTCCCTCCACTGTTTCACTGGCCCCATCTCATCCCAGGCAGGCCTTGGGGTGGTGGGCGAAGGTCTGTGAGCTGTGTCAGGTGGAGTAAGTGGGGAATGGGCTGAGTGCTGGGTGGGGGCAGTGGAGTTCTGGTTCAGCCTGAGCTTCCTGGGAACCAGCAGAAAAGGGAATCACATCAGTTATGTTGGTTACGACATTTATGAGATTTTTAAAAATTTCCCCAAAGGAATGCAGTAATTTGTGTGTATGGAGAGCTGTGAGGACAGCACCACGTACTGTTACGATTACTGCCACTGCCAGTAATCCTCACTATGGGCTGGGGTGGGCCCTTTAATTCCAGGAGTCAGGAGGCTGGGGCAGAAGGATTGCTATGAATTCCAGACCAGTCTGTACCACATAGTGAGACTCGGTCTCAAAAAAAATGAACAAAATAATCCTCACCACAATCTAATTAAGGAAATTCAGTTATTAAACTCGGTGTGTGGTGAATACCTGTTATCCCAGCACTCAGGAGGCTGAGGCAGGATTGCCATGAGTTTGAAGCCAGCTTGGGCTACATAGTGAATTCAAGGCCAGTCAGTAGTGAGATCCTGCCTCAAAACAACAACAACAACAACAAAATACATAAAAACACAATTATTTTCCTAGTTGGCAAATAAGGGAGTGACCTCACTTGATCTGCCCAAGATGGCATAGCTAAGAAGTTTGTGTCTAAGCCTGGGGTTAAAACTGCTCCACTTGGGGCTGGGGATTTAGCTCAGCGGCATAAGCGCCTGCCTTGCAAGCAGGCAGTCATGAGTTTAATCCCTGGTACCGATAAAAACGAAAAAAGACAAAAAAAAAAAAATTGTAAAAAAAAACCTGCTCCACTTGAGATGATGGTGCCTGGGTCCTATGTCCTCCATGGTACCCAGAAAGCAGACAGGGAAGGGAGCATGAGGCTGGTTCAAAAGGGGGTGGGGGGAGGCAGCCAATGCCTGAGGGCTGGCTTCATTTAGAAGGAAGAAAGTCTGAATGCTGAGTCGCCCAGCAATCCCAGCACTGTGGAAGGCTGAGGCAGGAGGACCGAAAGTTTTAGCCTACCCTGGGCAAATTAGTGAAACCCTGTCTCAAAATTTAAAAAAAAAAAAAAATGTAGGATTATAGCTCAGTACTGAGGATTTAATCCCCAGGATGGTAATGGGAAAAAAAAGAAATAACTCAAATATTTGCAAAATAAATATTTGCGGTGCTCATTTTATTCATTTCTGATTGGGCAGTTTTGCATTTTGCTAGTAAGTAAAATGAACAGGTCTAATAGCTTGCTTTGATAGAGGGTGAATCCTTTCCCCAGAGACATTTAACTCCTTATAACTTGGAAAAACAAAAATGAGACAAAGTCTCCCTGAACAGCTTTCACTGTGCTTTCATAATTTTTCTTAAGCACCTTCTTCCAAGTTTTCTCTGTAATTTACTATTTTAAAGTATCTTGTGCATGCTTAAGGACACCCACCTATGGGGGGACCCCTTGCTGTGCCCCCAAGGTGAGTAGTTGCCATTCTGGGGTCTGAAGAAGGGGTGGAGGGTGAGCCGTGCCTGCAGACTGCTGTCCCCTCACAGGCTGTAAGCAGGGTGAGGACCTTGGGTGAGGCCGGCAGCTAAGGGCTGCCATGGGAGCTTGTGTGGCCCAGGGGATGCTTGGCAAGCACCGCACTGCACCACACCACACAAGCCCAAGGGCACCCAACACCGAGCCTGAGTACCCAGGGATGCTGATGTCCGGGCCCCCAAAAACAGAACAGTGGGTAGCAAGCTGTGGTCGTTCACAACAGGGCTCAGAGCAGGAGCTCCCCAGTGGGGTTGGATGACTGAGCAGGACTTTCCCAGGGGAGGATGAGGCCGTGCACTGCTGGAGGGCAATGCTGATCGTAGAAGGCAAAGGCCACAGCGCCCATAGTGAGCCCACTTCTGCACCCAGGGGCCTGGTTCACCTCTTCCCACCCTGTAAATATCTCCGTCAGGGCTGACATCATGAGACAGACACAAAGTCATGGAATGTTATGGTTTATAGCTAAAGTCATGGAATGTTATGGTTTATAGCTAAAGCCCCCCAAAGTCTCATGTGCTCCTCTGTGGGGCTTTGAGAGGTGATTCGATCATGGGTGTGTGGTAGTGCCTTTCCCCAAAAATAAGGCCCAGCTGGAAAACAACCGGTCTCGATTTCAAGACTAATTATTTTTCAGCTAGGTCTTATTTTTGGAAAATGTGGTTCTACATTAGCTGGAGGATGAGTTATAGCTGGAGGATGAGTTATAGCTGGGGGTGATGCTAGGAGGTGAGGCCTGAGGGGAGATGGTGATCCCTGGAAGGGTCTTCTTCCTCTTCCCTTGAGCCCTCTCTGCCTTGGGGCCTGCAGAGGATGGACTGAGAGCTGAAATAAACCTTCCTTCCCTCTGTTTGTGGGTGTTGGGCATTTTGTCCCAGCAATGAGGTGGTAACTCAGACACTGATACTGAGTGAAGAAGAGAGGCCTGCCAACTAGCACAGCATCTGGTCTTGGCAGTCCCAGGGCCCGAGCAGGGTCCAGAGTTTAAGGTAAAGCCACACAGAGCTCAGCAATCAGTACTGCTTCAGTGCAATATTTTTTTCAGCACAACATTAAAAAATTAATCATAAAAATCTACAGTGGGGCCAGGGATTTAGCTCAGCAGTGCAGTGCCTGCCTGGAAAGTATGAGGTCATGAGTTCAACTCCTGATACAAACAAACACTACAATGGATAAAATACTAAAAGTTAACAAAACAAAACCTTGGGCTGGGGATTTAGCTCAACAGCAAAGTGCTTGCCTGGCAAGTGCAAGATCATGAGTTCAATTCTTGATACCAAAAAAACCCCATACAAATAGCCTCAAGTGGATTAGTAGTAATAAAATAAGTAAAATGGGAAATGAAGAGTTTGGAATATTTTACTTTTATTTTGATCTATTTAGTTGTATAGGTAATTGTATTTAATTGTATATTTATAGGGTTCCTCCCCCATATTGGGGATAGACCCCAGGGCTTCACATTGATATATATGCCAGGCCTTTTTTTTTTTTTTTTTTTTTTTTGTCTTTTTTCGGTACCAGGGATCGAACTCACGACAGCCTGCTTGCAAGGCAGGTGCTTATGCCGCTGAGCTAAATCTCCAGCCCCTATGCCAGGCCTTTTTATTTTTTGAAACAAGGTTTCACTAAGTTGCCCAGGCTGGACTCAAAGTTGCTATTACCCTTCCTCAGCCTCTCGAATAGCTGGGATTACAGGTGTTTAACGCTGTGCACAAAAAAACTTCAATTTTAAGTAATGACTGTGCGGAACCATACAACCGCCAGAAGAAGCGAGAGCGCCCCTTGTGCGCAGCTAAAGGCCGTGACCGGAAAGCGGACTCAGAGGTGTGTAGCCTGGGCTACCTCACTTTAATTTGGATTCATCAAGGTTCCATTCTGTCCTGTCTTAATTCTATCTATCTATCTATCCATCTATCTTTCTATCTCTCTCGAAGGAGTCTGTGTCATTCAAGCTGGTCTTGAACTCGTCAAGTAGCCCAGGCGGCCTGGAACTCGGCCAATCCTCTTGCCTCTGCTAAGCCAGCCTAGTTAGGCACCCCCTTCTCCCAACGGTTGTTCTGACAACGCGTCCGCACAGCCTCCCCTCGGGCAAGTCCAGAGGCGTCCCTCAGTGCTCCTATTGGTCGAAAGTTCACAGAGGGAGGTTGTACTTCACATTTGTTGGTCAGTTGAGCTGGGCGGGGCAATCCTCTGCGTTCTCATTGGCTGGTTTTTTCAAAGGGGGCGGGTTTCTGGGCAGCAGCTGAGCAGGGTTGGGGGCACCGGACAGCAACTCAGCCTTGAGTGGGAGCGAGACGCCGGCCATCCCGGGTATTTGGAGGATAAAGGTGAGGAGGGTTGCGTGGAGGAGAAAGGCCAAGAAGTAAGGAATGATGAGCGGCGACGGGGATGCACAAGTGTGGGGTTCCCAAGGTGTCTGTCCCGCAGGGATGACCACCCCGGCGGGCTCGGGTGCGGGCTTCGGCTCGGTATCCTGGTGGGGCCTGTCCCCGGCGCTGGACTTGCAGGAGGAGAGTGAGTCTCCCGGTGTCCCTGTGCCTCACCCAACCCCCGCCGGCCGGGCCGTAGCGCTGCACGCGTCGACGGCAGAGGGCGCTGCGGCGACGCAGCCCAGCCCTTGTGGTCTCACCAGGCCCTGAAGTGCACGCGGACTCGGACGCGGTCGCGGACAACGACGAGCTCAATGTGCTGCTGCTGGGCTCGGTGGACGGGCGCCATCTGCTGCGCACCCTGGCCCGGGCGGCTCACTGGCCACGCAGGAGGCTCAATGTGAGGGGGTGGGGCAGAGGAGGACCCTGGCCGCCGAACTTTTGCCGGGAGCGGGGTGGGATTCTACACCTGTGGGGCCTGGGAGAAAGGGGCTGGATGCCAGGGTAGGAAGAAGTCCTGGGAAGGAAGAACCTGAGGTCCTGCTAAGTCTCGGGACCCCAGGAGCATCGGGGAGGAGGGCTCTGCGCGCCCAAGCTCTACGTGGAGGAGGGGACCTGGCAGGTGAGGGCCAGGGGTGCAAGTTTCAGGACGCTCCTCACCTCATCCTTCCAGTTCTATATGCTAGAGCACAACTTAGAGGCTGTTGCCCGACATATGCTTCTCTTCAGCCTTGCTCTGGAGGACCCCGAGAAGATGGGGCTACAAGGTCAGTGGGGACAGTCCAGGCATTCCACACCCCCCCCAGTCTCCCTACGGGGTTCTCTCTCGTCTTTCAGTGGTAACATTAGAAGTTTTGATCTCTGGGTGTGGTGGTGCACACCCTGTAATCCCAGCAGTAGGGAGGCTGAGGCAGAAAGGATCGCCCAGAGTGTGAGAACAGCCTGGGCTCTGTGTTGGGTTCAAGGTGAGCCTGAAGTACATAGGGAGATCCTGCCTCAAAGTCAAAAACAAAACGAAAGAAATCAAAAAAAGTTCATTATTTCCCCTCTTCTTGTTCTGTTTCTTTTTTCTCTCTTTCCTCCCTTGTCCCCCCAATACTGGGGATTGAATCCAGGGCCTTTGCACTGAGCTACATTCCCACCCCTTATTAATTAATTAGTTTATTAACATTTATTTTCGAGATGGGGTCTCATTCCCTAGTTCAGGCTGGTCTTGAACTCACTGTGTAGCCCAGGCCGGCCTCAAACTCGTAGCACTCCTCCTGCCTCAGTCTCCCAAGTGCTGGGATTACAGGTATGCACCACCTCCATGCATGGCTGAATGTTTTATTTTGAGACAGGGTCTCACTCAGTCTGTCAGTTTCCCAAGCTAGACTCAAACTTCCCATCTTCCTACCTCAGCCTCCCAGAGTGCTGGGTTCACAGGCATGCACTATTGGGCCTGGCTCCCCAGTTTCATAGCCAGCCTCAGCTTTTCCCACCTGCAAAATGAGATCTCATGTCATCCCTCCTAGAACCACAGATAATTAATTCTAGGAGAAAACCCACAGGACATCTCAGAACAGGAGGACACCAAATGAATGCTGTGAGGTCGCTGTGGAGAGGCTGGTGCAGGGCTCAGCAGGGTCCCCAGGGCTGTCACGCCCCCTCATTGTGTGCAGCAGAGCCGGGGTTCCACAAGTGGTTCCACAAGTGCGGGGTGGGGAGCAGTTCCAGCTTGTGCCTAGAGCAAAGCCTCGAACTCACACCGGCAGCAGCTGGCATCCTGCTTTGCTTGCTGTGTGGCCTGGAGTAGGAACCTACCCCTTTCTGGGCCTCATTAAAGTTCCCACAGCAGGTTGTGGTGGTACAGGTCCTGATCCAAGCACTATGGGATGCAGAAGTGGAGGCAGAGGCAGGAGGACCACAAGTTTGAGCCCAGCCTGGGCAACTTAGTAAGACCCTATCTCAAAATAATTCTTTTTAAAAAGGGGCTGGAAATGTAGCTCAGTGTGAAGGCCCTGGGCTTAATCCTCTGTGTGGTAAGGAAATAAAAAGTTCCTCCCCCAGTAGAATTCCCCTGATGATTCATAGCACTGTGGTATATGATGTCAGCACCATATATTTGAGCAATTTTTGCATTTTATCAGGAGAACCGGTGGCCATTGCCCTGGGCATTCACAATGTATTGCATAATGCACCTTCCTTGCGGTTTTTAGACTAAGTTAATCTATTTAACTAAACCCAGATAGTTCTGAACTCAGCTGAAATCTTCATACATGTCTCATCTCTCACAATCCACATGCATGCTATTACATGTATATGTATGTTCTCCCACAAGATTGTTAAAAAGCTAGAGCACTATGGCAGCGCGTGCCTGTAGTCCCAGCATTCTGAAACTCGAGGCAGGAGGAGGGCAAGTTGGAACTCAGCCAGAGCAACTTAGCAAAACCCTAACTTGAAGTATATAAATAAAACTGCATAAGGGCTGCAGACGCAGCTCAGTGCAAAGGCCCTGGTGCATTCCCAGCACCACAAAGACAAAATCACAACCAAAAGCAAAATCAAGCATTTTAATGCTATAACATTTACAAAGGTGCATCTCTCTGTCTCTCTGGTCGAGGTCCTATTTGCCATTTTAAAGACGGGGAGGTTTTAAACATGCGACTCGGTGGGAGCTCCCCGAGGGACAGGAGCAAGGGTGACCAGGGTTAGGAGGGAGTTGTTCTTGGGGCTCCTCCTTCCCATCGCTCCCTTCCCCTCCCCCAGAGCGGAGCGAGACCTTCCTGGAGGTGTGGGGGAACACGTTGCTGCGGGCCCCGGTGGCCGCCTTCGTGCGCTCGCAGGCAGCCCGCCTGGCGCCTCTGGTCCCGGAGCCCGACCGCCTGGCGCGGGAGCTGCCCTGGCTCCGCCTCTGCGCGCTCAAGGTGTCCTACGCGCGGGGTCCGCGTCCCAGGCAGTGGTGCAGGGAGGACGGGCAGATTGACAGTGACCGGGCTACGGGTGCGGGTATCCTGCTCTGATTGCCCCGTGGGCGTTGAGCAGGGGCTTTGGCTCCCGGGGCCTCAGTGTCTCCCCTGAGCTGGGCCCGGAGTCAAGGAGAGCTGGCGGGGCGCGCCTGTGCATCCTGGGCCTTGCTCTCCCACACGCGTGGCTGCAGTTCCGAGAGCGCGACGCGCTGGAGGCCGTGCTCCGCTTCTGGTCTGGAGGGGAGCGGGGCCCTGAGGCCTTCCCCGTGGGTCGCCTGTGGGATGCGCGCGTGCGCCACTACCTGGGCTCCCGCTACGACGCCCGGCGCGGGGTCAGCGACTGGGACCTGCGCATGAAGCTGCACGACCGCGGGGTGAGGCTGGGGGGCAGGGGCGGAGGCCGTCCTTAGAGCCTGGGTCCGAGGGTGGAGCTCACCTAGACCTGACTTCCTCCCTCCGGCCACCCAGGCCCGAGTCATCCATACCCAGGAATTCCGTCGCTGGAGGGACACAGGTGTCGCCTTTGAACTCAGAGACTCTAGCGCCTACCAGGAGCCCAACCGGACCCTGGCGTCTGGCCGCCTCTTGATCCACGTGGGTATCACTCCCTGCCCAGTCCTTAAGTCCCGGCCCACATCAGCCTCACTTGCCTCCTCTCTCCTGTTTTCCCAGCACGGGGAGCGCGTGGTGGCGCGCGGGTACTGGGGGGACATCGCCACGGGGCCCTTCGTGGCCTTTGGCATCGAGGCGGACGACCAGAGCCTCCTGCAGACCAGGAACGGGCAGCCCGTCAAGGTGTGAGGCCTGGGGAAGCTGGTGCTGGGATCAGGACCAGGCCCCGCCCCGCTGGCTAAGCCCCGCCCTCGAAGGACAAGCTCCGCCCCGACAGCTAAGCCCCGCCCCATGGGCTAAGACCAGCCCCCACAGCGCTGTTAGCCTTGGCGTCCAACCCCACCCGCTCGCTCTTTCACAGACTGCGGGAGAGATCGCCCAGCACAATCTGACCGAGGTGCTTCGAGAGTTGGCCGCCTGGGGGCGCCCGAGAGCCGCGCAGGGGAACCCCGAGGGGGAGCGGCTGGAGCCGGAGGACAACTCGGAGCAGAAGACCCTAGGTGAGGGGATTCCGCAGGTAAGCGTGGGCTCACATCAACTGTGGACTCGGGTCGGCGTGGACCCTGGTAAGCCCGTCTTCGGGCCCCACGGATTTCGAATCCCAGCGTGGATGCGCGGGTTTGCAGTGCCAAGGCAGGGACCGGGCTTTCAGATTCTGCCTCCTCATCTCTTCCGGTCTCCCTGTCCTGAATCCTGACCCCGTCCTCAGGATTCCGTGAAGGCCTTGGCTGGCCGAAAACAACCTCTCCTCACCCCCTCCGAGCCGGGGTTCGAACCCAGGGCCATCCTCACTGAGCTACGTCTCCAGGCCCGTTTTGTTTATTATTATGGCCCGGGTCTCGCTGGGCTGCCCAGGCTGCAGTCACCTGGCCCTTCAGAAATTCGTTATCACTGGGAGCTTTCAGCTCCCACCTGGAGTTTGGCCCTGTCCTCTGACCTGCCCTGTTGCTCCTCGGTGTCTGTCCCTTTGCACGGGTTCGGCTCTTTAGCCCTGGGCCCCCCTCTCCCCCCCACCGTAAACTGCTTCTCTGCTTGCCGGGCGACTCTCCAGCCTCTTGCACGAATCCAGAGGAGGTGCAGGCAGGCCCAGAGGAGGCCCGGGCTCACCCTCTCCACGCCCAGGGCCTCACTGCTCTGCCTGTTTCTGGTGGCTGTCCTGTGGAGAGGTGACGCCCTGCCGCCCTCCCCAGGAGACCTGGCCCGAGAATCCTTCACGCTTCACTTTCTTCCCCTCGGATCCGCGCACTTGCTGCACCACAAAGGCTGCTACCAGGGCCACTTCCAGCTCCTCTACATCGCCTGCGGGTGAGGAACGTGGTTGCGCGGGCAGATCTGGGTCATGCGCCCCCTGCCGCCGCTCACCACTCTCTCTCTCTCTGCAGCATGGTGCACCTGCTTGGCCCTGAGCTCGCTGCCTGCGTGGCCCCTGGAGGGCACCTGGTGGTGGAGTCCGCCCGGTGAGCCCGTGTGGCGCGGGGTGGGTTGAGGTGGCTGGGGTGGTCCATGCACGCACACTCGGGTCTCACTGCCGCTCTGCCCAGGTTCCTGGTGGACCTGCGCTCTGAGCAGCTTCAGGACTTCAACAACCGGGTCGGGGAGCTGGCTGGAGTGGCTGGTTTCACCCCACGCACTACGACTGGGCCTGTGGAGACCTTCTCTCGCTTCACCAAGCTGATGGCCGAAGGCTCAGGATCTGGACACGTGCCCCGGAGCCCCTCTCTTGATGCCTCCAGTCTCGGGTGCACATCCCATGCTTCCAGTGCTGGGGACTCCACCCCAAGATCTGACCACACTCACAGCAAACCCGCCTCACACGTCAGAGTGGGAGCCGACCTGGAGCCCAAGTGCCCCTCTCTGACTTCTAACGGGGACTCCGGAGATTAGGAGCCACCTACAGGATTTTGACCCACTTGGGGCTTCTCGAGGTTCCCACCCGGCATTGCACTCAGCCCCAGAGCCCTGCAGACTGAGCCTTCCCATGCCCTCCCTGGGGCTCTGTGTGCCATTCCAAGTTATACAGTGTCTCTCACCCCCTGCCACACCCAAGACTTATCCCAGATGAGATCCACCTGGGCTGAGGCCCCAGCCTCCAGTCCCTCCCAGCCTCCTGCCCTCTGTTCTCAGCTGGGATTGGGGAGGCACCAAGCAGCTCAGTAAAATCTTGTGTCCTTTTCTGCGTGTCCCTGTGTCCATGTCCTCTATCCTCGTTTGGCTCCACCCATGGGGGTGGGAAGGGTCCAGAAGGCTGGAAACAGACTTCTAGGTTTGCAAGTAGGCTCTGGGTGGCTGTTCCCATGCTGTGGCCCTAGGGCAGAGGCCCAAACCTGAGCCTCAGTTTAAGTAATGTGAAATAGCCCGGTGTAATGAGCAGAGGCTAGGGCAAGAAGGTTATCTAGAGCTTGAGGCCAACTTGGGCTACCTATGGAGATCCTGTCTCTATAATAAATAAATAAAATATAAAAATAATATGCATCCAGCAGCTCACACTTTGGGTGCTGAAGCTAACTCTATGCAGCGAGAAAGATAAAGTCCTAACCTTCATGCAGAATTAAAACTCGTAAAGGGGTAGGAGGCCTAAACTCCTGGAACCTAGGCCTGGACCCCCGGTGTGAGGGAGGAGACCAGGCCGACCCAGGTCTGAGAGGAGAGGGTCCCCGTGCCTGGCCTGTTTCTGTTCTGAAGGTGGAGGGCTATAGCACTCCAGGCCAGAGGGAGGAAGGGTCTGATCCCTGAATGCCAAGGTGACCTGGTGATCAGGGAGCCAGCCGCCCCGCCCCTCATGCGAGTTATCTCTGTCCTGGTCCTGGAGGAGGGGACCGCAATATATTTAGTCCCTGTCCTTGCCCTTTATCTCAGTGTCCTAGTGAAGCCAGAGCAGCACAGTGGAACCCCAAGGGCTTGAGACCTCCAAGGTCACCCTCGCGCCCCTCACGGACCTCCAGGAGCCTCTGTCTGCTCTCTATCTCTCACATCCCAGCCCTAGTCTCTCCTATGGCGGATGGGTGAGTGCATCTTGGTGGCCCTGATATCTGAGGCCCGGAGGGGGTCCAGGGTTCCCCCGAAGGTTGGAGCTGGACACTGGTCCGAAGAAAGAGGTAGTGTAGGAATCCTGGGTGGAAATGAGGTAAGAATTTGGAAATCAAATTGGAGGCTGAAGGCAGGAGGCTCCCAAAGTTTGAGCCCAGCCTCAGCAACTTGATTTATGGAGACCCTGTCTCACAGTAAAATATAAAGAATGTGGGATCAGACTCCTGGGACCTTAGCAGGGGCAGCTGATGACCCCATCCTCTAGTCTCCTAGAGGTCAGCCAGGACACAGGCCTACTATTAATGCTCTCCTCGGCTTCTCTCCCCGCAGGAGCAGCAATGCGGTGAGAATGCTCGCTCAGAGGCGCGGACTGGGATCCCCGAGCCGGGGTGGCGCAGCAGGGCAGGGTGGAGCAGAGGATGCAGCCTTAGAGAGGTGACTGGGAAGGACGGGGTCTCGGTGGTGACGCGGCCGCCCCTCCTCCCCAGGCGGGGGAGCCACGCCCCGCACCGGCCCCCGTGCGTCGTCGCTCCTCGGCCAACTACCGCGCCTACGCCACGGAGCCGCACGCCAAGGTTGGGGACAAGGGCGGGGAGGAGCAGGGCTTATGCTGGGCGGGGCTTCAGAAAGGATCAGCTTATGATTGGTGAGGGCTGCCTGTGGGCGGAGCTCTGTTCCCGCTGTTGCTTAGGGGATGGTGGGCGGGGCCTAGCTGGAGTCAGGGCCCGAGATTGGTGGAAGAGGACGAGGGGCGTGGCTTTCCCTGCATTCACGGGTCGAGTTGAAAGCATTCCCAGACTCTTGCATTCCCCTTCTGGATTTTTTTCTTTCTCTATGCATCCTGGCAGAAAAAGTGTAAGATCTCCGCCTCCAGAAAGCTACAGCTGAAGGTGAAGCGGAGAGGGCGGGGCTTTCGGGAGGTGGGCGTGGTCGGGGTAGAGCTTTGCTCTGGGCGCCCCTCGGAGGGCAGGGCAGAGCTTTGAAGTGATGGTGGTTCAGGTCTCCAGGACAGGGCTTTATCTCTGATCTCTGGTGCTCGACGCTTCTCACCGCCCTGCAGACTCTTATGCTGCAGATCGCGAAGCAGGAGCTGGAGCGCGAGGCGGAGGAGCGGCGCGGAGAGAAGGGGCGCGTGCTGAGTACACGGTGCCAGCCCCTGGAGCTGGCTGGCCTGGGCTCCGGGGAGCTGCAGGTACCGACGTAGGCGGTCCCGCCTATCGGCGTCCTTGCCTTGCTTGGGCTCATGAGCACCTAGGGTCCAGTATGGCAGCCCTTAGCCTGGGGAATGCAAAGTGTCCAGGTAGGCACCACAGCCAGACCCAGGCGCAGGTCCTCCAGACCCAGAGCTGCCAGATTTCAGGACTCCTGGATGCCACCCACCCTTCCGTGCTGTTCTCTGGAGTCCACGTGGACTCTACTAGTTCAGCGCCAGATCTTAGCGCCTCAGCCCTCTCCCTCAGACCCTGAGGTCCCTGACCGGCCTCCTCCTTCGGACCTTGGGGTCCAGACTCCAGCCCTTCCCCCACAGCACACATCGGGCTTCTCCACCAGGACTTATGCCGACAACTCCATACCCGGGTGGACAAGGTGGACGAAGAGAGATACGACATAGAGGCTAAAGTTACCAAGAATATCACAGAGGTGGGAGCCCAGGGCACTTGGCTGGGCGCCCTCACAGAGTGTGAAGGGCCAGCCTGGGTTTGGAGCACTGAAGCCCAAGGGCACTGTCTGAGGGGGCGGGTCAGAAGGATGAGTCCTTGATGCGGTTTCCCACAAAAGAGAAGGCCAGGTCAGGCCAGGCCAGAGCAGGAAGCGCGAGATGCACGCTTGGGCGGCAGGGGTGCTGGAACAGGAGCCTTGGAAGAGGCGTCTGGGGAGATAGGAGCTGTGGCTCACAGGTTGCTGGAGAGCACGGGTCGGAGGTTCTGAGAGACGGGCTGGGCTGTCAGGAGCTTCAGGCAGTGGGGAGCGGGCACCAGGCTCGGTGTGTCGGGCAGGGAGCTAGAAGAGGGAGGAAGAGGTGGGGGTGGTGTCCACTGCCCATGCGGCCGCCCCCAGATCGCAGATCTGAACCAGAAGATCTTTGACCTCCGTGGCAAGTTTAAGCGGCCCACGCTGCGGAGGGTGAGGATCTCTGCAGATGCCATGATGCAGGCCCTGCTGGGAACCCGGGCCAAGGAGACCTTGGACCTGCGGGCCCACCTCAAGCAAGTGAAGAAGGAAGACACCGAGAAGGTGAGTGTGGGGCAGGGCCAGGACAGGGGGTACTCAGGGGAGGGCTGACAGGGACATGAGGCCTAGCCTGAGGCAGCTTGTCCTTAGAGAGGAGAGCCTGGAAGGAGTCCTCAGTGAGAATTAGGGGGAATAGCACAAGCTAATGGAAGAGAGGAAGTGGGAGGGGAAGCCAGGGATGGAGATACAGCTCTGAGTACAGTGTTTGTCTAGCATGTGTCAGGCCCTGGATTTAATTCCCAGCACCTTAATTGAAAAAGACTGGAAAGGCAGGTGTGGTGGCACACACCAGTAATCCCAGCACTCAGGAGGCTGAGGCAAGAGGGTCAGCATGAGTTCAAGGCCAGCCTGAATTGCATAGTGAAACCCTATCTCAAAAAACTGAAAACAAATCAAAACAATAACAAAACAAAACAAAAAAAAATAAAATAAAACACTGGGAAAGACAGTGCCTTGGGGAGGGAAGAAGAAGAAAAGAGCGTAGAGAAACCTGAGGGCTACATGAAGTCCATGATGGAGAAAAGAAGTACATGAGGGAGGCAAGAAAGGAAACCTAAGAAATATGTGAGGGAGACAAGAAGTACATAAGGGAGACAGGAAGTGCATGAAGGAGACAGGAAGTGCATGAGGGAGACAGGAAGTGCATGAGGAGACAGGAAGTGCATGAGGGAGACAGGAAGTGCATGAGGGGGACAGTAACTTATGAGAGACAAGAAGTATATGCGAGATACCAGGATGTATGAGGGAAACAGGAATCATGTGAAGAAGACAGGAAGTATATAAGGGATGCAGGAAGAGGAAGAGTAAAAGGGAAAGGAAGAATATCAAAGAAGTCAGGAAATGTATAAGGGAGACAGGAAGTGCTTGAGAGAGACAGAAAATTCTTGAAGAAGACAAGAGATTGAT
Source organism: Cavia porcellus (assembly GCF_034190915.1). Lineage (NCBI taxonomy): Eukaryota > Metazoa > Chordata > Mammalia > Rodentia > Caviidae > Cavia > Cavia porcellus. Next base: position 36,017,807 of record NW_026947490.1, on the reverse strand, counting down.
GAAGGAATCAGGAAATATTGCATAAGGAGAACTGTCGGGATGTTATGGGAATCCTAGGCCATAGGCCTGAGTCTAGGAGTCCCAACAACATGATTCAGCCACCCACTCTTACAGGTCCAGTTAGCAGAAAGCGAAAGAGACAGAGTCAGGAAAGGGGTTTCTTTCAGTGCAGTCCTACTGAAAAGTCAGCCTCTTTAGGATTTTGCCGGGAAAGAACAAAAGTGAAGCATGGAGGGGTCCCATGTGCATGGTAGACTGTGGTATGGTTGCTGGTCATATCCTGGGAATTGTGCAAGACAAGGACTGGAGCCTTCTATCACTGGGCAGATCTAAGGGGGTCCCCCAAAGAGGTGATGGGGACCCTAAGTTGATTCGTGACTCCCATCATGGGAAAGCTCTTTTTTTTTCCTGCCCGGCACCAGGGATCAAACTCACAACCTCGCACTTACCAAGCAGGCTCTTATGCTGTTGAGCTAAATCCCCAGCTCAGGAAAAGAATCTTCGGGTGCATCTCTGTGAGGCCCAGGCAGATTTATCATCAGCACTGTTAGAAAGGGAGGGAGTCCCCAGTACCGATAAAAAAGAAAAAGACAAAAAAAAAAAAAAAAAAAAAAAAGAAAGAAAAGGAGGGAGAATAAGAAATGGATGCTACTCAAGTGGCCACAGAGCCTTGCCCTAGTGCAAGGTCAGCTTGGCCACTTGCAAAGCATGGCGGCACTGTGAGGGTGCACCGAAGGACCCTGAATGATTTTCTGTTTTCCTTTTTTTTTGTACCCAGGATTGAACTCACAACTTCGCACTTGTCAGGCAGGTGCTTGTGCCACTTAGCTGAGCATCCCCAGCCCTGTTTTATTTTATTTTATTCTGAGTCAAGGTCTCACTAAGTTCTAAATTCCCCAGGCTAGGCTCGAACACTGCCATCCTCCTGCCTCAGCCTCTCAAGTGCTGGGATTGCAGGTGTGTGCTACCACACCTGGCTACCTGTACTTCCTCCAACCTCACTACTTCAGGACAAGCAAAGGGTGACTGCAAAGGTGCCCATTACTGGGCCTTGTCTCAGGGCACATGCAATAGATTCTTGGGCAGGCGCCCAGAGCACTGTCACCCAGCCAGCTAGAGAGTGAGCAGAGGCACAGAGCCTGGAAGAGTGCTGATCTCTGACCTTCCTCCCCAGGAGAACCGGGAGGTTGGTGACTGGCGCAAGAACATCGATGCCCTGAGCGGCATGGAGGGCCGGAAGAAGAAGTTCGAGGGCTGAGCCTACCTTCCCCCGTCCAGGAAATCAAAACCCTGAGAACTAAAAACTGTTCATGCTGGATGTGATTGTGTGTTCTCTCCCTGGGTCTCAGGCTAAGGTCGGGGGGGACACAGGGCTCAGGCAGTTCCTGGTCATTTGCAGACAGTGCAATGCATCCAAGGCTGAAAAAGAGGGGAAGGCAGAGATGGGGAAACTGAGGCAGAGGCCAAAGAGCAAGGAAAGGAAAGAACTAGCGTGGGGGAAGAAGGGCAAACAGTGGGAGAGAGAGAAGGGGCAGAACACAAATGATGGAGACCCCTGAGAAGACACCCAGCCAGGGAGAGACACCCCAGGAGGACCAGGGAGTCCGAGAGTGCAGGGTCACAGGCCTGTAATCCTCCACACTCAGGAGGCTGAGGCAGAAGCATCACCTGGAGTTCAAGGCCAGCCTGGAAAACACAGCCAGAACTCTGAAAAAAACAAAAAGTAGGAGAGCTAAGACAGGCACAGGGGCACAGAGGCAAAAAGAGGCAGAAACAGTGACAGAGATGAGGCCTAGAGCAAGGTTCAAAGAAGGCCGGTGGCCGGCAGCCGAGTGTGAGGAGGGTGAGGCCTGAGGCCAGGGCCCTCTCTGGGGCTGTGATCCTTGAATTGAAGGTCGCGGCTGGACTGGGGGGAGGAAGATACCAAACAAGAGCAGAGTCAGATGGGGTGGGGGTGGGGAGCCTAACGGTCACCCCCTCCCCTGCCTGCCACACCTGCTGCCCCACTTTAGTGCCTGTTGTCACCAAGGTGGAATCTGGTGGCAGACAAAGGGGTGGGGGTATGGAGGGGGGCTGGAGAGGTGTACAGAGAGAGGAGGCAGGAGGTAAGGAAGGACTTAAGGTAGGGAACGTGCAGGAGATGAGCAGCCTGAGCGCTGAGCTCAGAAGCTGGGTCTGAGAAGGAGAGAAGGTGGCCAGAGGGACTCGGGAGGAGGAGACAGAGAGAAAGGGAGGCAGGAAGCGTCCCTTGTGCCTCTTTGGTCACCAAGCATTGTCCCAGGACCCACTGTGTTTCCAACCAGGGGCTCCAGCACAGAAAGCCATGCACTAGGAATGATTCTGGTGGTGGCTGAGTCTGCCTGGGCTCCAGGGTGGCACCGGCATGGTGAGGAGGGGGCTTGGAGAGGGAATCTGGGCTGGAGAGCCAGGCATCCGGAGCTGGTCGAAGAATCCTTTCCCCTCCCCTCCCCTTTTTTCCTCTCCCCTCTTCTCCCTTCCCTTCCTTTTCTCTCCCCTCCCCTTCCCATTCCCTCCCCTCCCCTCTTCTCTCCCCTCTCTTCTCCTCTCTTCCCCTCCCTTCCCTTCCCGGGGCGGGACTGCATCCACTATAAAGTCCGGGAAGCTTAGTGCCCAGTGCCAGGCAGTCTTCCCTCCAGCTCCGCAGACGCAGCCTTAGGTAATGGTACTGGGCTCTCTGTAGGGTTTGTGGGTCGTGGATTTGGGGGTGCCTGTCTTTAGGACTGCAGAGGTCTCAGAGTCTGGGCAGTCGCAGACATCAGGGTTTGGAGTCAAACAGTCTGAATGTTAGGATTTGGAGGCTCAGACTCAGCATATCAGAACCAGGGGCTCAGAGAACAGGGTTTTAGGGGTTGGGCCTCTGAGCTTAAGCTTGGGTATCTAGAGGGTTCACTGGAGTTTCCTAACGTGAGGTTTACAGTTAAAGGGGGGGGGTCTAAGACCTGGGGATGAGGATACCGGGATCCCGAGCTATCACCGGTTAGGGCTCACAATCTGGAGCTGTGGTGACATGGCCGATGGTCACGGTCTTTGCTTACTGGGTTTTGGGGTTTGGTTAACCTGGGCATTGTGGGGTCTGGGGTTACAGAGATTGTGGTCTAAAAATTGAGGGTTCAGGATGAGGTCTGTGGAAGGAGCCTGCTTTCCAGGGTGCTCACCTGTCCACAGATAGGGGTGAAGGTGAAAGAGGGGAGCTAGGGAGGCTAAGCAGCCATGGGGATGGCAGTGGATGCTGGAAAGCAGGTCGGTGAACACTGTTCCAGAGGACCCCCCCCTTCTGTTCCTTCTTAGGAAGTGTCCTATGCTCCACGTCTATGACATCGCCCAGAAATAGCACCAGGGTGGGGCAGCTATTGTCTGCAGGCCACGGCCCCATCCATACTCCTAATCCCCAGGATCAGGTTCCCACAGACCTGTCACAGGACAAAGGGGGACAGCTGTGCCGAGGGGGCGGGGAGCCTGTGTCTGGCCAGAAGCGCAGCTCCCTGTCAAGAGTGGCTTAGGACTCTGTGACTCCAGCCTCCTCCCCCAGACTCGGGGTCTGAGCCCGGCCTCCACCCTTAGACCCATGGTCCGTGTCCAGCACTCAGCCCCTTCTTCTCTGTCACCCTCAGGTCCCAGCAGGATGTCGGACACCGAGGAGCAGGAATATGAGGAGTGAGCGGTCTTCCACAGGGCTGGGGTGGGTAGTGGAGTCCCTGTCACCCCTCCATGGCTAACTGACCTCTGCTCTCTCCTGGTCCCTAGGGAGCAGGCGGAAGGTGAGTGGCAGGTCAGGCTGGGGGAAGTTGCCCACGCATCTGACGCCGGGCCAGGGCGGGATGACACTGGCCGCTGGGCGGGCACCAGAACACCTCTTCTCCACCCGGGTACCTTGCTCAGCTCTCGGCCCCGCCCCAGAGTATCTGGCCCCGCCCCAGACCCCCCCCCTTGCTAGTGAGTCTTGACCCAGGACAGCTGCTTGGTGCCCACTCTCTCCTGGGCCCTCCACTGGTTCCCAAGCCCCGCCCTCAGTCCCGCCTCAAAACTCGTCCCCAAGCCAGGCCCCGCCCCATGCCACGACCCCGGTCCTAGTCCCGCCCCAGGTCCTTTGCCCCGCCCCCATTCCCGCCCCATTCTACGTCTCCAGTCCTGGCCCCACCCCCCAATCCCGCCCCAGGTCCCTGGCCCCACCCTCTGCCCCCACCTCAAATTACGGACCAGCCCCGTCCCACCCCGACCCATCCTCTGCCCCACCCCAGTCCTGACCCCAACCAGCGTCTGGCCCCGGCCCTCAGTCCCGCCCCTGAACCTGACTCCGCTCTCAGTCCGACCCAGGGGCTCCGGCCCCGCCCATCCAGACAAAAGGCCACGCCCACTACCCCCGCCCCTTGCCACAGACCCCGCCCCATCCCGTCCAGCCGCGGGTTCCCGCCCGCTCCCTCCCCCCTCCCCCACCGGGACCCCGGCTTAGCCCGGTCCTGCCCTGACGCCCCCACCCGCCGCCCGTCCGCAGAGGAGGAGCCCGCCGAGGAAGAGGAGGAAGGTGAGCCGCGGGCGGCGGGCGGCGGCGGGGTCCCGGCGGCTGTGCCCTGACGCTGTCACTCTCTCCTTCCCGCCTGGCGCCCGCTCCCGCCCGCTTCTCCCCGCCAGCCCCCGAGCAGCCGGAGCCCGAGGCAGAGCGAGGTGACGGCGCGCTTGTCTCCGGGAGCGACGTAGGCCCGGCCCGGTCCCCGCTGGCTCCGCGACCCGCTCCCGCCGGCCCTTTAGCCCCGGGCGCTGCGTCCCCTGGCGGCCGCGAAGGGAAACGGCCGTGGCTCGGCCTTTCCCTTCCTAAAGGGACCGACGCCCAAGCCTCCCCCGCCCGCGGCCCCCGCCAGGCTTGGGCGTTTGCGGACGCGCCACCCCGCGCCCTCCGCCATATACATTCAAAGGTTGGGGACAACGGGGGCCGGGTCCAGGGGGCGGGCGGGACCAAGCCAGGGGCCCGGTGCCTCTCACCACTGAGTCTGGAGCAGAGGGCTCTGCCCTGCACATGGGGATGGGTCTGGCCGCCTAGACGCTTGGGGTCAAAAAGAAGGGTCCCCATACCGCTGCTGAATGTATATATGATGCGTGTGACCCATCTCCTCCCGTCTGTACCCCCTGACTTCCCTGTGTCCTTCCCCAGAACTGCTCTGGGGGGTCTTTCCCTGGCTCCTGGGGCTAGGGGGCTGCACCCTAGACTTTTGCTAATGATCTCTTTTATTCCCCTCACCAACAGAAGAGGAGCGCCCCAAACCCAGGTGAGAGCCTGGGGCGGAGGGACTCCATCACATCCTCCTCAGTATCCCTACTCCCTAGACAGGATGCGGAAAAGGGGTGCGGGGGTGCAGTCAGGAGACCCCTGCAGCCTCCAGGGCCTCCCTGTGACCGGGGGAGAGCCACCCCGTGTGAGCCCCAGACGAGCCAGGGTGCTGAGTCTGGCAGCGAGCAGATGACAGCTGGTGGGGGTGGAAAGGCCATTGTGGGCTGAGTGAGGGCAGGCAGGGGACAGGAGTCCCTGGGCATTCTGATGTGAGGTGCTGGGGACAGGGCTTGGAGACACAGGAGACAGACCGCAGCTAGGCTCTGGGTGACACCGAAGGCCCGGGGTGTGAAAGCTTGGGGCACCAGCACATGCTCTGTGTGTGTGTGTGTGTGTGTGTGTGTGTGTGTACACAGCATGTGCGCTGAGCAGGGCCCATGTGGGGAAGATTTCCCCCCAGGGGTCCTCCCTTCATGGGCTCTACCCTTTCGGTCTACACAGCCGTCCAGTAGTGCCTCCCTTGATCCCCCCAAAGATCCCAGAGGGGGAGCGCGTGGACTTCGATGTAAGTAGCAGGCAGTGACAGGCCGCAGGTCTGGGAAGGGCGGTCCTGGGAAGGCCCTGCCCCACTGGCCCTTGGAAGCTGGCTGCCTCTGCTGGGCGCTTGTCACAGGCCTGTCCCTGCCCTGTCCCCAGGACATCCACCGGAAGCGCATGGAGAAGGACCTCCTAGAGCTGCAGACGCTCATCGATGTACACTTTGAGCAGCGCAAGAAGGAAGAGGAGGAGCTGGTGGCACTGAAGGATCGCATCGTGAGTAGGAGTGCCCAGGGTCCCCCTTCTCTGTGCGCTGGGCTGTTTCCTGGTGCTTGGTGGTACTGGGGATTGAACCCAGGGCCTTTGCACTAGCTGCACACCCAGCCCTTTTTATTTTTTATTTTGAGACAAGGTCTCAATAAATCGTTTAACTGCCTAAGCTGGGCTCAAACTTGGGGTTCTTTTGCCTCAGCCTCCTAAATGCTGGAGTCACAGGCCTGTGCCACCATGGCCCGCTGTTTTCTTTGTGACCCACCCAGAAAGGGTGGGCTGGCCGGGTGGTGGGCTCTGCCCCCCTCAATCTCCCGTTTTCCCCTCCAGGAGCGGCGCCGGGCAGAGAGGGCTGAGCAGCAGCGCTTCAGGACCGAGAAAGAGCGTGAGCGGCAGGCCAAACTGGCGGTGGGTGCCACTCCTCCCTGGGGTTACTTGTTCTTTGGGTGCTATATCTCTTTTCCTGATATCCTCTGTGCTTCCAAGGAAGCCCCTCTGCTGTTGACTTAAGGACCTTTCTGTTGGAAGGGCTAGAAACCCAGGTGTCTACAGCACGGTGAACTCTTGCCTCATGTGGGAAGTGAGGGCTGGCGTCAGGCGTGGCTGGATCAGGACTCATGATGGCACAGGAACTGCTTTTCTCCTGGTCTGGCCCTTGTTTATGTAATCGAAGGCTGATCAGGTCCTCCTGCTTTGCCTGGGGCTTTCCCAGGTTTAGCCCAGAACATCCAGGGGTTCTACGGGGGCCACCTAGAACAGCCTTTACAATGTTCTCTGTGCAGACCTGGGAGGCTTCAGACCAAGTGCTGGCCTTGTGGGGTGAGGGGAGCCGCCTGGGGGCTCCATTGTTTCAGGCCTTGGGATGCCTGGCTTGGCACTCAGAGCCTGAGGGAGTCCCCACTCCCCGCACTGGGCGGGGGGGGGGTGAGGGTGGCACAGCTGTGGCCCGTTAGGTGTCCACGCCTCAGTCTCAGGATGTGAGTGTGCTGCTCACACGGCAAAGGGGACCTTGCAGGTCCGGTGAGTTCAGGGTCCTGTGTGCATGCATGCGTGTACGTGTGTGTGTGTGTGTGTGTGTGTGTGTGTGTGTGTGTTGGTATGTATGTGTTCTGAGGACTGAACCAGGGCCTTTATACTGAGCTCCATCCTCAGGCCCATTTCAGTTCTTTTTTTCAGACTGGGTCTCACTAAGTAAGCCTCCCAGGCTGGGCTAAAACTTCCCATCTCCTGTCTCAGCCTCCCAGGGTGCTAGGGTCACTGGTGTGACCCTCCTGGTCACCAAGCCAGTGAAGGCCTGGAAACGGGAGATGGGGTGATGGCCCTGCATCATCTGGGCCACCCCAGGATCGTCACAAGGCCCTCCTGAGAGGGAGGTGGGAGGGTCAGAGCTGAAGAGATTTGAGGCCGGAGGGTGGGGAAGGAAGCCTCTGGAGCCAGAAGGGCAGAGGCACTTCTTCTAGTTCAGGAGGAGCCAGGCTGTTCCCACCCAGTGTGAGCCTGGAGCCCCGATCCAGCATGCAGAACAGTGAATCATCCTGGCACTCTAGGAGGCTGAGGCAGGAGGACTACAGGTGACACCTGTGTCAAAACAAAAAAGGACCAGGGTGTAGCTCAGTGTGAAGGCCCTGGGTTTAGTGCCCACCCCCAGCACCAAAGGAAGAAAATCGCATTGTCTTTGACCACTAAAGGTGCAAGTTACAGTGACGATGGGAAACTACTTAAAACAGGGGTGCTGGGTGGGCAGGGTACTGTGCCCCCACCTCTCTGTCCTCCCGTGGGGCTGGGCCCAGCCAGGCCCTGCAGCCTGGGGCAGGTGCCTCTGGGCCTCTGAGGGCCGGTGTCACCATCTCACTGCACCGAGGGAGACTGAGACCAGAGAGCTCCGTGTTTGCAAGGAGCCACACTGGACCTGGCTGCTGCACCCCTGCATCGCCAGGCTCTGGCCTCCCAGAGGCACCAGGGCTGAGCCTCTGTTCCCGCAGGAGGAGAAGATGAGGAAGGAGGAGGAGGAGGCCAAGAAGCGCGCAGAGGACGACGCCAAAAAGAAGAAGGTGCTGTCCAACATGGGAGCACATTTCGGGGGTTACCTGGTCAAGGTGAGTTGGGAAGTCTCTGTTTCAGGGCGGGGATGAGGGAAGCCGGGGTCGTGGGTTCTGGGTGGAGGAGGCCTGGCTGGACCCTGGGTCTGAGTGGGGAGGCTGGGGTGCAGGCATCTAGGGGCACTGCCTGCTCGCACGAATACCTGGAGGGTGCCAACGGTTGCTCTGGAGGCTCAGTCCCCCGCCCACCCCACCTCAGGCGGAGCAGAAGCGGGGCAAGCGGCAGACCGGGCGAGAGATGAAGCTGCGGGTCCTGTCAGAGCGGAAGAAGCCCCTGAACATCGACCACATGGGAGAGGAGCAGCTCAGGTCAGCGTCCTGCTGGGGCAGCCCAGCCGGGGATCCTCTCCAGAGAGGTGGTGGGGAACGGACCTGGGTGACTGTGGACCGGCTGTCTGTGTGAGCGGTGTCACTGGGGACACAGGTGTGGCCCCCACAGGCAGAGGACTGTTCCTTAGTGCAGAGCTGTGGCTGCAGTTGGGGCTCCGTCTTGGGTCTGAGTCAGAGCTGCAGTCTGGTGAGCGTTTTCCAGCTCCCGTGGTCACCTCCCTGTCCTGGGGCCAGGAAGGCCTCCTCCTGTGGGCTCTGGCAGAGGTCTCTCATTTAGGGACTGTGGTGTGGCGCCTGTAGAGATGTTGATGCATTCTTGTGATCCCAGTGCTCTGAGAGGCTGAGGCAGCGGGACCTCAAGTCCCGGCCCAGCCTGTGCAATGGTAAAAACAAGGCTGAAAGCTCCGTGCTGAGGCTCGGGTTCAATCCCTGTCTCAGCCCCACCAAGAGAAAGTGGAGGAGGTGCAGCACAGGACTCGGTCCCTCCCCTCATCCCAGCCCCCAGGCTCCCAGCCCCCCAGATCCCCAGCCCCCACCTGTCCTCTGTCACTGCCCCCACCTTCCAGGGAGAAGGCCCAAGAGCTGTCAGACTGGATCCACCAGCTAGAGTCTGAGAAGTTTGATCTGATGGCCAAACTGAAGCAGCAGAAATACGAGGTGGGAGCCGCCTCTGTGGGGCAGTGGGGTGGGGTGGGGTGGGCACTGCCCTCCAGGGCTGTTCCAGCCTGTCCCTCTGTCCCCAGATCAATGTGCTGTACAACCGCATCAGCCACGCCCAGAAGTTGTAAGTGTGCCCCGGAGCACACCCCATCCCCTACCAGGGCCCCTCCAAATCCCTGGTTCTTGGGGTGGGTGTAGGGGTCTTGGTCCCTGGTGATGTCTGGTGCCCTGGGACAGTTCTGGCTGTCATAGCAGAAGGGGAGGTGCTGGCATCTAGCAGTGGGGCCTCTTGGGGCTGAACGACAATCTTCCATGGGCAGCAGCGCAGCCCTGGGCCCTGCCCCTCAGCTTTCGGGCTCTCCTGCACAATGTCCCCCACACTTGAGTCCCCCTACATCAGTGCCCTCCTCCCCTTCCTCACGATGCTTTTCAGCCCCTCACGTCCTGCCCCATAGCCAGCAGCCCAGCCTATTCCTCCCTCTGTCTGGCAAGGCCACCCTCAGGGCTTTGCCACCTCTTCCATGGGGAAGGGGAGGGCACCTTCCTGGGCCCCTCCTGACACCCTGTCCTCCCCTAGCCGGAAAGGCGCAGGAAAGGGCCGTGTCGGAGGTCGCTGGAAGTGAGGATGCCAAGATGTGATCCCCTCAGGACTGGGAGCTATCAGATCTGTCTCATCTGTAGCTTGAAATAAACGTCCCCCTGAGACACCTGCTATGTGCTCTGATGTCGTTATTAGTACTCAGCTGGCTGCTCATGGCAAGGTGACCACCACAAGTGGCTATAGCTTGTGTACAGTGGTGTACACCTGTAATCTAAGCACACGAGAGGCTGAGGCAGGAAGATCGCTGTGAGTTCAAGGCCAGCCTGGGCTGCATGACGAAACCCTGTCTCAAACAGGCAAAACCAAACCAAACCAAAAGACACACACACACACACACACACACACACACACACACGCAGAGATGTCAGGGTTCCACTGCCTGGGCAGTCTCTGAGGCCTGTCACCGAAACCACCACTTCTCTGTCTGGTCTGGGTAGCTCCTCTTGCAGTATGAGTGCTGGAGCTCCAGCAGTCACATCTGCTTGCAGGAAGAAAGACTGCAGAAGGCAGGAGGACCGGAAATGTGCGCCTTCAGCGGAACCGGTTCCCCGACAAAGCCGGCTCACTGGCTTCCGCTTACTGTGGAGGAGACTGGGTTGCTGTCCTGGTCCTTAGCTGGCTCGTGCTTTTCTGTCCCCAGTAAAGCCAGGGCTCTGTTATTGAGGGAAGAGAAGTAGCCGGGAGCCTAGAGGCTGCAGTTGCCACCCATTACACTCGCCAAAGGGACCCAGGCCCTGCAAACAGGACTCACCCAGCCCGCCCTAAGCACAGTTACTCTGCGTCCTTGGAGCTTGGAGGGTGGTCAGGGCAGACCTGTTATGCACACTTGGCTGTGTCTCTGGATGGTGTACCGCCCTACCTACATACCAAAACCAAGACAACTTCTCAGTGTGCCCTAAATCCACAGTGGTAAGGAAATGGGAAAAGTACAATAATAGTAAAAATATAAGCCAGGTATGGTGGCACACCTAGAATTTCAGCACTTAGGAGGCTGAGGCAGGAGGGTTGCTGTGACTTCAAGGCCACCGTGAACTATGTAGCAAGACCCTCTCTCAAAAAACAAAGGAAAACTTGGAATGATCCTCTTGTCTCAGCCTCCTGAGTGCCGAGATTACATCTGTGCACCCCTGGGCCCACGTTGGAAAAAGTGTTTTACACACAGATCCAGTCCCTTTGCTGTGATCATGGTGGCTCTGTCTCTGCCTTGGGAGAAGGCTTCTTTCTGTTCCCTAGCGGGAGGTGAGGATTGGAATGGTGCCATTCTTAGGAAGACTAATTATGTCAAAGCCTCCTTCCTGTCCCTGTGTGGGGACCCAGTTTTAGTGTCCTGACAGCCACAAGCAGCCCAGTCATGGATGCTTCTAAAGATAGAATTCCCTCCTAAATTTAAACTGTTCCTTTGGGCCAGGGACTTTTCTGGGGACCATTGTGAAGTAACGAAACCAGCTCATCCTACTCTTGGCTGATTCTGTGTGCCAACAGGAGCTGTTCTCAGTTCTCCAGAGTGGGAACCATCTTGGCAATCGTTTGGGTTTTTGTTTTTGTGGCAGCACAGAGAAGAGGCAATGCTGTCTTCTTATCTCTGTGAGGTTGTTTTTACCAGCAGGAGAAGGTCCTCAGTTCTCACGCTAAGTGCTATGATTCTGCTGTTAGAGTACAGAGGAAACGGAGGCCACTGAAGCCAGTGGACCTTTACTATCAACAAGAGGACAGGAGATGGTTTTGTCAAGTGGCATGTGGAGGCACCTGATGGCTCTTCTATGCCATCTCTACTGCTCCAGGAGGTCAAGACAGAGACCAGCCTGTGGTCACGGAGCTAGGAAGTGGCTGAGATGAGATTCTGGCCCCAGACTGTCAAATACAGAGCAGGAGAAATTCCTAACCGCTGTAGTAGACTAGGATTCCAAAAACAGCAGTCAAGTTTGGTGATACACACCTATGATCCCAACACATGGGATGCTGAAGCAGGAGGATTGCTGCAAATTAGAGGCCAGCCTAGGCTACAGAGTGAGATCTCCTTTAAAAAAAAAAAAAGTCAAAGCCTAAGTTAGTGTTCAAACTAAAGATTTTTAATAGTTTATGGACAGTGCTCACCCCACAGATCAGGGAGAATAGGCTGGGTCAACCAGATAACGTGTGCTACCTGCGAGTAATAGGCATGAAAACATAGACATTCATAAAGGCACACAGGCACAAACAGGATTGCAAACACACACAATTATAGCATGTCCCAATTATTCTGGGGCACAGGGACAAACTTAACGGCTCAATACACAGTAATACACTTAAGCTTTGTGTCCCACCTCCCTGGGAAGTTGCACAAGTGGAATATGTGTGTAGGGGGCTACTGAGTCAAGAGCTACCTGGGCATCCCTGGCCTCAGGGGATTTGTAGTTTATTTCTCTGCACAAGCCAAGGGACTTCAGAGTGGAGGGTTCTCCAGTGTTCTCTGGGGGAAAACTTTCTTGCACCTGTCGAGATTTTGGAAGCTTTCTTTGTGATTTTTATGGGTCACTGTTCCTGTCCCAAAATGTCTTTATCCTTGCCATTTTGGGTTTCAGTGCAGGACACTCAAAGTTTGGTCAATGTCTATTTATGTATTGGGTCTATTATGAGAAGGTTTAACCTAAACCTACTGGAGAACCTTGCCCTGCACTCCACATCCCAGAATGTCATGAGAATGGGCTAGTGAGAGCCTGGACTATACTTCCCAGCGTGCTCCACGGCCCTGGGTGGGCCACAAGGATACTACCATTGCGAACCGAGTTGCTTGGGGTTCTTGCCCCATTGTGTTCCAATGAGTACCATTAGGGACCTGGGACTCCTCTTGCCATGGAGACTAATTTCCTGACGTGCTTTTGATCATACCTATGACAACCTGGGCCTTTAGGGCATAGCCCGAAGAGTATATTTCCGAGCGTGCATTGGGTTGTTGGCCGAACGCCCTGACCTTTGCTCCCAGGCTTCATTTCCCATCATGCCCTGGGTGGTTACCGGGAGAATTTGGGACTAGGACTCACTTTCCCAGGGGGCCCTGGTTTTTCCCACGGCCTAGGGAGTCCATTCATTCATTCATTCATTCAAAAGTATTTTCCATCCTGTCCTTGAGCTCAGCCCCAGACGCGGAATAGGTGGTGCACACAGAAGACAAAAATCCCTGCCCTCATGGAGCTTATTTCTAGTTGAGGGAGGCAGATTAAAAAAACCCAACAAAATAGCCTATGGAAAGTTGATAAGATATAAGACAAAGTAGTCCTACAGTCTATCTTTTTGGACTCCTCCAGCGCCCCATACCCAGCTATCATTTCCCACCAGGTCGTGTAGGTGTGTGTGTGGGGGAAGTGGGGGTAGTAGTGTCCATTTTTTTTTTTTTCTCGTCTTTTTCCTTTTTTATCGGTACCGGGGATCGAACTCACGAGTGCCTGCTTGCAGGGCAGGCGCTTATGCCACTGAGCTAAATCCCCAGCCCCGATAGTGTTTCGTTGTGTCCCCTTTAATGGAGCACTACATTTCCCAGCACGCCCCGGGACCCCTCTCCTACCCCGAGTGTGTGTTTCCTGCTGTTCCCCGGGGCCTGCCCTTATCCAGACTGTTTTCTTTTGACGCCTTAGTTTGGACTTTCCAGTGTGCCTTAGTGGACAGCGAATCTAATAAGTTCCGCTGAGAGACTCCATTTCCCAGCACTCCCCGCTGTCGGCCTCCTGCCCCGTCCCTATCCTGTCGGCCATTCGTTTCTCTGCGCTGAGGACTCTATTTCCCAGCGTTCCCCTGGAGGAGCGCCGTGACGTCACGCACGGACGGAGACCAGGAGCTCCCTGAGCCGGGCGGGGCAAACGGCGGTTCCCGGCGGCCCGCGGGGCGGGCGGGTGGCAGCTGTTCGGCTCGCTCGCTCGCTCGCTCTCTGGGCGAGCGGGCGGCGCGATGTCGGGGGAGGATGGCCTGGCGGGAGGTCCGGGGGCGGCGGCGGCCCGCGAGCGGCGGCAGGAGCAACTGCGGCAGTGGGGGGCGCGGGCGGGCTCGGAGCCGGGCCCCGGGGAGCGGCGCGCCCGCACCGTCCGCTTCGAGCGCGCTGCCGAGTTCCTGGCGGCCTGCGCGGGCGGAGACCTGGACGAGGCGCTGCTGATGCTGCGCGCGGCCGACCCCGGCCCCGACGCCCAGACCGACCCCGCCGCTCCGCCGCCCGCCCGCGCCGTGCTCGACTCCACCAACGCCGACGGCATCAGCGCCTTGCACCAGGTCAGCGCCCCGTGGTCCGCGGCCGCCTTCCCTGGCCGACCCGCCTGCGTGCGACCCCTTTGCCGTCCCACCTGGAGCTCTTCCCCTTCCCGGCCCTGCCTCTCCATGCTGCCCACTTCTCGACCCTGAGCGCCCTTTGCGCGGCTGTCCTGCTGCCCCTGCTGCCGTCCGGTGTTGTCATTCCTTTTCCGGGCCTCTGTCGGGTTCCCCTGAAGATCTGCGCACCCCATACTTGCGCGGCCGCTGGCCCTTTCCTTACAGAGCCCGCGTCCCTCTCCGCCCCTTGCCGGAGCTTCCTTCCTCCCGCCATCTCTGGCCACCGTCCGCTATGGTTAGGCCCAGATCCCGCCTCGGTGCCTCTGTCACCTTTGGCCACCCTCTTCCCGGTCCTGTGCTGCCTGTCGCTGCCCAAGGGTGACCTTTCCCGAGCCTGGAGCCTCTTCCTCGTAGGCTCTGTAGCACCTCAGTCCCCGAGGCAGATGCTTCCCACTTTGGGTCACCTCCGTTAGCGCTCTTCCTCACCCTGACCCTGTGTCCTCTTAACTCAGCTGCTTCTCCTCACCCTCCTTTGGGGACTGGTGCTGCATCTTATCTCCCACTATGAGCCTTCCTGGGGATATTTCTGCTCTCCACTCTCCCTTCCCCGGGCTAGGTGCGCATCATCGCTGTGTTTCTGGGCACCCTCAGGGCATCCCTTTCCCTGCCTTTCCTCAGCCTTCTCAGGTCTCTCACCCAGACACCTCACCTTCTGTGGACCTGAGCCACAACTTTCAGTGTGGGCAGCTTCTCTCTTATCTACTTTGCGGGTTCTCCTAGTGCTGGCTCAGGCCATCTCCCCCAGGGCCCCGATGGACACTCTGTGTGCTCTCCATGACACTCAGATTGCAGCCTTCAGAGATCTCCTGCCCTTCCTCTTGCTAAAACACCTGTCGTTTGGCTTCTGTCGAGAGGAGAAGGAACCCTGGAAAGGGGAGCTTGGCTGGGGTGGAGGGGGAGGATGCTCTGGACTGGGCCGTTTTCAGATTCTTGGGAAGAAAGGAGACAGCACAGACCTGTCCCAAACTCTGATGTCTGCCTCTTGGGTGTTCATCCAGCAGGGCTCTGGGGAAAGAGGCCACATGTGGGAAATGAGGCCTGGAGCCTTGTAGGCGTTTGCAGTTTCCTGCCATGAGGAATAGCTCTTACCCTCTACCTGGAGGGACTGAGGCCCTGCACCGACCTCCATCAGCCCAAGAGAGCTCTGCTTAGCCCTCTGTGCAGCCCCCCCCCCCCCTGCCTGGTCCTCTTCACCTTCTCCCATGAGACTTCTGGCCCTGCTCTTCATTCAGCCTGTTCCTCAGGGTCTGTCTTTGGTCTTGTCTGTCAGGCAGGACTTCTTCCCACCATGGCGGCCGTTGGCAGCTTCACTCCAGAGCCTTTGGGGCACCTGGCCATCAAGGTTCACAGAGTGAGACTCTTACCTCAGCTCACATGACCAGCAGCTGTCCTGCACCTGAGTTTGGGGTTTGGATGTGGTCTGGGAGTGGGGTAACTGGCTTATGCTGTATGTCCAGGCCTGGCCTGGTTTCAGCACTGAAACTCTTGGGACCCAGGCAAACCGTTGTTCCCAGAAAACAGGGAAAGTTGGTCTGAGGGAGTCCAGACTTTAGGCTGGTTTCTCTTGCAGGGGTGGTCCCCAGCATCAGCCCCCTGCTGTGGTATGGTCCCTGGGTCCCCTGCTACAGCCTCTACCTGAGGGGCTCGTAGTCCTGGCTAGGCTGGTGTGTCAACACCCCCATACATCCACCATCCTGTGTACAGCTGGTGTTGGGTCAAGAGTGGATAAGAGGAACTGGGACCCAGAGTCTGCATGTGCAAGTGCATGTGTGTGCGTGCATATGCGTGCATGTGTTACTGGGGATTGAACCCAGAGCCTTTGCCCTAAGCTCCCTCCCCAGCCTGTTCCATTTTGAAGTAAGGTCTTGTTAAATTATGCAGTTAAATCTAAAACTTTTAGTTGTCCTGCTGCAGCCTCCAAATGCCAAGGTCACAGGGGTGCCTCTGAGCCCAGGTTGGGAGCTTGCATTCTTAGCTCTGAACGGAGAGAAACTGGAGCTCTGGACCCCTGGGTCTGAGGGAGCAGGTAGGGCCTGGCCTGGGCTCCTGTGTCGCTGGTGCCCAGGCCTCAGGCATCTTTTGCATGGATGCCTGTGCTGGGTAGGTCCTTGAAAGGGAAAGACCCAGTGCCTTCCTCGGCCCCCCCCATCACCATGGCAACTGAGTAGAAATAAACGGAGCCCAGAGTTCATCCCGTTCCCAGGGCACGTGCGGCCCCCCTCTTGCAGCCTGAGTTTCCATGACTTCATGCTCTTGGCCCTTGACTGCTGTGTGCTCTGCCGATGGGTGAGGGCTAGGTCTTCCCAGGGTCTGCTCCTAAGGGCCCGGTACATGTGAGTCCCTCCAGCTGTGCCCTGTGCAGAGCAGGCCCCTGGCCTTGTCCTGGGCACAGAATTGCAGCCTCCCGTGCCTTGGGCAGTCCTGCTCTGGACCCTCTTCTGTTTGAGGCCTGGTGGGCGACTTCAAGTAGGGTCTGGGCCTCAGGGTCACCTCCCAGAGCAAGTCTGCAGTCTGTCACAGCCTGGTGCAGCCTGCCCCTCGCCAGCACTGCTGGCTGTGAGGGCACAGGGTCAGGCCTGGGCACGTGTCCCGCAGGTAGTGACAGGCGTCAGTCCCTTAGGCGCCCATTCCTGAGGAGAAGCCCTGCTCCTCCCTGCCATGGAGTGGCAGTGGTGTCTCCCCCAGCCTTGGCCGCCTTCTTCGCACTGGGCCTTGTGGAGCCGGGCAGAGCCCTGAGAGCTCACGACCTGTCTCCACCCCCAGGCCTGCATCGATGAGAACCTGGAGGTAGTACGCTTCCTGGTGGAGCAGGGCGCCACTGTGAACCAAGCGGACAACGAGGGCTGGACGCCCCTGCACGTGGCCGCCTCCTGCGGCTACCTGGACATCACCAGGTGAGGTGGGGTACACAGGGTGGACCTGGAGCAGGCACCTTTCGTGGGCAGCAGCCCTGACCTCTCCATTCCTAGGTACCTCCTGAGCCATGGAGCCAACATCGCAGCAGTCAATAGTGATGGGGACCTGCCCCTGGACCTGGCCGAGTCAGATGCTGTGGAGGGGCTGCTGAAGGCGGAGATTGCCCGGCGAGGTGGGCTTGTGGGTGTGCGGCGGGAGCTTGTAGGTGCCCCACCTAGGTTCCCTGCCTGCTGCAGGACCACTCAGGGAAGCAGCCAATAGGCATTAGCTGGACTAGGAGTGCGGTGGAACCTCAGAAGGCGCTCACTGAGGGGAACAGAGACACAGGGTTTGGAGACTGTGCCCCTGAGCTCTGAGGTCCTTCGGGGGACCCCAGAGCCCCCAAAGTGGTGTGGCCATGGTGTCTTTTCTAGGTGGGCAGGTTGTAGATAAAACAGATTCTCTGGGGCTCTCAGCTCTGCTGACCAGGCCTAGGAGTGAGTTGGCTGAGCCCCCCACGAGCCTTGGGGTACTAGGGGGTATGCTAAGGCCAGCCTTCAGGACTGCAGGTGATAGCCCAGCCATGCCCCAGAACTGTCTCTGTGGTTCGGCTCAGGGTGATGGTGCCTTGTGCTGGGGCAGGCAGTGCCCAGTGCTGTTCTCTGCCCAGCAGGGGAGGGAGACGAAGTGCAGATCTCAGGCTCTGTTCGATTTCTTGCCCTGTTTTTGTGTGTCATCATTGTCGCCTGACATGGAAAGGCATGGGGCAGCACTGGCACCGCGGGACCCTTACAGAGGAGGTCAGCGCTGATGAGTGCCCACCAGGCTCTGCTGACTGCCAGCATCTGGCTCAAGAGGGTTTCATTAGTCCGTGTGTGCAGCATGTAACGATGGTCTTCGTGGAGGGCATGGCCCACGTCCATGCTGCACCTTAATTCTCTGACTGCTCTTTCTCCTCCTGCCCACTCAGACAGCTCTTCAGGGTGCTACTCTTGGGGTCTGCACTTCACCTGGTTAAAGTGCACACAGCAGGGGGTTCTTTTGTTTTGTTTTGCTTATTTTTTTGGTTTTTTGAGATAGGCGGTCACTGTGGAGTCCAGGCTGGCCTTGAACTCACAGCGACCCTTCTACCTCAGCTTCCCAAGTTGGTAACAGGTATGCGCCTCCATGCCCGTCGGTCAGTGGTTCCTAGGGCCGTTACAGGGCGCAGTCAACACTGCATCGACTGTAAACCACTGTTCTCCAGTCCTCTGGGTGTCTTGTGGAGACTGTCACTATCACGCAGTCTGTGACTTCGTGCATCCTCTTACACCCAGCCTCACCTGTCCTCCTTGCTTCCCCCAAGTATGCACAGCGTAGGGGAGTTAACCCCCACCCTATACCTCGGTCGTGCCCATTCTGACCCCTCTGGACGGTGGTAGATGTTGTAACTCTTTCTCCCTGTATAGCACGTGTTCCCACAGTGGGCCCTGCTGCTGCATGCATGCCCATGGAAGGACGAAGTGTAGTGGGGTCCTGGGTGTCCCTCGAGCTCTGGGCATCTTCCCCTCCCTTGCCTGACTCAGCCCTCGCCCCGCAAGGCCAGCCTGTACTGTTAGGACATGCTGTGTGGACCCGTCGTCTGCAGTGAGACCCAGCTCCGCTGCACTTTGGTGAAGGTCAGTGCGGCCTAGGCTGGAGTTTAGGGCAAGCTTCCCTGCTGAGCCCCGCCCCAGCTCCAGCCTGGCTTCCCCAGGCTGGAACTCGGCCCCGTTGCATGCGGCCTGGGACTGTCAAGGTCGGCTGTGGGCTCAGCTCCAAGGTGCTGTGGGTGGCTGTCCTGTGAGGCGGCTCTCCTGTGAGGCGGTGTCCTGCCTTCGAGGGGCACTTGTCTGTGGGTTATCCTCTGTGGTAGGCTCACTGGTCTCACTGGGGTACCTAGAGCAGCCTTCAGGCCTCTGTGGACTCTGGCTTTCCGCTCTATGGAAGTGGCGGAAGTGGTCTGCAGCTGCAGCTGCTCCTCCGAGGGGCCGAGCTCCCGCTCCTGTGTGGCCAGAGAGGCTGTGGAGTGGTGTGTGGTAGGCGATGC
Source organism: Cavia porcellus (assembly GCF_034190915.1). Lineage (NCBI taxonomy): Eukaryota > Metazoa > Chordata > Mammalia > Rodentia > Caviidae > Cavia > Cavia porcellus. The sequence goes on along the minus strand of NW_026947490.1, from coordinate 35,998,731 downwards.
TGGCTGTGAGCCTAGCCTGGTACCCCAGGAGGACTCCAGCTGGTGGGGAGGTGCTGCTGAGGAGGTTACCAGGCCTGGCAGGTCTGTCACCAGCACACCTGCCCTCACCAGGGTCAGCATTGGGATCAGAGGGCCGGACCTGGCTACATAGAAGCCACGACCAAGGCCTCTCAGGACACTGTACCCAGGAGGTGGCCAGTGCTGTGGGGTGCTGGGCACCTGAGCTGTTTCCTGGGCCTGCTGTGTGGGACAGGGTGCAGTCCAGGTGGCTCTTTCTGGGGACACAGTGGGTTCTATCTGCACCTTGTGCTCCAGGAGGGAGGTAGACAGAGCCCGGATGGCCTTTGCCACATGGGCAGACCAAGCACAGTGTGCATAGTCAGCCTTGGGAAGAGGAGACCACACTGGCCTTGGAAGAGCCTCGGGGGTGGGAGCCAGCGCAGTCAACCCATGATGCAGGCGCTTGGGCTGTGCAACCACCTGCAGACACAGAAGGATCAGAGCCAGTCCGATGGTGATTGACTGGGCTGAGAAGAGGGGGCATTGCAGTCTAGAGGGTGTGGAGTTTGGGCGCTGGCCGGGCAATGTTCTGAGAGTGGGCAGTGGTGGTGGTCACAGCGTGACTGTGCTTGATCCCACCAGGCTGCACTGCTTGCTGTTGAAAGCAGTAAGGGCTGTGTTCATTTTACCATGATTCTCTTATCTGTGTGTTTACTGTTTTTCTGTTCCTCGGCATCGTGGCCTCCCTGGCCCTTGTTCACTGCATTATTTTAGTTTGGAACGGGTCCTGCAGAGATGCTGAGTTGCCTGGTGGGGCCTGAGCTTGTGCTCCTCCCGTTGCTGTCTCACAGGGCCCGGCCACAGGCTCTCCCTGCGGCGATGTGCACACTCACACAGGGAAGCCCATTTGCAGTGTGGATTTGAGGTGCAGTTCAGTCCAGGGGTGCAGGCGAGCCGGAGCTCTCTTCAGCATCGCTCTGCACACCTTGTCTCAGGCAGGCTCCCCAGCAGTGCTGGCCACATTCTAGCAGATCTAGAATGCCCTAATCCAGGAGTGAGCCGCAGTGCTGTCTCGTGGTCCTTGGCCACTGTGGTCCCGGGGTGGCCTCTGCACCCCAACACAGTGGCAGAGGGTGGCCAGGCCTGGAGATGTGCCCATCCCTGGAACCAGGCCACAGGCTGGGTCACTTTGGAAACAGTGGGCGAGAGCTAGGATGTGGTCACTGGGGAGTGAGGATGCTGCCCCGCCATGGTGGGAGCACCTGCTCCAGTCCTGGCGGCAGGGCCCCGGCTGCTCTGTAGGCTCAGAACTGGGTGGGAAGAGATTTGCTTTCCCCCGAAGTTTGGGGCCATCTCACCAGGAATCCCCATTCCTGGAGCATGGGTGGGGGTGCCTCAGGCCTGCAGGCTCAGCAGTGTCATTGGCCCCATTGTCCCTGTGCTAGCCAGGGGAGCTGTGGGAACACTCGTTTCTGGCCGGTGGGAAAGTCCTTCACAGCCTGAGGGGAGACCCTGGCTGGTGGTGGTGGCAGAGTTGGCTGAAGGCCCAAGTTCTCCACTCCTGGGTGTCCTGGTGCAGATTCCGGTGACCGTCCCCAAGCTGTTGGCTGGCCAGGAGGCCAGAGCCTGCACCCTGAAGAACCACAGGATGCCGACGTCTGAGGAGTTGGCAGAGGAGGCCATGAACTTCTGGGGAGGGCAGAGCAGGACAGGGTGCAGCGTGGAGCCATCACCACGGCTGCAGGCCTTTTATCTAGGGAGGAGGAAAAGAGCCAGGGACAGCACAGGGACGGGGAGATCCCTGGGGACAGGAGGTGGGTGGTGCGCCACCTGGGGAACTGATGTGGACAGCCATGCTCAGGGCCATAGGGTTTTATGGGTGACAGAAATGCCCAGGAACGCGGTGGTAGCGATGGTTGCAGCCAAGTCAGGTACTTTAGAATAGCGGTGCGGGCATATTTGCAGCACGTTGGATTTACTGGCGTTACCGCTGAGAGTGAGGGCCCTGGTGTGTAAGTGATCTTGAGGCTGCACTTGGGGAGAGCTGTGCAGCTGGGACTGCGGGTGAGCGTGAGGACAGGCCGGGTCCAGGCTTGGTCTAGGCTGGGTCCCACCTTTCACCCCACTGAGGCCTGAGTGCTGTGTGCCACCAGGGGGTGCCAAGCCGCAACTGCATTGGGAGGCCTGGGCTGCCCCGAGTGGGGGCTGCCTGTGGTTTCTTGGGTTATGATTATGGTCTTCTGGATGACATTTACAGGTTGTAACAGAACAAGCCAGTGGGGATGCAGCCCAGAGGTGGTGGCTGCCTTTGGGCAGGAGGAGGGAAAGTGATGGGGGAGGCAGAGGACGGGCTCCCAGTGGTCCTGCCCGCCTTGGCTTTTAAGCTGGTGGAGGACATGAGAGTTCTGTGCCAGTGCTGCTGGCAGGAGCCCAGTTGGAGCCATAGGTGTACAGCTGTCATCCCAGCCCATGGTAGACTGAGGCAGAACCATCCCCAAGAGTCCAGCCTGGACTGCATAGCGAGGTCCTATCTCAAAGCCCCAAAAAACAAAAAAAGATAAAAATAGACTTTTCCCTCCGAGTTGATAGATTGAAAAAAATAAAAGCCAACCAGTGAAATTTATTTTATTTTATTTTTTTGGTACTGCGGATTGAACCCAGAATATCACCAGCGTGTGATTAATGAAATGGCCTGTTTGTGTAGACTGGGTATGTAGCTGGCCTGGTATGCACAAGCCTGGGTTTGGTCTGCACACACGCACAGATACCCGCACAAGTACACATGCACAGCTGTGTACACATGGCCTTACTCCTTCTGAGCTTCGAGTGCCACCATGCGGCTCCTGGTGAGGGTCCAACTCACTTCAGTGTCTCAGCACCCATGCTGCTTCAGTCCGTGTGAAACCCTCAGCTGAGAAGAAGGTGGATTCCACCCTCCTGGGAAGCACCTGCCGCCTGTCTCTGGCTCCGTTCAGTATGTTCCAGAGAGTTGGGTTCCGAGAGGGATGGGGTGTCATCCACCCAGGCGCCCACTGGGGCCCAGAGCAGTGTCCTCCCTTCACGTTGAGTCACTGGCCTGTTGCGTCCCTTTCCTTGTTCCTGCAGGTGGCACCCGGGGTGTCACCTGCAGGGATGCAGGCTTTGCCAGGCGGCAGGGACTGGGGCATCTTTGGTGGCTCAGCCGCTGGGCATGGGGGTCAAGGAGGCAAGGCTAAGCGTGAGGGTGCTGGGGTGCGGATGGTGTGGGCAGTGACGGGGAAAGAGGCTGCCAGTCCATGGGAGGCTTTCCGATAAAAGTAAAAGGGAGAACCTGGGGTGGCTGCCTGCCTGGCTCCCAGTAGCGGCCTGGGACTGCAGAGAGCGTGGCTGGGCTGAGCCCAGGCCATGTATCTGGGCTGAGCGCCGCCTGCCCTGCTGTCCCACTGCAGGTGTGGATGTGGAGGCAGCCAAACGGGCCGAGGAAGAGCTGCTGCTGCACGACACGCGCTGCTGGCTGAATGGGGGCGCCATGCCTGAGGCCCGGCACCCCCGCACCGGGGCCTCTGCACTGCACGTGGCCGCTGCCAAGGGCTACATTGAGGTGATGAGGTGAGTGCTATACCCCTTGGCGGGGCAGTGCTGCACCCCCTCCCTAGCAGCCGCTCCTGGAGCTCTGCAGCTCCCACAGTGCACCCAGGCATCCCTGCTCGGCTCGCCATGTGGTGTCTCTCTCTCCGTTTGGTGTAACACATTCTCTGATTGGTGGTCTTCCCTTCTCGTTTGTTTCCAGTGCTGGGCTTGAGCCTAGGGCCTCCACCCTGAGTTACATCCCCAGCCTGTTTGTTTATTTAACTCAGGGCCTCCACCCTGAGTTACATCCCCAGCCTGTTTGTTTATTTTGCTTTTCTGAGACAGAACCTTTACTATGTAGCTTGAACTGGCATTGAATTCACTACATAATCCAAGTTGGTGTCAAGCTTATAGTGATCCTCCTGACTCAGCCTCCTGCTTGCTAGAATTATAGGCATGGTCCCCCACATGTGGCTTTTATGTTTTATTTCGAACAGGCTCTCACTGAGTTGCTCAGGCTGGGCTCAGAGTTTCCATCCTTCTGCCTCAGCCTCCCAGAGTGCTGGGTTTAACAGGTGTGCACCTCCCTGCCTAGCTCCACGATCTTTCTTCAGCCTGTGGATTGTTCAGAAATGTGTCCCTGATTTCCAAATATGTGGGATTTTCTAGTTATTTTATTACTGATTCTGTGGCTTAGCTGTGGTTTAGCTTCCTCATTCTGCGGAGGTTTTCCGTAAGCCCGTGTGCCTGTGTGTGCTGGGAAGGGCAGCGTCTAGGCCACTGTCCTTCCCACATCCAGTGGCCATCCATGCAGCCCAGGCCTTGTGGCTCCTGGTTGCGTTTGCCCCAGGCGTTTGGTCCTGTCCGACCTGGGAGACACCCGTTTCGGTGTTGGCTGTGGTGGTGTAGTCGGCCTATTTCGCCTGGTACTTTTTATTTTACATCCCAGAGTCTTGGTTGTTTGGGACCCGGGTGTTTTGAATACGCAGGGTGTGTCCTTGCCCATCACCTCAGCACCATCTGGAGTCTTCGTTTGCTAGACTGTGCTCCCTTTTCCAGGGGCTCGGGACTGACTTTCTCCTGCTCCCACTTCTGATCCCAGCCAGCAGGAGGAGGGGAAGAGCTGGGAGCCAGTGTCTGTCCTGTGCCAGGCCAGGAGTGGAGCCTGGGCCTTGCGCCTGTGCAGCACGCCCTCTGGAGCTGAGCGCACCCCCAGGCCTTGTAATGTTTTATCTCCGCACGGGTCTTATTAAGGTGCTGAGGCTAGCTTAGAACTTTCCTTCTTCCTGTCTCAGCTTCCCACGCAGCTAGGATTATACCCAGCTTGTCTGACCCTCAGAGAGAGAACAGTGCCAACGTGGTCGCCTTTACAGGACGTACGGTGCCTGTCAGGGTACTGGGAGCGTCCTTGGTGGCTGAGCAACTGTGTCCACCTGGACGCTGCATGTCATTGTTTCAGGGAGGAGGAGCTGACGTGTGAGGGCAACCTCGCTGTCTGTCACAGAACCCAGTGAAGCTTTGGGTGTGGAAACAGTCTCCGAGGGTGTGGCTCAGAGCAGAGCAGGAGGGAGACCTTGAGAGATGTGTCAGGGCGGGGAGGAGGCAGCAGGGAGGGGGACAGGGCATCCCCAAGCAGCTCGGAATCCCCACATGCCTGGAGCAGAGCAGCTGGGCTCAGGGGCAGCGGTCCAGGGTGGCAGCCCTGGTGAGGTCAAGCCCCCAGCCCCCACGCACAGCCACTCTGCCTCGCCCTGGCTCCCCAAGACCAGGTGCACTAGCTCAGGCTGAGTCAGGATAGTTCCTGAACCCTTACTCCTGGCTCTGGGAATGGAGTCTAGGCGTTTCACACTGAGCTCCAAACCCAGCCCTGTTTTTCCTGTTTGAGGTAGGGTCTGTTGGCTGAGTTACCCAGCTGGGTTCAAACTTGTGATCCTTCTGCCTCTGCCTCTCAGAGTGTGGGCTTACAGATCTATGCCACCATGCCTGGCGGTCCCGTGGATTTATGACCCTGCCTTGGCAAGTGGCCTGTTGCCGTTTTGTGGTGGACATTGGCCAAGCAAGGGCATCTCAGCCTCCACATGTGTGACATTTAGGGCCAGGTCGTTCCTAGGCTGGAGAGCCTCGTTCCTGGCCTCCACTCACTGGATGCCCCCAGCTGCCACCTTGAGTGGGAGCAGCCAGAGATGTCACTGTGTCCTGGGCAGGGATGGCCACACCTGAGAGCTGCTCCCTTTGGATTTTATTGTTGTCTTCTGAGGCCCAGGGCCTGGCAGGGCAACCTCTTTAGAGCCCATGCCTGGGGCCTTGAGGTCCTATGGGTGGGAGGACCCCAGGTTGACTCAGCTGCTGGTCCTGAGATAGGGGGTTGGAGGCTGCTAGAGCCTTAGTGTCCTTGGGGAGAATCTGGCATTGGCCTTTACCAGTGGCCCCGTAGTGTTTGCCTGTGTAACAGCTGGTGTTGCGGGAACCAGCTTTGACTGATAGGCCTGGATTTGGGCCCTGACCCTGCTTCCCTGGCCCCAGGCTGCTGCTGCAGGCCGGCTACGACCCTGAGCTCCGGGATGGAGATGGTTGGACACCCCTGCATGCGGCAGCCCACTGGGGCGTCGAGGATGCCTGTCGCCTGCTGGCTGAGCATGGCGGGGGCATGGACTCACTGACCCACGCGGTAAGGCTGGGCCTCAGCCTGGGCCAGGGGAGGATGGCACAGTGCCCACCTGTGTGCTGTGTCACCCACTGCTTCTCTCCCAGGGGCAGCGTCCCTGTGACCTGGCGGATGAAGAGGTGCTGAGCCTGTTGGAGGAACTGGCTCGGAAGCAGGAAGACGTGAGTCTTGGCCAGGAGGGAGGGAGGAGGGCACTTGGGTCCCCTGACGCCATGCCTGGGGGTGTAGCCCTGTGGAGGGGCCTGCTGGGCATGTGGAGGTGGCAGGACGTGTGTGTGTGTGTGTGTGTGTGTGTGTGTGTCTGTGTGTGTGTGTGTGTGTGTCTGTGTGTCTGTGTCTGTGTGTGTGTGTCTTTGTATACCACGCTTCCCGTCTGATAGGGACCCTAAGCCCTGTCTGCCTGTTCTTGGGCTGGGCTTTTCTCGCCGATGTCCCCCAGGCAGGCCCATTCTGGGGGCGGAGTGCAGGGTTGTAGGTACAGGCTTGGTTAGAATCTCTGTGCCTGGCAAAGTGGCCCAGGGGTCTACATCCTGCCCTCTACCTGGGACAGGGGCTGTATGGGGTCCCCCAGCAGTTTAAGGAGGGGGCAGGGTGAGTGTTGTTTCTGTGTGCACCACTATGAGTCCTCTGGGCCGGCCCCACGCCTGGGCAGGTTGAGAGGAGTTGGCAGCCATGGGCCACCTGTCTGCGCCCAGGACGGCAGAGGCAGGGCACATCCTGGGGCCAAGTGGCAGGGTGTGGCAGGCATCGGGTGTCCCTGGAAGGCCATGAAGCAGACAGGGCACTGTGTTAGAGGGCACCTGGGACCCTGTGGGGGTGGGGGAGGGTGCTTCTGCAGCCCTGTCCCTCCCCACAGCTTCGCAACCAGAAGGAAGCCACGCAGAGCAGAGGTCCAGAGACCCAGGTGCCGCCCGGCAGCAAGCACAGGCGGTAGGAAAGAGCCGAGCCTGGCGGGTGGGCAAGAGGGTGGGTGCTGGCCCAGACTCTGACGCCCGGCTTCCACAGGAGCTCCGTGTGCCGCCTGAGCAGCCGCGAGAAGGGCTCCTTGCAGGACCTGTCCAAGGAGCGCAGGCCCACTGGGGCAGGGGCGCCCCCCATCCGAGATGAGGAGGATGGGGACCAGGGCCATCCCGGTAGGGACCAGCAGCAACTTGCAGTCTGCAGGGGCAGGCAGGCAGCCCTGGGTCTGCGAGTGCGGGTGGCTCTCCTGCCTACGTGTGTATCTTCCCTCCCTGTCCCTGCAGAGCCGGCCCCTGCAGAACCCAGAGCCCTCAACGGCATTCCCTCTCTGCCACTCGCCAGCCCACAGAGCCCTGTGGTGAGTCTGTCCCTAAGGGTGAGGCCGAGCTGGGCACGAACTGGGCACAGGGTGTGAAGCCATCACCTGCCCTTGTGGTCTGTGGAGACCTGGCCCGAGGTCTTCCTGGTAGCCCCGGCTCTCCAGGACTGGTGGCATCGTGGGCGCCTGGGGGGCCAGGTGCTGCTCAGTGACTGAGACCTTCGTCCCCCCAGCTGCCCAGTGCTGCCCCCTCTGCCCAGCGCTTTGGCCTCCAGAAGACCAGCAGCTCTGGGGCCTTGGTGCCTACAGAGAGGCGGGGGGCTGAGGTGTCTGCTGGGGCTGGGCTGCAGCGCTCGGCCTCCACCTCCTGGCTGGAAGGCACCTCAGCTCAGGTGGGTGGCCTGCAGTGGCAGGGCCAGGGCTTGACCTAACTCGGGGAGACACACCTTCTCTCTCCACAGGCCAGGGAGCCCTGCCTTGCCAGAATTCCCCCTACTCTCTTCCGGAAAGTGCCAGAAACCTGTGCCCTGTGAGTCCCGGTGGGTGGCAGGTCTGGGTCCTGTTTGCCTCCCCTAGCACACTGCCTCGGTCTCTGCTGCATCAAGGAAAAGCCCACGGTGCACCTAGGCCACAGTGGTCTGGCCTATTGCCGCCCTCCCTGACTCCCTCAGGTCTCCCTGGGGCCCGTTAGGAGCTTTGTGCTCCTGCCCTGGAGTCTAGCATGTGCACCCTCTCGCCTGTCCTGCCCCCTTCTTTACTCCCCAGGGCTCAGTCTTTGGGGTGGTGCACGCCCTGTTGGGGCTGGGCTTCCTCTTGTGTCTTCCCTGCTGGGAGATCCCGCTCTGTAGTGCCCAGTGTGGGCCCCATTTCCTGAGCAGATGCATTCAAGAGTCTGAGGTTGCCAGACCCCTTCTTCTCTGCTTGGATAACCACCCCTTCCCCCCTCAGGGAGCCAGGATCCCCAGTGAAGCCAAGTGTATCCCCAGCCTCCGCCCCAACCCCAGGGGACTTGCACGACCGGAGGAGGTGAGGAGGCCTGGGATGGAGGGCCATCCATCCAATGTCACCTTGCTGGGGCTTCTGAGGGAGAGGCGTCTGCAGGGGACGGGGACAGGGACAGGGACAAACCCAGGAGCCCTCCCTGAGGCCAGGTCCTTGGTTTAGGTCCTACCAGATGCCCGTGCGGGACGAGGAGTCCGAATCACAGCGAAAAGCACGCTCCCGCCTCATGCGCCAGTCTCGGAGGTCCACACAGGTGTGGGGTGGGTGGGGGCTGGGACCCCAAGTCCAGGTGGGGAAGCCAGGCATGAACCCTGGGGCCAGGGAGGAGGCTGGGCCTGGAATCTGAGTGGGCCCGTGTCTTCCATCTTGCAGGGTGTGACTCTGACAGACTTGAAAGAAGCAGAGAAGGTGGCAGGAAAGTCTGTTGAGGCAGAGAAGTCGTCCCTGCGGGGCCTGGTGAGCAGGGGCAGGTGAAGGGCTGCGGGTGGTGACAGCCTTGGTCCTGACCCTGTCTCCTCTCTGGCAGGACTCTGCCCGGAGGCCCAGAGTCCCTGGAGTGGAGAACTCCGAGGACCCTACCCAGAGAGGTGAGGTTTGCTCCGGGAAGTCTTCTGGCATGCAGCCTTCCCGTGTCCTGGGGGACTGGCCCTGGGACCCCACTCTGCAGAGGGCTTTGGCTGGGTGCCTGGGCTGATGGCTCCCCATCCCCAGCAGAGGCGCCAGATGGGCAGGGCCAGGGACCACAGATTGCCAGGGAGCTCCACAAGGCTAGCAGGGAGCGGCGGGGGCCTGCGGAGGTGAGCAGGGACCTGGCTGTGGGCTGGTGAAGGGCAGACCTGGGGCCGAGGGACTCGGTCCTGAGACCCCTTTTCCTTCTGCCTTGGCAGGGGGAGGAGGCGGACCACAGTGCAGAATGCAGGTAGGGGGTGAAGGGCAGGTCCCCAAGGGCGGGGCTGGACCCACAGACCTGTACCCCTCACAGCTGCCCCTGTGCTCAGCAGCCCTGTGGACGGTGTCCTCGCAGCCCAGAGGCTGCGCTCACAGCAAGACCTCGGCTCGGAGCTGGAGCTGCAACAGGAGGAACCAGATGGGGGCTTCAGGAAGGTGCAGGCCCCCTCTGGCCGGGGGGTAGCCCAATCTCTCCAGGCTCGGGTCTGCCATGCCTGACACTGCCCTCTTTGGTGCCTTCAGCTGTACTCAGAGCTGCACAGGGAGAATGAGCGGCTTCGCGAGGCACTGACGGAGACTACGCTGCAGCTGGCACAGCTCAAGGTGAAGCTGGAGCGGGCCACGCAGGTGAGGGACCAGGGGTGAGGGGTGGTGGCTGTCTCTGGGGTCTATCTCCCCACTCCACACTTCTGCTTGCTCCCCTCATCCCTGTGCCTCTCTGTGTCCTCACCAGCAGCAGGAACGCTTTGCTGAGAGACCAGCCCTCCTGGAGCTGGAGAGATTCGTGAGTCAGGGCCCCTGGGATGAGGCCACCGTTCCCAGCCTTACCCCTTGGGGTCTGGACCCAGGGCCCACACTGACCTGCTGTACTGGCCCCCCTGAGTTGTCAGCCTCTTGGGGCTTCTGAACTCATTCCCTGCATTCCAGGAGCGCAGGGCCCTGGAGCGCAAGGCTGCTGAGCTGGAGGAGGAGCTCAAGGTGGGGGCTCCGGGGTTCGGTGGGGTGTGAGTGAGTCTGTGTCGATGGCCACCCTCCTGACCCTGCCCTGTGCTCCAGGCCCTGTCTGACCTCCGAGCAGACAACCAGCGGCTCAAGGACGAGAACGCAGCGCTGATCCGAGTCATCAGCAAGCTGTCCAAGTGACTCACCCGTACCTATACAGCTGCTTCTGCCACATGCACCCTTCCCCACATGAACACGAGTGATGACTCTGGGGAAGCCACTGAGAAGCCATAACCTCCGCTTGGGACCTCACGAGCGACTGACCGGGAGAAAGCACCACTGGCTGGGCTGGAGGCCGTCGCCGAGAGGGACCAGGAAGGAAACGGGCCAGTAGCTGAGGACCAGAGGGCCATCCCAGGGTCCCCACCTCACATGTGATGCCACCCCAGTATCCTCCCCTCCTGAGCAGGGTCCAGGAATGTGCCAAGAGTCCCGCCGGCCTCGCCAGGTGGGCCTGTATATAGGGTCCATGTGCAATAGGAGGGACGTCTTCTATTTTTTGCTGCCCCCTCCCTGAATATTGTTGGGGAAGGGGAGAAGGTATTTTCGAGACAAAGCACAGGCACCACAAATAAAAAGTCGTGATGTTGCCACTCAAGGGCCTGTCCCTGGCCAGGGCTGAGGGGCAGAGCCCCCCCAATTCTGGCCTGTGTGAGAGGTGCCTATCAAGGCTAGGCTGGTGTGTACTGGTGGTGTGGGAAAAGGCCGAACCTGGTGGACCTGGTGGCAGGATGGGAAGAGGCAAAGAGGGCAAGGATGACCCAGGGGCTGTGAACCTGGAACTGAGGAGCTTAAGTTTATCAGACAGGGTCTTGCTCTGTAGTCCAGGCTGGTTTGGAGCTAAGTGTATAACCCAGGGTGGCTTCAGATTCGTGAATATCCTGCCTCAGCCTCCTGAGTGCTGGATTACAGGTGTGCACCACCATGTCCAGCTCTCAGGAGCTGGGGTTTGTCAGCATCTTTGAAACAAATCTGAACCAATCACTGACCTGTAAACTTGGGGTAAGGGAGTTTCGGCTTCCCTGGGAAAGCCAGGGGCCGTGGCAACACTCACTTCTCAGTCCCGAGGCCCCAGGACGGGCTGAGCAGGGCTGCCTGGAACGGAGCTCAGGGATCCTTTCCATGACCCCTGGGCCTGTTCTGCCTGAAAGGTCCCTCTGCCTGCTGGGTACTGCAGTGAACCAGATCAGTGGCAGGGATGGCACACATGCCTGAAATTTCACTACTCAGGAGGCTGAAGCAGGAGGGCTGAAAGTTGGAGGCCAGCCTGGGCAAGTTAGTGAGGCTCTGGCTCAAAATAATTTTGAAAAAGGGTTAGGAACCTAGCTCAGTGTTTTGATTATCTGGGTGAGTGAGGCTAGGTTCCATCACCAGCACTAACAACCCAAAATGCAGAGGTTGGGTACCTTGGAGGAGAAGAGGGGAGGCATCTAAAGGCAAAGTCAGCTGGGGTGGGTGCACTGTGTGCAGGGAGACCTGGGGCCTCAGGAGAGTGGTGGAGGTTTGTCCTGCAGTAGTGGGCAGAGGCCTGGGACAGCCGTGCTGCAGCAGTGCAGGACAGCTGCTGTGGCGAGGGGATAGGGATGAGGTTTGGGAGGGCATGTGGTGCTGAGGAGCACTAGCTCTGAGGCTTCTCTGGCTTCTGCACTGACAGTAGATGAGTGTGTGTGGCGGGAGGGGGGGGGGCGCAGGACCACCAGCTGAGGCTGAGGTCCCCATGAAGAGGGGAAAGATTCGGAAACCGGGACATTGGGAGACCTGGCTTTAGTCCCCAAGACCCTGGTGTGCGGTTCTTGTAGGAAACTCATTTGTAGCCGGGGACGGGGACACTGGGCATGGAGGCCTGCAGACCTGCTCGGTTCCAACTCCTCGGGGATGCACGTCCGTGTCCCGGGGTGTCCATGTTCAGGCCCGCGGCAGCGGGGGGTGGAGGAAGGGGAGAAGGGGACCGACGGCTGCCCCCCACCCCAGCTGAAGCTCAGGAATGAGCCAAAGCAGGCGTCTTGGTAGGGTACAGCCGCAGGGTGGACGTGGGAAGGTGTCTTGGAAGCCGGAAGTGGCCAGGGTCTCCAGGAGGACACCAAGGTCAGCGTGCAGGCCGCCATGGGAGGTGCCTGCCTGCCTGTGCCCGCAGTCCCGGGTTTACGGCGCCATCTGGCGGCTCAGGTGGGAACTGAGCCCCAGGGGCATTGCCACAGGCCCAAGAGGTGCTTGTTCTCCGGACGCCAGGGTAAACCGGACACCAGGGTAAACCACTCTCCCTAAAGTCAGAGAGGCGCCAGACTACCTAAGGGTGGGACCCAGAGAAAACCAGTCTCATCAGCCATCCTGATAGGGCGACAGGATGGACACTCAGGAGGCAGCCAGTTGCTCGGGGCCAGACCTTTGGCAGGTGGAGACAAACTTAACTGGTTGACTGGCCTGGGATGCAAGGCAAGCTTCCCATAGTAGGTATTTGAGTTGGCCTAGGAAGGCTGAATAGGAGTTGACCAGGCAGGAAAGGGCTGTGGTGACTCCCAGAAAGACGCCTGTGCTTAAAGGTGCCAGAAAGTAGGGAAGGGCGGGACTGGGACCATGAGAAATGAGGTGGCTTCAGGGCTCCAAGGCCAAGTAACGGATCTGGGAGGGCAGGGGGCAGTCTCAGAAGGCATCTCAGCGAAGGCTGGGTGTTCAGCAGACAGCGAGCTGACAGAGGCAGCTTCCCTAGACTCCCAGGGAGCCAGCACAGAAGGAACAATGTTGACACGGCCAGCTGAAAGGAGGCTGTTTATAGGCTGGGCAGTACCCATCACAAGGCACAGGGTTTCCGGGTCCCCGCAGGGGCCGGTGAGCGCTCGACAGTGGGCTCTGAGCCCCGCACCAATCCGGCCACCCGCGACTGCGACTTGACTCCAGCAGGACCGCGCGTGTGCGCGGGGCTGGGCCGGCTCAGTGCTCCTCCAGGATTTTAGTCTGTGGTCCCGCGAGGCGGGTGACCCCGCCTTCGTGGTTACGTTTGGCGAAGGGGCCGGGAAGGGTCAAATGACCTCCGCTCTCATCTCATTTTCCACCTTCTTCTTCTGCTTCTCCATGACCGCCTCCAGCTCAGACACTTTCTCTCTGTCCTGCTGGGCGGTGGAAGTCGGTTCGTGGCAACTCAGCCCCCGTCCCCAACCCCCGCCTCTGCCCTGGTGCTGGCGCTTGACCCCGCTCACCTCCAGCAGTGCGCGCTGCACCGTGAGCTGGCTGTGCACACGTGCGCCCTCCTGGGGGCTCACCGCCCGCAGCTCCTCCTTCTGTAGCGAAAAGAGCTGGGCACCGGTCAGCACGCCCAGAGCGTCCACAGTCCTGAACGGGCATAGCAAGGGTACAGGCCTGTCGGCCAACCACAACTCAAGTCCGCTCTAGCCTTGCCAATCACGTACACGTCATGCCTGCTTAGTAGCTTGTCCAACTAGCAGCATTTTGGAGCCTGAGTCCCCACCCATAAACCACAGCACGTGGTCCGGAGGGTGTAGCTCACCCTTATATCCCTGGCCCATTTTTCTTTGTCTTTTTGAGACGGGCTCACTGTACAGTTCACACTGGGTTTGAACTCACTTTAGACCTCAGGCTGGCTTCGAACTCGCAGTGATTTCCCCTGCCTCAGCCTGCCTAGTGCTGGGATGAAAGGTTTGCGCGACGATATCCAGCCTTTTTTTTTTTTTTAAAGCACCCTCAGCTGGCCTTCCCGCCCACACGCCGGCGCACCCCACTCACTCAGCGCTGAACCCCTTGGCCCGCAGCCAGGCTCGGACCCCAGCGGCTTCTGAGCGTGGGCTGAGCAGCAGCTCCGAGGAGACGCGGGGCCCCGCGGCTGTGCGGCTGGGACCCGAGCGCCCCTGGGCCAGGCGCGTCTGCAGCTCCTCGTTCACGCTCAGCATCTGGGAAAATTTCTCTGCACGCAGGGAACCGGGAGGGAGGCAGTGCGTGTGAAGGGCGAGGGGGCTCAATATCCCAAAGACAGGTCGATTAAGAATCGTTTTTCCTTCTTTCCCTGGAAGGCGCGGCCTTCTCATTCAGCTCCCTCCTCACCTCCCCGCGCTTTTAAAAAAATGTTGAGCCTGAATCACGTGCTGTTACTAAATCGCTCAGTTGTGACCCTCCAGCCTCGCCCTCCCAGGATGCTGCGGTTACAGGCGTGCGCTACCCTGCCTGGCTTCATTGTCTTTCTAAGCTACGCTTCCGACCTTGGACGGCCTGCCCCAACTCTCACCCTTCTCGCTGGGGTCCAGGTTGATGAGGCTGTCGCAGCTATCCCAGTGGGGCCGGGCCAGGGCCGGGGCTGGGGGATCGGGAGGAGGAGGGGCGATGTTCTCCTGGGGTAGGGGAAGCTCACTGGGTCAGCGGGAGGACTTCGAGTCCTGCCCGCCCCCGCTAGACACGCACATTCGGAACCCTTGACACCGGTTCCCACACCCGCCCGATTCCAGGGCCTGGGTTCTGGCCCCAGCCCCGCCTCCTTCGGGACCTTAGTCTGCCGTGACTCACCAGGCTGCGTGCAGGGCTCTGGCTGCACACTAGGTGGGGTCCGGGGTGCGGTGTGAGGATATTATAGGGTACGTATCCCTCCTGGCCCTGTTGATCCCGCACCTTCCACCACTTGCGCCTGTCGTCCAGGACCTGCATGGGGACCGGCTGCGGCTGGGACTGGGATGTGCTGGCTGCCACGGGCAGCAGCCCCCACCTCCTCCCCCTCCCTGCCTGACCTCCAGCAGGGCTCGCTGCTTCACGGACAGTTCACTGCTGTTGCGGGCCTGGAAGTTATAATTGCAGAGCACCCACTTTCCCGCTGGTTTCGGCTCTGGCTCCGGCTCTTGGTGACTGAGGAGAATTGGGAAATAAAACTGCAGAGGCAGCCACCACCTCCAGCCCGGGCTGTGAGGTGCTGGGGTGAGTTGGGTTAGAGCCAAGCAGGGGGCCAGGTTAACCGAGATCTACAGGGGAGTAACATAGATGTGCGTAGATTTTGCCCCTTCCCTTGCCTGGCCCGGTCCTGTGATATGAGTATTATAAACACCTCCAAGTCACAGGCGATGACAGTGGCTCAGGAGAAGCAGCTGCCACTTATTGAGCACCTGCTAGCTCCTGGCTCGTGCATCATGATCATGACCCATTATAAAGCAGTAGCTGCAGCTCCATGTGCAGCATGGAGGGGGGCCCAGCAACGCATGCCTGACTGCTGGGGCCCTCCGCAGAGCATGAATTTGGAACCCACTTCCTTCCTTCCTTAGGGAGCTCTATTATCTCCGTTTTCACAGGCCAGGATGCTTTGGCCCAGTCATGTAAAGGCCAGGAAGCGAGAAAGAGGCATTGGTGGCCTGAGCCCAAGCACTGAATGTTGCTGTCCCTCTGCCCTGCTGTGTGTGGCTGAGGGAGCCCAAGCCCTGCTGCAGCCTCGCACTTCACCAGCCCCAGCTTCTGTGGTTTTTTGCGCTGCCGCAGGCACTGCTGTTCTTTGTGTTCCCCTTGCAGGCACTCAGGCTCAGAGAAGTGAGTGCAAAGCTGGAGGGGTCCCAAGCTCAAGATTTGGAAGCACAGGGGCTCATGGCGGGGGGAGGGCGTCCTGCAACACCAGGTGACTGAGGAACCTCAGCCCAGATCAGGCCTACCTGTGCAGGGGAGAGGGGGGGTCTTCAGGGCTGCGGCACCCCCTGTGTGGGGCTGGCAGCTCCCAGCATGTTGTCCCTGCTGAGACCCTCTGCCGGGGTGGGGGTGGGGGCCCAGCCAGACCCCCATTCATCTCCTCTGGCTTCTTCCCTGCTTGGTTGGCTACTGCTGGTCTGCCCTTGGCTTGCCCAAGGACCCTAGACTTCCAGCCTCCATCTGCCTTCTTCCTCCCCAGAACCCCACAGCCTGAGTCCCCACAGCATGGTCACAACATGACTTTGGATCCCTAGGTTTTTCTTTTCAGGATCCAGGATCTGAGGAGTCCAGAGCTCATGCTTTGATTTCCTCTTCCTTTTAGTTCCAAGCTGCCTGGTCTGCACCCAGCAGGGACTTGAACTGTTGCTTTAAAGCCTTTGGGAAACCGGAAGTCCAGCCTTCCAGCCCAGAGACAGTCATGTCTCCACTCTCCCAGCAACTTGACCCCAAGCCCTTGAAGGCTCCGGCCTGCTTCTGTAGGTTTCCAGGTTCCCCAGTGCCAAACCTGGGTTCTTCAAAGCGCAAACATCCTGCCCCAGCCTCATCTGACACCAGGGCTCTGTGCTCATGTGAGGGAAGCCAAGGATGGAATGTCTTCCAAACTGCACCTTCCCAGCCTCTTGAGGACATGGGGTCCAGCCTCCCAGACTACCCACTCCTGGACCTGGAGATCCAGCCCTCCCCATTCCTCTGTTCTCCCTCCTCCCTCCTCTAACCACCCTCTACCCTACTCCCTCCTTGATCCTCCCTCCTCCCTGCATCTCTGTCCACCCCCAGCTCCACCCCACCCCACCCCATCTGTCACCACCTCACCCACCTGAGAGGAACCGGGAAGACAAAAAAGACACAAAAGGTGGTGGGGTCAGTGTGGTGATGCCCAGGAAGCACCCCCTCCAGGACACCCTGCCCACCTGGCCCAGAGACTCACCCATTTACAGCGACCTGGGGTGCGCTTTGCTGCAGGGAGGCAGACAGCTGGGTCAGGGGGATTCCTGTCCCAACCCCCTGTTGGGCCTGGGGAGCCTGGGCCTCACCTGCTGGCGCCATCGCTCATGTTGGAGCTGCCTCTCCACGGGATCCTCCCAACGGCGGCCCTGAGGGTCGTTGACCGGTGGCTCCCAGCCACTGTAAAACTCTAGGCTATAAGCAGGTCCCTCATCTGGGGGCAGCTCCAGCCTGTGGGCAGTCCAGGACAGCAAAGGCTCAGGAGTCCTGGTTCACCCCAGGCATGGTCCTGATGGGACTCCGTTATGCTTTCCAATAAGTCGACTCCATTCTGATGGCCTGCTTAACTAGGTAGCTCAGGGCAGGCCTTGAACTCGAGCTAGGTAGCCCTGGCTGGCCTTCTTCCTGAGGGTGGGATTACAGGAGTGTACCACCCTGCCCGGTTCCACTCAGCTTGTATATCTTACCTCAGCCCAAACTGGGGTTTCCAGCTACTTTTACCCCACCCATCCACCCCTGCAATGTCTGTCCCTACACTAAGTCTCAGAGCTTAGGCTCTCTCCTGAAATAGTAAGCCACACCTTCAACAAAGCCCCAGTTCTTCAGTATGCCAGGCCCACTTAACTATGCCCTGGCCCTCCTATGCAGTCCTCCAGCTTTGCCTTTTTCTTTCTTTTTATCAGCACTGGGGGTTGAGCCCTGTAATCTTCCTCTATCAGCCATAGGTGTGGGTAGGTTTTCCCCTTTTCTGGCTAGATTTCATTATTTTATTATTATTGGGGTACTGGGAATTGAACTCAGTACCTCATGCTTGTCAGGTGCTGTATCACTGAGTAAAATCCCTGGCCCTTGGGATTTTAAACCTCATGCTAATTTTTAGCCTTTATTCCAGTGGGATCCTGGAATTTATCTTTTTTTTTTTTTTTTTTTTTTTTGCTACTGGGGCTCAAACTAATGACTTCACGCTTGCCAAGGCATGCGCTTTTGCCGCTAAGCTAACTCCTTTGGCCACCTGGCATTTATCTTAAGCTCCACTCAGTTCTTATCCACATCCCCTAGCTTAATTTCACCTTTATCCTGTACTTTCTACCCTTTCTTCTTTCAAGTTCCTATGTTCCAACTAGGTTCCCCACCCTGGGCATGTCCAGGAGTCCCCAAGCGAGGTCCACAGTGCATTTTCCAGAGGAGTCACATTGTCTCGCAGCAGTGTCACTGCCTCTGATGTCAAGTGTGGCTGCCGCACGCTGCTGGCGAATTCGGGGCCCCCAGACGTGTTCACGATCTGCAGAATGACAGGGGTAGGGATGCCACCAGTTAGTTCCTCTGCTCTGGTGGGGCCTGCAGGGGATGCACGGGGCAGCATCGGCTCACCATCTGCAGTGGCCCGAACAGAAAGTGCAGCAGCTCCGGGGAAGATGGGTTGGCAATGTTGTTGCGAAGCCGGGCCTGGGTGGGGTGGTGCCAGGTTAGTGGGGGAAGGCAATGGTCACCGCCCCTTGGTCCCCGAGAGGCCCATGGGGCGTGAGTCCTCACCAGCAGGCTGAAGGCGTATTTGATTTTCTGAAGCACATCTATGTACTCGGCCTCCGAGGGTGGCTTGGCCCGCAGCGTCAGCAGGCCCTCTGTGAGTGGCACAGGCCCAGTGTTGGAGACCAAAGATGACGGGTGACACTGCTAGGGAGGGGCAGAAACCCAAGGACACCCTCAAGGACACCCTGGGAGCTCAGCTGTTAGAAGCCAGCCCCGGCCGGCTGAGGGATTATGGAGATGCTGGGGGTCAAGGAGCAGGAATCTTTGGGAGTGATGGGGGGGGGGAATGGTTGCTTTGGGCCTTTTGGGGCGGTCTTTACCCCCAGCTGTCCGCCGCCGGGTCCTGCGGCCACGCTCCCGGTGCTCCAACACGCGGGTGGCCTCTGCAGACTTCTGCAGCCTTGACACGAAGGTCTCCACGTCCTCAAACACGTGGTTCAGGATGTCCTGGGGACACAGGGAAAAGGGAGGTTCCTGAGTCTCAGGTCCCCATCCCATCGAGGCTTTTGCTGACAGCGTAGACACGCCCCCAGGCTAGGCCACGCCCTTAACAGGACCCACGGTGACCACGCCTCCGGAGCTCCGGCCACGCCCCTAGAGCCTAGAGCCGAGTCCCACTTCAGGACCAAGCACCGCCACTCAAGGGCCCCATAGAGGCTCAATGTCCACCTGGAAAGAGGGATGAACTGGAGCAGTAAGCCCTCCGGGCCCGTCCCCAGGCCAGATCCTCACCACTTCTCGCTCCGCCTGCAGACCCGCCAGCTCCGGGCCTCGCGGTCCCAGGTCCGGACTCTTAGGGTCCGTGCTGCTTGCTGCACTCGCTGGGCCTGGCCGCCCTTCTTCCGTCTCGGGGATGGGTTGCACCGGGGGCGCCCGGCGATCCGCGATCATCGAGACCGAGCTGATCACCGCGCGGACCGACGGGCGGCGCAGCAGGGGCGGGGTTTGGGCGGCGGGCACGGTCCCGCGCTGTAGCTCCTCCTCCGCAGCCCTGCGGAGCAGAGGAGGAAACTGAGGCCGGGTCAGCGTCGAGGACCAGTGAGGGAGAAACTTGTGGCTAGGTAGGAGACCCTGATACTGAAGGGTCAAACGTGGGTTAGGTATTGGGCGGTGGAAACTGAGGCCAGAGGGAGAACCTGAGAGCCAGGAGAGAGGGTTGTCTCGTCTGGGAAGGACTGGAGTTCCAGAACCATCTCCCCGTTCCGCCTCTCACCTGAGCGCCGCTGCCCTGCGCTCACCGCGTCCGGAGCGGTAACTGTGTAGAGCTCCCTGGATGTCCTCTCGGATTAGCTCCGCCTGCCAATCACTCCATCAAAGCCCCGCCCACTGTCATCAGACCACGCCCCATTCCGACTACGCCCCGTCCACAAACATCTTTTTTTTTTGTCTTTTTTTTTGAGATGAGGTCTAGCTATTCAGTTCAGGCTCGCCTTGAGGTCACTTTGTAGCCCTGGCTGTCTTGAACTCCCAACGATCCTCCCACCTCAGCCTCCCGATTGCTGGGATTACAGGCGTGAGCCACCACATCCGGCTAAACCCATCTTTTTCAGATCTTCACAGACCGTGCCCCTAGGTCGCCCTGATCCCACCTTTGCCCGCATGCCACGCCCCTTTCTGTATTTCAGGGTGAAGCCCAGAATCTCACCCCAAGACGTAGGCCCTGGAAGAAGTGCACGTCGGGCTGCGCGCGATCGGGCTCCTGGCACACTAGCAGCAGCAAAGAGCGGCTCCGGCCCGGGGGCGTCACCGCATCGCAGCGCACGATGGCGCCGAGGGGGTAGGACTCCAGCTCCTCCTGCAGGCCAGACAGCAGGGTAAACTGAGGCACCGGCTCCATGGTGACTGCAGTGCCCAGTGGATGTAGGAACAGGCCAGGGTGCCTCTCGTTTAATAGAGGCTGGCAAGCTGAAAAAGGGTGCTAGCTATCATGCACTCAGCCCACCGAGGTCCCTGGGGGTCAACAGCCCAGCCACTTCTGCCCACACCCTCTGGTACCTTGGAGCTCGGGTCCAGCAGCGTGACATGGCCGGGGGACACACGCAGCAGCATCTCTTGGGTCCAGATGCGGCCCTGGCTGTCCATGACTGCCAACTTCCTGGACGCGTCCTCCACCGTGTGCACGCCGTCCTCCTCGCCCAGGCAGAAGGTCACCAGGTGCTGTCACCGCAGAGGAGGCAGTGAGTTGGGCATGGCCCCGTGGACACGGACTTCTGGGCTGAGGAGCTCTACACCTCCTCCAGGAAGCAGAGCCTGGGGAATCAATTCCTCTGCCCAAGGCCCCGGGGCCTGTCCTCCTTCACCGGGTGGTGGGCACCAGGCTGGGGGGGCCTGTATCTGGATTCCATCTACTTCGCCTCGGTGCTTCCTGGGATCCCGCATTGCCTCTGCTGCCCCTCCACCCTCCTGTCTTGTGGTGATTTGTCTCTGTTCAGCACCAAAAAAGTCAGACTGTGGCACAGCTGAGGCAGAGACACAGTCCATTTGGTCTGTGACTACACTGAGGTTCCTAGCCATTTCTGTGTCTCTCCAGGCCCACTGTCCCCAAGAAGTCTTCCCTTGGGAGCTGACCAGACTCACATTGACCTGGTACTGGGACACATCAGCCATCACCACGGTGGAGTATCGCTTCCTTTGCTCTGTGGTGGAAGACGAAGGCAAGCTGGACTCAGGATCGGCCT
Organism: Cavia porcellus; assembly: GCF_034190915.1. Lineage (NCBI taxonomy): Eukaryota > Metazoa > Chordata > Mammalia > Rodentia > Caviidae > Cavia > Cavia porcellus. The sequence continues at coordinate 35,977,748 of NW_026947490.1, read as the reverse complement.
CCTGACACTGGCCCTCCCCTGGCCCTGGCTTCCAGGCCACACTCACCATAAATAGACTTGGCGCTTGGCTTGGGGGGAGCTTGTGGGCTGGTGAGGGAAAAGCAGGGAGAGGATGAGGGCTAGGGGGCCCTCAAGTGCCAGGCAGCAGTGCAAGGCCTTTGCTGTGAGAGTACTAGGGGGCCGTGGGCACTCGGGGCAGGGAGAGGCAGGCTGTGCTGGCTGCGGTCCTGAGTGAGGCCCCACTGTCATTCAGACCTGGGTTCAGATTGTCTGTGCTACTTCCTGCCATAGTCTGGGCAGAAGACCTAGGCTCCCCTGCCTCAGTTTCTGTTGCCCCCAGCACACAACTTGTGGGCTGTTGGGCAGATCACTGAGACAATGCCCATGCAGTACCCATGGCCTCTGGAATCCTTACTGGGAGGGGCTTAGCACCTATAGTTGCTCAGTAAGTGGGCAGTAACTGATGGGCAGCTCCCCGAGTACCTGCCACTGACACAGAGCACCTTCCTCCCCTCCACCCTAAACCCTCCTCTGTCCCTGCTCTCCCTGGGCTGCTCCTCAAGGGCGCTGTTGTAAGACTCCTTAACATCTCTGGTCCAGAGATAAGAGGAAGCCAGATCCCAAGGGAGAACTGTGAGGATCAAGGAAACAGAGGACTCTTCGGCAAAAACCCTTCTCTCTCTTCATCCTGCTCCCTCCTGCCAGTCAGACTCAGCACCATTTGATTACCTCTGGGCTGGAGAGCTCACTACCTATCATGCAGCTGTTTAGACTCATCTCTCTTTGCCCCTCTGCCTGCCCACTCCAGAGACTGGAGTCCTCATCCTCACCTGGGTTTCTAGCAAGTCAGAACGTTTGTAAGGAGATAACCATCATAGGTGCTAACTAGGGTTGTTTTGCAAAACCCCTGATCTAGCACATGTACTCTGAAAGTACTCCTGGGGCCGGGGAGAGCTGGCTTAGCTGAGTGGGGTCCTCCTGCCAAGCCCAGCAGCTGAGTGAGCCATTGAGGTGAACCCAGGTCTATGTGCTCCAACCGCAGGAGGAGGAGGGTGCTCCACAGTTCCCGGTATCTCTGCCTGGGTGCCACAAACTGGATCTGCAGGTGTGGGGGCTGGGGCCCCGGCCTCTCCTCCCTCTGACCTGGGTCCAGCTTCACTCTCAGACCTGGGGTCCAGGTTGGCCTTCTCTCTCTGACCTGGCGGTTTGGGCTGGCCTCCCTGGGACCTGGCAGGGCAGTGGAACTTACCCAGAGGTGACAGTGGTGCCAGCTATGGAGCTCATAATGACCAACGTGGGAGCTCTTGCCCACCCAGAGTCGTGGGAGACAGTAAAGACGTGACCACTGGCTTCAGGGATGGACGTGTGTGTTGGTTGCCAGGCCTCCTCTTGTGGATCTTCAGGTGCAGCCCCTGTGAGGTGCAGAGGTCCTGTGTTGCTGGCTGTCCCTGCTGGCTGTCCCAGCTCTGAGTGGCCTTGGCTCCGGTCCTCCAGGCCCCTCCTCCCTCACACCTCCCTTCCGCAGCTGCAGTCTCTGCATACCTGAGCACTCGCTTGGCAAGGGCTGAGGTGGCGGCAGGGGTGGGGCTAGGAGCCTGTGGGAGGCAGGAGAGTGGGGGGTGGGCAGTGGCCAGAAGGGAACTGGGAAACTTGTGTCCATAGTGAAGACAACAGAAGGTCAGCAACAACCTGATGTCACCTGGTTTCACAGAGCAGAGTCAGAGTTCTACTCTGTGTGTGTGTGTGTGTGTGTAACACAAGGACTGAACCCAGAGCCCTTGCCCTGTGCTCTATCCCCAGCCCCTTTTTGTGTTCTACTTGTCTTGCTAAGTTTCCCAGGATGGTTTTGAACTTGGGATCCTCCTGCCTCAGCCTCAGAGTTTTTTTTTTTTTTTTTTTTTTTGTCTTTTTGAGACAGGGTCTCTACGCAGTTCAGGCAGGGCTTGAGCTCATTTTGTAGTCCAGGCTGGTCCTGCCTCAGCCTTCTGAGGGCTGGGATTATAGGCATGAGCCACCATGCCTCAGCAGCCTCTGAGTTTTGAGATTAAGGGCTTGCACCTCCAAGACCAGCTGGTTCAAAGTTCTGTCTTTGGCTTCTCCTGACACCTGCAACAGCTACCATTTGGAGACCAACTTTTCTGCCACTGCCACTGCCACTGCCACTTCTGGGGATGTCATTTCCACAGTTGGCCCAGTCTCCAGGCCTGGATGCTACCTGTCTCCCTCTCATTTGGAAATTGCACTGGTGAACCTGCCATTCAGCTCATTAGGTGTCCATGAGGCCCGGGGCGCAAAGCCTCCCCTCCTTGTATCTGCCCCCCCCCCCACTGTACGTGTCCCCCTTCTACAGGGAGCCGAGCAAGGCTTGAGGCATTGTGTGGCAGTGTGGCTGGGAGGCTGGGCAGTGCGATTCCCACTGAAGTTGGCTGTGTCCCTGCTCTTTGTGGGGCCCTGTGGTCTCCTCACATGCTCTCCCACTAGGGCCCTGGGCTCTGTGTCTGCCCAGAACTTCTGTCTCCTTGGGAGGTGACACACACATGTGCACAGGCACGTTCCTCAAGGCCTTCTATGAAATGGGTCCTGTTCTCCCTGTTTTCTGGGTGGGGAAACCGAGGCATGTGCGAGCTGAGGGACAGGACCACAGTGGTGGGGATGCAGCTGAAGCTGTGCTGTTGCTGTGGACGTGAGTTCCTCTGCACTGCCTTTTTCTTCCCCAGCACTGGGAACTGAACCCACCCTGAGCTGTGTCCCTGGCCTGTATGAAATGTTTTTATTGTTTTGAGAGTCTTCATAGGTTGCTAAATTGATGAACCAGATGTGTTCAGATCTGTGATCCTCCTGTCTCAGCCTCTCAGGGCACCACCATGCCCGGCTAGCTCTGTGCACCTTTGTGTCACCTGCCCCTTTCCATGGGCAGATGACTTAACCTTCCTGGGCTGCAGAACCCATTCAGGGAGCACGGCCAGGCCAGGTTGGACGCATAAGTGTAGCTTGACACAGATCCCAGCAGGGACCATGACCTGGTGACTTGGGCACTGCAGGAGGCCAGAGCCCAGGGGTTGGGCTCTGAGTGATGTGGCGAAGGGTGAGTGGAACCTGCAGGGCCAGTCTGACAGGTAGGTGACAGGGAGGCAGGGCAGGCCGAGAGCTGGGACCTGACCCAGGAGTGGACCACAGCTCCTGCTCCCTCTTGGGCAAAGCTTGGGCAAGTGGCCACTGTGTGTTGGCCCTCTGGGTTGCCCCCACTGCTGGGTCCCACTTGCTTGGAGCAGCAGTGCTAAACTGAGACCACCGAGACCTGGATGCTCATCCCCTGGGCTGGCATTGCTGCCTGGACCTCGCCAGCCCCTCCCACACTGTCTCCCAGGCCTCTTCTTCCCCTGGGTTTCTGGCCTGGAGTGCAATTATCCACGGGGGCTCGGTGCTAGCCCCTCCCCCACTGTCCCATCTGCCACATGCCCCATCCTTCTGGTACCTCTGTCCCATCACCACAAGAACAAAGGGGGTGTTGGCTGGCAGTGGGTGCCATGGCATGTGGTGGTGGGGGGGTGGAAGTCACAGCTGAAAGGGTTTTGGTCCAGGCTGGACACTGTAGCCGGTAAAGCCAAGGAGCTCCTATCTTCACCACCCCTAGGAATTTACCTATGGCACCAAAAGTATACCAATGGGCTGCCTGTGCATCCCTAATGCCCCTCAGGCACCACCCGTAACCTAAGCTACATGTATGCCTCCACTCCACATGTTCCACGGAGAGATCGCCGACCCCGGGCAGAGATGCTGCGCCCAGGGGATTGGGGGTGTCTCTCCCCACATTCTATTATATTTATATTTATATTTATATTTCATACTTCTTATCTTTTCAGCTGCCGCCAGTCCCCCACAGTTCTATCAACAGCCATCAAGGCTGTGTCCCCCACCCCGTGCAGACACACAGGAGCACATGCATTCCATTCATGCTCAGCACCCCTCCCTGTGTCTCTGTGTCACTTCCCATCAGCTCTCAAGAGGAGAGTCTCACCCAGGAGGTGGCAAGCACGGTCATTATTCCTGATGACACATGCGGTATCACTGCAGCCTGGCTGCTGTGCTTGTGGGACAGGCAAAGAAGTTGTGTCCAGCTGTTCCCAGAGCCACACACAGTCACAGCTGGGGCTTTTCCAAGGCTTCGGGAGCTGGGGTGGGGTACAGTGCTGGGCTCAGGGCACTGGGTGAAGTGTGCAAGTGCTGCCCGCCCTGAGCAGCCTGAGTCAGGGCTAAGGGGCAGAGCTGCAGTCACCCTTGCTGCCCTGCTGCCTTCTGCTGCCATGAGCTGTTTCTCTTCTGTGGTGCCACCTGCTTGGGAGCAGTCGGTTATGGACTGAAGCCTCCACAACCGTGAGCCAAATAAACCTTTCCTCCCTTGACTCTGGGCAGCAGGTACTTTGTCTCTGCCATGAGAAAAGAAACAAGTAGCTGAGACACCATCCCCAGTTAAATGATAGGCTTCTATAGGATGCATAGAAGTTGTCTGATGATGAGGAGGCCAGGAATAACACTCGAAGCATTAGCAATGGAATATGCAGTCCTGAGGTCACATCCTGGCCAATGCTTAAGCTGTGACTGCATGCCAAGCCTGGGGACACCGGAGGAGACAGGTGAGGCCCTGCTCCAGGGTGGGTGTGGTGGGGACACAAGATAAACAAGAGGACTGCAGATTAATAAGACCTCAGGTGTGGTGAGCCCTCTGGAGGAAATGAAAGGCAGAAGGGGTGGGGTAGAAGGGGCGGCTGAACTGACGGCTCTGATTGGACCTGGGTTTGAGACAGGAATGTGGCTGGATTTCAGGCTGGGATTCCTAGGGCAGCGGGGGAGTCTGCAGGGTGTGGCTGGCCTGGGTGGGGGCCTGGGAGTTGGCTGCTGCAGCAGCAGTGAGCGCCCAGAAACATGGTGGGCAGTGTGGGACAGGGGAGCTGTAGCAGGAGCCGGGTGGAGTGGGACAGGTGCAGCTGAGATAGGTGCAGGGGGCTTCGGACCCAGCACCAGGAATTTCTCTCCTGCACCCTTTTTCTGAACCTGTGTCCAGAGCCGCTGGGGGGCTGGCAGGATCCCACAGGTCAAGAGCTGAGGACATGGCCCCACATGGTGAGCCATGCCCATCAGTCCAGAGCTCCAGAGAGGCTGAGGCAGGAGGAACCCAAGTTCCAGCCCAGCCTGGGCTACTTGGAGCAGTGCAGAGATGCAACACAAAGTGAAGTTTCCCTTCATCATCCAGTGATTACTGGGCGCCTGCTGGGGCCAGGCTGGTAGGACCCAGGGTTAAGCACAGGCACAGGGCCCTGTGAGGGCACCCTCCAGCTGTAGGGTTGGACGGGCTGCGGGCCTGCACACAGCCTATGCACCTGTCCTTCCTTGCTCCTGGCAGGGGCAGGCCCTGCTGCTCACGGCTAGGCCCCATCCTGGTTACTTCCTGTCCTTCCCCCTGCTGACCTGGCCTGCTGCTGGTCTGTGTTAATAATGTTTCATGGAAACGCAGCTGTACTCACCTGCAGGCTGCTGGGAAGCAGGAAAGGGCCCATCAGGGCGGTATCTTCTCACACTTGGGCATCCTATCCTACCTACGCGCTAGTGCTGATGAAGGTTTGCTTTTTTTTAACATGAGACAGGCAAGCACTGTACCTTGTGCTACAAACCCAGCCTCCCCTCACCCCTTTTTAATGTTGAGACAGGGTCTAGGTTGCCCAAGCTGGCTTGGAACTTGTGATCCTCCTGCTTCAGCCTCCTGAGTGGCTGAGATGACTGGTGGGTGGCACCACGCCTAGCTTTCCTTCACTTTTAATTGTGACAAAAGGCACAGAATATAAAATTTGCCTTCATTTAGTTTGCTAGTTTTTAAAAAAATTTATTTGGTACCAGAAATTGCTTATAGCCTCTGAGCTGTATTGTCAGGCCTACAGTTTGGCAGTGTTAAACACACTCGGCCTGCACCACCCTCCATCCCAGAGCTCCTTTCTTACTCTTTTTTTCTGTCTTCCTCTTCTTCTTTTAATTGTTTGAGACAGAATCTCACTATGTAGCCCAGGCTGGCCTTGAACTCCACACGATTCTCCTGCCTCAGCCCCTTAAGTGCTGGGATTACAGGTGTCCACTACTCCACCAACTCCAGAACTGTCTTCATTTTGAAACCTGAAATTCCGTCCGTTCCCTTGCCACCCTGATCATCCCTCCCCTCCTCCTGGGCTGGGCACTCTTTCTGTCTCTCTGGTTTCCCTCTATGGTACCTCATGTAGGGCAATTGGGCCATATTTGTCACTTGTGGACTGGTCATTTCACCCGGCCAGCCCTGCAGCAGCACGTGGGAATGTCCTTCCTCGCAAGGTCCGGTGACCCTGCCCTGCAGGGACAGACCATGTTTTGTGGATCTGCCCATCTGCAGCGGGCCCTGGGGCTGAGGCTGCCCTATTGTTCCCAGCGTTCAAGGACAGGTGCAGCCTGCACGCAGCCATAAACGCAGTCCAGGGTCTTTGAGAAAATGCAAAGGGAGGAAAAGCCAAGAGAGAAAACATAAGAGCACCCATCACTGTCCAGCGGAGACCCACGCCAGATGTCCAGGACAGTTTCCCCACTCCTGAAAAACAGGTGCACCCAGGGGCTTGGAAAAAGCTGGCTCCCGCCCCACCACGCTGCCTGAGCCCCATGGAGCCCTGGGCATCTGCAGACCCACGCGGCCCGTCGTCTCAGTCTTTCTTTTCTACTAGGAGTTTTTCTCTTTTTAGAACAATTATTTAAAAAAATTAATATATATTTGTCATACATAATGTTCACATTCATCATAGGGAATTTGTACCTGTACCTGTCATATTAGTTTGATTCTTCTTTTCCCCTCTTTTTCCTTCTCTCATTTACAAAACCTTTTGTTTCCATTTTTTCTTCCATTCTTTTTCCCTTTACCTTCCTTCCTTCCCTCTCCCTCTCTTGTTCCCCTTCCCATTTGAACACTTTCTTTCCAATATCTGCCCTCCCTTATGTTCCTCATTCACTCTTTGAGTTTCTCATGCAAGGGAAAAATGTGATACTTAAACTTCTGGGTCTGATCTATTTCACTCAAGATTATGATCTTGAGGTCCATCCATTTACCTGAGAACAACTCAAGTTTATCCTTGTTTATGGCTGAATAGTACTCCATTGTATATAAATACCACATCTTTATCTATTTATCATTTGATGGGGATCTAGGCTGTTTCCAAGATTCAACTATAATAAACGGCGCCACTAGAAACATGGCACATAATTGCTGTGGCATGATGCTTTTAACTCTTTTAGGAAGATACCAAGAAGGGGAGTAAGTGGGTCAAATGGACCTCTAGTTTTAGTTTTTTGAGAAATCTGCACTGATTTCCATAGTGGTTGCACCAGTCTACACTATTATAACAGAGAAGGGTTCTTTTATCCCCCACAACCCAATGGCATTTGTTATTGGGTGTTAACACTTTTGTTTTTTCTTTCTTTTTTTCATAGTGAGACAGGGTCTCACTATGTAGCCCTTGAACTCCCAGCAATACTGCTGCCTCAGTTTCCCAAGTGCTAGGGCTTTTCTGTTTCTGCTGTTTTTTATCCAGTGCTGGGAGCAAACCTCTGGTTCACACAAGCAAGGCCAGGGCTCTGCCTTGAACTCCACCCTGGGGCCTCACTGTTCTTGTCAGGGGGCCTTCAGGACATGGCCCTGTTGCCAAATTCCCAGGTCCACTCAGCGCTTGGGACATGGCAGCTGAGCAACAGCTGAGGGCTGTGAGAGAGCCTTGGCTCCCTGACTCCCGGAGAGGCCGTCTACCACTTCCAGTGTCTCGCTGTGTGCACGAGAGAATATTTTCCTATGTGTTTCATTCAGAAAAACAGCCACTCCCTGGCATGACTGTGTTGGGAGTGGCTGGCTGCACACAGGGAGGTTGCCACAGAGGCCTTGGCCTCTGGGGAGTGCTCCCACCAGCAGGGAGACTCCCAGAATCCCGGGCCAAAACCAAGTATTAATTAGCATTGCTCCCAGCCCTGCCAATCAGATAAGTGAAATACACCTGCAGTCGGGTGAGTGAGCGAATCTGCCAATCAGATAAGAAGACATTATCCCATCAAGTCAGGGTGTGCTGCCCAGGTCTGACACAGGTGAGGCAGGTGCTCCCCAGAGCTGTGTTTATACACTTTGTTTTGTTTTGGTTTCTGGTAAAGCACTGAGATATACAGTATGAGTTAGCTCCATTCAGCCCTCTCAGGCCCAGGAGGCCAGTTCTCAGGCCCTCCACCCTCAGATCCAGGGTCTAGGCCTGGCCTCCTCCCTCAGACCCAGGGTATATGTTCCTGATGTTTCTTCATTGTAACCTAAGTCTATTAGGTGTAGGTTTCCAATCATAAACATCTCAAATTCCTCTATAAAAAACTATGGAAAGGTACCTTTTTTTTGTCAGTACCAGGGATCAAACAACCGCACGCTTGCAAAGCAGGCGCTTATGCTGCTGGGCTAAATTCCCAGCCCTTTTTTGATCTTTTTTGAGGCAATGTTTCACTGTATGGTTTCGGCTGGCCTTGAACTCACTTTGTAGACCAGGCTGGCCTCAAACTTGCGACCATCCTCCTGCCTCAGCTTCCAGAGTGCTGGGATTACAGGCGTGCCCCACCATGCCTGGTTGATACCGTTTTTTAAAAATTAAAAACAGTTTTAGAACTTCATTGGTACATATTAAATGTACAATAGTGATCATATGCATCATGGGGAATTTGTACCTATACTTGATCTTGCTTCTTTTTTTCCCATTCCCCTCCCCTCCTTTCGAACCCTCTTTCCCTCCTTGACAAAAGCTTTGTTTACACATTTTTCCGCTACTGTCTTTTATCGCTGTGGCTTCCTTCCTTTCCGGCTCCCCCTCTGTTGTTCCCCTTCCCATTAGAAAATGAACAGGCCTCCCAGAATCAAACCCTGAGTTTACTCCTGAACTGGGAGGTGCCCTTTAAGAGAGTTGGGTGTGACGTCATTCTGTTTGGCGACAGGCCGGGTCCCTTAACCGGTGTCCAACCCCTCAGCCCCTGAAACTACCCTTCCCAGAGGGCGTAGCGCTTAGACTCAGTTCTTATTGGCTGTCGAATAGGCCTCGCCCATTAGGCCACGCCTCCGACCTATCGCCAGCTTCCGGAGTCCGGGTCGTCTCTCTTGCGCGTGGTCCTTGGTGCAGCCCTCCTGGGTCTGCAGGCCTCTCCGTCGGGATCCCGCTCCCCGCCGGCATGAACCGCTACCTGCTGCCAGTGTCCATGCTGGGCACCGCGGTGGGCGGCGCTGTGCTGCTGAAGTGAGTGGGCGCGGCCGGTCCCCGAGGCCCGTCCCTGCTCCCTCAGCGCGGAGGCGGTGGCCAGCACCAGGCGGGCGGGCGGGCGCGGGTCCCGGGTCACTCGCAAGGGCGGGCCGACCTCGTCCCTCAGGACTAATGAATCATTCATTAACCCACTTAGCAATGCCACTGATCCTCTCCCGCGCGCACTTGTGGCCGACCGGGAAACTGCAGTGGCAGCTCCACTGGCAGTGGGGAGAAAGCAGCTTGCACGGCGGCGCGTGGGTCTGTAGTGTCTTTCTTTCTTCCTCCTCTCCTTTTCATGAGAAATCGGGGTTATGTGCCATGTGCAGAACCGTAACTACTGTGTCACTCGTCCCGCAGCCAGGGAAGTACCTTTCCGTGGAAACCCAGCCGTTCTTGGGACCCACGCGCGTCTGCCTAGGAGACTGGTCTTTCACGGCTCTGTGCGGCGCCTTGAATCCGTTCTGTTTCTCCTTTGACCCCATGTTAATGGATGTTCCTTGCTTCCCGTTTTTGCAGACGGTCTCAGATGTGGTGGAGTTTCATGTTATGGCCGCGAGGAGGGCGCACACCTGTAATCCTAGCACTGAGGCAGGAGAATCGCCATGAGTTTCAGGGCCAGCCTTGATTCCATAGTGGATTCAAGGCCAATGTGAAGTACATTGTACATTGAGAGATGCTGTCTCAAAAAAAAAAAAGATGTACTCAATTTAGTATAGAAGAAACAAAACTGCAAAGAATGTGTGTGCTGCTACTGTGAAAAAGTTGTATATCAAGGACACACAGTGGCAGCGAGGCCAGCACTGCAGTCCCCTCGCTGGGGCTGTGGCCCAGCACTGAGCAGTGATATGTTGAGCTCAGCCATGTGCAAGGGCCCTTGGGAAGCCGTTGTCACCCAACCTTACTTAGTAGGTGTGTGCGGAGCTTTCTCCCAGGCACTGTATGTCTAAGGGGTTAGCCTGGCCCACCGCCTGTGGTGGTAAAATAAAGCTTTATTGGCACACTACTATGTCCATGTGTTTGTTTACCACGTCTTCCTTTATTGACAACTTTTACTACCAGCTGGACATTTCACTTTAAAACGAAGGAGACTAACAGCAAACAGCTGTCAGGAACTACAGCAGTTCCATGCAGTAGGAATTCCTGTGGTCATGGGAGTGTGCCGTCTTGATAGCTGTCCCCTGGCACAGCCATGACAGCTTAAACATAGTTCACTTACAGATGACCCTTGAGCCAGTGCCTGTTATCCCAGCACTCACTAGATGTAGCCTATGTTGGCCTCAAACTCATGGTGACCCTCCTGCCTCAGCCTCCTGAGTGCAGGCAGGCACCACCACACCCAGTCTGCATTTATGTGGTTTTCAGATATTCTACTCATGGCCCTCTGTTCTAGCAGCCATGGGAATAGTTACTCATGTATAGTGAGTGTTTATAATGATTGTCCCCTTGCTTCTGCCAGGCAGATCCCAGGCCGAGCCTTCTACAGAGGTCAAAATGGGGCCTTCCCAGTCCTCGAAATGTTACCTGGTATCTCCAGCTTTCGTTTGGGGGCTGGAGCTCCTGGCTTTTTGCCCCTGATTACATGGGGTGAGGTGAGGGCACATAGGTGGAGTGGACAGAGCTGATGGAGTTCTTTCTGACCACCAGGGACTATGTCACCGGTGGCATTTGTCCTAGCAAGGCCACCATCCCCGGGAAGACGGTCATTGTGACGGGCGCCAACACGGGCATCGGGAAGCAGACCGCCTTGGAACTGGCCAGACGAGGTAGAGTTCTAGCATGCTACGTTGGTGGCAGCAGTGAACATGATGGCCTAGAGGTGGCCAGTGCACATGTCTATCCCCAGATGAAGGGACCAGCAAAGTGCAGCCAGCTGCAGCATGGAATATTATTTGGCCTTGAGTACTATTTATCTTTTATCTTTTTCTTCTGTTTGGTATGTGGTGCAGGCTGGCCTCGAACTCACTGTGTAGCCCAGACTGGGCTGGAACTTGTGGTGATCCTTCTGCCTCAGCCTCTCCAGTGCTGGGGTTACAGGCATGGGCCCCCACTCCTGGCGTAATTAGAAGACTTCTAACATTTATTGAGATGTACAAATAGTCCCTAACGCACAATCATCCGACTTAGTTTTTTTTTCTGTGGTGATATTGGAGGTTGAGCTCAGGCTCTTTGTCCTGAGTTACACTCCCAGCTCTTTTTGTTTCAAGACATTATCTCCCTAAGTCACAAAATTTCCCGGGCTGGGGTCAGCCTTGCAGTCTTCCTGCCTCAGCTTCACAGAGTGCTGAGATTACAGTTGTGCACCGCCACACCCAACTTCTGAGCATGTGAGGTAGACAAGGCTGAGCCAGGCTGCTCTGTCTATGTATTGAGTGGCTTTCAGTGGAGGACATTTTTGGTTTATCATGGTTTTATTAACATGTGAGTCTAGGAGCATCTGTGATCCATAGCCATGTGCGGCCACTTCAGTGTGCCTTTCTGTGACAGCTTGCACGACTACCTGGCTTCCCCAGGGGGGGTTGGTGCATTTCTGTCTCCGGAGGAGCTGTCAGGGCCGCCCCAGAAACCAAGCTCCAGCTGGCGCACCCCAAGGCTGGGGATGGACCTCACCTGACAGTGGGTTTTTCTTTCCTTTTGATTTTTGCTGTTTCTCTGCCCCGGCTCCAGGAGGCCGAGTCATCCTGGCCTGTCGGGACATGGAGAAGTGTGAGGTGGCGGCCCAGGACATCCGCGGCGAGACCCTCAACCCCCGAGTGTCTGCACGGCACCTGGACCTGGCTTCCCTGCGGTCTGTGCGTGAGTTCGCAGCGAAGATCATCAAAGGTAGGGGAGGTGCGGGATTTGCAGGAGGCCGAGCTCTGGGGAGCCAGTACTACTGCTGCCTGGTTTCAAAGTTGTTTTTTTTTGGTACCGGGAATCGAACTCACGACCTTGTGTTTGCCAGGCAGGTGCTATGCCGCTGAGCTATATTGTTGACACAGTTTTAAAATTTTAAGTTCGTCGTCATCTTCATCTTCTTTCTTCTTCTCTTCTTCCTCTTCTTCTTCCTCCTTCTCTACCTCCTCCTCTTTCTTCTCTGGGGATAGAACCCAGGGCCTTCACACTGAGCTATATGCCCAGCCTTCTTTTCATTTTTTAAATTTTTATTTATTTTTTTGCTACTGGATATCATACTCAGAATTTCACACTTGCCAGGCAGGTACTGTGCCACTGAGCTATATCCCTGGCCCCTCATTTTTTATTTTAAGGCAGACTTTCACTAACTCACTGAATTCCCCAGGTTGTGCTTAATCTTGAGGTCTTTCTGCCTCAGCCTCCCAGAGTACTGGGGTTATGGGTCTGCTGCCCTGCTCTGGGCTCTATCCTGACATGTTTGTATTTATATATTGTATATATATTGTATATATAAATACATGTGTATATTTATATATTGTTATGCAAAACGGGTACTATTTATACTTTTTTTTTTAATCGGTACCAGGGATTGAACTCATGACTGCGCGCTTGTAAGACAGGTGCTTATGCCGCTGAGCTAAATCCCCAGCCTCTGTCCTTGTATATCTTTAAGTGGATTTGAGAACATAATTTGAAAACATGTTTAATTTTAAGTAGACAGATGAAAATTGTATTAATCGTGTACAACGTGGTGTTTTGAAATACACATATGCTGTAAAATGACTGACCTGGGCCATTTGATGCATATATATCTCACTGTGCATAACCTCGTGGCTTTTGTTGTGAGGACATTTGAAATCTACTGTCTTAGCGATTTTAAAGGACAATATATCAGTCAGGTGCAGGGGAGCACACTATGACCCCAGCTACTTGGGAGGCTGAGGTAGGATGATCTCAAACTTAGGTCTGGCCGAAGTAACTTACCCAGATCTTGTTTCAAGGTGAAGATTAAAAAGGGCAGGGGCCTGGCTTGCCGTGGAGGACTTGTTTAGCAGGGTCACAGCCTGCGTTCAGCCCCTAGGACTTCAGGATAGAGAAAGGAGGAGACCATCCTGGTCGCTGTGGTCAGCTCTCTCAAGCCTGTTCTTTAGTGAGTCCATGAACGTCTTATCTCCCAGGCTTCTGCTGTTGGGCACCCAGGGTGTTGCTGATTTCCCTTTTGATACGAGGCTGTGGCCTGAGCATCCTTTTTTTTTTTTACCAGTACCAGGGATCAAACTCACAACCATGTGCTTGCAAGGCAGGCGCTTATGCCACTGAGCTAAATCCCCAGCCCTGAGCATCCTTCTTTTTAAAAATTAGCCCATCTTGGTAATTCAGAACGGTGGGGTTCATGTTGAGAATTTTCAGTGTGCATCTGTCATCAGTCATCAGTCATTTTCAGAGCCACAGCCCCTGTCTCCCCTCCCTCCTGCGCCCCCTGCACCCCTTCTCAGCCTCCGAAGGTTTTACTTTCTGGTTCCCTACAGGTTTTGTCTTGCCACTGTTTTACTCACTGGTTTAGGTTTCTCATGAGGCAGAAACCACACACCATTCAGCTTCCTGAGTTTGGCTGGCTTTGTTTAACATGAGCATCTGCAGCTCCATGCAGATGAGATGCCTGCATCCCTCATGGCCTCAGGATTCCCCTCTGCGCCGAGACTGTGATGGCCCCAGGCTGCCATGAGCCGGCTGCTGTAGCCCTGGGTGTCATAGGTCACTGCTCTCCTGGGAAGGGGACACCTGGGTCCTGTGGGTGTCTCCTTGGGGTTGAGTCTCCACACTGATTTCCACAGGGGCGGCATTGGTTTACATCGGCATTGGACGGGGAGATGGGGGTGTCTGGAGTTGATGCGCCTCGTTCATAACACAGCCCTGAGTGAAAGGGGGAAGGAGGACAAAGCTGTGGCGTCTCATAATCAGGAACACTTTCTGGCCGGGTGTGGGGGCGCTTGCCTGTCATCCTAGCACTCGGGAGGCTGAGGCAGGAGGATCGCTGTGAGTGCAAGGTCAGCTTAGGCTATATAAAAAGTTTGAGGCCAACCTGAACTACCTAGTGAGATCCTGCCCCCAAAACAGAAAACAAAGACAAAAACAAACAAAGTGGAAAAAACCCTAACAAAATAAAATAACCATTTTTCTGAACTCCTTGGTTATGGCTGTCATGGGGATGAGTCCGGGTTGTGTGGAAAAGCGCACTGTGCAGTGGAGAAGCATCGTTCTTCCTCCCCTCCCTCCCTTCCCCCTTCTCCCTTCCTTCCTCCTCCCCTTCCTCCTCTCCTCCCTCCCTATTGAACACCCACCTACCCTGTTCCCTTTGGATCAGATGAGGGGTTACCTGGCAGTGTGGGGGAGACGCCCTGTGGTTTTGGGCACGTGGAACAGCCAGGGGTAGTGCCTGCAGGCCTATCCAGTAGATGTAGAGCATCTGTTCAGTGCCTTCTGGGTACCCGGAGGAGTGCAGCCCCTGGTGCACATCATCCTAGCCGATTGCCCCGTAAGCCCCACAGTGCCCTCTCTAGCCATGGACACTGGACCCCAGAGCACTTAGCCCTGGGGTGTCTGGGGACATCAAGGACTAGAGGCTGACACCTAGGGCAAGTGATGTCTCTCCACTGAGCTGCTCTGGAAATGGGTTAGTTCTTTTTGAGACAGGGTCTCACTGTGTAGTACAGGCTGGCCTTGAACTTGTTCTGATCCTCCTGCCTCAGCCTCCCAAGTACTGGGATGACAAGCATGTGTTACCAGGTGGAATTGTTTATATAACGTGTATTTCACCCCATGTACCAAACATGGGGATGGGGTGCGGCCCAGTAGAGGGCTAGGCTGGCAGGCACCAGGGTCTGGGTTCCACTCTCAGCACTAGAAGGAAGCAAGTCTTTCGCAGGTAAAGCACAGCACAGTCAGGGGACCCTCCTGGGTCCAGCCCTGGGGGAGAGGAGCTCAGGGCCTCTGCTGTGCTGGGTCCTTGGCCTGGATCCTGTTCCGGGGCTCACGGCTCCCCAGCACCCACAGGGGTCTTGGGTGCAGCCCCTCTGCTTCCACGGCAGCTGTGCCACCTGAGGATTCTCTCCGCCTTTCTGTCCCTGGCCTATTCTGCAAGGTGTCCCTGCCCGTCTCGTCCTCCTTGTATTTCCAGAGCCCAGAGCTGGGGCTGAGGAAATACCTGTCAAGTGAATAACAATTATACTTCTCTGTTGGGCAGGTACTATTGTCCTTTTGCACGGGGGAAACTGAGTCATTGAGAAGCTATGTGCCGGCCAGGGTCACTGGCCAGTGGGTGGAGCTTGTGTCCCGGGCCCTGGCTGAGCTTCCTCCTGTCTCCTCCCCACAGCTCCCTGAGAGCGACGTGGTTCAGTGGTGTCCCCTGGCCCCGCTGGACACAGCGTCTCTGAAGAGCCAAGTTGAAGCGGGGCGTGCGTGTGTGTGCCTGTGCATGCATGAGAGTGTGTGCTGTAATCCCGTATGGTGTCCTTGAAGAGCGAATTTGAGATGCAGGGACCCCCAGAGGAGGGAGATGGGAAGAGACAGGTGAAGGTGGCATCGCGCAGAGGGTACAGCAGCAGTGGAGGAGCTGCCCCAAGCATTGCTTTGGTGTCTGCCTCTGTGTAACCTCAGCTGCTGTGGGCAGCCCTGTGTTGGGGCAGCTGCTGCTGGCAGGACGCTCTTGCTCATCTGGGCACAGATGGAGCCCCTGGGTCCCCTCTGAGGGTCCCTGGCTCTGAAGGTCCCCAGTTGTGCTCACGTGAAGTGTGGAGCCTGCGGCCTGCAGTGCCTGGGCTCCTAGGAGCCACCACTTGGGCTCAGGAAGGCTCATGTGTATTAGGACGCTAGGACTGAGTTGTCACAACTTGGAGACTGCGCCCGCCACGCCCAAGACTCTGGGCTACATCCTTTGCTGCCTCAGCTTCCCAAGGCCTCTCTGCCTCAGGCAGGACTCAGGCCTGCTGGGTCCAGCCCACCCTGAGGCCCTATCCTCACTTCGTGGCCACCACCAAGGCCCTGCTCTTTGTTGACTTTATTTATTTAGTTTTTGTACTATGGCTGGAGCCCAGGGCTTTGTACTGAGCTCCCTTTTAAAAAACTTTTGAGACAGGATCTTGCTAAGTCATTCAGCCACCCAGGCTGGGCTCCAACCTGAGATCCTCCTGCCTCAGCCTTCCAGAGAGCTGGGATTGCAGGTGTGTAGCACCAGGTCCACCAAAACTCTGGCTCTGAGAGGCCACCTTGCAGGCTCCAGGGGACAGGGAGGTATGGGCACGCTGTCTGCCATCCAGCGGGGCTCATGTGGTTGCTCACCCCGTGTCCTCTCCTCTCTCCCCGTCTTGCAGAGGAGGAGCGTGTGGACATTCTCATCAACAATGCAGCCGTGATGCGCTGCCCACACTGGGCCACCGAGGACGGCTTCGAGATGCAGCTGGGCGTCAACCACCTGGGTAAGGCTGGGATGGATTTTAGGGGTTCTTGCCTGGGGTCCTGCTCCACACTAAAGTGCCTGCTGTTCCTGTATGGACACTCAGCCACTCCTGTCCTGCAGCCGCCCCTTGTCCAGAGACCCACACGAAGTGTGTCGTCGTCCCCCCCCATCCTGGTCTCCATTCATCTGTCCCTAGGTCCTGGGACCTGGTGCTTGCCTTTGCCTCTGCCTGCCTCTCCCTGTGGCCTCCCTGATGCTTGGCCCTTTGTGTCTTGAGATCCCAGCCCAGGTGCCGTTCTCTGCTGGCTGCCCATGAGAAGCTGGCTGACCTGGTGCTTTCTATCCCCTGGCAGCCTCGTTGGATGTTTTGTGCCCTCTATGCGTCTGTCTCACGTCCAGGATGCAAGTCCCTGGGGAAGAGCACTGTCGTATCATGCTATCAATGGTGCACACAGCCTCACCAGCACCTGCTGGAGGGTGTGGAGCTGGCTCCACATTCCCGTGCCAGCTCTGCATCCTGGCTGTGCTGCCTGTGAGCTGTGTGGCCTCAGACAAGCACCTGGTGTTTCTGTTCCTTGCTGGCGTCTGTATGTTACAAGTTGTGTGGGACACACAGCATGGGTGGCTGACCTGAGGAGCCCACACAGCAGTGGCTTAGAGGACACAGCTCATTCTTCTGGGGGTCCAGGCAAGGATGAGGCCTTGTGAACTCCGTGGGGTCCAAGACTCCTTGCACTCCCCATTTACTGACTGTGTCTTGTGGACCTAGGTGCTCACTGCCAGGTTCTTTTTGCTGCTGGAAGGAAGGAGGCAAACATGAAAGGCTGTCATGTTAGCTTTCTGTCACTGTGACGAAATGCCCAAAGCACAGAAACTTTATTGGGCCTCACAGTTCCAGAGGTTTCAGTCCATGGTTGTCGAAATCTTTTGCTTCAGGCCTGCAGAGAGTCTGTAGTGTTGCGTTGGAGGGGCAGGGCGCAGGGAGGCTGGTCATCTCATGGCAGCCAGGAAGCAGAGGGAAGGGGTGAGCCAGAGAGAAAGCAACCTGCAGCAAGATACAGGCCCCAGGTCCATGTCCCCTGCCCTGGGCCCTTAACTAGGTTCCTCCTCCTAAGGTTCCACCCCCCAACAATACTGTCAGAGTATGAATCTATCAATGGATGGATCCACCCGTGCAGTCAGAACTCCCTGACCCAGTGCTGTTCCACAAGTCCCAGCTTGAAGCCCACCAGCCTTTGGGAGGTGGTTCAGATCTAACCCCAACAGCCATGGCCTGAAGGTGGCAGTGTGTGAATCTTGCAGGGTGACCAGAGCAAGGTGGGTGGAGTGGAGTGGATAGGAGAACTGTGTGCTTTCAGTTCTGGAGGCTGGAAATTCATGCTCAGGGTTCCAACAGGGCTGGCTCTTTCTGGGGCTGATCCAGGCTTCTCCCTAGCTTCTGTGGGTTTCAGGAAAGCTTTGATTTTGCCTGGCGTGCAGTTGCATCACCCGATAGCTCTCTGCCTTCATCTCCCTTCCTCCTCTCTGTATGTGCTCTGTGTCCCAAATGGGGCATCTTTTATTTATTGATTCACTTTTACAGTGTTGAGAACGGAACCCAAGGCTTCATGCTAGCTAGGAAAAGTTCTGCCAGTGAGCTACATCCCCAACTGTCCACCTCCCTTTTTCAGACATTTTGGGACAGGATCTCACGACTTGCCCAGTTTGGCCTCGAACTTTTGACCCTCCTGCCTCAGCCTCCTGAGTAGCTGGGATTGCAGGCTAACCCTAAGGCATGCCTGGTGGCCGAGGGGGACCCTTTATGTACTGGTTTAGGGCTGACTCTGATGACTCCGTTTTAACCTGATGACATTTTTAAAGACCCACTGTCCAATTAGCATTTCTACATTTCTTTTTTTCCCTGTAGGGGACATGGCTAATCCATGACACAGGTTATTATCATTTATATCTGCTGGATTCAAACACATGACCTTGCATAACTGCAAGGGAGTCTGGGAAATGTAGTCATTCATTCACTGGGCATCTTGTGTCTGGTTAAAAATTCTAGTGCTGAAAATGACATGTTGACACAGAGGGTTGTCTCATTTCTGGATGGCCTCATGGGGTTATTGCATGACCCAACAGTCTTCATGGGGCCTGCTGACTGTCTTGGGCATGGTAGGGTATTTTGTGGTACCCATTGACCCCACCCACCAGATACCAGTAGTGAACTCCTGTTGTCTAACTAGATGCCAATAGGTTTGAAGTGTTCTCACCCCATTATTGCAGTTGTAATAACTCATAATGTCACCAGACATTGCCCATTGTCCTCTGAGGAACAAAATTGCCTGTAATTGAGAAATGTACATCATTGGGAGTGCAGTATTCTCACAGGCCTAAGCATGTAACAAGATACCCAATAAAAATCCCACTCCTAGGTACTGTATAGACCTGGCTGGCCTTGAACTTGAAGTCTTAGGCAAGTTCTGCCTTAGGCTCCTGAGGTGGATCACAGATGTGCACTGCCATGCCTGTCTTAGTAAGTTCATATGTTAATTAACTTGACTTAGTATGTATATATGTTAATTAACCTGGCATAGTATGTGCATATGCTAATTAACTTAGTATATATGTATGCTAATTAACCTGACTTAGTCTCTGCATATGCTAATTAACTCGATTAGCCATTCCACAGTGTTTGTGTATATTAGAACATCATGTTGTTTACTATAAACATACATAATCTATATTTCTCAATTTAAAAATTATTTATTTTTAATTTTTTTATCTTTTTGAGACAGGGTCTTTCTATGCAATTCAGGCTGGCCTTGAGCTCACTTTGTAGCTCAGGCTGGTTTCGAACTCACAAGGATCCTCCTGCCTCAACCTCCCGAGTGCTGGGATTACAGGTGGGAGCTACCACGCCCGGCTTAAAAATTATTTAAATCAGCCAAATTAAAACCGTAATGAGATGCCATTTCACCTCCACTGGAACAGCTATGAAGATAGTAACAAATACTGGCAGGTGTGTAGAGGAACAGGAGGCACATATGGGAGCTCACAGGAATGAAAGGTGAACAGCTACTTTGAAGAAAAATGTACAGAACAGTTCTTGTTGTCCTTCATCCAGGTCATTTTCTTTTGACAAACTTGCTGCTGGACAAACTGAAAGCCTCAGCCCCGTCTCGGGTCATCAACCTCTCATCCCTGGCACATGTTGCTGGGCACATAGACTTCGATGACTTGAACTGGCAGAAGAGGAAGTATAACACCAAGGCTGCTTACTGTCAGAGCAAGCTGGCTGTTGTCCTCTTCACCAAGGAGCTGAGCCGGCGACTGCAAGGTATATGAGGGGCCTCGCTGCTCTCCTTCTACAGCCCCCTCTCTGAGCCTGGAATGTCCCTTCCATGTTCCTTGCTGAGAAAGGGACAAGCATATTGGCTCTGGACAGAGTAGACAAAGATGACACTTGTACCATGGCTCTCCCTTCCAACCGCTTAATTCAGGCATCACTAATCAATCACTGCTCTAATGATGTTCTTCGTCCTTCACTGGGCAGCCTTCTCTGCATTTCCTCGATGGCCATCTAAGCCTTGTGTTCCTAGCTAGTAGTTCTCAACTGGGAGTGATTTTGGTCCATAGCAGACAAGTATCAGCATCTGTAAACATGATTATCATATCTGGGTAGGGACAAGGTTGCTCCTGGGTACATCCTGGTTGAATCCATGGATGCTGCTTAGCTTCCTGCTATGCATTGGGTGTTCCTGCCTCCCACAGGGTCATAGTGCTGAGGCTGAGAGCTGCTCTAGGTCCCTGCATCTCTTAGGTAGTCTGGCTCAGCAGGGCGGCTCACCTGAGGGCTGGTCACAATTGCTGCGTTGTAGACCCCACCCTGGCCCCCTGCTTCTCTGGGGTAGTGGAGCCCCAGACTGAGTTTATCAAGGCTCAGGGAAGCTCTGCTCTGGAGCACAGCTGCCTCGTAGGATGAAGCCATTTGACGCTGAAGCTTCAGAGCAAGAAATGGTATCCATTCAAGTGTGGGAGGCAGCATGGGATGGGGAAGCCCCACAGCGTGGTATGGGCTGCAGCAGCCTTCTGGGTAAGGCGTGCACCCCGTATCTGTCTCCTGCATCCTCCACTCTTGTGTGTTCCAGGCACTGGTGTGACCGTCAATGCTGTGCATCCTGGCGTGGCCAGAACAGAGCTGGGCAGACACACTGGCATGCACAACTCCACTTTCTCCAGCTTCACACTTGGTGAGCCCTTGCCCTGCCTGCTTACGTGGGTCCTGGAGCTCTCCCTCTGAACATCCCTGGCTTTACTTCTTTCTGCCTCCTCCTCTGTGTCTTTGTGTGCTGAGAGTGAGTCACTGTTCTGTTGATCTGGCCTGGCAGCCTGAGGACAGCCACAGGGAACAGGCCAGAGCCCCATGGCCGTTGGAGGGGCTGAGGAAGTGAGGGAGCTGGTTCCTGGAGTCAGGTTGTACATGGGCTGACTCTAGCTTCACCCCAGACTAGCTGAGCCACCTGAGGGAAATGTTTCCCACTTTATGCTGCAGTTTCCTCATCTGTACTGTGAGGGCCACAGTGGGATCCAGCTCAGCCATTGGGAGGAGTAGATAAGACCTCCCGTAAAACAGCGCCTGACTCAGAGCTAAGCTGAACAAATAACTAGAACTTGGAGCTAATATTTACGATCCTGAGAAACATCTAGTGGGTGTATGCTAGGTATCAACAATAATAAGCTGTGACTGCCACCAGGTGGGCTCTGTAAAAATTTATTTTAAGGAAAGATGGGGTAGGTGACCAAGGGGTAGCCTGACCAAGAGGAGTAAGGTCTTTCCTTTCTTGGGGAAAGCTAGGCATTTGGGCTGGTCCCTGCGTGTGGGAGGGCACTGTCTGGAGGAGGAACCACAGGACGAAGGCCTCCCAGAGGCTGGAGCTGGGCTCTGTACTCTCCTGGGTGTGTGGACTGAAGGCTCTGGGTTCATTTCAGGGCCTGTCTTCTGGCTGCTGGTGAAGAGCCCCCAGTTGGCGGCCCAGCCCAGCACCTACCTGGCGGTGGCGGAGGAACTGGAGGGTGTTTCTGGGAAGTACTTTGATGGACTCAAAGAAAAGGCTCCAGCCCCCGAGGCTGAGGATGAGGAGGTAGCCCAGAGGCTTTGGGCTGAGAGTGCCCACCTCGTGGGTTTGGACGTGGCCCCTGAACCTCCCCACACAGGGACAGTCCTGCCCCAGATAACCTCAGGAACAGGTTTGAAAGCCCCCTCATTCTCCAGTGTAGAGCGGCAAGATCAAGGATGCTGACAGCCACAACTTAATCAGCCTCTGGGGGCAGAATGGGCCCTGTGAGCCTCAGCGCCAGGGGCTTGGTTGCTGTGCCCTCACTGTCCTCTGGGGGCAGTGTTGGCACCACATGAATTTAAAAGACAAGGGATGGAGGCTGCTATGCCTGCACTGTCCTCTAGGGGCAGTGTTGGCCCCCTCACCAGTAGCCAAGCACAGCAGACTGGACCACTGGTGGGCACCTGACTTGGGGCTGTGGGCTGTGTACACGTCTGTGAATGTGTCTTCTGTGTCTCTCTGAGCCTGGGTCCCTGCTCCTGCCATGTGCACTGTGGTGATTGCCCTTGGGCGGTGTGGTCGGTGAGCTCTGCTGGCTGAGGTGGGCACTGGTACCTATTTGCAGTTTACTGGGGGCTTCTGGGCCAGAGTCAGACTGTGGTGCTGGGATTCCCCAGGGAGGCTGGCACAGACCCTGGCCTACTCACTGTGCCTGCCTGTGTCACCACCTTCCCTCAGGCTCTAGGATGTGCTCTTCGATAATAAAACCCCCCAAAACTACCAGAATCACGGGTTCTGTTTCCCTCCATGTGTGGGAAGTGAGTGGAGTGCACCCTCATGCATCTACTCATGTAGGACTCACAGACACCGACTCACCATTAGCAGAGCAGCAGACCACGCAGCCCCTCCTGGAGGTGGAAGCCGCCTAGCTCCCAGACTGGGCATCTTCAGGACAGATGTGTTAGAGCTGGGCACGGTGAGGGTGAGGTCAGGTGGGCTTTTGCTGAGCCATAGAGGTAAGGGTGCTCCAAGGTGCTCAGTAACCAAGTGTAAAAAAGTGCTGGGATCTGTATGCTGGGTTGCACACCTGTAATCCCAGCACTTGGGAGGCTGAAGCAGGAGAATCACTGTGAGTTCGAGACCAGCCTGGGCTACAAAGTGAGTTCAAGGCCAGCCTGAACTACATAGTGAAACCCTGTTTCAAATGGACAAGAAAAAAAAAAGTGTTGGGATCTAGGGGGAGGTGGGGACATGGTGTAGTGTTGTGTGACACATAGGACAGCCTACGGCACTAGGTGTTGGCAGCCCCAGAGAGCAGGCCTGGATGGCCACCCAAAGCTTTATAAATGCAGTTCACTTTCATTTTGCTTTTCCGTTTTTTCCATCAGTACCTGTTGCAGGACACAGTGATCACATTCCTCATGGGGAATGGGGACATGGACACCACACATCTTAACTTGGCTTTTCATCTCCTTGACCTCTTTCCCTGCCTCTGCCTCCAACTCTTCATCCCCTTCCTATTTGCAAAAGGTCTCTCTATTTCCTGTTATCTATTTTTTATTTAGCTTTTGTTTTACTCTGGGTTTCTCATATAAATGAAATGGTATGACATTCAAGCCTGTGTCTGATTTATTTCATTTAGCATTAGGGTCTCAAGCTGGGTCATTTCCCTACCCATGACTCCAGTTTATCCTTATTTATGGCAGAGTAGTACTCCACTGGGTATAAATATCACAATTCTCTTTATGCATTCATCTGTTGGTGGACATAGAGGCCATTTCCAAGGGTTCACTTTTACAAAGTTATGCTCATTTTTCATTTCTTTTATCTTTTTATATTGTTTCCTGCATAGTTTATCTCCTCAGTCATTGCCCAAAGGCTCTGAGAAGTTGTAGGAATACACAGGCACAGACACAGTGGCTTTTCCAACGTGGAAAGGGACTGCACACTGTGGGACAGAACCCTGTGCTTCCCTGTGCCACCTGGACAGAGCTGGCGAGAGTACACATTTTTCTTCTGTTACCACACGTGACCTAAGTGGTGGAGAGCATGTTGGGGTAACCTGACTGGCAGGGAGCTTCCTCCTTAGCCATCAGTGATACTCTCCTCCCTGTGTGTCTTAGTTGCTTTTTCTAAAATGAAAGAAGGAAAGATTTGTTTAGCTTACATTTTTTGGAGGTTTCACACATACTTGGTTCCAAGATAGGGTGGTGTGAGGGGCAGCCGCTTATGGTGGCTGCAAGCAACAAGGGTAAAAAGGGGAAAGCACACCTCCTTCCCTCCCATATGTTGTATGTTGGCTCCTTGCCCCTAGGTGGGGCAGCACTTACACCACTAATCCCAGAACTAGACAAGAAACCAATCACAAATGCTAGACTCAACTGCCTTGGAAAGGCCCATCCCCATGACCACGTGAGGCTTTGGTGGGACATCCAAACACAAATCATAACACTGTGCTCCTGCTCTCTGTCATTCCCTACCTTTGAGTGTGTTGTGGGGGGACCTAGGACCTGCTTCAACAGCAGAACAGCATGAGAAGGACCGTGTCTGACATCTGTGTTGCTGGCTCTCCCTGGCTCCTGCTGGCTGCTCCTATAGAGCCAGTTGCCATGGGGACAGCTACCCCTTAGAGAATCCAGCTAATCGCCACCTAGGAGAAACGGTCACATCAGTCACCATGTAAGTTACACATTGTATCTCACTGGTTAGGAGCAAATTTCAGCTAAAGAAAGGGATCATCCAGGAGGTGGGAGTCCTGTGGCCATCCCAAGAGCCAGTCCAGCACAGTGATGCCTTGGTCTCATGTTCCTCTCCTCTCGTCTCTCTCAGTCTCCCCCATTCTATCTGTTATCTTCATTTCTCTATCATCTGTCCTCTGCTCCCTATCTAAATGTGTATTTTGTACCAGGGGAACATGGAAAAACAAGTTTCAGAAACACATCTATTGGCTGCCTCGGTGTACTGAACTGATTTAAAACATTTACCTTTCATGGTAGGTTGACTTTGGAAAGAGCTGGAAGTCACACAGTCCAGATCCAGTGAATGCGGTGGGTGAGGGCATGGCACCATGTTTTCACGAGTGCTTTTCTGTTGGATGGTGCCCAAAGCAACATTCATCATATTTTTTTTTGGTTTGGTACTGGGGATCGAAATATTCATCATATTTTTGATCATGCCTTGTAAAGATGCTCAGGCAATGCTTCAGAAAGTGTCAAGAACCACAAGAGTATTACAAAATGAGTGGGAGGATTTTGGGAGAAATTAATGGCAATGTGTCTTTTTGCTTAACATTGACTGTACTAAGTCACATCTTGTATTTTACTTGTGGTTGAGTTCATCCCATAGCCACTGTCTGGAGTTGGTGTTTAATTCAGGGTGAAGCCAGGCCACCAGGGCAGCCGATCACATGGAGATTTATTGTTTATGTAGACGTGAAGTGTGGCTAATTCTAACCACAAACCTCAACCAACATCTGCCTCCTTTCCTGAAGCAAGAAACTCCAAATACCACAAACGCTGACTCATCAACCGAGTGCTTTGGGGTGGTGCAAACCTAGCTGTACCCTCAGAAGAGATAAAAGATGATAAAATCCACCTGAAATTCAGGGATATAGCTCAGCAGCGCAGTGCCTGCCTGGCAAGTGCAAGGTGTTGAGTTCAATTTCTGGTACAAGAACCACCTCCCCCCAACCAAAAAACCCACCTGAAACAAAACAGAGAGGAGGTGGTGGCAAAGCAGTAAACATTTGAGAAACTCAACATGGAAGATGCTTTCTGTGATTAGTCATAGAAAGAAAATGAAGTTGGAGTCAGAACTTCACACTGTGATGTGAACCAGGGAGTTTGGCCTGGCTGCCTTGGGCTGGTGGTGACGGGGACACCAGAGCAGGTAAGCTGTGTTGGTCCTGGAGACAAGCCCTGGTTCAGCTTTGCCAGTGATAACACTGTTAAGCCCTTTGAGTGAACAGTCACCGCCCTGAGCCCGGTGAGTGTCTTCCTCTGGGTCCTTCCTTAGGTCTTTTTGGATCTCTCCCTGATCAGTGAGTAAAGGGGTTAATTCTTGGCATTTCAGGGAGCGTCAGGTCAGCTGGTCTGGTCATTTGAGCTAGACCCACATCAGATGGACTGTGGTATACTGAACGCGACCTCAGGCTTACATGAGGGAACCTTGAGTCCCATAAGTAGGAGTCCAGAGGCAAGGCAGGCTAAGGATTCTGTAGCTTCTTCCTGTCTCTTTGAGCACTACCAGGGTGTGCCCTTCATTCCAAGCCTGGGCGTTTGTAGAGGGTTGAATGGTGACCCCTAAAAGACTGGTCTAAATCTTGACCTTTGCTACCTGGGAAGGTGGCCCAATTTGGGACTGTCTTAGTTACTTTTTCCTGGTTGCTGAGACAAAATACCTGACACCCAAAGTTGGGAAAGGAAAGGTTTATTTCTTACAGTTTTTTTGAGTCTTACAGTTTTTTTCAGTCTATTCACAGTTGGCCCCAAGACAGGGTGGCGGGGCAGATCCGCAGGTCATGGCGGCTGCAAACAGCGAGGCAGAAACTGGCAAGAGAGGGAGGCACGCCTTCTTCCTGCCATTACATCACATCCTGGCTCCACCCCTAGGTGGGTATAGCACTGACACCATCAATCCAAGCACTATACAATGAACTTAATCACAGATGCATAATGTAAACACATGAGGCCTGGGAGCCACCACATAAACCACAACATGGACCAAGTTAAGGATTTTGGGATGAAGTCCTCCTAGATTATCTGGGTAGGCTGACAGCACCTGTCCTTATAAGACATGGATGATGAATGATGTTATGGCTTGTGCCTACATGTCCCCCAAAAGTCTGATGGAGTCATGGGGGCAGCACTTTTCAGAGGTGGCTGGATCTACAGTGTGTGGTGCTAGGTCCAAGGGTGTGTGATTACTGAATCAATCCACTGATTGCTTTGATGTCCTTCTGGCTAGGATTAAGGGTGTGAGTGCTACACTTGCCTTAGGACAAGTAGCCTGCCTGCAACAGAAGGGACAGAAAGAGGGCTAATGGGCTCTCCCCTATCTGCTTGCTGTGCTGCTTCTCCTCTGTGATGCTTCTCTGCCATGCCTTGGAGCCAGCCAGCTATGGACTGAAAACTCTACAAACTCAGCCAAAAAACCTTTCCTCCTTTAATTCTGGGTGTTGGGTATTTTGTCTTAGTAATGAGAGAAAAAGTAACTAAGATAAGAAAATAGGAAGATGATAGAGGAGGATACCCCTGAAGGTTGAGGCTCCTGAAGATGGAGGCTGAAAACTAGGTGATGTGGCCTTGTGTCAGAGAACATCTGGAAACCTTGGAGCTGCGGAAAGTAAGGAGCAGATCTCCCCTAGAAATTTGGAGGGTGTATGGCCCTCTTGACACCTTGATTTCAGTCTTGTATTCTCTGGAACTGTGATAGAATGTGAAGGATAAGCCTCCACATTGGTGGTAATTTGTTAGGGCAGCGAATGGGAAATAATACAAGGCCTTTGGAGGTCACAGTAGGGCCACCTGGGCCAGCATGGGCCACTTCCTTTCTTATTTCTGTCCAGTGATGTCTTAGTTACTTCCTCTTTGCTGGAACAAAATACCTGACATCCACCAGTTAAAGGAAGAGTGGTTTATTTTGGCTCAGTTTGTAGATGTTTCAGTCTATAATTGGCTGGCACCAAGGCAGGGGCTTGGCAGAGAGGCATGCAGGGGAGAAACAGCCCACAGCAAGGAGGCGGTGAGCATTGAGCCTTCCTTTCCCTTTTGTCTCATCCAGGTGCAAGCCTATTGGATAGTGCTAGCCAAACCCAGGGTGGGCCTTCCCATTATCCACACCCAGAACTATGCCAAACCAGTTAGTGGGCTAAGCCAGCTGTCACACACCCATGATCTGGCCACCCCAAAGCCCCACCTGCGATTGCATGGGGCTTTGGGGGGACATTTTAGATATAAACCATAGGAAGCAGAGAAGAAAGAGGCACTTTTATTTCAGACTGATTATCTCAGTCATGTGCTCACCTTAAAAAGCAGAGGAATTGAGCCAGGTGTGGTGGCACATGCCTGTAATCCCAGAACTCAGGAGGCTGAGGCAGGAGGATTGTTGCAAGTTCAAGACTCAAGACCAGTTTGGGCTACAAAGTGAGCTCAAGTCCAGCCTGAACTGCATAGTGAGACCCTGTCTCAAAAAGACAAAAAAACAAACAAACAAAAACAAAACAAAACAAAACAAAAAACAACAACAACAACAGAAGAGGAATTCCCTGAGGACCAAGAGGTAATGGACTGGACTCAGTGTTAGGGCTGAGTCCTTCTTTTGTGTGTGTATGTGAGCTGTTCTGTGCATTGTAGGATGCTTAGCAGCATCCCTGTTCCCTTTTCATTATAAGCACTGTACCAGTAGCTATCTCCCTCCCAGGTGTGATGACCAAAGTTGTCCTCAGGCATTGCCATTTGTTTAGAAAAGTGAAATGGTGTGTCTGAGTCCATTTCTGTGCTGCAAAGTAGATGAAATGGAGCTAAAAGCACCAGCACACGGCTGACTCACAGTTACCGAGTCTTCCCCTATAGTTAATTGGATTATAAAAACTGTAATTCATGACACTGACACCACAGGGTAAGTGTGCATTAAAAATCTTCACAATAGCAACCAAGCGCATCCGAGTAGGAGTAAACCAAACAAGAAACATACAAGTTGACCCAAAGCACCAGCTCAGCTTATCAGAAATACACAATAGGTACAATCACTGTTATGACTTATACATAGACATACCCCAAAAGCCTCATGAGCTGATAGGTGGGGGTTCTGGGAGGTCACTGGATGACTGGCTTAGTACAGTTCAGTGTGTGGCTGACAGGTGTACCGAGGAGGAAGGTGCACACTGGGTGTGTGTGGCACATACAGGTGTAGCCAGGGTGGGGTAAAAAGAGAGGGAGGGGCACAGAACCCCATCCCAGCCTGGTGGAACACTCTCCCTCGCATGGGGCCAGGCCGCGGTTTACTGCTGGGACCAGTGAGTCGGGCCAAGGTGCGGAACCCCATCCCAGCCTGGCAAACCTCTCTCCCTCACTTGGAACAACACTTGAAGCTCAAAAATATAGGAAAATGACAAAACAAAAGACCAAAATGCAATCTCAAACATCCAGCCCATCCCAAGAAAGCCAAGGAGCCATGTGCATAGAAGAAAATACATGCCACATACCTGAAATACCTGAAATAATAGTAACTGAAATAAAGAAGCAACTCTGGGAAGCCTTAAAGGAATTCAAACTAGAAATAATATCTCAGGTAAAAGAAGAAATGATAAAAGAAATGAAGGAGATGCTGAACATATCTAAAGAAGACACAGTTAAAAAATTGGAGGAACTAAACAAAAAGATAGAATCCCTGGGTGAACAATATAAGAAACAAACAATATATAAAGCAGATGCAAAGAGATATTCAGGAAATCAAAAACTCCATTGAAAGGTGTAAAAACTGCCTCAATGAATGTGGAGATAGAATTTCAGACTTTGAAGACAAAATTGCAGCCAGTGAACAGGAAAGGAAAGATCTTTTAAAAATAACAAGAATTCAGGAAATAACAGTTCAACACCTGCAAGATGATGCAAAGAGGAACAACATAAGGTTGAAGGGATAAATGAAAAACAAAAGGACAACATAAAGGATGTCAAGAGGATATTTAAAGAAGTAATAGCTCAAAATTTCTCAACCATGAGATATTGGAACTGATATCAAGATCAATGAAGCATATAGAACTCCAAATAGTCGTAACCAAAATAAAACTACACCCAGACACATAATAATGGCCATCCCAGAAATTGAACAAAAGAATAGAATATTAAACTGTCAGAGAGAAAAGACAGATCACCTATAAAGGAAAACACAGCAGACTTCACAGCACAAACAATAAAGTCAAGAAGAGCATGGAGTGAAGTATTTCAGATTCTAAAGGAAAATGATTTCCAGCCTAGACTGATGTACCCTACAAAACTGCTCTTCAAAATCAATGGAGAAATAAGATACTTCCATGACAAAGAACAGCTGAAAAACTACATGATCACCAAGCCAACCCTGCAAAGAATACTGAAAGACAGCCTAGATACATTTAGGAAAGAACTACTAAATAAAGCAGACAATTAAATAGAACAGAAACACAAAGATGCAATAGCAGAAAGATAACATGTCAACAATAAACCAATATATAACAGTTATAACCATTAATGTAAATGGTCTCAATGCACAAATTAAAAGAAATAGACTGGCAGAATGGATCGAGAAACAAAATCCATATGTTGTGTACAAGAAACCTATCTAACCCAAAAGGATACTCACAGACTGAAAGTCAAATGATGGAAAACAATACTGCATGCAACAGGACCCCCCCCCCCAAATCTGGGGTGGCTATTCTGTTTCAAGACAATGTGAACTTCAAGCCAATAATGATCAGAAGGGATAAAAAAGGTCACTACATACTGGTTAGGGGAAAACTCCAAGAGGAAAAGATAACTATCTTAAATATATATGCACCAAATACCAGAGCACCCAGTTATATAAAACAAGTACTAATAGAAATGAAATACCAAATTAGCAGTAACACAGTTCTAACAGGAGATCTTTTTTTTTTTTTTTTTTTTTTTTTTGTCTTTTTCCTTTTTATCGGTACCAGGGATCAAACTCACGACTGCCTGCTTGCAAGGCAGGCGCTTATGCCGCTGAGCTAAATCCCCAGCCTTAACAGGAGATCTTAACACACTATTGACACCAATGGACAGGTCAACCAGACAGAAAATCAGCAAAGAAATGAAAGAACTGAATCACACCTGTGAACAAATGGACTTAATAGACATATACAGAGTATTTCACCCAACAACAGAATACACATTCTTCTCAGCAGTACATGGGTCATTCTCTAAAATAGGCCATATATTAATCCACAAAACATATTTAAATAAATGCAAAAGGGTTGAAATTACCCCTTGCATGCTATCGGACCATAGCACTATGAAATTAGAAATTAATGATAAAAGATACTGCAAAATTCCCACAAACACATGGAAACTGAATAACACACTCTTGAGTAGTCAGTGGGTCACAGAGGAAATTAAAGAAGAAATTAAACAATACCTACAAACAAATGAAAACACAGATACAACTTACTGGAATCTGTGGGATGCAATGAGAGCTGTCCTCAGAGGAAAATTTATTGCACTGAGTTCACACATCAGGAAAACAGAATGAATACAAATAAATAACCTGATGTTACAACTCAAACATCTAGATAAAGAAGAGCAAGTTAAGCCCAAAGCCAAAAGAAGAGAAAAAAATTATAAAAATCTGAGCAGAAATCAATGCAATAGAGACTGAAAAACAATCCAAAAAATCAATGAATCAGAGTTGGTTCTTTGAAAGAATAAATAAAATTGATAAGCCCCTAGCCAGCCTTATTAAATAAAGGGAAGAAAAAAGCTCAAATTCATGCAATAAGGAATGAAAGAGGAGAAATCATTACAGACCCTATAGAAATGCAGAAGATCATCAACACCTATTTCAAAAACTTCTACTCTCAAAGATTTGGTAACACAGATGAAATAGACAGATTCCTAGAAGCATACGAAGTACCAAAGCTAGGTCATGAAGATGTAAACGTGCTGAATAACCCAGTTTTTATTAATGAAATTGAAAATGTAATTAAATCTTTACCTACAAAGAAGACCCCAGGCCCAGGCGGATTCACTGCAGAATTCTACAAGAAATACAAAGAAGACCTAATGCCAACACTCCTCAAACTCTTCAATGAAATTGAAAGGGAAGCAATCCTTCCTAAATCGTGCCTGGAAGCAAATATTACTCTAGTACCGGGCTGGGGATTTAGCTCAGTGGCATAAGGGCCTGCCTTGCAAACAGGCAGTTGTGAGTTCAATCCCTGGTACAGATAAAAAGGAAAAAGACAAAAAAAAATATTACTCTAGTACCAAAACCTGAGAAGGATAAGATTGAAAAAGAGAATTACAGACCAATCTCCCTAATGAACACAGATGCAAAAATGCTCAATAAAATATTGGCAAATAGGATGCAGCAAATCACCAAGAAGATTATACACCATGACAAAGTGGGATTCATCCCAGGAATGCAAGGATGGTTCAACAATTGTAAATCAGTAAATGTAATCCACTGTACCAATAAGGCCAAAAGTAAGAATCACATGATCATTTCTATAGATGCAGAAAAAGCTTTTGATAAGGTCCAACATTCATTTATGATAACCTTGCAGAAAATTGGAATAAATGGTCTTTACCTCAATATAATAAAGGCTGTCTATGACAAACCAACAGCCAATACTAAATGGCCAACAATTGAAGGCCTTTACTTTAAAATCAGGCACAAGGCAAGGATGTTCCTTATCACCGTTCCTATTTAATATAGTATTGTAAACACTAGCCAGAGCAATTAGACAGGAGAGAGAAAAGGCATAAAGATAGGAAAAGAATTTAAATTATCATTATTTGCAGATCACATGATACTCTATATAGAAGATCCCCAAAACTCCATTGAAAGACTCCTAGATATAATAAATAAATTCAGTAATGTAGCTGGATATAAAATCAATACTCAAAAATAAATAGCATTCCTATACACTAACAACAAAATCACACAGAGAGAAATAAAAGAAGCCACACCCTTCACACTAGCAACCAAAAAAAAAAATATTTAGGAATTACTCTCAAAAAAGAAGTAAAAGACCTATACAGGGAAAATTATAATACACTGAAAAACAAAATTGAAGATGATCTCAGAAAATGGAAAGACATCCCTTGCTCATGGATAGGAAGAATAAATATTGTGAAAATAGCCATTCTCCCAAAACTTTATACATGTTCAATGCAATCCCGATAAAAATACCATCAACATACCTCATAGAACTGGAGAAATCACTCCTAAAATTCATCTGGAGCGAGAAGAGACCTAGAATAGCAAGGACAGTTCTTTTTTATTTATTTATTTTTATTTTTAAAAAATTTTTATTTAAAGAAAGATTAAACAAAACAAAATAGGTAGAAATAATACATATGTCCAGAGAAAAAAAATAAACAGTAAGAAATCACTAGTTGATGTTTACATATTGTTGTTTTACAAATAGTTGTTCAGGATACAAAAATGGAACATGTAAAGTAGGAATTCAAACAGTCAGACTGCAAAGAGTTCTGTTAACTGTCCAACAAAAGCTTAGTAACATGGTTGTCAATCCCATACACTTAAACATACATGCAGTTATCTATATCTTCAATTATGTTTTTTTAAAAAATTTTATTTAAGGGGAAAAAGAAAAAAAAGCAGAAAGAGGGTACAAGTTATACAGAATTTCAGAAAAAAAATAAACAGTAGGAAACCACTAATTAATGGATTACATATTGCCATCTTAGAAATATTTATTCAAGTTACAAAATTAAAGCATATAAAGTGTACATTCAAACAGTGAGACTGCAAACAGTTCTGTTCAATGATCCAACAAAACTCAGTAATATCATTGTCTATCTTATACACTTAAATATACATGCAGTTATATCGTTTAGAGCACTTTCTTTTTTTTTATTTAAGAGGAAAAAGAGAAAAACAAAACAAAACAAAGCAGTGTAAGGTTACACATAATACAGAACTACAAAAAAAAAACATAACAGTAAGAAATCACCTGTTAATAGATTACATAATATCATCTTGGATATAGTTGCTCAAATCACAGTATCAAAGAATATAAAGTAGACATTCAAACAGAGAGACTGCAAACAACTGTGTTCAATGATCCAAAAACATTAATATAGTCAGCTATTTAACACCCCTAAACACACTTGCTGTTATAACCATTAGAGCTCTTTTTTTTTTCCTCCCTTTCTTTTTTACAACAAAATTTACACATTTTGAATTTTATTACTCCTTAGTTCTTATTACTTTTTGGGGGGGGGAGAGAATAAAGTCAAGTATGGCAAAACAAAGCTGTCAGTCAAAACCAAGGATAGACATAGCACATGATGTAGAACAGAGTACAAGGTTATTGACAATGGTTATCAACGTTGTCTCTTGTTTCCTTAAAAAGATTTGTCTATCTCATTAGATATTATAAAGTTGGACAAAACAGTAGAGAACAAGACCAATAAAACTTAGGCATTGTAAACATTACAGGACTTCCAAAGGAGACAATAGTCAAACCAGAATGGGCATCTTTGTGAATCTTATTGCCTTCAAAGTAGTTGCCTATACCCTCAGACTTGATACTATCGCACAGAATGGAACAGAGTATAATCAGTCAAAACAAGATCGTGGGAGCATTACAGGACTTCAAAACAGGTTAATAGGAAATCGAAAACAGTTACTATTATATATCCTAATTTTTAAAAATTTTCCCTTAATTAAAATAAACATAAGAAATAACTAAATAATTTTTTTAAAGAATAGTAGTTACCATAGTGTCTGTCTTTTTCCTTGAAATATTTGGATAGAACTTCATATACTATAGCTTTAAATATTTCCATATCAAGAAGCCCAGAATAAAGCCTTTCTAATAAGTGAAAATTTTATAAGGCTGCAAGGCCACATAATAGGGAATCATGATTACCACATATTTTTATATATTTGAATCATTACTTACATTAGGGAAACTATTCGGTATTCATACATGCGAGATTGATTTATTTCACTTATGAGTATGGTCTCAAGCTGCGCCCATTTATTGATAAATATTTCAATGTGATCCTTCTTTATAGCTGAATAATACTCCATTGTATATAAATACCACAACTTTTTTATCCATTCCTCAGTTGATGGACACTTGGGTTGTTTCCAAGATCTGGCGATTACAAATTGTGCTGCTATAAACATAGGTGCACATAAATCACTGTGGTATGATGCTTTCAGTTCTTCTGGGAATATGCCTAGAAGTGGAATAGCTGGAATAAATGGGATTTCCAATCCCAACTTTTTGAGAAACCTCCAGACAGACCTCCACAAAGGCTGTACCAGTCTACACTCCCACCAACAGTGCAGGGGAGTTCCTTTTTCCCCACAGCGTCTCCAGCATTTGTTGTTGTTGGTTTTCTTGATCCTGGCCATTCTTTCAGGAGTGAGATGGTATCTCAGTGTGGTTTTAATTTGCATTTCTCTAATGACCAATGATGATGAGCACTTTTTCATGTATTTATTTGCCATTTGCATTTCTTCATCTGAGAATTGCGTATTCATCTCAGATGCCCATTTTTGGATTGGATCTTTGAATTTTGGGGGTCTGAGTTTTTTTAATTCTTTATATGTTTTAGACAAGAGTCCCTTGTCTGAGAGAGAGTTCACTAAAATCTTTTCCCAGTTTGTGGGTTTTCTTTTCACTATGCTGGAGATTTCTTTTGACATGCAGAAACTTTTTAATAAACAAGTGGTCCCAGTTATTGATTCTGGGAAGTATTTCCCGTGTGGTTTGAGTCCTGTTCATGAATTCTCTACCTACTCCTATGTCTCCAAGGTTTCTACCCAATTTGTCTTCCAATAGATTTAGTGTTTCTGTTTTAATATTCAGATCTTTGACCCATTTAGATTTTAATTTAGTACATGGTGATAGACATGGGTCTAGCTTTAGTTTTTGGCAAATGGAGAGCCAGTTTTTCCAGCACCATTTATTAAAGAGACTGTTGTTCTTCCAGTGAACCTGCTTGGCTCCTTTATCAAAGATAAGGTGGTTGAGTATGTTTGTAGTTGTGGTTGTATCTTCTAATCTATTCCATTGATCTTCAGCTCTGTTTTGATTCCAATACCATGTTGATTTTACTACTGTTGCTTTGTAGTATAATTTCAAGTCAGGGATTGTGATGCCTCCTGCTTTATCTTTGCTGCTTAGAATTGCCTTTGCGATTCTAGGTCTCTTCTGGTTCCAGATGAAATTTAGGAGTGATTTCTCTAGATCTATAAGGTATGTTGATGGTATTTCTATTGGGATTGCATTAAATCTGTATAAGAGTTTTGGGAGAATAGCCATCTTCACAATGTTTGTTCTTCCTATCCATGAGCAAGGGATGTCTTTCCATTTTCTGAGATCATCTTCAATTTCCTTTTTCAGTTTATTATAGTTTTCACTGTATAAGTCTTTCACTTCTTTCATAAGAGTAATTCCTAAATATTTCATTTTTTTGCTTGCTAATGTGAATAGTCCAGTTTCTTTTATTTCCCTCTCTGTGATTTTGTTGAGTGTAGGAATGCTATTGATTTCTGAGTATTGATTTTGTATCCAGCCACATTACTGAATTTATTTATTGTATCTATGAGTCTTTCAATGGAGTTTAGGGGGTCTTCTATGTAGAGTATCATGTCATCTGCAAACAATGACAACTTAAC
This sequence comes from Cavia porcellus, assembly GCF_034190915.1. Classification (NCBI taxonomy): domain Eukaryota; kingdom Metazoa; phylum Chordata; class Mammalia; order Rodentia; family Caviidae; genus Cavia; species Cavia porcellus. The sequence goes on along the minus strand of NW_026947490.1, from coordinate 35,941,665 downwards.
TTCTTCTTTTCCTATCTTTACCCCTTTTATTTCTCTTTCTTGCCTAATTGCTCTGGCTAGTACTTCCAGTACTATGTTAAATAGGAGTGGTGATAAAGGACATCCATGTCTTGTGTGCCTGATTTTAAAGTAAAGGCTTTCAATTTTTGGCCATTTAGTATGATGCTGGCTGTTGGTTTGTCATAAATGGCCTTTATTATATTGAGGTAAAGACCATCTATTCCAATTTTCTGTAGAGTTTTTATCATGAATAAATGTTGGACCTTATCGAAGGCTTTTTCTGCATCTATAGAAATGATCATGTGATTCTTATTTTTGGCTTTATTGATATGGTGGATTACATTTATTGATTTGTGTATGTTGAACCATCCTTGCATTCCTGGGATGAATCCCACTTGGTCATGGTGTATAATCTTCTTGATGATTTGCTGGATCCTATTTGCCAATATTTTATTGAGGATTTTTGCATCTGTGTTCATTAGGGAGATCGGTCTATAGTTCTCTTTTTTAGTTGGGTCTTTCTCAGGTTTTGGTACTAGAGTAATATTTGCTTCCAGGAATGACTTAGGAAGGATTGCTTCCCTTTCAATTTCATTGAATAGTTTGAGGAGTGTCAGCATTAGGTCTTCTTTGTATTTCTTGTAGAATTCTGCAGTGAATCCATCTGGGCTTGGGCTTTTCTTGGTGGGTAAGGACTTAATTACATTTTCAATTTCAGTAACAGATATTGGGTTATTCAACAGTTTTACATCCTCTTGATCTAGCTTTGGCACTTCATATGCTTCTAAGAATCTGTCTATTTCTTCTGTGTTATCAAACTTTTTAGAGTAGAGTTTTTCGAAATAGGTGTTGATGATCGTCTGTATTTCTATTGGGTCTGTAGTGATTTCTCCTTTTTCATTTCTTATTGCATGAATTTGAGCTTTTTCTTCCCTTTTTTTAATAAGGTTGGCTAGGGGCTTATTGATTTTATTTATTCTTTCAAAGAACCAACTCTTTGATTTGTTGATTCTTTGGATTGTTTTCTTAGTCTCTATTGCATTGATTTCTGCTCTGATTTTTATAATTTCCTCTCTTCTTTTGGCTTTGGGCTTGACTTGCTCTTCTTTTTCTAGCTGTTTGAGGTGTAGCATCAAGGTATTTATTTGTATTCGTTCTGTTTTCCTGATGTGGGAACTCAGTGCAATAAATTTTCTTCTCAGGATGGCTTTCATTGCATCCCACAGATTCCAGTAAGTTGTATCTGCATTTTCATTTTCTTTTAGGTATTGTTTGATTTCTTCTTTAATTTCTTCTGTGACCCACTGATTACTCAAGAGTGTGTTATTCAGTTTCCATGTGTTTGTGGGATTTTTGCAGTATCTTTTATCATTAATTTCTAATTTCAGAGCGCTATGATCCGATAACATGCAAGGGATGATTTCAGCTCTTTTGCACTTGTTTAAATATGTTCTGTGAGCTAATATATGGTCTATTTTAGAAAATGATCCATGTACTGCAGAGAAGAATGTGTATTCTGATGTTGTTGGGTGGAACATTCTGTATATGTCTATCAAACCCATTTGTTCACAGGTATGATTCAGTTCTGTTATTTCTTTGCTCATTTTCTGTCTGGTTGATCTGTCCCTTGGTGTCAATGGCGTATTAAGGTCTCCTGTTACAATTGTGTTACTGATAATTTGAGTTTTCATTTCTGTTAATAATTGTTTTATATAACTGTGTGCCCTGGAGTTTGGTGCGTATATATTTAAGATAGTTATCTCTTCCTCTTGGAGTTTTCCCCTTACGAGTATGTAGTGACCTTCTTTATCCTTTATGGTCATTGTTGGTTTGAAGTTCACGTTGTCTGCAAACAGAATGGCTACTTCTGCTTTTTTTTTGGATTCCTGCTGCGTGAAGAATTGTTTTCCATCCTTTGACTTTCAGTCTGTGAGTATCCTTCTGGGTTAGATGGGTTTCCTGTAAACAGCATATGGTTGGATTTTGTTTCTTGATCCATTCTGCTAGTCTGTTTCTTTTGGTTGGTGCATTGAGACCATTTACATTAATGGTTATTACTGTTAAATGTTGGTTAATTGTAGGAATCTTATCTCTCTGCTGTTGCATCTTTATCTTTCTGTTCTGTTTTATTATTTGCTTTGCTCAGTGGTTTTTTCCTTTGTGTATCTAAACTGTCTTTCAATATTTTTTGCAGGGTTTGTTTGGTGTTCATGAAGTTCTTCAGCTGTTCTTTGTCATGGAAGTATCGTATTTCACCATCTATTTTAAATGATAGTTTTGCAGGATATATCAGTCTAGGTTGGAAATCATTTTGCTTTAGGATCTGGAATACTTCTCTCCATGCTCTTCTTGACTTTATTGTTTGTGATGAGAAGTCTGCTGTGATTCTGATAGGTTTTCCTTTATAAGTGATCTGACTTTTCTCTCTGACAGCTTTTAATAATCTATTCTTGTGTTGGATTTCTGGGATGGTGATTATTATATGCCTGGGTGTAGTTTTATTTTGGTTATGACTATTTGGAGTTCTATATGCTTCACTGATCCTGATGTCAGTTTCTGATCTCATGCTTGGGAAATTTTGAGCTATTACTTCTCTAAATATCCTCCTGACATCCTTCATGTTGTCTCCCTCTCTTTCATTAATCCCTATCATTCTTATGTTATTCTTCTTTGCATCGTCTTGCAGTTGTTGAATTGTTGTTTCCTGATTCCTTGTTATTTTTCAAAGATCTTTCCTTTCCTGTTCACTAGCTGCAATCCTGTCTTCAAGGTCTGAAATTCTATCTTCACTTTCATTAAGGCGGTTTTTACAACTTTCAGTGGAGTTTTTTATTTCCTGTATATCTCTGTGCATCTGCATTATGTATTCTGTTTGTTTCTTATATTGCTCATCTAGGGATTCTATCTTTTTGTTTAGTTCCTCCAATTTTTTATCTGTGTTTTCTTTAGATATATTTAGAATCTCTTTCATTTCTTTTATCATTTCTTCTTTTATCTGGGAGATTATTTCGAGTTTGAATTTCTTTAAAGCTTCCTGGAGTTGCTTGTCAACTTCAGTAGCTATTGTGTCTGATATATGAGGTGGATGTGGTATATTTTCTTCTAAATACATTCCTCCTAGGGTTTCCTGAGATGGGCTGGAGGTTTGAGGTTGTAATTTGGTCTTTCGTTTTGTCATTTTCCTATATTTCTGTGTTTCAAGTGTTATTTGAAAGCTTCCTCAGGATGTGTTGAAAATCCCCTTCTATGTTTGCAGCTACTGAGACTCTGGCACCATGCTACCCCAAGCCATTGGGCCTGCAGAACCAATGGCCCTCCTCTGCTTGTTCAGAACTCCACAGTTCCAGACAAGCTGGGCCTCAGGGACACTGTGCGCCCACCTGCCCCTTGGAAGATCCACAGCTCTTCAATCGCAGCCGGGCTAGGGTACTCACCACAGGCTGCAGTGCCTCAGGAGCCTGTGATCCCTCCCTGCTTACAGAGATATCCACAGTCCTCCAGACAAAGGAAGGGGCTTCTGTAGGCACTCCGGATCCACCCAGCTCCTCCTCTGCAGGCAGATGGCTAGGCGCAGCTGGGCTCAGGGGATAGTGTAGGCCCGCCCATCCGTCGGGAGCTCAACGGACCTCCAAGTGTAGCCGGGAGGGCTGGGGAGGCAGCTGTAGTGGCCTCTATCCCACTGCTCCACTTCACTGCACCCAGAAGCCTGGGGGGTCCGGAACAGTCTGAGATTTGGGCAGACTTTTCTGGGCACTCACCACAGGCCGCCGTGCCTCAGGAACCTTCGATCCCTCCCTGCTTGCAGAAATATTCAGTCCTTCAGACAAAGGAAGGGGCTTCTGCAGGCACTCTGGATCCGCCCAGCTCCTCCTCTGCAGGCAGATGGCTAGGCGCGGCTGGGCTCGGAGGATAGTGTAGGCCCGCCCATCTGTCGGGAGCTCAGCGGACCTCCAAGTGTAGCCGAGAGGGATGGGGAGGCAGCTGTAGTGGCCTCTAACCCACTGCTCCACTTCACTGCACCCAGAGGCCTGGGGGGTCCGGAACAGTCTGAGATTTGGGCAGACTGTGCTGGGCACTCACCACAGGCCGCGGTGCCTCAGGAGCCTGCGATCCCTCCCTGCTTGCAGAGATATCCACAGTCCTCCAGACAAAGGAAGGGGCTTCTGCAGGCACTCCGGATCCGCCCAGCTCCTCCCTAGAGCACTTTCTTTTCCTGTCTTTTGTACAATGACGATTACACATTTTGGGTTTTATTGCTCCCACAGTTCTTATTACTTTTTTGGAAGAGAGTAAAACCAAATGTGACCTAACAGAACAGAGTCAGTCAAATCAAAAAGAGTGGACATAATAGATAATGTAAAAACATAATACAAGGTGATCAACAATGGTTACCACAATGCCTCCCACTATCTCAAATAGAATTGCCTATATCATGAGTTATAATAAAATTGAACAAGGCAGTAAAGAACAAAACCAACAAAACCAAAACATTGGAGTCATTACAGGTCTTCAAAAGTAGATAATAGTCAACCAGAATGGGCATCATAATGAATTCCACTATCTTTACAGCTGTTGCCTAAACTTTTGAACCTGGTACTATCAAGCAAAACAGAATAGAGGAACATCAGTCAAAACAAGATGGGGAGAGCAATACAGGGCTTCAAATCAAGTTAATAGAAAATCAAAGTGGGTTACTATAATATATCCTGCTATTTTTTATTTTTCCCTTAATTAAAAGGATAAAAATAAAAAAGTAAATAATAAAATGGAGATTGAGATCAAAGAGGACATAACAACAAAACAGTGCAGATCAAAACATAACCATTTAAGCAAAATAGTGTTTCACCACAAGACAATCCTGACATAAAAGTAGTTACCATATTGTCTCTTTCCTTGAAATCTTTGAGTATAACTTCGTATACTGTAGCATCAAATATATCAAAACAATGTAAAACCATTCAAGAGAATGACAATTTTACAGGGTATTTAGAATCAACTAACAGAAAATGAACAATGGTTTTGGTATAATCTTGTTTATAACAGTTTTTGTTTATACTATCACATATAATAAGATCCAATAAGATACAACATGTTAAGACCTATGGAGGCAGAAAACAAAAGCTTGATGGGACTTCAAAACAAGATGATACTAAATCAGCATTACCTATTATGATGTCGTTTCCTCCAAAATAGCTGTTCCTATCATCCAATCTTCTCTGCCTCATTTCTGTTGAGCTCTTTTTCTGTCACTAGTTGTCAGTTTGTCTTCTTCATTTAGTTTTGTGCTCCATTCATTGTGGCCTCTCTGCCACTATTTCTGGATTCTTCGTATTTTTCTTTTTTAGAATATCCTGCAGTATTTTCTGTAGAGTTGAATTGGTGGTTGCATATTCCCCTAGTTCCTCTTTATCCTGGAAGCACCTTCTTTTTCCATCAGTTTCCAGGGATAGTTGTGCAGAATATATCAATCTTGGCTGGAGGTTGTTATCTTTCAAAGCTTGAATTATTTCCCCCCATGCTCTTCGTGATTTGATGGTTTGTGCCAAGAAGTCTGCTGTAATTCTGGTGGGTGTTCCCTTGTAAGTGATCTGTTTCTTGTCTCTTATGACTTTTAATATTCTGTTCTTATATTGGATTTCTGGTATTTTGATTATTATATGCCTGGGTGTAGCTCTGTTTGGGTTGTAGGTGGCTAGGGTCCCGTATGCTTCATACATCTGGGTATCTTTACCTTTTGCTAAATTAGGAAAATTCTCTTGGATTATTTCTGTGAGTAGCTTTTGTAGTTCATTTGTTTGTGTCACTACCTCTTCTTTTATGTTCTTAATTCTTAAGTTATAGATCCTCTTATCATCTTCTAGTCTTTGTATTATTGCTGTTTGCTTCTTTGTTATTTTTAAGAAGTTTTTCATTTCATGCTCCCATATTACAAATCTGGCCTCCAGTTCAGATAATCTATCCTTAGTTTCTTTCAAGCTGTTATGCCAGTTTTCGATAGAGTTTTTAGTTTCCTGGTAATCTCTTTGAACCTGCTTCATGTATTCTATGTTTTCTCTATTTTCTCCATCAAACAATTCTCCCCTTGTTTTCTGTTCTTCCATTCCATCATCTTTTTTTTCTTGGGTGGTGCTTAGCTTTCTTTAACTATTCTGCTTACGTCTAGCTTCAGGTCATTAATAACTTCATTCCTGAACTTGTCTATGAGGTTCTGGAGATAGCGCTTTATGTCTATTGGTGCCGTGTCTGCTATTGCCTGTTTCTCAGGATTGGGGGCCGAGGAGTCTTTCTTGTTGCTCTCTCTTCCCATATTCTTTGTTCCTTATATATGCAAGCGTATATAGGAGGCCCAGCTTCCTTTTCTGTCAGCCACAGTCTGATTGAATTGTTCCAGCTAGGTGTTCCTGCCCACCCCAGCGCACCATGGAGTTACTGACTGGGCAGGGGCCGCCCCTCCAGGTCAACCTACTGAAGCCTTCACCGCTAGGGTACACCTCCAAGTGCTGGGACCTGGGTTGTGCTAGCCTACTGGGTCTCAACCAGCAGCATCATATAGGCTAGTCACTTCTCACCAATCCCGCTTGAGAGGGGGATATGTGACTGAAGTCACTACCAGCGCCCTGTTCCAGCAAGTCTGCCCGGTCCCAGAATGTCCTCTGTTGGAGCCTCCTAGACTGTGGAAGAATTCCAGTTTCTCTCATTCAGCACAGGTTGATGCATGTTTCCTGGCCCATCCCGCTCTCAACTCCATTCACCAATTCCTGTTCTCAGAGCTTTCGCGCGTCTCTCACTGTGCCGAGCTGATTCAGACGCAGCAGTGGTGGCAGCAAACCCAAATCACAGTTTGCAATGGTGCGGGCTCCAGCTTCCATGCTAAGGCTTTATCTGTTCCTGTTATAGCACCAAGCTTGCATTCCCAGTTGGTTTCTCTCAGCCCACTTCATTCTTGGGTCAGCAGAGCATATCTCCTCTTGCTTAGGATTCCTCACTCCTTACCATTCCTGGATTCTTAGCTGGGTCTCTCAGAGAGCCTCCGTAGCTGCTGCTATCTTTCCTCCATGTTCTCCTGGAAGTCCACAAGGACAGTTCTAAGCAGCAAAGGAAAGGCAGGAAGTATCACAATCCCTGATTTGAAGTTATACTACAAACTGAAACCTCTACAAACTGTGAGCCAAGATAAATCTTTCCTTCTCTAACTTGTGAGTGTCAGGTGTCTCAGCGTCGAAAAAGTAATTTAAGACAGTCAGTCACAGCCCGGTGTGGTGGCACACGATTGTTATTCCAGTGCTTGGGAGGCTGAGGCAGGAGGATTCCTGTGAGTTCGAGACCAGCCTGGGCTACAAAGTGAGTTCAAGGCCAGACTGAACTGCATAGAGAGACTCTCAAAAAAAAAAGTTGCTATCAATCTTTGTCCCCAAAACAAAAAATGAGACTTCAAAAATTTATTTGGTATGTACCCAAATGGAACTGCCCAGTTTCGTGATGACCTTATATTTAGCCTTTATCTCCCCTAGACATCGTCTTGCTGTGTAGTTCAGGCTGGCTTTGAACTCACTATGCAGCCCAGGCTGGTTTCCAAATCATGGCGATCTTCCTGCTTCAGGTTCCCAAGTGCTGGGATGACAGGCATGCACCACCTGTAATCCTGGCTGTGTCTAACACTCAGCGGGACTGGGCAGTTTCCCAAAGTGGTCATTCTATTTACCACCCCCCCCCCCCCAGCATTGTAGAGTGTTACCTTGGTATCCAGTACTGTGCACAGCACACTGCTTCACAGTTACACCTATGTGTCATGACCTTCTGAGACAGAAGCAGGAATGAGACAGCGTCTGCACACTGGGCCCCGGGCCACAGAGCACGCTGAGCCTGGTTCCTGGCGTTCTCAGGGCGTCCTGCCTCTGCGCACCTCCCCAGGCCACCCACAGAGCGTGAGCCTCATTCAGGTAAGTACCAGTCCTTCTCCAGAAGCCAAACCCAAAGGTTCCTCTTCCTCTAACTGCGTGGTGGAGTCACACGGGAGAGAAGCAGCTATAACCATGATTTTCTTGCTCTAACTCACTTTTGTGGGAAAAGCAACAATATCCTCGCCACTTATTATTTGCAAGTTTAGCGTGGGCTAGACCTTGAGTAGGGACCGTCCTGTGCCTGGTTGAGAGGAGAGCTGCATTCCTGGCCTCTACTCGCTAGGTGTCAGTAGCTCCCGGGTTTCTGGCTTCAGCGGCACCTGTCTTCCCGCTGTGGTTACGGTGCTGCATCTGTGCAGCAATGGCCGAGGTCTTGGGGTGCGCGGAGTCTGTCAGAGCCCTCTCAGAGCGACCAGTGCTTTTGTTTCCGGCTGTTTTGGCTCCTTTGCTCGCCGCTGACCAAATCGAAGGGGGCTGTGTATTTGGGTAAAAGGGAAAAAGGATTTATTCACCGCCAGCTCTGCGGAGATGGGCCCCCAGGACTGAGGTCTGCACGCCCCTGAGCAGGAGGGCAGGGAGAAGAGCGGACGCAGAGATGGCACGATCTCCATCCTTGCTTTACCCCGCGCGTCCTCCCGCTGCTTCTCCTCCTCTTTCCGGTGGGAAGGACCTGGCTTGGCCTCTGTGCTGCCTCCGCGAGCTCTGCCTCTTCCTGGGGCTGAGAGGAGTGGGTGTTGGTTACGTGCTCAGCAGGAGGAAATTAGAGAAGTTGCGTTTTTCTTTGGTGGTACTAGGGATCGAACTCATGACCTAGCGCTTGCCAGGTAGGCACTTGCGCCGCTGAGCTAAACCCCCTGCCCTAGAAGTTGCATTTCTATAAAAGAAGGAAATGTAATTTTTAGAGTTGCATTGTGCAGCGCCGGTTACACTTTCTCAGCCTACCCAAAAGGAGGATGCGCCCCCCTGCCAAGCCGCCTGGACTGTGGGACTTAAACTGCGGCCACTTCCCTTCCACATCCCGCGGCGGCTGGCCGACATCTTCCCTAACCAGAGTCCTCTACTAGGAGGAATTTCCAGCGTCTTCTGCTTTGTTTTTTTTTTTTTTTTCCCCTTCCTGTTTTTTTCTTTCTCTTTTCTCCATCAGCATTTTAATTTTCTTTTTTTTGCATTTCTCACTATTTTCCATTCATTTATTTATTTGAATTAGGGTTTTGCCATGTAGATCAGGCTGACCTTGAACTCGCTATGGTTCACGTCTTCCCTGTAACCCATGCTGATCATTCTGCTTCAGCCTCCCATGTGCTGGGATTGCAGGCGTGCATCACCACACGTGGCTCAGGCTTTTAGTTTTAAAAAATTTAGTAATGTCTTATTGTTCTAATTTCCCTTTTCCTTTCATTGAATTTTATCTTTAATATTTTCTCTTTTTCTATATCACTTGTTATTCCTTTTGTTATGATTTGTTTTGCTAATCTTTGGTATTTAATGTATTATATACTGCTTTTGCCCTTTCTTATTTTATGGCTATAGATGTGGTATTTATTTGTTTTGCAGCACTAGGGATGGAACTCATGGCTTTCACACTGAGTTACATCTCAAGCTCTTTATATTAAAAAAATCATTTTGGGACAGGATCTCACTAAATACTAAGTTGTCCAGGCTAGGCTTAAGCTTGACATCTTCCTGTTTCAGCCTTCTACAGTGCTGGAATTACAGGTGTAAAACACTGCCTAAGTTGCAGTTATTTTTTTTTTTTAAAGTTAAATTTTGTTGGCATTGTGTTTTGATTTGGATTCTCTCTCTATGACTAGGTCAAGTTTATTTAAATCAGGGGACTTTGATTATTTATTGTCTTCCTTCTGAGCAGGACTGGAGATTGAGGCAGGCAGTATTATACTGGGGCATGTGAGTTACGTCTCTAACTAACATGAAAGAATTGCACCTTACTTGAGCCACAACAGAGTCTGCTCAAAACTGGGCATCTACTTCAACTTAAATAGCTAGGGAAGTCAAACCCTCAGCCAATGAACTGGCCCCCACTAGGCATGCTAAATGTCCTATTCTGGACATTCACCCTCGGAGCAAGAGCAGGGAGAAAGAACTCAAATTTGTAAACTCCATTCCTACAAAGGACCAAGCACAGGTCAGGCCCACAACCTTTCAGGATGTATTTTCATGACAAGGTCAGAGATTAGTCACAGAGGGCCACCTCATGTAGTCCTCTGTCACACTACACCTTCGAGGCCCAATGACCCCATTCTTGCAAGATTTACATTGAGAGTGGGTCACTCAGCTTGGAGACAGCATGCACCATGTTGATGCCCACTAATCACAGACAAAGAATCCACAGGGAAAATACACTGTGTGATCCACTTGGAATCAAACTCCTTACCACACACAGATCCGTATCCCAGAATACACATCAAAAGAAGCTTGCCTGCTGAGAAGGCCCTCATATTAAAGGGTGAGTAAATGCAGCTTAACACTTGTGCAAACCTTAATAAATACTTAAGAAATACCAAAAAAGACAGTGCAGCTCTTCCCACAGTTAAATTTCTGTAGTAAGTGACTCCAGTGATATAAAAGTGGAAGTGATAAGTGAGTAAAAAAGAATTCGGATACGTGATGAATGAAGTAAGGGAGACAATGCAGGATATGAAAGAATAATTCAATAAAAAGATTTCTATTATTAAAATAATAATAGATGTCAGCCTTCCCTGGAAATCTTAGAAATGAAAAGTTCAGTAAGTCAGATGTAAAAGTCAATAAAACCAGGTGTGGCAGGGTACACCTATAATCCTAGCACTCAGGAGGCTGAAGCAAGAGAATTGCCACAAAGTTTGAGACTAGCCTGGACTACATGGCGAGTCCCTGTCTTTAAAAAAAAAAAAGCCAGTAAAAATCCTCAACCAGATCAATAAAAAGATGGACTTTCAGGATTTGAAGATAAAAGTAGATTAATGCATTTAGATAGCAGTAAAAAATTAGAACAAAAGATGCAAGACCTCTGGGACATGATAAAAACTAAGTCTAGTAGTTTTTGGAACAGAAGATGGCTCCAAAGCACAGGCTAGCTGGGGATTTAGCTCAGCTGCATAAGCGCTTGCCCTGCAAGCAGGCAGTTGTGAGTTCGAGCCCCGGCAACAACAACAACAACAAAAAAAAAAAAAAAAAAAAAAAAGAAAAAAACCAACCAAACAACCCCCCCCCCAAAACCCAGCACAGGCTAAAGGCATAGAAAATATATTCAGTGAAACAATAGCAGAACATTTTCCAAATCTGGGGACCAGTATGGACACCCAAGTATGGAAGGCATTTAGATCTCCAAGTGGATATGACTGGAAGAGAATCTCCCTGTGTCATTTGTCTTGTGACAAATACAGAACAAGGAAAGACTACTGAAAACTGTAAGAAAGAAATGCCAAATTACTTGTAAGGAAAACCTGTTCAAATAACAACAGATTTATCAGCAGAAGCTCTAAGAGCTGGGAGGGCAAGGCATAGTTAGTATATCTCAAGCTCTGAAGGAGAATGATTGCTAATCTAGACCACTGTATCTAGCAAAGCTAGAGACCTCCCAAGATCAATAGAAATAAAGGAATGACACGAGGCCAGCATTGTGGAAGATTACTTACAACCCAGAGGAGGAAGAGTAGAAAAGAATCAAACATCAGGAAAACTATCACATGACAGAAATTAGTACTTATCCTTCAACAGTAATCCTGAATGTACTTCAATTAAAAGGCACAGGCTGATAGGTTGAATTAAAAAATACCTAAATATTTTCTGCTTGCATGAAATGTACCTAGTCTGCGGAGATCTACATGAACTGAAAGTGAAAGGATGGGAAAGGCTATCCCGTGCAAAAGGAATCCAAAACCAAGCAGGAATAGCTATACATATCTAACAAAGCAGAGTTGGGCCAAAATTAAAAGACAGAGAAGGTCACTGCATACTAGTATGCACTGACCGTTGGTGCATCTAATTTCATAAAACAAACACTATTTGACAAGAGAACATGGAGAGCCCAATAAAATAGTAGGGAGTCACTTCAGTACTTCTCTCTCATCTAGAAAGAAACCAATGAAGAGTTAAACTACTTAACAGACATGCACAGAGTTTTCCATTTAACACAGTGGAATGTATATTGTTTTAAGAGGCATGTGGAAATTTTTCCAAAATATGTGATATTTTAGGCCTTTAAGCAAGTACTTGCTTTATGAAGACTGAAATAATGTAAAAACACTATGAAGTAATTACTTGTGTCTTATTAGATAATAATGGAATAAAATTGGAAGTCAACAGCAGGGAAACAATAGAAAACAAAGAGGCTGAACAATACATTTCTCAACAATAAATAGATAATCAAATTAAGGGAGTTAGGCATGGTGGTGTACACCTGTAACCCCAGCACTTGGGTGACTGAGGCAGCAGCATCCTTACAAGTTTGAGGACAACCTGGGCTACAAAGTGAGCTCAAGGCCAGCCTGACCTGATAGTGAGACCCTGTATCAAAAAGAAAAGATTGAGAAGTTAAAAATTCCTGGAATCAAATGAAAATGGAAACCCAACATATCAGAATCTGCAAAGTACAGTAAAGACAGTCTTGACAAGGAAGTATATAGCTCTAACTGCCTACATTAAAAAATCTGAAAAGGAACACTGCTCCACTATTGGTGGGAGTGTAGACTGGTGCAGCCACTATGGAAATCACTATGGAGATTTCTCAGAAGACTAGGATTGGAAGTTCCATTCAATCCAGCTATTCTCCTTCTGGGTGTTTCCCTAGAAAACCTGAAAAGGTCATGCCACAGTGATATGTGTGCACCTATGTTTATAGCAGCACAATTTTTTTTTGTCTTTTTCATTTTTATCGGTACCGGGGATTGAACTCATGACTACCTGCTTGCAAGGCAGGTGCTTATGCCGCTGAGCTAAATCCCCAGCCCCCTGCAGCACAATTTGTAATAGCTGAATCTTGGAAACAACCAAAATGCCCATCAACTGCAGAGTAGATGAAAAGATGTATTTTTATACAATGAAATATTACTCAGCTATAAAAAAGATGATCTTGAGGCCTTCATATTGAAATGAAGGCAATTTGAGACTATCCTCATAAGCTCAAGCTGGTAGACGACCTTCCTGTCTTCCATGTGGTGCTAGTGTTTCAGGCATACAAAATACAAGTGTTACAGGATCACAGAGGGTTCCACCCAGATTTCAGATGAAAACCTGCAGAGTCCAGCCAAAAATATTTGAGAGAGTCACAGTCCCTAAAAAGTGCCTGATAGAGAGTCACAGGAGAAGAAGCTGTGAGAGTGGAGCCACAGCTGCAGTGGAGACCCCAGGAAGTTACAGAGGCCAGGAACATGAAATGCCTGCTGAAGAAAGCTACAGTCAGTGATTGGAGCCAGCCCGAGGAAGAAGCCTTGTGGGTGGAACTGACAAGGCCATAGGGGCTGGAGCTCACATTTCACCTCAGCCTGCCTCTGCTTCCTCTTCCTTCAGAAGGATCCAAACTCCCTGTTCAGTAGAGATTTTCAAAGTAGTTGTTCATGATCTTTTGAATTTCCATGGGGTCTGTGGTAATTTCCTTCTTTTTAGTCCTTATTTCATGGATTTGAATTTTTCCTTTCATTTTCTTGATAAGGTTGGCTAGGGGTTTATCAATTTTGTTTATTCTCTCAAAAAACCAGCTCTTTGATTCATTAATTCTTTGTATTCTTTAAAGTTTCAGTTGCATTAATTTCTTTTTTAAAAAAAATTTATTTAAAAGGAAAAAGAAAAAACAAAACAAAACAAAGTGGTGCAAGGGTACAAGTAATACAGAACTACAAAAAAACCAACCAACCAACCAAACAAACAAACAAACCAGTAAGAAATCACCAGTTAATAGATTACACATTATCGTCTTAGAGATAGTTGCTCAAGTCACAGTATCAAAGCATACAAAGTGAACATTCAAACAGAGAGACTGAAACAGTTGTGTTCAATGATCCAAGCAAAAACATTAATATGGTCAGCTATTTAACACCCCTAAACACACTTGCAGTTGTATCCTTTAGAGCTCTTTTTTTCCCCTCTCTTTTTTACAACAAAATTTACCCATTTTGGGTTTTATTACTCCTTAGTTCTTATTACTTTTTTTTGGAAGAGAATAAAGTCAAATATGGCAAAACAAAGCTGTCAGTCAAAAGCAAGGATAGACATAGTACATGGTGTAAGAACAGAGTACAAGGTTATCAACAATGGTTACCATAATGTCTCTTGTTTCCTTAAAAAGAATTGTCTATCTCATTAGGTATTATAAAGTTGAACAAAACAGGAGAGAACAAGACCAATAAAACTTAAACATTGTAAACATTACAGGACTTCCAAAGGAGATAATAGTCAAACCAGAATGGGCATCTTAGTGAATTTAATTGCCTTCAAAGTAGTTGCCTATACCCCCAAACTTGATACTATCATACAGTACAGAACAGAGTTTAATCAGTCAAAACAAGATAGTGGGAGTATTACAGGACTTCAAAACATGTTAATAGGAAATAAAAGAAAGTTACTATAATATCTCCTGCTAATTTTTTTAATTTTTCCCCTTAATTAAAAAAAACCATAAAAAATAAAAAAAATTTTTTTAGTGAATAAGGGAGAGATTGAGATAAAAGAGGATATAACAACATAACAATACAGGTCTAAGCATGACTGTTTGAGCAACCTAGTGCTTCACCACCAAATAACCCGATTTAGTAGTAGTTACCATAGTGTCTATCTTTTTCCTTGAAATATTTGAATAGAACTTCAAATATTTCCATATTAAGAAGCCCAGAATAAAGCCTTTCCAATTAATAAGTGAAAACTTTATAAGGCTTCAAGGCCACATAATGGGGAATCATGATTACCACATACTTTTATATATTTGAATCATTACTTACGTTAAGGAAACTATTCGGTATTCACACAGGTGAGATTGATTTATTTCACTTATGAGTATGGTCTCAAGCTGCGCCCATTTATTGATAAATATCTCAATGTGATCCTTCTTTATAGCTGAGTAGTACTCCATTGTATAGAAATGCCACAACTTTTTTATCCATTCCTCAGTTGATGGACACTTGGGTTGTTTCCAAGATCTGGCTATTACAAATTGTGCTGCTATAAACATAGGTGCACATATATCACTGTGGTATGATGCTTTCAGTTCTTCTGGGAATATGCCTAGAAGTGGAATAGCTTGAATAAATGGGACTTCCAATCCCAGCTTTTTGAGAAATCTCCAGACTGACCTCCACAAAGGTTGTAGCAGTCTATACTCCCACCAACAATGTAGGAGAGTTCCTTTTTCCCCACAGCCTCTCCAGCATTTGTTGTTGTTGGTTTTCTTGATCCTAGCCATTCTTTCAGGAGTGAGATGGCATCCCAGTGTGGCTTTAATTTGCATTTCTCTAATGACCAATGATGATGAACATTTTTTCATGTATTTATTTGCCATTTGTATTTCTTCATCTGAGAAGTGCGTATTCATCTCAGATGCCCACTTTTGGATTGGGTCTTTGAATTTTGGGGGTCTGAGTTTTTAAAATTCTTTATATGTTTTAGACAAGAGTCCCTTGTCTGAGAGAGAGTTCACTAAAATCTTTTCCCAGTTTGTGGGTTTTCTTTTCACTATGCTGGAGATTTATTTTGACATGCAGAAACTTTTTAATAAGAAGTGGTCCCAGTTATTGATTCTGGGAAGTATTTCCCGTGCGGTTTGAGTCCTGTTCATGAATTCTCTACCTACTCCTATGTCTTCAAGGTTTCTACCCAATTTGTCTTCCAATAGATTTAGTGTTTCTGTTTTAGTATTCAGATCTTTGACCCATTTAGATTTTAATTTAGTACATGGCGATTGACATGGGTCTAGCTTTAGTTTTTGGCAAATGGAGAGCCAGTTTTTCCAGCACCATTTATTAAAGAGACTGTTGTTCTTCCAGTGAACCTGCTTGGCTCCTTTATCAAAGATAAGGTGGTTGAGTATGTTTGTAGTTGTGGTTGTATCTTCTAATCTATTCCATTGATCTTCAGCTCTGTTTTGATTCCAATACCATGCTGATTTTACTACTGTTGCTTTGTAGTATAACTTCAAGTCAGGGATTGTGATTGTGATGCCTCCTGCTTTGTCTTTGCTGCTTAGAATTGCCTTTGCTATTCTAGGTCTCTTCTGGTTCCAGATGAAATTTAGGAGTCATTTCTCTAGATCTATAAGGTATGTTGATGGTATTTTTTATTGGGATTGCATTGAATCTGTATAACAGTTTTGGGAGAATGGCCATTTTCACAATGTTTGTTCTTCCTACCCATGAGCAAGGGATGTCTTTCCATTTTCTGAGATCATCTTCAATTTCTTTTTTCAGTGTATTATAATTTTCCCTGTATAGGTCTTTCACTTCTTTCATAAGAGTAATTCCTAAATATTTCACTTTTTTGCTTGCTAATGTGAAGAGTGTGGTTTCTCTTATTTCCCTCTCTGTGATTTTGTTGTTAGTGTATAGGAATGCTATTGATTTCTGAGTATTGATTTTGTATCCAGCTACATCACTGAATTTATTATATCTAAAGAGTCTTTCAATGGAGTTTAGGGGGTCTTCTATGTAGAGTATCATGTCATCTGCAAACAATGATAGTTTAACTTCTTCTTTTCCTATCTTTACCCCTTTTATTTCTCTTTCTTGCCTAATTGCTCTGGCTAGTACTTCCAGTACTATATTAAATAGGAGTGGTGATAGAGGACTTGTCTTGTACCTGATTTTAAAGTAAAGGCTTTCAATATTTGGCCATTTAGTATGATGCTGGCTGTTGGTTTGTCATAAATGGCCTTTATTATATTGAGGTAAAGACCATCTATTCCAATTTTCTGTAAAGTTCTTATCATGAATGTTGGACCTTATCGAAGGCTTTTTCTGCATCTATAGAAATGATCATGTGATTCTTACTTTTGGCTTTATTGATATTGTGGATTACATTTATTGATTTGCATATGTTGAACCATACTTGCATTCCTGGGATGAATCCCACTTGGTCATGGTGTATAATCTTCTTGATGATTTGCTGCATCCTATTTGCCAATATTTTATTGAGGATTTTTGCATCTGTGTTCATTAGGGAGATCGGTCTATAGTTCTCTTTTTTAGTTGGGTCTTTTTCAGGTTTTGGTACTAGAGTAATATTTGCTTCCAGGAATGACTTAGGAAGGATTGCTTCCCTTTCAATTTCATTGAATAGTTTGAGGAGTGTTGGCATTAGGTCTTCTTTGTATTTCTTGTAGAATTCTGCAGTGAATCCATCTGGGCCTGGGCTCTTCTTTGTAGGTAAGGACTTAATTACATTTTCAATTTCAGTAACAGAGATTGGGTTATTCAACAGTTTTACGTCCTCTTGATCTAGCTTTGTTACTTCATATGTTTCTAAGAATCTGTCTATTTCTTCTGTGTTATCAAACCTTTGAGAGTAGAGGTTTTCAAAATAGGTGTTGATGATCGTCTGTATTTCTATTAGGTCTGTAGTTATTTCACCTTTTTCATTTCTTATTGCATGAATTTGAGCTTTTTCTTCCCTTTTTAAAAAAAAGATTGGCTAGGGGCTTATTGATTTTACTTATTCTTTCAAAGAACCAACTCTTTGATTTGTTGATTCTTTGGATTGTTTTCTTAGTCTCTATTGCATTGATTTCTGCTCTGATTTTTATAATTTCCTCTCTTCTTTTGGCTTTGGGCTTGACTTGCTCTTCTTTTTCTAGATGTTTGAGGTGTAGCATCAAGTTATTTATTTGTGTTTGTTCTGTTTTCCTGATGCGGGAACTCACTGCAATAAATTTTCCTCTGATGACGGCTTTCATTGCATCCCACAGATTCTGGTAGGTTGTATTTGCATTTTCATTTTCTTGTAGGTATTGTTTAATTTCCTCTGTGACCCACTGATTACTGAAGAGTGTGTTATTCAGTTTCCATGTATTTGTGGGATTTTTGCAGTATCTTTTATCATTAATTTCTAATTATAGAGCACTATGATCTGATAACATGCAAGGGATAATTTCAACTCCTTTGCATTTGTTTAAATATGTTCTGTGAGCTAATATATGGTCTATTTTAGACCATTGCTGAGTGTATTGCTGAGAAGAATGTGTATTCTGATATTGTGGTGTGGAACTTTCTGTATATGTCTATCAAATCCATTTGTTCGCAGGTGTGATTCAGTTCTGTTATTTGTTTGCTCATTTTCTGTCTGGTTGATCTGTTCCTTGGTGTCAATGGTGTATTAAGGTCTCTTGTTACAATTGTGTTACTGATAATTTGAGTTTTCATTTCTGTTAATAGTTGTTTTATATAACTGGGTGCTCTGGAGTTTGGTGCATATATATTTAAGATAGTTATCTCTTCCTTTTGGAGTTTTCCCCTAACGAGTATGTAATGACCTTCTTTGTCCTTTATGGTCATTGTTGTTTTAAAGTTCATGTTGTCTGCAAACAGAATTGCTACTCCTGCTTTTTTTTTGGATTCCTTCTGCATGAAGTATTGTTTTCCATCCTTTGACTTTCAGTCTGTGAGTATCCTTCTGGGTTAGATGGGTTTCTTGTAAACAGCATATGATTGGATTTTGTTTCTTGATCCATTCTGCTAGTCTGTTTCTTTTGATTGGTGCATTGAGACCATTTACATTAATGGTTATTACTGTTAAATGCTGGTTTATTGTTGACATGTTATCTCTCTGCTGTTGCACCTTTATCTTTCTGTTCTGTTTAATTATTTGCTTTGCTTAGTGGTTTTTTCCTTTGTGTATCTAAACTGTCTTTCAATATTTTTTGCAGCGTTTGTTTGGTGTTCATGAAGTTCTTCAGCTGTTCTTTGTCATGAAAGTGTCATATTTCACCATCAATTTTGAATGATAGTTTTGCAGGATACATCAGTCTAGGTTGGAAATCATTTTGCTTTAGGGTCTGGAGTAGTTCACTCCATGCTCTTCTTGACTTTATTGTTTGTGATGAGAAGTCTGCTGTGATTCTGATAGGTTTTCCTTCATAAGTGATCTGTCTTTTCTCTCTGACAGCTTTTAATATTCTATTCTTGTGTTGGATTTCTGGGATGGTGATTATTATATGTCTGGGTGTAGTTTTACTTTGGTTATGACTATTTGGAGTTCTGTATGCTTCACTGATCCTGATGTCAGTTTCTGATCTCATGCTTGGGAAATTTTGAGCTATTACTTCTCTAAATATCCTCTTGACATCCTTTATGTTGTCTCCTTCTTTTTCATTAATCCCTATCATTCTTATGTTATTTTTGTTTGCATCGTCTTGCAGTTGTTGAATTGTTGTTTCCTGATTCCTTGTTATTTTTCAAAGATCTTTCCTTTCCTGTTCACTAGCTGCAATCCTGTCTTCAAGGTCTGAAATTCTATCTTCGCTTTCATTGAGGTGGTTTTTTACAACTTTCAGTGGAGTTTTTTTATTATCTGTATATCTCTGTGCATCTGCATTATGTATTCTGTTTGTTTCTTATATTGCTCATCTAGGGATTGTATCTTTTTGTTTAGTTCCTCCAATTTTTTAACTGTGTTTTCTTTAGATGTATTCAGAATCTCTTTCATTTGTTTTATCATTTCTTCTTTTACCTGGGAGATTATTTCGAGTCTGAATTCCTTTAAAGCTTCCTGGAGTTGCTTGTTAATTTCAGTAGCTATTATGTCTGATATTTGAGGTGAATGGCATATATTTTCTTCTGTATACATCACTCCTAGGGTTTCTTGAGATAGGCTGGAGGTTTGAGGTTGTAATTTGGTCTTTTGTTTTGTCATTTTCCTATATTTCTGTGTTTCAAGTGTTATTTGAAAGCTTCCTCAGGGTCTGTTGGAAATCCTCTTCTATGTTCGCATCTCCTGAGACTCTGGCACCCAGTTACCCCAAGCCACTTGGCCTGTAGTACCAATGGCCCTCTTCTGCCAGTTTAGAAGTCTGTAGTTCCAGATAAGCTGGGCTTCAGGTTCACTGTGCGCCCACCTGCTTGTTGGAAGCTCCTCAGTTCTCCAAGTGCAGCCGGAATGGGGAGGCACATGTAGATGTCTCAAACCCACTTATCCAATTCACTGCACCCGGAAGCCTGGAGGGTCCGGGCCAGTCTGGGCTTTGGCAAAGTGTACTGAGCACTTACCGCAGGCCACGGGGCCTCTGGAACCTGCAATCCTCCCCTGCTTGCTGAGATATCCACAGTCCTCCAGACACATGGGGAGGCAGATGCAGGCACCCCGGATCCGCCCAGCCCTTCCTCTGCACACCAATGGTGAGGTGCAGGAGTCCCAAATAGGCTGGGCTCCGGGCATAGTATGCGCCCGCCTACTTGCTGGAAACTCCACCGTTCTCCAAGTGCAGTCGGAATAGGGAAGCAGATGTAGATGCCTCAAACCCACTTATCCACTTCACTGCACCCGGAAGCCTGGAGGGTCCTGCACAGTTTGGGCTTCGGGCAGAGTGCATTGAGCACTTACCGCAGGCTGTGGGGCCTCTGGATGACTTGAGCCTTTCACTGTCCAAACTGAACTTGACTTGGGGACAGCATTCATTGTC
The DNA here is from genome assembly GCF_034190915.1 of Cavia porcellus. Classification (NCBI taxonomy): domain Eukaryota; kingdom Metazoa; phylum Chordata; class Mammalia; order Rodentia; family Caviidae; genus Cavia; species Cavia porcellus. Next base: position 35,921,169 of record NW_026947490.1, on the reverse strand, counting down.
CTGTTTCTCCCTGGGTGTCTCAGGAAGCATTTTGACTGTGATGAGTAAAAGGATTTTGGCCTAGACAGGACACTGTAGCCAGGAAAGGCAATTGCATTAATTTCTGCTCTAATCTTTACAATTTCCTCTCTTCTATGAGCTTTGAGTTTGACTTGCTCTTTCTTTTCTAGAAGCTTGAAATGTAGCATTAAGTTATTTATTTGCATTCATTCCATTTTCTTTATGTGACTATTTACTGCTATATATTTCCCTCTTAGGACTGCTTTCATTGCATCCCATAAGTCATGATACGTTATATCTGCATTTTCACTTTATTTTAGGTATCGTTTTATTTCTTCTTTAATTTCATCTGTAACTCACTGGTTATTCAGAAGGTTGTTATTTAATTTCCATGTATTTATGCAGTTTTTTTGCCATTGATTTCCAATTTCAGTGGGCTATGATCAGATACTATGCATGGGATAATTTTGCTCCTTTTGCTTTTTGTTAAGGATGCTTTTATTGGTTAATATATGGTCTATTTTGGAGACTGTCCCATATGCATCTGAGAAAAATGTATATTCTGATGTGATTGGATGAAACACTCTGTAAACATCCACTAAGTCCATTTGTTCATATGTATGTTTCAGTTCTGTTATTTCTTTGCTGACTTTTTGTCTAGTTGCTCTATTTCTTTGTGATAGTGTGGTATTAAGGTCCCCTGTTTTAATTGTGTTCTTGTGTATTTGGTTTTTCATGTCCATTAGTATTTGTCTTATATTGTTGCGTGCTCCTGTATTTGGTGCATATATATTTATAATTGTTATTTCTTCCTCTTGAATTTTTCCACACTAATGAGTATTTAGTAACCTTCTTTATCTCTTTTAATAGTTTTATGTTTGAAGTTCACATTGTCTGCAAATAGGATAGCTACCCCTGATTTTTTCTGGGTACCTGTTGCATGGAATACTTTCCATCCTTTGACTTTTAATCTATGAGTTTCCTTTTGGGTCAGATGTGTTTCTTGTATACAGTGTATTGTGGGATCCTGTTTCTTGATCCATTCTGTCAACCTGTTTCTTTTCGTAGTTGAATTGAGGCCCTTTACATTTATGGATATCACTGATATGTATTGGCTCAACTTTGCCATGTTATGTTCCAGTTGTTTGCTTTCTGCTTTTCTCCTTTGTTTAATTGCTTTTCCTACCTGGTAGATTCTTTCTGTTGTTGTTCTGGGGATTGTGGTCATTTTTAGCTCTATCTAGTATGTCTTTCAATAATCTTTCTAGGGTTGCTTTGAGGGACATGAATTCCTTTGGTTGTTCTTTGTCATGGAAGTATCTTGTTTCTCCATTAAATTTGCAAGACAGTTTTCTGGGTATATCAGTCTGGGTTGAAAGTTGTTTTCTTTTAGGACTTGAAATACCTCAGTGCACACTCGTCTTGACTGGAGGGTTTGTGCTGAAAAGTCTGACATGATTCTAATGGGCTTTCCTTGATAGGTGAGTTGTGTCTTTTATCTAACAGCTTTTAGTATTCTGTTTTTATGCGCATGTCTGGGATCTTAATTATTACATGTCTTGGTGTAGATTTATGTTGGTTGTGATTGTCTGGTGTTCTATATGCCTCCCTTATCTGCATATCATATTTTTTCTCCATGATTGGGAAATTTTCTGCTATTACATCTGTGAATATTTAGTTATGTCATTTGCATTGACTCGTGCATCTTCACTGATGCCTATTAGTCTTATATTGTTTCTCTTGGCATATCATGGAGCTGCTGTATTGTCACTTCATGCTGCTTTGTTATTTTTAAAAGTTCTATCCTTTCATGATTGCTGTCCTCAAGGTCTGAAATTGTATCCTCAGCTTCATTTAAATGGTTTTGTCAGCTTTCAGTGGAATTTTTTATTTTTAAAATTTTTTAAATTTTATTTAAGGAGAAAAGAAAAAAAAAGCAGAGAAAGGGTACAAGTTATACAGATTTGCAGAAAAAAATGAACAGTAGGAAATCACTAGTTAATGGATTACATATTGTCATCTTAGAAATAATTGTTCAAGTCACAAAATTAAAGCTTGTAAAGTGGACATTCCATCAATGATACTGCAAACAGTTCTGTTCAATGATCCAATAAAACTCTGTGATATCATATTCTATCTTATACATTTAAATATACATGCAGTTATATAGTTTAGAGCACTTTCTTTTCCTCTCTTTTGTACAATGACTATTACACATTTTGGGTTTCATTGCTCTCACGGTTCTTATTACTTTTTTGGAAGAGAGTAAAACCAAATGTGACATAACAGAACAGAATCGGTCAAGTCAAAAGGGTGGACATAATAGATAATGTGAAAACATAATACAAGGTGATCAACAATGGTTACCATAATGCCTCCCGCTATCTCTAATAGAATTGCTTATATCATTAGTTATAATACAATTGAACAAAACAGTAAAGAACAAAACCGACAAAACCAAACCATTGGAGACATTGTAGGTCTTCAAAAGTAGATAAAAGTCAACGAGAATGGGCGTTATAATGAATCTCATTATCTTCACAGCTGATGCCTAAATTTTCGAACCTGATACTATCCAGCAAAACAGAATAGGGGAACATCAGTTAAAAACCAGATGGTGAGAGTAATACAGGGCTTTAAATCGAGGTAATGGAAAGTCAAAGTGGGTTACTATAATATATCCTGCTATTTTTTCCTTTAATTAAAAGGATAAAAATAAAAAAAGTATTAAAAAAGTAAATAATGGAGTGGAGATTGAGATAAAAGATGGCATAACAACGAAACAGCACAGATCAAAACATAACCATTTAAGCAGAATAGTGTTTCACCACCAGATAATCCTGACCTAAAAGTAGTTACCATATTGTCTCTTTCCTTGAAATCCTTGAGTACAACTTCGTATACTGTAGCATTAAGTATATCAAAACAATGTAAAACCATTTAAGAGAATGACAGCATTACAGAGTATTTAGAATCGACTAACAGAAAATGAATAATGGTTTCTGTATAATCTCCTTGTCTTTAAAAGGTTTTTGCCTATACTATCGTACATAATAAAATCCAGTAAGATACAACCTATTTAGACCATTGGAGACAGAAGGACAAAAGCTAGATGAGACTTCAAAACAAGATGATACTAAATCAGTATTACCTATTAAGATGTCATTTTCTCCAAAATAGCTGTTCCTATCATCCAATCTTCTCTGCCTCATTTCTGTTGAGTTCTTATTCTGTCAGTAGCTGTCAGTTTGTCTTCTTCACTTTGTTCTCTGCTCCATTAGTTGTGGCCTCCACTATTTCTGGATTCTTTGTATTTTTCTTTTTTTAGAATATCCTGCAATACTCTCTGTAGAGTTGAATTGGTGGTTGCAGATTCCCCCAGTTCCTCTTTATCCTGGAAGCACCTTGTTTTTCCATCAATTTCCAGGGACAGTTGTGCAGGATATCTCAATCTTGGCTGGAGATTATTATCTTTCAAAGCTTGAATTATTTCCCCCCATGCTCTTTGTGATTTGATGGTTTGTGCAGAGAAATCTGCTGTAATTCTGATGGGTGCTCCCTTGTAAGTGGTCTGTTTCTTGTCTCTGACAGCTTTTAATATTCTGTTCTTGTATTGAATTTCTGGAATTTTTATTATTATATGCCTGGGTGTTTCTCTGTTAGGGTTGTAGGTAGCTGGGGTCCTGTATGCCTCATACATCTGAGTATCTTTACCTTTTGCTAAATTAGGAAAATTCTCCTGGATTATTTCTGTGAGTAGCTTTTGTAGTTCATTTGTTTGTGTCCCTACTTCTTCTTTTATGTTCTTAATCCTTAAGTTATGGATCCTCTTATCATCTTCTTGTCTTTGTATTATTGCTGTTTGTTTCTTTGTTATTTTTAAGAAGTTTTTCATTTCATTCTCCCATATTACAAATCTGCCCTCCAGTTCAGATAGTCTGTCCTTAGTTTCTTTCAAGCTGTTATGCCAGTCTTCGATAGACTTCTTAGTTTCTTGGTAGTCCCTTTGAACCTGCTTCACGTATTCTATGCTTTCCCTGTTTTCTCCATCAAACAATTCTCCCCTCTTTTTCTGTTCTTCCATTCCACCATCTGTTTTTTCTTGGGTGGGGCTTAGCATTTCTCTAACTATTTTGCCTACTTCTAGCTTCAGGTCGTTGATAACTTCATTCCTGAATTGGTCTATGAGGCTCTCTATATGGTGCTTTATGTGTATTGGTGCGGTGTCCGCTATTGCCTGTTTCTCAGAATTGGGGGCCGAGGAGCCTTTCTTGTTGCTGCCTCTTCCCATATTCTCTGTTCCTTATATATGCAAGCTTATATGAGAGGCCCAGCTTCTCTCCCTGTCAGCCACAGTCTGATCGAATTGCACCGGTTAGGTGTTCCCACTCACTGCTGCGCACCAGGCAGCCTACGCGGGGGCCCGCCCCTCCCGGCCTCCGTCAGGCTCTGGGATCTGGGTTGGGCCATCCTACGGGGTCCGCCGGCAGCGTCACGCAGGCCAGGCACTTTTCACCAATCCCGCCCGAGAGCGGAATGTGTGGCTGGAGTCGCCACCACGCCCTGCTCCCGCAGGACTGCTCGGGCCCAGAAAGTCCGCTGGAGTCAAACTGTGGTGGAGTGTCAGTTTCTCTCACTCACCTCGCCACAAGTCAGAACATGCCTCCCTGCCCGTCCTGTTTTCGACTCCGTTCGCAGACTCCCGTTCTCAGAGTTTCCGCGCATCTCTCTCCTTGCCGAGCCGATGTAGAGGCAGCCAGCCACCGCGTGGCGGGAAACCCAAATCGCGGCTTCCAATGGCGCAGGGTCCAGCCTCAGCAGCGAGACTTTTCTGTTCCTGTTTTAGCACCAGGACTGCATTCCAAGTTGGTTTCTCTCAGCTGAGTTCATTCCTGAGTCAGCAGAGCATAACTCCACCTGCTTATGTCTCTTTAGTCCGCACCATACCTGGCTTGTGAGCCTAGTTTTTCAGAGAGCCTCCGGTAGTTGCTGTTATCTGTCCGCCATGTTCTCCCGGAAGTCAGCTTTCAGTAGAATTTTTTAAAAATTCTTTTTTATTAAGGAGAAAAAGAAAAAAAAAAAAACAGAAATAGGGTATAAGTTATACAGAATTTCAGAAAAAATAATAGGAAATCACTAGTTAATAGATTACATATTGTTATCTTAGAAATAGTTGTTCAAGTTACAAAATTAAAGCATATAAAGTGGACTTTCAAACAGTGAGACTGGAAACAGTTTTGTTCAGTGATCCAACAAAACTCAGTAATATGGTTATCTATCTTATACACTTAAATATATATGCAGTTATATTCTTTAGAGCACTTTCTTTTCCTTTCTTTTGTACAATGACAATTACACATTTTGGGTTTTATTACTCCCACAGTTCTTATTACTTTTTTTTTTTTTTGAAGAGAGTAAAACCAAATGTGACATAACAGAACAGCGTCAGTCAAATCAAAAGGATGAACATAATAGATAATGCAAAAACAAAATACTAGGTGATGAACAATGGTTACCATACTGCCTCTTGCTATCTTAAAAAGAATTGCCTATATCATCAGTTATAATAAAATTGAACAAAACAGTAAAGAATAAAACCAAAACATTAGAGACATTACAGGGCTTTAAAAGAAGATAATAGTCAACCAGCAAGTTGATGTAGGGCTCCCTGCTAGTCTTACTCTCAACTCCGTTCGCAGATTCCCACTCTCAGAGCTTTCGCGCATCTCTCTACCTGCCCTGAAGATTTGGACGCAGCAGCAGCAGCAGCAGCAGGACATCCAGATCGCGGCTTCCAGTGGCATGGGTTCTAGCTTCTGTGCTGAGATTTTATCTGTTCCTGTTATAGCACCAGGATTGGATTTCCAGTTGGTTTCTCTTAGCTTAGTTCATTCCTGGGTCAGCAGGGTGTGTTTCCTCTTGCTTAGGACTCCTCGTACTGCAGCATTCCTGGATTCTAAGTGGGATATCTCAGAGAGCCTCCGTAGCTGCTGCTATCTATCCACCATGTTCTTCCAGAGGTCTGCTTTCAATAGAATTTTTTTGTTTCTTGGATATCTCTTTGAGTTTGTTTCATGAATTCTGCTTGTTTTCTGTATTGTTCATTCAAGGTTTCAATCAGTTTCCTATGATCCTGTACTTCTTTAAAAAAATTTTATTTCGGGCTCGGACTGAGAGAACATGGCGGACAGACAACAGCAACTACCAGAGGCTCTCTGAAAGGTTCGGCTCAGAGGCCAGAAATAATGCGGACTAGGGAGACACGAATCAGTAGAGATATGCTCTGCTGACTCAGGAACGAACTGGGCTGAGAGAATCCAACTTGGAATACAGTCCTGGCGCTAAAATAGGAACAGAAAAATCTCGGTGAGGAGGCTCGACTCCGCGCCATCGGAAACCGGTTTGGATTTCCCGCCGTGCGGCGGCCGGCTATCTCCACAGCGGCTCAGCAAGGAGAGACGCGCCGAGCTCTGGGAGCGCCGAGCTCTGGGAACGGGAGAACGGAGTCGAAAAAAAAAGGACGGACAGAGGTGTACACGAAAACTGACTGGTGGCGAGGTGAGTGAGAATCTGACCCCCCACCACAGTTTGACTCTAGCGGAGATCTCTCTGGGCGCCATTCCCCTCTCGGACGGGATTGGAGAAAAGTGCCTGGCCTGAGTGACGCTGCTGGCGGACTCTCTAGGCTAGACTAGCCTAACCCAGATCCCAGAGCCGGACGATGGCCCGGAGGAGCGACTGACTTCCGCGTAGGCTGCCTCCTCCGACTCCCTGGTGCGCAGCGGTGGGCGGGAACAACTAGCCAGCGCAATTTGATCAGGCTGTGGCTGACAGGCAGGGAAGCCGGGCCTCCTTTGTAAGATTGCATTTTATAAGGAACAAAAAATATGGGGAAGGGAAGCAACAAAAAAAGCTCCTCGGCCCCCAATCCTGAGAAACAGGCAATAATGGATGCCGCACCAGTATACATTAAGCACCATATTGAGAGCCTCATAGACCAATTCAGGAATGAAGTTATCAATGATCTGAAGCTAGAAGTATGCAGAATAGTTAGAGAAATGCTAAACACCACCCAGGAAAAAACAGATGGTGGAATGGAAGAACAGAAAAAGAGGGGAGAATTGCTTGATGGAGAAAACAGAGAAAGCATCGAGTATGTGAAGCAGGTTCAAAGGGACTATCAAGAAATTAATAAGTCTATACAAGACTGGCATAACAGCTTGAAAGAAACTAAGGACAGACTATCTGAACTGGAGGGCAGACTTGAAATATGGGAGAATGAAATGAAAAACTTCTTAAAAATAACAAAGAAACAAACAGCAATAATACAAAGACAAGAAGATGATAAGAGGAGCCACCACTTAAGGATTAAGAACATAGAAGAAGAAGTAGGGACACAAACAAGTGAATTACAAAAGCTACTCACAGAAATAATCCAGGAGAATTTTCCTAATTTAGCAAAAGGTAAAGATACTCAGCTGTATGAGGCATACAGGACCCCAGCTACCTACAACCCTAACAGAGAAACACCCAGGCATATAATAATAAAAATCCCAGAAATTCAATACAAGAACAGAATATTAAAAGCTGTAAGAGACAAGAAACAGATCACTTACAAAGGAACACCCATCAGAATTACAGCAGATTTCTCTTCACAAACCATCAAATCACGAAGAGCATGGGGGGAAATAATTCAAGCTTTGAAAGATAATAATCTCCAGCCAAGATTGAGATATCCTGCACAACTGTCCCTGGAAATTGATGGAAAAACGAGGTGCTTCCAGGATAAAGAGGAACTGGGGGAATTTGCAACCACCAATTCAACTCTACAGAAAGTATTGCAGGATATTCTAAAAAAAGAAAAATACAAAGAACCCAGAAATAGTGGCAGGGAGGCCACAACGAATGGAGCAGAGAACAAAATGAAGAAGACAAACTGACAGCTACTGACAGAAAAAGAGCTCAACAGAAATGAGACAGAGAAGATTGGATGATAGGAACAGCTATTTTTGAGAAAATGACATCTTAATAGGTAATGCTGATTCAGTATCATCTTGTTTTGAAGTCTCATCTAGCTTTTGTTCTTCTGTCTCCAATGGTCTAACCAGGTTGTATCTTATTGGATTTTGTTATGTATGTTAGTATAAGCAAAAACCTTTTAAAGACAAGGAGATTATACAGAGACCATTGTTCATTTTCTGTTAGTCAATTCCAAATACTCTATAATGCTGTCATTCTCTTAAATGGTTTTACATTGTTTTGATATACTTAATGCTACAGTATATGAAGTTGTACTCAAGGACTTCAGGGAGGGAGTCAATATGGTAACTATTTTTAAGTCGGAAATATCTGGTGGTGAAACACTATTCTGCTTAAAAGGTTATGTCTTGATCTGCCCTGTTTCGCTGTTATGCCCTCTTTTTCTTTTTCTCAATCTCCACTCCATTATATACTTTTTTATTGTTATCCATTTAATTAAAGGGAAAAATATAGCAGGATATAATATAGTAACCCACTTTGACTTTCTATTTTCTCGATTTGAAGCCCTGTATTACTCTCACCATCTTGTTTTTGACTGAGGTTCCTCTATTCTGTTTTGCTGAATAGTATCAGGTTCGAAAGTTTAGGCATCAGCTGAGAAGATAATGAGATTCATTATAACGCCCATTCTCGTTGACTTCTATCTACTTTTGAAGACCTACAATATCTCCAATGTTTTGGTTTTGTCGGTTTTATCCTTTATGGTTTTGTTCAATAGTATTACAACTAATGATATAGGCAATTCTATTAGAAATAGCGGGAGGCATTAGGGTAACCATTGTTGATCACCTTGTATTATGTTTTTATATTATCTATTATATCCACCCTTTTGACTTGACCGATTCTGTTCTGTTATGTCACATTTGGTTTTACTCTCTTCCAAAAAAGCAATAAGAACAGTGGGAGCAATGAAACCCAAAATGTGTAATAGTCACTGTACAAAAGAGAGGAAAAGAAAATGCTCTAAACTATATAACTGCATGTATATTTAAATGTATAAGACAGAAAATGATATCACAGAGTTCTAATGGATCATTGAACAGAACTGTTTGCAGTATCATTGCTGGAATGTCCACTCTACAAACTTTAATTCTGTGACTTGAACAATTATTTCTAAGATGGCAATATGTAATCTATTAACTAGTGATTTCCTACTGCGCATTTTTTTCTTCTGTAAATCTGTATAACTTGTACCCTTCACTGTTTTTTTTTTCTTTTCTTTTCTCCTTAAATAAAAATTAAAAAAAAAAAAAACAAAAAAAAAAAACAAAAAAAAAATTTTATTTCTTCTCTAGCTGCACTGAAAAACTCCTTTACTAAGGTGGTTATTTCTGTTTTTACATGAGAGATTACTTCTAATTTGATTTCCTCTATAGCCTCACGGAGTTGTTTTTTCATTTCCCTTGCAATCTTTTCAGAGATTTCTGATGTGTTAACTTAGAAGTCCTCTATTTCAATGTCTCCTGTACTTCCTCCTGGTGGACTAGATGTTTGAGATTGCAATTTGCTTTTCTGTTTTGCTGTTTTCCCCTTTCAGGTTAATATTTGGTCCATCAATCCCACTAGTGTCAACTGTTGGTAGTGTGTATCTTGGAGTCCTAATGTAAGGTTGATGTTTGTCCAATTGCTGGGTCCCACAATGAAGATGTGGGCTAGCCACCTGAATTCCCCCTGCAGGGCCTGTTGGATGGCTCCTATGTTCTTCCTTGGCTTACAAGCCTAGGAGTACTGATGGAAATCAACCTGTAGTTCCTGCTATCTTGTCTTCAGGTTGTTCAGAGTCATAAGATCTTCATGTTTATAGTATTTGTGTCATCTGGGTGTTCCACAGGCCCACTTAATTTTCTTCAGGTTGGGGGAGGCCTTATTTGCACCCTCCTTAAGCTACCTGATATTCTCTGTGTGGAGGAAGGACTCACCCACCCACTTGCCAAGCTCACCTGTGGCCTACTTCTGGAGGGGGCTTCTTTGTTGCTCCTGTTTACCTACTGAAGGTGGCAAACTGTATTCCTATTTTAGGGGCAAACTCACCTCACTGATGGAAGCCTGCTGAGTTCTTCTTACTGTGTCTCCCCTAGATACTGCATGGTTAATCCACTGCATTCTAAAGTTCTGGGGGGAGGTGAGGGAGCTGAAGATCAAAGCAATGCTAGGGCCAGGAGGTGGGAAGGTCCCTAATGGCAGCAGTGGGACTGCAGGGGCAGCATGCATCACAGGTTGGAGTTCTAGGTCCTGAGGTGGTTGGCCAGGATTGTGGGACATGAGAGGGGCCTGGTTCTGGCCCAGCCCCATGCACACCTCTGGCTGGAGTTCCCCAGTCCCACAAGGTGGTCTGTGGAGACAGCAGGAGTCACAGAAGGGGCTGGGGTCTAGTCTGGCCCCATGTGCTCCTCTGGCTGGAGTTCCTGGGTCTGTGAGGTGGTCTGCAGAGACAGCCAACATTTTCTCTTAATAGTGGGTCACATTCTAATCACATCACAAGAATAAAACCTTGCACTTCATTATGTATTCAACAACCACATCACTCTACCCCTCTGGCTTGCATCCCAGGGTAGATTACAGAATTTCATCTCTGACCACTGCTCTTTCCCTCTGTAGTTTAGGCATCATCATGTAGAAGCTAAAGGGCTATCTGCATTGATAGGGTATAGGCCTCTACCAAAAGAAAGACTGGGACTCAACAAAGGTTGATTCTGAGGCACTTGAACCACACAGGATCCAATATAGTGTTGCATTTGTCCACAGTGTATATGAATTTATACTGAAATGTGATGCCTGTCTTCCAATCCATTTTTTGTCCCACAGCAATGTCTGCATGCTCATTCTTCTGGTTATCAATGCTTGCACAATTAATGTATTTGTATATGAAAGGAACGTTCAATGAACATCTTTTCTATTTTTCCTATATTAGATGCCTCTCTCATTACCAGGATGCAATGGAAAGAGCATACTTAAAATATCTGTTATCTTGTGAAAGGCAGAGCTTTCATTTCATTCCATTTCTGCCCTTACCTCTGCTACCCTACATGAGCTCCATCCCCCATGATAATGGTTCCTCATCTGTGTGCAAACCAGTCAAGCTTGTGGACCTGGTGTGTAGGGATGTGGGGAATGGATGCTGTCTTCCTGGGGGCTGTGATGAGCAGGATATGATCTCTTCTTCCATTTAGAGATTTTTCATTCTGTCCAGAATAAATGATTATTTACAATGGAAGGGTAATTTAGTAGAAGGGAAGTTATAGAGTTGCTGTGGTCATCACTTCTGAGAGAAACTTATTGGAGCTATCTCATGATGCTATATCCACATCACTGTGGACATCATCAGAGTGCCAGGCATGATTGTCTCCATCCTGGATTCAGGGTGCTGTGTGACTCTCACTGGCTCTAAAGTGTGTGACATTGAAATTTGAAAGGAAATAAGTCAAGGGAAACCCAGTTGATAGTGCCTCAATTAATAACTCAGTGTTTGTTCCTACAATCAGGCACTTTGTTTTTCAGAACTAGGACAAGTGACCTGGTTTTCAGGGCATTGGAAAGAAAACAGAGAACAAAATGAAGACCCCATTCCAGTATGTAGCTTACTTTGCACCCTAGTAGAAGGTACTATTGGCAGCCATGTGGGCCAGGAGGAGAATCAAGAGACCAACCCATGTCTTCCCATGAGCCAGCTGGCGTTTGGGCTGGGAGACAAGAAGAGCAACACTGCCCCCTCCTCCCATAGACAACTGGCTGATTCAGAGGAACACAGGTTGAGATGATAGCAACTGAAGTAAAAAAGATAACTTAATGCTTGTATTGTTTGATTGACTTTGCAGGCCTAAAGCTGGTATTCTGAGCACCTATTTGAAGGATAACAATATGCAACTGTAGAGGATTTCCTTCTGTCTTGTTTATGAAATCCAAAGTTTTGTTCTGTTTTATTCCTGTGTCTAGTAACCTGAACAACTATTTTGAAATTAGCAATATGCAATATAACAACCATTGTTAAATTCCTATCATCTTATTTGAAATCCCATATTGGTATTGATTTTTTTATTTTGGTTTGTTAAGCTTGTTGATTTTTCTGTTTTTTTTTCTCTTTAAAATAAAAAAAATCACTCAACCAAATAAAGGAGCAAAGCTAAAAAAATGAAGAAAAGTTACTATTGTGAAAGGGGAAATTAATTACAAGACATGATACATTGATTATGTGTTCCAAGATGGGGAGACAAATGATTGGAATAATAGTAAATGAGACCTCACTCAATGGTGACCTTGGACCAAAATCAGAACACAATACTGTGGTCTGTATGGAACTTTTAGTGCATTACAACATAATTCTTTGCACTTTTTAAAATTTTGAAAGTAGTAAAATACAACAGAACAAGACAGAATAAAGCCAACTGAGACCATGTAGTGAAGTTGGTACAGAACTTCACAGCAGTTTACTGGGATAACAGTAATAGGTATTGCAGTATATTTTGTTATCTTTATAATAGTTGTTCTTTCAATAATGTATATCAAAATAAAACGAAATACAGAACATTATAGAACTTATCAAAACAGAATATTGAATAGAGCAGTACCATTAATCAGAATAAAGTAAAAACAGTAAGTAATAAAAATATTTGCCTTCAAAGAGATGGTAGAAGGAAATCCCCCTTATTTGCTATGGTCAACCTCCCAAGAGCTGCTCAGATTTCTGGTTCCCATTTGCTAATGGAGGGATAGGGGAAAAGGGATAGGGGAAGTGGGATATTTGACTCTAGGCTTTGCACGAGTAGGTTCACTATTGCTTAGCATGGAGGCAGGCTGGTTGCTTGGTTTCCCAGCGTCCTAAGTTCCAACATGGTGTGGATCTCAGAAGACACTGGTTCTCCCCCTGGAGGGGCTGCAGTCTGCCACACCACAGCCACTTACCAGGGAGGTGAGCTGCTTACTTGGTTTCCCAGTGTCCTAAGTTCCAACATGGCATGGATCTCAGGAGCCGCTGGTGGTTCTCCCCCTGGAAGGGCCACAGTCTGCCACACTGCAGCCACTTACCAGGGAGGCGAACTGCTTGCTTGGCTTCCCAGGGTCTTAAGTTCCAACATGGTGTGGATCTCAGGAGACACTGGTGGTTCTCCCCCTGGAAAGGCCACAGTCTGCCACACTGCAGCCACTTACCAGGGAGGCAAGCTGCTTGCTTGGTTTTCAGGACCCTAAGCTCCAACATGGTGTGGATCTCCCCCTGGAAGGGCCGCAGTCTGCCACACCACCAACGCTTACCAGGGAGGCAAGCTGCTTGCTTGGTTTTCCAGGATCCTAAGCTCCAACATGGTGTGGATCTGCTCCTGGAAGGACTATAGTCTGCCACACTGCCACCGCTTACCAGGGAGGCGAGCTGCTTGCTTGGTTTCCCAGGGTCCTAAGTTCCAACATGGCGTGGATCTCAGGAGACACTGGTGGTTCTCCCCCTCGTAGGGCTGCAGTCTGTCACACTGCAGCAGTGTACCAGGGAGACGAGCTGCTACAACATAATTCTTACAGAGAAGGGAGTGATGGAACCAGAGAACAATGTAGGTGAGCACATGACCTTCAACCTGGCATTGCATTTCTTTTCTCTCAGAGCAGGGTTGTGACTAGGTCACATTTTGCTGTAATTGTTATTTCAAAAGTATCCTGGGCTCTCAGGTGTGCATAGGAGCACACCCTGATTTCCAATAGCAGGTCTGGGGAGCTGCAGGTCCTGTGCCCCATGTACAGGCTGGGGTCATGTGCATTTCCTAGATTGTTTCTTTTAACACCAGAGGAAAGGACATCTCCAGCTTTGGTTACCCTGGCTTTGAGGAACAGCTGAGATGCCTCTTCTGGTGCCTACTTGTAGGTACGTGAGGTCAGCTCCCATGTCATTGCCCAAATCATAGCAACTTGGTTTAGAATGTGCTCCCTGGGCGGCTATCCTGAAAGTCTTGTAAGCAATGGCTTGAGCAATGGCCAGTCTCGCTAATTTTTTTCCCTTATTGGGAAGCTTCATCCCACACTGCCTGTTATTCCATGGCTGAATGCATTGACATGAGTTTTTGTTCCCTTTTAAAAAATCACACTTCTAAAAAACAAAGGAGAGGCTTAATCACTTTGAGGGCTAAAGCTGGAGTCTTAAAGCTATTTTAATAATGATGAAAAGTGTTTGGTTAATCTCTCCCTTTCCTGTTTCTTTCTCTACACCATTCTGTGAGCTTACATTACAGACCCTTTCATGTATGTGGAATGTGGGTTTCTAAGAGAAGTCATCCCTTTTCTGGAGTTGAACCCTTGTCTTTAAGATCAAAAACCTTCCCTAGAAGTTAAAAAAATAAGAAAACAAGGAATTCCACACTTGTAGTCAACTTTCTATTGCTGTGACAAAATCCTGGAGAAAGTCAACTTAAAGCAAACAAGATTTACTTTGGTTTATGGTATCAGTCCATAGTCACTTGGTCTGGGGTTCTTTGGTCCTATGGGGAGGCTGTCTCTCGTGCAGAAATGCAAGATAGTGTGTGGTGGAGTGAGGATGCTTACTTTGTAGTTGTTAGGAAGCAAAGAGACAGAGGTAGGGAGCTTGGGGCCCCAGGCCCCAGGCCAGGACATACTTGTTTAGGTACATCCTTGTGATCTACCTCCTTCACTTTGGCTCCGCCTCCTGTGGTTGCCACTAAGTGGTAACGGTTCATTCATTTATGAAACATCAGTGGATTTACCAATCGGTGAGAACCAAGTCTTTATGACCCACTTTCCCAGCCCAATCTGTGAACATGCTGCCTGGAGGCCCAGCTTCTGAGGGACACATATATTCCACATGTATAGAGACACAGTACCCACATACAGTATGAAATACACCACATGATCAATTTAAATAGATATCTAAAATTAACTACATACACACTTGAGTGACAAGATAAAATAATCCATTAAATCTTTATTATTCAAAATCCACTTAATTAAATATCATATACATTTGCTGTGTCTCTTCCCGATCCCCATAGCAGAGCCTGGTTTATGGGAAGGCTTTCTTTGTCTTATTACTGTGTCTCCTCCCAAGCCCCGTGGTGGAGCCTCAATATCATATACATTTAAATCAAGGTCAATAAGATAAAATTAAAAAGGCCTGTGTAAGATACTTATCAGTGAGTTTCCAGTGAGGGTTCATAACCACCCAAGTGAATTAAAGTTCCCATTTCCAGTACTTGATGTGACAACCCCATGCATAGATATTTAGATAATAATTTGTGAGGAGGCTTTGTGTGGCATATGACATGTAAAAAAAGCATATGTGTTTAGTGTACAGATGTTGATGACCTCAGGAATAAGTGTGAATTTTGAAGACGATGTCACCATCCTGGGCATTTCCATCATTTCCCCACATTTCCCCTGCCCCTTCACTCTTGTTTTTATTTTTTGAAACAGCGTCTTGCTATGTAGCTCAGGCTGGCCTTGAATTCACTGTGAGATCCTCTGCCTCAGCCCTTAGTTATTCTTATCACTTTGTTTCTCAAAACACTGAGGAGGTGTATTTGGAGCAAATCTCAGGTGCACAATTGAACAGTTCCAGTTTTGGCACTCAGCTATCTAGTAGTCAGAGAGATTTCTTGGACAGAGTACCCATCTGCTGCAAAATTGCTGGTCCCCAGGCCCTTTGCGAGCTCTACCTTCTCTGCCCACATTCTCGGGTTTAGTTTCTGCATGTGCCCGTCTCAGAATCTCCATCCTGCTTCAGTGAGCTCTACGGGTGGGACTCACTCTTCCTGGTTGCATCTCTCCTTCTCTGCGCTGCCCCTTCGATCTCCCACAGGAGACCCCGCAGATCTGGTTGACAGCGCTACACAAATTTCCACAACTTTGTGGCTGGAGGGTGAGAGCATGAAACCCACAGAGGCATTCAGGCCCAGCCCAGACTGGGGAGGTTATGGGCAGAGCCTGGTCTTGTGCAAGAGCTGTGCCCCTTCCTGTTTAGCAGCTGATGTTGCCTTCTGGTGACAAGGACTGGCACCCAGGCTGCCTGTTCCCTGGTGCCCCCTGTGCTGGACTGCTGTAGAGACCTGGCTGAGGCAGCACCATGCCCTCTGGCCTTGTTCTGCTGCTTGGACTGAGTGAGCACTGCAAGGAAGTGAGGTGGGTGGTGGGAAGATCAAGAACTCAGATGCCTAATCCACCACCCAGGCTTCTCACAGGGATATTCCTCTGTGAGCTCCTGGCTGGAGTTAGATGAGACTTTGGCTCTCTGAGCCCAGGGTTGGGGGTCACTGGGTCCCAGGCAGAAGCCTCTCACCAGGTCTCTCTGTTTCAGTGTCTGCCCTGGAGCAGAGGATCTGGGCCCACAGTGGTGAGTTTCCCTTCCTTCAGTGTTGGGATCTGTGAGTGAAGTGGGCTGAGGGTGGGAGGAACCTGAGGGTCTTGGGCTGAGGCAGGAAGGAGTCTACCTGTGCTGCCACTCACAATCTTCCCTGTTCATCTGCGTTGAGGATTGGTTCAGGGCCAGGTCACCAAGAACATTAACAATGTAAACAGGAAGCACCACTGAGGTAGACACTGCAATGCAGACACAGGAATGGGGACAGATTCACAGGCTCTAAGTCTCCCTGAGGGTGTGGACTAGCAGTTTTTTGATGTATCCTCTGTCTTTTTTTCCAATTCTGTCACCTGGCAAGGTTCTTGCTCTCTGAGTGGTCAGTTCAGGAGGGCCTGTCCAAGAGACTGAGTTGAAGTAAAATGCAGACCTCAGCCTCTGCTAATTCTCTGGCCTTGTGGAAGGTAGTTTTTTTTTTTTTTAATCGGTACTGGGGATCGAACTCACGACTGCCTGCTTGCAAGGCAGGCGCTTATGCCGCTGAGCTAAACCTCCAGCCCTGGTAGTTTTTTTTTTGTCACTGATTTTTCTCCCTTATGAGAGTCAAATAAAATTCATGTTCATGAAACTATTCATTGTATTTCCACATTCTTAGGGACTATGCTCAGGTCATGGTGTATACGGTATTGATACTTTGAACACAGCTCCCTAACAGTCAGATTCATTTCTGGTTAATACAGATATCTGAGCCCTGGTTGAGGGCCTGGACTCCTGCTGGGACAGGGAATTGGGCACCGTAATGCCCTTACCCTATACATAAAGGAAAGCAGCAGGAACACATTGGATCACATACACTTGTGCTGGTTTAGGAGGAGGTGGATGCTGAGGAGAAGTGCGAAGGCAGAAAGGATGCATGTGGTGTTGGGGACAGTTGCAAGTGTAAGCACTGTGGCAGTGGGAAATGCCCCCTCCTGTTGCCACACAGCAATGTCCTGAGGGCAGGGAGGCTGGAAGTTGAAGTGTTGACTTGGCCTTGGCCATGGCAGTGATGGGGATGTGTGAGGATCAGGTCTGGAGTGCAGTCAGGGCCTCATATGGACCAGACATGGTGCTCATAAGTCTGTGAGTGACAGCAGAGCCATTCTAGGCTGTGGGGAGAGGACAGAGGTGACTGACTTATTTAACAGGATTCCCGGTTTTAGGGAGAACATGGGGGGGGGAAGGAGTTGGAGTTTACATGGAAGAAGGATACAATAGAAGACCTAGCACAATGGTGCAAGGAGACATAATGCCTAGTTGGCCCAGGACTAACCAGCAGGGGCCACAAAGGTGACAAACGCATCCCCAAGGATCCCTTCCCAGGCTAGATGGGAGAGGGGAGAAGCCAATCAGTGGAGTGCCAAGGAATGACAGTGGTCCTTCCAGTGCCAGATAGAGTAAGGGGGCTGAGGTCTTTGTGAATATGCCAGGGGCTTAAGTGTAGACATCACCAGTTCAAATTTCACAAGTTTTGCAGACGACTAGTTCATGGTTAGATTAGCTAGTCTGGAGTTCTGGTGAGGGGCATGTGTGTGAATGCAAAGAAAAATAGGTCAATATATATAGATCCACCCGCACACATATTCAGGAAGAGAGGTAGGTGACAGCTGTGTGAACTGCGTGGCAGCTGTATTTTGTTGTTTGTCTTTCGTGGAAGATCACCCTAAATAGGTACTAGTTTTTGGTTTGGTATCACAAAGCCAAAAATGAAACTGAATGCTGAACAGTGATAGCCCAGGATTATTCAGGGGCTGAAGAACAGAGAAGCAGGAGCTCAGCTCCAATTCATCCCTCAGCCTCAGGGACTGGGAGTCCAGATGTAGAGTGGGATCCTGGAGGCTGATCATGGGAGGGTTACTCACATCTTTCCAGGGGATAGAGGCAGGTGCCACCTCTTTCCCTCCTTTTATGGACTGGTGTTTCCTGGCATGGGAGCAGGAGGTGCCTTAACACTTGCAAAGGGGAGGAGAGACTAGGAAAGTCTTAGATGAATCAACGCGGTATACAATTCTGAATGCAAGCTGTCTCAAGTGATCAGCATGTCTGCACATAGAGCGCAGGAGAATTCTCAGTGTTCTAGTGAGCAAAGGAGACAGATTCATACAGTCAGGGATGTGAGGTATTTGAAAAAATCTCATCTCTATCCCCTTCATGTATCTCTGAGGACCTATGGGAGAATCATAGTTTTCAGTACTGTAGTCTTTCAGTCCTTGGAAAGTGATCCCAGTACCCCTTATCTCCCACCTCAGACATCAGAATTGTCCACAGCTCAGATTGGGCACAGTAATGACACATTGCTCCTCCACTAGAGGTTAGAGATTTTCTTAAATCAACCAATAGAAAGTGGAAACAGGGTGTCTCAGCTTTCCTTTGGTAATGGGTAGATAGACAGATGACAGATAGTGGTGCATAGATGACAGATAGCTGCTGGGGTGACCCCTGAGTGTATTAGCAGAAGACAGAACCGGGTTGAGGGACAGAGCCCAGGGATACTCTGGAGAGCAGTGATTGGGGATGATAGGAAGCAGAGACAGCTTGTGCAGGGACCCACAGACAGTGTGTGTTCCTAGAAGGCAAAGGAAGGGGTCACAAAACAGGTGGGATGGTGTCACATGGTGACACCTGAAGTATCTTAAATGACCTCACCTTGCAGATGAGGGAAATGGACCCACAGAGTCTCATATCAGATTGGGGGGGGTGGACTGGATTCACACTCAGGGCCACAGCTCTTATTATGGTCTCTTCCCAGCACCTCTGGGCCATTCCAGAACCTCTGGCTGAGGCACATACTCTCTGACACTACATGAATTGGTTTGTTTTTCTCTTTCTCCCCAGGGTTACACTCCCAGCCCTCTATCTGGGCAGTGCCAGGAGCTGTGATGCCCAATGGTAGTTCTGTGACCATCTTCTGAAGGGTCCCTCCAGGGGTGACAAGGTTGTATCTCTTTCGTGGGGAACCCAGTGACATGTGGCATGATGTCAACTCTGAAGGAGCCCAAGGTATTGTTGAGTTTCCCCTTCAAGATGTGGTATACACAAATGCAGGGATGTACCACTGCATCTACTGGAAGGGAGGAGTCTGGGCAGGATTCAGTGAGTCACTGGAGCTGACTGTGACAGGTAAGGGATGGCCCAGGACACTGTACCCTTGTATTAGTGTCCATCTCACTGGATGATCTTCTGGATCATATAGCCCACCCTGTTCCTTTGCCCCCAGTCTGTGAGAGTCTGGGCTCCTTCTGTGCCAACTCTGTTCCAGGATCCTTAGATAGATGGCTAGGAGCCCCAACAACATACCTCATGAGGACAGACACCAGGCTTTCCTGTACATATCCAGCCACTGCCTGGGTCATGGGAAATAACACAAGTGTGCTTTGCCTTTGTGGTGCCTGTAAATTTTCTAGAGGTGAATTTCTTCCCAGTTTCATCCTTGCCTCATTCAGACAAGGAGTATAGTGGGGTTATTTTAACAACACTCTCTGTTCCTCTCCAGGCATTTACAAGGACAAACCCTCCCTGACTGCTCACCCAGGGCTCCAGGTGGTGGCAGGAGGGAACATGAAGCTCCTGTGTGAGACACCTCACTTTTATGATGACTTCATTCTCTGCAGAGACAGAGGTGCTTCCTTTCTCCAGGACTGTTCACACCAGGCCCATGGCTCATTCCTCATCTCCTCGGTGAGCCTGGCTGAAGGTGGGACCTACAGGTGCTTATGTCTCAGAGAGTATATGGCTCCCTCTGGTCCCTGCCCAGCGACCCTCTTGACCTTTCCTTCACAGGTGAGTAAAGTCTACAACTGACGCCTTTGTCCCTGTCCTCTGTATGACTGAAGAGGAGTTTCAGCTCAGGGGTGAGAACTACTTCCTGTGTTGTAGCATTGTACATGGGACACATATACAGTCACTTTAAACTGCAGAGGTTGGAGTTGGAGTCTTCACTTAGGATACCTGGGTCCTCACCTAGGTGGGACAAAGCAGTGATGTTGGCCTGTGTGAATGAGCCTGACTCATTGAGTCCAGGGTGGGTTGGACAGAAAATGACTGAACAGTGACTAGGACAGATCCTATGGTTATTCTTATAGTCCCATGGAAACCCTGTGACAACGTGCTGTTACTGAATTTCTGAGTAGGAGTTCTGTTATGGCTTGTTCTAGATGTCCCTGCAAAGCCTCATGCAGTAGTAGATGGGTCTTTCTCAGAGGTGGCTGGATCTAGAGTGTGTGATGCTGAGATTAAAGGTGTGTGATTAGTAAAGCAGTCCACTGAGTGGCTTGGTATTGTCCTAATCCTGGTAGTCTAGATAGAATATAAAGGGTGAAGAAAGAAGCTGCCAAGGCCCTTTTGTTTGCTTGCCATGAACTCTTTCTCTTCTATGATGCCCCCCTGCAAAGCCACCCTGCTTTGGAACCAGCCAACTGTGGATTGAAACCTCTGCAAATGGTAAGCTAAATAAACCTTTGTTCCTTTAACTTTGAGTGTTGAGTATTTTGTCCCAGCAATGAGAAAGAAATTAAGACAGAATTTGTTACCAGAGAAGTGGAGTTGTTGCTGTGACCACACATGACTATGGTTTAGGAGCCTTTGGAAATGAACTGTGGGAAGAATTAGGAAAGGTTTGGAGATGATGGCCGAGAAAGCAGAGTTGTAATGCTTGAGGCTGTATTTGATGGGAGATTCTGGTCAGAGCTCAGAAGATCAGAATGCTAAGAGAAATTCTGCCAGTAAAGACCAGGTTCAGGAGGTCTTTGCTGGGAAGAGGGATGGCATTGATTGCTGCACTCAGGCAATCTGTGTTATGGCTTGGCAGAGAGAGAGTGTCTGCATCTTGTTGTATCCAGAGACTTTGCCAGAGACTGAGATTGAGGGTGATGGACTAATTCATCTTGCAGGAGAAATTTTGAGGCAGTCTAATGTTGAAGCAGTGGTATTCCTACTATTGGGAGCTTTGTGGGCAGATTGCTGTGGAAAGTTGAGAACAAAGAGCTCAGTAGATTGATTCAAAATGTGGATTTACCAGAAAAGAAGCTCCAGTAAAGTTGGGACCTGAAAAGATGGAATAGAAGAGAAATTGGTTGCTGAAAAGACTAGAAAGAAAAGACCAAGTATTTCAGAAGACAACTCAAAAGATAGCCCAAGGATATCACAAGAACCAGCAGGACTCTGGCCTTGGAATTGCAAAGGTGAAAGATTGTGCATTGAGAACTCCTGAGCACTGTGTTTCAGCATGGTGGCAGCCTAGTGAAGTTGTTACTTGGGATTTGGTTCACAAGCTAAGAGAGAAGGAAGCCTGGCTACTGCTCTAGCTGGCAGCAGATGTTGGCATCATTTACATGATGCTGGTTTTAGGTGCATGCAGAATGCAAGAACTGTGGGATCAGGAAAGCTTCCACCCAGAGTTCAGAAGAAGGCGTGAAGGCAGTGTGTGGAGCTGTGAGTGTGAAGTTGAAGGTATGGTGAAATTTGGAGAATCCAGGAATATGAATTGTCTGAGGAACACTGAAAGGAGGGAGCAGGACCAGCCCAAGAGAGAAGCTTTGGGAGCTACAACCACTAGCACTGTCATAGGGATGGAACAACCAAGCCTTTTGGAGTTCACATCTGGTCACAGATTACTTTGGATGCTGGACAAGCAAATACAGGGTTAAATGTTGGTCCATTTGGATTTTGGTCTTGCTTTGTTTCCATTCCTTTCTTTTCTTTTTTTCTTTTTTTGGTCTTTTTCCTTTTTATCGGTACCAGGGATCGAACTCACGACTGCCTGCTTGCAAGGCAGGCACTTATGCCACTGAGCTAAATTCCCAGCCCCCATTTCCATTCCTTTCTATCTCTCTCTCTTTGCCCATTTTGGAATGGAAATATTTAACTTTCTCTTCACTTATACAGGGCCTCACAGATAAGAGTTCACCTCAATTCTCAGAGGAGACTTTGGATTTGGACTTTGTAGCAGTGATGAAATTGTTATGACTTTGGTGACTCTTGGAGATGGACTAAATGCCTTTTGTGTGAAGGAATATACTTGAGTCTTCAGAGGTCCAGGGCCAGAATGTTATGGTTTGTGTCTAGATGTCCCTCAAAACCTCTTTTGGTCATAGGGGAAGCTTTCTCAGAGGTGGCTGAATCTAGAGTGTGTGATGCTTGGATTAAAGGCGTGCAATTACTAAATCAGTCCACTGATTGCTTTGGCACCACCCTAATCCTGGTAGTCTGGATAAAATATATAAGGGGGAAAAAGAAGCTGCTAAGGTCCCTTGCTTGATTGCTCTTGCCTGCCTGCTTGTGTTGATTAGTCCCTTAGGATGCCCCTCTGTCAAGCCACTCTGCCTTGGAGCCACCTGACTATGGACTGAGCCTCTACAAACTGTGAGCTAAATAAGCCTGTTCTCCTTTAACTTTGGGTGTCAGGTATTTTGTCCCAGCAATGAGAAAGCAACTAAGAGAGTTTTGTACTCTATGAGAGGTGTTCTACTGTTCTGATTGATGGATGTTTAAGGATGAACAATATTCTTTTATGTTGACAAGTAATAAGAACTACACAGGCAAAACAGCACAATAGATGTTTATGTGCATAAGTGAGGGTTTAGATGTCAGAGGAAGGAATAAGTGTTGATAATGACAGGAAGATGACTTATTGTGTCTCACTAAAAATGGTGAATACAGTCATAAGTCTTATGAGAAGGTTGAAAATGGTAAAGATTAACTGTGAAAGCTTCCCAGCATCTACTCTGGATTCTTGACTATGCACATAAAGTACAGTTCTGTTAGACTACTAAACAGCATATGTAACTGTGCAAAGTAACAGTAGCATGTGTGTTCTACTGTATATAGCATATACAATATCCTTTTGGGCCTAAGTGCCTCATGTCATACCCTGTATTTCATATTTGAGGAACATATGCTTTCTATTTGTATTATGAGACCCATGTTTTCTTGTGCTGTTTCATTTTTAGAGACAATTTTCAGAAGGCACTTGCAGTTTTTTGAGTTTTCTTAATAAATTAAGTTGAAAAATAATTTAAAAATTAATGTGTATTAATTATAGGCTGTGCATGTTTCTTTCTGTTGCCTAACTTCTCTCACTAAAATGACAAGTAATATATTGAACAGAAGCAGTGAGCAAGGATACCGCGTATCTTGTCCCTGATGTTGGAGGAAATGCTTTTTCCAATCAGTAAGATGTTAGCTGATGTTAGTGTCTGTTGAGTGTTGCTTCTATTATGCTGTGGGAGCACCCTTCTACAACCAGTTTATTTGGTGTTTTTATTATGAAATGGAGTTGAACACTGACAGAGATTTTTCTTTGTTTTTTGAGGCAGGGTCCCACTGTGTAGTTCAGAATGGTATTGAACTTACTATGTAGTCCAGGCTGGTCCTGACCTCATGGTGGTTCTCCTGCTTCAGGTCCCCCATGCTGGCGTGCCACCACACCTGGCCAGAGAAGATCACATAATTTTTATCCTTAAGTTTATTTATGTGTGGCACTGCATCTGTTGACTTAAGTGTGTTGAAATTTCTTTACATTTTTAGAATCAATCATGGCGTGTGATCTTTCTATGTGCTATTGAAGTCAGCTTGTACATATTTTACTGAGGGTTTTTATGTCTGTTTATTAAGGAGTTTTGTAGTTTTCTTTTTTTGTTGTGTCCTTACCTTTTTGGAATTAGAGAGATGATACTGACTTCATAGAATGAATTTGAACATATTCCTTTCGTTTGTATTTTATGAGATAGCTCAGAAACACTAGCATTAGTTCCTTAAAGTTTTGGTGAAACTCAGTGTAGCCCTGAGCTTTTCTTTGTTGGGAGACTTTATATTACTACTTCTGTCCCATTGATCTGTTTATACTTTTGATATCTCCTTAGTTCATGTTGTACATCTTTTGTTTTTTTTATCGGTACCGGGGATCAAACTTACAATCACGTGCTTGCAACGCAGGTGCTTATGCTGCTGAGCTTAATCTCCAGCCCCTCCTGTTGTATACTTAAAGCATATAGGAAATTATCTGTTTTTTTTCTAGATTTTCTCACTTATTGGAGTATGTTTTCAAAATGGCCACTGATGACTCTGGATTTCAAGTAACTTTTATAGCATTGCTTCTCACCTCTAATTTTATCAAACTGGGTATTCTCTTACTTTTGGCTAATTTGGTTGGGTTCTTGTTAATCATTTCAAATAATCAACTTGTTTCATAGATCCACAGAGATGGTTCTTTTTTTTTTTTTTTTTTTTTTTTTAATTTTTATTTAAGGAGAAAAGAAAAGAAAAAAAAACAGTGAAGGGTACAAGTTATACAGATTTACAGAAGAAAAAAAATGCGCAGTAGGAAATCACTAGTTAATAGATTACATATTGCCATCTTAGAAATAATTGTTCAAGTCACAGAATTAAAGTTTGTAGAGTGGACATTCCAGCAATGATACTGCAAACAGTTCTGTTCAATGATCCATTAGAACTCTGTGATATCATTTTCTGTCTTATACATTTAAATATACATGCAGTTATATAGTTTAGAGCATTTTCTTTTCCTCTCTTTTGTACAGTGACTATTACACATTTTGGGTTTCATTGCTCCCACTGTTCTTATTGCTTTTTTGGAAGAGAGTAAAACCAAATGTGACATGACAGAACAGAATCGGTCAAGTCAAAAGGGTGGATATAATAGATAATATAAAAACATAATACAAGGTGATCAACAATGGTTACCCTAATGCCTCCCGCTATTTCTAATAGAATTGCCTATATCGTTAGTTGTAATACTATTGAACAAAACCGTAAAGGATAAAACCGACAAAACCAAAACATTGGAGATATTGTAGGTCTTCAAAAGTAGATAGAAGTCAACGAGAATGGGCGTTATAATGAATCTCATTATCTTCTCAGCTGATGCCTAAACTTTCGAACCTGATACTATTCAGCAAAACAGAATAGAGGAACCTCAGTCAAAAACAAGATGGTGAGAGTAATACAGGGCTTCAAATCGAGAAAATAGAAAGTCAAAGTGGGTTACTATATTATATCCTGCTATATTTTTCCCTTTAATTAAATGGATAACAATAAAAAAGTATATAATGGAGTGGAGATTGAGAAAAAGAAAAAGAGGGCATAACAGCGAAACAGGGCAGATCAAAACATAACCTTTTAAGCAGAATAGTGTTTCACCACCAGATATTTCCGACTTAAAAATAGTTACCATATTGACTCCCTCCCTGAAGTCCTTGAGTACAACTTCATATACTGTAGCATTAAGTATATCAAAACAATGTAAAACCATTTAAGAGAATGACAGCATTATAGAGTATTTGGAATTGACTAACAGAAAATGAACAATGGTCTCTGTATAATCTCCTTGTCTTTAAAAGGTTTTTGCTTATACTAACGTACATAACAAAATCCAATAAGATACAACCTGGTTAGACCTTTGGAGACAGAAGAACAAAAGCTAGATGAGACTTCAAAACAAGATGGTACTGAATCAGCATTACCTATTAAGATGTCATTTTCTCAAAAATAGCTGTTCCTATCATCCAATCTTCTCTGTCTCATTTCTGTTGAGCTCTTTTTCTGTCAGTAGCTGTCAGTTTGTCTTCTTCATTTTGTTCTCTGCTCCATTCGTTGTGGCCTCCCTGCCACTATTTCTGGGTTCTTTGTATTTTTCTTTTTTTAGAATATCCTGCAATACTTTCTGTAGAGTAGAATTGGTGGTTGCAAATTCCCCCAGTTCCTCTTTATCCTGGAAGCACCTCGTTTTTCCATCAATTTCCAGGGACAGTTGTGCAGGATATCTCAATCTTGGCTGGAGATTATTATCTTTCAAAGCTTGAATTATTTCCCCCCATGCTCTTCGTGATTTGATGGTTTGTGAAGAGAAATCTGCTGTAATTCTGATGGGTGTTCCTTTGTAAGTGATCTGTTTCTTGTCTCTTACAGCTTTTAATATTCTGTTCTTGTATTGAATTTCTGGGATTTTTATTATTATATGCCTGGGTGTTTCTCTGTTAGGGTTGTAGGTAGCTGGGGTCCTGTATGCCTCATACAGCTGAGTATCTTTACCTTTTGCTAAATTAGGAAAATTCTCCTGGATTATTTCTGTGAGTAGCTTTTGTAATTCATTTGTTTGTGTCCCTACTTCTTCTTCTATGTTCTTAATCCTTAAGTGGTGGCTCCTCTTATCATCTTCTTGTCTTTGTATTATTGCTGTTTGTTTCTTTGTTATTTTTAAGAAGTTTTTCATTTCATTCTCCCATATTTCAAGTCTGCCCTCCAGTTCAGATAGTCTGTCCTTAGTTTCTTTCAAGCTGTTATGCCAGTCTTGTATAGACTTATTAATTTCTTGATAGTCCCTTTGAACCTGCTTCACATACTCGATGCTTTCTCTGTTTTCTCCATCAAGCAATTCTCTCCTCTTTTTCTGTTCTTCCATTCCACCATCTGTTTTTTCCTGGGTGGTGTTTAGCATTTCTCTAACTATTCTGCATACTTCTAGCTTCAGATCATTGATAACTTCATTCCTGAATTGGTCTATGAGGCTCTCAATATGGTGCTTAATGTATACTGGTGCGGCGTCCATTATTGCCTGTTTCTCAGGATTGGGGGCCGAGGAGCTTTTTTTGTTGCTTCCCTTCCCCATATTTTTTGTTCCTTATAAAATGCAATCTTACAAAGGAGGCCCGGCTTCCCTGCCTGTCAGCCACAGCCTGATCAAATTGCGCTGGCTAGTTGTTCCCGCCCACCGCTGCGCACCAGGGAGTCGGAGGAGGCAGCCTACGCGGAAGTCAGTCGCTCCTCCGGGCCATCGTCCGGCTCTGGGATCTGGGTTAGGCTAGTCTAGCCTAGAGAGTCCGCCAGCAGCGTCACTCAGGCCAGGCACTTTTCTCCAATCCCGTCCGAGAGGGGAATGGCGCCCAGAGAGATCTCCGCTAGAGTCAAACTGTGGTGGGGGGTCAGATTCTCACTCACCTCGCCACCAGTCAGTTTTCGTGTACACCTCTGTCCGTCCTTTTTTTTTTCGACTCCGTTCTCCCGTTCCCAGAGCTCGGCGCTCCCAGAGCTCGGCGCGTCTCTCCTTGCTGAGCCGCTGTGGAGATAGCCGGCCGCCGCACGGCGGGAAATCCAAACCGGTTTCCGATGGCGCGGAGTCGAGCCTCCACACCGAGATTTTTCTGTTCCTATTTTAGCGCCAGGACTGTATTCCAAGTTGGATTCTCTCAGCCCAGTTCGTTCCTGAGTCAGCAGAGCATATCTCTACTGATTCGTGTCTCCCTAGTCCGCATTATTTCTGGCCTCTGAGCCGAACCTTTCAGAGAGCCTCTGGTAGTTGCTGTTGTCTGTCCGCCATGTTCTCTGGTCTCCCCACAGAGATGGTTCTTTGCAAGTATAAAGAAGATTGGTAAGCCCTCAGCCAACCTTATCAGAAGGAACGAAGAGGCTTATATCAATGCAACTAGAGATAAAAAAGGCAAAATCACAAAAGACATTGCAAAAAATTCAGAGGATTAAAGGAATCTACTTTGAAAACTATTCCGGTTGGAGCAAATTATATTACGTAGAAGAAATGGGTAATTTCATAAGTGTTTCATATGAATTACCAAAACTAAAGAAGACAAAAAAATCCTGTGCAGATCAAGATAGGCATTGATCCAGTCTGTTGATGAGAGATTTTTTACTTCTTTTTGGTATTGGGGATTGAACTCATGATCTCATGCTTGCCAGGCAGGTGCTTATGCCACTGAGCTAAATCCCCAGCCCCTGAGGAGAGTTTTGACTGAGACGTTTTGTTGAGGTTTTTATTTGATTGAACTTTTTACTTCTGATTTTTTCTTGGTTTTGTTTCCAGAATTTTTTTAGTTTTTAAAAAATTGTTTATTTTAACATTAAAAAAACAATGCAAGAGGGGCTGGGGATTTAGCTCAGCGGCATAAGCGCCTGCCTTGCAAGCAGGCAGTCGTGAGTTCGATCCCTGGTACCAATAAAAATGAAAAAGGCCAAAAAAAAAAAAAAAAAAAAAACCAATGCAAGAGACACATGCAAGTAGTGTTTGCAGAATTTTTATCTCTTTCATAACCTGTACTGTCAATTTTATCTCATTCAGTTTTTATCTATATCTTCTTTGAGTTCTATGATAACTTTACAATTATTCCTTTGAATCCCTATTTTGTTATTTTGCCCATTTTATTATTAATTTGATTCAGTTTCTGTATAAATATTGTTTTATCGCAGTCATGTGGCCTCAATTATGTATATTTTTAATGTTTCTTCATATTTATGCAAGTGCTGGAATGAGAATCTCTTCCTTTTAAGAGAAAGTCTTCTTAGGAAGAAGGTTTGCCTTGGGATATTGGTCTATTGTGTAGTGTTGAGTTTAGTTCAAGTGAATTCAATTCTGGAGCATCGCTGTCACTAATGAGTGAATGAGTGTCAGAGCCTAAATGACCTACTCTCCCTGCACATCTCATAGAAGTGTGATCCCTCTGGTAAACAGGGCTTGTGTCCTTTAAAGGTAAGGTATGTGGGTGGATGGCCAGTGCATAGCTCTACAATTTTGCCAGAACACTGTGCTACTAAAGATTATGGGTCAAACTTGGTTGGAAGGTCTTCAGTTATTGTGCCTGTTTTGGGGGCAGTTCACGGATGGTGTTTTTTTTTTTTTTAAATCTCCTTGGTTATTTATCTGCTAAGGCTAGGTTCCTGGGATAATTTAGCACATTGATTTACTTCCTTTGGGTTAAAAAATATCATTTTAAAGGTCTTGAATTGGGGAGCCAATTGTGGTCTTTGTTTTACTCTCTGTTATGGATTAAAAACTGATGGTCAACTTAACACCAGATGAGTTAAATCAACATGGTGCTGAGCATAGATGGTCCAGCTGAGGAAAGTTGCCAACATAAATACAGACATGGAGAAGATGAGTGAGGCATTGTGGGTTTCTCTAAGTGTTTCTGTTTGAGCCGTTGGTTGTCCTGGAGGAGCTCGTCATGACTAGCTTCCTGGTGTGGTTCGACCATTATCATCAGAGGCGCTTGGGACCTTGTTGGTGAGAGTGGCTGTGGTTTACTTTGATGGAGCTCTGGTCTTTACATTGAGTGTCACTTCTTAGCTCCAGAGGGGAAAACATGTGCCATTTAATCTTCAGGAGAAACTTATGCTGGCTTTCTGGCATGTATTGGACTGTGCTTATCACTGGAGGGACTCAGGACCGCTGTCACTGAGGATGGCTGTGGTACATTTCAAAGAAGCCTTGGTCTTGATTTTGAGCATGACTTCTTGGCTCCAGTGTAGAACTCTCAACCTACCAGCACAGCTTCTTCACCCCACTGGTATAGACTCTCTAGCTTCTACCACTGACCTTTGGGTCTTCCTAGTGCAGATCCATAAAACAGACTGGCGTGAGTACTTTCTGTAGGCTCCAGACCTTCAGTTAGACTCATGGGAGGGATTGTCATGGGCTCTTGGCCTTCATCTGGACTCATTCAGGGAATTGCTGTGGGATCTAAGCCCTTGGCTAAATATTCTGTCTTCAGTGTTTTGGACAGATTTCCTGCATTATCTTGTGTTACTCTGGGTGACCATCATAAAACAATACTATAAATTCTGTGTCCTGATTCTAGTTGTTCTCCTCACAACCACTGACTACAGCACTCTCCAGTTGTGCATAGACCAGGCATTTTTTTTTGAGAAAGAGTATCGCTATATAGCCCAGGCTGCCCACAAACTCACAGTGAGTTTCCTACCTCAGCCTTCTGCGTGCTGAGATTGCAGACGTGTGCCGCCATGCTTGGCTAGCTCCAGTGTTCTCGATATGCGGTCCTTTATGTCTCAAATGGGAAAAGTGATGTGCTTTTCATAGTGACAGTGTGGATGTGACAGCTACTCAAACTCAACATCCCATTTGGATTCTGTGTGGTTTACATATGACCCTCACATTCCTGGGGTGAGTTTGTATGCTGGTGGTCCTATGCTCAGTTCTTTTTCTTTCTTCCCCAGATTACAGGGTGGAGAGTGTCATCCAGTTAAGCCTGGTTGCCCTTGTCCTCTTAGTCCTTGTGGCTTTGTTGGTGGATACCTGGAAGAACAGAAGAGGCCTGTAAGATGCAGCCAGCAAGCCCAGCCTGGGAGACCTGCAACTCTTCCTAGTCCACATCAAAGTGCTGAAACAGAATCTTCAAGGACAAGGGATCCATTGATTTTGTGTTCAATGTTTCAGGATGGCACAGAGCCCCGTAATTCTTTTGATATTTTTAGTTTTTTTAATTTTTATCTTTTATTACCCTGTGTTTGCAGTACACAATGCTTACACTTCCTGTGATGAGTTGGTACATGAACACAAGACATCTTAATTCCTATTTCATCCCCTCTCCTTCCCTCTCCCAGCTCTCTATCTCCTCCCACTTGGCAACAGCTGTAGCTCCTCTTTCCTAGTATCTATATTTTATTTTCTCTTTATTTATTAGCACATTCTTTTCAGATTTCATAATAGTTTGGAGGTACAGTTCTCCATACACCACAATGTTTATCTTGTTTTTCGTTTAGCTTGGGTCTGATAATGTTCTCTGAGGCCTGTTTCTCATTCCTGCTTCAGTCTATGACTTTTTCTACAAAACTCTATTCTCATTCTTCTTTCCAATTTTCTATACTTCATCCATTCAGATCTCTCACCCTAGTCTTCTCTTATTGCACCTTCCCCCAGGATGCTGGGACTCCACCCTCTTTCAGCTTCAGGTTTGCAAGAATCCAGCTCCAGCATTAGGCACAGAACTGACACACAGACCCTGTGTCCCTGCATTGATGAGGTATGGGCCTCTCTCTCGAGGAAGAGCAGGACTCACCTAGTGTTGGTTCTGCTGCAGTGGAACCTCCTGGTGTTCAATGGTGTTCAATGTGTGTCATACACACACTTGTCCTCAGTGGTTGTGAAATTAAAGTGTGAACTTTTCCGGGTTTATGCAAACCATGTTAGGAAAATTATACATAATCCATCTCTTATACCATAACCTTACCTGCTTTTTTAAAAGTTGTGCTTGACATTGGTCCTTCCACAATTCATGACTTTTAAATAAGAGGAAATTTCCCTAAGCATCTTTTTCTATTCTTCACATTGTAGAATTGTATTCTTCACATTTCTATTCTTCACATTCTATTCTTCATCAGTAAGAAAGGGAGAGTGACATTAAAAACATCTGTAGTCTTGGAGGATGGGTTCTCCACGCAGCAGAGCCTTCATCCTCTGTCTTCTGGCTCCTCTCTGATGTTCTTCTCGGGTATCTGTTCTCATTTCCACACTTGTCTGAGTGGTTTTTCTCCCTGCACATCTGTTTTTCTCTTCCTGTTTCCCAGTCTTCTGTCCCTCATTCTCTCACTGTGGCCTTTCTTTAATCTACCCAAGCCCTGTGACCCCAGCACAGTGTCTTGGCCAGAGTTGCCATGCATCCTTTCCCACTTGTGCTCCTCCACTGCACTCCAGCTCTGAGACTACCAATGTTCCCCTCCTGAGTGCACAGCTGGTGAGCAAGTGGACCTTGCTGTGCTTGGGACAGGAGTTTCAGAGATTCTCTGGGAGGCTGGTGTGGGATGCATCTCAGCACTTCCCACTATGACCCACTGGACTCCCTGTGTGCTCTTGTGAGAAGATCCCTGTGTGTGCCACTGCAGTGACAAGCAGGTGGTCTCATCACAGATTCAGGGTGCTGTGTAAGTGACTTATGATGTAAGACACCAAATGTGGGGGTTATGGAAGGAAATAATCAGGTGAATCCTAGTAGAGTCTTCTTCAATAAATAATTTAATGTTCAATTTTGCATTTGGTTGTTGTTTTTGGAGTACTGGGCCAAATTTTGAAGATTTTCAAGACTTGAAAAGGAAAGCAGAGAACAAATATAGATAGTTAGCTTCTGTCCTGCAGCCACTTTCTTGTAATGGAAGGAAGGAAAGGTGCAAAAATGTTAATCCAGCATAACATGTGATGCATTAATTACTTGTTCCAAGGATGAGGAGACAAGGGATTGAGGAGATGGGAATTGAGGCCTCGCTGGAGGGTGACTTTGGTGTGATCCACTTGATTTTTTGGGTGCATGAGCTCAAGTCACTTCCAGATGAATGAGGAATGGGACCATGGGATTAGACCGGTGAACAAGGCAACATGGCCTTGGGGGTGGCTTTTCCTTCCCATCAAAGCCATTTGGTGAACACCTCCTTCTCCAGTCACTGTGGGTAAGGGGGCAGTGTTCTCAGCCATGCACAGAAGCACACACACCTATTTCAACACAGGTCTGGGGTGTCTGTGGGTGCTGTGCTCTAGGTACAGCTTGGGCTTGGGGGCACTTTCTGAACCTCCTCTTTCAGCAATAGCCAGCCTTGTATTTCTGGGGACTCAGGGACCAGCTGAGTGCCTCTTTGCTTACAGATGCATGAGTTCAGTTCCCATGTCATTATCCAAATTATAGCAATTGTGTTGGCCTTGTTCTCCCCAGAAATGTTCCAAAAAGTTCTTGCAAACTTAAATTCTGAACAATGGCCAGTTATGTTTATTTTCCTTCCTTCTTGAGTGCCGTAGTCCTGCACTTAACCCACCCCAGGGAACATGTTGTTTAGGATGGTGTGTCTATCATGATTTGCTGAAAAGCCTAGGACAGGAATAATTTCTCTGCAGATAGAAACAGGGGTCTTAAATCCAGAGTATCAGTCATTCTCTGGAGGTGGTTACAGCTGATGCCCTTCCTTCCTGTCAGATTTTATACAATTTAACTGTAAGGTTACATTTTAGAGCTTTTCCGGGTGGTGGGAAATGTGGGTGGTTGCTCATTTCTTGGAACTGAATCTTTACTGTAGAAATGAAAATTTTCCCGAGTAAACAACTCCAGCCAGTCAAATGAATTACAATGGGAAAAATCAGAATCTCCACCAAGTTAAGAAATACAGTGTTGGGTCACACTTCGAATTGGAAAAAAATCTTATGAAATTAATCATATGTGTGTTTTCATAATGACATGAAATATCCAATTGAATCTTTTTCATGAAAGTCTATCACAAATATTTAATGAGAAGTAAGATAAATTTTTAAAATGCAAGGAGGCAACAGGTATTCAAGAGTTTACATACTCCCCGAGGACACAGAATGCTCCTATCACCTTAAGTGAATTAACATTTCCATTCCAAAATCTTGCAATGATGTCGCCATGAAGAGAGATTTGTAGGGCAGCATCCTTGGGCTGCAATAACTCAGGAGAAGCTTTCATCATTAAACACACTGTAGAGGGATGAGTAACATGGAAGGAGCAGTGACCTTCACATCTTGATGAGATCCCAGAGAAGTATATTTGGTGGCACCTGCTTCTGCAAGGGTGTACCTGTCACCTCTCAATATCTAAGCCACTCTTTCAATTCATGTGTTTATAAAAAACAGAAGAGCTATTTTCTTAGCAAATT
Organism: Cavia porcellus; assembly: GCF_034190915.1. NCBI lineage: Eukaryota > Metazoa > Chordata > Mammalia > Rodentia > Caviidae > Cavia > Cavia porcellus. Next base: position 35,887,391 of record NW_026947490.1, on the reverse strand, counting down.
TGCAGTATGGCAAAAGGGCACTGTCAGTTCTAGGAAATGGGTTCTAAAATATGTCAGAGAAATTTCCTTTACAGAGAACCCATCTGCTACAAAAGTATTAGACTGTAGACACCCTCACTGGCCCCAAATATCCTCCTTGTATTTTCAGATTTGGTTTCTATCTGTAGCCCAGTTAGAGCTATGTCACTCTTCAAATGGATTCTACATGGATAGGTACAGTCTTCCTGGTTGAACCATGCCTCCTTGTCTGTGATGTCTTCATCTCGTGGACAGTAGACCTGCACACCCATGGGACAGAGTCACTCATCTCCCTTGTGATTGTGGTTGGAAGGTCAGAGCAGGAAACCCACTGAAGAACCCAGAGAAGCAGAGGAGGGAGAAGGGCATTGTCTGGCATTGTGCAGGCTCCCTTCCTGTTTATTTATTTATTTTTAAAATTTTATTAAAGGAGAAAAAGAAAAAAAAAGCAGAAAAAGGGTACAAGTTATGCAGAATTTCAGAAAAAAATAAACATTAGGAAATCACTAGTTAATGGATTACATACTGTCATCTTAGAAATAGTTGTTCAAGTTACAAAATTAAAGCATATAAAGTGGACATTCAAACAGTGAGACTGCAAACAGTTCTGTTCAATGATTCAACAAAACTCAGTAATATCATTGTCTATCTTATACATTTAAATATACATGCAGTTACATCGTTTAGAGCACTTTCTTTTCCTCTCTTTTGTACAATGACTATTACACATTTTGGGTTTTATTGCTCCCACAGTTCTTATTACTTTTTTTTGAAGAGAGTAAAACCAAATGTGACATAACAGAATAGAGTCGGTCAAATCAAAAGGGTGGACATAATAGATAATGTAAAAACATAATACAAGGTGATCAACAATGGTTACCATAATGCCTCCTGCTATCTCAAATAGAATTGCCTATATCATCAGTTATAATAATTGAACAAAACAGTAAAGAATGAAACCAACAAAACCAAAACATTGGCGACATTACAGGTCTTCAAAAGTAGATAATAGTCAACCAGAATGGGCATCATAATGAATCCCAGTATCTTCACAGCTGTTGTCTAAACTTTCGAACCTGGTACTATCAAGCAAAACAGAATAGAGGAACATCAGGCAAAACAAGATGGTGAGAGCAATACAGGGCTTCAATCAAGTTAATAGAAAATCAAAGTGGGTTACTATAATATATCCTGCTATTTTTAATTTTTCCCTTAATTAAAAGGATAAAAATAAAAAAGTAAATAATAAAATGGAGATTGAGATAAAAGAGGGCATAACAACAAAACAGTGCAGATCAAAACATAACCATTTAAGCAAAATAGTGTTTCATCACAAGGTAATCCTGACATAAAAGTAGCTACCATATTGTCTATTTCCTTAAAATCTTTGAGTATAACTTCATATACTGTAGCATCAAATATATCAAAACAATGTAAAACCATGACAGTATTACAGGGTATTTAGAATCAACTAACAGAAAATGAATGGTTTCTATATAATCTCCTTGTCTATAAAAGTTTTTGTTTATACTATCACATATAATAAAATCTAATAAGATACAACATGTTAAGACCTAAGGAGACAGAAAAACAAAAGCTTGATGGGACTTCAAAACAAGATGATACTAAATCAGCATTACCTATTATGATGTCGTTTTCTCCAAAATAGCTGTTCCTATCATCCAATCTTCTCTGCCTCATTTCTGTTGAGCTCTTTTTCTGTCATTAGTTGTCAGTTTGTCTTCTTCATTTAGTTTTGTGCTCCATTCATTGTGGCCTCTCTGCCACTATTTCTGGATTCTTTGTATTTTTCTTTTTTAGAATATCCTGCAGTATTCTCTGTAGAGTTGAATTGGTGGTTGCATATTCCCCTAGTTCCTCTTTATCCTGGAAGCACCTTCTTTTTCCATCAATTTCCAGGGATAGTTGTGCAGGATATATCAATCTTGGCTGGAGGTTATTATCTTTCAAAGCTTGAATTATTTCCCCCCACGCTCTTTGTGATTTGATGGTTTGTGCCAAGAAGTCTGCTGTAATTCTGATGGGTGTTCCCTTGTAAGTGATCTGTTTCTTTTCTCTTATGGCTTTTAATATTCTGTTCTTATATTGGATTTCTGGTATTTTGATTATTATATGCCTGGGTGTAGCTCTGTTTGGGTTGTAGGTGGCTGGGGTCCTGTATGCTTCATACATCTGAGTATCTTTACCTTTTGCTAAATTAGGAAAATTCTCCTGGATTATTTCTGTGAATAGCTTTTGTAGTTCATTTGTTTGTGTCCCTACCTCCTCTTTGATGTTCTTAATTCTTAAGTTATAGATCCTCTTATCATCTTCTAGTCTTTGTATTATTGCTGTTTGTTTCTTTGTTATTTTTAAGAAGTTTTTCATTTCATTCTCCCATATTACAAGTCTGCCCTCCAGTTCAGATAATCTATCCTTAGTTTCTTTCAAGCTGTTATTCCAGTTTTTGATAGAGTTTTTAGTTTCTTGGTAATCTCTTTGAACCTGCTTCACGTATTCTATGTTTTCTCTATTTTCTCCATCAAACAATTCTCCCCTCTTTTTCTGTTCTTCCATTCCACCATCTGTTTTTTCTTGGGTAGTGCTTAGCAGTTCTCCAACCATTCTGTTTATGTCTTGCTTCAGGTCATTAATTACTTCATTCCTGAACTCGTCTATGAGGTTCTGGAGATAGTGCTTTATGTCTATTGGTGCCGTGTCTGCTATTGCCTGTTTCTCAGGATTGGGGGCCGAAGAGTCTTTCTTGTTGCTCCCTCTTCCCACATTCTTTGTTCCTTATATATGCAAGTGTATATAGGAGGCCCAGCTTCCTTCCCTACCAGCTACAGTCTGATTGAATTGTTCCAGCTAGGTGTTCCCGCCCATCACAGCACACCAGGGAGTTACAGACTGGGCAGCCTATGTGGGGCCCGCCCCTCCAGGTCAACCTACCAAAGGCTTCACTGCTAGGGTGCACCTCCTGGTGCTGGGACCTGGGTTGTACTAGCCTACTAGGTCTCAGCCAGCAGTGTCACATAGGCTAGGCACTGCTCACCAATCCCACTTGAGAGGGGGATATGTGACTGAAGTCACTATAGTGCCCTGTTCTGGCAAGTCTGCCCGGTCCCAGAATGTCCTCTGTTGGAGCCTCCTAGACCGTGGAAGAGCCCCAGTTTCCCTCACTCACTGCAGGTTGATGCACGGCTCCCCGCCCATCCCGCTCTCAACTCCATTCACTGATTCCTGTTCTCAGAGCTTTCACGCATCTCTCTCCCTGCTGAGTTGATTCAGACGCAGCAGCGGAGGCAGGAAATCCAAATCACAGCTTCCACTGGCTCGGGCTCCAGCTTCCATGCTGAGGCTTTATCTGTTCCTGTTATAGCACCAGGATTGCATTCCCAGTTGGTTTCTCTCAGCCCATGTCGTTCTTGGGTCAGCAGGGTATATCTCCTCTTGCTTAGGATTCCTCACTCTGCACCATTCCTGGATTCTAAGCTGTGTCTCTCAGCCTCCATAGCTGCTGCTATCTGTCTGCCATGTTCATAAAGCTGTATTATTCCTCCCTTCCTGTTTAGTAGTTGATCTCATCATATAGTGACAAGGATTGGCATCCAAGTTGCCCATCCCCTGATGTCCACTATTTTGAAAGTGTGAACTGCAGACTGGGCAGCTGTGGAGATCTGGCTGAGGCAGTGGCATGCCTGCTGGGCTTGCTCTGCTGTTTGGACTCAGTGAACACTTCAGGGATAGGTGGTAGAAGCGTGAAGAACTGTGCCAAATCTACCACCAAGGTTCTTCACAGTGTTCTTCCTCTGTGAACTCCTTGCTGGGGTTGGATGAAACCTTTGGATCCTGACCCCATCTCTGTGTCCTGAGCCCAGGTTTGGGGGTCAGCTGGGTTCCAGGTAAATGTCTTTTAGCAGGTCTCTCTGCTTTAGTATCTGCCCTGTAGCAGAGGATCTGGGCTCACAGTGGTGAGTTTCCCTCCCTTCAGTGCTGAGAGCTGTGAGTGAGGCTGGGCTGAGGGTGGGAGGAGCTTGAGGGTCTTGGGCTGAGGCAAGAAAGAGCCTCCCCTGACTTGCTATCCACAGTCTTCCCTGATAAGCCTCCCACAGTGCCCATGGCCAGCACAGGTGAGGCACTGGGAATGCGGCACTGGACTGGAGACCTCACACAGGACCTGGTCCCCTGAGGATGCAGTGGCAATGGTTTGATTGAGATTGCATTTTCTCCATTTGATGTCTGTTGATGTAGGAGAAGTTGTCTCAGGCCAAGGTTCCCAAAGTCAAAACACAGATTTGAATCGCAATGCATAACTCGATGCCTGTCTGCTCTGTGAGCCTCTGTGTACATTATTTTTGCAAGGGAGATGAGTGACTCTGTTTTATGGGTGTTTGTGCTCTCATATAATGAAACAGCAGGGTTATTATTGGTGGAGGCAGAGGGCAGATGCTGTCTGAGACCATCAATGCTGTGGCACTCTGAGTGAGGTTGCACAGAGGCTGTAGCTGCTGGGTAATGCTCACTGTTCCTCCATCTCTACAGAGCATGCATCTCCAGCTCTGTGTGTGTGATTCTCATTTTCCCTCTTTGCTTCTCCAAAAGCAAAGTTCATTCTCACTTAGTGCAGATGCATGAGGCCCTGCCAATGACCTTAACATTGCTACATGTGCTGAGGACACCCAGATAGCCTTGCCCTCTGAAGGAGATGATCAGGAGCACAGTGCATAATGTGTATACTTGCTGAGATGGGAGGAGACAGATGAGGTGGAGAAGTGTGAGAGCAGACAGCAGAGAGTGGGCCATGGGGACATTTGCAGGTGTCAGTCACAGGAGGAGGGCTGCAGGTTGTGGTGGGGTTTCCTGTGGTAGAGGATATACAGGGGACATGCTGGAGTCATTGTGGGGACAGTGAGATGTTAGTGAGAAGCCAGGGGTGCTGACCAGGCCTCGTCCACAACCAGAGCACATGCAGCGATGGGGCTGCATGAGGATAAGGTCTCAGTGTGCTCAGCACCCCACAGAACTGTGTGGACTGGTATCAGTGCTCAGGAGCCTCTGTGATACCAGTGCCACCACAGGCTATGACAGAGGACAGAGATGACAGACAGATATAAGTAGAATTCCATGCTCCATGGTAAGGATGAGAATTGGGAAGGGGCTGGGTTGATGTGGGAGGAGACAGAGGAAGGCACTGGACAGTGATTCAAGTAAACATAATATCTACCAGTGCATGTCAGTGGGGACAGCAGAAAGTGGAAATTGGATTTAGAGGATTCCTTCCCAGGCTGGGATAAGAAGGGAGAAGCCAGCAGTATAGTGCTTGGGAAGGACAATGCCTGCTACATGGAAGAGTCCAGGAAAGTGGGCAAGGTAATTGTGTGTATGCAGGAGCTTCAGTTTGCACATAGGCACCCAGGAGTGCTTGAGAGGTGACTGATCTGCTCTGGAAATCAGGTGAGGGTGTGTGTATGTGTGTGTAACACAGAGGTGAATATATACTCAGACAGTCAGACAGTGGCCAGTACATAGGTGCTAGATGTAGAGAGAGACCTGTAAGGGTTGCTGGAGAGATCTGTGGTAGGTAAAAGGGTAGCTAGGTGAGAGAGGATAGATGCACGGGTATCTGCTGGAGATGAATATATATGCAGTGTGTATGCACTTGAGGAGAGAAAAACTTGTGCAAACAATTTTATACTAAATTTCTTGGGCCATCATGAAATTAATAGGAGTTTCTGTTGACCACTACAATTATAAAATGTGGTGGCCTATACATTTAAAAGAATCACTCACAGTGCTGACCATTGGCTTCCAGACATTTATGGGTACAGGGAACTATTGAACTGTCATACAGTTGATTATGCTAAACTTTGTACAAATGGCAAACTGAGTGAGGAAGGAACATAGGTGCACTCTAAACTCAAGTGTTTTAGTGATGAATAGAATTAGCTGGGGAGCAGACTCTGCTCGTTCAGGGAGACTCTCCTGTGTCACCTGTTCTACTCCTATGCCACCTACATCTTGTGCAGGGGAGGAGGAGCTTCCTTCCTCCAGAACTGTTCTCAGCGGAACCACAGCTCCTTCCTCATCTCCCCTCTGAGTCTGGACCAGGCTGGGGTCTACACATGCTTTGGCTGGGCTCCTGTCCCAGACAGGTGGTGTCAGAGGCTGAGGATAAGTTCACACCCCACAATGACTCACCTTTCAGGTGAAGGGCAGAAGCTCCTCCACTGCCTGGAGGCACCTGTCAGGGGAAGAAGTGGCCTGGGTTCACACCCAAGGTGACATCTCAGATCCTGGCTCTGTCCCACAGCTGCAGCATCAGCAGCTTGGGAGCCTTGGGAATGGGGTGGGGCCTCTCCTTCCTCTTGGTCCAAGGGTGACTGCAGTACATGTATATCATGAAGAAACCAGAGGAGAGTGGTATGACAGATACCCAGAAGGGGCCAGAGAGGTGATGGCCTTCTCCCTGAAGGTTACAACACATGCTGATGCAGGGATTTATTCCTGTGAATGCTCAAAGCAAGGAATCTGGTCAGGATTCAGTGAGTCACTGGAGCTTGTGGTGACAGGTGAGGACATCAGGGACATTGTGCCCTGTGTGACTCTCTATAGCCCTTTCCCTGGTCTAGATGGTCACTGCACAGGCCCTGCCCTGTCTCAATCCCAGCTGTCGGGCTTCCCATTCCTCGGTGTTACCTGTGGTCTCTGCTCTCTCACATAGGAGGCTGGAGACATCAGGTGCCACCACATGGGGAGAGCCTCCTGGCCCTCTTTTGTCCTGGCTGCTGGGAAATTACAAAGGAGAAATTTTGGGTTTGGTGATCCAGATTCCTCATGCAGTGCCACAGTGTGAATTCCCTTTCAGTTTCTTTGTGCTCTCTCAGGCAATAAGGAAGTGGGGCTATTTTACTATGATTTTCATATTGGGCTCTATTCCCTCCTGGTGTGTATAAGGACAAACTGTTTCTCATAGCACACCCAGGTGCTCAGGCGGCCTCAGGAGGAAGTGTGACTCTCCTGTGTCACCTGTTCTACTCCTATGCCACTTACATCCTATGCAGGGTGGGAGGAGCTTCCTTCCTCTAGGACTGTTCTCAGCAGAACCACAGCTCCTTCCTCATCTCCCCTCTGAGCCTGGACCAGGCTGGGGTCTACACATGCTTTGGCTGTACTAGTCACAGTCCTCATCTCTGGTCCCTGCCCAATGACCCTCTTCACTTTTCTATCACATGTGAGTCCCTTTACTTTGCATTAAGGGAAGTCTGTGGTGGGAATCTCAAGTGCACTCTGTGTGGTCACCATGGTCACTGTTAGTGTAGGTATGCACTGTGTCCCTCATCCTGTCTAATCCACTCTTGTTGGAGTTTAGACCCTGGACATCAGTACTTAGTACCAGGGTTTGTGGGAGGCAGAAGTAAGTTGTTTTGCAGAAAAGAGATCTATACGGTGTCACAGAATTGATGCATGATTTAGTGACAACCCTGGGGTGCAGTGTGAAAGATGATGCAGCACTCAGCCACTGCTGTGTCTCCCACCAGCAGCCCTGCCCCTGTCTGTGACTCTCTATGTGTAGGTGACAGCAAGGGCATCACCAGCTGCTAGTTAAAGGGAAGTGAAATCACCTGCCTGAGTTTCTTCATTCCAGAAGACTTTCTTGGTTTTTGTGTCACCTTTCTGAGATGATTCTGTGACCACAGTGGGCTTTTATGGCTGCCAGGACAATTAGAATGCAGAAAGTCATTTGTGGTGGAATTCCTAAGGTGGATTTCTGGTCCTGATCCTATGGGTCATGCTGAAAGGGACAGCTCCCACCTCCTTGGTGGATGAGGCAGAACTCTGTGTTCCTTAGATTTGCCAGGTAGCTGAGGCTTCTCAGAGTCAAGGCAGAGAACATGCCCCAGGCCTGGGGAGCACAGGTATGGAGCACAGAGGGGTGATGTTGATTTCCAGGTGCATTCTGGGAACTATAGGTAACTGAGAAGGACAGAGCATGGACAGGAGGAGGCAGGAATGCAAGAAGCAGTGGCAGGGATGGAGCAGGGAAGGAGTGGTGTGGGGCTAAGGTCTGTGGAGGAGTGTTGTTAGGTCTAAGCATTTTCAGGGTTTGGGCTGCTGATGGCCATTGGTCTTTTCAGTCAGTGATAAATGGTCCATGAACCTCCATGTTGGTTATCTATTGGAGGATTTGGTGTTGGCTCATTCAGCCACTGGGGATCTACACAGAGCCCTTGAAGGACAGACATCACTGTCTCCTCTCCCTCTCCTGTCTCCATCCCAGCAGCTGTAGGTGTCTTCAGTGTGGAGTGTCCTTCAGTGACCCTTGGTCTCAGTGCCCAACCATCACAGTCCTCATGTTTGTCCTTCAAACGTCCTTAAAACTTGTGATTTCTTTGTTTTCCTCATTCAAAGGTTATCTGTCACCAGTTACCTGCAGCATAATTTCTTTCTTTTTTAAAAAGTTTATTTAAAGAGAAAAAAAAACTAAGTGAAGCAAAACAGTAAAAGGCTAGAAATAATACAGAATTTCAAGGGAAAAAAATACAGTAAGAATTCACCAGTTAATAGATCACACATTGTCATCTTAGAAACAGTTGTCCAGAGTACAAAATTAAAGCATACAAAGTGGACATTAATACAGTGAGATTGCAGACAGTTCTGTTCAATGATCCAACAAAAACTCAGCAATATGGTTCTCTATCCTATACATTTAAATATACTTGCAGTTATAACCTTTAGATCACTTTCCTTCCTCTCTTTTTTATGCTAACAATCACACATTTTGGTTTCCATTACTCCCACAGTTCTTATAACTTTTTCTTTGAAGAGGAAAGAAAGAAGATTAAAAAAAAACCAAAAAACAAAAAACAAAACAAGAGAGACCAAAGAAAAACCCAATGTGACAAAGCAAAACAGGAGGAGTCAGTTAGAACAGGAGGATGGACATAGTATATAATGCAAAAAAAAAAAAAAAAAAAAAAAGAGATTACTAGGTGATCAACAAGCACAATTTCTAATTGTCACCTCTTTTCCACTGGACTCTTACACCTACTCATCATGCAGAAAAACTAGCTTTTTTCTACTTTTTAATTTTAATTTTATTTTAAAGAGGAGAAAACCAAGGAAAATAAAATCATAAAACCATCAAAACAAGCCAGTGTCAGTGATATAGGACTTCAAAACAATACAAAATCAACAATAGTTGCAATAACATCTATTGTCTTCAAAATAGCTGCCCAGCTCAATCCTGGGAACTGGGCAGCCGGAGGTGAGTGTCCACACACCATCCTGAGCTCTGGCAGTTTAAGATCATCGCTCCCACTGGCCAAGGAACTTCCCAGCTTCCTGCCATACTCAACCGGCTCTGTAGGTCTTGGGTCTGTCTGCACCACCCCCAGTGATCCTCTCTCAATCTGAGGAACTGGGCAGCCAGAGGTGAGTGTCCATGTACCATCCTGACCCCGAGAGTTTAAGATCATCACTCCCAGTGGTCAAGGAACCTCACAGCTTCCTGCCACACTTGACCAGCTCTGCACATTTGCGCCCTGCCTAGGCCATGCAGTGAACTTCGCTCAATCCCAGGAACTGGGCGGCCAGAGTCCTAGGAGCTGAGGGCATACAAGATGATTTTCAACAGGCCCAAAGGAAGCCTTAGGACAACACTTGAAATAGGGAAATATAGGAAAGCGACAAAATGAAAGACCAAAATGCAATTTCAAACACCCATCCCATCCCATGAAAGCTTAGGAGTTATGTACATAGAAGAAAATATATGCCACACACCTGAAATACTTGAAATAATAGCAGCTGAAATAAAGAAGCAATCCGGGAAGCTTCAAAGGAATTCAAACTAGAAATAATCTCCCAAGTAAAAGAAGATTTGAAAAAAGTAATGAAAGAGATGCTGAACACATCTAAAGAGGACACAGTTAAAATCTTAGGAGAATAAAACAAAAAGATAGAATACCTGGATGAACAATATAAGAAACAAACAGAACACATGAAGCAGATTTAAAGAGATACACAGGAAATAAAAAATTCCATTGAAAGTTGTAAAAACCACCTCAACGAAAGTGAAGATAGAATTTCAGACCTTGAAGACAAGATTTCAGCTAGAGAAAGGAAAGGAAAGATATTTTAAAAATAATAAGAAATCAAGAAATAATAATTCAACAGCTGCAAGATGATGCAAAGGAAAATAACATAAGATTGATAGGGATAAATGAAAAAGAAGGGGACAACACAAATGATATCAAGAGGATATTTAGAGAAGTAATAGCTGAAAATATCCCAAACGAGAATGGAAACTGATTTCAGGATCAGTGAAGCATACAGAATTCCAAATAGCCATAACCAAAATAAAACTACACCCAGACATATAATAATGAACATCCTAGAAATCGAACAAAAGAATAGAATATTAAAAGCTCTCAGAGAGAAAAGACAGATCACCTATGAAGGAAAACCTATCAGAATCACAGCAGACTTCTCAGCACAAACAATAAAGTCAAGAAGAGCATGGAGTGAAGTATTTTAAATCCTAAAGAAAAGTGATTTCCAACCTAGACTGCAAAACTGTCCTTCAAAATGGATGGAGAAATAAGATACTTCCATGACACAGCTGAAGAACTTCATGTTCACCAAGCCAACCCTGCAAAGAATACTGAAAGACAGTTTAGATACTCTTAGGAAAAAACCACTAAGCAAAGCAGACAATTAAATGGAATGGAAAGATGAAGATGCAACAGCATAAAGATAACATGTCAACAATAAACCAATATATAACAGTTATAACTATTAATGTAAATGGCCTCAATTCACCAATTAAAAGAAACAGACTGGCAGAATGGATCAAGAAACAACACCCAACCATATGTTGTCTACAAGAAACCCATCTCACACAAAAGGAAACCCACAGACTGAAAGACAAAGATGGAAAACAATATTTCATGCAATAGGAACCTAAAAAACAGTGGCAGTGGCTATTCTGTTTGCAGACAATGTGAACTTCAAACCAAGAATGATCAGAAGAGATAAAGAAGGTCACTACATACTGGTTAGGGGAAAACTTCAAGAGGAAGAGATAACAATCTTAAATATATATGCACCAAATTCCCGAGAACCCAGTTATACAAAGCAAGTATTAATAGAAGTGAAAAATCAAATTAGCAGTAACACAATTATAACAGGAGACCTTAACACACCATTGAGGCCAGATCAACCAGACAGAAAATCAGCAAAGAAATAACAGAACTGAACTACACCTGTGAACAAATGGACTTGATAGACATATACAGAGTGTTCTGTCCAACAACATCAGAATACACATTCTTCTCAGCAGTACACGGGACAGTCTCTAAAATAGACCATATATTGGCCCAAAGAACATACTTAAATAAATGAAAAAGAGTTGAAATTATCCCATGCATGTTAACAGATCATAGCACTTTGAAATTAGAAATTAATGAGAAAAGATGCTGCAAAAATCCACAAACACATGGAAACTGAATAACACACTCTTGAGTAATCAGTGGGTCACAGGGGAAATTAAAGAGGAAATTAAGCAATACCTACAAGCAAACAAAAATACAAATAAAACTTAGTGGAATCTATGGGATGCAATAAAAGCTGTCCTCAGAGGAAAATTTATTGCACTGAGTTCCCACATCAGGAAAACAGAACAAATACAAATAAATAACTTGATGTTATACCTCAAACAACTAGAAAAAGAAGAGCAAGTTAAGCCAAAAGAAGGGAGGAAATTATAAAAATCAGAGCAGAAATTAATGCAATAGAGACTAAGAAAACAATCCAAAGAATCAATGAACCAAAGAGATGGTTCTTTGAAAGAATAAGTAAAATTGATAAGCCCCTAGCCAATCTTATTTAAAAAAGGGAAGAAGAAGCTCAAATTCACGCACTAAGGAATGAAAAAGGCAAAATCACTACTGACTCTGTAGAAATACAGATCATCAGCACCTATTTTAATAACCTCTACTCCCATAGGTTTGATAACACAGAAGAAATGGACAGATTCTTAGAAACATATGAAGTACCAAAGCTAGGTCAAGAAGATGTAAAACTGCTGAATAACTCAGTTTCTATTACTGAAATTGAAAATGTAGTTAAGTCCTTGTCTACAAAGAAGGGCCCAGGCCCAGATGTATTCACTGCGGAATTCTAAAAGAAATACAAAGAAGACTAAATGCCGACACTCCTCAAACTCTTCAATGAAATTGAAAGGGAAGCAATCCTTCCTAAGTCATTCCTGAAAGCAAATTTTACTCTAGTACCAAAACATGAGAAAGACCCAACTAAAAAAGAGAGCTACAGGCCAATCTCCCTAGTGAACATAGATGCAAAAATTCTCAATAAAATACTAGCAAATGGGATGCAGCAAATCATCAAGAAGATTATACACCATGAACAAGTGGGATTCATCCCAAGCATGCAGGGATGGTTCAACATATGTAAATCAATAAATGTATTCCACCATATCAATAAAGCCAAAAGAATCACATAATCGTTTCTATAGTTGCAGAAAAAGCTTTTGATAAGGTCCAACATTCATTCATGATAAGAGCCTTATAGAAATTTGGAATAGATGTTCTTTACCTCAATATGATAAAGGCCATCTATGACAAACCAACAGCCAGTATCATACTAAATGGCCAAAAACTGAAGTCCTTTGCCTTAAAATCAGGCACAAGACAAGGATGTCCTTTTACACTGCTCCTATTCAACATAGTACTGGAAATACTAGCCAGAGCAATTTGACAAGAGAGAGAAACAAAAGAGGTAAAGATAGGAAAAGAGGAAGTTAAATTATCATTATTTTCAAATGACATGATACCCTACATAGAGGACCCCCGAAACTCCATTGAAAATTCCTAGATATAATAAATAAATTCAGCAATGTAGCTGGAAACAAAATCAATGCTTTAAAAATCAATAGCATTTCTATACACTCACAGAGAAATCACTGACAGAGAAATAAGATAAGCCACACCATTCACACTAGCAACCAAAAAAAAAATATTTACCAATTAATCTCATGGAAGAAGTGAAAGACCTATACAGGGAAAATCATAATACCCTGAAAAAGAAATCAAAGAGGATCTCAGAGAATGCAAAGACATCCCTTGCTCATGGATAGGAAGAATAAATATTTTGAAAATGGCCATTATCCCAAAACTGTTATACAGATTCAATGCAATCCCAATAAAAATACCATTAATATACCTCATAGATCTAGGGAAATCACTTCTAAAATTCATCTGGAACCAGAAGAGACCTAGAATAGCAAAGACAATTCTAAGCAACATAGGCAAGGCAGGAGGCATCACAATCCCTAACTTGAAGTTATACTACAAATCAATTGTAGTAAAATCAACATGATACAGAGCCAAAGATCAATGGAATAGATTAGAAGATATAATCACAACTACAAACACACTCAACCACCTTATCTTTGATAAAGGGGCCAAACATGTTCACTGGGAGAACCACAATCTCTTTAATAAATGGTGCTGGAAAAACAGGCTGTCCATATGCTGAAAACTAAAACTAGACCCAAGCCTATCACCATGTACTAAATTAATATCTAAGTGGATCAAAGATCTGAATATTAAAACAGAAACGCTAAATCTGTTGGTAGACAAATTAGGTAAAAACCATCAAGACATAGGGGTAGGTAGAGAATTCATGAACAGGAACGAACCACACGGGAAACACTTCCCAGAATCAACAGCTGGGATCACATTTTATTAAAAGTTTCTGCACATCAAAAGAAATCTCCAGTAGAGTGAAAAGAAAATCCACAGTCTGGGAAACAATCTTAGTGAACTGTCCCTTAAACAAAGGACTTCTGTCTAAAACATATAAAGAATTAAAAAAATTCAAAATTCAAATATCTAATCCAAAAATAAGCATCTGAGATGAATACATAGTTCTCAGAAGAAGAAATACAAATGGCAAATAAATACATGAAAAAAAGTTTATCATCATTACTCATTAGAGAAATGCAAATTAAAACCACACTGAGATTCCATTTCACTCCTGAAAGAATGGCCAGGATCAAGAAAACTGCCAACAACAAATGCTGGAGAGGCTGTGGGGAGAAAGAAACTCCCCTGTATTGTTGGTGGGAGTGTAGATTGGTACAAGCATTGTGGAGGTCAGTCTGGAGGTTTCTCAAAAAGCTGGGATTGGAAGTCCCATTTGTTCCAGCTATTCGACTTCTAGGCATATTCCCAGAAGAATCAAAAACATCATACCACAGTGATACATGTGCACCCATGTTTATAGTAGCACAATTTGTAAAAGCCAGATCTTGGAAACAATCTAAGTGTCCATCAACTGAGGAATGGATAAAAAAATTGTGGTATTTTTATACAATGGAGTTCTATTCAGCTATAAAAAATGATCACATTGAAATATTTATAAATAAATGGATGCAACTTGAGATCATACTAACAAGCAAAATAAATCAAACTCACATGTATAAATACTGTATAGTCTCCCAAGTGTAAGAAATGGTAAGAATATATAAAAGTATGTGGTAATCATTATTCCGCATTATATTGCTTTGAAGCCTTATAATGTTTTCACTTATTAACTGGAATAGTTTTATTCTGTGTTGTTTGATTTTGTTGTCTGTGATGATATGAACCTCTATTTGGAAGAAAAAAAGACATTGTAATAACTAGTGCTGATTTAATATCATCTTGTTTTGAAGTCCTACCAAGCTTTTGTTCTTCTGTCTCCATCGGTTTTATCATGTTGTATTTTATTGGATTTTATTATATGTGATAGTATAAGCAAAATTTTTAAGGACAAGGAGATAATATAGTAACCATTGTTCATTTTCTGTTTGTTGGTTCTGAATACCCTGTAATGCTTTCATTCTCTTGAATGGTTTTATACTATTTTGTTATTTTTGATACTATAGTTTATGAAGGTATACTCAACTATTTCAAGGAAAGAGACACTATGGTAGCTACTGTTATGTTGTTTTGTTTTGTGGTGAAGCACTGTTGCTTAAAATGTCTGTTCTGATTTATTTTGTTATGTCCCCTTTTACCTTAATCTTTTTAAAATAAAAAAAGCTGGCCATACCTTTAGACACAGGAAAAATCAAGCAAAGTGTAACACAATAGAATCAATAAAAACAGAAAAATGAATGCAAGAAAGGACTTCAAAACAAGACAATAGTAAATCCAAAATGGCTATAACAATAGATCATGCTGTCTTTGAAATAGCTACCCAAGCCATCAGATATAACAAAATCAAAAGTAACAAAACAGAATACAACCCAACCCAACAAAACAATGAAAATGACACAGGACTTCAAAAGAAGATAGTAGGAAATTAACAATGGCTACCCCCTTCAGAAGGAGATTCTCCCTAGGTGCCACACTGCATACCAATATCTTCTGAATAGATGATCAGACCATCAGTGCTAGACCTGCAAGGTCAATGAAGCATTCAGCACTTCAAGCATCCAATTGCATTTCACCTCAATAGCCACCATCACAGCCCGTGTTTCTCTGATCAGCTGGTCATTTACAGGGGAGGTTCATTTGGCTTTACCTGTTTGCCAGCCCACATATTGGAAGGGGCTGGGGCTGGCTGTCCCCTTACTGGTAGTGGTCAGCACATAGTGCTGGTTCACAGGGAGAGCTTGCTTCTTGGTGAGTCCTTGTTCTCTCTCCACAATATCTGTGAATGGCACTGACTTTCGGGGAAAGGCTGGGGTCTGCCTGTCCTCCCACTGGCAATGGCCCATACATGGTGCTAGAAAAGTATTATTGTTATAATTCTTTGAACAGTTAATTGTAGTGGAGAAGCAAAGACGGTAGATAGATAACAGCAGGTACAAAGGCTCCCTGAGATAGTTAACTTAGAATTCAACATAATACAGCTTGGAGAGTTCCAAACAGAGGGAGATGAATTCTCTCGTCCCAAGAAGAAACTAAGGTGAGAAGAACCAATCAAAATACAGTCCCAGTGCTACTACTGGAACAGCTGAAGGTTCAGTGCTCCTGCTGCAGTGCCCGAATCCGAGCACTGGCGACTTACTGAGCCATTGGAAATCCTGCTGCTTCAACTCACTAGAAATGCACTTGCACTGAGAATGGGAGTCAGTGAGCCAAACAGAGAGCTGAGCTGGCAGGGAACCTGCATTGACCTGTGGTGACCGACAGGAATAAAGCCATTCCGCAGAGAAGGGGGCTCCAACAGAAGACATTCTGGGATCAGGCAGGACTGGAAGGAACAAGGGGCAGCAGTGACTTCAGTCCATTGTTCCCTTCCTGAATGGGGTTGGCAGAGTGAACTTGGCCTAGGTTATCCAAAATCAGTTCCCTACGGTGGCAGCACACATTAACGCAGTGAAGGCCTCAGCGGGTTGACCCTCCTGGAGGTGAGGGGCCAGCATGCACTGCCCCTGTTTGCAACTCACTAGCACACAGGAGTGGGAAGGGTCACCTAGCCAGCGTGCTTCAGAAGAATTGTAACCAACAAAGAAAGAAACTGGGGCCTCCTGGAAGAAACAAAAAAGATGGGAAGAGGAAGCAACAAAAGATCTCCAGGTCCCAACTCTGAGAAAATTGACTCAGGACAGGTAAATACAAAGCAGAATGAGGACAGCAAACATGCAATATCAGACATGGCACCAGTGGACATAAAGAGATATCTTCAGGACTTCATAGACGAGTTCAAAAGTGAAATATTTAGCCAAATAAAGCAAGGTATAAGAAAATTAATTAAAGAGATACTAAGCACCCCTCAAGCAGACACCGACGGAAGAAGGGAAGAACTCAAAGGAAAGAACCATTTGATGAAGAATATAAAAAAATATAGAATACATGAAGCAGATTCAGAGATAACCAGGAAATTAAAAACTCTATGGAAAGATGGCAAATCATCTTGAAAGAAACTAAGGATAGATTATCCAAACTAGAGGACAATTTTGCAACGTGGGAGTATGAAAGGGAAAACTTTTTAAAAATAACAAGGAACTAAGCAGTAGCAATACAAAGGGTAGAAGATGATGAAAGGATCTATAACTTGAGAATAAAGAATGTGAATGAAGAAGCTGGGGTACAAACAAAGGAACTACAAAGGTTATTCACAGAAATAATTAAGAAAAACTTCCCAAACATAGGAAAATGAAATTATATTCAGGTATATGAGGCATACAGAACTCCAGCCTCCTACAACCAAAACAGAGCTATACCCAGGCATATAATAATCAAGATCCCACAAATTCAATATAAGAAGAAAATATTAAAAGCTGTTAGAGACAAGAAACAGATAATCTATAGAGGAATGCCCATCAGAATAATGGCAGACTTTTTGCCACAAACCATCAAGTCAAGAAGAGCCTAGAGTGAAACATTCCAAGCCCTGAAAGAAAATGACCTCCAGCCCAGATTGATATATCCTGCTAAACTGTCTCTAGAAATTAATGGAGAAACAAGATGCTTCCAAGACAAAAAAGAACTTTGGAAATTTGCAACCACCAATCCAAGTCTACAGAGAATACTGCAGGGCATTTTAGTGAGAGAAAAGTACTAAGGTTCCAGTAACAGTGGCAGAGAGGCCTCAATGAATGGAGTAGAAAACAGAATGAAGAAGATAAGCAAACAACTGATGTCAAACAAGAGCATAACAGAAATGAGGCACAGATGATTTCATTCAAAACTGATATGATTGATAGTATCAAGTCTGAGCATATAGGCAACTACACTGAAGATGACAAGACTCTACGATACACATTCTGGTTTGGTAACTGCTGTTTAAAGTTCTATATTATATACAAAGTTGTATTTTTATTAATACTGCCATGTACTGATATATTCAATTATACTATGTCTGATGATATAGCCAATTCTATTGGAGATAACAAGAGACAACATAGGAACCATGGTAGAACTCTTTGTACAACGATCTTTTATGTTTTTTTTTCATTTAATGTGTTTATAGGAATATGTTTTGTTTTGACATGCTTTGTTTTATTTCTCCCTCTAATATAGGAAGGCGAGAAATACATGTTAAGACTCATGCATGTGTAGAATCTGTAAACAGTTTATGAGAACAGATCTTATGACACATGATGAAATGAACAGATACTTTGAAGAAAAAGAGACACTAAAATACCAGTGCTGATCCTAGAGTGTCATAATGTGAAACCCAGCAATAGTATTATTCTTAGTTCAAAGTGATATTAGCCTGCTTAGGTTGATTCAATGTCAACATAATTGAAGATACAGATAATTGCATGTATAAGTGTATAGGATTGATAATCGTATTTCTAAGTTTTTGTTGGATAGTTGAACAGAACTGTTTGCAATCTCACTGTTTGAAACCCCACTTTATATACTCCACTTTAGTATCTTGCATAACTAATTTGTAAGAAGACAATCTGTAATCATCATTTAGTGATTTCTCACTGTTTGTTTTTTCTTTGAAATTATGTATTATTTCTACCCATTTTTTGTTTTGTTTCATCTTTCTTTAAATTAAATTAAAAAAGGCACTACAGTGCCCAGTGCTGATCACAGAGTGTCATTATGTGAAATCCAGCAATACTATTATTCTTTGTTCACAATGATTTTTATTTATTTATTTATTTATTTATTTTTTAATTTTATTTAAGAGGAAAAAGAAAAACACAAAACAAAACAAAGCAGTGTAAGATTACACATAATACAGAACTACAAAAAAAAAAAAACCAAAAAAACATAACAGTAAGAAATCACCTGTTAATAGATTGGAAATAGTTGCTCAAATCACAGTATCAAAGAATACAAAGTAGACATTCCAACAGAGAGACTGCAAACAGCTGTGTTCAATGATCCAAAAACATTAATATAGTCAGCTATTTAACACCCCTAAACACACTTGCTGTTATATCCATTAGAGCTCTTTTTTTTTCCTCCCTCTCTTTTTTACAACAAAATTTACACATTTTGGATTTTATTACTCCTTAGTTCTTATTACTTTTTTTGGGGGGGGGGAGAATAAAGTCAAATATGGCAAAACAAAGCTCTCAGTCAAAACCAAGGATAGACATAGCACATGATGTAGAACAGAGTACAAGGTTATCAACAATGGTTATCAACGTTGTCTCTTGTTTCCTTAAAAAGAATTGTCTATCTCATTAGATATTATAAAGTTGGACAAAACAATAGAGAACAAGACCAATAAAACTTAGGCATTGTAAACATTACAGGACTTCCAAAGGAGACAATAGTCAAACCAGAATGGGTATCTTAGTGAATCTTATTGCCTTCAAAGTAGTTGCCTATACCCTCAAACTTGATACTATTGCACAGAATGGAACAGAGTATAATCAGTCAAAACAAGATCGTGGGAGCATTACAGGACTTCAAAACAAGTTAATAGGAAATCAAAAAGAGTTACTATTATATATCCTAATTTTTAAAATTTTCCCTTAATTAAAATAAACATAAGAAATAACTAAATAATTTTTTTAAAGAATAGTAGTTACCATAGTGTCTGTCTTTTTCCTTGAAATATTTGGATAAAACTTCATACACTATAGCTTCAAATATTTCCATATCAAGAAGCCCAGAATAAAGCCTTTCTAATTAATAAGTGAAAATTTTATAAGGCTTCAAGGCCACATAATGGGGAATCATGATTACCACATATTTTTATATATTTGAATCATTACTTACATTAGGGAAACTATTTGGTATTCATACATGCGAGATTGATTTATTTCACTTATGAGTATGGTCTCAAGCTGTGCCCATTTATTGATAAATATCTCAATGTGATCCTTCTTTATAGCTGAATAATACTCCATTGTATAGAAATACCACAACTTTTTTATCCATTCCTCAGTTGATGGACACTTGGGTTGTTTCCAAGATCTGGCGATTACAAATTGTGCTGCTATAAACATAGGTGCACATATATCACTGTGGTATGATGCTTTCAGTTCTTCTGGGAATATGCCTAGAAGTGGAATAGTTGGAATAAATGGGATTTCCAATCCCAACTTTTTGAGAAATCTCCAGACAGATCTCCACAAAGGCTGTACCAGTCTACACTCCCACCAGCAGTGCAGGAGAGTTCCTTTTTCCCCACAGCCTCTCCAGCATTTGTTGTTGGATTTCTTGATCCTGGCCATTCTTTCAGGAGTGAGATGGTATCTCAGTGTGGTTTTAATTTGCATTTCTCTAATGACCAATGATGATGAGCATTTTTTCATGTATTTATTTTCCATTTGCATTTCTTCATCTGAGAATTGCGTATTCATCTCAGATGCCCATTTTTGGATTGGATCTTTGAATTTTGGAGGTCTGAGTTTTTTTAATTCTTTATATGTTTTAGACAAGAGTCCCTTGTCTGAGATAGAGTTCACTAAAATCTTTTCCCAGTTTGTGGGTTTTCTTTTCACTATGCTGGAGATTTCTTTTGACGTGCAGAAACTTTTTAATAAGAAGTGGTCCCAGTTATTGATTCTGGGAAGTATTTCCCGTGCGGTTTGAGTCCTGTTCATGAATTCTCTACCTACTCCTATGTCTCCAAGGTTTCTACCCAATTTGTCTTCCAATAGATTTAGTGTTTCTCTTTTAATATTCAGATCTTTGACCCATTTAGATTTTAATTTAGTACATGGTGATAGACACGGGTCTAGCTTTAGTTTTCGGCAAATGGAGAGCCAGTTTTTCCAGCACCATTTATTAAAGAGACTGTCATTCTTCCAGTGAACCTGCTTGGCTCCTTTATCAAAGATAAGGTGGTTGAGTGTGTTTGTAGTTGTGGTTGTATCTTCTAATCTATTCCATTGATCTTCGGTTCTGTTTTGATTCCAATACCATGTTGATTTTACTACTGTTGCTTTGTAGTATAACTTCAAGTCAGGGATTGTGATGCCTCCTGCTTTGTCTTTGCTGCTCAGAATTGCCTTTGTGATTCTAGGTCTCTTCTGGTTCCAGATAAAATTTAGGAGTGATTTCTCTAGATCTATAAGGTATGTTGATGGTATTTCTATTGGGATTGCATTGAATCTGTATAACAGTTTTGGGAGAATGGCCTTCTTCACAATGTTTGTTCTTCCTATCCATGAGCAAGGGATGTCTTTCCATTTTCTGAGATCATCTTCAACTTCCTTTTTCAGTTTATTATAGTTTTCACTGTATAAGTCTTTCACTTCTTTTTTAAGAGTAATTCCTAAATATTTCATTTTTTTGCTTGCTAATGTGAATAGTCCAGTTTCTCTTATTTCCCTCTCTGTGATTTTGTTGTTCGTGTATAGGAATACTATTGATTTCTGAATATTGATTTTGTATCCAGCCACATTACTGAATTTATTTATTGTATCTAAGAGTCTTTCAATGGAGTTTAGGGGGTCTTCTACGTAGAGTATCATGTCATCTGCAAACAATGATAACTTAACTTCTTCTTTTCCTATCTTTACCCCTTTTATTTTTCTTTCTTGCCTAATTGCTCTGGCTAGTACTTGCAGTACCATATTAAATAAGAGTGGTGATAAAGGACATCCTTGTCTTGTGCCTGATTTTAAAGTAAAGGCTTTCAATTTTTGGCCATTTAGTATGATGCTGGCTGTTGGTTTGTCATAAATGGCCTTTATTATATTGAGGTAAAGACCATCTATTCCAATTTTCTGTAAAGTTTTTTATCATGAATAAATGTTGGACCTTATCGAAGGCTTTTTCTGCATCTGTAGAAATGATCATGTGATTCTTATTTTTGGCTTTATTGATATGGTGGATTACATTTATTGATTGGCGTATGTTGAACCATCCTTGCATTCCTGGGATGAATCCCACTTGGTCATGGTGTATAATCTTCTTGATGATTTGCTGGATCCTATTTGCCAATATTTTATTGAGGATTTTTGCATCTGTGTTCATTAGGGAGATCGGTCTATAGTTCTCTTTTTTAGTTGGGTCTTTCTCAGGTTTTGGTACTAGAGTAATATTTGCTTCCAGGAATGACTTAGGAAGGATTGCTTCCCTTTCAATTTCATTGAATAGTTTGAGGAGTGTCAGCATTAGTTCTTTGTATTTCTTGTAGAATTCTGCAGTGAATCATCTGGGCCTGGGCTCTTCTTGGTGGGTAAGGACTTAATTTCATTTTCAATTTCAGTAACAGAGATTGGGTTATTCAACAGTTTTACATCCTCTTGATCTAGCTTTGGCACTTCATACGCTTCTAAGAATCTGTCTATTTCTTCTGTGTTATCAAACTTTTGAGAGTAGAAGTTTTCGAAATAGGTGTTGATGATCTTCTGTATTTCTATTGGGTCTGTAGTGATTTCTACTTTTTCATTTCTTATTGCATGAATTTGAGCTTTTTCTTCCCTTTTTTAAAAATAAGGTTGGCTAGGGGCTTATCGATTTTATTTATTCTTTCAAAGAACCAACTCTTTGATTCGTTGATTCTTTGGATTGTTTTCTTAGTCTCTATTGCATTGATTTCTGCTCTGATTTTTATAGTTTTTTGTCTTCTTTTGGCTTTGGGCTTGACGTGCTCTTCTTTTTCTAGATGTTTGAGGTGTAACATCAGGTTATTTATTTGTATTCGTTCTGTTTTTCTGATGTGGGAACTCAGTGCAATAAATTTTCCTCTCAGGACGGCTTTCATTGCATCCCACAGATTCCAGTAAGTTGTATCTGCATTTTCATTGTCTTTTAGGTATTGTTTAATTTCTTCTTTAATTTCTTCTGTGACCCACTGATTACTGAAGAGTGTGTTATTCAGTTTCCATGTGTTTGTGGGATTTTTGCAGTATCTTTTATCATTAATTTCTAATTTCAGAGCGCTATGATCCGATAACATGCAAGGGATGATTTCAGCTCTTTTGCACTTGTTTTAATATGATCTGTGAGCTAATATATGGTCTATTTTAGAAAATGATCCACGTACTGCTGAGAAGAATGTGTATTCTGATGTTGTTGGGTGGAACATTCTGTATATGTCTATCAAACCCATTTGTTCACAGGTATGACTCAGTTCTGTTATTTCTTTGCTCATTTTCTGTCTGGTTGATCTGTCCCTTGGTGTCAATGGCGTATTAAGGTCTCCTGTTACAATTGTGTTACTGATAATTTGAGTTTTCATTTCTGTTAATAATTGTTTTATATAACTGGGTGCTCTGGAGTTTGGTGTGTATATATTTAAGATAGTTATCTCTTCCTCTTGGAGTTTTCCCCTTACGAGTATGTAGTGACCTTCTTTATCCTTTATGGTCATTGTTGGTTTAAAGTTCACGTTGTCTGCAAACAGAATGGCTACTCCTGCCTTTTTTTGGATTCCTGCTGCATGAAGAATTGTTTTCCATCCTTTGACTTTCAGTCTGTGAGTATCCTTCTGGGTTAGATGGGTTTCCTGTAAACAGCATATGGTTGGATTTTGTTTCTTGATCCATTCTGCTAGTCTGTTTCTTTTGATTGGTGCATTGAGACCATTTACATTAATGGTTATTACTGTTAAATGTTGGTTAATTGTAGGAATGTTATCTCTCTGCTGTTGCATCTTTATCTTTCTGTTCTGTTTAATTATCTGCTTTGCTTAGTGGTTTTTTCCTTTGTGTATCTAAACTGTCTTTCAATATTTTTTGCAGGGTTTGTTTGGTGTTCATGAAGTTCTTCAGCTGTTCTTTGTCATGGAAGTATCGTATTTCACCATCTATTTTAAATGATAGTTTTGCAGGATATATCAGTCTAGGTTGGAAATCATTTTGCTTTAGGATCTGGAATACTTCACTCCATGCTCTTCTTGACTTTATTGTTTGTGATGAGAAGTCTGCTGTGAATCTGATAGGTTTTCCTTTATAAGTGATCTGTCTTTTCTCTCTGACAGCTTTTAATAATCTATTCTTGTGTTGGATTTCTGGGATGGTGATTATTATATGCCTGGGTGTAGTTTTATTTTGGTTATGACTATTTGGAGTTCTATATGCTTCACTGATCCTGATGTCAGTTTCTGATCTCATGCTTGGGAAATTTTCAGCTATTACTTCTGTAAATATCCTCTTGATATCCTTTATGTTGTCTCCTTCTTTTTCATTAATCCCTATCATTCTTATGTTATTCTTCTTTGCATTGTCTTGCAGTTGTTGAATTGTTGTTTCCTGATTCCTTGTTATTTTTCAAAGATCTTTCCTTTCCTGTTCACTAGCTGCAATCCTGTCTTCAAGGTCTGAAATTCTATCTTCACTTTCATTAAGGCAGTTTTTACAACTTTCAGTGGAGTCTCTTATTTCCTGTATATCTCTGTGCATCTGCATTATGTATTCTGTTTGTTTCTTATGTTGCTCGTCTAGGGATTCTATCTTTTTGTTTAGTTCCTCCAATTTTTTATCTGTGTTTTCTTTAGATATATTTAGAATCTCTTTCATTTCTTTTATCATTTCTTCTTTTATCTGGGAAATTATTTTGAGTTTGAATTTCTTTAAAGCTTCCTGGAATTGCTTGTCAACTTCAGTAGCTATTGTGTCTGATATATGAGGTGGATGGGACATATTTTCTTCTAAATACATTCCTCCTAGGGTTTCCTGAGATGGGCTGGAGGTTTGAGGTTGTAATTTGGTCTTTCGTTTTGTCATTTTCCTATATTTCTGTGTTTCAAGTGTTATTTGAAAGCTTCCTCAGGATGTGTTGAAAATCCCCTTCTATGTTTGCAGCTACTGAGACTCTGGCACCATGCTACCCCAAGCCATTGGGCCTGCAGAACCAGTGGCCCTCCTCTGCTTGTTCAGAACTCTGCAGTTCCAGACAAGCTGGGCCTCAGGGACACTGTGCGCCCACCTGCCCCCTGGAAGCTCCACAGCTCTTCAATCGCAGCCGGGTTAGGGTACTCACCACAGGCCACAGTGCCTCAGGAGCTTGTGATCCCTCCCTGCTTGCAGCGATATCCACAGTCCTCCAGACAAAGGAAGGGGCTTCTGCAGGCACTCCAGATCCGCCCAGCTCCTCCTCTGCACACCGATGGCTAGGCGCGGCTGGGCTCGGGGGATAGTGTAGGCCCGCCCACCCATCGGGAGCTCAGCAGACCTATCCAAGTGTAGCCGGGATGGGGAGGTGGATGTAGTGGCCTCTAACCCACTGCTCCACTTCACTGCACCCAGAAGCCTGGGGGGTCCGGAACAGTCTGAGATTTGGGCAGAGTGTGCTGGGCACTCACCACAGGCCGAGGTGCCTCAGGAACCTGCGATCCCTTCCTGCTTGCAGAGATATTCAGTCCTCCAGACAAAGGTAGGGGCTTCTGCAGGCACTCTGGATCCGCCCAGCTCCTCCTCTGCACACCGATGGCTCTTCACAATGATTTTAACCTGCTTTAGTGTCTTAGTTACTTTTTACTCGTTGCTGAGATAAAACACCTGAAGCCCAAGTTGGGAAAGGAAAGGTTTATTTCTTACAGTTTTTGGAGGTTTCAGTCCACACTCAGTTGGCTCCAAGGGAGGGAGGCATGGCTGGGCCGCAGTTCATGGCGGCTGCCAACAGCAAGTAGGAACCAGCAAAAAGCAAGACACGCCTTCTTCCTGCCATTACATCACATCCTGGCTCCACCCCATGTGGGTGGAGCACTGACACCATCAATCCAAGCACTAGACAATGAAGCATCAGAAATCCACAATGCAAATTTATGAGGCCTGGGGGCCACAGACATAAACCATGACATATAGTTTGTTTAATCTAAATGTAAATGAAGATATGGAGAGCTGCATGTATGTTTACGTGTATAGGATTGACAACCATGTTACTAAGTTTTATTGGACAGTTGAACAGAACTGTTTGCAGTCTATCTGTTTGAATTCTCACTTTACATATTCCACTCTTGCACTTTCAACAACTATTTGTAAAACAAAAATATGTAAACATCAACTTGTCATTTCTTACTGTTTATTTTTTTCTCTGAATGTATGTATTATTTCTACCTATTTTCTGTTTTGCTTAGCCTTTCTTTAAATAAAATTAAAAAAAGAAATGAGGCAGAGAAGGTTGGTTATAATCTCTAATATAGATGGCCTTGATACACTAAATTAAAAAAAAAAACCACACGTATAGTAGATCAGGAGGTAGGGTCCACTGAGTTGCTATTTTTAGGAAATATTATTAACATGAAAAAGAGTACATGGACTGAAAATCAAATATGAGAAAACAATGCCCTATGTGACCGAGGACCGGAGAGTAATCGGGGCAACTAGACCAGTATTTGTGGATAGGTTGGAAAGACAGGTTTTAATAGGTAAAGGAATACAATTAGAGATCAAGTCCAGGAGAGAGAAGATTTGGCACCACTTAGGTAAACAGCTGGTTGGCCCCCTCCAATTTAAAACCAAGGGTCTTGGTGAGACCCAAAAATGCACAGTACACCCTGAAGAAGTGAAAGGGAAGGGAAAGTCTTAAAAAAGATTGCAAAAGTTATTGTTAATAGTGTATCAGGATTTAAAACCCACATTACTCGCATCACTTTGCTTAAATAGATTTTATTCTGTCCCAGTTTGTCTAATTTCATTAGATTTGAGGGCACAGACAGCTATCCCCAAAATATCAGGATATAGCACAGTAATTATCTTTAATTTCCTATTAACTTAATCTGGATCCCTGTATGAATTATACTGTTTTATCATGACTAATCTTAGTTAAATCTGGTTTGTTTGATTGCTGTTTGGTATCGACAGCTTTTATTCAAAACTGATATGGTTGATAGCATCAAGTCTGAGAGTATAGGCAACTACACTGAAGATGACATGACTCACTACAATACACATTCTGGTTTGATTACTGCCTGTTTTTGAAGTTTTATACTGTATACAAAGTTGTGTTTTTATTAATACTGTTATGTACTGATATATTCAATTATACTATGTCTGATGATATAGCCAATTATATTGGAGATAACAAGAGACAACACAGGATCTAGGGTAGAACTCCTTGTACAATGGTCTTTTATTTTTTTTCGTTTCATGTGTTTATAGGAATATGTTTTGTTTTGTCTTGCTTTGTTTTGCTTCTCCCTCTAATATATAAAGGATAGAAATACATGTTGACTCATGCATGTGTAGAACCTATAAACAGTTTATGAGAACTAATCTTATGACACATGATGGAATGAACAGACACTTTGAAGAAAAAGAGACTAAAATACCCAGTGCTGATCCTGGAGTGTCATAATGTGACACCCAGCAATAGTATTATTCTTAGTTCAGAATGATATTAGCCTACTTGGGTTTATTCAATGTCAACATAATTGAAGATATGGATAACTGCATGTATGTTTAAGTGTATAGGATTGATAACCATATTTCTAAGTTTTTGTTGGATAGTTGAACAGAACTGGTTGCAGTCTCACTGTTTGAATCCCCACTTTATATGCTTCACTTTAGTATCTTGAATAACTATTTGCAGATGATTACAATCTGTAATCATCAACTAGTGATTTCTTACTGTTTATTTTTTTGAAATTATGTATTATTTCTACCTGTTTTCTGTTTTGTTTAGTCTTTCTTTAATAAAATTAAAAAAAGAAAAAAATGGAGAAAAAAGAATAGAGTGGACAGTTATAAAATAAAAAAAAATACCCCCCCCCAAACAGCATAATATTGGCAGATAGCCATGGTCAAGTTTGTCACTTAATGCAGAGTTTAAGAACAAAAATAAAATTATTCCAAGTGAAAAAAATTTAATTGTATTAGTACTTTTTATATATAAACAATGGTCACATTCATCAAAGGGAATTTGCACCTGCACACGATATCACTTTGTATTTGCCCCCTCCCTTGAATCCCTCTTTCCCTCTTCAATTACAAAATCTTTGTTTTCATATTTTGAATCTGTCTTGGTTATTTTTCTCTTGTTGTTGTGACTAAATATCCAACATCCCCAATTAATGAGCACTGTTCATTTATCTCCCAGTTTGTAGAGGTTTCAGTCTAAGGAAGGGTGGCACAGCACAGGGGCAACACTCCCAAGTGGCAGGATACAGCAAAATGAGCCAGAGAAAAATTGGGGAGAGCAGGCCTCTTTTCCTCCCTTACTGTATGCAGGATTTGCCCCATGGGGCAGCTTTAGCACCCACACCATCTCTGTGCTTCCCTCTTGCCCAGACAGGATGTTCCCAAACTGAGAACCCTGATCCCCTGCTGAGTCACGTGTTTGAACTTGTAAACTTCTTAAACTGACACAATGTATCAGCAATCACACTTTGTCTTCTTCCCTCTTTTCCCCACTTTCTTCCTTTCCCTTCCTCTCTGTCTAGTTTCCCTAGATCTGAAAAGTTTCCTCCTACTTCCCCATATCTATAGTACATTTTGTTGCTTTTTTGTGCTTTGTGTTTCCCTTTGTGCTGTGTGGCAGAGAAACCACATGAAGTTTACGCATACACTTTTATTTATTTGTCCATTTATTTCATTGAAGAGTAAAAACCCAATCTCAGAAAGCAGCACAGCGTGCCTTGCCTGCCTGTCCCTTTGAGGGGCAGTGCTGTGCTTAGACTCCTTGTCCTGCAGGCTCTGAGCTCGGCTGTCCACCCCTGAGGTCACCGTCTTCTTTGGGAAGGACCATTGTCCTCCTTCTCAGCTCCTGTTGTGCCTCTCTACCTCTGAGCTGTGTGTCTGTGATTCCTATCTGGGACAGGGGTGGGATCAATGTTCAGTTGAATGAATGTGTAATGGTAATGGCAGGAAAGTGACTTACTGTAACTGACTAAAATTGGGATGTCCAGCAGATGGCTGGCAAAAAGCAGAGAATAGTAAAGGGAAAAATGACCCTGGGAAATGTCATTATTTACTCTGGATTCATAAACATGAATTTAATTTCTAGAGTGCTAGGAGAATCTTAGTAGCACATAAAGCTGCATGCAGGTACTTGAAGAGACAGGTGGATGCACCCTGCCACTCCCTCACCTCCTTCCAGATGTATCTTGTGCTTTACTCCTCAGCCTGGGTACTGCTGCTTTGCAGGATCTCTCTCTGTCCTTCAGCTGGAGACCTCAAAGTCTGCATGATTCGAATTCCTTGTCTAAAGTCCAGTGGAAAATGTTTCTTCCCATCTATCCCAGGAAGGCCTGCACTCTCTCCAAGTTCTGTCTCCTCCTCACTGGTTCCCACATGGCGTGATCCAGGTGTTCCCTGTTCACTCTCAATGCTGTGTGCCTCTTATCTTCGAACATAAAAGGTAGAGATCCTGGGAGTCTCCTAGCCCCTCCATAGTAAGGAGGCTCTAGTCTTATGGCATGTGGCAGGGAGTGCCATGGAGGGCTGAATCCACTGGGCTCTGATTCATATAAGTGTGAATGCTGTGATATGAACAGCAATACCCATTCCCACATCAATCCTGGTGCCCTCTTTCTATGGCACAAAGATTTGTATGCTGTTCCAGGCAGGGACACTACATTCCCAGAATCCATGTGGCACTTTGCTGGAGTTTGCTGTGTTTGTAACTCTACCAGTTAGAACATCGTGCTCCTTTCCAAGCTGTCTGCAGCTAGGTCTGCCTTACACCCAGAGATGTTAACTTGCAGAATCCCAACCTGTTGTGGGGAACACAGGTTGTTGAAAATCCACCCAGGCTTACCCCTTCTGGCACACCCATGCAGATCCTCCTGGTTCAGAGCTGACTGTGACCTTGAGGATGTCTCATGACCTGGGCAGGAGCCTGATCGTTTCTGGGTCTTCCCCGTTGGCCTCTGGTTTCCCTGTGTCCTGTTACCTGGAGCAGCTGAGCTGATGGCAGGGAAAACAGAGAAGCCCCAGAGGCTGATGACTCCAATGTCCTAATCCCTCCAACATTTGTTGCCTACTAACACTCCCTGGAACAGTGAGGTCAGTGCAGGTTGCCATCCTGTGTAGCTCCTAGGGGCCTGGGACACTTGAGCACCAAGCTTTCCTTCTAACGGGCAGTCATGATGTCATTGTGAGTGGAGCCTCCTGCAGCCCAGGTATGCTGTGAATAGGGAGGTGCACTGGCATCATGGGGAGGTTGTGAGGAGAGCTCTGCACAGGTCTCCACCTGACTTGGAAGATGGATGTTCTGTATGTAATCTTTGTATTTCTGGTCCTTAGTTCCACACTGAACCTTTTCTTTTCAGCCCCAGATTACATAACAGAGAATATCATCTGGCTGAGCCTGAGTGTCCTCATCCTGTTTGTCATTGGAGCTGCTCTGGTGGATGCCTGGAAGGGCAGAAGTGGTCCTTAAGGTGTGGCCAGTGAGCTCCAGGCTGAGAGCATCACTAACTCTTCATGGTCCACATCAAAGACTGGCATGAAAAATCTGCAGGAGGGAGAACCATGCATCTGCTATTGACCATTTCTGGAGAGAGTATGGCGCCCTCTGGAACCTGCTCCAATTTCAACATCCTCCATGCTGTTCTCAGAGGAGAGAGACCCCAAGCACCAGAGTTTCTTTCTCTCTTTTATCTTCTCCCCCTCTCTGACAGCACTCTCTAATGTCTATTTGTCACTTTGCCTTCTCTGAGTGTTCAGCCGCCACCCAGCCTTCCTGTTTCTCTTCTCAGTTCCCTGGTTGTGTCTGCTGTAGAGCACTCACTCTCGCCCTTTCCTTTCCAGCATTGCTTCCCACCATGCCAGGACCAGACACCATCTCTCCTTCAGTGGGTTGCAAACACAGAACCAAAAGTTCATACTCATCTTTATGCCTTGTAGCCATTGAGAATTGTGGCATTTGTGTGGCTCAGTCTTAAAGATGTAAGAGATGACACAAAATCTCTGGGCTCTATAAAGCCAGATGTGTGGTCTGACTGGGCAGTTTAGTTTAGTAAGGTCACTCTGTAATCGTAGGGGTAAGCACTGATGTGTTTTTTCAGCATGTTTACCATCAGCATCCCGTCCTATGTGCTGTGTCTCCCGGGCCTGGGCCTCAGTGTCTAGGCCCTGCTTGCTGCTCGGCACTTGTGCATCTCAGTGGTTGTCACACTGATCTATGTGCAGAGAGACTCTGATCGCCAGGGGTCTCTCACACCTGGAGGAGTATGACCCTCCCCATGGCTCCCTGAGGAGCCTCCCATACCATAGTAAATTTTCCCTGTGCTCATCCCTGGACATGCTAGCTTGTTTGTTGTCAGTCCTCCCATAGGGCATGACTTTGTACATGGTATTAAAATCCCAGAGGCTTCCTTCCTCTCCTTGTCACTGCAGGTGACCCTCTCACAGGGGTGGTAGGGAGGGACACACATAATGGCAGTCACTGCTGTTCCTACTGTTGAGTGTCGGCCATGTTGAGTTTCACAGAATTTGCACTGGTTTAGCTTTTCATGACCTTGTAGGATGTCTCATTTCTCACACATTTTTGTTAACATTGTTTTTGGGGTGTTTTTTGGCTGGGAAAAAATCAAGTCTTAAATTTGCTCTCATTTGCATTTCTCCACTGTGAAGGCATTTTGATCTCTTTTTGTCATGTACTTATTGACTATTTTACATGTTGTATTGAGAAATGTACTCAGACTATTTGCTTATTTACTGACTAGGTTGTTTTGGGGCTGTGTTTCAGTGTTTGTATATCCTAGATATCAGTCCCGTATTGGAAGAGGAGCTGTCAATATTTCCTCCTGGTGTAAGTTGTCTCTTCACTGATGTTTCCTTTGCTGTGCAGCAACATTTCAAGTCTGATGTCCTTGGATTCCTCAAAGCTTGTGATTATTTCCTGGCTGTTGGGGTTCTGTTGCATAATGCTTTGCTAGTGCCTGTGGTTTCATGTGTTTTCTCCATGTTGTCTGCCCACAGTTTCAATGCTTGTTTCATTATTTCTATTTTATAATTCTTCTACTAAAATTTTTTAATTGCTATATGTTAGAGAAGCATAATCATGTTCACTTTGGGGGTTTTGTATTGGAGCCAATATAGATGTGCTGAGCCATGGAATAGAACTGGGTTGTCTGGGGACCTCCTGGTCCAGGTGGAATCTACAGGGGCTGAAGCTTCAAGATTCAAGATGGTATCCCTTCCTGGGGTCACTTTTTTTTGTCACAGTGACTTTCTTTTTCCTCTTGAAGACTGAGCAGCAATGTTTCTGGTGTTGTAGACACTGAGGTGACCTGCTATGGGTGGGGTGTATTCACAGCTTTAAAAGTTTTTGTTTTAAAGAATATAAGAAAAACAGAACAGAGCAAAGAAATCAGAACAGAACAATGCAAACAACATAGCACTTTACAACAAGACAACAGGATGTCAAAAGCAACTACTATAATGTCTCTTGTTTTCTTTGAAATAGTTGATGATACCTTCACCCAGAATAATGGCAAACATAACAAAATAGTATAAAACCATTCAAAAAAATGAA
This sequence comes from Cavia porcellus, assembly GCF_034190915.1. NCBI lineage: Eukaryota > Metazoa > Chordata > Mammalia > Rodentia > Caviidae > Cavia > Cavia porcellus. Next base: position 35,855,067 of record NW_026947490.1, on the reverse strand, counting down.
AGCATTAAAGAACTTCCAAACCAGGTAACAGGATATGAACAATGTCTACTATAATATCTAATTTTCCTCAAGAAAGTTGTCTATGCTATCACATATAATAAAATCAAATAAAACATAACAGGATAGTACCAATCAAAACAGAAGAACAAAAGCATGATAGGACCTCAAAACAAGCTGATAGAAAATCAGCAATGGCTACGAGGATGTCTCATTTTCTTCAAAATAGTTGCTCATACCATCACACATAATAAAAACAAAACAGAATAAAACCAACTAAACAAATGAATGTAAGCATTATAAGACTTCAAAGCAACATAATAGGAAACCAAGATTACCTTAAGATATCCCATTATATTCAAAATAGCTGCCTCCACCATTAGACTGAGTAAATCTAACAAAGCAAGGTAGAACAAACCAAATTTAACAAAATTGTGAAAACAATACAAGAGTTCAAGATAAGACATTAAGAAATTAACAGCAGTTACCACCTTCCCTTCCCAGGTGTTTACTCCTCTATCACTCTTAGAGTAATTATTTTGCTTTCGGATCCCATTAACTCTTTCTGTAAAGACCACATCTTTCTTATCCATTCTGTGGTTGATGAGCAAGTTACTCTTGCTTTTTTTCTGGTCTCTTGTTACATGGAACAATGGTTTTCTTTCCTTTGATTTTCAGTCTGGGAATTTCCTTTCCAGTTAAATATGTTTCTTGTGTACAGTATATCAACAGATCTTGTTTCTTGATTCATTCTCCCTGTGTTTCTTTTTATTGCTGAGCTGAGGCTATCTACATTAATGATTCCAACCAGTATACACTGGTTTGTCTTTGCTCTGCTATCTTCCTGTTGTGGGCCTTCTCTTTATAAAAATGCGCATCTTGTTTGGCGAGCCTCCTCTGCTGCTGTTCCTGGAACCATGGTCATCTTTATCTCGCTCTAGAAAATAATTTTGCACTCTCTGTAGCATTGGTTTGGTGGTCATGAATTCCTTCAGTTGTTCTCCATGTTGGAAGTATCTTATTTTTCCATCCATTTTGAAAGATAGTTTTTCAGATTAGATCGGTTTGGGTTGAAAGTTGTTTCCTGTCAGAGTTTGAAAACTTCACGCTAAACTCTTTTTGACTTGGTGGTTTGTGTTGACAAGTTGGCTGTGATTCTGGTTGGTTTTCCTTAGTACGTGATTTGTTTCTCTTCTCTAACTGTTTTAATATTCTGTTCTTGTACAGAATTTCTGGGATCTTGATTATTATATTTCTGGTTGTAGATTAAGTTTTTCGATGGCTAGAGTCCTATATTTCTCATTTATCTGCATGCCAGATCCATTTTCCATGTTTTGCAAGTTTTCTTTTATTACCCCTATAAATATCCTTTTAATTTCATTTGTGTTGACCTGCTCTCCTTCACCAACACCTATCACCCTTAAATTATGCTTTTTTGCCTCATCTTGAAGCCACTGAGTTATTTCCTGATTCTGCATTGTTTTTCAGAGATCTTTCCTTTCACGATCACTAGCTGCAATCTTAATTTCAAGATTTGAAAGTGCCTTCAGTCTCTTTCAAGCAGTTTTGCCAGCCTTCAATTGAATATTTAATTCCTGGCTTTCTCTTTAATTCTGTTTCATCGTAATTCCTTTCTACTTTCATTCAAGGATTCCATCAATTTCCTATGCTTCTCTTTTTTGTCTACATCTTTTTTAGACCTGCTGAACAATTTTTTTAGTATGTTTATGATTTCTTCTTTTCTCTGAGACATTATTTCTGATTTGACTACTTTTACAATCTCATGAAGTTGTTTCCTTACTTCAGTTGCTATCCTCTCAGAGATTTGAGGTATGTGTGATTTCCATTTTCTTCCGTGACTGTTTCTCCCAGACTTGTTCTGTGTTGTCGAGATCTGAGTTTGCCTTTTGCTCATTTTGACATTCTCTTTGGCTCCTCTCAACAAGCTTGTTGTAGGGCCCCAGGCACATCTGATGTTGGCTGCCCCTCCATGGTGTAGGGGAATGGGACAGGCATCTGGGTTCTTCTCCCTCCAGATGTATAGGGAGGTAGCAGCATGTGGAGCAGGGTTCTCCAGACGTGTGCAGCTACACTGGGGCTTCTGTGATGATCAGGCATGTGTGTAGGTTGGGCTGCTTCTCTTCATCTGTGTGTCTACACTGGGACTCCTACAAAGGTGGAGAATGAATTTTTCTGGGCACATTTCTCTTCTTTCCCTGTAAATCCTGCAGAGATATCACATGGCAGATCTGCAGAATCCAGTGCACAGCACTACACAAGTTTTCTGAAACTTTTTTCTGCAAAACTAGAGAAGAATATGTAGAGTTGAACCCAGACCCAGCCTGGAGTTGCAGAGGAGGGTGGAGGGCAGGTTCTGGCTTTTTGCAAGAGCAGGTCCTTCCTGTTAAGTAGTTGATGCTAACACCCAAGCCAGGGACTGACATTCAAGATGCTTGCTCTTGGTGTTCCCAGTTGCAACTCTGTGACTGCCTGCTGAGCCATTGTGGAGACCTGGTTGAGGCAGCGCCATGCCTCCTGGCTTCTTGGTGCTGTTTAAACTCGGTGAGTACTGCAGGGAAGTGAGGTGGGTGGTGGGAGCATCAAGAACTCAGTAGCAGAGTCCACCACCCAATCTCCTCTCAGGGCTCTTCCTCTGTGACTCCTGGTTGGGGTTAGATGATGTTTTGGTTACCTTACCCAACTCTGTGTCCTGGTCCCAGAGCTTCAGGTCACTGGGTCCCAAGCAACCTCCTCTCACCTGGTCTCTGTTTCAGTGTTTGCCCTGGAGCAGAGGGTCCTGTCCCACAGTGGTAAGTTTTGCTGCCTTCAGTGCTGGGAGCTGTGAGTGAGGCTGGGCTGAGGATGGGAAGCACCTGAGGGTCTTGGACTGAGGCAGGAAGGAGCCTCCCCTGACCTGCTATCCACAGTCTTCCCTGATGAGCCTCCCACAGTGCCCACAGCCAGCACAGGTGAGATGCACTGAGAATGCGGCACAGGAGTAGAGATCTCACGCAGGACATTGTTCCCTGAGAATACAGTGGTCTTGGTTCAGATCAGGCTGCATTTTCCCCATTCGCTGTCTCTTATGCCTGAGACATTGTTTCAGGCCAAGATTCTCTTAGTCAGGACACAGACTTGAAGCAGGTTATAAAACCCGGTGCCTATGTGCTCTGTGAACTGCTTTGTTGGTTATTTTTGCATTTGTCACCTAGCTTCTGCTCTCAAATAGTGAAACAGCAGTGTGAGTCTCTGTGGAGACAAAGGACATTTACTATCTGAGATAGTCAGTGCTGTGGTGCTCTGAGAGTGGTCACACAGAGGCTGTACCTCCTGGGCAATGCTCACTGTTCCTCCATCTCCACGGAGCCAGCATCTCCAGCTCTATGTGTGTGATTCTCATTTTTACTCACTGCTTCCCCAAGAGCAAAGTTCATTCCCATTTAGTGAATATGCATGAGGCCCTTCTCATGACCCCAACATCACTAGCTGTGCTGGAGGCACCCAGACAGCCTTGCCCTCTGAAGGAGATGATCAGGATCATGGTGGATCATGTGCACACTTGTTGCACTGGGAAGAGGCAAATGCTGTGAAGTGTGAGAGTAGAGGGCAGATAGTAGGCTATGGGGAGAGTTGCTGGTTTCAGTTGCACAATGAAGGTTTCAGGTTGTGGAGGGGTTTCCTGTGCTGTGGTAGAGGATATCTGGGGACAGACTCATGCTGTTGTGGGTGGCACTGTATTTTTGAGAAGCTGAGACAGGTCCTGGCTTTGGCCATGACCAGAGCACATGCAGTGATGGGGCTGCTTTAAAATGAGGTCCCAGTGCAGTCAGCACCCACAGAGACACATACACCAGAGTCAGTGTCCTGGATTCTCTGTGACTGACACCAGAGTGACAACAGGCTATGACAGAGGACAGAGATGAAAAATGTATTTAAGTAGAATCCCAGGATCCAGTGTAAGGATGTGACTAGGGAAGAGGATTGTGTTCATATAGGAGGAGACAGAGGAAGTCACTGCATAGAGATTCAAGGAGACATAATAATCACTGGGCTTAGGTCACTGGTAACAGAGCAGAGAGTGGAAAGCAGATCCAGAGGATTCCTTCCCAGGCTGGGACAAGAAGGGAGAAGCCAGCAGTGTAGTGGTGAGGAAGGATCATGCCTGCCACAAGAGTGAGGCTGGTAAAGTGGTATTCGTGTGTATGAAGGAGCTTCAGTTTGCACATAGGTACTCAGGAGTGCTTGAGAGGTGACTGGACTGCTCTGGAGATCAAGTGAGGGTGTGTGTGTGTGTGTGTGTGTGTGTGTGTGTGTGTGTGTGTGCACGTGCGTGCGTGCACGCATTTGAGTGTGTGACATAGAGGCGAACATATAGTCAGATAGCAGCCAGTATATAGATGCTAGTATGGAGAGTGTGTAAAGTGTGCTGGGCTGCTCTGTGGTAGATGAATGAGTAACTAGGTGTGAGAGGATGGATGCTTGGGTATCTTCTGGAGATGAATTATACACAGTCTGCCAAAGGTGCAAACATGGTTGAGGAAAGAAAGACTGTGCAAATAATTTAGCACTAAATTTCTTGGGCCAACATGAGAGTAATAGCAGTTATCTTTGGCATCTATATTTACAACGAGCCCTCACAGTGCTGGCCATTGACTTCCAGACACTTATGGGCACAGTGAACTGCTGAACTGTCATACATTTGTTTTGGCCACACTTTGTACAAATGAGAAACGCAGTGTAGAAGGAACCTAGGTGCATTCCAAACTCAAGTGTTTTAGCGATGCCTGGAACCCACCAGGGGAGCAGACTCTGCTCGTCCAGGGAGACTGAATGGTGAGCTGCTGTCCCAGGCAGGTGGTGTGAGAGGCTGAGGATAAGTCCAAACCCCACAATGACTCCCTTTTCAGGTGAAGGGCAGAAGCTCCTCCACTGGCTGGAGGCACCTGTTAGGGGAAGGAGTGGCCTGGGTTCACACCCAAGGTGACATCTCATATTCTGGCTCTGTCCTACAGCTGCAGCATGAGCAGCTTGGGAGTCTTGGGAAATGGGGTGGAGGCCTCTCCTTCCTTATTGTTCTTAGGGTCTTGTTCTGTTTGCAGACTTATCTTCCCAACCCTGCATCTGGACTGTGCCAGCAGCTGTGGTTCCCCAGGGAGGATCTCTGAGGATCTTCTGCAGAATCCCTCCAGGGGTGAGCACAGTACATGTGTATCATGGCAAATCTGTAGGAGAGTGGCATCACAAATCTGTAAAGGGAGCCCTAGAGGGATGACCTCCTTGAAGAAAGTGACACATAGCAATGCAGGAATTTATTCCTGTGAATACTCAAAGCAAGGAATCTGGTCAGGACGCAGTGATTCACTGGAGCTGGTGGTGACAGGTGAGGACAGTATAGACACTGTGAGACATCTGCCTCTCTGAGGCCCTCTCCCTGGTTGAGATGGGTGCCACCAATGGCCCTTTGTTGTCTTTGCCTCCTTATTGGGCTCCCCATCTTTTGGTGCTGCTTGTGGTCCCTGCTCCTTCAGAGAGTAGGTTGGAGACCCTATGAGCCAGTACATGGGGACAGATGCCTGGTTCTGTCTGGTCCAGGTTCCTGGGAATTTATAGAGGAGGAAGTTTCGGTTTGATGCTCTTGATGCCTCACCCGGTGGCCTGGTGTGAGCTGCTTTTCAGTTTCTTTGTCCTCTCTCAGGTCAAGAGAACATGGGTCTATGTTAATAATGATTTTAACATCAGACTCTGTTCCCTTTCAGGTGTCCACAGAGTCAAACCTTCCCTGACTGCTCACCCAATTCCCAGGTAGCCTCAGGAGCAAATGTGACTCTCCTGTGTCAGGCACTCTACTCCTATGACACCTACATGCTGTGCAGGGGAGGAGGAGCTTCCTTCCCCCAGGACTGTTCCCATCAGAACCACAGCTTCTTCCTTCTCTGCCCTGTGAGGCTGGACCATGCTGGCACCTACACCTGCCATGGCTGTCTCAGTCACAGTCCTCAGCTGTGGTCCACACCCGGTGACCCTCTTTAGCTTTCTGTCACATGTGAGTCAATTTACTTCGTGTTAAGGGAGATTTCTCTGCTGGGCCTCTCAAGTCCGTACTGTGTGTGGTCAGCATGGTTATTAGTGTAGCCCTGCACTGTGTCTCTCCTTCCATCTGAACCCATCTGTTGATTCTTAGACTCTGAACATCAGTACTTTGTAGCAGAGTCCGAAAGGCAGAAGTAAGTTGTATTGAGGAAGGGAGATAAGTATGGTGGTACAGAAGCAATGTGTGATCTAGTGATAACCCTGGGGTGCAGGGTAAAATCTGACGCAGCAATCAGTCGCTGCCTCTGGGCCCCAGCAGCCCCTCCCTGCCTGTGCCTCCCTGTGTGTAGGTGACAGCAAGGGCATCATCAGTGCTGGTGAGAAGGAAGTGAAAGAGTCTGCCTCAGTTTCTTCATTCTAGAATTTGGGTCCATGGCAATTCCTCAGCATTTCTCTCCTAGGACACTACTGAGTGGGGTTCCTCTGTCCCTGAGTGCTTCTCCTGGAGGTGTGGGCTTTGAGTTCAATTGGGCTGACTCCTCCCAGGGTTCAGGGCATCAGGAGGCCCAGATGTTCCAAACCCTGTCCCTAGTGTTCAGAGCAGCTTCTGGACCTGCATTATAGACAGGATGCTGGACCTGTGGGTCATGATATGCTTCTGGTACTCAGGTTCCTAGTGCTCCTAAGGGGGCTCAGTGTGCCTGAATGGTGTCACATTGCTGCTTGATCCCAAAGCATCACAGCTGGGCTTCCTCAGGCATTAGATCATAAAGGAGGCTCTAGGTGAATGAGGACTTCCTGCTCCTGCAGTGAGTTATTCTGCAGGACACAGGTACTCAGGAAAACCCACCCTCCACATTTAGATTAAGATTCCCATTGGGAAGGACCTGGGAAGAGCAGCTGGTTTGTAGTTGGACAGATGTGGGTTCAGTAATTCAGGGGCCATTTTGTTTTTAAACACATGGTTGAAGAATCCCTGTCAGGTGAAAAGCTGCACCTTGTTTCCTGGTGAAGGATGTGGCCTCACCCTAGGAAATGTCCATCCCTCTGCAGTTCCTCTCATCCCTTTGCTATGCTTACAGCTTTGGTACATTTGTAGGAGCTGTGAGACCTCCCTTTTTAGCAAGTGCTGTGTATGGGACAGAGAGTTTTTCTGTGTTTCGCTAGGTTCAGAACGGATCAGAAAAAATCTTAGAGACACCAAGACTACTCCACAGCATTGGTCTCCAGACTCCTTGTGCCCCACCCTCCCTCCTCTGTGTTCTTAGAGTTGCCATCTGCTGAAGACCACCTACCCTATACTGTCAAGGGTGATTCCACACATGGAACTTAGTTTTTAGGCACATTTCTCCTTTTTCCCTGTGAATCCAGCAGAGATATCACATGTCGGATCTGCAGATCCTAGTGCGCAATACTACACATCTTCTCCTAACCTTTTTTTTCCTGTAAAACCAGTGTAGAAAATGCACAAGAAAACTCAGAGCTGCCGTAGATTTGCAGCGGAGGTTGGATGGCAGAGCCTGGACTTGTGCCAGAGCATCTCCTCCCTGTGTGGTAGCTAGGATTCAGTCTGCACATGCGCAGGGCCCAGAACTGAATTCAAGGCCCTGTTAGCTGCTTGAAATTCATTGGGCTTGGTGCAATTTCAGGGCTCAAGTCCTTGTTATTTTTAAGAGTTCTTTCCTTTCAAAATCACAAGCAGCAAACCTGTCTTCAAGGTTTGTAGTCTCTCTTTAGTTTCTTTCAAGCAGTTTTGCCAGCTTTCGATGGAGTTTTTAATTTCCTGGTAATCTCTTTGAATCTGTTTCATGTATTCTAAATCTTTTTTATATTCTTCATTGAAGATTTCCTTCCTTTTTTCTACGCTCCTCTATTCTTCCATCTATGTCTTCTTTAGAGCTGCTTAGCAATTCTTTTATTTGTCTTATGTTTTCCTTTACTTGTAATAGTATTTCTGTTTTAAGTTCTTTTATAGTTTCATGAAGGTGTTTCTTTATGTTAGTTGGTGCTGCTTCTGAATCTGCAGATGTGCAATTCCTGATCTCTTTTGTGTTTACAAGTCCTGGACCAGTATTGCTTGGATTGGAGGCTGAAGACTGCCTTTTGTTTCTTCCTCTTGTCGTGTTTCCTTCAGACAAGTGGGTTGTGGGGTCCTTGCCACTTCCTATATTGGTTATAATTACTCTGAAGTCCCTGGCTAGGGATTTCTGTTGTTTGCTGCTTTCCCCAATCTGCTGGTGACTACTAGAGTATAAGAAAGGGCAGAACAGGATGGCCTCACCCTTCTGAAGCTGATTAGTCTCAGGGAGTCTTCAACACAATAGTGTGCAGCACAGGTGGGGTGGTTAGGGATAGCTATAGGGAATCATCAGCCTTGGGTATTGGACCATGTACAGGGGCGGGACTAAGTCCAAGCAATTTTCACGAATGTGCTCTGCTCTAGGAGTGGCTGAATGAAGCTGATAGCAGTTCTGGTTCTGGTCTTATCCTGCCCAGCTAGAAAATAGTGTCCAGCCAATTGCCCACTGCTGTGGGAGTATTGAGTCCCCCAAACTCTTCACTGGCCAGTCCAGTTGTGTGGTTCACTGCTCCCCTCTGTCACTGAGTCTCCCCATGGAGGTCTTTGTGCTTGCAAGCCACCAGTTTCACTGTGATCATGCATCTCCAGATTCCAGTGGCACTTCTCACCCAATGGGACTGGCTCTGGTGAGGGTGCCTCTGGCTACTGCCTTTTGTTTAAGATTTATTTTCTTTTTCTTTTTAAAAAATTCTCTATGTGGGCTTCAAGTCTCACTTTAGTTTTTTCCAGGGTTGAGGGGACTCATGTCTTTACTTCTGGTTTTCTCTAGAATGCTATATTCCAGCATGTGGGCTGTTTCTCTCAGAGAGGCTATTTACTCTCTTAGTTTTATTTTAAAGAGGGTAAAACCAAGGAAAGTAAAATAGAATAAAACAATCAAAATAAGCCTGTGTTAGAGATACAGGGCTTCACAACAATACAAAATCAACAATAATTGCCATAATGCCTATTGTCTTGAAAATAGCTGCCCACAACTTCAGACACAGTAAAAATCAAACAAAATAGAACAGAATAGAATCAAGAAAAAAAAAAAGAATGCAAATAGGATGTCAAAACAAGACAACAGTAAATCCAAAATGGTTATCGTAATAGATCTTGCTATCTTTGAAATAGCTGCCCATGCCTTTGGATATAACAAAACCCAGCAACACAAAACACAATAAAATCCAACCCAGCAAAACAATGAAAATAATATGGGACTCCAAAAGCAAATAATGAAGAATTAATAATGGCTACTATCTTCAGAAGTAGATTCCCCTTAGATGCCCCACTGCCTGCCACTATCCTCTGAATAGATGATCAGACCATCAACCCTAGACCTGCAAGGTCCGTGAAGCACTAAGCACTACAAGCATCCAATTGCATTTCACCTCAATAGCCACCATAGCAGCCTGGTTTCTCTGACCAGCTGGTCACTTACAGGGAAGGTGGGTTTCACTTTTCCTGTTTGTCAGCCCACATATTGGAAGGGACTGAAGGCTGCTGTCCCCTTGCCAATGGTGTCCAGCACATGGTGGTGGTTCACAGGGAGAGCTTGCTTCTTGGTGAGTCCTTGTTCTCTTCCTGCAAAGTCTGTGAATTGCAGTGACTCTCGGGGAAAAACTGGGGTCTGGCTGTCCCCTCACTGGCAGTGTCCCATTCATGATGCTAAAAAAGAATTTTGTGTTATATTTCTTTAAAAAAGTTAATTGTATTGGTACATTTTATATATACACAATGGTCACATTCATCAAAGGGGATTTGCACCTGCACAAGATATTCCTTTTTATTTTCCCTCCCCCAAACCCTTCTTTTCTTCCTCATTTACAACATCTTTATTTTTGTATTTCCCTTTTGTCTTGGTTATTTTTCTGTTGTTGCAGGGACTTGATATCCAACACCCAAAATTAAGGAAGGGTAGTTTATTTAGCTCACAGTTTGTAGAGGTTTCAGTCCAAGGAAGGGTGGCATGGCAGAGGGGTAACACTGGTGGCAAGATACAGCAAAAGCAGCCAGAGAAAAATTGGGGAAAGCAAGCCTCTTTTCCTCTTTTATTGTATGTGAGGTATGGACCCTGGGGCAAGTGTAGCACCCATACTATCTCTGTGCCCTCCTCTAGCACAGACAGGATGTTCACAAACTGAGAACCCTGATCCCCTGTTAAGTCATGTATTTGAACTTGTAAACTTAAATTCATACCATGTATCAACACTTTCTCTTCCCTTCTCTCCCCACTTTCTATCTTTCCTTTCCTCTCTGTCCCTAGTTTCCCTAGATTAGAAAATTTCCTCCTACTTCCCAATACCTATTGCATATTTTGGTGGGTATTTGTGCTTCGTGTTTTCCATACCAGAAAAACCACATGAAGTTTACCTGTGTCTGTCCATTATTTCATTTAAGAGTAAAAAGCCAGTCTTGGAAAGCAGCACAGCATTCCTTTCCTGCCCTTCCCTTTACAGTGACTCCTTGTCCTGTAGGCTCTGAGCTTGGCTATCCACCCCTGAGGTCACCGTCTTCTTTGGGAAGCACTGTAGTCCTCCTTCTAGTTCCTGTTGTGCCTCTACCTCTGAGCTGTGTGTCTGTGGTTCCCACCTGGCTGTTTGTGTGGACAGTGGTGGGTTCAACATTCAGTTTAATGAATATGTAATGGTAATGGCAGGAAAGTGACTTAATTTAACTGACTAAAATTGGGGATTTCCAGCAATGGCTGGCAAAAATCGGAGAGCAGTAAAGGTAAAAACAACCCAGGGAAATTTCATTATTTACTCTGGATTCCTAAACATGAATTTAATTTCTTGAGAGTGCTAGTGAACTCTTAGTAGCACATAAAGTTGCATGCAGGTACTTGAAGAGATAAACATGTAATATATAGCACATAACTACCTGCTAAATAAACTGCAAGCATGAAATAATTCATACCACCACCAACATGTTTCCTAAGGTTCTTCCACTGCACCCTAATAGTATAGACTTGGGGATTCAGTTTTTTAAAATTTTATTTAAGAGGAAAAAGAGAAAAACACAAAACAAAACAAAGCGGTGTAAGGGTACACATAATACAGAACTACAAAAAAAATAACAGTAAGAAATTACCTGTTAATAGATTACATATTATCATCTTGAAAATAGTTGCTCAAATCACAGTATCAAAGAATACAAAGTGGACATTCAAACAGGGAGACTGCAAACAGCTGTGTTCAATGATCCAAAAACATTAATATAGTCAGCTATTTAACACCCCTAAACACACTTGCTGTTATATCGGTTAGAGCTCTTTTTTACAACAAAATTTACACATTTTGGATTTTATTACTCCTTAGTTCTTATTACTTTTTTTTGGGGGGGGGAGAATACAGTCAAATATGGCAAAACAAAGCTGTCAGTCAAAACCAAGGATAGACATAGCACATGGTGTAGAACAGAGTACAAGGTTATCAACAATGGTTATCAACGTTGTCTCTTGTTTCCTTAAAAAGAATTGTCTATCTCATTAGATATTATAAAGTTGGACAAAACAGTAGAGAACAAGACCAATAAAACTTAGGCATTGTAAACATTACAGGACTTCCAAAGGAGACAATAGTCAAACCAGAATGGGCATCTTAGTGAATCTTATTGCCTTCAAAGTAGTTGCCTATACCCTCAAACTTGATACTATCATACAGAATGGAACAGAGTGTAATCAGTCAAAACAAGATTGTGGGAGTATTACAGGACTTCAAAACAAGTTAATAGGAAATCAAAAAGAGTTACTATTATATATCCTAATTTTTTAAATTTTCCCATTATTAAAACAAACATAAGAAATAACTAAATAATTATTTTTAAAGAATAAGGGGGAGATTGAGATAAAACAGGACATAACAATATAACAATAGAGGTCAAAGCATGAGTGTTTCAGCAACCTAGTACTTCACCACCATATAACCCGACTTAATAGTAGTTACCATAGTGTCTGTCTTTTTCCTTGAAATATTTGGATAAAACTTCATATACTCTAGCTTCAAATATTTCCATATCAAGAAGCCCAGAATAAAGCCTTTCTAATTAATGAGTGAAAACTTTATAAGGCTTCAAGGCCACATAATGGGGAATCATGATTACCACATATTTTTATATATTTGAATCATTACTTACATTAGGGAAACTGTTCGGTATTCACATATGCGAGATTGATTTATTTCACTTATGAGTATGGTCTCAAGCTGCGCCCATTTATTGATAAATATCTCAATGTGATCCTTCTTTATAGCTGAATAATACTCCATTGTATAGTAATACCACAACTTTTTTTATCCATTCCTCAGTTGATGGACACTTGGGTTGTTTCCAAGATCTGGCGATTACAAATTGTGCTGCTATAAACATAGGTGCACATATATCACTGTGGTATGATGCTTTCAGTTCTTCTGGGAATATGCCTAGAAGTGGGATAGCTGGAATAAATGGGATTTCCAATCCCAACTTTTTGAGAAATCTCCAGACAGATCTCCACAAAGGCTGTACCAGTCTACACTCCCACCAACAGTGCAGGAGAGTTCCTTTTTCCCCACAGCCTCTCCAGCATTTGTTGTTGTTGGTTTTCTTGATCCTGGCCATTCTTTCAGGAGTGAGATGGTATCTCAGTGTGGTTTTAATTTGCATTTCCCTAATGACCAATGATGATGAACATTTTTTCATATATTTATTTGCCATTTGCATTTCTTCATCTGAGAATTGCGTATTCATCTCAGATGCCCATTTTTGGATTGGATCTTTGAATTTTGGAGGTCTGAGTTTTTTTAATTCTTTATATGTTTTAGACAAGAGTCCCTTGTCTGAGAGAGAGTTCACTAAAATCTTTTCCCAGTTTGTGGGTTTTCTTTTCACTATGCTGGAGATATCTTTTGACATGCAGAAACTTTTTAATAAGAAGTGGTCCCAGTTATTGATTCTGGGAAGTATTTCCTGTGCGGTTTGAGTCCTGTTCATGAATTCTTTACCTACTCCTATGTCTCCAAGGTTTCTACCCAATTTGTCTTCCAATAGATTTAGTGTTTCTGTTTTAATATTCAGATATTTGACCCATTTAGATTTTAATTTAGTACATGGTGATAGACATGGGTCTAGCTTTAGTTTTCGGCAAATGGAGAGCCAGTTTTTCCAGCACCATTTATTAAAGAGACTGTCGTTCTTCCAGTGAACCTGCTTGGCTCCTTTATCAAAAATAAGGTGGTTGAGTGTGTTCGTAGTTGTGGTTGTATCTTCTAATATATTCCATTGATCTTCGGTTCTGTTTTGATTCCAATACCATGTTGATTTTACTACTGTTGCTTTGTAGTATAACTTCAAGTCAGGGATTGTGATGCCTTCTGCTTTGTCTTTGCTGCTTAGCATTGCCTTTGCTATTCTAGGTCTCTTCTGGCTCCAGATGAAATTTAGGAGTGATTTCTCTAGATCTATAAGGTATGTTGATGGTTTTTCTATTGGGATTGCATTGAATCTGTATAACAGTTTTGGGAGAATGGCCATCTTCACAATGTTTGTTCTTCCTATCCATGAGCAAGGGATGTCTTTCCATTTTCTGAGATCATCTTCAATTTCCTTTTTCAGTGTATTATAGTTTTCACTGTATAAGTCTTTCACTTCTTTCGTAAGAGTAATTCCTAAATATTTCATTTTTTTGCTTGCTAATGTGAATAGTCCAGTTTCTCTTATTTCCCTCTCTGTGATTTTGTTGTTCGTGTATAGGAATGCTATTGATTTCTGAGTATTGATTTTGTATCCAGCCACATTACTGAATTTATTTATTGTATCTAAGAGTCTTTCAGTGGAGTTTAGGGGGTCTTCTATGTAGAGTATCATGTCATCTGCAAACAATGATAAATTAATTTCTTCTTTTCCTATCTTTACCCCTTTTATTTCTCTTTCTTGCCTAATTGCTCTGGCTAGTACTTCCAGTACTATATTAAATAGGAGTGGTGATAAAGGACATCCTTGTCTTGTGCCCGAGTTTAAAGTAAAGGCTTTCAATTTTTGGCCATTTAGTATGATGCTGGCTGTTGGTTTGTCATAAATGGCCTTTATTATATTGAGGTAAAGACCATTTATTCCAATTTTCTGTAAAGTTCTTATCATGAATAAATGTTGGACCTTATCGAAGGCTTTTTCTGCATCTATAGAAATGATCATGTGATTCTTATTTTTGGCTTTATTGATATGGTGGATTACATTTATTGATTGGCGTATGTTGAACCATCCTTGCATTCCTGGGATGAATCCCACTTGGTCATGGTGTATAATCTTCTTGATGATTTTCTGGATCCTATTTGCCAATATTTTATTGAGGATTTTTGCATCTGTGTTCATTAGGGTGATTGGTCCATAGTTCTCTTTTTTAGTTGGGTCTTTCTCAGGTTTTGGTACTACAGTAATATTTGCTTCCAGGAATGACTTAGGAAGGATTGCTTCCCTTTCAGTTTCATTGAATAGTTTGAGGAGTGTCAGCATTAGGTCTTCTTTGTATTTCTTGTAGAATTCCACAGAGAATCCATCTGGGCCTGGGCTCTTCTTGGTGGGTAAGGACTTAATTACATTTTCAATTTCATTAATAGAGATTGGGTTATTCAACAGTTTTACATCCTCTTGATCTAGCTTTGGTACTTCATATGCTTCTAAGAATCTGTCTATTTCTTCTGTGTTATCATACTTTTGAGAGTAGAGGTTTTCGAAATAGGTGTTGATGATCTTCTGTATTTCTATTGGGTCTGTAGTGATTTCTTCTTTTTCATTTCTTATTGCATGAATTTGAGCTTTTTCTTCCCTTTTTTAAAAATAAGGTTTGCTAGGGGCTTATCGATTTTATTTATTCTTTCAAAGAACCAACTCTTTGATTCATTGATTTTTTGGATTTTTTGTTAGTTTCTATTGCATTGATTTCTGCTCTGATTTTTATAATTTCCTCTCTTCTTTTGGCTTTGGGCTTGACTTGCTCTTCTTTTTCTAGCTGTTTGAGGTGTAGCATCAATTTATTTATTTGTATTCGTTCTGTTTTCCTGATGTGGGAACTCAGTGCAATAAATTTTCCTCTCAGGACAGCTTTCATTGCATCCCACAGATACCGGTAAGTTGTGTCTGCATTTTCATTTTCTTTTAGGTATTGTTTAATTTCTTCTGTGACCCACTGATTACTCAAGAGTGTGTTATTCAGTTTCCATGTGTTTGTGGCATTTTTGCAGTATCTTTTATCATTAATTTCTAATTTCAGAGCGCTATTATCCGATAACATGCAAGGGATGATTTCAACTCTTTTGCATTTGTTTAAATATGTTCTGTGAGCTAATATATGGTCTATTTTAGAAAATGATCCATGTACTGCTGAGAAGATTCCATGTGTTATTTGAGAGCTTCCTCAGGATGTGTTGAAAATCCCCTTCTATGTTTGCAGCTACTGAGACTCTGGCACCACGCTACCCCAAGCCATTGGGCCTGCAGAACCAGTGGCCCTCCTCTGCCTGCTTAGAACTCCGCAGTTCCAGAGAAGCTGGGCCTCAGGGACACTGTGCGCCCACCTACCCCTTGGAAGCTGCACAGCTCTTCAATCGCAGCCGGGTTAGGATACTCACCACAGGCCGCGGTGCCTCAGGAACCTGTGATCCCTCCCTGTTTGCAGAGATATCCACAGTCCTCTAGACACACAGAGAGGCCGATGCAGGCACCCCAGATCTGCCCAGCTCCTCCTCTGTACACTGATGGCTAGGAGTGGCAGCAAAACATCCTGGGCTCCGGGGATAGTGTGGGCCTGCCCACCCCTCGGGAGCTCAGCAGTTCTCCAAGTGCAACCGGGATGGGGAAGCGGATGTAGAGGCCTCAAACCCACCTCTCCCCTTAACTACACCTGGAAGCCTGGAGGGACTCTAACAGTCTGGGTGGAGATATCCACAGTCCTCCAGACACACAGAGAGGTCGATGAAGGCACCCCAGGTCTGCCCAGCTCCTCCTCTGCACACCGATGGCCAGGCGCAGCAGCAAAACAGGCTCGACGTGCAGAAACTTTTTAACTTTTTAATAAGAAGTGATCCCAGTTATTGATTCTGGGGAGTATTTCCCATGCGGCTTGAGTCCTGTTCATGAATTCTCTACCTACTCCTATATCTTCAAGATTTTTACCCAATTTTTCTTCCAATAGATTTAGTGTTTCTGTTTTAATATTTAGATCTTTGATCCATTTAGATTTTATTTTAGTACATGGTGATAGGAATGGGTCTAGTTTTAGTTTTTGGCATATGGAAAGCCTTCCATACAAACGAATGTAGGAGGCTCAATTTTTTTCTCTTTTTCAGTTACAGTTTGTTTGAATTGTGCCAGCTAGGTGTTACCACCCACTGCCGTGTACTAGGGAGACACAGACCTGGGCAGCCTCTGCTGGGCCCGCCCCTCCAGGTCAACCTACTGAACGCTTCACCACTATGGTGCACCTCCAGGTGCTGGGACCTGGTTTGGGCTAGCCTACTGGGTCTTAGTCAGTGGCATCATGCAGGCCAGGCACTCCCCACCAATCTTGCTTGAGAAAAGAATATGCAACTAATGTCACTGCAGTGTCCTGTTCTGACAAGTCTGCCCGGTCCCAGTATGTCCTTTGCTGGAGCCTCCTACTCTATGAAAGTGTCCCCTTCCACTCACTCACCATAAGTCGATGTAGGGTTCCCTGCTAGTCCTGCTCTCAACTCCGTTTGCAGATTCCTGCTCAGAGCTTTCGCATGTCTCTCTCCCTGCCCAGCAGATTTGGACGCAGCAGCAGCAGCAGGAAATTCAAATCACGGCTTCCAGTGGCGTGGGTTCTAGCTACTGTGCTGAGATTTTATCTGTTCCTGTTATAGCACCAGGGTTGGATTTCCAGTTGGTATTTCTTAGCTTAGTTCATTCCTGGTTCAGCAGGGTGTATCTCCCCTTGCTTAGGACTCCTCATACCACACCATTCCTGGATTTTAAGCAAGGTATCTCAGAGAGCCTCCATAGCTGCTGTTATCTATCTGCCATGTTTTTCTGGAAATCCGGGTCCAGGGATTTTGTCTAGTGGTATTATCTCTAGCAATATTTTCAAATTGTTCCATAAATTCAGACTTCCAGAGTAAATAATTGCCCCTGGAGAGAGTAGCTTTAGCTAAATCCCTCCATTCATTTGGAATGATCCAACCTTGGGTCATAGAATCTAAAACAGCAAGAGTGAAAGCAGCTGTAGGGCCATATTGGGTGACTGCTGTTTTTAATTCTTTTAGGGCCACCACTGTGAATGGCGTATGGGTCCTGATGACCTGTGGAGCTGGTGGCACGGCACCATCTTGTGGCTGTGCGGTGCCATCTTGGGGAGGCACGTTTGTCTCCATCACCAGAAATGCCATTTTGGGGAGGGGCCCACCCTGACGTGGCAGAAGTGAGGCAAGTGCCATTTTAGAAGCTGGCACCATCTTAGGGTTGGCGTCCAATTGGCCCATTTGTAAAGTTTGGAGTTGCAGAATGAGTCTTTGTTTTCCTTGTTCTAATTGGACCTGTTGTTGCAAGTCATGAATCTCTTACTCTAAGTCGAGAAGCACAGTAGAGCGGCCGGACAATTTGGGTGTCTCTTTGTAGCATGGGGGTGGTTTTATGGAAATGGGGGCTACGATAGTGTCTGAGTGATGTTGGCTAGCTTCTGCTAATTGTTCCCAATCGACCTCTTGTAAAAGAGCGAGGTTGGGATATAGAGAGTTGTGGCGGGCCTCAGGTGATAGGGGCTCAGGTGGTGGTGAGCCGCCATCTTGGAGCCCTTTTAATATATCATTTGCCTCCTTGTTGGAGGGGCAAGAGACTCGAGATTTGTTTCCTGAGGGGAGTGGTGTTGGCGTAGCAGAAGGGCACAGGGCGGCTTCACCTTGGGTGATTGTTTCATCAATTTGAGGGTCTCGACAGTGCTGTGTAAGTAGCTCTGAGATTAGGTTCCAGTAGGCAAAGGCTGTAACTGGGACCTTATTAGGGCCAAAGACCCAATAGTAATCCTTTAATGCATCTCCTACTCTCTCTCATCTTTTTTCATCAATAGAGGCCTCTAAAGGGAACCAAGGGCAAGCCTTATGAATACATTGAAAATATTGTAATAAATCTTTTTCTTTGGCCTTAATCCCTCTTGTCTTTAACGCCTTACTTAGGCCTCCTACAAAAAGTTTGTGATCACTTAATGCTTGACCCATACCTGAAAAAAAGGGGAAAGGATCGCCATCCACTTACTGAGACTCGAGCAGCATGGCAGGCTCCGGCATACTGTTGGTCACAAAACTCTTAGTTTCCTTTTTATGCGCACATCCCCGGACGGCTCCCTCATTGGATCCTCTGTGCCAGGTGCCCCATGTTGGGCGCCACTTGACCTGGCCCATGGGTCAATCCACGGGGTAACCACCTGGAGGAGGGATGGGGATTAACAAAGACAGGGCAAGAGACAAAGAGGGACGGAGACAAGTTGAGGAAGTCCAGTCAAGTCTCATTTATTGAGGAAGTGGTTGCAGCTTTTATAGGGCAAGGGCAGGCTGGTGGGACAGGAAGAGGCTGCAGGGTGATCTCTGATGGGTCATTGTCACATCCGTGTATGTGATGTGAGCAGGAGAGGATCATGGTTGATGTAGGCACACTATGTGTCCATATAAGGAAGAGGCGGGGAGACAGCAACGGGGCCGTCACGTGGCTCCCTACACTTGTGCATTAAGGGAACTGTAGATAACTGAGAAGGACAGAACACGGATAGGAAGAGGCAGGAACCTAGGAAGAACTGGCAGAGATGGAGCAGGGAAGGAAGCGGTACAGGGTTGAGGTCTGTGGAGGAGTGTTGGGGGGTGTAAGCATTTTCAGAGTCTGCTCTGCCAATGGATGTTGGTCTTTTCACCCAGTGAGAAGTGGCCCCATGATTCTCAGTGTTCTTTATCCACTGGAGGATTTGCTGTTGACTCAGGCAGCCACTGGGTATCTGCAAGAGCCCTTGATGGACAGATGTCCCTGTTTCCCCTCCTACTCCTGTCTCCATCCCAGCAAACCCTAGGTGTCTTCTCCACGGAGTGTCCATCAGTGGTCTTGGTCTCAGTGTCCAATATGCACAGTCCTCAATTCTATCCTTCAAATGTCTTGAAACATTGTGCTTTCTGTGTGCTTCTCAGTACAAGTTGACCTGGCATTGGCTACCTGCCACATGGACCCTAATTGTGTCCTCTTTGGCCCTGGACTCTACAGTCTACTCATCATTAAGAAAAACCAGTCTTTTATTATAATTCTTTAAAATGTCCATTGTGTTGGTGCATTTTGTACATACACAGTGATCACATTCATCCAAGGGAATGTGTACATGCAGAAGATATTCCATGTTCTTTATTCCCTCCGTCCTTGAACACTTCTTCCCCTCTTCATTTGCTTCCACTCTCAACTGTTTTCTTTTCAGGTCCAGATTACACAACAGAGAATATCATTTGGCAGAGCCTGGGTGTCCTCATCCTGTTTGTCCTTGGAGCTGCACTGGTGGAGGCCTGGAAGGGCAGAAGTGGTCCCTGAGGTGTGGCCAGTGAGCTCCAGGCTGAGAGCATCACTAACTTTTCATGGTCCACATGAAAGACTGGCATGAAAAATCTGCAGGAGAGAGAACCATGCATCTGCTATTGACCATTTCTGGAGAGAGTATGGTGCTCCTGGATCCTGCTCCAATTTCAGCGTCCTCCATGCTGTGCCCAAAGGAGAGAGACCCCAAGCATCAGAGCTTCTTTCTCTCTTTTATCCCCTACCGCTCTCTGCATCACTCTGATGTCCATTTGTAACTTTGCCTTCTCTGAGTGTTCAGCCTCCACCCACCCTTCCTCTTCCTCTTCTCAGTTCCCTCACCCTGTCTCCTTTGAACTCCTCACTGTGGCCCTTCCCTTTCCAGTAATGCTCCCCACCATGCCGGGAACAGACTCCTTCTCTCTGCTTCAGTGGGTTGTGCACACAAAGCCAAAAGTTCATACCTGTGCTTCATTCCTTCTAGCCACTGAGGATTCTGACATTTGTGTAGCTCCACCCCAAAGGTGTAAGAGAAGACACAAAATCTTGGGGCTCTGTAAAGCCAGATCTGTGGTATGACTGGGCAATTTAGCTTAGTAAGGTCACTCTGTAATCTCAGGTGAAACAGTGATACGTTTCCTCATAATTTTTACCATCCGCATCCCATCCTGTCTGCTGTGCCTTCTGGGCCCGAACCTTAGTGTCCTGGCCCCACTTGCAGCTTGGTACCTGTGTGTCTCAGTGGTTGTCACATAGATCTATGTAGACAGCATCCTGATAGGCAGGTGCTTCTTCCTTCTTGAAGAATGTGACCCTCCCTTAGGGGAGTTCCTCCTCAGTGGGCTTCACTGTGTGGACCGTGATGAGACCCCCTTAGTCACTGCTGTGGTGATGAAATAATGGTGACATGTCACCCTGAGGAGCCTTTCCCTCTGGTCCTTTTCCTATCCCTGGCCGTGCTAGCTTGTTTGTTGTGCTTGGTGCCAGTCCTCCCACATGGCCTGAGTTTGTACGTGGTAGGAAATCCCAGAGGCTTCTTTCCTCTCTGTGTCACTGCAGGTGACCCTCCCATGGTGGTGCTAGGAAGGGAAACTAATGCTGAGAGTCACTGCTGTTCCCACTGTTGGTGCCATCCATGAGGACTTTCACAACATTTGCTCTGGTTTACCTTCTCATGACCATGCAGCATGGGTCAGTGTACCCACATTTCTGCCCATTTTAAGTTTTTGGGGTGTTCCTGGTGACAACCATGCAGGCTGGGATAAAATCAAGTGCCAGAGTTGTTATTTTCATTTTCTCATTGCCAGAAAATTTGACTGCTTTTTTGGGTACCTACTGACCACTGCCCTGGTCCTACTGAGAAGAATGTTCTCAGTGTCTCTGTCCACTGATTGCCAGGGCTGTTTTGGTGGTTATGTGTTTGTTTATCCTAGATATGAGTGCTGTCATGGAAGAGTGGCTGGCAAAACTTACTCCTTTTTCATTGTCTTTTCCCTGATAATGTGCTGTGCAGCTACATTAAAAAAATATCTAACAGTGTTTTCAATCCCGTGAGAGACAAGTTTCATTCCTTTGACTTTGATATTGTCTCTCTTGGGAATATATGAACCAGAGTGGCCATTTTCTTAGAGGAGCCAGGGACCGAGACAGGGAGTAGTTTTATTAACAACCAGTGGGAACCAGAATTTCCATTATGGCTGTGGGGTCTTTTTATTTTTTAAAGTACATTATTTAACAATTACAGAAACAGATGAAGATCTAATGCTAACACAGACATTTTGAACCATCTCAGGGCAGTGGTGTGACGGTACACCTGGGTGTAGACTAGGTCTTTCTGTGGTCTGTAGAGTAGTCTAGGTCAGCGGCTGCAGCTGTGAGCCTCCCATGACAATGACACTGTGGATGATACCAAGCTGGAACCCCAAGCCCTGTCCTTGAGCTCACCTGCAAGACCCAAACAGGTAGAATCTCATAATTTCTTGTCACATAGGAGCTGTCACTGGACCTGAAGATTCTGGGTTGAGGGCTTCGGTGGCCTCTTAGGCACCTTCTTGGTGCCACTCTACCTGAAAAATTGCACAGAAGTCCAATAATTCCACAATAGGTTGGCATCTGTGAGGGGCACAAGCCTTGGGGTGTTTGTGGTCTCTGTAGTAGATTCCCCCCTCCAAAGGGCAGGTGATTTAAGAAGGCAAAGTACTCAAGGTTCCCTTCATCCTGCCCTTCTAACCCCACTTCAGGCTTTGCACTAGGCTCTTGCTCCTGGGGACACAAAGGGCACAGCAGGCTGTCCTCCAGGTGGGGTGGTGGGAAGGCTGTGCAACCACATTTGAAGTCTGATGTCCTCTGATTCCTTGACCCTTGATATTGTTTCCTGGCTGCTGGGGTTCTACTCCATTATTCTTTGCTTATGTCTTTGGTTTCGTGAGTTTTCTCCATGTCATCTGCCCAGTTTCAGTGCTTGTTTCACTTTTTCCATATTGTTGTTATTATAATAAAATTATATTTATTTAACTTGTGTATGTGTGAGGAGCATAGTCATGTTCATTTCAGTGATTTCACCATGGATCCAATACAGCAATGTTGAGCCATGGAATAGAACCAGGTTGCCTGGTGGCCTTCTGGACCAAGTTGAATTTCAAGGGTTTGCAGCTCCAAGATTCAAGGCAGTGCCTGTCTCTGCAGTCACATTTGTCACTAGAGCAACTCTATCCTCTTAAAGACAGAGCACCAGTGTTTTTGGAAGGGGTAATAGGGATACACAGGTGACTGTCTGTGGCTGGGGAGTGGGCAGCTCTTGCAATGGTTCCTGTTTTTACTCTGTGGCTGGCCTGAGGCTGGGTGGAATTGGTATGCACAGTGACCGTAGCGGAGGCTGCTGTAGTGAAGGGGAAGGTGACAGCTGCTGCAGGTGCTGTGTTCTGGATTTCGAATCGCAGACTCAGCATGGAGTGCAGGTCCATGCTATCTCCCAAGCATTGCTCCCCAGGGTTGCACTGCATGGGTTTCCCCTGCCTCTGGGTGCTGCTCCTGGTTTGTGTGGGCATTGAGGATGGCTTGGGCTGACTCCTCCCAGGGTTCACAATGAGAGAAGTTGAGGGTTCCATACCTTGTCCCAAGTTTGCATAGAAGCTTCTGGACCTGCCTTGTAGAAAGGATGCAGGGCCTGTTGGTCAAGATGTGCTTTTGGGCCTCAGGATCCAAGTGCTCCTCAGGAGGCCCAGTGTTCATGGTGGATGTCACACAGCTACTTACTCTCAGAGCACCACAGCTGAGCGTCCTCAGGCAACAGGTCCATAGATGAGGCTCTAGGAACGTGTGGACTTCCTACTCCAGCAGTGAGTTACTCTGTAGGACACAGGTACTCAGGAGTGCACAACTTTCTCTTCCATGAAGGTTCCTGTCCATGCCAAGCGAGGTGAGATTCTCATTGGAAAGGACCTGGGATGAGAAACTGTTTTGTAGCCTGAAAGACATGGGTGCAGTAATTCAGGAGGCGGTTTCTTTTTTAAACACAGGGTTGAAGAATCATTCTCAGATGAAAAGCTGTATTTTTGTTTCCTGGTGAAGGATGCAGCACTCGCCCTAGGGCATGACCATCCCTCCATACCTCCTCTCACCCCTTCCTTATGGTTACAGCTTTGGTATATTTGTAGGAACCTGTGAGAGCTCCTATCTTAGCTAGTGTTCTGTATGGGACAGAGGGTTTTCCTGTATAGTGCTAGGTTCAGAATAGATCAGGAAATACCTCCTTAGAGACCTGAGACTACTCCTCAGCATTGATCTGCAGACTCCTTGTGCCCCACCCTCCTTCTGTGTTCTCAGAGTTGCTCTCTGCTGAAGATGGCCTACCCTATGCCCTTATGGGAGAAGCCACAAATGGAACTGAATTTTTCTTGGTACATTTCTCCTTTTACCTGTGACTCCTGCAGAGGTATCATGTGGTGGCTTTGCAGATCCCAGTACACAGCACTACACACATTTTCCTAAACTTTTTTCTGCAAAACTAAAGCAGGAAATGCACAATGGGATGCAGATTCAGCTTAGAGATGCAGAGGAGGGTGGAGGGCAGGGCCTGGCCCTGTGCAAAGCAGCTCCTTCCTGTTTATTAGTTGATTCCTTCACCCTGTGACAGGGATGGTCATCCAGGTTGCCTACTACTGGTATCCTCAATTGTAACCGTGTGAAAGCACCAATGATCCACAGTGGAGACCTGGCTCAGAGAGCGCCATGCCTTCTGCCTTCTGTCTGTTGCTGGGACTCAGTGAGTGCTGCAGGGAACTTAGGTGGGCAGTGGGCAGTGGGCAGTGGAAGCATCAAGGACACAGTAACAGAGTCTACCACCCGGTGGAGCTGTGAGTAAGGCTGGTCTGAGAGTGGGAGGATCCTGAGGGTCTTGGGCTGAGGCAGGAAGGAGCCTGCCCTGTGCTGCCATCCACAATCTTCCATGATGAGCCTCCCACAGTGCCCACAGCCAGCACAGGTGAGAAGCACTGGGAATGCAGCACAGGACTGGACACCTTACACAGGACCTGGTTCTCCTAGGACAAAGTCGTTATGGTTCAATTGAGGCTTCATTTCCCCCATTTGGGTGTCTCTGAGGGCTCTCCTATCCCTGAGAGGTTGTCTCAGGCCAAGATTCCCTCAGTAAGGACCCAGCTTTGAAGCAGAATAAAGAGCCTGGTGCCCGTCTGCATAGGGTATTTTTGCTTTTATGATCCAGTTTCTGCTGTCAAATAGTGAAACAGCATGGTGATTCTCAGTGGAGAGGGAGGGCAGTTGCTGCCTGAGATCATCAATGCAGTGGGGCTCTGAGCATGGCGACACTGAGGCTGCAGCTGCTGGGTGATGCTCACTGTTTGTCCATCTCCACGGAGCCAGCATCTCCAGCTCTGTGTATGTGATACGCATTTTCCCTCATTGCTTCCCCAACAGCAAAGTTCATTCACACTTAGTGCAGATGCCTGAGGTCCTGTCTGTGACCCTAACTTTACTACCTATGCTCGGGCACCCAGACCACCTTGCCCTCTGACGTGATGACCAGGAGCATGGTGGATCACATGCACATTTGCTGTGCTTAGAGGAAGGAATGCTCAGGAGAAGTGTGTGGGCAGAGGGCAGAGAGTGGACCATGGGGACAGTTGCTGTCAGCTGTAGTAAGAGGACTGCAGGTTGTGGTAGGTGTTTCCTGTGCTGTGGTAGAGTTTGTCCAGTAGACAGGCTAGTGCGCCCATGTGGACAGTGAGTTGTTGGGAAGAAGCTAAGATGCACTCCTGACCTGGACCATGACAAGAGCACATGCAGTGATGGGGCTGCATGAGGAAGAGGTCCCAGGGTGCTCAGAAACAGAACTGCATGGACTGGGATCAGTGCTCAGGGGTCTCTGTGAGTCACACCAAAGCCATCATAGGCTATGACCACAGACAGAGTTGACAGACATATTTAAGTAGAATCTGAGATTGCAGGGTGAGAATCCTCTTGAGAAGGGCCTGGTATGCATGTGAGAGGAGACGGGAAGACAATGGACAATGATTTGAGGACAAATAATATTCACTGGGATAAGGGAAGTGGAGAAAGCAAGGAGCGGAAAGCTGATCAAGAGGATTCCTACCCAGACTGGGATGAGAAGGGAGAAGCCCACAGTGCAGTGCTAAGGAAGGACAATACCTGCCACATGGAGGAGGCTGATAAGGAGGGGGAGGTGATCGTGTGTATGCACGAGCTCCAACTTGCATATAAGCACCCAGGAGTGCTTGAGAGGTGACTGAACTGATCTGGAGATCAGGTGAGGAAGTGTGTGTGTGTGTGTGTGTGTGTGTGTGTGTGTGTGTGACAGAGGTGAATATATACTCAGGCAGTGGCCAGTACATAGTTGTTGGACATAGAGAGAGACCTGTAAGGGACACTGGACACATCCATGGATAAGCAATTGGACAGCTAGGTGAGAGAGGATAGATGCATGGGTGTCTGTTGGAGATGAATATATATGCAGTGTATGTGCAGTTGAGGAAAGAAATTTTGTGCAAACACTTTAATATACATGTTTTGGGCCACTGTGAGATTAAAATATAGAAGTTACCTTTGGCCTCTATAATTATAAATGGTGTGGACAGTGTTGGCATCTACATTTACATGTAGCCCTCACAGTGCTGGCCATTGGCTTGCAGACATTTATGAGTACAGGGAACTGCTGCAGTGCCATACATTTGTTTCTGCCACATTTTGTACAACTAGGAACACAGTGAAGAAGAATCTAGGTGCCCTCCAAACACAGGTGTTTTAGCGATGACCGGATGCAGCCAGGGGAGCAGACTCTGCTCATCCAGGGAGACTGAGCTGTGGGATCCAGTCCCAGGCAGGTGGTGTCTGATGCTGAGGATAGGTTCAGACCTCACAATGACCCCCATTCCAGCTGAGGGGCAGAAGCTCCTGCACAGGCTGGTGGCACCTGTCAGGGGAAGGAGTGGCCTGGGTTCACACCCAAGGTGACAGCTCAGATCCTGGCTCTGTCCCCAGCTACAGATGAGCAGTTTGGCAGCCTTGGGAATGGGTCAGGAACACTCCTTCCCCACAGTCCTAGGGGTCTTGTTCTGTTTGCGGGCTCATCTGCCCATTTTCTTCTGGGCAGTAGCAGCAGCTGTGGTTTCACAGGGAGGTCCTATGAGCATCTTCTGCAGGGCCCTCCAGGTGTGACTGCAGTAAGTGTGGGTCATGGAGAATCTTAAAAAGTGGTGTGACAGATACCTGGAGGAAGCCTGAGAGGTGATGGTCTTCTCCCTGAAGAATGTGCCAAACTGATATGGGGATTTATTCCTGTGAATACTCAAAGCGAGAAATCTGGTCAAGGTGCAGTGAGTCACTGGAAGTGGTGGTGACAGGTGGAAACAGCATGACCCACCTAGTTCTCTCAAGTCCCCTTCCTGGTGCAGATGGTCACTATGGATGCCCTGCCTAGGCTCTGCCCCAGCCATGGGGCTACCCCTCCGTTTTTGCTGCCTCTGGTCCCATCTCCCTCAGAGAGGAAACTGTAATGCCCAGGAGTCACCACATGGGGACAGACACCTGGTCTTCTCTGGTCCTGGCTCCTTGGAAATGAGAAAGCAGAAATTTTGGGTTTCATGTTCCCGATGCCTCACCGTGGCAAGTTGTGAGGTCCTTTTCAGTTTCTTAGTACTCTCTCAAGTCATGGGAAGGTGGGACTATTTTAATAATAACATTAATATCAGGCTCTATTCCCTTTCTGGTGTCTACATCCCTTACTGCTCACTTAGGTGTCCTGGTGGTTTCAGAAAGAAACAGAACTCTCCTGTGTCAGTCCCTGTACTCCTATGACACTTTCATCCTGTGCGGAGGAGGAGGAGCTTTCTTCCCCCAGGACTGTTCTTATCAGAACCTCAGCTCTTTCCTCATCTCCCTGTGAGCCTGGACCAGGCTGGGACCTACACGTACTATGGCTCTCAGTCACAGCCCTCAGCTGTGGTCCCTGTCCAGTGATCCCCTTCACCTTTCTGTCACATTTGAGTGAATTTATTTCATGTTAAGTGAAGTCTCTATGCTGGGACATTTCAGGTGTGCTCTGTGTTGTCACCATGGTTGTTAGTGTGGCTGTGCACTCTATCCCTCATTCTGTCTAAACAATTGTACTGATTCATATACCCTAAATATCAGTAGTCATTTCCATGGTCTGTGGCAGGCAGAAGGAAGTTGTTCTGGGTAAGAGAGATCTCCACGGTGTTACAGAAGCAATGTGTGATCTAGGAACCGCCTCGGGTGCATAGTGAGAGATGATGCAGCACTCAGGCACTGCCTGTGTGGCCGCAGCACTTCCCACCCCCAACAAGTCCCTTTCTTTGTGTGGTTGACAGCAGAAGCATCACCAGCTGCAGGTGAGAGGAAAGTGAAAGGTTCTGCCTCAGCTTCTTCACTCTAGAGTGCAGATCTGTGGCATCTTCCCAGCATTGCTCTGTCAGGGCACCACTGAGTACGGCCCCCCTGTGTCTGGGTGATGCTTTTGAAAGTTTAGGCATTAAGTGAGGCGTGTGCTGAATCCTCCTCGGATTCACGGACACCTAGGCCCGGGGTTCCCTGCCCTGTCCCAAGTGTGCATGGAAGCTCCAGGACTTGCCTTGTAGACAGGATTCTCGGCCTGTGGTCAGAATGTGCTTCTGAGACTCAGGATCCCAGTGATCCTCAGGGGTGCAGTGTGTGTGGTGGATGTCACACTGCTGCTTGCTCCCAAAGCACCACAGCTGAGGCTCCTCAGGCATTAGGGTCCCAGAGGAGGTTCTAGGTAGATGTGGACTTTCTGCTCCAGCAGTGAGTTACTCTGCAGGACACCGGTAACAAGGAGGGCACACCCTTCCTATTCAATGAAGATTCGCGTTCACCCTAATAGGGATGAGGTTCCCATGGATAGGACCTGGAATGAGGAGCTGGTTTGTAGCTGAACTGACATGGGTGCAGTAAATCACGGGTGTTTTCCTTTTTAAACGCATTGCTGAAGAATCCCTGTCAGGTGAAAAGATGGTGAGGATGGGCACTCATCTTTCAGGGCAAGGCCATCCTTCTGCAGCTCCTCCCACCCCTGTGCTATACTTACAGTTGTGGTATGTTTGTAGGAACCTGTGTATGAGAGCTCCTGTCTTAAGAAGTGTACTGTATGGAAAGAGGGTTTTCCTGTGTAGTTCTAGGTTCAGAATGGATCAGGAAAATCCTTAGATATCCCAAGACTACTCCACAGCATTGGTCTCCAGACTTCTTGTGCCCCACTCTCCCTCCTCTGTGTACTCAGAGTTGCTGTCTGCTGAAGATAGCCTACCCTATGTTGTTATGGGAGATTCCACACATGGGACCAAATTTTTCTGGACACATTTCTCCTTTTGCTCTGTAAATCCTGCAGAGTTATCATATGGCAGATCTGCATATCCCAGTGCACATCCCTACACACGTTTTCCTAAAGATTTTTTCTGCAAAACCAGAGCAGGAAATGCACAGCGGAACTCAGACTAAGCCTAGAGAAGTAGGAGGGGGTGGAGGGCAGGGACTGGCCTTGTGAAAGAGCAGCTCCTTCCTGTTTAGTAACTGATCCCGTCACCCTGTGACAGGGATGGGCCCGCAGTCTGCCCATCTTCTGGTGTCCACTACTGTGATTGTGTGAGCAGGCCCCTAGTCCACTGAGGAGATCTGGCTGAGGCAGCACCATGTCTCCTGGCCTCGCTCTGTTGCTTGGATTCAGTGAGTGCTACAGGGAAGCCAGGAGGGTAGGTGGGAGGGTGAAGAACTCAGAAGCCAAATCCACCACCTGGGCTCTTCCCATGGCTCTTTGTCTGTGAGCTCCTGGCTGGTGGTAGATGAGACTTTGGCTCCCTGACCCCAGCTCTGTGTCCTGAGCCCAGGACTGAGGGTCACTGGGTCCCAGGCAGAAGCCTCTCACCAGATCTCTCTGTTTCAGTGTCTGCCCTGGAGCAGAAGATCTGGGTCCACAGTGGTGAGTTTCCCTGCCTTCCATGCTGGGGCTTCTGAGTGAGGCTGTGCTGAGGGTGGGAGGACCCTGAGGGTCTTGGGCTGAGGCAGGAAGGAGCCTGCCCTGTGCTGCCATCCAATCTTCCCTGATGAGCCTCCCACACTTCCACGGCCAGCACAGGTGAGATGTACTGTGTAAGTAGCACAGGTCTGGAGACCTCACACCAGACCTGGTCCCACAAGGACACAGTGGTCATGGTTTGGATCAGGCTGCATTTTCCTCATTTCATGTCTCTGGGGATGTTTCTGACTTGGTTTTCCCTTGGGAGTTATATCAGGCCAAGTTTCCCTTAGTGAAGACACAGACTAGAATTGCGATGCAGTTCCCCATGTGTGTCTGCTCTGCGAGGCTTTGTGAAGATTATTTTTGCATTTTCCCTAGTTCCTGCTCTCCAATAGTGAAATAGCAAGGTGATTCACAGTGGAGACAGAGGGCAGATGCTGTCTGAGATCGTCAGTGCTGTGGTGTTCTGAGCGTGGTTGCACAGAGGCTGTAGCTACTGGGTGATGCTCACTGTTCCTCCATCCCCAGGGAGCCAGCATCTCAAGTGCTGGGTGTGTGATTTTCATTTTCCCTCACTGCTTTCCCAAGAGCAAAGTTCATTCCTGGTTAGTGCAGAGGCATGAGGCCCTGCCTGTGACCCTAACATTACTAGCTGTATTGGGGAGCGGCAGACAGCGTTGGGCTCATAGGTGATGTCCAGGAGCCCAGTGAATCATGTGCACCCCTACTGCACTGGGGGGAGGTGATGTTGAGGAGATTGTGAAACCAGAGGGCAGAGAGTGAGCCATGGAGATAGTTGCAGATGTCAGTTACAGGAGGAGGACTGCAGCTTGTGGCGGTGTTTCCTGTGCTGTAGTACAGGATGTCCAGGGGGAAGGCTCGATCCCTGGTGGGCATGCTGAGACGTTGAGGAGGAGCTGAATGTGAAGACCCTGCCTTAGCCATGACCAGAGTGTGTGCAGCGATGGGGCTGCATGTGGATGAGGTCTCAGTGTAACCAGCACTCACAGAGATGCATGGAGCAGAGTCAGTGCTTGGGATTCTCTGTGACTGACACCAGAGCCACCACAGCTGTGACAGAAGACAGAGATGACAGATGTATATAAGTAGAATTCCAGGCTCCATGGTAAGGATGGAACTCGGGAAGGGGCTGGGGTTTATGTGGGAGGAGACAGAGGAATGGACTGGACAATGGTTTAAGGAGACATAAGATCCCAAGGGCCCAGGTCAGTAGGGACAGCAGAGAGTGGAAATGAATTGATAGGATTCCTTCCCATGCTGGGATGAGAAGGGAGAAGCTAGCAGTGCAGTGCTAAGGAAGGACAATGCCTGCCACATGGACGAGGCTGATAAGGAGAGGTGATCGTGTGTATGCAGGAGCTGCAGTTCGCACATTGGCCCTCAGAAGTGCTTGAGAGATGAGTGAACTGCTCTGGAGATCAGGTGAGGGAGTGTTTGTGTGTGTGTGTGTGTGTGTGTGTGTGTGTGTGTGTGTGTGTATGTGTTTGTGTTTGTGTGTGTGTACATGTATGTGTGACACAGATGTGAATGTATACTCAGACAGTGGGCAGTATAGAGATGCTTGATGTTGAGGGAGATGTGTAAATGATGCTGCACTAATCTGTGGGTAGGTAAATGGGTAGCTAGGTGAGAGAGGCTGGATGCATGTGTATCTGCTGGAGATGAATGTATTCGCAGTGTATGTGCACTTGAGGAAAGAAAAACTTGTGCAATAATTTAATGCTATATGTATTGGCCATCATGAGATCAATAGAAGTTATCTTTGACCTCCAGATTTGCAAGGAGCACTCACAGTGCTGGCTATTTGGTTCTGGAAATTTGTAGGTACAGCAAACTGCTGAACTGTCACACATTTGCTTTTGCCACTCTTTATATAAAAGAGAAATACAGTGAGGAAGGAACCTATGTGCACTCCAAACACAAGTGTTTCAGCAGTGAGTAGAATCAGCTGGGGAGCAGACTCTACCCACCAGGAGGGACTGAGCTGTGGGCTCCTGTCCCAAGTAGGTGGTGTCAGAAACTGATAAGTTCAGACCCCACAAAACTCCCCTTCCAGGTGAAGGGCAGAAGCTCCTCCACTGCTTGGAGGCATCTGTCAGGGGAGGAGTGGCCTGGGTTCACACCCAAGGCGACAGCTTGGATCCTGGCTCTGTCCCACATTTGCAGCGTGAGCAGCTTGGGAATCTTGGGAATGGAGCAGGGGCCTCTCCTTCCTCTCAGTCCTCAGGGTCTTGTTCTGTTTGCAGGCTCATCATCCCAGCCCTGTATCTGGGCAGTGCCAGCAGCTGTGGTTCCCCAGGGAGGTGCTGTGAGCATCTTCTGCAGGGTCCCTCCAGGGGTGACTCTGGTACGTGGTTTTCATCGAGAACCTGTAGGAGAGTGGCATGACAGACTCCCAGAGGGAGCCCGAGAGGTGATGGCCTTCTCCCTGAAGAAAGTGACACAGACCGATGCAGGGATTTATTCCTGTGAATACTGGAAGCAAGAAATCTGGTCAGGACACTGTGAGCCTCTGGAGCTGGTGGTGACAGGTGAGAACCTCATGGATACTGTGCCCTACCGGAATCTCTGAGGCCCCCTCCTTGGTCCAGATGGGCCCCAACACAGACCCTCTCCCAACTCTATCTCAATCATGAGGCTTTCCCTCCCTAGGTTCCTGTGATCTTTGCTTCCTCACAGTGAAGCCTGGAGTCCCCAGGAGCCAAAACATGGAGACAGCCACCTATTCCTCTCTGTTTCTGGCTCCTGGGAAATTAGAAATGAGGAATATTGGGTCTGCTGGTCCTGATGCCTCACTCTGTGGTGAGGTGTGAGTTCTTTCTCAGCTTATTTGTTCTTTCTAGTGTCATGAAAATGTGGGACTATTCTAATAATGAGATTAACATCAGACTTTATTCCCTCCCAGGCATCTACATGGACAAACCTTCGCTGACTTCTCACCCAGGTGCCCAGGTGGCCTCAGGAGTAAACGTGACTCTCCTGTGTCAGTCTCTGTACTCCTATGCAACCTACATCCTGTGCAGGGGAGGAGGAGCTTCCTTCCCTCAGGACTGTTCTCGTCAAGACCACGACTCCTTCCTCTTCTCCCCTGTGAGCCTGGATCAGGCCGGGACCTACACATGCTATGGTTGTCCCAGTCACAGCCCTCAGCTGTGGTCCCTGCCCAGTGACCCCCTTCAGCTTTCTGTCACTCGTGAGTGCCTTTACTTTGCACTAAGGGAAATCTGTGGTGGGAATGTCAGGTGCTCTGTGTGGTCAGCATGGTCACTGTTAGTGTAGATGTGCAATGTGTCCTCGGCCTGTCTAATCCACTCTTGTTCAGTTTTAGACCCTGAACATCACTACCTAGTACCAGGGTTTTTGGGAAGCAGAAGTAAGTTGCTTGGTGGAAGAGAGATCTGTAGGGTGTTACAGAAGTAATGTGTGATCTACCTAGTGACAACTCCGGAGAGCAGGTGAAATCTGATACAGCACTCCCCTGCTCCCTGTGTCCCCGCAGTAGCCCTTCCCATGCCTGTCCCTCTCTGTGTGTGGGTGACAGCAAGGGCATCACTAGCTGTGGTAAGAGGTGAGTAAAAGAGTCTGCCTCAGTTTCTTTATTCTGGGTGACTTTCTTGGTTTTTGCTTCACCTGCACCTTTCTGAGATGATGCTGTGACCACAGTGGGTGTTTATGGCCATCAGGACAATAAGAACATAAGGGGACATTTATGGTCATATTCACAAGATGGATTTCTGGTCCTGATCCTATGGGGTCACACAGGAAGGGACAGCTCCTACCTCCTTGTTTGATGGGACTGATCTCTGTGTCCCTTAGAATTTCCAGATAGCTGGGGCTTCTCACAGTCAAGGCAGAGAATGTGCCCCAGGCCGGGGAGCAGAGGCAGAGCCCAGAGGCATGAAATTTCTTTCAGATGCGTTAAGGAAACTGTAGGTAACTGAAAAGGACAGAGCATGGGCAGGAGGAGGCAGGAACCCAGGAAGAACTGGCAGGGATAGAGTAGGGAACAGAGCAGTGTGGGGCTGAGGTCTGTAGAGGCGTGTTGGGAGGTCTAAGCATTTCCAGAGTCTGGGCTGCTGATGGCCATTGGTCTTCTCAACCAGGGAGAAATGGCCCATGAACCTCTGGGTTCTTTATCCAATGGAGGATTTGCCATTGACTCTGGTAGCTACTTAGTACCTGCAAGGAGCCCTTCATGGACAGATGTCCCCACCTTCCCTCCCTCTCCTGTCTCCATCCCAGGAGCCCCTGAGTGTCTTCTCCATGCAGTGTCTATCAGTGGTCCTTGCTCTCCACATTTTACACTCAGAGTCCTCATTTCTATCCTTCAAACCCAGTGATTTCTGTGTTCTTCTCAGGCCAAGATGACCTGTCACCAGCTACCTGCAGCGTGGTCCCTAATTGTCTCCTTTTCCCCTGGACTCTTCAATCTACTCATCACTCAGAAAATCACCCAGTCTTTTATTATAATTCTTTAAAATATTCATTATATTGGTACATTTTCTATATGCACAATGATCACATTCAGCAAGGAGGACTTTGTACCTACAAAATATTCCTTTTTTACATTACCTTTCCCTCCTTTGTGCCCCTCTCTCCTTCTTCACAAGATCTTTTTCATTTTTTTTACTCTATTCCCCCCACTTTCTTACTTTTCCTTTTTGTCTATTTTCCCAAGCTTTGAAAATTTTCCTCCCATTTCCCAGTATTTATTATACATTTTGGTCCTCTCTAGCCTCTTTGGTTTTCCACATCAGAGACACCATGCAACGTTTACACACACGTGTTCTATTTGTTTCATTTAAGAGTAAAAAGGCAGCCTTGGAAAGCAGCAGAGTATGCCTTCCCTGCCCATCCCTCTGCAGGTCAGTGCTGTCCTTAGACTCCTTGTCCCCAGGTCCCAAGCTCAGCTGGCTGTCCTTGAGGTCACCATGTCCTTCGGGAAGCACCGTCCTCCTCAGTTTCCCCTGTGCCTCCTCCTCTCAGCTGTATGCCTGCTGTTCCCATCTGGGTGCCTCTCATCTT
The DNA here is from genome assembly GCF_034190915.1 of Cavia porcellus. Classification (NCBI taxonomy): domain Eukaryota; kingdom Metazoa; phylum Chordata; class Mammalia; order Rodentia; family Caviidae; genus Cavia; species Cavia porcellus. Next base: position 35,820,880 of record NW_026947490.1, on the reverse strand, counting down.
TCTGAGCTCACATCCTTGAGTGAATCTTCCCTAGTGGCATTAGATTTTCCCTCCATGGAGTTTATCTCACTGATTATGTGTCTGTCACAATGTGGTTTTTTAATTGTTGTTGTTGGTTTTGCTGTAGTTTCCCAAACATTTAGTAACTCACTTGTGTTAGTTGGACACTCTAAGTGTTTCTTGGCGGGGCTGATTAATCCAGCAGGAGCTCATCAGCTGCTCTTCACCCTTTGTGACTCCTCAGGTTCCACTGCTCCCATTGCCCTAGTGGCCTCAGTGGCTGCTGCCTTCCTTCTCCTTGTCCTGCTGCTGCTGCTCCTCTGCCTCTGCAGGCGTAGGTGGTGTCGAGCCAAATGCAGTAAGTCCTGGGGTGCAAGGGCTCATCTGGAGGCATGTGGGGAGGGTGACTGGGTGGGCCCCCTAAAACTGATCACTGTCTCCTGGTAGGTGCTGCATGTGATGGGAACAAAGTCCAGATGAAGCATGAGAGGTGAGATAATTTACTCCCCAAAGTTTTAAAATCCAATGTTTTATGATTTCTTGGACTCTGTTGGTATTTATGTCTTCTTCCTCTCAGTGCCAGCTCATTCATGCAGATCCAGGGAAAAAATAAAGGTAGTGACCTGAGAAGCAGACACCTCAGGGTGGAAAGTGAACCTTCAGGTGAGGTGGGGAGGTGCCCAGGGAGGGCAGAAGATGTGCTCCCTCCCTCTGTGACCTCTCTGTCCTTTCCTGGGCTTTAGGGCCAGGCTCTGCAGTGGGGCGCATGGGGCTGGGGGATGAAGAGGTGCCTGCAGGATGCCCACTCTGTCTCTCCATGCAGGTGACGACTTGGCACACACTGAGCCTGAGGCAGACAGACAGAGGGACACACAGGTGAGCCCTCCCTTCCGCCTCCTCTCTCTCCAGCCCCCCAAACCCCTGCATGGCTCCACACTTTGTCTCTGGATGCCAGGTCCCTGCATCGGCCGAAGACACACAGGAGGTGACCTACGCCCAACTGCATTCAAGGAAGCCCGGGGCCAGCATGGACAGTCTTCTCTCTGGAGACCCTGAGGCCCCGTCCATGCAGTCCTGTGTGTATGCTACCCTTGCCTTGTCCTGAGGGCATGGCATGGACCACTGTGCATGGTGCTCCTGGCTGGGCCTTGAGGGTGCAGCCTGTGCCCTGGCTCCATGCCTTTGGTGGGGTCCCTCAGGAACTCTCAGGAGGGCCATCAAGTTGGGGGCTTCTGGTCCCTCTGTCGAGTTCCAGGGACTTGTGCAGTCCCCAGCTGGCTATGGGTCCACCATGTGTCTCCAGAGGCTAACTGTTCCCACTAGACCTGGGATCCATCTTCTGCTGCAGGGAGAGATCAGCCTCGCGTGGAAGAGGGGGCAGCATGGCCAAGGCTCTCTCAGGAACCAGGACATCTGGGGTTTCTGCCACAGCAGTGCTGCTCTGCTGTGGTCCAGGTGAAGACCAGAGGAAAGCAGCCTTGGTGTCCTGGTCATGGCTCTGTGAGGTTGCTGCTGCAGTGCATGGAGAGTGGGCATCCCACAAGGAAGGAGCTGAATCCTGTCCCAGAAGAGAGCTGGGAGGGACACCCGGAGCTTAGTTGCTGATTTCTATAGGGACTTGCATCTTTTTTCCATGAGGCTGCACCCGTGCATACGCAGTGCACATGCAGCACACACGCAGTGCACTTGTACTGTGGAAGGGCCTCCTTTTGTCCATACCCTGGCCTGTACCTCCTCTCTTCCAGTTTGGCTGCATTCACTCCATGAGCACACTGCTGTTGCCCCATATTTTTCTTTTTAAATTTTATTTAAAGAAAGACAGAAAACGGGTAGAAATAATATATACTTTCAAAGAAAAAATAAACAGTAATAAATCACCAGTTGATGTTTACATCTTGTCCTCTTACAAATAATTGTTCAAGATACAAAAGTGGAACATATAAATGGGAATTCAAACAGTGAGACTGCAAATAGTTCTGTTCAACTATCTAATAAAAACTTAGTAATATGGTTATCAATCCTATATATTAAAACATACATACAGTTATCCATATCTTCATTTATGTTGAGATTAAACAATCCAAAGCAGGCTAAAATCACTCTGAACAAAGAATAATAGTATTGCTGGATTTCACATCATGACACTCCAGAATCAGCGCTGGGTCCTGTAGTGCCTTTTTTTTCTTCAAAGTATTTGTTCATTTCATCATGTGTCATAAGATGAGCTCTCATAAACTGTTTATAGGTTTTATGCAAGCATGAGTCTTAACATGTATTTCTATCCTTTCTATATTAGAAGGAGAAACAGAACAAAGCAGGACACAACAAAACATATTCCTGTAGACACATAAAACTAAAAAGACATATAAAACTGCTGCATAAAGAGTTCTACCATGGTCACTGTGCTGTCTCTTGTTATCATCAATAGAATTAGCTATATCATCAGACATAGTATTAATAGAAATACAACTTTGTAGATAGTGTAGAACTACAAAAACAGGTATTAATCAAACCAGAATGGGTATGGTAGTGAATCACTGTCATTTTCAGTATAGTTGTCTATACGCTCAGACTTCATACTATCAACCTTAACAGTTTTGAATAAAATCTGTCAATAACAAACAGCAATCAAACAAATGAGATTTAACTAAGATCAGTCATGATGTAACAGTATAAGTTATACAGGGATCCAGATTAAATTAATAGGAAATTAAAGATGGTTACTGTGTTATATCCTGATATTTTTGGGATAGCTGTCTGTGCCTTCAGATCTAGTGCTTGTATACAAACTAGGATGGAATAAGTTTTATCTAAGTGGAGTGGTGCGAGTAATATGGGTTTTAATTCCTGATACACTATTAGCAATATCTTCTGCTGTCTTTTAAAAAGACTATTCCTCCCCTTTCACTCTCCCAGGATGTACTGTGCATTTTTGGGTCTCCCCAACACCCTCAGTTTTATATTGAGGGGGGGCAACCTGCTATTTACCTAAGTGGTTCCAAACCTTCTGCCTCCTGGACTTGATCTCTAGTTGTATTTCTTTACCTATTAAATCCTGTCTTTCCAACCTATCCATAAATACTTGTCCAGTTGTCCTTATTACTCTCTGGCTCCCTATCATGTAGAGCATTGTTTTATCATATTTGATTTTTGGTCCATATACTCTTCTTCAGGTTAATTATATTTCCCATAAAGAGCATCTCAGTGGACCCTACATCTTGACCCACTCTGCCTGTGATTCTCTCTTTTTTTCCTTAAGTTAGTGTATCTAGGCCATCTATATTAAAAATTATATCCAACCTTCTCTGCCTCATTTCTGTTGTGCTCTTTTTCCATCATTAGTTGTCTGTTTGTCTTCTTCATTTTGCTTTCTGCTCCATTCATTGAGGCCTCTCTGCCACTGTTCCTGAAATCCTGGTGCTTTTCTCTCTCAGTAGAATGTCATTCAGTATTCTCTGTAGAGTTGGATTGGTGGTTGTGAATTCCCCAAGTTCCTCCTTATCTTGGAAGCATCTTGTTTCTCCATTAATTTCTTTTTTTTTTATTTAAGAGGAAAAAGAGAAAAACACAAAACAAAACAAAGCAGTGTAAGGTTACACATAATACAGAACTACAAAAAAAAACATAACAGTAAGAAATCACCTGTTAATAGATTACATATTATCATCTTGGAAATAGTTGCTCAAATCACAGTATCAAAGAATACAAAGTAGACATTCAAACAGAGAGACTGCAAACAGCTGTGTTCAATGATCCAAAAACATTAATATAGTCAGCTATTTAACACCCTTGCTGTTATATCCGTTAGAGCTCTTTTTTTTTTCCTCTCTCTCTTTTTTACAACAAAATTTACACATTTTGGATTTTATTACTCCTTAGTTCTTATTACTTTTTTTTGTGGGGGAGAGAATAAAGTCAAATATGGCAAAACAAAGCTGTAAGTCAAAACCAAGGATAGACATCTCCATTAATTTCTAGAGACAATTTTTCAGGGTACATCAATCTGAGCTGGAGGTTATTTTCTTTCAGGGCTTGGAATACTTGGCTCCACACTCTTCTTGATTTGATGGTTTGTGTGGAGAAGTCTGCTATAATTCTGATGGGCTTTCCCTTGTAAGTAATCTGTTTCTTGTCTCTGACAGCTTTTAATATTCTGTTCTTATGTAGGATTTCTGGGATCTTGATTATTATATGCCTCAGTGTAGTTCTGTTTTGGTTGTAGATGGCTGGAGTTCTCTATGCCTCATAGATCTGAACATCATTTCCTTTTCCTATGTTTGGGAAGTTGTCCTTAATTATTTCTGTGACTAGCCTTTGTAGTTCCTTTGTTTGTACCCTTGCTTCTTCATTCACATTCTTTATTCTTAAGTTATAGATCCTGTTGTCGTCTTCTAGCCTTTGTATTGTTACTGCTTGTTTCCTTGTTATTTTTAAGAAATTTTTCCTTTCATGATCCCAATTGCAAACCTGTCCTCCAGTTTAGATAATCTATCTGTAGTTTCTTTCTTTCTTTCTTTTTTAATCAGTACTGGGGATCGAACTCATGACCACACACTTGCAAGGCAGGCGCTTATGCTGCTGAGCTAAATCCCCAGCCCCATATCCTTAGTTTCTTTCATGCAGTTTTGCCAGCTTTCAATGGAGTTTTTAATTTCCTGGTAATCTCTTTGAACCTGCTTCATTTATTCTATGTTTTCTTAATATTCTTCATCAAATGAGTCTCCTCTTTTTCTATGTCCCTCCATTCTTCCATTTGTGTCTTCTTGAGACATGCTTAGCATTTCTTTTATTAATTTATTTATGTCTTGCTTCATTTGGTTAAATGTTTAACTTTTGAACTCATCTATGAGGTCCTGAAGATATCACTTTATGTTCACTGGTGCCATGTCTGATATTGCATGTTTGTCATCCTCAATCTCTTTTGCATTTATCTTTCCTGGATCAGTGTTCTCAGGGTTGGGGGCTGGGGACCCTTTCTCATTGCTTCCTCTTCTCATATTTTTTGTTCCATCCATAGAGGTATATATATCTAGGAGGCACCAGTTTCTTTCTTTGTTGGTTACAGTTTGTCTGAAGTGCACTGACTAGGTGCTCCTGCCCACTGCAGTGTACTATGGAGGTACAAACAGGGGCAGCATATGCTGGCCCCTCCACTCTGGGTCAACCTGCTGAGAGGCCTTCACTGCATTAGGGTGCGCTGCCAGGTGTAGTGAATTGGTTGGGATAACTTATTGGGTCTCAGCCCAGGGCATGACCCAGGGCAAGCACACCTTATCAATCCCCCTTGAGAAGGGAGCAGTTGACTGAAGTCACTGCTGCTCCTTGTTCTTGCCAGTCTGCCCGGCCCCAGAATGTCATGTGTTGGGGAAACCTTTTTCTGTGAAATGGTTTTATTTCTGGCACTCACCAAAGGTCGATGCAGGTTCCTCACCAGCTCAGCTCTCTGTACGGCTCACCAACTCCCGGCCTCAGTGTGAGTGCATCTCCAGTGAGTTGAAGCAGCGGGTTTTCAGGTAGCTCGGTAAGTCTTGGCTGTGCAAGTTCAAGCACTGCAGCAGGAGCACCGAGCCTTTAGCTGTTCCAATAGTAGCACAGGTACTGTATGTTTCCTTGGTTTCTCTCAGCTTAGTTTGTTTCTGGATCGGGAGGATCCATCTCCCCCTGTTTAGGATTCCCCACACTGTATTATTTTTGGAATCTTATCTCAGGGAGCCTCTGTAGCCTGTTGTTATCTATCTGTCATCTTTACTGGATGTGTTTTTCTTTTACATCCACCAGGTGATGAGTGATGTTGAGTCTTTTTTTAAATAATCTTCTTGAGAAAGGGTCTCGCTATACAGCTCAAGCTGGCCTTGAACTCACTTTGTGGTCCAGGCTGGTCTCCAATTTGCAAGGATCCTCCTGGCTCAGCCTCCAGAGTGCTGGGGTAACAGGGGTGTGGCACCATGCCTGGTGTTAAATGTCTTTTCATACACTTACTGGTCGGCTCCAGAGCTTATTTGAAAAAAGAAATAAAATTCAGGTCTCTTGCACATTTTGAAACAAGGTTATTTTTCTGTGTTTGACTCGTTTGAGTTCTTTTGGGTATTAGCTTCAAATTAGGTGGGAAAATCGATCACATGATGAAGAATGCATACCAGCAGTGCTTCTGTGCCTTTAGGAGCAAAAGGATCCTGCAGTGTGGCCACACGGGGGAATCTGGAGAGAGGCTCGCTGAGAGTGCCGATCCTAGGACAGAAAGGCAAACAGTGCATGATTGCACTGTGTGTGGGCCCTCCCAAGAAGGTCAGGGGCACATAAACCAAAACTAGAGTGGGGGTCACAAGGGGCAGGCAGTGCGGGGGTCAGTCAGAGGATCTAGACAGCAACTGTGCGGGAAGAACAGGCCTCCAGAGAGAGCATGCCACATGCTGACCAGAAGACTCTTATCACAGCTAGGAGTTTTGATAAATGAATACAATTTACCAGCATTTGCTACACAGAAAATCAGGTGACCATGTGAGGTGACAGGTGTAACTCGCTCTGCTAGGGTATGTGCTTCCTGTCTAGGTGTGTGTTGAATATCGGACTTCACTTCAGATGTACCTGACAAGCTAGGAAGGGCATGTGTTGCTGGAACCCCAGCACTCCTGGGTGCTGAGGCAGGAGGGGTACAAATGGGAACCCTGGCTGGGCAGTTAGCAAGTCCCTGTGTCAATAATTGAAGTAAGAAAGGGCTGGGGATGTAGCTCAGTGGGAAAACCTAGGTTCAATCCTCAGATATGTATGTAGTAAACTTTATAAAAATAAAAAAGAGAAAGTGAGAGTCAAACTGGGCAAGAAGGGAGGCCCTAATGGCATTGTGGTCTGATGTCCCTGGCTCTGGAGAACTGAAGCCCTCAGGGCATATGCAGAGTGAGAAAGATTCTTTTTTTTGTGAGGCAGCCAAGTTACAGATCAGCACTCTCTCCATTGTCACTCTGTCCCTTCTTAGGAAAGGGGCCAAGGCAAGTTGACAGGAAGAGTTTTTCTCTGAGAAAGGATTGGTACAGAGGTGTTTGTTTGATGGGGGATGCATGGTTTCCTTCCAGTTTCACAATTTCCTCAGTTAAACTATGCAATAAAAACTGATAGAACATAGAGAAAAAGGATGCATGAACAAGAGGAGAAGCAGTATTGGCAGGAAACACAAGGCTGTGACTAAGTCTCCCCAGAAAGCAGAAGAGGAGACAGGCAAGATGGTGTAGTGAGACAGAGCGAAGGCTTGGGTGGGAAAAGGAGGAAATGGGGAGAACTGAGAACGTATGTGATGGAAATAAACCAGGAGGTAGGAAGGTGACTGATCCCAGTAGGAGAGAGATGACTGATGCTTGGTTCTGACAGCTCAGATTCTGGATAGGATGGGGTAAACCTGGGTAAGATTCAGCTTCTGAACCTGCCAGCTGCATAATCATGTACACAGTCACCAAGTTCCTCTGAGTCAGGATTCCAGGAGTTAGAGCAAGGGCTGGTTCCAAGGAGCAGGAGTAGAGGGTCAGCACCACTCGGGTTTAGAGAAGTGGAAATTATAGCACTGAGCTCACCTTCCTCCATACCCATTCACTGTGAGGTGATCCTATGCTACAGTCATCTGCTCTTAGTCCACACCCAACCCTTCTGACATGATCATAATTGGTAGCTAGGACTTCTGAGGTGATGGAAATGCACATTTATCTGTCTCAAGGTGACCGTTATTGAAACCTCTCTGAATTTGGATGACATTAGTCTATGACAATTTTTTTGAGGTGATCTTACTCTGAAATGATCAGTTTTGAGGTGATCTTATTCAGCACTCTGCCATTTTCAGGTGATCTTACTTTACGTTTTTCTGTTTTGAAACAACAACAGTGTTTTGCACCAATGTATTTGGAAGGAAGCTTACTGAGATGATCTTGCTGAGTCCATCCACACTGAGGTGATCATAATCTGAACCCATCCATTCTGAGGAAATCATATCCTGAGTCCATTCATTCTCATGGGATCTTACTCAGAGCACATCAATTCAGAGATAATATTACTCAGAGTCCTTCCATTCTGAGGTGATCTAATTATGAGACCATCCATTCTGATGTGATCTTTTAATAAATCTATCCATTGTGAGGTGATCCTATTCTGAACCTATCCATTCTGAGGTGATTTTTCTCAGTCTTTCCATTCTGAGGGGGTCTTACTCTGAGTGCCTTCATTCTGAGGTGATCTTACTTTGAGTCTGTCCATTCTGAGGGGATCTCATTCACAGACCATCCATTCTCAGGTAATCATATACTGAGCCCATCCATTGTGAGGTGATTTTATTCTGAGCCCATTATTCTGAGCACATCCGTCCTCAGGAGCTGTTACATTGAACCCATCCATTCTGAGGGGATCTTACTCTGAGCTCATCTATTCTGAGAGGATTTCATTCTGAGTCTGACCATTCTGAAAGAATCTTGGTCTGAGGTCATCTATTCTTAGGTAATCTTACTCGGAGTGCTTCCATTCTGAAGTGCTTTTACTCAGAGTCGATCCATTCTGAGATAATATTACTCATAGCTCATCCATCCAGAGGGGATCTTACATTGAATCCATCTATTTTAAAGGGATCTTACTCTGAGCTCTTCAATTCTGAAGTGATCTTATTTTGAGTCCATCATTCTGAGGAAATCTTACTTTGAGTCATTCAATTCTGAGGGGTTCTTACTGTGAGCTCATCCATTCTGAGGGCATCTCATCGGAGCTTATACATTCTGAGGGGATTGTACTCTGAGATCATTCATTATGAGGGGTTCTTATTCTGACCTCATCCATTCTGATGGGATCTTACTCTGAGCTCATCCATTCTGAGAGGATCTCATTCTGAGTCCATCCATTCTGAGGGAATCTCACTCAGTGTGTCCACTCTGAGGGTATATCATTCTGAGGTCATCTATTTTGAAGTGATCATACTCAGGGTCTATCTTTTATGAAATGCTTTTACTCAGAGTTGATCAACAATGAGGTAGTATTACTCAGAGCTCATCCATCCTGAGGAGATCGTACACTGAACCTATGCATTCTGAGGGGATCTTACTCCTAGCTTATCCATTCTGACGTGATCTTATTCTGAGTCCAACCATTCAGAGGGAATTTTATTTTGAGTTTATCCATCCTAAAGAGATCTTACACTGAACACATCTCTTCTGATGGGATCTCTCTCAGAACTCATGAATTCTGAGGTGATCTTACTTTGAGTCCATCCATTCTCATGGAATCTTACTTTGAGTACATTCTTCCTGAGCAGTCTTATATTCAACCCATCCATTCTAAGGTGATGTTACACCTAGCTCATCAATTCTGAGGGGATCTTGCTCTGAGGTCATCTGTTCTGAGGTGATCTTACTCAGAGCCATCTATTGTGAGGGGATTTTACACTAAAAACATCCATTCTGGGAGGATCTTACACTGAGATCATCTACTCTGAGAGGATCTTACTCTGAGTCCATCCATTCTGAATTGCTTTTATTCATAGTTGATCCATTCTGAGGTAACATTACTCAGAGCTCATTCATACAGAGAGAATCTTACACTGAACCCATCCATTCCAAGGGGATCTGTTTCTGAGATCATCAAATCTGAGGTGATCTTAATTTGAGTTCATCTATTCTGAGGGAATCTTACTTTGGGTCTATCCATAATGGGTGCATCTCACTCTGAGTTCATCCATTCCCAGTGGATCTTACACTGAGCTCATCCACTCTGAGGAGATCTTACAGTGAACCCATCCATTCTGAGGAGTTCTTATTCTAAGAACATCCATTATGAGAGGATCTTACTCAGAGTCCATCCATTCTGAGGGGATGGACTTTATTTGTCCCTACATTCTGAGGGGATCTCATTCTGAGGCCAACTATTCTGAGGTGATCTTACTCAGAGTCCATCCATTCTGAAGTGCTTTTACTCAGAGTGGATCCATTCTGAGGTAACAATACTCAGAGCTCATCTATCCAGTGGGGATCTCACACTGAACTCATCCATTCTGAGGGGATCTTACTCTGAGCTCATGAATTCTGAGGTGATCTTACTTTGAGTCCTCTATTCTGTGGGAAGCTCACTTTGATTTCATCCATCCTGAAGGGATCTTACACTGAACCCATCCACTCTGCAGGGCTCTTACTCTGAGCTCATCCATTCTCAAGGGATCTTGCTCAGAGCCATCCATCCTGAAGAGATCTTACGCTGAAACCATCCATTCTGGGGGGATCGTCCACTGAGATCATCTATTTTGAGAGGATCTCACTCTGAGTACATCCATTCTGAGAGTATCTCATTCTGATGTCATCTATTCTGAGGTGATTTACTCAGCGTTTATCCTTTCTGAAGTGCTATAATATTACTCAGAGCTCATCCACTTTGAAGGAATCTTACACTGAACCTATCCATTCTGTGGGGATCTTACTCTGAGGTCATCCATTGTGTGGTGATCTTACTTTGAGTCTATCCAGTCTGAGGGAATTATACTTTCAGTTCATGTATTCTGAGGGGATCTTACTCTGAGCTCATGTGTTTTTAGGTGATCTTAATCAGCACCCATCCTTCCTGAGTGGCTCTTATACTGAATCTATCCATTCTGAGGGGCTCTTACTCTGAGCTCATCCAGTCTGAGAGTATCTTACTCTGAGTAAATCCATTCTGAGGGGAGCTCATTCTGACGTCATGTATTCTGAGGTGATCTTACTCAGGTTCCATCCATTTTGAAGTGCTTGTACTCAGTGCCAATCCATTCTAAGGTAATATTACTCAAAGCTAATCCATCCTGAGAGGATTCTACACTGAATCATTCATTCTGAGTGGACCTTACTCTGAGCTCATCCATTCTGAGGCAATATTACTTTAAGTCCAACCATTCTGAGGAAATCTTATTTTGTGCTCACCCATTCTGAGGGACTTTACTCTGAGCTCATGCATTCTGAGCAGATCTTACTCTGAGTTCATCTATTCTAAGGGGATCATGGTGTCAGAGGGCCATGCTGCCAGTCATGTAGTACGGCACACACCACCGTGCATGGCACACGACACTTACAATGATAATAAATACCATCAGTGGGTTGCATATTTACTGTACCTTAACAGTTATTTTAGTGTTTACAACCTTGGCTCGCATTTAAAGAGAAGTTGACTGCAAGACACAGTGTGCTCGTTTCACCCACCACAACTGCAGGTGCCTCTCAGGTGGCGTTTCCTGAGTACATCAGGAGACCATGGGAGTGACTTGCTCAGAACACACATGTGGTGCTGTTTATGCAATGAGGAAGTTGCACAATGACACAGTTCTCAGAATGTGCCCCCAGCGTTGAATGATGGAAGGCTGCGTTTGAAATACGACCTCGCGTCTGTCCATCTGTCCGTGAGGGGTTGTGTGGAATGATGTTTAACTCAGCAAGCAGCATGAGCAGTGAGGATGTTTGGATCAGTCTGCTGCGCACCCCTGGGACTTGGAGTGGCACTGTGGGGAGCCCATGAATGTCCTGTTGGTGAGGAGGGTGGAAAGTTCCTGCCCTGGTATAAATTACTGTAGTCATGGCGGTGGTCTAATGTGGCAAAATTCCAAAGTGGGAGTGCTTACCACTTCCTGCTTCTTCCTCAGCCCTAATTGCAACTCCCTTTCCTGTTTGCATGCAATAAAACTCTAATCAGCTCCTCGTGCATCATCATTGCCTGCCCTAAGCACCACTCCTCCTCAAAGGTTACATATGTGCCATACCTCCCATATTCCCGTGGAAGGAGACAGCGCAGCCACCATGGGTTGTGTGCTCCTTCTCACGTCCTCATCTCAATAAAGCTGTTCTTTTTGTACTTTTGCTTCTCTATTGCACCGAAAACTCTGACACAGGGAGATCACAAAACACAGCTTCTAGGGAGGGAGAATGATCCCATGCCAGTGTGCAATTTCTGACGACAGCAGTCATGGCTGGATGTGAAGTTCAGCGGTGAGCACTTCCTGCCATGCTAGAGGCCCAAGGCTCCATCCCCAGCACCACAGAAAAGAAGAGAGGAGGAGAAGGGAGAGGGGGAGGGGGAGGGGGAGGAGGACGGAGAGAATGCAAAGTACAGTTTGAAGACACAAACTAATGGTCACCTGTCAACTTTTTTAGAGTACAAATCAAGAAATCCAAATTGAAAAATGTTTCAATCTCATGTACTTGTAACATTTTAGAGCTGTTCTTGGAAGTGGAGAAAAGAAATAGGAACTTAGGGGCATAAGATCAACCAAATGAGAGAAACTTGGCCTAGGTCAGAGCGAGCAAGTGCTAAGCCACAGGAAACCTTTACTGTACCCTTGGCACCCAAGTTCCACCTTGAAAAATGTGCATCTGAGGAATGGGATCCAGGCAACCTCATTTCCCAAGGTTATGTGGAGGTGCATGAACTAGTGAGTGGGTAACAGGATGCCTGGAATAGGTTAAATTATCAATGCTGTGGCTCTGATAAAAGCAGGTTCAGCCAGGCGTGGAGGCTGTAATCCCAGCACTCAGGAGGCTGAAGCAGAAGGATCACTGCAGGTTCTAGGCCAGCCTGGGCTACACAGTAAACTTAAGGTCAGCCTGAGCTACACAGCTAAATAGCAAGACCCAGTCTCAAAAAGCAAAAATAAAATGTACATTATCATGGGTGGATTGCATGGCATGTGAATTATATCTCAATAAAGCAGTTTTAAAGTGAGAGTTAGGCCAGTGTATTGGTTTGAAATATAGAGAAATGTGCCATTCTGGTGTTGGTTAACAACACCTTAATGAAATTTTGTGTTTTATGTAGGTTTATTTTATTGCTAGTGACTTTGCTATTATCTGCATCTATCTCAAGATGATTTTTGAATAAATACTTTTCAAAGGAAAAAAATGAGAACCCTTCCATGGGGCCAGAATAGGTGGAGCCCCTGACAGGTCTATTCTGGGTCTCTCCAGAAGCTCTACAATACTTCCCACAGGGCTGTGGTAACATCTGTCTCTCCCACTTCCTTTTATGATGCTGGGGACACAAATCTCACCGCGGCTTCAGCATGCATTTCCCTGACAGCTTTGTTGGCCATTTGAATTTCTCTTTCAGAGAAGTATCCATTTATATCCTTGGCCTCTTTTAAAAACTTATTTCAAAATATGTATTGTTATTTTTTTAAATTTTTAGACATGGACTTGCCATGTAGTTCAGGCTGTTTTTGTACTTACTATGTAGCCCAGGCTGACATGGAACTCACAGCCATACTCCTGCCTCAACCTTTGTCCATTTATTAATTGGAATATTTGTTTTTTGTTTTGAGTTTTGAAAATTTCTGCATATATCCTGGATGTTGATTCTCTGCCAGATGGGTAGCAAATCTGCATTGAAATATCACAGGATGCTTCTTAAATCTACAATTGTTATGTGCTAGTCAAGAATTGTTTTAGAAATTTAAGGAGATAGAAATATTAACTCCCCTGAGTAGCAACTTGGGCTATTGAATTATAATAAAAATATTAGCTACCCTGACTTGACTGTTGTATACTGTGCACATGTACAAAATTATCTTTCTGTGCCCTGTAAATTTGTATACTCACAATAACTCCTAATGAAAGTAATTTAAAAAGTGTATTTCTGTCCCCTCGATGGCAGTGTTACCACCAAGGGGTGCAGCGACACAGGAGTGTGGCTCAGGCTGCAGCGGTGCTGGGTTTCTGGGACCCCAGGACAAGTCCCCTGCTCCAGGAAGCTGGCGTCTGCAGGTTGCCTTGGGAATTCCAGCTGCTGAGTTCACTCCCCAAGCCTGGACCCTGGCATGGCCCTGTGATCGGGCTCTGGCCACTGGTCTTGCTGTGATCTCCACCTGGTCTGGAGGCTCACTCAGTAACAGACTGTGGCAAAAGGGGAGCTCTTGTCTATGTGATTCCCTGGTCGTGGAAAGAAGTTCGGAGATTCTCCAAGATGAATAGAAGAGTGACCCGTGAGCGCAGGGCTGAGGTCAGACAGGGGGAGAAAGGGGTCACAGCTGCTATGCATTAATGCTTTTCTTAAAGCCTTGGTCATGCTCCATCTACACCCATGGACTACCCTGCTGGGCATCTGGGCTGCCTCTAGCCTCCAGCTCTGGGAACCCTGCTGCTATGAGTGCCCACCGACATCCTGCTTTCAGTTCTGTAGGTCTAGACCCAGAAGTGGAGTCTCTGGATCAGAGAGTGATAGATTCCATGCTTGACTTTTTCATTCATTTTTTTGTTAGTACACGTTTCCGATAAACATTCATTGTGGGGAAATCGGTACAGATACAGGTGGCTCTTGATCCTTTTTCCTTCTCCTCCTCTTCCCTCTGGTCTCCTGCCTGTATCCTTTCAAAGAACCAAAGCTGATTCATTGATCATATATATATATATATATATATATATATATATATGTATTTTTTTGTCTCAATTCCATTAATTTCTGCTCTGATCTTTATAATTTCCTCCTGTCGGTTTTGGATTTGGATGGTTCCTGTCTGTTGGGGACCTTGAGACGCATCACTAGGTGTTTACTTGGGGTCACTCTCTTCTTCCTATGTGAGCATTCGCAGCCCAGACCCTCCCCCTTGGAACTACTTTCCTTGTGTCCCTCCAGGTTTGGTGCATTGTATTTCTGTGGCCATTTGATTTCAGGGACTTTGAGATTTCTTCTGATTTCTTCTGTGGCCTCCTGGGCTCATCCCCCAGGTGGCCCAGGCCACAGGGCCAATGATGATTTCTCCACATCCTCGTCCATGTTCATTTCATTTTTAAAAACCTGCAGCCAGCAAGGTATGCATGAAGTGAGCTCTCACATTGCACCCAGTGAGCTCGTGGGCGCGGAAGGCACTGGTACTGCCCCGGCTGACAGACGGACGGAGGCAGCCAGGCTGGGGGAGCAGATAAGAGACCTTCTTGAGCCAGCACCAGCCTGTGGGCTCAGGGGGGTCACCCAGTCATCCCACGGCCAGTGTCAGCTGGGAAAGCTGGGCTGCAGCAGGAGAAGGGGGAGGACGGAAGGCGCCATCCATACGGACCCTCACTTCCTGGACCCCGTGCAGCTGCAGCCTCCTGGAGCTCTGGACAGAGGAACATGTCCCCATTCCCGCCTGCCCTCCTCTGCCTCGGTGAGTCCTGAGGGCCACAGGGACACACTGGGCAGGGGTTTCAAAAAGTAGCCTCTATGAATTTGAGGGCAAGAGGGGGCCTAGGGAAGATGGGGGGCTGGTCTGAGTCACCCCAGCTTCTCATGGCTGGGTCAGGATGATGCACATGTGTCCTTGTGCCAGTTTGATGTTTCCCTTCTGTGTCATGGTTGCTTTCTTCCTTGCTTTCACTTTCATGTGGGCTCAATGATCTCAGGACTAGTTCGCAAGTCTGTCACTATCCCCTGTTACAATGGAGCCAAAAAGTGCCTCCCACGAGCCAGGTGTGATGACCCTTGCCTGTGACCCCAGCACTGCGGGAGGCTGAGGCAGGAGGATGATAAGTTCAGTTCCAACCTGGACAACTTAGCAAGACTATGTCTCAAATTACAGCGTAAAAAGGGCAGGGGATGCAGCTCAGTGGCAGCTCCCCTGGATTGGAACGACCCTGGCTGATACTGGGATGGATCCTCAGAACCACAAAAAAGTCAGCTCAATTTCCAACTGTGTGATGAGATGGTGTCTGTAATTATCCCCATTTCACAGATAGGAAAACGTAGATGGAGAGCGGTTAAGCCGCACGTCACACATCAAGGACTCAGGTACAAGCTAAAGAATTTTGCCAGCAACTCCACACTTGAAAATACATCTTTATCTTTTTGCTGTTACTTTGGAGAGGAGACGGCTGGTCATCTCTTTTTAAAGTTGATGGATACAAATTGTGTAATTGACAGTGTACAGCGTGGTGTTTTAATGCATGTGTACAGTGCAGGGTGCCTAAAGCAAGCTGGGTAACCTATCCAGGCCCTCTCACTTTAATTCTTTTTAAACAGTGAGAACATTTTAAATTTGCTCAGTCATTTTGAGGACTATAACACATTGTTGAGCCAGACATGCCTGTCATCGGAGTACTTGGGAGGCTAAGACAGGATGACCCTGTCTCACTTCCTTCCCAAGAAAGAATACAGAATATTGCTCTGAACTGTGGTCACCATAGGGTACCATAGAGCACTCCAGTTTACTCCTCCGGTGCAGCTGGAATTCTACACCCTTTGACTGGTGCCTCCCTATGCTCAGTTCACCACAGTTCTACGCTGCTTCTCTGAGGCCACGAGCCCACCTTCTGCATCACTAAACTGTGCTGCTGGTGTTGGAATCCATTGCCTACCAGCTGCAGAACCATGGCCGGGGCACTTTCTCCTTCTCCTGGACTGTATAGAGCAGGACCTGAGCAGAGGGGTTACGGTGCTTCAGAAATCTGTACGCAGCAATCCACATCCTCACCCCACCATGGCAGTCAGTGTGCAGTGTTTAAAACAAATAAATCAGCACACGGCAGCGGCAGTCAGGCAAGGTGTCACACACACACACACACACACACACACATACACACTCTGGAGGCTGAGACGGGAAGGTCGCTGTGAGTTTGAGGCCAGCCTGAACTACATAGGGAAAGGCTGTCTCACAAAGCAAAAACAAGAGACAAAACAAGACACAAACCACAGCATCCATGCATTTTACAATCCATAGAGATAAAGATGCAGAGGGAAGACTAATCTAGTCCAGAGTGTGTGTGGGAGGACTGAGGAAGCAGCTGTCTGGGAAGATATGTTGCCTTTAAACGTATTTTTAGGGCTGAAAGGATGGCTTGGTGGTGGGGCTGCCCTGCCATGCACAGGGCCCTGGGATCCACCCCCAGTGTTACAGAGAAAGCAAACAGAAGCACACGGGTCACTTCTGTTCCTGGCATTCCCTGGCTCAGTCCTGGTGGGGCCCAGCACACTTTCCCCACCCGGGAGGAGGGCACCCCGAGCCTGGGGAGCTGCCCATTCCAGGTAAGTCCTATGGATCACAGTGCTGTGGCCTTTTGTGAGCTGGCTTCTTCCACCTGTAACCCATGTGGGTTAGGGAGGCTCGGTCTTAGTGCCTGCTCTCCTCTTCTCTCCCCAGGCCTGTGTCTGGTGCAGGCGGCATGTGTGCATCATGGTAAGTCCTTGAGGAGCTGCGTGTCCCTCCCCTGGGTCAGCCCCAGGCCCTGCCCCAGGTCCTCAGGCTCCTGGTGACCCCTGCCCTGCTTCCTTCCAGGGCACCTCCCCAAGCCCTCTCTGCAGGCTCTGCCTAGCTCCCTGGTGCCCCTGCATAAGCCGGTGACCATTCGCTGCCAGGGGCCCCCAGGCATGGACCTGTACCGGCTGGAGAAGCTGGACACCAGGAAGTACGAGGACCAGGCCATGCTAGTCATCCCAGCCATGCGGACAAGCCACGCAGGACGCTACCGCTGCTCCTACCAGAACGGTTCGCGCTGGTCTCCGGCCAGTGACCACTTGGAGCTGATCGCCACAGGTAATGGTGGGGTGTAGCAGGGTGGCCCTGAGCCCACCTGTGGGGTCCTCATTTCTGTGTTTAGAGAGAGGGACTGCGGGATGTGGGTGTTGGCAAATCCCCAATCCAAGGGGCTAGGGTTAGGAAGGGACTCCAAATCTTACAGAGCTGGGGTTTAGGGGAGGCTCCTGCCTCATGGGTGAAAGTTAGACACTCACAAATCAATGCCGTGACATCTGCACACATTTTGCTGAGACATCAAGATCCACGCAAAAATGTCCACGGGGAACAAAATATCACAATTCCAGGGAAAGACAAGAGCCAGCGATGTCCAGGCCAAGCCCGCCAGAGCCAGAGGCCAAAGGAAATATGAGGCCCTTCTAGCCACAGTCCAGTGTATTTTAATTTTATTTTCATTTATTATTGTGGTCTTGGGGATTGAACTCAGCACTTCACATTGGTGTATATTTCTGGGCCTTTATTTTTTCATTTTTTTCTTTAATTTTGAGACCCCTTGCCTCTTCCTAAGTAGCCAAGTTGTCCAGGCCAAGCTCAAATTTGCAGTTCTCCTGCCTCAGCCTCCTAGAATGCTGGGGCGACACTTTGCCTGAGCTCAATGTATGTTACAATGGCTAGTTCCCAGAGGTAGACTTTGAAAGTGTCACTTTTGGGTTTGCTTCCATGAAACCCTGCCATTAAAGTGATACTGGATATTTTTGAGAAGGGAAGAGGTGTACGTAAAATAGATGAATTTGGAAAGATGTAATTTTAAAGATCTGCTTTTATATGTTTTTAGTAATTTTATATCATATTAATCACCTGGAGAAATTTAGCTCTGCATCCTAGGATGGCATCCACTCCCCGCCCCTAGCTGTCACCCTGGTAACCACAGAGGTCTCCTGGCCTTGTGCCTGCTGCCTCTCCTGGGCTCCATGCTCTGCTGTCCTGGCCTCCTCCAGTCTGCTTTGGAGTCCGACCCAAATGCTGTCTTCTTTTTTTTTTTTTTTTTTTTTAATTTAAGAGGAAAAAGAGAAAAACACAAAACAAACCAAAGCGGCGTAAGGGTACACGCAATACAGAACTACAAAACAAAACAAAACAAAACAAAACAAAACAAAACAAAACAAAAAAACATAACAGTAAGAAATCACCTGCTAGTAGATTACACACTATCTTCTTGAAAATAGTTCCTCAAATCACAGTATCAAAGAACACAAGGTGGACATTCAAATAGGGAGACTGCAAACAGCTGTGTTCAATGTTCCAAAAACATTGATAAAGTCAGCTATTTAACACCCCCAAACACACTTGCTGTTATATCCGTTAGAGCTCTTTTTCTTTTTTTTTTTCCCTCTCTTTTTTACAACAAAATTTACACATCTTGGATTTTATTACTCCTTAGTGCTTATTACTTTCTTTGGGGGGGGGAAGAATACAGTCAAATATGGCAAAACAAAGCTGTCAGTCAATACCAAGGATAGACATAGCACATGGTGTAGAACAGAGTACAAGTTTATCAACAATGGTTATCAACGTTGTCCCTTGTTTCCTTAAAAAGAATTGTCTATCTTATTAGATATTATAAAGTTGGACAAAACAGTAGAGAACAAGACCAATAGAACTTAGGCATTGTAAACATTACAGGACTTCCAAAGAAGACAATAGTCAAACCAGAATGGGTATCTTAGTGAATCTTATTGTCTTCAAAGTAGTTGCCTATTTCTTCAAACTTGATACTATCATATAGAATGGAACAGAGTCTAATCAGTCAAAACAAGATCGTGGGAGTACTACAGGACTTCAAAACAAGTTAATAGGAAATTGAAAAGAGTTACTATTTATATATCCTAATTTTTTTGAATTTTTTCTTTAATTAAGACAAACATAAGAAATGACTAAATAATTTTTTTTGAAACAATAAGGGGGAGATTGAGATAAAACAGGACATAACAATATAACAATAGAGGTCACAGCATGACTGTTTCAACAACCTAGTACTTCACCACCTTATAACCTGACTTAATAGTAGTTACCATAGTGTCTTTTTCCTTGAAATATTTGGATAAAACTTCATATACTCTAGCTTCAAATATTTTCATATCAAGAAGCCCAGAATAAAGCCTTTCTAATTAATGAAAGAAAACTTTATAAGGCTTCAAGGCCACCTAATGGGGAATCATGATTACCACATATTTTTATATATTTGAATCATTATTTACATTAGGGAAACTATTCGGTATTCACACATGCGAGATTGATTTATTTCACTAATGAGTATGGTCTCAAGCTGCGCCCATTTATTGATAAATATCTCAATGTGATCCTTCTTTATAGCTGAATAATACTCCATTGTATAGAAATACCACAACTTTTTTATCCATTCCTCAGTTGATGGGCACTTGGGTTGTTTCCAAGATCTGGCGATTACAAATTGTGCTGCTATAAACATAGGTGCACATATATCACTGTGGTATGATGCTTTCAGTTCTTCTGGGAATATGCCTAGAAGTGGAATAGCTGGAATAAATGGGATTTCCATTCCCAACTTTTTGAGAAATCTCCAGACAGATCTCCACAAAGGCTGTACCAGTCTACACTCCCACCAGCAGTGCAGGAGAGTTCCTTTTTCCCCACAGCCTCTCCAGCATTTGTTGTCGGTTTTCTTGATCCTGGCCATTCTTTCAGGAGTGAGATGGTATCTCAGTGTGGTTTTAATTTGCATTTCTCTAATGACCAATGATGATGAGCATTTTTTCATGTATTTATTTGCCATTTGCATTTCTTCATCTGAGAATTGCATATTCATCTCAGATGCCCATTTTTGGATTGGATCTTTGAATTTCGGAGGTCTGAGTTTCTTTAATTCTTTATATGTTTTAGACAAGAGACCCTTGTCTGAGAGAGAGTTCACTCAAATCTTCTCCCAGTTTGTGGGTTTTCTTTTCACTATGCTGGAGATTTCTTTTGACATGCAGAAACTTTTTAATAAGAAGTGGTCCCAGTTATTGATTCTGGGAAGTATTTCCCGTGCGGTTTGAGTCCTGTTCATGAATTCTTTACCTACTCCTATGTCTCCAAGGTTTCTACCTATTTTGTCTTCCAATAGATTTAGTGTTTCTGTTTTAATATTCAGATCTTTGACCCATTTAGATTTTAATTTAGTACATGGTGATAGACATGGGTCTAGCTTTAGTTTTCGGCAAATGGAGAGCCAGTTTTTCCAGCACCATTTATTAAAGAGACTGTCGTTCTTCCAGTGAACCTGCTTGGCTCCTTTATCAAAAATAAGGTGGTTGAGTGTGTTTGTAGTTGTGGTTGTATCTTCTAATCTATTCCACTGATCTTCAGCTCTGTTTTGATTCCAATACCATGTTGATTTTACTACTGTTGCTTTGTAGTATAACTTCAAGTCAGGGATTGTGATGTCTCCTGCTTTGTCTTTGCTGCTTAGAATTGCCTTTGCGATTCTAGGTCTCTTCTGGTTCCAGATGAAATTTAGGAGTGATTTCTCTAGATCTATAAGGTATGTTGATGGTATTTCTATTGGGATTGCATTGAATCTGTATAACAGTTTTGGGAGAATGGCCATTTTCACAATGTTTGTTCTTCCTATCCATGAGCAAGGGATGTCTTTCCATTTTCTGAGATCATCTTCAATTTCCTTTTTCAGTGTATTATAATTTTCACTGTATAAGTCTTTCACTTCTTTCGTAAGAGTAATTCCTAAATATTTCATTTTTTTGCTTGCTAGTGTGAATAGTCCAGTTTCTCTTATTTCCCTCTCTGTAATTTTGTTGTTCGTGTATAGGAATGCTATTGATTTCTGAGTATTGATTTTGTATCCAGCCACATTACTGAATTTATTTATTGTATCTAAGAGTATTTCAGTGGAGTTTAGGGGGTCTTCTATGTAGAGTATCATGTCATCTGCAAACAATGATAATTTAACTTCTTCTTTTCCTATCTTTACCCCTTTTATTTCTCTTTCTTGCCTAATTGCTCTGGCTAGTACTTCCAGTACTATATTAAATAGGAGTGGTGATAAAGGACATCCTTGTCTTGTACCCAATTTTAAAGTAAAGGCTTTCAATTTTTGGCCATTTAGTATGATGCTGGCTGTTGGTTTGTCATAAATGGCCTTTATTATATTGAGGTAAAGACCATTTATTCCAATTTTCTGTGAAGTTCTTATCATGAATAAGTGTTGGACCTTATCGAAGGCTTTTTCTGCATCTATAGAGATGATCATGTGATTCTTATTTTTGGCTTTATTGATATGGTGGATTACATTTATTGATTTGTGTATGTTGAACCATCCTTGCATTCCTGGGATGAATCCCACTTGGTCATGGTGTATAATCTTCTTGATGACTTGCTGGATCCTATTTGCCAATATTTTATTGAGGATTTTTGCATCTGTGTTCATTAGGGAGATCGGTCTATAGGTCTCTTTTGTAGTTGGGTCTTTCTCAGGTTTTGGTACTAGAGTAATATTTGCTTCCAGGAATGACTTAGGAAGGATTGCTTCCCTTTCAATTTCATTGAATAGTTTGAGGAGTGTCGGCATTAGGTCTTCTTTATATTTCTTGTAGAATTCTGCAGTGAATCCATCTGGGCCTGGGCTCTTCTTGGTGGGCAAGGACCCAATTACATTCTCAATTTCATTAGCAGAGATTGGGTTATTCAACAGTTTTATATCCTCTTGATCTAGCTTTGGTACTTCATATGCTTCTAAGAATCTGTCTATTTCTTCTGTGTTATCAAACTTTTGAGAGTAGAGGTTTTCGAAATAGGTGTTGATGATCCTCTGTATTTCTATTGGGTCTGTAGTGATTTCTCCTTTTTCATTTCTTATTGCATGAATTTGAGCTTTTTCTTTCCTTTTTTTAATAAGGTTGGCTAGGGGCTTATCGATTTTATTTATTCTTTCAAAGAACCAACTCTTTGATTCGTTGATTCTTTGGATTGTTTTCTTAGTCTCTATTGCATTGATTTCTGCTCTGATTTTTATAATTTCCTCTCTTCTTTTGGCTTTGGGCTTGACTTGCTCTTCTTTTTCTAGCTGTTTGAGGTGTAGCATCAAGTTATTTATTTGTATTCATTCTGTTTTCCTGATGTGGGAACTCAGTGCAATAAATTTTCCTCTCAGAACGGCTTTCATTGCATCCCACAGATTCCGGTAAGTTGTATCTGCATTTTCATTTTCTTTTAGGTATTGTTTAATTTCTTCTTTAATTTCTTCTGTGACCCACTGATTACTCAAGAGTGTGTTATTTAGTTTCCATGTGTTTGCGGAATTTTTGCAGTATCCTTTGTCATTAATTTCTAATTTCAGAGCGCTATGATCCGATAATATGCAAGGGATGATTTCAACTCTTTTGCATTTGCTTAAATATGTTCTGTGAGCTAATATATGGTCTATTTTAGAAAATGATCCATGTACTGCTGAGAGGAATGTGTATTCTGATGTTATTGGGTGGAACATTCTGTATATGTCTATCAAACCCATTTGTTCACAGGTGTGATTCAGTTCTGTTATTTCTTTGCTCATTTTCTGTCTGGTTGATCTGTCCCTTGGTGTCAGTGGTGTATTAAGGTCTCCTGTTACAATTGTGTTACTGATAATTTGAGTTTTCATTTCTGTTAATAATTGTTTTATATAACTGGGTGCTCTGGAGTTTGGTGCGTATATATTTAAGATAGTTATCTCTTCCTCTTGGAGTTTTCCCCTTACGAGTATGTAGTGACCTTCTTTATCCTTTATGGTCATTGTTGGTTTAAAGTTCACGTTGTCTGCAAACAGAATGGCTACTCCTGCCTTTTTTTGGATTCCTGCTGCATGAAGAATTGTTTTCCATCCTTTGACTTTCATTCTGTGAGTATCTTTCTGGGTTGGATGGGTTTCCTGTAAACAGCATATGGTTGGATTTTGTTTCTTGATCCATTCTGCTAGTCTGTTTCTTTTGATTGGTGCATTGAGACCATTTACATTAATGGTTATTACTGTTAAATGCTGGTTAATTGTAGGAATGTTATCTCTCTGCTGTTGCATCTTTATCTTTCTGTTCTGTTTAATTATTTGCTATGCTTAGTGCTTTTTTCCTTTGTGTATCTAAACTGTGTTTCAATATTTTTTGCAGGGTTGGTTTGGTGTTCATGAAGTTCTTCAGCTGTTCTTTGTCATGGAAGTATCGTATTGCACCATCTATTTTGAATGATAGTTTTGCAGGATATATCAGTCTTGGTTGGAAATCATTTTGCTTTAGGATCTGGAATACTTCGCTCCATGCTCTTCTTGACTTTATCGTTTGTGCTGAGAAGTCTGCTGTGATTCTGATAGGTTTTCCTTTATAAGTGATTTGTCTTTTCTCTCTGACAGCTTTTAATAATCTATTCTTGTGTTGGATTTCTGGGATGGTGATTATTATATGTCTGGGTGTAGTTTTATTTTGGTTATGAGTGTTTGGAGTTCTATATGCTTCACTGATCCTGATGTCAGTTTCTGATCTCATGCTTGGGAAATTTTCAGCTATTACTTCTCTAAATATCCTCCTGACATCCTTCATATTGTCTCCCTCTCTTTCATTAATCCCTATCATTCTTATGTTATTCTTCTTTGCATCGTCTTGCAGTTGTTGAATTGTTGTTTCCTGGTTCCTTGTTATTTTCAAAAGATCTTTCCTTTCCTGTTCACTAGCTGCAATCCTGTCTTCAAGGTCTGAAATTCTATCTTCACTTTCATTAAGGCGGTTTTTACAACTTTCAGTGGAGTTTTTTATTTCCTGTATATCTCTGTGCATCTGCATTATGTATTCTGTTTGTTTCTTATATTGCTCGTCTAGGGATTCTATCTTTTTGTTTAGTTCCTCCAATTTTTTATCTGTGTTTTCTTTAGATATATTTAGAATCTCTTTCATTTCTTTTATCATTTCTTCTTTTATCTGGGATATTATTTCGAGTTTGAATTTCTTTAAAGCTTCCTGGATTTGCTTGTCAATTTCAGTGGCTATTGTGTCCGATATATGAGGTGGATGGGATATATTTTCTTCTATATACATCTCTCCTAGGGTTTCTTGAGATGGGCTGGAGGTTTGAGGTTGTAATTTTGTCTTTCGTTTTGTCATTTTCCTATATTTCTGTGTTTCAAGTGTTATTTGAAAGCTTCCTCAGGATCTGTTGAAAATCTCCTTCTTTGTTTGGAGCTACTGAGACTCTGGCGCCACGCTACCCCAAGCCATTAGGCCTACAGAACCAGTGGCCCTCCTCTGCCTGCTCAGAACTCCGCAGTTCCAGACAAGCTGGGCCTCAGGGACACTGTGCGCCCACCTGCCCCTTGGAAGCTCCACAGTTCTTCAATCGCAGCCGGGTTAGGGTACTCACCACAGGCCGCAGTGCCTCAGGAACCTGTGGACCCTCCCTGGTTGCAGAGATATCCACAGTCCTCCAGACACATGGAGAGGCCGATGCAGGCACCCCAAATCTGCCCAGCTCTTCCTCTGCAGACCAATGGCCAGGCGCGGCAGCTAAACAGGCTGGGCTAGGCTGGTAGTGTGGGCCAGCCCACCTATGGGGAGCTCAGCAGGTCTCCAAGTGAAGCCGGGAATGGGGAGGCTGATGTGGAAGCCTCAAACCCACCTCTCCCCTTCACTGCACCTGGAAGCCTGAGGGAACTCCAGCAGTCTGGGTGCGGATATCCAGAGTCCTCCAGACACGCAGAGAGGCCGGTGAGGGCACCCCAGATCTGCCCAGCTCCTCCTCTGCAGGCCTATGGCCAGGCCCGGCAGCTAAACAGGCTGGGCTAGGCTGGTAGTGTGGGCCAGCCCACCTATGGGGAGCTCAGCAGGTCTCCAAGTGAAGCCGGGAATGGGGAGGCTGATGTGGAAGCCTCAAACCCACCTCTCTCCTTCACTGCACCTGGAAGCCTGAGGGAACTCCAGCAGTCTGGGTGCAGATATCCAGAGTCCTCCAGACACGCAGAGAGGCTGGTGAGGGCACCCCAGATCTGCCCAGCTCCTCCTCTGCAGGCCTATCATGCTGTCTTCTCAATGTGTCCCCTACACCCTATTTAAAACTGGGTATTGATTATTTTTTTATCGGTACCGGGGATTGAACTCATGACCACACCTTTGCAAGGCAGGTGCTTATGCCGCTGAGCTAAACCCCCAGACCCTGGGCACTGATTTTTAAATACTACTCATTACAATCTCAGAGGCCCCATATTTATCTATGTAATTTAGTCATGCTTTTTAAAATTTGTTGTATCTGATGGAGTTTTTATTTGTCAGAGCAGAAGCAGACACATAGTAGTTCCTTAAGAAATTAAAAAAAAAATTGGGCTGGATGAGGTGGCACTCACCTGGAGTCCCAACACTCGGGGGGCTGAGGCAGGAGGACTGCTGCAAGTTCAAAGGCAGGGGGACTATGTAGTGAGTTCAACCCAGCCTGGACTATAAAACCAGACCCTGCCTCAAACAAAAGTGTGGGGTGGGAGGCAGGGATGTAGCTCAGGAGGAAGGAGAGCAGGTTTAACCCCCAGTGCAAAAGCTCCTAGGCCATCACATGGGGTTCACACTCGTGGTAGATTTCAGGGGGACTGAGTTATTTTACCTGTAGTTGGATGAGTTACTTAATTCTTAGGGTGGTTTCAGTCATAGGACTGGGACTTCAGTGGCCTCGAGTTCATGCTCTTTGCGAGGTTCAACAAGCTGATGCGATCGGACTCAGGTGGCTCTGGCAGTCCTGGACACGGTCATGCAGAGGGGCCTGGGGCAGCTCATCTCCCCGTCACTCCCACCTATCAGCAGGGGCAGGGGACACAGGACCCCTTAATGGCAGCGCCAGCTTTGCCCTGGCCTGGCCTCTCCTCGAGGTTAGAGAGGAGCTGTGGGGAGTGGAGACACTGCTGCCCCAGGCTGGGAACACTGCCCCTGCCAAGGCTAAGGCCCAGTCCTCTCCTCCCAGGGGTCTACAGGAAGCCTTCGCTGTCAGCGCACCCCAGCTCGGCTGTGGCCCCAGGGGACGACGTGACTCTGAGGTGTCACACCCAGTACAACTTCGATGGATTTGCTCTCTACAAGGAGGGGGACGCCGGGCCCCACATGCAGCCGGAGCAGTGGTACCGGGCCGACTTCCCCATGGTCACAGTGACCCCCGCCCACAGCGGGACCTACCGCTGCTACAGCTTCTCCAGTGGGTCGCCCCACCTGTGGTCAGCCCCCAGCAACCCTCTGGAGCTCTCCGTCTCCGGTGAGGGATCAGCCCTGCCTTCCTTCCTCAGTCCTCAGGCGCCCCCCCCTCAGCCCCCCGGGGGAAGGAGGGCAGGAGGGTAAGCTGGGGAGGTGTGTGGGTCCTAATTCTGCTGCACAAACCATCTGCAGCGCAGGCGTTTGAGGGGAGCAGCCTGGTGGTGCACTCTGTAACCCCAGAACTCTGGGAGGCTGAGGCAGGTGGATGGTGACTTGGAGCCTGCCTGGGTAACTCAGTGAGACCTGCTACTAAAATAAAAAGCAAGAACGGGGTGGGATGTAGCTCAGCGCAAAGGTCTGGGGCGGGGAGTGGGGTGGTGGTGGTGGTGCAAGGGTGATCTGAAGGGCCTCCCTGGATACCAATGTGGCAGCCCACTGGGTTCCTTCCGGGGGGCGTGCCAGGGAGGGGACTCCCTTTCAGGGTTTATCCAGCCCTGGAGGCCCCCAGGCCTCGGCTGGGGCCCTTTCCTCTGTGTCCAAGGAGCCACCAGGGTCTTCAGGTTCTGCTGCCTCCCCTCCCCCTCCCACTTAGGAGGCCTCTGAGATGCTTCGCATACCCTGGGTGACCCAGGGCCGCCCTTGGCTAAGCCCCTCAGCGCGGTCAGCTGCAGAGTCCCTTCTGCCATACAACTGACTTGGGTTTGGGATTAGTGCACAGGGGCCTCTTGGAGGTCTCCTCCCCTCCTCTCTTCCTCCCATTCCTTCTCCTTTTTGCCCTCCTCCTCCTCCTCCTTTCTAGTACTCCACACTCACAGTGCATAATGACTACACTCCTTGCAGGCAGTTGGGGTGTGTCCTCAATCAACAATCTTCCTTCTTCCTAGGTGCCTTCCCCCCTTTCCCTCACCCTCCTTTCGTCACTTGGCCCCTCCCCTTTTGGAAAAGCTCTACCTGCCCGCTTCCTGTTATGGATCCTTTATTTCACTTTTTAACTTATTTACATCTTGGGTTTCTCATAGAAGAAGCCCATGCAGTGTTCAAGCTTCTGTAGTTGGCTTACTTCCCTTAGCATGGTGATCTCAAGGTACATCCCATGAATGACTCTGGTTTATCCTTTTTTATGGCATAGTTGTACTTCCTAGTGTGCAAATACCATGTTTTCACCACCTAGTCAAGCTCTGGTGGACTTATATCCTCTGCTAAGATCTAGCTATGATGAACTGTGTTGTTATAGACATAGTACATCTATCACCATAAAACGCTGTCCTTAACTCTTTTGAGAAAGACCCCCAGAAGGGGAATAGCTGGGTCAAATGGATTTCTAGCTTTGGTTTTCTGGGGGCATCTGGGAGGCATTATTCTGTCTTCTACAGGGAACAAGCACTAAGGAAAACAATATAATGTCTCAGTTCTGGGCTGGGTTCAAATCTTAAACAAGCAACAGCAAAACAAAACAACGACAAAAAACCCCCAAAAGCCCAAAAAACAAAATCTGCAGAAATTAGCGAAGAGAATTGCTATCATGGCAGGAAGCGAACTGTAAAATGACTCCTCCTTCCATAGTGTGTGTATGGACCATGGGCTTTTTGACACTCTAGGGGAAAGTTACGTGGATGAAAAAGCTTGCGGCTAAGGCCTTTACTTCAATTTAAGACCCGGCATCGGTGTTTCACACTCACTATACTTTTAGGGTCTCGTTCTTTCATAAGAGCTGGAAGCCAGCCAATTTTCTTAAAATATTTTGATAACACAGACGGCTAACAATTCTATTAGCCCTGGGAAAATTCACCTCCTTGCAGTTGTCAGTTGACTGGGATCCTGGCACTGAACTCAGGGCCTCACAATGATCTGCACTCCCAGATCTTTTAATTTTTATTTTGAGGTGAGTCTCCCTAGTTATTGACTTGCCGAGGCTGATCTTGAAGTTGTGATCCTCCTGCCTCAGCCTCCCAGAGTGCTGGGTTCACAGGTATGTACCACCGGGTCTGAGTTGTCAGTTGATTTAAAAATTAGCGCAGGATTAAGTGAAAACGTGCTTGTATTTAGCTTATTTTCATTCAAGTGTAGCTAACGAGATCACTTAACACTGTCTTCTCACACGCTCTTGGAAAACAGCTTTATTGAGCTTTCTTCATATATTTCAAAGTTCACCCATTTTAAGCGCCCAATTCGCAGTTTTCACTGAATTCATGGCATCCTGCAATCGCCATGGTGCAAACTAGCTTGCGTCCACTACATGGACCCAGCGGAGTGCATGCACGCTCCCATCTGGTAACCGGGATTTACCTCCCCCTTCCCCAGTGAGTTTACCTTTTCCGGATGTTTTATTTGGGTGGAGGTCTTTCCTAACTACTTTCTTTCACTAAGCACTGTGTGGCATGCAGCAACCTTCCTTTTTTGTTGTTGTTTAAATTTTTGCACTTTTACTTTGCAGGTGACTGTATATGCTTATAATGTGATATTTTAATGTGTGATATACTGTGGAACCCTTATACCAAGCTAATTAACCTTTCTGATACCTCCTCACCTAGCTTTATGCATTGCTGTACTAAGGGTCAAACCTAGGAGCGTTCTGTCACCAAGCTACAGCCCCAGGTCTTTGTGTTTTGCTTTTTAAATGTCCAGAAGGGTCTTGCTAAATTTCCCTGGGACTCGAACTTGTCTTTTTCTGGCCTCCACCTCCCTGACTGCTGAGATTACAGGCGGGCACACCCAGCCTGGTTTCACACATCATTTAAAAAAACAGAACATTTAAATCTATTTTCTAAGCAATTTGAGGTATATGTTATTAGTAATCATAGTTATCATTTTAAAAGAGGGTTTCTTTCCAAAGAAGACAGTGTACTTGCTAAAGAAAATTGTATTCTATATCTGCAAAGGAACACAATTCAGCCTTAAAAAGGGGAATTCTGACAGGCGAACCTCGAGGTAAAATACTTGAGTCACAAAAGCACAAAAGCTGCCTGTCTCCCCTCCCGTGAGGCAGGTGGTGTAGTTAAGATTTTACAGACAGAAGGTGTATGAGGTTCAGGATGAGCAGAGTAGGAATTAGTGTTTATGAGTGCCGAGTGTTTGTTGCTCGAGAGGAGAAAGTTCTGAAACTCTGTAGCAGCATGAGTGTGATGGACCCTGCTGCCCCACACACTCCCAAGGTCACAGCCAGCCATATGGGGCGCTTCCTGGAGGTCCTGGGGCAGCAGCCTGCCCAATTCACATTCTTCCTAATCCAAGTGACATTTGTAACAGTCTAGTAACACACGGTTGCCTAGTGTAAAGCCCGAAGCTATCCCTTCTCCAAGCTTCTAGCCGCCATGAATGATTGGAAATCTGTGCTTTAATATTTCTTAGTGATACCTGAGGAGTAACACCATCAGAGTAAAAATTAATTATTCAGTTTGCTAGGGAAAGGGAAATAAACACATCACATGGCAACAGTGGGCTGCAGTGGTGAGATGTCATGAGTGGGTGAGTGGAGGAAAGGACTGTGATTATGTCCTCACTGTGTCTCTCTCACCACACTCAAATTCTCGCCTCTCTCCTGAGCTTGTGGCATGGTACCCATCTTCACCTCCACTTTCCAGGAGATATGAGCCCAGCTTGTTGCCAGGGATACAGAGAGGAGGCAGGTAGCAGAGCTCTGGGGCTCACCAGGGAAGGCATCGCTGTGCCGCCATTTGGTGATGTGAGATTCTCAACACCATTTTCTCTGCAGAGAAGCTGAATCATAGAACTGATTCAATATTTGCTCAGGATCCTCTGCAAATAGGGCATCTGACTTCTCTCCCTTCTGATTCCCCAGGAGCCTCTGCAAACCCCAGCTGGTTGCCCACTGAGGTGCCCTCTTCTGTGACAGGTAAGTTGAGGGAGATTCTGCTATCTAGGGACAGAGGCACATAGAATCTTTCTTGTTTTTCTCCCTTCTGCCTCTTTTATCTTTATCTTATTGTGGTACTGGGGTTTGAGCACAAGGTCTTTGCACTGAGCTACTTTTCCTGATTTTTGTTTGTTTGTTTTGTTTTTAGTTTGAAACAGGGTCTTGCCAAGTCACTAGGTTGCTCAGGCTGGGCTCCAACTTGCCACCTTCCTGCCCCAACCTCCCAGAGTGCTGGGATGACAGGTGTGCACCATAACATTCAGAAGAGTTGTGAACTTAAAACTCACCTCCTTCACAATCTTGTTTTAAAAATCTCTTCTCTCTTTGAAGAGGGCATCACAAATAGACAGTTACTAACGCACCATCCTACACCCCTGAGTCACGGAATTGCTGCTTCACTTGGCACCCTTGCTTTTCACTTGGCATCCTTGGCTAACAGAGAGCCCAACTACTCTGCTTTCTGATTTCCCAGCAGCCTCTGGGGCCCCAGCCCACCACCCACAGAGGCGCCCTCCCCCGAGGCAGGTAAGCTGAGGCCAGTTATTTGTCTATGCAGGTAGGCAATGGACAGTGTGTGAGGCACAGAACCAGTGTGTGGACTGCAGAGCCCATCAGTCTGTGGCCGAAAAGCTGCTGGGCCCAGAAACCCCAGGGCTTCTTTCTAGCACTGCTTCCTGAGCTCCCAGAGTGGCGGGGCAGCCCAGGAATGCTCACTTTAGGCGCACCCAGCTGGTGTGAGGCTGCTGCCTAGTGCCACCTGAGAACTGCCATGGAGCTCTGTGCAGTGTCCCCGCCCTCCGAAGCTCTCAAAGCTTTAGGAAACAGGGTGCTTGGCCAGGTGTTGCTAACCTGCTCTGCACTCAGACCTCGTGCCTAATGGCAGGGACACAATGACAAGAACCAGTACAGGGGTGTGGCAGTCGAGGGCAGTGTGAGCACCAGCCCTGCCCAGCAAGGCAGGACACACATTGGTAGCATACTGTGTGTGTAGAGTCAGGGGTTCGGCCTCAGTGTAAGACACATGCCAGGTTCTCCACCAGCTCGGGATGTGTGGGTCTGTGAGCTACCACACTCACAGACGAAATGGCTCATCCTCACCAGGGCTCCCTTGGGCCAGCCTTTAATCCACACCCACCTCCTCCTCCATCCCTAGCCCTGGCATCTGCTAAGTTGTTTTCTGTTCTAGTAATTCTGCATTTCTAGACTATCACAGGAATGCATCACCCTGGGTGTAACCTTTCAGGGTTGCCTTTTTCTGCTCAGCTCAGTGCACTCCCTGCAGGTCTGTGTTCACTGTTGCCTGCTCAGGAGCTGCTCCTCTCCATTGCTAAGCAGGATTCTATGCTGTGTTTGTACCACACACTGTGTTTAAGTAGCACCCAAGACTAATGGGTCCCCAGGCTCCCCAGTGGGTCCCCAGGAAGAGAAGCAGCTGAGAATGCACCATGCCCAGCTCCCATTCTGCTAGAGAGAGCAGAGCATAAACTAACTCTCCCTGAGGGTTCCCCAAGGAAGGGGTCCTAGGTGATGTCCCCACCCTCCCTGAGGACTGCATGTGTACAGGCTTTGGGGACTCAGAACATATGGTGACCGTGTGAACACAATGTGCAGTCCCCAGTTAAGCCGGTGACCCTAGGAGGGAGGTGGCCCTGTGAGCTCAGAACTACCTCACCTTGTCCTGCCAGAGCTGGCAGAGACCGAGGGCCTACCTCTTCTTTTTAAGTTGGGATACAATTCACACACCAGGACAATCACCCGGGACGCTACAATGGCCATCATTACAAAAAACTCAACAAAACAGAAGGGCTGGTGAGGATATGGAAAGACTGGAACCTTCTACATCCTGATGGGGTTGTACAATGGTGCATCTTCTTTGAGAACTGGTCTGGTGCTCCCTTCAAAAATTAAACAGTTACCTTGTACCCAGTGATTCTGCTCTTGGGTTTGTGCACAGGAAAATTGGAAAGTGACACTCTCACAGAACCTGTGTGTGAATGTTCACAACAACATTATTCATAACAGCACAAAAGTGGAAAGGACCTGATGCTCATCAACTGATGGGTGGATCTGATGCTTTGCAGCCCTGTGAGATGGGGGCAGAATCTCTCTCTGCAGTGACTGCACTCAGTGGCAGAGAAGGAGGTTTTAGGGGTCACTGGTATCTCAGAAGGATGTGGAGAGAGGGCCTCTGGGGAGAAAGATACTAACTCTGCTTCTTACCACATCCTACTTGGCATTCCCAGAATCCTCCAGGATACACAGCATCTTGCCCGTGAACAAAGTCTCCACAACAGGTAAGGAATCCATACTTGAAGCTCTGCAGAAAGGAGTGCAAGGCTAGGGTTCACACCTCTGTCACCTAAGGCTTTGAATGCACCCACTGAGGCCCCTGCCCCTCACCAAGGAGGCCCTTGGTCTGAGGTGAGAGTGGCAGGACTGGACCCCAGGGTGGTATGGGGAAGCATGCTGGGAAGTATGTCAGTTTCAGAGATGGTGGATCCCAGGCTCTGATGGGAAGACCATCACTACTTCTCCCCCTTGCACTCAGGATGACACCCAAACTCTCCCCACTTCCCTCTGATCTGAGCATCTTTGTTCTCCACTGTGGAAGTTGTGGTCCAGCCTCATAGCCCAGGGTACACGTGTGCCCTCTGACTATTCCAGGCCACTGCACACACTTCCCTCCTGCTGCAGCGTCCTGCTCCCTTGCTTTTCCTGGGAAGTATCACAGGGATCCTGAGTGGGGCTCATATACTGGCTTTCTCCAGGCTCCTGACCACAGGGGCCTCTTTCCAACATGGCAACAGGATCCTCCCTCAAGATGTAGCCTGACTTCCTGCACTCTGTCACTCTTCCTGATGCATTGTGTCCCCTCCTGACTCCCGTGCCCCACACGCTCTGCCTTGACTTCCTCTTCCCTTGGCTTCAATGCCTCAAGAAAGTCCTTCTGAGGCTCCAGGCTGGTCAGGTGGCTCCTCTCTCCCTGTCACGTGTCCTGAGGGCTGCCCACCTCAGCAGTGTCCACTCCACTCTGCTTCTTGGTCTCCTCCCATTGTCTGCGAACCCCACATGGACTTTGTCTGATGAATCCTTGAGTCCCTGCAGCCAGGCACACAGCTGGGCCACAGGAAACACTTGTGGAGTAAGAAGATGATAAGTATCCAGTGTTTATCATAGGCCAGTTCAGCCTTTTGTGCAACTCATGATTACGGTTTGAATATTCCTATCTGAAATGCTTGGCAGCAGAAGTGATTTTTTTATTCAAAAAATTTTTTAGCAGAAATGTTTTGGATTCTAGAATATTCTCATATAATGGTGGGATATCTTGGTGATGGAACCCCTGTCTGAACACAAAAATTCATTTGTGTTTCCTATATGCCTTATAATACAACCTGAAGATACTTTCCTACAGTATTTTTAATGCATCTGCATTTTGACTGTGACCCTGCCTGTGAAGTCAAGTAGAATTTTTCACTTGGGGCATCTATTGGTGCTCAAAAAAAAAAAATTCAAATTTTAGAGCATTTCAGATTTCAGATTTTCACTGGAGGGGTGCTCACTATCTGTTGTTTTAATTTTATTTCTTTTGTGTGTGTGTCACTGGGGTTGACCCTAGAGCTTTTGCCCTAAGCTACCTCCTCAGCCCTTTTCTATTTTTATTTTGAGACAAGGTCTCCTCCTTAAGTTGCCCAGGCTGGGCTTGAATTTTCTGTCCTCCTGCCTCAGCCTCCCAGTATGCCAGTGTCACAGGTGTGATTTAAGTGGTATCAGTTTCACTGGACACACGGGAAAGTAGGCTTAGAGATGCTGAGTCCCACATCTGACAATGCTGGCCTGGAGTCCACACTGGGCAGCTGACTGTAGAGTCCGGTGTCCTGGAATCCATGCCCAGCTGTGAGGCGGAGTGCCTCTCTCTTGGTTCACACTGAGCCTTTCTGATTCCTAGTGACATCTGAGAACACCACTGTCTCCCCGAGGGGCTCCAGCCCTCCACTAGGTGAGCCATCCCAGCTCCTGAAGCTCACCCCTTTCTCTCTGTAGAGGAGCCCAGGGCTGCCACTCTGGGGTGCTGGGGTGGAAAGCTGTAACAGGATGACATCAGTATGTGGGGTTCCAAATGGGGCAGTGGGTTAGAAGAATCGTCCTTTCCCTGTGCCCTTCTCACTGTCTCCTCCTCCGCAATGAACCAGTTGGGGGTGGCCCTGGGGGCTGGGCTGGGGTGCCCAGTGGGGCATGAGCTGCAGCCTGCTGGAGGAGACACCAGAATCTCCATCAGGGGCTCAGCTGTGGGCAGCCCAGGGTGGCCTGCAGGGTGGCCTAGGGGTGCTCTGCCTCACGCTCCTCCTGTGTTTCTGCCAGGTTCTGCCTACCAGCACTACGCCAAGGGCAACCTGGTACGGGTGTGCCTGGGCGCCGTGACTCTGGTCCTCCTGGCTGGGCTCCTGGTGGAGGCCAAGCACAGCTGGAAGAAAGCCCTGCCGCTCCAGGTCAGAGCTGCGCACCGGCCGCTGCCCCCACTCCCACAGCCCACAGGGCTCTTGGGCAGCAGGATGGGGCCTGGTGTTAGCACCCCAGGCGTGGTCAGGTCCCAGAGGTAGGTGCACAGGGAGTTGACACAAGGTGCCTGTGTCAAATGTGAGGAACCTCGAGGGCTGGGGAAGAGACTTTGGGCATCTGCTCAGCCATCTGGCCAAGGATGCAGTCCCTGTGGGGTGAAAGAGGCCTAGCACCCCACTGGGCCTCTCCTTAGGGCCACTCATGAGCTTCCACACCCTCCCCGTGGGCTTCCTTCTGTCCTTCGTGCAGGACCTCCGTGTCCCCTGGTCCTCTCTGTCCCGTGGCTGTCCCCATCCTTGTCCTTATCCCAACCCTGTCCCCAGCCACAGTCTGTTAACTGTCCTCAGCCCTGGGCCAGCTGCTGGGCACACTCAGGTTTCACTTGGCTGAGGCAGAACACGCAGTAGCCCCTCCAGCTGCAGGGCGCCCAGCCCTGCATCTGACAGTGATGTTCCCAGGCCTCCCTAGGCACCCTACTGTGCTTGGAGGCCAGGCTCGGGGTCAGAGCTGCTTGTGGCTGTGACACTGTGACAGTTGATCTGATCACCAAGAGGGAGACTAAGCTATAAGGGACAGTGTCACCCGCACCAAAAGAGATGACCCACATCCTGGGGGGATGCGATGTGGTGGGGAAGGTGCAGGGCTTCAGCCCACTCAGGGTCTCACTCAGTCACTGAGACTGGGCTTGAGCTCCCCCTGCCTCAGCTTCCCTGGGTTGGGATGACAGGCACATTTATTTCTGGAATTCCCACTTAATATTTTCAGACCAAGGTTGACCATGTGTTCCTGAAACTGCAGCCAGCAAAACCACAGATGCAGGGAGGACTCTGTAGCCAACAAGTCGACGGCGGCTTCCATCTTGCCAGAAAAACTAGTCCGGAGTCTTGACCGTGTCCTGAATTCCATGCTGGGCAAATGCAGAGACAGGAAGTTCGCTGGTCTCTGTAGAGGCTGGAATGGGCAGTGCCTGCCTAGGGAGTGGGGTTTTTATTTCAGGGTGAGGAAGTGTTAGGGTCTCCACAGAGGTGATGGCTCTATACCACTGTGAATGTCCTGTCTGCCACCGAACCAAACTGTCCACTCCCAAAGGCATCTGGGTGGTTCTCTGCAAGGGGAGGGTGCTGCATATTTCAGACGCTAGGAGAGCGGATTTCAGATGTTTTCCCCAAGGAGAAGATGCGCTCAGCCGGGCTTGTGCATTACCATGTAAATGTGTGTCCACACCATGGGTCTCTGGAGTGCCTACAGTGTTTGTGTTTTTATGTATCGGTTAAAATTAATGAAAGGTTAACATTGTGTTATTTAAACTTCTCCTCATTAAAAATGAAAGAGAAAAGTCCTTGTTCTCTACCACACCTGTCCCAGGGGGCCAGGGCACTTGTCCTTCACCGTGCCCTGCTGCAAGCAGGCGGGTTCCAGCCCCGGGTCCTCCATGACGGGACCCATTTTTGTTGGGTTCCAGGTCCCATCAGGGTGAGCCTCCAACCTTGGGGCAGCCCTGACCTTGGTATGACTCTCGCCCTGAGGCTGAGCTGGGGAACTGATCCCTGCTCCTCCAGTGTCTGCTGCAGAGAGAAGCACGGAGGGGGAGTCCCGTGGACTCCTCCACTTCCCACAACCAAACTCTGCCCAGACCTCCAGGCAGGGAGCAGGTCCTGCTCCAGGCTGCAGCCTGGGGTGGCCCAGGTCTCAGTTGATGCTTTGGCCAGTTGTGCACTGCTGTGTGTACACAAGCTTCCCTCCCTGCGGGGTTGTAGGTGCCTGCAGGGCTGGGAGAAAGAGCTCACCAGGCAGGGGTGGAGCCCTGGCTCCCAGGACACTCTGCAGCCAGCCAGCAAGGGGTCTCTGTGTTCTCATGACTTGCTTCCCTCACGGGCTGGCCAGCAGCAAGTTGAGTCAGGTCCCTCTGCTCCATTGTCCCTGCCTGGCTGAGGAAAGCCATAGCAAAGAGTTTAACTGCTCCCGGGTTCACAAGGAGAAACACACTTGCAGATGCAGGACCCCGGGGTTTGTGGATTCAGGGTCACGTGGAGTCTGGGAGCCTTGGTGTTGCTTGTGCATGTGACACCATGCTGCTGACCCGCTGTGGCCTGAGGAGACACCCACTTTATGCTGTAGGGCCTTCCCTCACCTGCCCTCCTGTTCAATAACTCATCCCGGATCCCTGCTCTCTCCTGGCCTGAGGACGAGGTCCTGTGGAGTGGTCACCAGACACATCACAGCAAAACTCCCAGTGTGTGGCAACCTAAGCCCCAAGTGCACAAATAAGTATGCTCGGCTGCTGGCTAGCACCGAGTGGATGCTAACGAGGGTGCATGTGGTGGTGCAAACCTGTGATCCTGGCTACAAGGGAGGCTGAGGAAGGGGAATTGTGAGTTGGAAGCCAGCTTGGGCAAGCGATTTAGGGAGACCCTGTCTCTAAAAAATAAATGGCTGGGGTTTGAACCTGGGGTAAGCAAGTGACCACCGAGTCACACTCCAAACTTTGCATGTATCCTAGTCGAAACTTTGACGTTTTTCTCTAAGTTGTCCTAGCATCGTAAGGAAGCAGGCTGGGGACACCCAAGGGCAGCTGGCCGGAGCCGACATGGTGCCCACTGGGCTGTACAGTGTATAGATCGTCTTGAGCTCACTTTGTACAGAGACAAAATCTCGAGGACTGGGAAGGGCATGGATGTAGGAGGCTCTAGGTCAGTGTTCTCAGCGGGGATTTGGGGGCCGGAACCTTGGACAGTGTTTAGAGATTTTTTTTTTTTTTTGTTTTGATACCGGGGTTTAGAGGTTTTGGTCGTCGCCGCAAGAGGGCGCAGCAGACAACAACTGGGACCTGGGCGGTTGTTCAGCATGCACACTGCGCAGGCAGAGCCTCTGCTTCTCTCGTAGGTGGCACCACAGGGGTGGCATCAAGGGACCCGAGCTCCACTATCTAGGCGAAGCACAGGATGTGGGGATGGCCCCGCCACCTGGGAGCAGTGGTTTGAAAGCTCTTAGGAAGGGAGCTAAAAATAACCCAGCCTGCTCTGAGCAGTGCCAAGAACCAGGACTCAGAATCCCCAGCTACTGCCCCACTGCATGCGCACTACCTGCCCCACGCAGAAGGAAGCCTGATCCCCACACCCTGAGAGGTCCAAAGCACAGAGCTGTCCACAGAAGAGGCCTCGAGGCCCGGGCACCAGTGCAGATGGCCCAGGAATGTGGAGTTCACTTTAGGAGAGTCTGGAAAGTCCTGGAAGGCCTGTAACCCCAGAAGCAGGAGGATCACATGTTCAACTCCAGCCTGGCGACTTAGCGAGACCCTGTCTCAAAATAGCTGCAGAGGGAGCTCAGCGTGAAGGCCCTGAGTTCGATACCCGGTACTGGAAAGAACCCAGAAGCAGGCA
This sequence comes from Cavia porcellus, assembly GCF_034190915.1. Lineage (NCBI taxonomy): Eukaryota > Metazoa > Chordata > Mammalia > Rodentia > Caviidae > Cavia > Cavia porcellus. The sequence goes on along the minus strand of NW_026947490.1, from coordinate 35,782,432 downwards.
GCGGTGTTTTCACAAAGCTGTGAGCCCTGAATGCTGCAGGACTGGTCACTTCGGGAGGGTTTGCGTGGTGAATTTGGTATGGGTGTTTTGTCACAGTCAGAGGCCTCCAGGCCTTGCCGAGTGCGCCATCTGCATGCAGAGCAAAGTATCCCCAGCGAGCGACACCATTTATTCCACAAAGCACAAGCGGCAAGGTGGTCAGACTTCCTATGTGAAAACTGACTTTTAAATTTTCTGGTACTAGGAATTGAACCCAGGGCCTTTGTACTTGAACTACCTCTCCAGCTCTTCTATTTATTATTATTATTGTCGTTGTTGTTTTCGGTACAAGGTCTCACTGTGTTGCTGAATTGCCCAGACTGGGGTTGAAATTGGTATTCTGGAATGTTAGGAAAACGGTCTTTCTCTGAAGGAGGTGATCTTTCTGTGTCTGTGGGTTGCAGCTGGTAGAGAAGGAAATGCTGACAGTAAACGGGGACGTGCGGGGTGCTGGGGTTCTCAGACCACAGAGGACTCTGCAGCCAGGCAGGAAGAGGCCGGCAGGGCCTGTGCCGAGCAGCCTGTGACTCTGGACTCCACCTCTTTCCTCCAATCTTTCCTTTGGCTTCCTTTTTGTGCGGAGGCTCTGCTCTGCCCCCAGCCGAACACCCCGCCCCCAGACTCCGTTCTCTCAAGAGGCAGCTAGGGGGGACAGCGGCCTAAGTGCCTCAGCACCTGGGAAACTCATGGCGCAAACTGGGGGGGGAGGGCGGGGCAGCGTGTCACACGCGGACTCTTATAGTCGGCCCCATGCGCAGGGCCCAGAGGCGCCCGAGGCTGCGGACCACGCACTGCGTGCCGAGCTCTTCTCGCACATGCAGGGCCGTGGGCAAGCGAGGCTTCTAAACGAGGCACAGCTGGAGCCAACAGCGGCCGATCATAAAGTCAGACAACGGCCACACAGACTGTACAAGATGACACATGGAGACAGTGTGTTTGTGAGACATTTTAAGTGGCCCACAGGGTCACAGAAATCACGGCATTTCTCACTACTGTGGTGGCTCAGTGGTTAGCACAGTTTCTGAGTCTGCAAGAGCCCTAGGTCTCCAGAGCCACAGGCAGGGGTTCACCAAGGACAACAAATTGAGGTGTTGGAAGGGTAACCCCGACACTGCAGGCAGTGACCACCATGCACCGTGACAGGAATACAACTACATAGTGTATGCGCCTGACCCACGTGCTATGTGGCGACCACACAGCCTTTCCAGCAGTTCCACGCAGGCCGTTATGGACTGGGTTTTCCAAACCACAGTGCATTGAGATCCTGAGAGGTGATGGGCAGGGTGTCTCCATGCGCAGTGGCTGGCGCTGCCTTAGCACCTGAGGACCCTGGAGGGACCAGACTGATGCAGCTCCTGTAGGGCATGGCTCTGACAGCAGGGAGGCCAAGAGTCCACACTCTCCTGGGGTAGAAGCCGACTGCGCTGCAACCCAAGGTCCTGGACGCAGAGCGAGTTTGGAGCGAGGGTGCGGAGAAGCAGAGGCCAAGCAGGGCCTGCAGCCTGTGTCCTGCAGCCCGTGTCCTGCAGAGCCTGAGGGCGGAGAAGACCAAGGCCAAGGTGTCAGGGCTGGGGAGCAGCAAGAAAGGTAGGAGACCCACAAAGGACTTGGGGAGGAGCTTAAAGTCAGGGGAGACCTGGCCGTGAGGACAGGCAGGCCGAGGCGTCCACTGCGCTGAGGCTCCATCGTGATCACTGCTGATCGCCCAGATAACGTGGGGCTCAGGGCCTGGGCCCCTGCAGGAGCAGGGCCAGGAGCAAACCCAGCTGTGTGGGTGATGTCTCGGGGAGCTGGGGCCCCAGGTCCGGGGAATGGGGAAGGCCAAAGAGGGGGCGCTGCACCAGTAATTGCCCTCCTGAGCTGACTTCCGCCTTCCTGGAGAACAAGGGAAGGTGTAGGCGCAGGATGTCTGAATGCGGGGTGTAGCTTAGCGGCAGAGAACTTGTTCAGCCTGTGCCAGGCCTTGGGTTCAATTCCCATTCCAGAGTGATAGAGTTCTGTGCTCCCAACTCTCTGGGAGGCTGAGGCAGGAGGATTGCTTCTCTGAGTTACACTTTGCACTGAGCCACACCCCAAGCCTTTTTAATTTATTTTTTTAATTTTGAGACAAGATCTTGCTGAGTTGTCCAGATTGGGCTCAAACTTTCAATCCTCTTGCCTCAGCCTCCCAGAAGGCAGATAAATGTGCATCACCAAGCCGTCCAATCTCCACTTCTAAGGATCCTGGGGTCTTTCGCTCTGCTCACTGCCCTGGGCCTTCCCTGAGCGTGATGTCCAGAGTGGGGGATTTAGAGGTTGACCCAGGAGTGAGGCTTGGAGGGGGCCCAGCTCAACTGCAACGGTTGGTGGTTGCCGGGCCCTGTGTCTTCTCAGGCCTGTGGTCAGGGTGAGCAGAGATGCTTCCCTCTCTGCAGGGCGCTGTGTGAAATCCCCGTGCCGAGGCGCCAACCTCGCCCACCACATCCTGGCCTCTCTGCCTGCCAGGCCTTGTCCTGCCCAGGGCTCAGCCCAGCCGCGGAGCAGGCATCATGTGGACTGCACTCGCTGCCCTGCTCTACCTTGGTGAGTCCCCAGAGGGAGGGAGGTATGTGTGGGGGTCGCATGCAGTGGGGACAATGCATTTCCTGCACCTGTTTTCCAGGGCTGTGTCAGAGCTGGGAGGTTAGCACCCGGAAGCGTGAGTCCTTTCTGCCGAGCCCTGTGTCGCTATCAGGTTCTGCCTCAGTGTCCACCCATGGGCGCCGCATCCAGGAGGGTGGCGGGGCTGTGTCTCCTGGGGCTCAGGGCAGCGGCTGGGGGGGGGTAGGGTGGGCTCCCTGGAGCTCAGACTCTGCTCCCCCTCAGAGACGCTCTGCAAACCCATCATCTGGGCCGAGCCCAGTGCGGTGGTTGAGAAGGGGACGCCTGTGACCATCTGGTGCCAGGGTGCTGCAGATGCTGAGGAGTTTCAGCTGTATCTGGAAGGGGCCCTCTTCGCCTTGGAGACACCAAAGCCCCCTAGGCTGAGATACAGAGTCCACATCCTTATTCCAGCCATGAGCTCCCGCACGGCCGGGCAGTACAGCTGCAGCTACCGGAGTGGGGAGAGCTGGTCGGAGGCCAGTGATGCCCTGGACCTGGTGGTGACAGGTGACCATCCGCATGCTGGTTGCGCAGTCCTCTCCTGGGCCTGCATCTCGGGACAGCGTGTCCCGCAGCTCTGGCTGCTCCGCCTGTCCTGCTGATGCAGGGCGAACTGGAGACAGGTCTGGACTGGCTGCCTGAGAGGACATCCTTCACCCAACATCCACCTTTTCCCACAGGAATGTACGACACCCCCACTCTCTGGGTTCATCCGGGGCCCCAGGTGACTCCTGGGGAGCCTGTGACCCTGTACTGCCGCCTGGAGATCGCGACCAGCATGTTCGTCCTGCTCAAGGAGGGGAGACCCCACCGCGTGCAGCATGGCCGGGGCCCTGTGCAAGCAGAGTTCCCCCTGGGCCCCGTGACCGCGGCCCACCAGGGTGCATACAGGTGCTTCGGGTCCTACAACAGCCATGCGTGGTCCTTCCCCAGCAAGGCTGTGGAGCTCCTGATCGAAGGTGAGGGCAGCTGTTGCCCTTGACTCACTGTTCCGGGCGGAGGGTCCTGGGTTTCTCCCTGGGGCTGGGACCCAGAGCAGAGCACTGGACAGGGCACTGAAAAGGCAGGAAGGTACAGTCAGGGCAGGTGGGAAGGAAGTGCAGGGGGAAGAGGAGAGTGGTCCAGGACATAGGGAGAGGTCCTCTGTGTCCAGGGTTCCTGACTCTGTCCCCTGAGCTCACGAGGCCTCGGGCAACGGTCCCATGACCCAGGCCCTGTGCAAACCGCTCCATGGGAGACCAGCTTGGTCTCAGGCTGTATATAAATGAAGGACTGGGATCAGGGTCTTTCATTGGCTGTGTCCATATGCAAATGAAAGTGTGAAAATTTTCTGATTTGTCTTGCCGACATATTCTGATTGGTTCTGTGTACTGTGAGGTGGGGAGTCTCCTTGACCTGTTTTTTACCTGGAGCCCCAAGAGAATCCGACAGTGAGGAATGGGAAAGATCCAAAGGGACTTCCATTTCGTGGAGACCCAGTTGGTACAGCTGGGTATGACTGTGCGCACCTGTAATCCTAGCACTCTGGGAGACTGAAGTAGGAGGGTTGTGAGTTTGAGCCCACTCTGGGCAACTGAGCAACTTGGCAAGATCTTGTCCCTACAAAATGGAGAATAGCTGGGGCTGGGGCTCAGTGAGTGCAAAGGCCCTGGGTCCAGTCTCCAGGAGAGGGAGAGAGACAGAGAGATTGGCTGTGGGTTCTTGAAGATCATAGGGAGATGGAAAAGGAGAGGTGTGCGTGAAGAGCAGCTAGGGACACCAGAAGACACCCCAGTGCCTAATTCTACCCCATTTCTAGGAGATGGGAACACCAGTTTCATCCCCACAGACCCCACTCCTGCAGGTGAGGAGCTGGGTCTGAGCTCTCGGGAGGGTGAAGCCTTTCCGATGACATGAGGGCGTGGCCTCCACCCGGTGTCCAGTGAGGGCTGGGTGTGTCCAGTACAGCTGGACAGACAGCTGCTTGTGGCCCCACCTCCAGCGAGAGGAGCCTGACCGAGGCAAGGCCTTAAATCAGGAGACAGGAGGCCAGGCCAGGGGTCGCTGTCCAGGCTGCCACCAAAACAGGGGCGTAGGAGCCAGCGATAGGGACAGCTGCAGAGCCTGGGTGCTGGGTGTGGGGAGAGAGGGGCCTCCCGGGCAGGAAGAGGTGGGAGGAGGGGGCACAGTGTTGGGGTAGAGGTGGGGATGGGGTTTGGGCCAGATAAGCCCATGCCCACCCGCCCATCAGCGTCCTGTCCCCACAGCAGCGCACGTTGGGGAGCACTGCCCTGGATCTGAGGAGCTGGGAGTCCTGAGAGGTCGGTGGCCGCCACAGCTGCACTGGTGGGGGTAGGGAAAGGGTTGGGGGAGGGACCTGAAGGGTGGAAACGGCGGTGGTCCCTGCTCAGCTCCACTGTCCCCTTGTAGGCTTGGATCTCAGTGCCCAGAACCTCCTGAGGCTCGGCCTGGCGTTCCTGGTGCTGCTGGCCCTCGCACTGCTCCTGGCTGAAGACTGTCGAGGCGGGAGGAGGGCTGAAGCTGGAGCCCGCGGGGCCAGGCGAGAAGCACGCAGACCCCAAAGAGGAGGCCGCGACGGGATCCGGGCTGCGTGAACTTCCACGCTCCACGCAGCTCGGAGCGGGGAGGGGGGGGTGCGGAGGAGGGGTGGAGGCTGCGCTGCTGCGGAGGAAGCCCGGACTGCTCGGGACTCCCCCGGGACCCTTGCATCTCTGCTGGGCTTGGGGTGTTTGTGCAGCTTCCTGCAAGTGGCCTGGTGACCACGTGGGGGCTTCCTGGGAGTCTCATTTCTTCAACAGCAGGGCCTCGGGGATGTTCCTTTCGCTTTGTGTGTGTGTGAGCGTGCATGTGGATGTGAGAGTGTGCACACGCACATGGGTGTGCGTGCATGTGTGTGTGCAGGCATATGTGTGGTGTGTGCATGGCGTGTGCACATGCACACGTGCATGTGCGTGCGCATGTGTGAGTATATGTGAGCGTGATTGTGTGTGCACATGTATGCATGTGTGTACGCGAGCCTATGTGGTGTGTGCATGTGTGAACGCATATGTGTGGATGTGTGTGTTCCTCTGTAAATGTGAGTGCGAGTATGTGCACGTGTGTGAGCATGTGAATGCATGTGTATGCACATGTGTGTGTGTGTGTGCACATGTGAGAGCGTGTGTGCACGTGTGAGCATATGGCCACGAGTATGTGAGCAGGTGTGTGCACTGTGTGAGCATGCATGCACTTGTGAGTGTGAGTATGTGTGTGGTTCTGCGGATTAAACCCAGCGCTTCCCACCGAGCTCCGTGCCTGCGGCTTTCTCTCTTTTATTTGCTGGACAGACTCTGGCTAAGCCATAAGGGCGATCCTGTCTCCATCTGAATAATAAAATCAGGGCCGGGTGGAGCTCAGTGCAGTGGTTCTGGGTTCTGTGGCGCTGGAAACACTGGGGCTTTTTGGATCAGAACCAGAGTGGCAGCACCGAGGTCTTCAAAGCTTGGTTACCGTGCTTCAGTAAAACGCTGTTTGCTAATAAAATGTATTTTTCTGTTCCTCGCAGGAATACATGGCTTTAGTCTAACAATTTAAACATCAAAATCTTAATTATTTTCGTGTATCTAAATGCAAAACTTGTTCATTAGTTTTTCCCCTAAAGTCCAAGCAGTTTTGAAAGGAGCTGCCGTGTGGGCCTCACCCAGTCTGGCGATTCCACCGGAAAGCCTGTCGGTCCTGACCCCCCCCCCCCCCCCCGTCTCATTTCCTTGTGAATTATTTCTCATCCCCACTTTGTCTTATACATCATCGTCCACTTCTTTCCGGTACTGGGCATTGAACGTGGGACCCCATGAGTGCGGGGGGGAAGCCTTGACCATGGAGCACTCCGCCCCTCTGGTGGAAATGTGTGAGTTCCGCAGCTGCCACCCCTGAGAACAGGACGGCTCCGCCCCACAGGGATTCACACAGAGGCGCAGGCGCAGAGAATTGTGCGGGCCCTGCTTCCCCTTAGTGTGCTTGGTGTCACACAGCGTGAGAATTCGCGTGCCGTAGAATCGGGCAACAAAAGCACCCATTTCCAGCTTGTTTGTCCAGGTTGTTTGTGTCCAGCGCCAGCGTGGCCTTCTGGGCTCAAAGGTGGTCACCACCGTCCCTCCCGCACTAGGCAGGGGACAAGTGTCCACTTCGCATCTGCAGTGCCCACGAATCGTGATAAATACACGCAGCCGGAATCCCGCACCTCACCACTTTGTAAGTTTAAGTTGAATTTAATTTTTAAGCTGATGTGAGAAAACATAAAGAATGTCCCTGTTTACGGCACACGTGGTGCTGGGCACACAGTCACCTTAGGTGCGGCTCGCCTCGGGGAGGAGACGTCTAGGTAGCAGTCTTCTGTAATAGTCACCGTATCTTTCTTTTTCTTTCACCTTTGGGGATTGGGCCCACGGCTTTCACAAGGGCTACCTTAGCCCCCTGTTAATTTTTATTTTGAGACAGAACTTCACCAAATTGCCGGAGCTGCCCAGCCTCGCAGAGTGACGGGACTACAGGCGTGTGCAGCCACGCCTAGCTTATCTTTCATTTCTCTGTGGTGCAAACATCCCGAGTCTTTTCCCTCGCGCTTTTGGAAACGCACCGCACCCTCTTAACAAGTGCAGGTTGAGAGTCCTTGTGCTGCTATAGCATCGCCCTCCAGGACTTTTCCGTTTTATAAAATGAAGCTGCGACCCACTGGAGTTGCGCAGTCCGGGATTAGCGCTGCTTTCCCGCCTGCGCCCGAGAGTCAGGACTCTCCCTCGGGTGCCTGTTTATCTCTTTAATGTGCAGATGGACAAAGCGGACACCTCGCAAGCAAAGGCGGGAAGGGCTCGCATTTCCACCCTTTCCCAGCCATTTGTATTTAGTGAAGACGCATTAAAACTAGGAAGGAAGAAACACCGGGAGGAAAACACAGGGCTGTAACGAGACCCAGATACAGATGGATATCAGCCCGCAGGTCAGGACTCCGGCTGGAGAAAGGTCCTCCGAAGGCGGGCCCGGGGCTTGGAGGGCTCTGGCTCCGCCGGTCTCCCCTGGGCCGCTCCTGAGCGCATCCATCAGCACCTGGAGCTCACCTGTGTCCTCCAGGGCCCGGTCCGGGTCCTCTTTGTCTGGCGCCCCAGTCCGACCCGGGCAGGTCCCCACGTCCCACAAACTCCGTGCATTCCGCGCGGTGGCTGCGCCAGTGGTCCGCGCCCAGGGCCACCAGCGCCGCGAGGACCAGTGCCGCCACGCCCAGCCGTACCGCGTTCTCCACCGTGTGTTTCCGGGTCTCGGGCTCTGCTGGCACCATGGGAAGAGACCAGTGGTTGCTGGTCAGTTCAGCCCATCTAGACTCAGAGCAGAAGCAAGGGGCGGTCCCCTCTGACCCATGGAGCCCCTGCTCTGAGAGCTGAGGTCCCCTGTGCCTCCCTTGGGGGTTGGAGACACCGTTCCTGGACCCCTTCAACTGGTGCATTCCCCAAATCTCTGATCCTATGTCTGCACCCTCTATCCTCATCTGGAACTCGAAATTCTCTTGACTTTTTTTGTTTGTTGTTTCAGGGAATTGAACTCAATGCTCTGCCACTAAGCTTCGTTCCCAGCTCTTTTCATTTGGTAAAAGAGTTTTGAGATGGGTTTTGCTAAATTGCCCAGGTAGGACTCGAACTCATAACCCTCCCTTTTCCACCTCTTTTAGCTGCTGGGATTGCAGGTCTACACTGCTATGCCTGCTGCAGTTCTCTCTACTGTACCTTCCTAGACTGATGTCACACATTCCATTGCTGTCATACGTGGCAAACATCTAGCACTACTGGGCCTGGGAAGGAGGTGGGGGAAAGTTCAGAAGAACTTAGGTAAGGTTCCGCCCGCTGTGTGACCTCTGCTGGTGGTGCCCTGAGGTCTTCGTGACCTGAGGGCTTCCTGCTCATGTACAGAGCCCACATCTGTTCCGGGTGAGATCAGAGAGCTAAGTGCAAAGACTACTCAAGTGGGGAAGATGACACAGCAAAGAGTCCTTTTCACACGGGAGTGAGGGTGATTCCTACAGCCAACACAGTGACTGTTCTCTCTAAGGAAAGAGATGGAAGCACTCCCCAAATTAAAATGTTAACACGTGTGTCCATCAGAAGATACCCTGAGAAGGTGATAAAAATTCACAGCACATGCACAGCTGACAAAGAAACAGTCAACAGTGAACGGAGAGAAACTGCAGTCTAATGGTAAAAATCTTGCGGGTATATTGCGATAGTTCTGAGACAACAGGATGAGCCATTTAGGGAATTATTTGAACTTCTCCCTACTTCCTGTTTCTCCAACTTCCTTTTTTCTCATATGAGGAAACCATGAGGTAGTTAAGTTCATGGAAAAGACATTTTTGTGGTATCATCTGTTTGTTTTTTTTTTTTTTTTTTTTGGTAAGAGTGAGTTTTTTTTTTTTTTTTTTTTTTTTTTTTTTTTTTATCGGTACCAGGGATCGAACTCACGACTGCCTGCTTACAAGGCAGGTGCTTATGCCGCTGAGCTAAATCCCCAGCCCCAAGAGTGAGTTTTTTTGTCATGTTTTGTTCTCTGAATAACTTCTTTATGATAATGATATACAGTGTTATTCTAGTCTTTTGGTATATATTTTTCATAAAATAAAGAGAAATACAATAAAGAAGCCTGTGTCTGCAAAAAGAAATAAAGAGAAATAGATCATAATTTAAATTAAACTTCTGTAAGTCAGCAAGAGACAGAGGGCAGAAGACTGAGCTGGACCTAGACACCATCACTTCACAGGGAAGCAACACAGATTCAGCAGACATGGCAGTGTGTGCTTCATTGTCAGTGGAGGAAAAGTAAATTACAGTGAGAAGGGGATATCTTATCAGCTTCTTTTGATGGAAAAAAACATTAAAATCCCGACTTACTGGGTGTGGTGTAGCCTGCAATTCCAGCACTCTAGAGGCTGAGGCAGGAGGATCATAAGTTTGAAGCCAGCTTGGGCTTCAGAGTGAATTCCAGGCTGCCTGGACTTCACAGGAGACCCTGTCTCAAAGCCAAACCAAGATGAACCAGAAACCTGACAGATCAGTGAAGGGAAGCATTTGGAGCCACAGGGACTTACATATGGCCAGCAGAGTGCAGGTTGGTACACCTGGGGGCCCATGGTTACAGCGCACCTGTCCTCAGCAATCCTGTGGAGTGAGCAGTTGGCAACCCTGGCCTGGGGCCAGACCAGCCTATTAGCAGTTCTCCTGCCTCAGCCTTCTGAGTGCTAGGATAGGAGTATACCACATGGCTGGCTCCACTGTCTGCTTTTGTGTGGTCCGAGAGCCTCAGAATGTGCTTTATATTTTTAAATTGTGAAAAAATTCAAAAGAAGAATATTCTTGCCAGCCATGGTGGTACACACCTGCAGTCCCAGCACTTCTGCCCAGCACTCCTGCCCAGAGTGAAGAAGGAGGATAACTATGAGTCTGAGGCCAGCCTGGACCACATAGTGAGACTCTGTCTCAAAAAGAAGACTGTTCTTTCAGGGCAGTGAAAAACTTCTGACACTTGAGGGTCAGTGTGCATAGAACATGACTGGTGAACAGCCAAGCTTGTCATTTATACTCAGCCACAGCTGCCCTGGTGCTGCGAAGGAGCTGCCACTCAGAGCCCTGGGAGGAAGAGGCTGCAGGGGACAGAACCGGGGTTGGTTCCATGCTAATGCAGTGGAGGTGATTGTAGGGAGTCATTGAAGCTGGAGATGGATCCAGTGTGGGGCTAAAGCAAGGCCCACCCTGAAAACACAGAGGGCCCAGAACAAGCCTCCTAAACAAGCTGTTCCAGCTCCAGGAAGGCAAGGGGCCCAGGTCTTCTAGGCAGACAAGTAGCTGGGCAGCGGGGCTGAAATTGACAGTATCCTCCTGAGTGTATAAATAAATGTGCTGCAGTGGTCCAGCAATTCCTTCCCTCCCATCAGGAGAGAGGGCTCCTCCTGACCCCAGCTTTCCTCCCTTATTTTCCCATCCTCTCACCATCCTTCCCCTGGGAAAATCTAAAGCTGTAGCTGGTGGCTACTGGTGCTGAGCTCCTGGTCCCCAGCATGTGGTATTCGGGGCAGACTCTGAGACCAGAACACCCCAGACGATGCCAGTGCATGTTGACCTCACTGTGATGGTCTAAGTGTGAGCAGCACTCACATCCTTCATCCTAGTGCCCTTGAGCCCAGTTCTGCACAATGAGTCAGTCTCAGCACCATACACTGTAGATCCAGCCACTTCCGAAAAGCCCCCACTGTGACCACAAGTGGCTTGGGGACATCTGGGTGCAGCCATCACAGTGAGGTTGGTGTTCACTGGTGTCATCTGGGGTCTTAGTGTGGTTCTCCCTTGTTGCTTTGCTGGCTTCTGTCTACCGTGAACTGTTTCTCCTCTATGACACCGCCCTGTCTTTGAGCCAGCTGATTGTGACTGAAACCTCCACAAACTGTGAGCTGAACAATCCTTCCCTCCTCTAACTTCAGGTGTCAGGTACTTTGTCTCAGCAGTGAGAAGAGTACGACACTAACTTTGAATAAAATGCCTTTATCCCAACACCAGAATGGTTATTGCAACTCAAAATCAACAAAATCCAGGTTATCTGGGTCCACAAAGCTCTGAGCTACATTTGCAGCCATTTCAAGTTTTTAAATTTTGAGACAGTCTTGCTGAATTGTCTAGGCTGGCCTTGAACTTGCGATCCTCCTGCCTCAGCCTCCGCAGGAGTAGTGCAGAAGGAGCATCGTTGTGCCTGGAAGGCGTATTCTTTTTTGTATGAAGATAAACAGAAATAAGTCATAGGTCAGCTCAGTACCTGTATAAAGAAGTATGTGATAACACGAAATAGGCAGATAAAGGAAATGAAGAATGACAGGTTAGGGAAGGAAGGGAAGGAGGGATGAGGGAGGCAAAGAAAGAAGAGGGAAGGAAGGACAGTGAGAAAGGGACCTGGCTGGTGGGCTGCACTCTCCTGACCCTAGAACTCCTGAGCTGTGGGACATGTGCAGGGCTCTGGGCTGGGTGGTCTTTAGAGTCCCCTTCATGGTATATCAGTCCCCAAGCTTTGCATGTGGACACTGTGCTCTTTCTGTCACCATGGTCGGGTTTTAATGGTTTAAACCCAAGACTGTGCACTGATCACTCATTGTGGTCTCAATTTGCTCTCCTGGGGAGACATGGAAGCATCCACTAATCCGTTTAGTGGAGCTGGTCTCCTCTGCTTAGAAACACGTTCTCCTGCCTGCATCTCCAACTGAAGCTCCAGAAGCAGTGAGGAGGCACAAGCCAGGGAGCCTCTTTTTTTTTTTTTAAGAAAGAAAGAAGGGCAGACAGACAGACAGACAGACAGAAAGAGCCTTGTCCTGACAGACAGACAGAAAGAGCCTTGTCCTGAAGGTTGAAATGCAAGACAAAAACCAGACACCCAGAGTGCTGCTCGCTGTGGTTCCACCACCCTTTGTGTTTAGACATGGAGTCCACAGCTGGGAGATCGCACTGGGAGGGGCTGGGCAGGAAGGGGCCATGGAATTCTCAGACTAAATCTGATCCCTGAACTCAGCACAGGAAATTGTTACAAATCCTGAATGACTTGTGTGTGTGTATGTGTGTGTGTGTGTGTGTGTGTGTGTGTGTGTGTGTTGAGTCCAGGGATCCATCCCAAGGCCTTTGCACTGAGCTACATCCCTAGCCATTTTAGTTTCCAAACAGGATCTCTCTCAGTTGCTGAGGCTCTGGTTGAATTTAGGATCCTCCTGCCTCAGCCTCCCAGAATTCTGGGATTGTAGGTATGCACTATCACTCTGGCTATGTAAACTGAAATTGAAGTGAAGGAGCATTCCAGAGTGTGGCTGGGTTGAGGGACAACCCTGTGATGGTCACAGAGTACTTCCTTTCCAAACAGGCTTGATTTACAGCAATTGTTAAAATATCTTTACCCTTTTTCTTGGTCTAAGTGCTATTAATACAGTTTTCACTTTTTTATGGTTTCTTTGGTCAGGGATGCTCCAACCTGAGCTACACACCATGCCTTTTTAAAATTTAAAATCAGGTTCTTGCCAAGTTGCTTAGCTGGACTTGATCTGTGATCTTCCTGCCTCAGCCTTCCCAGCAGCTGGGGACAGAGGCAGGCAGCACTGCATGTGGCTCACTTTGCAATGTTGTGGTTTGCGGCTACCACATGCTTAGCTCGTGGCCTGGCCAGCGGCCCTGGAAAGGCGAGTGTGAGAGGCCAGTGTGGCAGCCTTGTGTGGTCACCAGTTATTCTGTCTTCTGCAATGCATTCACCCTCTCTCTCTAAGCAGAGCAGTGTAGACACAGGCGCATGATCCTGCTCCTTAGAGTTCTGTCCAGGTGAGCACTCACACTGGACTCTAGACCTGCAGGTTACTCTGAGGATTCCCGGCTTGTGAAGGTGAATGAGTGAGCTTCTGTCTGGCATCTGCAGCCTCAGCAAGGACCCATGATGGAAGACTCTCAGTGCTGGCCTCACCTCACTCAATAGACTGTATGTGTGGTGGTGCACACCTGTGATTCCAGCACTCTGGGAAGCTGAGGCAGGAGGACTGTGAGTTTGAGTCAAACCTGGACAAATTAAAGATTTAGGAAGGCACTTAAATAAACCAGTGGGTGGATGGGTGGACAGCTAGACAGCTAGATAAATAGACAGAGAAGAGTGATGGGTATAACACAATGTCAAAGCCCTGTTCCCAGTTACTGGAAAAAAGCAAAACCCACATGCTTTGAGAGGATCCTGGAGGACACCAGCAAAGAAGTGGAGCATGAGTGTGGTGTGAGTGAGGAGCCCTCTGTCTTAGATGGGACTGCATTGCCTTCCCCTTAATTCTCAGGGCAGCACTCCAGTCCCCATCTAGGGTCAGCCCTCATGGAGGACCTGTGCTTGCCTGTGATAAGGACCCAGGACTGCTGGGTGCTGGGATGCACCTACCTGTGATAATGAGCTCTAGGGCCTCGCTAGGTGCCGACCACACGTGGGGGCTGCTGCTGTGCCAACCATAGCAGATGTACTTCCCTGTGAAGCTGGGGTTCAGGGGGCTCAGGGTGAAGCTCCCTTGGTGTCCCTCATGTTGATGCTGTGGCAGGGAGGCATCTCCCTCCTTGGCCAGGGCGAACCGATCAAATGAGGTGTTTGCTGAATGACACTGGAAGGTGACGTTGTCTCCTGATGTCAACATGGAGTGCTGACCCATGGAGAGGAAAGGTTTGCTATACAAGCCTGGAAGAGAAGGCAGTGAGTGGTCAGCACGACTTCATTTCTTTTCTTTTGGGTTTTTGAAGCAGCATCTTTCCGTGTACCTCTGTCTGGCCTCAAACTCGTCATCCTCCTGCCTCATCCTCCCCCATCTGGAATTACAGGCGTGGGCCACAGTACCCAGTCTAGGACACTTTCATTGACACAGAGCTGTAGTTAACTTTTGTTGTGTTCACCAGGGTTTTAGGGTTAGGGTTAGCTCAGCATGAGAACCACACTCGTGTGCGAGTCTCTGGTATTGGTGGAGCCTCTGTGGACTCCATGGCACTGATCCATGACTTAGTCTAGTCACATCACAAGAAAAGTATGAGTGAGTGTTTAGGAGTGGGGAAACTAGAGAACACATGATCTGTACCCTTCGAGGCTTCGAGGTGGAGTCAGAGGGGCTGTGACAGCTGTGAGGAGCTGGGGAGGTGACAGCTGAGCTCACTGTGCCCCTGGGGGATGCAGGGTGTGAGGTTAGTTAGAAGGACTGGTGCATGGTAGGGAAGGTGTGGCAGGTGTGCAGGCTGCCTGCAGCGCGGCCGTGGGCACCGGGCTGGGACACGCTCTCGGCTCCTGTGAAGCTTTTGTAAATCTAGCAAGAACTGAGGTTGTTGTGGATCTGCTCCAGTGCCCCGCAATGAAAGTGATCTTTATGGGCTGCACAGACAGTCCAGAAAAAATAAAACCTAAACACACGAAACCGCCCTAGGATAAAGTCTATTAGAAACTAAAGGGGAATCCTAGGGGTAGGGGGATCGGAGCCCAAAGTCCTCACCAGTCACCACCAGTCCCAGGGCCTTGCTCCACTTGGACCACTGGCGCCCTTTCCGGTAGCGGCACCAGTACTGCCCCGCAGCGCTGGCGTCCACGCTGCCGAGGACAAACTCCGCCTGCAACTGAAATCCCAGCTGCTCCTTCAGCACTGTGAGCGTGGAGTTCTCCAGGCCCAGCAGCTGGTACAGGAAGGCCTCGGCCATCCCCTGGCACAGGATCCTCAGGGACGCTTTCCAGGGGACCACTGGCCCGGGTGCTGCGGAGATGCAGGGAGCGGGGAGGTCCCCTGGGGAAACAGGGCAGGCTCAGGGGGCTGTTACCACTGGGCCCCTTCCTCGCCTCTCTGTGGGGACATGAATGAATGAAAATGTGGCTGATCGGTCATCATTTCCCCATGAAAAACAGCGTTTGGTGTTCTTATACATAAAATGGATGTAAAATAAAATTCATCTATTTATATATTTATCCTTTTTTGAGACAGGGTCTCACTAAATAGTTCAGGCTGACCTTGGACTTGCTGTGATCCTCCTGCCTCAGCCTCCCTGGTACTGCAATGATAGGTGTGCACCATGATGCCCAGCTTGTTGATGGCTTCTTGAGGAGCTAAATTCCTTCACGTGTTTCTTTACTGAGTGAATTTCAGGTGGCATAAAGTTAACCACTCAAAGCTCATGGCTCAGCAGCATTTGATTCATGTGCGATGGACCACTGGGTCTAGCTCCATTTTTCTGTCTTCCTCTGGGGGTCACCGTGCTCCAAGAAGCTGTCATTCCTGGTCCCCTCCTTCCACTCCTGCTGCCGCCAGTCCTCCATGAGGGCTGCCTGTGGGCGGCCCCTCCATGGGGACCCTCACCCTCAGCCGCTCTGCTCTGCTTGAAAGTGAAGGCTGAGGCTGTGCAAACCGTGTCCAGCTGGGAGCTGCAGATGGGTGAGCCCGACCTGGGAGCCGGGGTATCTCAGCCTGACCCTGAGTTCTGCTCTGCACACAAGGTGGCTCTGTACCCCAGGGCAGGAGGATGCAGTGAGGGACAGCTCACAGCAGGACACAGTTCTGAGACCTA
Organism: Cavia porcellus; assembly: GCF_034190915.1. NCBI lineage: Eukaryota > Metazoa > Chordata > Mammalia > Rodentia > Caviidae > Cavia > Cavia porcellus. Next base: position 35,766,674 of record NW_026947490.1, on the reverse strand, counting down.
AAGGAGCTGAGCAGAGACCTCAGGCAGGAGGCCTGGCCTGGGAGCCCAGAGGTGCCCGCTGCTCCCTGGCTACAGTTCCCTCAGGTGGGGGGCAGGATGCAGGAGCCGAAGCAGCTGAGCAGCTGACCCTGCAGCTGGCAGACAGCTGTCCTTGGAGCTGGCCTCACACGGGCTGGCCAGGAGGGTCACACAAAAGCTGCTGGGTCTCTTGATCAGAGCTCTGGGCTGATGATATGAGGCTCACAGAGAGTGTGTAGGAGTTTTCCTGGCAATGCAGACAGCAGGGTGGAAGGGCTTCCACCCTGGACTTGATAAATGACAATGAATGAGGGAGAGACTAAGTTAAAACCCACTGTGGGCAAAGACTGGGGCCTCAGTGGGCAGAGGGTCCATGGGAAGAGGAGACACAGCCAGGTGGCCTGGGGGAGCTGAGCTGAGATGGACCCTGAGGAGTAAGCTGTAAGAGCTGGGAAACAGCTATATTTAAACACTCAAACAGTTGGTAAAAGAAGCAAGAGGAGACATGGATAGACATGGGGTTCACATCACAGGATCTAGGGGACACAATATGAAGTAGAACCTTGTTCTCCTCAGTGCTCACCTTAGTACTCCTTGGTGCTTATCTTAGTACTCCCTGGTGCTTATCTTAGTACTGCTTAGTCCTCTGCACTATGGTAGACTATACAGGGACTGGGGGACTAAGGTGGCCTCTAAGTAAGTGAAGCAAACAGACCTGGCGAATTAGGTTGTGCAAACAAACAGGATGACACAATGAGGATGATGGGTAAAGGGGAGTCCTGACTTCCTTATCCTCAAAGCTGTGAGAACCCAAAATCCTCATGCCGCATGGCTACTGGAGGCGGAGGCTGCAGAGAAAAAGCCAGGGGCAGTGGGAGGGAAACAGGCCGGGGACCTCCACATTGTTGCTGTCCAGGTGCTGGACCAGGCTAGTGCTGGGGGACTTGGGCACTCACCTTCCTGTGCTGGAACCGGAACCGTGTGGGCCAGGTGGAGGACTGGAAGAGAGACAGTGAGGAGTGCCCAGCCCAGAGCCAGCCTCAGGGCAGAATCCTCTGGAGTGCGACTCAAGGGATACACACAGACTCACACACCCTTATAACACACACACACACACACACACACACACACACACATATACACACACGAGTTTTCTCCCATGGCAGGCACAGTCTTGGGGCTCACCCCTGTTTCCAGCCCCCAAACCCCCTCTCCCTCTTCTGCAGGAGCCCTGGAGCCACTGCAGGTCTGGGCAGCAGCCATGGGTCAATGAGTTTGCCTGGCCTTGAGTGGGACAGGGACAGCATCTAGACAGCCCAGATCTCCATGGAGGGACTGGATTCCCTGGGCAGCTGCAGAGCCCTGGAGTGAGGAGTGGCCTAGGCTGTGGGGTCCCTGTGCTCCCCTTGATCCCCACCCACCTCTCGACTCACCAAGGCAGAGAAGGGCAGTGACTCTGGCTGCCATGGTGCTGACCCGACTCTGCACCTGGCCTCCTGCTGGACGCAGGTCTAGGACCCAGGCACTCATGTCAGTGAGTCAGTGCTGCAGGAAGTGAGAGGTCACTGTCCCTGTCCTGGTGCTGGGCGTGGCTCCACAGGAGGGAGGAAGGCCACTCCTGCAGACTCCTGGCTGCCTGCGGAGGGGTTGAGGGGAGATTGAGGCTCAAACCAGAGCCTGGGGGGCTCTAATCCATCCTTTAGCAGACTCATGTGGAAGGGAAGGGCCTGGGGCAGAACGCGAGTGGGCACCACACAGACGGAGGATTCACCGCTGGGCATCAGTCAGAGCCGTGTGGCCTGGCTGGATCTGGACTAGGAGTTAACTCTGGGAGACATGGCCGTGTGCATTTACTTAGCTCTAGGTCTCCGTCTCTGTCTCTCTCTTTCCCTCCGTCTTCTGCTCCCTTCCTGTCTGTACAGTACTGGGTCCTGAACCCAGGACCCTCACACTGAGTAAATTCCTGAGCCCTTTTTGACTTTTTATTTTTGAGACAGGGTCTCCCTAAATCAGGATGGGCTGGGGCTTGAGGTCCTCCTGTCTCAGCCTCCCGGAGTGCTGGGGTCACAGGTGTGCATCAGCCTGCTTGGCTGGAACTGTCTTTATACCCACAGGATCTGCCTGCAAGCTCTGACATTTCTCAAAACCACAAAGGGAAAAGGTGACTGAGAGGCCCTAGACAGGGGATTCCCCTGCAGTTTCCTCACTTGCAGATGAGGTTATTTCAGGAGGGCTCCCCTTTCAGCATTCACACACTCAGGGATCCCCCAGATCGCAGCCCAGAGGCTCCACGCTGAGGGACACCTCAGTGCCTCCACCCCGGAGGCAGCACTTGCTCCAGAGTTTTGCAGAGGTTGCTTTGGCGTCCATTTGCATTTCCTGCTGCTGCTGCTGCCACCTCACCTCTTTTCCTTGGGCTGAGGCTTCTTCCTCAGAACATTTACAGGGTGAATCCTTGTTTATTTAAACCAACTTGATCCTTACTGTTTCTCTCTGTGGATTCTTGAGACAGAGACTGCTGAGAAGACACGGTTTGCACTTGGAGGACTTCAGGTCTCCTGGCCCCACCTTGGCCCACATTCCAGGGGCCCTAGGGGTTGTGGGGGAGGGGAGTGAGGAAAGGTGTTTCAGTGGCAGAAATGAGAAGCCCTGAGGGACCTGCCATTTCATGAGCAGCAAGTGAGAACCACGCTTTTTTTTTTATCTAAAGAGAAAAAAAAGAAAGAACATAAAAAAACAAAGCAGTAAAAGGGTAGAAGTAATACAGAATTTCAAGAAAAAAATATACAGTAAGAAATCACTAGTTAATAGGTTACATGTTATCTTCCCAAAAACAGTTGTCCAAATTATAAAATTAAAGCATATAAAGTGAACATTCATACAGGGAAATTGGACAGTTCCGTTCAATGATCCAACAAAAGCTCAGTAATATGGTTTTCCATTCTACACACTCGAATGTACCTGCGGTTATATCCCTTAGTCCACCTTCCTTTCCTCTCTTTTTTACGATAACAATTAGACTTTTTGGGTTTTATTATTCCCACAGTTCTTATTACTTTTTTTGAAGAGAATAAAACCAAACATGACTATGCAAAACAGAGTCAGTTAGAACAGAAGGGTGGGCATAGTACATGAGGCAAAAATAGAATACCAGGTGATCAAAAGTGGTTACCATTGTGCCTCTTGCTATTTTTTAAAAAATTTTATTTAAAAGGAAAAAGAGAAAAAACAAAACAAAGCAGTATAAGGGTACAAGTAATACAGAACTACAAAAAAAAAAAAAAAAACCCAGTAAAAAATCACCAGTTAATAGATTACACATTATCATCTTAGAGATAGTTGCTCAAGTCACAGTATCAAAGCATACAAAGTGAACATTCAAACAGAGAGACTGTAAACAGTTGTGTTCAATGATCCAACCAAAAACATTAATATGGTCAGCTATTTAACACCCCTAAACACACTTGCAGTTGTATCCTTTAGAGCACTTTTTTTCCCTCTCTTTTTTACAACAAAATTTACACATTTTGGGTTTTATTACTCCTTAGTTCTGATTACTTTTTTTTTTGGAAGAGAATAAAGTCAAATATGGCAAAACAAAGCTGTCAAAACCAAGGATAGACATAGTACATGATGTAAGAACAGAGTACAAGGTTATCAACAATGGTTACCATAATGCCTCTTGCTTCCTTAAGAAGAATTGTCTACCTCGTTAGGTATTATAAAGTTGAACAAAACTGTAGAGAACAAGACCAATAAAACTTAAACATTGTAAACATTACAGGACTTCCAAAGGAGATAATAGTCAAACCAGAATGGGCATCTTAGTGAATCTTATTGCCTTCAATGTAGTTGCCTATACCCTCAAACTTGATACTATCATACAGAACAGAACAGAGTTTAATCAGTCAAAACAAGATAGTGGGAGTATTACAGGACTTCAAATCAAGTTACTAGGAAATCAAAAAGGTTACTATAATATATCCTGATGATTTTTAAAAATTTTCCCCTTAATTAAAAAAACCACAAAAAATAACTAAATAATTTTTTAATGAATAAGGGAGAGATTGAGATAAAAGAGGACATAACAACATAACAATACAGGTCAAAGCATGACTGTTTCAACAATCTAGTGCTTTACCACCAAATAACCCAACTTAATAGTAGTTACCATAGTGTCTATCTTTTTCCTTGAAATATTTGAATATAACTTCATAGACTATAGCTTCAAATATTTCCATATCAAGAAGCCCAGAATAAAGCCTTTCCAAATAATAAGTGAAAACTTTATAAGGCTTCAAGGCCACATAATGGGGAATCATGATTACCCCATATTTTTATATATTTGAATCATTACTTACATTAGGGAAATTATTCGGTATTCACACATGCGAGATTGATTTATTTCACTTATGAGTATGGTCTCAAGCTGCGCCCATTTATTGATAAATATCTCAATGTGATCCTTCTTTATAGCTGAATAATACTCCATTGTATAGAAATACCACAACTTTTTTATCCATTCCTCAGTTAATGGACACTTGGGTTGTTTCCAAGATCTGGTGATTACAAGTTGTGCTGCTACAAACATAGGTGCACATATATCACTGTGGTATGATGCTTTCAGTTCTTCTGGGAATATGCCTAGAAGTGGAATAGCTGTAACAAATGGGACTTCCAATCCCAGCTTTTTGAGAAATCTCCAGACTGACCTCCACAAAGGTTGTACCAGTCTACACTCCCACCAACAGTGTAGGAGAGTTCCTTTTTCCCCACAGCCTCTCCAGCATTTGTTGTTGTTGGTTTTCTTGATCCTGGCCATTCTTTCAGGAGTGAGATGGAATCTTAGTGTGGTTTTAATTTGCATTTCTCTAATGACTAATGATGATGAACATTTTTTAATGTATTTATTTGCCATTTGTATTTCTTCATCTGAGAAGTGCATATTCATTTCAGATGCCCATATTTGGATTGGATCTTTGAATTTTGGGGATCTGAGTTTTTTAAAAAAATTCTTTATATGTTTTAGACAAGAGGGCCTTGTCTGAGAGAGAGTTCACTAAAATCTTTTCCCAGTTTGTGGGTTTTCTTTTCACTATGCTGGAGATTTCTTTTGACATGCAGAAATTTTTTAATAAGAAGTGGTCCCAGTTATTGATTCTGGGAAGTATTTCCCATGAGGTTTGAGTCCTGTTCATGAATTCTCTACCTACCCCTATGTCTTCAAGGCTTCTACCCAATTTGTCTTCCAATAGATTTAGTGTTTCTGTTTTAATATTCAGATTTTTGACCCATTTAGATTTTAATTTAGTACATGGTGCTAGGCATGGGTCTAGCTTTAGTTTTCGGCAAATGGAGAGCCAGTTTTTCCAGCACCATTTATTAAAGAGACTGTCGTTGTTCCAGTGAACCTGCTTGGCTCATTTTTTAAAGATAAGGTGGTTGAGTGTGTTTGTAGTTGTGGTTGTATCTTCTAATCTATTCCATTGATCTTCAGCTCTGTTTTGATTCCAGTACCATGTTGATTTTACTACTGTTGCTTTGTAGTATAACTTGAAGTCAGGGATTGTGATGCCTCCTGACTTGCCTTTGCTGCTTAGAATTGCCTTTGCTATTCTAGGTCTATTCTGGTTCCAGATGAATTTTAGGAGTGATTTCTGTAGATTAATAAGGTATGTTGATGGCATTTTTATTGGGATTGCTTTGAATCTATATAACAGTTTTGGGAGAATGGCCATTTTCACAATGTTTGTTCTTCCTATCCATGAGCAAGGGATGTCTTTCCATTTTCTGAGATCATCTTCAATTTCTTTTTTCAGTGTATCATAATTTTCCCTGTATAGGTCTTTCACTTTCGTAAGAGTAATTCCTCAATATTTCATTTTTTTGCTTGCTAGTGTGAATAGCCCAGTTTCTCTTATTTCTCTCTCTGTGATTTTGTTGTTAGTGTATAGGAATGCTATTGATTTCTGAGTATTGATTTTATATCCAGCTACATTACTGAATTTATTTATTATATCTAAGAGTCTTTCAATGGAATTTAGGGGGTCTTCTATGTAGAGTATCATGTCATCTGCAAACAATGATAATTTAACTTCTTCTTTTCCTATCTTTACCCCTTTTATTTCTCTCTCTTGTCTAATTGCTCTGGCTAGTACTTCCAGTACTATATTAAATAGGAGTGGTGATAAAGGACATCCTTGTCTTGTGCCTGATTTTAAAGTAAAGGCCTTCAATTTTTGGCCATTTAGTATGATACTGGCTGTTGGTTTGTCATAAATGGCCTTTATTATATTGAGGTAAAGACCATCTATTCCAATTTTCTGTAAAGTTCTTATCATTAATAAGTGTTGGACCTTATCAAAGGCTTTTTCTGCATTTATAGAAATGATCATGTGATTCTTACTTTTGGCTTTATTGATATGGTGGATTACATTTATTGATTTACGTATGTTGTACCATCCCTGCATTCCTGGAATGAATCCCACTCAGTCATGGTGTATAATCTTCTTGATGATTTGCTGCATCCTATTTGCCAATATTTTTTGAGGATTTTTGCATCTGTGTTCATTAGGGAGATCAGTCTATAGTTCTCTTTTTTAGTTGGGTCTTTCTCAATTTTTGGTACTAGAGTAATATTTGCTTCCAGGAATGACTTAGGAAGGATTGCTTCCCTTTCAATTTCATTGAATAATTTGAGGAACGTCGGCATTAGGTCTTCTTTGTATTTCTTGTAGAATTCTGCAGTGAATCCATCTAGGCCTTGGCTCTTCTTTGTAGGTAAGGACTTAATTATATTTTCAATTTCATTAACAGAGTTTGGGTTATTCAGCAGTTTTCCGTCCTCTTGATCTAGCTTTGGTACTTCATATGTTTCTAAGAATCTGTCTATTTCTTCTGTGTTATCAAACCTTTGAGAGTAGAGGTTTTTGAAATAGGGTTGATGATCTTCTGTATTTCTGTAGGGTCTGTAGTGATTTCACCTTTTTCATTTCTTATTGCATGAATTTGAGCTTTTTCTTCCCTTTTTTAAATAAGGTTGGCTAGGCGCTTATCGATTTTATTTATTCTTTCGAAGAACCAACTCTTTGATTCGTTGATTCTTTTCTTAGTAGCAATTGCATTGATTTCTGCTCTGATTTTTATACTTTCTTCTCTTCTTTTGACTTTGGGTTTGACTTGCTCTTCTTTTTCTAGCTGTTTGAGGTGTAGCATCAGGTTATTTATTTGTATTCCTTCTGTTTTCCTGATGTGTGAACTTAGTGCAATAAATTTTCCTCTCAGGACGGCTTTCATTGCATCCCACAGATTCCGGTAAGTTGTATCTACATTTTCATTTTCTTGTAGGTATGGTTTAATTTCTTCTGTGACCCACTGATTACTCAAGAGTGTGTTATTCAGTTTCCATGTGTTTGTGGGATTTTTGCAGTATCTTTTATCATTAATTTCTAATTTCAGAGCGCTATGATCTGATAACATGCAAGGGATAATTTCAACTCTTTTGCATTTGTTTAAATATGTTCTGTGAGCTAATATATGTCTATTTTAGAGAATGATCCGTGTATTGCTGAGAAGAATGTGTATTCTGATATTGTGGTGTGGAACTTTCTGTATATGTCTATGAAATCCATTTGTTCACAGGTGTGATTCAGTTCTGTTATTTCTTTGCTCATTTTCTGTCTGGTTGATCTGTCCCTTGGTGTCAGTGGTGTGTTAAGGTCTCCTGTTACAATTGTGTTACTGATAATTTGCGTTTTCATTTCTGTTAATAGTTGTTTTATATAACTGGGTGCTCTGGAGTTTGGTGCATATATATTTAAGATAGTTATCTCTTCCTCTTGGAGTTTTCCCCTAACGAGTATGTAGTGACCTTCATTGTCCTTTATGGTCACTGTTAGTTTAAAATTCAGTTGTCTGCAAACAGAATGGCTACTGCTGCTTTTTTTTGGATTCCTGCTGCATGAAGTATTGTTTTCCATCCTTTGACTTTCAGTCTGTGAGTATCCTTCTGGGTTAAATGGGTTTCCGTAAACAGCATATGGTTGGATTTTGTTTCTTGATCCATTCTGTTAGTCTGTTTCTTTTGATTGGTGCATTGAGACCATTTACATCAATGGTTATAAATGTTAAATGCTGGTTTATTGTTGACATGTTATCTCTCTGCTGTTGCATCTTTATCTTTCTGTTCTGTTTAATTGTCTGCTTTGCTTAGTGGTTTTTTCCTTTGTGTATCTAAACTGTCTTTCAATATTTTTTGCAGGGTTGGCTTGGTGTTCATGAAGTTCTTCAGCTGTTCTTTGCCATAGAAGTATCGTATTTCACCATCAATTTTGAATTATAGTTTTTCAGGGTACATCAGGCTAGGTTGGAAATCATTTTGCTTTAGGATCTGGAATACTTCACTCCATGCTCTTCTTGACTTTATTGTCTGTGCTGAGAAGTTTGCTGTGATTCTGATAGGTTTTCCTTTATAAGTGATCTGTCTTTTCTCTCTGACAGCTTTTAATAATCTATTTTTGTGTTGGATTTCTGGGATGGTGATTATTATATGTCTGGGTGTAGTTTTATTTTGGTTATGAGTGTTTGGAGTTCTATATGCTTCACTGATCCTGATGTCGGTTTCTGATCTCATGCTTGGGAAATTTTCAGCTATTACTTCTCTAAATACCCTCTTGACATCCTTTATGTTGTCCCCTTCTTTTTCATTAATCCCTATATTCTTATGTTATTTTTCTTTGCATCATCTTGCAGTTGTTGAATTGTTATTGCCTGATTCCTTGTTATTTTTAAAAGACCTTCCCTTTCCTGTTCACTAGCTGCAATCCTGTCTTCAAGGTCTGAAATTCTATCTTCACTTTCATTGAGGTAGTTTTTACAATTTTCAGTGGAGTTTTTTATTACCTGTGTATCTCTGTGCATCTGCATTATGTATTCTGTTTGTTTCTTACATTGCTCATCTAGGGATTCTATCTTTTTGTTTAGTTCCTCCAATTTTTAAACTGTGTTTTCTTTAGATGTATTCAGAATCTCTTTCATTTCTTTTATCATTTCTTCTTTTACCTGGGAGATTATTTCGAGTTTGAATTCCTTTAAAGCTTCCTGGAGTTGCTTGTTAATTTCAGTAGCTATTGTATCCGATATTTGAGGTGAGTGGCATATATTTTGTTCTATATACATTGCTCCTAGGGTTTCTTGAGATGGGCTGGAGGTTTGAGGTTGTAATTTGGTCCTTTGTTTTGTCATTTTCCTATATTTCTGTGTTTCAAGTGTTATTTGAAAGCTTCCTCGGGGTCTGTTGGAAATCCACTTCTATGTTCGCAGCTCCTGGGACTCTGGCACCCAGTTCCCCCAAGCCACTGGGCCTCTAGAACCAATGGCCCTCTTCTGCCTGTTTAGAACTCTGTAGTTCCAGATAAGCTGGGCCTCAGGGACACTGTGGGCCCACCTACTTGCTGGAAGCTCCACAGTTCTCCAAGCACAGCCAGAATGGGGAGGTAGATGTAGATGCCTCAAACCCACTTATGCACTTGACTGCACCCGGAAGCCTGGAGGGTCCCAAACAGTTGGGCTTGGGGCAGAGTGCACTGAGTACTTACCACAGGCCACACGGCCTTTGGAACCTGCGATGCTTTCCTGCTTGCTGAGATATCCACAGTCCTCCAGACACATGGGGAGGCGAATGCAGGTGCCCCAGATCTGCCCAGTCCTTCATCTGCACCCAGACAGTGCAGGAGTCCCAAATAGGCTGGCCTCTGGGGATAGTGTGCACTCGCCTGCTTGCTGGAAACTTCACAGTTCTCCAAGCAGAGCCAGAATTGCCTCTTGCTATTTTTAAATTGAGTTGCCTATATCCTCAGGTATAATAGAATTGATCAAAACAGTACAGAATAAGACCAATAAAACCTACACTGGAGACCTTACAGGACTTCAAAAAAAGGATAATAGTCAAACCACAATGGGCATCATAGTATATCTTATTGCCTTCAAAGTGGTTGCCCATACCCTCACACTTGATACTATCAAACAAAATAGAATATAGAATAATCAGACAGAACAAGATGGGGAGAGCAATACTGGGGTTCAAATCAGGTTAATAGGAAAATAAAAAAGTTACTATAATATGTCCTGCTATTTTTTAATTTAGTTTTCCCTTAATTAAAAAAATGAGAGAAAATAGATTAATTTAAAAAACGGGGGGAAATTGAGATAAGAGAGGACATTGTCATGGAACAATGCAGGTCAGAATCGAACAATTTAAGCATCATTGTTTCACCACCAGGTAATCTAACATAATAGTAGTAATGTTAGTAGTAGTACATAATAGTAGTAATACAATTACTACGTAATAGTAGTTACTAATAGTAATTACTACATAATAGTAATTACTATATAATAGTAATTGCTACATAATAGTAGTAATAATAGTAGTCGCCATAGTGCCTCTTACCTTGAATTATTTGAGTGTAACTTCGTATGCTATAGCATCAAGCATATCAAGACAGTGTGAAGCATTTAAGAGAATGCAAGATTACAGGGTACTTAGAACCAGCTAATAGAAAATGAACAACGGTTTCTATATTATCTCTTTGCCTACAAAAAATTTTGTTTATAGTATCGCATATAGTGAAATATAGTACGATATAACATGTTAAAACCAGTGGAAAGAGATGTACCACAGCTTGATGGGACTTCAAAACAAGATCATATTAAATCAGCACTAGCTTTTATGTTGTTTTCTTCAAAATAGCTATTCATACTATCACAGATACTAAAATTGAACAATCCAGTTTAAAACCATTGCAATTAATGAGTGAAAACATTATATGGCTTCAAACCAATATTACTGGGAATCATGATTACCATATAATTTTATGTATGCTCATCATTTCTTACACTAGGGAAACTGTTCAGTATTTATACATGTGAGTTTGATTTATTTCACTTATGAGTATGGTCTCAAGCTATGTCCATTTATTTATAAATGTCTCAATGTGATCATTCGTTATAGCTGAGTAGTATTCCATTGTATAAAAATACCACAACTTTTTTATCCATTCTTCAGTTGATGGACATTTAGGTTGTTTCCAAGATCTGGCTATTACAAATTGTGCTGCTATGAATATGGGCGCACATATATCACTGTGATATGATGCTTTCAGTTCTTCTGGGAGTATGCCTCGAAGTGGTATACCTGGGTCAAATGGGGATTCCAGTTCCAGTTTTCTGAGAAATCTCCAGGCTGACCTCCACAATGGTTGCACTAGTCTACACTCCCACCAACAGTGCAGGAGAGTTCATTTTTCCCCACAGCCTCTCCAGCATTTGTTGTTGTTGGTTTTCTTCATCCTGGCCATTCTTTCAGGAGTGAGATGAAATCTCAATGTGGTTTTAATTTGCATTTCTCTAATGACTAGTGATGATGAACATTTTTCATATATTTATTTGTCATTTGTATTTCTTCATCTGAGAATTGTTTATTCATCTCAGATGCCCACTTTTGGATTGGGTCTTTGAATTTTGGGGGTCTGATTTTTAAAAATTATTTATATGTTTTAGACAGAAGTCCTTTGTTTTGAGGGGCAGTTCACTAAGATTTTTTCCCAGTGTGGGTTTTCTTTTCACTATGCTGGAGATTTCTTTTGATGTGCAGAATCTTTTTAATAAGAGGGGATCCCAGTTATTGACTCTGGAAAGTATTTCCCATGCGGTTTGAGTCCTGTTCATGAATTCTCTACCTACTCCTATGTCTTCAATGTTTTTACCCAATTTGTCTTTCAATAGATTTAGTGTTTCTGTTTTAATATTTAGATCTTTGATCCATTTAGATTTTATTTTAGTACATGGTGATAGGCATGGGTCTAGTTTTAGTTTTCAGCATATGGAAAGCCAGTTTTTCTAACACCATTTATTAAAGAGACTGTCGTTCTCACAGTGAATATGTTTGGCCCCTTTATCAAAGATAAGGCGGTTGAGTGTGTTTGTAGTTGTGGTTGTATCTTCTAATCTATTCCACTGATCCTTGGCTCTGTTTTGGTTCCAGTACAATGTTGATTTTAGTACGACTGCTTTGTAGTATAATTTCAAGTCTGGGGTTGTGATACTTCCTGCCTTGCCTTCGCTGCTTAGAACTCTCCTTGCTATTCTAGGTCTCTTCTTGCTCCAGATGAATTTTAGGAGTGATTTTTTGAGATCTACGAGGTATGTTGATGGTATTTTTATTGGGATTGCATTGAATCTGTATAAAAGTTTTGGGAGAATGGCCATTTTCACAATATTTATTCTTCCTATCCATGAGCAAGGGATGTTTTTCCATTTTCTGCGATCATCTTTAATTTCATTTTTCAGTGTATTATAATTTTACCTGTACAGGTCCTTCACTTTTTTCGTGAGAGTAATTCCTAGATACTTCATTTTTTTGGTTGCTAGTTTGAAGGATGTGGCTTCTCTAATGTCTCTCTCTGTGACTTTGTTGTTAGGGTATAGGAATGCTATTGATTTTATATCCAGCTACATTACTGAATCTATTTATTATATCTAGCAGTCGTTCAATGGAGTTTTGGGGATCTTCTATATAGAGTATCATGTCATCTGCCAGTAATGATAGCTTAACTTCTTCTTTTCCTATCTTTATGCCTTTTATTTCTCTCTTGTCTAATTGCTCTGGCCAGTATTGCCAGTACTATATTAAATAGCAGCGGTGATAAGGGACATCCTTGTCTTGTGCCTGATTTTAAAGTAAAGGCCTTCAATTTTTGGCCATTTAGTATGATACTGGCTGTTGGTTTGTCATAAATGGCCTTTATTATATTGAGGTAAAGACCATCTATTCCAATTTTCTGCAAGGTTCTTATCATAAATGGATGTTGGACCTTATCAAAAGCTTTTTCTGCATCTATAGAAATGATCATGTGATTCTTACTTTTGGCTTTATTGATATGGTGGATTACATTTATTGATTTACATATATTGAATCATCCCTGCATGCCTGAGATGAATCCCACTTGGTCATGGTGTATGGTCTTCTTGATAATTTGCTGCATCCTATTTGCCAATATTTTATTGAGGATTTTTTCATCTGTGTTCATTAGGGAGATTGGTCTGTAGTTCTCTTTTTCAGTTGGGTCCTTTTCAGGTTTTGGTACGAGAGTAATATTTGCTTCTAGGAGTGATTTAGGAAGGATTGCTTCCCTTTCAATTTCATTGAAGAGTTTGAGGAGTGTTGGAATTAAGTCTTCTTTGTATTTCTTGTAGAATTCTGCAGTGAATCTGTCTGGGCCTGGGCTCTCTTTTGTAGGTAAGGAATTAATTACGTTTTCAATTTCATTAATAGAAATTGGTTTATTCAGTAGTTTTACATCTTGATGACCTAACTTTGGTACTTGGTATGCTTCTAGGAATCTGTCCATTTCCTCTGTCTTATCAAACCTTTGGGAGTAGAGATTTTCAAAATAGATGTTAATGATTTTCTGTACTTCTATAGGGTCTGTAGTGATTTCTCCTCTTTCATTCCTTATTGCATGAATTTGAGCTTTTTCTTCCCTTTTTAAAATAAGGTTGGCTAGGGGCTTGTGAATTTTATTTATTCTTTCAAAGAACCAACTCTTTGATTCATTGATTTTTTGGATTTTTTTTAGTTTCTATTGCATTGATTTCTGCTGATTTTTATAATTTCTTCTCTTTTTTTGCTTTGGGTTTGACTTGCTCTTCTTTTTCTAGGTGTTTGAGTGAAACATCAGGTTATTTATTTGTATTCGTTCTGTTTTCCTAATGTGTGAACTCAGTGCAATAAATTTTCCTCTGAGGACAGCTTTCATTGCATCGCACAGATTCCTGTAAATTGTATTTGTGTTTTCATTTTCTTATAGGTATTGTTTAATTTCTTCTTTTATTTCCTCTGTGACCCACTGATTACTCAAGAGTGTGTTATTCAATTTCCATGTGTTTGTGGGAATTTTGCAGTATCTTTTATCATTACTTTCTAATTTCATAGCGCTATGGTTCGATAGCATGCAAGGGGTAATTTCAACCCTTTGCATTTATTTAGATATATTTTGTGATGTAATATATGGTGTAATTTAGAGAATGACCCATGCACTGCCCAGAAGAATGTGTATTCTGTTGTTTTGGGTGGAATAATATGCATATGTCTATTAAGTTCATTTGTTCACAGGTGCGATTCAGTTCTTTTATTTCTTTGCTGATTTTCTGTCTGATTGATCTGTCCATTGGTGTCACTGGTGTGTTAAGATCTCCTGTTAGAATTGTGTTACTGTTAACTTGCTTTTTCTTTTCTGTTAGTACTTGTTTTATACAACTAGGTGCTCTGGTATTTGGTGCATATATATTTAAGATAGTTATCTCTTCCTCTTAGAGTTTTCCCCTAACCAGTATGTAGAGACCTTCTTTATCCCTTCTGATCATTATTGGCTTGAAATTCACATTGTCTGAAAACAGAATAGCCACCCCAGATTTTTTTTTGGGTTCCTGTTGCATGAAGTATTGTTTTCCATCTTTTGACTTTCAGTCTGTGGGTGTCTTTTAGGGTTAGATGGGTTTCTTGTAGACAACATATGGTTGAATTTTGTTTCTTGATCCATTCTGCCAGTCTGTTTCTTTTAATTGGTGCATTGAGACCATTTACATTAATGGTTATAACTGTTACATATTGGTTTATTGTTGACATGTTATCTTTCTGCTGTTGTATCTTTATGTTTCGGTTCTGTTTAATTGTCTGCTTTGTTTAGTGGTTTTTTCCTAAATATATGTAGGCTGTCTTTCAGTATTCTTTGCAGGGTTGGCGTGGTGATCATTTGTTTCAGGTGTTCTTTGTCATGGAAGTATCTCATTTCTCCATTGATTTGGAAGGACAGTTTTTCAGGGTACATCAGTCTAGGTTGGAAATCATTTTCCTTTAGGTTCTGAAATACTTCTCCATGCTCTTCTTGATTTTATTGTTTGTGTTGAGAAGTTTGCTGTGATTCTGATAGGTTTTCCTTTATAGGTGATCTGTCTTTTCTCTCTAATGGCTTTTTTTTTTTAACTTTTTATCGGTACCGGGGATCGAACTCACGACTGCCTGCTTGCAAGGCAGGTGCTTATGCCACTGAGCTAAATCCCCAGCCCTCTAACAGCTTTTAATATTCTATTCTTTTATTCGATTTCTGGGATGACCATTATTAGGTGTCTGAATGTATTTTTATTTTGGTTATGGCTATTTGGAGTTCTATATGTTTCACTAATCTTGATATCAGTTTCCAATCTCATGTTTGGGAAATTTTCAGCTATTACCTCTCTAAATATCCTCTTGACATCCTTTATGTTGTCCCCTTCTTTTCATTTATCCCTATCAACCTTATGTTGTTCTTCTTTGCATCATCTTGCAGGTGTTAAATTGTTATTTCCTGATTTCTTGTTATTTTTAAAAGATCTTTCCTTTCCTGTTCACTGGCTGCAATCTTGTCTTCGAGGTCTGAAATTCTATCTTCACATTCATTGAGGTGGTTTTTAGAACTTTCAATGGCGTTTTTGATTCCTGTATATCTCTTTGCATCTGCTTTGTATGTTCTGTTTGTTTCTTATATTGTTCATCCAGGGATTCTGTCTTTTTGTTTAGTTCCTACAATTTTTAAACTGTGTCTTCTTTAAATATGTTCAGCATCTCCTTCATTTCTTTTATTATTTCTTGTTTTACCTGAGAGATTATTTCTAGTTTGAGTTCCTTTAAGGCTTTCCAGAGTTGCTTCTTTATTTCAGTTACTATTATTTCAGGTATGTGGCATACATTTTCTTCTATGCACATGGCTCCTAGGCTTTCTTGGGATGGGGTGAATGTTTGAGTTTGTATTTTGGTCTTTTGTTTTGTCATTTTCCTATATTTTTGAGCTTCAAGTGTTATTCCCAGTGAGGGAGAGAGGTCAGCCAGGCTGGGATGGAATTCCCTCGAGAACCATGCTTTGTCCATGGAGGTTGGGGCTGTGCAGCTGTG
The DNA here is from genome assembly GCF_034190915.1 of Cavia porcellus. Taxonomy (NCBI): domain Eukaryota; kingdom Metazoa; phylum Chordata; class Mammalia; order Rodentia; family Caviidae; genus Cavia; species Cavia porcellus. The sequence goes on along the minus strand of NW_026947490.1, from coordinate 35,750,671 downwards.
GGCATCTCTGGAGCCACCCCAGGGAGCTGGTGCAGATCCAGGGCAGCACAGCTGGGTCCCTGGGTGAGCTCAGGGACTGGGAAACCACAGGCTTTGAGCTGCAGTTGCAGCTTCTGTCCCCTGGTTATGGAGAGCTCCCACACAGTGGTGCAGAGCCTCAGTTTACCTGGTGAAGCACGGGATGTCCTGCTTCTCTCCTCCATCATCAGCAGCCACGGCCTGAATTTTGAAATAATTTAAATGATTCTTGGAGAGAAGTGACTTTGCCAAAGTTCCTGCAGCTGAGATGAAATAAAACAAATTCTAAGGCTAAATATTCCCAGAATGGTGCTCTCCATAGCACGGGGAGCTGCTGGAGCTGCTCAGCTCTGCATCCTGAGACAAAACCAGCTGGACTACTCTGAGCCCCATTCTGGTGAAACCTCTACAGCCTGCCACACTGCATGCCTGCATGGAGAGTGAGGATTTGGGCTAAAATCTGAAATAGAAGGGCAGGAAAATTGACAGAGAGCTGGTTAGCGGCACCTCCCAGTCCCTGTCCCTGTTGTTCAGAGCACTTACACTCAATCTGCGGCATGTTTTGGTGAATTTTTCTAGATAATGTCCTCTTCCTGCTTTACTCTCCCTGCACACACTTCAAGGTCTCTTTACCCCATTCTCTCCCCACCCGATTTTGAGTTCCTGTCTCTAGCCGGGCTGCATCTCCATGGGGGTTGTATGCTACCTTGACTGGACCCCTGGGTTGCCCAGATTGTCACTTTAACACGGCGTGTGCCTGTGAGATACAGGAAATGACCACTGGAGTTGGGAGACCAAGATGCACACAGTGTCCTCCCAGCTAAGAATTTCCCAGTGGACTCAGAGGGAACCCCCCACTCCTGACCAACCCCAAGAAGATACCAGACTTTCCTGGCCTTTGGGTCCTCACTGAAATGTTGGCTTTTCTCGGCTGTCAAGCCCTCTAGCTGTTGGAATATTCATCAGCTCTCATGCTCCCACAGCTGGACTCAGTCTGGACCTGCACCTGAGGCCTCCTGACCCCCAAGATCTGCTCCATCCCCAGACAGATGTGGCCTCCAAGTGCCAGCTGAGGGTTCGGGGGAGGTTTGGGGGAAGAATGACAGTAATTTGGGGAAAGGACTTGGCCACACAAGACCACTGACAGCACTGTGAGATCAGCCATGCGGGAATCTGCTCTCCCTCCAGGTTCTCTTGATGTGTGCATGAAACATTACCAATCAAGCGAACAGAAGAAGGAAATACACCTGGCTCAGTGGAAACCTTGAGACAAACCTGAGCTCTCGCCTGGTCCTCAAGCCCCAGGGTCTCTACAGCCCACGTCTGACCCGACTCCTCACCTGCGCTGTGACATCTGTCCCTGAGGGATGTGTCCTCACATAGGTTGTCATCAGGGTGTCCCTGGGACCTGAAAGCTTTCCTAGGTCTGCAGAGTAGGAGTCCTTGTGGCCTCTTGATCCATGAAGTCACATGTGACCCATGTCCTTGAGTGGGGTTGTGGCTCCCGCGGCTTCAGGGGCTCACAGTCTGGAGGGGCGCCTGGTGGAGGAGGGACTCGGGGTGATGTGTGCAGCAGCGGTAAACTAGGCAACCAGAGACTTGGGGACCTCAACCATGTGGTCAGGCAGTGTGTGAGTACACAAGACATTCTGAGATCTCAGAAATTATAGAAGTCTGCTTGGTGAGAGGAGGCTTTGGAAAGGAGGATTCAGGTGGATGGAACAGGACGGGATAAGTGTGAGCCGCTTGTCAGTATTCTAAATTGCAAGGTACTTGATATGGTGGCAGCTTCCAATGGGACTAGAAAGTCCCTCTGGTTGGGTTGTAGAGGTCAGCAGGACTCAACGGCAAAGAACTTTGGGCTGGGCAAGGGGTTTGGCTCTCTCTGGTGGGCAGTGAGGCTCACAGAGCAGTGTGGGAAGAGAAAGCCCTGCTGAGATCCCTGCAGGGACTGTGTGAGGGAGAGGAAGAGGGAGAGAGAGGACCCCAGGCAAGAAGAGCTCTCTGTCCAGCCCAGCAGTGCAGTGGAGCACACGAAGATCAGGGGATGGCAGGTTCATTCCAGAAGGTGGTGCAGGCATGGATTTTATCCGAATCTCTACCCTCCTCCCTCTCTTCCTCCCTCCTACTTGTCTCTTTCCACATCATGTGATTGATTGTCTGAGTGTGGTACTGGGGATTGAACCCAGGGCTGCACACAAAGAGCTCCAGCTCTGGAGCTCTGTTGTTAAAACATTTGCTGCACACGGAGTCTGCACTCATGGCAGTGGGTGGGTGCGTGTACTTACCATGCCTTGGTTCTCCATATTCCCCTCTCCCTCCCCGCCTGCCCTCGTCTCTCTGTCTCTAATCGCCTGTCCCCGTTTTCACGGTTATTGTCGTTTCTACTTCATGCTTCTGACGCACAGGGGTCCGGTGTGAGCACCTGACACTTCTGAGATCTCTTCTCCCCCCCCCCATCCTTGGACCCTGGACCCCTCTCCATTTGCAAAAGTTCGAACCCTGTTTCCTTCTATCCATATTTTATTTTTGCTCCAACCTTTTAAATCTTTTTTTACATTTTGAGACAGAGTCTCTTTAAGTTGCCCTGGCTGGATACAGGCTCCTGGGCCCCTGCCTCAGGCACCCCCTCCCAAATCCCTGGAATTTACCTCCTGGCTTCCTGTCTTCTCTCCTTTATTAAATTATTTATTTATGTATGTATTTTTAAGTTTCTCATTAAAAGAATTCATCAGATGTTAAATTTCTCTGGATAATCTCATGTAACACTATGAGTTCTGGATCCAGCAACTGTTTTACAAGTGAGGTGTTTTCATTGTTCTTTGGGGCTGAGTACTATTCCACGGTGCACACATACAGGTCACATTTTCTTTATCTGTTCCTCTGCTGATGGGCATGTAGACTGTTTCCACAGCTCCACTGCTGTGCACAGCAGGGCTGTAATTCGACGTGTGTGTGTGTCACTGCATTGTGCAGTCCTGCAGTCTCTGGGGAACGTGTGTGGAGGGTGGCTGGGCCTGGTAGTGTCCACTCCAGGGAGACTTAGCTCTTAGGGTTCCTCTGCTGTGCTCCCCACCCCGTGGGTCTGGGGCTGAGAAGACGCCAGGTGGCTCAACGCTTTGCTAGCTCAGCATACACACAGCCGTGGGCCTGGGGGGTGCTGTACCTCTGGGTCGTGGTGGCATCTCTCTTCTGTGTGGACACCCAGTGGTCCAGCTCGGTGTAGGTCAGCTCCAGGGCCTCCTCAGCCCGCGGGTCCTGGCAGGAGGGGATGGTGAGCAAGGGGGCATGGGCCGTGGGGAGGGGCAAGGAAGAGGGGACCCCACCGGCCACTCACTGCCTCGTCAGCCTTAGGTCCGCGCTTCTGCGTGGATGCACCTGTGGGAAATGGAGGTCGGAGGTCGGGGACATGGAGGGGGGAGGCTGTACCCACCTCTCTTGGCACTGGCGCGCAGGGTTCCACCCACCTGCGTCTGGGGAGCCCATGCAGCCCTGCCCACCCGCATCCGAGCTCCCACGCCGCTTCCTGGCCGAGCGCCAACGCTGCGCGAGGATGACGAGGACCAAGATGAGTGTGAGCAGGACGAGGGGTGCCCACAGCGCGGTCAGGATCCACGGGCGTCTGCGGGCGTCTGCAGGGAGACCGAACATGGGAAGCGGCCGCATCTCCCTGCCTGCTCTCGGTCCAGAGCACAGGCCCATTTGGCTCAGATCTCATTGGGGTGGGGAGAGTCCCCAGGGCCTGGTCTCAGCCAGACCCCGCCCCACATTTGGGCTTCAGTGGCAGCTGAGGCTGCGGAGCAGAGCGGGACCTAAGTTGCAAGCTGCTCTGGGTTATTGGGACCTGGGCGCTTAATGCAGGATCGGAGAGGAAGGAGACAGCGCTGGGCCTGGGCTCCAAGCAGAGGGAAGAGGGCGCTGACACTCACCAGGGTTGAGGCTCCGGTCAGTGGGAGGAGGCATCAGGCTGCTGCTGGGCGCGGATCCTAGGGGGACAACAGCGGGCGGGGCTAAAGCTGCCGGCCTCGGCCTCCACCAGGAGGGCCAGACGCTCGCACCGTGTCCACACGAGGGTCACTGCGGTGCCCAGCGCACTGCCAGGTTCGTCCTGGCTTCCAGCCCGCCCTAACTCCTCATTCCTGCCACCTTCCCGAGCTGCTCTTTCCTGTCCTCAGAAGCCAGGCCCATTAGAGTGACGGCAGGACACTGCGGCCTCCTCTTCCTCCTCATTCCCCGGATCTGCCGCCTGTGCTACTTGTTTTTCTCCAAAGTCCGAATGATCACGGGAGGTGAATGATGTGAGTCAACTCGGCACATCAAGGCAGGCAGGAAGGGCCACTAGAGGCCCTCAAGAAGGAGGACGCCAGCTCGGCTGTGGAAAGCACACGCATGATGGGATGGGCTTCTTCAGAGCAGGGGGAATATTTTCATGGAGGTTAACGGAAATGCGTGTTTTGCCGTATTTTTAAAACTACCTCATTGTGCAGCCCTTTGAGGCTGGTCAGCAGTCAGCACCGGCTTTGTCATCCAAAGCTGAGACTTGGGGTCCCGGGCCACCCTCCCTGAGACTGTGGGTGTGGAGGTCTCTGTGGGCGGGCGGGAGGTGAGGGGCTCAGGGAGGCGCTGTGGGCGCGGGGTGGGGTGGGACTACTGTGGCCGCTGCTCTGCCCACCCAGTGCAGCCTCCCCTCCTCCTGGGTCCTCCTGACCTCCTCTGTCAGCCGCCCGGCTCTGTGGATCTCCGTGGGGGCTTCTGGGCGGAATGAGGCGGCTCTGCAGGCGTCCTGCCCGCCTTTCCACGAGGGGTTCCCCTCTCACGCTCAGCCCCTCATTGCCCTTGCTCCGTGCTTGTTCCCCCGTCCAGCAGGATGCTCCGCTGACACAGCCGTGGGACTGAGTTAAACCCACGGGAAGTGGACGGATGTGTGTCCTCACCTGTGACCGAGAGGTGGACGGGGTCACTCGGGGCTGTCCACACATGCCGGGAACCACTGAAAGAGCCATAGCAGCGGTAGGTGGCGCTGTGGGCCCCGGGACCCAGCAGGAAGTCAGCCTGGAACATGAGCTCTCCTCTCTGGGCTGCAGCCTGGTGCCTGAGGGGCCATCCCTGCCTCTCCCTGGACAGGTGGAACATATCAAAGGGGTGCTCGGAGCTGCAGGACAAGGTCACGTTTCCATCCGGTCTTGCCCCCGGGTCCAGCTGGACTGAGAGGAAAGGTTTCTTGTGCAGACCTGGGGGAGGCGAGGCAGCTGAGGTGAGGAGGCTGCTTGTCACCGCGACCTTCCCCGTGACTGGGGGTTTGCTGTCCCCACTCCTGGGACTTTACGTTCACTGTGCCTTCCTCTGGCTCTTTCTTCTTCCTCCTGTCTTTCTTCAGGCCTGCTTTCTTAATTGCACTCTCACTGCCTCTGTGTGTGTGTGTGTGTGTGTGTGTGTGTTTACATCTCTGCTGTTCAGTGGCTCTTCCTCTCTGCGGGTTCTCTGGGTTTTGTCCTTCTGTCGCATCTGAGCTTGGAGTCCATCGTGAGGACTCGAAGAGCACCCAGGACAAGGAATCTTGCTTTGCTCCCTGTGTGGAAACGCGTTAGTCTGGGAGGCTCACGGCTCAGCCACGTGGCAGGAAGAAGTGTCACGTGAACGCAGGACCCACGAAGCAGGATGCAGGAGGTGGGGATGCAGTGCGAACCCTTCACGGGACTCAGCCCAAAGGGGCCCTGAAATCCAGGTCACACGCGTGTGTGTCTGGTTCTCTTGGTCAGAAAACTAAGTGCAACAAGGTGGAAACCAGCTACTCGCTGGCCCAGAAGAGGTCACAGTGGGAAGTCGTCCTCTGCGTGTTTCTATCTGCCTGTGCGTCTCTCTCCACTCTTTATTTGCATCCCATGTCTGTGCCTGATGTTCTGACCCGTGCACTATATTTGTGTCAGTTGGTAAAACTCTCACCAAGGCTGTCTGTCTCCCAAAAGACCCCACTGTCTTCCCCCTTGTAGTCCCTAGGGCTCCAATCCTGCACCATCAGCTTTGTTGATGGAGAGGTTGTAGGAAGGGTGAGGACACTCTTACCTGTGACCACCAGGTCCAGGGGGTCACTGGGAGCTGACCACTCATAAGGGGAGTCACTGAGAGACCCATAGCATCTATAGGTCCCTGCGTAGGTGGCTGTCACAGGGTCTATGGAGAAGTTGGCCTGAGAGGTCTCATCCTGAGGATCCCCTGTAAGATTCCAGGGGTCCTGGGCTACCCCGTCTCTGTGCAGAACCAGAATGAAGATCTCAAATCTGACCTGTGACACACACTGCAGGGTCACCTTCTCCCCTGATTTCACCAGGGGACCTGGCTGGGCCAGGAGGAAGGGTTTTCTGTAGATGCCTAGAAACACAGAGATGGTGAGTTCAGTCCCCTCTTGGTCCCATGCCTGAGTACTGGACTGAGCGAGGGCATCCCCTCCCCAGCTCTCCCTGTTCTTTCCACTCTGTCTCCACATTTGTTTCTGTGTCTCTGTCACCCCTGCCTGTGTCTGCCCACATTCCCTTGTGCCTTTCTCAGTTCCTGTTTCTAGAAACAGATTCCATGCTCTGGGTCACCCTTGGTATCTGCTGCTCGAGCCTGGGCCACTGAGGCTACATCTCCAGCATCTGTCACCAGCACAGGCCATGCTTTTGTGGACAGAGTGGAATCCCTGGCAGGACACAGGGCAGGTGACATGGTCTCCCTAGCATCACCAACTTTGGTCCTGAAAAGGTCCACTGCCATGTCTGTGCCTTCTCCACACTCTAGCCTCCATGGGGCATCCCTAAGGCTGGACCACGGAGCTCCCCCATTCCCAGCCTGGTGGTAGCTGTGGCATCCAGCCCTTCCTGACTTCTGGGTCTAGTTGGCCTCTCAAGTTAGCATCCTAATTTGGACTTGTTTGGGAACCTGGGTGAGTTTGTTGCTTAGAATAGCACAAATGTGCTCCCTAACGGCTCTGTAGTCAGAAGCCTGGGGACAGGATGGGGGGCTGCACTGGCCTGGTTGGCTCCTTGCTCCTGGGAACAAGGGGAGAATCCACTTCCTTTGCTCTGCAGCTTCCAGAGGCTCCTGTATCCTTGGCTCACAGCCCCTGCGTCCCCTGCAGAGCTGCCACGGCTGGTGGGGTCTCTCAGGCTCCACTGCCCAGGCCCTCTCTCTCCAACCTCATCCTCTCTCCTGTGGGTCCTTGTGGTCACCCGAGCCCAACTAGATAAGTCAGGAAGTCTCCCACTGCAAGGGCAGCTCAGCAACTTCCTGAATTCCTCCTCCCCTTAACTGCTGCTGTTGCATGATACAAATGCACACAACTGCAGGGTTAGAAGTGGACGTCTTTTTGGAGCCATTGCTCTTCCTAGCACAGAACCCAGTTCCCTGTCCCGAATCCTCCTTTCCTAAACACCTGAGATTGTCCTGATCACTCTCCGTGGGCCCTGAAAGACACTTGCTCTGGAAAACTCTGGGACCAAGAAGGCGGGGCAAGGCACTGCATTCAGGACAGGAGCTGTCTGACCTGTAATTGTGAGGCCCAGAGGGTCGCTGGGTGCTGAGAATCTGTGAGGAGAATGGAGAAAAGAGGAACATCTGTAGGACCCTGCGTGTGCTGGTGTCACAGGCCCCAAGAGGACGTACTTCTGGAATTTCCTGTCCTCAATCTCTGGGACATGAGACCCATCTTCCTTGTAGAGTTGGAATGTGTCAAACTCTTGAGAAGAGTCACATTTGAGAACCACGTGCTCTCCTTGAGGAATGATGGAGCTGGGCTGGGCGGATAGGGTGGGCTTGTCAGGATCTCCTAGGGAAAAGGGGCACAGGCTCAGAGAGGCAGACATGAGGGGCCCCCATCTCCATGCTGTGCCTCCTCATCTCTTGCTGTCTGAGGCTCCTTTCTGTATCAGTGGTGCTGAAGCTGCAGGGAGACCCCTGCCATGCAGACACAGCCTGTCTTCCTGCAGCCAAACACGGAGCCTGAGGATTTTAAACAAGTACAGAATAATGCGCACTTAGTAGGTTTGGTTCTGCAGAGTCAGTTATCCACAACAGGCCAGCAGAGATGCGGCAGAAGGCAAGGCCCATGGGAATGAGGTGACGCCAGCCAGGGAGAGACCCCAGCGAGAGTGTGGAGCTGGAGTGCTTTGCTGTCAGGATTGCTCACCCAGAGACCTAGCTGCGCACATGCACGCGTGCACTGCTGTGAATGTCTCACGCCTCAGGCCCACAGCATGGAGCATCGCTGTGGAGAATGAGCCAGGTGAGTCTTCTGGTCACAAGCCCTGCTTCAGGCCTCTGCAGTGCTGCGTGTGCAGAGACATCCTGGCTCTGTAGTCTCTGCTTCAGGACAGGTGAGCTGGGACCATTTGTACGTGGAAACATGGGGGAGGAATATCAGGGTCAGACCATGTAATGTTGATTGGAGACTAAAGATGAGTGTGGGGCTCACAGTGGCCTGTGCAAGAATCTTGGGAATTCATCTCTACTCAGAGATGCAGGTGCTGCTCCAGGGAACACAACAGCCCAACATTGCAAGGAACCCCATGCAGACTCAAGATACTAGCACCACTCAGCCAAGCACAACCTGTAGTCTTGGCCCAGCCAGGGACAAGCACAAACCCCAGTCCGCTGCTGCACCTGACGGTGAGTGCAGCACACAACCTCGCTGGATGTGCAGCAAGATGGTGGACCTCAGATCAGGAGCAGCGGGTCTGGCAAGGAAATGTGACACCAGGTCCTTCTAGAATCCAAGGCCAGAATGAGCAGGTCCATCACCCAGGGACCAGCTGCAGGAGCCAGAAGAGGAGCTCGTGTCCTCAAACGTGCAAGTGTCAATGTGAGCTCATGGAGATTATGGAAAATGAAATTTAACAAACAAGATTAGTAAGCCTCCAGTGTTAGATCCAGAAGAAAAATAAGTCTGTGAACTGACTGAAAATTCAAAATAATATCCTTAAAGAAGGTCATGGAACCAGAAGAAAACATGATAGAAGATTAAATTTGATAATCAATTCTTAAGCAATATGGGAAATTTGTCAAGGAAATAGAAACAATAAAAGAAACTATACAGATGAGGTCCAAAATAACTGATTTGCAGAAAATTAGTAGAAGGCTTCAGAAGCTTTACTAAGATTTGATCAAACAGGAGAACCACTGAGCTCAATTATCAGAGGAGGAAGAAGTAACGAGAAGGTAACAAGAAATTACAAGATTTATGGACTAGCAGGAAGACAGTGAATGTTGTCTTCAGAATTCAAGAGGAGTTACAGAAAAGAAAGCAGTAGAAAGCTCATTTGAAGAAATCGTCTCACAATATTTTCCAAGTGTATAGAAAAATGTAAAGACACAGGTAGAGAACAGTCAAAGAGCAATAAATTTCATCCAAACAAGAGTACCAAATCATCAAAAGGTTAGAGACAAAGAAGACCATGAGCACAGTCAGAGAAGCCCAATAGCATGGGCTCAGCATGAATCACACCCCGCACCTCTGCAGAAATGTTAGAAGCCAGGAAGGAGCAGGACAATGTGTTTAGGCTGCTCAGAGGAGAAGCTGCCTGCAGGAACAGTGCACTCCACAAGTGTCCTTCAGAAATGAAAGGAAAATAAAAACTTTCTTAGAAAATCAGGTGAGCTGTCTAGGCAGAGTGTGGAGTCCTTCAAGTTGAAAGACAAGGATGTTACTGCTATGGCCCTTTCCCTAGAGGACACCGTGGGTGTCACGGGGGAGTGTTAGAGCTGATAAAGAAACTCAGTGAACTGGTGAGTCAACATCAAAGAAATAGAAACAGGGTGTTCCTTTTCTCTGCATCAGAGATGCACTAAGAAAATTTCACCAAGAAAGCCTTTCCATTTACTGCACTTTGAAAAAGGAAGACACTCAGGAAGAAACCTCACCATGGAAGGGCAACACCTGTGCAGTGAGAAGCCCCGAACATTGAAGAAAAAACTGACTACAGTGCTGGAGGATGGAGAGACCGCTCTGATTATAGATTGGCAAAATTAATGTTGTTAAAATGGCCACGCTGCTAACAGCAGCCTATAGATTCAATGCAACCCCATCAAACCACCAAGGATACTCTTCATTGGAGCTGAAATTACCCTAAAACTCATACAGAAACGAATGGACCCAGAATAGCCAGAGCAGTGTCACACCAAAAGGATAAAGTGGGAAACATCACAGCGGCTGATCTCAAATGCAGTACAAATAGTTGGTAACATAAACAGCGTGGTGCTGGCACTGGCACAAATACAGGCACATGGACCCATGGAGACACAGAACAAAAGCTATGCACCTGCAACCATCAGATTCTTGACAAACTAGTCCAAAAGTATGCACTGGAGAACAGATAGTCTCTTCAGCAAATGCAGCTGGAAAAACTGATGTCCATGTGTGGGAGATGGAAAGTAGATCTGTATCATTTACCCTTATACACATCAGCTCCCAAGAGTTAAGTAGCTAGGTATGGGATCTGAGCCCTAACGGGGCTGGAAGAAAATGGGAAATGTTTGAAATCATGGGCACAGGCAAAGACTCCTGAGTAAGATATCAATGGCACAGGAAATAATAGCAAGAATTGCCAAATAGAATTTCATTGACTGAAAAGCTACCACACAACAAAGTAAAGAATTGGCAGAGTGCAGAGACAGCCTGCACGGTGGAAGAAAGTATCTGCCAGCTACTCCGTGGACAGAGGGTTTGTATCCAGATAGCACAAAGATTTAAACACTTAGCAACAACAATGAAACCCAACAAAAAATAGCAAATGAACTGAGTAGACATGTCTCAGAAGTGCAAATAGCCAATAAATACATAAAAAGGGTTCAACATCTAAGCTGCCTTGGCAGTGAAACTCAGAACTACACTGAAGTGGAAGGAGAAAGAAAATGTAATACACGTAATACATTCATCCCCAGGAGAATGAAATCATGTCCATGGCAGGAAAATTGATGGGACAGGAGATTGTTATGGTGAATGAAATCAGCCAGTGGTAAAGTCAGACAGCACAGGTTCTCTCTTGTATGAGGAATATAGAAGGAAGTTTTCTAGGGCCCCACTGCCCCAACCATGGGTGAGCCACACGCAGGTGTTTCTGGCGTCAGTTTCCAGTCGCGGCCTTGTGCCGCCTGCCCTCCCATCACAGGGGCGCCTTCTGTTTGGGGACACACTCACCCATCAGGGCCCAGACACTCTGGAACAAGAAGAATCCTGTAGAGACAGATTCCTGATGGAGGGTGCGATCCTTGCAGAGCCCACTCTCTGCCCCTCCTTCCCTCTGTGGCCTGTGACCTCTGCAGTAGACCCTGCTTGGGGGAAGGCCAACCCGGCACCAGCACCCACCACCCCTGCAGACAGGGCTCTCTGCGGGCAGTCCCAAGCCAGTAGGCCCAGCCTGGGCTCCAGGGCCTGAGTTCCCAGGGGGTCTCACCAGGACACAGCAGGCTGAGGACGGCAGGTGACATCCTACTGCTCCTGCCCACAGGAGGCAGTGACCCAGGAGCTGCACAGGATGCCGGGAGGGGCCAGTGGCTCTGGTTCACAGGGTGACCGCAAGAGAGAAGCGGACGTGAGGGGCTCTTCCTGCTTTGCAGGTGTGCATGGCTTCTTAGATGTGATTCAGATGACAACTGTGTCTTCACACAGTGGTTACTGCAGCTGATCACTGGTGCGTCTCAGCCCTAATCCTTCCCATACAGAGTGATTGAATGTGTGTGTGTGTGTGTGTGTGTGTGTGTGTGTGTGTGTGTGTGTGATTGCATTAAAAGGTTTTGATTCATTTTGCTATTTTTTTAAATCTTAGGTTTGGCTCTTCCTCACATGTGGCCTGCAACACATCAAATAGACATTATTGGCTACTATGACTCTATGGACCTCTTCTCTGTGTTCTAGACCGGGGTGTGCTTTTATTTTTGCTCTTTTTCTCCTTTCTTCTTTTGTTCACCCAAGTTTACTCTGCAGAGCCACTTTCTTCCTCATCTCTTCACCTCTCACTTTTCAAATAAACTTTTTAAACCATTAAAATATAGATGCTACTAATATACAATATTCTTTATCATTGTGCAAATCAAAATAATTTTCCTTGACAGTAATTGTAGTATTGAGCCTAGGACAGTTTAATTATTAACATTACCATTCAACTGGTTATATATAACTGTTAGAATAATAAAATTTGTCTACTAGCAAAAGAATAGGTATGTAAATTCTGGGTCTTACAGATTCATGTGAAGTTTGTTTCTTGGTACAAGAATCCAAACATTATTCTCCTCCTCTCTCTCTGTCTTTGTCTTTCTCAATCATTCTTCCTTTCTGTCTCTGTCTGTCTGCCTGTCTCTGGGCTTTTGAGACAGGGTCTTGCTCTACAGTCTATGCTGACCTTCAAGTTGTAACAGTCCTCTTGCTTCACCTACTGAGGACTGGATCACAGGTGTGCAACACTGCACTCTGCTTCTCCCTCCTTCTCTTGGCACTCTCTTTCTCTACTCTCTCCCTTCTCTTTATCAGTTTAAATCATAAATTAATATGTAAATATCCTTAATGTAATGCTATAAGAAATCAACTTGCTAAGAACCAATTATGAGTGCCAGGAAAAATCCATGTAACATCAAGGAGAAATAAGAAAACCAAACAAGACCTCATAGATCTAGAGAAATTACTCCTAAAATTCATCTGGAACCAGAAGAGATCTAGAATAGCAAAGACAGTTCTAAGCAGCAAAGGCAAGGCAGGAGGCATCACAATCCCTGACTTCAAGTTATACTACATAGCAACAGTAGTAAAATCAACATGGTGCTGGAATCAGAACAGAGCTGAAGATCAATAGAATAGATTAGAAGATACAACCACAACTACAGACACACTCAACCACTTTATCTTTGATAAAGGGGCCAAATAGGTTCACTGGAAGAACGACAGTCTCTTTAATAAATGGTGTTGGAAAAACTGGCTCTCCATATGCTGAAAACTAAAACTAGACCCATGCCTATCACCATGTACTAAATTAAAATCTAAATGGATCAGAGATTTGAATATTAAAACAGAAACACTAAATCTATTGGAAGACAAATTGGGTAAAAATCTTGAAGACATAGGGGTAGGTAGAGAATTTATGAACAGGACTCAAACCTCACGGGAAATACTTCCCAGAATAAATAACTGTGATCCCCTCTTATTAAAAAATTTCTGCTATCAAAAGAAATCTCCAGCATCGTGAAAAGAAAACCTGCAAGCTGGGAAAAAAATCTTAGTGAACTGTCCCTCAGACAAAGGACTTCTGTCTAAAACATATAAAGAATTAAAAAAAATTAAACCCCCAAAATTCAAACATCCAATTCAAATGTGGGCATCTGAGATGAATACACAATTCTCAGATGAATACAAATGGCAAATAAATACATTAAAAAATATTCATCATCATTACTCATTAGAGAAATGCAAATTAAAACCACACTGAGATTCCATCTCACTCCTGAAAGAATGGCCAGGATCAAGAAAACCGCCAACAACAAATGCTGGAGAGGCTGTGGGGAAAGGAACTCTCTTGCACTGTTGGTGGGAGTGTAGACTGGTGCAACCATTGTAGAGGTCAGTTCGGAGATTTCTCAAAAAGCTGGGATTGGAAGTCCTATTTTTTCTAGCTATTCCACTTCTAGACATATTCCCAGAAGAACTGAAAACATAATACACAGTGATATATGTGCACTCATGTTTATAGCAGCACAATTTGTAATCGCCAGATCTTGGAAACAGCCCAAGTGTCCATCAACTGAGGAATGGACAAAAAAGTTGTGGTATTTTTATACAATGCAGTACTACTCGCTATAAAGAAGGATCACATTGAGATATTTATAAATAAGTGGGTGCAGCTTGAGCCTATACTCATAAGTGAAATATATCAAACTCACATATATAAATACTGAATAATTTCCCTAGTGTAAGAAATGGTATGAATAACATAAAAGTTTGTGGTAATCATCATTCCCCATTATGTTGTTTTGAAGTTTTATTATGTTTTCATTCATTAATTGGAATGGTTTTATTTTGGGCTGTTTGATTTTGTTGTCTGTGATGGTATGAACAGTTATTTTGAAGAAAACAAGATGTTATAATAGCTAGTACTGATTTAATATCCTCTTGTTTTGAAGCCTCATCAAGCTTTTGTTCTTCTGTCTCCATTGGTTTTATCATGTTGTATCTTACTGGATTTTATTATATGTGATAGTATAAACAAAATATTTTATAGTTAAGGAGATAATATAGAAACCGTTGTTCATTTTCTGTTAGTTGGTTCTAGAAACCCTGCAATACTTTTACCCTCTTGAATGGTTTTACACTGTCTTGTTATGTTTGATAGTATACAAAGGCACACTCAAATATTTCAAGGAAAGAGATACTATGGTGACTACTGTTATGTTGGGTTATCCTGTGGTGAAACACTATGTTGCTTAAATTGTTCTGTTCTGACCTGTGTTGTTATGTCCTCTTTCATCTTAATCTCCCCCTTTATATACATATATTTTTTAAATAAAAAAAGAAAACCAAACATGAAACCATGAGTAAAAATGATATATATACACAACTGAATTCTATCAAAACATAAAGATCAGATTGACTTATTTGCAGGAAAACGCATGGATATTGAGGTAATGGTGTTAAGTGAAATAAGCTGGATACAGAGAATTAAGCATTCCAGCTCCTCCTGTAATGGAAATCCAATTTCTACTAAAGAGTAAAAGAGGCAGATGTTTTGGAGTAGGGGAAGGAGACACAGGAGTACTTAGGGAGGAGGAGAAAAGAGGATTAAAAGGATCAATATGTGTTATATGTGTACCAGTTCCTCCAAATAAATGTAAGCATTATTTGCATATATATAAGAATAAAAAATTTCAGATATAAAGGAAAAAAGTAAACCATAATATTGTAGTTATCAGTTATTCAGATCTTATATATTCTGGCCCTGTTCCTTGTTTTTTCCCCATAGGAATGCTTCTTCACTCTTATTTGTGTGTATTATTTATACAGAAGGGTGGGTTTCATTCTCAGATTTGCACATGTGTGGTGGTTATTTCGGTCATCTCTCCCCAGTTCACCTGTCCACTTTCACCGTTCCCTGCTACCTCCTTCTCTAACCTCTCCTTTCTACTTTCATGTCACGCATCCTTCCGTCCCCTCCCTCTTTCCCCTTTTTTCCTCTCCCTCTCCCCCACTTTCCCTAGGTTCTCATGCTGCAGAATTCAGGACCAGAGAGACAACAGCAGCAGAGGAACTTTGGAAGGTATATAGATTTATTACACTAACAGGAATGTCAGTTCCAAATCAACAGCTCCATCTTGCAGTTGGAATTCACTTCCTAAGATTTTCAGAAGGAGGTACAAAATGCAGATGACATAATATTCTACAGTTGGTTACGTATGTCTTTGTTATACATTACTAGGCAGGATTTACTCTGCACAAACTACATGAGGTTACTATTATATAACATGGAGGAAGAGTCCATCATTATCTGAGACTGGACAGTTACCCTTGAAGTGATAAATCTCAGGGAAAGTAAGCAAAACACCACTGTCTGACTAAGCTACACTTAATCTCCCAGCTGGCATCCTCAGTAGTCAAGGCTCACTAAGCTTTTTCTTTTCTTTTTTTTTTTTTTAAACCATATTAAGCTGTCAGCATGCTCTCTGACCTGTTTTTTAAACATTTATTTTAAAACTCTGAAGTCTTACCATGTTCTTGCTCCTCTGTTTCCACTGGATTCAATGCAATCCCAATGAAAATACCATAAACATACCTCATGTTGTACTTTAGTGGATTATATTACATGTGAAAATATAAACAGATTTCTTATGAAAAATGAGATAATATTGTAGCCATTGTTTGTTTTCTGTTATTTGTTTCTGAAAATCCTGTAATACTCTCATTCTCTTGAATGCTTTTATACTATTTTGTTTGATACTATTGTATATGACGTTATACTCAACTATTTCAAAAAAAAAGAGATATCGTGGTAGTTACTGTTAATTACAGGTTGTCTTCTGGTGAAATACTGTTTTGCTTACATTGTTCTGATCTGCTCTGTTATGTCCTGTTTTGTCTTAACCTCTTAAAAATAAAAAAAAAACTAAAAAAGAACAAAAATGATGATACACAGAATTTCAAAATGAAATAATAGGAGGTTAACAATGGTTGATGTACTGTGTATTGCTATCTTCAAAGTAGTTGTTCAGATTGCAAGATACAGGTGTGAAAAAAAATCATACAATCAAAGGCTTGTTAAGTTTTGCAGCTCCCAAATTATGGGACAGGCTGTGCTTCTCAGTCTCATCCTCAAATAGTGTTAGAAACACACTAGTATTAGAAATAGAAGATTTAAAATTTCCATTACATTTAAAAGGCCTCTACTCTCATAGGAGGAAAAACATAAGGTATTTGATTTTCTGAGTTTGGCTCCTCTGTTTCTCTCACTGTATCAACATGATCCTCTTTGTGCTTCCCAAGTTCTGGGGGTATGCATGCTGCTGCCCCACCCCCATTACTCTGTCATGCTTTCCATCTTCTCTATGGGATTAAAACCTTCCATTTCTTAACTTAAAATATTTACAGTGTTGCATGCTTTCTGGGGTACTAGGAATTCATCCCAGGGTCTTACCCATGCTAGGCAAGTGCTGTCTACTGCGTGACATCCTCAGCTCTCTTACTAAAGAATTTTTAATTCTGAGACAGCTTCTCACTCTGCTGTTCAGGGTGCCCCCAAAGTCACGATCTTCTTGCCTCAAGCCCTCCAAGGAGCTGGGAATATAGGTGTAAGCACCATGCTCAGCCATAAATTTTATATGTAACAGAATTCAACCATGACAATATAAAATCATGAACCATTAGTATATTTAGAGTTATGCAGTATAGTTACAATTAGTCATTATTTTATAGCTTACTCGTGTCTTTGTGTGAAATAGAGTTCATGTAAAATGCACATTGCTGGATGTGAGAAATGTTGCAAAGATTCACACACATATTTATAGTACTTAACACTCTTGAGTCTTCTTTTAAACTTGAGTTTCCAACCAGTGTCACTAAACTTTGGCACAAATAATTTTATATTTATTGTGCAATAAAGTTTTCAGTAACAAAGTCTCTCAATTTTTAGCTAGCTGGGCATATTTTAATTTCATTTTTATTAGAAATTAATTCTTTCAGGCCTGTTATAGTTTGTGTCTGAATATCCCCTCAAAAGCCTCATGCAGTCATGGAGGCAGGGTTCTAGAGTTTTTAAATGACTCATGATCCAATGATGTGATTATGGGTGTGAGTATTGCACCCAAGTGCATGTGGCCTACCTACAGTATAAGGGACAGAAAGAGTGTTCTCTCTGTGCTCCTCACCTTTTGCTCCTGTTGCTTGTGTTGTTTTCTGCCACCATGAACCATTGCTCTCTGCCGTGTGACACTCTGCCTTGGAACCAGCTGATTACAGACTGAAACCTCCACAAACTGTGAGCTAAATAAACCTTTCCTTGCTTTGCACTCACACCCATAATCCCAGCATTGGACCATGAGTCATTCAAGAACTCTATTCTGTCTCAGCAATGAGAGAAAAGTAACCAAGACAGATAACATGATATTTTGATGTTTAATTATTTTGTGAATAATTATATGAGGTTCATTAACATATACCTCACACACTGTATTATTTTTGTGGTAAAAACTCGTAATATCTATACTTTTAGCAATTTTGAAAAATACAACATATTTTTATTAACTAATCACCTTGCAGTGCAATGCATCTCTGAAATACAGTCCAGTCCAAATGAAACTTGAAACTCTTCAGACAATACATCTTTTTCTCCATTTTTCCTTCCCCCCAGACTCTGTTATCTTACTCCTAGTTATGTACATATTTTAAATTTCTTTATATGCTCCATAGTTTTGATGGAATGGGGAATATTATAAATTTGTATTGTTGAACACTAAATTTTGGTGTCTTCTTTTAGCATGTGTTGTAGTCAAGGGTTGTGCAAAGAACAATTAGAATTGAGACATGTATTTTATAATATTGTTTTATGATGGTCACCCAGAGTTAACACAAGAAAATTTTGGAAATCTATCCACAACACTAAAAACAGAATATTGAGCCAAGGGCCTGAATCCCACAGCAATGTCCCACATGAGTCCAAATGAAGACCCAGAGCTCATGACAATGCCTCCCATGAGTGCAATTGGAGTCTAGAGCCCACAAGAAGGACTCCCGCCAGTTTCTTTTACGGATCCATGCTGGGAAGTCCCAAAGGTCTGCCATGGAAACTAGGAAGTCTATGCCAGGAGGATGAAGGAGCTATGCTGATAGGTTGAGGGTTCTATGCTAGAGCCATGAAATTACACTCACAACAAAGACCAGGGTTGTCCTGAAAAGCACCACAGCCATCCTCAGCGACACGGAGGCCCCGAGCTCCTCTGATGACAAGCACAGTTGGGTACATGCCAGGAAGCCAGCATGACGAGTTCATCCTAGAGACCAAGTGACACACATTTTCCCCTCTGGAGCTAGGGAAGCAATGCTTCATATGAGGACCAGAGCTTCTCCAGGAGAACCAATGGCTGAAACAGCAACTCATAGGAGAACTCACAATGCCTCAATGCATCAACGCAGCAATGCATTAATGCCTTAATGCCTTCCTTCTCCTTTTCCATCTATTTATGCTAGAAACTTTCCTTGGATGGAACATCTACGCTCAGCACCACGCTGATGTAATATAGGTGGCGCTAAGTTGACCACTAGTTTTTAATACATAACAGCACATGTTACATATTTTTGGTGGTCAGTAACGTACCTTAAAGCTCATCTTGGTTAACTAGATGTCTTCATTTTATCAGGTCACAACTGTTCCCTATTTCTTCACACTAAAGTGGTGTCTGTTAGAATTCAACATGGAATCTTCAGATATCTGTGGAGGTCTGAGGCTCCATTTTACTGTATCATTCTAGACACATCTATTGTCCTTAACTTGCTCTGTTTCTCCTCCACCTTGCTTGGAACTGTCCTATCCTGGTGTCTGGAACTTTCTTTCTGATGCAATCTGGTGAGAAAATGAAAAGGAAAATTAGACAAAGCATAAAACCATAACTTGAAATTTACAACAATCTTTTTTTTATTCTCTGCTAGCATTTTCCCTTGGAAAGATGATCATCTTACTCAGCATCATGTGAAAATCCTGGCACAGGGTGTTCAGGATTCCTGTGTGTCAACTGGCAGAATGGTGACTGAGGCCACTGGTTCTGCTGCTCTTTTCTTCCTGTTGTGTGTGACAGATACCATTGCTTAGTGTCTGCATCCATCTATCTAGGCCCTTGTTCTACAGCAGCAACACATCTGAGACTGAATAATTTATAATGAAAGTGAATGTATTTATCACAATTGTGCAGGCTGGGCTGTAGATCAAGTATGGCATCTGCTCTCTGCGTCCAAGATGGTGGCTCATGTCAGAAGATAGAGGACAAGGAGGGCCCCCTTCAGCCTCACACTCTGTATAATCTGATCTGGGAGGCTGGAGCTTTCATAGTTAATCATTTTTCTGGAGGACCCAGTTATTAATACCACCACATTGGAGAGCAACTTACAGCGTGAATTTAGGCGGACCAACTACTAAAACTGTGGCAACATTTACGCATTTTTGTGTCTAGGCCTCTTTGTGTCCAGAAAAAAAAGAGTTCTGAACTGAAGAGAACTCAGAATGGCGGCGTCATCTCCAAATTGTCCATTTTATTTTAGTTTTTACCTTTACAGTTCAAATTACTATATAGAAATCATTTGGGTTTTATATCTTCAGTTAAATTTTGAACTGAAATTACAATACTATATTAAGATTTTTACATTCCTTTGTTAGCATACCATATATATAATATATAAGGTTGAAACTTCAGGTTAATGGCAAATACAACACAGACATTTCTTAAAGTTACCTTATTATTCATGAAGTGCCTGCAATTCAGAGCTGTTCCACAAATGGCAGCTCTTCTAGGAGCCAGCACGACCACCAGGCCTGGGACTCAAGCCTGCCCTGCTAATCCCAAGACTTGAAGCTGCACTATTCTGGAAAGGCTCTGGCATTTTTGGACCCCAACAGGGGACCTCCTCCTTGATATGTGTTAAAAAGAAGTTGCATAGTTGTTTGGAATTTTGACAAACCCCCATATAGTACCTTGAAAAAGATGAAGGAGATTGGATGACAATGGATTGACCTTGTGCTTGCAATCCGGCACTTATGCCGCTGAGCTAAATCCCCAGCCTTGGGACCCTAAATTTTTAATAGAATCCATGCAGTTCAAGTGTGCATTAATCAAACTAAGAAATATTAAGCACCTACTGGTTTGAGATTGGAATCAGAGATTTGTGATCAGTTTCCTTCCACCTTGAAATTAAAGTGTCAAACCAGCTGCTAACATGTACTCCAGTTCTCCTCATGTAACACAGGTAGAATGTTCTGTCCACTGGCAATGAAGTGAAGTCACATTTCCTCCTGGGAGACAGAAATCCCACAACTGAACGTAGAGGAAGCTAGGGAAAAAATGACCCCCGTGGTTTATTACTGTCGTGATTCTGAGACTTAGGACTACTAATGTACAAGCAGTGATCAAAGCCAATTCCTGGCGACACGTGCCGGGGCTTGGTGACTAACCTCCTTCCTCCAGAAAACTTAGTATGCAAAGAATTAAAATCATCCAGCTGAACAAACTGGAAATAGCAAGGAACTAGGGGATAGTTCAAATCAATAACAACAACAACAACAACAAATTCCTGAAATTGAAATCATCGCAATTAAGAAATTGAAGTGTAACCTCGTCTTCCCCTCCCCACTCTAAATTTAAATATTCCGTGCAAAAGAGAAAACTCAGATTTCTGGATACATATGTAGCCCTTCTTTGCATTTTTAGTGTACTGCAGTTCTCTGCAATTTTATTTGCCTTCCCACCAAGTTTATTCAAAGTAATCAATGGAAATCTTCCATGTCAGCCAAAAAGATCTGTAATTCAAAATTACTCTATTCATTCTGCCTATATAGAAACATCTATTTATAATTACAATTGGTTTATGCCGGAGTAACATTTCTGGTGTTAAATATTTAAATATCATGCTCACTGCATGTCAACTCTCCATAATGGATCTGAACTTCACAGAGATTCACCACATACTTAAAATTATTAATAATTGAAAAACGTACTTGGTGGCCCCTTGACTACTCCCCAGCATGCACTGCTCTTACTGCTCGTTGCTGGAGAACTTTCTTGCATCTCATCAGCGTCAGCCTTAGGCAGCAGGTGCCTTGGCCTCGAGAGTGGAGCTTTCTCAGCATTTGTGCCTCCCGTGTGCCAGACACACCATATCCTCTACGCTTGGTTGGTCTGGAACAGAGATTTCCAGGTTAATCGTTCCCAATGTGCACATCTCTAACTGTGTGTCTAGTATCATGGGTCTTGAAGCTGCCACGGAAGAAAGCTCCCATTCAAGATTTGTCCTGAAGCCTGGGAAGGTCATCGTCTCTCCCTGAACCCTGTGAGCCTTCATCTCCTTGTGAGCGAGGGCCTTCCTAGGGGGATATTGTCCCTCCAAAACTAGTGCCAGGAGATATTAAAGAAAGGCCTCAAGGAATTAATTGTGAGCCAAGAATTCCTGGCTTATTACAAACTTAGGTGAAGGGAGGACTAGGGAACAGATCTCCTAGCACCAGGGAGGCCAGGATAAAATCTTCCTGTTGGCATCACATCTCTCACGTTTACCCCACAGTGTCAGTCTTTACACTCATGAGGCTGAGGAGCCAAGCAGATTTCTTAACCATCACACATATTTTACCTTCCAGTGATTGTATTTTATCTCTTACTTAGTATAAAATAGAGCATTCATGTGTTTGATGTAGTGGGGAAAGCTGGTCTTTCCTAAGCCTCAAGCTTCTAGGTGTTTTACAGTTTTCAAGCTCAGTGAAAGCAATTCCACACAATGTAATTCAGTTAGAAGAAGAGCCAATCAAAGAGAAGAAAGTGAGGGAAAGTATGAGCAAAGAATTGGAAATCACAGAGACTTAGATACTGCAGCTTATGAACAGCAGAGTCTGACGGTACGATTGCTTTCCCTAGCTACCAATGTGAGCAAAGATGTACTTCAGCTTGGATAATTGCCACATTTTGGGGTGTAAGGATAGAGGTGCACCGCAAACGCAGGCCACAAAGCTAGGTGAAGAAGGTCATGACTTGCTAGATTCCAAGAATTCAGATCCTGAACCGTTCAAGTGAGGAGGGAAACAAGAGAGAGTGGAGGGGAAAAGAAGGGAAAAGTAAAAAAAAAAAAAAAAAAAAAAGAAAAGAAGAAAAACATGGAAAAAAGCTTTGTAAGTAGGGAGGGGAAGAGGTCAAAGGGAGAATAGGAGATGGGGAAAAATCAAGTTATATCATGTGAAGATACAAATTCTCTATGATGAATGCAATCATTATGTGTATCTAAAAGGTACCAATAAAGTATAATGTAAAAAAGGAATACAAATCCTGGGAAGAAACCTTTCATTCATAAATAAAGAGGAATTTCCTTTGACTTGTTTTTCTTTCTTTCCTTTTCATTGATTTTTAGGGTTTGAGGGTTCCTTTTTGTTTTGAATGTTTCTTTTGTTATTTAAAGAAAAAAAGACATAAGCAGACAAAACAGAAAAAAGGGTAAAATACAGAATTTCAAAGAAAAGTATTAATATTAAGAAATTACTAATTGATAAGTTACATATTGTCCTCTTAGAAATAGTTGTTCAAGTTACAAAATCAAAGCATAAAAAGTGGACACTGAAACACTGACAGTGCAAACTATTCTGTTCATGATCTAATGGAAGCTAAGTAATATGGTCATCTATCTTACACACTTAAACATCCATATAGTTACATCCTTTAGAGCACTATTCCTTCCTTTCATTTTTACAGATCTATTATGAATTTTGGATCTTATTTCTCTTTCAGCTTTTATTATTTTTTTATATTAGAGAGACAATGAGATATTTGCAAATATGAGACATTTATTTCACTTATGAGGATAGTCTCAAGTTGCCTCCATTTACCTATAAAGACCTCAAGATCATCCTTTTCATAGTTAAGTAATATTCCATTGCATAAAAATATCACATTTTTTTCAGCCACTCTGCAGATTATGGGCATTGTGGTTGTTTCCAAGATTTAGCTATTACAAATTGTGCTGTTATGAACATGGGTGCACATATATCACTGCAACATGATATTTTCAATTTTTCTGGGAAAATACCCAGGAAGGCAATAGCTGGGTTGAATGGAACTTTTAATCTTAGTTTGTTGAGGAATCTCCATATTGATTTCCATATGTTTTGAAACTATTCTATTTCTTTTTTTGGTTTTCTCTGTTTTTCAATGTTCTTCTTACTCTTGTTTGTTAATATCTGTTCCTTTTATGTATTACTATTACTAATTTTCTCTTACTCTTCAATAAGATCCTTCAGCCTAGGAATTAGGAATTAGCCTACCAAAGGATTCAAAAAATCATTTGAAAACTACAAGACTCTATAAAAGAGGTAGAAGAGAACACAGAAAAAACAGAAAGATATTCCCTACTCCTAGGTAGGCAGAACCAATGTAATCAGCAGAACCACTTAGAAGAAAGCAGCTGGACATTTACTTAAAAAATAAATACACTGTTCTTCCCATTTTTTTTTTAACTTTTTATCGGTACCAGGGATCGAACTCACGACTGCCTGCTTGCAAGGCAGGTACTTATGCCACTGAGCTAAATCTCCAGCCCCAAATACACATAATGAAGTATTCCTAATACTTAGGTAAATATATTAATTGTATTATTATTAATAATATTACTTATATTAATTAATAATAAATGGATCCCAAGGTGGTGAGAACATTAATCAGAGGGATATTTATTAGTAGGTAGATGGGTATACCCTGGCTAATTTCTCACCAGTGCTAAAGGAACCGGCTCCACAAGACTGCAGCCACCTAGGGCTGTAACCACTGAGGTTGCCGAGGCCCCTTGGGCTGTTTTCCCCACGTGGTTCCAGGCACACTGTGTTATAAGTGAAATCCCTGAGAGGTATCTGGAGCTCCGTAACCAAACACTGGCTCCATCAGCACAGGAATTTGCTAGCATCTTTGTATTATCTAGAGTTAACTCAGCACATTGATGGCTTGTGTGAAGCCTCTCTTGTCTTGAGCGTTGCAGGAGCCTCCTCTCTCTGATGCAAAGCTCGTGGGTCCACTGGTCACACTGCTGCCCAGGACCTCGCTTCTGTCAGTCAGTCCCCAGGGAACTGCACTCAGCAATTCTGTCTCTGTCTGCCTCTTTCTTTGGTCTCTTTGCATCTTGTAGCAGGATCTCTTACAGTGAGACTGGATTTTTACACAACAAATGCTGAATTTAAAAATGAATAGGATAAATATTAAATGAAAACTGCCAATGAGAAGATCTGTTAATAATTATTGAGAGATAAAATCAACATGTCCTTTAAAAGTAGATAAAGTAACAGCATAGCTGTGACTCACTGTCCTCTACTTGGAGAAGGCAGCCCTGGGTGTCAGAATCCTGGTGCACTTCCTGCCCACCCTGCTAGGTGAGGGAGGAGAAGAGACCCTGGAGCTCTCACTGGTGCAAAGATGCAATGGGCAGGCATCCACTCTGTCTTTGTTTTAGAGGAAGCAAAAGAGCTATTTCCCAACACACCAGTTCCTACATTGGTCCCCAATAAGATGCACAATTCCTCTTTTCTTGGGAACATCTGCTGTCAGACCCCAGTTGTACACATCAGACATTTTCATGGAGTACATGGAATCCAACACCAAATAGTCAGAAGCAGCCTCCTAAGTCAGGATGCCACTTCTCCCCAGCCTCAGGGGCTGTGGTCATCTCCATGTCGTCCTAGTCTTGGGATCCCATGGGGACTGATCAGGCAAGCAACCATTTCACCAGGGCTTTGAGTGGCCTTCCTTCTGGTGGCCTTTCTTTCATAGCTGGTGCTAGTGAGTGAGGTGACCAAGGGCTGATGGAAAAGAAGGGGATTCTGGACACGATTTGGAGCCTGGGGTCTCCAGAGACAGTGCTGCTGGATGCTGAACAAGATTTTGAGGTCATGATACAATTCTAAGGACACACCACTGTCCAACACCTGGTGATGAGATGGGCTTGCATTCCAGTCAGACCCTCTCCAGTAATACTGCCCTTTGGGTCTCCTTATTGGTGACTGTTTGCTTTGGGAGTTTGGGTAATTTGGCATCCACCAGGTTTTTCCCCAGGAAATGTTCACTTGCAGTTCATAACGAATAACTGATTTGTAGCAGGACATCCTGAGTCAGTGTAAACATAACGTTCCTCCTTTAAAGTTCACTTACTAAAGTAAGAGCTTCTGACACTTGTAGGAAAAGATTTTGCTGCTCAAGATTGTGTTCATTTGCATATAAATAGCGTTGTTCACAGTACCCTTGTTTTCTAAATCCCTCTAGAATGTGGTTGTTTCTGGCAGGATTTCTTCTGCAACAATACTAGAGGCTTCTAGGGTTTCTAGAATTTTCCTTCATTCTTGTATTAATATCCATGTTTATCCAGCACTGCTTTTTCTTGGCTTTAGTAGTTGGTTCTTTTCACTTAACAGTACATCCTGGAAATCACTCCAGACAAAGGAAACTTTCTGCTCTTTTTTCAGAGGCAAAACACTCCCTGTGGAACATGAACTCAATCTATCTTGTTTACCCTTTGGTGGCATTTCAGAGTTCTTCCAGAGAGTTCTCAAGTGCAGATAGTGTTTCTGCTAATACACTTTGGGGTGTGGACTTTTTTTTTTTTTATCACTGAAGGTTCCATTTCTGTTCTCCAAATGTATATTTTGGGGCAAAAATATAAATGCACATGCTCTTTTCGTGGGTACTGACATTTCCCCCTCAGTGTGGATTTTCCACTGTTGCATTTCTACCAACAGCACCAGGACAAATCTAACTATTATAATAATTACTAAAAGCAGTAGGTAAATAATGCTCTGAATTTTATCTAAGAAGATAAGATGGCATTTTGTTCATATTTAATTTTGTATTTCTCTTTGATATAGGTAAATGTGAACACCTATTCATCAGTAAGAGTGCCCTCTTGCACTTTTTTATCAATTACAATTCATATCCTTTGTCATTCTTCTATTTTCTTTTTTTTGGTACTGGGGATTGAACTTATAACCTTAAGGTTGCCAGATAGGCACTTATGCCACTGAGCTAAGTCCCAGCCCCTCTTCTATTTTCTTAATTAAAATTGATGTGCATATGTGTTTATGGCTGGATGATAATTTTATATGTATTATATGATTATAAAATATTACCTGTAAGTATGTCTTTCCTGATTATATTCTTATTTGCACTTTGGCAATTGCATACAATTTCATAAGCAATATATCATTTCTAATTGGACATGGTCTTCTGTTTGTGTGTATAATGTGAATGAATGTCTATTTTATGTTGCCCAATTTCCAATATTTTCTTGCTACCTCATTTTCTTTTCAGTGATAGTTTCAAAGCCACTCCTCATGCCAATGTTACAGTGGAATTTTATCACATTCAAATTATTTGCATTTGCACACTTGATTTACTTAGAGTTTTATCTTAGGGACTGTGAGATATGTTTGTGGATTTAAATAACAGTACTCTAGTGAGAGCTATACTATACAATGAAAAACCTTTAGATGTATTTAAATTTAATGTTAATTGACAATAGTTAAATGCATATGGTTATGGACAACAATTAGATATGTTTTGATATATGTTTACATGATGGAAAAATGAAGTCAATATAATTAATAAATAGAAGTCTTAAGATACAAAATAATAAGGAAAGCAATACAGGTAAACCCTTCTCTCTGGCAGGATTTCTGTGGACTCTTCCAGAGCTGACAAGCTAGGGCAGGAAGCATTTTGGCCAGTGCCCTTCCATTTCCTTGGTCTTTCAGAAATACTTTCATGTCTCTTCCTGTTCTGAACCCAGCTGTATCCACCCCTGGCTATCTTATCTGTACCCTCTGCTGTTCCTGACCACACACAGAAAGGCCCAGGCAGGTCACCAACACCTGTTTCCTTCTCTACCTCACTCATTGCATTGAGAAGTGAAGTGAGCCTGGCCCACAGGGACAGGAAACACACCGTCTCTCCTATGTGTGGAAGCTGAAAACTTAGCTTCATGGAGCAGAGAGCAGAGCGGTAGTAACCAGGGGCTGCAGGACTTTGGTGAGGAAGTAGAATGATGCTGGCTGAAAGCTACAGCATTTCCACTGGATGAGATTACATTTTTGCAACCCATTGCTCATTAATGGCACTTAGAGTTATTAATAATCTACTCAATATTTCAAAATTGCTCACAAGGGAGCTTCAAAATGTTTTTACCATGAAGAAGTCATAAATATGTAAAGTGACAGACATGATAGCTGCCTAGATTTAACCATCCCCAATGTATGCAGGTATCACATTGAAACCCATAATTATATACAATTATCTGTCAGTTAAAAATCAAACAAAATTAAAAAAGGTAAAAAAAAATTGAAAACAATAAAACAGGGTAAAGGAAAGAAGCCCCCCAAAGGCCAGGATGTCTCCCACCTGATCCGTGGCTCGTGGTTGGTCTGCGACTGCCCAGTCCCCATGCACACCAGCCCCTGTGGGTGGGTCTGGGGTCTGGAATTGTGGTCAACTGCAGGGAGGGACTTCTCCTTTTTGTCTCTCTTCTGCTTTAAAGGGTGTAAATAGCTTCTAATTTCAGAACTGAAAGAGAACGGTAGGGAAAAGAGGAAGCAGGAATAGAAGAAAGTGTGAAATAAATAGCATCTGGTCGTCCAGAAGGGAAAAAAGGGGAGGTTTGCAGGAGAGCTGGATGGCACATTGCTGGGTGCTGCCAACTCCTCTGAGCCTAGTGTTGTTTTGCCTCCCTTCCTGTAGTGATAGAAGCCAAGGCATTTTACACACTAGGCTTCTTGTTCTTCCTATTTCTAGCACTTGTGTGTTAGTCCCTTTGAGTCACTGCTGACTTCATTCTGGGTCCAACTGCCCATTCTTGTCTCAGAATCCTGTGAGTATGGCCCTATGGTATCTACAAATTTCTACACCTGTTTGTGCACAAGCATCTTATCCAAAGGAGTTTCACCCTTGACTCCCAGGCATCTGATAGCTGCTGGGGTGGCACCATGCCCTGGAGAATGGACTCCCATAAAGACATTCCCAAATGGACTGCCTTTTGGGTGAGAAACTCGGATTGTGTCCCATACACAATTCATGATGCTGGTGTAGACGTCCATGTTACCCATTGCAGGGAACTCGGTCCCGCATCCTGGTGCTGATGGTGAAGGTGGAGGTGATGGTGGTCATGGTGTGCACGTGATGATGGGGATGATGGTGCTGGTGGTGGTGCTGGTTGCAATGGAGAGAAATGTGGTAGTTGTTGTATGTACTGAAGGAAAACTGTGTGAGACTTAGGTCTTTGATAATTTATTTTTTACATCTTTTAAAATGTGTATTGGTCCTACAGATTAATAGATGTCACTCTGGCAATTTCGCACATGCCCTTGAAATACTCCAGTCATTTCTACTCTCTCATCTCCCCTTTCCTCACCCCCTCCCCTAGTGTCGCAATTTCCTATTCAAGGTGCAAACATTTACTATTTATATTTGTCCTCTTGTCACTGTTTGTTACACACAGCTCACACTGTTTCCTTCCTCTTCCTAATCACAGCCTCCCCTTCAAAAATCTTTCCTCTACTTTCTGCAACTTTCATTGTGGAAGCCTATCTCTTGCTTGACTGGGTTGATTCCTAGATATTTTATTAGTTTTGAAGCTATTGACCAGGGAATTGTTTTCCTGGTTTCTTCCTGTGCTGCTTTATTAGTGGTGTAGAGTGATACTGTCCTGCATATTGGTCTCTCCTAGACCCTTGATTTCCCTTCTTTGTACAGATGCTACTTTTGGGCCCTAGCACCCTGACTCCAGAAGCTCACAGGCCTTTCCCAGTGCATCACAGACTGGCCTGGCCCAGTACCTGGGTGTGGGGAGGGTCCCAACAAGGAAGTCAGTGCCTGGGCTCGGACCTTCTCTACCCCCTACATCATTCCAAGGCTTCCCCTCATGCCTCACGCTCAGGCCAAGCCTATGCTCCCCAACTGAAGGTTCAGGGGGCTTAGGATGGCTCAGGATATGGGTGCTGGGGAGAACTCCCCTGTGGGTCCTTGCAGGTCTGTCCCAGTCTCAGCCCTGGAAGAAGAATGCCTGTGAGAGGTTTCCATCCCAATCAGCCTGAGCTGATTTTCTTCTCCTTGGAGCCTTGCAGCATTTGGGTCCCTGAGGTCCATTCCCTGCACTATGAGAGCACGGTCAGCAGGTGGATGCTCAGGGCCTGGTCCTCCGTGCAGCTCATCATGGTGGGACAGGTGTGGATCAAACTGCATCCTCTCCCAAGCCTTTCCTCCTCTGAGTAGATGGTCCCAGGGCCATCGTCATGGTAACTCAACCCTGACCAGCACAGCAGCTAGACAGTGCCTGAATGCTGTGAGTGGAGCTTCATGGGCAGCACTGGGCAGGCCTCAGTGACCAGGGGTGGAGGGAAAGGTGAAGGTGAGGTTTATGCTCACAAGGTGGGGATTGGAGAGAAAACTGTGCTACACGCAGAGGAAGTCGCCTCTGCGTATTGTTTAAGAGAACTGTTGATTTTTACGAGAATGAAAATGGGGAAAGGGGAATTAAATAAGGAAGGAGGAATGGAAAGAGAAACAAGTCCTATTATGTAAACGTACCCATTCCCCAAGGTGACCGCAAACTGTATACCCAGAAAACATGTACTCACAAAAAGAAAAACTAACTCCAAAAATGAGTAAAACTGGCTCCAAGAAAAGAGAACCGTTAACTTAAAATCATCCAAGAAAGCAAACTTTTATATGTTCCATAATAATTTAAAATATCCCAAAAAACTGAGAAAATGGCAAATTCAATCAAAACAATGTAACCTGGAGGGGGAGGAAATGGACTTACAAGAAGCGTGGAAACTGTCTGTAGAAAATCCCTGCCTCAGACACAGTCACTCTCAGAGTCCCCTGTCCTAGAGAAGCCCCTTCTACTGGTGGAGCCCGGCTGTCTCCTCCTGGCCCTTTAGGTTTATGGTAGGGATGTGGCCATGCTGGATGCTCTCATGGCCGGCATTCATCACCTCATGAAGGATGCTCTTTGGCTGAAGAATTCCCTCTCCTAAGAGCCCTCAGTGGCCTCTGTGTGCTGAAGACATGATGCCCTTTCTTCACCAAGTTCAATGCCCTTCACCTTGTCCCTCTTTCCCAGTCTCATGTTAAAAAAAAAAAAAAAAACACATGTAGGGCACTGACCAGACATATGTGTGAGGCGGATGTGCACAGATAGGGGACTTTTGGGGCCACAAGCACAAAAATTCTGAGATACATGGTTAGAGATTAAAGGAGAACCTCCAGGGCTACAAGTCCAAGCAGGATCAAGGGCACATTGCCTTAAGGAACGCAGGCTTTGATCTGGTATGGCCCATACCCCAATTTATTACTTACATTGGCCCTGAGGCCAGCCCTGGAGCAGAATAGCCTGTCCTCTCCATCTCCTACATGTCTCCCACATAGATATCCTTCTTTCATCCTTTCTTTAGGCTTCCTGGTCCTATCAATAAAAAGCCACAGAAGCTCCTTTCAGAGCTGTTGTTACGAGACTCTGTCATGCTGAGGGGTCTGGGTCAAGGCAGCCCCTGGGCCTTTGGGGAGGTTAAAGTGGATGCTGAGTCTGAGTAATCCCTCATCGCAGTCTGAACTGGGGCAATGAAGCATAAAGCAAAAATCACAATGAGATTGCCCTGTACATACGAAGTAGGCTGTCGCAGCAAGAAGGCAGAAACAATGTCAGTGTCAGGAAGAGAAGAGAGAACATCCTCACCGACATTACAGAATTTAAAAAGGTAGATATATTTTCTTAAATAAAATATGTCATCACACCCTGAACATTATGCAATAAAATAATTACATATTCTGTTACGATCTTTCATTTATTGTCATTATGTTAAGAATTACATTTCTGTTTATCACTTAAACTCTCTTACAGTAACCTTCTGATTATACCCTACTCGTCTCTTGTCCCTTTTTAGGAGGTGATTTTTCTATATTACCCTTTTGCTTACAGGATCAGGACTCCTGTGAAGTTTCTGAGTGGTTGTTGAGTAGTTGAATTTATATACATTTTCCCTGTGTATAAACCCAAGGGTCACAACTGTCTCCCTTTTAGATAATGACATCAAATTCTCTTTGTTTAGTAAACAAATTTGGGTCAAGGTACTGAAAAGCAAAAAGGGTCAGAAATTGTGCTGACCCTTTCATTTTGCTACCACGTTTGAGTCACAGTTCATTGAAGGGCTCCATGACATCGAGGTGGAAACTTTCCTAATCTTTAAATCAGGTGGAAGAGGTGCACCTGGCTGTTGCGTATTTACAGGGGCTGCTCACGCTCACCTGGGATGGAGAGCTCGGCCACTGCTTTCCCACTCTCTTTCGGTGGAGGTTACCATGGTGCTGACGCTGGCTAGGAAGGGAGTGTTTACACCACAGTCATGGGTGAATGCTGTAAACCTAGGCTTGGGAAAATGATTTCTTTCTTGCATCACTGAGGATTGAACCAGGACATTCACACTGAGCTACAGCCGCTGCCTATTTTTATTTCCTATTTTGAGACAGGGTCATTGCAAGTTGCTAAATTGTCCAGGCTGGACTTGAACCTGCAGTCTCAGCCTCCCAGAGTGCTGAGGTTATGGGGCGTGGCCTACACCTGGTTAAAAATTTGTCTTTCGAGACCTGGTTCCCCAGTGATACATCCAGCTGACACTTTAAGTAATGGGGTGTTGATTCCAAAAGATGACATTTCTCAGAAAACTTCAAGGTGGCATTCGGTGAAGAGTGAACTAAGGTCCTCAGAGGGTGCAGCAGCAGTAGCATATTATGCCTATATTTGGAAGTTTAGAATCTACTTTTTACCCATTAATCCAGATTTATTTTCAGAGCTGTGTAGACATATGCACTAGTGCATATCAAGCAATGTGCAGATGAAAATGGAATGAATTGAAATGAAATGAATAGAAGAGGCCTGGACCATGAAGCTAAAAATGCAGGGTCACAACCCAGGCCTTGGACTAGGCCCTGCTGTGTTGGGGGTGAGAAAAGAAGGGAAGGTCCGGGAATCTCAGCACCAGGAGGGAGGGAAAGAGTCACAGAAGATTGGAGTAAGTGTCTTTCACACCCCCTCCCAGCCATTTTCCCCAACCAGCAGTGAGTTTATTTCTCTCAGCTGACAGTCCCCAACTTATAACCCCAGGACCTTTCCATAACCTCCTGGATATACTGTATCAACTCCCAGTTCTCTGAGCTTCAGAAGATGCATTGTTCTCTGTCTCTTGTGTTCACCTGCTGGCTCCATCTCTGGGGCTTCTTTGGCTGTGTCGAGCCTCACATAGCAGAATCCTGAGGCCCACCAGGACCAGGACGGCCATACCCATACGCACCAGGTTCTCCACCATGTGATCGTGAGGGTGTGGGCCTGGGAAGAATGGACAAAGAGGTCACAGAGTCAGGTCAAGGTAAGGTCAAGGTCCCCTTGCATTCCTGGGCATCCTCCCAGGGCAGCGCCTACTCTTGATAGCCCAGCTCCACAGCTGAGAGCTGTCCTTACTCCCAGCATTGGGATCTGGCTTGCTCTTTGCTGGTGCAGTTGTAGGAATGAACATGGAGTAGAAGAATGGACAGGGGTTCCAGACACCTTAGCCATTGTCTCCCTGGGATTCTGTGATCAAATCCTGTAGAGCTCTCTCCATCCTCTTCCCTCTTCAGTTCTGTCTGTAATTTTAGGGCTGGGGATCCAGGAGGGAGATTTCCCAACCACTCTCACCCACTAAGGGAAGGCCTCCCTTCTGTGAGCCTCCCTTCTAGTGGCCTGAATCCTCAGTGACCCTCAGTTGTACTAAGAAGCAGGACCATAAGTGTGCCTTTCAGTTCAGAAAAAATGGGCTCAGAGTCCTCACCTGAGACCATGAGTTCCAAGGGCTCACTGGGCTGTGACAGAAGATATGGAGCTGAGTCCCAAGAGCCATAGCACCTGTAGGTCCCCCCAAGGGCTGAGCTCACAGCTCCCATGGAGAATTCTGCCTGGGACTGCCAACCTTGGGACTTTGATTTCAGACGCAGTGGGGGATCAGCTGCCCCCTCCTTGGACAGAAGGAAAGTGTCTATTGGAATCCATGACTGACACAGCAGGGTCACGTTCTCTCCTGAGGACACTGTGGGTGCTGGCTTCACCAAGAGGGAGGGTGTGGAAGGGAGCTGTCCTGGAGAGAAGGAGGTGGTGAGGGGATGCCCCAGCTAGTTCTGAGCTGAGGTCTCATCAGGGCTGTTTCTGAGGACCCTCGCTCTCTGTTTCTCTTTGCTCTGACTTTGCCCCTCTTGTCCTCCCCTGTCTCTTTTTCTCTCTCTCTTGATACCACAGCCTTACCCTGGCCATCACCTCCAAGACTTCTCCAGCAGGGCCTGTGCAGAATCTGAGTCCCTGAGTTCTGGGTACTTCGGCTATGGTCAGTTTGTCGAGGGGTTGACTGGGATTCAACAGCTCGGAGGAAAAGCTGTGTCTACTGTAGCATTGTAGCAGCTGCTGTGGGACCTGCTCCCAGGGCCCAGGGGGAAGTTGACTTAAGAGAGTCCAGCCCAGAACTGCTGGCTAGGAAACTTGTGGAAGTCACCTGCCCCCTCCTTGGATGGAGCAAATCTATAATAGCTGAGGTCAGAGTGACACTGGAGGGTCAGGTTATGTCCAGGGGCCAAGACAGGGCCATGCTGGTTCACCAGGGAGGGCTTCCTTGGATAGTCCTGGATGGAGGAAGAGCTGGACTGAGAGGCTGGTTCCTGCCAGATCCATGCCCTACTGTCCTGCCCTGTGGGTTCCCTTATCTCTTGCATTGAAGGTCCAGTTCAGGACCTGCTCTGAGCCACTGCCAGCACGGTGTTCATTGATTTGAGGCTCTGTCAGTGCATTTGGTGACTGAAAAGCTGTTGCCTTAGACAGGACTTTCTCACCTGAGATTAGAAGCTCCAAGGAGTCACTGGGCTCTGACCATGCCTGGGGTTTGCTCCTGTAATAGCCATGGCAAGTGAACATCCAGCTATGACTAGGGGTCACAGGACCCACAGGGAACAGGGCTTGGACCTGCCCATGGGGATGCTGCTGTAGGTTCAGGTCTAAGGGGAGCTTGTGTTCTCCATCCTTAGTCAGAATGAACCTGTCAAATTCCTGCTGTGAGCCACACTGGAGGGTGACGTTCCCTCCTGGGGTAACCACAGGGCTGGGCAGGGCTGAGAGGCTGGGTTTGCTGTAGACTCCTAGGAGAGAAGGAGGCAGCATGTGAAATGGACTCACACATCCCACACTGTCCCCAAGGTTGGGCTGTGAGAGGGGGACACCTCTGAGAGCAGATCCCTTCCTGAGGGCAGAGCCTGGGGCTGGGACCCTGAGTGTTCTCTCACCTGTCACCACCAGCTCCAGGGCGTCATTGGGTTCTGACCAGCCGGCAGGGCTGTGGTAGTAACAGCGATATTGCCCTGTGTTATTTTCTACCATAGATTGGATGGAGAACTTGGCAGTTTTTATGGAATTTTGTGAGATCAGTGACTTCCAGGGCAATGAGCTTTCCTCTTTATACAGATGGCACTCCTTGGCCCCCAGGGTCCACTCACACCAGAGGGTCACAGTGTCTCCCCATCTGATCACAGATCCTGGTTCATCCCAGAGCCTGGGTTTGGGTAGGGTCCCTGCAGGGAAATCACAGCAGGGTCCCAGGACCTTCCTCCTCCTCTCAGACCCTCAGCTCTCAGCCCAACGACCCTCCAGACTCCCAGCACCAGTCCACATCAGCTGTGCTCCATCCCACAGCCCAGGGGTGGCCCCTTGTCCGCAGGAGGCAGAGGGACCCAGGAAAGCTGGGGAGACACTCACCTGTCTGCACTAGGGTCTTGGGGCTCAGACTCAGCCCTGGAAGAGAGTTCCCTGTGAGAGGTTTTCCCTGGATCCTGTGCAGGTTCTTTGCTCCCCAGAGCCTCCTGAGTCCTGGGTCTCCTAAGAGGCATGGTCTGGTTGTGGGATCCCACCCTGAACAGGGTGTTCCCTCCCTCTTCCTGTCTCACCCAGGCAGAGCAAGGCCATCAGAATGGGGGTCATGGCATCTCCAAGTGCTCTTCACAGTTGAGTAGAGAGGTGTGCCTGCACTCCTCCGCAGGCCCCACAGACAAATGTGGTGTGGGAAGTTTGTGACTAGGTTCTGCTCATCAAAAGTTTGTCACGGCACCACCCCACATGAACAGGAACTGCCCATCCTATCAACCAGTTTGTAGTGTTGCCAAGTCTGGCTCTGGGGCAGGCAGGCACCTAACATGGGACTTTCCCCTTCCTTTGAAATCTTCTTGCTTTTTATTCATCTCACTGAGAAGCAGGACACAGCAGCAAATAGACTTGTCTTCCTGAGCTGACTCTTTCCAGGGCACAGTTCCCAGGGCTATTCCTTTCTCTCAGAGACTCCCACGGGTCTCCTCCCTCCTTCAGCCCATCCACATGTACAGCACAGTGCCCCTCACTGTGGCCGTTCTCTCTCAGTACTGGAGATGCTCTGGGGAAGATGCAGGTTCCCGCTGCGGGTGGAAGAGAGCAAAGATGCACCGAGCCCTGACTGTGAAGCTCACTGCAGCTGCGTCCTTGTGTGATCCGTGCAGCCCTTGAGGTTCTTGGGGTTAAAGACCGGTGAGAAGATGAGAAAATAAAGAAAAGACAAAGCTACGGTCAGGTGGAGCCCTTATCCTTCTGACGGGAGGAAAGGAACTGCTCCACCACTGAAGCACCTTTCCTCCAAGGCAGAATGTCAATTTCAACCTCACTGCCTAGCAACTTGTTTTTCTGGCTGGCCTGACCCCTTGCCTTCTTGGTGCTGGAACAATTTGTTTATGTGGCTATTTTGAGCTCTCTGTGTTTTCAGGGCTGGTCCTGCTTTAGCCCCACACATGTGATCAATGTGCAGCTTCAACTACTCCCCACACGTCTTTGGAATCAGCACGGAGGAGAGATGTGGGGCAACACTGCAGCACCGCTGACTCATTTCCTGGTCTGTGTGTGGGTTTCCTGTGCTAAACCGTTCCCTTCATGGGCTTCCTTATTTTCTTAGCAACTGAGACCACCTGTGTCTCCCTGGAAAGAAATTTCTGAGCTATTCTTGCACCTTCTGGGCCCTGTGGAGAGTTCACTTGAGTTTGGTGCTGGCTGATTTCAGCTTATTGCTCATTTACTATCTCTATCTTGCATTTCACTTAGCATTTCTTGCTGAGCCTCAGCTTCCTCATTTCGAGCCAGCAGCCCTTCACTGCACTATAAGAGATACGGGGTCAGTGGTTTCTGGATGTGAGGGAACTCAGCCATGGTCCATCTTCAGAGAAGGGAAACTTTGACTTTGAACAATGTGAGGTCCATGCTGTGGGAACATGTGTGACAGTAATGAGTCCCTGTCTGCTCTGAGTACTTAGAAACAGTCCATGCAATACACCTGCAGCTTCCAGGTCATTATGATCATGAAAGTAAAGGTAGGAAGGAAGGTTCTTGAATAAACAAAGATACAAAGACTAAAGCAGAGAGGCTAGTGAGCTTCAGATCACCAAGGATTCATTAAGGAGCAGATTTCCTCCTCTCTGTGGAGGTGGAAGTGTGACAGGACACTGGGGCTGGAAAACCCACTGTACACAGGGTAGGTCACAACTGCAGAACAGCTTCTGAGCCCCACACCTAGAATCAGTAAGAGTGCTGTCTTCAGCTTCTTTTTCTTCTTCCTCCTCCTCCTCCTTCTCCTCCTCATCCTCCTCCTCATCCTCCTCATCCTCCTCCTCATCCTCCTCCTCCTCATCCTCCTCCTCCTCATCCTCCTCATCCTCCTCCTCCTCATCCTCCTCCTCCTCATCCTCCTCCTCCTCATCCTCCTCCTCCTCATCCTCCTCCTCCTCATCCTCCTCATCCTCATCCTCCTCCTCCTCATCCTCCTCATCCTCATCCTCCTCATCCTCATCCTCCTCATCCTCCTCCTCCTCATCCTCCTCCTCCTCCTCCTCCTCCTCCTCCTCATCCTCCTCCTCCTCCTCATCCTCCTCCTCCTCCTCCTCCTCATCCTCCTCCTCCTCCTCCTCCTCATCCTCCTCCTCCTCCTCCTCCTCCTCCTCATCCTCCTCATCCTCCTCCTCCTCCTCCTCCTCATCCTCCTCATCCTCCTCATCCTCCTCATCCTCATCCTCCTCATCCTCCTCCTCCTCCTCATCCTCCTCATCCTCCTCCTCCTCCTCCTCATCCTCCTCCTCCTCCTCATCCTCCTCCTCCTCCTCCTCATCCTCCTCATCCTCCTCATCCTCCTCATCCTCCTCATCCTCCTCATCCTCCTCATCCTCCTCATCCTCATCCTCCTCATCCTCCTCATCCTCATCCTCCTCATCCTCCTCATCCTCATCCTCCTTCTTCTTTCTTTTTCGTACTGGGGATCAAACTCACAACCTTGCATATACCAGGCAGGTGCTTGTGCCACTGAGCTAAATCCCCAGCCCTCTTTCTCCTCCTCCTTCTTCTCCCTCTTCTTTCTCTTTCTCCTTTTTATTTCTCCTCTGCCTCTTCTTTCTTTTCCTCTTTCTCTTCCTCTTCTCCTTATCCTCCTTTCCTTCCTGTGTATCTGGTAGATTTTTCTTTTAGATCACTATGAGGTTTACATAAGACCTGCTATATTTAACACAGTATATTCTACACTCTTAATTCCAGGTACATACAAAAACTCTACTCTTTCCCACACATTATGTTACTGATGCCACAATTTGAATGTTTTTTTTTTTTAATTTTTATTTAAGGAGAAAAGAAAAGAAAGAAAAAAAAACAGTGAAGGGGTACAAGTTATACAGATTTACAGAATAAAAAAATGCGCAGTAGGAAATCACTAGTTAATGGATTACATATTGCCATCTTAGAAATAATTGTTCAAGTCACAAAATTAAAGCTTGTAGAGTGGACATTCCACCAATGATACTGCAAACAGTTCTGTTCAATGATCCAATAAAACTCTGATATCATTTTCTATCTTATACTTTTAAATATACATGCAGTTATATAGTTTAGAGCACTTTCTTTTCCTCTCTTTTGTACAGTGACTATTACACATTTTGGGTTTCATTGCTCCCACGGTTCTTGTTGCTTTTTTGGAAGAGAGTAAAACCAAATGTGACATAACAGAACAGAATCGGTCAAGTCAAAAGGGTGGACATAATAGATAATATAAAAACATAATACAAGGTGATCAACAATGGTTACCCTAATGCCTCCCGCTATTTCTAATAGAATTGCCTATATCATTAGTTGTAATACAATTGAACAAAACCGTAAAGAATAAAACCGACAAAACCAAAACATTGGAGACATTGTAGGTCTTCAAAAGTAGATAAAAGTCAACGAGAATGGGCGTTATAATAAATCTCATTATCTTCTCAGCTGATGCCTAAACTTTCGAACCTGATACTATCCAGCAAAACAGAATATAGGAACCTCAGTCAAAAACAAGATGGTGAGAGTAATACAGGGCTTCAAATCGAGATAATAGAAAGTCAAAGTGGGTTACTATATTATATCCTGCTATATTTTTCCCTGTAATTAAATGGGTAAAAATAAAAAAGTAAATAATGGAGTGGAGATTGAGAAAAAAAGAGGGCATAACAGCGAAACAGGGCAGATCAAAACATAACCATTTAAGCAGAATAGTGTTTCACCACCAGCTAATCCTGACCCAAAGATAGTTACCATATTGACTCCCTCCCTGAAGTCCTTGAGTACAACTTCATATACTGTAGCATTAAGTATATCAAAACAATGTAAATCCATTTAAGAGAATAACAGCATTATAGAGTATTTAGAGTCGACTAACAGAAAATGAACAATGGTCTCTGTATAATCTCCTTGTCTTTAAAAGGTTTTTTCTTATACTATCGTACATAGTAAAATCCAATAAGATACAACCTGTTTAGACCATTGGAGACAGAAGAACAAAAGCTAGATGAGACTTCAAAACAAGATGGTACTAAATCAGCATTACCTATTAAGATGTCATTTTCTCCAAAAAAAGCTGTTCCTATCATCCAATCTTCTCTGTCTCATTTCTGTTGAGCTCTTTTTCTGTCAGTAGCTGTCAGTTTGTCTTCTTCGTTTTGGTCTCTGCTCTATTCGTTGTGGCCTCCCCGCCCCTATTTCTGGGTTCTTTGTATTTTTCTTTTTTTAGAATATCCTGCAATACTTTCTGTAGGGTTGGATTGGTGGTTGCAAATTCCCCCAGTTCCTCTTTATCTTGGAAGCACCTCGTTTTTCCATCAATTTCCAGGGACAGTTGTGCAGGATATCTCAATCTTGGCTGTAGATTATTATCTTTCAAAGCTTGAATTATTTCTCCCCATGCTCTTCGTGATTTGATGGTTTGTGAAGAGAAATCTGCTGTAATTTTGATGGGTCTTCCCTTGTAAGTGATCTGTTTCTTGTCTCTTACAGCTTTTAATATTCTGTTCTTGTATTGAATTTCTGGAATTTTTATTATTATATGCCTGGGTGTTTCTCTGTTAGGGTTGTAGGTAGCTGGGGTCCTGTATGCCTCATACATTTGAGTATCTTTACCTTTTGCTAAATTAGGAAAATTCTCCTGGATTATTTCTGTGAGTAGCTTTTGTAGTTCACTTGTTTGTGTCCCTACTTCTTCTTTTATGTTCTTAATCCTTAAGTTATGGCTCCTCTTATCATCTCCTTGTCTTTGTATTATTGCTGTGTGTTTCTTTGTTATTTTTAAGAAGTTTTTCATTTCATTCTCCCATGTTTCAAGTCTGCCCTCCAATTCAGATAGTCTGTCCTTAGTTTCTTTCAAGCTGTTATGCCAGTCTTGGGTATACTTCTTGATTTCTTGATAGTCCGTTTGCACCTGCTTCACATACTCAATGCTTTCTCTGTTTTCTCCATCAAGCAATTCTCCCCTCTTTTTCTGTTCTTCCACTCCACCATCTGCTTTTTCCTGGGTGGTGCTTAGCATTTCTCTAACTATTCTGCATACTTCTAGCTTCAGGTCATTGATAACTTCATTCCTGAATTGGTCTATGAGGCTCTCTAAATGGCGCTTAATGTATATTGGTACAGTGTCCACTATTGCCTGATTCTCAGGATTGGGGGTCGAGGAGCCTTTTTTGTTGCTTCCCTTCCCCATATTTTCTGTTCCTTATAAAATGTAATCTTACACAGGAGGCCCGGCTTCCCTGCCTGTCAGCTACAGCTTGATCGAATTGCGCTGGCTAGTTGTTCCAGCTCACCGCTGCGCCCCAGGGAGTTGCGGAGGAGGCAGCCTACGCGGAAGTCGGTCGCTCCTCCGGGCCACCGTCAGGCTCTGGGATCTGGGCTAGGCCAGCCTAGGGAGTCCGCGAGCAGCGTCCCTCCGGCCAGGCACCTTTCACCAATCCCGTCCGAGAGGGAAATGCGCGGCTGCAGTTGCCACCGCGCCCTGCTCTTACAGGACTGCCCGCGCCCAGAAAATCCTCCGCTGGAGTCAGACTGCGGTAGGGAGTCAGTTCCTCGCTCACCTCGCCACCAGTCAGCCTTCCTTCCTGCCCGTCGCGTTTCCGAGACCGTTCCCAGACGCCCGTTCCCAGAGCTCGGGGGTCGCGTCTCTCCTTGCTGAGCCGCTGTGGAGGTGGCCGGCCGCCGCGCGGCGGGAAATCCAAGCCGCGGTTTCCAATGGCGCGGAGTCGAGCCTCCACACCGAGATTTTTCTGTTCCTATTTTAGCGCCAGGACTGTATTCCAAGTTGGATTCTCTCAGCCCAGTTCGTTCCTGAGTCAGCAGAGCATATCTCTACTGGTTCGTATCTCCTTAGTCCGCATCATTCCTGGCCTCTGAGCCGAGCCTTTAGAGAGCGTTCAGTAGTTGCTGTTGTCTGTCCGCCATGTTCTCCAGAGTCCAATTTGAATGTTTTTATGGTGTGTATCTATTGACACATTTTGCAGTCATGGTAATTAATCTAGTGCGTGTTCTATTTTAAAGAAAATACCACGTGCTGCAGGAAAAAATTATACTCTGTTCTAATAGCATGGAATACTTTGTAGATATCTATTAAATCCCTGTATTTAAAGGGGTAGCTCAACTTTGATATTTCCGTATTCTTTATTTTGTCTTGATTCTTTGATCTATGTCTTTGCAAAAGTGTGATATTAAAATCCACCACTATGATTGGGTTAGTGTTTACTTGATCTTTCCCTTCTTCCTATTCTTCCCTCTGCCTTTTTTTGGACACAGGATCTTGCTATGTAGTTCAGATTGGCCTTGAACTCATAATGTAGCTCAGGCTTGCCTTGAACCTGAAGCTATCCTCCTGCCCCAGCCTCCTGAAGGCTGGGATTGTGTGTTCCACTCTACCTGGCCTTTACTTGACCTTTTATGTTCAGTAGTATTTGTTTTATGAAGATGGGTACCCAAACATTTATGAAGATTGGTGCACAAACATTTATAAATGTTATATCTTCTGACTGGATTGTTCTTGTAAGGTATATGTAGTGATCTTCTTTTTCTCTGCTGATTAGCTTCATCTTGAAGTTTATATTTCCAGAAATTAAAATTTCCATCTCTGCTGGCAGAAATTAAAATTTCCATCTCTGCTGGAAGAAATTAAAATTTCCATCTCTGCTTGCTTTTGGGGACCTTCTATATGAAATAATGTTTTTTTTTACCTTTGATGGTTATTTAAAAAATAACCTTAGCCAAGGTTATTTTTTTGGATTAGATGAATTTCTCAAATGCAATAAACTGTTAGATTCTGAATTTTTATTTGATCTATCAATCTGTGTCTTTTAATTGGGGAGCTGAAGCCCCTAGCATTGAGAGATATTACGGAGACTTTTTGATTCGATTAATTCCTATCATTTTACTTTTTGTTGGTGCTCCTTTGTTTTTCTTTTCCTGTAATATTTGTTGTTGTTTATCTAGTGATTTTGCCTGGGGTTTTCATTCCATCTGGGATTTAACTTTGTTGGTTTTATCATTTCTGTCTAAAATATTGTTGAATATTTTCTGGATTGCTAGTATACAAATATCTCTTGAGCTATTCTATTTTGCAAAATGTCCTTATTTTCTTAAAGGAAAATTTGTCTGAATATGTTAATCTGAGTTGGAAGCTATTGGCTCTTGGAGCATGAAATACCCAGTCTCTAAAATTTATGTTGAGAAGTTTGTTGTAATCCTAATGCATTTATTTTTATATATGATTATTTGTTTTTCTCTGAGCTTTAAAAATTCTGAGCTTTTTGGACATCTTGAAATTCAATAATAATATGTCTTGGTAATACGTCTTTTTTCATCATAGTCATTTGGTGTTTTGGAAATGGCATTTACTTTATGTTGGACTCTTTTCTTATACTTGGGAAATTTTATATTCTTATTTCTGTAAATATGGTAATACTTCAGTGTGAAATATGTTCTACACTTTTTCTTGTTCCAATTAGCCTTCAGTTGGTTTTGTTAGTGTCATTTAGTAGCTTTTGGATGATCTTTTCTTGATCCTTATTTGTGCATGTGTGTTTGACTCCTCTGAGTACTTCATCATAATTTACTAGTGTGTTCTCAATCTTAGATGAGATCAGTTATGCTCAGGGTAATATGGCAGTAGATTGCCTTCAAATTTCAACACTCTATCATCACTTTTGTCATTTTTTCAATTTATGAATTCTGTGCACTTTTTAATTTCAGATGTTTAATTGGGGGAGTTGAAGCCCTTTAGACGTTGCTGTGGGATTCAATCTCTTGGTTGAATATTCTATGTCTTTAGTGTTGTGGATAAATTTCCTGCACTTTCTTGTGTTAATTTTAGATGACCATCATAAAACCATATTATAAATTCCATGTCCTGATTTTAATTGTCCTGCTCACAACCACTGACTACAACAGTTGGCCACTCTGAAATTGCCAAATCTCTTTGTCTTTTCTTTAATCTTTTCATAGACATTTTCTACCTAATTGCTTTTCTCTTCATTTATGACTCCTAGATCTGCCTCAGGGGAGTTGGGAGATGTTGCTGAGGTCTTCTATTCCCTTGATTTCCCACAATCGGCTGTGTATGTGTATCTGGTTTTAATTTTTAAAAAATTTCCTGCCTTGTTTTCCTTTTTTGGTACTTCAGGGTGAGATATAGTAGGATAGGGAGAGCTCATAATTTAGATGAACATATTTAGTAAGGTATTTCCTCCTCATGATGTAGCTTCAGGTTTACATGTCTAGAGATAGTATATACTCTTTCACTTGTTTAATTCATGGGATTTGGACTCCATCAATACATTTGCAGAAAAAACTACTTCTGGTTATCGAATCATCAACAGCTCTGACCACATACCACTTGTATAAGATAGAATTTACATTTACACTTTCACACTTTATCTAGTTTCTATGCAGTCTCTGGTTGTTTATGATTAATTATTGTTTTGCAGCAAGGCAGAAAAGGAGGGAATAAATTGAAGGGCAGGTAGAAGAGGAGTGTAAGTCAGGAAAGGGGTGATTGGCAGGAGTGGATAATGATAAGTGCAAAAATATCTTAATATGGTGTAAGATTCTGTTGTAAAACTTTTAGTTGAGTTTAAGCATTCAGTTTGAGACTTTTAAGCAGATATTTGTGGTGGCAAAGATGAAGGGGCAAATTTACTTTGTGACTGAGGAGAGGTATGTGGTCATTGGACCCTTTTGATTGGTTTATGTCCTTGTAGTATGGAAAAGGGTACTAGGAGGGCAGTGGATGAAGTAAGTTACAAAAAAGAAAAAAGAATCTTTTCAGAAGACAAAGTTACACTAATTTTCAGAGTATATACTCTACATGGCACTTGTTGGTCCCAGGGGTCCTATAAGTAGTGGGAGTGTGGGCAAAAATTTGTCTTGATATGTAAGTTCTGTATTTACCCTGTCAGTTGTTTCTTTGTTGTGCAGAAGATTTTGATTTGATCTGATTCACTGCTGTGTCACTGCTGTTCTGTATAGAAAGTCCTTGGTTGAACCTATGTCTTCAGGAGGTTTAGCCTTTTTATCTTTCAGCAGGTTAATGCTTTTGATCCATTTTGATTTTAGTTTAGCTCATGGTAAGATATATGGGTTTAGAATCAATCTTCTGCATGAGAATATATAATTTTTCAGCACCATTTATAAAATAGGCTATCTTTTTTCCAGTGTGTATTTTGGCCCCTTTGTCAAAGACTGAATAGCTAAATGTGTCTGGAGTAGTTTCTGCTTTGTCCTGTGTCATTGATCCGCATGTCTGTTTTTGTGCCAGTACCATGCTGTTCCTCTCACTGTTGTTTTGTGATACAACTTCAGATCTGGGGTTATGATGCCTTCTGCTTTACTGCTGTTACTCATAACCTCTTTTGCTATTTTGGGTGTCTTCAGTTCCATGTGAATTTTTGGATTGATTTCTTTAAATCTGTAAAGTATGGTGTTGGTATTTTGATTGGGATCATGTTAAATCTACAAATCAATTTTGCAAGTATAGCCATTTGGACTACATTGGTTTTGCCTATCCAGTAACATGGGACATTTTTCCATTTTTTGATGTTGTCTGTGATAGAACTGTGGGGGACCCGTAGCAGCTGAAAAGATAAGAAGTATGAAATATAAATGACCTTTATTTTGAGAATGCAGAGAGGGAAACCCCTGATCCCCTGGGGCACGGCATCTCCCCCGGGGTCGGCAATCTCTCCATGGAACACATGGAGTGGGGGCATATAT
This sequence comes from Cavia porcellus, assembly GCF_034190915.1. NCBI lineage: Eukaryota > Metazoa > Chordata > Mammalia > Rodentia > Caviidae > Cavia > Cavia porcellus. The sequence continues at coordinate 35,705,769 of NW_026947490.1, read as the reverse complement.
GTAGCTTAGGTTAGGGGTGGTGCTTGAGGGGGCATTAGGTATGCACAAGTAGCCCATTGGCACTAGTTTGGCGCCAGAGGTAGATTCCTAGGGGTGGGGAAGATAGAGCCATAGGTAAAATCCTAGGGGTGGGGGAGATAGGAGCTCCTTGGTTCCAGCTGAGGTTTTACCGGCTACAGTGTCCTGTCTGGGCCAAAACTCTTTCACTCTGCAGTCTCTTTTCAGAGTGATTTAATTTTCATTATGGGTATCTTTCACTTCTTTGGTTAGGTTAAGTCCCAAGTATTTAGTTTTTCTTGATACTATCATGAGTTACAGAATATGACTTTTCTAGTTTCTTTCTCAGTGAGGTCATTATTAGTGTATAAATATATGATTGACTTTTTGTGTTTTGTTTTTACATCTTGCTATGTTGCTGAATTTGCTACTAATTTTAAGTGTCTTTCAGTGGAATTTTTTGGACCTTGTAAATAGAGGATCATGTCACCTGCAAATAATAATACTTTGATTTCTTCCTTTCATATATATATATTTCTTTTATTTTTTCCTTTTAACACATTGCTCTGGTTTATATATTGAGGGCTATATTGAGGAGAAGTGGTAATAGTGGTCATTTTTGTCTTGTCCTTGATTTTAGTGGGAAAACATTCAATTTTTTGCCATTTCATATGATGTTTACAGTATGTTTTGGGCCAACAGCTTTTATGAAATTGAGATAAGGTCCTTCTACACCTATTTTATCCAGAATTAAAAAAAATCGTGAAACTCCATGTTGGACGTTGTCAAAGGCTTTTTCTGAGATTCTAAGACCTGTAGTCTTTTTTTTGGTGAGAGCATGTCATTTTAGTCTGTCCTGCTGTCTTATATGATGTCTTACATTTGTTGATTTGCATATGTTAAACCATCTTTTCATTCCTGGGATCACCTACCTGCTGATAGTCTATGATCTTTTTTATGATTTGTTGTATTTTGTTTGTCATTACCTTGCTGTAAATTTTTGCATCTATGCTGATTAGAAAGATGATACATACTCATTTTTGTTTTGATCATTGTCTGATTTTGGGCTCAGGGTAATACTAACTTTCAAGAATGATTTTGAGAGTATTCTTTCCATTGAATTTCATTAAAGAGTTTGAGGGATATTGTTACTTGGTCTGCACTGAAGTTCTTATAGACTTTGGCAGTAAATCCATCAGGCCCTGGGATTTCCTTAGGCTGTAGATTTTTTATTACTGTTTCAAATTCATTGCCCATTATTGGTTCGTGCAGAATTTATGTACCTTTAGTTAATCATTTTTGATCAGTCATTTTAGTTATTCATATATGCTTAAGTATGTAACCATTTCTTTTGGGTTCTCTACTTTTTTGGCACACAGGTGTTTGAAGTAATTGCTAATGATCGTCTGGATTTTGGTATTGTTCATTGTGATTTCACTTTTTTATTTCTAATTGTATTGATTCTTGTCTTTTCTTTCCTTTTTTTGGTAAGATTGGCCAAGTGTTTGTCTATTGTTTATTTTTTTCAAGAAGAAAGCTCTTTGATTTATTGATTCTTTTTCTCCTTCTCCTTCCCCTCCTTCTCCTCCTTCTCCTCCTTCTCCTCCTTCTTCTCCTCTCCTCCTTCTCCTCCTTCGACTCCTCTCCTCCTTCTCCTTCTTCTTCTTGTGGTGCCAGGGATCAAACTCACAAATTTACACTTGCCAGGCAGGCACTTACACTGCTGAGCTAAATCCCTGGCTCTCATTGATTCTTTTTAATGTTTTTTCTCTCCATTTATTTAGTATCTGCTCTGATGTTTATAATTTTCTTCCCCATCCAAGTTTTGAGTTAGGGTTTTCTTGATTTTCGAAGGCCTTGTGATGCATCATTAGTTTACTTGAGCTTTTTCTGTTTTTCTGATATGGGTATTTATAGCTATAAGCTTCAGTGGAAAAACTCATTTCATTCTGCCCCAGAAGTTCTAGTATATTGCACTGGCATCATTTAGTTGTAGGAATTTTCTTATTTTTTCTTTAATTTTTTCTGTGACTCATTGATTATTTAAGTGTGTTGTTTAATTTCCATCTATTTGTATAACTTCTGTGGTTTCTTTTGACATTTTTTCTAGTTCATTACAATGTGTTCTATTGATATTCATGTTAAAATTTTGGTTATTTTGCATTTGATTAAGTATGGATGATTGGCTAGTATATAGTCTATTTTGGAGATAATTTTATGTGTCCCTGAAAAGAATATTTGTTTTGTTGTTGTCTGGTGGTATCTATTATATTCATTTTTTCAAAGGATTGGTGCAATTTTGGTATTTATTTATTGATTGTTTTGTTTAATTGATCTGTTTGTGAAAATAGGGCATTGAGGTCCCCCACTATAATTGTGTTGATGTTTATCTGATATTTTATGACCAGTATTATTTTTAAAATTTGGTATAGTATTATTTGATGCATATATACTTATTATTGTTATATCTCCCTCTGAATGGATTCCTTAAACACTAAGTAGTGATATTCTTTCCTCTTTTAATGAATTTTGGCTTAGTATGCTTTTTTATCTGGAAACAAGTCAGCTACTCCTATTGGTCTTCAGGTTCCCATTGCATGGAATATTTTTTTTTTCATTTTTTATTTGTGGTCTATGATTTTCTTCTTGGTTTAGATTTTTTTTTGTATACAGTATACTGTTGGGTATTCTTGCTTCCCTCTGTTAATCTGTTTCCTTTGATTGGTAAATTGATACCTTCCATTCAATTTCAGTTCTTCCTTTATACATCTTCTTTGAGTCATGTAGCAGACACTGAATCCAATTTTTGTATTCTTGTGTTTTTTTAAAGATATGTCTCATTAGTTGACCATTGACACAGCCCTTATAGATCTGACAGTATGCATTCACAATGATCATTTTATGCTGTTCATACTCACTGTAGACTTTTTAACCTTTTGGATTTATCTTTGGAACTTTTGAATGGATTCCAATTGTTTTCTGTGCTAGACATTCATGTTTGCATCTCTTCCTTTAGCTCCACCAGGTTTTTTCATTAGTGTCTTTTCCAGATTTACTGATTATTTGTGTCATTATGGTTACTATTTGATTTGTTATAACTTCTTTAAATTTCCAAAGCATCTTATTGAATTGTTTTACCTCTACCGATACCATTTTAGAACTTTCAGCTTATAGCTTATGATTTCCTTCCCCTGGACACCCTCTGAACTGGTATAGGGTTGTTGTGAGTTTCTGTTGGAATTTCATTACCTTGTTCTTTCTTTCTTTCTTTCTTCTTTCTTTCCTTTTGTTTACTTTCTGTTTGTGAGTGTGTGTGTGTATATATGTGTGTGTGGTAGGATTTGTGGTTTCTTTGACCCAGAGCCTGGTTTTTCAGGAATTTGATGAACATCGTTTGTGGCCCCCAGGCAATCCAGATGTTGCCATATAAAGAAAACCAACTGACAACAGTAACTATGTCACCTTGAGCATAGCAGTAAAGTCAGTGATAACAGTGACATCAAATATGAACTGGATAGTGGAAAACTCTGAGAACCACTCACGAAGCTCCTTAAAACCTGAACAAAGAGGTCTATGATTTATTGAAGGTACTTAGTTCACCTAAATAGTGACCTGTATAATTCAGACCACTAATTTCTGCTAGATACAGACAGCAGGGAAAAAGTTCAAAAATAACACAGAAATGAGTACCATCTCCTTGAAGTCCATCTCCTCTGAAGATTATACCCATCAAACCTGTCCTCTCACCACAGCACACAGGACTTTTGACTGTACATTGTGTTAGAGCCCCAGTTTACTGTATTGTGAATCCCACATATAGCACAGTCTCTCTCTGTTTGTTTCCACAAGTGCCAACCATCTGTGGAAACTACCTCATAGGCACACATCCAGAAATGTGGCCTTCTGGCTTTCCAAGGCACATCTCAGTACCATGAAGTTGAAAATGAAAAGTGAACATCACAACAGTTCTAGTGGTGATGAACTTCCCTAAATTTTTTAAAGAAAGTTTTTATCACTTTTGAAAGGGTTTTGGCCCAGGCCAGACACTGTAGCTGGTAAAGCCAAGGAGCTCCTATCTCCCCCACCCTTAGGAATCTATGTCTGGCACCAAACAAAGACCAATGGGCTACCTGTGCATCCCTAATGCCCCCTTAGTTTCGACCCCAAGCCAAGGCTACTTATGTGCCTCACTCCATGTGTTCCATGGAGAGATCGCCGGCCCTGGGGGGTTAGGGGGTGTCTCTCCCTGCATTCTCAAAGTAAAGGTCATTTATATTTCATACTTCTTATCTTTTCAGCCACCGCTGGTCTCCCACAGTTCTATCATATGGTTCCCTGACCAGGAACAGCAGATGAGAGACTCCTGGGGCTGGTTCCCAGTTTGAGTCCCATGCCATTCAGGACCAGGATTGGACTGCATCCTGCATTAATTCCTCACTTCTACACTCAGGAGCTGTAAGCTTGTTGCTGCTGGCTCACAAACAACACCGACCAATTTACCACAGTTGAGCAACTCCCCAGAGACTGCCACTGGGCCAGGCCCCAGCTGGCTTTTCTCCCCCTTTGTGTGGGTTTGTGATGCTTTCATGTCCTTTGGACAGCCCAGGGCAGGGTCTTTCTGGGAAAACCTGTGTCCACGAATCTCTCTGGTCCTTTGGGTTCAGATAGCCCAAGGCAGAGCTTTCTGGACCACCCACACTGAGAGACCCTCACATTCTTCGGGGCTTTTTAAGTTCTCATGGGCAGAGACCCCAAGACAGGGTCTTTCTGGGCAAATTTGCATCCATGAATCTCTCCAGTCCTTTGGGTTCAGATAGCCCAAGGCAGAGTTTTCTGGACCACCCACACTGAGAGGCCCTCAAGTCCTTCAGAGCTTTTTAAGTTCTCGTGGCAGAGCTCTTACTCAACCCACACAAAGTCCACTCATACCCCTTTTGGTGACGGCCAATTATTAGGAGTTTGGAGCCATATTAACTATTTGGTCTGCAGTAAATAAGTGATGACTTTAAGCTTGAAAGACCACGGCCTGTTGCCTCATCTGGCTCTAACCCCTTGGGCTAGACCCCACACCAGATTTTATCTTGGGGACCACTTCCTGTCCCCCCCAAAACCATACCTATCTATGGCTTATCACACTCCCAACAAGCTTACAAAACTATCTTTAAGCCTTTATTTTGGGAATGTGTCCTTTCCCACCAGTGTCCCTGTCCCTTTGTCTCCTCCAGGATCCCTCCCCCTCCCCACACTTAAAGAGATAACAGCATCTTCCCTTGCAGCCTTTCAGAGCTTTTCCAGTGTCTCCTTTCCTTCCCTGCTTCCCCTCCCCCTGCTGCACTGCCAGCGTCCCTTTGTTTCCTGTGTGCACCAACCCATTCCCCACTGAGATAAAAAATGAGACCAAAACAGTGTTAAGAGATACACACAAAACTGCTTTGGGTTTTAAACAGTTTTTTTTTTTTTTTGGCTTTCACGCCACTGCCCCCAACCCTGCACATGGTGTCTTGGCTCTCATGCAGCCAGGTCTATGCACAGTTTGGCCTTAACACCATGCCCTAAGCCTCGAGTCCTGTGAGCCACTCCTCTACGTAGCTACTAGGCAGCTGCCACCATGCGCCTCCGGGAGCAGCCCCAGCTTCATGCTGTGTGGGGCTGCCTCTTAGCCCCATCACCGCTGCTGCCCCTGCCACCTCCGCGAGCCTGCCATCACTTCCTCTGCCTTGCGCATTTCTGTGTGCTGCCCCAGCCCCTCCCTGCCCCATGCGCCATCGTCACTGCTGCCTTACACATTTCTGGGGGCAGTCCAGCCCGCCCCTGCGCACTGCATCCTGGTGCTCACCCCACCCACTCTGCATGTTCCACCTATAGGCTGTGTGCCAGAGAGTTTCCAGCCCCCGCCCCCAAGCGCGAGTATGCTCTTTCTACAGGTGCGCTCTGTCTGCCACTGCAGACAGGCACAGTTGATAAACTCATTGCTGATCTGACACTGTATTTGCATTTTCAGATATTAAGTTCAGATTGTTTCTGCTGCCTTTTTTGTGTGTGTGCTCCAGCCATGACAAAGGTTTTCTTTTAGATCCAGATAATTATAAATTCCTTTTTGCTGGGAACCACTAGCTCTGTTCCAAGACAAGGGTTTTTTTTAAAAAAAATTTTTATTTAAGGAGAAAAAAGAAAAAAAAAACAGAAAAAGGGTACAAGTTATACAGAATTTCAGAAAAAATAAACAGTAGGAAATCACTAGTTAATTACATAGTCATCTTAGAAATAGTTGTTGAAGTTACAAAATTAAAGCATATAGAGGGGACTTTCAAACAGTGAGACTGCAAACAGTTTTGTTCAATAATCCAACAAAACTCAGTAACATGGTTATTTATCTTATACACTTAAATATATATGCAGTTATAGCTTTTAGAGAACTTCGTTTTCCTTTCTTTTGTACAATGACAATTACACATTTTGGGTTTTATTACTCCCACAGTTCTTTTTACTTTTTTTTTTTGAAGAAAGTAAAACCAAATGTGACTTACCAGGACAGAGTCAGTCAAATCAAAAGGGTGGACACAATACATAATGTAAAAACAAAATACAAGGTGATCAACAATGGTTACCATAATGCCTCTTGTTATCTTAAAAAGAATTGCCTATATCATCAGTTATAATAAAATTGAACAAAACACTAAAGAATAAGACCAATAAAACCAAAACATTGGAGACATTAGAGGACTTCAAAAGAAGATAATAGTCAACCAGAATGGGTGTCACAATGGATCTTATTGTCTTCATAGTTGTTGCCTAGACTTTCAAACTTGGTACTATCTAGCATAACAGAATAGAGGAAAATCAGTCAAAACAAGATGGTGAGTGCAATACAGAGTTTCAAATCAAGTTAATAGGAAATCAAAGTGGGTTACTATAATATATCCTGCTATTTTTTATTTATTTTTCCCTTAAGTAAAAGGATAAAAATGAAAAAGTAGATAATGAAAAGGAGATTGAGATAAAAAAGAGGGCATAACAACAAAACAGTGCAGGTCAAAACATAGCCATTTAAACAAAATAGTGTTTCACCACAAGATAATCTCGACATAATAGTAGTTACCATAGTGTCTCTTCCCTTAAAATCTTTGGGTATAACTTTGTATACTGTAGCATCAAACCTATCAAGACAATGTAAAACCATTAAAGAGAATGACAGTATTACAGGGTATTTAGAATCAACTAACAGAAAATGAACAATGGTTTCAATAATCTCCTTGGAAGATAAGGGTTTTGTTAAAAGTTCAGACTAAAGCCTTTTTGTTAATTCCATGTGGCACCTAAAAAAAAAGTGGTGTGCCATCCAGATAAAGCCTGCTCTCTGATCTCAAATGCCAAACAGGCTGCTCAAAGAGGTCAGTGAGACCAGCACTGCAGCACAAGCCAAACTTAAACCTTATATATATGACATAAATAACATGTCAGTTCCTAAAGTTCTCTGGACCTTGTCCTCCTTATGGGAAGTCATTACTAAGGTTATAAATACCCTGTTAAATGTATTTGACTCCTACATACTTACTTAATTCTACTGTAGTCCAAATTCCAAACAAAAAGGCAAACCTGACCTTCAAACTTATAGAGATCTTAATATGGTTTTTCATATTTTAACACTTGTGACACTTGAAGTTCTGACACAGGCAAACCTACACAACATGGAACTGCCTGCCCCCCCACCCCAGACTACGCTCAAATGCAGCAGAAGACATTGGGCAAGAGAGAGTGTGCCATCCTGGCATTCTTTGAGACCTTACTCCAGGGCTGCTGGACTATCTTAGCTACCAGAGAGTGGATAAGCCATCCTAAAATGCCAACACTGCCAGATTTGTTGCCAACAAAAATTGCTGCTGAAGACTGAGGGGGTTCAGAGCAACAACAGCCCCCTTTGTGGGTGTCCATCTCAGAGTCCAAGTCACAATAAACTCTCAGGTAAAACATTCTCTATAGTTGTGGATATAGAGGCCATATGTACAGAGTTCTTGAGTTTTCAGGCTGCTATATTAAGTCCTCAGTCTCTATGATGGCGTATTGATGATCAACCTATGCTGTTTACAAACAGGGCCTGTTTCATACAGGTCCCAGTCCTAAATATACAGGCTGACTTAGACACACTGAGGCCTCAACAGCTTCCACCTGTTATTGCTAGTAAACCTCTCCTCAGTGATATGAGACTACCTTCTTCCTTTCTTATTCACCAATTTCTCAGGTAACCCTAGTCAAGACTGACATATACATTTTGTCTTCTTACTTTGTTTATACTTTTTCAGGATACATAAAAGCCTTTCCCACAACCAGGGAAACTGCTGATATACTTGCTAAAGTTCTGTTACAGCAAATCATTCCAAGGACAGTGATCAAAGTTGGTAGACTGCCATTCTGGTTTTGCATCACTCAGGCCCTAGATCTCACCATCCTTTTCCTACTCATCTCTGCCTTACCAAGGCCTCACGGCCACAACTTACAGGTTGTCATGTTTTGTTATCCACTTTGGTTCCTAATTTCTTATGTTCTATTAATGATCATTTTTACAGCAGGACTCTTATTTTTTATTATTTAAAGAGAAAAAAAGAAAGGAAATAAGATAAAAAAATAAAGCAGTAGAAGGATACAAATAATACAGAATTTCAAGGAAAAAATACAGTAAGATATCACTAGTTAATAGGTTACATATTGTCATCTTTGAAACAGTTGTCCAAATTATAAAATTAGAGCATGTAAAGTGAACATTCATACAATGAGATTGTGCACAGTGCTGATCAATGATCCAACAAAAGTAATATGGATTTCCATCCTACACACTTAAACATAGATACAGTTATATCCCTTAGACCACCTTCCTTTCTTCTCTTTTTAATAACAATTACACTTTTTGGGTTTTTTTACTCCCAAAATTCTTATTATTTTTGGAAAGAATAAAACCTAACGTGGCTAAACAAAACAGAGTCAGTTAGAACAAAAGGATGGGCATAATACATGACGTAAAAATAGAATATCAGGTGATCTAAAATGGTTACCATTGTGCCTCTTGCTATTTTTTTAAAAAAGTTGCCTATATCGTTAGGTATAATAGAATTGATCAAAACAGTACAGAACAAGACCAGTAAAACCTACACTGGAGACCTTAAAGGATTTCAAAAGAAGATAATAGTCAAACCATAATGGGCATCTTAGTGAATCTTATTGCCTTCAAAGTGGTTGCCTATACCCTCAAACTTGATACTATCAAACAAAATAGAATATAGTAAAATCTGATAGAACAAGAGCAGTACTGGGGATCATATCAGGTTAATAGGAAAAGAAAAAAGCTACTATAATATATCCCACTATTTTTTAATTTAGTTTTCCCTTAATTGAAAAAAAAGTAAGAAAAAAATAGATTAATTTTAAAAAAGAATGGGATTGAGGTAAAAGAGGACATTGTATTAGAACAACACAGGTCAGAACCAAACTATTTAAGCATCACTGTGTTTCATCCCCAGATAATCTAACATAATAGTAGTCACCATAGTGCCTCCTTCCTTGAATTATTTGAGTATAACTTCATATACTATAGCATCAAGCATATCAAGTCAGTCTGAAGCTATTCAAGAGAATGAAGAAATTACAGGGTATTTAGAACTAGTTAACAGAAAATGAACAATGGTTTCTATATTATCTCTTTGCCTATAAAAATTTTGTTTATACTATCGCATATAGTAAAATATAGTAAGATGCCACATGTTAAAACCAGAGGAAACAGATGTACAACAGCTTGATGGGACTTCAAAACAAGATGATATTAAATCAGCACTAGCTTTTATGATGAGTTGTTTTCTTCAGAATAGCTATTCGTACTATCACCAATACTAAAATGGAACAATCCAGGTTAAAACCATTGCAACTAATGAGTGATAACATTATATGGATTAAAACCAATATGATTGGGAATCATGATTACCATATAATTTTATGTATTCTTATCATTTCTTACACTAGGGAAACTATTCGGTATTTATACATGTGAGTTTGATTTATTTCACTTATGAATATGGTCTCAAGCTGTGTCCATTTATTTATAAATATCTCAATGTGATAATTCTTTTTAGCTGAGTAGTACTCCATTGTATAAAAATACCACAACTTTTTTATCCATTCCTCAGTTTATGGACACTTAAGTTGTTTCCAAGATCTGACTATTACAAATTGTGCTGCTATAAACATGGGTGCACATATATCCCTGTGGGATGATGTTTTCAGTTCTTCTGGGAGTATGCCTAGAAATGGTATAGCTGCATCAAATGGGGCTTCGTGTCCCAGTTTTCTGAGAAATCTCCAGACTGACCTCCACAATGGTCGCACTAGTCTACACTCCCACCAACAGTGCAGGAGAGTTCCTTTTTCCCCACAGCCTCTCCAGCATTTGTTGTTGGTGGTTTTCTTGATCTTGGCCATTCTTTCAGGGGTGAGATGAAATCTCAGTGTGGTTTTAATTTGCATTTCTCTAATGACCAGTGATGACGAACATTTTTTCATGTATTTATTTGCCATTTGAATTTCTTCATCTGAAAATTGTTTATTCATCTCAGATGCCCATTTTGGATTGGCTCTTTGAATTTTGGGGGTCTGATTTTTAAAAATTTTTTATATGTTTTAGACAGAAGTCTTTTGTCTGAGAGGCAGTTCACTAAGATTTTTTTCCCAGTTTGTGAGTTTTCTTTTCACTATGCTGGATATTTCTTTTGAAGTGCAGAAACTTTTTAGTTTAGAGGCGATCCCAGTTATTGACTCTGGGAAGTATTTCCCGTGTGGTTTGAGTCCTGTTCATGAATTCTTTTTTTTTTTTATCGGTACCAGGGATCAAACTCACGACTGCCTGCTTGCAAGGCAGGCGCTCATGCCGCTGAGCTAAATTCCCAGCCCCCATGTTCATGAATTCTTTACCTACTCCTATGTCTTCAAGGTTTTTACCCAATTTGTCTTCCAATAGATTTAGTGTTTCTGTTTTAATATTTAGATCTTTGATCCATTTAGATTTTATTTTAGTACATGGTGATAGGCATGGGTCTAGTTTTAGTTTTTGGCATATGGAGAGCCAGTTTTTCCAACACCATTTATTAAAGAGACTGTCGTTCTTCCAGTGAACATGTTTGGCCCCTTTATCAGAGATAAGGTGGTTGAGTGTGTTTGTAGTTGTGGTTGTATCTTCTAATCTATTCCACTGATCTTCGGTCTGTTTTGGTTCCAGTACCATGTTGATTTTACTACAGTTGCTTTGTAGTATAACTTCAAGTCAGGGATTGTGATACTGCCTGCTTTGCCTTTGCTGCTTAGAACTGTCCTTGCTATTCTAGGTCTCTTCTTGCTTCAGATGAATTTTAGGAGTGATTTCTCGAGTTCTATGAGGTATGTTGATGGTATTTTTATCGGGATTGCATTGAATCTGTATAAAAGTTTTGGGAGAATGTCCATTTTCACAATATTTATTCTTCCTATCCATGATCAAGGGATGTTTTTTCATTATCTGAGATCGTCTTCAATTACATTTTTCAGTTTATTATAATTTTCCCTGTATAGGTCTTTCACTTCTTTTGTGAGAGTAATTCCTAAATATTTCATTTTTTTGCTCGCTAGTGTGAAGGGTGTTGCCTCTCTCATTTCTCTCTCTATGACTTTGTTGTTAGTGTATAGGAATGCTATTGATTTTTGAGTATTGATTCTGTATCCAGCTACATTACTGAATTCATTTATTATATCCAGGAGTCATTCAATGGAATTTTGGGGATTTTCTATATAGAGTATCATGTCATCTGCAAATAATGATAATTTAACTTCTTCTTTTCCTATCTTTATGCCTTTTCTCTCTCTTGTCTAATTGCTCTGGCCAGTATTTCCAATACTATATTAAATAGGAGTGGTGATAAGGGACATCCTTGTCTTGTGCTTGATTTTAAAGTAAAGGCCTTCAATTTTTGGCCATTTAGTATGATATTGGCTGTTAGTTTGTCATAGATGGCCTTAATTATATTGCGGTAAAGGCCTTGTATTCCAATTTTTACAGCAAGCCTCTTAACAGTATTTCCTACAGACTCCAACGTCATGCATACTAGAGACAAGCCTTACCTTAGCTACCCTTTTAACTTTTATCCTTTCAGATGGGGGACTAAGCACCTCTCATAACTTCACTCCTCCTAACCTCACATTTAATTTTCAGAACTCTATCTTACCGTGTAAATGTTTCTACCTCAACATGGTCCTGATATAATGACATGTCTAAATCAAAGGCATCTTTCCTTCTACCTCACCTGGGTCCCTAAATATGACAGTGCCATGCCTCCTCATAACATGTTGTCTCTTTATTTTTCCAGTCTAACATACGTACATTCACCAGTAAAGTTGTCCTGGCTAAAACACCTGACACCAGCTGCTTCTACCTAGACATCAACCATCATCCCGTCAACTCCCCTAGACCCCAGTACAGTGCCCTCTGCCAGCAGGAAGCAGTTAAAGAGAAAAATCTTTGCCCCTTTTCATAATAATCATCATAAGACAGGATATGAAAGGGTTTTGGCCCGGCTGGACACTGTAGCTGGTAAAGCCAAGGAGCTCCTATCTCCCCCACCCCTAGGAATCTACCTCTGGTGCCAAACAAAGGCCAATGGGCTACCTGTGCATCCCTAATGCCCCCTTAGGTTCCACTTCAAGCCGAGGGTACTTATGTGCCTCACTCCACGTGTTCCACAGAGAGATCGCCGACCCCAGGGTGGAGATGCCATGCCCCCGGGGATCAGGGGTGTCTCTCCCTGCATTCTCAAAATAAAGGTCATTTATATTTCATACTTCTCATCTTTTCAGCCACCACTGGTCCCCCACAGTTCTATCAACTTTCATTTTTGAAAGATATTCCCTTATCACAGCTTTGGGTACATATCAAAATAGGTAAAATGAGAGTTTTGAAGAGCTATCATATTCACATTTTCACTGCAGCATTATTCACAACTAAGATATGAAAACAACATAAGTGTGTGCGAGACAACTCCAGTGATTTCCTTTGAATCCAAAACAATGGCTGTGACTTTGATTACTTGGAGACTCCTTTCCTTATACTGATATGTAAAAGGCTGGCTAGGGTATTTCCTTCCCTTTTCAGTTGGCTCTGAGCATTGCAAATAAGGCTAGCCAAGGTGCTAATGTGCAAAGTCTATAGCCATCCAACATTCCTGTTTCCTTGCATGTGTTCTCCACAATACAGGATTAAGCACGAGAGATGTTAGAGCAAATAGCTCCAGGAATGTTAACTGGGCAAGAGTCTCAAGATTAGAGGCTATGACTCCCCAAGGCACAAGAGTTTGCATATCAGTAACCAGAGCAATAACCCCCCAAAATAATTCCACTGCTACCTTAACTGGGTTATGTAAATTGATCTTTCTGTGTATCTTTATCTCTGCAAATTACAGAAATGCCATTCTTGCACCTGGCCAGCCATCTCAAGTTACTCAGTAATCCCTGACATTCTCACTCAGTCATCCTTGACATTCTCACTCAGTCATCCTTGAGCCACCCCCCTTTCTTCACAAGATAATAAATGCTAGGAGAGACCTAGGCATCCTCACTATCACTTATCCCTGAGCCATGTCCCCTTTCTTCACAAGATAATAAATGCAAGAAGAGGCCTAGCATCGAGGCCTTTGTCTGCATGTCCTCATGAGGATTGGGCTTAGGACACCTTGGCTGCCCTTAACTTGGAACATGTCTTGGTCTCTTTACTCTTGACATGGGTTGGATTCGAGGTGGTAGATTGGAATTAACTTGCTAGGATTCCAATAACAACTCATTACAAATCTAATCTAATCTAATTACAAATATAACTTTTGGATTGTGAGGAAAACTAGGAAGAGGATTACAATACTTGGATGACTGAACTCGATCTTTGGTTTACAATATAAGTGTCCATTGATGGACAAGTGGGTTCAGAAAATGGAATATTGCCAATCCTCAAAAATGAGGTTTGGCCCTGTGTGGCAGCTCTGGTGGTTTAGGGCACTAAAAAGTAAAAGAAGGACAGATACTGAAAGGTGTCATGTGAATGAGGAATTACACTGGTGAGACTCACAAAACCAGAGATCACATTCAAGAAACTAAAAAAACGAAGGTGTCATCCCCCAACCTCTGCACACCACAGACACCATGAGTCCTGAAGAGGAGGTGAGAGGGCCTTCTTCACACCTGCCACTGACACAACAGCCCTGAAGAGGAGGTGAAAAATCATTCTTCACACTTGCAACTGACACGAGAGTCTCACAGGCCCCACAGGTGAGGAGAGAGACTCTTCCCATTCAGGCATGCCAAAGACATCAAAGTTTTGTGAATCTTGTTGGGGAGGAGAGAGAGGAGACACTGCTCACACTGTGTGATGGAGGTGACAACTAAAAGATGGACGTGACTGAGTGTGAGACCAATATCCAAGAGGAGAATTTTGCTCCAGGACTACAGTATTACTATATAATTGAGTGAATGACAGTCTTGGGAGACAGGTGAGGAGAGAGAGAGAGAGAGAGAGAGAGAGAGAGAGAGAGAGAGAGAGAGAGAGAGAGAGAGGGAGAGAGAACTAAATAGGGAGCTCCTGGGACCCACAAGGAGGCTGAGCCTCATGCCAGGAGATCTTAGGTTCTGTATGCTCTAATGAGAGGCCAGCCTTGGTAGATACAGTCTTCGGAGGGGATGGACCTGGAAGAGAGGGCATTGAACCCAGTGGTAATCTTGAGCTCTAGGGCTGATGTAGGAATCATTCCCAACAAAAAGATTGTTGTTACTGCGTCTGCCAGTGGCATCCAGGCTTCCAAACTAGCAGCTACTGACAGATGGGCCTGGCTGGGATGGGTCCAAGGTGACCTTCACACTCACTTTCACACTCACACTCACCTGTGAGTTGTCAGTACTGGAGTGAATCTCTTTTATGCACACAGGAAGGTGGTTCTATGCATCTGTGCAGTCATCCAACAATCTAGTGCCTATCTGTAAAATGGGAGAGAAGGAGCACAGCTTCCAAACCCTCACCAGAAGCCCAGACCCCACTTTCACCCCCACAGGGAGGGTACAATCCTTTCTTTAATGACCCTTCTCCATTTCAGAACATTCATTTGTGTGTTTATTGTCATGATATCTTGAAGTTTTACATAAATTACTAATGGTATTTCTAAGTGCTCAAAGCAAATAGGGACCTGCTGTTGGGCATGTGGAAGGCCCGACACCATAGACTTCTCATATCCTAATCCCATGTTTGAAAATTAATTGTGGCCGAGTCCCTCCTTATTTTCAGCACTACTAACCCCATGAACACTGTACCAGAGAGGTTCAGAGAGATGCTAAACTGAAAGCAGCGTGGACAGAAAGTGATGATCAGACATTAAATTGGAATCAACCCCCATGAAACTCAGAAACTAGGGCACCGAAGAGGCAACAATGGCTCAGGACTTTCTTCACAGAGAATTGGGGAAAATTTGGTTGTGAAAACCAAAAAAGGGAAGTCTGTGAAGGGAATCATTTAGTTGAGGGAAGCTGCACTGAGGGACAGGAAATGAGCCATGTTTCCTGTCTCTTTCTCTGCTTATCCTCTGTGTTCATTCCCACAACCAACCTCCAGGAGGGCTGCACAGCCAGGGCTCAGCATCTCTGCTCTCATCACCTGCAGCAGGAAGCTGCATCTTCCCTGAGCATCTCCAGGGCTTGGAGATGATGATGACTGTGTGAGAGGCACAGTGTTATGCAGGTGGACAGGCTGAGGGAGACAGGAGACACTATGACAAGGTCTTGAGAGGAAGGACCAACACTCAGTCTGACTTATTCAAAATTTGCCAGGTAAAGAAATTATTAAATCTTTGTGCTTCTCTCCTCCTGGCCCTTGGTGAGATGAAGAAAAATCAGGCAGACTTCAAGATAGAGAAATACTTCATGACAGTATTGTGCATGCATCAGACCAATCCCTGGAGAAACAGTAGCCTGGCTTATGAGGAGGGCAGGTCCCTTTTCCATGGAGGTGCTGATGTGACAAAGTCACAATGAGCAGAACTCAGCTCCCAACTAGTGAAATATTATTTGTGTGACCTCACCAGGCACTGTAGTCTCATCTTTCTGCAAAGCCATGGCTTGTAGGAGGACATGTCATGACCCCTACATTCATGACTCTGTTGTGTATAGGTGAGATGGGAAGAGGAGAGGGAACACCCTGGTCTGGAAGGGACCCCATGCCACAGCCAGACTCTGCCCCATCAACCCAGGGCTTAGGAGACTCCAATGAACAGAAGACCTGCTCAGCCTCCAGGGCAAACCTCTCACAGGGAACTCTCTTCCAGGGATGTGTCTGGGCCCCAGGACCCAAGTGCAGGCAGGATCCAGCTGGCCTAGGCCCCTTTTCCTCCTGGGGACAAATAGCCACATCTGGACAGTAGAGACAGAGCACTGAAGTTCTAGCTTTGTGTCCCCAGCTGGGTCAGGGCAGGACCTGAGGGCTAAGAGACCCCAAGGACTCTTCTCAGGGTATGACAACACTTCTGTTCCTGCAGATGCCACCATGAAGCACACAGAGCCTGAGGACTGTGTAGAGCAGGACACTAAGATGAGGCCTTGCCCCATCCAGGGCACAATGACTTGCTGTCTCTAAGTTTAGTCCAGGGAACCTGCTCTGTCCTCCACCACTCAGATCTCAGAGAACTCACAACATATCACTCCCTTCTGGAAACCCCAGCCTCTGCCTGCTGTGACCCCACTCTGGTTTCCTGTGACCTCAGGGTTTCCTCTCTTGGTCCCCTTCCTGGCCCTCAGCCTCCTTCTAACTGTTCCCTGCCCCCAAGTTCCAGAAGAACCCTGAGGGAATAAGTCACTCCACACCCCTGAGAGCCCCTCCTTCATTCATGTAGCATTCGTGGGGGGCTCCCTCCTGTCCTGGCTGCATGGAGGAAACAGGTACAGCAATAAACACAGGCCCCTCCCACCCCAAGTCACCTCGAGGTGGAAGCCCAGTGTCAGGAGGGCACAGAGCTGTCAAAGAAAATAAAGTAGATCCAGCCTTTGCACATGGGAAGTGCAAAGGCCTTGTGGCAGGGACGGGCTCCTTCAGGAAGATAAGCCCTATGTATGGAGCCCAGGGAACATGGCCAGAGTGTGGGGATGCGAGGGCTGTACTACAGGTAGGAAGTGACCAAATCCTCCCAGGCTTAGGAAGCCACTGAAGGTCCATGAGGAAGGGACAGTGTCTGGTTTAATTTCTTGGTCTCTTCCTACCCATTTTAACTTGAAGTTTACCATGTCTGATAGTAGAATTGCTACCCTGCTTGTTTTAAGGGTCCTGTTGCATAAGATGTTGTTTTCCATCCTTTAAATTTTAGTCTATGAATATCTTTCTAGATTAGATGAGTTTATGTAATGCAAAAGATTGTTGGATTCTGTTTTGTGATCCAGCCTGTCAGGCTACGTCTTTTGATTGGAGAGTTTAGACTGTAACATTAAGAGATATTACTGAAACATGTAGGTTATTTACTATCATTGTTTTCTTTAGCTTTAGGTATATTGTTTGCTTTACTTTTCTTGATTTTTTGGTTGCTGTTTATCTATTGCTAGTTTCTTCTATGTTTTTCAGTATATCCAATTTATTGTCTCTGCCAAGGGTATCCTTACATATTTTCTCTAGAGTTCTCATATATCTTCTGAGTTGATCTTTTCCATGGAAATGCCTTATTTTTGTACTATGTTGAAGAGTAACTTTGCTGGGTAAATGAAACTTGGTTGGAAGATATTTTCTCTTAAGAGTTGCAATATTTCAAGGAACCCTGAAGAAGAATTTTATTGGCAAGAGGTTTAATCTCTGCAATCTACATTTTCCCTGTGCCTATGATTATGAGACCTTTCTCAAGTTTTGAAAAATTTTAAACTTTTATTATTCTACTTATTTTAATTTTTTTTTTATTTTTTTGAGACAGAGTCTCACCAGGCTGAACTTGATCTTACTATGTAGCCCAGGATGGTTTCCAGCTTGTAGTGATTTTCCTGCCTCAGCCTCCTGAATGTGCCACCACATCCTACTCTGCAATTTTTTGAACTTTAGACTCTCAAGGGTCCATTAGAAATACTATCTACATCATGGATGCATTTTGGAGATTTCATTCCTTTTCTTCTGAGTCAGTTTCTTTTTCTTTTTGCAGTGCTAGAAATCAACTGAACCTAGTGTCTTTAACGTTTTTGGCAAGCACTCCATCACTAAGCTACAGCACCAACCCCTTGTTTATACTTACTTTTTTTTTTTTTGATACCTGGAATTGAACTCACCACCTTCTGCTTGCCAGACAGGTGCTGTGCTGCTGAGCTATATCCTCAGCTCCTATACTGTATTTTGATACAAGTTCTTTCTAAATTGCCAAGGCTGGGTTACAACTTGTGGTCTTCCTGCCTTAGCCTCACAGAATATCAGGATTATTATAAGTGGCTTTGTTGAGATTTTTGGCATATCATATTTACCTTAGTGTTTTATTGTGCTATTTTAGGTCTCCAGTTCTCCAAGTGTCAGTGATAGATAAGTACAAAACTCTCTTTCCTAAAGCCAGGTATGAGCCACATGTGATGTGTACACCTGTAATCCCAGCACTGAGGAGGCTGAGGTAGGAGGATCACTGTGAATTGAATGCCAGCCTGGAGTGCATTAGTTCAAAGTCAGCCTGAAATGCAAAGTGAGACCCTTCTCAAAAACCAAACAACAACAACAACAACAACAAAAAAGGAAAATAGTGTCAACTACTGTAATTATAAACACAAATTCATATGGACTGTAAAACAAATGAAATGCACCCTAAATATATGTAAATTTAATGCAATTTAGAAAAAGGATCCATTCCAAGGTAGTATACAGTGCATCAAAAGACAGGATTAATTGGGTGTGATAGTGAACATCTGATCCTAGTACTCAGGAGGCTGAGGCAGAACATTTCCAAGTTGATGGCAATCTTGGGCTACAAATTGAGTTCAAGACCAGGCTGAATACACACCAAGGCCCTGTCTGAAAAAAAAATCAACAAAAACAAAACACATGACAAAATTACCATAAATACAGTTTAAAGATCGAATTGGTGTTCACTGGGGACCCTAGAATCTGAATCTTGCAACACCTCCTTCTATAAATGTGTGAATGCTCCAGGAGCTGAACAGAGGGGTTTAGCTTAATAGAAAGGAGCTGAAAAAATGAAATGGAATAAACAGGAAGTTAGAGACACACACTGCTGGGTAGAATGAGGCAACCCTTCCATGTCAGGGTTAGGCAGAGTGACTACACTATCACACTGATGGGGAGTTATTTTCTCTCATCCTGGGTCCTGGGAAGGTCAGATGAGCTCTAGGAGATTTATAGGAAGTGACTCCATTTTTATTTGTTTATAGGAAGTGATTCCATTTTTATTTGTTTACATGAAGTGATGCTATTTTTATTTGTACCCACACCTGTTAGGTCCAGGGCAAGGCTCTAGTCAGTAGCTGTCATTTTTATTGAGCAGCTGTTTCAAAGTTGTGCTCTGCAATTGACTTCTGGGAGAACATGGTGGACAGATAGCAGCAGCTACGGAGGCTCTCTGAAAGACCCAACTTAGAATTCAGGAATGGTGCAGAGTAAGGAATCATAAGCAAGTGGAGATATGCCCTGCTGACCCAAGAACGAACTGGGCTGAGAGAAACCAACTGGGAATGCAATCCTGGTGCTATAACAGGAACAGAAAAGCCTCAGTGTAGAAGTTGGAGCCCACACCATTGGAAGCCGTGATTTGAGTTTCCCACCACTGCTGCTGCATCTACATCTGCTCGGCAGGGAGAGAGATGCGCAAAAGCTCTGAGAACGGGAATCAGTGAACAGAGTTGAAAGCAGGACGGGTGGGGAGCTGTGCATTGACCTTTGGTGAGTGAGAGAAACTGGAACTCTTCCACAGTCTAGGAGACTCCAACAGAGGACATTCTGGGACCGGGCAGACTTGCAGGAACAGGGCGCTGCAGTGACTTCCGTCACATATCCCCCTCTCAAGCGGAATTGGTGAGCAGTGCTTAGCCTACGTGACGCTGCTGGCTGAGACCCAGTAGGCTAGCACAACCCAGATCCCAGTGCCTGAAGGTGACCTGGAGGGGCAGGCCCCACATAGGCTGCCTGGTCTGCAACTTCCTGGTGTGCTGCCATGGGCGGGAACACCTAGCCGGGGCAATTAAATCAGACTGTGGCTGACAGGGAAGGAAGCTGGGCCTCCTATATACGCTTGCATATATAAGGGATAAAGAATATGGGAAGAGGCAGCAACAAGAAAGGGTCCTCGGCCCCCAATCCTGAGAAAGAGGCAATAGCAGACACAGCACCAATAGATATAAAGCGCTATCTCCAGAGCCTCATAGACAAGTTCAGGAATGAAGTTATTAATGATCTGAAGCTAGACATAAGCAGAATAGTTAGAGAAATGCTAAGCACCACCCAAGAAAAAACAGATGGTGGAATGGAAGAACAGAAAAAGAGGGGAGAATTGTTTGATGGAGAAAATAGAGAAAACATAGAATACATGAAGCAGGTTCAAAGAGATTACCAGGAAACTAAAAACTCTATCAAAAACTGGCATAACAGCTTGAAAGAAACTAAGGGCAGATCATCTGAACTGGAGGGCAGATTTGTAATATGGGAGCATGAAATGAAAAACTTCTTAAAAATAACAAAGAAACAAACAGCAATAATACAAAGACTAGAAGATGATAAGAGGATCTATAACTTAAGAATTAAGAACATAAAAGAAGTAGGGACACAAACAAGTGAACTACAAAAGCTACTCACAGAAATAATCCAGGAGAATTTTCCTAATTTAGCAAAAGGTAAAGATACTCAGTTGTATGAAGCATTCAGGACCCCAGCCATCTACAACCCAAACAGAGCAACACCCAGGCATATAATAATTAAAATTCCAGAAATCCAATACAAGAACAGAATATTAAAAGCCATCAGAGACAAGAAACAGATCACTTACAAGGGAACACCCATCAGAATTACAGCAGATTTTTTGGCACAAACCATCAAATCACGAAGAGTGTGGGGTGAAATAATTCAAGCTTTGAAAGATAATAATCTCCAGCCAAGATTGATATATTCTGCACAACTATCCCTGGAAATTGATGGAAAAACAAGATGCTTCCAGGATAAAGAGGAACTAGGAGAATATGCAACCACCAATTCAACTCTACAGAGAATATTGCAGGATATTCTAAAAAAGAAAAATACGAAGAATCCAGAAATAGTGGCAGAGAGGCCACAATGAATGGAGCAGAAAACAAAATGAAGAAGACAAACTGACAACTAATGACAGAAAAAGAGCTCAACAGAAATGAGGCAGAGAAGATTGGATGATAGGAACAGCTATTTTGGAGAAAATGACATCTTAATAGGTAATACTGATTTAGCATCATCTTGTTTTGAAGTCTCATCAAGCTTTTGTTCTTCTGTCTCCATTGGTCTAAACAGGTTGTATCTTATTGGATTTTATTATGTATGATAGTATAAGCAAGAACTTTTATAGACAAGGAGATTATACAGAAACCATTGTTCATTTTCTGTTAGTTGATTCTAAATACCTGTAATACTATTATTCTCTTAAATGGTTTTACATTGTTTTGATATATTTGATGCTACAGTATACGAAGTTATACTCAAAGATTTCAAGGAAAGAGACAATATGGTAACTACTTTTATGTTGGGATTATCTTGTGGTGAAACACTATTTTGCTTAAATGATTATGTTTTGATCTGCGCTGTTTTGCTGTTATGCCCTCTTTTATCTCAATCTCCACTTTATTATTTACTTTTTTATTTTTATCCTTTTAATTAAGGGAAAATAAATAAAAAATAGCAGGATATATTATAGTAACTCACTTTGACTTTCCATTATCTTGATTTAAAGCCTGTATTGCTCTCACCATCTTGTTTTGACTAATGTCCCTCTATTCAGTTTTGCTTGATAGTACCAGGTTTGAAAGTTTAGGCAACAGCTGTGAAGATAGTGGGATTCATTATGACGCCCATTCTGGTTGACTATTATTACTTTTGAAGACCTGTAATGTCTCCAGTGTTTTGGTTTTGCCGGTTTTGTTCTTTACTGTTTTGTTTAATTTTATTATAACTGATGATATAGGCAATTCTATTAGAGATAGCAGGAGGCATTATGGTAACCATGTTGATCACCTTGTATTATGCTTTTACATTATCTATTATGTCCACCCCTTTGATTTGACTGACTCTGTTCTGTTTTGTCACATTTGGTTCTACTCTCTTCCAAAAAAGTAATAAGAACTGTGGGAGCAACAAAACCCAAAATGTGTAATTGTCATTGTACAAAAGAGAGGAAAAGAAGGTGCTCTAAATGATATAACTGCATGTATATTTAAGTGTATAAGATAGATAATGATATTACTGAGCTTTGTTGGATCATTGAACAGAACTGTTTGCAGTGTCACTGTTGGAATGTCCACTTTATAAGCTTTAATTTTGTAACTTGAATAACTATTTCTAAGATGACAATATGTAATCCATTAACTAGTGATTTCCTACTGTTTATTTTTTTCTGTAAATCTGTATAACTTGTACCCTTTCTCTGCTTTCTTTCTTTTTCTCCTTAAATAAAATTAAAAAAGAAAAGTTGTGCTCTGCATAGAGTAAGGCAACAGGAGCTTACACAAACTCAGGTAGCCAGATTCTTCTGAGTTTTGTTTAAGAAGTGGCCTATTTCAAAATTTTCTGGGAACTTTGTGCAGAAGTAATCCCAGTAATTAGGAGACTGAGGCAGGAGGATCTTTGAGGCCAACCTCAGATACATAGTGAAACCCTGATTCAAATCAATCAATCAATCAATCAATCAATCAATTAAGCAAGCAACACAACACTTAGCTTTTGTTTAGCTGGTTGAGGAGGCCATGAATTACAACTCCATCAGTGGACTTCACCCAAGGGCATTCTCCTTGCCAGGGCATACCTGGTAATAGCTGAAGATATCACTGGTCCTCAGGACAAGGGGAAGGTGCTGGGATCCCATGGCTATATGACCATTTACCTTGCTAGACTGGCTTAGAGAACACAGAAAAACACATTTCTTATCTCTCACAGGGTAAGAGTTGGTCTTACTCTGTAGTTCAAGCTGGGCCTGAGCTCACTATGTAGCCCAGGCTTGTCTCAATCTTTTGCAGTCCTCTTGATTCAGCCTGTCAGGCTGGGATAATGGGCATGTGCCATCATGCCTGACT
Source organism: Cavia porcellus (assembly GCF_034190915.1). Lineage (NCBI taxonomy): Eukaryota > Metazoa > Chordata > Mammalia > Rodentia > Caviidae > Cavia > Cavia porcellus. The sequence goes on along the minus strand of NW_026947490.1, from coordinate 35,682,471 downwards.
AATTTCTTCCTTTATTTCAAAGGATATTTCAATGCATGTAGAGGTGTGGGGGTGAGGCTCAGGGCATCCCCAGCTAGGATCTCCTGTCTCCAGGATTTGGGGCTTCTACCTCCTACATCACTGGAGGAAGGTGCATTCTCCTTTGCCAACCAGGAAGCCCCAGAAGGGTTTGTGTGTGTGTGTGTGTGTGTGTGTGTGTGTGTGTGTGTATATATATATATATATATATATATATATATATATATATATTTGTCTTTTTCTTTTTTATCGGTGCCAGGGATCGAACTCATGACCACACACTTGCAAGGCAGGCACTTATGCCGCTGAGCTAAATCCCCAGCCCCCTCCCAGAAGGGTTTGTGGTAGCTCTTTAGATCACAGCACTGAAGACCAAGGTGACCTCCAGCCTCTCCTTCTTCCTGAATTACGTAGGATGAGGCTGTCTCCAGGTCTGTTCTGGGCATTTGCCTGCTCCTCTCAAGCACTGATAATCCATGGCTTCTGTAATTACCTTGCTGAGGGAAACAGGGCTCCAGAAAAAGCTAGTTTCCTCCCCTCTGCTGCTCCAGACAAGGGCAGGACAGAAGGCCAGGTCCTCAAGAGTAACTGCTGGGTTCCACACTAAGATTTTTAAGTTGCGTGAGCCCAGAGATGGGCCTCAGTGTAGAACCTATGTGTCCGTCTCCTCTTCATAGACCACAGCCAGCTGAGGGGACAGTGCCCAGTGCCACCACCCACCAGCATACCTAAAGGTCTGGCCTTGCAAAGCCCAGCCCAGCCTGGAGCAGCTGGACCTGGCAGGGACAGGGACAGACACAGGTGCCTTTGGGGCAGAGACCCCTGGCCCACCCAGCTGACTTCAGGCTCCTCCTACCCCACAGGAAGAGCCAGGCCAGGGGACAGGACTCATAAAGCTGCATCCGGTGTGGTGTCTACCTGGGAAAGGTCCTGGCTCTGAGATGAGTGGTGCTTTTATTATTATTATTATTATTATTATTATTATTATTATTTGTGGTACTGGAAGTTGAACCCAGGGCCTCTGCTCTGAGCTACACTCTCAGCTCTTTTTGCTTTTTAAATTGAACTGGGACCTTACTGGGTCACGTAGCTGCTCAGGCTGGGTTTGAACTTGGGGTCCTCTGCTCAGCCTCCAATATTGCTGGGATGACAGGCATGTGCCACTGTGGCAAGCTAACTGGTCTCTGTATGGACTTTGTTCCCTGAGGTGAGAAGAAGCAACAGGACTTTCCAAATGCTGTTGTGAGGTCACTAAAGGGAGATCTGAGCTGTGAACTTACTCTTTCTTATAAGTGCAAATTTGGAGAGAAGGGCTCCTACTTAAATTTTTTTCTCATACTGCTTTTATCTTTGTGATTTATCGGATGAGATCACTTTTGTTTTGTTTTGTTTTTTTAAACAGGATCTCACTATTTAGTTGAGTCGGGCCTTGAAATCACTATGTAGTACAGGCTGGCCTCCAATGATCCTCCTGCCCCAGCCTCCCTAATGTTGGATTTAGTGGTGTGGACCACCACCCCAGGCCATTCATCTCTTGTGTGTGTGGAACTTGCCTTTGTTCTCTCCTCCACATGGTGACCACAGCTATTGCTGGGCACAAAGTTTGTCCAAGGAGCACTTGAGCACAAGTTGTGATTCTGACCCTTTTTTCTAGGGTAGCCCCTGACCTGGAGCTCAAACCTGACTGACCATGGAAGAAGAGAAAGATTCTGCATTTGATAGAAGGGAGAACAAAATCCCATATTTAAATAGATTTTTACCGAAGTCTCCATCCCAAGAATGGCTCAGTAATTAAGCTTGAAAGAGTGATGCTCAGGGAATTCCCAACACCCTGTGCCCCCATAGGAGACGACAGGCTTCCTCCATAACAGTGACTGACTGTATAGGCTTCTGGGGTGGCTTTCAGGGATCAGCACCATGGAGAGCGGTCAAGGTTGTGGTAGCTTCCCTGCCCCCAGCCTCTCCTCTTCAACACAGTGCCTCCTGCTCTGAGCACCAAGTGCCTCCATGCTCCAGATGGGTGCCTCTCTCTCCCTCACCTGCCCCATCTGCCTCATCAGCGTCCCCTGTGTTCATTTCCACCTGCAGAAGGGCAGTCTGAGAATGCCAGCCAAGCACCAAAGGAGACCAGCCTTTCTGCAGGCTCCAAGGACTGTGAGGCTGCACCCCACAGAGCAGTACTCTGAGTGAGGGGCTGCAAACTCACCTGCTGCTTGGATCAAGGTCAGGATGCAGGCAGTGGCCTCCTCTCTCCCTCTTCAGTTCATCAGTTTTGCTTAGAGGCACTTGGCCTCTAGTGCCTCACTGGGGAAGGTGCTCTTTGCCTGCTAGGACTAAGGTGACGCAGACTGGGCAGATCTGGAATGCATTCTGATGGAAACCCGACAGCAGCGTTGATGCTCTGTGCCTCCTGCAGACCACACCTGCCTTCTCACCTGGCCTCAACCACATCTGTCCAGACCCCTGCACGACCCTGATGGCTGTGAGCTATGGGTAAACCTCTGCCACCCTCAGCAAGTGGATGGTGAGACCCCAGGAGACAGGCAAGGACAACCCTGCAGCATTCTAGCAACACCGTGGTTTCCACCTAGGAGGGAAGCTTCCAACATGGCGTAGTGTCAGCACAGAGCAAAGCCCCCAGCGCTCCCACTTCCTTATGCAGGGTTTATGTTCAGATGCCTCCCTAAGGAGCATTTCCTGCTTTTCTTCACAGTGCAGTGTTTTTCACATTTATTTGTTTTGCTCACCATCATGTTTCAGACTTGGCCAACAGTGTTGTTATTAGCTTTAGTGTCTTCAGTATCTCTCTGTATGTAACACACCAGTGTGTGTGCATTGTCAGGTTTTCATTTTCAAGACTTTGATTGAATGGACTTTATTTCATACTTCTTTGCAACATGGGCAGCATGGTGGCCAATATCCTTGTGTCTGTACCCTGGGGCGGCTGAATGTGTTTCTTGCAGGGTATTTCTGAAGGGTCTCTTTGAGGGGTCAGTGACAAGGGTCTTTTCCTTTTTACTACATGATTCCCATCAACCCCCTGAATTTATTGAGTCAATTGATAACCCTGGCATTAATTCAAGAAAATTATGACTTTTATTATGCATCTCAATATGATGTTATTAATTTCTTCTACCTCACAGGTGGAACTGAAAATATTTTGTAGCATTATTTATGGAATGGTTGCATCACACTGGGATGTAAATTGTGGTAGAGAGACAGCAGGGAGCCCAGCCACACACTGAGCCACCAGAGAGATGAGGGGAGGCTCCTCACACTCACCCCAAAGTAGCAATGTCACAACCACCCGGAACAGGTGAGGAACTATTAGCAGCACAGAAATGGGCCCCAAACCCACTCTGTTTGATAAATAATGTTTCCAGAGTGTGATTTACCAGGATAGCACTGGGTTGGTGCAATAAACACCAGTGTGATGATTCCAATTCACTTTTAGAGAAACGACACAAGGCCGTTCCATGAAGTGTGGCTGGGTCACAGCACCATTTTGGAAGTAACAGACACTAGAATCTGATTTTTATTTGTACCTTTTGGCAGTGCATAATGATGACATCCATGGTGGGGAGTCGGCCCAGGTACCTAACACAGCTTAATCATATTTGTCCCCCACCTCTCACATGTTGACTCTCTCCTTATGAGCCTTGGTCCCTTTCCCATTTTCAAATGCTCTATTTGTATGTTTTCATATAATTCTAGTTTTCCCCATGACCTTAGCCTCCCCTGTCCCCACCCTTAGCACCCAGCTCTACAGCCCACCTCCCTCTCCAGGGCTCACAGCAAGGTCAGCATTGAGGGGAACTTGAAGGTTGGGGCCAGACCTCTCCTTTATACCCAGAGAAACTGAGGCCCACACAGGAGGGGTTGGTCCGAGTCAGCATCTTCAGAGGAGGCTGCAGCAGCCCCAGGGCTCAGCCCCTGCCCCAGGACCTCTCCTAGCAGTGCGCTCCTACTTCATACTAGGGTCCTGATGCCATGGGGTAAGGGGCTGATCCTCAGGGCTTCCTAGGAGGGATGGGGAGGTGAGGAGCTGGGCTCCCTGCTTCCTACTTCATCTGCTGCTCCTCTCCCAGGCTGGACCCCAACATCTCCCTCAGTGTGAAACCATGCAACCCCAATTCTGAGTCTCTGGGCATCTGGATTCTTGTCCTTCTTCTTTGGTCCTGGACAGTGGTGGAGCTGAGACTGGAACCAGGACTGAGATGGGCTGAGCATCTCCAGGCAGACTGGACACAGGAAACTGGGATAGAGCCCGGGACACCGGCTGTAAAGCTGGGTGCTGAGGGTGGGGACAGGGCTTATAATGGGCATGAGTACTCTATAGGAAGTGGGGCAGGGCTGCCCTGGGGTTGGACCTCTGCCCCCTCCTCTACCTGGCTGTTTCTTTCGACTCTACTCCTCTTTCTCTCTAGTGATTTTCTGTCTCTCCCTATCTCTGTGACATTGCATACCCTTACACTGGCCATCACTCCTGGCCTCCCTCAGCAGGGCCTGTGCGGAGTCTGGGTCCCTGACTCAGCCCCAGGCTCCTCACCTGTGAGCAGAATTTCAAGGCAGTCCCTGGGGCTGATTACTCAGAGAAGAAGCTGTGTCCACCATAGCATCTGTAGTGGCTCCCCTGGGAGCTGCTCCCAGGGCTTTCCTGCCAAAAGGAAGCCAGTCTAGGTGATGGGGGAGGCCACATGCCCCTTCATTGGACAGAGCTAATCTGTCCTAGATGAAGTCAGAGTGACACTGGTGTGTGTGGGGGTGTCAGGTTGTGTCTAAGGGCCAGGACAGGGTCCTGCTGGGTCAGGAAGGAGGGTTTTCTGGACAACCCTGGAGGGAGGAGGGGCTGGGCTGAGGGGCTGGTTCCTGCCATACCCTTGCCCTCTTGCGCCACTCTGTTGGTCTCCCTGAATGTCATATTGATATTTCAAGTTTTGTAGATGTCCTGACCCAACCTTTTCTCCATAGATCCTCTGTAGTAGGATCCCAGTCAATTTTTTAAGGACTCAAACATGACTGAGGCAAAGAAAGGATTTACTCACCTGACACCAGGAGCTCCAGGAAGTCACTGGGCTCTGACCACACCCGGTGTTGGCTCCAGTAACAGCCATAGCATCTGAACATCCACCTGTGACTGGGGGTCATGGGGCAGGGAACAGGGCCTGGGCCTGCTGACTGGAGCCTCACTGTGAAACCAGGGTCCAGGAAAGCTTGTCTTCTTCCTTTTTCAGAATAAACCTGTTAAATCCATGCATTGAGCCACAATGGAGGGTCACTATCCCTCCCGAGGTCACCACAGGGCAAGGCATACTTGAGAGGCTGGGTTTGCTGTAGACTCCTAGGAGAGAAGGCAGCCTGTGAAATGGACTCACACCTCCCACATTGTTCCCAGGGCTAGGCTGTGAGAGGGGAACACCCCTGAGAGCAGACCCCTTCCTGAGGGCAGAGCCTGGGCTGGGACCCTGAGTATCCACTCACTTGTCACCACTAGCTCCAGGGGCTCACTGGGCTCTCACTGGCCAGAAGGGGTTCCATAATAGCAGTGATGTAGTTCTGCATGGTGCTCTGTCACAGATGGGATGGAGAACTTAGCTATGTTCTTGAGTTCCAGTGATATTAGTTTTGTCCAAGGTGCTTGGATTGTTTCTTTGTACATACCATATTTCTGGGCTCCTATAAACCCTTCACACCAGAAGATCACAGGTTCCCCTCATGGTATCACAGATCTTGGCTCAGCCAAGAGCCTGGGTTTGGGCAGGGTCCCTGCAGGGAAATCATAGCCGGGTCCCGGCACCTTCTCCCCTCAGATCCATGTTCTCAACCTCCCAGCACTAGCACCTGCTGTGCTCCATCCCCACTGCCTAGGACTGGCCCCTTGTCCCCAGGATGAAGAGGGACCCAGTATAGCTGAGGACACACTCACCTGTATGCATTGGGGTCCTGGGACCCAGACTCAGCCCTGGAAGAGAGTTTACTGTGAGAGCTTTGCCCTGGAGTCTAAGCAGGTCCTCTGCTCCCCAGAGCCTTCTGAGCCCCTGTTTTCCTAATGAACTAGGGCCTGGCTGTGGGTTGAAGACTAGGGGTCCCTATCCCCATGTTCAGTTTTTACCAATGCAGAGCAAGGCTGTGAGTGTAGCGATCATGGTGCCTCTACCATGTGTCTTATCCACACAGTTTCACCTGGAGACCACAATGCCTGACACACTGAGTTTCACAGCTGGGCGCTGGTTTCTGCTCTTCATAGGGTGGGCATGTTAGGAGCCCCACAGGAAGCAGAACTGACATCCACCGACACCTGGGCTATCTCTCCCCAGGGCTGAACCTGGCTGGGCTCCAGACTGATACGGAGTTTCCCCTTCCTCCTGCATGTTCCCGATTGATCCTCACCTCACTGAGGTCCAGGGCACAGCAGCCAATAGACCTGGAGCCTTCACAGCTTGATCTTCCCAGTCACCCTGAGCAAGTTACCCTTGCTCTCAGAGCCTCTCATGGGTCTCCTCTCTCTCTCAGCCTATTTGCATGCACAGTACAGTGCTGCTCACCATGGCCATCCTCTCTCAGTCCCGGGGATGGTCTGGGGAAGATGCAGGTTCCTGCTGCAGGGGTAGGAGAGCAGAGACGTGCTGAGCCCTGACAGGAGAAACCTCCATGCTGGTTAGGGGCAGGGAGGAGAGACATCCACAACAGATAGCGCACAGGGCATTAGAGAGGCATGAGTGTGTAGGAAGGAGTGAAGCAGCAATTCTCTTGGGAGAAAGAAGTCAATTGTATTAACGTGATTGAAAATCAACTCTTAGAGATGTGAACTTGCTCTGTTTGAAATTTTCTAGTTCCTTGGAGTTCTTGCGTAGTCTTTTACTTGAAATGTACAAATTTCTGACTACAAACTGACTTCTTGCTATTTGTTTGACTTATGGCATGTGTTTTAATTTTATTTAACTTAATTGCTATGGATCAGTCTCAGGTCCCAGACATTCCAGGAGTGCAATTGATCATTTTCAAGTTTTATATTGATTGTTCCATCATTTTTTTCTTGCCTAGGTCTTTTAACCTGAGCAACCACTTCTAAGATTAAAACATATAATATATAAACTTGTTAATTTCCTACCATGTCTTTTGAAATTCTGTATATTTCGATCCTTTTTTGTTCTACTTTTTAAATAAAAAAGAAAAAAGCTTTAAATTTTTTTTATTTTAAAGAGATTAAGAACAGAAGACAGAACAAAGCAGATCAGAACAGAACAATTTAAGCAACAGAGTACTTCACCACAAGACAACTGGACAATAACAGTAGCTATCATAATATCTCTTTCTTTGAAATAGCTGAGCATACATTCACATACAATAGTATCAAACATAACAAAATAGTATAAAGCCACTCAAGAGAACGGAAGTATTGCAGGGCATTCAGAACCAAATAATCGAAAATGAAAAATGGCTACTCTATTATCTCACTTTCCATAAAAATTTGTTTATAATATCACAAACAATAAAACCCAGTAAGACACAACATGATAGAATCAATGGAAACAAAAGAACAAAAGCATGGCAGGACTTCAAAGCAAGATGGTATTAAATCAGCAATGGCTATCATAATGTTTTGTTTTATTCAAAATAGCTGTTTATACTATTATTACACATAATAAAATCAAACTGGGCTCTGACTGGCCAGAAGAAAACCATTCCAACTAATTAATGAAAACATTATAAGGCTTCAAAGCAATGTAATAGGGAATCATGATTACCATAAAATCTTACGTTCTCTTACCATTTCTTACACTAGGAAGACTATACGGGATTTATACATGTGAGTTTGATTTATTTCACTTATGAGTATGGTTTCAAGTTGCATCCATTTGTTCATAAATATCTCAATGGGACCATTCTTTATAGCTGAGTAGTACTCCATTGTATAAAAATACCACAACTTTTTTTATCCATTCCTCAGTTGATGGACACTTTGCTTGTTTCCAAGATCTGGCTATTACAAATTGTACTGCTATAAACATGGGTGCACATATATCACTGTGCTATGATATTTTCAGTTCTTCTGGGAATATGCCTGGAAGTGGAATAGCTGGGTCAAATGGGACTTACAATCCCAGTTTTCTGAGAAATCTCCAGACTGACCTCCACAGTAGTTGCACCACTCTACATTCCTACCAAGAGTGCAGGAGAGTTCCTTTTCCCCCACAGCCTTTGCAGCATTTGTTGTTGGTAGTTTTCTTGATCCTGGCCATTCTTTCAGGAGTGAGATGGAATCTCAGTGTTGTTTTAATTTGCATTTCTCTAATGACTAATGATGCTGAACATTTTTTCATGTATTTATTTTCCATTTGTATTTCTTCCTTTGTGAACTGTGCATTCATCTCAGATGCCCATTTTGGGACTGGGTCTTTGAATTTTGGTGGTCTGATTTTTAAAAATTCTTTGTATGTTTTAGACACATAAATACTATGTATTGACTTTGTCTGAGTATTGACTTTGTCTAAGGGACAATTCAACTAAGATTTTTTTCCCAGTTTGTGGGTTTTCTTTTCACTATGCTGGGGATCTCTTTTGACATGCAGAAACTTTTTAATAAAATGTGATCCCAATTATTGATTCTGGGAAGTATTTCCCATGTGGTTTGATTCCTGTTCATGAATTCTCTACCTACCCACATGTCTTCAAGATTTTTACCTAATTTGTCTTCAAACAGATTTGGTGTTTCTTTTTTAATATTCAGATCTTTGATACATTTAGATTTTAGTTTAGTATATGGTGAGAGGCATGGGTCTAGTTTTAGCTTTTGGCATATGGAGAGCCAGTTTTTCCAACATCATTTACTAAAGAGACCGTCCTTCTTCTAATGAACACGTTTGGCCCCTTTATCAAATATAAGGTGGTTGAGTGTGTTGGAAGTTGTGGTTGTATCTTCTAATCTATTACATTGATCTACAGATCTGTTTTGATTCCAGTACCATGTTGATTTTACTACAGTTGCTTTGTAGTATAACTTCAAGTCAGGGATTGTGATGCCTCCTTCCTTGCCTTTGCTGCTTAGAACTATCTTTGTTATTCTAGGTTTCTTCTGGTTCCAGATGAATTTTAAGAGTGATTTCTCTAGTTCTATGAGGTATGTTGGTGATATTTTCTTTGGGATTGCATTGAATCTGTATAAAAGTTTTGGGAGAATGGCCATTTTCACAATATTTATTCTTCCTTTCCATGAACAAGGGATGTATTTCCATTTTCTGAGATGCTCTTCAATTTCTTTTTCAGGGTATTATAATTTTCCCTGTATAGATCTTTTATTTCTTTCATGAGACTAATTCGTAAGTATTTCATTTTTTTGGATGCTAGTGTAAAGGATGTGGCTTCTCTTATTTCTCTGTCCATGATTTTGTTGTTAGTGTATAGGAATGCTATTGATTTTTGAGTATTGATTTTGTACCCAGCTACATTGCTGAATTTATTTATTATATCTAGGAGTCTTTCAAGGGAGTTTTGGGGATCTTCTATGCAGAGTATCATGTCATCTGCAAATAATGATAATTTAATTTCCTGTTTTCCTATCTTTACCCATTTTATTTCTCTCTCTTGTCTAATTACTCTGGCTAGTATTTCGAATACTATATTCAATAGGAACATTGAGGAGGAGCATGCTTGTCTTGGTGCCTGATTTTAAGGTAAAGGCCTTCAGCTTTTGGCTATTTAATATGATGCTGGCTGTTGGTTTGTCATAGATGGCCTTTATCGTATTGAGGTAAAGACCATCTATTTCAATTTTCTGTAAGTTTCTTATCATGAATGAGTGTTGGACCTCATCAAAAGCTTTTCCTGCATCAATAGAAATGATCATGTGATTCTTACTTTTGGCTCTACTGATATAGTGGATTACATTTATTGTTTTAAGTATGTTGAACTATCCTCGCATGCCTGGGATGAATCCCATTTGGTTGTGGTGTTTAATCTTCCTGATGATTTGCTCCATCCTGTTTGCCAATGTTTTATTGAGGATTTTTGCATATATGTTCATTAGGGATATTGGCCTGTAGTTCTCTTTTTTGCTTGGGTCTTTCTCAAGTTTTGGTACTAGAGTACTATTTGCTTCCAGGAATGACTTAGGAGGAATTGCTTCCTTTTGAATTTCATTGAAGAGTTTGAGGAGTGTTGGCATTAAGTCTTCTTTGTATTTCTTGTAGAATTCAGCAGTGAATCTGTCTGGGCCTTGGCTCTTCTTTGTGGGTAAGGACTTAATTACATTTTCAACTTCATTAATAGAAATTGAATTATTCAGCAGTTTTACATCTTGTTGACCCATCTTTGGTAGTTCATATGTTTCCAGGAATCTGCCCATTTTTTCTGTGTCATCAAACTTATGACAGTAGAGGTTTTTGAAATATGTGTTGATGATCTTCTGTATCTCCACAGAGTCTGTAGTGATTTCAACTTTTTCATTCCTTATTGCATGAATTTGAGCTTTTTATTTCTCTTTTTTAAAATAAGGTTGGCTAGGGCTAATCAATTTTATTTATTCTTTCAAAGAACCAACTCTTTGATTCATTGATCCTTTGGATTGTTTTCTTAGTCATGTTGCATTAATTTCTGCTCTGATTTTTATAATTTCCTCCCTTCTTTTGACTTTGGGCTTGACTTGCTCTTCTTTTTCTAGATGTCTGAGGTGTACCATCAGGTTATTTATTTGTATTTGTTATGTTTTCCTGATGTGGGAACTCAGTGCAATAAATTTTCCTCTGAGGATCACTTTCATTGCATCCCACAGATTCTGGTAAGTTGTATTTGTATTTTCATTTGCTTGTAGGTATTGTTTAATTTCTCCTTTAATTTCCCCTGTGATCCACTGATTGTTCAAGAGTGTGTTATTCAATTTCCATGTGTTTGTGGGATTTTTTGCAGTTTCTTTTATCATTAACTTCTAGTTTCGTGGTGCTATGATCTGATACTATGCATAGGATAATTTCAACTCTTTTGCATTTACTTAAATAATTCCGTGGGCTAGTATATGATCTGTTTTAGAGAATGTCCCATGTACTGCTGAGAAGAATGTATATTATGATGTTGTTGGATGGAACACTCTGTATCTATCAGGTCCATTTGTTCACAGGTGTGATTCAGTTCTATTATTTCTTTGCTGATTTTATGTCTGGTTGATTTGTCCCTTGCTGTCAGTGGTGTGTTAGGGTCTCCTGTTATAACTGTATTATTGCTTATTTGATTTTTCTTTTCTGTTAATACTTGCTTTGTATAGCTGGATGATTTGGAATTTGATGCATATATATTTAAGTTCGTTATCTCTTCCTCTTGATATTTTCCCCTAACTAGTATATAGTGACCTTCTTTATCTCTTCAGATGATTCTTGGTTTGAAGTTTACATTGTCTGCAAACAGAATATCTACCCCAGTTTTTTTTTTTGTTTCTGTTGCATGAAGTATTGTTTTCTATCCTTTGACTTTCAGTCTGTGAGTTTCCTTTTGGGTTAGATAGGTTTCTTGTAGACAGCATATGGTTGGATGTTATTTGTTGACCCATTCTTTCAGTGTGTTTCTTTTAACTGGTAAATTAAGACCATTTACATGAGTGATTATAACTGTTATATATTGATTTTTTGTTGACATGTTATCTTTCTGCTGTTGCATCTTTATTTTTTCATTCTGATTGTCTGCCTTGTTTAGTGGTTTTTTTCCTATGTGTATCTAGCATGTCTTTCAGTATTCTTTGCAGGGTTGATTTGGTGATCATGAAGTTCTTCAGCTGTTCTTTGTCATGGAAATATCTTATTTCTCCATCCATTTTGAAGGACAGTTTTTCAGGGTACATCAGTCTAGGTTGGAAGTCGTTTTCCTTTAGGATCTGAAATACTTTGCTCCACATTCTTCTTGACTTCTTGTTTTTGTTGAGAAGTCTGCTGTAATTCTGATAGAATTTCCTTTATAGGTTATCTGTCTTTTCTTTCTAACAGCTTTTAATATTCTATTCTTACGTTTGATTTCTGGGATGGTGATTATTATATGTCTGGGGGTAGTTTTATGTTGGTTATGGCTATTTGGAGTTCTAATATGCTTCACCAATCTGCTTGTCAGTTTCCATTCTCATGTTTGGGAATTTTCAGCTATTACTTCTGTAAGTAGCCTCTTGATATCATTTGTGTTGTCCCCTTATTTTTCATTTATACTTATTAATCTTTTGTTGTTTTTCTTTGAATATCTTGCAGCTGTTGAATTGTTATTTCCTGATACCTCATTATTTTTAAAAGATCCTTTTTTTCCTGTTCACAAGCTGCAATCTTGTCTTCTGGGTCTGAAATTCTATCTTCACTTTCAATGGAATTTTTGATTTCCTGTATATCTCTTTCAATCTGCTTCATGTATTCTGTTTGTTTCTTATATTGTTCATCCAGGGATTCTATCTTTTTGCTTTGTTCCTCTAATTTTTAAATTGTGTCTTCTTTAGATGTGTTCAGCATTTATTTCATTACTTTTATCATGTCTTCTTTTACCTGGGAGATTATTTCTATTTTGAATTCCTTTAAAGCTTCCTGGAGTTGCTTCTTAGTTTCAGTTGCTATTATTTCAGGTTTTTCAGTTGTATGGCACATATTTTCTTCTATGTACATGGCTCCTAGGCTTTCTTTGGATGGGCTGGAGGTTTGAGTTTGCATTTTGGTCTTTTGTCTTGTGATTTTGCTATATTTCCATGTTTCAAGTGATGTTCCAAAGCTTCCCCTGGGCACGTTGGAAATCACCTCCTATGCCCTTGGCTCCTAGGACTGAATGGAGGTTGCTCAACGTGGTCCAGTCAGGCCCCCAGGACCTCCTGTTTCACCTCTGGTGTTCCATCAAGCTGGGTGGGCTCCTAACCACTGTGGTTGATGGTCCAAAGCTCTTCCTGGTCAAGTACTGATGCACTGGAACTCACTTCCCATGCCCTCAGCTCCCCTGATTGAAGAAGGTTTCTGGGCATGGTCTAGTGGGCCTGCGAAACCTCCCAAGCCTGGTCCAGTGTTGCTGGAAGCTGGGCGGGTCCTTAACTGCTGGGAGCGATGATCTTAAACTCTCCCCTGGACTGTGCTGGTGTGCTGGAATTCACCTCGCACAGCCCCAGTTCCCTGGATTGAAAGGTTGCTGGGTGTAGCCCAGCTAGGCCCTCAAAACCTGTAGAGCCCAGTCTAGCATGGCTGGAAGTTGAGTGGGCACTTAACCGCTAGGAGCAATGATCCTAAACTCTCCCGGGGCCTGCATTGGTGTGCTGGAACTCCAAGAAAAAAGTTTTTAAATTTTTAAAAATTTTTAACTTTTTATTGGTGCAGCATTTCTCCAAGATGCCCAGGATGACTCTGCCTCCTCACTTCCCCCCTGTCTTTCATAGATTTTTGCTTCATGGCTGCTGTGAGGTTTGCAGAAGACAGGTAGCACTTCACATAGTCTATTCTATTCAAAAGTTCTCTTCAAGCCCATACAGGAAGTCTTGTTTTATTCCTTGCCATACATTGTGTTATTGCTTAACTTACATGTTTTAAACCATTTATGCACTAACACATTTTATAGCAATAGTTTTTAAAAATTTGTTTTATTTATTTATTTATTTATTTGAGACAGGGTGTCTGTAGTTCAGGTCGGTTTTGAACTTGCTTATGTAGTGCTGGAACTCGTGGTGCTCCTCTTACCTCAGTCTCCTGTGCTGGGATTACAGAGGTATGCACCATGCCCAGCAGCTATAGTTAATATAGTTTTGCCTTTTAAATACTTTTGCAGTATTGTGAACCACACCCAGGGAACTGCATGTGCTAAGCAAGTGCTCTATTAGTGAGCTCCACTCCCCCTTTCCCTGTGCTGTATTAACTTCCTGGAGTTAATGTGATTTATACCTGGCAGTGATGGCATACAGTATTCAGTATTTCCTTGTGTACTCATCTTCACCAACAAGTCCTTCAATTCGAAAGGCTTTCATGTTGCTGGTGTTCTGCTGTCATTGTGTTTTTGGGTCTTGTTGATCACACTCAGGTCCTCAGAGAGGCTGAGCTGTGCCTTACACTGAGCTACATCGTGGTCCATTGCTGCTGTTCAGTACCTTTGGTCTAAACATGAAGAATTCCCTCCAGTGCTCTCTGTAAGGCAGATGTATGAGCTTCCTGTGGGTATGGGAAACATCTGAGGAATCTTAGAGGAGGAAAGGTTCCTTTCCTCTGATTGTTCCAGGGACTGCAGAGCACAGTCACCCAGCTCCACTGTGGTAGGGCCACAGGGAGACATAAACAGTGCAGCAAAAGGTCAGGGAAAGATGGTCACAGCATAAGGGATGGGGAGGAGGGAGAGAGGGAGGGAGAAAGAGAGCGAGAGTGAGAGAGAGAGAGAGATCTACCCATGCTTTTATTATTAGTTTTTCTCTTCTCCTCTTTGCTGTCTTCCTCTTCCTCCTCCTCCTTCTTTTCTTTCTTCTTTTATAAAAAATGTTTCCCAAGTACAGGTTTGCAAAAAATGTTTATTCTCACTAAGTGAGTTCCAGTTTATTCTCACTCAGATATATATGCTGTGAGTTTTCTCAGCTTTGAGTTCTCATTATCATAAAAGAAAATTTTCCAGGATTGAGGACTTCACTAAGACTTTTCCTCACCTACTGATCTCTTGTGATGAAGAAGCCAAAGCTAAAGTAATTTCTTTACTTTATTAGTAATGTAGGTTCCGCCCCCCCCCCCGAAGGCTTTCTAACCCAGCATCCCCTAAGGTCCGGCCCAGGACTTCCACATTTCCTGTGTAAGGTTCAGAATGATGGAGGCCACTTTCTGTGCTCCTCTTTGCTCCTGAGGCTGTGGATTCCACAAGTCAAAAGACAGCATCTAGTGGCTGCTTAAATCTGTAACAATACCAATATTTATCTATATCTGTATTGTCTGCAGTTATATCCTCTACACCTGCATCTATTACTCCAGGAAACACACCTGACCTGCAGTGATATCCCAGCTCCTTGTCCCAGCATTTCTGAGGGGACTTTCCCATGTCTGTCAGCCCAACAGCACCCCCTGCTGCGCTGGGCCTAGGCCCTCCCCCCAATCCGGCCTTCACCCTGAATCACATGGCCCCGTGCTCCCTTCTCCTCTGAGTTCATGGGGAGCTGGTTGCCCTGACCTGAGAACAGAAGGTGGGATTTTCCAGGTAAGTCATTCAGACATTCTGAGTCTTCAGACAAAGGTGCTGTGAACTCAGTCATCCCATACTCATCACAGGCATGGGACCCCATAAGGAAGATTTGCTGCCCTCTTCTGGTGTTTGTCTTAGTTGCTCTCTTGTTGCTGGGACTAAACACCGGACAGAAGTAATGGAACAAAGTGTTGTTTTGCCTGGTTTGGAGAGATGTTAGTCCATTGTTGCCTTGTTCTAAGGCAGCTCAGCATGAAAGAGGCATAGAGCAAAAGAGTCCATAGTGTGCAGTCAGGAAGTAGTGAGTAGGGTCAAGGAATTGGGTGAGGGGTTATGTGCTTCCAGCCCATGCTCTTGGTGATCAGTTTTTCCCATCAGGCTTCACTGGTCAGCATCACACCCATCTTTAAACCCACCAGTGGACAACTCCAGTTTTGCACAGTCATGATCCAGTCCCATGATCCAAGGACCTCACCAAAACAGCATTTATTAGTGCATGAGGATCATTCTCACTCCTCAGATTCATCCCCCAGATACCTACTCTTAAATATCAGTCTCCCAAGATGATGCTTATGTTGCATCTCTTTTGTTTCATGCATTTACATAATCATTCATGATAAATGTGAGATAAATATCTTGATAAAAGTGAGATAGACATGTCACCTCTGGGCAAATTTTATCCTGTTATTCACCAGAACTAAGTAGTGGGGAGGAAAACACAACACCTGCCATGATTAGTTAATCCAGAATTTTGTCTTTAATTTTTGTTTTTCCCTCTACATCACAGGCTCCCCAGTCTTATAGAATCTTCTGCCTTTGGTGGGCTGTGAGCTGGCATCTTCATTTTTTTTGACAGTTTCAGTTTGTAATTTCTTTTCTGTTTTTCTTTCTAAAACAAGGTCAAAGGATTTACTTTGGCTATAAGACCACAGGAGACAAAATGTCAGTATGAACTGAAACTGTTGTCATATGGTGCAAATTTTAGACTCATAATAGTGCTTCCTGGAAATACATGTGCATCATAGTCTCATATTAATAGATTCCATTCAACAAATACTATGACAGACTCTGACCAGGTTTTAGCTGCTCAGCAACACCAACAGAACTGTGCACAATCCAGTGCTTAACCCAAACTCACTGCCTCAGATTCTTATTTGAGGTGGGAAGCAGAGAGTGAAGATGGTTTTCATCCACCCTGTTAAGAAAAATCCCCTAGACAGACATGTACATCTCCTATGAAGGAAAGGCTGGGTCTTAGCCTGTCCTTCCTGTCACTTGGTGAGCTGTTCTGTATCCTGAGTTCTATCAGTTTTGAATGATTTCCATGTCAAGATTTGTGGTATCCAGGGAAAGATTCAACTTACATTGTAAGCTTTTATACTCATATAAAAGCTTTCTACTCATTTTATACAGTGAATTTTTGAGTAGCTAAATAAAACCTTCTGAGAAAATCACACCTGATTTGTGAAGCAGACTTTAAAACAACTGATGATAACAGAGTAGATGTAAAAAAATGAAGAATAAATATATCAAAATTTGGAAGAAAGTCTGAGATAGGAGGAGAAGGGGAAAAGGTGGGTGCTAAATCAAGAAGCCCCATGGCCCAGACATCAGGGGAGGAACTGCTTTCCACAACTTTCCTAAGTTCAGCAAACCAGATAGTCCAGATACCCCAGCTGAGGAGTGAGCATGACCAAGTGAATCACTCTAGAGACTTAATGGCCATTATACCTGTAACACATGTCAGGTTCCTCCCAGCTTTTCTTACAGAACTGATTGATGATGCTAATTGAATAACCATGAGAAGTTAAGGCAAAATAATGACAATTTTCTAGTTAAAATAATTAGAAAAGAGCCACAACTATTTTATCACACACTATACAGTGATTAAGAAACATTTTAAAAATAAGACAGTTTAAGGGGAAGATATCAGAATGTCATAACAATTCAGATTCTCTGAGACTCAGAATTTGAATACTGGAAAAATAATAGCTTGGGGATGGAAAACAAAGAGGGAAGTAGATCCCAGGAACAGGAAGACATCTGACAGAAAATCTTACAAGTTACAGAGGAATTGAACAGGCAGAAAGAGTGTGGAGACAGAAAGATAGTCTGCACTTTCTGCCTGACTCCCAGAGTGCTGGTCCTGTGAAAGGGAGAAAGAACTACCAGAGAATAAGTGAATATTGGGGACCCAAGGTGGCCTCAGGGGGAAATATGGCAGTGGGGCAGGCAAGGGGGTGCTGTGACATGCTGGGACAGCATGGGTTTCTACTCCCGTGTGAGTCCTTTGGCAGACATTAGCTGATGAGTGATTCTACTACAAGCACCTGCCACACCCCTGGAGATGGTGCCTGGTTTGATGCCATTCTGCCTAAGGGTTGATCACTTCAACTTGGGACTCAGAGGAGCCATGGATGGCTTCACTTCAGAACTCTCAGCGTTACATTCCCACAGTGACTGTGTGAAAGACAGCCACAGAAAGCTGTATTCTGTGTCTTTTGCTGGCAGCACTGAGCTGAAATAGCAGAAACCTGAAGGCTGCCATATCCGGGTCAGCCATACCTACCTGTCCTAGATTCATCACTGTGTAATCCTGGACTTGTAAGGGAAGGGGAATTGTGGATAAATAGGTCACAGAGGTCAAGAGAAAAGAAAATCAAGTCAGGAATCCTGAACATCCCCTCCACACACATCCAGCCTTGGACAGAACCTGACCCTCTCTGATAACAGAATCTTCCTTGGTGTCTGTCTTGACTCTAATGTGTTCTGTCTTACGCTGATGGTTTCTCCAAGAACCAAGGAAGTGGAGGAGGATGTGTGAAGTGTGGAACAGCCTCTTCCCTGGGATCCACATCCTTACACCTCATTCTTCTGATACAGCTTTGCGAGGTCCTGAATGATCCTTTCCCCTTAGAGTAGAGATTCCTCTGGTTTCCACCCTGGACTCTTTAGCTTCAGTGGCTCTGTGAGTTCAGATTTTATGTTTGGGCTCCATTGGAGCAAAGTTTATGGAGACTTAGAAGCTCTTGCAAGGGAACGTCCACATTGCATTTTGCATTCCTGTCCCCATTTGCTCTCACAACACTCTTCTGTCCCTGAAGACTTATGACTTTGATACAATAGACTAAGTGGCAAACTCTGGGAGGAGGACTGCAGGGTAAAGAAGGACTTCTACAAGTCAAGTCCAGGGAGAAAGCCCAGCCTGCTGGGCTTTGTTCAGGACCCTGTGCCTCAGTCAGGAAGCAAATCACAGTAGCACATTCTTTATTTTGTATTTTAACTTCTCTCTTTTGAGTCAGGAGGAACTGTTGTGTGAAATTGCTTGTTCTCTTCAACTCTATCCAAGATGCCAAACCTGACCCATCACTTTCTCCACTTTCCAGTTTATGTGAAATTCTCTAGGAGTGATGGTAACAGCTGTGCAAATCAAAGGGCTAGCCACACAACCATGGAAATCTGAAGCCGGAACTCTCCCAGATGCCAGTGTACTCTTCTGCTTCCACTGAGACAGCTGCTTTGCTCCTCAGTGGACAGGAAATGACCTGCATCCATCACAGCTGAGCACCATTTCTGTGGTTTCCTTATCAGAGTTGCTGTTTCTGAGAACTGGGGTGGAGGTGGTCAGAGGTTGGGGCT
The DNA here is from genome assembly GCF_034190915.1 of Cavia porcellus. Taxonomy (NCBI): domain Eukaryota; kingdom Metazoa; phylum Chordata; class Mammalia; order Rodentia; family Caviidae; genus Cavia; species Cavia porcellus. The sequence goes on along the minus strand of NW_026947490.1, from coordinate 35,663,670 downwards.
ATTTATGGTATGGGAGTCAAAGATTAATTTTTCTGAAAAGAACCTTGATTCTCTGTTTCAGGAATGACTGAGAGTGGGGAAGGTGGAGGGGTTGGCGAGGGGAAGTGAGCTGGCAAGCAATGACCCAGTAGTTGCACACACTCACTGCTCCAGGATCATAGGGCAAGTGAGGCATTGCATGTTTGTGAGCACGATTTATCCACAGGACCAAGAGGAAGGGCTGTGTAGTCCAGTATTTGAGTCAAGGAAATGGATGCTTCAGGAGTTTAGTGAGCAGAGGCAGCAGAGTCATATGTAGAGTCCCAGGATTTGACCCCAGTTTTCCTTTCAAGACAGTGCCATTATCCCTCGCCAGGATTCTGGCTCCACTGGAGCTGGATCTCAGCAGGGCCGCAGAGTGACAAGAGTCTGTGTGCACTTCTATCTGTGAGCACAGTGTCCAAAGCATCTCTGTGTGGAGAGCATTGAAAAGAGTTTGTGATCATCTGATGTATAACGGTTCTAAGTCCATTTGTACACAGTGGTCACAGGGTCATGCTGAACTTGAAAAGTTCATGCTGACATTGCAGGACTGAAAGGAACTTCTGTTTCAGTAGTTTGTGTATCATCGCACTGAGAAAATATAGTTATATAGTTCTTCAGGGCACCAAGGCTTTGCAAGGATGACTGGGAGGGCTTGTTATGAGTTTCTAGGAGAGAAGGAAGCACAAACATTAGAGAGAAAAATGGGGCCCTCAGCTCCCTCTCACATCCCTCAGGGGGCTTTTTTCTTCATATTCTTTGCAGTTTTGTCTTCCAAGCCTGAGTCCCTTGATGCTTAGGGCTGCCTGGTACTGGGCCAATGCCAGTACCTCCCCAGAGTGGACAACACAGTGTTCCCTACAATAACAATTTTGCTTGTAATATGAATAAAATCTGAGCCATCTGTATTATAATATATCATTATTAATACATGGATGAGAGTACAGAGTGAAATCTACGAGGTTTAAGACAAATAGAAAATTACAGATGAATGGATAAAAAAATGTGCTGCTAATATAAAAAGAAGTTCTACACTACTAAAAAGAAGGACAGATCTGAATCATTTATGGGTAATTTTGAGACCATAATGTTAAGTGAAATAAACAGGACACATGAGCTTAAATATTTTATGGGTGTTCTTATGTGAGGAACCCACAATATAAATACAGAGAAAAGTAAAAGATATACAACAGGAAGTGGGGAGCTAAATCTTTTTCAAATGAGAAGGACAAAAAGAAATACAGAGTGTGTTGAGGGAGAGTACATGAAAAAAAGAATTGAGACGTGTTATATCCATGTATCATTTCCACTAAGAGAATAGAATCATTATGTAATGCAAACATGTACAGATAAAAAATAAAAACTGAAGAAATAGAATGGAAAAGAATAATTCCCAGACATAGGATGTGCTGTGTGGTCTAGGAGGTGGCTGACTGCTGACCAGTCCCCCTTGTATTCTGTAGCATTAAGCCCTTCATGGTGCACAGTGGATGAGGTACAGAACGAGAGAGGCAGCTCCTGGTCTGTGCTGCAAGTCCTGGGTGGAGGTGGGCTTCCTCCTCACAGAAGTGATTCCAGTTCAGCCCAGGGCCCCAGAGCCTGAGCATGATAGGCTCCTTCAGGAGGCTCAGGAAGCCTGGGTGGGTGTTTAGGAAAGATCAGCAGAGCAGAAAGAGAACCCTGGGGTTGCAGGGGACGGTCTTTTGTGCTGCTGGTGGAGTCCCCCCATGTCCTCTGCCTCAGCCACACCCTATTCCACTAGGAAGCCCTTTGTGTTTGGTGAGTACAGCACCCTGGGGTGGGGGAGCACTCAGCACAGTGCATAAAGGTCTGCCCCAGTCAGACCCTGGAGGTAAACCACACCAATGACAGCCCAGTCCCATGGGGACTCCACCCTCTGTGGCTGTGCCTGGTCTTGGTGTTAGGATTGTTAGCTCAGCCTGGGCCTGAAAAGTATGTGAACTCAGCCTCCCCCAGACCCCTCTTCCAGCTTGGGCTCTGGAGTTGCTGAGTCCTGGGATGGGATTTTCCACCATCATCTTCTACAGCCCTTTCTTCTAGAACCTCCAAAGATGCAGAAGGATGGTGAATCTGGAGCCTTTCACTTATTCTGTGAGACAGGACTAGAAGCCAACCAAAGCTGGAAAATGAACAGGGTGTGGTTGCCATGGCCATAGGTCACACTGAAAATTTCTGTGTTGCTGACCACCCAGGAAGTGGGCAGCTTCTCACCAAGGCAGCAAGGGTAGTGTGCTGTGGAGACCTTGCAGGTCAGACCCGGAGCTCAGCACCCTCAGTGCAGGCCCCACTGAGCACTGCAGCTGAGCAATGCCATGAGTCTACACTGCAAATTTAATGCTGCTATGTCCTCAGCTTTATAAATATATTTTAATACATGTCCCTGCCATTTGTGACATCTATGTGTGAGTCACCTCATGTTGTTCAACATCCTACTGCCCTGTGAACACAATGATCAATACTCTAATATTGATTGAATACCTGTAAAGCTACTGCTCTTGACTCATGTCATCTGTGTTCTTTTTCAGAAACTTGAGTTCAGTAGCTGATGGGTTTCCTTGACTTTCTGTATTCATTGTGTCCTGGGTTATTATTGTTTCTTCCAGAAATAAATCATGCCCATCATCTTATGTTTGATTTGTTCTCTGTACTTTCTTTAATAGTTCTGGAGTATGCACCAAACATTTGTTATATTTTTCATTGTAATTTGAAGTTTTTCAATTTTAATTTATTATAAATACACGTTAGCAGTACATAATGATTACATTACTCTTGGGGATTGGCACATGTACTGACACATATTAATTATTTTATCTTCCTCTTCCCCTGCCCTTCCTTTCTCTTCCCACCATTTCTTGATCCCCTTGACACTGAGAAAGACTTATGCCCTTACTTCCTATTATCTATCTTATATATCTGTATTTACATATTGGGTCTCTTATTTAAGAGAAATACACAACAGTCTCAGGCCTCAAGTGAGGAGAATCAATACCTGAGTGTGTCCTGTAGAGATGCAGACAGAGTCCTGGAGGGGTGACCACAGCAGAGAAGAGTCGTCCATGCAGACACCTGGGGTTGAGTTTTCTTAAGGAAGCTGTGCTGGGCTCCAGCAGTGAAAGATGCCTGCTCTTCAGGGGATCTGTGCTCCATTCTGGGTTCTGGAAATGCCACATCTTCAGGAAGGAATTTCCTTCATGACTCTCTGCTGCCTTCATTCCAGGACTTACAAGGACACGGGGCAAGAAGAGGGACTGGCTATATATTGCTTTTCCTGTAGGACAGATGCAGAAGCTAAGCAAAGTTTGGAAATGAATAGAATGTAGTTTCCATGGTGTCAGTTCTCAAGCTGCTAAATTCAAGGCTCACTGACCTCACAGAAAGTAACCAGTTTCTTTACACCCTGATGCTATGAAGGCAGATGCTGTGAGATACTTCCAGATGGGGCCCAGGCTCAGCACCTCTTCAGACCCACAAAGCCCATCGCTGAACAATCTTTCTTGGCCACATTGCAAGTTTAATTCAGAGGTTGTGTAATACAGATCACAGACATTTCGAGTTCAAAGTGATTGAGTTTAAAGTATATGACATTCCCCTGCCATTTTACCTTGGGAAGTGTAGGTAATACAGAGTGCTAACATCTCTTTGGGTAGTTAATGCATATATATGGGCAGATTTATGTTTTATAAAATGTACCTTGATCATTTTGGTCCCTTTACTCTCCTCCTATCCTTCTCCCTCCTTTTCTCTCCTGATTCCCTTCTCTTTCTCTAAAACGTCTTCCTTCATTTTACTCTTTAAGTTATTTATGGTTTTGGTTTCCTCAGACACTCACTGTGCCTCACTTATTTCATTTAACATTGTTGCCTCCTGATCCACCCATTTTCCTGTAAATAACTGAAGTTTATTCGTCTGTATTGCTCAATAAAATCTGTACATAGTATAACAGAAAACACAGTGATCTTTAAATATTAAAAAAATTTATATGATAGAACTGTGGGGGACTGGCGGCAGCTGAAAAGATAAGAAGTATGAAATATAAATGACCTTTATTTTGAGAATGCAGGGAGAGACACCCCCAATCTCCTGGGGTGCGGCATTTCCCCCCGGGGTCAGCGATCTCTCCGTGGAACACGTGGAGTGGGGGCATACATGTAGCTTAGGTTAGAGGTGGAGCCTGAGGGGGCATTAGGGATGCACAGGCAGACCACTGGTATTCTTTTGGCATCATAGGTAAATTCCTAGGGGTGGGGAAGATAGGAGCTCCTTGGTTTTACTGGCTACAGTGTCCTGTCTGGGCCAAAACTCTTTCATATCCCGTCTTATGATTATTATTATGAAAAGGGGCAAAGATTTCTCTCTTTAACTGCTTCCTGCTGGCAGAGGGCACTGTACTGGGGTCTAGGGGAGTTGATGGGATGACGGTTGATTCCCAGGTAGAAGCTGGTGCCAGGTGTTTTAGCTAGGACAATTTCACTGGTGAATGCATGTATGTTAGACTGGAAAAACAAAGAGACAAAATGTTATGAGGAGGCATTAATCACCTTAAACACACCTTGCCAATAATTACCCTCAAAATGCTTCCCTTCACTTTGAACACTCTTTTTAAAAATTCTATTTTAAGAAAGATTACACAAAACAGAAAATGGGTAGAAATAATACATACTTTCAAAGAAAAAATAAACAGTAAGACAATTAGTTGATGATTATATAATGTCCTCTTACAAATAGTTGCTCAATATGCAAAAGTGAAACATATAAAGTGGGGATTCAAACAGCTAGACTGCAAACAGTTCTTTTCAACTGTCCATCAAAAACTTAGTAATATGGTTATCATCCTACATACTTAAACATACATGCAGTTATTCATATCTGTTCATTTAATCATGCGTTATAAGATCAATTCTTGTAAACTGTTCATAATTTCTATGCATACATGAGTCTTAACCTGTATTTCTATACTTTTTATGTTAGAAGGAGAAACAAAATAAAGCAAGACAAAACAAAATATATCCCTATAAACACATGAAATGAAAAAAGACATATAAAACTGCTGCACAAGGAGTTCTACCATAGTTACTGTGTTGTCTCTTGTTATCTTCAATGGAATTGGCTATATCATCAGATATAGTATAATTGAGTATAGCAGTACATAGCAATAGTAATAAACACAACTTTGTAGATAGTGTAAAACTTCAAAAACAGGTAATCAAACCAGAATGGGTATTGTAGTGCATCTTGTCATCTTCAGTGTAGTAGCCTATACTCTCAGACTTGATACTATCAGTCATAACAGTTTTGAATAAAATCTGTCAGTACCAAACAGCAATCAAACAAACCAGATTTAACTAAGATCAGTCATGATAAAGCAGTATAAGTTATACAGGGATCCAGATTAAGTTAATAGGAAATTAAAGACGATTACTGTACTATATCCTGCTATTTTGGGGATAGCTGTCTGTGCCCTCAGATGTTGCAAGTAGACAAACTGGGACAGAATAAAATCTATGTAAGCAGAGTGGTGCGAATAATGTGGGTTTTAAATCCTGATACACTATTAACAATATCTTCTGCCATCTTTTTAAAGACTATTTCTCTCCTTTCATTCCCCCAGGGTGCACTGTGCATTTTTGGGTCTCACCAACACCCTTGGTTTTTAGATGGGGGGGGGCAACGTGCTATTTACCTAAGTGGTTCGGAACCTTCTCCCTCCTGGACTTGACCTCTAGTTGTATTCTTTTACCTATTAAAGCCTGTCTCCCCAGTCTGTCCACAAATACTAGTCTAGTGTTTCCCTGTTTCTCTTGGCTCCTTGTCACATAGAGCATTGTTTTCTCATATTTGATTTTCAGTCCATATACCCTTTTGCAGATTAATTATATTTCCTATAAAGAGCATCTTGGTGGAGCCTACCTCATGATCTATTCTGCCTGTGGGTTTTTTTTTAGTGTATCAAGGCCATCTGTATTAGAGATTATAGCCAATCTTCTCTGCCTCATTTCTGTTGTGCTCTTTTTCTGCTATTAGTTGTCTGCTTTTCTTCTTCATTCCACTTTGTGCTCCATTCACTGAAGCCTCTCTGCCACTGTTCCTGGAATCCTGTACTTTTCTGTCTCTCTATTATGTCCTGCAGAATTCTCTGTAGAGTTGGATTGATGGTTGAGAATTCCCCCAGTTCCTCTTTGTCTTGGAAGCATCTTGTTTCTCCATTAATTTCTAGAGACAGTTTATTAGGGTACATTAATCTGGGATGGAGGTTATTTTCTTTCAGAGCTTGGAATATTTCACTCCAAGTTTTTCTTGACTTGATGGTCTGTGTCGAGAAGTCTGCTGTAATTCTGATGGGCCTTCCTTTATAAGTGATCTGTTTCTTTTCTCTGACAGCTCTTAATATTCTGTTTTTATATTAAATTTCTGGGATGTTGACTATTATATGCCTGGGTATATCTCTGTTTTGGTTGTAGGTGGCTGGAGTTCTGTATGCCTCATACATCTGCATATCATTTCCTTTTCCTGTGTTTGGAAAGTTTTCCTCAATTATTTCTGTGAATAGCCTTTGTAGTTCTTTTGTTTGTATCCCTGCTTCTTCATTCACATTCTTTATCCTTAAGTTATAGATCCTCTTGTTGTCTTCTAGCCTTTGTATTGTTACTGCTTGTTTCCTTGTTATTTTAAAGAGATTTTTTTCCTTTCATGATTCCACATTGCAAACCTGTCCTCCAGTTTGGATAATCTCTCAGTTTTTTTCAAGCAATTTTGCCAGCTTTCAATGGAGTTTTTAATTTCTTGGTAATCTCTTTGAACCTGCTTCATGTATTCTATGTTTTTTCTGTCTTCTTCATTGAACGATTCTGTCTTTTTTGTGCTCCTCTATTCTTCTGTCTGTGTCTTCTTGAGAGGTGCTTAGCATTTCTTTTATTGATCTACTTATATCTTGCTTTACTTGGTTAAATATTTCACTTTTGAACTTGTCTATGAGGTCCTGAAGATATCTCTTTATGTCCACTGCTACCGTGTCCAATACTGCATGTTTGCTGTCCTTAATCTCTTTTGTATTTACATTTTCTGGATCAATGTTCTCAGGGTTGGGGGCTGGGGACTTTTTCTTGTTGCTTCCTCATTTCATATTTTTGTTTCTTCCATACAGGCATATAGAGGAGGTCCCAGTCTCTTTCTTTGTTGGTCACAATTCTTCTGAAGCACACTGGCTAGGTGATCCTGCCCACTCCAATGTGCCATTGAGGTTCAAACAGGGGCAGCATATCTGGCCCATCCTCTCCTGGTCAGTCAACCTGCTGAGGTCTTCACTGTGTTAGTGTGCCCTGGGCATAGGGAATTGGTTTGGGACAACTTACTGGGTCTCTGTCAGGGGTTTGACCCAGGTCAAGTATACCACATCAATCTCATCTGGGAAGGGAACAACTGACTGAAGTCACTGCCCTTCCTTGTTCTTGCCAGTCCTGCCAGATTCCAAAATGTCATTCTGTTGGAGGGGTTTTATTTCTTAAACTCACCGCAGGTCAATGTAAATCCCTTGCCAGCTCTGTTCTCCACTGGGCTTGCCAACCTCCAACTTCAACTTGCACTTCAGTGCAACTGCGATTCCAGTGAGTTGAAGCAGTGGGAATTTGGGTGGCTTGATGAGTTGTGGCCACATGGATTTGGACACTGCAGCGGGAGCCCCGAATCTTAGCTGTTGCAATAGTAGCACCGGGACTGCATGTTTGACTAGTTCTTTTTAATTTCTTCCCCACGCTGTGTTATTTTGGCATCCAAGTTAATTGTCTCAGGGAGCCCCTGTAATCTACTCTTACCTATCCACCATCTTTACTGGAAACCCCACTTTGAACACTCTCATCTCATTGTTCTCACCCCATTCTGAAGCATTTCTAGAAGCTCTCTTTCATATATTGATCTGCACTACTTTGGCTGCCTTTATGTCTTACATGGATTCTGAGGATTTCTGTTTTATGGTCTTTCCAATTTGAAGAGGAGTCAGAAGTTTCACAGGGCCAGGCTTCTGAGTAAGGTAAGATGGAGGAGGCATCATGTGTTCATGTGACAGAAATTGCTGTATTCAGACAGTGAGGAATGATAAAATCATACAACAAATGTTTAAATTCACAATAATTATTGCAGTAAAAACACACTGCCATTGATCCTTAAAACACTCCCCACTTGGAACATGGTTACTTCACATTCTTGGCCATGTCTCTTTTACTGTCAGTTGCACTGTTATTTCATGGCCCCTTGTTATTTTTCCATTTATTTTTTTATTTTATTTTAAAGAAAATAAAACCAAACCAAACAAGAAAGAATAAAGCAAATCAGAACTGAACAGTGCAAGTGATACAGACTTCAAAACATGACAATAGGAAATAAAAAATGGCTACCATAATGTCTTCTGTTTTCTTCAAAATAGCTGTCCATATCATCACACATAATAAAAGCAAACAAAACAAAACAGAATAAAACCAATCAAAACCAAAGAATGAAAGTATTATAGAACTTCAAAAGAAGGTAATAGGAAATCAACAATGGTTACCATAATATAACCCACTATCTTCAAAATAGCTGCCCATACTATCAGACATAGTAAAATATAATGAAACAAGACAGAATAAAAGCAAACCATGCAAAATTATGAAAACAATATGAGGATTAAAGAAGATAATAGGAAATTGACAGTGGTTACCACTTTCCCTTTTTAGGTGTTTCCTCCCCTATGACTTTCATAGTATCTATTGTGCTTTTTGGGTCTCACTGACGCTTTCAGTTTTTTATGCTGAAGAGATAACTGTGTTTATCTGTATGACTCCAAACCATTTCACCCACAAGCATGATCTCTCCAGTTGCATCCATTTATCTACAATAGCCTCCAGGTTATCCTACTTTATAGCTGAATAGTTTTCCATTGTGTGAAAATATCATATATTTCTTATCCATTCTTCTGTTAATGAGCAAGTTACTCTTGCTTTTTTCTGCTCTTCTGTTGTATAGAACAATTGTTTTCTCTCCTTTGATTTTTCAGTCTATGAATTTCCTTTGCAGTTAAATGTGTTTTTTGTATATGGTGTATTAATGGATCTTGTTTCTTGATCCACTCTTTTTATTGCTGACCTGAGGTCATCTACACTAATGACTACAACCAGCATACATTGGTTTGTCTCTGCCCCGCTATCCTCCTGTTGTTGGCCCTCCACTTTTCCCCTTCATCCAGTTGCCTGTATGTTTGATGATCCTCCTCTGCTGCTGATCATGGAACCATGGTCATCTTTATCTCTCCCTAGAAAATCTTTTAGCAATCTCTGTAGGGTTTAGTGGTCATGAATTCCTTCAGTTGTTCTTTATCACGGAAGTATCTTAGTTTTCCAACAATTTTGAAAGGTAGTTTTGCAGGACTTCAATCTGGGTTGGAAGTTGTTTTCTTTCAGGATTTGAAACACTTCACTCCAAACTCTTCTTGACTTCATGGTCTGCGTTGGCAAATCTTGACTTGATGGTTTGTGTTGGCAAGTCTCCTGTGATTCTGATGGGTTTTCCTTTATAGGTGATCTGTTTCTTTTCTCTAAAAGATTTTAATATTCTGTTCTTGTGCTGAATTTCTGGGATCTTCATTATTATTTGTCTCTGTGTAGATTTATTTTGCTTATGGCTAGTTGGAGTTCTATATGGTCACTTATCTGTATGACAGATCCTTTTCCCATATTTGGGAAGTTTTCTGTAAGTTCTCTTTTTATGTCATTTGTGTTGACCCCCGATTTTTTGCTGATATATATCATTATTAAATTATTTTTCTTGGCATTATATTACAGCCATTGAATTGTTATTTCCTGGTTCCTTGTTATTTTTAAAAGAGCTCTCCTTGTGATCACTAGCTACAATCCTGTCTTCAAGGTCTGAAAGTCTATCTTCAGTCTTTTTTGAGTGGTTTTGTCAGCTTTTGACTGACTTTTTGATTTCCTGTATATATCTTTAAATATATTTCATACATTGTAATTCCTTCCTACATTGTTCATTCAAAGTTTACATCATCTTCCTATACTCTTCTATGTTATCTGTCTTCTTTAGATATGCTCAGCAATTCTTTGCTTATGCTTTGACTTCTTTAACCTGAGACATTATTTCTGATCTGATTGTTTACAGACTCACAAAGTCATTTCTGTATTTCAGTTGCTATCCTCTCAGAGATCTCAGGTGTATGATTTCCATTTTCTTCCATGACTTTATCTCCCAGATTTGGTCCATGTGGGATGGAGGTCTAGATTGCAGTTTGCTCCTTCATCTTGACATTCTTCTGGGTTTGTCCTAAGAAGCCAGTTGCAGGGTCCCAGGCATTTCCCACACTGACTTCCCCTCTATGGTGCAGGACAATAGGAAAGACACTTGGGTCTTTGACCCCAAGTTCCCAGGGAGGTAGCAGGACATAGTATGGGCTTATCCTGATCCACACAGCTACACTGGGACTTCCCTGATGTCCAGGGATGTGTGCTAGGGAGCTGCTTCTTCTCTTGGCCTGCATGTCTACACTGGGACTCTCCCAATGGTGGCAGGCACACAGGGGTTTGTTTATTTGGTTGTCTCTGTGGGTACTGGCTGCCTGAATGAAGCAAGGGTCTCCAATGATGGCTTGAAGCACATGGGGGCATACCTGGATGTTTCTCCTTGCCTGTGCTGGTTACTGAAGACAGACAAACTTTCTAATGGTAAAGGTGGGTCTACAGGAGTGGGTCTGGTTGTCTCCCTGCCCATCATGGCTGCCCACAGAAGGCAAACTTTCCAGTTGTGGCAGTGGCATGCATGGGCCAGACTGACAGTGTCTCCCTGCCTGCACTGGATGTCCACAGGAAGCCACCATCCTATGGTGGCTATGGGCATGCAGGGTCTTCCCCTTGTTATTTTAAAGAGGTGTTTCTTGATTGCTGACAGCAATCCTCTCTTCAAGGTTGGAAAGTTTATCTTCAGTTTCACTCAAGTAGTTTTCTCAGCGTTTGATGGAATTTTAAATTTTCTGCATCTCTTTGAATTTGTTTCATGCATTATATTTCTTTCCTTTGTTTTCCATTCAAGATTTTCAACATTTTTTCATGCTCTTGTATTTTTTTAAAAAAAATTTATGCCTTCTCTAGCTATGCTAAGCCATTCTTACAATAAGATTGTCATTTCTGTTTTTACTTGAGAGATTATTTGTGATCTGATTTCCTCTATAGCCTCATGCATTTGTTTGCTAACTTCACTTGCTATCTCTTCAGAAATCTCAAGTGGGTGACTCGTAATGTCTTCTATGTCTATGTCTCCTGTCCTTGCTCCAGATGGGTTAGGCATCTGACATTGCAATTTCCTTTTTCACTTTCTCATTTTCATCTCTTAATATTTTGGTTTTTTAAATCCTGCTATCCTTGACTGTCCACTGTCCTACAGTGGAGCTGGTGCTCACCCAGTTGCTGGATCCTGTGATGTAGCAGAGGGGCTAGTCACCTGAATTTCTTCTGGGGGACCAGTTATGTGAGACCTGTATTCATCCTAGGCAAGTCAAGCCTAGGAGGATTGATGCAAACAAACCTTTAGCACATATTGTTACCGTAGCTTCAGAGATTTCTAGACCACCAGACTCACCTGTCCATAGTGTGGGCCCTACTCTGTCACTAGAGATCTCACAGTCCCATTTAGGTTCCAAGTAGTGGAGGGAGGCCTGGCTGGAGCTCTCATCAGCCCACCCAGTGTCCTCTGTACGGAAGAAGGGCTCACAGGTGCTCTCACCAGCCCACCAAGGTCCTCTGAGAGGAAGGAGAGGTCACCTAGTCTCCTGATATCTTATTGGAGTCCTGTGTATGAGGGGGCTCAACCATGCTCTTGCCTACGCACCAAGGTCCTCTGGGAGAGGTTGGTGAGGCTCTTGCCTGCCCACCAAGGTGCTGAAGATGGGGAAAGGAGTTGCCAATGCTCCTGATGGCTGCTGAGCTCCTCCAGGTGATGGAGAGCACCTAAGGAGCCTCTCTAGGTTCCTGGGGGAGGGATCACTGACTTTCTTGTCAGTCATTGAGGTACGCCAGGTGGGAGGAAGCTATAGTTTTAAATTTCAAGCTACCCCTGCATTTTAAACTAAAAACAGATAATCACTAGTATTCTGACTAAGGAAGGAGGAGACAAGCTCTCCTGGATACTGGACTCACAGCAAGGCCCCAGTGGGCAGGCCGAGGCCCTGTTCCATGTGGGCCCTGTGACCCCCAAACACAGGTGGACATTCAGATGCTATGGCTATTACTGGAACCAACCCCAGCTGTGGTTGGAGCCCAGTGAAGCCCTGGAGCTCCAGATCTCAGGTGAGGAAAGCCCAGCTATTTCTTTTCATGACTGAGGACCTGAACTAAAGACCTTGGAAGCACCTGAGGGTGAGATGGGTGAGGCGCCCAGGGATGCTGAACTCAGGGACAGAGTTGGGGACAGTGAGATCAGAGATATCAGAGCCAGGACGAGACAGGGAAAGTTCAAATCACAGTGTCCAGAAGGGCGCTATGTCTACAGGCGGCTCCTTGGGTGTCTTTTTTCTCATCACAGATCAGCCTTAAACTTGCTCCATGCAGGACTCACTGCGCACAGTCATAATACATCACCCCCTTTCAACTGCTTCATTGCAGGTGTCCCTCCCAAAACCCAAGCTCCAGGCTCATCCAGGCTCTGTAATACCCTCGGGGATTCCTGTGACCCTCTGGTGTGAGGGGACCCCAGAGGCCCAGCTATACCATCTGTACAGAGAGGACAGTCCAGAATTCTCAGACATACAGATGTCACCTGAGCCAGGGAACAAGGCCAAGTTCTCCATCCCATACATGATAGAAGATGACGCAGGGCGATACCACTGTTACCATCGCAGCCCTGCTGGCTGGTCTGAGCCCAGTGATGCCCTGGAGGGGGTGGTGACAGGTGAGAGGACACTCAGGGTCCCAGCCCCAGGTTCTGCCATCAAGAAGTGGTCTGCTCTCAGGGGTGTCCCCCTCTCACAGCCCAGCCCTGGAGCAGTGTGGGAGGTGTGAATCCATTTCACATGCTGGCTCCTTCTCTCCTAGGAGTCTACAGCAAGCCCAGCCTCTCAGCCCTTCCCAGCCCTCTGGTGACCTCAGGGGAGAATGTGACCTTGCAGTGTGGCTCATGGGAGGGATTTGACAGGTTCTTTATGACTAAGGAAGGAGAAGACAATCTCTACTGGACACTGGGCTCACAACCAGGGGTCAACCAATAGGTCCTGGCCCGGTTCCCTGTGGGCCCTCTGACCCCTGGGCAGATGTGAACGTTCAGGTGCTATGGCTGTTATACTACCAAACCTCAGGTGTGGTCAGAGCCCAGTGATGCCGTGGAGCTCCTGGTCTCAGGTGAGGAACTCTTTTCTTTAACCCAATCATGTTTGAGTTCCTAAATAATTGACAGGAGGCCATTTTACAGATCATCTGTAGGAGGAGGTTGGGTTAGGACATCTGGGCTTCACAAGGTGGTTTCAAAGCTATGAGAAATGTTGGGGTCCAGCCTGGGAGAGGAGCAGCACCAGAAGTGGCAAGGAGGGAGCCTAGGCCCTCACCTTCCCATCCTTCCTAGGAAGCACTGAGGATCAGCCCACCACACCAGAGTCTGGATCTTCGGGTGGTGAGTAAGGGCCCCGCTGGGAGGGTCCCAGGGGAGGGCCTGAGCTACGGTGCTGCTACAGCCTCCTCTGTAGATGCTGACTAGGACCAGCTCTTCCTGTGTGGGCCTCAGTTTCTCCAAGTGTAGAGGAGAGGCCTAGACCTGACTCTCAAGTTCCTCTCTGTGCTGAGCTTGCTGTGAGCCCTGGAAAAAGGCCTCCTAGGGAATCATCCAGGACCTCACATTGCATGGTCCTTTGTACCTCTGCAATGCCAGTGCCAGTGGCAGTGTACACTGGGCCAGGGCTGGGTGTCCAGGCTCCTTCTCTCCAGCTCATCAAGTGCAGTTCTGGTGCAGAGAGAAGAGCAGAAGTCCGGCTCCCTGGTTCAACCCCATCTGGGCTTCCTGTTGGTTTCCCTGGGCTGGCAGTGAAACACTCATCACCCAGAAAGAGAGGCCTCCCTTCCTTTCATCCTGTCAGGGCAGCTCCTGGACACCAAGGACAGACAGGAAGGGAAGGACAGGCAGATGAACACTCAGGTGGGTCCTGTGCTCTCTAGGACTCCCACTGCCTCAGTATCAAGAACTAACCTCTCCTCTCCCTCTCCCCCCTGCAGATTTCTTCCTATGAGGATTCCCAAGATGTGACCTATGCCCAGCTGTGCAGCTGGACACTCAGACAGGGGACAGCTGCAATTCCTTTCTCCTAGCACAGGGCCCTCCCAGCGGAGCCCAGTGCGTATGCTGCCCTGGCATCCACATGCCTAAGAGATGTCCCAAAGGACACTAAGTGATACCTCAGCCAGGGACGCCGAACAGAGACTTCCAGAGATTCTGGGATCTTCTGAGACTCAGCTGACCCTGCAGTCAGAGAGAGCTCATATCTTTGTGTGTTAGAAATAAAAGTAGAGATTCTTTAATAACCACTGTGTGGGTAAGAAATTAAACCATGGGAGAGGATGTGTGAAATGAATTATATGGATGACAGCATGACACTACACAGATAGGAAATGAGAAAATTAAGAACCATTGATAAATGCACTGTATAACACTGTAAAAAATCATTGAACCAAAATATATCAAAAATTTAGAGATAGTATATGAAATACCTCTAAATAAGGTAAAAGAAAATAATAATGGCTATTAATGATGACTTAAATAGAGGAGACACACATTTTAACATTAGAAAATAGCAGACATCAGGACAGACACCACATGTTTTATAGTGATAATAGTAGGATATTATGAATAATTTTATGCCAACCTGTCAAATTTCTGGATGAAACAGATGAAACCTGTAAGACACAATTGATTTAGTGGAAATGAAGACAAACAGAAATCTGAATCATCTCATGCATGTTGAGTATATTAGCCCTGTAATAAAAACAATTCTCAATGCAGACTTTAGTGATTTCCTTCACATTCAAGAAATACATCAAATCACAAACTTCCACAGACATTTCTTGCAAATTGAAAAAGATAAAAGACAACCCAACATATTTTATAAGACAAGGAAAATTTTGATATCAAAACTTGACAAGGAAACTACAAACTGGGAAAGCCACAACAGAACTCTTGCCTCAACCCAGATTTCAGTCCCTACAAAGAGCCCTTCAGTCAGCCATGGTGGCCCTCACCTGTTATCCTAGCTACTCAAGAAGCTGAGGCTGGAGGGTCCAAAACTTGAGCCCCACCTGAGTAAATCAAGAACCTGTCAGAAAATAAATCAAGAAGGGCTGGGGAGGGGGGAACTTTGTTCTGTGTTCAGTCAAAAGTCACCCATCAGAATGAACCTGTGAAATCCCAGCTGTGCCATACACTGCAGGGTCACATTCCTTCCTGAGGTCACCACAAGTCTGGGCAGGGCTGAGAGGCTGGGTTTGCTGTAGGCTCCTAGGAGAGAAGGAGGCAGTGTATAAAAGGACTTATGCCTCCCACTGTCCCCAGGGCTGGACTGTGAGAAGGGACATTCCTGGGAGCAGACCCCTATCTGAGGGCAAAGCCTGGGGCTGGACCCTGAGTGTCCTTTCACCTGTCACCACCAGCTCCAGGGGCTCACTGGGCTCTGAGTAGCCAGAAGGGGTTCAGTAGTAGCAGCCATGTAGCCCTGCATGGTGCTCTGTCATGGATGGGATGGAGAACACGGCCATGTTCTTGAGTTCCTGCGATGTTTGTTTTCTCCAGGGCTCTTGAGTTCCCTCTTTGTATAGAGTATATTCCATGGCTGGGAAGCAGTGAATATCATCATAGGACCGGGGAAGATACTTATTTCTCATCCCATGCTCACACTGGCCACCTCTTCTCACAGATTTCACCTGCCAACATCACACTCACTCAGAAACCCAGTAATGGATGACTCTTCCAGTGCCGCTCAGCCACAATCCAGTCCCATAATCCAGGCTCCTACCCAAAGCCACACTTATGAGTGCCTGAGTCTTTGGGAATCATCACCCTGACCGGAAGCTGAGGTGTGTGCAGACCCTCTTCCAGTGGATGACCCCAACGTGAAAGTTGTGCAGATTCAGGACAAGTGCCAGAGCTCATCTGCTCCAGCCAGGTGGGCTCATTACTGAACCTGGCATGGAATGACACCCACAGACACATGACCACTAGGGTCATTGTTGATGGTGGATGGAGCACAGTGCTCCTAGAGTAGACACAGAGGATCACCCAGTGTGGTGATGGTTTATGAGTACTGAAGAAATGCTTAATATTGGCTCCTTAACTGGACATTGCTCCCCATCCACCCAATTTAAACCTCACCTTCCCTTGAGTCGATTGATGCTGCAGTCAAAGCAGAGTGTGGTTCTTACTGAAGGAGCAACCAGCACCTCCCCACCAGGCATGAGGAGCGGAGCTTTGCTGGTACCTGCACTGGGTCCTGTGGGTGATCTTATTGCTGGGCAGGAAGGACTCTAGCATTTTTTGAGTTCTAGTGCATAATGACTCTAGGTGATCAGTGTAAAATGGAACCAAATGTACACATATGTTTCCTGCTGGAAATCCCCACAGTGCAACTGCAGTTCTGGTTCAAGAATGTCTCACAGCAGGAGCCGTGGGCCCTCAACACACCCAGGGTCACCTCTGCTTCCTGATGGTGACAGTGAGTGTGCTGAGGAGCAGATGGAGCCAACACTGTGACCACTGGAGTTGTGCACTGAAGTCTCTCTTACCTATGGTGGCACCTGGCTGCACAGGAAAGACCTCTCCATGGAAACAGCACAGAGGGAAAGTCATCCACAGGACACAAGGGGGAGCTGATGCTGCTCTGCCCTTGAACTGGAGCCTTCAACACTTTGACATCATCCCCCACGTCCCTCACACCTGGCAGCATCTGCGTGGTTTAGTTGTAGTGAGGTCCCTGTGTCCTGCTCTCATGGATCTTTCTGGTGACACTACAAGGGGTGAACTATCCCTTTGTCCCTCTCCTGAGAGACTGTCTTTGGTTACCTCCTGGTTGCTGGCTGATGGCCTGACATCTCTGGCTCTAACTTTCCTCATTGTCCTTCTAATCCTCCCCGAGGCTCTCCATCTCTATCTGGAAACACTTCCTAAAACAACACTGTGTGTGCTTCTCACCACCTGGATTTCCTGGGAGCACAGGCTGAGGGCTCCTCTGTTCCCTCTGCTGGAGAAGCTCTGCTTTTCCCGGTATCCACAAATGTTTGAAATATACATTTTCATTTTGCATCCAGCATTTTGCTATGTTCATTATCTTCCTCCTAATGATTTCTGTTTTCTAAGTACACAATCAAGCTGCCCTCACACGATGACCGTTTGAATTTCTGAAGAGCCACAGCTCATTCCTAGCTTTCTGTCATCATTATCATTGCTATGTGTTGCCATCATCTTTCCTTCATTCCCCTGCATGTACCTCCTGAGAAATGTGGAAAAGAAGCCCAGTGACACAGTCCCTTCTCTCCTTCCTAGCTCATGAGTCAGAATTACCAATTATTCCTTTGTAAGTGGGAAGCTTCTTTCGGATTCTTTATAAATTTCTTTCAAATTTGACTGAGCAATCATTCTATCATTTAAAATTGTGGACACCTGGTGACTTTCTGTAGAATTTTTTTCTTCATCTGTTCAGGTGAGCACATTTTTTCTATAAACATGGTAAAATGCACTGATGTTATTAATTACCATAGCAAACCTGATTTTTTGAGTGAATCCACTTTGCTCACATTTTTAGACACTAAAGTGTGTTGTTGGCTACTGTTTAACCCAAGGGTCCTGGGCTGTCATTTTCCTCTAATTAAAAATGAGGGAGAATTTCTCATGGGAACCTCAACTTCTCCAAATATAAAAGTTGAGATATGTTCCTTCCGTATTTCTTTTGTGAATATTTCCTTTCCTATAAAATGTTCCCAGGGCTTTATAAACTTTATTAGATTTTAAGTAAATATATATGTTTTTATTTTTCTAATTAAACTACTGTTGGTTGCTATGATCCTTATTCCCCAATTTCTTACTTTGTCAAAATTGTTGTAATTTTCATGCAAATGTAAATCACTCAATTTTTTTGTATTTGTTTCAATTATTTTTATTTATTTTTTACTCTAAAGTATAGATACTTCATAAGCTTAGTGTGTACTTTTAAATTTATGATTAATGTGATCACTATGTGATTTCTTCAGTCTCAGTTATTTTACTAAGTCTCAGTTATTTTACTAGACAGGCACTTTAACCACCTAAGTTATTTTAAAACTAACATTTAATATATATGCAGGTGTGTTGGTGTAGCTGTCTTTTGGACCACAGGATCAGGCCATGTTTAGGATACTTCAGGGTCCCACACCAGCCCCCATGCTACCCGTGGTCCTTAGCTGAGTGTACATGGGGCAGCTTCTATCCCTCCAGAAGCCCCCGTGTGTCAATCTTTGCACCATGGGATCTGAAATTTCTCCAACCAGGTGAGCATACATGCTGGGCACAGCTGAGCTCTCCTCTTCCTGGGAGGAAGGGGCTGCGCTTGGCTCCTGTGTAAGCTTGAAGCTGTTCAGCTGGATGCAGGTCACTCCCTGGGGAAATTTAGAGTTAGCTTCTAGGAGGGAGAGTGAGTAGATGGGAATGCAGGTGCAGTGTGGGAAAGCCTGGAGACCTACAGGTAATGGGACTCACCTGTCTTTCCCTCTGCTTGTCCTCCACTGTGGGTCTGAACCTCAGGTCCTTGCATGGCCTTGACATAGTGTAAGCAGGGGAGACTCCACCACATCTCTGTCTAGAGGGTTGCACCTGGGTGTAGATCACTTCCTGGAGATACTGTTGCTCAAGTCCATGTAGCAGGGATAAAGCAATAAACGTTGCTCCTTCCCAAATCAAATACATTGGTTTGATAACTGTATTTTTGGCTCAAGTGATTATAGGGAGGAAGATAACAGTTGCAAAACTTCTTCCAGTGGAAAATTGGTTAACACGTTTTCCCCACATACAATGCTTGGCAGCCACACTCAAGTACACAGTGGAAATGTTGAGCACAAAAATGTGAAAACACTTTTAAGGCCTGATTTGTAGTCTCTCAATAACTCTTGAAAAAGAAAAACCCAGAAAGTGTAACGCTGAGAGGCTGGTTGTGTTATGCTGCAAACCTAAGAATATTTATTGCTCATGCAGCTTCCTCTTAGCACCAGATGAGCTGCACCAGGCCCAGCTCCATGCCATGTCCAGGGAGAGAAAGGGTGAGGACATCTGTCTGTCTCTCATCACACCATCCTCTGCAGTGTGGGCTGTATCCTGAAGTGTAGGTGGGCGACCTGCACACCGCAGGCTCACAGTGTGTGTGGACTCCTCTCTGCCCACTGACCAGCATGCACCCCTCAGCCATAGACCTGAGACAGAAGAGGAAACACCATCACCCTACTGCCCCAGGGGGACGAGAGTGACTGGGTCACATTAGAGGGTTCTGGGGTCCCTACAGTCTTCCTTGGCCAGAGGTGGACATCAGCACAATTCTCCAGAACATGTTCCTGAACTCTCCTATGGATAGGATCCCTGGAGGACAGCTGGCTCAGAGAGGTGAATGGGAATCACCTGGGCCTAAGAGCACCGATGTTCCAGGCATGAGAGGTCAGGGAGATCAGGTACTGAAGAGTGCATTGTGCATCGTAGGCCATAGACACAGTGGGGTCAACAGATCCTCCCCACTGGAGGTGACAGATGAAGGGAAACTGCGTGTCCACACTGAGTCCCACAGAAGCATGGGAAATTCCATGGGAAGGTGTCATGGTTTATGTGGGTGGCCCCTAGGCCTCATGCATTTGCAGTATGTATTTGTGATTGGTTCATTGTCTAGAGCTTAGATTGGGGGTGTGAGTGCTACATTGGCCTAGGAGTGGAGCCAAGATGTAATGTAATGGCATAAAAAAGGTATGTTTCACTCTTTTTTGCCTGTTTCCTCCTTGCTGTTTGCAGCCACCATGAATTGTGGCCCAGCCATGCCACTCTGCTTGGAGCCAACTGAGTATAGACTAAAACCTCCCAAAATATAAAAAATAAACCTTTCCTTTCCTAACTTTGGGCTTCAGGTATTTTGTCTCAGCAATGAGTAAAAGGTAACTAAGACAAAATTTGGTACCAGAAGTGGGGTCGTTTGCTGTGAGGATACCTGACCATGTTTTTCAAGAGGCTTTGGAGATGGCTTGTGGGCAGAGTTTGAAAAGGTTTGGACATGTTGCCTGGATGCATAGAGCCAGAGCTGTTCTGTAGAGGAGATTCTGGTCAGAGCTCAGGAGACCAGAAGGCTGATAGAAAGCCTCATGGTAAAGACCAGGCTTGGTAGGTTTCTGCTGGGGAGAAGGACTGCATTGGTTGTTAGACTCCCCATGATGTTTGTTATGACTTGGCAGAAAGTTTGTCTGCAATTTGCTCATGTCCAGAGATTTTGCCTGAGACTGAGACAAAGGACAATGGACTGATAAATCTGGAAAAGAAAATTACAAAGCAGTTGAATGTTGAGGCTGTGACATGGCTATTGTTGGGGGCTTTTAGCCAGCTTTACACTGCAAATCAAGAGCAAAGAGCCCAGCAGGATGATTTACAACTCAGTGAATTTGGCTAGAAGGAAAATTCCAAAAAGTCTGTAGATTGTAAAGACAAGAGTTGAGACTTCGATTGCTAAAGAAAAACAGACATAAAAAAAGATGACCACAGGACATCCCAGGAAGCACCAGGTTGCCACCCTTTGCAGCCCCAAAATTGCAAAAGTGAAAAATTTTGCTCAGAGGAAAAAGCTGCAGAGCACCATACTCCAGAATGGCAACAAAGGCTACATGAGGTTCCAAAATGGTGGCAACATAGATTTCTTCACAATCAGGTTCACAGAGCCCAATGATCCAGGCAACTGACTCCTACAGCAAAGAGAGAAAAAAGCCTGGCTGCTGCTTCAGCTGGCAGCAGACCTTGGTGGCATCCACAAGGTGTTGATTTTAGGTGCAAGAAAAATGCACAAATTCTGAGGGTAAAACAGCTTTCACCTCGATTGCAAAGGGCCTAGGAGGCCAAGCAGTGTGCCCCTGAGATGGCAATTTGTACAGATGTGAGGGTGAAGACAAAGGGCAGTGGAGACCCCAAAAGTTTGAAAAAGCCAGAAACGTGGATCATCCAAGGAAAGCTTCAAGAAGTGAGCAGAGAAGGTTTAAGAAAAAAGCTGCAGGACTGAAATCCCTAAAAGTGCCATGAGGGTGGAATCATCCAAGCCTTTTGGAGCTTGCAACTAGATTGCTTCAAATGCTGAGCATAAAACTCTAGGACTTAATGTTCACCCTGCTGGATGTTGGACTTGCTCTGCTTCCAATGCTTTATATTCCCTGTTTGTAACTTTTGTAATGGTAATATTTATCTTGTGCCTTTCAGAAATGTCTAAACTTGTTTCATTTGTTCAGGGGGTTACAGTTAAGAGTTTGTGATAGATCTTAGAGGAGACTTGAGACTTGGAATTTTCAGCAATGCTAAAACTATTAAGACTTTGGCAATTCTTGGAGATGGACTAAATGTCTTTTGTATAAAAGATATACATGAGTTCTGGGGGGCAGGGGTGAGATGTCATGGTTTATGTAGATGGCGCCCAGGCCTCATGCATTTGTAGTATGCATTTGTGATAGGTTCATTGTCTAGCGCTTAGATTGGGGATGTGAGTGGTACACTGGCCTAGGGGTGGAGCCAAGATGTATGGCATAAAAAAGGTGTCTTGTTCTTTTTTGCTTGTTTCCTCCTTGCTGTTTGCAGCCACCATGAATTGTGGCCCAGCCATGCCACCCTGCCTTGGAGCAAACTAAATATAGACTAAAACCTCCCAAAACTATAAAAAATAATCCTTCCTTTTCCTAACTTTGGGCTTCAGGTATTTTGTCTCAGCAACGAGTAAAAAAATAACTAAGACAGAAGGAAACTGCATGCTAATTCCAACACCTAGGGAACCCCTAGTTCAGAGTAGTGGGACAGGGATTGTTCTGCACAGACACTGATTCCAGGGAAGAAGAGAGATGAAGGGAGCATTGGGAGGTCCACAGAAACCCACTTCCAGAGCACACAGGGTGCAGAGAATGGCTGTGGCTCCCAGTCCACAGCACACGTGGCTCATGACAGTCACAGTCTTACCGCTGGTGCAAGGTCTCCATCCCAGCAATTTCCTGAGGACAGGAGGTGTGAGACAGTGCAGGAGGGACTCTGCTTGTTATTGGATGCCACAAGTCCAAGTAATTTGCCATCCACATCACATATTCTGGTCTGTGAGTCTCTGTGCAAGACCCAGCTCCCTGACAAAATGGACCTGTGAATCTCAATTCTCACCATTGACCTAGAGTAGGGAGAAAGCTGCAGCAAGGGAACAGGGCTGAATTCCTGCTTTTCTGTATTACAGCTTCCACTCCCCATGCCCTGTGAGCTCCTGAGTTCTGGCAGATGTGGGCAATGGGATGAAGTTTAGCTTTTGTCATTTATTCTAATTTTAATGTAAGTGGTATCCATTGCTAGGGGATTCTGTGTTCTCACATCTTTGTCACCTCTTATTTTGTCTTTGGCTGCAAGGGTCTAACAGGAGGTAGAGGAAGGATAAGAGCTCAAGACTGCAGCCCTGAAGGCAACACCATGAGATATGTGGGTTAGCAGCTTCAGGAAGGCTGGTGGCCCTGGAGCTCCTGTCTCTCCCACTCTTTGATCCTTTTTGTGTTGTGTTGTGAGATACAGAATAGCGCCCAATGAGCTTGTTGTTTAGAAATCCACTATGGAACTCAGAGATCAGGGTCCCAACCTGAGTGAACATGGCTGACCACACAGCATCACATCATCCCAGGAATACCAGGGCTTAGCCAAGCTGATAGGAAGATTTTCATGACCTCACTGGAGAGCACGGTACCAGGTTTAAGGAGGGAATGTAGAATCATTCTCCCCCTCCTGGCTATCAGTGGTTTTTTCATTTAGATTCCTTTGAGGTTTTCCCCCAACTCAAAGCCTCCCAGGGCTGCCTGGTGTTTGGGGAAAGTGCAGCTCACAGCAGCATGCACATAACAGGTCTCCCAGAACAGCAATGTCACTTAGAACACTGATCAAACTTGAGCCAAGTTTCTCTTGAAATTTTCTATATTGATAATACTGTATGCGTGGGAGAATAGGTTGAAATCTCCCAGATTCAAACAATAGAAGTCAAATGTGGGGTTATTTATCACAATTCTCCCACAGATGTTCCTCTCAGACTCTGCAGCAGGAAAGTCCTTTATTTCCTCATCCTGGACAGGCTAGAGAAGAGCAGGCAACTCCTGGTCTTCACAGGGGTCATAGTGGCCAGCACTGGGGTTTCCTTCACCCAGAGATGATTCCAGCTCACCCTGGACCCCGGACTCTGAGCATCACAGGCTCCTGCAGGAGAATGGTTTAGCACAAGGCAGAGTTGTCTCAGCTCCCCAAACAGAATGAGACCCTCAGATACTGGGCCACCTTGCACATGTCCTGTCAGAGGATTCATTGGAAAGTCTGCTATGTCACCTGCACCTTACCCATACCTCCCATCTAGGAAGCCCCTTTTTATTGAGGGGCAGGAAGGTACAGGGAGGATAGAGCATGTGGCACAGAGAATCCAGTTCACATAATATCCTGGAGAGATTCTCACACAGGAGGTGACTCCTGCCCATGTGGACCTTGCCCTCCATGACTTCCTGGTCTTGAGTGCTGGCCTGCACTGATTTGGCTGGGCAACAGCAGTGTATGAACTCAGCCTCCCAAGGCTCCCATGTCTCATGGACCATATGACCCTCTGCTGCCTTCCCTTCCCGGATTTACAGGACATGGGAGGCTGACTGATTTGGGGCATGATTTTTCTTTTGCAAGACAAAAGATAGGAACTTAGAAAAGTTAGAAAATAAACAGGATGTGACTGTCACAGCCCCAGGTCACACTTTACAAAGTTCACTGCTTGCTGCCCACACAGGAAGACGACCACCTCCTTCTCACTATAGCACCGCGGGGTCTGGTACATGCGAAAGTTTCAAGTGAGACCCAGGGTGCAACAGAACCCATAGCCAAACAATTCCATTGCATGCACACTGCACATTCCATACTGCTGCACCTGGAACCACAGGGAGACATTGCTGTGTACTCAGTGCTCTGAGAGACCCGGAGGTGATTCTGCTCCTCTAGGCAGCATCCCCTGCCATATGAGCATAGTGACCAACATACAAATATTGATGATTTATTATTACAAGCATCTTCTTCAAGGACTACAGTTTAGTAGAGGATTTTGTTACTGATCTGTCTTCAGTTTCCATTTTATTCTGGGTCACTATGTATACTTATTTGTACATTTCCAGCCCCTTTCCCACATCTGTCAAACCTGTCAGACCTGGGAACACTGTCCTTAGCATCATTGTTAGGGCCAACTTCCCTTTAAAATCTGTGAAAATTAACTTTGTATCTGCTTTACTTTACTTGTGATGCCATTAAAACGAGTAAACTATCTTCTATGAATTCATAATATTTTTGAAAATTCAGTGTTATTTTGCAGGATGTCACTTTTATCAAACAGGCACTTATACCAATGAGCTAAACCTCCAGCCCAGAGTGTCATTTTAAAAAGAAAATCATGGTGCATCTAATTTCTCAGAGGCTTCCATATGTCTTTATTGCTGTCATTTATCAACAATGGCTATTCTTGGGAACAGCACTTTACTGCAGTCCATTGAAGGTTTTCACTGTACACATTGCTAGTGATGTTGAAATTCTGCTTGGCCATCAGGAGTTTTCACTTTTGAGAAAAGAGAGCTGCTCTGAAGATGAGAACATGGGGCAGGTAGGGTACTGGGCAGTGGAGTTCTCCTGTCTTCAGCCAGAGGAAGACACACCACACATCTCTTCTGATCTTTTCTTGTGCCCAGTGGAGAATTTCTTCGTCAGTGTTCTAATCTCAAAAGAGGACATACTTTGCTGCAAAGAAGAAAGAAAGCTTTCTTATCCACAGCTGTGTGAGGCATGATCAACACGGTGCAGGCAGATCTGCGTAACTCATTCTTCCTGCATCTGTATTTGGATCTATGACTGACATGTCTCCATTTTCCTGCCTCACTTCTGCTTTACTGTAGTTACTGAAATCGTAGTATATGCTTGAAACCTGTGAGAAGCTAAGTGTGGTTTGTTTTTTGTTTTTGGTACTGGGCATCGAACTCACAACCTTGTGCTTGCCAGGCAGGCATTTATACTACTTAGCTAAATCCCCAGCCCAATAAGCGTAAGTGTTTACAGAGCAGGAAAAAATGTGAAATGGAAAGAACTATGCAAAGGGAAAGAGAAACTAGCAATGGAAAAAAGAGCAAAGAGAGGAAACAATATATACATCATATATGTCCTATGTATTATATTTATCATATACATATTATATATATGATAGTTAAAACAGTTATGGTACTTCATTAATTGAAAAGAAAGTTTTGTACTAATATTATTTATACAATTAAATGCCTATATCTTGTATTCTAATTTAAAAATAATATTATGAAATGTATAAACTTTAATGGTCGCATGATATTCGGTACACATTGGTTTTACTGTGAGCTAATAACTATCTTTTTTATCAGAAACATTTGTGCAGTCTTTTCTCTTCTCTGTGTGTTGGTGGGGATCAACTCCCATAAGAGTGTTGGACAGTATGAAAACCCTCAAATACTGGGCTGCATAGCTTGAACATGGGTGGTAGCACATTTGCGTAATGAAACTCAACCACATCCCAAGAAGACATTTATTTCTACGTCTCCACGAGCGCTTAGTAAGTGTTCTCTCTCACATTCGGCTCCTGGCTGCATGTGGATCCTTCTCTCCCTTTGCCCATCTAGTAATATTGGAATCCCAAGGATCCCCAGGACAGGTGCATCAGGCCCATCCAGATGAGACTGTCCACTGTGTGACCCTGGAGTTTGAAGCTAGGAATTAGTGACAAAGATGTCAGAAAAGATCAGAAACACCCCAGGATTCCTGAATATTTACTGGCAGTACCTGCCTTTCCTAAAGAGGGTTTCATCTTGTGAACTCAGCTTTATAACTCAGAATTTTCTTGCCCACCAGATTTGGAAGTTTGAATGGGTCTGTCATGGGTTGAAGGTCCCTACTGATTCTGAGAATGAAGGAAGAGGAACAAAATGTGTGAATCACTGAAGAACCAGAGCTTTTGCTCTGGGCGTCACAACCTTATCTCTTAGCATTGTGATGTGACTTGAACACACATAGGAGGCCTTTCCCTGTTGGAGCAGGTTTTCTTCTCAGCTCCCTAGTGGATTCTTCACCCTCACTGAACTCTGTGAATTTGGAACTTGGGTCTGAGTCACTTTCTTTTTTAAATTTTGTTTAAAGAAAAAAAAATAAAACAGGAAAAAGGGTACAAGTAATGCAGAATTTCAAAAAATAAACGGTAAGAAATCACTAGTTAATAGATTACATATTGGCACCTTAGAAATAGTTTTTCAAGTTACAGAATTAAAGCCTATAAAGTGGACATTCAAACATGGAGACTGCAAACAGTTGTGTTCAATGATCCAACAAAAACTTAGTAATATGGTTATCTATCTTACAACACACTTGCAGTTGTATCCTTTAGAGCACTTTCTTTTCCTCTCTTTTTTTTTACAATAACAATTACACATTTTGGGTTTTATTACTCCCACAGTTCTTTTTTTTTTTTTTTTTTTTTTGGTCTTTTTCCTTTTTATCAGTACCGGGGATCGAACTCACGACTGCCTGCTTGCAAGGCAGGTGCTTATGCTGCTGAGCTAAATCCCCAGCCCCTTACTCTCACAGTTCTAATTACTTTATTTTTGGAAGAGAATAAAACCAAATGTGACAAAACAAAGCAGAGTCATTCAAAACAAACGATGGACATAGTACATGATGTAAAAACAGAATACAAAGTAATCGACAATGGTTACCATAATGCCTCTTGCTACCTTAAAAAGAATTGCCTATATCATCAGGTATAATAAAATTGAACAAAACAGTAAAGAACAAAACCAATAAAGCATAAACATTGGAGACATTACAGGAATTCAAAAGAAGATAATAGTCAAACCAGAATGGGCATCATAGTGAATCTTATTTCCTTCAAAGTAGTTGCCTGTACCCTCAAACTTGATACTATCAAACAAAACAGAATAGAGTAAAATCAGTCAAAAAAGATGGTGAGAGTTATACAGGGCTTCAAATCAAGTTAATAGGAAATCAAAAAAGTTACAATAATATACCCTGCTAATTTAAAAAAAATTTTTTCCCTTAATTAAAAAATAATAAAAAATAAATTTTAAAAAAGGAGGAGATTGAGATAAAAGAGGACATAACAACATAACAATACTGGTCAGAACAGAACAATTTAAGCAACATAGTGTTTTAAGCAACAAGGTAACCTGACTTAATAGTAGTTACCGTAGCATCTCTTTCCTTGAAATACTTGAGTATAACTTCGTATACTCTGGCATCAAACATATCAAGATAGTGTGAAACCATTCAAGAGGATGAAAGTATTACAGGGTATTTAGAACCAGCTATCAGAAGACTAACAATGGTTTCTATATTATCTCTCTGCCTATAAAAATTTTTGTTTATACTATCACATATAATAAAATCCAATAAGATAAAACATGATAAAACCAATGGAGACAGAAGAACAACAGTTCGATGGGACTTCAAAACAAGATGATATTAAATCGGCACTAGCTATTATGATGTCTTGTTTTCTTCAAAATAGCTGTTCATATCATCACAGACAATAAAATCAAACATCCCAGAATAAAACCATTCCAATTAATGAGTGAAAACTGTATAAGGCTTTAAAGCAATATAATGGGGAATCATGATTACCACATACTTTTATGTATTTATATTATTTCTAACACTGGGGAAACTATTTGGTATTCATATATGTGAATTTGATTTATTTCACTTATGAGTATGGTCTCAAGCTGTGCCCATTTATTTATAAATATCTCAATGAGATCCTTCTTTATAGTGGAGTAGTACTCCACTGCATAAAAATACCACAACTTTTTAATTCATTCCTCAGTTGATGGACACTTAGGTTGTTTCCAAGATCTGGCTATTACAAATTGTGCTGCTATAAACATGGGTGCACATATATCACTGTGGTACGATGCTTTCATTTCTTCTGGGAATATGCCTAGAAGTGGAATACCTGGAACAAATGGGGCTTCCAATGCCAGCTTTTTGGGAAATCTCCAGACTGACCTCCACAATGGTTGCACCACTCTACAACTCCCCCCAACAGTGCCCGAGAGTTCCTTTTCCCCCACAGCATCTGTAGCATTTGTTGTTGGTGGTTTTCTTGATGATGGCCATTCTTTCAGGAGTGGGATGAAATCTCAGTGTTGTTTTAATTTGCATTTCTCTAATGACTAATGATGATGAACGTCTTTTCATGTATTTATTTGCCATTTGTATTTCTTCATCTGAGAAGTGTGTATTCATCTCAGATGCCCATTTTTGGGTTGGATCTTTGAATTTTGGGGATCTGATTTTTAAAAAATTCTTTCTGTGTTTTAGACAGAAGTCCCTTATCTGAAGGACAGTTCACTAGAATGTTTTCCCAGTTTGTGGGATTTCTTTTCACTATACTGGAGATTTCTTTTGACATGCAGAAACTTTTTAATAAGAAGTGGTCCCAGTTATTGATTCTGGGAAGTATTCCCCGTGCAGTTTGAGTCCTGTTCATGAATTCTCTACCTACCCCAATATCTTCAAGATTGCTTCCTTTTCACTTTTATTGAAGAGTTTGAGAAGTGTCAACATTAAGTTTTTATATTTCTTGTAGAATTCTGCAATGAATCTGTCTGGGCCTGGGCTCTTCTCTGTAGGTAAGGACTTAATTACATTTTCAATTTCACTAATAAAAATTGTGTTATTCAGCTGTTTTATATCTTCTTGATATAGCTTTGGTACTTCATATGTTTCTAGGAATCTGTCTATTTCTTCTGTGTTATCAAACCTTTGAGAGTAGAGGCTTTTGAAATAGGTATTGATGATCTTCTGTATTTCTATAGAGTCTGTAGTGATTTCACCTTTTTCATTTCTTATTGCATGAATTTGAGCTTCTTCTTCCTTTTAAAAATAATATTGGCTAGAGGTTTATCAATTTTATTTATTCTTTCAAAGAACCATCTCTTTACTCATTGATTCTTTGGATTGTTTTCTTAGTCTCTATTGCATTGATTTCTGCTCTGATTTTTATAATTTTCTCTCTTCTTTTGGCTTTGGGCTTGACTTACTCTTCTTTTTCTAGATGTTTGAGGTGTAACATCAGATTATTTATTTGTGTTCATTCTGTTTTCCTGATGTGGGAAATCAGTGCAATAAATTTTCCTCTGAGGACGGCTTTCATTGCATCCTACAGATTCCCATAAGTTGTATTTGCATTTTCGTTTGGTTGTAGGTATTGTTTAATTTTTTCTTTAATTTCCCCTGTGACCCACTGATTACTCAAGAGTGTGTTATTCAGTTTCCATGTGTTTGTGGGATTTTTGCAGTATCTCCTATCATTAATTTCTAATTTCATAGCGCTATGATCCGATAACATGCAAGGGATAATTTAAACTCTTTTGCATTTATTTAAATATGTTCTGTGAAATAATATATGGTCTATTTTAATGGATGACCCATATATTGCTGAGAATGTGTATTCTGATGTTGTTAGATGGAACACATTGTATATGTCTATCAATTCCATTTGTTCACAGGTGTGATTCAGTTCTGTTATTTCTTTGCTGATTTTCTGTTTGGTTGATCTGTCCCTTGATGTCAATGATGTGTTAAGGTCTCCTCTTAAAGTTGTGTTACTGATTATTTGGTTTTTCATTTCTGTTAATACTTGTTTTATGTAACTGGGAGCTCTGGAATTTGGTTCATATATATTTAAGATTATTATCTCTTCCTCTTGAAGTTTTCCCCTAGCCAGTATGTAGTGACCTTCTTTATCTCTTCTGATCATTATTGGTTTAAAGTTCACATTGTCTGCAAACACAATAGCTTCTCTCACATTTTTTTTTGCTTCCTGTTGCATGAAGTATTGCTTTCCATCTTTTGACTTTCAGTCTGTGAGTATCCTTCTGGATTAGATGGGATTCTTATAGATAGGTATGGTTGGATTTTGTTTCTTCATCCATTCTGCAAGTCTGTTTCTTTTAATTGGTGCGTTGAGACCATTTACATTAATGGTTATAACTATTATATGTTGGTTTATTGTTGACATGTTATCTTTCTGCTGTTGCATCTTTATCTTTCTGTTCTGTTTAATTGTCTTCTTTGCTTAGTGGTTTTTTCCTAAGTGTATCTAAACTGTTTTTCAATATTCTTTGCAGGATTGGCTTGGTAATCATGAAGTTCTTCAGTTGTTCTTTTTCATGGAAGTATATTATTTCTCCATCGATTTTGAAGGACAGTTTTGCAGGGTACATCATCGGAAATAATTTTCTTTTAGAATCTGGAATACTTCACTCCATGCTCTTCTTGACTTTATTGTTTGTGTTGAGAAGTCTGCTGTGATTCTGATAGGTTTTCCTGTATAAATGATCTGTCTTTTCTCTGACAGCTTTTAATATTATATTGTTATGTTGGATTTCTGGAATGGTGATTATTATATGTCTGTGTGTAGTTTTATTTTGGTTATGACTATTTGGAGTTCTATAAGCTTCACTGACCCTGATGTTGGTTTCTGATCTAATGTTTGGGAAGATTTTAGCTATTATTTCTCTAAATATCCTTTTGACATCCTTTATGTTGTCCCCTTCTTTTTCATTTATCCCTATCAATCTTATGTTGTTTTTCTTTGCATCATCTTGTAGCTGTTGAACTGTTATTTCCTGATTCCTTGTTATTTTTACAAGATCTTTCCTTTGCTGTTCACTAGCGGCAATCTTGTCTTCAAGATCATGAAATTTTATCTTCATTTTCATTCAGGTGGTTTTTACAGCTTTCAGTGCAATTATTGATTTACTGTATATCTCTTTGCCTCTGCCTTATGTGTTCTGTTTGTTTCTTATATTGCTCATCCATAGATTCTATCTTTTTGTTTAGTTCTTCCAATTTTTTAACTGTGTCTTCTTTAGATATGTTCAGCATCTCCTTCATTTCTTCTTTTACCTGGGAGATTATTTCTAGTTTGAATTCCTTTAAAGCTTCCCGGAGTTGCTTGTTTATTTCAGTTGCTATTATGTTTGATATTTCAGGTGTATGGCATATATTTTATTCTATATATATAGCTCCTAAGGTTTCTTGAGATTGGCTGGAGGTTTGAGATTGTCATTTGGTGTTTCATTTTGTCATTTTCCTATATTTCTGTGTTTCAAGTGTTATTCCAAGGCTTCCTCAGGGTCTGTTGGAAATCCTCTTCTATGTCCTCAGCTCCTGGGCCTCTGGCCACCCAGTTCCCTGGACTGAGAGAGGGTCACTTGGAGTGGGGTAGGCCTGCTCACACCTAGCCTCTGGAACTGATGGTGACTGCTTGCTTAGAATTCCAGAGTCTGCCAAGCATGGCCGGGAGCTGGGAGGCCATTGCAGACCCACTCAGGACCCACCACATTGGCCCAGTGTACCTGGAAGCTGCAAAGTTCCCTGTCCAGGGCCAAGCAAGGGTCCCAAACTAGCTGGGCTGGCGGAAATTGTGGAGGGCAGTTACCCCACGCTGCCTGGTTCTGAGTCAGTTTGGAGTAAAGGTTGCCTGTGTGCATTGATTTCCAGTTAGGCAATTTGCGAGCACTGTGAGCTCTTGGTTTATCTGGGACACAGGACAATGTACCCTGATCCTCCCGGAGGTGAGTTTCCCTTCACTGACTGACTGAAGTTCTAGGGTGCAGATATGAAGCTCTGCTCCTCAGTGCCTCAGAAACTCATGTTCATGAGGGGTAAATGTCCAACTGTGACCCCACCAGGGGTCCTGGTATCCATCATCCCTATAATATCACATCAAGTGATCATTTTAGGTGTGTAGTTAAAACACCTACACAGCACACACACACACACACACACACACACACACACACACACACATAAACACACACACCACAAAGAGACTTACACAGATCTATATTTTAGACAGTGGCAATTTCAGGGATTTCTAAAAGCAGTTTATATTTAGTTCATAGATGTGTGAATCCATGTAGGACAAACTATAATAAACATGTAAAAAGATGCCACTGGAATAAGTCAAGCCTTTGCATGAAAGTGGAAAGAAATATCCCAAGGGCTTAGAGAACCTCAGGAATGCCCTGAGGAAGTGGAGAACTGGAAGAGAACATGTGTTCTAGCCCCAAGAACATGGGGCATAAGAGGTGAGACTGGTTAACCAAAGGGATCTCATATGACAAATGTATAAATAAGTGCATTGTAGTTGCTGAGCAGTCTCTTCCTCCCGTCCTGGGAAAGGGCACCACCTCACCCCAGCTTTCTGTCTCTCTCTTTATTTTCTTCATCTTCTCACTGATCTTTCCCCAGGAACTTAGAGAGCTCTCTCAGATGCAACATATGGTACCTGAACCCTGGACTGGGGTAAGAAGAAGTGGCAGGTGAGGGGACACTACTCCCTGAGAGGACAAAAGGAAAGAAATGTACTGATAGTGAATTCATTAGGTATAAAGCTTTGGGCAAAAGAGAGATAAAAGCTGGTTCATTAGGCCCAGAGATGGAAATGTGGGCTCACTAGGTGCAGAGACCAAGGAGTATATTGAATTTAGCAAGTGTTAAAACATGGGGCAAACACATTCTTAAGAACCATCAATGTATATGGAACTGGTTGTTGTATTTATGGCTCTTGTGTTTATTTTTGAGGAATTGCTTTAGAATGTGTTTTTAGGGTCATACACTTGTTGAGATAACCACAAAAGATTTGGCTCAGATCACTAATTGTAAGCAAAGTCCCATGCAGAAGAGAGATGGCAGAACAACTGCCCTCTTAAACAGAGGACAGTCTCCCTGACTTTGTTCAGTTAGATGGGGATGGAGCACTAGGGGGCACAAAAGAGCTTCCCACATCAGAGGAATGTCTAGTGGTCAATTTTATTTTGCAGCACCTGATGAAATTAGCTGAGCCACAAGGGAAGATTCCTGCCTTTCCAGCTCAGAGAAGCTTCTCTGCATTGCAGGGTGAAGCTTCCTCTTCTCAGAGATTGGAGCCAATTTTACTCTCTTGCTTGCAGTTAGCACTAAAGGAGACCAGATGGGCAGGAGAGTTTGTGGAAGGTTTTCAACATGTTTACCCTCTTAGGGAACTTTGGGCTTCAAATAACCATGAACAAGATGTGAGTGTGTCTCCATGATGATGTACCTTTTAAGACTAAAAGAATTACATCGACCTGCCACTTCCTATGGTCTCATGGCCCCTTTTACCCGAGGCTGAATAGAATTCCTAGGGTAGGAGACCATGGCCTCAAATGGTTGGAAAGGGATAGCTGAAGTGTGTTTAAGTCTGGGGAATTACCTGCTTTGGAAAGGAAATTTTCTTGAATGGTGCAGTGACCAGCCATGCACAGTGCTGCTCACAACACAGCCACTACAGAGGATGTGTTAATCAGAGAGGTGCCTGTGCTGCCATGAATAATTAACTTACTTTTGAATTGAAAGTCTATGAGCAGATTAAAATAACTTCCATCAGGGCTTGGAGAGAACTTCCCTCAGAGGGCGAGACATCCCTTGATTTGACCTCCATCCACCAGGGTCCTGATGAATCTTTCCGAGATTTTGTGGCATACTTCTTGCAGGCTAGTGATAGAATTACAAGTGATACAGAGGCCAGTAAGTGAATAGTTTAACAATTCATCTTTGAAAATACAAGTAGATGGTGTTAAGAGGCTTTCAGGGCCCCCTAAGAATCAGGCCATCTGGTTGGGATGATTTCAATGTGTGCCGACTTTGGCCCCTCTTATGCACAGGGGCTGCTCTGGCAGTAGCTACTACCAACGTCATTCACCCACAACCTAGAGAAGGGGCAGAAAACAGGGCTGCTTGTTTCAACTGTGAAACATTTTTCCTGAAATTGCTCTGCTGCACCATGAGGGCAGCACAGCCATTATTGTATTCCTTAACAAAACCTGTTGTTTGCACAAGATGTAGATGAAAGGTATCATTGGGCAAAGGATTGCAGGCCTAAAACCAATGTGGACACTTGGCCTATTCAGGGAAACTTCCAGTGGGGCTCACTCTGGCCCTGCCACACATTGGGATAACTTTCCTTAATTCCCCCCCAACCTCACCCTCCAAAAAAAAGCATATTTCTGATCTCTGTTGAGCAGCAAAAGACAGCAGAGGCTTGAGCCTGAGTTTTCTCCACATTCACACCAACTCCTGTATTGGGCCCCAAGTTATTCTTCTGGGAAAATATAGGCTTTTGCTTCCTGGAACAGTGAGTCTCCTACTGGTCTGAAGTGGTCTCATTTTAAAAGTTCTCTAGGTATTGCCTGGTGTTATCGATACCTATTACACTGGGGAGATCAAGATTATGATTCAATGAATGAAAAGTACTGTTCACGTCATGGCAAATTCCTTTTTTTTTTTATTTAAGGAGAAAAAGAAAAACAAAAAAGGGTACAAGTAATAGAAAATTTAAAAAATAAATAGTAAGAAATCACTAATTAATAGATAACATATTCTCATCTTAGAAATAGTTGTTCAAGTTACAAAATTGAAGCATATAAAGTGGACTTTCAAACAGTGAGAGTGCAAACAGTTTTGTTCAATGATCCAAAAAACACTCAGTAATATGGTTATCTATCTTAAACATATATGAGTTATAACCTTTAAAGCACTTTCTTTTCTTTTCTTTTGTACAATGACAATTGCACATTTTGGGTTTTATTACTCCCACAGTTCTTATTACTTTTTTTGAAGAGAGTAAAACCAAATGCGACATATCAGAACAGAGTCAGTCAAATCAAAAGGATGGACATAATAGATAATGTAAAAACAAAATATAAGGTGATCAACAATGGTTACCATACTGCCTCTTGCTATTTTAAGAAGAATTGGCAGTTATAATAAAATTGAACTAAACAGTAAAGAATAAAACCAAAGCATTGGAGACATTACAGGATTTTAAAAGAAAATAATAGTCAACTGGAATGGGCATCATAATGACTCTTATTGTCTTCACAGTTAAGCCTGTATTTTCGAACTTGGTACTATCAAGCAAAGCAGAATAGAGGAAAATCAGTCAAAACAAGATGGTGAGGGCAATACAGGATTCAAATCAAGTTAATAGGAAATCAAAGTGGGTTACTATAATGTATCCTGCTATTTTTTATTTTTCCCTTAATTAAAAAGATAAAAATAAAAAAGTAAATAATTAAAAAAAGGAGATTGAGATAAAAGAGGGCATAACAACAAAACAGTGCAGGTCAAAGCATAACCATTTAAGCAAAATAGTGTTTCACCACAAGATATCCTGACATAAAAGTAGTTACCATAGTGTCTCTTTCCTTGAAATCTTTGAGTATAACCGTATACTGTAGCACCAAACATATCAAGACACTATAAAACCATTCAAGAGAATGACATTATTATGGGGTATTTAGAACCATTTAACAGAAAATGAACAATGGTTTCTATATAAACTCTTCATCTATAAAAGTTTCCACTTATATTCTCATATATAATAAAATCCAATAAGATACAACCTTTTAAGACCAATGGAGACAGAAGAATACAAGTTTGATGGGACTTCAAAACAAGATGATACTAAATCAGCACTAGCTATTATGATGTCTTGTTTTCTCCAAAATAGCTGTTCCTACCTTCCGATCTTCTCTGGGTCATTTCTGTTGAGCTCTTTTTCTGTTTTTTTTTTGTTGTCAATTTGTCTTCTTCATTTCGTTTTCTGCTCCATTCATTGTGGCCTCTCTGCCACTATCTCTGGAATCTTGGTATTTTCCTTTTTTAGACTATTCTGCAGTATTCTCTGTAGAGTTGAATTGGTGGTTGCAAATTCCCCTAGTTCCTCTTTATCCTGGGAGCACCTTGTTTTTCCATCAATTTGTAGGGACAGTTGTGCAGGATATATCAATTTTGGCTGGAGGTTATTATCTTTCAAAGCTTGAATTATTTCCCCCCACACTCTTCATGATTTGATGGTTTGTGCTGAGAAGTCTGCTGTAATTATGATGGGTGTTCCCTTGTAAGTGATCTGTTTCTTGTCTCTGTCGGCTTTTAATATTCTGTTCTTATACTGGATTTCTGGAATTTTGATTATTATATGCCTGGGTGTAGCTCTGTTTGGGTTGTAGGTGGCTGGAGTCCTGTATGCCTCATATATCTGAGTATCTTTACCATTTGCCAAATTAGGGAAATTCTCTTGGATTATTTCTGTGAATAGTTTTTGTAGTCCATTTGTTTGTGTCCCCACTTCTACTCTTATGTTCTTAATTCTTAAGTTATAGATCCTCTTATCATCGTCTAGCTTTTGTATTGTTGCTGTTTGTTTTTTTGTTATTTTTAAGAAGTTTTTCATTTCATGCTCCCATATTACAAATCTGCCCTCCAGCTCAGATAATCTATCCTTAGTTTCTTTCAAGCTGTTATGCCAGTTTTTGATAGAGTTTTTAGTTTCCTGGTAATCTCTTTGAACCTGCTTCACGTATTCTATGTTTTCTCTATTTTCTCCATCAAACAATTCTCCCCTTTTTTTCTGTTCTTCCATTCCACCATCTGTTTTTTCTTGGGTGGTTCTTAGCATTTCTCTAACTATTCTGCTTATGTCTTGCTTCAGGTCATTAATAACTTCATTCCTGAACTCGTCTATGAGGCTCTGGGGATATCGCTTTATGTCTATTGGTGCTGTGTCTACTATTGCCTGTTTCTCAGGATTGGGGGCCAAGGACTCTTTCTTGTTGCTCCCTCTTCCCATATTCTTTGTTCCTTATATATAAGTGTATATAGGAGGCCCAGCTTCCTTCCCTATTGGCCACAGTCTGTTTGAATTGTGCCAGCTAGGTGTTCCCGCCCACCGCAGCACACCAGGGAGACACAGACCTGGGCAGTCTATGCTGGGCCTGCCCCTCCAGGTCAACCTACCGAAGGCTTCACCGCTAGGGTGCACCTCCAGGCGCTGGGACCTGGGTTGGGCTAGCCTACTGGGTCTCAGCCAGTGGTGTCTCGCAGGCCAGGCACTCCCCACCAATCCCATTTGAGAGAGGGATATGTGACTGAAGTCACTGCAGCATCTCGTTCCGGGAAGTCTGCCCGGTCTGAGTATGTCCTCCGCTGAAGCCTCCTTCTCTATGGCAGGGTCCCCGATTTGCTCACTCACCGTAGGTCGATGCAGGGCACCCGGCCAGTCCCGCTCCCAACTCCATTCAATGCTTCTCACTCTCAGAGCCTTTGTACCTCTCCTCCCGCCATGCCAACCAAGAAGCAGCAGGGGCTGCAGGAAATTCAAATCACACTTTCCAGTGGCACAGGGTCCAGCTTCTGTGCTGAGACCTTATCTGTTCCTGCTGTAGCACCAGGATTGTGTTTCCAGTTGGTTTCTCTTAATTTAGTTTGTTCCTGGGTCGGCAAAGAATATCCCCCCTTGCCTAGGACTTACTGCCCAGCACCATTCCTGGATTTCAAGTGCGGTTTCTCAGAGAGCCTCCAAAGCTGCTGCTATCTATCCACTATGTTCTTCTGGACCTCCATGACAAATTCCTGTATCACTCATTTTTTCAGCCTTCTTTTAACAAAAGTTGGAAATTTTACAAGGATGGAAAGGGGATGCAAATATTCTGGGTCCTCAGATATATATATATATATATATATATATATATATATATATATATTTGGTTGGACATATTAAACAACATTGTCCTGAGGTGGAATTGGTTATTGAAGGACAAACATTTAAAGGGCTTTTAGACATAAATGCAGACGTTTCATTTATTACCCAACATCACTATCCTGTGTCATAGTCTCTGAGTGTGGCAACTACAGATCTAGAAGGGTTGGGCAGTGCTAACTTGCTGGTTTGAAGGGAGGCTGAGGACCATTCTGTATACTTTTTGCCTTATATCCTGCCCAATATACCCACCATCTTTACATATTACATATTACAGGATAGAAGGGCATTTTGCGTTGGTCCAAACCACCAGCGGTTCACCAGATGTTACAGTGGGGCTTTCTCCCATTCAAGGGTTTGGTAACTATAATCAGGAAATGAGAAAGGCCCTTCCAGTAGATCAAAAAAAGGACCCTTTTAGAATAATACACTTGTCCTCAGATTTTCAGAAGGGGCCTGGATCTCTTCTCCAGCCCCATGGATAACCTGGATGTCTGCTGATCCTATTTATGTTGATCAATGGTGCCTCCCTCAGGAGAAGCTTATAGCATCTCATATACGACCTAATGAACAGGAGATGGTGAAGCATTTAGAGTCTTCCAATACTCCTTGGAATACCCCAACTTTTGTAATAAAAAAGGCATCAGAGAGGTTGGGATTGCTATAGGGTTTACAGGCAGTTAATACCATGGAACCTATGGGAGCACTTCAATCTGTGTGGCTAACCCTGTAGCTGTCCCTTTACATTATTCTCACATGGTGATTGATTTAGAAGACTGTTTCTAATTATCCCTCTCCATCCTCAAGATAAAAACATTTTTGCTTTCAACTGACCATCTATTAATCATCAAGCCCCTATGCACTATTCCCACTGACATCATCTGCCACATGGAATGGCAAATAGCCCACTATAACAGTCCTTATGTCAAGAGTTTATGTCTGTAGCCATCCTGTCAGTCCATCAGGCTTATCTGTTGCCAGTATTATCTATTACATGGATGATATCCTTCTAGCACATAAATCCTTATCCATCTTGCCTCAAGTATGCATGCAATTAGATAATACCCTTCATGGTACAAGTATAGTGGTGGCCCCTGAATAGATACAAACCATGAACCTTTTTCATATTTGGGTCACCTTATTCAGCGAAAGCATATCACACCCCAAACTGTTCAGATCCAGGTTAACCATCGTACAACCCTAATTGATTTTTAAATCTACTTGATAGTATTAATTGGTTCTGCCCACCTTTTAAGCTAACAACGTATGACTTAGCCTCTCTCTTTTTTTTCTTTTTTAAAAAAATTCTTGTAAAAATTAAGATTTAACATTTATTTCTAGCTTTTCACATCTGTGTGCACACAAGACTGCATGTAAAGTGTAAGCAGGGCAAAAACGTGAAAGTGGAGGCATCACATTTGCTAGAAACTGCATATAGGACTTGAAATAAAACAATGGGTAAAACAAATTAACTAGAAAAAAGCAGAATTAGGGTGAAGAATGGCAATGCCCTTGTACTACCGAAGTTCAGTGGCAAAGATAGCACTTGTCAAACAGAAAAGAATCTAATAGTATATGATTTTTATTCATTCACGTGATGTCACCTGCAATGGTATCTGCTGCACTGAAATGCTCAAAGTAAATGGCTGAACGAATCCATTTCAACGGATACTCAAATATCCCAGTTAATCACTTCAACACAGCCTCATGACAACTCCCACACTAAAACAGTACTTTATTAATTGACCCACTATTATTCCCATGTTGTGGCTTTCTTAAGGTATCAAGTGTACAAGTTGAAGACATATTAGATGGGGGGGGTTGCACCTGCAAAGTACATTTCTTCAACTCCATACATTTCAAAGCTGCTGGGCCCCAAGTCCATCTCTGATCTCCAGGGCTACCAGTACACTATGTGCAGCACACTGAAGCTACACTATCTGAATAGCTTATTATTCTGCGTAAGTCAGGTCAAGCGACAGGTCAACCTGTAACAGACTGTACACTTTAACTGAACATGGCAAAATAGTCACTCTTTTGAACTTTACATCATTATCTGATGTCAAACAATGAAGCAAATCCCAACAATATATACGAAAAACAGCTTTGCATTTTACAAAAAATTGTTTCCCATACTGATTAATCCAGGCAGCTAACTCATTGGTTTATGCAACTTTATTGAAGAAAAATAAATCAATTACTAGCAGAGCTATTAGTTGATCACTCATCTATTGACAACTTGCATCATTTACTCAGTGCTATATTAAACAGTGTATTGGAAGATAGATTAACTAATAGCTCCAAGCCTCCTAACAATTTAATTGAAAATTACAAAATGTTTTGAGAGCCTATTTTGGAATACAAAGGGTGTTCTGAGTCCCAATTTCCATTCTCTGTAGAACAAGAACAGATCATTCCTTTATTTTTTTTTCTCATTTTTTTATCAGTACTGGGGATCGAACTCACGACCGCCTGCTTGCAAGGCAAGTGCTTATGCCGCTGAGCTAAAGCCCCAGCCCCAGATCATTCCTTTATTGACATGCATAAAATACATCACATTTTCTGTTCTGCTGATGCTATAATTCAATACCAATTCTCCAGCCACATCAGTTATGAGCATAAAGTATATCACGTAATCTCAAATCTCTAACAATGGAAGGTTTAACAAGAATGGATGCTGCTAGAATAATGTTGCTTCCTTGCCGAGACAACCGAGCATCCATCCCCCCACCTCAGATGGCTTCTTCAGCAGTTAGAGCTGTGAGGAATGGTTTAGTCTCATAACCAAGTTAGAGTGAAGACATTGGCCACATAATACACATGCTCCATTGTTTAAAAAAATTCTGAATCTTGGGCAACTGTTCTCTTGTAACTACTTTACAGTTTCTGAAAGCAGTTATTGTCCAAAGCTTGAAGAACTTAAGTCTTCTCAGATGAGAATGTGAATGAATGGAGGGAGGTAAACACAAAATAAAATTTAAAAAGATGAGGTCTGATAGGGGAGCAGCCGGATAAGAAAATCAAAACAGGAGCAGTAATTTAAAGTTTATTCCAGCTATAACGCAGGTTATTCTGATTTTAAGGTAGCATCACATGGCATACTTCTGAGTCCATTCTCGAGATATTCTGTTGTACTTGTCTCTGTCTGTTTTATAGATCCGTGCAATCTTTGGCACTAAGGGGTCATCTGGGTTTGGATCACCTAGCAGTGAACAAATGGATAAAAGAACTTTAGAAATAGTTAAAGCAGGAGACCACTGTGATCTTAGAATATCGAGACAAATGCTGCCATTACTGTTAATATTTGGATGATAAATTCTTGTTGTAAATGCAACCTTAGGTGGTTTGAAGGGGTAGTCTGTAGGAAAATGAATTGTCAAAAAGAATACACCGCCTTGATATGGGCTGTCATTAGGTCCCATAATTGTGGCTTGCCAATGAAACATATCATCCCCAACTGGGCCTGCAAAACATTGTGCTGGAGGGTCACGGGCCAAATCACTAAGTTCCTTATTAATCCGCTTCAGCGCCATGGTCCGTGCTGTCCCGGCCCTCGGTGTCCGCGTGTTCTCGGTCCCGCCGCGTCTTGGATGGTCCTCGGCTCTCAGCGGCTCAGACACCGCCTTGGTACGGAGGAGGCGGGTCTCGCAAGAAATGCGCAGTAGCCTGCCCGGAGCTGACTTAG
The DNA here is from genome assembly GCF_034190915.1 of Cavia porcellus. NCBI lineage: Eukaryota > Metazoa > Chordata > Mammalia > Rodentia > Caviidae > Cavia > Cavia porcellus. The sequence continues at coordinate 35,622,061 of NW_026947490.1, read as the reverse complement.
CCTCTTTCTTCAACATCCTCAAGGTGGATTTAGCTTTCACCTCATGAAGTACAGTTAGGTCAGAGGCTAAAACTGCCAAAGCAATCTATGTCTTTCTGATGCTCTACTCCCTAGAGTTAACCTTTCTTCATCAATGTTTTTAATTATTTTTCCAATATAGTGTATGCCCAGTGGGGTTCTTTAGCAGTCTCAGGGCCCTTTACAATGACTGCATATGCCATGTATTCCACATAATGCCATTACTGCCTTTTGTGATACTGTGGCAGGGACCAATGACCCATGGACAGATGTGTGCTATTCAATGTCTTGGATGTGAAGTTTATAATATTATTGTTGCTTTTCTTGAGTCCAACAACTGGATACAGCAAGTCTCACCCTCTTGGCAAGCCATATATGCAAACTTCCCCGGTGTACTTGATTGTCATTATCCTCCAGACAAATTAGTTCAATTTTCTTCTGTCACATCTTCTGTTTTCCCTTCTAAAATAAGCTCAACCTATAGCCAGAGGTGTGTCTGTTTTTAGAGATGGTTCCTTTTCGGGCAAATAAGGTTATTTTATAGCTTCCTCTTCCTGAATACAAGCTACAGGTTTTTAACTACACAAAAGACAGAATCTCAAGCTTTTATATTGGCCTTACAAGATCATACATCCACTCCAAATAATCTTTTTGCATATAGTGCTTATCTTTGTGGTGTAATGCACCACACTGAAACTGCCACCATTCACACTAACCAAGCAGATAGTTTCTATTTGTTTTGCACTCTTCAGTTTACTATTCAGCCTCATCATATCATCTGTTTTTTTGGTCATTTACATTGTCATTCTCAATTACCAGGTCCATTCACTGAGGGAAATGCTGCATAGACAGATTGCTAGCTGCTGTCACTGCCACTCCCTCAAATGCCATTCAACAAGTTTCTGTTTCACAGGTCACCTTTCACCAGAGTGCCTCTGTCTTGTGCAAACAGCTTTCTTTAATGCAACAAATTATCAAACAATGTGCCTCAGATATAACACATTTTCCATCACTCTCTTTGGTGGGTAGCCCCTGAGAATTATATGCCAATTATATCTGGCAAATGAATATCACTCATGTTCTTGAGTTTGGTTCTCTATGCTGGGTCCACATCTCAGGGAACACCTCGTCAGGATTTATTTCTGGTTTTGTCTACAATGGTGGAACAGCTAAACTTGTCACTGCTCATTGCTTGGCTGCCTTTAGTACCCTCCTCTGCCTGCAGCTGCTTAAATCATAATGGTCAGCCCATAGAAGTGTTGTTTTCCAAATGTTTTGTAGCACTTTTCATATTTCCCTGACAACAGAAATTCCTTATAAACCTCAAGGTCAAGGAATTGTTGAATGTACTTGTTTTACACTCAAAATTTGATTACAAATACAAAAGGCAAAATTTTTTCCCTACAAAATTTACACCTCATAATAGACTTCACCAGGAAGTATATACTGTTAACTTTTTAGATCCCTTTAAGATGAAACTACAGCAGCAGAAGTACATTTTCTTCAGGTAAAAGAAAAGAGCATAGAAAGGATCCTTAGGAAAGACCTTCATGCTGCACAATGGAAGATACCAATCCACTACTCCCTGGGAGTAAAGAGTGTGCTTGTGTTTTTCCAAAAAACACTGAACAGTCAACCAGGGTGCCATGCTGTCTAGTTGTATCGTGAACACAGATCTGGAGAAGGAATTGATCCCACTGCTCAAATAGCTGATGACAGTAATGCCTCAGGAACCATGCCACAACTGGCAAACAAGGATGGGACTGGGCCTGACCTAGGGCTAATTAAGGGAATTGACTGAGGATACCCAGGAGATGGTCACCGAAAATAGGAATCAAGGTCTCAGTAAGGCAATAAAGTATATAGAGATAACTGAACTGAGAACAATGTGAAAGAAAGAGACACAAGACTACTGATTATTCTTAAGACAAAGTAAAATACAAAAATATATATTAACTGTTGGTAAGTGCTTTTGTAAGAGATCGCTGCTTTCTGACTTGAAATAAAATCTCAATAGTTTACATTTCACTTATAAATTCCTAAAATTGTAAAAGTGGTCTTGTAATTTAATTCAGTTAAAATCTACTTGAGTACACTCTGATTTTGTAAGATGTTTTGATTGTCAGTCTGCCTGTGTATCTGTTTGACTGATTGTCAATTTGAAAAGTTGCATGTTGGTTTGTCTGCTTGTCATATCCATAAACAGCTGTTTTTATGTGAGCTCAAGAATTTTTTTTATTTAATCTTTTCCTTTTACATTTTTGGATTATCTATTCATAAGTTAACCTGGGTTATAGATCTAAAAGTATGCTGCACCAACTGGTCAGATAATATCAAAATGGGTTTCCTCAGAGGTCATCAGAAATTTGCTAAGATAACTAAGGGGACCTTTTGGGTTTGAAGACTTATTGGTTATGTTCCCTTGGGTGAATAAAGGAAAAACTCATGGGAAAAAATCCCAGCCTTTGTTCATTAATAGGAAGCTCCGATGGTTTTCATAGCTTTATGGAAGATACTCCCATAAATGTTATAAAAATACATTATTGTGATATGTTTACATTGGTCATCACTAAGAGGATTAAGTCTTTAAGACAATAAGATTTTTTGATTTAAAGATGCTTTGACACTAAGGTGTTCGTATGTCAGTGATTACTGGTCATTGTTGATTCTGTAGTGTATTGAATGTACTCATACTTTCAGATGTACAGGTCTTCCAAAGTGCGGAATAAGGACAGTTTCTAGTGATAAACTTTTCTTTCAGATTTAGAAGTCTGTCTTTAACAAAGGAATTATGTAATGTACATCACCTTAAAGGTGGATCAATTAGGTAAAATCTTATGTATTAGGAAAAGATAATTGAAAAGGGGGGAGTAATATGTCAGAATAAAAATTAAACTATGTTCCAAAATATCAGAATGATTCTCATGCTGCAATTTTTAAATATATGATTTCATTTCAAAGATAAAAAAAATAAAACAAAGTTTCAAAACACAACAATCAGGGAACAACAATCTTACATTCACTGCACATTCCCATCCCCAAATCGGTCACCCAGAGCACAAGACATCCACATTCAGTTTTCCAAACTGTACCAGTGCAAACTCTTCTCTTCAACAATCTCAGAGAAATCAGTAGTGTAATTATACTCTCCTGGAGTGAGTCCCATGTCAGGGAGAAGATGCTGCTGTCCACCACTTTCTTCACTGTTGTCTGTTGTGGGTTGTTTAAATGTCCCCCTAAAGCCTCAAGTGATCATGGGGGTGGGCCTTTGAGGGTGGTTTAGTCTAGCATTTGTGATTGGTTTATGGCTGGGATTGGTAGTATGAGTGCTGCACCTGCCCAGGGCAGGGAGCCAGCATACAATATAAAGGAGGGAAGGAAGCATGTGTTTCCCTTTTGCACTTTTAGGTCTTGTCGTTAGCAGCTGCCATGATGGTCGCCCTCAGTCATTCCACCCTGTTTTACAGCCAGCTGAGCATGGACTGAGACTGACCAAAACGGTAAGCCAAATAAATCTTTCCTTCCTTCATTTTGGGCATCAACTTGTTGTCTTGGCAATGAGAGAATAGTAACCAAGACTGTGTTTCTCTCTTCACCTTCTCTATGGACTTCCATTCACACTTCAGAATCTTCCTGGGTCCAGACCCACTTCCCTCCTTCTTGTCTTCCTCATGATGCTATAATCCAGTGGCTGAATGGCAACTCTCAGAGGTGCTGTGTTCTCTCTTGGTCTCTTCTATGTATGGCTTTTCATTTCTACTTTTCTGTGTAAAATATGTAACTGTTATATATTAATACTCTTTAAAAATTCAAATATTAGAATATTCAGGGTTGTTAAAGCATAATGGTTCTATATTATGTTCTAAGGTGCTTGATATTCAGATAAGATAGTAATATTAAGATTGTTTCATCCATTATAATATAATGTCATTAGTCTTCTCTTCTGGATGCTCAAAAGCTCAGATTTAGAGACAAAAAAAAAATTAAAAAGATAGATGGGGTAGAGGACAGTCAATATTTTGGCTCTAGCCCTCCAAGGCTGGAAAGTACCCAAGACATGAAAGAACCTCTATTGCAACATCCCATTACTTGGTGAGTGTCTGGTCTTCTAACCAAGGAGATAGTGGGCCCAGAGATGGAGGTGATCAGTGACATAGATTTTGCCTAAGGAGAGTCACCAGGTGAGGAAATCTAAGATTTCACAGAAATCAGCTTGGTCAAGGATTGGCTCTGCTCCATCCAGATGATTGACACTGACAGAAATACTAAAAAGTGCTGTATGTGCAGCAGGGTAAGTCCTGAGGAGACTTGCCTGACCCTGATAGCAAGAAATTGATTTTGATTAGTACACATCTCACTTTATTTTGGCCTTAAACATTCAGTAGAGAAGTATCACAATAAGGAAAGAATTTGTCTGCAGAGTCCTCCAAACACAGCTCCTCCAAATTCAATTGAATCAGCTACAGAAACAGGAAAAGAGGGAGATGTTGGAAACTCTTGGTTTCTATGAGGAGACAGGTCCCCAAAACAAGATGTGGCAGATGGAAAGAAAACAAGAGAGAGACGAAATTACAGAATCAGGGCAACAGCAGCCTCTAGGACTGAAGCCCCTTTGCATTTTTCTCTGGCTTTTTCTTTGAATCTTTCCTTCACAATGAACACAAGGGGACATCAAAGCTCAGAATCAGCGATAACTTAATTGTGTATGTCTCCCAGGGGTCATCTCTGGCTCTCATGTTTACCATGCTTTTGGACACATTATAGCAAACATCTCCTGTTGTCCCAATAGCATTCCCCTGAGACTAAAGGGCCTACGTTCATTTCCTTAAACACAACACATATGTAAAGCTTCCTCCAAAACAAGCAATCATCTGCATATGGCCTAGTATGGCACAAAGACCCTGGGGTGACCAAAGGTTAAACTAGGATAAGTTAATCCACGATACACAGGAAGCCACTGAGCTAATGATCATTCATATGTGCAGAGCCCAAAGCACAGCGTGCCCAGGGAGTGCCTCCATGGACCTGAGCATCTAAAGAGTGCCCACAGGGCATAGAGCACCAGCAGCAAACAGGCAGTCCAGCTCCCAGAGGCCTGGGGCCTGAGAGGTGAGCTAGTTAACCAAGGGGGCTTCCTAAGATGAAAGTTTAAATCAGTGAGTGGTGGGGAAGGTGAGCGTCCAGCCGAGCGGAGGCCGGCCCTGCTGCCCCCTATCCCGCCCAGCACCCATACCGCCATTGCTGGGGACTGGAAGGTGCACATCCAGCTGAGCGGAGGCCGGCCCTGCTGCCACCTCTCTCGCCCGGGGCCCATACTACCACCACTGGGAAGTGGAAGGTGCGCATCCAGCTGAGCAGAGGCTGGCCCTGCTGCCACCTCTGCTGCCACCTCTCCTTCCCGTGGACCATACTACCACCTCTGGGGACTGGAAGGTGCACATCCAGCTGAGCGGAGGCGACTCCGGTCTGGCCTGAAACTGTGCAAATTGAGGAAGCTTTAGGTCTACCTGAGAGGAGGCTGGCAAGCCTCTTTTAATCCAGGGGCTCCGCTGCCCAAGGAGGGAGCTACTACAAGAGGGGTCTCAAGAGCCCAGGACATAAGAGTCAATTTACAACGCGACCAGGGGAAACTCTGGAACAACACTTGAAACACAGTAATATAGGAAAATGACAAAACGAAAGACCAAAACGCAATCTCAGACATCCAACCCATCCCAAGAAAGCCTAGGAGCCATGTACATAGAAGAAAATACATGCCATATACCTGAAATACCTGAAACAATAGTAACAGAAATAAAGAAGCAGCTCCAGGAAGCTTTGAAGGAATTCAAACTAGAAATAATCTATCAGGTAAAAGAAGAAATAATAAAAGAAATGAAGGAGATGCTGAACATATCTAAAGAAGACACAGCTAAAAAATTGGAGGAACTAAACAAAAGGATAGAATCTCTGGATGAACAATATAAGAAACAAACAGAATATATAAAACAGATGCAAAGAGATATACAGGAAATCAAAAGCAACATTGAAAGTTGTAAAAACCGCCTGAATGAATGAGAAGATAGAATTTCGGACCTCGAAGACAAGATTGCAGCCAGTGAACAGGAAAGGAAAGATCTTTTAACAATAACAAGAAATCAAGAAATAACAATTCAACACCTGCAAGATGATGCAAAGAAAAACAACATCAGGTTGATAGAGATAAATGAAAAAGAAGGAGACAATACAAAGGATGTCAGGAGGATATTTAGAGAAGTAATTGCTGAAAACTTCCCAAACATGAAATTGGAAACTGATATCAGGATCAATGAGGCATATAGAACTCCAAATAGCCATAACCAAAATAAAACTACACCCAGACATATAATAATCACCATTCCAGATATCGAACAAAAGAATAGAATATTAAAAGCTGTCAGAGAGAAAAGACAGATCACCTATAAAGGAAAACCTATCAGAATCACAGCAGACTTCTCAACACAAACAATAAAGGCAAGAAGAGCATGGAGTGAAGTATTTCAGACTCTAAAGGACAATGATTTCCAACCTAGACTGATGTACCCTGCAAAACTGTCCTTCAAAATTGATGGAGAAATAAGATACTTCCATGACAAAGAACAGCTGAAGAAATTCATGATCACTAAGCCAATCCTGCAAAGAATACTGAAAGACAGTCTAGATACACTTAAGAAAAAACCACTTAACAAAGCAGACAATTAAATAGAACAGAAAGATAAAGATGCAACAGCAGATATATAACATGTCACTAATAAACCAATATATAACACTTATAACCATTAACGTAAATGGTCTCAATGCACTAATTAAAAGAAATAGACTGGCAGAATGGATCGAGAAACAAAATCCAACCATATGCTGTCTACAAGAAACCCATCTAACCCAAAAGGATACTCACAGACTGAAAGTCAAAGGATGGAAAACAATACTTCATGCAACAGGAACCCCCCCAAAAAAGCGGGGGTAGCTATTCTGTTTGCAGACAATGTGAACTTCAAACCAATAATGATCAGAAGAGACAAAGCAGGTCACTACATACTGGTTACAGGAAAACTTGAAGAGGAAGAGATAACTATCTTAAATATATATGCACCAAATTCCAAAGCACCCAGTTATATAAAACAAGTATTAACAGAAATGAAAAACCAAATTAGCAGTAATACAATTATAACAGGAGATTTTAACACACCATTGACACCAATGGACAGATCAACAGGACAGAAAATCAGCAAAGAGATGAAAGAACTGAATCATACCTGTGAACAAATGGAATTGATAGACATATACAGAGTATTCCTCCCAACAACAACAGAATACACATTTTTCTCAGCAGTACATGGGTCATTCTCTAAAATAGACCATACATTAACTCATAGAACATATTTAAAGAAATGCAAAAGAGTTGAAATCATCCCCTGCATGTTATCAGATCATAACGCTATGAAATTAGTAATTAATGATAAAAGATACTGCAAAAATCCCATAAACACATGGAAACTGAATAACACACTCTTGAGTAATCAGTGGGTCACAGAGGAAATTAAAGAAGAAATTAAACAATATCTACAAACAAATGAAAACACAAATACAACTTACCGGAATCTGTGGGATGCAATGAAAGCTGTCCTCAGAGGGAAATTTATTGCACTGAGTTCCCACATCAGGAAAACAGAATGAATACAAATAAATAACTTGATGCTACACCTCAAACAGCTAGAAAAAGAAGAGCAAGTCAAGCCCAAAGCCAAAAGAAGACAGAAAATTATAAAAATCAGAGCAGAAATCAATGCAATAGAGACCAAGAAAACAATACAAAGAATCAATGAATCAAAGAATTGGTTCTTTGAAAGAATAAATAAAATTGATAAGCCCCTAGCCAACCTTATTAAAAAAAGGAAAGAAAAAGCTCAAATTCATGCAATAAGGAATGAAAAAGGTGAAATCACTACAGACCCAATAGAAATACAGAAGATCATCAACACCTATATCAAGAACCTTCACTCTCAAAGGTTTGATAACACAGAAGACATTGACAGATTTCTAGAAGCATATAAAGTACCAAAGCTAGGTCAAGAAGTTGTAAAATTGCTGAATAACCCAATTTCTATTAATGAAATCGAAAATGTAATTAAGTCATTCCCTACAAAGAATAGCCCAGGCCCAGATGGATTCACTGCAGAATTCTACAAGAAATACAAAGAGGACCTAATGCCCACACTCCTCAAACTCTTCAATGAAATTGAAAGGGAAGCAATCCTTCCTAAGTCATTCCTGGAAGCAAATATTACTCTAGTACCAAAACCTGAGAAAGACCCAACTGAAAAAGAGAACTACAGACCAATCTCCCTAATGAACACAGATGCAAAGATCCCCAATAAAATATTGGCAAATAGGATGCAGCAAGTCATCAAGAAGGTTATACACCATGACCAAGTGGGATTCATTCCAGGTATGCAGGGATGGTTCAATATACGTAAATCAAGAAATGTAATCCACCATATCAATAGAGTCAAAGTAAGAATCACATGATCATTTCTATAGATGCAGAAAAAGCTCTTGATAAGGTACAACATTCATGATGAGAACCTTACAGAAAATTGGAATAGATGGTCTTTACCTCTACATAATAAAGGCCATCTATGACAAACCAACAGCCTGTATCATACTAAATGGCCACAAATTGAAGGCCTTTACTTTAAAATCAGGCAGAAGACAAGGATGTCCCCTGTCACCGCTCCTATTTAATATAGTACTGGAAATACTAGCCAGACCAATTAGACATGAAAGAAAATAACAGATGTAAAGATAGGAAAAGAAGAAGTTAAATTATCACTATTTGCAGATGATATGATACTCTACATGGAAGACCCCCAAAACTCCATTGAAATACTTCTAGATATAATAAATAAATTCATCAATGTGGCTGGATACAAAATCAATAGTCAAAAATCAATAGCATTCTTATATACTAACAACAAAATCACAGAGAGAGAAATAAGAGAAGCCACACCCTTCACACTAGCAACCAAGAAAATGAAATATTTAGGAATTACTCTCATGAAAGAAGTGAAAGACCTATACAGGGAAAATTATAATACATTGAAAAATGAAATTGAAGATGATCTCAGGAAATGGAAAACATCCCTTGCTCATGGATAGGAAGAATAAATATTGTGAAAATGGCCATTCTCCCAAAACTGTTATACAGATTCAATGCAATCCCGATAAAAATACCATCAACATACCTCATAGATTTTGAGAAATCAATCCTAAAATTCATCTGGAACCAGAAGAGACCTAGAATAGCAAGGACAGTTCTAAGCAGCAAAGGCAAGGCAGGAGGCATCACAATCCCTGACTTGAAGTTATACTACAGAGCAACTGTAGTAAAATCAACATGGTGCTGGAATCAAAACAGAGCCGAAGACCAATTGAATAGATTAGAAGATACAACCACAACTACAAACACACTCAACCACCTCATGTTTGATAAAGGGGCCAAACAGGTTCACTGGAAGAATGACAGTCTCTTTAATAAATGGTGTTGGAAAAACTGGCTCTCCATATGCTGAAAACTAAAGCTAGACCCATGCCTGTCACCATATACTAAAATAAAATATAAATGGATCAAAGATCTAAATATTAAAACAGAAACACTAAATCTATTGGAAGACAAATTGGGTAAAAACCTTGAAGACATAGGGGTAGGTAAAGAATTCATGAACAAGACTCAAACCGCACGGGAAATTCTTCCCAGAGTCAATAACTGGGATCACGTCTTATTAAAAAGTTTCTGTACATCGAAAGAAATCTCTAACATAGTGAAAAGAAAACCCACAAACTGGGAAAAAATTCTAGTGAACTGTCCCTCAGACAAAGGACTTCTGTCTAAAACATATAAAGAATTAAAAAAAATCAGACCCCCAAAATTCAAAGACCCCCATCCAAAAATGGGCATCTGAGATGAATAAACAATTTTCAGATGAAGAAATACAAATGGCAAATAAATATATGAAAAAATGTTCAACATCACTAGTCATTAGAGAAATGCAAATTAAAACCACACTGAGATTTCATGTCACTGCTGAAAGAATGGCCAAGATCAAGAAAACCACCAACAACAAATGCTAGAGAGGCTGTGGGGAAAAAGGAAATCTCCTGCACTGTTGGTGGGAGTGTAGACTGGTGCAACCATTGTGGAGGTCAGTCTGGAGATTTCCCAAAAACTTGGGACTGGAAGCACCATTTGACCCAGCTATTCCACTCCTAGGCATATTCCCAGAAGAACTGAAAGCATCATACTACAGTGATATATGTGCACCCATGTTTATAGCTGCACAATTTGTAATAGCCAGATCTTGGAAACAACCTAAGTGTCCATCAACTGAGGAATGGATAAAAATGTTGTGGTATTTTTATACAATGGAGTACTACTCAGCTATAAAGAATGATCACATTGAGACATTTATAAATAAATGGACGCAGCTCGAGACCATACTTATAAATGAAATAAATGAAACTCACCTGTATAAATACCGAATAGTTTCCCTAGTGTAAGAAACGATAAGAATACATGAAAGTACGTGGTAATCATGATTCCCAGTCACACTGGTTTGAAGCCATATGTTTTCACTCATCACTTGCAATGGTTTTAATTTGGGTGTTTTTATTTTATTGTCTGTGATACTACAAATGACTATTTGAAGAGAATAAGAGCGTAATAGCTAGCGTTGATTTAATATCATCCTGATTTGACGTCCCATCAAGTTTTTGTTCATTTGTTTCCATTGGTTCTAACATGTGGTACCTTATTATATCTTAATGTATGCAATAGTATAAGCAAGCTTTTTATAGACAAAGAGATAATATAGAAATTGATGTTTGGTTTCTGCTAGCTGGTTCTAAATTCCCTGCAACAATTTCATTCTCTTGAACGGTCTCACACTGTCTTGATAAATTTGATGCTATGAAGTTAGACTCAAATATTTCAAGGAAAGAGTCACTATGGTAACTACTATTAATGTCTAGGTATCTGGAGGTGAAACACAATGATGGTTAAATTTTTGGATTCTGATTGGTGTTGTTATATTGATACTTTTTTAAAATCTCAGTCTCCCCCCCTTTTTCTTTTTTTTTTAAACAATTAACTTATTTCTTAGTATCTTTTAATTAAGGGAAAATTAAATTAAAAATAGTGCGATAGATTATAGTAATTTTTTTGTTTCCCTATTAACCTGATTTGAACCCCTGTAGTGTTCTCAATATCTTGTTCTGACTGATTTTATTATATTCTGTTTTGCTTAATAGTATCAAGTTTGAGGGTATAGGCAACCATTTGAAAGGCAACCAGATATTCTATGATGCCAGTTATTATTTGACTATTATCTTCTTTGGAATTCTGTAAGCTCTCCAATGTGGTTTTATTGGTCTTATGTATAGTTTTGTTCAATTCTTTTATACTAGCTGATATAGACTACTCTTTTTAGGATAACAAGAGGCATAATGGTAACCATTGTTGATCACCTAGTAATCCCCCCCTTTATTTTTGTTTTATTTTTTTATTTTTTTTTCATTTTATGCTATGTCCATCCTCCTGATCTAAATGACTCTGTTTTGCTTTGTCACATTGGGTTTTTCTTTGGTCCGTCTTGTTTTGTTTTTTGTTTTTTGGCCTTTTTTTCAATCTTTTTTCTTTTTCTCTTCAAAGAAAAAGTTAAAAAAACTGTGGAAGTAATGGAAACTAAATTGCGCAATTGTCAGTGTAAAAAAGAGAGGAAGGAAAGTGATCTAAAGGATATAACTGCAAGTTTATTTAAATGTGTAGGATAGAGAACCATATTGCTGAGTTTTTCTTGGATCATTGAACAGAACTGACTGCAATCTCACTGTATTAATCTCCACTTTGTATGCTTTAATTTTGTAATCTGGACAGCTGTTTGTAAGTTGACAATGTGTGATCTATTAACTGGTGAACTCTTACTGTATGTTTTTTCTCTTGAAATTCTGTGTTGCTTCCAGCCTTTAACTGTCTTGCTTCGTTTAGTTTTGTCTTTCTCTTTAAATAAATAAAAAAAAAAATCAGTGAGTGGTGGTGGCTCAGCAGACTCTTCCTCCCATGTGGAGGAAGGGCTCCACTGACCTCAGTTTTCTGTCTCTATATATTTACTTTGTCTCCTTGCTTTTCTTTTCCCCAGGAACTTACCTCTTGCAGATGTGACAGCTATTTTCCTGAACAAATAATCTGTTATGTTTTTTGTGTTACAAACAATATGAAGACAGGCGGGACTGCGAATTCAATCTGTGCACCAAAAAATCTAGTGCAGAAAAAATATGAGAATTATGAATGAATATGAATGAAATCCTTGGATGTATGTGGATAAAGATGTATTAACAGATATCAATACATTTATGTAACAATAATTGAGGTAGGTATACAGTTGAGAAATTGGTTTTGCTTGATATATAATGTCAGTGAATCTTAGGAGGTCATTGAAAGGTTATTGGAAGAAAATGTTCAGATAATATCAAATAAAATTAACATATACAAACCCATAGCTGCCCTCTATAACAAATTGGTATGCAGAAGATATAGTCATGAAGACTTAACTTACAAACTTTTAAAACAGTGGATCATGCTTCAACTTTTATATACACAATTCAAATTAATGAGACTTCAAAACATTGCTAGAGTTCACTAAGATAACTCAGTTTTAAACATCTTGAATAAAAGAGTTAAGAAGCTATTATCTGAAATTATTGTATAGATTTTTAAAAATTCCCAGAAAATAGGAGTATAATTACTTATATTTTTAAGTATACATTCATATATCTTTAAAATTTCACAGGAAATCACTTTTTTGAGTTTGAGAAAAAGACAACAACTATACTCAAGCATGAAACCTAAATGCATAACAGAACTCAACAGCACTGCACTCCAGCTCTGCTGGGCAGAGACCCCAGCGACCTGGGGAGCAGTGCTGGCCCCGCCTGAGTCTCAGGTGAGCACTGAGCACAGAGGCCCCAGGGCACTCAGGAGAGGCTGTGCCTGGCAGTGCCCACAGCATGGTGCTTCTCTCTGCAGGAGTGGCTGTGCTAGGGGCTCAATCTCACCCACAATTGAACCCCAGTGAGGTTGATCAGCCTCCTGCCTGTGTCTCACAGGGCTCAGGGACCGCAACTCTGGGGAGAGGGTGAAGGAGCTCTCACCACGCACGAATCCCAACTTGATTTGGGGCCCTAGGACAACAGATATCTGGATTCTGAGATGGGGGCATCAGGAAGAGAAGGCTGGGGTCTCTGCCCTTGGCTGTTAGAGTGAACCAGCTTAGAGTAAACAAAGATTCCCTTGAGTCTCAAGCCATCCCTCTGTACACTTTGGCCCTGTGTGAGAGGGCAGGTGTGGAGAATCCAGGGGCAGAGGCCCTAGCTCTCTCCTCCTCTATTGGGTTGATACTGCTAAGTGACCCCTCTCCTCCATCTGATTATGTCTTATGGTCTGAGAGTGCTCCTGCAGTCAGGTCACTACTGTTCATTTAAGTGCAGGCAAGCCAGGGACAGGGCCTCTTCACCTGAGAAAATGAGGTCCAGGATGTCACTGGACAGTAATAACAGGTACTGAGAATCATTGCATCAGTAGAATCTCATGAAGACTAAGGTTGCAGCTCTCACAGAGAATTCCACCTCATAGCACTGAGTTCAAAAGTTTGACATTAGATGAAAGGGAGCATCACAAGCCTTCCTTCATGGGCAGAAGGAAAGTGTCCATCGGGCACTGTGATTGACACAGCAGGGTCACATCCTCTCCTGTAGACACATGTATCCTGGCTGCACTGAGAGGGAGGGTGTGGCAGGGAGCTGTCCTGGAGATAAGGAGGGTGGTGAGGGGCTGTCCAAGTTATTCTGAGTTAAGGCCTCAGCAGGCTGTTTCTGAAGACCCTCAGTCGCTTTCTGTTTCTGTTTTCCTCTAAGTCTGCCCCTCCTGACCTTCCCTCTTCCTCTCTCTCACCTCCTGACACCCTCATGTCATCCTGGCCATCAACTCCTGGCTTCCTTGTAGGGCCTGTGAAGAGTCTGGGTCCCTGACTGAACCCTGGCTTTTTGCCTGTGATCGAGATGCCCAGGGAATCAAAGTAGGCTGGCCGTCATATAATAACTGTAGCATCTTAATGTCCCCTGTGACCAGGGGTCACAAGGCCAATGGTACAGGTCACAAACCTGCCCACTGTGGTCTCCCCGTGAGTCAAGTGTCTAGCAGAGCTTGGCTTCTCCATCCTTAGTCACAATGAACCTGTCAATTCCAAGCCTTAAGCCACAGTAGAGACCCTCCTGAGGTCACTTCTGGGCTGGGCAAGACTGAGAGGCTGGGTTTGCTGTAGACTCCTAGGAGAGAAAGGGACAACATATTTATTGAACTCACTCATCCCACATGTTTCCCAGAACTGGGCTGTGAGAGGGAAACACATATCCTGAGGGCAGAGTGTGGGCCTGGGACCCTGAGTGTCCTTTCACCTGTCACCACCAGCTGCAGATGCTCAGTGCACTCTGACCAGACAGAAGGCTGTGATGTCACTCCACATGGAGCTCTCTTCTGGATGAGACAGGAAACATAGGCTTTTTCTGGGGTTTAGAAAGGACTCTGTGTCTCCAGAATCTCTGATTTTTCTTGGTCAATGCAGAAAGGATACTTTGGACTCCATGGTACCCTGACACAGGAGATCAAGACCACCCAAGGTGATCACAGATTCTGGCTCACTGCAGAGCCTGGGTTTGGGGAGGGTCCCTGCAGAATATCACAGTTAGGTCCCAGGACCTTCCTCTTCCCCTCAGATCCCAGCTCTCAGCCCCAGGACCCTCTGGTTAACTTTTCACCAGTGCTATAGGAACCCAGTGTGACAGGACTGCAGCCACCTAGGGCTGTAACCACTGAGGTTGCCAAGGCCCCTTGGTCTGTTTTCCCTGAGTGGTTCCCAGCACACTGTGTTATAAGTGACAGCCTTCAAAAGGTACCTGGAGCTCTGTGACCAAACCCTGGCACCATCAGTGCAGGAACTTGCTGGCATCTTTGTTATTAGCTAGAGTTAGCTAAGCACATTGATGGCTTGGGTGAAGCCTCTCTTGTCCTGAGTACTACAGGAGCCTCCTCTCTCTGATGCAAAGCTCGTGGGTCCACTGGTCCTACTGCTGCCCAGGACCTCACTTCTGTCAGTCAGTCCCCAGTGAATTGCACTCTGCAATCCTATCTATGTCTGCCTCTTTCTTCAATTCTATAGAGGCTTGCAACAGGATCTCATAAAGTGAGTGAGGATTTTTACAGAACCAATGTTTAATTTGAAAACATATATGATAAACACTAACTAAAAACATGCCAGCGGGAAGATCAAAATGAAAGTAAAAGACAAGGTGTCCTTCAAAAGGAGAGAAAGATAATAAAGCTGTGACTGGGCCAGGATTTGGTTCAGTGGCATAAGCACCTGTCAGGCAAATGCAAGGTCTGGAGTGCAATTTTTGGTATTAAAAATAAATAAATAACTGAACAAATAAATAAACAGCTGTGACTCACTGTCTTCTTTTTGGAGAAGGCATAGCTTGGTGGGGAGATTCATAATCCTAACGCACTTCCTGCCCACCCTGCTGGGTGAGGGAGAAAGAAGAGACCTGAGAGTTCTCAGCAGTGAGAGGATGTTAAGGGTGAGCATCCTCCCTGTCTCTGTATTAACACAAAATGTTTTACGGAAAGCAAAACAGCTATTTGTCAATCCACAGCTTCTGTGGTGGTCACAAAAATGGTAAAAGATTTCTCCTTTCTCAAGAAAGAATTTCCACTGTGACTGGTCCTAGCTGTACACATTAGACCTTTTCCAAATGTCTCATGGAGTTGATGGAGCCCGCTGCCAAAGGGTCAGGAGCAGACTCCTCATAACAAGGAGATGCTTCTCCCTGACCTCAGAAGTTGTGGCTATCTCTATGTTGTCCTAGTCTTGAGATCCTGTGTGAACTGTAGGAAGCTGTTGAAGCTGGAGATTGACCTGTGGGTCTAAAGCAAGGCCAGCCCAGAAAAAAACAGAAAGACCGAAAAAAGCGATGTAAACAAGTTGTTCCAGAACCAAGAAGGCAAGGAGCCCAGGCCTGCCAAGCAACAGGTTGCAGGGCAGAGGGGCAAAAATTGACATCATCTTTCCCAGTATATAAACAAAGGTGCTTGAGCAGTGGGTGAGCAGTTCCTTTCCTCTCATCAGGTTGAGCAGTTCCTTTCCTCCCATCAGGAGGACAAGGGCTCCACCTCACCCCAGCTTTGTCTTTTCTTTATTTCTCTCATCCTTTAGTGGTCCTTAACCCCAAGAATCTCAGGAACTGCATGGATTGGGGCAGTGGACTGATTGTGCAAGCCACTGTATGAAGGGACCTTGGTGTTACCTTCCATATGGCTGCAGGTCACAGCTGGTGTTAGTGAGTGAGGTGACTGAGGCCTGATGGAAATAAAGGGGATTCTGGACAGGATTTAATTCATGTACACACAGAGGAATTTGCCATCCTGGAATCTCTGGAGATGCTGCTGCAGGATGCTGAGCAAGATGTTGAGGTCACTGGATAATTCTAAGGACAGAGCCCTGTCCAGTGCCTGGTGATGGCGCTTGCATTCCTGCCTGGAACACCTCTCCAGTGATATTGTCCTTTTCTCCTCTTGATTGGGGATTGTTTGATTTGGTTGTTTGGGTAATTTTATTCCTACCAGGTTTCTCCCCAGTAAGGTTTTCATTTGCTTTTCATAAAGAATAACTGATTTGTAGCAGCTACCTTGAGTCAGTGTAATACCATGGTCCTCACTGAATGTTCACTTCTCATTTTAAAACCACTGTGTTACAGTGATCTCAGTTTGTCAAATGTTAAAGGCAACTTTGGATTTACCCATGAATCAGGTAACAGAGTGGCACTCAGAGTGGAGGGAGCTCTTTACTATGCCAGGAGGCTCTAAGGAGTTCAGATCCCCCAGGGCAGGGCCCCCAATCTGGGCTAGAGGAGTTGTTACATAGAGTTTTGGGCAGGAAAGGCAGAGTTGAACAAAAGCATTTACTCAAAGGTGACAGGTTTACAACTTTCCACACCTGGTTGGCCTTGGCTGGCCAGGCAGTCAAGTAACAAGGGGCTGTGTAGCAACTTGTGCAGGAAGGGAGAATGGGGGGGGGGAGGGGGGAGAAACTGCTGTAACCTTGTGGATAAAAGATAGATAATGTAAGAGCATAACTATACCTGATGTGCAGGACTCAGTCTGAGTTGAGTTCTTGCAGCAGGAGGCCCCAGAGTGGTCTGTTTTACTGTCTCACTGACAGTTACATTGTAGGAAAAGCTTTCTTTTTCTGCCCCTAGATGACTTCATTTGCATTTGAATAGTATTGTCAAGGTATCCTTTTGCTTTCAAAACAAAATAAAGGAATGTGGTTGTACCTCCTCAGGGTCCCTTCTGCAACAATACTCAGACATGTTTGGGATTTTTTTCTACTTTCTTGCACCCTTGTATCAATATCCAGTTTTCTCCAGCGTCCTTTTCTTGGCGTAATAGTCTATTCTCTTCACTTAATAGTATGTCCTGGAACTCACTCCAGGCAAAGGCAACTTTCTACTTTTTTACAGAGGCAAATTCCTCTGTGTGTACATGAATTAAATTTTGTGAAATTTTGGTGATATTTCAGCTTTCTTTCTAAAGAGTCCACAAGTACAAACAGTGTTTTTATTAATAAACTAGGGGATGGATTGTTATATTTTTGAAGATTCCTTTTCTGTTCTTTGAATGTATATTTTGGGGAACATAGACTCTTATTTTGGTGGATATTGACTTTTCCCCTTAGTATGAATTCTCCAATGTTGCATTTCTGCCAACAGCACCAAGACCTGACAATCCTAATAATTACTAAAACCAGTAGGTAAACAGTGTTCTGATTTTATCAAAAAAATTGTACTTTGTTGATATTTAATTTTCTACTTCTCCTTGATATAGGTAAATATGAATACCTTTTCATACGTAAAGGTGCCCTTTTAAACCTACAGTTCATATCCTTTGCCTTTTGTCTACTTACTTAATAATTAAAATTGTTGAGTACATGTGCTTGTGGATCAATGTTTCTTTTATATGTACTACATAATTATACAATGATATATGTAATTTTATTTTCAATTTGTTTTCTAATTAATAACATGGTAATTATAATTCCATAAGCAGTATATAAATTTCTATCATGGCTTGGTCTTCTTTTCTCTGTGTGTAAAATGTGAATGAATGTCTGTTTTAGGTTGCTCAATTTCCAGTATTTTCTTGCTACCTCATTTTCTTTTCTAGTGATAAATTCAAAGTCATTCCTTATGCCAACGTTACAGTGGAGTTCACTGTATTCCAACTATTTGTATTTGTACACTAGATTCACTTAAGAGTTTAATCTTATGGGCTATAAGACAAGTTTGTGAATTTAAACAGCAATTATCTAATTAGAGATATTAATACAAGATGAAAAGCTCAGGTTGTGACCTGTACATGATCAGTCATGCTGCCTTAGATGTCCATGTTACCACGGCAGGTAACTCAACCATGCATCCTGGTGCTGATGCTGAAGATGATGGTGACAGCAGTGTGTGTGTGGCGGTGGTGATGATGGTGCTGATTGGTGATAGTGTGGTGATGATTGCAATGCAGAGATATGTAGGAGCTATTGTTGCATATGAAAGGAGAACTGTGAGACTTAGATGTTGTTATTATGCATCTTTTTAAATTAATGTGTATTGATTTGTAATAGCTAAATCTTGGAAAAAAATCCAAAGTCCATCCAACAGGAAATGTATAAAAAAGATGTGGTTCTTTTATACAGTGGACTACTACTTGACCATAAAGAAGGAGAAATTTTATATGTAATGAATGAAACCAGAGAGCAGTGAAATGAATTAGACTCATGACATGGCTAGTGTTATATTGTCTTCCTGGATTGAGGGGCCGAAAGAGTAAATATTGTCCAAAATGCACATTAGGTATTGTGAAATGTGAAAAAATTTTTCAAAAGGATAGTAAAACTAGGATGGGGAAAGAAAGGAAAGGAAAAGAAGAAAACACAAAATAGTCACGCTAGTAGTTTCTCTTAGTTCATTGAAAAGAAAGTTTTATGCTAATATTATTTGGAGAATGTTTATGTCCTTATCTTGTGCTCTGATTAATTACATTAAAGATAACAATGTGTACTGTATTAACTATCATTATTCTCCTATTACTTTGTTATGAATTTGTGTTTTACTATTTTCCATAAAATAAAAAATAAAGAAGGAAAAATTAATTAATATGCATTGATTGTACAGATTAATGGATGTTATTCTGGCAGTTTTCTACATGCACATGAAATACTGTTTATTTTCAATCACCTATCTCCTCTTTCCTCACCTTCTCTGCCAGTTTCACAATTTCTGATTCAATGTGTAAATATTTATTATTTATATTCATCCACCCACTTCTCATTGTTACACACATGCCTCCCACCAATACCTTTCTCTTCCTAATAACAGTTTCCCTTTTGAGTTCTTTCTTCCACTTTATGTAATTTTCATTGTATAAGTATTTCCCTTCCTGGACTGGTTTGATTCCAACATTTTGTTATTCTTTTTTGAGTTTTACTTTAACGAGAATAAAACCCAACAAAATAAAGCAGAATAAAGTCAATCAAAACAAAACAACGAAAGTGACACAGGATTTCAAAGTAAGATAATAGGAAATCAATAATAGCCACTATAATGCCTCTGTAATCTTCAAAACCGCTGCCCATACCATCAGACATAATAAAATCAAACAAAACAAAACAGAAAAAAAAAAACAATCAAAGATGAACATTGAAGAAAACAAAACAATAAAAAGGAACACACCAAAAGAGTAAGAACAATATTGGATTTCAAAAACAAGACGGAAGGAAATTCCCCTAGTTACCATATTGCGTATTGCTATTCTCTAAGTAGGTGCCCAGACTGCTGGCTTTAGGCCTGCTAAGTTAATTGAACAACAGAAGCATTGTTTCTTTTGTATCTTAGTTGGTATCGTCTCTGCCTGTGTTCTTCCAAATCAGTTGATTGCTTGTGGTTGGGTGGAGTAGTATGGAGGTGAAAGGTTGGAGGGTTGGTGGGGTGGTTCTTATGTCCCAGTCCACACATTGGCTGGTATGTGGGAAGGGCAAACTGCCATCTTTTTTCTCCTCTTGGACCCCACCTTGCTTCTTGCTGGCTCATGGGAAGGGCAAATTGGCTTCTTGTTTCTCCTCCTGGACCCCACCTGGCTGTAGCTGACTCTCAAGAAGGCTGAATTTGCTTCTTGATTCTTCTGAGCCCTGCCTATCTGCCACTGATTCATAGGAAGGGCAGATTGGCTTGTTTTCTCTCCTCCCAGGCCATGCATGACTGCAGATGGCTCACAGGATGGACAAATTGGCTTCTTGTTTCACCTCCCAGACCCTAAATGACTGCCACTGGCTCATGGCAAAAGTAAATTCACCCATTTTTCTCCCCCTGTGTCCCACATGGATGCCACTGGCTCACAAGAAGGGTAAATAGGCCTCTTGTTTTTCCCTCCAGGCTCCTTTTGGCTGCCACTGGCTCCTAGGAAGGGAGAATTATCTTCTTGATTCTCCTTCTAGGCCCCGACTGTCTGCCACTGGTTCATGAGAAGGATGAACTGGCTTGTGGTCTATCCTCCCAGGCCATGTATGACTGCTTCTGGCTCATGGGGAGGGTGAATTGGCCTTTTGTTTTTCCTTCTGGACCTCATCAACTTTATTGTATTGGGCGCTTTGTGAAGACAGTGTTTTCCTGCTTTCTTCTTGTGCTACTTTATTAGTAGTGTAGCGTGATATTGTCCTGCATGTTAGTCTCTCCCAGACACTTGACTTTTACTCTCTGTGAAGATGGAATTTTCCAGGCTCCAGCACCCTGGCAGCAGGAGCTCACATGTCTCCCCTTTGTATCAAAGAGCCCATCTCGGGTCAAAGCATGGGTTTGGGCAGGGTCCCTGCAAGGAAGTAAGATGGTGGGTCCAGGACATTCTCTGTCCCCTAGATGATTCCAAGGCCTTTTCCTAATCCTTCCAAACCCCTTCTACTGGTGGAGCCTGGCTGTCCCCTCCTTGCCCTTTCGGTTTATCGAAGGGACATGGCCACTCTGGATGCTCTCATGGCTGGCCTTTTCAACCTCAGGAATGATACTGTTTGGCTGAAGAATTTCCTCCATAAGAATCCTCAGTGGCTGCTGTGTCGAAGACATGATGACCTTTCTCCACAAAGTCCTATACTTCCTCCTTCCCCTGCACAAAACAATAAAAGGGGGTATATGGGGAACTGATAAGACACATGTGTGAAATGGATATGCAGAGGTAAGGAATTTTTGGGACCACGTGCACAAAACTTCTGGAATGCATGGTTAGAGATTGAAAGAGAGTCTAAAGGGCCACGAATCCAAGTAGGAAGAAGACACACTGCCTTAAGGAATTCATGCTCTCACCTTGTGCTCCACATACCCCAGTTTATTACTTAGACTGGCCCCGAGGTCAGCCTGTGGCAGGGTACACTGTTCTCCCTGTGTCTCTAGGAAGGGAGTGTTTACACCATAGTCATAAATGCTATAACCACAGGCTGTTTACACCACAGGCAAATGCTATAAGGTTGAGCTTAGGAAGATGATTTTGTTCTTTTTTTTTATTTAAAGAGAAAAAAAAAAACAAAAACAAAGCAGTAAAAGGGTACAAGTAATACAGAATTTCAAGAAAAATAATACAGTAAGAAATGACTAGTTAATAGATTACATATTGTCATCTTAGAAACAGTTGTCCAAATTACAAAATTAAAGCATACAAAGTGGACATTCATACAGTGAGATTACAGACAGTTCTGTTCAATGATCCAACAAAAACTCAGTAATATGGTTTTTTATCCTACACACTTAAATATACATGCAGTTATATCCTTTAGACCACTTTCTTTTCCTCTCTTTTTTACAATAACAATTACACTTTTTGGGTTTTATTACTCCTACAGTTCTTATAACTTTTTTTGATGATTCTGTTCCTGTAGTACTGAGGATCAACCCAGAATGTTCACACTGAATGACAGCCACAATCCTTTGTTTTTTTTTTGCTTCTTTTGAGATAAGGTCAGTTAAGTTGCTCAGGCTTGGTTTGAACTTGCAGTCCTCCAGTCTCAGCTTCCCAGAATACTAAGATAATGGAGCCATGGCCTGTACTTGGCTAAAAATTTGTCATTACAGACCTGGTTCCCCAGCGTGACACCCAGCTGACACTTTAAGTAGTAGGGTGCTGATTCCAAAAGATGACATTTCTCAGGAAACCACAAGGCGGCATTTAATGATGAGGGTGAACTAAGTTCCTCAGAGGGTGCAGCAGCAGTATATTATACTTATATTTGGAAGTTTGGAATCTACTTTTCATCCACTTATTCAATTAATCCATATTTATTTTCACAGGTATGTAGACAGATGCATAGTGAATATCAAGGAATGCACAGATAAAGTTGAAATGAATTACATAGAAGAGGCCTGGAATGCACAGGAACAAATGAGGCCAAAAATGCACAGTAACAAACCTGACTTTGGGCTGGGCCCTGCTGTGTTGAGGGTGACAAAAGAAGGGATGGTCGGGGAATCTCATCTCCAGGAGGGAGGGAGTCACAGAACACTGGAGGAAGCGTCTGTCACACTCCCTCCCAGCCATTTTCCCTAACCAGTTGTGAGTTTATTCCTCTCAGCTGACAGGCCCCAACTTATGACCCCAGGACCTTTCCAGAATCTTCCAGAAACATTGCATTAACTCCCAGACCTCTGCTCCTCAGAAGATGTATTGTCCTCTGTCTCTTGTGTTCAACTGCTGGCTCCATCTCGGGGCCTCCTCTGACTATGCCAAGCCTCACATAGCAGAATCCTGAGGCTCATCAGGACCAGGCCAGCCATGCTCATGTGCACCAGGTTCTCCACCATGTGATCTTGGGGGAGTAGGGCTGGGAAGAATGGACAAAGAGGTCACAGAGTCAGGGAAGCCCAAGGTCACCTCTACATTCCTGGGCATCCTCCCAATGTAGCGCCTACTCTTGCCAGCCCAGCTCCACAGCTGAGAGCTGTGGGATCTGACTTGTTCTTTGCTGGTGCAGTTACTAGGAATGAGCATTAAGCAGGATGGACAGGGGTTACAGACCCTTGAGCCAGTGTCTCCCTGGGATTCTGTGATCAAATCTACTCCCCTTCTCCTGACTGTGACATGATTCACAGTAAAGCCTTCCTGTGCTGTTGCAAATGTATGCATGCATTTCAAGTTTATATCCTCATGCAAGGTGGTGTGTACATCACCAGCATCAGTGAAGGCCTGATGACAGCAGCTCCTTCATCTGGGATGTCATTGTAGCTGTCTGAAAAACACTACAAGGCACCAGGTAAAAGTGATTTGAAGAATACAGCAAATCTCAAAACAAGGTGTGGAGGAGGAGGAATTGGACTTGTCAGAAGAGAGTCAAGGTGGACATGCCAGCAGCAGCAAAAACAGTCGGGCTGTGCCAGGGTGGGTGGGAACTCAAGAGAGAACTGGGATGTGGCCATGAGATCCAAACGCATTGTAACCAACATGGGCACTGCAACCACCGTGGCTGATAGTAGACGAGATGTGACCAGGAGGAGACCTCCAAGTCTGAGGATGCGTCCATAGAACCTCAGAACTGAACAAGGGCTGATATAATGCAATTCTGATCAATATTCCAACATCTCACAGAATCAGAGAATTCTAAAATTCATTGTTCTCACCTGGAGGTGTCCTGAGGAAAATGTCTGCAGTTATCTCCTTGGTGTCCTAGACTTCTCCTTGGAGTCTTAGACTTCTTTTAGACAGGACTGAGACTTCCTCACCTGAGACCAGGAGACCCAGAGGGTTACTGGACCATGCCTGAGGACATCTCCTGTGATAGCTGTAGTGTTTGAAAGTCAATCTTTGGCTGGGAAGCATGGAGTCCATATGGAACAGGACTTGGAATTTTGTACTGGGATCTCACTGTGAGTCCAGGGTACAGGAAAGCAATATATGCAACTCAATAGCTTTCCTATGTGTGCTTTATAATTATCTACAAAATTCAAATAATCAATCAAATTTTAGTTATAAACTATTAAAATTAATGAAAAATCCTAAAATTATGCATGGATATATAGAAGTTTTTTGAAATAGCTTTAAAACGCTCCTAGGAAGTGGCAGCCTCCAGGGTCCCCTCAACACGAAAGGGTCACAGATTTCACCCATGATATCACAGATCCTGGCTCAGCCCAGAGCCTGGGTTTGGGCAGGGTTCCTGCAGGGAAATCACAGCTGGGTCCTAGGACCTTCCTCCTTGCCTCACATCCCAGATGTCAGCCCCAGGACCCTCCAGACCTCCCTATACCAGCCCACAGCTGCTGTACTCCATCCCCACTGTCCAGGGGTGGCCCCTTGTCCTTAAAAGGAGGAAGAAGCAGGAACAGCTGGGGACACACTCACTTGCCTACACTGGATCCTGGGCCCCAGTCTCAGCCCTGGAAGAGAGTTCCCTGTGAGAGGTTTGCCCTGCAGCATGAGCAGGTCCTCTGTTCCTAGGAGTCTCCTGGGCCCCTTGTCTCCTGATGCACCAGGGCCTGGCAGTAAAGTAGGATCCCTCCTAGACCATAGTGTCCCCTCTCCTCCTCTCATCTCACCAGGCAGAGCAGGGCTGTGAAGGTGCGGGCCATGAGTGTCTGCAACCACTTTCCTGGGCTGCACAGATGAATGAGACCACGGTGCCAAGCAGGAAGGACAGACAAGCTGGGCAGGGCCACCCCGAGGCCTAGTTCTGTGTTCCACAGAGTTGTCCCATGAGCAGCCTGAGAGAAAGGGGAAATGCCCTCTCTTTTTTTGCCAGGCTCTTTTTCCTTATGGTGGACACCAAGCTTTCAATGATTTTTCAGACAATAATGGGGACATCTCTTGCCCTGTGCACTGCCTTTCTAGTCTGTCTGTCTTTCCCAGAGGGCCTGGACATGACAGCAAATAGACTTGGTGTTTTCCTGAGCTGGCCCATCCAGGAGAGTGTGACCCACGGGCCCCACATTTACCATCAGAGCTTCCCTATGAGGTCACCTTCCCTTCCTCACCCCTTCTGTCTGCACAACATGGTCTTTGCCTACGAGCACATGAAGCTTTGGGAGGACCTCCAGACATAAACCGTAATGTGATCTGTTGGTTTGATTGTTCTCAGATGGCTGTGAAGTCCACATAGTCGATGGTGGTGTTTATAACCACTGCTTTCTTCTGATTTTCTGTCTGAATGTCTAATCTAACATTAAAGTGGAACATGGACGTCTCCTATTCTTATTGTATTGTTCTTCTTTCTCTATTAGAATCTGTCAGTCTTGGTCTTGGGTATGTTGGTGCTTTGTGTTAAACTCATATGTCTTCACAATTGTCCCTTGCAGATGGATTGAGCTGTATACCATTATCTAACAACCTACTTTGTCTTTTGTTACAGGTTCTCTTTACATCATGTACACATGGCCACCCCAGCTCTCTTTCAGTGGATTTGCACAGAATATGCTTTTGCATCCATCACCCTAAGCATGTGTGAGTTTAGGTCTAAAGCAAGTCTGGAGCTGGCTATGGTGGAAGAGTCTATAGTCTAAATTCTGTTTGAGTCTGGAGTTAGAGAATGGCATGAACTCAGGGTTTCCAGACTGTACTTAGTGACAGCTAGACTGTATTTCAAAAACAGCAGCAACAACAACAAACATCAATCAAACTGAGTCCTATGGAGACAGTGTACAGCTTCATTTTTATTTGTGTTTATTCAGGCCCTCTGGGTTACTTCATTCAAGAGTTTGAGCCCTTTGTGTCAAGAATAATTACTGATAGGTGAGAGCTCACGATGTTACTTTGTGAGTTATTTTCTGTCTTGTTCTTTGGTCTGTCTTTTCTTCTCTTGCCATATCCCTTTATGATTTGTTGAGTTTTTGTACTGCCATCTCTACAGTCTGTCCTTTTTTCCCACAGTGGATCTTCTGTAGGTATATTCTTCCTGGTCAGCATGAAGCATGCCATACTTATAGCAGTCTAGTCTAACATAATTGCAATTTACATTCAGGTACATACAAAAACTCTCCATGTCACTTCTCTTTCCTGTACTTTATTTTTCATTTGAGAAATCTTTTGTTAGATGTCCCAGAAGACGAGAGTTTAAAATCAGGCAATCAGTAAACACAACTAAATACAAAACCTCAGGTAAGCCTTCATTTCAAAATAAATCAGACCTTTGCAACAGGGAAATTGCCCAGGGGGATGAGGCAGAATCTTGGGGTCACACGCTTAATTTTTATTTTATTTTATTTATTTTTCAGTACTGGGGTTCAAGCTGTTCATCTTGCACTTTCCAGTCAGGCACTTACATGACTGAGTTAAATCCCCTGCCCTTCTTCCCCATACTTTATGTTACCAGTGTTACAATTTACAACTCTTGTTTGTAGTTAAGTTATTAATACTCTTCTCCTTATGGTTTATATGTATTTAATATTGGAAACCAAGCCCAGGGACTCACATGTTGAGCAAATGCTCTCTCACTGTACTCCATCCCCAGCCATGTCCTTGAATTTTTGTACTAGAATTAAAATTGATCTTATCACAATTAAGTATTAAGCTATTAAAAAATACAGAATCATTTCATGGCCAGGAAAATGGATACAAATAATAATCACCATGCTAAGTGAAATAAGCCAGACTCAAAGAGTAAAGAATCACATGTTCTCTTTCATATGTGGAATCAAAGGGGAAAATAAAAAATTGCTAGAAAGTTGAAGGGAAATTGTTGGAGAAAAAGAAAGGGATTGAAATGGAGGAGATTGAAATAGTGTGATTAGCTGTATACAATTAAGGAATATTGAAGGCATGTAAAAATCATAGTGAAACCTATTAATTTGTGTATCCAATGTACACTGATAGATATGAAAATAAGAAGCTATGTTCATATCACTGTTAGGAATACTGGAGTGTCCTGTATCTGTGCACATATTTGGTTTTATATTTGAGTCGTGTGCTTTGATAGAAAGGTAGAAGTAAACAGTTCAGTGTCTTTTTTAAAAAGAGAATAAACCCCAACAAAATAGAACAAAGCAAGTAAAATCAAAACAAAGCAGTGAAAGTGGTACAGAACTTGAAAGCAGGATAATAGGAAGTCAACAGTGGCTACAATAATACAGCTTGTTATTTTCACAATGGTTGTTCAGTCCATCAGACAGTAAAATCAAAGAAAACAAAACATCCAATACAACATGACAATGAAGCAGAATGAAACAAAGCAGTGAGAACAATTTTGGATTTCAAAAACAAGACAGAAGGAAGTACTCCACATTTGCTATTTTGCATGCTGTCATCCTTCTGGTAGAGGCTCAGACTTCTGGCCCCAGGCCTGCAAAGTCAGTCAAACAGTACAACACTTTAGTTGTTTTTGTACTTCAGTTGCTGTCAACTCAGCCTGTGCTCCAAACCAGTTTACTGGGGTTCAGGATGAGTTTATTCATTCTCAGTCCACCAGCTGGTCAACTCACGAAGAGGGCTTTCTGAATTCTCTCTGGGCCCCACATGGTTTGTGCAGTGAAGGGTAAACTGGTTTCATGATGTGCTCCTCCCAGACCCAGCACGGCCTCTCAGTGCTTCAGTATCTTAATTCCCACACATGATAAGCCCACAGCTAACATCAGTGTGAGTGAGGAAAAGTTGAAAGCTTTTTCTCTGAAATCCAAAACAAGACAAAGATGTCTGCTCATCACTTCTATTCAGCATGGTCCTGGAGGTCCTAGCACAGCATCAGTGGAGAGAAAGGAACATAGACACTGATGCTGAAAAGAGGAAGTAAAATGGTCTTTCTTGCAGATGTTTTCTTACAGAAAACCTTAAAGATGCTAAAGAAAAAAAACTATTAGGACAAATAACATGGTGCAAGTTATAAAGTTAAATATAGAAAAAGTGGTGCTTCTTTGTTCTAGTAGCATGATAATGGAAAAGAATATCAAAAGAACAATCCTACTTGCAATAGCTACAAAAATATATCTAGAAAAATATCTAACCAAGAGAGGATAGATCTTCTCAAAGAAATCTTTGTTAGCAGGACACAAATGTGCAGACTGACATTCTATATTGATGAGTTGGGAGAATTAACATGGCTACAATTCCCATACTACCAAAAGTGACCCACAGGCTCAGCACAAACCCCAGCAAAGTATGCATTATCTTCTTGAAGACATTTTTCAAAAGGCAAGGACAGGGGATATAGCTCAGTGACAGGAAGAACCTGCCTGGAAGTGCAAGGACCTGACTTTAAATCCTTGTACAAAAAAAAAAAAAACCTAAAAAATAAAAGCAAAACCAAGACAGAGACCATCCACAGCTACATGACAAGATACCCAGACCCACCCTTCATTAGGGAAATGAAAATGAACCCCACACTGAGGTATCACCTCACACTATCAGAATATTTATGATCAATAAGACAAGAAGAAAATTCTGCCAAGGCTGTGGGGAGAGGAGAAACCTTATTCTGTTGGTGGGAGTGTGAAAGTGGTGGAAGCTCCTCCCAACATTTAAAATAGAAGCACCACCTTCCAGTCTTTCACAGTAGCACACAGGGTAGCAGGGAGGGAAACAGAACAAGGGGTTTGTTTCTCCAAGACTCCTGGTTCTCATACTGCAGAGCACAGTGAGGGTATGAATTGGCCAAGGTTGTGCAGGAGGGAATCCCTGCTGTCTCACATCTGTGAGGAGAAGCATTTCCACTCTCTCAATAGTGGCTGTCATCTGCCCAACCTAGTTCTCCTCCCAGCATGGCCCTGCTCGTCCCTTGCCCAGGTTCCTCTCTAGGACCTAAGCCTTAGAGCTGAGCAGGGGAAAGAAGGGTTCAGGGGACAGTGAGGGAGTTGTGGGCAGGGCCTGGAGTCTGTGGGTCTCTGGGGAGCTCAGGCCTCCTGTGTGGCTTCTGTCCTTCTCCACCTCTGCGTCCTCTGCAGAAAGATGGAAATCAGCCTCCCCTTCAATTCTACAAAAGTCTGTGAACTGGAAAGAATATAATCCCTTCTGGACTTCACAAGGAATTCAAGACACAGCAGTGCTAAACAAAACCCGAAACATGTCCATGTTTTCAAACACAATAAGAAGTATGAAAAGTCCAAATGAATCCTCTGAAGCTGTTCCATGTACAATTATGTTAAGATGCCCGAGGCCTCTGCACTGGGAAATGCTGAGGTAAATGCTGCCCTGCCCCAGCTAAATAGGGGCCATCAGACTGCTGCTCTGTTCCCTCCCTGATGAGCTCAGGAGGGGCCCATCTCCTGAGCCCAGGTCTCTGACTCCCTAATTCACAGCCTTTGTGTCTCACCAGGCCCCTGCAGAGGAGTCTCTGTTACAGGCAGTGGACCTCTCTGTCTGTTTCCTGCAGGAAAAGCTCTCAGTCTCTTCTGCCTTCTGAGAGACCCCTGTGGCGCCAGGTACACTTCTCCCCTTCAAACCACAAACACAAGGAGAAAGAAAAACTCGTTCCAGAGCCTGAGTGCAGAATCAAAGTACTCTGCCTTACTATGATTCCTTCTTTCTACCACGTTCAGAACTTCATTTGCTCTTTCTTTCTTGTGATATTCACTTTCTGAATTGTTGACTCATTTTCAGACATTTTTCTGTTTCCGAAATTTTATTTAAAATTTTGAGTTACATTGGAAGTCTTTCACATCTTGCATTTCATCAGTTTCATATGGATTTTTTTATTTTTTTTATTTAAAGAAAGATTAAACAAAACAGAAAATAGGTTGAAATAGTACCTACATTCAGAGAAAAAAAGAGTAAGAAATCACTAGTTGATATTGTCATTTTAGAAATAGTTGTTCAAGGTACAAAAACGGAACATGTAAAGTGGGAATTCAAACAGAGAGACTACAAGAAATTCTAATCAACTGTCCTACAAAAACTTAGTAACATGGTTGTCAATCCTATACATTTAAACATACATGCAGTTATCCATATCTTCATTTATGTTTAGATTAAACAAACTAAAGCAGGTTAAAATCATTTTGAACAAATGCTGGATTTCACTTCATGACACTCCATGATCAGCACTGGGTACTGTAGTGTCTTCTTTTTAAAACTGAATTTAAAGAAAGACTAAAAAACCAGAAAATGGGTAGAAAGAATACATAATTTCAAAGAAAAATAAACAGTAAGAAATCACTAGTTGATGATTACAGATTGTCTTCTTACAAATAGTTATTCAAGATACTAAATTGGAGCATATAAAGTGGGGATTCAAACAGTGAGATTGCAACCAGTACTGTTCAACTATCCAACAAAAACTTAGAAATATGGTTATCAATCCTCTACACTTAAACATATATGCAGTTACCCATATTCTCAATTATGTTGACTTTCAATAAACCCAAGCAGGCTAATATTACTCTGAACAAAGAATAACACTATTGCTGGGTTTCACATTATGACACTCCAGGATCAGCACTGGGTATTTTAGTGCCTCCTTTTCTTCAAAGTATCTGTTCATTTCATCAATTGTCACAAGATCAGTTTTCATAAACTGTTTATAGATTCTACACATGCATGGGTCTTAATATGTATTTTTTTTTAATTTTGAAAGTAGCAAATATGCAACAGCTCAAGACAGAACAAAGCCAATTGAGACAATGCAGTGAAATTGGTACAGGATTTCACAGTAGGATACTGGGATAGTAGTACTAAGTACTATGGTATATCTCTTCAATTTAACAATAGCTATCTAGTCAATTACGTATTGTAAAATCAAATAAAAAATAGAACATTGTAAAACTAATTGAGAATACTGAATAGAGAAAAAGAAATATAACAAAAAGTGAAAACAACCTATGCCTTAAAACAGAAGATAGAAGGAAATCCCCCATATTTGCTATACTGCATATGGTCATCCTCCCAAGAGATGTTGAAATATCTATCCCCCGAAGGTAAGGGGGGAGGGGGCAGGTGGGAGAAGGGTGCTTGATTTTCAGCTTGCATGGAAGTTGGCTCACAGGTAATGGTTCTCCTCCAGGCCCAAGCTGCAGGTGCTTATCAAGAGGGCAGGTGAATAAGTTGCCTGAGTCCCTCCATGGCCGGAACTCTGGAGCTCTGTTGTCCTCCTGGCCTGCGCTGCAGACGTTTACCAAGAGGGCGGGTGACTAAGCTGCCTGAATCCCTCCATGGTCGGATCTCTGGAGCTCTTCTCTCCTCCTGATCCACGTTGCAGATGCTTGCCAAGAGGGTGGGTGAATAAGCTGCCTAAATCCCTCCATGGCCGGAACTCTCCATATGCAATTTTTCATTACCGTATATTTTGTACTAGGTCTGGAGATTCTTGTTTTATATAATAATTATTTAGAAAATATGGTTGTTACATATCCCAGACATGCTACATTAGCTATGATTCACTGCAGAATCAAGCTATTAATATCTCAGGAACTGTGGGCTGTCCATGCCATGGGTGCAGGGAGCTGCTGTTTACAAGCTGAGTGTCCATGGGGTTGGTTTTCTCTGTCCCATGCTCATGTCTCAGTAGTTGCACTGTGGGGCCTGAGATCTCTCCTGTGCTGCTGAACAGCCAGGCAGGCATACATGCTGGGTGCAGTTTGGGGCTCCACTTTCTGGAAGGAAGGGGCTGTGGTTGGCTCCTGTCTTACCTTGAAGCTATTCAGCTGGGCATAGGTTACTCCCTGGGGGACTTCAGAATCAGCTTCCTGGAGGGAGAGAGAGATTGGGGACCTGAAGGTGATAAGACTCATCTGCCTATTCCTGAACCTGTTTTCTCCTGTGGGTCTCACTCTCAGGTCCTAGAATGGCCTTGATGTGAGGCTAGCAGGGGAGGCTTCACCACATCTCCATCTGGAGGGCTGCATCTCAGTGTGTGTCTCTTCCTGGGGGTCCTCCTGCTCAGGGGTCTGCAACAGGAAGAAAGTGACAAAGGTTGCTCCTTGACTCTGTCCTGCATCACTCACTCTCTCAGGGACCCTAGAGTGAGCACTGTGACAGCTTGAACCTTCACTCAGCAAACTCCCAGTGGTTTCACAAGCTCCATCAGAACCCAGGGACCCTTGGGACTCAGCCTTTCTGAGCTCTGCACTTGGGCCCTGACACTTCTGTCCTTCATCCATCACTTCCAGTGACACTGAAGTTCAGTCTGCTCCTGCAGAAGGTGCCGTGTCCACATCTGACAGCATACTTCCAGTTCCCCGGCAGGAAAGCCCTTTCCTGGGACAGTCACAGGCATGTCTTATGTTCAGGTCTCTCCTGAGACACACGTGCTCAGAGGGTCCTCTCTGAACCATTCCCTAGAGGCCTCCGTGCTCTTCCCACAGGCCCTTGCTCTTCCCTGCCCTGTGTGGCTCACAGTGCTGTGTACTTCCTGGGTCTCTGTGCCCAGCCTGTGCTCCATCACCATTGTCTCTGGGCTGCTCTGAGGACACAGACTACTTGGTGCTGGTGGATGTCAGCCACACTCCCAGCCTCACAGACTGAACCTTGGAGGAGGCAGTGCTCCCTGTGTGTCTGACAATGGAGACTGCAGGGAGAAGAGGCCAGACTGCAGGATACTGCTCCTCACTCCCTAGGCAGCAGTCTGCAGGGATCTTGGTGAGGCTCAGGGTGGAGACACAGAAGAGGGTCCTTGTCTTTGATGACCTCATAGCATTGAAGGCAGAGACTGTAGACTTAAGTAACAAAACCACACTGTTAGAAAGAATGGAGAAAATAGTAGAGTGGGTTGAAGGGGGTGGGTGGTGGACAGGATGATTTTCCTCATGGCTGCAGGAGTCCTCTGGGGAGGTGGCAGCAGAGCTGGGAACTGGTGATGAGAAGGAGGCAGGCCTGTGAGAACCATATGGAGCCCTCATTGCATCTGCACCTTATCATCCATATTAGACCTGGACTTCTCCAGCTATTGGGGTCTTGAGCCCACCTGCTGATCCCTCTTGGGGTGCAGCCCAGGCCACCTTCTCCCTCCTCACCTGCCTTTCTGCAGTGGCCCTGATGCTGGAGTTGCAAGAGCACAAGGAGTGTGAGCAGAGGAGGAGGAAGGGCACTGAGATCCAAGTCAGCAGCTTCAGCTCAGGTTCCTTCCAGAACCTTGGCCATGGGTGATGTGTAGATCAGGAAGTGATGAGCTTAACTGATGGCCCTGCCCTGTGTGGGGTTTACATTCATCACCTCAAGTTCTCAGAATCCAGTGATACGGCACTGCTGTTCCCATCTAGGCAGTATACAGATGAGAAAATCGAGGTTCAGAAGGTAATACTCTCCTGCCCAGGTCCTGTTCATACCTCCACACAAGTGGAGCTGAGGCTGTGGTGAGATGGGCTGAGAGTCTCCAGGCAGCCTGGACACAGGATGCTAGGAGCAGAGACCAAGACTCACCTGCTGTGGAACCGGGTATTGAAGGTGGGGTAAGGGGGTTCCAAGAGCATCCTGTGGATGAGTTGGTGTGCTGATGGGCCCTGTGGTTGGGGAGCTGGAAATAGATGGTCACCCTGTCACTGATCACGGTCCAAAAACACCCTTGAGATTTGTCCAACATCATCACCTGCCCACTCTCTAAATTCAAATCAAGCCAATTGGGTGGGCATGCATTGGAGGAGCACTGCTGGCTTAGAGAAAGGAACCTCCCCTGGCTGGAATCCTAGGTCATTCTCACTCTGAGAAAAATTTCTTTACAGGTAAAGGGGTTAGAGACCATTTGATCAGAGAGAGGACAGGGACAGGGTCTTCCCACTTGAAACCAGGAGCCAGGGGGTTGCTGGATATGGACCACACTTGGGGGCTCCTCCTGTAATAGCCATTGCATCTAAATGACCACCTCTTCCCAGAAATCACAGGACCCATAGGGAATAGGGTGGGGAACTGTCCATTGAGAAGTCGCCTTAAGTCTGGGGTCCAGGAGAGTTTGTCTCCTTCCTTAGTCAGAATGAATCCATCAAATTGTTGTCTTGTGATACACTGGAGGGTCACACTGTCTCTTGATGTCACTGCATGGCTGGGCAGGGCTAAGAGGCTGGGTTTGCATAGACTCCTAGGAGAGGAGGCAGCATGTGAAATAGTCTCACACCTCCCACACGGTCCCCTGGGCAAGGCTGTGAGATGGGGACACCCCTGAGAATAGACCCTTTCCTAAGGGCCGAACCTAAGGCTGGGTCCCTGAGTGTCCTCTCATCTGTCACTACCATCTCCAGGTCATTACTATGCTCTGACCAGCCATCAGTGCTCTGATAGTAGCAGTAATATTGCCCTGCATGGCCATCGGTCATGGATGGGATGGAGAACTTGGCCTTGTTGTTGAGCAAGAGTGACATCTCCAAGATCCTGGGTCTTACTTCTCTGTACAGATTGTACTTCTGGACTCCCAGCATCCCCGTGACACCAGATGCTCACAGAGCTCCACCAGGGGAACCACAGAGTCTGGCTCGGCCCAGAGTGTGGGCTTGGGAGGGTCCCTGCAAGGAAGTGAAAGGCTGGGTCGAGAAATGTCTCACTTCCTGCATCCATTCCCATCCTCATGCTCAGGCCAAGCCTCTTTTCTACCAACTGAAGGCCAGGAGCTGAGGCTGGGGTGGTTCACAGAGTACTGGAGAGACTCACCTGCAGGTCCTTTCAGCGCCATGTACAGACTCAGCCCTGGAAGAAAGTTTCTTGCACTGTCAGAGGTTCTGTGTGATGCCTCACCCGATCCCGCTCTCCACCCCAGCCTGGTGCCTTTCTCCTCCCAGTCTTGACCTAGGCAGAGCAGAACAGGCACTGCAGGCATCATGTTACCTTCTCTGACGGCTCCAGCTCTGACAGAGGAGACCTCAGCACTGCAGGACACACAGAGGAATGGAAGTAGAAAGTCAGAGCTGCTGTTGCCTCTCATCCCCACCTCTGTGGACCCAATGAAAGGAGACAGACAGTACCTCCCTAGATCAGGCTCTGCCTTCTACAGGCTCAGGGTCCCAAGTTCCATGGAGAAATCTCTGCCTCTGAGCTCTCCTGGTCCCAGGACTTTCCACATGGCAAGAATCCATTCATTCAAGGAAGGACTGGGTTCCGTCCTTCATGACCACAGAAACCGGACTCCAACCAGGACACTCACTTTCTGAGAGCCTCCTCTGTACTGTCACTCTCGGGCTATTTTTAAATGAGTGCTTGCTTAGGAGAGTTTTTCCTGATTCTAGCATTACCTCACAGTCTAGAGGTGCACATGGTCTGTGTGCTGAGAGGAAAATCTTCAGTGGAGATCCAGCATCTGATCACTTATTTTGCAGGAACGGGAGGTGGAGGGGACTTCTCCCTTCATCAGGTTTCCTCCTCTCTATAGTGACTGTCTCCAGGATTTCACTAAAGTAACCACACATTGAGTGATCCAGCACCTGAAATAAATGTGTGCTGCTTCCTGCGATCTGACTCCCATTTCATGGTTTTTCTTTTAAGGACCTGAAGGAAACTCCTGTTACCTGCTCTAGAAAGAATCATAGCAGCTGTCCCCACACCTGAACTGTGGGCTGAGAGCTCACCTGGGCTTCATAGTCCCAGGGGCCTGGCCTGTCTTTGAAGAAAGTGTGGCCCTGCATGAATCGGAAGTGGCAGGCCAAGCCCTATTTTTAGGTCTTTGCTTTCCCTGTGTGCTTTACCATCAGGATGTTCACCTGTGTGTGAGGACAGTGACAGTTGGTGCTGTGGATACCTAGGGACAGGAGCTGCTGCTCCCTCCAGGGCTGAGGGATCAGCTGGGGCTACAGATGCTCTGCCTGTCCAGGGGCCTGTGATGGATCCAAGGCTCCCTCTGAGCCTCCCAAAAGAGTTACTTTCCTCAGTGTGTGCAGAGATGAGCACAGGGACAGTGGCTAGACCTGGTGGGAGCTCCTGGTTATGAGATTTCATGTGTACCTGGGGTATGATTGATGACTGATCCCCGATAAGAGACTCAGGGTCTTCACCCCAGGAAGGGCAGAGACACAGTAGGCCCATGGTTCCTGTGTTCAAGTCCGAAACTTCACATGGCTTCAGAGGCCCTGGCAGAGATGACCTGCTGCCAGAGCAGTGTGACCAGAGCACAGGGAAGCAGAAGGTGAGCCTGAAGTGGGAGCAGCATCTCCCATGGATGGATCAGAAATGGTCTGGCATCACGTGACCTATGGGCACCACTGGGAGTGGCTGTGGAATTGGTCTAGGAGTTGAATCTAGAAAAGTGGGGAGAAGTGAGCAGGAGACAGCCTAGAGTGCTGGTGGGGGAACTGGGGTTCTGGTGAGAGCTTAGAGCATCAAAACCTGGACAGAAGTGGAGACAGTGAACGTTGTGCTCAAGAGGCTTCAGATGAAATCAAGCACTGTCTCAGGAAGTGCAACAAAGACCGCTTTTTAATCGTTTGGAGGAGCTGTTGTCTTTTAGCTAACTAAAATGTAAACATCTCATATCACCCATGAACTGAAAGCACTGGAGAAATACTAAGAAAAATTTATAAGGGATCAGAAGACCATACTAGGAAACTTATGGAAAATAACCAACAGAGAACACTGAAACAGACTGTGAAGAGAATTCCCTCCGCAGGTAGACTTGACCATTGTATTTAAGGGTCAGGTGAGCATCGCTAATAAGGAGGAAGATAACAGTTGCAAAACTTCTACCAGTAGAAAATTGGTTAAGACATTTTCCCCACAAGCTGCTGGTTGGCAGCTTCACTTGAGTATACAGTGGAAATGATGATCACAAAGTGTAAAAACACTTTAAGATCTGATTTATAATCTATTCTCAATCACTCTTAATAAAGAAAATCCATAGTCTGTACCTCTGAGAGGTTGGTTGCGCTGTGCTGCAAAGCTAACAGTGTTTGTTGCTGGTGCAGCTTCTTCTTAGCACCAGGTGAGCTACACCAGGCCCAGCTCCATGCAGTGTCTGGGGAGAGGAAGGGGGTGGATGTCTGTCTGGCCCTCCTCACCTCATCCTCTACAGCACGGGTTGGCAGATACCCGGAGGTTGTTTCCTCAGGGAGCTCCTGTCCCACCCATCATTTGGTCCTCTTGTGTTGTGGTGTCACATACAGAGCAGCGCTCACTGAGTTGGTTGTCTAAAAACTCACTATGGGGCTCAGAGATGAGGATGTCAACATTTTTGAGCATGGCTTACCACACAGCATCACATCATTCCTAGGGAAAACAAGACTTAGAAAGATTGTCATGATCACATAGGTAAGGAGGGGGATCAGGGTTAGAGGGGAAACAGGGAGAGGCTTCCTCCTCACAGAGATGATTCTAGCTCACCCCAGAGATCCCAGACTCTGAGCATCACAGATTCCTGCATGAGACTGGCTTAGCACAAGGCAGAGCATTTCAGCTCCAAAAACAGAATAAGCTCCTCACGTATTGCCCATGTGCTGCCAGAGAATTCCCTGGAAAGTCTCCTATGTCACCTGCACCCACCCCATACTTACCACTTGGGTTTGAGGGGTGAGCAGGGACAGGGAAGACAGCATATGTGGCTCAGAGGATCTGGGCCAGACAACATCCTGGAGAGACAATCCTATGGGTGGTGATCTGTGCCCATGTGGACCCTGCCCTCTATGAATATGCCTGGTGTTAAATGTTGGCCTTCACCAATTAGAATGAGTGAAAACAGTGTATGAACTGAGCTTCCCGAGACTCCTCCTCCAGCCTGGGTCCTGTGGACCCCATGTCCCAGGACAGGATTTTCCATGCCAACCTTATGCTGCCTTCCGTTCCAGGATTTACAGGACATGGGAGGCTGACTGATTTGGGACATGCTGTTTCCCAACAGGACAGGAGGTAGAAACTGAGAAAAGTTAGAAAACATGCAGGATGTGATTGTCACAGCCCCAGGTCACACTCTGCAAAGTTCACTTCTTGCTGCCCACACAGGAAGATGACCAGCTCCTTCTCACCATAACACAATGGGGGGAGGGCCTTCTGAAACTTTCAGATGAGGCCCTGGGTGCAACAGCTCTAACCGAGGCCACACTGAACCCGCGACCAAACAGTCCCAATGTGTGCACACTGCACACCCTGTACTGCTGCATCCAGAACCACAGGGAGATATTGCTGTACACTCACTGCCCTTTGAAAGACCCAGATGTGATTCTGCTCCTCTAGGTGGCATCCCCTGCCACATGAGCATAGTGACCAATATCCAAATAATGACAAGTTATAAAACAAATGTGTTTTATCCATTACATGCATCTTCCTCAAAGATTACAGTTTAGAAGAGGATTATGAAATTGATCTGCCTTCCATTTCCATTTTATACTGGGTCACTCTTTTTACTTCTTTGTACATTTCCAGCCCCTTTTGCACACTCTGCCCAAGCTTTCAGCCCTGTCCTTTTTGTGATTCACCATATCAACATTAAAAAGAAAACTTTGAAAATTAACTGCTTTATGTCCACTTAACTTATTTGTTTTGTCAGTAAAGTGAGTAAACATCTTTCATGAACTCAAAATGTTTTTGAAAATTCAGTGGTATTTTCAGTGTTTCATTTTTAAGAGAAAATCATGGTGCCTCTAATATCTCAGAGGCTTTCATATACTTTATTTCTGTCATTTTCTGAATAATTGCTACACTTATGAACAGCACTTTATTGTAGTCCATTGAAGATTTTCATTTTTGAAACTGCTAGAGAACTTTAGGTTCTGCTTGACCTTAATGATTTTTCACTGTTGGCAAAGGAGACCTGCTCTGCAGATGAGAGCATGGGGCAGGTAGCACACTGGGCAGTGAAATCCTCCTGTCTTCACTAGAGGAAGACACACAGTACATCTCTTCAGATCTTTCCTTGTGCCCAGTGGAGAATTTCTTCATCAGTCTCCTTATCTTAAAAGAGAACATACATTGCTCAGAAGAAGAAAGAAAGATTTCTCAGATGCAGCTGTGTGAGGTATGGTCCTCACAGTATGAACAGATCTCCATGACTCATTCCTCCTGCATCTACATTAGGATCCATGACCAATATCTCTCCACTTCCCATCACAGCTCTGCTTTAAAGAAGTTACCAAAATGGTCCTGTACACTTGAGATCTGCAAAGAGCCTGAGAGTCAGTGCTTTCAAAGCAGGAAAAAAAAAGAGAGAGAGAGAAGAAAAGACCTAATGGTAACTACAGGTAAATTGGCATGGAGTATGTCATTCAGCTAGATTGTGATAGTGCTTTACAATGCAAATGTACAGAAGATGACAACTTCCATGCTTCCTATACATGAAAGTCTCCTCAATAATGTGGTAATAAACTCATGCTGAAGCTGGACAAAGTCTAAATTGAATTTTGGGATCTCAAGTGGAGCTATTCTGTAATTTTCTTCATTTAATATTCATAACATGTAATTATTATATTAAATATTTACATTAAATAAGCGACTGTGGTTTTCCTACAATGAAGGAGAGCTTTCCTCATGTGGTGTGTATTCAGGGTTTTCATTTGTTGACCATTTTATGGAAGTTCAAATTTTGTCCTTAAAGCCCTGAGATATGCATATTTATAATTGTAATAATTATGTTTTTGAGTAAAACCTATGATAGGTGTCATTTGTGGTTACTCTTACCCCATTCTTTGACACTTACATCTCCACCCCAGGCAATGCAGTCCTGGCCCTAACACAACAGCTCTGCCCGATTCATTCTCCTCTCTACCTTCTGGGCACTGGTGTTATGTGTTCCTAGCCAGGATCACCATGTTTCTAGTGACAGCTCACGGACTTCCTGTGGACCACTTGGCATATTTTTGGACAAAGACCTCTCATGTTGTGTGAAGTACATTTAAATGTCTACATCTTCTGAGCAGAATCAAAAGTGGACAATGTCTTCACAACTTTTTCTACCACCTGGGTCCATATAGCCCACCCTGGTCATCATTTTCTCTGTCAACTTATTAAAGATGAAGACTACTGAAACTATTTCTACAATTTGGTAAACTTTAGTTGCTTTCAAAGATTTTAGTGTGCCAAGAAAAAATTGGAATGTACCAGATTAAAGTTCAAGAGGATAACACAGTGTCTCCATAACAAGAAAGCCAGACTCCTGGAAAACAATGACTTATCGAAGTGTCAAGGAAGACTAGCCAAGAGACTCAAGGAAAATGGAAGGGAACTAGACATCACAGAGGAACTGCAGAAACAAACAAGGCAGAGAAAAGAAGAAAGCAGCCTGGAATTCTAACCGCAACTATTGAGAAAGGATCCTGCCTTTGCAAACACAAGGGAAATTTGGACAGGCTTGGCATCTCAGAGAGCAACAGTAGACTGAACAAGAAAAGGTAGCACCAAGAAAATCCTGTGGTTATTGTCAACTGCAAATACAATGTTGGATTGCACTCTGGAAGTGTCTACTTCTGCATGACGGACTAGACCTGGAAAAGACATCCACTGCAGCCTCTGTCATATTGGAAGTGGTTAATCATGAGCCATTTGGGGAAGAGATTAATTCTTAAAGCTAAACTACTGCAGGAATGAGATGTCACAGTGTCACCACACTCAGAGTTTCTGGGTCACACCTACCATAGGTGCTGGGTGGGAGACAGCACAAGAGACAATCGCAGACACAGACCTCCTGAGAAGGTTAAGCAAGGATGAGCTCAGGTCAGGCAGCAGGACATAGTAGTCTGTGCCTCTGGCGATAAGCCAAGCTGTTTGCGTGTGAGTTTCTAGGAGGCTTGGGTGTGAAACTGCTGGCATCAAGTCCAGTTGACTCCTGATCCCATCCCTTCCTACCTTAGAAGGCGCAGACTCAGAGATCTCTGTGTTTCCCATTTGCCAGTGTGATGAAGAACATGCTTCAGCTTAGACAGTTGCCACACACTGGGGTGTATGGACAGAGAGAGCTCTGGGACAAGGGGATTTCACAAGACCATTGGCCCTGAAGCTAAGAGAAGTTAGCAGAGACTTGGGGCAAAGAGGGTCACAATCACTAAGAGCTACTGGAATGAACATATCATAAAAGGAGACACCACATCATGGATTGACACTGCCCAGTGGGAAGTGATTGAGGGTAGAGAAACCCAACTTACTAGAGG
Source organism: Cavia porcellus (assembly GCF_034190915.1). Classification (NCBI taxonomy): domain Eukaryota; kingdom Metazoa; phylum Chordata; class Mammalia; order Rodentia; family Caviidae; genus Cavia; species Cavia porcellus. Next base: position 35,580,937 of record NW_026947490.1, on the reverse strand, counting down.
CCTGGAATGAGTTTGCGTTCTCTAAAGTCACAGAATGAATTTTAAGAACAAAGGAAGCTAAGAGTAGAATAGGTTTACTGATAGAAACAAAGCTTCTGTCTCAGAGACAGTAGATTTTCCAAATGGATTGTGGAGGACCCTGCATTTTCTAGAGATTTTATAGAACAAAACCACAAAGTTAGGCAGGTACAAGGTGGGGAAAACTGAAAACTCACAAAGTGTGCATGAGGTGGGATAGAAATATGGCCAACCAATAAGATTATGAGCATAATTGCTCAGCTAAGATTGATTAAATTGGGGACAAGTGGGGAAGCAAGTCACATAGCAAAGGAGTAATAATAAAGAGCAGGGGCTCTGTGCCTGTAGGGGGTTAGGTTACTGGCTCCTTCTGGCTTCCTCAGGATATCAATCCCTGATGTTTAATGCATAGGATGTGGGCACACATGTTTAATCTTTTGTCTTGAGGTCCTGCCCACAGTGGGAGGTGTCTGCCTTCCTTACCATTGGTCTTCTGCACTGGTTTCTGAGGGCCCAAATCTACCTGACTGCTTATGACATTTCTATCTAACTCAGCTCCCTACAGTAGCGGGAGCAGGACTCAGTGTACATACACAGAAGAAATGAGTAGAAACAGAATAAGCTTCTGCTACGGCTCACTGCTCCCCCAGTATCTGTGTATTCCAATTTGTAGGGCTTGGGAAGCAATCACTCACCTAAACGCAAAGGGGAATTTTTCAATCTTTTTCTTTGGTTTTAGGGTTTTCTGTTTATTTGCTTGCTTGCTTTATTTTTCTTCTTTGCTTTAATTATCTCTCTTTTCTTTTTTTACTTTTATTTGGTAATTTTACTGTAATTCTAGTAATTTCTTTTATTCTTCAATTGGATATTTTACCTTACATTTCCAATTTCCTCTTCTCTCCCTTGTCAATATTTTTAAATTCTCTTTCTTTCTGCTTTCCTTTCCTACCGTTCCATATCTATTTTTATTATATATAAACTTTATTAATTTTTTTATCTGTATAGTTGATTCTAGGATCCCATTGCTGAATACTTTTCTACTGTTAATAATGTTAGAGTTGATGCATTGACTAGATGTGTGCTCAGTGTCAAAATTTGCTCTGTCTTTTGTCTATATTACTATGGTGGATCTGTTTTCTAGGGGCAAGAGTGCTATAGCTATAGCCTTTTCTCATATTTACGGCATGTCAATATCTGAGCAGTTTAAGCTCTATTATGTTCACTGATTTCCTTTATATTGTTGATGGTGGCATGATTATCTCTATTAATTCTTTTTTTTACTTGGGGTTAATAACAATCTTTCATCAAAAACAGTAGTGCAGTTCTTTTCTCCTCTCTGTGTGATAGTGGAGATCACCTCCCATGAGAGTGTTGGACATTATGAAAACCCTCAACTATTGGGTCAAATAGGTTGATCAGGGGTAATAATACACATGCATAATGAAACTCAAACCACATCCCAGGAAGACATAATTATTTCCATGTCTCCACCACTGTGAGTGCTCAGTGAGTGTTCCCTCTCACATACTCACTTCTGACTGCATGTGGATCCTTCTCTGGCTGTGCTGAGTCTAGAATAGTGGGGTCCTGAGGATCACCAGGACCAGGTCAACCAGGCTCATTCATATAAGATTGTCCACTGTGTGACTCTTGAAGCCAGGAATTAGTTACAAAGAGGTCAAAAAAAAAAAAAAAAAACTAAAATCACTCCAGGATTCCTGAATATTCAGCTGGCGTACCTGCCTTCCCCAAAGAGTTATGACCTGCCCCATAAATGCAAATTCTCTTGCTCACCAGTTTTGGAGTGTGACAGGGTTTGTGACCCGCTGAAGGTCTCTATAGCTCTGGAGAATCAAAGAAGAACAAAATGTGTGAATCACTGCAGGGCCAGAGCCTTTTCTCTGGGCTTCACAAACTTCTATCTTACAATCATGACATGACTTCATGTAATCCACAGGAAGCATTTCACTGTTGGATTAGGCTTTCCTCTCATCTCCCCAGTGGTTTCTTTACCCTCACTGAGCTCTGTGAATTTCACACTTGAATTTAAGTCCCTGAGGAACCAAGGCTGTCTGAGTTCAAAGAGCTCAGAACTGGCAGCAAACATGATTCCCAGTGTGGAAATAAGTGAGCACTGTGAGCTCTTGGTTTATCTGGAACACAGCACAATGTACAGTGATTCTCCTGGAGGTGAGTTTCCCCTCATTCACTGACTGAGGACCAGGGTCCAGACATGAAGCTCTGACCCTCAGGCTCCTGGAGCTCAGGTTCATGGAGGGTGAACTTCTGGGCCTGTGACCCAGCCAGGGCCCTAGATCCCCTTATCCCTGTAACCTCATCTTAAGTGATGACCTCATGGTTTCAAGCACCTGCAGGGTAACACACACAGGTACATGCACATGTCTGTATTTCACAAGGTGGAAATGTCAGGCTTTCCTAAAATCAGTGCATCTGGTTTACACATATGTAAATCCATGTAGCATGACCTATTGTAAATATGTAAATAGATACAAGCAGAATAAGTAAATGATGTGGATGAAAGTGAAAAGAAATGCAAACATATAAAACATACCCTGTAAGCACAGTCATTATAAATGTGCTCCTAGGGTATTCGTCCCATGTAATTTCCTTATTCCTGAGTCTCTGCCTATGTTATTTTCTTGAACAAATGATTTGTCATGTTTTCCGAGTTAAGTCCTTACTCTAGTATACTACAGAAAGACAGAGACAGAGACAGAGACAGAGACAGAGACAGAGACAATAAAGATAAATATTCTTGGATATGAATTAAGTAGATCTAGATATAATAAAATGTCAATATATTTGTATAACAATAATTAGGGTGGGTATTCAATTGTGAAATCAATTTTTCTTGATATATCTTTTATCAGTGAATCATAGAAGATTATTAAAAAGTTATTGGAAGATAATCTTAATATGAAATAAAATTAATGTACACAAACCAATAGCTTCCCTGCATAAAATTATTATTCTGAAAACATAAAATTATCAAGATTTAAATGACAAATTTTTAAAATAGTGGATCCTATTACAAAATTCCTGTGTATATACACAATTTCAATTAATGAAACTTCAAAATGTTGCTGAAGTTCATTAATACAACACAGTTTTAAACGTCTTATGTACGTTTTTATGTACAAATTAATGTGTATGAATTTTCATAGAAAATTGTTATTTTTACAGAAAAAGACACTGCAATACACAAGTGTGAAACCAAAATGCATAACAGAACTAAGCAGCACTGCACTCCAGACCTGCTGGGCAGAGACCCCAGTGACCCAGAGAGCAGCGCTGGTCCCTCTCTAGTTGCAGGTCAGCACTGCGCACACAGGCCTCAGGGGACTCAGGAGGGGCCATGCCTGGCAGTGACCACAATCTGGTGCTTCTCTCTGCAGGAGTAGCTGTGCTGCAGGCTTGGCCTCACCCTCAGTCAGACCCCAGTGAGGCTGAGCAGCCTCCTGCCTGTGTCTCACAGGGCTTGGGACTGCAGGTGTGGGGAGGGGTTGCAGCTTCAGACTCTGGTAAATGTAGAATGAAGGTGGCTGAAATACAACTTTTGTGGCTTGTCACCAACTCACCAAAATGCCTCTCCTCTCCCCCACTATTTCCCATCAAGCCTGGGAACATCACAGAATTCCCATGAGATCAGAAATGAAGGTGTCCTAGAGGTCACATTAGGGTGACTTCCCGAGATAGGATATAAAAGCCCAGGCATGAAGAGAAAGCTTTTCAGGTTTCTTTTCCCAAGAGACCCCGGACCAATGCACACTGGACATACTTTCTAGGGTCCCTCCCTCCCAGCCACCCCACCACGGCCTGCCTCAGTTTCCCTTGTCCTGACTCCTGGGAGGTTCCTGGAACCCTGCTCAAGAAGGAAAACCCCATTCTGACCCCTCTATCTTGTGCACTTGGGACCCTGCTGATGACCCTACTGGGAACTGCCCCATTATCCCACTCCTGAGAGACCGTCCTAGGTCACCTCCTGGGTGTGGGCTTGTGTCCTTCTCTGTATCCTACTTTCCTCTCTGTCCTCCTAATCCTCCCCAAGGCTCTCTCTGCCCATCCCAGAAACACTTCATAACACATCTCTGTGTGTGTTCTCACTGCCTGGCTTTGCTGGGAACACAGGCTGAGGGCTCTTTTGTTCCCCATGTTGATTCAGGTCTATCTACTTTTCTCGGTATCCACAAATGTCTGGAGACATTAATTTTCATTTTTCAAAAATTTTTATTTTGATATGTTTATTATCTTCCTTCTAATGAATTTCTGTTTTGTAGGAACAGAATCAAGCTGCCTTCACATGATGACTCTGAAAATTTCTGAAGAGTCCTAACCCATCCTTTAGCTTTCTCTATCCTCAGTGTCATTGCTGTTTTCTGTTCTCATCTTGTCGTCAGTCCTTGGCTGGACCTCCAGAGAAATGTTGAACAGGAGCCCAGTGACACAGTTCCTTCTCTGCTTCCTAATTATTGGGGTAAAGATACCAAGTTCCTTTGCAAGTAGGACGCTTCTTCCAAGTACTATACAAATTTCCATCCATTTCAATTGAGCACTTTTCCTAATATTTGAAATTGTGAACACCTGCTGGCTTTCCATAGACTGTTTACTTCCTCTGCTTAGGTGAATGCATTTATCCTTTTTTTCCGTAAATGCAGTAAAACATATTAATGATCTAAATGACTCACGCAGCCCTGATTCTTGAGGCAACCCCATTTTGCTCATACTTTTAGACTCCAAGGTGTGTTTTTTGCTGCTGATTAACCCAGGGGTCCTGTGCTGTCATTTTCCTCTAATGGAAAGTGAGGGAGAGTTTCTGATGGGAACATTATCTTCTCCAAGATAATGTTATCTATCTATCTATCTATCTCTCCATTATCTATCTACAGCTGACATGCGTTCCTTCTGTATTTCTTTTGTGAATATTGTTTTCCTTTGCAATGTTCCCTGGATTTCATAAGCTTTATTAGATTTTAAGGACAAGTATATATTTATATTGTTTTAATTTAAATTACTATTGGTTGCTATGGTCATTATTTCCTACTTTCTTACCTTGTCAAAATTAATGCCATTTTCTTGCACCAACAAATCATTGAATTGTTTGTTTCCCCATTTCAGTTTATTTAAGGTTTTCCTTTACTCTAAAGTACAGATACTTCATGACCCTGATGCATGTTTTTAATCTTACAATAAATTTGATGACTTTGTGATGTCCTTCACTGAGGCTTAGTTATTTTAAAAACTAACTTGTTAAATATTTAGAAGTGTTAATGTAGCTACCATGGATTTCACGATCAGGCAACCTCTAGAATATCTCAGGGTCCCAGGCCAGGCCCCCAGGCTGCATGGGGCAGCTCCTGTTCCTACAGCCTCTATGTGCCAATTTTTGCACTGTGGGATCTGAGGTCTCTCTTGTGCTGATGGACACCCAGATGGGCATACACACTGGTCACAGCTGGGAACTGCTCTTCCTGTGAGGAAGGAGCTGTGGTTGGCTTCTGTCTGAACTTGAAGCTGTTTAGTTGGGCATAGGTCACTCCCTGGTTGCCTTCAGAGTCAGCTGCCTGGATGAAGAGAGGGTTGGGGACTGGAATGAGGATGTAGTCTGGGAAAGCCTGGGGACCTTTACTAGATGTGGTCTGGGAAAGCCTGGGGACCTTTACTAGACTGGACTCAATTTCCTGTCCCTCTGCCTGTCTCCTGGGGCTCTGTCACTCAGGTCCTGGAATGGTTTCGATATGGGGGAAGCAGGGGTGACACCACCACATCTCTGTCTGGAGGGCTACACCTGAGTGTAGGTCACTTCCTGGGGTCCTCAAGCTCAGGGCTCTGCAGCAGGGAGACAGTGACAAAGGCTGTACCTTGACTCTGCTCTGCACCATCACTGGATCCCACAGGAGCACCAGAGTGAGCACTGTGACAGCAGTCAGTGTGGATACTCATTGGCTTCATGAGCCCCATCAGAGCCCGGAGACCCATGGGAATGAGCCCTTTGAGCTCTGCATCTGTACTTTATGCATAAGCTCAAGTGACACTGGGCCTCAGTCTGCTTCTGGACAAGGTGCAGTATCCCCATCTGGCCTCAGACTTCCTGTTCCCTGGCAAGAATGCTCCTCCCTGGGATGGTAACAGGCATGTCCTGTATTCAGGTCTCTGCTGACACACATGTGCTCAAAGGATCCTCTCTGCACCATTCCCTGGAGCCCTCCCTGCTCTTCCTATAGGCACTGGCCCTTCCCTGCCATGTGTGGCTCACAGTGCTGTGCATTGTCTGCATCTCTGTGCCTGGCTTGTGCTCCATCACCACTGTCTGTCTGTCCCCTGCTCTGGGTTGCTCTGAGGAGACACAGACTGCTTGGTGCTGGTGGGCTTCAGCCATACTCCCGGCCTCAGAGACAGTGAACCTTCAAGGAGGCAGCGCTCTCTGTGGGCCTGCTGATGGAGACTGCAGGAAGAGATCAGGCTGCAGGACACCATCCTTCACTCCCTGGGAAGCAGCTTGCAGGAAGTTTGGTGAGTACACAGTAGAGACATAGAAAAGGGTCCTTGCCCTCAGGGAACTCACAGCCTTGAATTCAGGGGGCACAGACTTAAGCAAGGAAATCACTCAGTGAGGGAGAATTGGGAACCGTGGGGTAAGAGGTGATGGGTGGAAGGAAGATGATTTACTGGTGGCTGTGGGAGTCCTCTGGGAAGGTGCCATCAGAGCTGGGTCTTGGTGATGAGAAGGAGGCAGGCCTGTGACACCCTCGTGGAGCCCTCATTGCATCTACTAAGACTTCTCATCATTGGTGTCAGGCCTGCGCTCTTCTAGCTTTTGGTGATGGGCCCTGAGCATCAATCGTCTCCTGGGAGTAGACATTTCTGCCAATGAAATTAGGAAAACGCGATGTCCAAGCTTGTCCCTGAGCATACTGCCATTGCTCACTGTTCAAAATCAACCCTGAATCCTCTCCAACACCCTCCCCTGCCCATGTGGCAATTTTTAAATTTAAATCAGAAGGCTGGAATGAGCTTGCCTCAAAGGAGCCTTGTTGTCTTAGAAGAAGGACCCTCCCTGACTGGAATCCCCAAATTACTCTCACTCCAACTGCAAAAAAATGGCCCCTGGTTTAAGGGACTGAGTGACATTTTGAGCACAGAGAGAACAGGAATAGGTCTTCCTACCTGAGACCAGGAGCTCCGGGGGGGGGGGGTTACTGGGTAGGGACCACACCTGGGGACTTTCCTTGTCATAGCTGTAGCATCTAAATGACCACCTGGGACCGAGAATCACTGGGCCTACTGGGAACAGGGCCTGGCACTGTCTATGGGGAAGACGTCAGGATTCTAGGTTCCAAGAGAGCTTGGCTTCTCCTTCCTTAGTCAGAATGAACCTGTCACACTCTTGTCCTGTGGTACATTGGAAGGTTACATTGGCTCCTGATGCCACCATGGGGCTGGGCAAGGCTGAGAGGCTGGGTTTGCTGTAGACTCCTAAGAGAAAAGGAGGGAAATGGACTCACACTTCCCACACTGACCCCAGGGCTGGGTTGTGATAAGCGGACACCCCTGAGAGTAGACCCCTTCCTAAGAATAGAAGCCTGGACTGGGACACTGAGTGTCCTCTCACCTGTCACCACCAGCTCCAGGGAATCACTGGGCTCTGACCAGCCATCAGGGCTGCGATAGATACAGCAATATTGCCCTGCATTGTCTCTTGTCATAGATGGGATGGAGAACTTGGCCTTGTTTCCAAGTAGATTTGATTTTCCCATGAACCTCATTCTTCCTGCTCTGTACAGACTGTTACTCTGGGCCCCCAAGGTTCCCTGACAACATAGGCTCACAGAACTCCCCAAAGGAATCACAGAACCTGGAAGGGCCCAGAGAGAAGGTTTTGAGAAGGTGCCTGCAAGGAAATCAGAGCCTGGATCCAGGATCTTCTTTGTGCCCCTAGATCATTCCAAGGCCTTTCCCTGTTACTAAACCTCAGCCTAAGCCTCTGTTCTACCAACTGAAGACCAGGAGCTGAGGCAGGGGTGGGACACAGCGTGCTGGGGAGGACTCACCTGCAGGTCTTTGTAGCGCCATGTGGAGACTCAGCCCTGGAAGAGTTTCCTATCCTGCTCCATCTGATACCACACCGGATCGCCCTTTCTGCCCCAGCCTGTGCCTTTCACCTCCCAGTCCTGACCTAGGCAGAGCAGAACAGCCATGGTGCGTTTCATTTTGCCTACTCTGATGGCCCCCCCATCTGCCAGAGGAGACCTCAGTGCTGCAGGACACACAGATGAACGGAAGTGGAAAATGACATTCTGTAGCCTCTTGTCTTCACCTCTGTGGACCCACCCAATGGGAACAGAGAGCTCCTCCCTCGGGCAGGCTCTGGCTTCTGCAGGCTCAGGATCCAAAGCTCTGTGGAGAAATATCAGCCTAATTCTGATTTCTCCCTTAGCCCCAGACCTTCCCATATGACAAGAGACCACTCATTAAAGGAAGCACCTGGGCTCCATCCTTCATGGCCTCAGAAGCTGGACTCCAATCAGGACACTCACTTTCTGAGAGCCTCCTCTGTACTTTCACTTCTGGGCCATTTTAAATTTACTTAGGAGAGTTTTCCCAGACTCCAGAAATACCTCATGGTCTAGAAGATCTCATGGCCTGTGTGCTGAGAGGGAGATCTTCAGTGGGGACCCAGCTTCTGATCACTCCTCATGCAGGAACAGGAGGTGGAGGGGACCTTTCCTCCCATCTGCTTTCCTCTCTACAGTTACTGTCTCCAGGATTTCACTTGTAGCAACCACACACTGACTGACCCAGCAGCTGAAATAAAATATGTGTTTCTTTCTGAGCTCTGATTCCCATTTCCTATGTTCATGGCTTTTCTTCTAGGGACCTAAAGAACGACTCCTGTCCCCTGCTCCAGAGAGAGTCACTGCAGCTGTCCCCATACCTGTGCAGTGGGCTGACAGATCAGCTGGGCTTCACTGTCCCCAGGGCTTGGGCTGCCCTTGAAGAGAGAATGGCCCTGCATGAATAGGAGTTGGCCGGCCCAGCCCCACATTCAGTTCTTTGTTTTCTGTGTGAGCTTTACAGTCGTGATGTTCACTTCTGTGAGAGGACAGTGAGGGTCAGTGCTGTGCACACCCTGGGACAATGGCTGCTCCTGTTGCTCTCCGATGTGCTCTTTTCAGGGCTGAGTGCTCCCCTGGGGCGACAGAGTCTCTGGCTGCCAGTGCCGTGTTGAACAAAGGAGAAAGAGAAAGTGCAGGGCTTCATGGCATGCAGAACAACATTGTTTAGGTCACATCACCTGGGGAATAGCGAGCCCCTCCTTGTCCTGAGTGAAGAAAGCACTGTGAAAGGTGACAGTTGCTGAAACAGGGAGCTTACAAAGCCAATGACTGAGCTGAAAGGAGGTCATTACTGTGACATCTCTTGTGCACTTGTGGTGAGCATGCTGAGTGTTTCCCCGACAGCGTCCTCATATCAAGAAGTGCAGGGACATAATCATTGCTTAAATTGTTCTGTTCTGACCTGTTTTGTTATTTCCTCTTATCTTAGCCTTTTTTAAAATAAAAAAAAAAGAAGTGCATGGACACAGTGGCCCCATGATCACTACATTCAATTCTGAGTCTCCATGTTGTCCAGAGGTTCAGAGAGAGGTGACCTCTGACCAGAACACTGTGATCAGAGCAAACTAGGAGCAGCATCTCCCGTGGATGGATCAAGAATGGTCCTGAGTCACATGAGCTATGAGTCACAGGAGTACCACTGGGAGTAGCTCTAGAATTGGTCTAGAAGTGGAATTTGGAAAAGTGGGGAGCAGCAGGCAGGAGATATCTTAGAGTTCTGGGGGGGGGTAGGGTTTTTACCTGGGGTTCTGGAGAGAGCTTAAAGCATCAGAACATGGAGACAAGTGGAGACAGTGAATGTTATGCTCAGGAGGAGTCAGATGAAGACAGGGTCAGTCTCAGCAAGTAGATCAAGGGCAGCTCTTTAACACTTTGGGAGAAGCTTCTGTCCTTGTTGTGTACTAAAGTTTAAACATCTCTTGTCTCCCAAGAACATAAAGTAACACAGAATATCTGCAAAAAAACCTCACATAGAATCAAAATTATACACTACAAAATTCAGGAGAAAGAACCAACAGAGAACACTGAAACAGACAGTAAAAAAGTTCCTCTGCTCAAATAGATTTGACCATTGTATTTTCAGGTCAGGTGATAATTTCTTATATGGAGGAAGGTAACAGCAGCAAAACATCTACCAGTGGAAAGTTGGTTAAAACATTTTCCCCACATACAATGATTGGCAGCTATACATGAGTATACAGTAGAAATGATGACCACAAAGTGTAAAAACTTTTTAAGGCCTGATTTGCAAACTGTTCTCAATCACTCTTGAAGAAGATAATACACAACATGTACCTCTGAGAGGTTGGCTGTGTTGTGCTATGAAACTAAGAGTGTTTGCTGCTGGTGCAGATTCTTCTTTGCACCAGGTGAGCTGCACCAGGCCCAGCTCCACGAGGTGTCCAGGGAGGGAAAGGTTTTGGATGTCTGTGTGTCCCTCCTCACCTCGTCCTCTGCAGCTTGGACCATGTGTGTCCTGCAGCATGGGTGGATGTCCTATACACAGCAGGCTCACAGTGTGTGTGAACTCTTCTCACCCACTAAACAGCCCATGTCCCTGAGCTATAGGCCTCAGGCAACAGAAGAAGCACCATCACCCTACAGACCCAGGGAGAGGAGAGTGATTGGGTCACATTATAGGATCCTGGGGTTCATGAAGTCTTCCTCTCTCAGGAGTGGACAACAGCACAATCCCCTATCAGGTGGTGCTGAACCCTCCTGTGGACAGGATCCGTGGAGGACACCTGGGTCAGAGAGGTGAAAGGGAATCACTTGAGCCTTAGAGCACTGATGTTCCAGGTATGACAAGCCAGGGAAATTGGGTACTAAACAGTGAATTATGCACCAAGGGCCACAGACACCATGAGGACAACAGCCCCTCCTAACTGGGACTGGAGAGATGAAGGGAAACTGTGTGTGCACACTGAGTGTCTGAGAAGTACAGGGAATTCCATAGGAAGGAACACTGTGGGCTAATTCCAACAACTAGGGAGGCCCTGGTTCAGAGTAGTGGGCAAGGACTTGTTATGCACAGACAATGATTATAGGGAAGAAGAGGGATGAAGGAGCCTTGGGTGGTCAGCAGAAATCTACTTCGAGAGCACACAGAGTACAGAGAGCGGCCATGGCCCCCTGTCCACAGGAGCTGGGCTCAGGATAACTTACAGTCTCAGTGTTGGGGCAAAGTCTCTATCCCAGTAATTTCCAGGAGGGCAGGAGGTGTGAGACAGTGCAAGAGGGATTTTGCTTGTTATCTGATGCCAGGTGTCCAAGTAATTTGCCATCCATGTCACATATTATGGCCTGTGAGTCTCTGCAAGGCTCTCTGTGAGGCTCCTTGACAAAATGGACCTGTGAATCTCAATTCCCTACATTGACCTAGAGTAGAGAGAAAGTTGTATCAAGGGAACAGAGCTAAATTCCTGCTTTTCCTGCATCACAGCTTCCACTCCTTATGCCTGGTGAGATCCTGAGTTTGGGCAGGTGTGGCAATGAGATGAGGTTTAGCTTTTTCTCTATATTCTAATTTTAATGTAAGTGGTATTCATGCCTAGGTAGTGCCCTTTTTGATAGGTCAAATACAGAGTACACTTCATCGCTGTGAAACTTTACTAGATAATTCCAAGAAAGTGGGCTATACATCTGCACCAAGAACTAAGTGTTATTATAGGAGCGTTTCAGAAAATTTAGCCTCCAGTAGTGAGATCTTGAGTGTGACTCAACCCACACATCTGAGGTCCCTGATAGAGTAACAGGAGCTTGGGTAATGCCAAGAGACTCTGGAGAGTGAACAATGGTCCTACCATGTGCAGATTCATCTAGAGCTATTTTGAGATGGAGCAACATCATTGTGGAGGAAACTTGCAAGGAGAAGCCCAGGTCCTTGCTCAAGGTGCTCTGTGGGCTCAGAGAATGGGACGGCCTGGACTCCACATGGGTTTGATGGGTGCTGAGTTCCAGGTGGGCTCAGCTTACAGTCCTGGGTGTACAGGGCAATCTTTGTCTGTAGAGTTCTGGCAGGAGGAAGGGGAGAGATAAGAGCTCAAGGCTGCGCCCTAGAAGGCACAACCATGGGATGTGCATGGGTTGGCAGCTGTGGGGAGGCTGTCAGCTCTGGGAGCTCCTTTTGGTCCTCTTTGTGCTTTGGGGTCTGATACAGAAAAGCTATCAGTGAGATGTTTAGAAATCCACAGTGGAGCTCAGAGATCAGGGCCCCTACTTGTATGAGCATGGCTTACCACACAGCATCACATTATCCCTTGGGAAAATGGTTTAGCCAAGCTGGTAGATAGATTGTCATGACCTCATAGGAGAGGAAGTGATCAGGCTTAAGGAGGAAATGTAAAACCATTCTCCCCCTCCCGTCTGATAAAACTGTGGGGGGCAAGCAGTGGCTGAAAAGATAAGAAGTATGAAATATAAATGACCTTTATTTTGAGAATGTAGGGGGAGAGACACCCCTGATTCCCTGGGGCGTGGCATCTCCCCCCAGGGTAGGCGATCTGTATAACAAGTGGAGTGGGGGCATACATGTAGCTTAGGTTAGGGGTGGTGCCTGAGGGGCATTAGGAATGCACAAGTAGCCAATTGGTATTCTTTTGGTGCCAGAGGTAAATTCCTAGGGGTGGGGTAAATAGGAGCTCCTTGGTTCCACTTGAGGCTTTTCCAGTTCAGTATCCGGCCTGGGCCAAAACTCATTCACTGTCCATCAATGGTTTCTTCATTCACATTCTTGTGAGGTTTTTCCTCAACTCAAAGCCTTCTTATGTCCAAGGCTGCCTTGTGTTTGGGCAATGTACAGCTCACCCCAGCATGGACACAACAGGTCTCCCAGAACTCAGATTACACTTAGGGCACTGATCAAACCTGATTCAAGTCTCTCTTGAAATTTTGTGTTTTAATGGGATGCAATGAAAGCCATCCTCAGAGGAAAATTTATTGCAGTGAGTTCCCACATCAGGAAAACAGAAAGAATACAAATAAATAACACCTCAAACAGCTAGAAAAAGAAGAGCAAGTCAAGCCCAAAGCCAAAAGAAGAGAGGAAATTATAAAAATCAGAGCAGAAATCAATGCAATAGAGACTAAGAAACAATCCAAAGAATCAACGAATCAAAGAGTTGGTTCTTTGAAAGAATAAATAAAATCGATAAGCTCCTAGCCAACCTTATTTAAAAAAGGGAAGAAAAAGCTCAAATTCATGCAATAAGAAATGAAAAAGGTGAAATCACTACAGACTCAATAGAAATACAGAAGATCAACACCTATTTCGAAAACCTCTACTCTCAAAAGTTTGATAACACAGAAGAAATAGACAGATTCTTAGAAACATATGAAGTACCAAAGCTAGATCAAGAGGATGTAAAACTGTTGAATAACCCAATCTCTGTTAATGAAATTGAAAATGTAATTAAGTACTTACCCACCAAGAAGAGCCCAGGCCCAGATTGGATTCACTGCAGAATTCTACAAGAAATACAAAGAAGACCTAATGCCGACACTCCTCAAACTATTCAGTGAAATTGAAAGGGAAGCAATCCTTCCTAAGTCATTCCTGGAAGCAAATATTACTCTAGTACCAAAACCTGAGAAAGACCCAATTAAAAAAGAGAACTATAGACCGATCTCCCTAATGAACACAGATGCAAAAATCCTCAATAAAATATTGGCAAATAGGATGCAGCAAATCATCAAGAAGATTATACACCATGACCAAGTGGGATTCATCCCAGGAATGCAAAGATGGTTCAACATACGTAAATCAATAAATGTAATCTACCATATCAATAAAGCCAAAAATAAGAATCACATGATCATTTCTATAGATGCAAAAAAAGCCTTTGATAAGGTCCAACATTTATTCATGGTAAGAACTGTACAGAAAATTGGAATAGATGGACTTTACCTCAATATAATAAAGGCCATTTTATGACAAACCAACAGCCAACATCATACTAAATTGCCAAAAATTGAAAGCCTTTACTTTAAAATCAGGCACAAGACAAGGATGTCCTTTATCACCACTCCTATTTAATATAGTACTGGAAGTACTAGCCAGAGCAATTAGACAAAAGAGAGAAATAAAAGGGGTAAAGATAGGAAAAGAAGAAGTTAAATTATCATTGTTTGCAGATGACATGATACTCTACATACAAGACCCCCTAAACTCCATTGAAAGACCCTTAGATGCAATAAATGAATTCAGTAATGTGGCTGGATACAAAATCAATACTCAAAAATCAATAGCATTCTTATACACGAACAACAAAATCACAGAGAGTGAAATAAGAGAAACTACACTCTTCACATTAGCAAGCCAAAAAATGAAATATTTAGGAATTACTCTTACACAAGAAGTGAAAGATTTATACAGTGAAAATTATAATACACTGAAAAAAGAAATTGAAGATGATCTCAGAAAATGGAAAGACATCCCTTGCTCATGGATAGGAAGAACAAACATTGTGAAAATGGCCATTCTCCCAAAACTGTTATACAGATTCAATGCAATCCCAATAAAAATACCATCAACATACCTTATAGATCTAGAGAAATCATTCCTAAAATTCATCTGGAACCAGAAGAGACTAGAATAGCAAAGGCAATTCTAAGTAGCAAAGACAAAGCAGGAGGCATCACAATCCCTGACTTGAAGTTATACTACAAAGCAACAGTAGTAAAATCAACATGGTATTGGAATCAAAACAGAGCTGAAGATCAATGGAATAGATTAGAAGATACAACCACAACTACAAACACACACAACCACCATATCTTTGATAAAGGAGTCAAGCATGTTCACTGGAAGAACGACAGTCTCTTTAATAAATGGTGCTGGAAAAACTGGCTCTCCATTTGCCGAAAACTAAAGCTAGACCCATGTCTATCACCATGTACTAAATTAAAATCTAAATGGGTCAAAGATCTGAATATTAAAACAGAAACGCTAAATCTATTGGAAGACAAATTGGGTAGAAACCTTGGAGACATAGAAGTAGGTAGAGAATTCATGAACAGGACTCAAACCGCAAGGGAAATACTTCCCAGAATCAATAGCTGGGACCAGTTCTTATTAAAAAGATTCTGCATGTCAAAACAAATCTCCAGCATGGTAAAAAGAAAACCCACAAACTGGGAAAAGATTTTAGTGAACTCTCTCTCAGACAAGGGACTCTTGTCTAAAACATATAAAGAATTAAAAAAACTCAGACCCCCAAAATTCAAAGATCCAATCCAAAAATGGGCATCTGAGATGAATACGCATTTCTCAGATGAAGAAATGCAAATGGCAAATAAATACATGAAAAATTGTTCATCATCATTAGTCACTAGAGAAATGCAAATTAAAACCACACTGAGATATCATCTCACTCCTGAAAGAATGGCCAGGATCAAGAAAACCAACAACAACAAATGCTGGAGAGGCTGTGGGGAAAAAGGAACTCTCCTACACTGTTGGTGGGAGTGTAGACTTGTGCAGCCTTTGTGGAGGTCAGTCTGGAGATTTCTCAAAAAGCTGAGATTGGAAGTCTCATTTATTCCAGCTATTCCACTTCTAGGCATATTCCCAGAAGAACTGAAAGCATCATACCACAGTGATATATGTGTACCTATGTTTATAGCAGCACAATCGCCAGATCTTGGAAACAACCCAAGTGTCCATCAACTGAGGAATGGATAAAAAAGTTGTGGTATTTCTATACAATGGAGTATTATTCAGCTATAAAGAAGGATCACATTGAGATATTTATCAATAAATGGGCACAGCTTGAGACCATACTCATAAATGAAATAAATCAATCTCGCATGTGTGAATACCGAATAGTTTCCCTAATGTAAGTAATGATTCAAATATATAAAAATATGTGGTAATCATGATTCCCCATTATGTGGCCTTGAAGCCTTATAAAGTTTTCACTTATTAATTGGAAAGTCTTTATTCTGGTCTTCTTGATATGGAAATACTTGAAGCTACAGTATATGAAGTTTTATTCAAATATTTCAAGGAAAAAGACAGACACTATGGTAACTACTATTAAGTTGGGTTATTTGGTGGTGAACCACTAGGTTGCTGAAACAGTCATGCTTTGACCTGTATTGTTACATTGTTATGTCCTGTTTTATCTCAATCTCTGCCTTATTAATTAAAAAATTATTTAGTTATTTTTTATGTTTTTTTTTAATTAAGGGGAAAATAAAAAAAATTAGCAGGATATATAATAGTAACTTTTTTGATTTCCTATTAACTTGTTTTGAAGTCCTGTAATACTCTCACTATCTTGTTTTGACTGATTAGTCTCTGTTCCATTCTGTATGATAGTATCAAGTTTGAGGGTATAGGCAACTACTTTGAAGGCAATAAGATTCACTAAGATGCCCATTCTGCTTTGATTATTGTCTCCTTTGGAAGTCCTGTAATGTTTACAATGCTTAAGTTTTATTGGTCTTGTTCTCTACTGTTTTGTTCAACTTTATAATATATAATGAAATAGACAATTCTTTTTAAGGAAACAAGAGACATTGCTGATAACCATTGTTGATAACCTTGTACTCTGTTTTACATCATGTGCTATGTCTATCCTTGGTTTGACTGACAGCTTTGTTTTGCCATATTTGACTTTATTCTCCCCCCCAAAAGTAATAAGAACTAAGGAGTAATAAAACCCCAAATGTGTAAATTTTGTTGTAAAAAAGAGAGGGAAAAAAAAAGAGTTCTAAATGATACAATAGCAAGAGTGTTTAGGGGTGTTAAATAGCTGACCATATTAATGTTTTTAGTTGGATCATTGAACACAACTGTTTGCAGTCTCACTGTTTGAGTGTCCATTTTGTATGCTTTGATACTGTGATTTGAGCAACTATCTCTAAGATGATAATATGTAATCTATTAACCGGTGATTTCTTACTGTTTTTTTTGTAGTTCTGTATTACTTGTACCCGTACACTGCTTTGTTTTGTTTTGTTTTTTTCTCTTTTTCCTTTTAAATAAAATTAAAAAAAATAATACTGTGTGCATGGAGAATAGGCTGAAATCTCCCAGATTCAAATAATAGAACTCAAATGTGGGATTAGTTATCACCATTCTCCCACAGAGGTTCCTCTCAGACTCTGCAGCAGCAAAACCCTTTATCTCTTCATCCTGGACAGGCTGGAGAAGAGCAGGTAGCTCCTGGTCTTCAAAGGCATCTTAGTTTCCAGTACTGGGGTTTCCTCCTCAGAGGGGTGATTCCAGCTCACCCGAGAGACCAGACTCTGAGCATCACAGGCTCTTGCAGGAGACTGACTTAGCACAAGGCAGACCCATTTCAACTCCTGAATAGAATGGGACCCTCAGTCGTTGGGACACCTTGCCTGTGAGCTGCCAAAGGATTCACTGGAAAGCCTGCTCTGTCACCTGCACCTGGTCTAAAACTCCCACCTGGGAAGTCCTTCATATTTGAGTGGTGAACAGGGACAGGGAGGACACAGCACATCACACACAGGATACAGAGCAAACAATATCCTGGAGAGACAATCCTCCTAGAAGGTTACCTGTACCCATGTGGATCCTGCCCTTCATGACTGTGCCTGATCTGATTGAACACCGGCCCAACAGAGCATGAACTCAGCCTCCCTAGGGTCCCTTGGACCCTGTGTCAGGCTTCTCCACTGTGACCCTCTACTGCTTTATCTTCGAGGATTTATAGGACACAGGAGGCTGACTGATTTGGGGCATGATGTTTCTTCTGAAAGCAGGAGATAGGAACTTATAAAAGCTAGTAAACAAACAGGATGTGATTGTCTCAGCTCCAGGTCACACTCTAAAATGTTCACTGCCTGCTGCCCACACAGGAAGATGACCATCTCCTTCTCACCACAGCATACTGGGGGTAGGTGCATGGAAATTTTCAGATGAGGCCCTGGGTGCAGCAACTCTAACCAAGGCCACACTGAACCCATTATCAAAGAATCCAAATTCTTGCACACTGCATATGCCATATTCTTGTGCCTACGTGTACAATAGGGGTGTACATTAGGGTTACATTGCTGTATACTCACTGGCCTCTGAGGTACTTAGAAGTGATTCTGCTCCTCCAGGCAGCATTCTCTTGCCACATCAACATACTGATCAATATCCAAATATTGACGATTTATTAAATAAATGTGAGGTATTTACTATGTACAACTTCTCCTTAATAGATTGCACTTTAATAGAGGAAACCAGATCAGAAATAATTTCTCAGGTGAAAAAAGAAATGACAAACATTATGGAAGAAATGTTGAGTGTATCTAAACAAGATCTAGATAAACAATAGAGGAACATAAAAAATGATGGAAACCTTGATTGAACAATGTAAGACAGAATTAGAATGCATGAAACAGATTCAAAGGGGTATTCAGGAAATTAAAAATTCCATTGAAAGCTCACAAAACCACTTGAATGAAACTGAAGAGAGACTTTCAGACCTTGAGTACAGAATGGAAGCTGAAAAGATCTATGAAAAATAACAAAGTACCAGGAAACAACAATGCAACACCAGCAAGATGATGTAAAGAAAAACAAGGTAAGACTAGTAAGTGTCAACAAAAAAGCAGAGGTAAACACATATGACATACAAAGATTATTTATAGAAATAATAGCAGAAAAATTTCCAAACATAGGAAAAGAATCTGATATAAACATAACCGAAGCATATAGTACTCCAATTAGCCATAACCAAAATAAATCTTCACCCAGACATATAATAATCAGGATATCAAAAATTCAGCAGAAGAACAGAATACTAAAGCCATCAGAGATGAGAAACAGATCACCTATGAAGGAAAGTCTATCAAAATCATGGCAGATTTCTCAATACAAACCATCAAGTCAGGAAGAGCTTGGAGTGATGTATTTCAACTCCTGAATGTAAACAACTTTCAACCAAGATTGGTATAACCTGCAAAACCAGCTTTGTCTATAAAAATTTTTGTTTGTACTATCACATATAGTAAAATCCAATAAGATTCAACATGATAAGACCGATGGAAACAAACAACAAAAGCTTGTTGGGACTTCAAAACAAGATGATATTAAATCAGCACTAGCTAGTATGATGTCTTGTTTTCATCAAAATAGCTGTTCATACAATCACAGACAATAAAATCAAACAACCAGAATAGAACCATTCCAATTAATGAATGAAAACATTATAAGGCTTCAAAGCAACATAATGGGGAACCATGATTACCATACTTCTATGTATTCTTATCATTTCTTACACTGGGGAAATTATTCAGTATTTATACATGTGAGTTTGATTTCTTTCATTTATGAGTATGATCTCAAGCTAAGGCCATTTGTTTATAAATATCTCAATGTGATCATTCTTTATAGCTGAGTAGTATTCCATTGTATAAAAATACTACAACTTTTTTATTCATTCTTCAGTTGATGGACATTTAGGTTGTTTCCAAGATCTGGCTATTACAAATTGTGCTGCTATAAACATGAGTGCACATATATCAGTGTGGTACAATGCTTTCAGTTCTTCTTAGAATATGCCTAGAAGTGGAGTAGCCAGAACAAATGGGACTTCCAATCCCAGTTTTTTGAGAAATCTCCAGACTGACCTCTACAACGGTTGCACCAGTCCACACTCCCACCAATAGTGCAGGAGAGTTCCTTTTCCCCCACAGCATCTGCAGCATTTGTTGTTGTTGGTTTTCTTGATCCTGGCCATTCTTTCAGGAGTGAGATGGAATCTCAGTGTTGTTTTAATTTGTATTTCTCTAATGAGTAATGATGATGAACATTTTTTCATGTATTTATTTGCCATTTGTATTTCTTAATCTGAGAAGTGTATATTCATCTCAGATGCACATTTTTGGATTGAATCTTTGAATTTTGGGGGTCGGATTTTTCTTAACTCTTTATATGTTTTAGACAGAAGTGTTTTGTCTGAGGGACAGTTCACTAAGATGTTTTCCCAGTTTGTAGGTTTTCTTTTCACTATGCTGGAGATTTCTTTTGACGTGCAGAAACTTTTTAATAAGACGTGATCACAATTTTTGATTCTGGGAAGTATTTCCCACACGGTTTGAGTCCTGTTCATGAATTCTCTACCTATCCCTATGTCTTCAGGTTTTTACCCAATTTGTCTTCCAGATTTCATGTTTATGTTTTAATATTCAGATCTTTGATCCATTTAGGTTTTAATTTAGTACATGGTGATAGGCATGAGTCTAGTTTTAATTTACAGCACAAGAGAGCCAGTTTTTCCAACATCATTTATTAAAGAGACTTTCATTGTTCCAGTGAACCCATTTAGCCCCTTTATCAAAGATATGGTGGTTGAGTGTGTTTGTAGTTGTGGTTTTATCTTCTAATCTATTTCATTGATCTTCAGCTCTGTTTTGATTTCAGTACCATGTCGATTTTACTACGGTTGCTTTGTAGTATAACTTCAAGTTAGGGATTGTGATGCTTCCTGCCTTGCCTTTGTTACTTAGAACTGTCTTTTCTATTCTAGGTCTCTTCTTGCTCCAGATGAATTTTAGGAGTGTTTTTTCTAGATCCTTGAGGTATGTTGATGGTATTTTTATTGGGATTACATTGCGTCTGTATAAGAGTTTTGGGAGTATGACCATTTTCACAATATTTATTCTTCCTATCCATGAGCAAGGGATCTCTTTCCACTTTCTGAGATATTCTTTAATTTCTTTTTTCAGTGTATTATAATTTTCCCTTTATAGGTCTTTCACTTTTTTTGTGAGAGTAATTTCTAAATATTTCATTTTTTTGGTTGCTAGTGTGCAGGGTGTAGTTTCTCTTATTTCTCTGTCAGTGATTTTGTTGTTAGTGTACAGGAATGCTATTGATTTTTGAGTATTGATTTTGTATCCAGCTATATTACTGAATTTATTTATTACATCTAAGAGGCTTTCAATGGAGTTTTGGGGGGTCTTCTATGTAGAGTACCAGGTCATCTGTAAATAATGAAAATTTAACTTCTTTTCCTATCTTTACCCCTTTTATTTCTCTCTTTTGTCTAATTGGTCTGGCTAGTATTACCAGTACTATATTAAATAGGAGCAGTGATAAAGGACATCCTTGTCTTGTGCCTGATTTTAAAGTAAAGGTCTTCAATTTTTGGCCATTTAGTATGATACTGGCTGTTGGTTTGTCATAGATGGCCTTTATTATATTGAGGTAAAAATGATCTATTCCAATTTTCTGTCAGGTTCTTACCATAAATGAATGTTGGACCTTATCAAATGCTTTTTCTGCATCCTTAGAGATGATCATGTGATTCTTACTTTTGGCTTTATTGGTATGGTAAATT
The DNA here is from genome assembly GCF_034190915.1 of Cavia porcellus. Lineage (NCBI taxonomy): Eukaryota > Metazoa > Chordata > Mammalia > Rodentia > Caviidae > Cavia > Cavia porcellus. The sequence continues at coordinate 35,559,480 of NW_026947490.1, read as the reverse complement.
ACATGTATTGATTTATGTATGTTGAACCTTCCCTGCATGCCTGGGATGAATCCCACTTGGTCATGGTGTATAATTTTCTTGATGATTTGCTGCATCCTATTTGCCAATATTTTATTGAGGATTTTTGCATCTGTGTTCATTAGGGAGATTGGTCTGCAGTTATCTTTTTTAGTTGAGTCTTTTTTAGGTTTTGATACTAGAGAATATTTGCTTCCAGGAATGCCTTAGGAAGGATTTCTTCCCTTTCAATTTCATTGAACAGTTTGATGAATGTCAGCATTAAGTCTTCTTTGTACTTCTTGTAGAATTCTGCAGTGAATCCGTCTGGGCCTGGGCTTTTTTTTTTGTAGGTAAAACTTAATTACATTTTCAATTTCACTAATAGCAATTGTTATTCAGCAGTTTTACACCTTCTTGACATCACTTTGGTACTTCTAGGAATCTCTATTTCTTCTGTGTTATCAAATCTATGAGAGAAGAGGTTTTTCAAATAGGTGTTGATGATTTTCTGTATTTTTATGGAGTCTGTAGTGATTTTGCCTTTTTCATTCCTTATTGTATGAATTTGAGCTTTTTCTTCCCTTTTTTGAATAACATTGGCTAGGGGCAGATCAATTTTATTTATTCTTTCAAAGAACCAACTCTTTGATTCATTGATTCTTTGGATTGTTTTCCTGGTCTCTATTGCATTAATTTCTGCTCTGATTTTTTTTAATTTCCTCTCTTCTTTGGCTTTACACTTGACTTGCTCTTCTTTTTGTAGATGTTTGAGCTGTAACATCAGGTTATTTATTTGTATTAGTTCTGTTTTCATGATATGGGAACTCAGTGCAATAAATTTTCCTCTGAGGTTAGCTTTCATTGCTTCCAACAGATTCTGGTAAGTTGTATTTGTATTTTTGCTTGCTGGTAAGTATTGTTTAATTTATTCTTTAATTTACCCTGGCACCCACTTTTTACTGAAGAGTGTGTTATTCAGTTTTTCATGTATTTCAGGATTTTTGCAGTATCTTTTATCATTAATTTCTAATTTTATGGCCCTATGATCTGATAACAGGCAAGGCATAATGCCAACTCTTTTACATTTACTTAAGTATGTTTTGTGAGCTAAGATATGGTCTATTTTAGACAATCACCCATGTACTGCAGAGAAGAATTTGTATTCTGATGTTGTTGTGTGGTAAACTTTGTATATGTGTATCAAGTCCATTTGTTCACAGGTGTAATTCAGTTCTGTTATTTCTTTGCTGATTTTCTTTTTGCTTGATCTGTTCCTTGGTGTCAATGGTGTTTTAACGTCTCCTGTTATAATTGTGTTATTTTGCTAATTTGGTTTTTTATTTCTGTCAATACTTGTTTTATATAAGTTAGTGCTCTGGAATTGGATGCATATGTATATAAGATTGTTATCTCTTACTTTGAAGTTTTCCCCTAACCAGTATGTAATGACCTTCTTTATCTCTTCTGATCATAATTGCTTTGAAGTTCACATTGTCTGGAAACAAAATAGCTACTCCCACTTCTTTTTGGGTTTCTGTTGTATGAAATACTGTTGACTTTCAATCTGTGAGTATCCTTTTGGGTTAGATTGGTTTCTTATAGACAGCATGTGTTTGGGTTTTATTTCTTGATCCAGTCTGCCAGTCTGTTTCTTTTAATTAGTGCATTGAGATCATTTACCTTAATGGTTATAACTCTTATAGGTTGGTTTATTGTTGACATGTTATCTTTCTGCTGTTGCATCTTTATCTATCTGTTCTGTTTAATTGTCTGCTTTGCTTAGTGCTTTTTTTCCCTAAGTGTATCTAAACTGTCTTTCAGTATTCTTTGCAGGGTTGGCTTGGTGATCATGAAGTTTTTCAGCTGTTCTTTGCATTGGAATTATCTTATTTCTCAATCAATTTTGAAGGACAGTTTTGCAGGGTACATCAATCTAGATTGGAAATCATTTTCCTTTAGGATCTGAAATACTTCACCCCACGCTCTTCTTGATTTTATTGTTTGTGCTGAGAAGTCTGCTGTGATTCTGATAGGTTTTCCTGTATAAGTGATATTTTTTTCTCTCTGACAGCTTTTAATATTTTATTCTTTTGTTGAATTTCTGGGATGGTGATTATTATATGTCTGGGTGTAGTTTTATTTTAGGTATGGCTATTTGGAATTCTATATGCTTCATTGATCCTGTTGTTCATTTCCAACCTCATGTTTGGGAAATTTTCAGCTATTACTTCTCTTAATATCCTCTTGACATCCTTTATGTTGTCCCTTTCTTTTTCATTTATCCCTATCAATCTTATGTTGTTTTTTTTTTGCATCATCTTGTAACTGTTGAATTGTTATTTCCTGATTCCTTGTTATTTTTAAAAGATCTTTCCTTTCCTGTTCACTAGCTGTAATCTTGTCTTCAAGGTCTGAAATTTTATCTTCACTTTCATTTAGGTAGTTTTTACAACTTTCAATTGAATTTTTGATTTCCTGAATATCTCTTTGCATCTTCTCTATGTATTCTGTTTGTTTCTTATAATATTCATCCAGGGATTCTACCTTTTTGTTTAGTTCCTCCTATTTTTTAACTGTCTTCTTTAGATATGTTCAGCATCTCCTTCATTTCTTTTATCATTTCTTCTTTTACCTGGGAGATTATTTCCAGTTTGAATTCCTTTAAAGCTTCCCGGGGTTGCTTCTTTATTTCAGTTGCTATTATGTCTGATATTTCAGGTGTATGGCATATATTTTTTTCTGCATACATAACTCCTAAGGTTTCTTGGGATGGGTTGGAGGTTTGAGATTGTAACTTGGTTTTTTTTTTTTTTACCATTTTCCTAATATTTCTGTGTTTCAAGTGTTATTCCAGGGTTTCCCCAGGGCCTGGTGGAAATCCTCTTCTATTCCCTCATCTTCTGGGACTCTGGCCACCCAGTTCCCCAGATGGAGAGAGTATCACTCGGGTTGGGGCAGGCTTGCTCAAGATCCACTGAGCTGGTCCAGTGTGATAGGAAGCTGTGAAATTCCCAGTAGGGGCCGAGTGAGGATCCCAAACTAGCTGGGCTCGGGGGATGGTGCGGGGACACTCACCCCAGATCATCCAGACTCTGGAACCAATGCCGCTGGCAGGCCCTTACTCTAGAGTCCACCAAGCCCAGCAGGGAGCCTGAACAACTATTTCTAAGTGGACTATATGTAATTTATCAACTAGTGATTTCTTGCTTTTTTTTGGTAAATCTGTATTATTCTGTATTATTTCTATGCTTTTTTCAGTTTTCTTTTTTCTCTTTAAATATAATTTTTAAGAAATGAAAAAGAGAAAGAAAAGAAATTATACTACAAACCTACTGTTATAAAATCCAGCACTGTAATAAATACATATCTAAAGACAAATGGAATAGATTATAAGATACAATCACAGCTACAAAAACACTCAGCCACCTTATCTTTGACAAAGGGGCCAAACATGTTCAATGGAAGAAAGCCTCTTTAATAAGTGGTAATGGAAAAACTGGCCCTCCATATGTTGACACCTAAAAGTAGACCCATGTCTATCATCATGCACTAAAGTAAAATCAAAATGGATCAAAGATCTAAATATTAAAACAGAAACACTAAATCTTCTGAAAGTCAAAGTAGGCAGAAATCTTATTGACATAGGGATATGCAGAGAGTTCATGAACCAAAATCAAACTGCCCAGGAAATACCTCCCAGAATCAACAACCAGGATCTCCTCTTATTAAAAAAGTTTTTGCATGTCAAAAAAAATCTACAACATAGTGATAAGACAATCCATTAACTGGTAAAGGATCTTAGCCAACTGTTCCTCAGACAAAGGACTTGTATCTAACACATACACAGAATTTAAAAAATCAACTCCCAGAATTCAAATGCTCAATCCAAAAATGGTCATCTGAGATGAATACAAATTTCTCAGATGAAGAAATACAAATGGCAAGGAAACAGGCAAAAAAATGTTCAGCATTATTATTCATTAGAGAAATGAAAATTAAAACCACACTGAGATTCCATCTCACTCCAGAAAAAATGGCTCTGATCAACAAAACCATCATTAACATATGCTGGAGAGGCTGTGAACAAAAAGAAACTCTTCTGGTGGGAGGGTGATTCATGCAACCATTGTGGAGGACAGTCTGGAGATTCCTCAAAAATCTGGGACTGGAAGTCCCATTTGACCCAGCTATTCCACTTATGGGCATATTCCCAGAAGAAATGAAAACATACCATGGTGATATATGTGCACTCATGTTTATAGCAGCACAATTTGTAATAGTTAAATGTTGGAAACAACCTAGATGCTCATCAACAGATGAATGGATAAAAAAGATATGACATTTTTATATAATATGAGTACTACTAAGCTATAGAGAAGGGTCACATTGAGGCTTTCATAGGTAAACAGATGTGACTTGAAACCATACTCATAAGTGAAATAAATTTAATACACATGTGCGAATACTATATTGTCTTCCTAGTGTAAAAAACTGAAATAGTAAATATGATACAAAAGGTACAATGAACATTATGAAAGGGTAAGAAGCTGGACAAAGGTGGAAAACTAACTCAGATAGGGAAATAGAGAAAAGAAGGAAGGGAAAAGAAAAAAGATATACATTTATATATATACAATTAAGATAGCTAAAATGATTGTATTACTAATTCTATTAGTTCTTGGAATAAAACAGTTAACATTCATAGGATTACATTAAGTTGGAATGTTTACAGCTGGTGATCTGAGCAACTCTTTTGAATATAACCATGCCAAATAGCAGCCTTTGTTATGTTCTTACCCCTTATTTCAAAGGCCTATATTGTTATTGTTTTGAGCTGTTTGTTATTGTTATTTATTTTCCTCTTTTGTTTCTTGTTTTTATTATATTTTGTTTTGTTTTGTTTTTCCCTTTAATATAGAATGAGTAGATGTACCTGTATAGGCTTGTACATGCCTAGAACTTCTCCTAAAGAATTTACAAAATTGATATTATTACATGTGAAGGTATGCACAGCTACTTGGAAGAAAATGAGACATTGTGGTAGCCATTGCTAATTTTCTATCATCTTGCTTAGACGTCCAACAATGATTTCATTCTTTGTTTTGATTTGTGTTAGTCTGTTTTCTATTATTTGATTTCAATATGTGTGAAGGTATGGATAGCCATTTTGAAGAGAACAAGAGACATTATGGTAGCCATTGTTGACTTTCCTGTTTCTGGTTTTGACGCTGGTAATGCTTTCATTCATTTGTTTTGATCTGTTTTACACTATTTTTTTGTTTGAATTCATGGTGTGTGAAGATATGGACAAGTATTTTGAAAAAAACAAGAGACATTATGGCAGCCACTGTTTATTTCCTGTTGTCTTGTTTTCAATTCCTGTGTTGCTTGTATTCTTTTGTTTCAATCTGCTTTGTTCTGTACTGTTTTGTTTGTTTTATTCTCTTCTGAAAATCAGAGAAAAGAGGAGTCTGGGAAGATGGTAGAACAGTAAGCAGCAGAGTAAATAGCCTCTCTGAGAGAAACAGTCCAGATGCTGGATTATAGCATTCTGGAGAAGACAAGAAGAAAAGAAGTGTGTCCCCTTAACCCAAGAAGAAGCTAAAGTGAGAATTGAAGCCCACGGAGAGAATAAAAAAAAGGAAAAAAGAAAAGTTAAACAGAAGAAGGTGGTAGCTGGCAGCACTATCACTGGAGCCAGATCCATAATGCCAGAAGTGCTGTTGGAACCCAAAGATGCATGAGCACAGTGAAGCTCGCAAGCCCAAAGGCCTTGGCATGGAGATGTGGTGGTGGAGGGGAACAGCAGACCAGAGAACTTCACTGGCTGGCAGTGAGGGTGTAGGACTCAGTTCTCCTGCAGGAGTGGGAGATTGGCTGAGTGCCATTTTGGAGTTGGGCAGGATAAGCTTGGAGACAGAACTGCAGCTGGCTTTGTTCAGCAACTGCTAGCTTGTAGTGGAGTGATGGAAATTCCTTGTACTGAGTCCTGCTCCTCTGCATGGTCCAATAGCCACTGCCAAGGTTTTCCCTAAAGTTATCCCTAACCAACTCTACCTGCTAGGTGCACACTAACCTGGCGAAGACTCCCTGTGGTTAATCAGCTCAGAAGGGAGGGGACAGCCTGCCCCACCCCTGCTTACACTCCAGGAGCCACCAGCAGACTGGGGAAAACAGCAAACAGCAGAGGGGGCAAGCTACCCACACTTTTATTTGGCTCCCTATCACATAGAGCATTGTTTTTTCATCTTTGATTTTCAGTCTATAAGTCCTCTTTTAAGTTAATTGTATTTCTTATATAGAGCATATTGATAGACTGTCTCTTGACCCACTCTGCCTGTGTTTCTTTTTATTGGTGAATTGAGGCTGGACTTTCCAAGCATGGGAAAAGGAAGTGGTGAGGAATACAGAATTCCAGCCAGCTATAACCAAATTTGATCTACACCCAGACCTATAATAATCAAGATCCCAGAAATTCAACACAAGAACAGAATATTAAAAGGTGTCAGAGAAAAGAAACAGATCGCCTATCAAGGAAAACCCATCAGAATCATGGCAGACTTCTCGATACAAGTCATCAAATCAAGAAGAGCTTGGAGTGATGTATTTCAAGTCCTGAAAGAAAATACCTTCCAACACAGATTGCTGTATCCTGCAAAACTACCTCTCAAAATTAATGAAGAAACAAGATACTTCCATGACAAAGAGGAACTGGGGGAGTTTACGACCACCACCAACCCTACAAAAAATAATGAAGGACATTCTAGAGAGAGAAAGAGAAAGAAAAGTCCATAGTTTCAGAAACAGTGGCAGAGGGGGCTCACCAAAAGGGGGTGACAGTGGAATGAAGGGGAAAAGTAGACAGTGTTGTACCCCAAAAACAAGCCATGTGATGTTGTCAAGAAAGGGGCAAGACATCTTTAAAAAAGAAGCACTTTCATTTAAGCTTGTACCCAGTGGCACAGTACAGATGGAGTTTGCAAAGTTGTGCAACAGGGTTAGAATTTTGACAGATTTTTATAGTAATTAAACTACAAAGTAAAGAGTGATGTGATGAGAGCAAGAATGAGGAAGGCCTTTATTCCCCTTTGCTTGGGGTCAGAGATGTTTCGCAGTTGGTGGTTAGCCATTTTCCCCCTTAATTTACAGCCCTTGGTCTGCTAATTCCAGGAACATTTGTTTCTCACAAAGTGAACAAAGATTGACACAGCATCATTTGTCTGTCACAGAGGGAACAAAGGTTGACACAGCAACAGGTTACTAAGATGATGACACATACAAAACAGTATGGTGATGCCTCAGTTAATTAATCTATAACTATGCGGTCGGTGTCCCAGGTACATGGTTATGAGGGCAATAAGCATAGTACAGAGTGACAAAGCTCTTTGTGCTAATACAATCTTTTTAACTTTGCATTTTAGCTTTTTTTTTTTAGCACAACAGACAACCATTGGTAGAAAAATAACATGGCAGAGATGAGGCAGAGAAGATTGGCTATAATCACTAATATGGATGGCCTCGATTCACCAATAAAAAGAAACACAGGCAGAGTGGATCAGGAGATAGGGTCCATCAATACGCTCTATATAAGAAATACAATTAACCTAAAAGAGGACTTATAGACTGAAAGTCAAAGATGAGAAAACAATGCTCTGTGTGGCAGGGAACCAGATAAAAGTGGGGGTAGCATGCCCATCAGCTGAAGATTGGCTAGAAAGCCATAACACTTTTATACAGTGGAAAACTACTCAGCTACACAGAAAGAAAACTTTGAGGCTCTTGTAGGTAAATGGATACAACTTGAGCTCATGCTCAGGGTAAAAACATTCAGAATCACTTAGGTGAATAGTGGGCAGCCTTCCTAATGTAATAATTAAAGGAGTTAATGGGATTCAAAATATACAGTGCACCCTGTGAAAGTGTAAGAGGAGGAACTGTCTAAAAAGGGAAGGCAGTGGCCATTGTCAATCTTTTATCATAATTTGAAGCCCATATTGTTTTCATCATTCTATTTAGTTTGGTTTTATTCTGTTTTACATTGTATTACAAATGTTCTGTTCTACAAATGTATTACATTTGATGGCATAGACAGCTATTCCAAAGATAGCAGGATATATTAATGGTAATCATTTTTTATTTCCTATTAACTTGATTTGAAGACTTATATTGTGTTTACTGTCTTGTTTTGACTGATTTTATTCTCTTCTCTGAGGGTATAGACAACTACTTTGAAGACAATAAGAATCACTATGATGCCCATTCTGATTTGACTATTATCTTCTTTTGTAGTCCTATAATGCCTTCAATGTTTAATTTTTATTGGTTTTGTTCTGTACTGTTTTGTTCAATTTTATTATATCTGATGTTATGGTCAACTCTTTTGAAGATAGTAAGAGGCATTATGGCAACTATTGTTGATCACCTTGTATTTTGTTTTTACATCATGTACTATGTCCATCCTTTTGTTTCGATTGACTCTATTTGGTTTTGTCACATTTGATTTTATTCTCCTCAAAATAAAAAGACATAAAAGTCAGAATGAAATACTAAACACACACACACACATATAAATATAAATATATATAGATATACATATACTTAGCAGATGTCCATAACTATACCACCTAAAAGTGTCTGGTGCACTTTCTTCTCACTATCTTAAATTTAGATCTCAAAAACAGATCTGAGTGTGGGTCATAAAACAAGTCTCAAAGATGCAGAACAATTGAAATGATTTATTGCATTTCATCAGGTCATAATGGGATAAAACTAAAAATCAAAAAAGAAATTTCAGAAAATATACAAATACATGAAGATGAAAGAATTTGCCTTTGAATAACCATTGAGTCATTGGAGAAAATTGAGAAAATGTAAACCTAAGAAGAAGAGTGGAGCAAATGACTGAGAGGAAAGAACTAAAGTGTGTTATGTGCATGCACACATTTGACAGGATGGAGCCTGCTCATCTGTACAAACAACATGCACTAATCAAGTATTGTGAAAAATGTATACAGTTACTAGAAAAAGTAATTTCACTTGTACATCACCCTTGTTACTGATAAACAAGGGCTATATTATGGTTTATCTAGTCTCAATACTTCTGTTGCTTATAAAGTGTGGCCATATCCTCACATCACTCATGTGTGTCACATGGTTTGATCACTTCCCTTTCTCCTTGTGTAAATTTACTCTTATGTTTATAACCAAGGGGCATTTCTCAGAATGTTTTCTTATTGTTAAGCAATATGTTGCCATGTATGCAGTCTACAAGAAATTCACATTAAACCTGATGATGTAATTATGCCACTGTTGGACAAGGAGCACTGTTTATGCACCATGTGTGCACACATATTCTGGCCTGTGTATGTAGGAGACCACAACACCCAGGTTTGTGTAAAATGTACACTGCCAAGTGTGCACGATGAAATTAACTCATGATGTGGTTCTCAGACTGGCACCATTCCTAAGGTATGCATGACCATATATGCAGTAATTATGGTTGATACACTGTGTCAACTTGAGAAGGTTAGAATTTTAACTAAGAGACACAGGAGGGAGCCAGGATCCTTACTTTGTAAACATTCTAAGACTGTGCAAGAGGAGGGCAAAGAGATAGTGTGATCACTACATTTATACCCTCAAAAGAAGTCTGTTAATTTCAGCCCCACTGCCTAGCAATCTGTTTGCCTGGCTGGCCTGGGGCCCTGCATTCCTGGTGCTGAACAGCTTTTTTGGGCTCTCTTTGTCTTCTGGACTGGTCTTGCTGATGGTGCAGAGTAGAGTCTAGGGGCAGCATTTGTCACTGTCTCCCTGTTGCAAAGCCCAGAGCTCCAGGACTTTCAGGACTGACCACACAAGTGATCAGTCTCCAGCTTTAATGGCTCCCTGCAATTATCATAATGTATTATCCTTTATTGAAACTTTATCTATTATTTTTGAGAGATGATGTTGGACTGAACAGGGAGAACACTAAGTTAGATCCCCAGCTCTTCTTGATTTATTTTCCACAGGGTCTTGCTGAGTTGCCCAGGCTAGGATCAAGTTTGAACCCTCTAGGTTCAACCTCTTGAGTAGCTGGACTTACAGTTGAGAGCCTCCATGGATGACAGGAGGGCAAATCTTACTTGATGTGAGAGTTCAGAATGGGACTTTCCCATTTGGTAGTTTCCTCAACAAGTTTTGCTATAATAATTTTCCTGAATTATTAGGTCTGAGACAGCTTGGAAATAAGGCAAAAGTGTTCTTTTTGGAGAGACTGATAAATGGACCCACATGAGGGGAGCTTGTTGCCAGAACACTGCTGTGGGGCAAAGCTTTGTATTAAAAATGAGAAACTGTAAAGGCTCATTGTAGTCCATAAAGGAAACAGTTTGTTGAGCAATAGCCTCTTCTACTTTACTGAGTGCTCTCCTGGCATCAGGTGTAAGCTCTCGGGGGGAAGTTGGATCTATGTCTCCCTGAAGCAGTGCATAAAGGGGTTGTAAATCATGTTTAGTTATTTTTAAAAATGGTATGAGCCAATTAATGTCTCCCAATAGTTTTTGGAAGTCATGAAGTGTAAAGGAATAGAGAAAAAGCAATCTTTAAGATCTATGACAATTTTAAAAAATCCCAAAGGAATGGCACTGGGTGAGGGGAGGCCTGGCTGTAGGGGCCCCATTAAGACCATTGTCTTATTTATCGCCCAAGGTCTTGTAGCAGCCTCCACTTCCCTGACCTTTTCCGGATAACAAAGATAGGTGTGTTCCAAGGGGAATTACTAGGAACAATGTGGCCTGCATCTAACTGGTTCTGCACCGGCTGCTGTGCAGCTGCAAGCTTTTCAGAGTTAAGGTTGTTTCTAAAGGCTTATATGAATCCCCAATTTGCCATGGAGGCACAGGGAGTGGCGGGCTGCCATCCTGGGACCTGCTGATCATGTCAACAGGCGGAAGTGGTGGCAGATCACCATGTATGAGGACCTCTAACAGGCCATCATTCTCTGCAGCCCCATGATGCCAGGTCAGAGGGAGTCCCCTGTGAATGGATGTGAGTGGCAGCTCACTCACTTAGGGTCCTTCTGAGACCCAGCAGCAGGGAAAAGTCACATAGAGGCTGAGGGCCAGGAAGGGGACAAAGGGAAGGGTGGTCAGGGCCACAGGAATAGAGCCCAGCACATGGTCGTATCAGGGCTTCAAGAAGGGAGTGCTCTGTTGTGAGGCACCTGAGAGCTGAGTAGTGGTGGCCAGTCCCTCGGCTTAATTGGGAGACAGGAGGTCCCTGTGTCCTTGATAGTATGGGGTCTCACCTCAGCGTCGAGCTCCACTCTGTGCTCAGGCTCTGTATTGTTCACTGCAGCATCTGAATGGACAGAAGAGGGGTCATCTCTTGGCCAGGGTCCTTGGGTACTCTCAGTCCCTCAAGCCCTGCCCTGTCCAGCTAGGGACACACAGCCAGGCAGCTTTGTATTGTCCCCAGGACCGGTGTCAGACTGACTGAACTCCGAGCCCCTGCTTCCCCTGCCCCTGTGATGCTGAGACCTCAGGGCATCTCCCAACCCCCCCCCCCCAGTCTTCCTCTCACAGAGATTTTCTTCCTGGGTGGCAGTGGCAGGGCAGGAACTGGGGATCACTTGGGGTGTCAGGATTCTGTGAGGGCAGCAGACAGGGGATTCAGGGTTCTCAGGTAGGAATGACCTCCTCAGCAGGCTTCTGTCCCTGAGGCCTTGCCCTGTGGCTCCAGTACGATATGGGAAGTCACTTCTCTCTGGGCCCGTAGATGGACAGAGTCTTGGCTATGAGGTCAGAACCACACAGTCCGCAGGCCACACAGAGCTAGAAGGAAGCCCTGGACCCCACAGACCAGGAAGCCTATGAAACCTGAGGAAGAGGAGGGCAGACCACCCCAGAGACTCCCACAGGGATGTGCCCCTATGTTCTGTGCTGGATTCTCTGCTATGAGTTTCTGCACAGGAGTCTCTGCACAGACTTCTTCCTTAGCACTGGTTTCCCTGGGGACCACAGCACCCACAGCTTCCTGAGGCCCAGGTCTCACCCACCCTGCTCACCTGCCTTCCTACTCCTTCCCTTGCACCAGTATCCAAAGAAGAGGAGGAGAAGGAGGAGGAGGAGGAGCAAAGAGGAGGCCACGGAGACCCTGATCACAACCTTCGGGTTCCCTTGCAGTCCTGGGTCTGGGGTGCTGCCTTGAAAGAGGAAAATTGTCACTTCACTGAGCACGTAGTGTGTGCCAGCCCACGCTGGGCCTTTGCATTCCCCCTCACACTCTCACAGTGCTGCACATGGGGTCATCAATCCCCTCATGCAGGTTGCCTAGGAGGAAACAGAGGTTGAAAGAAGGGAACTGCCAGCCCAGGGAAACCAGCAAGAGGCCCAGACAGGGATGAACACGTGGAGCTGGACTTCTGCCCTGCTGTCTCCAGCAGAGCAGAGCCTCCTGATCTGGAGGGAAGGAGCCTAGACACCCTGCCCCGGCCCTGTGCCTTCCCCTGGACATTGTCACTGTCACTGCGTGGAGGGACAGGATCATGGCAGTGTGGGTCCCGGAAGCTCCCCCTGAGAGGCCACCTTTTCAGGGATAACAGCAAGATCAACAGAAAGAGCAAATTGAAGTTCATGGCAAGGCCTCTCCTGTGTACCTGGAGAAACTGAGGCCACACAGTAGGGGCTGGTCTGAGTAAGCATCTCCAGAGGAGGCTGCAGCAGCCCCACAGCTCAGCGCCTGCCCCTGACCCCTCCGAGCAGTGCCCTCACTCTCCATTTAAGGGTCTGGATTCTGGTGTGAGAGGCTGATTCTCAAGGTCTCCTGGGATAAGAGAGGAAGTGAAGGGCTGGGCTCCCTGCTCCACATATCAGCTACTGCTCCTCTCCCAGGGTGGACCCCAGCATCTCCCTCAGCTTTGAAACCACCCCACACAGCCCCCATTCTGAGCCTGTGGGCACCTGGGTTCCTATCCCTCTTCTCTGCCCCTGGACAGCAGTGGAAGCAAGATTGAAACCAGGGCTGAGATGGGCTGAGCGTCTCCAGGCAGCATGGACAGTGGGGCACTGGGACAGAGCCAGAGACTCCTGCTGTGGAGCTGGGAAGTGAGGGTGGCAATGAGACTCATCCTGGGGATGAGGACTTGAGGGGGTGTGGAGTGGGGCTGCCTTGGGAACGGACCTCTACTCTCTCCTCTACCTGTGCTGTGGCTTTGCCAACACTGGCTGCTGCACATGGAGTGCATTCTAGGCAGGAAATGGGTAGTAACAACAAGTCTTGGAAGAGTTCGCCTTTGGCTGGTTTCCCCAGTGCTCCTCATACCCACCTTGTGCAGGGCAGCCTTGGGAGACCATCAGAGGGACCCTAAGCTCAGTCATGTAGGAGTCACAAGCAACTCACCAGAGACTACAAGCTCCAGGGGCTGACTGGGCAGTGACAACAGATATGGAGCTGAGTGCTGAGAGCCATAGCACCTGTAGGTCCTCCCGATGGCTGAGCTCACATCTCCCACAACCAGTTCTGCCTAGGACTGCTGAGCTCTGGACTTTAATCTCAGAGGCAGGTGGGAATCCACTAGCCCCTCCTTCGACAGAAGGATAGTGTCCATAGGATTCTGTGACTGACACAGCAGGGTCACATTCTCTCCTGAGGATACCGTGGGTCCTGGCTGCACCAAGAGTGAGGGTGTGGCAGGGAGCTGTCCTGGAAAGAAGGAGGTGGTGAGGGGTTGCCCCAGCTTGCTCTGAGCTGAGGCCTCAGCAGGGCTGTCTCTGAGGGCCCTTGCCCTCTGTCTGTCTCTGCTTCCTCTCACTCTGCTTCTCCTCTCCTCCCCTGAGTCTCTATTTCCTCCCTGATATCCCAGCCTCAGGCTTCAGCAGACCCTGTGCAGAGTCTGGGTCCCTGACTGAGCCCTGGGCTCCTCACTTGTGATCAGAATGTTCAGGGCATCAATAAGAACCAAGGACATGAAGGAGAGGCAGTGTCTACCATAGGATGTATACAGAGAAACCATTCCCAGACCCAGGAGGAAGTCACCCTAAATATGCCCAGTCTGGGGCTACAGACTGTGTGAGAATGTCTGCCCCTTTGTTAGACAGAATGAATCTGAAATAGCAGGGGTCAGAGCAAAACCTGAGGGTCAGGTTGTGTCCAGGGTGCAGCACAGGGCCCTGCTGTTTCAGAAGGGAGGGCTTCCTGGACAGGACTAGAGGGAGGAGGAGCCAGCCTGAGGGGCTGCTTCCTGCTATACCCCGGCCCTCCTGTGCTACCCTGTGATTCACACTGAGGTTTCTAACTTTGTGGATGTCCTGACCAATACTCTCTTCTAGGAATCCTCTGTAGTAGAGCCCCTGACAATTGTTTAGGAATGAAATGTGCTTGGGTCTAAGCAGGGACTTCCGTACCTGACACCAGGAGCTCCAGGGCATCTCTGGGCTCTGACAACATGTTTGGTTCCATACTGTAACAGCTATAACAATGTAATGTCCATCTCTGCATGGGGGTCACAGGGCCCACAAGGAACAGGGCCTGGGCCTGCCCACTGGCGCCTCACTGTGAGTCCAGAGTCCAGGAGAGCTTGTCTCCTCCTTCCTTAGTCAGAATGAACTGGTCAAATACCAGCTGTGCCCAACACTGGAGGATCACATCCCCTCCTGAGGTCACCAGAGGACTGGGCAGGGCTGAGAGGCTGGGCTTGCTGTAGACTCCTAGGAGAGAAGGAGGCAGCGTGTGAAATGGACCCACACCTCCCACACTGTGCCCAGGGCTGGGCTGTGAGAGGGGGACACCCCTGAGAGCAGACCCATTCCTGAGGGAAGAGCTTGCAGCTGGGACCCTGAGTGTCCTCTAATCTGTCACCAGCTGCTCCAGGGCATCACTGTGTTCTGACTGGCCAGAGGGGGCTTGGTAGTAACAGTGATATGGCCCTGCATGGCTCTCTTTCACAAACAGGATGGATAACTTGGCCAAATCCTTGAGTTGCACTGATGTTTGTCTTCTCCAGAGCAATTGGCTTTCCTCTTTGTACAGAGCATATTCCTGGGCCCCATGAGTCTCCTCACACCAGAGGGTCACAGCCTCCCTTCATGGTATCACGGATCCTGGCTCAACCCAGAGCCTAGGTTTGGGCAGGATCCTTTTGGGGAAATCACATCTGGGTCCCAGCAACTTCTTCCTTCCCTCAGATCCCAGCTCTCAGCCCCAGGACACTCTAGGCCTCCCAGCACCAGCCCATAGCTGCTGTGCTCCATCCCCACTGCCCAGCAGTGGTCCCTTGTCCCCAGGAGGAGGAGGGAACTATGACAGCTCGGTACACACTCACCTGCCTGTGCTGGGGTCCTGGGACCCAGACTCAGCCTTGGAAGAGAGTTCCCTGTGAGAGATTTGCCTGGAGCCTGAGCAGGTCCTGTGATCCCCAGAGTCTCCTGAGCCCTGGGTCTCCTCATGGACCAGGGACTTGCTGTTGGTTCCAGACTAGGGTTCCCATCCCCATGTTCCATTCTCACCAGTGTAGAGCAGGGCTGTGAGGGTGGTGATCATGGTGTCTCCTACCTCCAGGTGAGGCTGTGTGGATAGAGGAGACCACAGTTTGCTTTCACAGCTCAGCATTAGTTTCTGCCCTTCATAGGGCAGACACATCATGAGCCCCACAGGAAGCAGAACTGACATCCACCAACATCCGCCTCCTTTTCCCTAGGTCTCAGCCAGGCTGTTCTCTAGATTGATGTGGAGTTTCCCATCTTCCCAAGTGTTCCTCAGTGATCGTCACCTCACTGAGGGCCAGGACACAGCAGCTGATACACCCTGAGCCTTCACTTCTGAACCACTCCAGGTCACCCTTGGCTTGTCTGTCCTCTCAGAACATCCCATGAGTCTCCTCCCTTCCTCAGGGCTGCCACCTGCACAGGAAGTCATCCTTACACAGACTACCTTCTCTGAGCCCTGGAGATGCTCTGGGGAAGATGCAGGTTCATGCTGCAGGTGGAAGAATGCAGAGATACACTGAGCCCTGACAGGAGGAACCTCCATACAGGTCAGGGGCAGGGAGGAGACATGCCCACATCAGAGAGCTTGCAGGGCATTAGGAAAACTCAGGATGATTAGGAAGGTTTGAGGTAGGGATTCTCAAGGAAGAAGGAAGTCACTTGTATTAATGTGATTGAAAATCAACTCTTGCAGGTGTGAACTTGCTTCTTGTGAATTTTTCTAGTTCTTTGGAGTTCCTTGATAAATTGTTTATTTGAAATCGTTCCTGTTTTTACCAAACCAAAAACATAATTTTCTGACTTTAAGCTTTGTTTTATTACTTCTTTTACTACTTTGTTTATTACTTCTTTTGGTTTATTGTATGCAATTGTACTTTATTTTAACTTATTTGCTATGGGTTAAACTCAGGCCACTGAGCTGCATGCCAATCCTTTTTAAGTTTTATACAGGTGCAGCATTTCTCTAAGATGCCCAGGATGGCTCTGCCTCCTCTCCTCTCACAGGTCTTTTTAGATTTTTCCTTTGCGGTTGCTGTGAGACTCACAGCAGACCTGCTGCACTATACTTAGTCCATTCCACTCTCAGAAGTTTGCTTCAGGAGAGTCTGTCTTTTTTCCCTGGTCATACACTGTGTTATTGCTTAGTTGCTGACTTTAAGTCACTTATCTACTACCACATTTTATGGCTATAGATTTTTAAAATTTACTTTGTTGTTTATTTTTTTTTTTGAGATGTAATTTAGGCTTGAATTTAAGTTGTTTATATAGCCCAGGTTCACTGGAGCTCATGGTGATCCTCCTGCCTCAGCTCCCATCTGTGGAGAGATTCAGACATAGAGCTGGTGAATTATCTCACCTCCAAATTCTCTTGATTATAAAAGAAAAGTGTCCACAACACAGAATTAAACTAAATATTTTCCTCTCCTACTGATCAAGAAGCCAAAGTAAAAGTAATTTCTTTACTTTATTAGTGGTATGGGTCTCCCTGCTGTGAAGGCTTTCTAACCTAGCATCCCCTAAGGTCAAATCCAGGACTTGCACATTTCCATTGTGAGGTCCAGGGTGATGGAGGCCACTTACTGTGCTCCCCTTTGCTCATGAGGCTGTGGACTCCTCTAGTAATAGGCAAATCTAGTGGCTGTTTAAATCTGTACCAATACCAATGTTTATTTGTATCTGTAACATCTGTATCCTCTACATCTGTGTCCATTACTCCAGGAAATACACCTGACCTGCAGTGCTGTCATGGTTTATGTTTGTGTCCCCCAGGCCTCATGAGTTTGCATTATTCATATGTGATGGTTCATTGTATAGTGCTTGGATTGATGGTGTCAGTGCTCCACCCACATAGGGGTGGAGCCAGGATGTGATGTAATGGCAGGAGGAAGGTGTGTTTTTCTCTTTGGTGGTTTGAGTTTGCTGTTGGCGTCCGCCATGAAGTGCAGCCCAGCCATGCCTGCCTACCTGGGAGCCAACTGAGTGTGGACTGAAACCTCCAAAAACTGTAAGAAATAAACCTTTCCTTTCCCAACTTTGGGCTTCAGGTATTTTGTCTCAGCGACGAGCATAAAGTAACTAAGACAAGTGCTATACCAGTTCCTTGTCCTAGCATTTCTGAGGGGACTTTCCCATGTCTGTCAGCCCATCAGCACCCACTGCTGTGCTGGGCATAGCCCCCCATCCAGCCTTCACCCTGTATCACATGGCCCTGTGCTCCCTTCCCCTCTGAGTTCATGGGGAGCTTGTTGCTCTGACCTGAGAACAGGAAGTTGGATTTTCCAGGAAAGTCAGTCAGACATTCTGAGTTCTAAGACAGAGGTACTGTGAGCTCAGTCATCCCATACTCATCATAGGCATCAAAGCCAGTAAGGAAAATTTGTTGTCCTGTGCTGTCATTTTCCTCTAAGGAAAAGTGAGGGACATTTATTTGTGTTGATGTTATCTTCCCCAACTGCACAAGCTTAGAAGCATTTCTCCTGCACTTCTTTTGTGAATATTTGTTTTCCTTTTCAATGATAAAAGATTTTACTGACAAGTTTGTATTTATAGTGTGTGAATTCCAGTTACTATTGGTTGCTTTGATCATTATTTACTACTTTGTGAAAATTAATGCCATTAGGGAGGAGATTCCAGTCCGGCCCTGCCTGCCGCCTCTCCTGCCCGGGGACCACACTACCACCGCTACCAGCTGGAAGGAGAGGGCCCAGCCGAGCGGAGGGGACTCAGGTCTGCCACTGCCTCGTCTGGCCAAGGAGCACACCACAGCTGCTGGCCAGAAGGAGGGAGCTGGGCTGAACTGCTGAAATCTGCTCTGAGCTCACCTGCAGACTTCTTTTGATCTGGAGAGCACCAGCACTACTGCCACAGCCTGGAGGAAGGAGCATTCCTGCTGAGGAGGTTTGAGGCCTACTTAGGCCATAAGGGAACCTTCTATAAGCCTGGGGAGTTTTGCCATCCAAGGAGCTAGATTGTTACAAAACATCCTGTCCCTGGGAGATTATGAGATCCTTGCTCTAGGGGGTTGGGAGCCCACTGGGCTTGCAGCCACACTATACTGGGCTTAACAGGATTTGGGATTGCCTGGACCACACCAGGTGGCCTTCTATCCCTCAGGGGAGCTTTGCTATCAGAAGGGGAAACTGTGAAAATTGAGGAGGCTTTAGGTCTACCTGAGAGGAGCCTGGCAAGCCTCTTTTAATCCAGGGGCTCTGCTGCCCAGGAGGGAGCTACTACCAGAGGAGTCCTAAGAGCCCAGGACATAAGAGTCAATTTACAACACGACCAGGGGAAACTCTGCAACAGCACTTGAAACATAGTAATATAGGAAAATGACAAAACAAAAGACCAAAATGCAATCTCAAGCATCCAACCCATCCCAAGAAAGCCTAGGAGCCATGTACATAGAAGAAAACACATACCATATACCTGAAATACCTGAAACAATAGTAACTGAAATAAAGAAGCAGCTCCGGGAAGCTTTAAAGGAATTCAAACTAGAAATAATATATCAGGTAAAAGAAGAAATAATAAAAGAAATGAAGGAGATGCTGAACATATCTAAAGAAGACACAGCTAAAAAATTGGAGGAACCAAACAAAAAGATAGAATCTCTGGATGAACAATATAAGAAGCAAACAGAATATATAAAGCAGATGCAAAGAGATATACAGGAAATCAAAAACTCCATTGAAAGTTGTAAAAACTGTCTGAATGAATGTGAAGATAGAATTTCAGACCTCAATGAAAAGATTGCAGCCAGTGAACAGGAAAGGAAAGATATTTTAACATTAACAAGAAATCAGGAAATAACAATTCAACACAACAAAGAGGGACAACATAAGTTTGATAGGGATAAATGAAAAAGAAGGGGACAACATAAAGGACGTCAAGAGGATATTTAGAGACGTAATAGTTGAAAACTTCCCAAACATGAAATTGGAAACTGATATCAGGATCAATGAAGCATACAGAACTCCAAATAGCCATAACCAAAATAAAACTACACCCGGACATATAATAATCAGCATTCCAGAAATTGAACAAAAGAATAGAATATTAAAAGCTGTCAGAGGGGGCTGGGGATTTAGCTCAGTGGCATAAGCACCTGCCTTGCAAGCAGGCAGTGGTGAGTTCAATCCCTGATACCGATAAAAACGAAAAAGACACACACACCAAAAAAAGCTGACAGAGAGAAAAGACAGATCACCTATAAAGGAAAACCTATCAGAATCACAGCAGACTTCTCAACACAAACAATAAAGGCAAGAAGAGCATGGAGTGAAGTATTTCAAATCCTAAAGGAAAATGATTTCCAACCTAGACTGATGTACCCTGCAAAACTGTCCTTCAAAATTGATGGAGAAATAAGATACTTCCATGACAAAGAACAGCTGAAGAAATTCATGATCACCAAGCCAACCCTGCAAAGAATACTGAAAGACAGTCTAGATACCCTTAAGAAAAAACCACTTAACAAAGCAGACAATTAAATAGAACAGAAAGATAAAGATGCAACAGCAGAAATATAACATGTCAATAATAAACCAATATATAACAGTTATAACCATTAATGTAAATGGTCTCAATGCACTAATTAAAACAAATAGACTGGCAGAATGGATTAAGAAACAAAACCCAACCATATGCTGTCTACAAGAAACCCATCTAACCCAAAAGGTTACTCACAGACTGAAAGTCAAAGGATGGAAAAAAAATACTTCATGCAACAGGAAGCCAAAAAAAGCGGGGGTAGCTATTCTGTTTGCAGACAATGTGAACTTCAAACCAACAATGATCAGAAGAGATAAAGCAGGCCACTACATACTGGTTACAGGAAAACTTGAAGAGGAAGAGATAACTATCTTAAATATATATGCACCAAATTCCAAAGCACCCAGTTATATAAAACAAGTAATATCAGAAATGAAAAACCAAATTAGCAGTAAAACAATTATAACAGGAGATTTTAACACACTATTGACACCAATGGAAAGATCAACAAGACAGAAAATCTGTAAAGAGATAAAAGAACTGAATCACACCTGTGAACAAATGGAATTGATAGACATATACAGAGTATTCCGCCCAACAACAACAGAATACACATTTTTCTCAGCAGTACAGGGGTCATTCTCTAAAATAGATGATATATTAACTCACAGAACATATTTAAAGAAATGCAAAAGAGTTGAAATCATCCCCTGCATGTTATCAGATCATAGCACTATGAAATTAGTAATTAATGATAAAAGATACTGCAAAAATCCCACAAACAAATGGAAATTGAATAACACACCCGAGTAATCAGTGGGTCACAGAGGAAATTAAAGAAGAAATTAAACAATATCTACAAACAAATGAAAACACAAGTACAACTTACTGGAATCTGTGGGATGCAATGAAAGCTGTCCTCAAGGGAAATTTTGCACTGAGTTCCCACATCAGGAAAACAGAATGAATACAAATAAATAACTTGATGCTACACCTCAAACATCTAGAAAAAGAAGAGCAAGTCAAGCCCAAAGCCAAAAGAAGAGAGGAAATAATAAAAATCAGAGCAGAAATCAATGCAATAGAGACTAAGAAAACAATACAAAGAATCAATGAATCAAAGAATTGGTTCTTTGAAATAATAAATATAATTGATAAGCCCCTAGCCAACCTTACTAAAAAAATGGAAGAAAATGCTCAAGTTCATGCAATAAGCAAAGAAAAAGGTGAAATCACTACAGACTCTATAGAAATACAGAAGATCATCAACACCTATATCAAGAACCTTCACTCTCAAAGGTTTGATAACACAGAAGACATAGACAGATTTCCAGAAGCATATGAAGTACCAAAGCTAGGTCAAGAAGAAATAAAACTGCTGAGTAACCCAATTTCTATTATTGAAATCGAAATTGTAATTAAGTCATTACCTTCAAAGAATAGCCCAGGCCCAGATGGATTCACTGCAAAATTCTACAAGAAATACAAAGAAGACCTAATGCTGACACTCCTCAAACTCTTCAATGAAATTGAAAGGTAAACAATCCATCCCAAGTCATTCCTGGAAGCAAATATTACTCTAGTACCAAAACCTGAGAAAGACCCAACTGAAAAAGAGAACTACAGACCAATCTCCCTAATGAACACAGATGCAAAGATCCTCAATAAAATATTGGCAAATAGGATGCAGCAAGTCATCAAGAAGAGTATACACCATGACCAAGTGGGATTATCCCAGGTATGCAGGGATGGTTCAATATATGTAAATCAATAAATGTAATCCACCATATCAGTAGAGTCAAAGGTAAGAATCACATGATCATAGATGTGATCTATGATAACATTCTTGTTATTTTTAATCCATTCTGCCAGTCTGATCTATAGATGCAGAAAAAGCTTTTGATAAGGTACAACATTCATTTATGATAAGAACATTACAGAAAATTGGAATAGATTGTTTTTACCTCAACATAATAAAGGCCATCTATGACAAACCAACAGCCAGTATCATACTAAATGGCCAAAAATTGAAGACCTTTACTTTAAAATCAGGCAGAAGACAAGGATGTCCTCTGTCACTGCCCCTATTTAATATAGTACTGGAAATACTAGCCGGAGCAATTAGACATGAAAGAAAATAAAGGGTGTAAAGATAGGAAAAGAAGAAGTTAAATTATCACTATTTGCAGGTGATATGATACTCTACATAGAAGAACCCCAAAACTCCATTGAAAGACTCCTAGATATAATAAGTAAATTCAGCAGTGTGGCTGGATACAAACTCAATACTCAAATATCAATAGCATTCTTATACACTAACAACAAAATCACAGAGAGTGACATAAGAGAAGCCACACCCTTCACACTAGCAACCAAGAAAATGAAATATTTAGGAATTACTCTCACGAAAGAAGTGAAAGATGTATACAGAGAAAATTATAATACACTGAAAAATGAAATTGAAGATGATCTCAGAAAATGGAAAGACATCCCTTGCTCATGGATAGGAAGAATAAATATTGTGAAAATGGCCATTCTCCCAAAACTGTTATACAGATTCAATGCAATCCCAATAAAAATACCATCAACGTAACTCATAGATCTCGAGAAATCAATCCTAAAATTCATCTGGAGTGAGAAGAGACCTAGAATAGCAAGGACAGTTCTAAGCAGCAAAGGTTAGGCAGGAGGTATCACAATCCCTGACTTGAAGTTATACTACAAAGCAACTGTGGTAAAATCAACATGGTACTGGAATCAAAACAGAGCTGAAGACCAATGAAATAGATTGGAAGATACAACCACAACTACAAACACACTCAAACACCTTATCTTTGATAAACAGGCCAAACAGGTTCACTGGAAGAATGACAGTCTCTTTAATAAATGGTGTTGGAAAAACTGGCTCTCCATATGCCGAAAAGTGAAACTAGACCCATGACTGTCACCATATACTAAAATAAAATCTAAATGGATCAAAGATCTAAATATTAAAACAGAAACACTAAATCTATTGGAAGACAAATTGGGTAAAAACCTTGAAGACATAAGGGTCGGTAGAGAATTCATGAACAAGACTCAAACTGCACGGGAAATACTTTCCAGAGTCAATAACTGGGATCACATCTTATTAAAAACTTTCTGCACATCGAAAGAAATCTCTAACATAGTGAAAAGAAAACCCACAAACTGGGAAAAAATCCTAGTTAACTGCTCCTCAGACAAAGGACTTCTGTCTAAAACATATAAAGAATTAAAAAAAATCAGACCCCCAAAATTCAAAGACCCCATCCAAAAATGGGCATCTGAGATGAATAAACAATTTTCAGATGAAGAAATACAAATGGCAAATAAATATATGAAAAAATTTTCAGCATCACTAGTCATTAGAGAAATGCAAATTAAAACCACACTGAGATTTCATGTCACTGCTGAAAGAATGGCCAAGATCAAGAAAACCACCAACAACAAATGCTGGAGAGGCTGTGGGGAAAAAGGAACCCTCCTGCACTGTTGGTGGGAGTGTAGACTAATGCAACCATTGTGGAGGTTAGTCTGGAGATTTCTCAGAAAACTGGGACTGAAAGCCCCATTTGACCCAGCTATTCCACTTCTAGGCATAATCTCAGAAGAACTGAAAGCATCATACCACAGTGATGTATGTGCGCCCATGTTTATAACAGCACAATTTGTAATAGCTAGATCTTGGAAACAACCTAAGTGTCCATAAACTGAGGAATGGATAAAACAGTTGTGGTATTTTTATACAATGGAGTACTACTCAGCTATAAGGAATGATCACATTGAGATATTTATAAATAAATGGATGCAGCTTGAGACCATACTCATAAGTGAAATAAATCAAACTCACATGTATAAATACCAAATAGTTTCCCTAGTGTAAGAAACGATAAGAATACATGAAAGTACGTGGTAATCATGATTCCCAGTCACACTGGTTTGAAGCCATATATTGTTTTCACTCATTAATTGGGATGGTTTTAATCTGGGTTGTTTTATTTTATTGACTCTGATATTATAAATAACTATTTTGAAGAAAATAAGAGCGTAATAGCTAGCGCTGATTTAATATCATCCTGTTTTGTAGCCCCATCAGGTTGTTGTTCATTTGTTTCCGTTGGTTCTAACATGTTGTATCTTATTATATCTTAATGTATGCAATAGTATAAGCAAAATTTTTATAGACAAAGAGATAGTATAGAAATTGATGTTTGGTTTCTGCTAGCTGGTTCTAAATACCCTGCAATAATTTCATTCTCTTGAACGGTTTCACACTGTCTTGATAAGTTTGATGCTATAGTATACCGGTGTTGTTCTATTGATATGTTCTTTTTTATCTCAATCTCCCCCCCCCTTTTCTTCCCTTTTTAAAAAATTGATTTATTTCTTAGTATCTTTTAACTAAAAGGAAAACTAAATTAAAAATAGTGCAGTAGATTATAGTAACTTTTTTGTTTCCCTATTAACGTGATTTAAACCCCTGTATTGTTCTCCGCATCTTGTTCTGACTGATTTTATTTTATTCTGTTTTGCTTAATAGTATCAAGTTTGAGGGTATAGGCAACCATTTGGAAGGCAACCAGATGATATTCTATGATGCCTGTTATTGTTTGACTATTATCTCCTTTGGAATCCTGTAAGCTCTCCAATGTGTGTTTTATTGGTCTTCTGTACCGTTTTGTTCAGTTCTTTTATACCAGCTGATGTAGGCTACTCTTTTCAGGATAACAAGAGGCATAATGGTAACCACTGTTGATCACCTAGTAATCCTTTTTTTTTTTATTATATACTATGTCCATCCTCCTGATCTAACTGACTCTGTTTTGCTTTGTCACATTGGGTTTTTCTTTGATCTGTCTTGTTTTGTTTTGTATTGTTTTTTGTTTTTTGGCCTTTTAAAGATCTTTTTTATTTTCCTCTTCAAAGAAAAAGTTATAAAAACTGTGGGAGTAATGGAATCTAAAATGTATGATTGTTAGCATAACTAAGAGAGGAAGGAAAGTGATCTAAAGGATATAACTGCAAGTATATTTAAATGTGTAGGATAGAGAACCATATTGCTGAATTTTTCTTGGATCATTGAACAGAACTGACTGCAATCTCACTGTATTAATGTCCACTTTGTATGCTTTAATTTTGTAATCTGGACAACTGTTTGTAAGATGACAATATGTGATCTGTTAACTGGTGAATTCTTACTGTATATTTTTTTTCTTGAAATTCTGTATTACTTCTAGCCTTTTACTGTTTTGCTTTGTTTCATTTTGTTTTTCTCTTTAAATAAAAAAATTAATGCAATTATTACAAAACCAAAAATCATTGAATGTTTTGTGTTTTCTACTTCAATTTATTTAAAGTTGTCATTTACTCTAAACTGTAGATATGTCATGAACTTGATGTTTGTTTTTAATTTTATAATAAATGTGATCACTTTGTGATGTCCTTGGTTGAGTCTTAGTTATTGTTGTCATAATTAACTTATTTAGTATTCAGATGTGTTGGTGTAGCCACCTCGGACCATAAGGTGAGGTGTTGTCTAGAACATCGCAGGGTCCCACACCACAACCCCAGGCTGCCCACTGTCTTTAGCTGAGTGTGCACAGGGCAGCTCCTGTACCTCCTGAGGCCCCAATGTGCCAGTCTTTACACTGTGGGGTCTGAGATCTCTCCTGAGATGCTGAATGACTAGGCGAGTGTACACACTAGGAACAGTTAAGGACTCCTGTTCCTGGAAGAAAGGGCCTGTGGTTGGCTCCCGTCTGGGCATATGTTAGTCTTTGGGGACCCTGAGTCAGCTGCCTGGGGGAGGAAAGAGTGGAGATGAGAATGAGGTGCAGGCTGGAAAAGCCTGGGAAGCTGCCTGTGATGAAACTCACCTATCTGTCCCTCTGCCTGCTCTCTGCTGAGGGTGTGTCCTTCAATCCAGGAAAGGCTTTGACTTGAGTTCAAGAGGAAACCCCCAACTGGAGGTCTGGAGGCCTGGACCTGTGTGTCGGTCACTTCCTGGGAGTCCTGGTGCTCTGGGCTCTGCAGCAGGGAGACAGTGACAAATGCTGCTCCTTAACTCTGCTCTGCACCATCAGTCAAGTGGAGAGAATGCCAAGTAGTGAGGCTTCTCTGAGTTTCTCAGGGTAGAGTCACAGTGCTTGGTGGGTGAAGAGATTCTACGCACTGGGACAGTGGCTAGAGTTAGCTAGAGAGCCCAGCTCTGAGATCTCAAGTGCACTTGGGGTGAGCAGGGTGACTGCTCCCCTGACAGGAGGCTCAGGGTCCTCACACCAAGAAGTACACAGACAAAATGGGCCCATGGTCCCTGTGCTCCTGTCTGAAACTTCATATGGGGAGCTGCCAGAGGGCCTCTGAGAGGTGACTTGTGGCCAGAGAAGTGTGACCCGAGCACAGGGAAGCAGGAGGGGAACCTGCAGTGGGAACAGCATTACCTGGTGGATGGATCAGGAATAGTCCAGAGTCACATGAGCTATGGGCAGCACTGGGAGTGGCTGTGGAATTGGTCTAAGAGTGGAATCTGGAAAATTGGGGAAGAGCAGGCAGGAGACAGCACAGAGTGCTGAGAGAGAGGAGTTTAACTGGGGTTCTGGTGAGCATCAGAATCTGGGCAGAAGTGGAGACAGTGAATGCGACATTCAGGAGGCTTCAGATAGAAACAAGCACTGCTTCAGGAAGTGGATCAAAGACTGTTTTTTCAGCAGTTTGGGGGAGCTGTTGACTTTTTGTCAAACTAAAATTTAAACAGCTCATGTATGCCAAAATTTGCAAGTGTGACAGAAACACTAAGAAAAACCCATATAGGATCAGAAGAATGTATTAGGAAACGTGGAAGAGAACACTAATTCCAACGGTTAGGGAGCTCCTAATTCAGAGTAAAGGCTAGTGTTTGTTCTGCAGAGACACTGATTCCAGGGAAGAAGAGGGATGAAGGGAGACTTAGGCAATCAGCAGAAACCTGCTTCCAGAAAGCGGCTATGGATGCTGGACTCAGAACAGGTTCACAGCCTCTGTCTCAGCAATTTCCAGGAGGGCAGGAGGTATGAGACAGTGCAGGAGGGATTCTGATTGCTGCCTGATGCCAGGAGACAAAGTCGTCTTGCCATCAATGTCAAATATCATGGCCTGTGAATCTCCCAGATCCATGAAAAAATGAACCTGTGATTTTAAATACCCACCACTGACGTAGAGCAGAAAGGAAGATGCCACAAAAGAAAAGGGCCAAATTTCTGTTTTTTTACCCTGCAACCTCCACTCCCCTGTGTCGTATGAGCTCCTGAGTTCTGGCAGATGTGCGCAACGAGCTGAAGTTAAGCTGTTGTATATTTATTCTAATTTTAATGTAAGTGATACCACGACTGGGCACTGCCCTATGTGATAGCTCAGATACAGAATACTCATCATCACTGTGAAACTTTACTGGATAATTTGAAGAAAGAATGAGCTGGTCACCAAGCACTATGAGATTATTATAGGAGCATTTCAGAATGTTTAGCCACCTGCGGTAAGGTCTTGAGTGCGATTTACATCCTTACAAGGTTTGACATCACTAATGGAGTCACAGGAGGCTGGGTTTCACTGAGGGACTCTGCAGTGTTAAACCTGATCCTACTCTGTGCAGATTGGCCTGGTGCCACCTCAACAAGGAGCAGGATCACCATGGAGGAAACCTGTCCAGGAAAGGCAAAGGCCCTTGCTCAAGGTCTCTGTGGGCTCAGATCCCTGGGTGGCCTGGCCTCCTCATGGGGTTGTGGGTGCTAAGTTCCAGGTGATGCTGGGCTCCGTTCACAGTCCTGGGTGCACAGAGCAGTGAGTGAACCCTGCTGTGAGGGTTTCGAGATCCCACGTCTTTGTCACCTCCTGTGTCTTTGGCTGCAGGGTCCTGTAGGAGGAAAGGGAGGGATAAGGGCCCAAGACTTCATCCATGAATGTAGCACTATGGGATGTGTGGGTTGGTAGCTGTGGGGAGGCTGTCAGTTCAGGGAGCTGCTGTCCCACCCACCATCTGGGATTCTTTGTGCTGTGGTGTCAGATATAGAACGGCGCTCAGTGAGTTTGTTGTTTAGAAATCCACTGTGGAGCTCAGAGATGAGGGTCCCAACCTGTGTGAGCATGGCTGACCACACAGCATCACATCATCCCAGGGATACCAGGGCTTAGCCAAGCTGCTAGAAAGATTGTCATGGCCATGGGCAAGAGCAGAAAGTCCTGGCTTAGAAAGGGAGTTTGAAGCCATTCTCGCCCTCACGGCCCTCAGTGGTTTCTTCACTTGCATCCCTGAGAGATTTTTCCACCCCAGAGCATCTATATGTCCAGCGCTGCCTGATGTTTGTACTTCGTGCAGCTCATCCCATCATGGGCACTACAGGACTCCCAGAACAGCGATTTCTTTCAGAGTGCTGGTCAAACCTGAGCCAACGTTCTCTTCACAAATTTCTTTATTAAGAGTAATATGTGTGGGAGAAGAAGAGTCTGAAATCTCCCAGATTCGAGCAATGGAAGTCAAATGTGCAATTATGTATCACAATTCTTTCACAGATTTTCCTCTCAGACTGTGCAGCAGCAAAGCCCTATATCTCGTCATCCTGGACAGGCTGGAGAAGAGCAGGCAGCTCCTGGCCTTCACAGGAGTCTTATTTGCCAGCTCTGGGGCTTCCTCCTTACAAGGTGACTCCAGCTCCCCCCCGGACCCCAGACTGAGCATCACAGGCTCCCACATGAGACTGGCTTAGCACAAGGCAGAGCCATTTCCGCTCACTGAACAGAATGAGACCCTCAGATACTGGGAAACCTTGCCCATATCCTGCCAAAAGATCCATTGGCAAGTCTTCTATGTCACCTGCTGCCACCCCATATTTCCCAGGTGGGGAGCCCTTTGTATTTCATAGGTGAGCAGGGACAGGGGGTGTGCAACATGTGTCTCAGAGGACCTGAGCCAGACAACATCCTGGAGAGACAATCACATGGGAGGGACCCGTGCCCATGGGGACCATGCTTTATGACTGTGCTGGGTCCTGGGTGTTGGTCTTGGTCAGTATGGATGGGCACCAACAGTGCATGAGCTCAGCCTCTAAAGATTTTTGTAGACCCCGTGTCTCGGGACAGACTTCTCCACTGTGACCCTCTGCTGCCTTCTCTTCCAGGATTTATAAGACACAGAAGGCTGACTGATTTGGGGCATGTTTTTTCTTCTGCAAGACAGGACATAGGAACAAAGAAAATATAGAAAACAAACAGGGTGTGACTATCAAGCCCCAGGTCACACTCTGCAATGTTTACCACTTGCTGCCCACACAGGTAGATTACCAGCTCCTTCTCACCATAGCACAGTGGAGGCAGGGGCTTAGAAACTTTCAGATGAGGCTGAGGGCGCAACAGCTCTAACCAAGGCCACACCAAAACCATGGTCAAGGAATCTGTGTGTGTACACTGCACATCCCGTACTGCTGCACCCAGAACCATAGGGAGACGTTGCTGTGTACTCACTGCTCTGAGAGACCCGGATGTGATTCTGCTCCTCTAGGCAGCATCCCCTGCCACATGAGCATAGTGATCAATATCCATATATGGACAAGTGATATAATAAATGCACTCTGTTAATGTATCTCCTTCATAGCTTACAGTTTTAGAGTATTACGGTATTGATCTAGCTTCTATTTCTGTATTATCCTGGATCACTATTTTTACTTGTTTTGTACATTTCCAATCCTTTTCCCACACTCTGTCAAAGGTTCACCTTTAGTTCTCCTGTTCTTTGTGTGATTTGCTATGTTAGCATTTCTTTAAAATCTTTGAAAACTAACTACTTTCTGTCCACTGTACTTTACTTATGATGTCAGTGAAATTAGTAATATATCTTCAGTGAACATGTAATATTTTTGCAAATTTGGTTCTGTTTTGCATGGTTTCATTTTTTTAGAGAAAATCACAGTGCAACTAATTTCTTAGAGCTTTTACTATATTTTCATTTCTGTCATTTTATGAATAATTCCTATTCTTATAAACAGTTATTTACTATAGACATTAATTAAAGGTCATCTTTTTTTCCCCAATGATCAAACCCACATCCTCGCTTTTGCCAGGCAGGTGCTCTAATGCTGACCTATACCCCTGGTCCAAGGCTTTCATTTTTGATGGTACTAGAGAAGTTTAACTTCTGCTTGATCATCATGATTTTTCACTTTGACAGACGAGAGCTGCTCTATAGATGAGAGCATGGAGCAGGTAGCACACTGAGCAGTGAAATTATCCTGTCTTCAGCCAGAGGAAGATGCACAACACAGCTCTTCAGAGCTTTCCTGTGCTCAGTAGAGAATTTCTTCACCAATCTCTTTATCTTGAAAGAGAACATAATTTGACCAAAAGAAGAATGAAAACATCCTCATCCACCTCTGTGTGAGGTGTGGTCAGCATGGTGTGAACAGATCTTCACGACTCATTTCTCCTGAATCTACATTAGGAAGCCTGGCTGACATCTCTCCACTTCCCCATCACAGCTCTTCTTTACTGCAGTCATCAAAATGATACTGCACACTTGAGATTTGCAAAGAGCCTGAGACAGTGTTTTCATAACAGGAAAAAATGTAAAATGTGAAAAAAATTGTTCAAAATGAAAGAGAAACTGGAATAGGGCAAAGCAAAAAAGAAGGGATATGATAGTTAAGGTAGTTATACTACTAATTTCTTTTTGTTCATTGAAAAGAATGACTTGTGCTAATAGGTTATGAATAATTCATACCTACATCTTTTACTCAAGTAATCAAAAAGTAACAATACTCAATTTATTGAGCATGTTTGCTCCCCTATTATCCTGTATGAAATTTTAGTTTTTTCCCCTATGCAATAAAATTATAAATCAATAAATAAAGGCAGAAAAAAAGAGAAGAAAATACACAAATGCTCTCTGCAGGGATGTTACTCTAGTGTGTGACAATCAGATAGATTGTGGTAATATTTTACACTGCACTTGTATTGAAGACAACAACTTCTGTATCTCAAATACACCGAAGTCTTCTCAGTTATGTGATAGTAAGGCTCGTAATGAAGCTGGACAATATCTCACTTCAAGTACATCGTGTTGTTGACTGCTCTTTATCTTTTTTCATTAACAATTCATCGTATGTAAATATCATATTAAATGTTCACACCAAGTGAGGATCTTGGGTTTTCTTGCAGTGAGAGGGCTTTACTCTTATGGAATATTCAAGGATTTCAGTTTTGGACCATGTTGTGCAAGTTTAAATTGTGTACTAAAGACAGCCTGATATACATATATCTATAATTTATTAATTTGTGTTTGTTTGAATAAAAGGCATGACAGGTGTCACTATATGGTTATTGCTACCCCCTCCCTTGACACCCAGTTTCCTCCTCAGGCAGTGTAGTCCTGGACCCTAACACTTCAGCTGTTCTTGACTCATCCTCTTCTCTCCCTTCTTGGCTCTGGTGTTATGAGCACTCAGCTGGGATCTCCCTGTGTCTAATGATGGCTCAGGTGACTGCTTTGTACCCCTTGGCACATTTTTGCAGAAGGATCTCTCATGTTGTGCAAAGCACATTTAAAAGTTTCCATCAGCTGAGGTGATTCAGAAATAGAAAATGTCTTCAGAACTTTATCTATCACCTGAGTTCAAATAGCCCAACCTGCTCATGAGTTCCTCTGTCAACTTACTTTATTGAGTTGAAGTGTACTGTAATTGTTTCTACCATTGGTGCACTTTAGTTTCTTTCACAGATGTTAGTATATTAAAAAAAAAAGCCTGGAAGATGGCAGATTAAAACTCATGAGCATAACACAGCCTCTCTATGACCAGAAAGCCAGACTCCTGGGAAACAATGACTTACAGAAGTGGAAAGGAAACATAGCTACGGGAATCGAGGAAGAACAATCAAAGAAAACTGGAAATCACAGAGGAACTGGAAAACTGAACAAAATGCAGAGAAAAGAGAGTAGCCTGAATGATAACCCAAAAGCTTGAGAAGGGATCTTGTCTTTGCAAACACGTGGTAAATCTTTACAGGCTTGGAGGACTCAGGGAGAAACAATGGATTGAACTGGCAGTGCTAGCCCCCCAAAAATCCTGTTGTTGTGGTAAACTGAAAACACAAATTTTCAGTTTTACTCTGAAAGTAATGTCTTTCACATGGTTTGTTAAAACTGGAGAAGAGATTCATTGCAGCCTCTATCACATTTGAGAGTGATTAATCATGATGCATTTTGGGAACTGATTAATGGTTTAGGACTAAACTGTTCCAGGAATGAGATGTCACAATGTTACTGTGTTCAGGTTTTCTAGTTCACCCTACCACGCCTGCTGGGTTGGAAACAGCCAGAAGACACAGTCGCAGACATAGACTCCATGAGAAGATTAAGCAAGACTGAGCTCAGCTCATGTATGACATAGTGGTGTGTGCCTTTTGTGATAAGCCATCCTGTTTGCATGTGACTTTCTGAAAGGTCCACATGTGAAAGTGCTGGCATTAAGCCAAGTAGACTCCCTGAACCCCTTGTTACCTCAGAAGGCACAGAACTTGGAGATCTGTATCTTTTTCCCATAAGCCAATGTGATCAACATCGTTTCATCTTGGACAGTTGCCACATCTGGGGGTATATGGACAGAGAGAGCTCTGAGGCAAAGGGGGGTTCACACGACCACAGATCACGAAGCTGGGTGAAGATAGCAGTGACATGGGGCACACAGGGTCACAAACACTAAGAGTGGCTAGAATGAATACAATCATAAAAGGAGACACCACATCATTGATTGACACTGCACAGTAGGAAGTGCGGGACAGAACTCAGCATACACACAGAAGAAGTGGGTAGAAAAGAATAAGCTCTTGCTGTGACTCACTGCTCCCCAATATCTGTGTAGTCCGTCCTCCTGATCTTGGGAAGAAACCACCCACCCAAACCGAAGGGGGAATTTCTTTGTTGTTGTTGTTTGTTTTGTTTTTCTTTTATTCTTTGTTTTATTATTTTTATTTTTTCTTTTCTGTTTTGATTTAATTTTTTCTAGTACTTTTACCCTAATAATACTAATTCCTTTCATTCTACAACTGGATATTTTGCCTTATATTTCTCATCCCCTTCTTATCTAGCTTTATGAATTCTTCTCTACTGTTAATGATGCTAGAGTTAATGTATTGACTAGATATTTGTTGAATGTCAAAATGTGGTTTCTTTTGACACATACATTTCTCAGTAGATCTGTTTTCTAGGTTTTAGAGTGGCATAGCTATGGGTTTTATTCATTGTTATGACATGTTAATACGTGAGTAGTTTAGGATCTATTATTTTCACTGATTTCTTTCACATTGTTACTAGTGATATGATAAGCCTGTTCAATGGTTTTCACTTTAGGCTAATAATGGTCTTTATATCAGAAACAATAGAGCAGTCGTTCTCTCTTCTTCGTGTGATGGTAAGGATCAAACCTCCATCAGAGGGCTGGACTCTATGAAACCCATCAAATACTAGGCTTAATAGGGTGCAAATGAGTGTTAACCCACATGCAAAATAAAACTCAAAATACATCCCAGGAAGACATGGTTATTTCCAAGTCCCCACCACTATGAGTACTCAGTGAGGGTTCTCTCTCATGTGTTTAGCTCCTGGCTGCATGTGGGTCTTTCTCTAGCTGTGTCAAGCTTGGAATAGTGGAATTCTGAGGACCATGAGGACCAGGTCAGCCAGGCCCATCCAGATGAGATTGTCCACTCTGTGATCCTGAGGTTTGCAGTAGCAGTTAGTGACAAAGAGGTCAGAGAAGACAAGGATTGCCTCAAGATTCCTGAATAACCACCAGGGCACTTGCTTCCCTAAAGAAGATTTCACCTTGCGAATGGAGCTACATAACTGAGAAGTATTTTTTTTAAATTTTTTTTTATTTAAAGAGGGAAAAAAAGAAAGAACATAAAAAACAAAGCAGTAAAAGGGTACAAGTAATACAGAATTTCAAGAAAAAAAATATACGTAAGAAATCACCAGTTAATAGGTTACCTATTATCTTCCCAGAAACAGTTGACCAAATTACAAAATTAATGCATATAAAGTGGACATTCATACAGTGATATTGGAGACAGTTCTGTTCAATGATCCAACAAAAGTTCAGTAATATGGTTTTCCATCCTACACACTCTAACATACCTGCGGTTATATCCCTTAGTCCACTTTCTTTTCCTCTCTTTTTTACAATAACAATTAGACTTTTTGGGTTTTATTATTCCCACAGTTCTTATTACTTTTTTTGAAAAGAATAAAACCAAACATGACTAAGCAAAACAGAGTCAGTTAGAACAGAAGGGTGGGCATAGCACATACAGATATATGTGCAAAAATAGAATACCAGGTGATCAAAAGTGGTTACCATTGTGCCTCTTGCTGTTTTTAAATTGAGTTGCCTATATCATCAGGTATAATAGAATTGATCAAAACAGTACAGAACAAGACCAATAAAACCTATACTGGAGACCTTACAGGACTTCAAAAAAAGATAATAGTCAAACCATAATGGGCATTATATATATCTTATTGCCTTCAAAGTGGTTGCCTATACCCTCAAACTTGATACTATCAAGCAAAATAGAATATAGAATAATCAGACAGAACAAGATGAGGAGAGCAATACTGGGATTCAAATCAGGTTAATAGGAAAACAAAAGTTACTGTAATATGTCCCGCTATTTTTTAATTTAGTTTTCCCTTAATTAAAAAAATGAGAGAATAAATTAATTTTAAAAAGGGGGGAGATTGAGATAAAAGAGGACATTGTAACAGAACAACACAGGTCAGAACCGAGCAATTTAACCATCATTATGTTTCACCACCAGATAATCTAACATAATAGTAGTCACCATAGTGCCTCTTTCCTTGAATTATTTGAGTGTAACTTCATATGCTATAGCATCAAGCACATCAAGACAGTGTGAAGCCCTTCAAGAGAATGAAAGAATTACATGGTATTTAGAACCAGCTAATAGAAAACGAACAAAGGTTTCTATATTATCTCCTTGCCTATAAAGAATTTTGTTTATACTATCGCATATAGTAAAATATAGTAAGATACAACATGTTAAAATCAGTGGAAACAGATGTTCCACAGCTCGATGGGACTTCAAAACAAGATGATATTAAATCAGTGCTAGCTTTTATTTTGTGTTGTTTTGTTCAAAATAGCTATTCGTACTATCACAGATACTAAAATCGAATAACCTAGGTTAAAACCATTGCAATTAATGAATGAAAATATTATATAGCTTCAAGCCAATATGGTTCAGAATCATGATTACATCATACTTTTATGTATTCTTATCATTGCTTACACTAGGGAAACTGTTCGGTATTTATACATGTGAGTTTGATTTATTTCACTTATGAGTATGGTCTCAAGCTGCATCCATTTATTTATAAATGTCTCAACGCGGTCATTCTTTATAGCTGAGTAGTACTCCATTGCATAGGCATGGGTCTAGTTTTTGGTTTTGGCACATGGAGAGCCAGTTTCTCCAACACCATTTGTTAAAGAGACTGTCCTTCTTCCAGTGAACATGTTTGGTCTCTTTATCGAAGATAAGTTGGTTGAGTGTGTTTGTAGTTGTGGTTGTATCTTCTAATCTATTCCACTGATCTTCGGCTCTGTTTTGGTTCCAGTACCATGTTGATTTTACTACAGTTGCCTTGTAGTATAACTTCAAGTCAGGGATTGTGATACCTCCTGCCTTGCCTTTGCTGCTTAGGACTGTCCTTGCTATTCTAGGTCTCTTCTCGCTCCGGATGAATTTTAGGAGTGATTTCTCGAGTTCTATGAGGTATGTTGATGGTATTTTAATTGGGATTGCATTGAATATGTATAAAAGGTTTTGGAGGATGGCCATTTTCACAATATTTATTCTTCCTATCCATGAGCAAGGGATGTTTTTCCATTTTCTGAGATCATCTTCATTTTTATTTTTCAGTGTATTATAATTTTCCCTGTATAGGTCTTTCGCTTCTTTTGTGAAAGTAATTCCTAAATGTTTCAGTTTTTGGGTTGCTAATGTGAAGGGTGTGGTTTCTCTTATTTCTCTTTCTGTGACTTTGTTGTTAGTGTATAGGAATGCTATTGATTTTTGAACATTGATTTTATATCCAGCTACATTACTGAATTTATTTATTATATTTAGGAGTCTTTCAATGGAGTTTTGGGGATCTTCTCTATAGAGTATCATGTCATCTGCAAATAATGATAGCTTAACTTCTTCTTTTCCTATCTTTATGCCTTTTATTTCTCTCTCTTGTCTAATTCTCTGGCCAGTATTTTCAGTACTATACTAAATAGGAGCAGTGATAAGAGACATCCTTGTCCTGATTTTAAAGTAAAGGCCTTCAATTTTTGGCCATTTAGTATGATATTAGCTGTTGGTTTGTCATAGATGGCCTTTATTATATTGAGGTAAAGACCATCTATTCCAATTTTCTGCAAGGTTCTTATCATAAATGAATGTTGGAATTTATCAAAAGCTTTTTCTGCATCTATAGAAATGATCATGTGATTCTTACTTTTGGCTCTATTGATATGGTGTATTACATTTATTGATTTACATATATTGAAACATCCCTGCATGCCTGGAATGAATCCCACTTGGTCATGGTGTATGATCTTCTTGATGATTTGCTGCGTCGTATTTGCCAATATTTTATTGAGGATTTTTGCATCTGTGTTCATTAGGGAGATTGGTCTGTAGTTCTCTTTTTCAGTTGGGTCCTTCTCAGGTTTTGGTACTAGAGTAATATTTGCTTCTAGGAACGATTTAGGAAGGATTCCATCCCTTTCAATTTCACTCAAGAGTCTGAGGTGTGTTGGCATTAGGTCTTCTTTGTATTTCTTGTAGAATTCTTCAGTGAATCCATCTGGGCCCGGGCTCTTCTTTGTAGGTAAAGATTTAATTGTGTTTTTGGTTTCATTAATGTAAATTGGGTTATTCAGCAGTTTTACATCTTCATGATCTAGCTTTGGTACTTTGTATGCTTCTAGGAATCTGTCTATTTCCTCTGTGTTATCAAACCTCTGAAAGTAGAGGTTTTCAAAATAGGTGTTGATGATTTTCTGTATTTGTATAGGATCTGTAGTTATTTTCCTCTTTCATTCCTTATTGCACAAATTTGAGCCTTTTCTTTCATTTTTTAAATAAGTTTGGCTAGGGGCTTGTCAATTTTATTTATTCTTTCAAAAAACCAACTCTTTGATTCATTGATTTTTTTTTAGTCTCTATTGCATTGATTTCTGCTCTGATTTTTATAATTTCTTTTGTTCTTTTGGCTTTGGGCTTGACTTGCTCTTCTTTTTCTAGATGTTTGAGATGTAACGTCAGGTTATTTATTTGTATTAGTTCTGTTTTCCTGATGTGGGTACTCAGTGCAATGAATTTTCCTCTGAGGACAGCTTTCATTGCATCCCACAGATTCCTGTAAGTTGTATTTGTGTTTTCATTTTCTTGTAGGTATTGTTTAATTTCTTCTTTAATTTGCTCTGTGACCCACTGATTACTCAAGGTGTGTTATTCAGTTTCTATGTGTTTGTGGGAATTTTGCAGTATCTTTTATCATTTATTTCTAATTTCATAGCGCTATGGTCTGATAGCATGCAAGGGATAATTTCAACCCTTTTGCACTTATTTAAATATGTTTTGTGAATTAATATATGTTCTATTTTAGAGAATCACCCATGCACTGCTGAGAAGAATGTGTATTCTGTTGTTGTTGGTTGGAATACTCTGTATATGTCTCTTAAGTCCATTTGTTCACATGTGCAATTCAGTTCTTTTATTTCTTTGCTGA
The DNA here is from genome assembly GCF_034190915.1 of Cavia porcellus. NCBI lineage: Eukaryota > Metazoa > Chordata > Mammalia > Rodentia > Caviidae > Cavia > Cavia porcellus. The sequence goes on along the minus strand of NW_026947490.1, from coordinate 35,521,680 downwards.
TTTTCTGTCTGGTTGATCTGTCCATTGGTGTCAGTGGTGTGTGAGGATCTCCTGTTACAATTGTGTTACTGTTAATTTGGGTTTTCATTTCTCTTAGTACTTGTTTTATATAACTGGGTGCTCTGGTGTTGGCTGCATATATATTTAAGATAGTTATCTCTTCCTCTTGGAGTTTTCTCCTAACAAGTATGTCGTGACCTTCTTTATCCCTTCTGATCATTATTGGCTTGAAGTTCACATTGTCTACAAACAGAATAGGCACCCCCACTTTTTTTTGAATTCCTGTGGCATGAAGTATTGTTTCCCATCCTTTGACTTTCAGACTGTGGGTATCCTTTAGTGTTAGATGGGTTTCTTGTAGACAGCATATGGTTGGATTTTGTTTCTTGATCCATTCTGCCAGTCTGTTTCTTTTAATTGGTGCACTGAGACCATTTACATTAATGGTTATAACTGTTATATATTGGTTAATTGTTGACATGTTATCTTTCTCCTGTTGCATCTTTATCTTTCTGTTCTGTTTGTTTTTATTTAGTGGTTTTTCCCTAAATGTATCTAGGCTGTCTTTCAGTATTCTTTGCAGAGTTGGTTTGGTGATCATGTAGTTTTTCAGCTGTTCTTTTTCATGGAAGTATCTTATTTTACCATCGATTTTGAAGCACCGTTTTGCAGGGTACATCAGTCTAGGTTGGAAATCCTTTTCCTTTAGGATCTGAAATACTTCACTCTATGCTATTCTTGACTTTATTATTTGTGCTGAGAAGTCTGCTGTGATTCTGATAGGTTTTCCTTTATAGGTGATCCGTCTTTCTCTCTGACAGCTTTTAATATGCTATTCTTTTGTTTGATTTCTGGGATGGCCATTATTATGTGTCTGGGTGTAGTTTTATTTTGATTATGGCTATGTGGAGTTCTACATGATTCGTTGATCTTGATATCAGTTTCCAATCTCATGTTTGGCCAATTTTCAGCTATTACTTCTCTAAATATCCTCTTGACATCCTTTATGTTGTCCTCTTCTTTTTCATTTATCCCCATCCACCTTCTGTTGTTCCTCTTTGCATCATCTTGCAGGTGTTGCATTGTTATTTCCTGATTTCTTGTTATTTTTAAAAGATCTTTCCTTTCCTGTTCACTGGCTGCAATCTTGTCTTCGAGGTCTGAAATTCTATCTTCATATTCATTGAGGCGGTTTTTACAGCTTTCGATGGAATTTTTGATTTCCTGTATATCTCTTTGCATCTGCTTTATATATTCTGTTTGTTTCTTATATTGTTCATCCAGGGATTTTATCTTTTTGTTTAGTTCCTCCAATTTTTAAACTCTGTCTTCTTTAGATGTGTTCAGCATCTCCCTCATTTCTTTTATCATTTCCTCTTTTACTTGCGAGATTATTTCTAGTTTGAATTCCTTTAAGGCTTCCCAGAGTTGCTTCTTTATTTCAGTTACTATTATTTCAGGTATTTCAGGTATGTGGCATATATTTTCTTCTATGCACATGGCTCCTAGGCTTTCTTGGAATGGGCTGGATGTTTGAGATTGCATTTTGGTCTTTTGTTTGGTCATTTTCCTATATTTTTGAGCTTCAAGTATTGTTCCAAGTGAGGGATAGATGTTAGCAAGGCTGGGATGCATTCTGTGGCTTGGCCAGACTCACTGTTCCTGGCAGGAAGCCTTGGTCTGTCCCCCAGGCAAGGGAGAGAGTTCAGCCAGGCTGGGATGGAATTCCTTGCCCCCTGCTGCCTCACTGATCCCAACAGGAAGCCATGGCCAGTCTCCCAGGCAAGGGAGAGAGTTTGGCCAGCCTGGGACAGGATTCCCTGGCCCCTCCTGACTCACTGATCCCGACAGGAAGCCGCTGCCTGGACCCTAGGCAAGAAAGAGAGTTCTGCTGGGCTGGGGCAGGGTTCCGTGCCTCCCAGGGATTTCAGTTTTGAAACATGTAGTGGAAATTTAAGTTATATGCTAAAAACAGCCTGATACACACATATCTATAACTGTTACTAATTTGTGCTTGTTTGAATAAAAGCCATGACAGGTGTCACTTTGTGGTTACTGCTAGCCCCTCCCTTGACACCCAGTTCTCTCCCCAGGCACTGCAGTCCTGGGCCCTAACACATCAACTGTGCCTGACTCATTCTCCTTTCTCCCTTCTGGGCTCTGGAGTTATGAGCACTGAGCTGGGATCTCCCTGTGTCTAGTGATGGCTCAGGTGACTGCTTTGCACCTCTTGCACTATTTTTGAGAAGGACCTCTCACAGTGTGCAAAACACATTTAATGTTCCCATCAGTTGAGGTGATTCAGAAATAGAAGTGTCTTCAGAACTTTATCTACCACCTCGGTCCAAATAGCCCAACCTGGTCATGAGTTCCTCTACCAACTTACTTTATTGAGTTGAAGTCTATTGATGCTGTTTATATCATTGGTGCACTGTAGTTGTTTCACAGATGTTAGTATATTTAAAAAAAAAAGCCCGGAAGGTGGTAGACTAAAACACATGAGCATAACACAGCCTCTCTCTGACCAGAAAGCCAGATTCCTGGGAAACAATGACTTACAGAAGTGAAAAGGAAACATAGCCATGGGAATCAAGGAAGAACAATTTAAAAAAACCTAGAAATCACGGAGAAACTGGAAAAACTGAACAAAATGCAGAGAAAAGAAGAAGAGAGCCTGGAATGCTAATTCAAGAGCTTGATAAGGGACCCTGTCTTTGAAAACACGAGGTAAATCTGGACAGGTTTGGCGGACTCAGGGAAAAAAGATGGGCTGAATTGGCAATGCCACCACAAGAAAATCCTGTGGTTGTGGTAAACTGAAAACACAAATTTTCAGTTTTACTCTGAAAGTAACTTCTTTCTTCTGGCTCTTTATAGTTGGAGAAGAGATTCATTGCAGCCTCTGTCACATTTGAGAGTGATTAATCATGACACATTTGAGGAACTGGTTAATTGCTTAGGACTAAATCATTCCAGAAATGAAATGTCACAATGTTACTGTGTTCAGGTTTTCTGGATCACCCACCACACCTGCTGGGTGGAAAACAGCCAGAAGACACAGTCGCAGACATAGACTCCATGAGAAGATTAAGTAAGACTAAGCTCAGGTCAGGTATGACACAGTGGTGTGTGCCTTTTGTGGTAAGCCATCCTGTTTGCATGTGACTTTCTGAGAGGTTCACATGTGAAAGTGCTGGCTTTAAGCCCACCAGACTCCCTGAACCCCTTGCTACCTCAGAAGGCACAGAACTTGGAGATCTATATCTTTTTCCTATATGCCAATGTGATCAACATGTTTCATCTTTGACAGTTGCCACATACGGGGGTGTATGGACAGAGAGAGCTCTGAGGCAAAGGGGAATTCACATGACCACAGACCATGAAGCTTGGTGAAGATAGCAGTGACTTGGAGCACACAAGGTCACAAACACTAAGACCTGCTAGAATGAATACAATCATAAAAGGAGACACCACATCATTGATTGACACTGCCCAGTAGGAAGTGCAGGGCAGGATTCAGCACACACTCAGAAGAAGTGGGTAGAAAAGAATAAGCTCTTGCTGTGACTCACTCTCCCCAATATCTTTGTATTCTATCCTACTGACCTTGGGAAGTAACCACCCACCCAAACTGAAGGGGGAAATTTCTTTGTTTTTGTTTTGTTTTTCTTTTATTCTTTGTTTTATTGTTTTTATTCTTTTTTCTTTTCTGTTTTGATTTAATTTTTTTTCTAGCACTTTTACCCTAATAATACTGATTTCTTTCATTCTACAACTGGATATTTTGCCTTATATTTCTCATCCCCTTCTTATCTAGCTTTATGAATTCTTCTCTACTGTTAATGATGCTAGAGTTAATGTATTGACCAGACATTTGTCAAATGTCAAAATTTGGTTTCTTTTGGCACATACATTTCTCAGTAGATCTGTGTTCTAGGTTTTTCAGTGGCATAGCTATGGGTTTTATTCATTCTTATGACATGTTAATACCTGAGTAGTCTAGGCTCTATTATTTTCACTGGTGTCCTTCGTAGTATCATTGGTGGTGAAACAGCCCTGTTCAATGGTTTTCACTTTAGGCTAATAATGTCCTTTGCACCAGAAAAAAAAGGGCAGTTGTTCTCTCTTCTCTGTGTGATGGTAAGGATCAAACCTCCATCAGAGTGTTGGTCATTATGAAACCCCTCAAATATTGGACTGAATAGGGTAAACATGAGTGTTAACCCACATGCAAAATGAAACTCAAAATACTTCCCAGGAAGACATAGTTATTTCCAAGTCTCTGCCACTATGCGTACTCAGTGAGTGTCCTTTCTCATGTGTTCAGCTCCTGGCTGCATGTGGATCCTTCCCTAGCTGTGTCCAGCCTGCAATAGTGGAATTCTGAGGGCCATCAGGACGAGGTCACCCAGGCCCACCCAGATGAGACTGCCCACTGTGTGATCCTGAAGTGTGCAGTAGGAATTAGTGACAAAGATGTCAGAGAAGACCAATATTGCCCCAGGATTACTCAGTATCCACAGGGGCACCTGATTCCTTAAGGAAGATTTCACTTTGTGAATGCAGCTCCATATCTGAGAAGTCTTTTACTCTTCTGATTTGGAGTTTGGCTGGGTTTGTAGTGGGATGAGGGTCTCCACTTTTCCTGAGAATGAAGAAAGAAAAATATGTGTGAATCACTGAAGAACTAGAGGCTTTATTCTGGGTTCCACAGCCACGTATCTTTCCATCATGACATGACTTCATGACCATCCATAGGAGCCCTTTCCCAGTGTAGTCTTCACCCTCACCGTACTCTGTGAATTCAGAACTTGAGTCAGAGTCACTTTGGAATAAAGGCAGCCTGAGTTCAAAGAGCTCAGAACTGGAAAAACTTAAGATTTCAAGTTGGAAAATAATGGAGCACTTTTGGTTTATCTGGAACACGGCAATGCACACTCATTCTCCTGGAGGTGAATTTCTTTATTTACTGACCAGATATGAAGCTCTGGTTTATAGAACAACTGTAATTCAGGTTCAAGAGGGTGAATGTCTAGGGCTGTAACCTAGCCTGGGGCTCTTTCTCTATCACCCTAATTGATCATTTCATGGTTTTAAATACCTACAGCATTACACACACACACATGCACGCACACATTCATACCTGTGTTTTACATACTGGAAATATCAGGGATTCTTAAAATCAGTGTATCTAGTTCATAGATGTGTAAATTTAGACAGAATGACCTATAATAAACATGTAAAATGATGCAAGTGGAATAAATAAATAATGGGGTTAAAAGGGAAGAGAAATGCAAACATATAAAACTTACACAATGAGCACAATTTTTTTATATGTGCTCCTAGGACACTCGGCCCATGTTAATTTCTGACTTCTGAGTCTCTGCCTACAGAATTTTTCTGAACAAGTGATTTCTCATGTTCTTTGCGTCACAGAAAATATAAACACAGTCAGGATTCAACATTCAATCTGTGCAGTAAAGTCCTTACTCCAGTGCAGAAAAAAAAAAAAAAAAAAAGAAAAGAGAGAGAGACTATGAATATTCTTTGATATGAACTATGTAGAACTAGATGTAATAATATATCACTAAGTATATAATAATAATTGAAGTAGGAATGCAATTTAGAAATTAAATTTACTTGATATACACTTTATCAGTGAATCATAAGAAATCATTAAAAAGTTGTTGGAGGACAATCTTAATATAAAATACTAGTAGTACATGCAAACCAACAGCTTTGTTGTATAACAAATCATTATTCAGAAAACAAAATCATCAAGTCTTAACATCAATTTTTAAAGTGTAGGACCATACTACAAAATTTTTGTGAATATAAGATTTTCAGATAAATCTGAAATATTTCTATGGTTTGTAAGTGAACCTCAATTTTCAACATTTTGTATAGAAAGAGTTGGCATTAAAAGTTGCTCTTTGCAATTATTATAGAAAGCTGATAAAAATTCCCAGAAATTAGGGGTACAATTACATTTTAAGAACAATTTCATATATCATTAAATTTCATAAGAAACTTTCTTTGGTTTGAGAAAATGGCAGTAACAATACACAAGTGTGAAATCCAAATGCATAACAGAACCCAAGCAAACTGTACTTCAGGTTGGCTGGGCAGAAACCTCTAATGACTAGGCAGCAGTGCTTGCCCCTCCTGAGTCTCAGGAGAGGACAGAGCACAGAGGTCCAGCGACCTCTGGATGTGTTGGGCCTGAAGGTGCCCACATCCTGGTGCTTCTCTCTGCAGGAGCAGCTGTGCTGGGGGCTTGGTCTCACCTGCAGTGGGAACCCAGTGAGGCTTAGCAGCCCCCTGCCTGCGTCTCACAGGGCTCAGGAACTACAGGTGTGGGGCAGAGTTGTAGCAGAGGTGCTCAGGGCTGAGGGAGGATGGAGCCACCCTAGGTGAGCCATTTAACAGAGAGAGAATTCTCTCCAGACCACACCAGACTCCCCTGCACCCAAACCTCGTCACCTCCCTCTGGCCTCCCAGTGGATGGGTAACCCAATTTGGATCCAACATTTTCTTCTAGAGCCACCCCAGCATGTAGAATTCATGTCCAAGACGCAAGCGCTATCTTCACTGATGACATTTTCTTTTGTTCACATCCCGGCTGCATCTTGGGTCCTTCTCTGACTGCAATGAGCCTGGAAGAGCAGAATCCCAAGGGCCAGCAGCACCAAGCCAGCCAGGCCCATCTGGATGAGATTCCTCACTGTGTAATCCTGGGGCTGTGAGGCTGGGAAGGGGACACAGATGTCAGGACAGAGCAGAACCTCCCAGTCCCTGCATGTCCACTTGTGCTGCTAAGCATGACCTGACTCCTGTGTCCAGCTTCATAACAGAATTCTCATTCCTCACCTGTCCTGGGCTCTGAGCTGTTCTGTGATGGGCTGATGGTCTCAGCTGCTCCTGGGGACCAAGGAAGACAAGTGGGACCTATGAAGCTTTGAATAGACGCGAGCCTCTCCCCACCTCCACATCCTTGTGTCTCAATATCATGACAAATGTGATGCAGACTCTTAGTGAGCCTTTGCTGCTGCAGAAGTGTCACCTCTGGTCACTTAGACTCATCAGCCTCACTGCTGCATGAGCTCAGGACTTGCATCTGAGTCCCTTTGGAGCAAAGTTTAGATGAGTTCACAAAGCCTAGGATTGATGACAAAAGTGATCTCCAATTCCTAAACAGCCAAGTCCTATGAGCTCTGTGCTGTGTAGGACACAGGATGATGTGAGTGACCTCCCCTGTAGAGGAGTTGCCTGAACACCAGTGAGGACCCTGGGTGCAGGGGTGAGGACTGGTTCTCAAGGTCCCTGAGCATCAAGGAGCACACGGGGTGAAGTCTGTGTGGCCCACCTTCCCTACCCAGCCAGGTCTCCTGGTGCCTCCTCCTCCCTGTGACTTCTGCTAACTCATCATCACGCAGTTAGAAACACTTGCAGTGCCATGCACCCACAGACACAGATACTCACGTGTACAAGCAAGTGTGTTTTCCACATGGCAGGAGTGTTACTGCTTCATGGAAACAGTGCTTCTACTTTCAGAATGAAAATCTATGTTAAATGACCACCAAAATAGAAGGAAAGTATATTGATTGAACAACATTGAGAATGTGGATGGAAAGCTGTAGAGAATAAACATAAATACAGCTGGATACATGAAAAAATATTCATTAGCAGGTATTTATATTATGGTGGATACATGTATAACCATATATATAACCACATGCATGTGTATTTCAGTCAAGAACATTGATGGCCTATTGAGATTTTATGAAATATAATTTTCATTTTAGTGTACTGAACACAAATTTTATTAGTAATCTGAACACACTGTTTGAAAAGCCAGAGGAGAGGGGAGAATAAAAACTAAGGCCAGGGATGCAGCTCAGTGGCATAGTGCCTTCCTGGCCAGTGCAAGGTCCTGATTTCACTTCACGGTACCATGAATAAATAAATAAATAAATAAACGCAGAGTGGAATAAAAAATTTAAAACTAATGTTCTTTTGGTTTTTAGTGTTATTATTCAGAAAATATGAATCACAGAATTATTTTCAAATAATTAAAATACTTGATCAATTTAAACATTCCTTAAAAATGTTAATAATTTTTATGAATACAATTTTGAAATATTTCTAAAGTTTATTAACAAAGCTCACTTCAAGTGTATTAGATATGTGTGATAGTGTTATTCTCTATAATTGATATGCAAAGATAATCTATTCCTATGAAAACAGAAATGCAGTAAGTGTTATTTAAGGTATAATTTCATATGTCTGTAAATCTATTTCCACAGAAAAGTATCTCTTAACATTTGAAAAGACAGAGCAGCAGCACAAGAGTGCAAACAGGAAATGTGCAATGACTCAAACAAGATTGCACAGCAGTCCTGCATGGTGGGTCACCCAGTGACCCCTTCCAGCAGTGCTGGCCCCTCCTAAGTCTCAGGTGAACACTGAGCTTAGAGAGCACAGGGGCCTCAGGAAGAGCCATGCCCCACAGTGCCAGCAGTCTGGTGCTTCTCTCTTCAGAAGTGGCTGTGCTGGGGCTCAGCCTCACTCACAGTAGGACCCCAGCAAGGCTGCCCTCTGCTTACCAGGGCCCTGCTTCCTGCCTGGACCTCAGACACCTCCATCCCTCTGACCACAGGGAAGCAGGCACTCTGTCCTCAGAGCCCCAGGAAGCCACCAGGCTCCCTCAGTATGCCCCTCCCTGATCCTCTGGGGACTGATCCTGCCCAAAAATTCTCACACAGTGCTATGATGTGTCCAATAGTCCTGGGAGTCAGGTGACCTTGTCTTCCCCACCCACGTGGGTATGGCCATAACTGAGGTGCTGGGACAGCAGAGCAGCTGACTCTGTGGTGGGGACATCAGGAGGAGAGTGCTGGGCCTTGTCCTCTCCGTCAGTCCAGTCCCACTTCCTCCCATTTCACCTGTGTCCCCTTGGGTCTCTCCAGGCTCATTACCTCCATGGGAGACTTCAGAGTGGGAGCCTGGGCAGGGAGCTTGAGCCGGCATCAGCCTGCGCATGGGGAGACGCTCTCTTGTGGACTCTCCCCTCCATCACCACTGTGTTCTGGGGTCTCAGACCAGTGCTGGGAACACACCACAGCATGAATTTTTGGGACAAGAAGCCTCACTGCAACATGAGGTCCTGAGGAATAACTGGTGATGCCACTTCAGGTCAGTTTGAGGTCCCAGGTGACATAGAAGGATGGGGCAGGTGGGGACTGAACCCAGGGAGTCTGACTTCCAAGCTCCTTCTCCCACCAGTGCTGAGCTCCTGAGGTGCAAGGAGAGAATCTGAGTGCTGCTGCTCTGCCTGGCACCCTCCCGCACTGTCACTGTCACTGCACAGAGGGACAGGACCCCTGAAGTCACATCCTGGAGCTCCACAGGTTTACTGTCTCTCCAAGGCTCACAGCAAGGTCATCACTGGGAGGAACTTGAAGACTGGGTTCAGGCCTCTCCTTACACCTGGAGAAACCGAGGACCACACAGGAGGAGCTAGTCCAAGTCAGTATCTGCAGTGGAGGTGGCAGCAGTTCCCAGCTTAGCCCTTGTCCGGGCACCCTCCCAGTAGGGCCCTCATTCACCACCTGGGCATCCGGACTCTGCTGTGTTGGGCTTATCTTCAATGATTCCTAGGAAGAATGGGGAGATGAGGGCCTGGGCTCCCTACTCCACACTTGTGGAGCTGCTCCTTTCCCAGGCAAGACCCCAACATTTCTCTTAGTTTTGAAAGCAGCCCATGAAGCGCAGATGTCCCAACCCAACCTCCTCCTAGTGACGATCTGTAAGATGGCCTCTATCAGTTGTTTAGGGACTCAAACATGACTGGGTCAAAGAAAGGACTTCCTCACCTGAGACCAGGGCTCTGACCACACCTGAGGATTGGTAGCTTAACAGCCATACCACCTGAACGTCCACCTCCCCATGGGGTTCTGTCATGGTTTATGTCTGTCGCCCCCAGGCCTCATGAGTTTGCATTGTGCATTTGTGGTGGTTCATTATCTAGTGCTTAGATTGATGGTGTCAGTGCTATACCCACATAGGGGTGGAGCCAGTATGTGAGCCAACTGAGTATGGACTGAAACCTCTAAAATGTGTAAGAAATTAACCTTCTCTTTCCCAACTTTGGATTTCAGGTACTTTGTCTCAGCAACAAGTAAAAAGTAATTAAGACAGAATTTGGTACAGAGGAGAGGTTCATTTGTTGGGACTATACCTTACCATGATTTTCAAGAGGCTTTGGAAATGGCTTGTGGGCAGAGTTTAGAAAGATTTGGACATGTCACCTGGATGTATAGGGCTGGAGCAGCCTAGGCTGTTCTCTAGAGGAGATTCTGGTTATAGCTCAGGAGACCAGAAAGCTGATAGAAAGCCTCATGGTAAAGACCAGGCTTGGGAGGTTTCTGCTGGGAAGAAGGACTGCATTGGTTGTTGGACTCCCTATGATGTGTGTTATAGCTTGGCAGAAAGTTTGTCTGCATTTTGCTCCTGCCCAGAGACTTTACCTGAGACTGAGACAAAGGGCAATGGGCTGATTAATCCTGAAAAAGAAATTAAAAAGCAGTTGAACATTGAGGCTGTGGCATGGCTATTGTTGGGGGCTTTTAGCCAGCTTTATGTTGTAAATCAAGAGCAAAGAGCCCAGCATGATAATTTGCAATACTATGAGTTTGGCCAGAAGGAAAATTCTAGGAAGGCTGTGGATTGTAAAGAGAGAGTTGAAATTTTGATTGCTGAGGCAAAACAAAGAGATAAGAAAGATGGCCCCGAGGCATCCCAGGAAGTGTGTCCCCATCCTTTGCAGCCTCACTGCAAAGGTGGAAGAATTTGCTCAGAGGGAAAAGCTGCAGAGCACCTTACTCCTGAATGGCAACATATGCCACACAAGTTTCTAGAATGGTGGCAACATAAAGAAGCTTTTCCTCATAATTGGGTAAACAGAGCCCTGTGATCCAGGCAACTGACCCCTACAGCCAAGAGAGAGAAAAGCCTGGCTACTGCCCCAGCTAGCAGAAAAGCTTGATAGCATCCACAAGGTGCTGATTTTAGGTGTGAGGAAAATGCACAAATTCTGAAGGTAAGATGGCTTCCACCTTGATTGCAAAGGGTCTGGTAGGCCAAGCAGTGTGCCCCTGAGAGGGCAATTTGTGAAGATGTAAAGGTGAAGCCAAAGGTGTAGTGGAGATCCCAGAAGTTTGGAAAAGCCAGAAATGTGGGTGATCCAAGAGAAGCTGCAAAAAGCGAGCAGAGAGGATTTAAGAGAAAAGCTGTGGGAGTTGAAATTGCCAGAAGTGCCATGGGGGTGGAATCACCCAAGCCTTTTGGAGCTTGCAACCAGATTGCTTCAGATGCTGAGCATGGAACTCCAGGACTTAATGTTTGTCCTACTGGATGTTGGGCTTGCTTTGTTTCCAATGCTTTATATTCCCCTGTTTGTAACTTTTGGAATGGTACTGTTTATCTTGTGCCTTTGCATTTCAGAAATGTTTAATCTTGTTTCATTTGTACAGGGGGTTACAGTTTGCCATAGATCTTGGAGGAGTGTTGGGACTTGGACTTTTCAGCAATGCTGAAAATGTTAGGACTGTGGCAATTCTTGGAGATGGACTAAATGTCTTTTGTATAAAGGATGTACATGAGTCCTGGGAGCCAGGGGTGGAATGTCATAATTTATATCTGTGGCCCCCAGGCCTCATGAGTTTGCATTGTGCATCTGTGATGGTTTATTATCTAGTGCTTGGATTGATGGTGTCGGTGCTACACTCACCTAGGGGTGGAGCCAGTATGTGATGTAATGGCAGGAAGAATATGTGTCTTGCTCTCTTTTGTCAGTTTCTGCCTTGCTGTTTGCATCCTCCATGAACTGTGGCCCCGCCATGCCAGCCTGCCTTGGAGCCAACTGAGTATGGACTGAAACCTCCAAAAAGTGTAAGAAATTAACCTTTCCTTTCCCAACTTTGGGCTTCAGGTATTTTATCTCAGCGATGAGTAAAAAGTATCTAAGACAGGTTCAAAGTGCCCATAGGAAACAGAGCCAGGACCTATTAGTTGGGTCCAGGTTGTGAGTCCAGTGTCCAGAAGAGCTTGTCTCCTCCTTCCTTAGTCACAAAGAACCTGTAAAATCCCTCCCATAAGCCACACTGCCTGATCACATTCTCCCCTGAGGTCACCACAGGGCTGGGCAGGGCTGAGAGGCTGGGTTTGCTGTAGACTCCTAGAAGAGGAGGAGCAGCATGTGAAATGATCTCACACCTCCCACACTGTCCTCAGAGCTGGGCTGTCAGAGGGGGACAACCATGAGCAGACCCTTCCCTGAGGACAAAGCCTGGGGCTGTGCTCCTGCGTGTTCTCTCACCTGTCACCACCAGCTCCAGGGCATCACTGGGTTCAGATCAACCAGCAGGGCTGCAGTGGTAACAGTGGTATCACCCTGTATCATCTGTCATGGATGGGATGGAGAACTTGGTCTTGTTCCCTGGCTCAGGTGACATCTATGTGTCTGAGAATTCTAGGCTCTCCTTTCTGTACAGATGGTATAGCTGAGCCCCCAGGATGCCCTCACACCAGAAGGTATCATAGAGCCTGGCTGGGAATCCCAGAGGGCATCATAGAGCCTGACTGAGCCTGGAGCTTGGGTTTTGGGGGGACACCTGCAAGGAAGCAGGTGAAAGGGGGTGATGTGTTCTGACTGTGCACAGTGAGTCCTGTGTGGAGCAAGTTTAAGGCTGATCTGTGATGAGCAAAAGACACCCGAGGAGCCGTCTGTGGACACTGCCCCCTTCTGGACACTGTGACTTGAACTTTCCCTGTCTCATCCTGGATCTGGTATCTCTGGTCTCACTGTCCCCTACTCTGTCCTTGAGTTCAGCATCCCTGTGCCACTCACACATCTCACCTCCAGGTGCTTCCAAGGTCTCTAGTTCAGGTCCTCAGCCATGAAAGGAAAAACCTGATGTTTCCTCATCTGAGATCTGGAGTTCCAAGCAGTCACTGGGCTCTGAGCACATCTGGGATTGGTTCCAGTAACAGCCATAGCACCTGAATGTCCTCCTGTGTCTTGGGGTCACAGGGCCCACAGAGAACAGGGCCTTGGCCTGCCCACTGGGGTCTCGTGCTATGAGTCCAGTGTCCAGGAGAGACTGTTTCTTCCTTCCTTAGAAGGAGCCTGTCAAATCCCCGCTGTGCCACACACTGGAGGGTCACCTTCCTTTCTGAGATCACCACATGGCTGGGCAGGGATGAGAGGCTGGGCTTGCTGTAGAATTCCAGAAGAGAAGGAGGCAGCATGTGAAATGGACTCACACCTCCCAAACTGTTCCCAGGGCTGGGCTGTGAGAGGGGTCAGCCCTGAGAACAGACCCCTTCCTGAGAGTAGAGCCTGGGGCTGGGACCATGATTGCCCTCTCGCCTGTCACCACCAGATCCAGGGGCTCACTGGGCTATGAAGGGATTTGATAGTAACTATAATGTATCCCTACAGGGTTCTCTGTCTTGGATCGGATGGAGAACATGGCCTTGTTTTTGAGTTCCTGTAATGTTTGTCTTGTCCAGGGTTTCTGGCTTCCCTCTTTGTACAGACCATATTCCTGGTCTCCCAAAGCCCCTTCACACCAGACAGTCACACGTTCAACCTATGGTATCACAGATCCTGGCTCAGTCCAGAGCCTTAGTTTGGGCAGGGTCCCTGCAGGGAAATCACAGCTGGGCCCAGCACCTTCCTCCTCCCCTCAGATCCCAGCTCTCAGCCCCAGAACCTTCCAGACTGCCAAGCTCCACAAACACTGCTTGGAGGTCACCCCATGTCCCTAAGAAAAGGAGGAACCTAGGATAGCTGGGACACACTTACCAGTCTTCACTTGGGTCTTATGGCCCAGACTCAGCTCTGGAAGAGAGTTCCCTGTTAGAGCTTTGCCATGGAGCCTGAGCAGCTCCTCTGCTCCCTGGAGCCTCCTGAGCCCCTTTTCTCCTGCTGGATCTGTGGGTTCAAGACTAGGGATTCCAATCCCCTCGCTCAGTTCTCACCAATGCAGAGCAGTGCCCTGAGTGTGATGGTCATGGTGTCTCCTACCTCCAGGCGAGACTGTGTGGAGACCACAGTGCCTCTCTTACTGTTTGGCAGCTAAGGATTGCTTTCTTCATAGGATGGTCACATCAGAAGCCCCACAGGAAGTGGAACTGACATCCACTGACACAGGGGCTGTTTTTCCCCAGACTCATCCTGTCTGGGCTCCAGACTGATGTGGAGTTTCCCTTTACTCCTGCATGTTCCTGATTGATCCTCACCTCACTGAGCCAAAAGAACCAGAGACTTTCATTGCTGCTGCCTTCCAGAGCATGGTCACCCTGGGCAGGTTCATCCTCTCAGAACATCCCATGTGTCTCATTCCTCTCTCAGCCTTTTAACCTGCACAGCACAGTGTTCCTCACCGTGGCTGTCCTCCCCCAGCCCTGGAGATGCCTTGAGGATGATGCAGGTCCCTGCTTCTGGTGGACTACAGCATCCAGCTGTATTGTTGAAATTTCCATTTTTAGGTTATATCCTCTATGTTTGAGGTATAAATTTAGCTCAGGAAATGTGAACCCATTGGTTGTCATTCCATAAGTTTTTCATGAACACTGGTCTTTCCTCTATGACATGAGCTCACATTCACGAAGACTATAGGCAACCACAGGAATACACGTGCAGTGTGGGGTGCAACACAGCCCTCAGCACTCATTTGTGCAGAGATGCAGACATGGAGCCTGGTGAGTTGTCTCACATCCAAGTCCTCATGAGCATGAAAGAAAATTGTCCAGGACAAGCGGTGAAACTAAAGAGCTTCGTCACCAATTGATCTCTTGTGACGAAGACCCCAAAGCAAAAGCAATTCCTTTAAATTCGTAGTGGTTGAGTTTTCAACTGGGAAGGATTTCTAGACCAGCATCCCCTAAGGTCACACATGGGGCTTACACTTTTCCTGTGGTCGAGGTCGAGGATGATGCAGGTCACTTACAAGGCTCCCCTTTTGCTCCTGAGGCTGTGGATTCCACCAGTCAAAAGACAGCATGTAGTGGTTGTCTAAATCTGTACCAATATCAATATTTATCTATATCTGTAAGGTCTACAGTTATATCCTCTACACCTGCATCCATTACTCCAGGAAACACACCTGACCTGCAGTGATATCCCAGCTCCTTGTCCCAGTGTTTTCCAGGGGAGTTTCCCGTGTTTGTCAGCCTATCAGCATCCACTGCTGTGCTGGGCATAGCCCACCATCCAGCTTTCACCCTGTATCACAGGGCCTCTAGCTCCATTCCCCTCTGAGTTCATGGGGAGCTTGTTGCCCTGACCTCAGAACAGGAGGTGGGATTTTCCAGGTAAGTCAGTCAAACATTCTGAGTCCTCAGACAGAGATGTTGTTAGTCATCTCATACCCAACACAGGCATCAGACTCAGTGAGGAAGATTTTCTAGATGCTCCTGGGGGTTATCATACTAACTCTCTTGTTGGGACAAAATAATGAACACTCACATGTTAACTGAGGAAAGGATCATTGTGACTTAGTTTATAGAGACTTCCATTCACAGTTGGCTGCCTCCAAGCCCAGGTGGTGTAGGAAGGGAAAAACAGTCACTGCTGTGGTGGCTGGGAAGCAGTAAGTGGAGTAAAAGGACTTGGAAGACACTTATTTCCCATCCCACGCTCACAGCAGCCATCTCCTCTCACCAGATTTCACCTGCCAACATCACACCCACTCAGAAACCCATCAGTGGATGACTCCAGTGTCACACAGCTTTGATCCAGTCCTATCATCCAGGCCCCTATCCAAAACCACACTTATGAGTGCCTGAGTCTTTGGGGTCATTTCACTGACCTGAGGTTGAGGTGTGTGCAGATCCTCTTCCAGCACATGAGGTTTCTAGTCATCAGCTTGCAAGTTGTGCAGGTTCAGGACAAGTGACAGAGCTCACCTGCTCCAAGCAGTCAGGCTCATCACTGCTTGAAGTAAAAACTTGAAGTAAAACTCAGGGACACATGACCAACGTGATCAGTGTTGAAGGTGAACAGAGCACAGTGCTGCTTAGTGGACACAGAGGATCACTCAGTGTGATGATGGCTTATGCATACTGAGGAAAAGATTAATATCCGTGCATTCACTGGACAGTGCTCCTCATTCATCCAATTTAAACATGTTCCCTTGGGTCTAAAGACCCTGCAATAAAAGCAGAGTATGGTTCTTACTGAAGGAGCAACCATCCAGTCCCCAGCAGCCATGAGAAGTGGTGCTTTGCTGGTACCTGCACTGGGTCCTATGGGTGATCTTCATGCTGGGCCAGGGAGGACTGTAGCATTTTTTGAGGTGGGGTGCATAATGACTCTAGGTGATCAGTGTACAATGGAACTGAACGGACACATATGTCTGTTGCTGGAAAGCCTCACGGTACAAATGCAGCCCTGTTTCAGGAGCATATCACAGCAAGAGACATGGGCCCTCAATACACCCAGGGCCACCTCTGCTTCCTGCACACATGGCAACAGTGGATGCGGTGAGGAGCAGATGGACCCTGCATTGTGGCCATTAAAGGGGACACCGAGATCTCTTACCTGTGGTGGTTCCAAGCAGCACAGCAAAATTCCCTCCAAGGAAAGAGCACAGTGGGAAAACTGTCCATGTGGTGCAAGAGTGGCGGTGGCAGGAGCCGATGCTGCTCTGCCCTTAAGCTGGCACCATCCACACTGGGACATCAACTCCCAGGTCCCTCACACCTGGCAGCATCTTCACGTTTTGGCTAGAGTGAAGTCCCTGTATCCTGCTTTCATGGACTCTTCTGACGACACCACAGGATGTGAACTATTCCTTTGTCCTTCTCCTGAGAGGCTGTCCTAGGTAACCCCCCGGAGCTAGTTGATGGCCTGACATCTCTGAGTCTAACTTTCCTCTCTGTCCTCCTAATCCTCCCTGAGTCTCTCCCTGTCCACTGGGAAACATTTCCTAACATCACTGTGTACGCATTCTCACCCCCTGAATTTCCTGGGAGCACAGGCTGAGGGCTCCTTTCTTCCCTCTGCTGGGGAAGCTCTGCTTTTCCCAGTATCCGCAAATGTCTGGTGTCTACATTTTCATTATGCATCAGTATTTTGATATGTTTATGATCTTCCTCCTAATGATTCCTGTTTTCTATGTACACAATCAAGCTGCCTTCACAGGATGACTTTTTGAGTTTCTGGAGAGCCACAGCTCATTCTTAGCTTTCTGTCATAATTGTCATCACTATGTGTTGTCATCATAGAAGTGTGGAAAAGAAGCCCAGTGACACAGTTCCTTCTTTACTTCTTAGTTCATGATTCAGAATTACCAATTATTCCTTTGTAAGTAGGAAGCTTCTTTCGGATTCTTTATAAAATTCTTTCAACTTCAACTGAGCACTCATCCTACCATTTGAAATTGTGGACACTTAGTGACTCTCTGTAGAACTTTTTTCTTCATCTGTTCATTTGAGCACATTTTTTTCTATAAACATGGTCAAATGCACTGATGTTATTAATTACCATAGCAGCCCTGATTCTTTGGGCAAATCCACTTTGCTCACACTATTAGACACCAAAGTGTGTAATTTAACACACTGTTAACCCAGGGGTCCTGTGCTGTCCTTTTTCTTTAATGAAAATGAGGGGACATTTCTAGTGGGAACATCGGCTTTTCTAACTGCAAAAGTTGAGATGCATTACTTCTGTATTTCTTTTGTGAATATTTGCTTCCCTATACAATGTTCCCAGGGCTTTACAAACTTTATTAGATTTTAACTAAACATTTATATTTTTATTTTTCTGATTTAAATTACTATTGGTTGCTATGATCATTATTCCTTACTTTCTTACTTTGTCAAAATTGATGTAATTTTCATCCAAATGTAAATCACTCAATTTTTTGCTTTTGTGTTTCAATTATTTTTATTTAATTCTTTTTTTACTCTAAAGTACAGATACTTCATAAACTTAGTGTGTGCTTTTAAACTTATGATTAATGTGATCACTTTGTGATTTCCTCGGTCTCAGTTATTTTACTACACAAGAACTTTAACCACCTATGTTATTTTAAAAACTAACATTTTATATATGCAAATGTGTTGGTGTAGCTGTCTCTTGGACCACAGGATCAAGTGATGTCTAGGATACCTCAGAATCCCACACCAGTCCCCAGGCTGCCCACGGTCCTTAGCTGAATGTGCATGGAGCAGCTCCTTTGTCTTCTGAGGCCTCTGTGTATCAGTGTTTGCACTGAGGGTTCTGAAATTTCTCCAACCAGGTGGGAATACATGCTGGGCACAGCTGAGCTCCTCTTCCTGGGAGGAAGGGGCTGCACTTGGCTCCTGTGTAAGCTTGAAGCTGTTCAGTTGGGTGCAAGTCACTCCCTGGGGAACTTCAGAGTCAGCTTCTAGGACGGAAGGTGAGTAGATGGGAATGCAGGTGCAGTGTGGGAAAGCCTGGGGACCTACAGGTAATGGGGCTCACCTGCCTTTCCCTCTGCTTGTCCTTCACTGAGGGTCTGAACCTCAGTCCCAACATGGCCTTGACATGGTGTAAGCAGGGGAGACCCCATCACATCTCTGTATAGAGGGCTGCACCTGGGTGTAGAACACTTCCTGGGGATCCTGTAGCTCAGGACCACGTAGCAGGGATAAAGTAACAAATGGTGCTCCTTCCCAAACCTAATACATTGGATTGAGCACTGTATTTTTGAGTCAGGTGATTATAGGGAGAAAGATAACAGTTGCAAATCCTCTTCCAGTGGAAAATTGATCAACATGCTTTCCCCACATATAATGCTTTGCAGCCACACTCAAGTGCACAGTGGAAATGTTGAGCGCAAAAATGAGGAAACAATTTTAAGGCCTGATTTGTAATCTCTCAATCACTCTTGAAAAAGAAAACCCCAGAAAATGTAACACTGAGAGGCTGGTCGTATTGTGCTAGTAACCTAAGAATGTTTACTGCTCATGCAGCTTCCTCTTAGCACCAGGTGAGCTACACAAGGCCCAGCTCCATGCCATGTCTGGGAGAGAAAGGGTGCGTGTCCCTCCTCACCCCATTCTCTGCAGGGCGGGCTGTGTCCTGAAGTGTGGGTGGCCAACCTGAACACTGCTGGCTCACAGTGTATGCGGACTCCTCTCTGCCTGCTGACCATAGTGCAACCCTTAGCCACAAACCTCAGACAAAAGAAGAAGCACCATCACCCTACTGCCCCATGGGGACAAGAGTGACTGGGTCGCATTAGAGGGTCCTGGTGTCCGTATAGTCTACCTCAGCAGGAGTGAACATCAGCACAATTCCCCACCCAGCACATGTTCCTGAACCCTCCTGGGTACAGGATCCTTGGAGGACACCTGGCTCAGAGAGGTGAATGGGAATCACCTGGGCCTCAGAGCACCAATGTTCCCGGCATGAGAGGTCAGTGAGATTGGGAACTGAACAGTGAATTGTGCACTGAGGGCTACAGACAGCTTGGGGTCCACAGATCCTCCTCACTGTGGCTGAGAGATGAAGGGAAACTGGTGTCCACATTGAGTGCCCCAGAAACTTGGAGAATTCCATGGTAAGGAAACTGCTAATTCCAACAGCTAGTGAGCCCCTAGTTCAGAGTAGTGGGCCAGGGCTTGTTCTGCTCAGACACTGATTCCAGGGAAGAAGAGGGATGAAGGGAGCCTTGGTTGGTCAGCAGAAACCCGCTTTCAAAGCACGGGGAGTGCGGAGAACAGCTATGGCTCTCTGTCCACAGGATGCCTGGCTTAGGACAGAGTAAGTATTAGTGCTGGGGCAAAGTCTCCATCCCAGAAATTTCCTGAGGTCTGGAGGTTTGAGACAGTGCAGGAGGACTGTGCTTGTTATCTGATGCCACGGTTCCAAGAAATTTGCCACCCATATCACATATTATGGCCTCTGAGTCACTGTGCAAGACCCAAGACCCTGACAAAAAGGACCTGTGAATCTCAGTCCCCACCATTGAACTAGAGTAGGGAGAAAGTTGCAGTGAGGGAACTGGGTTGAATTCCTACTTTTCTGCATGACAGTTTCCACTCCCCTGTGCCCTGTGAACTCCTGAGTTCTGGCAGATGTGCACAATGGGATGAAGTTTAGTTTTTGTCATTTATTCTAATTTTAATGTAAGTGGTATCCATTGCCAGGGGATTCTGTGTTCTCATATCTTTGTCAGCTCCAGTGTGTCTTTGGCTGAAAGATTCTGACAGGAGGAAGGGGAGGGATAAGAGCTCAAGACTGCAGCCCTGAAGGCAGCAACGTGAGATGTCTGCCTTGGCAGATGTGGATAGGTGCATAGCTTTGGGAGCCCCTGTCTCTCTCACTCTTTGATCCTCTTTGTGCTGTGTTGTCAGATACAGAACAGCACTCAGTGAGCTTGTTGTTTAGAAACCCACTGTGGAGCTCAGAGATCAGGGTCCCAACCTGAATGAACATGGCTGAGCACATAGCATCACATCATCCCAGGGAAAGGAGGATTTAAGCAAGCTAAAAGTAAGATTGTCATGACAACATCAGACAGCAGGGTACTGGAGGGAAGGTAGAACCATTCTCCCACTCCTGGCTATCAGTAGTTTCTTCATTTAATTCCTTTGAGGTTTTCCCCCAACTCAAAGCCTCCCTACCACCAGGGCTGCCTGGTGTTTGGTCACCGTGCAGTTCACACAAGCATGTATATTACAGGTCTCCCAGAAAAGCAATGTCACTTAGAGCACTGATCAAAACTGAGTCATTTCTCTTGAAATTTTCTGTATTAATAATACTATATGCATGGGAGAATAGGTTGAAATCTCCCAGATTCAAACAGTAGAAGTCAAATGTGGGATTATTTATCAAAATTCTTTCACTGAGGTTCCTATCAGACTCTGCAGCAGAAAAGCCCTTTACCTCCTCCTCCAAGACAGGCTGGAGAACAGTAGGCAGCTCCTGGTCTTCACAGGGGTCTTAGTTTCAACACCGGGGCTTCCTCCTCACAGAGATGATTCAAACTCACCATGGACCCCAGACTGAGCATCACAGGCTCCTGCAGGAGAGAGCACAAAGCAGTCATCTCAGCTCCCCAAACAGAATGAGATCCTCAGATACTGGGCCATTTTGCACATGTGCTGCCAGAGAATTCACTGGAAAGTCTGCTATGTCACCTGCACCTGCCCCATACCTCCCATTTAGGAAACCCTTTTCTTTTGAGGGGCAGGAAGGGACAGGAAGAATAGAAGAATGTAGCACAGAGAATCCAGTCCAGATAATACCCTGGAGAGACAGTCACACAGGAGGTGACCCATGACCATGTGGACCTTACCCTCTATGACTGTGCCTGTTCTTGGGGGCTGGCCTGCACTGATTTGGCTGGGCGCCAGTAGTGCATGAACTCAGCCTCCCAAGGGTCCTGTGGACCCCATGTCTCAGGACAGGCTTCTCCACCATGACCCTCTGCTGCCTTCCCTTCCAGGATTTACAGGACATGGAAGACTGACTGATTTGGGGCATGATGGTTCTCCTGTAAGACAAGAGGTAGGAACTGAGAAAAATTAGAAAACAAACAGGGTGGGATTGTCACAGCCCCAGGTCACATTCTGCAAAGTTCACTGCTTGCTGCCCACACAGGAAGATGATCACCTCCTTCTCACTATATCACTTTGGGGGCTGGTACATGGGAAAGTTTCAGTTGAGAACCAGGGTGCAACAGCTCTGACCAGGGCCACACAGAACACATGGCCAAATAATCGCAATGTGTGCACACTGCACATCCCATACTGCTGCACCTGGAACCACAGGGACACATTGCTGTGTATTCACTGCCCTCTGAGAGACCCAGATGTGACTGTGCTCCTCTAGGCAGCATCCCCTGCCACAGGAGCATAGTGACCAACATACAAATTGATGATTTATTATTATAATAATAATTATTATAATGATTTATTATTATAAGCATCCTCTTCAAGGACTGAAATTTAGTGAAGGATTATGTTACTGATCTGCCTTCACTTTCCATTTTATCATGGGTCACTGTCTACTTATTTGTACATTTCTAGCCCTTTCCCTACACTCTGTCAAAGCTGTCAGACCTGGCTACCTTTTCCCTTGTATCATTGTTAGGGCCACCTGTCCCTTAAAATCTGTGAAAATTCACCTTATATCTGCTTTACTTTACCTGTGATACCATCAAAATGAGGAAAATATCGTTTATGAATTTGTAATATTTTCTAAAATTCAGTGTTATTTTGCAGGGTGTCACTTTTATTAAGCAGGCACTTATATGCTGCTGAGCTAAACCTCTGGCCCGGGGTGTCATTTTATAAAGAAAATCACGGTGTATCTAATTTCTGAGTTTTCCATACATCTTTGTTGCTGTCATTAAGCACAATTGCTATTCTTGTGAACAGCACTTTACTGAAGTCCATTGAAGGTTTTCATTATACACATTGCTAGTGATGTTGAAATTCTGCTTGACCATCAGGAGTTTTCATTTTCACAAAGAAGAGATACTCTATAGATGAGAGCAGTGGGCAGTGGAGTTCTCCTGTCTTCAGCCAGAGCAAGACACACAACATATCAGTTCAGATGTTTTCTTGTGCCCAGTAGAGAATTTCTTCATCAGTGTCCTTATCTCAAAAGAGGACATGCTTTGCTCAAAAGAAGAAAGAAAGCTTTCTTATCCACAGATGTGTGAAGTGTGGTCGACATGGTGCAGATAGATCTGCATAATTCACTCTTCCTGCATCTATATTTCAATCTGTGTCTGGTATCTCTCCACTTTCCTGCCTCACTTCTGCTTTACTGTAGTTACTGAAATGGTAGTACATACTTGAAATCTGTGAAGAAG
This sequence comes from Cavia porcellus, assembly GCF_034190915.1. Lineage (NCBI taxonomy): Eukaryota > Metazoa > Chordata > Mammalia > Rodentia > Caviidae > Cavia > Cavia porcellus. Next base: position 35,498,818 of record NW_026947490.1, on the reverse strand, counting down.
CTAAGGGTGGTTTGTGTTTTGTTTCTGGTACCGGGCATCAAACTCACAACCTTGTACTTGACAGGCAGGCATTTATACTGCTGAGCTAAATCCCCAGCCTCATAAAAGTTAGTGTTTACAGAGCAGGAAAAAATGTGAAGTGGAAAGAACTATGAAAAGGGAAAGAAAAACTGGGAATGGGAAAAAGAGACAAGGAAGGAAAAAACACACATACCATATATATGCTATATATTAAATTTGTCATATACATATCATATGTACGATAAAGTAGTTATACATTAATTGAAATTTGTATAATTAAATGCTTATATCTTGTATTCTAATTTAAAAATAACATTATGTAATGTATAAACCTTAATGATCAAATGATTATCAGTACACATTGGTTTTATGATGAGCTAATAACTATCTTTCTATCAGAAACATTTGTGCAGTGTTTTCTTCTCTGTGTGTATTGGTGGGGATCAGTTCCCATGAGAGAGTATGAAAACCCTCAAATACTGAGCTGCATAGCTTGAAGATGGGTGGTAACACAGATGTATAATGAAACTCAACCACATCCCAAGAAGACATTTATTTCCATGTCTCCACCACCATGAGCACTTAGTGAGTGTTCTCTCTCACACATTCAGCTCCTGGCTGCATGTGGTTCCTTCTCTCGCTTTGCCCATCCAGGAATATTGGAATCCCAAGGATCCCCAGAACCAGCTGCATCAGACCCATCTAAATGATACTGTCCACTATGTGATCCTGGGTTTGAAGCTACGAATTAGTAACAAAGAGGTTAGAAAAGATCAAAATCACCCCAGAATTCCTGAATATCCACCAGCAGTACCTGCCTTTCCTAAAGAGGGTGTCACCTTGTGAATTCAGCCCATTGTTTGAGAATTTTCTTGCTTACCAGATTTTGAAGTTTGAATGTGTCAGTCATTTTTAAGGGTCCCTACTGACCTTGAGAATGAAGGAAGAGGAATAAAATGCATGAATCACTGAAGAGCCAGAATGTTTGCTCTGGGCGGCACAACCTTATCTTTTACCATTGTGGCGTGACTTGAACATACATAGGAGCCCTTTGCCGGTTGGAGCAGGTTTTCTTCTCATCTCCCTAGTGAGTTCTTCACCTTCACTGAACTCTTTGAATTAGGAACGTGGGTCTGAGTCACTTTGGAGTAAAGGTTGCCTATGTTCAGTGAGCTCAGAACTGGCGTCAAACATGATTTCCAGTTTGGAAATGAGCGAGCACTGTGAGTTCTTGGTTTATCTGGGACACAGGACAATATACACTAATTCTCCTGGAGGTGAGTTTCCCTTCACTGACTTACTGAAGTCCCAGGGTCCAGATGTGAAGCTCTAATCCTCTGTGATTCTGAATCTCAGGTTCAGGAGGGATAAATGTCTTCAACTGTGATACAGCCGGGGGCCTTGGTACCTATCATCCCTGTAATCTAACATCAAGTGATCATCTCATGGTTAAAACACCTACACAACAACACACTCACATGCACCACAGACACACATGCACACACACACACACACGCACACACACACACACATTTAATTTTATTTAAGGAGAAAAAAAGTATAAGGGTACAAGTAATACAGAATTTCAAAAAAACAGTAAGAAATCACTAGTTAATAGATTACATATTGTCATCTTAGAAATAGTTGTTCAAGTTGCAGGATTAAAGCATAAGAAGTGGACATTCAAACAGTGAGACTGCAAACAGTTGTGTTCAATGATCCAACAAAAACTTAGTAATATGGTCATCTATCTTAACACACCTAATCACACTTGTAGTTGTGTCCTTTAGAGCACTTTTTTTCCCTCTCTTTTTTACAACAACACTTACACATTTTGGGTTTTATTACTCCCATAGTTCTTATTACATTTTTTTGAAAGAGAATAAAACCAAATATGACAAATCAAAGCAGTCAATCAAAACAAAGGATGGACATAGTACATGATGTAAAAACAGAATACAAGATAATCAACAGTGGTTACCATAATGCCTCTTGCTACCTTAAAAAGAATTGCCTATATGGTCAGGTAAAATAAAATTGAACAAAACAGTACAAAACAAGACCAATAAAACCTAAACATAGGAGACATTACAGGACTTCAAAAGAAGATAATAGTCAAACCAGAATGGGCATCATAGTGAATCTTATTGCCTTCAAAGTAGTTGCCTATACACTCAAACTTGATGCTATCAAAAAGAATGGAATAGAGTAAAATCAGTCAAAACAAAATGGTGGGAACAATACAGGGCTTCAAATCAAGTTAATAAGAAATCAAAAAAGTCACTATAATATATCCTGCTAATTTTTTTTTGATTTTTTCCCTTAATTAAAAAATAATTTAAAAATAAATATTTTTTTAACAAGGGGAGATTGAGATAAAAGAGGACATAACAACATAACAATACAAGTCAAAGCATAACAATTTCAGCAGCATAGTGCTTCACCACAAGATAACCCGACTTAATAGTAGTTACCCCAGTATCTCTTTCCTTGAAATACTTGAGTATAACTTCATATACTATGGCATCAAACAACAGATATATATTTTAGATAGTCGCAATTTCAGGGATTCCTAAAAATAGTTTATATCTGGTTCATAGATGTGTACATCCATATAGGATAAGCTATCATAAACATGTATAAAGGTGCCATAGGAAAAAATCAAGACTGTTCATGAAAGTGAAAAGAAATGTCTCAAGCGCATAGAGAACCTAAGGAATGCCCTGAGGAAATGGAGCACTGCAGGTGAACAGGTTTTCCAGTCCCAAGAACATGGGGTGTAAGAAGTGAGCTAGTTAATCAAAGGGACTTCATATGACAAATGTATAAATAAGTGCATTCCAGTGGCTGAACAGTCTCTTTCTTCCATCTTGGGAAAGGGCTCCACCTCACCCCAGCTTTCTGTCTCTTTGTTTATTTTCTTCATCTTCTCACTGATCTTTCCCCCAGGAACTTAGAGAGCTCTCTCAGTTGCAACATATGGCACCTGAACCCTTGGACTTGGGTAAGAAGAAATGGCAGGTGAGGGGACATTAATCCATGAGAGGACAAAAGGGAAGAAGTGAAGAGATAGCCAATTCATCAGGTGTAAAGCTTTGGGCAAAAGAGAGAGAAAAGCTGGCTTACCAGGGCCAGAGAAGGAAATGATGGCTCACTAGGTGCAGAGAGGGAAGAGTATATTGAATTTTGCAAGTGTTAAACATGGAGCAAACACATTCTCAAGAACCATTAATGTATGTGGAACTGGTTGTATTTCCGATTCTTGTATTTATTTTATTTTTGTGGATTTGCTTTAGAAAGTGTTTTTATGGTTGTACACTTGAGATAACCATAAAGGATGTGGCTTGGATCACTATTTTTACGCAAGGTCCCATGCAGAAGGAGGATGGCAGAACAACTGCTCTCTTAAACAGAGCACAGTTTCTCTGATTTTGTACAATTAGATGGGGATGGAGCACTAGGGGGCACAAAAGAGCTTCCCATATCAGAGGAACATCTATTGGTCAATTCTATTTTGCAGCACCTGATGAAATTAGTTGAGCCACAAGAGGAGATTCCTGCCTTTCAGGATCAGAGAAACTTTGATGCCTTACAGGGTGAAAATTCCTCCGCTCAGGGAGTGGAGCCAATTTTGCTCTCTTGCTTGAAATATTCATTAAAGGAGGCCAGATGGGCAGTGGAGTCTATGGAAGGTTTTCAACCTGTCTACCCTCTTGTTAGGGAACTTAGAGCTTCAAATAATCCTGAACAAGTTGTGAGTACCTCTTGGTGATGATGTACCTTTTAAGATTCTAAAGGAATTACACTGATCTGCCACTTCCTATGGTCTCATGGCCCTTTTTACCGTAGGTTAAATAGAGCTCCTAGAGTAGGAGGTCATGGCCTCAAATGGTTGGAAAGGAATAGCTGAAGTGTTTTTAAGTCTGGGGGATTACCTGCTATAGAAAGGAAATTTTCTTGAATGGTGCTGGGATCAGCCATGTGCAGTGCTGCTCACAACACAGCCACTGCAGAGGATGTGTTAATTAGAGAGGTGCCTGTGCTGCCGTGAATAATCAACTTACTTCTGAATTACAAGTCTATGAGCACACGAATATAGCTTCCACCAGGTCTTGGTAAGAACTTCCCTAAAAGGGCCAGATGTCCCTTGATCTGACCTCCATTCACCAGGGTCCTGATAAATCTGTTCAAGATTTTGTGGCACACTTGTTGCAGGCTAGTGATGGAATTATAAGTGATACAGAGGCCAGTAATTAACAGTTTAACAATTGGCCTTTGAAAACACAAGTAGATGGTGTTAAGAGGCTTTAAGGGCCCCTAAGAACCAGGCCATCTTGTTGGGATCATTTCAATGTGTGCCAACTTTGGCCCGTCTTATGAGCAGGGACTGCTCTGGCAGTAGCTACAACCCAGATCATTCACCCACAACATAGAGAAGGGGCAGGGAACAGGGTTACTTGTTTCAGCTGTGAAACATTTTACCTGAAATTGCTCTGCTGCACCATGAGGGCAGCACAGCCATTATTGTATTCCTTAACAAAACCTGTTGTTTGCACAAGATGTAGACAAAAGGTATCATTGGGCAAAGGAGTGCAGACCTAAGACTAATGTGGACAGTTGGCCTATTTGAGGAAACTTCCAGTGGGGCTCACTCTGGCCCTGCCAGACATTAGGAGTGCTTTCCTTAATTCCTCCCCAATCTCACTGTCCAAAGCCAAGCACACTTCTGACCTCTGGTGAGCAGCAAAAGACAGCAGAGGCTTGAGCCTGAATCCCTCGTCCACATTCACACTAACTCCTGAGATTCTGCACCAAATTATTCTTCCTCTGGGAGTCTATGGGCTTTTGCCTCCTGGAACAATGAGTCTCCTACTGGTCTGAAGAGGTCTCATTTTAAAAGTTCCCTAGGTGTTGCCTGGTGTCTTCAGTACCTGTTACACTGGGGAGATCAAGATTAAGATTCAGTTGATGCAAAGCACTGTTCAGGTCATGGAAAATTCTTGTATTACTCATTTGGTCAGCCTTCCTTTAACAAAAGTTGTAAATTTTATAAAGATGAAAAGGGGAAGCAAATGTTCTGGGTCCTCTGAGACACACATATCTCATATACATCAATATCTATATCTATATGTGTGTGTATATTTATATATACACATATCTATATAGATGTGTGTATGTGTATATGTATATGCATTTCATTCAACAAATGTAACAACACTGTCCTGAGATGGAATTTGTTATAGAAGGACAAACATTTAAAGGGCTTTTATACATAAATGCAGATGTTTCAGTTATTACCCAGCATCCTGTGTCATTATCCTGTCCTGTGTCATTGTCTCTGACTGTGACAACTGCAGATCTAGAAGAGGTGGGCAGTGCTAAGTTGCTGGCTTGGAGGAAGGGGAAGTGTTATTCTGTACACTTTTTGCCTTATATCCTGCCCCATATACCCATCAGTTTGTCACCTTTACATATTACAGGATAGGAGGGCATTTTGAGTTGATCCAAACTCCTCAGTGACTCACCAGATCATACAGCAGAGCTTTCTCCCCACTCAGGAGACTATAATCCCCACTTTCTCCCCACTCAGGTAACTATAATCAGGAAAGGAGAAAGGCCCTTCCCGTAGACCTTAAAAAGGACCCTTTTAAAATCATATCCTTGTCCTCAGATTTTCAGAAGGGGCCTGGATCTCTTCTCCAGCCCCATGGATAACCTGGATGTCTGCTGATCCCATTTGTGTTGCTCAGTGGCCCCTCCCTCAGGAGAAGCTTATAGCACCTCACACTCTGTCTAATGAACAGGGGATGCTGGGACAGTTAGAGTCTCCCAATATTCCTTGGAATACCCCAACTTTTGTGATAAAAAAGAAATCAGGAAGGTGGAGATTGCTGCAGGGTTTACAGGCAGTTAATATCATGGAACCTATGGGAGCACTGCAACCTGTGTGGCCTACCCTGTAGCTGTCCCTTTATATTGCTCCTCATGGTGATTGATTTAGAAGACTGTTTCTAATTATGCCTCTCCATCCTCAAGATAAAAATTTTTGCTTTTAGTTTACCATGTATTAATCATCAACTCCCTATGCCCTGTTTTCAGTGGCACCATATGCCACATGGAATGGAAAATAGCCCACTATAATAGTTGTTATGTCAAGAGTTTATGTTGGCAGCCAGCCTGTCAGGCCATCAGGCTTATCCGCCTTCCAACATTATCTATTACATGGATAGCATCCTTCCAGTGTATAAATCCTTATCCATCTTGCACCAGATATGTACTCAATTGGATAATGCCCTTCATGATCAAGTCCAGTAGTGATCCCAGAAAAGATGCAAACCATGGCACCTGTTCTGTATTTGGGTCACCTTATCCAACAAAAGCATATCACACCAAACTGTTCAGATCCAGGTTAACCATGTTACAATCCTAATTGATTTTCAAAGCTACTTGGTAGTGTTAAGTGGCTCTACCCAGCTCTTACATTAACAATGTATGATTTAGCCTCTCTCTTTAACATCCTCAAGGTAGATTTAGCTCCCACCTCTCCAAGTACAGATAGATCAGAGGCTAAAAATTCTATGGACAAAGTCAATCTGTGTCAAAATAAGTCCAGGAGAATTCAATATAGAAGAGAACCATTGCAGTAACTATCCAATACTAGACACAGCATCAGTGGTTATAAAGAAATACCTTCATGACCTCATAGACGAATTTAAAACTGTACTTCTGGTCCAAGTGAGGCAAGATATAAAAAGATTAATTAAAGAAATGATAAGCCCCTCCCAAGAGAACACAGATGGAAGAACGGAGGAAATCAGAAAAGAAAGAGGAACCTCTGATGAAGAATTTAAACATAACCTAGAATACATGAAACAGATCCAAAGAGATTACCAGGAAACTAAAAACTCCATTGAACACTGGCAAAATGCCTTGACAGAAACTAAAGTTAGCCTTTTGAAACTTGAAGAGAGAATTAGGATTTATGATCGTGAAAGAAAAAACATCTTAAAAATAACGAGGAACCAGAAAGAAACAATTCAAAGGCTAGAAGATGACAAAAGGATACACAACTTAAGAATAAAGCACATGAGTGAGGAAGCAGGAGTAACCAAAAATGAAATACAAAGAATATTCAAAGATACATTAAAAGAAAACTTCCCAAGCATAGGAAAAAGAAATGATATCCAGATAAATGAAGCATATAGAACTCTAGCCATCTACAACCAAAACAGATCTACATGCAGACATATAATAATCAAGATTCCAGAAATCCACCAAAAGAACAAAATACTAAAAGCAGCCAGGGAAAAGAAGCAGGTTACCTACAATGGAAAAATTATCAAATAACAACAGACTTATCAACACAAACTCTCAAATTGAGAAGGGCCTGGGGGGAAATTGTCCAAGCCCTGAAAGAAAATAATTTGCAACCAAGACTGATGTATCCAGAAAAACTCTCTCTCAAAATTAATGGATAAATAAGATGTTTCCAAGACAAGGAGGGACTGTGGGAGTTCATGGACACCAACCCAACCCTACAAAGAATGCTGAAGGACATTCCAGAGAGAGAGAGGAAGGGATACCAGGATTCCAGCAACAGTGGCAGAGAGACCTCAATGAATGGGGCAGACAGTGGAATGAGGGAGTAAGTGGACAGATTATAGCAGAAAAATAGAATAGCAGACATGAGGGAGAGATGGTAAACTATAATCTTTAACATAGATAGCCTTGATACACTAAAATAAAAAAAACAGGCAAAGTAGATTAGGAGGCAGGCTCCATAGAGATGATCTGAATGGGAAATACACTCAACCCATGGGAGGGTCAATAAACTAAAGTCAAAGATGAGAAAGCAAAGCTATATGTGACAGGAAACCAGAGAGAAATAGGGACAACTCATTCAGCAGCTGCAGATGATTGGAAAGCTATGACACTTTTGGGCAGTGTAGAACTACACAGCTGAAAGGAAGGAAAACCCTATGACTTTTAGTGAGTAAAAGAGTACAGCTCAAGATCAAGCTCAGGGGTAGAAAGGTTGAGCAACACTCAGATAGACAATGGGCTGGCCCCCTAATCTAAAAACTAAAGGGGCTAGTGAGACCCAAAACATACAAAGCATCCTGAGAAGGGGAAAGGTGAAAAATAGCCTAAAAAGGAAGGCAGAGGTCATTGTTAATAGTGTATCAGGATTTAAAAGTCACAGTAGTCTTATCGCTCTGTTTAGTTTGACTTTATTTTGTTCTGATCTGTCCACTCATATCAGATTTGAGGGCACAGACATCTAACCCCAAAATAGCAGGTTATTCCATGGTAGCTATCCTTAATTTCCTGTTAACTTAAACTGAAACCCTGTATTACTTACATTGTCTTACTATGACTGATCTTACTTGAATCTGGTTTGTTAGACCATGGTTTTGCCTTGGCTGATTTTATTTGAATTTGGTATGTTTGATAGTATCAAGTCTAAAAGTAGAGGCAACTACTCTGAAGATGACAAAATGTAAAAGATATCCATATTGGTTTTGATTATTAACCACTCTCAAGTCCTACAATGTTTTCAAAGTTGTATTTTTATAAAAATAGCTATGTAATACTATGCTTAACTATAAGCCTGATTATGTGGACAAGTGTATTAAAAATAACAAGAAAAAGCATAGTAACTACAGTAGATCACCTAATATTGTGGTCTTCTGTGTCTTTTTCATTGCATGTTTTTCTAGGAATTTGTTTTGTTGTCTTGTTATGATCTGTTTTTCTGTATAATACAGAGAGGATAGATATACATGTAGAAATTCACACATGGGAAGAATTTTTTAAACTATTTACGGGAACAGATTATATAATGCAAGATGTAATGAACAGATACTCTGAAGAAGAAGAGACACTAAGAAACCAATGCTAACTCTATAACATTATGATACAAAATCTAGCAATAATATTATTATTCACTGTTCAGAGCGATATTAGTCTAGTCTCTTAAGTTCAATTTCAGCATATGTAAAAATAAGGACAGCTACTATGAAGAGTATGAGAGACATTATGGTAACCATTATTGACTTCACCAATGTCAGGTCTTGAAGACCTAAAAAGCCTTCATCATCCTGTAATGATTTGATTAGTTCTATAATGTGCAGTATATATTCAACATGTGTGAAGATGGGGACAATTATTTGGAAGAAAACTAGAGACAATGAGATAGACAGTGAAGATCTCCAGTGGATTTGCTTTGAAATCTATATTTCTTTAAATTGTTCCTTTATGAGCTGCTTTGTTCTGTTTTGATATGTTTAATCTTACCCTCTTTAAGATAAAAAAAAAAACAAGTGTGTAGGACTAATAACCATATTACTAAGTTTTTGTTGAATCATTGAGCAGAACATTTGGCAGTGTCACTATTTGAATGTCACTTTGTATGCTTTAATTTTGTATCCTGACCAACTATTTCTAAGATGACAATATGTAACTTATCAACTAGTGATTTCTTACTGTTTATTTTTCTGTAATTCTGTATTATTTCTACCTTTTTTCTCCATTTTAAAATGTTTCTTTCTCTTAAAATAATAATAATAAAAGTCAATCTGTGTCTTTCTAATGCTCAACTCCCTAAAGTTAACCTGTCTTTGCCAATGTTTTTAATTATTTTTTTAAATTTTATTTTGAAAGTATACAACAGAACACATCAGAATAAAGCCAACTAAGATAATACAGTGAAATTGGTACAGAACTTCACAGCAGGTCACCGGGATAACAGTAATAGGTATCACAGTATATTTTGTTATCTTTATAATAGTTGTTCTTTCAATCATGTATATCAAAATGAGATGAAATATAGAACACTATAGAACTTATCAAAACAGAATATTGAATAGAGCAGTACCATTAATCAGAAAAGAGCAAAGCAGTAACAAAAATATTTGCCTTCAAAGAGATGGTAGAAGGAAGTCCCCCTTATTTGCTATGGTCAACCTCCCAGGAGATGCTCAGATTTCTGGTTCCCATTTGCTAATGGGGCGGTAGGGAGGAGAAGGAGAATAGGGTAAGTGGGGTATTTGACTCTAGGCCATGTAGCAGTAGGTTCACTATTGCTTAACAGGGAGGCAGGATGGTCGTTTGGTTTCACAGCATCCTAAATTCCAACATGGCACAGATCTCAGGAGCTGCTGCTGGTTCTCCCCCTGGAAGGGCCGCAGTCTGCCAGACCGCCACCACTTACCAGGGAGGGGAGGTGCTTGTTGGCTTCCCAGAGTCCTAAGTTCCAACATGGAGTGGATCTCAGGAGTTGCTGCTGGTTCTCCCCCTGGAAGGGCAGCAATCATTTTTACAATGTAGTATATGCTCACTGGGATTCTTTGGCACTCTCAGAGCCCTTTACAAGGGCTACATATGCCACATATTCCACACAAAGCCATTACTGCCTTTTATGATGCTGTGGCAGGGACTAATCACCCATGGACAGATGTGTGCTATTCAATTTTTTGAATGTGAAGTGCGTAATATTATTGTTGCTTTTTCTTGAGTCCAACAACAGTGGATTCAGCAAGTCTCACCCTCTTGGCAAGCCATATGAGCAAACTGCCCTGGTGTACTTAGTTGTCATTGTCCTCCAGACAAATTAATTCAATTTTATTCTCTCATATCTTTTGTTTTCCCTTCTAAAATAAGCTCAGCCTATAGCCAGAGGTGTCTCTGTTTTTACAGACGGTTCTTCTTCAGGAAAGGAGGTTATTTTACATACAGTCTCTTCTATCTGAATTCAAGATACATTTTTTTTATCTGCACAAAAGACAGAATTTCAAGCTGTTATATTGGCCTCACAAGATCATTCATCTACTCCAAATAATCTTTTCTCGCACAGTGCTTATATTTGTGGTGTAATGCACCATATCGAAACTGCCACCATTCACACTAACCAAGATAATTTCTATTTGTTTTACACTCTTCAGTTTACTATTCAACCTCATCATATCATCTGTTTTATTGGTCACTTACATTGTCATTCTCAATTACCAGTGCCACTCCCTGTGGGAAATGCTGTAGTAGACAGAGTGCTAGCTGCTGTCACTGCCACTCCCTCAAATGTCATTCAACAGGTTTCTGACTCACATGCCATCTTTCACCAAAATGCTTCTGCCTTGTGCAAACAGTTTTCTTTAACTCAACAAATGGTCAAACAATGTGCCTTAGGTGTAAAATATTTTCCCTCACTCTCTTTGGGGGCTAGACCCTGAGAATTATATGCCGATTATGTCTGGCAAATGAATATCACTCATGTTCCTGAATTTGGTTCTCTATGCTGGGTTTGTACCTCAAGGAACACTTTGTCAGGATTTATTTCTGCTTCTGTCTACAATGGTGGGACAGCTAAACTTGTCACTGCTCATTGCTTGGCTGCTTTTAGTACCCTTCTCTACCTGTGGCCACTTCAAACTGATAATGGTCCAGCCTATAGAAGTGTTGTTTTCCAAATGTTTTGTAGAACTTTTCATATTTCCCTGACAGCAGGGATTCCTGGTAAGCCTCAAGGTCCAGGAATTGTTGGAATGCACTTGTTGCACACTCAAAATTCAATTACAAAAACAGAAGCCAGAATTTTTTCCCTACAAAATTTATACCTCATAATAGACTTCACCCAGAAGCATATACCACTAATTTTTTAATCCCACTAAAGATGAAACTACAGCAGCAGAAAGACAATATCTTCAGGTAAAAGAAAAGAGAATAGGAAGGATCCTTTGGAAAGATCTTCATGCTGGACAATGGAAGAGACCAACCCACTACACCCTGGAGGTAGAGAGTGTGCTTTTGTTTTTCCAGAAAACACTGAACAGCCAATCGGGGTGCCAGAACATGCTGTCCAATTGTATCATGAACCCAGATCTAGAGAAGGAATTGATTCCACTGTTCAAATAGCTGATGGCAGTGATGCCTCAGGGACCATGCCACAACTGACAGACAAAGATGGGACTGGGTGACCTGGGGCTAATTAAAGGAATTGACCAAGGATACCCAGGAGATGGTAACAAAAAATAGGAATCAAGATCTGAATAAGGTGATAAAGTGTATAGAGATAACTGAACTGAGGACAATGTGAAAGAAAGGGACACAAGATTATTGATTATTCTTAAGGCAAATTAAAACACAAAAATACATATTAACTATTGATAAATGCTTTCGTAAGAGATCTCTGCTTTCTGACTTTCAATAAAATCTCAGTAGTTTGTTCATAGTTACAATCCTAAATTGTAAAGATGGTGCTATAATATAATTCTGTTAAAACCTACTTCAATGCACTCTGATTTTATCAGTATGCCTGTGCATCTGTTTGACTGATTGTCAGTCTGTAAAGTTGTGGGTTGGTTGGTCTGCTTGTCATATCCATAAACAGCTATTTTTATTTGAGCTGAAGAATTTTTTTCATTTAATCTTTTCCTTTTACATTTCTGGATCATTTATTCATAAGTTAACTGGGTTATAGGTTTAAAAGTAGGCTGCACCAACTAGTTAAATAATATCAAAATGGGTTTTCTCAAGGGGACCTTTTGGATTTGAAGTCTTACTGGTTAATGTTTCCTTGGGTGTATAAAGGAAAAACTCATGGGAAAAATCCCAGCCTTTGTTCATTAATAGGAAACCATAGTGGTTTCCATAGCTTTATGGAAGATACTCCCATAAATGTTATTAAAATATGTCACTATGATATGTTTACATTGGTTATCATCAAAGAATTAAGTCTTTCAGACAATAAGATTTTTTGATTTAAAGATGCTTTGGCACTAAGTTTTTCATACAGCTGTGATATTTGGTCACTGTTGTTTCTATAGTGTATTGAATGTACTCATGCTTTCCAGATAGATAGGTCTTCCACAATGTGGAATAAGGACAGTTTCTAGTGATAAATTTTCTTTCAGATTCAGAGGTCTGTCTTTAACAAAGAAATTATGTCTTTAAAAGTAGAGAAAGATAGTAAAGCTGTGACTGGGCCAGGATATAGCTCAATGGCATAAGCACTTCCTGGCAAGTGTAAGGTCCTGAGTGCAATTTCTGTTATTAACAATAAATAAACAAACAGCTGTGACTCACTGTCTTCTTCTTGGAAAAGGCATAGCAGGGAGGCAAGGGTCATAATCCTGGCACATTTCCTGCACATCCCACTGGTTGAGGGAGAAAGATGAGACTGGAGAGTTCTCAGCAGTGACAGGATGTTGATGGTGGGCATCCACCCTGTCTCTGTTTCAACACATAATGTTTTAGAGGAAGCAAAACAGCTATATCTCAACACACCAGCATCTGTGATGTTTGCAAATATGATGCAAGATTTCTCATTTCTCAAGAAACAATTTTCACTATGAGTGATCCTAGCTCTACACATTAGACCAAATGTGTCATGCAGCAGACATGGCCTGATGCCAAAGGGTCAGCAGTAGGCTCATTATACCAAAGAGTTGCTTCTCCCTGACCTCTGGAGTTGTGCGGTCTCCATGTTGTCCTACTCCTGAGATCCTGTGTGAAGGGATTTTAGTGTGTGACCTTTCATTTGGCTGCAGTTCACAGCTGGTGATAGTGAGTGAGGTGACTCAGGGATGATCGGAAGGAAAGCGGATTCTGGACAGGATTTGGAGCTGCTTCTATCCTAGGGTCTATAGAGATGCTGCTGCAAGATGCTGAGTGAGATAATGAGGTCACTGGATAATTCCAAGGACAGAGCCTGTCCAGTGCCTGGTGATGAAATTCTGGGCTTCTTTCCTGGCTGGAACACCTCTCCCGTGATATTGTCCTTCTCTCGTCCTGATTGGAGATTGTTTGCTTTGATTGTTTGGGTAATTTTTTTCCTACCAGGTTTCTCCCCAGTAAGATTTTCCTTTGCTTTTCATAAAGAATAATCGATTTGCAGCAGGTACCTTGAGTCAGCGTAATACTGTGATCCTCACTGAATGTTCACCTCTCATTTTAAAACCACTGTGTTACAGTGATCTCAGTTTGTCAAATGTTAAAGTAACTTTGGATTTACCAGTGAATCAGGTTACAGAGTGGCACTCAGAGAGTGGAGGGAGCTCTTCACTATGCCAGGAGGCTCTGAGGAGTTCAGCAACCTCAGGTCTGGGCACCCGGTCTGGACTAGAGGAGTTGTTACATAGAGTTTCTGGCAGGAAAATGAGAGTTGAACTAAAGCAGTTACTCAAAGGTGACAGGTTTACAATTTTCCACTCCTGGTTGGCCTTGGCTGGCCAGGCAGTCAAGTAACAAGGGGCTGTGAAGCAATTTGTGCAAGAAGGGAGAATGGTGGGGAAATCGCTGCAATCTTATGATTAAAAGATAGGACAATATAAGAGCATAATTATACTGGTGGGTAGGGCTCAGTCTGGGTTGAGTTCTTGGAGCAGGAGGTCTCAGAGTGGTCTGTTTTTCTGTCTCACTGACAGTTATATTATAGGAAAGCTTTCTTTTTCTGCCCCTAGATGTGCTCATTTGCATTTGAATACTATTGTTCTTGGTGTCCTTTTGCTTTTAGAACAAAACAAAAGAATGAAGTTGCTCCTTCCCAGGGTCCCTTCTGCAACAATACTCTAGACATGTCTGGAATTTCTTCTACTTTCTTGCATTCTTGTATCAATATCCAGTTTTCTCCAGGGCAGTATTTTTCTGGTTGTAATAGTCTGTTCTCTTCACTTAACAGTATGTCCTGGAACTCACTCCAGGCAAAGGCAACTTTCTACTTTTTTACAGAGGCAAATTTTTCTCTGTGGAGCATGAGTTTAATTGATTTCATAAACTTTTGGTAACATTTCAGCCTTCTTTCCAAATAGTCCACAAGTACAAAGAGTGTTTCTATTAATAAACTAGGGGTATGGATTGTTATATGGTTGAAGATTCCTTTTCTGTTCTTTGAATGTATATTTTGGGGAATATACATTCTGTTTTGATGGATATTGACTTTTCCCCTTAGTATGAATTCTTCAATGCTGCATTTCTGCCAATAGCACCAAGACCTGACTATCCTAATAATTACTAAAAGCAGTAAGTAAACAGTGTTCTGACTTTAGTAAAAAAATATGGTTGCACTTTGTTGATATTTAATTTTCTACTTCTCTTTGATATAGGTAAATATGAATACCTTTTCTTAGGTAAAGGTACCCTTATAAACCTTTTAATTACAGTTCATATCCCTTGCCACTTGTCTATTTTCTTAATAATTAAAATCGATGTGCATATGTGCTTGTGGATCAATGTTATTTTCATATGTACTACATAATTATAAAATGATGTATAATGGTATATTTTAAAATTATATTCTATTAATAACATGGTAATTGTATATAATTCCTTAATAATTTATAATTTTCTATTGTGGTTTAATCAAGGGAAGCCTGGGGCGGTCAGCAGAAACCCCCTTCTAGAGCACATGGGGTGAGAGAGTTCTCGTGGCTCCCTGTTCACAGGAGACTGGAGTCAGGATAGTTTCACAGCCTCAACACTGGGGCAAGGTCTCCATCCCAACAATTTCCAGAAGAGCAGGATGTGTGAGACAATGCAGAAGGAATTCTGCTTGTTACCTGATGCCAGGAGACAAAGTCATCTTATCATCAATGTCAAATGTCTTGGCCTGTGAATCTTTCATGTGAGTCCCAAATGCATGAAAAAATGGACCTGTGAGTTTAAATACCCACCATTGACAAAGAGCAGGAAGGACCCTGCTGTAAAAGAAAAGGGCTGAATTCCTGCTTTTCTATATCACAGCTTTCACTCCCCTGTGCCTTTTAGCTCCCGAGTTCAGGCAGATGTGGACAACAAGCTGAAGTTTAGGTTTTATTTATTTATTCCAATTTTAATATAAGTGGTACCATCCCTAGGCACAGCCCTATCTGATAGCGCAGATACAGAACACATCATCAGTATGAAATTTACTGGATAATTTGAAGAAAGAATGAGTTGGTTATCTGCACCAAGCACTGTGGGATTATCACAGGAGCATTTCCGGATATTTAGCCACCTGCAGTGAGGTCTTGAGTGGGACTCACATACTGTCATTTCTGACATCACTAATGGAATCACTGGAGACTGGTTTCACTAAGGGATTCTGCAGTGTTAAACCCAATCCCACCCTGTGCAGATTGGTCTACTGCCACTTTGACCAGGAGCAGCACCGCCATGGAGGAAACCTGCCCAGGAGATGCCTAGGCTCTTGTCCAAAGTGTTCTGTGGTTTCAGAGCCCAGGGTGCCCTGGCCTCCAGTGGGATTGGCCAGTGCTGAGTTCCAGCTGATGTTGGGCTGGGCTCACAGTACAGGGTGCACAGGGCAGTGGTTGAATCCTGCTGTGAGGGGTCTATGGTCTCACACCTTTGTCACCTCCAGTGTATTTTTGGCTTCAGAGTCCTGGGAGGAAGGGGAGGGATAAGAGCCCAAGACTGCAGCCCTGAAGGCAGCACCATGGGATGTGCATGGGTTGGCAGCGGCGGGGAGGTTGTCAGCTCAGGGAGCTCCTGGACCACCAACCATTTGGTCCTCTTTGTGCTGTGGTGTCTGATACAGGACAGAGCTCAGTGAGTTTGTTGTTTAGAAATCCACTATGGAGCTCCGAGATCAGGGTCCCAACCTGTGTGAACATGGCTGACCACACAGCATCGTATCATCCCAGAGAAAACAGGGGTTAGCCAAGCTGGTAGAAAGTCTTCTGCTGATCAACTCTACAAGCAAAGTTCCAGGCTTACAGAGGAAATATGGAGCCATTCTTCCCCTCCTGGCCTTCAGTGGTTTCTTTATTTACATTTCTGTGAGATTTTTCTTCTTCCAGAGCATTGTTATTTCTAGGGCTGCCTTGCTTTGGGGTAATGTGAAGCTCACCCCAGCATGGATATGACTAGTCTCCTAGAACAGCAATTTAGAGCTCTGATTGAACCTGAACCAAGTTTGTTTTCAAGAATTTCTTTATTAATAATACTGTATGCATGGCAGAATAGGCTGAAATCTACCAGATTCAACCAAGAGAATTGGAATGTGGAATTATTTATGACAGTTCTCTCACAGAGATTCCTCTCAGACTCTGCAGCAGGAAAGCCCTTTTGCTCTACATCTTGTACAGGCTGGAGAAGAGCAGGCAGCTCCTGGTTTTCACATGGGTCTTGGTTGTCAGCCCTAGGGCTTCCTCCTCACAGAGTTGATTCCATCTCACCCCAGACCCCAAAGTTTGTGTATCACAGGCTTCTGCAGGAGACTGGCTTAACACAAGGCAGAGTCATTTCAGGCCTTAAACAGAATGAGACCCTCAGATAGTGGGACATCTTGCAAGGTGAGCTGCCAGAGTATTCATTGGAAAGTGTGCTATGTCACTTGCATTCACCATGCACCTCCCAGCTTGGAAGCCCTTTATTTTTGAGTGGTAAGCAGGGACAGGGAGGATGTGGCACAGAGGATCTAGGTCAGAAAACATCCTGGAGAGATAATCACTCAGGAGATGACCTGTGACCATGTGGACTGAGCCTTCACTGACTGTACCTGGTGTTGGGTGTTGACCTGGGCTGATTGGGCTGATCAACAGTACATGAGCTCAGCCTTGCAAGAGACCAGTAGACTTCATGTCTCAGGAAAGAATTTTCCACCATGGCCCTCTGCTGCCTTCTCTTCCAGGATTTACAGGACATAGGAGGCTGACTGATTTGGGGTATGATATTTGTTCTGCAAGTCAGGAGATAAGAACTGAGAAAATTTAGAAGGATGTGACTCTTGTGTCCTTAAGTCATGTTGTTTGTTGCCCATGCAGGAAGATGACCACCTCCTTCTCACCATAGCACAGCAGGGGCATGCACATGGAAACTTTCAGAAGAGGCCCATGGTGTAATAAGTCTAACTAGTGCTATCACAAACCCAGTGCAAACAATCCCAATGGGTACAAATTGCATATGTCATACTGCAATGCTCAGCGAGTCATTGCTGAATAGTCACTGCCCTCTAAGAGACCCAGATGTGAGATTCTGTTCCTCTAGGAAGCATCCCCTGCCACATGAATACATGAATATATAGATAGGTAGATAGATATAGATATAGATAGAGATATAGAGATAGAGATAGAGATAGAGATAGAGATAGAGATATATAGTGGGGTTTGAACTCACAACTGTGAACTTAGCAGGAAGTGCTTGAGGCAGTGAGCTAAATCCCTGGCACCCATGAACATATAGATCAATATCAAAACTTTGACAATTTACCAAATAAATGTGCGCTACTCATTGCATGTGTCTTCTTCAAAGTCTGCAGTTTAGTAATTATTATCTCTGTCTTCCATTTACATTTCATCCTTATTCACTATTTTTACTTGTTTGTTCATTTCCAGCCCTTTTTCTACACTGTGTCAAAGACTTCAACTCTGGGTGCTGTCATGTTCTTAAAATCTTTGAAAATTAACTGTTTTTGTCCACTTTCCTTTTGATGTCAGTAAAATGAGTAAATTTTCTTTTATGAAATCATAATCCTTTTGGGCTTTATTGCTATTTTTCAAAGTTTCATTTTTTTATAGAAAATCGTGGTGCATTTAATTTTTCAAAGGCTAATACATAGCTTTATTTCTGTCATTTTATGAAAAGTTCCTCTTACAAAAAGCAGTTTAATGTAGTCTGTTGAAGGTTTTCATTTTTGACGGTAGTATGGAAGTTTAAATTCTGCTATATCATCATGATTTTTTCAACGTTAGTGAAGGAGAGCTGCTCTGTAGATGAGAGCTAGAGCAGGGGGGATGGTGGGTGTGGAGCTCTCCTGTCTTCAGCCAGCAGAGGACACACAGCACATTGCTTCAGGTCTTTTATTGTGTCCACAGACAAATTCTTCTTCAGTTTCCTTTTCATGAAAGAAAACTTAGTTTGCCCAAAGGAAGAAAGGAAGCTTTCTCAACCACTGCTACATGAGATGTGGGCACCATGGTTGGATAGATCTCTGGTTGGACAGATCATGGTTGGACAGATCAGATAGCTGATTCACACTGCATCTGCATTTGGACCTGGGACAAACATCTCTCCACTTTCCCACCACAGTTGTGCATTACTTTGGTTACCAAAATGGTGCAAAGAAGTTTGAAAGTAAGTGTTTTCAAAGCAGGAATATAAAAAGAGAAAAAAGACACAAATGGTCTCTACATGTATGTTGGTAGAGGGTGTGTCAGTCAGCAAGATTGTGGCAGTTTTTTACAGTGTAGGTGCATAGAAATCTCCAACTGCTGTACTCCAAATACACCAAAGTCTTATCAATAATATGGCAATAAAGCTCAGGAAAAATAGCCTCGTGAAGAAGCTGGACAAAATTTGATTTCACTCTCTGGATCCCAAGTTGATCTGTTCTTAGTTTTCTTCATTTAGCATTCATAATAGTTAATGTTATTTTAAATGTTTGCATTAAATGAGGCACTGGGGTTTTCCTGCAGTGGGAGAGAGCTTTCCTCTTATGGTGTATTCGAGGTATTCATTTATTGACTGTGTTATCAAAGTTTAAGTTCTGCCCTAAATAAACCCTGGAATACACATATGTATAATTGTTATTTTATTTGGTTGAATAAATGATAGGTGTCCCTTAGTGGTTACAGCTATCCCCTCCCTTGATGCCCGCATCTGCTCCCCAGGCAGTGCAATCTGGGCCCCTAACACATCAGCTCTGCCTGACTCATCCTCCTCTCTCCCTTGTGGGCATTGGCATCACAAGTTCCTGGCCAGGATCTCCCTGTTTCCAGCGATGGGGACCTCTTTGTACCCTTGCCATATTTGTGGAGAAGGACCCCTCATGATTTGCAAAGCACTTTTAAGTGTTACATCTGTTGGGATGATTCAGAAGTAGAAAATGTCTTCAGAATTTTTTTACCACATGGGTCCAAATAGTATTCATAATAGTTAATGTTATTTTAATGCTTGCATTAAATGAGGCACTGGGGTTTTTCTGCAGTGGGAGAGAGCTTTCTCTAGGTGTCATCAGTACCTGTTTCACTGGGGAGATCAAGAATATAATTCAATCCATGCAACGCATTGTTCAGGTCATGGCAAATTCTTGTATCACTCATTTGTTCAGCCTTCCTTTAACAAAAGTTGGAAATTTTATAAATATGGAAAGGGAATGCAAATGTTTTGGGTTCTTTGATATATATACATATACATTTGGTTCAACAGATTAAACAACATTGTTCTGAGATGGAATTGGTCATTGAAGGACAAAAATTTAAAGGGCTTTTAGACATAAATGAAGAATTTTCAGTTATTATATAACGTCAGTGTCCTGTGTTATGATCTCTGAATGTGGCAGATCTAGAAGGGGTGGGCAGTGCTAAGTTGCTGGCTTGGAGGGTGGCAGAGGGACATTGTGTGTACTTTTTGCATTATATCCTGCCCCAGTCTGTCACCTTTACATATTACAGAATATGGGGGCACTTTGGGTTGATTCAAACCCCCAGTGACTCACCAGATATTACAGCGGGGCTTTCTCCTCACTCAAGGGTTTGGTAACTATAATCAGGAAACGAGAAAGGCCCTTCCAATAGACCTTAAAAAGGAACCTTTTAGAATCATAAACTTGTCCTGAGATTTTCAGAAGGGGCCTTGATCTCTTCTTCAGCCTCGTGGATAACCTAGATATCTGTTGATCCTATTTGTGTTGTTCAGTGGCCCCTCCCTCAGGAGAATCTCATAACACCTCACACACTGCCTAATGAACAGGGGATACTGGGACATTTCCCATCTCCCAATACTCTTTGGAATACCCCAACTTTTGTAACAGAATATAAATCGGGAAGGTGGAGATTGCTACAGGGTTTACAGACAGTTAATACCATGGAACCTATGGGAATGCTTCAACCTGTGTGGCCTAACCCTGTAGCTGTCCCTTTACATTATTCCCTCATGGTGACTGATTTAGAAAACTGTTTCTAATTATCCCTCTCCATTCTCAAGATAAAAAATTTTTGCTTTTAACTGAACACCCATTAATCATCAAGCTCCTATGCACTGCTTCCAATGGCATCATCTGCCTCATGGAATGGCAAATAGCCCACCATAATAGTCCTTCTGTCAAGAGTTTACGGGGCTGGGGATTTAGCTCAGCAGCATAAGCACCTGCCTTGCAAGCAGGCAGTCGTGAGTTCGATCCCCAGTACCGATAAAAAAAGGAAAAAGACAAAAAAAGAGTTTATGTTGGCAGCCACCCTGTCAGTCCATCAGGCTTACCCACCTGCAAATATTATCTATTATATGGATGGCATCCTCCTAGCACACAAATCCTTATCCATCTTGCTTTAAGTATGTACTCAATTAGATAGTGCTCTTCATGATACAAGTCTCATGGTGGCCCCTGAAAAGGTTCAAACCATGGCACATTTTCTGTATTTACCCAACAAAAGCATGTTACACCCCAAACTGTTCAGATCCAGGTTAATAATCTTAGAAACCTAATTGATTTTGAAACCTCCTAGTGTTAATTGGCTCTATCCAGGTTTTAAGCTAACAACTTATAATTCAGCCTCTCTCTTTGCCAACCTCAAAGTAGATCTGGCCCCCACCTCTCCATGTACAATTAGGTCTGTGACTAAAACTGCCACTGACAAAGTCAATTTATCTCTTTTTAGTGCCCAACTACCTAGAGTTAACTTGTCTTCAACAAAGATTTTAAATTATTTTTCCAATGCAATATATGACCACTGGGGTTCTTTGGCAGTCTCAAGGCCCTTTATGAGGGCTACATATGCCTCATATTCCACACAAAGCCATTACTGTCTTTTATGATGCTGTGGCAGGGACCAATCACCCATGGACAGATGTGTGCTATTCAATATTTTGGACATGATGGGCATAATATTATTATTGCTTTTCTTGAGTCCAACAACAAAAGTTACAGAAGTCTCACCCTCTTGGCAAGCCATATGCACAAACTCCCCCAGTATACTTGATTGTCATTATCCTCCAGACAAATTAATTCAATTTTCTTCTCTTACACCTTTTTTTTCCCTTCTAAAATAAGCTCAGCCAGGAGATTCGAGAAAAGATGGCAGATAGAGAACAGCTGGCTACAGAGACTCCCTGAGATAGTCAACTTAGAATTTAACATAATGCAGCATGGGGAGTCCCGAAGAGAAGAAGAATTCTCTCATCCCAAGAAGAAACCAAGGAGAGAAGAACCAATTAAACATACAGTCCTGGTGCTATTATTGGAACAGCTAAATGTTCAGTGCTTCTGCTGCAATGGGTCCCTTGCCGAGCCATACAATGTCCTGCTGCTTCAACTCATTGGAGGTGCAGTCACACTGAGGTCAGGGGTCGACCAGTCAAACGGAGAGCTGAGCTGGTGGGGAGCCTGCATTGACCTGTGGTGAGTGATGGGAGTGGAGCCATTCCACCGAAAGGGGGGCTCTGGCAGATGACATTCTGGGACAGGGCACAACTGGCAAGTACAAGGGGCAGCAATGACTTCAGTCAGTTGTTCCCTTCCCGAATGGGATTGGTGGAGTGAGCTTGGCCTGGGTTACATGATCTGTCTGAGACCCAATAGGTTATCTGAAATCAATTCCCTATGGGGGCGGCACACACTAACCCAGTGAAGGCCTCAGAAGTTTGATGGACCTGGAGGGGAGGTGGCACCCAGTAATACAGTGAAGGCTTCAGCAGCTTGACTGATGGAGGGGAGGGGCAAGCATACGCTGCGCCTGTTGGCAACTCACTAGCACACTGCAGTGGAAAGGGTCACCTAGTCAGCATGCTTCAGAAGTATTATAACCAACAAAGAAAGAAACTAGGGCCTCCTGGAAGAAACACAAAAGATGGGAAGAGGAAGCAACAACAAAAAGTCCCCAGGTCCCAACCCTGAGAACATTGACCTAGGACAGGTAAATACAAAGGGGAATGAGAACAGCAAACATGCAATATCAGAAATGGCACCACTGGACATAAAGAAATATCTTTGGGACCTAATAGCTGAGTACAAAAGTGAAATATGTAGCCAAGTAAAGCAAGATATAAGATGATTAATAAATGAGATACTAAGCACCCCTCATGAAGACACAGACAGAAGAATGGAGGAACTCAAATAAAGGAGAGAACCATTTGATGAAGAATATAAAGAAAATACAGAATATATGAAGCAGATTCAAAGAGATTATCAGAAAATTAAAAACTCTATGGAAAGATGGCAAATCTGCTTGAAAGAAACTAAGGATAGATTATCCAACTGGAAGACAGTTTTGCAATGTGGAAGTATGAAAGGGAAAACTTTTTAAAAATAGCAAGGAAACAAGCAGTAACAATTACAAAGGCTAAAAGATGACAAAAGTATCTATAACTTGAGAATAAATAATGTGAATGAAGAAGCAGGAGTACAAACAAGGAACTACAAAGACTATTCACAGAAATAATTAAGGAAAACTTCCCAATCATAGGAAAAGGAAATGGTATTCAGATGTATGAGGCATACAGAACTCCAGCCACCTAGAACCAAAACAGAGCTACACCCAGGCATATAATAATCAAGATCCCACAAATTCAATATAAGAACAGAATATTAAAAGTTGTTAGAGACAAGAAACAGATAACCTATAAAGGAAGGCCCATCAGAATAATGGCAGACTTCTGCACAGAAACTATCAAGTCAAGAAGAGCCTGGAGCAAAATATTCCAAGCCCTGAAAGAAAATAACCTGCAGCCCATATTGATATACCCTGCTAAACTGTCTCTAGAAATTAATGGAGAAACTAGATGCTTCCAAGACAAAGAGGAACTTGGGAAATTCACAGCCACCAATCCAATTCTATAGAGAATACTGCAGGGCATTCTAGAGAGAGAGAAAAGTGCTAGGATTCCAGGAACAGTGACAGAGAGGCCTCAATGAATGCAGCAGAAAACAGAATGAAGAAGACAAGCAGACAACTGATGGGAAAAAAGAGCATAACAGAAATGGGGCAGAGAAGGTTGGTTGTAATATCTAATATAGATGGCCTTGATATACTAAATTAAAAAAAAAGAACCACACATGGAGTAAACTAGGAGGTAGGATCCACTGAGATATTATTTATAGGAGATAGAGTTAACATGAAAAAGAGTACATGGACTGAAAATCAAATATGAGAAAACAACGCTCTATGTGACAGAGAACCGGAGAGTAATAGGGGCAACTAGACCAGTATCTGTGGATAGGTTGGAAAGACAGGCTTTAATAGGTAAAGGAATACAATTAGAGATCAAATCTAGGAGAGAGAAGGTTTGGAACCACTTAGGTAAATAGCAGGTTGCCCCACCCCCCAATTTAAAATCAAGGGTCTTGGTGAGACCCAAAAATGCACAGTTCACCTGGGGAAGTGAAAGGGGAGGGACAGTCTTAAAATAGATGGCAGAAGATATAGTGTATCAGGATTTAAAATCCACATTACTCACACCACTCTGCTGAGATAGATTTTATTCTGTCCCAGTTTGTCTACTTGCATTACATTTAAGGCTACAGACAGCTATCCCCCCCCCCCCCCCAAATCAGGATATAGCACAGTAATCATCTTTAATTTCCTATTAACTTAATCTGGAGCCCTGTATGACTTATACTGTTTTATCATGAGTGATCTTAGTTAAATCTGGTTTGTTTGATTGCTGTTTGGTATCGACAGATTTTATTCAAAACCGATATGATTTATAGTATCAAGTCTGAGAGTATAGGCAACTACATTGAAGATGACAAGACTCTATGATACACATTCTGGTTTGATTACTGCCTGTTTTTGAAGTTTTATACTATATACAAATTTGTGTTTTTATTAATACTGTTATGTACTGATATATTCAATTATACTATGTCTGATGATATAGCCAATTCTATTGAAGATAGCAAGAGACAACACAGGAATTATGGTAGAACTCCTTGTGCAATGGTCTTATATGTCTTTTTCATTTCATATGTTTATAGGAAAATATTTTGTTTTGTCTTGTTTTGTTTTGTTTCTTCCTCTAATATAGAAAGGATAGAAATACATGTTAAGACTCATGCATGTGTAGAATCTATAAACAGTTTATGAGAACTGATCTTATGACACATGATGAAATGAACAAATACTTTGAAGAAAAAGTGACACTAAAGTACCCAGTGCTGATCCTGGAGTGTCATGTGACACCCAGCAATAGTATTATTCTTTTTTCAGAGTGATATTAGCCTGCTTGGGTTTGTTCAATCTCAACAGAATTGAAGATATGGATAACTGCATGTATGTTTAAGTGTATAGGATTGATAACCATATTTCTAAGTTTTGGTTGGATACTTGAACAGGCCTCATTGCAATCTCACTGTTTGAATTCCCACCTTATATGCTCCACTTTAGTATCCTGAATAACTATTTGTAAGAGGACAGTACATAAACATCAACTACTGGTTTCTCACTGTTTATTTTTTCTTTGAACGTATGTATTATTTCTACCCATTTTCTGCTTTGTTTAGTCTTTCTTTCAATAAAATTTAAAAAAAAAAAAGCTAAGCTTATAGCCAGAGGTGTTTCCATTTTTACAGATGGTTCCTCTTCCAGCAAAGGAGGTTATTTTACAGTCTCTTCCTGAGTACAAGGTACAGGTTTTTATGTGCACAAAAGACAGAATTTGAAGCTATTATGTTGGCCTTACAATCTCATTCATCCACTCCAAATAATCTTTTCTCACACAGTGCTTATATTTATGGTACAATGCACCACATCAAAATTGCCTCCATTCACACAACCAAGAAGATAGTTTCTATTTGTTTTACACTCTTCAGTTTACTATTCAACCTCATCATATCATCTGTTTTATTGGTCACTTACACTGTCATTCTCAATTACCAGTGCCACTCCCTGTGGGAAATGCTGTAGTAGACAGAGTGCTAGCTGCTGTCACTGCCACTCCCTCAAATGCCATTCAACAGGTTTCTGTTTCACAAGCCACCTTTCACCAGAATGCTTCTGCCTTGTGTAAACAGTTTTCTTTAACTCAACAAACTGTCAAACTGTGTCTCAGGTATAACATGTTTTCCCTCACTCTCTTTGGGGGTTAGCCCCTGACAATTATATGCCAGTTGTAGCTGGGGAATGAATATCACTCATATTCCTGAATTTGATTCTCTATGCTGGGTCTGTACCACTGGTAACAGTTTGTTAAGATTTATTTCTGATTCTGTCTACAATCGTGAAACAGCTAAACTTGTCACTGTTCTCTTGCTTTAGTACCCTTCTCTGCCTGTGGCCACTTGAAACTGATAATGGTCCAGCCTATAGAAGTGTTATTTTCCAAATGTTTTGTAAAAATTTCATATGTCCCTGACAACAGAAATTCCTTCTATGCCTCAAGGTCAAGGAATTGTTGAATGCACTTGTTGCACATTCAAAATTCAATTACAAAAACAGAAGTCGGAATTTTTTCTCTGCAAACTTTATACCTGGTAATGGACTTCACCTGGAAGTTTATACTATTAACTTTTAAAATCTCACTAAAGATGAAACTACAGCAGCAGAAAGACCTTTATTCAGGTAAAAGAAAAGAGGTTAGGAAGAATCCTTTAGAAAGATCTTCATGAGGGGCAATGGAAGATGTCAATCCACTACTCCCTGGGGGTGAAGAGTGTGCTTCTGTTTTTCTAAAAAACACTGAACAGCCAATTGGGGTGCCAGAACATGCTGCTCAGTTGTATCATGAACCCAGATCTGGAGAAGGAATTGGTCCCACTGCTCAAATAGCTGATGACAGTGCTGCCTCAGAGATCATGCCACAACTGACAGACAAGTTTGGGACTGGGCCTGACCTGGGGCTAATTAAAGGAATTAACTCAGGAGATGGTCACCAAAAATAGTTATCAAGGTCTGAGTAAGGTGATAAAGTATACAGAGATAACTGAACCAAGGACAGTGTGAAAGAAAGGGACATAAAATTATTGGTTATTCTTAAGGCAAAATAAAATATAAAAATATATATTAACTATTGGTAAAAGCTTTAAGAAATCGCTGCTGTCTGACTTGCAATACAATCTCAATAGTCTGTTCATAGTTATAAATTCTGAAAATTGTAAAAAATGGTGATTTAATTTAATTTAGTTAAAATCTACTTGACTGCACTCTGATTTTGTGATGTTTTGACTGTTAGTCTTTCTGGGTTTCTGTTTGCCTGGCTGTCAGTTTGTAAAGTTGTGTGTTGATTTGTCAGCTTGTTATATCCATAAACAGCTGTTTCTATTTGAGCCCAGGAATTTTTGTCATTTAATCTTTTCCTTTTACATTTCTGGATCATTTATTCATAAGTTAACCTGGTTTATTTGCCAAAAACTAAAGCTAGACCCATGTCTATCACCTTGTACTAAATTAAAATCTAAATGGGTCAAAGATCTGAATATTAAAACAGAAACACTAAATCTATTGGAAGACAAAATAGGTAGAAACCTTGGAGACATAGGAGTAGGTAAAGAATTCATGAACAGGACTCAAACCACACGGGAAATACTTCCCAGAATCAATAACTGGGACCACTTCTTATTAAAAAGTTTCTGCATGTCAAAAGAAATCTCCAGCATAGTGAAAAGAAAACCCACAAACTGGGAAAAGATTTTAGTGAACTCTCTCTCAGACAAGGGACTCTTGTCTAAAACATATAAAGAATTAAAGAAACTCAGACCTCCGAAATTCAAAGATCCAATCCAAAAATGGGCATCTGAGATGAATATGCAATTCTCAGATGAAGAAATGCAAATGGCAAATAAATACATGAAAAAATGCTCATCATCATTGGTCATTAGAGAAATGCAAATTAAAACCACACTGAGATACCAGCTCACTCCTGAAAGAATGGCCAGGATCAAGAAAACCGACAACAAATGCTGGAGAGGCTGTGGGGAAAAAGGAACTCTCCTGCACTGCTGGTGGGAGTGTAGACTGGTACAGCCTTTGTGGAGATCTGTCTGGAGATTTCTCAAAAAGTTGGGACTGGAAATCCCATTTATTCCAGCTATTCCACTTCTAGGCATATTCCCAGAAGAACTGAAAGCATCATACCACAGTGATATATGTGCACCTATGTTTATAGCAGCACAATTTGTAATCGCCAGATCTTGGAAACAACCCAAGTGCCCATCAACTGAGGAATGGATAAAAAAGTTGTGGTATTTCTATACAATGGAGTATTATTCAGCTATAAAGAAGGATCACATTGAGATATTTATCAATAAATGGGCGCAGCTTGAGACCATACTCATTAGTGAAATAAATCAATCTCGCGTGTGTGAATACCGAATAGTTTCCCTAATGTAAATAATGATTCGAATATATAAAAATATGTGGTAATCATGATTCCCCATTAGGTGGCCTTGAAGCCTTATAAAGTTTTCACTCATTAATTAGAAAGGCTTTATTCTGGGCTTCTTGATATGAAAATATTTGAAGCTAGAGTATATGAAGTTTTATCCAAATATTTCAAGGAAAAAGACACTATGGTAACTACTATTAAGTCAGGTTATAAGGTGGTGAAGTACTAGGTTTTTGAAACAGTCATGCTTTGACCTCTATTGTTATATTGTTATGTCCTGTTTTATCTCAATCTCCCCCTTATTGTTTCAAAAAAAATTATTTAGTCATTTCTTATGTTTGTCTTAATTAAAGAAAAAATTCAAAAAAATTAGGATATATAAATAGTAACTCTTTTTGATTTCCTATTAACTTGTTTTGAAGTCCTGTAGTACTCCCATGATCTTGTTTTGACTGATTAGACTCTGTTCCATTCTATATGATAGTATCAAGTTTGAAGACATAGGCAACTACTTTGAAGACAATAAGATTCACTAAGATACCCATTCTGGTTTGACTATTGTCTTCTTTGGAAGTCCTGTAATGTTTACAATGCCTAAGTTTTATTGGTCTTGTTCTCTACTGTTTTGTCCAACTTTATAATATCTAATGAGATAGACAATTCTTTTTAAGGAAACAAGGGACAACGTTGCTAACCATTGTTGATAAACTTGTACTCTGTTCTACACCATGTGCTATGTCTATCCTTGGTATTGACTGACAGCTTTGTTTTGCCATATTTGACTGTATTCTACCCCCCCCCCAAAGAAAGTAATAAGCACTAAGGAGTAATAAAATCCAAGATGTGTAAATTTTGTTGTAAAAAAGAGAGGGAAAAAAAAAAGAAAAAGAGCTCTAATGGATATAACAGCAAGTGTGTTTGGGGGTGTTAAATAGCTGACTTTATCAATGTTTTTGGAACATTGAACACAGCTGTTTGCAGTCTCCCTGTTTGAATGTCCACCTTGGGTTCTTTGATACTGTGATTTGAGGAACTATTTTCAAGAAGATAGTGTGTAATCTACTAGCAGGTGATTTCTTACTGTTATGTTTTTTTGTTTTGTTTTGTTTTGTTTTGTTTTTTTTGTAGTTCTGTATTGCGTGTACCCTTACGCCACTTTGGTTTGTTTTGTGTTTTTCTCTTTTTCCTCTTAAATAAAAAAAAAAAAGTTAACCTGGTTTATAGATTTCAAAATATGCTGCACCAACTGGTTACATAACATCAAAATGGGTTTTCTCAGAAGTCATCAGAAATTTGCTAACATAACTAAGGAGACCTTTTGGATTTGAAGACTTATTGGTTATGTTTCTTTGGGTGAATCAAGAAAGAACTCATGGGAAAAATCTCAGCCTTTGTTCATTAATAGGAAGCCCCAATGGTTTCCATAGCTTTATGGAAGATACTCCCATCAATGTTATTAAAATGTGTTATTGTGACATGTTTACATTGGTCATCATCAAAGGATTAAGTTTTTCAGAAAATAAAATTGTTTGATTTAAAGATGCTTTGGCACTAAGGTTTTTTTTATGGCTGTGATAATTGGTCACTGTTTTTTCTGTAGTGTATTGAATGCTTCCAAAGTGTGAAATAAGGACAGTTTCTAGTGATAAACTTTTTTGCAGATTTAGGGGTCTGTCTTTAATAAAGAAATTATATAATGCACATCACCTTAAAGACTGATCAATTAGGCAAAATTTTATGTATTAGATAAAGATAATTGAAAAGGTAGAATAATAATACATCAAAATGAAATTAAACTATGTTCCAAAATGTCAGAATGATTCCCTTGCTATAATTTTTTAATGTATGATTTTATTTCAAAAAGAAAAAAAACAAAATTAGAAAACACAACAATCAGGGGACAACAATCTTACATACACTGTGCATAGCCAGAGCACAAGACACCTGCATTCAGTTGTCCAAACAGCACCAGTACAAATCCTTCTCTTCAATGAACTCAGAGAAATCAGTAGTGTAATTATACTCTCCTGGAATGAGTCCCATCTCAGGGAGAAGACGCTGATGGCTACCACTTTCTTCACTGGTGTTTGTTGTGGGGTTTTTAAATGCCCACCCAAAGCCTCAAGTGATGATGGGGAGTGAGCCTTTTGAGGGTGGTTTAGTCTAGCATTTGTGATTGGTTCATTGGTAGCCTGAGTACTGTACCACCCAGGGGTAGGGAGTCAGCGTACAATATAAGGGAGGGAAGGAGATGTGCTTTGCCCTTTTGCCCTTTTAGGTCTTGTCGCTTGCAGCTGCCATGATGGTTGCCCTCAATCATTCCACCTTGTTTTACAGCCAGCTGAGCATGGATTGAGACCTCCAAAAATAGTAAGCCAAATAAACCTTTCCTCTCTTCATTTTGGGCATCTGTTTTTTGTCTCAGCAATGAGAAAAAAATAACCAACACTGTGTTTCTCTTCACCCTCTCTGTGGGCTTCCATTCTCACTTCAGAATCTTCCTGGGTCTAGGACCCTCTCCCCACCTTCTTTCTTCCTCATGATGCTGTAATCCAGTGGCTGAATGGTGACTCTGAGAGACTGTATTCTCTGCTTCTTACTGCTCTGCCATCTTGGTCTCTCCTATGTATAGCTTTTCATTTCTACTTTTCCTTGTAAAATATGTAACTGTTATATGTTAATATTCTTTAAAGATTCAAATATTAGAATATCCAGGGTTCTTACAGAATAATGGTTCTATATTATGTTCTTTTTTTATTTAAAGAAAAGGAAACAAAAAAAATACATGGAGATAAAAAAAGGGTAGAAATAATACAAAATTACAGACAAACAAAAGGTAAGAAATTGCCAGTTGATAAGTTACACATTGTCATCTTCGAAATAGCTGTTCAGGTTATAGAATTAAAGTATTTAGAATGACATTCAAAAAGTGACCCTACTAACCATTCTGCTCTATGATTGAACAAAAGCTCAGTAATATGATTATCAGTCCTACACATTTGTTTTACATTTGAGGACCTAAAAAGACTTCATCATCCTGTAATGATTTGATTAGTTCTATAATAGGCAATAAGTATATAAAGTGGGTGAAGATAGGGACAACTATTTGTAAGAAGCTAGAGACAGTTAGATAATGAAGATCTCCAGTGGACTTGCTTTGAAATCTGTATTTCTTTAAATTGTTTTTTATTTTTTTAAAATATATTATGTTCTAAAGTACTTGAAATTCAGATAAGATAGTAATATTAAGCTTATTGGATCCTTTATAATATAATATCATTAACTTTTTCTTCTGATATTCAACAACTAAGGTTTAGAGACCAAAAAAAATTTAAAAATAGATGGAATAGAGCACAGTCAATATTTTGGCTGAAGCCCTCCAAGGTTGTAAAGTACCCAGGACATGAGAGAACCTCTACTGAAACATCCCATAACTTGGTGAGTTTCTGGTTTTCCAACCAAGGAGACAGTGGGACCACAGATGGAGGTGATCAATGATGTCAATTTTGCCTAAGGACAGTCACCAGGTGAGGAAATCTCCTAAGATTTCACAGAAATCAATTTGGTCAAGGACTGGCTCTGCTCCATCCAGATGACTGACACTGACAGAAATACTAAGAAATGCTGTGCGTGCAGCAGTGTAATTCCTGAGGAGACTTGCCTGACCTTGATAGATACCAAGAAATTTGTTGGGTGCAGGTGCTCAACATACCATACCCCACCCGGGACTAAGGACCACGCCAGCTTCCACAATGCGCTACGTCCCTCTTTAAATTAGCCAACCCGTGCGCACTTCGTGCTCACTCCGTACTCTGTGGCAACTCCTGATTGGCCACAGCTGGATATAGTAGCCAGAGCCTGTGTCCCATTCCTGCCCTGCTTCCTCGTGGCAGCCTGTGATTGGTCACGGCCAAATATATAAACTAGAGCCTGCGTAAATAAACCAGCAGTTAACTGTCGTCCACAAGAGCGTCTCCTGTCTCCTGTTTCATTGGGGCTGCGCTGGTCAACTGGTGGCCTGTACGGGGAGCGCTGAGAACCTCTCTCCCGGATCGCTGAGACCCTCTCTCCTACAGTACGGGGAACCTCTCCCTCCAACGGAACAGAGACGTTAACAGGTAAAACCGTCAAGCGCCGATAGCGGGGGCTACTCGGTGAGCGGGGGCTGACAGGTTAAACTGCTCAACGTTGGTAGCGGGGGCTACGCAACAGGTAGCGGGGGCTGCGGGGCCGGATGGCGGGTGCTATCGGGCAACCTTGGGCGGATGCGTCAAAAGGGTCAGGAACTCGTAAAGAGAGTTCCGGGGGCCGTAAAGAGGCCAGTTTTGGGGGCGCCGTAAAGGGGCGTGGGGACTAAGCTGTCCCTGTTTAAAAAAAAAAAGAAACTCTTGAAATTCCAGTTAACATGGGTAACACCGCTACTCAGCCATTGTCGGTTGCTTTGGGCGACTTACTGAGACAAAAGGGATTACAAATGGAACGAGAACAAATTCAAAACTTCCTCGATCAGGTCGATAAGGTAGCACCTTGGTTTGGTCCCACGGGGTCCATTACCATCCCCAGCTGGGATAAATTAGGGAGAGATCTTGACTTTGCAGCAGAAAATGGCCTCTTGGAGCCAGGAGTCAGACCCCTTTGGGCGGTAGTGAGGAGCTGCCTTGCAGACACCTCTTGTCATGACCATATAAGGGCTGGTGCCATGGCGCTTGATTACCATCAGGCAGAATCCTCCCGCGAGCAATCTCGTGAGCCCAGTGCCGCAGGTGAGGTGACCCCACCCAACCCAGAAACAGAGGACTCATCAGATAATGAGGGGGAGGAGGAAGAAGTATACAAAATGGTGAATGCAGACACCACCGAAAGAGGGGAAGTCACACACACGCAGTCGAGAGGGCCCTACTCTGAGGCCATAAATGAGCTGCAACGCAGGATTTCTCAGAGTAAATGGGTCAATGAAAGCGAGTACGGGATCCCAGGGCCGCCCCGTATAAGACCTATGGCTCTACCTCCTGACCCGCCAGATTATCATGCTCACCGGAGACCCTGCCATCAGCTATGTAGCTGTCCGCAACGGGTCCAGACATCCCCTGGGACATTCCAGGAAGACCTTTGGCATCAAGTCAAAAGAGAGGACCCAGGAGGCCTGGGCCGTTTTCTCCAGGCTTTTCCGGTTGCTGTAGATGCTCAGGGAAACAGAACCCACCTGCCTATAGATATAAAGGCGATAAAGCATCTTAAGGAGGCCAGCACCATGTATGGTGTTAACGGGGCGTATACCCTGTCCCTAGTAGAAGCCCTGGCAGGAAATGCCATGACACCTGCTGATTGGGCCAGTTTGTGCAAGGCAGTGCTCAGCCCAGGCCAATATCTTGATTGGAAAGCTTGGAATGTTGAACTTGCCACAGAACAGGCCCAAGCTAATGCCCGGAACAATCAGGCCGCCTGGAACGCGGATATGTTATTAGGATAAGGGCGGTATCTCAATAACCAGCTGAT
The DNA here is from genome assembly GCF_034190915.1 of Cavia porcellus. Taxonomy (NCBI): domain Eukaryota; kingdom Metazoa; phylum Chordata; class Mammalia; order Rodentia; family Caviidae; genus Cavia; species Cavia porcellus. Next base: position 35,465,056 of record NW_026947490.1, on the reverse strand, counting down.
ATTTCCACAAGAGGTGTATGCACAGATAAATAGAATAGCCATGCAAGCATGGAAACGGGTCTCGGCTAGGGGAGAAGTCTCAGGCCACTTGACAAAAATTTTGCAGGGCCCGAGCGAGCCTTTTTCAGATTTTGTGGCCCGCATGATGGGGGCGGCAGGGAGAATTTTTGGGGACGCTGAGACAGCCATGCCGCTCACTAAGCAGCTCATTTTTGAGCAGTGTACTAAAGAATGTCACTCTGCCATTAGTCCATACAAAAATAGGCCTCTTGAGGTATGGATGAAACTCTGTCGGGAGATCGGGGGGCCATTAACCAACTCAGGTTTGGCAGCCATGTTAATGAAGCTAACTAAAGAAGGTCAGGAAGGCAGAGTGGCGCCACGGAATGGCGCTCACCCGAAAGAAGGCTGCTTCAAATGCGGCAGACAGGGACACATAAAAAGAGACTGCCCATCTTGGGGACTTGGAAGAGAACAACCCCCCCCTCCTGAAAACCGAAAGTGCCCCAGATGTAAAAAGGGAAATCACTCCGCCACGGAGTGCCACTCCACCTTTGATGTAAATGGGCTGCCCCTCACGGGTAAGGGCCGTAACACAGAGAGGCCAAAAAATGGGATTGGGGGGCCCCCTGAGGGGTGGGCCCCCGATTCTACCCAGCCAGAGAATATATGGTAGACCAGACACTGCCAATGACGCCAACATGGGCAGGTCAGAACTGAGGAGAGCCTCTCTGGGTTCAGGGGGACTTGACCTCTGTGCCACCACTGGACTCGTATTAACCCCGAAAATGGGGATACGGGCCATAGAGACAGATATGTCCAGCCCCTTACTGGAAGGCACAGTAGGGTTGATAATTGGTCGATCATCCCTCTCCATGAAAGGAATACAGGTCTTACCGGATGTTATAGATTCTGATTACACAGGAAAAATAAAGGTGATGATGCAGGCTCCTAAAGGCCCAGTAGCCGTAGGGGCAGGAGACCGCATCGCTCAGATGCTAGTGTTATCCAGCCGTCACGGGGACTATCCATCATTGTCTGGTATTAGAGGAGACAGAGGATTTGAATCATCAGACCCAGCCTTTGCTGCCCTCATTCTTAGATTGGATGAGCGCCCCATGCTAACGTTGTCACTCAATGGGCGAAAAATATCCAGACTGCTAGACACAGGAGCAGACCACTCTATTATAGCTGAAAAGGACTGGCCACTAACTTGGCCTACCCAGATGGCACAACAAACACTGCGAGGCTTGGGATCAGTTCATGCACCTAAAATTAGTAGTCAGATAATTAAATGGGAAGACAATGAGGGACACTCAGGAGAATTCATACCCTATTTTCTCCAGCTTCCAGTTACCCTATGGGGGAGAGAAGTGCTCTCTGCCCTAGACTTGACCTTGTGCAATGAATATTCTCACACAGCCAGGAGAATTCTTAAAAATCAAGGGTATGAACCAGGCAAAGGATTAGGCAAAGACCTGCAAGGAAGGCCTTTCCCCATCCAGGCACAACCACGTGCTCAGAGGCAAGGTTTGGGTTTTTAGTGGGGGTCACTGACTCGGCTTCTGCCCCTCTCAAATTGACATGGGTCTCTAATGACCCCATTTGGATAAATCAGTGGCCCCTACCACGAGACAAAGCAGAAGCTGCATCCAAACTTATTCAAGAGCAATTAAAGTTAGGCCATATCCAACCCTCAAGTCTATTCTGTTTAAACAAAAGGAGGGTATTGCCCAGGGCATGACACCTAGGGCCAGACTAAATCTCGCCCTCTTCACTTACAATTTTGTAAACATCAACCCACAAGGATCCACGCCAGCACAGCTACATGCCAACCCTGTCACACCCAAACATGGTTGGGTACGCTGGAAAGACCTCCTGCATGGGGTGTGGAGAGGCCCCAGCCCAGTACTTAGTTGGGCGAGAGGGGAGGTCTGTATCTTCCCGCAGGAAGAAGGCAGCGAACCTGTCTGGGTCCTGGAACGCCTGATATGTCCCTGCAAACCACCAGACCCCGACCCAGAGGAAACGTCAACCACAGAACAGGGGAACCAACAGGAGCCTCACAAGCCAGACCAAGCAAGTACACCCACAACTCCCATTAACCATGGCACCTTGACCAACTCCCCTGGTTAGTAGCCTCCTTTTCCCCTCCTTCTTGCATCTCGTACGGTCCTTGCAGCCAATGACTTTTCTAAATTGCTCCACCGCAACCTGTTATGTGTTACAATGTTGGGATAACAGTGCACTTTCAGCTGTTGTTATGCAGGTACTCCAGTTCGCACTGGTTCCAGTTATGGCGGACTCAGACGAGTTTCCTGTGATCCAGCTCGGGCCAACTCTCCAATTGGCTTTCATAAAGGAATGGGCAGGAACAGGGGCTCTGGCTACCATGACTACACTTGCCGCTCTACTTTTGCTCTGTTGGATTCGCAGACAAAGGAATAGGGACAAAGTATCAAACAAGCATTGCTGATCATGGAATCTGGTCAAAGCCCAGCAGCATGGCTCGCCATGCTATGACGCAGGTGTGGAGCAAAGCATCGCAGGGGGTGTCATCTTTGGCCAGGAGACACCCCAGTCCCCATGTCGGTGAGCATGTGGGTTGGGCTCATAAAACAATACTCCCGCCCACTCCAAAAGAGCACCAACGAGTAGTGAGGCACTGTCATGACTGCAGCGTGACACCTCACGAGGGGCACCGACCTCTGGAGACCCTGCGTCAGTTATAAAGAAAGGGGGAGATGTTGGGCGCAGGCGCTCAACATACCATACCCCACCCGGGACTAAGGACCATGCCAGCTTCCACAATGCGCTACGTCCCTCTTTAAATTAGCCAACCCGTGCGCACTTCGTGCTCACTCCGTACTCCGTGGCAACTCCTGATTGGCCACAGCTGGATATAGTAGCCAGAGCCTGAGTCCTATTACCACCCTGCTTCCTCGTGGCAGCCTGTGATTGGTCACGGCCAAATATATAAACCAGAGCCCGCATAAATAAACCAGCAGTTAACTGTCGTCCACAAGAGCGTCTCCTGTCTCCTGTTTCATTGGGGCTGCGCCGGTCAGAAATTGATTTTGATTGGCACACATCTCACTTTATTTTGGCAGAGAAGTATCACAATAAGGAAGAAATTTGTCTGCAGAGTCCTCCAGACACAGCTCCTCCAAATTCAACTAAATCAACTACAAAAACAGAAAAAGAGGGAGATGCTGGGAGCTCTTGGTTTCTATGAGGAGACAGATCCCCAAAACAAGATGTGGCAGATGAAAAGAAAACAATTGAGAGACAAATTTATAGGATCAGGGGCAGCAACCTCTAGGACTGAAGCCTCAGTTGGAGTTTTGTCTGGCTTTTTCTTCAAATCTTTTCTTTACAATGAATACAAGAGGACATCAGAAGAATAAAGCTCAGAATCAATGATTACATAACTGTTCTTCTCTCACAGGTATCATCTCTGGTCCCCATGTTTACCATTCTTTAGGACCATCTTACCAAATAGTGGATCATGCTACAAATTTCCTGTGAATTTACACAATTCAAATTAATGAGATTTCAAAAACATTGCTACAGTTCACTAGTAAAACTCAATTTTAAACATCTTGAATAAAAAGAGTTGGTAGTAAGAAGTTAGTCTCTATAATTGTTACATAAATTTAGTAAAATTTCCATAAAACAGGGGTATAATTATTTATATTTTAAAGTATATATTCGTATGCCTATAAATTTTCACAGGAAATTGTTATTTTTGAGTTCAAGGAAAAGACATCAACAATACACAAGTATGAAATCCTAATGCATAACAGAACTCCACAGCACAGCACTCCAGTCCTGCTGGGCAGAGACCCCAGTGACCCAGGGAGCAGAGTTGGCCTCTTCTGAATCTCAGGTGAGCACTAAGCACAGAGGCCCCAGCGGACTCAGGAAGTGTCTTGCCCGGGCAGTGCCTGTAGCCCTGGTGCATCTCTCAGCAGGATCCCTTGTGCTGGGGGCTCAGCCTCATCTGCAGTCAGACTCCAACAAGGCTAAGCAGCCTCCTGCCTGTGTCTCACTGGGCTCAGGGGCAACACGTGTGGGGAGGGGCTGCAGCCTCAGACTCTTTCGAAAATATGGAATGAGTGTAGCTGAAGATAACTTTTGTGGCTTGTCACCAACTAGCCAAAATGCCTCTCCTCTCCCCCACTGTTTTCCATCAGGCCTGGGGGAACCACAAAATTCCCATCGTGTAGAAATGCAAGTGTCCTAGATGTCACCTCTGGGTAGCTCCCCAAGATAGGATAGAGAAGTTCAGTAATGAGGAGAAAGCTTTCTCAGGTTGCTCTTCCCAATAGAGCCTGAGTCAACACACACTGAGCCTAGCCCTGCCCAGTGTCTGCCTCAGTTTCCCCTCATCCTGACTCCTGGGAGCCCAAGAGGCTGCTTGAACAGTGCTCAGGAAATGAAGTCCCATCCTGAGCCTTCTACCTTATTCACTGGGAACTCTGGGACTGGGGGAATCCAAATGTTTCCTTAAACCTCACCCTAGGCACTGGGAAGCCACCTGTTCCCCTTAACGTCCATCTCCCTCCTTCTCTGGAGACAGGTGCTCCCCAGAATACTGAGAACATAGTGAGGATGTCTAGAAACTTCCTCAGGTCAAGGTGAAGCAGCTCCCACCACACACGAATCCCAACTTGATTCGGGGCCCTGAGACAACAGAGTTCTGGATTCTGAGATGGGGGCATCAGGAAGAGAGGGCTGGAGTATCTGCCCTTGGCTGTCAGAGTGCACCAGCTTAGAGTAAACCAAGGTTCCTTGAGTCTCAAGCCATCCATCCTACTTTTTGGCCCTGTCTGAGAGGTCAGCTGTGGAGAACCCAGGGGTAGAGGCTCCAGCCCTCTACTCCTCTCCTGGGCTAACCCTGTTCAGTAGACTCTTCTCCCCCATCTGATCATGTTTCATGGTCTGAGAGCTCTTTTGCAGTCGGTCACTACTAATCTTTTAAGGGCAAGGAGGAAAGAGTCTGGGACTCTTCACCTGAGAATATGAAATCTAGGATATTCCTGGACAGTAATAACAGATACTGAGAACCACAGTCCCTGTAGGAACCCAAAAGTGCTGAGAGGTCGCAGCTCTCATGGAGAATTCTGCCTTATAGCACTGAGCTCAGAACTTTGCCATTAGATGAAAGGGAGCATCACCTGAGTTCCTTCGTGGCCAGAAGGAAAGGTTTCATCAGGCACTGGGATTGACACAGCAGGCAGATACAATCTGTCCTGGCTGCACTAAGAGGAAGGCTGTGGCAGGGAACTGTCCTGAAGAGAAGGAGGGTGGTGAGGGCCTTGTCCACTTTATTCTGAGATCAGGCCTCAGCAGCCTGTTTCTGAGGACCCTCACTCTCTGTCTGTTTCTGTTTTCCTGAGTCACCCCCTGCTGGCCTCCCTTCTCCCTCTGTCTCTCTCCCCTCCTGACACTCCACTGTCACCCTGGCCATCAACTCTTGAGCCTCCATCTGAAGAGTTGGGGTCCTTGACTGAACCCTGGGCTCTTTGTCTGTGATCAGGATGCTCCAGGAATCACTGTAGGCTGGCTATACCTGGGGTGTATCATGTGATAGTGGTAGCATCTGAATGTCCCCTGTGACCAGGTATCACAAGGCAAATGGGTACAGGTCATGGACCTGCTTACTGTGGTCTCCCTGTGAGTCTAGTGCCTAGCAAAGCTTGTCTTCTCCATCCTTAGTCAGAACAAACTCATCAAATCCAAGCCTTAAGCCACAGTGGAGTCTCTCCTGAGGTCACTACTAGGCAGGGCAGGGCTGAGAGGCTGGGTTTGCTATAGACTCCTAGGAGAGAAGAAGACAGCATGTTTATTGGACTCACTCCTCCCACACTCTTCCCAGGGCTGGGCCGTGAGAGGGGACACACATCCTGAGAGCAGATCCTGGGTCTGGGACCCTAAGCATCCTTTCACTTGTCACCACCATCTGTAAGTGCTCAGTGCACTCTGAAGAGACAGAAGGCTGTGATGTCACTCCACATGGAACTCTCTTCTGGATGAGACAGGAAACATGGACTTGTTTTCTGGAGTTTGGAAAGGACTGTTTCTCCAGAATCTCTGATTTTTATTGATCGGTGAAGAAGGTACACTTTGGACTCCATGGTACCCTGACACTAGGAGTCCAAGACCCCCCAGGATGATCACAGATTCTTGCTCACTGCAGAGCCTGGAGTGAACGAGGGTCTCTGCAGAATATCATATCTGAGTCCGAGGACCTTCCTTCTCCCCTCAGATACCAGCCCTCAGCCCTAGTACCCTCTGGATAATTTCTCACCAGTGCTATAGGAACCCACTACACAGGACTGCAGCCCCCCACTGAGGTTGCCAAGGCTGCATGATTTCCAGCACACTGTGTTATAAGTGACACCCCTGAGAGGTATCTGGAGCTCTGTGACCAAATCTTGGCTCCATAAGCACAGGAATTTGCTGTTATCTTTGTTATTATCTAGAGTTAACACAGAACATTGATGACTTCTGTGAAGCCTCTCTTGTTCTGAGCATTACAGGAGCCTCCTCTCTCTGATGCAAAGCTTGTGGATCTACTGGTCCTACTGCTACCCAGGACCTCACTTCTGTCAGTCAGTCCTCAGGGAACAGCACTCTGCAGTCCTATCTGTGTCTGCCTCTTTCTTCAGTCTCACATGGTCTTGCAACAGGATCTCATTAAGTGAGACAGGATTTTTACAGAACCAATGTCTAATTTAAAAGTAAGTATGGTAAATATTAAATGAAAACATGCCAGTGGGAGACCATCATGTCAGCTGAAGATCATCATGAGAGTAAAAGACAAGGTGTCCTTTAAAAGTAGAGAAAGATAATAAAGCTGTGACTGGGCCAGGATATAGCTCAGTGGCATAAGCACTGCCTGGCAAGTGCAAGGTCCTGAGTACAATTTCTGATATTAAAACTAACTAACTAAATAAATAAATAAACAGTTGTGACTCAGTGTCTTCTCCTTGGAGAAGGTATAGCTGGGTGGTGAGGTTCACAATCCTGGTGCACTTCCTGCCCACCCACTGAGTGAGGGAGAAAGAAGAGCCCTGAGAGTTCTCAGCAGTGAGAGCATATTGAGGGTGGGCATCCACCCTGTCTCTGTATCAACACACAATGTTTTATGGGAAGCAAAACAGCTATTTCTCAATGCATCAGCTTCTGCGGTGGTCACAAATATTGTGCAAGATTTCTCATTTCTCAAGGAAGAATTTGCACTGTGACTGATCCTAACTATACACATTAGACTTTTTCCAAATGTGTCACGGAATAGATGCAGCCAGATGCCAAAGGTTAGGAGCAGACTCCTTATACCAAGGAGCTGCTTCTGTCCAAACTCGGCAGTGGTGGCTATCTCCAGGTTGATCTAGTCCTGAGATCCTGTGTGGACTGATTGTGCAAGCCACTGTGTGAAGGGACCTTGGTGTGCCCTTCCATATGGCTGCAGTTCACAGCTCGTATTAGTGAGTGAGGTACCCAAGGGCTGATGGAAAAAAAACGGGATTCTGGGACAGGATTTGGAGTTGCTTCAATCCTGGGGTTTCTGGAGATGCTGCTGCAGAGTGCTGAGCAAGATGTTGAAGTCACTGGATAATTCCAAGGATAGAGCCCTATCCAGTGCCTGGTGATGACATTCTGAAGGACCAGAAATTTAAAGGTTAAAAACAAGATGCTGTTTTTCAGCTAGAAACAGAACTGGGCCTCATGACTCAGTCCTAACTCAGCCCTGCAGGAAGATCAAAGGAAACACCTGCAAATGTGATGTGCTCTGGCTACACTGTGCCAGGGAATTCAGAGATAAAGCCTGCCGATTACACTAATCAGGGTTGTAAAGTATGTCAAACTCGAACCATACAAAAACCAGGTGTCCTAAAGATAAGCTGTGCAGAACAAGACAGTTAATCAACTCTAACCCGCTGGTCATCCCTTATGAGCTAACCAACCACAAATAGACAGACCGCCGACTATCCTGCTCTAACTGCTATGATTGGCTTCTGTAAAAAAAAAACGCTTGCTTTGCGGTTTTTTCCCCTTAAAAACACCTGCCTCACCTACACTCGGGGTTCTCCGTTCCCACCTGTTTGGAGGACCCTGTGCGCACGGAATAATAAAAACCCCTTTGTTCTTACATGAAGCCGAGTCCTTGGAGTCTCCTTCACGACACTGGTCTTACAATTCTGGGTTTGCCTTCCTGGCTGGAGCACCTCTCCAGTGATACTGTCCTTCTCTCCTCCTGATTCATGATTGTTTACTTTGCTTGTTCGAATAATTTTATTCCTACCAGGTTTTTCCTCAGTAAGGTTTTCATTTGCTTTTCCTAAAGAATAACTGATTTGTAGCAGGAAACTTGAGTCAGTTAATACCATGGTGCTCATTGAATGTTCACTTCTCATTTTAAAACCACTGTTACAGTGATCTCAGTTTGTCAGATGTTATAGCAATTTTGGATTTACCCTGAATCAGATAACAGAGTGGCACTCAGAGAGTGGAGGCAGCTTTTTACTACGCTAGGAGGCTCTGAAGAGTTCAGCACCCCCAGGTCTGGACCCCCAGTCTGGGCTAGAGTTGTTACATAGAATTTCTTTCAGGAAAGGTAGAGTTGAACAATAGCAGGTACTCAAAGGTGACAGGTTTACAACTTCCAACCCCTGGTTGGCCTTGGTTGGCCTTGGCTTGCCAGGCAGTCAGGTAACAAGGGGCTGTGAAGCAGCTTGTGCAGGAAGGGAGGATGGTGGAGAAACTGCTGCAATTTTGTGGTTAAAAGATAGATAATGTAAGAGCATAACTATATCTGATGGGAAGGGCTCAGTCTGGGTTGAGTTCTTGGAGCAGGAGGTCTCAGAGTGGTCTGTTTTTTTGTTTCACTTACATTGTAGGAAAAGCTTTCTTTTTCTGCTCTTAGATGAGTTTATTTGCATTTGAATACTATTGTTCTTGGTGTGTTTTTGCCTTCAAAACAAAACAAAGGAATGTGGTTGGTCCTTCCCAGGATCCCTTATTCAACAATATTCAGACATGTCTGGGATTTCTTCTACTTTCTTGCACTCTTGTATCAATATCCAGTTTTCTCCAGCACAGTGTTTTTGTTGGCTATAATAAATAGTCTGTTCTCTTCACTTAACAGTATGTTCTGGAACTCACTCCAGGCAAAAGCAACTTGCTACATTTTAACAGAGGCAAATGCCTCTTTGTGGAGCATGAATTTAATTCCATGAACTTTTGGTGACATTTCAGCCTTCTTTCCAAATAGTCCACAAGTACAAACAGTGTTTCTGTTAATGAAGTAGGGGTATAGATTTTTATATTGTTGAAGATTCATTTTCTGTTCTTTGAATATACACTTTGGGGAATACATTCTGTTTTAGTGGATATTGACTTTTCCCCTTAGTATGAATTCTCCAATGTTGCATTTCTGCCAACAGCACCAAGACCTGACTATCCTAATAATTACTAAAAGCAGTAGGTAAACAGTGTTCTAACTTTATCAAAAAATAATGTGCACTTTGTTGATATTTAATTTTCTGCTTCTCTTTGATATAGGTAAATATGAATACCTTTTCATAGGTAAAGATGCCCTTTTAAACCTATTAATTATATTTCATATCCTTTGCCATTTTTCTATTTTCTTAATAATTAAAATTGATGTGTATATGTGGTTGTGGATCAATGTCACTTTCATATTTACTATATAATTATAAAATGTTATCTGTAATTATGTACTTTGAAATTATATTCTAATTAATAATATGGTAATTGTATATAACTTCTTAAGCATTATATAATTTTCTATCATGACTTGGTCTTCTTTTCTGTGTGTGTACAGTGTGAATGAATGTCTACTTTATGTTGCTCAATTTCCAGTATCTTCTTGCTACCTCACTTCCTTTTCTAATGATAGATTCAAAGTCACCTCTTATATAAGTGTTACAGTGGAGTTCACTATAATTCAATTATTTGTTTTTGTACACTTGATTCATTTAGAGTTTAATCTTATGGGTTATGAGACAAGTTTCTGAATTTAAATAATAATTGTCTAATGTGAGCTGTTACTACAAAATGAAGAGCTCGGATTGTGACCTGTACATAATCAGTCATGCTGATGTAGACGTCCATATTACACACTACAGGTAACTCAACCACGCAATACATCCTGCTGCTGATGCTAAAGATGATGGTGCCAGCAGTGTGGATGTGGTGGTGGTGATGATGATGTTGATTGGTGATGGTGATGGTGATGATTGAAATGAAGAGATATGTAGTAGCTATTGTTGCATATCAAATAAAACTGTAAGACTTAGATGTTGTTTTTATTCTTTATATCTTTTTACATTAATGGGTATTGATTTGTAATAGCTAAACCTTGGAAAACACGCCAATGCCCATCAAACAAGAAATGCACAAAAAAGATGTTGTCTTTTTATACAGTGGGCTACTACTTGGCCATAAAGAAGAATAAACTTAAGACTTTTATAAGTAAATGGATACAACCAGAGACCAGTGAAATAAATTAGACTCAGATGTCTAAGTATTGTATTTTCTCCCTGGTTTGAGCAGCTGAAAGAGTAAATATGGTCCAAAAGGCACAGTAGATATTGTGAAATATGAAGAAATTGTTCAAAAGGACAGTAAAACTGAGATGGGGAAAGAAAGGAAAGGAAAAGAAGAAAACAAAAATAAAACACAAAATAATTATGCTGGCAGTTTCTCTTAGTTTATTGAAAAGAAAGTTTTGTGCTAATATTGTTTGGAGAATGTTTATGCCCTTATCTTGTACTATGAATAATTACATTAAATATAATAATGTGCAATGTATTAACTATTGTTATTCTCCTATTACTTTGTTATAAAGTTGTGTTTTACTATATTCGATAAAAATAAAAAATGAAAAAAGAAAAGTTAGTATGCGTTGATTATACAGATTAATAGATGTCACTCTGGCAGTTTTCTACATGCACATGAAACACTGTTTTTTTCAATCACCTATCTCCCCTTTCCTCACCTTCTCCACTAGTTTCACAATTTCTGATTCAATGTGTAAATATTTATTGTTTATTTTCATCCACTCACTCCTCATTGTTACATACCCGCCTCCCACCAATGCCTTCCTCTTCCTAATAACAGTTTCCCTTTTGAGTTCATTCTTCCACTTTATGTAATTTTCATTGTATAAATCTTTACCTTCCTGGACTGGTTTGGTTCCAAGATTTTATTATTCTTTTTTTAAGTTTTACTTTAAAGAGAATAAAACCCAACAAAATAAAGCAGAATAAAGTCAATCAAAACAAAACAATGAAAGTGACACAGGATTTCAAAGTAACATAATAGGAAATCAACAATAGCTAGTATAATGCCTCTTGTAATCTTCAAAAGTGCTGCCCATACCATCAGACATAATAAAATCAAATAAAACAGAATAGAATAAAACCAATCAAAGCTGAACATTGAAGAAAACAGAACAGTAAAACGGAACATACCAAAAGAGTAAGAACAATATTGGATTTCAAAAACAAGACAGAAGGAAAGCCCCCTAGTTGCCATACTGCATATTGTTATTCCCAAAGTAGGTGCCCAGACTACCAGCTTTAGGCCTGCTAAGTCAATTGAACAATAGAAGCATTAAGTTTCTTTTGTACCTTAGTTGCTATCATCTCAGCCTGTGTTCTTCCAAATTAGTTGATTGCTTAGGTTGGGTGGAGTGGTACGTAGGTGAAAAGTTGGGGGGTTGGTGGGGTGCTTCTTATCTCCCAGTCCACACAATGACGGGCATATGGGAAGGACAAACTGGCATGCTGTTTCTCCTCATGGAGCCCACCTGGCTTCTGCTGGCTCATGGGAAGGGCAAACTGGCTTCTTGTTTCTCCTCCTGGACCCCACCTGGCTGTAGCTGACTCTCAAGAAGGGTTAATTGGTTTCTTGATTCTTCTTCTGAGCCCTGCCTGTCTGTCACTGATTTATGGGAAGGGCAGATTGACTTGTTTTCTCTCTTCACAGGCCATGCATGACTGCAGATGGCTCACAGGAAGGACAAATTGGCTCCTTGTTTCACCTCCCAGACCCTACATGTCTACCACTGGTTCACAGCAAAGGTAAATTCATCCCTTTTACTCCCCCTGCACCCCACATGGATGCCACTGGCTCACAAGAAGGGTAAATAGGCCACTTGTTTCTCCTCCCAGGCTCCTTTTGGCTGCCACTGGCTCCTAGAAAAGGAGAATTGGCTCCTTGATTCTCCTTCTAGGCCGCAAATGTCTGCCACTAGTTCATAGGAAGGATGAACTGGCTTGTGGCCTATCCTCCCAGGCCGATATGACTGCTTCTGGCTCATGGGGTGGGTGATTTGGCCTTTTGTTTTTCCTCCTGTACCTCACCACCTTTATTGTATTGGGAGGTTTGTAAAGACTGTTGTTTTCCTGGTTTCTTCTTGTGCTGCTTTATTAGTAGTGCAGTGTGATATTGTCCTGCATGTTGGTCTCTCCCAGACCCTTGACTTCCCTTCTCTGTGAAGATGGAATTTCTCGGCTCCAGAACCCTGACAGCAAGAGCTCACATGTCTCCCCTTTGCATCAAAGAGCCCATCTCAGGCCAAAGCATGGGTTTGGGTAGGTCCTTGCAAGGAAGTAAGAGGGTGGGTCCAGGACATTCTCTGTCCCCTAGATGGTTCCAAGGCCTCTTCCTACTCGTTCCAAACCCCTTCTACTGATTGAGCCTGGCTGTCTCCTCCTTGCCCTTTAGGTTTATGGAAGGGACATGGCCCCTCTGGATGCTCTCATAGGTGGCCTTTTCCACCTCAGGAATGGTACTGTTTGGCTAAAAATTCCCTCCCTAAGAGATCTCAGTGGCTGCTGTGTGCTGAAGACATGATGACCTTTCTCCACCAAGTCCAACACACTTCCTCCTTCCCCTGCACAAAACAATAAGAGGGGGTATATGAGGAACCAGACACATGAGTGAGATGGATATACAGAGGTAAGGAACTTTTGGGACCACGCGCACAAAACCTCTGGGATGCATGGCTAGAGATTAAAAGAGAGTCTAGAGGGCCACAAATTCAGGTAGAAAGACATATTGCCTTAAGGAATTCATTCTCTCATCTTGTGCTACACATACTCCAGTTTATTGCTTAGACTGGCCCTGAAGTCAGCCTTTAACAGGGTACACTGTTCTTCCTGTGTCCCTAGGAAGGGAGTGTTACACCACAGTCATGGGTAAATGCTATAAGGTTGGGTTTGCAAGATGATTCTGTTCTTGTAGTACTGGGGATCAACCCAGAATGTTCACACTGAATGACAGCCACAATCCATTTTTCTTTCTTCTTTTGAGACAAAGTCACTTTAAGTTGCTAAATTGTCCAGGTTGGGTATGAACTTGCAATCCTCCAGCTTCAGCCTCCCAGAGTGCTAAAATTATGGAGCCATGGCCTGCACCTGGCTAAAAATTTACAGACCTGTTTCCCCAGTGTGACATCGAGCTGACACTTTAAGTAGTGAGGTGTTGATTGCAAAAGATGACATTTCTCTGGAAAAAACAAGATGGCATTCAGTGAAGAGTCAACTAAGTTCCTCAGAGGGAGCAGCACCAGCATATTACACTCAGATTTGGAAGTTTGAAATTTACTTTTCACCCATTTACTTAGTTAACCCAGATTTATTTTCACAGCATTATAGACAGATGCACTAGTGAATATCAAGGAATACACAGATGAAAATGAAATGAATTACACAGAAGAGGCCTGGACCATGAGGCCAAAAATGCATGGTCACAAACTGAGCCTTGGGCTGGGCCCTCCTGTGTTGGTGATGAGAAAAGAAGAGACAGTCAGGAAATCTTAGCAACAGAAGGGGTGAAAAGAGTCACAAAATAAGGGAGGAAGTGTCTTTCACACCCCCTCCCAGCCATTTTCCCTAACTAGACAGAGTTTATTCCTCTCACTTGACAGTCCCCAACTTATAACCACAGGACCTTTCCAGAATCTCCTGGAAACATTGCATTAACTCCCAGGTCTCTGTTCCTTCGAAGATGTGTCCATCCTTCTGGCTCCATCTTGGGAGCTTCTCTGACAGTGCTGAGCCTCACATAGCAGAATACCAAGGCCCACTAGGACCAGTCCAGCCATGCCCATGCACACCAGGTTCTCCACTGTGTGATCCTGGGGGTGTGGGCCTGGGAAAAGTGGACAAAGATGTCACAGAGTCAGGGAAGCCCAAAGTCTTCTCTGCATTCCTGAGCATCCTCCGAAGGCAGCACCTACTCTTGGTAGCCCAGCTCTACAGCCGAGAGCTGTAGAATCTGACTTGTTCTTTGCTGGTGCAGTTGCTAGGAATGAGCATGAAGCAGAAGATGGACAGGGTTTCCAGACCCCTGAGCCATTGTCTCCCTGGGATTCTGTGTCAAATCCACTACCCCTTTCCTGACTATGACATTGTTCACAGAAAAGCCTTCCTGTGTTGCTGCAAATATATGCATGCACTTCAAATTTATATCCTCATGCAAGGTGTGTGTGTACATCACCAGTGCATCAGTGAAGGCCTGATGACAGCAGCTCCTTTTATGCACTAGTGAATATCTGGGACATCATTGTAGCTGTCAGAAAAACACTACAAGGCACCAGGTAAAAGTGATTTGAAGAATTCAGCAAATCTCAAAATGAGGCATGGAGGTGGAGGACCTGGACTTGTCAGAAGAGAGGCTCAAAGTCAAAATGAACATGCCAGCAGCAGCAAGAATAGTTGGGCTGTGCCAGGGTGGGTGGGAACTCAAGAGAGAACTGGGATGTGGCCATGAGATCCAAAGGCACTGTAACCAACAGGGGCACTGTAACCACCATGGCTGATAGTAGGCGAGATGTGACCAGGAGGTGACCTCCAAGCCTGAGGATGCATCATAGAACCTTAGAACTGAACAATGGCTGAGAAGCCATTTCATAGTATTGAAGGACTGAGGGACAGAGGGGTGGCACAGAGCCATTGTATGTTCTGGGGCATGGGAAGATGTGAGCTAATTCCCCTGGAAATGAGTTTCCCTGATTCACCAGGCCCAGGGTTGAGGGCTGGTTCTCAGGACTCTGAACATTAGGGGCACAAAGAGTGAAGTCTGGGGCTGCCTTTCCTTCATCACCCAGCCTGGACCCCTGTTCCCTCATCCTCCCTGTGACTTCTGTTAGCTCAGCATCGCACAGTGAGGAGCACCTGCAGTGAGTACACAGCGACACAGAGCTACACACACAAATATGAGTATGTTCCTGGAGGATGAAGTCAGTGGTTCACAAATGTTACTGCCTGTTCAAGTACATGTCCATGGTGAATGATCAATCCTAACCATGGGGATGTGTGCATATTCATATGATGGTAGACAGATGTAAAGCGACACATGTACATAATTGAAGAAGGAAAAATGTAGTGGAATTTACAAACCACAAAGTGACATTTTTATTTTATTTTATTTTATGTTTATTTTTGGTACTGGGAATGTAAGCGATGACCTCATGCTTGCCAGGCAGGTTCCGTGCTGCTTAGCTATACCCTCAGCTGAACTGAAATTTTTGTCTGATTTTCCTTGATGCAAATTTTTTTGTACTGGGAATCAAACTCACTTGCTGTGCTGCTGAGCTATATCCCCAGCCTTGATACAAATTTTATCATTAAATCAGAAGAGATCCATTGAAAATCAATTGAGAGGGAAAGAATTCCAACTTAAAATATAAGTAACATACTCAAGTAAATAGCTTTCTTATGTATACTTTACAAGTAGCACAAAATTTAAGCAATTAATGCAATCTTTAATTAGAAATTATTAAAATTAGTGAAAAATTCTAAAATTATGCCTACATGCATAGAAATTTTATGAATTAGCTTTAAAAATACTCCTAAATTTTATTAACAAGAGATACTTTAATTGTTAAGATGAGAAGAATTGATACTAAGAAGTTCTTTACCATAGTTAAGGCATAAAACGTCCTGGTTCTCTGAAAATTGGAGAAGAATTCTTTATTTTTAAACTGTACATCCACTTGGAGTCATCTCGAGAATACAAGTTCAACATATGTAAATCAATAAACTAAGTACACTATTTTAACACAAAAACATGTGATCATCACAATACATGCAGGAAAAACTTTGACAAAATCCAAGCCCTCATTCATGATAAAAACCCTAGTGAAAATTGGCATAGATGGTCTTGATTTCAATCTGACAAAATCCATCTATGACAAACCAACAGCCAATGTCATACTAAATAGACAAATAGTGAAAGTTCTTACGCTAAAATAAGGGCCAAGACAAGGATGTCACTGTCTCTGTTCCTACTCAATATAGTCCTGGAAAGTTTATCAGAGCACTTAGACAACAGAAATAAATAAAGGGATAATGATAGGAAAGGAAGGAGTTAAATTGTAAGTAGTCATGGATGATATGATACTGCACTCAAATCTCCACTAACAGTCTTCTAGATTTAATAAACAAAATTCAGTAGTGTAGCCGGATACAAAATAAATACTCTGAGATGAATAGTCTTCGTCCACATGAGTTAAAAATCTCACTGAGAGAGAAGTTAGGGAAATAACACCTTTCACAATAGCATTCAAAACACTGAAATACCTAGGAATCAATCTACTGCAGGATGTAAAAGATCTCTACATTGAAAACTATTCTGAAAAGTACTCTGGAGGAAGAGATTGAAGAGGATATCAAGAAATGGAAAGATATCTTTGCTCTTGGATAGGAAGAACATATATAGTGAAAACATCCATACTTCCAAAGATGATATACAGGTTTAATGCATTTCTGATCAATATTCCAATAGCTCACAGAATCAGAGAATTCTAAAATTCATCATTCTTACCTGGCGCTGTCCTGAGGAAAATGTCTGCGATTACCTCGTTGGTATCCTAGACTTCTTTTAGGCAGGACTGAGACTTCCTCACCGGAGATCAGGAGATGCAGAGGGTCACTGGACTATGCCTGAGGACGTCCCCTGTGATAGCGGTAGCATTTAAAAGTCCACCTTTGTCTGGGAAGCATAGAGTCCAAATGGAACAGGACTTGGAATTTTGCATTAGGATCTCACTGTGAGTCCAGGGTCTAGGAAAGCAATATGCTCAATAGCTTTCCTATGTATGCTTTATAATTACCTACAAAATTCAAACAATCAATCCAAATTTTAGTTAGAAATTATTAAAATTAATGGAAAAATCCTAAAATTATTCATGGATACATAGAAGATTTGTCAAATAGCTTTAAAACACTCATAGAGAGGGGCAGCCTTCAGGGTCTCCTCACATGAGAGGATCACAGGTTTCACCTGTGGTTTTACAGTTTCTGGCTCTGCCCAGAGCTTGGTTTTGAGCAGGGACCCAGCTGGGTCCCAGGACCTTCCTGCTCCCCTCAGATCGCAGATCTAAGCTCCAGAACCCTCCAGATCTCCCAGTACCAGCCCACACCTGCTGCGCTCCATCCCCACTGTCCAGGGGAGGACCATTATCTTTAGAAGGAGGAAGAACCAGCAATAGCTAGGGACACACTCACCTGCCTACACTGGATTCCTGGGGCCCAGACTCAGAACTGGAAGAGAGTTCCCTGTGAGAGGTTTGCCCTGGAGTCTGAGCAGGTCCTCTGCTCCCAGGAGCCTCCTGAGCTCCTTGTTTCCCAATACACCAGGGCCTGGCAGTGAGGAAGGGTCCCTCCTAGACATTGGTGCCTTCTCTCCTGCTCTCATCTCACCCAGGCAGAGCAGGACTGTGTATGTGAGGGTCAAGGTGTCATCTGCAACCACTTTCCTGGGCTGTGCAGATGAATGAGACCATGGTTCAAGGCTACAGGGACAGACACATGGGGCGGGGCCACCCAGAGGCCTAGTTCTGTCTTTCACAGAGTTGCCTCATGAGCAGCCTGAAAGAAAGGGAAAGTGCCTTCTTTAGGTGCCAGGCTCTCATTTCCTAATGGTGGGCACCAAGCTTTCAGTGATTTTTTCAGACAAAAATGGGAACATCTCTTGCCCTGTACACTGCCAGTCTAGTCTGTCTTTCTTCCCCATAGGGCCTAGTCATGGGAGCAAATAGACCTAGTATTTTCCTGAGCTGGACCCATCCAGGAGAGTGTGACCAAGGGCCCCATATTTACCGTCAGAACCTCCCTATGAGGTCACTATCTAACAACCTACTTTTGTCTTTTGTAACAGGTTCTCTTTATGTCATGCAAACATGGCTACCCCAGCTCTCTTTCAGTGGATGTTCACAGAATAGCCTTTTGCATCCATCACCCTAAGCATGAGTGAGTTTACGTCTAAAGCAAGTCGAGCTGGCTATGGTGGGAGAGTCTATAGTACAAATTCTGTGTGAGCCTGAGGTTGTAGAATGGCCTGAACCCAGGGTTTCCCAGCTAAACTTAGTGACAGCTAGATCCAATTTCAAAAACAGCAGCAACAACAAATAAACATCAAACAAATATAAAGCAAACTGAGCCCTATGGAGACAGTGTATAGCTTTATTTTTGTTTGTGTTTATTCAAGCCCTCTGGGTTACTTGATTCAAGAGTTTGAGATCTTTGTGTCAAGGATAATTACTGATAAGTGAGAGCTCACGATGTTAGTTTATGAGATTTTTCTGTCTTGTTCTTCGGTCTGTCTTTTCTTCTCTTGCCATATCCCTTAATGATTTGTTGATTTTTTGTATTGCCATCTTTACAGTCTGTCCTTTTTCCCACAGTGGATCTTCTATAGGTATTTTCTTCCTGGTCAGCATGAAGCATGCTATACTTACAGCAGTCTAGTCTAACATAATAGCAATTTACATTTAGGTACATACGAAAATTTTCCATGTCACTTCTCTTTCCTATACTTTGTTTTTTATGTGAGAAATCTTTTATTAGATGTCCCAGGCAATCAGTAAGCACAACTAAATAAAAAACCTCAGGTAAGCATTCACTTTAAAATATATCAGACCCTTGCAACAGGGGAATTACCCAAGAGATGAGGCAGAATCTTGTGGCCACACACTTGATTTTTATTTTATTTTATTTATTTTTTGGTACTGGGGTTCAAACTCTTTATCTTGCACTTGCCAAGCAGGCGCTTATGTGACTGAGCTAAATCCCCCACCCTTCTTCCCCATACATTATGTTACCAGTGTCACAACTTACAACTCTTTCATCACTGTGTGTGCATGGACACAAGTTTATATTTAAGTTACTAATATACTTCTCCTTATGGTTTATGTGTGTTTAATATTGGGAACCAAACACAGGGACTCACATGTTGAGCAAACACTCTCTCACTGTACTCCATTCCCAGCCCTGTCCTTGAATTTTAATACTAGAATTAAAAGTGATTTTAACAGAATTAAGTATTAAGCTATAAAAGAAAACAAAATCATGTCATGGATGGAAATAGTGATCACCATGCTAAGTGACATAAGCTAGACTCACAGAGTAAAGAATCACATGTTCTCTTTCATATGTGGAATCAAAGGGGAAAATAAAAGCTTGCAATAAAGGTGAAGGGAAATTTCTGGAGAAAAAGAAAGGGATTGAAATGGAGGGGATTGAAATAGTGTGATTAGCTATGTACAATCAAGGAATATTACAAGCATGTAAAAATATCACAGTGAAACCTATTAATTTCTGTATCAAACATACATTGATAGATATGAAAATAAGAAGCTATGTTTACAACACTGTTAAGAATACTGGAATATCCTGTATCTGTGAATATATTTGGTTTTATATATGAGTTGTATGCTTTGATAGAAAGGTAGAAATAAACACTTCAGTATCTTTTTAAAAAAGAGAGTATACCCTAACAAAACAAAGCAAAGCAAGTAAAATCAAAACAAAGCAGTGAAAGTCATACAGAACTTGAAAGCAGGATGATAGAAAGTCAACAGTGGCTATCATAGAACATCTTGTTATCTTCTGTTGTCTAGTCCATCAGACAGTAAAAGAAAAGAAAAGAAAAAAAAAGAAAAGAAAAGAAAAGAAAAGATCCAATACAACATGACAATGAATCAGAATGAAACAATGCAGTGAGAACAATTCTGGATTTCAAAAACAAGACAGAAGGAATCCCCCATATTTGTTACTTCGCATGCTGTCATCCTCCTAGTAGAGGCTCAGACTGCCTGCTTTAGTCCTGCAAAGTCAAATAGTATAACACTTTAGTTGTTTTTGTACCTCAGTTGCTATGAACTCAGCCAGTCCTCCAAACCAGTTTACTGGGGCTCAGGATTAGTTATTCATTCTCAGTCCACACGCAGGTCAGCTCATGAGGAGGGCAATCTGGACTCTGTCTTCCTGGCTTCCACATGGTTTGTGTGGTATACCGAATGGCAAATTGGCTTTCTCATGTGCTCCTCCTTGACCCAGCATGGCTTCTCAATACTTTAGTATCTTAATTCCTACACATGATAAGCCCACAGCTAACATCACTCTGAGTGAGGAAAAGTTGAAAGTTTTTCTCTGAAAATCCAAAAGAAGACAAAGATGTCTACTCACTGCTTCTATTCAGCATGGTTCTGGAGGTCCTAGCACAGCATCAGGGGAGAGAAAGGAACACAGGCACTGATGCCGAAAAGAGGAAGTAAAATGGTCTTCTTTGCAGATGTGATCTCATATCTAGAAGGCCCTAAAGATGCTACAGAAAAAAACGTATTAGAACAAATAAAATGTGGTAAGTTATAAAGTTAACTTATAAAAATAAGTGGTACTTCTTTGTTCTGTAGCATGTTGATGGAAAAGAAAATCAAAAGAACCATCCTACTTGCAATAGCTACAAAAATATACTTAGGAAAATATCTAACCAAGAGAGGACAGATCTTCTCAAAGAAATCTTTGTCAGGAGGGCACAAATGTGCAGATTGACGTTCTATACTGATGAGTTGGGAGAGTTAACATTGCCACAATTCCCATACTACCAAAAGTGATCCACAGGCTCAGCACAAACTCCATCAAAGTATGCATAACCTCCTTGAAGACATTTTTCAAACCAAGACAAGGACAGGGGATTTAGCTCAGTGACACAAGAGCCTGCCTAGAAGTTCAGGATCCTGAGTTTGACTCCTGGTATAAAACAAAGCAAAGCAAAAACAAAAACAAACAAACACCCAAGACATATGGATGGTCCACAGCTACATGACGAGATACCCAGAACTACACTTCGTTAGGGGAATGAAAATGAACCATGCACTGAGGTATCACCTCACACTATTAGAATATCTATGATCAGTAAGATGACAAGAAAATTCTGGCAAGGTTGTGGAGAGAGGAGAAAGCCTATACTGTTGGCAGGAGTGTGAGCAATTACAGCCATGGTGGGGAAGGGGTGGAAGCTCCTCCCAGTGTCTAAAATAGAAGCACACCTTCCAGTCTTTCACAGTAGCACCCAAGTAGCAGGGAGGGAAACAGAACAAGGGGTTTGTCTTTCCAATACTCCCTGGTTCTCATACCGCAGAGCACACCTAGGGTGTGAATTAGCTAAGGCCTTGCAGGAGGGGATCCCTGCTCTCTCACATCTGTGAGGAGAAGCAATTCTCTGGTCCCTGTAGTGGCTGTCACCTACCGAGCCCCGTTCTCCTCCCAGAACTTTCCTGCTCTTTCCTTGCCCGGGTTCCTCTCCAGTCTTAAGGTTGAGCAGGGGAAAGAAGGGTTCAGGGGCAGCGAGGGAGTTGTGGGCAGGGCCTGGAGTCTGTGGGTCTCTGGGGGAGCTCTGACCTCCTGTATGGCTTCTGTCATTCTCCACCTCTGCATCCTCTGCAGAAAGATGGAAATTAGCCTCCACTTCAATTCTACAAAAGTCCGTGAACTGGAAAGAATAAAACTCCCTCTGGACTTCACATGGAGTTCAAGACACAGCAGTGCTAAACAAAACCCAAAACATGTCCATGATTTCAAACACAATAATTATGGCCAAATGGATCCTCTAAAGCCGTTCCATGTACAATTGTATTAAGTTGCCCGAGGCCTCCACACTGGGTCATGCTGAGGTGCTGCTGACTTGCCCTGCCCCACTGGATAGGGGCCCTCAGGCTGCTCTGTCCCTCCCTGGTGAGCACAGCAGGGGCCCTTTCTCTCCTGAGCCTGGGTCCCAGGCTCCCTACTTCACAGCCTTTGGTTCTCACCAGGTTCCTTCTGAGGCATCCCTGCTACAGACAGTGGACCTTTCTGTCTGTTTCCTGCAGGAAAAGCTCTCAGTCTCTTCTGCCTTCCAAGAGACCACAGCAAAACCAGGACCACTTCTCCCCTTCAAACCACAAACATGTGAAGAATACAAAACGCGCAGCCCCACTCACGTCAGGTTTTGTTAGCTCCAGAGCCTGAAGTGCAGAATCAACTTACTCTGCGTATTATGATTACTATTTCCTTCTTTCTACCACGTTCATAATCTGTTTTGCTTTCTTGTGATGTGCACTTGAATCATTGATTTACTTCAGATTTTTTCTGTTGCTGAATATTTATTTAAGATTTAAGTTACATTAAAATTCCTTTGTCTCTTTTATTTCATCCATTTCATGTGCTATTTTTCATTGCCATACATTTTGCACTGGGTCAGGAGTTTCTACTTACATAATCATTAATTAGAAAATACGGTTGTTATGTATCCCAGACATGCTACATTAGCTATGACTCACTACAGAATCAAGCTATTTTAAAATATCTCAGGTGCCCTGAGCTGTCCATGCCATGGATCCAGGTAGCTGCAGTTCATAATCTGAGTGTCCACGGGGTTGGTCTGCTCTGACCCATGCTCATGTCTCAGTATTTGCACTGTGGGGTCTGAGATCTCTCCTGTGCTGGTGAACAGCCAGGCAGGTGTACACACTGGGTACAGCTGTGTGCTCCTCAGGAGGAAGGAGTTGTGGTTGGCTCCTGTCTCTTTTTAAAGCTGTTCAGTTGGGCATAGGTCATTCTCCTGGAACCTTCAGAATCAGCTTCCTGGAAGGAGAGATATTAGGGATGGGAATGCGGGTCCAATGTGGGAAAGCCTGGGTACCTACAGGTGATGAGACTCACCTACCTGTTACTGAGCCTGTACTCCCCTGTGGGTCTCATGCTTGGGTCCTGGAATGGCCTTGATGTGAGGCTAGCAAGGGAGACCTTGCCTCATCTCCTTCTGCAAGGCTGCACCTGAGTGTAGGTCACTTCCTGGAGGTTTTTGTGCTCAGGGCTCTGCAGTAGGCAGAGAGTGACAAAGGTTGCTCCCTGACTTAGCTCCGTACCATCACTCAGTCCCACAGAGGCTCTAGAGTGACAGCAGACAGCTCAGGTCCTCACTGAGCAAACTCCCAGTGTCTTCAAGAGCTCCATCAGAGTCCAGGGACCCTTGCCAAGCTCTGAACCTGGATATTGACACTTCTGTCCTTCATCCATCACCTCCAGTAATAGTGGATATCAGCCTGCTCCTGAACAAGGTGCCGTGTCTCCATGTGGCCTCGTACTTCCTGTTCTCTGGCAGGAATGCTCATCCCTGGGACAGTCACAGGCATGTCCTGTATACAGGTCTCTGTTGAGGCACATGTGCTCAGAGATACATGTGCTACACCCTTCCCTGCAGCCCTCCCTTTTCTTTCCACAGACCCTCACCCTTCCCTGCCATGTGTGGCTCACAGTGCTGTGCACTGCCTGGGTCTCTGTGCCTGGCCTGTGCTCCATCACCACTCTCTGTCCACTGCACTGGGCTGCTCTGTGGACACAGACTGTTTGGTGCTAGTGGGCGTCAGCCACACTCCCAGCCTCAGAGACAGTGAATCCTGGACAAGGCAGCAGCACTCCCTGTGGGACTGGTAATGGAGACTGCAGGGAGGAAAGGCTGGGCTGCAAGATACCGGCTCCTCACTCCCTAGGCAGCAGCCTGCAGGGAGCTTGGTGAGGTATACAGTAGAGACACAGAAGAGGGTCTTTGCCCTCAGGCAGCTCAGGGCCTTGAAGGCAGGGTTGTAGATTCAAGCAAAGAAACCAGTGGTAAGGAAGTATGGAGAAAATAGCAGAGTGGGGTGAGAGGGGATGAGTGGAGGAGAGGACAATTTACCTCAAGGCTGCAGGAGTCTTCTGGGGAGGTGGCAGCAGATATGGATTCTGGTGACAAGAAGGAGGCTACCCTGTGTAATGCCCTCATTCATCTGTCATAGCTTCTCTTGATTGCTGTCAGACCTGGATTATTTCAGCTTTTGGGGTCTTGAGTCCAGCTGCCTATCCCTCCCTGAGTGCCACCCAGGCCATCCTCTCCCTCCTCACCTGCCTTCCTGCACTGGCCCTGAAGCTGGAGTCGCAAGAGCACAAGAAGTGGGAGCAGGAGGATGAAGGGCACAGAGATCCAAGTCAGAAGCTTCAGGTTTCTTCCCAGATCTTGGCCATGAGTGATGTCTAGATTATGAAGTTACATGCTTACTGATGACCCTGCCCTGTGTGGGATTTGCATTCAGCACCTCAGACTGTCACAATCCTGTGACACGGCACTGCTGTCCCCACCCAGGCAGTCTACAGATGAGAAAATCAAGCACAAGAGATGATACTCTCCTGCTCATGTCCTGTTCACACCTCTACTTGAAGCCTGGGTTTCTGCACGCAAGTGGAGCTGAGGCTGTGATAAGGACTGAGGTGGGTTGAGAATCTCCAGGCCACCTGGACACAGGACGCTCAGAGCAGAGACCAAGCCTTACCTGCTGTGGAGCTGGGAGTTGCGGGTGGGGTGAAGGGACCCTCAGAGAATCCTGTGGATGATCCTGAATTTGTGATGGGGCCCTGTGTTTGGGGGGGGGGCTGTGACTAGATGACCTTGGCAATGGAGACAAGAGAAAGTGTTGTCCTGAGATCCCTCTGGGCATTCTGTCACTGATCACTGTTCAAAATTACCCGTGAGGTTTCTCTAATATCCCTTGCTCACATGGTACTTTCTAAATTCAAATCAAGCTGATTGGGTGGGCATGCATTGGAGGTGCCCCGCTGGCTTAGATGAAGGAACCTCCCCTGGATGAAATCCCTAGGTCATCCTCACTGCAATTAAGAAAAAATTTCCTCACAGGTAAAGGGATTAGAGATCATTTGAGTAAAGAGAGGACAGGGACAGGGTCTTCCTACCTGAGACCAGGAGCTCCAGGGGGTCACTGGGTATGGACCACAACTGGGGGTTTCTCCTGTAATAGCCATAGCATCTAAATGTCCACTGCTGCCCAGAAATCACAAGACCCACAGGGAACAGGGCCTGGAATTGTCCATTGAAAAGTCGTCGTGAGTCTAGAGTCCAGGAGAGTTTGTCTCCTCCTTCCTTAGTCAGAATGAACCCACCAATCATTGTCTTGTGATACACTGGAGGGTCACACTGTCTCCTGATGTCACTGCATGGATGGGCAGGTCTGAGAAGCTGGGCCTGCTGTAGACTCCTAAGAAAGAAGGAGGTAGCATGTGAAGTGGACTCATACCTCCCACATGGTCCCCAAGCTGTGAGATGAGGACACCCCTGAGATAGATCCCTTCCTGAAGGCTGAACCTAAGGCTGGGACCCAGAGTGTCCTCACACCTATCACTACAAGCTCCAGGGCATCACTGTGCTCTGACCAGCCAGCAGTGCTCTGATAGTAGCAGCGATATCACCCTGCATGGCCATCGGTCATAGATGGGATGGAGAACTTGGCCTTGTTGAGTAGGAGTGACATCTCCAAGATCCTGGGTCTTCCTTCTCTGGACAGATTGTACTTCCAGGCTCCCAGCATCCCCTGACACAAGATGCTCACAGAGCTCCCCCAAAAGACCACAAAGCCTGGCTTGGCCCAGAGTGTGGGCTTGGGGTGGGTCCCTGCAAGGAAATGAGAGGCTGGGCCCAGGAACTTCTCTAACTCCTGCATCAATCCCCATCCTCATGCTCAGGCCAAGCTTCTGTTCCGCCAGCTGAGAGCCAGGAGCTGAGGCTGGGGCAGGACACAGAGTGCTGGGGAGGACTCACCTGTGGGTCCTTGCAGCGCCATGTGCAGACTCAGTCCTGGAAGAGTTTCTTGTGCTGTCAGAGGTTCTGTCTGATGCCTTACCTGATTCTCCTCCCCACCCTAGCCTGGTGCCTTTCTCCTCCCACTCCTGACCTAGGCAGAGAAGAACAGGCACTGTAGGCATTCCTTTACTTCCTCTAACTGCTCCAGCTCTGATAGAGGAGACCTCAGTGCTGCAGGACACACAGAGGAACAGAAGTGGAAAGTCAGAGCTGTTGCCGCTTCTCATCCCCACCTCTGTGGACCCAATGGAAGGAGATAGACAGCTCCTCCCTGGACCAGGCTCTGTCTTCTACAGGCTCAGCATCTAAAGTTTCATGGAGAAATCCCTGCCTCTGAGCTCTCCTGGTCCCAGGACTTCTCACATGGCAAGAGTCCATTCATTCAAAGACGGACTGGGAACCATCCTTCATGACCACAGGATCCAGACTCCAACTAGGACATTCAGTTTCTGAGAGCCTCCTCTGTACTGTCATTTCTGGGCCATTTTTAAGTAAGTGTTTCTTAGCAGAGTTTTCCCAGATTCTAGAAATACCTCACAGTCTAGAGGAACACATGGCCTGCGTGCTGAGAGGGAGATCTTCAGTGGGGACCCAGTGTTTGATCTCTCATCCTGCAGGAAAAGAAGGTGGAGGGGAACTCTCCCTTCATCAGGTTTTCCCCTCTCAATAGTAGCTGTCTCCAGGATTCTTCTACAGTAACCACACACTGACTGACCCAGCACCTGAAATAAATGTGTGCTGCTTCCTGTGCTTGATTTTGATTTCCCATGTTCATGGTTTTCCTTCTAGAGACCTAAAGGATGACTCCTGTCCTATGCTGAAGAAGAGTTATAGTGGCTGTCCTCAACCTGTGCTGTGGGCTGAGAGCTCAACTGGGCTTCACCATCCCCGGGGCCTGGGCTGTCCTTGAAGAGAGTGCATCCGTGCTTGAATAGGAGGGGGCAGACTGAGCCCCACGTGCAGGTCTTTGCTTTCCTTGTTTACTATACCATCGGGATGTTCACCTGTGTGTGAGAACAGTGACAGTCGGTGCTGTGCACACCCAGGGACAGCGGCTGCTCCCGCTGCTCCCTGATGTGCTCCTTCCAGGGCTAAAGTCTCCACTGGGGCTACAGAGGCTCCTCCTGCCCAGTGGCCTGTGTTGGATCCAGGGAGAAGGAGAAGGGCTGCAGGGTTTCACCATGGCTTGGAGAACAACTTTCTCCAGGTCACAGGGCATGGGGAACAGCGAGCCCGTCCTTGTCCTATGTGAAGAAAGCACTGTGAAAGGTGTTAGCGCTGAGAGAGCACTGAGTGGGAAGGCTCCCTGTGAGCCTCCCCAGGCAAAGCCACTGTCCTCAGTGTGTGCAGAGCCTCTGTGCACAGGGATGGGGACTAGAATTGGCAATAGCTCCTGGCTGTAAGACTTTGTGTGCATCTGGGTGAGTATAGTGACTGCTCTGTACAGAAAGCTCAGTGTCCTCATGCAGGAAATGCAGGGACAAAGGGCCCATAGTCTGAATACCCACATAGTCCAAAGCTGCCAGAGGCCCTTCCAGAGGTGACCTGTGCCCAGAGCATTGTGACAGGGAAGCAGGAGGCAAACCTCCAATGGGAAAAGCATCTCCCATGGATGGATCAGGAATGGTCTGTAGGTCCATGAGCTATGAGCTCTACTGGGAGTGGCTGTGGAATTGGTCAAGGAGAGGAATCTGTAAAAATGGGGAGGATCCAGTAGCAGACAGAAGAAAAACTAATAAAGAATGAGAAGAATGTATTAGAAAACTCAGGGAAAAGAATCAACAGAGAACACTGAAACAGACTGTGAAGAGGATCCCTTCCCAAATAGCTTTGACCATTTTATTTCAGGTCAGCTGATCATTGCTAATAGAGAGGAAGGTGACAGTCACAAAACTTCTTCCAATGGAAAACTAGTTAACATGTTTCTCCCACATACAATGGTTTTCAGCCACACTTGAGTATACAGTGGAAATGTTGAGCACAAAAGTGTAAAAACATTTTAAGGCCTGATTTGTAATCTATTCTCCATCACTCTTGGTAAAGAAAACCCACGGTCTGTAACTCTGAGAGGCTGATTGTGCTGTGCTGCAAAGCTGAGAATATTTGTTGCTGGTGCAGCTTCCTCTTAGCACCAGGTGAGCCGCACCAGGCCTGATTCATGCTGTGTCAGGCAGAGAAAGGATGAGAACGTCTGTCTATCATTCCTCACCCTGCCCTCTGCAGCGCGGGCTGTGTGTCCTGCAGTGCAAGTAACCATCCTGTACACAGCAGGCTCACAGTGTGTGGACTCTTTTGTGCCCACTGACCAGTGTGTGTTCCTCAGCCACAGGCCTCAGACAGCTGAGGAAGAGCTGTCACTTTACTGCCCCAGGAAGAGGAGAGTGACTGGGTCACGTTAGACGGTCCTGGGGTCCATAGAATCTTCCTCTGTCAAAGGTGGACATCAGTGCAATTCCCCAGCATGTGTTGCTGAAACCTTGTGTGGACAGGATCCTTGGAGGACACCTGGCTCAGAGAGGTGAATGGGAATCACCTGGGCCTCCGAGCACTAATGTTCTAGGCATGGGAGGCCAGGGAGATCAGGTAATGGACAGTGAATTGTGCACCAAGGGCCACAGACACCAGGTGGTCCACAGACCACCCTCATTGAGGCTGAGAGATGAAGGGAAACTGTGTGTCCACACTGAGTGCCCCAGAAATGAGAGGAATTCCACGGGAAGGAAACCACCTGCTAATTCTAACAGCTAGGGAGCCCCTAGTTCAGAGTAGCGGTCCAAAACTTGATCTGCAGGGACACTGATTTCAGGGAAGAAGGGAGCTTTGGGTGGTCAGCAGAATCCTGCTTCCAGAGCACACGGAGTGCAGAGAGGGGCTGTGGCTCTGTCTGCAGAAGCCAGTCTCAGAAGAGGGTCATGGACTCAGTGCGAGGGCAAAGTCTCTAAACCAGCAATTTCCAGGAAGACAAGAGGTTCGAGACACTGCAGCAGGGATTCTGCTTGTTATCTGATCCCAGGAGACAAAGGCATTTGCCACTGACTTAAAATATTATGGCCTGTGAGTCTCTCAAGTGAGTCCCAGCTCTGTGACTAAATGGATCTGTGATTCTAAATTCCCACCAACACCTAGAGCAGGAGGGAAGTTGCTGCAAGAAACAGGGCTGAATTCCTGCTTTGCTACATCACAGCCTCCACTCCCCTATGCCCTGTGAGCTCCTGAGTAGAGGTGGATCTTGAATAAGTGCTGAATTTTAGCTTTAATCATTTTTTTTCTAATCTAGTATCAGTGATATCCATTGTCAGACACTGCCCTATTTGGTAGCTGACATACAGATACACGTCATCACTGTGAAAACTTGTTGGATAAATTTAAAAAAGAGTGAGCTGGCCGTGTGCACCAAGCACTGAGGGATTATCACAGGAGAGGTTCAGGATGTGTGCCCACCTGCAGGGAGAACTTGAGTGTGACTCACGTCCTCACATGTCTGACTTCACTAATGGAGTAATACATCTTGTAATCCACAAATGAGCCCCCAAACTTGAGTTCAAAAAATGAGGCAAAAACATATTTTAAAAAGCAGTGCTGATTTATTTTATCCTGGGCCCAGTGACACAGTGAAGTTGGAGATTGCAAAAGCTGTGTGTATGTCGCCCCCTCATACTTGTAGCCTTTATATACATCACTGTTCACAAAGTAAGGGGTTTGGGTGTGGATCAGGAGGTAGGCTAATGGGGAAGATCCTTGCTTTCCTCAGCAGAGAACAGAGGAGTCTAGCAGCAATTAACAACCTTTTGTTACCTTATTTTAGCACCACATCTGTTATTTGTAGAGGACAGCAATGGTTAACATATCAAGTAGGTCACCCAGAGGGAGAAGGGAGAAGGAAAACGTATACAGAACAGTTAGGGTCACATTACAAGTATTTTGGTGTAATACAAATATAACGAAGCTCTTTTTTCTAGTATACAACAATATGAGCCTGGTATCACTAAGGGTAAACACAGTCCCACTGGGAAGATTGGGCTGGTGCCACCTCAAGAAGGAACAGTGTCACTGTCGAAGAAACCTGCCCAGGCGAAGCCCAGGCCCTTGCCCATGGTGCACTGTGAGCTCAGAGGCTGGAGTGCCCTGGCCTCCATGTGGGCTGGGCTGGTGTTCAGTTCTGGGCCTGCTGGGCTCGTCTCACAGTGCCGGGTGCACAGGTCAGTGGGTGAACCCTGCTGTGAGGGGTCTATGGTCTCACATCTTTGTCACCTTCTGTGTTTCTTTGGCTGCAGGGTCCTGACGGGAGGAAGGGGAGGGATAAGAGCCCAAGACTGCAGCCCTGAAGACAGCAACATGGGATGTGCATGGATTGGCAGCTGTGGGGAGGCTCTAAGCTCAGGAAGCTCCTGTCCCACCCACCATTTGGTCCTTTTTGTGCTGTGGTATCAGAAACAGGACAGCACTCAGTGAGCTTGTTGTTTAGAAATTCTCTATGGAGCTCAGAGATCGAGGTCCATCTTGTGTGAGCATGGCTGACCACACAGCCTTACGTCCTCCCAGGGAAAACAGGGCTTTGCCACACTGATAGAAATATTGTCATGGCCACCTGGGAGAGCAGAGAGTCCTGGCTTAGAGAGACAGTATGAAGCCATTCTTGCACTCACATCCCTCAGTGGTTTCTTCACTTGCATCTCTGTGAGGTTTTACCTATCCCAGTGCATTTGTATGTCCAGTGCTTCATTTTGTTTTGGCAACATGCAGCTCACCCCATGACAGACATGACAGATCTCCCAGTACAGCGATTTCCCTTAGAGTGCTGATCCAACCTGAGCTAAGCTTCTCTTCACAAACTTCTTTATTAATAATACTGTATGTGTAGAAGAATAGGCTGACATCTATCAGAATCAAGCAGGGGAAGTCAAATATGGAATTATTTATGACAATTGTCTTACAGAGGTTGCATTCAGGCTCTGCAGCAGAGTCTTTATCTCCTCATCTTGGACAGGCTGAAGAAGAGCAGGCAGATCTTGGTCTTCACAGGGGTCTTAGTTGCCAGCACTGGGGCTTCCTCCTCACAAAGGTGACTCCAACTCATTCAAGACCCCAGAATCTGAGCATCACAGGATCCTGCAAGAGACTTACTTAGCACAAAGCAGAGTCATTTCAGCTCCTGAACAGAATAAGATGTTAAGTTCCTGGAACACCTTGCCCATGAACTGCCAGGGATTCACTGGGAAGTCTGCTATGTTACCTGCTCCCAACCTACACCTTCCACATGGGAAGACCTTCATATTCAAGGGGCAGGTTGGGACAGGGAGTACACAGCATGTGGCATAGAGGATTGGGCCAGAAAACATCTTGGAGAGACAATCACATGGGAAGTGATCCATGCCTATGTAGACCGTGCCTTCCTGACTGTGCCAGGTCCTGAGTGTTGACTTGAGCCATTTGTGTTGGGCACCAGGAGTGCATAAGTTCAGCCTCCTAAGGGTCCTGTGGACCCCATGTCTCAAGACAGGCTTCTCCACTATGACCCTCTGCTGCCTTGCCTTCCAGGATTTACAGGACATGGGAGGCTGAACTGATTTGTGGCATGATGTTTCTTCTACAAGACAAGATATGGGAACTGAGGAGAGGTAGAAAACAAGCAGGATGTGACTGTCACAGCCCCAGGTCACACTGTGCAGTGTTCACTGCTTACTGCCCACACAGGAAGATGACCAGCTTCTTCTCCCCACAGCATAGCCAGGGCCAGGTTCATGAGAAAGTTTCAGATGAGGCCCAGAGTGCAACAGCTCTAACCAAGGCCTCACTGAACCTATTACCATACAATCCCAATGTGTACACACTGCACATCCCATATTGATGCACCTAGAACCACAGAGAGACATTGCTGTGTACTCACTGCTCTCTGAGAGACCTGGATGTGATTCTGCTCCTCTAAGCATCAGCCCCTGCCACATGAGCATAGTGACAAATATCCATATATGGACAAGTTATCAAATAAATGTGCCTCATTCGTTACATGTGTCTTCTCAAAGTTTGCAATTCAGGAGAGGATTATGGTTTTGGTCTGTTTTCCATTTCCATTTTATCGTGTGTCACTCTATTTACTTATTTGTTCGTTTCCAGCCCTTTTGCCCTACTCTGTCAAAGATTTCAGTCTTGGTTACCTGTGCTTTTAATGACTTACTATGTTAGCATTTCTTCAAAATCTTTGAAAACTGTTTCTTTCCACTTTACTTTACTTGTGATGTCAGTACAATGAGTGAAACATCTCCAATTAACATGTAATATTTCTGTGACTTTGGTTCTGTTTTGCATGATTTCATATTTTAGGGAAAATGATGGTGCATAATCAGAAGTTTTGATATATTTTTATTCCTATTATTTTATGAATATTCCTATTCTTATAAAGTTATTTACTATAGTTAGTTGAAGGATTTTCATTTTTCTTTCTTTCCTTTTTTGTTTCTTTTTGGTAAGAAGAACTGAACTCATGACCTCATGTTTGCCAGGCAGGTGCTCTGCCACTGACATATATCTTGGCCAAATGTTTTCACTTTTGACAGTGCTAAAGAAGTTTAAATTCTGCTTCGTCATCATGGTTTTTCACTTTTAACAAAGAAGAGCTTCTCTGAAGATGAGAGCATGGTGCAGGTAAAACATTGGGCAGTTGAGTTCTCCTGTCTCCAGCCAGAGGAAGACACACAATGCATCTCCTCAGATTTTTCCTTGTGCACAGCGGAAAATTTCTTCACCAATTTCCTTATCTTGAAAGAGAACACACTTGGCCCGAAAGAAGAAAGAAAGCTTCCTCTTCCATATCCGTGTGAGGTGTGGACAGATCTGCATGACTCATTCATTTTGCATCTATATTATGACCTGTGACCTACATCACCAGAGTCCTGCTTTGCTATAGTTACCTAAAAGGTATTGCATACTCAAAATCTGCAAAGAAGTTAAGAGTCACAGTTTACATAACACAAAAACAATGTAAAATGGGAAGAAACTGTTGAAAAGGAAAGAGATGCTGGTATGGGAGAAGGAGAAAAGGAAGGGAAAAACAAATACACATATTTGATTTGTGCTAAGATGCCTTGGTCAGTTAAATGCCCACATCCTGTACTCTTAGGTACCTAACATAGATATAATACTTCTCAGCTTATCAACCATTTTTACTCCCCTATTGTCTCATTTTGAAATTTTGTTTTTTCTATTTACAGTAAAATTTAAAAACAATAAATGAGCACAAGGAAAAATAGAAGAAAGGACACAAATGCTTTCTGGAGCTATGCTGCTTTGAAGTGTGTCAATCAGTAGGCTGTGGCAGTATTTTTAAACTGCAGTTGTGTGGAAGACATCAACTTCTATACTTCAAATACGCCAAAGTCTACTCAGTAATGTGGCAATAAGGCTTGCAGTGAAGCTGGGCAATATCTCACTGCAATTTCTGGATCTCAAGTTGAACTGCTCTTTAGCCTTCTTTATTTAATATTCCCATATCAGATGTCAGATAGGGGTTGGACGTTTCTTGCAGTGAGAGAGTGCTTTACCCTCACATGTACTCAATCATTTAATTTTTTGACCATGTTATGGGAGCTTAAGTTGTGTCTTAAAGGCAGCCTGATAAATATATGTATATGTATATGTATATGTATATGTATATGTATATGTATATGTGTGTGTAATTGTTAATTATTGGTATTTGTTTGAATACAAGCCATGAAAGGTGTCACTCTGTGGTTACCACTACCTTGTCCTTGATGCCCACATCTCCTCCTCAGGACCCTAACACATCGGCTATGCCTGACTCATCCTCCTTTCTCCCTTCTGGGCTCTGGTGTTATGAGCACCCACCTGGGATGTCTCTGTTCCTAGTGATGGCTCAGGTGACTAATTTGTACCGTTTTGGACATTTTTGGAGAAGGAACATTCATGTTGTGCAAAGTACATTTAAATGTTCCCATCCACTGACATGATTCAGAAGTAGAAAATGTCTTCAGAATATTTTCTACAACATATGTCCAAATACCCCAACCTGATCATGACTGTCTCAGTCAAATTATGTCATTAAAGTTGACACTGTTTCTACAGTTTGTGCACTCTAGTTGTTTTCAAAAATAGCCTGGAAGATGGCAGATTAAAACTCAGGAATATAACAAAGCCTCTCTATGACCAGAAAGCCAGATACTTAGTAAACAGTGACTTACAGAAGTGAAAAGGAAAAATAGCCATGGAAATCAAGGAAGAGCAATTAAAGAAAACTAGAAATCACACAGAAACTTGAAAACATGAATGCAAGGCATAGATAGAAGAACACCCTCTGGAATGCTAGACCTAATTCCTGAGAAGGGATCCTGTCTCTGCAAACAGAAGATAATCTGGACAGGTTTGGAGGTCTCAAGGAAAAACAGTGGATTAAACTAGCAATGCAAACCCCAAGAAAATTCTGTGCTTGTGGTCAACTGTGAAAACAATGTTGGGGTTTACTATGAAAGTAATGTCTTCCATGTGACTTGCTAGAATTGGAGAAGAAATCCATTGTAGACTCTGTCACTTTCGAGAGAGATTAATCATGACACATTTGGGAAGCAGCTTAATTGCTTAGGACTAAACAGTTCCAGGAATGAGAAGTCACAATGTAACTACATTCAGGGTTTCCAGATCACCCTATCATACTTGCTGGGTGGGAGACAGCCAGAAGACACAGTCACAGACATAGACTCCCTGAGAAGTTTAAGCAGCGCTGAGCTCAGGTCAGGTATGACTTAGTGATCTGTGCCTTTTATGAAAACCTGTGCCAGGTTGTTTTCATGTGATTTTCTGAGAGGTTCACATGTGAAAGTTCTGGTATTAAGCCCAGCAGACTCTGATCCCACCTCGTGTGCTCTAGGAAGACAGAGAAACTGCAGATCTGTTTGTATTTCCCATATGGCAAGATGATCAAGAACATGCTCCAGCTTGGACAGTTGCCACATACTGGGGTATATGGACAGAGTGAGCTCTGGGGCAAGGGGGTTCACTGGACCACAAATCATGAAACTAGGTGAAGATAGCAGTGACTTGGGGCACACAGGGTCACAAACACTGAGAGCTGCTAGAATGAACACAGTCATGAAAGGAGACCCTACATCATTGATTGACACTGCCCAGTAAGAAGTGTGGGGGCAGGACTCAGCACACACACAGAAGAAGTGGGTAGAAAAGAATGAGCTCTTGCTGTGACTCACTGCTCCCCCAGTGTCTGTGTATTCCGTCACTGACCTTGGGAAGAAACCACCCACCAAACACAAAGGGGAGTTTCTTTGTTTGTTTATTTCTGTTGTGTTTTCTTTTCTTCTTTGTTTTATTGTTTTTAATCACTTTGTCTTTTTGATTTACTTTTTTGTATTACTTTTATCCTAATTCCACTAATTTCTTTCATTCTTGTTTAGTATTTTGCCTTAAATTTCTCATCTCATCTCCCTTTTCATTATTTTAAAATTTTGTTTTCTCTTTTTCCTTTCCCCACCACTTCCATTGCCCTTTTTATTACTTGTCTTATTAATTTTTTAGCTCTATAGTTTACTGTAGACTGTATTGTTGAATTATTTTCTGTTGTTAATGATTCTGTTGTTGATGCATTTAGTTGATGTTTGTTCAGTGATAAACTTTGGTTGGTCTTTGTGTCTATATTGCTATGATAGTTTGGTTTTCTGGGGCTAACAGTAGTGTAGCTATAGCTTTATTCATTCTTATGGTCTGTCAATATGTGAGTAATTTAGGCTCCATTATTTTCACTGATTCTCTTTATGTTGTTAATCGTGGCATGATAGTTTTGTTCATTCATTTTTGGTTAATTAGTCTATATATCAGAAAAAATACTACAGTTATTCTCTCTTCTCTGTCTAATGGTGGGGATCAAACCTCCATCAGTGTGTTGTGCATTTTGAAACCCCTCAAATACTGGGCTGAATGGGATGAACATGGGTCATTGCTGCAACCCAGTGAGGCTCCTGAGGTTCTTGGAGTGAAGGATGGTGAAAGGATGAGAAAAATAAAGAAGACACAAAGCTGGGGTCAGGTGGAGTCCTTCTCCTCTGATGGGAGGAAAGGTACTGCTCAAACAAGACAGTGTGCTGATTTATATACTGGGAAATATGATGCCAGTATCTACCCCTCTGCCTAGCAACTCATTGCTTGGATTGTCTAGGGGCTTGGTGTTTTCCCAGGCTGTAGGAACTTCTTCACAAGGCTGACCTGGGAGTTTTTGTTTTTCTGGGAGGATCACATTTGGGTCATGCCCCAGGTCAATTTCCAGCTTCAAGGGCTCCCAACAGGTGACAACACGTATGCAAAGTTAAACTCAAAACACATCTCAGGAAGACATATTGATTTCCAAGTCTCCAGTACTGTGAGTGCTTTGTGAGTGTTCTCTCTCATAAGTTCAGCTACTGGCTTCATGTGGATCCTTCTCTAGCTGTGCTGAGTCTGGAATAGTGGAATTTTGAGAATCACCAGGACCAAGTCAGCCAGACCCATCCAATGAGATTGTTCGTTGCATGATCCTGAGGATTGCTGATAGGTGTTAGTGACCAGGAGTTCAGAGAAGACCAATATTGCCTCAGGATTCCTGAATATCCACCAGGGGCACCTGCTTCCCTAAAGATTTCACCTTCTGAATCCAGTTCCACAACTGAGAATTCTGTTTCTCATCATATTTGGATTCTGAATGGTTTTAGGTTAGACTGAGGATCTCCATTTCTCCTGAAAATCAAGAAAGAAACAAAATGTGTGAATCACTGAAGGACCTGAGCCTTTATTCTGGGTTCCACAGCCTCATGTCTTACCATCATGACACGACTTCATCACCATCCATAGAAGCCATTTTCCAGTGGATTCTTCACCTTCACTGCACTCTCTGAACTCAGAACATGGGTCTGAGTCATGTTGGAACCAAGGATATCTGAGTTTCAAGAACTCAGAACTGGTAACAAACGTGATTTCATGTTGGAAATAACTGAGTGCTACAAGCCTTTGTTTTATCTGGAACACAGGACAGTGTACACTGATTCTCTTGGAGGGGAATTTCCCTTCATTCACTATCTTAACTTTCAGGGTCCACATATGAAGCTCTGATCCACAGGGCTCCCCAAATTCAGATTCATGAGGGTGAACATCTGGGGCTGTGATCAAACCTGGGGCCCTGGTGCCCATCCCCTTGCAATCTCATCTTAAATGATCATCTCATGAGGTGAAACAAATATATTGCTACACACACCCACACCCACCCATACACACACACACACACACACACACACACACACACAGACATGTATGTATCTACATGGTGAAAATGTCAGGGATTCTTAAAATCAGTGTGTCTAGTGATGTATAAATCCATGTAGAATGACCTATTATAAAAATGTAAAAAGGACCAAGTGGAATAAATGAATAATGTGGATAAAAGTAAAAAGAAATGCAAACATATAAAACATAGATTTTACACACAATCATTATATATGTGCTCCTATATATGTGTATCCCATGTTAATGTCCTGACAAGTGAGTCCTATCTACAGTATTTCCCTGACTTAAAATTCATTCTGAGTAGTAAATTCCATACTCTAGCACAGATAAAGAAGAGACAAATAAAATATGTATAAATATTATTTGATATAATCTATGTAGATATTTATATAATAATATATATCACTATGTATAATAACTAAAGTAGGTATGCAATTGAGAAATTAATTTTACTTCATATATATTTTTATCAGTGAATCACAGAATATTAAAGTTATTAGAAGAAGATCTGAATATAATATGAAGTACTAGTAACACACATAATTCAATAGCTTTGTTGTATGATAAATTATTATTCAGTAAACATAAAGTGACCAAGTCTCACATTACAAATTTTTAAAATTTGGGGTCATATTACAATTTTTATGAATATAAAATATTCAGATAAAAATATTCATTTCATTGAATATAAAACATTCAAATGAACTTTGAAATATTTCTAAAGCTCATTAATAAACCTCAATTTTCAACATCTTAAATAGGAAGACTTGGCATTAAAAAGTTATTGTCTGGAATTATTGGATCAATGTAATTAATCACAGAAATGAGAGGTCTAATTACTTATATTTTTAAGCATAAGTTCATGTATCTTTAAATTTTCACAGGAAATTGTTATTTTCAGTTTGAGAAAAAGGCAGCAATGATATACAAGTGTGAAACCCAAATGCATAACAGAACTAAGCAGCACTGCACTCCAGACCTGCTGGGCAGAGACCCCAGTGACCTGGGGAGCAGCACTGGTACCACCTGAGTCTCAGGTGAGCACTGAGCACAGAGGACCCAGGGCAGTCAGTTGGGACCATGTCCAGTGGTACCTGCAGCCTGGTGCTTCTCTCTGCAGGAGCAGCTATGTTGGGGGCTCAGCCTCACCCTCAGTGGAACCCCAGCCAGGCTGAGTAGCCTCTTGCCTGTGTCACACAAGGCTCAGGGAACCTCAGGTGTGGGGAGGGGCTGCAGCAGAGAGTGAGGAGGGCAGAGGTGCTCAGACTGAGGGAGGATGGCACCATCCAAGGAGAGCCATTTATTGGAGAGAGAGAGAGAGTTCTCTCAGACCATACCATACTCCCCTGCACCCAAACCTCATCACCTCCCTTAGGCCTCCTAGTGTATGGGTCACCCAATTTGACTCCAGGGATTTCTTCTAGAGCCACCATGGCATGTAGAATTCATGTCCAAGGCCCAAGCACTGCTAGCACTGATGGCTCTTTCTTGTGTTCAAATCCTGGCTGCATCTTGGATCCTTCTCTGATGGTAGTGATCTCAGAAAAGCAGAATCCTGAGGGCCAAAGGACCAGGAGGCCAGGCCCATCTGAATGAGATTTCCCACTGTGTAATCCTGGGGCTGTGAGGCTGGGATGGGGACAAAGAGGTCTCAGAGATTAAGACAGAGCAGAAGCATCACAAGATTCCTGAATATCCACCTCAGGCCCCTGTACACTCTAGGCAAAACCTGATCCTCTGTGTTAGGACCCAGAACTCAGACCCCTCCTTTCCCCATGCATTGACTCTGTCATGTTCTCGGATGGGATCAGAATGGTCTCTACTTCTAAGAACCAAGGAAAGAGATCAGGATGTGAGACTGAAGAGACCTGAGCCTCTCCCTGATCCACATTGTTATATCTCTTATTCCTGACACAGTTTTGCAAGGTCCTGAACAGTACTCCCCCTATGGAGCAGGGAGTCCTCTGATCTCTGACTAGGATTTTTCAGCCTCAGTGGGCTCTGTGAGTTGAGATCTTACATGTGAGTCCACTGGAGCAAAGTTAACTGGCACTCAGGAGCTCAGGATTGGCAGGAGCAAAGGCCTCCAGTTTAGAAATCAAGTCCTCCTATGTTTCTTGCTGTCTGAGACATAGAGCAATGTGAGCTCATTCTCCTTGAGATGATTTTCTCTATTTCACCAGTGGAGGAGACAGGGTCCAGGAAGGTGGGTTGGTCTTCAGGGCCCCGGAACATCAGGAGCACAAAAGGCTGAAATCTGTGGCTTTACCACCTTTACCCTTTACCACCCAACCTGGACTACTGGTGCTTCCCCATCACTCTGTCACCTCTCCTTAGCAAATCATCATGAAGTTAGGAACAATTACAGCACAACACACACGCATATTCTTTTTTTTTGGCTTTTTCATTTTTATCGGTGCTGGGAATTGAACTCATGACCGCCTGCTTGCAATGCAAGTGCTTATGCCGCTGAGCTAAATCTCCAGCCCCCACACACGCATATTCTAACAGAGAGAATAACAGTGGCTTATCAAAATTTCACTTCTTGTTTTAGAATTTTAAATCTCTCTCAAATAGTCAATAATGTATGTGCAGAGGGTGAGGGATGTACCTCAGGGTACTTAGCACAACAAGCCTACTAAGTGCAAGGCTCTGAATTCAATTACTAGAACAAAAAAAAAAAGAGAGAAAGAGAGAGAAGACTAATATATGTGAAAATATAATGGATACTTAGGGATACCTATTACGTAGCTAGAAATAATGTATGTAAGTGTAGCACTCTATTCCTTCCAGCAGGAGTCCTTTGGGGAAGCGGAGAAGAACTGGGTCATGGTGATAAGAAAGATGCTACCCTGAGACATTGTGTGAATTCTTCCCTGCACCTACCGTGACTCCTCCTGATAAGTGTCAGATCTGGGCTCCTTCAGTTTCTGGGACCCTAATCACAGCAGCTGATCACTATCTGGGTGCAACCCAGGCCATCCTCTCCCTCCTCACCTGGCTTCCTACGTTGACCCTGACACTGGAGTCACAAAAGCATAAGAAGTGCGAGCAGGAGGAGGAAGGCCACTGAGATC
Organism: Cavia porcellus; assembly: GCF_034190915.1. Lineage (NCBI taxonomy): Eukaryota > Metazoa > Chordata > Mammalia > Rodentia > Caviidae > Cavia > Cavia porcellus. The sequence goes on along the minus strand of NW_026947490.1, from coordinate 35,424,713 downwards.
CAAGTCAGAAGCTTTAGGTTCCTGCCTTGAATTTGGCCATGTGTGGTATCTATATTAGAAAGTCATTCACTTATCTGATGACCCTGCCAGACGGGGTTTGCGTTCATCACCTCAGGGACTCACAATCTTATGACATGGCACTGCTGTCCCCAACCAGGCAGTCTACATATGAGAAAATCAAGGATCAGAGAAGAGACTCTCCTGCCCAGGACCTGTCCACTTCTCTACTTGAAGCCCTGATTTCTGGACACAAGAGGATCTGAGGCTGTGATAAGAGCCAACTCTCAAGATGGCTTGAGGGTCTCCAGGCAACCTGGAAACAGGGCATTTGGGATGGAGCCCAAGACTCACCTGCTGTGGTGACGGGAGCTGAGGTGGGGAGATGGGACCCCCAGAGCATCCCGGTGTGGTTATGGGCCCTGAACATGGGGTACTGGGAGTAGACAATTCTGGTAATGAAGAAAGGAAAAGATGATGTCCAAGCCTGTCCCTGTGCACCCTGCCACTGCTTCCCATCCAAAATCAACCCCTTCTCCTCTCCAAAACCCTCCCCAGCCCATGTGGCAATTTCAAATTCGCATGAAGGGGCTGGGGTGAGATTACCTCTAGGGAGCCCTGTTGTCTTAGAGGAAGGACCCTGCCCTGGCTGAAATCCCCAAATCATCCTCACTCCAAATGAGAAAGTGTCCTTGGAGTAAAGGGCATGAGTGACATTTTGAGCAGAGAGAAGACAGGGACAGGGTCTTCCCACCTGAGACCAGGAGATCCAAGCGGTCACTCGGTATGGACCACACGTGGTGACTTTCCTTGTCATAGCTGTAGCATCTAAATGAACCCCTGGGACCAACAATCACTGGTCTCACTGGGAACAGGGCCTGGAACTGTCTGTTGGGAAGATGCCATGATTCCAGGTTACAAGAGAGTTTGGCTTCTCTTCCTTAATCAGAATGAATCTGTCATATTGCTGTCCTGTGGCACATTGGAAAGTTACATTGGCTCCTGATGTCACCACAGGAATAGATAGGGCTGAGAGGCTGGGTTTGCTGTAGACTCCTCGGAGAGAAGGAGGTAGTGTGTGAAATGGATTCACAACTAGCACACTGTCCCTAAGGCTGGGCTGTGAGAAGGGGACATCTCTGAGATTAGATGACCCTTCCTGAGTCTGGAGTTGGATCCTGATTGTCCTCTCACCTGTTACCACCAGCTCCAGGGCATCACTGACTTCTGAGCAGCCAGCAGGGCTGCCATAGGAATAGTGATATTGCCCTGCATCATCTCTTGTCATAGATAGGATGGAGAACTTGGCCTTGTTTCCAAGTAGATTTGGTTTTTCCAAGAACCTTGATCTTCCTTCTCTGTTCAGACTGTAACTCTGGGTCCCCAGGTCCCCTGACACCACACACTCACAAAACTTCCCCTTGGGATCACAGAGCCCAGAAGGGCCCAGAGAGAGGGTTTTGAGAGGGTCTCTGCAAAGAAATTAGAGCCTGGATACAGTATCTTCTTTGTCCCCTAGATCATTCCGAGGCCTCTCCCTGTTACTAAATTTCAGTCTAAGCCTCTGTTCCACCAACTGAAGGTCAGGATCTGAGGCTGGGGTAGGACACAGAGTGCTGGGGAGGACTCCTGCAGGTCCTTGCAGTGACATGTGCAGACTCAGCCCTGGAAGACAGTCTCCTGTTCTGTCAGAGGTTCCGTCTAATACCTCACCTGATCCTCCTCTCTGGCCCAGCCTGGTGCTTTTCTCCTCCAAGCCCTGACCTAGGCAGAGCACAACAACCATGGTGTACTTCATTTCGCCTACTCTGAGGGCTCCACTTTTGCCAGAGGAGACCTCAGTGCTGCAGGATGGGCAGATGAATGCAAGTGGAAAACGAGATTTGCCTCTTGTCCCCACTTCTGTGGGCCACCCAATGGGGCAGAGAACTCCTCCCTAGGCTCTGGCTTCTGCAGGCTCAGGGTCCAAAGCTCTGTGGAGAAGTATCAGCTTAGCTCTGAGTTCTCCTTAGTCTCAGACTTTCCCAATGGCAAGAGACTACTCATGAAAGGAAACACCTGGGCTCCATCATTCATGGCCTCAGAAGCTGGACTCCAACCATGACACTCACTTTCTGAGAGCCTCCTCTGTACTGTCATGCCTGGGCCAATTTAAATGCATGTTTTTTAGGAGAGTTTTCCCAGACTCCAGAAATACCTCATGGTCTAGAGGAGCACATGGCCTATGTGCTGAGGGGGAGATCTTCAGTGGGGAACCAGCATCTGATCATACATCCTATAGGAACAGGAGGTGGAGGGGACCTCTCCCCTCATCAGGTTTTCTCCTCTCTATAGTGGCTGTTTCCAGGCCCCTATAGTAACCAGGCTCCTATAGTAACCACACACTGACTGACCCAGCAGCTGAAATAAATGTGTGCTCCTTCCTGAGCTCTGATTCCCATTTCCTATGTTTATGGCTCTCCTTTTAGGGACCAAGAATGACTTCTGTCCCCTGCTCCAGAGTGAATTACTGCAGTTGTCACCACATCTGTGCAGTGGGCTGAGAGCTCAGCTCAGCTTCAATGTTCCCCGGGGCCTGGGCTGTCCTTGAAGAGAGAGTGACCCTGCATGAATGGGAGTTTTCAGGCCCAGCTGCACGTGCAGGGGTTTGCTTTCTGTGTGTGCTTTACCACTGGGATGTTCACCTGTGTGTGAGGACAGTAACAGTCAGTGCTGTCCACACCCAAGGAAAGTGGCTGTTCCTGATGTTCCCTGATGCGCTCCTTCCAGGGCTGAGTGCTCATCTGGGGCAACAGAGGCTCTGCCTGCCCAGCACCCTGTGTTGGACCAAAGGGAAGCAGAAGGGCTGCAGGGCTTCACTATGGCTTGCAGAACACTGTTTAGGTCACAGCACCTGGGGATGAGCGAGCTCCTCCGTGGTGTCCTGAGTGAAGAAAGCACTGTGAAAGGTGACAGTTACTGAAAGAACATGGAGCTTACAAAGACAACGACTGAGCTGGAAGGAGGTCACTACTGTAACACGTCTTGTGCACCTGGGGTGAGCATACTTCATGCTCCCCCGACAGGAGGCTTGTTGTCCTCATGTCAAGAAGAGCATGGACATAGTGTGTCCACGATCACTATATTCAATTCTGAGTCTCCACATTTTCCAGAGGTGCAGATAGAGATGACCTCTGACCAGAACAGTGTGACCAGAGCAGTGTAGGAGCAGCATCTCCCATGGATGGATCAAGAATGGTCCTGAGTCACACGAGCTATGAGCACCACTGGGAGTAGCTCTAGAATTGGTCTAGGAGTGGAATTTGGAAAAGTGGGAAGCAGCAATCAGGAGATATCTTAGAGTGCTGGAAGATGGGGTGTTTACCTAGGGTTCTGGAGAGAGCTTAGGGCATCAGAATGTGGAGACAAGTGGAGACAGTGAATGTTTTGCTCAGGAGGAGTCAGATGAAAACAAAGACAGTCTCAGCAAGTGGATCAAGGGCAGCTCTTTAAGAGTTTGTGGGAGTTTCTGTCCTTGTGTACTAAAGTTTAAACATCTCTTGTCTCTCAAGAACATAAAGTAACACAGAAAATCTATGAAATAACCTCACATAGGGTAAAAATTATATGCTACAAAACTCAGGAGAAAGGACCAACAGAGAACACTGAAACAGACAGTAAAAATTCCTCTGCTCAAATAGATTTGACCATTGTATTTTCAGGTCAGGTGATCATTGCTTACAGGAAGGAAGACAACAGCTGTGAAATGTCTACCAGTGGAAAATTGGTTAACACGTTTTCCCCACATACAATGGTTGGCAGTGAAATATGAGTATATGGTAGAAATGATGACCACAAAGTGCAAAAACTTTTTAAGACCTGATTTGTAAACTGTTCTCAGTCACTCTAGAAGAAGATAATATACAACATGTAGCTCTGAGAGGTTGGCTATGTTGTGCTACAAAGCGAAGTGTGTTTGTTGCAGCTTCCTCTTAACACCAATTGAGGTGCACCAAGCCCAGCTCCATGTAGTGTCCAGGGAGCAAAATGTTGTGGATGTCTGTCCCTCCTCGCCCCATCCTCTGCAGCTTGGGTCATGTGTGTCCTGCAGCATGCGTGGCCTCTACATGGGTTTGATGAGTGCTGATTTCAGGTGGTGTTGGGCTTAGCTCACAGTCCTGGGTGCACAGGGCAGTGTTTGGCTGTAGAGTTCGGCAGGCAGAAGGGGAGGGATAAGAGCTCAAGGTTGTACCCTTGAAAACAGCACCATGGGATATGTGGATTGGCAGCTGTGGGGAGGCTCTCAGCTCAGGGAGCTCCTGCCCCACCCACCACATGGTCCTCTTTGTGCTGTGGGGTCTGATACAGAAAAGCTATCAGTGACATAGTTGTTTAGAAATCCACAGTGGAGCTCAGAGATCAGGATCTCTACTTGTGTGAGCACGGCTCACCACACAGCATCACATCTTCCCTAGGGAAAATATGGCTTAGTCAAGCTGGGAGATAGATTTTCATGACCTCATGGGCAAGCAGAGGATCAGGCTTAAGGAGGAAATGTAGAACCATTCTCTCCCTCCTGTCCATCAGTGGTTTCTTCATTTACATTCCTGTGAGGTTTTTCCCCAACTCAAGGCCTCCTTATGTCCAGGGATGCCTTGTGTTTAGGTAATGTACAGCTCACCCCAGCATGGACACAGGTCTCCCAGAACTCAGATTACACTTAGGGCATTGGTCAAACCTGAGCCAAGTTTCTCATGAAATTTTGTGTGTTAACAGTACTGTGTACATGGGAGAATAGGCCGAAATCTCCCAGATTCAAACAATAAAACGCAAATGTGGGATTAGTTATCACAATTCTCTCACAGAGGTTCCTCTCAGGCTCTGCAGCAGAGTCTTTATCTCCTCATCCTGGACAGGATGGAGAAGAACAGGCAGTTCCTGGTCTTCACAGACATCTTATTTTCCAGCACTGGGGCTTCCTCCTCAGAGAGATGATTCCAGCTGACCCCAGAGACTGGACTCTGAGCATCACAGGCTCTTGCAGGAGACTGGCTTAGCACAAGGCAGAGCCATTTCAATTCTTGAACCGAATGAGACCCTCAGACACTGGGACACCTTGCCTGTGAGTTGACAGAGGATTCACTGTAAAGTCTTCTATGTCACCAGTACCTGTCCCATAACTCCCTCCTGGGAAGCCCTTTGTGTTTAAGGGATGAACAGGGACAGAGAGGACATAACATATCACATGCAAGATCCAAATCAAACAACATCCTGGAGAGACAATCACTCAGGAGGTGACCATGCCCATGGACCTTGCCTTTCATGACTGTGCCTGGTCTGATTGGGCTTGGGCCCACAGAGCATGAACTCAGCCTCCCAATTGTCCCATAGACCCCATTCTCTAGACAGGCTTCTTCATTGTGACCCTTTACTGCTTTTCCTTCCAGGATTTACAGGACACAGGAGGCTGACTGATTTGGGGCATGATGTTTCTTCTGCAAGACAGGAGTTAAAAACTGATAAAAGCTAGTAAACAAACAAGATGTGATTGTCCCAGTTCCAGGTCACACTGCAAAATGTTCACTGCCTGCTACCCACACAGGAAGATGACCAACTCCTTCTCAACACAGCATATTGGGGGTAGGTACATGGAAACTTTCAGATGAGGCCCAGGGTGCAGCAACTCTAACCAAGGCCACATGGAACCCAATACCAAAGAATCCCAGTATGTGCACACTGCACATCCCATAGTGGAACCAGAGGGAGTCATTGCTGTATACTCACTGTCTGACACAATCAGATGTGATTCTGCTCCTACAGGCAGCATTCTCTTGCCACGTCAACATACTGATCGATATCCAAATATTAGCAATTTAATAAATAAATATGATGTATTTACTACATGTAGCTTTATCTTAAATGACAGCAGTTTAGAGATGATTATGTTATCTATCTGTCTTCCATTTCTATTTACCCTAGATCACCCTTTTTCTTATCTGTAAATTTCTGATCCTTTTTGCACACTCTGTCAAAAGTTCAGCCCTGGTACTCATGTTCTTTTTTATGATTTACTAAATAAGTATTTCTTTAAAATCTTTGAAAATTAATTACTCATTCTTTCTGCATTTACATTTGGACCTGTGACTGGCATCTCTCCATTTCTTCGCTACAGCTCTGCTTTTCTGTGGTTACCAAAATGATATTGCATACTTGGAATTTGCAAAGAATCTAAGGGTCAGTGTTTTTTATACTAAGGAGACAACACAATTGTTTTTAATGTGGTACATGGCTTTAAAACAAAACACAAGGAAATCAATGATGGCTACCATAATGACTCTCACTACCTTCAAAAGAATTACCCATACCATCAGGCATAGTAAAATCACACAAAACAGTACAGAATAAAACCAATAAAAACAAAGCAGTGGAAACAGTACAAGACTTCAAACAAGATAATAGTAAAACCACAATGGGTTCCATAATGCATCTGGTTATCTTAATATAATTGCCTATATTGTCAGACATGATATGATACAAATTGAATAAAATCAGTCAAAACAAAACAATGAAAGCACTGCAGGGCTTCAAAGCAAGCTACTAAGAAATAAAAAAATGCTGTCATAATATATTTTCTTACCTTTGAAATAGCTCTCCATGCTATCAAATATAATAAAACTAGACAAACTGAAACAGAATAAAACCAAACTAAACAGAACAATGAAAACAATATGGGTTTCAAATCATGATAGTAGATTAACAATGGCCACTGCCTTCCCTTTTTAGGCACTTCCTCCCCTTTCACTTTCACAGTACGTACTGTGCATTTTGGATCCCACTAACTCCTTTATTGTTTCTACTAGGGAGATAAAACCATGTTCACCCATGTGAGTCTAAGCCAGTTCACCCATGAGCATGATATCAAATTGTATCCATTTACCTACAAGAGCCTCAAGGTTATCTTTCTTTATAGCTGAGTAGCTTTCCACTGTATAAAAGTTTCATGACTTTCTTACCCACTCTGCATCTGAGGGGTAAGCTACCCTCACTTCTTTCTGGTTCCCTGTCACATAGAACATTGTTCTTTCCTTTGACTTTCAGTCTATGAACCCCATTTTGGGTTAGATGTGTTTTTTTGTAAAAAGCGTATTGGTGAACCTTATCTCATGATCCACTGTGCCTGTGTTCCTTTCTATTGGTGAATTGAGGCCATCTACAGTAATGGTTATCGCCACCATGAACTGCCTCGTCTCTACCATGCTATTTTCCTGCTGTTGGTTTTCCCCTCTATTCCACTGTCTGCCCCACTCAGTGAGCTCCCTCTGCCACTGTTTCTGGAAGCATGGTGGGTTTTTTTAAAATCTAGAATGTTCTTCAGTATTTTTTTGTAAGGTTGGTTTGGTGGTCATGAATTCCTTCAGCTGTTCATTGTCATGCAAGTATTGTTTCTCCATTAATTTTGATAGTTTCACAGGGTACATTAAATTGTGTTGGAAGTTGTTTTCTTTCAGGGCATGAAATACTGCACTCCAAGCTCTTTTTGATTTGGTGGATTATGGTGAGAAGTCTGTTGTGATTCTGATGGGTTTTCCTTTATAGGTGATCTCTTTCTTTTCTGTAACAGCTTTTAATACTCTATTCATGTGTTGAATTTCTGGGATCTTGATTATTATATATCTGGGTGTAGAATCATTTTGGTTATGGCTAGATGGAGGACTGTATGCCTCACTTATCTGAATGTCATTTCCTTTTCCTAGTCTTGGGAAGTTTTCTGATTTTTTTTTCTTTAAACAGACTTTTAATGTCATTTGTGTTGACCTCTATTTTTTTCACTCACATTTATTATTCTTATGTTATGTTTCTTTGGTTGCCTTGCAGCCATTGAATTGCTATTTCCTGTTCATTGTTACTTTTAAGAGAACTTTCCTTTGTGATCACAACTTGCAAACCTGTCTTCAAGGTTTGAAAATGTATCTATAGTTTCCTTCCAACAATTTTGCTAGCTTTCAATAGAGTTTTTAATTTCCTGGATATCTTTGAATCTGTTTCATGTTTTCAAAGTTGTTTTTATATTGTTCATTCAAAGTTTTCTTCATTTTTCTATGTTCCTCTATTTGTCCATCTATATCTTCCTTAGAGGTGCTTAGTAATTCTTTCATTATGTTTCTCATTTCTACTTTTACCTTACCTTACTTTCGTATTTCTGTTCTAATTTTTTTTATGACCTCATGAAGTTGTTTGTTTACTTCAGTTGTCATTACTTCAGAAACTTCAGGTGTGTGACTCTCAATCTCTTCTGTGTTTACATCTTCTTGACCAGTGTTGCTTGGGTGGAGGCCAGAGATTGCCTTTTGCTCATTCATCTTGACATATTCCTGGGTTCTTCCAGACCAGTGGTTTGTCCAGTACCAGGCACTTCCTGTATTAGCTATAATTTCTCTGAAGTGAGATTGTTTCGTTCTTCTAGCCAGTGCTGGCTATGGGCATCTAATGGTGACCACTGGGTGCACTGGTGCAGGGCTCTCTGCTGCTCTTCCCAGCCTTCCTTGGCTCACTGGTGTCTGTGGAGTGCATGCAGGGGGAGGGCTGGCTGCTGCCTCCTAGTTGGTTACTTAGGGGGATCTAGGACGATGGTTGCCAGAATGCACGGCGGGGGGGGGGGGGAAGGCCTGCTGCCACCTCCCTACTGAGCTGGTAAACAGTAAGGAGCCCCAACATTGCGATTAGAGTACACATGGGTGTGGGGCTGGCAGCTGCTTCCAGGCCTACCTGGTTAGGTTTAGTGTTGGAGAAATCTTGGTGATAGCTGTTTGAATGCACACAGGGGTGGGTCTCAGTCCAAGCAATTTGCACTGGTCTGCTCCCAGGTAGAAGTTGCTGGAAGGACCTGGCTGCAGTTCTGGTTCCAGGCTTATAGTGCCCGACTCCAAAATGGCTGCTGGGCAATCACTGTCTCCTGTAGGAGGACAGTGCCTTGTGCACTCACCACCAGCCAGTGCAATCCTCTGTGTCCACCACTCCCCTTCAGCACTGTGTCTCCCTGCAGAGGTCGTTGGGCTTGCCAGCCACCGCTGTCACTGTGACCGCAAATCCACAGGTTCCAACATCACATCTTACACAGTGGGTCCAGTTCCAAGTAAAGGTGCTGTCAGCTACCACCTTCTTCTTCATGTAAGCTTTTCTTTTTTACTCTCTGTGAGCTTCAGTTCCCTCTAAGTTTTTCCTGAGTCCAGGGTACCCACTTCCTTCCTTCTTGTCTTCCCCACAATGCCCTATTCCAACATCTGGACTGTTTCTCTCAAAGAGCTATTTACTCTGCTGCTTACTGTTCCACTATCTTCCTGAACATCTGAGTCAGTGCTTTCAAAGCAGGAAATAATGTAAAATTAGAAGAAACTGTTCAAAAGCAAAGAGAAAGTAGAATGGATGAAAGAGAAAAGGAAGGGTAAAACAAATATATACAGAGTTGTACTAATTTTTCTTCATTCATTGAAAAGAACAGATTGTAATAATATTATTTGGAAAATTAAATGCCTATGTCCTATTCTCTATGTAACTAATTGAAACATAACAATATGCAGTGAATTACCCATTGTTACTCTCCTATTAGCTTGTTTTTTTCCTTAGATGTTTTATTTTAGCATGTTTTTTTCCTTAGATGTTTTATTTTAGCATGCTACATTTTTATTTAACACTGTAACAAGCATTAGTACTTAAATCAAATGAAATAGTATTACTTACAGACAAAAGGCAGCTAGCTATGCCAGTCCTGGAGATTCTGTATTTCACAGAGCCAGGAGCAAGGCCCTGGCACCATACTCTGTAGTTGCATACAGGCTAGCTACTTGGTCCAGAGGCTCTGAGCTCCTTCCAGCTAGGTGCAAGACCCAGGCAACACTCTCTGTGGCTGCGTCCCTGAACTTTCTGAAATGATAGCAACTGAAGTAACTCCAACATGAATGTTGTACTCTATTCAAAAAACAAGGCCCCATGGTGAAAAACGGGGCAAGACCCCAAGATGACAAATGGGGCAAGACATCTTTTTAAAAGAAGCGCTTTTATTTTAGCTGGCCCAGCGACACAGTGCAGATGGAATTTGCAAAGCTGTGCAACTGAGTTAGAGTTTTGACTGATTTTTATAGTTCATTTATGATTAGCTCATTGATCATTAAGTACATAGTGACGAGAAACAGAAATAAGTTGGGCTTTTGTTCCCCTTTGCTTGAGGTCAGAGGCATTTCACAGTGGGTGGTTAGCCAATTCATAGCCCTTGGTCTGCCAATTCCAGGAACATTTGTCTCTCATAAAGGGAACGATGGTTGACACAGCATCATTTGTCTCTTACAAGGGGAATAAAAGTTGACATAGCACACAGGTCAGTAAGGTCAGTTCTGTAATGATGCATTACAGAACAGCAGAACGACGTGGTCAGTTAATTTATAACTATGTGGTTGGTGCTTAGTTACTAGGGTAATGAGCTCAGTACAGAATGACAATATTACTAATAACTATCTTTTTAAGTAACTATTTTTGTTAATTATCTTTTAATCAATTATTTTAATTTTTAGCATCTTAGTATAACAATGAACAACTCCATGAGGAAAACAGAGGAAACTATGGTTTCCATGAGGAAACTATGGTTTCCATGAGGAAACTATAGAGGAAAACAGGTAAGAAATAATTGTTCAGGGGACAAATGACAAACATTAGGGAAGAAATGTTGAGTGTATCTAAAAAGGATCTTGATAAAAAAATAGAAGAATGTAAGAAAATGTTGGAAACCTTGAATGAGCAATATAAGACAGGGTTAGAATGCATGAAACAGATTTTAAGGGATATTCAGGGAATTAAAAATTCCATTGAAAGCCGGCAAAACCACTTGAATGAAACTGAAGACAGACTCTCAGACCTTGAAGACAGAATGGAAGCTGAACAGATCTGTTAAAAATAACAAAGAACCAGGAAACAACAATTATAGAGCTGCAAGGTGATGCAAAGAAAAACAATATAAGAATCATAGGTGTCAATGAAAAAACAGGGATCAACACAAATGACATAGGAAAACTATAGAAATCATAGCAGAAAAATTCCAAACATGGGAAAAGAATCTGATATACACATAACTGAAGCATATAGCATCCCAATTAGCCATAACTAAAATAAATCTTCACCCAGACATATAATAATCAGGATATCAGGAATTCACCAGAAGAATAGAATACTAAAAGCCATCAGAGAAGATATATAGACCACCTATGAAGGAAAGCTTATCACAATCATGGCAGACTTCTCAACATAAACCTTCAAGTCAGGAAGAATTCGGAGTAAAGTATTTCAACTCCTGAAAGTAAACAACTTTCAACCCAGATTGATGTACCCTGAAAAACTATCTTTGAAAATTGATGGAGAAATAAGATATTTCCACAAAAAAAATCACTGATGAAATTTATGATTACTAAACCAACATTGCAAACAGTACTGAAAGATACTCTAGAAAGAGACAAAGATAACTACTATTCTAATAAAAACTGCAGAATAAAAACCACTAAACAGGCCAAAAGTTAAAACAGAAAAAGTAGAAAACCAACAACAGAAAGATAACATGACAAGGATAAGTCAGTCTATATCAGTTATATCCATTCAAATAAATGGTTTCAACTTACCAATAAAAAGAAACAGACTAATAGAGTCGATTATGAAGCAAAATCTAACAATTTTCTGTGTACAAGAAATACATTTACCTTAAGAGCAAATTCATATTCTAAAAGTCAAAGGATAGAAAAAAATAATCCAGGCAATAGGAACCCAGAAAAAAGCAAGAGAAGTTTTTCTGTTTAAAGACAACGTGAACTTCAAACCAAGAATGATCAAAAGAGAAAAAGAAAGGCACTAAATATATTTTAGGTGAAAACTTAAAGAGGAAGAGATTATAATCATTGAAATACATGCACAAAATATGGGAGCACCTAACAATGCAAGAGAAATCTTAATAGACATGAAAAATCAAATAAGTGATATTAGTTATAATGCAAGACCTAAAAACCCCATTGTCACAAAGATACAGAACAACCAAGCAAAAAAACACCAAAGAAATAACACAAGTTGTGAACTAATGGACCTGGTAGGTGTGTACTGAGTGTTCCACAAAATAACAGCAGAATACACATTCTTCTCAGCTGCGCCTGGGTCATTCTCTAAAATAGACCACATATAGCCCACAGAATATACTTAAATAAATATAAAGGAATTCAAATAATCCCATGCCTATTAACTGATCATACTACAATAGAAATTAATGACAGAAAAGTCCATAAGAACCACATAAATACATGGAAATTAAGTAACACTCTCCTAAACAAACAATAGATCACAGAAGAAATTAAAGGAGAAGTCAAACAATATCTATAATTGAACAAAAATTCAAATACATGTTTACAGAACCTGTGGGACACAACGAAGCTGTCCTCAGAGGGAAATTTATAGTAGTAAACTCCCATGACAGGAAAATGGAAGAAACACAAAAATCAACCTGATGCTGCACCTCAAAATTTTAGAAAAAAAGAAAGTCAAGCTAAAGCCCAAAGATGGGAGGAAATTATGAAGATCAGAGCAGAAATTAACGCAACTGAATGTAAGAAAATAATACAAAGAATTAATGAATTGAAGAGTTGGTTCTTTGAAAGAATGAGTGAAATTTATAAATGCCTACCCAACCTTATCAAAAAGAGGAAAGAAAAACTCAAGTGAAAGCAATAAGAAAAGAAAAGAGTGAAACCACTACAGACCCTGTGGAAATATGGAAGATCATAAATACCTACTTCAAAAAACTTGGCTCTCATAACTTCAATAGTGAAAGAAGTGGAAAGATTCCTAGAAACATGAGTTACCAAAGGTGAATCATTAGTGAATAGCCAAATTTCAGTTAATGAAATTGAAAATGTAATTTAAAACTTATCAGCAAAGAAAAGCCCTGGTCCTAATGGATTCACTGCTGAATTGTACAAAAATTTTAGGTAAGTGTTAATGCCAACACTCCTCAAATTCTTCAAGGAAATTGGAAGGGAAGCAAGTCTCCCTAACCCATTGCTGGGAGCAAGTATTGTCCTAATATCACAAACAGAGAAAGATCCAACCAACAAAGAGTATTACAGGCCAATCTCCCTCATAAACATAGACGCAAAAATCCCCAGTAGAATACTGGCTAATAGAAAGCAAGAAATCATCAGGAAGATTATACACTGCAACCAACTGGGACCAAGAATGCAGGGATGGTTCAACATATGCAAACCACTAAATGTAATATACCATTTTAACAGAACCGAGACAAGAATCACATGATCATCTCAATAGATGCAGAAAAAGCTTTTGGTAAAACCTAAATCATTCATGATAAAAAAAACCCCTACAAATAATTGGTATAGATGGTCTTTAACTCAATCTGATAAAATCCATATATGATAAACCAACAGCCAACATCTTACTAAATGGGTGAAAACTGAAAAAATTCAACCTAAAATCAAGAAGAAGACAAGGATGTCCATTATCACCACTCCTATTCAATATAGTTTTGGAAATATTAGCCAGAGCAATTAGACAAGAAAGAGAAATAAAAACGAATAAGGATAGGAAAGGAAGTTAAATTATTGTTATTTGCAGATGACATGATACTCTGCATTAAAGATCCCCAAAAGTCTGTTGAAAGACTTCTAAATGTAATAAATAAATTCAATAATGCAGCTGGATACAAAGTCAACATTCAAAAATCAATAACATTCTTGTACACAAACAAAAAACTCACCGAGAGAGAAATAAGGCCTGTGCCCTTCACAGTGGCACAAAAAAATGTGAAATACATAGGAACCAATCTAATAACGGAAGTAAAAGATCCATCCATTGAAAATTACATTACTTTGAAGAAGGAAATCTAAGAAGATTTCAGAAAACTGAAAGACATTCCCTGTTCACAGATAGGAAACCCTGTGAAAATGGCCGTTCTCCAAAATTGTTATACAGATTTAATGCAACTAGGATCTCATCTTTTAAAAACATTTTTGCAATCAACAACTGGGATCTCACCCCATGAAAAAGTTTTTGCAATCAAAGTACCATTTTCATACCTCACAGATCTAGAGAAATCATTCCTAGAATTCATCTGGAACTAAAAGAGACCTCGTATAGCAAGCATAATTCTGGGCAACAAAGGCAAGGCAAGAGGAATCACAATCCTCAACTTGAAATTATGCTACAAACATACTGTTATAGAATCCGGCACTGAAATAAAAACACACCAGAAAATCAATGAAATAAGTTAGAAGATAAAACCACAGCTACAAAAACACTTAGCCACCTTATCTTTGACAAAAGAGCCAAACGTATTCAGTGAAGATGGACAGCATCCTTAATAAGTGGTGCTGGAAAAACTGGCTTTACATATGTTGAAAAATAAAACTACACCCATGTTCATCACTATGCACTAAACTAGAGTCAAAATGGATCAAAGATCTAAATATTAAAACAGAAACACTAAATCTGTTAGAGGACAAAGTAGGTAGAAATCTTGATGATATAGAGGTATGCAGAGAATTCACGAAGAAAAATCAAAATGCATAGGAAATACTGCCCTGAATCGACAACTGGGATCTTGTCTTATTAAAAAGTTTTTGCATGTAACATGAAATCTCCAACAGAGTGACAAGACAATCCATGAATTGGGAAAAGATCTTAGCCAACAGTCCTTCAGACAAAGGACTTCTACCTAGAACATATAAAGAATTTTTAAAAAATCAAGTCCTAAAATTCAAATAGTTCAGAAATGGGCATCTGAGATGAATACACACTTCTCAGATGAGGAAATACAAATGGAAAATAAATGTATGAAACAAATTTTCAGTATCATTGTTCATTAGAGAAATGCAAATTAAAACAACACTGCGATACCATCTCACTCCTGAAAAAATGGCCAAGATCAAGAAAACTACCATTAACATACTCTGCAAAGGCTGAGGAAAAAGGAACTCTTGTACACTGGTGATGGTAGTGCAGACTGGTGCAATCACTGAAGAAAGCAGTCTGGAGGTTCCTCACAAAGCTGGGATTGGAAGCCCCATTCGACCCAGCTATTTCAGTTCTGAGCATATTCCCAGAAGAAATGAAAATATCACACCACAGTGATATATGTGCACTCATATTTAAAGCAGCACAATTTGCAATAGCCAAATCTTGGAAACAACCTAAGTGTCCATCAACTGAAGAATGAATAAAAAAGTTGTGGTATTTTTATATAATGGAATACTACTCAGCTATAAAGAATGGTCATATTGAGGCTTTTATAGGTAACTGGATGTTACTTGAGAGCATACTCATAAGTGAAATAAATCAAGCACGCACGTGTAAATACCATATTGTCTTCCTAGTGTAAGAAATTGAAACAGTAAATAAGATACAAACTCTACAATGAACATTGTGAAAGTGTAAGAAACTGCTCATAGGGGAAAAATAACTCAGGGAAATAGAGAAAAGAAGGAAGGGAAAAGAAAAAATATATAATTTGTATACATACACTTAAGGAGAGCTAAGATGATTGTAGTACTAATTCTATTAGTTCTTGGAACAAAATAGTTAACATTCATAGGATTAGATCAAATTTTCACATTTATAGCTGGTAATCTGAGTAACTCTTTTGAAGATAACTGTGCAAAATAACAATCTTAGTTATGGTCCTACCACCTTGTTTTGAAGGCCTATATTTTATTGTTTGGGGATATTTGTTATTGTTATTTATGTCTCTTTTGTTTCTTGTTTTTCTTGTATTTTGTTTTGTTTTGCTTTTCCCTCTAATTAGAAAAGATAGTTGTACATGTATAGGCTTCTACTTGCCTAGAACTTCTAAAGAATTTACAAGAATTGATATTATTACATGTGAAAGTATGAACAGCTACTTTGAAGAAAATAAGACATTATAGTAGCCATTGCTGACTTTCTACCATCTTGTTTAGAAATGCAATAATGCTTTTATTCTTTATTTTGATTGGTTTTAGTCTGTTTTCTATTATTTGATTTAGTATGTGTGAAGGTATGGATAGCTATTTTGAAGAGAGCAACATTATGGTAGCCATGTTGATTTTCCTATTGCCTGATTTTGAAGTCTTATAATGCTTTTGTTCATTTGTTTTGGTCTGTTTTATACTATTATACTTTGAATCCATGTGTGTGTGAAGATATGGACAATTGTTTAGAAGAAAACAAGAGATATTATGGTAGCCACTGTTGATTTCCTGTTGTCTTGTTTTCACATCCTGTCTTCCTTGTATTGTTTTGTTCCAGTTTGCTTTGTTTTGTTTTGTTTTATTCTCTTTAAAGAAACAAAAAAATCAGAGTGCAATACCTCATATACATAATGTACTTAGATGTATATAAGTACACAGTCCAAAAGTATCTGATACATATTCTTCTCATCATCTTATATGTAGATCTCTAAAACAAATCACAGTGTGGGTCACAAAATGCAAAACAATTGAAGTGATTTATTTCACTTGATCATGTCATAATCAGGTAAAACTGAAAATCAAAAAAATTTAAGAAAATAAACAAACTTATAAAGATTAAAGAATTTGCCTTTGAATGATCATTGAGTAATTGGAGAGAATTGAGAAAATGTAAACCTAGGAAGAAGAGTGGAGCAAATGACTGATAGGAAAGATAGTGTATCATGCGCATGTACATATTTGCCAAGTTGCGCCTGCTCATCTGTATAAACAACATGCACTAGTCAAGGATTTATACAGTTGAAAAATTTATACAGTTAATAGAAAAAGTAATTTTACTTGTACATCGCCCTTGTTACCAATAAGCAATGGCTATGTTATGGTTTATCTGGTCACTATACTTCTGTTGCTTATAAAGTGTGGCCGTATCCTTACATAACTCATGTGTTCCATGTGGTTTGATCACCTCCCTTTCTCCTTGTGTAAATTCACTCTCATGTTTACAACCCAGAGGCATTTCTCAGGATGTTTGCATATTGTTAAGCAGTATGTTGCCATGTATGCAGTCTATAAGGAATTTTTATTAAACCTGATGATGTAATTATATCACTGTTGGACAAGTATCACTGTGCATGCACTATGCACACATTGAAAATATTTTGCCTTAAGATAGGATATTATATCAGTGGGAGGCGGGACCAGGGGATGTTTACCTTGAGGTCACTTTCCCCGCCCCTATACAATTTACTTGTGGTAGGAAAAGAGTCCCAGTCTGTTGGGAGCCACCACATTGCCGAGCCGCCGCATATAGCGATCATGCGGCCTGTGGTAAAGAGTAAGCCTGAGTTAGATTACCCCTCCCATCGAGCACGTTAGTTTCCCGCTTCCTGGTTGAAACAACCCGCTCAACAATGTAGTTTACCTAGTAACTAATGACGTTAGCCAATCAGCTTGCATCGCCGGCTTTAACATGATTGGGCGCTGTATCTGCATATATACTAGTGCCTCTTCCGCGAGAGGAGAGAAGCACGGAAGGAGCCTCGGGGAGCGGACCAGAGGAGGCTTCGGCTGGGAGCGATCCCAGGGCAGGCTGTACAGAGAGAAAATAAAAGAAAAGGTTGTCCACTGCCAGACTTTGTCGTGTGTCCTTCCTGCCGGCCGGGAGCGACACCGACACCAGTCAGCTACTCACACATCAGCAATGCCACCTTTAAGCACCACCCCAGTCAAAAGCTATATGTATGCCCCATATACCACGTTTCCGGCAGAGAAAGCCAGACCCCTGGCAGTCATGGGGTTTCTCTTCACATTCTTGAATAAAGGTGATTTTTACTTTATACTTTCTCTTTTACTGAACCAAAAATCCTTTCACACACATTCTGGCCTATGTGTGTAGGAGACCACATCACCTAGGTTTGTGTAAAATGTACACTGTAAATTGTGCATGACAAAATTGACTCGATGTGGTTCTCAGAGGATTTCTATTCTGAAAGGATGCACAACCATATATGCAGTTGTTATGATGGATACATTGTGTCAACTTGAGAAGGTTAGAATTTTAACTAAGACCTTCAGCAGGGAGCCAGGATCCTTACTTTGTAAACATCCTGAGACTGTGCAAGAGAAGGGCAAAAATGGTGTTATCACTACATTTATACTCTCAAAAGTAGTCTGTTAATTTCAACCCCACTGCCTAGCAATCTGTTTGCCTGGCTGGCCTGGGCCCCTTACCTTCTTGGTTCTGGAACAGATTTTTTTGGGCTCTCTGTGTTTTCAGGGCTGGTCTTGCTGGTGGTGCAGAGCAGAGGCAAGGAGCATCATTTGTCACTGTCACCCTGCTGCAGAGCCCAGAGCACCAGGACCCCCAAGACTGCCCATAAATGTGATCAATCTCCAGCTTTAATGTCGCCTGACAAGTATCATAATGTATTATTTTTATATCTATCACTGAAACTTTTCTATTTTTTTGAGGGATGACTTTGGACTGAACATGGAGAGCACTAAGTTACATCCCTAGCCCTTCGTGATTTATTTTCCAGCAAGGTCTTTCTGAGTTGCTCAGGCTGGGATCAAGTTTGAACTTTCTAGACTCAACCTCCTGAGTAGTAGCTGGGCTTACAGTCAAGGGCCTCCATGGATGAATGAAAGGCAAATCTAACTTGATGTGAGAGTTAAGAATGGGACTTTCCCATTTGGTAGTTTCCTTGACAAGTTTTGCTATAATAATTTTCCTGGTTGATAAAACATGTTGGGCTGTCTTTTCTCTTTTTTGTACTTGTGAGACTTGTCTGTGGAAGTTTGTGATTTGATGTACTTCTCAAATGTGAAAGAAATCACTAGCCAAGACTATTGAATTAGAGCTTGCATAGGCAATTTTTTAATCACAGGGTCAGTGTACTCAACACATAAGAGATAATCAGATTTTCTGATTATCTTCACTTAGGAAATTGCATCTGTGGGATTTTGTCTATTTCGTCTATATCTTGTGACACATTGGTATAAAATTATTCATAATATCCTGACGTAATGTCATAAAACACATGTGGGATCTGTTTAGATGTGTGTTATTTCCTAATGTTAAAATGTGTGTTAACTCTAAGTCATCATAATTAGCTAAAAATATTTTTATGTTATTGAGATTTATTTCACATACTTTTTCTAAATTTTTGATGTTATATTTTGTTTCAAAGATTTTACAGAGTGTTCTCTACAATATTCATCCATGGTTCTTAATTTTGTCGCTTCCCATCTGTGTGGGGTCATGGTGTCATTAAACTTATGATTCATTTCACAATCCTCTCCCATGATTTCATTTCTCATGCACTCAGCGATTATTGAAGTATCGCTGGTTTTATTTCCAACACACACAGATGTGAGTTCTCTCCAACCACAGAGTCAGGTAAGTCTGAGAAGATTCCAGAATTTCTGGAGGTCTCTGTGAGGTATCCCTGACTGAGGCATCACTTAGCTTCCTTGGGGAAGGCTCCAGGACAAGTGCACACCAGGGCATTGTACACACTGGGCTACTCTGGGAGGGCACCGTGTTGGGAGGATGGAAGAGAAGCTATACCTTTTCTGAGCATCAAGTTGCCCAGTTGGGCATAGGTCACATCCTGAGGACCCTCATATGTGGCAGCCTGCAGGGAAGAGTGAGAGAGGGCAGGTTTTGCTTGGCTCTGGGGAAGCCTGGGCCCTGGGGGTGTGGGGAACTGACCTGAGAATCCATCAGCCTGTCCTCCCTTGCCTGTTCATCCTTTGTATCCAGGAGCTCCCAGAGAGGGCCAAAGGAGAAGAGGCCCCTCTTCCACTGAGTGCTGAGTGCTTCACTTCAGCATACATCACTCCCTGAGGGCCCCCATCAGCTGGGCTCTGCAACAGGGGCATAGAGACAAGAGACGGGGTCTCCTTGGTTGCACACTGGTCTCCTCCAGCCAGGTTCTGCTATGGTGTCCAGAGGTATCTTTTAGAAATTAAACCAGATTCTGTTCCTTCCTCATGGACCTTCAGGGTCTTCCTGAGACTTGAAGGGTCTGGCAGCTTCCTTCCTGCAGTGCTGCCTTTGCATCCTGACAATCCAACCTTGATGCCTGGGCAGCAGCCACAGGTCTCATTGTTCTGAAAGAGTCTGTCTCTGTCTCAGGACCTTTGTACTTGCTGTGTGCTCTGCTGGCAGTGCTGGCACATTGGAGGTGCACATTGCTTTCAGTATGCAGCCTTCTGCTCAGCAGTCTTACCAGAGTCTTACCTTGAGTATCCCTGGCCCTCCTTCCCTCTACCCTATTCTCTGGTTTATTTTCTTTCATAGCTCTGTGCTCTGCTGGCACTGGCCTCCCACCTTGATGTGACTCAGTGTGGGAGAGGGCTGTGCTCACCACAGTATCTGCAGCTCCCCTGGAGCCAGGTGAAGAGGGAGCTCTCTTCCCATGAATGGATGCGTGAGGTGGCTCATTCACTCTAGGTCCTTCTGAGACCCAGGAGCAGGGAGCAGCCAGACAGAGGCTGAGGGTCAGAAAGGGGACAGAGAGAAGGGACATCAAGGTCACAGGAATACAGCCAGGTGTACGGTTACAAGTGTACAGTTCAAGAAGCGAGTGCTCAACTGTGAGCTCCCTAAGAGCCCAGTGGTGGTGAGCAGAGCACATTCCTGGGCTTAACTGGGAGATAGGAAGTCTCTGGGCCCTGGATGGGATGGGTTCTCATCTCAGCTTCGAGCTCCACTCTGTCCTCAGGCTCAATGTCCTTCACTGTGGTATCTACAGGGACAGAAGAAGGGTCACTTTCTGGCCAGAGTCTGGGTTCTCTCAACCCATCAAGCCCTGCTCTATCCAGCTGGGGACACAGAGCCAGTTAGCTGTGTATGTCCCCAGGCCCAGTGTTGGGGTTCAGTCTGACTCAGCCCTGAGCCCCAGCCTCCCCTGCCCCTGTGATGCTGAGACCTTGGCCCCACCCCTATTCCTCTTGCAGAGGTTTTCTTCCTGGGCATCAGTGGCTGGGATGGAGCTGGAGAGTCCTGGAGGTGTCAGGAGGCTTTGAGTACAGGAGCCAATGGAGTCAGGCAGGAATGACTTCCTCTGCAGGCCTCTGTTCTGAGCTCTGACCGCACAGCCACTGCAGGACATGGAAAGTCCCCTTTCTCTGGGCTGGGAAATGGACAGAGTCTTGGCTAAGAGGTCATAAACACCTAGTCTTTAGGCCAGGCAGGGCAGGAAGCAAGCCTTGGACCAGGGAGTCGATTCGACCTGAGGTAAAGAGGCTCAGACCACAAGGAGACTCTCACAGGGATGGGCCCTTGTGTTCTGCACTAGATTCTCTGCTCTGAGGTTCTGCACAGGAGACTCTGCACTGACTTGTTCCCTAGGACTGGCTTCCCTGGGGACCACAGCACTCACAGCTTCCTGAGGCCCACGTCTCACCCACCCTGCTCATCTGCCTTTCTGCTTCTTCCCTGGCACCAGTATCCAAAGAAGAGGAGGAGGAGGGGGAGGAGCAACAGCAGAGAGGAGGCAACAGAGAAACTGATCACAACCTTCAGGTTCCCTTGCAGGCCTGGGCTGAGGTGCTGCCTTGAAAGAGGAAAACTCACTTCACTGAGCACCTAGTGTGCACCAGCCCACGCTGGGCCTTTGCATCCCCCCCTCACACTCTCACAGTGCTGCACAGGGGGTCACCGACTTCCTCTTTCAGGTTACCATCCCTCTTGCAGGAAGGAGCAGAGGCTGAGAGAGGGGAACTGGCAGCCTAGAAAAACCAGTAAGAACCCAGACGGGAATGAAACCGCGGAGCTGGACTTCCATCCTGCTCTCTCCAAAGAGCTGAGCCTCCTGATCTGGAGTGAAGGAGCCTGAACACCTTGTCCTGACCCAGAGCCCTCCGCTGGACAATGTAACTTTCATTGTGCAGAGAGACAGGACCAAGGAAGTGCAGCATCCTGGGGGCTCCCTGAGAGGCCATCTCTTCAGGGATCACAGTAAGGTCAGCAGAAAGAGCTACTTAAAGGTCATGGCCAGACCTCTCCTGTGCATCTGGAGAAACTGAGGTCCACACAGGAAGGGCTCATCTGAGTCTGCATCTCCAGAAGAGGCTGTGGCAACTACAAAGCTCTGCCCCTGACCCAGACTTCTCCCAGCAGTGCCCTCACTCACTACTCTGGGGTCTGAACTCTGGCATGAGGGACTGATTCTCAAGGTCTCCCTGGATAAGAGAGGATGTGAAGGGCTAGGCTCCCTGCTCCACATGGCAGCTGCTGCTCCTCTCCCAGACTGGGCCCCAACATCTCCCTCAGCTTTAAAGCCACACCATGCAGCACTCATTCTGAGCCTGTGGACACCTGGGTTCCTGTCCCTCTTCTCTGCCCCTGGACAGCAGTGGAGAGACTGGAACCAGGACTGAGATGGGCTGAGCGTCTCCAGGCAGCCTGGACACAGGACACTGGGACAGAGCCTGAGACTCCAGCTGTGGAGCTGGACACTAAGGGTGGGGAGAGGGATCATCCTGGGAATGAGAACTCAAGAGAGTGTGTCATGTGGCTATGCCAGGATGGACCTCTGTCCTCTCTTTGCCTATGTTGTGGCTTTGCCAACATTGGAAGCTTTACACCGGGTGTATTCTAGACAGGAAATATGTGGCAATGACATGTCTCCGAAGAGTCCACCTATGGCTGGTGCTCCTCATACCCACCCTCTGCAGGGAAGTCCCAGGCAGACTGTCAGAGGGACCCTGAGCTCTGCCATGCCAGGGTCACAGGCAGCTCACCTGAGACCACAAGCTCCAGGAGTTCGCTGAGCTGTGACAACAGATTTGGAGCTGAGTCCAAGAGCCATAGCACCTGTAGGTTCCCCTGAGGGTTGAGCTCATAGCAACCATGGAGAATTCTGCCTGGGACTGCTGAGCTTGGGAATCTGATCTCAGATTCAGGGGGGCCTTGGCTGCTCCCTCCTTGGACAGAAGGAAATTGTCCATTGGAATCAGAGACTGACACAGCAGGGTCACATTCTCTCCTGAGGACATCATGGATCCTGGCTTCACCAAGAGGGAGGGTGTTCCAGGGAGCTGTCCTGAAGAGAAGGAAGTGTTGAGGGGCTGCCCCAGCTCATTCTGAGCTGAGGCCTCAGAGAGGCTGTTTCTGAAAACCCACAGTCTCTGTCTGTTTCTGTTACCTCTGACTCTGTCCCTCGTGCCCTCCCCTGTCTCTGTGTCTCTCTCCCTCCCTGATACCTCAGTCTCAGTTTGGCCATCACAATCTGTGCTCTCCCAGCAGGGACTGTGCAGAGTCTGGGTCCCAACTGAGCCTGGGGCTCCTCACCTGTGAGCAGAATACCCAGGGATCAACAGGAACCAAGGACTTGAAGGAGAGGCTGTGTCCACCATAGCATGTATAGTGGCTCCCATGGAAACCACTCCCAGGTCCCAGGGGAAGTCAGCCTAAATGTGCCCAGCCTGGGGCTACAGATCATAAAAGAAAATTGTCCAGAACACAGGAGTACACTACACATTTTCCTCATCTATTGATCAAGAAGCCAAAGCAAAATAATGTCTTTACTTTATTAGTGGTGTGAGTCTCTCCACTGGGAAGGCTTTCTAACCCAGCATGCCCTAAGGTCAGGCCCAGGACCTGCACATTTCCTGTGTGAGGTTGAGAGTGATGGAGTTCGCTTACTGTGCTCCCCTTTGCTCCTGAGTCTGTGGATTCCAGCAGTCAATAGGCAGCATCTAGTGGCAGTTTAAATCTGTAACAGTACAATATTTATCTATATTTGTAACATCTGTGGTTATATCCTCTACACTTGCATCCATTACTCCAGGAAACACACCTGACCTGCAGTGCTGTGTAAACTCCTTGTCCCAGCATTTCCCAGAGGACTTTCTCATGTCTGTCAGTCCATCAGCATCCACTGCTGTGCTGGGCATAGCATCCTGTCTTCACCCTGTATCACATGACCCCGTGCCCCCTTTCCCTCTGAGTTCATGGGGAGCTGCTTGCCCTGACCTGAGAACAGGAGGTGGGATTTTACAGGTCAGTCAGACATTCTGAGTCCTCAGACAGAGGTGCTGTGAGCTTGGTCATCCCACACTCAACACGGGTATCAGTTCCAGTGAGGAAGATTTGCTGCCTGACCTGGTGTTTGTCATTATTGTCCTTTTTTGTGCTGGGACCAAATAACTCACACCCACAAGTTAAGGAAAGAAAAGTTTATTTTAGTTCTGGTGCACAGAGTTCAGTTCATAGTCAGCTGACTCCAAGGCAAGGTGCTGTGAGAAAAGAGAAGCAGTCCATGGTTTAATGGGCAGGATGCACTGAGTGGGGCCAGGGGACTGGGGAGGATGTGAGTTTCCAGCCCATGCTTATGGTGACCAACTCATCCCACCAGGCTTAAGCTTCCATCTTAAGCTGTTTGCATGGGACTTCTCCTGTCCCTCCTAAGGCCCCCCTCTGCTAATCCTTGCAGTGGGGTCTGAGATCTCTTCTGACCTGGTGGATGCCCAGGCGGGTGTTCACACTAGGCACAGCTGTGGGCTCCTGTTCCTGGGAGAAAGGGGCTGTGGATGGCCTCTGTTTGGGCATAGGTCAATTTTTGGGGATCTTGAGTCAGATTTCTGGGGGAGGAAAAGATGGGGATGAGAATGAAGGTGCAGGCTGGAAAAGCCTGGGAGGCTATAGGTGATGGAACTCACCTGCCTGTCCCTCAACTTGTCCTCTGCTGAGTATCTGTCTCTTGGGTCCAGGAAATGCCTTGACTTGGAGAAGAAGGATACAACCCCCACATTTCCATCTGCAGGCCTGAACCTGTGTTTAGGTCACTTACTGGGAGTCCTGGAGCTCTGGGCTCTGAAGCAGGGAGACAGTGACAAATGCTGCTTCTTGACTCTGCTCTGCACCATCAGTCTTGCAGAGAGAATGCCAAGTGGTGAGGCTCCCTCTGAGTCTCTCAGGGTAGGGGCACAGTGTTTGGTGCATGAAGGGACTCTGCTCACTGGGACAGTGGCTAGAGTTGGCTGGAGCTCTCAGCTCTGAGATCTCAAGTGCACTTGGGGTGAGCATGGTGACTGCTCCCCTGAGAGGAGGCTCAGTGTCTTCAAGCCAGGAAGTGCAGGGACACAGTACGCCCATGGTCCTTATGTGCAGTCTGAATCTTTATATGGTACAGAGCTGTCAGAGGCCCTAGCAGAGGTGACCTGTTCTAGAGCAGTGTGACCAGAGCAGAAGGAAGCAGGAGGGGAACCTGAAGTGGGAGCAGCATCACCTGGTGGATGAATCAGAAATGGTCCAGAGTCACATGAAGCTATGGGCACCATTGGGAGTGGCTGTGAAATTGCTCTAGGAGTGGAATTTGGTAAAGTGGGGAGGAGCAGGCAGGAGACAACCTACAGTGCTGGTGGGGGGACTGGGGTTCTGGTGAGAGCTTAGAGCATCAGAACCCTGACAGAAGTGGAGACAGTGAATGTGCTCAGGAGGCTTCAGATGGAAACAAGCACTGTCTCGGGAAGTGGATTAAAGGTTGTTTTTTCATTAGTTTTAGGAAGCTGTTGACTTTTCACCAAGCTAAAATTTAAACAGCTCATGTCTGTCAAGAATTGAAAGTCTTCCAGAAATACTGAGGATAAACTTATATAGGATGAGAAGAATGTGTTTGGAAACTTAGGGAAAGAACCTTGAAAAAGACTGTGGAGAGAATTCCCCTCTCCAAATAGATTTGAGCACTGTATTTTTGGGTGAGGTTATTGTTGCTTATAGTGAGGAAGATAACAGCTGCAAAACTTCTACCAGTGGAAAATTGGTTAACATGTTTTCCCCATGTGCAGTGCTTGGCAGCTACATTTGAGTATACAGTGGAAATGTTGTGAACAAAATGTAAAAATGTTTTAAAGTGTAATCTGTAATCTATTTTAATCACTCTTGAAGAAGATAATGCACAATATGTACCTCTGAGAGGCTGGTTGTGCTGTGCTGTGCTGCAAAGCTGAGTGTGTTTGCTGCAGGTACAGCTTCCTCTTAGCACTAGGTGACCTGCACCAGGCCCAACTCCATGCAGTGTCCGGGGGGAGAAATGGTGTGGATGTCTGTCTGTCCTTCCTGACCCCATCATCTGCAATGCAGGCTGTGTGTGTCCTGCAGCACTGATGGCCGTCCTGCACACAGCAGGCTCACAGTGTGTGTGGACTCCTGTCTACCCACTGACTAGCATCCACTCCTCAGACACAGACCTCAGACAGCAGAGGAAGTACCATCACTCTACTGCCTCAGGGAAAGGAGAGTGGCTGAGTCACATTAGGAGGTCTTGGAGTTCATACAGTCATCCTCTGTTGGAGTTAGACAACAACGCAATTCCCTCTCAGGTGGTGCTGAACCCTCCTGTGGACAGGATCTTTGGAGGACACCTGGCTCAGAAAGGTGAATGGGAATCACCTGGGCCTCAGAGCACCAATGTTCCAGGCAGGAGGGATAAAGGAGAACAGGTACAAAACAGTAAATTGAGCAATGAATGACATAGACATTGTGGGATCCACAGACCCTCCTCACTGAGGCTGAGAGATGAAGGGGAACTGTGTGTCCACACTGAGTGTCCCACAAATACAGAGAATTCCATGGGAAGGAAACCATGTACTAATTCCAACATCTAAGGAGTCTATAGTTCAGAGTAGTGGGCCAGAGCTTGTTCTGCACATACACTTATTTCAGAGAAGAAGAGGGATGAAGGGAGCCTTGGACAGTCAGCAGAAACCCGCTTCCAGTGCACATGGAGTGCAGAGAGAAGCCATGGCTCCCTGTCCACAGGACATCAGACTCAGAACAGGTTCACAGCCTCAGCATTGGGGCAAAGTCTCTAAACCACCAATTTCCAGGGGGGCAGGAGGTGTGAGACAGTGAAGGAGGGATTCTGCTTGTTACCTGATGCCAGGAAGCAAAGTCATCCTGCCATCAACATCAAATATCATGGCCTGTGAATCTTTCATGTAAGTCTCAGATCGATGAAAAAATGGACCTGTGATTTTAATTACCCACAGTTGACCTGGAGCAGGAAGGAAATTGCCGCAAAAGAAAATGGCTGAATTCCTGCGTTTTTACACAGCAGCCTCCACTTCCCTGTGCCCGGTGAGCTCCTGAACTCTGGCAGATGTGGGCAATGAGCTGAAGTTTAGCTGTTGCACATTTATTCCAATTTTAACGTAAGTGATACCATGAGTAGGCACTGCCCTATGTGATAGCTCAGATACAGAACACATCATCACTGTGAAATTTTACTAGATAATTTCAAGAAAGAATGAGTTGGTCACCAAGCACTATGGGATTATCACAAGAGAGTTTCAGGAAATTTAGTCACCTTCAGTGAGGTCTTGAGGGACTCACATCCTCACAGGTCTCACATCACTAATGGAGTCACAGGAGGGTAGGTTTCACTGAGGGACTCTGTAGTGTTAAACATGACCCCACTCTATGCAGACTGGGCTACTGCCACCTCAATAAGGAGCAGGGTCACCATGGAGGAAACCTGGCCAGGAGAAACCAAGGCCCTTGCCTAAGGTCTCTGTGGGCTCAGATTCTGATTGGTGGGTGCTGAGGTCCAGGTGATGTTCGGCTCACATCCCTGGGTGCACAGCACAGTGAGTGAACCCTGCTGTGAGGGTTCGGAGGTCTCACATATTTGTCACCTCCTGTGTCTTTGGCTGCAGGGTCCTGACAGGAGGAAGGGGAGGGACAAAGGCCAAGACTTCACCCCTGAAGTCAGTACCATGGGATGTGTGGGTTGGTAGCTCCAGGGAGGCTGTCTACTCAGGGAGCTCCTGTCCCACCCACTATTTGGTCCTCTTTGTTCTGTGGTGTTAGATACAGAACAGCATTCAGTGAGCTTGTTGTTTAGAAATCCACTGTGGAGCTCAGAGATGAGGGTTCCATCTTGTGTGAGTATGGCTGACCACATAGCATCACATCATCCCAGGGATACCAGGGCTTAGCCAACTGGTAGAAAGACTGCCGTGGCCATGGGAGAGAGCAGAGTCCTGGCTTAGAGAGGGAGTGTGAAGCCGTTCTCACACTTTCGGCCCTCAGTGGTTTCTTCACTTGCATCCCTGTGAGGTTTTCTCCACCCCGGAGCATCTGTATGTCTAGCACTGCTTGGTGTTTGTACATCGTGCAGCTCATCCCATTGTGGACACGACAGGATTCCCAGAACAATGATTTCTGTTAGAGTGCTGGTCAAACCTGAGCAACTTTCTCTTCACAAATTTCTTTATTAACAATAATATGTGTGGGAGAAGTAGAGTCTGAAATCTCCCAGATTCTAGCAATAGAAGTCAAATGTGGAATTATGTATCAGAATTTTCTCACAGATTTTCGTGTCAGACTCTGCAGCAGCAAAGCCCTATATCTCCTCATCCTGGACAGGTTGGAGAAGAGCAGGCAGCTCATGGTCTTCACAGGGACCTTATTTGCCAGCTCTTGGACTTCCTCCTCACAGAGGTGATTCTAGCTCCCCCGGACCCCAAACTCTGAGCATCACAGGCTCCTGCATGAGACTGGCTTAGCACAAGGCAGAGCCATTTCCGCTCACTGAACAGAATGAGACCCTCAGATACTGGGACACCTTGCCCATAGCCTGCCAGAGGATTCATTGGCAAGTCTTCTATGTCACCTGCTGCCACCCCATACTTCCCAGATGGGAAGCCCTTTGTGTTTCATAGGTGAGCAGGGACAGGGTTGTGGCATGGGGATCTAGGCCAGACAACATCCTGGAGGAACAATCACATGGGAGGGAACCGTGCCCATGTGGACCATGCCCTTCATGACTGTGCTGGGTCCTGGGTGTTGGCTTTGGTCAGTTTGGGTGGGCACCAACAGTGCATGAGCTCAGCCTCCAAAGGCTCTTGTAGACCCCATGTCTCAGGACAGACTTCTCCACTGTGACCCTCTGCTGCATTCTCTTCCAGGATTTACAGGATATAGAAGGCTGACTGATTTGGGGCATAATTTTTCTCCTGCAAGACAAGACATAGGAACAAAGAAAAGCTAGAAAACAAACAGGGTGTGACTGTCATGCCCAGGTCACACTCTGCAAAGTTCACTGCTTGCTGCCCACACAGGAAGATGACCAGCTCCTTCTCACCATAGCACAGTGGAGGCAGGGGCTTGGGAAACTTTCAGATGAGGCCCAGGGTGCAACAGCTCTAACCAAGGCAAGGCCACACCAAACTCTTGGTCAAGGAATCCCAGTGCATGCACCCTGCACATCCCATACTGCTGCACCCAGAACCACAGGGAGACATTGCTGTGTATTCTATGCCCTCTGGGAGACCCGGATGTGATTCTGCTCCTCTAGGCAGCATCCCCTGCCAACCGAACATAGTGAACAATATACAAATATGGACAAGTGATATTAAATGCACTCTGTTAATTCTTATGTTAATGTATCTCCTTCATAACTTGCAGTTTTAGAGGATTACAGTATTTATCTCACTTCTATTTCTATATTATCCTGGGTCACTATTTTTACTTGTTTTGTACATTTCCTCCCCTTTTCCCACACTCTGTCAAATTTCACCTTTGGTTCTCCTATCCTTTGTATGATTTGCTATGTTATCATTTCTTTAAAATCTTTGAAAACTAACTACTTTGTGTCCACTTTACTTTACTTGTGATGTCAGTGAAATTAGTAAAGTATCTTCAGTTGTAATATTTTTGTGAATTTGGTTCTGTTTTTCATGGTTTCATTCTTTAGAGAAAATCACAGTGCAACTAATTTCTCAGAGGTTTTTATATATTTTCATTTCTATCATTTTATGAATAATTCCTATTCTTATAAAGTTATTTACTATTGCCATTGATTAAAGGTCATCTTTTTTCCCCAATAATCAAACCCACAACCTCACTTTTGCCAAGCAATGCTCTATTGCTGACCTATATCCATGGCCCAAGGCTTTCATTTTTGATGGTACGAGAGAAGATTAACTTCTGCTTGATCATCATGATTTTTCACTTTGGACAAAGGAGAGCTGCTCTATAGATGAGAGCACGGAGCAGGTAGCACACTGAGAAGTGAAATTCTCCTGTCTTCAGCCAGAGGAAGATGTACAACACAGCCCTTCAGAACTTTTGTGAACTCACTGGAAAATTTCTTCACCAATCTCTGTACTTTTCCCAAAAGAAGAAAGAAAACTTCCCCATCCATAGCTGTGTGAGGTGTGGTCAGCATGGTGTGGACAGATCTCCATGACTCATTCCTCCTGTACCTACATTAGGATCCATCGCCTACATCTCTCCACTTCCCCATCACAGCTCTGCTTTACAGCAGTTACCATAATAGTATGCACACTTGGAATCTGCAAAGAGCCTGAGAGTCAGTGTTTTCATAGCAAGAAAAAATGTAAAATGGGGAAAAAACTGTTCAAAATGAAAGAGAAACTGGAATAGGGTAAAGCAAAAAAGAAAGGGAAAAAAAATATATATATATACACACATGTATATGATAGTTAAGATCATTATACTATCATTTTCTCTTTGCTCACTGAAAAGAATGAATTGTGTTAATAGGGTATGAACAATTAAATACCTGTATCTTATACTTTTAAGTAATTAAAAGATAACAATACTCAATTTGTTGACCATTTTTGCTCCCCTATTATCCTGTATGAAATTTTAGTTTTATACCCTATGCAATAAAATTATAAATCAGTAAGTAAAGGCAGAAAAAAGAGAAGAAAATACACAAATTCGATCTGCATGGATGTCGCTCTAAAGTGTGTCAATTAGCTAGATGGTGGTAATATTTTACACTGCAGTTGTATGGAAGACAACAATTTCTATACCTCAAATACATCAAAGTCTTCTCAGAAATGTGGTAATAAGGCTCATGCTGAAGCTGCACAATATCTCACTTCAATTACAGCATGTCAAGTTGAATGATCTTTATCTTTCTTCATTAACTACTCATCATATGTAAATATCATATTAAATGTTTGCACCAAGTGAGGGGTTTGGGTTTTCTTGCAGAGAGAGATTACTTTACTTTTATGGAATATTCAAGGATTTCAGTTTTAGATCATGTTGTTGAAGTTTAAATTGTGCACTAAAGACAGCCTGATATATAGACATGTATAATTGTTACTAATTTGTGCTTGTTTGAATGAAAGCCACAACAGATGTCTCTATGAGGTTACAGCTCCCTCTTCCTTGACACCCACATCTCCTCCCCAGCTAGTGCAGTCCTGGGCACTAACACATCAGCTATGTCTGACTCCTCCTCTCTCCCCTGTTGAACACTGGTATTATGAGCTGGGATCTCCCTGTTTTTAACAATGGCTCAAGGGACTGCTTTGTATTCCTTGACATATTTTTGGAGAAGAACCTCTCATGTTGTGAAAAGCATATTTAAATGTCCCCATTGGCTGAGATGATTCAGAAGTAGAAAATGTTTTCCAAACATTTTCTCCCTCCTGGGCCCAAATAAGCCAACCTAGTCATGACTTAATCTGTCAATTTATTTTATTGAAGTTGAAGTCTACTGATGCTGTTTCTACCATTGGTGCACTGTAGTTCCTTTCACAGATGTTAGTATAACAAAAAAAAAAAAAAAAGCCTGGAAGGTGGTAGATTAAATCACAGGAGCATAACATAGCCTCTCCAGGACCAGAAAGCCAGACTCCTGAGAAAAAATGACTTACAAAAGTGAAAAGGAAACATAGCCATGAGAATAGAGGAAGAACAATCAAAGAAAACTGGAAACCACAGAGGAACTGGAAAAACTTGTTCAAAATGCAGATAAAAGAAGGCAGCCTGGAATGCTAATCCAAAAGATTGAGAAGGGATCCTGTCTTTGCAAACAAGAGGTAAATCTCAACAGGCTTGGAGAACTCAGGGAGAAACAATGGACTCAGTTGGCAATGCTATCCCAAGAAAATCTCGTGGTTGTGGTAAATGGAAAAAAAAATTTGAGTTTTACTCTGAAAGTAACTTCTTTTACGTGACTCTGTATAGTTGGAAAAGGGGTTCATTGCAGCCTGTATCACATTTGGGAGTGATTAATCCTGACACATTTGGGGAACTCGTTAATTGCTTAGGACTAAATTGTTCCAGAAATGAGATGTCACAATGTTACTCTGCTCAGGTTTTCTGAATCACCCTTCTGGGTGGGAGACAACAGAAGACACAGTCACAGACATAGACTCTCTAAGAAGATTAAGCAAGGCTGAGCTCAGGTCAGGTATGCCATAGTGGTCTGTGCCTATTGTGATAAGCCATCCTGTTTGCATGTGACTTTCTGAGAGGTGCACATGTGAAAGTGCTGGTATGAAGCCCAGCAGACTCCCTGATCCCAACCCTTGCAACCTCAGAAGGCGCAGAACTTGGAGACCTGCTTCTTTTTCCCATATGCCAATGTGATCAACAACACATTTCATCTTAGACAGTTGCCACATACTGGGGTGTATGGACAGAGAGAGCGCTGGGTCAGGGGTTTTCACAAGATCACAGACTATGAAGCCGGGTAAAGCAGCAGTGACATGGGGCACACAGGGTCACAAACACTAAGAGCTGCTAGGATGATTATAGTCATGAAAAGAAACATCACATCATTGATTGACACTGCCCAGTAGGAAGTGTGGGGAAGCACTCAGCACACACACAGAACAAGTGGGTAGAAACAGAATAAGCTCATGCTGTGAGTCTCTGTTCCCCCAGTACCTGTGTATTCCATCCTACTGATCTTGGGAAGAAACCACCCACCCAAACACAAGGGGGGATTTCTTTGTTGTTTTTACTTTGTTTTTCTTTTGTTCTTTATTTTGTTGTTTTTATTCTTTTTTCTTTTCTGTTTTGATTTGATTTTTTCTAGTACTTTTACCCTAATAATACTAATTGCTTCCATTCTTCAACTAGATATTTCATCTTATATTTCTCATCATCTTCTTATCTAGCTTTATGAATTCTTCTCTACTGTTAATGATGCTAGAGTTTATATATTGACAAGATATTTGTTGAAAGTCAAAATTTGGTTTCTTTTTGCAACTATATTTCTCAATAGATCTGTTTTCTAGGTTTTAGAGTGGCATAGCAATGAGTTTTATTCATTCTTATGACATGTCAGTACATGCATAGTTTAGGCTCTACTATTTTCACTGGTTTCCTTCATGTTGTTACTAGTGGTATGGCAGCCCTGTTCAATGGTTTTCACTTTAGGCTAATAATGGTCTTTGTATCAGAAACAATAGTCAGTTATTCTCCCTTCTCTGTATGATGGTGGGGATCAAACCTCCATCAGAGTGTTGGACACTATGAAACCCTCAAACACTGGGATGAGTAGGTTGTACATGAGTGCAAAATGAAACTCAAAATATATCTCAGAAGACATAGCTATTTCCAAGACTTCACCACTATGAGTGCTCAGTAAGGGTTCTCTCGCATGTGCTCATCTCTCAGCTGCATGTGGTTCCTTCTCTAGCTGCGTCGAGCCTGGAATAGTGGAATTCTGAGAATCACCAGGACTGGGTCAGCCAGGCCCATCCAGATGAGATTGTCACTGTGTGATCCTGAGGTTTGCAGGAGAAGTTAGAGACAAAGAGGTTAGAGAAGACCAATATTGCCCCAGGATTCCTGAATATCCACCAAGGGTATCTGTTTCCCTACAGAAGATTTCATCTTGTGAATGCAGCTCCATAACTGAGAAGTCTTTTACTCCCCTGATTTGGAGTTTGACTGGGTTCGTAGTGGGCTGAGGGTTTCCACTTTTCGTGAGAATCTAGAAAGAGAAAAAAACAAATGTGTGAATCACTGAAGGACCAGGGGTTTTATTCTGGGTTCACAGCCTTGTATCTTACCATCATGACATGACTTCGTGACCATCCATAAGAGTCCTTTCCCAGTGTAGTCTTATCCCTCACTGCACTCTGTGAATTCAGAACTTGAGTCAGAGTCACTTTGGAGTAAAGGTAGCCTGAGTTCAAAGAGCTCAGAAAAATTAAGATTTCAAGTTGGAAAATAACTGAGCACAGTACAACACACACTCATTCTCCTGGAGGTGAATTTATCTTCATTTATTGACCACATATGAAGCTCTGGTCCATAGGATTTCTGTAATTCAGGTTAAAGAGGGTGAATGTCAAGGGCTGTGACTAAGCCTAGGGCTCTGGAACCATCATCCATGATTGTCTCATGGTTTGAAGTACCTAGAGCATTACACACACACACACACACACACACACACACACACACACATACACACACACACACATGAACGCACACATTCATACCTGTATTTTACATGGTGGGAATGTCATGGGTTCCTAAAATCAGTGTATCTAGTTTATAGATGTGTAAATTCATGCAATAAATATTTAAGAAGATGCAAGTGGAATAAATGAATAGTGGGGTTAAAAGGGAAAAGAAATATAAACATATAAAATTTATACAATGAGCACAATCCTTATATATGTGCTTCTAGGACACCCATGTCATGTTAATTTCTGACTTCTGAGTCTTTGCCTAAAGGATTTTTCTGAACAAGTGATCTCTTATGTCCTTTGTGTTACAGAAAATATAAACACAGTCAGGATTTAACATTCAATCTATGCACTAAAGTCCGTATTCCAGTGCAGAAAAAAAAGAGAGAGAGAATATGAACAAATATTCTTTAATATGAACTACGTAGAACTAGATATAATAATATATCACCAAGTATATAATAATAATTGAAGTAGGAATGAAATTGAGAAATTCAGTTTACTTGATGTACATTTTATCAGTGAGTCATAAGAGATCATTAAAAAGTTGTTGGAGGATAATCTTAATATGAAGTACTAGTAATACATGCAAACCAACAGCTTTGTTGCACAACAAATTATTATTCAGAAAGCATAAAATCACCAAGTTTTAATCTATCAATTACAATGGGATCATATTACAAACTCCTTGTGAATATAAGATTTTCAGATAAATCTGAAATATTTCTATAGTTCATAAGTGAATATCAATTTTCAACATCCTGAATAGAAAGATTTAGCATTAAAAAGTTGTTCTCTGCAGTTATTGTATAAATCTAATAAAATTCCCAGAAACCAGGGGTGTAATTACATTCTTTTTTAAAAATTTTATTTAAGAGGAAAAAGAGAAAAACACAAAACAAAACAAAGCGGTGTAAGGCTACATGTAATACAGAACTACAAAAAAAAAAAAAAAAACCATAACAGTAAGAAATCACCTGTTCATAGATTACATATTATCATCTTGGAAATAGTTGCTCAAATCACAGTATCAAAGAATACAAAGTGGACATTCAAACTGAGAGACTGCAAACAGCTGTGTTGAATGATCCAAAAACATTAATATAGTCAGCTATTTAACACCCCTAAACAAACTTGCTGTTATATCCGTTAGAATGCTTTTTTTCCCCTCTCTTTTTTACAACAAATTTTACACATTTTGGATTTTATTACTCCTTAGTTCTTATTACTTTTTTTTGGGGGGGGGGAATAAAGTCAAATATGGCAAAACAAAGCTGTCAGTCAAAACCAAGGATAGACATAGCACATGATGTAGAACAGAGTACAAGGTTATCAACAATGGTTATCAACGTTGTCTCTTGTTTCCTTAAAATGAATTGTCTATCTCATTAGATATTATAAAGTTGGACAAAACAGCAGAGAACAAGACCAAGAAAACTTAGGCATTGTAAACATTACAGGACTTCCAAAGGAGACAATAGTCAAACCAGAATGGGCATCTTAGTGAATCTTATTGCCTTCAAAGTAGTTGCCTATACCCTCAAACTTGATACTATCATACAGAATGGAACAGAGTCTAATCAGTCAAAACAAGATCGTGGGAGTATTACAGGACTTCAAAACAAGTTAATAGGAAATCAAAAAGAGTTACTATTATATATCCTAATTTTTAAAAAATTTTCCCCTTAATTAAAACAAACATAAGAAATAACTAAATAATTTTTTTAATGAATAAGGGAGAGATTGAGATAAAACAGGACATAACAATATAACAATACAGGTCAAAGCATGACTGTTTCAGCAACCTAGTGCTTCACCACCAAAAAACCCGACTTAATAGTAGTTATCATAGTGGCTGTCTTTTTCCTTGAAATATTTGGATAAAACTTCATATACTATAGCTTCAAATATTTCCATATCAAGAAGCCCAGAATAAAGCCTTTCTAATTAATAAGTGAAAACCTTATAAGGCTTCAAGGCCACATAATGGGGAATCATGATTACCACATTTTTATATATTTGAATCATTACTTACATTAGGGAAACTATTCGGTATTCACACATGTGTGATTGATTTATTTCACTTATGAGTATGGTCTCAAGCTGTGCCCATTTATTGATAAATATCTCAATGTGATCCTTCTTTATAGCTGAATAATATTCCATTGTATAGAAATACCACACCTTTTTTATCCATTCCTCAGTTGATGGACACTTGGGTTGTTTCCAAGATCTGGCGATTACAAATTGTGCTGCTATAAACATAGGTGCACATATATCCCTGTGGTATGATGCTTTCAGTTCTTCTGGGAATATGCCTAGAAGTGGAATAGCTGGAATAAATGGGATTTCCACTCCCAACTTTTTGAGAAATCTCCAGACAGACCTCCACAAAGGCTGTACCAGTCTACACTCCCACCAACAGTGCAGGAAAGTTCCTTTTTCCCCACAGCCTCTCCAGCATTTGTTGTTGTTGGTTTTCTTGATCCTGGCCATTCTTTCAGGAGTGAGATGGTATCTAGTGTGGGTTTAATTTGCATTTCTCTAATGACCAATGATGATGAGCATTTTTTCATGTATTTATTTGCCATTTGCATTTCTTCATCTGAGAATTGCGTATTCATCTCAGATGCCCATTTTTGGATTGGATCTTTGAATTTTGGAGGTCTGAGTTTTTTTAATTCTTTATATGTTTTAGACAAGAGTCCCTTGTCTGAGAGAGAGAGTTCACTAAAATCGTTTCCCAGTTTGTGGGTTTTCTTTTCACTATGCTGGAGATTTCTTTTGACATGCAGAAACTTTTTAATAAGAAGTGGTCCCAGTTATTGATTCTGAGAAGTATTTCCTGTGCGGTTTGAGTCCTGTTCATGAATTCTCTACCTACTCCTATGTCTCCAAGGTTTCTACCCAGTTTGTCTTCCAATAGATTTAGCGTTTCTGTTTTAATATTCAGATCTTTGACCCATTTAGATTTTAATTTAGTACATGGTGATAGACATGGGTCTAGCTTTAGTTTTCGGCAAATGGAGAGCCAGTTTTTCCAGCACCATTTATTAAAGAGACTGTCTTTCTTCCAATGAACCTGCTTGGCTCCTTTATCAAAGATAAGGTGGTTGAGTGTGTTTGTAGTTGTGGTTGTATCTTCCAATCTATTCCATTGATCTTCGGCTCTGTTTTGATGCCAATACCATGTTGATTTTACTACTGTTGCTTTGTAGTATAACTTCAAGTCAGGGATTGTGATGCCTCCTGCTTTGTATTTGCTGCTTAGAATTGCCTTTGCGATTCTAGGTCTCTTCTGGTTCCAGATGAAATTTAGAAGTGATTTCTCTAGGTCTATAAGGTATGTTGATGGTATTTCTATTGGGATTGCATTGAATCTGTATAACAGTTTTGGGAGAATGGCCATCTTCCCAATGTTTGTTCTTCCTATCCATGAGCAAGGGATGTCTTTCCATTTACTGAGATCATCCTCAATTTCCTTTTTCAGTGTATTATAATTTTCACTGTATAAGTCTTTCACTTCTTTCCTAAGAGTAATTCCTAAGTATTTCAATTTTGCTTGCTAATGTGAATAGTCCAGTTTCTCTTATTTCCCTCTCTGTGATTTTGTTGTTCATGTATAGGAATGTTATTGATTTCTGAGTATTCATTTTGTATCCAGCCACATTACTGAATTTATTTATTGCATCTAAGAGTCTTTCAATGGAGTTTAGGGGGTCTTCTTTGTAGGGTATCATGTCATCTGCAGACAATGATAATTTAACTTCTTCTTTTCCTATCTTTACCCCTTTTATTTCTCTTTCTTGCCTAATTGCTCTGGCTAGTACTTCCAGTACTATATTAAATAGGAGTGGGGATAAAGGACATCCTTGTCTTGTGCCTTGTTTTAAAGTAAAGGCTTTCAATTTTTGGCCATTTAGTATGATGCTGGCTGTTGGTTTGTCATAAATGGCCTTTATTATATTGAGGTAAACACCATCTATTCCAATTTTCTGTAAAGTTCTTATCATGAATAAATGTTGGACCTTATCAAAGGCTTTTTCTGCATCTATAGAAATGATCATGTGATTCTTATTTTTGGCTTTATTGATATGGTGGATTACATTTATTGATTTGCGTATGTTGAACCATCCTTGCATTCCTGGGATGAATCCCACTTGGTCATGGTGTATAATCTTCTTGATGATTTGCTGGATCCTATTTGCCAATATTTTATTGAGGATTTTTGCATCTGTGTTCATTAGGGAGATCGGTCTATAGTTCTCTTTTTTAGTTGGGTCTTTCTCAGGTTTTGGTACTAGAGTAATATTTGCTTCCAGGAATGACTTAGGAAGGATTGCTTCCTTTTCAATTTCATTGAATAGTTTGAGGAGTGTCGGTATTAGGTCGTCTTTGTATTTCTTGTAGAATTCTGCAGTGAATCCATCTGGGCTTGGGCTTTTCTTGGTGGGTAAGGACTTAATTACATTTTCAATTTCATTAGCAGAGATTGGGTTATTCAACAGTTTTACATCCTCTTGATCTAGCTTTGGTACTGCATATGCTTCTAAGAATCTGTCTATTTCTTCTGTGTCATCAAACTTTTGAGAGTAGAGGTTTTCTAAATAGGTGTTGATGATCTTCTGTATTTCTATTGCTTCTGTAGTGATTTCACCTTTTTCATTTCTTATTGCATGAATTTGAGCTTTTTCTTCCTTTTCTAAAATAAGGTTGGCTAGGGGCTTATTGATTTTATTTATTCTTTCAAAGAACCAACTCTTTGATTCATTGATTCTTTGGATTGTATTCTTAGTCTCTATTGCATTGATTTCTCCTCTGATTTTTATAATTTCCTCTCTTCTTTTGGCCTTGGGATTGACTTGCTCTTCTTTTTCTAGCTGTTTGAGGTGTAGCATCAAGTTATTTATTTATATTCGTTCTGTTTTCCTGATGTGGGAACTCAGTGCAATAAATTTTCCTCTCAGGACGGCTTTCATTGCATCCCACAGATTCCGGTAAGTTGTATCTGCATTTTCATTTTCTTTTAGGTATTGTTTAATTTCTTCTTTAAGTTCTTCTGTGACCCACTGATTACTCAAGAGTGTGTTATTCAGTTTCCATGTGTTTGCGGGATTTTTGTAGTATCTTTTATCATTAATTTCTAATTTCAGAGCTCTATGATCCGATAACATGCAAGGGATGATTTGAACTCTTTTGCATTTGTTTAAATATGTTCTGTGAGCTAATATATGGTCTATTTTAGAGAATGATCCATGTACTGCTGAGAAGAATGTGTATTCTGATATTGTTGGGTGGAACATTCTGTATATGTCTATCAAACCCATTTGTTCACAGGTGTGATTCAGTTCTGTTATTTCTTTGCTCATTTTCTGTCTAGTTGATCTGTCCCTTCGTGTCAATGGCATATTAAGGTCTCCTGTTACAATTGTGTTACTGATAATTTGAGTTTTCATTTCTGTTAATAATTGTTTTATATAACTGGGTGCTCTGGAGTTTGGTGCATATATATTTAAGGTAGTTATCTCTTCCTCTTGGAGTTTTCCCCTTACGAGTATGTAGTGACCTTCTTTGTCCTTTATGGTCATTGTTGGTTTAAAGTTCACGTCTGCAAACAGAATGGCTACTCCTGCCTTTTTTTGGATTCCTGCTGCATGAAGAATTGTTTTCCATCCTTTGACTTTCAGTCTGTGAGTATCCTTCTGGCTTAGATGGGTTTCCTATAAACAGCATATGGTTGGATTTTGTTTCTTGATCCATTCTGCTAGTCTGTTTCTTTTGATTGGTGCATTGAGACCATTTACATTAATGGTTATTACTGTTAAATGCTGGTTAATTGTAGGAATGTTATCTCTCTGCTGTTGCATCTTTATCTTTCTGTTCTGTTTAATTATTTGCTTTGCTTAGTGATTTTTTCCTTTGTGTATCTAAACTGTCTTTCAATATTTTTTGCAGGGTTGGTTTGGTGTTCATGAAGTTCTTCAGCTGTTCTTTGTCATGGAAGTATCATATTTCACCATCTATTTTGAATGATAGTTTTGCAGGATATATCAGTCTAGGTTGGAAATCATTTTGCTTTAGGATCTGGAATACTTCACTCCATGCTCTTCTTGACTTTATTGTTTGTGCTGAGAAGTCTGCTGTGATTCTGATAGGTTTTCCTTTATAAGTGATCTGTCTTTTCTCTCTGACAGCTTTTAATAATCTATTCTTGTGTTGGATTTCTAGGATGGTGATTATTATATGTCTGGGTGTAGTTTTATTTTGGTTATGACTATTTGGAGTTCTATATACTTCACTGATCCTGATGTCAGTTTCTGATCTCATGCTTGGGAAATTTTCAGCTATTACTTCTCTAAATATCCTCTTGACATCCTTTATGTTGTTTCCTTCTTTTTCATTAATCCCTATCATTCTTATGTTATTCTTCTTTGCATCGTCTTGCAGTTGTTGAATTGTTGTTTCCTGATTCCTTGTTGTTTTTAAAAGATCTTTCCTTTCCTGTTCACTAGCTGCAATCCTGTCTTCAAGGTCTGAAATTCTATCTTCCCTTTCATTAAGGCGGTTTTTACAACTTTCAGTGGAGTTTTTTATTTCCTGTATGTCTCTGTGCATCTGCATTATGTATTCTGTTTGTTTCTTATATTGCTAGTCTAGGGATTCTATCTTTTTGTTTAGTTCCTCAAATTTTTTATCTGTGTTTTCTTTAGATATATTCAGAATCTCTTTCATTTCTTTTATCATTTCTTCTTTTATCTGGGAAATTATTTTGAGTTTGAATTTCTTTAAAGCTTCCTGGAGTTGCTTGTCAATTTCAGTAGCTATTGTGTCCAATATATGAGGTGGATGGGATATATTTTCTTCTATATACATTGCTCCTAGGGTTTCTTGAGATGGGCTGGAGGTTTGAGGTTGTAATTTGGTCTTTCGTTTTGTCATTTTCCTATAATTCTGTGTTTCAAGTGTTATTTGAAAGCTTCCTCAGGATCTGTTGAAAATCCCCTTCTATGTTTGCAGCTACTGAGACTCTTGCACCACGCTACCCCAAGCCATTGGGCCTGCAGGACCAATGGCCCTCCTCTGCCTGCTCAGAACTCTGCAGTTCCAGACAAGCTGGGCCTCAGGGACACTGTGTGCCCACCTGCCCCTTAGAAGCTTCACAGCTCTTTAATCACAGCTGAGTTAGGGTACTCACCACAGGCCAAGGTGCCTCAGGAACCTGTGATCCCTCCATGCTTGCAGAGATATCCACAGTCCTCTAGACACACGGAGAGGCCGATGCAGGCACCCCAGATCTGCCCAGCTCCTCCTCTGCACACGGATGGCTAGGCATGGCAGCGAAACAGGCTGGGCTCTGTGGATAGTCTGGGCCCGCCCACCCATTGGAAGCTCAGCAGTTCTCCAAGTGCAGCTGGGATGGGGAGGCGGATGTAGAGCCCTCTAACCCACTACTCCACTTCACTGCACCTGGAAGCCTGGAGGGTCCGGAACAGTCTGAGATTTGGGCAGAGTGTGCTGAGCACTCACCACAGGCCGCGGTGCCTCAGGAACCTGCGATCCCTCCCTGCTTGCAGAGATATTCATAGTCCTCCAGACACACGGAGGGGCCGATGCAGGCACCCCAGATCCGCCCAGCTCCTTCTCTGCACACTCTTGGCTAGGCGTGGCAGCGAAACAGGCTGGGCTCCGGGGATAGTGTGGGCCCGCCCACCTGTGGGGAGCTCAGCAGTTCTCCAAGTGCAACTGGGATGAGGAGGCGGATGTAGAGGCCTCAAACTCACCTCTCCCCTTCACTGCACCTGGAAGCCTGGAGGGACCCAAACAGTCTGGGCCGAGATATCCACAGTCCTCCAGACACACGGAGAGGCCGATGCAGGCACCCCAGATCCTCCCAGCTCCTCCTCTGCACACCGATGGCTAGGCGCGGCAGCGAAATACGCTGGGCTCCGGGGATAGTGTGAGCCCGCCCACCCATCTGAGTAATTACATTCTTAAGGACAATTTCATATATCTTTAAATTTCACAAGAAACTGTTATTCTTAGTTTGTGAAAATGGCAGTAACGATACACAAGTGTGAAACCCAAATGCATAACAGAACCCATCAAATTGCACAGCAGATCTGCTGCAGAGACCCCTAGTGAGCCAGGGAGCAGTGCTGGCCTCTCCCAAGTCCCAGGAGAGCACTGAGCACAGAGGCCCCGTGTCCTTGGGAGGGGCCATACCCAGTGGTGCCTGCAGCCTGGTGCTTCTCTCTTCAGGAGCAGTTGTTCTGGGGACTCAGCCTCACCAGCAGTGGGACCCCAGTGGGGTGGAGCAGCTTCCTTTCTGTGTCTCACAGGGATCAGGGACTACAGGTGTGGGGCGGGACTGTAGCAGAGGTGCTCAGGGCTGAGGAAGAAGGGGCCACCCTAGGTGAGCCATTTAACAGAAAGACAACTCTCTCCAGACCATACCAGACTCCCTTGCACCCAAACTTTGTCACCTCCCTCAGGTTCCCAGTGTTTAGGTCACACAAATTTAATCCAGGACTTTCTTCTACAGCCATCCTGGCATGTAGAGTTCATGTTCTTAGGCCTAAGAACTGCCTGCACTTAAGGCTTATTCTTTTTTTTTTTCTGTTTCTTGTTTATTTTAAA
Organism: Cavia porcellus; assembly: GCF_034190915.1. Classification (NCBI taxonomy): domain Eukaryota; kingdom Metazoa; phylum Chordata; class Mammalia; order Rodentia; family Caviidae; genus Cavia; species Cavia porcellus. The sequence continues at coordinate 35,381,913 of NW_026947490.1, read as the reverse complement.
GAGATTAAGAAAAAAGAGGTCATAACAAAGCAAATCAGATTAGAACAAAGCAAACAACAAATAATTTTACCACAAGACAACCCATAATTAATGGTAACTACCATAATATCTTTTTGTTTGAAATAGTTGAGCATAGCTTCATGTACAATAGTATCAAAAATAACAAAATAGTATAAAACCATTCAAAAGAATGAAAGCATTACAGGGGTTTCAGAACCAAATAGCAGAGAATGAACAATGGCTACTATATTACCTCATTTTCCATAGAAAAATTGTTTATACTATCACATACAATAATATCCAATAAGATATAACATCACAGAACCAAAGGAAACAGAAAAACAAAGGCATAGTAGGACTTCAGAGTAAGATGATATTAAATCATCACTGGCTATTATAATGTCTTATTTCCTTCACAAGAGCTGTTCATACTAGCGCAGAAAGTAAAATCAAACAAACCAGGATAAAACCATTCCAACTAATGAATGCAGACATTATAAGGCTTCAAAGCAATGTAACGGGGGAATCATGATTACCATAAACTCCTATGTACTATTATCAATTCTTACACTAGGGAGACTATATGGTATTTATACATGTGAGTTTGATTTATTTCATGGTCTCAGGTTGCATCCATTTATTTATATATATCTCAATGTGATCACTCTTTATAGCTGAGTGGTACTCCATTGTATAAAAATACCACAGCATTTTTATCCATTCCTCAGTTGATGGACACTTAGGTTGTTTCCAAGATATGGCTATTACCAATTCTGCTGCTATAAATATTGGTTCACATATACCACTGTGGTATGATGTTTTCAGTTCTTCTGGGAAAATGCCATGAAGTGGAATAGCTGGGACAAACGGGACTTCCAATCCCAGCTTTCTGAGAAATTTCCAGACTGAACTCCACAATGGTTGTACCAGTCTACACTCCCACCAACATTGCAGGAGAGTTCCCTTTTCCCCACAGTCTCTCCACAATTTGTTGTTGGTTGTTTTCTTGATCCCAGCCATTCTTTCTGGAGTGAGATGGAATCTCAGTGTTGTTTTAATTTGCATTTCTCTAATGAGTAATGATTATGAACATTTTTTCATGTATTTATTTGTCATTTGTATTTCTTCATCTGAGAACTGTGTATTCATCTCAGATGCCCATTTTTGGATTAGATCTCTGAGTTTTGGGGGTCTGAATTTTAAAATTCTTTCTATGTTTTAGACAGAAGTCCTTTGTCTGATGGACAGTTCAGTAAGATTTTTTTCCCAGTTTGGGTTTTCTTTTCACTATGGTAGAGATTTCTTTTGACATGCAGAAACTTTTTAATAAGACATGATTCCAGGTATTGATTCTGGGAAGTATTTCCCATGTGGTTTGATTCCTGTTCATTAATTCTCTACCTACCCCTATGTCTTCAAGATTTTTACCTATTTTGTCTTCCAACAGATTTAGTGTTTGTGTCTTAATATTCAGATCTTTGATCCATTTAGTTTAGTATATGGTGATAGGCACGGTTCTAGTTTTAGTTTTTGGCATATGGAAAGACAGTTTTTCCAGCACCATTTATTAAAGAGACTGTTGTTTTCCCAGTGAAGATGTTTGGCCCCTTTATCAACGGTAAGGTGCCTGAGTGTGTTTGTAGATCTATTCCATTGATCTTTTGATCTGTTTTTATTCCAGTACCATGTTGATTTTATTACAGTAGCTTTGTAGTATAACTTCAAGTCAGGGATTGTGATGCCTCCTGCCTTGCCTTTGCTGCTTAGAACTGTCTTTGCTATTCTAGGTCTCTTCTCACTCAAGATGAATTTTAGAAGTGATTTCTCTAGATCTATGAGGTATGTTGATGATGGTATTTTCATTGGGATTGCACTGAATCTGTATAACAGTTTTGGGAGAATGGCCATTTTTTCAATATATATTCTTCCTATCCATGAACAAGGAATATCTTTCCATCTTCTGAGATTCTCTTCAATTTATTTTTCATGGTATCATAATTTTCCCTGCATAGGTCTTTTAATTCTTTTGTGACATTAATTCCTAAGTATTTTATTTTTTGGATGTTAGTGTGAAGGATGTGGCTTCTTTTATTTCTCTCTCAATGATCTTGTTGTTAGTGTATAGAAATGCTACTGATTTTTGAGTATTGATTTTGCTATCAGCTACATTGCTGAATTTATTTATTATATCTAGGAGTCTTTCAGTGGAGTTTTGTGGGTCTTCTATGTAGAGTATCATGTCATCTGCAAATAATGATAATTTAACTTCCTATTTTCCTATCTTTGCCCCTTTTATTTCTCTCATATTATTATTCTGGCTAGTATTTCCAGTACTTTGTTGAATAGGAGCAGTGATAAGGGACATCCTTGTCTTGTGCCTGATTTTAAGGTAAAGGTCTTCAGTTTTGGGCCATTTAGTATGATACTGGCTGTTGGTTTGTCATAGATGGCCTTTATTATATTGAGGTAAAGACCATCTATTCCAATATTTTGTAAAGTTCTTATCATGAATGAATGTTGGACCTTATCAAAAGCTTTTTCTGCATCTATAGAAATTATTATTTGATTCTTACTTTTGGCTTTATTGATATGGTGAATTACATTTATTGATTTACGTATGTTGAACCATCCCTGCATGCTTGGGATTAATCCCACTTGGTCCTGGTGTATAATCTTGATGATTTGCTGCATTCTGTTTACCAATATTTTATTGAGGATTTTTGCATCTGTGTTCATTAGGGAGACTGGCCCGTAGTTCTATTGGTACTAGAGTAATACTTGCTTCCAGGAATCAATTAGGAAGAATTGCTTCCCTTTTGATTTCATTAAAGAGTTTGAGGAGTGTTGACATTGTCTTCTTTGTATTTCTTGTAGAATTAATCAGTGAATCGTCTGGCCTGGGCTCTTCTTTGTAGGTAGGGACTTAATTACATTTCCAATTTCATTAATATAAATGGTATTATTCAGTAATTTTACATCTTCTTGACCTAGCTTTGGTACTTCATATGTTGAGGCTCATTCTTGTCCTCAAATACTGGCTGCATCTTGAGTCCTTCCTTGACTGCAGTGAGCTTGGAAGAGCAGAATCCCAAAGGCCACCAGAGCCAGGCCAGCCAGGCCCATCTGGATGAGATTCCCCACTGTGTAATCCTGGGGCTGTGAGCCTGGGGTGTGGACAAAGAGATCATAGAGGTCAGGATAGAGCAGAATTTCCCCTAGTCCCTGTATGTGCACCTGTGCTCCTAAACATGACTTGACCCGGGGTCCAGCCATAACAGAATTCTTCTTGCTCACCTGTCTTGGGCTCTGAGCTGTTCTGTGATGTACTGATGGTCTCAGCTGCTCCTGGGAACCAAGGAAGACTAGTGAGGTTTGTGAAGCTTTGAACAGACACGAGCCTCTTCCTACCTCCACATCCTTGTGTCTCAATATCATGACAAACGTGATGCAGACTCTTAGTGAGCCTTTGCTGCTGTAGCAGTGTCACCTCTGGTCACTTAGACTCATCAGCTTCACTGCTGCATGAGCTCAAGACTTGCATCTGAGTCCCTTTGGAGCAAAGTTTAGCTGAGTTCACAAAGTCTAGAATTCATGACAACAGTGATCTCCAATTTCTAAATATCCAAGCTGGTGAGCTCTGTGCTCAGTGTGGGACACAGGACAATATGAGTGACCTCCGCTAGAGAGGGCTTTCCTGGCCACCAGTGAGGACCCGGGGTCCCAGGGTAAGGGCTAGTCCTCAAGGCCTCAGAGCATCAGGAGCACATGGGGTGAAGGCCGGGGGACCCCCTTCCACACCCAGCCAGGGCCCCTGGTGTCTCTTCCTCTATGTGACTTCTAAACTCATTATCACGCAGTTAGAAACACCTGCAGTGTGGTGCACACACAGACACAGATACTCGCGTGTACAAGTGAGTGTGTGCTCCACATGGCATGAGTGTTACTGCTTCATGGAAACAGTGCTTCTACTTTCAGAATGAAAATCTATGTTAAATGACCACTAATATAGAAGAAACATATATTGATTGAACAATAGAATATGAATCAAAAGCTGTGAAGAACAAGCATAAATATAGCTGGATACATGAAAAATTATGCATTAGTACATATTTAGATTATGGTGGAGATATGTATAACCACATGCCTGCACATTTTAATGAAGAACATTGGTATCTTATTGAGATTTTATGAAATATAATTTTCATTTTAATGTATTGGACACAAATTTTACCAGAAATCTAAACACATTGTTTGAAAAGCTGGAGGAGAGGGGAGAATAAAAAATCAATATGTAGGCTGGGGATGTAGCTCAGGAGCACAACGCCATTCTGGCAAGTGCAAGGTCCTGATTTCACTTTGCAGTACCATAAGTAAATGAATAAAAAAAAATAAATGTTGTGTAGGATAAAAGGATCAAGTCTAATATCCTTTTGGTTTTTAGTGTTATTATTTTAGAAAATATGAATCACAGAATTATTTTCAAATAATTAAAATGCTTGATCAATTTAAACATTCCTTACAAATATTAATAATTCTTATGAATACAACTTTGAAATATTTCTAAAGTTTATTAATAAAGCCCAATTCAACCATATTAGATATGGTTGATATTGGTGATATGGTGATATTGTTATTCTCTATAATTGATATACAAAGATAATGTATTCTTGTGAAAACAGAAATGCAAGCAAGTGCTATTTAAGGTACAATTTCATTTCAAAATAGATGTAAATCTATTTACACAGAATAGTACCTCTTTATATTTGAAAAGACAGAGCAACAGCACATGAGTGCAAACAGGAAATGCACAATGACTCAAACAAGATTGCACAGCAGCCCTGCTTGGTGGAGACCCCAGGACCCCTCCCAACAGTGCTGGCTCCTCCCAAGCCTCAGGTAAGCACTGAGCTCAGAGACCCCAGAGGACTCAAGAGGGGCCATGCCCCACAGTGCCAGTAGCCTGGCACTTCTCTCTTCAGAAGTGTCTGTGCTGGGGGCTCAGCCTCATTCACAGTAGGACCCCAGCAAGGCTGCCCTCTGCCCACTAGGACCCTGCTTCCTGCCTGGACCTCAGACACCTCCACCCCTCTGACCACAGAGAAGCAGGCTCCATGTCCTCAGAACCCCAGGAAGCCACCAGGCTCCCTCAGGGTCCCCTTCCCACCCCTCTGGAGACTGATCCTGCCCTGAAATTCACACACAGTGCTAGGATGTGTGCAGGACACCCCGGGGGGGGTCAGCTGACAGTGTTGCCCCCATCCACATGTGCAAGGCCACAACTGAGGTGCTGGGACAGCAGAGCAGTGACTCTGTGGTGGGAACATCAGGAGGACAGGGTTGGGTCTTGTCTTCTCTCTCAGTTTATTCCCACTTCTTCCCATCTCACTTATGTCCCTTTAGGTCTATCCCTACCCATTATCTCCATGGGAGACTTCAGAGTGGGAGCCTGGGCAGGGAGCTCCAGCCTGCATCAGCCTCCTCACGGTGGGACGCTCCCTTGTGGACCCTCCCCTCCACCAGCACTGTGTTCTGGGGTCTCAAACCAGTGCTGGGAACAAGACAGGGTGACTTTGTGGGACAGAGGGCCTCACTGGGACATGTGGTCCTGAGGAAGAACTGGTAGTAGCACTTCAGGTCAGTTTTGTGTCCCAGATGACATAAAAGGATGGGGCAGGTGGGGACTGAGCCCAGGAAGTCTGACTTCCAAGCTCCTTCTCCCACCAGAGCTAAGCTCCTGAGCTGCAGGGAGAGAATCTGAGTGTTGCTGCTCTGCCTGGCATCCTCCCCAGTGTCACTGTCACTGTCACTGTCACTGCAGAGACGGACAGGACCCCTGCAGTCACATCCTGGATCTCCTCTGGGAAGCTGTCTCTCTAAGGCTCACAACAAGGTCGTCACTGAGAAGAACTTAAAGGTCGGGGCCAGGCCTCTCTTTACACCTGGAGAAACTAAGCCCCACACAGGAGAGGCTGGTCTAAGTCTGTATCTGCAGAGGAGGCTGCAGCAGCCCCCAGTTCAGCCCCTGCCCTGGACTCCTACCAGCAGTGCCCTCACTTACCATCCTGGGGCCCTGTTTTTTTTTTTTTTTTTTTTATTTAAGAGGAAAAAGAGAAAAACACAAAACAAACCAAAGCGGCGTAAGGGTACACGCAATACAGAACTACAAAACAAAACAAAACAAAACAAAACAAAAAACCATAACAGTAAGAAATTACCTGCTAGTAGATTACACACTATTTTCTTGAAAATAGTTCCTCAAATCACAGTATCAAAGAACACAAGGTGGACATTCAAACAGGGAGACTGCAAACAGCTGTGTTCAATGTTCCAAAAACATTGATAAAGTCAGATATTTAACACTGGGGCCCTGGTTTTGTGAAGGTGAGGGGCCGATCCTTAGGGCCTCCTAGGAAGGATGGAGAGATGAGGTCCTGTGCTCCCTGTTTCCCACTTCAGCTGTTGCTCCTTTTCCAGGCTGGACTTCACTGTCTCCATCAGCTTTGAAACCACCCCATGCAGCCCCAATTCTGAGCCTCTGGCCATCTGGTCTCCTGTCCCTCTTTTCTGCACCTGGACAGCAGTGGAGCTCAGACTGGAACCTGAGATGGGTTGAGCACCGCCAGGCAGCCTGGACACAGGACACTGCGACAGACTGCAAGACACCTGCTGTGGAGCAGGGAGCTGAGGGTGGTGACAGGGCTCATCCTGGGGATGAGGACTCCAGGGCATGTAGAGTGGTGCTGCCCCAGGATGGACCTCTACCCTCTCTTTTGCCTGTGCTGTGGCCTCCCCATATCAGCTTCTGAGCACAGGGAACATTCTAGATAGGAAATAGGAGGCAATGACATGCCTCAGAAAAGTCCACCTCTGTCTGCTTCTCCCAGAGTGCCTCACACCAAACCAGTCCAGGGCTGTGCTGAGAGATCCTTGAAGGGACCCTGTGCTCAGCCATGCTGGGGTCACAGGGTACACACCTGAGACCATGAGCTCCAGGTGTTTTCTGGGCTGTGACAACAGATATGAAGCTGAGTCCTGAGAGCAATAGCACCTGTAGGTCCCCCCAAGGGCTGAGCTTGCAGCTCCGATGGAGAATTCTGCCTGGGACTGCTGAACTTAGGACTCTGATCTTAGATGCAGGCAGGCATCAGCTTCTCCTTTCTTGGACAAAAGGAAAGTGCCCATCGAGATCCATGACTGACACAGCGGGGTCATATCTCCTAAGGACACCATGGGTCCCAGCTGCACTGAGAGGGAGGGTGTGGCACACAGCTGTCCTGGAGAGGAGGTGGCGAGGAGCTACTCCTGCTTGTTCTGAGCTTGGGTCTCAGCAGAGCTGTCTCTGAGGACTCTCCCTCTCTGTCTGTCTCTGTTTCCTCTGAATCTTCCCCTTCTGCCCTCCCGTCTCTTTTTTTCTCTCCCTTCCTGACATTCCAGCCTCACCCTGACCATCACTTCCTGGGCTCTGCAGCACGGACTCTGCAGAGTCTGGGTCCCTGACTGAGCCCTGGGCTTCTCCCCTGTGATTAGGATGTCCAGGGGCTCACTGGGGACAGACCACTCAGAGGAGAGGCTGTGCCCCCCATAGCATCTGAGTGACCCAGGTGGGAGCCACTCTCAGGGCCCAAGGGCAAGTCAGCATGAGAGAGCCCAGCCTGGGGCACCAGAGAGGGTACTGTGGGAGGTCACTTGCCCCATCCTTAGACAGAGTGAGTTTGCCCTAGCTGAGGTCAGAGTGACACTGGAGGATAAGATTATGCCCAGAGGCAAGGAAAGGACCCACCTTGTTCAGGAGGGAAGGCTTCCTGGACAGCCCTTGAGGGAGGCTAGGCTGAAGGGCAGCTTCCTGCCACATCCCTGCCCTCCTGCCTTGCATTGTGGGTTGCGCTGACTGTCATACTGAGGTTTCTAGCTCTGTAGATGTCCTGCTCCAAGCTGTCTTCTAGGGATTCTCTGTAGTAGAGCTGTCAATTATTTAGGTCTCAAACACGATTTGTTCAAAGAAAGGACTTCCTCACCTGACATCAGAGGCTCCATGACATCACTGGGCTTTGACCACACCTGGGTGTTCGTATTATAACAGCCATAGCATCTGAACATCCACCTCTGCCTGGGGATAACAGGACTCACAGTGAACAGGGCATGGACCTGCCCACTGGGGCCTCGCTGTGAGTTCAGGGTCCAGCACAGCTTGTCTCCTCCTTCCTTAGTCAGAATGAACCTGTCAAATTGCTCCCATGAGACACACTTCAGGGTCATGTTCCCTCCTGAGGTCACCACAGGGCCAAACAGGGCTGAGAGACTGGGTCTGCTGTAGACTCCTAGGAGAGAATGAGGTAGCATGTGAAATGGACTCATAACTCCCACACTGTTCTCAGGGATGGGCTGTGAGAGGCAGACACCTATGTGAGCAGACCCTTTCCTGAGGGCTGGGACCCTGAGTGTCCTCTTACCCGTCACCACCAGCTCCAGGGCATCACTGAGCTCTGACCAGCCTTCAGTACTGTGATAGTAGCAGTGATATCTCCCTGCATCATCTTCTTTCATGGATGGGATGAAGAACATGGCCTTGTTCCTGGGCCCAGGAGACATCTTTGTTTCTGAGAATGCTGGGCTGCCCTCTCTGAACACATAGTATTGTTGGGCCTCCAGGGTCCCTTCACACCAGAGGGTCACAGGACTCCTCCATGGTATCACAGAGCCTGGCTGAGCCTGGAGCTTGGGTTTTGGGAGAGACCCTGCGAGGAAGAAGGCAAGAGTGGTCCATGTGTTCTGACTGTGCACAGTGAGCCCTGCATGGAGAAGGCATTAAGACCAATCTGCAAGAGCAGAAGACACCAGAGGAGCTGCCTACAGACAGAGCTCCCTTTAGACCCTGTGACTTGTACTTTCCTTGTGTCATTCTGGTTCTAATAGCTCTGGACTCACTGCCCCCACACTCTTACTGAGTTCAGCATCCCTGGGTCCCTCACCCATTTCATCACTAGGCGTTTCCCAGGTGGCTGGGTCAGGTCAGGCGGAAAAAGCTGGGGTTTCCTCACCTGAGATATGGAGCTCCAGGGGGTCACTGGGCTCTGACCATACCTGGGGCTGATTCCAGTAACAGCCATAACATCTGAAGCTCCACCCGTGGCTGGGGGTCACAGGGTCCACAGGGAACAGAGCCTGGAATTGCCCACTAGAGTCTTTTTGTGAGTCCTGGGTCCAGGAGTGCTTATCTCCTCCTTCCTTAGTCAGAATGAACCTGTCAAATCCCAGCTGTGAGCCACACTGCAGGGTCACAGACCCTCCTGAGTTCACCACAGGGCTGGGCAGGGCTGAGAGGCTGGGCTTGCTGTAGATTCCTAAGAGAGAAGGAGGCAGCGCGTGAAATGGACTCACACATTCCACACTGTCCCCAGGGCTGAGCTGTGAGAGGGAGACACCCTTGAGCACAGACCCCTTCCTGAGAGCAGAGGATGGGTCTGGGCCCCTGAGTGTCCTCTCACCTGTCACCACCAGCTCCAGAGGTTCACTGCCCTCTGACAAACCGAAAGGGACTCGGTAGTAACAGCGATGTAGCCCTGCATGTTGCTGGGTCATGGATGAGATGAAGAACAGGGCCGAGTTCTTGAGTTCCAGTGACGTGTTTTTTATCCAGGGCTCCTGGCTTCCCTTTTTATACAGACCATATTCCTGGGCCCCCAGCGTCCACTCACACCAGAGGGTCACAGGTTTCCCTTGTGGTATCACAGATCCTGACTTAGACCCAAGCCTGGGCTTGGGGAGTGTCCCTACAGGGAAATCACAGTTAGGTCCCAGGACATTCTTCCTGCCCTCACATCCCTGCTCTCAGCTCCAGGACCCTCCAGACCTCCTAGCACCAGCCCACACCTGCTGTGCTCCATTCGCACTGCCCAGGGCTGGCACCTTGTCCCCTGGAAGAGGAAGGACCCAGGAAACTTGGGGACACACTCACCTGATTGCACTTGGGTTCTGGTGCCCAGATTCAGCCCTGGAAGAGAGTTCCTTGTGAGAGGTTTGCCCTGGAGCCTGAGCAGCTCCTCTGCTCCCCAGAGCCTCCTGAGGCCCTGTTCTCTTGCTGGACCAGGGCCTGCCTGTGGGTTCCAGACTAGGGGGTTCCTGTCCTCTCGCTCAGTTCTCACCAATGCAGAGCAGGGCTGTGAGTGTGGCGGGCATGGTATCTCCTACGTCCAGGTGAGACTGTGTGCATAGATGAGACCACAGTGCCTGACACACTGAGTTTTGTAGCTGGGCACGGGTTTCTGCCCTTGATAGGGTGATCACGTCAGAAGCCCCACAGGAAGCGGAACTGACATCCACTGACACCTGGGCTGTTTTTTCCCAGGGCTGAACCAGGCTGGGCTCCAGGCTGATGTACAGGTTCCCCTTCCTTCTATTTATCCTGACTGATCCTCATCTCACTGATGTGTAGGACATAGCAGCCAACAGACCAGGAGTCTTCCTTAGCTGGATCCAGTCACCCTGGTCTGGTTGTTCCTCTCATAGCCTCTCATGGGTCTCCTCTCTTTCTTAGCCTATCTTCCTGCCCACCATTGTTGTCCTTTCCATGGCCGTCCTCTCTCAGGCTTGGACAAGCTCCAGGAAAGATGCATGTTCCTGCTGCAGATGAACAAACATAGAATTGCACTGAGCCATGACTGGAGGAACCTCCATGCAGGTCAGGGGCAGCAAGCAGAGACATCCACAACACACGACAGTGTTCAGGGCATTAGGGAGACTCGGGTGATTAGCAGGAGTGAGGCAGGGATTCTCGAGGGAGAAAGAGATCAATTGTATTAATATGATTGAAAACCAACTCTTGTGAGTGTGAGCTTCCTTTCCATTTTTCTAGTTCCATTTTTCTAGTCCTGGTTTATTTGAAATATACAAATTTCTGACTATAAACTTCCTTTTTACTACTTCTTTGGCTTTACTGCTTGTGCTTTTATTTTACTTTAACTTAATTGCCATGGATTGAACTCAGGCCTGAGGCATCCTAGGAAAGTGCTCCAACACTGAGCTACATCCCAATCCCTTTCCAAAATTTTTATCCCTACAGCGTTTTTCTGAAATGCCGGAGTTGTACTTTGTGGTTCCTTTGAGGTTTGCAGAAGACACGCTGCTCTTTATCTTGCCCATTCTATTCTCCTGAGTTCACCTCAAGGCTATACCAAGGGTCTATCAGTTACTCCTCGCCACACATTGTGTCATTGCTTAATGGGTGTGCTTTAAATCAGTTATCTACTAACATATCATAGAGTTATAGTTTTTAAAAAGCTGTTTTGTTTCATTTTTGAGGCAGAGTCTCCCTGTGTAGCTCAGGCTGGCCTTGAATTTGCTTATGTACCCCAAGTTGTCAGGAATTCAGGATAATCCACCTGTACCAGCCTCCTGAGAGCTGGTATTACAGATGTGTGCCACAATGCCCAGCATCTATAGTTGATGTAGTTTCATCTTTTAAATATTTCTGGTGTGCTGTGAATGAAACTTGGGGACCTGCACATAGTAGACAAGTGCTGTATAGGTGAGCTCCACCCCAGCTGTGCCATGTATAACTTCCACCCCAGAGTTAATGTGATTCACACCCCGCAGGGAGGGAGCCGCAGTATTCTGTATTTCCTTATATACTCACCTTCACCATGAGGCCCGCAGTGTGAAAGGCTTTCATGCTGCTGAGTTTTGTGGTCATTTTGTTTGTGAGTTCTCACTGACCACACCCAGGGCATCAGGGATGCTGTTGAACAAGTACCTTTCACTGAGCTACATCCTGGCCCTGTGCTGTTGTTCAGTACCTTTGGTCTAAATGGGAAGACCTCCCTCCAGCGCTGTCAGGCAGTTGTGTGAGCTTCCTGTGGGTGTGGGAAACACCTGAGGAGTCTTAGAGGAGGAAAGGTTCATTTCCACTGATTGTTCCAGGGACTGCAGTGCACAGTCACCAGCTCCACTGCTATAGGGCCACAGGGAGACAGAAACAGCACAGCAAAAGGTCAGGGAAAGAGGGTCACAGCAGCAGGGATGGGGAGGAGGAAGAGGGAGAGAGGGAGAGAGACAAAGAGACAGAGAGACAGAGACAGAGAAACACTACCCATGCTTTCATTTTTATAGTTTTTATTTTTTTGCTGTCTTCAAAAAATATTTCACTAGTGCAAATTTGCATGAAATAATGGTTTGATTCACTATGTAGGTAGATGCAGGTATTTAGCACATTTTAAGTCTTTTATTCCCCTTCTCCTCCCTCTCCCTCCCTCTCTGGGTCTCCTTTTCATTTACTAAGCATCTCTCTCCTTGCCCCCTGCTCTCTTTCCAATGCTGTCTGAACTGACCCCTTCCTGAGTGTGTGCTCCAGGCCATCAGACACCTGTGTGCCCTCTCCATACCCAGTGTCACTCCCTCACCTCTTCCTCATCTGCAGATTTTTCTGTGAAGTGCAGGTCATCACAGCACTGGGCTTGGGTAGGGAGACACATTCCACAGTTTCGCAGACACTCCTAAGAAGTGTAAGTCCATGTGTATTGTTGACATTCCCATTTTCAACCCCCAGGATGAGGCATGTTCACAGCTTAAAAAAGGAGAACCCATTGGTTGTCACTTTCTTTTTTGTTTTTACTTTATTTATTAATATTAAGAAGAAAAGGTAAAACAAATTTTCACAACAAAATAATGAAAAAGTAACAATTGTTGATAAGTTACACATCATTATCTTTAGTCACTCAAGTACAAAATATGGGCATAAAAATTTCTTCAATCAATATTAGCACAACCTTTCCTATTCAGTAAACTAAGTGACGCTAATGGTATAACTAACTTGCATTTTTTCTTTTCCCTTCTATCTTTTCTCTTTTCCCCTATCTCAGTTTCTTCTTTTTACTGAACAGTTTCCTCCCATTTCACAGTGACTATTGTATATTTTGAACTTTATGGTTGCACATATGTCACTGTGGTGTGATGTTTTTCAATCCTTCTGGGAAGATACACAGAAGGGGATACTTGGGTTGAATGGGACATCTAATCCTAATTTTTTGAGGAATCTCCACACTGATTTCCACAGTGTTTGTACTAGTCTACTCTCTAACCAACAGTTGTAAAGGGTTTCTTTTTCCCTACAGACCCAGCAGCATTTTTTATTGGTTGATATTTTTTTTTAAAAATTAAATAATTTTTTAATGAATAAGGGAGAGGATGAGATAAAAGGGGGCATAACAACATAACAATACAGGTTAAAGCATGACACTTTCAGCAACCTAGTGCTTCACCACCAAATAACCCGACTTAATAGTAGTTACCATAGTGTTTTTTCTTTGAAATATTTGAATATAACTTCATATGTATAGCATCAAACATATCAAGACTGTGTAACACCATTCAAGTAGATGAAAGTATTGTAGAGTATTTAGAACCAGGTAACAGAAAAAATGATCAATGGTTTCAATATTATCTCTTTGCCTATAACAATTTTTGTTTATATTACCACATACGATAAAATACAGCAAGTTACAACATGATAAAATCAATGGAGACAGAAGAACCATAGTTTGGTGCAGCTTTAAGACAAGATGGTATTAAATCGGCACTAGCTGTTATGTCTTATTTTCTTCAAAGTAGCTGTTCATTGCATCACCGGCCATAATATCAAACAGCCCAGAATAAAGCCATTCCAATTAATGAGTGAAGATTTTATAAGGCTTCAAGGCTATATAATGGGGAATCATGGTTATCACATACTTTTATATATTTGATCCTTTTCCTACACTAGGGAAACTATTTGGAGTTCACAGATGCGAGTTTGATTCAGTTCACTTATGAAGATGGTTTCAAGCTGCGCCCATTTGTTGATAAATACCTCAATGTGATCCTTCTTTATAGCTGAGTAGTACTCCATTGTATAGAAGTACCACAGCTTTTTTATCCATTCCTTGGTTGATGGACATTTGGGTTGTTTCCAAGATCTGGCAGTTACAAATTGTGCTGCTATAAACATAGGTGCACATATATCATTTTGGTATGATGCTTTCAGTTCTTCTGGGAAGATGCCTAGTAGTGGAATAGCTGTAACAAATGGGACTTCCATTCCCAGCTTTTTGAGAAATCTCCAGAATGACCTCCACAAAGGTTGTACCAATCTACACTCCCACCAACAGTGTAGGAGAGTTCCTTTTCCCCCACAGCCTCTCCAGCACTGGTTGTTGTTGGTTTTCTTGATCCTGGCCATCCTTTCAGGGGTGAGATGGAATCCCAGTGTGGTTTTAATTTGCATTTCCCTAATAACCAATGATGATGAACATTTTTTCATGTATTTATTTGCCATTGTATTTCTTCCTCTGAGAAGTGTGTATTCATCTCAGATGCATTTTTGGATTGGGTCTTTAAATTTTGGGGGTCTGATTGTTTTTAATTCTTTATATATTTTAGACAAAAGTCCTCTGTCTGAGGGGGAGTTCACTAAGATCTTTTCCCAATTTGTGGGTTTTCTTTTCACTATGCTGGAGATTTTTTTTTACTTACAGAAACTTTTTAATAAGAGGTAGTCCAAGTTATTGATTCTGGAAAGTATTTCCCATGCAGTTTGAGTCCTGTTCATGAATACTCTACCTACCCCTATGTCTTCAGGGTTTCTACCTAATTTGTCTTCCAATAGATTTAGTGTTTCAGTTTTAATATTCAGATCTTTAATCCATTTAGATTTTAATTTAGTACATGGTGATAGGCTTGGGTCGAGTTTTAATTTTTGGCAAATGTAGAGGCAGTTTTTCCAACACCATTTATTAAAAAGACTGTCGTTCTTCCAGTGAACCTGCTTGGCTCCTTCATCGAAGATAAGGTGGTTGAGTGTGTTTGTAGTTGTGGTTGTATCTTCTAATCTATTCCATTGATCCTCTGCTCTGTTTTGATTCCAGTACCATGTTGATTTTACTACTGTTGCTTTGTAGTATAACTTCAAGTCAGGGATTGTGATGCCCCCTGCTTTGTCTTTGCTGCTTAGAATTGCCTTTGCGATTCTAGGTCTCTTCTGGCTCCAGATGAAATTTAGGAGTGATTTCTCTAGATCTATAAGGTATGTTGATGGTATTTTTATTGGGATTGCATTGAATCTGTATAACAGTTTTGGGAGAATGGCCATTTTCACAATGTTTATTCTTCCTATCCATGAACATGGGATGTCTTTCAATTTTCTGACATCAACTTTAGTTTCTTCTTTCAGTGTATTATAATTTTCCCTGTACAGGTCTTTCACTTCTTTTGTAAGAGTAATTCCTAAATATTTCATTTTTTGGTTGCTAGTGTTAAGAGTGTGGCTTCTCTTATTTCTCTCTCTGTGATTTTGTTGGTAGTGTATAAGAATGCTATTGATTTCTGAGCATTGATTTTGTACCCAGCTACATTACTGAATTTATTTATTATATCTAAGAGTTTTTCAATGGAGTTTAGGGGGTCTTCTATGTAGAGTATCATGTCATCTGCAAATAATGACAATTTAACTTCTTCTTTTCCTATCTTTACCCCTTTTATTTTTCTCTCTTTGTCTAAATGCTCTGGCTAGTACTTCCAGTACTATATTAAATAGGAGAGGTGATAAAGGACATCCTTGTCTTGTGCCTGATTTTAAAGTAAAGGCTTTCAATTTTTGGCCATTTAGTATGATACTGGCTGTTGGTTTGTCATAGACAGTGTTTATTATATTGAGGTAAAGACCATCTATTCCAATTTTCTGTAAAGGTCTTATCATGAATGAATGTTGGACCTTATCGAGGGCTTTTTCTGCATCTATGGAAATGATCATGTGATTCTTACTTTTGGCTTTATTGATTTACGTATGTTGAACCATCCCTGCGTGGTGTATAATCTTCTTGATGATTTGCTGCATCCTATTTGCCAATATTTTATTGAGGATTTTTGCCTCTGTTTTCATTAGGGAGATTGGTCTGTAGTTCTCTTTTTCGGTTGGGTCTTTCCCAGGTTTTGGTACTAGAGTAATATTTGCTTCCACGAATGACTTGGGAAGGATTGCTTCCCTTTCAATTTCATTGAAGAGTTTGAGGAGTGTCGGTATTAGGTCTTGTTTTTATTTCTTGTAGAATTCTGCAGTGAATCCATCTGGGCCTGGGCTCTTCTTTGTAGGTAAGGAATTAATTACATGTTCAATTTCATTGATAGAGATTGGGTTATTCAGCAGCTTTACATCCTCTTGATCTGGCTTTGGTACTTCATATGTTTCTAAGAATCTGTCTATTTCTTCTGTGTTATCAAACCTTTGAGAGTAGAGGTTTTCGAAATAGGTGTTGATGATCTTCTGTATTTCTATTGACTCTGTAGTGGCTTAACCCTTTTCCTTTCTTATTGCATGGATTTGAGCTCTTTCTTCCCTTCTTTTAATAAGGTTGGCTAGAGTCTTATTGATTTTATTTATTCTTTCCAAGAACCAACTTTTTGATTGGTTGATTCCTTGGATTGTTTTCTTAGTCTCTATTGTGTTGATTTCTGCTCTGATTTTTATAATTTCCTCTCTTTTTTTGGCTTTGGGATTGACTTGCTCTTCTTTTTCTAGCTCTTTGATGTGTAGCATTATGTTATTTATTTGTATTCGTTCTGTTTTCCTGATGTGGGAGCTCAATGCAATAAATTTTCCTCTGAGGATGGCTTTCATTGCATCCCATAGATTCCGGTAAGTTGTATCTGTATATTCATTTGTTTGTAGGTATTGCTTAATTTCTTTTTTAATTTCCTCTGTTACCCACTGATTACTCAGGAGTGTGTTATTCAGTTTACATGTGTTTGTGGGATTCTTGCAGTATCTTTTATTGTTAATTACTAATTTCATGGCGCTATGGTCCGATAGCATGCAAAGAATAATTTCAATCCTTTTGCATTTATTTAAATATGTTCTGTGAATTAATATGTGGTCTATTTTAGATAATGACCCATGTACTACTGAGAAGAATGTGTATTCTCAAGAAGAATGTGTATTTCTCAATTACTAATAAACACTGTGCTTTCCTTTATGACACGAGCTCACATTCACAGGGACCACAGCTGAGGACAGGAACTCAGCCCACAGCACCCATCTGTGCAGAGATCCAGACATGGGGCCTGGTGAGCCACCTCAGCTCCAAATCCTGATCATGAAAGTAAATAGCCCAGGACAGAGGATTGCACTAAACATTTCCCTCACCTACAGATCTGCAGTGATAAGGAAGCAAAGCAAGTGTAATTTCTTATTATTAGTGGTGTGGGTCTCCCCACTGGGAAAGCTTTCTAATCTAGCATCCCCTAAGGTCAGGCCCAGGACTTGCACATTTCCTATGTGATTTCAAGAGTAATGGAGGCCACTTACTGTGCTCCCCTTTGCTTCTGAGGCTGTGGGTTCCACCAGCCAATAGGCAGCATCTGGTGGCTGTTTAACACCAAAATTTTCTGTATCTGTAACATCTGTGGTTATATCCTCTACACCTGCATCCATTACGCCAGGAAACACACCCAAACTGCAGTGCTATCCCAGCTCCTTTTCCCAGAATTTCTGAGGGGACTTTCCCACGTCCAGCCCATCAGCACCCACTGCTGCACTGGGCATAGCCCCCCATCTAGCCTTCACCCTGTATCACATGGCCCCGTGCTCCTTTTCCCTGTGAGTTGATGGGCAGCTGGTTGCTCTGACCTGAGAACAGGACATGAAATATTTCATGCAGATGAACCAGACATTCTCAGTCCTCAGACAGAGGTACTATGAGCTCAGTCATTCCATACTCAACACAGGCATCAGATCCAATAAGGAAGATTTGCTGACCTCTCCTTGTCTTAGTTGCTGTCCTGTTTCTGTGACAAAGTTCCAGGCACCCACAATTTAAAGGAGGAAAGTGTTATTTTGGCTCAGCTTGTAGAGTTTTCAGTCTCTATTTGGCTGGCTTATGGGCTCTGTGGTGTGGGAGAGGAGAAAGAGTCCATAGTGTGGCGGGCAGGAAGCAGTGAGCTGGGTGAAGGGATTGTGGAGGATAAGAGCTTCCAGCCCATGCTCACGGTGACCACCTCTTCCCAACGAGTTTCACCTGCCAGCACCACACTTTAACTGTAAACTCATTGGAGGAGGATTCAGGTGTCAGACAGCTCTGATCCAGTCACATGATCCAGGCTCCTCCCCAAAGTTGCACTTATGAGTGAATGAGGCTTTAGGGGTCATTACTCAGACCTGAAGTTGTGTTGTGCAGGTTCAGGACAAGTGATAGAGCTCACCCACTGCAATCAGGTGGGCTCATTACTGAACCCAGCATGAAATGAGGCCTAAGGACACATGATTGCTAGGATCAGTGTTGATAGTGAATGGAGCACAGTGCTCCTAAAGTGGACTCAGGATCACTCACTGTGCAGATGGTCTATGTGTCCTGAGGAAAAAGTTAATATCAGCTCCTTCATTGGACAGTGACCATAATCCATCTAATTTAAACCTCACCTTCCATCAGGTCAAAAGACCCTGCAATAAAAATGTGTGTGATTCTTAATAAAGGAGCAAACTGCCCATCCTCACCAGGCACAAAGTATGGTACTTTGCTGGCACCTGCACTGGGTCCTATGGGTGATCCTCATGCTGAGTCAAAGAGGACTCTAGGGTTTTTTTGAGGTTTGGTGCACACTGGCTCTTAGGTGATCAGTGTAAAATGGAACTGAGTGGACATATATTGTTACCTGTTAGAAAGCCTCACAGTGCAAATGCAGCCCTGGTTCAGGAACATCTCACAGCAGGAGCCATGGGCCCTCAACATTCCCAGGGTCACCTCTGCTTCCTGCACACATGGTGCCAGTGGATGGGCTGAGGAGCAGATGGAGACCACAGTGTTATCACTGGAGCTGGGCATGGAGATCTCTCTTACCTGGAGTGGCACCCTGCAGTACAGGAAAGATCTCTCCAGGGAAAGACCATGATGGGAAAGCTGAAAACATCATACAAGGGCACTGTACCAGGAACCTTCCCTGCTCTGCCATCAGAATGGAGCCGTCCACCTGTCACCACTCCTCCCAGGTTCCACGCACCTGACAGCACCTGCATGGTTTGGTAGCAATGAGGTCCCTATGTCCTGCTCTCATAGACACCACAGGAACTGAACTGTCCATTTCTCACTTCCCTGAGAGGTGGCCATGGCAGGAGCTCAAGATGCTCTGCCCTAGTAATAGAGCCATCCACCCTGAGAGGAGTCCTCCTGAGCCCCACATACCCAGTATCACAGGCAAGGCCAGTCTACAGTGAGGTCCCTGTGTCCTGCACATGAATGCCCTGCTGGGGACACTACTGGAGGTGAACTGTCCATCTGTCATTGTCCTCTGAGAAACTGTCCTAGATTACCTCCTGGGAGTTGGGTGACACTCTGCCTCCTCTGAGTCTAACTTTCCCTTCTGTTTTCCTAATCCATCCCGAGGCTCTCCGTCCCACCCCGGAAACACTTCCTAACACATCACGGTGTGTGCGTTCTCACCGCCTGGATTTCCTGGGAGCACAGGCTGAGGGCTCCTTTGTTCCCCATGTTGATTCAGGTCTATCTGCGTTCCCGGTATCCACAAATATCTGGAGACATTAATTTTCATTTTGCAAAAGTTTTATTTTGATATGTTTATTATCTTCCTCTTAATAAATTTCTGTTTTATAGGAACAGAATCAAGCTGCCTTCATATGATGACTCTTATCATTTTTAAGAGTCACAGCCCCTTCTTTAGCTTTTCTGTCCTCAGTGTCATTGCTGTTTGCTGTCCTCATCTTGCCTTCAATCCTTGCTTGGCCCTCCAGAGAAATGTTGAACAGGAGCCCAGTGACAAAGTTCCTTCTCTCCTTCCTAATTTGTGGGGTAAAGATATGAAGTTTCTCTGTAAGTAGGAAGCTTCTTCCAGGTGCTGTGTAAATTTCCATCCAATTCAATAGATCACTTTTCCTAATATTTGAAATTGTTAATGATAGAACTGTGGGGGACCGGTGGTGGCTGAAAAGATAAGAAGTATGAAATATAAATGACCTTTATTTTGAAAATGCAGGGAGAGACACCCCGATCCCCTGGGGCATGGCATCTTCCCCAAGGGTTGGTGATCTCTCGGTGGAACAAGTGGAGTGGAGGCATATAAGTAGCCTCGGTTTGGAGTGGAACCTAAGGGGGCATTAGGGATGCACAGATAGCCCACTGGTCTTTATTTGGTGCCATAGGTAAATTCCTAGGGGTGGGGGAGATAGGAGCTCCTTGGCTTTACTGGCTACAGTGTCCTGTCTGGGCCAAAACTCTTTCATATCCCATCTTATGATTATTATTATGAAAAGGGGCAAATATTTCTCTCTTTAACTGCTTCCTGCTGGCAGAGAGCACTGTACTGGGGTCTAGGGGAGTCAATAGTTGATGCCCAGGTAGAAGCTGGTGTCAGATATTTTAGCCAGGACAACTTCACTGATGAATGTACATATGTTAGACTGGAAAAACAAAGAGACAAGATGTTATGAGGAGATATGGCACTGTCATATTTAAGGACCCAGGTGAGGTATAAGGGGAGGTGCCTTTGATTTAGATATGTCATTATATCAGGACCATGCTGAGGTAGAAACATTTCCACGGTAAGGCAGAATTCTGAAAATTAAACATGGGGTTAGGAGGAGTGAAATTATGAGAGGTGATTACTTCCCCATCTGAAAGGGTAAAAGTTAAAAGGATATGTAGGTAAGGCTTGTCTCTGGTATGAATGATGTTGCAGTCTTTAGGAAATACTGTTAAGAGTCCTGCTGTAAAAAGAATAAGAAATTAGAAACCAAATTGGATAACAAAACCTGACAGCCTGAGAGTCATGGCTATGAGGTCTTGGTAAGGCAGAGATGAGTAGGCAATAGGATGGTTAGATCTAGGGCCTGAGTGAGGCGAAACCAGAATGGCAGTCTAGCAACTTTGATCACTGTTGAGGTTGCCAAGAATATCAGGTATGGGTCACTGTAACCTGGTTGTAGTCCTTGGAATGATTTGCTGTAACAGAACTTTAGCAAGTATATCAGCAGTTTCCCTGGTTGTGGGAAAGGCTCTCATATATCCTGAAAAAGTATAAACAAAGTGAGAAAACAAAATGTATCTGTCAGTCTTGATGAGGTTGCCTGAGAAATTGGTGAATAAGAAAGGACAGAGGTGGTCTTATATCACTGAGGAGAGTTTTACTAGTGATAACAGGTGTAAGCTCTTGAGACCTCAGTGTCTGGGTTAGCCTGTATAAACACAAGGGAATAAAAGGCATTTTAAGATTTAGGACTGGGACCTGTATGAAATAGGCCCTGTTTGTAAATGGCATAGGTTGACCACCAATACCCCATCATAGAGATTGAGGACTTACTATAGCAGCCTGAAAACTCAGGAAGAACTCCATGCATATGGCCTCTATGTCCACAAGTATAGAGAATGTCTTACTTGAGACTTTTAGTGGGACTTGGACTCTGAGACAGACACCTTAAAGGGAGTTGTCATTGGCCCTGAGCTCTGTGAGTCTTTGGCAGCAAGTTTCAGCAATGAATCTGGCAGTGTTGACATTTCCTTTGAGGGCTAGAAGTTAGAATGGCTTACCCACTCTCTGATGGCTAGGACAGTCTAGTAGCCCTGGAGTAAGGTCTCAAAGAATGCCAGGATGGGGCACTCTCTTGCCCAATGTCTTCTGCTGCATTTGAGCATGGTCCATGGGGGAGCCCAGGCAGCTCCACCTTGTGTTGGTTTACCTGTCTCAGAACTCCAAGTGTCACAAGTGTTATTTCTGTTGTTGAAAATATGAAAAGTCATGTTAAAATCTCTATGAGGTTTGAAGGTCAAGTTTTGCCTTTTTGTTGTGGGATCTGGACTACAGTAGAAGGTATCTGTAGAATTAAGTCAGTATGCAGGAGTTAAATATAACTAACAGGGTGTTTATGAGTTTAGCAGTGCAGATAGACTGGGAAAAGGTTTAAGTCTGGCTTCTGCTGCAGTGCTGGCCCTGCTACCATCTTTTATTTTTGAGAATGAGGGGAGAAACACCCCTGATCCCCTGGGGCACGACATCTCACCCCAGGGCCAGCGATCTTTCTGTGGAACACGTGCAGTGGAGGCATATAAGTAGCCTTGATTTAAGGTGGAACCTAAGGGGGCATTAGGGATGCACAGGTAGCCCATTGGTCTTTGTTTGGTGCCATAGGTAAATTCCTAGGGGTGGGGGAGTTAGGAGCTCCTTGGCTTTACTGGCTACAGTGTTCTGTCTAGGCCAAAACTCTTTCAATGAACACCTGCTGGCTTTCCATAGACTGGTTTTCTTCATCTGCCCAGGTGAACACATTTATCCTTTTTCCTGTAAATGCAGTAAAATACACTGATGACCTAAATGACTCATACAGCCCTGATTCTTGGGTGAACCCTAACTTGCTCATATTTTTAGACTCCAGGTTGTGTGTTTGCTGTGAGGAAGAGTTTCTGGTGGCAAGCTGAGATGCCTTCCTTCTGTATTTCTTTTGTGAACTTTGTTTTCCTTTGAGATGTTCTCTGGGTTTCATAAACTTTATTAGCTTTTAAGGCCATATATATATATATATATATATACACACACATACATATATAGTTTTAATTTAAATTACTGATGGTTGCTATGGTCATTATTTCCTACTTTCTTACTTTGTCAAAATTAATGCAATTTTCCTGCACCTGGAAAACATAGAATTTTTTGTTTTTCTATTTCGGTTTATTTAGGTTTTCATTTACTATAAAGTACAGATACTTCATGACCTTGATGCATATTTTTAATCTTATGATAAATTTGAAGAGTTTGTAATGTCCTTCACTGAGTCTTAGTTATTTGAAAAACTAACTTGTTAAATATTCAGATGTATTAATGTAGCTGCCTTGGATTTCACAGTCAGGCAACCTCTACAACAACTCAGGGTCCCGCACTGGGGCCCAGCCTGCCCACAGTCCTTAGCTGAGTGTGCATGGGGTTGCTCCTGTCCCTCTGAGGCCTTTATGTGCCAATTCTTGCACTTTGGGGTCTAAAGTCTCTCTTGTTCTGATGGACAGGCAGGCAGGCATACACACTGGGCACAGCTGGGAACTTCTCTTTCTGGGAGGAAAAGGTTGTGGTTGGCTCCTCTTTGAGCTTGAAGCTGTTCAGCTGAGCATAGGTCACTCCCTGGTTGCCTTCAGAGTCAGCTGCCTGGAGGGAAAGAGGGTGGGGACTGGAATGAGGGTGTAGCCTGGGAAAGCTGGGGGACCTGCAGTAGATGGCACCCAATTTCCTGTCCTCTGCCTGTCTCCTGGGGAACTGTCACTCAGGTCCTGGAATGAGTTTGACATGGGGGAAGCAGGGGTGACCTCACCACATCCCTGCCTGGAAAGCTGCCCCTGAGTGTAGGTCACTTCTTGGGGTCCTCAAGCACAGGGAGACAGTGACAAAGGTTGTACCTTGAATTTGTTCTGCACCATCACTGGGTCCCACAGGAACTCCAGAGTGAACACTGTGATGGCAGTCAACTAAGAGCAAACTCACTGAGCAAACTTCATTGGCTTCACGAGGCCCATCAGAGCCCAGAGACCCATGGGACTGAACCCTCTGAGCTCTGCATTTGTCCTTTATCCCGAACCTCAAGTGACACTGGGCCTCAGTCTGCTCCTGGACAAGGCACCATGTCCCCATTTGACCTCACAGATCTTGTTCCCTTTCAGGAATGCTTCTTCCTGTTTCCAGGCCATCTCAGGCCAGCCATGTGTTCAGGTCTCTGATGACACACGTGCTCAGAGGGTCCTCTCTGCACTGTTCCCTAGAGCCTTTCCTTCTCTTCCCACAGGCACTCAACCTTCCCTGCCCTGTGTGGCTCACAGCACTGTGCACTGCCTGGGTCTTCGTGACTGGCCTGTGCTCTGTCATCACTGTTTGTCTGTCCCCTGCTCTGGTATGCTCTGAAAACAAGACTGCTTGGTGGCTCTGAGAACAAGACTGCTTGTTAGCGGTGGGAGTCAGCCACACTACCAGCCTCACAGACAATGAACCCCCAAGGAGGCAGTGCTTTCTGTGGGGCTGGCTGTGGAGACAGCAGGGAGAGATCAAGCTGCAGCACATTGCTCCTCACTCCGTGGGCAGCAGCCTGTAGGGAGCTTGGTGAGGTGCAGGGGGGAGACACAGAAGAGGGTCCTTGCCCTCAGGGAGCTCAGGGGGCACAGATTTAAGCAAGGAAACCACTCGGTCGGAGAGAATTGGGAACTGTGGGGTGAGAGGCGATGCGTGGAAGGAAGATGATTTACCTGGTGGCTGTGGGAGTCCTCTGGGTAGTTGCCCAGCAGAGCCAGGTCCTGGTGATGAGAAGGAGGCAGGCCTGTGACACCCACGTGGAGCCCTTGTTGCATCTACTAAGACTTATCATCATTGGTGTCAGACCTGGGATTCTCTAGATTTTGGGGTCTTCAGCCCAGCTGCTGATACCTCCCTAGGTGCGGTCCGGGTTATCCTCTCCCTCCTCACCTGCCTTCCTGCAGTGGTCCTGATGCTGGAATTGCAAGAGCACAAGGACGTTGAGCAGGATGAGAAAAGTCACCGAGATCGCAACCACAACTTTCAGGTTCCTTCTCAGACCATGGCCATGAGTGACATCTAGATCATGAAGTGATTTGCTTAATTGATGACCCTGCTCTGTGCGGGGTTTATATTCATCACCACAAACTCTTAGAGTCCAGCAACATGGCACTGCTTTTCCCACCCAGGAAATGCATACAGAAGAAAATCAATGACCAGAGAAGACACTGTCCTGCCCAGGTCCTGTCCACACCTCCACTTGAAGTGCAGGTCTCTGGACACAAGAGGAGTTGAGGCTGTGAGAAGAGCTGAGATGGGCAGAGAGTCTCCAGGCAGCCTGGACATAGGATGTTTGAGATGGAGCCCACGACTCACCTACTGTGGAGCTGGGAGCAGAGGGTGGGGAGATGGGATTCCCAGAGCACTCTGGACCCTGAGCATGGGGGACTGAGAGTACATGATTCTGCCAATGAAAATAGGAAAATGTGATGTCAAAGCATGTCCCTGAGCACCCTGCCACTGCTCACTGTCCAAAATGAACCCCGAGGCTGCTCCAACACCTTCCCCTGACCATGTGGCAATTTTAAAATTCAAATCAAAGGGCTGGGGTGAGCTCACCTCGAAGAAGCCCTGTTGTCTTAGAGGAAGGACCCTTCCTGACTGGAATTCCCAGATCATCCTCACTCCAACTGCAAAAAAGATGGCCCCTCGTTTAAGGGTCTGAGTAACATTTTGAGCAGAGAGTATGGACCACACATGGGGAAATTCCTTGTCATAGCTGTAGCATCTAAATGACCACCTGGGACCAAGTATCACTGGGCCTACTGGGAACAGGGTCCAGAACTGTTCATTGGGAAGACATCAGGATTCTAGGTTCCAAGACAGCTTGGCTTCTCCTTCCTTAGTCATAATGAACCTGTCACATAGTTGTCCTGTGACACATTGGAGGGTTACATTGGCTCCTGTTTTCACCACAGGCCTGGGCAGGGCTGATAGACTGGATTTTCTGTAGATTCTTAGGAGAGAAGGAAGTAGCATGTGAAATGGTCCCACACCTCCCGCAGTGTCCCCCCACAGTGTCCCCAAGGCTTGGTTGTGAGAACGGGACCCCCTGAGAGTAGACCCCTTCCTGAGGCAAGAGGATTGGGCTTGGACCCTGAGTGTCCTCTCACCTGTCACCACCAGTGCCAGGGCATCACTGGGCTCTAACCAGCCAGCATGGCTGTGATAGTAGCTGTGGTATCGCCCTGCATCAATAGATAGGATGGAGAACTTGGCCTTGTTTCCAAGTAGATTTGGTTTTTCCAAGGACTTTGATCTTCCTTCTCTGTTCAGAATACAGTTCTGGAATCCTAGGGTCCCTTGACACCAAAGACTCACAGAACTCCCCCAGAGGATCACAGAGCCTCGAAGGGCCCAGAGAGAGTGTTTTGGGAAGGTCACTGCAAGGAAATCAGAACCTGAATCCAGGACCTTCTTTTTCCTCTAGATCATTCCAAGGCATCTCCCTGTTACTAAACCTCAGCCTAAGCCTCTGTTGAACCAGCTGAAGGCCAGGAGGTGAAGCTGGGGTGGGACACAGAGTGCTGGGGAGGACTCACCTATGGGTCCTTGCTGCACCATGTGCAGACTCCGCCCTGGAAGAGGTTCCATCTCATACCTCACATGATCCCCCTCTCTACCCTAGCCTGGTGCCTTTCTCCTCCCAGCCCTGACCTAGGCAGAGCAGAACAGGCATGGTGCACTTCATTTGGCCTACTCTGACTGCCCCATCTATGCCAAGGAGACTCTAGTGCTGTAGGACACGCAGATGAACTGAAGTGGAAAATGCCATTCTGTAGTCTCTTGTCCCCAGCTCTGTAGACACACCCAGTGGGGACAGAGCTCCTCCCTTGGCCAGGCTCTGGCTTCCGCAGGCTAAGGATCCAAAGCTCTGTGGAGAATATCAGCCTAGCTCTGAGTTCTCCTTAGTCTCAGACCTACCCACAGGGCTAGAGCCCACTCATCAGAGGAAGCACCTAGGCTCCGTCTTTCATGGCCTCAGAAGCTGGACTCCAATCAGGACACTCACTTTTGGAGAGCCTCCTCTGTACTGTCACTCTTGGGCTGTTTTTAAATGGGTGTTTACTTACGAGAGTTATCCCAGACTCCAGAAATACCTCGCGGTCCACAATAGCACCTGTGTGCTGAGAGGGAGATCTTCAGTGGGGACCCAGCGTCTGATTACTCATCCTGCAGGAACAGGAGGTGGAGGGGACTTCTCCCCTTATCAAGTTTTCCTCTCTCTATAGTGACTGCCTCCAGGATTTCACTGTAGTAATCACACACTGACTGAAATAAACTAGTAGCTGAAATAAACTTGCTGCTTCCTGAACTCCAATTCCTATTTCCCATGTTCATGGCTTTCCTTCTAGGGACCTAAAGGACCTGAAGATGTCAGCTGCTCCAGAGCGAGTCACTGGAGCTGTCACCACACCAGTGCAGTGGCCTGACAGCTCAGCTCGGCTCGCTGTCCCCAGAGTCTGGGCTGTCCTGGAAGAGAGTATGGGCCTGCATGGATAGGAGGGGGCAGGCCGAGCCTTAAGTGCACTTCTTTGTTTTCTGTGTGTGCTTTACCATTGGGATGTTTACCTGTGTGTGAGGACAGTGACAGTTGGTGCTGTGACCATCCAGGGACAGCGGCTGCTCCTGTTGCTCCCTGATATTTCTTCCAGGGCTGAGGGCTCTTCTGGGGATACAGAGGCTCCATCTGCCCAGTTCTCTGTGTTAGACCAAAGAGAAAGAGAAGGGCTGCAGGGCTTCACTGTGGCTTGCAGAACAACATTGTTTAGCTCACAGCATCTGGGGAGCAGTGAGCCCCTCCTTGTCCTGAGTGAAGAAAGCACCATGAAAGATGACAGTGCTGAAGAACATGGAGCTTACAAAGACTGAGCTGAAAGGAGGTCATTACTGTGACACCTCTTGTACACTTGGGGGGAGCATACTGAATGTTCCCCCGACAGGAGGCTCAGCATCTTCATGTCAAGAAGTGCAGGGATACAGTGGGCCCTTGGTCACTGTATTCAATCCTGAGTCTCCACATTTTCCAGAGATGCAGAGAGAGGTGACGTCTGACCAGAACAGTGTGACTAGAGCCAAATAGGAGCAGCATCTCCCGTGGATTGATCAAGAATGGTCCCGAGTCACAGGAGCTATGGGCACTACTGGGAGTGGCTCGAGAATTGGTCTAGGAGTGCAATTTGGGAAAGTGGGGAGCAGCAGGCAGGAGATATCTTAGAGTGCAAGGGGATGGGGTTTTTACCTAGGGTTATGGAGAGAGCTTAGAGCATCAGAACATGGAGACAAGTGGAGACAGTGAATGTGATGCTCAAGAAGAGTCAGATGAAGTCAGGGACAGTCTCAGCAAGTAGATCAAGGGTGGCTCTTTAATAGTTTGAGGGAGCTTTTATCCTTGTTGCGTACTAAAGTTTAAACATCTCTTGTCTCTCAAGAACGTAAAGTAACACAGAAAATCTATGAAAAAACCTCACATAGGATCAAAACTATATTCTACAAAAATTAGGAGAAAGGACCAACAGAGAACACTGGAACAGACAGTAAAAAATTCCTCTGCTCAAATAGATTTGACCATTGTATTTTCAGGTCAGGTGATCATTGCTTTTAGGGAGGAAGATAACAGCTGCAAAACATCTACCATTGGAAAGTTGGTTAACATGTTTTCTCCACAAAAAATGGTTGGCAGCAATACTTGAGTATATAGAGGAAATGATGACCACAAAGTGTAAAACCTTTTTAAGGCCTGATTTGTAAGCTGTGATCAACCACTCTTGAAGAAATACACAAAATGTATCTCTGAGAGTTGGATGTGTTGTACTACAAAACTAGGAGTGTTTTTTCTTCTGGTGCAGCTTCCTCTTAGCACCTGTTGAGCTGCACCAGGCCCAGCTCCATGCAGGGTCCGGGGAGAGAAAGGTTGTAGATGTCTGTCTGTCCCTCCATGCCCCATCCTCTGAAGCTTATACCATGTGTGTCCTGCAGCGTGGGTGGCAGACCACCTGCACACAGCAGGTCTACAGTGTTTGTGGACTCCTCTCACTCACTGAACAGCATGTGTCCCTGAGCCACAGGCCTCAGGCAGCAGAAGAAGCACCATCAGCCTACTGTGCCAGGGAGAAAAGAGTCACTGGGTCACATTAGAGTGTCCTGGGGTTCATAAAGTCTTCCTCTCTCAAAGGTGGACAACAGCGCAATTCCCTGTCAGGTGGTGCTGAACCCTCCTGTGGACAGGATCCTTGTAGGACACCTGGCTCAGAGAGGTGAATGGGAATCACCTGGGCCTTAGAGCACTGATGTTCCAGTATGACAGGCCAGTGAGAGCAGGTACTAAACAATGAATTATTCACCAAGGGCCACAGACACCATGGGGAACACAGGCTCTCCTAACTGGGGCTGAGAGATGAAGGGAAACTGTGTGTGCACACTGAGTGCCCTAGAAGTATGGAGAATTCTATAGCAAGGAACAGTGTGCTCTAATTCCAACAATTAGGAAGCCACTAGTTCACAGCAGTGGGCTAGAGCTTATTCTGCACAGACACTGATTCTAAGGAAGAAGTGGGATGAAGGGAGCCTTGGGTGGTTGGCAGGAACCCTCTTCCAGAGCACACAGAGTGAATAGAGTTTTGATGGCTCCCTGTCCACAGGAGATGGGCTCAGGATAAGTTTACACTCTCAGTGCTGGGGCAAAGTCTCTATCCCAGCAATTCCAGGAGGGCAGGATGTGTGAGACAGTGTGGGAGGGATTCTGCTTGTTATCTGATGCCAGAAGTCCAAGTAATTTGCCATCCATATCACATATTATGGTTTGTGAGTCTCTGCGAGGCTCTCTGTGAGGCTTCCTGACAAAATGGACCTGTGAATCTCAATTCCCACCATTGACCTAGAGAAGGGAGAAAGTTGCAGCAAAGGAACAGAGATAAATTCCTGCTTTCCTGCATCACAGCTTCCACTCCTCATACCCTATGAGCTCCTGAATTCTGGAAGATGTGGGCAATGACATGAAGTTTAGCATTTACTTTTTATTCTAATTTTAATCTAAGTTATATTCATGGCTAGGCACTGCCCTTTTTGATAGATCAAATACAGAATGTACTTTCTCACTGTGAAACTTTACTACATAATTCCAAGAAAGTGGGCTGGACATCTGCACTAAGTACTAAGGTATTATTACAGGAGAGGCTCAGCAAATTTAGCCTCCAGTAGTGAGGTCTTGAGTGTGACTCATTGCCACACATCTGAGGTCACTGATGGAGTCACGGGAGCCTGAGTAATGCTCAGAGACTGGAGATTGAAACATGGCCCCACGCTCTGAAGATTCATCTAGAGCTATTTTGAGAAGGAGCAACATCATCATTGAGGAATCCTGCCCAGGAGGAGCCCAGGTCTTTGCTTGAGGTGCTCTGTGGACTCAGTGAATGGGACAGCCTGGCCTCCACATGGGTTTGATGGGTGCTGAGTTTCACGTGGTCCTGGGCTCTGCTCACAATCCTGTGTGCACAGGGCAGTCTTTGGCTGTAGATTCCTGGCAGGAGGAAGGGGGAGAGATAAGAGCCCAAGGCTGCATCCTTGAATTCGGCACCTTGGGATTGCAGGGGTTGGCAACTGCAGGGAGGCTGTCTGCTCAAGGAGATCCTGTCCCACCCACCAATTGGTGCTCTTTGTGCTGTGGTGTCAGATATAGAAGAGCTATCAGTGAGACAGTTGTTTATAAATCCACAGTGGAGCTCAGAGAACAGGGTCCCTACTTGTGTGAGCATGGCTGACCACACATCATCCCAGGGAAAACAAGGCTTAGCCAAGGTGGCAGATAGACTGTCATGACTTCATGAGAGAGCAGGAGATCAGGCTTAAAGAGGAAGTATAGAACCATTCTCCCTCTCCCATCCATTGTTTCTTCATTTACATTCCTGTGAGGTTTTTCCCCAACTCAAAGCCTCCTTATGTCCAGGGTTGCCTTGTGTTTGAGCAATGTACAGCTCACATCAGCATGGACACAACAGGTCTCCCA
Source organism: Cavia porcellus (assembly GCF_034190915.1). Classification (NCBI taxonomy): domain Eukaryota; kingdom Metazoa; phylum Chordata; class Mammalia; order Rodentia; family Caviidae; genus Cavia; species Cavia porcellus. The sequence continues at coordinate 35,351,336 of NW_026947490.1, read as the reverse complement.
GAATTCAGATTTCACTCAGGGCAATGGTCAAACCTGAGCAAAGTCTCTCTTGAAATTTTGTGTGAAAATAATACTGTGTGTACAGTAGAATAGGCCAAAATCTCCAAGATTCAAACAATAGGACAAAAATGTGGGATTAGTTATCACAAATCTCCCACAAAGGTTCCTCTTAGACTCTGCAGCAGGATAGCTCTTTATCTCCTCATCCTGGATAAGCTGGAGAAGAGCAGGCAGATCCTGGTTTTCACAGGCATCTTAGTTTATAGCACTGGGGCTTTCTCCCCAGTGAGTGATTCCAGCTCACACCAGAGACCAGACTCTGAAAATCAGAGGTTCTTGCAAAAGACTGGCTTAGCACAAGGCAGAGCCATTTCAGCTCCTGAATAGAAGGGGACCCTCAGTCACTGGGACCACTTGCCTTTGAGCTGTCAGAGGATTCACTGGAACAGCTACTATGTCACCAGCACCTGGCCCATAACTCCGACCTGGGAAGCCCTTCATGTTTGAGTGGTGAACAGGGACAAGGAGGACACAGCACATCACACACAGGATCCTGAGCAAATAATATCCTGGAGAGACAATCTCTCAGGAGGTGACCTGTGCATATGCAGACCCTGTCCTTCATGACTGTGCTTGATCTGATTGGATTCGGGCCCAACAGAGCATAAATGCAGCCTGCCAAAGGTACCAAGGATCCTGTGTCTCTGGACAGGCTACCCCTCTGTGCCACTCTACTGCTTTTCCTTTGAGGATTTCCAGGACTCAGGAGGCTAACTGATTTGGAGCATGATGTTTCTTCTGCAAGCAGGAGATAGAAACTGATAAAAGCTAGTAAACAAACAGGATGTGATTGTCTCAGCTCCAGATCACACTGTGATATGTTCACTGCTTACTGACCACACAGGAAGATGACCAACTCCTTCTCACCACAGCATAGTGAGGGTAGGTTCACAGAAACTTTCAGATGAGGCCCAGGGTGCAACAACTCTAACCAAAGCCACACTTAACCCATTACCAATGAATCCCAATGTATGCATCACATAGTGCTGTGCCTGGAACCACAAGGTGACATTTATATATATTCACTGGCCTCTGAGGGACCCAGATGTGATTCTGTTCCTCCAAGCAGCACTCTTTGTAGCATCAACATACTGATCGATATCCAAATATTGACAATTTTCTGAATAAGTGTGATCTATTTACTACATACAGTTTCTCCCTAAAAGATTGCAGTTTTGTAGAGGAAACCACATCAGAAATAATTTCTCAGGTGAAAATAGAAATGACAAGCATTATGGAAGATATTTTGAGTGTATCTAAACAAGATCTAGATAAAAAAAAATAGCAGAACATAAGATAATGATGAAAACCTTGATTGAACAATATAAAACAGAATTAGAATGCATGAAACAGATTCAAGGGATATTCGGGAAATTCAAAATTCCATTCAAAGCTGGCAAAACCACTTGAATGAAACTGAAGAGAGACTCTCAGACCTTTAATACAGAACAGAAGTTGAAAATATCTGTTAAAAAATAACAAAGATCCAGGAAACAACAATTCAAGAGCTGCAAGATGATGTAAAGAAAAACAGTGTAAGAATGATAATTACCAATGAAAAAAGCAGGGGTAAATACATAAGACATATAAAGATTATTTATAGAAATAATAGCAGAAAAATTTCCAAACATAAGAAAAGAATCTGATATACACATAACTGAAGCATATAGCACTCCAGTTATCAATAATCAAAATAAATCTTCACCCAGACATATAGTAATCAGGATATGAGAAATTCAGTAGAATAGAATACTAAAAGCCATCAGAGATGAGAAATAGATCACCTATGAAGGAAAGCCTATCAAAATCATGGTACATTTCTTAGCACAAACCTTCAAGTCAGGAAGAAATTGGAGTGAAGAATTTCAACTCCTGAATGTAAACAACTTTCAACCCAAATTGATGTAACCTGCAAAACTATCTTTGAAAATTGATGGAGAAATAAGATAGTTCCATTAACAGATGACTGGAAGAGTTTTGGGAAGATGGTGGCTTAATAGGAAGCAGGGTAGAGAGCCTCTCTGAGAAAAACAATTCATATGCTAGAACTTAACACCATGCAGAAGACCAGACGAAATGAGAGGAATTCTCATGACCAAGGAAGAAACAGAGGAAAATGAAAAAGAAAACAAAAAAGAAAAAAAGGAAGGGAAAATGTGGACAAAAGGCTGGAACCCAATGCTCTCACTGGGGCCAGTCTCATGCTGAGCTGGGCACATCTTGCAGTCAAAAGATTCATTGTTGCACTGAAGTCGCAGTAGCACCTAAATCAGGAGTTGGTGAATTCAGGGCCTCTGGCAGGAAGATGCAGTGAAACAGAGAGTGGAACCAATGTGGAGAGCTGTATTAATCCATGAGTGCTAAGAATTGGGTCCCACAGAGGGAGTGGCATGCTGGATGGCATATTGGAGATGGGCAGGATGGGCCTGAACCAGGAACCACAGTGACCTCAGTCAGCCACCTCTAGCCCAAAGAGGAATGGTGGATCTGCTTGGGCAGTGCCATGTCTCTGGTCAGGACACAATAGTTAGGGATGAAACCGTCTTGAACCTGTGACATCTGCACATTACAGACTAACATGCTGAAGACACTCACTAATTGACTGGCTCAGAAGAGAGGGGCCAGCCCACATCTTCCCTGTGTGCATCTCAGATCAACAGTAAACTGGAGAAGGTAGCAATCCCCTGGCCAGCACGCTTTAGAAAAACCATAGACAATACGGAAAGGGCTGTCCCACCTCCTTGCTCCAGCATTTCTGAGGGGACTTTCCCATGTCTGTCAGCCCGTCAGCACCCACTGCTGCCCTGGGCATAGCCCTTCATCCGGCCTTCACCTTGTATCACATGGCCTGTGCTCCCTTCCCCTCTGAGTTCATGGGGAGCTGGGTTCCCTGACCTGAGAACAGGAGGTAGGTTTTTCCAGGCAAGTCAGTCAGACATCATGAGTCCTCAGACAGAGGTGCTGTGAACTCAGTCATCCCATACTTAACATGGGCATCAGACCCTGTGAGGAAGATTTGCTGCCCACCTCATACTTGGTTTCATTGTTCTTTTTTGTGGTGGGACAAAATAACGCATACCCACAAGTTAAGGAAACAAAAGGTTATTTTATTTCTGGTGCAGAACTCAGTTCACAGTCAGCTGATTCAAAGCAAGGTTGTGTGGGAGAAGAGAAGCAGGCCATGGTATGGTGGCCTGGAAACATTGAGTGGGGTCAGAAGTTTGGGGAGGACATAAGCTTCCAGCCCATGCTCATGGTGGCCACCTCTTCCTACCAGAATTAACCTTCCAATAAGTCACCTGGCTGTAAACCCTTCAGTGGATGACTACAGGGTCACACAGCCATTATCCAGTACGTGATCCAGGCTCCTCCCCAAAGCCACATTTATTATGCCTGAGCCTTTGGGATTATCACTCGGACCTGAGGCTGAGGTGTGTGCAAACCCTCTTCCAGCACATGAGGCTTCTGTACACCAACTTGCAAACTGTGCAGGTTCAGGACAAGTGACAGAGCTCACCTGTTCCAGTCAGTCTGGCTTATTACTGAACTCAGCACTGAGTGACACCCAGGGACAATGACTGCCAGGATCAGTGCTGGTGGTGAACAGAGAGCACAGTGCTCCTAGAGTGGACATAGAGGATCACCCAGTGTGGTGTTGGCTTATGTGTACGAGGGAAAGGTTAATATCGGCTTCTTCACTGGATAGTGCTCCTCATCCACCCAATTTAAACCTCACCTTCCCTTAGGTCTAACGATGCTGCAGTAAAATCAGGGTGTGGTTCTTACTGAAGGAGCCACCAGCCCGTCTCCACCAGGCATGAGGAGTGGTGCTTTGTTGGTACCTGCACTAGGTCCTAAGGATGATCTTCATGCTGAGTCAAGGACTCTAGCATTTTTTAAGGTCTGGCACAAAACGACTCTAGGTGATCAGTGTAAAATGGAACTGAGTGGACACACACGTCTCCTGCTGGAAAGCCTCACAGTGCGAATGCAGCCCTGGTTCAGGAACATCTTACACCAGGATCTGTGAGACCTCAACACACCCAGGATCACCTCTACTTCCTGCAAATATGGTGACAGTGGATGGGCTGAGGAGCAGATAGAGTCCACACTGTGACTACTGGAGCTGGGCACGGAGATCTCACAAACCCAGGGTGGCACCTGGAAGCACAGAAAAGATCTCTCAGGGAAAGACCATGGTGGGAAAGCTGTCCATGTGGTGGAGGGGTGGCTGTGGCAGCAGCCAACACTGCTCTGCCCTTGAACTGAAGCCTTCAGCCCTGTGACCTTCCTCCCATGTCCTGCATACCAGGCAGCACAGTTCCTTCTCTCTTTCCTAATTCTTGAGGCAAATATACCAGTTTTTCCTTAGGAATCAGGAAGCTTCTTCTAGGTCTTTATAAAGTTCCTTCCAATTAAATGGATGATATGGTATTATTTGAAACTGTGAACACCTGTTAAAATACAATAGAATTTTTTTATTCAGCTGCTCAGGTGAGCACGTTTGGCCTTTTCCCTGTCAGTGCAGTAAAATAACTAATGATATAAATTACCCGTGCAGCTGTGGCCTTTGGGCCAACCCTGCCTTGCTCACATTTTTAGACTCTAGATTGTGTTGTTTGGTACTGTTTAACTCAGGGGTCCTGTGCTGTCATTTTCCTCTAATAAACAGTGAGGGACAGTTACTTGTGGTGACATCATCTTCCCCTACTGCCTAAGCTGAGACATGTTCCTTCTGCATTTATTATTTCTGCATTATTTGTTTTCCTTTTCAATGGTTTCATAAACTTGATTAGATTTTACTGACAAGTTTGTATTTATATTGTGTGAATTCAAGTTACTACTAGCTGCTTTGATCACTATTTACTTCTTTGTCAAAATTAAGGGTTAATTATTATGCAAACATAAATCATTGTTTTGTGTTTTTCTATTTCAATGTATTTAAGTGTTTCATTTACTCTAAACTATAGATACATCATGAGCTTGATATGTTTTTAATTTTATAAAAAAACGATCACCTTGTGATGTCCTTGGCTGAGTCTTAGCTACTGTCAAAATTAATTTGTTATATACTCAGATGTGTTAGTGTAGCTACCTGAGACCACAGGGTGAGGTGATGTCCAGCACACTACAGGGTCCCACACCACAACCCCAGGATGCCCAGTCTTTAGCTAAGTGTCCATGGGGCAGCTCCTGTCCCTCCTAAGGCTCCCATGTGCCAATCCTTGAACTGTGGGGTCTGAGATTTCGCCTGACCTGGAGGAAGACCAGATGGGTGTACACACTAGGCCCAGCTATGGGCCCCAGTTCCTGGGAGAAAGGATCTGTGGTTGGCTCCTGTCTAGGACTAGGTCTTCATTAATAATATTGTATGTGTGGGAAAATATTTTGATATCAACAAGATTCACACAATAGAGCACAAATGTGGAATTATTTATCACAGTTCACTCACAGAGGTTCCTCTCAGACTCTGCAGCAGGAAAACCCTTTATCTCCGCATCCTGGACAGGCTGGAGAAGAGCAGGCAGCTCCTGGTCTTCACAGGGCTTTTAGTTGCCAGCACTGGCGCTTCCTCCTCACAGAGGTGATTCCATCTCGCCCGGACCCCAGTCTCTGAGCATCACAGGTTCCTGCAGGAGACTGGCTTAGCACAAGGCAGAGATATTTCAGTTCCTGAAGAGAATGAGACCCTCAGACCGTGGGACACCTTGCATATGAGCTGCTAAAGGATGCACTGTAAAGTCTCCTATATCACTTGCACCTGTCCCATACTTCCCTTATATTCAAGGGCACCTGTCCATACCTTTATATTCAAGGGGTAATCTGGGACAGCATGTGGCATTAAGCTCAAAAAATATCCTGGAGATAATTGATCAGGAGGTGACCCATGACCATGTGGACCCTGCCCGCCATGAATGTGCCAGGTCTTGGGTGTTGACCTCGGCCAATCAGGCTGGGCAGGAACAGTGCATTAGCTCAGCCTCTCAAGGCTCCTCCTCCAGCCTGGGTCCTATAGACCCCATGTTTCAGCACAGGCTTCTCCACCATGATCCTCTGCTGCCTTCCCTTCCAGGATTTACAGGACATGGAAGCCTGACTGATTTGGGGCATGATGTTTCTTGTGCAAGACAGGAGGTAGGAACTGATAAAAGTTAGAATACACCATACTCCTGAGCAAAATAAATCAAACTCACATGTATAAATACCGTATAGTCTCCCTAAAGTAAGAAATGGTAAGAGTACATAGGAGTTTATGGTAATCATGATTCCCCATTACATTGCTTTGAAGCCTTACAATGTTGGCATTCATTAGTTGGAATGGTTTTATCCTGATTTGTTTGATTTTATTATCTGTGATAGTATGAACGGCTATTTTGAAGAAAACAAGACATTATAATGGCCAGTTATGATTTAGTATCATCTTACTCTGAAGTCCTACCATGCTTTTGCTCTTCTGTTTTCACTGGTTCTAACATATTGTATCTTATTGGATTTTATTATGTGAGATAGTATGAACAAATTTTCTATGAAAAATGAGATAATATAGTAGCTATTGTTCGTTCTGTTATTTGGCTCTGAAAGCCTGTAATACTTTCATTCTCTTGAATGGTTTTATACTGTTTTGTTATGTTTGATACTATCATATATGAAGTTATGCTCAACTATTTCAAAGAAAGAGACATTATGGTAGTCACTGTTAATTATGGGTTGTCTTCTGGTGAAATACTGTGTTGCTTAAATTGTCTAAATCTCTTTAAAATAAAAAATAAAATTAAGGTAAAATATTTTAAAAGAGGTTTTAAAAAAGCTAGAAAACAAACAGGATATGATTGTCTCAGCTCCAGGTCACACTCTGCAAAGTTCACTGCCTGCTGCCCACACAGGAAGCTGACCAGCTCCTTCTCACCACAGCATAGTGGAGGTCAGGTGCATGGAAACTTTCAGATGAGGCCCAGGGTTCAACAGTTCTAACCAAGACCACACTGAACCCAGGGACAGACAATCCCATTGTGTGCACACTGCACATCCCGTACTCTGCACCCGGAACCACAGGGAGACATTGCTGTGTACTCACTGCCCTGAGAGACCCAGATAAGATTCTGCTTCTCTAGGCAGCAGCCCCTGCCACATGAGCACAGTGATGAATATACAAATGTTAATGATTTGTCAAATAAATATGCTTTATTCATTACATGCATCTTCTCAAAGTTTGCAGTTAAGTATTGATCCGTCTTCCATTCCCATTTTATCGTGGGTCACTATTTTTATGGTTTTGTACATTTCCAGCCCTATTTTCTTACTATGTCAAAGATTTCAGCCTTCGTTACCCTGTGTTTTTCAGGACTTAATATGTTAGGATTTCCTAAAAATCTTTGAAACTATTTCTGTCCACTTTACTTGTGGTGTCAGTAAAGTGAATAAAATATCTTCAATGGACATCTAATATTTTTGTGAATTTGGTTTCTTTCTCATGGTTTCACCTTTTACAGAAAATAATGGTGTGTGTAATTTCTCAGAGGTTTTAATACATTTTTATTGTCTGTTGTTTTACAAACAATTCCTATTCTTATAGAAAGTTATTTACTATAGTCATTAAACATCATCTTCATTTTTTTTTCTGCTACCAATGATCAAAGTCACAACCTCAAATTTGCCAGACAGGTGCTCTGCTGAAGTCGTATATCATTGGACAAAGTTTTCATTTTTGACAGTAGTAGAGAAGTTTAAATTCTGTTTGATCATCCTGATTTTTCACTTTTTTCAAAGGAAAGCTACTCTGAAGATGACAGCATGAGACAGGTAACATGCTTAGCAGTGAAATTCTCCTGTCTTCCGCCAGAGGGAGACACACACAGTGCATCTCTTCAGATCTTCTTTGTGTCCAGTGGAGAATTTCTTCATCAACCTCCTTATCTTGAAAGAACATTCTTTGCTCAAAAGAAAAAAGAAACCCTCCTCATCCATAGCTGTGTGAGGTGTGGTCCGCATGGTGTGAACAGATCTCCATGACTCATTCCTCCTGCAACTACATTAGGACCCGTGACCTACATCTCTCTACTTCCCCAACACAGCTCTGCTTTACAGCAGTCACCAAAATGGTGCTGCACACTTGAGATCTGCAAAGAGCCTGAGAGTCAGTGTTTTCAAAGAAGGGGAAAAAACATAAAACGGGAAGTAACTGTTGAAAAAGAAAGAGAAACTGGGAAGAGAGAGGAGAAAATAAGGGAAAAGCTAATACATACACATACGCAAGATAGTTAAGATAGTTATACTACTAATTTCTTTTAGTTCACTGAAAAGCATGATTTGAGCTAATATGGCTTGGACAATTAAATGCTTATATCTTGTACTGTAAGTGACTAATTTAAAGATAATAACATTCAAATTATTAACCATCTTTACTCCTCTTTTACCTCATTTTGATATTTTGTTATTTTCTCTTTACACTGAAATTTTTTTTTAAAAAAGCAATAAAAAGACACAGCAGAAAAAGAAAAGACACAAATGCTATCTACAGGTGTGTTACTCTAACGTGTGTCAATCAGCTAGATGGCAGTTTTTACCCTGTAGTTGTATGAATGACAACTTCTGTACCTCAGTTACACTAAAGTCTCGTCAGTAATATGGTAATAAGGCTCACAATGAAGCTGGACAATATGTCACTTCAATTATAAAATCTCAAGGTGAATTGCTCTTTAACTTCCTTCATTTAATATTCTTAATGTGTAAATATTGTACTAAATGTTTACATCAAATGAGGGACGGGCATCTCTTGCAGTGAGAGAGTGTTTTACCCTTATGGTGTGTTCAAGGAATTCATTAAGGGACCATGTTAGGGAAGTTTAAATTGTGCTTACAGACAGCCTGATGTACACATATGTATAATTGTTTATTTTTATTTGATAAATAAAAGCTATGACAGGTGTCACTTTGTGGTTAGAGCTATCCTGTCCTTTGACACCTACATCTCCTCCCCAGGCGGTGCAGTCCTGGGCCCTAACACATCAGCTGTGCCTGATTCATCCTCCTCTCTCTCTTCTGGGCACTGGTGCTATTGGCACCCAGCCACGATCTCCTTGTGTCTAGTGATGGCTCAGGTGACTGCTGTGCACCCATTGCCATGTTTTGGGAGAAGGACCTCTCATGTTGTGTGTCTTAGTTGCTTTTTACTCATTGCTGGGACAAAATACCTGAAGCCCAAAGTTGGGAAGGAAAGGTTTATTTCTTACAGTTTTTGGAGGTTTCAGTCCATACTCAGTTGGCTCCAAGGCAGGCTGGCCTGGCTGGGCCGCAGTTCATGGCCTGCAAACAGCAAGGAGGAAACAGGCAAAAGAGAGCAAGACACACCTTCTTCCTGCCATTACATCACATCTGGCTCCACCCTTATGTGAGTGTAGTAATGACACCATCAATCCAAGCACCATACAATGGACCAATCACAAATGCATAATGCAAATGCATGAGGCCAGGAGACCACTGATATAAACAATGACATTGTGCAAAGCACATCTAAATGTTCCCATCAGCTGAGGTGATTGACAAGTAGAAAATATCTCCAGAACATTTTCTCCCACCAGGATCCAAATAGCCCAACATTGCCATGAGTTCCTCTGTCAACTTATTTTATTGAAGTTGAAGTCTACTGACACTGCTTCTACAATTTGTGCACGGTGTTGTTTTCAAAGATGTTAGTGTACCAAAAAAAAAAAAAAGCCTAGAAGATGGTAGATTAAAACTCAGGAGCGTAACACAGCCTCTCCAGGACCAGAAAGCCAGACGCCTAGAATACAATGACTTACAGAAGTGAAAAGGAAACACAGCCATGGGAATCAAAGAAAAGCAATCAAAGAAAACTGGCAGTCACAGAGAAACTGGACAAGCTAAACACAGTGCAGAGAAAAAAAGAAGGCAGCCTGGAATGCTAACTCCAACCTCTGAGAAGGAATCCTGTCTTTGCAATCACGAGGTAAATCTGGCCAGGTTTGAAGGTCTCAGGGAGAAATAATGGACTGAACTGGCAATGCTACCCCAAGAAAATTCTTTGGCTATTGCGAACTGTTAATACAATGTTGGGATTTACTCTGAAAATAACTTCTTCCATGTGGTTTGTTAGAGTTGAAATAGAAATCCATTGTAGCCTCTATCATATGTAAAAGTTACTAATCATGATGTATTTGGGGAACAGGTTAATTGCTTAGGACTAAACAGTTCCAGAAATGAAAAGCTATGATGTAACTACATTCAGGGTTTCTGGGTCACCCTCCCATACCTGCTGGGTGGGAAATACCCAGAAGTGTCAATCACAGATATGGACTCCTTGAGAAGTTTAAGCAAAGCTGAGCTCTGTTCAGGTATGACTTAGTGGTGTGTGCCTTTCATGAAAAGATGTGCTGTTTGCATGCAATTTTCTAAGTGATTCACCTGTCAAAGTGCTGGCATTAAGCCCAGCAGAGTCCCTGATCCCACCCCTTGCAACCTAAGAAGGTACAGAACTTGGAGACCTGTTTGTGTTTCCCATATGCCAATATGGTCAAGGACATGCTTCATCTTGGACAGTGGCCATTTACTTGGGTGTATGGACAGAGAGAACTCTGGGGCAAGGGGGTTCACAGGACTACAGAGCATGAAGCTGGGTGAAGATAGCAGTGACTTGGGGCACAAAGGGTCACAAACACTAAGAGTTGTTAGGATGAATACAGTCATTAAACAAGATACTACATCATTGATTGACACTGCCCAGTAGGAAGTGTGGGGCAGGACTCAGCACACACACAGGAGAAGAGGGTAGGAAAGAATAAGCTCATGCTGTGACTCACTGCTCCCTCAGTATCTGTGTATTCCATCCTACTGACCTTGGGAAGAAACCACCCACCCAAACACAAAGGGGAATTTGTTTGTTGTTATTGTTGTTTTGTTTTTCTTTTGTCATTATTTTTACACTTTTTTCTTTATTTCTTTATTTTTTGTAGTACATTTACCCTAAGAATACTATTTCTTTTATTCTCCAATTTGGTATTTTATCTTACATTTCTCATCTCCTTCTTATCAAGCTTTTTGAATTCTTTCCACAGTTAATGATGCTAGAGTTGATGCATTGACTAGATTTTTTCTGAATGTCAAATTTGGTTCCTCTTTGTGTCTATATTGCTATGATAGTTCAGTTTTCTAGGGTTCATGATGGCTTAGGTATGGCTTTTATTCATTCTGTGACACGTTAATACATGAGTAGTTTAGGCTGTATTATTTTCACTGAGTTCCTTATTGCTAAGGGTGGCATGATAATCCTGTTCAATGGTTTTTACTGTAGTTTAATAATGATCTTTGTATCAGAAACAATAGTGCAGTTGTTCTGTCTTCTCTGTGTGATGGTGAGGATCAAACCTCCATCAGAGGGCTGGACATTATGAAACTCTTCAAATATTTGGCTGAATAGTTTGAACATGTGTATTAACCCATATGCATATTGAAAATCAAAACACATCTCAGGAAAGCATATTTATTTCCAAGTCTTCGCCACTATGAGTATGCAGTGAGTGTTCTCTCTCACCAGTTCAGTTCCCCGCTGCATGTGGATCCTTCTCTAGCTGTGTGGAGCCTGGAATAGTGGAATTCTGAGGGCCAGCGAGACCAGGTGACTTAAGTTCATGCAGATGAGATTTTCCACTGTGCAATCCTGAGGTTTGAAGATAGGAGTTAGTGACAAAGAGGTCAGAAAATACAAATATCACCCCAGGATTCCTGAAAATCCACACAGGGCACCTGCTTCCCTAAAGAAGATTTTACCTTGTGATGCAGCTCCATAACTGAGAATTCTCTTACTCCCCAGACTTGGAGTCTGACTGGATTTGTGATAGACTGAGGGTCTCCATTTCTCAAGACAGAGAAAAAAATGTGTAAATCACTGAAGGACCAGAGCCTTTCTTCTGGGTTCCACAGCCTCACATCTTACCATCATGACACAACTCCACGGCCATCCATAGGAGCCCTTTCTCAGTGGCATCTTCAGCCTCACTGCACTCTGTAAATTTAGAACTTGGGTCTTAGTCACCTTGCAATAAAGGTTGGCTGAGTTCAACGAGCCCAGAACTGGCAATGAATGTGTTTTCATATCTGGAAATAACTGAGCACTAGGAGCTCTTGCTTCCTGTGAAACAGGACAATGCACACTGGTTGTCCTGTGCTGGGGACCACAAATTCACATGGCTCATTTTGAATAGTTTCCTATGGGATAAGATGGAAATTTGGGATTACTGCTACCACCCATCTGAGATTTCCCATTGACTCTTCTAAGGGTAGGATCATATATGCCCTCTTGAGTCATCCTGGGATTATACTCCAGGACAGGTTATTCTTACATTTCATCATCTATGCTGTCTTCAGTCTGAGTCTCCAACCGAATTGGAATCTTTCACTAGCCCTGGCTATCACTACAAACACCTCATAAATAGTGGCTGTTCTGGAGTGTCACAAGAGAACCCATCAGGAGGCACTGACTTCCCACCCATAAGTATTATTAAATTTGTCCTTGCATTTTATTTTCCTTGCCATACTCTTAAGACAGACAATCAGGACTCTTGGTAGGGTTCCTGATACTTCTGGAGGTAAATTTCCTCATTCACTAGTTGAAAACCCATGGTCCAAATATGAAACTCTGGTCCTCAGGGCTCCTAAAATTTAGGTTCATGGAGGGTGAACATTAGGGCCTGCAACCAAGCCTGGGTCCTGGTGTCCATTATCCGTGTAACCTCATTTTAAGTGATCAACTCATGATTTGAAACACATACACTGCTACACACACACACACACACACACACACACACACACACACACATCTGTATTTTACATGATAGAAATATTAGGATTCCTAAATTTAGCATATCTAGTTTATAGATGTATAAATCCATGTAGAAAACTATAATAAACATGTAAAAGTAGAATTAGTGAATAATGTGAAAAACGTGGATAGAAATTCAAACATATAAAATATATATACTTTGAGCACAGTCATTATATATGTGCTCCTAGGACACACATACCATGTAATTTCCTGACTTCTGAGTCTCTGCCAACATGATTTACTTGAACAAATGATCTTTCATGCTTTGCGTGTTATAAAATATATGAACTGAGTCAGGACTTAAAATTCAATCTGTGCAGTAAAGTCCTTACTCTAGTGCAGTAAAAACAAAAAAAGAGAGAATATGCACAAACATTCTTTGATATAAACTATGTAGATCTTGATATAATAACATGCATCTCTATATATAATAATAATTAAGGTGGGTATGCAACTGAAAATTAATTGGGCTTGATATATATTTCATCAGTAAATCCTAGGGAGAACATTAAAACGTTTTTGGAAGATAATATAATATGAAGTACTAGTGATACACAAAAACCAGTACCTTCACTGTATAACAAATTATTATTCAGAAAACATAAAATCATCAAATCTTAACTTACAAAGTCTATAAAATATGGAATCATAGTACAATCTTCTTGTGAATATGAAATGTTCAAATTTATAAAACTTTGAAATATTTGTAAAGTTCATCAATTTTCAGCATCTTGAATAGAAAGATTTGACACTAAAAATTTATTCTCTGTAATTATTGCATAAATGTTATAAAATTCTCTGAAATCAGGGGTATAATTACTTATGTTTTTTGAGGGAAATTTCAAATGTCTTTCAGTTTTGACAAAAATTGTTATGTTGTATGAAAAAAAGAAAACAATGATACACAATTATTAAACCCAAATGCATAACAGAACTAAATAGCACTGTACTACAGACCTCTTGGGCAGAAAACCAAGAGACGTGAGGAGCAGTGCTGACCTCTCCCCAGTCGCAGGTGTGCACTGAGCATAGAGGCCCCATAGGAAACAGGAGGGGCTGTGCCCTATGATGCCCTTAGCCTGGTGCTTCTCTCTGCAGGAGCAGTTGCACTGCCCTGCAGTCAGACCCAGAGAGGCTGAGCAGCCTCCTGTTTGTGTCACACAGGGCTCTGGGAACCCAGCTATGGGGAGGGCCTGCAGCAGAGAGTGAGGAGTGCAGAGGTGATCAGGCACGAGGGGGGAAGAAACCACCCTAGGAGAGCCATTTAATGGAGAGAGAGTTCTCTCCAGACCACACCAGACTTCTCTGCACCCAAACCTTATGACCTTCCCAGTGGATGAGTCACCCAACTTGGGTTCAGAACTTTCTCTTAGAACCACCCCGGGATATAGAATTCATGTCAAAGGCCCACGCACTGCCTGCACTGATGGCTCTTTCTTGTGCTCACATCCTGGCTGCATCTTGGGTCCTTCTCTGACTGCAGTGAGCCTGGAAGAGCAGAATCCTGAGGGCCACCAGGACCAGGCCAGACAGGCCAATCTGGATGAGATTCCCCACTGTGTAATCCTGGGGCTGTGAGGCTGGGATGGGGACAAAGAGGTCACACAGGTCAGGACAGAGCAGAAACTCCCCTGGTCTCTGCATGTCCACTGCACTCCTGGACATGACCTGATACCTGTGTCCAGCCTCATAACAAAATTCTCCTTCCTCACCTGTCTTGGGCTCTGAGCTGTTCTGTGATGGGCTGATGGTCTCAGCTGCTCCTAGGAACCAAGGAAGACAACTGGGACATGTGAAGCTTTGGACAGACATGAGCCTCTCCCTACCTCCACATCCTTGTGTCTCAATACCATAACAAGCGTGATGCAGACTCTTAATGAGCCTTTGCTGCTGCAGCAGTGTCACCTCTGGTCACTTAGACTCATCAGCCTGCATGAGCTCAGGACTTGCATCTGAATCACTTTGGAGCAAAGTTCAGCTGATTTCACAAAGGCTAGAATTCATGAGAAAAGTGATCTCCAATTCCTAAATAGGCACGCTGGTGAGCTCAGTGCTCAGTGTGGGACACAGGATGATGTGAGTGACCTCCCCTGGAGAGGAGTTTCCTGACCACCACTGAGAACCCAGGGTTCAGGGGTGAGGACTGATCCTCAGGACCCCAGAGCATCAGGAGCACAAGGGGTGAAGTCTGGGGGACCCCCTTCCCCACCCAGCCAGGTCCCCTGGTGCCTCCTCCTCCTCCCTGTGACTTCTGCTAACTCAGCATCACATAGTTAGAAACACCTTCAGTGCGATGCACACACAAAGATACTCATGTGTGTAACTTAGTGTGTGTTTGTGTGTGTTGCACATGGCAGTAGTGTCAGTGCTTCATGGAAACAGAATGGCAATCTATGTTGAATGACCAATAATAAACAATGAAGAATGTATTGATGAAACAACATTGAGAATATGGATCAAAAGCGATAGATATCAAATATAAACACAGCTGTATACATGGCAAATTATGCATTAGTACCTATTTAGATTGTGGTGGAGACATGTATGGCCACATGCATGCATATTTCAATCAAGAGCATTGGTGGCCAAGTGAGATTATAAGAAATATAATTTCTATTTTAGTGTACTCGGCAGTAACCTGAACACATGGTTTGAAAAACTGGAGGGGAGGAGAGAATAAAAATCAGGAGACCGGGGCTGTAGCTCAGTAGCATACCACCTTCCTGGCAAGTGCAAGGTTCTGATTTCAATTCCTAGTATCAGAAGGAAAGAAAGAAAGAAAAGAAAAGAAAGAAAGAAAGAAAGAAAGAAACAAACAAACAAAGAAAAAAAGAAAGGGAGAAAGAAAAATACGGTATAGAATAAAAATATTAAACATGATACCCGTTTTGTTTATAGTGTTATTATTCATAAAATAGAAATCACAGAATTTACTTTCAAATAATTAAAATGCTTGATTGTTTTAAACATTTCTTATAAATGTTAATAACTCTTATGAATACAACCTTGAAATATTTCTAAAGTTCATTAATAAAGCTCAAGTAAAGCATCTTAGATAATGTGTGACATTGTTATATTGTTGTATAATTGATATACAAATATAATCTATTCCTAGGCAAACAGAAATGCAGGTAATTGTTATTGAATGTATAATTCCCCATGTCTGTAAATCTTTTTCCACAGAAAAGTATTGTTTTGCATTTACAAAAACAGAACAGAGACAGTGTCACCCCCACCCATGCAGACAGAACCATGGCAGAGCAGCTGACTCTGGGATGGGGGCATCAGAAGGAGTGGGCTGGGCCCTGTCCTCTCCCTCAGTCTAGTCCCACTTCCTCTCATCTCACCTGTGTCCCCTTGCATCCCTCCTTGCCCATTAGCTTCATAGGAGACATCAGAGTGAGATCCCAGGCAGGGAGCTCCAGCCTGCATCAGCCTCCTCATGGGAGGACACTCCCTGTAGACCCTCTCCTCCATCATTGTGCTCTGGGGTCTCAGACCAGTGCTGGGGACAGGACATAGAGTGACTTTGTGGGGCAGAGAGCCTTACTGGGCCATGAGGTCCTGAGGAAGAACTGGTGGTACCACTTCAGGTCAGCTTTGGGTCCCAGGTGATACAGAAGGAAGGGGCATATGGGCACTGAGCCTGGGGAGTCTGGCTCCAGCCTCCTTCTCCCACAAGAACTGAGTGCCCTGAGCTGCAGGGAAAAAATCTGACTGCTGCTGCTCTGCCTGGCACCCTGTGCCACTGTCACTGCCACTGTCACTGCACAGAGGGATAAGACCCCTGCAGGGTCACATCCTGGAGTCTCCCCTGGCAGGCTGCCTCTCTAGGACTCACAGCAAAGTCAGAACTTAGAGGAACTTAGATGGGGGTCAGGCCACTCCTTCATACCTGGAGGCCCACACAGGAGGGGCTGGCCCCAGTCAGCATCTCCAGAGGAGGCTGCAGCTGCCCCACAGCTCAGCTCCTGCCCAGGACCCCTCCCAGCAGCACCCTCACTCTCCATACTAGGGTCTTGGCTCCATGGAGTGAGGGGCTGATCCTCAGGGCCTCCTAGGAGGGATGGGGAGGTGAGAGGCTGGGCTCCTGGCTCCCCACTTCAGCTGCTGCTCTTTTTCAGGCTGGACCTCAACATCCCCCTCAGTTTTGAAACCACTCCATGCAGCCCTGATTCTGAGCCTCTGGGAATCTGCATTTCTGTCCCTCTTCTCTGTCCCTTGATAGCAGCGGAGCCAAGACTGGAACCAGTACTGAAATGGGCTGAGCAGCTGCCTGCAGCCTGGACACAGGACACTGGGACAGGGCCTGGGACTCCTGATATGGAGCTGGGCACTGAGGATGGAGAAGGGGCTTATCCTAGGAATGAGGACTCCAGGGGCTGTGGGGCAGGGCTGCACCAGGATGGACCTCTGCCCTCTCCTCTGCCTGTGTTGCAGCCTCTCCAGACAAGCTTCTGCTCATAGAGCATGGTGTATAAGAAATCATTTTTCTAGGAAGAGTCCAACTTTGTCTACTTTTCCCAGAGTCCCTCACACCAAACCAGTCCAGGGCTGTGCTGAGAAACCACCAAAGTGACCCTGAGTTCAGTCACTCAGGAGTCACAGGAGGCTCACCTGAGACTAGAAGCTCCAGGGGTTCACTGGGCTGTGACAACAGATATGGATCTGAGTCTGGAGAGCCATAGCACCTGTAGGTCCCCCCGAGGGCTGAGCTTGCACCTCCCATGGAGAATTCTGCCTGAGACTGCTGAGCCCGGGGCTCTGATTTCAGACACAGTGGGGCATCAGTTGCCCCCTCCTTGGACAGAAGGAATCCATGACTGACACAGCAGGGTCACGTTCTCTCCTGAGGACACCGTGGGTCCAGGCTACACCAAGAGGGAGGGTGTGGCAGGGAGCTGTCCTGGAGAGAATGAGGTGGTGAGGGGCTGCTCCAGCTTGTTCTGAGCTGAGGCCTCAGCAGAGCTGTCTCTGAGGACCCTTGCTCTCTGTCTGGCTCTGTTTCCTCTGACTCTGTCCCTCCTACCCTCCCTGTCTCTCTACCCCAACACTGCAGCCTCACCTTGGTCGTCACCTCCTGGACTCCCCTAGCAGTATCTGTGCAAAGTCTGGGTCCCTGACCAAGCCCTGTGTTCCTCACCTGCAATCAGAATGTCCAAGGGGTAAAAAAGGACCAAGGATTCAAAGGACAGGCTCTGTCCACCATAGCAACATAGTGGACCCCATGAAAGACACTCCCAGGACCCAGGGGGAAGTCAGCCTGAATGTGCCCAGGCTGGGGCTGCTGGCCAGGGCACTGTGTGAGAATGTCTGCCCCTTTGTTAGACAGAGTGAATCTGAAACAACCGGGGTCAGAGCGAAGCCTGAGGGTCAGGCTGTTTTCAGGGTGCAGCACAGAGCCCTGCTGGGTCAGAAGAGAGGGCTTCCTGGACAGCACTAGAGGGAGGAGGAGCCGGGCTGAAGGGCTGCTTCCTGCCACAGCCCTGCCCTCCTGTGCTGCCCTGTGAGTCATATTTAGGTTTCTAACTCTGTGGATGTCCTGACCAAAACTTTCTTCTAGGAATCCTCTGTAGTGGGGTCCCTGACAATTATTTAGGAGTAAATTATTATTGGATCAAAGTAGAGACTTCCTTACCTGATACCAGGAGTTCCAGGGCATCACTTGGCTCTGATAACACCTAGAATTGGTTCCAGTAACTGGTGTAGCATCTGAACGTCCACCTGTGGCTTGGAGTCACAGAACCCACGTGGAACAGGGCCTAGACTTGCTCTCTGGGGCCCCTTTGTGAGTCCAGGGTCTAGGAGAGCTTGTCTCCTCCTTTTTTAGTCAGAATGAACCTGTCAAATCCCAGCTTTGAGCTACACTGGAGGGTGACACTCCCTCCTGAGGTCACCACAGGGCTGGGCAGGGCTGAGAGCCTGGGTTTGCTGTAGATTCCTAGGAGACAAGGAGGCAGCGTGTGAAATGGACTCACACCTCCCACACTGTCTCCAGGGCTGGACAGTGAGGGGACACCCCTGAGAGCAGACCCCTTCCTGAGGGCAGAGGATAGGGAGGGGACTCTGAGGGTCCTCTCACCTTTCACCACCAGTTCCAGGGCATCACTGTGCTCTGACTGGCCAAAAGGGGCTCTGTAGTAATAGTGATATAACCCTGTGTGGTGCTCTTTCACAGATAGGATGGAGAACTTGGCCACATCCTTGAGTTTTAGTGATGTTTTTCTTGTACAGGGCACTCACTTTCCCTCTTTGTACAGCCAATATTCCTGAGCTCCCAGGATTCCCTTACACCAGAGGGTCACCCTGTCTCCCCATGTGATCATAGATCCTGTCCTAGCCCAGAGCCTGGGTTTGGGCAGGGTCCCTGCTGGAAAATCACAGCTGGGTCCCAGCACCTTCCTCTTCCCCTCAGATCCCAGCTCTTAGCCCCAGTATCCTCCAGACCTCCCAGCAACATCTCACACCTGCTGTGCTCCATCCTCAGTGCCTGGGGTGCCCTTGTCTACAGGAGGAGAAGGAGATACCCTGACAGCTGGGGACACTCTCACCTGCATGCACTGGGATCCTGGTGCCCAGACTCAGCCCTGGAAGAGAGTTGAGGTTTGCCTTGGAGCCTGATCAGGTCCTCTTCTCCCAGGAGCCTCCTCCACCCCTGTTCTGATGGACTGTGACTGGACTGCAGGTTGCAGACTAGGGGTTCCCATCTCCACATTCCATTCTCACCGATGCAAAGCAGGGTTGTGAGTGTGGTGGTCATGGTCTCTCCTACCTCGAGATGAGAGTGTGTGGAAACCACAGTGCTTGACACACTATGTTTCACAGCTGCCCTGGTTTCTGCCCTTCATTGAGTGGGCACGTCAGGAGCCCCGAAGGAAGCAGAACTGACATCCACTGACACCTGGACTGCTTTTTCCCAGGTCTCATCCAGGCTGGGCTCCAGACTGATGTGGGGTTTTGCATCCTTTCCACGTGTTCCTCAATGATCCTCTCCTCACTGAGGGCCAGAACACAGCAGCCAATACACCCAGACCTTTCACTGCTGAACTGCTCCAGGCCACAGTCACCCTGGGTTGGGCCTTCCTTTCAGAGTCTCCCAAGGATCTCGTCCATCCCTCAGTCCTTCCACCTGCATGGCAAAGTCATCCTTGAAGCAATCACCCTCCCCAGCCATGGAGATGATACAGCTAAGGTGCAGGTTCCTGCTGCAGGTAGAGGAGAGCAGAGGCACACTGAGTCTTCACAGAAGGAACCTCCATGCAGGTCAGGGACAGGGAGGAGAGATGCCCACAACACCAGACAGGGTGCAGGGCATTAGGGAGACTCAGGTGCTTAGCAGCAGTGAGACAAGATTTCTCACGGGAGAAGGAAGTCAGTTGCATTAATGTGACTGAAAATCAACTCTTACAAGTATGAACTTGCTTCTTTTGAATTTTTCTAGTTCCCCGATAAATTGTTTATTTGAAATCATTCCTAATTTTAACAAATCTAAAAGATACAATTTTATGACTTTAAACTTGTTTTTTAATTACTACTTTTGGTTCATTGCATGCATTTCTATTTTGTTATAACTTGTTTGCCATGGATTTAACTCAGGCCCCTAGGAAGGTACCCTGGAGCTGAGCTGCACCCCAATCCCTGTTAAGTTTTATGTTGGTGCAGCTTTTCTCTAAGATGCCCAGGACGACCCTGCCTCCTCTCCTCTCACAGGTCTTTTTAGATTTTTCCTTTGCGGTTGCTGTGAGACTCACAGCAGACCTGCTGCACTGTAACTAGTCCATTCCACTCTCAGAAGTCTGCTTCAGGAGAGTCTGTCTTTTATTCCTGGTCATACACTGTGTTATTGCTTAGTTACCTACTTTAAGTCACTTATCTGCTACAACATTTTATAGCTATGGTTTTTTAAAGTTTATTTTGTTGTTTAATTTTTTTGAGACATAGTCTCACTATGTAATTTACCTTGGAATTTAACTTATTTATGTAACCCAGGTTCACTGGAGCTCATGGTGATCCTCCTGCCTCAGCCCCCATCTGTCGAGAGATCCAGACACAGAGTCAGTGAGTTATCTGAGCTCCAAGTCCTCTTGACCATGAAAGAAAACTGTCCAGAACACAGGAATACACTAAGTATTTTCCTCTCCTACTAATGAAGAAGCGAAGGCAAAAGTAATGACTTTACTTTATTAGTGGTGTGGGTCTTCCCACTAGGAAGGCTTTCTAACCCAGCATGCCCTAAGGTCAGGCCCAGGACTTGCACATTTCATGTGTGAGGTTGAGGGTGATGGAGGCCACTTACTGTGCTCCCCTTTGCTCCTGAGGCCTTGGGTTCCACCAGCCAATAGGCAGCATATAGTGGTGGCTTAAATCTGTAGCAATATCAACATTTATCTATATCTTTAACATCCGCGGTTATGTCTTCTACACCTGCACCCATTATTCCAAGAAACATACCCGACCTGCAGAGCTGTCCCTGCTCCTTGTCCCAGCATTTCTGAGGGGACTTTCCCATGTCTATCAGCCCATCAGCACCTCCTGCTGCTCTGACATAGCCCCCAATCTGGCCTTCACACTGTATCACATGGCCCCATGCTCCCATCCCCTCTGAGTTCATGGGGAGCTGGTTTCCCTGACCTGAGAACCAGAGGTAGGATTTTCCAAGTAAGTCAGTCAGACATCATGAGTCCTCAGACAGAGGTGCTGTGAGGTCAGCCATCCCATACTCATCAAAGACATCATATCCAGTGAGGAAGATTTGCAGCCCCCCTGCTGGTTTTCTTCATTGTTATTTTTTTGTGCTTGGACAAAATAACTCACACCCACAAGTTAAGGGAAAAATGTTTATTTTACTTCTGGTATACAAGTTTCAGTTCATGGTCATCTGATTCCAAGGCCAAGTGATTCCGGAGAGGAACAACAGTCCATGGTGTGCCTGGCAGAAAGCAGCAAATGTGGTGAGGGGTTTGGGGAGAATATGTGATTATAGCCCATGCACATGGTGACCACATCTTCCCATCAGGCTTCAACTTCCAACAAGACATCTGGCTGTAAACCCATCTGTGGAAGACTCTAGGTCACACAGCCATGATCCAGTACCATGATCCAGGCTCCTCCCCAAAGCCACACTTACACTGCCTGAGTCTTTGATGATCATCACCCTGACCTGAGATTGAGATGTGTGCAGACTCTCTTCCAGCGGATGAGGTTCTGTACACCAACTTGAAAGTTGTGCAGATTCAGGAAAAGTGACAGAGCTCACCTGCTCCAGTCAGGCTGGCTGATTACTGAATCTAGCATGGAGCAACTCTTAGGGACACATGACTCCCAGGGTCAGTGTTGGTGGTGAATGAAGCACAGTGCTCCTAGAGTGGACACAGAGGATCACTCAGTGTGGTGATGGTTTATGTGCACTGAGTAAAAGGTCAATATCAGCTCCTTCACTGGACAGTGCTCCTCATCCACCCAATTTAAACCTCACCTTCTCTCAGGTCTAAGGATGCTGCAGTACAAGCAGGATGTGGTTCTTACTGCAGGAGCAACCAGCCTATCCCACCAGGCATGAGAAGTGGTGCTTTGCTGGCACCTGCACTGGGTTCTATAGATGATCTTCATGTTGGGCCAGGGAGGACTCTAGCATTTTTTGAAGTTTGCTGCATACTGGCTCTTAGTTGATCAGTATAAAATGGAACTAACTGGACACATATGTCACCTGCTGACAGAGCAAATGCAGCCCTAGTTCAGGAACATCTCACAGCAGAAGCCGTGGGCCCTCAACACAACCAGGGACACCTTTACTTCCTGCACTCATGGTGACAGTGGATGGGCTGAGAAGATGGAGCCCACACTGAGACCACTGGAGCTGGGCACTGGGTAAGAGATCTCTCTTACCTGGATGGCACCCTGCAATTCAGGCAAAATCTCTCAGGGAAAAAGAATGGTGAGAAAGCCGTCCATGTGGTACAAGAGCAGCTGTGGCAGGAGCCAATGCTACTCTGCCTGTGGACTGGAGCCCTTTACTCTATGACCTCAACTCCCAGGTCCCGCACACCAGGCAGCACAGTTCCTTCTCTCCTTCCTAATTCTTGAGGCAAATATACCAATTTTTCTTTAGTAATCAGGAAGCTTCTTCCAAAGCTTTTTGCATTTCTTTCTAGCTCAATTGAGGGATTACCCTATTATTTGAAATTGTGATCCCCTATTGAAATTCAATAGAAATTTTTAAATCATCTGTTCACGTTAGCACAGATGAACATGCAGTACACTTTTCCGGTATATGCAGTAAAATACACCAGTCATCTAAAGTACTCATGCACCTTGGGCCAACCCTACCTCGCTCATGTTTTTAGACACAAGAGTACATTGTTTGCTAGTGTTTAACCCAGGAAGTCCTGTGCTCTCATTTTCCTCTAATGAAAAGTGAGGGACAGTTACTTGTGGTAAAATTATCTTCCCCTACTGCCTAAGCTGAGACATGTTCCTTCTGCATTTATTATTTCTGCATTATTTGTTTTCTTTTCAATGGTTTCATAAACTTTATTAGATTTTATGAAACTTTTGTATTTATACTGTGTGAATTCAATTTCTATTGGCTGCTTTGATCATTATTTACTTCTTTGTCAAAATTAATGCCATCATTATGGAAACAAAAATGATTGAATGTTTTGTATTTTTCTATTTCAATTTATTTAAGACTTTCATTTACTTTAAATTATAGTTATATCATGAATTTGGTGTATGTTTTTAATCTTATAATAAATGTGATCACTTTGTTATGTCCTTGGCTGAGTCTTAGTTAGTGTAAAAATTAACTTGTTAAATACTCAGATGTGTTGGTGTAGCCACCTCGGACGACAGCATGAGGTGATGTCTAGAACACCTCAGTGTCCCACACCACAACCTGTGGCTGCTCATGGTCTTTAGCTGAGTGTGCACGGGGCAGCTCCTGTCCCTCCGGAGGCCCTGATGTGCTAAACCTTGCACACTGGGGTCTCACTGATGGAAGACCAGGCAGGTGTACACATTGGGCACAGCTATAGGCTCCTTTTCCTGGAAGAAAGGGGCTCTGGTTGGCCCCTACCTGGGCATAGGTCAGTCTATGGGGACCTTGAGTCAGCTGTCTGGGGAAAGAAAGAGTGGGGATGAGAATGAGGTGCAGGCTGGAAAAGCCTAGGAAGCTGCCTGTGATGGAACTCACCCATCTATCCCTCTGCCTGTTCTCTGCTGAAGGTCTGTCCCTCAGGTCCAGGAAATGCCTTGACTTGGGGAACAAGGGGAGATCCCCCCCACACCTACATCTGGAGGCCTGCACTTATGTGTAGGTCACTTTCTGGGAGTCCTGATGCTCTGGGCTCTGCAGCAGGTAGACAGTGACAAATGCTGTTCCTTGACTCTGCAACGCACCATCAGTCAAGCAGAGTGTCAAGCAGTGAGGCTTCCACTGAGCCTCTCTTGGCGCTTGGTGCATGAAGGGACTCTGCTCACTGGGACAGTGGTGAGAGTTGGCTGGAGCTCTCAACTCTGAGATATCAAGTGCACTTGGGTGAGCATGGTGACTGCTCCCCTGACAGGAGGCTCAGGGTCCTCACACCAGGAAGCGCAGGGACACATGGGCCCATGGGCCCTGTGTTCAAGTCTAAATCTTCACACGGTCCAGAGCTGCTAGATATCCTGGCAGAGGTGACCTGTGACCAGAGCACTGTGAGCAGACTGCACAGAAGCAGGAAACAGACCTGAAGTGGGAACAGCATCACCTAGTGGATAGATCAGGAGTGGTCCGGAGTCACATGAGCGAAGGGCAGCACTGGGATTGGCTGTGGAACTGGTCTAGGAGTGGAATCTGGAAAAGTCAGGAGGAGCAGGCAGAAGACAGCCTAGAGTGGTGGGGGGTGGGGAGTTTACCTAGGGTTCTGGAGAGAGTTTAGAGGATCAGAACCGGGACAGAAGTGGAGACAGTGAATGTGATGCTCAGGAGGCTTCAGATGGAAACAGGGACTGTGTGAGGAAGTGGATCAAAGGCTGCTTTTTCATTAGTTTGGAAATCTGTTGACTTTTTGCCAAACTAAGATTTAAACAGCTCATATCTGCCAATAATTGCAAGCACTCCAGAAATCCTAAGGAAAATCTAACATAGTATGAGAAGAATGTCAAGAAACTTAGGGGAAAGAACCTACAGAGAACACTGAAACAGGCTGTGGAGAGAATTCCCTCCAGAAATAGATTTGACCATTGTAATTTTGGGTAAGGTTATTGTTGCTTACAGAGAGGAAGGCAAGAGTTGTGAAACTTCTACCAGAGGAATACTGGTTAACATGTTTTCCCCATATACAATGATTGGCAGTTACACTTGAGCATGCAGCAGAAATGTTGAGCACAAAAACGTAAAGATGTTTTTAAGATTTAATCTGTAATCTATTCTCAATCCTCTCAAAGAATAGAATGTACAACATGTACCTCTGAGAGGTTGGCTGCGTGGTACCTCAAAGCTGAGAGTGTTTGCTGCTGGTGCAGCTTCCTTTTAGCACCACTTAAGCTTCAGCAGGCCCAGCTCCATACAGGGTCTGGGAGAGAAATGGTGTGGATGTCTGTCTGTCCCTCCTCACCCTTTCCTCTGCAGCCTAGGCTGTGTGTCCTGTAGCATGTATGGCCTACCTACACACAGCAGGCTCACTGTGTGTGGACTCCTCTTTGCCCACTGACCAGTGTGTGCCCCTCAGCCACAGGCCTCAGACAGCAGAGGAAGCACCATCTCCCTACTGCCGAGGGAGACAAGAGTGACTGGGTCACATTAAATGGTCCTGGGGTCCATGAAGTCTTCCTCTCTCAGGGGTGGATATCAGGGCAATTCCCCAGAATGTGTTCCTGAACCCTCCTGTGGAGGACACCTGGCTCAGAGAGGTGAATGGGAATCTGGGCCTCAGAACACTAATGTTCCAGGTGTGAGAGGCCAGGGAGATCGAGTACTAAACAGTGAATTGTGCCCTGAGGGCAACAGACACCGTGGGATCCACTGCCCCTCCTCACTGAAGCTGAAAGATCAAGGAAAACCGTATTTCCACATTGAGTGTCCCAGAAATATGGGAAATTCTAGGGGAAGGGAACCATGTGCTAAAAGAAACAACTAGAAAACCTTGAGTTCAGAGTAGCAAGCTAGAACATGTTCTTCACAGACAGTGATTCCTGGGAAGAAGAGGGATGAAGAGAGCCTCAGGCAGTCAGCAGAAACCTGCTTTCAGAGGACACAGGGTGCAGAGAACGGCTGTGGCTCCCTGTCCAAAAGATGCTGGGCTCAGAACATGTTCACAGGTTCAGCACTGGGACAAAGTCTCTATCTTTAGCATTTCCAGGAGCACAGGAGGTGTGAGACAAGGCACAAGGGATTCTGCTTATTGTCTGATGCCAAGAGACAAAGTCATCCTGCCATCAGCATCAAATATTCAGGCCTGTGAGTCTTGTATGTGAGACCCAGATCTGTGAAGAAATGGACCTCCAATTCTAAATTCCCACCTTTGACCTAGAGCAGGAGGGAAGATGCTACCAAGGAAAGGAGTAGAATTTCTGCCTTTCTATATCTCAGCCTACACTCCCACGTGCTAATGTGATCACCTGAGTTCTGGTGGATTTGGACACAGAACTGAATTTTAGGTTTTTTCATTTATTCTAATCTTAAAGTACTTTGTATCCATCACTGGGCATTGAGATATTCTATAGCTCAGGTACAGAATACACTTCATCTAAAGTGTTCTTGGATAATTTGTTCTTAGATAATTTGTAGGAAGACATCTGCATCAGGCAGTTTTGGATTATTACAGGAGAGTTTCAGTAAATTTAGCCACCAGCAGAGAAAACTTGAGTGTGGATCATATCCTCACACATCTACCATCACTAATGCAGTCACTGGAGTTTGGATATTACTAAGGGACTCTACAGTTTTTAATATGGTCAAATCCTGTGCTGATTATGCTGCTGTCACCTCAAGAAGAGCAGTGTCACTGTGGAGGAAACCTTCCCAGGAGAGGTCCAGGTCCTTGCCCAAGGTGCTCTGTGGGCTCAGTGTCTGTGGTAGCCTGTCTCCCACATAGGCTTGGTGGATGCTGAGTTCCAGGTAATGCTGGGCTCTTCTGTGAGGGGTGTAGGTTTTAACTTCTTTGTCACCTTCTGTGAGTCTTTGGCTTCAGGGCCTTGACAGGAGTAAGGGAAGGCATAAGAACCCAAGACTGCACCCCTAAAGGAAGCACCATGGGGTGTGCATGGGTTGGCACCTGGTGGGAGAGCTGTCTGCTCAGGGAGCTCCTGTCCCATCCACCATTTGTTCCTATTTATGTTGCGGTGTCATATACCGAACAGTGCTCAGTGATCTTGTTCTTTAGAAATCCACTGTAGAGATCAGAGATCATGGTCCAACCTGTGTGAGCATGGCAGACCACATAGCATCACCATCCCAGGGAAACCAGGACTTTGCCAAGCTAGGAGAAAGACTGTTGTAACCTGGTAGGAAAGCATGGGGACCATGCTTAGAAAGGAAATGTGGAGGGGATTACTCCTCACAGAGGTGACTCCAACACACTGCAGAGACCCAGACTCTGGGTACCACAGGCTCCAGCAGGTGATTGGCTTAGCACAAGGTAAAGAAATTTCAGCTCCCGAACAGAATTAGACCCTCAGGTACTGGAGCACCTAGCATGTGTGCTGCAGAAAATTTACTTGGAAAGCTCCTGTATCACTTGTTCCCACCCCGTATCTTCCACATGGACAGGAGGAAGGGGATAAGAGCCCAAAATGACACCCCCTTGTGTCTGAAGAGTGAGTAGAGTTGGGGGCACAGCATGTGGCACAGAGAATCTGGGCCAGACAACAACCTGGAGAGACAATCACACCAGAGATGACCCGTGCCTATATGGACTCCACACTACATGACTGCCTGGTCTTAAGTGTTGACATGGGCTGATAATGCTGGTCACCAACAGTGCAGAAACAGTCTCTCAAGCCTTCTCCTCCAGCCTGGGTCCTGTGGACCAGATGTCTCAGGACAGAATTTTCCACCATTACCCTCAGTTGCCTTAGCTTCTAGGATTTATAGGACATGGGAGGCTGACTGGTTTGGTGCATGCTGTTTCTCCTGGAGAACAGGAGGCAGAAATTGAGGAGAGGTAGAAAACAAACAGGGTGTGATTGTCTCAGCTCCAGTTCACACTCTGCAAAAAGTTCATGGCTTGCTGCCCACATAGGAAGAGGACCAGCTCCTTTTCACCATAACACACTGGGGGCATGGAGTTGGGAAACTTTCATATGAGGCCCAAGGTTCAACAGCTCTAACCAAAGCCTCAGTGAACCCCCTGCCAAACAATCCTAGTGCATGCACACTGCACATCCCGTACTTCTGCACCCGGAACCACGGGGAGACATTGCTGTGTCCTCACTGCCCTGAGAGACCCAGATGTGATTCTGCTCCACTAGGCAGCATCCCCTGCCACATGAGCACAGTGATCAGTATACAAATACTGACAAGATATCAAATAAAAGTGCTTTATTTATTACATGCATCTTCTCAAAGTTTGCAGTTCAGTAGAGGCTTTTGGTATTGATTTGTCTTCCATTTCCATCTTATTCTGGGTCACTATTTTTAATTATTTGTATATTTCCAGCCTTCCCCTCTACTCTGTCAACCCTTTAAGCCTGGTTCCATGTTCTTTTGTATGATTTACTGGGTTAGCATTCCTTTAAAATCTTTGAAAACTACTTTCTGCTCACTTTGCTTGTGATGCTTGTAAAATGAGTGAAATATCTCCTACGAACAAGTAATATTTTGCAAATGTTTTTGTTGTGCACTGTTCCATTTTCAGAGAAAATCATGACGCATCTAATTGCTCAGAGGCTTTCATAGGTTATTCTGATTAATCCCTATTCTTATGACCAGTTACTTTATCAGAGTTCATTTTTGTTTTGGGGAGGGTTTTGTGTTTTTGGTCCAACAATAGAACTCACGACTTTGTGTTTTCCAGTCAGGTGCTCTGCCACTAACACAATCTCTGGCCCAAGGTTTTAATTTTTAATGGTACTAGAGAAGTTTAAATTCTGCTTAATCATCAAGGTTTTTCACTTTTAACAAAGGAGAGCTGCTCTGAAGATGAGAGCATGGGGCAGGTAGCACAGCAGGCAGTGAAATTCTCCTGTCTTCAACCAGGGGAAGACACACAGTGCGTCTCTTCAGAATTTTTTTCTGCCTAGTGCAGAATTGTTCATCAGTCTCCTTGTCTTGAAAGAGAACATACTTTGCTCAAAAGAAGAAAGAAAACTTCCTCATCCACAGCTGTGTGAGGTGTGGTCCTCACGGTGTGGACAGATCTCCATGACTCATTCCTCCCGCATCTACATTAGGACTTGTGACCTACATCTCTCCACTTCCCCATCACAGCTCTGCTTTACTGTAGTTACCAAAATGGTACTGCACACTTGTGATCGTCAAAGAAACTGAGAGTCAGTGTTTTCATAGCAGGGAAAAATACAAGATGGAAATAAACTGTTGAAAGCCAAAAAAACTGGAAGAGAGAAAGAAGAAAAGGAAGGGAACAGCATATATATATATATATATATATATATATATATATATATATATGATAATTAAGATAGCTATGATACTAATTTTTGTTTGTCCATTGAAAAGAATGATTTGTGCTAATATGACATGGACAAATAAATACCTATATCTTGCACTCTAAGTAACTAATTTAAAGATAACAGCACTCAATTTATTAACCAATTTTACTCCTATATTATCCCACTTTAAAATTTCTTTCTATTACATTTAACAAACAGTAAATAAACGCAGAAAAAAGAGAAGAAAAAACACAAATGCTGTCTGCACGTTTGTTGCTCTAAATGTGTCAATCAGCTAGATGGTGGTAATATTTTACACTGTGCTTACATGAAAGACATCAAATTCTGTATCTCAAATACACCAGCGTCTCCTCAGTAATGTGGTAATAAGGCTCACAGTAAAGCTGGACAATATGTCACTTCAATCAGAGGATCTCAAGATGAACTTCTCTTTAGCTTTCATCATTCAATATTCATAAAATGTAAATATTATATTAAATGTTTCTATCAAATGAGGGTCTGGGGTTTTCCTTCAGTGAGCGAGTCCTTTCCTCTTATGGTGGTGTTAAATTTTAGTTTTGGACCATGTTATAGAGCTTGAATTGTGCCTTAAAGACAGCCTGATATATACATATGTATAATTGTTACTAATTTGTGTTTGTTTCAGTAAAAGCCATGACAGGTGTCACTTTGTGATTACAGCGATCCTCGCTCTTGGCACCCACATTTCTTCCCCAGGCAGTGCAGTCCTGGGCCCTAACACATCAGCTGTGCCTGACTCATCCTCCTCTCTCCCTTCTGGGATTTGGTATTATGAGCACCCAGCCAGGATCTCTCTGTGTCTAGTGATGGCTCAGGTGACTGCTTGCACCCCTTGAACTATTTTTGGACAAGGACTTCTCATGCGTGAAAAGCACATTTCAATGTTCCTATCCACCAAGATGATTCAGAAGTAGAAATTATTTTCAGAGTGTTTTGTACCATCTGCATTCAAATAGTCCAATCTGGTCATGACTTTCTATGCCAACTTATTTGATTGAAGTTGAAGCTTAATGACACTGTTTCTACAAATTGTGCACTGTATTTGATTTCAAGATGTTAGTGTATGAAAACAAACAAACAAACAAAAAACAACCTGAATGATGGTAGAATAAAACTCAAGAGCATACCATAGACCCTCCTGAACCAGAAAGCCAGACTCTTGGAAAACAAAGACTCATAGAAGTGAAAAGGACATAGAACCATGGGAATCAAGGAAGAGCAATCAAAGAAAACTGGAAATCACAAAGAAACTGGGAAACCTGAACATAATGCAGAGGAAAGAAGAAAGCTGCCGGGAATGCTAACTCTGACTCCTGAGAAGGGATCCTGTCTCTGAACACGAGGTAAATCTGAACAGGTTTGGAGGTCTCAGGGAGAAACAATGGAATGAACCTGCAGTGTTACCTCAAGGACATCTTGTGTTTGTTGTGCGCTATGAATACAGTACTGTGATTTACTTTGAAAGTGACTTCTTTCACACGAGTAGCTAGAGTTAGAGAAGAAACTCATTGTAGACTCTGAGATCTTTGAGAGTGATTAATCATGGCACATTTGGGGAACAGGTTAATTGTTTAGGACTAAACAGTTCCAGGAATGAGAAGTCACAATTTAACTACATTCAGAGTTTCTGGATCCCCTTCCATACCTATGGGTGGGAGACAGCCAGAAAAGATAGGCACAGACATAGACTTCCTGAGAAGTGTAAGTAGGGTGACCTCAGATCAGGTGTGACTTAGTGGTCTGTGCCTTTTGTGATAAGACATGCTATTTGCATGTGATTTTCTGAGAAGTGCACATGTGAAAGTGGAAGGCACAGAACTTGGAGACCTGTTTGTTTTTCACACATGCCAATGTGATCAACAACATGTTTCATCTTGAATAGTTGCCACATACTGGGGTGTATGGACAGAGAGAGCTCTGGGGCAATGGGGGTTCACAGGACCACAGACCATGAAGCTAGGTGAAGATACTTGGGGCAGGGACTTGGGGCACAGAGGATCATAAACACTCTGAGCTGCTAGAATGATTACAGTCATAAAGAAGACAACACATCATTGATTGACACTGCCCAGTAGGAAGTGTGGGGCAGGACTCAGCACACACACACACACACACACACACACACACACACACACACAGAAGTGGGTAGAAAAGAATATGCTCTTGCTGTGACTCTCTGCTCTCCCAGTATCTGTGTATTCCATCCTACTGACCTTGGGAAGAAACCACCCACCCAAACACAAAGGGGAATTTCTTTGATGTTGTTGTTTGCTTTGTTTTTATTTTGTTTTTTATTTTATTGTTTTAGTCTTTTGTTTTCTTTTTTGATTTTTTTAAATACTCGTACCCTAATAATACTAACTTCTGTTATTCTTCAACTGGATATTTTACGTTATATTTCTTATCTCCTTATCTAGCTTTCTGAATTCTTCTCTATTGTTGATGCTATAGTTAAGGTATTGAATATATATTTGTTGAATGTCAAAATTTGTTTTAACTTTGCACCCACATGTCTCAGTAGATCCATTTTCTAGGTTTTAGAGTGGTACAGATATTGCTTTTATTCATTCTTGTGACATGTCAATACATGAGTAGTTTAGGCTCTATTATTTTCACTGGTCCCCTTCATATTGCTACTAGTAGTATGATAGCCCTGTTCAATGGTTTTCATTGTAGGCTAATAATGGTCTTTGCTTCAGAAACAGTAGTGCAGTTGTTTTCTCTTCTCTGTGTGATAGTGGGGATCAAATCTCCATCAGAGTGTTAGATGCTATGAAACCCCTCAAATGTTGTGCTGAATAGATTGAACATGAGTTTTAACTCACGTGCATAATGAAACTCAAAAGATGTTCCAGGAATACACGGTTATTTCCAAGTCTCCACCACTATGAGTACTCAGTGTTCTCTGTCTCATGTGTTCTGCACATGTGAACTGCGTGTGGCTACATGTGAATCCTTCTCTAGCTGTGCCATCCTGGAATAGTGGAATTCTGAGCACCACCAGGACCAGGTCAGCCAGGCCCATTGAGATGAGATTGTCCACTGTGTGATCCTGAGGTTTGCAGGAGGAGTTAGTGACAAAGAGGTCAGAAAAGACCAATATTCTCCCAGGATTCCTAAACATTCCCCAGGGGCACCTGCTTCCCTACAGAAAATTTCACTTTGTGAATGCAGCTTCATAACTGAGAAGTTTTTGCTTCCCTGATTTGGAGTTTGACTGGGTTTGTAGTGGACTGAGGGTCTCCACTTTTCCTGAGAATCAAGAAAGAAAAAAAAAAGATGTGAACAACTGAAGGACCAGGGTATTTATTCTGGGTTCCACAGGCTTATGTCTTACCATCATGATAGGATTTCGTGATCATCCATAGGGGCCCTTTCTCAATGGAGTCTTCACCTCACTGCACTCTGTAATTTGAGAACTTGAGTAGAAGTCACTTTGAAATAAAGATTGCCTGAGTTCAAAGAGCTCAGAACTGATGACAAAGAAGATTTCAAGTTGGAAAATAACTGAGCACTTTTGATTTATCTGGAACAAAGGACAATGTACACTCATTTTCCTGGAGGTGAATTTCTCTCTCTCTTTTTTTTATTTAAGGAGAAAAAGAAAGAAAAAAAAAAAACAGAAAAAGGGTACAATTTACACAGAATTTCAGAAAGAATAAAAAATAGGAAGTCACTAGTCAATAGATTACATATTGTTATCTTAGAAACAGTTGTCCAAGTTACAAAATTAAAGCATATAAAGTGAACTTTCAAACAGTGAGACTGGAAAAACTTTTGTTCAATGATCCAACAAAACTCAGTAATATGGTTATGTACTTTATACACTTAAATATATATGCAGTTATATTCTTTAGAGCACTTTCTTTTCTTTTCTTTCTTTCTTTCTGTCTTTTTTTTTTTTTTTTTTTTTGGTCTTTTTTCCTTTTTATCAGTACCGGGGATTGAACTCATGACTGCCTGCTTGCAACACAGGCGCTTATGTCTCTGAGCTAAACCCCCAGCCCCAAGAGCACTTTCTTTACCTTTCTTTTGTACAATGACAATTACACATTTTGGGTTTTATTATTCCCACAGTTCTTATTACTTTTTTTTTGAAGAGAGTAAAACTAAATGTGACATAACACGACAGAGTCAGTCAAATCAAAAGGATGGACATAATAGATAATGTAAAAACAAAATATTAGGTGATCAACAATGATTACCATACTGCCTCTTGCTATCTTAAAAAGAATTGCTTATATCATCAGTTATAATAAAATTGAGAAAAACAGTAAAGAATAAAGCCAAAACATTGGAGACATTACAGGACTTTAAAAGAAGATAATAATCAACCAGAATGGGCATCATAATGAATCCTATTGTCTTTACAGTTGTTGTCTACACTTTCAAATTGGTACTATTAAGCAAAGCAGAATAGAGGAAAATCAGTCA
The DNA here is from genome assembly GCF_034190915.1 of Cavia porcellus. Classification (NCBI taxonomy): domain Eukaryota; kingdom Metazoa; phylum Chordata; class Mammalia; order Rodentia; family Caviidae; genus Cavia; species Cavia porcellus. Next base: position 35,317,372 of record NW_026947490.1, on the reverse strand, counting down.
AAGCAAGATGGTGAGGGCTATATAGGATTTCAAATCAAGTTAATAGGAAATCAAAGTGGGTTACTGTAATGTATCCTGCTATTTTTATTTTTCCCTTAATTAAAAAGATAAAAATAAAAAAGTAAATAATTTAAAAAAGGAGACTGAGATAAAAGAGGGCATAACAACAAAACAGCACAGGTCAGAGCATAACCATTTAAGCAAAATAGTGTTTCACCACAAGATAATCCCGACATAAAAGTAGTTACCATATTGTCTCTTTCCTTGAAATCTTTGAGTATAACTTCGTATACTGTAGCATCAAATATATCAAAACAATGTAAAACCATTCAAGAGAATGACAGCATTACAGGGTATTTAGAACCAACTATCAGAAAATGAACAATGGTTTCTGTATAATCTCCTTGTCTATAAAAGTTTTTGCTTATATTATCACATGTAATAAAATCCAATAAGATACAACCTGTTAAGACCGATGGAGAGAGAAGAATAAAAGCTTGATGGGACTTTAAAGCAAGATGATACTAAATCAGCACTAGCTATTATGATGTCTTGTTTTCTCCAAAATAGCTGTTCCTATCATCCAATCTTCTCTGCCTCATTTCTGTTGAGCTCTTTTTCTGTCATTAGCTGTCAGTTTGTCTTCTTCATTTTGCTTTCTGCCCCATTCATTGTGGCCTCTCTGCCAGTGTTTCTGAAGTCTTGGTATTTTCCTTTTTAAGAATATCCTGCAGTATTCTCTGTAGAGTTGAATTTGTGGTTGCAAATTCCCCTAGTTCCTCTTTATCCTGAAAGCACCTTGTTTTTCCATCAATTTCTAGGGAGAGTTGTGCAGGATATATCAATCTTGGTTGGAGGTTGTTATCTTTTAAAGCTTGAATTATTTCCCCCCACACTCTTCATGATTTGATGGTTTGTGCCAAGAAGTCTGCTGTAACTCTGATGGGTGTTCCCTTGTAAGTGATCTGTTTCTTGTCTCTGACAGCTTTTAGTATTCTGTTCTTATATTGTATTTCTGGAATTTTGATTATTATATGCCTTGGTGTAGCTCTGTTTTGGTTGTAGGTGGCTGGGGTCCTGTAGGCCTCATACATCTGAGTATCTTTACCTTTTGCGAAATTAAGGGAAATTCTTTTGGATTACTTTTGCGAATAGCTTTTGTAGTCCATTTGTTTGTGTCCCTACTTCTTCTTTTATGTTCTTAATTCTTAAGTTATAGATCTTCTTATCATCTTCTAGGCTTGTATTATTGCTATTTGCTTTTTTGTTATTTTTAAGAAGTTTTTCATTTCATGCTCCCATATTACAAGTCTGCCCTCCAATTCAGATAAACTATCCTTAGTTTCTTTCAAGCTGTTATGCCAGTTTTTGATAGAGTTTTTAGTTTCCTGGTAATCTCTTTGAACCTGCTTCACATATTTTATGTTTTCTCTATTTTCTCCATCAAACAATTCTCCCCTTTTTTTCTGTTCTTCCATTCCACCATCTGTTTTGTCTTGGGTGGTGCTTAGCATTTCTCTAACTATTCTACTTATATCTTGCTTTATTTTGTTAAATAGTTCATTGTTAAACTCGTCTATGAGGTTCTGGAGATATCACTTTATGTCTATTGGTGCCGTGTCTGATATTGCATTTTTTCTGTCTTCCTTTGGGTTTCCCTTTCCTGGATCAGTGTCCCCAATCCTGAGGACCCTTTCTTGTTGCTTCCTATTCCCATACTTTTTGTTCCTTCCATACAAGCGAATGTAGGAGGCCCAATTTTTTTCTCTTTTTTGGTTACAGTTTGTTTGAATTGTGCCAGCTAGGTGTTCCCACCCACTGCAGTGTACTAAGGAGACACAGAGGTGGGCAGCCTCTACTGGGCCCGCCCCTCCAGGTCAACCTACCGAAGGCTTCACTGCTGGGGTGCACCTCCAGGTGCTGGGACCTGGTTTGTGCTAGCCTACTGGGTCTTAGTCAGTGGCGTCAATCAGGTCACGCACTCCCCACCAATCCCACTTGAGAGGGGAATATGCGACTTATGTCACTGCAGCGCCCTGTTCCGGCAAGTCTGCCCAGCTCAGTATGTCCTTTGCTGGAACCTCATACTCTATGAAAGGGTCCCCATTCTGCTCATTCACTGCAAGATGCTGTAGGGTTCCCTGATAGTCCCACTCTCAACTCTGTTCATGGATTCCCATTCTCAGAGCTTTCACATATCTCTCTCCCTGCCCTGCAGATTTGGACACAGCAGTGGCAGTAAGAAATTCAAATCACAGCTTTCAGTGGCAAAGGTTCTAGCTTCCACACTGAGATTTTATCTGTTATAGCACCAGGATTGGATATCCAGTTTGTTTCTCTTAGCTTAGGTCCTTCCTGGGTCAGCAGGGTGTATCTCCCCTTGCTTAGGGCTCCTCGCACTGCACCATTCCTAGACTGTAAGTGGGGTATCTCACAGAGCCTCTCCATAGCTGCTGCTATCTATCTGCCATGTTCTTCTGGAAGTCTCCAAATTTCTCTTCATTTATTGACCATATATGAAACTCTGATCCATAGAACAATGGAAATTCAGGTTCATGAAGGTGAATGTCAAGGGCTGTGGCCAAGCCTGGGGGCACTGTCCCTATAATCTCATCCTAACTGATCATCTCATGGTTTGAAATACCTACAGTGTTACACACACACACACACACACACACACACACACACACACACATTTCTGTATTTTATGTGGTAGGAATGTCAGGGGTTCATAAGATTAGTGTAACTAGTTTATAGATGTGTAATTCATGTAGAATGACCTAAACTAAACATGCAAAAAGATGCAAGTGGAATAAATAAATAATAGGGTTAAAAGGGAAAAGACAGTTAGGGATAAAACTTACACAATGAGCACAATTCTTATATAGGTGCTCCTAGGATACTCATCTCATGTTAATTTCCTGACTTCTGAGTCTCTGCCTCCAAGATTTTTCTGAACAAGTGATCTCTTACATTCTTTGTGTTACAGAAAATATAAACACAGGATTTAACATTCAATCTGTGCAGTAAAGTCCTTACTCCAGTGCAGTAAAAATGAAAAGAGGGAGAATATGAATAAATATTCTTTAATATGAACTATGTAGAACTAGCTATAATAATATATATCACAATATGTAATAAAAATTGAGGTAATCATGCAATTGAGAAATTAATTTTAATTAATTAGGACTTAGTGGCAAACAGGGCAGAAAAGACCAATATCCTCTTTTGTCACTAACTCCTAATTAATTTGATATATATTTTATCAGTGAATCATAAGTGATCATTAAAAAGTTATTGGAAGACAATCTGAAAATAATATGAAGTACTAGTAATACATGCAAACCAACAGCTTTGTTGTATAACAAATCATTATTCAGAAAACATAAAATCACCATTTCTTAACATATATTTTTAAAATATCGGGTCATGTTACAAAATTTTTGTGAATACAAGATTTTCAGACAAATCTGAAATATTTCTATAGTTCATAAGTGAACTATAGAATTTTCAATATCAATTTTCAACATCCTGGCTTCATCTTGGGACCTTCTCTGGCTGTAATAATCTTGGAAGAGCAGAATCCCGAGGGCCACCAGGACCAGGCCAGCCAGGCCCATCTGGATGAAATTCCCCACTGTGTAATCCTGGTGCTTTGAGGCTGAGATGGGGACAAAGAGGTCACAAAGGTTAGGACAGAGTAGTCCCTTGTCCCTGCATGTCCACCTACGCACCTGAACATGACCTGACCCGTTATCCAGCTCCATAACAGAATTCTCCTTCTCTCCTGTCTTGGGCTCTGAGCTGTTCTGTGATGGGCTGATGGTCTTAGCTGCTCCTGGGAACCAAGGAAGATGAGTGGGATGTGTAAAGCTTTGAACAGACAGACGTGAGCCTCTCCCCACCTCCACATCCTTGTGTCTCAATATCATGACAAACGTGATGCAGACTCTTAGCCTTTGCAGCTGCAGCAGTGTCACCTCTGGTCACTTAGACTCATCAACCTCACTGCTGCATGAGCTCAGGACTTGTGTCTGAGTCCCTTAGGAGCAAAGTTTAGTTGATTTCACAAAGCTTAAGATTCATGAGGAAAATGGTCTCTAATTTTTTTAAAAAAATTTTTTATTTAAGGAGAAAAAGAAAAAAAAGCAGAGAAAGGGTACAAGTTATACAGATTTACAGAAAAAAATAAACAGTAGGGAATCACTAGTGAATGGATTACATTTTGTCATCTTAGAAATAATTGTTCAAGTTACAAAATTGAAGCTTATAAAGTGGACATTCCAACAGTGAGACTACAAACAGTTCTGTTCAACGATCCAACAAAACTCAGTAATATCATTTTCTATCTTATACACTTAAATATACACGCAGTTATATCATTTAGAGCACTTTCTTTTCCTCTCTTTTGTACAATGACAATTACACATTTTGGGTTTTGTTGCTCCCACAGTTCTGATTACTTTTTTGGAAGAGTGTAGAACCAAAAGTGACATAACAGAACAGTCAGTCAAATCAAAAGGGTGGACGTAATAGATAATGTAAAAGCATAATACTAGGTGATCAACAATGGTTACCATAATGCCTCCCGCTATCTCTAATAGAATTGCCTATATCATTAGCTATAATAAAATTTGAACAAAACAGTAAAGAACAAAACCAAAATTTTGGAGACATTATAGGTCTTCAAAAGTAGATAATAGTCAGCCAGAATGGGCGTCATAATGAATCCCACTATCTTCACAGCTGTTGTCTAAACTTTCGAACCTGATGCTATCAAGCAAAACAGAATAGAGGAACATCAGTCAAAACAAGATGGTGAGAGCAATACAGGGCTTTAAATCAAGATAATGGAAAGTCAAAGTGGGTTACTATAATATATCCTGCTATTTTAAATTTATCTTTCCCTTAATTAAAAGGATAAAAAAAGTAAATAATAAAATGGAGATTGAGATAAAAGAGGGCATAACAGCAAATCAGTGCAGATCAAAACATAACCATTTAAGCAAAATAGTGTTTCACCACAAGATTATCTCGACATAAAAGTAGTTACCATATTGTCTCTTTCCTTGAAATCTTTGAGTATAACTTCGTATACTGTAGCATCAAATATATCAAAACAATGTAAAACAATTTAAGAGAATGACAGTATTACAGGGTATTTAGAATCAACTAACAGAAAATGAACAATGGTTTCTGTATAATCTCCTTGTCTATAAAAGGTTTTGCTTATACTATCATATATAATAAAATCCAATAAGATACCACCTGTTTAGACCAATGGAGACAGAAGAACAAAAGCTTGATGAGACTTCAAAACAAGATGATACTAAATCAGTATTACCTCTTAAGATGTCATTTTCTCCAAAATAGCTGATCCTATCATCCAATCTTCTCTGCCTCATTTCTGTTGAGCTCTTTTTCTGTCATTAGTTGTCAGTTTGTCTTCTTCATTTTGTTTTCTGATCCATTCATTGTGGCCTCTCTGCCACTACTTCTGGATTTTTCGTATTTTTCTTTTTTAGAATATCTTGCAGTATTCTCTGTAGAGTTGAATTGGTGGTTGCATATTTCCCTAGTTCCTCTTTATCCTGGGAGCACCTTGTTTTTCCATCAATTTTCAGGGATAGTTGTGCAGGATATATCAATCTTGGCTGGAGATTATTATCTTTCAAAGCTTGAGTTATTTCCCCCCACGCTCTTCATGATTTGATGGTTTGTGCCGAGAAGTCTGCTGTAATTCTGATGGGTGTTCCCTTGTAAGTGATCTGTTTCTTGTCTCTGACAGCTTTTAGTATTCTGTTCTTGTATTGGATTTCTGGAATTTTAATTATTATATATTCCTGGGTGTTGCTCTGTTTGGGTTGTAGGTGGCTGGGGTCCTGTATGCTTCATACAACTGAGTATCTTTACCTTTTGCTAAATTAGGAAAATTCTCCTGGATTATTTCTGTGAGTAGCTTTTGTAGTTCATTTGTTTGTGTCCCTACTTCTTTTTTTATGTTCTTAATTCTTAAGTTATAGACCCTCTTATCATCTTCTAGTCTTTGTATTATTGCTGTTTGTTTCTTTGTTATTTTTAAGAAGTTTTTCATTTCATGCTCCCATATTACACATCTGCCCTCCAGTTCAGATAATCTGTCCTTAGTTTCTTTCAAGCTGTTATGCCAGTTTTTGATAGACTTTTTAGTTTCCTGGTAGTCTCTTTGAACCTGCTTCACATATTCTATGCTTTCTCTATTTTCTCCATTAAACAATTATCCCCTCTTTTTCTGTTCTTCCATTCCACCATCTGTTTTTTCTTGGGTGGTCCTTAGCATTTCTCTAACTATTCTGCTTATGTCTAGCTTCAGGTCATTAATAACTTTATTCCTGAACTTTTCTATGAGGCTCTCGAGATAGCGCTTTATGTCTATTGGTGCTGTGTCTGCTGTTGTCTCTTTCTCAGGATTGGGGGCCAAGGACCCTTTCTTGTTGCTGCCTCTTCCCATATTCTTTTTTCTTTATATATGCAAGCATATATAGGAGGCCCAACTTCCTTCCCTGTCAGCCACAGTCTGATTGAATTGCACCGGCTAAGTGTTCTCACCCACCGAGGTGCATCAGGAAGTTGCAGACCAGGCAGCCTATGTGGGGCCCGCCCCTCCAGGTCAATCTACCTTCAGGAGCTGGGACCTGGGCTGTGCTAGCCTACTGGGTCTCAGTCAGCAGTGTCACGTGGGCTAGGCACTGCTCACTAATCCCGCTTGAGAGGGGGATTGGTGACTGAAGTCACTGCAGTGCCCTGTTCCCGCAAGTCTGCCCGGTCCCAGAATGTCCTCTGTTGGAGTCTCCTGGACCGTGGGAGAGTCCCAGTTTTCCCTCACTCACCGGAGGTGGATGCACTGCTCCCCGCCCATCCCGCTCTCAACTCCGTTCACCAATTCCCATTCTCAGAGCTTCTGCATGTCTCTCTCCCTGCTGAGCTGATGCAGACGCAGCAGCGGCGGCGGGAAACCCAAATTGCGGCTTCCAATGGCGTGAGCTCCAGCTTCCACACTGAGGCTTTATCTGTTCCTGTTATAGCACCAGGATTGCATTCCCAGTTGGTTTCTCTCAGCCCAGATCATTCTTGGGTCACCAGAGCATATCTCCTCTTGCTTATGATTCCTTACTCCGCACCATTCCTGAATTTTAAGCTGGGTGTTTCAGAGAGCCTCCGTAGCTGCTGCTATCTGTCCGCCATGTTCTCCGGAAGTCTGATCTCTAATTCCTAAATCATGAAGCCCTTTGAGCTCTGTGCTCAGTGTGGGACACAGGATGCTGTGAGTGACTTCTCCCTGGAGAGGAGTTTCCTCACCATCAACTGAGGATCCAGGGTGTAGGTGTGAGGACTGGTCCTCAGGGCTCCAGAGCATCATGAGCACAAGAGGTGAAGTCTGGGGGACCCCTTCCCCAGCCAGCCAGGTCCCCTGGTGCCTCCTCCTCCCTGTGGCTTCTACGACTCAGCATCACATAGTTAGAAACACCCTCAGTGCAATGCATGCACAAAGATTCTCGCGTGTGCAACTTAGTGTGTGTGTGTGTGTGTGTGTGTGTGTGTGTGTGTGTGTGTGTGTTCCACATGGCAGTAGCATCACTGCTCCATGGAAACAGTGCTTCTGCTTTTCAGAATGAAAATCTATGTTGGATGACTGATAATAAACAAGAAAAAATGTATTGATGGAGCAACATTGAGAATACAGATGAAAAGCTGTAGATAACAAACATAAATACAGCTGGATCCATGAAAAATTATGCATTAGTACCTATTTAGATTATGATGGAGACAGGTATAACCATGTGCATGCATAGTTGAAGCAAGAACTTTGGTGGACCAGTGAGATTTTAAGAAATATAATTTCCATTGTAGTGAACTGGACACAAATTTTATCAGTAATCTGAATACATTGTTTGAATAACGAGAAGAGAAGGGAGAATAAAAAATCAGTATGGAGGCTGGGGATGTGGCTCAGAGGCACAGCACCTTCCTGGCAAGTGCAAGGTCCTGATTTGCAGTTCCATAAATAAATAAATAAATAAATAAATAAATAAATAAATGTAGTGTAGAATAAAAGGTTTTAACCTAATATTCTGTTTATAGTGTTATTATTCAGAAAATATAAATTAATGAATTTATTTTCAAATAATTAAAGTACTTGATCAATTTAAGCATTATTTAGAAATGTTAATAATTCTTGTGAATACAACTTTGAAATGTTTCTAAAGTTCATTAATAAAGCTCAACTCAAGCATCTTAGATAACATGTGATATTAAGAAGCTATTCCTTACAACTGATACACAAAACTAATCTATTCCTATGAAAACAGAAATGCAGGCAATTGTCAGTTAAAATATAATTCCATATGTCTGTAAATCTATTTCCACAGAAAAGTATCTATTTAGAATTGAAAAGACAGAGCAACAGCACAGGAGTGCAAACAGATAATGCACAATGACTCAAACAGGATTGCCCAGAAGCCCCGTGGGGGATCCCAGTGACCTGGAGAACAGTGCAGGCCCACCTCAGTCTCAGGTGAGCACAGAGCACAGAGGCCCCAGGACTCAGGAGTGGCTGTGCCCAGCAGTGTCTGCAGCCTGGTGCTTCTCTCTGCAGGAGAAGCTGTGCTGGGGGCTCAGCCTCACTCGCAGTCTGATCCCATTAAGGCTGCTCTCTGTCCTCCAGGGCCCTGGTTCCTGCCTGGACCTCAGATGCATTCACCCTGCTGACCACAGGGCAGCAGGCACTCTGTCCTCAGAACTCCAGGAAGCCACCGGTCTCCCTCAGTGTCCCCCTCCTGTCTCCTCTGGAGACTAATTCTGCCCTGAAAAATCACACACAGTGCTGCAGTGCTTCTAGGACTCTTGGAGGTCAGGTGACAGTGTCTTCTCCATTCACATGTCAGGGCCATGACTGAGGCTCTGGGACAGCAGAGCAGATCATTCTGTGGGAGAGACATCAGGAAGAGAGGGCTGGGCCCTATCCTCTCCCTCAGTTCAGTCCCACTTTCTGCTATTTCACTTGTGTCCCCTCGCGTCACTCCATGACCTTTAGCTCTGTGGGAGACGTCAGTATGGGAGTCTAGGCAAGGAGCTCCAGCCTGCATCAGCCTCCTCATCGGGAGATGCTCATCTGTGGACCCTCCCCTCCATCAGCACTGTGTTTTGGGGTGGCAGACCAGTGCTGGGGACATGACACAAAGTGACTTTGTGGGACAGAGAGCCTCACTGGGACATGGGGTCCTGAGGAAGAACTGTTGGTGCCATTTCAGGTCAGTTTTGGGTCCTGGGTGATATAGAAGGATGGGGCATCTGGGGACTGAGCCCAGGGAGTCTGGCTTCCAAGCTCCTTCTCCCACCAGAGCTGAGCTCCTGAGCTGCAGGGAGAGAATCTGAATGCTAATGCTCGGCCTGGCGCCCTCTGCACTGTCACTGCCACTGTCACTGCACAGAGGGACAGGACTTCTGCAGTCACATCTTGGAGCTCTCCTGGGAAGCTGCCTCTCCAAGGCTCACAGCAAGGTCAGCACTGAGAAGAATTTGAAGGTCAGGGCCAGGCTTCTCTTTAAACCTGGAGAAACTGAGGCCTACACAAGAGGAGCTGGTCTGAGTCAGCATCTGCAAAGGAGTCTACCGTAGCCCCTCAGCTCAGTCCCTGCCCTGGACCCTTCCCATCAGGGCCTTCACTCAACACCCAAGTTCTGGACTCTGGTGTGCGGGACTAACACTCAGGGCTTCCTAGAAAGAATGGGGAGGTCAGGGCCCAGGCTCCCTGCTCCTCACTTCTGGTGCTGCTTCTCTTCGAGGCTGGACCCCAACATCTCTCTTAGGTTTGAAACCACCTCATTAAGCCCAGATATCCTGATCCAACCTCCTCCTAGAGATGATCCATAAAATGGTCTCTGTCAATTATTTGGGGACTCAAACATGATTGGGTTAAAGAAAGGACTTCCTCACCTGAGACCAGGAGCTCCAGGGTATCACTGGGCTCGACCACACCTGTGGTTTGGTAGCATAACAGCCATAGCACCTGAACGTCCATCTCTCCATGGGGTTCAAAGTGCCCATAGGGAACAGGGCCACCATCTGTTTATTTGGGCCTGGTTGTGAGTTCAGCTTCCAGTACAGATTGTCTTCTCCTTCCTTAGTCACAAAGAACCTGTCAAATCCCTTCCATGAGCCACACTTCAGGATCACATTCTCCTCTGAGGTCACCACAGGGCTGAGCAGGGCTGAGAGGCTGGGTTTGCTGTAGACTCCTATGAGACAAGGAGGCAGCATGTTAAATGGACTCACACCTCCCACACTGTCCCCAGGGCTGGGTTGGGAGAGGAGGACACCCCTGAGAGCAGACCCCTTCCTGAGGGCAGAGCCTGGGGCTGGGACCCTGAGTGTCCTCTCACCCGTCACCACCAGCTCCAGGGCATCACTGGGTTCAGACCAGCCAGCAGGGCTGCAATGGTAACAGTGATATCGCCCTGCATTGTCCTCTGTCATGTATGGGATGGAGAACTTGGCCTTGTTCCCTGGTTCAGGTGACATCTGTGTGTCTGAAAATTCTGGGCCATCCTCTCTGTACAGATGGATAGCTGGGCCCCCAAGGTCCTCTCACACCGGAGGGTCACAGGAATCCCCGAGGGTATCATAGAGCCTGGATGAGCCTGGAGCTTGGGTTTTGGGAGGATACCTGCAAGGAAGCAGGTGAAAGGGGGTGATGTGTTCTCACTATTCACAGTAAGCCCTACATGGAGAAAAGTTTTAGGCTGATCTGTGATGAGCAAGACACCTGAGGAGCCCCTTGTAGACATAGTGCCCTTCTGGACACTATGATGTGAACTTTCCCTGTCTCATCCTGGTTCTGATATCTCTAGTCTCACTGTCCCCAACTCCGTCACTGAGTTCAGCATCCCTGGGTGCCTCACCTATCTCACCCCCAGCTGCTTCCAAGGTCTCTAGTTCAGGTCCTCAGTCATGAAAGGAAAAAGTTGGGGTTTCCTCACCTGAGATCTGGATCTGCAAGGGGTCCCTGGGCTCTGACCACAGCTGGGATTGATTCCAATAACAACCATAGAATCTGAACATCCACTTTTGTCTGGGGGTTACAGGGCCCACATGGAACAGGGCCTTGGCCTGCCCACTAGGGCCTTGCTCTGAGTCCAGGGTCCAGGAGAGCTTGTTTTCTCCTTCCTTGGTCAGAATAAACCTGTCATATCCCAGCTGTGCCCGACACTGGAGGGTCATGGTCCCCCTGAAGTCACCACAGGGCTGGGCAGGGCTGAGAAGCTGGCTTTGCTGTAGACTCCTAGGAGAGAAGGAGGCAGTGTGTGGTATGGAATCACACTGTTTACCACACTGTCTCCAGTGCTGGGCTGTGAGGGGGGGGTCCCCCATGAGAGTAGGCCCATTCCTGAAGGCAGAGCTGGATTCTATGACCCTGAGTGTCCTCTTACCTGTCACCACCATCTCCAGGGGCTCACTGAGCTCTGAGTAGCCAGAAAGAGTGTCATAGTAGCAGCGATGTAGCCCTGCATTACTCTTTGTCACGAACAGGATGGAGAACATGGCCATGTTCTTGAGTTCCGGTAATGTTTGTCTTGTCCAGGGATCTTGGCTTCCCTCTTTGTACAGACCAAATATATGGGCTCCCACATTCACTTCACACCAGAGGGACACAGGCTTACCCCAGAATATCACAGATCTTGGCTCAGCCCAGAGCCTGGATTTGGGCACTGTGCCTGCAGGGAAATCACAGCTAGCTTTCAGAACCTTCTTCCTCTCCTCAGATCCCTGCACTCAGCCCCAGAACTCTCCAGACTTTCCAGGACCAGCCCACACCTGCTGTGCTCCAGTCCCACTGGCCAGGGTTGGCCTCTTGTCCCAGCAGGAGGAGGGACCAAGGGCAGCTGCGGACATGATCACCTGCCTGCACTGGGGTCCTGAGACCCAGACCCAGCTCTGGAAGAGAGTTCCATGTGAGAGGTTTGCCATGTTGCCTGAGCAAGTCCTCTGTTCCCAGGAGCCCCCTGAGCCTCTGGTCTCCTCATGGACAAGGGTCTGGCTGTGGGTTTCAGACTAGGGGTTCCCATCCCTTGGCTCAGTTTTCACCAATGCAGAGCAGTGCCATGAATGTGGTGGTTATGGTGTCTCTTAGCTCCAGGCAAGACAGTGTAGATAGAAGAGACCACAGTGCCTGACACACTGAGTTTCACAGCTGGCCATTGGTTTCTGCCCTTCACAGGGTGGTCACATCAGGAGCCTCACAAGAAACAGAACTGACATGCACTGACAGCAGGGCTGTTTTTCCCCAGGATAATCCATTCTGGCCTCCAGATTGATGTGGAGTTTCCCCTTCCTCCTGCGTGTTCCCAATTGTTCCTCACTTCACTGAGTTCCACGTCTAAAAGCAGCTAAAAGACCCAGAGATTTCACAGCTGATGCCTTCCAGAGCACAGTCACCCTGGGAATGTCCTTCCTCTCAAAGCCTCCCATGGGTCTCTTTGTCTCAGCCCATCCACCTGCACAGCACGGTGCTCCTCACCATAGCTGTCCTCCCCCAGCCCTGGAGATGCCTTGAGGAGGATGCAGGTCCCTGCTGCTGGTAGACTACAGTGTCCAGCTGTATTGTTGAAATTTCCATTTTCAGGTTATACCCTCTATGGTTGAGATCTATTTTTAGCTTGAAAAATGTTAACCAGTTGGTTGTTACTTTCTCAATTCCTAATGAACATTGGGCTTTCCTTTATGAAATGAGCTCACATTCAGTAAGACTGAAGCTCACCCCAGGATCACACTTCAGTCTTCTCATGTGTAGTGTAAGGTGTGACTCAGGCCACAGCACCCATCTGTGCAGAGATGCAGACATGTAGCCTGGTGAGTTTTCTCATGTCCAAGTCCTCATGAGCATGAAAGAAAATTGTCCAGGACAAGCAATGAAACTAAAGAGCTTCCTCACTCTTGCTCTCTTGTGATGAAGACCCTGAAGCAAAAGCAATTTCTTCAATGTCTTAGTGGTATGGGTTTCCCCCTTGGAAGGCTTTCTAACCCAGCATCCCATAAGTTCAGTCAAGGGACTTGCACATTTCTTGTGTGAGGTCGAGAGAGATGGAGGCCACTTACTGTGTTCCCCTTTGCTCCTGAGGCCATGGGTTCCACCAGTCAGTAGGAAGCATTTAGTGGAGGTTTAAATCTGTAACAATACCAATATTTTTCTATATCTGTGATGTCTGCAGTTATATCTTCTACACCTGCACCCATTACTCCAGGAAACACATCCAGCCTGCAGTGCTATCCTAGCTCCTTGTCTCAGCATTTCTGAGGGGACTTTCCCATAACTGTCAGCCCATCAGCACCCACTGCTGTGCTGGGCATAGCCCCCACCTGGCCTTCATCCTGTGTCACATGGCCCCATGGTACCTTGCCCTCTGAATTCATGGGGAGCTGGTTGTGCTGCTCTGAGAACCAGAAGTGGGATTTTCCAGGTCAGTCAGTGAGACATTCTGAGTCCTCAGACAGTGGTGCTGTGAGCTCAGTCATCCCATATCCAACAAGAGCATCAGACCCAGTCAGGAAGATTTGCTGCCTCCTCCTGGTTGTTGTCTACTAACTCTCTTGTTGCTGGGACAAAATATCTGACACACACAGGTTAAAGGAGGAAGGGATTATTGGGACTCATTTTATGGAGGTTTCAATTCACATTCAACTGGCTCCAAGCGCAGGTGGTGTGCAGAGGACAAACAGTCCTTGGTGTGGTGGTCCAGATCCAATGAGTAGCGTCAAGGGATTTGGGACATTGTGTGATTCGAGCCCATGCTCATGGTGGCCACCTCTTGTCACCAAGTTTCATCTTCTGACATGACAGCCACTCAGAAACCCATCAGTGGACGACTCTAGTGTCACACAGTCATGTCCAGTCCCATAATCCGGGCTCCTACCCAAAGCCACACTTATGAGTTCCTGAGTCTTTGGGAGTCATCACCCTGACCTAAGGTTGAGGTGTGTGCAGACCCTCTTCCAGCAGATGAGGCATCTATTCCCCAACTTGCAAGTTGTGCAAGTTCAGGACAAGTGACCAAGTTCACTTGCTCCAGCCAGGTGGGCTCATTACTGAACCAAGCACAGAGTGAATCTCAGGGACAGATGACCACTGGGGTCAGTATTCATGAGAAACAGAGCACAATACTGATAGAGTGGACACAGTGGTTTACCAAGTGGGGTGATGGTTTATCTATACTGAGAAAAGTTTAATGTCGGCTCCTTCATTGGACAGTACTCCTCCTCCTCCACCCAATTTAAACCTCACCTTCCCTTAGGTCTAAAGACCCTGCAATAAAAGAAAAGTGTGGTTTTTACTGAAGGAGCAACCAGCCTGTCCCCAACAGGCATGAGGAGTGGTGCTTTACTGGTTCCTGCAATGGGTCCTCTGGGTGATCTTCATGCTGGCTGAGGAGGACTCTAGAGTTTTTTGAGGTCTGGCACATAGTGACTTTTAAGTGATCAGTGTAAAATGGAACAAAATGGACACATATGTGACCCGCTGGAAAGCCTCTCAGTGCAAATTCAATCCTGTTTCAGGAACATCTCACAGCAGTACAGGAAAGATCTCTCCAGGGAAAGCTGTGCACATGATGCAAGGGTGGCCGTGGCAGGAGGCCATGTGACTCTGCCAGTGGAATAGAGCCTTCCACCTTGTGACCACCCTTCCCTGGTCCACATATCTGGCAGCACCTGGATAGCCTGGCTGCAGGGAAGTCCTGGTGACACCACAGTGGGTGAACTGTCCCTTTGTCCCTCCCCTGAGAGGCTGTCCTAGGTCACCTCCTAGGAGTTGGCTGATGTCTTGGCATTTCTGGGTCTAACTCTTCTCTCTGTCCACCTAATTCTCCCCAAGGCTCTCCCTGCCCACCTGAAAACACTTCCTAACACATCACCGTGTGTGCGTTCTCAGGGCCTGGATTTCCTGGGAGCACAGGCTGAGGGCTCCTCTGGACCCTCTGCTGGGGCAGCTCTGCATTTCCTGGTATTCACAAATGTCTGGAGTCTACATTTTCATTTTGCTTCCAGTATTTTGATGTTTATGGTCTTCCTCCTAACGATTTCTGTTTTCTGTATACACAATCAAGCTGCCCTCCTATGATGACCTTTTGAATTTCTGAAGAGCCACAGCTCATTCCTAGCTTTCTCTGTCATCACTGTCATCACTATGTGTTGTTGTCATCATCTTTCCTTCACGTCCTTGCATGCACCTCTTGAGAAATGTGGAAAAGAAGGCCAGTGACACCGTTCCTTTTCTCCTTCCTAGTTCATGAGTCAGAATTACCAATTATTCCTTTGTAAGTAGGAAGCGTCTTTCAGATTCTTACAAAATTCTTTCAAATTCAACTGAGCACTCCTTCTGTCATTTGAAATTGTGGACACTTGGTGACTTTCTGGAGAATTTTTTCTTCATCTGTTTGGGTGAACATATTTTTTCTATAAACATGGTAAAATGCACTGATGTTATTAATTACCATAGCATCCCTGATTCTTTGGGCAAATCCACTTTGCTCACACTTTTAGACACCAAAGTGTGTGGTTGGCTACTGTTTAACCCAGGGGTCCTGTGCTGTCCTTTTTCTCTGATGAAAATTGAGGAAGAGTTTCTGGTAGGAACGTCGGCTTCTCCACCTGCAAAAGTTGAGAAGTGTTCCTTCTGTATTTCTTTTGTGCATATTTGCTTTCCTATACAATGTTCCCAGAGCTTTATAAACTTTGTTAGATTTTAAGTAAACATTTATATTTTTATTGTTCTAATTTAAATTACTATTGGTTGCTATGATCATTATTTCCCAGTTTCTTACTTTTTCAAGATTGATGTCATTTTATCCAAATGTAAATCAGTGTTTTTTGTTGTTTCAATTTTTTATTTAATTCTTTTTTTTACTCTGAAGTATAGATACATCATAAACTTACTGTGTACTTTTAAATTTATGATTAACTTGATCACTCTGCAATTTCCTCGGTTGAGTCTGTTATTTTGAAAACTAACTTTTTATATTTGCAAATGTGTCAGTGTAGCTGTTAGACTACAGGATCAAGCCATGTCTAGAAAATCTCAGGTCCTACACCAGAATCCCAGGCTTCCCGTGATCTTCAGCTGAGTATGCATGGGGCAGCTCCTGTCCATTATGAAGGCTGTGGGATCGGAAATTTCTCCTAAGCTGGTGCACAACCAGGTGGGCATAAACCCTGGACACAGCTGAGCTCTCCTCTTCCTGTGAGGAAGGGGCTGTGCTTGGCTCTTGTGTGAGCTTGAAGCTGTTCAGCAGGGTTCAGATCACTGCCTAGGGAATTTCAAGTCAGCATCTAGGAGGGAGGGTGAGTAGATGGGAATGCAGGTGCAGTGTGGGAAAGCCTGGGGACCTACAGGTAATGGGACTTAACTGCCTTCCCTCTGCTTGTCCTCCACTGTGGGTCTGAACCTCAGGTCCTCGCATGGCCTTGACATGGTGTAAACAGGGGAGATGCCACCACATCTCTTGCCGCGATAGAGACTTTGCCCTAGCACTGAGGCTGTGAACCTGTCCTGAGCTCTGTGTCCTCTGGACAGGGAGCCACAGCCACTCTCTGCACTCTGTGTGCTCTGGAAGTGGGTTTCTGTTGACCACCCAAGGCTCCCTTCATCCCTCTTCTTCCCTGGAATCACTGTGTGTGAAGAACAAGTCCTAGCCTGCTACTCTGAACTAGGGGCTCCCTAGCTGTTGGAATTATCTCATGATTTCCTTCCCATGCAATCCTCTGTATTTCTGGGGCACTCAGTGTGGACATACAGTTTCCCATGAGCACCTTTATCTCTCAGCCTCAGTTACAAGGTTCTGTGGACCTCACAGTGTCTGTGGCCCTTGATGCACAGTTCATTGTTTAGTACCCGATCTCCCTTGCCTCTCATGCCTGGAACATCGATGCTTTGAGGCCCAGGTGATTCCCATTCATCTTTCTGAGCCAGGTGTCCTCCAAGGATCCTGTCCACAGGAGGATTCAGGAACACAAACTGGGGAATTATGCTGATATCCACCCCCGACAAAGGAAGACTGTATGGACCCCAGGAACCTCTACTAACCAGGGAGATGAGAATGACTGGATCATATTAGCTCAAGTCACTGAAATTCTATTGGATAATTTCAAGAAATTTTGGGCTGGCCATCTGCCCCAAGCACTGAGGAATTATCACAGGAGAGTTTCAGAATGTTTCACCTCTAGCAGTGAGAACTCAAGTGTGTCTCACATCCTCACATGTCTGACCTTACTAATGGGGTCACAGGAGCCTGGATATTGCTAATGGACCCTGGAATGTTAAACACGGTATCATTTTGTGCGGATTTGCCTGATGCTGCCCTGAGAAGTAGCAGCACCACTGTGGAGGAAACCTACCCAGGAGAAGCCAGGGTCCTTGCCTGCTGTGCTCTGTGGGCACAGAGTCTGGGAGGGATCTGAAGTTTCACAACTTTGTCACTACCTGTGTGTTTTTGGCTGCAGGGTCCTGACAGAAGGAGAGAGAGGGATAAGAGCTCAAGACTGCACGCCTGAAGGCAGCACCGTGGGATGTGCATGGATTGGCAGCTGCAGGGAGGCTGTCTGCTCCGGGAGCTCCTGTCCCACCCAAGATTTGGTCCTCTTAGTGTTGTGGCAACAGACATAGAACAGCTCTCCCTGAACTCGTTGTTTAAAAATTGACTGAGGAACTCACAAAAGATAGTCCCAACCTGTGTGAGCATGGTTGACTGCACAGCATCACATCATCCCTAGGTAAATCAGAGGTTATCTGAGCTGGAAAAAGTGTTATGGCCACATGGGAGATCAAGGGACCAGGCTGGAGGAGGGAACGTAGAACCATTCTCCCCCTCCTGGACATCCTTAGTTTCTTCATTTACATTTCTGTGAGGTTTTCCCCAATTCAAAGCCCCCTTATGTCCAGGACTGCCTCATATTTGGACAACGTGCAGCTCATCCCAGCATGGGCACAACAGGTCTCCCAGAACAGCAATTATAGTAGCTATCAAACCTGAACCCGGTTTCTCTTGAAATTTTCTATATTAATAGTTCTGTGTTTGGGAGAATAGGCTGAAATCTCCCACTTTTCAAACAGTATAACACAAATGTGGATTATTTATCACAATTCTCTCACAGAGGTTCCTCTCAGAATGTAGCAGGAAACCCCTTTATCTCCTCATCCTGGACAGGTTGGAGAAGAGTTAGGCAGCTCTTGGTCTTCACAGGGGTCTTAAGTTGCCAGCACTGGGGCTGCCTCCTCACAGAGGTGACTCCAGCTCACCCCAGAGACCCAGATTCTGAGCACCACAGGCTTCAGCAGGAGACTGACTTAGCACAAGGCAGAGTCGTTTCAGCTCCTGAATAGAATGAGACCCTCAGGTACTGGGAAATCTTGATTTGAGCTGCCAGAAGATTCACTAGAAAGTCTACTATATCACCTGTACCTACACCACACATCCCACCAGGGGAGCCCTTTGTGTTTGAGGGGTAGGCAGGGATAGAGAAGACACAGCATGTGGCACAGAGAATCCAGTCCAAATAATGTCCTGGAGAGATAGTCACACAGGAGACCAGTGCCTATATAGACCCTGCTCTCCATGACTGTGCCTGGTCTTCGTGTTGGCCTGGGCTGATTGGACTTGGGGCCAGCATTGCATGAACTCAGTCTCTCAGGGGTCCTGTGGACTCCATGTCTCCAGATAGAGTTTTCCACCATGACCCCATGCTGCCTTACCTTTCAGAATTTACAGGACATGGGAGGCTGACTGATTTGATGTATATTGTGTCTTTTGCAAGACAGGAGGTAGGAATTGAGAAAATCTAGAAAACAAATAGGATGTGATTGTCATGGCTCCAGGTCACATTTTTGCAAAAAGTTCACCCCTTGCTGCCCATGGAAGAAGATGACCAGCAACTTCTCACAGAGCACTGCCGGGCCAGATGCATGGGAAAGTTTCAGACGAGGCCTAGGGTGTGCACTGAACCCACTTCCAAGCAATACCAGTGTGTACACACTGAACATCCTATACTGCTGCACCCAGAACCACAGGGAGAACTTGCTGTGTACTCACTGCCCTCTGAGAGACCTGGATGTGGTTCTGCTCCTCTAGACAGCATCCCCTGCCACCTGAGCATAGTGATCAATAAGCAGATATTGATGGTTCATTATTATAAGCATCTTCTTCAAGGACTGCAGTTTAGTAGAGGATTATGTTACTGATCTGTCTTCAGTCTCCATTTTATCCAGGGTCCTAGCTTTGCTTATTGTACATGTCCAGCCCCTTTCCCACATTCTGTCAAAGCTGTCAGGTCTGGGAACCCTATCCTTTTTTTTTTTTAACTTTTTATCGGTACTGGGGATCGAACTCATGACTGCTTGCTTGCAAGACAGGTGCTTGTCCTTTGTATCACTCATAGGGCCACCTTTTCTTTAACATCTGTGAAAATTAACTTTCTGTCTACTTTAATTTTGATGCCATTGAAGTAAATAAAATGTCATCCATGAATTTGTAATGGTTTTGGAAATTCAGTGTTATTTAGCACTGTGACATTTTTAAAAGAAAATCATGGTGCATCTAATTTCCCAGAAGCTTCCGTACATCTTTATTTCTGTCATTTATGAATAATGGCTATTCTTGTGGACAGCACTTTACTGTAGGCCACTGAAGGTTTCACTGTACACATTGCTAGTGATGTTGAAACTCTGCTTGATCATCAGGAGTTTTCACTTTTCACAAAGGAGAGCTGTTCTGAAGATGAGAGCATGGGGCAGGTAGGGTACTGGGCAGTGGAGTTCTCCTGTCTTCAGCCAGAGGAAGACACACAGCACATCTCTTCTGATCTTTTCTTGTGCTTAGTAGAGAATTTCTTCATCGGTGTCCTTATTTCAAAAGAGAACATACTTTGCTCCAAAAATGAAAGAAAGCTTTCTTATCCACAGCTGTGTGAGGCATGGTCAACACGGTGCAGACAGATCTGCGTAAATCATTTCTTCTGCATCTATATTTGGATCTGTAACTGACATCTCTAGACTTTGCTGCCTCACTTTTGTTTTATTGTAGTTACCAAAATGGTATTGCATTCTTGAAATTTGTGAAGAACCTAAGAGTGTTTTTTAAAAATTTGTTTTGTTCTGTTTTTGGTACTGGGCATCAAACTTGCAACCTTGTGCTTGCCAGGAAGGCACTTATGCCACTGAGCTAAATACCTAGCCCCATAAGAGGAAGTGTTTTCAAAGCAGGAAAAAATGTGAAACAGAAAGAACTATGCAAAAAGAAAGAGAAACTGGGAATGGAAAAAGAAAAAGAAGGAAACAACATATATATCATATATATGCTATATGTTATATTTATTATATACATATCTCACATGGTAGTTAAAGTAGTTATGCTACTTAATTAATTGAAAAGAAAGTTTTGTGCTAATATTATTTGTACAATTAAATGCCTATATATTGTATTCTAATTTAAAAATAACATTATGCAATGTATAAACCTTAATGATCACATGATTATCAGTGCACACTGGTTTTATTTGAGCTAATAACTATCTTTCTCTCAGAAACATTTGTAGAGTCTTTTGTCTTCTCCCTGTGTTAGTGGGGATCATCTCCTATGAGAGTGCTGGACATTATGAAAACTCTCGAATACTGGACTGAATAGGTTGAGCATGGATGTTAACACACATGCATAATAAAACTCAAGCCACATTCTAGGAAAAAATATTTATTTCCACGTCTCCATCACTGTGAGTGCACAGTGAGTGTTCTCTCTCACACAGTCAGCTCCTGGCTGTGTATGGATCCTTCTCTTGCTTTGCCCATACAGTAATAGTGGAATTTCCAAGGATAACCAGAACGAGGTCAGCCAGGCCCATTCAGATGAGACTGTCCATTGTGTGATCCTGGGTTTGAAGCTAGGAATTAGTGACAAGGAAATCAGAAAAGATCAAAATCACCCCAGGATTCCTGAATATTCACAGGCAGTACCTTCCTTTCCTAAAGAGGGTTTCATCTTGTGAATTCAGCTTCATAATTCAGAATTTTCTTGCTACCCAGATTTTGAAGTTTGAATGGGTCTGTCATGGTTGAGGGTCCTTACTGATCCTGAGAATGAAGGAAGAGGAACAAAATGCATGAATCACTAAAGAACCAGAGCTTTTGCTCTGGGCTTCACAACCTCATTTTTTTACCATCGTGATGTGACTTGAACACACATAGGAGCCCTTTCAGTGTTGGAGCAGGTTTTCTTCTCAGCTCCCTAGTGGATTCTTCACCCTCACTGAACTCTGTGAATTAGGAACTTGAGTCTGAGTCACTTTGGATTAAAGGTTGCCTGTGTTCAAAGAGCTCAGAACTGGCAACAAACATGATTTCCAGTTTGGAAATGAGCGAGCACTGTGAGCTCTTGGTACATCTGGGACACAGTGTACACTGATTCTCCTGGAAGTGAGTTTTCCTTCACTGACTGACTGAAGACCCAGGGTCCAGATATGAAGCTCTGATGCTCAGTCCTTCCGAAACTCAGGTTCATGAGGGGTAAATGTATTCAATTGTGATCCAGCCAGGGGCCCTGGTATCCATCATCCTTTTTTAAAAATTTTATTTTGAAAGTAGTAAAATACAACAGAACAAGACAGAATCAAGCCAATTAAGATCGTACAGTGAAATTGGTACAGAAATTCACAGGAGGTTAATGGGATAACAATAATAGGTATCACAGCATATTTTGTTAACTTTATAATAGTTGTTTTTTCAATCTTGTATATCAAAATGAGATGAAATACAGAACATTATAAAACTTATCAAAACAGAATATTGAATAGAGCAGTACCATTAATCAGAATAGACCAAAACAGTAATAAAAATATTTGCCTTCAAAGAGATGGTAGAAGGAAGCCCCCTTTATTTGCTATGGTCAACCTCCCAGGAGATGCTCAGATTTCTGGTTCCCATTTGCTAATGGCAGGGGGCGGGCAGAAGAAGGGCTAAAGGGAAGTGGGATGTTTGACTCTAGGCTGTGTATCAGTAGGTTCACTATTGCTTAGCAGGGAGGCAGGCTGGTTGTTTGGTTTCACAGCGTCCTAAGTTCCAACATGGCATGGAACTCAGGAGCTGCTGCTGGTTCTCCCCGTGGAAGAGCCACAGTCTGCCACACCACCACTGCTTACCAGGGATGGGAGGTGCTTAGTTGGCTTCCCATTTTGTCCTAAGCTCCAACATGGTGCGGAACTCAGGAGCTGCTGCTGGTTCTCCCCCTGGAAGGGCCGCAGTCTGCCACACTGCCCCTGCTTACCAGGGAAGGGAGGTGCTTGCTTGGCTTCCCAGTGTCCTAAGTTCAAACATTATCCATCATCCTTATAATCTCACATCAAGTGATCATCTCATGGTTTAAAACATCTACACAACAACACATACACACACACACACACACACCACAGACATACACAGATTTGTATTTTAGATAGTGGAAATTTCAGGGATTCCTAAAAACAGTTTAAATCTAGTTCATAGGTGTGCAAATTCATGTAGGCCAAACTATAATAAACATGTAAAAAGGTGCCATTGGAATAAATCAAGACTATTCACGAAATGAAAAGAAATGTCCCAAGAGCATAGAGAACCTAAGGAATGCCCAGAGGGAGTGGAGGACTGAAGGTGAACAGGTGTTCCAGCCCAAAGAATACAGGGAATAAGAGGTGAGCTGGTTAACCAAAGGGACCTCATATGACAAATGTATAAATAAATACATAGACTCCTTGTGGCTGAGCAGTCTCTTCCTCCCATTCTGAGAAAGGGCTCCACCTCCATAAGCTTTCTGTATCTGTCTTTATTTTCTTCATTTTCTCACTGATCTTTCCCCAGGAACTTAGCTGTCTCATATGCAGGATATGGCACCTGAACCCTGGACTGGGGTAAGAAGAAGTGATAGGTGAGGGGACACTACTCCATGAGAGGACCAAAGGGAAGAAGTACACTGATAGCAAATTCATCAGGCGTAAAGCTTTGGGCAAGAATAGAAAAGCTGACTCATAAGTCCTGGAGAGGGAAATGTGGGCTCACTAGGTGAGGAGAAGGAGAAGTACACTAAATTAGGAAGTGTTAAAACATGGGGCAAGGGGCTGGGGATTTAGCTCAGCGGCATAAGCGCCTGCCTTGCAAGCAGGCAGTCGTGAGTTCAATCCCTGGTACCGATAAAAAAGAAAAAGACAAAAAAAAATTAAAAAAAAAAAAACATGGGGCAAACACATTCTAAGAAACCATCAATGTATGTGGAACTGGTTGTTGCATTTCTGATTCTTGTGTTTATTTTACTTTTGTGGATTTGCTTTAGAAAGTGTTTTTAGGACCATAAACTTATTGAGATATTCACAAATGATTTGGGTCAGATCAATATTATTTTTAAGCAAGGTCTCATGCAGAGAGAGATGGCAGAACTACTGTCTTCTTAAACAGAGCATAGTCCCTCTGACTTTGATCAATTAGATGGGGATGGATCAGTAGGGGTCACAAAAGAGTTTCCCACACCAGGGGAACATCTAGTGGTCAATTCTATTTTGCAGCATTTGATGAAATTAGCTGAGCCACAAGGGGAAATTCCTGCCTTTCCTGCTCAGAGAAGCTTTGCTGCCTTGCAAGGTGAAAGTTTCACCTTTCAGGGAGTGGAGCCAATTTTGCTCTCTTGCTTGAAATATTCATTAAAGGAGGCCAGATGGGCAGGGGAGTTTATGGAAGGTTTTCAACATGTGTACTCTCTTAGGGAATGTTGGGCTTCAAATAACCCTAAACAAGTTGTGTGACTTCATGATGATGTATGTTTTAAGACTCTAAAGGAATTAAAACAAGCTGTAATTTCCTATGGTCTCATGTCCCCCTTTACCCTTGGTTGAATAGAGCTCCCCGAGTAGGAGATCATGGCCTCAAATGGTTGGAAAGGAATAGCTAAAGTATGTTTAACTCTGGGGGATTACCTGCTATGGAAAGGAAATTTTCTTTTTTTAAATTTATTTAAAGAGAAAAAAGAGAGTAAATAAAAAAGCAAAGCAGTAACAGGGTACAAATAATATAGAATTTCAAGAAAAAAATATACAGTAAGATATCACTAGTTAATAGGTTACACATTGTCATCTTGGAAACAGTTGTCCAAATTATAAAATTAAAGTATATAAAGTGGACATTCATACAGTGAGATTGCAGGCAGTTCTGTTCAATGATCCAACAAAAACTCAGTAATATGGATTTCCATCCTACACACTCAAACGTACAATCAGTTATATCCCTTAGACCACCTTCCTTTTCTCTTTTTTACAATAACAATTACATTTTTTGGGTTTTTTTTTACTCCCACAGTTCTTATTACTTTTTTTGAAGAGAATAAAACCTAACGTGACTAAACAGAACAAAGTCGGTTAGAACAGAAGGATGGGCATAGTACATGATGTAAAAATAGAATATCAGATGATTTTCTTGAATGGTGCAGGGATCAGCCATGCACAGTGCTGCTCACAACACAGGCACTACAGAGGATGTGTTAATCAGAGAGGGTGCCTGTGCTGCCATGAATAATCAACTTACTTTTGAATTCCAAGTCTATGAGCAGATTAAAATAGCTTCCACCAGGGCTTGGTGAGAACTTCCCTGAAAGGGCCAAATGTCCCTTGATCTGACCTCCATCCACCAGGGTCCTAATAAATCTATCCAAGATTTTGTGGCACACTTGCTGTAGGCTAGTGGTAGAATTACAAGAGAAACAGAGGTCAGAATAAGTTAACAGTTTAACAACTGGCTTTTGAAAACCCAAGTAGATTGTGTTAAGAGGCTTCCAGGGCCCCTAAGATCCAGGCCATCTGGTTGGGATGATTTCAATGTGTGCCAACTTTGGCCCCTCATATGCACAGTGTGTGTGTGTCATGGCCTCTGAATGTGGCAACTAGAGATCCAGAAGGGGTGGGCAGTGCTAAGTCGCTGGCTTGGAGGGAGGCAGAGGGTCATTCTGTATACTTTTTGCCTTATATCCTGCCCCATATACTGTTCAGTCTGTGTTACCTTTATATATTACAGGTTATGGGGGCATTTTGGGTTGATCCAAACCCCCAGTGACTCACCAGATGTTACAGCGGGGCTTTCTCCCCACTCAAGGAGTTGGTAACTATAATCAGGAAATGAGAAATAATACCTCATATAATACCGTTGTCCTCAGATTTTTAGAAGGGGCTTGGATCTCTTCTCCAGCCCCGTGGATAACTTGGATATCTGCTGATCCTATTTGTATTGCTCAGTGGCCCCTTCCTCAGGAAAAGCTTATAGCACCTCACACACTGCCTAATGAACAGGGGATTGTGGGATATTAAGAGGCTTCCAATACTCCTTGGAATACTTCAACTTTTGTAATAAAAAATGAATCAAGAAAGTAGAGATTGCTACAGGATTTACAGGCAGTTACTATGGGAGCACTTCAACCTGTGTGGCCTAACCCTATAGCTGTCCGTTTACATTGTTTCCTCATGGTAATTGATTTAAAATACTGTTTTATTCTATTATACCTGATGATATAGACAACTCAATTTAAAAATAGCAAGAGGCACAATGGTAACCACTTTTGATCACCCGGTATTCTATTTTTGCATCATGTGCTATGCCCACCCTCCTGTTCTAAACTGACTCTGTTTTGCTTAGTCACATTTGTTTTTATTCTCTTCAAAAAAGTAATAAGAACCGTAAGAGTAATAAAACCCTAAAAGTCTAATTGTTACTGTTAAAAAGAGAGGAAAGTAAGGTGGACTAGGGGATATAACTGCAGGTATGTTCGAGTGTGTAGGATGGAAAACCATATAACTGAGCTTTTGTTGGATCATTGAACGGAACTGTCTCCAATTTCATTGTGTGAATGTTCATTTTATATGCTTTAATTTAGTGATATGGACAACTGTTTCTGGGAAGATAATATGTAACCTATTAACTGGTGATTTCGTACTGTATATATATTTTTTCTAGAAATACTGTATTATTTGTACCCTTTTACTGCATTTTTTAAATGTCCTTCCTTTTTTTTCTTCTCTCTTTAAATAAAAAAGACTGTTTTTTATTATCCCTCTGCATCCTAAAGATAAAATCCTTTTTGTTTTTTAACTGACCATCCATTAATCATCAAGCCACTATGCACCGCTTCCAATGGCATCATCTGCCACATGGAATGGCCAATAGCTCACTATAAGAGTCCTTATGTCAAAAATTTTTATCTCCAGCCACCTTGTCAGTCCATCAGGCTTATCTCCCAGCCAGTATAATCTATTATATGGATGGCATCCTTTTAGCACATAAATCCTTATTCATCTTGCATCAAGTATGTACTCAATTAGATAATGCCCTTCATGATGCAAGTCTAGTGGTGGCCCCTGAAAATAAGCAAACCATGGCACCTTTTCTGTATTTCAGCCACCTTATCCAACAAGAGCATATCTTATCCCAAACTTCTCAGATCCAGGTTAATCATCCTACAACTCTAATTTATTTTCAAACCTATTTGGTTAATTGGCTCTTCCCAGCTCTTAAGCTAACAACTTATGATTTAGCCTCTCTCTTTAATATCCTCAAGGGGCTCTGACACCCATCTCTCCAAGTACAGCTAAATTAGAGGCTAAAACTGCCATTGATAAAGTCAATCTATCTCTTTCTACTGCTTAAATCCCTAGAGTTAACGTGTTTGCCAAAGATTTTAATTATTTTTCCAATGCAGTATATGCCCACTGAGGTTCTTTGGCAGTCTCACGGCCCTTTACAATGGCTACATATGCCACATATCCCACACAAAACCATTACTCTCTTTTATGATTCTGTGGTAGGGACCAAACACACATGGACAGATGCATGCTATTCAATTCTTTGGACATGAAGTGCAAAATATTATTGTTGCTTTTTCTTTAGTTCAACAACAGTGGTTACAGCAAGTCTCACCCTCTTGGCAAGCCACATGAGCAAACTCCCCCAGTGTACTTGATTGTCATTATTGTACAGACAAATTATTTTAATTTTATCTTCCCACATTTTTTGTTTTCCCTTCTAAAATAAGCTCAGCTTATAGCTAGACATGTCTCTGTTTTTACAAATGGTTCCTCTTCTGGCAAAGGAAGTAATTTTACAGCATCCTCTTCCTGAATACAGGATAAAGGTTTTGATCTGCACAACAGACAGAATTAAAAGCTATTATATTGGCCTTATAAGATCATTCATCCACTCCAAATATTCCTTTATCACATAGTATCTTTTTTCACATTTATCAGCAGATAGAAGATAAGAGGTTAGGAAAGATGTTCATGCTGGACAATGAAAGACATCAATCTACTACTCACTTGGGGTAGAGAGTGTGCTTGTGTTTTTCCAGAAAATGCTGAACAGCCAGTCGGGGTACCAGAACATGCTATCTAAGTTGTATCATGAGCCCAGATCTGGAGAAGAAATTGATCCCACTGCTTAAGTAGCTGATAACAGTGATGCCTCAGAGACCATGCCACAACTTGTAGACAAGGGTGGGATTGGGCCTGACCTAGGGCTAATTAAAAGAATTAACCCAAGATATCCACAAAATGGTCACCAAAAATAGGAATCAAGTTCTGAGTAAGGCAAGAAATTGTACAGAGGTAACTGAACTGAGAACAATGTGAAAGAAAGGGACACAAAATTATTGATTATTCTTAAGGAAAAATAAAATACAAAAATATTAACTATCAATAAATGCTTTTTTAAAAGATTTCTGCTCTCTGGCTTGCAATAAAATCTCACTAGTTCACAGTTCACAGTTATAAATTCCTAAAATTGTTAAAGTGGTGCTACAATTTAACCCAGTTAAAATCTACTTGAGTGCACTCTGATTTTGTAAGATGTTTTGACTGTCAGTCTGCCTGTATATCTTTTTGACTGATTGTCAGTCTGTAAAGTTGTGGTTTGGTTTGTCTGCTTGTCATATCCATAAAGAGCTGTTGTTATGTGAGCTCAAGAATTTTTTTCATTTAATCTTTCCTTTTACATTTCTGGATCATTTATTTATAAGTTAACCTGCATTAAAGGTTTAAAAGTATGTTACACCAACTGGTTAAATAATATCAAAGTGGGTTAGATAACTAGGGGAATTTTTGGATTTGGAGACTTATTGGTTAATGTTACCTTGGGTGAATAAAGGAAAAACTCATGGGAAAAATCCCAGCCTTTGTTCATTACTAGGAAGCCCCAGTGTTTCCATAGCTTTGTGGAAGATATTCTCATAAATGTTATTAAAATACATTATTGTGATATGTTTACACTGGTCATCATCAAGAGGATTAAGTTTTACAGACAATAAGATTTTTTTGACTTTAAGATGCTTTGGCACTAAGGTTTTCGTATGGCTGTGATAACTGGTCACTGTTGTTTCTGTAGTTTATTGAATGTACTCATGCTTTCAGATGTCTTCCAAAGTGTGGAATAAGGACAGTTTCTGGTGATAAACTTTTCTTTCAGATTTAGAGGTCTGTCTTTTACAAACAAATTATCTAATGTACATCACCTTAAAGGTTGATCAATTAGGCAAAATCTTATGTATTAGATAAAGATAATTGAAAATGGGGGACTAATATTATGTCAAAGTGAAAGTTAAACTATGTTCCAAAATGTCAGAATCATTCTCATGTTGCAATTTTTTAATGTATGACTTTATTTCAAAGAGAAAAAATAAAACAAAATTTCAAAATACAACAATCAGGGGACAACAATCTGCAAACAATGCAGATGCGTAAGACATCCGCATTCAGTTGGGCAAAGAATACCAGTGCAGACTCTTGTCTTCAGTGAACTCAGAGTTGTATAATTATACTCTCCTGGAGGGAGACCCATGTCTGGGAGAAGATGCTGCTGGCTACCACTTTCTTCACTGGTGTTTGTTGTGGATTGTTTAAATGCCCCCACCAAAGCCTCAAGTGATTATGGGGGGTAGGCCTTTTGAGGGTGGCTTAGTCTAGCATTTGTGATTGGAAGGCAGCTATGCTCACCACTGTACTACCAACACATACTTAGCATTTGTGATTGGTTCATTGTCTAGTGCTGGGATTGTTAGTGTGAGTGCTGCACCCACCCAGTGGCAGGGAGCCAGCATACAATATAAGGGAGGGAGGGAGGTGTGTATATCCCTTTTGCCCTGTTAGGTCTTGTTGCTTGCAGCTTCCATGATGGTTGCCCTCAGTCATGTCATCCTGCTTTACAGCCAGCTGAGGATGCACTGAGAACTCCAAAAATGGTAAGCAAATAAACATTTCCTCCCTTCATTTTGGGCATCGTTTTTTTTTTTTTTTTTGGCCCAGCAATGAGAGAGCAGTAATCAACACTGTGTTTCTCTCTTCACCCTCTCTATGAGCTTCCATTCACACTTCAGAATGTTCCTGGGTCCAGGGGTTCCGCTTCCCTCCTTTTTGTCTTCCTCATGATACTATAATCCAGTGGCTGAATGGCGACTCTGAGAAGCTGTGTTTTCTGCTTCTGACTGCTCTGCCATCTTGGTCTCTCCTATGTATGGATTTTCATTTCTACTTTTCTACGTAAAATATGTAACTATTATCTGTTAATGTTCTTTAGGGATTCACATATTAGAATATCCAGGGTTGTGGGAGATTAATGGTTCTATATTATGTTCTAAGGTGCTTGACAGTCAGATAAGATAAAAATAATAAGCTTATTGGATCATTTATAACATAATATCATTAACCTTCTCTTCTTATTTTCAACAACTTAGGTTTAGAGACCAAAAAAAATTTTAAAATAGATGGAATAGAGCACAGTTGATATTTTTTATGAAGCCCTCCAAGGTTGTAAAGCACCCAGGTTATGAGAGAACCTTTACTGCAACATCCCATAACTTGGTGAGTCTCTGGTCTTCTAACCAAGAAGATAGTGGGACCACAC
Source organism: Cavia porcellus (assembly GCF_034190915.1). Classification (NCBI taxonomy): domain Eukaryota; kingdom Metazoa; phylum Chordata; class Mammalia; order Rodentia; family Caviidae; genus Cavia; species Cavia porcellus. The sequence goes on along the minus strand of NW_026947490.1, from coordinate 35,287,404 downwards.
ATGGAGGTGATCAATGACATAGATTGTGCCTAAAGACAAATTTACTCACCTTTCCTAAGGTGAGAAAATCTCCTAAGATTTCACAGAAATCAATTTAGTCAAGGACTGGCTCTGCTCCATGCAGATGACTGACACTGACAGAAATACTAGCAAGTGCTGTGCGTGCAGCAGGGTAAATCCTGAGGAGACTTGCCTGACCTTGATAGATGGCAAGAAATTGATTTTGATGGGTACACATCTCACTTTGTTTTGGCCTTAAACCTTCAGAAGAGAAGTATAACAATAAGGAAGGAATTTGTCTGCAGAATCTTCTAAACACAGATCCTCCAAATACAACTGAATGAACTACAAAAACAGGAAAAGAGGGAGATGTTGGAAGCTCTTGGTTTCTATGAGGAGACAGGTCCCCCAAACAAGATGCAGCATATGGAAGGAAAACAAGAGAGAGACAAAGTTATAGGATCAGGGCAGTAGCCTCTAGGACTGGAGCCTCAGTCACAGTTTTCTCTGGCTTTTTCTTCGAATCTTTTCTTCACAGTGAGCACAAGGGGACATCAGAAGAATAAATTTGAGAATCAGTGATAACTTAATTGTTTATTTGTCCCAAGGATCATCTCTGGCCTTCATGTTTACTATTCTTTAAGACACATCTTAGAAAAGCATCTCCTGCTGTCCCAGTAGCATTCCTCTAAGATCCAAGGGCCTGGGTTCATTACCTTAAACAATGCACATGTAAGGCTTCCTGGAGAACAAACAATCATATGGCCTAGTACAACACAAAAACCCTGGGGAGACCAAAGCTTAAACTATTGTTAAGTTAAATCTTTGACCACTGAGCTAGTTATCCTTCATATGTACAGATCCCAAAGCACAGAGTGTCCAAGGAGCCTCCATGGACCTGAGCATCTAAGGAGTGAGTACCCTGAGGGAATGGAGCACCAGCAGCAAACAGGCAATCCAGTGCCCAGAGCCTGGGGCCTGAGAGGTGAGCTAGTTAACCAAGGGGGCATCCTAAGATGAATGTGTAAATCAGTGCACGGCGGTGGCTGAGCAGACTCTTCTTCCCACGTGGAGGAAGGGCTCCACTGACCTGAGTTTTCTGTTTCTATATTTATTTTCTTTGTCCACTTGCTTTTCTTTCCTCTGGGAATTTAAAGAGCTCCTGCCGATGTGACAGTCATTTTCCTGAACAAAGATCTGTTATGTTTTTTGTGTTACAAACAAAATGAAGACAGGTGGGACTGAGAGTTCAATCTGTGCAGTAAAGTCCTTAATCTAGTGCAGAAAAATATGAGAATATGAATGAAATCCTTGTATATGGGCTATGTAGATGAAGATATATTAATAGACATCAATACATTTATGTAACAATAATTAAGGTAGGTATACAATTGAGAAATTATTTTTCCTTTATATATTTCTATCAGTGAATCTTAGGGGGCCATTAAAAGGTTTTTGGAAGAAAATCTTCAGATAATATCAAATAAAATTAACATACACAAACCCATAGCTGCCCTTTATATCAAATTATTATGCAGAAAACATAAAGTTATGAAGATTTAATTTACAAACTTTTAAAACTGTGGGTTATACTACAAATTTCCTGTGAATATACACAATTCAAATTAATGAGACTTCAAAACTTTGTTGCAGTTCACTAAGATAACTCACTTTTAACATCTTGAATAGAGTTGGTATTAAGCTACTCTCTGTAATTATTGTATAAATGTAATAGAATTCCCAGACAATAGGAGAATAATTAATTATATTTTAAGTATAAGCTCATATGTCTTTAATTTTTCACAGGAAATAGTTTTTTTCAGTTTGAGAAAAAAGACAGCAACCATACACAAGTGTGAAACGCAAATGCATAACAACTAAACAGCACTGCATTCCAGTCCTGCTGGCAGAGACCCCAGTGACCCTGGGAGCAGCACCTGCCTCTCCTGGGTCTCAGATGATCACTAGGCACAGATGCCCCAGGGGACTCTTGATTGGTCTTGTCCTGTGGTGCCCACAGCCTGGTGCTTCTCCCTGCAGGAACAACTGCTGAGGGTTCAGCCACTCCTGCAGTGGGGCCCCAATGATGGCAAAGAGTCACCTCACAGGGCTCAAGGACTTCAGTGGTGGGGAGGGGCTGCAGCCTCAGACTGGAAAATGTGGAATGAAGGTGGCTGAAAGACAACTTTTGTAGCTTGTCAGACACTCACCAAAATGTCTCTCCTCTCCCCCACTGTTTCCCATCAGGCCTGGGGACATCACAGAACTTGCATGGGGTAGAAATGAAGATGTCCTAGAGGTCACCCCTGGGTAGTTCCCCGAGGTAGGATAGAGAAGTCCAGCCATGAGGAGAAAGCTTTCTCAGGTTGCTTTTCCCAACAGATCCTGGGCCCACACACACAGTGCCTACCCCTGCCCAGTGTCGGCCTCAGTTTCCCCTTATCCTGACTCCTGGGAGCAGGAGAGGCTCCTGGAATGCTGCTCAGGAAGGGAAGTCCCATCCTGAGCCCTCCACCTAGTTCACTGGGAACTCTGGGACTAGGGAATCCAGATGTTTCCTTAAATATCACCCCAGGCACTAGGAAGCTACCTGTTCATCTTAATGTCCTTCTCCTTTCTTCTCTGGAGACAGCTGCTCTCTAGGATATTGAGAACAGGGTGTGGAAGTCTAGAAACTTCCTCTCGGATCAAGGTGAAGCAGCTCCAACTGATCATGAATCCCAACTTGACTCGGGGCTGTGGGACCCTTGGTCTGGATTCTGAGATGGGGCATCAGGAAGAGAGGGCTGGAGTCTCTGCCCTTGGCTGTCATAGTGAACCAGCTTAGACTAAACCAAGACTCCCTGAGTCTCAAGCCATCCTTTCCTACATCTTGGCCCTGAATAAGAGGTCAGGTGTAAAGAATCCAGGGGCAGAGGCCCCACCTCTCTCCTCTCCTGGGATGACCCTGCTCAGTGGACCCTTCTCCTCCATCTGATTATGTCTAATGGTCTGAGACATAATCAGGCCACTGTTAATCATTTAAGGGCAGGGAAAACAGGGAGTGGGAATCTTCTCCTGAGAAAATGAGGTCCAGGATGTCACTGGAAAGTAACAACAGATACTGAGAATCATTGCATCAGTAGAATCTCATGAAGGCTGAGGTCACAGCTCTCACAGAGAATTCTGCCTCATAGCACTGAACTCAAAACTTTGACATTAGATGAAAGGGAGCATCACAAGCCTTCCTTCATGGGCAGAAGGAAAGTGTCCATCAGGCACTGTGATTGACACAGCAGGGTCACATCCTCTCCTGTAGACGCATGTGTCCTGGCTGCACTGAGAGGGAGGGTGTGGCAGGGAGCTGTCCTGGAGATAAGGAGGGTGGTAAGGGGCTGCCCACGTTATTCTGAGTTAAGGCCTCAGCAGGCTGTTTCTGAAGAGCCTCAGTCTCTTTCTGTTTTCCTCTGAGTCTGTCCCTCCTGGCCTCCCCGCTTCCTCTCTCTCACCTCCTGACACTCCCATGTCACCGTGGCCATCAACTCCTGGCCTCCCTGTGGGGTCGGTGCAGAGTCTGGGTCCCTGACTAAACCCTGAGCTCTTTGCCTGTGATCAGGATGCCCAGGGAACCACTGTGGCCTGGCCATACCTGGGGTGTGTCATGTAATAGCTGTAGCATTCTGAATGTCCCCAGTGACCAGGCATCACAAGGCCAATGGGTACAGGTCAAGAACCTGCCCACTGTGGTCTCCTTGTGAGTCTAGTGTCTAGCAGAGCTTGTCTTCTCCACCCTTAGTCAGAATGAATCTGTCAAATTCAAGCCTTAAGCCACAGTGGAGTCTCTCCTGAGGTCACTATTGGGCTGGGCAGGGCTAAGAAGCTGGATCTGCTGTAGACTCCTGGAACAGAAGGAGACAGCATGTCTATTGGACTCCTTGCACACTCTTCCCAGAGCTGGGCTGTGAGAGGGGGACACACTTCCTGAGGGTAGAGCCTGGGCCTGGATCCCTGAGTGTCCTTTCTCTTGTCACCGCCAGATGCAGGTGCTCAGTGCACTCTGACCAGACTTCTGGCTGTGATGTTGCTCCACATGGAGCTCTCTTCTGGGTGACATAGTAAACATGGGCGTGTTTCTGGGATTTAGAAAGGACTGTGTATCCAGAATCTCTGATTTTTATTGCTCAATGCAGAACATACACTTTGGACTCCATGGTACTCTGACACCAGGAGTTCAAGATCACCCCAAGGTGATCACAGATTCTGGCTCACTGTAGAGCCTAGGTTTGGGGAGGGTCCCTGCAGAATATCACAGCTGGGTCCCAGGACCTTTATCCTCCCTTCAGATTCCAGCTCTCAGCCCCAGGAATCTCTGGTTCATTTGTCACCAGTCCTATAGGAACCCAGCTGGACAGCACTGCAGCCATTTAGAGCTGTAAACACTGAGGTTGCTGAGGCCCCTTGGTCTGTCTTCCCCACGTGGTTCCCAGCACATTGTGTTATAATTGACACCCTGAGTGGTGTCCTGAGAGGTATCTGTAGCTCCGTGACCAAACTCTCGTACCATCAGCACAATAATTTGCTGGCATCTAGAATTAACTCAGCACATTGATGGCTTAGGTGAAGCCTCTCTTGTCCTGAGCACTACAGAAACCTTCTCTCTCTGATACAAAGCTCGTGGGTCCACTGGTAATACTGCTGTCCAGGACCCGGCTTCTGTCAGTCAGTCCCCAGGTAACTGCACTTTGCAGTCCTATCTGTGTCTGCCTCTTTCTTTGGTCTCAGAGCATTTGTAACAAGATCTCTTACAGTGAGACTGGATTTTTACAGAACCAATGTTTAATTTAAAAATAAGTATGGTAAATATTAAATGAAAACATGCCAGTGGGAGACCATCATGCCAGCTGAAGATCATCATTAGAGTAAAAGACAAGGTGTCTTTTAAGAGTAGAGAAAGATAACAAATCTGTGACTGGGTCAGGGATATATCTCAGTGGCATAAGAACCTCCTGGCAAGTGCAAGGTCCTGAGTACAATTTTGGTATTAAAAATCAGTCAATAAATAAATAAACAGCCGTGATTCACTGTCTTCTTCTAAGAGAAGGCATAGCTGAGTGGTGAGGGACATAATCCTGGTGCACTTCCTGCCCATCCTGGGCAGGGGTGAAAGATGAGACTTGAGAGTTCTCAGCAGTGAAAGGATGTTGAGGGTGGGCATCCACCCTGTCTTTGTTTTTTAGAGGAAGCAAACAGCTATTTCTTAACATACCAGCATCTACAGTGGTTGAAAATATGATGCAAGATTTTTCATTTCTCAAGAGATAATTTCCACTGTGACTGATCCTAGCTTGTACCTATTAGACTTTTCCCAAATGTGTCATGGAGTAGATGTGGCCCAATGCCAAAGGCTCAGGAGCAGACTCCTTATACCAAGGAACTTCTCCCCAACTTCAGTTGTGGCTGTCTCTATGTTGTCCTGTCCTAGGGTCCTGTCCTAGGGTCCTAGGGACTGATTTTGTGTCCTTGTGAAGGGACCGTGGTGTGACCTTCCATGTGGCTGCAGTTTACAACTGGTGTTAGCAAATGAGGTGACTGACACTGATTGAAGAGAAGGGGATTCTGGACAGGATTTTGAGATGCTTTGATCCTGGGGTCTCTGGAGATGCTGTGCAGGATGCAGAGCAAGATGTTGAGGTCATTGGATAGTTCCAAGGACAGAGCCTGTCCAGTGCCTGCTGATGAGATTTTGGGCTTACATGCCTGGCTAAAACACCTCTCCAGTGATATTGTCCTTCTCTTCTCCTGATTGGAAACTGTTTGCTTTGGTTATTTGAGTAACTTTATTCCTACCAGGTTTCTCCCCAGTAAGATTTTCATTTGCTTTTCCTAAAGAATAATTGATTTGTAGCAGGAAACTTGAGTCAATGTAACACGATGGTCCTCACTGAATGTTCACTTCTCATTTTAAAACCACTGTGTTACAGTGATCTCAGTTTGTCATATGTTACAGCAACTTCGGATTTACAGTGAACCAGGTAACAGAGTGGCACTCAGAGAGTGGAGGGAGATCTTTGCTATGTTAGGAGGCTCTGAGGAGTTCAGCACCCCCAGGTCTGGGACCCCAGTCCGGGCTAGAGGAGTTGTTACATAGAGTTCCTTGCCGGAAACAGAGAGTTGAACAAAAGCAGTTACTCAAAGGTGACAGGTTTATAACTTTCCACACCTGGTTGGCCTTGGTTGGTCAGGCAGTCAGGTAACAAGGGGCAATGAAGCAGCTTCTGCAGGAAGGGAGGAAGTTGAGGAAACTGCTGCAATCTTGTGGTTAAAAGATAGGATAATGTAAGAGCACAATTATACCTGCTGGGCAGGGCTCAGTCTGGGGGGAGTTCTTGGAACAGGAGGTCTCAGAGTGGTCTGTTTTTCTCTCTCACTGAGAATTATATTGTAGGAAAAGCTTTCTTTTTCTGTCCCTAATGTGCTCATTTGCATTTGAATACTATTGTTCTTGGGGTCCTTTTGCTATTTTTAAAATATTATTTAAGGAGAAAAATTAGAAAAACAGAAAAGGTACAAGTAATGCAGAATTTAAAAAAAAAGAAGGAAATCACTAGTTAATAGATTACATATTGTAATCTTAGAAATAGTTGTTCAAGTTACAAAATTAAAGCATATAAAGTGGACATTCAAACATTCTGTTCAATGATCCAACAAAAACTCAGTAATAGAGACTTCTGGGAGAACATGGTGGATAGATAGCAGCAGCTACGGAGGCTCTCTGAGATATCCCGCTTAGAGTCCAGGAATGGTGTGGTGCGAGGAATCCTAAGCAGGGGGAGATGTACCTTGTCAACCCAGGAATGAACTAAGCTAAGAGAAACCAACTGAAAATGCAATCCTGGTGCTATAACAGGAACAGATAAAATCTCAGCATGGAAGCTGGATCCAGCGCCATTGGAAGCTGCGATTTGAATTTCCTGCTGTCGCTGCTGCATCCCAATTGGCATGGCAAGGAGAGAGGCACGAAAGCTCTGAAAGTGGGGAGTGGCAAATGGAATTGGGAGCAGGACTGGCCAGGAGCCCGACTGGCCGGGAGCCCTGCATCCACCTGCAGTGAGTGAGCAGAATGGGACCCTTCCATAGAGTAGGAGGCTTCAGCAAAGGACATACTGTGACTGGGCAGACTTGCTGGAACAGGACACTGCAGTAACTTCAGTCCCATATTCTCCTCTCAAGCAGGATTGGTGGGCAGTGCCTGGCCTGGGTGACACCGGTAAGACTCAATAGGCTAGCCCAAACCAGGTCCCAGCACCTGGAGGTGCACCCTATCAGTGAAGCCATCTGTAGGTTGACCTGGTGGGGCGGGCCAGCAGAGGTGGCCCAGGTCTGTGTCTCCCTAGCACACTGCAGTGGGCGGGAACACCTAGCCAGCGCAACTCAAACTGCAAAGGTCAAAGAGAAAAAAAAAAAAAAAAAAAAACTGGGCCTCCTCTATTCGCTTGTATGGAAGGAACAAAAAGTATGGGAAGAGAAAGCAACAAGAAAGGGTCCACAGTCCCCAATCCTAAGGACACTGATACAAGAAAGGTGAATGCAAAGGAGAATGAGGAAAGAAAACATGTAATGTCAGACACGGCACCAATAGACATAAAGCGATATCTCCAGAGCCCCATAGATGAGTTCAAAAAAGAAGTATTTAATGAAACAAAGCAAGATATAAGTAGAATAGTTAGAGAAATGATAAGCACCACCCAAGAAAAAACAGATGGTGGAATGGAAGAATAGAAAAAAAGGGGAGAGTTTTTTGATAGAGAAAATAGAGAAAACAGAATATGTGAAGCAGGTTCAAAGAGATTACCAGGAAACTAAAAACTCTATCGAAAGCTGGCATAACAGCTTGAAAGAAACTAAGGATAGGTTATCTGAACTGGAGGGCAGGTTTGTAATGTGGGAGCATGAAATGAAAAATTTCTTAAAAATAAGAAAACAAACAGCAGTAATGCAAAGGCTAGAAGATGATAAGAGGATCTGTAACTTAAGAATTAAAAACATAAAAGAAGTAGGGACACAAGCAAATGGACTACAAAAGCTATTCACAGAAATAATCCAAGAGAATTTCCCTAATTTAGCAAAAGGTAAAGATACTCAGATGTATGAGGCATAGAGGACCCCAGCCACCTACAACCCAAACAGAGCTACACCCAGGCATATAATAATCAAAATTCCAGAAATCCAATATAAGAACAGAATATTAAAAGCCATCAGAGACAAGAAACAGATCACTTACAAGGGAACACCCATCAGAATTACAGTAGACTTCTCAGCACAAACCATCAAATCATGAAGAGCATGGGGGGAAATAATTGAAGCTTTGAAAGATAATAACCTCCAGCCAAGATTGATATATCCTGCACAACTCTCCCTAGAAACTGATGGAAAAACAAGGTGCTCCCAGGATAAAGAGGAACAAGGGGAATTTGCAACCAGCAATTCAACTCTACAGAGAATACTGTAGGATATTCTAAAAAAGGAAAATACCAAGATTCCTGAAACAGTAACAGAGAGGCCACAATGAATGGAGCAGAAAGCGAAATGAAGAAGTCAAACTGATAACAAACGACAGAAAAAGAGCTCAACAGAAATGAGGCAGAGAAGATTGGATGGTAGGAACAGCTATTTTGAAGAAAACAAGACACCATAATAGCGAGTGCTGATTAAGTATAATCTTGTTTAAAAGTCCTATCAAGCTTTTATTCTTCTGTCTCCATCGATCTTAACAGGTTTTATGTCATTGGATTTTATTATATGTGATAATATAAACAAAAACTTTTATAGACAAGGAGATTATACAGAAACCATTGTTCATTTTCTGATAGTTGGTTCTAAATACTCTGTAATACTATCATTCTCTTGAATGGTTTTACATTGTCTTGATATGTTTGGTGCTACAGTATATGAAGTTATACTCAAAGATTTCAAGGAAAGAGACACTATGGTAACTAATTTTATGCCAGGATATCTTGTAGTGACACACTATTTTGCTTAAATGGTTATGCTTTGACCTGCACTGTTTTGTTGTTATGCCCTCTTTTATCTCAATCTCCTTTTTTAAAATTACTTACCTTTTATTTTTATCTTTTTAATTAAGGGAAAATAAATAAAAAATAGCAGGATACATTATAGTAATCCACTTTGATTTCCTATTAACTTGATTTGAAGCCCTGTATTGCCAACACCATCTTATTTTGACTGATTTTCCCCTATTCTGCTTTGGTTGATAGTACCAAGTTCTAAAGTATAGCCAACAACTGTGAAGACAATAAGATTCATTATGACGCCCATTCTGGTTGACTATTATCTTCTTTTAAAGTCCTGTAATGTCTCCAGTGTTTTTGGTTTTATTCTTTACTGTTTTGCTCAATTTTGTTATAACATGATATAGGCAATTCTTTTTAAGATAGCAAGAGGCAGTATGGTAACCATTGTTGATCACCTTGTATCTTGTTTTTACATTATCTATTATGTCCATCCTTTTGATTTGACTAACTCTATTCTGTTATGTCACATTTGGTTTTATTCTCTTCAAAAAAAGTAATAAGAACTGTGGGAGTAATAAAACACAAAATGAGTAATTGTCATTGTACAAAAGAAAGGAAAAGAAAGTGCTCTAAAGGATATAAATTCATATATATTTAAGTATATAAGATCGATAACCATATTACTGAGTTTTGTTGGATCATTGAACAAAACTTTTTCCGTCTCACTGTTTGAAAGTCCACTTTATGTGCTTTAATAAACAACTATTTCTAAGATAACAATGTGTAATCTATTAACTAGTGATTTCCTACTGTTTATTTTTTCTGAAATTCTATAAAACTTGTACCCTTTTTCTGTTTTTTTCTCCTTAAATAAAATTTTTAAAAAACAACAAAAAAACCTCAGTAATATGGTTATCTATTTTATGTGCTTAAATATACATACAGTTATATCCTTAAGAGCACTTTCTTTTCCTCTCTCTTTTACAATGACAATTACACATTTTGGGTTTTATTACTCCCAGAGTTCTTATTACTTTTTTTGGAAGGGAATAAAACCACAGGTGACATAAAAAAACAAAAGGATGGACATACTACATGATATAAAAACAGAATACAAGGTGATCAACAATGGTTACCAAAATGCCTCTTGCTTCCTTAAAAGAATTGGCATCAGTTATAATAAAATTGAACAAAACAGTGAAGAACAAAACCAATAAATCTAAACACTGAAGACATTACAGGACTTCAAAAGAAGATAATAGTCAAACCAGAATGGGCATCATAATGAATCTTATTGTCTTCAAAGTTGTTGGCTATACTCTAAAACTTGATACTATTAAGCAAAAGAGAATAGAGTAAAATCAGTGAAAACAAGATGATGAGAGCAATACAGAGTTTCAAATCAAGTTAATAGGAAATTAAAGTGGGTTACTATAATATATCCTGCTATTTTAATTTATTTTTCCCTTAATTAAGAAGATAAAAAAATAATAAAAAAGATTGAGATAAAAAAGACATAAGAACAAAACAGCACAGGTCAGAACATAACAATTTAAGCAACATAGTGTTTCACCACAAGATATTCCGACATAAATGTGGTTACCATAGTGTCTCTTTCCTTGAAATATTTAAGTATAACTTTGCATACTGTAACATCAAACATATCAAGACAATGTAAAACCATTCAAGAGAATGACAGTATTACAGGGTATTTAGAACCAACTAACAGAAAATGAACAATGGTTTCTGTAATTATCTCCTTGTCTATAAATTTTTTGTTTATATTATCACATATAATAAAATCCAATAAGACACAACATGTGAAGACCGATGGAGACAGAAGAACAAACGCTTGATGGGACTTCAAAACAAGATGATATTAAATCAGCACTAGCTATTATGCTATCTTATTTTCTTCAAAATAGCTGTTCATACCATTACAGACAATAAAATCAAACAGTCAGAATGAAACCATTACAAGGAAACATTATAAGGCTTCAAAGCCATATAATGGGGAATCATGATTACCACATACTTTTATGTATTGTTATCATTTCTTACACTAGGGAAACTATTTGGTATTTATACATGTGGGTTTGATTTATTTCACTTATGAGTACAGTCTTAAGTTGCACCCATTTATTTATAAATATCTCAATGTTATCCTTATTTATAGCAGCGTAGTACTCCATTGTATAAAATACCACAACATTTTTATCCATTCCTCAGTTGATAGACACTTAGGTTGTTTCCAAGATCCGGCTATTACAAATAGTGCTGCTATAAACACGGGTGTACGTATATCTCTGTAGTACGATACTTTCAGTTCTTCTGGGAATATGCCTAGAGGTGGAATAGCTGGAACAAACTGGACTTCCAATCCCAACTTTTTGAAAACTCCCCAGACTGACTTCCACAATGGTTGCACTTGTTTACATTCCCACCAACAGTGCAGGAGAGTTCTTTTTACCCCATAACCTCTCCAGCATTTGTTGTTGGTGTTTTTATTGATCTTGGCCATTTTTTCAGGAGTGAGATGGAATCTCAGTGTGGTTTTAATTTGCATTTCTCTAATGGCTAATGATGATGAACATTTTTTCACGTATATATTTGCCATTTGTATTTCTTCATCTGAGAAGTGTGTACTCAACTCAGATGCCCATTTTTGGGTTGGATCTTTGAATTTTGGGGGTCTGATTATTTTTAATTCTTTATATGTTTTAAACACAAGTCCTTTATCTGAGAGAAAGTTCACTAAGATTTTTTCCAGTTTGTGGGTTTTCTTTTCAGTATGCTGGACATTTCTTTTGATATGCAGAAACTTTTTAATAAGACCTGACCCCAGTTACTGATTCTGGAAAGTATTTCCCATGTGGTTTGAGTCCTGTTCATGATTTTTTAATGTACTCCTATGTCTTCAAGGTTTTTATCCAATTTGTCTTCCAATAGATTTAGTGTTTCTCTTTTAATATTCAGATCTTTGATCCATTTAGATTTTAATTTAGTACATGGTGATAGGCATGGGTCTAGTTTTAGTTTTTGGCATATGGAAAGCCAGTTTTTCCAACATCATTAGTTAAAGAGACTGTCTTCCAGTGAACATGCTTGGCCCCTTTATCAAAGATAAGGTAGTTGAGTGTGTTTGTAATTGTGGTTGAGTCTTCTAAACTATTCCATTGATTTTCAGCTCTGTTTTGATTCCAGTACCATGTTGATTTTACTACAGTTCTTTTGTAGTATAACTTCAAGTCAGGGATTGTGATGTGTCTTTGCTTCTCTAGGTCTCTTGTCGCTCCAGATGAATTTTAGCAGTGATTTGTCTAGATTTTTGAGGTATGTTGATGGTATTTTTATTGGGATTGCATTGAATCTGTATAACAGTTTGGGAGAATGGCTATTTTCACAATATTTACTCTTCCTATCCATGAGCAAGGAATGTCTTTTGACATTCTGAGATCCTCTTCAATTTCTTTTTTTCAGTATATTATAATTTTCCTTGTATAGGTCTTTCACTTCTTTCATGAGAGTAGTTCCTAAATATTTCATTTTTTTCATGCTAGTGTGAAGAGTGTGGCTTCTCCTGTTTCTCTCTCTGTGATTTTGTTGTTAGTGTATAGGAATGCTATTGATTTTTGAGTATTGATTTTGCATCCAGCTACATTGCTGTATTTATTTATTATATCTAAGAGTCTTTCAATGGAGTTTGGGGGGTATTGTATGTAGAGCATCATGTCACCTGCAAATAATGATAATTTAACTTCTTTTCCTATCTTTACCCCTTTTATTTCTCTCTCTTGTCTAACTGCTCTGGCTAGTATTTCCAGTACTATATTAAATAGGAGTGGTGAAAAGGGACATCCTTGTCTCGTGCCTGATTTTAAAGTACAGGCCTTCAGTTTTTGGCCACTTAGTATGACACTGGCTGTTGGTTTGTCATAGATGGCCTTTATTATATTGAGGAAAATACCATCTATTCCAAATTTCTGTAAGGTTCTTATCATAAATGAATGTTGGATCTTATCAAAAGCCTTTTCTGCATCTATAGAAATGATAAATGTGATTCTTACTTTTGGCTTTATTAATATGGTGAATTTCATTTATTGATTTACGTATGTTGAACCATCTCTGCATTCCTGGGATGAATCCCTCTTGGTCATGGTGTATAATATTCCTGATGATTTGCTGCATTCTATTTGCCAGTATTTTATTGAGGATTTTTGCATCTATGTTCATTAGGGAGATTGGTCTACAGTTCTGTTTTTTATTTGGGTCTTTCTCTGATTTTGGTACTAGAGTAATATTTGCTTCCAGGAATGACTTAGGAAGGATTGCTTCCCTTTCAATTTCATTGAACAGTTTGAGGAGTTTCGGCATTAAGTCTTCTTTGTATTTCTTGTAGAATTCTGCAATGAATCTGTCTGGGCCTGGGCTCTTCCGTGTAGGTAAGCACTTAATTACATCTTCAATTTCATTAATAGAAATTGGGTTATTCAGTAGTTTTACATCTTCTTGACCTAGCTTTGGTACTTTATCTGTTTCTAGTAATCTGTCTATTTCTTCTGTGTTATCAATTGTATGAGAGTTGAGGTTTTTGAAATAGGTCTTAATGGTCTTTTGTATTTCTACAGAGTCTGTAGTGATTTCACCTTTTTCATTCCTTATTGCAAGAATTTGAGCTTTTTTTTCCTTCTTTTAAATAAGTTTGGCTAGGAGCTTATCAATTTTATTTATTCTTTCAAAGAATCAACTCTTTGATTCATTGATTCTTTGGATTGTTTTCTTAGTCTCTATTACATTGATTTCTTCTCTGATTTTTATAATTTCCTCTCTTCTCTTTACTTTGGGCTTGACTTGCTCTTCTTTTTCTATATGTTTGATGTGTAACATCAGGTTGTTGATTTGTATTCTTTCTGTTTTCCTGATATGGGAACGCAGTGCAATAAATTTTCCTCTGAGGACAGCTTTCATTGCATCCCACAGATTCTGGTAAGTTGTATTTGTATTTTTGTTTGCTTGCAGGTATTGTTTAATTTCCTCTTTAATTGCCCCTGTTACCCACTGATTTTTCAAGAGTGTGTTATTCAGTTTCCATGTGTGTGTGGGATTTTTGCAGTATCTTTTATTATTAATTTCTAATTTCAAAGTGCTATGATCCGATAACATGCAAGGGATAATTTCAACTCTTTTGCATTTATTTAAATATGTTCTGTGAGCTAATATATGGTCTATTTTAGAGAATGACCCATGTACTGCTGAGAAGAATGTGTTTTCTGATGTTGTTGGTTGAACACTCTGTATATGTCTATCAAGTCCGTTTGTTCACAGGTGTAATTCAGTTCTGTTATTTCTTTGCTGATTTTCTGTCTGGTTGATCTGTGCCTTGGTGTCAATGGTGTGTTAAGATCTCTTGTTATAATTGTGTTACTGCTAATTTGGTTTTTCACTTCTGTTAATACTTGTTTTATGTAACTAGGTGCTGTGGTATTTGGTGCATATATATTTAAGATTATTGTATCTTCCTCTTGATGTTTTCCCCTAACTAGTATGTAATGACTTTATCTCTTCTGATCATTATTGGTTTGAATTTCACATTGTCTGCAAACAGAATAGCCATCCCCACTTTTTTGGGGGGAGGATTCCTGTTGCATGATATATTGTTTTCCATCCTTTGACTTTCAGTTTGTGAGTATCCTTTTTGATTAAATGAGTTTCTTGTAGATAGCCTATGGGTGGATTTTGTTTTTTTATCCATTCTGCCAGTATGTTTCTTTTAATTGGTTCCTTGAGTCCATTTACATTAATGGTTATAACTGTTATATGTTGGCTTATTGTTGACATATTATCTTTCTGCTGTTGCATCTTTATTTTTCTGTTCTTTTTGATTGTCTGCTTTGCTTAGTGGTTTTTTTCCTAAGTGTATCTAAACTGTCTTTCAGTATTCTTTATAGGGTTGGCTTGGTGATCATGAAGTTCTTCAGCTGTTCTTTGTCATGCAAGTGTCTTATTTCTCAATCCATTTTGAAGGACAGTTTTTCAGGGTACATCAGTCTAGGTTGAAAATCATTTTCCTTTAGGATCTGAAATACTTCACTCCATGCTATTTTTGACTTCACTGTTTGTGTTGAGAAGTCTTCTGTGATTCTGATAGGTATTCCTTTACAAGTGATCTGTCTTTTCTCTCTGACAGCTTTTAGTATTCAATTCTTATGTTGGATTTCTGGGATGGTGCTTATTATATGTCTGTGTGTAGCTTTATTTTGGTTATGGCTACTTGGAGTTCTATATGCTGCACTAAACGTAATGTCAGTTTCCATTCTCATGTTTGGGAAATTTTCAGGTATGGCTTCTGTGAATAGCCTTTTGATATCATTTGTGCTCTTCCCTTCTTTTTCATGTATCCCTATTAGTCTTATGCTTTTTTTTCTTTGCATCATCTTGCAGCTGTTGAATTGTTATTTCCTGCTTCTTTGTTTTTTAAAAAGATCTTTCCTTTCCTGTTCACTAGCCGCAATCTTGTCTTCGAGGTCCAAAATTCTATCTTCACTTTCGGTGAGTTGGTTTTGACAACTTTCAGTGGAATTTTTGATTTCCTGTATATCTCTTTGAATCTGCCTCATACATTCTGTTTGTTTCTTATATTGTTCATCCAGGGATTCTATCTTTTTGTTTTGTTCCTCTAATTTTTAACTGTGTCTTCTTTAGATGTGTTCAGCATCTCTTTCATTACTTTTATCATTTTTTCTTTTACCTTTGAGATTATTTCTAGTTTGAGTTCCTTTAAAGCTTCCTGGAGTTGCTTCTTTATTTCAGTTGCTATTATTACAGGTATTTCAGGTGTATGACATATATTTTCTTCTATGTACATGGCTCATAGGGTTTCTTGGGATGGGCTGGAGGTTTGAGATTGTATTTTGGTCTTTTGTTTTGTCATTTTCCCATATTTCTGTGTTTCAAGCATTTGTCTAAAGCTTACTCTGGACGTTTTGGAAATTGTCTCCTATGCCCTAGGCTCCTGGGACTGAATGGAGGAGGTCGCTGAGTGTGGTCCACTCAGGCCCTCAGGCCCTTCTGTACTATCTTCAGTGTTCCAGGTAGCTGGGCAGGCACCTAATCACTGTGGATGATGGGCTAACACTCTCCCTTGGAAAAGACCAATGCCCTGAAACTCACTTCACTTGCTCTCCACTCCCATAATTCAAGAAAGTTGCAGGAGTAATCTATCTACTCAGGCTGCAAAACCTCCCAAGGCAAGTCTAGAGTGGATGGGCTCTGGGGTGCTCCTTGAGTTCTGGGAGCAATGATCTTAACACAATGTCCCAGGCTCAGGATGGCACGCGGACTCACCCCAGCCCCCAGCTGAGTTTCTGGGTTCCTGGTTCCAGAGAAGGTCACTGGACGTGTCCTGGGCAAGCTTGAAACCTGCCAGGTGAGTGCAGCCTAGTGTGGCTGGGCTCTGGGCAGACCCTTGAGCTCTGGGAGCAATGATCTTATCACAGTCTTCAGGGCTCTGGATAGGGAGCTGACTCACCCTAGCCACCAGCTGAATTTCCTCTGCTTTCTAAACAAAACAAAAGAATGTGGTTGCTCCTTCCCAGGGTCCCTTCTGCAACAATACTCAGGCATGTCTGGGATTTCTTCTACTTTCTTGCATTCGTGTATCAATAACCAGTCTTTCCCAGTCTTTTCCAGCCAGTCTTTTCGAGCACAGTATTTTTCTTGGCTATTCTCTTGTCTTGTCTATTCTCTTCATTTAACAGTATGTTCTGGAACTCACTCCAGGCAAAGGCAACTTTCTACTTATTTACAGAGGTAAATTCCTCTCTGTGGAGCATGAGTTTAATCGATTCCATGAACTTTTGGTGACATTTCAGGCTTCTTTCAAAATAGTCCACAAGTACAAATGGTGCTTCTGTTAATAAACGAGGGGCATGGATTTTTATATTGTTGATTTCTTTTCTGTTCTTTGAATATATGTTTTGGGGAATACACATTCTGTTTTGGTAGATAAAGAGTTTTCCCCTTGGTATGAATTCTCCAATGTTGCATTTCTGTCAAAAGCATCAAGACCTGACTATCCTAACAATTACTAAAAGCAGTAGGTAATCAGTGTTCTGATTTTATAAAAAAATGTTTCACTTTGTTGATATTTAATTTTCTACTTCTCTTTGATACAGACAAATATGAATAACTTTTCATAGGTAAAGGTGCCCTTTTAAACCTATTAATTACAGTTCATATCCTTTGCCACTTTTCTATTTTCTTAATAATTAAAGTTGATGAACATTTGTGCCTGTAGATCAATGTTATTTTTGTATGTACTACATAACTATAAAATGATATATGTAATGGTATATGTTGAAATTGTATTCTAATTAATAACATGGTAATTGTATGTAATTCCCTAATATATAATTTTCTATTGTTGCTTAATCATCTTTTCTGTGTGTGTAAATGTGAATGTTTGCCTATTTTGTGTTGCCAGTATTTTCTTACTTCCTCATTTTCATTTCTAATGAAAGATTCAAAGTCACTGCTTATGCCAATGTTACAGTGGAGTTCACTGTATTCCAAGTATTTGTATTTTCATTTGATTCATTTAAAGTTTAATTTTATGGGTCATAAGACAAGCTTATCAATTTAAACAGCAACTGTCTAATGAGTGCTGTAAATACAAAATGAAGAGCTCTAATTGTGACCTGTACATGATCAGTCATGCTGATGTAGACATCCGTATTACCCACTATAGGTGACTCAACAATGCATCCTGGTGCTGGTGCTGAAGATGACAGTAACAGCAGTGTGAATGTGGTAGTGGTGATGCTGGTGCTGATTGATGATGGTGGTGATGATGACTGCAATGCAGAGATACGTAGTGGCTATTGTTGCATATAAAAGGAGAACTTTGAGACTTTGTTTTAATTTTTGCATCTTTTAAATTAATATGTCTTGATATATAATAGCTAAATTTTGGAAAAACACCTCAATGCCCATCAAACAAGAAATGCATAAAAAGGATGTGGTCTTTTTATACAGTGGAATATTACTCAACCATAAAGAAGAATGAACTTCAGACTTTATAGGTAAATGAATGCAAACAGAGACCAGTGAAATAAATTAGACTCACATGTCTAAGTATTGTATTGTCTCCCTGGCTTGAGCAACTAAAAGAGTAAATATGATCCAAAATGTACAATAGATATTGTGAAATGTGAAGAAATTGTTCAAAAGGATATAGAAACTAGGATGGGAAAAAGGGAGAGGAAATAAAGAAAATAATCAAAAATCAAATACAAAATAGTTATGCTGGTAGTTTCTCTTAGGTCATTGAAATGAAAGTTTTGTGCTAATATTGTTTGGAGAATGTTTATGCCCATATCTTGTACTCTGATTAATTACACTAAAGATAATAATGTTTAATGTATTAACTATCATTATTCTCATATTACTTTGCTATGAAGTTATTCTTTACTATTTTCCACAAAATAAAAAGTAAAGAAAGAAAAGTTAATTAATATGCATTGATTGTACAGATTAATGGATTCACTCTGGCAGTTTTCTATATGAACATAAAACACTGTTAATTTTCAGTTGTCTATCTCCCCATTGCTCACCATCTCCACTAGCTTCACAATTTCTGATTCAATGTGTAAATATTTATTGTTTATATTCATCTCCCATTCCTCATTGTAACACACACACCTCCCGCCAATCCCATCATCTTCCAATAAGAGTCTACCTTTTGAATTCCTTCTTCTGGTTTATGCAATTTTCATTGTATAAGTCTTTCCCTTTGTTGGTTGGTCCCTGGATTTTATTATTCTTTTTTAACTTTTACTTTAAAGAGAATAAAACCCAACAAAATAAAGCAGAATAAAGACAATGAAAACAAAACAATGAAAGTGACACAGGATTTCAAATTAGGATAATAGGAAATCAACAATAGCTATTATAATGCTACTTGTAATCTTCAAAAGTGCTGCCCATACCATCAGACATAGGAAAATCAAACAAAACAGAACAGAATAAAACCACTCAAAGCTGAACATTGAAGAAAACAAAACAATAAAATAGAACAAACCAAAACAGTAAGAACAATATTGGATTTCAAAAACAAGACAGAAGGAAAGCCCCATAGTTGCCATATTGCATATTGTTATTCTCTAAATAAATGTCCAAGCTACCAGCTTTAGGCCTGTTGAGTCAATCAAACAATAGAAGCATTAAGTTTCTTTTCTATCTTAGTTGCTATCATCTCTGCTTGTATTCTTCCAAATCTGTTGATTGCTTATTGGTGAGGTGGAGTGGTATGGAGGTTAAAGGCTGGGGGGTTGGTGGGGTGGTTCTTGTCTCCAAGTCCACACACTGGCTGGCATATGGAAAAGTCAAACTGGCATCTTGTTTCTCTTCATAGAAACCACCTGACTGTAGCTGACTCTCAAGAATGGCAAATTGGTTTCTTGATTCTTCTTCTGAGCCCAGCCCGTCTGCCACTGATTCATGGGAAGAGCAAATTGGCTTATTTACTCTCTTCCCAGGTCATGCATGACTGCAACTGGTTCATGGGAGGACAAATTGGCTTCTTGTTTCTCCTCCCAGACCCTGCATGACTGCCATTGGTTCATGGGAAAGGTAAATTCACCCCCTTTTCCCTCCCTGGGCCCCACATGGATGCCATTGGCTCACAAGAAGGGTAAATAGTTCTCTTGTTTCTCCACCTAGGCCCCTTCTTGCTGCCACTGGCTCCTAGGAAGGGAGAATTGGCTTCTTGATTTTCCTCCTGGGCCCTGCCTGTGTGACACTGGTTCACAGGAAGGGCAAATTGGCTTGTCGTCCATACTCCCAGGCCGTGCTTGACTGCTGCTGGCTCATAGGAAGGGTGAACTGGCCTTTTGTATCTCCTCTGGGACCTCATCAACTTTATTGTATTGGGAGCTTTTGGGAAGACAACTGTTTTTCTGTTTTTTTTTTTTTTTCTTGTGCTGCTTTATTAGTAGTGTAGTGTGATATTGTCCTGCATCTTGGTCTCTCTCAGACCCTTGATTTCCCTTCTCTGTGAAGATGGAACTTCTGGGCTCCAGCACCCTGACAAAAGAAGCTCACATGTCTCCTCTTTGGCATCAAAGAGCCCAGCACAGCCCAAAGCATGGGTTTGGGGAGGGTTTGTACAAGGAAGTCAGTAGATGAGTTCAGGACATTCTCTGTACCCTAGATGATTCCAAGGCCTCTTTCTGTTCCTCACCATCAACCCAAGCCAGTGCCCCCAAACTGAGGGCCAAGGGACTGAGTATAGGACAGGACATGGAGTTCTGGGGAGGACTCACCTGTGGGTCCTTGCAGCTCTGTCCCAGGCTTGGCCCTGGAATAGACACCTCTGTGAGAGTTTTCTGTCCCAATGCCGAAGCTGATTTTTTT
The DNA here is from genome assembly GCF_034190915.1 of Cavia porcellus. Taxonomy (NCBI): domain Eukaryota; kingdom Metazoa; phylum Chordata; class Mammalia; order Rodentia; family Caviidae; genus Cavia; species Cavia porcellus. The sequence goes on along the minus strand of NW_026947490.1, from coordinate 35,266,981 downwards.
TTCTTTAGGCTCTGGCGACACTTAGGAGGCTGGGAAATGTTGAGGATGTGGCCTAGAGAGAACTTGGTCATTTTGAGAGGAGCTTAATGGACAGCACTGGGCAGGGCTCAGTGACCAGGTGTTGGAGGGAAAAGTGAACCTGACATTTATGCTTACAAGGCATGGGCTAGAAAGAAGGATTGTGCTGCATGCTGAAATTGTCTCTACTTATTGTTTCAGAGAACTTCATTTTTATGAACAACAATACAAATGGTGTTGCAGTCAGGGGTTACAAGGAGAACAATTACATATAGAACAAAGAATTTATAATATTGTTTATTGAGTGCCACCCAGAGTTAAATGCAAGAAAGAGCGGAAACCTGTCTACAACACTAAAGACCTAGAAAATCCAGGTGAGAGCCTAGATCCCACAGTAATGTCCTGTGTGAGTCAAACTGAAGACCTAGAGCCCATGACAATGCCTCCCACAAGTCCCACTGGAGGTCTAGAGCCCACAATAAGGACTCATGCATGTCTAGTTTGTGGATCTGTGCTGTGAAGACCCAAAGGAAGTGTGAAAGTCTATGCCAGCAGAGTAAAGGATCTGTGCTAGTACATTGAGCCAAGAGGCTATACTTGAGCCAAGAGGCTACACTGGAGCCAAGAGGAAACATTCAAAATAATGACCAGGGCTCCCCTGAAAAGTACCAGAGACATCCTCAGTGACAATGAGGTCTTAAGCTCCTCCAAAGAGAACAGTTGAATACATCAGAAAGCCAGCGTGACAACTTCTCCTGGAAATTAAATGGCACACATCTTACACTCCAGATCCAGGAAGCCATGCTTACAATAAGGACCAACGCTCCCTCAAAGTGACTTGCAGCCATTCTCAGTGACAAGGTCCAGTTTTCCTCCAATGATAACACCTGAATACATATTGGAGAAGCCAGCATGACAAGCTCCTCTAGGAGAATCAGTGGCTCCAAACAGCAGCAACTCTTAGGAGAAACCACAACACCTCACTCTTCCTCTCCTCATCTCCTTTTATACTGGCAACTTCCCTCAGGTGGGGCATCTACACTCAGCACTATGATGATTTAATTCAGCTGGTGTTAAGTTGATCACCAATTTTTAATCCATAATAAACCTAAAGAATGTTTGGGTGAAGAATTCCCTCCCTAAGAGCCCTCAGTGACTGCTGTGTGCTGAAGATGTGATGATCTTTCTCCGCCAAGTTCAATACACCTCCTCCCTCCAGTGCACAAAATAATCAAAGGGAATATATGGAGAATTGATCAGAACACATGTGTGAGATGGATATGCAGAGGTAGGCAAGTTTTCTGGCCATGTGCACAAAAGTTTTGGAATGCATGGTTAGAGATTGAAAGAGAGTCTATAGGGCCACGAGTCCAAGTAGAAAGAAGACACCACTGCCTTAATGAATTCATGTTCTCCCTTGTGTCCACATACCCCAATTTATTACTTAGACTGATGCTGAAGTCAGCCTGTAGCAGGGTACACTATTCTCTCTGTGTCTTAGGAAGGGGTGTTTATACCAGAGTCATGGGAAAATGCTATGAACTTGGGCATGGGAAGATGATGATGTTCTTGTAGTGCTGAGGATCAATCCATAATCTTCAAACTGAACTACAGCCTCAGCCTATTTTTCTTGCTTATTTTGAGAAAAGGTCATTGTAAGTTGCTAAATTATCCAGGCTGAGGTTGAACTTGCAATCCTCTAGCCTCAGCCTCCCAGAGTGCTGAGCTTATGGGACTGTTGCCTTCACCTGGCTAAAAATTTGTCTTTAGAGACCTGGTTCTTCAGTGTGACATTCAGCAGACACCTTAAGTAGTGGGGTATTGATCCCAAAAGAAGACATTTCTCATGAAACCTTAAGGTGGCCTTTGATGAAGAGTGGACTAAGGTCCTCAGAGGGTGCAGTAGCAGCATATTACACCTATTTTTGGAAGTCTGGAATCTAATTTTTGCCCATTTATTCAGTAAATCCAGTTAGCTTCACAGCTGTGTAGACAAACGCACAAGAGATGAAAATGAAATGAATTACATAGAAGAAGCCTGGACCACGAGATCAGAAATACATGGTCATAGCCCGGCTCTTGGGCTGTGCCCTCCTGTGTTGGGGGTGAGAAAAGAAGGGACAGTCGGGGAAATTCAGCACCAGAAGGGAGGGAAACAGTCACGGAAGATTGGAGGAAGAGTCTTTCAGACCCCCTCCCAGCCATTTTCCCTAACCTGTGGTGAGTTTATTCCTCTCAGCTGATAGTCCCCAACTTATAACCCAGGACCTTTCCAGAATCTCCGAGAAACATTGGATTAATACCCAGGCCTCTGCTCCTCAGAAGATGCGTTGTCCACTGTCTCTTGTGTTCACCTGCTGGCTCCATCTCTGGGGCTTCTCTGGCTGTGCTGAACCTCACATAGCAGAATCCCAAGGCCTACCAGGACCAGGCCAGCCATGCACATGCACACCAGTATCTCCATCATGTGATCCTGGGGATGTGGAGCTGGAAAGAGTGGACAAAGAGGTCACAGAGTCAGGGAAGCCAAAGATCCCCTCTGCATTCCCGGGCATCCTCCTAGGGCAGCATCCACTCTTGGAAGCCCAGCTCCACAGCTGAGAGCTGTGGGATCTGACTTGTTCTTTGCTGGTACAGTTGTAGGAATGAACATTGAGCAGAAGGATGGACAGGGGTTTCAGACCCCTGAGCCGGTGTCTCCCTGGGATTCCGTGTCAAATCCACTCCCTTCTCCTGACTGTGACATGGTTCACAGCAAAGCCTTCCTGTGCTGTTGGAAATATATGCACACATTTCAAGTTTATATCCTCATGCAAAGTGTGTGCATACACATGTGCAGCTTTGAATATTCAGAAAGTAAAATATAAGTTAAAATATATCTATGTGAAGTGAAAAAATAAAGTGTGTGACTTGGAAACAAATGAAAACTTCCATTCCCTAATGTTCATACCAATCAATATATAATCAGAGACACATTGAAAATCCACTGAAGGGCACAGTGCCCCGTAAGTTTATAGAAATCCACATTATGTAAACTTAAAGGTTTCTTATATACACTTGGATATTTTTCAATGATATAAAGAATCAAGCTAAGGGTATTGGCACATGCTGTAATCCCAGCACATGGGAGGCTAAGGCAGGAGGGCCACTAAGAGTTCAAGGCCTGCCCAGGCTACAAAGCGAGTTCAAAGCCAGTCTGAACTGCGTGGTGAAACCCTGTCTCAAAAACAAACAAACAAACAAAAAAACCCACAAATGAATGATTAAAGTTGAATAATTTTTTTAATTAACTAGTTTGTACACTTCAATAGAAATAAAACATGCAATAAATTCTCAGGTAAGTGAAACATTTTCATTTTAAGGGCCTTATTAATAAACCGATATTGACAAGAATCTATTTAGTCAGACACACGGAGAGTGCAAAGAAATCTCAACAAATAGCCACAAAACCACAAGGGCAAGAAGAAGACAGGAAGAAAGTTATAAAACATGACAAAGCAGCTATAAAACAGTTCACAAAAAGGAAGTATGAGCTTAACCTATGAATACTCTTGAATGTTAGTGGATTAAACTCTTAAATTAGATGTCTTTTAAAAGATTACAAACCTTGTGGTGGAAAAATATATTCAATAAAATTAAACCAATAACAAGACCTAACTGCACACTATCTACAAGACATCCTGACACATTTGAGCAAACAGATTGAAGTCAAGGGGGTAGGAAAGACATCTAATGAAGACAGAAATTATAAGCCAGCAGAAGTAGCTGGACTAGTAAGTCCAAAAGAGGAAAAGACATGAAGCTGGTTAGTATACAATGATACACAGCAGTGATGTGTAACAGCTGTAAATATGTACTGAAACACCTGTGGAGTGATACATATGGACCAAAGTGAAGACAGACCACAATGGATTAATAGTAGTGGCTTTAAGCATGCTTCCTTTGAATATAACACATATCTTGGTTTCAATAAATTTTTAAAGTTTTGTTTCAATTTCCTCATTGACCCATTGAATATTTGGGAACTGGAGCTCAGTTCTGATTATCTAAGTTTCAAAAACTACCAAAAATCTTCCTGGTTTCTGATTTCTACTTTTTTGCCAGTAAGGATGAGTTTTTCTTTAAAATGTCTCAGAATCAGAGAGCACATAGCCCTGAGCACACAGAGGCTGCAGAGCAGATGTGATCAGCTGGCAAGGTCCCTGAGTGACCAGGTGAGCAGTGGGTAGCCCCTCTAGTCTCAGATGTGCACTGAGTACAACACTCACAGGTGACTCTGGAAGGGCAGGGTGACAGTGGCAGCAGGAGTGCTGCTGGGTGATGTGACACTCTGGGTTCTGATGCTGACATGGGGACAACAGGAGCAAATCTGGGGGCCTCTATGTGCAGTGCTCGGTCTGAGAAGTCTCTGCCCAGCTCACTCCACCCTCTCCTCTCCTCAGCTCTGTCTATAGGGGAGGCCCTCCCTTTGTGAGCTTCCCTTCTTGTGGTCTGAATCCTCAGTGTCCATCAGCTGAACTGAGAAGCAGGGTGCTAACTGTCCCTTTCAGGTTAGAAAAAATGAGCTCATCTGACACCACGAGCTCCAAGGGCTCACTGGGCAGTGACAACAGATACAGAGCTGAATTCTGAAAGCCATAGAACCTGTAAGTCCTCTGAGGGCTGAGCTTGCAGCTCCTATGGAGAATTCTGCCTGGTACTGAGGAGCTCAGGGCTCTGATCTCAGACGCAGTGGGGAATTGGCTGTTCCCTCCTTGGACAGAAGAAAAGTATCCATCAGAAGCCATGACTGACACATCAAGGTCAAGTTCTCTCCTGTGGACATCTTGGGTGGTGCTTGCACTGTGATGGAGGGTGTGGCAGGGAGCTGTCCTGGAGAGAAAGAGGTGGTGAGGCTGCCCCAGCTTGTTCTGAGTTGAGAACTCAGCAGGGCTGTCTCTGAGGATCCTTGCTGTCTGTCTGGCTGTTTCCTCTGACTCTTGTTCCTGTCCTCCCTTGTCTCTCTGTATCTCCCTCCATAACATCCCAGCCTCATGCTGGCCATCACCTCTTGGACTCCCCCAGCAGGGCCAGTATAGAGTCCAGGTCCTTGACTGAGCCCTGGGACCCTCATCTGTGATCAAATGTCCAGGGGTCACTGGGTGCTGACCAGTCACAGGAGAGGCTGTGTCCACCATAGATAGCATCGGTAGCATCCTCCATGACAGCTGCTCCAAGGCCCAGGGGAAGTCATCCAGAGAAAGCCCAGCCTGGGGCTGCTGTCCAGGGCACTGGAGGAGGTCACCTGGCCAGTCCTTGAACAAAGCGAATCTTTCATAGCCAAGATCAGAGTGACACTGCAGAGTCAAGTTGTGTCAAGGGTCCAGGACAGGGCCATGCTGGTTCAGGTGAGAGGGTTTCCCAGACAGCCCTGGAGGAAGGATGAGCCAGACTGAGGGGCAGATTCCTGCCTACCCCTTTCCTTCTGTCCTTCTCTGCGGGTTTTTATGAATGTCATGTTGAGTTTTCAAGCTCTGTATATGTTGTGACCCAACCTCCTCCTAGGGATTTCTGTAGTAGGGCTCCTGTCATTATTTAGGAGCTCAAACATGATTGGGACAAAGAAAGTATTTTTGCAACTGAGACCAGGAGCTCCAGAGCATCACAGTCCTCTGACCACACCTGGGATTTGTTCCAGAAAAAGTCATAGCATCTGAAGGTCCACCTCTGCCTGCGGGTCACAGGGCCCACAGGGACAAGGCCTTGGCCTGCCCCCTGGGGCCTCACTGTAAGACCAGGTCCCAAGAGAGCTTGTCTTCTTCCCTAGTCATAACGAACCTGTCAAATCCTACCCATGAGACACACCAAGGGGGTAACATTCCCTTCTGAGGTCATCACAGGGCTGGGAAAGGCTGAGAGGCTTGTTTTGCTGTAGACTCCCAGGAGAGAACTAGGCATTGTATGAAATGGACTCACACCTCCCACACTGTCCCCAGGGCTGGGCTGTAAGAGGGGACACCCCTGAGAGCAGAACCCTTCCTGAGGGTAGAGCCTGGAGCTGGGACCCTGTGTGTCCTCTCATCTGTCACTACCAGCTGCAGGGTCTCACTGTTATCTGACTGGCCAGATGGCATTGGTAGTAACAGTGATATTGCCCTGCATAGTGCACTGTCATGGTTGATAAGGAGAACTTGGCTTTACTCCTGGGCTCAGGTGAGGTCTGTGCACCTGTGAATGCTGGGCTTCCCTCTCTGAGTAGATGGTATTGTGGGACTCCCAAAGTCCCCTTACACCTGAGGGTCACAGGTTACCCCATGGTATCACAGGTCCTGGCTCAGCCCAGAGCCTGGATTTGGGCAGGGTCCTTGCAAGAAAATCACAGCTGGACCTTGCTCCCACACTCTGATCCTAGCTCTCAGCCCCAGGACCTCCAGATCACCCAGCACCAGCCCATGCTGCTATGCTCTATCCCCACTATCCAGGGGTGGCCCCTTGTCCCCAGGAAGAGAAAGGACCCATGACAGCTGGGGCGTACTCACTTGCATGCACTGGGGTCCTGGAGCCCAGACTCAGCCCTGGAAGTGAGTTCCCTCTGAGAGCTTTACCCTGGAGCGTGAGCAGCTCCTCTGCTCCTTGGAACCTCCTGAGATCTGGGTCTCTGATGGACCAGCACCTCGATGTGGGGAAAGGACCCTTCTAGACCACATCATGCACTCCTTTTTTTCCCAGTTCACCTGGGCAAAGTAGGGTTGTGAGAGTTGGGGTCATGCTGTCTCCACCTACTTGCTGGGACTACAGTGCCTGGCAGGCCACACACACAAGATGAGGCTACTTCAATGCTAGGTCCCTGAGTCACAGGGTTTTCACTTCAGCTCTGTACAGAAAGAGGAACTTCCTGCCCTGAGTCTGGCTGTGGTTTTCCCAAGGTTGAGGCAGGGTGGTATCCAGGTTCTCTTCACACAGTAATCAGGGCTCCCCTTCCCCATCCACTGTCTACCTGATCTGCCCCCTGCTCTCTGAGGCCAGAACACAGCAGGAAGTACCCCTGGAGCCATCTGGAGCTGTCTCATCCAGGAGCCAGTGCTGAGGGCTGCTCCTTCCTCTCAGAGCCTCCCACAGGTCGCTTCCCTCCCTCAGCCCATCCTGCTGTAGGTAAACGAGAGCAGAGATGCACTCAGCCCTGACTGTCAGCTCCCTGGAGCCAGCTGAATCTCTGACAGAAGCTTATGGGCTGGGGGAACAAGCCCTTGCTCTTGTAGACCTCCTGTCACTGCCATTGTGTCCTCCTGTCATCTTCCATGCCACCCAGTTATGGCCACTAGGGATTCACAATGTGCAGTCATGGTGTCAGGTGTGAGTCATTGGTGAAGCTGAACCCCTGTTTCTCTGGACTCCTGGGACTCAAAGCCCTGAGGTCAGACGATGGGTGCTTCACAGAACAGGCACAGAAGGAGAAACTGGGTGACAGGCACAGTAACAAATAGAGGGCAATGTTTCAGTTTTGGGCAGGGCAAATCTGCAGACAGGACACAGGCTGAGGTCAGGGAAGGACCTGGTGGGGTCAGAGGTTCCTCCACGAAGAGGCGCATAGAAAACTCAGTCAACCAAGGTGTGGCCTCATCCTTCATGTTCCTTGTATGATTAAGTTTCATCTTTAAGGTGACAGAAAAGCTTTAAACATGTACACTTTCCTGGTTTCTGTATAGCACCACCAGGTTAGGATGTCGGGCAGGAGGACTGCACCTTGGAAACCTGTGGTGACTCTGGGGCAGGGGCCTGAGCCCCAGCAGGGAGCCTGTGGGAGTCCTCTGTGGGAGTGTGGGTTTCCCCTGGGACCTTGCACAGACCCGAACCCAGGAGCTCATGTGTGGTGGAGCAGGCTGCCACCTGAAGGCTTCTCTTCCTGCATCACATGCGGAGGGTGGGATGGTGCTTTCTTGCTCCCCTTGTCCCAGGGAGCCACTGTGAGAGGGTACAAGTGTAGCAGTGACTCAGGGAGGGCCCGCCTGTCTGTGAGTCTGTGTCTGTCTGCCTGTCTGTGTCTGTCCTTCTGTTCAAGGGGCAGGTGGGGAGCTCTGCTAATGCTGCGCCACACTGACATCACAGATGCTATGTAGCTGAAGGAAGATGAAGTCCTGTGGAGGCTCTGGCTGATGAGAGTGGGAACAACAGAGGCCTCAGAAGATGGAGTGATGAGCAGTGTGGGGAGCAGAGCCTGAAGTGGGGCAGGGAAAGGCTGCTTCAGTGGCGAACACAGGATGGCCTGGGTCCTCCCTGGGGCTTGCTGCATGCTCAAGGCAGTGTACAGGAAGATGGAGACTCGGGGCGCAGGTGTTTGCTGCCCACCAGAGCAGAAGACAGGACCCATAGCTGCTCCTCTCCCTGCCTGTGTGGACTGGAGAAGCCAGGGGGCACTGACAGCTGGGTGAGTTAGGAGGAGGAGGAGGCAGGAGTGTTGCCTTGGGCTTCATGCAGAGCGAGGCATCACTTCCAGGCTGGGCCTGTGTTGTTTCCCACTCTGCTCCCGACTCCCCCATCTCAGGAAGAGGCAGCACCTCTTGCACAGGCTCCCTGTTGGCATTGCTGGGCTGTCCCTACGCCTCCCCCTCTGCTGCAGACCAGAGCTCCTCGCATCACACTGGTCTCTCCCCATGCTGCACACCCCGTGTCCCTGATTTCCAGGTAAAATGTGGGTGACATTTACCCATGGCCACCTAGGGCATGTGCCATCCTACCCTTCTAATTTACAGTAGGAAGATGGCAACAACCTCACGTCCCAGGGATGGTTTGGGATCAGCTCCTTCTGAAGGTGCTCAGTGCAGAGGGATTTCTACCATGAGATGCTGTCACATGGCAGAGACTCAGGGGATGTGAGAGCTGCAACTCAGTCTGAGTCCCACACAGGGACACACTGTCCCTGAGCCTGATGGGAATGGGTCACCAGGGGAGAACGCCTGAACCTGGACATCCTGAGCTTCCCTGCACTGGTGGGGTCCTGCTTCATTGCATGGACACCTTCTCCTAGGGTCAGGAGTTTATAGGTCATCAGTGCTTCTTATTACTGTTCTTATTGCAACTTGAATGCTGTTGAGGAAAATTCTGTAACCCAATATAGAGGCCATGGCCCACTGTGCTGCCCCTCCTTTCCCTCCAGTGCTCTCCTACTTTCTGTCCAGCCGCACACCTGTTGCTGGGGTGTGGCTTGGACAGGTCCCACAGCGCAGGACGCTCTGGGAAGCAAACAGGAGCCAGTTAATCACTGCTCTCTGCTGAGCAGTGTACCTGTGTCTCGTTCTTCTTTGAGGGAACAGCATGGCATTTTATGAAAATCACAATTTCTGGCCCCATTTCAAAACTTGAACCAGTTCTGAGGCCCTGAACACAATCATACTGGTCAGCATCCCATGGGCTCCTAGTTCTCATTAAAATCTGAAAGATTTTAGCCATTGTATCTTCAAAAGCTTCTCCTCAGCCTTCTGAGGTGTCCAGTTACATCTCTGTTATGTAGCTTCAAGCCTATCCACAGGTCAGCGGTGCTGCTTTATTTTAATGCTTCCTCTCTCCCTTTTGCCACCAGGAGTCTTGTGATGCCCTCAAATCCAAGCAAAGAGGGGTCGATTCTGCAAAGAGTGGAGACAATCATGGCTCATGCCCAGACACCATTCAGCACCCAGGAGTTCCTAGAGGGGGGCTGGAGGCAGGAGATGAGGGGTAACTGCCAATGGACGGATGAGACCTGGCCCAGGAGCCCTAATCAGGGCCACTGTCCCCCTTTCCCAGATGGAACCTGTGGTCTTGGCTGTCCCCAGGCACAGCTCCCTTTCCCTCAGCACCCCATACCCTGGTGCACAGCCCACTCTCAGCTTGGACAGGAGGTCTTCTGTCAGCACAGCTGGGAAACCAGCACTTGTGCTTGAGGACACCTTAAAGGTCAAAGGATGGCCCCCCATCCTATCTTCAGGGCCCCAGATCACAGCCTTTCTGCCTGAGAACAATTCAGAAAGACTTCAGTGCCAGCTTCTACATAGCCCACTGCTGGGAGTGCCAGGTGCAGAGAGCAGGGCCTGGGACCCTGGGTTGGCCGCTGCCTCCCAGATTCTCAGCTTGGACCTTAAACTTTGGAGGAAGAAGATTCCGCATCCTCAAAGAGATTCCAATCATGGGTAGCTCCATACACTAATGTCTGAGGCTGACACAAGGTAGGGACTGTGCGTTCTCAGCCTCCTCAAGTCACTTCCTTACCAAGACTCTAGGTCAGAGACCTGGGCAGAGCCACTCAGCTGATTTGCTAAACTGTGCTGAGGTCACCCATCTGCCTTGAGAATCTCCTGGGAACCACTCACACATAGACACCTCTTTGAAGGTCTCCAAAGACGCCCAGGTGGCCTCCTGACCCCAAGGCTGGGGTCTGTGTCTCTACACTGCCACTGTGACCTTGTAGTCTTGAGCCACAATGATGATGAGTGACATATGTAACTGGAGACTCTGGAATGGGCTAGGGCAGTTTGGGGCCCAGGATTTTGCTTAACATTACTCTGTATGTCTTTTGTTATATTTTTTCATTGGGTGTTTAAAACAAAGTCATTATAAAACCTGTGTAAGTAAAACTAATTGCTCTATCTATCTATCATCTATCTATCTATCTATCTATCTATCTATCTATCTATCTTTCTATCTTCATCAACATCTATCCATCCATCTCAAGGTCAGTGAAGGCTCCTCAAGGATTACTTTGGAGTTATGTGAGGAGCCTGTTAGCTTTCTATAATATTTCACTATGCAGTGTCATATGTCAGGATGGATGTGGTCTGCCCATAGGGCTTCCCTTGGAAGTCTCGCAGGCTTTCCCTCTTTTGTAACCCTCTTTTGATCATAAGATGTTATGGTTGACTCCTGTCCTCCCAAGTCTAACAGTCTTCCTACTCAGGAGGTTGGGTGACTCACTGGACCTGTCCCATTATACCTGGGTCCTGAATGGCCTTGGAGGCCAAAGGCCACATTATTGAATGTTCTTTTGACCCAGTTCAGGTTTGATTCCCCAGTCTCAGTTGTTGAACAACCAGGAGGTCATTTATACTATTGCTGAAGTGCAAGAAGTAGGTTTAGCTATTCTAATCTTGTCTGTATATTGACCACTTTGAAATATATAGTATGGCAGAGAACTGTTATTTGTTTTATCAATCATAATAATCTTTTAGAAGACAAATTCTTGTAGAATGTTAATAGATAACAGTTGCAGAAATTGTATAGCGAAAGTTTGAAGTAAAATGTAAACAGAATTTTTGTAGAACAATTATGATGACATTACCACACTGGAAACATCAAGGTTTTGCCATTATCTCTGAAATATATTGAAATGTTCACTTTTCCAGTTGGTTGATTTGTCCATTTATTAAATATTAAAGGACATAAAGCTCTCATCTAAATTTGCTATCTTTAGTAAATATCCTTTTAAGCAGAATGTACTTGTTTATAGATCTATTTCATAGGTTACTAGTTTCTCATTATTAGAGGGGCTTTACCTGGACTGTATAATGTTTAGATGTATGTAACAGTTAGAACACAATAACATAAAATCACACAAACATAAACCTGAAAAAGTTCACCATCACAAACAACTGGAGTCTGGAGGTCATTAGCAAGACAAGAAATTTTCCAGAGCTCTTCCTCTTCGAGACCTGTGTACTCCCATCTGTCTTGATTTGACCTCCAAACTGGAAACAGGTATAATCTTACAAACTGAGCTTAATGTCTTTCAGAGTTGAAGAATGAAATTGTGGACAGAGCAGGTTAGAATGGAAGTGTTTACTAGAAATATGAGAAGAGAACAATACTCTAGGGTGGGACTCATTTCGGAAAGGGGAGGTGCCCCATTTTTCTGTCTTTTAGTTGTGTATTCAATATAGAATAACCAATTGTAAACAAAGTATTCCAGTTGAATACTATTAAAACTTTGTATGAATACTTAGAGCTATCTGTGTTTGTATATATGCATATACAGTAAAATGCACATAATTACAGATGTGTATTTGCAACTTATGTATGCATGTACAGATTTATGCATATTTTAAGCAAGAAAACTAGATCTAGAATCTAAAACTTTAGTTCTGTCCTATTGTAACATATGAATTTTATCAATAAATAAATGCAAGTGACTCTGATGTGATTACAAAAGCATGTATGTTAATATGAAATAAAAGTAACGCACCCAAACCAGCTTCTTCTTATGTACACTTAATCATGACTTGCTCTGTTTTTATTGCTGCATGACTCCAGGGCTTAATAGTGACACTTAGTGTCTGGAGCTGCAATACATCACACATTTTAGTCATGTTTCACTCCCTTTGATACTCCTCCTCCAGTCTTTCTCCATCTCTTATAAAACTTCTCTTTTACTTTATGATCTATTTTTATTTTGTTCTTTAACTTATGTATCCTTATTGTTTCTTTCGTAGTTTATCTTAAACATGTGATACTTTTATTTCCCTGCTTGATGCAATATTTAAACTTTGGGTCTGATTTATTTAACTGAAAATTCTGATCTCAAGGTGCATCCAGTCCCCTAAAGATAAAACCAATTTACCTGTTTAATGCCACAGTAACGCTTCACTCTGTATAAGTGTCAGATTTTTGTTCTTTCTTTTTGGTTCTTATTTATACTTTGGTTTCCTTATCTGTGAGACAACATGGGATTTAAGCTTGTATGGTTGGTTTATTTTATTTAGCATTGTTTTCAAGACACATCTATTTTCCTACAAATGTCTCAAATTTATACTTCTTAAAAGATGAATAGTATACCATTGTATGTAAGCTCCATGTTTTCTGGTTTTCTGTTTGTTTGTGTTTGGAGACAGGGTCTTACCAAATAATTCAGGCTGGCCTTGAAATCAATAGGAAGCGCAGGCATCCCTCCAATTCAAGTTGCTCCTCCTGCCTTAGCTTCCCAGGTGCTGGGATTGCAGATGTCTGCCATGATGCCTGGCTACCACCTTTTCTCCACCATGCTTCTCTTGATGGATATCTAAGGCCCTTCTGAATTTGGCTATTATGTCACATGGTGCTGTAACTATTGTCATGCGTGTAATATATCTTTAAGTATTTTGGGAAGATAACCTAGAAAGAGAGTAGCAGAATCAAATGAAATTTCCGTTGTTAGTTTTTTGGGGAATATTTACATTTGTTTATTTACTACCTTGATTATTTGTTAGTTTACACTCCCACCAACAATGTAAGAAGTTGCATTTTTCCATATTCTAGACAGTATTTTTTACTATTTGATTGCTTGAAGTTTACCATTCTCTCTGCAGTAACATGAAATCTCACTGTCCTTGTATTTTCATTTTTCGAATGGTGGCGTTATTGAACATTTTATTTTTATTTTATTGGTATACCTACTGCTTCTTCTGAGAATTGACTGTTTATTTTAGCACTTGTTTTTTTAGTAGGTCTTTGTCTTGGTTACTTTTCTCTCATTGCTGGGACAAATATCTGATACTCAAAATTAAGGAACAGTTGATTGAGCTTAGCATTTTTGGATATTTCAATCCATAACATGCAGGCTTCATGGCAGGGTGGCGTGGCACTGGGGCAACACTTTGAGGCAGGAGACAGAGAATAAAAGAGGGAAAGAAGCCTCTTCTTTTCCTTCATACTGTACACTGGCAATGCCCTCCCTCCAGGGCAGGTGTAGCACTCAGGAAATCTCTGAGTAGGTTGAGGATATTTACAAGAGCATCCTGGCTCCCTGCTGAATCAGTTAAACTTCTAAACTTCTCAGGTTGACACAATATATCGACGATAACAGTCTTTTATTTGGTAGCTAATTTTTGTGTTCATTTTATATTCTAGATGCTAGTCCTCTCTCTGTTGTAGCTGGTAAAAAAATGTTTCCACTTTTTGTTATTGCTTCTTCACTCTGTTGATTGTTTGCTTTCCAAAGTGTTTGAATTTGATATATGCCAGTTTGTTGCTTCTTGATGCTACTTCTTGGGCAGTTGAATTTCTGTTCAGAAGATTTTTGCCTGCATCCATGATTTCAAGGCTTTTGCCTCCCCAGACTTTTAGGAGGTTAAGTGTTTCTGCTTCACTATTTAGTTTTACAGGCATTTTGATTTTTGTTTAGTACTTACTGAGAGACAAGTACTCTCGCTGCCCTCTCTTCATATGTAGCCAGCTCTCTGAGGCCCATTTTCTAAAGAGGGTGACTTTTCTTTAGTGTGTGAAATCAGAAAATACAAACAAGTTACTCCAAGTATGCAAAATGTCCCTCAAGATATTTTCCTGAATTAACCCAATCAAAGGAATTGTAAGAGCAAAATCACAGAATAGAAAACTCATGAACATCACAACAAAATTCAAAAATCTATTAATGGCCTGTGACTATGCCCTTGTTGCCTTTCAGATGTGAAACCTACTAAGATCAACCTCGTCTTTCTGTGTCCAGCTGCTTCTCTCAAATAACATGCTAGGTCACCCTCTCTGTGTCCAGTTGTAATGCTTGTGTTTTCCCCTCCCTAGAAAAAAAATGCAAGTTTTCCTACTTTCTTCAAGGGTTTCATGTCTGGAACAGACTGGCCCAGTCAAGTACATATTTAACTCTACCTGTTCCATTCAAACCTCCTTTCCCTACTTCTCACAGTGTTCCTACCTTGTTATAAACAATTCCTTTTTAGAAAATCTATTTAGAACTAGCTTACTTGACAACATATTGATTCATGTAACCAGTCATGTAATAATCAGGTATCTACTTTGTATTTCCTGCTTGTGAAGTGTATTTAAACTGAACTTCCAAGCTGACTTGTGGCTGATGATTAGGACTCTGACTCAGTCGCCCAGCACACCAGCATTAAAATAAAAGTTGTCTTCAAGATTCTTCAGTGCAAGGAGTCTTCCACTCGGTTTGATGTTTATTTTATGCACCATGTCTTGTGCCCTGGGCTGAGAAGATGCCTTGCTGACTGTATAAGTCACTGGTGTAGGCCCGCTATAAGTGGACGGGAGCAGAGACCCGCTGAGTCCTGGCTGTGCTGCTCACTTGGAGCCTTGTCCTGGGGAAAGGATCAGAATGAGACTTCAAGGAAAGCAGCTCATTTCCCAAGTGTAGCTGTGGGTTTCTTGTAGCTTTTATTTTATTTTATTTTTATTTTTATTTTTGGTACTAGGAATCTAACTCTTGATCTCATGCTTGCCAGGCAGGTGCTGTGCTGCTGAGATATATCCTCAGCAGGAGGGAAATTTTTGTCTAATTTTCTTTAATACAAAATTGTTTTAGTAATGGGAATCAAATGTACTTGCTGTGCTGCTGAACTATATCCCCAGCCTTGATACAAATTTTATCATTAAATCAGAAGCGATCAGTTGAAAATCAAGAGGCAGAGAATTCTAACTTAACTAAAAATAATAGTAACATACCCAAGTAAATAGTTTTCCTATTAATAATTTACAAGCAGCACAAAATTTAAGCAATTAATCCAATTTTTAGTTATAAATTATTTAAATTAGTGAAAAAATTCTAAAATTATGCATGCATGGTTTTATTAATAAGAAATTATGTGTGTATGCATAGAAATTTTATTGGTAAGAAACAATTTTAATTGTTAGGATAAAAAGAATTCATACTAAGAAGTTTTTTTATCACAATTAGGGGATGAAACATCTTGGTTCTCTGAAAATTGGAGAATTGTTATTTACTTTTAAACTGTACACCCAGTTGGTGTCTCAAGATGCAGGTTCAACATATGTAAATCAATAAATGAAATACATCATTTTAATGTAAAAACATTTATTAATCACAATAGATGCAGGAAAAACTTTTGACAAAGTCCTACCCAGTTCATGATAAAAACCCTACAGAAAATTGGTGTAGATGGTCTGTGTCTCAATCTGACAAAAGCCATCTATGACAAACCAACAATCAACATCATACTAAATGGACAAAAAGTGAAAGCTTTCACTCTAAAATCAGGACCAAGACAAGGATGTTCACTATTTCTGTTCCTACTTGATATAGTCCTGGAAACTTTAGTCAGAGCAATTAGACAAGAGAAAAAAATGAAAGGAATAATGATAGGAAAGGAAGGAGTTAAATTATCAGTATTTGCAGGTGACATGACACTGCACTCAAAAACTCCACTAAAAGTCGCCCAGATTTAATAAGCAAAATTCAGTAGTCTAGCCAGATATAAAAAAAAAATACTCAGAAATGAAGAGCCATCCTGTACTTGAATAAAAAACTCGCTGAGAGATAAGTTAGGGAAACAACCCCTTTCACAATAGCATTCAAAAAACTGAAATACCTAGTAATCAATGTACCGCAGGATGTAAAAGATCTCTACATTGAAAAGTACTCTGAAGGAAGACATTGAAGAGGATATCAGGAAGTGAAAGACACCCTTGTTCTTGGGTAGAAAGAACATACATAGTGAAAATGGCCATACTTCCAAAATTGATATACAGATTTAATGCAGTTCTGATCAATTTTCCAACATGTCTCGCAGAATCAGAGAATTCTAAAATTCATTATTCTCATCTGGAACTGTCCTGAGGAAAATGTCCGCAATTAGCTCCTTGCTGTCCTAGAATTCTTTTAGATAAGACTGAGACTTCCTCACCTGAAAGCAGGAGACCCAGAGTGTCACTGGGTATGGACCATGCCTCAGGACGTCCCTTGTGATAGCTGTAGCTTTTGTTAAGACCACCTTTGTCTATGAATCATGGGGTTCACATGGAACAGGACCTGGAATTTGGCACTGGGATCTCACTGTGATGCCAGGGTCCAGGAAAACAATATATTCAACTCAATAGCTTTCGTATGTACATTACATACATTTTATAATTATCTACAAAATTCACACAATCAATCCAAATTTTAGTTAGAAATTATTAAAATTAGGGAAAAATTCTAAAATAGTGCATGAATGTATAGAAGCTTTGTGAAGTAATTTTAAAACACTCCTAGGGAGAGGCAGTCTCCTGGGTCCTCTCATAACAAAGTTTCACAGGTTCCCCCATGGTATCACAGATCCTGGCTCAGCCCAGAGGCTGGATTTGGGCAGGGTCCCTGAAGGGAAAAATCACAGCTGAGTCCCAGGACATTCTTGTTCCCCTCAGATCCCAGCTCTCAGCCCCAGGACCCTCTAGATTTCCTAGCGCCAGCCTACACCTGCTGTGCTGCAGCTCCACTACCCAGGGATGACCCCTTGTCCCCAGGAGGAGGAGGGACCCAGGACAGCTGAGGACACAAGCACCTGCCTGCCCTGGAATCCTGGGGCCCAGACTCAGTCCTGGAAGAGAGTTCCCTGTGGGAACTCTGCCCTGGAACCTGAGGAGGTCCTCTGCTCCCTAGCACCTCCTGAGCCCCTGGTCTCCTGATGGACCAGGGCCTGGCTGTAGGGTGGGGTCCCTTCTAGACCAGGGTGTGCCCTCTCCTCTCATCTCACCCAGGCAGAGCAGAGCTGTACAGGTGTGTGTCATGGTGTCTGCATCCACTTTCTTGGGCTATGCAGATGAATGAGGCCATGGTTTAAGGCAGCAGGGACAAACATGCAGGGCGGGGCTGCCCCAGGCCTAGTTCTGTCTTTCACAGAGCTGTCCTGTGAGCAGCCTGAGAGAAAGGGGAAGTGTCCTCTCTAGGTGCCAGGCTCTCATTTCCTCATGGTGGGACCAAGCTTTCAGTGGTTTTTCAGACAACACTTCTCCCCTTCAAACCACCAACACATGGAGAACGCAAAACTCGCAGCCTCACTCATCTGAGTTTTGTTAGCTCCAGAGCCTGAAGTACAGAATCAAATTACTCTGTGTATTACTATTTCCTTCTTTCTACACTTTCAAAATCCCATTTGCTTTTTCTTGTGATGTGCACCTTGAATTGTTGATTTATTTTCAGACATTTTTCTGTTTCTGAGTTTTTATTTAAGACTTTGAGTTACATGAAAAGTCCTTCACATCTTGTATTTCCACAGTTTCATGTGCAATTTTTCATTACCATACATTTTGCACTAGGTCTGGAGTTTCTTCTTTTATACAATAATTATTTAGAAAATATGATTGCTATATATGCCAGACATGCTACACTACAGAATCAAGCTATTTTAAAATATCTCAGGAGTTCTGGGCTGTCCATGTCATGGGTCCAGGGAGCTGCAGTTCACAATCTGAGAGTCCACGGGGTTGGTCTGCTCCAACCTATGCTCATGTCTCAGTACTTGTATTGTGGAGTCTGAGATCTCTCCTGTACTGGTGAACAGCCAGTACTGGGTGCAGCTGGGTGTTCTACTTCCTGGGAGAAGGGGGTTGTGGTTGGCTCCCATCTCATCTTGAAGCTGTTCAGCTGGACATAGGTCACTCCCTGGGGACCTTCAGAATCAGCTTCCTGGAGGGAGAGAGAGTAGGGATGGGAATGCAGGTGCAGTGTGGGAAAGCCTGGGGACCTGCAGGTGATGAGACTCACCTGCCTGTTCCTGAGCCTGTTCTCTCCTATCGATTTCATGTTTAGGTCCTGGAATGGCCTTGATGTGGGGATAGCAGGGGAGACTTTGCCACAACTCCTTCTAGAGGGCGGCACTTGAGTGCAGGTCACTTTCTGAGGGTCTTCATGCTCAAGGCTCTGCAGCAGGCAGAGACTGACAAAGGCTGCTCCCCGACTCTGCTCTGCAACATCACTTGGTCCCACAGGGATCGCAGAGTTAGCACTGTGACAGCAGTCAGCTTGAACCTCTCTGAGAAAACTCCCAGTGTCTTCTTGAGCTCCATCAGAGTCCAGGGACCCTTGGCACTGAGCCCTGCCAAGCTCCACACCTGGGTACTGACACTTCTGTCCTTCATCCACCACCTCCAGTGACACTGGACTTCAGTCTGCTCCTGAACAAGGTGCCATGTCCCCACCTGGCCTCATACTTCCTGTTCTCTTGCAGGAATGCTCCTCCCTGGGACAGTCACAGGCATGTCCTATATTCAGGTCTCTGCTGAGGCACATGTGCTCAGAGAGTCTTCTCTGCATTGTTCCCTAGAGCCCTCCCTGCTATTCCCACAGACACTTGCCCTTCCTTTCCATGTGTGGCTCACAGCTCCGTCACCATTGTCTGTCTGTCCCCTGCTCTGGGCTGCTCTGATGACACAGACTGCTTGGTGCTGGTGGGCATCAACCACACTCTCAGCCTCACAGACTGATCCCTGGAAAAGGCAGCACTCCCTATAGGGCTGGTGACGGAGCCTGCAGGGAAGAGAGGTCGGCCTGCAGAATACCACTCCTCACTCCCTGAGCAGCAGCCTGCAGAGAGCTTGGTGAGGTGCAGGGGAGAGACTCAGAAGAGGATCTTGCCCTCAGGGAGCTCAGGGCTTGAAGGCAGGATTGTAGATTCAAGCAAAGAAACCATGCGGTGAGGAAGTATGGAGAAAATAGCAAAGTGGGGTGAGAAAGGATGAATAGAGGAGAGGACAATTACCTCAAGGCTGCAGGAGTCTTCTGGGGGAGGTGGCAACAGAGCAAGGTCCTGGTGACAAGAAGGAGGCAGCCCTGTGACACCTGTGTGAAACCCTAGCTCATCTGCCATGGCTTCTCCTGATTGGTGTCAGACCCAGATTATTTCAGCTTTTGGGGTCTTGAGCCCAGCTGCTGATCTCTCCCTGAGTGCAGCCCAGGCCATCTTCCCCCTCCTCACCTGCCTTCCTATAGTAGCCCTGACGCTGGAGTCCCAAGAGCATAAGTGCAAGCAAGAAGAGGAAGGCCACTGAGATCCAAGTCAGAACTTTCAGGTTCCTTGCTTGACTGTGGCCATGAGTGACACCTAGATCAGGAAGTTATGTGCTTACTGATGACCCAGCCCTGTGTGGGGTTTGCATTCATCACCTCAGACCCTAACAATCCTGCAATACTGCACTGCTCTCCCCATCTAGTCTATAGATGGGAAAATCAAGGATAATAGACGATACTCTCCTGCCCAGGTGCTGTCCACACCTCCACTTGAAGCTCGGGTTTCTGCACACAAGTGGTCCTGAGGTTGTGACGAGGGCTGAGATGGGCTGAGAGTCTCCAGGCAGCCTGGACACAGGACGCTTGGGGCAGAGATCAAGACTCACCTGTTGTGGAGCTGGGAGTTGAGGGTGGGGTGCGGGGGTCCTCAGAGCATCTTGTGGATGAGCCTGATGTTGTGATGGGCTCTGTGGTTGGGGGGCTGGGACTAGATGACTCTGGCAATGAAGATAAGAAAGGGGTCATCACGGGATCCCTCTGGGAACCCTGTCACTGACCACGGTCCAAAATCATCCCTGAGGTTTCTCCAACACCATCCCCTGCCCACATGGCACTTTCTAAATTCAAATCAAGTCAGTTGGGTGGGCATGCATTGGAGGAACCCTGCTGACTTAGAGGAAGGAACCTCCCCTGGCTGGAATCCTTAGGTCATCCTCATTCAAACTGAGAAAAAATTTCCTCAGCAATTAGAGATAAAGGGATTAGAGACACCTTGAGCAGAGAGAGGACAAGAACAGGATCTTCTCACCTGAGACCAGGAGCTCCAGGGGGTGTCTGGTTATGGACCACACCTGGGGGCTTCTCCTGTAATAGCTGTAGCATCTAAATGTCCACTTGTGCCCAGAAATCACAGAACCCACAGGGAACAGGCCTGCAACTGTCCATTGGGAAGTCATTGTGAGTCCAGAGTCCAGGAGAGCTTGTGTCCTCCTTCCTTGGTCAGAATGAACCCACAAAATTGTTGTCTTGTGATACACTGGAGGGTCACACTGACTTCTGATGTCACTGCATGGCTGGGCAGAGTTGAGAGACTGGATTCGCTGTAGATTCCTAGGAGAGAAGGGAGCAGCATGTGAAATGGACTCACACCATCCACACTGCCCCAGGGCTAGGCTGTGAGATGGAGCATCCACGAGAGTAGAGCCCTTCCTAAGGGCAGAGCCTGAGGCTGGGACCTTGAGTGTCCTCTCACCTGTCACCACCATCTCTAGGGCATCACTCTGCTCTGACCAGCCAGCAGTGCTCTGATAATAACAGTGATATCTCCCTGAATGACAATTGGTCAGGAATGGGATGGAGAACTTGACCTTGTTGTTGAGTAAAAGTGACATTTCCAAGATCCTGGTCTTCCTTCTCTGTACAGATTGTACTTCCGGGCTCACAGATTCCCCTGACACCAGATGCTTACAGAGCTCCCCCGGGGCAACATAGAGCCTAGATTGATCCAGAGTGTGGGCTTGGGGTGGGTTCCTGCAAGGAAGTGAGTGGCTGGGTCCAGGAACTTCTCACCTCCTGCATCCATCCCCATCTTCATGCTCAGGCCAAGCCTCTGTTCCACTAACTGAGGACCAGGAGCTGAGGCTGGGGCATGACACAGGGAGCTGTGGAGGACTCACCTGTGGGTCCTTGCAGTGCCATGTGCAAACTCAGACCTGGAAGAGTTTCCTGTCTTGTCAGAGGTTCCGTCTGATGCCTCACCTGATCCCCCTCTCTACCACTGCCTGGTCCCCTCCACTTCCCTGCCCTGACCAAGGCAGAGCAGAACAGACACTCTAGGCATTGTGTCATCTCCTCTGATGGCTCCAGCTCTGAGAGAGGCGACCTCAGCGCTGCAGGACACACAGAGGAACAGAAGTGGAAAATCAGAGCTGTTGCTGCCTCTCGTTCCCACCTCTGTGGACCCCACGAAAGGAGACACACAGCTCCTCCCTGGACCAGGCTCTGCCTTCTACAAGATCAGCATCCTAAGTTCCATGGAGAAATCTCTGCCTCTGATCTCTCCTGGTCCCAGGACTTCCCACATGGCAAGAGTCCATTCATTCAAGGAAGGACTGGGATCTGTCCTTCATGACCACAGAAACCGGGGTTCAACCAAGGCACTCCCTTTCTGAGAGCCTCCTCTGTACTGTCACTCCTGTGCCATTTTTAAATAAGTGTTTGCTTAGGAGAGTTTTCCCGGATTCTGCAAATACCTCACAGTCTAGAGGAGCACATGTCCTGCGTACTGAGAGGGAGATCTTCAGTGGGGACTGAGCATCCGATCACTCATGCTGCAGGAACAGGAGGTGGAGGAGACCTCTCCCCTCATCACTTTCCCCCTCTGTGTAGTAGCTGTCTTCAGGATTCTGCTACAGTAACCACACACTGACTGACTCAGCAGCTGAAATAAATGTGGGCTGCTTCCTGTGCTCGATTCAGGTTTTCCATTTCATGGTTTTCCTTCTAGTGACCTGAAGGGCGACTCCTTTCCCTGCTCCAGAGTGACTCACAGCAGCTGTCCCCACACCTGTGCTGTGGGCTGAGAGCTCAGCTGGGTTTCACCATCCCCAGGGCCTGGGCTGTCCTTGAAGAGAGTGCAGCCCTGTGTGAATAGGAGGCGGCAGGCTGAGCCCCATGTGCAAGTCTTTGCTTTGCTTGTTTGCTTTATGGTTGGGATGTTCACTTGTGTGTGAGAACAGTAAGTTGGTGCTGTGCACATGCAGGGACAGTGGCTGCTCCTGCTGCTCCCTGACGTACCCCCTCCAGGGCTGAAGTTTTCACTGGGGCTACAGAGCCTCTACCTGCCCCGTGGCCTGTGTTGGATCCAGGGAGAAGGAGTAGGTCTACAGAGCTTCACCATGGCTTGGAGAACAACTTTCTCCAGGTCACAGGGCCGGGGAGCAGGGAGCCCATCCTTATCCTGTGTGAAGAAAGCACTGTGAAAGGTGACAGTGCTGAGAGAGCACTGAGCAGTGAGGCTCCCTCTGAGCCTCCCCAGGCAGGGTCACTGTGCTTGGTGTGTGCAGAGCCTCTATGCACAAGGACAGGGACTAGAGCTGGCAGTAGACACTGTGAGACCACCTGTGCATCTGGGTGAGTATGGTGACTGCTCCGGGACAGAAAGCTCAGTGTCCTCATGTAAGAAATGCAGGGACACAAAGGGCTCATAGTCTGAATATCCGTATAGTCCAACGCTGCCTGAGGCCCCTGGTAGAGGTGACCCGTGCCCAGAGCATTGTGACCAGAGCACAGGGAAGCAGGTGGCAAAACTCCAATGGGAGTAGCATCCATGGATGGATCAGGAATGGTCTGGAGTCATATGAGCTATAGGCATCATTATGGGAGTGGCTCTGGCATTGGTCTAGGAATGAAACCTGGAAAAGTGGGAAGGAACAGGTAGGAGACAGCATATAGTGCTGGGGTGGGGAGTTTAACAGGGGTTTGGAGGGAGCTTAGAGCACTGGAACCCAGACAGAAGTGGAGACAGTGACTGTGATGCTCAGTAGGTTTCAGATGGAGACAAGTACTGTCTCAGGAAATGGATCAAAGGCAGCTCTTAATAGTTTGGGGAGCTCTTGATGTTTTCCAAATTGAAATTTAAACATCTCATGCCTCCCAAGAATTAAAAGTATTACAGAAATAGTAAGAAAAATTCATAAAGGATGAGAAGAATGCATTAGGAAACTCAGGGAAAAGAACCAACAGAGAACACTGAAACAGATTGTGAAGAGAATCCCTCCCCAAATAGCTTTCACTATTTTATTTCAGGTCAGCTGATCATTGTTAATAGGGAGGAAGGTAACAGTCACAATGGAAAATTGGTTAACACGTTTCCCCCACATACAATGGTTTGCAGCCACACTTGAGTATACAGTGGAAATGTGGGGCACAAAAGTGTAAAAACATTTTTAAGGCCTGATTTGTAATCTATTCTCCATCACTCTTGATAAAGAAAACCCACAGTTTGTAACTGTGAGAGGCTGGTTGTGCTGTGCTGCAAAGCTAAGAATATTTGTTGCTGGTGCAGCTTCCTCTTAGCACCAGGCTCACATCCATGTTGTACCAGGCAGAGAAATGGTATGCACGTCTGTCTGTTCCTCCTCATCGTGCCCTCTGCAGCACGACTGTGTGTGTCTTGCAGCATGGGTGGCCATCCTGCACACAGCAGGCTCACAGTGTGTGTGGACTCCTTTCTGCCCACTGCCCAGCATGTACCCCTCAGACACAGGCCTTGGACAGCAGAGAAAGCACCATCACCCTACTGCCCCAGGGAAAGGAGAGTGACTGAGTCATGTTAGAGGACTGGGGCCCAGACAGTCTGCTGTCAGAGGTGGATATCAGTGCAATTTCCCAGCACATGTTGAAACCTTGTGTAGACAGGATTCTAGGAGGACACCTGGCTCAGAAGGGTGAATGAGAATCACCTTGGCCTCAGAGCACAGGTGATCCAGGCACAAGAGGCCAGGGGGATCAGGCACTGGACAGTGAATTGTGCACCAAGTGTCATAGACACCGTGGGGTCCACAGACTGTCCTCACTGAGGCTGAGAGATAAAGGGAAACTGTGTGTCCACACTGAGTGCTCCAGAAATACAGGGAATTCCATAGGAAGGAAACTACAAGCTAATTCCAACGGCTAGGAAGCCCCTAGTTCAGAGTAGTGGGCCAAAGCTTCTTCTGCAGGGACACTGATTTCAGGGAAGAAGGGAGCTTTGGATGGTAAGCAGAATCCCGCTTCCAGAGCACACACAGAGCAGAGAGCAGCCTAGGCTCCCTGTCTGCATGAGCCAGGCTCAGAACAGGGTAACAGACTCAGTGCTGGGGCAAAATGCTTATCCCAGCAATTTCCAGGAAGACAGGAGGTATGAGACAATGCATCAGGGATTCTGCTTGTTACCTGATGCCAGGAGACAAAGGCATTTGCCATTGACTTCAAATATTATGGCCTGTGGGTTTCTCACATGAGACCCAGCTCTGGGACTAAATGGACCTGTGATTCTAAATCCCCATTGTCACCCAGAGCAGGAGGGATGTTACTGCAAAGGAATAGGGCTGAATTTGTGCTTTTCTACGTCACAGCCCCCATTCCCCTGTGCCCTGTGAGCTCCTGAGTTCTGGTGAATCTTAATTTTAGCTTTAATCATTTATTCTAATTTAGTATCAGTAATATCCATCATCAGACACTGCCCTATTTGGTAGTTGACATACAGATTCACATCATCACTTTGAAATCTTGTTGGATAATTTCAAGAAAGAATTGTGTTTTTCTCTTTTTCCTCTTAAATAAAATTAAAAAAAAAACAATAAAAAAAAAGAATGATCTGGCCATGTGCACCAAGCATTGAGGGATTATCACAGGAGAGTTTTAGAATGTGTGCACAACTGCAATAAGAACATGAGTGTGGCTCATGTCCTCACACATCTGAAATCACTAATGGAGTCACAGGAGCCTGGTATCACTAAGGGTAAACATAGTCTCACTGGGAAGATCGGGTTGGTGCCACCTCGAAAAGGAGCAGAGTCACTGTGGAAGAAACTTGCCCAGGAGAGGCCCAGGCCCTTGCCTATGGTGTTCTGTGAGCTCAAAGGCTGGGGTGCCCTGGTATCCACATGGGCTGTGCTGGTGTTCAGTTCTGGGCCTGCTGGGCTCTTCTCACAGTGCTGGGTGCACAGGGCAGTGGGTAAACCCTGCTGTGAGGGTCTATCGTCTCACACCTTTGTTACCTTCTGTGTCTTTATATGCAGTGTCCTGACAGGAGGAAGGGGAGGGATAAGAGTCCAATACTGCAGCCCTGAAGGCAGCACCATGGGGTGTGCATGGGTAGGCAGCTTCGAGGAGGCTGTCTGCTCAGGGAGCTCCTGTCCCACTCACCATTTGGTCCTCTTTGCGCTGTGGTGTCACATACAGGACAGCACTCAATGAGATTATTGTTTAGAAATCCACTGTGTAGCTCAGAGATCAGGGTCCCAACCTGTGTGAGCATGGATGACCACACAGCATCACATCATCCCAGGGAAAACAGCTTCTCCAAGCTGGTAGAAATATTGTCATCACCACTGCAGAGAGTAGAGGGTCCTGGCTTAGAGAGGGAGTGTGAGGCCATTCTCGCACTCACAGTCCTCAGTAGTTTCTTCACTTGCATCCCTGTGAGGTTTTCCCCATCCCAGAGCATCTGTATGTCCAGGCTGCCTTGTATTTGGGCAATGTACAGCTCACCCCAGTATGGACAAGACAGGTCTCCCAGAACAGCGATTTCACTTAGAGCATTGATCAAACATAAGCCAAGTTTCTCTTCAAAAATTTATTAATAATAATATGTGCGGGGGGCTGGGGGAATAAGCTGAAGTCTCCCAGATTCAAACAATAGAATACAGATGTGCAATTATGTGTCACAATTCTCTCACAGAGGTTCCTCTCAGACTCTGTAGCAGGAAAGCCCTTTTGCTCTGCATCCTGGACAGGCTGGAGAAGAGTAGGCAGTTCCTGGTCTACACAGTGGTCTTAGTTTCAACCACAAGGGCTTCCTCCTCACAGGGGTGATTAGAGCTCACCCAGGATCCCAGAATCTGAGCATCACAGGCTCCTGCAAGAGACTGACTTAGCACAAGGCAGAGCCATTTCAGCTCCCTAAACAGAATGAGACCCTCAGGTACCAGGACACATTGCCCATGAGCTGCCAGAAGATTCACTGGAAAGTCTCTTATGTCACATGTGCCTGCCTCAAACCTCTCACCTGGAAGGCCTTTTTTTTTTTTTTTTTTTTTTTTTTTTTTTTTTTTTTTTTTTTTTTTTAGCGCTGAGCAGGAAAGGGAGGATAGAGCATGTGGCACAGAGAATCCAGTTCAGATATTATCCTGGAGAGACATTCACACAGGAGGTGACTCCTGCTCATGTGGATCATGCCCTCCATGACTATACCGGGTCTTGGGTGCTGGCCTTCACTGACTGGGCTGGGCACCAGCAGTGCATGAGCTCAGCCTCCCAAGGGTCCTAAGGACCCCATATCTCTGGACAGGATTTCTCACCATGACCCTCTGCTGCCTTCCCTTCCAGGATTTCCAGGATACAGGAAGCTGATTGATTTGGGGCATGCTGTTTCTCCTGCAAGACAGGAGGTAGCAACTGAGAAAAGTTAGAAACAAACTGGGGGTGATTATCACAGCCCCCAATCACACTGCGCAAGTTCACTGCCTGCTGCCCACACAGGAAGATGACCAGGTCCTTCTCACAGAGAACAGTGGGGCCAGGTGCATGGAAACTTTCAGATGAGGCCCAGGGTGCAACAGCTGTAACCAAGGCCACATCAAACCCATGACCAAACAATCCCAATGTGTGCACTCTGCACATCTTGTACTGCTGCACCCGGAACCACACACAGACATTGCTGTATACTCACTGCCTCCTGAGAGACCCGGATGTGATTCTGCTCTTCTAGGCAACATCCCCTGCCACCTGACCATACTTACCAATATCTACATATGCACAGTGTATATTATAAATACACTCTGTTAATTACCTGCATGCTCTCAAAGTTGGCAGTTCAGTAGATGATTGCAGTATTGATCAGTCTTCCATTTCCATTTATCCCGAGTCACTCTTTTTATGTATTTGTGCATTTCCTGCCTTTTTCCCCTACGCTGTAAAAAGTTTCAGCCTTGGTTAACAAGTGGTTTTAATGACGTATGTTAGCATTTCTTCAAAATCTTTGAAAGCTATTTCTGTCCACTTTACTTGTGATGCCAGTGAAATTAGTAAAATATCTTCAATGAACATGTAATATTTCTGTGAATTTGGTTCTGTTTTGCATGGTTTCATATTTTAGGGAAAATTATGGTGCATGTTATTTTTCAGAGGTTTTCATATATTTTTAATTCTGTTGTTTTATGAACAACTCCAATTCTTATAAACAGTTATTTAATATAGTTCATGAAGGTTTTTCGTTTTTCCTTTTTTGGTAAGAAAAATAGAACTCATGACCTGGCATTTGCCAGGCAGGCACTCTGCCACTGATTTATATCCCCGGCCCAAAGTTTGCATTTTTGATGGTACTAGGGAAGTTTAATTTCTGCTTGGTAATCATGACTTTTCACTTTTTTTTTTATTTAAGAGGAAAAAGAGAAAAACACAAAACAAAACAAAGCAGTGTAAGGTTACACATAATACGGAACTACAAAAAAAAAAACATAACAGTAAGAAATTTTGTATTCTTTGATACTGTGATTTGACTTTTCACTTTTAACAAAGGAGAGCTGCTCCTTAGATGAGAGTATGGAGTATTCAGGACATTGGACAGTGGAGATCTCCAGTATTCAGGTAGAGAAAGACACACAATGCAGCTGCTCAGATCTTTTTTGTGCACAGTTGAGAATTTCTTTTCCAATTTCCTTATCTTCAAAGAGAACACACTTTGCCCAAAGGAAGAAAGGAAGCTTCCTCATCCACAGCTGTGTGAGGTATGGTTCACAGGGTGTGGACAGATCTCCATGACTCATTCTTCCTGCATCTATATTAGTACCTGTGGGTTACATGACCAGAGTTCTGCTTTACGATAGTTACCAAAAATGGTATTGTATACTCGAAATCTGCAAAGAAACTAAGAGTCAGTGATTATATAGCAAGAAAAAAAATGTACAATGACAGAAACTGTTGAAAAGGAATGAGAAACTGGTATGGGGAAAAGGGGAATACGAAGGGAAAAGCGAATACATACATTTAACTTCTGCAAAGCTGCCATGGAAAATTAAAAGTCTATATCTAGTACTCTCAAGTAACAAACATAGATATAATAATACTCAACTTCTTAACCACTTTTACTTCCCTTTTGTCTAACTTTGCAATTTTGTTTTTCTCCTTATAATAAAATTTAAAGACAATAAATAAATGCAA
Organism: Cavia porcellus; assembly: GCF_034190915.1. Classification (NCBI taxonomy): domain Eukaryota; kingdom Metazoa; phylum Chordata; class Mammalia; order Rodentia; family Caviidae; genus Cavia; species Cavia porcellus. The sequence continues at coordinate 35,238,369 of NW_026947490.1, read as the reverse complement.
GAAAATGTAGAAGAAATACACAAATGCTACCTAGAGGTGTGTTGCTCTAAAGTGTGTCAATTTGCTAGATGGTGGCAATATTTTACACTGTAGTTGTATGGATGAAATCAATTTCTGTGCTTCAATAAATACACTAACATCTCCTCAGTAATGTGATAATAAGGCTCATACTGAAGCTGCACAATATCTCACTTCAATTTCAGGATTTCAAGTTGAACTGTTCTTTAACTTTCTTCATTTAATATTCATAACATGTACATGAGGGGTTGGAAGTTTATTGCAATAAGAGAGTGCTTTACTCTTACGTGAACTCAAGGATTTCATCTTTTGATTATGTTGTGGAAGCTTAAGTTGTGTCTGAAAGGCAGCCTGATACATAGGTATGTGTAATTGTTATTTATTGGTATTTGTTTGAACACAAGCCATGAAAGGTGTCACTTTGCGGTTACTGCTAAATTCTCCTTGACCTGCACATCTCCTCCTCAGGGCCCTAATGTACCAGCTGTGCCTGACTCATCCTCCTCTCTCCCTTCCGGGCACTGGTGTTATAAGCACCCACCCAGGATCTCCCTGTTTCTAGTGATGGCTCAGGTGTATGCTTTTCACCCCTTGCCACGTTTTTGGAGAAAGACCTCTCATGTTATGCAAAGCACATTTACATGTTCCCATCCAGTGAGGTGACTCAGAAATAGAAAATGTCTTCAGAACTTTATTTACCACCTGGGTCCAAATGGCCCAACCTGGTCATGATTTTCTGTGTCAACTTATTTGATTGAAGTTGAAGTCTACTGATACTGTTTCTACAATTTGTATACTGTAGTTGTTTTCAAAGGTGTTAGAGTACAAAACAAACAAAAAAACCTAGAAGATAGTAGATTAAAACTCAGGAGCATAACACAGGCTATCCAGGACCAGAAAGCCAGAAACCTGGTAAACAATGACTTACAGAAGTAAAAAGGAAACATAGGCATGGGAATCAAGGAAGAGCAGTTGAGAACACTGGAAACCACAGAGAAAATGGAAAACCTGAACACAATGCAGAGAAAAGAACATGCTCTGGAATGCTAACCCTTACTCCTGAGAAGGGATCCTGTGTCTACAAACAGAAGATAATGGACAGGTTTGGAGGTCTCAATGAAAAATAATGGACTGAACTAGGAATGCAAACCCCAAGAAAATTCTGTGCTTGTGTTTAACTGTGAATACAATGTTGGGATTTACTTTGAGAGTAACTTCTTCCATGTGACTTGCTACAATTGGAGAAGAAATCCATTGTAGACCCTGTCACGTTTGAGGCTGATTGATCATGACACATTTGGAGAACAGGTTAATTGCTTAGGACTAAACAGTTCTAGGAATGAGAAGTCACAATGTAACTACATTCAGGTTTTCTGGATCACCCTACCATATTTACTGGGTGGTAGACAGCCAGAAGACACAGTCACAGACATAGACTCCCTGAGAAGTTTTAGCAAGGGTGAGATCAGGTCAGGTATGACTTAGTGGTCTGTGCTTTTTGTGAAAAGCTGGGTTGTTTTCATGTGATTTTCTGAGAGGTTCACATGTGAAAGTGCTGGCATTAAGTCCAGCAGACTCCCTGATCCCACTCCTTGTGACCAAAAAGATACAGAACTTGGAGACCTGTTTGTGTTTCCCATATGCCTAAGTCATCAAGAACATGCTTCATCTTGGACAGTTGCCACCTACTGGGATGTATGGACAGAGAGAGCTCTGGGGCAAAAGGGTTCAAAAGATTACAGACCATGAAGCTGAGTGAAGATATCAATGACTTGGGGCACACAGGGTCACAAACACTAAGACCTGCTAGAATGAACGCAGTCATAAAGGGAGATACCATATTATTGGTTGACACTATCCAGTAGGAAGTACGGGGACACACAGAGAAAGTGGGTATAAAAGAATGAGCTCTTGCTGTGACTCTGTTCCCCCAGTATCTGTGTATTCCATTCTACTGACCTTGGAAAGGAACCACCCAGCCAAACACAATGGGGAATTTTTGTTTATTTGTTTATTTTTGCTGTGTTTTCTTTTCTTCTTTGTTTTATTGTTTTTAGTCATTTTTCCTTTTTTGATTATTTTAGTGTCTTTATCCTAATTCTATTAATTTCTTTCATTCTTAAATTGGGTATTTTACCTTATATTTCTCATCTCTTCTTCTCCCTTTTCATTACTGTCAAATTTTATTTATTTCTGTTTTTTCCTTTCCCTATACTTTCATAGCTATTTTTAATGTTTATAAGCCTTATTAATTTTTTAGCTAGCCTATATTGTTGACTTCTTTTCTGTTGTTAAAAATTTTGGAGCTGATGCATTGACTAGATGTTTGTTGAATGACAAAATTTGGTTGGTAGCCATATTGCTAGGGTAGTTCTGTTCCTTAGGGTTACCATTGGTACAGCTATAGCTTTTGTTCATTCTTATGACATGTAAATATGTGAGTAGTTGAGTACTTTATATTGTTAAGTGTGGAATGATAGTTCTGTGCATTGTTTTTTATTGTAGGCTAATAATGTTCATTGTACCAGAAAAAATAGTGCAGTTGTTCTCTCTTCTCTGTGTGATGGTGGGGATCAAACCTCCATCAGAATGTTGGGCTCTATGAAACCCCTAGAATACTGTGCTGAATAAGATGTCCAAGATGAACGTGAGTGTTAACCCACATGCAAAATGAAACTCAAAATACATTCCAGGAAGACATAGTTATTTCCAAGTCTCCACCACTATGAGTATGAGTACTCAGTGAGTGTTCTCTCTCATGTGTTCAGCTCCTGGCTGCATGTGGATCTTTCTCTAGCTGTGTTGAACCTAGAATAGTGGAATTCTGAGGGCCACCAGGATCAGGTCAGCCAGGCCCATTCAGATGAAATTGTCACTGTGTGATCCTGAGGTTTGCAGTAGGAGTTAGTGACAAAGAGGTAAGAGGAGACCAATATTGTCCCAGGATTCCTGAATATCCCGGGGCATCTGGTTCTTAACAGAAGATTTCACCTTGTGAATGCAGCTCCATAACTGAGAAGCTTTTCTCCCCTGATTTGGAGTTTGACATGGTTTGTAGTGGACTGAGGGTCTCCAATTTTCCAGAGAGTCAAGAAAGAGAAAAAAGTGTTTGAATCACTGAAGGATAGAGCCTTTATCCTAGGTTATGCATCCTCATATCTTACCATCATGGCACGACTTCATGAACATCCATAGTACCCCTTTTCCAGTGGAGTCCTCACCCTTACTGTACTCTGGGAATTCAAAATTTTGGTCTCAGTCACTTTGGAATTAAAGTTTTCTGAGTTCAATGAGCTCAGAAATGGCAACAATTGTTATTTCATGTTTGGGAATAACAGAATACTATGAGTTTTTTTTTAATCTGGAACACAGGACAATGTACTCTGATTCTCTTAGAGGTGAATTACCTTTCATTCACTGACCAGATATGAGGCTGGGTCTTCAGGGTAAAAGAAATGATAAAAGAAATAAAAAGATATGGAACATATCTAAAGAAGACACAGTTGGCAGAGGAGGAGCTGGGCAGATCTGGGGTGCCCTCATCGGCCTCTCTGAGTGTCTGGAGGACTCTGGATATCTCCACCCAGACTGTTGGAGTTCCCCCGAGGCTTCCAGGTGCAGTGAAGGGGAGATGCCTAAGTTTTATTGGTCTTGTTCTCCACTGTTTTGTCCAACTTTATAATATCTAATGAGATAGACAAATCTTTTTAAGGAAACAAGAGACAACGTTGATAACCATTGTTGATAACCTTGTACTCTGTTCTACACCATGTGCTATGTCTATCCTTAGTTTTGACTGACAGCTTTGTTTTGCCATATTTGACTGTATTCTCTCCCCCCCCAAAAGTAATAAGCACTAAGGAGTAATAAAATCCAAAATGTGTAAATTTTGTTGTAAAAAAGAGAGGGGAAAAAAATAAAAAGAGCTCTAACGGATATAACAGCAAGTGTATTTAGGGGTGTTAAATAGCTGACTATATCAATGTTTTTGGATCATTGAACACAGCTGTTTGCAGTCTCCCTGTTTGAATGTCCACCTTGTATGCTTTGATACTGTGATTTGAGCAACTATTTTCAAGATAATAATATGTAATCTATTAACAGGTGATTTCTTACTGTTATTTTTTTTTGTAATTCTGTATTACGTGTACCCTTACACCACTTTGTTTTGTTTTGTGTTTTTCTCTTTTTCCTCTTAAATAAAATAAAAAAAGAAGACAGTTAAAAAATTGGAGGAACTAAGCAAAAAGATAGAATCCCTGAATGAACAATATAAGAAACAAGCAATACAAAAAGCAGATGCAATCAGATATACAGGAAATTAAAAATTCCATTGAAAGTTGTAAAAACCACCTCAATGAAAGTGAACACAGAATTTCAGACTCCGAAGACATGATTGCAGCTAGTGAACAGGAAAGAAAAGATCTTTTTAAAAATAACAAGTAACCAGGAAAAAACAATTCAACAACTGCAAGATGATGCAAAGAAAAACAACATAAGACTAGTATGTATAAATGAAAAGAAAGCTGATAACACAAAAGATATCAAGAGGCTATTTAAAGAAATAATAGCTGAAAATGTTCTAAACATGAGAATGGAAATAACATACAGATCAGTAAAGCATATAGAACTCCATATAACCATGAACAAATAAAACTAGGTCCAACCATATAATTATCAACATCCCTGAAATCCAACAAAAAACAGAATATTAAAAGCTGCTATGGAGAAGAGACATTACCTATAAAGGAAAGCCTATTAGATTCACAGCAGACTTCTTAACACAAACAATGAAGACAAGAAGAGCATGGAGTGCAGTATTTCAGATTCTAAAGGAAAATGAGTTCCAACCAAGACTGATGTACCCTGAACAACTGTCCTTAAAATGGATGGAGAAATAAAATACTTCCACTACAAGGAACTGACCCAGCCTGCGGGTCAATCTGGATCCGTGGGGCAGTTTCCTGGAGAAGGAATGGGGATTAAGACAGGGCCAGAGACAGAGAGATGGAGACAAGTCGAGAAAATACTATCAAGCCTCATTTATTAATGGTCGCTGCTTTTATAGGGCAGGGGTGGGCCTATGGGACAGGAAGAGGCTATGGGCTGATCTCTGATGGGTCATCGTCACATCCGTGTATGTGATGTGAGTAGGAGAGGATTATGGTTAATGTAGGCAGGCGCATTATGTGCCCATAGGAGGGAGAGGCAGGGAGACAGCAGTGGGGCAGCTGTGCTGCTCCCTACATTTCCTCCCTTTCTATATTTTTTAATCAGGAGTATGGCAGGCCCTGTGAGGACAGCACCTGTCTTAGGTCAAGGACCTTATTACATGAACCCAACCGGGCCTTACCCGTCATGGGCTTGCAGGACAGCAGTTGGTGCTGTGCAGCCGGTGTTGTGGCATGTATGTCCTAGTTGCCTGTCTCTGGCTGCCTGTCCATTGTCTCAGGGCGGTTAGGCCACATCGTCATATGGGCCACTCATGGGAATTCTTTCCCAGTAGGTTTGTTAATTTGCCATCTCCAGCTGGTGATAGTGTACATGAATGGGCTTTGTCATAAACGCACCTATCTGGTTATTAATGAGCGCCATAATCCTCTGAAAAATACAAGGACCCTCAAAGAAGAGAAGCAACAAGGCAGTTAGGGGCCCCAGGAGTGGCACTAGGTAGGGGAAGAGTGCTCCCCAGAGCATGGAAAAGGGGTTAGAGGCCATTTGTGATGGGAGGTCCAAATCCACTATTGGTCAAGAGTGGTCCAAGGAGGTTCTCGAGAAGGCACCACGTAATCCATCGGTTTGGCTTTTTCTGTAAGGAAACACAAAAAGTTGCCTCAGGGTATGTGTTCACTCCTGGGCCTTTTTGGGGTTATTATTATTTGGCTAATTAATTTGCCTAACGAGGCATTCGGGGAGCCATCTAGCCTCTTTGTCTGGGTGGGAGTATACACACACTGAACCGTGTCCCCATATGAGAATGGGGTCAGGGCCATGCAATGAGTTAGTCAGGGAGTCTCTCCATAGTACGGAAGCAAATTGCTTTTGTGTCTCAGTATGCCAAAAATGCATGGCTGCTGACTGCCCAGAAGCATCCAAATTTAAAAAATTAAGGATGAATAAGCACAAGATAGAATATTTCTGGGGGATCCTTGGATAGGGTACCATGATCCTCCTTTGACTTTATCAATAGTGAGTTTGAGAGAACGATGTGCACTTTCAACAATGCCTTGGCCTTGTGGGTCAATTGGCACTACCTTGGGGCTTGGAATCACATTGCCAGAGCCCTTGGGAATACTGAGTGAGGGTTAGATAGGCTAGCTTGTTACCACAATTGACCAAGAGGGGGCCCTGCTGTTGTTTAGAGGGCAGTTCAGAACAAAGTGTTCCAATTGGTCGCATTTAAAGCATGTACCATTAATTTGGGGGGGGGGGGCAAGAAAAATTGGTTTGAACAGGGCAGCCATGGCTAGGCCCTGGTGGTAGGTGGGACCTATGTCAGCACATAGGCCTATGTAGCCAGATAGATCTTCCTTTTTTTTCATGGGGCCAAATTGCAGCTTGGCAAGCTGATGTCACATTTTCACAGGCTAATTGTTTAATTAGGGCCGCATTAGTTTCAATGGTGCCAAAAAGGCGCTTGGCTGCCTTTATGAGGTGGTTGACAAAATCAGACAATGGTTCTTCTGGTTTTTGTCTAATTTGGGTGAGGGAGGAGGTTACATCACCCCTAGAGGGAAGTTTTCTCCAAGCCCTTGTAGCAGCCACGTTAACTTGTGCAAAGAGGCTGGGATCATATCTCATTTGGGCCTCTTTGGTGTTAAAATCCCCAGGTTCTGTTAACATGGGAAGGGTCCAGGGGTTTTGTCTAGCAGCATTATCTCTAGCAATATTTTCACATTGTTCCATAAATTCAAATTTCCAGAGTAAATAATTGCCCCCGGAGAGAGTAGCTTTGGCTAAATCCCTCCATTCATTTGGAATGACCCAACCTTGGGTCATAGAATCTAAAACAGCAAGAGTGAATGCAGCTGTAGGGCCAAATCGGGCAACCACTGTCTTTAATTCTTTTAAAGCTACCACTGTGAATGGCGTATGGGTTCGAATGACTTGTGGAGCTAGTGTCGAGGCGCCCGTGCCATCTTGCGGCTGTGCGGCACCATTTTGCGGAGGTACGTTTGTTTCTGTCACCAGAAACCCCATTTCAGGGAGGGGCCCACCCTGTTGTGGTGGAAGTGAGGCAAGCACCATTTTAGAAGCAGGCGCCATCTTAGGGGTGGTGTCTAAATTGGTCATTCGTAAACTTTGGAGTTGCAGAATGAGTCTTTGTTTTTCTTGTTCTAATTGGAACTGTTGTTGCAAGTAATGGATCTCTGACTCTAAGTTGAGAAGTGTGGTAGAGCGGCTGGACAATTTGGGTGTCTTATTGAAGCAAGGGGGTGGTTTTATGGAAACAGGGGCTACGATAGGGTCTGAGTGATGTTGGCTAGCTTCTTCTGTTAATTATTTCCAATCGATCTCTTTTAAAGGAGCGAGGTTGGGATATAAAGACTTGTGGTGGGCCTCAAGTGGTATGGGCTCAGATGGTGGTGGGCCACGATCTTGGGGCTTTTTTAACATATCATTTGACTCATTGGAGAGGCAAGAAGGTTTAGATTCATCTCCTGAAGGGAGCGATGTTGGCGAAGCGGAAGTGTGCAAAGCGGCTTCACCTTGGGTGATTGTTTTATCAATTTGAGGGTCTCAGCAGCACTGTGTAAGTAGCTCTGAGATTAGGTTCCAGTAGGCTAAAGCTGTAACTGGGACCTTTTCAGGGTCAAAGATCCAATAGTAATCCTTTAATGCATCTCCTACTCTTTCCCATCTTTTTGCATCAATAGAGCCCTCTAAAGGAAACCAAGGGCAAATCTTATGAATAAATTGAAAATACTGCAATAAATCTTTTTCTTTAGCCTTTATCCCTCTTGTCTTTAAAGCTTTACTTAAATCTGACACAAAGCATCACTTACTGCCTGACCCATGCTAGAAAAAAGGAAAAGGATCACCATTCACTTACCATGACTCTAGCATGGTCCCGCGTAGCGTTGGTCACAAAACTTTTAGTTTCACGGTGGGTCAGGTAAGTCCAGCAGAGACCTGGAACTCTCCTCTTTACCTACAGGCCAGGCTCCTCTGGCTCCCTGTTGGTCCGGTAAGACCAGTGGAGGCAAGGAACCCTGCCCTAGGCTGGTGAACTGTTTTCTCTGCCTAGGGCCCAGGATCCTGCTGCCTGTGGGTCTCTTAAGTCCAGCAGAGGTATGGAACTCTCCTGCAGGCCAGGCTCCTCCAGCCCAGTGAGACCAGCAGAGGCAGGGAACACCACCCTAGGCCGGCGAACTGTTTTCTCTGCCAGGAGACCAGGATCTGGCTGCCTGTGGGTCACGTAAGTCCAGGAGAAGCGTGGGACTCTCCTCTTTACCTGCAGGCCGGGCTCCTCTGACTCCCTGTTGGTCCAGTAAGACCAGCAGAGGCAGGGAACTGCGCCCAAGGCCAGCAAACTGTTGTCTTCTCCTGGGGCCCAGGATCAGCCTGCCTGTGGGTCTTGTTAACTCCAGTAGAATCATGGAATTCTCCTCTTTGCTGGCAGGCCAGGCTCCTCTGGCTCCCTGTTGGTCCGGTAAGACCAGTGGAGGCAGGACTGTTTTCTTTGCCTGGGGCCAAGGATTCGGCTTCCTGTCAAAATCAGTGAGTAAGGAGGGAGGAGGGACCTCTGTCCCAGCCTGACTGACCTCTCTACATCACTTGGAACAAAATTTGAAGTGAAAAAATATAGGAAAATGACAAAACAAAAGACCAAAATGCAGTCTCAAACATCCAGCCCATCCCAACAAAGCCTAAGAGCCATGTGTATAGAAGAAAATATATGTCACATAACTGAAATACCTGAAATAATAGTAACTGAAATAAAGAAGCAACTCTGGGAAGCCTTAAATGAAATCAAACTAGAAATAATCTCTCAGGTAAAAGAAGAAATGATAAAAGAAACGAGGGAGAAGCTGAACACATCTAAAGAAGACATAGTTAAAAAACCTGGGGAGATAAACAAAAAAATAGGATCCCTGGATGAACAATATAAGAAACAAACAGAATATATAAATCAGATGCAAAGAGATATACAGGAAATAAAAAACTCCATTGAAAGTTGTAAAAGCCACCTCAATGAATGTGAAGATAGAATTTCAGACCTTGAAGACAAGATTGCAGCCAGTGAATAGGAAAGGAAAGATCTTTTAAAAATAACAAGAAATCAGGAAATAACAATTCAACACCTGCAAGATGACGCAAAAAGGAACAACATAAGGTTAATAAGGATAAATGAAACAGAAGGGAACAACATAAAGGATGTCAAGAGGATATTTAGAGAAGTAATAGCTGAAAATTTCCCAAACATGAGACTGGAAACCAATATCAAGAACAGTGAAGCATATAGAACTCCAAATAGCCATAACCAAAATAAAAATACACCCAGACACATAGTAATGGCCATCCCAGAAATCAAACAAAAGAATAGAATATTAAAAGCTGTAAGAGAGAAAAGACAGATAATCTATAAAGGAAAACCTATCAGAATAACAGCAGACTTCTCAGCACAGGCAATAAAGTCAAGAAGAGCATGGAGTGAAGTATTTCAGATCCTAAAGGAAAATGATTTCCAACCTAGGCTTATGTATCCTGCAAAACTGTCCTTCAAAATGGATGGAGAAATAAGATACTTCCATGACAAAGAATACCTGAAAAACTACATTATAACCAAGCCAACCCTGCAAAGAATACTGAAAGACAGCCTAGATGCATCTAGGAAAAAACCACTAAACAAAGCAATTAAACAGAACCAAAAGACAAAGGTGCAACAGCAGAAAGATAACATGTCAACAATAAACCAATATATAACAGTTATAACCATTAATGTAAATGGTCTCAATGCACCAATTAAAAGAAACAGACTGAGAGAATGGATCAAGAAACAAAATCCAACCATATGCTGTCTACAAGAAACCAATCTAATGAAAAAGGATACCCACAGACTGAAAGTCAAAGGATGGAAAACAATACTTCATGCAACAGGAACTCCAAAAAAGCAGGGGTGGCTATTCTGTTTGTAGACAATGTGAACTTCAAGCCAATAATGATCAGACGAGATAAACAAGGTCACTACATACTGGTTAGGGGAAAACTCCAAGAGGAAAAGATAATTATTTTAAATATATATGCACCAAATTCCAGAGCACCCAGTTATATAAAATAAGTACTAACAGAAATGAAAAACCAAGAAAACAGTGACACAATTCTAACAGGAGATCTTAACACACCATTGACACCAATGGACAGATCAACCAGACAGAAAATCAGCAAAAAAATAAAAGAACTGAATCACACCTGTGAACAAATGGACTTAACAGAGTATTCCACCCAACAACAACAGAATATACATTCTTATCAGCAGTACATGGGTCATTTTCTAAAATACTCCATATATTAATTCACAAAACATATCTAAATAAATGCAAAAGGGTTGAAATCATCCCTTGCATGCTATCGGACCATAGTGCTATGAAATTAGAAATGAATGATAAAAGATACTACAAAATTCCCACAAACACATGGAAACTGAATAACACACTCTCGAGTAATCAGGAGGTCACAGAGGAAATCAAAGAAGAAATTAAACACTACCTACAAGAAAATGAAAACACAAATACAACTTACCAAATCTGTGGGATGCAATGAAAGCTGTCCTCAGAGGAAAATTTATAGCACTGAGTTCACACATCAGGAAAACAGAACGAATACAAATAAACAACCTGATGTTACACCTCAAACATCTAGAAAAAGAAGAGCAAATCAAGCCCAAAGCCAAAAGAAGAGAAGAAATTATAAAAATCAGAGCAGAAATCAATGCAATAGAGACTAAAAAAACAATCCAAAAAATCAATGAATCAAAGAGTTGATTCTTTGAAAGAATAAATAAAATTGATAAGCCCCTATTCAACCTTATCAAAAAAGGAAAGAAAAAGCTCAAATTCATGCAATAAGGAGTGAAAGAGGTGAAATTACTACAGATCTTATAGAAATACAGAAAATAATCAACACCTATTTCGAAAACCTCTACTCTCAAAGGTTTGATAACACAGAGGAAATGGACAGATTCCTAGAAGCATACGAAGTACCAAAGCTAGGTCACAAAGATGTAAAGCTACAGAATAAATCAATTTCTATTAATGAAATTGAAAAGGTAATTCAATCCTTACCTACAAAGAAGAGTCCAGACCCAGACAGATTCACTGCAGAATTCTATAAGAAATACAAAGAAGACCTAATGCCAAAACTCCTCAAACTATTCAATGAAATTGAAAGGGAAGGAATCCTTCCTAAGTCATTCCTGGAAGCAAATATTACTCTAGTACCAAAACTTGAGAAAGACCCAACTAAAAAAGAGAACTACAGACCAATCTCCCTAATCAATTCAGAAGCAAAAATCCTCAATAAAATATTGGCAAATAGGATGCAGCAAATCATCAAGAAGATCATACACCATGCCCAAGCAGGATACATCCCAGGCATGCAGGGATGGTTCAATATACATAAATCAATAAATGTAATACACCATATGAATAGAGCGAAAAGTAAGAACCACATGATCATTTCTAAGGATGCAAAAAAAAGCTTTTGATAAGGTCCAACATCCATTCATGATAAGAACCCTGCAGAAAATCGGAATAGATGGTCTTTACCTCAATATAATAAAGGACATCTATGACAAACCAACAGCCAATATCATACTAAATGGCCCAAAATTGAAAGCCTTTACTATAAAATTAGGCACAAGACAAGGATGTTCCTTATCTCCACTCCTATTTAATACAGTACTGGAAACACTAGCCAGAGCAATTAGACAAGAGAAAGAAATAACACGCATAAAGATAGGAAAAAAAGAAGTTACGCTATCATTATTTGCAGATGACATGATACTCTATATAGAAGATCTCCAAAACTCCATTGAAAGACTGCTAGATATAATAAGTAAATTTAGTAATGTATCTGGCTATAAAATCAATACTGAAAAATCAATAGCATTCCTGTACACTAACAACAAAGTCACAGAAAGAGAAATGAGAGAAGCCACAGCCTTCACACTAGCAACCAAAAAAATGAAATATAAGGGAATTAGTCTCACAAAACAAGTGAAAGACCTGTACAGGGAAAATTATATCACACTGGAAAATGAAATTGAAGATGATCTCAGAAAATGGAAAAACATCCCTTGCTCATGGATAGGGAGAATAAATATTGTGAAAATGGCCATTGTCCCAAAACTTCTATACAGATTCAATGCAATCTCGATAAAAATACGATCAACATACCTCATAGTACTCAAGAAATCACTCCTAAAATTCATCTGGAGTGAGAAGAGACCTAGAATACCAAGAACAGTTCTAAGCAGCAAAGGTAAAGCAGGAGGTATCACAATCCCTGACTTGAAAATGTACTACAAAGCAACTACAAAGTAAAATCAACATGGTACTGGAAGCAAAACAGAGCTGAAGATCAATCGAGTAGATTAGAAGATACAACCACAACTGCAAACACACTCGACCACCTTATCTTCGATAAAGGGGCCAAACAGGATCAATGGGAGTATGACAGTCTCTTTAATAAATGGTGCTGGAAAAACTGGCTCTCCATATGTCAAAAGCTAAAACTAGACCCATGCCTATCACCATGTACTAAAATAAAATCTAAATGGATCAAAGATCTGAATATTAAAACAGAAACACTAAATCTATTGGAAGACAAATTGGGTAAAAACCTTGAAGATATAGGAGTAGGTAGAGAATTCATGAACAGGACTCAAACTTCACAGGAAATACTTCCCAGAATCAATAACTTGGATCACCTCTTATTAAAATGTTTCTGCACATCAAAAGAAGTCTCCAGTTTGGTGAGAAGAAAACCAACAAACTGGGAAAAAATCTTAGTGAACTGCCCCTCAGACAAAGGACTTCTGACTAAAACATATAAAGACTTTTAAAAAAATCAGATCCCCAAAATTCAAAGACCCAATCTAAAAATGGGCATCTGAGATGAATAAACAATTCTCAGATAAAGAAATACAAATGGCAAATAAATATATGAAAAATATTCATCATTATTGGTCATTAGAGAAATGCAAATCAAAACCACACTGAGATTTTATCTCACTCCTGAAAGAATGGCCAAGATCAAGAAAACCAACAACAACAAATGCTGGAGAGGCTGTGGAGAAAAAGGAACTCTCCTGCCCTTTTGGTGGGAGTGCAGACTAGTGCAACCATTGTGGAGGTCAGTCTGGAGATTTCTCAGAAAACTAGGACTGGAAGCCCCATATGACCCAGCTATAACACTTCTAGACATATTCCCAGAAGAACTGAAAGCATCATACCACAGTGATATATGTGCACCCATGTTTATAGCAGCACAATTTGTAATAGCCAGATCTTGGAAACAACCTAAATGTCCATCAACTGAAGGATGTATAAAAAAGTTACGGTATTTTTATACAATGGAGTACTACTCAGCTATAAAGAATGACCGCATTGAGACATTTTAAAATAAATGGACGCAGCTTGAGACCATACCCATAAGTGAAATAAATCAAACTCACATGTATAAATACCGAATAGTTTCCCTAGGGTAAGAAATGATAAGAATACTTAGAAGTATGTGATAATCATGATTCCCAATCATATTGGTTTGAAGCCATATAATGTTTTCACTCATTAACCGCAATGGTTTTAACCCGGGTTGTTCGATTTTAGTATCTATGATAGCTCAAATAGCTATTTTGAAGAAAGCAACACAACATAAAAGCTAGTGCTGATTTAATATTGTCTTGTTTCAAAGTTCCATCAAGCTGTAGTACATCTGTTTCCACTGGTTTTAACATGTTGTTTCTTACTATATTTCACTATATGCTATAGTATTAACAAAACTCTTTATAGACAAAAAGATAATATAGAAACCATTGTTTTCTATTAGCAGGTTCTAAATATCCTGTAATTCTTGCATTCTCTTGAAAGGTTTCACACTGTCTAGATATGCTTGATATTATAGCACGTGAAGTTACACTCAAATAATTTAAGGAAAGAGGCACTATGGTGACTACTGTTATGTTAGATTATCTGGTGATAAAACACAATGATGCTTGAATTGCTCGGTTCTGCCCTGTATTGTCCTATTACAATATCCTCTCTTATCTCAATCTTCCCCCTATTTTTAAATTAATCTATTTTCTCTCATTTTATTAATTAAGGGAAAACTAAATTAAAGAATAACGGAACATATTATAGCAGCTTTTTTGTTGTCCTATTAACATGACTTGAACCCCAGTATTGCTCTCCCCATCTTGTTCTGTCTGATTATTATATATTCTATTTTGTTTGATAGTATCAAGTTTGAGGGTATAGGCAATCACTTTGAAGGCAATAAGATATACTATGATGCCCAATATGGATTGACTAACATCCTTTTTTTTTTTTTGAAGTCCTGTAAGGTCCTCAGTGTAGATTTTATTGGTTTTGTTCCATATTGTTTTGATCAATTATATTATACCTGATGATATAGACAATTCAATTTGAAAATAGCAAGAGGCACAATGGCAACCACTTTTGATCACCTGGTATTCTATTTTTGCATCATGTGCTATGCCCACCCTTCTGTTCTGACTCTGTTTTGCTTAGTCACATTTGTTTTTATTTTCTTCAAAGAAGTAATAAGAACTGTGAGAGTAATAGAACCCTAAAAGCCTAATTGTTACTGTAAAAAAGAGAGGAAAGTAAAGTGGACTAAGGGCTATAACTGCAGGTATGTTCGAGAGTGTAGGATGGGAAACCATATAACTGATCATTGCATGGATCATTGCACGGAACTGTCTCCAATTGCACTGTATGAATGTTCACTTTATAGCTTTAATTTAGTGATATGGACAACAGTTTCTGGGAAGATAATGGGTAGCCTGTTAACTGGTGATTTTGTACTGTATATTTTTCTAGAAATACTGTATTATTTGTACCCTTTAACTACATTATTTTTTATGTCCTTTCTTTTTTTTCTTCTCTCTTTAAATAAAAAAAAACTTTTAGTTTCACTTTTATGCATGTGTCTCAGGATCGCTCCCTCATTGAGCCCTTAGTGCCAGTAGCCCCACGATGGGCGCCACTTGACCCAGCCTGTGGGTCAATCTGGATCCACAGGGCAGTTTCCTGGAGAAGGAATGGGAATTAACACAGACAGGGCCAGAGACAGAGAGACAGAGACAAGTTGAGAAAATCCAATCAAGCCTCGTTTGTTAATAAAGTGGCCACTGCTTTTATAGGGCAGGGGCAGGCCGCTGGGACAGGAAGAGGCTATGGGGTGATCTCTGATGGGTCATCATCACGTCCATGTACATGACGTGAGTAGGGGAGGATTATTGTTAATGTAGGCAGGCACCTTATGTGCCCATAGGAGGGAGAGGCAGGGAGACAGCAGCGGGGTGATTGTGCCACTCCCTACAAGGAACAGCTGAGGAACTTCATGACCACCAAACCAACCCTGCAAAGAATACTGAAAGACATTCTAGACAGACAAAGGAATAAAACCACTAAGCAAGGCAAACAAACAGATTGGAAAGGTGAAAAATCAACAGCAGAAAGATAATATATTAAAAGTAAACCAATATATATCAGTTATAACCATTAATGTAAATGGCCTCAATTTACCAATTAAAAGAAACAGTCTGGCAGAATGGATCAAGAAACAACATCCACCAATATGACGTGTACAGGAAACCCATCTAAACCAAAAGGAAGCTCATAGACTGAAAGTCAAATGATGGAAAACAATACTCGATGCAACAGGGTTCCCTCTCCAAAAAGCAGGTGTAGCCATTCTGTTTTCAGACAATGTGAACTTCAAATCAAGAATGATCCAAAGAGATAAAGAAGGCCACTATGTACTAGTTAGTGGAAAACTTCAAGAGGAAGAGATAACAATCTTAAATACATATGCACCAAATTTGGGAGCATTCAGCTAAACAAAAAAATATTAACAGACATGAAAAATCAAATAAGCAATAACACAATTATAATAAAGATCTTAACACTATTGACACAAAGGGACAGATCAATTAGATAGAAAATCAGCAAAGAAATAACAGAACTTAGGTGTGCAGAGGAGGGGCTGGGCGGATCTGGGGCGCCTGCATCAGCTCCCCATGGGTCTGGAGGACTGTGGATGTCTCAGCGGGCAGTGAAGGATCTCAGGTTCCAGAGGCCCTGTGGCCTGTGGTGAGTGCTCAGCACACTCTGCCCAAAGCCCAGACTGTTCGGGACTCTCCAGGCTTTCGGGTGCAGTGAAGTGGAAAAGTGGGTTTGAGGCCTCTTCATCCGCCTCCCCATCCTGGCTGCACTTGGAGAACTCTGGAGCTTCCAACAAGTAGGCTGGCACACGCTATCACCAGAGCCCAGCCTGTTTGGGATTCCCACACCTCACCATCGGTGTCCAGAGGAGGCGCTGGGCGGATCTGGGGCACCCGCATCAGCCTCCTCGTGTGTCTGGAGGACTGTGGATATCTCAGCAAGCAGGGGAGGATCGCAGGTTCCAGAGGCCCTGCGGCCTGTGGTGAGTGCTCAGCACACTCTGCCCAAAGCCCAGACTGTTCAGGACCCTCCAGGCTTCTGGGTGCAGTGAAGTGGAGAAGTGGGTTTGAGGCCTCTACATTCGCCTCCTCATCCGGCTGCACTTGGAGAACTGTAGATCTATCAATGGGTGGGCGGGTGCATGCTATCCCCTGAGCTCAGCCTATTTGGGACTCCCACACCTCACCATCAGTGTGCAGAGGAGGGGCTGGATGGAACTGGGTTCCTGCATCAGCCTCCCCATATGTCTGGAGGACTGTGGATGTCTCAGCGGGCAGTGGAGCATCGCAGGTTCCAAAGGCCCTGCAGCCTGTGGTAAGTTCTCAGAGCACTCTGCCCAAAGCCCAGATGGTTTGGGTCCCTCCAGGCTTTCGGGTGCAGTGAAATGGAGAGGTAGGTTTGAGTCATCTACATCTGCCTCCGCATCCCGGCTGTGCTTGGAGAGCTGTGGAGCTTCCAACGGGCAGGTGGGCGCACAGTGTCCCTGAGGCCCCGCTTATCTGGAACTGCAGAGTTCTGAACAGGCAGAGGAGGGCCATTGGTTCTGCATGCCCAGTGGCTTGGGGTAACGGGGTGCCAGAGTCTCAGGAACCGCAAACATAGAAGGGGATTTCCAACAGACACTGAGGAAGCTTTCAAACAACACTTGAAACACAGAAATATAGGAAAATGACAAAATGAAAGACCAAATTACAACCTCAAACCTCCAACCCATCTCAAGAAACCCTAGGAGCAATGTATATAGAAGAAAATATATGCCATTCACCTCAAATATTAGACACAATAGCTACTGAAATTAACAAGCAACTCCAGGAAGCTTTAAAGAAATTCAAACTCAAAATAATCTCCCAGGTAAAAGAACAAATGATAAAAGAAATGAAAGAGATTCTGAATATATCTAAAGAAAACACAGATAAAAAATTGGAGGAACTAAACAAAAAGAATCCCTAGACGAGCAATATGAAAAACAAACAGAATACATAATGCGGATGCACAGAGATATACAGGAAATAAAAAAACTCCATTGAACGTTGTAAAACCGCCTTAATGAAAGTGAAGATAGAATTTCAGACCTTGAAGACAGGATTGCAGCTAGTGAACAGGAAAGGAAAGATCTTTTAAAAACAACAAGGAATCAGGAAACAACAATTCAACAACTGCAAGACGATGCCAAGAAAAGTAACATAAGAATGATAGGGATTAATGAAAAAGAAGGAGACAACATAAAGGATATCAAGAGGATATTTAGAGAAGTAATAGCTGAAAATTTCCCAAGCATGAGATCAGAAACCGACATCAGAATCAGTGAAGCATATAGAACTCCAAATAGTCATAACCAAAATACAACTACACCAAGACATATAATAATCACCATCCCAGAAATCCAACACAAGAATAGATTATTAAAAGCTGTCAGAGAGAAAAGACAGATCACTTATAAAGGAAAACCTATCAGAATCACAGCAGACTTCTCAGCACAAACAATAAAGTCAAGAAGAGCATGGAGTGAAGTATTCCAGATCCTAAAGCAAAATGATTTCCAACCTAGACTGATGTATCCTGAAAAACTATCATTCAAAATTGTTGGTGAAATATGATACTTCCATGACAAAGAACACCTGAAGAACTTCATGAACACCAAGCCAACCCTGCAAAAAATATTGAAAGACAGTTTAGATACACAAAAGAAAAAACCATAAGCAAAGCAGATAATTAAGCAGAACAGAAAGATAAAGATGCAACAGCAGAGAGATAACATGCCAACAATAAACCAGCATTTAACAGTCATAACCATTAATGTAAATGGTCTCAATGCACCAATCAAAAGAAATAGGCTAGCAGAATGGATCAAGAAACAAAATCCAACCATATGCTGTTTACAGGAAACCCATCTAACCCAGAAGGATACTCACAGACTGAAAGTCAAAGGATGGAAAACAATACTTCATGTAGCAGGAATTCAAAAAAAGGCAGGAGTAGCCATTCTGTTTGCAGACAACGTGAACTTTAAACCAAAAATGACCATAAAGGACAAAGAAGGTCACTACATACTCATAATGGGAAAAGTCCAAGAGGAAGAGATAACTATCTTAAATATATGCACCAAACTCCAGAGCACCCAGTTATATAAAACAAATATTAACAGAAATGAAAACTCAAATTATCAGTAACACAATTGTAACAGGAGACCTTAATAGGCCATTGACACCAAGGGACATATCAACCAGGCAGAAAATGAGCAAAGAAATAACAGAACTGAATTACACCTGCGAACAAACGGATTTGATAGACATATACAGAATGTTTCACCCAACGACATCAGAATACACATTCTTCTCAGCAGTACATGGATCATTCTCTAAAATAGACCATATATTAGCTCACAGAACATATTTAAATAAATGCTAAAAGGTTGAAATCATCCCATGCATGTTATCGGATCATAGCGCTCTGAAATGAGAAATTAATGATAAAAGATACTGCAAAAATCCCGCAAACACATGGAAACTGAATAACACACTCTTGAGTAATCAGTGGGTCACAGAAGAAATTAAAGAAGAAATTAAAGAATACCTAAAAGAAAATGAAAATGCAGATACAACTTATCGGAATTTGTGGGATGCAATGAAAGCTGTCCTCACAGGAAAATTTATTGCACTGAGTTCCCACATCAGGAGAACAGAATGAATACAAATAAATAACTTGATGCTACACCTCAAACAGCTAGAAAAAGAAGAGCAAGACAAGCCCAACGCCAAAAGAAGAGAGGAAATTATAAAAATCAGAGCAGAAATCAATGCAATAGAGACTAAGAAAACAATCCAAAGAATCAACGAATCAAAGAGTTGGTTCTTTGAAAGAATAAGTAAAATCGATAAGCACCTAGCCAACCTTATTTAAAAAAGGGAAGAAAAAGCTCAAATTCATGCAATAAGAAATGAAAAAGGTGAAATCACTACAGACCCAATAGAAATACAGATCATCAACACCTATTTCAAAAACCTCTACTCTCAAAAGTTTGATAACACAGAAGAAATAGACAGATTCTTAGAAACATATGAAGTACCCAAAGCTAGATCAAGAGGATGTAAAACTGTTGAATAACCCAATCTCTGTTACTGAAATTGAAAATGTAATTAAGTCCTTACCCACCAAGAAGAGCCCAGGCCCAGATGGATTCACTGCAGAATTCTACAAGAAATACAATGAAGACTTAATGCCAACACTCCTCAAACTATTCAATGAAATTGAAAGGGAAGGAATCCTTCCTAAGTCATTCCTGGAAGCAAATATTACTCTAGTACCAAAACCTGAGAAAGACTCAATTAAAAAAGAGAACTATAGATTGATCTTCCTAATGAACACAGATACAAAAATCCTCAATAAAATATTGGCAAATAGGATGCAACAAATCATCAAGGAGATTATGCACCATGACCAGGTGGGATTCATACCAGGAATGCAAGGATGGTGCCACATACGTAAATCAATAAATGTAATCACCATATCAATAAAGCCAAAAGTAAGAATCACATGATCATTTCTATAGATGCAGAAAAGCCTTCAATAAGGTCGAACATTTATTCATGATAAGAATTTTACAGAAAATTGAAATAGACGGTCTTTACCTCAATATAATAAAGGCCATTTATGACAAACCAACAGCCAGCATCATACTAAATGGCCAAAAATTGAAAGCCTTTACTTTACAATCAGGCACAAGACAACGATGTCCTTTACCACCACTCCTATTTAATATAGTACTGGAAGTACTAGCCAGAGCAATTAGGTAAGAGAGAGAAATTAAAGGGGTAAAGATAGGAAAAGAAGAGGTTAAATTATCATTGTTTGCAGATGACATGATACTCTACATAGAAGACCCCCTAAATTCCATTGAAAGACTCTTAGATACAATAAATAAATTCAGTTATGTGACTGGATACAAAATCAATACTCAGAAATCAATAGCATTCCTATACACGAACAACAAAATCACAGAGAGGGAAATAAGAGAAACTACACTCTTCACATTAGCAAGCAAAAAAAGGAAATATTTAGGAATTACTCTTATGAAAGAAGTGAAAGACTTATACAGTGAAAATTATAATACTCTGAAAAAAGAAATTGAAGATGATCTCAGAAAATGGAAAGACATCCCTTGCTCATGGATAGGAAGAACACACATTGTGAAAATGGCCATTATCCCAAAACTTTTATACAGATTCAATGCAATCCCAATAAAAATACCATCAACATCCCTTACAGATCTACAGAAATCACTCCTAAATTTCATCTGGAACCAGAAGAGACCTAGAATAGCAAAGGCAATTCTAGGTAGCAAAGACAAAGCAGGACGCATCACAATCCCTGACTTGAAGTACAAAGCAACAGTAGGAAAATCAACATGGTATTGGAATCAAAACAGAGCCGAAGATCAATGGAATAGATTAGAAGATACAACCACAACTACAAACACAATCAATCACCTTATCTTTGATAAAGGATCCAAGCAGGTTCGCTGGAAGAATGACAGTCTCTTTAATAAATGGTACTGGAATAACTGGCTCCTCATTTGCCGAAAACTAAAGTTAGACCCATGTCTATCACCATGTACTAAATTAAAATGTAGATGGGTCAAAGATCTGAATATTAAAACAGAAACACTAAATCTATTGGAAGAAAAATTGGGTAGAAACCTTGAAGACATATGAATGGGTAGAGAATTCATGAACAGGACCCAAATCCCATGGGAAATACTTCACAGAATCAATAACTGGGACCGCTTCTTATTAAAATGTTTCTGCATGTCAAAATAAATCTCCAGCCTAGTGAAAAGAAAACCCACAAACTGGGAAAAGATTTTAGTGAACTCTCTCTCAGACAAGGCACTCTTGTCTAAAACATATAAAGAATTTTAAAAAAACCTCAGACCCCCAAAATTCAAAGATCCAATCCAAAAATGGGCATCTGAGATGAATATGCACTTCTCAGATGAACAAATGCAAATGGCAAATAAATACATGAAAAAATGTTCATCATCATTGGTCATTAGAGAAATGCAAATTACAACCACACTGAGATACCATCTCACTCCTCAAAGAATGGCCAGGATCAAGAAAACCAACAACAACAAATGCTGGTGAGTCTGTGGGGAAAAAGGAACACTCCTACACTGTTGGTGGGAGTGTAGACTGGTGCAGCTTTTGTGGAGGTCAGTCTGGAGACTTCTCAAAAAGCTGGGATTGGAAGTCCCATTTATTCCAGCTATTCCACTTCTAGGCATATTCCCAGAAGAAGTGAAAGCATCATACCACAGTGATATATGTGCACCTATGTTTATAGCAGCACAATTTGTAATCGCCAGATCTTGGAAACAACCCAAGTGTCCATCAACTGAGGAATGGATAAAAAAGTTGTGGTATTTCTATACCATGGAGTATTATTCAGCTATAAAGAAGGATCACGTTGAGATATTTATCAATAAATGGGCGCAGCTTGAGACTATATTCATAAGTGAAATAAATCAATCTCACATGTGTGAATACCAAATAGTTTCCCTAATGTAAGTAATGATTTAAATATATAAAAATATGTGGTAATCATTATTCCTCATTATGTGGCCTTGAAGCCTTATAAAGTTTTCAGTTATTAATTGAAAAGGCTTTATTCTGGGCTTCTTGATATGGAAATATTTGAAGCTATAGTATATGAAGTTTTATTCAAATATTTCAAGGAAAAAGACAGCCACTATGGTAACTACTATTAAGTCGGGTTATTTGGAGGTGAAGCACTAGGTTGCTGAAACAGTCATGCTTTGACCTGTATTGTTATATTATTATGTCCTGTTTTATGTCAATCTCTCCCTTATTCTTTAAAAAATTATTTAGTTATTTTTTATGGTTTTTTTTAATTAAGGGGAAAATTTTAAAAAAAATTAGCAGGATATATAATAGTAACTTTTTTTGATTTCCTATTAACTTGTTTTGAAGTCCTGTAATACTCCCACTATCTTGTTTTGACTGATTAGACTCTGTTCCATTCTGAATGATAGTATCACGTTTAAGGGCATAGACAACTACTTTGAAGGCAATAAGATTCACTAAGATGCCCATTCTGGTTTGACTATTGTCTCCTTTGGAAGTCCTGTAATGTTTACAGTGCTTAAGTTTTGTTGCTTTTGTTCTCTTCTGTTTTGTTCAACTTTATAATATCTAATGAGATAGACAATTCTTTTTAAGGAAACAAAAGACATTGTTGATAACCATTGTTGATAACCTTGTACTCTGTTTTACATCATGTTCTATGTCTATCCTTGGTTTTGACTGACAGCTTTGTTTTGCCATATTTGACTTTATTCTCTCCAAAAAAAAGTAATAAAAACTAAGGAGTAATAAAACCCAAAATGTGTCAATTTTGTTGTAAAAATGAGAGGGAAAAAAAGAGCTCTAAAGGATCCAACTGCAAGTGTGTTTAGGGGTGTTAAATAGCTGACCATATTAATGTTTTTGATTGGATCATTGAACACAACTGTTTGCAGTCTCACTGTTTGAATGTTCACTTTGTATGCTTTGATACTGTGATTTGAGCAACTGTCTCTAAGATGATAATATGTAATCTATTAACTGATGATTTCCTATTGTTTTTTTTTGTAGTTCTGTATTATTTGTACCCTTACACCGCTTTGTTTTGTTTTTTCTCTTTTTCCTTTTAAATAAAATTTAAAAAAAGAAATAACAGAACTGAATCACATTTATGAACAAATGTACTTGGTAGATGCACACAGACTGTTCCACCCAACAACATCAGAATATTCATTCTTCTCAGCAGCACATGGAATGTTCTTTAAAATACACCATATGCTTGCCCATTTACTTTCATGCTTAAGTAAATGCAAAAGGATTGAAATTATCCCATGCATGTTATCAGATCACAGCACCATTAAACTAGAAATTAATGACTAAAGAAACTGCAAAACAACCCACAAACACATGGAAATTAAATAATACACTTTGGAGGAATCAGTTTGTCACGGAGAAAGTTAAAGAAGAAATTAAACAATAATTTCTGGCAAAAAATACAAATATATCTTACTGGAAACTGTTCAATGCAATGAAAGCAGTCCTCAGAGAAAAATTTGTTGTTGTGAACTCCCATGTCAGGAAAACAGAATGAGCACAAAAAACAACCTGATGCCTACAACATTTGAAAAAGAAGAGCAAGTCAAGCCCAAATCCAAAAGAAGGGAGGCAATTATAAAGGTCAGGACAGAAATCAATGCAATAGAGACTAAGAAAACAATATAAAGTTTCAATGATTCTGAGTTGGTTAATAAATAGAATTGACAGACCTTGAGCCATCCTTATTAAAAAAGGAAAGAAAAACTTAAATCCACACAATAAGGAATGAAAAAGTTGAAGTCACTAGAGATCCTATGGAAACACAGAAGATCATCAATACCTGTATTGAAAACCTCTACTCTCATAGGGTTGATAACCCAGAAAAAATAGACAGATTCCTAGCAACATACAAATTACCAAAGCTGGCTGAAGATGATGTAAAACTGCTGAATAACCCAATTTCAATGAACAAAATTGAAAATGTAATTAAATCCCTACCAATATCGAAAAACCCAGTTCCAGATGGATTCCCTGTGGAATTCTTTAAGAAATTCAAAGAAGATTTGATACTGACACTTCTGAAAGTCTTCAATGAAACTGAAAGGCAAATTCTCCTACTCATTCCTGTAAGCAAACATTACTCTAATACCCAAAACTGGAAAGATCCAATCGAAAAAGAGAATTACAGGCCAGTCTCCCTAATGAAAATAGATGCAAAAATTCTCAATAAAATATTGACAAACAGAATGCAGCAAATCATCAAGAAGATTATACATCATGACCAAGTGGGATTCATCCCAGGAATGCAGGGATGATTCAACATACACAAATTGATAAATGTGATCCACCATTTCAACAGAATAAAATAGCAAAAATAAGAACCACACGTTCATTTCTATAGATGCAGATAAAGCTTTTGACATGGTCCAACATTTATTCATGGTAAAAACCTTATAAAAATTGGAGTAGATAGACTTTACCTCAATATGATAAAAGCCATCTACAACAAACCAACATCCAGCATCATATTAAATGACCAAAAACTGAACACTTTTACTCTAAAATCAAGAACAAGGCAAGGATGCCCATTATCACCACTACTATTTCACTATCATGCCAGAAATAGTAGCCAGAGCAATTAGACAAGAGAGAGAAATTAAAGGAGTAAGGATAGGAAAAGAAGAAGTTAAATTATCATTATTTGCAGATGACATGATAATCTACTTATAAGATCCTCAAACTCCATTGAAAGACTCCTATATATAATAAATAAATTCAGTAACGTAGCTAGATACACAGTCAACATTCAAAAATCAATATCATTCCTATGCCCTAACAGAGAGAGAAGTAAGAGAAGCCACATCCTTCATAGTAGCATCTAAAAGAGTGAAATTCTTAGGAATCAATTTAACAAAAAAAGTAAAATGTCTATTCAGTGAAAATTATAATACCCTGAAAAAAGAAATAGAACAGGACCTCAGAAAGTGGAAAGACATCTCTTGTTCATGGATAGGAAGAACGAACATTGTGAAAATGATCATCCTCCCAAAATTATTGTACAGATTTAAAGCAATTGGAATCAAAATACCACTAGCACACCTTGTAGATCTAGAAAAATCACTCCTAAAATTCATCTGGAACCAGAAGAGACCTAGAATAGTAAAAGCAATTCTAAGCAACAAAGGCAAGGCAGGAGGAATCATAATCCCTGACTTGAAGTTATACTACAAAGCTACTGTAATAAAATCAACATGGTACTGGAATAAAAATAGACCTGAAGATCAATGGAATAGATTAGAAGATACAACTACAGCTACAAACACACTCAGCCACCTTATCTTTGATAAAGGTACCATATATGTCCGCTGGAAGAAAGATATTCTTTTCAATAAATGGTGCTGGAAAAATTGACTCTCCATATGCTGAAAACTAAAACTAGACCCATGCCTATCACCATGTACTAAACTAAAGTCTAAATGGATCAAAGATATAAATATTAAAACAAAAAAACTAAATTTATTGGTAGACAAATTAGGTAGAAATCTTGTAGACATAGAGGTAAGGAGAGAACTCATGAATAAGAATCAAACCACATGCAAAATACTTCACAGAATCAATAACTGGGATCGCATCCTTTTAAAGAGTTTTTGCATGTTGAAAGAAATATCCAGCATAGTGCAAAGAAAGCCCACAAACTGGAAAACAAAAACTTAGTGAACGTTTCCTCAGATGGACTTCTCTGTAGAATATGTAAAGAATTTTTTACAAATCTGACACCTGAAATTCAACGACCTATTCCAAAAATCGGCATCTGAGATAAATACACAGTTCTCAGATGAAGAAATACAAATGGCTAATAAATACATGAAAAAATGTTCAGCATCATACGTCATTAGAGAAATACAAATTAAAACAGCACTGAGGTTCCATTTCACTCCAGAAAGAATGGCCAGGATCAAGAAAACTACCAACAACAAGTGCTGGAGAGGCTGTGGGGAAAAAGGAACTCTTCTGCACTGATGGTGAGAGTGTAGACTGGCACAACCACTGTGGTGGTCAGTTTGGAGATTCCTCAATAAGCTGGTATTGGATTTCCCATCTGACCCAGCTATTCCACTTCTGGGTATATCCCCAGAAGAACTGAAAACATCATACCACAGGGATATATGTGCAGCCATGTTTATAGCAGCACAATTTGTAGTAGCCAAATCTTGGAAACAACCTAACTGCCCATCAACTGAAGAATGGATAAAAAAGATATGGTATTTTTATACAATGGATTACTACTCTGCTATAAAGAATGATCACATTGAGATAAGTATAAGTTAATGGATGGAACTTGAGATCACACTCATAAGTGAAATAAATCAAACTCACCTATGTAAATACCATATCATCTCTCTAGTGTAAGAAATGGTAAGAGTACATAAGATACAAAACATTCAATAAACAAGGTGAAAGGATAAGAATCTTAAAGGGAAAAACGTAGTATCTCAGGGAAAATAAGGTAGGGAAAAAAGTCTAAAATTATATAAACATACTTAGTATAGCTAAGATGATTGTGATACAAACTCCATAAGTATTTGGAACAAAATAGTTAACATTCACAGGATTGGAACAATTGTGCATATTATTGTATAGTGATGTATGGAACTCCTGAAGATCATCATGTAAACTAACAATTCTTGTTAGGCTACTACCACCTTTTTTGAAGCCAACACTGTCAGTGTTCTGGGCTCTTTGCTATTGTTGTTTATGTCTCTTTTGGTTCATGTTTCTCTAGTAATTTGTTTTGTTTTGTGCTGTTTTGTTCTGTTTTTCTCTCTAATACAGAAAGCATAGGTACACACGTAGAGACTGATGCAGGCATAGACTTCTAAAGAGTTTATGAGAATAGATAATATAATGCACGATGAAATGAACAGCTACTTTGCAGAAAAAGAGACACTAAGGTACTGAGTGCTGATTCCTTAGCATCATGATGTGAAATTCAGCAATACTATTATGTTTGTTCAGAGTGATTTTATGTTTTGTTTTGTTCAATTTCAACATACATGAAAGTATGGGCAGCTATTTTGAGGAGAGTGAGAGACATTTTGGCAGCCATTTTTGACTTCCTTATTGTCTGGTCTTGAAGACCTAAAATGCCTTCATCATCCTGTTCTAATCAGTTCTATGCTATGTTATTGTGTATGAACTCACTGTATATGAAGATATGGACAACTTTCTGGAAGAAAATAAGAGACAATATGATAGACAGTGAAGATCTCCTATTGTCTTGCTTTGAAATCTGTGTCTCTTACATTGTAATCTTATGATCTGTTTTGTTCTGTTTAATTTTACCCTCTTTAAAAATAAGAAAAGTTACTCTTTGCAATTGTCATACAAATCTAACAAAATACATAGAAATGAGTGGCATGATTACTTACAATTTAAGGGTAAGTTCATATGTCTTTAAATTCACACAAAATTATCTTTTTAATTTGAGAAAAAGGCATTGATACACAAGTGTGAAACTCAAATGCATAACTAGCACTGTACTTCTGCCCTCCTGGGCAGAGACCTCAGTGACCTGGGGAGCTCCTCCAGAGTCTCAGGTGAGCACTGAGCACAGAGGCCCTATGGGACTCAGGAAGGGCCATGTCCAGTGGTGCCTACAGTTGGTGCTTCTCTCTGCAGGAGAGGCTGTGCTGGGGGCTCAGCCTCACCCGCAGTTGGAACCCAGCCAGGCTGAGCAGACTCCTGCCTATGTCTGACAGGGCTCAGGAACCAAAAATGTGGTGAGAAGCTGTAGAAGAGTGAGGACTACAGAGGTGCTCAGGGCTGAGGGACGATGGGGCCAACCACGGAGAGCAATTTAATGAAGAGTGAGTTCTTTCCAGATCATACTAGACTCCCCTGTACCCAAAATTCATCACCTCCCTCAGACCTGCCAGTAGATGGGTCACCAACTTGGATCCAGGACTTTGTTCTAGAGCCACTTCAGCATGTAGAATTCATGTCCAAGGCCCAAGCACTGCCAGCAATGATGGATCTTTCTTGCGCTCACATCCTGGCTGCATCTTAGATCCTTCTCTGGCTGCAGTGAGCTTGTAAGAGCAGAATCTCGAGGGCCACTAGGACTAGGCCAGCCAGGCCCATCCGGATGAGATTCCCCACTGTGTAGTCCTGGGGCTGTAAGGCTGGGATGGGGACAAAGAGTTCACAGAGGTCAGGACAGATCAGAAGCACCACAGGACTCTGGAATATCCACAGGGGACAACTGTACATCCTAGGCCAAGCCTGACCCTGTGTGTTAAGACCCAGAACTGAGACATCTCCTTTACACTTGCCTTGACTCTGTCGTGTTATGGGATGGGATAATGATGGTCTCTGCATCTCTGAGAACCAAATAAAGAGAGGATATGAGCAGATTTTAGAGACCTGAACCTCTTCCCTAGGTTCCTCATCCTTGCATCTCTTTCTCCTGACTCAGCTTTGCAAGATTCTGAACTGTACTTTCCCTGTGGAGCAGGGAGTCTTCTGATATCCACCCAGGATTCTTCAGCCTCAGTGGGCTCTGGGATTTCAGATCTTATGTCTGAGTCCACTGGAGCAAAGTTAACTGGCACTTAGGAGCTCAGGACTGGCAGGAGCAAAGGCCTCCAGTTCAGAAATAAAGCCCTCCTATGTTTCTTGCTGTCTGAGAGATAGAACAATGTGAGCTCATTCTCCTTGAGATGATTTTCTCTGATTCACCAGTGGAGGAGCCAAGGTCCAGGAAGGGGGGTTGGTCCTCAGGGCCCCTGAACATCAGGAGCACAAAGACTGAATTCTGAGGCTGCCTCCCCTTCACCACCCAACCTGGATTACAGGTGCTTCCCCATCTCTCTGTCACCTCTCATTAGCAAATCATCATGGAGTTAGGAAAACCTGCAGGACAACACACATGCATATTCTCATGGTGGGAATAGCAGTGGCTTATCAAAATTTCACTTCTTGCTTTAGAAATTTAAATCTTTTTCAAATTTTCAATAATTTATATTCAGAGGGCCAGGAATGCACCTCAGGGGCATCAAAATTACCTAGCAAGTGTAAGGCTCTGAGTTTGATTCCCACAACCAAAAGGAAAATGCATAAGACTAAAATATGTGCAAACACAATGGATACTTATGGATACATATTATAGAGATAGAAATAATGTATATAAATTTAGAACTTTATTCCTTCCAGCAGGAGTCCTTTGGGAGGTGGAAAGAGAACTGGGTCCTGGTGACAAGAAAGATGCTGACCTGAGACATTATGTGAATTCTTCCTTGCACCTGCCATGACTCCTCATGGTCAGTGTCAGATCTGGGATCCTCCAATTTCTGGGGCCCTAAGCACAGCAGCTGATCACTAGTTGGGTACAACCCAGGCCATCCTCTCCCTCCTCACCTGACTTTCTACATCACCCTGACACTGGAGTCACAAAAGCATAAGAAGTGCAAGCAGGAGGAGGAAGGCCACTGAGATCCAAGTGAGAAGCTTTAGGTTCCTTCCTTGACTTTGGCCATGTGTGATTTCTACATTAGGAAGTCATTCAGTTGTCTGATGACCCTGCCAGAGTGAGGTTTGTATTCATCACTTCAAATTCTCACAATCCTGTGATGTGACCTGCTGTTCTCGCGCAGGCAGTTTTCAGGTGAGAAAATCAAGAATGAGAGAAGAGACTGTTCTGCCCACATCCTGTCCACATCTCTACTTGAAGCCCTGATTTCTGGACACAAGAGGAGCTGAGGCTATGACAAGAACCAAAATGGGCTGGGATTCTCCAGGCAGCATGGATGCAGGATGATTGGGATGGAGCCCCAGACTCACTTGCTGTGAATCTAGGCACTGTGCATGGAGAGATGGGGTCCCAGAGCATCCTGTGGATGTGCATCATTTGGTGACAGGCCCTGTGGGTGGGAGCCTGGGATCAGATGATCCTGGTAAGAAATGTCCAAAATCAACCCCAAGGCCTCTCTGACACCCTCCCCTGCCTATGTGGCTATTTCTACAATAAGGTCAAAGGGGTTGGGGTGAGCTCACTTCTAAGGAGCCTTGTTGTCATAGAGGAAGGACCCTCCCCTAGATGGAATCCCCAAATCATCCTCACTCCAACTGAGAAAAAAATGTCCCTGGGGTTAAGGACAGGAGTGACATTATGAACAGAGAGAAGACAGGGATAGGTCTTCCTACCTGAGACCAGGAGCTCCAGGGGGTCACTGGGTCTGGACCACACCCGGGCCTTTCCTTGTCATAGCTGTAGTATCTAAATGACCACCTGGGACCAAGAGTCACTGGACCCACTGGGAACAGGGCCTGGAACTGTCCATTGGGAAGACATCGGGATTCTAGGTTCCAAGAGAGCTTGGCTTCTCCTTCCTTAGTCAGCATGAACCTCTCACATTGTTGTCCTGTGGTACATTGGAGAGTTACATTGGCTCCTGATGTCACTACAGGGCTGGGCAGGGCTAAGATGCTGGGTTTTCTGTAGAATCCTAGGGGAGAAGGAGAAAGTATATGAAATGGACTCACACCAAGGCTGGGCTGTGAGAGAGGGACTCTTCTGAGTGAAGACACCTTCCAGAGGGCAGAAGCTGGGGGTGGACTCGGAGTGTCATCTCACCTATCACCACCAGCTCCAGGGCATCACTGGGCTCTCACCAGCCAGCAGGGCTATTATAGTAACAGCAATATTGCCCTGCATCATCTCTTCTCATAGATGGGATGGAGAACTTGGCCTTGTTTTCAAGTAGGATCTGTTTTTCCATGAACTTCAATCTTCCTTCTCTGTTCAGACTGTAGCCCTGGGTTTCCAGGCTCCCTGGACACCATATGCTTGCAGAACTCCCCCAAGGGATCACAGAGCCTGGAATGGCCCAGAGAGAGGGTTTTGGGAGGTTCCCTGCGAGGAAATCAGAGCCTAGATCCAGGGCCTTTTTAGTCCCCTAGATTGTTCCAAGGCCTCTCTCTGTTACTAAACCTCAGTCTAAGCCTCTGTTATGCCAACAGAAGGATAGGAGCTGAGGCTGGGTTTGGTACACAGAGTGCTGGGGAGAACTTACCTGAGGGTCCTTGCAGTACCATGTGCAGACTCAGCCCTGAAAGAGAGTTTCCTGTCCTGTCAGAGGTTCAATCTGATACCTCATTCAATCCCTGTCTCTACCCTAGCCTGGTGCCTTTCTCCTCCCAGTCCTGATCTAGGCACAGCAGAACAGGCACTATATGCTTCATTTTGCCTCACTGAAGCTCCACTTCTGCCAGAGGAGACCTCAGTGCTACAGGACACACAGATGAACGGAAGTGGAGAATTGTGGACCTACCCAATGGGGACAGAGAACTCCTCTCTCAGTGGAGCTCTGGCTTCTGCAGGCTCAGGATCCAAAGCTCTGTGGAGAAATAATCAGCCAAGCTTTGAGTTCTCCCTTTGTTCCAGACCTTCCCACATGGCAAGAGCCCACTCATTAAAGGAAGCACCCAGGCTCCATGCTTCATGGCCTCAGAAGTTGGACTCCAACCAGGACACTCACATTCTGAGAGCCTCATCTGTACTGTCACTCCTGGGTAATTTTTAAGTAAGTGTTTACCTAGCACAGTTTCCTGGGCTCTTAGAAATACATTGCAGTCTAAAAGTGCATATGGCCTGCATGCTGAGAGGGAGACCTTCAAGTGGGGACCCAGCATCTGATCACTCATCCTGCAGGAAGAGGAGGTGGAGGGGACCTCTCCCTTCATCAGGTTTTCATAGATGTCCTATGTATGAGGACACCTCTATAGTGACTGTCTCCAGGATTTCTCTAAAGTAACCACATACTGACTGACCCAGAAGCTGAAATAAAGTTGTACTCTTTCCTGTGCTCCAATTCCCTTTTCCCATGTTCACGGCTTTCCTTCTAGGGACCTGAAGGTCCTGCCCCCTGCTCAAGAGCAAGTCACTGCAGCTGTCCTCACACCTGTGCAGTGGGCTGACAGGTCAGCTTAGCTTCATTGTCCCTGGGGCCTGGGCTGTCCTTGAAGAGAGAGTGGCCCTGCATGAATAGGAGTTGGCAGGCCCAGCCCCACATGCAGTTATTTGTTTTCCACGTGTGCTTTACCATTAGAATGTCTACCTCTGTGTGAGGACAGTGACAGTCAGTGCTGTGCATATCCAGGGAAAGTGGCTACTCCTGGTGCTCCCTGATGCATCCTTCCAGGGCTGAGTGCTCCACTGGAGTACTGAGAGTCTGCCTTCCCAGCACCCTCTGTTGGACCAAGAAGAAGGAAAAGGGCTGCAGGGCTTCACCGTGGCTTGCAGAACAACATTGTTTAGGTCACAACACCTGGGGTGTAGCAAGCCCCTCCTTGTCCTGAGTGAAGTAAGCACTGTGAAAGATAACAGTGATGAAAGAACATGAGCTTACAAAGACAATGACTGAGCTGGAAGGAGGTCATTACTGTGACACCTCTTGTTCACTTACTGTGAGCATACAGAGTGTTCCTCTGAGAGGAAGCTCAGTATCCTAATGTCAAGAAGTGAGGGACACAGTGGGCCCATGGTCACTATATTCAATTGAGTCTCCACATTGTTCATAGGTGTAGAGAGAAGTTACCTTTGACCAGAACAGTGTGATCAGAGCAAAGTAGGAGAATCATCTCTCATGGATGGATCA
The DNA here is from genome assembly GCF_034190915.1 of Cavia porcellus. Classification (NCBI taxonomy): domain Eukaryota; kingdom Metazoa; phylum Chordata; class Mammalia; order Rodentia; family Caviidae; genus Cavia; species Cavia porcellus. The sequence goes on along the minus strand of NW_026947490.1, from coordinate 35,205,387 downwards.
GGAATACTCCCGAGTCACATGAGCTATGAGCACCACTGGGACTAGCTGTAGAATTGGTCTAGGAGTGGAATTTCGAAAAGTGGGGATCACCAGGCAGGTGCTTTTAGAGTGCTGGGGGATTGAGTTTTTACTTGGGGTTCTAGAGAGAGATTAGAGCATTAGAACATGGAGACAGGTGGAGAGAGTGAATGTGATGATCAGAAAGAGTCAGATGAAGACAGGGACAGTCTCAGCAAGTGGATCAAGGGTAGCTCTTTAATAGTTTGGGGGAACTGGGTCCTTGTTGTATACTAAATTTTAAACATCTCTTGTCTCCCAAGAACATAAAGTAACACAGAAAATCTATGGAAAAACCTCATATAGGATCAAAACTATATGCTACAAAACCCAGGTGAAAGAACCAACAGAGAACACTAGAACAGACAGTAAAAAAATTCTTCTGCTCAAAAAAATTTCACCATTGTATTTTCAGGTTAGGTGATCCTTGCTTATTGGGAGGAAGATAACAGCTGCAAAATATTTACCAGTGGAAAATTGGTTAACATATTTTCCCCACATACAGTGGTTGGCAGCTACACAAGAATACACAGTGGAAATGATAATCACAAAGTGTAAATCCTTTTAAGGACTGATTTGTAAACTGTTCTCAATCACTGCTGAAGAAGATAATACACAACATGTAGCTCTGATAGGTTGGCTGTGTTGTGCTGCAAAGCTAACAGTGTTTGTTGCTAGTCCAGCTTCTTCTTAGCAACAATTGGGCTGGACCAGGACCAGCTCCATGCAGTGTCCAGGGGGAGAAAAGTTGTGGATGTCTCTCTGTCTCTCCTATCCCTGTCCTCTGCAGCTTGGAGCATGTGTGCCTGTAGAGTGGGTGGTCGACCTGCACATAGCAGGCTCACAGAATGTATGGACTCCTCTCACCCATTGAACAGCCTGTGTCCCTGAGCCACAGGCCTCAGACAGCAGAAGAAGCACCATCACCCTACTGTGCCAGGGAGAGAAGAGTGACTGAGTCATATTAGAGTGTCCTGGGGTTCATACAATCTTCCTCTCTCAAGGGTGGAAAACAGCACAATTCTGTGTCAGGTGGTGCTGAACTCTCCTGTGGACAGGAACCTTGGAGGACACCTGGCTCAGAGAGGTGAAAGGAATCACCTGGGCCTTAGAATACTGATGTTCCAGGTATGAGAGGCCAGGAAGCCTGGGTATTAGACAGTGAATTATGCACCGAGGGCCACAGACACCATGAGGATGAGCCCCTCCTAACTGGGGCTAAGAGATGATGAGAAACTGCGTGTGCACACTGAGTGCCCAAGAAGTACAAGGAATTCCATAGGAAGGAGCACTGTGTGCTAATTCCAACAACTAGGGAAGCCCTAGTTCAGAATAGTGGGCCAGGGCTTGTTCTGCACAGACACTGATTCTAGAGAAGAAGAGGGATGAAGGTAGCCTTGGGTAGTACAGAAATCACTTCCAGAGCAGAGTGCCGAGAGTAGTCATGGCTCTCTGTCCACAGGAGCTGGGCTCAGGATAAGTTTACAGTCTCAGTTTTGAGGCAAAGTCTCTATCCTAGTAATTTCCAGGAGAGCAGGAGGTGTGAGAAAGTGCAGGAGGGATTCTTCTTGTTATCTAATGCCAGGAGTTCAAGTAATTTGCCATCCATGTCACATATTATAGTCTGTGAGTCTCTGCAAGGCTCTCTGTGAGGCTCCCTGACAAAAACAACCTGTGAATCTCATTTTCCACCATTGACCTAGAGGAGGGAGTAAGTTTTGGCAAGGTAACAGGCCTGAATTTCTGCTTTTCTGCATCCCAGCTTCCACTCCCTGTGCCTTGTGAGCTCCTGAGTTTTGGCAGGTGTGAGCAATGAGGTGAAGCTTAGCTTTTATTCATTTATTACAATTTTAATGTAAATGATATTCATAGCTAGGCAGTGCCCTTTTTGATAGCTCAAATACGGAGTACACTTCATCACTGTGAAACTTTGCTAGATAATTCCAAGAAAGTGGGCTGGACATCTGCACCAAGAACTAAGGTGTTATTACAAAACAGTTTCAGAAAATCTAGCCTCTAGCAGTGAGGTCTTCAGTGTGACTCATCCCCACACATCTGAGGTCACTGATGAAGAAGCCACAGGAATCTGGGGAATGCTAAGGGACTCTGGAGATAGAAACAAGGTCTGCACCCTGTGCAGATTCATCTAGAGCTATTTTGAGAAGGAGCAGCATCATTGTGGAGGAAACCTGCCCAGGAGAAGCCCAGGTCCTTGCTCGAGGTGCTCTGTGGGCTCAGAAGGTGGGACAGCCTGGCCTCCACCTGGGTTTGACGGGTGCTGAAATCCAGGTAGTGCTGGGCTTGGCTCACAGTCCTGGGATCACATGGAAGTCTTTGGATGTAGAGTCCTGGCAGGAGGAAGGGGAGGGATAAGAGCCCAAGGCTGCACCCTTGAAGGCAGCACCATGAGATGTGCATGGGTTGGCAGCTGCAGGGAGGCTGTAGGCTCAGGGAGCTCCTGTCTCATCCACCATTTGGTCCTCTTTGTGCTATGGTGTCAGATATAGAAGACCTATCAGTGAGATAGTTGTTTAGAAATCCTCAGAGGAGCTCAGAGATCAGGGCACCTAATTGTGTGAGCATGGCTCACCATACAGTATCACATCATCCCTAGGGAAAACAGGGCTTAGCCGAGCTGGTAAAAAGATTTTCATGACTTCTTGGGAGAGCAGTGGATCAGGCGTAAGGAGGAAATATAGAACCATTCTCCCCCTCCTGTCCATCAGTGATTTCTTCATTTACACTCCTGCGAGGTTTTTCCCCAACTCAAAGCCTCCTTATGTCCAGGGATGCCTTGTGTTTGGGCAACATACAGCTCACCCCAGCATGGATACAACAGATCTCCCAGAACTCAGATTTCACTTAGGTACTGTTCAAACCTGACCCAAGGCTCTCTTCAAGTTTTGTGTGTTAATAATACTGTGTGCATGGTAGAATAGGCTAAAATCTCCCAGATTCAAACAATAGAATAAAAACATGGGATTAGTTATCACCATTCTCCCACTGAGGTTCCTTTCAGACTCTGCAGCAGGAAAGCCCTTTTTCTCCTCATCCTGGATAGGCTGGAGAAGATCAGGCAGCTCCTGGTCCTCATAGGCAACTTAGTTTCTAGCACTGGGGCTTTCTCCTCAGAGGGGTAATTCCAGCTCACCCAAGATACCAGATCTGAGCATCACAGGCTATTGCAGGAGGCTGGCTTAGCAAAAGGCAAAGCCATTTCAGCTCTTGAATAGTGTGGGACTCTCAGTACCTGTAAACTGCCAGAGAATTCACTGGAAAGCCTTCTATGTCACCTGGACCTGGACCATAACTCCCAACTGAGAAGCCCTTCGTGTTTGAGCAGTGAACAATGAAAGGGAGGACACAGCACATCACACACAGGATCCAGACCAATCAATATCTTAGAGAGACAATGTCTCGGGACCCATGCCCATGTGGACCCTGCACTTCATGACTGTGCTTGGTCTGATTGGACTCAGGCCTAACAGAGCATGAACTCAGCCCTCCAAGGGTCCCAGGATCCTGTGTCTCTTGACAGGCTTCTCCACTGTGACCGTCTCCTGCTTTTCCTTCAAGGATTTACAGGACATAGGAGGCTGACTGATTTGGGGCATGATGTTTCTTCTGCAAGTAGGAGATAGGAACTGATAAAAGCTAGTAAACAATCAGGATGTGATTGTCTCAGCACCAGGTCATATTCTAAAATGTTCACTGCCTGCTGACCACACAGGAAGATGAGCAACTCCTTCTCATCACAGCATAGTGGAGTTAGGGACATAAAAACTTTCAGATGAGGCCCAGGGTGCAGAAACTCTAACCAAAGCCACACTGAATCCATTAGCAAAGAACCCCAATGCATGCACACTGCACATTCCATGGTGCTGTGCCTGGAGCACAATGTCACAAGGTGACATTGCTGTATACTCACTGGCCTCTGAGGGACCCAGATGTGATTCTAGTCCTCCAGGAAGCATTCTTTGTAGCATCAACATACTGATAAATATCCAAATATTGACAATTTACTAAATAAATGTGATCTATTTACTACATAGAGCTTCTCCTTAAAAGATTTCAGTTTAGTTGGGGAAACCACATGAGAAATAATTTCTCAAGTGAAAAAAGAAATGGAAAACACTGTGGAAAAAATGTTGACTGTATCTAAACATGATCTAGATAAAAAACAGAGGAACATACGAAAGTGATGGAAACCTTGATTGAACAATATAAGACAGAATGAGAATGCAAGAAACAGATTCAAAGGGATATTCAGGAAATTAAAAATTCTATTCAAGGCTGGCAAAGCCACTTGAATGAAACTGAAGGTAGACTCTCAGACCTAGAATACAGAATCAAAGCTGAAAAGATCTGCTAAAAAAAGAAACAGGAAACAACAGTTCAACAGCTGCAAGACAATGTAAAGAAACACAATATAAAACTAATAAGTATCAATGAAAAAATCAGGGCTAAACACATATGATATACAAAGATTATTTATAGAAATAATAGAAAAGTTTCCAAACATAGGAAAAGAATCTGATATACACATAACTAAAGCACATAGCACTCCAGATAGCCATAATCAAATTAGATCTTCACCCAGACATATAATAATCAGGAAATCAGAAATTCATCAGAAAAATAGAATACTTAAAGCCATCAGAGATGACAAACAGATCACCTATGCAGGAAAGCCTATCAAAATCATGGCAGATTTATCAGCACAAACCTTCAAGTCAGGAAGAACTTGGAGTGAAGTATTTCACTTCCTGAATGTAAACAACTTTCAACACAAATTGATGAAACCTGCAAAACTATGTTTGAAAATTGATGGAGAAATAAGATACTTCCAAAAAAAGATTGCTGAAGAAATTTATGACTACTAAACCAATACTGCAAAGTATATTGAAAGGTACTCTAGAAAGTGACAAAGATAGCTACAAACCCAAGAACAACAGCAGAGGGAAACCACTAAGCATGACAAACAACTAAACTGAAAAAGTAGAAAACAATCATCAGGATATAACATAATAGGAATAAGTCATTTATATCCATGAAAGTAAATGGTCTCAACTCACTAAGAGAAACAGACATGCAGATTGGATTAAGAAACCAAATCCAGCAATATGCTGTGAACAGGAAAAGTCAAAGGATGGAAAACAATACTCCATGCAACAGGAAACCCCCCCCCCTCAAAAAAAAGAGCAGGGTATCCAGTCTGTTTTCATACAATGTAAACCTCAAACCAAGAATTATCAAAAGAGATAAAGAAGGTCACTACATACTTTTTAGGGGAAAACTTGAAGAGGAGGAGGTTATAATCACTGTTATATATGCACCAAGTGTGGGAGAACAAAACTGTGTAAGACAAATGTTAATAGATATGAAAAATCAAATAAAAAATAATACAGTTATAATGAGGAATATAAATACCCCATTGTCACAAAGAGACAGATGAGCCAAGCAAAAAAACCACCAAAGAAATGACAACTGAATCAAACTTTTGAACAAATGGACCTAGCAGATGTATACAGTGTTCCACACAACAACAGCAGAATACACATTCTTCTCAGCTGCACATGGGTCATTCTCTAAGATAGACCACATACTAGCCCACAAACATGTTTAACTAAATATAAAGGAATTCACATAATCCCATGCATATTATCTGACCATAGCACAATGGAAATTAATGGCAAAAATCCCTCAAGAACATAAACATATGGAAACTATTCAACACTCTCATAAACAACAAGTGGGTCACAGTAAAAATTAAAGAAGAAATCAATATTTAAAATTGAACAAAAATGCAAATACACCTTTGCAGAACCTGTGGGACACAATGAAAGCAATCCTCAAAGGGAAGTTTATAATAGTAAATGCCCATGACAGGAAAATGGAAGGAACACAAATAACCTAATACTGTACCTCAAACTTTCAGAAAAAGAAGAGCAAGTGAGGCTATAGCCCAAAGATGGGAGGAAATTATGAAGATCAAAGAAGAAATTAATGCAATAGACTAGGAAAGCAACACAAACAATTAATGAATTGAAGAGTTGGTTATTTGAAAGAATGAATGAAATTGATAAATTCCTAGCCAACTTTATCAAAAAGAATAAAGAGAAAACTCAAAACCAAGAAATGAACAATGAAAAGGGTAAGGGGGCCCCTGGGATACCCAGAGACACAGTAGAATCCCAGATGAGACAAACACTATAACAAGGAGATCTGGTGACTCTGAACAACCTGAAGACATGATAACAGCTGGAACTAGGGGTTGATCTCAATTAGTACCCCTGGGCTTTTAAGTCTAGGAAGAACATAGGACTCACCCAACAGATCCTGAAGGGGGAATTAAGATGACTGGCCAACCTCTTAATTGTGGACCCAGCAATTGGACAAACATTAACCTTACAGTAGGATGCCAAGATGCATATGACCAACAGTTGACACTAATGGGATTGAAAGATCAAGTATTAACTCAAAAGGGTAAAATGGCAAAACAAAAAAGCAAAAGGCAATCTCAAACATATAGTCCACCAAGAGCAAGTACAGGAGACGTTGAAATAGAAGACTTCAAAAGTAACAAACTAGAAGTATCTGAAAAGATAGCAAATGAAATAAAAAAAAAACTCCATGAGACTCTAGAGCAAATCAAATTAGAAGTAATCTCTCACATAAAAAAGAAATAACAACCTTAATAAAGGAGTTGCTCAGCACGGCTAGAGAAGAAATAAATAAAAAAGTACAGGAGCATGGGAAACTGATTGAAGCCTTGTATAAACAATATAGAAAACAAGCAGAATTCGTGAAACAAACTCAAAGCGACATCCACGAAAAAGATTCTATTGAAAGCTGGCAAAACTGTTAAAATGAAGCTGAGGATAGCATCTTGGACTTTGAGGACAGGATCACAATTAGCGATCATGAAATTATAGAACTTTTAAAAATAAAGCAGCATGAAGCAACAATCCAACAGCTTCAAGATGATGCCAAGAAAAACTATACAAGCTAATAGGCATCAGTGAAGATGCAGAAGTCATGGCAAATAACAACTAAAATATTCACAGAAGTAATAGGAGAAAACTTCACAAAATGGGGAAAATCTGATATGCAGATAAGTGAGGCATATAGAACACAAAACAATCACAACCTACATAAATCTACACCAAGACATATAATAATTAAGATCCCAGGCATGCAGAAAAAAAATATGACATACTAAAAGATGCTAGAGAAAAGACACAAATCACGTATCAAGAAAAGTCCATTAGAATCATGGCAGGCTTTTCAGCACAAACGCTCAAGTCAAGATGAGCTGGGAGTGAGGTATTTCAAGTCCTAAAAGAAAACAACTTTCAACCCAGACTGAAGTACCCAGCAAAACTTTCATTCAAATTTAATGGAGAAACAAGATATTTCCATGATAAAGAACAACTGAAGAAATTCATGACCACAAAACCAACTCTAGAAAGATTGAAAGGCATACTAGATAGAGATAAAGAGGACCAGAATCCCAAGAACAACAACAGAAAGAAACCACTCAGTAGAACAAGAAATTAAACAAAGGGAAAAAGCAGAAGGCAAACAACTGGAACATAACATGGCAAAGTTTAGCCTGCACATAACAGTTATATCCACACATGTAAATGTCCTCAATTCACCTATCAAAAAATAGGTTGAGAGAATGGATTAAGCAACATGATCCCACAATATGCTGTATATAAGAAACACACCTGACCACAAAGGAAACTAATAGATTAAAAGTCAAAGGATGGAAAACAGTATTCCTTACAACAGGAATCCAGAAAAAAGCAGGAGTAATGATTCTATTTGCAGACAATGTGAATTTCAAACCTAAAATGATTAAAAGAGATAAAGAAGGTCACTACATACTTTTAAAAATAACAAAGCAGCATGAAGCAACAATCCAAAAGATCATGAATACCTACTTTGAAAATCTCTACTTACATAGAGTCGAAGTCACAGAGGAAATGAACAAATTTCTAGAAATATATGAACTACCAAAGCTCAAATAAGAAGGTATAGCAATTATGAATAACCCGATATTAGCTATTGAAATTAATGGAAAAATTCAAGAGGAATAACTAAGAATTATAAACATATATGCTGCAAATACAGGAACACCCAACTATATTAGACAAATACTAATGGACATGAAAAACCAAATACGGAAGAACACAGTTAAAACAGGTAATATTATTACCCCATTGTCACAAAGAAATAGATCAACTAGACAAAAAATCAGGAAAGAAATAACAGAACTGAATCATACCTCTGAGCAATTTGACTTAGTAGATGTTTAAACAGTGTTCCACCCAATCACAGCAGAATACACATTCTTCTCAGATGCACATGGGACACTCTCCAAAATAGACCATATGTTATCCCTTAAAACATTCATAAGGCAAAGCTATTGCAACTATCCTATGAGTGATATCTGACCATAGCACACTGAAATTTGAAATTAAAAATAAAAGAAATTGCAAAGCCTGTATAAATGCATGGAATTTAAATACTCTTCTGAAGAGCCAGTGGACTATAGATGAAATTAAAGAAGAAAAAAAGCAATATCTACAATTCAATGAAATGCAGAAATTGCATACTGCAATCTATGGAATGCAAAAAATTAAAAAATGAAAAAGCTGGGTTTTTAGAGAATAAACAACATTAACAAAACTCTAGCTAACCTTATAAAGAGAAGGGAAGAAAAACCCAAATTCATGCAATAAGGACTGAAAAGGTGCAAATTACTACAAATCCCATGGAAATTCAAAAGATCATGAATACCTACTTTGAAAATCTCTACTTACATAGAGTCGAAGTCACAGAGGAAATGAACAAATTTCTAGAAATATATGAACTACCAAAGCTCAAATAAGAAGGTATAGCAATTATGAATAACTCGATATTAGCTATTGAAATTAAAAACATAATTAAAATCTTATCAAAAAAGCAAAGCCCATGTCCTGATGGATTCACAGCTGAAATCTACAAGAAATTTAGAGAAGATTTGATGCCAATACTCCTTAAATTCTGCAATGAAACTGAAAAGGAAGCAATGCTCCCTAAATCATTCCTGGAGACAAGTATTACTCTGATACCAAAACAGACCCAACCAAAAAGGAGAACTATTGGCCAGTCTCACTCATAAACATTGATGCAAAGATTCTCAATAAAATACTAGCAGTTAGAAGATAGCAAATCATCAAGAAGATTATACACCGTGACCAAGTGGGATTCATTACAGGATTTCAAGAAATGGCTTAAGATATGCAAATCAGTAAAGTAATACATGACATCGACAAAGCCAAAAACAAAAACCACATGATCACCTCAATAGATGCAGAAAAAATTTCAACAAAGTCCAACACATGTTCATGATAAAAACTCTTCAGAAACTCAGAGTACAAGGTTTCTACCTCAATCTTATAAAAGCCATCTATGACAAACCAACAGCCAACATTTACAAAATGGACAAAAATTGAAAGCTTTCACTTTAAAATCAGTAAAAGGATGTACACTCTCAGCATTCCTATTCAATATAGTTCTTTCAATACTAGCCAGGGAAATCAGACAAGAGAGTGAAATCAAAAGAATAAAAATAGGGAAAGAAGAAGTTAAATTATCACTATTTGCAGATGACATGATAGTCTATATAGAAGACCCAAAAAAACTCCATTAAAAGGCTAGTAGAGGTAATAAACAAATACAGCAGTGTAGCTGGATACAAAGTCAACACTCAAAAATCAATAGCATTCCTGTACACAAACCAAAAACTCACCAAGAGAGAAATTATGGAAATATCATCCTTCACAATATCATCTAAAAAAAGAAATACTTAGGAATCAAGCTAAGAATATAAAAGAGCCATATGCTGACATTTATGCTGCTCTAAAAAAGGAGATTGAAGAGGATATTAGAAAATGAAAGGAAATTGCTTGCTCTTGGCTAGGAAGAACCAACACTGTGAAAATGGCCATACTCCCAAAGCTGTCAAGCAGAATAAATGCAATCCTGATGAAAATACCATTAACATAAGTCACAGATCTAGAGAAAACACTCTTAAAGTGTTTGGAAAACACTTTGGAAACTGAAGAAAACTGGAAACTGAAGAAACCTGGAATAGCAAAGACACTTCTGGGCAACAAATGCAAGGCAGGAAGCATCTCACTTCCTGACTTGAAACTATACTACAAAATCACAGTGACAAAAGCACCATGGTACTGGCAAAAAAAATAGACCTTAGGATCAATGGAACAGATTAGAAGATGCAAGCACAACTACAAAGACACTCAGCCACCTAATATTTGACAAAGGGGCTAAAAATGTTCACTGGAAGAAGGATAGTCTCTGAAATAAATGGTGTTGGAAAAACTGGCTTTCCACATGCCAGACTGAAACTAGACCCATGCATATCCCCACACACAAAACTAAAGTCTAAATGGATCAAAGATCTGAATATTAAAAGAGAAACACTAAATATACTGAAAAATAAGGTCGGTATACATCTTGGAGACATAGGGGAAGGCAGAGAATACATGAACAAAAATCAAACTATACAGGAAATACTTCAAAGAATCAACAACTGTTATCTCATATAATTGAAAAGTTTCTGTACGTCAAAAGAAATCACCTATAGAGGGAAAAGAAAACCTACAGAATGGAAACAAATTATAGCCAGCAACCCCACAGAGAAAGGACTTATATCCAGAACATTTAAAGAATTGAAAAAATCAAGCCCCCAAGTTCAAAAATCCTCACCAAAAATGGGTATCTGAGATGAACACTCAGTTGTCAGATGAAGATATACAAGTGGCAAATAAGGGGCTGGGGATTTAGCTCAGTGGCATAAGCGCCTGCCTTGCAAGCAGGCAGTCGTGAGTTTGATCCCTGGTACCGATAAAAAGGAAAAAGAAAAAAAAAAAGATGATACAAGTGGCAAATAAATACATTAATTCATGTTCACTATCACTGGTCATTCAAGAAATGCAAACTAAAAGAGTACTGAGATCTCATCTCACTCCTGAAATAATAGCTGCCATCAAGAAAACCACCTATAACAAATATTGAAGAAAACAAGAACATTATGGTAGCTACTGTTGATTTCCTGTTGTCTTGTTTTCAAATCCTGTGTTGCTTGTATTCTTTTGTTTCAATGTGCTTTGTTCTCTTGTGTTTTGTTTGTTTTATTCTTTTTTTAAAAAAACAGAGAAAAGAGAAGTCTGGGAAGATGGTGGAACAGTAAGCAGTCAAGTAAATAGCCTCTCTGAGAGAAACAGTCCAGATGCTGGAATATAGCATTCTAGAGAAGACAAAAAGTGGTTCCCCTCAACCCAGGAAGAAACTAAAGTGAAAACTGAAGAGAATTTTTAAAAAAGAGAAAAATACTTAAACAGAAGAAGGAGACATCTGGCAGAGCTATCACTGGGAGCTCAGAAGGGATGGGCCAGTCTGCCCTGACCCTGCTTACACTCCAGTAGTCATGAACAGACTGATAAAAGCAGCAAACAACAGTGGGTGCCAGCTACCCCCACTTTTATCTGGTTCTCTGTCACACAGAGCATTGTTTTCTCATCTTTGACTTTCAGTCTATAAGTCCTCTTTTAAGTTAATTGTATTTCTTATACAGAGCATGCTGATAGACTATCTCCTGATCCACTCTCTGCCTGTGTTTCTTTTTATTGGTGAATCGAAGCTGAACTTTCCAAGCATAGGAAAAAGAAATGATATTCAGATATGTGAAGCATACAGAACTTCAGCCAGCTATGACCAAAATAGATCTATACCCAGACATATAATAATCAAGATCCCAGAAATTTAACACAAGAATAGAATATTACAAGCTATTAGAGAAAAGCAATCACGTGTCAAGGAAAACCCATCAGAATCACGGCAGACTTCTTGACACAAGGCATTAAATCAAGAAGAGCTTGGAGTGATGTATTCCATGTCCTGGAAGAAAATAATCTCCAATCCAGATTTATGTATCCTGCAAAACTATTTCTCAAAATTAATGGAGAAACAAGATACTTCCATGACAAAGAAGGACTGGGGGAGTTAATGACCACCAAACCAACCCTACAAAAATTAATGAAGGACATTCTAGAGAGTGAGAAGGAAAAGACCGTGGTTCCAGGAACAATGGTGGGAGGGGGTGTCACCGATGGGGCAGACAGTGGAATGGAGGGGAAAAGTAGACACCAATGGCAGAAAAATAATCTGGCAAAGAAGAGGCAGAGAATGTTGGCTATAATCATTAATATGGATGACCTCAATTCACCAGTAAAAAGAAACACAGGAAGAATGGATCAGGAGACAGTCTATCAACTATATTAGAAATACAATTAACCTAAAAAGGACTTATAGACTTAAAGTCAAAGACAAGAAAACAATGCTCTGTGTGGCAGGGAACCAGATAAAAGTGGGAGTAGCTTGGCCTTCTGCTGAAGATTGGCTATAAAGCCATAAAACTTTTATACAATGGAAAACTACTCAGCTATAAAGAAGGAAAACCTTGAGGCTCTTGTAGGTAAATGGATACAAGTTGAGATCAGGTTCAGGGATAAAAACTTTCATCATCACTTAGGTGAATAGTGGGCTGCCTTTCTAATCTAAAATCTAAAGGAAGTAGTGGGATGCAAAATGTACAGTGCACCCTGTGAAAGTGAAAGGGAGAGGACTGTCTAAAAAGGAAGGCAGTAGCCTTGTTAATCTTTGATCATGATTTGAAACTTATTGTTTTCATCATTCTGTTTATTTTGGTTTCATTATGTTCCAGGTTGTCTACTTGTATTAGATTTGATGGCATACACAGCCATTCCAAAGATAGCAGGATATATTATTGTAATCAATTTTTATTTCTTATTTACTTGATTTGAACCCTTTTATTCCTTTCACTGTCTTGTTTTGAATGATTTTACTCTATGCTGTTTTGTTTGTTAGCATCAAGTCTGAGGGTATAGGCAACTACTTTGAAGACAATAAGATTCACTATGATACCCATTCTGGTTTGACTATTATCTTCTTTTGAAGTCCTATAGTATCTCCAATATTTCATTTTTATTGGCTTTGTTCTGTACTGTTTTGTTCAATTTTATTATATCTGATGATATGGGCAATTCTTTTGAAGATAGCAAGAGGCATTATCGTAACCATTGTTGATCACCTTGTATTTTGTTTTTACATCAGGTACTATGTCCATCTTTTTGTTTTGACTGACTCTATTTTGTTTTGTCACATTTGCTTTTATTTTCTTCAAACTAAAAAAAACAGAAAAGTAAGAGTGGAAATATATATACATATATATATATATATATATATATACATACATATACATATATACTCTATGTAGAGTATCGTGTCATCTGCAAATAATGATAATATAAAACATATTATATATATATATATATATATATATATATATATATATATATATAGGACTTAGCAGATGTCCATAACTATACCATCCATAAGTGTCTGGTGCACATTCTTCTCATCATCTTATATGTAGATTTCTAAAATAGATCACAGTGTCGGTCATAAAACAAGCCTTAAAGATGCAGAACAACTCAAATGATTTATTGCATTTCATCAGGTCATAATGAGATAAAACTAAAAATCAAAAAAGAAATTTCAGAACTATACAAACACATAATGATGACAGAATTTGCCTTTGAGTGATCATTGAGTCATTAGAGAGAACTGAGATAATGAAACTTAGGAAGAAGAGTGGAGCAAATGACTGATAGGAAAGAAACTAAAGTGTATTGTGTGCGTGCATACATTTGCCACGATGGACTTGTCTCATCTGTATAAACAACATGCAGTAATCAAAGATTGTGTAAAATGTATACAGTTACTAAAAAAAGCAGTTTCACTTGTACATCACCCTTGTAACCGATAAGTAAGGCTGCACTATGGTTTATCTACTCACTATACTTCTGTTGCTTATAAAGTATGGCTGGATCCTCACATAACTCATGTGTGCCATGTTTTTTGATCATCTGCTTTTCTTTTTTGTACTTAAAAAAAGATTAAGATAAAAGAACATAACAACACAGGTCAGAACAGAACAGTTTAAGCAACATAGTGTTTCACCACAAGACAACCCCACATAACAGTACCTACCATAGTGTCGCTTTCTTTGAAATATTTGAGTATACATTCATATACTATAGTATCAAACATAATAAGACAGTGTAAAACCATTCAAGAGAACGAAAGTATTACAGGGTACTCAGAATCAACTAATAGAAAATAAACAATGGTTACTATATTATCTCCTTGTCTATAAAATTTTTGTTTATACTATCACATATACTAGTGTGAAGGGTGTGGCTTCTCTTATTTCTCTCTCTGTGATTTTGTTATTAGTGTATAGGCATGCTATTGATTTAGAGTATTGATTTTGTATCCAGCTACATTGCAGAATTTATTTACCATTTCTAGGAGTCTTTCAATGGAGTTTTGGGGGTCTTCTATGTAGAGTATTGTGTCATCTGCAAATAATGATAATTTAACTTCTTCTTTTCCTATGTTTACTCTTTTATTTCTCTCTCTTGTCTAATTGCTCTGGCTAATATTTCCAGTACAATATTAAATAGGAGTGGTGATAAGGGAAATCCTACTCTTGTGCCTGATTTTAAGCTAAAGGCCTTCAGTTTGGGGCCATTTAGTACGATACTGGCTATTGGTTTGTTATAGATCGCCTTTATCACATTGAGGTAAAGACCATCTATTCCAATTTTCTGTAAGGTTCTTATCATGAATGAACATTGGACCCCATCAAATTTTTTTCTGCATCTATAGAAACAATCATGTGATTCTAACTTTTCACTTTATTGATATGATGGATTACATTTATTGATTTATGTATGTTGAACTGTCCCTGCATTCCTGGGGTGAATCTCATTTGGTCATGGTATATGATCTTCTTGATGATTTGCTGCATCCTATTTGCCAATATTTTATTGAGGAATTTTGCATCTGTGTTCATTAGAGATTGGTTTATAGTTCTCTTTTTTAATTGGGTCTTTCTCTGGTTTTGGTACTAGAGTAATATTTGTTTCCAGTTATGTCTTAGGAAGGATTGCTTCCCTTTCCATTTCATTGAACAGTTTGAGGAGTGTCGGCATTAGGTCTTCTTTGCATTTCATTTCTTGTAGAATTATGCAGTGAATTCATCTGGGCCTGGGCTCTTCTTTGTAGTGAAGGACTTAATTACATTTTCAATTTCATTAATAGAAATTGGATTATTCAGCAGTTTTACATCTGCTAGACCTAGCTTTGGTATTTCATATGTTTCTAGGAATCGGTCTATTTCTTCTATGTTATCAAACGTATGAGAGTAGAGGTTTTTGAAATAGGTGTTGATGATCTTCTATATTTCTATTGGGTCTGTAGTGATTTAACCTTTTCATTCCTTATTGCATGAATTTGAGGTTTTTCTTCCCTTTTTAAAATAAGGTTGGCTAGGGGCTTATCAATTTTATTTATTCTTTCAAAGAACCAACTCTTTGATTCATTGATTCTTTGGATTGTTTTCTTAGTCTCTATTGCATTAATTTCTGTTCTGATTTTTATAATTTCCTCTCTTCTTTTTGCTTTGGGCTTCACTTGCTCTTCTTTTTCTAGATGTTTGAGGTGTAGCATCAGGTTGTTTATTTCTATCGTTCTGTTTTCCTGATGTGGGAACTCAGTGCAATAAATTTTCTTCTGAGGACAGCTTTCATTGCATCCCACAGATTCTGGTAAGTTGTATTTGTATTTTCATTTGCTTGTAGGTATTGTTTAATTTCTTCTTTAATTTCCCCTGTAACTCACTGATTACTCAAAAGTGTGTTATTCCGTTTCCATTTGTTTGTGAGATTTTTGAAGTATGTTTTATCATTAATTTCTAATTTCATGGCTCTATGATCTGATAACATCCATGGGATAATTTCAACTCTTTTGCATTTATTTAAATATGTTCTGTGGGCTAGTATATGGTCTATTTTAGAGAACATCCCATGTACTGCTGAGAAGAATGTGTATTCTGATGTTGTTGGATGAGACACTGTATGTGTCTATCAAGTCCATTTGTTCACAGGTGTGATTCAGTTTTGTTATTTCTTTGTTGATTTTCTGCCTGATTGATCTGTTCCTTGGTGTCAATGGTGTGTTAAGGTCTCCTGTTATAATTTTCTTACTGCTAATTTGCTTTTTCATTTCTGTTAATACTTGCTTTATAATTGGATGCTCTAGAATTTGGTGCATATATATTTAAGATTGTTATCTCTTCCTCTTGTAGTTTTCCCCTAACATGTATGTAGTGACCTTCTTTATCTTTTCTGATCATTATTGGCTTTAAGTTTACATTGTCTGCAAGCAGAATAGCTACCCCCACTTTTTTGAGTTCCTGTTGCATGAAATATTTTTTTCCATCCTTTGACTTTCAGTCTGTGAGTATCCTTTTGGGTTATATGGGTTTCTTGTAGACAGCATATGATGGGATATTGTTTCCTCAACCATTCTTCCAGTGTGTTTCTTTTAATTGGTGCATTGAGACCATTTACATTAATGGTTATAACTCTTATGTATTTGTTTATTGTTGACATGTTATCTTTCTGATGTTGCATCTTTATCTTTCAGTTGTGTATATCTGTCTGCTTTGCTTAGTGGTTGTTTCCTAAGTGTATCTAAACTGTCTTTCAGTATTCTTTGCTGGGTTAGCATGGTGATCATGAAGTTCTTCAGATGTTCTCTGTCATGGAAGTACCTTATTTCTCCATCAATTTTGAAAGACAGTTTTTCAGGGTACATTAGTCAAGGTTAGAAATCATTTTTCCTTTAGGATCTGAAATAGCTCACTCCATATTCTTCTTGACTTTATTATTTGTGCTGACAAGTCTGCTGTGATTGTGATGGATTTTCCTTTATAGGTGATCTGTCTTTTCTCTTGACAGCTTTTAATATTCTATTCTTATGTTGGATCTCTAGGATGGTGATTATTATATGTCTGGGTGTAGTTTTATTTTGCTTATAGCTGTTTGGTGTTCTATATGCTTCACTGATCCTGATGTAAATTTCCATTCTCATGTTTGGGAAATTTTCAGTTATTACTTCTCTAAATATCCTCTTCATATCTTTTATGTTGTCAAGTTCTTTTTCATTTATCTCTATCAATCTTACGTTGTTTTTCTTTGCATCATCTTGCAGCTGCTGTATTGTTCTTTCCTTATTCCTTGTTATTTTTAACAGATCTTTCCTTTCCTATTCACTAGCTGCAATCTTATCTTCGAGGTCTGAAATTGTATCTTCACTTTCATTGAGGTGGTTTTTACAACTTTCAATGGAATTTTTAAATTTCCTGTATATCTGTTTGCATCTGCTTTATGTATTCTGTTTTTTTCTTATGTTGTTCATTCAGGGATTCTATCTTTTTGCTTAGTTCCTCCTATTTTTAAACTGTGTCTTCTTTAGATATGTTCAGCATCTTTTTCATTTCTTCTTTTACCTGGGAGTTATCTCTAGTTTGAATTCCTTTAAAGCTTATCATATTTGCTTCTTTATTTCAGTTGCTATTATTTCAGGTACTTCAGTTGTATAGCATATATTCCACATACATAGCTCCTAAGGTTTCTTGGGATGGGCTGGAGGTTTGAGATTCTATTTTAGTCTTTTGTTTTGTCATTTTCTTATATTTCTATGTTTCAAGTGCTATTCCAAAGCTTCCCCAGGGCCTGTTGGAAATCCTCTTCTATGCCCTCAGCTCCTGGGACTCTGGCTACCCAGTCCCCCAGATTGATAGAATGTCACTGGGGTGAGGCAGGCAGGCCCAAGATTGAGTGTGGTTGAGTGTGGCAGGAATCTGTGAAGTTCCTTGGTGGGTGGGAGCAATGATCCCAAACTCCCAAGCTCCTGATGGTGTGGCCATTCTGACCAGTCTCCAGATTGAGTGTGCAGGCAGGCCCAAGATTCCCGGAGCCTGTTGAGCAAGGCAGGAAGCCAGGAAGTTGGTGCAGGAAGGCCCAAGACCTGCTGAGCAGGTCCAATGTGGCAGGAAGCTATGAAGTTCCCTGACCAGTGGTAACAATGATCTTAAACTCCTCTGGCTTGGTATGGTGCATGGACACTCACCTCAGGCTGTCCAGTCTCCAGAATTGAGGGCACAGGCATACCCAAATCCCAGGAGCTGGCCAAGCACAGCAGGAAGCCTGGTCATCTCCTTTTCTCCTTGTGTAAGTTTACTCTCATGTTTACAACCCAGAGTCATTTCTCAGGATGTTTGCTTATTGTTAAGCAGTGTGTTGCCTTGTATACAGTCTACAAGAAATTTGCATTAAACCTGCTAATGTAATTATGGCATTGTTGGACAAGGAGCACTACATATGCACAATGTGTGCACACACATTCTGGCCTCTGTGTGTAGGACAGCACATCACCTATGTTTGTGTAAAAATGTACACTGTAAAGTGTGCACAACAACATTGACTCATGATGTGGTTCTGAGTCTGTCTTTATTGCTAAAGGAAGCATGAACATATATGCAGTAGTTATGGTTGATACATTGTGTCAACTTGAGAAGGTTAGAATTTTAACTAAGAGACTCAGCAGGGAGCCCATATCTTTAATTTGTAAACATCCTGAGACTGTGCAAGACGAGGACAAGGAGATGGTGTGATCACTACACCTACCCTGGGATGAGGGTAGCCTGGTTACTATATAGGAGAGGATAACAAGTTCATCCTTCCTTCATCTTCTCTGGTTGCTTTTGCTGTCTTCTGCTACCTGGAAGTGTTGGCCCTGTTTTGTGCCATCCTGCTTTGGAGCACACTGATTATGGACTGAAACCTCCACACACTGTGAGCTAAATAAACCTTTCTTCCTTCATTTTGAGTATTGGGTGTTTTTGTCTCAGCAATGAGAGAAAAGTAAGGAAGACAGAAGGTTTTAAGATATTTACATTAGAGTGATGTAAACATTATACTTAAAAAGTAAAAGAATCAACAATATGAATAAACCATGGAAACAAATGACCAGACAAAAATTATAAATACTGTACAATTACACTTTCATACATTACCTAGAATAAGCAAAAAAACATGAGATTCCATACAGATTAATAAAGACTTAAGATTCAGGAAAATGGGGAGGTGCTATTCAATCAGTACAGCATTTCTGTTTGAGATAGTGAAAAAAGTTGTAGAAAAAGAAAGGCAAAAGTAATTCTTTTTCTTGCCACTAGTATAACAGTACTACACAGGAGGTGAGTTTTACTTAAGAGGATTCTGCAGGCTCATGGCTCTGGATGGGAGTGGAGGGCTCCCTCTGGCTTGTGACCTCTTACGTAGTTTTAAATTTTAACCTACTGTTGCCTTTCAAACTAAAAGCAAAAATCCCCACTAGCATTATCTGTAGTGATCAGCTGCAGCTCTAGATGTTCCTGTGGGGAAGAACGGTGAAAGGATGAGAAAATAAAGAGACAAAGCTAGGATCACGTGGGGCCCTTAGTCCTGATGGGAGGGAAGGAATTGACCAACCCTGTAGTACTTTTATACCCTCAAAAGAAGACTGTTAATTTCAACCCCACTGACTAGCAACCTGTTTGCCTGGCTGATCTGGGCCCCTTGCTTTCTTGGTGCTGGAATAGCTTTTTTGGCTCTCTATGTTTTCTAGACTGGGCTTGCTTTAGCCCCACACATGTGGTCAATCTCCAGCTTCAATGACTCCCTGCAATTATCATGATGTATTATCTTTTATTGAAACTTTTTCTATTTTTTGTGAGAGTTGATTTTGGAATGAACATGGAGAGCACTAAGTTACATCCCCAAACCTTCTTGATTTATCTTCCAACAGGGTCTTGCTGAGTTCCCCAGGCTGGGATCAAGTTTGAACCCTCTAGGCTCAACCTCCTGAGTAACTGGGCTTACAGTCAAGGGCCTCCATGGATGACTGAAGGGCAGATCTTACTTGATGTGAGAGTTCAGAATGAGACTTTCCCATTTTGTACTTTCTTTGACAAGTATTGCTATAATAACTTTCTTGGTTGATAAAACATGTTAGGCTGTCTTTTCTCTTTTTCTACTTGTGAGACTTGTCTGTGGAAGTTTGTGATTTGATGTACTTCTGAAATGTGAAAGAAATCACAAGCAAATATTATTGAACTAGAATTTGCATGGGCAATTGTTTTAATATCAGGGTCAATGTACTCAACACACATGAGACAGTCTGACTTTCTAATTTTGTTTATCTCCACTTAGAAAATGTCATCTGTGGGATTTTGTCCATTTCATCTTTACTTTGTTACACGTCGACATAAAATTATTCATAATGTCCTGCTGTTACATCATAAACACATGTGGAATCTGTTTAGATGTCTGCCGTTTTTTAATGTTGAAATTTGTGTTGACTCTATTTAAGCCATCATTATTAGCTAGTAATATTTTTATCTTCTGTGACTTAGAGTTATTTCACGAACTTTTTCTAAATTTTTGATATTATATTTTGGTTCAAAGATTGTTTCAGAGTGTTTGCCACAACATTCATTTAATTTTGTCATTTTCTATCTGTGTGGGGTTATGCTGTCATAAGCATTACAGTTTATTTCATAACCCTCTCCCAAGATTTCATTTCTAAGTCACTCAACAATTATTGAAGTATCACCAGTTTTATTTCCAACACACACAAATGTGAGCTCTTTCTGATCACAGAGTCAGGTGAGTCTGGGAAGATTCCAATCTCTGGAGGTCTCTTTGAGGTGTCCCTGACTGAGGTATCACTTACTCTCCTTTGAGATGGCTCTAGGTCTACTGGATGCCAGGACAGTGTACACAGTGGGTTCCTCTAGGTGGGCCCTGACCCGGGAGGTAGGAAACACAGTTGTCCCCTGGTTGAGTGTCCAGTTGCTCAGTTGGGCATAGGTCACATCCTGAGGACCCTCACAGGTGGCAGCCTGCAGGGAAGAGTGGGAGAGGGCAGGGTTTTGCTTGGCTCTTGGGAAGACTGGGCACTGGGGGGACTGTGGGACTGACCTAAGCATTAATAAGCCTGTCCTCCCCTGCCTGTCCATTCTTTGTGTCCAGGAGCTCCCCAGAGAGTGCCAAAGGAAGGGAGGCCCCTCTTCCTCTCGGTGCTGACTGCTACACCTCAGCATACATCACTCCTTGGGGACCCTCATCAGCTGGGCTATGAAACACGGGCATAGAGACAAGAGATATGGTCTCCTTGGCTCCACATTGGTCTCTTCCAACCAGGTTCCCCTATGGTGACCAGAGGTATCTTTTAGAAATTAAACCATACACTGTTTCTTCCTCATGGACTTTCACTGCCTTTCTAAGTCTTGGAGGGTCTGGCAGATTTTTTTCCACTGTGCTGCCTTTGCATACTAACAATCCAACCTTGATGCCAGAGCTGTAGCCACAGGGATCATTGTTCTGAAGGAGCCTATCTGTTTCAGAACCTTTGCCTTTGCCAAGTATTGTGCCTCTATTGCTGGCACATGGGAGGTGCATGTGGCTCCCAGTATGAAGTCTTCTGTTCAGCGTTATCTTACCAAGGTCTTACCTTGATTATTCCTGGCCCTCCTGCTCTCTACCCCATTTTTTGCTTTATTTTCTTTCATAGCTCTGTGCTTGGCCTCCACTTCGAGTTGGCTCAGTATGTGAGGGGGCTGTGCTCACCACTGTATCTGCAACCCCATGGTGGCAGGTCATGAGGGAGCCCCCTGTGAATGGATGTGAGTGGCAGCTCACCCACTTGGGGTCCTTCTGAGACCCACAAGTAGGAAAAATCCACATAGAGGATGAGGGCCAGGAAGGGGACAGAGAGAAGGGATGCCAAGGTCACAGGAATACAGCCCAACATATGGTCATAACAGGGCTTCAAGAAGGGAGTGCTCAGTTGTGAGGCACCTGAGAGCTGAGCGGTGGTGACCAGAGCAGAGTCCCTGGGCTTAACTGGGAGACAGGAAGTCCCTGTGCCCTGGATAGAATTGGGTCTCACCTCAATGCTGAGCTCCACTCGGTCCTCAGGCTTTGTATTGTTCACTGTGGCATCTGCATGTACAGAAGAGTGGTCAGCTCTTGGCCAGTGTCCTGGGTACTCTCACTCCCTCAATCCCTGCCATATCCAGCTGGAGACACAGAGCCAGGCAGCTGTATGATGTCTCCAGGAGCAGTGTCAGAGTTCAGACTGACTGAACTCTGAGCCCCAGCTTCCTGTGCCCCTGTGATGCTGAGACCTTGGGGCATCTCCCATCCCCCACCCATCTTCCTCTCACAGAGATTTTCTTCCTGGGCTGCAGTAGCTTGGCAGGAACTGGAGATCCCTTGGGGTGTCAGGATTCTGTGAGGGCAGCAGACAGGGGATTCAGGGTCCTCAGACAGGAATGACCTCCTCCGCAGGCCTCTGTCCCTGGGCGCTGGCCCCATGTCCCCTGTAGGACATGGGAAGTCACTTCTCTCTGGGCCTGTAGATGGACAAAATCTCGGCTAGGAGGTCAGAACCACACATTCCACAGGCCATGCAGGGCTGGAAGGAAGCCTTTAACCCCATGGACTTGGAAGCCTATGAGGCCTGTGGAGGAGAAGCGCAGACCACTCCAGAGACTCCCCCAGGGACAGGCACCCATTTTTGTGCTGTATTCTCTTCTGTGAGGTTCTGCACAGGAGATTCTGCATAGACTTCTTCCCTAGGATTGGTTTCCTGGGAGACTACAGCACCCACAGTTTCCTGGGTCTCACCCACCCTGCTCACCTGCCTTCCTACTCCTTCCCTTGCACCAGTATCCAAAGAAGAGGAGAAGGAGAAGGAGCACAGAGGAGGCCATGGAGACTCCGATCACAACCTTCGGGTTCCCTTGCAGTCCTATGCCTGGGGTGCTGCCTTGAAAGAGGAAAATTGTCACTTCATTGAACACCTAGTGTGCGCCAGCCCACTTTGGACCTTTGCATCCCTCACACTCTCACAGTGCTGCACATGGGATCACCCACCCCCTCATGCAGTTTACCTAGGAGGAAATGGAGGCTGAAAGAGGGGAGTTGCCAGCCCAGGGAAACAGCAAGAGGCCCAGATGGGGATGAACCCATGGAGCTGGACTTCTGCCCTGTTCTCTCCAGCAGAGCTCAGCCTCCTGATCTGGAGGGAAGGAGCTTGGACATCCTGCCCTGGCCCTGTGTCTTCCCCTGGACATTGTCACTGTCACTGTGTAGAGAGAGACAGGATCATGGCAGTGTGGGGTTCTGGAGGCTCCCATTGGAGGCCACCTCTCCAGGGATCACAGCAAGATCAGCCGAAAGAGCAACTTGAAGTTCATTGCCAGGCCTCTCCTTTATACCTGGAGAAACTGAGGCCACACAGGAGGGGCTGGTCTGAGTCAGCATCTCCAGAGGAGGCTGCAGCAGCCCCACAGCTCAGCCCCTGTCCGTGACCCCTCCAAGCAGTGCCCTCACTCTCCATTTAAGGGTCTGGATTCTGGTGTGAGAGGCTGATTCTCAAGGTCCACTGCTGTCCAGGGGCAGAGAAAAGGATATGAACCCAGGTGCCCACAGGCTCAGAATGGGTGCTGCATGGGGTGATTTCAAAGCTGAGGGAGATGTTGGGGTCCAGCATGGGGGAAGAACACAGCTGACATGGGCAGGGAGCCCAGGCCTTCACTTCCTCTCTTATCCCAGAAGACTTTGAGAAGCAGCCCCTCATACCAGAGAAGGAGATGGTGAGGGGCTGCCCTATCTTGTTCTGAGCTTAGGCCTTAGTGGGGCTGTCTCTGAGGGCCCTCGCCCTCTGTCTGTCTCTGCTTCCTCTCCCTCTTCCCTTCCTCACTTCCCCTGTGTCTCTATCTCCTCCCTGAGGCTGGGTATCCCAGCCTCATCCTTCAGCAGACCTTGTGTAGAGTCTGGGTCCCTGACTGAGCCCTGGCCTCCTCACCTCTGATCAGAATGTCTAGGGCATCAATAGGAACCAAGGAATTGAAGGAGAGGCAGTGTCCACCATATAATGTATAGAGGCCCCCATGGAAACCACTCCCAGGCCCATGGGGAAGTCAGCCTAAATGTGCCCAGTCTGGGCCTGCTGGCCAGGGCACTGTGTGAGAATGTCTTCCCCTTTGTTAGACAGAGTGAATCTGAAATAGCCGGGGTCAGAGCAAAACCTGAGGGTCAGGTTGTGCCCAGGCTGCCACACAGGGCCCTTCTGGGTCAGAAGAGAGTACTTCCTGGACAGCACTAGAGGGAGGAGGACCCAGACTGAGGGGCTGCTTCCTGCCACACCCTGGCCCTCCTGTGCTGCCCTGTGAGTCATATTGAGGTTTCCAACCCTGTGGACATCCTGACCAAAACTCTCTTCTAGGAATCCTCTGTAATAGGGCCCCTGACAATTATTTAGGAATGAAACATGCTTGGGTCTATGCAGGCACTTGCTCACCTGATACAAGCAGCTCCAGGGCATCACTGGGCTCTGACAACATGTTTGGTTCTATATTGTAAGAGCCATAACAACGGAATGTCCACCTCTGCCTGGGGGTTACAGGACCCACAGGGAACAGGGCGTAGGCCTGCCCACTAGGGTATTGCTGTGAGTCCAGAGTCCAGGAGAGCTTGTCTCCTCCTTCCTTAGTCAGAATGAACTGGTCAAATACCAGCTGTGCCTGACACTGAAGGGTCACATTCCCTCCTGAGTCCACCACAGGGCTCCGTAGGGCTGAGAGGCTGGGTTTGCTGTAGAAACCTAGGAGAGAAAGAGGCAGCATGTGAAATGGACCCACACCTCCCACACTGTCCCCAGGGCTGGGCTGTGAGAAGGTACACCCCTGTGAGCAGACCCCTTCCGGAGGGCAGAAGCTGTGGCTAAGATCCTCAGTGTCCTCTCACCTGTTACCAGCAGCTCCAGGGAATCACTGTGCTCTGACTGGCCAGAGGGGGCTTGGTAGTAACAGCGATATTGCCCTGCATGGTGCTGTTTCACAGATAGGATGGAGAATTTGGCCACATCCTTGAGTTGCATTGACGTTTGTCTTCTCCAGATCGATCGGCTTCCCTCTTTGTACAGTACATATTCGTGGGCCCCTGGAGTCTCTTCACACCAGAAGGTCACTGCTTCTCCTAGTGGTATCACAGATCCTGGCTCAGCCCAGAGCCTGGGTTTGGGCAGGGTACCTGCGAGGAAATCACATCTGGGTCCCAGCACCACCTCCTCATCCCCTTACATCCCAGTTCTCATCCTGAGGACCCTCAGGCCTCCCAGCACCAGTGCACAGTTGCTGTGCTCCATTCCCACTGCAGTAGCCCCTTGTGCCCAGGAGGAGGGACCTATGACAGCTCAGTACACACTCACCTGCCTTTGCTGGGGTCTTGGGACCCAGAATCAGCCCTGGAAGAAAGCTTCCTGTGAGAGGTTTGCTCTGGAGCCTGAGCAGGTCCTCTGCTCCCCAGAGCCTCCGAAGCCCTGGGTCCCCTCATGGACCAGGGCCTTACTGTTGGTTCCAGACTAGGGTTCCCATCCCCATGTTCCATTCTCACCAATGCAGAGCAGGGCCGTGAGGGTGGTGGTCATGGTGTCTCCTACCTCCAGGCGAGGCTGTGTGAATAGAGGAGACCACAGTTTTCTTTCACAGCTGGGCATTAATTTCTGCCCTTCGTAGGGCGGGCACATCATGAGCCCCACAGGAAGTGGAACTGACATCCAGCAACACCAGCCTCCTTTTTCCCAGGTCTCAGACAGGCTGTTCTCCAGACTGATGTGGAGTTTCCCATCTTCCCAAGTGTTCCTCAGTGATTCTCACCTCACTGATGGCCAGGACACAGCAGCTGATACACCCAGAGCCTTCACCTCGGAACTGCTCCAGGGCACAGTCACCATGGGCTGGTCCTTCCTCTCAGAGCCTCCCATGGGTCTTTTGCCTCCCTCAGCTCTTTCTTCTGCACAGCAAGGTCATCCTTACAAGACCACCTTCCTCCATCCCAGGAGATGCTCTGGGGAAGATGTAGATTCCTGCTTCAGGTGGAGAAGAGCAGAGAAGCAGATGAGCCCTGACAGGAGGAACCTCCATGCAGGTCAGGGGCAAGGAGCAGATACAACCACATCAGACAGCATGCAGGGGGTTAGGGAAACTCGGGTGATTAGGAACGATTGAGGCAGGGATTCTCAAAGGAGAAGGAAGTCAGTTGTATTAATGTGATTGAAGATCAACTCTGGCAGGTTTGAACTTGCTTCTTGTGAATTTTCCTAGTTCCTTGGAGTTGCTTGATAAATTGTTTATTTGAAGTCGTTCCTCTTTTTACCAATCCAAAAAAATATAATTTTCTGACTTTAAACTTTGTTTTTTAGTTCTTTTGGTTTACTGTGTGCAGTTGATCATAAAAGAAAACTGTCCAGAACACACGAGTATACTAAACATTTTCCTCTTCAGTGATCAAGAGCCAAGGCGAAAGTAATGTCTTCACTTTATTAGTGGTGTAGTTTTCTTCACTGGGAAGACCTTCTAACCCAGCATCCCTAATGTCAGGCTCAGGACTTGCACATTTCCTGTGTGAGGTCCAGAGTGCTGGAGGTCACTTACTGTGCTCCCCTTTGCTCCTTAGGATGTGGATTCCACCCATCAAGGCAGCATCTAGTGACTGTTTAAATCTGTATCAACACCAATATTTATATCTGTAATGTCTGCAGTTATATCCTCTATACCTGCATCCATTACTCCAGAAAACACACTCACACTCGACCTGCAGAGCTATCCCAGTTCCCTGTACCGGATGTTCTGAGGGGATTTTCCCATGTCTGTCAGCCCATCAGCACCCACTGCGGTGTTGGGCATAGCCCCCCACCCAGCCTTCATCCTGTATCACATGGCCCCTTACTCCCTTCCCTTCTGAGTTCCTGGTGAGCTGGTTGCCTTAACCTGAGAACAGGATTTTGGATTTTCCAGGTAAGTCAGTCAAACATTCTGAGTCCTCAGACAGAGGTGCTGTGAACTCAGTCATCCCATACTCAACACAGGCATCAGACCCAGTGAGGAAGATTTGTTGCCCCCCCCACAGTTGTTTGTCTTTATTGTTCTTTTTTGTGCTGGGGAAAAAATAAAACACACCCATAAGTTAAGCAAGAAAAGTTTATTTTAGTTCTGGTGTATAGATTTCAGTTCATAGTCAGCTGATTCCAAGGCCAGGTGATGTGGGAGAGGAGAAACAGTCTATGGTGTGGTGGGCAGGAAGTAGTGAGGGGACTGGAGGACATGAGCTTCCATCCCATGCTCATAGTGACCACCCCTTCTCTCCAGGCTTCACTGTTCAATAACACACGTGGCTGTAAACCTATCAGTGGACAATTCTAGTGCACACAGCCATGATCCAGGCTCCTCCCCAAAGCCACACTTGTGATGCCTGAGTCTTTGGGGTCATCAATCAGACCCAAAACTGAGGTATGTTCAGACCCTCTTCCAGTGGATGAGGCTTCTATTCCCCAACATGCAAGCTGCGCAGGTTCAGAACAAGTGACAGAGCTTACCTGCTTCAGCCAGGTGGGCTCTCACTGATCCCAGCTGGGAATGACACCCAGGGACCTCTGACCACTGGGGTCAGTGTTGATGGGGAACAGAGCACAGTGCTCCTAGTGTGGACATAGAGGATCACCCAGGGTGGTGATGGTTTGTGTGTGCTGAGGAAAAGGTTAATATTTGTTTTCCTTTTTACTGTTAACAGGTTTCATAAACTGTATTAGATTTTACTGACAAGTTTGTATTTAAATTGTGTGAATTCCAGTTACTATTGGTTGCTTGGATCATTATTCTCTACTTTGTCAAAATTAATGCCATTATTATGCAAACATAAATCACTGAATGTTTTGAGTTTTTCTGTTTCAATTTATTTAAGGCTGGTGTATGTTACTGAACACTTTGTGATATCCTTGGCCGAGTCTTAGTTATTGTCAAAATTAACTTGTTAAATACTCAGATATGTTGGTGTAGCCACCTCACACCACAGGGTGAGGTGATGTGTAGAACACCTCAGTGTCCCATGCCAGACCCCCAGGTTGCCTATGGTCTTTAGCTGAGTTTTCACGGGGCAGATCCTGTCCCTTCTGAGACCCCACATGCCAATGCTTGCTCAGTGAGGTCTCAGATTTCTTCTGACCTGGTGGAAGACCAGGTGGGTGTACACACTAGGCACAGTTATGGGCTCCTGTTCCTGGGAGAATGGGGCTGTGTTTTCTCCTGTCTGGGCATAGGTCAGTCCTTGGAGACCTTGAGTCAGCTGCCTGGGAGAGGAAAGAGTAGGAATGAGAATGAGGGTGCAGGCTGAAAAGGCCTGGGAAGCTACCGGTGATGGAACTCACCCACCTGTCCCTCTGTCAGTCCGCTGCTGAAGGTTTGTCCCTCTGTCGGTGTCACTCCCGGCCGGCAGGAAGGACACACAACAAAATCTGGCAGTGGACAACCTTTTCTTTTATTTTCCTTCTCCGTACAGCCTGCCCCGGGAATCCTCCCGGCCGAAGCCTCTGTTGGTCCGCTCCCCGCGGCTCCTTGCGTGCTTCTCCCTACAGTCTGTCCCGAAGCCTCTACCGGTCCGCTCTCCGCGGCTCCTTGCGTGCTTCTTCTGCTTCTTTTGCTTCTTCTTTTTTTCTTGGCGGGAGAGGCACTCACTTTTATAGGGTTCAGTTGTTGCTAGGCAGACTATCTTACAGGGCGGGTTGTGAAGCAGGAGATCTTACAGGGCGGGTTGTTTACCAAGCAGGAAGCAGGAGATCTTACAGGGCGGGTTGTTTACCAAGCAGGAAGCAGGAGATCTTACAGGGCGGGTTGTTTACCAAGCAGGAAGCAGGAGATCTTACAGGGCGGGTTGTTTACCAAGCAGGAAATAAGCGCCATCTTAGCACACTCGATGGGAGGGGTAATCTAGCTCAGGCTTTGCTCTTTCCTACAGGCCTCACGTCCGCCAAGTAAGGCGACCGGGCTCGGCCGCGGCTCCCAACATCCCTCAATCCAGAAAATGCCTTGACTTGGGGAAGAAGGGGAAATCCCCCACATCTCCAACTGGAGGCATGCACCTCTAAGTAGGTCACTTTCTGAGAGTCCTGGTGCTCTGGGCTCTGCAGCAGGAAGACAGTGACAAATGCTGCTCCTTGACTCTGCTCTACACCATCAGTCACACACACACAGTCTACACCATCAGAGTGTCAAGTGGTTAGGCTGCCTCTGAGGCTCTCAGGGTAAGGACATAGTGCTTGGTACATGAAGGGACTCTGCTTACTGGGACAGTGGCTCAAGTTAGCTGGAGCTTCCAGCTCTGAGATCTCAAGTGCACTTGGTATGAGCATGGTGACTGCTTCCCTGACAGGAGGCTCAGGGTCCTCAAACCAGGAGGCACAGGAACACAATGGGCCCATGGTCCCTGTGCTCCTGTCTGAAACTTCATATGGGCCAGAGCTGCCAGAGAGCCTCTGAGAGGTGACCTGTGACCAGAGCAGTGCGACCAGAGCACAGGGAAGCAGGAGGGGAACATGCAGTTGGAGTAGCATCCCCTGGTGGATGGATCAGGAATAGTTCAGAGTCACCTGAGCTAAGGGCAGCACTGGGAGTGGCTGTGGAACTGATCTAGGAGTGGAATCTGGAAAAGTAGGGAAGAGCAGGCAGGAGACAGCCTAGAGTGCTGGCAGGGAGGAATTTAACTGAGGTTCTGGTGAGCATCAGAATCTGGGCAGAAGTGGAGACAGTGAAGGTGACACTCAGGAGGCTTCAGATGGAAATAAGCACTGTCTCAGGAAGTGGATCGAACACTGCTTTTTCAGTAGTTTGGGGAAACTGTTGACTTTTTGTCAAACTAAAATTTAAACAGCTCATGTATGCCAAAATTTGAAAGTGTGGCAGAAACACTAAGAAAAACCCATATAGGATCAGAAGAATATATTAGGAAATTTGGAAGAGAACCTATAGAGAACCTTGAAACAAATGGTAACAAATTCCCTCCCCAAACAGATTTGACCATTGTGTTTTTGGGTCAGGTCATTGTTGCTTACAGGGAGGAAGATGACAGTTGGGAAACTCCTACCAGTGGAAAATTGGTTAACACGTTTTCCCCACATACAATGATTGGCAGCTATGCTTGTGTATATAGGGGAAATGTTGAGCACAAAAATGTAACAATGTTCTTAAGATGTAATCTGCAATCTCTTCTTGATCACCCTTGAAAAATATAACAGCACATATACTGCTGAGAGGCTGGCTGTATAGTGCTACAAAGCTAAGAATATTTGTTCCTGGTGCAGCTTCCTCTTAACACCAAGTGAGCCGCACCAGGCCCAGTTCCATGCAATGTCTGGGAGAAAAGGGGTGTGGACTTCTCTCTGTCCCTCATCATTCTGTCCTCTGCAGTGTGGGCTGTGTGTCTCCTGCAGCATGAGTGGCCGTCCTGCACACAGCAGGTTCACAGTGTGTGAGGATTCCTCTCTGCCCACTGACCTGTGTGTGACCCTCAGACACAGACCTCAGACAACAGAGGAAGCACCATCGTACTATTGCACCAGGGAAAAAGAGAGTGACTGGATCACATTAGAGGGTCCTGGGGTCCATACAGTCTTCCTCTGTTGGGGGTGGACATCAGAGCAATTCCCCAGCACGTGTTCCAGAATCGTCCTCTAACAGAATCCTTGAAGGAGACCTGGCTCAGAGAGGTGAATGGGAATCACTTGGGCCTCAGAGCACCGATGTTCCAGGCATGAGAGGCCAACGAGATCAGGAACCGAACAGTGAATTGTGGGCCAAGGGCCACAGACACGGTGGAAATTCAAATACCCACCTAACTGGGCTGAGACATGAAGGGAAACTGTGTATTCCCCCCGAGTGCTCCAGAAATACAGGGAATTCCATGGAATAAAAACTGTGTGCTAATTCCAACAGTGAGGGAGCCCCTAGTTCAGAGTAGCAAGCCAGAGCTTGTTCTGCACAGACACTGAATCCAGGGAAAGAGAGGAATGAAGGGAACCTTGGGAAGTCAGCAGAAACCCACTTCCAGAGCACACTGGGTGTAGAGAGCAGCCATGGCTCCCTGTCTACAGGACACCAGGCTCAGAACAGGTTCACAGCCTCAGCAGGGGGCAAAATCTCCATCCCAGCAATTTCCAGGAGGGCAGGAGTTCTGAGACAGTGCAGGAGGGATGGATTCTGCTTGTTACCTGACACCAGGAGACAAAGTCATCTTTCCATCAGTGTTAAATGTCTTGGCCTGTGAATCTTTCCTGTGAGTCCCAGATGCATGAAAAAATGGACCTGTGATTTTAAATACCCACCATTGACCTAGAGTAGGAAGAAAATTGCCACAAAAGAAAAGGGCTGCATTCCTGCATTTCTATATCACAGCTTCCACTTGCCTGTGCCCTGTGAGCTCCTGAGTTCAGGCAGATGTGGACAACGAGCTGGTTTAGCTTTTTTTCATTTATTCCAATTTAAATGTAAGTGGTACCATCCCTAGGCACAGCCCTGTCTGATAGATCACATACAGAACACATCATCACTGTGAGACTTTACTGGATAATTTGAAGAAAGAATTATCAGGTCATTTGCACCAAGAACTATGGAATTATCACAGGAGCGTTTCAGGACACTTAGCCACCTGTAATGAGGTCTTGAGTGGGACTCATCTCCTCACATGTCTGACATCACTAATGGAGTCACAGGAGGCTAGGTTTCACTAAGGAACTCTGTGTTAAACCTGGTCCCACTCTGTGCTGATTGGGCTATGGCCACTTTGACCAGGAGCAGCACCGCCTCGGAGGAAACCTGACCAGAAGAGGCCAACACTCTTGCATGATGTAAACTGTGTGCTCTGAGGCCAGAGTGCCCTGGCCTCCACATGGGCTTGTCCGGTGCTGAGATCCAAGCAAGGCTAGGCTGGGCTCACAGTCCTGGATGCACTGGGCAGTGGTTGAATCCTGCTGTGAAAGGTCTGGGTTCTCACACCTTTGTCACCTCCTGTGTGTTTTTGGCTGAGGGTCCTGACAGGAAGAAGGGG
This sequence comes from Cavia porcellus, assembly GCF_034190915.1. Lineage (NCBI taxonomy): Eukaryota > Metazoa > Chordata > Mammalia > Rodentia > Caviidae > Cavia > Cavia porcellus. The sequence goes on along the minus strand of NW_026947490.1, from coordinate 35,173,336 downwards.
AGGGATGAGAGCCCAATACTGCACCCCTGAAGGCAGCACCATGGGATGTATGGGTTGGCAGTGGCGGGGAGGTTGTCTGCTCAGGAAGCCCCTGTGCCACCCACCATTTGCTCCTCTTTGTACTGTGGTGTCAGATATAGAACAGTGCTCAGTGAGTTTGTTGTTTAGAAATCCACTCTGGAGCTCAGAGATCAGGGTCCCAACCTGTGTGAGCATGGCTGACCACACAGTATCATTCCATCCCAGGAAAGCAATGCTTAGCCAAACTGGTAGAAAGTCTTCTGTTGATCATCTCTATAAGCAGAGTTCTAGGCTTATAGAAGAAATGTGGAGCCATTCTCCCACTCCTGGCCATCAGTGGTTTCTTCATTTACATTCCTGTGAGATTTCCCTTCTCCTAGAACATTGTGATTTCCAGGGCTGCCTGGCTTTGGGGCAGTGTGAAGTTCACCCCAGCATGGACATGACAGGTCTCCCAGAACAGCAATTTCACTTAGAGTGCTGGTTGAACCTGAACCAGGTTTCTTTTCAACACTTTCTTTATTAATATTACTGTATGTATGGGAGGATAGGCTGAAATATATCAGATTCAACCAAGAAAAGGCAAAATGTGGAATTATTTATGACAGTTCTCTCACAGAGGTTCCTCTCAGACTCTGCAGCAGGAAAGCCCTTTATCTCCTCCTCCTGAACAAGCTAGAGAAGAGCAAGCAACTTCAGATATCCACAGGGGTCTTAGTTTCCAGCACTGGGGTTTCCTCCTCACAGAGATGACTCCATCTCACCCTGGACCCCAGAATCTGTGTATCACAGGCTCCTGCAGGAGACTGGCTTAGCACATGGCAGAGTCATTTCAGCGCCTAAACAGGATGAGACCCAGGTACTGGGACATCTTGCAGGTGAGCTGCCTGAGGATTCACTGGAAAGACTGCTGTGTCACCTGCACCCACCATGTACCTGCCCAGCTTGGAAGCCCTTTATGTTTGAAGGATAAGCAGGAAAAGGGAGGATGTGGTACAGAGGATCTGAGTCTGAAACATCCTGGAGAGGCAGTCACTCAGGAGGTGACCTGTGCCCATGTGGTGACCTGTGCCCATGTGGACTGAGCCTTCATTAACTGTACCTGGTGTTGGGTGTTGGCCTGGGCTGATTGGGCCTAGTATCAACAGTGCATGAGCTCAGCCTCCCAAGAGACCTGTAGACTCCATGTCTCAGGACAGAATTTTTCACTGTGACCCTCTGTTGCCTTCCCTTCCATGATTTACAGGACATGGGAGGCTGACTGATTTGGGGTATGATATTTCTTTTGCAGAACAGGAAACAGGAACTGAGGAGAGGTAGAAAAACAGGATGTGACTGTTGTAGCCCAAGTTTACACTACTTGCTGCCCACACAGGAAGATGACCAGCTCCTTCTCACCATAGCACAGCAGGGGCCTGGTGCATGGAAGCTTTCAGATAAGGCCTAGGGTGTAACAAATCTAACCAGGGCTACACCAAACACACTGTGAACAATCCCAAGGGATGCTCATTGCATATGGCATACTGTTGCACCCAGCACCACAGGTAGACATTGCTGTATACTCACTGCCCTCTGAGAGACCTAGATGTGATTCTGCTCCTGCATATGTACATAAGTATATAATAGGTAGAAGATTGAACTTATAACCTTGCACTTAGCAGGCAAGCCCTTAAGTAGTGAGCTAAATCCCTGGCTCCACATGAGCATATTGATCAATATCAAAATGTTAACAATTTATGAAATAAATATGCTTTCTGATTACATGTGTCTTCTTCAAAGTCTGCATCTTAGTAGAAGACTGCATTATCTCTCTGCCTTCCACTTACATTTCATCCTTGTTCACTATTTTTACTTACTTGTACATTTCCAGCCCTTTTCCCATACTCTGTCACAGCCTTCTGCTCTGAATGCTGTCACTTTCCTAAAATCTTTGAAAATTAACTATCTTTGTCCACTTTATTTTGCTTTTGATATCAGTAAATGAGTAAATTTTCTTTTATGAAATAATAATCCTTTTGTATTTTATTGCTATTTTTCAAGGTTACATTTTTTAGAAAAATTCATGGTGCATTTAATTCTTCAAAAGCTAATACATAGCTTTATTTCTGTCATTTTATGAACAACTCCTCTTATAAAAAGCAGTTTGACAGAGTCTATGCAAGTTTTTCAATTTTGACGGTAGCGTGGAAGTTCAGATTCCACTACATCATTGTGAGTTTTTCAATTTTTGTGAAGGAGAGCTGCACTGTAGATGAGAGCGTGGAGCAGGGAGGATGCTAGGTGTGGAGATCTCCTGTCTTCAGCAAGCAGAGAGCACATAACACATAGCTACAGATCTTTTATTGTATCCACTGGACAAATTCTCCATCAATTTCCTTTTCATGAAAGAGAACATGCTTTGCCCAAAGGAGGAAAGGAAGCTTTCTCATCCACTGCTGTATGAGGTGTGGGCACCATGATGTCGACAGATCTCCATAGCTGATTCACACTGCATTTGCATTTGAACCTGGGACTAACATCTCCCCACTTTCCCACCACAGTTCTGCATTACTGTGGCTACCAAAATAGTAATGCATACTTGAAATCTGCAAAGAAGCTTGAAAGTATGTGTTTTCAAAGCAGGAACATAAAAAGGGAAGAAGACACAAGTTGTCTCTACATGTATTTTGTTACAGGCTGTGTCAATCAGTAAGGTTGTGACAATTTTTTACAGTGTAGGGGCATAGAAGACTTCAATTTCTATACTTCAAGAATACACCAAAGTCTTATCAATAATGTGGCAATAAAGCTCAGGAAAAACAGCCTTGTGATGAAGCTGGACAAAATCTGACTTCAATCTCTGGATCTCAAGTTGATCTCTTCTTAGTTTTCTTCATTTAGTATTCATAATAGTTAATGTTATTTTAAATGTTTGTGTTAAATGAGGCACTGGGGTTTCCTGCAGTGGAGGAGAGCTTTTTGCTTATGGTGTGTTCACAGTACTCATTTACTGACTGTGTTATCGGTACCCTGGAAGACACATATGTATAACTGTTATTTTATTTGGTTGAATAAATGACAGATGTCCCTTGGTGGTTACAGCTAGCCCTTCCCTTAATGCCCACATCTGCTCCCCAGGCAGTGCAGTCCGGGCCCCTAACACATCAGCTCTGCCTGACTCATCCTCCTCTCTTCCTTCTGGGCACTGGTGTCACATGTTCCTGACCAGCATCTTCCTGTTTCCAATGGTGGTTCATGGAACTTTTTGCACCCTTGCCATATTTTTGGAGAAGGACCTCTCATGATGTGCAAAACACTTTGAAATGTTCCCATTTGTTGAGATGATTCAGAAATAGAAAATGTCTTCAGAAATTTTTTTACCATTTGGGTCTAAATAGCCGACCTTGGTCAGTGATTTCATCTGTCAACTTATTTTATTGAAATTTCTACAATTTGGTGAATTTTAATTGCTTTCAAAGACATTAATGTTCCAATAAAAAGATTAGAAGGTGACAGTTTGAAAGTCAGGAGCATAGCACAGCCTCTCTAGGACCATGAAACCTGACAGCTGTAAAACAATGACTAAGTGAAACAAAAAAGAACATGAGCCATGGAAATCAAGGTGGAGCAGACAAAGAACCCTAGAGATCACAGAGAAACTGGAAACCCTAATCAAAATACAGAGAAAAGAAGAAAGCAGCCTGGAATACTAACTCCAACTACTGAGAAGGGATCCTTTCTTTGCAAATGGAATATAAATCTGGTCAGGTTTTGTGGTCTCATGGGGAAACAATGGGCAGAACTGGCAGTGTTACCCCAAGAAGACTCTGTGGTCATTGTGAACTAAAAATACTCTGCTGGGGTTTACTCTGAAAGTGGCTTCCTTCATTTGACTGACTAGAGTTGAAGAAGAACCCTATTGCATCCTCTTTGATGTTTGGGACTGATTAATCCTGAACCATTTGGGTAAGTGGCTAATTGCTTAGCACTAAACTATTCTAGGAATGAAAAGTCACAGAGTAACTACATCCAGAATTTCCAGGTCACCCTAGCATAGGTGCTGGGTGGGAGAGAGCCAAAGGAAGTCACAGATCAGACTTTCTGAGTTTAATCAGGGTAGAGCTCCGGTCAGACAGGAGTTTGTGAGCAAACGTGGTCTGTTCTAGGGGAGATTCTGGCTGTGTTTGAGCTGATGTACTCTTGCTCCATCCACAGGTGCATGACAAGCCTGCAAACACATGGGTGGGCTTGCCCACCATGTAGGGGACTACACAATGCTGGTGATGGCACCAAGCCTGTGACTATGTGGCTAAGCCCACCATCCATTCAGGGGACCATGCAAGACTAGGATATCCCTAGCAACACAATAGTGCCCTGTATAAGGTGTACACAATAGAAATGTAGGACTCACATCCTGGAAAAGAGTCTTAAACAAGTGTAACAACACCAATCATTGGTTGACGTTAGTATCCCTAGGGTTTTCAGCCTGGAAATTATAGAGGATGTGCCAACCAGCCCTGCAAAAGGAATTCAGGTGGCTGGTCTCTGATCTACACTGCATGACTGGTGACTGAGGGAAAGCTAGCTACACGGTAGGACCTCAATTAAAGTACATAAATTGCACAGGCAAAACTTGTGAGCTGGAAACACCAAAATAGAAACCAACAAGCAGTAAGTCAGGTGGACAAGAATTTTGCATAGGGACAAAGAAACATGGAACAGAATTAGAAAATGATATGACAAAAAATCAAAATGCAATCTCAAAAGTCCAGACCACCTATACAAGGGTCAGAAGGCACAGACACTAAAATATTTGGAAGACATGTGCCTGAAAATTTTGAAAAGATAGCAAGTGAAGTAAAGAAAAATCCATGAGGCTATACAGGAAATCACATCAGAAATAATTTTTAGGTAAAAAAAGAGCTTGCATACATAATGAGGTGATTGCTCAGGATACCTAGAGAAGACTTAGTTTTAAATAAAATAGAGGAACTTAGGGAAATGATAGAAACTTTGAATGAACAATGCGGGAAAGAAATAAAATGCATGAAACAGATTCAACAGATAACCAGGAAATTAAAAATTCCTCCGAAAGCTAGAAAAACTGTGCAAACAAAACAGAAGATACACTCTCAGATCTTGAAGACAGGATCATGGCTAGTGATCACAAAAGGAAATACTACTTAACAATAACAATGGACCATGGAATAGCAATAAGCAGCTCCAAGATGATCCAAAGAAAAATAATGTAATTTGATAGATGCCATTGAAAATGCAGGAGTCAACTCAAATAACATAATAAACCTATTAGCAGAAGTAATCCAAGAAAATTTCCCAAGCATGGGAACAGAATCTCAAGTGAGGTGTATATGACACCAAACAGCCATAAACAACATCTAAATCTAGACACATAATAAACAAGAGCCCAGAAATTCAGCACAAGAACAGCATATTAAAAACTATTAGAGAAAACAAACAAATCGCCTCTAAAGAAAAGTCCATTAGAGTCATGGCTGAATTTTCAACACAAACGCTTAAAACTAGAAGACTGTAGAGGGAAGTATTTTAAGCCCTGAAAGAAAACCACTTCTAACCCTGATTGATGTGCCTTGCAAAACTATCTATATCATCTTTCTTTCTTTTTTCCTTTGTTCTAGGGATTGAACTCATGACCTCACATTTTCCAGATAGGTGCTTGTGCAATTGAGTTAAATCCTTGGTGCATATCTTTCAAAATTAATCAAGAAGTAAAGTACTTCCATGGCAAACAATAACTGAAGAAACCATGACCAGAAAAACCATCAGTACAATGTGTACTAAAGGACCTTCTAAATTGCAATTAAAAATGCCCACAATTCCAAGGACAACAACAGAAGCAAATCACAGGCAGGCAGACAATTAAGCCGAAAGGAAAAGCAGGGAACCAACAACAGGAAAATAACATGACAAAGATAGGCCAATACATATCAGTTGTACCCATCAATATACATGGTCTCAATTCAGAAATCAAAAGAAACAGACTGGCAGAATCAGTCAAGAAACAAGAACCATCAATATGCCATAAAGGAGAAACACATTAACTCAAAAAGGAACTCAGACATGGAAACAATACTCTATGCAGCACAAACCCAGAAAAAGGATCTGTAGCTGTCCTTACAAACAATGTGAACTTCACACCTAAATGATCAAAAGAGACAAAGAAGGTCATTACATACTTGTTATGGGAGAAATTCAAGAGGAGGAGATATCCGTCATAAATATATATGCACCAAACTCAGGAGCACCCAACTATACAAGAAAATTATTAACAGATATGACAAATCAAATAAGAAATAATAGTTATAACAGGGGACCTTAAGACCCCATGTCATACTGAAATATATCAACTAGACAAGATAGCACCAAAGAAATAACAGACCTAAATCAAACATGTGAGCAAATCATCTTAGCAGTTTACAGAGTGTTCAGAAAATAATATCAGATTATAAATTCTCAACTGCACAAGGGTTGTTCTCTAAAATAGACCATACACTAGCCTACAGAACATGCCTAAGTAAATGCAAAGGAATCAAAATTGTCCCATGCATATTGTCTGATCAGAGTTTAGTGAAATTGGAAATGAATGTCAAAAGACACTGCAAAAACTCCATAAACACATGAAAATCAAATAACACCATTCTGAAGAACAAATGTGTAACTAATGAAATTAAAGAACAAATTAACACAATATCTACAATCAAATGAAAATGTAAATACAACATACCAGAACTCAGAACTCATCGGATGCAATGAAAGCTGTCCTCAGAGTAAAATTTGTAGCAGTGAATTTTCACAAAAGAAGAAGTGAATGAGCACACATCAATAATGTTATCCTGCACACCAAGCTTCTAGAAAAAAAGAGCAAATCAAGCTCAATGCCCTAAAAGGGAGGAAATTATAAAGATCAGAGCACAAATTAACATGATGGAGACTAAGAAAGCAATACAAAGGATTAATGAATCACAGAATTAGTTCTTTGAAAGAATAAACAAACTTGATAAACCCCCAGACAACCTTATCAAAAATGAAAATAAAACCCTTAAATTCATGCATTTAGGAATGAAAAAGGTGAAATCTCAATAGGTCCTGTGAAAATTCAGAAGATCATCAATATTTACTTTGAAAATATTTTCTCAACAAGATGAAAAACACAAAAACAGATGGATTTGGAGAAATGTATTAATTGCCAAAACTGAATCAAGAAAATATAAAAATTCTGAATAAACAAATGTCAGTCAACGAAATTAAAAAATGTAAAAAAAAATATTACTAACAAAGAAAAGCCCAGGTTCTGATAGATTCAGAGATAAATCCTACAAGAAATTTAGAGAAGCTTTAGTGCAAATAACCCTCAAACACTTTAATGAAATTGAAAAGGAAGCAATTCTCCTTACCTCATCCCTAGAGGACCTGATACCAAAACCAGAGAAAACCCAACCAAAAAGACAGAACTACAAGCCAATCTCTCTAATGAGCACACATGCAAATATCCTCAATAAAATATTAGTAAACACAATGCAGCAAATTATCCAGAAGATTACTCATCTCTACCTAGTGGATTTATCCTAGACATGCAAGGATGTTTCACATACATAAATCAAAAAATGTAATATACAATATCAGTAGCGCTAAAGCCAAAAATCATGTGATCATCTCAATAGATACAGCAAAGTTTTGACAAAGTCCAATATTCATTCATCATAAAAAACCATACAAATGTAATAAATGGTCATCACCTCAATCTGACAAAAGCCATCTATGACAAAGTAATAGCCAACATCATACTAAATGGACAAAAATAGAAATCTTTCACTCTACAATCAAGAGCAAGACAAAGATGTCCACTATCAACACTCCTATTCAACATAGTGCTGGAAACAATCACAGAAACTAGATAAGAAGGATATAAAAGGAATAAGGATGGGAGAGGAAGACGGTAAATTATCATTATTCACAGGTGATATGATATTCTACATAGAAGACTCCAAAAACCACAGCAAAAGACTGAGATTTAAAAAGCAAATTCAGAAGCACAGTCAACACTCAAAAATTAATAGCATTTCTATACCCAAACAACAAACTCACTGATAAAAAACCTAGCATGCCCTCAAAATGAAACACTTAGGAATCAATCTAAGAAAGGGAGTAACAGATCCATACACTGAAAATTATAGCACTCTGAAAAAGGAGATCAAGGAACATATTAGAAAATGGAAAGATATCCCTTGCTTAGGATAGGAAACACCGACATTGTGAAAATGGCCATACTCCCAAAACTGCTATGTATATTTAATGCCATTACATCCAAATACCATTTGCATGCCTCACAGGTCTAAGAAAAAGTTCCAAAAAATCATCTGGAAGCAGAAGAGACTTACAATAAAAGGGCAATCCTACACAACAAAAGCAAGGCAAGAAACATTACATCTCTGACTTGAAATTATACTACAAAGCTGCTGTGATAAAATCAAATGGTACTGGTAAAAAAAATTCAAATAGACCTGAGGACCAGTGGAACAGATTAGAAAGTGTAGATACAACTAAAGCACACTTAGCTGCCTTATCTTTGACCAAGGGGCCAAACATGTTCACTAGAAGAAAGACAGCCTCTTCAATAAATGATGCTGGAAACCCAACTTTCCATATGCAGAAGACTAAAACTAAGTTCATATCTATCACCATGCACTAAACTAGAGTTGAAATGGATCAAAGATCTAAATATTAAAACAGAACCACTAAATCTACAGGAAGACAAATTAGGTAGAAATCTTAAGGATAAAGGAGTAGGCAGAGTGTTCATAAACTAAACACAAATTACATGGGAAATATATCCCAGAATCAACAACTGGGATCTCATTGTCTTATAAAATTTTTGCATATCAAAAGAAATCACCAACATAGTGAAAAGACAACCCACAGAGTGGGAAAATATTAAAGCTATCTGTCTCTCCAACAAAGGAATTCCATCTAGAACACATAAAGAATTTTTTAAAGAAATCAGGCCCCCAAATTCAAAGACTCAATCCAAAAATGAGCATCTGAGATGAATACGCACTTCTCAGATGAGAAATACAAATGACAAATAAATACATGAAAAATGTTCAACATCATTGGTCATTTGAAAAATGCAAACTAAAACCACACTGAGATTCTATCTCACTCCAGAAAGAATGGCTATCATCTAGAAATAAACTAATAACAAATTCTGGGAGGGCTGTGGAGAAACAAGAAACCTTCTCCACTCCTGGTAGGAATGTAGACTGGCACAGCTACTGTGTAGATTGGTATCACACTGTGGACATCACGGTGGAGATTCCTCAAAACACTAGGATTGGAGGTACCTTGTGATCCAACTATTCCCCTTATGGATATTTTCTTAGGAGAATTACAAACATCATACCACAATCATACATGTGCACCCAAGTTTACAGCAGCACAATTTGTAATAGTGAAATCTTGGAAACAGCCCCAATGCTCATCAACTGAGAAATAGATAAAACGGATATATTGTCTTTATATGATTGAGTTCCATTTAGCTCTTAAAAAGGATAAATTCCAGGCTTTTATAGACAAATGGCTGTAACTTGTGACCATAGTCAGAAATGAAACAAATCAAATGCACATGTGTAAACATGGTATTGCCTCACTGGTACAAGACACTGGATGAGTAAATAAAATTCAAACTGTAAAATAGATGTAGTAAATTGGGGTACGGGATTTCAAAAGAACAGAAAAGATGTGATGGGTGAAATGGAAAGGAAGGCATGGAAAAGAATTATTCTCCACAAGACACTTCACATGGTTATACAGCTAGTTTCTCTGAGTTCATTGAGCTGAAATGTTTGCACTAAACGTTTGTGAACTGAATTTGGTTATTAAATATAGAACTACTTTGGTAGAATTTTGGGGATTTTCTATGCAGAATATCATGTCATCCACAAGTAATAATAATTTAACTTCTGCTTTTCCTATCTTTATTCTTTTTATTTCTTTCTCTTATCTAATTGTTCTAGTTAATGTTTTTAGGACAATATTAAACAAGACCTGTAATACTGGACATCCTTGTTTTGTCCCTGGTGTTAGAATGAAAACTTTCAATTTTGAAAATATAGTATGATGCTGGCTATTGGTTTGTCACAGATGGTTTTATCAGATTAAGTTAAAGACAATCTATTCCAATTTTCTGTTTTTTAGAAAAATTATAAATGGATGTGAGACTTTTTCAAACACTTTTTCTGTACTTATTGAGGTGATCATATGATGTTTGTCTTTGACTCTCTTGATATGGTATGCTACACTTATTATCTTGCATATGTTGAACTACACAAGAATCCCTGGAATGAATACTACTTAATCATGGTGTATAGTCCAGTAGTGATGTTCTTTGTCTCAGTTGCTCAGTACTGGCTTGAAATCCACTTTATCTGCCAATAAAAGAGCTTCTCCTGCTTTTCCAGGTACCTATTGCTTGGAGTAATATTTTCCATCGTTTGGCTTTCAATGTATGAACATTTTTGACTTCTGTGTTTCTTGCATGTAGTGTACTTCTTCATTCATTCTGCCAGTCCTTTCCATTTGATTGTGAATTGAGACCATTTACATTGCTGGCTATAGCTGATACGTGTTGACATATATTTGTCATGCTATGTTCTTTTTCTTATTTAAAGGACAGTATAAGGGTACAGGTAATACAGATTTCAAAAAAAACAGTGGGAAATCACTAGTTAATAGATTACATATTGTCATCTTAGAAATAGTTGTTCAACTTACAGGATTAAAGCATACAAAGTGGACATTCAAACAGTGAGACTGCAAACAGTTGTGTTCAATGATCCAACAAAAACCCAGCAATATGGTCATCTATCTTAACACACCTAAACACACTTGTAGTTGTATCCTTAAGAGTACTTTTTTCCCTCTATTTTTTACAACAACATTTACACATTTTGGGTTTTATTACTCCCATCATTCTTATTACATTTTTTGGAAGAGAATAAAATTAAATATGACAAAACAAAGCAGTCAGTCTAAACAAAGGATGGACATAGCACATGATGTAAAAACAGAATACAAGATAATCAACAATGGTTACCATAATGTCTCTTTCTACCTTAAAAAGAATTGCCTATATCATTAGGTATAATAAAATTGAACAAAACAGTACAGAACAAGACCAATAAAACATAAGCATTGGAGACATTATAGGATTTCAAAAAAAGACAATAATCAAATCAGAATGGGTGTCATAGTGAATCTTATTGCCTTCAAAGTAGTTGCTTATACCCTCAAACTTGATACTATCAAACAGAACAGAGCAGAGTAAAATCAGTCAAAACAAGACGGTGGGAGCAATACAGGGCTTCAAATCAAGTTAACAGGAAATCAAAAAGTTACTATAATATACCCTGCTATTTTTTTATTTTTTCCCTTAATTAAAAAATAATAAAAAATGAATAAATAATTTTTTGTTAAAAACAGGGGGAGTTTGAGATAAAAGAAGACATAACAACATAATAATACAGGTCAAAGCATAAAAATTTTAGTAACCTAGTGCTTCACCACAAGATAACCTGACTTAACAGTAGTTACCATAGTGTCTCTTTCTTGAAATATTTGAGTATAACTTCGTAAACTATGACATCAGACATATCAAGGCAGTGTGAAACCATTCAAGAGGATGAAAGTATTACAGGGTATTTAGAAACAGCTAATAGAAAATGAACAATGGTTTCTATATTATCTCTTTGCCTATAAAAATTTTGGTTTATACTATCACATATAATAAAGTTCAGTAAGATACAACATGATAAAGTCAATGCAGACAGAAGAACAACAGTTTGGTGGGACTTCAAAACAAGATGACATTAAATCAGCACTAGCTATTATGATGTCTTGTTTTCTTCAAAATAGCTGTTCATATCATCACAGGCAATAATATCAAACAGCCCAGAATAAGGCTATTCCAAATAATGATGAAAATTTTATAAGACATCAAAGCCACATAATGGCGAATCATGATTATCACATACTTTTATATATTTGAATCATTTCTTACAATAGGGAAGCTATTCAGTATTCATACATGTGAGCTTGATTTATTTCACTTATGAGTATGGTCTCAAGCTGCATCCATTTATTTATAAATATCTCAATCTGATTCTTCTTTATAGCTGAGTAGTACTCCATTGTATAAAAATACCACAACTTTTATCCATTCATCAGTTGATGGACAATTAGGTTGTTTCCAAGAGCTGGCAATTACAAATTGTGCTGCTATAAACATGGGTGCACCTATATCACTGTGGTATGATGCTTTCAGTTCTTCTGGGACTATGCCTAGAAGTGGGATAGCTGTAACAAATGGGACTTCCAATCCCAGCTTTTTGAGAAATCTCCAGACTGATCTCCACAATGGTTGCACCAGTCTACACTCCCACCAACAGTGCAGGAGAGTTCCTCCCACCCCCCAGCCTCTCCAGCATTTGCTGTTGGTGGTTTTCTTGATCCTGGCCATTCTTCGAGGAGCGAGATGAAATCTCAGTGTGATTTCAATTTGCATTTCTCTAATGAGTAATGATGATGAACATTTTTTCATGTATTTATTTGCCATTTGCATTTCTTCATCTGAGAAGTGTGTATTCATCTCACACTTTGGGATTGGATCTTTGAATTTTGGGGGTCTGATTTTTAAAAAAATTCTTTATATGCTTTAGACAGAAGTCCTTTGTCTGAGGGAGAGTTCATTAAAATTTTTTTCCCAGTGTGTGGGTTTTCTTTTCACTATTCTGGTGATTTCTTTTGACATGCAGAAACTTTTAACAAGAGGTGGGCCCAGTTATTGATTCTGGGAGTATTTCCCATGTGGTTTGAGTCCTGTTCATGAATTCTCTACCTACCCCTATGTCTTCAAGGTTTCTACCCAATTTGTCTTCTAATAGATTTATTGTTTCTGTTTTAATATTCAGATCTGTGATCCATTTAGATTTTAATTTAGTACATGGTGATTGGCATGGGTCTAGCTTTAGTTTTCAGCATATGGAGAGCCAGTTTTTCCAGCACCATTTATTAAAGAGACTGTCATTTTTCTAGTAAACATGTTTGGTCCCTTTATCAAAGATAAGGTGGTTGAGTGTGTTTGTAGTTGTGGCTATATTTTCTAATCTATTCCATTGATCTTCGGCTCTGTTTTGATTTTACTATGTTTGCTTTGTAGTATAACTTCAAGTCAGGGGTTGTGATACCTCCTGCCTTGCCTTTGTAGCTTAGAACTGTCTTTGCTATTCTAGGTCTCTTCTCTACTCCAGATGAATTATAGGAGTGATTTCTCTAGATGTATGAGGTATCTTGATGGTATTTTTATTGGGATTGCATTGAATCTGTGTAAGAAGACTTTGGGTGAATGTCCGTTTTCACAATATTTATTCTTCCCATCCATGAGCAAAGGATGTCTTTCCATTTCTGCGATCATCTTCAATTTCTTTTTTCAGTGTATTATAATTTTCCCTCTATAGGTCTTTCACTTCTTTTGTAAGAGTAATTTCTAAATATTTCATTTTTTTGGTTGCTAGTGTGAAGGATGTGGCTTCTCTTATTTCTCTCTCTGTGAATTTGTTGTTAGTGTATAGGAATGCTATTGATTTTTGAGTATTGATTTTGTTTCCAACTACATTACTGAATTTATTTATTATATCTAATAGTCTTTCAATGGAGTTTTGGGAGTCTTCGATGTAGAGTATCATGTCATCTGCAAACAATGATAACTTAACTTCTTCTTTTCCTATCTTTAACCCTTTATTTCTCTCTCTTGCCTAATTGCTCTGGCTAGTACTTCCAGTACTATATTAAATAGGAGTGGTGATAAAGGACATCCTTGTATAGTGCCTGATTTTAAAGTAAAGGCCTTCAATTTTTGGCCATTTAGTATGATACTGGCTGCTGGTTTGTCATAAATGGCCTTTATTATATTGAGGTAAAGACCATCTATTTCGATTTTCTGTAAAGTTCTTATCATGAATGAATGTTGGACCTTATCAACAGCTTTTTCTGCATCTATAGAAATGATCATGTGATTCTTACTTTTGGCTTTATTGATATGGTGGATTACATTTATTGATTTACATATGTTGAACCATCCCTGCATGCCTGGGATGAATCCCACTGGTGTATAATCTTCTTGATGACTTGCTGCATCCTATTTGCCAATATTTTATTGAGGATTTTTGCATCTCTGTTCATTAGAGATTGGTCTATAGTTCTCTTTTTTTAGTTGGGTCTTTCTCCAGTTTTGGTACTGGAGTCATATTTGGTTCCATGAATGAGTTAGGAAGGATTGCTTCCCTTTCAATTTCATTGAACAGTTTGAGGAGTGTCAGCGTTAGGTCTTCTTTGTATTTCTTGTAGAATTATGCAGTGAATCTGTCTGTGCCTGGGCTCTTCTTTGTAGGGAAGGACTTAATTACAATTTCAAATTCATTAATAGAAATTGGGTTATTCAACAGTTTTACATCCTCTTGACCTAGCTTTTGGTACTTCATATGTTTCTAGGTATCTGTCTATTTCTTCTTTGTTATCAACCCTTTGAGAGTAGAGGTGTTAGAAATAGGTGTTGATGATCTTCTGTATTTCTATAGATCTGCAGTGATTTCACCTTTTTCATTTCTTATTGCATGAATTTGAGCTTTTTCTTTTCTTTTTAAAATAAACAGCTAGGGGCTTATCGATTTTATTTATTCTCTCAAAAAATTAACTCTTTGATTCATTGATTCTTTGGATTGTTTTCTTAGTCTCTATTACATTGATTTCTTCTCTATTTTTATAATTTCCTCTCTTCTTTTGCATTTATTTAAATATGTTCTGTGAGCTAATATATGGGCTATTTTAGAGAATGACTGCTAGAAGAATGTGATGTTGTTGGATGGAACAACTGTAAGATGACACAAAGAAACGCAACATAAGATTGATAGAGATTAATGAAAAAGAAGGGGGTGACATAAAGGACGTCAAGAGGATATTTAGAGAAGTAATAGCTGAAAATTTCCCAAACATGAGATCGGAAACCTACATCAGGTTCAGTGAAGCATATAGAACTCCAAATAGTCATAACCAAAATAAAACTATACCCAGACATCTTTTTGTTTAGTTCCTCCAGTTTTTTAACTGTGTTTTCTTTAGATATAGTCAGCATCTCTTTCATTTCTTTTATCATGTCTTCTTTTACCTGGGAGATTATTTCTAGTTTGAATTCCTTTAAAGCTTCCCAGAGTTGTGTGTTTATTTCAGTTGCTATTATGTCCAATATTTGAGTTGTATGGCATATATTTCCTACTATATATATCGCTCCTCTTCTATGCTCTCAGCTCCAAGGACTCTGGCACCCAGTTCCCTGTATTGATATAGGGTCACTGGGGGTGGAGAAGGTAGAGGGTCCCAAACTAGCTGGACTTGGGGGAAAGTGTGCAGGGCCTCTGGAACCGGTAGCACCTGCCTCCTTGCTCAATCCTTCAAGCACAGCCAGGAATGTGGAGGTGGATGCAGGTGTCCCAGACCTGCTGAGCTGTTCCAGTACACCTGAAAAGTGCGAGGGTCCCAAACAAGCTGGACTCAGGGGAAAGTGAGCACCCGCTTGCTTGCTTAGAATTCCACAGGTGTAATTCAGTTCTGTTATTTCTTTGCTGATTTTCTGTCTGGTCGATCTGTCCCTTGGTGTCAATGGTGTGTTAAAGTCTCCTGTTACAATAAGGAATTCTAAGTTTGCTGTGATTCTGATAGGTTTTCCTTTATTAGTAATGTCTCTGACAGCTTTTAATATTCCATTCTTATGTTGGATTTCTGGGATGGTGATTATTATATATAAATCATGTTGTTTTTGTGTGTGTGTGTGTGTCATCTTGTAGTTGTTGAATTGTTATTTCCTGATTCTTTATTATTTTTAAAAGATCTTTCCTTTCTTGTTCACTAGCTGCAATCTTGTCTTCAAGGTCTGAAATTCTATCTTCACTTTCACTGAGGCAGTTTTTACAGCTTTCAGTGGAATTTTTGATTTCCTGTATATCTCTGTGCATCTGCTTTTATGTATTCTGTTTTTTTTCTTATTTTGCTCATCTAGGGATTTTATCTTTTTGTTTAGTTCCTCCAAGTTTTAAACTGTGTTTTCCTTAGATATATTCAGCAACTCTTTCATTTCTTTTGTCATTTCTTCTTTTACCTGGGAAATTATTTCTAGTATGAATTCCTTTAAAGCTTCCCGGAGTTGCTTGTTTATTTTAGTTGCTATTATGTCCGATATTTGAGGTGTATAGCATATACTTTCTTCTATGTGCATCACTCCTAAGGTTTCTTTGGATGGGCTGGAGGTATGAGATGGTAATTTGGTCTTTCGTTTTGTCATTTTTCTATATTTCCGTGTTTCAAGTGTTACGAGTGTTATTCTAAGGCTTCCTCAGTGTCTGTTGGAAATTTTCTTCTGTGCCCTCAGCTCCTGGGACTCTGGCACCCAGTTCCCTGGATTGATAGAGGGTCACTGGGGGTGGAGCAGGCCGGCATAGCCAGGAAAGGGGTGGCTGACGTCTGCTCCTGGGAACTGCAATGCTGCTCCAGTGCACCTGGAAGCCACTAGGTTCCCTGGCCAGGGCTGAGAGAGGGTCCCAAACTAGCTGGGCTAGGGGGAATGTGCTCAGGACCCTTACACCAAGCCTCCAGGCCTCTGAAATCAGTGATGCCCACCTGCTTGCTTAGAACTCCATAGTCCTCCAAACATAGCTGGGAACGGGGAGGCAGATGCAGGTGCCCCAGACCCATGGAGCTGTTCCAGTCTGTCGTGCTACTTCCCTGTTCCTGGTTCTCTGTACTTTCTGCTTTTTACTACCGTGTCGTATGAATTTATTCTGTTGGGGCTTGTGGTGTTGTAATCTTCATTATTTCTTTTTGGAATGGCCTTCAGAATATTTTGGAGTATGAGCGTGCTGGTAATACATATCTTCTGGTGTTTTCTTTTCATGCTACTACCTTAATTATTCCTCATATTTGAAACATAGTTTTCTGGGTATATCAATCTGTGTTGGAGATTATTTTCATTTAAGACTCGAATACTTATCTTCAGGCTGGAACATGTTGTTTGCACTGTGACCTGCTTTTTCACTGACTCCAGTCAACTTATGTTATTATTCTTTGCAGTTATTGAATTCATTTAAGATGACACTATGCAGTATTTCAAAAATCATTCTTCTCATGATTGCTAATGAAATCCTGTTTTCTGTCTCTGATATTCTGTCCTCATATTGGGTCATTCTCCTGTATATACTTTAATTTTTTAATATCCCGATGTCTGATTGAATCTGTTTCATGCATTCTATTTCTTTCATATTTTGGCCATTGATGTTTTTACCATTTTCTTAAACTCATCTACCTTTTTCTGTATCCTTTTGGTTCATGAAACATTTCTTTCATCATAAGCATCACTTTCTAAATTACCTGAAAAATTGTTTCTCTTTTATTTTTTCTAGAACCTTTACCTTATTACTTCCAAAGATAACACTTCAGAGAACCTAGATGGGTGGCTTTTGAATGATCTACCTCATTGCTCCCTGAGTTTAGCTTTGTTTTTTTTTTTTATTTTTTTATTTTTAAACAATTAAGATAGAAGAGGACATAACAACATAGGTCAGAACAGAACAATTTAAGCAATATAATGTTTCACAAGACAACCCGACATAACAGTAGTTACCATAGTGTCTCTTGCCTTGAAATATCTGAGTATTCCTTCATATACTATAGCATCAAACATAACAAGACAGTATAAAACCACTCAAGATAATGAACGTATTACAGGGTGTTCAGAACCAACTAACAGAAAATGAACAATGATTACTATATTATCTCCTTGTCTATAAAAATTTTGTTTATACTATCACATATAATAGAATCCAACAAGATACAACATGATAAAACCGATGGAGACAATGTCAAGCTCCTCTGACAATGAGAACAGCCAAGATCATATCAGGAAAGAAGCTCAAAAACTTCATTCAGGAGAACTCACAGCAAAAAAAGAACCAACAACACCATAGAGAAACAACAACATTAAACTCTCCAGTTTCCACTTTCTCTCCAGTTCTCCTTTTTATCTTGGCAAGAATCCTCAGGTGGGACATTCACACTCAGCACCACAGTGATTCAGTTCAACTAGTTGTTACAAACTGACCACCAGTTATCAATCCAGCACAGTCAAGAACTCATACAGCATAACTACCTCTCAAAGACGTCTTTCAGATGTAGCTGCTTTTACGTTATGAATCTGTTCCAAGACTCTACTACTTCAACTCACTGGGATGAGAATTGCTGCCGTTTGCCCTAGTTCCTGATTCTTTGGCACTGGCCTATAGTATCTTTTTTTAAAATTTTATTTAAGGAGAAAAAGAAAAAAAAACAGAAAAAGGGTACAAGTTATACAGAATTTCAGAATGAATAAACAGTAGGAAATCACTAGTTAATAGATTACATATTGTTATCTTAGAAATAGTTGTTCAAGTTACACAATTAAAGCATATAAAATGGACTTGCAAACAGTGAGACTGCAAACAGTTTTGTTCAATGATCCAACAAAACTTAGTAATATGGTCATCTATCTTATACACTTAAATATATATGCAATTATATCCTTTAGAGCACTTTCTTTTCCTTTCTTTTGTACAATGACAATTACACATTTTGGGTTTTATTACTCCCACAGTTCTTATTACTTTTTTTTTTGAAGAGAGTAAAACCAAACGTGACATAACAGAACAGAGTCAGTCAAATCAAAAGGATGGACATAATAGATAATGTAAAAACAAAATGCAAGGTGATCAACAATGGTTACCATACTGACTCTTGCTATCTTAAAAAGAATTGCCTATATCATCAGTTATTTTATTAAATTGAGCAAAACAATAAAGAATAAAACCAAAACATTGGAAACATTACAGGACTTTAAAAGAAGATAATAGTCAACCAGAATGGGCGTCATAATGAATCTTATTGTCTTCACAGTTGTTGCCTATACTTTCGAACTTGGTACTATCAAGCAAAGCAGAATAGAGGAAAATCAGTCAAAACAAGATGGTGAGGGCAATGCAGAGTTTCAAATCAAGTTAATAGGAAATCAAAGTGGGTTACTATAATGTATCCTGCTACTTTTTATTTATTTTCCCTTAATTAAAAAGATAAAAATAAAAAAGTAAATAATTAAAACAAGGAGACTGAGATAAAAGAGGGCATAACAACAAAACAGCACAGGTCAAAGCATAAGCATTTAAGCAAAATAGTGTTTCACCACAAGAGATCCTGACATAAAAGTAATTACCATAGTGTCTCTTTCCTTGAAATCTTTGAGTATAACTTCATATACTGTAGCACCAAACATATCAAGACAATGTAAAACCATTCAAGAAAATGACAGTATTACAGGGTATTTAGAACCAACTATCAGAAAATGAACAATGGTTTCTGTATAATCTCCTTGTCTATAAAAGTTTTTGCTTATATTATCACATATAATAAAATCCAATAAGATACAACCTGTTAAGACCGATGGAGACAGAAGAATAAAAGCTTGATGGGACTTTAAAGCAAGATGATACTAAATCAGCACTAGCTATTATAATGTCTTGTTTTCTCCAAAATATCTGTTCCTACCACCCCAATCTTCTCTGCCTCATTTATGTTATCTTTTTCTGTCATTTGTTGTCAGTTTGTCTTCTTCATTTTGCTTTCTGCTCCTATAGTATCTTTTATGACACTAAGAAAAGCTCACTGTTACCTATGGGGAAGAACAACTGACTAGAACAATTATGCCACCTTGGCCAAAGTAATATATTCAGGAATAACAGTACCATTAAACACCCTTGAAAAGTGACACTCTGTGGGAGGAATAATTTTGCCAACTTTAGCCCTGTGAACAAGATTTGTATTAATAGAACAAGAGGTAAAACAAGGCAGGGAATTAAATCAGTAAATGTCCCATTAATATGGTAATTTTACCCAGAGGATAGAAAATTTAGAAAGGGTTAGGGGAAAAATACCAAAGTAGAAGAGAGCCAGGCATTATGCTGCACATCTGGAATGACATCCCTCAGGAAGTTGAGGAAGAATTATTAAGAGTTGTAGCCAGCCTGGACTACATAGGGAATTCAAAGCCAGTTTAAACTACGTAGTGTGACTCTGTGTTTAAAAGAGAGAGAGAGAGAGAGAGAGAGAGAGAGAGAGAGAGAGAGAGAGAGAGAGAGAAATGAAGTAGAAGAAGAAACAGTAATTAGATCAAGGCTGGAGGACAAAAAGGATTATACAAACTTTCAGAACTGGTAAGGCAGAATGGAGGGAAAGAAAGAAGAGAGAAAGAGAAACAAGAACAAAGTGAATCAAAACAACAATGAAACAAGAAACTGTTCGCATTCATATAAAATCAAGAGCAATCAAGAAAAAGAGAAAAACATAAAAAGAAAGAAAAAATTATTGAATTTTTAAAAATCAGAAAAAAAGTCCATTTCAGGGTGTTTTTCTTCTGTCACTGGTAGTTATAGTAGAAACAGAGCCTAGATCTGTGTTGCCTGATCCCACCAAGTCAGCAGTAGAATTATGGTGGTGGCCTGAAGATCAAGTTGCCTCTGGTTTCCGGCGGTAAGCTTGGAAACTAAGTTTTGAAAACAAGTTGCAAGTATTCATTCAATGGATGCTTTTTCAAAGGAAGGCTTGATAGAGATTGATTGCCAATTACAGAGTCTGCTAATAAAGAAACAGAGAAGTCACCAGAAAACCCAAGTTAGGATTCAGGATGTTATAGCTCTGAGTTACTTAGCCTGCAAGGAGATTGTGAAGACCTTTGAGATTTCTGAACCTTTGATTTGTCCAGAGCACTTAGAAGCTAAGTGATTGATGCCAGCTGAAAAGCTCAAATAGAAAGTGAAATCTGAAAAGTAAAGCAGTAAGCAGTATATACTTTATATAGTGTATGACTGAACATTTTTAAAGACAGCTTGTTTTCAGTAAAATACAGCCTTTAATAAATTTGTCAGGGTTGTCTTCGATTAAAAGAAATATATATATATATATATATATATATATATATATATATCCATTCATTGGAGAAGAAAGGCAAAACAATTGAATGTACTGGGGATCAAACCCAGGGCTGGCATGTACTAGGCAAGTGCTCTACCACTGAGATCCACCTCCAGCTCCTGAATAATACTTTTGCTAGAAAACCATAGAGACACACAGCAGGTTTATGAAAAACCTCCTCCTTCAGTCTCCACTCGGGAAATGAAATCGGTATCACAGTGAAATATTACCCACACATTTAGAATAACTACAATAAATAAGATAAGAACTAACAAATTCTGGAAAGGAGGTCTCATACTCTATGGTCACAGTGTAAATTACCACAGTCACTGTGGTAAGAATTAGGCAGATACTTCCAAAATTTGAAAACAGATATCCCATCTGCATTTCTTTCACAGCATCATCCCAGGTGTTGGTGGGGGTGCAGAATGCAGTGTTTATCATTCCGAGATCCACTTCAGTCTCACACTGCTGAGACCCTGTGAAGATCTGACAGTGAAGACCACACAGACTGAGATTCAGAGGATTCGGTCTATAATTCAACTCCAGTCCAGTGGCTCAATGATGTCTGTCTACACACATGCTTTTGGAAATCACCTGTTCACAGAGCAGCTAACTTTCAGCTCTGTAGGGATTTGTGTGGCAGGGGTAAGAGTAATGCAAGCCTCTGTATTAACTTCCAGGTTGACAAGAAAGATGGTCAGGTATTGGGAAGCTGTTCCTCTTCGAACTGCAAATGATCTTTGGTCTCAAGAATAGCCCTGACCCATCATTTCTTTCCTTCCTTTTTTCCTTTTTTCCTTCCTTCCTTCCTTCCTTCCTTCCTTCCTTCCTTCCTTCCTTCCTCTCTCCCTCCCTTCTTCCTTCCCTCCTACCTCTTCCCTCTCCCCTACCTCTCCCTTCCCTTTATCTCTCCCCCCAAGCTCCTGCTGTGGGGCTGTTCAGACCAGGAGACCTTGGTCCTCAGCAGCAGGATTCTCTGTCCCAGTGGTTGTACACCCTTCTTTAACAATCCTGCTCCTTTTCAGTGCAGCCTCAGCTCACTTCTCCCTGTGTCTGCTCATGGCTCCACCCTGCTGGCCTGCAACAGCCTGTGCCCTCTGATATCACCTGAGGCTGCTGGTTTCAGGAAACCACTCAGGACCTCACCCTTGTGTCTGTGTCTTGAAGGCAGTCAGGCCACAGTGTGGAGAACAGGGGCTCACTCACTCGCGGTCTGTGACTGGTGAGGACAGTGTATGTACTGTACTCTGCTTTGGGCCTTGTGACATTGGGAACACTTATTGGACCCTTCTTTGTGAGGGCTTGGTGTCCAGTTGAGCATAAGTCACCTCCTGAGGCCCAGGGAGGGACTAAGACTGGGTAGGAGCAGATGAGGGACTGGGGCTGGGGCAGCCACACCTGAGGGCAGAGTGCAGAAAAGAGGATTTCACAGAGGTGAGTGGGACACAGCTGACACATGCAGAACAGTTCCATATTCAGAAGACAGGTGATTTATTTCATCCACTACAGATGGTGACAGGGTAAAAAAGAAAAGTACTCTGGGGAAGGGACCCACACTTCTACAGAGAAAGCATCTGTCCTCACTCCAAGTCCACTCAGTAAATTAGGAGTAGATCTTTCTCCACCCAATTGTGAATGTGTACAAAAACCCTGAAGGTCACCTCATACTTACTGTCAGGAATCCTTAAGTTTTTCTGCTAAGCTCAGTAGAAAGACAAGCTGTCCTCTTTCCACCACTTCCAGCATGGAACTGGAAGTACAAGAGGGTAAACAGGAAGTGCAAGGGAGCAGCCTGGGAAGGAAGAACTAGAATGGCCTTTGTTCCCAGGGGCAGTGATGGTCTGTGTAGCAAATCGGAATGACTGGACCAAAAAAGAAAGGGAAGCTTTCTGGATGCAAGGATTGTAACAAAGTTGATTTCAGACTCATATACAGGTCTGTTGTTTATGTGTATTTCAGCAGTGAGCAGTGGAATTTGATGACACCAGTTATGGGCCTCACCTCACACTCTGCACACGTGACAACACATGGTGTTTTGAATTTGGACCTAAGAGGAATATACACAGCTGTCAGGAAACGCTGCAGAACAGGACTTTGTTTCCAACTGACTTTCTTCAGAGCCAGTCAACACTGCCCAGCCTCAGCCTGTTGCTTCAAACTAACGTGTGTTTATTGCCAAGTTGTTACATTTCAACAGGAAATTTACAAAGGGCACCTGATAAACACTACTGGATTTCAGGTGTTCAGAGAGTATGTAAGGCATCAATTTGAAGTTAGTTTTCATGCTGAAGTCTGATTTTTGTTCATTTGTTCTTGGTACATAACCAAATTCTATATTCTTTGCTACAATATGGCACCTCACTACTGTGCACTGGGAAATGTAGTAAAGGAGGAAGGACAGAGTCCCCTGAAAGTGGATGGGGCATGAGACTTACAGAGGAGAGGACCGAACATGGCCAGGGTTGCAGCCTCCCATCCTGGTGCTGAGAAGAGAGGAGGGGCTGGCAGCAGAGCCCATAGCAAGAAGAGGGGCGCACCTCAGCTCCAATAACCACTTTTGCTCCCTGCACAATTTCAACATAGAGGTCTTTGGTTATGTACCAGATTTTCCTCCAGAACAGTCTAGGATCACAAGATTTATTCATCTTTGTTTAAAGTCTCTACCATCTGGGCACTCAATGAGTTCTGTTTGGTGTTCACCTTCTGGCTTCATCTTGGGTCCTTCTCTGACAGCAGTGAGCCTGGAAGAGCAGAATCCCAGGGCCACCAGGATCAGGCCAGCCAGGACCATCCAGATGAGATTTCCTACTGTGTTATCCTGGGCTGTGAGGCTGGAATGGTGACAAAGAGGTCACAGAGGTCAGGACAGACCAATATCACTCCCAACCCATGCATGTCCACCTGTGTT